>NC_080677.1:18013512-23013512 GCF_030445035.2 Dasypus novemcinctus
GACTTGCTTACTTCTTCCAGCCATGTCATAGATGTCCGTAAGCTGACAGCATCACCTTCCATGAAACAGCCCAGGAGAAGGCCTGGCCATTTAAAACTGCTGCTCTGGGGAAGCAGCCAAGGTGTCCTCCTCTATTCCATCTCCTACACAGCTTGCAGGAAGGTGCTGAAGTTTGGGTTTGGGTTTGGTTTTAGGTAATGAAGAGCCCTGGAAATTAAACCACATACCTAGCTCAGCCTACCAGACAGCTTTACTTTGGAGTTTCAGGCTCAAGCCCAGAAAATTCTATACATTTAACAGCATTAGGAAACTGCTAGGCATATTTCTCTGAAAGTAGTATGGACCTGGCAGAGCATGGGATCATACAGAAGAGGCTCTGTTGGCCCTGAAAAGTATTGTTTCCTACAATTGTCAACGTGTCTACCATAATCTCCAAAGACACAGGAGCACACGTAGAGACTTCTCTAAAGAAATGTCTCCCTGCGATCAAGGAAGCCAGGTAAGACAATAAAGGGCACTGCCACGGCACACAGTCTTGCCCAAGGTATCAGGAGTGTGACAAGTAAGACCAGCGTCACCTTCCTTCTTTGCTTAGAATTATGAAACAATAATTCCTTAAGGAACCTCAAATCCATCTAAGTGTTCATCTCTGTCATGAGGACATTCAGTCCTCAGTGAAATCTGGTAATTTGCCCAGGGCTGTGCCTCCTCCACTGGGCAGGGCTGTACTCATGTGTCTGATGCAATTCCTAAGTGGCCTTTACCTGTCCACTTTGGGTTTTGTTTTTTTTTTAAGATTTATTTTATTTATTTCTCCCCCCTCCCCGCCCCGTTGTCTGTTCTCTGTGTCCATTCACTGTGTGCTCCTCTGCGTCCACATGCATTAACCAGTGGAACTGGGAAACTGCGTCTCTTTTTTGTTGTATCATCTTGCTGCGTCAGCTCTCTGTGTGTGTGGCACCACTCCGAGGTGGGCTGTGCTTTTTTTTGGGCGGGGCAGCTCTCCTTATGGGGCACACTCCTTGAGTATGGGGCTCCCCTATGTGGGACGCTCCTGTGTGGCACAGCACTCCTTGCACACAGCAGCACTGCACGTGGGCCAGCTTACCACATGGGTCAGGAGGCCCTGGGATCCAACCCTAGACCCTCTACATGGTAGACAGACATTCTATCAGTTGAGCCATGCCCGCTTCCCATACCTGTCCACTTTGAATTCCATCCCTGACTGAAGCCAGGACCGTTCCTTTTCCTAAACCTGGCTTTATTTCCCTTTCTTATGTTGCTCAAACCTGGGAAGGAAAATCCACAAAAGAAGTAAAAAGTGGTCATGAATGGAATGCATAGTTCCATCTAGATTAATTGCCTTCATCAGCCACCAAGCCAGGCAAAAAGAATCCCCAGGGACAGATGCTCCTTCCAAAACTCATCTTCAAAGAGGTTAAAAGGGAATGTTAACGCTGTAAACTCAACATGCTTGCCATACAGACAAACCATGCTTGCCATCAATCTGCATCAAATTTGTTCAATTCTTCAATGGCAAAAATGAGTAAAAAGAAGTCATGGATCATCTAAGCACAACAAAACCAGGTACAAGAGAAGCTTCAATAGAATGACAACTTCTGGCTACTCTGTGCTGCTTTCATATCACTGCGACCTGTCTGGGTTATGCAAATGATTCCTCCTGAATTTAAAACGATGCCTCCATTCTTATGTCGGTGGTAACTTTTCTCCTTTTGCCCAACATACTGACAGTTAAAAATACAGTTATTCTTCCTTCTTTGTAAATGCTATTGCCCTGCCCCTTTAGGCTTGCAATACCTGTAGCAAAAGCTAGTGTTCCTGAAAATGTTATCAGTGTCTTTAATACAGTGAGATAAACAAATTGAATCATATTCAATTGAATGGTGGAAAACACACTACCCAGCTTCATTCTGCATGACCAGTCTTAAACTTTTTATTAGTGAACAAAACTCACATTTCTTTACAGAAAGATTTTAATACTGCTTGGCTTATCTACTTCCTTTTTTTGGTGCCAGGTCATCAGCTAAAGGACTTGCAGTTTTGTATGAAACCTAATAAAACTATGGAGAGTGACGGCAAAGAGAAAATTATTGTACTTAACATATAGTTTATAGTCGGCCACTGCCCAAAGGGAAAAGAGGGAAAATGGAAAAATAGATGTAAGAATGAACATAGAACATGAGGAATAAGGTTATAGTTAGAACGCAATAAGTAACACAGATATAGAGATGAGATAAAGCCTCTGTGTACACCATCTTGTCTTGGGCTGCCTCTAACCGACTGGAAATTAACTGAAGTGCAACTTGAGGTTTATAGTAATAAGTCTCTGGTGTTCTCACCTAAATCCATGGAAGTCAGTAGTCCTCATCACTAAAACCACACATAAATCAGAATGTTGGCAGTCGTTGCTCTGGAGAGTCCAAAATTTAAGCTGTTTGGAGACTGAACTTCCTCTCACCCTAAAGAGGGTGGGTCCTCCCCTGTTAGGATGAAGCACTGAGAGGACTCTTTGAAAGCAGGGAGAGAGAAAGACAGAAAGGAAGCTATTTCATTTCCAAAACCATTTACTGTAGCTCTTGATAAACTGTATATATGGATTCCTTCCCAACGCACCTAAGCCAAAAAGAGAAAAGTTAGATATATTTTCAAAAGGGGACTTTTAAGGAAGAACAGAAAGAAAGCAGGTGCAAATAATATCTGGAAAAAAAAAATGAAAGCCATAAATTTCACTGCCTTTGTGTGGGTATATTTTTATTGGATTTTATTTTTCTATCTAATCATCGATTTTAGTCCATGGAGGTTTAGAGAAAGAAAAAGAAAATGCTTGCTTCTAACAACACAAGTTACCTTTCTTACTTGAAGTAGTGGATTTCCAAACCATAGGAAGTCGTGAAGCACATAAGAGCTGGCAGCTGTTTTCTGTGTAAGTCATAAACTGAGCCCCATAACTTCTCTCTTCACTCATTTTAAAAACGAAAACAGATTATACCAAATCATCTCTAACTGCTCATCCAACAGCAGAGAAAGACAGAGGCAGAATCACAGAGTGGTCCGTAGCACGAGTTCTGAAACCCCCTTCCTAGCTACATGACCTTGAGTAAGATATTTAACTTCCACATGTCTCAGTTTCCTCATCTGAAAAAAAAGGGATAATAATACCAATTTTATAGAGTGGTTGTGAGAGGTAAATGAGATAATCCACATAAATCATTTAGAACAGTATCTGGCACATAGTAAGTATTCAATAAATATTCATTATTATTGTCATGAAGTCTCACTAAAAATGAATTGCCCAAACAATTTGGAATGCTTGGTGCACACACAACAAGTTGCTGCAACAAGAAGTATAACCGGGAGAAACTTGGAACATTTTTGAAAGGCCAAAGAAAAGAACAGGATCACGTTTAAGGGTAGGGAAGCCCTCACCAGCCAACAGAAGTCCCCAAGTCATTTGGATGGACTGTTCCTTAGGGGAACCTCTTTGTTCAAATACTATACATTCACCAAGTTGCTTTCTGGTCTTGATTTATAGCTCTCGTTATTTCTGGTCTTATGTAAACTTCCCTTTTAGGAAGGGGTATTTCCTATTTTAGGTTATTAAACTAGTTTCTAGCTAAAATCAAAATTTGGTCATTGTGAGTCCATTTTCCCTGGAGCTTAATCACCGCTTAGATTAACTGAATGTCCAACTCCCAGACTGCAAAATTAGAAGTTCTAACTCCATAGAATACAGAGTCTTTAACCTACCTCTTTCTTGAACCTACACAAGTCTAACTGATTATTCGTTGCTCAGGCCCTAATGGTCTCCTGCCTCTGTTCCAAATCCACATTTTCTGGTTCTATCCCCAGACCTCAGCACTTCCACTTGCAAGATTGTAGGGGCCCTGAAGGGCACAGCTCTTGTTCAAATCATCTTAAATTCTATCCCTGCTGCTCCCTGCTGCATATCAGACCCTTAAAAAGTTTAAGTGAATTGTGCAAGGTACCACTGTATTCTATACAGTTACACAATGATTTTTTAGGTTTGGCTTACTGAAAGCCCAAATAAATTTTGTATCAGGGAAATTTCTCCTCTAAGACCAGACACTGCATTTTTAATACAGCCGAGGCTTTCAGAGATGCAGGCTATTCCAGAAGGAAAAAGAATTAAACTAGTTCTCTCTCCTCAATCTCAGAAGTTAAGAAGAATAATCCATGATTGACAGGGAAGGAGAAAATCACAGAAAAGATTAACATTAAGATGAAAAGAAGGGTGGGTAACAAACGCATTTGACCAACTTCAAAGAGTTGAATTGGCTGCTTTCTTGAGGATTACCTGTCTTGGAGAGCTCCATCTGGCTCTGCTCAAGCCCATCCGAGGACAGGCACAGGGAGCTTTTGCCCTTACCACAGGCCCCACCTCCTCCGAGATCCAGGTTCATCCCCTTTCTCTCTGGAGATTGATGTGGGATGGGGTATGAACATCCAAGAACACTGAAAACTGGGTTGTCCACTTATAGTAAGTAAGCACACCAGCTAAAAGTCAACAGAAGGCATGCTGGCTGGTGGTTACGTCCTCACTGAATGCCAATGCAAAGAACTGGGTAAGTATTTGCCACGGGAGCCACGTGCTGCCTGCTCAGGTGGAGGCTGAGGTTGACTCTCAAGAGGTTCTCATGAGAGTAAGCGCTGGGAAGCCTTTTGACACTAACTCTAGTTCATCACCCCTCGTTCCGAGCCCCAGGCCTTCGTTCCACCTCCCTGCATCTCTCCTGCCCCACCAACCCAGGGAGTCTTGGTGATGGGAAGCCTTATTCTGCCTCATTGCACGTCATGGCCATTTGTTGTGTTTGCAATTCAGCTTCCACTCTTCCTTCTTGTGGCAACAGTACCTCACATTTTTCAGGGAAAAGTGCCTACTCTCAGGCACTTGAGTAAAACCGACTCTACCTATCCCTTGAAAATCAGGGCAAGATCATGAATTAAAATAAATAAATCTTCTATACAAACTCTTTCAGGAAATAGAAGAACATGGAACACTTTCCAAATACTTTTATGAGGCCAGCATTACCCTGATACCAATACCAGATAAAAAATATTACAAGAAAGTAATATCACAAACCACATGTGCAGGGGTGTGTGTGTAAACAAAAGGAAAAAGGAAAATACATCATGACCTTGTAGGGTTTATCCCAGGAATTAAGGTTGAACTCATTAAATAAAATTCACCACACTGATAGAATAAAGGAGAAAATCCAAAATCATCTCTATTGAAGCAGAAAAAGCATTTATTAATAATAAAATTCAACACCAATTCATACTTTTAAAACTCAGCAAACTAGGGGTAGAAGAGGACTTCCACAATCTGATAGAGGGCAAATTAAAACACCCACAACCAATATCATACTCAATGATGAAACATTAAACCCTTTCCCCCTAATGTCAGGAGTAAAGCAAGGATACTCTCACCAATTTTATTCAACATTATACTAGAGGTCCTAGCCAGTGCAACAAAACAATAAAAGGAAATTAATGATATACCACTTGGAAAGTAAAAAATGACATAAATTAATATGCTTAATTCATTATCCCAGGCTCTGTTTGGAAATGGGCACATGACCCAAATCAGATCAATGAGAAACAATTCTGGAATTTCTGTATTTTCCTATCTTTTCTGCTATCTGTGCTATCATTTATTATAGTGAAGAAGCCTTCAAGTTTCTGGGGACCACTGAGGCTGTGACTGGAACTTCCTCATTAGAAGAAAGGCCTAAAAATTATCCTAGTGACTAAGTCCTGAATCAGGCTTGTTTGAGTGTAGCTCTCTACCTGGACTTCAGAGTTATGTAAAATAATAAATTTCCTTTTTTGGCTTAAACCAATTTGGGTTAGGTCTTCTATCACTCATCTCTTAAAGGTCCTAATTTTTTCTCATATCTTCTTTTATATCTTAAATTGCCACACTCCAGGGATTAGGATTTTGTACTCTTTTACTGTTTTTTTTCCCTTCCATGATGGTTGACTCAATATCTAGCTTGAATAGGTAAAATAAAAATGTGTAATTATATATAAATATTATACTGTTATACATGTGAGAAATAAATGTAAAATGATAAAGAAAAATTAATTCCTAAACAGTGAATCAAATCAGTCCTCTGATACTCTCTTAACTAACAGGATGACAATGTATATTCACCTATCATGCTACTTCTAGAATCACTTTCCACATTGTAGTAGCACCAGTCAAGGCAGATGAGGCTGAAGAGAGGCACAAAACATTTATTTTATTTAAACTGGCTATGACCAAAGTCATCAGGTAATATAATAAATATGCAGTACATGATAGATTTTCAAGTGTGCAGACTCAGTACAATCACTTTTATCTACAACCCAAGATTATCCTGTTATTTCCATTTTTTATTCATTGTACAAATCCCTCCCAGATCCCTCCTAAAATCGTTTTCCAAAATGATGCTAACTAAGCCACATTTCGCCCATTCTTATTACTCTACAGTTCTCTTACCTGTGGCTGTTCTCATTATAACATCATTCGTAGGAAAGCTTGGTCTTATAATTCAGGTAATTTATTCTTTGCTAAAACCCTAGCTCTACTTGGTCAGAATATCTTCCAATGGGCCAATACCGCCCCACCCCACCCCCCCAAAAAAAACACCCTATTTATTACATGATCTTGAGAAGCACAGGTGAGGGAGAAAAGAAAGTGAGATGGTGAATGAAAAAAAATGAAAGAAGTATGTGTTAATGATCAGATCTCTGCTGGGGACCACTGCAACTCAGCTCCGCTGTGAACCTTCTGACTCTTCAGAATTGTCTCAAAAAGGAAGAGAGAAGGTGAATATTTAACCACTGGTTCCCATCCCTCATTGTTTGAGGGTTTCCCCCAAGGGCATGACATCCTGGCATTTCTGAGCTGCCCTGCATGGGTTAAGCAAGCACCTGGGACAAAGAAGAAAGCTAGCAGGCAGAGACTGACAGAGGCACAGAGGTGTGGGTGGGCAGCTGTCTGTGAGTACAGGAATTACCGGCCACAGTCACAGGTGAACGCAGAAAAAGATGGAAGGGACACAGGGAGGGCGTCAGCAGCACCTGTTACAGTCCAACTGCGCTTTCAACTCACCCCGTCTTTGTGATCACAAAAATACCTACACTTCTGTCTCCTCATTAGCTCCTTGATCTCTCTGCAGTCACACACTCCTCTTCATTCACCTACTCACATTATATTGCTACTTCTAACACAGATGCAATTCCTTTATTCAATATGATATAGTCCCCTTCGATCAAAATGATCCAAAGGACAAAAGAAATGTATGCTTGAAATAATGTCACTTTTTGGACCAGTCTACCCTTACTCTCTTCAAGAATATTCTTCTGAAGGCAAGAAGAGTGTCAACTTTCAAGAGTTTCAAGAATAAAGAAGACATAGTCCCTGCTCTCCAGCTGCCTAAGAGAGGAAAGGAGTCAAAGTCACAAATAACTAAAATATAAGGCAGACTGAGCTAAGTGCCATAAGAGAGGTACATACAAAGTGCTTTGAGGGCTCAGAGGAGATAAATATCACATCCAGTTGGCAGGATCAGGAAGGATATGTGTATGAGGAGGCTTGAGAGCTGAGCCTTGAAGGATGGATGGGATTTTGTCAGTAAAGGGTGGCTAGAGGGCTTTCTAAATATAGAGATTCTTATAAGCAAAGCTTCAACCACAGAAAAATGCATGCTCCTTTGAGAAACAGTCTGGTTTGGCTGGAGCATAATGTACACATCATAAAGGTGTACTGGGAGTTATGGATGGAAAGGACCATTTTGCGTGCATTTTTAACCATTTTAGTAATCTCTCTTCAGAGCTTTCAACTCTTAAAGGTGGCATAACATTGTGCCTCTGGTGGTAAGGTCTATCAACTGCAATATTATTTTTAATAACTGGTTAGCAATCACATTTTTAAACTTCTGTATGATCAAGCTTGTTGAGAGAGAACGTAGATGTCAGAAAGGGGTCATTCCCCAGTGGTCATGTAACGATAGCATGAAAGTTTAAGAGTCTACAATGTACAAAGTTTTGTTGAATCAATTACCACTTAAAGAAGTGGTAGTTCGTATTTTACAAAAAAAAGGAGGAATGAGGTAATTAAAAAAAAGAGATGAATGAACAAAACAAGTCAGCATTTAATGCTCTCTTCAACAGGTGCCTGAATCCACACATACATGTGAGTTTAAAAGGAATTAGCCAAAATAAATAACGTGGGAAATCAGTGTTAAACACATTTGTATGCATGTGGTTTTCTTCGCATCCTGGGGGAATTAACATTTTAGTTTTGCTGCAGTCCCATTATTAATCTTATTCTTACCAAAGTCAAATGGGAAGTAAATCTGCTTAAGTGTAATAACTGAAACTAAAGGAAAATTGTTTCTTTCTTACAGAATAAATACTGCAGTTCAGCTTAAGGACTTTTTGAGAGCAGCCTAATAATTGTTTTGTCATCGCACAAATCCACAGTCTTAGTACAGCTTTTAAAGACACAATAAGATGGCTTAATTTACATCTGAATATCCATTAGCACTTTTTAGAGCACATTCCCATACAGTTAATTTTAGAATAATTCTGGGAAGAACATTGGTTCAAAAACATTATTCACATTTCACAGATTTTTAAAAAATCAAGGTTCTAAAAAAGTTAATTGACCTCCCAATGGTCACACAGACTATGTCAGAATTGTAGCATGATAATTTTGAGCCCCACTTCAATATTCTTTACAATTTACCTGGACTAGGTCTTAGGAGTAAGTAATGATTATTTGCTGAAAAATTTCACTCTTTGAATCTGTCTACTGAAAAAGAAAAAGTTGGGGCTACTTTTTCTAGTGACAACCTTTAGGTTGTGTAGTATTTAATTTCACTGCAAGTAAATATGACAGATTTTAAACATTTACTATTCTTCCATGATTTGCATGGTTTTCCTCTCAAAACACAAGCCTAAAATAATCTCTTGCATGCTCTGGGCTGTAGTTCTCTGGATATCAAAAAAGACATTGTAGAGACTGTTGAATAATTCAAGGTGCTTATTTTATTTATTTATTTTTGTGTGTGGTCTGTGGGCTGTCAATTTCAGCATCTGGGATCTGGTTAGAACTTCAAATCCTAGGGCTCCACCCTAGACACACTGATTCTGATTCTCTGGATGTCTGGAGGTGGAGCCCAGCAATCTGTGTTTTAAGAAGCCCTCTGGGGAAGTGGACTTGGCCCAGTGGTTAGGGCGTCTGACTACCACATGGGAGGTCCGCGGTTCAAACCCCGGGCCTCCCTGACCCGTGTGGAGCTGGCCCATGCACAGTGCTGATGCACGCAAGGAGTGCCCTGCCATGCAGGGGTGTCCCCACATAGGGGAGCCCCATGCTCAAGGAGTGCACCCCATAAGGAGAGCCGCCCAGCGTGAAAGAAAGTGCAGCCTGCCCAGGAATGGTGCTGCCCACACAGAGAGCTGACACAACAAGATGACACAACAAAAAGAAACACAGGTTCCCATGCTGCTGACAACAACAGAAGAGGACAAAGAAGAACACACAGCAGATAGACACAGAGACAGGCAACTGGGGCGGGGTGGGGAGAGAAAAGAAAGAGAGAGAGAGAGAGAGAGAGAGAGAGAGAGAGAGAGAGAGAAAGAAAGAAAGAAAGAAATCTTAAAAAAATAACAGTCCTCTGAGTGATTCTACATGCTAAAGGTTTTTGTTTTGTTTTGTTCTGGTGTTTTGTTTGTTTGTTTTTTAAAGAGAAGTTGTGGGTTGACAGGAAATTCATGCATAAAATACAGGGTTCCCATATACCACCCTATTATTAACACCCTACATTGGTGTGGTATATTTGTTGCAATTGATTTAAACATAGTTTTATAATTGTACTATTAACTACAGTCCATGGTTTAATTTAGGGTTCACTGTTTGTATTGTGCAGTTCCATGGATTTCAAGGTGTTTCTTGAAGAAAAGTTTGGCCCTGTTTCCAAGAATCCCAGTATTCCTTTTCTGTACAAAGACAGACCTCTTTATGTGCAAGAATATAAGTAAAGTCTTCATTTTCATAACAGTATGTCAACGTTACACTTGCATTTCTAGAACCCTAAAGCCAGAATAACTTACTTCAGTTAAACAGTTCTGAATATCTGGATGACAGGCAATTAATTAATTGTTATCTAGCTTTTGTTAAAAGGTCACTGAGGGGGGAAGTGGCTGTGGCTCAATCACTTGGGTTCCCATCTACCATACGGGAGGTCCTGGGTTTGCGTCCCAGGGCCTCTTTGTTAAGGCAAATTGACCCATGTACTGCAGAGAGGTGATGATGGCCTGTGCCCACACCGCAACTCCTATGGGCAGTGAGGTGTACAAACTACTGACATAAAGGAAATATCCTCTTCCTACACAGGTCTCAGACCCTATAGGCAAGTCCAGATCTTCAGCTGTTCACAACTCATTCCTATACAACCATCTGCATTGGTGCACTCAGTAAACTAAGACTCAATCTCTTGGCAAGAGCATTGGCTTCTTTTACTTTTTTGCTCTTAACTCCAGCACTTCAAAAACTAGCATATACATTCACTGTTTTCTTTGTCTCCCACCACATCTATTTTCAAGCAGCATCTGTATTAGTCAACCAAAGAGGTGCTGATCCAAAATACCAGAAATTGGTTGGTTTTTATAAAGGGTATTTACTTAGGTAGGAGCTTACAGATATCAGGCCATAAAGCATAAGTTACTTCCCTCACCAAAGTCTATTTTCACATATTGGAGCAAGATGGCTGCCAAAGCATGTGAGGAGGGTTTTCAGGTTTCCTGGGTTCCTCTCTTCCTGAGGCTTGCTTCTCTTTCCTCTGTGTGCTTACTTCCTGGGGCTCCAGCTTAAGGCTTCAGCATCAAACTTCACCATCAAAAACCCTGAACTCTGTCCTTTGCCATGCCTTTTATCTGTGAGTCCCCAACCACCAAAGGGTGGGGCCTCAACGCCCTACTGGCACAAGAGGCTTACATGATTACTTAATCAAGTAAACCAATGAATCCAATATAATCTAATATGCCCAGAGGCAAAGATCAGTTTACAAACATAATCCAATATTTCTTTTTGGAATTCACCAATAATATCAAACTGCTACAGCATCACTGCTTCCTTCCCCCTCCAAATGGCTGAAACTAGCAGCTGGGTTATCCCTGACTGTCTAACACACATGACTATATGGAATCTGTAAGTTCATCCATCTTTATGGAAAGGTATGTCCCTGTAGACCTGTATAAGGTCTATCCTCTACCCGTCCCTTTACTCCAGCCTGAGGGCCTTGCCTGGGACCTTCCACATAGGTCAGATCCTCTCCTGTAGCTTCAACCTATTCCTCTCAGCTGCCTACTTTTCCACAACCTAGAAATCTGTTAAATTCCACTCCCTCTCCGCCCCCAAAAGCCACTTCTAGCTACTATTCAATCTTCCTCTTTTATCCAAAAGAAGGAATATTCCTTATTTGCTGCCTCAATTCCCCACCCATCATTTACATAGAAACCCAATGTGTCATGGTTTCTGTCCACATCATTCTATCATATTTCTTCTCCAAAGACTCACCAGCTATTTCCTAGCTGCCTAAGTGGCTACTTTTCAACCCTTAACTCATAACACCTCCTGCAACATTGTATTCTGTTTATCACCTTCCTGAAGGTCTACCTGTTGTTTCTTTGACACCACACACTGTTAGTTCTCATCATTCCTCTCATCTTTCCTGTTCTGTCTCTTTTGTGGGTTACCCTTACTTTGCCCAACCCAGGTACCTCAGTGTCCATCCATAGCCCACTATTCTCACTTGTACAACGGTCACAGTCATTTTAATAACTATACCTATCTTAGCTGTTGCTGATTTCAAACCCGAACCCAGTCCAATTCTCTACCTCAAATATCACTCATATAGTTACCTTTATGTTGAATAACAAATGTGGCACTCCCCAACTCGACACACCCCAAATTAAACTCATTTTATGCTCTACCTCTCTTTCTGTACTTCTGTCTTAATTGGTGACTCTACAATCCATCCAATTATTCAAGACAGAAGCCTGGGATTTATTGTTTACCCCTTTATGTACCTCATTACCAAAAACTAAGCATCATTAGGGCCTGAAAATTTATCTCTTAATTACATATTCACCTACTATCACTAATCTAATTCAAATCTTCATCATCTTTCACCTAATAATAAAACTGTTCTCTCTACCTTCAGTTTTCTGCCCTAAAATCCATCCCCCTACACAATCCAGAATCAGTTATATGCCTGAAACCTACAAGTGTCTTTCTTTTTTTTCATCAGTAATAGTTGTTTTTTTTTAACGTTACATTCAAAAATTATCAGAGGTTCCCATATACCCCCTACCTCACCCCCCTCACATAAGCTACTATTCAAACTCTTCAATACAAATTCCCCCAAATCTGGGCCTTAGTTCTCTGTCAGCATCTTCTTGATTCATGTAATACTCTTAAAATACACTGCCAATAACAGCAATAGGTCCCTATTACCATCACTTACAGGACTCTACCTGGAGTTCCTTTCTGTTCCCCCACCACTATTCCACCCCACCCCTCAGATTCAACTTGAGCTAATACACAAACATATATTTTAAGCTTGAGAAGATCTTCCAGGAAGATGGCATCAGAATAGGTATGCAAGGCTCAACTGTCTCACAAAAAACAATGGAGGAAGGGCAAAAAGCTATTCAAGGGAGTGGCTTTGGGGATCTGCAGACCAGGAGACTGCTGTGCATCATCCAGGAGGGAGAGGGACAGAGAGAAAAGAGGCCAAATGAAAACTGTGAGTTACTCACACATGTGGCTGGGAATGGCACATATACCCTACCCTAAAGGCAAATATCCTCGGTAAAACCTCTGGCTTACTGCAGCCAACTGAGTGGGGAGAGAAAGTCCTCCTCCCTGGGAGGAGGAGGACGGGTTGGTGGAGGGCAAAGAGTGGTTTCTTTTCAGTGAGTTTGGTCAGCTGAGCCCCCTTTAAATCCCAAAAAAGACCCCAGCCAGCACTGAAGCGGCCGAGGAAGGGGGGGGAAGGAGGCCCTGATTAGGCAGGCTGTCACCCCCAAACACCCTGGGAGAGAGGAACTGGGAGAGAAGGAAGACAGGAGAGAGAGCCAGCAAACTGTTAGATGCCCAAAAGAGTGCAGGGAGAGCCAGGCAAGCTTTCAGAGGCCCACCTAACCTGTGGAGTAGGTGTGGCTCAATGAAGGAATGCTGGCCTCACATATAAAAGGTCCCTGGCTCAATTCCTGGTACCCCTAGGGGAAGGGATCCAGAGAGATCCAGTGGGTTGCCAGGCATCCAGCCAGCACCCTGTGACAGGGAACTTATAGACTGAGATTGTTTTGTTTCATGTTCATTGATCTATTATTTTATTTATTTATTTATTTTAATTCTTTATTTTATTCTCTTAAACTGGGTACCTTACCTGTGGAAGGCACACTACAGGGTGACTGATAAGCACCGGCAACCTGAGATGTTTCCTAGGGGCCTGTGAGGGAAACCTATTTTTCCTCAGTTGTTTTTTGCTTTTCTCTTTCTTTGTCTCCTTGTTTTCTTTTCCTTATTTTTCTCTGTCTGTGTGTTTTTTAAAGTACTGTTAGTCTTTCTTTTATTTTAACTTTTTAAAATAAATTTATTTTTTTGAAGACACATAGATCACAAATTATGTTACATTAAAAAAATATAAGAGGTTCCCATATACCCCACACCCCACCCCACCCACTCCTCCCACATCAACGACTTTTTTCATCATTGGGGCACATTCATTGCATTTGGTGACTACATTTTGGAGCACTGCTGCACCGCATGGATTGTAGTTCACATTGTAGTTTATACTCTCCCCCAGTACATTCAGTGGGTTATGGCAGGATATTTAATGTCCAGCATCTGTCCCTGCAATATCATTTAGTACAACTCCAAGTCCCAAAACTGCCCCCACATCACATCTCTTCTTCCCTCTCCCTGCCCTCAGCAACTACCGTTGCCACTTTCTCCACATCAAGGCTACAGTTTCTTCCAATCCAAGTCACAATAGTTTTATAGTAGAATACCAGTAAGTCCCATTCTAATCCATATTTTATTCCTCCATCCTGTGGACCCTGGGATGGTGATGTTCACTCCACCTCTATATGAAAAGGGGGCTTAGATCCCACATGGTTGATGGGTGCTATTCTCCTGCTTGGAGTTGCAGGCGCTCTTGGCAACCCAGTGCAATGGTTGACCATCTACACCTTCCTGCCAGCTGACCTGGGTACTGGTGTGGGCTGTTATTGATAGAGGACACATGGTTGGGAGGAAGTTCTCCAGGGCATGCACATAGGGTATATAAAAATGTTCATATATTTGTTGGGTATTTTCATAGTAATTACAGTTACAAACAACTGAGGAAGTGTTGAGTTCCTAGCCAGGAGAGCTCTGTCACATTTCCCAATGGAACAGCAACAATTCCCCAAGTGCAAGGGCAAAGACCAGTGAAGGAGGATGGTCCAATGATGAGCCCTTGATACTGATGACTATGCTTATGAGTCTGTGTGCTTGAAATTTCAACTAGGCCTAGAGCTTCAGGGTGCCTAAGAGTTATCTCCTGAGAGCCTCCATGTTGCTCAAATATGGCCACTCTGTAAGCCAAACTCAGCATATAAATGCATTACCTTTCCCCCAGCATGGGACATGACTCCCAGGGATGAGCCTTCCTGGTACCGAGAGATTACTACCAATTACTAACTGGTGATGCAACTAGAAAAAGACCTTGAATAAAAGGAAGAAAGATAAAGAGAAATGGGTTTATGGCTAAGAGTCTTCAAAAACGAGTCGGGAGGTCATCAGAGGGGTTGAACTTATGCACACCTCAGCAGGATCCCAGAGACACCCAAAGTAGATTCAACCCCAGGTGCTAGTGCTCCTGAGGACTACAGAGACACACAGTTTCTATGGTCATGGCAGGTGGCTCTGGAGTTCAGTGTCTTGTCAGTGGGCCCTGGTTTGCTGTTCCTGAGTGTAATGGAGTTGGACTTAGATGTGAGCTTTCTACATATGCCTCTTCTGTCACTTTTGCTGAAACTGTAGTTAGCACTGGGGTTGGTGTATACTCAGGAGACTTGAATCTCTGGACTGTCCATGTGCCAGTTGAGCCCTGAGTCTCAGCAGAGTTGTAACTCTTACTCTCTGGTTTGTTGGACTTACCCAGGTCTATTGTTTATCTTTCTTTCTTTTTTCCCCTATTTTGTTGCTTTTCATGCATTCTAATTTCTCTTGTTTGATCATCATTTTTTCTTTTTTTCTTTTACTCTTCTCATCTTTCCAGTCTTTAGTTTATTCCACTTTTTTCTTGCTTCAATTATTTTTATTCCACTTTTTAAAATTACCTATTCCTTTGTATTTTTATGATTTTTCACTCTTACTACTTATTTTTATTTCTGGCTCTTTTATGGTTCCTTTTCTACCTTTTTTATTATTACTATTAATTATTTTTCTCTTCTCTCTTTCCTTTTCTCTGTTATTAATATTTTTTTCAAGGAAACACAAAAACAACAAGGATATAGAATAAGTGGAACCAAGTGTCAGAAAGGAATCTTAACACAAAGCAAAACCTTAGAGTAGAAAGAGAAACATCAAGTTAAACAGATTCTTTAGAAACCAAGAAAAGATTACAAGCCATACTAAGAAACAGGAAGACATGGCTCCAGTCTAGTGAACAAAATAATAAACAGAAAGAGAGGCAGAATGTGGAACAACTAATCAAGGATGATCACACAAATATCATGAATCAACTTAGTGAAGTGAGGGAAGAGATAAAGGATATTAAGAAGACACTGGAGGAACATAGTTTAAAAATCATAAAAAAATAATAACAGATCTGATGGTGATGAATGGAACAATGCAAGAAATAAAAAATATTCTGAAAGCACATAACAGCGGGTGTGAACAGGTAGAGGAATGAATTAGTGACATCAAAGATAGTACATCTGAAATCAGACAGATAGTAGAACATATAGATAAAAAGATAGAAAAAAGTCAGCAGGGATTCAGGGAATTGAATGACAACGCAAAATTCACAAACATAAGCATTGTAGGCATCCTAGAGGGAGGAAAGAAGGGAAAGGGGGCAGAAGGAGTGTTGGAGGAAATAATGGCTGAAAATTTCCCAACACTTTTGAGGGATGACATGGATGTACATGTCCAGGAAGTGCAGTGCACTCCAAGCAATATAAATCTTATGAGCTCTACCCCAAGACATATACTTATCAAACTGTCAAATGCTCAAGACAAAGAGAGAAAGCAGCAAGAAAAAAGATATCCATCAAATACAAGGGAAGCTCGAGAAGATTAAATGCTGATTTCTCATCTGAAACCATGGAGGCAAGAAGGCATTGGTATGATATAGTTAAGGGACTAAAAGAAAAAAAACTGTCAGTCAAGAATCCTGTATCTAGCAAAGCTGGCTTTCAAAAATGAGAGAGTTCAAAACATTCACAGATAAACAGAAATTAGGAGAGTCTTTCAACAAGAAACATGCCCTTCAGGAAACACTAAAAGGAGTTCTGCAGGTTGCAAGGAAAAAACATGAGAGGTTGGAGGAGAATGTAGAAAGGAAGAGTATTAATAAGAATAGACAAAAAGATAAAAAGAGAAATAACAACAAAATATGACATATATAAAACTAAAGAAAAAATGGCTAATGTAAGTACTCCCTGCAGAGTAATAACATTGAATGTTAATGGAATAAACTCTCCACTTAAAAGACAAAAATTGGCAGAATGGATAAGGTAACATGACCCATCTATATGTTGTCTACAAACAACTCACCTTACACCCACTGACACAAGGAAGTTGTAAGTAAATGATTGGAAAATGATTTACATTTCAGCAAACAATAACCAAAAAAGGGCAGGAGCAGCTATACTAATATTGGCCAAAATAGACTAAAAGCAAAACTGTTGTAAGACACAAAGAATGACACTATATATTAATGAAAGGGAAATTTATCAAGAAGAATGAACAATCACAAACATTTCTGCACTTAACCAGGGTTGTCAAAATACATGAGGCAAACATTGGAAAAACTAAGTGGAGAAACACTATTATGGTTGGGGAATTTAGTACACCATTATCACCATTAGAAAGAACATTTTGACAGAGGGTCAATAAAGAAACACAGAGAGGCGGTATGGCTCAATGGATAGAGCTTCCACCTACCATATAGGAGGTCCAGGGTTCGATACCCAAGACCTCCTGGCCCATGTGGTGAGCTGGCCCATGTGGAGTGTAGCCCCACACAGGGGTGACCCCCACGCAAGGAGTAGCCCTTGAGCAAGGAATGCAGCCCTGCGCAGGAGGGCAGACTGCCCAGGAGTAGAGCCACCCACACAGAGAGCTGACACAGCAAGATGACACAACAAAAAAGAGACACAGAGAAGAGACAATATGAGACACAGCAAACTAGGGAGCTGAGGTAGAGCAAGAGAATGATCACCTCTCTCCCACTCTGGAAGGTGCCAGGATGGGTTCCTGGAGCTACCTAATGAGAATATAACAGACACAAAAGAACACACAGAGAATGGACACAGATAGCAGACAGTGCGGGGGGGGGGGGGGGGGAGGAGATATAAGGGAAAAAAAAAAAGAAACACAGACCTTAAATAATACATTAGCGAATCTAGACCTAATAGACATATACAGAACATTACACCCAAAAGCAGCAGAATATACATTCTTCCCGAGAGCACATGGATCATTCTCCAGGATAGACCACATGATAGGTCACAGATCAACTCTTAACAAATTCAGAAAGATTGAAATTATGCAAAGTAATATCTATGACCATAATGGAATGAAGCTGGAAATTAATAAGGGGACAGAAAACCAGAATAGGCACAAAAACATGAACATTAAACACCACACTTAGACAATCAGTGCAGTGCGTCAAGGAGGAAATTGCAAAAAAAATCAGTAACTACCTTGAAATAAATGAAAATGAGAACACAACATACCAAAACCTATGGGATGCAGCAAAAGCAATGCTGAAAGAGAATTTATAGCCATACATGCCTTTATTAGGGAAGAAGAAAGTGCTAAAATCAAAGACCTAACAGCATGCCTGGAGGAACTAGAAGAAAAAAAAAAACTAATTTCAAAGCAAGCAGAAATATGGAAATAACAAAGATTACAGCAGAGCTAAATGAAATTGATAATTTTAGTAAAACAAAAAAAATTAACAAAACAAAACCTGGTTCTTTGAGAAGATTATTAAAACTGACAAACCCTTCACTAGACTAACAAATAAAAAAAGAGAGAAGAGGCAAATACATAAAATAAAAAAAGTAGAGTATATCCCCACTGACTCCACAGAAATAAAGAACATCGTAAGAGATATTTTGAAAAGTTGTTTATCAAAAAGATGGATAACAGATGAAACAGACAAATTTCTAGAAACACACAAGCAGCCTACATTGATGAAAGAAGAAATGATGAATTCAACAGAACAATCACAAGTAACGAGATTGTATTAGTCATCAAAAAGCCTCCCAACTAAGAAGAACTCAGGACCAGATGGCTTCACAGGTGAATTCTACCAATCATTCTGGAAAGAACTAATACCAATCCTGCTTAAACTCTTCCAAAAATAGAAGTGGACGGAACATTGCCTAACTCATTCTGTGATGCCAGCATTACCCTAATACTAAAGCCACATAAAGACACCATGAGAAAAGAAAACTACAGACCAATCTCTCTAATGAAACTGGATGCTAAAATCCTCAGCAAAATACTTCTTAATTGTGTTCAACATATCAAACAAATTATATACCACGATCAAGTGGGTTTCATTCCTGATAAGCAAGAATGGTTCAACATAAAATCAATTGAAGTAATATACCATATTAACAGATTGAAATTTTAAAAATCACATGATCATCTGTATTGATGCATAAAAAGCATTACACAAAATATAATATCCTTTCTTGACAAAAACACTTCAAATGATAGCAATAGAAGGAAACTTCCTCAACATGATAAAGAGTGTTATGAAAAACCCACAGCTAAAAGCTCTGCCTCTGAAATCTGGAACAAGACAAGGATGCCCACTATTACTGCTCTTATTCAACATTGTGTTAAAAGCACTTGCTCAAGACTTAGACAAAAAAACCAAAATGATATAAAAGTCATCCAAATTGGAAAGTAAAAATTTCACTATTTGCAGATGACATGATCCTTTACATAGAAAGTCCTGAAAAATCTACAGCAAAGCTTCTAGAATTGATAAATGAGTTCGGTAAAGTGGCAGGAGATAAAATAAACACACAAAAATCAGTAGCATTCCTGTACACTAATAATGAGCAATCTGAGTAGGAAAGCAAGAAAAAAATTCCATTAACAATAGCAACTAAAAAATCAAATAACTAGAAATAAACTTAACTAAAGATGTAAAAGACTTCTACACAGAAAACTACACAACAGTGTAAAAAGAAATCAAAGAATTTAAATGAATGGAAGAATATTCCATGTCCATGGAATGGAAAACTAAACACCATTAAGATGTCTGCCCTACCCAAATTGAATTACACATTTAATGCAATCCCATTAAAAATTGCACACAGCATTTTTTACTGAATAACAAAAAACATATTGAAAGAGAAAAACAAAATTAGAGCAAACACACTATCTGACTTTAAAGCATACTGCAAAGCTACAGTAGTAGTATTTGCACAAGGATTTGCACACTGATAGTTCCAATATAGATCATCACATATTTGGTCACCTGATATTGGACAAGTCCATCAAGCCTCCTCAAGGGGGACAGAATGGCCTCTTCAACAAATGGTGCTGGGAGAACTGGATATCTATATCCAAAAGATTGAGAAAGGATCAACAGCTAATGCCCTATACAAAAATTAACTCAAGATGGATAGAAGATCTAAATATAAGATTCAAGACCATAAAGCTCTTAGAGGATAATGTAGAGAAGCACCTATGAGATCTTGTAGTAAGAAATGGTTTCATAAACATTATACCCAAAGCACAAGCAACGAAAGAAAAAAATGGATAAGTGGGTCCTCTTCAAAATTAAGAACTTTTGTACTTCAAAAGAGTTTGCCATGAAAGTGAGAAGGCAACCTTCTCAATGGGATAAAATATTTCGTAATCATTTATTCGATAATGGGCTAATATCCAGCATATATCTTGAAAATAAAAAGAAAAACAACCCACTTAAAAATGGGCAAGAGATTTGAATAAATACCTTTCCAAAGAGGAAATACAAATGGCTAAAAAAACACATAAAAACACATGAGAACATCACCAGCTATTAGGGAAATGCCTTGTAGCTATTAAAAAACAGAGAACTTCAAGTGTTGGAGAGGATGTGGAGGAAAGGGAACCCTCATCTACTGTTGGTGGGAATGTAGAATGGGGCAACCATTGTGGAGAGAGTTTTGTGGTTCCTTGGGAAGCTAACTATGGAACTGCCATATGATCCAGCAATCCCACAGCTGGATATACACCCAGAATAATTGATAGCAAGGACATGAACAGATATATGTGCTCCAATGGGAATCAACCCAAGTGTCCATCAACCAATGAATGGATAGACAAATTATGGTATTTACGTGCAATGGAATATTACTTGGCTGTAAGAAGGAATGCAGTATTAACACATGCAACAATATGGATGAATCTTGAAGGTCTTATGTTGAGTGAAGCAAGCCAGTCACTAAAGGACAAATATTTCATGATCTCACTGATATGACCTAAGCAAACTGAGCAGACTCAAAAAGCTAGAGTCTGGAAGATAGGTTATCAGGAGACAGAAATGGCGTAGAGTGTGCTGAGCTGATACTTGATTGGGCAAAACCTATGATAATGTGGAAGGGGGTAGCTTAGCAGTGGATGGGGATGATAAGTGGTGGCAGAGATGTGAGAGAGATCAACGGTGCTGGAATGTGAAGGTGAGCTGGGTGGGGGGGTTGGATTGGACTAGCCATGGAACTGAGGGGACTTGTACGTCTGTGGTTAAAACTACTGTGGTGGGAATGTTCTTTTAGCAAATACAGCAAGGGACGGTTATTGGTGCAGAGCATCAGGGGCGGAGGGATATGTGGGAAAGGGTGCATCTGGGGCATGCCTCTATGGAATGTGAAAACGTTTATCTTGTCTTAGCATACTATCTCAATTGGTGGAGACCCATACAACAAACAAGAAAATATTAAATTCCCATCCTGGGGAATCCTGCTAAGTTCTCAAATAGAGGGCTAAAATAAAACATCTCTCAGGAACATAGGCAGTGCCTAACAAAAGAAGATCTCAGTAGTAATGCCTGTAATTGTGAACCTTATTCTTCAAAAATTGCAACCTAGTGGTTACCCAAGGGGAGGGGGAGGGAAGCATGGATGGAGCATGGGGCATTGGAATTGTTATGCATGATCTTGCAATGATGGATACATGCCATTATGCATTTTGTTAGAACTTATGAAAATGTATAGTACAGAATGTGAACCATGGTTAGTGGCAATGCTTCAATATTTTTTCATCAATTGCAACAAATATACCATACTCATGTAAGATATTATTAACAGGTATAAATGTGAGGGATTGGGAATCCCCTTTATTTTCTATGTGGCTTTCCATTACCTAAAGCTTCTTTGAAAATAAAGTGAAAAAAAAATACTGGGGAACATATAGAAGAAATTGTCACTGTACATAAAAAATAACAAATCTTACAGGAATGAAAGATACAATGCAAAAATTTCTTTTAACTTTTTACATTTTTATATAATATTTTCATTTTATTTTTTACTATTTTTACTTTTTTTTGCTTTGTTTTGGGGAAGGTTTTGGATTGCAGAAGAGTTACAACTATGGCAGAGGAGGATCACTGGTGTGCAAGGTGGCAGTGGTTGGGGTTGTGTGGGGAGGCATACATTTGGTCCATACCTCTATGAATATGAATGTGTTCAAGTTGTCATGGGGTGCTGTCTCAGTGGATGGGGGACCACACAATAACCAGAAGAATCCTCCATCTTAGGAGAAGCTCACTGACTGCCACAGTCAACAGTGCCTCAAGAAGAGGGGCTCCTGAGGGCTCTAGAGACATGTGGACACTCTAGGCAGGGCAGACAAGCCCAGAAATTTGGCACCCTGTCAATGGGCCTTACTTGGAATATTTGATAACCTATCCCCCCAGGGTACCTGAGTTGGACTCATTTATAATTTTCCTACACATGGTTTGTAGGCCCCTTTTATTTGAACCTATAATTACTGCTATACCATTAAATATGTGTCCCAGAGACAAATCTTCCAGCTGTTCATATGCCAGTTGAGCCCTAAGTCTCAGCAGAGTTGCAGCCAATACCTACCCTCCAATTCATCAGACTGAACCAGGACAACTACCAAAAAGTTGATGACTGACAACACCCATCCCAAAAAACAAAGTATCTACGACTCCAAGCAAGCCAGTTTCCACCCATCTGCCCCATGGGATCTAAGCCTCCTCTCAGCTGGAAGTAGAGTGGGCATCACCATCCCCAAATCCTCAAGACTGAGGAATGAACTAACATAAAGGAGGAATGCAACTATGAACTAAAGTAGAGTTGTTATTTTGGTAATTGAAGAACTTATAATACTAATATAAAGGCAGTGGTCACCAGAGGTTCTGAGAGGAGGGAGAGGAAGAATAGGTGTAACATGGGGCATTTTGGAGACACTGGAATTGTTCCACACAACATTGCAAAGACAGAAACAGGCCATTATACATTTTGTCAAAATCTAAAAAATTGTGCAGTGCAAAGTATGAACCATAATGTAAACTGCAAACCATAGTTAGTAGCAATTCTTCAGTCTGTATTCATCAATTGTAACAACTCATCACACTAATGAAAGATGTTAATGGGGAAAATGTGGAAGGCTGAGGGGGTAGAGTATATGGGAATCCCCTCTATTTTTTATGTAACATTTATATAATCTAAAGCTTCTTAAAAATCATAATTTTAAAAAAAGAAAAATGGAAAAAAATGAAATCTAATCCTAACTGAAAAAAAAAGACTCAAATCTCCCAGAATTGACAAAATATCTTCCCCTGTGTCCATAATATCCTGTGCATTTATTAATTATTCATATCAAAATGAAGTAGTAAGAGAACTGGTTATTCAATAATGCTTGGATTCAAATCACTGTTCCAATGTTTATTAAGTCTCTTACCTGGACAAATCATGTAATCTCTTTAATTCCTCAGTCCTTTCATGTATAAAGTGGGGATAATAATCATTTTATTGTTTTGTCATTAGGAATTAAAAATATTTATTATAAAATATTTAAAGTATTAAATAGTCACCCAGAAATATATGTGATTATACTTTAAAGTCAGGTATTGACTGTGTCTTATACTTTTAATTGCCAGTCTGCACCCAACACAAGGTTGTGTCAAACTAAAAATAATATGTATTTTTTTGTACATGTACCAAAATTTAACAATAAAAATATTACCTTAAGATGCAGCTTAATTGTTATCAAACAACAGGAATTAGTATGTAGCTTATGAGCAATCACATAAAAATGAAGAATTAATTGTAGAAGCCAGAGTAGAAACAGATGCCATTTATAACATCTTCAACTAGTTGAAAAGCAAAATGTTCAACCAACAAATGGGTTAGTTGGTTAGGTTAAATATTTTGATAATTTATATAATTAATTTAGTCTTTTGTTGCTTAAAAAAGTTTTTTCCTTACCAAAAGAAATCATTTTGATATACAGAAAACAATAACAAGAAGAATGGTCTGTTCATGACTTGCCAGTGAAAAGACAAGAGGAGCAGTAGTTTTCATCTCAATAAATGAACATCTTAAACATATTTTTAAAATTTGTTAATTGGTAATAATATGAGGATAAAAACCATGGATGACTTTCTCTGAGGAAAAAAAATCCTTTAACCAAATCATTATGAATTATCCACAACTAAAATAATAGGAGATCCTGCTTTTCTTTATTTTACTTCAGAGCATAATGATGTGAAAACATAAAATGTGAAGTTTTACAAGTACATCTGCTAATTTTTAAAATGTTATTATAAAATGCTCTGAATTGTGCTTTTTCCAATGATTTCTATTAAAATTAAGTTCATTTCCAAAACCAAAATTCTTTCATTGTATTATGTCTGCTCATTACCCTAGGGAAAATAAAATGCAACCCATTGCAAAAGTGCCCATTAGCCTGCTTCATCAAATGCCTATAATTACAGCAAATTTTTCACCCATTTATAAGGGGACTAAACACAATCCAGGTGTCAGCACTGTACTGAACAGACTTAACAAAAGATTCATTTATTCGGGCTTAATATTTCTACAATTTTGTTAGATTTCTACTTCATTTTTCTGATTTCAATCAAAGGTGGTATACAGGTATGAAGGAGACAAAACTCAGTATAATGCCCACCGAGGCTTTTACAATTACGTGAAGCCAAGCCTCTCTCTATGGTGTCACTTGCTTATCTCTCTGTATCTTTCTCTGCATCTTTTATCCGAGCTCTCAAGGAACAGAGCTCATCACTTGGTACAAAACTCAATAAAGTGAATAAATTTTATTATTGGGGTTTGCAGTATAGATATTGTTCTCATAAATTGTTGGCAGAAACTAATCCTAATAGGCAGAATTCACTGTGTCCCTCTTCAGTGTAATCAGTGGCAGAGGTTGTAAGGGAGCCAAAACCCTAAACACTTTTCACCAGAGAGCTGAGAAACTAGCTTGGCCTACCCTCTGTCCGGACAGTCTGCAGTTGACATCCAGGAGGATGTCATAGGGATTTGTGAAGAGGACACTTCCTTCTGTACTCACAACCAAGTCCAACTCATCCACTGCAACCTTCATATTTCCCGCCTGTAAAATTGAGGATAATATATCTCTCACAAGGGTTTAGGGGAGCATTAAATGGGAATGCACAAAGATGTAAAGTACTTAACATAAGGGCCTGGATACAATAACATTATTTCCTTACATAGCACCTAATGAATGCCAGGCAGTGTGCTAAGCACTTTACGTATGCACTGAGTAAACAAACGGACAATGACCAAACATATATAAAAGTAGAACTCTGACCCACTATCGGCAGCAACCAATCCAGGAAGCTGCATCACTATCTACAGCAACCGGCCCCGGAAGCTAAACCACAAGTCCTGGCTAGGACTTGGTCAGTAACTCACAGCTTCCTTAATTTTCCCCCTTGCTTCCAACTTAGGACTAACTGGAGAAAGCCAAATAAACTCCCCTAAACAATCACCCAGGACGCTCTACTTCTAGCAGCCCATCTCCAGCTGCTCTATATCAGCTGCCTCCAATCAGGGCATACCTGATATCGTCCTCTTTTTTCTGCTACAATGCTTTCCCATTCCTCTAGGCCTGCCTTGAGTCTCTTCCAAACACAAGTGATGGTGGCTAGCTCCCTTGCGATAGCAAGTTCTGAATAAATAGCCTTTGCTTGCTCTCATTTGGGTGATCTCCATGTATTTGCACACATACATTAACTCACTTAAACCTTTAACAGCTCTATGTAGTAGGTACTATTTTATTCTCCTTTAACAGATGAGAAGGCAACTGTAAATTCTGTCTTGCAAGACACTAGGAACAGATAAACAAAGATTAGCACAAACCACTCTAAGGGGTTCAGCAACTGAAATAAACCCAAATACTACAAGGCATCCATTGTATGCAGTGACTTAACTTCTCTCCTATTAAACTATTATGTGCCATCCTCCGGAAAACTAAGGAAAAAACACTCAAAGAGTTGCCTGTGTTCTGTGTTCTGTTTTCAGTTGAGGAATCACAACTGAAGAAGTTAAGTACCACCCTGAAATTATTCCTTGCCTTTGCCACAATGTTGTTCTCTGGTCCTGTGTCCTAATTATCCAAATTATGGAGTTCTGATTTGCCATAGTAAAGAAATCAGAACATAAAAGTAAGGCAGGAAAATTCATTTTGAAAGGAACTGGGAAGAAATATCTATGTGTGGATATGTGGTCGGGTAATTTGTTGAGATATCAATTTGTTTTCTTGTTTCTGCTGCTGTTTAATAACCCAAAAAGTTGAAACCATATTTAATACTGCATATCTCCGTTTTGTTCCTATACCCCACTCCCACCTTCTAAGAAGGTAGACAGGCCTTCTGTCCTCTTTTGCCAGGGTAGGCTGAGGGCTTTGGCAGAAGTGGCCTGAAGAGAAACTCCCTTCCTTGCTATAGTTTCCCAAAAGTCTTGTGCTATGACAACAAAGACAAGCAATTGTATTTGGTGTAGGAGTGGGGGATAAAAGTTGGGACAGGTGTGGCATAAGCAGGTACAGGAAGAAAAAGACCGCCTCAAGATTAGAGAAGGGTTGGAGATCTGTGGGACCCAGAAGTCAAGGGAACTACAGTCTCCCCCCCGCAGCCTCCAGAGGAAATGACAGCAGAGTGGGCCATGCAAGGCTCCCTCCTGAGCACCTGAGCCCCTCCATTCCCACACCTTGGCTGACACAAAAAACCCATCACCGTGGGATTCCAAGGGATTGACTGGGGGAGAAAGGAGTAGGTATCAACCAGGAACTCAGTTAGGGGGCTTTGGAAAGGTGGTGAAGGCTTCTTTGGGATGCTGAAAACAACTTACAACATACAGGACAGTCCTGCACCACAAGAACTGTCCCACCCAAAACACCGTGTACCTCCATTGAAAAAAAATTAATGGACAAGGGGGACCATAGAGGAAACTAGTGGGAATAAAAGGCCAAAAGTCGCCCTTCTACACTTCATCTACGCACCACCCCGGGAACTTTGCCCCACAACATTGTAAGTGAGAGAAGGAATCCCTTTGTGATTGAAATTGAATTCCCTTCATGTTGGTGTAATGCGGGCTCAGAGTTAAACTTAGTATGCTTTAAGAGAAGTAAAGTGGCATTACTCGCACACTGGAACTTATGAAGACTGATTTGCCCTATAGGTACTTGATTTTAATAATATAGTATAACTGGCTTTCTGAGCATAAAGTATCACCACCTCTCTTCCTGTCTCCTGCACACTTCTAAGGATACACTGGCATTTTGTATCGTAATAGTTCTGAAGATGGCTTTCCAGATTATATCTGTGGCCTAGTGCAATGAAGAAGATATCAAGCCATCCTTCTGTTCCCAAAAATAAACCACATGTTTCTTTACTCCTACTTTTTCATGAAAATGGCAGCAGTGATTACATTTTTAAAGTTTTATTTTTAAGCTGTTTTATTTATAATCGATAAAATCTGCTAAAGCATCTGTATGTGCATCCATTCCACCTAATTGTTACATGTCACAAGATTGGCAAGAAAGGATTTTGCAAAGCTTTATAAAGTGACACAAGCTATTGCATATTTTCATCTTTGTGTCCCCATCATATAATAGAGAACCTACACCTTCAAACTTTATCCTCTACTCTATGTACTTAGCCTGGACCTACAGCTACTATTAATTACCCTTTTTACAATAAATCTGGTATTTATCCACAATCAAGCCCCAACTCATATTGCGAATTTATTTTCCAATATTCTTCTCTTCACACATCTTAGTATCATCTAAAGAGAACTACTCCTGATGCCCTAACAGCCTCACGCAGTTCACTCTGCATCAAATGCCTTGGTTTTCACAAGCTTGGGCCCAGTTCAAATATTAGTTCCTCCAAGAAGGTCATTCCCAATGGAGATAATCCTTTCCTCATCTGAATTCCCATGTTTTATTTATATTTTTCTGATGCATTTATCACTTAATAATTTCAGGTACATACTTCTTGCCTACTAGATGGTAAGCTCCATGAGGCCAAAAGCCACATATCATTCACCTCTGTATCCTTCACATCAGTTGGCACAGGACTTTCTACACTGTAGGTACTTTCAGAACTATAAATTGAGTGAAAAATTCAATGAATAAATGGTCATGTGCATTTTTGTCTTTCTGTTCTTATGTCCTGAGTCTGGCCTAATGAAAATAACATTAATAATAAAACTTGAGGAACCAAGGTGGCAGTACAGCTAACAGGGAAACTCTCTCCACATCACAGGTCCCCAGGATCAAATCTCAGTGAATCCTAGAGGAGAAAAGATGAGAAGACCAAAAAGAGAAATAGATACAGAAGATCACAAAGTGAATGGATAGTGACAGCAAAAACAGCAGGGCGGGGGGAGG
Organism: Dasypus novemcinctus; assembly: GCF_030445035.2. Taxonomy (NCBI): domain Eukaryota; kingdom Metazoa; phylum Chordata; class Mammalia; order Cingulata; family Dasypodidae; genus Dasypus; species Dasypus novemcinctus. The sequence goes on from NC_080677.1 coordinate 18,041,738, forward strand.
GGGAGCGAAAGGGGAGGTAATAAAATAAATAAATAAATCTTTTTTAAAAATAATAATAAAATTTGATTCCTAGTACAATTTTTCTCACAATTTAGCCATGAAACTTGGGCAAGTTACTTAACCTCTATGGATTCTAGTTTCCTCATCTGAAAAGGGAGATGAACCAGAGTTGGTCTCTCAGGCCAAGGCTAATATACGGATATATAATACATGGTAAAATATGCAGACATTCCCAAGCAGAACTAATAACTCTTAGACTTTCTTCTGAGCTCATCTAACCATTCCCTTCAACAGGGAAACTTCCCTGATGAACAAGTCTATACCAAATCCCTTCACATAAAGCTTTTTCAGCACTATAGATCTCCACTTTGCAGGACTTACAATAGTTTTCCTTTTTATATATGCCTGTGATTATTTAATTAATGCCAATCTCTATTTCTCTCATGTATATTCAATAAAAATGAGTAAGTATAATCTTAGAATATGAGATTTATAAAGCATTTTTCCAGTAGTCTTTGTAATATATGAGCACATATTTCAGCATTTAAATATTTTCCAAAGACGATGAACACAATGTGATCACAACTTCAGAGTTAATGTAGTTTTCAAAGCATCTAACTTGTAATTTTATTGAATTTATATTTTTGATGAATATGAGCTCTGATAGGCTTATTCATAAGTATGCAACTTAAATTTAACTTCCCCTTTTATTTTAACTCATTGCTACTTTTAATTGTACTCTCACTATTTTTAAAAATTTAGCTGTACAACAACTCTTCACACACATCTGTATACTTGTTAAATAAAAATACTAATTTAGAGCTTCTTTTTATGATGTAGAAAGTAAGCTCCCTAGACTGAGCATGCAGACAAAAAACAGTAATGTTCCTTTCTAAATAGCCACAACTTAATGTTTGATTTTGTAAATCAACAAATAGAAATTAAACAGATTTAATTTAATAATTTATTAAATGAAATATCACTGAAACCACCCTTTATAATTTCAAATATTTTAGAATAAGGAAATACTACAACTTGTATTAATGAGACAGCTGATCAAAGCAGTAGAAAATAATATTTGAAATGCCTAATTAATATTTAAAATGTTGTTTATATTCTCATTGGCTTATTTTTCTCACAAATACCTTTTTTTTTTTTGGTCTTTATTTTTTTTTTTAATGCTACACTAAAAAAATACGAGGTCCCCACATACCCCCCACCCCTTACCCCACTCCTCCCATATCAAAACCTTCTTTCATCATCATGGGGCATTCATGGCATTTGGTGAATACATTTTTGAGCACTGCTGTACCATATGGATAATGGTTTACATTATAGTTTACACTTTCCCCCAGTCCACCCAGTGGGCCATGGCAGGACATACAATGTTCAGCAACTGTCCCTGCAGTACCACCCAGGACAACTCCAAGTCCTGAAAATGCCCCCACATCATATCTCTTCTTCCCTCTCCCTACCCTCCACAGCTACCGTGGCCACTTTCTTCAAATCAATGCTACATTTTCTTCCATTACTAATCAAAACAATTCCAGAATAGAATATCAGTAAGTCCACTCTAATCCATACTCTATTCCTCCATCCCACGGACCTTGGGAAGGTTATGTCCACTCCACCTAACACAACTACATTTAATTTAATAAACTGTTCCATTTTATTCCTTCTAAGTCTTTCCTAACACTTACATCACTATATTTACCACTGAAATTATGAGATAAAATATAAAGCTTAGACCACAGAGTTTAACCTTATGTCTTCTTTCATGTGTTCCTTTCCATACACTTAGTGAGTCTTCCCTTCAATAGAAAAGAGAAACTGACTAAGACTACTGACTCATAATCTCTTCCTCTTCAATAGAGTGGGCTGCAAGTGCCAAATCCTTGAGACCAATGCTCTCTCAAGGGGACCACATAAGACAAGCCAAACTCACTTCCACTTTAAAAAAGCACTTAACATTTTTAGTCAGATGTATATAAGGCTGTGAAGAGTAAACCTACCAGCAATAAAAGTCTATTCCTAACAATATATTTCTGAGATTATGCAAGATTCTAAAAAACTTATGCAGGCTATCATAAGAGTCACATGCCTATAAAGCTCTTAAAATAGAAGAACAGTACCTATATTTTCAAACCTTATAGATTAAAAAAAAACAGCAATGTTAAATAAGAGCCCAAATATCTTAATGACCACACTCAAGAAATTTCTAGAGTTATACATACACACGTACACACACACCCCTCCCTTGATGGGAGGAACCACATTTCTTCCAGTGTTGTGTCAGAAGCACTCAGCATAGTGTGTTAAATGAATAAACAAAATTCAGCAACTCCTTATAAAATGATTGCCCAGAGAAAAATAAATCAAAATAAATACAAATACAAAATGAATGACACAGAAAAAGGCTGCTCAACATTTGGTCAATTATCTAACAAAATAAATTAAAAAGGAAAAATATTCAAAATGTACCAACAGTAATAAAACTAAGGAAGATAATAACCTATAGGACAAATTTTGACAGGTACCATCCAGAGACAACAGACAGGAGATCTGTGATATCATCTTGCACACTTAATCATGATTATTAAGAAGGAATCGTTTTCTATTTTGGGAGGAACTGAATCCACGAGTTATGAAAATTCTTACTAACAGCCCACCTTTAGGAGGGAAATAGAATCTGAGAGAAAGAAAAGGGAAATTATGCTGATCCAAAGCAGAGCACCTTGCTTTTTTCACAGGCAAATCATAAAGAGTAAACAATGAATCCTTGGATTTGGCATTTGGCTGTTTCCTGATTAGGAGGCAGGCTGTACAGTGCTATCAAGTCCAACAATAAACAGGGATCTATGTAAAATGGAAGGAAAATTGAAAAAGAAATAAGGCAAAAATATATAAAAATAGAGTGAGACTATCAGGCAAAGAAATAAAACAACCTCTTATGAAGTTCTTTCCCCTTCATCTGTTGATAGCTTATGCAAAAGGCATATTTTGAAATGATATCAGCAGGAGCAAGGACTCTGAAAATGCTCTCCTTTATAAAACAGTGCAAACACTAGGCAAAAAGAAAAGTCAAAATCAACTCTTTCAGAGCTCTTCAAATTCGCCAAATACTTGTAACAATCCAGGGAGCATTTATTTGACCAAAAACAAAAACAAAAAACAGGCTGAACTCTGTAAGAACAGAGCTTAGTGGCTCTATAACTTCCCCCATTACCATTCCTCTGTCTCCAACTCCACAGTAACTTGAAAGACCAAAAGCCTAAATCACAGTCAAAGCAAGCAGTCTGGCTGCCATTGGAGGGGAAAACCCATGCATGGAGAATTCTCTATTCACAAAAAATTGTCATTATTTGACCTAACTAGAAGATCCCACTTGCAAGGCTTGTCTTTATTTGACCTGAGTCAGAGCTTCCCAGAATAAACAGCCTTTTCCACAGGAGCATTTGTTGATTGTGTAACATCATACCTGCCTGAGATGGTGTATAACATTTGAGCAAGCAATAGACTCATTCAAAAGTTTAAAAAGGAAAAGCTGGGGAATAAGTAGTTCATAAGAGTCTCTGAAAGCTCTGATCTATTCCTGGGAATCTAGCAGACCAAAGGCATGTGTATGGCTGTTCACAAGCCCAGGGCTGTGTATATACTCATGAAGGTTCTGAGAAGGCCCTATGCTGTCCTCCCTGACTGAATGTGAACCTCTGTGTAAACTGGAAGTGAATATTAAGGCAGAGTTTTCAACTACCGGCTGCGTATTCAAGCTGCACCACAAGACACAGGGAGAGCCTCAAAGCAAAGACAGAAGATTTCTTGGTTCTAGGTATTTAAGGAAATCTCTGTCCAATCATTAGCTGACCACTAAGCTTACTAAACAGACATGTTAACAGCCACACATGATAAAGACTACAAACTTGTTGGTGTACAGTCGTGCATAGTATTCTCTTATAATCCTTTTTATATCTATAAGGTCAGTAGTAATGCTTCACTTTCATTTCCAATTTTAGTTATTTGCATCTTCTTTTTCTCTTTTTGTCAGTCTAGCAAAAAATTGTCAAACTTATTGACCTTTACAAAGAACCAACTTTTGGTCTTGTTGATTTTTTTTCTGTTGCTTTTCTATTTTCTACTGCATTTATCTCCACTCTAATTTTTACTATTTCCTTCCTTCTGCTAGTTGTGGATTTACATGCTATTCTTTTTTTAGCTTACAATTGGTGTATTTTTTTCTTAAACTACCCTATTATAACACCATGCATTACTATTGCACATTTGTTATAGTTCATGAGAGAACAGTTTCATATTTGCACAGTTAACCACAGTTCATTATCCACTACAGAGTTCACTGTGTTAATATAGTCACATGCCTTGTACAATCCAGCCAAAGTGTACACTCACTGACTTTCAGTTTCATCACAGAGCTGTGCTGTCATCACCTCAGTCATTTTTCAAACATTTCATTACTCCAAAAGGAAAACCCATCCTCTTATACTCCCCTACTGTTGACCCTTAGCATTGATATAGTACCTGCTTCTCTAGTGATGCAAGAATATTACAATATTACTGTTAACTATAGACCATAGGTTACATTAGTTGTATTTTTTCAAGGTATCACCAAATTCTTGACACCTTGTAATAGTGATGTACATTTATTCTAGTTCATAGAAGAACATTTTTTATTTATACTATTAACCACAATCCTCATGTACCACTGAGTTCATTATGTTATACAGTCCCTAGTTTATTCTCTAGCTTTCTTTCAATTGACATTTCTATCCCTAGACTACCCTTTTCAGCCACATCACATTTACAGATCAGCAGTGTTAGTTATACTCACTTGAATGTATTACTATCAACTCTATCCATTTCCACACATTTACAATCAACCTTACTAAAAATTCTACATACATTAAGTATCAGCTTCCCCGTCTCAACCCTCATCATATCTCCTAGTAACCTACAGTCTAGATTTAACTCTATGAGTTTGCTCATTGTATTCAGTTCATATTAGTGAGACCATACAATATTTGTTCTTTTGTGCCTGGCTTATTTCAAGCAAACTAATGTCCTCAAGTATCATCCATAGTATAATATGCATCCTGATTTCATTTCTTCTTACCATTCAAAAGTATTACATTGTATGTATATACCACATTTTGTTTATTCACTCATCAGTTGATGGACACTTCGGTTGTTTCCATCTTTTAGCAATTGTGAATAATGCTGCTATGAATATCAGTGCACAAAGGTCAGTTTGTATCCTTGTTTTCAGTTCTTCTGAATATATTCCTAGCAATAGAATTGCTACATTTAGCTTCCTGAGGAATCACCAAACTGTCTTCCACAGAGATATTCTATGTTCCTACCAACAGTGAAGGAGTGTTCCTATTTCTCCACATCCTCTCTAGCACTTGTAGTTTTCTGTCATTTTTAAAAAATAATAATAATAATAGCCATTCTTTAAGAAGTGAAACGATATCACACTGTAGTTTTGATCTGCATTTATTTCCCTAATGTACAGGGTTTCTATTTGGAATGATGGAAATGATTTGGTAATGAATGGTAGTGATGGTAGCACAACATAGTGAACACAATTAATAACAATGAAAAGTATACCTGGATGTGATTAAAAAGGGAAATGTTGAATTATATATATGGTAACAGAATATATCTTCTTAAATCCATTGACATAAACTATACATACAATGCTAAGTTAAACCGTGGGCTTTAATTAATAGTACAACTATAAAATTGTTCCAGCATCAATTGTAACCAAGATTCCACACCATTGCAAGGTGTTAATGATAGGATGGTATATGGGAATTCTGTATTTTATGCATGGCTATTTTGTAAATGCACAACTTCTCTAGTAAAGAAAAAGGAAAGAATTAAATATTTGAATGGTGTTTTCCAGATGAGAAACAAATCCATATCCTTCATGAATATTAGGAAAATCAGAACAAGATATGATGACATATCTCCCTACATAAATAGCAAATAAGATTTAAAGAGCTCAAATGAAAATAAGTGCTTTACTAACTGCCATGGCATAGTTCAAAACCGAAAGTTAGATTCATGCATTGGTGTGCAAACAAGGAGAAAAAAAATACAAAAAGAGTTTACCATTTAGAATATTTCAACAGCCACTTTCACTCATCAATTTCAGAGGGCTTTTCAAACATTAATTAATAAAAGATGTAGGATCTGAGCTGCAGTACATTTTGTAATGGCCTCAAACAGCCTTCAAATTTCCAGATGACTAATAAGAAAGAGACAAACACCTGACACATGACATCACAAAGGCCGTCTCAATATGAATGTCAGCTCTTCAAAGTTTTTTCCATTATAGGACTTGGAAGAAAACAGGAAGAGAACCAGAAAAATAAAATCCAAAACAAAACTTTTTTAAAAAACCTCAAACCAATAAGACCATGGCAAAAATACACCCATAACCCTGGGCTCATTTGAAGCATGTGTTTCATAATGATGATTTTTTTTAATACATTGTACTCCTCAAACAATACTATTTTTAACACACATGTATACACACACCCAAACAAATATTACTTTTCCTGTCTATATATAGGAATTATTAATGATTTCCTGTAACCATGATTTTTAAATTAGAAGAAAATCAAGAGATTCTCTTTTTCCTAAACCTCACTAAAGAAACAATATAAAAAGTCTCTAATAACAGAAAATATCTTCTAAAAATGCTATATTTAATGAATTTCTGGTGCATGGCTGAGATTTCTTTGTAATATTTTTAAACAATGTACAATAATTTGGCAAGTTACCAATTCTTCTCAGTTAGCATTGGCAGAGAAAACAAAATACAATGAACTTGTTTCTTCTATTTCTTTATTACTATTTAGGAACCTGAACTGCACAGTAAATCACGCCTTGCATTAACCCGACTCTACAGCTACATTCCTAAAGGATGATTTTCTCTTACACAGAATCAATCTTTCCAACTCTTCCCTTACCTAGTATTACCACTTACTGTCTATGTGCTCACCAGCTGTAGAGGAAAAAAATCAAACAAACAAACGCTGAATGCAAAACATAAAAAAGAAAGTTTCTGGTTCATCCTGTACTGTATTTAACTTCTGTAGTCACTGAAAGTAACCAATCAACATTTACCGAGCAGTTACAATGTACAACAATAAACCAATTTCAAGTAATAAAAAGGGAGCAAACGGGATAAGTCACAGGTGGAAAACTGGTCCAAATGGAATCTTCTTTCCTGGAATTTGTGCTCATGTTCATAACAGTGAAATAAATTAACATAAAAGAAATTTGCATAGTCTTTGGAATCAGTGCTAACTACACGCCATTTGTTACATGTGTCTCTGAGCAAGTAATGTAACTACTGTGAGCTTCAGTTTGTCCACCTATAAAATGATAACAGATATCTTGCCCACTGTTAGTGAGTGCTAAGATGAAGTGCTTAGCTCACCACAGGTGCTCATTCTAAACCTTAAAACCAAGAGATAAACACAATTTAAAAACTTAGCCTTCTCTCCCTTTCCCTCTCTCCTCTCATCTCTTTTACCCCCTAAACCCATCCATAGCATAGAGAAAAGGACCCATGAAAATGAGGAGCTTTACATAAAGCTTTACATGAAGTTTCCATAAGGTTCTCCACAATCCCTGAGGCATCTGAGAAAACTGGGTGGTAGCACTCTTCCTGCCAATGAGGTGGAAAGACTGCCCTCTCCAAGTGTGAGGGCATAGTCACAATTTTCACATGCATAGGTGGGCATGCTCTCTTGGCCTGAGAAGATGTCTTATGTCCAGACCTCAGTCTCCATGGTTCAGGGCTTAAAATGATTTTTCTTTCAATTTGTCCCATTTCTGTCCCTTTTAGTCCAGGTTAGCAGTGGGTGCATTCATACAGATCTCACAAAACACTTGTTGGTTTTGCATGTAGCACACAGTAGTCCAAATCATGAGACAAAAGAACTTCCCACATATCCTCTTGGATAACTGCTTTTCCAATCCTGACTTGCACTGAAATGGCTGACGGGATTCATGTTCAGTTAAATGCTCACATAGAGCATCATTCTCTGGGAACTCACTTTTCAGAAACTCAGAATTTTCAAACCATCAATTTCTGATTTCTCTGTGCCTAGGAGTTCAGTGCTCAGTTTATCTCTTTCTCTTACATTTTACTATAAGCTTCAAGGAGAAAACAAGCTGCACTTTCCACATTTAGCTTGGAAAGCTTCTCAGCTAAATATCCAAGTTCATTGCTTTCAAATTCTGCCTTCCATTCTGATATCAGACCTCAATTTCTCCATGTTCTCTGCCACTAAAGACAAGGGTCACCTTCTGTCCAGTTTCCAAAAACACATGCATTTTTTTTTTCAAAAAACTCATCAGAAGTACCTTTAGCGTCCATTTTTCTTTGAATAGTCTCTTGAAATGAATCTAGGCCTTTTCTATCAAGCACTTCACAATTCTTCCAGCCTCTATCCCAATTCCAAAGCTGTTTCCACATTTTTTATATTTGCAATAACAGCACCCCATTCCTGGTAACAAAGTCTGTTTCTCTTCTCTAGGCAGCTCAAAACAAATAACATTAAATTGTTTGGCTTAAGCAAAGGGAATTTATTAGTTTATGGTTTTGAGGTGAGAAAGTGTCCAAATCAAGGCATTTTCAAGGCAATGCTTTCTTCCTAAACACCACCTACCTGTGATCCTTGTCTCCTCTGCCACATGGCAAGGCATATGGTAGTATCTGCTGTTCTCTTCTTGCTTCCATGGCACAAAATCAATCTCTCTCTCTCTCTCTCTCTCTTTCTCTCCCTCCCTCCCTCCATTCCATTTATATAAAGGATTAAGTCCCATCCTGAATGAGGTAGTTCACTCCTTAACTGAAGTGTCTCATCCAAAGGTCATATGTACAATAGATTTAAACTCACAGGAATAGATTAAAGAAATGTTTTTCTAGGGTACATAATACAGCTTCAAATCAACACAGCTACCAACTTCACACAGAAAGGCTGTGATTATTGTTCTTGAGAGAGAAATCACTTCTGATGCTCCCTCCAGGTTCAGCAGAGTTAAGAGAATATGTATTTAGGGAAGAGCAGCTAGAACTCAGGGTCCCCAAATCTCCCCTGAAGACTCATTCTCACTCAGGGATCACTCACTAATGAATCATCACCACCATGCCTTATAGACCCCAGGTCCATCACTCTACATGATTTTGGAACCTGCTTTATTTTTTCCATGTTGATGTAATTTTAAAAATTAGTATTGAAATACAGGGAGAATAAGTATGAATTTACCTAGAATAAAAAGAAAGTAAGGTAGGTCTTCAAAACAAAAGAAATATTATCACCAAAAGCAGAGCAGCCTGTAAGAGGATGGCATTTTCAGGAAATGAAGTTTGTCCCATACAGCTATAGCATAAGCACTCTGCCAAGGAGAGGGGAGCACAGGAGAAGAGAAACATACAGGGGAGGCCAGGGACTGATAGTAAGGGAGTTTGTCTGCCATATAGCCTAATAGCTAAAGGCATGGAATTTGGTGTCAAGCTGTCCTGATTTCTAGTTCTGGGTCACTTGACTTTGGAAAAATTACTTAACTTCTCTAAGCTGCAGTTTTCTCAGTTGTAAAACAGGGATAATATCAGCATGCATGTAAGTATTAATTGAGTCACTAGTAACACTAAGAAGTAATAAATATGTATAAGTAAGAGGGCTTCACCAAATTCTTTTGACAGACATGGTAATACAGAGATTTTCAGTATAGAAAGAAAACTTCAGAGCACTGGAGCAAGGAGAGCACTCAGGCAAGGAGAACAGTTAAGCGGAGAAGAAAAGAGTCAGATTTAGAGGCATTAAGGGAGTAAAATAAGTAGGGGAGGTGGAAGAAGCAATTCAAGATGGACCACAAGGTTTCTAATTTGGCCAATTTAGTAACCAAAGTAAGGAATTTTTTTTTAAGTAAGAGAAGACAGGAATCTGGTTCTTCCTTAAAACCAATCCCTCCCTGACTTTTGCAGAGGTTATTCTTGTTCCCCATCTTCTTTTCTGTCTACCACTTCTCTGTGTGCTTTATGAACTAAACTAAGGGGAGAAGGAGGTAGATGTGCTGAGACAGCTTTCTACTATTTAGCTAAGAGATGCTGGTGAGAACCAACCTTGGCAGTAGATCAGACACCCCATTCCAAGCAGTGGATAGAGTTGTATATTTACACACTGTTGTAAGTCCAGGACCCAACGTGCCCAGGGTGTCTCCCCTTGCCCCTACCCCCTCACATCAGGTATGCCAACTTAGCTACAACACCATGTGTTACATGAAACATGTATCCCTGAACTGAATTTCTGTCCCCTGTTCAGTATTATAGTATAAGTCCCTCACTGGGGCTATAGCCTGGCCAGGGACCGTACTTCATCCAGCTACAGTTCTGAAATGCTGCTAAATGTCACCAGTTTCTTTCCTCCTTTCCACCATCTCTCCTGCCTCCAAAACAAATACTCATACAATTCATAGGACCCTAGGTTCTATTGGAACTGAATAAGCTTTCCTTGAGACCATAATTCTGAGATCCAGCTGATTCCCTGTCACCTTCATCCAGTAATTCTACTGCCATTTCCTGCCCATGATAACTGGAATCTCAGATACTAATACTAAACCTTAATTGATTTAACTCTACTATCTTTCTTACATAGTATGATTTGGGACTGATGCCTGGCTCATCCCCTTACTGGGGACCAGAACTGCTGAAGAGTGATCCCTTGGTGTGGTCCTCCCTCATCTCATCTTCCTTCCTTCTTTCAATGGCCTACTGTAACATTCCATGAATGGACAGACACAAATGCATATAAAATTGTTAAAAGTTATACAGCAAGCAGCTGCAGTAGTAATCATGGAGAGCCAGGATAGAATAGAATATTTGATAGAATGATGGAAAGGAATGATAGAGAAATTATTACAGGTATAACTGGCAGTTCATTTTGTAAGGAATAACTCAAATTAGAAGGTGTTTTCTTCCCAGAAAACCCAAAGAAATCTATAATAATACCCAACACCCCATCCTCTGTATCACTTCCATAACAAATAGAGAAGACAGTTATAACAAGCATTTTCCAGGGTTTATCAGAGTATTGGTTCCCAAATGTCATTCAGCAGTCCAGAGCTAATTGGGCTGCATGCCAAATTGCCTGGAGTGTTTGTTAAAAATACAGACACACAGAGTGATATCACCAAGGTGGCAGAGTAAAACAGTCCCAGGCTCTAGCCCCCTACAGCAAAACTGACAAAATTCTTTCTTAGAGTTCCAGAAAACAAGTAATGGGTTGAAGTATCTGAGCAAGTATGAATCAAGATTAAAGCAACTTAAAAATGATAACAATAATTTTTTTAAAACCTCATGGTGTTGCTGCTGTGTCTTCCCCCAAACCCTTCCTCCCAGCTCAGTGTGGAACTGGTCTGCACCCTCAGTACAGATCCTTGGTCCCAGTTGTAGAAGGAGCAGAGGAACCCTTATGTGCATACTGGGATGGTGGTTTATGTATACCAGTATGTCTGGTAGCACCCTGAAAGACTGAACCAGGACATTTGCCACTGAATTACTGTCCCTGAGCTGCCACATGCATAGATGCAGCCCATGGGCAGCTGAATTCATGTAAGAAACAACCAAATAGAAATGGTCTGGTGTAAAGATTACAGCTTAAGAGTGCTGGTAATAGAGTGCCTAGGACTGGGAGGAAAGCCTATTTCTTAGTAGGAAGAGAAGGCATACAGATCCATGTAATTGGGGGAATTCCTAAAGCCATGACTGCATGCCCAGGACAAGAAACAGACCAGAGAGGACCCTATGCTTTCACCTTGCTCTGTTCTTTAGGTTCATTGAAAGCACAGCTAATCTCTGAAGGAGACTGCCAGCTAACATAGAGCCAATCTGAGAAAATAGTGAAAGGTAGTGTTTTCTTTGTATTTTTAAATTTGATTTTGTCTTCTCGTAGCTCCTGATTTTCAAGGAAATCACCATTATAACTCTAGCTGGATACAAGCTTAAGGAACAGATATCTTAGGGACTAATTCCAGAGTTAACACATTAAAACATTAAAATGTTCAGTACACAACAAAAGATTACAAGGCATGGAAAGAAACAGGAAATGGTGGTCTCTCTAAAGGAACAAGAGAAAATATTAAAAAATCAATGAATAAGACCAGATTTTGGAGATACCAGACAAAGACTTAAGAAATGGTATTGAGTATAATAAAAAAAAGCTAAAGGAAAACATGGACAAAGAACTAAAAGGTATCAGGAAAATAACATAAGTACAAAATAAGAATTTCAATAAAGAGATAAAAATCATAAAAAAGAACCAAACTAAAATACTGGAGATGAACATCACAATAATAGAAATAAAAAAGGATCTGGACCCAAAGTACTTCAAAGGCAGATTGGAGCTAACAAAAGAATCTGTGAACTTGAAAAGACAATTGAAATATTCAGTCTGAGAAGCAGTAAGAACATAAACACAGCCTCAGAAACATGTGGGACACCATCAACAGCACCAATATCCACATTATGGAAGGCCCAAAAGGAGAAGAAAGGGGAAGAAATATGGAGTATTTGAAGAAATAATGGCTGACAACTTCTCAAATTTAACAAAAGACATGGAAATATACAACCAAGAAGCTTAACACTCCAAACAGGATAAACCCAAAGATATCAAAATGCAAACACGGTATAATCTAATTGTCAAATGCCAAAGACAAAATAGAAAATCTTGAAAGCAGTGAGAGAAACAATGTGTCATGTACAAGGTAGCCTCAATAAGGTTGTGTCACTTCTTATCAGAAAGAATAGCAGCAAGAAGGTAGTGGGATGAAATATGTAAAGTGCTGAAAGAAAAAAACTGCCAGCTAAAAATTCTATATCCAGCAAAACTATCTTTCAAAAAATGAGGGAGAGGGGAGTAGATCTAGCTCAGTGGTTGAGCTCCTGCTTTGAATGCACGAGGTCCCAGCTTCAATCCTCAGCATGGCCTAAGGAAAAAAAACTGAAAGAGATATAAAGATATTCCAAGATAAACAAAAGCTGAGGAAGTTCATCACCACTATCCCTGCCCTCCAAGAAGTGCTAAAGGGAGTTCTTCAGACTAAAGGAAAGGACACTACACAGTGAATCAAAACAGCATAAAGAAATAAAGAACTCCAGTAAAGGTAATCATATGGGTGATTATAAATGCCAGTACTATAGTATTACATTTCTTGATATATAACACCACTTTTTCCTTCTTACAGGTTCTAAAATACAAATGCATAAAAAAGCAATGATAGGAAAGTGGATGTGGCTCAAGTGATTGGGCTCTCAGCGACCATATGGGAGGCTTCAGGTTCAATTCCCAGAATCTCCTAGTGAAGGCAAGCTGGTCTGCACTGCAGAGAGCTGACGACCCATGCCATGTAGAGCTGAGGGCCCATGCCACAGAGAGCTGATAACCGGAGCTTCAGAGAGCTGATGGCCCACATCATGGAAAGCTGATGCAGCAAGATGATGCAACAAAGGGAAACGCAGAGGAGAGACAGTGAAAGATGCAGCAGACCAGGGAGTTGAGGTGGCTTAAGTGACTGAGTGCCTCTTTCCCACATAGGAAGTCCCAGGATCAGTTCCCAATGCCACCTAAATAGAAGACAAGAAGAGAAGACAAGCACATACAGAAGAAAGTGCACAGAATGGTCACAGAATAGACAGCAAGTACAGGCAGAAAGGGGGAGATAAATAAAATAAAATAAATCTTTTTGGAAAAGACTAATGATGAATCTATGGTTTTGAACACACAAGATATAAGGGTGTAATCTGTGACAAGAACAACATAAAGGTAGGGGGACTGAAAGGTATCAAACACAGTTTGTGTATGCTATCAAAGTTGGTATCAAATAAAATGAGATTGTTATTGATTTATGGTATTAAATTTAAGCCCCATGGTAAAGATTTCACTACAAAATATTAACAAAATACAAAACCAGCTATAATGGAACAGTTGAGGGACCAAAAGGAATAAGACTTGCAAAAAAAAAAAAAAAAACAGAAGAAGAAAAGAAAAGAAGAGCAAAATGGCAGAAGTCAGTCCTGCATCATCAGTAGTTACTTTAAATGTAACTGGGTTAAACTGTCCAGTCAAAAGCAGAGATTGGAAGAATAGATTTTAAAAACTATGGCCCAGGTTTTACAAGAGACTATAAGAGGTTGAAAGTGAAAGAATGGAAAAAATACTCCATGCAATTACTACTAAAAGAGGGGGTGTAGCTATACTAATATCAGAAAAAATAGACTTTAAGTCAAAAGCTATTAAAAGGGAAAACTAAGAACAGTAAATATTGATTTAAAAAATCAATTTATCAAGAAGATACAGTAATGATAAACATATGTGCACTTAACAACAAAGTCTCAAAATATACTAAGCAAATATTGACAGAATTTAAGAAAGAAATAGATGGTTCGACATTAACAGGAAGAATATACATCACTTTAAATAATGGATAGAACATCTGGACAAAAGATCATTAAGAAAATAGAAGACTTGAAGATGATGGACAGACATATATAGAATACTTTACCCAACTGCAGCAGAATACACATTCTTCTCTAGTGCACATTGGTCATTCTCCAAGATAAACTATATGTTAGGTCACAAAACAAGAGTCATAAATTTCAAAATATTGAAATCATATACTACACATTATCTCTCACCACAATGGAATGAAACTAGAAATCAGCAACAGAGGAAGAACTGGAAAATTTGCATATGTAAAAATTAAACAATATACTCTTAAACAATGGGACAAAGAAAAAAATCACATGGAAAATTAGGAAATATCTAAAGACAAATGAATATGAAAATACAACATTCCAAAACTTATAGGATGAAGGAAAAGCAGTTCTCAAAGGGAAATTTATAGCTGTGGAGGTTTACATTAAAAAAAGAAAGTTCTCAAATAAGTAACCTAACCCCATACCTGGAGGAACTAGAAAAAAAAAAGCAAACTAAAACCAAATTGAACAAACAAAAGGAAGTAATAAAGATTATAGCACAGATAAATTTAAATAGGGAACAGAAAAGCAATAGAGATGGTCAACAAAACTAAAATTTGGTTCTTTGAAGTGAACAATAAAATTAAGAAACTTTAGCTAGACTGACAAAGGAAAAAAGAGAGAAGACACAAATTTAAAATCATCAGAAATAAAAGGGAGACATTACTACCAACTTTACAGAAATATAAAGGATTTTAAGAGGATACTATGAATAATTGTATGCCAACAAAGTAAATCACCTAGATGAAATGGACAAATTCCATCTATAAACACATAAATCATGTACACTAACTCAAGTAGAAACAGAAGATCTCACCAGACCAATAACAAGTAAAGAAATTGAATCAGTATTCAAAAACCTCCTAAAAAAAAAACAAAAGTCTGGGACCAGATGACTCACTGGCGAATTTTACCAAACCCTCAAAAAATAATTAACAATAATCCTTCTCAAACTCTCCAAAAACTAGAAAACAAGAGAAAACTTCTTAAACTCACTTAACTGCAATACATGATCTGATCTTGGACTGGATCTAATAATGTTGGAGAAAATGACCAAAAGGGTTTGTTTTAGTTTGCTAAAGGCTGCCAAGGTAATATACTGGAAATGGGCTGGTTTTTACAATGGGGTTTTATTAACTTATAAACTTATATTCCTGAGGCTAAGAAAAATGTCCAATTCAAGGCATCAGGGAAGCTCTCTCTCTAAAGACATGGCTGATGGCAATCCTGGACTCCTGGCACATGGCAGGGCACAATGGTGGCATTAGCTCCACTGCTTTCAGCTTCTGGCTGCTCCTTCTTTGGCTTTCTTTCTCCCAGATTCCATTTATTTCAGCTTCTCTCTCAGCTTTTGTGGGTTCCTCTTGGAGCTCCTGGCTCTTTTCTCTCTGCTCTGTCTCCCCATATCCATCCAACTTATAAAGGACTCCAGTAAGATGATTAAGACCCACCCTGAGCCACACCTCATTGAAGTAATCTAATCAAAATTCCCTTAACTGAAGTAATTTAATCAAAAGGCTCCAACTACAATAGGTCCACACCCACAGGAATGGATTAGCTATAAAGACATGATCTTCTGGGGTCCACCCAGCTTCAAACTTTCACAGTTCTCTATTGCAACAAATGAAAATATTGGAATGTAGATTATGTTTTATATCAATGTTAAGTTTTTTAATTTGACAACTGTATTTACTGTGGCTACATGAGTGAAAATGCTTGTTCTTAGGAAATATACATGAAGGTATTAATGTTAAAGTAGAATGGTATATGCAAATATATGTAAATTTTCAGAAAATGGTTATATAGTATTTTTGTTTCCTAGGCTGCTCAAAGCAAACACCATGACATGGTTTGGCTTAAACAATGGGAATTTATTTACTCACAGTTTTGAAACCAGGGAAATGTCCAAATCAAGGCATCATCAAGGCAATGCTTTCGACCTAAGGACTGTGGCATAGTGAGTTGGCTGCCAAAAATCCTTAGTTCCTTTGTCACATGTCAAGGTACATGGTTCATCTTCTGGTTTCTTCCTTTTCTTCCAGATTCCATTTCAGCTTCTTGCTTCTTATGGCTTTCTCTCTCTTCTCTGACTTCATTCCATTTATAAGACCCATCTTGCTGGAGTGCGGCACAGCCTACCTGAAGCATTCTCATCAATAGGCCCTATTTATAATGATTCTCACACACAGGAATGAATTAGATTTAAGAACATATTTTTCTGGGATATATACAGCTTCAAACCATGATAGATAGATAGATAGATAGATAGATAGATAGATAGATAGATAGATAGATAGATAGATAGATATCTACATAAACTTAGATAGTAGATATAAATATGATAGATTGATGGATCTGTGGATGAAACAAGGATTTAATAAATGTGGCAAAATGTTAAAAGTTGGTACATCCGAGTTCTAGTTACAGACAATAATGGAGTTCTATGTATTGTTTTTATATTATTTTTGCTACTTTCCTTAAGTTTGGAATTATTTCAAAATTAAAAGTTTTATAAAATTACAGACAGCCAGGCTGCACCATAAAGCTCTAATTCAATCACACTAAAACCCAGGAATTTGCATGTTTTAAAGGTCTCCAGATGATTTTGAAAATCAGCCAAATTTGGGAATTAGTACATTATAGGAAATTTCATGATTCTTATTTCTGAGTATTGTTAAATTAGAATGAATACCAGCTTCAGGTATAGATATGTAACTAATGAAGATAGTGGTACTTAAGGTTTGGACTTGAGGCAATTGTATACAAAGGATGAGAACTCTATGCAATAATCCTATCAGTCTCAGTAGAGGATAAGCATTTCAGTTAGAATAGGACAAGGCAGAGTATGGAAAACAGACTAGGACAAAGGGCAACAGATCCATTGATTTACTCGGTTATTCTTTTTTTTTTTTTAATTGCAAAAATATGTACTGAGAAACTACTATGTGCCTGGCAATGTCCTAGATTCTGGGCATGTGATAAGCAAAACAGGCCCAGACCCTGCTCTGATAGAATTTATGATATATTGGGACATATAATTAACAATAAACAATCATAAAAATACATGACTATAGACTGAAAATTTCTAATGGGGATCTGACTCAGTATGGAAGAAAGGCAATCATGGGAAAGTGATCAAGTAGGACTTTCTAAGGAGGCGGCATCTGAAAAGAAATATGAAGGATGAATAGGAGTTTACTATGTGAAGGGGGAGTAGAGAAGTGTTACAGGGAGATGACAAAAATAGCAGAGTAATTTATTTGAGAAATTAGTGCAGCAAAGGGGGAAGAAAATGGTGGGAAATGAAAATGGTGGCTGGCGGGTATGAGGAACAGATCATGGAGGGCCAGGTAGGCCAAGTTAAAAATTTGGATCTTTATCCCTAGATCAAAGGGGTGACATGAGGCATGGAAGGCAAGAGTGGAAGCAGGGAGACAGGAATGAGGATCTGCAGCACTCTAAGAGAAAGATGATGGACAGAGTGATGACAGCAGTGATACAGATCAGTAGAGTTAAGGGGACAGATTTCAGAGATATTGAGGACAGATACGTTTACCTTCATTAAATCTTACATTATTGATTTCCATTATTTTTATTTTTACCTTCATTTATGGCAAGTGACACTAGATTTTCTTTCATGGAAGTAAAATAACATTTCTTTTTAAAAATAAAATTAAGGGGATTGGGTGTGTGTGTTGTTCAGTGAGCTGATATATTTTAAAGTGAATATCTCAGTGCCAGCAGTTTATTACATGAGCTTGTTCTTTGTATTTTTACTTTGTAATGTCTAAAACTGGAAAACTCCTTCCATATATTATTAGATTCAATTATACTTTACAAATGGAATGACTAAAACAAATTCTTATCCTACCATATAATTCAAAACTACATTTTTTCTGAAATTAGATCGAAAATAGTGATGATTACATAACCTTGGAAATATACAAAAAACCACTGATTTGTACACTTTAAGGGGTGAAGTTTATAATATCTAAATTATATCTCAGTTGTTTAAAATAATACATTATTGCTTTCAGACTTAAGCTTCCTCTTCCAACTTCCTTCCTTGTATTGGATGTTATCATAGTTAATACTTACAGCTATATGGTATTATAATAGAGAAAGATAACTTCAAGCACATGCACTATATATATATAGTATATATTGACTGAAGCCAGATACATATATGAATTATTTTCCCAAGCCCTTTTCTATGCCATGCAGACACCAGAATCTTTAATTATCACAATCATTTTCATCTTTACATACCCAGAAATGATAATTTAGTTGATGATAGTGATGGAGGCTTTGGGAGATTAGGTTGGTTGGTTGCTCACTTGCTTAATTGTTTGGTTGGTTTTTTGAATTTCTTAGCTGTCTGAATCAAACATGTATGATACAGCTATACCTGAAGCTCCTGAAGAGTTTGCTTTCCTTGAAGTCCTTGGCAGTTCACCTGCCTTACCCTCCTCTCTGGCCTGCCCTTTAAATGTTGTAACCCTATATTCTTTCCTAGAGTTCCTCTCACCCTAGGCCAGTGTTTTTTGCAAAATTCGGTCCAGGCAATGCCCTAGACCAGGGATTCTTAACAAGGAGTCCATGAGCTTGAATGAATATTAAAAAACAAAAACAAAAAAACACACATTATTCTTTTAGGGACACGTTGGTGTGGGTGTGATATATTTATTAAATAACACACAGTATAGTATGGACTTAGTAAGGGGTCCGTGGAACAAAAAAGGCTAAGAACCCCTACCCTAGACCAATTAAATCAGAATCTGTGGACAAAGGTCTCAGGCAAAGGAGGTTTTAAAAGCTCCCCAGGTGATTCTAACATACATTCAAGTAATAAAACCACTGTTCTCCGTGACCTCCTTCAAGGATCTTATCCCCTCAGTCACATCAATTGCCATCTTTATGTCAAAGAGTTCCAAATCTTTATCTCTACTTCCCACCACTTTTGTCATTCAAAATTAAAACAATACTAACCCACAAAACAAAACTTCACTTGACACAAAATTAACACAATACTTAAAAGTTCAAATTTAAGTTACTTTTTTCTAGATTGGTCTAATTTTCAGTCTCTCTTTTGCAGGGTGAGGTACCTATGCTTTGTTGGAATCTTAGAGAAATGATGACGCTGCCTACTGGGAAAGCCAACACATGCTTCCCTAAACTGCAGGCACTTAGGGGCTCTCCATTTCAAGGTCCCATAAGCACTAAAAGAATCAACATGTTTAAAAGTGAATTCATCACTTTCCCCCACAAAGCTTTCTTTCTTTTCCTCTCATATTTCCTATCTCAGTCAATAGCACTAACATCCAACCAGACGTAGAAGTCACTACTTTAAAAATCATGAGTTAGTCCTCCACCTTACACATCTTTCCACTCAATTATTGACCAAGTAATATCAATGCTAACTCCTTAGCAGATCTGTTTCTTTTCTTTCCATCCCCATAGCCAACATTTCCTCTCACCTGGAGTACTACAACAGCCTCTTAAGGGGTCTCCTTGTCCATAATCTTTTCTCGTTCTGTACTACTAGCAAAATTATATTTCTAAACCCAAGTGTTTTTATATACTTAATAAAGCCTTTCAGAGGCTCCCTCCTGCCCTTAGGATAGTGTTTTTATTTCATAACATGATCTGCAAGGCCCTTAAAAACCCTCCAGATGCTTTCACTAAACCCTCTGGTGCTAGTCAAATCTTCTTGCTGTTTTATCAGGCCTCAGCTGAGATTTTACTGCTTCTGGGAAACCTGTAGCCTCCCAAAACTTAGGTTAGGTACCCCTTCCTTGCATGCCTATATGACCATGTACTTTGGGTTTTGTTGTTGTTGTTGTTTGTTTGTTTTAATATATATTTTATATTTTTAAACCATGTACTTTGTTATACCATCAATTACTAACTTAAATGTCTCCCCAGCTACCAGTGAACTACGTGGGAGCAGATACAACACCACGTTCTTCAGTGGCGTTCCAGGGCTTGGCACATGGTTGGCTTTCAATAAGTATTTGCTAGAAAAAGAATGAATGGATAAATGAATGAATGAATAATAGTCCTTCATATTCTTTCCTACAAATCTCATGAACGAGATTTGCATTTAACTTCTTCAAGTAAATTTAGTATATAAGAGAAATAGTAGTTTAAAAAAAGTCTGGCAAACACATGCACAGCAGACCTAATATATTCATGGCAACTATCCTGTAGTTATTAAAAGGCTGTGGTTCACTCATCCAGCATTTGTAAGTAGTTACAGTTAACTCCGTCAAAAACGAGCCTTTATTATGCACTGTCAACCATCACCTAGTCATCTTAAATTAAGAAATACTAAAGCATGAAATCTATCAGTTAATATAAATAACATCTACCATTACCATTCTCCAAGCATTGTACTAAGCAAATGACAATCCCTTGATCCCCACAATCAAGCTCAGCAGCAGGTCATATTGTAACTTTTCAGAGGTAGAAACTGAAGTTCAGGGAGGGTAAGCACTGTGCCTTATAGTGCCAATAACAAACTATGCCAATAACAAATTTAAGATACGGCAAGACCAGGATGGCATCTCTTCTCTCATGTACGCTTTGTTTTAGGTCTATACTTCTTTGTACCATAGCAGAAAAATAAACTGAGCATGAACCTACTACCTACATTACTAAGTAAGGTCCAATCTTGCTCTAGAAAAAGCAAAACCAAAAAGATAAGGCTGCCAGAGAGGAAAATGCCCCTGAGTTGATAAAATAGTGCACATGCATGGAACACAGCCCCAAACCAAAGGTGATGCTTGAAAGCTTACAGAGTTCATTTGCTTGTGACCCATATGTTTGAAAATGTAGTGTAAAAAGTATCTTTGGCTGCCAGCTACATGTCCTACAATTACCCCAATCCTAGAGATAAACCATATGCTTGAAAGCCCACATTAGTTGGGGGAACTTTATTTAAATAGGTTAACAACATATTTTTAATTGTTAAAATACCCTAAAGCAGAGTTTACCCTCCTAGAAGATACCATCAGCAAACTAGCATCTTGGGCTTTAAATTGTCTCCTTGTGAAAGATCTTTTCATTTTCTTTGCATAACTTTTTTTTTTCAAAGAATTCAGTTGTAAAATACAATAGTAAAGAACCTTACAGAAATAGACTACAGATTGCTGTGTTTGTCTGATATACCACTCTAGCTCCTAAGTTACTCGAATTACTATGGTTTCTAGTTATTATTAACTTAAAATAGTAACCTGGCCAGAATTATTCTCAGCTACTATATACTTCTTCATGTTTTCCAGGGCTAGCTTTTCCTATTTTTAAACTCTCCAAAAGTAAACATTTTAATCTCACTATATTAGGTTCCTATATGGTGTGTAAAGAATGTAGTAAATCAGTCAATCACTCATTTATTCATTCATCCACAGACTTTTATGGGTATAGCATGCACCAGTAACCATCTACAATTTACTTATTTAAAAAACACTTACTGAGCATCTATGAGCTGGCAAGCAAGATAGCCAGGGTTTTCTACCTTTATATGCCAAATCTCAAAGCAAGACCTAGAAGTCTATATGTTTCCATGTCTCTGAGGTACCACTAATTATCACAGATCAGTGATTCTCAGTAGCGGAGTCGAAAAACCATGGTCCACAGGCCAAGTCCAGCACACTGCCTGATTTTATACAACCAACAAGCTAACAATGGTTTTTATATTTTTAATGGTTGAAAAAAGAAAAAGAATATTGCATGACACGTGGAAATTACATGTAATTCAAAATTCCAGTGTCCATAAATTAAGTTTTATTAGAATGCATCCATACTCAGGTGTTTACATCTATGATTGTTTTTTACCTAAAATGGCAGAGATGAGTAGTTGTGACAGAGACCATGTGTGGCACTTCCCTCTCACTGCTTTGCAAACCTGCTCAAGGCACTACAGATCAAAGGAACTCAGTTACAACTCAAAAGCACATCAAGTGCCCCATGTAATGCTGTACCATAATTTGATGTGGGTTTTTTGTTGTTGTTTGTTTTTAAATTACCAGTGTACACCATGTCAAGACAAGAAAAGAAAGTGGACGTCAAAGGCAACACACTGTTTTTGAATTTGATGGGAAAGCATTTTGACACTATGCCTATGCTAAAAGAATACAATATATGCCAGGCTAGGCAGTGCAATGTAATGACATGTAAAGGGAAAATATCAAAAGAAAATCCTACGTGGGGCATTTTCAGGACTTGGAGTTGTCCTAGATGGTACTGCAGAGATAGATGCTAGACATTGTATGTCCTGCCATGGCTCTCTGGGTGGACTGGGGGAGAGTGTAAACTATAATGTAAACCATTATCCATGTGGTGCAGCAGTGCTCCAAAATGTATTCACCAAATGCAATGAATGTCCCATGATAATGAAAGAGGTTGTTGAAGTGGGAGGAGTGGGGTGAGGGGGATGGGGGGTATATGGGGATCTCATATTTTTTTTAATGTAACATTTTTTTAAAAATAAAGGAAAAAAGAAAGAAAGAAAGAAAATCCTAATAGATTCTATAAGTGCATTCCAAGCTAAGAATATGCTCAATGAAAATCATAGTTTTGTGGATTGATATCACTATTAGAATTACTTTCTATTGGAATAGATATTTTCCAAGATGAATACATAAACTCATATTACAGATGAGCATTAACAGATACACATTTCAGGTAGATTCTGATGATAGAGAATATTAACTTTGCACCCCAATTAAAGCAAACTGATATCTCCCCAAAAAGGATACCATTCTTCTCACTATTAAGCCTGTATTACAAAAGAAAAACTGCACTCAACTGTTATTATTATATTTTTAATCAATTAAAAATTTGTGACTTTTTTTCTTACTGTATAAGCACACAAATAATATCCCTGATTTTGCCTCAGCCTACCACGCCTAAATCATTTACTCTCTGGGCCTTACCAAAAACATTTGTCAAGCCTTGCTCAAAAGTACTGGTAGTAAGATGCAGTATCTCAGCGTCTTTAAGAAACATGAACGTTTTGTTTCCCAAAAGTATAATAGGTTGCAGAAAAGAAAAAAAACCTCACAGACTATTATTAATATAAATGAGAGAGTCTAATTATAACCTTGTCTGAAAGAGGGACATAGTACAACGTACTTCCTAAGAGTCTTACTAAAAGATTCTGCCAAATAGCTCATGACATTAGGATTGAAGAGAGAACCTCTAAGCCAGACCCACCACTGGGGTTCAGAGCTTCCAAAAAGACTCCAGTGTCCCAGCCAGCCATTGGCTCAAAAACACAAGGATTTCAAGTGATTGCCATTAGTAACAGTAGCAATTTGATATTATTTATGAATTCCGAAAAGAAATATAGATTATGTTTATAAACTGGTCTGTTCTCTGGCTTGAGAACCCTTTGACTATATTAGATTCAGCTGAGACGACTGATTAAATTATGTTAAGATTAGAGGTCTGATCCAACCACGTCATTAAGAACAAATCACATCAAGTCTCAGCCCCCTTGGGGATAAAACAGATGCTCACACAGAAGTAAACCCATAGAAGCAGATAGGCAGGAAGAGAGAGTGCTCCATAGACATGGCCTGGGAAGAGATGAGCCTGATAGTCTACAGCTGACCTTGTGAAGAGACCAGGGCAGCTGAGCCTGAAAGAAATGAGCCCTGGAGAGAGTGATGAGCCTTAAGCCAGACAACAACTGAGATCGGAAGAACCTGGGACCACGAGCTGTAAGAGGAAGGAGGAAGGCTGAACCCTCACAGACATCTTGCATCAACATGTGGCAACAGACTTTGGGTGAGAAAGTACCTCTTACTGTACTCTGAGTTGGGCTCTTTAGAGCTTGGAACTGTAAGTTTCTATCCCAAATAAATACCCTTTAAAAAAGCCAAGAGAGTTCTGGTACTTTGCATCAGCACCCCTTTGACTAATATAGTAACAAAGGAAACAGAATCTAGCGTCTTGACAATTAGAGCCCCTCCCTAGTTTCTGGGCACCAAAATCTCTTGGAATTTTATGCAACCCTATGGAGAAGACATGAGCCGAAACAGTGATCAAGATCCAATTTCCCAAGATGTTATGGGGTAGAGGTTCAGATCCAAATCTGAGTCAAAGTAAAAAAAGAATATGGCATGTACATTTGTGGACAAGAGTCATAATTGGTATATGATAGTGGCTACCTCATAACCATTTGAGGATTGAGTGGAATAAATTACGTAAAGTGTTTGGCTGAGTGACTGGCACCAAAAGTATTAGCTATCATTATGAATTATCCAGCCTCACCTCCTGCTACTACTCTCCCTTCACATTCCCTGCCTCATATGCACCCTGTTACTCCCCAGAGCTGCCAATCCTTTGCATTTCTAGAGTAGAATGTTCCTTCCCCCTTTAAATTGCCATTTCTCTCTCATCTTTTGGTTATTTGACTTGAACTCCCCCCATCTCCCATCTGTTCTCAGCATTCTTTGCCCTGTTCAGTGTTCTAGACATTGGCCCTGCAGACTGCTGCATCAGCATCATTACCAACCAGCTTTTCATCAGGTTTAGCCAAAGGAAGGTGCCCCTGGGAAAAGAGAGAGATCAAGGAATTTCTTCCCAGCATCCTTCCAGCTTAGGCAGTGTATCTCTGGCAGTAACCAGGTCCCTCCACATCTATAGCTTCAAGCTGGTGGCCCACCTCCATAGTTCCAGCTCTTACTGGGCTCCAGGAACTCTATTTTCTTCTTGTCCCTCAAGCCTTAAGGAGGGATAATAGTTTTCTCCTTTTCCTGCCTCTCTATTCCTTCTTTGTTGAAGACAGTACCTCCATGTGAACTATCAGGGCTAAATTCTATTTTCTGCCAGACCCTTGACTGATAAATCTGCCTTTCAAAATTCCTCTTCAACCTTCTAGACTCAGCTCAAATGGCCTAATTGATAACACTTCTCCCCAGGATGAATCAGGTAGTCTCTCTCATTCTCTCCACACTTTCTTAGACGTCATATTGTGATTGTTTTTACATATTTCCAATAGACCGTCAGTTCCTTCAGAACTAGAACCATTTGTTGATTTATCTGTTGCCTAATTTAGTAGGGAAGGAAGAGATGGAGGGAGGAAGAAAAAACAGTAAATATCCTCATTTATTCTTTGGCGGGGATGGAGACAGGAGAGTTAGAAAATGGGAAATGGCCCAAAATAAGGACGCTGTCTACCTATCAATAGGACTACCCCGTCATCTTCTTTTCCTCAATGTAGCGCTTTTTCATCAAAATCTTTCTCAAAAGAGAAAAGAAAACATAAAAATTAATGCTGATAATCAGCAAAAGAGCTGCAGAAATAACTGAATGAAATAAAAAAGAGATGAGAAAGAAGGGTTCAGGCTTGATGTTCATGAAACTGATGATAGTTGACACACTTACTAAATTTAATATATTGTTTACTGTTAAGACTAATACAAAACATCAATTCTTACATGTTATCTGTTTAAAAAAAGTCCTATCAAAGTACAAAATCACAGCATGATGAATCCTGAAATAACTAATTTAAAATTAGGAAATTGAAAATGGCTATTAGTTTTGCTTAAAAATTGAAATTAACTACACTACTCTACCTAAGACAAATCTGTACACATAAATTCTAAATCCAGTTTCAGAAAACTGACTTCTTTTTGTTTTTTGCTTTTTTACCCATTAATGGAGTGGCCTTCAACTGCAATGTACATTCTTTTTTTTTTTTATTGATTTTGTAATAATATTACATTAAAAAAAATGCAATGTACATTCAACTCACCTGTAGATCTCGTCAAACTGAAGATCCTAAAGGATTAGGTAAGGGGTGGGGCCTGAGATTCTGCATATCTATAAACTCCCAGGCAAGACCTATGTTGCTCCTCTCTAACCACACTGAAAGTTAGATTAATCCTCAAGAAAACAACTGTCTGCTCCTGTTCTTCTAGTTTCATTTTAAAAAGTGGTTCTCAAACTTTGGCTGTATCAAAGGCACCTGGAGGGCTTGTTAAAACACAGATTATTGTTGAAGTTAGTTGTATCTTGTCTGTGGTAGTTGTCATACCATCTATGCATGAGACAAAATTGCAAAGCTCTAACTTCACACACACACTCATACATACAAATGAATGCACGTAAAACTGGTGAAAGTAGATGTCTCTGTATTATTTCTTAAAATTGCATGGGAATCTAAATTATCTCAAAAATTAATTTTAGAAAACAGATTGCTGGTCCGATATTTAGATTTTCTTACAGAAAATAGATCTTGGTTGTGGCTCAATAATTTACATTTCTAAAACATTCCCAAGTGATGCAGCAAGTCTAAGCATCACACTCTGAGAACCGCTTTGTGAAACAATAGTTCTCTACCCTGGCTGCTTATTAGGATTACTTGGGAGCTTTATAAAACTTTTAATGCCCAGCCCCAACACAGACCAATTAAATGAAGATTTCAGCAGGTGAAACTTGAGCATTAATATTTTTTTAAAAGCTTCTCAGGTGGTTCTAATCTGTAGCCAGGGTTAAGAACCACTAACCTAAAATTACAAACTATTTCTTCTATAAAAATCCATTCTATAACATTTAAGATAGATGTACAGAAAAGCAAATTTCCCAAATGATTTTAAAATGTTGATAGAAAACAAAAGATGAATTGGCAAAGCTGCCATTTAACAAAACTACATTTTTATCCCAAACTCTAAATATGATGTCAGCTGGTCATTAAGAACTGCTTACAAATGTTTTGTTAACAAAATTAAGACTTATTTAGTCTAGAGATACCTAAAAACAGCATGTGGAACTCTGATCACAGTTATTACCTAACTCACAAGGGTACTGTGTGAATTAATAAGATAAAGGCTTTGAGATTCTTAGAAGAGTAGTGAAAAAAGCACAATCATACTATTATTAGTACATTATGCTTAATCCCAAAATAAATCTAATCATTCTTTCAAGGAAACAGGTGCATAATTTGTGTATTAAAAAGGGAGAAAGTAGAAATATAAAAAATATTTTAAGGTGAAACAATAAAAATATGACCAAAAGAGTAAATTGTCAGATTTCAGGATGGAAAATACTTTTTAAAGCATAAACGCAATAAAAGTGGTCTTAAAAGTTACTAAATGGGATACTTAAACGTAAAAATTTTATATATTAAAAACATAAATAAAATTAAAAGACATACTGGGAAAGAGTATTTACAACTAAAAAGGGGCTGAATATTATATATCTCTAAAGCACTCATACAAAGACACATCACAATGGACAAAGAACACAGATAATTTTTAGAAAGACAATTATTTAAGAAATAGGAGAAAAAATTCAAACTCATTAATAATCTAAAAAATGAAAATAAAATAATGAATATAATTCATTGATCAAATAGGCAAAGATTTTTCAATCAATGTGTAAATTATAAATAAGAAGTTGACATGAAAAATACTGTCTTTATCTCTTCCTGGACATCCACTGAAATAAATATATATATTAGAAAATTTATTATAAAGAATAATATTACTAGAAAATAAATTACGTTGCATCAGAAATGTTGAAGATTTTCTGTTAGGTATATTCTAAATGAACCAAAATAACTGAAGTCACCATGGATCCACTGAAAACTCACACAGCTAAAAACAATATTGACAAAAATTTTTTAAAAATTGTTAGAGGAATAAGTTGATTATACAATAGGTGGGGAGCAAGGAGCAAGTTCTCCATTTTACAACTGAGAATAAACAGTGTTTGCAAGCAGGGCTCTGGAAGGAGGCTCCAGAATCTGTGCACTGGCCATACCAAGAGAAAGGAAATCGATAAGGGCTAGACTCAAATGTTTCAGCAGAGAGTCCAGTTTTTATGTGAAAAAAAAAAAGACTATGAGTTGCAGAAAGTCATTCCCTACAGCAATAGCTAAATCAATGTACTGAGAGAGAGAGAGAGAGAGAGAGAAAGGCAAAAAGGGAAGGAAGGTAGGAAGGAAGAAGGAAGGAAGGTCTGTGAGACTGCCCTCTCCAGCTATGTCTTCTGAATCTAAATATATGTCAGATGTATCAGTGAGTATTTCACATTAAGGTCTGAAAGAAGCACTTTTAACTGTAGAAAGTGATGACTACTGAAGACATACTGAAGAGAAGTGAAGCCACTAACCTTTTGCCAGCAAACACCTGGCAATATAGAGAAGAATTCACTCAGTGGTGATTATACAGGAGAAGGATGGAGAGGACCTATAAAAATATTCTACAACAAAAAGAAAGAAATGCATGAATAGACAAGAAATTCAAAAACATTTGTGGAGGGAAAAGAAGGAAATTACACTGACAATCTGCTTTATCTGCTAAAAATATTCAAGGATATATAGTCTCTCTGAAATAAGAGATAAAGCTTAAGATTATGAGACAACAGCGTGAATTTACAGGTTAGAGATTAAAATAGAGGTAGATAAGAATACTGTGAACTATTATACATGAATGTTTCAGTATAAAAGCAGAAACAGCAAAATTCAACACTGCAGAAAGTGGAGTCATTTATATGGAAAATAAATCTGAAAAGTTCTTCCAGAAAGAAGTAGAAAAGGAACAAGAAAATGAAACTGGTAGGACATAATAAATATAGAGAGCAGATGAAGACCGAAATTAAAGATAGCCTGGAATTTCTAAAGATGAGATAAGAAGATAATAGAAGTACATCTTCCCAATTTGAAAAAAAGACCTGATTTCTTTCACTGTGTTTTATTTGATTATCGGCCCTCTTGATCTTACTTGAAGTAATTAAAGTTTAAAGGATCTGAAAAGTGTCAAAAATTACAAAATGAAGACCAACATAAAAATATCCTGTTGCAATTTTTAAATTTCAAGAAAAAGAAGCCACCATTTTGGTAAAGCAGAGAAGTGAATTAGTGATAGAGGTAATTAAGAAAAATATAAGAAAATATTATGTAAGTGCAATGCTTATAAATTAAAATCAATAACTGAGCAGACAAATAAGTACTGTGAACTAAAAATTACCTCCAAGAAAAAGCACTGGAACTAGACAATTTTTAAAAAATTTCTTTTCAAATATTCAAAAAAAAAAAGTTACTTCTGTTACATAAAGAATTTCAGAGCTAAAATGGAAAACTGACTAATGTGATTCTCAAATCCAGCATTATCCTCATCCTACAACCTAAAACACAATAAAGAAAGTTACTGTCCCATCACATTTAGGAGGATAGATGCAAAAATTCTAAATAACACACTACCAAATTAGATCCAGCAGTATATAAAAAGAATAATAAAGTTTGGTTGAAGACAATTTGTCCAAGAAGTATGAAAATAATTCAACGTTAAGAAATCTATTCTATTAATGCACTAATTAGTAAGTGAATGGGGAAAATCTGGAAAGTTCTTGCCAAAAATCTTATAAATTTAGTGTAACTCCTAATACAATTTCAAAGGGAATTTTTAGCTTGAAAATGATACACTTATTTTAAAAGAAATCACAACCAAAAATATCTAAGGAAAGATGAAAAAGAAAAACAGGGTTGATGTTTACCACAGCATTTTAGAGCATATTTTAGAATCATAGCATGAGGTACATGCTATGAGACACAGGCACAAAAGAAGACAGATTAATAGAATAAACAGAATAGAGGGGTCAGAAAAAGACCAAAATAGGTAAATTTAATATATGACTAAATTAATACTTTAGTATTAATTGAGAAATTAATTGATTGTTGAGAAAGAATTGATTGTTTAATTAAACATTCTGAGATAAATTGGTGGGATGAAAATAATTGTTAAGACTTACCTATTATTACATACCAAATAAACTACAGATGAATTTAAAATTTGAAAAATAGAAAAAATAGAAAAACAAAATTATAAAAGTAACAGGAAAAAATAGACAAATCCAAAAATTTATATCTTAAAACAAATGATTGATGGATTTGAATATATCAAATAATCAAAAGGGAATACATAAATAAAACTACTGCACATAAAATTCACAGGCAAATAACATAATAAGAAAAATATTTGCAACTATATGTCAAAGGATTAATATCTTCAGCATACTAAAAGGTTTAATAATATTCTCTCCTTAATAAAGAGAGAAACTCCATAAATGGCTACCTGAACAAAAAATACAGATAAAGTCACCAGCCAATAACAAAGAGAAAATGGAATTATAGACAGAGGAAGTGGAATAAGTAAACCTCTAGAGCTGAGCTAGAACATAGCACAATCACAGAACAGTAAGTCCTGGAAATGGCCGGATAGACCATGGCAGGATAAAAAGAATTCAAACAGGAAAGATAAGTAGAAGACAATCCCTGGTATGACATACTAAAGAATTTAAACTTAAATTAGAGGGAAAAAGAGGAGCCACTGATGCTTTGTAATGAGAGAAATAACAACAATCAAATACAAAAATTAAATGCAAACAGACTTTTGGAAAACCAATTTCCATCTTTTTCTTTAAAAAATTTTTAAATTTAGATTTTATCACATCAGATTTCATAACAGCATCATTTTTGAAGGTTTATTTTTCATTTTAACCATTTTCAAGTGTGCAATTCTGTGACATTAAGTACAATGCTGTTTGACCTAATGTAAGGGGGAAATGGAAAGGAGAAATGAGTTTATATGGCTACGAGTCTCTAAAAAAGAGTCTGGAGTTTGTCAGAAGGATTGCCCTTATGCACAACTGAGCAGAGTCTAAGAGACAGATAAAGTAGATACAACCCCCAGGTATTGGTTCCTTTGAGGGCTAAAGAGACCCATGGGTGCTATGGTCACGGCAGATGGGGTTCACTGCCATGTCAGATGGCCCTTCTTTGGAGCTGGTGTTTATGCATGATGAATCTGGACTCAGATGGGATCTCTCTTCATAAGACCTTCATGCTACTGTGCTGGAGTTGTAGTTGGTGTTGGGGTTTAAGATATATTTAGGGGATCTGAATCTCTGGACTGACAATGTAATAGCCAGGCCCTGAGCCTCAACAGACTCCAGCACCTACAATCTGATTTATTGGACTCACCTCACTCAGCTAAGATGGAGTTGAAGAAGGACAACCACCACATCATGGAGCCTAGAGTGCCTACAACTGAAAGCGGGAGGATTGCATCCAGTATCCATGTGGAATCTGAGCCTCCTCTTGACATAGAGGTGCAATGGACACAACCAATCCAATGTCCACAGAGAAAAGGTGGCATAGGAGTGGGAAAAGTGGACATGGTGGCTAATGGGTATGGGGAATGGCAGGAAGAGACGAGATGTGGAGGCGTCTTTGGGACTTGGAGCTGC
Source organism: Dasypus novemcinctus (assembly GCF_030445035.2). Taxonomy (NCBI): domain Eukaryota; kingdom Metazoa; phylum Chordata; class Mammalia; order Cingulata; family Dasypodidae; genus Dasypus; species Dasypus novemcinctus. The sequence continues at coordinate 18,073,566 of NC_080677.1, forward strand.
CCTGGATGGTGCTTCAGGGGCAATCACCGGACATTGTAAATCCTCACAGGGCCCACTGGATGGCATGGAGGAGAGTATGGGCCATGATGTGGACCATTGACCATGAGGTGCAGAGGTGCCCAGAGATGTACTTACCAAATGTAATGGATGTGTCATGATGATGGGAATGAGTGTTGCTGGGGGGGGGAGTGGTGGGGTGGGGGTGGTGGGGTTGAATGGGTCCTCATGTATTTTTTTTTTATGTAATATTTTTACAAAATCAATTAAAAAAAAAATTAAGTACATTGATAATGTTGTGTTATTTTCACCACTATCTAATTGCAGAAAATTTTCATCATCACAAAGAAAAACTCATAACCATTAAACAATAACTCCTCATTTTCACAGCACCATTTGTTACCCATAAGATATTAAAAATCATGTTTCTGAATGATATGTAATGATATGGGGGTGTCCAAAATAAAGAAAAATTGATGATATACATAAGTATGTCTATACAGCTCTACATATATCATTCATATACATTTATAGCCAAATCTAGGATTACAAATAAACACACAAATATACATATACACATAAACAAACACACACAGTGGTTAAAAAAAAAAAAAGAAGAGGAAGAAGTGATGAGAAGAAAATGCACAAGAGTTTTAGTAGTAGCTATATTAAATCTGGATGGTGGAGTACAGCTAATTTTTTTCTTCATTATACACATGTAACTTTTACTATCTATAAAAATTTAATGTTATGCTATTAAAAGGTCTACAACAAATAATCAAAAATTATTCTGGCTATCCCAATATTTAGTGCGCCATTCATGCAACTCAAATCAATATATTTATAAATCAGCACACAATATTATTTATTTCCATACATTTCATTTACACCTAATCAATTTCAATTGTTAATATTATAAAATATCATTATATTTCTGATTATTTTCAATTGCTTCCTCATCAACTTTGTAATCTTCTGAACACTTCTTTCTTGGGAAAAAAAATGGTATCTCATGCATAAATTTGACAGCATTCAACCCAATATCAGAGGATACTCAGTAATCAAAGCCACACAGGGTCAGGGGAAGACAGAAATTCAGCTGTAAGCAGGGTAACCTGATATCTCGCAACACTACTTAGAAAATGAGAAATGACATACTAAGCAAACCAGGAGTTCATCCAATCCATTTTTTTCTATGTATAACAGTATCACTACTGTATTTAAAGTCCCTTTACTGATTTGAGTTTTTTAAGACATCATTCATAAGGATGATTACTTCCCCATATGTATTATGCCTACAGGCTCTAAAACAATCACTCTATAGGCAAGGCTAACAGAGAAATTGCATATCTTAATAGACACTCTTTTATATAAAATAAAATGCTTCTCTAAAATAGCTAAGCAAAAACATCATATAATTATTACTAATCCTGGTGGACAGCCTGCCCTGGGTTCTTAGGCAAAATCAGTGTATCTTGGTCATCACTGTATGCTTCACTGGGGTATGTGGACCAAGGCAGAGATGATGAGATAGCTCTAAGCACAGAGGATGTGAGTCACAGTTAGAATTATGACACCTAAACCAGCTAAGGATGCAGAAGTCAGATGTCAAGACAGGCAAGAAAAGCCACAGCCAAAATCACAAGTGACACTTCAAAAAGTCCAGGGCATTTACGATATTTCACAGATCAATTAGAAAAAGATGGACAGCTCGGTAGTAAAACTGCCCAATGTTCTGAACAAGCAAATTACAAAAGAAGAATGAAAATATGGTTTTTAAAAAACTCACGGCTTGAACTCAAATAGATGCAAATTAACATAAGAACACAATACCATTTTTCAGCTATAAAACTGAAAAAGATATCTAGGATTGCTGAGAAAAAGAACACACTTTCATAAAGTACCGATGGTATGTTAAAATGGCATGAACTTTCTGGAAAACAATTTGGCAAAACTGTTTTGAACGAGCAAGTTCTAATTTTGAACGAGCAAGTTCTAATTTAAGCCTTTATCCTGACCTGCTCTCAGTTGATGAGTTGAGGTGTTTTTATTTGCTTGTTGGTCTTCAGCTTCTATTAGAAAAAAATATGCAGTCTCTAGTCTTCTGCTGACAGTACCTCACCTTATGTAATGCTATCTCACCATAGAGGGAAGTACATCTTTTATTCATTCTTTTAACAAATATTAAGTGCTAGACTCTGTTCAAGGTTCTGCGGATACGACAGCAGACAAAATAGAGAAAATTCTCTGCTTTCATTGAATTGAATTTCTAGTTGGCCGTGACAAAGAGGTAAAAGATGGAGGGAGGAGATAACAATCAAATAAATATACTACATAGAATGTTGGATGGTGACAGAGCAGGAGGAAAGAGGATGGAAACATTTACTACCGTTTTCAATACGGTGGTCAGGAAGTTCCATAATACCTCTGCTTATATCTAGTGTCTAGAACTCGGTTCCGTGGCCTTAGCAGCAGCAAAAGGAATGGTAAAAGTAATTTTCTGCAGGAAAAATTTCCCAGGAATGTTATTAAGGCAAAAGGTGAGACTAGATACTGGAAGTCAATCATCAACCTCTGCCATAGTGGTTAAAATAAAATTAAATTATATTAAGAAATTTTAATGTGGCACTAAACTATTGGGAACATATGAGAGGGTAGTTTAAGAGGCTAAATACCTCTGTTATTTGGGTGGAACATAGAGATAGTGATTACATTTAGATTATGTTAAATATGCATATTAAAATTTTAAGGTAGTCCAATAAATAATTGGTATATTCTTTCCAAACAATGGAAGACATAAGGGGATTGTCAAGTGGAGAATAAAACTTTTTAAAACCTAAACAAGCTTAAAGAAAGTAGGGAAGTGGAATTTTTAAAAAGAAGCTTTGAAAGCAGTATAGAAGGTAGTAAATAAGATAGTGCAATAAAATCAAATATATCAGTCATCAAAATAAATCACAGGGAATGGATGTGGTTCAAGCAGTTGAGCTCCTGCTTCCCACATGGGAGGTCCTGGGTTCGGTTCCCAGTGCCTCCTAAAAAAACAAACAAAAAAATCACAAAGATTAAATTCCACATTTAAATTCAATGTTTATCAAATTAGATTGAAAACATGAAATCTGCCTATATTCCGATTCCATGGGACAAACCTAAAACAAAAGAATAGACAAAAGTTGAAAGTAAAAGAAGTGAATAATACATCAGATAAAATACCTAAAAGAGAACACAGAGCAAACATGTAGCTACCATAATAGTAAGCAAAATACACTGTAAGCCCCTTCCCCCGAAAAAAAGCAGATAAATAAGGAAGGTCTATATAAAAACAATCAGCCAGAAATATATAACAATTCTAAACTTCCAAACTTTATATAAAGCAAAACTTTATACAATTAAAAGGTGAAAATTATAAACCCATATTCATTATGGAAGACTTCATACACCTATGTCTAGAACAATAAGAAAATACTAGTGAAAATGTAAAAGATTTGAACAAAATACTCTTCATCTAACGAGACATATATAGAATGGCATGTGTATTGATAAAAAATGTACTATAGTAGACCATATAAGTAAGTCCAAATAAACTTTAAAGATGTTTGAAGTTTGAGGTTAGACCACATTCTCTAACCTCATTGCAATTAAATAAGAATCAATTTTTCAAATAATCTATACATTTGAAAATGTTTTTAAGACATCTAAATAATTCCTGAACAATAGGAAATAACCAAAATGGAAAATTTTAAATAGAAATGAATGATAAAAATAGATCACAGCAAAAATTTTTAATCCAGTTTAAGTGGATATATGGAGAAAATTAATAATTTGGAGTACTTAGAAAAAAGAGAAACTTGAAATTAAAGAGATAAACATCTAATTTAAGAAGTGAAAAGTTGAGCAGCATCATAAATACAAAGTAAAACAAAGGAAATAATAAGGATAAGAGCAAAAATTAGTGAAGCAGAAAACAAAGACAATAGAAAAGATCAACAATGTGAAAAGTTGGTTCTTTAAAGATAATAAAATTAACATCTGGAAAAACTAATCAATGAAAGAGAAAGTAGATAAATAAACAGCATTAGGAATGAAAAGAACACGAAAATGGGTACAACAGAGTTGTTCTTTTCTAAATTATATGTGAATACTCAACTTTATTACAATAAATCCGAATACTTAGAATAAACAGAGAAATTTCTAGAAATCTGTAACTCAATAAAATTGATTTAAATAGAAATAGGAAGACTGAATTTTTTTAAAAACTAAATATGTAACTGAAAATCTATCGACCCCAAAACCACCAGGCCCAGAGATGGTTTAGCAAATAGATTCTAACAAAAATTTAATGAACAAATAATTACAATCTTGTAGAGAACAGAAAAGAAGTGGATATTCCCCATCGCATTTTATGGAACTAACAAAATAATAATCTCAAACCCAAACCCAAACAAGGACAATATGAGAAAAGAAAGTTCTGGGCATGCTTACTTATGAAAATAGATGTAAAAGTCCTAAATAAAACTCTAGAAAAACAAATCTATAAATGTGTAAAAATAACACATTCTTACCAATGGATTATCCCTAGGAATGCAAGGGTCATGTAATATTAGAAAAGCTGTTTTATAATTTACTCTGTAGCAATATCAGGCAAAGACCCAGCAATTCAACTCTCCAGTATAGACTCCAGAGAATTTAAGACATATGAGCAAAAAAACATGTATAATAATTTTCATCACAACATGGTTAAAAGTGAAAAAACAAAAAACAAACGGGATGCAATCCAAACCTCTTTCAACAGGAATGGTAAACAAATTGTGCCGTAATCAAGGAATGGAATTGTATAGGCACTAAACATGAAGGTGTTAGAATCACATCTCTTACCATAGACAAAACTCATAAAAATGAGATGAAGAGATAAAAGGGCAATTTTCATAACGATCTATCAAAGATACTCTTTACATAAAATTTTTTAAAAATGTAAAACAGTACTCTGTATTGTTTAAAGATACAAGTGTAATACAAGAATAAAAATTAGTCTTGATCTTGATGACACCAGATTTAGGGTAGTATTTACTGCTCCGTGGGAGAAGACAGGGAAATGAGAGGCCACCTGGAATCATCCTTCCACTGCTGCCTTACACACACATAGGTCTGGAATGCTCAAGGCCTCTTTTGCCCATTCTCCCTTCTTCACCTAGCAACTTCTACTCAGCCTTCAAGATTTAGGTCAAATTTCATTTCCTATGTGAAGCCCTTTTTGACTCCTCTATTTCCTTCCTCTTCTTGGCTCCCACAGTTCTCTGTTCAAGGCACAATTATAGTAATAATTATGTAATTTATCTGTGTATTATAATCCTGTCTTCCCCATTGTGGCTCCTTATATGAATTCTGGACAGCCCACTTAGTAATCCAATTAATTCAGTGAATACCTAGGGAGAGCCAAGTACTAATGCCCTACCAAGCCTTAGCGGAGTGCTAAATTGCTAAGCACATCACATGATTCCTGTCTTCAGAAAGAGTTATTTACCTGAAAGAAATAAAATTTAATAGACAAAACTCTCAGAGAACTATGCAACCAATCAAATACTATTAAGTGTTACAAGGAAAGAATTTTTGAAGAATTCATGAAGGAAGTAGACTCCAAGCTGGAACCCTGAGAGGAAAATGTCCAAGGGGAAATACAGAGTGATACTTATTGGGTCTTTGGAGACACTCTAAAGCAGGGGTTGGAAAGCTTTTTCTGAAAGGGGCACATGGTAAATATTTTTGGCTTGACAGGCCATATAGTCTGTCGTAACTACTCAACTCCGCCCTTGTAACACAAAAGCAGCCAAAGACAACATGTAAACAAGTAAGTTGGCTGTGACTCAATACGCTGTTATCTATGGACACTGAAATTTGAATTTTATGTAATTTTCATGTGTCATGAAACATTATTTTTCATTTGATTTTTTTCAACCATTTAAAAATGTAAAAACTATTTTTCAGATCATGGTCCATATGGCCAGAATTTGTCCATGGACTATATTTGCCAAACCCTGTCAGATGCAATGTAAAATATGAAATAAATCAGCCTGAAGGTAATACTAAAAGCTAGTAATGAACGCTAAACAAAGGTAGGGCAAAAAGGGTCTGGACATTAGGGGCTTTATAAGTATCAAGATAAAATAAACATACTATAAATAATGCAAATAAAAATATCAATGAGGCAACATTTTATAAGCTCAGGACTGAGGGTCAAGTGGAAACAGATCCTAAACCAGCAATTTAAATTTCTAATTTCTCAAGTCTAGAAAGAAAAAGAATAAGATGCCATCACTGAAGCAGACTGTATCTCAAGGGTTCAACACAGTTGCTAGGAGTTAACACATGCATAGTGAGTACCCACTAGTCAATCTCTTGCTGACCAGGAAAGCAGGGCGGAAAGGAAATGTTTATAGACTAAGAAGGAGGGTAAGACAAGGGGGAAAAATAAGTATTTGCAAGTTTGAGGATCAGCCAAAAAGATTCTGCTCTTCTGCTCTTGATGGAATTCTGTTGAAATGCCATCATCCGTACAAACATCGATGGTTCTTTTCCTTTGTTTATTTCTAAAAATGTCCATGGCTGAAACATCAGATACAGTTTCAAAGGGGTTTCTTATTCCTCAGGTTTGGAAAGACCTGGATTCCAGTCCTAAGTCTGTCACTAATTTGCTCTGTAATCCTGGGCAGCCCATTCTGTGAGATAATATGCTGTTGACTATTACATATGACTATCATGAATTATCAGTACAATTAATTTACATTATGCTAGTAATGATTATAAGAGCTGTGAGTGAATGAGCTAATGATACTTTCCAATAGCTATAACAATAATAACTTTAGGAATGAACAGATCCATTTGGATACACTTTTGAAATACACCTGGGAGTGAATGGCTGCTGTGAATGTGCAGGTTTGGGTATGAATAGGGAACTCACTCCATAGCTTTGCCTTCCCAGCTAGCTTTAAGAAAAAGCTTAAGCAAAGTTGTTTGCCAACAGTCATTGCTTCACATAGAAAGACACTTCCTTAAAGCATCAAGATATTCCAGGCTAAGGAAGAGCAACTTTTAAGATATCAGGATCTTCTATTAACTGCTCATTTGCCACAATTAGAAAGTGTGAATATAAATAGCAGGTCTCCCAAAAGTCTTATAAAAGATTCTGGAAAACGGTTACACTTTCCACAGAGCCCACCACTCTGATTTACTCAACATCTAGTAACTGTGAACTAAATAGGGGTGTGCTTTATTATTAATTGCTCTGTTTAAAAAAAAACAGAGTATGCAAATTAGCAATTTGTATTTCATTTTCATTCCCACGATTTTATTTCATCTATAAATTCCCCATTGTCGTCTTTCATAAAGTCAGAAGTTTTGTCTGAGTGATCTCTCAGATTTCCTTTATTCTCTGTTATTCTGTTGATTTATGAATTACAGAAAGGCAGTTTTCAACTAAGTATGAAGTCCTTAGTGGCAATTAGAGCTGCTCAAAAATTAAGAAGTCTCCCTTGAGAGAAGCGAGTTCCTTTGAAATGAATTGGAGCGGAAGTGGGATCTTCGGCATGTTCTTTCTCAGGGATTTCCTGTACCAGGTGAGAGACGGAATAATTTCTTCTAACCAGGGCATCTACAGTAAATAGTAAAGCACAAGTAGTTCTTCCATGTGCTCTACTTTTCCTTCTTAAACCAGTTTTCCATATTTCTTGCACTCTAGTATCAAGTAAAACTGTCCATGTTCACTCTACCCACAAATCTGTTAAATTTCATTACATCCCCTCTGAGGCTGCATTCAATGCTGGCCATGAGCCAGGGTAGCAGGCACTCACATGTGATCTTTGTGAAGGTTAGGTTCATTTGTCATCTTGGCTAGGTTATGATGAAGGTTACATTCATGTTTGGCTAGATTATGGTGCCCAGTTGTTTGGTCAAGTAAACACTGGCCTGATTGTTACTGTGAGGGTAATGTATAGATGGGTTTACATGGATAATCATTTGATTGCTTCGACAGCTGATCACATCTACAATCAACAAAGGAGACTGCCCCTCAGAAATGTGTGAGTCTCCTCATCCAATCAGTTGGAGGCTTTAAAAGCCAGAACTGAGATTTCAGAAGTCAGAGAATTTCCACCTCTACTTTAGTCATCCAGCCTCTCCTGGGAATTCAACTTCATCTTCTCTGGAGTTTTCAGCTTGTTGCCTGCCCTACAAAATTTGGATTTATCAACCCCTACAATTGCATGAGCCAATTCCTATAATAAATGTGTGTGTGTGTGTGTGTGTGTGTGTGTGTCCTATTGGTTCTCTGGCTCCAGAGAACCCTAATACAATCTTCATAGTAACCCTTGAGCACCAACTCAGGATTTTAATACAGGTCTTTCTTACACCCCATTCTTCTCCTTCTGCTTATATGATAGTCAAAACAAAACAAAACAAAACAAAAAGAGCACAGGCACAATGGTTTTGCTTCAAGTGTACCTTTGTTTCCAGAACCTTTCAACATTCCACTGGCCTATTCAGAGGGATGAATCTACATTGAGTCCAAATTCCTTGCCTGGTTCCTAAATGAAACCAGGTTTCAGATAATACAGAGCCCACAATTTTACAAATTTAGTCTGGCTTATTTTTCCTTAAACAACTAGCACTGCTCACAGTAGTAGGGCCTCCCTGACATTTTCTTATACACTTCCAAGATATTTCAAAAGCTCTTTCTTGTTGATTTATAATTTCACTAGCCAAAAGAGCTTAGTCCTGCACCCTTAGAAATTTCATTGTGTACTTGCTCTTCCAGATTATCTATAAACATGTTTACTAAAGAGGTCCAGCAGAAATCCCTGGAGGGACCTCACTGATTACATGTCTCCATCAACAGCAGGCTCACACATCCTACTTTTTGTTTCCTCTATTAATACCTACATGTGACAAAATGTTCCCTCTAACACCATGGTAACACAACTGGAATAACCTTTGTTGTGAAGCTTTGTAACAGACTACTTGAAAGTCCAAGTACATTACTTTTGTTGTTTTTTCCTGTTGCTTATTTGCTCCTTCAAACAACTAGAGCATATTGTAGAAAAGAGGATACTTTTACCCAACCATCATACTAAGTGGTCAATGATCCTACAACTTTTGGAGTCTACCCATATGAATAAGATTCACCAGTCAATAAACTGTGGGGTCTCCTTAGAAGATTTCCTTAGAATGAAGAACAATGGAATTCACTAGTCCTCTGTCAAGGTGAATATTGAGTACAATAATTTATTTCCCATCTTGGTACATTTATTCTGTTCCATTTCTTCAGACCCTTGTAAGAGATGCCATAAAGTTTCAGCAGTTTACTTATATTCATATGCCAGTAAGGTGGAACATCCTGTTCTCTTACCTCTGTTTGATCTAATACTGCATGTCTCCCCTCTTTGCTTAAAAAGACATTATGACAGTGGGAATTTCTATGTTTCAACAAAGACCAAAGCAAAGAATTCATTGAGTCTCTAGATCTCCTTTTTTCCCCCTATGAGCACATCTTTTGCACCCTGATCATCAAGCTGTCCCACAGATTCTCCAGTTGACCTTTTGTCTTTCATGCCTTAAAAAAAAGCTTTTGTTCCTGGATTGCAGTCCTTTTATGCTGTTTCTTGACTTCCTTTATAGCCTGACTGGCTTCTTACTTACACCTGATCTGTCACACTTTGAGGCTATCCCTGGTCTCAGTTCAGCAACCTTTTGCCTACCCACACCACCCTCTCATTTTTGCTTCTTTTACTTTATGAGAGGGAAGCAAAAGTTTTTATATAAGCTGCGTATCTTTGTTATGTGACATATTTTCCCGTCCCTCCATTCATGTTTTTAAAGCATTTCCAGGTTTTCTACCAGTTACTGACTTTTTAATATGTTATTTTCAGTTGTAACTTAATGCACACATTGATTTGGTCACAGTTTCATTCTCTAAAACTAATAATGTGATGGGATTTAGAATTGGTTTTGTTGTTGTTGTTGTTGCTGCTGTTGTTTTTGTGTGACTTTCCCTCCCCTTCAGAAGGTTGAATATAATTGAGCTGTGAGCGCCATTACAATAGCTCCAGATCATTTCTTGTACTAGTCCCTTTCTAGTCTCAGAACCAAGTTTGACATTATTCATTTCTTCCTTAATTCTAAAGTTTCTTGTCCTATAATACAAGCATTTCTATGAACTCTTCTTTCAATCTCTGGGTGTCATTTCCCTCATAACTACTACTTGGCCTTATTTCCCAGTGTTCTCAATATAATTTCAAAAATGTCTACCCTATTCAGTTGGTCTTTGGCAGCGGTTCTTAACTTAGGATCCAGGGATGGATTCCAGGAGATCTGAAATTAAATCATAAGCAAAATCATGTGTATGTGTGTGGGTATACATATGATTTTCTTAGAAAAGATTTCATCGCTTCCATCAATTTCTCAGAGATCAGTGAGCCAAAAAATGAAAAAAATTGCCCAGAGAATTTATATTTGTCCAGAATTCTTTTGTACATTTTTGCCAACTGTTTCTATTATACTTATTCTGATATCACTAATGTTATAAAATGTTATCATCCCATGAGTTCATCTGTCCTTAAAATTCCTATAGATTTTCTAAGTACCATTTATCCTGTTACCCCTAGTTTCTCTTTTTATCAATGCTCTGAAAGGAAAAGTGTATCTGGATCCTTTCTTGCTACCAATAATTCTATCCATTCATTTTTCTTTATGCTTCTAGCGTTTGGAAATGCAATATGCATTTAAACATCTGGGGTTTTGCTTTTCTACAAAACTATTGATTGTCTGTTTAGATGGATGGATTGTTTTGCCCATCCTCATCTCCTCCCCACATACCCAGAATCCTCTTCTAGCTCTCCTCTTTCTGTACCCCACCACCATTACCCTAGCAGGGTCTCTATCAGTTTGAGTTTCATGCTTCCTCTGCACTTATCAACTTTCTCCCAATTTTTAGGTTAAACGCTAAACTTCCACTTAACAGATTCACTACACACAGAGCTCATTTTCTGGCCCCCCACATAAACACAACACCTCAATGCACCATTATATTTGCTGAACAAACCTCAGATTCTTTTGCAATCTACACAGTAAGACCATTATAAGTTTGATTCCCTACCCCCCAACTCCTTTGAACTAGGGGTGAACTTACTGATTTGACTTCTTGCAATAGAAACAAGAATGACATCGTAGGGAAAATAACATCCGAATGCTTTTTAAGGTTTCTTATAAATGTTTCTTAAACAATTACTAAAAAGTATATATTAAAATTGATTATGTAAAAACAAAAAGATCCAATGCAGATACCAAATATCTAGTAAGAAAAATGAGTTTATCTTAAAGATACATAGCACTTATAAATCTTTAATATTTTAGGCCCTCTTGAATTTTGAGGCAACACACTAATGCAGTTGCTGTTATGTGAAAGTTTCCATCATTCTTCATCAGCAGAGTATTTTCAAATGAAACCACAGGGCTACTTATGATGGAACTATAAAGATAACTACTAGATGTTCTCAGGATGAAAGATCCCTGCAGATTTCCTGGCAGTAGCTTTCTGATGCCGCTGCTAACCAGGTAAAGTTACAGTAACCCCCAAAGTATAATTACAGCTATTCAAAGCCTAGAGTTCCTCTCTGAGCCAAAAAGATCATGCCATGGCAATAAAGATAATAAAGAACGGGCAATGTGGAACTTTGGTGATTTGGCAGTTTGCATTTCAGATTTTGTTTCTCTTTAGAAATCCTACTTAAATCAGTGATTAAGATCCTGAGCCAGCCTGTGATACCGAGGTCCCGGGAGATAGGAACAGAGTTAACAAATGTGTTGCAGTCCATCACCATTTTGAACACGGAGGGGAATTTTCATTGGGAATTCCTATGTGGGTTGTAAGGAGAACTTCTCCCCCTGTTGCAGTCCTAGGACCAATGTCCTCTCTCCTATTCTCCTTACCTACCCATGCTGCCCTCACTGGCACGTCCGAACCATGTAGGCATTTGCCAGGCTGAGGACAAGGAAGACTCCTCCATGAGTCGGAGCTCACCTCTGGCAGAGAAAGACCATAGGAACAGAGGCCGCTACCTCAGTTGGTGGATTGGGTTTTAATGGCTGAGAGATAGAACTATCAGCAACAGGCCTGGGATCTCTGGGATGGGCACAGAAAGGGCGATAACAGCGATACAATACGCGCCACACTCTGTGCCACATGATTTTTGTACAGTGTCTCCCTGAATCATCACCACAACTCCTGAGGCAGGTAGCGTAGCCGCCTCTATACAAACTGGGGCTCGGTAAGATGGAGCAATTTGCCCAAGATGTGGCTGACTTCATCAGGATGTATGTTGCTGTCTCTGGCAGCGTCTAGAATCTCAGAAGCAACAAGTTCAAGGAAAGGAGGGAGGGAAATTCAATAGCAAAGGGGATGGTGGGGTAAGATCCTACAGCTGCCAATAGGATATTTAGACCATGGCTGAGAATGAGACTGAGCATTCTAGGCTTGCTTTCCATAATTTAGACACTGCTTTAAGAAATGAAATTAATTTTTAATAAAACTCCTTAAAGTTAAAATTCTGCAAAGTATAATTCTGCTCCTGGTTATCAGGAGTCCCATCATAATAAATTCTCTGTAAACCTACAACTGCTCTTGTAAAAAGAATACATAAAAAACTATTAAGACTTAGAAGTAAGTACTATGGTCATATGGTGACCTTATTTCAAACAAAATAAAATGACATTTAAGCTAAAGTCATATTGTTTTCACATCAATATGAATATTTACTTGGCTAAAACTAATCAAATTAAATATTTTCCATCCATTTAATAATATTATAGATTAAATGCCCTTCCCCTTCACCTAGGATAAGGAATACACATATCACAGAACAGTACTTTATGACTTGTTTTCTACCCTTGTTAACTGAAACAGATGAAAAACCACATCAGACTCAGGAAGGAGGGAGGAGAGTTTGGCAAGGGGTTGATTTATTTCAAGAACTTATCTTCAAGCTGGGCATCCAGCAAAAAATAGGATCTTCTGAACCATAGTCCTTAACCTTTTCAACCCTCTTTTCCTAACATGCAGAACTAACTAGTTGTCAGCAGGCCCTTTCCTAGGAGCCTCATACATCTCTGAAAGCGTATCAACTCCCTCTGGATGTTACTTCAGTAAATGTCCCTATATTTATTACCTTCATGGCAAAACTAACTCCCTACCAGAACACTCTTGGGAAATTTCTTTCTACATGGACGTTGGCTTCATCTTTATAAAATCACCCTTGAGACACCCCAAGAATTCAAAAAGGTCCAACTTTCTTCAACAATCACATAGAGACTGATGCTAATTTCAGGATATAGTCTTGTTTCCTTTCTGTTCTCAATAATTTCTGCAGAGATCAAACCCGTGCTCCTTTTCTGTGTTGCTGTGCTGAGCAGCCCAGGAGGATATTCACTCAGTAAGCCAGGGAGAGCTTCTGCAATGGATTCTGTGTTAAGGTTATATAATGACAGACTAACCCATGCAGCAGGGGCTTGAAGAAGGGGAGGGGCAAGGTAGGAGTTCCGATTCAACAAATTGAAACTCTTTCCCAGGAATCTCTCTCTAGGACTTGGAGTCCTAGAGAAAGGTGGTTTTACTTTAAATAACCAACGTGTATATCAGTAGCTCTAAGGCTGGGGAGGAAATCACCTAATAATGTGATCCTATTCACAGGTTCTTCCAAGTCCCCATTGAAAAAATGCCATCCCATTCCCAGGTTACAATACTGACATCTAGTGGATCCATGGTGCAATGACAAAAAGGATTTTACATGTACTCTTAAGCAGAGCTTAAAATGGGAAATTTTAGGTTTTATATGTTATCAGAATAAAACTCTTAAAAACCATGAAACTACACAACACAAAAGGTGAACCGTAAGGTAAGTTATAGGCTATAGGTAATAGAAATATAATATTATTTTATCGATTGTAACAAAAGTACAACATAATGCAAACTAAGTGAACCTATAACTACTCTGGTTAAAAAAAAAAAAAGAAAAAGAAAAATTTAATGTGCAAACGATCACCTGGGAGCCTTATTAAAATGCAGATTAGGGTTCCGTAGGATGGAATTGAATCTACATTTCTAACAAGCTTCCAGGTGAGGAAGGTGATGCTATTCCACAGAAGGCAACTTTGAGTGACAGGATCCTGAATATTTTGCACCTGCTTTTACCCTCAGGGGAGGGCTACTATAAAACAATTTCCAGGTTAAAGTGAGGTCAAATGAATTATTAATGTGATTTCCAAGAAAAAAAAATTTTTAAGTTCCTAACTCAGCTAGCCCACTCACCACACTTAGTCTCATGCCTAAGTATCCCTGCACCAGTGCTCCTTTTTCTAAATGCCAGAATCAAATCTAAGAAGGAAAAGAAGATACATCATAGCCATATTTATATACAGACATGGTATGTTCAAGTCTCCAAATACAGGTTCACCTCAGCACTTAACGTCGTACAAGTTTTCTTTCATTATTACTTCATTTGCCCAACAGTGAATCATATTACAATAGTAATGTGTGCCGTATCAGAACATAGTTCTTGTTCCCCCAGGTAATCTGCACCTGAGCTGGGAGCCATCGGGGTATTGTATAAGTGCTAAGCACACCTACTCAGAATTTCAACAAGATTTGCCCCAGACACCTCTAAGAACAGAACAGGATGTGGAACTACATCCAAATCCAACAGTTTCAAGAATCCAGCCCTAGGTGATTTAGCCAAGCCAGAGTTTTGACCTCCAGGCAGCCGCCAGGCCAGACTCTTAGCTGTGAAGTACCATGAGGGCTCCTCCCAGAGGTGTTCTCCAGCGCCCCACACAAACCCCTCTTGCCATTGCCTCCACCACAGCTGGATGAGATCCCTTTCTTTGGTCCACAGTTCTAAGAGATATCAACACTGAAGAAAATCAAGCCATCTTTTTCAAAGTGTGCACGCACACACACATGCACAAAACCTGCTTTCTAGTCCAGTAGAGTCCTTCATTAATAGTTGATTGATCCCAATGGATGTGTCATGATGATGGGAACGAGTGTTGTTGGGGGGGGGGGAGAGGGGGGGGTGGGGGGGTGGGGTTGAATGGGACCTCACATATATATTTTTAATGTAATATTATTTCAAAGTCAATAAAAAATAAAAAAATTAAAAAAAAAATAGTTGATTGATCTAGGACACTTTTCTTCAAATTATTTTTAAGCAGTAGACTCTCTTAAAAAGAAAAAAAAGTGGAGCTATTCTGGTTGTAATGGGGTTGGAATACTGGGAGATCGGCCTCTGGCTTTCACCCCAAACTGTCTCCAAACCCGTGTTCCTGAAGGCCCTTCACCATGCCCCAAAAACTACTCCTTCCCACCCCCTGCCACCACTCCCCCAGTTCAACATCACAGAAATACAGTTTGAAAACCAGAGACCATAAGTCTCACAATAGCCAAAACCACCCCAGCTCCTACATTGCTGAAAGATAATATTGTTCTCATTAACTAGATGGGGCTCGAGATAGCTGTTCCACTATAACTTGAGTTAATTATGATTCTAATACAATTTTAGCATATGCAATCAGAAGATTTATTCAAAAGATGTACACCCTGATTTCCTGAAGGAAATTTGCTTTTAAGTCATAATTAAGAATCCTTGTGATGAGTAAACAACAGAATTGTTTATACCTAGTCAATTGCTCTTGGCAGTCCTAAAGGAGAAATTATGTAGAGGAAAATTCACATAATTCTTCCTCAAAAGTGGGATGAAGATAAAAAAACAAAATTATACATGCTTGTGTAATTAAGTAGCATTGTATCATCAACCTATACAGCATCATGGGCTGAGTCCCCCTGCCTACGTTAGAATCCCAGTTTCACCACTTACATGTGACCTTGGGCAAGTTACTTTATTTCTCTAGCCTCAGTTTCCTCATCTGTAAAGTGGGGATAATAGCAACACCTATTCCACAGGATTGTTGTGAGGATTGAATCAATTTATGTAAATTACTTAAATGGCACAGAGTAAGCATTCAATACATTTTATCTCTGATGATGAATATAATAATATGAGTAATGACTTATTCTCATTTAACTGAATATTCAAAATGGCATCTGACTCTTTGGGATAATTGTAGCCAACTTTGATAGGCATAGAAAACATGCAATCCCATCAATTCTGCAATATGAAAGATAAAAGAGAAGCTAATAAAATACTAAAGAATTGCAAATTTATTCCTTAAGACACATTGCTTTTCCTTGTCCCTCCTTCTATTTCACCTACTAGTGAAATGCACTAAAAAGGCCAAATTTGTCAATACTGGACAATTCTGATTTTTAAAAATCTCTACAGGTCTTAAACAGCCATAAGTATATTTATTCTTTGTGCAAGGTGCATTCTAATTTCATTTAAAATTAGGAATTTTGTTTTAAATTTAAAAAGCAGAATCCATGGAGCAGATGGGTATAGCTCAGTGGTTAAGCATGTGCTTCACATGCACGAGGTCCCAGGTTCAATCCCTGGTACTTACTAAGAAAAAAAAAAAAAGATTAAAAAAGCAGAATCCTTTCTAATGAGAAGCCCAGAGAGTGGCAACTATGATAGCAGTGGCTGGCACCTCTACTCTAATTGCATCTGCCTCTTGTTCTGCCCAATGACCTTTAGTCTTAAATTATTGCAAAATCCTGGCCAATTGGTTCCAAAGAAACAATTTTCAGACAAAAGGTTTGGTTTTGTTCTTGTTTGGAAAAAAAAAAAAAACAAATTCATAAAGATCAAGGCACAGGCAAGAAGACGTAAAGCAAATGTTCAAAAGCTACCTACCCAAGATCTAAAATGGAATGGGGGTGGAGAGAAACTCAGACAATTTCTGTATTAATTTACCCCAAAAATCAACTTTTGACTATGCCAACTTGTCCGTGCTAAGTAATTCAAGTTTGCCAAAAATCGCTAAGGTGGAATATAATGTATTTAACTATGAACTGCTCTTCTTTAGCCCAACAAATCTCTGGATATCTTTGTTTTGTTTTGCTTTGTTTTTATTAGAGAAGTTGTAGGTTTACAGAAGAATCATGCATAAAATACAGAGTTCCCAAATACCACTTGTATTATTAACTTCTTGCATTGTGTGGTACATTTGTTACAACTGACGAAAGAACATTTTTACAACTATACTATTAACTATAGTCCATGGTTTACATTAAGATTCATTGCTTGTTTTGTACAGTCCTATGGGTTTGTTCATTTGTTTTTCTGGATTTTTTAATGGATAAACATTATCAAAGTTTATTAAAATCTTGAGTTTATGAAAACAGGTATTGAAAATATTCTTAATTTTTCTCATTTTTTAAAACTGAGGGGGAAATTGCCACAACTTTTGGCTAGCAAAATGGCAAGTATGTATACTTTTCATGGAGAAATTTTCCCATCTTGTGGACTTTTTAGAGATTACTTCTGAAAATCATTTTTGCCATGTTTCATTTTGTTAAATATGAATTTGTACTAAATCTGAATGAAGTAGACAGTTCAGTAAACTGGAGTCCCTATTTCCTTTGATAATTGAGTTGTGCTGCTATCTATGTTTCTTCTCAAACCGTATTTCCTTCAGTAATGCTATATTTGACAATGCTTCAATATCACGATTTTTGAAAATTGATGTTTTTAAAAAGAAAAATATTACAATATGTTGTACTCTTTTTTTATCTTAATAAAAAAAAACTGAAGTAGAAATTCCACTAAAGATAAGAAAGAAATTCAGCTATGTATCTTTATTTACTCTGCCCCTAAGTATACTATCTTACCATAACTACCATCTTATCAAACTATTTTATCCATAAACTATCTCTAGGGGTAGTTTTCATAGTGATTTGTAAACTATTATAATTCTTTACAAAGTTAAAATTATTGGTTCAACTGCAACAAAAATAATAGGAACCACTATCAATTGAGTGTTTACTAGAGTTAGGTACTGCACAGAGCACTGAGCATACTCTATCTCATTTAATTCCTTCAACATGAGAAACAAATATCACTCTCTTCATTGTGTAGGAAGAAGGCAACACTTGTCCATGATCTCACAGGTAGTAAGTGACAAAGCCAAATTATAAGCCCAGGTCTGTCTGGACTCTCCCCACTGTGCCTTCTCAATTGCCTCTGAGTTCCTTGCAATCAGGGCTTCCCTATCTGGAAGACTTCAGGATCTATCACAGTGTCCTCTGCATGAGGAGGCTCAAGAAATTGTTGCTTAATCGACTTATCAAGAGTCATTGGAAAGTAGTGAATTGAAACCATAGTGGAAGGAATCCTCCAGTTGCCCCATAGTTCAGAATTCAGACACTTCTGTAACAAGGTCACTCAACATGTTTGATATCTTCTAGAATCATAAGAAATAGACCATCTGTCAAAGAAATGATGGTAAAAGGCTAGAAGACCCATCTGCCAAAGAGACCAGAAGATAGGCATCCACAATGAATCAATCACCGAAAGTTTGGATAGAGGGTGAAAGGAAACAAGCTTTGAAATCTTAAAACCTGAGGTCCAATCTTGGGTCTTTGATTTTCTAGCTATGGCCGTAAGATATTGCTCAACCACCCTAGATTCACTTTCATCATATAAAGCAAAGACAAAAATATTAACTGCTAACAGAGCCATTGTCAAGGTGAGGGACTTTTACAACAATGTGTGTGTGTTAGTAGTGTATGTCCAATGATAGCAGCATGATTATTACTGTTGTTAACAATCTTTCAATTAAATTAACTGTATACAATTGCCCACCTGTTTTACATGTTTTAATAGAACTGTACTTTCAAACTTTAGTTAATGCCTTAGCATGACTGTGGTAAAAAAAAAAAAAAGTCACAAGGAAAGATATATATTGTTTAGATTTTGGCTTTTAAAAAATCCTTAACATGAGTTTTAAAAAAGATTCCCAAGGTTACCTAATCTTCCATGATTTAACAGCATTTTGACATTTCTTACAGAATGATAGCAAAGTGCTGTATCTCTTCAAACTTGGAATTTACTGCCTGTCTGAGTCTCTGCCTGTGCCAAATTAAATATGCAGTACAATGTCCTTATCAGAAATAATACAGCACAGTTTCCTGCTCTACTTTTTGGTTTAATATGCCCAAACTGAAACAAAGAAGGCATGATTTTATTTAATCATTAAGTAACTGTATTCTCCAATCTCTTGAATTAGAAGCTCCTCTAGAAAAAAATCACCTTATAAATTATCAGGCCACTTAAAGGGAAAATTTACTGTAAAGGCTCTGCATTTGAAGGACTTAAGGAAGAACATAAAAGAAATATTGTTATGGGTGAATTGCTCAGAAAGTCAACTCCTCCTAGCTATGTGCCAAGAGCCCAAACTCCTGGGGACTCAGGGTGCTGTGAAAGCCCTTCACCTGTCTGGCCTAGACGGGACTGTACAATAGATGAGGGAGTGCTTTTGAGGAGTTTGGTGATATAAGAGCACAGAGAAACAGGATGATAGGTAGCAAGAGGCATGGCCTGAGGGTCCAAGAAGATTGTCAGATTTTTTAAGGCGAAACATATGCTCCTATGTTTATCCACTGATAGATAATACAATCATAGAGGAGTAATATTTGTAAGAAGGCAAAGGTGGAAAGGGACAAGTTATCCATTGTGACAGGAGGGAACACAGTGAACTGGATTTGAGTACAACATGTAGGAATTTGGAAGATGCAGTAGGAAAAAGACAAAGTAGTTCTCTCCTGATTGTGTCAGGTTTTGGTGAAATAAGAGGCATAGTATTCAGATAAGGGTGAAGAGGGATAGGGAAGATCTGTGGAAAGAGGAGATGTTATGAAATATCCTCTTAGAGAATAAATTATGTAGGCCAATGTGGTAAGAAAGCTGAGTAAAGCTGAGGGACCACTGGAGATTGCTCCAAGTTGGGAGGGAGACCGTCAACATGGCAGTAGATTTGTTCCTAGTTACATCCACTGTCTGGGTATAGCCATGGAATATAGGGAGTAGTAAGTCTAATCCACAGTGTGATTGTGCCAGATGAGTAAAAGAAGGTAGTGCAGTAATTGATAATAATATAGTTCTAGAACTTTATTATTCCTAGTGCAGCATCAGTATCACCTGGAATCAGAATTTGCATTTTAACAAGATCTCCAAATAGTTCATACATACATTATTTGAGAAATACCTGAGTGGGAGTCAAGTGAGAAGAGGAAAAGACCACTAAGACAGAGAGGAGGGTGAAGAAATAAGGGGCCAGAATGTTGCTGGGTCCTCTATGTGGATTTTAGGGTCACTAAGGTTGATGACGGAAGAGATGACTGGGTCAGAGGAAGAGACATATGGGAACAAGTGTCCAGATGAAGACAGGTGACTTGAAAGGCTTAAGGTTCTGATGGTGATCAAGGAGAAGGAGTGGAAGAAATGTGGGGATAGTTCTGGAACTCTTCCAGGAGAAGTGGATAATCAGTTCTGGGTGTAGTCTCAATCTCTATGTCTCTTGGTCAGTTTATGGTGGTCAGGAAGCAACATTATAGCTGGATGGGATGTGGTTTTACTAGGGGCAGGTGTAACTCTGAGGGCTCCCTAAGTCCTCAGGGAGTGTAGAGTGGGAGATGGATAGTCTTATCAGGAACACAGAGAGCTTAGAAGATGTCTTCTAAATCCACACACCAGCACACTCCTTAGCATTGGATTCCCCTCATGTGAAAAGCATACCATTAAGCACTTGGGGTAAAGGTAGGCACCCAAAGATCTGTGCCTCCCAAGGGCACATAATTACTCTGTAGGAAACCAAAAGGATTTTTTGCTCTTGAAAAGGAAGAAAGAGAGTGTTAAGGGACCTCAGAAGCCAGAAAAGAGAAGGAAGAAGGAGGACCAGAAAAATGGAGATTTTATACTATTGAGCCAGCAAACTCCTTGGTAACAGCAAAAGGATATTTTAAGAAATGTGATGCCTCCTGTTCTCAGGTTGTGTTTTGTCTATTAAAAAAGTTCCTCCACTATTCTTCAAAATATTCAGTAAAGACGCTTATCTTCATGACCTTATTTGTGAGTGGCTCTTCTATAGAACTGAAGAAAGGATGGATGTCAGTGTGGGTGACAGTGGGACAGCACATCCTCATACCCGTAGGAGTCCAGAAAACAGAGGAGGACCTGAGAATATAAGCAATTAGGAAGTTGAAGAAATTTGGGAGAGAGTTTTAGATATAAACAGGCTACAAATTTAGGGATATATCTAAGGGGATGAGGCCCCCACTGATATCTAGCCCCCACCGATATATAATAAAATATATTATTTTTGAGGACTGGCTATCTGCTATTTAGAAACACTCCTCTCCTGCCCCTAAAACTTTTCAACTTTTATAAATGCAATTTTTTAAAGGGGAGGAGCATTGAACTGATACCAATGTATTGAAGGGGGCATTGTGTAATTATTAATCCCTTAGGCTAGGTGCTTCTAGGGTACAAGGTTCAATGGTAATGGAAACTGACGCATTGAAACTCAAATTTTATTTTTAAAAATATGAATTCTCGGCAAAGAATCCACCAAAGTGTTCAGTAAGTAGCAAAATGATGATCTCATTTCTTCTACTTTTGTTTAGTTAACTAATTCTCAAAAAGTTGGCAGTGAGGAGCAGATGTGGCTCAAACAGTTGGGTGCAGACAATGAGCAAAAACTGAACAGACTAATGAGCAAAGACAACAAGCAAGACAATGAGCAAACAATGAGAAAAAAATAACACGAGCAGGGAACGGATTGTGGCTCAAGCAGTTGGGTGCTTGAGCCAAATGGGAGGTCCCAGGTTTGGTTCTGGTGCCTCCTAAAGGAAAAAAAAAAAAAACACAGAAATAAGCAGACAAGAAAAAAAAATTAGCAAAAAAAAAAAACCAAAACAACAAGCAATGAGCAAAAACAATGCACAAAAACAATGAGCAAATAGATGAAGGAGCCATCTTGGGGGTGGGGAGGATGGAAAAAAAAAAAGTTGGCCACCAAAGGCTAGGAAGGAAAAGAGAACAAGTGGATAGTCAGCCTGGAAGGTAAGACTTGGGCATTTATTTATTTATTTATTTTAATTATTTATTTATTTATTTTTTAATTTACATTAAAAAAAATATGAGGTCCCATTCAACCCCACTGCCCCGGCTCCCCACTCCCCCCACAGCAACACTCTCCCATCATCATGACACATCCATTGCACCTGGTAAGTTCATCTCTGAGCATCACTGCACCCCATAGTCAATGGCCCACATCATAGCCCAGACTCTCTCACGTTCCATCCAGTGGGCCCTGGGGGGATCTACAGTGTCCCATAATTGTCCGTGAAGCACTATCCAGGACAACTCCACGTCCCGAAAACGCCTCCACATCTCATCTCTTCCTCCCGTTCCCCACACCCAGCAGCCCCCATGGCTACTGTTCCCACACCCATTCCACATTTTCTCTGTGAACATTGGATTGGTTGTGTCCATTGCACACCTATGTCAAGTGAGGGCTTAGATTCCACATGGATACTGGATGCACTCCTCCCGCTTCTAGTTGTAGACACTCTAGGCTCCATGTTGTGGTGGTTGACCTTCTTCAACTCCATGTTAGCTGAGTGGAGTAAGTCCAATAAATCAAAGTGTAGGAGCTGAAGTCTGTTGAGGCTCTGGGCCTGGGTGTCATATTATCAGTCCAGAGATTCAAATCCCCTACATATATTTTAAACCCAGCACCAACTACAATTCCAATAAAGTAGCATGCAAGTCTTGTGAAAAGAGATCCCCTCTGAGTCCAATTCCATCACGCAGAAACACCAGCTCCAAAGAAGGGCCATCTGTCATGGCAGTGAACCCCTTCTGCCATGACCATAGAACCCGTGGGTCTCTTTATCCCTCAAAAGAACCAATACCTGGGGTTGTATCTACCTTATCTGTCTCTTAGACTCTGTTCAGTTATACATAGGGGTATTCCTTGTGACAACCTCCAGACTCTTTTTTAGAGACTCACAGCCTTATAATCTCATTTCTCCTTTCCATTTCCCCCTTACATTAGGTCAAACTGCTTCCCGAAGTCATGTTATTATATGTAGACAGGTATATTCTGCTGTTCCGCATTGAATCTTTAATTCAAGGTCATTTTCTAGTTGCTTCTTCAGCTGGTATGTGGTAGTGATCCCTCGGTGCCAGGGAGGCTCATCCCCGGGTGTCGTGTCCCACGCTGGGGGGAATGCATCACATCTACACGCTGAGTTTGGCTGTGAGAGTGGCCACATTTGAGTAACATGAAGGCTGTCAGGAGGAAACCCCCAGGCACAATGCTACTCTAGGCCTTGTTCTTATTGCAGGTGTATAGGCTCAAAAGTGTAGCCATTAGTATCAAGAGCCCACTGTTGGGCCCTCCTTCCTTCCTGGTTCTTGCCGTTGCACCTGGAGGATTGCCGCTGCTCTCCCAGGGCCCACAACACTGACCCCCGG
Source organism: Dasypus novemcinctus (assembly GCF_030445035.2). Taxonomy (NCBI): domain Eukaryota; kingdom Metazoa; phylum Chordata; class Mammalia; order Cingulata; family Dasypodidae; genus Dasypus; species Dasypus novemcinctus. The sequence continues at coordinate 18,097,040 of NC_080677.1, forward strand.
CCAGGAGCCCAGTACCCCCCCAGCTGTTGTTTTTAATTGTTTCCGCTATGAGTATATATAGACATTACCATATACCCTGGGCATATGCCCTGTATAACTCCCTGTCAACCATATATATCTTGTCAATAACATCCCATATCAGTATTCCTCCGCTGCCATTGTTGAACCACTCTGTGATCCAAAACTTCCCGTAAAGTGAATCCCAACATAATGTCAGCTTCATAAGAGTCTTAGATCACCGAAATTCATATATACAATATACGGTATTTCCCCAGATCCACCATAAAACCTTTTCCCTTCCACAGCAATAATATTTTAACTTATTCATATCATATTTCCTGAAACTGATGTACAGATTCCGAAACTATAGTTTTCAAACAAGGTAACATTTGTGCTTACTATGTGGTCCATACTTTAGGTTGTACAGTTTTCTAAATTTTTTAGTTATCCTATGTTTTGTCTTATGGATTTCATTATTAGTCTGTCATCCCCTATATGTTTTTGGTGTAATATTAGCTGTTTTATATTCATCCTCGTGTACTCTCACATAACTCCTCTTTTGCCCCCTTATTTACCTTTGTTCCATCCATTGCACATCCATTTTCCCCTCCCCTTAGGGCCCACAACGCCTGCCAATCTAATGCCCTGGGAGCCGTCCTTTCTCACGAGAGATACAGTTCTCTCTATTCGACGGCATTAGACTTGGGCATTTATATAACAACACAAATCAGGGATCACTATTTTTAAAAATTTACATTCAAGGTCTATGATCTTTCAGATAGGGTTTAACAAGAATTGAAGAGAGGGCTGAGCACCTTATCTAATTCCTAGGACCATAAGGGTCTTCCATTATAGACTTTCAGTTCAAAACTCAGACAACTCAAATTATATGCAAAGCCATAATTATTATAGAAAACTGAATTATAATTATCCTGGCACTCACCCATAAAAAATATTCCTCAAGTCTATTTTTAAAATTGAAAACAGACTACGTTCTATAAGCATATCTAGGACCCATCTTGGTATGCAAGTTTCATTCAAGCTAAATTTGCATTTATTCCTTAATAACAGTGCTGAACCAGTTCTCTACTGAAAGGAAACAAATTCTGGGCTCCTAAGGAAAGACCCCAACAGATCCTGTCTCATTTGGTACAGATAATAAACCTACAATCAACTAAGATTAAATAAACACAGAATCCATTTTATGTGACTGGGATAATTCAACCAGGAAAAGCTGATTTTTGTTTTTGAAGAATAGAAACGCACACACACACAAAGTCTTCTGTGCCTTTTACCTTCCAAAATAAAAGTCAAAGATTTTGAATTTCTTTCACAGTGAAATAATTGAGAGCATACACAGGATACCGGGGTTCCAGGTGCAAACAGGTAATGCCCATACTCAGGATGGATAAAACTGAGGTCCACACAAAGCTTTTTAAAAAGACATTATACTTAAAAAAGCAAAACTTATTGTTGAATATATGCAGTAACCTATGTGATGAGATTTGGAATTACACTTTAAGCCCACTTACTGAGATAGGCTTTCCCTATACCCATCAAAAAATGAAGACTGAACTTCCATTATTTCAGTTAAATTCCCGTGTTTTCCAACATTGTCATTTGTTAAAGTACCATTAAGAGGGGATTCCATGATGAGATCCCTTAGCTGGGAGCAAGATTGATGGAAAGGATATAGATGTGAAGTAGAAGGGAAATGAAACTTAACATCACAGGCCTGTCCTGTCAAAGGCAGCAGAACAGTGTATCTGAAAGAACATTCTGCAAGAAGGTAAGAGATCAGAGTTGGAATCCATATGCCTGATCTAGGCATCAAATTTCTCAACTAAAATATAAGAAGACTGAAGTGGGTGATCTCTACCAGTTCACTTTTTGTGAAGTGAGATACATCTGGCTATAAGTCCAGATTTAACCATGAAGAACTAAGCAGTGAGGAAGCAAAATGTCACCAATGATGGTCTCATAAAACCACTAGTGGAAAAAAGAACAGAGCCACCAAAGAAAATGGCTCCTCAATTATAATTCCACCAAACAATTAAGTACACGTGCTAAAAGAAATTCTCTAGTTAAATCCTAGTATCACCTTAGGCTTAATGGGACCATAAGTTGAAACAAGAGGAGTATCCTGATCTTCATCAAATCACTGCTTTCCTCAAATTTTTGAATTAACAAAAAAGGAAAAATAAACAAGTTTCCTTAAGGAAATACTGCTCTTGAAACTAAAATATGATTAACGGTATTGATGGATTTCATGGCAAATGCAAAATGCTGACTTTATTTTTTCTCAAGAACACTAGCATTGAAATGACTGCATTAAAATCTGCTCTTCCATTCAATGTATATATATTTTTTAAAGATTTATTTATTTATTTATCATACCACCACACCATCCCCCTTTGTTGTCTGCTCTCTGTGTCCTTTTGCTGTGCATTCTTCTGTTTCTGTTTGTCTTCTTTTTAGGTGGCACTGGGAACTCATCCTGGGACCTTCTGGAGCAGGAGAGAGGTGATCGGTATCTTGCACCACCTCAGCTCCCTGGTCTGCTGCATCTCTCTGTCTCTTTCTGTTGCATCATCTTTCTGTACCAGCATTCCACTTGGGCCAGCTTGCCACACAGGCCAGCTTGCCTTTACCAGAAGGCCCTGGGAATTGAACCATGGACTTCCCATGTGGTAGATGGGAGCCCAGTTACTTGAACCACATCCCTCAATGCATATTTATATCGTGCCTAGTAAGTCCTTCTATTGGATGATGGAAAGAACACAATGGTAAAAGAGACACCTCTACTCTTAATCTTACAAGAGAACACAGTAGAGATGACCAATATATTGATAACTACAATGTGATAAGATGCAACTGACCTAGGTAAAAAGTTAAGAATTTGGAAGAAGAGTTAATGTTTTTGTTTTTGAAACATTTAGACTAGCCAAAGTCAAGAATTGCTAAGGACAAGTTTAGACACTTAATAAAGAACAGCAGCTCCCAAACCATCTGCTTTGCTCCAAAATGACGATCCATCACATGCAAATTTCCTTTTACTCCAACCCTGTGAAAAGATTATTGTCAGCTGGGGTAGGTAACATTTGGTTTATAACTGGCATTGTGAACAAATCATGCTTTATAAAATGGCTACAGTCAGTGTCTCTTTGGGGAGAAAAGAAAATCATAACCATCATATGAACCCAAAGTCATTCACTTTCAGCAAGTCCTTTTGATCCATTTTAGTGTCCTGTTACTAATCTTTTTCTGATGAAGAAGTATGCAGAACACAGAATTTAAAGGGAACAACAGAACTTTGTTATAGCCAGACAAAGATACATTACAGAATACCCTGAAGGTTTTCTTAAAACAGAGGAAATCATTAACCAAACTCATATCGCACAAAACCACAGATTATTATAGCCCATCCCAGGATTGCTATTATCTTACCTGGTAAGGAACAATACTGCCATGAGCTGTGCCCCAACGTTCTGCTTCCTTTTGGCCAATAAGGTAATTAGCAGCTACATGAGTCAAACATGCCACCTACCGGAAGCAAAAAACGCCAATTTATCTGATTTAATAAACAGAATGTAGAAAGTTCTCATTTCATGTCCTTGTGAGGGGAAAAAACAGTCCAAACAGATTAGAAAATATACAAGCATTCATACTATCAACATACAAATAAAGGAAGAGCAGTATTACATTACTTTATGAGGTGAAGTAATGGACAACCAAGGAATATAAATACATAAACATTCCTTTTCTGGAAAGATCGTCTGAAGGCAGAGGCTGACCCTGCAGAAGGAATCTTTGTCCAGCTGTAAGCATCAAAGTCATGACAAAAATATATCTACAACTAGTACCCTCTTTCCCTTTCACCTGTATCTGTTGACTTTCCATCCAGATGGCACAAAAAGGAGCTCATTTCGCTGATGGCATCATTGAGCAGGTTAGCCAAAGCCAGAAGCCACATTCTTCTAAACTGCTTGTTACTTGGAAAAAATAAATCTCTATTTTGTTTAGGTCAATTTAGTCAGGTTTTCTGTTACTTGCTATCCAGAGCCTTCTAGCTAACATAAAGGATCAGGATTATTAGCACTTTTCAAAAATATATTAGTGAATCATCCTCAATTAAACAAAATTTACTGTACCTCCCCTACCTTGATCCTAGCTCCACAACCATCATTATTTCATCGTCATTCTCATTTCTGTTTTCATGAGACATAGATCTAAAAAGGGTCATCCAAAACCTTAGGGTCAACTTCTAAGTCTTGCAGTGTGTTTCATGGACAGATTTGAAAACCTCCAAAAACTCAACTCCACATAAAGATAAAAGTAATGACTCCTAGTGATCTGCCTCAATGCCCAAAATTTACCCTAGATCTATTTTTCTTTTTAAAGATTTAACCAAATTTTCAAATACATCAGTGTTATTTTACTTCTGCCTTTTACAAAATGTGTTCCTGGGAACAGCATCCCCACTGGATATGCTTGGGACAAAAAGATTCTAAGGTCAAAAAGTTCAAAATACTGCAATCTGTCTCTTGGCAAACACAATACACATTTAACATTTTTAAAGGGTCTGAGACATGTAAACATACTGAAATGAACTTCTATATGCTTGACTCCAATATCTTGCCAATTAATTCTATTCTCAGATGACCCCTATTTCCATGTCCCATGGAACTAGCTTTCTGAGGTACACACTTGAAAAAAGCTTGTTTGCATAAACTAATGTTATTATTTTTTTAAAATTCCAATTTCCACAAAATCTACATCAAAGTATAGGGATGATGGACTAGTTAGACTCAAGAAACAACTACTCTGTGTATCTTGCATTAAGCACTGGGGATATAAAGATGAATGAAACCCAATCCATTCCCCTAAGGAGCTTAAGTTGTCATAAAAATCTATGCCTCTAGGGCCCCAGACTGAGGCAGTTGAAACAAAGGTAATGAAACTACTACTCTCAGTTGTTTCTGGGTGGGGCAGAGGGGGGGAACTCTCTGACCTCATGATATAATCATATAGCATGGTATAATCATGATATACCATGGGCTTGTTCTTCCCATTCTAGATCATCAGATGTGATTTGGAAGCTATCTATTAGACCGGCAATTCAAACATGTCCCAAACTGAGATTGGCTCCTCAAATGACTAAAGGGTTAATTTTTCAAGACTTGGTGCTGTACCCTATTTTGGCTTCTACCTGGCAGAGCAGCTATACTTCCTATAAGGTATATCAATAGGGCCCCACCTGGATGAACCTCCTTGTAGCAGTAGCAATCCTCCCTTACTTTGTTCTTGGAATTTCTACTGACTTTTATGTTCATTTACTGCTCTGTCGAAATTGGAACTGCCTTGTGGCAGCTGGTTTGGCTGTACTGCCCAGGTGGCAAAACTAATAAACTTTGAGTCATCCACTTCTGGACCTCCATCTGGTCTTGGGCATTTGAACCACGGAGCATTCCAGGCTGCCTGGGGCTGCCTAATGCTAATCACCATTTCACAGAGCATTTCTGTGTAGTTCAAAATGGAAAATCAAATCAACATTTTGTAGTAAAAAGGCCCTGGATGAGAAGTCCAGATTCACGGTTTCTAATTTCTGTCAACCTCAATGTAGTTGTAGGACTATTGTTATCTAATTAACTTCTTTTTCCTTCAGATATAGGCACTATAAAATCTTCTAAACCAATAGTTTTCAAACATTTTTTTTTAAAAAAAGCAGAACTCTTTAATCAAACCAAATAATACATGAAATGCTAACATGAAAGCAGATAATATCCCAAGTGCTCTAGTTGAAACAGAGGCAAGACTGCAACCTTGCCCCAAGCAGCAACCCCATTCTGCAGAATGCAATTTGCAAGCTACTGAAGGGTCATAAGTTCCCTTCCAAGGTCTACACTTCTGAGTCTATTATTCTAAAGGTCTGCCAGGTCAAAAGACACAAAGGGACGCAATACAAGTTATTTTCCCATGAAGCCTTTCCCTGAAATTGAGGAAATTTTCTCCAGTCTGAAGGCCATTTCTATAAGAGAGGTGCTTCTTTGACCTAGCTATGTTGTGGTTGTTGTTTGTTTGTTTTTTTCTCTCCAGCAAATCCTGGTGAAATGCACTCCCTAAAGATTCTTGGTGCTACTGGAAGCCAAGAATGCAAATTTAAAAAGGTAATTCTTGGCAAGCAATTAAGTATAAGGGGCTTGATATTTCCACTTCTCTAATTTCAAAGTGAATTGATAGTCAGTAAACCAACATCTACAAAAAGGCATGAGGTAGAGGACTGCCTGAATGATTAGAAACTAACTTGTAAAACCTAGATTGATCTGGAGAGACTGCCAGTGATAGGCAAAGGCTGGATTCCAGGATGGAGATGAGCATGGCTGCCTCATTTCTTGCCCACTACCACATTTCTTCTTCTCAATTTTTGACTTCTGTGTTTCTGACCCTGTCTTGATAAGATGGGTCAACAATTTAATAAAAGCAGCACCATTTAGAGTGTGTTTGAATGAGGGGTCATATTTCATCTTTTAGGCTGTTTCTAAATAGAATATCATTACTACTGTTTCCTCCAGTTATAACTCATAAAAACAAAAAACATTTTAGAACTACCAGGCTCCCACTGGGAAGTAGGATTAAATAAGATTTTAAGTTAGTTGCTGTCCAAAAACAAATTCTGATTTGTCAGATTTTCTCAGAGGCAAAGTTGGGGAAAAAAAGAATTCTATTACAAAAAAAAAAAAAAGAGAGCAACAGGGCTAAACTTAGCAACTCAGTGCTTAAAGGGGGCATTAAAAATCTGAAAGTAATCTACTATTTACAAGGATGTATTTTAAGGCAAGAGAATGGGAAGAAAGTCAACAGCTATGACGTGATTATGTATGAAAAATCAGAGGTTTTCCTGGCAATTAATGACAAATTTTGCACAAATTAAAAGAATGCAGGATGTGACTTTTGGGTTAATAACTACATACTGTATATTCATTCTAAATATTGCATTAGATCATTATTTTCATCCCCTAAACTCAGGCTCATTATTTCATCAAGTGGACGCTATATAATTTACTCAGAATGTTGCTTTTACATGGTTTCCTCTAAACAAAAAAGCCAACTTTGGTTTAATAATAATCATTCTGACAGCAAAACTATTATGTTAGATATCATAGTGGGTCCTGATATTCTCTGTGCATAACCAGAAAACCAATGGGGTAGCCAAAGTGGATTTCAAAGGGCACAGTCCCAAAAGGTTGAGAAAGAATATACCTAATTATTTCCCCGAAGAAGTCCTATGGTGGTCTGCTACCATATGTTCCACTTCCACTAAGTGAGGCTCAAGTTCCAACTGTAGAATCTTTCATCTCCAAAAGAACAACAAAGTATGACAGGTAAAATAGAGAAAATAAGGCTAGAACTATGGTCCATTGCATCAAAACAGGAGATTATTTTTTTTCCTGCTCCTTTGCATATATTCTCACCTTCTACTAATTTAGGCTAACCTTCATTCATGCCTCATTTCTGCACCTATTCTCTCCATCCTTTCTTCAAAGTCCATTACAACATCACTATTTCCATGAAGTACTCCTCCTCATCACCCAAGCAAGAAAATATTTTCCCTGACTCTGAACAAATACGCCACCTTAATTTTCCTGATTCCTGACGCACTTTCACCATCTGCCTTGTATTACAATTAGAATTATTGGATATCAAACCAAGAAGAACCTAGAGCAGTAGTTCCTAACACTGGCAGTTCATGGGAATGCCTGAACCCCACTCCAGACCTACTGATTCAAACTCTCTAGGGATAGAGACAAGGAAACAATGATTTAACCACTGTACTGTTAATTGCATACCATGCTTGAGAATCAAAGCCTTAGGAAAGTCTAGTAAAACCCCTTACTTTTACAGATGGGTAAATAAAGAAACAGAGAAGAAGAAATAACTTATATGAAGACAGAACTTTGTTCACCTCAATCTACAGAATCTCCCTTCATGCTTCAATATTATTCATATCTTATCCTAACCTTCCTTTTAAATTGGGAACCATTTCAGAGCAAGAACTATATCTTATAAAATATTTGGATGTTCTCATAGTACTTAACTTGGAGCCTGCACACTACTTTCTAAAGAATGAATAAAAATAGTAATTGCTATTTATTTATTCAACAAATACTGAGTGCTGCTATACTAACCACTGGTATACATAAGTAAATGAAAAAGATATAAACCTTCCCTCTTTGGACTAAAAAATAATGTAGAAAATAACTAAGCAACAATTATAGGAACCTGTCATGATGAGAGGAGATGGAGGGGAAGTGACTAGCAGGTGTGAAAACCCTAAGACAGGAAAAAGCTTGATGTATAAGGAAAAAAACTAAAGGAAGACCAGTGTAACTGAAGCATGGTAAGAAAGAGACAAGAAATGAAACTGGAGAGGCTAACAGAGGCCAGATCATGTCTGGCCTTGCAGGTCATGGTAAGAAGTCACCCTTTGCACATCTTTCAGAAGGATCATTTTAAAATCACAAATCAAGAAAAGACAAAAAAAGAAATCATGAAGCTTATCATGTCATCCATTTACTCAGAACTATATTTGGAGTTAAATACCAAAAGGGAACCAAACAACAGCAAGAGAGAAAGGAGACCAGTTACGGCTACTGCAAAAGTTCAGGCATATGATGATGACAGCTCAGACTAGTTTGGTTGGTGGCAGTGAAAATGGAGAAAGTAGTGGATTTCAGAAATATTTTAGGGACGGAACAGACAGAACATGGGAAAGACTACATGAAAGAGGAGTAAGAGACAGAATGCTGAGGGAGAGAAAGGGACCAACCATGATTTCCAGATTTTCCACTGAACATCATGGTCAAGTATGGAGGTATTTACAGAAATAAGGAAGTCTGAGAGAGAAAGAAGCTGAAGAGGGGAGGGGAGAAATAAGAGTTCAGCTTTGAATATGATGAATTTAAGATACCTGTAAGACAACCAATTAGACTGGAGTCATCAGCAACTAGAACGTATTTAAAATCATCACCCAAGGGGAAATATAGAAAAGATAGAATAAGAGATCAGAAATAATATAAAACAAAAGAAGATACATTCATGTGTTAAAAACAGCCCTTCCTGTAATCAAAGGTATAATCAAAGATATAAGTACAAACTACTAGAGTCAATTTAAATGCACAACAATAGGCTGTAGGTTAAATAAGCTATGATATCCACATATAGTGCAAGTAGGCACTTAAAATTATGTAACAGAATATATCATCATGTGGAAAAATATTCACAACTTTTGAAAATAAACTTTTATTTTAGAAGTCTTAGATTTACAGAAAAATGATGAAGATAGTACAAAGGGCCCCCATATACCACACATCCAGTTTCCCTATATTAACATCTTACATTAGTATAGGTGGCCTGTTACAATTAATGAGCCAATACATTATTATTAACTAAAGTCCATACTTTATTCAGCTTTCCTTAGATTTTACTTAATGTCCCTTTTCTGTTCCAGAATCGCACCCAAGACACCACACTTCATTTAGTCAGTATGTCTCCTTATGCTCTTCTTGGCTGTGACAATTTCTCAGACCTTCCATGTTTTGATGACCTTGACTTTTTAAGGAGTACTCCTCTGGTACTTTGTAGAATGTCTCTCAACTGGGATCTGTCTGATCATATTTAAATAATTAGATTGGGTTTATGGGTTTGGGAACTACAGAGGTAAAGTGACATTTACAAAACATCATATGAATGGTATATACTAGCAACATAACTATTGATGTTGACCTTGATTACCTGGTGTTTGTCAGTTTTTTCCAAAAAAAGTAACTTTTTTATCCCTCCTTCCATGCTGTACCCTTGGAAAGGAAGTCACTACGCCTAACCCACAGTTTTAAAGTGGGGAGTTATGCTCTACCTCTTTGAGGGTGAAGTATCTTATGTATGTATCTTTAATTAATAATATAAATAATTACTTGGAATTCTTTAGAACAAGATATTAATCTCTTCACCCCAATTTATTTATTTACTCAGTCATTTAATTTATAGCAGTATTGACCCTTCAGTATTTATTTTATACTTTGGGTTGTTTTCCAATACCACTTAATTGGTTTTGTTGTTCAAATTTTTCCAGCTTTAGCATTAGGAGCTCTTTCTTTGACTTCTGTGTCCCATGAACACACCCCCATTAATGTGTTGTTGTTTTTTTAACATATCCTGACTTTCGGGGACTACAAGATGCTCCAGGTTCAGCTTTCTATTTCCTGCACAAGTCCTAGAATCAGCCATTTCATCTAGGATCCCTGGTTCCTTTGGCTGGAGAATGGTATTGGAAACCAAGATCTGGACACTAGACATGATCATTGTTACTGGACTGTTATTCACGACATTTTGTAAGGGGAAAAAAGATGTCAAAGTAGCATTAAAATCCCATTATTGTAGCAAAAAATTATTAATTTATGCCTTTAAAAAAGACTAAAGAAATAGAATAAAAAATCTAACAAGATATGATAGATGATGGCAATAAGAGTATGATTTATGTGTACATTATGAATTTTCTAAAATGAAAATTTGTTCTTCATATGAGAAAACATAAATAGTTTTCTTTATAATTAACACTTCTTAATAGCAATCATACTTAACACTTACTCCAAATGTTAAATTTAAGCCCTGGTTTGAAGCTTAGAAAAAGAGTAATATTTAATTACTTCCACTATATTTGTCTGTGAGCCACATTCATACACATTATATCTTTATAAAGGGCACATATTTTGCCTAAATCACTCTAAATTAGAAAAGGGCAATTTTATATTTTATTATTACTATCTTTATAAGAACACGAAATACACTCCTGCCAAAAAAGACCCTATAACCTTTCCCTACCTACTATACTATTAACAACCCTAAACACATATAGAGAAGACTTCCTAAGAAAAGCTATTATGAACAGCCTACTTAGCTCTCCATTCCCTAATACCTCCTTCAATTAATAATTGCACTGGAAGGCTCAGCCCCACTTCATTTTCAGGAACCAATCCTGCCTTTGCACAAGTTGATTTCCTCCTTGGAATAACCTAAAATTCCTGCTCTTACTTTGGGCCATGGTTCCAGTTTAAAAGTTTCTTCCTTATTCCTTTAAAGATGATCTCTTTTATACTACCCTCCCAGTTACTGAGTCCTTGTTATTTTTCCCTGAGCCTATGTACCGAATGTCTTTCAAGCTTGAGATTTCTCATTCTTGCAGCTTCTGAGGAACTATATTAAGGGTTTTAACCTAGAAGAGTGGGCTACAGGCTTTAGGAGATCCCTTGAATATGTATACAAAATATTACAAAATGTGTGGATATGCATCTTTTTTTTCTGGGGAATGTTTCCATAACTTCATCATACTCTAAAAGAGATTCAAGATCCATAGAAGTCAAAACCATTGGCTGAACACTAAATGCCAACCCAGGATCTAAAGCCTAAAATCTGCTGAGAAACTTCCCTGAAGGCAAGTATATGCTGGTTTTTAAAGAGAAGGACTCTGATCAATCTTCAAAAAATTTAAAAGATATTATACCCCATTGCTTCAGATCATAGTTATATATGAATAAAATGTGCCCTGGGTTATGAGCTGTTGGTCTCTTTGACCTGGACCCCCACACCGGCTCTCATTCTCTGAATATCGGTTGTCCAGAAAAAAATGGTCACTTAAAATTACCACTTAGAGTAGTTAGAATCTTTTGTGGGCCTCAGAAAATTATATTCTTTTTTTTTTTTTTAAAGATTTATTTATTTATTTAATTTCCCCCCCTCCCCTGGCTGTCTGTTCTCTGTGTCTATTTGCTGCGTCTTGTTTCTTTGTCCGCTTCTGTTGTCGTCAGCCGCATGGGAAGTGTGGGCGGTGCCATTCCTGGGCAGGCTGCTCTTTCTTTTCACGCTGGGTGGCTTTCTTCACGGGCGCACTCCTTGCGCGTGGGGCTCTCACGCGGGGGACACCCTTGCATGGCACGGCACTCCTTGCGCGCATCAGCGCTGCGCATGGCCAGCTCCACACGGGTCAAGGAGGCCGGGGGTTTGAACCGCGGACCTCCCATATGGTAGATGGACGCCCTAACCACTGGGCCAAAGTCCGTTTCCCAGAAAATTATATTCTTAAATTGGTCCATTCCTGTGGGTGTGAACGTATTGTGAACCTTTGATTAGATTAGATTCAGTTAAGAGCCATTTCATTAGTTTACTCCAGGAAGGCATAGCCCAGGGTGAGTTCTCAATCATCTTACCAGAATAAGGTCACAGACACATAGAAAAACTCTCAGAAGCTGAAAGAGGAAGCCCTGGAAGCCAGAAGCTGAAATCAGTGGAACCCAGGAGAGAGAAAGCCTTAGAATCAGAGAGAAAGCCAGAAGCCACCAGAAGCTGAAAGGAACAGAGCCTGAAGAAAAGGCAGAGGCTGTCAGATGCTGCCATTGTGCCCTGCCATGTGGCTGATCACCGACAGGTGTAGCTTCGGGAGAAAACATCTCCTGATGAAGTTTTGATTTGTACATTTTTCTCAGCCTCTAATTATAAGCTTTTAAACTAATAAGCCAGCCCATTTCTGGTATATTCCCTTGACAGCCTTTAGCAAACTAAAATAACAGTCAATATTAACTACATATGCTCCAGGATATTGGAACTAAATATTTTTAAATTATAACCAGACTAGATTAAGACATTAGGACATAGATAGTTGGGAGTCCAACAGCAGGGATGATAAAACTAGAAATGCTGTTATCTGAAATTAGCCTAACTCTCACTTTCTCCCTCTCCTGTTTATTCCCCTGCATCCCATCTTCTTCCTTAGAAATTTCATATACTACAATTCAAGTTAACCCCAACCTCCAAATGCTCACAGGAGAGCACAGAAAGGAGTCACAGCATCAAGAAAAGGATCTAACATTTACTTATGTATCAACCAGCACCTCATTTATTCATTCATTTATTCAAAAATATTAATTGTGTCAGAAACTGTTCTAGGAGTGGTCAAGACATACACAGTCATGCTTTCATGAAGATTACATTCTATAGAAAGCAACATTCAGACAAAACTAATAACATGAAAATATAAGGAAATGATAAATATTCTAAAGAAGGAAATAGAACCACAGAAGGGGATCCTCTAGATTGACTGGTTAATAAAAGCTTTTTAGAAGACATTCCATTCCATTTGGGACCTAGAGAAGGCAGGTGAAGATCTAGGGGAATTATTTCTCAACAAAGAGATCAACCAGTTAAAAGACTTAAATGTAGTTGCTTTAGTTTCCTTGACTGCTCAAAGCAAATACCATGAAATGGGTTGGCTTAAACAATAGGAACTTATTAGCTTACAGTTTTTGAGGCTAAGAAAATATTCAAATGAAGCCATCATCCAGGCAATGCTTTCTTCCTGAAACACAGCTGCTGGCAATACTTGGCTTCCTTGCCACATGGCAAGGAACATGGCAGTGTCTGCTAGTCTCTCATTTCCCTTCCAGGTTTTGTTGCATTTAGCTTCTTGCTTCTGTGGCTTCTCCATTTGTATTCATTCCATTTATAAGGGACTCCAATAAGAGGATTAATTCCCACCCTGACTGATGAGAGCCACACCTTAACTGAAGTAGCTCTTCATAAGGTACTACTCCTAATGGGTTCAGACCCACAGTAATGAATTAGATTTAATAACATGTTTTTCTGGGGTCCATTCAGCTTCAAACCACCACAGTGGTAAAAGACTTACCATACTTAAGGAACAGAAAGAAAGCCAGTGTTGCTGGAATGGAATAAGTGAAAAGAGGCAATACTACAAGATGAGGTCAGGGAGGTAGGCAAGGGCCAGATCATATAGATCCTTGTAGATTTAGGTAAGGATCTGGGATATAATTGTAAGTGTCATGAGAAGTAAATGATTAGGTCACCTGGCTGTTATATGGAGTATAAAGGGGGCAATGAATGAAGTAAAATTATCTCACACGAGAAAAGTATTACAAACTTCATTTCACCAATGAGAAAACTGAAGCCATAGGAGATTAAGTATCTCATCTAGATCAGAGAGTTGGTAAATGACAAAACCATGCCTCATACTCAGGTCACTCTACTCTCCAAGCCATCCCCACACAATGACCTCCTCTCTGTTCAACCTCTTTGCTCCCAGCCACTCTCATCCTCGTATACTGCTTGGCTTCAAGTTGACATCCTTGGTTATACCCTTGGCTTCAAGTTCTATATTCCCCCAAGTCACTGAAGTGAACTAGAATCCCTCTAGAATAACCAGCTGTCCTCTGTACTTGCTTAGAAAGCATATCATAAACTGAATCAACAAATTCTCCCCACATTCTTCTCTTCAATCTCATTCATTCACTATCTATGAAATATTGGGTGGGGGGGAGAATCTGTTAAGAGAGAAATGAGAGACTACCATTAAGAGAGAATATACCATTCAAGAAGGGAAATTTGATCTCACATCAGAAACAGCTTCTGAGATCCTGGCATCTTTTTTTTTTTTTTTTCATCTCATTACCATTACTTTGCATGTCAAACTCCCTGGGCATTTTATCTGCTTCAGTTTGTCCCTCACACCATCAGGTAAACAGATTCCTTCGAACCCTTAGGGTCTAGAAGGAAAAACATTCAGGAGTAGAGAAGGTATTTTGGCATCCTATGTTGAAAGGAGAATAAGAGTTCTCTCTATCAATACATGTTTGCCATTTTGAGATTCAAGTATTTATTAATACTAATGTTAAAATAAACAATAATTAGGTACTTATTGTGCACTGTTCTAAGCATTTTACATTGATTACCACATTTAACCCTCATGACAACTCTGAGATAGGTAATCATGATCTCATTTTACAGATGAGAAAACAGAGGTACAGAGCAGTTTAGTCGTCGGCCCAAGTTTGTATACCAAGTAAGTAGAAGGGAAGGAAGGGCCACAGGATCTGACCTCAGCTAGTCTAGATTCTGACATTCTATACTAAACTACATATAGCATCAGACTCCAGAAAATTTCTGAGTGGCCCTGGTCCAGGAAAAATTTAGTTGGACCACACTCCATACTCCTTGGTAAAGAAAAATAGCGATTGAGCATCCTTTCCAATTAGGTGACCCTCTACAGATAAGTTTGACCTTAATCATTACATAACATTTAGTGTAGCAATTGTTCAGAGTTTTCAGCTTTGCTGCAGATGTGCCTTGGCCTCTGTTCCAATGTAATCAGGAATAATCTCCAACCCATAAACATTTTATCTATAACCACTGAAAAACCGATCGAGTTTAAACTCTTTCAAAGTTTAAATTTTGCATGCTGCAGTAAATATTTTGTTCTCCACGGATCTTCATTTACTATATTTGAGCTTAATTGTTATATGGTAATAGAGCCTACATTCAAAAGACATGTGGATTTGCATTTATTATGAAGAAAATCTGCTTTTGTGCACAACAAAACTTAATTTGTATTAAGATATTGAAAACTGGACAACTCAGGATCTAAACCATATATTCATTTATGAAAGTCACAGAAAATTATTATATTAATTTTCCCCATATTATCACCTGTGAGTAAAGATTATTTTTAGAAATCTAGCCAAGAAATACCATATTATCAAATTCTTCTCTTCATAACAATTTTTAACTTAATGATGAGAACACATACATTTCAGATTCCTCTAAATTATCACTAACGATGGTCATATCATATTGATGTTTATCTTACATACTAAACTCAAAAGAAAAACAGATTTACATTATTCTCAGAATAATTTGTCCAATCCTTTTGAATCAAAATCAGACATATGAGGAAACTGGATACCAAATGCCAGAAGGTAAGACCAGACAGCAAAGAGAGACAGAATTTCAAAATCCTGTTTAGGGTAATACATCAAACATATTTCTTGCTATGAACCACTGACCCAGTCAATCACTTGGCTTAAAAACTGGTCATGAATAACTAAAAAAAAAATGTGATTAATAAGTAGAAATGTGGAAAAGCAACATTTAATGACATGATTTACTTATTTATTCCTGTGATGGTGTGTCTTTCCATTTCACACATCTTCTTCAAAGATGATTTCCCATTTTAGATAACTTAATTCTTCAAAAATATTTGTTTGTGGAATAAAATAATATATTGTTCTGAAATATTAGTTTTAGAAAGGAGTTCTAAGAATGAAGTGTAAGTTACTTGCGTTTATTGCTCCTTCATGCACTTAGCAGATATTTAATATGCACTTACTGTTTGCAAGGCATTCTGTCAAGTGTGGTGGGAGATCCCAAACTAATAAAACAGAATTTCAACCTCTCAAGAAAGTTAAAATCTATAATTCAAAATAAAAATTATCAGTGCCACAAGAGAATTTAAAAAAAAATCAGTGGAAATAAAAAGTGGCTTTTGAACTGAGTTTAAAAAAGGGATTTTAGTCAAACAAAAACAAAGAAGGGGGTCTTCCATGTAAAAGAACTCTATGGGTAAAGTCACAGGGATGGAAAAGCCTAAATGAATGAATGAGAATAAAAACTGAGACAAGATATTAGATTTGATGACCAGGAGATCATGGATGATCATTACAATGCAGTATCAATAAAGCAGTATGGGTAAAAACCAGATTAAAGATGGCTATGAATTAATGAAGAGAACGTGGAAGCTGCAAGAAGACAGTAAAGCAAGAAGAACAAAGGTTTTGGGGAGCAGATATAGCTCAAGGGGTTGAGCACCTGCTTCCCATGTATAAGGTTCTGGGTTTAATCTCCAGTACCTCCTTAAAAAAAAAAGAAGAAAAGTTTTATTTTTTAAGACAAAAACATACACACACACACACACACAACAAACTGAAGCTCATTTAAATATACAAGAAAAGAGACTAAGTGAAGGTGTGGAGTCCTAAGCAAGTGAAGGGGTTAAGCTTTAAAATGTCATCTCTCTGTGAAGTTTTCCCTAACTCCCCCAGAAGAGTCATTTCCTCTTCTCTATCTCCGACCATTAGAACGTAAGGTTCAGGGAAGTGGACTTGGCCCAGTGGATAGGGCATCTGTCTACCACATGGGAGGTCCAAGGTTCAAACCCCAGGCCTCCTTGACCCTTGTGGAGCTGGCCCACGTGCAGTGTTGATGTGCGCAAGGAGTGCCCTGCCATGTACGGATGTCCCCCGCATTGGGATGCCCCCCAGGCAAGGAGTGCACCCCGTAAGGAGAGCCGCTCAGCACGAAAGAAAGTGCAGCCTGCCAAGGAATGGCGCCGCACACAGAGAGCTGACACAACAAGATGACGCAATGAAAAGAAATACAGATTCCCATGCTACTGACAACAACAGAAGCGAACAAAAACTAGAACATGCAGCAAATGGACACAGAGAACAGACAACTGGGGGGGAAGGGGAGAGAAATAAATAAAATAACTCTTTACTGTTGGCACACAATAATTATTAGTTAAATGAATGAATAGTACAGTTTTCCTCTAATTTGGGAGGAAAGTCTCAATGAACAGGAGAAAACATTTCAAGTGAAAAGGGGGAAAGTTGGGTGCAATCCCCACAGATGGCTCTCTCAGAAAATATAGAATAGCAGAAGACAACTTCATAGAAGGAGAGGAACATATTAAAAATTGTCTCTCTTCCTCTTAAACCCTGGCTGTGCCCACTGATGTCACAAAGAACAGCTCTAATCCTTCTTTTACCATATAGCAGCTGGCTAAACGTAGAGGCTGAGTAAGAGAGCAAGGTCACGAGCTGAAGTCCTATATCCAGTGTGAGAAAAGCAGCAGAGGTGACTCAGAGAATCACAAGGGAATCTGCAGGGGTCAACTACTCATTCGGCTAAAAATGAATAGATGATGATGCTAAAAATTCATGGAAAGATAGAGGGAGGAAGTAACTTCCCACTTCCCTTAAGTCAAAACTCAACTAGGAATGCAGATGAGCTGAGTTCTGCAACTGGGGCAACCAATGGGCTCTCTGAAGAATAACTAGGCAGTTCAGAGACTAAGAAGTTGGAAAAGACTGACCTCATTGAGCCCCATAGATCTCCTTCATGATTTCATGAGGCCCAAGATGTTGTTTTTTCTAAAGAAAGTTCATATTCATGGTGGGAAGAGCTTCCTATACTTTGTTTAGTAATATTAGTTCAGGGTATTGTCTCAAATGCTCTTTTGTCCTGGTGACTTTTTGTTACTATTTCTTCAACATATTCAATAATATGTGATCTACTGCAAAAGGTGGGGGTCGTGGGGCAACAATACTATGCAGTTATAGAATGTAGAGCCCAGGACGAATTCCTCAGACTCTTCAGATTCCTTTCTCCTTGCATAGGTCCTTCTAAGATGTGGAAAGTATGAAAAGAGAGAAGAAATTGTAAAATTGAGAAGCATTTGAAGGAAGGGATCACAAGACCCAAGAACAGAGCGTAGGGAAGAGAAAAGAAGTAAGGTACAAAGAGGTTCCCATGTGTTTTAGCTTGTTAAAAGCTACTGGGAGCAATATACCAGACATGGGTTGACTTTTATAAAGGGAATTTAATAGGTTAAAAGTTTGTGATTCTGAGGCTGTGAAAATGTCCAAATCAAGACATCATCAGAGATGCTGTCTTACCGAAGGTCAGCTGTCTTACCGAAGGTCAGCGCTAGATCCTGGACTCCTGCCACATGGCAAGACACAATGGTGGCATCTGATGCTTTTATGGGTCACATTGCCTCAGCTTCTGTCTCTCGGTCTGTGTCTTCTTCTCTCCCAGGTTCCTCTCTGAGCTCCTGGGTTCCTTCTCTCTATATCTGAGGTTTTTCCTCTGTGACTCTGCTTTCAGTCCTCTCTTTATAAAGGGTTCCAGCAAGAGGACCAACACTCACTCTGGGTCATATGCCACTGGAGTAACCCAATCAAATTTCCCCAACTGAGTTCAATCCAATCAAAGGGTGCCACACCCACAGAAATGGATTAGCTCCAACAACATGATCTTTTCTGGGATCCACAATCTTCAAACTGTCACAATAGGTTTTTAGGCTGAACCTGTTAATTCACTTTAAAAAATTACTTTCTTGGTGAAGAAGTATGTTAAGTTCACTCTTTAGATATGTTGATTTAAAAGTACCGTTGGGATATCCAAATGGAAATACCCATGGGTGGCTGCAAATATGGCCTGTGGAGTCCTGGACAATGTTAAAATACATCCTTGGAGATTTGGTGACCACAAAGAGGTTTGTGTTGGGCAGGACTCAAAAATGGTTACAAGAGTCCTTCCCTGGAGTATACACTGTACGTAATCCCTTCCCTTTTAATCAGTTAACTACAAGTTAATGAAAAGGGAGATTATCCTGAATAGGCCTTATCTAATCAGAGGAGCCTTAAAAGAAAGGAAACATCCGAGATACATGGCCTGTTGGCCTTGAAGACACAGCCTGCATGAGTTCTGCAGACACAAGGAACTGAACTCTACCAACAACCTGAATGAGCTTGGAAGAGGACTCCAAGCCCCTGAAGATAACTGAAGTCCAGCAGACACTTTCACTGCAACTCTCTAAGATCTGACACCTAAGCCATTCCTGGACTCCTGGTCCATGGATATTATGAGATAATAAATTTATGCTGTCTTAAGCTGCTACATTTGTGGGAGTTTTGTTATGTAGCAATATAAAACAATACAAGGCTGAAGCTACTGAAGTAGATGACTTGGCCAGGTAATTTAGAAGGAAAGCAGAGGGCAAGAGCAGGACATTGGCATCAACTAAACAGGAGGCAAAAAAGAATAGGTTGTCAGACTTATTATTATTCTAGCAATGGAAGAACTCTTATCATTGATATAAAGGCAGTGACCACCAGAGGTTCTGAGGGAGAGGGAGAGGGAAGAATAGGTGTAATATGGGGGCATTTTCAGGACATTGGAGTTGTTCTGCATGACACTGCAGTGATGGATACAGGCCATTGTATTTTGTCATAATCTACAAAATTGTGCAGGACAGAGTATAAAGCATAATGTAAATTTTAATCCACGGTTAATAGCAATGCTTCAATATGTGTGCATCATTGAAACAAATGCACCACACTAATGAGGTATGTTGTTGATGTGGGAAAGTGTGGGAGTGGGAGGAAGTGGGGCAAATGGGAAGCCCTTATATTTTTTATGAAACATTTATGTAATCTAAAGCTTCTTTTAAAATAAAATAATAATAATAAATAGTGTGTAAAGTAGGAAAATAACAGAAATATGGGGTGTTTGGAGACCAAAGAAGAGTGTTAGAAGAAATCGGTGTTGAATCTGTGTTAAATGGCCAAGTGAGATAAAAGAGAATGAGAATAAGAATCCTGTATTTAACAAAAGGAAATTAGCTTTTAAAGGCATTATCAGTAGCAGTATTTGAGAGGGCATCATAATGAAAGGGGTTAAGAAAGTAATTGGTAGAAAGGAAGTAGAAACCTCAAATACAAATAATATATTAAGTTTGGCAAAAAAGAAATATAATAACAGGACTCAAAGCTAACCACCAAAAAAAAAAAGTGAAAATTGTACATGATGTTACCCTTTCCAGGGTACATACTTTAACAGAAAATTAACTAAGACTCAAAGCCTTACAGCTAAAGGAACAAATATCTCTTAGTGGAATTTCAGGCATTTTCACAAATTAATGGGAGAAAGATTTTGTAATGGAGACATTTTCCTAGAACTTTTAAGTCATAGAACTATATAAAACAAGATGCTTATAACAAGGGCTTATAAAGCAAGCCCTGGCAGTAGTGTAAAATCAATTAAGTTACACACTCTGCCAACATCTGATCATTTTGATTAACTGAATCTAAGAATTCAAAAGGGAAAAGGATGCTGGTTTTCATAATCCATCTCACAGTTGGTACAGCCCTTGTCAGGCCACAGCACATTGCGCTGCTCTCCTGAGTGTCTAAGGAAAAGTTCCCAGATTATCAGAGAAGACTCTTATTAGAATACAATGCCTTATTAAATTCTTTAGTGATGACTCGTATAAAAGTGACCTCGGGCGACTTCAGAGAAAAGGTGCAAAGCCAGGTGTGGATTAGGACAAGAAATCACCATGTCAGTGAGCACGTGATTCAGCAGGTAAAATATGTGTTATGTCATTACATTTCAAGCAAAAATTCATGTAATGAAGACACGTACCTAATGCCAAGGATTGCCATCTTAATTTGTAAAAGCCAGTTCAGACAGTGATGAAAAAACTAAGAATAGCATGAAAGAGAAAAGATGTTCTACAGTCCTAGATACTAACTCTGTTTCACTGAAAGTTTAGAAAATCTTGTTTTTACCCTTTGTTTTTTCATTCAGCAAGCATTTATTGAGTGACTACTTTGTTCAGGCACTGTGGTAGGTGCTGGAAAGATAAGTGTTAAAAAGAGATGGATTCTCTGCCTTCGTGGGCTGAAGAGTCTAGGAAGGAAGACACTCATTAAATACTCCAAAGCTCATGAGAAGAGGGGTTTAGAGGCAGCAATCTGAGTGTAAGCAGACCTAGAGGACTTATCTCAAAGTTGAATGTACATGGCAGCACATTCTTTCACACACACACACAACCACACACACAAGTGCTTTTGGCAAGTATAACTGCCATTTTCTGATCATCTTCACTAATTTAGGAATCACTTCACAAGAACAGAAACAATGAGAATATTCCACTACATATGCAAACATCTGGCTAATCTCTTTTGTTCTTACTAATACATCTCACCAGAGAATAAAATCAAAAAGACTGATTCAGAAACTCACTACTTTACTTCACCATCAACTCAGAAACAAAAGGCCCCATGGCAAAGGCTGAATGGCTTAAAGATCTAAGCTGCAAACTGTAGACATGTTTGGGCTTTTCGGCCTCTTCTCCAAAAGACCTCAAGGGTGCAGCAATATAATCAGCCTTTGATGATTTACTATATCATATGTCTGTATTCTATGTCCCTAATTGAGCACATTTGCATATGATCTGCATTCTGACATACCTGCAGATATGTCAGATGCTAGAAGCCTGTAATATGATAGAACCCCTAAGGAGCTACTCTGCTTTGTTGTGTCAATTCTCATACTCGTCAGACAAAGATCATTCTTTTAGCCATATCCTCCACCTACTCCCTAACCACAATTGGAGGGCTAGACAGTTCTAAAGAGGGCACAGTCTTTGAATCTTTTGACATCCTCAGCAGTTCAGTGGAAAGAAATCTGGACTCTGAGTCAACAGGGCTGGATTCCAGGCTTAGGATACAAATCCCTGTATCCTGTATCAAGACTGCAAAATAGCACTAACCCCTTCTCTTTTAGAATAACTTGTAAAAAAAAAAAAAAGTGCTTTGAAAATACTCAAAAGAAAGAATAATGAAAAATTATCTTAAAAGAAAACAAATATTATCCAAACTAATATAGACCAAATAGCTAGCTCAGATTTGCAATATCTAACAATATTTTCTATCTTTCCCTGGTACAAACAATCCATCTAGGAAAACGGCTCTGACAGATGGCTAACAGGTTAGTTGGTCAACTTTAGATATTCCAAAAATATTGATTATTTTGATTAATCAAAGAATTTCTGAACTGCTATTTTTTTTTTTGCCTTTTACAAACATACTTTTAAACATACTTTAAAACACTGTTGATTTCTAAAAATACTGTTTGTTAAACACCTGCAGTTTGACTATAAAGTAACAATATTAATTTCTAATAAGATTTCCATGGCAAATATTATTAGTTTACCCCCAGAGGTTATACGTTGGCACCTCTTGAGCATATCTGCTTTGCTTAGTCAACACAGTGTTTCAAAAGTGTTCAAAGATTTCATGTAAAATATCAGATTTCTTGCCTCAAAAATAGCAAATCTGGCTACTCTTAATCTCAGAGTGATGTGCTGGAGTTAACTTGTACTGGCTCAAAAGAGCCAATTATTAATATCTCTTCCAAACATGCTCAGTGACAATGACACTAGAGGCTTGAAATTAGTCATAAGGGAATATTTATACCAAGAGAATAAGCAACCACTACAAATTAGAAGTTTTTCTTAAAGAAAGCCAGTTGTTAAGCATTCACCAGCTCACCACTGCACAGGTCCAACAATCTCCTGTAGCAGCATTGGCTGGAACGAGTAGGGACCACCTCCTCAGACACGAAGTGGACTCTGTAACCCACAATCTCTCACTTTTCCCATTGTTTCTCATCCGGCTTAGTTCCTTTATTTTAATTCCCTTCCTGGAATATTGATTTTGCAACCCTTGCTTCATTGTCACACTCCATTCAAAATAAACTGAGATGATGTTTAACGTAGGGAAAAAAAATTAAGCCACTGTGCTTACTTGAAAATTTAAAACAAACAAATAAAGGCCAGAGTTAAATTCAACACTGCTGGACAAACTTAAAAAACATCTTTTGATTTCCTTTTCGCCCTTTTCTAGCCATTGTGTTGTTATTTAAGCTCAGCAGAACACTGTAATTTCAAGCCATGAAGTAAGTAGTTAACAAAAATGGCTATTTTTTAAGGATAAGAAAATTATTTAGTTACATACTCTTAAGTAACAAAAAAATATGAAAAACTGGAAATTTTTATTTCTCATGAAAAAAATCATCATTCCCAAAACTATGAAGGAGTTTTGGTTTGTCTGTAAACCTTATATGGATATTTGATGGAAACCTTGAAAACCTGAGCTGAAAAATTCCTACACAAGACAAACCTCTGATTAAATGACTCCATCAATAAGAATGTCTGAACATGTAACCAGATATGATAGTGGTCAGGAAAATTTCCTTTCATGTCACATTAAGTGGGTTCACATACAGATGACTGTTGCTTAGCCTGCCCTAACACATAGGTCTGTGCTTCCAAAGACAATAATGCTTTCATTTATCACTCCCTGACCTTGGGGCATGAGTATTACAGCCCTACGCACTTAAAGAGCAGCATTTTCCAGAAACCACTTCCAAGGTCCCAAGAACAAAGACAGAGGACAAAATCTGGGAAAGACACAGACCAATGCGAGTTCATAAAACAGCTCCCATCCACAGTTTCTGTATTTCTGGATGCTATGCTAGCAACAATCACCACCATCGAAACAAAAGGGAAAGACAAACATTTGTCAGAGGTCTTGACCCCAACGTACCACTTTTAAAACTCTTTCTCCGCTCCTTTACCTCCCACTACATTTGTTTTCAGTCTCAGGCTTACTTTAGCATGGTAACTGAACTTTTCTCTTTTCAAGATGCTCAACAATAACAAGTATTTGCAATTTTATCATAGCCCAAACAGTATAATAAGGTCAATTTTTTCAGAGCAAGGAAACAAAAAGATTAAAGAAACAAGAAGGAAGGAAATCAGGGAAGGATAGAGGGAGAGAGGGAAAAGAGGGAAGAACATAAAACATGTCTTAGGGTACATGAGAGAAAAGGGACGAAAGCAACTGTCATGTGTCCTTTTAGATTGCCCTCACTGTAAATTTTGGACAGAAGTAGAATGCAAATACTGTTATTACTGATCATCTGGAAAAAATTTTTACCTGTGTTTTGTTTGTTTAACATGCTCCCATGAGCATCTGTTGCTTGAGTATAAATGTGAAAGCTCAGGAAATGATCCAGCTAAAGCTAGTATCAAAAACAAACAAAAAACAGAGTTCTACCTATATTTAGTAATATGCACTAGCTGTAGCAATTTATGTCTGGCTTTGTTTCAGTGTATTGATTTCCACAGAAATAGTGCTAAAAGCTGGGCCTCCGTTACCCTTAAGATTTCTTTTAGTAAAAGAAGAGGCAGGCTGCTGAAATATTATTACTCAAAATTCTCAGATTCGTTCTGCAGCTGACTAGAGAAGACATCCTTTGTGGACTTAGAAGTTATGTCAGTTCTCTGCCTGGTCCCAGCAGCATCAAGAATCCATGAGTTTCACGTGGACATTTACAATAAGCATTAAGGCATCGGTATTTTCAATTTAATATTGTCCGAGGCATTCTAGTATACACATACCCTTGACTGAAAAAGAAAAAAAAAGAAGGTAGTAGGAAAGTAAGACTCATAGTTTAGGTTTATGTTCTAAATAATTGTAAGACTTTACCAAAATTGTAGGTTTGGGGTAAAAATTGGCCTCTGCTGTAGCCATTAGGCTCTTATGGCAGGAAATGCAGGGTTAAGAAGTGAAATAAGGTAAGAATGTGAGAGAGATGGGTGGAAGGAAAGGAAACAAAGGAAAAATCAAAAGTGGAGACAGTAGTAATAATAATATAATAATAAAAGCTAATACATATTTGGTGTTTACTAGGTACTGAGCACTGCCCTGATCACTCTACATATATTAGCTCATTTTGGTTCGCATAGCAATCCTAGGAGACACATGCTATTGTTATTCCCATTTAATGACTGAGGAAACTAAGATCTAAAGCTGTTTCATGACCTGCACAAGTGGCATGGCTCCTTGGTGGCATAGTGAGGATTTACACCCAGAGAGCCTGGTTGGAATGCCAATGCTCCTAAATGCTTGCCTGGACTGCCTCAACAGGTAGGTTACCAAATGCAAAAGTTAATTCACTGGTGAGCTGAAATTAACTTCAGAAAAACAAAACACCTATGTTTTATCTTATAAGGGAAGAAACAATTCTGCATTCAGATTAATAGGCTCTCCTACCTAATAATTAAATACGTACTTGGCAGCAGGTAACAAGTATAATTACAGACACTAGAAATGAACAAAAAAGCCTCCTTCAGAAACATAGCAGCACAGTATTTTAACCACCAAAGAAATTCTATTTCCAGTGCAGCTCATGGGCCCGCAGTGCCACCCAGTGATAACTGAGGTGAATCACGTGTGCCTCCTCATCTATAAGAAAAGAGAATGTTATTCTTTACCTCTACTATAACCAATCCAGAACTTTCACATAAAAAATGGAAAACTGCATTAGTAATAACCTCTTCTTTATTTTACTGTACCTTTTTGCCAAATTACCCTTCCATGTAAATGTTTCCCTGCTATTTCTTAATTAAATATGTGATTTATGACCAGACTAAGGCAAACTATTGACTCGAGGGGTAAGAAGGGTTGATGATAATTTAGTCGAGGGCTTCATTTTCCTCAGGATGCCATTCAAGCAATTTACCAAGACCATCTCAGCCACCAAGGAGGGCATAAAGGTGCAATGGACACAACCAATCCAGTGTCCACATAGAAGAGGTGGCATTGGATTGGGAAAAGTGGACATAATGGACAAAGGGTATGGGGAAAGGCAGGAAGAGATGAGAGGTGGAGGCGTCTTCGGGACATGGAGCTGCCCTGGATGGTGCTTCAGAGGTAATCACCGGACATTGTAAATCCTCACAGGGCCTACATGATGGAATAGAGGAGAGTATGGGCCATGATGTGAACCAATGTATATGAGGTGCAGAGGTGCCCAAAGATGTACTTACCAAATCCAATGGATGTGTCATGATGATGGGAACGAGTGTTGTTGGGGGGGCGGAGAGGGGGGGTGGGGGGGTGGGGTTGAATGGGACCTCACATATATATTTTTAATGTAATATTATTACAAAGTCAATAAAAAATAAAAAAATTAAAAAAAAAAAAAAAAAAAGGAGGGCATATTGTCACCATACATGGTCCTTCAGAGGACGTCAGAGCATAAACTTTCACTTAGTGGATATGGAGGTTTGAAGTTGTATGTACCCCAGAAAAACATGTCCTTATATCTAATCCATTCCTGTGTGTGAACCCATTGTAAGTAGGACCTTTTGCTGAAGTCATTTCAGTTAAGGTGCGGCCCATCTCCGTCGGGATATATCCTATTACTGGAGAATAAAATTCAGAAAGAGTACGGGACAGGAAGCAAGAAGCTGAAACGAAACCCAGAGGAGAAGGAAGAGCTCAAGATTCGTGACCGTGTGCCTTTGCACGTGATGGAGGCACCAAGGAGCTCCGGCAGCCGGCCCGAGAACTCCACAGCCCTCAAGGAGAAAGCATCGTCTTGATGATGCCTTGATTTGGACATTTTCCACACTCAAAACCGTGAGTGAATGAATTGCCATTGTTTTACCTGCCCCAATTCATGGTTGTTAGCTTGAGCAGCTTCAGGAAACTAACACAGTGGATTATGGAGAGGTCAGAAGCAGAGAGTGATGAGAATTGAAAGCACCCGCTCCAAGCAGCAAAGTAAATGGCGGGCAGCTTCCACCACAGCAGTACCTGCACTATGGAACCCCCAAAGGCAAAGAGGTACAGCAATAAAGCACCTGTTAGGGGAGAGACATGAGGGAGTAGGGGGGCCAGCTGGCTGAGCAGCAAACAAGCAAAATCTAGCTACAGACCTAAATAAACAGTTAATTACTTTTTTAAAAATTCTCCAACAGGGAACTTTTACATTAGGACCTCATTGAATTCTCAAGTTATATGTCATCTAAAACCATAATAATATAGCTGATTCTGCCACTAAAAGAAAATATTTGGTGTGCCTAGAAGGAATTCTAGAAAGACTCAATAGTGTGTTCTTTTAATGAGAATTTTTTTCTAAGCTCTGCATCAAGCTTTTTTTTTTTTTAAAGATTTATTTTATTTCTTTCTTTCCCCTTCACACACACACACATACCGCATTGTCTGCTCTCTGTGTCCATTCACTGTGTGTTCTTCTGTGCCCGCTTGCATTCTTGTCATGTGGCACTGGGAAACTGTGTCGCTTTTTTGTTGCGTCATCTTGCTGCATCAGCTCTCCGTGTGTGCGGCGCCACTCCTGGGCAGGCTGCGCTTTTTTCACATGGGGCAGCTCTCCTTGCTGGGTGCACTCTTTGCACATGGGGCTCCCCTACGCAGGGGACACCCCTGCGTGGCATGGCACTCCTTGCGCGTGACAGCACTGCGTGTGGGCCAGCTCACCACACAGGCCAGGAGGCCCTAGGTTTGAATCCTGAACCTCCTATATGGTAGGTGGATGCTCTATCAGTTGAGCCACATCCACTTCCCTTCACCAAGCTTTTAATAGTACTTATCACTAAGGAATGGAATTTGAAAAACTTTTACTTTCCAAGCCACGCACTTGTATATTTTTGCCATTTTTTCCAAACACATATTTCTTTTGTTAATGGTAAGGAAAAGTACTGTACTCTACCCTAATACAGTCATTTGGAAGAAATACCAAAGGATGGGGCATTTAACTCTATTTTCTATACACTGCTAAATATTTCAATTGGTTTTGTGGTAGATATTTTCACGTGCAGTAATAAAACACAGCTTTTTATTTATTTTATTTTTTCAAAGATTTATTTATGTATTTCTCTCCCCTCCCCCCCCACCCCACCCCAGTTGTCTGTTCTCTGTGTCTACTTGCTGCGTGTTCTTCTTTGTCCGCTTCTGTTGTTGTCAGTGGCATGAGAATCTGTGTTTCTTTCTATTTTATCATCTTGTTGTGTCAGCTCTCCGTGTGTATGGTGCCATTCCTGGGCAGGCTGAACTTTCTTTCGCTCTGGGCGGCTCTCCTTACGGGCACACTCCTCGCGCGTAGGGCTCCCCTACGTGGGAGACACCCCTGCATGGCAGGGCACTCCTTGTGCGCATCAGCACTGCGCATGGGCCAGCTCCACACGGGTCAAGGAGGCCCGGGGTTTGAACCATGGACCTCCCATGTGATAGACACCCTAACCACTGGGCCAAGTCAGCTTCCCAAACACAGCTTTTTACACAAATTAACAAATGCATTTACCATAAAACTATTTAAGAATCCATCCTTTTGCAAAGCGTAATTCCCAATTAACAGCTATGCCATATTTTAAATTCTTTCCTTTTTAATAATTTAATGCCACAATTGATAAAATATCTGTGTGAGTCAATGTGACTGAAGAGACCAGTATGTGAATTCTGGCCACCATCTGTGGAGTCTGACTTGTTTTTCTCTGTCTATGGCTCATCCTCATGTGGCCTGTTGCTCTCGGCAGCTGTTTCTAAGTCCCAGGATCAGGATGAAGAGTTCTCGTAGTCCTCAGGGCTGCAAATCATACTGACCTGTAAGCTGCCGGTTTTCAGTTAATCCATCTCCTCATTGCCAAAAGTCATGTCCAATGTCTCACTCCATCGTAAAGCCTTAGGATTCTTCTTAAACCGCCCTAGGCTTTTTAGTCCCCCATCCTGCTAAAGATCCCATGATAACTGATAGAGCACAAACCTGAAGTACTGTGAGGTCCATAACTAAATCCACAGGCAAGCCACAAAAGTATGCTACAAGTATGACTTCAGCCTGGATTAAAAATTACTTGGGAGAGTTTCAATGCCATTTAAGGTCTTTTCCTTGAACTTTTCATTCTGAAATAATTTAAAACTTACAGAACAGTTGCAAAAATAACACAAACCCCATGCAGAGAACTCCAAAATACCCCTCTACCCCAAAGATAAGTAGAACCACCAATTTTAACATTCTACTGCATTTGCAATATCATTATATCTATCCCTCCATCTTCCTATCTATCCTGTATCCTTCCATCTACCCATCTGTCTAGTTATCTATTTTTTAAACATTTGAGAGTAGGCTATAAATATCATGCTTCTTGAACACTTAATACTGCCATGTACCTTTCCTAAGAACAAGGTGATTCACTTATGTAACCACCTTAAGTATAATTATCAAGTTTAAGAAATTTAACATTGACCAAAAGCTGACAGTCTATAGTTCAATTTTTTCATATTTCCTAATAATGTCCTTTTGAGTCTTTTCTATTATTAGATTCAGTTCAGGATTAAGTATTACATTTGTCATGGTCTCTAGCTGCTCTTTTTTTAAAATTTGGAAACATATAAAACATAAACTTTCCCATCTCAATCACTCCCAAGCACACCATTCAGTGGGCATAATCACATTTAAAATGTTGTGGTACCCACATCGTCACCATCCAGCACCAAAACTTTCCCATCATCTCAAACAGAAAACCTACACCCAGCATGTATTCACACCCCATTCTCCCTCCAGCCCACCTCTGGTAACCTGTACTCCACTTTCTGCCTCTGTAAGTTTGCATATTCTAGCTATTTCACATATGTGGACAATATCTGACCCTTTGTATTGGACATTTCACTCAACAGGTCTTCAAGATTCATCCACTTGTGGCAGGTACCAGGACTTCTTTCTTTTTAAGGCTGAGTAATATTCCATTGCATGTATACACCACAATTTGCCTATCCATTCATCTGCTGATCTAAATTTGTGTTGCTTCTACTTTTTGGCTATTGTGAATAATACTTCTATGAACACTGTTATACAGACATCTGTCTGAGTCCCTGTTTCAATTCTTTTGGGCATATACCTATAAGTGGAATTGCCAGTTAATGCCATTTAATTTTAAAAGTACCAAGATGACACCACTGAAACTATCTAAGAAACCTCTATGGGGAAGATATATGCCTTGTAGTTTAACTATAGGACATACTTTTTTTTTTTTTAATTGGTCCATAGTCTACTGCATCAAACTCACCTAGGGTGTTTTTTGCTTGAAAATGCAGATTTCTGAGTCTTGTCCCAGACCCAGGGAGTTTAAATGCTCGAATATGAAGCCCAGGAATCTGTTTTTGAAAACAGCTCCCTGATGAATTTTATACATCATAGGATTGGGAGACCTTTTGTACAGGAGTTCTTATGTTTTGCTGTACATTAGAATCATTTGGTGAGCATTTAAAACTCTCAATGTCCAGGCCATACTCCATACCAATTAAGATAGAATCTCTTGGAGTAGGATTCTGGCATCAGGAGTTTTTTTAAGTTTCCAGGTGATTACAGTGTGTATCCAAGTTTGAGAACTGGCTCAAGGTGCTGCTTAGAGACCAAGTTCATTTTCCATGGTGGTGAAGGCATACTCAACTGAGATTTTAACAATAATAAAACTAAAATTTTAAATAAATTTTGAATAATATTTTAATAACAAGCTAATCATGATGGCAACAAATAAGACCTAACAAGTGGCCATAAATTTTTTTCAGTTTTGTTTAAACATGGGAAAACTCTAATTACCAAATATGGCTACACAAAAAAAAAGTTTAAAAAAATTCAAAAGGTTACTTAAATCAAACAAAAAAAGAATGCTTATTAAGTCTAGATTCCATGGAAAGAAATATTTATACTTTGAATATCACAAATCAGTTTTATTACATCATATGATGGGATTGTGTATTATTTTCATGTAGTTACAAATCAATTGGCTACAGTTTGTAGATATTTAGATGGTGAAGCAGAATATGTATCAAAATAAATTAAATTTTCAATGAGGTACCAATTTCAGAGAAACAAAGAGATTCGATGAGTTGCTCCTGTAGTTAAAGATTGGTAAATCCACTTAGTTTCCCTTAGTATCTTACAAGATAGTACATTATTATCAAAGTCGAGACAATATATCTAAATACACTGAGCCTGAAATTACAGTCAGAGAATTTAAAAACCATGCCTTTACTCAATGAAGTACAAATTTCAGTCTCAAACTGGCTCTGTTGATAGAGCAGAAGGAAAATGTATTCATTTTACTATTGTGGTCTGGCCTGAGTTGAATAAAATCAAAGTTATAAAATAATTACAGAACTATTTGGTGGGGAAGGAAGTCATCATTTCAGAAGAGACTCAGTGATTTTCATGATTTCAAATCATGGTTTAAGTTTCTGCAACTTCCTTTGGAGAAAACCTCAGAATGTACAATATCTGAATTATCATTTATCTATCCTATATAAGTGTTTCCGTTTCAGGAAGAATTGATTGAACTAAAAACAAACAAATTATCCTAACCAAGAAGACACAATGTTCCAGGAACTTCAGAGATACACAGACTAATTCTAGCACTACCCTGAACTTTCTACCTATGTGCCAACATTCTGTCAATGTTTTAGTCCTCTGACCCTATGAAAATCCATTTTAAAAATAAAATTGCTGAAATCAAAAATAAGTGCTTCAGTGATATAATGCTTGAATTGGAATTGATATAGACCCTCATTTGTATAGAACAAGAGTTCTATACAAGAGTTTTGTATTGTTATACAAAAGCAAAAATGACTATAATCCCTTTTGCCTGTGAAGGTGTTATATTGTTTTCCTAATTCTGTCAAAAATTACAGCAAACTCAGTGGTTTAAAATGATATAAATTTACTGTCTTATAGTCTTGGAGATCACAAGTTCAAAATAAGTCTCACTCCACTAAAGTCAAGGTGTTACCCCCTTCCATCACCATCCCAGGGTCCACAGGATGGAGGAATAAAATATGGATTAGAGTGGACTTACTGGTGTTCTACTATAGAATTATTGTGACTAGTAATGGAAGAAACTGTAGCCTTGATGTGGAGAAAGTGGCCACACTAGTTGCTGAGGGCAGGGAATGGGAAGAAGAGATGTGATGTGGGGGCATTTTCGGGGCTTGGAGTTGTCCTAAATGATATTGCAGGGACAGATGCTGGACATTATATATCCTGCCATAACCCACGAAATGTACTGGGGGAGAGTGTAAACTACAATGTAAAATACTATCCATGCAGTGCAGCAGTGCTCCAAAATGTATTCACCAAATGCAATGAATATGGCACAATGATGAAAGATGTTGATGTGGGAGGACTGGGGTGTGGGGTATATGGGAACCTCTTATATTTTTTAATGTAACATTTTCTGTGATCTATGTATCTTCAAAAAAATACAATTAAAAGTAAATAAACAAAAAAATAAAGTCAAGGTGTCAGCTGGGCTGTGTTCCTTCTGGAGACACAGGGGAATACCCATGTCCATGCCTCTTAACAGCTTCTAGAGGCCACCTGCATTCCTGGGCTAATGACCCCTTTCCTCACATAATTCCAACCTTTTGCTTTGTCATCACATCTTCTACCACTGACCTGATATTCCTGCCTCCCTCTTAAAGGTCCCTTGAGATTACATTGGGCCCACCCAGATTATCCAGAGCAATCTCCCTACCTCAAGACCCTTAAATTAATCACATTACAAATTTCCAACCATGTAAGATAACAGATACATGAACATTTTGGGAGTCATTATTCAGCCTACCACAAGTGGTAATAGGAAAGGGGGAGAAAGTGGATACCATAGTGGTTAAATTACTTTTCACTTTCAACACTAGTGGGAAAAGAAGAAAGGACAGATTAGATTTTGAAAGGAAAATATTTTGGGTGTATTAAGCTAAATGAAGTATTAAAATTAATTTATCTGTTCCTTTTTAATATGGCTATTAGAACATATTAAATTACATCTGTAGGGAGGAAGCACGTCTGAAATGTCGGCATAAGGACCTCTGCCATCACAGCAGTGAGGACACTGGCAAAGTCATCAAAATCATTTTTTAAGAACTTTGGATATCAACCAAAGTCTTTCAAAAATAAAAGAGTGTTTATTCAAAATAATTGCTGAACCTCTGTAAGAACAGAAAGGTTTCTGGCATTTAAATTTCTATATTACCATCCACCTCTATACAGCCCCACAGTAGCCTTAAAACCAACACCCTACAACTATGGTATCTATGAAAAACAGAAGCCCAGCAGCCACAGAGAAAGTAGAATGAGTTTGAATCTCCAGAAAAAGTCCCATCCCACTATTGTAATGATTTAACTTGTCTGGAAGCACCCTGGGGGAAAATACTGTTATTATGTCTTTTTTTGACTGGACTCAGAGTTCACTCAGTGCAAAGAGTTCTGTCCTTAGAATGTTTATTGAAAACAATCAGCAGTAACTGGTTAATGACATAGCTAACTGAGGAGGCATATCAATTCCAGAAAAAAAGGGACTGACCAAAACTTTGTAAAGGAAACACTGGGAAACAAGATGTCTACAGAGAGCACTGTAAAGTGTCAACATATTTCTGGGAATCTAGAAGGCCAAAGACATTTGTGGGACAATGCAACTATACAGGAAAAATCTGAGAGGACCCAGTCTCTCACTTCCAGCTGGCCTTGACCTTCTATACAAACGTGA
This sequence comes from Dasypus novemcinctus, assembly GCF_030445035.2. Lineage (NCBI taxonomy): Eukaryota > Metazoa > Chordata > Mammalia > Cingulata > Dasypodidae > Dasypus > Dasypus novemcinctus. Next base: position 18,130,917 of record NC_080677.1, read on the forward strand.
AGTGAAGGCTAAGATAGAATTGTAAACTATGTCAAAACACATTCACAGAGAACCTCAGCAAATGCTGGGATATGTATTGCTTCAAGGTACTTAAGGAATTCACAGTCCAATCATTAGATGGCCACTAAGCTAACCAAGCAAAGACGTCAGTGGCAACAAAAATAAAGATTAGTGATTTCAGAGAATTTGTTCAGGAAATTCACTAAACAAACAGACAGAAACAACAACAAAAAATAACAACTGACAACAAAAATAAACCTTTAGGATGGAGAGAAATCATAATTCCAGAATTGCTACACTATATTATTTTAAATGTCCAGTTTTCAGCAAAAAAATCTCATGACATATAAAGAAACAGGAAAATCATGGCCCATGCAGAGGGGAAAAAAGCAATCAATAGAAACAGTCTCTGAAGAAGCACAGATGCTGCAATAAAGAGATAAAGATTATAAATCAGTTTTTATAAATCAGTTTTTATAAATATGTATGAAAAAGTACAAGAAACCATGTATAAAAATGAAAGTTATGAGAATAATGTCACACAAAATATAAAATAATAATAAATAGAAATTGTGTAAAAGAAGAAACAAGAAATTGTGGTTTGAAAAGAACAGTAACTGAAATGAAAAATTCATTAGAGGGGGGTTCAGTCTATTAAGAAGGAGGAATAAGACTCTCAGGGTGCCATTCTCTCATAGAATCTTTAAAAAACTAACAAAAACTGACAGAGTCATCTTCCCCAGAACTCTAGACAACAGTTAAAGGGTTGTAAATGAGTGAGTGCTGAATTAAGAAAAAGAAGCTTTATATTGCCTAACAGTTACCTCTTGACAGCTTCCTTGTTGCACAGATGTGGCCTCTCTCTAAGCCAAATTCAGAATATAAATGCACTACCTTACCCCCAGGGTGGGAAATGACTCCCAGAGATAAGCCTCCCTGGCACCAAGAGATTATTACCAAGCACTGACTAGCAATGAATCTGGAAAAGTCCTTGACCAAAAGGGGGAACTATTAAACACAAATGAGTTTTATGGCTAAGAGATACCAAAGTGAGTCAGGAGGTTATTCTAGAGGTTACACTTTTATGTATCTCAGCAGGATTTCTTTGACTGCCACAGTACACTGTGCCTCAAATAGAGAGCTCCTGAAGCCTCTAGAGACATCTAGACACTATAGGCAAAGCAAACAATCTCAGGAATTTGGCACCCTGTCAATCAGTGGGCCTTACTTTGGAATATTTCCTTCCCAAAGTAACAGAGTTAGACTCATTTATAATTTCCCTACACATGGCTCTTCTGATTATTTTACTTGGACTTATAATTAGCACTATATTTGTTAAATATATGTCCCAAAGACTTAAGTCTTTGTTCTGCTCATATACCAGTTGAGCTCTGAATCTCAGCAGAGTTGCAACACCTACTCACCAGTTGATTAAATTCATCCCAGGAACACTAACAAAAGGATGATGATGGAAAACACCCATCCCAGGAAGCAGAAAGTGTCTGCAACTGCAAGCAATACAGTTCCATCCATCTGCCCCATGGGATCTTAGCCCCCTCTCAGTGTGGGCATTACCATCCCAAAATCCTCAAGATTGAGGAATGAACAAACATAAGGGGGAGATGCAACTATGGACTAAAGTAGACTTATTGTTCTAGTAATGGAAAAACTTTTACCATTGAAATAAAGGTAGCAGCCACCAGAGGTTATGAGGGGAGGAAGAGGGAATAATAAGTACAACATGGGGGCATTTTAGGGACATTGGAATTGTCCTGTATGACATTGCAATGACGGATGGAGATCATTAGGTGTTTTGTTAAAACCTATAAAATTGTGCAAGGCAAAGTGTAAACTATTAATATAATGTAAACTATATTCCTTGGTTAGTACAATGCTTCAATATGTGTTCATCAATTTAACAAATGTACCTCACTAATGAAAGAAGTGGGAGAGTGTAGGAGGGGGAGGGAATGGGGTATATGGGAATCCCCTAATTTTTGCTGTAACATTTATGTAATCTAAAGCTTCATTAAAAATAAAAAAACTTTTAAAGAAAACTGTAGAAGGAGCTCATGGCATCTTTGCTAGACTCCGTCCCACCCCTCTCCAGCATAGTGTATAGACAGCCAGTGCTACAGCCAGTGCTAACTTGGACCCTTGCTACAATTTAAAAAAAACAAACAGACAATTACAAGTGTTGGAGAGGATGCAGAGATATAGGAACACACATTCATTGCTGGTGGCAATGTAAAATGGTACAGTCACTATGGAAGACAGTTCAGCTGACTCGGAGAACTCATCCAGAAAGTTAGGTATAGAACTATGATGTGACCCTATGACCCCACTTCTAAGTATATACCCAAAAGAATTGAAAATAGGAACTCAGATATTTACACACTGATGTTCATAGCAGCATTACTCACAATTACCAAAAGATGGAGCAACCCAAGTCTCCATCAAGCAATGAATAAACAAAATGGGGTTTATAAATACCATGAAATATTATTCAGCCCTAAAAAGGAATGAAGTCCTGATACATGCAACAATATGAATGAACCCTGAAGACATCATGTTGAGTGAAACAGATCAGACACAAAAGAGATATTGTATGATCTCACTGATATGAAATAATTAGAATAAGCAAATTCATATAGTCAGAATCTAAAATATACTTTACAAAGGGACAGGGTCGGAATAGGGAATAGGGAGTTAAGGCTTAAAATGTACAGTGTTCCTATTTGGAAAGACGGAAATATTTTGGTGATGTATGATGATGATAGTAGCACAAAATTGTGAATGTAATTAACAGCACTGAAATATATATCTGGATGTGGTTAAAAGGGGAAATGATAGGTTGTATATTTGGTGATACAGTAAAAAAAAAAATGATAAACCCATGAAACTGCACTATGCAAACAGTGAACCCTAAATTAAACCATAGATTATAGTTAATAATACAATTACGAAAATGTGCTTTTGTCAATTGTAACAAATATACCACACCAATGCAAGGTATTAATAATAGTGTGGCATGTGAGAATTCTATACTTTTTGCATGATTATTCTGTAAACACACAACTTCTCTAATAAAGAGAAAAATTAATTCAGGTTAAGGAATGTGGAATATAGAGTTAAAAAAAAAACAATTATATATACAAAGAGGAAGGGAAATATGATCCATAACCAGGGGAAATGTACAGCAGAAACTGACAGAGAAATGACAGAGAGAATAGAAATAGCAAACAAAAAATTTCAAACATCTAAAAGAATATATGCAAGAGTTTTTAAAAATATCTTAAGGAATCTAAGAAGATACTACTAGTAAATGTAATGTAGCACCTTAGATGGGATCCTAGAACAGAAAAAAACATTAGGTAAAAACTGAGGACATATAAAATAAAGTATGGACTTCAATAAATAATAAAGTATCAGTATTGATTAATTAGTTGTAACAAAGATGTCAACAATAAGAGAAATTGGGTGTGGTGTATATGGCAATTCCCTGTACTATCTTTGCAATTTTTTGGTAAATCAAAATTAATAGCGCTATTATACACTAATAATGAGCATAATGAAAAATCTGAAAAGGAAATCAATAAAACAATTCCATTTACAATAGCAGCTAAAAGAATCAAATATCTAGGAATAATAAATTTAAGCAAGGATGTAAAGCACTCTTGCACAGAAAAATACAAAACATTACTAAAAGAAATCAAAGAAGACCTAAACGAATGAAGGATATGCCATGTAATGGGTTGGAAGAGTAAATATTGATATGATGTCAAACAGTCCGAAGTGATTTACAGGTTCAGTGTTCTCCCAATCAAAATTCCAAAAACCTTTTGTACAAAAATGGAAAAGCCAAACAATCAAATTTATATGGAAAGATAAGGTGCCTTGAATAGCCAAGGCCATCTTGAAAAAGAAAAATGAAGTTGGTGTACTCATTTTTTTTTATTTTAAAACTCATAAGAAAGCTACAGTAATCAGTACAAGGACAGACATATAGACCAAAGGATGACATATAGACCAATTTCTGGGGTTCAGAAATAAAGCCTTATATCTTTGGCCAATTGATTTTTGACAAGGGTGCCAACCCACTCAATAGAGAAAGAACAGTCTCTTTAAAAAATGGAGCTGGGAAAAGTGGATATACATATGCAAAAGAATGAAAGTGGACTCATGTCTCATACCAAATACAAAAAATTAACCAAAAATCAATCAAAGACCTAAATATAAGAACCAACACTGTAACACTTCTAGAAGAAAACATAGAGTAACATCTTCAGGATCTTATGTTAGGCTACAGTCTTTTAGACTTTACACCCAAAGCACAAAGCACAAGCATCAAAAGAGAAAAATAGATAAATGGGACCTCATCAAAATTAAAAATCTTCATCATGAAATAAAACAATACAACCTGGAAAAAGCGAGGAAATACTTGGAAATTGCAGAACCAATAAGGGTTTAATATCTAGAGTATATAAATAAATCCTACAACTGGGCAAAAGACTTGAATACATACTTCTCTAAAAAAGATATACAGCTGGCCAATAAGCACATGAAAAGATGCCTAACCTGTACAGACATTAAGGAAATGCAAATGAAAACACAATGGGATACCATTTCACACTCACTAAAATGGCACTGTTTATAAAAAATGGAAAATAAGTGTTGAGAATGTTGCAGAGAAATAAAAACACTCATTCATTGCTGGAGGCAATATAAAATGGTGCAGCTACTGTAGAAAACAGTTTGGCAGTTACTCAGAATGCTAAGTACAGAGTTAGCATATGACCCAGCAATCCTGCTTTTAGGTTTATACCAAAAAAAAATTGAAAGCAGTGGCCTAAACAGATATTTGCATACCAATAGTGACATTATTCACAATTTCCAAAAAATAAAAACAATCAAAGTGTCCAGTATCAATCAACAAATGAATGGATACACAAATGGATACATGTGGTGTGTATGTGTGTATGCGTGTGCATATAATATAAGAGTATTATTCAAACATAAAAAAAAAATGAAGCTCTGATATATAATGGGATGACATGGGTGAAACTTGGTGACATCAAGTTGAGTGAAATAAGGAATAAATACACACACACACATACAAAAACAAATATTGGATGATCTCACTGATATGAAATAATTATTTAAGCAAATCATCAATTCAGAAACCAGAATACAGGTTACCAGGTATTGGGGTGTGGTTCAGTAACAGGGAGTTAATCCTTAATTGGTACAGTTTCTGTGTGAGATGATGGAAAAGTTTTGGCAATGGATGGTAGTGAGAGTAGCATAACATTGTGAATGCAATTAACACTACTGAATTATATATTTGCAAATGGTTAAAAGGGGAAACTTTAGAATTTATATATGTTACCAGAATAAAAATTTTAAAAACATTTATGTACAACTCAGTAACCTTAATGTAAATTATAAATATAATACTATTGGTTCATCAGTTGTAACAAAGGTAGCACATAAATGCAAAGAATTAATATTGTGAGTATGTCAACAGTGCTGGAACGTGAGGGTGAAAGGGTGTGTGAGGGGGTTGGACTATCCATAGAAATGGGGGGAGGGCTGGAGGGAAGAACAGGTCAACTCTGCAGATTTGTAGGTCTGTGATTAAAATTACAATGCTGAGAATGTTCTTTGGAAAATATGGCAGAGGAGGGTTACTCATGCAGGGCATTGGGGATGGGGGGGATATGTGGGATAGGGTGCACCTAGGGCATGATTTTATGGAATATGTAAGCGTTCATCTTGTCACAGAGTGTTATTTCAGGGGGTGAAGACCCACACAGTAAATAAGAAAATATTAAATTCCCATCCTGGGGAGTCCTGGATGGCAGTGCCTAATAAAAGAGAGATGAATATATCAAGCCCTCAATATTAATGCATGTAACTATGAACCCTAATCTTCAAAAACTGCAACCTAATGATTACCATGGATTCTGAAGGGGAGAGGAGAGAAGAATGGATGGAGCATGGGGCATTTTTAGGACATTGAAATTGTTCTGCGTGATCTTGCAATGACAGATACAGGCCATTATACATTTTCTCAAAATGTATAAAAGTGTATGCTACAAGGTATAAAACATAATGTAAACCCCTGACCATGGTTAGTAGCGATGCTTCAATATATGTTCATCAATTGTAAAAAATGTACCACACTCATTTGTTAATATTAATAAAATGTTATTAATAGGGGAAAAGTGAGAGGGGAAGAGGTTGGGATATATAGGAATGATCTATATCTTCTACGTGACTTTTCTGTAACCTAAAGCTTCTTTGAAAATAAAGTGAAAAAATAAGACACAGGGGAAACATACAGAAGAAATTGTCATGTACGAAAGACAACAGTTCTTGGCAGCAGATGTGGCTCAAACAGTTGCGTGCCATCTTCCCACATATGAGGTTCCAGGCTCATTCCCCAGCCCTGGTACCTCAAAACAAACAAACAAACAAAAAAACACAACTATTTCTCTCATTTCTCATCCTCCTCATTCTCACTTTCTGATAAAGAAGTATCTGAAAATGAAGGGTCTGTTGAACACATCTTTTTTAAAAAGGATAACATCTTATGGTAATGAAAGACAAAATTTTGGGAAACGGACTTTGGCCCAGTGGTTAGGGCGTCCGTCTACCATATGGGAGGTCCGCGGTTCAAACCCCGGACCTCCTTGACCCGTGTGGAGCTGGCCATGCGCAGTGCTGATGCGCGCAAGGAGTGCCGTGCCACGCAAGGGTGACCCCCGCGTGGGGGAGCCCCACACGCAAGGAGTGCGCCCGGTAAGGAGAGCCGCCCAGCGTGAAAAGAAAGAGCAGCCTGCCCAGGAATGGCGCCGCCCACACTTCCCATGCCGCTGACAACAACAGAAGCGGACAAAGAAACAAGACACAGCAAATAGACACCAAGAACAGACAACCAGGGGAGGGGGTGGAATTAAATAAATAAATAAATCTTTAAAAAAAAAAAAAAGAAAGAAAGAAAATTTTTAAAATGTTGTCTTGTTTTTGCAAATAATTATTTATTTATTTATTTTACTTTGTTTTGGGGAAGTTTTTGGATTGCATAAGGGTCAACACTGTGGCAGGGGAGGATCACTGGTACAGGTGTTGGTGGTAAGGGTATGTGTGGGGAGGGGTGCACCTGGGTCATGCCACTGGAATATAAATGTGTTCAAGTGGTCTTGGGGTGTTGTCTTGGTGGGTGGAGGCCCACACAATAACCAAAGAATATTGAATTCTCATCCTAGGGAGTCCTGCTACATTCTCTAACAGAGTGGCAAGAATCCCTAGAGTACATGGGCAGTGCCTAGTGAAGGAGGAGAGACCAATATGCCAGGCCTTTGATATTGATGCTTGTATTTATGAACCTCATTCTTATAAAAACTGAAACTTAGCCTAGTTATTGCTCAGATGTGGCCTCTCTCTCTAAGCCAAACTCAGCATATAAACTTACTACCTTCCCCCCAGCATGGGACATGACCTCTAGGAATGAGCCTCCCTGGCATTGAGGGATTATTACCAAGTGCCAACTAACAATGCAATTGGAAAAAGAGCTAAACTAAAAGGGGGAAATATTAAACACAAATGAGTTTTTACGGCTAAGAGATTTCCAAGTGAGTTGGAAGGTCATTCCAGAAGTTATGCTTATGCACATCTCAAGAGGATATCACTGACTGTCACAGTAAACAGTACCTCAAGGAGGGGTGTTCCTGAGGGCTCTAGAGACATCTAGACAATATAGCCAGGGCAGACAATCCCAGGAATTCAGCACTCTGCCTGTGGGTGTTACCTTAGAATATACAATAACTTATCCCTCCAAAGTCAAAATTAGACTCATTTATAATTCTCTTACACATGCTCTTATGTCTCTTTCATTTGAACCTATAATTAGCACTATATCCATTAAATATGCATCCCAGAGACTTAAATCTTCTAGCTGTTCATATGTCAGTTGAGCCCTGAATCTCAGCAGAGTTGCAGCCAACACCTACTCGCCAGTTCATTGGACTCACCCAGGATGCCTAACAAAAGGATGATGATGGACAATGCTTATCCCAAAAAACAAAGTATCTACAACTGCAAGCAAGATAGTTTCCACCCATCTGCTCCATGGGATCTAAGCTTCCTCTCAATCAGAAACAGAGTGGGCATCACCATCCCAAAATCCCAAAATCCTCAAGATTGAGGAATGAACTAATATAAGGGGGGAGTGCAAATATGGACTAAAGTAGACTTATTATTCTAGTAATGGTAGAATTTGTAACATTGATATAAAGGTAGCAATCACTAGGGATTTTGAGGGAAGAAAGAGGAAAAAATAGGTGTAACATGGGGCATTTTTGGGACATTGGAATTGTTCTGCATGACAATGCAAAGACAGATACAGGCTATTAAACATTTTGTCAAAATCTATAAAATTGTGTGGTACAAAGTATAAACCATAATGTAAACTATAGACCATGGTTAGTAGCAATACTTCAATATGTGTTTATCAATTGTAACAAATGTACCACACTAATGAAAGATGTTAATTGGGAAAAGTGTGTGTATGGGGGGGTGGTATATAGGAATCCCATATATTTGCAATGTAACATTTAAGTTACTTAAAACTTCTTTAAAAAAAATAATAACAATAGCAAAAACTGTGGTGTGAGGGGGTATATGGGAAGTCAATGACTTCTGCATGATATTTATGTAAACCTAACAATTTCTCTAATTTATAAATAATAATAAATTTAAAATAAAGGTAAAATTAAGACACTCCTAGATAATCAAAATAAGAAAGAATTCATTGCTAGTACACCTGCCCTACCAGAAATACCAAACAGTATCCTTCAGACTGAAATGAAAGGGTACTAGATAGCAACTTAAATCCACAGGAAGAAATGAAGAACTCCAGTAAAGGTAATGACATAGTAAGCATAAAAACAGCATAAATGTATTTTGTTTATAAATATTTTCTTCATCTGATTTAAAAGACAGCGAAATAGAACTATAATTATAATTACATGTTGATGGGAAGACAATATATAAAAGTGTAATTTGTATGACAATTACAGCACAGATAAGAGGGGAGGGGACAGAGCTATATGGAGCAAAGTTTTGCATACAATTGAAATTAATTTGGCATTAATCAAAATTATATTGATTTAGGTTAAGATCATAATTTTTATTTCCAAAGCAACAACTTGGAAAAAAAATTTTTAAATACAGTAAAAAAAGGAATCAAAATGTTACAATGTAAAATATCTATTTAAGAAAAAAAATTAAGTAGTAATATAGAAACAGAGGGACAAACAAACAAAAAGACCTGAAACATATAGGAAAAAATAGAAAATGGAAAACATAAATCTTACCTTATCAGGAATAACATTAACTGTAAATGAAAAAATCTCCAATATTGATGAATACATATTGAAGCATTGTTACTAACCATGGTCTATAAAGTGAAGGTTGGCAAAATGGATTAAAAGAAAACATGATCTAAGATATCCAGGAAGATGGCATTGGAGTAGGTAGGCAGAGCTCAAGTATTTCTTAAAAACAATGAAGGAAGGGCAAAATACTGTCCAAGGGATTGGCTTTGTGGATTTGCAGACCAAGAGAAGGCTGTGCATATTCCAGGAGGGTGAGAGACAGAGACAAAGAAGTTGAACCAAAAATCAGGAGTTATTCGTCCCCATGACTGGGAACAGCACTCATCCCTCACCCTCAAGGCAAACAGCCTGGATAAAACCCATGGCAAACTGCAGCCATCTGAAAGAGGAACAGACATCTTCCTCACTGAGGAGAAGAAAAAGGGTATAATGGAGGGCAGAGAGTTGTTTCTCTTTAGTGAGCTGGTGAGAAGAACCCATTCTGTCTCTCAACTCTGGCCAGACCAGAATTATGGCAAACTGGAGGATGAAAGAGACACCTCCATGGAAAGATTCACAGGCAAATACCTTATGCTGGTCAGCAAGGACACTGCAAGGAGAAAAATTCTTTTTGGAGTCTCTCATCCCAAACCTCTTGGATAGGGTCTGTGCCCCATTAATGAGGCCCTGGTCCTATTTTGATAACTTAAGCTGGGTACTGTTAAAGAATTAGAGTAAGATTAACCAAAAATCAAAGGAAAGCTGTGAAACAAAAACACTAGGCAAGAGAGAGAAATAGATCATCTGAGTAAATTCACCAACATATTCAGATACCTAGACATAAAAAAAAATTTTTTTTAATTAAAAGCCATACTAAGAAACAGAAAGAGATGGCCCTGCCAAAGAAGCAAACCAAAAATCCTAATGGGACACAAGATTTAAGACAACAAATCAATGATAATCACACATGTCTCCTAAATCAATTCAAGGAGTTGAAGGAAGATAGAACTAAAGAGATAAAGGATATTAAGAAGGAACTGAGTAGGCATAAAGAACAATTTGAAAGCCTGCAAAGAAAAGAAACAGAGCTTATGGGAATGACACAATGGATGAGATTAAAAATACATTAAAGTCATATAACAACAGATTTGAATTAATGGAGGAGAGACTTAGTGAATTGGAGGACCAAGCATCAGAACTTAAAAAGACAAGAGAACAGTAAAAGAAAATAATGGAAAACATGGAACAGGGTCTTAGGGAATTGAATGACAAAGCAAAATGCACAAACATATGCATTATCAGTGTCCCAGAAGAAGAAGAGAATGGAAAAAGGGCAGAAAGAATGTTTAAGAAAATAATGAATTAAAACTTCCCAACCCTTATGAAAGACATAAATATCAATATACAAGAAGAACAATACACCCCAAACAGAATAAATCCAAATAGACCTGCTCTGAGATACCTACTATTCTGAATGACAAAAACTAGAGATAAAGAGAGAATTCTGAAAGCAGCAAGGGAAAAGCAATGCATCACATACAAGGGAACTTCAAAAAGACTGCTGGGGAAACTCTCATCAGAAACCATGAAGGTAAGAAAAAAGTGATACGATATATTTTCAGGAACTGAAAGAGAAAATCTGCCAGGTAAGAATTCTTTATTCAGCAAAATTGTCCTTCAAAAATGAGGGTGAGGGAAGTTGATGTGGCTAAAGTGGTTGATCTCCTGCCTACCACATGGGAGATCCTGGTTTGGTTCCCATTGCCTCTTAAAGAAGACGAGCAGGACAGCAAGTGGATGCAATAGGCTGGTGCAGTGAGCTGACATAACAAGATGATGCAAAAAAAAAAAAGAGACACATGGATGCTGGATGCAATTCTCCTGCTTTCAGTTGTAGGTACTCTTGGCTCCCTGGTGTGGTGGTTGACCTTCTTCACTTCCATGTTAGACAAATCTAAGCCCCCTTCTTGATATAGATGTGGAGTGGACACAACCATTCTAAGGTCCACAGGATGGAGGAATCGAGTATGGATTAGAGTGGACTTACTGATATTCTATTCATGAACTATTGTGATTAGTAATTGAAGAAAATATGGCATTGGTGTGGAGAAAGTGCCCATGGTGGCTGCTGGGGGTAGGGAGTGGGAGGAAGAGATGTGATGTGGGGGCATTTTGGGGGGTTGGAGTTGTCCTGCAGGGACAGTTACCAGACATTGTATGTCCTCCCATGGCCCACTGGGTGGACTGTGGGAGAGTGTGGGCTATGATGTGGACCATTGACCATGAAGTGCAGTGGTGCTCAGAGATGTATTCACCAAATGCAATGAATGTCTCATGATGATTGAGGAGGTTGTTGTTATGGGGGAGGAGTGGGGCGAGGGGGATGGGGGGTATATGGGGACCTCATATTTTTTTAATGTAACATTAAAAAAATAAAGACCCAAAATAAAAAGAGAGAGAGAGAGACAAGGAGGAAAACACAATGAGAGACATAACAAAGCAGGGAGCAGAGGTGGTGCAAATGATTAGGCTCCTCCCTCCCACATGGGAGGTCCCCGGTTTGGTACCAGTGCCTCTCCCCCCAAAAAAAGAAGATGAGCACACAATGAACAGACACACAAGCACAAACAATAAGGCAGGGAGAGATAAAAATAATTAACTTAAAATAAGATTTTTAAAGAAATGAGGTTGAGTTTAAAGTCTTGACAGACAAACTGAAACTGAGAAAGTATGTTATGTTTTCCAAAGACTGGATTTACAAGAAATACTAAAGGGAGTGCTACAACCTGAAAGGAAAAGGCAAGTATGAGAGACTTGGAAAGAGTGTAGAAATTATTATTACTTAGATAACTTAAAGGGTAAAAAGGCAGACAATAGTAAGATATGACAATGGAAAGTCAAAGGATAAACCAGATGAAGTAAGTACTGCCTTTACAGTAAGAACAGTGAATGTTAATGGATTGAACTCCCCAAACAAAAGACATAGACTGGGAAGCAGATATGGCTCAAGTGATTGGGCTCCCATCTACCATATCAGAGGTCCAGGGTTCAATTTCTGGGGCTCCTGGTAAAGGCAAGCTGATCTATGCAACTAGCTGGCCCAATCAGAGAACTGGCCCAGATGGAGTGCTGGCCCACACAGCAACCTGGACTGAGTGGAGAGCTGATGCAGCAAGAGGACACAACAAAAAGAGACACAAAGGAGAGACAATAAGAGATGCAGCAGAGCAGGGAGCTGAGGTGGTGCAAGAGATTGAGCACCTCTCTCTCACTCCAGAAGGTCCCAGGATTGGTTCCTGGTGCCTCCTAAAGAGAAGATAAGCAGATACAGAAGAATGCACAATGAATGGATACAGAGAGCAGACAACGGGAGGTGGGGGGAGAATAAATAAATGTTTAAAAAAAACGACATAGACTGACAGAATAGAAAAAAATATATAAGCCCTCTATATACTGTCTACAAGAGACTCACCTTAGGTGCAAGGACAGAATGGAAAAAGATATTCCATGCAAATAGTAATCCAAAAGGATCTGGAGTCTCTTTACCCAGTCCAGAGCTCAGAGCTTGGGTTACCCCAGCAGTGAGGCCCCATGGTCCCACCGATATCACCGCTGCTCCCATCACTTCATCCTCTGCCATGCAATGGGCACCTGTAACAATGAGTATGACTACTTCTTCAAAGTTGTCCTTATTGGAATTTCTGTTGTTGGAAAGAGTAATCTCCTGTCTCAATTCATGCGAAATGAGTTTAATCTGAAAAGTAAGAGCATCATTGGCATAGAATTTGCAACAAGAAGCATCCAGGTTGATGGGAAAACAATGAAGACACAGATAAAGGACACAGCAGGTAAGAGCAATACCAATCTATAACATCAGCATACTATCATGGAGCTGTAGGTGCCTTATTGGTTTATGATATTGCTAAACATCTCACATATGAAAATGGGGAGTGATGGCTGAAAGAACTAAGAGATCATGCTGATAATTACATTGTTACTATGCTTGTGGACAATAAGAGTGAATTGCATGGGAAGCGGCTGTTGCTCAATTATTGGGCTCCTGTCTACCATATGGGAGGCTCTGAGTTTGCATCCCAGGGCCTCCTTGTGAAGGCAAAGCTGGCCCATGCACCACTGAGGGCTGACGGCCCATGTGCAGCGGAGAGCTGACAGCCCGTGCACTGCGGAGAGCTGGCACAGCAAAATGACCCAACAAAAGGGAGACAAACAGATACAGAAAAAACACACAGCAAATGGACACAGAAAAGGGACAGCAAAAGAAAAGGAACAAGCCACAAGGGGGTGGGGGGAATAAATAAATACATAAATCAATCTTTTTTAAGAAAAGAGTGATTTATGTCATCTCAGGACAGTCCCTACAGATGAAGCAAGAGCTTTCACAGAAAAGAATGGTTTGTCATTCATTGAGACATCTGCCCTAGACTCTACAAATATAGAAGCTGCTTTTCAGACAATCTTGACAGAGATCTACCATTTTGTTTCTCAGAAGCAAATGTCAGACAGACATGAAAATGACATGTCTCCAAGCAATCAATGTGGTTCCTATTCATGTTGCACCAACCACTGAAAACAAGCCAAATGTGCAGTGTTGTCAGAACGTGTAAGACGTTTCTCTTCTCCCCTAGAAGGCTGTGTATAGTCCATTTCCCATGTCTGAGATTTAAATAAATTTGTAATTTTTGTGGTCATCTTTGTGTTTTATTATTTCCTCACACTTGCAAATTTCTCCATGTCTTAAGTCTTTTGATTTCAGCTTTATAAAAGCATCCACTTGTCCCAAATGACTGTAGCTTTCTTTCATGCTATGGCCTCACTAGCCTTAGCTTAATAAACTGAATGCTTGGATTCCTCAATTATTGTTTACGTTTCATCATGATAGCCTTGTCACTATGGGACATAGTAGAATTTGATCACTTGAAGCTCAGACCAATTGGTCTTGATCAAATCAAAATAAGGAGACCTTAGAAATCAGCTGTTATTTTGCCACAGAGCATCTTATAAGTAATATGCCCTTATCTTAGCACAGTATATATTTCCACAATCTCAAGAATTGCCCTATAAACATACTAGGATTTTGAGAGCTTGAAAATTTTCCATTATTTTGGAAGTCAGGTTCTTAAATGCCTTAATAGGTTTGTGTAGTTTAGCAAATTTTTGTTTTTCAATTTTTGTAAGCATCAAAGTTGATTAGAGAGAGGAGCACTTTTTTCCTGGGCAAGAATTATCAAAATTCTTATTATTGAATTTTATTGAAATTAAGAAATTATTGAAATTATCTTAAACACAAAAGAGTGTTACAGTTTTGGTAGCAGTATGGTTATGAGGCCATATGTTAATAAGCAAGTCTGCCTGGCAGGGTGGAACTGGAGGAATTCTATCTGTGGTACCTCTTTTGTTATCAAGCAGCATAAGTCATTTAACTGAACGAATTTCCCAGCTGCAGATTATGCAGCATTTTATTGCCCAGGCAATGCTGATTTAATGCTGGTAATATCTAAATTTGAAGTAAGTGAAATGAAGCCTAGTTTTATCACCAAAACCATCAGCAGGCATGGGTAATTCTTTTGACAATACTGATGAGTTTTGTAGTATGTTATTGAATATAGTCCAGTTAAGTCTTTAGTTTTAGTATCTCTAAAAAATACAGTGAGAGGTTAATTTCTGCTCAAGCAGTACCACTTAAAAGCATGTATTCTCTTAGTAAGTAAGGTGAAATACTACCTTGAGTTCAAATAGAATGTATTTAGGCATTGCACAAACTTAAAATAGTTTTCTTCCACTACATTACTGGCATTAATGAAACAACTAGTTTCTCATTCAGAAATGTGTGCACTAATATTTGGTCTTACTTCTGTGTGGATAATATTAAGCACTTACTCTGCAGTGTTCCGAAAGTTTTGTCAACTGCAGTGATGCTATCAGGATGATGGGATGTCCCAAAAAATGTTTATATGTGGGCTTGCTTAGGTTTTTTGTGTTTCAGAGTTAATCTTCTGTCTTTTGCAGTGCTCGTGATGTGTGGGGTGCACAGAAGGCACTGCTGTCATCAGTCATTTTGGTTTTCTTCTGTAGACATTTTATTATTTTCATGTATTGGTTATGAAGATACTATTATCTATTTGTCAATTGCTACTTTGTATTTTATGCATGCTCTGTAACTTGATTTTTTGTTTTTGTTTTCAATTTGGAATATATTCACAATCTAATAAACAGTTATAGGGGGACTATTCAAAAAAAGGAGCTGGAGTAGTGATACTAATATCAAATAAAAGAGATTTTAAATGCAAAGCTGTTCTAAGAGATGAAGAAGGTCATTATATATTAATAAAAGGGGTGATTCACCAAGACGAAATTACTGAAATAAATATTTATACACCTAACCTGGGCACCCAAGATACATGAAGCACACACTGGCAAAACTGAAGGGAGAAATAGATATCTCTAGAGTAATAGTTGGAGACTTCAATGCACTGCTCTCAGCATCAGACAGAAACTTGGACAGAGGATAGTTAAGGAAATAGAGAGCTTGAAAATATGATAAATTATTAATAACTAGACCTAGCACACACTAGTAAGGCATTTTACCCTGAAATAGTAGAATATATGTTTCAAGTGCTCAAGGATCCTTCTCCAGGATAGACCATCACAAGACAGGTGTTGATAAATTTTAAAAGATCGAAATTATGCTTTCTTTGATCATAACAGAAAAACCTGAAATCAGTAACAGATGGAAAAATGGAAATTTACAAATACATGGAGATTCAACAATACATTCTTAAATAATCAGTGGGTTAAAGAAGAAACTACAAGAGAAATGAGTAAATATCTTGAGATGAATGAAAACGAGAACACAACATGTCAAATCCTATGGGATACAGCAAAAGTAGTGCTGACAGGGAAATTTATAGCCCTCAATGCTTACATTTAAAAAGATGAAAGAGTTAAAATCAAAAACCTAACTGCACGCCTGGAGGAACTGAAAAAAAACATCAAACAAATCCCAAACCAGCCAATAAGAGCAGAAATAAATGAAATTGAGAACAAAAAAAAAAAAACAATAGAGAGAATCAACAAAATCAAAAGTTGATTCCTTGAGACGATCAACATAATCAACAAACCCTTAGCTAGACTGATGGAGTAAAAAATAGAGAAAATCCAAATAAATAAAATCATAAATGAGAGGGGGGACATTACTACTGACCCTGCCAAAATCAGATCACCCAACTTCTCTCTGCTACAAAAGTGACATGCAAAAATCAGTAGTATTTCTATACACTGCTGATGAGCAATCTGAGAAGAAAGTCAGAAAAAAAACTCCATTTATAAGAGCGACTAAAAAAATCAAATATTTAGGAATAAACCTAACCAGAGACATTAAGGACTTGTATTCAGAAAACTAAAAAATGGATTTGAAGACTAAATATCACTAAGATGTCTATTCTACCCAAACTGATTTATAGATTCAACACAATCCCAAAAGCTTTTTTTTTTTTCGTAGACAAGAAAAAGCCAACTGTCAAATTTATCTGGAAGAGTAACGGTTCCCAAATAGCCAAAAATGTCCTTAAAAAAGAAGAATGAAGTTGGAGGACTCTCACTTGCTGACTTTAAAGCATATTATTTAGCTACAGTGGCAAAAAACAGCATGGTACTGGCATCAAGATAGACATATTATCCAACCAATAGCATAAAATAACATAAAATAGTATATATCTAAAATGCTTTGTAGTTTTCCTTAGAATTCATCTGAATTTTTGTGTGTCTTTACCTTCCTAATCACTTATCTTAATATTAGATAGATGTAAATATCCATTTGTATCCCCTGAATTTAAACCAACAGAGCAATGGAAGGCCTTAGAGAGTATACTGATTTAATGAATGAAAATTGGACTAGGATTAAAAGTTGGTCACAGCTAACTAAAGGTTATCAGGCTATCAAGGGCCCCCGCAAGGACTGGACTCCTCCAAAACAGAGAGGTTCAACAAAAACTGTGTTCCCTGATTTTCTGAACTTTCTGATAGAACTACTTTTTTCTCTCTCTTTTACTCTATTCTCTCAAATTCCTAGGCTATAGTCTTTGCCACCTCTCTACCTTTCCATTCACCATACACCCTTCAGCACAATCTCAGCTTTCAGTCTTCACTTCCTTCCTGGATACACACTTGTCTTTCTTCACAGATTTAGCATATTTATAAACTATTCATAAGGTAATTCTTCCAGGGCTGACATCAGTTAGGCACAGTAGACATAGTGCCTAAAGCACACTATACTCTTAGAGTCCACAACATGTTTTAATTTAATTGGTTTTAAAATTAGAAGAAAACTAATGTAAAAATAATGTATATGTAGTGATGAATCCAACCTGGATTATATTCATCCTTATACCAAGATGGTCATAAAATATAATTTTTAATAAATTTTTATGGAGGAAAAGACCACAAAGGGAAAAATACCTAAGGCCTACAAAAGTCATAA
This sequence comes from Dasypus novemcinctus, assembly GCF_030445035.2. NCBI lineage: Eukaryota > Metazoa > Chordata > Mammalia > Cingulata > Dasypodidae > Dasypus > Dasypus novemcinctus. The sequence goes on from NC_080677.1 coordinate 18,148,794, forward strand.
GGCAGCCCTGAATCTTGTAGTGGGTCAGCCCAGCCCTAAAGTCTTCCCCAATCAAAACTGATTCATTCGGCCTCATGGATAAGATCCAGACCATAAATGACAGTAAGAGTATTCATTTCAAAACCTGATTTACAGTGATGATTGCACAGCTGAGTAAATGTACTAAAAATCACTAAATTCTACCCTTGAAACAGGGTGAATTTGTAATATGTAAAATATACCTCAAGCAAATTATAAAAAGCAAGCAAAAGATATACAGCAAAAAAAGAACAGCACAAACACAGGTGTTCTAAAGAAACAAAAAGGGGTGGGGGCGGGGGGGACCTCATATTTTTTTAATGTAAAATTTTTTAAAAATGAATTAAAAAAATAAAATAATTTAAAAAAGAAACAAAAATGTGAGTTTCACACTACTGTAATTGTTTGAGATTCAAAAGTTTATCCATAGTAATATGCTACAATAATGAAATTAATATTTACCTAGCTTAAAGATGAGTAATATATGAAATACAGAGACAAGTTAGGGATCTCAAAATGGCAAAATATTCTATATATGAAAATAATTATGGAAATTTGGTGCTGAAGAAATTTACTCATCACAGTAACCATTTGGGCACTTCCAGGTTGGCACATGAAATTAATCAACATAGTATGTAAGATCTGGAACCAGAACAGCTGCAACTTTAGCTCCAAATAATTAAGGATGGAGGGAAAGGGGAGAGAAAAATAAAGGAAGAGATAAGAGGAGTGAAAACAGGAGAACAAAGAAAGACAAATGAGAAAAGGGCAGACAAGAAAGAGATGCCCAGGCTGAAGAAGCACGTGTGAGGAGAAAAGAGAGCCAAGAGATAAAGTATGGGGCAGAGGCAAAGAGTCCATGGAAAACAGAGCTTGGGCTGCAGTGAACTCTGAAGTAAACATCCCTGAAAATGAAAATGTTCTCAATACCACTGCCTTATTTCTGTAAACTTCAGCCTCAGTTATCTGTTACCACAGCCCTCTGAAACTCTCTAAATACTGTTCACAACCCAAAGGCTATATTTTGAAAGAGACAACTGTATTGAGAGTCCAAAACACAAATTATTTGGTTGAAAACACTATCCCCTGACAGGATTTATAGATACAGAAATGCAGGCCTTGAGAAATTATTATTAAAATCCAGAATCCTAAGCATGGTAGCATGTAAGACCCTTAAACAAATTTGGCCCAAGTGAACTCTCCAACCCCTCACTCCCTGCTCATGTTCTGAGCTCCAGCTTTTTCATAGCCCTTAGCATTTGCCCTTATCTGGACTGCACTTTTCTCTCCCATCCCCAGCTTGGTGAGCTCCTACCCATCCTTCAAGACTCTGTTCACATATTTCCTCTGCCACATACAACTTTGCGGCCTCTACTGCTATATTTAGTGAACTGCATTGAGGCATATCATTGCTCTTTCTGATTCCCCAGCTAAACCTTGAACAGATGTAATGCCTCCAGCTATAAAATTAGGGAATGAGGGGACTTTCAGCTCCTTCTCAAACCTGTCGTCTGTGGCTTTCTTTTAAAGAACTAGATCATTCATTTGGAGAGAGGTCATTTACCCTTTTTTGCAAGCATTCAAATTCTGACTGTGACTCAAAGCTACTGTTAAAAGCTCATATGTAATAGTCACCTTCACCTTCAACTATATTGATTTTTTTTTACCTCTATATACACATCCTTCATTTTGTGCAAGAGAAAAAACTCCAAAGCAGTGTTCCAAGTTGACATTTTCCCATGTATGCCATTTAAATCTGAAATTCCCAACAGAGACCTCTACATTTATAAAGTAATTTTTCCCACAGTAAAATGTCTTCTCACACAAATTAAATATGTTCTTGTTTCTATCCCCTGAAAAATTATCTATTCAGAATTAGCATCCATATTTGGTACAGCATCAGAGCCTGATCCAAGTTCTTAATCTAGGGTCCATGATCAAAATTCTGGGAACTCCTAAATTTGAATGAAAGAAATATCTTTATTTTCCTGAACTAAAATTTAGTATTTTCTCTCATTATGGAAAGAAATATCTTTATTTTCCTTAACTAAAATTTACATTTTCTTTCTTTATGAATGGAGGCAGCAACCCACAGTGGTATTAGCAATATTTATGTCTTGATCACCAATAAAAATACAGATATTTTTATACCTGTAGTTGTTGCAGATAACTTGAAATATCATTCATTATCAACACTGCTTCAAACCTACAATAATTATTGGACCCACTGCTTATTGTTTAATGGCTTAATAAAGAATCATATATTAATATAACACAAAACTCATTTCTTACATTTAAATTACCATATTTCAATATAATTGGCTTCCTTTGTAAACCTAAATATTTCATTTCATAAATTTAAAAGCATGATTTTGAGAAAGGATCCAAAGAATTCACCAGACTACAAAAAGATCCCATGGCACACACAAAAATGATGAAGAAATCCTAGTTAAAAGAAGTTAAAGATCTCTTGTGACAATAAAATAGAAGCAACTGTACTCTTATCTTACAAGTAATAATAGACTAATTCTAGTAAACAGAGTCTTTAAAATTCAAGTTCAACAACATCAATATTACAACAAAATAATTGTACAATTATTTTAACATGACAACAACTAAGTCCATCAAAACAGAGCAGCATTTGTTGTTCTTGTTTGTTTTTTCCTGCTATTTTGGGGGTTTTTTCATTGTTTTTGCATGTGTGGTCACAGTATTTGACCTGAAAAAGTATAATCCAGACATGTGTTTTTATACCATTATTTAAAATGTTATTTAGATTCGTACCTGAGATGACAGTAGGTTACAATCAATGAACAGTCCTTTCCCAGTTTTATATCTTTGTATCAATCCAGCCATAATGGCCCCATAAGTATATAGTCCAGTGGCAAGATCAGTCATGGCCACTCCAGGGCGAACTGGATCTCCACCCTAATTAGAGGATTGGTTTGAGAAAAACAGAAAATTGAAAATTAAAACCATCATATGATTTCTCAAATAAAATGAGGAAAAAAACTGTATATAAAGCATGCTGTCATATATGCACAAACATACATGTATATGCAAATATATACCTATAATTCATATCCATCTGATTTAACAATCTAATTATTTGCCTATATATAAAGGTTTTATAACAGTGCTTGGCAAACAGTGATATATATATATAAGAAAGAAATATATCAAATTGCAATTGTGGCTATCTGTTGGTAGTGGTTCTATATTTTTATTTTGTTATATTTACTGTATTTCTCACCCCACCCCAACCAAATAGAAGATTTATAAAAAATGTATCTAGGGCTATAGTGATAAAACAAACAAACAAACAAAACAAAAAAAACCAGCATGGTACTGGCATAAAGATAGACACATTGACCAATGGAACCAAATCGAGAGCTCAGAAATAGACCCTCACATCTACAGTCAAGTGATTTTTGACAAGGCAGTTCAAGCCCTCCCAGACAGGCCAGAACAGTCTATTCAACAAATGGTGCTGGGAGAACTGGATATACATATCCAAAAGAAAGAAAGAAGATCCCTAGCTCATACCTTATACAAAAATTAACTCAAAACGAATCAATGACCTAAATATAATAGCAAAAACCAGAAAACTCCTAGAAGAAAATGTAGGAAAATACCTTCAAGATCTTGTGGTAGGCAGCAGTTCCTTAAACCTTACACCCAAAGCATGAGCAACAATATAAAAAATAGACGAATGGGACCTCCTCAAAGTTGAACACTTTTGAAAATATTTGGCAATCACATATACAACAAGGGCTTAATATCCATGATATACAAAAAGATCATACAACTCAACAATAAAAAGTCAAACTACCCAATTAAAGAACAGGCAAAAGACTTGAAAAGACTATTGTCCAAAGAAGAAATACAAATGGTGAAAAAGCATGTGAAAAAAGTGTTCAACATCACTAGCAATTATTAGAGAAATGCAAATCAAAACTACAGTGAGATATCATTTCACACCTATTAGAATGGCCAATATTAAAAAATATGAAAACTCTAAATGTTGGAGAGGATGTGGGGAGATAGGATGTTTATTCTCTATTGGTGGGAATGTAAAATGGTACAGCCACTGTGGAGGACTGTTTGGCAGTTTCTAAGGAAGTTGAATATAGACTTGCCATGTGACTGGGCAATACCACTACTAGGTATAAACCCAGAAGAACTGAGAGCAGATTTACAAACAGAAATCTCCACACTGACGTCCACAGCAGCATTATTCATGATTGCCAAAAGTTGGAAACAACCCAGGTGTCCATCAACTGATAAATGGATAAACAAATTGTAGTGTATACACACAATGGATTATTATGCAGCAGGAAAAAGAAATAAAATCGTGAAGCATGTGACAACATGGATGAACCTGGAGGACATTATGTTGAGTGAAGCAAGCCAGACATAAAAGGACAAATACTGTATGATTGTGCTATTATGAACTAAATATATTGTGTAAACTCATGGAGTTAATAATTAGAATATATGTCACCAGAAAATAGCAGAAGGGTAAAGAATGGAAAGCTGAGGGTTAATCTGTGCAGAACTAGTAAAAAGATTGCTTGTAAATCTTTGGAAATGAATAGAAATAGTGCAGGTATATGGTAGTGTTGGTAACTAGCAGAGTTATTATATAGGTATGACAGTGGTCAAAAGGAAAAGTTGAAGTTCTTGTATATTACTAGACGGGAAGCTAAAAACTGGAACATAGGATTGTATAAGATAGTAAAACTTCATGTAAAATACAAATATGGGTGATATTGTACATATAAAACTGTTTTTACAAAAAAATGTATATACTAGAGAGAATGAAAAAGAATAGCAGTTATGTATGGCAGGGGAAGCATAGAGAGCTTGAGAAGTGATAAATTTTGTTTCTTTTTTGTTGTTTATTATTATTACTGGAATAATTAAAGTGCTCTAAGAATGAAGTCATAAATGCACAAATATGTAATTACACCAAATACCACTGATTTTATACTTTGTATGGATTTATGTTTTATTAATATATATCACTAAAATTGATTTGTTTGAAAAAAAACATATCTATGGAATGGGTGGTGGTTGGGTGTCTGCTTCCTGGGTATGAGGTTCCAGGTTCAATCCTGGGTACCTTCTTTAAAAAAAAATGTCTGAAGTTTCTTCAGAATATATTTACCTTGTTTATACTAATACTTGAATTTGAATTTACATGAGTTAATCTGTTGAGAAGGAAGGGGTTAATGCAACTTTTTTTTTTCTCCTGTTGGGTAAAAGGCTCTTCCAGGAAAAAAAAAAAAAAAAGAAGAAGACAGGAGAGTTAATCTGTTCTACTTTAAAAAAATGGTGATAGCTGGCAAATACAATAATGCATTTTCTAGGAGAAAAGTATTTATCCATAGATTACTTTTAACTTTTGTCACTAGTTTAGGATTAACTATGATAATACAGCTAGAATATGTAGATTATGGGGCATAGGAAATGAGCTTTAAAACTATTTGGGTTTAAATGGAGATGTTTCACAGCCTATAAAGCTTTGTGGTGTGTGAGGTAACCTATGTACACCATTAGGGATCTTATCCATTGCTCTGGATCTGATATTATTAGTCTAGTGTGGGAATAAGGGATCTGGAGGGGAATTCCCTCAATATCTAGGACATCTTTCTGCTTCTTCTATGCTTCCTGATTACGTGCATCCTAGAAATTATTACTGAAGATGATAGTGAGAAACATCTACAATTCATGTCAGTGTAATTTGACAATCCAATTCTCTGCCCATGCGTAAAGGCTTTAGAACAGTAACTGGCACACAAGAAGTACTCTGTAAAAGTTAGCTATCAAGATTTTCATCAGCAGCATCACCAGCCATTGTTAAATCAAGCAGAGTCTACTTTTCAAAACCTGGAATTATGCTAGCCTTTTAATTTCATGGAATACCACATTTTACATTTCATTTGATTGACACATTCATTCATTTACTTCCTTATTTATTAAGTCTAGCTGCTACTCAGTCATTTTCAGAAGCTGAATTTTTGTTTTCCACAGCCCATATATAAGCAATGTTTAATCATCCTTCAAAAATTATAAATAATATTAAAAACAAGTAATTGCAGGCTATAGAGGAGGAATATTTTTTTCTGCTTTTGACACAATTTCTTCAAGGAAGATGTTGCCATCAAAATTAGGAGGTCTTGGCAGCTTTCTAACTTTTATTAGAGCAGAAATTTTCTTGTGGTGGCTTGAAGAAATAAATTTAAAATTAAACTTATCATGGGATTCAAGATTACCTAAAGCATTAAAACCAGAGAAAAGTTCTAATTTAAGTTTAAAAGCATCTGTTTTTTCATTATAAAATGAATATAATCAGATCTTATCCCCTATACATCTCAGACCAAAATAAGATAATACATCCTTTATATTGTATTTTAAACTTCCTCAAAAGGGGACACTTTACCTGATTAATATTCTAAAACCATCATTATATTAATCAGAGCAATAACATGAGATGTATGAACACTAAACATTAAGTCATCCATGTATTAGAGAAAAAATAGTCACTGATAAAAATGATCTTTTGTGCTAATTAATTTTAGTTAAACTATAGTGGAAAAGAGGTCTGCTAGCACACATTAGATTCAAAGATACAAATAGGTTGAAAAATAAAATGATGGAAAAAATATATCATGGAAACAACAATAATAAGAAAGTCCTAATTGCTATAGTAATATCAGACACAAAAGGCTTTACAAAAAAATATGTTAATGGAGTGGGTAATGTGAAATATCATAGAATGATAAAAGAGGCAAAACATAAGGAATATATAGCAACTATAAACATATATGCACCTAACAACATAGCCCCCCCTCCCAAAACATAACACAAAATCTGACAGACTTAAAGGCAGAAATAACAATTCAATGATAATAGCTGGACACTTCAACATCCCACTTTCAATAATTTATAGAACAACTAGATAAAAGATAAACAAGGAAATAGAAAATTTGAACACTATAAACAACATACACCTAATATATCTATAGAGAAATTCATCCAACAACAGAATATACATTCTACTAAAGTGCACATGGAACATTCTCCAGGATATACAAATGTGCTGGACATTTAAAACAAGCTTCAGTAAATTTTTAACAATGAAAATATGCAAAACATTGCTCTCCAATCACAAGGGAGTGAAATAGAAATTAACTGAGAAAAAAATTTAGGATATTCACAAATGTGTGGTCATTTCATGCATACTTTAAAATAACCAATGGGCCAGCAGACTTGGCCCAGTGGTTAGGGCGTCCATCTACCACATGGGAGGTCCATGGTTCAAACCCCGGGCCTCCTTGACCCGTGTGGAGCTGGCCCATGTGCAGTGCTGATGCACACAAGGAGTGCCATGCCATGCAGGGGTGTCCCCCGCATAGGGGAGCCCCACGCGCAAGGAGTGTGCCCCGTAAGGAGAGCCGCCAGTGCGAAAGAAAGTGCAGCCTGCCCAGGAATGGTGCCACACACACAGGGAGCTGACACAACAAGATGACACAACAACAACAAAAAGAAACACAGATTCCCGTGCTGCTGACAACAACAGAAGCGGACAAAGAAGAAGACACAGCAAATAGACACAGAGAACAGACAACTGGGGTGTGGGGGGGAAGGGGAGAGAAATAAATAAATAAATCTTTTAAAAAATAATAAAATTTAAAAAAATAACCAATGGATAAATGAAAAACACAAGGGAAATTTAAAATACTTTGAGATGAAGAATAATGAGATACACACACCTAAATTTTTGCAGCTGATGCAGTGCTTTAAGGGAAAGTTAGAGCTACAAGCAATTACTTTAAAAGAAGAGAGATCTCAAATAAGTAAACTAACTACCCACCTTCAGAAACTGGAAAAAGAAGAGCAAACTGAACCTGAAGTAACAAAAGGAAGGAATTATAGAGATTAGAGTAGTAATTAGTGAAGTGGAAAATATAAAACAATAGAAAAAACCAACAAAACCAAAGTTGGTGTTTTAGTTTGCTAAATACCACCAATGAAATACATCAGAAATGAGTTAGCTTTACAATGGGATTTATTAGGTGAAAAGTTTACAATTCTAAGAATGTGAACATATCCAAATCAAGGCATCATCAGACATGCTGTCTCACTGCGCTGCAGCTGTAGGCAATTAGGCACACCACAGGGCACAACAGCAGCATGTGATGGTCTCTGCCTTCTCCTCCAGGGTCACTTTCTCCCCAGGCTGCTGCTGTGGACAATCAGGTGTATGGCAGAATTCAACCTTTTCTCTCCTCTCTTCTCCTCTCCTCTTGGCCTCATTGCCTTCAGCTTCAAACTGCTCCATCTGTGGCCTTTTTCTCTCCCAGGTTTGTTGATTTCAACTTCCAGAGGCTTCTCTCTGCCTCTCAAGGCTTCATTCTGTATCTGCAGCTTTTTATTCCTCCATTTATAAAGGACTCCAGTAAGAGAATCAACACCCACCCTAGGTCACACAATCGAATCAAAGGCCCTTAACCGAAGTAATTTAATCGAAAGGTCCCATCTACAATAGGTTTACATGCACATGAATGGATTAGCTCTAAGGACATGATCTTCTGGGATCCACCCAGCTTCAAACTGTCACATTCCACCCTCTGGACCCCAGACAGACATGTTCTTTCCATATACAAATACATTCGTTCCATCACAATATTTCAAAAGCCTTCAATCATGTCAGTAACAATATTAAGTACAAATCCGTATAGGCATCAGTCTGTCCTGGAGAAAAATTTCCCCTCTGACTGTGGACCTGTGAAACTTAAAACAACTTATCTGCTTTCAATATACAAAGAAGGGATAGCCATAGATTAAACATTCCCATTACCATGGGAGAAATTTGAGGGAAAACAGGGATCATAAGTCCCAAACAGTTCCAAAAACCTGCAGGAGATACTCTATTAGATTTCTTTTTTTTTTTTTTAAAGACTTATTTTATTATTTATTTCTCTCCCCTCCCCCCACACCTCAGTTGTCTGTTCTCTATGTCCATTTGCTGTGTGTTCTTCTTTGTCCACTTCTGTTGTTGTAAGCAGCAAGGGAATCTGTGTCTCTTTTTGTTGTGTCATCTTGCTGCATCAGCTCTCCCTGTGTGCAGTGCCATTCCTGGGTGGGTTGCACTTTCTTTTATGCTGGGTGGCTCTCCTTACAGGGCGCACTCCTTGCACATGAGGCTCCCCTACACGGGGGACACCCCTGTGTGGCACGGCACTCCTTGCGCGCATCAGCACTGCACATGGGCCAGCTCCACATGGGTCAAAGAGGCCCAGGGTTTGAACCACAGACCTCCCATGTAATAGGCGGATGCCCTAACCACTGGGCCAAGTCTGCTTCCCTCTATTAGATTTCAATGTCTGAGAGCCATCTATTATAGATCAGGGGACTCTTCTCAGGGTCTCATTAATGGAAGGTAATCCCCCTACTCCCAAATGCTTGCCACGTGGCCATGATTTCAGTTTCACCTTCATCAAGCATCTGGGTGGCATGTTAAATCTAGGTTCCACCTTCTAAGAACACTGGGGTGACAGTAACACCCTCCCAAACTCCAGGGTACAGTTTCAAACCCCTTAACACAATGGGGTGGCAGCCAAACTCTTCCTCCTCAGAACAGTGATGTGGCTACCAAACTCTCCGCAACCCCCTTGAACAATGGGGCAGAAGGCCAGTCCTCTTCAAGCTCGGGAGCAAACTTACTCTTTCCACACACACTCTTGGCATGAGAAGATGTTTTTAGTCTAGACCACTGCTTCCATGGTTCTGGCCTTGAAATCATATTTCCTTCAATCTCTTCCTTTTCTGTCCCTTTTAGTCCAGTCTGGCAGTTGTTCCATTCATACAGATCTTGCAAAAAAAACCCTGTAGGTTTTGCATACATGAAGCAGGGGTTCAAGCCTTCGGACAACAAGACTTTCCACTGGCTGGTTCTATGTTCAGTTAAACCCTCACATAGAGTACTATTCTCTGGGGACTTGTTTTCTGGAAGCTCAGAATTTCCCAAACAATCAGTTTCTGCCCTCTTTGTGCCTAAGAGTTAGTTCTCAGATTACCCCTTTCCTCTTGTACTTTACTATGCTGCAAGGAGAAGTAAGGCTGCACTTCCACATTTAGTTTGGAAATCTCCTCAGCTAAATATCCAAGATCATCACTTTCAAATTCTATCATCCACCTGATATCAGGAGTTAATTTTGCCAAGTTCTTTGCCACATTAAAGCAAGGACTGCCTTCCTTCCAGTTCGCAGTGACACGATAATCATTTCTGTCGAAGGCCTCATCAGAAGTATCTTTTTCCTTTAAAGATTTATTTTTATTTATTTCTCTCCACTCACCCCCCTGTTGTCTACTCTCTGTGTCCATTCACTACGTATTCTTCTGTGTCCTCTTGCTTTCTTGTCAGGTGGCACTGGGAAACTGTATCTTTTTTTGTTGTGTCATCTTGCTGCATCAGCTCTCCATGTGTGCAGCACCACTCGTGGGCAGGCTGTGCTTTTTTCATGTGGGGCAGCACTCCTTGCAGGGTACACTCCTTGTGCATGGGGCACCCCTACTGGCACAGTGTGGCACAGCACTCCTTACTTGTGGCAGCACTGTGCTTGGGCCAGCTCACCACAGAGGCCAGAAGGCCCTGGGTACCAAACCCTGGACCTCCTATATGGTAGGTGGACACTCTATCAGTTGAGACACATCTGCTTCCCCAGAAGTATCTTTAGCATCCATATTTTTACCAAAAGTCTCTTCAAAGCAATCTATCCCTTTTCTATCAAGCATCTCACAATTCCTCCAGAATCGACCCCTTATCCATTTATAAAACCATTCCAACATTTTTGTTATTTGCATAGCACCATACATCCCATTCTTCCAGTACCATTTCTGGAAGTTTTAGTGTGCTAAATACTGCCAATGGACTATACCAAAAATGAGTTGGCACTTACAATGGGATTTATTAGGTTAAAAGCTTTTAGTTCTTAGGCGGTGAATGAGTTTAAATCAAGGCTTCATCAGAGATGCTTTCTTGCTGAGCTGCAGTTGTGGGTGATCAAGTACATGGCAGGATCTGCTAATCTCTCCCCTCTCCCCTCTCCTCTGGACCTCGTTGTCTTCACCTTCAAGGTGTTCCATCTATGGCTTTTCTCTCTCCCAAGTTCATTATATCAACTTCTGGAGGTTTCTTTTTATGTCTGTGGCCTTTCTGTGCCTGCAGCTTTTTATTCCTCCATTTATAAAGGACTCCAGTAAAAGGATTAAGACCTACCCTGGGTCACACAATGTAATCAAAGGTCCTTAAGTGAAAGAATTTAATCAAAAGTTCCCACCTATAATAGGTTTACATACGCAGGCATGCATTAGCTCAAGGGACATGATCTTCTGGGTTACACCCAGCTTCAGACTGTCATAGCTGGATCTTTGAAAAGATCAACTAGTTGGCAAACCATTAGCTAAGAAACAGTGAGAGAAGACTCCAATTACTCAACTTAAGTAAAAGTTTCAAATTATGAAAATAAATCACATTATTAAATCCAGGAATGAAAAAGGGTTCATTGCTCCCTATAGAAATAAAAAGGATTATAAGGGAAATCAATGAACAACCGTATGCAACACATTAGATAATCTCTATAAAATAGGCAAATACCCAGAAAAACACAAACTGTTATACCAAAACTGACCAAAGAATAAATAGAAAACCTGAATAGACAAATAATGAGACTGAATTAATAATCACAGAACCATCCACAACAAAGTCCCAATCCCAATGACTTCACTAGTAAATACTACCAAACATTTAAAGAAGAATTAATACTAATTCTTCACAAACACTTCCAAAAATAGAGGAGGAAAGAACATTCCTCATTTCATTCAATGAAGTCAGTACTATCCTAATATGAAAACAAGACAAAGGCATCATAAGAAAACAAAATTACCACCAATTTCTCTTATGAATACAAAAATACTTAACAGGAGACCAGCAACCCAAATCCAGCAAATTATCAGCAGGATTATGAACCATGAACCAAGCAGGATATTTACCAGGAATGCAAAGCTGGTTTAAGACATGAAGATCAGTCAATGTGATATATCATACGATTATGATAAAGAACGAAAAATACATTTCAACAGATGCAGAAAAGGCACTTGACAAATTTCAATAGACTTCGTGATAAAAACCCTCAACAAACTAGGAATAGAAGGGAACTTCCTCAACCTGATAAATGGTATCTACAAAAAAAGGAAGAAAAACACATATACATTTACATACAGCTAACATCATACTTAATGTTTGTAAAAGATTGAATACATTTACCTACGATCAGAAACAAGACAAGGCTGTCTGTTCTTATCACTTTGATTCAACGTTCTGAAGATGCTAGAGAGCACAAGATGAGAAAATGAAATTAAAGGCATCCAGAATGGAAAGGAAGAAGTAAAACTATTTTCTTTTCACAGATGACATGATCTTGTATAAGGAAAATAATGAACCCACTAAAAATATTCTTAGAACTAATAAATATGTTCTCCAGCAAGGTTGTAATATACAAGTTCACTATATAAAAATCAATGGTATTTCCACAGAGTTATCAATGAACAAACAAATGATATTAAAAAAACAATTCCATTTATAATAGCATCCAAAAATAAAATTCTTTGGAATAAATTTAACCAAAAAAAGTGTAAAGAAACCCTGAACTACAAAATATTGTTAAAAGAAATTAAAGACTTAAATAAATGGAAAGCCATCTGAAGTTCATTGATTGCCAAAAATATTGTTAAGAAGGCAATACTCCCCAAGCTGATCTACAGATACAATGCAAACTCTTTCACAATCCCAACTTGCTTTTTTTTCAAGCTAATTCTAAAATTTGTACGAAAATATAAGGGACCCAGAATAGTCAAAACTATCTGGAAAAACAAGAAAAAAGTTGGACTCACACTTCCCTATTTCAAAGGGTACTACAAAGCTATAACAATCAAGGCAGTATGGTACCCGCATAAAGATAGACATATAGATTGATGGAATAGGATTGAGATTCCAGAACTAAGACCTCAGACCTAAGATTAATAGTTTTTGACCAGATAGTCATAATAACTAAGTGGAGAAAAAACAGTCTTTTCAACAACTGGTGAAAGAATGAAATTGCACCCCCTCTCCATACCATGTAAAAAATCAACTCAAAACAGATCAAAAACTAAAATGGAAGAGCTATAAATATTAAAAAGAAGAAAACATAAGAGTAAATCTTTATGATCTTGGATTTGGCAATGGTTTCTTAGATAGGACACCAAAAGCACAAGCAACAAATGAAAAAATATAAATGGGACATTGTCAAAATTTAAGACAGATACTTCAAAAGACACCACCAAGAGAATGAAAAGACAACCCATGGAAGGGGAGAAAATTTTAATAAATCACATATCTGATAAGGGACTTGTAACAGGAATATAAAAAGAACTCTTACAATTCAATAATAAAAAAAAGCAACTGAAAAATGGGCAAAGGATTTGACTAGACATATCACCAAACGAAATATACAAATGACCATTTAAGCACATAAAAAGAGGTTCAGCATCCTTAGCTATCAGGGAAATGCAAATCGAAATGAAATTGAGCTTACAATCCCATAATAAAAAGACAAATAGTACAATCTAAAATATGGGCAAAGAATCAAAATAGACATTTCTCCAAAGAAGATGTACAAATGTCCAAAAATGCATGTAAAAATAATCAACATTATTAATCATTAGGGAAATGCAAATCCAAGTCACTCTGAGACACTACTTCATATCCACTAGAATGGCTATAAACAAATAGAGAGCTAAAAACAAGTATTGTTAAGGATATGCAGAAATTAGAACCCTCATACTTTGTTGATGAGAACGTAAAATGGTGCAGACATTGTGGAAAAGGTTGGCAGTTCCTCCAAAGTTTAAACGTAGGAATTCCATATGACCCAGCAATTCCACTCCTACGTACACACCCAAGAGAAATGAAAAACATATATTTACAAAAGAACTTGTATGCAAATGTTCCAAGTAGTTTTATTCATAATAACCAAAAAAAAAAAAGGAAACAACTTAGTTGCCTATAAAATAATGAATGTATAAATAAAATGTGGTATATCCATACAATGGAGTACTATTCGGCATTAAGAAGAAATGAAGTACTGAAACATACTATGAAATAGATGAACCTTGAAAATGTTATGCTAAGTGAGAGAAGCCAGCCACAAAAAACTGCATATTGTATGACTCATTTATATGAAATATACATAATAGGCAAATCCATAAATACAGAAAGGAGATTATTGTTTGCCAAGTGTGAGGGGAAGGTGGGAATGGGACTGAATGCTAGGGTTACAGGGTTTCTTTTTGGGGTGAGAAATATGTTCTAAGTTTTTTTTTTTTAAGATTTATTTTTATTTATGTTTCTCCCCCCGCCCCCCCCTTCCCCCAGTTATCTGTTCTCTGCGTCCATTTGCTATGTGTTCTTTTTTGTCCACTTCTGTTGTTGTCAGCAGCACAGGAATCTGTGCCTCTTTTTGTTGTGTCAGCTCTCTGTGTGTGCAGCACCATTCCTGAGCAGGCTGCACTTTCGTTCATGCTGGATGGCTCTCCTTACGGGGTGCACTCCCTGTGCTTGGGGCTCCCCTACACGGGGGACACCCCTGCGTGGCACGGCACTCCTTGCGCGAATCAGCACTGTGCATGGGCCAGCTCCACACGGGTCAAGGAAGCCCGGGGTTTGAACCGCGGACCTCCCATGTGGTAGACGGACGCCCTAACCACTGGGCCAAGTCCGCCCCCATGTTCTAAAATTGACTGTGATGATGGTTGCACTACTCTGGACATACTAAAATCGACTGAAATGTACATTCTAAATGGATGAATTGTATGATATATGAATTATATCTCCATAAAGTTATTTTATAAAACAAGAATACCATTACAATGCTGGTAATTAAACAATTAAATGGAACAGAAAAATAAAAACTAAAAATATGTGTTTGGTGGAAACTCTAGAAATTGCATTCCTTTCAAGATTATTTGGTAACATGAAATACAGAAATATGCCTTTCATTCTATACTGTAGTTCAGAGATAGCTGTGTTCGTACTTTGGAAATCCTTCATAATCATATTCCTCTCATTGAAGAATTATCAGCATGCCAGAGGAAGTGAAAACAAATTACCATTTAGTGAGTAGGAAACCTATGGAGAATTGCATTATACTCACATTGCTGTGAAGTGACGAAATATTCCCAGGTGCAATGAGAAGAATCAGAGAAGGGGCTGTGTACATGTGAGATGTGAAACTCCCTCCCCTTCCACACTTGTCCCTCCAGCTGAGCCTGCTTCCAGGACAATACATATGTCTCTTGGCCTTAAATTTAAGACAAATAGGATGGTGCCATCTCTTTATGCCAGTGGGTATAGGGGTTCATCACTCAAAACTCCTTAATAAAAACACGTTTGAGGAATAATGGGTAAGTACCTTAACTTGTTAAGCAATATGCCCTAGAATCCCATGAATTTTTAGAAAGAGGATTTGAACCCATATGTAGACTTTCAGAAATCATGTAACATTTTTAATTAAGTAATGTGTTTATTTTACTAAATTATAACTCTAGAAATTGAGAGGAGAATATTTTCTCCTTTTTTTTTAAAGATTTATTTATTTATTTATTTCTCTCCCCTTCCCCCCACCCCCACCCCCTGCCACTGCCCCAGTGTCTGTTCTCTGTGTCTATTTGCTCATCTTCTTCTTTGTCCGCTTCTGTTGTTGTCAGCGGCACGGGAATCTGTGTTTCTTATTGTTGCATCATCTTGCTGCTGTCAGCTCTCTGTGTGGGCGGTGCCATTCTTGGGCAGGCTGCACTTTCTTTTGCGCTGGATGGCTCTCCTTACGGGGCGCACTCCTTGTATGTGGGGCTCCCCTATGCAGGGGACACCCCTGTGTGGCACGGCACTCCTTGTGCACATCAGCGCTGCGCATGGGCCAGCTCCACACAGGTCAAGGAGGCCTGGGGTTTGAACTGCCGACCTCCCATGTGGTAGGCGGACACCCTAACCACTGGGCCAAGTCTGCTTTCCGAGAATGTTTTCTTTTTTGTGACCACTTAGAAACTATTTTAAATGTATTTATCTCTTTTAAAACATCAACATAACACTTTTATAATAAAGATTTGTGATAGTTTTCCTGTAAAATTTAATTTTAAATTTGTGCCTCTTATCAACAAAGGCACAAGAAAAGGAAGATTTAGTTAAGACTGAAGACATACAGTTATAGTGGAAGGACAAAGTTTAAAATAAAAGCACAAGACTCTTCTCAATTGCTCACTTTTCATATTCGTGTATTTATCCACTCTCACTGTTCTCAGTCTTATTTTCTTATACTTTCTCATCCAGCATTTATCATGCATTCAAATACTCTTTAAAACTAAAACCTGCATACTCTGGAGAAGATGACAGAAGAGGGAGATCCAGGACTCATTCCCTCCCCCAAAACAATTAGAATAAGCAAACTCATAGAGTCAGTATACAGAATATAGATTACCTGGTGATTGGTGGTGGATAGGGAATGAAAAGTCTTAAAATGTACGGGATTCCTATATGGAATGATGGAAATGTTCTGGTAATGGATGGTAGTGATGGTAGAACAACATTGTGAATGCAATTACCAGCACTGAAACATATATGTGAATATGATTAAAAGGGGAAATGTTAGATTGCATTTATAGTAACAGCATAAAATTTGTTTAAAATCCATGGAAATACACTACACAGTGAACCCTAAGTTAAAGCATGGACTTTAATTAATGGTACAATTTTTAAAATACGTTCTATGTCATATTTTTATTTCATATTGGGTCATTCATTATAGTAATGTAATTTACAGACAATTTTGTTTTTATATGGGGCACATGAATTTTTTTAAGGATCTATATTCTGAAATATGAAGTCTTCTGCCATTTACTAACTGCCTAACTTTTCGAAAGTTCTTAGCCTTTCTTAGTGTCTTCTCAATTGGAAAATATGGGTAATAATAACACCTATCTCATAAGTGGTATGAAAATTAAATGAGAAAAAGTATAGAAAAGCAAATGTGTATTTTTATAAGATTCTTCACTTGGTGCTGGGACACCATTCAGAAGACTTTGGTTCAGGAGAGAAAGAGGCAGGATGAAAACCTCAGTCAAGGACAGAGAAAAGGGGATGGGTTCCAGAGATACTTGGAAACTTGAATTCATAGGCTTGGGCACTGGTTATGGGGAGGGATGAAAACAAATAAATCTGGGGAAATAATCAACAGGAAATTAAATATTTTGATTGTAAAAACCATGACAAACATGACTTGCAATTCAAATCAGCAGGAAAAAATGTATCTTCAGTAGAAGTTACAAGGTGTAGCATGGAGAGACAATTACTAGTATTTTCAGATCAAACAAAGGTTTGGGTATGAACAGAAGACAGTCACTAATCACTGGCTTTACACTTCATGGCAACAGACTCTGGAGCTGCACAGTAAAGGAGCCTTCTGCCCAAATGCACAATCTGCTCGAACCACTAATCGATGCTAGAGAGATGCTTATAGGGACCTTCACATATGAATTTCCACAAAGTAACATTTTCCCTACCTAGAGGAAACTTAAAGGCTGAAATACTGGATTTGGAGCTGAAAGTATCTACTCCTAGGTGCCTTCACTTTCTCAGCCATAAAAAGGCATAACAAAATCTATCACCTATAAACATCAGTGACACAATGGAGTCCTCTGACCTAAACCACATCTTTTTAGAACTTAAAAGGATTCTTTAGCTCAGTCCCTTCATAAGTGAAGGCAGAGAAGGACAGTGTAGTGGTTGTTAAGAGATCAGTTTCTACTACTTATTGGCCAGCAGATCCCCTGGTAAGACAAGAAAAGAGCAATAACAGGATAATGCACTAAATTTAGGCTATAAGCGATAGATAATATCAACAAAAGTCTAGACCGGAAAGCTTATTTTTCTTCATCACATCCTTTAACAATCCTGAAAGAAATGAAGCTCCACCCTATTCATCACCCACACATTTCCCACTTGACCTTAACAGAGCACAAGCCGGAGCCAAAAACATCACAAATTGGGACCCTGGAAGAAGGGAAGAAATATTAAAAGACTGTTAGACCTAGGGAGATAAGAGAAGACTAGAGAGGAAAGACTCTCTCATCTTTATCCTAGGTAGACTTGCCACATGAGATAGGCTGGCTGTTCAAGGGAAAACTTAAACTGATTTGTGATATACTCTGGAGCCCATGCAAATGTTTAATTGCCTAAAATCATAAATTTCTTTCTAATAATAAACTAAAACATTCTGACGTTCAGAAAATTAAAGGTATAACGTAGAGGTGCTACCCCTATAAAATGTTTTAAATTCTATAGTACACTTTTTAAAGTAGTATCTAACTTAACCTTTACACAATCCTTAAAAGTAAACAATCAGATATTATATCTTTGTTACAAATAAGGAAACTGGGGAACAGCTAGGTTAAGTAATTACTCTCAGAATTTACAAACATTTAGTACCAAAGTCAAGATGAGAATTCAAATCACATAACCCTGAACCCACTGTCTGTATCACAAGGCTGGAATCAAATGTCTTTTGTAAGTCTTCATGATCAGTTTTGGATTCTTATCTATTTTGTATTTAGTAAGCCAAAAGAAGTTATCTTCAGATCCTCTACATATTCTCCAATGTTGTGCTCTTCAAAGTGCTTTAACATAAGTGGCAGTTTGAAATTATTTTATGAATCCCAAAAAAGAGAAATATTCTTTGTAAACTAATCTATTCCTCTAGGTGTGAAACCATTTGATTGCATTAAATTCAGATGAGTTCCCTTTGATTAGATTACTTGATAAGATCAACTTAAAGTTTTTGACTGAAGCATGACACCGTTTAATCTCTGCCCCCTTGCTGGGTCTGATATAAACAGAAACACAAAGAGAGACTCACTCGACACCGGAAAAGGAAGCCACCATGTATGATCCTGCCATGTAAGAGAGAGGATTGTTTAAGCATGAAACCTCAAGAGGCTAGGCCCATAGAGCAGCTCAAGAGGAGGCGGTGGGAAGCGGACTTGGCCCAATGGATAGGACATCTGCCTACACCATGGGAGGTCCACAGTTCAAACCCCCAGCCTCCTTGACCCATGTGGAGCTGGCCCATGTGCAGTGCTGATGCGCACAAGGAGTGCTGTGCCATGTAGGGGTGCTCCCCGCATAGGGGAGCCCCACACGCAAGGAGTGCACCTTGTAAGGAGAGCCGCCCAGTGTGAAAGAAAGTGCAGCCTGCCCAAGAATGGTACCACACACACAGAGAACTGACACAGCAAGATGACGCAACAAAAAGAAACACAGATTCCTGGTGCCACTGATAAGGATAGAAGCAGTCACAGAAGAATACACAGCGAATGGACACAGAGAGCAGACAACTGGGGGGGGGGGGGGGGAGAGAAATAAATAAAAAATAAGTCTTTAAAAAAAAAAGAGGAGGTGGTGAGCCTGGAGGGGAAGGCTGAAACTTGGACTTTTCATGGTCTTGAAACTGTAAGCTTTTACCCCAAATAAATCCCCTTTACAACAGTGGTCCCATTTCTAGTACATTGCAGCCCTCTGTCAAACTAAAATAATATATGCTGTTGCAATTAATTCTCAACAATAATTCTGTAAGTATCATTAGTAGCTCTCTAACAGATCATGAAAGAAACCTTCTGATGAAAAATCAACTTGCCAAAGATCAGAGAGAGTGAACAGTACAAATGGAACTAGGACCCAGGAATTCTGGCTCAAAATCTTCTGGCTCAAAATCTTTTGTTCTTTTTGCTACCACTTTGCCTCCATATACTATTTTATTATATTCTCAATATTCATCATCTTTTCCCTAAAAAGGGTGAGTTGATCTGTCATTTCTACAACTGCAGTGAAGAAATGCTTATGCCTATTGTGGGACAGTTTGTACAATCTAATTCAACTGAATTGTAAACAGTCTAAGGCTGTTTCAAAAAATGATTGGAAGAATATATTCATTGAGAGCCCACTAACTTCAAAAGCATGCAAAACTACAAATTTTCAAAAATACCTTAATGCACCAATTATGCTATTTTCTCCTCTAGTGATTAAATACCATCTAAATCATTTGGAGTTAGTTCTCACAGTGAGATGCCAAAAATATCATCTAGCTTAGCTGTCCTCATGAATTTAAAAAGGTCGGAATGGAAGAAAATGAAATGGATGGTTGGGGAATTGTGATATTTTAAGGGATGGCTTAAGAAATAATTTAAAAAGTTATTTTGCCCCTTTACTTCAAAATAAAGTTATAGTTACACATCCATTCTCTGTACAAAGGATTAGAAAGAAGCAAAAACATATCTAAAAGTCAAAGTCTGAAACAAAATAACATTCATATCCACTAAGATCTGCATATATGGAAACTTGTATTTAACAGATCTCCTCTGAATCAGTCTTATATTTTCTAGGAAGGGGCTGCCGACTTTAACTCAAGAATATAATCAGGAGTTGTCTCTATCTGGTTTAAGTAGATTTAAGTAGAGCCCTACCTAGAAACAATGAACCAGAAGAAATCTTGAGGACTTTCCAATCATATAATTTTACCAATTTCATTTCATCTTCATTTCCCATCAAAAAATATGTCTCACAGACCTATACTTTGAATTTCTTATGCAATTAGTTTTATTTTTTAACTTTATTTTGTACATTTAATAATTGAAAATATAAACAATAATTTAATAATAAAGAGAAAACACTATTAAATAAAAACATACATTTCTCAATTAAATGTACTGGATACATATAAACAAATTTTTTTAAAGCATACAATATGTTACACCATATATTTGATTCATAGTAATGCAATCATGTAGTATTTGCCCTTTTGTGTATGGCTTGCTTCACTCAACATAATGTCCTCCAGGTTCATCCATGTTGTCATATGCTTAAAGACTTCATTTCTTCTTACAGCTGCATAATATTCAATCATGTGAACACACCACAGTTTATCCATTCACCAGTTGTTGGACACATAGGTTGTTTCCAACTTTTGGCAATTGTGAATAATGCCACTATGAACATCAGTGTGCAGATATCTGTTCGTGTCACTCCTCTCAGTTCTTCTAGGTATATACCCAGTAGTGGTATTGCAGGGTCACATGGCAAGTCTATACCAACTTCTTTAAGAAATGCTAGACAGTCCTCCACAGTGTCTGTACCATTCTGCATCCCCACCAGCAGTGTATAAGTATTCCTGTCTCTCCACATCCTCTCCAACACTTGTAGTTCTCTATCTTTTTAATAGTAGCCATTCTGATAGGTATGAAATGATATCTCATTATAGTTTTGATTTAAATTTCCCTAATCATTAGTGATGTTGAGCATTTTTTCAAGTGTTTTTTTTTTTTTTCACTTGTATTTATTCTTTGGACCAATGTCTATTCAGGTCTTTTGCTCATTATTTAATTGGGTCATTTGTCTTTTTATTCTTGTGTTGTAACACCTCTTTATATATCCTAGATAGTAAACCCTTATCAGACATGTGATTTCCAAATATTTTCTCATATTAAGTCATCTGTCTCTCACCGTTTTAACAAAGTCCTTTGAGGTGCAAAAGTGTTTAATTTTGAGGAGGTCCCTTTCGTCTATTTTTTTTGTTGTACATGCTTTGGGTGTAAAGTCCAAGAACCCACCACCTACCACAAGGTCTTTGAGATGTTTCTCTAAATTTTCTTCTTTTCTTTTTTTTTAAGATTTATTTTTTATTTATTTCTCTCCCCTCCTCCGCCCCCCCCCCCCAGTTGTCTGCTCTCTGTGTTTTCTTCTGTGACCATTTCTATCCTTCTCAGTGGCACTGGGAATCTGTGTTTCTTTTTGTTGCATCATCTTGTTGTATCAGCTCTCCATGTGTGCGGCACCATTCTCGGGCAGGCTGCACTTTCTTTCATGCTGGGTGGCTTTCTTTACAGGGCGCACTCCTTGTATGTGGGGCTCCCCTACACGGGGAACACCCCTATGTGTCACGGTACTCCTTACATGCATCAGCACTGTGCATGGACCAGCTCCACACAGGTCAAGGAGGCTCAGGGTTTGAACCACGGACCTCCCATGTGGTAGACAGATGCCCTATCCATGGGGCCAAGTCTGCTTCCCTCTAAATTTTCTTCTAGTACTTTTATAGTCCTGGCTTTTATATTTAGGCCTGTGATCCATTTTGAGTTGATTCTTGTACACGGAGTGAGATAGGGCTCCTCTTTCATTCTTTTGCTGGTAGATATCCAGTTCTCTTAGCATTATTGTTGAAGAGACTGTTTTGTACCATTAATATTAACTTGGTAGGTTTGTCAAAAACCAGTTGACTGTGTAGGTGAGGGTTTATTTCTGGATTCTCAATTCTATTCCACTGATTGATACCTCTATATTTATGCCAGTACCATGCTAGGTTTTTTGTTTGTTTATTTACTTCTCTCTCCTTTCCCCGCCCCGCCCCCAGTTGTCTGCTCTCTGTGTCCATTCACTGTGTATTCTTCTGTGTCCACTTGTATTCTCATCAGGCAGCAATAGGGATTTGTGTCTCTTCTTGTTTCATCATCTTGCTGCGTCATCTCTCCATGTGTGCAGCACCACTCCTGGTGCACTTTTGTCACATGGAGTAGCTCTCCTTACAGGGCACACTCCTTGCACGTGGGGCTCCCCTATGTGGGGGACACCCCTGTGTGGCATGGCACTCCTTACGCACATCAGCACTGCTTATGGGCCAGCTCATCACACAGGTCAGGAGGCCCTGGGTTGAACTTTGGACCTCCCATGTGGTAGGCAGACACTCTATCAGTTGAGCCAAATCTGCATCCCAGTACCATGCTGTTTTGACCACTGTTGCTTTGTAATAAGTTTCAAGGTCAGGCAGTAAAATTTCTCCCACATCATTCTTCTTTTTTAGAATGCTTTTGTCTATTCATGTGCACTTTCCCTTCCAAATGAATTTGGTCATTTCTTTTTCTAATTCTGCAAAGTGGACTGTTGGAATTTTGATTGGTATTGCATTGAATCTATAAATCAGTTTGGGTAAGATTGACATCTTCATAATATTTATTCTTCCAATCCATGGACATGGAATGTTTTTCCATTTTTTTTAGGTCTTTATGAATTCTTTTAGCATTGTTTTGTAGTTTTCTGCATATAGGTCCTGTACTTTGGTTAAATTAATTCCTAGATATTTGATTTTTTGTTGTTGCTATTGTAAATGGAATTTTCCCCCTATTTCCTCCTCAGATTGTTCAGTACTAGTTTATAAACATTACTGATTTTTGCATGTTGATCTTGTATTCTTCCACTTTGCTAAACTCATTTATTAGCTCAAGTAGTTTTGTTTTGGGTACTTCAGAATTTTCAAAATACAGGATCATGTCATCCACAAACAGTGAAAGTTTTACTTCCTCTTTTCCTATTTGGATGCCTTTAATTTTTTTTTTTCTTGTCTAATTGCACTGGCCAGAACTTCTAGGACAATATTGAATAACAACGGTAACAGTGGGCATCTTTGTTTTGTTCCTGATCTTAGAGGGAAAGCTTTCAACCTTTCCCAATTGAGTACAATGTTGGCTGTGTGTTTTTCATATATGCTTTTTATCAGATTGAGGAATTTCCTTCTATTCCTATCTTTAGATGTGTTTGTATCCAAAAAGGATGCTGGATTTTGTCATATGCCTTTTCTGCAGTGATTGGGATGATCATGTCATTTTTTCTTCAATTTGTTTGTAGCAATTTGATATAGTTATGTATTTCAAAAATAGATATTGGATTATGTTTGTAAACTGGTCTGTACCTGGGCATGATTAAATTATGATTAGGGCTTTGTTTGGGCCATGTCAGTAGGATTTTGAATCCCCACTCCTTGGTGGGTTGGGAATCACAGATAAAAGACATTGGCAAAGGACAGAGTTGGAGTTTTTTGATGCTGGAGTTTTGATGCTGAAGTCTTGAGCTGGAGCCCTGGGAAGTAAGCACACAGAGGAGCTTGGTTGTGAGGAAAGAGAAGCAAAGTCCTGGAAAGAGAAGAACCTGAGCCAAGAGAGA
Source organism: Dasypus novemcinctus (assembly GCF_030445035.2). Taxonomy (NCBI): domain Eukaryota; kingdom Metazoa; phylum Chordata; class Mammalia; order Cingulata; family Dasypodidae; genus Dasypus; species Dasypus novemcinctus. The sequence continues at coordinate 18,172,954 of NC_080677.1, forward strand.
AGCAAGCCTTGGGAAGAGTAGAACCCAGGAAGTTTGAACCCAGGCAGACGTCAGCAGCCATCTTGCTCCAACATGTGGCAAAAGACTTTGGTGAGGGAAGTAACTTAAGCTTTATGGTCTGGTAACTGTAAGCTTCTACCCAAAACAATACCCTTTATAAAAACCAACCAATTCCTGGTATTTTGCATCAGCACCTCTTTGGCTGACTAAACCACTGTTAATGTATTGATTGATTGATTGATTGATTGATTTTTTATGTTGAACCAGACTTGGATACCAGAAATAAATCCCACTTGGTCGTGATGTGTAAGTCTTTTGATATGCTGTTGGATTTGATTTGCAAGTATTTTTTTGAGAATTTTTGCATCTATGTTCTTTGGAGAAATTATTCTATAATTTTCTTTTCTTATACTATCTTTATCTGGCTTTGGTACTAGGGTGATGTTGGCGTCATAAAACGTGTTGGGTAATTTTACCTCCTCTTCAATTTTTTGGAAGAGTTTAAAAAGGATTGGTGTTAATTCTTTTTGAAATGCTTGGTAGAATTCACCTGTGAAGCCATCTGGTCCTGGACTTTTCTTTGCTGGGAGATTTTTTATGACAGATTCAATCTGTTTAAATGTGACTTGTTTGTTAAGTTCTTGTATTTCTTGTAGCATCACTGTAGTCTGTTTGTATATTTCTAGGAATTTGTCCATCTAGGTTTACCAGTTTGTTGGCACACAGTTTCTCATAATATCCTCTTAGGATCCTTTTTATTTCTGTGGGGTCATTTGTAGCTTCCCCCTTTCATTTCTGATTGTATTTATTTGCATCTTCTCTCTTTTTTCCTTTGTTAGTCCAGCTAGGGGTTTGTCAATTTTATCAACCTGCTCAAAGAATGAACTTCTGGTTTGGATGATTTTCTTTATTGTTTTTGTTGTTGTTGTTGTTGTTGTTTTGTCCTCAATTTCATTTATTTCAGCTCTAATCTTTATTATTTCTATCCCTCTTCTTGCTTTAGGATTGGTTTGCTGTTCTTTTTCTAGTTTCTCTAATTGTTCAGTTAAATCTTAGAGTTTAGCTCGTTCTTCTTTTTTAATATAGGCATTTAGGGCAATAAATTTCCTTCTCAAGACTGCCTTCACTGTATCCCATAAGTTTTGATAAGTTGTGTTCTCATTTTCATTTGTCTCATTTTAGTTACTGGTTTCACTTGCAATTTCTTCTTTGACTCACTGATTATTTAGGAGTTTGTTGTTCAGCCCACACACATTTGCAAATTTACCTCCTTCCTGTCTATTATTGATTTCCAGTATTATTCCATTTTGATCTTAGAAGGTGCTTTTTATAATTTCAATCTTTTTATATTTATTGAGAGCTGCATTGTGCCCTAATATGTGGTCTATCCTGGAGAAAGATCCATGGGCATTTGAGAAGAATGTATAACACCCTGTGTTTGGATGCAGCACTCCGTATACGTTTGTAAGGTCTAACTCATTTATCATACTGTTCACAGTCTGTTTCCTTGTTGATCTTCTGTCTAGTTTTTCTATCTAATGATATGAGTGGGGTGTTGAAGCTGCCAATAATTATTGTAGAGACATCTATTTCTCCCTTCAGTTTTCCCAGAGTTTGTCTCATGTATTTTGAGGCGTCCTGGTTAGGTACATAGATATTTATGACTGTTATATCTTCCTGGTGGATTGTTCCTTTTATTAATATACAATAGCCTGTATCTCATAACTTTTTGCATTTAAAGTCTGCTTTATCTGACATTAGTATAGCTACCCCTGCTCTTTTTTTATTACAATTTGTGTGGTGTATCTTTTTCCAACTTTCACTGTCAGTTGGTTTGTATCTTTAGGTCTAAGGTGAGTTTCTTGTAAGCAGCATATGGATGGCTCATTTTTTTTAATCCATTCTGTCAGGCTGTATCTTTTGATTGGGGAGTTTAATCCATTCACTTCCAATGATATTACTCTAAATGCACTATTTACTTCCACCATTTTATTCTTTGGTTTTCTTATGTCGTATCATATTTCTTTCTGTCTTTTTACTATTTTGGTTATCCTTTATTCTTTTCTATACTCTCTTCCAGGCCTCTCCTTTTTATTTCAGATTCTAAGTCTTCCTTTAATAACCACAGCAAAGGTGGATTCTTTTTTGCAAACTTCCTTAGTTTCTGTTCGTTTGTGAATATTTTATACTCACCTTCATATCTGAAGGACAATTTTACTGAATAAAGAATTCTCAGCTGGAATTTTTTCTCTTTAAGTACCCTAATTGTATCATACCACTGTCTCCTCCCCTTCATGGTTTCTGAAGAGAAATCTGCATGAAGTTTTACTGGATGTCCCTTGTACATGATGGTTTGCTTCTTCCTTGCTGCTCTGAGAATTTTCTCTTTATCTTTGACATTTGATATTCTGAGTAGTATCTGTATTGGAATAGGTCTATTTGGGTTTATTCTGATTAGGGTATGGGGCACTTCTTGGACATGTAAATACATTTCTTTTGTCAAAGTTGGGAAATTTTCAGCTATGATTTCCTCAAATACTCTTTCTGCCCCTTTTCCCTTCTGTTCTCCTTCTGGAACTCCCACAGCATGTATGTTGTTGTGTTTCATTTGTCATCCAACTCTCTGATCAATTTTTTGCATTCTTTTCTCTCTTCAATTTTAGCTGTTCTGTCTTTGATATCACTTATTCTTTCTTCTGTCATTTCGAGTCTGCTGTTGTATGCCTCTAATGTGTTTTAATCTCACCTATTGTGTCCTTCATTCCCATGAGTTCTGTTACTTTTCTGTTCAGGATTTCAAATTCTTCTTTATGCTCACTATTGTCTTCTTGATGTCATTTATATCTTTAGTCATATTGTCTTTCAACTCATTAATTTGATTTTGGAAATCTGTGTGCACCTCACTAGTTCTCTTAAATCCTGTGTCTCCTCTGGGGCTTTGATATATTCCTTTTCTTGGGCCATGTCTTCCATTTTCTTAGTATGGCTCATAAGTTTTTTGCTGATGTCTAGGCATCTGATTAAGATGTAGTTTACTCAGATGCTCAATTTCTTTCTCTTTTGTAGGGATTTAGTGGCGGGAGACTGTGTGTTACCACTGCTTTTGATTCTTGGCTTAACCTGAATTGTTAGGATTGTCCCTGCTAGTTGCCAAAACAGGGCTCTGGACCCAATAACTGGTTGCAGATTGGCTTTCTAGGGCTTGGGGAGGGAAGCTATAAAGCCTGGAAAAAACCTCTTATTTTTAATTTTCTCACATGTGCTTCCTTGGTCTTCCAGCAGATGGTGCTGTTTGGCAGCCCTCTCAGATCAATGCCTGCTCGGAGTGTATCTGTTGCAACACAGATGAGATCGATGGGACAGAGTTTCCTGCCCTGAGGCTAAGAGCCTTATAATTTCAGTGACAATTCTTCAGCCTTCTTTGCCAGCCCCCTCCCTTTTCCCAGGTCAGAAATATTTCCACTCCCCTCTGAGTCCTCAACAATCAGTCCTGGTTAGTAGAGAAAGAAATTGGGAGGGTCGTATATCTTTAGGCCCTTTCTGGTTCCCAAGGCAAACAATGCTGCAGACTGGAAGGGCTGGTGGGACACAGCAGACCAAATTTTTTGAGTCAAAAGTTGAGTCAGCCTTAGGCTGTGTCCCTCTCTCTCACTTTTCCTGGGGTGGTAGGTCCCTGGATCCTCCTCTGCCTGTAGCAGCAGGCCCAGATGCCAAGAATTCTAAAGTGTCTTCAATGTGGGGAAGGGTGCCAGCGGCAGTAGTCGCTGGTTTCATCTCAGTTCTGTCATCGCAATTCCCCTCCTTTGTCCCTTCCTCCTCTGGGCAGTGTCTAGGCGTCACCTGGTTTTCTAAACCCTAGAAGATATTATTCCAGACTGTTTCAGCCTATCCTCTAGCTATTTTTCTGGAGGAGAAGAGAGCCCCATGTCTTTCTAGTCTGCTATCTTCCCAGAAGTCAGTATGCAGTTAGTTTTAACAGAAAAGTCTTTTAAAGCCAGATTTACAAGTTACCCAATACAATTCTTCCTGAACCTTCCAAGATAAACTATATAGAAACAGACTCTAGATAACTGGGTTTAGCACCTGCACAAAGTTGTTAGAGCAAGCAAAACGAAAACTTGAAATACTCTAGTAAAAAAAATATTATTTTAGAATTATTTAGTTATAACAAAAAATTACATAGAACCAGTGGCCTATTAAGGACAATCATAGTGCATGATTATAAACCATCAGCACATAGGAAAACTTCTTTTCCTTTCTGCCCTCTATGGCAGAGCGTTCATTTATTCCAAATGTATTATAAGTCATTAAGATACAACATTTAAAAGGTAGATAGTAAATGGTGAAGACATATTTTATCTACTCAAAATTGCTTTCTTTTTTTTTTAAGATTTGTTTTTTTTTTATCTCTTCCCTTTCCCGTGCCACCCCCCGCCCCCCACCAGTTGTCTGCTCTCTGTGTCCATTCGCTGTGTGTTCTGTGGCCGCTTGTATTCTTGTTAGCTGCACCCAGAATCCGTGTCTCTTTTTGTTGCATGGTCTTGCAGTATCAGCTCTCCATGTGTGCAGCAGCATTCCTGGGCAGGCTGCATTTTTTTTTGTGCTGGGCGGCTCTCCTTATGGGGTACACTCCTTGTGCATGGGGCTCCCCTACACAGGGGACACCCCTGCATGGCATGGCACTCCTTGCGTGCATCAGCACTGCGTGTGGGCCAGCTCATCACACGAGTCAGGACGCCCTGGGTTTGAACCTTGGACCTCCCATGTGGTAGGCGGATGCCCTATCGATCGGGCCAAATCCGCTTCCCTCAAAATTGCTTTCTAATGTGTCACGAGATATCTGTTCTGGACTTCCAGGGAAGATGGCCAAGAATGGAGCTCCAGGTCTCAGTCCTTCCACCACAGCAACAATTAAACACAGAAACTGTCTGAAAAAACAGTTTTGAAACTCCAGAGACCGGAAGAAAAGTATACAGCATCCAGGGTGAGCAGGAAGAGGAGGCTGATAAGTTATGATAAAGATCAGTAAAATGTTCTCTCCATGTAGCTGCTTACTGACACCCATCCCCCACTCTCATAGCAGGTCACGATGGGGCCCAGTCCCAACCTAGTGGCTGGTGTCAGAAAGGACATAAAAATGCTCTTCCCCAAGTACAGGGATGACCACCAGTATTCACTGATCACAGCTTTTGATTAGCGAGTTCAGACAGCTAGGAGGGAAGCTATTGTTTCAACCCACAGCCCTAAGGCACTGTCAGCCATTGTTTCAACCTCACTCTGAACCAAGGGAGCAGCAGAGTTTTCAACCCTCTCCAGAAAGGAGCAGAAGCAGTGGAGATTTAAAGATGTAGTGCTTTCTCAGGGCTGCGGGGGAAAGTCAACTGTAGGGCTGTATTTGCTGGGCAGGCCCAGAAAGCTCAGCTTTGGGAAGCCATCAGAGAAGCTTGGGCACTCTCCCTGACCCACTCCACAGGTTACTCTGGATTTGATCTGTGCCTTCTTCATGGGTCCCTGGTCCTGTTTTGACTGGGAAAAATAAAATTGGGAAAGTCCTCCTTCCTGATGACTCTCCTCCCAGAATTTGCCCTCCAGGAAAAAGTGAATAAGTCAAAGAAAGGGGTAGAATAAACTATACAGGCAGGAAACTGGGACAAAGGTCAGGTAGCTTCAAATACCTGGGAAACAGAGGGGATAACCAAACTCCTATAAACAGAGGAACTCCAAAACCACTGACAAGCAAAAGCCCAGGACAAGACAGAGGTGCATAAGAGAGGGGAAACTCTACATAGCACATTCACCTTGGGCAGACCTTCCTGAGAGGAGGGATGAAGCTCAAGAAAATCTCTATCTTATCACTAGCTGGTTACAAAATCAGGAAAAAGCCAAACTAAGGAATCAACCCCAGAGTACACATTTTAAGATATTAAAATGCACAGTGTGCAACAAAAGAATACAAGATAAACAAAGGAACAGGAAATGAGGGTCCATCAAAAGGAGGAGGATAAAATACAGAAAATACTAAGAAGATGAGAATGTAGACATACTAAACAGAGCCTTTTTAAAAAATCGTCTTTAAAATGCTTAAAGAGATGAAGTAAAGTGGAAGTAAAGTAAAATGGAAAACTGCAGGATATCAGGAAAGCAATGAATACAATACAAGTGTCTAAATAAAGAGAGAAATTTAAAAAGGAATGAAACAGGGGAGCAGATGTAGCACAAGCGGTTGAGTGCCTACTTTCCATGTATGAGGTCCTGGGTTTGATCACTGGTATCTCTTACAATCAAAACCAACAAACAAATGAAAAAGAAAGAAACCAACTCTCACTGGGGAGCAGCTGTAGTTCAAGTGGTTGAGCATCTGCTTCCCATGTACCAGGTCCTGGGTTCAAGTCCCAGAACCTCAAAAAAACAAAGGAACCAAACAGAACATCCTAGATGCTCAGAGAACACAAAACAGGATAAACATGAAGAAAAATATACCCTGTTGTATTAGTCAGGGTTCTCTAGGGAAATAAAATCAACTAGGGATATCTGTGGATAGTGAGAGATTTATCAGAGTCTCTCACACAGCCATGAGGATGCACAAGTCCAGGTTCTGCAGGCAGGCTGAAACCAGGAGCTCCAATGAAAGTCCAGTGAAGATTCTTGACGAGTTCTGGGAGATGTTGGTGTCCAAAGATGAGCTGGGAAGTTCTCTCTCAATGCTGGAATCACTTCCCCTTTTAAGGGATTCAGCTGATTGGGTTAAGTATCACTCACTGCTGATGGTAATCTCCCTGACTGATGTAATTATAACCACCTATCTATGATTAACCTCTGCAGTAAAGTCAATGGTGACCAAAGTCCATAAATGCCCTTGTATTACAGTTAGCCCAGGGCTTGCTTGACCAAACAACTGGGCATAATTACCTGGCTGAGTTGGCACAATAGCCTAACCATCACAGTCCACCCTTTTTCAACTTGGCAACTATACACATTAACTTAAACCAAACTTAGTCTCTAAGTAAAAACAATAAGAGACATGCATATATATATAAATGAAGTTCATAGTTATCACTACCTTCTTCCACTACCCATTCCATGTTTCCATTACCCTCAGCAAGTACTTCAGCTGGCCATGGTTCTTTGCCTGGTGGGGTGACCCAAACTTTCATTTCTGAAGATTCTGGGCCATTATTAGTCCTGCATGGATTGGGTTGTTGCAATTTTCCATTGAATTTAATCATAGGACATGGAGTACTAGAAGATACCCTAGAGGATCTCCTGTATTCCAGGCAAACTCTTCTTTACCCCCTATTATGTAGATGTAGTCCTATTTCCCCTTGATAGTCAGGATCAATCACCCCAGCCAGTACAGTAATTCCTTTCTTTGACTTGATTCAGAGGTAAGAGGAGCCCAAAGTAGCCAGGTAGCAGTTTTAACTTCCAGTTCAATGGAATCATTGTTGTGTTCCCTGGTGACAGTTCTCCTCCTTTTGGGACTAAAACCTGTAGACCAGCAGAGTTTGAGGTTACAGGGACAGGAAGCAAAAATTTTCCTAATGGGTCACTAGGGGTAATAGTGAGTGGTGCTACTCCCATTTCCACCCCTTGATTCCTGGATGCATGGATCCTGGTTATGGGAGAAACAGCACCATAAAGTGGATGCTGATTTAAAGCATACACAGCCTCCTGATGAACACTGCCCCAGCCCTGCAAGGTATTGCCACCTAGATGGCACCATAATTGAGGTCTTTAAAAGGTCATTCCACGTTCTATCAATCCAACTGCTTCAGGGTGATGGGGAACATGGTAAGACCAGTGAATTCCATAGGTATGTGCCCATTCCCGCACATCATTTGCTGTGAAATAGGTTCCTTGATTGGAAGCAATGCTGTGTGGAATGCCATGGAGGTAGATAAGTCATTTAGTAAGTCCAAGGATGGTAGTTTTGGAAGAAGCATTGCTGCAGGAAATGCAAACCCATATCCAGAGTATGTGTCTATTCCAGTTAAAACAAATCACTGCCCCTTCTATGGTGGAAGTGGTCCAATGTAGTCAACCTGCCACCAGGTACCAGGCTGGTCACCTCAAGGAATGGTGCCATATCAGGGGCAGAGTGTGGGTCTCTGTTGTTAGCAGATTGGGCACCCAGCAGTGGCTGTAGCCAAGTCAGCCTTGGTAAGGGGAAGTCTGTGTTGCTGAGCAATGCATAACCTCCATCCCTACCTCCATGGTAACTTTGTTCAAGAGCCCATTGGGCAATAATAGGAGTGGCTGGAGAAAGAGTCTGAGCTTTAGCCACAGAGCAGGTCACCTTATCCACTTGATTATTATAATATTCCTCTGCTGAATTTACCCTCTGGTGAATATTCATGTGGGACACAAAAATTTTCATGTTTTTTCCCCACTCAAAAAGGTCAATTCATATACCTCTTCCCCAGACCTTCTTGTCACCAATTTTCCAATCATGTTCCTTCCAGTTCCCTGACCATCCAGCCAAATCATTGGCAACAGCCCATGAATCAGTGTACAAACACACCTCTGGCCATTTCTTCTTCCAAGCAAAATGAACAACCAGGTGCACTGCTCGGAGTTCTGCCCACTGGGGGGATTTGCCCTCACTACTGTCCTTCAGGGATGTCCCAAAAAGGGGCTGCAGTGCTGCAGCTGTCCACTTTTGGGTGGTACCTGCATATGGTGCAAAACCATCTGTAAACCAGGCCCACGTTTTCTCTTCCTCAGTCAACTGATTATAAGAGACTCCCCAAGAGGTCAAAGCTGTGGGCTGGGAAAGAGAAGGTAATATGGCAGGGGCTAGAAGGCAGTTTCCTCAGGACAGACTGGAGGTTTGGCAGTGCATGCTGGAGTTTGGCTGGTACATGCCTCAGGGATGGAAGGTGGTTCAGACTGCCTGGGGCAGGCCAGAGGTTGGGCATGGCAGGCTTCAGTTTGGCTGGTACCCACCTCAGGGCTGAAAGTTGTTTCAGACTGCCTGGGGCAGGCTGGAGGCTGGATGATACAAGGTTGACAAGGTGTGGCCTGGACAGGGCAGGCTATGGCAGGTTTATCTGGCAAAGTCTCAGCAGAATTCAGGGTTTCAATGTCTCCATCAATATCATCATCATCCCATATGTCTCCATCCCAATTCTCTGGATTCTACTCTTTTCAAATCATTGCCATCACTTTAACTGCAGAAACCCTGTGGGGTTGAGATTTTAGTTTCCTTTGTAACTCCACTACTTGAAAATGAGTGTCTGAGTTTGGTTCTGAGGTATTTCAAGCCTGTGGCTATAGGAGACAAGGTTTTCTTTCAGAGCACAACTAGAAACTTTTGCGTCATCTATTCAGTGTTTAAGTTTCAAAATTGAAAACTTTAACTCATCACTTTCTTGGGTAACAGTATCCAGAGTATCTAGGAGGAGCCATCCAACATCATTATACCGTTTGACTCCACAAAACTCTGTTAAGGTGTTGAAAACACTCTCACCCAGGTCCTTGCTTCTTACAAGTGTGGAAGTAAGGGAATCCAGTGATGCTATTTTGCAGATCTTGATTGCCAGCTCGTGCCATGGACTGTTAGCAGCCTCTTCATTATTGGAAAAGGAGTTGTCAGTATCCTTGAGTCCAATTAGAGTAGAAAGACAATTGCAAAACTTCCAGAACCACCTCAGACATCCCATGTTTAAAACTGTTCTCCAAGAACCACTCTCAGTGCCAAGCAGTATTAGGCAGGGTTCTCTAGGGAAACAGAATCATAGGGATATCTGTCGATAGAGATTTATCAGTCTCTCATGCAGCCATGGGGATGCACAAGTCCAGGTTCTGCAGGCAGGCTGAAACCAGGAGCTCTGATGAAAGTCCAATGAAGATTCTTGACCAGTTCTGGGAGATGTAGGCTGTCCAAAGATGAGCTGGGAAATTCTCTCTCAATGCTGGAATCACTTCCCCTTTTAAGGGATTCAGCTGATTGGGTTAAGCATCACTCACTGCTGATGGTAATCTCCCTGATTGATGTAATTATAACCACCTATCTATGATTTACCACTGCAGTAAAGTCAATGGTGACTAAAGTCCAAAATGCCCTTGTATTACAGTTAGCCCAGTGCTTGCTTGACCAAACAACTGGGCACAATTACCTGGCTGAGTTGACACAATAGCCTAACCATCACACCTGTCATATATTTATTACAATATCAAATGCAAAGGACAGAGAGAGTTCTGAAAGCTGCAAGACAAAAGACAAGGGAGTCTCAATAAAATTGAGTGTCAGTTTCTCTTCAGAAACCATGGAGGCAAGAAGAGAGTAGGTTGAAATAAAGTACTGAAGAAAAGCAACTGCTAACTAAGAATTTTATATCTGGCAAGACTCTGTTTCAAAAATGAGGGAGAGATTAAGATATTCCCAGATAAATAAAAGCTGAGGGAGTACATCACCACTAGAAATGCCCTACAAGCAATTCTAAAGGGAGTTCTTCAGGCTGAAAAAATAAGACACTAAATAAGTGATTCAAAGCACATAAAAAATAAAGATCTACAGTAAAGTTAACCATTTGGGTAATTACAAATGTCACTATAATTGTATTGTATTATTTTGTATGTAACTCTACATCTTACTTCATACAAGTGCTAAAATGCAAATGCCTAATGATAAATCTAGGTTTATGGACAATGTACAAAGATATAAGTGGGAACAAATACCAAAAAAATGGTGGGGAGAAAGGGGTATAGGAAAAATATATGTGCATGCTATTGAAGTTAAGTTGATAACAAACAAAATATAATTATCATATATTTAGGATATTAAATGTTTAACTCTATGGTAAAGACAAGGAAAACAGATGGAAGATATACTCAAATCAAAATGAGAAGGCACTCAATATGGTACAACACAGAAAGCAAATTAATATAAAAAGAGGGTGTAATGGAAGTCGGGGGCAAAAAAGGTATAAGACTTTAAAAAACTAAGTAGAAAAATGGCAGAAGAAAGATTTGCATTTTCTGTAGTGATTTTTTTTAAGAATTTTTTTCTCTCCCCTTCCCTGACCCTTGCTGCAATTGTCTGTTCTCTGTGTCCATTCACAGTGTGTTCTTCTGTGCCCGCTTGTATTCTTGTCAGCGGCACCAGGAATCTATGTCTCTTTTTTGTTGTGTCATCTTGCTGCATCAGCTTTCCATGTGTGCGGCACCATTCGTGGGCAGGCTGCACTTTTTTCGTGCTGAGCGGCTCTCCTTATGGGGCACACTCCTTGCACATGGGGCTCCTCTATGCAGGGGACACACCTGCATGGCATGGCACTCCTTGTGTGCATCAGCACCGTGAGTGGGTCAGCTCATCACATGGGTCAGGAGGCCCTGGGTTTGGACCTTGGACCTCCTATGTGGTAGGCAGATGCCCTATCTGTTGGGCCAAATCCACTTCCCTCTAGTGATTTTTAATGTAAATGAATTAAACTCTCCAGTAAAAAAAAGCAGAAATTGACAGAATGGATTAAAAGAAAGCATGACCCAACCAGATGCTGTCCTCAAGAGATTCACATTAACGTCAAAGATACAGTGATAGTGAAAGGATGGAAAAAATATACCTTTCAAGTAGTAACCAACAGAGAGCAGAGGTGGCTATACTAATATTGGATAATATAGACTTTAAATCAAAAACAGTAATGAGGAACAAATATGTTATTTACATGCTGACAAAGGGGACAATTAAACAGGAAGGTATAACAGTTATAAGTACATAGCAGAACCCCAAATATATGAAGCAAATCCTGAGAGACATGAAAGGAGAAATTGATGGTTCTACATTAATAGTAAAAGATTTGAACACACACTCTCAATAATGGATAGAACATCTATCAGAATATCAACAATGATATACAGGACTTGAATGATGCACTAAGCCAACTAGACCTATAAAGAACACTGAATCCAACAAAAATTCTTCTCATGTACACATGGATCGGGAAGCAGACTTGGCCCAGTGTTTAGGACATCCGTCTACCACATGGGAGGTCCACAGTTCAAACCCCAGGCCTCCTTGACCCGTGTGGAGCTAGCCCTCATGCAGTGCTGATGCGTGCAAGGAGTGCCCTGCCACGCAGGGGTGTCCCACACCTAGGGTAGCCCCATGTGCAAGGAGTGCACCCTGTAAGGAGAGCCACCCAGCACAAAAGAAAGTGCAGCCTGCTTAAGAATGGTGCCACCCACATGGAGAGCTGACACAACAAGATGAGGCAACTAAAAGAAACACAGATTCCTGTGCTGCTGACAACAACAGAAGTGGACAAAGAAGAAGATGTAGCAAATAGACACAGAGAACAGACAAAGGGGCAGGGCAGGGGGAGAAGGGGAGCGAAATAAATAAATAAATAAATCTTTAAAAAAAGTAAAATAAAAGTACACATGGATCATTCTCCAGAATAGACCATATGTTGGGTCACAGAACAAGACTAAGTAGATTCAAAAACACAGAAAGCATACAATGAATATTCTCTGACCACAACAGAATGAAGCTAGAAATCAATAACAGAGGGATTAAGGAAAAATTTACAAATATGTGGAAATTAAACAGCATATTCTTAAACCAATGTAATAAAGAGAAAATCAGAAGCAAAATTTAAAAATATCTTGGAATGCATGAAAATGAATATACAACATACCAGAATTCATGGGATGAAAAAAGGCAATGCTGAGAGGGAAATTTATAGTTCTAAATGTTTACATTCAAAAAGAAGAAAGACTTTAAAACAGAGACTGAACCTCAAAACTGGAAACACTAGAAAAAGACAACCAAACTAAACCCAAAGTAAGCAGAAGAGAGAGAATAAGAAAGATTAAAGCAGAGATAAATGAAACAGAAAAAAAGAATAAAAATAACAGAATCAGCAAAACCAAAAGTTGGTTCTTTGAAAAGATTAACAAAATCATCCTAACCTGAGCTAGACTGAAATAAAATAAGAGAGAGGATTCAAATAAGGAATATCAGAAATGAAAAGGGGGACATTACTAATGACCCTGCTGAAATAAGGACTATAAGTGAATACTATGAGCAACTGTATATCAATAAATTAGAAAACTACATGAAATGGACAAATTCTTAGAAACACACAAACTACCTATATTGACTCAAAAAGAAAGAGAAGATATCAACAAGCCAATTACTAGTAAAGAGATTGAATTAGTAATCAAAAACTTCCCAACAAAGAAAAACCCAGGCTCAGATGGCTTTACTGGGGAATTCCATCAAACATTCTAAGAAGATTTAACTGCAATTCTGGTCAAACTCTTTCAAAAATTTGAAGAGGAGGAAACATTCTCTAACTCATCCTATGAGGTCAACATAATCCTCATACTAAAGGTGGATAAAGATGCCAAAAGAAAAATACAGCCCAATATCTCTTACAAATATAAATGCAAAAATTCCTCCACAAAATATTAGCAAACCAAATCCAAGAGCATATTAAAAGAATTACATATCACGATCAAGTGGGATTTATTCCTGTAATGCAAGGATGGTTCAACATAAGCAAATCAATTAAGGAGTTCCAGGAAAATGGCACAAAAGTGGATAGGCAGAGTCTGACCCTCTCACACACAAAAAAAAAAAAAAAAGCAGAGAGAAAGCAGAGACCAACCTAAAGGAGTTGCTTTGGATATAAAGAGAACAGGAAGTTGCTCTGAGTCATCTAGGAGGGTACTGGAAAGATAGAGAAGCCAAAGGAAAACTGTGAGTTGCTCACCCCTGTAGCTGGAAAAGGCACATATACCCCACGCTCAGGGCAAATAGGCTAGCTAGGTAGATTCCCTGGCTCACAGCTGTGAATGAAGTGGGAGGGGGCATTCCCTGGGAGGAAGAGGGGTCTGGGAGGGTTAAGGGTGGTTTCTTTGTGGTGAGTTTGGCCAGCTTAGACCCCTTTGAACCTTGGAAAGGAATCCAATCCGAAGGGGAGAGGGAAGGGAAGATCTCCCCAGGCAGGCTGTCACACGCAGCCCCCCCAGGTAAAGAGAGGAATTAGATTAGAGAGGGGGCAGGGACAGACAGGCACCTAATCATCAGGGCTCTGACCAACTGCTAGGAATCTAACGAACCCAAGTGAAAGGAGATGGATAGCTTTCTGAAGGATAACGAACATAAGGAAATAGTTTAATTCAGTGGAGGGATTCCTGCCTTGCTCTTCTTAGAGAAGTGATCCACCAGGTTATAAGGCATCCAGCTGATATATTATGACAGGGGAAAATACAGACATTCTTTCGGTATTAGGTTTTCTTGGATCTCTTATTTTTTAAAAAAGGTTCTTTTTTTTTTTTCCATATTTTACTCACTAAAATCCAGCTCATCACCTGCAGAGGGCAGGCTGCAGAGTGCTAGATTGATGAACACTGGCAACCTGAGAAACTCCTTAGGGGCCTAAGAGAGAAAGTTGTTTTTCCTTATTTTTTGTTTTGTTTTGTTTCATAGTTGCTGCTGTATTGTCTTTTTTCTGTTGTTGTTCTTTTTTTTTTTAATTTCTCTCCCCCCCACCCCAGTTGTCTGTTCTCTGTGTCTATTTGCTGCATCTTCTTTGTCCGCTTCTGTTGTTGTCAGTGGCACGTGAATCTGTGTTTCTTTTTGTTGCGTCATCTTGTTGCGTCAGCTCTCCATGTGTGTGGTGCCATTCTTGGGCAGGCTACACTTTCTTTCGAGCAGGGCAGCTCCCCCTATGCAGGGGCCACCCCTGAATGGCAGAGCATTCCTTGCGCGCATCAGCACTATGCATGGGCCAGCTCCACACGGGTCAAGGAGGCCCAGGGTTTGAACCGCAGACCTCCCATGTGGTAGACGGATACCCTAACCACTGGGCCAAGTCTGCTTCCCTGTATTGTTTCTTGTTTACTGTATTTCCCCTTTCTTTGTTTCCCTTTTTTATTCTTTTACTGATTTTTTCCACATACATAATTCTTTTCTTTCCTTCATTTTTCTATCATCTGTTTGCTGTCGTTTTCTTTCATTTGACCTTTGTTTTTGGTCTTCAATTTTTCTTGTTTTTATTTCTCTATATATATTTTTTCTCAGTTTTATTTCTTTTTTCACTTTTCTTTCGATTTTTTCTTTTTCCTTTTCCTCACCTCTCATCATTCTGACCTTTTAAATCATTCTATAAATTTTTCTCTATTTGTTTCTTGTTTCATTGTTTCTATTCCATTTTTTTATTCCTATTCCTCTTTACTTCTTCCTCATGTTAATTATTTATTTCCCTAGGTCTTGCATGGTTCCTCTTCTACCTTTTATTACTATTATTACTATTTCTCTTTTTCTCTTATCTCTTTCCTTTCCTCTAGTTCTAATTTTTTTTCAAGGGAATGTAGACAACAGCAAGGAAATAGAATAAGAGGATGAGGTCTGGAGCTCCGACACCACCCAGATGCTTGAAGAGGGGGAACAAAGAAAATGGCTGTTGGGAAAGCCTGTGGAAAGGGTGGGTCCTCATGAGGCCCCAGGGAGAAGAAACCATCATCTTAAGAATGAGTCTCAGACTTTGAATTCTAATGAAGTATGCCCTGTAGGTTTACAGAAGTGTGGCGGACACATAACTCATGTTTCCTTCCCAGTTTCTCCTTATGCTAATGCAAATGTTTATCCTTTTTCTGTCCATTTGTGTACGGGAAGCAGATAAATGGTTTTTTAAGTTTCAGAGGTGTACAGCCAGATGGGACTTTGCCCTAAGACAAACTGTATTTCTTTAAATACAGGTTGTGATATGATTTTGTACTTAGCATCGTACTGATTTAAGGTGGTTTTTTTGGAATATTATAATATCTTTTTGGAATTCAGAGGGTGGAGTGTAGCAGTTTTATATTATTTATGAATTTAAAAAATAGACATTGAATTATGTTTGTAAACTGGTTGTTCCTCTAGGTGTATTACATTGTATTATATTCAGGGGTTTCACTTTTACTTGATTAAATAATGATTAAGGCTTTGATTGGGATACATCAGTAGGAAGTTGAGTCCCCACCCCCTTTGTGGGCAAGGACTCACAGAGAAAAGACATGGCAGAGAACAGAGTTTAGAGTTTTGATGCTGGAGCCCTGGGAAATAAACACACAGGAGAAGAACACAGAGGAATAGAGATGGTTCCATAGACACGGCAGAGGCCCCAAGGAGAGAGCCTGATGGTTTACAGCTGACCTTGTGGAGAGAACAGAGCAGCTGAGTCCAGTGAGGAACAAGCCCTGAGAGAGAGACAAAATTTATCCCAGCCTACAGCTGATATTGGAAGAGGCTGAGACGATGGAGCCCTAAGAGGACGAGGGAGGCTGAACCCTTGCAGACATTGGCAAACATCTTGCTCCAACACATGGCAAGAGACTTTGGTGAGGGAAGTAACTTACACTTTATGGCCTGGTAACTGTAAGCTTCTACCCCAAATAAATACCCTTTATAGAAGACAACCAACTTCTGGTATTTTGCATCAGTACCACTTTGTATGACTAATACATTGTGATATAAATTATATGAAAGACAAGCTGAAATAGGAAATGGGCCTCAAAAATAAATGTCAGCAGTGCTAAGGTCAGTCCCTGGGATTGAGTTGGTACATCCAATTCTAGTCAAACTTACTGAGCTAAATTAAACTGTCAATGCAGTTAACAAATCAATTAGAGATGGTAAAATATGTTTATTTTCTCTAAATTCATTTGTGATTTCACTAAAATAAATGAGGATCCAGTTGTAAATGTATTCCACATTCACTCAACAAATATCTGCATGTTCACTATGTACCAGGCATTGTTTTTGATTGTGAGGATACAGTAACAACCACGATAAAGTGCCTGCCCTCAAGGAGCTTACATTCTACAAGTGGCAACAGATAATAAACAAGGAAATTAATAAAAATTAAATGTACTTTCACACTTCAAGATGAGTCCTATAAAAATAAAGGAAGGTAAGGCACTGGAGAGTACGTGAGGGTGGAAGGACAGTTTAAAAGTAATATCTACCCTTTCAGGATTGAACCTCCATTTAATATGACATTAATTTGAGTATTCCATTTGTTGAGCAACTATAATGTATTTAGGAATTACAATAGGTCTGGTCTTCACAACCATGAGAAATTGGTATGTCACCTCCATCTTACTGACGAAGAAATGGAGGCTCCCAGTAGCTAATCTAAATAGTTTGTTTAAAGTTACATAGTAAATTGAAGAGCCTAGACTCAAACTCTGTAATTCAAAAGTCCACGCTCTTTGTTCTTTTATCATACAACTGCTCTAATAAAAATAAAAACCACCTCATTATTCCTAAACCTCAGTACATTACCTTAGTTATAAACTCTATTACTCATTAGCTTTAACAAGTTTCAATATAGAAAATCTTTATATACACTATATATCTAAGAGGTATTGGGAAATAAACAGAGATATGCTATTAATTTTTAAAATTTAATACTTTGGGGATTACTATTTATCTCTACTACAGTAATTACATTTGAAAAATCATAGTAAAATTTTCTGTTTCACAAAATACCTTACATTATTTGGAACATACCCCAAAATAGTTACCATAATAAAACTATAGTTTATCAACATATAATTTATCCATGGCATTTTAAAAATTATTTTGAAAGTTTCATGTCAGCTGTAGAATTATATACAATTTTAATAAGCAAATCCAATGTTACATCATTTAACTCAGGAAAATAAAAGTAAAATTGTAACATTTCCCAGTTTTCTGGTTGAGAACAGATAGATTATAGCACAATTCTACCAACCAATTTATGCTCATAAACATTTCTCCCTGTCTTTTTGTTTATGTAGTGTGGATTTTTTTTCATTTGTCCTGGGTCATTAATCCTATTAATACTCAAACAAGAAAGGGGGAACTTTGAAAGGCAGAGGTCAAAAATAGAAACTTAATATTGAGCTACCCAGGTGGTACAGCTCCTCACTTCTTCCTCTCCAAGACAGTACAGAGGGAAAAAGTTTCGCTGACCCAGTCCTGAGAATCTCCATTAAAAATCTCTAATAGGAGAGAAGTACACTGAAAGGATGAGTAAACAACACTAGGGGAAATCAACAAACATATTTTAAAGGAGAAAGTCTCAGGCCCTGGACTAAAGCAATACGTGCTGCCACAACTTGCCATCAACCTTGACCTGGAAGTGGGAAGCAACCTTGGCTGGGTGGAAGAGAGGTTCATAAGGCATTTGTTGGGATCTCATACTGAACCCCAGTAAGGACTGCTCTTAGGCTTCTTTCCTGGTTTGAGTCTTTTGTGGACTCCAGAAAATCCTCTTCTTAAAGCAAAGCCATTCCTGTGCCTGTTAACCTATTTTCTGTGTAATGTTTTGGTTAGATTCAGTTAAGTGACTTTTTTATTAGATCGCCTCAGTTAAAGGCTTTTGATTAGATTGTGTGACCCTTTAATTGGATTGGATTAAGTTGGGGGACTTTGATTGGAGTACTTCAATGAGGCATGACCCAGAGTGGGTCTTGGCCCTCTTGCTGGAGCCCTTTATAAATGGGAGAAGCTGCAGAAACACAGAGAAAGGAAGCTGCCATTTTTACCCTGCCACATGAGAGAGGACTCCTGGGTGGCCTACAGCTGCAGAATGACAGAAAGAAAAATCCCAAAGGCTGAAATAGAAACCAGAACCTGGAATCAGTGGAGCAGACGAAGCTGAAGAGATGAGGTCTGGGGAGAGATGTGTCAGTGCCTGATCACCCACAGCTGAGCTTGAGAGAAAGTGAGTCCTGGAGGAGAAGCAGAGGCAGGCTGCCATTTTGCCTTGCTACATGGCAGGAGTCCAGGATCACCAGCAGCCAACCTTTGGTGAGATAACATCTCTGATGATACCTTGATTTGGACATTCTCACCACCTTGAAACTACAAGTTTTTACTCTAATAAAATTCCATTTATAAAAGTCAATACATTTCTGGTATTTTGCATTCACAGCCTTGAGCAAACTACTGCACTTTCTCTTCAGCTTCATCCCACTTCTACATCTGTACCTCAGGATATTGCAAATTGGGAAAATTATGGTTGCAGCATAGAATTTAATGTTTTGAAATGTGACTAGGATTAGGGTGGGGTTAAGGTTAGAGTAAGGATTAGTTTAGGTTAAAATTAGAGTTAGGGTAAGGGTAAGTGAGTAAAAGCAAAAGCACTAAGTACTTACTAAGGAAAAGTAAAAGCAAGTAAAAGAATTTAAGTACTAAGGAAATTATTAAGTATAAGTACTAAGTTAAGCAAAATTAAATGCTAGGTAAAAGTAATAGTACTAAGTAAGCTGACTAAGTAAAAGTACTTAATCAGCTACAATTGGGAAGTGAGGAAAGGGAAGGTATGGAGAGGAAATGTAAGAATTCTAATCATCTCTCATAGAATGAAATCTATCCAAAATTTTTAAAATTGAACATGCAGGAAATTAAAGAAGCATAAATGATTCCAACATCTTAATGGTTTTCATAATCTCTTATAACAATCCTAAAAGTACCTTTAAGGAATGATTAATTTTGTAAAGAAGAGATATATTTCTAAAGTTGGGCAATGTCTTCCATTTCCTTTCAATTTATTGCTCTTTCATAGAATTCAAATAAATTTAATACTTGTTTGCTTTAAATTAAAAAGAATATTATGATCTCATTCTCATAAAATTATTTCTGTTCATCATGCCCTCTGAATATGTCCACATATAAGCATAAAATAAAAGTCTGGAATGATGCTCATCAAATATAATAATTTGAGTAGTGGGATTTAGAATAATTTGTTGCTTTCTTCTCCATTTTTTCCTGCATTATTTAACTTTTTATTAGGAATATGTATCATTTGTAACGGTAATGAAATAACTAAAATTTAAAATTAAATCAAAACAAAGTATAAATGAAACTGACAAATTAAATTATTCCATCATTAATTCTGGCAAATCAATAGTCAGCAATACTTAAGCAGTGTTATGAATTAAGGAAGAGCTGACTATTCAATATCGAGAATCTCTTTTTAGTAATATAATAGTATTTACAATAAAAATTAAGATTAAGATCAAGAAAAGATATTATCCTGATTTGAGTCATAAAAAAAGAAAATATACTTGATATGCTTAAGAAGTCATAATCACTGTAACATAAATAAGCAAGGAGTTCTTCACAAGGCACTAAACATATAAAACTAAATATGACACCTTTCCGAGAGGAGCATATATTTTAACCAATGATCAAATATAGTATAATAAAAAAAAAAGGAACATGTGTGTGTGTGACAGAACGGGGATAAAGGAAGAATCTACTTAATAAAAATAGAAACTATACTATTGGGAAAAAGGCAATAATAAGCTCATAATCAGAGTTTTAAGAGTCCTGCATGTCACAACTAAGAAAAAAAATGATAAAAGTAAAGAAACATTTAAAGAAAAGACCCAGCTTCTAGAATACACTACCACCGTATTTTTCTAACAAACTTAATCTCTTTAATAGTTATCAGGAAATGTTATTCCTTTAATGTAATTTATGTCCAATTAAGTGATGTTACATATTTATAAATCATATTCCACGGAGGCACATCTTATCTCTTAATTGTTTATTTACATAAATATTTCAAAATTAAAATAGGTTTTAAATTTATAAAATACATTGCTGGTAAGAGTGTAAATTGTTTCAGTCTTATGAAATATCAAGATCTATCAAATTACCTGAAATAGTATGGCTCCTGAGGGCTCTGGAGACATCCAAACACTGTAGTCAGGGCAAGGAGCTCAGAAGTTTGGTGCCTTGCCAGTAGGCCCTACTTTGGAATTTATGTTCCCTAGAGTGACAGAGCTGGACTCAGTTGTGGTTTCCCTACACATGGCTCTTCTCTCCTCCTTTGAACCTATAATTAGTAGTAGAGTTTGTAGGTGTACATCCAAGATACTTAAATCTTTGGGCTGTCCATGTGCCAGGTGAGCCCTGAATCTCAAAGGAGTTGCAATACCTACTCTCCAGTTCATTGGTCTCACCCAGAACAACTAACATGGAGGAGATGATGGATAACAACCATCCCAAGGAACCAAGAGAGTCTACAACTGCAAGCAAGAGAGTCCCATTCACTGGCCCTATGGGATATGTAGCAGTTTGATATGGTTATCAATTCCAAAAATAAATATTGGATTATGTTTGTAATCTGGTCTGTACATGGGCATGATTAAGTTATGATTAGGGCTTTGATTGAGCCATGTCATTAGGGTGTTAAGTCCCCACCCCTTGGTAGGTGGAGACTCACAGATAAAAGGCATGGCAAAGACAGAGGTGAAGGTTCTTGATGTTGGAGTTTGATGCTGAAGCCTTAAGCTGGAAATAAGCACAGAGAGAAAAGAGAAGCAAGCCCCAGGAAGGGAGGAACCCAGGAAGCCTGAACCCTCACAGATGTCAGCAGCCATTTTGCTCCAACATGTGAAAATAGACTTTGTGAGGGAAGTAACTTATGTTTTATGGCCTGGTATCTGTAAGCTCCTACCCCAAATAAATACCCTTTATAAAAACCAACCAATTTCTGGTATTTTGCATCAGCATCCCTTTGGTTGACTAATACAGAATTTGGTACTGAGGAATGGGGAAGTGCTTTTGCAATTATCAAAATGCTGGAACAGTTTTATAAATGGGTAAGGGGTATTTTTTGGAGGAATTGTGAGATGCTTGGAAAAAAAGGCCTACAGTGCTTTGAAGAGACTGTTGATAATGATACAGATGCTAAAGAAACTTTTTATGATGGCTTAGAAGTAAATGATGAAACTGTTACTGGAAACTGGAGGAAAGGTGATCCATGTTTTCAAGTTGCAGAGAACTTAGCAAGATTAACTCCTGGTGTTTTATGGAAGGCAGAATTTTAAAATGGCGAGTCTGGGCATTTAGCTGAAGAAATTTCCAAAGTGAATGGGGCTTGGCTTCTGCTTGCAGCTTATAGCAAAATGCTAGATGTGAGAGAGATGCTGAGGGCTGAACTGTCAGGTACAAAGAAAACAGAAACTGATTCTGGAAATTCCACTCTTCTAGAAATCAAGATCCCAGATGAAAGTGCCTCATTGGAGGACTTAACTAAACTCGGGGGAAGTGGACCTGGCTCAACTGACAGAGTGTCCACCTACCATATGGGAGGGTCCAGGGTTTGAGACCCAGGGCCTCTTGACCCATGTGGTGAGCTGGCCCACTCGCAGAGCTGCTGTGCACCAGGAGTGCAGTGCCCCACACGTAAGGAGTATGCCCTGCAAGGAGCGCCTCCCTGCTCAAAAAAAGTGCAGTCCACCCAGGAGTGGTGCCGCACACACGGAGAGCTAACACAGCAAGACGATGCAACAAAAAAGAGACGCAGTTTCCTGGTGCCACTGAGGGTGCAAAAGGACACAAAAGAACACACAGTGAATGGACAGAGAGCAGACAATGGCGGGGCGGGGGGAGGGGGGAATGGAAGGGGAGAGAAATAAATAAAAATATCTTTAAAAATAAATAAATAAATAAAAATTTAACTAACCTTAGAACTGGTAAATCAAGATGGAAGATACAATTATCTAGGAAAGATTTGTGGAAAGTCTTACTGTCTGATGGCTTGGACCCCTGCTTCCTGCATGCTAAACCATCAAGGTTTTTGAGAGAACTGTATGAACAAAACCACTGTCAGCCTGGAATAAAAAAGACATGGAAAGGAGAGATTGAAGGAGAAACAACTTTAAGAGGAAAACCATGGAAGCTAAGATCTGGAATTAAGACATCACCTTGGGCAAGAGAGGAGCCCCACCCATGTGTACAGAGAGGATGAGTTTGCACCAGCGTTTGAAGAGGGTGGATGTTCCTGTCCAATGTTCTGGGAGAGTTTTGCTGCCCCAGAGTACCGAGAGGGTGGAGCACATTCCCCAAGAATTAGGGCAGTTAAGGTCAGCACCCCACAGGTCTGAGAGGGGTGGACCTGTCCCCTAAAGGTTAGGGAAAGCCAGGTGGTCAACTCATTGCTCTGAGAGGGCTGAGCCTATATGCCAAAGGTTAGGAGGAATGTTGTCTTCACATCACTGTACTTGGGGGCTTACGACTCTAACCCAAAGATTGGGTAAAATGTGACAATCACCCCAACACTCTTGGAGGAAGAGGTCTGGAGTTTGGTCGACACCCAGATGCTTGATGAGGGTGGAACAAAGAAAATGGCCATTAGGCAAGCCAGTGGAAAGGCTGGGTCCCCATATGGCCCCAAGGGGAAGAAATAATCTTAAGAATGACTCCCAGACTTTGAAATCAAACAGAGCATCCCCTGCAGGTCTACTGAACTGTAGAGAAACTGTGAGTCATGTTTCCCTCCCAATTTCTCCTTATTGTAATGAAAATGTTTATCCTTTGTCTGTCCATTTGTGTATTGGAAGTAGATAAATTGTTTTGTAAGGTTCAGAGGTCTATAGCAGGCAGGAGTGTGCCCCAAGACAAACTGAATTTCTTTAAATTGATTGTGATATAATTTAGTATTTGCATTGTAACTGATTTAACATTTTTTTAAATATTGTAATGTCTTTTTCAAATTCAGATGGTGGAGTGTAGCAGTTTGATATTATAGATGAATTCCAAAAAGAAATATTGGATTATGTTTATAAACTGATCTTCTCCGGGCATATTAGATTATATTGGATTCTAAGAAATTATGTAAACCTCTTGTGCCAGTAGTGCCCTACTGGCACTAAAGGGTGGGAACTCACAGATAAAAGGCATGGCAAAGGACAGAGTTGAGGATTTTTTGATGTTGGAGTTTGATGCTGAAGTCTTAAGCTGGAGCCCTGGGAAGTAAGCTCACAGAGGAACCAGAAGCAACCCCCAGAAAAAAAAGAAGAACCCTGAACCCAGAGAGAAGCAAGACCCTGGAAGGGAGGAACCCAGAAAGCCTGAACCCTCACAGATGTCTGCAGCCATCTTGCTCCAACACATGAATATAGACTTTGGTGAGGCAAATAACTTATGCCTTATGGCCTGGTATCTGTAAGCTCCTATCCATATAAATACCCTTTATAAAAACCAACCAATTTCTGGTATTTTGCATCAGCACTCCTTTGGCTGACTAATACAGGATCACAGCCCCCTCTCATTTAAAGGTGGAGTGGCCATCACCATCCCAGAATCCTCAGGATTGGGGAATGAACTATGGACTAGAGTAGACATATTGGTACTCTACCATAGACTTATTGTGATTCTAGCAATGGAAGAAATTATATCTTTGATGTGGAGGCAGTGCCACTGGAGGTTCTGAGGAAGGGAGAGGGAAAGATACATGTAATACAAGGACATTTTTGGGACTTGGGAATTGTCCTGAATGACATTGCAATGCAAGATACAGGTCATAATAAATCTTGCCATAACCTACAAATTGGGTGGGAGAGAGTGTAAACTACAATGTAAACTTTAATCCACGCTTAGTGGCAATGCTCCAAAATGTGTTCATCAATTGCAATGAATGTACCTCACTAATGAAAGGATGTTTTCTGTTAATGTGGGAAAATGTGGGAGGTGTGGAAAGTGGGTCATATGAGAATCCCCTGTATTTTTTATGTGACATCTGTATAATCTAAGCACCTTTTAAAAATTAAAAAAAGAAAATAAAAAGAAAATAGCCCCCGCAAAAAAAAAAGATCTATCAAAAGTTACAAGGGAGTGGATGTGGCTCAACAGTTGAGCACCTGCTTCCCACTTGGGAGGTCCCAGGTTCAGTACCTGGTGACTCCTGAAAAAATTAAAAAAAAAAAAAAAAACAACTCAGGGTAGCTCAGTGGTTGAGTGCTGGCTTCCCATATACAAGTTCCTGGTTTCAATTCCTGGTACCCCAAGAGAAAAAGAAGGTACAAATGCACAGGGGAGCGGATACAGCTCATTGGTTGGATGCCTGCTTCCCCAGTCCTGGGTTCAATCTCCAGTATCTGCTTAAAAAAAAAAAAAGGTTATGCATACACAAACTTTTTATCCAGCATTTCTCTTGTAGAGATTTTTTCTATAAACAATTGCCCATGTGGAAAATTATATCGGTACAAGAATATTCTTTGCACTGTTAAGGTAATTGCAAAATAATGGAAAAAACTAAATGTCCATCAAGGAAGGCTGGTTAAAAAATGGTTGTATACCCACAGATAGAGAAAAAATAAGAGTGAGTGTGCTGATACAGAATAATCTCCAAGATATATGAAGTGAAATAAAATAAAACATTGAGTTTAGATAATGTTAAATGTAAAGCTAAAACTACAAAGCTTCTAGACAAAAACATAGGATAAAATCTTCATGACCTCAGTAAGCAAAGATTTCTTCAAAAGGAAACAAAAGAAATTAACCATAAAAGAAAAAAATTATTAATTTGACTGAAACAAAAAAGCTGCTCATCAAAGACCATTATGAATATGACAAGGCAAGTCACAGACTACCTGCAATACATATACATGACAAATACTTGTATCTAGAATAGAGTCACTCTAAGTCAATAGAAAATGACAAACTTTCCAATAAAGACTCAAAAATATAGTTCACAAAAGATGTCCAAACGGCCACTCAGCATATGAAGAAAAGTACATCATTATTACTTATCAGGGTAAAGTAACACTCAAATCATGCACACTCCACAAAATAGCCAAAATTAAAAAGAGAAATGAGTGTGGATGCCCAACAAAAGATATTCATGAGAATTTTTAATTTATTCATAATAGGTAAAAACTGGAACCAACCCAAATGTTCAATATCAGAACAATGGATAAATTGTGGTATATTCATACAATGGAATTCTATACCATAAGAAAAAACATACTACTGGTATACAAAACAACTGAATGAACCTCAAAAATATGATGTTGAGCAAAAAGAAGCCAGACATAAAGGCATATATACTGTATGGTTTCATTTATAGAAGCCCGAGAAGAGGAAAACTAATCTTAGATTATTAGAAATCAAAATAGTAAAATAGTGTTTACCTCTCGGAGGAGGCATTAATGCTCGGGAAGAGGCATGAAAGAACTTTCTGGGGTGATGGAAATGTTCTGTATCTTGATCTCAGAGGTGTTTACCCAGGTGTATACGTGTGTAAAAGTTCATTGAACCATATCCTTACTATTTTTCACCTTACGGTATGTAAATTATACCTCATTTTTTAAAAATTCAATTTAAAAAAACATGGAGTAAGTATGCTACCAACTGTGTTTTTAAAAATGTGGGATGGGACTATTTGGCTTATTGTTGAAGCAAATATCTCTGAAACAACAAAAAAAGAAAAGTGACAACACTGATTTCATCTGAGGAGGAAAGAAGGTGGGCAGGGACTGAGTAAGAAGATTTACCTCTTAGACTCTTAGATTTAGGGTGACAAAGACAAGCCAGGTTCATGTCCCAATGTTATTATTATTAATAGAGCCCTCTTTCACTCTTAAAAATGTCCTGGTTTGTATGTCAAGTTATATGATCAACCCACTTATATATCTTGAGGATTTAGTATTATGTGAATGCATTACTTCAAAAGTAAATACAATATAAATAAAAGACTGCCTTTTGAAAGCAATGTAAGAGCATTTTCTCTTTGTATAATTATTTGTTTCCTTAGTTTTCAAAGGGAAGACAAGTATCGAAAAAGTGATGCTCGTAAGCTTGATTTAATCTACCCTGTACATTTGTGCCAAACTAATCTTGTGAAGAATAGCTTTCATCTCACTCCTCTTCTGAAAAGCCACCTTGAGGAGTGGATGTGGCTCAAGCCATTGAGCACCTGCCTCCCACATGGAGGTCCCAGGTTTGGTTCCCAGTGCCTCCTAAAAAAAAAAAGGAAAACAAATGAAGAAACCAACTCAGGGAAGTCGATGTGGCTCAGTGGTTGAGCACCGTCTTCCCACATACCAGGTTGCAGGTTCAATCCCCAGCCCTGGTACCTCAAGAAAAATTAAAAATTAAAAAATTAAAAAGACCAAAAAAAAAAACACCCACCACCCTAACTTCTGCCAGGAGCAAGTAATGTCCTAACTTCTTTAGCTGACCTTGACAACTTTCCTAAGTGTGGCCTCAACCAACTTTCCCCCACTGCTCTGAAACCTTACCTCTCAGCTCTTCCCTAACAGACCTATTGCTTTTCCCCCAATATAGCTGTTTCTTCCAGCTTACCTGCCTTTCTTCACTCTGTCATCTCCACTAGAAATGACTCAATCCATCTGGATCCTCTCCACCCTTCAAGGCACCAAGCAACTCAAGTCCCATCACTTCCTTTTGGTCCTACCCTGAGCCACATTTATGTTTTACTTCTTCAAGTTATAATAACAAGTCATCTCAAACAAATTCGGTGTAAGTCAAAAATGGATTTTGAAGATTTTATTAAGCATGCAAGCAAGCAAACAAAAAACACTCAAGCACCTATTGTACTGGGCACTGCAACATGAAGTTGACTAAGGCTCTCCTACACTGAGAGACCTCACAGAAACAGCTGCCAACTACCCTCATACCAGATTTGTCCTTACCTATTTTCACTCTCAGCTGTTTGTAAAAAAAATGGCTTTGTTGTCAGTAGCCCACAGACACACACACCATTATGGACTGAACTGTGTCCCCCCAAAAAACATGTGCGAGTTTGAAACCCCAGTCCTGTGAATGTGACCCCACTTAGAAACAGGATCTTTGAAGATGTTATTAAATAAGATGAGGCAAAACTGGATTCGGGTTCTTATAAGGAGTATATGTTTGGGTACAGATAGCCACGTGATGGGGAGAGAAATTGAGTTTTGCCACAAGTCAAAGAGCACCATGGATTGCCATAGGCCACCACAGGACTCTACAGACTGCAGGGGAAGCACGGCCCTGCTGACACCTCGATTCAGACTTCGACCCTCCAGAGCAGTGAGACAAGACATTTCTGTTGTAAGGCACTCTGTTCATGGCACTTTGTACCAGCAGCCAAAGAAAACCATGACACACATACATGCACAAATACTCCCCCAAAGATCATAAAACGCATAGGCCTTCAAAAGTTGTTTATCAGCAAGAAAAGGCCTCTGTATCATGAATTACATAACATACATTTAATTTTATGCAATTTTCTATTGTTTTCTAATTTTTCCATGAATATGTGTCTGATCTAGTCAACTAAATTGTTACTTACAGAGTAATTTATTAATTCCTTATGTACCTAAAATACTATATTCATATGGTCAATACGTCTTTGTTCATTGATTTATGATATAATTCTTCTTGATGTTTAAGTGCTCCATAATTTATAGGTGATTGTTTTTTACACATATTAAATACATCTGTGTCATTTACTTTCCAGAGTCTCTTATACTCATTGATTTCATTCTTAATCCCCTCACTATATTCACAATGCACTAAAAAAAAATTACCCTTTTGAGTAATAACTGGTTAGGATAAAGCCATGAACATGAAAAGAATAAGGTGATATGATTTGATCTGAGTTACAAGATGATTTAAGCATAGTACATAGCCCTTAATAATTAATGAGCTTCCATCTGAGTCTGTGAAAGAATATCTGCTCGCTATTTCAAGTGAAATGAGGTTTGTAACAATAGCGCCTCCCCGAAGTGTTTCTAAATATGGTCCATCAGCAGCACTTAGGGCCGTCATCACACGTGCATATTTGTGGGCCCTACCCCAGGGTTACTGAACCAGTATCCAAGAGAGAAGAGTTCAAGAACCTGTGGTATACCAAGCAACCACAATTTTGTACTTTTATATTTTATAACAGACATTTGATTTGCAATTTATAATATCTTGCAGAGGAAGTGTGTGAGCATCACTTCTGAAGGAACTTTGCTGAAACACAGAGAATCTACAGGACACATATAAGATCACATAGAGGGAAGCGGATGTGGCTCAAGAGATTGGGCTCCCGCCTACCACATAGGAGGTCCCTGATTCCATTCCCGGTGCCTCCTGGTGAAGACAGCAAGCTGGCACAATGGGCTGGCGTGGTGAGCTGACCCAAGAAGATGCAACAAGAGATGAGGAAAACCTAATGAGAGACACAATACTCCCACATTAGAGATCCTGGGTTCAGTTCCCAGTTCCTACTAAGGAAATAAGGAAGATGAACAGACACAGCAAAGTGCAAACAAAAAGTGGGTGGGGAGAAATAAATAAAATAAACCTTAAAAAAAAAAATAAAGATCACATAGCACTGTGCCACATACTCATTTATTCATTCTCTCACTCAACATATATTTATTGAGTGCTCCCTACATGGGGCTCCTTTCTAGGCATAGGGATACAGCAGTGACCAAAGCAAAGACCAACCTCTTAAGAGGTTTATATTCTACTATGGCCCATTTCAGGCGATCAATAAATATTACACAAGGGTGAATTAGGAAAAGTTAGACCTCCAGACTCTTCGTAAAGTGCTTTCTCACTATAACCAATGGTCTGCTCACTATACCATGACCTATCATATTATGGATTTATTCTACAGGCAGCATGGAGAAAGAGCATAAGGAGTAAAGCAGACCTGGCTTCAAAATCTGGTTTTAGCACTTATATGCTTGGGGACTTGGGGCAAGTTCTTTGAGCCCCTAAACTGCAGTTACAGAGTTGGTCAATGCCTACCTGGAAAGATCAAGGTAAGGATGAAGAGATGACAGTATATGTACAACACCTAGCATGGTGTCTAGTACCCTGTAGGCACACAAAGTCCTTTCTCATTTCTTCTGTACTCAAATATGAATCTCAACTGACAGCATCACAGCATACCTAAAAGGCTAGATTTTAGATTTGGCAGAGGGCAACCATAACTAATTTGCCTTCAATCTTGTCATAAAAACTGTTTCCATAAATTTTATCCTATATTATTCATGTAGATGATAAGCTTTTTGGATATAAGTGGCATTTACTCCATTATTAAAGGAATATGCATTATGAACACATCATAATACCAGTCTATACCTTTGGAATATCTCTCAATTTCCAAGAAGAAATTTATTTAAGTCATCAATTTTAAAAAATTTATATGTAACTATTTGTCTTCTCTTCTCATCAAAGTATTAAGTAACAAGGCCACCAGCAATCATTTCAGCCACCACTTTCTAACTGTTCAACCTCTCCAACACCAACTTGACCAGCTCACAATGATCCAGCAGCACTGGCTTCCTTTTGGCTCCTCAAACCTGCCAGACTTTCCAGAATCTATACTTTCATGCATGCTATTGTCCTCTGTTCGCCAGGCTGGTGGTTAATCAGGTCCCACCTTAAATGTCTGCTCTGCAAAGAAGCCTTCCCTGACCATCCTGACAAGGTTAGGCTCCACTGCACAGAGTGATGTGGCGAGGCCTCCTAACCATCAAAGATGCCTGGGTCCCAGGCAGTCATCTAAAACCTGGAGTTCTGCTTCAACACAGTCACACAACTGTGCAGTTAAATAAAAGTTCATACACAGCATGGTATAATTGGCAATAGTGTGTGTGCACTGGATAATTAAAAATATTAGTCAGGGGAGAGCAGATGTGACTCCAGCAGTTGAGCACCCGCCTCCCACATAAAAGGTCCCAGCTTCAGTTCCCAGTGTGTCCTAAAGAAGACAAACAATGAGCAGAAATCGAGCAAATGGAAAGAGCAGACAACGAACAAAAACAGAGCAAGACACTGAGCATACAACAAGCAAAAAAACAAAACAAGCAGGGAGTGGTGGTGGCTCAAGCAGTTGAGCACCTGCCCCCCACATGGGAGATCCAGGGTTCAGTTCCCCCTAAAGAAAAAACAGACAACAAGGACAGATAACTGCAAACAAGCAAAAACAACAAGCAAATAGACAAGAGAGCCATCTCAGGACAGAGGGATGAAACATTAGCCAGGGCTTTCAGCACTGTTCCCTCCTGTACAATTGCTGCTGAGAGGTTTAGGGAACTGTAACTTTTGCTCATAAGATTCAGAGAAAACAACTCTCATAAAAATACTCCCCCAGTATTGCCCAATTCTCTTCAAAATGCTTGGATCTTCTGTGGCATATACACATGATGGAACATTGTGCAGCAGTTAATTGAAATGAGGTCGTAAACCACATGGCAACATGGTTCAACCTAAAGGACATTCTGTTGAGTGAAGCAAACCAGATACAAAAGGACAAAAACTGTATAAATGATCTACTTTGAACTAAATATATTGTGTGGTGGAGTTAATAACTTGAATATGGGTCACCAGAAAACAGAATGAGGTTAGAGAATAGAAAGTTGAATCATTTGTGCAGAATTGGTAAAAAAAAAAAAAAAAAAAAAGGATGTGTGTTAATGTTTGAAAAAGAATAGAAATGAATAGAAAAGGTGAAAGCACAACATAATGTTTGTGACTAGCAGTACTATTATAAGGGCACAGTAGTGGTTTAAAGGAAAAGTCTAAGATCATGTATATTACTAAAAGGAAAGCTAACAAATGTAATATGAGAATGAATAGCATAGGAATACTGGATGTGAAATATGAATATTAGTAAAATTGCATATATAAGACAGTTTTTCTTTGAAACTGAATTAATATATGTTAATACTACAAGATGTTAAAATCAGACAAAAAAAAAAAAAAACATTACACTAAGTGAAAGAAACCAGACACAAAGTACTACTTATTGCATACCTATTTAAATAAAATGTAAATATAAATCAATTTATAAAGATGAAATTAGATTAGCAGGTATGGAAGGCTGAGGAAGGATATAGGGATTGAGAAATAACTACTAAGGAGTGTGGGGTTTTTCTATTTCGGAGTAATGAAATTGTTCTAAAATCTTTTGTGGTGATAAATGTACAACATTGTGATTATACTAAAAGCCATTGATTATACACTTTGGATAGATCATATGGTATGAGAATATCTCTCGATAAAACTGCTTAAAAATAAATAAATTAATAAGAACAGCCAGAAATAACAGCTACATACAGCAGGGGAAGCACAGAGAGATTGAGAGATGAAGAATTTTCTTGTTTGTTTTTTGTTTATTATTTTTTTTACTAAAATAATGAAGATGCTCTAAAAATGATTCAAGTAATGAATTGCACTACCATGATTGGCCACCGTGGAAGTATGGTATGCTTTATTAATGGGTATCAATAAAATTGATTTGTTTTAAAAAATGCTTAGATCTTTTGCTGTCAAATAAACCACATTTTGTGGAAATCTTTGGAAGGATAGTGATGGTCCGAGGCACTCTTCTTCCGAGTCCTTTTTATCTGTATTTATGCTTGTTCTCTGTTCTATGCTTGCCTCCAGGAGGGCAAGGACTCTGCCATCCTGTTGACTGTGCAAGCTCCATTACCAGCCCTTAAAGGAAAGCACTCAAAGCAGTGTGTCGTGACCACATGAGAGAGCTTCAATGGGGTATTACAGTGAGAGATCTGTCCATGCTCCATTCTCTCAATCAATGGAAAGAAAATGGGTACCCTGGAATGTTTTAAGAAAAGCCACAAGCATTTTTTTCTATGACTTGTAAAATTCATCCAGAGAATGAAAGTACAAAAGACCTGGTCATTAAAACTCTAATAGCTGTTTTGAAATGTGTTGAAAGAATTAAAGACTGTAGAAGAAAAGACTTGAGGTCACTCTTTTCTTGGTCTACCCTAACGTGCAGCAATACATCCTGAAGAATTAACTAAATAAAGTGATTCATGGAAGAAGCACCTACTGGAACAAGATTTTAAGCCTACAAATCCAGTTTCTTTTGAAATAGAAGCCTTGAAATACTTTTACTTACTAAACTTATACACATGGTAGGTTGTGGGTTTTTTGCTATATTTGGAACTTCGCCACCTATCATCATTGGAGAGGGATAGCTATAAAAATATCAGAGTCTTGTTCTATCTGAATCCAATGCATATGACAAATCGGACACAAATACATCTGAGCTTTTGAGTAGCAAATTTTAAAATATATAACTACTGACAATATTCTAGAGGGGAAAAAACTTTCCACTATATACACTGACAAATGAAGGCACACTGGCTAGAAATGGACATCTGTAGTCTAGTCAGTCACTCTACTTCACAGAAGAATATTCCTAAATCACACAAAGGTGTCTATATTAAGCTTGATTAATGGAATAATAAATGTGTTTACCACTCTCTCTATTGCTTCTTGCTAAAAACATATTGCTGTTTATCCTCAAGTACATTTCAATGAGCACTTCCATTTCACTTTAATAAAATATGTCACTTTCCTGACTTCTTTCTAAAATTAACTCATTTAAACCTATGGGATAACCAAGAGGAAAATTCCTTTGGAATACACAAAGGACAACATTACGGATATCCTAAAGAAGACCTACCTCAGGCCCCGTGATGTGCATCAGGCCAGAAACAGCAGAAGCCACGGCATCATATCCAGCTCGCTGCGACATCGGACCTGTCTGGCCATACCCTGAAATGACAAAAAGAGCAGTCAGAGTCAGCACCTCACAGGGACAGCAGTAGTATAGCAGTGTGTTAAAACCATGTGCACTGGGACAGACATGGTATGATTCCGCTTATATGAAATAGCTAGGACATGCCAATCACAGAGACAAGAAGTAGAGTACAGGTTACCAGAGGCAGGGGGCAGGGAAAATGGCAGTTAATACATAATAGGTACAGGTACGGGGATTTTGTTTGGGGTGATGGCAAACTCTGGTAATGGATCATGTGACGGTGCTGCAACATTGTAAATGATGTGCTTGGTAGGGGTTGAGATGGGAAAGTGTATGTTGTACATCTGTTTCCAGATTTAACAAAAAAAAAGAGAGCAACTAAAGAGACAATGACATTCAGCACATGAGCCTGAACTAGATCTAATAATGGAGGGAAAAAGGACCAAAAATACATTATGGGGACATATGAAAAATAGGAATAAAAACTCTAAGCTTTATATCAATGTCAAGTTTCTTGAACTGGATAACTATACATAACTATACATAATGTGATTACATAAGTGACTATCATTATTCTTAGAAAGGTATATGGAAGTATTAAGTGGTCAAGTAAGGATTAAGTGATATTATTATCTACTCTCAAATGTTTAAAAAACACAATAGATGATAGATAGATAGATAGATAGATAGATAGATAGATAGATAGATAGATAGATAGGACAAACAGACAGACAGATATAGATAGGTAGGTAGAAACATAGAAAGATATGGCAAATGAGGCAAAATGTTAAAAGTTGGTGGATCTGGTGTCTGGCTGGGAGGAATGTTGGAGTTCTCTGTATGAGTTTATATTATTTTTGCAACTGTCCTATCAGTTTGAAATTATTTCAAACTAAAAAGCCTTTTTTAAAAATTGTATCCAGAAATCTTGCAGCATTTTGTTACTATTATAGCTATAGTATCCCTTTAAAAGAATCAGGAAGAATTAATTATGGTGTTCTCCCCAAAGGGTCCCAAACTAGCAACATGTAAGCCAAATTTCACTTTTATGAGTGTTTTGCTTGGCCTGCAGAGTGCTTTGAAATTCTTTTATTTAGATGTCAACATTCAAAAATCAGGAGATTTCACAAATTTCTGGTCTTTCTTGAAAAATCAGAAAATAAATTCAAACCTAGGTACACATTCTCACCTGACAACAGTCAATTAGAGTAGCAGCTGCCCTCCTTTAGACAGGACATGAATTCTCCAATTTGCCTCAGTCTCCATTCCTTACTTCTTTATGTCTAAGCCCGAGTCACTCACTTAACTTACCTCCCAGACCCCAATAAGTATTTGCTACCCTTGCTCTATACAAAACAACTTACAAAATAAAGCAAAACAATTGCTGAAATCCTTAGTTTCAATTTACATATTTTCTCAAGTAGCAAAGAAATCATAAGTGATAATAAAAAAATTTATACATAAATAAAACAATTACATTTTTAATAGAGCTTTTTGAGATTACATGCAGAGGATGTTGGGGAGTTTTTTGAACCAGGATAATACAAAAATATTTTCTCCTACTCAACTCAGTACTGTGCTTATCATTGAATAATTAATGTTTTATCAGGAGCAAATTGAATCTGTCTCCAAATCCCATGTACCCACCACAGAGTGCCCTGATGAAAAGCCTTCCTTATCCATCAGCTATATGCTGATATTCTCTATTTTCAGGGTTTCGAGTCCCAGATGAATGTGCTTTTGAAAGATCAGGAAAGGGTTGCCTCGGGATCTTTTTTTGCTGCCTTCTCCTGCCACCTGGAATGCTCTCCCTTCATCTTGTCATATATACACATGCCTCACTCCCTCACTTCCTTGAGGTCTCCACTCAAACATTTTATTCCCAGAGAGATTTTTGTGACCATATTTTTTAAGGAGGTACCAGGATTGAATCCAGCAACTGGTACACGAGAAGCAGATGCTCAACCACTTGTGCTACATCGGTTCTTTGACCCTGACCGCCTTTTTATGAAAGAGCATCCTTACTTCTCATTCTGAATCTCTTGCTCACCTTGTGTGGCAGTTGGAGATTATTTATGAATCCCAAAAGGGAAAGATTATGTTTTTAAACTAATCTATTCCTCTGGGTGTGATATCCTTCGATTGTATTAAATTCAAAGGTTTACTTGATAAAACCAATTTAGGGTTTTTGATTCAACCATGACTCAGCTTGAGTCCCTGCCAGCTTGGTGGGCTGATACAAATGGGCACCCACTCAAGAAGACACGAGAGAGAGAGAGCTCTGTCCTGTTTGATCCTGGGGTCCCAGGGAGAGATGAGCCATTCGTCTGATAGTTTGCAGCTAAAGAGAACAGAGCAGCTGAGCAGCTGAGAAGGCCCAGAAAGAAATGAGACCTATACCTGTCACCGATACAGGAAGCCCTGAGAGACAAGGCAGTGATCATCCGCCATCTTGCCTCAACAATGGCAGCTGATTTTGGTGAGAAAGTACCTCCTATGGTACCATGAGCTGGACTTCCAAGGACTTTAAGCTTTTACCCTCTAAATGAATACCCTTTATAAAGCCAACAGATTTCTGGTTCTTTGCCTCAGCACCACTTTGGCAGACTAAAACACCCTGTAAAATTGATCTTCATAGCCCTTACCACCAAAAGATACATAAATTAGCCATTTGTTTAGGAATGTGTTTTCTGTCTCCTCCCTACCAAAAAGAATGCTTCAGAGATTGTTTTCTAATTGGTTCACTGCTGTGTCCCCAGTATCTAGAATAGTACCTGGCATGGAGTAGGTGTTCAATACCATTTATTGATAAAATGAATGAATGAATACTTGATATATAAAAGTTTTTTTCAAAAATAAGTAAATAGGAGAACCAGCAAGATGGCAGCAGGGTAAGGAGCTCCTAGAGTCAGCTCCTGCTATAGGGCAGTTAGTAAACACCCAGAACCATCTGGAGCTAGCTGAAGCACCTGTTTGAGAGCTCCAGGGGACCAGAAGAGCATCCTGCAACGTCCTTGAAGAAGTGGAAGGAGGAGACTGCCCATCTGCAGAGAAGACTCATAAGCAGAGCGCTCCATGCCCCAGAGGCTGGTACCCATCCTCCACTGGAGGCACAAGCCACCTAGGGTGCTGTTCTGCAGCTGGAATTGAAAGCTCCACTTCCCCAAAATGAGGAAGGAAGAAACAGCTGGGCACCAATTTCAGCTACTGATGAGGAAATTCAGTGGACTACAGCATGATCCTGAGAACAGCTGAAGTTTGAGCCTATCCGAGTCAGAAAGGAGCTGGGAGCCACCATCTTAACTCTGCGCCTGGCACAAGGGGAAGCGGGGTGGACTGAGAATCCCAGTGCTGGTATGGTCCAGCTTCTTTCCATCCAGGTCATATGGCAGCTCTAGTCTAGGCCCCAGTGCCACCTCCAGCAGGGAGGAAGCTCCTGGGGCCTGCGCCAGCCTCTCTGGGAAATTACCAGCCAAGCCACAGAGGCCAGTGATTGTCCTACTCTGGTGGCATGAGCCACCCAGGAACTACTCTGTGGCTGGAATTGGAAGCTCCATTTCCCAGAAACAGGGAAGGAGGAGACGGTTGGCTGCCAACTTTGGCTACTGATTGGTAGACTCAGCTGGCTAAGAGACAACCCCAGGAACAGCTGGGGTGTGGACCAGCCCAAGTCAGAAAGAGGCCAGTAGCTGCCATTCTGACTCTGCCCCAACCTAAGGGGAAGCCGGGCTAACTGAAACTCTCAGTGTCAGCAGGAACCAGTCCTTTCACACAGATCAGCCTGCAGCCCGCCTAGGCCTCTGGCGGGGAGGAGGCTGAGGTGCCCTGTACCAGCCTATACGGGTAACTGCAGGTAACTTTGGCTGGCATAGACTGAAAATCAGAAGTCTACCAGGGCAACTGCGGTCATCTTGGACCTGCACTTCATAGACTGCTGCCCTCACCTGCAGCTCCACCCCCACCCCAGCCAGGGGAGAAAGGGATGTGAAGCTTCATCAGTCTTTCTGGGCAACTAACTACAGTCTAGGCCTGCACTTGGATTATTCCACACAGCTGTGACTCTGTCCCTACCCCTGGCAAAGGAGAAAGTTGGAAGAAGCTTCATTGATCCCTGGTGCAATGAGAGCAGCTTGAGAGCCCACACCTTACAGCACCAATTACATGCTTGATACTACTGCACAACCAGCAAGGGAGAACGCATAGGAAGTCCTAAACTAAAGATAAAAACTGCAGCCAGAAAAAAATACTCTAGTAAGCCAGATGCGAAGACACCAACAAAAAATTACAATCCACACCAAGGAACAGGATGCTATGGCCCAGTTAAAGGAACAAGATAAGCCTCCAGATGACATAAAGGAGTTGAGACAACTAATCATAGATGTTCAAACAAATCTCCTTAATAAATTCAATGAGATTAAGAATATATTCAAAGAGATTAAGGATATTAAGAAGACACTGGGTGAGCACAAGGAAGAATTTGAAAGCATGCATAGAAAAACAGCAGAGCTTATGGGAATGAAAGGCTCAGTAAATGAAATTTAAACAACATATCTTATAATAGATTTGAGGAGGCAGAAGAAAGGATTGGTGAACTTGAAAAAATGGCCTCTGAAAGTGAACATGCAAAAGAACAGATGAAGAAAAGAATAGAAAAAACTGAACAAGGTCTCAGGGAACTAAACAACAGCCAGAGATGTGCAAACATACGTGTCATAGGTGTCCCAGAAGAAGAGAAGAGAAAAGGGGCAGAAGGAATATTTCAAGAAATAATGGTAGAAAATTTCCCAACCCAATAGAAGGACATAGATATCCATGTCCAAGAAGCACAACTTACTCCCATCCAAAAAAATCCAAATAGACCAACTCTGAGAATCAGAGTGTCAAATGCCAAAGACAAAGAGAGAATTCTGAGAACAGCAAGAGAAAAGCTATGCATACACTATAAGGGATACCCAATAAGATTAAGTGCTGATTTCTTACCAGATAACATGGAGGCAAGAAGGCAATGGTCTGATATATTTAAGATACTGCAAGAGAAAATCTTCCAGCCAAGAATCTTATATCCAGCAAGACTGTCTTTCAAAAATGAGGGCAAGATTAGAATATTCACAGATAAACAGAAACAGAAAATTTCTAAGCAAGAGACCAGATTTTCAGGAAATATTAAAGGGTGCACTAGAGCCTGAAAAGAAAAGACAAAAGAAAGGGACCTAGAAGAAAGTCTAGAAATGAAGATTGTATCAATAGCAGTAACTAAATGTGTCAAAAGAGTGGTGAAAATAAAATATGACAGATAAACCTCAGATAATCAGGAATAAACTTAACCAATGATGTAAAGCACTTGTATTCAGAAAACTACAACCCAATGTTAAAAGAAATCAAAAAAGTCCTAAATTGGGAAACGGACTTTGGCCCAGTGGTTAGGGCGTCCGTCTACCATATGGGAGGTCCGCGGTTCAAACCCCGGGCCTCCTTGACCTGTGTGGAGCTGGCCATGCGCAGTGCTGATGCGCGCAAGGAGTGCCGCGCCACGCAAGGGTGTCCCCCGCGTGAGAGCCCGACGCGCAAGGAGTGCGCCGGTGAGGAGAGCCGCCCAGCGTGAAAAGAAAGAGCAGCCTGCCCAGGAATGGCGCCGCCCACACTTCCCGTGCTGCTGACGACAACAGAAGCGGACAAAGGAACAAGACGCAGCAAATAGACACCAAGAACAGACAACCAGGGAAGAGGGGGAAATTAAATAAATAAATCTTTAAAAAAAAAAAAAAAGTCCTAAATAACTGGAAGAACATTCCATACTCATGGATTGGAAGACTAAATATCATTAAGATATCAATTCTACCCAAATTGATATACAGATTTAATACAATCCCAATAAAAATTCCACCAGCATTAAAGAAAAAATTGAAAACATCATCATTAAACTTATTTAGAAGGGTAAGGAGTCCTGAATAGCCAGAAATATCATTAAAAGGAAAAGTGAACACTCATCTTCAGACTTTAAGTCATAATACCTACCTACAGTGGTAAAAACAGCATGATACTGGCCTAAAGACAGACACGATATACCAATGGAACCAAATTTATGGTTCAGGAACAGACCCTCACATGTATGGTCAAGTGATTGTTGTCTAGCCTATCAAACTCACATAGCTTGGGCAGAACAATCCATTCAACAAATGGTGCTGAAAGAATTGGATATCCATAGCTGAAAAAAGGAAAGAGGACCCCTATCTCACACCTTATCCAAAAATTAACTCAAAATGAATCAAAAAACTAAAAATAAAAGCAAGAACCATAAAACTTCTAGAAGAAATTATTGGAAAATATCTTCAAGACCTGGTGGTAGGTGGTGGATTCTTAAGAGATAAGAGTAGGACTGAGTGGACTACTGATGTTTAATGTATGTAGAAGTTTTAATTAGCTTTACTGCAAAAGTGTGGAAATATATAGAGTGGATGGTAACACACAGTGAGTAACAGCTAGTTTATAAATGGGGATGTGACTGAAAATGGTAGTCTAGTTATGTAAATGCCAACTGACAGAATGCTAGAGAATAATCTAGGAACTGGATAGCACAGTAAACCAAGAGGTGGATGAGAATTGTGGTTGATGGTACAGATGCAAGAGTGTCCTCTGTCAGCTAGAACAAATGTATATCACTGCTGCAGGGTGTTGGGAATGTGGAGAAGCATGGGGAAAATCCAGCTGGAGTCACCTATGGACTGTGGTTAGGAGTAATAATACAATATTCTTGTATCTATGCCAAAGATGTACTGTGTTGATACTGAGGCAGTGTGGAAAATGTGAGCCAAATGTACACTATGGACATGGTAATAATCAGATGATATTATTTTATCTGTAGCGAATGACACACCAGTTGTGGTATGTTGATGGAGGGGTGCTGTTTGGGAATTCTACACATGTGCATGATTGTTTTATAAGTTCACAACTTCTGTCATAAAAAATATATATTTAAAAAATAATAATAGGGTGGGTTGGGGGAAAAACACACCAAATGTAAGATAAGGACTATGATTAGTAGTACGATTTTGACAATATTCTTTCATAATTTTTAACACACTTCTCATGACAATGCAAGGTGTTGGTGAAGGGTTGATGTATGGGACCCCTCTAAGATGTTATGCATGTTTGCTTTGTAAGTTCAAAACTTTTACTATATACTTAATTGTTTATGTATGTTCATATCTAAATTATATAAAAATAATAATAATATTGGTTGGGGGAAAAATACTTTGGCTAGTAGTAATATTTTGACAATGCTCTTTAATCATTAGTTAAAAAGGTTTAACAACAATGCAAGTTATTGGTGGTAGGGTGTTATGAGAGTCCTATACGATGTTACATATGTTTGTTTTGTAAGTTCACAACTATTATTATACACTTAAAGTTTATGTATGTTTATGTATGAGTGATATACTTCAATAAATTTTTTTAAAAAGTAATCTATAAGAAGTAAATGATGAAAGTAACTAAAGAAGTGTGTGACTAGATGGGCTAATTACCAATTAGCCTATCTAGATGCATTCACCACCAAATAAGGTCTTAATCAGAAATATATGAAGCAAAACCTCCAGATATAGCTATCACTTTATTATTAATAAAGTAAGAGAGTTCAAGAATAAATGATATTTGTCATTATTAATGACAGAAAATTGTGTCACAACATGTCTGTCTTTTATGCTTTAATGTGGAAAATGTCAAGCATAAATAAAAATAGAATCATATAATAAACCCGTCAGCTAGCTTCAATAATTATTTATTCAAGTCCAGTCTTATTTCCTCTATACTTATTTTTCATTTAAAACTATTAAATGAACAAAAAATTAAAACCATGGAAAAACCCCCAAATGTCTTGGTTCAGGTAAAAGCCGAACGTCCTGGCCTCTGACATGTCTGTCTCCCTATTTCATAAACAAACCTTGCATATTCTGAACTTTCTTTTTAATCTTTAGGAAAACAAAAATGGGATAGTGAAGGAAGTATAAAGGAAAACAAAGGAAAATTCAGCATTCTGAATACAGAAATATAGAATATAGAACATAGAAATATAGAAATTAACACCCAGCTTTAGAGAAGGAATTTATATTCCAGAGTGGCTGGTTTGCACCTGTAAAAGGCACCCCAGCCCAGGCCTCCCCTTCTTCCACAGTGGTTTTAAGTCACAAGTTGTCCTTCAACATAAAAGGGACCTCCTGGAGCAGAGAGAAGCAGCTTCCATAAGGCAGGAACGCTGTGTGTCCACAAACCACCTGTTGTCTCAACAGGCAGTCAAGGAAAGGAATTAAGTTTCAGTCTGCTCTAGGTTAGGAAAATCAGGTGCAATGCTCTCAGGCTTCTGGCCAAGAGCCCAAATCCCTCAAATGGGACAAAGTAAGGCTCCACACCATCCACACAACTCTAAAAGAAATCTTCTAAATAAAGGCCTGCATTAAACTCGGCTCAGAAAAACAGTTTGCTAAATAAAAGCGTGCCATAATAGTTGCCTTGGGATAACAATTCTCTTTTTGTTCAGTTTATAACAGGGAGGCACAAATGTCCTAATTATTTCAATTACAACTTCCAAGTATTTCTGTTAAAGAGAAATAGAAGGAACTCTCTTTGAAGGCAGTATGGCATAGTAAATAGAGGACGAGTTTTAGGAATGAAAAAGTTTAATTTCAAATTACAGCTCTCCCAACTACTAAATCTTCAGGAAGTCATTTAATCTTTCTGAGCCTCAATGTCCTTACCTATAAAATGGCAATATTCATATTTACCTCATAGACTTCTTATAAGAATTTGAATTGATATGGTAGAATAAGCAAAGTGCATTTTATGTTGTAAGTTAAATAAACATAGTCAATAAATATACATTAATCAATGTGCTAGTAATGTAATAGCTTGTCACTTCCAGAAAAACAATGAGAATATCAAAAAGAAAATTGCTTTGAGGTAGGTTGAAATGATGAGATTAGACTCTTAAGCACTGTAGTTATGTTGTTTAACAACCCATAAAAAGATAGTTCTTTGTACTTAGAATCTTGCACTTGTTTGCTTTAGAAAAGAAGCTGGTGGTAATTTTTTTAAAAGACATATATTTCTGGGAGCAGATGTGGCTCAAGTAGTTGAGCCCCTGCCTCCTAAGAAAAACAAATAACAAGCAAAACAGAGGAACCAACTCAGGGAAGCCAATGTGTGTCAGTGTTTGAATGCTGGCTTCCCTCATACAAGGTCCCAGGTCCAATCCCTGGTCCCTAGTACCTAAAAAAAATAAATAAATAAATAAATAAATATAAATAAATATATAGAGAGAGAGAGAGTCAGAAATTATTCCACCTCTTTTACCTTACATATACCTCAACTATTTCAATACCAACTACCAGTACTGTCAGCAAGTAATCGTGAATCAATAAACAGAACATTTTAAAGCAGAGACCTGATATTATCAAAATGGCTCATTGCAAAGATTATTGTCAGCAATGTGCAGATTGGAGTTTTTTACTAATAATTCAATAAAGAGCTGAAAAAGTGGCAAGCATAGAATCCAGATAGTTCTTTTAATTAACTTTACAATTCCAAAACCTACGATCAAAAAACAAATTAAAGAGGAAAAATTTAAACGTTTCAGTTGTATTTTCTATTCCAATAAGGAGGGAAAGAAATTGAAGGAGGTCACGGAAAATCAAAGAATGCCCCCACACTCCACTCCCCCACACACAGTTCATTGCAAGGAGCAACCTCGCCACCTTGTGGCCTTTATGTATATTGACTACACTATAAAGTCAACCTCATTTCCAGACCTGTAAGAAAAAACCTAGGGACAGGAAGCTGCAGTAAAAAGGGCATTCTTATCATGCCTTGATATTTGTCCTGAATACCAGGTGATCTGACTACCCTACCCTAACCAGGTTTAGTTCATTTTACTTCTCTAACCGTGTCTAATTTTGTGTTTGTCTTCTCTCCTTGGCTTATGGGCTTTTAAAAAGCAGGAGATACCGCTGGTGCTTTTGTTCTCTGTACCTCCTGCAACACCTCCCACGGTGCTGAACACATTGTCTACCAAGGATTAACCTTTTGGAAGTCATACATCCCTTTGACAAACTGGTGAACAGCTATACACTCTCGCCAGGAGAAAGAAATTCAACACATGCTCAACACACAAAATGCTGCAGGTGTCAGTACCCCACTCATAAACCCCGAGATAAGGATGAGGTTAAGAACCATCAGCAGTGGTCAGAAATCAATGTTTATATCTGCTCCAGGTCTGGAGCATCTCACTTACTAGGACAACTCTCCTTATGTTCAAGAAAATCTTTGAGGCTTCCATGCAACCAGCAGCTTCAGGATGGGACTTTGGCCTGATAGTAAGAGGAAAAGAATGAACAAAATAAAGCCTCTCTCATCTAGACTATTTCATTAGCCTCCTGTTTCCCATCTGTAGCCTCTTGGGATGGCAGGGATATTTTTTAGTGGAAATCACAGTGTGCTGCTTACTTGCCTATAATTTTCCTGGTCACCTCAAATAAATGCAAACTCCTCAGCTGGCTTAGAGAGACCCACGTGGCTAGGCCCTGCCTGCCCTCTGGCCTGTCCCATCAATTTCCCCACTGTCTCTACCTTGAGCCCCGCTGGTCTTACTGTCTCTGAATGCACACCACCGCTTCCTCCCACCCTGCTGCCTTTGCCATGCTCGTCTTAACTGGCAGCTCGGTGAGGCTGTCCCTGACCAGCCAGTTTACTCCTAGGAACTCTATAGCAGTTTACCGTTTTCATTCCCTCTACAGCACTTATGGCTAACCAATATTTTTTCTTACTCATGTGTTTGATAGATACCTGTATCTGCACTAGAATGTAAGTGCCATGAGAGCTGTGACATAGACGTCTGTTGTTTGCTGTGTCTTCAGCACCTAACAGAAGTCTGCCAGTAGCTCAGCTCCTCAGTAAAAGCATGTTGAATAAATTAATAAATGTAAATGAATAGGTTTGGGAAATGAAAATAACTAGCTATAGGACTAAGACTAAATGTTACTTCCTCCAGTAATATCCGAAATAGCCTATTGGGGGTAAGGTACAGAGCAGGAGAGTCCAGACAACTAAATTCCCCAGGTTCACCTTGTCACATTCCCCATGTTCCATATGTGACAGCCCACTGCTCTTTCGGAGTGTCTTCCATAACGAACCCCATCCATACCCACGGCTCCAAACAAAATACGGGCAACTCCCACATCTAGAAAAATAATAATATTTACTGAGCTATT
Organism: Dasypus novemcinctus; assembly: GCF_030445035.2. NCBI lineage: Eukaryota > Metazoa > Chordata > Mammalia > Cingulata > Dasypodidae > Dasypus > Dasypus novemcinctus. The sequence continues at coordinate 18,217,511 of NC_080677.1, forward strand.
ATGATATATTAGGCATCTGTTAGATTTTTGCCCATTAAATCATTTCATTCACACAACAACTCTATGAATTAGGTATCATTATCCTCTTTGACCAACTGAGGCTTAGAAACGCTAAGTCACTTGTCCAAGGTTATACAAATAGGAAGTAGCAGAGCTAGAATTTGAATCCAGGTTCTTGGTTCGAATCACAAAGACATGCTGCCTCCAGCTCGAAACTTTCCTAATCTCCACAAATGTGTGTTTGGGCACATATGGACATCTCCACCAAAAGTCCAAGGTATCACAAACTGAAGACACCCTGATCAGAATTCATTACCCTACCTCAGTCACACTCACATGCCACCACCCCAAATGCTTCCTTCTCCTACATTCATTGTTTAACTGAATAAAACATTACTCACATATCTGTATAATCCACAAAGCTAAGAGTCAGCCTGGACTCTTTTCTTTCACTTCCCACCTATATCCAATTGATCATTAATTCCTGCTGATTTGACCTCCCCAACACATCCCAAATCTATCTCCACTCTTACGCCATGTAATAGCTTATTTATTGGTCCTCCTGCCTCAGTTTATTCTCTGCACGGCTAACAGAGGCCTCTGAATATGTACTTCTGATCAAGTCACTCCCCTTATTAAAATTCTCATTAAATTGCCTACAGGATAAAAATAATTCCTTAGCATGACAAACTGTGTCCTTTGTGATCTGGCTCCTACCCACTCCTTACATTTTATCTGTTCTGCTCTTTCAAAACAATTCATTCTTAGGATAGCTGTTCTCTGAAAATGCATGGCACTTTTGCTCCTCTGGGCCCCCGCACATGCCACTGAATTGCGACCCTCACCTTCCCTGTATAACATAGTCTTCTTCAAGATTCAGACCTAGTCAGTGACGAGCGACTAGAGGCAAGAAAGAAGGAGGTTTCAAAAAGGGCTAGCACCTCTCCTGGTACAGAATCTTTTTAAAAATCAGGAATGTATTTAAAGTGAATACTATGAATGTTAGCTATAGAGCTAATACTACTATTCCAACAGCTATAGAAATTCCAACAACAGACTGTTTACTTGAAAAGAGAACAGGAGGCAATAAATGTTTCACAATAAATAATGTAACTCTTCAAAATCTGTATGACTATATGGACTTTGCTCATTTTCCTTCTCTGCTCATTTTCTGGTGTGTAGAACTAGAAGACAGGACAATCAGAATAATCAGAAGAACAGATAGAGAAAAGAATAGAAAAAATTGAGCAGTGTCTCAGGGATTTGAGTGATAGCATGAAGCGCACTAACATACATCTCATGGGCGTCCCAGAAGAAGAGAAGGGAAAAGGGACAGAAAGAATGCTTAAGGAAAAAATGGCTGAAAATTCCCCAACTTTTATAAAAAACACAAATGTACATGTCTAAGAAGCTCAACATACTGCAAATAGAATAAATTTGGAGAAACATACTAATCAGAAACCCAAAGATGAAGAGAAAATTCTCAAAGTGCTAAGAAAATAGCTACTATTAAAAAACAGAAAATTACAAGTATTGGAGAGAATGTGGAAAAATAGGGACACTCATTCATTGCTGGTGACAATGTAAAATGGTGCAGCCTCTGTAGAAGATGGTTTGGCAGTTCCTCAGGAAACTAAATTAGAATGAACACATCACCCAGCAATCCCGCGGCTAGGTCTATGCCAAGAAGAAGTGAAAGCAGGGGCTTGAACGGATATTTGCACATCAATGTTCATAGCAGCATTATTCACAATTGCCAAAAGATAGAAGCAGCCCAAGTATCCATCAAGCAATGAATGGAAAAACAAATGTGATATATACATATAATGGAATATTATTCAGCCATTAAAAAGGAATGAACCCCTCTCAATTTAGAGGTGGAGTGGGCATCACTATCCCAGGGTCCTCAGAATAAAGGATTAAAATATGGATTAGAGTGGACTTACTATAGAATTCTACTATAGAATTATTGTGACTCTAGCAATGGAAGAAATTATGTCATTGATATGGAGACAGTGGCCAAGAGGGTTGCTGAAGGCAGGGAGAGGGAAAAGCAAGTGTGCTGTGGGGGCATTTTCGGGACTTGGAGTTGTCCTGAATGATATTGCAGGGACAGGTGCAGGACATTACATATCCTGCCATAACCCACTGAATAGACTGGGAGGGAGTATAAACTACAATGTAAACTATAATCCATGCCGTATAGCAGTGCTCCAAAATGTATTCATCAAATGCAGTGAATGTACCACACTAATGGAAGAAGTTATTGATATGGGAGGAATGGGGGATGTGGGGGAGTGGGGTACCTCTTATGGGAACTTCTATGTTTTTTAATGTAACATTTTATGTGACCTATGTATCTTTTTAAAAAATAAAGATTAAAAAAGGAAAAAAGGAATGAAGTCCTTATGCATGTGACAACATGGATGAACCTTGAGTACATTATGCTGAGTGAAATAAGTAAGACACAAAAGGACAAATAGGGGAGTAGATGTAGCTCAGTGGTTGAGTGCCTGCTTCTGATGTACAAGGTCCTGGGTTCAATCTCTGGTACTTTGTAAAAAGAAAAAAGGACAAATATTGTATGATCTCACTGATTTAAGTACTTATAATAAGTAAACTCATAGAGTTAGAATCTAGAATATAGATTACTAGGGGATAGATTGGGGTAGAGAATGGGAAGCTGATGCTTAGTTTGCATAGAATTTCTATGCAAGGTTGATTGCAAGGTTTAGAAATGGATGATGGTGATGGAAGCACATTATTGTGAGTGTAATTAACAGCACTGAATTATGGATGTGAACGTGGTTGAAAGGGGAAGTTTTGGGTCATGTATGTAACAAGAATGAAATTTAGAAGATAAAACACAGGACTGTGTAACACAGTGAACCCTGTTATGGATGATGGGCTGGGGTTAATAGTACAAGAATGTACTTTCATTAATTACAACAAATGCATGACATTAATTCAAAGTATTAATAATAGGGTGGTGTACAGGAAAAAATATATCTAATATATAAACTATGAACTAAAATTAATAGTACTTCTCTGATATTTTTTCATCAATTATAACAAAGGTGCCACACTAATGAAAAGTGTCAACAATAGAGGGATATATGGGAACATTGGACTTTTACATTACTTTTCTGTAAACCTACAGCTTCTCTAATTAAATAATAATAAAAATAATTTTAAATATATATTACCATTATGTAATTCCTAAAGAATTAATAGATCTAGGCAATTATCACCCATGGCTGCCAACATCACAGAGAGATATCCAGACACTATGTACCTCCTAGTATACTTACACACCATGTTCTATGAAGAATTCTTGTCATAAAAAAAAACAAAAGAAAATGGAATTTAAGCAACCCTAAAGAGCTATCAATTTATGAAGACCAACAATAACAAAGTTGAACAAAATGGGGACGTAATGAGTAAATTCCAACTGCGAGCAACTCATGATAAATTAACAGGTTTTTAAAACAAATAATTGCAAGAAAAAAGAAATTGAGGAGGAATTTTTAATTAATGGAAACAAACATATCAATCAATTACAATGATTGGATTTTATTGGGATCCTAATTCAAATTTTTAAATTACAATTTTTAAATTATAAGTTAAATTATAAATTAGTTGCCATAACAAATACAATAGACTAGTTGGCTTAAACAACAGGAATTTATTGTTTCACAGTTTGGAGGTTGGAAATCCAAAGTCAAGAGGTTAGCAGGCTGTGCTTTCTCTGAAGTCTATAGCGTGAATTCTGGTGGTGGCTGGCTGCCAGTCCCTAACTCAATCCCTGCCTCTGTCACATGGCTGTCTCTCTCCCCAGCTGTCTCCTACTGACTGTGTCAAATTTCCTCTGCCTATAAGGACTCCAGTTGGATTGGTTTAAGACCCACCCTGATTGACTTTGGTCTCATTCTAACTAATGGGATCTTGCGTGATCCTATTTGCAAGTGAGTTCACATTCACAGGACTAGAGTTTAGGACTTGAAGGGGCCTTTTGGGGGAACATGATTTGATCCATAACTGTTGTTTATGCTTAAAAAACAATTCTTATATTTTTGATACATTCAGAAATATTTAGAGATGAAATGGTAAACATATGGGATGACAGATGAAATAAGATTGATTGTGAATTGATCTTTGTTGAGTTTTGTAAAATGTACACGTGGAGGTCCATTATATTTTCTTTCTACTTTTGTGCACCTTTAAAATTTTCCACAATAAAATGTCAAAAATAATAATATATTTTAAAACCATATATGAATTTCATTTTGTATGTCTAAAGCACATCAAGGAATAATACAGCTGGGATGGTTTAGGACAAAAACTCTTGCTTTACAGATGAGAAAAATCAGACCTATAGATGTTAAATAATTTGGCCAAAGGCATAAAGCCAATCAAGAGCAAACCTAGAATCAAAACTCAAGTTCCCTTCATCTGAACAGGATAGCTCTTATTTTATTCTGAAGATTCTTCACAGCCTCTTTCTACTTTACAGGATTAATTCAGACATAAATTCAAGAGCCAGTTCTTTAATAGTGTTTTGGAGTTTTTTTGTTGTTTGCTTGCTTTTTTTGTGCTTTGTTTTATGGACATTTCCCTTCTCATACCTCTTTTCTCCCCAAGAGAAGTAAATATATTCATCAAATGCACCTAAGTTTCACATTCTTATGTCTCTTCACTCAACTTTCTTGCATTATGAAAAGCCTTCCTATTACTTTGAAAGAAGTTTCCCAAAATTATGCAGTCAATTTAATAGTTTGTCTTTCTATCAAATACAAAACAACTTACATTCTCACAGTTTTACCTCATGTAGGCTTTCTTTACTCTTTCTCTCAGAGTACAGAAGTAGCATTTCTATTTTGCAAGATATCTACCTTTCTACGTGCAAGATTACAAAACTAACCTCCATAGCATTCCAATGTGATTTCTATAAATTTCAATACAGCAAGAAAGCTCCCTGCAAATCTGCTATCCAATATAAAGTACCACTTTCAAGGATACATAAGATCAACTAATAGTGGGAATTTAGGGTCATAGCAGTAGTAGTGGTGGTGGTGATGGTAGGAGGAGGAGGAGGAGGAGTGGTAGTGGGAGTGGTAGTGGTAGTGGTAGTGGTAGTGGTAGTGGTAGTGGTAGTGGTAGGAGTAATCATGTACAGAGTACTTGCTACATTCCAGTAACTGTGATGGTGCTTCGTATGTATCTCGTTTAGAATCACATGAGGAAATTTTTAATATCTTATTTTATTTACTATTGAAGAAAATTAAGCATTGAGAGTATAAATACTTTACCCAAGGTCACACATCTACGTACCCTGTTTCTATAAGTATTGAACTGTTAACACTCATTACCATATAATCATTTTTACAAAATATTTCCATGAGTATCATTGAATCATACAGTGTTCAAAGATCAAAAATGTGATTAATATGGCTTGCTACCTCAATAACCTTGAAATTGGACCCCTCAATTTCTATCATGAAGAGCTAGCAAAGTTGATTAATTGTTCAGTATCTGAAATATCTGAAATACATTACTAAGCTATGTCCCTGATCAGAAAAGGCAAACAAATTTATAAGTTAGGCAGTATTCTGAGATGTAGCAAAAACATACATAGCTAAAAATAATTACATTTGTAGCTTAAACTGATATCTATCTTAAGATTATCATTTTGTTTTATGATATCCAATTTGGAAGTGCTGATATATAAAATACTTTTTTGCCAATTGTTTCTCATGCATTAATTTCATTCCCCAACCAGACAGCATAACAACTAGGCAGAGAGCTGGAACTTAATAAATACTTTCACCTGGCTAGCCCATATTTTTATTATATACTTCCTCAAGCACACCATTGATATTCTTCACATAAAGTATTAAAAAAATTTTACATGTAAAATTGGGTATGAAGATATTGTCTTATCCATAACACACATTGTGTTTTTTATGGAAAAGAAATATTAATAAAAAGAGCCAGAAGTTTTCAAATTTATAATCTTCCAAAAAGCATCTACAAGGCTCTGATGATCCTGTCAATGCATCCTGCTAAAAGTGATTGCAACTATACACTAAATTGCATGCATAAACACACTTATAAACATATAAACACACATACAGATTATCCTAAATTCTAGGAGACTTATTCAAGTAGGGAAGAATAAAACTTATAAACCACACTGACTCAATGAAAATAAACTGAAGAATTAATAATCCTCAGATTAATAATTCAAATATATTTGCATGGAATCTATTCTTTAAAAAACTAAATCAACAGATCTATATCTTAAGAGTTAACATTTTCTACAAGACGAAATGCAGCTACATTCTGATAGATGCCCCATAAAATCATTAAGGAATGAAGAGAATTATCATTGTTAGATATTTTTCATTTTTAGAAGCAAAATCAAATTTTAAATGACAGAAATATAAAACATGCTCTATGGGTAGAAAAGAAAATAAAACCCAGCCAGACACTTAAATAAAACCAATTCCCTATAGCTGGAGTCCCACATTCCAAATAGCAGGACTACATCAACCTATGAAAAAACATTTTAAGCAAAGAACAGAAAAATGTTCACCACAGACTTCTTTACAGAGACTAAATATCATCTCAAATGGAATCCAGATAAATGGATAATCCAATTGAGTAACAAATTAACAAGAATTACCTTTAGCCTTAACCCATTGCCAAGAGAAAAATATTCAACTAAGTACAGTTCACATCTTTATTTAATAGAGATTAATGAAAAAAGAATAAAAGTAACCCAAGTTAGGAAGATATCTCATGTAAGCTAGTAATCTTTGAATTGCCCATAATTGGAAGGAATTTAAGACTTTCCAAAAGTGAAGACTTTGGGGCAAGCAATGCTTCCTAAATAATCAAATATATACCAATGTCAGATAACAGAGAAATAACTTAAACTCAGGAGAAACAGTATAACATGCAATGGTACTGGTAAAAATAATCATTTATAGAAATACTGATGGGAGGTTTAAGTAGTTTGCACTGATGACCATACCAAATATCCAGATCTTGTTTTTAAATGCCAGTCTCCACTAAATGGAACCAGGGGTCCTTGGAAAAAATGGTTGATCCCAGGGCTAGAACAGGGGGAAAAGAAGATAAACCTGGAATATCTTTTGCCAAAGTAAAGAAATGCTCAAATAATAATGAGGACAAATCACAAGGATACAGAAGCCATCTTGAAAGTGCTCCCACTGACCAAATCTGGGGCAATTTGAGCATCCAAATTAATGATAGTAAAGGATTTTAACCTATCAAATGACATATGTATACACGAGTCTACACTGATAAATAAGAGAGATGGGAAAGCTCTTCCTTGTAGTAGAAAGCCAACAAATAAATGCAGAAGGAAGGATAGAGTGAGAAAATCACTACCTACAAATATCATCATAATAGTAAATGCAGGCAAGAATCACAAATATATGCTGATATCAGTAGAGGAATGTTTGAGGAGTACCAGGATATTATCTCAAAGTATATCCCCACAAGATATCTTTTTAACAACAGAAGATAAAATAGCAACTTTACAGTGGAGAAATCTAGCCAAAACCATCTTAACCCAATGATCAAAGTTAACTGGCTAGTAATGGAACTAATCAACAGCAGGTGACTCCTGATTAGGTGCACCGAGAAGAACTCAGCATCACGTCTACAGCATCCCTGAGGAAACATCAGACAAACCCAAACTGAGGGATATTAAATAACTGACCTCCACCCTCAAAAACGTCAAAGCAATGGACACAAAGAAAGACCAAAGGACTACAAAGAAAGGCTCAGCTTAAAGGAGACTAAAGAGATATGACAATCATATGCAATGCAGATTTTGGATATTTCTTTTTCTGTAAAGGATGATATTGGGACAACTGACAAAATATTGATAAAGTCTGTAGATTAGACAATAGTATTGTTTCAATGTTAATTTCCTGATTTTTGTCAGGAAAATTCCTTGATTGGAATTTCCAATTGATTGTAGGGAATACAAAGCGAAGTATTTGGGGGTGAAAGGCTATCACACATCTGTAACTTATTCTCAAATATTTCATAAAAAGTATGAGAGAGGCAGAAAAAAGGATACAAGTGTATTTGTATACCGAAATACATGAAGTAATACACTATTCTATAAGTAATGAATTCTAATATGCATCTGAAAATCATTTAACTTGCCTCTGTGCTTTATGAAGATGGAGAAGGACAAGAAGAAAGAGAAGGAGGATGAGGAGGAGAAAGAGCTAACATTTCCTGAACACTTTTGGTGTCCAAGTGTTTCACATACATTAACTCATTTAATTCCTACAATACCCTTAAAATTTGCAGATGAGAAATTGGAACTTGGAGAGGTTAAATAATTTGCCTAAAGTTACATAAGTATTAAGTGGCAGAACCAGTATTTGAACCCAAGCCTATCTACATGGACATGGTAAAGAATTAATAGACCACCATCAAAGATGTGAAATCTGTCCTTTTGAAAGAAATCAGACCTCGTAAAGGAGTCACAGAGTCTATGCAGGCCTCCATTCAGTTAATTCCCTCTCATCTTGGGCTAAGGGTATCCAAGACTGGCACCTAGAACTGGCTCATTATCACGACACCAGAAGTTATTGCCAATATGGAGAATTGCCAAGTCTACTAAGCTCTAATAAAGCTAATAAAGGCTATTTCCACAGAGGGGTCCTGAAGGGCTAGAATAAGTCATTTTAACCACCACCTCCTCACACTCCCCCCTTCCCCTACCGAAAGACAAAGGAAAAAAGCTCATAAGAAAGAAGAATTCTCTAACTTAATGTTGTAGTTTGCTGGTAAGCATTGACATATTTAGTGAAGTGGAGAAAACCAAAACAACTTAGAAATTGGGTTAATGTACATATTTATTCTTATTTTAATATCCTGAGGCTATCTTGATTCAGTGTGGAAAAATATATCTATATTTTGAAAATGTCTTAAATTCTAAGTAAATATGCTTTTAAAATTATTCTGGTAAGTTCATATTTTGTAACTAGAAAGGTCAAATGGTATCTTTGAAAGAAACCAGGCTACAAGGGAGCTGCACAGTGTTTGTAAAGGGAAAAACAAAATCATTCCCACTCCTCATCCCAGACAGAAACTGCAGAGGAGGAGGCCCTTATCTTAGAAAAGGAAGACTTAGCACGTAGCAGTATGGCTGTTCCTGTCCGTCTAGACAGACCAAGGCAGTCCTCCGTTTGTGGGAAGTGGAGACGTAGTGGGTGTAGGCAGGATCTAACTGAACTGCTAAGAAGATAGTAACCAAATATTCTATTTAAGTCATAAATGAATATGTAATTTAAGTCATGCTAACCCCATACCCCTATCCCATATCCCTAGCCTTCATTAAAGCTGCTCCTCCCATAAAACCTTGAGTGGGTGGTTTGGGGGATTGGTTTTTAATGGATTTTTCTTTGTGGAAAACAGTTGAATCAGTATCCAAGTAGACATGTTCTACTACAGGCCAACTATTTTTGTAAAGACTCAAATAGGTCATACACCAGACAGTCTTTTCTCAACTACTCAGATCTACCCTTGTGCCACAAAAGCCGCTGTGGACAATACATAAACCAATGAACAGGGCTCTGTTCCAATAAAACTTTATAAAAACAGGTGGCAGGCCAGATTTAGCCCATGGCTATAGTTTGCAGAGCCCTGCTTTAAAACAAGGATAGTTTAAGTAAAGGATGGCAACACCATCCATAAACTAAAATAATCCACTCAAAGCTAGAGCTTGGGCCCATGGTTCTTTGTGAATTTGTAAGTCTCAGAGGAATTAACATCAATCTTGAAGCAGACTTTGGACTTTCTTCAAGCCTTAGATTGGTGGCTCAAGTCAAACATATTAAAATCTTAATGAGCAGGGTCCCCTAACTGACATCTGGGTTACATGTTTAAGAAAGAACTTAATTATCTGTGCACATACACAAAAAGAAAATATCCTCCACCTGTTAGCCAACAATAGAATTATTCCATTATTTTTAAAGAAAATTCTATTCAGAAATTTTCATCTGGAAATCACAGAGTATTCTTGGTGATTACATATATCTGTTTCAGCAAAAAGTTAAGGAAAGCTCCAAAAGGATCAGAAAGGATAGGAAACTTCTAACTTATCAGTAATACTCAGAAAACCTATAACGCAAATTATCTTAGTGGCCAAAATCACAAATGCCTACAAAATCCAGGCAGTTATTGGGTAAAGCTTCTTGATGCAAGAAAATTAAGGAATAGTAGTGATTGTATCAAAATGCAGAGCACATAACTTGTCCAAGTTGGGTAGCCAGTGGATTATTGGCACACAGAAATCCACTATGCAGATCTCTTTTCTCAATTTTTCAAGTGAAGCTGAAGCTATGAGATTTTATGTGAAATCTCCCAGTTTTTAAATTTGTTGGCTCAAATATTTCTAAAACACTGCAAAGCCAAATATGTCTTTACCAACCACTTTTTCACTTTTGAGCTAAAAAAAATCAAATGGATACGACTGACTAGAAGAAAATAAAATCAAAGACAAGAAAAGGAACTTATGAAGGCTGTTTTGAAGCCAAAAGATTCTAAAGTACACACGGAGTCCACCTCATGAGCCCATGCTGATTCTAAGTAAAAAATTTAAGGTGAAAAAATATTCAGAAATTTTCTCATTCTTGAGGAACTCTAAGATTAAGTTAAGCAGCAATTGAAAATACTTAAGGGGAAGCGGACTTGGCTCAAAGGTTAGAGCATCAGCCTACCATATAGGAGGTCCACGGTTCAAACCCAGGGCATCCTTGACCCATGTGGAGCTGGCCCACGCGCAGTGCTGATGCGCGCAAGGAGTGCTGTGCCATGCAGGGGTGTTCCCCATGTAGGGGAGCCCCACGTGCAAGAAGTGCACCCCATAAGGAGAGTCGCCCAGTGGGAAAGAAAGTTCAGCTTGCCCAGGAGTGGCACTGCATACACAGAGAGATGACACAGCAAGATGATGTAACAAAAAGTGACACAGATTCCCAGTGCCACTGACAAGAATAGAAGCGGACACAGAAGAAGGTACAGCGAATGGACACAGAGAACAGACAACTGGGATGGGGGGGGAGAGAAATTTTAAAAATAAATAATCTTTTTTTAAAAAAAGAAAATATTTAAGGATTAATGAGTAATAAGTTATATTCTTCCTATAGATTTGTAGAGTTAAATAACTCATTAATTAATTGTGTTACCTTAGATAATTTGGGCCTCGATTTTCTCATGTGAAAAATAAGGAGTTGAACTGGATGAAATTATAGAAAACTAAATCTGAAAGGCCTATTAGGAATTATTTAGTACAATTGGCTCATTTTATAGATAAATAAACTGAGGCCCAAGGTCACAATTTTGGGTAGTAGACAGGAATACATAGCCCAGGGATCCAGAGTCCTGCCCTTGGGCATTCCATTACAGAAGTCATTTTCTACATGTCCTGAGGAGTCCCAGGGGTCCTTAGGGGATTCTTGGACAACAGGGCACCCCTCCTCTCCTGACTCCACTTGAATATGTGTAGCCCTGCCTCTAACTATGTTAGGTTTCTGTGAGAGATGTCAGTTGAAGAAAAGCTCAAGGACTTTAAAAGCACCACATTACACTGTTCTGCCTGAATTTTTGCCTGAGGCTGCAATGATAGTGACACTTAGGAACACACAAGCTTTATTAGTCAGCCAAAGAGATGCTGATACAAAGTACCAGAAATCTGTTGGCTTTTATAAAGGATATTTATTTGGGGTAGAAGCTTACAGTCACAAGGCCATAAGTGTAAGTTACTTTCCTCACCAAAGTCTGTTGCCACATGTTGAAGCAAGATGGCTGCCAGTCTTTGTGAAGGTTCAGCCTTCCTCTTCCTCTTAGGCTCTGTGGTCCCAGCTCCTTCCGTTCTCAGCTCTAGCCCTGCATGAGGCTTGTCTCTCTCCCTGGGCTTTCAGGCTCAGCTGCTCTGCTCGCTTCACAAGGTCAGCTGTAGACTATCAGGCTCATCTCTCTTCCCAGAGCCTCTGCCGTGTCTAATGGAACCTTCTCTCTTTCCTCAAGTATCTGCTTCTCGATGTATTTACTTCTGTGTGAGCATCTGTTTTATCCCCAACAGGGCTGAGTTGCATGCTAATGACATGGTTGTATCAGAGCCCTAATCTTAGCATAATTTATTCAGACATCTCAGCTGAATCCAATACAATCAAAGGGTTATCATGACAGAGGAAACAACCAGTTTACAAACATAATCTATAATATCAAACTGCTACAAGACAAGGGCTGTAAAGAGGTCTGGGCCAAACTCTTGGAAACTACTCACCAAACTGATTCTCTAAAGTAATTTCATTGCTAATAAATGAGTCACAACATTTTATGCAACCTCTATGAATCAACAAGTATCTACTGAATATCTACTATGTGCAAATATGTATTTCAAAGAAAATCAGTAGCACTTGAGAAAAACAGTGTCCAGTAGTGACAGACTCCAACTCTATCTTTCTCCCCTACCCTGCTAAGCATAGTTTCTGACCCCTCCATGATTGGGAATAGGGAGCAGGGGTGAGAAGAAGACGTGTGGTCTTCAGGGAAGCCCTCACTTAACTGCACTATCACAGTGATCTCGTGTTAGTACTCCAAGGGCTTTGCAGAAGTTTAAAGTATACTAGTCTCCAGGGGCGTTTTAAGGGATTCCTCTAGGACCCCCTCCTTCCCCATCACTGAGGATCTCTCACCTGTAGGTCTCTTTAAGCTGGTGAATGTACCTTTCTTCGGGATGGTCACTTATTAGTTTGTCTTCAGCCATTGGGCATAATCAGTACATCTTCTTCCTTCCTCTCTGACAAGATCTAAATCAATCACACAGTGTTTCTCTTTCTCACCCTGTTTGACAGGAAATATTTAAGAATGCAGTGACTTCCCAAACCGCAGTCTTCCAGACATCCTCTGGCTCTCTAAATAACTCAGGCGTGAATCAAATATCAATCCACTTATCCACCAAGCTTCAGGGAACAAAAACGAATTCTCTCAGAGGTCCCACTGAAGTCCCTTCCTTTGGCTTGGGATTATAAGACATATAGAACTACTTCTTTTGAAACTATGAATATTTTGAAAAAACAATTTAATTTTAAAATGACTATGGGAATACACCAAAATCTTAAGTTGTTAATTAAGATGGCGGCACTGTAACTCAGAATGGCTTTCTTTATTAATACCAGTATTTTCAATAGACCTTGACCAAAAGGGGAAAGCATTAAATTACATTTTTTTAAAAAAGAGTCTTTATGGCTAAGAGATTTCAAAATGAGTTGGGAGGTCATTCTGGAGGTTATGCCTATACAAGTCTCAGGCAGATTTCACTAACTGCCATGGTAAACAAAACTTCAAATGAAATGGCTCCTGATGTCTCTAGGGACATCTGGACTATGGGCAAGGCACTCAGCCACAAATCAACACCACTTCAGCAAGCACTAATTAGGAATATATGATAATCTATTTCACCAGTATAATAGATATAGACTCATTTATAAATTCCCTACTCATGATACTTCTACCCCTTTTATTTGAGCCTATAATTATCACTATACTCATTAAATACTTATCTCAGAAACTTAAATCTTTGGTCTGCTCATATGCCAGTTGAGCCCTGAATCCCAGCAGAGTTGTGACCAAAACCTACATTCCAGTTCTTCAGACTTGCCCAGGACAACTAACAAAATGATGATGATGGACAGGCCCCTTCTCCAAAAATGGAGAATCTACAACTGCATGCAAAAGTTCCTTCCATCTACCCCACAATATCTAAGCCCCCTCTCAACTCAAAGCCGTCAGAGTGGACATCATCCTAAATTCCTCAAGACTAAATAATGAACAATGGGGAGGAGTGTAACTATGGACCAGTGTGGATTTATTGTTATTGTAGGTATTGTCGTGTGGTAATGGAAGAACTTGTAACAGGGATATAAAAATAGTGTTAAACCAAGCTCAGAGAGGCAGGGGAGGGATGAATGGATAGAACACAGGCCATTTTTAAGGTGTTGGAATTGTTCTTTAGGAAACTGCAATGTAGGACCATGACATTATACATTTGTCAAAACCTTTAAAACTGTACAGCACAAAGTGTAAACCATAAACTACAGACTGGGATTAGCACCAATGCTTCAATTTGGTTCTTCAATTGTAACAAATGAATTTCACTAACGTAAGATATGAATAATAGGGGAAAATGTGTATAGGGGGTTAAATGGGAATCACCGATATATTTTTTAAGAGATATAGGGAATTGAACCTGGGATCTGCTCTTTTGCTCCGCATGCTACACTTTTTTTTTTTAATATACTCTTATTTTTTGAAAGATACTTAGATTACATAAATGTTACATAAAAAATAAAAAATGTAGGAGATTCCCATATCCCCCACTTCCTACCCCTCCCACACTTTCCCACATTAACGACATCCTTCATTAGGGTGGTACATTTGTTATAAATGATGAACACTTATTGGAGCATTTCCACTAAGTGTGGTTTATAGTTTACATTATAGTTTAAACTCTCTCCCACACAATTTTGTAAGTTATGACAAGATATATAATGGCCTACATCTGTCATTGCAATGTCATTTACGACAATTCCAATGTCCCAAAAATGCCCCCATATTACACATATCTTTCCCTCAATCTCCCTTCAGAACCTCCAGTGGCCACTGCCTCCACATCAATGATAAAAGTTCTTCCATTGCTAGAATCACAAAGTCTATAGTAGAATAACAGTAAGTCTACTCTAGTCCATCATTTATTCCCCAATCTTGAGGATTCTGGGATGGTGATGCCCACTCCGCCTCCACTCCCACTCCACCCATGGGGCAGATGGATGGAACTATCTTGCTTGCAGTTGTCCTGCTATACTTTTGATGTAACTCTTCTGTAACTAAAACTTCTCTAAAAGTAAAGTTTATAATGAATTTAAAAGAAAAAGAAAAAAATACTCCTCTATTTTCAAAGTTTTCCAGGATGAGCATTTATTACTTTTATAATTAACAAAAAAGCAATAATAGCTTTTTCAATTAAAAATAATAATATCAACATACATTTTATTTTATAATTATATATCTGATAACTATAATTACATGTATATTTCTCAATATTGAATGAAAATACTTTTTTTTTTGCTAATTGTATAACAAATACCAAGAATAGATCTAACTACATTCATATTTTTGGTATCTCCAGTAATGGAGACAACACTGACTCAAAAAAACTAAAAGAAAAATTGTCGTGTTGGTGTATCTTCAATACAGAGAATGTGCTTTAATTCCAATAAATTTATATTCCTTACTGTTTGAGTTAAACTAATATTAAGATGAATCTACATATTCTTTCAACAATCCAAACAATGATAAGGGAAGATGATGTCAAAACATTTGAATAGACATTTCTCCAAAGAAGATATTCAAATGGCTAACAAGCACATAAAAAGATGTTCAACTTAATCGTTAAGCAGATGCAAATCAAAACTATGATGCAATACCACTTCACACCCATTAGGAGGGCTATATAAATTTTTTTAAAAAATGGAAAAGACAGTGTTGATGAGGATAAGGAGAAATGGGAACCCTCATACGTTGCCAGTTGGAATGGAAACTTGTGCAGCCATCGTGGAAAACAGTTTGGTGTTTCTTCAAACCATTAAACATATAATTACCATATGACCCAGCAATTCCACTCCTATGTGTATTTATATATATTTATACCCAAAAGATATGAAAACTTAAGTCCACATAGAAACTTGTATGCAAATGTTTATAGTAGCATTGCTCATAAGAGCCAAATGGTGGCAACAACACAAATGTCCATCAAGAGATGAATGAATAAACTGTGGTATATACGTACAGTGGTATATTATTTAGTCATAAAAAGGAATTAAGTACTGATACATGCTACAGCTTGGATGAAATAGAAAGCATCATGCTAGTGAAATAAGTCAGACACAAAAGGTCATACATTGTATGATTCCTTTTATACAAAATATCTGCACTAGATTAATCCAAAGTGACAGAAAGCAGATGAGTGCTTGTCAGGGGACAGGAGATGGAGAGTGATTACCTAAAGGGTACAGAGTATTCTTCTGGAGGGATGAAAAGTTTTGAAACTAGAGAGAGGTGGTTGCACAATGTTGTGAATGCACTAAATTGCACATTTTAAAATGGTTAATTGTATGATATATGAATTTCACCTCAATTTTGAAAATTGGAGTTTTTTTTGTCAGAGGTAATGAAATTGCTCTAAAATTTTTTGTGGTGATGAATGCACAATACTGTGATTATCCTAAAAACCAGGGACTGTACACTTTGGATGGACTGTATAGTATGTGAACATATCTCAATAAAATTGCATATATAGATAAATACAAATAAACTAAATACAAATGAACATGTACTAATAATGATTGAATTGATGAACACACAATCATGTGATTATACCAAATATCATTTATTGGACACTTTTGATGGATGGCATGCTCTATTATATGTACCAATAAAATTGATTTGTTTTTTTTTAAAATAAAATATTTGGGGGGAAAGGGGGACCAGCCCAGGTTCAAAATTTTTCTGTGACTTATCTTAAAATAAATAAAGAATTTTGTTTGCTAGAATAAGAAACCAAGCTGAAACTGACATTATTTCATAGAAAATGGATATTTCTATTTATTTGTATAATTGTGCCAAGAATGAAAAAAATCCCCACATTATGTGAGAAACTATTAGATAAAGAGCAGTTTCAGTTGTGCCCTAAATTAAATGAAATTGAGGTAATGATTAGAGACTTCCAGATTTTGTCATCTCCATATGTAACTTTGATTGTAGTGCACTTCTCCATCATCACTCAGAGAATAGCACTTGGCTGATATCCTAAAAATATTTGGTCACAGACTTACCACAAACCATGAACCAATACCAAATTTCCTCCAATATAGTCAAGTTGCACAGCTAAATTTATGCTTTAAATTAATTCTAACTTGGCACCAGATACAAATAAATGTCCGGAACATTTTGGGAATATCCATTAGAGTCAGATGGAATACCAGGGAATGTATCAAAAGTGGTTCTTCTCATTTCTGGGTTAACATAGTAGCAAAGAGCCGTGCCTGTATGCTTCCTCTCAACATCCCATGAAAAAACCTATGGAGCTACATGATAAAGATCCAAACTGGCACCAAAAACACACAAAAAAAGACAAAAAACCTTAAGCCAAAGGGAAGATAACATTACATGCCAAATGTAGTGGATTAAAAAACACATTCTTGGATTATAAATCCTATGGGCCCTGTTCAGAATCAAAATAATACAGGCTCCCTTCAAATGAGCTGAATAAAAGAAGTTTTTACTCATTCCACCACATGCATCCATCACATGCTCATATTCTAAGTAAAGTTAATCAGAGATTAGGATAGGCATCCTTATCTTTACCAGTACTAATTAATGGATACTTTTTATAAGAGAATTCTAAGGAAAAAATTGGGATCAAAGGGAATTTAACAAGGTCCCTTTTCCCTATTTTAAGGTATTATCTGCACAGTTTCTCAGTCTTTTGCTGATCTGTTGTTATTGTTTAATTTGTGTTTCACTGGGTCTGTGTGATATTTGTTTTAAGTATCCAAAAGGAGACTCACTCCCCTAATCGTCATCATAGGCACGTCTGGTGAAGAAGTTCATCCTTGGAAAATCTCTATGCCCAAGGCCTGGTCACGATCTCCCAAGGAGACAAAGTGACCTGACTTTTATAAACGAGATGACTAATTATGATGACATCCTATTACAATCCTTTTCTCCTTCTTCATTTGGAGCACTGGAAGCCAGGCTTCTTCTATTCTTTAATAGAAATATTGCTACTCCAAAGGAGTACATGAGCATATTTCCCCAAAGAGCAAAATAAAATAATTTTGCAGAGTATTTCTAACTCTCATTCCCTTTCTTTTAAATTGTATTGGTGATCCTCATGGAATGGAACTCACTATGTATGACCAACCTGGGGACACTAGTGACAGTTTTTTGAGCCCATCTTTTTCCAGGATTGTCCCCATGGAAAAGGGCCAACATCTCTACCTACAGATGCAAGATTTTGCAAGGGTATGCTGGACCACCCGTTAATTCTAGAATCCAGAAACTGCATGTAATAGGCAGGTTTCCAGAACCAAAATAAGGGTCCTCCATCAGCCCCAATCACTTTTGTATTTCTACTTCTAGAAACTACAACCCAACACACAACAAAGGAAACACTAAATGAAGATGAGCAGAGGGCACAGCATCCCAGATGCTTTGATATCTAAGGAAAAGCACTGTAAGCAGGGATGGAGACGGGGATAATTCTGGAAGCAATCATAGCAGGGGAGTTGGCAAGGGAAAAGGGAAAACTTCAAATGGCATCTGCAGTCCTGACTTAATCACAGTATTACACAGTCAAAGCAGGAGATTATAAAACCTCTGTGCAGCAAACCCCTACTAAATTCAGATGTAGTTTCTGCAAACAATCTGCCATTCAACCAAATATTTTCCAGTAGGAAATTCCTTATACGTGGCTTGAACCTTTTGACATTTGCCCAGTAATGATTTTTTTCCTTCTTACAAAAAGGGTACTAGTAAAGTATGACACTCTTCTTAAGCAAGTCAGCCAGCCATGACATTTCATGTTTTCTTGTAAGCTACCTGTATATATCTGCACTGAGACAAAATGAAAAGAAAAAGAAAATCCTCTTTTTGAAACTTTTGTTTCTCAAAACAAGTAAAGTGGGCTTTCCTTGTGGATGGAAGCTGTAAGCAAATTTCACTTTTGATCCATAATTTCAGTCCTACAAAAGGTAATTAACAGCCCATAAATTTCCAACCAGGCCTATATACCTTTCCTTACTAAAGTAAAAACATCAATTCTAGAATCCAAGGTCATTCATACTATTGACGTTCCTAATCCTAGGAAAGCTCTAAATATTATTTATATTTGATAGGAAATAAAAGACACGTGAAACTTTGATGAGTCACTATTTGCTTATGTCCTAAAAGTTCTAGATCATTGTGATTAAAAATATCAAAGCCCAGATAAAGGGAGACATCTTTAATTTTGATAGACCCTAAAATATCTGCCCTTGTTAGAATGGAAGCACAACTTCGTATATGTAATTAACACCACTTAATTTTATTTTCAAAAAGGGACCCAAAAAAAATGTTAGGTTGTGTATACCCTTCCAAGCACACATACCCATGGAACTATACAATACAAAGAATAAACCCTAATGTGAATGGTGAGCTAAAGTTAATAGCATAATCAAAATAATATTGTTTCATGAATTGTAAGAAAGATACTACACTAATGCAAAGTGTTAGTAATAGGGAAAACTGTGTGAGGGGATATATGGGAACTCTTGTACTTTCTGCATGATATTTCTATAAACGTACTCTAATAAAAGTGTCCTCTTAAAAAACACATTACAAAAAGTCTGTCCATGCTAGAAACTTCAGGAGGTCTTCTCCAGTCCTTTACTTCATTGCGCACATCATCAAGACATATCAGCTTTGCCTCTGAATTACTCACATATTCCTATTTTATATTAATTGACAAGATAGTAGTGGAAGTGGTGAGAAGTGGTCAGATTTCAGATATATTTGGAAGTTACAAATGACAGAATTTGTTGATGCCTGGGATGTGGAATGTGAGAGGAGAATCTAAGATGGCCTTAAGAGTTCTTGCCTGAGCAGCTGGAAGGATAGCATATTGGTTAAGGTAGGTAAACTTGCTCTAAAAAAAGCTCCAATGTCCATGGCTTTACAAAATAATGGTTCATTCTTTTTTATGTCACAGCTAGCATGAGTCAGAGGGGGCTCTGTGTTAATTATCAATTCAGAGACCTAGGCTCAACATCACTAGCTCTTAGGGAAATACAAATCAGAACTACAATGACATATCATCTTATACCTATTAGAATGGTTGCTATTAAAAAAACAGAAAACTACAAGTGTTGGAAAAGCTGTGGAGGAATAGGAATACTCATTCACTGCTGGTGGGAATGTAGAATGGGAGCAGCTGTGAAGGAACAGGACAAGATGTTGGGGGAGAGTAAAACTGGCAGGACATGACCTAGTCTGAAAGGGAAGAAAAAGCTCTCAATAATCCTCACAGCCCTCTGCTTAGAAACAGCCCCTGGATTTGGATACTATGTTGTGGGTTCTCTACTTGACCTTTCTCCTGTTCCCCATTAGAAAGAGAGGTGGTTGTGAGCTTTCTAGGATCTTACTCACCTATTCTTTCACTCCTTCATTCATCCACTCAAGAAGTATTGAGATTCTATAACTTCCAAATATATCTAGAATCTGACCACTTCTCACCACTTCCACTACTATCTTCCTGGTTCAAGCCACCAACAGCCTCTCACATGGAAGGATGAGATAGCCTCTTAGTTGGTTTCATTGCTTAACCCTTTTGAAATGTAAATCAGATTCCACCATTCCTCTGCTCAAAAATGTGTCCCCCTCCACCAGGGGCTTGCCATCTCACTCAGAGTAAAAACCGAAGTCCTTCCAACTGCCTAGAAGGTCCCATGGAAACTGGTCCCCAGCAATCTTCACTCACTCTACTCCACCTCTTATAAATCCTCTGTGTTCCCTAAACAACCCAAGGACACTTCTACCTAAGGGTCTTCGTAGTTATTAATGTCTTCTTAGAATGTTCTTTTCTGGATATTGCATGAGTCTAATGGACTCATTCTTTCACTTCCTTCAGGTCCTTGCTTAAATGCCTTCTCATCCATGGGGCTTTTCCTGATTCCCATGCCCCCACTGATGATTTTCAAAGAAGGCCGCTTGCCTTTTTCATTTTATCATACAAGGCTGGATATGTGGATGTCCGCATGGAGCAAGTCCCCAGTAGCCCACACTGGACTGTGAGATAATAAAGAAATAAACCTTTTTTGCATAAAGTCCCTGAGATTCTGGGGGTTTACTTATACCAG
Organism: Dasypus novemcinctus; assembly: GCF_030445035.2. NCBI lineage: Eukaryota > Metazoa > Chordata > Mammalia > Cingulata > Dasypodidae > Dasypus > Dasypus novemcinctus. Next base: position 18,238,519 of record NC_080677.1, read on the forward strand.
TTTTCTGTAATAAAGGTGAAGTAATTTACCATTGTTGCTAAGAAGTGAATCTTGGAACCAGACTTTGGACAAGACTTTAGGCCCCAGTTCTATCACAGAAAATGAGGGTAATTCATATGTACCACATAAATTCTTATGAAGATTAGATAATATGGCAGTTTGAGATTATTTTATGAATCCCAAAGAGAGAAAGATTATGTTAATAAACTAACCTATTCCTCTGGGTAGGATACCCTTTGCTTGCATTAGATTCAGCTGAGATGACTTCGATTAAATTATGTTAGGATTAGGGCTCTGATTCAACCTCATCAGTAAGGCATGACTCAGGTTGAGTCCCCACCCACTTGGTCTGATATAAATGGACACTCACTCAAGAAGAATGGGAAGAGAGAGAGCTATGTCGTTTTTGATCCTGAGGAGAGATGAGCTGTTTGCCTGATACCTTACAGCTGCCCTTAGGGAGAGATCAAGACTGATATAAGAAACCCTGAGAGACAAACCCTATGTCAGCCAAAGCTGAGATCAGGAAGAAGCTGGGCCCACAGAGCCTCAAAAGGAAGAGGAAGCACAGAGAGGAAGGTTGAAACTCAGCAGAGATCGCCTACCATCTTGCTTCAACACATGGCAGCTGATTTTGGTGAAAAAGTACCTATTATGGTACCTTGAGTTGGACTTTCCACAGCCTTGAGACGCTAAACTTTTACCCCAAGTAAATATCTTTTATAAAAACCAACAGATTTCTGGTACTTTGCATCAACACCCCTTTGGCAGACTAATACAGATAAGATAATGCAATTAAAGCTTTTATCACATAGTAAGACTCAATGAATGAAACCTATTATTAGTTAAGATAGAGGCTACTGAAATTGAGGAAATCCATGTAAATAGGCATTTGATAGCAAAGACATCTGCTAGAAAATATGGAATTGAAGAGAATCTGTGGGAATGTTACTTAAAGAGATAAGAGAAAATATGAAAAGCACTTTCCTTGAATTTGATGAGAACTTAATGAAGGATGAGAAAGGACTGATGAGTAACCTGAAGAATTCAACAACAAATGAAGAGCATAAACTTATAGGGCATCCAGTCGGCAAAGTTATTTGTCTTTCTATACTGCAAAGGAAAAGGCTGACTTATTTTTACCTTGTGTAGCAGTTTGATATTACTGATGAATTTCAGAAAGAAATATTGGATTATGTTTGAAAACTGGTCTTTTCTGCTGGGTTTATTAGACTGTACTGGATTCAGAGGTTTTACTTTTACTTGATTAAATAATGATTAAGGCTTTTATTGGGCCACCTCAGTAGGATAGAGAAACTGCACCACAGAGAAGAGAGATTGGAGTCTTGAGCTGGAGTCCCAGGAAGTAAGCACACAGAGGACCTTGGTTGTGAGGAAAGAGAGAAGGCCCCGGGAAGAGAAACAAGCCATTTACCTAATAGTCTACAGATGGTCTTGTGGCAATAAGAAAGGAGCTGAGCCAAGGGAGAGGCAAGCTCCAGGAAGAGAGGAACCCAGGAAGCCTGAACCCTTACAGACAGCATGCCATCTTGCTCCAACATGTGGCAATAAACTATGGTGAGGAAGGCAACTTGTGCTTTATGGCCTGGTAACTGTTAAGTTTCTACCCCAAATAAATACCCTTTATAAAAGCCAGCAAATTTCTGGTATTTTGCATCAGCACCCCTTTGGCTGACTAATGCACCTTGAATACAGTTTAATGCTGCACTAATCTTTCTCTAAAATTTTATATAATATTGATTCAATTTTTGCAATCCAGAAAACACACACATTATCAAAGCCTTCTCAACTCTTTCTTCTCTAGAAGCTGCTTTCATCTTTCCTTTAATATAAAAATTCATGAAGAATAGAATGCTCAATATATCATTTTATCACCTCCCACCCATTTCTAAACATTTTTATAATTTGGCTTCTTCCAACATTCCATTGAATTCTTTCAGGGCCAACAACCTCTTGATTGTCTAATTTAATGTGGGTTTTTTGTTTTTCATCCACATCCTATTCTATTCGGTTCAGTAATTAACTCAACAAACATTTGTTGAGTATCTACCATATCACAGGCATCATTCTAGGCATTGGGGACACAAACAAAAATAAGATATAGTCTGATAACAGACTCATAATTGAGGGAAGAGGAGAGTCAATTAAATAATTACATTACAATGTTTGACAGAGTAGATACATTACATATTTGCTAAAGAATAGATGGATGGGTGGATTGCATACATGCATGTTTAGATGGATGAATACAATCTAATAAGTGTTATATTCAAGATAGTATAAAAGGGGCTATGGGGGGAAGCAGATTTGGCCCAATGGATAGGACATCTGCCTACCACATGGGAGGTCCAGGGTTCAAACCCAGAGCCTCCTGACCCGTGTGATGAGCGGGCCCACGTGCAGTGCTGATGCACGCAAGGAGTCCCAGTGCCACACAGGGGTGTACCCCGTGTAGGAGAGCCCAAGTGCAAGGAGTGCACCCCATAAGGAGAGCCGCCCAGCATGCAAAAAGTGCAGCCTGCCCAGGATGGCACCGCACACGTGGAGAGCTGACACGGCAAGATGACGCAACAAAAAGAAACACAGATTCCCGGTGCCACAGATAAGGACAGAAGTGGTCACAGAAGAATACACAGCAACTGGACGCAGAGAGCAGACAACTGGGGGATGGGGGGAAGGGGAGAGAAATAAATTTTTTTAAAAAATAAATCTTCAAAAAAAAAGTAGCTAGAGGCAGGCAGGGACTGTCTGGAGGGCTGCTCTGTAGTTCAGGACACCACCCAGAAGAGAAAAGTGTGAAGGAAAGGTGTATCAGCTGGCTGGAAAAATCTTATGAGTAAAGCTGCAGCAGCAGCAGCGGGCGCCCAATCCTCCACACATGGAGCAAACAGCAATCTATGGACAGCAGCAGCTGTGGACTTCAGCAAACTTGATGTGCTAGACTGCAGAGGTTGCACACTTTCAGACTGGATGAAGCCATAACATTGTTTGCACTAAGAGCCAGCAGGGAATTAAAGAAAATTTGCCTTCTCAAACACCCTCCCTACTGCCATGGACTGATTGCTGAGGACACAGAGGGAGGGAGGGTGTGGCCAGCTAAGGGAGGAAAACAGCTTCTGAGAAAGTTCATTTGGGAGGCTTGGACTTCCCTGAGGACATTGCTTCTGCATAACCCACCCAGGTATGTTTACAGTAAATCCATTCCCTTCTCCTATCTGGGGTCTGAGCTAGAAGGTCTGCGAAAGAGTGCCATCTTCTGGCAGAGAAGAAAAATGTATGAAAAGAGAGAAAATGTAATAATAAAGAAATAAAGGAAGCAATCTGGTGCCTTTACTGCCCCCTCCCCCCGCCTTGCCAAGGCCCTTGGAAACTGGCCTGTACCCAGTCACTGAATTCTTACCCCTGGTTTGAACAAACATGGGAATCCTAAATATCTACAACAAGTTGAACTAAGAGTCAAAGAACAGTGGTAGCACACAACTACTTCATAGTAAATCCATAGGCAAGAAAGAGGAACTGAACATGAGAGTAAACTCAGAACCAGAATCAGATGCCTAGACACCCTTAAAAAATTACAAACCATGCTAAGAAAATGGAAGCTATAATGCAGGCAAAGGAACAAATAAAAGCTCAAGACAAGACACAGGATTTGAAACAGTTAATCAATGAGGTTCATATGAATCTCCTAAATCAAATCATGGAGATGAAAGACATTAGGGCTAAAGAAATAAAAGACATGAAGAAGACACTAAATGAGCACAAAGAAATTTTCGATATCTTGGATAGAAATATAATGGAACTTATAGGAATGAAAGACACAATAAGTGAGATTAAAAACGCAAAGAGGCAAACAAGAGCAGATTTGAAATCATGGAAGAAAGTAGCAGTGATATAGAAGAAAAAACAACTGAAGTTGAAAAAAAGAAGAACAGAGGGAGAAGAGAATGAAAAAAATTGAACAGGGACTCAGGGAGTTGAATGACAGCACAAAGTACACCAACATACATGTTTATGGGAGTTCCAGAAAGAGAAGAGAAGAGAAAAGAGGCAGGAAGAGTATTTAAGGAAATAATGGCTGGAAATTAACTAACTCTCCTGAAAGAAACAAATATATGTGTCCAGGATGCACAGCATACTCAAGTTAGAATAAATCTAAATTAAACTACCCCAAGACACATAATATTCAGAATGTCAAATGCCAAAAATAAAGAGAAAATTCTGAAAGTAGCAAGGAAAAAGAGAAACATCACATATAAGGAATGTACAAGAAGACTTAGAGCAGATTTCTTTTCAGAAACCATGGATGTGAGAAAGTAGCAGGATGATATAATTAGGTACTGTGAGAGAAAAACTACTAGCCAAGAATTCTTTATCTGGCAAACTGTCCTTCAAATATGAGGATGAGTTTAATATAGTCACAGATAAACAGAAACTAAGAGAGTTCATAAATAAGAACCAGATCTGCAGGAGATACTAAAGAGAGTTCTGCAGCCAGAAAAGAGAAGCAAAAGAGGCTTGGAGGAGACTGTAGAAGTGCAGATTACCAGAAAGGGTGACCACAAAGGTAAAAAGATGGACAAAAATAAAATATGACATATGAAAGCCAAAGGATAAAATGGTTGAAATAAGTAATGCCTTTACAGTGATAACATTAAATGTTAATGGATTAAACTCCTCAATCAAAAGACATAGGCTGGAACAGCAAAAAAAAAAAAAAAAAAATGGGGGAGTAAGGAGCTCCTAGAGTCAGCTCCTGCTACAGGGCAGTTAGCAAACACCCAGAGCTCTCTGAGGCTAGCTGAAATACCTGTTTGGGGGCTTCAAGAGGCCAGAAGGGCATCCTGCAACATCCTTGAAGGAATGGAAGAAGGAGGCTGCCCATCTGCAGAGAAGACTCATAAGTAGAGCACTCAAAGCCCTACAGGCCAGTGCCCATCCTCCACTAGAGGCACAAGCCACCTCAGGTGCTGTTCTGCAGCTGGAATTGAAAGCTCTATGTCCCAAAAACAGGGGAGGAAGAGACAGCTGGGCACCAAGTTCAGCTACTGATGAGTAAAATTCAGCAAGCTAAAGTATAATCCTGAGAACAGCTAAAGTTTGAGCCTGTCCAAATCAGAAAGAGGCCAGGAGCTGCCATATTAACTCCACAACTGATACAAGGGGATGGAGGGTGGACTGAAAATCCCAGTGCTGGTGGGGACCGGCTTCTTTCTATTCAGGTCAGATTGCAGGTCTAGTCTAAGACCCAATACCACCTCCAACAGGGAGGAAGCTGCAGGGACCTGCACCAGCCTCTCCAGGAAATTGCTGACCAAGCCATGGAGGCCAGTGATTGGCCTATGCTGGTGGTGCAAGCTGCCCGGGAGCTGTTCTGTGACCAGAATTGGAAGCTCCATTTCCCAAAAACAGGAGAGAAGGAGACAGTTGGCTGCTGATTTCAGCTACTGATTGGTAGGCTTGGATGGTTAAGGAATAACCCTAAGAACAGCTGGGTTGTGAATTTGTCCAAGTCAGAAAAAGGCTGGTGGCCACCATTTTGACTCCACCCCCAGCCTGAGGGGAAGCCAGCCTGACCAAATATCACAGTGCTGGTAGGAACCAGTTTCTTTCACCTGGATCAGCCTGCAGCCCTAGCCTAGGCTTCAGTCCCATATCTGGCAGGGAGGAGGCTGGCTAGCTCAGCACCAGTCTATCCAGGTAACTGAAGGTATCTTTGGCTGGCTCAAACTGAATAATTAAAAGTCTACTGGGGCAACTGTGGTCATCTTGGACCTGCACTGCATAGATTGCTGCCCACATCTACAGCTCCATCAATGCCCCAGGCAGGGGAGAAAGGGGCATGAAGCTTCATCCGTCTCTCTGGGCAACTAAAGTCTAGGCCTGTATGACTTGGATTATTCCACACAACTGTGACTCTGTCCCTACCTCTGGGAAAGGAGAAAGTTGGAAGAAGCTTCATCCATCCCTGGGGCAATGAGGGCAACTTGAGCCTCCACAGTTTATAGCATCAATTACATCCTTGGCTCCTACTTCACAATCAGCAAGGGAGAAAGGGCAGAAAGCCCTAAAGTAAAGAGAAAAACTGCACCCAGAATAAATACTCTAGTAAGCCAGATGCAAAGACACCAACAAAAAATGACAGTCCACCCCAAAGAACAGGAAGCTATGGACCAGTTAAAGGAACAAGACAAGCCTCCAGATGACATACAGGAGTTGAGACAACTAATCATAGATGTTCAAATAAATCTCCTTAATAAATTCAATGAGATGGCTAAAGAGATTAAGGATATTAAGAAGACACTAGATGAACACAAAGAAGAATTTGAAAGCATGCATAGAAAAATAGCAGATCTTATGGGAATGAAAGGCTCAATAAATGAAATTAAACAACACTGGAATCATATAATAGCAGAGTTGAGGAGGCAGAAGAAGGAATTGGTGAACTTGAAAAAATGGCCTCTGAAAGTGAACATAAAAAAGAACAGATGAAGAAAAGAACGGAAAAAACTGAACAAGGTCTCAGGGAACTAAACAACAGCCAGAGATGTGCAAATATATGTGTCATGGGTGTCCCAGAAGGAGAAGAGAAGGGAAAGGGGGCAGAAGGAATATTTCAAGAAATAATGGTAGAAAATTTCCCAACCCAATAGAAGGACATAGATATCCATGTCCAAGAACCACAATGTACTCCCATCTGAAAAAATCCAAATAGACCAACTCTGAGACATATACTAATCAGAATGTCAAATGCCAAAGACAAAGAGAGAATTCTGAAAGCAGCAAGAGAAAAGCAATGCATAATCTATAAGGGATACCCAATAAGATTAAGTGTTGATTTCTCACCAGAAACCATGGAGGCAAGAAGACAGTGGTGTGATATATTTAAGATATTACTAGAGATAAACTTCCAGCCAAGAATCTTATATCCAGCAAGACTGTCTTTCAAAAATGAGGGCAAGATTAGAAAATTCACAGATAAACAGAAACTGAGAGAATTTCTAAGCAAGAGACCAGATTTTCAGGCAATACTAAAGGGTGTGCTACAGCCTTAAAATAAAAGAAAGGAGAGAAGGGCTGGAAGAGAGGCTAGAAATGAAGATTTAATCAATAAAAGTAAAAGTGTCAAAAGAGTGGTGAAAATAAAATATGGCAGATAATACTCAAGTAGTCAAGAATTAACTTAAACAACGATATAAAGCACTTGTATTCAGGAAACTGCAACCCAATGTTAAAAGATCAAAAAAGTCCTAAATAAATGGAAGAACATTCCATACTCATGGATTGGAAGACTAAATATCATTAAGATGTCAGTTCTACTCAAATTGATATAGAGTCAATGCAACCCTGATAAGAATTCCACCAGCATTTTTTTAAAAATTGAAAACACAATTAGCAAATTTATTTGGAAGGATAAGGAGTACTGAATAGCCAGAAACACCATAAAAGGAAAATCAAACCCTCATCTCCAGACTTTAAATCATACTACCAAGCTATAGTGGTAAAAACAGCATGGTATTGTCATAAAGACAGATATGTAGACTAATGGAACCAAACTGATGGTTCAGAAACAGACCCTCACAGGTATGGTCAAGTGATTTTTGACTAGCCTGTTAAACCCACACAGTCCATTCAGCAAAATGATCCTGAATGAACTGGATAACTATAGCCAAAAGAAGGAAAGAAAACCCCCATCTCACACCTTATCCAAAAATTAACTCAAAATGGATCAGAAACCTAAAAATAAAAGCAGGAACCATAAAACTTCTAGAAGAAATTGTAGGAAAATATCTTTAAGACATGGTGGTAGGAGGTGGATTCTTAATGGAGATAAGAGAAGGACTGAGATGGACTACTGATGTTTAATGTATACAGAAGTTTTAATTAGCTTAATGTAAAAGTGTGGAAATGTATAGAATGGATGGTAAAAATAGTAATAGCTAGTTTATAAATAGGGATGTGGCTGAAAATGGTAGTATTGGGATGTAAACGCCAATTGACAGAATGCTAGAGAATAACCTAGGAACTGGATAGCACAGTAAACCACAAGGTGTATAAGAATTGGGGTTGATGGTACAGATGCAAGAGTGTCCTTTATGAACTAGAGCAAATGTATATCACTACTGCACAATGTTGGGAAAGCATGGAAAAAATACAACTGGAATGACTTATGGACTTTTGTTAGCAGTAATAATATAATATTCTTGCATCTATGTCAAAGATGTACTGTGTTGATAATGGGGCAGTATGGCAAATGTGAGGCAAATGATACCATGGACATTGTAACAATCAGATATTATCTTATATGTAACAAATGTTCCACCACAGTGTGGCCTGTTGATAGAGGGGTTTGCTTGGGAATTCTGCATATGTGCGTGATTGTTTTATAAGTTTATAACTTCTGTCTTAAAAAATATATTTAAAAAATAATAGTAACATGTGTTGGGGAAAAAACACACCAAATGTAATAAGGACTATAATTAGTATTAAGATTTTGACAATATTCTTTCATAATTTGTAACAAATGTCTCATGACAATGCATGGTGTTGGTGGAGGGTTAATGTTTGAGACCCCTGTATAATGTTATGCATGTTTGCTTTGTAAGTTCACAACTTTTACTTTACACTTAATTTTTTGTGTTGTTCATTTATAAATGACATAAAGATAATAATAATGGAGGAGTTGGGGGAAATTACTTTGGTTAGTATTAATACTTTGACAATGCTCTGTAATCATTAGTTAAAAAGGTTTAACAACAACGTAAGGTGTTGGTGGTAGGGTGAGTTACGAGAGTCCTGTACGATGTTATGTATGTTTGTTTTGTAAGTTCACAGCTATTATTATGCTTATTGTTTGTGTATGTTTGTGTGTGGGTGATATATTTCAATAAATTAATTTTTTATAGAAAGAGATAGGCTGACAGAATGAATAAGAGAACATGAGCCAACCATATGCTGTCAACAGGAGACTCACCCTAGAACCAAGGATGCAAATATACTGAAAGTGAAAGGTTGAAAAAAGATATTCACATAAATAGTAACCAAAAGAAAGCAGGGGTAGCTATTCTGGTGTCAGACAAGAGACTTTAAATGCAAAAAAGTGATAAGAGATGCAGGAGACCATCATATATTAATAAAAGGAACAGGTGATTGAAAGGAAGAGTCTAAGGGCATATATAGTAACAAAAGGAAAAATCCACGAGGAAAGAGTCACAGTCATATATATCTATGCAACTAACCAGAGTGCCCCAAAATACAGGAAGCAAACTCTGACAAAACTGAAGGGAGAAATAGAGGTCTCTACAATAATAGTTGGAGACTTCAACATGTCACTCACATCAATAGATAGACCAACTAGGTAGAAGATGAACAAGGAAACAGAGAACATAAACAATATGAAAACAAGCTACCTGACAGACATAAACAGAATATAGCACCCCAAATCAGCAGGTTATATATTTTTCTCAAGTGCTCATGGATCTTTCTACAGAATAGACCACATGTTGGGCCACAACATACATTGATCAATTCAAAAAGGCTGAAATTATACAAAACACCTTCTCTGATCATAAAGGAATAAAGATGGAAATAAATAATATGTGGGAAAGGGGAAATTTTGCAACTATATGGATGCTAAACAACACACTCCTAAACAATTAGTGGGTAATAGAAGAAAGTGCAAGATAAATTAGTAGATATCTCAGGACAAATAAAAATGAGAAGACAAATTATCAAAACTTATAGGATACAATGTAGGCTATGCTGAGAGGACATTTATAGCCCTAGATATCGATACTAAAAAAGAAAAAAGAGCTAAAATCAAAGTTCTAACTGAACAAATGGAGAAACTAGAAAAATAATAGCAAACTAAACCTGAAGGAAGCAGAAAAAAAGAAATAAATATTAGAGCAGAAAAAAGGAAAGTGAGAAGAAAAAAAAAACTATAGAGAGGACTTCCAGGAAGACAGCATAGAAAAGCTAGGCAGAGCTCAATGCTCTCACAAAAATAACAGAGGAAGGGCAAAAAGCTATCTGAAGGAGCTGTTTTGGGGATCTGCAGACCAGGAGAGTGCTGCACATCATCCAGGAGGGAGAGGAATAGAGAGACAAAGAAGCCACAGGAAACCCATGAGTTACTCACCCCTGTGGTTAGGAATGGCACATATACTCCACCCTCAAGGAGTATATGTAAAACCTCTGGATCGCTGCAACCGAGTGGGAAAAGAACATTCTCCTCCCTGGAAGGAAGAAGGGTCTGGCAGAGGATGGAGAGTGTTTTTATTCAGAAAGTGTGGCCAGCTGAACCCCGGAATCTCAAAAAAGATCCTGGAAAGCACTGAAGCAGCCTCAGGGAGAAGGGAAGGGGTATCCAATCAGCCAGGCTGTTTTACCCAACTGCCCTGGGGGGAAAAGGAACTAGATCAGTGAAGCGGTAGTCAGGCACAGGCTCCTCACAGCCGAGGAGATAAGGAAGTCAGGAGAAATAGCCTGCAAACTGTTAGAAGCATAACTCACCTGAGGGAAAAGAAGGTGGGTAGAGCAATATAAGCTTTCAGAAGCCTACCTAACCTGTGGAGTGGGTGTGAAGAAGTGCCTGCCTAACATATACTAGGGCCGTGGCTTGATTCCTGATACCTCCTAAGAGAAGGGATCCAGAGAGTGATTCAGGCACCTTAAGACAGGAAACTTATAGACTGAGTTTTTTTTTTTTGTTTTAGGCTTTTTTATCTGTTATTTTATATATATTTTTAATTCTTTATCTTATTTGCTAAAACTGGGTGTGTGGAGGGTAGGCTGCAGGGTGATTGACTGATAAGCACCATCAGTCTGAGATGGTTCCTAGAGGCCTAAGATGGAAATCTGTTTTTCCTGGGATTTGATTTTTTTGTTGTTTTTCTCTTTCTTTGTTTTCTCTTTTCTTCTCCTTATTTTTTCTCCTTAGTTTATTTCTTTTCTTTCTTTCATTTTTTCCCTCTTTTGTTGCTTTTCTTTCATTCCAACCTCTCTTGTTTGGTCTTCATTTTTTTTCCCATCTTCTCATCTTATTTTATTTTGTTTTTATTTTATTCTATTTTTTCTTGTTTCATTTTTTTTCCACTTTTTTATTCTTACGTCTTTGTACTTTTTATATTTTTCACTTCTATTATTTCTTTATTTTCCTGGCTCTTTAATGTTTCCCTTTCTATCTTTTTAAATTATTACTATTATCATTTTTCTCTTCTCTCTTTCCTTTTCTGTGGTCTTAATATTTTTTCAAGGGAACAAAGACAACTATAAAAATATAGAGTAAGTGGAACCAAGTAGTGAAGAGGAAACTTAACACAAAATAAAATAAAATAAAACCCAAGAAAAGAAAGAGAAGCTTACCATCTGAATAAGCCCATCAATATAAACAGATGCCTAGACACACAAAAAAAATTACAAGCCATACTAAGAAAGAGGAAGTCATGGACCAGTCTAATGAACAAACTGGAAAAAAAAAAAAAAAAAAAAAAAAAACAGACGGAGAAGCAGAACATGGAAAAACTAATCAAGGATGTCCAAAGAAAAATCACGAATCAACTTAATGAAGTGAAGGAAGAGATGAGGATATTAGGAAGATACTGGAGGAGCATACTGAAGAAATCAGGAAACATACATAAAAAGATAACAACTCTGGTGATAAATGACACAATGCAAGAAATAAAAAATATACTGGAAGTATATAACAGCAGAATTGAACAGGCAGAGGAAAGAATTAGTAATGTTGAGATAGTACATCTGAAATCAGATAGTAGAAGGGATAGATAGAAAGATATAAAAATCCAGCAGGGACTCAGGGAATTGAATGAAAATACCAAACACACAAACATACACATTCTAGGCTTCCCAGAGAGAAGGAAAAAGGGGCAAAAGGAGTGTTGGAGGAAATAGTAGCTGAAAATTTCCCAATGCTTTTGACAGACATGAATGTATATGTCCAGGAAGCACACTCCAAACAGTATGAATCCTAACAGGCCTACCCCAAAATATATACTTATCAAACTGTCAAATGATCAACACAAAGAGAGAATACTGAAAGCAGCAAGAGAAAAGAGATCCATTGCACACAAAGGAAGCTCAATAAGATTAAATGCTGATATCTCATCTGAAAGCATGGAGGCAAGAAGGCAGTGATATGACACAGTTAAGATACTATATTAGTCAGCTAATGGGGTGCTGATGCAAAATACCAAATATCAGTTGGCTTTTATAAAGGATATTTATTTGGGGTAGAAGCTTATAGTTACCAGGCCATACTTTCCCCACCAAAGTCTTTTGCCACAAGTTGGAGCAAGATGGCTGCTGACATCTGCCAGGGCTCAGGCTTCGTGGGTTCCTCTCTTCCCAGAGCTTGCTCCTCTTTCCTCACAATCAAGCTCCTTTCTGTGCTTACTTCCCAGGGCTCCAGCTCAAGACTCCAATCTCCCTTCTCTGTGGTGCAGTTTCTCATGAGTCCCCACCCACCAAGGGGTTGGGGATGCAACGTCCTACTGAGGTGGCCCAATCAAAGCCTTAATCATTATTTAATCAAGTAAAAGTAAAACCTCTGAATCCAATACACTCTAATATCCCCAAAGAAAAGACCAATTTACAAATATAATCCAATATTTCTTTTTGGAATTCATCAATAATATCAAACTGCTACACTCCATCCTCTGAATTCCTAAAAGACATTACAATATTCAAAGATACCATAATTCAGTAACAATTTTGTAACTAAGTACAAAATCATATCATAATCAATTTAAAGAAATACAGTTTGTCTTGGGATCAAGTCCCATCTGCTGTAGACCTCTGAAACTTACAAAACCATTTATCTGCTTCCAATACACAAATGGACAAAGGATAAACATTTTCATTGTCATAAGGAGAAACTGAGAGGAAAACATGAGTCATGGGTTCTCTACAGTTCAGTAAACCTGCAGGACATACTTCATTAGATGTCAAAGTCAGAGTCATTCTTAAGACAATGGTTTCTTCTCCGTGGGGTCACATGGGGACCCACCCTTTCCATAGGCTTGCCATACAAAACTCATTTGTATTTAATATTTCCCCCTTTTGGTCAAGGTCTTTTTCCAGATGCTTTGATAGTTGGTGCATGATAATAATCCCTCAGTGCCAGGGAGGCTCATCCCTGGGAGTCATGTCCCATACCAGGGGGAAGGTAGTGCATTTATATGGCTGAGTTTGGCTTACAGAGAGGCCACACATTTGCACTGTTTTTCTAACACACAATGTGGTATGCATCTCAATGCCACCAAAAGTGATTCCACTATATAAAATACTCTTTCCCTCCATTCTTTGACTGGAAATAAACTAATGATACATTAAAAGTCAGCATAAATATTACCTTCTTTGTTAGGACTTCCCTAGCACCCCCACCATCACTACTACACAGTCAGTCAACTCCTACTCTGTGCTTCAATAGCAGTTTTGCCCATTCCTTAAATTGATTTGTAAATATTTGATTCTATATGAATTTATTCCTTCCGCAGGACCTGTTGGCTGTCCACAAGTCCTGTTCATCTTTCTACTCCTGGTACTTATCAAAGTACATGAGAAAGTGTTGCTCAAGAGCAGTTTCCTCTCAGTTTTAATTATCACATATGTGGGAGCTGAGGGTATGTGCAATGAAAATACCTGGAAAATTGTGGGAAAGGAGAGTAAAAGAACTCAAGGTATGAAAATAAGACTGCGTGAACAAGATTTTACCACTTTTATAGATTGTATTTGCACTGTTAATTATCCCAGTAACATGTAGAAGGAGGCATCAGCAATAAAGCTTCCATTTTATAACCAACAAGCCAAGGTTAAGAAAGATCAAATAACTTGATCAAAAGTTATTCAACCAAAAAAAAAGAAAAAGAAAAAAAAAGAAAAACAATAAAAGGAAAAAAAAGTTATACAACCAATAATGGTGGAACTGGGACTTAAACCCAGGCCCTCTGACCTTTGCACTCCATTATGCAACCTCATGAAAAAGAGTTCCAGTCCTGACTAGTATTGTGCACAATACAAATTTACACAAAACTAATTAATGAGATATGTCTTTAATACCTATAGGATGGTTTACAGTTTTGAAAGAGCTTTTATGAATGAAAGCTCACATTCATAATGTGAGTGACTCCCAAGGTCACAAGCCTCAAAAATCCTAACAGAGCTTTCAATTATGCTGCATAATATTTTCTTAATTATTAAGCAACTAATATTGATATCAAAACTATGGGGTTTCTGATACATAACTTATGCCAATTATGTATTATTTTATGAGATAATGCATGTAGAAACCTGGCACAGTATCTAACACATAGTAAGCACTCAGTAAATATCATTTATTAAGTTATATAGCTAATCCAAATTCAATTTTTTTCCTGATTCCACTTCTTACCACTTCTGTAATCATTTTCATTGAGAAAAGTTATTTTCATTCTTGGGAATGTGGGCATCACACTCCTTCCAAGGCCTGGTTTTTACATCATAATGCATTTTCTGCCTTAAGTATCTTCAGGGCCTATACTTCTGAAGCTCTAAAGGGAACAAGAAATGACTATTTTTCTCTCTATTCTCTGGTGTCATCCCTGTCTTCAAGCCATGAATACCAAATGCTCTAGATCTGGGGCTGGTAAATTTTTTCTGTAAAGGGCAAGACAGTAAACATATTAGGCTTTGTGGGTATAGGGTTTCTGTTGTAACCATTCAGCTCTGCTGTTGTAACATAAAAGCAGCCACAGATAATGGATAAACAAATGGGCATGGCTGTGTCCTAATAAAACTTTATTTTCAAAGACAGCTTTGACTGGGCCCATGAACCCATACAGGCCCTTGCTCTAGATAACTGAATTGGGGATCAGCAAGGAATCCTAGGAAATGTTAGAGAAGTAGGGGAGTAAGAGAGATAAAGAAGAAAGCTATAGGGAAGAAGATGTGGCTCAAGGGATAGGGCTTCTGCCTACCATATGGGAGGACCCAGGTTAGAACCCCAGGGCCTCCTGGTGAAAAAGAAGAGAAAGCCTACCCGCGTGGTGAGCCAGTGCCATACGGCGAGCCAAGCGCCTGTGCAAGTGCCCACACGGTGATGTGTGCCCACACAGTGAGTTAAGGGCCTGCACAAGTGCCCACGGAGCGAGCCAAGCGCCTGTGCAATGAGCCATGTGCCCACAGAAGTGAGTCATGCAACAAGATGATGATGCAACAAAAGAAAGACAAAGGGGAGAGTCAAGGTGAAGCACAGCAAAAAACAGGAACCAAAGTGGCTCACCCTATAGGGAATCTCTCTCCACATCAGAGGTCCTCTGCATCAAATCCCAGTGAATCCTAGAAGAGAAGAAATAAGAAGAGAAGACCAAAAAGAGAAATAGATACATAAGATACACACAGCACATAGATGCAGACAGCAAAAACAGCAGGGGTGTTGAATAAAATCAACAACAAAAAAAGAAGAAAGCTATATATTTTAAAGTGCTGTTGCTACATACCTGTACAATCTGAAATTCCTCCTATGCCTTGTCCCTCTGTTTTCCCCACTGCCCTCACCTGAGAAGCACTTGGGCCACATCTTCCCTTTTTACTATGCTTTCCATCTTAGCTTTGATGGTTCCAAATATGATAGGTCTCAAGGAGGTCTAATGTTGAACCAAAAAGCTTATTCTGTAATTCCATTCTCACAACCTCCAAACATAATAAATAGTTCAAAACCAAATGACAGAGTAGATCTGAAATGGTGGAGGATTAGAAGGTAGGAGCATGTGGTATCCCACTTAAAGTAGTAAAAGACCCATAGAGGCATTGTTACTGTGGGTGGGGATTCACACTATAACTGAAAGAATACTGAATCCCAACCTGGGGAGCTCTGCCACATTCTTTAATGGAACAACAATCCCCCAAGTGCAGGGGCAATAATTAGTGAAGAAAGATGGTCCATTGATTGGCCCTTGATACCAACAACTATGCATATGAGCCTTTGCTCTTGAAATTGCAACTTACCCTAGTGCTGTAGGGTGCCTAAGAGTTACTTCCTGAGAGCTTCCATGTTGCTCAAATGTGGCCTTTCTCTAAGCCAAACTCAGCATGTAAATGCATTATTATCCCCAGGATGGGACATGACTCCAAGGGATAAGCCTCCTTGATACTGAGGGATTACTACCAAGCGCCAACTAGCAATGCAATTGGAAAAAGACTTTGAATAAAAGGGGGAAAAGGTAAAGACAAATGAGTTTATATGGCTAAGAGACTTCAAAGTGAGTCAGGAGATCATCCCTGTGGTAATGCTTATGCATGTCTCTGCAGGATCTCATAAACTGCCAAAGTGGATACTACACCAAATAGTGGGGCTCCTGAGGGCTCTGGAGACACTCAGGTCCTATGGCCATCACAGACAGCTCCAGAATTTGGTGTCTTGTTAGTGGGCCCTACTTTTTAGTTTGTGCTCCCAAGTGTGACAGAGATGGACTCAGCTGTGACTTCTCTACACATACCTCTTCTGTCCTTTCTATTTGAACCTATAGTTGATGCTAAAGTTGGTAGGTGTACGTCCAAGAGACTTGAATCTTTGGGCTGTCCATGTGCCAATTGGGCCCTGAGCCTCAGCAGAGTTGTAACATCTACTCTTCAGTTCATTGGATTCACTCAGGACAACGAACATGGAGGTGAGGATGGACAACCATCACACCAAGGAACCAAGTCTACAACTGCAAGCAAGAGTCTACAACTGCAAGCAAGAGAGTCTCATCCATCAGTCACATGGAATTGAACCACCCTCCCCCCCCATTAGAGGTGGACTGGGAATCACCACCCCAGAATCCTCAGGATTTGGAAATAAAATATGCACTAGAGTGGGCTTACTAGTTTTTTACTTTAGAATTATTGGTATTCTAGTAATGGAAGAAATTATATCATCAATGTGGAGACAGTGGCCACTGGAGGTGCTGAAGTCAGGGAAAGGGAAAAAGAGATGTAATATGGGGCATTTTCAGGACTTGGAATTGTCCAAAATGACACTGCAATGACAAATACAGGCCATTATGTATCCTGCCATAACCTACAGAATTGAGTGGGAGAGAGTACAAACTATAATCCATGCTAAGTGGCAATGCTCCAAATGTGTTCATCAATTGTAAAGAATGTATCACACTAATGAAAGAAGTTGTTAATGTGGGGAAGGGTGGGAGGTGTGGGGAGTGGGGCATATGGGAATCCCTTATTTTTGTATGTAACATTTTGTGTAATCTAAGTATCTTTAAAAAAATAAAAAATATATATTTTAAAAAGACCCATAGAAATACTGAGATTAAAGACTTCATTGTTAGTAATTGATCCTGTACATCTTCAACTACAACAACTGACAAGGCAAAGATCTAAATAAGGGTATTTTGTGGTGGGTGGCCACAAATATGTTCAATTTAGTGGAAGCATTGCATCCATATGCTGGTTTTGAAATGGGCCTGAGAGTGTGGGGGAGGCAAAGACCCACAATGTATTGTGAGGGAAGAAAAGCAGAAGATCAACGTATGAGAAGACATCAGCACTAGGATGATTCTGGGTGTACTAAATGAGGTCAAGTCTGCCCCTCACTACATTTTTTGGCTTTCCTTGGAGAGCTACAAAATAAAATGTCTGAAAAATCTAGATTGTCTAGGAAAAATGTCTATCTTACCTAAGGAAAATGTGGTCTCCTGGAAACATCTGGGACCATAAAATTTTCATTTCTCAGATTGAAACTTTAAAAATAGTTATAATAAAATCTATTTTTATTCTGAAGTAATAGCAGCAATTGTAACAGAACTCTCATGATTATAACTGTCCTAATAAGAAATTATTCTCTTCAGAAAATATAATTTTCTAATTATATATATGTATCTAAATTTAACTATTAAATAAATTTAATAATTTAAATTCCCTTTCTTCAATCCTTTGGTTATTTCCTAGACAATGTTAGGAAAGATAAGTTAGTATTGGCAGAATGATAAATATATGGTGAATATCAATAAAAAACCAAAAACATAAACTTACTGTATGGAATAGGATTTGACCAAAAAAATTATGAGATATTTTGTCAATCTTTAGTATTGAGTAAATGACAGCTATATTTCCTACAACTATACTACTTCTATAGGATTAAAAAAAATAAAAGACAAAATCTTTTTAATAAAGGGCTTTTAGTTTATACACATAAGAACCGATTTATTCTTGAACAAGGAAATGTTTTAGGTACCTGATACCTAGTTATCAAACATTTGTATCTGCAGGAAACTATCCAAAACATATTAAAACAACAAATCCTTGTGTTTGTGGCATAGTAACCTGAATGTCTTCCATATGTATACCTTGTAGCCTCTTAGTTTAGACTTTTTTTTTTTTTTTTTTTTTTTTTGAGTACTGGGGATGGGGATTGAACCCAGGACCTTGGATGTGTGAAGTTGGCACTCAACCACTGAGTCACATTGGCTCCCCTGAGGTTTTTTTTTCTCAGTTGCTTGAACTGAATGCAGGATCTCCCATATGGGAAGCAGGTGCTCAACCACTTGAGCCACATCCAGTCCCAGACTAGTCTTTCTTATGACCAAATGTTTGCCAGAATTTTTTGCTTTGTATTTTTCTTTTGTGGGTTTTAAGTTCTTACAAATTGGATTTAACTGCTTCTACAATATGGTTTTCTATCAATATCTCTGATCTTTCAGGGTGCAAGCCATCCAAAGAACAGAAATTTTACCTATTTATTTTTTGTCCTTTTAAGTATAAAATTTCTTCTCATCTAGCTTTGCTTCTTTAAATTTATGAATTTTCTCCTCAAGGTCCATTACCATAAGGGGAAACAATTCGGTTCTCATGACAGTTTTTGGACGATGGCTAAGTCTTGGCATGTTTCTCTGGCACAATCTATGAAGCATTCAATTTGTGATGGTTATGAAATAACTGCAGCTTTGACATTAACTAACATTGTCCTCTCTTTCCCTCTTGAAGGTTCCTGGTCCCCAAAAGTTTCTTTTCATTGAGAATCATTACCTCCATAAATCAGAAGTTAGAGGCCAAAGGTGAAACCAACCAATTCTGATGAGTCAAGATCTACACTAGATTTATACCACATTTTTTAGATCCTGGCTATATCTTTGCTTCTGGAATTTTAGAGCATGTGGAAATAGCTCATCCTCCTTTTCAAGTCCTGGATTTCTCTTTTATCAATCAATAGCATAAGAAAAATAAAAATATCTCAGAAATGGAGTGATCAAAACATGTATTTACATGCAAAATTGTGTCACAAAATGGCATTCACTTGCATATCTAATTACGCCCAAGAGAGGTTTTTTAAGAGCATTATGTCTCTTTTAACATAACGGGAAAGCATTTCCATGCATGTTTCAGTTAGTAGATTTTCTCAGTCCCAGAGTTTCATAAAGAGTTCACCAAAAGAACCTTCTCGATGTTTCTTATACCCAGTAACAACTCAGTGTTGTCTTTAAAGTGGCATTTCCTATTGAGAAAAGTTATTTATTTAGAAATTATATATACAGCAAATTAACCTTTTCACTTAAAGTGAGTATTAAACTCATTTGTAAACAGGACCTTTTGAAGATATTATGAGTTTAGGAATGCCCAAACTGAATGAGAGTGGTCCTTAATCCAATATGGCTTAAATCCTTCTAAGCAAAGGAAATTGGACATAGAAAGAGAAGCCACAGGGTACAGTCAGAAGCTGGAAGTCAATGGAACCTGGTAGAGAAAGGAGAAGATGCAGCCATGTGCATTGCCATGTGACAGAAAAACCCAGGACCAAAGATCACTGGCAGCCAGCCCCAGAATGCCATGGCCATCCAGAAGAAAGCATCACATTGCTGACACCTTTATTTTGAACTTCTCCTAGTCCCAAAACTGTGAGCAGCTAAATTCCCATTGTTTAAGCCAACCCGTTGTATAGCATTTATTTTAGCAGTCAGGAAACTAATGTAATACTTTTTTTAAAAAACATCTTTTCATACTCTTTGGACAGTAATCTCAGGTTTGTCCTACTTGATATTATTCTTTACTAACTGAAAGATATATTTCTTCAACAAAATGTGGGCTAATGAATGCTAAAATGGGACTCTCTTCCAGTTTTACCTGATGTTTCAAACTCAAAAGAATGCATACATGCCAGAATGCAGAAAGCAAGTCGAACCAAAAGATTGTGAAATCAATTGTGTTGCCCTTGGCTCATCATTCACTTGAGGGTATGAGAAAAGATAGAAAGATAAATAAGACCTTTAACAAGAATTTTTTTTTTTTTTTTAGAAAGAGTTGTCAGTGTACTATGCATTCTGCCCTGCTATAGGTAGGGGAAAGCTGCTTCCCCTTAACTCAAGCTACATGAAGAGGAGTTCAAACCAAGTATCCAAGATCTTGGCCGCCATATGTTCTGAAAATTTACAGTTACCTAAGAACCTGATACGTGCTTTAAAAAAACACCAAAGGCAAGAGGTTTGGTTACATATTGATGGTTGGGTGATGTATGGGAGCCCTGTATGATGATACGCATGTTTGTTTTGTCAGTTCATAACTTACTATACATTTATTGTTTATTCATGTTCATGAATGATACAGTTCAATAAACTTTTAAAAATTAAAAAAAAAAAAAAGAGGTTATGGTTACATTAGCCATAGGCATCAGAGCCAACCAAGTCGGGAGTAAACTGGACTCCCACCAATGGTGAGGCAGAGGAAGGGGGAGTTTTTCCCTTGGGCCAGGTAGAACATCAGCAGAACAGAACTAGTTCATCTTAAAAGGAATTCAGCCCATGAGTGACCCAAACAGATAGACTCTCTATACAGAGGACCTTGAAAAGCTAGATAAGAAGGGAAAAAAACACTCCTCACAAGACAAAGAGCCACCAACTGAACTTCAGGTACACAGAAGGTTCCAATGCAGGCTAAAAGTGCATCAGTCAAATAATAGTATTTCTGCCCTCATTTACTCACTTCCCTTCCCTAAAAAGGCTTGACTATGAAGGAAACACAAACAGCAGTCAGCAATGGAGGGAACTGATAGTCATGGAAGAGTAAAGAAATGTTCTAAAACACACACACATACACACACTCTTCAGGTTTCCAAGATAGCAGACCCAACCTGGGGAAGAGGAGAAGTCATAAATTGGACAAGAGTCTGAAGTTTTGATGTTAGCCTGGACTAGACTTTTCAATAGTTCAAAGGAAGTAGCCGGGGAAAAAATCAATGGGACTTGCCTGGGATTTTATCCACAAGCAAGGAAAATGTGTTAACAGTGCAGGTTTGCAAAGGCAGGGTGGGAATGAATAAAGTTTTCTGCTTACACTCCACTGAGTTCAAATAATATAACACATCTGTTATATTTGTATGGGTAAAAAGAAATCTTTAAACATAAAAAGGCTATGCCCTTGGGGGATAAAATGAAGGCATAAAATCACTTTCTGGAGTCAGTCCATGGCTACAGACAAAATACATTCTCAGTCCTTAGTTTTATGGGCTGTTTTGAAATCTTGTATTTATGTAGCACATTTTAATGTGCTAAATCTCTCTTTCCCTGCAGAGAGGGTATCCTTATTTGTTTAAATGGTGAGTTAAATATGAAATGATAAACAGTTTTGCCAGGGATCACTGACTAAAAAGTTAGACAGATGGTCCCAACATTCTGAAATTCTGAGGAAGGAAATATTTCCTGAGAGAAGAGGCTCCAACAGAGACACTCATAATTTAAACCAGTAGTTCCCAATGTTTTTGACTATGAGGACCTCTTTTAATGTCAAAATTGTCATAGATTCATACTGACTATTTATTTGATCTAGAAATGATGCATAATTCCATGTGAATGTCAACCAGGGGAACTAAGATGAACTATTGTTTTAAGAGGTTTAAAAAAAAAAACTTACCCATTGTATTATTCCATTCGAGTTAATTCTGATTCTTACTCTTCTTTCCTTTCTTCTCTCCTTCCCCCTCATTCCTTCCTTCCCTCCTTCTTTCTTTTACATTTCTTCCAGTTTTTCTTTATTTTCTACCCTTCAAAATTTCTTCGAATTTACAGAGCAGACAGACTTTTAATTATATTATCTTTTTTAAAAGATGTGGCTATGTGGTAAAAACATACAAAATAATGAGATATACACAGAAAAACTCACTCCATAAGACTCCAACTACAGCAGTGTTTCACTTTGTATTCTTGTTGCCATGATACAAATGTTGGATATAATTGCTAGATGATTTGCCATATCCATTTGGGCTCTCTATTGACTGCTATTGACTATAAAACACTTTGGGGGCCATTAATAATCTAAAAGAATTTTATATTAACAGCTACTCTCTGAAACATGAACCTCATTTCAATGTCCAATGATTATAATAAAGGTCTTAAGTGAGTCAACCAACCAATGTTAATTGAATGATATCTCGCAACTGCTCAAAACCCTTCCAGCATGCCATGGAACCTGCACTAATCTGCAGTGTCTTCTCAAGCATTCTGCTCCCAGTCTTTTGGTAATCCAAGAACAATGGCTTTCTCTTAGGCCCATGAAAGTAGGACTTTCTTACTTTGATGCCTTTGAATATGGTGCCCAGGTCACACCTCCCCCAGTTCTTTGCATCCTTTAAGTCTGTGAAAGGTCACCTCCCCAGAAAGGCCTTCTCTGACTCTCCCATTTACACTATGCACCCCTCCTTTATTAATCTCCCCTACTGTTTGATTTTTTCATAACAGCACAATTTGTTAATACCTGCCACATATACATACACTTTTCTACCTTGTTGATAGCCTGTCTCTGCCAAGACAAACTCGTTAAGACCAGGAACCATGTCTACTTTGTTTGCTCTGTATAACCAACACAGCCAGGATATACAAAAATATCCACTTCACTGGAAGGGGGGGGGGGGGGGGAAGGTGGGAAAGAGGAAGAGGATAAGGAAAGGAATTACATGAGCATTTCTGATGTTTTGTTATTTTTGAACATAAACAGGTATACAGGATTATATAACAAATATTCATGTACCAGTGGGTCAGCTTTTTTTTATAGTTCAAGTCCTGCATGTATCCTTTCTCTGTCCTATATCCCTCTTTCCCCACTCCCCAGGGGTAATTACTCTCTTGAATTTTGTATATTTCTTTACCATGTATGATTTGTATTTATATTTAACTACATATGAGTAAATTATTAAAAATACATAATTTTACATGATGTTAACTCTATATAAATAGTATCATTCTGTATATCTTGTTTCGTATCTTGCTTTTTTCACTGAATATTATGTTTGTAAGATTTATCCAAATTTTATGGTAGTCTTTGTTAACTCCTTCCATGGTGTTACACATTTATCAATTTTCCTATTGATAGATATTTAATATCATTTTTTCTCCATTTTGCTATTATAAACAATGTGTCTATGAGTCTATGAACATTGTTCTTCCTATCACCTGATATACAGGTTTGAGAGTTTTTATAGGTACGTACCTAGAGGTGAAACTGTAGATCATAGGGTAGACATGTCTACGCTTTACTAGGGCTTATCAAATTGTTCTTTAACGTGATTATACCAATTATAATTCTACCAGCAGTGTTCAAGACTTCCCTGTTTCTCCCACTTGGTATTGTCCGACTTCTTCCCCAATTTTTAAAATTTATTTTTAATTAGAAAATATATAGGCTTACAGAAAACCATGTAGAAAATACAAAGTTCCCATATACCTCTCCTCACATGAAGTTTCCCCTATGAACACCTTGCATCAGTGTGGTAACTTCGTTACAATTAGTGAAACAATACTATTATAATTACATTATTAACTATGTTCCATAGATTAGGGTTTCTGTTGTATGGGTCATATAAATTTTTCTAATTTTTATTCTAGTAACATATATACAATCTAAAATTTCCCTTTTTAATGATATTCAAATATACCATTCAATGGTGTTAATTATATTCACAATGTTGTGCTACCATCACCATCATCCATTACCAAAGTTTTCCCATCACAGCCAAACAGAAACTCTGTACAAATTAAGCCTTAACTCTCCATTCCTTTCCCCCTACCTTGTCCCTGGCAACCTATATTCTAGTTTCCAACTTTATCAATTTGCATATTTAAAGTATTTCATATCACTGAGATAATACAATATGTGTCCTTTCATGTCTGGCTTATTTCATTCACATGATTCTTCAGGGCTCACCATGTTGTCACATATATCAGAACATCATTCCTTTTCAGGGCTGAACAACATTCCATTGTACATAGATGCTGAATTTTATTTATTATCCACTCATCTGTTGATGGACACAGGTTAATTCCGTCTTTTGGCAACTGAATAATATCACTATGAACATCAATGTGCAAAGATCTGTTTGAGTTCATATTTTCAATTCTTTGGGGTTTATACCTAAAAATGGGATCACTGGCTCATATGGTAATTCTATACTTACATATTCTGAAGAACAGCCAAACTGTCTTCCACAGTGGCTACACCATTTTACATTCCCACCAACAATGAATAAGTATTCCTATTTCTCCGCACTCTCCAATACTTATTTTCCATTTTTTTAAAATAATGGCCATTCTACTGGATACAAAAAATGGCATTTTGTGAAATGCATTTCCCATATCATCGAGACAATCCATGTGGTTTTATTCCCCTTCATTCCATTAATGTGGTATATCACTTAATTGATTTTCTCATGTTCACCTACCCTTGCATATGTGGGGTAAATCTCACTTTATCATGGTGTCTTAGTTTCCCAGGCTGTTCATGCAAATACCATGAAATGGGTCAGGTCAAACAATGGGAATTTATTCACTCATGGTTTTGAGGCCCAGAAAATGTTCAAATCAAGGCACCATCAAGGTGACACTTTCTTCCCAAAGACCAGCTCCTCTGTCACATGGCAAGGCACATGGCAGCATCTGCTGGTCTCTCTCCTCTCTTCTGGACTTCATCAATTTCATTTCTCACTTCTATGGCTATTTCTCTCTCATCTGAGTTTCATTCTCTTATAAAGATTAGAGTAATAGAATTAAGACCAATCCTGACTGAGGTTGGTCACACCTTAACGGAAGTAGCCTCATCAAAAGGTGCTACTTACAATGGGTTCACACCCACAGGAATGGATTAACTTTAAGAACATGTTTTTCTGGAGTGCACACAGTTCCTAACCATCACACTACACCTTCTGGACCCCCAAAAATCATGTTCTTTCCACATACAAAATACATTAATTCCATCACAACATCCCAAAAGCCTTAAGTCATTTCAGCAACAATATTAAGTACAAAGGCTCAATTATCAGTGTGGTCTGTCCTGGGGCATAATTATTCCCCATCTGTGGATCTGTGAAACCTAGAGAACAAGTTATCTCCTTCTGATATACAATGAAGGGACAGGATAGGACAAATATTTCCATTCCCATAGGGAGAATTGGAAAGAAAACAGGCATCATGGGTCCCAAACAATTCCAAAACCCATCAGGGTATACTCCATTAGATATGAAAGTCTGAGAGTCATCTAAGGAATGACGCTTTTTCTTCCAGGTTTGATGAAGCAGCAGTACCACCACTTCCAAGTACTTGTCAAGAGGCCATGCTCTCCTCCAACACTGGAGCAAAAGTTCCATCCTCCCCAAGTATCAGGATGGTGGAGAGAATCTCTGCAATCTCCAGGGCACAGAGTCTATGCTCTCAAAATTGAGGGGTGGCAGCTTTCTTCCTGAACAATTGGGGCAGAAGGTCAGCCCTCTCTAAGTGCCAGGATAGACTCACTGTTTCTGTCCACATGGGTGGGCCCACTCCCTTGCCTGAGAAGATGTCTTCAGTCCAGATCTCAACCTCATGGCAATGCCCTTGAAGTGGTTTTCCCTTCAAACTATCCTTTTACTGTCCCTGTTAGTCAAGACTGGCAGTGGTTCCATTCATACAGATCTCATAAAAAACTTGTCAGTTTTGCATGTAGTACAAAGAAGTGCAAACCATCAGAAACTTTTCACAAATCCTCCCTTGAGGGAAGCAGACTTGGCCCAATGGATAGGGCATCACCTACCACTTGGGAGGTCCACGGTTCAAGCCCTGGGCCTCCTTGACCCATGTGGAGCTGGCCCATGCGCAGTGCTGATGCACGCAAGGAGTGCCCTGCCATGCAGGGGTGTCCCCCGCATAGAGGAGCCCCATGCGCAAGGAGTGTACCCCGTAAGGAGAGCCACCCAGAGCAAAAGAAAGTAAAGCCTGCCCAAGAATTGTGCCGCAAACATTGAGAGCTGACACAACAAGATAACGCAACAAAAAGAAACAGAGATTCCCGGAGCCGCTGATAAAGATAGAAGCAGTCATAGAAAAGCACATAGTGAATGGACACAGAGCACAGACAACTGGGCGGGGGGTGGAGGGGAGGATGGGGAGAGAAATAAATTTTTTAAAAATCTTAAAAAAAAATCCTTCTTTGATAACTGTATTTCCAATCCTGATTCTGATTTCCATGGAAATTGCTGACTGATTTAATGTTCAGTTAATTCTTACAAAGAGCACCATTCTCTGGGGATTCATTTTCCAGAAACTCAGAATTTTCCAAATTGGCAATTTTTGGTTTCTTTGTGCCCAGGAGTTCAGTTCTCAGCTTATCCCTTCCTCTCACATTTTACTATATGCTGGAAGGAGAAATCAGCCTGGAAATCTCCTAGCTAAATATCTGAATTCTGCCTTCAGTCCAACATCAGAACTCAATCTTGCCAAACTCTCTGCCACTACAAAACAAGGATTACCTTTCCTCCGGTTCCCAATAGCAAATTCATCATTTTCTTCTAAGCCCTAATCAGAAGTACCTTTAGCATCCCATTTCTATGAACAGTCTCTTCAAAGCAATCTAGGCCTTTTCTATCAAGCACTTCAAAGAAATCTAGGCCTTTTCTAACAAGCACTTCAAAGAAATCTAGGCCTTTTCTATCTAGTACCTTACAATTATTTCAGCCTCTACCTATCACCCAATTCGAAAGTCATTTCCACATTTTTGGTATTTTCAATAGCAGCACCCCACTCCCAGTACAAAAATCTGTTTTAGTTTTTTGGGCTGCTCAAAGCAAATACGTGAAATGGGTTGGGTCACAGTTTTGAGGCCAGGAAAATATCTAAGTCAAGGCATCATCAAGGCAATGCTTTCTTCCTGAAGACTGGCTGCTGGTGACCCTGGGCTCCTGTATCACATGGCAAGGCACATGGCAGTATCTGCTGGTCTCTTCCCTCCCTTCTGGGATTCATCAATTTCATCTTCTTCCTTCCAGGCTTTTTCTCTCTCTTTGTCTGAATTTCATTCTTTCATAAAACACTCCAGTAATAAGATTAAGTCCCACCACAATTAAGGTGGGTCATACCTTTAGTGAAGTAGCTTCATCAAAAGGTCATACTTACAAAGGGTTCACACCTACAGGAGTGGATTAATTTTAAGAACATGTATGCACATACAGTTCCAAACCATCACATCCGGTGTATAATTCTTTTAATGTGTTGTTGGAATCGGTTTGCTAGTATTTTGCTGAGGAATTTTACATCTATATTCATAAGTGTAATTTCTTTTCTTGTAGTATCTTTATCTGGCTTTGGTATTAAGGTGATGAGTTAGGGAGCATATCTTCCTCTTCAATTTTTTGGAAGAGCTTGAAGAAGATTGGTGTTAATTTGAATGTTTGATAAAACTCAACAGAGGAGCCATCTGGTCCTGTGGTTCTTTTGTGGAAGGTTTTTAATTACTAATATAATCTCTTTACTTGCTATTGTTCTGTTGAGATTTTCTACTTCTTGATTCAGTGTAGGTGGTTTGTGCCTTTCTAGGATTTTGTCCATTTCATCTGGGTTATCTAATTTGTTGGCATAGAGTTGTTCGCTGTATCCTGCTAAAATCCTTTTTAATTCAGTGGGATTGGTAGTAATGTCTGCCCTTCCATTTCTGATTTTAATTATTTGCATCCTTTCTCTTTTTTACCTTGTCAGTCTATATAAAGGTTAGGATCAAATTTATTAATCCTTACAAAGAATCAACTTTTGGTTTCATTGATTCTCTATATTGTTTTGTATTCTCTATTCCATTTATCTCTACTCTAATCTTTGTTATTATAATAATCTTCAGCTCTCTTGGGGTTTCATTTCCTCTTCTTTTTTTAATTGCAGGATCTTTCTTCTTTAATGTAAACATTTAAATCTATACATTTCTCCATTAACTGTCTTGGCTGCATCCCATAAATTTTAGAATTTTTTGATTCTGAAAAATTGATTAAGAGTGTGTTGTTTTGTTTCCACATATTTTCAAAGTTTCCATTTCTCCTTGCCATTGCTTTCTAGCATCATTCCATTGTCATTAGAGGAGATACATTGCATGATTTCAATACTTTTGAATTTATTGAAACTTATTTGGGAGCCTAACATATGGTCTATCCTAGAGAATGATCCATGTGAACTAGAGAAGAATATGTATTCTGCTACTGTTGTGTAATATGTTCTAAATATGTCTGTTAGCCCTATTGGGTTTACAGTATCAGTCTTCTCTTTCCATATTGATCTTCTGTCTAGATTTTCTGCCCTTTACTGAAAGTGGTATATTGAAGTATCCTACTATTAATGTAGAACCGTCCATTTCTCCCTTCAAATCTGTTCATATTAGCTTCATATACTTTGAGGCTCTGCCATTAGGTGCATGTATATTTATAATGGTTATGATTTCTGGTTGAATTAACCCTTTATCAGTATATAATCGACTTCTTTGTCCCTCATAATTTTTTTAAAGATTTATTTTTATTTATTTCTCCTCCCCCTTTCCCCCATTGTCTGCTCTCTGTGTCCATTTGCTGTGTATTCTTCTGTATCTGCTTGTATTCACATTAAGCAGCTCCGGGAACCGATCCTGGGAACTTCCAGAGTGGCAGAAAGGCGATTACCCTCTTGTGCTACTTCACCTCCCTGTTCTTCTATGTCTTCTTATATTTTCTCTCCTTAGTGTCTCTTGTTCCATTATCTTGCTGCACCAGCTCTCTGCATTAGCTGGCACTCCTGCATAGGGCAGCTTTTGCACATGGGGCAGCTTTCCCTCATAATGATTTTTGACTCAAAGTCTATTTTATCTATTGTTACCCCAGCTCTCTTCTATTTACTTAATACTATTTGCATGGTATATTTTTCCCATCCTTTCACTTTCGATATATTTGTGTCTTTGAACTTAAGGTGAGTTTCTTGTAGGCTGCATATACTTTTTTATCCAATCTTCATTCACTATCCCTAGTATTTGACTGAAATCCCCTAGCATTTGACTGAAAAAATTAATCCATTTACATTTACAGTAAGTACTAATAATGCAGGACTTTCTTTTGCCATTTTTCTATTCCGTCTTTGGAAGCTTTATACCTTCTTTGTTCCTCTCCTTCATTAATGCTTACTTTCATATTTATTTGATTTTTATTTTGCACTGTTTTAAGTTTCTTCTCATTTCCCTCTGCATATATTAATATGTTAAGTATTTTGTTTGTGGATAGTATGTGGCTTAAATTTAACACCCTAAATCTATAACAACCATATTTGTTTTGATACCAAAGTAATTTGCAATAGCATACACAATGTTCCTATACCCTTCCATCCCTCCACATTTTTGTTGTACTTGTTATAAGTTATGTGTTTTTTTAGTAGGTACCAGGGATTGAATCCAGGACCTCATACACGGGAAGCAGGTATTCAACCACTGAGCTACATCTGCTCCCCAATAAAAGTTTTTTGTTGTTGCTGTTTGTTTTGTTTTGTTTTAGGAGGAACTGAGGATTGAACCCAGGACTTCAACATGGGAAGCAGGTGCTCAACCACTTGAGCTATATCCGCTCCCCCAAAATTATGTCTTTATATTGTTATGTCCAAAATCATGGTTTTATCATTACTTTTTACACATTTGCATTTTAGAACCTGTAAGAAGTAAAAAACAGAGTTACATATCGATAAATACAATACAATAGTACTGGCATTTATAATTAACCATATGGTTACCTTTGCCAACAGTCTTTATTTCTTTATGTCACTTGATCCACTGTCTGGTTTCCTTTCATTTTAGTCTGAAGAACTTCCTTTAGCAATTCTTGTAGGACAGGTCGAGTCCTTCAGCTTCTGTTTATCTGGGAATGTTGCAACCTCTCCTTCATTTTTAAAAAACAGTATCAGGAAGCAGACTTGGCCCAATGGATAGGGCATCCGCCTACCACATGGGAGGTCCACGGTTCAAACCCCGGGCCTCCTTGACCCGTGTGGGGCTGGCCCATGTGCAGCACCGATGCTCACAAGGAGTGCCATGCCACACAGAGGTGTCCCCCGCGTAGGGAAGCCCCACGCGCAAGGAGTGCACCCCATAAGGGGAGCCGCCCAGGGCAAAAGAAAGTGCAGCCTGCCCAAGAATGGCGCCGCACACATGGAGAGCTGACACAAGATGACACAACAAAAAGAAACACAGATTCCCGGTGCCGCTGATAAGGATAGAAGCAGTCACAGAATAACACACAGCAAATAGACACAGAGAGCAGATAAGTGGGGGAGGAGGGGAAGGGGAGAAAAACAAATAAAAAATAAATCTTAAAAAAAAAAAGACACTTTTGCAGACCACGCTCCTTAATAAAAAAAAATAAGAAAATTTTATTAAAGGACATACATAATATTCCTACCACATAATTAGCCTAATCAATAATATCACATAATATTTATCCTTCCAGAAAGAGCGAACAATGGCATTAACAAAAAGAAGCAAAGAAACTATAAATTTTTTTTAAAAAAACATTTTAATAATTAAAAAATATATAAAGAAGCAAAGAAAAAATTTTAATGTGGTGAGAGATATCTTAGTGCTAAATTTTTATGGTTAATAACACAGTCAGAAGATACCAAGAAAAGAAAACAAAACTGAAACTTAAAGATACCATTTGCTTCTGAAAGTATAAAGAGCATTGACTACTCACTTTTACAAAAGAAAGAAAGGAAACCTTCTTTAAAAATATAAATATTCCCCTTCAGATATTTCTCTCTACTCAGTGGTTTACAAAGAACCCTGAAGTTTCTCAAAATGCAATTCCTAGTGAATTATAGCTTTTTAAACACTGCCCCCTAATGTTCACAATCAGCTTCATCTGAGATACTAAGATGACCATGCTAATAAAAATAATTGGGTCTTTCCTTCCTTATGATTATTCTAGCAATTTTGTCCTGCTGACTGGATTTCATAGATTGAGGCAATCTCAACCACACAACTGTCAGAATGCATTAAATTAAATCTTCCAACCACTCTAAGATTACTCTCATCAGCAATAAGGCCAACTTGTGAGTGAGAACAGACTGTTTGGGCTTGGACAGCACTGAGAAGACAGGAATACAACTGGGAAACATCAGGAAATTCTAGGATCCCAATCATAACATGTGCAACTTTACACCAATCTAATCAGTCTTATTAAAAAATAAGAATCAAACATTGATTACCAAGAATATCAGTCTTCTAAAAAGGAGATGGGCCCGGTTTTATATACACACAAACTTATGATTCATCAATGACCCCTGCTTCCCAAGGAATCTGTTGAAATTCAGACTCCCTAACTAGCAAGTTTGTTAATGAATTCTACCACAGCAAAGCCAATTAACAGGAAATGAAAGTGAATGGCAAAATATAATGTTCCCAAGAAAAGTTGCCCAGTGTCTTGTAATCACAAAGTCCACATTATCACTTAATAATGATATTTCTAAGTATGGAAAGCACAGAGGCACTGAAGATTGAGTCAGAAAGTCTGATTGTATTCCCACCAGTCATTAAATAGCTGTGTGACTTTATATAGATCCCTTAGCCATTCTGCATAAGGTTCCTTGTCAGGAAATAAAGAAGAAAGAACTGTACTGATGTTTTTTAATGAGTGTGAGAAGATGGGGATAAAAGGGAATATGGGAGGTACTTTTTCAGACTACACATGCCTTTCCCCACCATCCCGTCAACCTCACAATATTATCATGGGGAAGCACATGATACAACTGTTTTCCCCTTAGCTGATATTGGGGATCCCCCACGTCATGTTTGTGGGCATGTTCAGGTCCCAACCCCTGGTCCTGTGAGTGTGAACCCATTTGTAAATAGGACCTTGGAAGCTGTTATGAGTTAAGGTATAGCCCCAACTGAATGAGGGCAGGCTTTCATCCATTATGGCTTAAGACGTTATAAGCAAAGGAAATTGGACACAGAGAAGCCATGGGAAGCAGCCAGAAGCTGGAAGTCAACAGGACCTGGAAGAGATAGGAGAAGATTCAGCCATGTGCACTGCCATGTGATGGAAAAGCCGAGGACCAAGGACAGCTGGCGGCCAGCCTCAGAATGCCACGGTCTTCAGGATTAAAGCAGTGCCTTGCTGACCCCTTGATTTTGGACTTCCCCTAGGCTAACAACAGTGAGTCAATAATTCCCATTGTTTAAGCTAACCCACTGTGTGGTTTTAGGAAACTAAAACCTCTGAAAACTACTGAACTATACAATCTTTATTCAAGGCCCATTGTCGCACTGAAATGCTAATATAGGATCTAAGAACTGGAATGAAACTTAGAGATTCTCCTGAAAGTTTTCTGGAAAATGTTAACATAATATTTTGATGTGGGAAACAGACTTTGGCCCAGTGGTTAGGGCGTCCGTCTATCACATGGGAGGCCCGCGGTTCAAGCCCCGGGCCTCCTTGACCCGTGTGGAGCTGGCCCATGCGCAGTGCTGATGCGCGCAAGGAGTGCCGTGCCACGCAGGGTGTCCCCCGCGTAGGGGAACCCCACGCGCAAGGAGTGCACCCATAAAGAGAGCCGCCCAGCGCGAAGGAGGGAGCAGCCTGCCGAGGAATGGTGCCGCCCACACTTCCCGTGCCGCTGACGACAACAGAAGCGGACAAAGAAACAAGAAACAAGACGCAGCAAAAAGACACAGAAAACAGACAACCGGGGGAGGGGAGGGGAATTAAATAAATTTAAAAAAAAAAATTTAAAAAAAAAAAATATTTTGATGTGCCCTTTTCTCCAAATGTGGAATGCAGGGGGAAAAACATGGAAGCTCTTAAAAACTCTTGAGTCAAGTTCTGATGATTCATTCACTTATTCAAGACACTGCTGTTGAGGCCCTACCATGTGCCCGGTGCTATGGTTGGAGCTAAGAGGGCCTGCAGGCAAGTGGAGAAGACAGACAGGTAAACAGGTAAAAGAGATAGGACAATGCCCAACCCAGTCCTCCTGAATCAAGGAAGTCTGCCCAGAAGTAATGACTTCCAAGTTGAGACCTAAAGCACAACCAGAGAGTCACCAAGTATGGTAGGGGTAGAGTGTTCCAGGTAACAGCCACATTATGTGCAAAGACTCTGAAGTAAGAGAGGGCTTGGTGAATTTAGGAGATGCAAATAACTAATATTAGTTGGGGTTTTCCTAAAATAGTAAAGTAGTCCATATATGCTTTTTGCTTTTGCACTTAAATATACTATGAACGTAAGTACTTTCTCTGCTTAACTTCCGGGAGGTTCTCCTCCCACCCCATTGACACCTCCTTCTCAGTCTCCTTTGTTGTGTCCTCCTCAACTCCCAAACATCTAATCATTGGTGTGCCTCAGGCTTGGTCCCTCAGATTCCTGCTTTATCCATCTACACTCATGCTCCAGATGATCTCACCAAGGTTTTAAATACCACATATAAGCTCATGACTATAAAATTTCACATCTCCCCTCAACTTCTAACTCTTACATCCAAGCCCTTACTCTATGTCTTCATTTGGATATCTAATAGGAATCTCAAGCTAGACATCCAAAACAGAACTGTGGGCATTTTCCAAACAAAACTTCTTTCTAATCTTTCCTGTGTCAGTAAGCAACAATTCCAATTCTTCACATTGTTCAGGCCAAAACTTTAGAATCATCCTTACCCCAACTCTTTCTCTGATACTTAAATGTAATCTGCTTTACTTCAAATATAAATTCAGAATCAGTCTTGAACTACCTCTACCATTACCATCTTAATTCAAGCCTCCATCATCTCTAATCTGGAATATTTCAATAACTTCCTAATTGTTTTTCTGTTTTCCACCCTTGTCCTCTATTCTCAACATAGTAACTTGAGTGATTCTGTTAAAAATATGCCAGAACCTAGTGTGGCAGGATGCCTAAGAGTTACCTCTGAGAGCCTCCATGTTGTTCAAATGTAGCCACTCTCTAAGCCAAACTCAGCACAAAAATGCATTCTCTACTTTGGATCCTGAGTGTGATGGAGTTGGACTCAGAAGTGGCTGCTCTACACATGCTTCTTCTGTCCCTTACAATGAACCTGTGGTTGGCACTGGGATTGATGTATGCCCAGGAGACTTGAAACTCTGGGCTGTCCATGTGCCAGCTGGGCCTGAGCCTCAGCGGAGTTGCAACACCTACTCTCCAGTTCATTGGACTTACCCAGGTCAGCTGACAGGGAGGTGAGGATGGACAACCACCACACCAAGGAACCAAGAGAGCCTACAGCTGCTGGCACGAGAGTCCCATCCACCACCCAAGGGGGATCGAAGCCCCCTCTCAACTGAGAGGTTGAGTGGGCAATGCCACCCCAGGGTCCTCAGGATGGAGGAATAAAATATGGCTTAGAGTGGACTTACTGGTATTCTGCTGTAGAATTATTGTGACTCTAGAATTAATGGAAGAAATTATATCATTGATGTGGAGATAGTGGCCAAGGGAGTTGCTGAAGGCAGGGAGAGGGAAAGGGAGGTATGATGTGGGGGCATTTTCAGGACTTGGAGTTGTCCTGAATGATATTGCAGGGACAGATGCGGGATCTTATATATCCTGCCATAGCCCACTGAATGGACTGGGAGAGAGTGTAAACTACAAGACAAAATATAATCCATGCTGTGTAGCAGTGCTCCAAAATGTGTTCATCAATTGCAATGAGTGTACAACACTAATGAAAGAAGTTGTTGATGTAGGAAAAGTGGGGGGTGTGGGGAGTAGGGTATATGGGAAACTCCTATATTTTTTTTTAAAGATTTATTTTTTACTTATTTTTCTCCCTCTCTCCCCCACCCAGTTGTCTGCTCTCTGTGTCCATTTGCTGTGTGTTCTCCTGTGACCGCTTCTATCCTTATCAGCAGCACCAGGAATCTGTGTTTCTTTTTGTTGCATCATCTTGTTGTGTCAGCTCTCCGTGTGTGCGGCGCCATTCTTGGGCAGGCTGCACTTTCTTTTGCACTGGGTGGCTCTCCTTATGGGGCACACTCCTTGTGCGTGGGGCTCCCCTACATGGGGGACACCCCTGCATGGCACGGCACTCCTTGCGCGCATCAGCACTGCACATGGGCCAGCTCCACACGGGTCAAGGAGGCCCGGGGTTCAACCTGCAGACCCCCCATATGGTAGGCAGACGCCCTATCCATTGGGCCAAGTTCACTTCCCTCCTATATTTTTTAATGTAACATTTTGTGGGATCCAAGTATCTTTTAAAAATAAATAAAAAATATATTTTTAAAAATAGACTGTAGTGGTAGTTGAAGATAAGAGTAAAAGTCATCAAATTGTGCAATTTAAATTGGTAGATTTATGATATGTGAGTTTTATGTCAATAAAGCTGTTTAAAAATTAAAAAATTAAAAATATGCCAGAATATATCACTTCAAACACTCCATTGGCTTACTATCTTACTCAGAGTAAAAGCCAAGTTCCTTAGAAGCAAACCACAGGGCCTTCAAGATCTTGTGTACCAACACCTTATGATTTTCTCTCTCATTGCATACTCCCTCACTCACTCTACTTCGGTCAGCTGGCATCCCTGCTGAGCCACGGACATGCCCAGCATACCCCAGCCTCAGTTGCTTTGCTCTTGCTGTTCCTCCTGCCTGAAACACTCTTTTGTAAATCTATATGGCTTACTCTTTAACTTCCTTCAGGACTCTGCTCAAATGTAACCATATGAGTGAACCTTTTTCTCACTTCTCAATACATAATAACTCCTTCCTGACTCCATTCCACTTAGCCTGCTTTATATTTCTCTTTACCTCTTATGCCTATCTGACTCAATGACAAATGTACATGCTTATTGATTTACTGTCTGTCTCCCTAACCTAGAATGCAATCTCCATGGAGGCATAGACTTGTGTTGCTAACTGCTGTATTCTCAACACCTGAAATATTATTACCTGGCATTTCATAGACCTGTGATAAATATTTGGTGGGTAAATGAATAAAAACCGAAAATACTCTGAACATTTTTGACAAAATTCTTAATGCAACTTTCTATTTTAAAAGCCATTTTTCTTTCTTGCTTTTCTAGTTAATGGTTAAGTGCTGATAAAATATGCAAAACTGTTTAAGGGTACGACCTTTACCCCCATGGCCTAGACACACACATAAGAATTTCACTAGCAAGTGCTGAACAATCTGGAGACTTTATAGCACCCTTTTCCTTCACTTAGCACTTCAGTATATATTGAAGGAATATGTTGAGTTCCTGGTTTATCTAAAAGTCAATCAATATTTGATATGGTATTAATACGAATTAATAATAGTCTTTGTAAACATCCATTTCTGTAAGTCTTCATCCTTGGTAAATCAAAAAGAAAATGAGGGTTACAAAAGAAAATAAATGTTAACTTAGAGGCTCTGTTTGATACTTAAATTGAATAGTCTATAACACATCCATGTAGGAGTGTGGGTGGTATGGTAGCAGGACTGGAAACTTAAGAGAAGAGCATGTGTAAGAAACTGATTAATTTCCACTGTCTGCTTTATCAGTGGAGACAAGCTAAGAAACAGAACAAAAGGACACAAAGAAAAGACTTTGACTTATCCTATTTTATAAAACTAACTCAAATCCAAGATCAATACTCAACCAGAAAAATAGGCAGCCAGCCCCCAACCATACCAAAATTATCTAAGCAACCACAGACAAATCAGGACCCAGCCCACCCCACGCCTCCTGGGGCTCCCCCCCCGGCACCTTTCTTTCCACCTCCAATCAGGCACCACAGGTCCCAGTGCTCCCTGAAGCCCAATGTCGAGAAGGATGGGCAGATGTCTCAGCACACTAGGACGTGAACTGTGAGCAATAGTAGAGCCAGGGAAAGGAGTGGCATAAGACCTTGTAGAGAGGGTTGAAGAGAAGAAATGCAACGTGCATTACACTGTCTAGGTTGACTAAAGAAAAGAGAAAATGATCCAGACATGGTCCGGCAGAATCCTCACCACCTAAATGAATGAGTCATCAGCAGACCTCTGAGAGAGGGGAATGAAAATAGAGAGACCTACATATTCATCTTCAGCCCCATCTTTTGACAAATGAAAGCCTGGGGATAAATCAAATTAGTGACTTAAAAGACAAATGGTGGGAGTTCTTTTAAAATGGATCGAAAAGTGGATAGGGAGGGAAGCAGATGTGACTCAAGTGATAGAACTTCTGCCTACCATACGGGAGGCCCTGGGTTCGATCCCTGGGGCCTCCTGGTGAAAAAGAAGAAGAGAAAGTGTGCCTGCATGGTGAGCCAGTGCCCACGCGAGTGCCCACGTGGTGAGCGCAAGTGCCCACATGGAGAGCCAGTGCCCACACAAGTGAGTCACGCAGCAAGATGATGACACAACAAAAGAGAGACAAGGGGAGAGTCAAGGTGAAATGCAGCAGAAAGCAGGAACTGAGGTGGTTCAGTTGACAGGGAATCTCTCCCCACATCAGGAGTCTCAAGGATTAAATTCCAATGAATCCTAGAGGAGAGAAAATAAGAAGACAACACAGACAGCGAAAACAGCAGGGCAGGAGGAGGGGAAGGGGAAAATAAATAAATAAATCTTTTTAAAAGAAAATGGAAAAAGGAGTGGCTATAGCTCAAGTGGTTGAGCGCCTGCTTCCCATGTGTGAGGTCCCAGGTTCAATACCTGGTACCTCCTAAAAACAAACAAATGAAAAAACCAACTCTCACTGGGGAGCAGATGTAGCTCAGTGGCTGGGTACCTGCTTCCCATGTATGAGGTCCTGGGTTCAATCCCCAGTACCTCCTAAAAAAAAAAATGGATAAAGAAAAGCATGCTCTAACAGGGATGAACCTTGAAAACATTATGCTAAGTAAAAGAAGTCAGTCACAAAAGACCACGTAATACATGATTTCGTTTATATGAAATGTCCAGAATAGGCAAATCTATTCAGAGAGTATATTAGGGCTAGAGGGAGATGGTGAAGAAAAAATGGGGAATGACTGCAAATGAGTATAGAGTATCTTGATGGATTGATGAAAATGTTCTAAAATTGATTGTGGTGATAGCTGCCAAGCTCTGTGAATACACTAAAAAACCAAAGAATTGCAAACTTTAAATGGGTAAACTGTATGGCATGCAAATCATATTTCAATAAATATGTTATAAAAATATTAAGAGTTTCTAAATTTTTAAAATTGGATAAAGTGTTTATTAAATATATGGTCTTCCTGAGAAGTGTGTTCAAAAACATATAACAGTCAACCCAAATATGAATCCTACTTAAAATCATGATTGAAATCAATTGCCAATTTTAACATTGCAAAAAGAGAGACAACTAAATATTACATGCATTCTGATGTGATGCAATAGGAAGAATACAATACCGGTCATGAAATATTCTTGTCAAAAAAAAATTGAACGTCAATCTGACTGTGCCTCTAGATCTAGCACAGGTGATACATGGGGTAAGGAATACATTAAACTATTCCACAGAGCAGGAGCCAATCAGAAAAATCCACAATGAGGACAAAAACCCATAAAAAGTCAGAAGAGAAGGAGAGAGAGAAACAGAGTGACAAAGAGAGTAGAGATGAGGGTATGGGAGAGAGAATCCATAGATTAAAAGACCTAAGAGATATATCAACCAAATACAATGGCTACACTTTATTTATTTTTAATTTTTTTATTAAAGTTAATAGATCACAAGGAATGTTTCATTAAAAAACATAAAAAAACAAGAAACATAAGAGGTTCCCATATAACCCACTCCCCACTCCCCACCACAACATTTTTGTAAATTTTATTTTTTTGAAGGTATATATTTCACACACAAAAAAATGTTACACTAAAAAATATGAGAGGTTCCTGTATACCCCCCATCCTCCACCCCACTCCTCCCACACCAACAACCTCCCTCGTCATTGCGGCATACTTAGCGCACTCGGTGAACACATTTTAGGGCACTGCTGCACTACACAGATAATAGTTTACCCTGCGGTTTGCACTCTCCCCCAGTATATTCAGTGGGCTATGGCAGGATATATAAGGTCCAGCATCTGACCCTGCAATATCATTGAGGACAACTCAAAATCCCAAAAATTCCCCCACATCACATCTCTTCTACCCTCTCTCTGCCCTCAGCAACTACTATGGGCCGCTTTCTCCACCTCGATGCTAAAATTTCTTCTATTACTCATACCCCACATATATCCTAACATATTTATGTTCCCTATATACATGCCCTGGAGAACTCCTCCCACCCATGTGCCCCCCATCAATAACACCCCACACCAGAGCTCCTCCCCTGCCATAGTTGACCTCTCTATGGTCCAAAACTTTTTCCACAATGAATCCTGATACATTGCCAACTTCAATTAATAGGAAATTGAAATACAGGGATGGGTTTAAAGTTTAGAAATAGAATACATAATAATTTAGAAATACTAAAATAAAAATAAATTGGTGTATTAATAAAATGAAAAATATTATAAAGCTTCGTTCCTAGCATTTTGCCTTTCATCACTGTAATAGGTGTTGCCTTGTATGCACAGTGGCAAGGCACTTCCATTTCTTCCTCAGTGTCTACATCCTTTCTTTCTTTTTTTTTTTCTAATTTTTAATTTTGTCTTCAAAAAAGTTTTGGATCACAGTAATTCACATACACAATATAGGGGACTCCCAGATATCCAGCATCAAACCCTTTTTCCCTTTCCCCAGCAATGATCTCTACATGTTCATGTTATATTTGCTGCAGCTGGTATACAAATTTTGAAACATAGCTATCAAACATGGTTCCATTTTGGTTTACATTACTGTTTATATTTTAGACTGTACAAATTTCTAAACTTTTAGTTTCCTTGTGTTTTACATTATACTTTACATTTTAGTTTATGGACTTTTATACACTTTAGATGTAAGTTGACATGTCCATCATTGCATGATCTTGTGGAGCACTTCCACTGCCCCCCAGTTCCCTGCTTCCATCCATGCTATACCTCTCTCCACCTCCCCTCTGGGCACACCGTGACACTACTTGAGGAATCAGATTTACAGATACTGCAACAATGCTGAGAGCTTGACATACTAGTCTGCCCTAATTAATTGGGAGCTAGCAATCCTCTCGAGACACAATTCCTTTCTTTGAGAACATCAGGTCTCCCCAGGATGTGAGTACACCTCACACTTGTTGTATGGGTCTCCGCCCAATGATATAACACACTATGACAAAATGAGCACTCGCACACTCCCTAGAAGCTTGCCCCTGTACCAGATGACCCCCCTTAAGCAACTTAAACACGTGATCCTTCCTTATATTTTCTAAATAATTTTCTCAACAGTATAGTTTCAAACATATACCTGACATTCTCCCATATTCAACAGTTTCCCCCAGCCCTCCCCCCAATTCCTTGAGTCATCTGACCCATCCTCCCAACCCTAGCCCCCCTGAAGCCCACAAAGCCCCACCCAAAGGTATCCCTATGCCCCCATCTTATCCCTTCCCTGTACTTCATCCATATAGGCGTCAGCTCACAACCTTCCTCACCACCCCCCAGATCCCTTTAAGCCTATCTTCGGTCTTTAGCTCTCTGAGACAGCTCGGTTTGCTTGTTTCATATCAGAGAGGTCATGTGTCCTTCAAGGCCTGGCTTGCTTCACTCAGCATAAGATCCTCAAGATTCACCCATGTTCTCACATGTATTTGCACTGTATTCCTTCTTATAGCTGAGTAGTATTCCATTGTATGTATTTACCACATTTTATTTATCCACTCATCCATTGATGGGCATTTGGGTTGATTTCAACTTTTGGCAATAGGCTACACCTTATTTAAATCTTAATTCAAACAGGTATTTTTTTTAATTATGAGGACATTGGGGAAATTGGAATACTTACTGGATATTTGATGATATTAGAGAATTATTGCTTATTTTTTAGATGGTAATGTTATTGTGGCTATATATTTTTTAAGTTACATGCCAAAGCATTTTCAGATTAAATGACATGGTATCTTGGATTAGAGTTACAATAACTGGGGATAGACAAGGACCAGTAGGTGGAAAATAGATGAAAAATTGGCCATATGATAATGATTGAAGCTGGGTGATAGGTACATAGGAGTTCCTTATATTATTCTCTCTACTTTTTCATGTGTTTTTAAATTCCATAATTCAATTAAATAATAAATAATTAAGTTCTATAATAAAAAGTTTTAAAAATCATTCATGGGAAAAATTGGAGTGAACATTGAAAGCGAACAGATATATAGAATTAAACAAATAATTTATAAATGTGCTTATAAAACAAAATGTTAAAGGTTATAATACTGTTTTAAAATGAGATTTATATAGGATTAAATATACCTAACATATGAGTATACTTGAAGTTATATAAACAGAGATGGTAACATGGAAGAAGAAGAAAAGATTGGAAATATCTAAATCACCAAGAAAGATTTTCTGAGCCTTCACAAAAGCATCTAAAGTTAATCTAGAAATATAAACAGGCAAGAATAGTCATCTAAATGTTGAAAAAGAAGAGGAATAGGGAAAACATACCCTACCAGATAATTAAATATATTATAAGTTATAATTAGCATACCCACATGATATTAGCACAAGAAATGACACACAAATCTAATAGAAGAAAAAGGATAGTATAATAATATAGTGTAGTATATATAATAATTTAACATATTATGAAGGAAAATCAACAATGGATGAATTAGCCCACAAAGTATTCTTCTAAAATTGGCATACCATTCAAAAAAATCCTAAATGGATCAATGAGGAGAAAAAGACAATAAGACTGTTAAATATATAGACTATGTAAAATGTTTAATGATTTCTAGATTAGAAGAAGAATCTTCCAAACTTAAACACATTAGAAGAAAGCAAAGGAGAAAAGATAACTAAATTTACAACATAAAAATTTACATGTCCATGTGTTAAAAGATATCATAAACTCACAGAGTCCTTTCTAATGAACATGACTGACAAAGGGCCAAGCAATGTAATATATCAAGAGCCTAAGCAAAAAAATAAGAAAAATAATAAAATATCAACAGAAAATTGGCAAAAACTACAAGCAGACAATTCACAGAAGAAATATAAACAAATACATGAAAAAATGTTCTTTTAGGTAAATGTTCATTAATGGCTAATAAATGCTCAGTAACCTAGGATGGCTTGGAGGGAGGGGAAGCAGAATCTTTTAAAGAAAACCAACACCACCAAGAGGTTATGTTTATAAACAAAGAAACACAGAAATTGGAAAGCCTACTCACTGATGATGGTATGGATTTAAATACCTGTAATGGAACAGTAGATGATGTGAGGTGCAATCTTCTCTATATCTTCATATCCCAGACCCACTTCAGACAATTTGCCAGGAACATAGTTTTCCACAAATACATCACAAACAGCTGCGAGCTGAAGGAAGAGGTGAAGATGAGTCAGACTTCTCAGGGGACTTCCAAACTTTCAACAAATTCCCACATGATAGAATTTTTCTTTTTATTTCAGTAAATAAAGTTGATTCTCACTTTGTAATAGTCCAGAAAAAAAAATCACAGGACAGATGAGAATTAGATAAGCATAAAAGCCCTGGTCAATTACTTGAGGTATTACTGCCAGTAAAACCATGGCTATTAAATTTCTCAGCAAATACCTATGGTATTAAGTGGCTCCTGCTTACTTTAAATAGAGGAAATATATTCTCAGAAGTTTAGGTAGAAAAACAAGAATTTCAGTACACAAAATATATGAAAAACAACTTTTAAAATCGATACAAAAAAAAATACGTCTTTATGACTCTCCATCCTTGTTATATAGTATTCTCCATTACAGATATAAACACATAGGCC
Source organism: Dasypus novemcinctus (assembly GCF_030445035.2). NCBI lineage: Eukaryota > Metazoa > Chordata > Mammalia > Cingulata > Dasypodidae > Dasypus > Dasypus novemcinctus. The sequence goes on from NC_080677.1 coordinate 18,281,622, forward strand.
CTTAATACATGTGATCCTGATTCTGAAATGCTTTCATACTTTTCAGATGCTTTCTTTCCCAAGAGCTTTAAATATATTTACTGAACTATTGTTTTGTTTATTTTTTGTGAACTATAATCCATTGAATCAGTAACTGTCAGAAACGGGACCCAGATTTTGATTTCCAGACCACCGCTATAAACATTTGAGGACCCTGAACCACTCTTTTTTATTTTTTTATGTTTTTATTTTAATGTTACATTCAAAAAATATGAGGTCCCCATTTACCCCCCTACCCCCCTCACCACACTCCTCCCATAACAACAACCTCCTCCATCATCATGGGACATTCACTGCACTTAGTGAATACATCTGAATCACTCTTTATAAAACTCTAACCTTAGAATTTCCTTCAAAATTTCAATCATGACTACATACCTTTTAAAGCTTTTATAAAAGTCATCACAGAATTCTATCAGACCACTATGAAAGACTGAATTATGTACCCCAACAAAATACATATTCTTAACCTTAACCTGTGTTCCTGTGGGTACAAATCCACTTATATTTATGATCCTTTGAAGATGTATTATTAGTTAAGATGTTACCCAACAGAGTCAAGGTGGGATTTTACATATTACTGTAGACCTTAATAAGCAAATTCAGATGCAGCAAGTCAGAGAAGGCCGCCAGAAGAAGCCAGAAGTAGAGGAGACCAGAAAAGCAAGGAGGAGAGAGATCGCCATGTGATGGAGGCAGAGACGCAAGCCAAGGAATGCCAAGGACTGCAGCAAGCCAGGAGCAGAATATGACTTCTGGGAGAAAATATAGCCTTGACGACACATTAATTTTGGTGAGCCACTAGATTCCTGAAGGCTCAAGCCAATTCAATATGTGGTATTTGTCATAGCAGCCTGGAAAACTAAGACAGCCACCCAGAGAAAAGCATTACAGTAATTCTAGAACATATCCAACTGCCTAGTAATTATTAAATAAAAACTTTAAATTGCATGTTGACATAGATGTATATATATTCACACACACACAAACTAATGCAATAAAAAAGAGACTCTAGACCAGAGGTGGGCAAATTCTTTCAGTACAGCTCAGATAGGCTGTCATCCTCCAGAACACCTGGAACAGAGGTACAAAAGGCCCAGATAACCACCTGTCAGGAGAGGCCTGATAACCATAGTACATCCTAGGACAGAGATAAAAAGTCTTCAAGTATGCACACCATATCTCAAACCATATGGGCATACTTTCCAATTTTCAGGCAAAGCCAGTTGAGTTGCTTCGCACATGGGCAACTCTATGCAGCATGCTTCAGGGTGAGTCCCAGTAACAACGCATTTACTTCTTGTTCGTGATTCTACCCAGCAGTGCTTGAGGGGGGCACATGAGGGAGGAGGTGTCAGAATGCCAGTGTTTCAACAAAAATTTACAGCTTCACTTCAGTTTATTCCACATATTTTTCTGAGTATCTCTCTACTGCATACAAGGCACTCCTGCAGACCCAAAAGAAAACAAAGTACATCAAAGACATCTGGGCTTCTCCACGGGTCATCTCTCTGCTGAATGAATTCTACATGGTGTCAGTATAGCGCCTTATGCAAATGGCTTTCAATAATTTCTTTTTAAAACTAAAAACCCTGTGGGGTATTTATTTTTAGACTTCTATAAAATCATAAATCACATCTCAATCCACATAAAGTACTCAGATGGATCACAAATAAATTCACTGTTCCAATGAGCTAAGAAAAGAAATATAATGAAAAAGTTATGCTAGTAGAAAAGTATTCACGATATATTAAGTGACAAAAAAGAGGATTACCAAACAATATGCATGATATTATCTCAGTTTTGTGGGAAAAATGAGTATACACAGGCATAGGAAAACTTCGATATGATACACTAAAATATTTACTAATGTCTTGGGATGACGTGATAATAAATCACATCTTTTTGGCCATGAGCAGCTATTACTTGTGTAACAGGAAAAAAAACGTAAAAATCTAAAATGAGTTGTGCTCAGATTAGCATGTAGAGTCTGGCAGTACAATGCAATAAAAAATGGAAAAGTTGATTTTGGGCATTGAAGATTTCTACCGATAAAATGTCCAAAAGATTTTATGGTTACCAAATAACATGCATTATGATATTTATTGCCAAGACATCCCTGAAGAGGGGTATAGAGCAGAAATTACTCTTTTCTCCATTTCAAAAATATTTATTGTAAATAAATATGTACTAGCCATTCTGAACCTTAGTGAGTCTATTGCCCAACATATTTTGTCTTCCTCTAAGTGTCAGGATATTCACTCATTTAAAGATCAGGTATGCTCCCTATAGTGTCAGCTGAGTCATTCATAAAAATTAGAAACAGAATAGTACTGAAGTCAGAGTTATCAGAAAACTCCTTCCAAATGGATATATATCTAATAATTAGGCTGCAACTGCTCTAGCATCATCAATTCTCCACTATGTCACCTTCTACAGTACAAATATTTACTGCACTTCCTTGATACAAGATCTACTAGGAAATTAAGTGAGAGGGATAAAAGAAGACTTATTCCAAGTTTTACTAGAACAAATCACTCAACAATCTATCCTAGAATCTATCCCAGAATAAAAAATAAGTACAACTTTATGTAATTTAGAGAACTACCATCTTTTGCTTTTTGAAAGGAAGAAAGAAGAAAAACTTTATTCAAGTACAGAATAAATAAGAACTAAAATCGGCTTGAAATAATTACACACCTAATTCTGAGTTATTTTTACTAGTACAATTTAAGAATAGACTGGGTGAACAAGAGGGGAAGTAGAGGGAAGCGGACTTGGCCCAGTGGATAGAGCGTCCACCTACCACATGGAAGGTCCGCGGTTCAAATCCCGGGCCTCCTTGACCCGTGTGGAGCTGGCCCACACGCAGTGCCGATGTGCACAAGGAGTGCCCTGCCACACAGGGGTGTCCCCTGCTGTAGGGGAGCCCCACGCACAAGGAGTGCGCCCCATAAGGAGAGCCACCCAGCAGGAAAGAAAGTGCAGCCTGCCCAGGAATGGCGCCACACACACGGAGAGTTGACGCAGCAAGATGACGCAACAAAAAGAAACACAGATTCCCGTGCCGCTGACAACAACAGAAACAGACAAAAAAGAGAAGAACACACAGCAAATGGACACAGAGAAGAGACAACTGGGGCAGGGGTGGGGGTGGGGGTGGGGGATTGGGGGTGGGGGGGCAGGGGAGAGAAATAAATAAAAATACATCTTAAAAAAAAAAGAGGGGAAGTAGATGAAAAGTGATAATAATTTAACCATGTTTATGAGTTAAAAAAAATCATAAAATAACTTCAAAAAACATTATGTCAGAAAATGTCCTTATGAGTAAGAGATACATTCTGAAGGATTTTTAAAAATTTTTTTCTCTATTATTTTTTTTTAATGTTACATTCAAAAAATATAAGAGGTCCCCATATACACTCCACCCCCCTCACCCCACTCCTCCCACATCAACAACCTCTTTCATCATCATGGGACATTCACTGCATTTGGTGAAAACATTTTGTAGCACTGCTGCACCACATGGATAATGGTTTTCATTGTAGTTTACACTCTCCCCCAGTCCACCCAGTAGGCCATGGCAGGACATATAATGTCCAGCATCTGTCCCTGCAGCACTACCCAGGACAACTCCAAGTCCTGAAAATGCCCCTACATCATATCTCTTCTTCCCTCTCCCTATCCTCAGCAGCTACCGCACTGAAGGATTTTTTTAAGGAGGTACCAGGGATTGAACCCAGGACGTCATGCATGGGAAGGAGGCACTCAGCCACAGAGCTACGTTCGCTCCCCTTATTCTGAAGGATTTAAGAGCAAAGTTTCATGATATCTTCAACTATAACATACATATCCTACACACATATATATGTCAATAAACAAATACTGCAAAATGTTTAGATCATTGCATCTAGACAGGTTAGATGAGCTTGTTGTATTTTCTGTTTGAATTTTTCATAATAAATTTTAGGAGAAAAAAAAAAAAACTCATGAAATTGCTCTGTTGACCATAATACAGGCCCAGTTAGGCCAATAGGAATATTGTGATATTGATTAATTAACATAAAGAATTATTTGAAATATAGGATGACAAGGGTTAGAAAGTGATCAAATCATATTACCATGAAAATACCAGGCTACACATAGACTTTCTAAACAAAGCTTTGTTTTTCACGCAAACTGGTTTTGGTTAGTGTAGTTAACAAAGAAGTTATACAATCAGATTCTTTGGAGCTATCATGTATCAAGATGATTTCTTTGTACTAAATTCATTATATTAGCAATCATAGCCACCAATGTCTCATTGTAGAAGTTATTTCACTACTCTGAAACCCAAAAAAGAAATCCATACCAGAAAATATAAGAGATTAGACAAAAATATTTTCCTTTAGGTTGAAAGATACATAACTTATAATTGGAATAACTAGCTAAAAGCAATAAATATATTGCTTCCCATCTACTCAAACTTAATAGAAGGTGAACATGTCTTAATGTTATCAGTCGGACTTAAAGAGAAATCAAGCCCATTATGAAACAGTTTTACATTGTTATAATCTGGCAGAGGACACTGGAGGGAGCAAAGGAGAGTGGGAACAGAAGCCCCAAAACTTCATTTATTTTGGTTAGTATCATACATATAGACTTATAATATTTAAATGTACACTAATGTCTTAGTAACAATTATAAATTCCATCTAAAACTGCCTATTGAGAAGCCCTAATGAAAATGTAAAGTATTTGTTAAATCAAATCTGAAACCTTGACTATGCAGAATTAGATATCTAGAATGTTCTGAGATGGAAATAAACAGGCAGGTGAACACTGAAGATGAAACCAATAAACACAGAGTAAAAAGAGAAATTATTAAGAGAAGAATGACCTCCTAAAAAAAAAAAAATGTAACTACAAAGGAGAAGATAAAAAGTTCCTGAGAATGAAGACAATGGCAATTGAGGTCAAGGTGGGGGTTGCCACTATAGAAAAACAGAGCCAGCCAAAAATAATGGAGAACAATTTAGATGGAAGAAAGAAAACAAAAACAAACAAATTTAAGATATAGAGAAAGGGGCAATAAGATCGGGACCATTAAGTTTTTGGGTTCAAAATATATCCAGTAAGCAAAAATTATAAATTTGGGAAACGGACTTTGGCCCAGGGGTTAGGGCGTCCGTCTACCAAATGGGAGGTCGGCGGTTCAAGCCCCGGGCCTCCTTGACCCATGTGGGAGCTGGCCCATGCGCAGTGCTGATGCGCGCAAGGAGTGCCGTGCCACACAGGGGTGTCCCCCGCGTAGGGGAGCCCCACGCGCAAGGAGTGCACCCATAAGGAGAGCCGCCCAGCGCGAAGGAGGGAGCAGCCTGCCGAGAAATGGCGCCACCCACACTTCCCGTGCCGCTGACAACAACAGAAGCGGACAAAGAAACAAGACGCAGCAAAAAGACACAGAAAACAGACAACCGGGGGAGGGGAGGGGAATTAAATAAAAATAAAAATAAATCTTTAAAAAAAAAAAAAAATTATAAATTTGCTTAATTGACCCAGCAGTACTAAAAAGAGGATGGTTGCTGATTCTGACCTTAATAATGAAAAGAAGGAAGTGGATGTGACTCAAGCAATTGGGCTCCCATCTACTGTATAGGAGGTTCAGGGATCAATTCCTGGGGCCTCCTGGGGAAGGCAAGTTGGCCTGAGTGGCAGGCTAGCTAAGCGGAGAACAGGCACACATGGAGTGCTGGCCTGCACAGAGAGCTGGCACACCAAGATGACACAACAAAAAGAAAAACAGAGGAGAGACAATAAGAGATGCAGCAGACCAGGGAGCTGAGGTGGCACAATAAATTGAGGGCCTCTCTCCTGCTCTGGGAGGCTCCAGGAACGGTTCTTAAGTGCCACCTAAAGAGAAGACAAGCAGACACAGAAGAACACACAGTGAATGGACACAGAAAGCAGACAACAAATGCAAAAACAACAAGGTGGGGAAGAAATAAATAAATCTTTAAAAATAAATAAGTAAAAATAAGAAAAAGAAATTATCTTTCCATCACCCAGAAATTATCTTTCCATCTATAATGGAGAGATAGATAGATGATTGATAGATAAATGATTGATAGATAGATAGATAGATAGATATAGATAGATGATAGATAGATGATAGATAGATAGATAGATAGATAGATAGATAGATAGATAGATAGATAGATAAACAGAAGAAAGGAATGATATGACCTAGAGTTCAAATCTCAGCTTTTCCCCTTACTAGCTATGTGATCTTTTCCCTTCCTGCTATGAAAATGGGAATTCTAATACTTCATTTACAAAGCAAATACTGAGAATTAGAGGAGATAATGTAATAAAATGTAAATAAAGTCTCCAAGCCCAGGAACTTATGCATGGTAAACACTCAGTCAATAGTAGTTAGTCCCATAATTAATACTCTCACAGTACAGAAAAACATTATACACAATATATAAGAAATCACAAAGCACATTATACTTCCTATAAAAGGCAAGGTAAATTCTTAGATGGAATTTATAGCAAAATTATAGACTGTCAATGAAATAAAGCTTTAATACACTTTTTTACCCTGAAGTTCAAAAGCTTAATTACAACCTAGGTAGTAAGATGACTTCCATGAAGCATACTGTACCTCTTTGATGATTTTCACGCCTCTTGGATCCTTGATATTGACAGCTATACTCTGAAAATTTTAACATAATATATTAAAACTATCATAACAATAAAAAGAGAAAAAAGCAAACAAAAATAAAACACTCTCATAAAGGTTTTTTTTAATTGCTGACAGTTCTATTCAATTTTTTAAAAGCCATTTGTATCAGTCACTACTTAAAGTAAATTTATTTTCTACATGAAGAAACATTTAAATCATCTCTACTGATTTTATTTGCAATTAGGATATGTAAGGTTGATGACAAGATTATAGCAAATGTTTTTCAAATAATCAAATGATTGCTCTCTTTTATAAAATCATTATTTCCATTATAAATTCTCATTAGATGTTTTAAGGCACTTAGTAGACAAGGAAGACTAGTAAAAAGCTCTTTTGTTTCTATTTAATGAACAGTGACTGGATAAAATTTCATCTTATTTGAAATATTAATTATATCTACAAAAAAAGCAAGCCATGATTATATCAAAACTATTGTTTTAAGAGAAAATTACAGAAAAAAAAAGATGATTCTCTTACTTTTTTATTTCGATTAACACTGAGAAAATAAGTACTTTCTGTCCCCACAAAAGGTGGCCCCCAAGTTCGTGTATCATCACCAACTCCTGAAAAGGAGAGCATGAGCTAGTAATCTTTAATCTCTAAAACACTATGAAACATTTCAAACCAACAGGCTCACTCATCATATACCATTCACATTTAACTGAACAAAAGCAGCTCAACCCATTGGAATCAGTACCCTAGAGGAGGACAAACAAGGCTTGTTAGATGCCCCAGCTTTCTATCTGTTCATGTTAATCATTAAATCCTACCACTTCTGCTTTCACTTAGCTCCATCCTTGAGAACCAAAACCAGAAGGAAACATCTTACTGGCAGTCTTTAGATTTAATAAATAAGGGGGAAAATTACTCGGTTTTTGGCAAGCAAGTTGGGCAGCTCTGGCATTGACTACATAGAGAAAATGTTGAGTGTGCAAAAGATTTTTGCTAATATAATTTAAATCAGAATAACAGTGAATGAGTTGTTATGATAAAGTGGCACCTGGGGCTAGGTAGAGAACAATGACTTAAAAATCTGTTAAAAAATGTCTGCAGCAACAGCAAATCAGAAAAGACAAAGTGATTTACTGAATAGCAAATGTTCATCGTTTAAGCTATAGTTTGGAATAAAATTTTAGTCATTTAGGTCTTATTTCAAAGAAGAAGTATAAAACCAGAAAAACAGAGTGAGTATTTTATTCTGCAGAGACTATGTCAAATGATTCTGAAATGTATTCAGGTTTGATTCAAAAACAACACTACAGAATTACAAAAGAAAGTTTTCCTTGTACAAAAAGCAACTAATGAAGGATGTTGTTTATGTGGAGGTGTGTGGGAGGCATGGGGAGTGGGGCATATGGGAATCCCTGTATTTTCTTTTTAAAAATAAAAAACATATATATATATTTTTTTTTAAAGCAACTGGCAAACAACTTGGGTAGAACTCAGAAAATGAATCAACAATCAAATGGCACAAATAGTGTCACTTAAGAATTTTATAAGTTCTAATGAAATATTGATGTCAGAAAGAGATCACTATATAGGCAATTACAGTTAAAGAATTTATTGCTAGTCCCCAAAAAGAGAGAATTTGTGAATGTGGGTTATAGTTTTAAGCTGTAATTATTTAATGATACCATTTAATCAATCTAGAATTTACTCACTGAAACCAATTAAGGGCACTGGACATAGTCTTTTGAAAAAGAACAGAGGCCGAAGAATAGATTCATATAAATACATACATCCTTACCAATAAAAACCCACAAAAGAAAGGGAGAACACAGGACAGAGGAGACAAAAAGCAACAGGACTAACGGAGATGGAGAGGTGTCTGAGACAACACAAAGCAATAAATGGTTAAGTGCGCAGTGGAATGGCATGATCAAAATTTCTGGGTGGAAAAAGAAAATCCAAGAGCAGCAAAGGCACCCTCCCAGTAAACGAGTCAGAGTTTTCATGGGAAATGTGTGTGTGAATCTGGATCTTCAGGAACAGACAGGACCTCTCAGAGTCAGGAGACAGTCCAGACATTTCCAATTTTTTTGAAGCTCCCGGTACATTAAAGTTTAAAAAAAAAATGAAACAATGCCAGTGTAAGGCTGAAATTAGATGGTTTGTTTTCAATATTTACATTCATCTTTCAGGTGGCGATTATGTCGAAATCTAGATTGGAAGCCTCCTGATCTGGGGAAATACCTGGGATTTTAGAGAGGCAGGAGGGTCAGAGCCCATGGCACGATGACAGGAGGCCTAGGGTCGAAAGCTCCATACCGGGAGGGGTGGTGTGGGTGGGGTGGGGGTTATGTGGGGACCTCATATTTTTTTAATGTAACATTAAAAGAAAAGAAAGAAAGAAAGTCCCATACTGGCAGCAGGAGGCTGAATATTCCAGAGTATTCTAGTTTATAGGACTTATCGCTTATGATAAATGAATAAATTGATATAAGCATAAATTAGCCTCTTGTGAATCCTATAGATACAAACACACTATCCAGGGCTACAACATTCTCAGTTACGAGAATTCTGTTCCAGCCCCATAGAATCAGACCTAAACACATAAATAATAGTACTAATTTGTGAAACCTGCTAAAACAAGCTGTTTATAGGATGACATAGAGCACAAAGAGAACAAGTGCTTGTTGGAGAGAAAGGGCACACAATCAGTAATGACACTTTTCTGAGCAACTTTATCAATAAAAGCAGGAAGTGAACACCAAAACGCTAAGAAGGTACAAAATCAAAGTGAGAATTATACACACAGAAAAAGTTTTTTGGTGGAAAAAGGGGAAGAAAGAATGGAAAAGATGTCGAATGAAAGACATAAAAACAGAGAATTCACCTCAGCTTAGCTGTTCCCCACCCACCCACCCCTAAATCTTCAAAATGATAAAATGGGAAAATGTTTCTTGTATTAGAAATAGAAAGAAAGACTTAGGTTGGGGTGTCTGGGTTTCTTTTTGAAGGACATCGATTCATTTCCCTTCTCTCCTTTTGCCCTTTGTAATCCCTTTGTCTACTTTCCTTGTGTTCCCTTCATCCCACAGTGAGGGATTGTGGCCAGGCCCACTCTAATCTCAGTCTCAGGGTAAAACGTGTCTGGGGCTAAGGAGAGCCAGGATCAAAGCTGAGTGCCTAGACTTTCCTTATGAGCTCTGTGGCCACGGACAAATTAATTTACCTCTCTGTGCCTCTGTTTCCTCATTCATAAACTGGGAATAATAATAACATCAGCCCATAGGGTTGCTGTAAAGATTAAACAAATTAATCTAGGCAATTTTAGGCATGATTTATAGATGTTGCTATTATCATTATCATTATATGTCACATCTAAGCTTTCAATGAGAGACTTTCAGGTACATGTGAAGGATTTGGCTTAAACTTTAGCCCTTGGTACTTCTAAAGAGTGAAAAGAGAGCATTAGCATGGATTCAGAGAAAACAGGGAATAGAGAAAAGAATCATTTCATTTCATTTCTCTTCTCCTCTACATACAAAGTACACTAAACATGAATATTTAAAGAATCATTTAAAATATTTAATAGATTGTTTCTATTTTTTTTAAAGGGAGCAATAGCTTTACCTGGTCTTTCCACTTTTATAACTTCTGCCCCAAGATCTCCTAAATTCATAGTAGCAAAAGGTCCCGCCAACACTCTACAGTATTAACAACAATAAATAAATTACGATCTTGAAGAATTTTATATTAATATTTTTCTTAAAAACCTATCAACCTGGACCAACTCATATAATGCTAGTAAGAATTAAAATTTTTTTAACTATTCTAAAAAGTAATTTGGCTATATGTCGAGAGCTTAAAAAAGCATATCCCCTTTGACCCAGTAAATCTACATCTAGGACTCTATCCTGAGGAAATAATCAGAAACCAAGCAAAGATTTATGTATAATGATGTTCACTGAAGTCAAATTTATAACAGCGAAATACTGGAGTATGATTAAGTAATTGTTACATCTATAAAATAAAACATTTTATATTTTTGTTGAATTTTGAATGAGAAAGGAAAATATTTAAAATGTAGGCAAAACTATAATTTCAATATGGTTTCAATTTTTACTTTTTTAATGTACATAAACATAGAGATTGGTAAGAAATGCATAAATATTAGAGAGATTATCTTAGAATGATGAGATTACAGAATTTTTCTTTTCTTTTTTTTCCTTTCCAAAGACTCAATAAGTATATAAGTATCCTCTTATAATCTAAAAAATCAATAAATGCTTTTGAGAAAAGAGAATAATTCAATCACCAAAACATAGATAAACCAATACAAACCTCGTTAGATCGAGGATTTTCACACCCTCCAATGGCTTCATGTTGTCAGTATCTGGCAAAACACAGAAAATAATTAAAGAGTATTGATTAATTTTCAGAGAAGAGGGGACAGAATCGTCACATTCTATTTTAAGTAATCTCTATTACTAGCAAGTACAGCATTTTTTCCTTCACAATATTTCTGCATTATGTGTAACATATTAAATTAGACTGAATCCAATAAATGTCAGCCTGAATAAATCAAAGATACTAATACCAGATGATTCCCAACTAATAAAGCACAGCTACACTAAAGATACTTTGTCTAATGAAAAATTAAAAGTGAACTAGACAATGACATCCTAAGATGTGGGATACTGAGTAAAGTTCTCCACATGGTTGCTCCCTACTCTCAGAATGGTAGGAAAAATGGGGGGAATCATTAAACAATTTATAATCACTTGTGTATATCTTTTTTCTCTTCACCCATCAGCTATCAAAATCAGTAGATAGGTAAAAAATCAGATCAATAATTCCCCAAGTACATTTAACATCAACATTAAGCACAAAGTCAATTTAGCCATTGGCTTACAAAATACAGGTCATGATAACCGAACAAGCTCATATTTATGTCCACATGGGGAAAAATTATGAACTACCAGTTTGATATATTTAAAATTTTTTGCAGTGTAGGTCCATCACCAGTGGAGTCAAGTGAGAATTGCAGAATTCACTCATTTTCATATGCACATAGACCTGAGACTAACCACAATGGCTGTAATGATTCTTGGGTATAGGGTCCACAGACCACACAGTGCTGGTAAGTAAGACTGGAGGTCCATCTGGTGCTCGTTCTCTCCTTGAAATAAGTCAATTTATTATTTGACAATAAAAACTGTTGTCACAAAACAGGAAATATGTGAAGTCCAAGTGACTGGTGCATTATTTTCATGGAAGAAAGCATTTGGTTTCTTTGAAAACCAAATCAAATCAGAAGGTAATTTGAGCAGCCAGTCTTTTGCAGAGAAACAAGCCTTTTTCAGAGAAACAAAACTAACATAATAAATACTAATATATATAAATATTAAGAGATTTGTTATGTGAATTGGCTCATGCAACCATGGGAATTGGCAGTCTGAATTCTCTAGAGCAGGCCACAAATTGAAAACTTGAAGGTGACTTTGAATTCCCCAGGAGAAGCTGTAATTGGAAATTCCAATGAAGGTGATGATGAATTCCCTAGGAGAATTGGGCTGGCTTTTCTTTCTGACTGCTGAAATCCTCAGTTCTCCTTTAAGGTCTCCAACTTATTGGATGAGGAGACTCCTCTCATTGCTGAAAGCAATCTCCATTGTTGGTTGTAGACGTAATCAGTCATAGATACAATCAACTAACTGATGATTTAATTCCATCTACAAAATAGTATCACTGTAAATACTATCACTGCTTGACCTAACAACTGGACACCATAACCTTGCCAACTTGACACAAGAAATTTATAGCAGGGGATCAGAAAAAGGAAAGTAGCTGAAACAATGTTTAATATGTTAACATTAATGACCCCATACTTCCAAACGACCACACCCTTACATATTCCTCTCCCAGGTAGACTCTGGGCTTCGAGATTTGCCTTGCTTTAGGCAATGGGGCATTAGCCAACAAAGCAGGCAGAGGCTGGATAAGTACTTGCGTGTTGGGGCTGGACTTGCTGGAACACTTCTGCCTTCAAGTGAAGAAACACAAGATGGAAGAACTCATGGAGAGAGAGGCTCAACTGTCCCAATCATTCCAGCCACCGCAATGAGGCCCCAGACATGCAGGTGAAACCACCTTAGAGCTTTTGGGCCCAGCCAAGCCACTACTTATGTGCAGCCGTATGAGTGAGCCCAGAAGATCCGTCCAGCAACCCACAGAATTATTAGGAAATGTAAGTTACTATTGTTTTAAGACACTAAATTTTAGAAGGCTTGATTATGTAGCAAAAGATGAACCAATACAATGGCTTTTGGCAGAGATATTCCATTGTAGCAGCCAGTGATGTATACTGAATCACATTTCCTACAAAATACAATTTCTTTCTCACCTGGATATGCTTTTAATAGAGCTGTAAGCAAGTTAAACATAGAATTACCCCATGACCCAGCAACCCCATTTCTAAGTATATACACAAAAAATAGACTCAACAGATATTTGTACACCAGTATTCATATCAGAATTGTTCAAAACAGCCAAAGAAATGGAAGTAACTGTAGAGTCCATCAATGGCTCATTAATGAATAAACAAAATATAGTATATCCATAAAATGGTATGTGATTCAGCTGTAAGAAAGAATGAAGTTCTGACAATACAACAGTGACAAGAAGATTCAAATACCTAGGAATTAATTCAGAAAACTACAAAACAATGTTAAAAGAAATCAAAGACCTAAGCAAATGTTAAGACATTCAGTGTTCATGGATTGGAAGAATAAATATCTAGAAGATGTCAGTCCTACCCAAACAGATTCATAGATTCAATGCAATACCAATCAAAATTCCAACAGCCTGCTTCAACATGAGAAAATCAATCAACATAATACACCACATTAACAAATTGAAGGAAAAAAACACATGATCATCTTAATCAATACAGAAAAGGCATTCGACAAAATCCATTATCTTTCTTAATAAAAATATTTCAAACAATAGGAATAGAATGAAAATTCCTCAGTATGATAAAAGTCATATATGAAAAACCCACAGCCAACATCTTCTCAATGGGGAAAGATTGAAAGCTTTCCCTCTAAGATCAGAAACAAAACAAGAAAACCCACTGTCACCATTGTTATTGAACATTGTACTTGAAGTTCTAGTTAGAGCAATTGGACAAGAAAAAAAAAAAAATTAAAGACATCCAAACATGAAAAGAGGAAGTAAAACTGTTTGCAGATGACATGATCCTATTTTTGAAAATTCTGAAATGGCTACAAAAAAGCTATTTGAAGGAAGCAGACTTGGCCCAGTAGACAGAGCATCCATCTACCACATGGGAGGTCCACAGTTCAAACTCTGGGCCTCCTTGACCCTTGTGCAGCTGGCCCACATGCAATGCTGATGCACACAAGGAGTGCTGTGGTATGCAGAGGTGTCTCCCACATAGGGAAGCCCCATGCGCAAGGAGTGCGCCCCATAAGGAGAGCTGCCCAGTGTGAAAGAAAGTGCAGCCTGCCCAGGAATGGTGCCACATACATGGACAGCTGACGCAGCAAGATGACGCAACAAAAAGAAACACAGATTCCCATGCCGCTGACAACAACAAAAGCTGACAAAAAGAAGAACATGCAGCAAATGGACACAGAGAATAGACAACTGGGGTGGGGGAGAGAAATAAATAATAAAATAAATCTTTTTTTAAAAAAGCTATTTGAGCTAATAAATGAGTTCGGCAAAGTAGCAGGATACAAGATCAACATGCAAAAATCAGTAATGCTTTTGTACACTATTATTAAACAATCTGAGGAGGAAATCAGGAAGGAAGGGAAATTCCACTTACAATAGCAACAAAAAGACTCAAATACCTAGGAATCAATTTAACCAAAGAAATACAGGCTCTATATGCAGAAAACTACAAAACAATACTAAAAGAGGTCAATGAAGACTTAAACAAATGGAAAGACATTCAATGTTCATGAATTAGAAGACTAAATATTATAAAGATGTAAATTCTGCCAAAACTGATTTATATATTCAACACAATACCAATCAAAATTCCAACAGCCTACCTTACAGATATAGAAAAGGTAATCACCAAATTCATTTGGAAGAGAAAGTGCAATCAAATAGCTAAAAGTATTCTAAAAAAAGAAGAACAACATGGGAGAAATTTAACTGACCTTGAAACATATTACAAAGCAACAGTAGTCAAAAGAGCATGTTTCTGGAATAAAGATAGACATATTGATCACTGGAATGGAATTGAGAGTCCAGAAACAAACCCTCACCTCCATGGTCAACTGGTTTTTGACAAACCTACCAAGTACATGTTAATGGGACAAAACAGTCTCTTCAAAAAATGGTGCTCAGTGAACTGGATATTTATAAACAAAAGAATGAAAGAGGACCCCGACCTCATTCTGTATACAAGAACCAACTAAAAATGGATTAAAGAACTAAATATAAAAGCCAGAAACATGAAACTACTAGAAGAAAATGTAAGGAAACATCTTAAAGACCTTGTGGTAGGTGGTGGTTTCTTGGACCTTACACCCAAAGCACAAGCAACAAAAGAAAAAATAGATAAATAGGACCTCCTCAAAATTAAACACTTTCGCACCTCGCAGGAGTTTATCAAAGGGCCAAAAGGCAGCCAAATCAATGGGAGACAATATTTGGAAATCACATGTCCAGTAAAGGTTTAACATTCATGATATATAGAGATGTTACAACTCAACAATAAAAAGACAAATGACTCAATTTAAAAATGGGCAAAAGGCTTGAACAGGCTTCTGTCCAAAGAAGAAATACAAATGGAAAAAAAAAAAACATGAAAAATGTTCAACATCACTAGTGATTAGGGAAATGCAAATCAACACTACAATGAGATAACATTTCACTCCTATTCGAATGACCACTATTAAAAAGATAGAGAACTACACATGTTGGAGAGGATGTGGAGAGATAGGAGTGTTTATTCACTGTTGGTGGGAATGTAGGATGGTACAGCCACTGTGGAGGACTCTTTAGCATTTCCTAAGGAAGTTTAATATAGACTTGCCATGTGACCTGGAAATACCACTACTAGATATATACCAGAATAACTGAGAGCAGTAACTTGAGCAGATATCTGCACACCACTGTTCATAGCAGCATTATTCATGACTGCCAAAAGATGGAAACAGCTGAGGAGTCCATCAACTGATGAATGGATAAACAAACTGTGGTATATACACATAATGGAAAAATATGCAGCTGTAAGAAGAAATGACGTTATGAAGCATATGACAACATGGATGAACCTGGAGGACATTATGTTGAATGAAGCAAGCCAGACACAAAAGGACAAATATTGTATGATTGTGTATGAACTAAATATATTGTGTCATCATAGAGTTAAAAACTTGAATGTGAGTGTATAATCATGGAGTTAAAAACTTGAACATGAGTCACCAGAAAATAGAATGAGGTTAGAGAATGGAAAGTTGAGGGTTAACTTATCCTGAATTGGTATAAAGGATGTGTGTTAATTTTGGAAATTAATAGAAAAGGTGAAAGCACAACATAATGTTTGTAACTAGCAGTACTATTGTATGGGTTTGATAGTGGTTGAAAGGGCAAGTTTAAGATCATGTATATTACTAAAAAGAAACTTAAATGTAACATGGGACTGTACAGTATAGTAAAACCATATATTAAATATGAATATGGGAAAATTGCAAATACAAGACAGTTTTTCTTTGAAACTGAACAAATATATGTGAAAAGTACAAGATGTTAATATCAGACCAAAAAAAAATTATTATGCTAAGTGAAAGAAATGAGACAAAAAGTACTACATATTGTATGATTCCATTTATTTAAGATATAAATATAAATCAACTTATAAAGATGGAATTAGATTAGTGGTTATGTAGGGTTGGGGAAAGATTGAGGGACCGAGTGGTGACTGCTAAGAGATGTGGAGTTTTTATTTTTGGAGTAATGAAATTCTTCTAAAATTTTTTGTGGTGATGAATGCACAACATTGTGATTATACTAAAAGCCATTGATTATACACTTTGTTGGGGTTTTTTTTAAGATCTTTAAAAAATTTCTCTCCCCTCCTCCCCTACCCCAATTGTCTGCTCTCTGTGTCCATTTGCTGTGTGTTCTTCTGTGACCGCTTCTACCCTTAGCAGCAGCACCAGGAATCTGTGTTTCTTTTTGTTGCATCATCTTGTTGTGTCAGTTCTTCGTGTGTGTGGCGCCATTCTTGGGCAGGCTGGACTTTCTTTCACGCTAGGCAGCTCTCCTTATGGCGCACACTCCTTGCGTATGGGGCTCCCCTCACGGGGGACACCCCTATGTGGCACTGCACTCCTTAGGCACATCAGCACTGCACATGGGCCAGCTCCACCTGGGTCCAGGAGGCCCAGGGTTTGAACCGTGGACCTCCCATGTGGTAGGCGGACACCCTATCCATTGGGCCAAGTCTGCTTCTCTGATTATACACTTTGGATAGAGCATTTGGTATGTGAATTTATCTCAATAAAACCACTTAATAAATAAATATATAAATGTTCAAGAATAGCCAGAAATAGCAGCTATGTACAGCAGACAAAACAAAGAGAGATTGAGAGGTAAAGAATTTTCTTGTCTGTTTTTTACTATTGAAATAATGAAATTGCTCTAATAATGACTGAAGCAAAGAATGCACAACAATGTGATTATACCAAATACCATTTGTATTAGTCAGCCAAAGGGGTGCTAATGCAAAGTACCAGAAATCTGTTGGCTTTTATAAAGGGTATTTATTTGGGGTAGACGCTTACAGTCACAAGGCCATAAAGCATAAGTTACTTCCCTCACTAAAGTCTGTTGCCATGTGTTGGAGCAAGATGACTGTCAGTCTCTGCAAGTGTTCAGCCTTCCTCTTCCTCCTAAGACTCGGTGGTCCCAGCTCCTTCCATTCTCAGCTGTAGGTAAGAGGGCTAATCTCCCCAGCCTCCTTTCTCTCTAGGCTCAGCTACTCTGCTCTCTCCACAAGGCCAGCTGTTGACTTTCAAGCAAATGGCTCATCTCTTCCTGAGGCCTCTGCTGTGCCTAACAAGCCTTCTCTCTTTCCTCATGTATCTGCTTCTCTGAGTTCTTCCTCTCTGTGTATTTACCTCCTGGGGATCCAGCATCAAAACTCCAAATCTCCTCTGCTGTGTCGTTTTCTCTGTGAGTACCCACCCACCAAGTAGGCAGGGACTCGACATTCTACTGACCTGGCCAAATCAGAGCCTTAATCACAATTTAATCAAGTAAAAGTGAAACCTCTGAATCCAATACAATCTAAAGGAAACACACCCAGAGCAACAGTCCGGTTTACAGACATAATTCAGTGTCTATTTTTGGAATTCATAAGCAATATCAAATTGCTGCACTACTGATTGTATACTTCAGATGAATTGTATGCTTTATTAACATGTATCAATAAAATTGATTTTTTTTTTTAGAAGAGAGAAAATAAAAAAAGAAAAAACCTTATGGGTTGCAGTGAAAGCAGTAATGACAGGGAAATTTATAGCCTTTAATGATTACATTAAAAAAGAAGACATTCCTAAAATCAAAGACCTAACTGCATATCTGGAGGAACTAGAAAAGGAACAGCAACTAATCCCAAAGCAAGCAGAAGGAAAGATATAAAGATTAGAGTGGAAATCAATGAAATGGGGAGTAAAAAAACAATAGTGAGAATTAACAAAACCAAAAGTTGGGTCTTTGAAAAGATGAATAAAATTAGAAAAACCCTTAGCTACACTGACAAAAAAAAATCACAAATAAATAAAATCAGAAGTGAGAGGGAGGATATTACTACTGAACCCACAGAAATAATTATTATCATAAGAGAATACTATGAACAAGAGTATGCCAATAAATTAGAAAACCCAGATGAAATGAATAAATTCTTAGAAACATATGAACAACCTACATTGATTCTAAAAGAAATAGAAGACCGCAACAGACCATTTACAAGTAAAGATTCTGAATCAGTCATCAAAAACCTTCCAACAAAGAAAAGGGGCATACAATGGAACATTATTCAGCTGTTAAAAGAAATTAAGTCCTGAAACATGCAGCAGTATAGACAAACCTCAAGGACATTATGCTGTGTGAAATAAGCCAGACACAAAAGGACAAATGTTGTATGATCTCACTGATATGAACTATTTATAATAAGCAAACTCACAGAGTTAGAATCTAGAATAGAGGTTACTAGGGGATAGATTGGGAGTAGAGAATGGGGAGTTGATACTGAATTTGAACAGAATTTCTATGTAGGTTGACTGTAAAGTTTTGGAAATGAATGGTGGTAATGGTAACACATTACTGTGAGTGCAATTAACAGCACTGAATTATATATATGAATGTAGTTAAAAGGAGAAATTTAAGGTCATATATGTTACTAGAATTAAAACTAACGATTAAAGAGGGAAGCGGATGTGGCTCAGGCAACTGAGCTCCCACCTGCCACATGGGAGGTCCATGGTTCCATTCCTGGTGCCTCCTAAAGAAGACAGTGAGCTGGCATGATGGGCAGGCATGGTAAGCTGACACAACAAGATGATGTAACAAGAGACACAAGAAAAAAAAACAATGATAGACATAACAAAGCAGGGAACAGAGGTCGCTCAAGCAATTAGGCGCCTTCCTCCCACATCAGAGGTCCCAGGTTCAGTTCCTGGTTCTTCCTAAAGACACGGCACACAGCAAGCACAAACAATGAAGGGGTGGGGATAAATAAATAAATCTTTAAAAAAAGGAGAAAACATAGAACATAAAACATAGTGTACCCCTATTGTAGATGATGCACTATAGTTAATTATACAAGTGTGAAAATGTTCTTTCATGAATTACAACAAATGTACAACACTAATTCAAGTTGTTAATAATACGGTGATATATGGCAGGAAAAACACCTAATGTAAACTATGGACTATAGTTAGCAGTACTATTTTAATATTCATTCCTCAATTCTAACAAAGGTACCAAACTAATGCAAAGTGTCAACAATATGAGGGTATATGGGAATACTGTATTTTTACATGATTTTTCTGTAAACCTACAACTTCTCCAATTTAAAAATAATAAAAAACTAATAAAAAGATATATTTATTTTATACATGGGTGTTTTAAATGAGGAAATGCATGTAAAGTGCATCATGTAGTGCCTATAACATAGACGCTCTTGATAAGGGCTGGCTACTACGTTAACAAAAAAATAGTTTAGTTATAAAATAGTGCTATCATTAATTGTAACAAATGCTCCACACCAATGCAAGGTGTTGGTGGTGTGGTGATGTATGGGACTGCTATATTTTATGCACAGTTTTTCTGTAAATTCACAACTTCTCTTAATTAAAAAAAATAGAATCCCTGGAAAGATCTGGAAATGGATGGGAATGATGATAGCACAGCACTGTGAATGTGATTAATGCTACTGATCATGTGTTTGGGAGGGTTGAAATGGGAAATTTTATGTTGTAAATATTTTTTAAAATTTTAAGAATTAAAAAAAATAGAGACTAAAGAGACAATGACAATTGATACAATACACAATCCAACTGGAAGAGAAAATGCTAAAAGGATTTACTGGAATAACTGGAAGAAAATTGGAATATAAACTGTATGCTTTATATCATTAAATTTCTTGAACTTAATAGCTCTACTTGAGGGTTACATAAGCGTGTGTCCTTATTTCTAGAAAATGTTCCTGGAAGGGTTAGGTGTTAGAAGAGCATGACAGGGAAGAGGATTTGGCCCAGTGGTTAGGAGGTCCATCTACCACATGGGAGGTCCGCAGTTCAAACCCCGGGCCTCCTTGACCCGTGTGGAGCTGGCCCACTTGCAGTGCTGATGTGCGCAAGGAGTGCCATGCCATGCAGTGGTGTCGCCCACATAGGGGAGCCCCCACGCGCTTACGTAAGGAAAGCCACCCAGTGGGAAAAAAGTGCAGCCTGCCCAGGAGTGGCACCGCACACAGAGAGCTGACGCAGCAAGATGACGCAACAATAGGAGACACAGATTCCAGGTGCCACAGACAAGAATACAAGCGGACACAGAAGATCACACAGAGAATGGACACAGAAAACAGACAACTGGGGGGGGGGGGGGGGAGGGGATGGGGAGAGAAATAAATAAAAAATCTTAAAAAAAAAAAAAGAGCATGACGTACATAACCTACTCTCAGAAAATGTTTAGAGAAGGTGGGGCAAGATGACATCGGAGTAAGTACACCCACATCACCTCTCCCACAAAAAAATAGCCGAGTGGAGACAAAATCCTACCTGAGTGAGTTGTTTTGGGAACTCACAAAGCAAAAGGCTTCTGGACATCGATCTGGAGGGAGTGCAACAAGAAGAGAGATTGCTCAAGGTAAAACTGATGGTTTCTGGCACTTGTGGCTACAGTTCTGGGAAGGCTAAGCCCCTCCCTTACGGCAGGTAGCCCTGGTGTTCCCCAAACCCTGCTGGTCACTCGGCGGCACTCCCCAAACCCATAATCCCTGAACCCACATTCCTGAACCCTGGGTTCCCCAAACCTGTGTCCCCCAAACCCACATTCCCTGAACCCGGCATTCCCTGAACCCCAAATCCTGCATTCCCTGAACCCCACCAGTCTCGGAAAAATTCCGAGAGGGGGAGGGTTCTGGGGAAGGGTGCAGGGGTTTTCAATGAGTGCGGGTTCTATTGTCTGGACCCCCCTTTTTGAGCTTTGAAGAGCATACCAGCTGGCTTGAGAAGAAACTAGGAAGAGGTGAGAGGCGAATCTGCTGAGACAGCCTGATTTACCTAACCACCCTGGGATAGGGAAAAGGGAGAAGGTGGAGTCAGGCAGTTAACTAGTATTGTGCAACACACCTAAGGGAAGGGACAGTAGGAAGTGCTTGGTAGGCTTCCAAGAGCATATTTAGGGTTCCCAGCCAGGTATGGGTGCTCTCACAAAGAGACTGAGAGTCACTGTTTTCTGTGGTGAGTTGGTTCACCAGGCTCCCCTTTGAATCTCGGAGGGGAGCTAACACACAGGCTTCCTGCTGCCCTGGGAGAGAGGGTGGTGAGGAAGGGAGAAAGGGGGAAGGACAGACTCCTAGTCAGTTTATTCAATTGCAAAAAAGTCAATCCTGCCCTGGGAAGGGGACTCTTTTTGAGGAGCAGGTCAACCCAGAATGAGGGTTTGGCTCAGTGGAGGAGTTTCAGCCTTGAATGTGCAAGGTCTCTGGTTCAGTTCCCAGCTCCTCTTACAGTGACCTGCTGGGATATTACACATCTAGCTGATACTTTGAGACAGAGAAAACATAGACATTATCCTTGTGTTAGCTTCTCTTGGGTCTCTTATTTTTCCTAAGCAAAAAAAAAAAAAGATTACTTTTGTTACATAAGTTAACTTAGTTTACTCACTGAAACCCACTACAAATTCTGAAGCAAGAAAGCTGCAAGGTAATTGATTGATAAACATCAGCACCTGATAAGCCCCACAGGGGTGTAAAAGGGAAGTCTGGTTTTTCTTAATATTTGGTTAACTCCTTGCTTGAGAGCTTATCTGTTTTTTTGTTGTTTTCTTGTCTTTTCCTCTTTATCCTTCTACCCTTTTTTTCTTTTTTTCTATTTGGTGTTGCTTACCTTGTTTGTTTGCTGTGCTTCCTTGTCCTCAAGTCCCTCTTTTCTGTGTGTACTGATTTTGGCTACCAACACTCTCTCTCTTCTTTCCTACATCATTCTATCTTCCACCTTCTGTTATTGCTCTTACATTCCACCTTTGTTTAGCCCCCAATTTTTTTTCTGGCTTTTTATTTCTAACATTTCTATTCTGTTTTTTCTTTTTTATTAACTCTTTATGCTATTGTCCTTTCTTTTCTCTCTCCCTCTCTCCTGATCATGCTAGCCTTTTAATTCATACCATATTCTTCTCCATATTCAATTTCTTGATTCATTGTAGGTACCCCACTTTTTTATTCCTATAACTCTACACTGCTTACATGAGTTTAATATTCATTCTTCTAGGTCTTATATGGTACTTCCGCTAACATTTACTGGAAATAGGATAAGAAGAACAAAGTGTCAAAGAGAAAGCTTAACACACACACAAAAACAGCACCTAAATAAAACCTGAGAATGAATGGAGAAGCTAATCAACTGAACAAAATATTACAAACCATACCAATAACCAGAAGACATGGCCCAATCCAATGAACAAACTAAAAACCAGGAAGAGAAGCAGAACATTGAACAACTAATCAAAGCTCTCCAAACAAATACCGATATGACTATTATACTTTTTCTTTTCTTACCTCTTTTGCTTTCCCTGACTCTAATCTTTTTCCTTCAAGGGAACTTAGACAACAAAAAGGAAATAGAATAAGAACGAAGGGTCAAAGAAAAAACTTAACACATGCACAAAACAGAACCTAAATAAAACCCAAGACTGGATGGAGAAGCTAATCAACTGAATAAAAAATTACAAATCATATCAATAATCAGTTAAGACATGGCCCAGTCCAATGAACAAACTAAAAACCAGGAAGCAGGGCAGAACATTGAACAACTAATCAAAACTCTCCAAATAAATATCATGGACTAACTTAATGAAGATAAGGAAAAGATTAAGGATATTAAGAAAACACATGGAGAGCATACTGAAGAAATTGTAAACATACACAAAAATAAAATGGATATGATGGTGATGAATGGCACAATCCAAGAAATCAAAAATACACTCTCAGTAAATAAGAGCAGATTTGAAGAGGTAGAGGAAAGAATTAGTGATGTGGAAGACAGTACATCTGAAATCAAACAGATAGTAAAATTTATAGATAAAAAGATAGAGAAAAATTCAGCAGGGACTTAGGGATTTGAATAACAACACAAAATGCACAAACATATGCTTTATAGGCATCCCAGAAGGAGAAGAGAAGCAACAGGGGACAAAAAGGGTGTTGGAGGAAATAATGGCTAAAAACTTCTCAAACTTTTTGAGGGAGATGGATGTCCAAGAAGCACAACGCACCCCAAACAGTATAAATCCCAACAGGCCTACCCCAAGACATATACTTGTCAAATTATCCAATGCTCAAGACAAAGCGAAAATACTGAAGGCAGCAAGAGAACCATCACATACAAGGGAAGCTCCATAAGATTAAGTGCTGATTTCTCATCTGAAACCAAGGAAGTAAGAAGGCAGTGGTATGATACAATCAAGATACTAAAAGAAAAAAAATTCCAACCAAGAATCCTCTATCCAGCAAAGCTGGCATTCAAAAATGATAGAGAGTTCAAAATATTCACAGATAAACAGAAACTAAGAGAGTATGCCAATAAGAAACCTGCCCTTCAAGAAATACTAAAGGGAGTTCTGCAGGAGGAGAGAAAAAAACATGGGAGACAGAGTTGGAGGAGTGTTGCTGCCTCCCTTCACCCCTCCTCCTTGCTTTTGTTATCTCCCTTTTCCAGCCGTTGCTATCCTTCCCGCCAGTCCCGTCCACTTAGCCAACTCATAATCTGCCCCCTTTCTTAATCACCGCCTACTTCATAGCTGCCTGCACAGTTCCGCCTATCCACTACCGCCCCGTAGTTTACCCGCCCCAATTCCTACCCCTCCC
This sequence comes from Dasypus novemcinctus, assembly GCF_030445035.2. NCBI lineage: Eukaryota > Metazoa > Chordata > Mammalia > Cingulata > Dasypodidae > Dasypus > Dasypus novemcinctus. The sequence continues at coordinate 18,305,968 of NC_080677.1, forward strand.
TTGACCCGACCTTATATAATCAAGTGTATTTCCGCAATAAATTAGACTAGCTCATTCTCACAGGCTGTCTCCGTGGTTTTTACCGCGCATCCCCCACGCCTGGAGAACCTAGGCCTACGCGTTGGCCTAGGGGCTCACCGCCGAGCCGTGGAAGCCCGCCCGGTCCTCGTAGGCTGCTAACTTAGAATAGCAGCCCACAGCAGGGGTTGCTAACTTAGAATAGCAGCCCACAGCAGGGGTTGCTAACTTGGAATAGCAGCTCACAGAGGAGAGTGTAAGAATAACTAAAAAAACAAAAAGAGAAATTAAAAACAACATATGACATGTAAATATTCAAAGAAAATATGGCTAATGTAAATAATTCCTTGAGAGGAATAACACTGAATATTAATGGATTAAACTCACCTGTCAAGAGACACAGATTGGCAGAATGGATAAGGAAACATGACCAATCTATATGCTATCTACAAGAAACCCACCTTAGACCCAGGGATTCAAGGAGGTTGAAAGTAAACAGCTGGAGAACAATCCTACAAGCAAACAATAACAAAAAAGGGCAGGAGTAGATATTCTCATATCAGACAAAATAGACTATAAATGCAAAACTATTGTGAGAGACAAAAATGGACACTACATATTAGTAAAAGGGGTAATCTTTCAAGAAGAAAGAACAAGCATAAACATTTATGCACCTAACCAGGGCACCTCAAAATACATGAAGCAAACACTGGAAAAACTACAATTATAGGAGGGACTTGAATTCACTGTCCCCTGCTCCCACCCTGCCTTTCGCTTCCTTACACTTTGCCCGCCTGTTCCTCGTAACCTCCCTGTATTATGGCCCTTCTCAGCAGCAGTTTGTGCTGCTGCCTCCCTCCGCCCCTCCTCCCAGCCACTGTTATCTTCCCCCTCCCAGCCGATCGCTGTTCTCCCCGCCTCATTTCAACCGCCCTCATCCCGTATCCGCCCCGGCACAACCTCGGAAACAACCCCCTCTGCCATCAATGGCTTACGTCATAAACCGCAGGTCCGCCCTTGCCTCTGCAGCCAATCCTCAGCTGCCCCGCGGACATGCCCCTCCCACAACCTCCCCGCCTCCATGACACTATAAAACCCCATGTACTTCCCGAATAAAATCAGACCTGCGCATAGACCTCGTCTCCGTGGTTCTTCTTCCATCGAACCGCGCGTCCCCCAAGCCTTGAGCCGCCCGCTGCCACCCCAGTCCGGCCGTGGCGTAGGCCCGATCCCCAGCAGCGACTCACCTGCAGTGACCCGCCTGCAGTGCCGCAGCGGAGGCCAACAATTCACCACTATCACCATTAGAACATCTCAACATAAAATCAATAAAGAAACAAAGACTTTGAATAATATATTAGAGGATCTGGACCTAATAGACATATACAGAACACTACACTAGAATATTATGATAACAAGGTGGGACTCTGATGAATGATGTGAGTGGGACATTACAGCTAAACCTAGGGGTGGTGTGTAACTCCCAAGAATTTTAGCTTGGCAGACAGGCAGAACAAAATTCAAATTTTTGTTGCCATTTTCTAATCATGTAAGTTTGTTATATTAATGAACTTTTCCGAACCTCCTGAGTACATTATTTATTTAATTTATAAATAAACCATAAGCAGGATTATTATGAATATGAAATAAGTGTATATAAAGCTTCAAGAAGAAACTCACATTTATTACAGATTTTTTCTAGACCACAGGTACACGTGAATAAATTAATCCTGCTTCTGTTAATGACACATTAACATCAATTGTTGATGAAATGCATTTAATTAGTTTTTTTTATTTATGTGATTTTTGTTATATTTGAGGAATAAAGACAGGGAAGAGGTAAGGGAAAAGAAGAAGAAAAAAGTATCTTTTAAGTTATTGAGCTAATGAGGAAAGTGCTAAAATAAGAAAGTTCAATAAAAAGCATCACATCATCATCACCCCAGAGGTTTGGGGAATGAATGATGGACTAGAGTAAACTTACTGTTATTCTACTATATAGACTTATTGTGATTCCAGCAATGGAAGAACTTTTTATCACTGATATGGAGGAAGTGGCCACTGAAGGTTCTTAGAGAAAGGAGAGGGAAATGTAATTTGGGGGCATTTTTGGGACTTGGGAGTTGTCCTGAATGACAGTACAATGACAGATATAGGCCATTATATATCTTGTCATAACTTACAAAAATGTGTGGGAGAGAGTGTAAACTACAATGTAAACTATAATCCATGCTTAGTGGCTGCCCCGGCCCGCGGGACGGCAACGAGGGCTCAAAACCTGCCGAGAAAGAATGGTGGGACAAGAGACACGAAAAACGACAGCAAGACAGTGTTCTGATCAAGCTGCGAATTTTATTGAGGGAACAAAGCATATATACTCTTGGGAAGGGGAAGGGCGGTGGGTGGAGGTGGAAGCTAGGGATTGGCTACTTTTGTTGCTGAGGTAGAAGGCGGACTTCAGTTTCACCGTCTTGCGCCTGCGCACTATCTTATCAGTCTGGGCAGTGGCGGGAAACGGAGAACGAAGGAGCAGGGAGGGAGAAGAACAAGGAAGTGACAGGGCAGATTTGAGTTCTGCCATGATGTGGGACCCGCCATGTTGTGGTGAACTAATTATAGTTTACTCAAATGAGAAAGTTGGCTCCTCTCTGGCAGCCATGCTGCTGGCTCTGCTGAGTTCGGCGTGTACTTTATTTTGACTGCTCCCAACAAGTGGCTGTATTAGTCAGCCAAAGGGGTGCTAATGCAAAATACCAGAAACTGGTTGCTTTTTATAAAGGGTATTTATTTGGAGTAGGAGCTTACAGATACTAGGCCATAAGGCATAAGTTACTTCCCTCACCAAAGTCTATTTGGAGCAAGATGGCTGCCAGCGTCTGCAAGGGTTCAGGCTTCCTGGGTTCCTATGTTCCTGGGGCTTGCTTTTCTCTGGATTCAAGGTTCCTTTCTTCCTGGGGCTGGCTTCTCTTTCCTCTGCATGCTGACTTCCTGGGGTTCCAGCTTAAGTCTTCACTATCAAACTCCAACATCAAAATCCAACATCAGAAACCCCCTACTGAGTTCTTTGCCATGCCTTTTATCTGTGAGTCCCCACCCCTGGTGGGTATGTCCTAATGACATGGTCCATTCAAAACCCTAATCATAACTTAATCACACCAAGGTACAGACCAGATTACAAACATAATCCAATATCTATTTTTAGAATTCATAACCATATCAAACTGCTATAGTGGCAATGCTCCCAAATGTGTTTATCAATTGTAACAAATGTATCACACAAATGAAAGATGCTGTTAATGTGGGAAAATGTGGGAGGGGTAGGGAATGTGGATTATGGGAATCCCCTATACTTTTTTATTTAACAGTTATGTAGTATAGGTAACTTTAAAAAAATAAAGAAGTACATATTTTTAAAATATATATACATATGTCTAGAAAACCGATAGATTAACAGAATGATATAATAAATGTGACAAAATGCTAATACTAAGTTTCGTTATCTGGGTGGGAGGTTATGTTGGATTTTTTTTTTTTAAGATTTATTTATTTCTCTCCCCTTCCCTCCTGTTGTCTGCTCTTTTGTGTCCATTCGCTGTGTGTTCTTCTGTGTCTGCTTGTATTCTTGTCATGTGGGACCGGAAAATTGTGTTACTTTTTTGTTGTGTCACCTTGCTGTGTCAGCTCTCCATGTGTGCGCTGCCACTCATGGATGTGCTGCACTTTATTCGCACGGGGCAGCTTTCCTAGTGGAGTGCACTCCTTGTGCATGGGACTCCCCTATGCAGGGGACACCCCCGCATGGCATGGCACTCCTTGCACATAGCAGCACTGTGCATGGGCCAGCTCACCACACGGGTCAGGGCCCTCGATATTGAACCCTAGACCCTCCATATGGCAGGCAGACACTCTTATCAGTTGAGCCACAACTGCTTCCCGATGTTGGACTTTTTTTTTTTTTGCATTATTTTTGCAAATTACCTGTAAGATTGAAATTATTTTGAAATAAATGGTTTAAAAAAAGAAAAGGAATTGTGCAAGAATTTTTTAAAAAGCCATTGATTATAGTTTGGATAGATTGTACAGTATGGGACTATCTCTTAATAAAACTGCTTATAAATAAATAGATAGATAGAATGATAGATAGATAGACAGATAGATGTAAAAGAATAGGCAGAAATGGCAGCTATGTACTGCAGGGAAAGCAAAGAGAGACTGAGAAATGATTAATTTTTTTGTTTGCTTATTCTTATTATTGAAATAATGAAAATGCTCTAATAATGACTGAAGTGACAAATGCACAACTATGTAATTATACCAAATACCACTGATTGCACACTTTTGTAGGACTGTATGCCTTATTAATATGTATCAATAAAATTGATTTGTTTTTAAAAAAAGGAAAGGGGAAAAAAAAGGATACATGCCTTATGTCAAATTACTACCCTGTTATTTACTAACTTGCAACTTTATTCTACCTTGATTTCCACATATGTAAAATAGGGATAATAATGGTATCTATTTCGTAGGGTTGTTTAAAAAAATTAACAAGCACTTAGCCATAATACTCAATAGATACTTTAATCAGTATTATTTTTATCTTCTCCCAAAATCTGCCCAGAGTTCTTTAACTATTGATAAACCTCCATACCCCGTCCTTCCCTAGTTCCCTTGCCACATAACCTCATCTCGCCTTTTACTTTTACAAAATTTAGGTAGAAATGAACCTTTTCATGTTCTTTCGACTGCACCTGAGACCATCTTAATGGCATCAGCACATAATACCGTAACCCTAAATTTTTTTTTACAATACCTCCTCCAAGAAGACTTTTCAGAGATCTTATAAATTATGAATATACTCATTTAGACTCCATACCAATCTAAAATAAAAGACTTGAGGGAGCTGATTTCCCAGCTGAAAATGCATTCAAGATATCATCTGATAATCCTAACAACTACATTTGTCTCTCCATAATGGGCACTATACTTTACTGCACTGCATCCACAATTACTCCTTTTCTCTCCAGTATCTTCTAAAGCTCCCTCTCCTGTGCCTCCTTTCTATCTGCTTTCAAACTCAAATAAGTCTTCCCTCCATTTGAATCACCTCTTCCTTTCAGCAACCATTTTTACCCATTTGCTCAGTTCAAAGCCTGACATTTCAAGTGAAAAACATCCACTCCATGTAACTATCCATCCCCATCTCATTCCCCTAAATCAACACTGCACTGTAGTACCCTCTCATAAGTCACTGGTGGTTGCCTCAGCACCTAACCAGGCTCCTGGACAGCGCATCACACCATTTTGACTTCTTTCTTTTAATTTGTTCCTTAGGTCACTTAAGAACACTACTTGACCTTGACTGTCCAGCTACTTCTCTGTCCTCTCCTTTTTAACTCTGCTGCTGATTCCTATTTCCAACTGTAGCTGTCCCCACCAGCTATGTCTCGAGTTTCCAGGTTTCTTCCTCTATATCCTCCTCCTCTGAGGATCTTATTTGTCATGATAATGTTGATCATCATTGTATCCATGCAAATGGCTCCCTTATTTAAATCTACATCTCTCCCCAAATTCTAGACCCTCATTTCCACCTGTATAAGCCTCCACAATCTCAAACTTGCTTTGAATACTGCAAAGATTTTCATGAACTTCCCCCAGAATCAGTTTCTTCACATTTTTAAAACTGCTTTCATGTTATTCACCCATGATAAGATTCAGTACCTGAATCATTTTTGTCTCCCTTCCCCTTACACTAAATCCTCAATCAGTCTTCAAGTCTTACTAATTCTCCGCAGTAGTTACTGTGAGTTTCTAGAAGGAAGGAACAATTTATATCCATCTGTACATTCCCAGTACTTGACCCTATGTACTTATCCTAGGTGGAACTCTCCACAGTGCCTAAAAGCATGTCATTTTGACTGCAATATATGAAGAAAATCTAGCCTCACACAGTTATGTAGCTGAAAAATGAGGGAGTATTATAATAGCCTTTTCAATATAATCATGCATTTCCTTCTTTAAGAGAAAAAAGTTGACAAAACTTAACAAGTACTAGTTTCTTAAGGGTTAATTGCACTGTGTAATCTAAAATCATATCAATGAATTTTTCAAATCCTGTTCACTAGGGAGAGAAGAAGTGAAGAAGGAAAATAGAATTTTAGTGTTATTATGAAAATATTTTTGACTTCCCATATACGCTAAAAAGGTCTCAGGAAATTCCAGGAGCACTCAGATCATACTTTGAGAATCACTAACATAGAATTTCCAAAGCATGTTTTAAAACTGAGCAGGAAGACTTACATTATTTGACTTCAAGGCTCATTATAAATACAGTAACTAAGAGAGTGTACAGATAACAAACAGATAAGGGGACTAGAACAAAAAGTTCAGAAAGATATCCACATTTATAGAGTCCTTTAATTTTTTACAAAGACAACATAGCAATCCAATGTGGAAATGAGACTTTTTTTAACAATTGGTACAGGAATAACTGTGGGGGGAGAAAAATGGACCTTATCCCCTGACTTACACTACACTGGAAAAAAAAAAATTCTTCCAGAGGGTTATTAAACTAGAATGCTTTAAAAAAAAAAAAAAGAAGATATGAAGGAATATTTTCATGACTTGGGGGCAGACAAAGGATTTTTAGGCAGGACACAGAAAAGTATAACCATAAAAGAAAAGTGGATGAATTTGACCTTATTGACATTAACAACAGCTCCCCATCAAAAGACACTTTAAAGAAAATGAATTAGGCAAGCCACAAATTGGAAAAAAAATATTAGCAAAACACATATGTAACAAAAGACTAATTTTCAGGATATATAAAGAACTCCAAATCAATTAGAAAAGGATTTTAAAACTATAAAATGGGCAAAAGATATGAACAAATGTTTCCCAATAAAAAGATACACAAATGGCCAATAAGCAACATGAAAAAGTGTTCAATATCATTAATCAGGCAAATAAAATTCAAACCACAGTGAGTGTGGCAGCTATGCTCCAAGATGGCTCCAGTGATCCCTGCCTCCTGACATTCACACCAGTGGGTACCTCCCACATTGCCCCAGAGTGGGTCTTTGTGGTTAATAGCATATGATACAAATCATGGTGTGTCACTTCTGAAATCAGGTTATAAAAGACACGAACATCCACCTTGAGCACCACATGAAGGGAGGTTACATACTCTAAAACCCAAACAGTAGACTTCACGGTAAAGATGACAGAATGAAAACACCCATGTGGTGGTGTGAAATTGTACAAACCACAGAAAATCATGTCAAGAGGGAACTGGCTTTCACTACAGAACCTCTAAAAAACTCAGGAATTGGAAGTACCAGTTACTTCTGAAGTAGGTGTAAAGATGGGATGGAAAATGGGAAGCGTCCTTGGAAATCTGTTAGAGAAGCATTTAGAACTCCTTAAACTTTTCCAATGGTTTGAAATTTCTCAAAAGAAAAAGCTGAGGGGAAAAAAGGAAACAGATGACCCCTGGTTCCTAACTCCACCCTGTGCAGCCACCCAACTGCCACCCCCAACCTCAGCAGATCACCGAAGGTGTATTTTCTGGAGAAGTTAAACCAGGAAGATCTAGTTTGGGAAATGGCAACACAGATGACGATCGGTGTACCCTACAAAACAAGAGAATTAACACAAAATCTTCACATCAAACTGTGATACTCCCACAGCCTCCCACAGCCTCCTGCCTTTCCTCAGTTCCTAGGAAAATGGCAGCCAAGCTTAAATCCATCAAGTGTAAGATTGGAAAATTCTTCTCTTGGGAAGAAGTCCATCAATTCAGGAGAAAACAATTAAAGCTAATGGCAGTCGGGAGTCAACTAGCAATAGAGCCTCAGCCATATCACCATATATTGAAACTACCAGTCAAGAAATCCTACCCACTTACACATTTCCATTCAGTTTTTTTTTTTTAATATTTATTTATTTTTTTAAATTACATTAAAAAAAATATATGAGGTCCCATTCAACCCCACCGCCCCCGCCCCCCACTCCCCCCACAGCAACACTCTCTCCCATCATCATGATACATCCATTGCACCTGGTAAGTTCATCTCTGAGCATCACTGCACCCCATAGTCAATGGTCCACATCATAGCCCAGACTCTCTCACGTTCCATCCAGTGGGCCCTGGGGGGATCTACAGTGTCCCGTAATTGTCCGTGAAGCACTATCCAGGACAACTCCACGTCCCGAAAACGCCTCCACATCTCATCTCTTCCTCCCGTTCCCCACACCCAGCAGCCCCCATGGCTACCGTTCCCACACCCATTCCACATTTTCTCTGTGGACATTGGATTGGTTGTGTCCATTGCACACCTATGTCAAGTGAGGGCTTAGATTGCACATGGGTACTGGATGCACTCTTCCCGCTTCTAGTTGTAGACACTCTAGGCTCCATGTTGTGGTGGTTGACCTTCTTCAACTCCATGTTAGCTGAGTGGAGTAAGTCCAATAAGTCAAAGTGTAGGAGCTGAAGTCTGTTGAGGCTCTGGGCCTGGGTGTCATATTATCAGTCCAGAGATTCAAATCCCCTACATATATCTTAAACCCAGCACCAACTACAATTCCAATAAAGTAGCATGCAAGTCTTGTGAAAAGAGATCCCCTCTGAGTCCATTTCCATCACGCAGAAACACCAGCTCCAAAGAAGGGCCATCTGTCATGGCAGTGAACCCCTTCTGCCATGACCATAGAACCCGTGGGTCTCTTTATCCCTCAAAAGAACCAATAACTGGGGTTGTATCTACCTTATCTGTCTCTTAGACTCTGTTCAGTTGTACATAGGGGTATTCCTTCTGACAACCTCCAGACTCTTTTTTAGAGACTCACAGCCTTATAATCTCATTTCTCCTTTCCATTTCCCCCTTACATTAGGTCAAACCGCTTCCCGAAGTCATGTTATTATATGTAGACAGGTATATTCTGCTGTTCCGCATTGAATCTTTAATTCAAGGTCATTTTCTAGTTGCTTCTTCAGCTGGTATGTGGTAGTGATCCCTCGGTGCCAGGGAGGCTCATCCCCGGGTGTCGTGTCCCACGCTGGGGGGAATGCATCACATCTACACGCTGAGTTTGGCTGTGAGAGTGGCCACATTTGAGTAACATGAAGGCTGTCAGGAGGAAACCCCCAGGCACAATGCTACTCTAGGCCTTGTTCTTATTGCAGGTGAATAGGCTCAAAAGTGTAGCCATTAGTATCAAGAGCCCACTGTTGGGCCCTCCTTCCTTCCTGGTTCTTGCCGTTGCACCTGGAGGATTGCCGCTGCTCTCCCAGGGCCCACAACAGTGACCCCCCGGCCAGGAGCCCAGTACCCCCCCAGCTGTTGTTTTTAATTGTTTCCACTATGAGTATATATAGACATTACCATATACCCTGGGCATATGCCCTGTATAACTCCCTGTCAACCATATATATCCTGTCAATAACATCCCATATCAGTATTCCTCTGCTGCCATTGTTGAACCACTCTGTGATCCAAAACTTCCCGTAAAGTGAATCCCAACATAATGTCAGCTTCAGAAGAGTCCCATTCAGTTTTTTAATGCTCATCTCTTGCCTTGGGAGAGAACAGCCAAGAATCACCAAAATATGAGGAAAGCCTCCATCACTAAACATGAAGAAAGAACACAGAGAAAAAATTGATGTCAGGCAAAATAACATTTTTTTAAAAACTATTAATATTCCATTTATATTTTGGAAAAGGTAGAATGATGGGGATAGAAAATACAGTAGAGGTTGACAGTGGCTGGGGATGGGGTGAGAGTGGAAGTAAGATTTGAGGGATGATGAAACTATTCTGTATCTTGAATATAGTGGTGGTTACACGACTGTTTGTCAAAATTCATAAAACTGTACCCCTCAAAGTGAGAGTTTTACTTGTTGCAAACAGTATCTCAATAAAAAAATTACACTGAGATCCAAAAAATAGTCATTGGTATACTCAGAAATGAGAGGATTTTTCATACATAAAACAGAAAAAGATACTTTTAAAAAAGAATATTCAGAAAATAAAGATATACAAATTTTTAAAATATGATAAAAGAATAAGAATGCAATAGAAGGGCAGAACAATCAAGATAAGAAGTACTCTTAAAAAGAGCAAAAAGACAAAAATGGAGAATGGAGAAAAGGTAACAAAAACAAAGGATCAGTCCAGGAGTTCCAATAACTGAATAATAGGGGTTCCTAAAGAGTGAAGAGTAAAAAAAGAGAGAACATTATCAAAGAAATAATTCAGAAAAATTTCCCAGAACTTGAAAGGCATGACTTTTCAGACTGAAAGACCTTCTCCATGCACTCAGTACACTGGATTAAAAAAAAAAAAAAATACATTATTAATGTTTATCAATAAAATTGATTTGTTAGGGAAAAAATATTCAGTATACCATGTTGTGTGTGTATTTGTGTGTGTGTGTGTGTGTGTGTGTGTGTGTATATATATGAAACATATACCAAGACCACAAGACATATAACTGTAAAAATCTGGAACACTGATATTCTTTCTCTGACAAATGATCTTAAAAATTCTAGAGAGGAAAAGAAAGTGCATCTTATATAAAGAATTCAGTATCAGAATGGAATTGGACTTCTTAACAATACTGAAATCTACAATAAAATGTAGCAAAGATCTTAACAATTTTAGGGGAAATTATTTCTTCCTTAAGTTCTAAACCCAGCCAAACCATGAGTCATGTGTGAGAGTAGAAAAAGAATGTTTTCAATCATGCAAGTTTTTAAAAACTTCACCTCCAAAGCATCCTTTCTCAGGATTGGAGAATATGGTCCACTAAAAAGATGAACAAGAAGAAAGAAGATATGGAATCCCAAAAACAAGGGATCCAAAAAAGGAACGAGGTGAAGGAAATCCTCAGTATGACAGTAAAGAAAATATCAACAGGACAGTTGAGAAATGTACACTTGTGGTGGAGTCAAGGATGAATTAGGGATAAATAATGAGAAAGCAAATAAAGAAACAAAACAATTATTAACACGAGAAAACAAAAAGGTGTATAAGAACAGCAATGTAATCAGAACAGGAATAATAATTACATAATCATAACAATCAAATACTGAATACAAACCTAACAAAAATTATACTATTAGAAGGATAGGAGGGAAGCAGATTTGGCTCAACTGATAGAGCATCCGCCTACCACATGGGAGGTCCAGGGTTCAAACCCAAGGCTTCCTGATCTGTGTGGTGAGTTGGCCCATGCTCAGTGCTGATGCGTTCAAGGAGTGCCATACCACACAGGTGTCCCCCACATACGGAAGCCCCATGTGCAAGGAGTACACCCTTCAAGAAGAGCCACCACACGTGAAAAAAGCACAGCCTGCCCAGGAGTGGCGCCGCACACACAGAGAGCTGACACAGCAAGATGATGCAACAAAAAGAGACACAGATTCCCGGTGCCACTGACAAGAATTCATGTGGACAAAGAACACACAGCAAATGGACACAAAGAGCGACAATGAGGTGGGAGTGGGGAAGGGGAAATAAATAAAAAATAAATCGTGAAAAAAAAAAAAGGATAGGGAAAAGACTAGTTTTTATCTTCTACAGTATGAAGCAAATAGACAATGTCTAAATTTTTTTAAGTTAATAAGTAGCACTATAATCATGTTATTTAGAGATTTGGAGGTAAATAACAAAAGACACAACTAAAACAATTGAAATTTATTGCCTCTGGAAAAATACACAGGGCAAAGAGGAAGAAGGGATTGCTGTTTCTCATAATAAACCCTGTAGAACTTTTCTGAAGGTTTTAAACAGAGTATGTAAAACTTTATTTTTAAAAATTCAAAATTATATTAATGAAAACTCCTGAGCAACAGGGTCAAGTATCATTCTAAATGTCTCCTGCTGTACAGCTCCTTACAGTGTTTTGAGAAATATTGCTATTCTGAAATTTTTCCTGGTTCATCCTTTGCGCACATGGCACCAGCATCAAAGAGGAATGATTAAGGAGGCTAGATAAAGACCAGCCCAGGCTCACCAGGAAGTCCCTAACCAGCCTTGGGAAGCCTTCAAATAAAATCCAAGGCCATTACCATCAAAATGCAATTGTGAGATTTCGGGAAGATGGCAGACTAGAAAGACACTCTCTTCTCTGCCAGAAAAATAGGTAAAGGACAGGCTGAAAAGGCCTGGGAAAAAATCTTCTAGGGTTTAGGACACTAGGCAAAGGAGGGACACCGCCCAGAAAAGAAAGGGACAAACAAAAAGAATTGGGATGGCAACACTTGGTTAAAAGCCATGGCTACTGCTGCCAGCACCCTCCCCCATACTGAAGACACTCTAGAATTCTCAGAACTCTGGGCTGGCTACAGACAAAGCGGGCTCCAGGGAACCACTGCCCCAGGAGAGGGACACAGCCTAAGGCTGACTTAGCTTTCGACCCACAAATTTGGTCTGCTGTGTCCCAAGCATGCACCAACCATTCCAGGCTGCGTGGGGCTGTGCCACTGTTTGCTTGTGAGTCAGTTCAGTACTAAAGAGATCTGGGACTAGAGAGACCTGACCCTCCCAATCTTCCTTTCTATTAACCAGGACTGATTGTTGAGGACACAGAGAAGAGGAGAATTATTTCCTACCTGGGAAAAGGAAGGGGGGCTGAAAACGAAGGCTGGCCCTAAGAAAGTTTGGATTACAAGCTCCAGGCAGGAACCTCTATCACATTGATCCAATCCATGTTGCAGCAAACATACTCCAACCTGGCATTGAACTGAGAAGTTTGCAAAGAGCGCCATCTACCTGTGGACCAAGGAAGTGCACATAAGAAAATTTAAAAGTAAGAGGCTTTTTCCAGGCTTATAGCCTCCCTTGCCAAGGCCCTAGGAAGCAAGTCTGCAACACATTACTGGGTCCAGAGCCCAGTTTTGAGCACCTAACAAGGACAATCCTAATGATCCAGGATGAACCAAGAATCAAAGAACAGCAGTAACACACAAGCTCATACCACTAAATCCCTATGAAAGAGAAAAAATGGGCACCTGAGTAAACAACCACCCTAATCAGATGCCTAGACAGCAGCAAAAAATTATGAGTCATACTAAGAAAATGAAGACATAGCCCAAGAAAAGAAATATATAATACCAAAGCCCCAGAAGAGATGCAGGATTTGAGACAAATAATTAATGAGATGCACATAAATTTCCAAAATCAAATTAATGAGTTGAAAGACAATATGGCTAAAGGGATAAATGACATCAATAAGACTGAGCAAGCACAAAGAAGAATTTGAAATCCTGAACAGAAAAGTAGCAGAGCTCATGGGAAAGAAAGATGAAATAGGTGAGATCAAAACCACATTATAAGCATACAACAGCAGACTAGAAATGAAAGAAGAATAAGTGAAACAGAAGAAAGAACAGCTGAAATTGAAGAAAGAAAAGAACAGAGAGAGGAAAGAATGGGAAAAAACTGAGCAGGGGCTCAGGGAGTTGTATGACAACATGAACTGTAATGACATATGTTTCATGGGAGTTCCCGAAGGAGAAGAAAAGGAGAAGGGGGCAGAAAGGGTATTTGAGGAAATAATGCTGAAAATTTCCCAACTCTCACAAAAGAAAAGAACCCCTATGTCCAAGAAGTGCACCACACCCCAATCAGTATAAATCCAAATAGATATTCCATACACATACTACTAGTAGTACATATACTACTCAGAATGTCAAATGTCAAACATAAAAAAATCTGAGAGCAGCAAGGGAGAAGCAAAGCATCACATCCAAGGGATGCATAGTAAGACTTAGTGACGATTTCTCATCAGAAACCATGGAGGCAGGAAGACAATGGCTTGATTCAATTAGGATACTGCATTAGTCAGCCAAAGGGGTGCTAATACAAAGTACCAGAAGTCTGTTGGCTTTCATAAAGGGTATTTATTTAGGGGAGAAACTTACAGTCATAAGGCCATAAAGCTTTCCTCAATAAAGTCTGTTGCCACATGTTGGAGCAAGATGGCTGCCAGTCTCTGCAAGGGTTCAGCCTTCCTCTTCCTTCTACATCTCCATGGTCCCAGCTCCCTTCTGGTCTCAGCTAGAGGCTGGCATAAGGATTTGTCTCTCTCCCTGGGGCTCAATTCTTTCCAGGCTCAGCTGCTCTGTTCTCGCCACAGAACAGCTATAGACTATCAGGCTTTCTCTCTTCCCAGGGCCACTGCCATGTCTATGGAGCCATCTCATTTCCTCTGTGTTCTTCTCCTGTGTGTTTAATTCCCAGAGCTCCAGCATAAAAACTCCAACTCTCTCCTCTGCTGTGGTCTACCACCAAGAAGATGGGACTCAACTTCCAATTGACAAGGTCAAATCAAAGACCTGATCATAATTTATTCAAGTAAAAGTGAAACCTCTGAATCTAATACAATCTAATATGCACAGAGGAACAGACCAGTTTACAAACATAATCCAATATCTATTTTTGGAATTCATAAACAATATCAAACTGCTAGAGACACTGAAAGAGAAAACTACCTGCCAAGAATTCTTTAGCCAGCAAAATTATCCTTCAAATATGAAGTTGAGTATGAAATATTCACAAACAGAAAATAAGAGAGTTCATAAAAAAGAATCCAAATTGCAGGAAATATTAAAGGAAGCCTTAGAGCCTGAAAGAAAAAGACAGAATAGAGGCTTGGAGTTGAGTATAGAAGAAAGAATAACAGAAAGGATAACCAAAAGAGTAAAACACAGACAAAAATAGGATATGACATATGAAAACGAAAGAATAAAATGATGGAAGTAAGTAATGCATTTATAGATGTCATTGAATGTGAATGGATAAAACTCCTTAATAAAAGATATAGGCTGACAGAATGGATAAAAAAACATAAGCCATCCATATGCTGCATGCAAGGAACTAACATAGCCCTAGGGATACAAAGTGGCTGAAAGTGAAAGATTGGAAAAAGAGACTCCATGCAAATAGTAACCAAAAAAGAGCATGGGTAGCTATATTAATATCAGACAAACTTTAAATGCAAAAAAGTTACAATACAGAAGGACATTATATATTAATAAAAGGGAAAATCCACAAGAAGATATAACAGTCATAAAAATCTGTACACCTAACCAATCATAAAAATCTATGCCCCTAAATATATGAGACAAACTGGCAAAACTAAAGGGAGAAATAGACGTCTCTAAAATAATTGTTGTAGACTTCAACATACCACTCATATCATTAGATAGAATTAGACAGAAGATCAACAAGGAAACAGAGAACTTGAACAATATGATAAACAAGTTAGACTTAACAGATATATAAAGAACATTGCATCCAAATGCAGGAGGATACATTAATTCATTCTTTTCAAGAGCCAATGGATCTTTCTCCAGGATAGACCACATGTTAGGGCACAATGGAGCTTGCAATATAAAAAGACTGAAATTATACAAAGTACCTTCTCAGATCATAATGGAATGAATCTGGAAATCAATAATAGACAGGAAAGAGGGAAATTTGAAAATGTGTGAACAACAAACTCCTAAATAATCAGTAGGCAAAAAAAGAAATAAGTAACTATATTGAGACAAATGAAAATGAGAGCACATCTTATCAAAACTTATGGGATACAGTAAAGGCAGTCTTGAGAGGGAAATTTATAGCCCTAAATGCCTATATTAAAAAAGAAGAGCTAAACTCAAAGATTTAACTGAACAATTAGAGGAACTAGGAAAAGAACAGCAAATCATCCCAAAGCAAGCAGAAGGAAAGAAATAATAAGATTAGAGTAGAAAAAAATGAAATTCAGAACAACAACAAAAATAGAGAAAATCAGCAAAACCAAAAGCTGGATCTTTGAGCAGATCAATAAAATTGACAAACTCCTAGCTAGACTAACAAGGAAAAAAGAGAGATGAAAATAAATACAATCAGAAATGAAAGTGGAGAAGTTACGACTAACCCCACAGAAATAAACAGGACCATAAGAGGATATTATGAGAAACTGTATGCCAACAAACTAGACAACCTAGATGAAATGGACAAATTCCTAGAAAAGCACAAAAAAGTACACTGATGCTACAAGAAATACAAAAACTTAACAAACCAATCACTTTCTCCCAACAAAGAAAAGTCCAGGACCAGATTCTACCAAGCACTTTTAAAAGAATTAATGAGAATCCTGTTTAAACTCTTCCAAAAAAATTGAAGAGGAGGTAAAATTACCCAACACATTTTATGAAGCCAACATCACCCTGATACCAAGGCCAGATAAAGATGCTACAAGAAAAGAAAATTACAGACCTATCTCTAATGAATGTAGATGCAAAAATGCTCAACAAAATATTTGCAAATCAAATCCAACATATTCAGCATATCAAAAGACTCATTAAAAAAAAAAAAGACATATACATCACAACCAAGTGGGATTTATTACTGATATGCAAGGATGGTTCAACAAATTAAATAATCAATGTAATATATTAAATTAACAAACTGAAGGAAAAAAACACATGATCATCTCAATCAATGCAGAAAAGGCATTGGACAAAATCCAGCATCCTTTCTTGATAAAACAATTCAAGAAAAAATTCTTTCAAGAAAGATAGGAATTGAAGGAAAATTACTCAATAATGATAAATGGAATATGAAAAACCCATAGCCAACATTGTATTCAATGGGAAAAGGTTGAAAGCTTTCCCTCTGAGATCAGGAACAAGACAACCGTCACCACTTTTATTCAACGTTGCTAGAGCAATTAGACAAGAAAAAAATAATAAAAAGCTTCCAAATAGGAAAAGAGTAAGTAAAACTATATTTGTAGATGACATGATCTGTTATTGAGAAAATTCTGAAATGGCTACCACAAAGCTACTTGAGCTAATGAGTTCAGCAAAGTGGCATGATACAAATCAACATAAAAAAAATCAGTAATGTTTTTGTACACTATTATTGAACAATCTGAGGAGGAAATAGGGGGGAAATTCCATTTACAACAGAGACAAAAAGAGTCAAATACCTAGGAATCAATTTAACCAGAGAAGTACAGGTCCTATATGCAGAAAACTACAAAACAATGTTTAAAGAAATCAATGAAGACCTAAACAAATGGAAAGACATTCTGTGTTTATGGACTGGAAGACTAACTATCATGAAGATGTCAGTCCTACCCAAAGTGATTTATAAATTCAATGCAATACCAATCAAAATTCCAACTGCCTATTTTACAGAAAAAGAAAAGTCAATTACCAAATTCATTTGGAAGGAAAGTGCCCCCAAATAGCCAAAAAGCATTCTAAAAAAGAAGTGCAAAATGAAAGGAATTTCACTGCTTGACCTTGAAGCATATGACAAAGCTACAGTGGTCGAAAAGCATGGTACTGGCCTAAAGCTAGACACAGCAATCAGTGGAATAGAATTCAAAGTCCAGAAATAAATCCTCACCTCTATGGCCAACTGGTTTTTGACAAACCTACCAAGTCCATGTTGATGTGACAAAACAGTTTCTTCAACAAATGGTGCTGAAAGAACTTGATATCTATAAGCAAAAGAATGAAAGAGGAGCCCTATCTCACTCCCTATACAAGAATCAACTCAAAATGGATCAAAGACTTAAACATAAATTCCAAGATCATGAAACTACTAGGTGAAAATATAAGGAAACATCTTCAAGACCTTGTAGTAGGTGGTGGTTTCTTGGACCTTATATCCAAAGCACGGGCACCAAAAGATAAAAATAATAAATGGGACCTCTGCAAAATTAAGCACTTTTGCACCTCACAGGACTCTGTCAAACGGGTGAAAAGGCAGCTGGGCACAATGGGAGAAAATATTTGGAAATCACATGTCCAGTAAGGGTTTAATATTCATGATATATAAAGAGATGCTAAAACTCAACAATAAAAAGTCGAATTACCAGATTAAAAAATGGGCAAAAGGGACGCAGATATGGTTCAGGCAATTGGGCCACTGTCTACCATATAGGAGGTCCAGGGTTTGATGCCCAGGTACTCCTGGTAAAGGCGAGCTGGCCCATGTGGCGAGCTGGCCCAGAGATGTGCCAGCCTGCACAGAGAGTTGGTGCGGCCAGATGACACAACAGAAAGAGACACAGAGGAGAGATAATAAGAGACACAGCAGATCAGGGAGCTGAGGTGGCACAAGAGAATGAAAGCCTCTCTCCCACTCTGGAAGGTCCCAAGATCAGTTCCCAGAGCCGCCTAATGAGAATACAAGCAGACACAGAACACACAGTGAATGGACACAGAGAGCAGACAATGGGGGTGGGGAAAATATTCATTACTAATGATTAGGAAATGCAAATCAAAAGTACAATGAGATATCATTTCACACCTATCAGAATGGCAGATAGAGAACTACAAATGTTGAAGAGGATGTGGAGAGATAGGAATGCTTATTCATGTGGGAATGCAGAATGGTACAACCACTGTGGAGGACTGTTTATCAGTTCTAAAAGAAGTTGAATATAGATTTGCTACATGACCCAGCAATACCACTACTGGGTATATACCCAGCAGAATTGAGAGTGGTGACATGAATAGACATGTTCCTATCTTCGTAGTGGCATTATTCACAATTGCCAAAAGTTATAACAGCCCAGGTGTCCAAAAACTGATGAATGGATAAACAAACTGTGGTGTATTCATACGATGGAATATTAAGCAGTTGTAAGAAGAAATTATTTCATAAAGCATATGACAACATTGAACCTGAAGGACATTATGTTGAGTGAAGCAAGCCAGACACAAAAGGACAAATACTGTATGATTGTGCTACTATGAACTAAATATATTGTGTAACATATTGTATGATTTCATTTATATAAAATTTAAATAAAGATCAACTTACAAAGATGAATTTTAATAGTGGTTTTGTAGGGCTAGAGAAGGCATACTAAATGGTGTTGAGTTTTTCTTTTTGGAAATAATTCTAAAAATTTTTTATGATGATGAATGCACAACATTGTGATTATAGTAAAAGCTATTGATTATACACTTTGTATAGATTGTGTGATATGTGATTATATCTCAATAAAACTGCTTAATAAATAATTGTGCAAGAATAGCCATAAACAGCAGCTGTGTACACAGCAGAGGAAACACAGAGAGATTGAGAGGTAAAGAATTTTCTTGTTTGTCTGGTTTTTATTATTATTATTGAAATAATGAAAATGTGCTAATAATGATTGAAGTGATGAATGCACACTTGAATGGATGAATTATATGCTTTATTAATATGTATCAATAAAATTGATTTGTTTAAAAAATGGAATTGTGGAGTCGGGGAGAGGAATTGGAGGGGTGAAGAAGAAATGGGAATGGAGTAAAGGGAGAGAAAGCTTGACAAATTGATCCTAAAATTCACCATGCTGAGTAAATGCTCAAGAACAGCCAAGAAAGCTATAGGAAGAGGCTACTTAACCTAGGAGCTAAAAAAACATACAGTAATTAAAAGTGATATTAACATAAGAACACAATGGTAAAGAAACAGCCATATAAAGAAATGAAAAAATTAGTATATAATTAAGAAGAAATCTCAAATGAGTGAGGAAATGATGGATTATTTAGGAAACAGTATTGGAAAAAACAATTATCCACATGGTAAAATAGGAAGTATGATAGCTACCTGATCTAGGTGGATTCTAGATCTAAATTAAATTCTAGGTGGATTAAAGATCTAAATATGAATAAAATTTAAATCAAAGTGCTAGAAAAATTCAAAAAAATACATTTTATAATTTTGGTTGAGGAAAGTCCATCTCTATGGAAAAAAAATTATTTTAAACACCATAAATGAAAAAGTTGATACTTTTGATGATATAAAAATTTAAACTCAGTACAATGAAAGATACTATAAATAAAGTTAAAAGGTCAATGAAATGATGAAAGGATAAAAGCATTTGCAAGGAAGCAGTTGTGGCTCAACTGATAGAGCATCCACCTACCATATGGAGGGTCCAGGGTTCGATACCCAGGGCCTCCTGACCTGTGTGGTGAGCTGGCCCATGCACAGTGCTGCCTGGGCGCAAGGAGTGTCATGCCATGCAGGGGTGTCCCCCACGTAGGGGTTCCCCATGTGCAAGGAGTGCACCCTGCAAGGAGAGCCGCCCCACATGAAAAAAGCGCAGCCTGCTCAGGAGTGACATTGCACACATGGAGAACTGATGCAGCAAGATGATGCAACAATAAAAAAAGCAAGTTTCCTGGAGCCACATGACAAGGATGCAAGTGGACACAGAAGAACACACAACGAATGGACAAAGAGAGCAGACAATGTGGAGGAGGGGAGAAAAATAAATAAAATAAACCTTTAAAAAAAAAAGCATTTGCATGATAAATAATAGACAAATGATGTCTACAATTGTTGCCAGAGCTGGTTGTTCCAGGTTCTTGGTTACGTCATAAGAAAGAATTGAGAGACACACCACAGTTATAATAAAGTTAGAAAAGAGTTTAATGAGGAGAAAGTACACACTCAGGCATGAGTGTGGGCATGCTCAAGGAAGAGACACATGCTCCCTCTCTAGGGTTTTCTGGTTTTATTGGTTATCATATGGGGTTAGGGTCCACACTGACTGGTGTATTACAACAAAGCAGGGAAACTCATTGAGTGGTTTGGTTTCTAGGGATTGTTTGGTGACAGTTGGCTTCTGATTGCTGTCCACAACCCTGCAGGGTGTGTTGACCATTGGTGATTGGCCTCTGGTCACTGTCTATGAGCCCTCCTGTGTGTTTACTGGGTGAGAGATTTATGAAAGTAGGTGGGTGGGGGGTGCTTCTTGTGTTTCCTTCTTTCTGCTGTGCAAAAATATTGCAATTTGCATTCTGATAAGGATGTTTGTGCTTTGTGAATTTGCACTTGGGGTTTTCTGCCCCTCCTCCTCAGGTCCCTATTCTATCCTGCCTCAATCCCCCCATACACCTGCCTGAGTGAGTTGTACACCCTTAATGTTAAGGGGAGCTTTTAAGAGTGGTTTTCTGTATCTGCTTCGGATTAGTGATTGTAGTCCCTGCCTGACAGAGTGTAAAACTTTCTAGCTATGCTACTGGAGTGAGGAGGAAAAGTGTTCATTTCAAGTCAGAACTAGGTGAAATCCATACATGATCAGAAGTTTCTTTTGGAATGCATCGACCCTGGAAGAGATAAACTATGTTAAGTAAGTTTTATTTCAACAGAAAAGAACAGTCCCTCCTCAGGTTTAAGAGTGACTATGAATGAGACGGAGGCAAGATGACCACAGACGGAGGTTATACAACCTTTGTTCCCTGATACACTGCAGGTGCTATGCCTGCCATTGGGGTTGGGGCCAATAATCAAATTTTAGACAGGGCCATTTGGGCTGTGGTGATGGGGGAGAATGGAGGTGTTGCAGTCCTAATATTTTCATGAAATAAAACACCTGGGAGTTTATCAGGTTGCCAGATTAGATTGCCAAAGGGACCAGTTAAGCTAAAGAGGACCTTGCATCATTGAGCTTGTTGAGTTGCAGTTTTTAAAAAGAATTTAGGGGGAGCAGGTGTAGCTCAGTGATTTGAGTGCCTGCTTCCCATGTTCAAGGTCCCAGGTTCAACCCTTGGGACCACCTAAAAAAAATGCAGGGTTAGACCTATCTTTGCAAAACTGGGCATCACTTATGGCATGGTACCCAATATGGGACTTATTTTTAAAACTTGGCTTTGGCTTCATCTATGATGGCTTCTAAAAAGAAGTTAAAGTTTCAACTCTGGGTTGGATTCCTCTCCCCCCACCTTGGGTTTCCTTGTGCCTTCCTTTTGTCGACGACGATGCCAGTGCTGGACACTCCTGGGCTCCAGAAACGACCATCTGGGGTAAGATGGATTACAGATTGACAGAGTTGTGCAGGGAGTTTTCCAAGGGGAGGACCACAGGTCTGGCTGGACAACATGCAGATCAGAAAAGTATAATTAGGGAATGGTGACGGGGGTATGGACAGCTTCTATAATCCAAGGTGAAGTGGGCTGGTGGATTTTTAGTTTTTCTAAAATAAAGGGCAAGGATCCTGGGAAACTGGTTAGGGGGCCCCAGGAGTAATGATACCAGGGTTTGTTGATGATCGGGAGTTGGTGTGAGAAAAAGGTTAGCAGTGCCCCAGTAGAAGGGTTAGCAGGCCGTGCTACAGTGGTGAAATACCAACTGGTACAAATCTAGCAGTTAAACTAATTCCATTTCTGATTTTTTTTATAAAACAAATTCAATTGCAAGATAGTATTGAAATTTAAAGACTCATTTTTAGGTTACTTTTCTCTGATATCCAACTTTTACTTTGGCCCGGCAACACTGCAATAGAAAATTATTTTCTTCAAGATGAGCATACAGCAAGCAAAATAAATGCAGTACTTCAGAAAGCCATTCTTTTATCTTGCAGGCAAGTTCATTAACTACTTAGAAAACTAATGAAGGTTTCCAAGACTTTTAACATGTTCAATACCCTTTTGCATATGATCCAGATACTATCTCCTCTATAGAAGAGTTTCTCTTTGAGCTGCAGTTAATATACCTAACCCAGGTTTGCAATACTATGCATATTGTCTCTTTATGAGAGCAGGCCTTAACGCCAACTGTATTTGTTTAAGTTCCACGTACATTACTCTGGCAATTATTGCTCCACTTGATATATCCTTCACACAGCCAGCATGGAGCAGAGGCTCCAGTGTTGCACAAACTTGGTGCATAGCACCCTCGAGCACTATGAAACAGAGCTAGTCTGGAGGCAATGTTGAGCCATCCCCGGCTGGCACAGCCACCAGAGTCTGAAGCAACATAGTTCCATCTACTTCAGGAGTGTGACCAGATGTGGCAAATACTTTTATTGTTTGTGCAGTTGTAGTGACTGATCTAGCTACTAACTCAAATGTAGAGGCAACATACACGGTGTTGGGGGCCTGATTTAAATGCACAAGAGAGTCTGACAACTCTGAGGTACATCTCTTAATTTTTATATACTTTTTAAACACATTTCATTCAACTTATATCAAATGAACTTAACTATTGTTAGAACTTTACTTTTTTTCACAAACTATCTTTTGCAATAGTTTGAAATAAAAAGATAATTTCCAGGATTTGGCTTTGAGAAAGCAAAATGTTAAAAGTTGCTAGGTTTGAACATTATGTTCTCTAAGAGTGAGAGACTTGTTTTGTTTTGTTTTTTAACCACTTAGAAAACAGTAGGTTTAATACAAGAAGCTATTTTGATAAAACAGACTCTCTGCTTTACATACTTATTATTCAGAAAACTCTTTGTAACCTTTTACTACAACTGACTAATGCTTTCAGAAACTCTGTTACATTAATAGAGAGAACGAAATTTTAGTTTTGCATTAGTCTACTACTTGATACTAAGGTTTTTAAAACTTTATGGATAGACTTATCAAATCTTACCCAACTTTGACCACAAAAATTCCTTTTCTGTGCACTTTCTGTATTCATTCAGGTTTTATCCCACACTTTCCTCTTACTTAATAACTAATTTTCTTAGGACAAAACTACTTTCTTTTCCCTTAATAAAAAAATATACAAATAAATAAAATAACCCGTGTGGAGCTGGCCCATGCACAGTGCTGATGTGCGCAAGGAGGGCCATGTCACACAGGGGTGTCCCCTGCATAGAGGAGCCCCACGCACAAGGAGTGTGCGCCATAAGGAGAGCTGCCCAGTGCAAAAGAAAGTGCAGCCTGCCCAAGAATGGCACTGCACACACACAGAGCTGACACAAGATGATGCAACAACAAAAAAGAAAAAGAGAAACACAGATTCCCAGTGCCACTGATAAGGATAGAAGCAGTCACAGAAGAACACACAGCAAATGGACACAGAGAGCAGACAACTAGGAGGGGGGGAGGGGAGGGGAGAGAAATTTAAAAAAATTTTTTTTAATGTTAAAAAAAAAAAACAACATTCTATGTACCTTACATACTTAAGTTACCAAAACGTTTTTGGAAACTGTGTCTAAGCAAAGCTATTACAACATACAATTACCATAAAACCTA
Source organism: Dasypus novemcinctus (assembly GCF_030445035.2). Classification (NCBI taxonomy): domain Eukaryota; kingdom Metazoa; phylum Chordata; class Mammalia; order Cingulata; family Dasypodidae; genus Dasypus; species Dasypus novemcinctus. The sequence goes on from NC_080677.1 coordinate 18,329,978, forward strand.
AACAAACTTGTCAGAGTAATGACCCATTTGGTTATATGCAAACATAACTTTTTAAAATATCTAGCATGAAATACTAAAACATTGATAGCTTATAGGGAATGTTTTTCAGAAATACATGCTTTCTTTAGGTTACTCTTTTATCAGTATTTCAGTGAGGTATGAAACATTAACGAGGACACATTTCTGAAACAGTTTTCTGGAGGCAAGATGGCAAGGAATGCTAGTTGCTATTAGGGCTAAGCCATGATTGAACAGCAGGCTTACAAAACGGCCAGCATTTTTAAATTTTATTTTTTCTCTTTTACTTTCAGAGTGAGGGCTGTTCTCCTGCCAGGTTTTGACTTTAGGTAAAGGCAATTCATAACTGAGGCTAGACAGGATTTTGTTCCCAAGCTCCTGGATGATTTGTTGAGTTTTTAACCCTTGTGGCAACACAGTCCATGTAAGCTGGACAGGAGGTTTAAAGTTGGACTCCTGTCATTCAAAAGCAAAAAGGAACTAGGAGTCCAGGTGAAGCGGGATACAAAAAAAAGCATCTTTTAAGTCTTAAACAGCTTGCACAGTATAGCTTGAACAGTATAGCTTGAAAGCTATACTTTCCAGCACTTGATTTAGTAGGATATAAGAAATTAGGCACTACTGGATGGATGGGAATTACAAAGTTGTTAATTGCTCTTCAGTCCTGAAATAACCTATAGGTGCCATTTGGCTTCTTTACTGGGAGTATAGGGGAATTATGGGGAGACTGGCAAGGAATTAGGAAGCCAGTTTCTAAAGCTTTTTTATCCTGGGCTTGAGCCCATTCATTGCTTCTTTCTTTAGGGGATATTGCTTTCGGTGGGATATGGTAATTGGGCATTATAGGAGATGGAAACTGGAGGAACTTGGAGAGCTTGCCCAAGTATCCTGGTTTCCCAGACTATAGGATTTACTTTACTACTTATTTCCTGGAGTATAGCTGTTGACATAGCATCTAGTTCCTCAGTTAGAATCATGGCTAAGCACAAGGCTCCACATTATTCTTTTGAGCACTGGGCCACAGGCATTTTAGAGGTTTTATTATTCCTACTATTTGGATGCTTGCCCCCAGGTTTCTAACTAAGTCTGTCCCAGTAAGGGGGTAGGGCATTCAGGGACAATTGAAAATTAGTGGCTTACCATTAGATCTCCTATTTGACAGAGGAAAGGCTCAGTAAAGGATCTAATTTTGGATTTACCATCAACTCCTACCACCAGACAGATTCAGGAAGAGGGAGGCTTGGAGTTACAGGTCAGAACTGAATAGGTGGCTCCCATATCAATTAAAAAATCAATATTCTTACCTCAAAGGTCACCCAAGGCTCCTCCAGGTTGATGTTCCAGAATTGTCCAAGGAGCCACTGTTTGCTCCAAGTCCCGTCAGTCTGTCCCCGGCCCCCCCACCTCTTCCCCCCACACACCTGCCAAGGGCCCCAGTCACGCTCCACTCCCCCACACCCCCAGCCCTCGGGGTTTCATGCACTCCCGAGATCAACGGCCTGTTTTCCCATGTCAGGGACAGGGACCAGGGGTTCCCTGCAGGGCTGCAGTGGTCTAGGGCAGTCTGTCTTCCAGAGGCCAAGCTCTCCACAATTGAAGCAGGATCTCGATGCTTTGGAGCCTGAGCCAGGGTGGCCTCGAGGCAGCAGGCCACTTCTAATAGCGACTGCTATAAGGCAAGCCTTCTGCCTGTCCCTCCTTACCTTGTCCTCCTCAGATGCCCTATAGTAGTTGTTAAAGATGGAAAAGCTGATTCTAAAAGAGAATTCAGGAGCAGGTGTAGCTCAGTGGTTGAGCATTTACTTTGTGTGAACAAGGTCCCAGGTGCCATCCCCAGTACCTCCTAAAAATAAAAAAGAATTCATTGAGGTTTGGGCCCTTGTGCTTGCTTTTGAAGTTCCGCTCTAATATCTGGGGCTGACTGGCCAATAGAATAGGGTTTTAGCATAATCTGTCCTTCAGGTGAGTCTGGATTAATCTGGATATACTTTTTCATAGCTTCCACTAATCTTCCTTGGAACAGGGCAGGGTTCTCCTTTTCTTCCTGGGTTATTTCTTTAAACTTGTAAATAGTTAATGGGCTTAGTAACACATTTTCTCATTCCCTCTAATTTTAAAGGATGCCACCATGGGTGCCTTTTCCTTAGGCCTGCCTGGCTCCCTGGGTAGTCCCAGGTAGGGTTAGCCTCTGGCACTGCCATGGCTCCTGACATGTTGCTGAGGCCGTTGGGCAGCCATTTTATCATCAAGTTCCTGGGCCTCTGTCCAAATGCGGCGTTTATCTTTGGGGGTGCAGCATGTGTTCAGGATAATATGCACATCCCCCCAGATTAGCTTAAAAGCTAGAGCTAGGTTTGGTAAACTTAACTGGGTCCTTCAAGAACCACCCCAGCTTTTTTTTCCCAGCTGTTTTTTACATAGAGCTAAGTCTGTCATGGAGAAGGGGACATGGACTCTAATTGTTCCTGCATCTCCCTTTGCTACTTCCCATATTGGGTAAAGGCTGTTCTTGGGCACCTTGGCAGGGTGAAAGGAGAGCCCACTCCTGGTGAAGTCCTGCCAGGTGAGCTCTGGGCACATAAGGCAGGGATGCGGAGGTCTTGGGTGGTGGTGGACCCAAGCGGGCTTCGAGTTCCAGAACTGGGTCTTAATGTGGGGGAGAACCGAGGAAGGGAACCCTCTTCTTTAGGTTCTTTCCTCTCAGGTTCCTTCTCTGGGGGCTTCCCTTCTTGAGTATAACACAACTTGCAAGACCCCTTCACCCCTGTGTTCTGATATAGAGCCATGAAGAGTTGCACATATGGAATTCCTGACTGCTTCCTTTCCTTTTTACACAGAAGATCTAACTGTAAAATAGGGTTATAGTTTAGGGTGCTATTGTCAGGCCACTCATTGTTGGCCGTCTTTGAGGCAATATTGTGGCTATGCAGAAGGAGATCAGTTTCTTTTTCTCTAATCCCTCATTGCACAAGTTTGTCCAGTTCTGGAGAATGCACCCCAGTGGGGAGTCTGCTGGTATGCTAGAGGCCACGCCCCTAAGTCTAGGGAGAAACAAAGAAATGTTCACCAGCCAAACTGGCATCTGAGCTCTTGGCCTGACTGAACCCTTAGCCTCCAAAGAGAAGCTCCCAAGTTGTTTAGGTCTTGGGAGACATTTGGTGCTACCTCTCTGGTTCCTGGCATTTACAAACCCAATTTAAGAGTTCATCATTTAGGCGACAGAAGGCACTGCCACAAGAGGGACAGGGACAGATGAACTGGCACTGCAACAATTATTTAAAGAGTCTTAGATGTACAGAAGGAAGAGATAATCAGAATTAGAGTGGAGATAAAGTGACATAGATGGAAAGTCAGAAAGTACTTGGGAAAGAAAACATGGCAGTAGCATTGAGGAGTTCTGCATCTCATTTGAGCAGAGGCAAAGGTGGAGGGCAGGAAAGTAGTTTGGGATGAGAAGGATCTCCTGGACTCCCATGCTCCCATTGGATTCATACATGGCTCAAAAAATGTTCCCAGTCAGGTTTCAAGGATGGTGTCACCCATCGCCCAGAGCCTCCTTGGAGCTGCATAGCATGGGGGCTGGCCCCTATCACTTCTGAAGAGGGAGCCAGAGAATCTCAGTAAACCAAGATTATGTCCTTTGGGAGCAGGACTGGGGACCCATCTGGAATGGCAAAGAAAGAGAGAGAGAAACATATATGCACTTTGGTTAGAAGTCAAAATCACACCAGTCCTGTCAGTTTGAAGGAGAGTGTACCAGAGACTATCTCCTGGCTGGCTTGCCAAAAGATTTGTTGCTGAAGCTGATTGTCCCAGGTTCTTGGTCACGTCATAAAAAAGAATTCAGAGACACATCTTAGTTATAATAAAGTTAGAAAAGAAGTTAATAAGGAGAAAGTACACTCTCAAGGACATGAGTGAAGGCATGCCAAAGGAAGAGATGTGTGCCCCCTCTCTAGGGTTTCCTGGTTTCACTGGCTATCGTAGGGGGTTAGGGTCTATGTTAATTGGTGTATTTAAGACAAAGCGGGGGAAACTCATTGGCTGGTTTGGTTTCTAGGGGTTGTTGTTTGGTGATGGTTGGCTTCTGGCTGCTGCCCACAAGCCCATGCAGGGCATGTTGACTGGCAGTGATTGGCCTCTGGCTACTGTCCACAAGCTCTACTGTGCATTTACTGCATGAGTTATTTATGAAAGTAGGTGGGTGGTAGGGGGCCATTCCAGCGTTTCCTTCTTCTGCTATGAAAATGTTGCAAGTTGCACTCCAATAAGGACGTTTATATCCTGAGAATTGGCACTTGGGGCTTTCTGCCCCTCCTCCTCAGTTCCCTATTCTATCCTGCCTCACAGTGTTAAATGCTCTTGGCCCAAGAGGGAGTCACTTGTGCTAAACCCCACATTAGCAAATGAAAATTTTACTTAGTTCCCATTTCTTGTGGAGCTCAGCTCCCTGAGAACCCAAAACTCAAGGCCAATCAATTGTAGTCCACAAGCTCCAGTTTAGCTTGTGAGTCCTGGCCCCTCTGATTTGGCACTAGCCAAATAAGGATAAAATATCTTGATGCAGCCAATAGAAGGGTTGATATTACTAGCCTCATGTTCAGGTTGTGAAAGCCTGTCTACTTAAAACCCTGCCCTTTCTACCTCATGGAGGAGCTCCTCTCTAATTCCTGGATGAGACTCTGCCTAATTCATAACAATCAGAAAGACAGCCAAAGGCGCCCTCAGAACCATTTGCGTTCTCTATCCTCCCTGGCATCTCCAACTGTGAATCCCTCTCAGATCTGAGCTCCATTTCTTTTTGTATCCAAGCTCTCTGATCTCACTAGCTTTCAGTCCAAAGGTTAGTGGGTCAAATTTATTCACAAGAAGGCTCAAATTCTGAGCCCAAGTCCCTAAATTTTTGGTTTAGCCCACAGTTTCTTTTTGATACTGCTGATTTCTTTGTCCTGTGCCTGAGGTAAGAAGTGATAAGACAAAGATGGGGTCCTCAAACTCTAAAAATTTTGATTCTCCACCCACTGGTACCCTGGCATATTACATGTTCAAAAATGACTGGACAAAGTGTTGCACCTATTTAACAAAAAGGCAAAATCTGACCAGACAACCTAGAGTTGCAGTAGCCATTGTGGAGAGCATTCCAATTAAACAAACTTACTCATTTCAGAGGTGCACTAGAGAAAACGATTTCTGAATTAAACAAGCTTAATGGGATGCCTATTTTTATTGTTACTCAGAGTCTAACAAAATTCAAGACTCTAAAACACAACTTCTTCTGCCTCTGCCACAATTCCTTCCTCTATCAGATTACTCCCAATCTGCTAATACTCTGACTGAATTACCTTTTTACTCTGAACATTTTACTAAACAAATACCCTTTACAGTAAAACCATCTGATACTGCTGGTAAACCACCATGCATAACTTTACCCCATGTCAAAAACAGAGTTGAGAGCCATAATCAAGGAGTTCCCCAAGCTTCAGGGAAGACAGTCAGAAATTGTATGAAGAATTTAAAATTCTCATTGGGTCCTATGACCCTGGGTTACTGGATGTCTAGTCATTGATCCATATGTTGGTGAGTCTAGGAGAAGCTCAAAAATGGATGTATGAGGCAGAATGGCCTAACTCAGGAGAAGATATTTAAAACCTCAGGATCTTTGGTCCACCTACAAACATAAGAAAGCCCAAAAGGTCATGCTAACCTCTTTAAAAATATCCCCAAGGTTTTTCCAGCTCGTACTGGATTGGTTTATAACTCAAATGTGCAAACAAAGAAAAGATGAGTCTGTGGCGAATTTTAAAACCATTTAGAAACTCTTTCACTGAGACATTCTGAGTTTCATACCATAATTGCTGATACTCAACCTGGCCTAATGGCCTTATTTGTAAATGGGTTGTTCCCTGAAATAGGGACTTATCAAAAAGACAAATAGGATGAGAAGCTTCAGATATAACTGAGCTTAAGACAATGGCAGAATATTTTGAGAGAGCATTAGAACAAACTCATAAACCAAAAACTGCTAAGATAATGTCCCTACAGTTGCAATAGTTACAAGGCCAAAATTTTAGGACAAACAACTAATAGATTTTTTCAACCTAATTGTTTCCACAGAACTGGAGGATCTCTGCAAAAGCAAAGGCCGAAAAATAGCCTGGCCATTGGAAAAAGGACTGCCCCAGAGAAAATTCCCAATGACTAATCAAATGGTCCTTCCTCTTACCTCCAACTGGAATTTTACAATTTTGACAGACCTCTGAAGAACTCAAGCTGTATTTTCCATGATAGGTAAAACTGAGTTTAAAATAAATGGGGAATCATGTAAATTTCTAGTAGATACTGGAGCTACTTTCTCTACGTTAAACTCCATTCTCCTGAAATAGCAAGCTTCCTGAAGTAAAAAAAACAAATATTTACAGTAGGATTCTCAAATAAGGTCCCAATCAATCCAAATGTCTCTTGGACCTTTACTCAAAATCATTTCATGTTGCTTTATGACTTGGTTCCAATAAATTAATTAGACAAAGATCTCTTATCCAAAATAGGGGGACTAATTTGATTTGCTTCTAATGGAGAACTTACTCTAGAATTCCTTGAACAAACTGAACCCAATCTTTTGTGCTCTCTGCAAACACATTAGATGTGGAAGAAGAAATCACCTATGATGACCCTGACCTTTCTGAAGTGCCTGAGTCCTTATAGGCCACTTCCAACGCCAATATCAGTAAGAGAATGAGTGCTGAGTCAATAAAGATATAAATAGGTGCATCTAAACCCTTTCCCAAACTTCCCCAATATATATTAAAACCTAAAGCAATTGTTGGTCTTATTCCTATGGTCAAGGACCTAATCTCTCAAGGTCTAATTATTCCATGCACTAGTCTAGTCAATATGCCAATCCTACCTGTTCAGAGACCCGATGGTAGGGGCTGGCATTTTATCCAAGATCTAAGAGCAATAAACAAAATTGGGACCCCTGCTGTGGCAGTTTAAGATTGATTTTGAATTCCAAAATAAAAGATATTTTGTTTGTAAACTGGTCTGTTCCTCTGGGCATGATACCCTTTGAATGTATTAATTTCAAAGGATTTACACTTGATTAAATCTAAATTAGAACTTTGATTCAAACGCATCATTAGGGCGACACAGGGTTGAGCCCCTGCCCTCCTGGTAGGCTATGTAAACACTCAATCAAGGAGACAGAAGCAGATATGTGAGAAAAGAGAGAGCTCCATAGACATGGAAGAAGACTTTGATTCTGCCGCCCAAAGGAGAGATGAGCCATTCGCCTGACCATTCGCAGTTGAAGAGAACAGAGCAGCTGAGCAGCTAAGGAAGGAGAGACCAGGTCCACCATCTTGCTTCAACATGTGACAACTGACTTTGGGTGAGAAATCAACCTTGAGTTGGACTCTTTAAAGGCCTGTGACTGTAAGCTTTTACCCCAAATAAATACCCTTTATAAAAACCAACAGATTTCTGGGACTTTGTTTCAGCACCCTTTGACTAATACACCTCCTTACCCAGTTTCTCCAAACCCAAACACCCTTCTATCTCGGGTTCCTCAGATTAACAATGGTTTACAATTATAGACTTATTATATTCTGCATTTTTTTAGCATCCCTGTGGACCTGGATAGCCAATATTTATTCATTTTCACTTGGAACAACTTGGACTGTAATGGCCCAAGGTTTTAGTGAGGCATTCTCTAATATCTCTTCAGTACTTTATCAAGATTTAAACATACTGCAGTTCCCTGAAGACAGAACCCTCTTGCAGTTTGTACATGATTTTCTGATATGCTCACCAGCCAAAGAGGCTATTATCTGCTGCAGTCGTTAGCCAAAAGAGGCATAAAGTTTCAAAAGAAAAATTGCAACTGTCCAAGGAAACCTTCATTACTTGAGTCATGACCTAAGTACTCAAGAATTCTTGGAAAATAAACAGTCTCCCTCCTGGCATTTGTTTAGTTTGATTTTTAGATTTCCAGTATTGGAATACATTCAGAATTATGGTGGAGCTTTTTTTTTTTATTTGAGAAATGTGGACACACGGTTCAACACCTTGTAATAAACTGCAATCTCAGTAGTCAGGAGCACTTGGTAGAGTATCTTCCACTGAGGTTCTAGAAATGTCTTTTCCAATAGACCCAATCTCCTGGTTCTAGGCTATGATTTATCAGGTGTTTATTGTGTGGATCAGGAAAAGCCTCCTTTACCTGTTGGAGATAATCTTTGGCATAATGCATTAAGAATTTGCAATACTGAGTCATGTCATGATGTGACAACAAAGGATCATTCATCAATTTCATTCCCAAAGACACAGGTCTACTGGTAAAAATTTTGTATGGGGGTGAGCTTATGTTTTCCAAAGGTAGTACTGCAAATGGTCATTTAGAGCCAAGGGTAAAACGTTGGGCCAAGGGAGTCCAGTGCCTTCAGCTAACTTAGACAATTTTAGTTTAAGTATACCATTTGTTCTACCTTGCTGGAAGACTAACGATGTTAGGGTCTATGATAATGTTAACTGGTTCATAATAACTTTTTCAGGGTTTTAACAATTTGTCCAATAAAATGAATGCCATAATCACTGGAAATAACAACAGGAATGCCCCAAGTTGGAAATATGTTTTCTAATAATTTCTTTGCCATTGTCAGAGCATCAGCCTTGCAGCAAGGAAGTGCCTTAATCTATCCAGAAAACAAGTATATAATGCCACCTCACGACTATAATAAATCAGCAGAATTTTAATGAAACAAATACTTTTAAACTGAATTCATTTAAAACCACATAATAGAACTTTATTTCTATGATCTGAGAAGACACCAGAAAGATAGACTTCTAGAGCACATTTAAGTAAAAAATTAATGAGTGATGTTTCACAACAATGCAAGGTATTTGTGATGGGGTGATGTATGAGAGCCGTGTATGATGTTATGCATGTTTGTTTTATAAGTTCATAACTTTTACTATATACTTGGTGTTTATGTGTATTCATGTCTGAATGATATACTTCAATAAATTGTTTGTAAAATTTTTAAAAATCAATGAATGAGCTTTAAAAAGCTAAGAGCCTAAGTTCTGTAGTCAGACTGCTAGATTCCATTCTCTCCTCCACTACTTACCATCTGAATGACCTTGGGCAGGTAAGTTGACTTCTCTGAGCCTGTCTCCTCATCTACAGCATCTATTTCAAAGGGTTTGCAAAAGTTAAATGAAATGCTGTTATATAAAGTGCTCAGTACACTTCCTGGCATATAGTAAATGCTCACTAAAAATTTGCTATTATGATTGTCATCATCATCATGCATTTATTTTACAGAAACACCTATTAAAACAGATTACTTAAAATCCAGGCTTAGGAAGGAGGATTTGGCTCAACTGACAAAGCATCCACCTACCACAGAGGACGTCCAGGGTTCAAATCCATGGCCTCCAGACCCATGTGATGAACTGGCCCATGTGCAGTGCTGATATGCAAGCAGTGCCGTGCCACAGGGGGTGCCCCCCACATAGGGGAGCCCCATGCGCAAGCAGTGCACCCTGAAGCAGAGCTGCCATGTAAAAAAAAAAGAAACGCAGCCTGCCCAGGAGTGGCACCTCGCACACACAGAGCTGATGCAGCAAGATGACGCAACAAAAAGAGACACAGATTCCTAGTGCCCCTGACAAAAATGCAAGTGGACACAGAAGAACACACAGTGAATGGAAATGGAGAGCAGACAACTGGGGGAGGAGAGGAACGGGAGAGAAATTTAAAAAAAAAAAAATCCAGGTTTGAAAACAAGAAAATAAAAATAAATGATTATTTTAAGGAACAGGAAAAATAATGTTCTCAATAATTCCATACTTAAAAAGAGTATCTAAAAACATATTTTGCCTCTTTGTTAAAGAACAGAATAGGCTGAGTAGGAGTGGGGGATTGCCACAAAAGAGAAACCAGTTGGAAAAAGGCATCAATTGTAATGCAATTTGTTGAGATATATTGAGCAGCTTGTCCATCTCTCTTCCTTATTTGGCCTCTAGGATGGAAAGCTATTATGATGATACAGCTAGGCAGCCATGCAAAGAAGTACAATTATCATGAAGCTGCCATCAATTCTCTGCTTGCCAGAGGTGCTTCGAGGCCTCCCTTGGTTCTTGGCCCTAAGGTTTCTAAGACTAAAATAAACTTGAGCAGCACCAGAGTGGAGATAATTGACAGATGTCCAAACAAGTGCCTCATCTATGTGACAGCCATTCTGGCATCCTTCCTCACCAGTGCCAATTACTGAGACAGAAAAAAAAAAAAGAAGGTAAGTCATAAAACAAACTGATTAAATAAAATCAAAGAGAATACGCCATATACACCAGAAGGATCTTTTTCATTTGCTATTTTACAGAGCACTTAACTACCAAAGTTTGAGACTGAGAAAATTGAAGATGGACATCTCTTCAAACTATGCTCTCTTAATTTGCTGATTACCTATATATCTATTTTATATAATACTTAGCATATTGTTTTCTTCCTAGCATGTGGTAGAAGTTATAAAAGAAGCTCTGTTGCTAATAACATAGTTTGGCAGATAATTTTAGGAGCTTGGAGTACCTGGAAAATTAATATCCACTAGAAGACATTTCCTGGAATGTCACTAATAAGTTTTTTTTTCATTTCTACAGTTGTGGGAAACAATAAAAGGTTGTAGATAAGGAGACTAAAGAATTTTCATGGACTCAAGGACTTTTCAGTGCTAGTCTTCACTGAAACCCATGAGTGTATATATTGACAGTAATTACTGATTGCTTATTTTCTTATCATCATACACTTTTATTCCTTGAAAAAAAACACATTGAGATAATATTTTTTAATTAGTTTTCTTTCTCTGAAACCTTTGGGGAAAATATACATCAAATGTTTATATATAGTGAAGAATAAAATAGGAATTCACCTTCCAATTTAATTAATATTAACTTCTGAAATACCTGACACATTATTAAGAAAAAAAAATGAAAGAGACAATGAATACAGGAAAAAAATCATTAACTTTGCACAATCAATTGTGATGTTTTCTCTTTACAAAAGCAATTCAGGGAACGGACTTTGGCCCAGTGGTTAGGGCGTCCATCTACCATATGGGAGGTCCGCGGTTCAAACCCCGGGCCTCCTTGACCCGTGTGGAGTTGGCCATGCACAGCGCTGATGCGCGCAAGGAGTGCCGTGCCACGCAAGGGTGTCCCCCGCGTGGGGGAGCCCCACGCGCAATGAGTGCGCCCGTGAGGAGAGCCGCCCAGCGTGAAAAGAAAGAGCAGCCTGCCCAGTAATGGCGCCGCCCACACTTCCCTTGCCGCTGACGACAACAGAAGCGGACAAAGAAACAAGACGCAGCAAATAGACACCAAGAACAGACAACCAGGGGAGGGGAGGAAATTAAATAAATAAATAAATCTTTTAAAAAAAAAAAAAAAAAAAGCAATTCAATGCAAAAAATTAAGAAAATGCAGATAAAGAAAGAAACAAAATTAAAATCAGTTGTTATTGGGTCAAAGCTAATAATTGCATTTTTGGTGTAAATCCTTTCAGAGATTAGATAGAGAGATAGCTGGATAGATGTATGCATGCATGCATGTTTGTATGTTTGTACATATTTAACTTTTTTTTGTTCAAAAATCTATATAATCTGTGATTATATGCTACAAATCATAACCTGATTTTATCCCTTAATATTTTGGGATATACCAACCAGGGTTTTAGATCTAAGATGAGATACCTACCTGCCCCTCAGAAAACATTGGTTCCCTAGAACTGAGCCAAAAAGCTCTTCCACCAAGAATGATAATCTATTGGAATCTCATTGCAAAGAAAAGCAAATTGACCATACATGAACTATTGTGGTTCTTGGGATCCTACTGCAAAATCAAAAAGGTAGTACGGAAGTAATGCTAAAGTTGTAAGACAATTATACCACTCAGGGACAACTGAAGAACCAGTTAACTAAATAATAATTTATAATTCACCCTCCGTTGACACCCAATTTCTTAAGAACTAAAAGAACTTGGCAATTACTATGGGATTTGCAACCAAACAGATTTTGGAATGTTGGAAGTAACTATTTGCAATGAAAACTTGAGAAATTTACAGGAAATATGGTGCAAAAAGACCAGAGAAAGAGCTTGAGTCACTGTTAAAGCATGCCACAACCAAAGTTCAAGTCAGTGCTCATCCCAAACTCTTCTCTGATCCTCTATTTCCCAGGCTTCCTTGTCATTAGGTTGGGCCAAATGACTGGATTCCAGCCAGTGAAACATAGGCAGAAATAAAAGCCAATTTCACACCTGACCCTTAAGAACACCCCGTGAAATCCTCCAGTTCTCTAGTCATCTGCTGCAGTGATCCTGGAAGCTACAAGTTTCAAATAGTACAGCTACATGTACAAGAAAGATGTTTTTCAAAACAATTCTTTCCATCTGCCCCAGAATTTCTAAGTCCCCTCTCAGCCTAAAGCAGTCAGAGCAAACATTGTCCCAAATCCCTCAAGATTAAGGAATGAACAAACATAAGAGGGGAGTGTAATCACAAATCAAAGCAGACTTATTGTTATTGTAGATTTTATTTTGTGTTAACAGAAGAACCTGTAACATTGATATAAAGACAGTAGTTGCCAGAAGGGAGGGAGAGGGATGAATGCATGGAACACACGGCATTTTTAGGGTGGTGAAATTATTCGGTATGATACTGCAATGACAGACACATGACATAATACTTTTGTCAAAGCCTACAGAACTGTACAGCGCAATCTGTAAATGTAAACTGTAGACTTTGGTTAGTAGCAATACTTCAATCCTGTTCCATCAATTGTAACATAGGTACCACACTAACATAAGATGTTATTATAGAGGAAACTATATGTGTAGGTAATTCTTTGTGTAAATCTAAAAGTTCTCTAAAAATAACTTTTATTATTACCAAAACCACATTTTCATTTTAATAAATTAAATTTAGAAGTCTTTTCTCAAAAAAAAAAAAAAACTGGATCAAAGACCTTAATGTAAGAGATAGAACTATCAAACTCCTAGAGGAAAATGTAGGAAAGAATCTTTATGACTTGTGTTAGGCAATCGTTTCTTAGACCTTATGCCCAAAGCACAAGCAAAAAAATAATAATAATAAATGGGACCTCATCAAAGTAAAAAAATTTTGTTCTTCAAAGGACCTTATTATGAAAGTAAAATGTCAACCTACACAATGGGAGAAAACATTTGGAAACCACATATCTGACAAAGAATTAATATCCATAATATATAAAATAAACCTTCATTTTAACAATAAAAAGACAAACAACCCCACTAAAAAACAGGCTAAAGACTTGAACAGACATCTCTCTAAAGAAAATACATAAATGGCCAGAAAGCACAAGAAAAGATACTCAACATCATTAGCCACCAGGGAAATGCAAATCAAAACCACAATGAGATACCATTTCACACTCACTAGAATGGCTGCTATTAAAAAAACAAAACAAAACAGAAAATAACAAGTGTGGGAGAGGATTCGAGGAACACTCATTCATTGCTGGTGGCAATATAAAATGGTACAGCTGCTGTGGAAGACAGTTTGGTGTTTCCTCAGAAAGCTAAGTATAACGAGCACATGACTCAGCCATCCCACTACTAGGTATACACCTGAAGGAACTGAAAGCAGGAGCTCAAACAGATACTTGTACACCAATGTCTATAGTGGCATTATTCACAACTGCCAAAAAATGGAAGCAGCACAAGTGTCCATCAACCAATGAATGGATGAATAAAATGTGGTATACACATTCAATGGAGTATTATTCAGCTATTAAAAGGAATCAAGTCTTGATACATAAGACAACATAAATGAACCTTGAAGATTTCATGCTGAGTGAAATAAGTCAGACACAAAAGGATAAATACTTTATGATCTCATTGATTTGAAACTATTAGAATAAGCAAACTCATACAATTAGAATCTAGAATAGGGAGGCGGACTTGGCCCAGTGGTTAGGGCATCCTTCTACCACATGGGAGGTCCGCGGGTCAAACCCCGGGCCTCCTTGACCCGTGTGGAGCTGGCCCACGTGCAGTGCCAATGTGCGCAAGGAGTGCCCTGCCATGCAGGGGCATCCCCGATAGGGGAGCCCCACGCGCAAGGAGTGCGCCCCATAAGGAGAGCTGCCCAGCGCGAAAGAAAGTGCAGCCTGCCCAGGAATGGTGCCGCACACACGGAGAGTTGACACAAGATGACACAACAAAAAGAAACACAGATTCCCATGCCACTGACAACAACAGAAGCGGACAAAGAAGACGACGCGGCAAATAGACACAGAGAACAGACAACTGGCGGGGTGGGGGAGCGGGGAAGGGGAGAGAAAAAAATGTATCTTAAAAAAGAAAAAGAATCTAGAATATAGGTTTCCAAGGGATGGGCTGAGGATAAGGAATGGGAAATTGAGGCTTAAAATGACAGGGTTTCCATTTGGATTGATGGAAACATTTTGGGAATAGATGGTACTGATAGTAGCACAACATTGTGAACGCAATTAACAGCACTGAAATGTATATCTGAATATTATTAAAATGGAAAATGTTAGACTGTATATCTGGTAACATAAAAATAACAAAATTTTTTAAACCCATGGAACTACACTATGTAAAGTGAACCGTAAGTTAAACTATGGACTTTAATAGTACAATTATAAACACGTGCTATTATAACATACGTTTCACACCAATGCAAGATGTTGGTGGTGAGGTGGTATATGGGAATCCTGTATTTTCTGCATGACTGTTCTATAAACCCACAACTTCTCTAATAAAGAAAAAAGTCAGAAAGAAGGAAGGAAGGAGGGAGGGAGGGAGGGAAAGAAAGATGCTTTTATTATATTAAGCCACTGAGATCATAGACTAATTTGAACCACAGCACAACCTAGCTTATCCTGACTAATAAAGATGCCAAGCATTGAAGAAATAGTGGCCTATAAGTGAGTCCAGAGAATCAAAACCAACAACTACAAGTTCATTTCAGGGGTAGATTGTTTTATTGTCATATTAGCAGCAGTCTTCAAACTCGACTGTGTGAAGACTTCCCTAAGGGATGCATGCATCATTTTAAGAACATTAGTTTCTAGGTTTTCAACTTCCATATGTACAAATAACTCTGTTTTCACAATACACCTTCTCCTAGAAGGCAAAAGGAAAGCATATTCCTCACATAACCCAGACCTTATTACACTGCACTAGTCTAGAGCATAAAAACCTCTGGTGTACCAAAAGGATAACCAAAATACTGGTTTCTGGAAAGCTCCCCTAATGAGTGATCAAGTCACCCTAAAGCCATGAAGTTTCCTGTCTTTCTTTGTCTTACAAATACTTCAATTAAAAGAGGAGGTTAGCATCAAAACCGAATATTGTGGCCTGTGTTGGGAAAGTTCTGATTATAGAACTGCTGAAGAAATACAGATTACTGACACTGATTCCTTAAATATAACTGGAATGTTTGGCAGAACTCTCAAGTTTTTCAAGAAAATTGGATAAACATAGGGATAAATTCATTTCTTAATATTTGCTCTACTTTTAAAATCAAATATCAAAATATTTATAGCATATATAGTTGATCCTTGTCCTAGTTTATATTATAAAATTTACTTAAATGATGAAAATGCTAAATATCACATTAAAATATGCAAGAGATAATTTTGCTTTTCAAAAGTCATTTAGGAGGTAGATCGCTAGTAGAGAATCATATGTAAAAGGATGGTAAATTATCACTGAATTCATAACCACAAGTCAATCAGGCAAAGGGAAGACTTCTCCTTAGTTGTTCACGCTTTTTCAGGGGGAAAGTCTGGAGTTAGCTACTCAGAATATCAGAAGTGACTGAACCAGGAAATGGGGGAGCAAACTATAGCTAAGAATTACTGAACATAAGAGTGTTCTCAAAACCAAGGAGCCCCTTGAACTTCTCAATGTTGATGATGTTAATCAAAAAACCCTAGGCTGCCCTTTGGGAGACTATGCAAATAAGAAAAAGGCATCCCCTCACGGGGACAATTGGCAAAACACTTCCCCCTGAAGATTGATGAATAAGGAAAAAAGACTACATAGGCACTGGGAGAGGAATGAGAATCATTACAGAAGAGAAAATGAACTTGTGTATTGGAGGGTACAGGGAGAGACTATCATATTAGACTGTGAATGTGATGAGCCCCTTTTAACACACAAAAAAGATATTAAGTCCTATTTTACAGGACACTACAGATATTTAACTAGGAGAAGGAACGGGAAGGGGGGCAATGGAGAGGGGAGCCTGGAAGAAAGGCGTGGGATGGGTACATACGAAAGAGATAATATGCTTGATGACTTGTTTTTCAGAGCTTGCAGTGGGTAACTTTGAATAATTGGAGAGATGGCTAAAGAGAAATTTAGCATGCCTTGTGAGTGAATTCTGTGTATTCTGATGGACTATTCCCCAAGAACTTCTCTAAAACTAAGACAAAAATTACTAAAGTTTTTAGAGTTCTGGGAGATGAAGAAGGGGGAACAATAAGCATGTTTCCAAGGACAGAGCCAGGCCTTAAGATGAATCACCCATGTTCATATTACACACTTTTAAAAAAAATCAATTTTATTGATGCATATTAATAAAGCATACAATATATCCAAAGTGTACAATCAATGGTATTTGATATAATCACACAGTTGTGCATTCATCACTTCAATCATCGCTCCAATGCATTTTTATTATTTCAATAATAACGGGGCGGGGCGCCTGCGCCGTCGCTGCAGCCAGCGCTGGAGGGTCCTCGACACAATAAGGCTTATCATCCTCCACCACTATTCTCAGGCCAATGAGTGGCAGCCAAGTACACCAGGAACCGCATCATCCAGTTTAACCTAGGGCCAGAGAAGTACTTCACTCTGGGGCTTCCCACTGGGAGCACCCCACTTGGCTGCTACAAGAAGTTGATTGAATACTGTAAGAACGGGGACTTGTCCTTCAAATACATAAAGACCTTCAACATGGACGACGTATGTGGGCCTTCCTCGAGACCACCCAGGGAGTTACCACTCCTTCAAGTGGAACAACTTCTTCAAGCACATTGACTTCCATCCAGAAAACACCCATATCCTGGATGGGAATGCAGCTGACTTGCAGGCTGAGGGTGATGATGCCTTTGAAGAGAAGATCACAGCTGCAGGTGGGATTGAGCTGTTTGTTGGAGGCATTGGCCCCGACCGACACATCGCCTTCAACGAGCCGGGCTCCAGTCTGGGGTCCAGGACCCGTGTGAAGACACTGGCCATGGACACCATCCTGGCCAACGCCAGGTTCTTCAATGGGGAGCTCACCAAGGTGCCCGCCATGGCCCTGACGGTGGGCGTGGGCACCATCACGGATGCTCGGGAGGTGACGATCCTCATCACGGGGGCGCACGAGGCGTTTGCTCTGTACAAGGCCATCGAGGAGGGAGTGAGCCACATGTGGACTGGGTCTGCCTTCCAGCAGCATCCCCGCACAGTGTTCGTGTGTGACGAGGATGCCACCCTAGAGCTCAAAGTGAAGACTGTCAAGTATTTCAAAGGTTTAATGCTTGTTCATGACAAGTTGGTGGACCCCTTGTACAGTATCAAAGAGAAGGAAACAGAGAAAAGCCAATCTTCCAAGACACCATACAGCGATTAGCCTGTGCTAAACCTAATATCAAGTACCTCATAGGAATGGGCAGGCTCTTCTGGAAATTGTCATTAGGAGAACAGTTTGTATTTCTTTAATTCAGTCGTATTGTTATTCCAGATAAGTGGATGAATCTGTTGTTCTTGGCTCTGAGGCTTGAAACCTTGTCCTGAGGTTCAGCTTCAGGGAGAATGACTTGCTTATAACCTACAGATTCAGAAAAAATATCTGGAAAATGTGTTCCATCATTTTGGTATCTGCCACACCTGGGTTAGGAGTTTTAACTTTTTGTTCTGCCTCTGACACTGTTCTCCTGTACAACACACTCCCTTTAGGATCCTCTTACATGCCAGGTCTCAAGTGAGAGGGAATTAGGGGCTTGTGTATATTGCACAGAACCTCTTCGGAGAGTCTTGAGAGCCCCTCTTGTGCAGGCCTGCCACCTTATTTGAGAATCACTGTCCTAGATTAATGTCTAAAGTAAATATAAGGAAACAATCCCTCTGGTCAGTAATAAGTGCCATGGAAAGAAAACACTCATTCACTCACTTCCTCCCAGAATTATTTCCCCCTGCTCCCAGAGCTGACCTTTTATGAACTAGGAGGACTCCTGGGAGAGGATTTAAATGGGGGCAGGGGACTAAACAAAAGACTTCTGCTGATGAACCCAGAGCCGCAGGAGGCCCATCCACGTCAAACTCCTCTCCCGTAGTAACCCTCTGACACCAGGAGGAGGAAGGTGGAAACCCTTTTCCCACTAGGGCCCTGTGTTTTTATTCAGAGGTCTCACTGGGTCTCTTCAATTGTACACTCATTAAAAGGTCAGAGGTCCACTGGGACCACAGATGCTGCCAGTTTCAATGTTGGTGTTCAGTCAAGGTGATGGGAGCCAGGACAAGCAGCCCAGGTGTGAGTTTAGATACAAAATGTAAGACATGCTCTCGTGTACCCATAAAAGCCAAGCGTCAAGACAAAATACCACATTATTCTAAAGCTGCCTCATTATTTTCCCCACCGACAATACTCTGCCCTTCTAAGAACCTCTCACATTCATGTGATCTAAGGTTTCTAGCGTATCAGCAAGTACAACCTCTCTATTTGTCCTTCACCCTTTGTTCATGAGTTTATCGCTCTGCCTTCTTTTTAAGCCTTCATGGAGTGGATACTGCCTTCTCCTGCCTGTCTTTGTGCCTTTCTGTTACTGCTGCTGCCTCTATTTCTGAGAAATACTCTTCAGAGCTTGGCTTAGGCCTCTCTTTCACATGCTGTTTGGTACCAGTATTTTGTCTTAAGCTTTTATATATCATTGTGTTGTTATTCTGTTTTAAGCTAATGGATCAAAGGACTTGTTTACAATGTGACTATTTTCTATTAAATCCAGTATTTTCAAAAATAATGATAATAATAACAAATAAAAAACAGATAAATAAACAGGAAAAATTCTTCACCTCTCAATCTCTTTATGCTTCCCCTGCCATACATAGCTGCTATTTCTGGCTATTCTTGCACATTTATTTATATATTAAGCTGTTTTATTGAGATATATTCCCATACCATACAATCTATCCAGTGTCATATTATACACTCATTAAAGTTTTTAGTATATATTGTCAAACTGTCAAACAGAAAGGCAGTGTTCATACACACTGACAAAGAGCAATGTATGAAAGTGGCACTTTCTACCATTTTCCTTAACTCTGAATATAACTTTCTTGGTATTGTTTCGGTTGGTTGGTTGGTTGGTTTTGCCAATTTGACAGTCAAAAATTTGCATGGCACTGTCATTTTAATTTGTGATTATTTAATGACTTGTGAAACTGAACCTTTTTTTTTTCTCATTTCAGCTGGTACGATACATCTTCTTTTAGAAATAACTTATTCTGGTTGTTTGCCTATATGTTAACAGGCACATGTATCTTTTTCTTATTGATTTCATGGATTTTTTAAATGTAGCAAATATACTTTTTATCAGTCATATTTATTGAAAGTAATGTTTTCCTATTTGTTATTTGCTCTTTAAAATTGTTAGGATTTTCTTTTTTTTTTTTTAAATCATTTCTTTCGTGGTTTCTGCCTTTGGTATCTTTTAGGGGTCCCCAAGACCACCCACATGTTCAGTCTATATAAATCTGGTCTATATAAATCACAGTTTATATAGGAGAGAGCTGCCACCTTCCCCTCCAGAGAATAAATTCTCCACTGGAAGAGAAGGGGATTGATTGTCCTGGACTCTTGTTCATTGGAATGTAGGTAAATATCTCCAAGGAGAAAAGATAAGACAAGCTTCACTTAGTTAATCTCTGTGAAATATAAACAGACACCTCTAAGGAGGTTAACTCTCTCTCTCCAGAGTTCTCTATTCAGTCATCTTTTAACCTCGGGAGGTTTGTCCTTTAACCCAGGTTCTAGTTTTACTGCTTATAAATCCTTAACCATGCAGAAAAATGAAAATATTCACTTCTCGACAACACATAAAAAAACTAGCCAAAGTATTTCTTTTCAGTTAATTCGAGACACCTACCAAAAAGTAGTTGATCTCAAACACTTGCAAAAATGCAGAACCCTAGGAATTCCTCCGTGGTGCCCCAGGAGCCCCTTTGTAGGGGAGAGCACAGAAAGGGAAACAAAGGGAACAAGCCTCTGGGACCCCAATATCTGTTTCAAATACAGCCTGTCTACTCTTATATTTGGGGTTTCCAAGTGAGTTTTGTTTTAAGATAAGACTCTACAAATGAAAATAACTTTGAGAGCCAGAAATGCCAAAAAATTTTGGAGGACTAACTAAGTAAAGGTTCTCAGCACTGTCATACCAGACAAGGTCTAGTTTACATTTATATTTAAATTTCATTGGTTTGGTACCCTTACCTGCATTAACGAAGAACTTCTAAGAAACACATCACTACAAAGTTAATTCAATTATTTCTGGGATTCCCCAAGCAGCTCACAGGAACTCAGAAAGTTCTATGATATTGTTTGCTGCAGTCCTATGCCTTTAATGCCATTCAAAGACAGCATCCAGCCACTTCCAGTGCTGCTTCTCCCTAAATACTGCTGCAAATCTCTTTTTGCAGGAATCATACTTACGTTGCTTATCAAAATAAGAAATGTCCCTCTCTCCCCAGAGGGCTTAGACTTAAGTTCATGAAGCAGCTGCCATACCCATCCCAGTTCTTTACTTTTCTACCTCTCAGTACCCCAACATAAATCTTCCTTCCCTTTCCCTCATCTCTCTCCCATGAATTCACCACCATACAAATAATTAAAATACATATAGCTGCCTGGGGACCTCAGGATCATGAGTTCAGAGATAACCAATCAGCAATTCCTAGGCTCAAGCCTACATTTCATAAAAATTCAATGATGAATTTTTATACTAATACTAATCTCTAAATCTAAAATCATTACACAGAAGTACTTTCAAAATTTTGCATGTTTATTTAGATATTGCATTTTTCAAAAAACTGATTGCCAGTTCCAACTTCTTTTCTGGGAAAAAAAAATTAGGATTCAGGAAACTTGAGTTCTGGTCTTAGCTTTGCTTGCTATGTGAACTTAAACAAGTAACTTAACCTCTCTTGGCTAATTTCTCATTCTATAGTGAACTATTCTAACTAATGGGGCAAGTAGTCTCAGTGGAATCTGGGTTTTCATATAATTTTTAAGTATTTGCTCTTCTTCAATTCTGATTTATGCCTGCAACTGTAAGGAGAGGTAAATGCATAATCTGTCAATAACTTTCCACTGATTTTCTTCCCTGGGGTGGTCAAGTTGGCCAAATAGTGGTACCCAGTTGTTTGGTCAAGCAAGCACTGGGGTAACAGTATTGTGAGGACACTTCATGAACTTAAATCATCAGTGAGCTAATTGTACCTATGGCTGATCACATCTACAATCAACTGAGGAGACTGGGTTCACACAATCAGTTGAAGGCCTTAAAAGAGCTTTCAGCAGTCAGACCTCTCCTGGGGGACTCATCTGGAACTTCACTGGAGTTCCTGGCTTGAAGCCTCCATGGTTATGTGAGACAATTTTATAAAATCTCATACTATTTATAGATATCTCCTGTCCGTTCTGTTTCCCTAGACAAAGCTGACTAATTCACTCCTCTACCCCATTTCTAAGGCAAGTTCAGAGGTGTAGAAGATAGCAAGATACTACCACAGAGAAGAGCAATTCTGCACATCATTTGTATAAAAAGATTAATAAAAGTAATTTTGGCCTCCACTATCATCCCTTTTTTGCCCCTCCCCTACGCCCGACAAAAAAAGAAAGTATGTTGATGATAAAAAAGTTATGTCACATTGAGAATCACTAACCAATATGATGTATGTAACCAATTCGTTCATTTAATAAATACTTGAGAGCCCAATCACCAGTCATTAGGCCAGGAACTGATGACAATATCCAGAAAGGTGAATTTTTGGCCAAGGCAGAAGTATATTTAAAAAATGGTTAACAACTAATCTGGAGTCCTCAGGTCTTAACTGCATCACTAAGCCTTGATGCCATTATCTTGCCTCAACTGATCTTACTCTCAGGGTCGTGTCACTTGCTGGGCAGACGGCTACAGGGAAAAAAGAAGTTGATGAACCGAGTTTCCTGGAATAAACAACAAAAACTGTGTTTGTGTCTTTATTCCTCCAGGAGGATGGAAGCTGAGAAGACATCACACTCTTATGGTAGGCGTGCTAAAGAACATGTTAGGGGCGGAGGGAGAGGCAGTTGCAAGGACACAACACAGTGCAGATCCTAAACTCTTCACTGGGCTATGATTTAATAAGGCCTAAAGTTCTTTAAGATTCTGTATCCTACAAAGGGATTTCTAGACTCATACTGAATCGCCATTCCCCAATTCTGAAGGGATTAAGAAAGTTCTGTAATACAGTAGCATATTTAAATTTCATCCTGTAAAAGAAATTCTGGGATAGGTATCTGATACGAAGGCGTGTTTCATTATATATTTGTCATTCCTGAACTATCATATATTTCTTTATAACTAAAATTTTGTGACGCAATCAAGATTTTCAGAGCTTTGGCCAAATGTCGCTCTTTCTGAAAAGCTCTCTCTCTGCTTCGTAACTATCACCCTGCTTCCATTTAACAAGAACTGAAAGGCAGTAAAGTTCGATAACTGGTTAGCACAGGCTCACCCTCCCGTTATCTAAGCTGCAGCCTGCAATCCTTCCTGAAATAGGGCTAGGAGTACATTCGAAAAGTTATTTCAACTTTGGGGACGAGCGAGTAGAAGGAAAGGAAGAGAGGCAGGGCGTGCCTGACCCCGTGGGGCAGTGGACCCGCAGCGGCGCGCGCTCGGACCCGGCCTGGGGCGCGGGCGCCGGGCAGCGGAGCTCGGCGCGGCCGGGAGCGCGGGGCGAGGGCGCCGCGAGGCGAGAAGGGCAAAGGGCGGACCGCCGGGCAGCAGCTACTCCACGAAAAGCGCGGCGCTCTCCCCGGGGCGCTTCCTGAGGCGGAGGCTAGGGACTGAGCCCCAGAGTGTACCTGACTGCGAGCGGCCAGTCCACAGCCTCCTCCCGCCGCCCGGGCCGCAGAGGAGGCCGATTCTCAGGAGACCCGCTACCCTCGCCAGCATTGCGCGCGGCTCAAATCCTGTGACACCGCGTGAGGCGAGAGCCCTGTTCGCGCGCTCCCCGCAGCCACCAGGGGCGCTCGCGGACACTCCTGCGTGGCCGGGGCGGGGTGGGGGCAACGCTTTCACGGTTGCCTCAGCGGCTGGGCGGCCGCCTAAATCCCTACGTCTGACCAACAGTTGCCAGATTCCAAAAGCAGTCTTTGAAGTCTTTGTTAGTGTTCGGGTGTTAAGTCTTCCTTTCATCCTTTTCTTACCCCTTCCTTCCCTACGTAGCCCATTCAGTAACTTACCCATCCCGCCATACCTTTCGGAACCTTTGTGATACCGGAACCTTTTGCTGTACTGCGCTAGCGCCCGGAGGACGGCTTTGGTGAAGAACTATGAGCTCTCTGCGGAGGTTTCGTCGACTCAGTTCCGGCGGGAGAACGCGGCAGTGAGGTCTCCGTCTTCGGCTCCAGATATGCACCGACAGAATTTTCGACCCCCTACCCCTCCTTACCCCGGCCCCGGTGTAGGAGGTTGGGGTAGCGGGAGCACCTTCCGGGGTACCCCGGGCGGGGGCGGACCGCGGCCGCCCTCCCCTCGGGACGGGTACGGGAGTCCGCATCACACGCCGCCGTACGGGCCCCGGGCTAGGCCCTACGGGAGCAGCCACTCTCCGCGCCACGGCGGCAGCTTCCCGGGGGGCCGGTTCGGGTCCCCGTCCCCTGGCGGCTACCCTGGCTCCTACTCCAGGTCCCCCGCGGGGTCCCAGCAGCAATTCGGCTACTCCCCAGGGCAGCAGCAGACCCACCCCCAGGTAATAATAGCCAACGTTTGCCGAGCTCGTACCGTATAGCAGGCACGGTAGTAATAATCCCTTTACATGGATTATTTTGTTGAATCTTCTGTAAGGTGAGGGACTGTTTTAGCCCCACTCTGCAAATGAGTAAATTGAGGCTTGGAGAAGTTAAATAACTTAAGGTTACCCTACCGTTGTGAGAGAGCCAGGTTTTAACCCGTACTTTCTTACTCCAGAGTCCTCAAGCTTTTAAACCAGTGCACTGCTACTCACTCCGTTTCTTCTCCTTTGCTAGTTAGGTCTCAGTAAATTATTCTGAGTAACACCCCTGCCCCCCGTACTGAGGGGGTAGGGAACATGAATGAATTCCCAGGCCTGCACTCTCGTAGGTAAAAGTCAAGTGCCATATTCTTACTGCTGTTACTTTATTTATCTTCTTTTCGAATTATATTGGTTTCTGCTCTCCAAGACCTCTTGGGAAAATCGGTAATGGAAAGTAGTCCTGTTTCTCTTAGAGTGGATACTGGAGACAAGAGTATTTGTGTTGTGTCTAGGTAGTCATTCCTGTGGTTTACTACTTGAGTGTACTAATGGTTTTCCAACTTTGTGTATGCTAAACCAATCCCAATTCTCTAACCCCGGAACTAGGTGAAAAGAAAAAAAATGAGATGGAAAGTTCTAGAAATTTTGAAGCGCTTGGGTTTAAAAACAAAAAGGTGTCTCTTCATTTTCCATCAGAAAAACAAATGGAGATTTTGAGAGAAAATTGAAACAGTTTCTCATTTCATCACCACTTGGTAGATCTGTGAAATTATTACATTAGAAACTCAAAATTATTTGACATGACTGTGGGTGTGGAATTAATCAGCGTACCAAACAACCCTAAATTTAAGGAACCGCGGTCTTTGCAATAGAACATACTTGAGTGCAAGTCACAGCTTTTAACTAGCAACATGATCCTCTTGAGCCTTTAGCTTTTAAGGAAAAAGTACCAAGTATCTACTAAATGTTTTTTGGTTTTTTTTTTAACCGATTGGTTTTTTTTCTAAAGGGTTCTCCAAGGACATCTACACCATTTGGATCAGGGCGTGGTAGAGAAAAAAGAATGTCTAATGAGGTGGAAAGTTATTTCAAGCCTTCAATGCTTGAAGACCCTTGGGCTGACCTAGAACCAGTTTCTGTAGTGGATATAAGCCAACAGTACAACAGTGCTCAAACTTTCACAGGCAAAAAAGGAAGATATTTTTGTTAACATTTCTGAAATTCAACTGGAAGCTTCATGTGTCAGGAACAACTTGGACAAACTTTTACTTGTATAATTAAGTTGAACCCTTAGAGGATTACTTTGAATAATTAGTATTTTTCGTTATTCAACCGTTGGTATTAGAGAAGACATGGTAGGGTAATTTGCATTATTTAGCTCTCTGGAAGTGCCTACTACATTTTGGAAGATTTACTGATTCCATATATTTAACTCTCCTGGATATATAATGGACATTCGTTTTGGGTTTTTTTTAATGTTTTTCTAACATTTTAAAATAAAACATTTTGTCTTTCTAGCTATATTGTGGTTTGTTATATGCTAAATAGTTACTAGAATAGTACTCTAAGTATTTAGTTAGAATTCATAGGTAACTATGAAACTGCTTTTGAAATAAAATAGATGAACCATTCTTTGAGCAGTAAACAGCTCTGTATTTGTTCATAGGGAGAGAGGGTAAATGAAGAAAACTTTGGAAAAGTCTATCCCAACATTCATATTTATTATAACAGTTCTACATGCATATTTTATTCAGTGCTTTCGTAAAAATGCATTGAAACTGGATTGGAAGTGACAGAAACATACTTTGTGAAAAAGAGTAATTATATATGCATTTAACTGGAAAGTACAGTGATAGACCTATGTCCGGGTATAGCTAGATTAAGGTATTCTGAGTTAGAATTTTTCTGTTCTATATTTCTCAGTATCATGAAGTCATTTTCTCCCAAGACCAAGGAAAATAACAGCAATCTCAAATTCACATCCATTGCAAAGAGAACATATCCCTACTCAGTTAATCTCAGGGAAGACAGATTGGCTGTGCTGGGATCATGTTTCTATATCCCTGAACCAATACTGACCAAGGGAGTGAGGCCTAATTAGCTTGAATCATAGACCCACTCCTGTGATGAGATAGGCCATGTGGTTTTCAGCCCTAGTAGGCCTACCCAGAGTGAATAATTGGTTTTCCAAAGGAAGGAATGCTCTGTATATGTATCTACATAAATGGAGAGAAAAATACTAAGGAATGTTTTTCCACCAACATTTTAAACAAAATCAAGTCTTAAGAGGTTTTGAGTCTTCATATGATGAAGGTAGAACTAGCTAAGTTTTTGTTTTAACATTCCCATTATCTAAAAATGAAGTGGTCAGACAACCCCTATTTGAACCACACCAAGTTCTATGTATCCATTAGTCTTGTACAGAAGAAAATAAGGGGGAAGAATTTTAAAAGAACTAAGGTCCTGTGAGAGCCAAGACTTCAGAAATTCTGTTTATATCTATTAGCTGGATGAGTTATTTAACTTCTCTGTGCCTCAGTTTTCTCATTGTAAATTGAGGAAATTAATAGTACCCATGCCATAGAAGGATTGTGTTTTGAGTACTAAATGGGTTTATATATGTGAAACTCTTAGACCAGGACCTGGCATATAGTAAGCTCTCAATAAATGGCAGCAGTTACTTTCTGTTTCATTCATCCCTTTATCCTTAGCTCTACCTCTTAGAATACTGTGTCTGGAAAATAGTAGATGCTAAATAAATATTTGATTATAAATGCAGAAATTTTGATTTTAATTACTACATTGCTTTGTATACTCGTCTGTACATAGAGACACTAGTAATTTTTTTCCTAGTAATTTAATGTAAATCTATCCTTATTCCCTAACATCTAGTCTCTGCATGTTTTCAGGCACAATGTATGATCAGAATTACAGCAAGTTGATTATTTTTGTAAATACCTTTTATTGAACTTCGTAAGAAATGTCTTTAGGAAATAGGAATTATTATTAAACTGTCTCTTAAACACCATTGCGGGGAATGGATGTGGCTCAAGTGGTTGAGTGCCTGCTTCCCACTTGGGAGGTCCCAGTTTCAGTTCCCTATGTCTCCTAAAAGCAAACAAAAGAAAAAAAAAAGAAAAACTCAACTCGGGGAGCCAATGTGGTTCAGTGATTGATCGCCAGCTTCCCACATCCCACAAATGAGGTCCAAGGTTCAATCCCCAGCCCTGCTACCACCTCAAAAAAAAAAAAAAAAATTGCGTTATTGGCAAAGATAAGAAAGGATTTTGTGCCAATATGTTCAGATTTGGAAGACAAATTGTAACCTAATGGCTTATGTGCATTTTATCTCATTGTACTTTATAATGTTAAAAAAAAACAAATATAAAATTTCTTTATTGCTGAGTTACCAGCATCTACCTCCAGAGATTGAGCCTTTACTTTTTATTTTTTACTTTTTTTATATATGTATTTTTTTAAATTTATGTATTTCCCCTTCCATACCTTCCCCCCCACCCCCAGTTGTGTGCTCTCTGTGTCCATTCACTGTGTGTTCTTCTGTGTCCACTTGTATTCTTGTCAGCGGCACCAGGAATCTGTGTTTCTTTCTGTTGTGTCATCTTGCTGTGTCAGCTCTCCGTGTGTGCAGCACCATTCCTGGGCAGGCTGCACTTTCTTCGCGCAGGGCAGCTCTCCTTACAGGGCGCACTCCTTGCGCGTGGGCTCCCCTACATGGGGAACACCCCTGCCTGGCACGGCACTCCTTGCGTGTGTCAGCACTGCGCATGGGCCAACTCATCACCCGGGTCAGGAGGCCCTGGGTTTGAACCTTGGACCTCCCAGGTGGTAGGCAGACACCCTATCCGTTTGGGCCAAGTCCACTTGCCCTTTACTAACTTTTTAAAGAGAAAACAGGAAAAGTTCCTTACTATCATGCTTTAATTGTTCTTGTATTCAGTTATCAGTGCTTTTGTTACTTGGATATTTTGGTTTCCAGTATTTACCTATTTTTGTTTAGGTATGAAGGTAACTGGAGAAAAGAATTGATCATTCCTTAAAATGGAATGTGATGTTTTTTGGTATTCCAGAATACCCATTTTACCTCAATAGGAAGGTTGAATAACTTTTGGAAAAATTTGTAGTTAAGTATGCAACTTAAAAAGTCAGATAATTAAAGAAAAGATCTTCTAATAATAGTATGCTGTTATTAGATAGCATTCAACTTACCAAGGGGTAGGATAACTTTAGGCAAATCCAGATCCAGATCCTTATTTGCACTCTTTGTAAAGTCACTCTACCTTAGAACTTTTTATGATCAAGGAATCCCATGGCAGTTCCCCTTTTCCCTTCTTTCATAATCATCCTTCTAATTTGCAGAAGCAACCTATGACAGATGGTATTTTCCAGAAATAACTGCAACAGTATTTCAGTTCCCACTTATTCCAGAACCTTGCCACTATGCTCATCAAGATGTGGAGTTGTGTCCCTGTGTGGACCTTTCTGACTCATCTAAGGGAACGTGGAGGAAATTAATGTATTTCTGCTATGGGTGAAGTATGGTGTTAGAAATCCGTTATATTGGCCCATATGGAGATGTACAGAATTCACATGTGTTGTCAAGTGAGGAGTTAGAGTGATGACAGTTTTTGATTAATAACCTTGCCTTTTTTATTTCCTGACTATTTCCAAAAAACAATGTTTTCTGAGGGTGAGTCCTATGAAAGCAAAGGAAACATGAGCATAACATGAAGGGAAATACACTTTACTTTTCAGCAACAAACACATGGTAAGGCTCCTAGCCTCACTTATCTTAGAATTAAAATATCCAAGATTGATATAAAAGCATGATGGGAATTGGTGAAAAAGCATGATGGCAGTTGGTGACTCTGTTGCGAAGCAAAGTTAGTATTTCCACCGTTCTCAATGATGAAGAACCTGATGTCTCAATTCCTATCTCAGTAGTATATATATGATTTAAAAGAGGAAGATTTAAAAGTCCAGTGTTTATTTCTGACATGCTAACATTACATTCAAGTTAAAAGAACATATTTCAAAGGTAAGTTCACAGTTTTATTTTTCTCGAGCATTTTTTAGATTCTTAACATCTTCATTAAACTTTGGCAGTACATTACTAAATTCTATAAATTTCACCTTTTTACTTAAGTCTAAGTCAGCTGCTTATTGTCACAACTAATTCTCTACTCTTCATTCTTAACCATGCACTGAAATATATTGTGAACTTGACTAAATAATGTTACCAGTTTGCCTTGTATAAACCATAAACTACTAGTAACTCAATAGCTTCTCCTTTTTGCTTGTAATTTCCAGTTTTATCTAATGTGCTATTATAAAATTCACCATTTTATATACCACCTAAAAAAATGCTGCCAATTAAACTATGATATACCCTCAATTATAAGATACATCCCAATTTCAGAGATGTTAAAATAGACATCTTAGTTTGATGAACTTCCGTAAACAATAGCCTTAAAAGCAGAACATACATTTACGTACAGATATACAAGTACTTGATGTCAAAATGTAGCTTAGGATATAGTGTAGCTTTTTACTTAATGAGGATTAATTCTGCTCATATATTATTTATACATATATTTCTATTCTAATTCTTTAAAGAACATTGCTTTTCAATCATGAGATACAATTTCCAATTAGTGTATAACTAACTTCAAGAAATTTATGCAATTTTCAATTTTTTTCACAAATCAGTTTTATTGATACATATTAATAAAGCATACAGTTCATCCAAAGTGTATAATCAGTGGTATTTGGTATAATCACATTCATCACTTCAATTATTATTAGAGCATTTTCATTATTTCAGTAATAATAAACTGACAAAATTCTTCACCTCTCAGTGGTATTTTTACTTTATTTTATCCTATTTTGCTCCTTAAAAATGTTGCCTCTAAGTGAAAGGATGACAGATAAGTCTTCGTAAAGCCTTTTGGTTAATTTCCCAAGGAACTGAGAATGACTTGATCAAGTAGGTTTTTTAAATTCAGCTAGTATTCAGTTCTTTTCTTTCAGGAAAATTGGAAAGTGGTTTAATTAAATTGATAGCTAAGATGATTAAAGATAATTTGATAATACATCAGTGATTTTTGGCACATCACTTGGAAGGAGTCTAAGAATTGAGTCACAATGCTGTAAAAAAATTATACCTTTCTATTTATATATATGAGAAAAAATAATAAAAATGTCTCATTCTAGCAATTAGCAATATTTATCCATGAATATAGAAAAACATGGCACCTTCCATCTCATTAAAAGAGACATTTCCAATAAAAGTTTTAATTTGTGTTTTTAATAATTATTTGTTAAAATTAGTATATGTTGTTTTTTCCTAAACTCTTGGAGACTTAAATTCAATAGAAATGCTTTTTTAATTGACAGAAATTTTTCTTTCAATTAAATAACTTTATAATAAGTTTTGAAAAACAGTTGTGTGATAGGGTATCAGTAAAAGACTTTCCAGCATTAAAATATATTACATGGGGAAGTATAATAGAAACATGAGTTGGGAATAAAAGAAATAGTAACATTTCCCACTATTTAAAAAGATCTTGTTCAAATATCAAGGTATGATGTTGGATAACAAATTGCAGTGGTATTTATCTTTCTTCCCTAATTAAAAATAATAAACCGTTTTATCTTAAAATATTAGTATTTACAACTTTCTGGAAAGTTTGCAGTCTTTAAAACTTAAAAGATGTTTTTTATCAACTTAAAAATGTGTAAAACAGTACATCAACTTTAAGAATTATTTTAGGGAATTTGTGACCAATTTTAAAGATTAAAAGCAAACAGAGCAAGGAGAAAGGCATATAGTAAGCTATGAATCCAAAACAGGTCAAGAAAGGAAGAAAAAAGTAAAGATAAAAATTGCAGCATAATTCCAAATATTTCAATAATCACAAGAAAGTGAAACTTCCTTTTAAAAGTCATTATCAGATCACATTAGAAAAATGAAATCTATTTGCTTACTTCCAAAAGACACTTCTAAAATAAAAATAAAGAGCTATGAAAAGATTCAAACTCACCATTACAGTAGGGATTTTAGTACATTTCTATCAAACAGATACATGAAGCAGACAATATAAGGATAGAGAGGATGCGTACACAAAATAGAGAAAATTTATTTTAAAAGAATATATGTGTTTTTTTATAATTAGAGGTTTACAGAAAATTTTTCTTTCAGGTACACAGTATAATTTTTTTTTTTTTCTTTTCCCTTCCCCCCCACCCCCAGTTGTTTGTTCTCTGTGTTTATTTGCTGTGTATTCTTCTTTGTCCACTTCTGTTGTTGTCAGCGGCAGGGGAATCTGTTTCTTTTTGTTGCATCATTTTGTGTCAGCTCTCTCTTGTGTGCAGCGCCATTTCTGGGCAGGCTGAATTTTCTTTCGCACTGAGTGCCTCTCCTTACAGGGTGCACTTCTTGCATGTGGGGCTCCCCTACACGGGGATACCCCTGTGTGGCATGGCACTCTTTGCACACATCAGCAGCAGGTGCAGCAAGATAATGCAACAAAAAGAGACATAGCAGACCAGGGAGCTGAGGTGGTGCAAGAGATTGAGGACCTCTCTCCCACTCTAGAAGGTCCTAGGTCCCAGGATCAGTTCCTGGTGCCACCTAAACATAAGACAAGCAGACATAGAGGAACGCACAGCAAATGGACACAGACAATGGGGACACAGACGGGGGCGAGGGCGGTAAATTTTTTGTTTTTTGAAAAAAAAAGAATGTAATGGGTGGAATAACCAACCAAGTTTTAGAATGATGCAGTGGTGAAATAAGTTATCGCTGTTGCATCACCCTTCAGTTTTCTTATGTTGCACCAACTACTGCATCATCATTCAAGAAGATATGAAAGAAATCTGATATGATCTTTGTCATTGATTTTTAAGCTTTCATTGGACACAGAATTCAGCATTTTTCATTTGCCGTTCATAATGTCAAAGAGGAAATTGACATGTTTCATGATTATTAGATGAATCAGGAGATGAATGTAAGAAAAAGATAGCTTTTCACATGACAATATCCTGGAATCTTCTCAAACTCAAGAATCAGTGTACGAAAGTATATGTGGCTTAACTGATAGCGCATCCGGCTACCAATATAGACCATCCAGGGTTCAATACCCAGAGCCTCCTGACCTGTGTGGTGAGCTGGCCCACATGCACTGCTGCTTTGTGGAAAGAGTGCTGTGCCACACGGGCACACGCAAGGAGTGTCCTGCAAGGAGAGCCGCCCCATGTGAAAAAAGCGCACCCTGCCCAGGAGTGGCACTGCACACATGAAGAGCTGATGCAGCAAGATGATGCAACAAAACAGAGACGCAGTTTCCCAGTGCTGCCTGATAATGCAAGCGGACGCAGAAGAACACAAAGAAAGCAGACAATGGGGGGGGGGGGGGCGGGGAATAAATAAAATATTTTTTTAAAAATCAGTATATAGTATTTTTCTGTGGACAAAAAGGAAATATAGTATTTTCATCAGTCATCCAAAAGGAAGGACTTCATCATACTTTGTGACAAGAACATCTTTTATAATGTCTTACATCAGAATTTACTTGAGTCCTTGTAAGCAAACAGGTGATAAAGCAGGTGTTTTAGTTTGCTATGCGGCCAATGCAAAATACCAGAAATGGGTTGGCTTTTATAAAGGGAATTTATTAGGGTAAAAGCTTACAGTTTTCCAAAGCTGGGAAAATGTCCAAATCAAGGCATCATCAGAGATGCTTTCTCACCAAAGTAGGCTGCTGGCAGATGTTGGATTCTTCCACATGGCAATGCAAAGCAGCATTTTTCCATCTGGGTCTATGCCTTCTCCAGGCTTACTTTCTCCCTGAGCTCAACTGTGGGTGATCAAGCACATGCTGGGCTCTTCTCTTCAGCCTTGAGCTGCTCCATGGACCTAGCCTCTTGGAGACCTCTTTCCATTCCTCTGTGCTCCATTGATTCCAGTCTCCAGGCTACCTCTCAACCTCTCAGAGTTTCTCTCAGTCTTTCAGGGTTTATCTGTCTTCCTGCAGCCCTCTTTCACATGGCAGAGTCAAAATGGCAGCTGCCTTTCTCTGTGTGTTTCTGCTTATATATAAGACCCCAATAAGAAGGTGGAGACGCAACCTTGGCCAGGTCTCCCTAATGTATTCCAGTCAAAGGCCCCAAAGTGATCTAACCAGAAGGTCCCTTAACAGAATCATGCAATCTAAGGGCCCCACACCCACAGGAATGGATTAATTTCAAGAACTTGATCTTTTCTGGGATTCACAAAACTTAAAACTGTCACAGCAGGTTGTGTATTCAAAGGAAACATAAAGATACATGATTCGAGGTGAAAAAATTGCATTGATCATTCTGTTTATAAATCTAAAAGTGGAGATGTTTTGCAATTAAACACAGAAGCTATCCATCCTTTAACAAAAATATATCATCAATTACTTTTTAAAAGTATTATATTTGATGATGCAAGTGCAAGAAAAGCCAGAAGTAATGATAAACTAGTAACTATTAGAAATATATTTGAAACCTGGAAGCAAGATTTACAAGATAGATATATTCTAGATTCATGATAGTCAAAGAGTATCTAGTTCCATTCAAGGGATATTATCTATCTCAGATATATACCTTCAAAACCAGGAAAATATAGAATAAAAATTTGTTTGCTATGTTTACATTCTTATTAAAATTTCTAATAAATTTTATAACAAAAACTAGATAAAATGGACTTCATCAAAATTTGAAACTTCTGTACATCAAATGACACTATGAAGAAAATGAAAAGAAAACCTACAGAATGGGAGAAAATAATTGCTAACTGATGAGGATTTAATATCTAGAACATATGAGGAACTGCTACAACTCAACAACAAAAAGTCCAATTGAAAATTGGCAAAGGCCTTCAATAGATACTTCTCAGAAAAATTAAGTAATGAAAAGGAGCTCAACATCATTGGGATCAGGGAAATGCAAATCAAATCTATAGTGATACCACATAACACCCATTAGGATTGCTATTTAAAAAAGAAGGGAAAATATAAGAGTTGGATAGGATGGGGAGAAATAGGAATCTTATATGTTGTTAGTGGCATTATAAAATGATGCCGCTGCTGTAGAAATCAATTTGGTTGTTCCTATAGCAGCATTATGTACAATAGCTAAAAGGTGGAAGTAACCCAAGTATCCATTGAGAGATAAGTGGATAAACAAAACATGATATTTATAGCCATTCTAATTCAGCCATAAAAGGAATGAAGTTCTGATTATGCTACAAGATGGATGAACCTTGAAGATCTCATTATTGAGTGAAATAAGCCATACACCAAAAGATAAATATTGTATTAGCTCACTTGAATGAAATACCTAGGAGCAGCAAATTTCATAGAAACAGATAATAAATTATAGATTACCAAGGGACAGGAAATGGGAAGAGGGGAGTTATTGCCTAATGAGTGCAGAGTTTCTGTTTGAGGTCAAGTTGGGGTATTGGATATTGGTGATGGTAGCACAATATTGTGAATGTAATATTACTGAATTTTACACTTGAAAGTGATTAAAATGGGAAATTTTGGGTTGTATATATGTTGCTACAGAAAGAATGTTTTTAAAAAACAGTAGATAAAAATACCCCACCCTCAATAGCTAGCAGTAATCTGTAATAAAACTTTTATTTTAAATGTAATATTGCTGGGCACAGGTATAGCTCAAGGGGTTGAGCGCCAGCTTCCCATGTACAAAGTCCTGGGTTCACTCCTGGTACCTCCTGAAAACAAAACAAACAGAGAGAAAACCAACTCTCATTGGGGAGCAGATGTAGCTCAGTGGTTGAGAACCTGCTTCCCATGTCTGAGATCCTGGGTTCAATCCCCAGTATCTCCTAAAAAAATAATATTGCTGTAGGGAAAATTGGAAAGCATTTTTGAAGGACATTTTAAAATATGATTAAATGGGAAAATAGATATGTTCATATATATTTAAAGATAAAATATTATAAATGTGTTATTCTCACTAAATCTGTAAATTCAATCCAATTGCAGTTAAAATCTTGAGATAATTTTTGTGGACCTTGCAAACTGATTCTAGTATTTATATGAAAGAGGAAAGAGGCCAAGGTTAGTCATTAAAAATGTTGAAGAGCAATGTAAGCAGACTTTCTCTACTAGATAAGACAAGTTGTAAAACTAATGACTGGTGATTGGTACAGAAATAGACAAGTAGACCCACGAGACGAAAATAGAGCTCTCCGAAACAGGCTGACATAGATATAGAAACTTTATAGATAGTTAAGATAGCACTTCAAAGCAGTGGGAAAAGGAAGGACTGTTCTATAGGTGGTACTGCTCAACCGTATTTACATACTGAAAAAAACGGGACCCCACCTCACATCATTCAAAAAAGAATTCCAAGTAGAATAAAGGCCAAATCTGAAAATCAAAACTTAAATTTTTAGAGGAAAATATAGTTAACATTTAAAAACTTTATGAGACTAGTTGTAGGTTTTCAGAATAAAGGCAGCCTTTTTTATGACTTTGTAATAGGTAAGGATTTTTTAAATGATGCAAAATGCATAAAATACTGACAGATTTGACTGTTGAAAAGTTTCATGGGAAATGGTTGTGGCTCCAATGATAGAGGGTCTGCCTACCATATGGAGGGTCCAGGGTTCGATACCCAGGGCCTCCTGACCCATGTGGTGAGCTGGCCCATGCGCAGTGCTGCCACACACAGGGAGTGCCATGCCATGCAGGGGTGTCCCCCCGTAAGGGTGCCCCATGCACAAGGAGTGTGCTTCACAGGGAGAGCTGCCCTACATGAAAAAAGCACAGCCCGCCCAGGAGTGGCGCCTCACACACGGAGAGCTAATGCAGCAAGATGAAGCAACAACAAAAAAGCGACAGTTTCCCAGTGCCACGTGGCACGTTTTTTTAGTCCTGCTCTTACCTTGTGTTAAATAACTCTACGCCAATGCCTTGAACTGAATTGTGTCAGTAACACTCTATTGCCTCTGTATACTTTCAAATATACATTCATAAAAATCATTCAACACATATATTGCAAATTTTTAAAGAATATGAAGATATTTAGATTGTTCTCAAGTTCCCTTTCACTTTCTTTTTATTAAGAAAGGTTAGAAAACTGGTCAGAAGAAAAACTTCTCTGACTCCCTTGCACCGTAGGGTTGTGAAAATAAATTCAGTTTTCCTAATTCAATACACCTGCCCAAGATTTTGGATGCATATGTGAGGGAGTGGCCATCTTCAAAGTGGCTTCTGGTGTCACCACTGGTTAGGAAGATTGCGGTTTTCCTGAGAAGACTTCCATTTTCATTTACCAGCTCCCTGGTTGTCTCCGGCTTCTTGAAAATTCCCCAGTTCCCTGGATTCAGCTTCAGATGTCCTTGTCCATCTTCCTTCTGCCTAAATGTTACAGCTGGTGGTTGTGTCTCCAGATCTAGCTGGCCTCTGGGGCAGTAGCCTCTCTTGTGGACCACTTTTATATTGTTGTGAGAGCATTCCACAGGGCCCAGCCTCGAACCTAAATGTCTGTATTAAATCCCTTTCCACTTAATACGTAGGATAAATTTTGTTTCCTACCGTGGGTCCTAATTGATTAAATATATCATACAACCCATAGTAAAAGTTAACTGTTATCTGGAAATCCCTCTTGATTAGTTTATTGTAATGGAAAATGAGAGTTGGTTAGAGGAAAACAGGGATGTCCTGAGAAACGGAAATTGTTAAATATAGACAACAACTTTTTTTTTTTTTTAGATTTATTTTTATTTATTTAATTCCCCTCCCCTCCCCCGGTTTTCTGTTTTCTGTTTTCTGTGTCTTTTTGCTGCGTCTTGTTTCTTTGTCCGCTTCTGTTGTCGTCAGCGGCACAGGAAGTGTGGGCGGCGCCATTCCTGGGCAGGCTGCTCCCTCCTTCGCGCTGGGCGGCTTTCCTTATGGGTGCACTCCTTGCGCGTGGGGCTCCCCTACGCGGGGGACACCCCTGCGTGGCAGGGCACTCCTTGCGCGCATCAGCACTGCGCATGGGCCAGCTCCACACGGGTCAAGGAGGCCCGGGGCTTGAACCGCGGACCTCCCATATGGTAGACGGACGCCCTAACCACTGGGCCAAGTCCGTTTCCCTAGACAACTTCTTATTACATCGGCACACATCTTCAATGAAAGTCTGGACTACATAGATAATATAAATCCTGATAGGTTACTTGATTTTTGATACTTGAGTCTCCTTAAAGAAAAAGCATCAAAATCCAATACTTATCAGGCCAATATTTTAGGAAGGAGTCAAAGGAAACTGTCAGTTCTTTGATACATATATTTGGGTTTATGAATCCAGAACTCAAATCTCATTCCTCCATATTTACTTTGTCTCCATTTAGGGTACACTTTCACCATGGAAGTATCAGCATGGTTTTGTTTCTTTTATCAAATGGCCCTTAACCCTATTAGATCTGTAATTTGATGACACGAAAAGAAAAACATTTATAT
Source organism: Dasypus novemcinctus (assembly GCF_030445035.2). NCBI lineage: Eukaryota > Metazoa > Chordata > Mammalia > Cingulata > Dasypodidae > Dasypus > Dasypus novemcinctus. Next base: position 18,367,606 of record NC_080677.1, read on the forward strand.
TACATTTCTCTTTGATCTTTTAAGTTGTTACTAAAGTCAGAATCCCTAATGCTTCCTGTAGAGCATGTTATCAAAGTGTTTCCAGCTTCAGCTACCAGAGAAGAAAGAGAGGAATTTCTCTTGCCATCTTTTTCTAGTTGCTTTTACATGTAAAAGAAGCTGAAAATTTAGTCACTTTTTAAGTTTGTACTAACATAAAGCTTTGTACTAAGCAAAAGCTTAGCATTGCTAGATTTTCCATTTTTCAACAGACTCCCAGAAATCTGGACTTTTTAATTCATACTCTCCCAGTTTTAAAGTAATTTTTAAAATGTTTAAGCACTGTGAGTCAAACCAAAATACCTATAAGCTAAACTCCAACTCCGGGTCACCAGTTTACAACCTCTGTTCTGAGTAATTGGTAAAGAACTGCAAATATGTTGTCCCACAATTAATTTTTTTTTCTTAATCAACTTGATGGGCCAGGGATCTTTGTGGAAACAAGTGGATTTTTAACTTAGGGGAGGGTAGGAACAGGACCTATTCAGTAACCTTCTTATATTTCTCATAATAGATATAAAGGAATTCTCATTGTTAGTTGACATTCTACATGTTAGGACTGATTGTGTAGATCAACAAAGTTATTGGGAATGGATGATCATGATGATTTTTTCTTAAATGTAATTAACATCACTGCGTGAGCCCAGAAAATACATTTTGAGACTCCTGCTGAAGGACAATATTGTATTATGAATTATGAATTTAAGACAATGACACATTTCATCACAAATGTTGGTATTATGCTGTAATAATTTCAAATTCATAAGCCTAGAAATTGAGTTGGACCAGAAATTCAAAACTCTAGGGAAAAGATGCTAGAATAAAAATAGTTTGTACATTGCTGGATTTTTAAAAATCAAGAGCCACATATTTTCATGACTTTTAGTCTTTCATGAAAAATTCTGTATACTGTCATAGGTTAATCACCACTTTCAGCTATTTGATGTTAACTTAAAAAGAAAAACTTTAGGATTTCAGTTTATAACTTGAACCGATAAAGGCAACTTACAAGAAAAATTGAAAATAACTTTCAATTGTTTTTGGTTTATCATTTTTTTCTTTATCATAGACAGTCCTTAAGACAGCAGCAATTCTGGTGGTTTTTTGTTGTTGTTGTTGTTTTGTTTTTTTTTTTTGCTTTTTCCAAAGATATAAATGTGGAGAGCAGAAGTGAAGACCTCTTGTAATTCTAATCCAGCTAACAGATTTGTCTACATCTTTCTAAAGATTTTATATGTGTAAACATATAAAATTATTGTTTAAATGGTATCATCCTAGATATACCATTTTGTATTACCTACTACAGTTAGCAATTTTTGTACTAGCCAAGATTCAGAAGACCCATCCAATTCGAATCGATTCATACCATACTTTATTGAAAAATTCCAGGGCCTGACAGAATATAGGACCTTAAAAAATGCCATCAGGTCTTGTTTTGCTTTTTTTTTTTTTTTCAATTCTTGTTTATTGTGCTGCCTTGGTTCCATTTTCCAGCAGACACTTGCCTCATTATGACAATAAAATTGATACAACTCTTAGTAAACACAGTGGGAAGGAGAAATTCTGGCTTCTTAACAATTTCACAGAACCTTGGAATTCAGTCTTGCTGACTCTGATTATATCATATGGCCATCCCTGAATCTGTAATTGTGACTAGGAAGGTGCAGCAGTGATCATTGGGTCAAGATTGGGTCACTTGCTATCCATAGAGGCAGAGTGGAATTACTGCCACTCAGAATCCCAAAGACTGAGAAGTGGGGGAGAGGAGTGCATAGTTTACCCATAAAAAGCAGGATGTTGACAGAGGTGAAATGAATGCTAGGTAAGAAAAGACATTCTACCTCCTTGTAACCCAGCTTCCAGGTACAGATCTCTGTACATATACTGTTTTTTTTGTGGGTTTTTGTTTTTCAGTTTTTACTTTTTATTTTGAATAATTTTAGATTACAGAAAAGTTGAAGATGTTCCAGAGTTCCCATATAGCCTACACACAACTTTTCCTATTGAAAACGTTTTAAATAACCACAGTACATTTGTCAAAACCAAGAACACCAACAAAAACTAAACTAAAACTAAAATAAAAATTTTATTCAGATTTCATCAGTTTTCCAATCATCATTTTTTATGTTATAGGATCCAATTCTGGATTCCACAGTGATCTAGCATGTATGTTCTTTTAAAAATAGTCACACCTGATTCAATGTAACTATCTAACATAGGACAAAACACACCTTCCCAGAGGGAAACAACCCTAGGTTTCATTGTCTTATTCATTCAGATTGAAATCTAAAAAGCTCTGGATGATCGTGTTTTTCTTTTCAGATCGAGCTATAACTCTTCATAGCAAACTATGGCTACATTACACACACAACCTATTCTACCCTACTCAATAAGCAGTGGTAGAAAGAAAACAGGATAACTACAATTGAAAAAAAAGAAAGAAGCTCTTATTAGAATGGGAGAGAAATGAAAATATACAGTGGTCACTGGTTGAAACTGTATATGTATTCCATACCCCACTTGATAGGAATATCAAAGATTCCTTATGTTGGCAGAAAAGTGAGTTTTCCGTTCTGCCAATCTTGCAGCTTCTGGCTCTACTCGTGAGGAGCTCTCCTTTGTTGTCTCATATGGCCATATCTGAGATAGGCACTGGAGAGGCTTTTACCTTCAGGTGGCTGCCCCTCTTTAGCAACCTGATTATTGCTCTTATGAAATGTTTTGTCTTTATGGGACTGATTGACTTAACTTTGTTCCATTTTACTCTCACTTTAGGTGCTGTTATACTTCTATTTCTGGTGATAACTTTCCTAATACTCCCTTCACATTTTAACATAACACACATACATATATATACTCAGTATTTCTTCATTAAATAGTGAGTCTGGTCGATATGTCAGGAATAGTTCTAGATGCTGGAAGGAGAGAACAACAAAAACACCTCTAGGGCCTCATGGAGCTTAAGTGGGAAAACGAAAAACAAAAAAAAACTCATGATGCAGGAGAGAGAGGGGAGCTGGAGGGATCACCTTGCTTGGTGAGAGGGGATTTGCTAGAAGTCCAATTTATCCATAGTAGTAGGGTAAGGCAGTTGTATTAATCAGGCAAAGGGGTGCTGATGCAAAATACCAGAAATCGGCTGGCTTTTATAAAGGATATTTATTTGGGGTAGGAGCTTACAGATACCAGGCCATAAGCATGTTACTTCCCTCACCAAAGTCTACTTTCACATGTTGGAGTGAGATGGTTGCCAACGTCTTCGAGAGTTCAGGCTTCCTGGGTTCCTCTCTTCCAGGGTCTTGCTTCACTCTGGGTTCAGGGTTCCTCTCTTCCTGGGGCTCCAGCTTAAGACTTCAGCTTCAAACTCCAACATCAAAAACCCTCTACTCTGTCCTTTGCCATGCCTTTTATCTGTGAATCCCCACCCCTTGGTGGGTGGGACTCAATGCCCTAATCATAGTTTAATCATGCCCAGGTACAGATCAGATTACAAACATAATCCAATATATATTTTTAGAGTTCATAACCATATCAAACTGCTACAGTAGTGAAATGGGTATGGTTGCAGAAAGCAGAGGTCATGTCGTGGGATTTCTTCTTTATTTCTATCTCAGGGAAATAGAAAGCAAGTTCATCAACTGAAAGTGAAGATGGGGGAGGAAGTATTGGAGGTCTAAGGAGAAGGTATTTTAGGTACCACTAAGAAAACAAAAACTGACAAAACTATAACATGCTGTAGTGCCATTTCAGAGACATTAAGTATAAAAAAACTTATGTTTAGAATTAGTGGAATATGGTAGGATAAATGCTGGGCAGCCTTAAGGGTCCACATGAGGTTAGTGATGACAAAGTTAAACTGAAACCAAACAGCAGGGTTGAGTGTTTTTCCAGCAATCCTCTGCTGCATGTTATAGAGTTTGGGGAGTTTGGGTCTAAAAAAGTTTTAGTTTTGTCAAGTGAGTACAGAAAAGGGAGAAAGCAGCAAAAACAGTTGAAGATGCATAAAAAGAAGGGAGTGATTTTGATGAGAAGGGTAGCTGGAGTCAAAGCATTAAGGGAAATGAGCTGAAAACAAAGGAAGGGGTTTTCAGAGAGTAGCATGCTTGATATTGAGTTGGGGGTGGGGAGGCTGGATTTATGTGGTTGGTGTTGATAAGGTCCAGGTTATGAGTAACAGAAATGAGATGGAAGGTAAGATTACTGGAGAAGTGGTCAAGGAACTAAGAACTCAAGCTTTTAAGGATCATCTACATGGATGTTGAAATCAAGACAGAAATAGGAGTGATAGTGAGGCAGAAATTAAATCTTCAAAGAATGGCCTTCTGGGGAAAGGGTTAGAGGAGGACAGGTAGGAAGGGTTGATAGCAGTAAATGACTGCTACAAAGGAGTGAGTGATATAGTCTGATGACATGAGATTCATGAGCTTTTTTTTTTTTTTTTGGAAGGGAACAAGAATGATCTGCAAATGAAAATGGGGATCAAGCAGGGCACCTAACAAAACTTAAAGCCTAGTGGAAGAAGGGAGAGAAAATAGCCACCACCTGAGAAGTCTCAGGGAAAATCCAGGTTTTCAGTGAAAGCAAGGTCAAGGTAACATTTAAAAAGTGTCTGTATAATTCTCCCAAATGAAAGTATACCTGAACACCCTGATTAAAGTATTCTGAGTTCAAAATTATTTTCCCTTAGGCTTTGCAAACACTTTTCGCATGCAGTGTTAACGGTAAGGAGTGTGATTTTCCTTTGTAGACCATCTGATTTTGTTATTTATTCAATATAAATAAAGCTAAAGCTCCAGTTAAATTAAAAATTCTAAAATGTTTATGAATCTTTTAACATATATCTTGCTTAGCATTCCATGGACCACTTCAATTAGATGATGCATATGTCTTTCATTGTTGGGAAATTTTCTAATATTTCCTCACATCCATCTATTTTCTGTTCTCTCCTTTTGGAATTCCTAGTAGATGGATAGTGAGATATGTAAGTCTAATCTCCATTTCTCAATTTTCCTCCTATGCTTTTCTTTTAAATCTTCAGTGATGAATTTCAGGAAGGTTATCCCTAGAATGTCTTAGCATGAAATTCAGGCTCACTAATTTGATCTGTTTTTCAGCCCATCCACTTTTTTCATTTGTTTGCAGTCATGTCTTTAACATTCAAGAACTCTGATTTTTATTTATGAGACTTTAAAAAAAAAAGTACTGTAATAATAATTATTGGTGACTCTCCAACATTCCTTCAACCCTGGTCAAAGTTAGTCATGGTAATTCCATTTCTTGTTTCAATATTGACTTGCCAACATGTATGTGGTTACATTCTGGTTAACAAGATATTCTTAAGAGGCAATCCTTGCTCTTGCCAGTTTTGTTAGAATGTGATATTTTTAACTGCTACAACAATCTTGCTATTATGCTGAAGATGAAACCATTACACAGAGAAGGGAAAAACCAAGAGAACTGCAAATAAGTAGGCCTGGATATACCATTTCTGAAGCCCAATCTTTTCTAACTTTATGAGAAAATAAATTGCCCTATTGCTTATGAAAGTTTGAGCCAGGTTTTCTGTTATTTGCAGTCAAAGCAAATAGCCTACTACAGAACTTAATTAAAAGAATTGGGGTACTTCAAATAGCAAATTCTATAATGTGGAAAAAAATCTATTGTCTTCTACAAGCTTTACCATAAGTTCTTTTCTAATCTGCTGAGAATTTCCATCATAAATAGCTATTAAATTTTATAAATATTTTCTGCATTTATTGAGATGATCATGTTTTTCCCCTTTGTGAATGTAGTAAATCACATAGATTTCTGAATGTTAACCCAAACTTGCATTTCTGGAATAAACGCCACTTGGTCATAATGCTCACTTTTTTTTTTTTCCAATCTCTAGATTTGCTATTATTTTGTTAAGAATGTTAGTGAAATTGTGAGAGATACTGATTTGTGCTTTTCTTGTAAAGTCCATGCAGGTTTGGTGTCAGGTTTTGTTGAACTCATAAAATGGGTTGGAATGTGTTCCTTCTTTAATTTCTAAGTTTTTGTAAAATTACTTTTTCCTTAAGTATTTGGAAGAATTTATCAGCACAGCCTTCTGAGCCTGAAGTTTTGTGTGTTTTGGTTTTTGTGGGAAGATTTTAAATTATTTTCTTTAAAAGATCTAAGACTATTCATTTTATGTCAATTTTAAATTGTACTAATCTAATCCATCCAATTTATTTTATTGTTACAAAGTTGTTCATAAGCATCTGTACCATTTGATTCTATTGATAAGAACAGGCAAAAGTAATCAAAGGTGACAGAAGTCTAGAATAGTGGTTCCTTCTGGGAATAATGATTGGGAAGAAGCATGAGAGAACCTTCTGGGATGCTGAAGATGTTCTACATTTTGATCTAGGTGGTGGCTACATGGGTGGAAACACATATGAAAATATTAAGTACATTTACTATTACTTAAATGTATATGTTACAAAAGATTAAAAAATAAATTAAAAATCAAGCCTAACACATGTTTCTGATGCCAGGGCTGAAAATTCTGAGTTCAAAAGTGGCTTGAGAGAGCTGATTTGAACACCGGATGGAGATTAAATTTTCAATTTGAATAGTTCCAATGCTAGCAAATTTATACTATCTCCTTACAGCAAGCAAAATAGGTTTACATTATCTTTCCAATGGGATACAGATAAATCATGTGAAATTAAACTCTACTTAGTGTTAAAATTAAGAGACTAGATGAACTACATATGCTGTAGACAGTTCTCTATTAATCAAATATTTAAGACAGAACTAAACAGAAAACAGTTCAAATTTTTACATTTTACAAACAGCCTCAAGGACAAATATTGTGTCTTGTTGGCTGAAGGTGATACTTTCAACTTAAAAATTATTTTATTACAAAAATAGTTATTTTAATTGAAATAAAAAAATAGCATCAAGAACAAATTCCCCTTCACCACTCCCACCCAATCTCTCTCAGTAACAACAGCAAACATTCATGAAGAACTTAAGTACTAAGTACTAGTAAATACTTAATCCCCAAATCAAACCTTTAGGTATGTCTTCATTTCACAAATGGGAAAAAAAAACAACTGAGAGAGGTACTGAAATTTGTCTAAGGTCAGAAAGATTAATAAATGATAAAGCCAGGTTTTGATTCTGCTTCATAGTCCTGCTTTGTAAACCACTATGCTATAAAATAACCCATAACCACTGTTTCAAAAACTTTTTCTATACACTGTACCATAGACTTATTTCTTTAATCTAATGCAGGCATTTGATTCAATGACTTTTATATTTCAACTTGCTTTTTCTTCTCAATAATATACTGTGGACATCTTCCAATGTCAGTAGAAACATACAGATATTCTATAATATTTACCTATTCTATAGATGAATATTCAAGGTATTTACATTTTTTCTTTAAAAATAATGACACATATATTTATATGGGTTTATATCTGAACAGTTTCCAAGAAGTGGGCCAAAGTACATTCCTCCTCAGTATTTTCAGTTTTGCCATTCAGACCTATAAAAATTTATAACCTTTTAAAAATTTGCCTTTACTTGAATTTTGTTTTTGCCTTGTGTTATCCATAAGGAATCTTTTTTTAAGAGTCATTCAAAAGGATGAGACAAAGGTAGCTGTCTCATAGAAAATATATCTTAGATATTTTTTAGTGAGAAAAATGATTCCATTTCTTTACAACAAAAAAATCTTATGTTTATATTCACAGGAATTACTGTTGTTACATGTACACATACATAGTACCTATCATCTGTAAGTCTATCTATATATGTAACAAGTTAGAAAAAGTTGGGAGGATATCTACTAGGATGTCACAAGTGATAATTTATTATGAGGGGGAAAGGGTGTTGCTGAAAGAGGAAAATAATTTTTTACTTTATTACACTATTACATGAAGATATTTAGTAATGATGATAAATACTTTTGTAACCAAATCACAGATCAAGAGAAAGAACTTTGCCAGCTACCTCAGAAACCTCCTATACATTCCCAGTCCCAAACACAATCCCTTCACAAGGAATTTTAACATCTGTAGAAAAAGTCCAAATTCTTCTTTTTCAATATTATCTTATTCTTGGTCCTGTCTTCTTACATATAAATGTTTCTAGCCACTTGCTCAAAACTATTAATTCTAATAATTTTACTTTAGACTCTCTTGGGTATTTTACAAAGACACTTACACAGCCTGCCATTAATAAGAAAATTTTCTAAGTTTCCATACCTTATATTTTTCATTCCTCATCCTTCCTTCCTCCTTCTCCCCCTCTATTTTAAACTATGAAGCGAAGACCTGCCACATAATGTTAAATACCAAGCAGTAACATAATGGGCATCCTTGTCCATTACCAATTTTAAAAAGACTGTGTCTAACATTCCACCCCAAGTATGTTTGGGGAATTAAGTTTTGGAAATAATTAAAATAGTTACATAACAAAACTGAAACATCATTATTTCTTACATGGGTCTAAAATGAATTGTACCACAAAAAGGTGGGGGGGGGGGAGAAGAAGGGTTAGAAGAAAGAAAAAGTATGCAAGTTTCATTTTATATAGGAGATAAGCTATAGCAACTTTTATTCTTTGTTATTAATTCAAGAAATATACTGAAAGTCTTTGACATTTTTAAAGCTTAATTGAAAATATACACTTTACAAATCAATAGAAAGCCCCAAAATACTAATGAAAGAAAGAAAAAATCACTTCAGCAAAAAATTAAAAACAAAAAAACAAGGTAGCATTAAAACAAAAACCAAGCAAGCAGAGAGCATAAAGCATAAGCATTTGTCTTAGTTTTCTAAGGCAAAAAGGATTACACATGTAAGGAAGAATACATTATAGCAAAAGACCTTATTTTACATTTCTCGCTCATTGAGAAATAAATTAGGATATAGAGAATCTCACCAGTTTTAAATTAATAATAATATTGACTTAATGGGTATATGAGAAATTATACCAAAGAACATATCCTTCCTATCACCTAGGAAATATTTATTAAATTTTACTTATCAGGCTAAAAAGGAATCCTTAATAAATTCCCCAAAACAGAAATATTAAAGCCCTCATATGCTGACCATAATAGAACTAGAAATTAACAAAAACTACACCAAAAAATAAAATATATCCAACCACCTGATAATTGAATAACCCTTGTATTAAGGAAGCAATCCTTGCAACTACCAAATATTTAGAAAACAATAATGAAAACAACAGTTTTAACCTATGGGATGGAGCCAAAGAAACAATCAGAGGAAAAATCCTAATATTAAGAAAAATAACTGAACCAGTTATTCAACTCAAGGGGTCAGGAATAAACAAGGGAAGAGAGGGAATCAGTGAAACATGCTGGGAAGCAGATGTGGCTCAACTGATAAGAGCATTCACCTATCATATAGGAAGTTCAGGGTTCGAACCCAGGGCCCCCTGGCCAGTGTTGTGAGCTGCCGCACTTAAGGAGTGCCATGCCACGCAGGGGTGTCCCCCGCGTAGAGGAGTCCCATGCGCAAGGAGTGCGCCCCGCAAGGAGAGGCGCCCTGCGTGGCGAAAAAAAAAAAAGCACACCCCGCCCAGGAGTGACGCCACACACACAGAGCTGACACAGTAAGATGACACAACAAAAAGACACAGATTCCCGGTTTCGCCAAGAATGCAAGTGGACATAGAAAAACACACAGTGAATGGACACAAGAGAGCAGACAATGGGGGGAGGGGGGAAGGGGAGAGAGATAAATAAAATAAATCTTTAAATTAGAAACCAAATAATAAGTTTATTATTCCTTGGTAGGGAGAGAGAGAAAGAACTGAGGTCAAACCCTGGCTGGTTTAATAAAGAAAAAGAGAAAAGATGCAAAAGTGTATTTAATAATAGATGACTTAGGCATTTAAAGTATGAAGATTATTATGTATGCTGTATGCTAAAACACTTTTAAAATGGTAGAACAGATGAAGAATTTCTAGAAAAAAAATTAAAATGAAAATGTACTCAAGAAACAAGAATCTAGACCAGACCAAGAACACATGAGGAAACAAAACAGTTGTTAAGGAATTACCTTCAAGGAAAAAGCCAGGTGTACCTGGTTATGAATAAAAGTTTCAATGTCAATAAACAGGTAGTTCTCAGTCTATCTAAACTATTCTACATCAAGCAAAATATTAGACAGTTTTCCAGTTCATTCTGCAAGGCTATTATATAACCTGTTAATCAAAACCACAGACTAATCTCACTTACAAATGAACACAGAAGCAAAATCCTAAATACAGGGCTAGTTAATAGAATGCAGCTGCATTTTAAATGAATAGTTTAATACTTGATTCTATTAATGTAACTGCTATCTAGCATCAACAGAAAATCCAGATAAATGTACTGGCAGACCCTGAAAAGGCATTTGAACAGCATCTAATCTAATACATGTACTTCATGAATAATATTCTTAAACTTAATATTCTATTTCTAATGTAGTCTAAAAATTAGATATTCCATAAAATTGGAAACAAGAATAGCCATTATCACACTCAACTGACTGAAAAACTACCAGAAATGATCATAGAGGAGTTAAGTGATATGGCTACTTTTTAAAAATTAATGACAGCTTTGCTATATAAGCTATGTGTTGATTAGTTAAAATATTAAAATAATAATAATATGAAGAGCCCATTTCTAAAGGCAACAAAAATATTTTTGGGAAATTTTAAAAAACTAATGTACCTAATATAGTATAAAAAAATTTTTGGAACTTTGATGAACATGCCACCCCAAAAATAAAAATCCAACTATACTCTTAAGGAAATTTAAACATTTACTATGTTTCCAATTAAAATCCTGACAGGGTAGTTGGGGATAGTAATCAAAATGATTCTGAAAGTCACATGGAAAAATAAACATGATTTTAAAAAAATAACCTTGTAAAAAGGGAGAATTAGATAATGAAAGTCCTCTCCTATGACAAATGTTTATTGTCTGACATGCTAGACACTACTCTAGGAATTGAAAATACAATAATTAAGAAGAAAGAATTACAATTGCAAACGTGTGGTTTATAGTTAAACTATAATAGTTGTATCCAAAGGAGAAAGATCAGGGGTGGAATATACCAGAAATTCCAAAAATAGACCCAAGTAGCTATGGCTGGCATTTTAAAACTAGTGGAGACAAGATAAACCATTTAACAAATGGTATTGGCATAATTAGTATAGCCATTCAGAAAAGTATGAAGTTGAATTCTTGCCCCATATCATCAAACAAAATAAATTCTGGAATGGTTTAGAATTAAATGTAAAAGCAGAAGCCAGAAAATAACTAAAATATAATGTGTGAATATTTTAATAACTTAAGAAGAAAAAAGCGTTTCTCAACAGAAACCATAAAGAAAAGATTAACAGACGACTACATAAAAATTTTCGATTTTCCTATACCAAAACACCATTGATGCTTAATTTATATATAGCTTACAAAAGGCTACCTTCCTTATATAAAGATCTTTTCAAAGCAATAAATACCTAATAAGTAAACATATGAAAGTTAAAAGACACAAGGCTAACTAACATAACATGTAAGATACTGAATTTCACTAAGTAATCAAAGAAGTACAAATTAAAACAAGATGGTTTATCATCTTTCAAAGCAGCAAAGGTTTAAAAATTTTAAATATTCAACATAGCTAAATGAAGAGAGAAAATAGTAAGAATGTAAAACTAGTAAACTTTTCCTAAGGGTAATCTGGATATAGTTCAAATTTTAAACAAATGTATACTCTTTAAATCCACCAATTCCAAGGAAATTATCTATGTAGGTAGGTATGTTTTAGTGTGGATTTTCATCACATTATTTTTAACAGAAACATTAAAGGTATTGTATATCCAGCAGTAAGGAATTGTTAAATTATAGTTCATCTTATAAAGGAATAATTTACAAGCATTAAGAGGGGAGAATTTAACTAGTTGACACTTTTATAAAGACATTCACAAAATATTAAATGAAAAACATTTTTTACAAAGCCATGAGTAAAACCCGTTTTAAGAAGAAAGTTAAATATGCATTTTTTTTTTTTTAAGGAGGCACTGAGGATTGAACCCAGAACCTCATAAATGGGAAGCAGACACTCAATCACCTGAGCTACATCTGCTTCCAATATGCATTTATTTCCGTCCATCAAAAGCTAATTATTTATGGTGCTTATCTCTGGGTATTCTTTTCTGTGTTCCTACATTTAAAGTACAAATATAAAAGGAAAACAAGGGTTTGAAGTCTTAACCTTGGTGAATAAAACATGGCACAGTCAATTACAAGTGGTCTTCTCTTCTGGCTATTAAGCAAAAAGAAAACAAGGCTAAAAATGGCCTGGAATTCTTATGGCAGTTTATTTAGACTATGAAATACAGCCTTAAAACAAAAAAGCTACACACAAGTGGCTTACATTAACATATGAGATTTAACAGTTCCAAGACTTTACTAAAAGTTCTTGCAAAAAAAGTACTAACGCCTCTATAACAAACTAACTTTCTCATGAAAAACATTTGTAGGGTGGGTAATTCTCTATTCACTATGGATCCTCTTTCTGAATGTAATTAGAACTGGAAAATTTAACGAGACATCTGACATGGTGAAAGGAGTAAACCCCACAGATGGGAAAAAAATTTTTCCCCATCTCTAACTGGATCTCATGACATAAGCTATCAATAAGAGCTTTTATTTGTAAAAAAAACTAGCAACAATGTAAAATTATCTGGAGGTCTTTAGTAAATGGCAAATCATCGTTCCCCTTATAAAACCTCTTGAAATTATAAAACCTCAGAAGAGATTAAAAGCAGATTCTGTCTAAATGCCTGCTGATACCAATCCTTCTCCTACAAATAGAAAATATATTTTCATGAGTCAGTCTCTCATAATCTAATTAAATATTTAAATAATTGTCTTTTAACAGTCTCTAAAGATTATTAAATTCATTTTCTAAAATCTTTAGTTTTATTTTTGCTAAATTACAAGCAAAATTTTTAATTTGTGTCAAAAAATTAAGTTTCTACTATTATATTCTATATATAATTATTTACTATAATACTACTCAGGGATTTTAACAGGCAATTTTATTTAAAAAGTTAAGGATTTACTGCAGAAATCAGATATGGCTTAGCAAAACAGAAACTGGCTTGGGTTTTGCAAGAGAACCAGTTCCAGCAATCCATCTCTCTAAGCCTTATTTTTTCTTAGCTGTCAACTGAAGGGACTGACCGGATGTTTTAGGATTTGGGCTTTGTGTTCAGACTATTTAAAAAAAAAAAAAAAAAAAAAAAAAAAAAAGCAGAGTCTGAGAGAGGCCAGAGGTTGGAATCAGCAAAAAAAAGAAAAAAGAAAAAAAAAAACAGTAACCAAAGGAATCAAGTCTTCATTCAAAGAAAAAGAAAAAAAGATGATGATGATGATCCTAGGGTGGCAAATCATCCAACATTGGATTAAACTCACAGCAAATGGAGCAAAATCTTAATTTAGAAGTACTAGTCAGATTAGCTTGGAAGTATTTAAAACATTCACTTTTCATTTTCTCAAGAAATCTTGTTATTTCCTATAAATTTGACCTACTGCAAATTGACCAGATGCAGCTTAAAATTTGTTTTCATTACTGAGTTTCCAGGTATTCTATTTCTTCCCAGAATCTTATTTCTGCAATTTCACTTTAAAATTTTACAAAGATAATAAAATTTTCATTTATTTCACTCAAGTGCAATATATATACAGCTGAGAGTAGCAAATATATATACAGTGAGAGTAGCTTCTCCAAACATTTTTAAAAATCTTCTTACTCTCAGGTCTTGAAAAGTATGACTTAAACACCCTTTCATGTTTACTGACATATCCCAACTATAAATTAGTACCTAGCACAGGACAGGCACTGAATGTATTCACTGACAGAATGAAGCTCTGAACCACAGCATAAGTATTACCTTAATTCACATTCCACAAACTATTTTAATCAATACACTCCCTTAAAATGGGTCTCTTAAAAATTTCACAGGTTACTGCAACTGTGGATTGAAGACTTGGGGAACAATGAGTTGCATGCAGAAAAACTTGTGTCAGGAAATACACTCTTCAAAATGGAATTTGACATGAGAGAAGATAAAATATTTTTGGTGGATAGGTCAATCTTTTCCATACTCATCTTCCTATTTATAGTATGACTTACCTGTTTCCTTCCAAAAAACCAGCAATGTTTTGTATTTCTTAGATTTCACTCCAGAATATTGTTACTACACAATAATTATGATTTACAGAATTTCCCAACCCTGCTCTAAAGTATATTAAATGCTATGGAAGGATGCATTAAGATTTACTACAATATTTCATGCATTATAAAATGATTACTGTAATATCGTAAGATACGTTCTTTCATATAATAACCTCTAAAATTGGAATGTATCTTGCAATTGGTGGCTTCTTCACAATGTTTTATAGTTTAATTGGCAACATTTTTTCTAAGCGGTACATAAAATATTGATGTCTCTCAAAATCAATGCCGTCTTAGGATAATATTGGAAACCCTAATTCAGATTTTCAATTTCAAGCGACAATTTTTCCTGTCGTCCCCGTCACTCTCCCAATATTTATCTGAAATGTTTAGTTAGAAAAACTATTCAAACACAGTTCAATTTTATATAAAATATTTAATTTTTAAAACACAGTCTATTCATGTCACATAAATATCTTCATTTTTAGGTTAGCTGTTATAGTCAGCAGAATTTTCTAGTATTACTATTAAGAATAACTTAGATACTGTCACTTATAGGAAAGTCTAAAGCTCTAAGACTCACCATATTAAAATTTCAGATACTTGAATACTGTAGCTATTTGCTAAGTTTCAAAATATTCTTCACTTCCTGCAATGTAGTAATCAATTATAAGTTGTTAGTACTCCATGTTCAAATAAAAGCAAAATAATTTTCTCTCCCATTTCTTTCTTTCTCCCCAACAACAAAAATTCCATCAAAAAATAAAATGGTCAACTGACATCAACTCATTTTAGTGGTAAAATGGTAAATTATCCACTTTCAAATAATATCACTCACCAAACTATAATGCTTCCCATATACTGTTTTGAAATGGACATTCACAAGTCAGATAGAGGGCACAGATTACAAAACTGACTTGAGAACTAGAGCAATTTCCATTCTATAATAGTTGTTTCAATTAAATACTCCAACCAAAAAATAAGTTACCAGGAAGACAGTTAAAACAAAATGGTTGGTTGGCACAATTCTCATTTCCAGCGTCTATTTTTCCATTCAATGTTAATAGAAACACTGGTTATTTGCCTTTGGTTCCGTTCTATGATTATTATAATTTTTCACGTGTGTGAATGTGCATGCAAAGTTTGTTAGATTTGACATCATAACAGTTTAAATAAGGGATAATCCATCATTCTTTGTTGCTTTTAATAAAAGAAAAGTGTTAAAATGACCTAAAATTGCTCTAAAAGTCTGGCAGAACTCAGTAACCTCACAGAGGACTAGGAGAGGAGATAAGAGCCTCTCTCACAACTTTTTTGTTTTGCTTCAATAAACTCAATCTAGGTAATGTTTCTAGTTAACAAAGTGAGCAGAGTTGACGTTTCCTTAAAATGGCAATTATATAACTTAAAACTTGGTGTTTGCCACCCATCTCCCATGAACTTTAAAAGTAGTATGCAAATACTGTTATTAACCCTTGCTTCTATAGTACTGCCTTCCAATTATCCATGACAAACAGAAACAGGGCCAGTAAGGCAGTTCGAAAGCAAACAGTACACTAAACTGCTCACTTAGCTATCACTTTCAACCACTTCAATGAAAAACTTTCTAGAACTTCCCGGAAGTAACAAAAGGTACTAGTTGGAATTCTACTCCCTTTGTTTGCTCTTACTCCCCTATCAAGAAAATGTGGTAGTAAAAGGTAACACAGCCCAAAGACAGAAAGAAAAGGAGGAAATATGAAGGCAGAGGAAATGGACCTAACAGGAACTGTACAGACAGCCCTAAAAACTTGAAGGCTTCATGTTTCTTCAACATAATGCATTGATTCCCTTTAAAAGACAGATGGGTGTAAAGGTTAATTACGTCTTCAGACCTTAAGCTTACCTGTTAAGGCACTTACTTGCCCTCCCCACCCCACCCATGTTTTTTATATAAAACCCACTATTTCATGTGAACGTATTTTGCTTGGCTGAGATAATTTGGAAAAACAAAACAAAAATAACGTTGACCATTTTTTTTTATAAAAACTGTTGCATCAAGAGAAAGGTTGTGTTTTATTTTCTGAAATGAGCACAAAGTACACCTTTCACAATAACACTGAAAGCAGGTGCAAAGACTGACAGTGACCTTTGACTAAAGGTAGCTTTGTAAAAAGAAAAATACCAAATAAATCAGTGCCCTTTCTGATTGTTGTAAAACTGGATGGGGAGAGGGGTTGTTTGCTTGTTACATAAAAGTTGGTCCAAACTTACAAAAAAAGCACAAATGTGCATAGTTCAGAAGATCTGCAAGAGGGTCATAAAAGGCTTATGTCCCTAAGATTAGCATCCACTTAAAACTGCAAGAATACAAAATAAAACTGTTAACTAGAATTTGTGATGATGTACAATCAATAGATTTAGTTTTAGAACAGCATGAATTTAAGCAAAGGTTTTTTTTTTTTTAACTATTGTATGCAAGACCCTTTTCCACATAAAAATAAAGCTGTTGTTGAATTAATATTATTCAAGTCTCTTGGATTGCTGCTTTAAACTGCAGCTAGGAAAGTCTTTCCAGATAAAAATGATGTGCCTGAGGAAAAAGATACTCAGTATGGTAACCCTCTGCCTCGCCCTCTGCCAGTTGATGTGCTAATGTGTCCCCTGTAGCCTTGTGAATATCCAGGTCCTTGGGCAGGCGAAGTCCAGGTCTGTCCATGCATGAGGCCAGGGCCACTGGGGTTTTCCTGTAAGTTACCACCATAGTTATAGTTGTGCATCTTTGCTGGCAAAGGATGAGTACTCTCTGGCCCTGTGGATGGGTCATTGTTGTTTGCCAGGACTGCAATAGGGCCATGGCTATATTCAAATCTATGGTCCTTGTCTCCACTAAACAACATGGGACCAGTATTGAGGTAAATGTCTCCATATCCAGGTACTGAGCTGGGAAATGATTCTGAAAAGGCAGAAGGCTGAGGTGGACCACCAGAATGAGATGAAGCAGTACTGTAGTTATCCAAAGACTGAATATCTGAGTTTCCAATGAAACTACATCGTTCCAGTGGTGGAGCAGCACTACCTCCTAGACAATCATTACTAACATAAGGAGCAGAAGAGAAAGAAGAGGATCCAAAATTGTCCTTGTAGTCTGAAGCAGGTACATAAGTGTCTCCTGCTTGATAATCGATACCAACTTCTCTTTTGGGATCATCCTGGGGCTGATGCTGCGCAAGTAGCTGTAACAGGGCTGCTTTCACTCCGGCATGAGGGTCAGTTAATGAAGAACTAGTGGTAGGTACATGCTGGTTTTCTGTCCGATAATCTAGATCTTCTTCAGTGACTGGTGGTGGTTCAGGTGGCTCAGGAGGTCGTTGATCAGGAGGCAGGATTCGAGGCCGGTCTGGTTCTGGTGTCAACTCCAGTCTCCTCACATCTTGGTGAGATATGAGGTCATCTTGCCCTAAATCAAACAATGCAAAAAAAGAGTCAAGAGTTATGTAAAACTATATAGTCAGAAAACTTCCAGGAAGAAGGCAGATTATAAAGATATGGGACTCTCTTTCCTTCCATAAAAATCGTTAAAGGGCAATCAGAAATGGCCTGGGAAAAAACTGTTCTAGATTTTAGGACGACAGGGGAAAGCTGGACATCACCCAGAAGAGAAAAAGGCACAGAGAAAAAACCTTGATGGAAAGACCATGAGTAGAAAGTGCAGCTGAAGCTGCTGGTGCCCTTCCCCCACCCTAAGAACAGACAATTTTGAGTTCTCCAGCCTTGGGTAGGTGGCTACAGACAGAGACTCAGGGATCCACCTCCCCAGGAAACGGGAAGGAGAGAGATGCAGCATAAGGTTGATTCAGTTTTTGGCTAACAAATCCAGTGTGCTGTGTCCCAAGAGCCCTTCCAGCTGCAACATTGTTTGCCTTGAGAGCTGGCAAGGGACTAAAGAGATCTGACCCTCTTAATCTGAGAAAAGGGAGGAAAATGCCAGCAAAGGTTAGAAAACTGCCTCTCAAGTTTGAATTGGGAGGCTCTGAATAGCCTGCAGGCAGGATCCTCTGTGACACAGCAGAGGGATCTGTGTTGCAATGAACACACTTGGATCAGGCTTTGAACCAAGAGGGCTGCTGAAGTGCTCCATATGTGGCAGGACTAAGAAAGTGCTTATGAGGAAATTAAAGGTAAATAAGAGAGGTTTTTTCAGGCCTTTACAGCCTCCCTCCCCAAGGCCCTTGGAAGCAGATCTGCAACCCATTACTAGATCCATGGCCCAGATTTGAGCAACTAACAGGGACAATGCTAAAGACCTAGAACACATTGAACCAAGAATCAAAGAACAGAATGGCAGTAACACAACCTCCCAAGAGAAACTGAGTATCAGAGTAAACTCACCATCATAATCAGATACCTAGGCATCAGCAAAATAATTACAAGCCTTACTAAGAAAATGGGAGAAATTACCCAAGCAAAGGAATATATCAAAACCCCAGATGAGACAGAGAAAATTACAGACCAGTCTCTGCAATGAACATAAATGCAAAAATTCTCAACAAAATACTAAACAAATAGAATCCAACAGCATATCAAAGTAGTTATACACCATGACCAAGTGGGATTCACTCATGGTATGCAAGGGTGGTTCAACATAAGAAAATTAATGTAATGCACCACATTAACAAACTGAAGGGAAAAAAATACATGATCATCTCAATCGATGCAGAAAAGGCATTTGACAAAAGCCAGCATCCTTTCTTGAAAAAAAAAAAACACTTTGAAATACAAGAATAAAAGGAAAACTCCTCAATATGATAAAGGGCATATATGAAAAACCCATGGCCAACAATGAAATCAATGGGGAAAGGCTGAAAACTTTCCCTCGAAGAACGGGACAAGACAAGGATGCCCACTGTCACCACTGTTATTCAACATTGTGCTAGAAGTTATAGCTAGAGCAAATTAGACAAGAAAAAAAAAAGAATTAAAGGCATCTAAATAGTAAAAGAGGAAGTGAAACTCTCACTATTCACAGAAGACATGACCCTACATTTAGAAAATTCTGAAACGACTATGACAAAGTTACTTAAGCCACTAAACGAGTTCAGCAAAGTGGTAGGATACAAGATTAACATGCAAAAATAAGTAATATTTCTGTACACCAATACTGAACAATCTGAGGAGGAAATCAGGAAAGAAATTCCATTTCCAATAGGAACAAAAAGACTCAAATACCTAGGAATCCATTTAACCAAAGATGTACAGGACCCATATAAAGAAAACTACAAAAGAATGCCAACAGAAATCAAAGACTACCTAAACAAATGGAAAGACATTCTGTGTTCATGGACTGGAAGACTAAATATCATGAAGATGTCAGTCCTACCTGAATTGATTTATAGGTTCATTGCAATACCAACAAAAATTCCAACAGCCTACTTTACAAAAATAGAAAAGGCTATTACCAAATTCATTTGGAAGGGAAAGTGCATCTGAATAGCCAAAAGCATTATAAAAAAAAGAAGAGCAACATGGGAGGAATTTCACTGCCTCACCTTGAAACATATTACAAATGGTCAAAATAGCATGTACTGGCAAAAAGATAGACACATCAATCAGTGGAACAGAATTAAAAGTCCAGAAATAAACTTTCACCTCTATGGCCCACTGATTTTTGACAAACTTACCAAGTCCACATTTCAGGGAAAAAAAACTGTCTCTACAACAAATGGTGCTAGGAGAACTGGATATCCATAACCCAAAAGAATAAAAGAGGAATCCTACGTTATTCCCTATACAAGAATCAACTCAAAATGGATCAAAGACCTAAATACAAAAGGCCCATAAAACTACTGAAGAAAATGTAGGGAAACATCTTAAAGACTTTGGGTAGTGGTGATTTCTTGGGTCTTACACCCAAAGCATGATCAACAAAAGAAAAAGTAGATAAATAGGACCTCCTCAAAATAAAACACTTTTGTACCTCAAAGGACTTTGTCAAGTATGTGAGAAGGCAGCATACTCAATGGGAGAAAATATTTGGCAATCACATATCTGATAAGGGTTTACTATCCATAATATAAAGAGATGCTACAACTCAACAATAAAAAGACAAATGACCCAATTAAAAAATGGGCAAAATACTTGAATTGACATTGTCCAAAGAAGAAATACAAGTGGCAAAAAAACACATAATAAAATGTTCAACATCACTGACAGCAGTGACATAGACATCTGCACACCGATGTTCACAGCAGCGTTATTCACAATTGCCAAAAATGGAAACAGCCGAGGTGTCCATCACGATGAATGGATAAATAAACTGTGGTATATACACACAAAGGAAAATTATGCAGCTGTAAGAAGAAATGCAGTTGTGAAGCATACAACCAACATGGATAAATCTGGAGCACAGTATGTTAAATGAAGCAAGCCAGACACAAAAGGACAAATACTGTATAACTGTGCTATTATAAACTAAATATATTGTATATATTGTATAAATTCATGGAGTTAATATTAAACTATGGGTCACCAGAAAATAGAATGAGGTTAAAAAATGGAAAGCTAAGGGTTAATTCTGAGGGTGCAGAATTGGTAATAAGATTGTTAAATTGGAAATGAAAAGAGAAAGTGAAAGCATATCATAGTGTTTGTAACTAGCAGTGCTATTATATGGGTATGACAGTGGTTGAAAGGGCAAGTCTAAGATCAATATATTACTAGAAGGAAAGCTAAAAATTTTAACATGGGACTATGTAACATAGTAAAACCTCATGTGAAATATGAATATGGGTATTAGTGCATATATAAGACTTTTTTTTTAAACTGAACAAATGTATGTTAATGTTACAAGATGTTAATATCAGGAAAAAAAAAACAAACCTAACATTATGCTAAGTGAAAGAAACCAGACACAAAGTACTACTTACTATATGATTCCATTTATATAAAATGTAAATATAAATCAATTTATAAAGATGGAATTAGATTAGTGGTTATGTAGAGCTTGGGAAGGATAGGGTAACTGCAAAGGGGTGTTGAGTTTTGCTTTTTGGAGTATTGAAATTGTTCTAAAATTTTTTGTGGAGATAAATATAAAACACTCTGATTATACCAGAAGTCATTAGATTGTATACTTTGGATAGATTGTATGGTATGTGACTATATCTCAATAAAACTTAAAAAAAAAAAAACAACTAAATAGTTAGAATAGTCTATGGATAGTCCCAAAAATCAGAAGTTCCATCTCTAGCACAACATTAAATGAAAAGGAAAAAAGATTTTAAGTGAGCATGTTGCCTGCTACTATTAGTGTATGGGTGACTGAAAAACACTGTATTTGGTTTTCCAACATATCTCACACTTACCTATTTACTGTTTGAGGAACAAGAGCTATTGTATATATAAAATATTTTCCTTGGTTAATCATTCTTTAGAATCTGGAGTAAAAGATTATTTCTTAACCACAGGAGTACCTGGGAAAAATTAAAGCATCCATTGCTAGATAACTATAACACTCATAAGGAATTATATCATCCATGTATAATTTGTTACAGAATCAATTCCTGGAAGTAAACAGACTAGGAAACCAACCTGTAACAGTGATAAGAATTTTCAGGACATCTCCTAGCAATGCCCCTGGACAATATGCATTGTAGATAATCAACAACAGCAAGAACACGATGTGATTACAGCCATTATAGTGGTTGGTCTAGTATCTGCACACTCACCCGATACCGGAGTGCTAGGTTCTGGAGGTGGCCTAAGTTGTAATGATGCTTCGTGCCCCGATCCATTTTCCCTCTCTTCTAGTAGCATATCTTTTTGCTTTGACTGCTGAGCCTTTATTAACTGAGTCAACAGAACTGCAAATGCACTCTGCACAGCCGCCTGGGCAGCATCAGTCTCCACTTTAGGCTGAGAAGGCTGAATTCCTCCCAACGGTTTCAAAGATTCCTGTTGTGGTGTTGATGGATCTGTCTGTTTTTCACCTGTTTCCAAAATTCCAGCAGGAAGGTTTATTTTATTTAGCTGCTGTTGAGTCTCAGAGTTTACCTTAATGTTCAATACTTGGACAAAATCAGCCATATTAACACTTGTTTTAGATTGTAGTAGGTTTAGTAGAATGGCCAATTCATTGTGATTTAACTGCTGTCCAGGGCCTGTTTTTACTAAAGACAAAATGTGTATTAATTAGAATCACCATACTTCACAGCCCATGCCTCCCCCCACCCCCGGACCCATTCTCTGTATTACTATATTAAAATGTGCTTTTGAGGGAGGGTATTTAAGAAATACTGTGAAAGGAGACTCTCAGTCCAGTTAAATTTCATGTACATTTAATATATACCTGCACATAAATTTTTAAAAAAAGGAAAAGAACATTTCTTTTGAAAAATCTATATTTCGGAGTGAATATCAAAAGGAAAATTATAATTTCCACTAGAACGCCATACTACAGATCTAACCTAGAACTCATCGGTGAATAAGTCATCATTAATAATGATAATAATAACAATAATAATAGCTAAAACAGTGTTAGGTATTTCCTAAGCATTTATATGCTTTATTCCTCATAGCAGGGCAAGCTCTATTATTAGCCTCATTTTAATGAAGAAACTGACACCCAGAGAAACTACATATCTTGCCAAAGATCACAGACTCTGTAAGTAACAGAGATGAAATGTAAACCCCATTATCCTGATTCCAGAGTTTGAGCCCTTTACTGTTATACTGCGTCTCTAAAACAAAGTTCATTAGAGAACCTATCCTTAGCACTAAATTCACTAGGCTGTTTCAGACTCTTTTATCAAGCATCTGTTTTTATAGAAGTTAACTATATTTTTTAAGTTAAAAAAAAAATGGGCAGGTTAGGAACTCCTACAGAATCATGCTTATAATTTACATACTGCATATATGAAAATATTAACTCATCAGTAGTAAAACTGATTCAATTGTTTTTCTTTTCCAACATTCAGTTTAGATTTCTGATGGTTTACACAGATTTTCCTGTAAGAGTTTATCTAAATCAGACATAACAAAGGTTAAAAAACATACAATAGTACATATATTAAATGGTCAAACACACACTGATAATTCTCATAAACCCCATGGATGACAGACAAAAAGAAGAGAAACTCCAAGGAAAGCATTAACGCTATCTTTTTAATTCTTTCTTCAGGTACTTTGAGATATTTTTTATTACTTGGTTATAATTTTTTTGGTTAATTCAAAACAAATTTCTGCAATGTTCTTTGATCCACAGGCATTAATAAGCAATCATGCTTGCCTGCTACACACAGCCATTTTGCCTCATTTTCCTTTTTTATTTCTCTATTAGCAGAGGAAGTCTTTTTGTGAGCACAGGAAAGTACTCTTTCACTAAGGGATCTTCTGAAAAAGGGGCATTTTCTAATTTTAAAAAACTTACTGATGATAGAAAAGAAAATGCAATGGAAAGTATATTTCTTTTTTTCAAAAAGCCAGAATTCTCACTTTTGAATAGTGATATTTTAAAAGGGGTGAAATTGAAAAAACAAACAAAAAAACCACCATTTAGAGTGTTGTGATCTAAGTTAACAATAACAAATGAGTCCGGAAAGGGTAATTCATTTTTTTCACCAGTGAAAACTACTCTCTAGGTTTACTAGTGGAATAAGAACTTCAGTTCCATGAAAAGGAGCACAAATAATAAAATAGGATTAAGGAATCTGACAACTGTCCTCTGGGTAAAGCTCACACATACTAAAACTGACAACCATCCAAATTTCCTATTGCTGCTATCACAAATCCTTTTTTTAGTAGATATTATATATAAAACATATACTGTAAATACAAATTAAGAAAACTTCCCACTGATTCTCTTTTTGTCTTTCTCTAAATTTTATATATTTTGAAGATGAGGAAAAATAGATAACTACATAGATAGCTCTCATTCTGTGTAACATATGGGTTCTCCAAAGTTAAGAGTATATCAAATATCTTCAGGAACAAAGAAAATTCATTATTTCAAGAATTACTGAAGAATACTTTTGAGCAACAAATAACAACTGCTTTTTTGTTTTTTAAAGTAAAATGTATCAGTACTTTAAATATGATGTCTATGATGTCAAGAATAAGCCTGTATATGACATGGTAATCTTTCTCAAGTGTCCACAGCTCATCTACCCTATATTTATACTCAACCACGGAAAGTTCAATCTGATCTGCAGATCCGTTTTAATCAATTAACCAGTCAACAGTTACTTATTGTTAACGAAGAGCTAAGCTACTTTCCATGTTTAATAAACCAACCCTCTCCCCTCCCACCCTCAAACAACTACATTTATTTAGACTTCAGTAACAGTTTCTGCCTTCATTAAAATTTTTTAAACTAAAGCAGAATGATTTCTGGATTTCTGAGGAAAAATGAAGGAGTGAATTCCATTTTAAAAATTAGTTGTTAACTAAATAAGATGATGAATTTAACAACACTCTGACAGCATTTAGAAGACTGGCTTCTCAGTCTCATGAAGAAGCTTAATCTTATAAAAAATTGAGCCATAGGAATAAATTTAAGATTCCAAAAAATAACAGAATATATCCTTCCTTATCATATTTCAAGTCATCTTTAGCACAAATATCAATTTCCAATCTTTGAGATATTTTAACAGGGGAAATATATAGCAGTAAGAGTGGTCTAAGGACATTATAAATTATACAAAAGAGCTCCCACTATGATTTTTGGCCATCTCTCCTATAATTTTCTTTCCATACCTATAATCCCCTTAACTGTCCAGATAATGAATGCTGAGCCTCACTTAAGAGTAGTGTTAGTGAAAGTCCAAATAACTCCTGCACTAGGAGGAAAAAGAAAATAGAGAAATCTGACCAGTCGTACCTCTTCTGACGACCACTTTATAACTCAATTTTACCTTGAGATTGCTTAAAGTTTGGTGCCAGCAGCAATAAAACACCTACACTGGCACAAAAAAATAATCAGGAAATGTCAAGTTTGGCGAATATATCAATTTTCATCTTTTAACTACAAGATGTTTTAACACTAGAGCAACATAATCAACAGTAGTCACAAAACAGTGTGAAGAAAACAAATCCATGGAAGCATTACTGACCTGGTGCTACATTCAAGTTGCCCTGTGATTTAAGTTGTGAAGATGGTGGCACACCCTGGGGTGTGTTGGTTCTACTGTCATCTAAGCCCAGAGATAAGTCCTTTCTGGGGGCTTTAATTGTAGAAACATCATCTGTCATGCCCATTTGCTTCTGTCTTCTTCGCTTTTTACTCCATAACTCATGACAATCTTGCCATAAAGGAAGGCTAAAGGAAAAAATATATATAAGTATTAAATTGTTTATGAGTGACATGTCAAAACAGATTAAATGCTAGTATTTACTATGTAGCACAAAAAAGCCGGAAAAGGTCATTTTTGAAGACTTCATATGCCGGCTTTGAAAACTCCTCCAAAAAAGCTCTCATCCTTGATGCCCTAGCCCTCTCTGTCCAGGGCTTCATTTTTATTTATAGAAGTACTAAATTTTTTGGCTTCTGAATAATCAATAAATAATCCATTATTAAAACTATGAATGAAATACATATATATATATATATATATATATATATCTGTAAAAATAAGTTACTGTGTTCCTTGGTGGAACCTTTTAAAGTCATTCTTATCACAGTACATCATACATGGAACAATATGTGAAAAAAGGCAGAAAAAATATGCCATTTGCAGAAACTAGATATAGGATAAAAAAGTAGTAAAGGCTAGAAAATAACATTTGTAAAAAGCTTTTTACTTTTTAAAAATACTTGTTTGCATCTATTATACAAATGCTCTACAATAAACTAATGCTACAGATTAGTTTTTAAAAAAATAGGTAATCCAGGCATAGAGAGGCTCATCACTCATCAATGAAGAGTTCTAAATATCTGGCAACTATCAGAATTACCCACAGTTTCGAAACAATTCTATACTAATGTCATTTGATAACACTGACAACACTTGACAATAACTTTTGCATAACGAGATAAATGTTTGATCTCTAAATGTTTCTTTGTACCCTAGTGAAAAAACCCAAGAGAAAAGTTACTATTCTATGTATTTGAAAGATGAGAAAATTGAGGCTTGGAAAGGTTAATAAACTTGCCCAGAATATCTACAAATTCCCTTAAGCAGCCCCAACCTGTTGAGATATATATATATCTGCAGTCTTCAAACTGGGATATGTTTACCTCTAGGGGTATATGAAGACTTTCCAAAGGGGTACGTCTGGCAGGAATTGTTTTAAAAGAATTTTCACATCAATATGTCCTCTTTTTCTAAACTGATCTTTGAGAACAGCCTGCACATTCAAAGCAGGTTCTTCTTCCACACTCCCCTTTCACAATTACTCTTCTCATTTAATAAAATAAAGGCATATGCAACAATATGGTTGACTCTTAGCAATATATTATTAATAAAGGCAATTTGCAAAAGATTACAAACAGCATATCCTTTTATAAAATTAAAAACAACTAAAATAAAAATATAACTTCTTATGAGTACATATAGATGGCAACAAAAATGTATATATACACATATAGATGGCAACAAAAGTATATACAGAAGAAAACAAGGGATGATGGTTACCTCAGGTGGAAGAAGGCAAGGGGATGGGTTGTGGGCAGTGGTTATGATATGATTAAAGTAGGTTATCTTCAAGGTTCTAGCTTTTGTTTGGGTGGTAGCTTCATGGCTGCTTATTAACATTATTAAAAATAACTAAGTAAAATAAATAAAATAGAGCCATGCATGGACCAATGATGAGTGAAACAAGGATTATGATTAAATCAAGTCTATGCACCTGAGGTCCAGAAACAAAACAAAGGCATACCTCTCAGCCATCTTACTATGGTGCATTGCCTCAGCGTGTAAAAACCTCCTGGAGTAACAAACAAAGGGACAATTTGAAATATTGATACCGGGAAGCCGCCTGAAAGCATCATAAACCTGCCAAAGCTTTTCCTTTCTCTAGTGTGTGTGTGCATCTATGAAAATATCTATGTAAATTATGACATGTGGCTTTAGCCTTTGTTGGAATGTTGCATTCAGATATACTGCAGTACTGCAAAGTGGGGTAACCAGAATGATTCCACCTCTTCCATCCTGATTGTCAGCTGCGGATGTACTACATTTCTCTCAAGGGCAAGTCTGAGTCCCCTTAGAGCATAACAAAGAAATCCACTAAAAAGGGCTTTTGTTCCTTTTTACTATTTAAAGCTAAGAGATGCTTTATGTATGTCCTCAACACTGTTTCTCCAGCAAAGAAAAACACTACACAACAAATAGCTAAAATAGTACAGGTTAGTGATGCTCACTCTTTTAGATGTACAGGGAATTTTTTCCAGGAATACCAAACTTTTATGTGCTTTCCTTGAAAAGTTCAAATGCTGGCTCAGCCACTTATTTGCTATATCTCACTAAGCAAGTAATTTCCTTCAGTTTCCTTATCTTTAAAAATGAGAATGGCAATGGTATCTGCCTCATGGGGAAGACAATATATGTTTAACATATAAGATAAAGTACTTTTTGCCTGTGTCACAGAGTAGACACTGTATTCATTTCTCATATTATTTATCATTCAATGAAATAGTTTAAAACCATTTTATCAGGCTATGTTTATTCCAATTTCAGTCATATTTCACCTTATAAATTATTTTCACTTGCTGTTAATAAAAAATAAAACTATGGGGTAGCTGCCCGTCTAATTAGTATTTTAGCAAAACATAAATTTTTTTCAGAAAGTATATCAGAAAAGTTAGAGAGGACATCTAATACAATTAAAATAATCACTCTCTTTGATTATTTTTAAGAATTGATCATGACAGTGTGATACATACACATATTTTCCAAAGAAATACCACGCCTTACTTCATAGTAACTTATAATTTTAACTACTCATTATATATTACAAAATAATCAGAAATACTGTATTATGTGGTTTATATAACTTTTATTAAAAAGACATTGGATTGAAATATTATCATCTTGACCTGGCTACTCTAGTAATCTACCTTTACAAGATACATTCCATAATTTGTTACTAATTTATAGTGTTCCTCAAAATGTTTATTAACTTGTTTCTTTTTTTTGGAAAAATGCAGTCAAGTTTCATTTACATGATCTGATTAACAATATAGACAGAATTTACATTAAGTTATATGGAGACATTTCCCATTAAATTGAATGGAATAAAATCTACAGTTCCAAGGTTTTGACAAAAAATATATATATTTAAAATATGTAATAAGAAACACAGTTTAAAAATATATATATATTTAAAGTATGTAATAAGAAACAGTTTAAAAAATGGATTAGGCAAAGCAGCACTGAAATTAATATGCTGACACCTTAACTTTACATTAGATTAAACAAGTTATGCTAAAAGAAAAAGTAACAAGTATAATAAGAAGTCATTTAATACATAAAGGTTTTTTGGTTTATTTTCTCAAAACGTGAAAATGTACGTGATCAATAAACTAGAAAACAAATCTTTTTACAAGTCATATGGTTTCCAATTCTTTACTGGCGAGAATATTGAAGGAGAGTCTTAGAATGACATCGGAAATAGCACTAAAATAACTTTTGATATATTACTATACGACTTTTGGCATATAAACACAAATGGAGTTCAAAGAACTCAGTGATGTAGCTGTAAAAAAACTTCCATTTGCAAATACTTACAGTGGTTCTAAATGTGTACCACTATTATTTGCAATGACAATTAAATCAAGAGGAAAAAGAGCTTAATAGTCTGCAAATTTTTAAAAATTAAATTTCTGTTAATATACATGTGTTTCTGTTAAAGTAGTACAATACAGTGATCAATAAAATACTTTCAAACAAAAATATAAATTATGTTAGAATAAAAAAATCTGTAGGAGCAGTATGTACATAAAGTCAAGATGAAAAAGGAGTAACATCCAGTTGTTAAAGAAGGGCTTTTATACATTTTTCAAGTGAAAGTTGGTAGATTAAAAAGTGCCAAGATATTTAGATTTCACTGGATGCATTTACAAGAGTGATGTAACTGCTCCATTTAAAAATGTCAGTATTTACAATTCACTGAAAATTACATCTGCAACTATTCAAATTCTTGATTAAAAAAAGTTTAGACATCAACTGAAAATGTGGTATGTACATAGTTTTACCAGAATTCCTTCAGGCGAACCACCTGAACGAAGTGATTTAACTTAGCACTACTAATAATGGGTAAACTGACACACTCCCCTCTTGATGTGACATAGCAGGAAGCACACATCACCACTCAGGTACTATTCTTGCCAAAAAAAAAAAAGTTAACCTAATTCTGATTACAAGAAAGCAATTAAATCCAGAAAGTGTAATGTTTTATGACAGTAAGCACAGACTCATTAAAAATGTCAATATCATAAAGGCCATCCCCAAGAAGGGATTAAAATTGAAGATGCATGTCAACTACATGCAACGTGAACACTGGTTTAATTCTTTAGCCAAAAGGAAAAAAAGCCCATAAAGGAAATTATTGGGCCAACTGGGCAAATGTGAACATTGACTGATATTAGATAATCTTATGTTAAATTTCTTGTGCTTTGTAATGGTACTGCAAATATACAGAAGAAAGCCCTAGTTCTTGAAGATACATGATGGAATATTTATGAGTGAAGTGTTGGCACTTTTGCAATTTATTCTAAGAGTTCAGGAAAAAAAAATTATAGAGAGTTGAGAAAGCAAATGTGTACAAATATTAACAACTGTTGGATCTAGGTGAATTATATATGAATGCTCTCTCTTTCTGTATGATTGAAATTTTTCAAAACTAAAAGCTTAAAAAATTATTTGAGGAGGTACTACAGCCTAGGTTTCAAGACTGCTGATATATACTGATAAGCAAACATGAAACAATTAATTGAAGAGTTAAGGAATCAGGTCCATAAGCATGTCAGGGAGATCTTTTTTGCCTCTCAAATTATCCCACAAAAGTCATCTAAACATACAGTTCAATAAAAACTCAATGAAGCTGAATATGAGCGACTTGTAAACATACAGCCCAATCTGATAAGTGGGAGAGCCAGGATTTAAACTCCAAAGCCCATGCTTTATTCCTTTATAAAGTGATAATTTTACCACAGGGAAACATTTTATTATATAGGGATAGGCATGCTTTTAATGATGCTCATCATCATGTAAGACATTACTGAGAAAATACCTACAAAGTTTCTAGATCCTGTCATGGAGAAAGAGATGGTTGCTGTTTCCTTCCACCACCCTTCCTTCCCCAAATCAATTCTAGAGAAAGTACAGGAGCCAGAAGGAGTGAAGGTTCAAGAACCCTGCTAATTTGAACCTGAACTCTAGCACTGCCCCTTCCCCATCAGACAATAAATTCACTCCATGCAAGATTCTGATACTAATCTTCTTTTCAATGAAGAAAAGGATTTTCAGTTACACAGTATGCCAAGGAGTAGTTCAGGAATTCTTTCTTATTAGACTAACAAATTTCAGAGCTGGCTCTACATTCACTGCACTTGTATTCCTGGGCAAGTTTCTTAACCTCTCTGAGCCTGCTTCCTCTACTGTAAAATGGTGATGATGATAATAATAATAATACCTACCTGCTAGAATTATAAAGATTAATATAAATACATGAAAAATGCTTAGCACAACACTCAAAATTTTAGCTATAGAAGCACTATAGTAGTATAAACACTAGTATTGGTAGGAAGAGTACTAGAAATAATAGCAGCAGTATTTTCTCAGAGTTGAAATATATTATATTAATAAAAACTTGAGATTAATTAACCCTAAAATGAGCCAGAAGAGGGCTGCTTTTGCTAATCCTATGGTTAGCTGAACATTAAGCAAGCATCTGGATTCTAGATGTGCAAATCATGTGTATTACTGCTATTCTTTTTTTTTTTTAACTTAAATGAGCATGGAAATCTTCTGATTATTATATATAGATGTTATTAAAACTGTCAAGATTCTACCTATGTGGAATCTAATACAATAAAAGTCACTTACTCTGGCGGAGGCATTTTTGAGGGTTCCACATCTCGCAGGAACTCACACTGAAGAGCCTGTTCAGCAGTGCAGCGTTTACTAGGATCCAAGGCGAGCATGTAATCAAATAAATCTAGTGCAGCTGCAGGAATACTATCATGAAAGGATTACAAAAGGTAAATATGTTCTTTAGACATAAGTTCAGTATTTCTTGATGAGCATATTTTAAATACTGGTATTTACAATATGTTTACTAAATTTTATTCCAATAAATTTCAAATTTTCCTTTGAATAAATATATCATTTGAAAATAAATGTATAACTATTATTTGAAATAATTTAAAATTTGGCAAAGGACAATATATTTTATTGTTTTAGGAGCAATCTGCTGTTGTAACATAAATTTAGAAAAAGACAAGATAGTTTCCTAAAATGAAATAAAAGCCTGACCTCAAGCAGCTTGAAATTGTTTCATTAAAGTTCTTTCAAAACAAACACACGACCTCAAATCACTGATTCTATGATGATAAAATAATTTGCATTTAGCAAGGAAAAACTCAAAATTAAAAACTAAAAGATCTGTGCTAGATTGACCTTGGGCCAATAAACAGAATGACATTTAGGATTCACTAAAACAACTTTAAAAAAAAATTCAATTCAATACGGATGTTTAAGCATCCCTTTCTTACAAAACAAATTCTTCTCTTAACTTTCGACGATACTGCTTCTTTGGTTTCATGGTGTTGAAATATGGTAGTTTGATTACATCAGGCCACACTGCAGGACATGGACTCCCACATATACGGCTAAACAACACACAAAAAGAAGTACATCACCATAAGCTACATAGAAAAAAATAATACATACAATTGCTATACAAAACATCAACTTATTTTAAATACACAAAAATTAAAAGCCCTGATAAAAAGTATAAGAAATTTCATTAATATAGTCATCCCAGTTTAATTACAGTTTTAGGAAATCAATTTATTTTCAGCATTAAAACTACTAAAAAAGAGGGCTTTTATTTGCAAAATGAAATCTTAAAATAACAAAGATAATGCTCAAAATATGTAGCCTGTGTCTTAAAACTAATATAAAGAATTTCCTGCCAATAAATTAAGAAACTATAGGGAGCCAATTTGGCTCAGTGGTTGAGCACCAGCTTCTCACATATGAGGTCCTGGGTTCAATCCCCAGCCCTGTTCTCTCAGAAAAAAAAGAAAAGAAAAAAAAAACTATAATTTAGTATGTCTTTCTCTTGTTTTTTAGATATGGGTTACTAACTCTTCCCACGAATATAAGGCCTGCAATAAATAGCTGAAACAGGCTTCCTACACTACTTCAGGAAGGTAACTGTGCTGCAAAGGCTAAGTGATGCTATCCAAGAGAAGGACTCTTAAAGTAAAACTCTTGAAACATAACAGTTTTTCAAGTTAAGTAGTGCCACTGATTTTAACTGTTTTATTCTCTGCTTATGTACATATTGAAAGCCTTCTCTCTTTGGGGTATTAATCAGTAAGTTCTCATTATGCTAGTTTGTATAAGAAGTGTTATAAACAACCAAGTTAACTTCAGTCAGTGAACACCTAAAAACTACCTGATTTAGTAATGAAAAATTGGTTAAATATGCTTAGTATACTTGAGAATTCTTATTCTCAAGAATAAAAGTATATAGTCTAGAAATGTCAGTGCATCACTATGAATAAAAATATTCTACATATACATAATTACATATATATGCATAGAAAATGTATATAAGCAAGGATAACTAAAGTTGCCAGACACTCTTTAGTTCAGCTTTTAGATTGCTACCTCAGAAACACATATATTTATATATGGGACAAATTCTCATGTTTTTAAAGCCACACATCATTTAAATGTGCATTTTGTGACTCAATGTAGTTTATGAATTTTGTAAACCCAAGCTCTTAAAAGATATTAAGATTGTGTTCTTTGTACACTTTTCTTCTCCCTTAAAAGCAGATTCTCACAACCTCCTCAAAATATATCATGCTCCCCCTTAAGAAAGGAGGCCACCTCCACAGAAAGGATCTTTCTATGCTCTGGTCCCAAACTCCCTTTTCTATTCTTATCTTTCAGTGCATCTCTTCCTACAGACCACTCTTCCATGTCCATATTTATACTGCTTCTCCTCCAGATTCTACCTACCTGAATACTTTTCACTTCTCAAGTTTCAGTTCAGAATCAATCTATTCAATGAAGTCTCCTCTATCTCCAATGCTATCTATCCAAAACTGTGATTGTTTACATGTCTATTCTTACTAAATTTTAGTTCAGGAACCATATCCCTCATTTTTTTAAATACTTCCCCCAAGAGACTACATAATACAAAATAATCTTAGACAGACTGATTTGTATTATAATAAAAGTGTAAAGTATATAAGGATACAGGAAATAAAGGATATTTTCAACTGCAGGAATACAGAAAATTTACTAGAGAGTGCAGAATTCTGGCAGAACTCTAAGGATAAGTAAACCAGAGGCAGGCGAGGAAGGGAGTAGGAGAAATAAATCAAAGGCTGAGAAGAACATAGGCAAAGGCAAAGAAGTAGCAAAGTATAGACATTCTGGGAAAGACTCAATAAATCAGTGTTGGTGGAATATAGTGGTTGAGGAGGTTTAGCTGGAAAGTAGGCTTACACAATACAGTTTTGAGGGCAGTTTGCTTAACTAAAATGAAGACGGATTTGGGAAACAAACACTATATTTGAATCCTGTCTGTGTGATATTGGTCAAATGGCACTTCTTAAAAATCTATTTCTGGAAGTGGAGGTGGTGCAAGCCATTGGCGCCTTCCTCCCACACAGGAGGTCCTGGGTTCAGTTCCCAGTGACTCCTAAAAAAGAAGATGAGCGCACAACAGACAGAGAGAGCATATAGAGGGTGCAAATAATATGGTGGGGAAGGGGGGTAATAAATAAATAAAATAAATTTTTTAAAAATCTGTTTCTTTTCTAAAATGGAGATTAATTTTACCTCAGAGCTGAGAAATTAAATTAGCAAGTATCTAGCATATTATTAACCTTTTATTAACTATCTGTCCCATCACCTCTTAGCTAAAGAAAAGCTGATAGGACAAATCCCTCGATCCACCCCTCCCTTCCAATTACTCTTAGAATTTCCTTACAGATAAAATACAGAATCAACATCGTTATATTCCAAAAGTAAGACAATCTGTCAGAATTCAACTGCTGCTCTAAATATATAGATTAATTTCTATCCCAGAAACATTCTTCTATTTCTTTCAGTTATATATTTTTTTCAATTAGATCTTTAATATTCCTATGAGTCTAATTTATCTTTTTTCTTTTATGAATGTTTTTACTCCATTTTCTAAGGAGTTAATAAGAAATGCTATGTTTATAGGGACAATTAAAAATTTGGCATACAAAATTTGAACAGTTCTGTACCAGGTTTACTAGGTTGATGCAAAAGGAATTGCAATTTTTGACCTGAATTTTAAATCATTATAACTAGGCTCAAACACATCTTTATTAATCAAAATAGGAATCATTACAATCAACACATTTTTGTCAATGAGAAATAAGTTTGTTTATTCCTACAGTGTAAAAAATCTGTGCTTCGGGATTCAGTGAATTCTTGGAAAGCATTTTCTGCATCCTGCTCGTTGTGGAAGTGTTTTCCCTGCAAAAAGTTGTTGAGATGCTTGAAGAAGTGGTGGTTGGTGAGATCAGGTGAATATGGCAGATGAGGCAAAACCTCGTAGCCCAATTTCTTCAACTTTTGAAGTATTGGTTGTGTGATGTGCAGTCAGGCATTGTCGTGGAGAAGAATCGGGCCCTTCCTGTTAAACAAAGCTGGCTGCAGGCGGTGCACTTTTCGGTGCATCTCATCAATTTGCTTAGCACACCTCTCAGATGTAATGCTTTCTTCAGGTTTCAGAAAGCTGTAGTGTATCACACCAGCAGCAGACCACCGAACAGTGACTATGACCATTTTTGGGTGCAAGTTTGGCTTTAGGAAGTGCTTTGGAGCTTCTTCTTAGTCCAACCACTGAGCTGGCTGGTCATTGCCGGCTGCTGTATAAAATCCAGTTTTGGTCGCATGTAACAATCTGATCAAGGAATTGTCATTGCGTAGAATAAGAGAAGGCGACACTTCAAAATGATGATTTTTTGATTTTTGGTCAGCTCACGAGGCACCCACTTACCGAGTTTTCACACCTTTCCTATTTGCTTCAAATGCCAAACAAGCATAAAATGGTCAACACTGAATTCTTCAGCAACTTCTCCTGTAGTTGTAAAGCGATCAGCTTTGATGATTGCTTTCAAATGGTCATTGTCAACTTCCAATGGCTGGCCACTACGGTCCACATCTTAGAAGACTCTCATCTCCTTTGCAAAACATCTTGAACCACTACTGCACTGTAGATTTGTTAGCAGTTCCTGGCCAAATGCATTGTTGATGTTGCAAGTTGTCTCTGCTGCTTTATGACCTATTTGGACTCAAACGAGAAAATCTCTCGAATTTGCTTTTTGTCTAACATCATTTCCATAGTCTAAAATAAATATAAACAGCAAGTAATAAGTCATTAGCAAAAAAAACAGAGCAAGAAACGCACATTAAAATGATGTATAACATAACCACATTTATTTAAGAATGTATTCCAATTCCCAACAGCAAATTTCAACAATACAAAACTGCAATTATTTTTGCACCAGCCTAATACAGTATCATCTATAATCATAGTTCATGTACATTTTTCAAATATACCTCTTTATCATTCTGGTATGTCACATTATATAGCAAATCACAATGTTAAAATGATAGTTACATTCACAATATTGGGCAAATGTTTTCTTCCTGATTTTATGCAAGCACTTCCAATGTTTACCATTAAGGACGATGACTTTTGGTTTGAGAAACACACAGTACATAATAAAGATATTCACAGATATACACATAAACACAAATTCACACATATTTCTTATTAGGGAAGTATCTACCCTTTTTAGCATGTGTTTTTATTTTTGTGATTTTAAATTTTAAAAGGATGCTTTAGTTTCATCAGTTTGATTTTTAGAAACTATAATAATTGTCTACATTTTCTCCCCTGGGCTACTAACACTGTATTACAAGATTTCCTAATATCGAACTATCCTTATACTCAAAGGAGCAATACTACCTGGGTCTAATCACAGTACTATTCTAGTGTAATGCTGTATTCTACTTGTTCATTTAGATGTTTTGTATCAGTATTCATATGTGACATTGACGTGTAACAACAGTTCTCAAAAGTGGAGTCCAAAGATTCTTGCAGGTCTGAGGCCTGCCAGGTCTAAAGATATTACATTATTTGCCTTTTTCAATATGTTTGACTCTGTACTAATGATACAAAACCAATGGTGAGTAAAACTGCTAGTGCATTAAGTTTAATTCAAGGCAGTGGCACCAAACTATACTAGTCGTGTCTTGTTTTCTTCACTACCCTGTAATCTCAAAGTTTCATTTAAGTATGCACTTGATGAAAAAGTAAAATTTGTTAATTTTATGAATACCAAATCTTTATATACATATATATAAATCTTTATATATTTTGGTATTTATAAAATATATATATATAAGTCTTTATATATATATAAATATATATATATTTATATATATATTTATATATATATTTATAAATACCAAATCTTTTTACATATATATGTATATATATATATGTATACATATATATGTATATATGTGTATATATATATGTATATATATAAAAAGATTTGGTATTTATAAAATTAACAAATTTTACTTTTTCATCAAGTGCATACTTAAGTATGTGTGTATATATATATCTATATATATATATCTCCTCTGTGATGAAATGAGATATATTCATAAAGCACTTCTATTCTGTGGCACAACAAACTACTATGTTATCTTGAAGAGAAGGACTTGTATAGTTGGGTTCCAAGCTGAAGTAGCTGTTTTTTTCATGGAAAACTATTTTAGCTACAAATATAACTAACAAACTATGGTTTTTCAAACTTGGGTATATGTCAGACATTTTCTCAAATATGAACGAAGTCACTTCAAGGAAAGCAACTGTTAATGATATAATTAGAGCTTTCAAGAGTAAATAACAATACTGGAAAACTTATAACCAATGCCATGAGCTTGACAGCTTCACAGCACAAAGGCTTTTTTCTGATGAGATCAGTGGTGATGAAAAATATATAATGAAGATGTTACATATAAAAGATTAATTCAGTGAACCCCTAATTTTCCAAATGACCAAATGTATAATCATGGGTAAAAGATCAACTGAAAGTAAAGATAGATAATGGTTTTCAATTCATTTGAATAAAAAATGTTCCTTAGTATGGTTTCAGATTGTACACTACAACTAACCTGTAAAAAACTAACACATACTGAGTTTTTTTTGCATTTTACAGAAGAATGTCCACAATTATCACAAAAAGACTATTAAAGTACTCCTCCCTTTTCCAATCCCCATCTAGATTTTTCTTCATATATCTCAACCAAAAGAGTATATCACTACATGAAAAGTGTATCACAGATTAGAGAATCTGTGTAACACAGGTAACACTTATTAAGCCAGACATCAAAAAGATTTGTAAAAATATAGGACAGTGCTACTCATCTCACTAAATTTTCTTTTGTTTTGGAAAATACACTTTTAAAAATTAAAAATGTAATTTCAACAGAGTTTTAAAATGAAGTAAATATTTTTGTACCTCTCAGGTTTTTTTCTAATATGGTAAAAATCAATAGCTATAACCAACATTTAAAAATATGCTCTTTAGGATCTTCAATAACTTTTAAGAGTGTAAAGAAGTTCTGACACAAAAAAGATTGAGAAAGACCTATCTACAGAATTTGTTACTGATTTATGAAGGTACTCATGCTTCTTTTAAAAAAGAAGAAAAGGGGAGTTTTCCTTCTTTTCCCATATTCTAGAATAACTGAAGTCTATTTCTCTAAAGTTCATAAAATTTCACCTGTGTAACCATCTGGGCCTGAGGCTGTGTGTGTGTTGTGCTGGGGTGGGGAGAGAATGGAATGGACAGAGGGCAGCTGGATTCTTTTAATCTTTTAATTTCTTTGATGATTACAGGTCTTTTACATATTGTAAGTAATGTGCACTGGGTGATATTAAGGCTTTTTATTTTTAGCTTTGTTCCTAGAAATTTTAGTCCAAAGTGTGACCCACCTGTAATATACATCCATGTTCATAGAGTGTATTTTTGCTTTCTTTCACCTCATTTTGTCCCCACCTTTGTTTTAATTTCTTTTTTCATCACTTTAACACATGCTACTTCCTATCACAAAACCTTTATAATCTGCCTACAATATTTTCTGGAATAAGGCAAAATATAAAGAACTTGACATCTTTAGTAAAAAGCTCTTTAAGAAAGATTCTGATTAGTGTCCCAACTCTTGATCCATTTTTCATACACTGTAAATGCAGACCATAAGCATTCCTAATAAGGCTTTTAGATTCACATTACTGTGAATAAGATGAGGAAGAGAAGTATGTGACAAGAAATGTACTTATATAAGTTATTTATTTAATGCAAACAACCCTAAACATATTATTAGTATATTGTTTTACATGTGAAGAAACAAACTAAGATCATTACGAAACTCATCCTAGGTTAGAGACGCAGGAAACAACTAAATGGGCATTAAAACCCAGGAATGTAAGGTTCCAAAGCCCACCCGTTTCAATACATTTTTTTGCCTCCTTGCCCTCAAGGAAACTGATCTCATTATCAAATACTTCCTTTTTTTAATGTTTAAAAAAATGTATTAATGCTATAGAAATAAAAGTGAAGCTTTTTTATATTATTATAGTTATTTGATACTTAAGTAACAAAGCAAAATGAAAGAAAAACAATGAAATATGTGAACCTGAAAGTAAAACTGTTCCCTTCCTTACCCTCTCACAGTCCATGTTCAGATGAGCAATTTCCAAACTCTTCTGACATATACAATGTGGTTTTACCTATATGGGGTCACATCAAACATTGTCTTCTGGAAAACTTTTTTTTTTTTCATGCAAGTATTTGATGCTTTTCCATGTCAGTATCTTCAGATCTACCATTTCCTCTTTAATAACGATATAGTATACTACTATGTGGGTAAATTCAGCTTTTTATTCCCCCATATGGTTTACTGTCTCAACACATTCATGAAATGACCCAAGTCCACCCATGCCTCAGGGTCTTTACTGCTCTTTTTTCACTTCTTTCAGATCTCTACTCAGCTGTCACCTTGTTGGAGTCATCTTTCCAAACCCTATATATAGTACCACCTACCATCATTTTATATCCCCTTATACTTGTCACCACCTGATGCATATTGCTGATTTGTTTTGTGTCTTCTGTAACTAAAATGCAAAAAACAAGGGTTTTTTTCCCTTCTTGTATCCTTACTGCCTGGCACACAGCCAAGAATCAATTACTATTGTTGAATTAATTTATCTGACTTGAAATGTCTTCTCTATTATGCACTAATGTCCATATAAACATATTTTATTTCCGTATTTCTCATAAAATTTCATTGGTTTTATATATAAATTATGGCAATACCACCTTATTAGTTCACCTGTCTAACAATACTAGTTAACTGGTTTGTATTTCTAGAACACCGTCAAATAATACTAGAAGACAACCTTTTCTCCTTCTTGCTTTAATGGTTCTAACATTTCACCACTAAGTATTATTCTGGCTGCTAGTATGATATACATTTTTATCATGTAAAAAAATGTCATTCCATACTTATTTAGTTAATAATTTACTTTTCCAGGAAATATCTATTCATCACTACCTATCAAGATAAACATTTTATTTTACTTCTACTAAATTGATGAATTATAATAACAGATTTCCTATTACTCAAACACCCTACACAGGGTTGTTATGAAGCTTAACAGATAATGCAGGTGAAACTTTTAAAAAACGTTGGCATCCTATAAAAACTAAATAACTCTTTATAGTCATTTGTGTAAGCCCTAGTATCTAGCACAATCAGTATCTAATCAGTTATCTAATATCTAGTACAATGGTTGGTTAACTGAAAAAAAATGGCCTAATGGGGAATCATTTTTAAAAGATACACAGATACATAATTAAACATTTTATTTTTTGTATCTAACTTTTACAGTCTCATCATTTGCCCATCCCTAATTGAGTGCAACTTTTTAAGAATCTTTGCAAAGTACTGCATTAACTACATATTTACAATAATAAAAAGCTTGCATAAAAAACTTTGGAAACAAAATTTTTGGTCATCATACTTTTCAACTGGTGGGATAAATATGTCTAAGGAGTGGTAGCTTTCTAGCTTCAAGTATTCAGTGTACCATGTCATCAAGTCGGTATTTACAGAGGGAAGGGAGAACATCAATTAATTCAGTAAGTCTGTTCAAGGCAAGGTTGGATAAGAAATCTTCTACAGCATTACTCTTATGTTTTGGGATAGTTTAAAGAACATTACAATTATCGATTTCTGAAAGATTTGCAAGAATTTATAAAAACATTGGGGCCAGATTCTTTTTTTTTTCCCCATAAAATTTTATTGAAGTTTATCATTCATACATGAACATACATAAACAGTAAGTGTATAGTAAAAGTTGTGCACTAACAAAACAAACATGTACATCATCATATGGGGAGTGGGGGAGGCCTGTTTTCTTTTGAAAAATGCTTTGACAGCATTATTTCCTCCATTTGGGTTTTCTAAAGAGTTTTAGGATCAATTTTGGAAAATCAAGAGGCCTCATAATTATTTTGATTTTCTTTATATCTGTGGTCAAACCCCCTCATATACTCTCCATTTAACTGATTTAAATTCTCTTATTAAGTTAAACTAGTGGATTAATTTTTCTTGTGCATGTGTGTGAATGAGCCCTAGAACAGCTCTTACATTTATTCATAAGTTCAGTATTTTTCTGTATTGTAACTCATTTAATTGCTTTTATTCCCTGGGCTTATTTTGGTGTGTTTTTTTTCCTAGCTCATAAGTTGAATAACTAATTGATTTACTTTCATATTCTTATTCAGTAAAGTATTTAAAGTTATGGATGCTCTCCAAAACACAGGTTACAGGTTAGCCCATGGACTTTAATATGAAATATTTAACATCCTTATTTTTTAATCTAGATGTTCTAAAGTTTGATTCCTGTTTAATCCAATAATTATTTTTTAACATTTTTTACCTTTTTGGACAGTTGAGGCTTTGTTTCCATTTTAAATTAATTTCTACTTTTACTCTATTTTTGTTTGACAATATAGTCTGTACTATTTCAATATTACAGAGTTTACTCATTTTCTTTTTCTATTAATATATAGTCAACTTTTGTAAATGTCTATTTAGCACTGAAAGATATATTTCTTGCTTTCAGAAGTATCCATTAGCTCCTCCATATCCCTGTCTACTTGTCTGTCACAAAATAAAAAGGTAAAAGTTTCTTTTATCATTATGTTTCTGATGAACTCCCTCCTCTTTATAATTTCATTAGAAGCTCAGTTCAAGGGAAGGCTGGATCCTCTCTGCATTGTATGGAACATAACTGGTTCTACGTTTCCATTTTAGGGTGAGGCTACTCGCTGATCTGGAGTCAAAGCATCAATAGTCTCTGGCTTGGACATTTCTGAATTTAGAGAAGTGGGCTCAAATTGGGTCACTCATCTTTCCCTGTAGCACCCAATCCCCTAAGTACCCCAAAGGGTTTTTGGGAATTTTGCCCACCCTCTGGCTGTGTTCTCACGAAAAAAAAAGGAAATATTTTCAATTCCTGTAAAGTTTTATTTTAGCTTAATTACAGCCACTGAACTGTGGGTGATAATTTTCATAACTTGTAATAGGCAGTTGGGCTCCTTCTCTGGTAATGACTTATTGCTTTATGTTCTTTTTGTTAATTTGGGAAAGTAAAATTCTGTAAATCTGTGCCTCATACCAACATCTTTCCTACGAATCCTCTTCTATACTTTGAAACTTTCATGGAATACTTTCAAGTTGCAAACTTAAATTATTATATATGAAAAACAAAATCTTTTGTTTAAAAGAACTTTATTGATAAACATGGGATTAAGAAAAAGGTGACTAACACATATGAGTAGATCCTTATGAGCCAGGCCCTACCATAGATTCCGAAATAATGAAAACCTATTATATAGCTGGTAGATGCATATATTTTGGTGTGTATACACACATACACACACGTATTTAAACATATAAACATATATGTTAAATATATAAAAAGAGATAATTTACAATATCCCCAAACATTAATTCTTCCTTTCTGCCATACTTAAAAAAAATTTTTTTCCTACTATTCATTCTATCTTCTCTTTGTATTTATTCTTCCTTTCCCCCCTTTTGGGTCTCAACTCCTTTGATTTAATCACACACACACACACACAAAATCACACATACTTAAACAGTATCCAAGTGCCTACTTCTAGTTTTTCCTCCCTTTAACAATTGTTAGCCTTCAAGAGAATCGTGCTGGCGGCGGACTTGGCCCAGTGGATAGGGCGTTCGCCGACCACACGGGAGGTCCGCGGTTCAAACCCCAGGCCTTCTCGACCTGTGTGGAGCTGGGCCATGCGCAGTGCTGATGCGCGCAAGGAGTGCCCTGCCACGCAGGGGTGTCCCCGCGTAGGGGAGCCCCATGCGCAAGGAGTGCGCCCCCTAAGGAGAGCCGCCCAGCATGAAAGAAAGTGCAGCCTGCCCAAGAATGGCGCCGCCCACATGGAGAGCTGATGCAGCGAGATGACACAACAAAAAGAAACACAGATTGCCATGCCGCTGACAACAACAGAAGCGGGCAAAAAGAACAAGCAGCAGAGAACAGACAACTGGGGTGGGTTGGGTGGAGGGGAAAGAAAGAAATAAAATAAATCTTTAAAAAAAAAAAAAAAAGAATCATGCTTTTCTTCTGAAAAGACAAGCTTGAAAGTTTTAAATCCTATGGAGTATGACCTCCCTCCACACCCAGTGTTACAATCATGGGCTTACCTTATTAATTCTAGTTGTGCAAGTTCCTGGTTTGCTTGAAATATAGGCTTTTTAGTGAAGAGTTCTCCAAGAATACATCTAATGGAAAAATAATCATCATTACCAAATGACATGATTTTTACTTCATTACCAAAAGTTTCAAGTAAAATAAACCACTCAATAAGCCTATCTTACCCACAGCTCCATACATCAATAGCCGGTGTATATCGCTCTTCACCCAACAGCAGTTCAGGAGGCCGGTACCATAAAGTGATGACCTTGTTAGTATATGGCCGACTAAAAAACAAGGAAAGCACTCTTTAGAGATAGTATTTGTTATAATAAGAGAGATTTTCTTAGAAAATATTATTTTGACTGATCAAAGCAGTCCTACAATCCTAACTAAAAGTACTTTCATCTGTCCACTAATACAGACATGCTAGGCCATCTAATATATAGTAATAAAATGCACCAGAGAACAACCGGAACTGAAAATGTCCCTTAAATATAAAGCAGATGGCTAGTTTAACTATAATTTGATCAAAGAAAGATATTTACTATCAATTCAACTATTTAGTATTATCATTCCTTTCCATAATAACTTTAAAAGAGATTGACTGATTTTAAAAGGAGTTGATTGATTTTGGCCAAATCTGGCAAATTATTAGTAGATGACAACATAGTTTAAATAGGAAGACCCTAATAAAAGCTTCAAGAGGGTCATCTCTTTGGCAAATTTAATTGATTTCAACCCATTCTGGTATGTTTGGAGAAGAAAAGGAGCAAATGATTATATAAAGCCATTCCCTCCACATATTCACCTTGCCAACTATAGATCTGAAGTTTCAGGCAGCATAAGAACCTCATCAACCTGACCTACTCTGCCTCACCAGGCCAAATTTCTCCAAATAATTTAACCATTGTACTATAAGCCACCATTCTGGTCAACAGAGCATTCCTACAGAAGGACTATTTTAAGAGTGTTCCAAAGCCAGGAAAGGGTTAAGTAGTCTCAGTATAAATTGTGAAAATAAAGAGAATAGTCTAAGATGTATACTTTCCATAGTAAATTGGGATTTGATTTTTAAAAACATTAATGTTCATTTTTTGGTGATTTTTGTGTTTAACTGGTAATCACTTATCTTCACATAATGAGGAAGTCTTTAACTACTAATTAAGGTAGAT
This sequence comes from Dasypus novemcinctus, assembly GCF_030445035.2. NCBI lineage: Eukaryota > Metazoa > Chordata > Mammalia > Cingulata > Dasypodidae > Dasypus > Dasypus novemcinctus. Next base: position 18,412,073 of record NC_080677.1, read on the forward strand.
GTAATCATTCCTTAAAAATGCTCACCTCTTTATGCTTTAACTCCTTTTTAAAACTGGAATTCCTTTTCTCTCATTCAAATCCTGTGCCTCCTTCAAGATTTAATTAAAGACCCACCTCCATAAAGTCTAATCTATATAACAATAGATATATTTTCACATTCTTAAATTCATATCATACTTACCACTGTCTTGAACTCTCTTCTATTTTGTTTATGTTTTAATTCTTCCCAGAGTCAAAAGACCCAGATAATTCTTTATCATGATCCCCCACACAAAGCCTAGCACAGTGCTCGGCACAGGCAGGCACCTTAATATGTGTGGCCCTGAAACTTTAGGTGGTATGAATGAATACGCTGGGTAGGGGAACAAAGTTTGTGAAACTTACAATGACTAGCCTTTCTAAAACATTTCAGGGCTTATAACCATTTGAAAGCTGTGGTCATGTCACCAAAGTGCAACTATAGATCTATAATCTCAAGAAAATATTTAAATTAATATATATATATATTTATATATATATAATATATATAAATATATATATATATATAGCTCTAATTCAAAAAATATTATCTGCAAATAGAAATAAACATTTTTTAAAAAGGATGTTGAATTATGTGAAGAAATCACAAACTCAGGTTATAAATTTTACTGAAAAAGTAATATTTAAGGAAGATATTGCTATTTTAGGCAACATTCAGATATAATTATCTTTATCAGTTAAAGCTAAACTAGTTTAATTTTTTATTAACTACCTTATCAATTCAGAAATTAATATCTTTAGGGCATTTTCAAAAACAAACACAAAACTAGATCGAATATCCTTCTTAGCATACAGGAAATGCATGTAATGTATACTAATTAATAGTTTTTCCAAATATTTCCAAATGTTTATTTTCTAGCAGAAGAAAAAGAACTTAGGTAAAGATGGAGAAAAAAAATTCAACCATAAAATTTGACTCAGAAAATTTGATTTTAAAACACTTATATAATCTCAAAATAGTTGAAATTCTTTTAAAAAATTGATTTGTGAAGGGAATAAACATTCAGACCAATATAAACTTTTTATGAAGCAAAAGACCACGCAGGCCTTTTTCTTTATATGCAATGAAGTATCAATGGCGTAGAGATCAAAGACTGTTCGGTGACAAATTGCAATGCTTGGCCCCTAGACAATCCCAGGAATCCAGAATGGAGATATCAGAGGAAATGAGATATAGTTGGATCCTTCCCTACCTTAGGGCCTGACAAGTACCACTGGATCCCCAATAAACCAAGCAACTGCCATAAGGTTGTGTCTCAGGCTGGTAAGCAGCTCAGCCTCCCATCTAGATCTTTAAAAGGCAAAGAAGATACCCAGAACCAGATCCGTCAAGTACTTGGAGGTTTTGAAAAATCCCAATTAAAATTTCTAAGTCAGAGTTGCTGCCTTGTTAAAGATCATTCTAAGAAACGAAAAAAGATTCCTATAAAAGAATGTACTTAACCCTAAAATATGTTTTTTCGACAATATAAAAGGTTTGCATTTAATATTTCTTTTAAACTGTAACATACTATTTCAGAGAAAAATATTGTTAATTTATAAACATCAAGAAGTTATAGTGGCGGCAGATTTGGCCCAGTGGTTAGGGCATCCATCTACCACATGGGAGGTCTGCGGTTCAAACCCCCAGCTTCCTTGACCCGTGTGGAGCTGGCCCACGCGCAGTGTTAATATACGCAAGGAGTGCCCTGCCACGCAGGGGTGTCCCTTGTGCAAGGGTGTCCCCCGCGTAAGGGAGCCCCACGCACAGGGAGTGCGCCCCGTAAGGAGAGCCGCCCAGCGCGGAAGAAAGTGCAGCCTGCCCAGGAATGGTGCCGCACACACGGAGAGCTGACACAACAAGATGACACAACAAAAAGAAACACAGATTCCCAGTGCCGCTGATAAGGATAGACGCGGACAAAGACGATGCAGCAAATAGACACAGAGAAGATACAACTGGGGTGGGGTGGGAGAGGGGAGAGAAATAAATAAATAAATCTTTAAAAAAAAAAAAAAAGAAGTTATAGTTATCAAACAGAAACCTTTTTTATTTCCTTTACCAAATTTTAATTGAATGCCTACTATAGCTAGGGCTTCAAAGCAAGGCACTGCAGATATATGAAGAAATAGTATTTAAAAATTAAATTCTTAAATTTAATTCTGATTATATGCTCCTTAGTAAATCAAAAGGTTAAAACCACGGTGAGCCCTCAGTTAGCTCAACTCATAATATGCACAAAAATGTCCTGTTACCTTCAGAATACAATGCAGAAACAGCTACCAAACCTACAAAAGAAACCTGGAACCTGTTTTCAACACCTAATCTAGCTTTTGAGGTAAAAAATCCAGGAGTCAGAAGTCATACTTGATACCTTTTTCCTTCACATTTCATCTCTAAGTTATCAACAACTTCTGTGAGCTCTATATCCAAAACACATCTTTTCTCCATTTCAGCAGCTACAACCCTAGTCTCAACTGCTATGATCTTTACACTGATATTACTACAACAATTTCCTAACTGGTTTCCTTGACTGGATCCCTAATCCTCCCTCCTCTACTTCTTTACAGAGTTTTCTTTTTCTTTTTTTTTTTTTTTTTAACGTATATCACCAGATTATATCACTTACTTGTCTAAATCTGTCCAGTGACCTCCCACTACAACCAAATAAAATTTATACTCCTTACTTTGGCCAATAAAACCCTAGCCCCAGAGACTCAATTCCTATTACACTGGGCAACTTTTTGACCTTTTGACCTTCCAAGTCTATTCCCAAGGCTTTGTACTTGCTGAGTTCCTTCTTTTTAGAATGTTCTTCTAGGTTTTCATGAGGTTCTGTTTCCCATCACTCAGGATCCCACAGTCACAATAATCTACTTTAATTAACTTGCAGCACTTACTAATTTTTTTTTAAGATTTATTTATTTCTCTCCCCTTCTCCCCCCACTATGATGAAGGAAGTTAAGCAATGAACCTGTGGGTGGGGGAAGAAATTAAAATACTAAGGGCTGGCGGCGGACTTGGCCCAGTGGTTAGGGCGTTCGTCTACCACATGGGAGGTCCGCGATTCAAACCCTGGGCCTCCTTGACCCGTGTGGAGCTGGCCCATGTGCAGTGTCTATGGTGTAAGGAGTGCCCTGCCACGCAGGGGTGCCCCCGCATAGGGGAGCCCCATGTGCAAGGAGTGCGCACCATAAGGAGAGCCACCCAGCACGAAAGAAGTGCAGCCTGCCCAGGAGTGGCACCGCACACACGGAGAGTTGATGCAGCAAGATGACACAACAAAAAAAGAGACACAGATTCCTGTGCCACTGACAAGAACAGAAGTGGACACAGAAGAACACACAGTGAATGGGGAGAGAGAGCAGACAACTGGGGGGGGGGAGGGGAGAGAAATAAAACCTTAAAAAAAAAAAAAAAGAAGAGTACATAGGATTAGTGCCTTTTTTTAAGGCCTCGTTCATAATACTTCTCCCTTTTCTTTCTCACTTATTTGACAGAGATGGCAAAAACACTGGATGGCATGTCTTCCAGCATGGTTCCCTGAATGACTGTATGAAGCAGTAACCACTTGAATTGGTGATTTTATTAAATATTCTTAATTTTGCACCAAATCAAGCAAACATCACTCCAGATTACTGAGAACTATATATACACTTCTTTAAGTCACCAATTTTTGAGGTTCTTGTTATGATAATAGTTGAGCCTATCTTAACTAATAAACTATTTAACCAGTTCCTTAAGCAGAAACCTTACAGGGGGAGCAGAGATGTGTCTCACAACACATATTCAACCATTACGTTCTAATGATTCCACATCCTCTAATATCTGTAATCCATCTCCATCTTTTCAACACCTATGTCCATTCCAGCTTTCTGACTGTCATTGCTTCTAGACTTAAAAGGCCAAGCCATTTTTGAAAATTTAGTGAGTGATACAAACGAGAATGTGTTACACCCTTAATACATATTACTGCCTTCCAGAGAATATCTACACAATGCCAAATAAGATCCTTTATGATTTGGCTCTTGCTTCAAACTCACTGAACCTTCAATTCCTTGAGAGGGCCAAGTAAATTCTGTCTTCTTTGCTAGTATCATAGAAATTATGCATTTCAGTTACATATTTTCTACTGATTTTTCAGAATGTGGTTTAAATATTATTTCTTCCAGGAAGCCTTCCCTGACCACTCTTGCCCTCTATTAGATACCCCACAGCATTTTGTCTCACACTAATTTCAGTAAACAACATAACACATCACATTAAAGTTTCTGTTTACCTATTATTTCCTAGGAGGCTGTATAATCTTGGTAGACAGATATTGTCTTTTTCCCCCACAATCTTTAATACTCAGTTACTAGTGCAACGCCTAACACGTAGCATCAAATTGTTAACTGCTGAATATTAAGTGACCCATATTCAATATATTATCTGTAACAGGACAGAGTTATACTCTAGGACTAAGCAGTCAAAATCAGGATATATGGTTTGATTAGATCTTAACAGTGAGCCAAGGTAAGCAATAATGACTATGTAGTTGAAAAACAGACAACAGGGAAAAAAAGGAGATAATCAAAATTTGAATACCATATCTGTTATTAGAAAGGTATAGAAATATTTACTATGGTATGTCTACTAGAAACAGCACATATTATTAAGAGTTCAAAGATTTCAATGGTTGCTATTACTGGAAGAGATGGAAGTATACCAATGGAAAAGAATATAGCAGGAGATAAGGTGGCAATAATAAGAAAGACCAGAGGCAGAAAATCCATTAAAATTCCATTTACAATGGTCTACATAAGACATATTTGTATGTGAGAGTGGCTGGATACCTTTAAAATAGGGAATAAAGGAAAAGGGAAATTTTCTTTTTTTTTTCCAGGAAAGGGGATGGAAAGTTTTTGTAACATGTATTTAAGACACCAAGATTACCTAAGTGGAAATGTTCAGTAAACAAACAAGTTTGGAGATAAGAAGAAAGATTGAAATTTAGATTTGTTAAATCTTAAGTGTTTAGGACATGAAGGTGATTCCCCTCACAGGTAGAGAGGAAGACACTGTAGCTTAAGAATTAAACTGACTTCCAGGAAGATGGTGGACCAGAAAGACATGGACTTTCTTCTCTCACAGAAAAAATAGCTAGAAGACAGGCAGAAATGACCTGGAAAACAAAATCTTCCATAGTTTAGGACAACAAGGGAAGGCTGACCACTGCCCAGAGAAGAGAGGGGCAAAGGAAAAGAATTGCTACAGCAAAACTGTGAGTTAAAAGCCACAGCTGCAAACGCTGGCATCCTTACCTGCACTATAGACACTTTTGAATTCTCAGGCCTCAGGGGTGGCAGCGATAAAGGGGGCCCCAGGGATTCACCTCCCCAGGAAAAGGGAGAGAGAATGACACAGCCTAAAGCTGATTCATCTCTTGGCCCACAAATTTGGTCCAATCATTTGCCTTGGGAGCAGACAAGGAACTAAAGAGATCCTAACTTCTCAATCTCTTCCTTTACTGACCTGGACTGGTTGTTGACGACACAATTACTTCCTACCCAGGAAGAGGGAGGGAGGCTGCCAGCAAAGGTTGGAGAACTAACTCTGAGAAAGTCTTAATTACTAGGCTCTAAGCCTCCAGGCAAGAACCTCAGTCACATTGATCCCGTCTCTGTGGCAGCAAATATACTCTGACCAGGTATTGAACTGAGAGGGTTGTCAAAGAGCACCATCTGCTAGCAGACCAAAGAAGAGCAGGGAGGAAATTAAAGTAAGAGAAGCTTTATCTGGCCTTTACAACCAGCCTCCCTCCCCAACGCCCTAGAAGTGGGTCTGTATCCCATTACTAGGTCCTGGGCCCAGCTCTGAGCAACTAACAGGGATTATCCTAAAGACCCAGAACAGGGTAAACCAAGAATCAAAGAACAGGAGTAATACACAGTCTTCTGCCACTGAAACCCTACAAAAGAGAAAGAAATCGAGCATTTGAGTAAACTCACCACCCTAATCAGATGCCTAGAATTCAGCAAAAAATTATGAGCCATACTAAGAAAATGGAAGAAATGGCCCAAGGAAAGAAATATATCAAAGCCAGAAGAGACACAGGTTTTGAGACAACTCATCAATGAGATGAAAACAAATTTCCAAATCATATTAATAAGTTGAAAGGCAATATGGGGAAATGGATGTGTCTCAACCAACCAAGCTCCCATCTACCATATAGGAGGTCCAGGGTTCAATGCCCAGGGGTCTCCTGGTCAGGGCAAGCTGGCCGACGTGGCAAGCTGGCTCACGCAGAGTGCCGGCCCAAGTAAGAATGTGGCCCCACACAGGAGAGCTGCCCTGAGTGGGAATGTCACCTCACGCAGGAAAAGTGGCCACACACAGGTGTGCCAGCTGACACGGGGAGCTGGCACATCTAGATGACACGGGAAAGAAAATAAGAAATAGCAGAACAGGGAAATGAGGTGGCACAATAGAGTCATCACCTCTTTCCCACTCCATAAGGTCCCAGGATAGGTTCCCAAAGCTGCCTAATGAGAATACAAGCAGACACAGAAGAACATACAGGAAATGGACACAGAGAGCAGACAATGGGGGCAAGGGGAGGAATAAATAAAAATAAATCTTTAAATTAAAAAAAAAAAGGCAATATGGCTAAAGATATTAAGGACATCGAGAACAAGCTGAACGAGCACAAAGAATTTAAAAACCTGAATAAAAAAGTAACAGATCTCATGGGAATGAGACACACAAGAGGTGAGATCTAAAACACATTAGAGGCAAACAGCAGACCGATCTCTCTAATGAACATAGATAAAAAAAATTCTCAGCAAAATACTTACAAATAGAATCCAAGAAATGAAATCATTTTAAAATTTTTTGTGATGATGGATGCACAACACTTTGATTATATTAAAAGCCACTGATTATACACTTTAGATAGATAAATTGTATGGTATGTGACTATATCTCAATAAAATTGCTTAATAAATAAATAAATGTGCAAGAATAACCAGAAACAGCAGCTGAGAGGTAAAGAATTTTATTCTTTGTCTGGTTATTGTTTATTATTATTAAATAATGAAAATGTTCTAATAATGACTGAAGTGATGAATGCACAACTATATGGTTATACCAAATGCCACTGACTGTCCACTTTGGATAACGGTATGCTTTATTAACATGTATCAATAAAACTTATTCGTTTTAAAAAAACCTATTAGAGGTATACAATAGACTAAAATGAGAGAAGAAAGAAGAAGAGATACAGAAGACAGAACAGCTGAAATTGAAGAGAAAAAAAGAACAAAGAGAAAAGAATGGAAAAAACAGAGCAAGTGCTCAAGGAGTTGAATGATAACATGAAACACAACAACATTTGTATCATAAAAGTTCCCAAAGAAGAAGGGGAAAAGCAGAAAGAGTATTTGAGGAAATAAGAGAGGAAAATTTCCCAACTCTTACGAAAGAAATGAACTTACACATCCAACAAGTGCAGCATACCCCAATCAGAATAAATACTAACTTACCTACTCCAAGACACATACTACTCACAATGCCAAATGTCAAACATATAGAGATAATTCTGAGAGCAGCAAGGGAGAAGTGAACCATCGCATGAGGGATGCCCAGTAAAACTCAGAGTGGATTTCACATTAGATACCATGGAGGCATGAAGACAATGGTATGATACAATTAGGATACTCAAAAAGAAAAAACAGGCAGCTGAGAATTCTTTATCCAGAAAAACTGTCCTTCAAATATGAAAGTGAGTTCAAAACATTCACAAATAAACAGAAACTAAGGGTTTGTAAAAACAGAATCCACCTGTGCAGAAAATATTAAAGGAAACCTTAGAGCAGGGGTTCGTGAGCTTGAACTAAAATTTTAAAAAAACATCATTCTTGTGGTGATCAGTTGGTGCGGGTGTGATACATTTATCAAATAATACACAGTACAGTGGGCTTAGTAAGGGGTCTGTTGTTTTCAAATGATTGGCAAAGGCATCTGTGGAACAAGAAAGAGTAAGAACCCCTGCCTTACAGCCTGAAAAAAAAGGAGAGAGGCCTGGAGGAGAGTATGGAAGAAAGAATAGCAGAAAAGGTAACCAAAAGAGTAAAAAGACAGATGAAAATAAGGGATGACATATGAAAACCAAAGAATAAAATGGTGGAAGTAAATAACACATTGACAGTAATATCACTGAATATGAACATATTAAACTCCCCAAACAAAAGATATAAGCTGAACCGAAACTCAGGAGATTATACATTCTTCTCAACTGTTCATGGATCTTTCTCAAGGGTAGATCATGTTAGGCCACCATGTAGCTCTCAATAAATATAAAAAGACTGAAATTATACAAAGCACCTTCTCAGATCATAATGTAATGAAACTGGAAATCAGTAATAGACAGCAAAGAGGTAAATTTGCCAATGTGTGAGGACTGAACAACAAACACCTAAATAATCAGTGGGTCGAAAGAGAAATTGAACATGACATATATATTGAGACTAAAGTAAACAAAAACAGTACTTAAGGGATACAGGGAAAGCGGTCTTGAGAGGGAAATCTGTAGCCCTAAACTCCAAGATTAAAAAGAGCTAAAATCAAAGATCTAACTGAACAACTGGAGAAATTAGAAAAAGAACAGCAAACCATGCCCAAAGCAAGCAGAAGGAAAGAAATAATAAAGATTAGAGCAGAAATAAATGACACTGAGAACAAAAAATAAATAAATAAATAAATCAGAGAAAATCAACAAAACCAAAACCTGGTTCTTGAAGCAGATCAATAAAATTGGCAAACCCCTAGCTAGACTAATTAAATAAATAAATAAAAATAAAAAAAAGAGAGAAAATGCAAAGAAATTAAATCAGAGATAAAAGAGGTAAAGTTACAACTGACCTCACAGAAATAAAAAGGATCATAAGAGGACATTATGGAAAGCAGATGTGGCTCAATTGATAGAGCATCCGCTTACCATATGGAAAGTCCAGGGTTCAATACCCAAGGCCTCCTGGCCCATGTGGTGAGCTGGCCCATGTGCAGTGCTGCCGCACACAAGGAATGTCATGCCACACAGGGATTCCCCCTACATAGGGGTCCCCTAAGCACAAGGAGTGTGTCCTGCAAGGAGGGCTGCCCTGCGCAAGAAAAGTGCAGCCCGCCCATGAGTGGTGCCGCACACACAGAGAACTGACGCAGCCAGATGACGCAACAAAAAGAGACACAGATTCCCAGTACCACCTGACAAGAATGCAAGCGGACACAGAAGAACACACAACAAATGGACACAGAGAGCAGACAAGAGGGAGAAGGGGAGAGAAATAAATAAATCTTAAAAAAAAAAAAAAGATATTATGAGAAACTGTATGCCACCAAACAACAACCTAGATGAAATGGAAAATTCTTAGAAATGTACAACCAATGTACACTGATGATACAATAAATACAAGAACTTAACAAACCAATCACACTTAAAAAGATTGAATCCGTCATCAAAAATCTCCCAAAAAAGAAAAACCCAGGACCAGATGGCTTCACAGGTGAATTCTACCAAGCATTTTGAGTAGAATTAATACCAATCCTGTTCAAATGCTTCCAAAAAATTGAAGAGGAGGTAAAATTACCCAAACATTTTATAAAGCCAACATTACCCTAATACCAAAAGCCAGATAAAGACACTAGAAGATAAGAAAATTACAGACCAATCTCTCCAATGAACACAGATGCAAAAATTCTCAACAAAATACTTGCAAACAGACTCCAACAGCATATCAAAAGACTTACACATCATGACCAAGTAGGATTTATTCCTGGCATGCAAGGGTGGTTCAACAAAAGAAAATCAATCATGTAACACACCACATTAACCTTGAAGGGAAAAAAAAACCCCCTATTCATCTCAATAGATGCAGAAAAGGCATCTGAAAAAATCCAGTGTCCTTTCTTGAGGACTTCAAAAGATAGGAATAGAGGGAAATTCCTCAATATGATAACAAAGCATATGTGAAAAGTCCACAACCAACATCATACTCAATGGGGAAAGGTTGAAAGCTTCCCCTGTAAATTGGGAACAAGACAAGGATGCCCACTGTCATGACTGTTATTCAAAATTGCACTAAGTTCTAGCTAGAGCAATCAGACAAGAAAAAAAATACATATATATATAAAGCATCCAAATACGAAAGGAAAGTAAATCTCTCACTATTTACAAATGACATGATACTGTATTTAGAAAATCATGAAATATCTATGACAAAGCTACTTGAGCTAATAAACGAATTACCAAAGTGGCAGGATACAAGATCAACACACAAAATTCAGCAATGTTTCAGTACACTAGGGTTGAACAATCTGAGGAGGAAATCGGGGGAAATTTTCCATTTACAATAGCAACAAAAAGACTCAAATACCTAGGAATCAATTTAACCAATGATGTACAGGACCTATATACAGAAAACTACAGAACAATGCTAAAAGAAATCAAAGAAGACCTATACATATGGAAAAACATTTTGCATTCAAAGATTGGAAGACTAAATATCATTTAGATGTCAATCCTACCGAACTGATTTATTGATTCAAAGCATTATCAATCAAAATTCCAAGAGCCTACTTTACAGTAAAGGCAATTAACAAATTCATTTGGAAGGAAAAGTGCACCTGAATAGTAAAAACCATTCTAAAAAAGAGGAATGACATGGGAGGAATTTCACTGCCTGACCTTGAAACATATCACAAAGCTACAATTGTCAAAACAGCATGGTATTAGCATAAAGACAGACCCATCGAATGGTATAATAGAACTGAGATTCCAGAAACAAACCCTCACCTCTATAGTCAACAGGTTTTTGACAAACCTACCAAGTCCATATTGACGTGACAAAACAGTCTCTTCAACAAATGATGCCGGGAGAACTGGATATCTGTAAGCAAAATGAAAGAGGAACCCTATCTCACTCCCTTTGTAAGAATCGACACAAAATGGATCAAAGACCTAAATATAAAAGCCAGGACAATGAAAACTACTAGAAGAAAATTCAGGGAAGCATCTTAAATACCTTGTGGTAGGTGGTGGTTTTTGGACCTTACAACCAAAGCACGTGCAATGAAAGAAATACATAAATGGGACCGTCTCAAAATTAAACACTTCTGCACCTCCAAGAACTTTCTCAAAAGGGTGAAAAGGCGGCCTACTCCGCAGAAGAAAATATTTGGAATCACATGTCTGGTAAGGGTTTAACATCCATGATATATAAAGAGATGCTAGAACTCAACAATAAAAAGACAAATGACCTAATTAAAAAATGTGCAAAACACCTGAAAAGATGAATGTCCAAGGAAGAAATACAAATGACAAAGAAACAGATGAAAAAATGTTCAACATCACTAGTGATTAGGGAAATGCAAACCAAAACTACGAGATATTTCACACCTATCAGAATGGCGACTACAGGGAACTACAAGTGTGAGAGAGGATATGGAGAGATAGAAACACTCACTCTTGGTGGGGATGTAGAATGGTATAGCCACTACGGAGGACTGTTTGGCAGTTCCTAAAGAAGTTGAATACAAATTTGCATATGACCTGACAATAATGCTACAGACTATATACCCAGAAGAACTGAGAACAGTGACATGAACAGACACCTGCACAACAGTGTTCATGCAGCATTATTCATGATTGCCAAAAGCTGGAAACGACCCAGGTGTCCATCAACCAAAGAACAGATAAACTGTGGTGTATTCACATGATGGAATATTATGCAGCTGTAGGAAGAAGTTAAGTCATGAAGCATATGACAACATGGTTGAACACAGAGGACATTATGCTGAGTGAAGCAAGCGAGACACAAAAGGACAAATACTGTATGACTGTGCTACTACGACCTAAATATATTGTGTAATCTCATGGAGTTACTAACTTGAATATGGGTCACCAAAAACTAAAATGAGTTTAGAGAATGGAAAACTGATGGTTAACTTGTGAAGAACTGGTAAAAAGGATGTGTGTTAATCTTTGGAAATGAAAAGATGAAAGCCCAATATAATGTTTGTTATTAGCAGTACTATTATGTGAGTATGAAATGGTTTAATGGTTAAGTCTAGTGTTATGCACATTACTAAAAGGAAAGCTAAAAAATGTAAACTTGAATTGTATAGCATAGTAAAACCACAGTTGAAATATGAATATGGGTAAAATTGCAAATACAAGACCATTTTTCTTTGAAGCTGAGCAAATGTATGTTAATACTACAAAATGTTAATATCAGACAAAAAAAAACGCAAGTAAAAGAAACCAGACACAAAGGACTATATATTGTATGATTCCATTTACATAAAATGTAAACATAAATCAATTTATGAAGATGAAATTAGATTTGTGGTTATTTAGGGCTGGGGAAGGAATGCTAACAGGCATGGAGCTTTTCTTTTTGGAGTAATGAAATTGTTCTGAAATTTTTTGTGGTGATGAATGCACAACATTGTGATTATACTGAAAGCCACTGATTATATACTTTGGATAGATCCTACAGTATGTGAATATATCCCAGTAAACTGGTTAATAAATAATTGTGCAAGAACAAACAGAAATAGTAGCTATGTACAGCAGGGGAAGCATAGAGAGATTCTAAGAGGTAAAGAATTTTCTTGTCTGTTTTTTTATTATTAAAAATAATGGGAATGCTCTAATAATGACTAAAGTAATAAATGCACAACTATATGATTATACCAAAATACTGTCCACTTTGGATGAACTGTATGCTTTATTAATTTGTATCCATAAAATTGTTTTGTTTTAGAAAAAACTGTCTGCCTTTAAGAAGAAATGGTCAGAAGTGCATTTGTACAGTGATTCAGGTTGCCAATGGTTTGCACTGGATGGTCAAGGACTTGGAAGTAATATGATTGGAAAATTGGTGACAAAGAAGTCTGGGGAAGAGGTATATGGATAGACTTTTTTGAACAGGCAAAAAACTTGAAAATATTTGTGTCCCATGTGAATGCTCACCAGAGGGTGACTTCAGCAGAGGAAGATTTTAATAAATGGATAAGATAACCCACTCTGTAACTAATACTCAGCCTCTTTTCCCAGCCACTCCAGTCATTGCCCAATGGGCTCATGAACAAAGTGGCCATGGAGGTAGGCTGGAGGTTATGCATGGGCTCAGCAACATGGACTTACCCTCACCAAGGCTGACTTGGCTACAGCCACTGGGTGAGTGCCCAATCTGCCAGGAATAGAAACCCACACTCAGCCCCCAATGGCACCATTCTTCAAGGTGACCAGCCTGCTACCTGGTGGCAGGTTGACTACATTGGACTACTTCCCCCATGAAAGGGGTAGCAATTTGTTTTAACTTGAATAGACACATAGTCCAGATATGGATGTGCATTTCCTGCACGTAATGCTTCTTACAAAACTACCATCGTGGACTTATCAAATATGTCTTATCTACCGCCATGGCATTCTACATAGCATTGCTTTTGATCAAGGAAACCATTTCACAGCAAATGATGTGTGGAAATGGGCACATAACCATGGAATTCACTGTCTTAACATTCCCCATCACCCTGAAGCAGCTAGGTGAACAAAATGGTGGTATGGCTTTTTGAAGACTCAATTACAGTGTCAACTAGGTGGCAGGGCTGGGGCAATGTATCCCAGGAGGCTGTGGATGCTTTAAATCAGCATCCACTCCACAGTGCTATTTCTCCCATAACCAGGATCCATGGTCCATGAATCAAGGGGTGGAAATGGGAGTGGCACCACTCACTATTACCCCTAGTGACCCACTAGGGAAATTTTTGCTTCCTGTCCTTGCAACCTCAAACTCTGCTGGTCTACAGGTTTTAGTCCCAAAAGGAAGGAGTGCTGTCACCAGGGAACACAACAAAGATTCCACTGAACTGGAAGTTAAGTCTCCCACCTGGCCACTCTGGGCCAAATCAATAGGAAAAGAAGGGAATTACCACCCTGGCTTGGGTGATTAATCCTGACTATCAAGGGGAAATAGGACTGCATCTACACAATGGGGGTAAAGAAGACTTTGCCTAGAATACAAGAAATCCTCTAGGGCGTCTTCTACTACTGCCATGCCCTGTGATTAAAGTCAATAGGAAATTGCAACAACCCAATCCAAGTAGGACTAACAATGGCCCAGAATCCTCAAGAATAAATGTTTGGGTCACCCTAACACACAAAGAACCATGGCCAGCTGAAGTGCTTGCTGAGGGTAATGGGAATATGGAATGGGTAGTGGAAGAAAGTAGCAATAAATATGAACTTCAACCACGTGACTGGTTTCAGAAATAAGTACTGTATTAGTCATGAATCCTTCTTCCTTGTTTTGAGTATGACTATATGTACACACAAAAGTTTGTTTTCTTCCTCAACCTTTTCATATGACATGTTGTATTAGTTTCATGTCATAATAGTTAAGGATGCCAAGTTTAAGAGTGACTATTATCCAAGAACTTGCACCTATTCTGCAGGGAATCGAGTTTCCAGTTGTACGTGGGAAAGATGAACTTTGTTAGGTGGAAATGTATAGATATATGCATGTCTGTTATTGTTTTTACCTAGAGACTAAGTATGGTTTAAGGTAATGTGGATGGTTATCGAGTTGACAAGTAGGTGGACTGTGGGTTAGGTTAGTGTGTCAACTTAGCCAGGTAATGTGCCCAGTTGTTTGGTCAAGCAAGCACTGGGCTGTTTGTTTCTTACAAGATTTTATTTTTTATTTCTACCCCCTCTACCCCATTTTCTGCTCTCGTGTCCATTCGCTGTGTGTTCTTCTGAGTCCACTTGCATCTGGGAATCTGTGTCTCTTTTTGTTACATCATCTTGGTGGTCAGCAATCTGTGCGTGCAGTGCCACTCCTGGGCAGGCTGAGCTTCGTGCAGAGCAGCTCTGCTTATGGGGTGCACTCCTTGCGCGTGGGGCTCCCCTACACGGGGGACACCCCTGCATGGCACAGAACTCCTTGCATGCATCAGCACTGTGTGGGGCCAGCTCACCACACGGGCCAGGAGGCCCTGGGTTTGAGCCGCAGACCTCCCATGTGGTAGGCGAACACTCTATCCATTGAGCCACGTCCGCTCCCTGGGCTAATTGTAATACAAAGACATTTATGGACTTGAGTCACCAGTGACTTTACTACATAGATGATTTATATCTTCATCATTCAGGTAGACTCCGTCAGCAATGAGTGATGGTTTATGAAATCAGATGAATGCCTTAAACAGGGAAGTGATTTCAGTATTCAGAGAGAATTTCCTAGCTCATCTTTTGACAGTCATTGTCTCCCAGAAACTCATCAAGAACCTTTAATGGACTTTCATCAAAGCCTGCCTGCAGAACCTGGAATTGTGCATCCCCATTGTCATGTGAGAGACTCCTATAAAACTGCATACTATTGACAGATATCTCCTGTTGATTCTGTTTCCCTAGGGAACCCTAGCTAATATAGTGCTAATCAATTAAGGCTGAAAGAAGTACAATTTAATCTTGATTAAGTCTGTGATCTAAACAATATTTCTATTCTTAAAGTTTACTCTCCTTAAGATTAGGATGGCCTTCTCCCAGATCAGAATCAATCAAGCATTTACTGTGAATGTATCCAATATTTTAGAGCAAATAAAACACAAAAATATAAAATACGGTCCCTGTCTTTAAAGTGCTAATAATCTAGCAAGAGTGACAAGGAGTCAAGTAATAATGACCAGAGTTAAGGAGGCAATTTCAGTCCTGAATGTAACTGCATCTATCCCTTGGGTAAGTAGTCAAATTTAATACTCTCTTGGTCTCCCATTAAAAATTTTAGGAAAAAATTTGGTTTTGCTTGTAATGGCAATTTTCTGACAAGCCACTAGATGGCAAAATTGCTTTCGGAAAAGTGTGTGTTTTGGGAGGATAGTGTAGGTGAAACAGTTACAGTTTATCTTGTTCTTCTTCAACATTTTTTTTTAACCTCTAACTCCTTTCACTTTTTTTCCTTAAAGATTTATTTATTTATTTCTCTCCCCGCGCCCACCCCCACCCCCAGTTGTCTACTCTCTGGGTCCATTTGCTGTGTGCTCTTTTGTGACCGTTTCTATCCTTATCAGCAGCACTGGGAATCTATGTTTCTTTTTCTTGTGTCATCTTGTTGTGTCAGCTCTCCGAGTGTGCGGCACCATTCTTGGGCAGGCTGCACTTTCTTCCCCGTTGGGCAGCTCTCCTTTCGGGGCGCACTCCATGCATGTGGGGCTCCCCTACACAGGACACCCCTGCGTGGCAGGACACTCCTTGCGCGCATCAGCATTGCGCATGGGCCAGCTCCACACGGGTCAAGGAGTCCCAGGGTTTGAACCGCGGATCTCCCATGTGGTAGATGGATTCCCTAACCAGTGGGCCAAGTCCGCTTCCCTCCTTTCACTCTTAATTGTGATGGTAACACAGAAATGAACTGGGCTTCTGGTTTGTGTTTACAAAACTTTTATTTAGAGCACAACAATTTTTAGAATAATAACCAATTTGGTTTTCTACACTGTATAAGGATTTGAGATCATTTACTATAAATCCCTCATTTAAAATTGAAAATAATAAGGCCCAGAGAGATTAAGGGACTTGTTCAAAATTCCACAAGTGGTTAAAGGCAATGCCAGGACATGAGCCAAAGTTTTCTGATTTAGGTTTGTAGATTTTCTTATAGTCTCTTCTCTAGAAGATGAAATTATTTTCAATGTACGTAGAAAGCACACTGAAAAAATATGGGACAGTCACACAAAGAGAAAAAGATATTCCATCCTTTGGAAAAGAACTGGAGCAATGACTTAGTATAATAAAAACTCAGAAGAAGGAAATATCATTGTAGTGGAAAATCTCAGGAAAAGCTGAACTTGAAACAGATAATGAAAGATTAACGGGTAATCAAGAAATGGGGCAAAAACTTGTCCTCAAGTTCTACAGTTCCCAAACCTGATCAGGGATAAAGTACGAATACTGATGTTAAAAATGAGAAAAATTATTTCCCCCTTATTTTTAACACAGTAGTTCTCTTTCTTTCTACTGCAGCACACGACAGAAGAGGGGATCCATATTGGTCACACGCCCCCAAGGTACAATTCCTATTTGCTAACTGTAACTCAACCCAGTTTTCCTCAAATTCAAAAAGGCATATCCAAAATCAAACGAGAGATGTTGTGGTTAATGTTATTATAGTGATAACCTTTTATATACTCTATTTGGAAATAAACAGAAAAATATTAACTTACACTACGTATAGTAACAAATTTACTTCTACCTAATGGATACAGTAAGGCAAAATCTTACCTTTCTTTCTGCTTATGGTAACAAACTGGGACTACAAATAAAAAATCATTTGCTGTATGTTTATACTGCAAGAACTCTCTAGGAAACCTGGGACAGTAAGGATATCTTCCAAAGGCAGATTTCTTTTAAAATCAGTATGTTACACTAAAATTTACTGGAACAATATATATGTATTTTAAAGGCATTCCATTAAATTAAGCCTACTTCTCCAATGGATTTTAAAGAAACTCCTCTGGAACCGAACATTCCACTTTAAAAAAGAAATCAATGGAAAAATGAAGTTTGTTTCCAGAATTTTGTTTAACAGTCAGGTTTTCTGGAACATACCTATTCCAAATGTGAATGAATATCTGCATAAAAAGAATCTATTAGCTGGAAAATGGTAATTAGCGGTTTTTCATCCCCACTATTAGTCATTCAAAAAATATACTTCAAGTGAAGTTTTCGGTTAAGTACACATTCAGACCAATTTTCCAAAATTTCTACCAAGAGGCACTGTGGCATACGATGAAAAGAATAAAGGATTCAGAATCGAAAACCCTATGCCTTCGCCTCTGCCAACAAATATTATTTGACCTTAAAATCCATTCAACCCTCTCTGGGTTTCAGTTACCTCTGTTATATAAAAATATTAGAAGTATAACATGTAAAATAAATAGCTCTCATTAATAAAAAGAATTGGGAATAGGGCAAATCCACAGATGTAGAAAGTAGAATACAGGTTACAAGGGGCCAGGGTAGGAGTAGAATGGGGAGTTAATGCTTAATTGGTACAGAGTTTCTGTCTGGGGTCATGGAAAAAAGTTCTGGTAATGGTAGCACAACACTATGAATGTAATAAACACCACTGAATTATGTATTTGAATGTGATTAAAAGGGAGAAAATTTAGGTTGTATACATGTTACTAGAAAAAAATTTTAAAAACATGAGGACTATATAATGCCAACAGTGAACCCTAATGATTTTACATATGGACTACACATATAATAATATTGTTAGTTCAACTGTGACAAGGGTACCACAGTAATGCAAAGTGATACTAAGAGGAGAGATTGTGTGTGTGGGGGCGGGGAGGGGAGTAATATAGGAACTCTAATTTCCTGCATGATTTTTCTGTAAACTTATAATTTCTCTAAAAAATGTAAATTGAAAAAAAAGTCAATACAGTATAAAACCATTATTTCACATAAACTACGAAAAGTAAATTTCCCTTTTAAAAACACAGCCACACTATTAATATGGTGTTCTTAGTATAGCTTTTAAAACTGGACTCTAATGTCTAAAATATTCATTTGAAATTATTCTTACCTTTCTTCTGAGCTATACAATCGAGCAAGTCCAAAATCTGCAAGTTTTATCTGCCCTCTGGTAAAAGTAAGATAAAATGCGCAAAAAATTTTAGTCTACTCTGAAATAATCATACACATTCATTTTCTATTCCTACAAATATAAACTTTAACTCTGATCACATTGCAGTACCACCAAGTTCCTACTTAACAGGGAAAGGCAGTAAAAGTTAAATTCACAAAAAGATAAAGTAAAATATTAGTATTTTGCTTTGGATAGTTTCAGTTACTATTCATACTATTTGAATAGTGCTATTATACTAGTACTTTTATAACTACTATTATGACAATAGTACCAATGTAACAGTATATCAAGACTATTCAGTTACCATTTAAAAACTACACAGATGAAAATACGAGTTAATTTCTACTAATACTTACCGATAAGACAAGTTACTTAATTCAAACAAGCAATGCTCAAGAACCAGATCATTTTAAATTTATGTTTAATTTTCCATTACTTGTAGAGCTAAGTACTAGAACACTTTCTATTTATTAAAATCAGGACTAGGTAGATCTCAATAAAACAAACAAATAGTACCAATTACAATAGAAGTATCAGAGTTTAAGTTAGTGAAATATTTAACATGAACTTTAAATATCATGGATAAACATAAGTCAAAAAAAGTTTACTTTAAAACTATTTTGGGGAAATGGATGTAACTCAAGCAGTTGAGTGCCTGCTTCCCAAGAACGAGGTCCCAGGTTCGAACCCCAGTACCTCCTAAAAAAAACAAACAAAAAACCTGTTTTGAAAAACAAAAATTTTAAATATTCTCTTAACCTAAAGATGAAATCGTTAATAGAAGACCCATTCATCTGAAAAAAAAAATTAAACTGAAAAGTCAACTAAATATTATTTTATGAAGATTACAAATTATTATTAGAACCTAATTTAATTAAACAACATTTAACATAAACTTAGAGGTACCTCAAGCCATAACACTGGTTATGTTAAAATAGAAGCAATAAAGTAAGCTAAATTTTATAGCCTTTAACAGAATCAAGCTATGCATTATACAACACACATGTTAAACATACATATCAAGCTCATATCCATACCTATTATTTAGAAGAATATTTGAACATTTAATATCTCTGTGCAAAAAGTTCTTCTTATGACAATAATCCAGACCTTCCATGAGCTGTCTCATAAATGACTTTATGTGGTTTTCATTAAAATGAACTAAGCCTGATTCCAGTAGTCCCATCAGATCATGGTCCATATATTCAAACACCAGATAAAATGCACCTAAAGAATGAAAATAATTAATACATTAAGATATTCATCCTTGCAACTTTTCTACAGGCCCTAAATTTTTAAAATTAAAATGCTGGTGGCAAAGTGAATCCTGGAAAAGAAGTGCTACTTTTTCACTTTAGTGATAGTCATCTTTCTTTCTGAATTTAGTATCAACATCTAACCCAATTTTCTTCTGCTAAAACTACTATGATATAAAATCAACCCTGCTGATTTCCACCTCTATATGTCTAAGATATAATAGTATTTTGACTAATTTCCTAGAGGGGTATGTTCTAAGAACAAAAAGAACCACTAAGGAACCTTAAATTGCACTTAGTAGTTTTCTTAGACAGAAAAATAATTTCTTAATAACCTGTGTGGGGAAAACCTTCCAGAATGGGAGTCAATGCCCAGAAGCAATAAGGTGAAAAGATGGATAAGGGGGACTATGTAAAAGTAAAAATATTTTGCATGCCAAAAGTAACTATGAAACCAAAAGAATATAGCAAACAGGAAAAATCCAACTTATATTTAGACACATAATTTACATGATAAAGAGTCTCTCTCAAATGAAAAGAAAAAGATTAACCTTATAGAAAAGTAGCCAAAAAAGTTCACCAAAAAAATCAGTGCAAACTATCCTAAACCCAATGAAAAGTTGTCCAAACTTGCTCATAATAAGATTTTTTTTCATATTAAAACTTTACCAAGGTACCAAACTGACAAAAACCCAAAAAATATGACAACATACTCTAATGGCAAATCTGTGAATAACACTCTCATACACTGCTAGTGAGAATACAAATCCTGTGGAAGGAAATTTGGCAATATCTAGCTAAATTACATATAGCATTTCTCTTTGTCCTAACAATTCCATTTCTATGAGCCTGTTCCAAAAATTCACTGTCAAAAAAAAAAAAATGATGCATACATAAAGCTATTCAGTGCAGAACTTTTTCTAATAGCAAGACTGGAAACTAGAAACAATACAAATGACTTAATAGCAGGAGACTGGTTGAATAAACTACGGTACATGTGCATGGTAGAGTACTACGTAGTTATAAAAAGAAGTCATGATCTCTATACATGGATATGGAATGCTCTTCAGAACATATGATTAAGTGAAAAGAACAAAACACAGTACAGCACTTTTAATATGCTTCCATTTATATTCAAAGGTCAGGGGGTCCATATATACAAAATAAAAACTAGACAGATGGATCAAGCACTAAAAAAACAGTTACCCATGGATGGAGAACAAGGTGAAGAAAAGAAATGAAAATGGGACTATTCTGAATGCATCCTATTGAGTCATTTTGATTTTGGAAACCTTTAATTACATTTTACATATTAAAACATATCATTAGCCTAAAGAAGGTAAAAAAGCAATCCAAAATTGTCTACCAAATTGGTTGTATAAAGGACAGAAAACAATTATTTCAAACGTGTCTAAGATATAGTATTTTGACTGTAATTCACTCTAAAAACAAAAAGAGCCACTAAGAAACCTTAAACTATACTTAGTTTCTTAGTAATTAATATTAGTATTGTTATTTTGAAATTATTTTATGTACAATGTAGGGTAAAATGAACTGTGTTAATGTCTTAGGACACAAGATTTTCAGTATAAAAGACAAGTGTAAAATGAAATAAGAAAAAAATGACAATCAACTGTGGTAGCCAGACTCCACGATGGTCCCCAGTAATCCTCATCTGAGGGTCCATGCCCTCCCATATTGAATCAGGGCTGGGCTGTGTGACCAACAGAATATGGCAGAAGTGACAGTATGTTACTTCGAAGGGTAGGTCATAAAGATACTGCAGCTTCCACCTTAGTTTGTTGGATCATTTGCTTTGGCCAGACATGAAGTTGTCAGGATACCCAAGTGGAGAGGCTAATACGAAGAGGAACTGAGACCTCCCACCAACCAGGGAACCACAACTTGACAGTCATGAGAGTAAGCAACCTTGCAAGTGGATTCTCCCATCTCAGACAAGCATTCTGTTGACTGCAGCCCTCAGCCAACACTTCACTGCAATCTCATGAGAAAACCCAAGCCAAAACTGTCCAGGCAAGATTCCTGACCCACAGGTAAACCATAAGAGATAATATGATTATTATTGTTTTATGCCGCTAAGTCATGGAATAATTTGTTTCACAGCATTATAGTGCGCTCATAATGTATTTTCCCTTTCTAAAAAAGAAAAAAAAAAAAAATTCCAGTTCAGTCCATTAAAAACCCTAAAAGCAAATAACCCAGCAGTAATGAGAACCCCCAGCACTCAGATTGTGCTCTCCAAATTTCCATCAAAAAAATAACCAGAGCTCTTTGGAAAAATGCCTATGCCCAGACTATAAACAGGAAATGTATAATTTGATCCTGGGACACACTGTGCCAGAAAGCAAGGAAGTGAGAAAGGCTTCTAGGTTGTGTCAAAGGACACAGGAGCCAACTTAAAGGTGCTCTTTACTATCCAAAGCAAGAAGTAATTTGAGCATCAAAAAGAATGACTGCAATAGATTATCAAAACACATTAATTAAAATCCATGGACTCCACAATGACATTAAAAACAAACAAACCGAAAAAAAAAAAAATCTGGTCAAAGTTGGAGGCTTCTAGGATACCTACTCATTCTCAAAATTCATGCACAAAAATAAAGAAACCAAGTTTTTATCTTACCTGTCTTGCACAAAATACTTCAGGGCAAAGAGTTAAGGAAAAGTTCTTTATGGAAATGCACAAGAAATGACAAGACTCAGAAAATCACTGCTTTTCAAAACTTAATGAAATTATGAATCTAGGCAACTATCATCAAATGTTTGCTAAAACCATAAGATGAAAAATAAATGGGTAAATCAGGATGGCAATAACTCAAGTCATGGATCAACTTCAACATCATAAGTGGGACAATCAAACATTTGGTGACTCATCATGAGGTACAATAGGAACATCCCTACATCACCTTTTAAGTATATTTGCCAAAAGAGTTGAACCTACACTTCCAAATCTAATTACCATTTATACGAAATAAGAAGAAAAGATAAACACCAAAGGGAAGCATTCAGCCAAATTCCAAAAAGTGATCTATTGTGAATGAAATAAATGGAATGAAATTTTTTAAATAAGAGAAAAAAATCAAGGCTTAAGATACTAATTAATAATTATATATGGACATTGTTTGCATCCATATTAATTTTTGAGACAAATGGATAAATGTAAATGTGGACTGTTAGGTGATATCATAAAATTATTACCATGTTTGTAAGATATACTATTTTTTCTTTTCTTTTTTAAAATAACCACAACATTGTTATCTACTTAGAGATAATCAATTATTCATGGTTAAAACATGACCTGAGATTCGCTTAAAAATAATTTAGCAAAAGAAAAAAAAGTGGAGAGAGATGAAACAAGATTGGCAAAATGCTGGTAACTGCTAAAGCTGAAGGATGGAAATACTAGAGTTT
The DNA here is from genome assembly GCF_030445035.2 of Dasypus novemcinctus. Classification (NCBI taxonomy): domain Eukaryota; kingdom Metazoa; phylum Chordata; class Mammalia; order Cingulata; family Dasypodidae; genus Dasypus; species Dasypus novemcinctus. The sequence goes on from NC_080677.1 coordinate 18,435,470, forward strand.
GTTTTACTATTTTTTCTATTTTTATGTTTGACTATTTCTTCTATTAAATGTCTGAAAAAAAACTAAATAAAGTAAAATTTTAGAAGGTTTTGAAATTATCTTGAATTAAGGAATAAGTTTTATGTAACCTGTTTTAAATTTGGCTTTTATTTTTATCAAGATTATATGAGTTTAAGGCAATGTTTTTCAAACTGTGGGTCATGAAATCAATTTCTTCATAACCTCCATTTTGAAAAGTTTTTTGTATTGCTTATTTTTCTATATTGTATTTAAACATGAATAAAATATTCAATATTTTAAAAATATAACATACTAAGTAAAATTTTATTTTGGTAGGAAATTATATACATACATATGCTTAGAAAAATGTCGAATATCAAAATTCTAAGAGCGGTTTATCTCTGCATGAGTAGTTAGGTGATTTTATTTTCTTCTTTTTGCTGCCATTTTCTGACTTTTCTATAATGAATACAAATAATAATTTTTAAAAAATATTAACAATTGTGCCTAATATACAAATTGAGGTCATAGAGGATACGGAAATGGTAAAAGAGCATGAAAAAGATGCTCCATACCTCACCAGTAAACAGGAAAGTACAAATCAAACCAAGAGTGAGATAGCATTTTCCCCCCTCAAACATAATATTCAGTCATGACCAAGATGCAGGGAAATTCATATACTGCTACAATCTTTTGGGAAAGTAATCTAACGATATGTATTAATTAAAAATTCAAGGGGAATAGATGTGGCTCAAGTAGCTGAGCACATGCTTCCCACATGGGAGGTCCTGCGCTTGGTTCCCAGTGCCTCCTAAAAAAAAAAAAAAAAACATGAAGCAAAACAAAAAAACCAACTCAGGGAAGCCGACGTGGCTCAGTGGTTTAGAGCCAGCTTCCCACATATGAGGTCCTGGGTTCAATCCCCAAACCCTGGTACCTTAAAAACTTTTTTTAAAAAATACCCTTTGATTTAGCAATCTCACCTTGGGGAGTATACCTAATGAGATAATGGCACCAATACAGAAGTACATATATGCAAGGATGCTTGTAGCAGTGTTGTTTGTAATGGAAAAATGCTTATTAATAGAGAAATAGTTGAATAAATCTGTTCTTTCCATCCTGTAGCATATATTCAGCTACTTAAAAGAAAGGTTTTCACCTGGAGGTATTTTTTATTATATAATAAAAGTAAAATACAGAGTAAAAAGTACTTAGCAACAACAAAGCCTATTATGTGTGTGTGTCTGTCTGTCAGAGACATTCTGGGCCTGTCTTTCTGCCAGACTCTCAGTGTGTGTCTGTCCTCTGTTTATGATTATACTGAATTACTTTGATTTTATAATTCTTAGAGAGGAACTTTATTTTGCAAAGGAAATTTTTAAATAATTTTTAGTTAAAAGTCTTTAAAATATAACACCCTTTAATCAATAAAAGCTGATCACAACAAGCTTTGCACTTACAAGCAAAGCAAGTAATAAGAACCAATGAGAAAACAACCCCAGGCGAACAAATAATTATGTTACTTGCATTTCTGATCTCCTTTATTCAGTAGACAATGTGGCAATTTTTCACTGTATTTGGAAAGAGCCTTTAAATTTAAATGTCTGGGGGAGCGGATGTAGCTCAAGTGGTTGAGCGTCTGCTTCCCATGTACAAGGTCCCAGTTTCGATCTCCGGTACCTCCTAAAAACAAAACAAACAAACAAAAAAAAACCAACTCTCACTGGGGAGCGGATGTAGCTCAGTGGCTGAGCACCTGCTTCCCATGTACAAGGTCCTGGGTTCAATCCCTGGTACCTCCTAAAAAATAAAAAAATAATTTAAAAAAACATCTGCCTTACCTATAGATTTGGGGGGAAAACAGTAAGAGGTCAACACAAGCATTTGAGGTCCTTAGAGTAATAATGAACATGACTTTCAATTGGTGAAAACTCCTCACCAACCCCAGAACAACCCTGACCCACTGGGACATTCTAAGACCTTAATGTCATTTTAAACTGGACCTCCCTAGTCCACACCTCTTGTTTCATTAGAACTACTTCTGCTGACTTGATGGAAAACCCAATGTGCACTGGCTTCAACAAAAATGGTAGTTTACAATTTTCTAAACTTTCTACTTTGTTTGGGTATGGTGTGAAACACAACTTCAAAATCCTATGGCAACAGCCCAGGTTTCTTCTCTCCATTTCTCAGTGCTGGCTCTAACCTCAGAAACCACAATGTCTCAAGATGGTTACTTGCAGCAAGCAATAGCCCCTTCTTGTTCTCAGGCTCACATCTCACAGGTAAGAGATAAAAGGACCTCACTCTATACATTAAATCTCAGCAGAAAGTCTCAACCCCATGGACAGAAATGTTAGACTGTGACTAGCATGCCCCTTGAGCTGGTAGCAGAGTTGGTTTCACAACTACATGGACCAAGAATGGATGAAAAGTGGATCCTCAAATAAACAAACCCAAGGTTGTTACAGGAAATAGGGTAAATAGGTGCTGCGTTGTTCCCAAACATATCCAATATAATACCTACCTCAAAGTAGGGCCAGTAACAAACTATATTCTAGAACTATGTTGTACATTCAAGAGGCACTAGTAACAAGTGGCTCTTGAGTATCAGAAATGTGACTAGGCCCAAAGGAGATGAGACAATACAGTCATAACCCAAAAAATGCAAAAATCTCATTAACTTTTTAATATTTTAAAATTAATTACATGTTAATATTCTGGATATATTACATAAGCTTAAATAAAATAAATTATTAAAAATAACTTCTGCCATGTAACAGAAAAGCTGAAGAACCCCAAGTATCACCAGCAGCCAGCCCAAGAATATTGCACAGTCTTCAGAGAGAAAGCATCACCTTGATGACATCTCGATTTTGTATTTCTCATAGCTTCAAAACTATGAGCTAATAAATTTCTGTTGTTTAAGAAAAAAAAAATTCACCTCCTTCTAATTTTCAAAATAGAATTTCCACAAAATTTTTTCTTTTATCTACATGGTTAGCATTATATGTCTACTGAACACCACTGTTATAGAGACAAAGACATGGAATCACTTGCCTGACCAGTCAATGGCTTGGAGAGAATGCAGATAATTCATATATAACTTGAAAAGGTCTGTTTCTTAAAAAGTTAACAAAACGAAACAATATCTTCAAGAAAATAATTCAACTACCACTTTATCTAAGCATCACAGTTTTATATTTACTCCCAATTATACTCTTGCTATTTCCATTTTAAAAAGAAAGCTGGGAAGGTGATTGTGACAAGCTCAGAAATATAAAACAATCACAATAAAGGTCTATAAAATCTAGTTAACCCACCCTTTGCCCTTTCAAGAGCATGTTTTGACTATCTCAAGTTAAAAAGAAATAACTGAAATAAAGGTTCTAGTAGGCAAAGTGAAGGAGTTTTATATCATTTATGAGATCATTCACATCAGGAGGGAAGAAAAGAAACGATTTCCAATTTTTAAAAATGGTACTTTTACAAAGAATTTTTTTACCTTTCAATTTGTGGTGAAGTACATTTGTTCTCTGGTAGCTATTTCCACTTTTGCTACCAAAATAATGTCCCCATACAGTTAGCAGTTAAGAGAGATGCTATCAGTGTTTTCATGACTGCTAACCATAGGTGAGAAAGAATCAGAGCAAAAATAAGAGGAAACAATGAAAGACACCAAGAAGTGGCCCTTGAAGAGCGCTCTTCTCCACTACTACTGGCATTAAGAATCTAATCCTTAGCTTACTTTGGCAACAACAAAAATTGCTTCATATAGAAAAATACCTGTTAGCTGAACTCTTACCTCATACTACATTCAAACATTAACTCAACCTAAATATAAGAGCTAAACCATAATACTTTCAGAAGAATACATGGGGAAAAATCTTCATGATCCGGGATTTGGCAATGAATTCTTAGATATGACATCAAATATAACACTAACACCACCAACAAAAATGATCTGGATGTATTCAAACTTTAAAAATTTTGTGCATCAAAGGATATTATCAAGAAAGTGAAAATACAACCTAAGGAATGACAACAAATATTTGCAAATCATATCTGATAAAGACTTGGTATCCAGAATAAATAAAAAGCTCTTAGAACTGAACAACAAAAACAACAAGCAACCCAATTAAAAATATGGGCAGGACCTTGAATGGACATTTGAGTGGACATTTCTGCAGAGAAGATACATAAAATAACCCACAGGTAAATGAAGATCTTCAACATCATTAGTCATTAGGGAAATGTACAGCGAAAAGCACAATGAGGGACCATTCACACTACTATGATGGCTCTTTAAAAAAAAACAAATACAATGCACTGGTAAAGATGTGGAGAAATAGGAACCTTGTATATGACTTGTGATAATGTAAAATGGCTTGCTGCTGCGGGAAACAGTTTGGTGGTTCCTCAAGAAGTTAAAAATAGAATTATCCTATGACCCAGCAATTCCACTACTAGGCATATACTCCAAAGAACTGAAAACAGGTATTCAAACATATACCTGGTATGTGAATGTTCACAGCAGCACTATTAACAAAAGTCAAAACGTAGAAACAAGCCAAATATCCATCAAATGATGAGTGGATAAACAAAATGTGGTATATCCATACAGTGGAATACATGTCACCACATGGGTGAACCTTGATCAGGTGTTGCAACAAAAAGCCACAAATTCTAAGATTCCATTTAAATAAAATACCCAGAATAATAAGTCCAGAGAGAAAAACTGTGCATTGGCAGTCGCTAGAGCTGGATGAAAGACAAAGCAGGAAGAAAATGATTAATGGGTATGGGGTTTTAATTTGAAGTGATAAAAATGTTTGAAACTAGACAGAGTAGAAGGCTGCACGACACTATGGATGTACTAAATGACACAGAATTGTTCACTTTACCTTGGTGAACTTTGTGTTACATGAATTTTTTAAGAAAAAACCTGTTAGCAGAACTAGTTTTAAAACAAGAGAAAATAAATAATTTTTCTTGATTTTCTTTTCAAAGTGTTTATATATAGCAAGAAGGAAGAAACTATACCAAGAAAACAAGCACAATAAATTCAATGCCACACTGATTTAAGTTAAATGAAACTAAACTATCCACTCATTATTTCACCATGGTCCAAACATGAAAAACAAGTTGAAATCACAGCCAGCACAATTTATAAAAATGTATTTGAGTATTCTTTATAGTAAGATTATTTCTGAAGGGAGGGAGGACGGACCTTCAGGAAAAGAAGATGAAAAACTGATTGACTCTCAAATATCTACTCTAGAAATTGTCTGTATTAACCTAGATCCTACTTTTTCAAGGTTAATAAATCAGCAAAGGCTGGAAAAAGACATGATGAATAGGGATGGTGAATGAAGAACAAAAAAGGACAACTTTCCATTTATAATGCATAATTTAAGTGATTTTTCTGATTATATATTTTATATAAAGTCTCTATACTATATGAATTATTTTAGAATTTTACCTTGTGAGACTTTACTTAACACAAATCAACAAAACTTTATTGTTTACAAGTACAAAAGTGAATAACAGTCACTGATACCAGGAACCTCATAATACAGCACTGTAGAAAGATATAAATAGAAGTGTAGGATATAATGCTTTAAAACTGATAAGATTTTAAAATGCAGGAGTATTCCAGAAGATGAAACTTCACTGGAAAATCAGAATGAGATATTTTAACTAGATATAAAGCAGGCCTAAGAGGCAAGCAGGCTGATAAGCATGGAGGGGAGAGAGAGCATGCTGAGTCTGAAGTACCTATTATGAAATATGAACATGGACATATCTAGTAAACATTATAGCTATCTGGAGCTTAGGTCCAGAAATATTTTTATAAGGATGATGATGACATGAACCACAGAGCTATGAGAGGATCTGGGAAAAGGGGTGAAGAGCACTAAGAACATAACCCTGAAGAGCACTAACATTTAAGAGCAAGACAAAGAGGAGGCCAGTGAGGAAGGCAATGAAGCAACAGCCCTAAAGGCAGAAAGCAAACCTAAATAGAACTCTTTCACAAAAGCTGACTCTTTCAACTCTTTCAAGAAGAATTTCAAAATGCATGGCAACAAAATAAATGCTGCCCATGTCAAATAAAAAACTGAGAAATGACTACTAGTTTTGAAAAGAGATCATTAGTGATCTATCTTTTCGTAATGGGAAAAGTGGGATCAATGCATGAATGAAAACATGAGGAAGTACAGACAGCAAGTGTTGATTACCCTTTTACAAAGTTTGGCAACAAAGAAGAGATTTGAGTAGGTTCAGAACTAGAGATCAGTGGAGAGGAGTTGAAACATAAGAAATAATACACAACCCAGTTCCCAGAACTTGAGGGAAATTAGTTTCAAGTAGGAAAGAAATAACGCTACTCCCTCTGAGACAAAAGAGAAAAATGGGTACACAGTTCAGTGTACAGAAGGCTAGAAGTTGAGAGAGTAAGTTACCTGGTAGTGTGAATTTCTGTGTAAAGAATGAAGTAATGTTTTCTATTAAGAGAATGAACAGATGCTCAACAAGGCATCTTTTGTAGAATGGAAGAGGGTGCTAAGGACAAAATGACTGTCTAGTACCCCTGAGGTCCCAGTTTTATAGACTATAAATCTGAAGGGAAAACAATCCACATGGTTCTATGATTCTTCTCCAGCAGGATTAGTATGGAAAAAATGTGATTCCCTCCACGGTTGAAAGGTTAGGGAAGGTGACAGGAGGATAAACTATTAAGAGGGATAATTATACTGGTGAGAGTCTTTGAAACTCTTTAATAACAAACCCCAAACATTTTTACCTTACAAAAATGTATAATCAAAAGTAAGTATATTAGAACTCTGCCTTCTCAAATGTAACATCAGAAATAAGGAAGAGAATTTAAGGGACACTCTAATGGTTCTACTGTAAAACTGAGAGCTAAAAATATTACATTGTTCTTTAATTGAGAAAGTAAAAGTCAGATTTTGCAAATATTTGTGCTATATACATTTTTTAAACATTTTATATGAAATTCAAAATAATTTCTGCCTGAAATCTACAAAGAAATAAATAACATTTCTTCTTGTAGCTCTTTTCTCAGGGGTTGTTTGACAATTAAAAGACCATCTGTAATGGCTAGAAAACATTTTTAGTTTTAACAGTAGTTAAGAAGTGACTTATTAACCTAACATTAGAGTCCCAAATCATACAGCATCACCAGACATTTTTCCAGTCTCATTTAACTATGTTCTATTCAAGCTGGGGCAGAGAAGAAGGAAGACAATATATTCCCTACTCAAAAAAACCCCAGCCCAGCACCAATCCTCCACAAGTAGGATGGAATTATCTAAGACAGAATCTTACTCACTAAAATATAAGTGTTATATGGGTAAGAGCCTTCTGTATCTAGTTTTCTTTCTGCCTATTCCCAACACCTGGAACAATGTCTGGCATATATAATCGGTGCTCAACAAATATTTGTTAAATAATTTCTTCTAAAAGTATTCATGTATTTATTTCAGATTTTTAAAAAATTAATACCCAGAAGTCCCATCTTTTCCAACTCTATCTTTCCTACAGTCTGAGAGATAGAAAAAAGAATTGGGGGATAAAGTATGGGATGTGGGAACTATCCTCATCTTTTTTTCATTAGTATTACTGTACAAAACCTAAAAAGGGATACATGCACACAACAAAAAGTTGTGGCTAAGAGTGTTAATAGCAATTAAAAGAGAAAAAGACCAATTCCTGAAAAGGCAGAAGAGAAAGGTTTGATAATTGTGCCAGCCTGAAACTAAATGACTTTGTATGTTTATATTGAAGGGGAGCAGATGTAGCTCTAGTGGTTGAGCACCTGCTTCGCATGTACAAGGTCCTGGGTTTAATCTTTGGTACCTCCTTAAAAACAACCAACCGAAAGAAAAAACCTGAAGAAACCCCCGGCCCTTCAAGCTTCAAACTCTCAGAACTTAAAAAGTTCCTAGTTTTTCACCTCAGGGCCTTCATTCCTATTTTCAGGCCTCCGAGGGTGCCACCTGTGATAGTGGCTGGGTAAGTAAATATGCTCCCATTACCTGAAAGGTCGGAAGAAAGGGAAGAGCAGAAATTAATTTAATGCCGCCACAACTCGTAGTGGGAACATGTACACATCTGGCCTCGAAATTTGAATTGCAAATGCATTTTTCCATAAACAGTAATAACATCAAGGTTAGATTCCCCATATCCTATTATTAAAAACAAATGGAAATGACTATCTGTTTGAAAAAGAACACTTCTAGTCAATATTTTTCACATAAGGTATTTTGGGTAGCATGAAGTGTGTTTTATTTTTCCTGTACCTTATCTCCTCCTCTAAACTACTTACTTCACAGATTTGAGGATTAAATGAGTTGAAAACAGCATCTGGCCCATAGGACACATTACATTTTTAAGTAAACATTAATCTATTTTTCAGATTTGTTAAGTTTTTCGAATTAATTTTCAAAGACATGTTGGCTCTACTTTTTCAGTGATGTTTCCATCTTTTTCATTCCTTTTCTTTTTTCTTTCTTGGTCTTCCTCTAAGAGAACTGTCTATTGGCTAAATGATCAAAATTACTACTTCTACATTCTAGTTCATGCACTTTTATTTGGGAACTTCACATTAATTTGCTTTACAAGTTTATCATTTATAACTTTTCAACATTTTTAAAGGAGTCTTATCTTTCAAAGTTAGCTTGCTTCTTAAAAACTTCACCTACAACCAATTTCACCCATAGCCAAACTGTCATCACTTTAAAAACATAGGTTACATTAAGCAAGTTTTATTTAGCTTAATCGGGAAGGTTCTGCTAAATGGCCATCATTTAATATAGCTTCTGCTGTAAGAATTAAAGTGAAATTATTGTGCAAAGTATGTTCAACCTCAGTTACATTCTGGATAAATGTAATTACCAGGTTTTCTTACATCAGAATTAACTGAGGAGTAGAGAGAGACACTTTAAAAACAAGTAATTAAGTACGTAGAAATATCAATAGAGGGAATCCTGGCTGGTAGGGTAGCTGCTGCAGAAGTAATACAGGATGATAAAAGAATCTAAACTCATGGAAGTTAAGTTTATCAACTATCTTACATCTAGAACATAATGTAGAATTCCAACTCACTTCAAGAAAATTCATTTATAGCCTGAGACATATAACAAAAAGATTTTTTCGAAGTACAAAAACCAATTCCTGTTAAATATATAAATCCTATGAGTTTATAATCCCATTATGCACTACAATGATCACAAAATCCTCACATTGAAAATGAGATGCCTGAAAACCCAAGGGAGAAATGAATTTATAGTGTGATGGAAGATCGGGCAGGAAATAATTATTACATTCACTGAAAATACAACAGTGAAGTCAGAACACTTAATAAAAAGGATATCAATGGAAATCTGCACACCTTAAATTTAGAATGGTCATCCAACCATTATTTTATTACCTTTATAACTCAGCATGTTTGGCTGCCAACTCCCACCTGTCCTAGAGACATGGACTAACTTGAAATGGGAAAAGTTTACATAACCTTAACATCACAGTAGAGTAGGTATTTCTCAATCCTTTCACAATACCCTAGGCAAAGCCAATGGATTAGCCTCTGTTCAACTCAGCTACTGCCGGTCCTCCCTCCCTCCCTCATAATAAGCTCCTGAATTCTGAAAGTGCTAATTTTTTACTTTTCTCATTTTCCCCCTTCTTTATCATGCTTTAAAACTGGTTTCATTGATGTTTAGACATATGCTGATTCAGGCCTATGAGGCATGAAGAAAGCTCCTGGGAGTGAAACCTTCTTTATAAGAGAGAGCTGTAGAAGCCAAGCTCTCTCTACCAGATATGAACAACTACCCCTTAAAGCCATCCTACAATGAGAAAGAAGCAGATGCTGTGGAGGACAAACCTTGAGTCTTTAATGACATACTTAAGCCACTGAACGAACAACGAACACTAAAACCTTCTGATGTTAACTAATAGATTCCCATACCACTTTAAACTATTTCAGTTTAATTTTCTGCAATGTTCTCCTTCAAATTATCTGTACACCATTAAGACATTCTCAGATTACTAAAAACAATAGATACTAATAAGTTATAGCTACAATTTACAAAAATTTTACAAAATACTATGGAAGCACAAACTAGTATTTAGAATACACAAATGAAAATTCTACCACCTGATTTAATCAGTATTACATTTGAAGGACAGACTCACAGTCTAGTTTTTCTCATGCAGATTTTTGGGGGAAGAGAGGTAGCTTTAAAAAAAAGTCTGCTTCTTAAAGTAAATAAACCAATAGTTTTCCTTAAGTTTATTACATATTAACATGAAAAAATGTGGGCAAGCATGTGTTTGGTAAAGCACAGTAGATAGAAGCTAAAAACGAGTAATCTAAGCCTAACTTCTGGAATGACCTCCTAATATCTCAGGTGGATCTCACCTACTGCCACAGTAAACAAAGCCTAAACGGGTGCTCCAGAGAACTCCAGAGACATCTGGACACCACAGGCAAGAACACAATCCCGTAAGATCAGCACCCCGTCGGTGGGCCTTCCCTTGGAACACATAACAGAGGCATTCATTTATAACTTCCTTACACATGATTCATCTAAGAACCCTTTTATTTGAACCTATAATTAATTAAATATATGTCCCAGAGACTTAAATCTCAGTCTGTTTATATGCTGGTTGAGCTCTGAATCTTAGCAGAGTAGTGTCCAACACCTACTTTCCAGTTCATTGGAATTGCCCAGGACAGCTAACAAAATGATGATAATGATGATGATGATGATAGACAAACCTACCCCAAAAAACAATGAATATTTATAATTGCAAGCAAAACTGTTCCTTCCATCTGCCCCATAAAATCTAAGCCCTTCCCATTCTGAAGCAACAATGGGCATCACTATGCCAAAATCCTCAAGATTAAGGAATGAACACACATAAAGGGGGAGTGCAACTATGGACCAACTATGGAAGAACAGGAGGAACATAGAATATTTTCAGTTGGTATTGTTCTGCATGATAATTGCAATGACCAATAAAGGGCATTATACATTTCTCAAAACCTATAAAATTGTAGGGTACAAACTGTGAACTATAATGTAAACTGACGATCTTGGTTAGAAGCAATGTTCATCAAGTGTTAACAACTGTACCACACTAATGTAAGATGCTATTAAAAGGAGAAAGGGTGAGAGGGGTCAGGGGTGAGGTATAAGTGAATCCCCTATTAACTTTTCTGTAATCTAAAACTTCTTTTAAACTAAAGTTTATCATATGGAGGAAAAAAAAACAGTAAAAAATATTCATCTACAGAGAAAAGTCTACTCAAGTAAAATACATCCAAATATATCTAGAACACTATTTTTGTCCTATTTTTTTAATGGCTGCATAACGACAGAGATGTCTATTTTGCAGAACACTGCACAGTATGTCCTCAATACTGTAAAGATTACTGAGTAAATTATTTATATAGATGTACTGTACATAAAAATGTCTTGAAAAAAACTGAAGAAGGGGGAGATGCTGGTTTCTCTTCATTGTTGACTATAGTATTTGCAAATGTCAGAGGATCTGCCGCTTACTTCCCTTCTACTCCTTTATGCTCTTTATTTCTAGCATTTGAACAAAACGTTATTCTTATAGTTCTAGAAAATAAATCAAGAGAAAAGTTTTTAAAACCACCAATTTTTGATGGAAAAAAACACAATAGCTCATCTCAATTACATTTCTTTTATTATAGTGAGAATGAATTATTTTTGTTCACTGAAGAATATTTATTTCATATTACCTGTTTATGACCTTTTCTAATTAATTATGAGGTATAAAGGAGAGTTATGCCTATGTGCTTAAAAGAACAGTTATGCCAGTTTATATTTCTCTTCACTTCAGATGATATACTTCTAAAGATAAGACACCTAGCATAATATTATCCAAGCTCTAACGTGACTTTCGACAAAATTCTAAACACGACTAAATCTCTGGTGGCCACTGCCTTTATATCAATGATAAAAGTTCTTCCATTGCTAGAATAATAACTCTTTGGTAAAATAATAATAAGTGTACTTTAGACCATTGATCATTCCCCAATCTTGAGGATTTGGGGATGGTGATGCCCACTCTGCTTCTAACTGACAGGAGGCTTAGATCCCCCATGGGGCAGATGGATGGAACTATCTTGTTTGCAGTTGCAGACACTCTCTATTCCTTGGGATGGGCAATGTACACCATTGTCACCTTGTTAGTTGTCCTGGGGGAGTCCAATGAACCAGAGAGTAGGTTTTGCAATGCTACAGAAATTCAGGGCTCAACTGGCATATGGACAGACCAAAGATTTAAGTCTCCGGGACATATAATTATCAAGTATAGTGCTAATTATGGGTTCAAATAAAGGGGACAGAAGAGACATACGTAAAGAACCTGTAAATGAGTCTAACTCAGTTACACTGGGAAGCATAAATTCCAAGGCAAGGCCCAGTGACAAGGTGCCAAATTCCTGAGTGTGTTTGCCATGCTTATGGTTTCTGGCTATCTCTATAGCCCTCAGGAACCATGCTGTTTGAGACACTGTTTATAGTGGCAATCAATGAGATCCTGCTGAGATGTGCATAAGCATAACTTCTGGAAGGACCTCCCAACTCACTTTGAAATCTCTTAGCCATAAACTCATTTGTATTTAACATTTCCCCCTTTTGGTCAAGGTCTTTTTCCAGATGCATTGCTAGTTGTTGCTGCTTGGTAATAATCCCTCAGTGCCAGGGAGGCTCATCCCCAGGAGTCATGTCCCACATGGGGGTGGAGGGGGTGGGGAGGGGAGGGAGGAGGCAAGGTAGTATGTAGTGTGTTTATATGCTGAGTTAGGTGCAGAGAGAGGACACAGTTGAGCAACAAGGAGGCTTTCAGATAGTAACTCTAAACACTATATAATAAGGCAGTGGCCACCAGAGGTTCTAAGGGATGGGAGAGGGATGAATTGGTATAATATGAGGGCATTTTCAGGACACTGGATTTGTCCTGTGCATGACACTGCAGTGATTGCTACAGTCCATTGTATATTTTGTCATAATTTACAAAACTGTACAGCACAAAGTATAAACTATGATGTAAACTGTAGTCCATGGTTGGCAGCAATGTTTCAATATGGGTTCATCAACTGTAACAAATGTACCACACTAATGAAGGATGTTGTTAATATAGGAAAGTGTGGGAGAGAGAGGGAGGGGGACATATGGGAATCCCTTATATTTTTTATGTAACATTTATGTAATCTAAAGCTTCTTTAAAAATAAAAATAATTTAAAAAATAAAATTAACACAACTAAAACATGATAATATCATATGGTAATTGCATGATGGATCAACTATTATATAAACTATCTTCTGCGACATGTCATATTAAAATCTCCTAGTATATAGGTTGACTAATGGTAAACAGAAAGAAAGAATGGTGAAAATACTTCACATTATCTCATTTAAGTCTCTCAATTACAAAAAAAATATTATCCCTTTGTAACATTCAAGGCTCAGAATTACTGAACAATTTGCCCACAATCACACTGCAACTAAGTACCCCAGTTTGACTGTTCCATCCCTCTTTTCTCTATGAAGAAGCAAGGATTAATTATTAGCTTCCTCAGAGAGGGATCCCATATAGCAATATAACAGCTGTCTTTGGTTCACATGACCTAAACAGTGACAATGTCCTAAACAGCATTCTGCCACTTTTACTTTTTTTTTAAAAAAAAGATTTTATTTATTCTCTTTTTATTTATTTACTCTTCTCGTTGTTTGCACTTGCTGTCTGCTCTTTGTCCACTGGCTGTGTGCTCTCTGTGTCTGCTCATCTTCTCTTTAGGAGGTACTAGAACTGAACCTGGGACCTTCCATGTGGTAAGCGGGAGCTCAATCGCTTGAGCCACAACTGCTTCCCCACTTGCACTCTTCACTATCCCTATTTACCCACTGCAGAATTTTAACTCCAGTGTCTCTTCATTGTGACCATAGTATTCTCAATGTGCTGCTCCTTCTTTATCCCTTCCACTCTCCATCTCTAATCCACACCACTGTTTCTGCTAATTTGCCTCTACTACTCAGTTCCATTCTTCTACCCTACCACTTTTCTCCTGCCTATGTGGGTTTAACCCTAACTAATCTAGAAGCTCACTTTTTTCCTTTTGGTAACTTGTTCAATCAATCACAGCTAGTCAGAGGCAAGTGAAGATTTTTGCTCTTATTGGCAATTTTTAATGTTTAGAGATGGCTTCAAAGCATTCAGAAAAAGTTTCTTTTTCTTTCTTTTAATTTTTTAAACTTCTGAGCCAGCAGCATTCCTGATATCTGATCTCCACATAATGAAATTTCACTGAAGGACTAAAACTAAAAGATACATTTCTACTATCACTCCATTTTCTCTACCTAATTAGAAATAATTATTCTACTACTGGTCTATTTCTATCCCCACGACCAAGCTACCATCAAGCTCTAATAACAGTCCATTTTACTGGGTGCTTACTATGTGTAATATTCTAAGCTAAGTGGTTCACATACATTATCTTATTAAATATAACAAACCTATGAGTTAGGTATTATTACCCATTTTGCAGATGAGGAAAACAGAATATGCAATGATGGAAAAAAGCATTCGAACTCATGCTCTTAACCATTACACATATTGCCCATATATTACCTTATAAAATCTGCTCCCAAAGAACATTATTACTTGATAATTTATCAGTCAGGAAGCACTGACTTGAAAGAAGGCAACCCTTTCTTTTCCTACCCAATCTCTCCTTCCCCTATTTTCCCACCGATTTCTTTTCCCTTAATGTCTGACAATCCTTTTGCTAAGAACCATTTCCTGGTGGACACCTATGCATTCTGATCTGTCTAGGTTCTTTAAACTCTAAACTACAACAAATGAAGGTAACTCTTCGCTTCCCTGTGACCCAGAGACACATAAAGACATTCCTAAGAGTTTAATTTTTCCTCTTTAAAATTATTATGTGATATAGCTTATTTAATATTATTAAATCACCTTTCTGCATTGTCTACTAATTATGCAAAATTCAAAATCATTAAAGGTTTATTTGGTTGTTCTGGGACAGACCCACTCTGTTTTATAAACATTTTTCTTCTCAATTCAACTCAACAAACATTTACTGAGCATTTAGCTAAGAAACACATGGAGAGGAAGAAAAACAGATGGCTGAATAGTACTTATGCAATTAAAAAATAAACATTCTTACTATATTAAAAAAATAGTCAATTAAGAAAAATATTAATAACCAAACAGAAAAAATAGGCAAAGGGGATAATCAGGTAATTAATGGATAAAGAAATATAAATGGCCTCTAAGTATAAAAAAACTATTTAATCTCTATGCAATTAAGGTCTAAATTTACTTAGAGTTAATTTTTGTGTATGGTGTGAGGAAGCGGTCCAACTTCATTCTTTAGCATATGAATATACAGTTATCCCAGGACCATTTGTTGATAAGACTATTCTTTCCCATTGAATTGTCTCAGCACCCTTGTCAAAAATCAATTACTGTAGAGAAGTGGATGTGGCTCAACCGATTGGGCTTCTGTCTACCATACGGGAGGGCCAGGGTTCGCTTCCCAGGGCCTCCTTGTGAAGGAAAGCTGGCCACGCCCGTGAAGATCTAAGCTGATGGCTTGTGCCCGCAGAGAGCTGGTGCAGCAAGATAATGTAACGATGGAAACAAGCAGACACAGAAGAACACGCAGCAAATGGACACAGAGAGCAGAGAGCAAGCAAGCAGCAAGAGCGGGGATAAATAAAATAAATCTTAAAAAAAAAAATCAATTATTTACTTCTTGATTCTCAATTCTATTCCATTGATCTATTTGTCTCTTAAGACAGTACCACATAGTCTTGATTACTCTAGCTCTGTAGTTAGTTTTGAAACTGGGAAGTGAGTTCTCTAACTTAGTTCTTTTTCAAGATTGTTTGGCTATTCTGGGTCCCTTGAATTTCCATATGAATTTCTGGACCATCCTGCCAATTTCTGCAAAAAAAAAAAAAGGCTGGAATTCTGTTAGGTTTTGTACTAAATTCAAAGATCAATTTGTGAAGTACTGCCGTCTTAACAGGATTAATTCTGATTCATGAACACTAAACGTCCCTTCATACTGAGATTTCCTTTAATTTCTTTCAATAATGTTTTGTAGTTTTCAGGGTACAAGTCTTGTACTTTTTTTTTTTTTAAAGATACACTTTATTCCCTCTAATGTGCCCCCTTCATTGTGTGTTTGTCTTCTTTGCTTCTTTAAGAGACACCAGAAAATGAACTTGGGATCTCCGATGTGGGAGGGAGGTTCCTAGTCACTTAAGCTACCTCCACTCCTGCTTTATTGTTTTTCCTCTTGTGCATCTTGTTGCATCATCTTGTCATGTCAGCTCGCTGTGCCTGCCTTTGCACCAGCTCACAGTCCTGCTTCTCCTCTTTTTTAGGAGGCACCAGGAACCTCTGCTCCCTGCTTTGTTGTATCTCTCACAATGTCTTTCTTCTTGTGTCTCTTGCTGTGTCATCTTGTTGTGTCAGCTTGCTTCGCCTGCCTGTTGAACCAGCTCGCTGTCTTTTTTAGGAGGCACCAGGAACCAAACCACGGACCTCCCATGTGGTAGGCAGGAGTCCAATAGCTCGAGCCACATCCACATCCCCTCTGGTACTTCTTTCACTAACCTTACTCTTGGGTATTTATTCTTTCTAAGCTAATATAAATGGAACTGATTAATTAATTTCACTTTAGATTGTTGACTTTTAGAGTACAGAACCACAAATGGTTTCTGTATACTGATCTTGAATCTTGTCACCCTGCTGAACTCATTTATTCTGAAAGTTTTTTACTGGATTCCTTAAGATCCTCTGTATTTCCTACATATACGAAATATAAATACACATACCAGCTAGAGACAGTTTTACTTTTTTTTTTTAATAGCCCTTTAATTCCTTTTATTTTTTCCTCAAACTGCTCTGACTAGAATCTCTGGTACAATGTTGAATATAAGTGGAGAAAGCAGATATCCTTGCCCAATTCTTGATCCTAAGGGCAAAGCACTCAGTCTTTCACAATTAAGTATGATGTTAACTGTAACTTCTTCATAGATACTCTCTATCAGGTTGAAGAAGTTCCCCTCTATTCCTAGTACGTTGAATGTACTGTCCGATTTTTCAAAGTATAAATTGGCACAGCCTTTCTGGAAAACAACTTGGTATTGTGTGTCAAATTTTGGAGTTCAAATCCTTTGGCCTAGTAATTCTATTTCTATAAATTTACTTAAGGCAATAATCAAGAGAAAAGTAAAAAAAGTTTTATGTAAGAAGACATTCAGTTATAAAGGATTTCTGTGAACTCACTGACTGCTAGGACTGATGGGATATCTGCTAATTATACAAGACCTTGATCCCTCACTACTTCATTTCTAACCAAAACTATGTCAATGGACCCACATGACTGCTAGGATTGATGGAATCTCTGCTAATTATACAAGACCTTTATCCCTCACTACTTCATTTCTAACCAAAACTAATCAAATCATAACATTCATACAAAAAGATTATGTTTTATATGTTATACCCCCTTCACACATAACCTAATATATTTAACTAATACCTGGTATATAAGACTTCTGATATAATCAAATAAATATATATCTGGATATAATTAAAAGGAGAAATGATAAGACTGTATATATGGTAATAGAATAAGAAAATTTTTTTAAATCCACGTAACTACACTATACAGAGAACCCTAAATTAAACCATGAAGTTCAGTTAATAATAAATTATAAAAATGTGGTATCATACATTGTATAACAAATATTCCACACCAATGGAATATTTGTCCACTTAACCTCCTGCTTTTTTTAAGGAAAACAATTCTTTAAAGACCAATATTTCATTTTCAATTTTTGTGATTACTTTTTCTTCCTTTTTAAGTAGGGCTAAACACTTAAAAACACTTTAATGGTGTTAATCTTATAAAATGTTTTCTGTTATGATATAAAAGCTTATAAGTTTACGTTTTCACTTGATGTTTTACAATTTATAATTTTCACATTTAAACTGTTTTAAGTATTTAGTTTGACTTTTTTGCATCTTATGAATTCGAATACATTATACTAACCTACAATATTAAATCAAAATACCACTACTTTCTTTCTGCTCCAGTATGGCAATCACTATTAGTAAAATGTCACACAGCTAGTGTGTCAGCATTAGAACTCAGGATTCCAAATCTAGTTTCCTTTTCATCAACTCATGCTGCCCCATCATGGTTTTCATCAAAATCATAATATTCATAAAATATGTTATATGCCCTCATACACACCCTAAAACATTTTAACTAAAATCTGGTACTTTCTAACTGATCATGACTCATACAAAAACAAACAGGATTATGGTAGGGAGAAAGAAGATGAAAGGTGCAAATACATGAAAATCTAGTGCTAGGTACTGTGGAGGAATTTAAAAA
Organism: Dasypus novemcinctus; assembly: GCF_030445035.2. Taxonomy (NCBI): domain Eukaryota; kingdom Metazoa; phylum Chordata; class Mammalia; order Cingulata; family Dasypodidae; genus Dasypus; species Dasypus novemcinctus. Next base: position 18,453,979 of record NC_080677.1, read on the forward strand.
AAAACACAAAGGCTTCAGAGAATTTATAATTTGATAAGGAAAATTAATTATGAACATAAATATAATACATAGAAGACTATGAATCTTTTGCCTATTCAGGTGGTAGTCTTTCTAAAAAACTGTATTAAAGTCCAGATCAGATCAGAATAAGTGAAACATTTATTCATTCAGCACCTTCTATGTCCAGTCACTGAGCCAGATATGAGTACAACAGTGAACAAAACAGGTATATATAGTTTTGTGGAGAAACAAATAAGAAACCAACATAATCATTATTACTTATTTGAAAAGATTATGAAGAAAAATAGGGTTTTTTAATTGATGTGTCTATTTATATGCAGAGCAAAGTGGGAAGACTTGTCAGGGAAGACATGATTAATGAATCAAGCAACATTCAGGTTGAGACGTAGAGGATGAGAAGTCAGTCTTTTCAATTGTGCACATGGGGGTAGAGATGTGGGGTGCTGGGGTAGGGCACAGAGAAGTTTGAGCCCTGGGAAGCAGCATGGGTAGGAACTTTAAGGCAGGAAAGTGTTTTAGCATATCTAAGACCTGACTTGCCAATATGACTGAAGCCTGGTGAACAAGCATAGATGGCGTTTGGAGAGGTAGTTAGGGACCAGATTCCACAAATCAAAGCAGAAGGGCCAGGGTACGTTTAGGGAAAAACAAATACACCAGTTTTTCTGGACAAATAGGTTAATGCAAAACAAAACAAAAAACATTTGCATACCACCATCACACATAAGGTCTCATCTCAATTTAATTATTACAACATGAGAAAAGAAATAATGTTTCCCTTTTGTGAATGAAGGGATAAGAGGCCCAGAAAGACTAAAGACCTTGCTAATAATAAGGTCACACTGCTAATAAGCTAAGTCTCAAATTCAAACATTACAACCCAAGTCAAACCTGTACCCTTTCTACTATACAATATGAAAGTAATGAAAAATAAGGTTAAAAAAGCAAACTGGGGTTCTTAAATGTCAGGACTTAAGGAATACAGGATTACTGATGAAAAATGATACAAGTACTATCAATCAAAAAGATGATTCTGATTATCTATTTTAAATAATTACTATATATTGTTATCAATCATTTTTAAACTATGTTCCCAAGAAGAGTACAACTGTATATGAGAAAGAGGGGGGAAATGCAAATGAGGTTATTTGTCTGTGTGAGGTTGATGGGGACAGGAGGATAAGTACTATCTTCAATCAGAACATACCTACTTTAATCAATTCTATATTAGATTTAGTTTAAGAATTTTTGTTATTAAAAACCACAAATTATAAAGTAAGAACACTCACTCTGGTTCCAAAATCTTACATGAAATATCTCAAAAACACACTGGCAGTAGAATTTTTCTTTCACCCATTTATGTGCCAATTTATATGCCCTATGATAACTACTTTAATAAGCAGGCTAATTTCTTTTCACTTTTCAGCTAAAAGTCAATTACATACCAAAATAGTTTATTAAAGGTAAGTAATTTCAAGTAGTATTTTTGCTTCCATACTGTTTAAGTTTTAGAGAAAAAATATATACCTGCTATAAAGTTTTCTTACATATGAAAACATAACATAAAAATACAGAGTAAATACACTCTAATGGTACTATAAACTGCTTTTCAATCACTAAAAAATTGAAGCTAAAATTATAAACTCATGGTCATAAAATATATTACTATTGAATACTTTAAATGTGATACTGGTAAACATGCTTTTATTTTTTTCTTTTCCTTGTTCTTGATAAATTTGCTTTGATGTTTAACTTCTTAGCGGACTTGAAAACGACTAAAGTAAATAAAATGATGGTCAACTCCACTAAATTTAAAAAGAGAGTTTAACATGAGGACAACAGAGTTTTATGCAACTCATAATTACCCAAATGGTAAGTATCTGTAATAAAATTTGCATTAACATTATTAATACAGGGAATTGGTTATGTAAATATGTATACATACCTTTGTCCTTCTTAAAATCCAAAGCATCTTCTTTATCTGTCACTATTTCCTTCATATTGATAATACTCTGATGAGTAAGCTGCCGGAGAATTTTAATTTCTCTAATTGCTGTAATTGGAAAGCCTTCCTTTTCATTATCTAGACGTACTTTCTTTAAGGCTACCATTTCTCCTATTAGAAAATTAAATAAAATCAGGTTACCAGCTGACCAAACCATAAGATATTTTCTTAATTTTAAATTTATTTTTAATTCATAATTTATGTTCCTACTTCTTGAAATTAAAACCCAGAAAATTTATTTTGGTTTCCAACAAGCCAAATGATAATATTTGGAGTTCAAAAAGTTAACTCTCTGGTTAAATAATGTATGGATATTTATTCAAAACATGGAATATTGCACAAATGTAAAGAAGAATGAAGTAGTTTTATATGTATTGTTATTGTATGCTCTCCAAATGTTGAAAAGTGGGTTTATTACACTACCAACAGTATTTTTTAAAAAAGGGGGAGGTAAAGGTAAATATGCCCCTATGTGCAAATATGCATAAAATCTCCCTGAACAGATGAGAAAACACTGTACATTGTGAAGATTAGAAAATATGCTCAGACATAAATAAGTTGGCCAAAGCTGCCCTATTACCTAGTAGTAAAACTGGGATTCAGAACCTGGTTTAGCTATCTCAAAAGTATGGGCTCTTACAACTATGCTGAAACTACCTCATCATTCAGTTAAGAGAGTCAAAATCTAAAAATCCTGTTATAAGAAAGCAAAGAGTTCATTATAATAGGTTCGTTCATTCTACTTCTTTGGAGAAAAGAATTCTGTACTTACAACTTTTCTAAAAGAAGGAAGTTTATACTTATAATCATTAAAATTTATTTTACTCATTCTTATAGAAGTTCTTTCTATAATGTAGTATGATTCCATGTTTCATTTAAACAGTTTGAAAAGTTATAATCTCTTTTTGATAATATAGAATCACCATTATAAATATAAATTATTACTCTTTGCTATTATACTTCCCAGGAGTTTCTAAGCATCAAGTCATCCCTTCTATATTAAACGGCATTGGTTAGTGGTGCTATTTTAATCTATTGGTTTATTTCAAAAAGGAATTATGAAGAAAGATTAAAGACTGGTTCCATGCATTATCTATTGAAGTACAGAACCATTGTAAACAGCCTTTGACAATTACTTTCCACTGCTGCAAGCATTTTAAACTTTATTCCAGGTTCCTGATTATATTCTGAAAGAATAAATTGCTAAATCTCATCTCCTTACAGTAAAAGAAAATTTCTACCCCCAAAATTTTTTTAGCCAAATCAAACATGTTATATAAAGTTTATTACAACAAAATTTACTGAGTATAATTCAGGTCAAAATATTTCTTTCCCCTGATTACTAGCAAGCTAAAAATTACCCGCCATTAAAAAAAAAAAAATCTAAATCCCATTAATACATCACAAATACTAAAGGAACACATTAAAATATATATATGTATATATATATACACTTACGTGTATTATATATTAAGTAGATACATGAAATAAAATTTAAAAAAAGATTAAACCAAACACGACAGAATTCTCTCTAAATTAACTTTTAAAAAAATTCCTAAAGCTATCCATTAGTAATAAAAACCCAAATTACGTATATTCCATCTATCCAAATATTCAGTGCCCTTGGCATTCTTACCAGTGTCTTTATCCCTGGCCTTGTAAACTTGTCCATAGGTACCTTCTCCAATAATTCCGATGATATCAAATTTATCCACGCAGCGTTTTCCCCAGTCAATATCTTTTTCTTTGATTTCACCATAGCGAGGCCCACATATTCTATCAAATATAGTTCTGAAGTTTTTATATACAATCAAGCAAATTGGATAAACTGTTTAATAACTCAATATCTACCATTCCCCCAATTTTATATCCTTTATTTTCCCCCACCATTGTATATTCATGATCATGTATCCAAAACAAATATCATTGTGATCTGGGTATTTTAAGTTATCATAAAAAACATGGTATCATTTCTCCTGACTCTTGTTCTGTAGCCTAGAGCTTAAACTGTGAAAGAGAAGTAGTAGAGCTTGTACAACAGGCTTTCAGAAATAAATGAAAATTTTCAAAGAGTGGATAAAACCAATCCTAACAGAAAAAGTCGAAGTTCTTTAATCAATCTTGAAAAAGTGTTTTCATTCACTGACTATGTATGTATGTAGGTGTGTACACATACACACATATCTCTTTCAAAAGACAAATGTTTGATAATGAACATTAATAAAAACCTAATTACAAAGCTTACTGACAAATTAAGACATGGCTAGATGAAATGACCCTAAAAATGGAAACATCAGAAAGTAGATTTTCAGTCTGGGAGAGTACAAAAGAAATTACTACAATCAACTCTCAGGAATCCACACTTAAGCAACATATATGTAAATCTCTAAATATAAGGATAAATCTTCACATCTTCAAAATATATGAAATGGTGCAGTAGTAAATATTCTGGTAGTTCATAGTGATTTTAAGTAACAGAGTATCAAAATATATGAAATGGTGCAGTCGTAAATATTCTAGTAGTTCATAGTGATTTTAAGTAACAGAGTAAAATAACAATATCCAAAAAGAGACTATTTTTAAGGAGTTTTCTAGCTTTCTACTCCGTACCAGAAAATGACCTCTCTTTTATTCATATACTAGGTAGGCACTACCTGAACAGCAATTCTAAGACCAGGTCTAACTCAAAGTCTAACTCACGCTTTCTACCACATAAGCAGAAGTGAAAAAACAAACAAACAAACAAACAGGAATCAGTGTTTCCCTCCTAATCTGATGAAAAGATTTCAGAGGAAAGTGTTATCTCTAAGCACTTACTTGAAACTAATTTAGGATATAAATTTCAAACCTTCTTGCAGTCCACATCTTGAAAAATGAAGAATGCAGTTAGCTACAGAGGCAAATGGAGCTAAAAGCAAAGGAAAACATAGAAGCTTGCCCATTATTAATTTTGTTTGGGCTCACTAAATGCTGACTTTCACCTTATCCAAATTCAGTGTTTGTGGTTTTTAAATATCTTAACTACAGAATTCTTTAACACATACACTACCCCAAGAAATTAATACATTACAAGCTGTGAGAGAAAGTTAAACTGGTTTTATTAGATAATGTGAATAAGTACGCAAGAAATTATGAAAATTTTCAAAACACTAAAAGAATTTATTCAAATATTTAAGTTGGTGGAATAAATACACTTTTTAATTTTAAATCTTAATTGTGTTTTATAATTTTTATGATGATCCAGAATCATTTCTGGTAAATTTAAAAGCAGGTAGAAAGCAAGCACATACTTAGGCCTCCTTTTACTATGTAACTGTGGTGCTGTTTTCTTTTCCTCTGGACTCTTTGAGAGATCATCTCCTCCTGGCAGCTCAGGGGGCAGTGGTAAATCAGCAAGTAAACATCGCAGTTTCTTCTCTACTTCTTTTTTAACTGCTTTTACTGAAATATTTCCTCGTAAGCTAAAAAGAAAGTCAGACAAAAAAGCAAAACACAAAAATGTATTTGTTTGAAAAATAAAATGTGGCCATGTCTTATATTTAAGTGGTCCACAATGGCAATGAATACTCTATACAATTTCACATTGCAAAACACTAACCTGAGTTTCTTTATTCTCCAGCTAAAATAGTACACTACATTCAAATGGAAAAGACATATTTCAGGGATAAAAATGATATAGAATTAGGTAAAAACTAAGGAAATCTGAACAAAGTCTGGACTTTGTTTAATAATAATATATCAATATTGGTTCATCAATTGCAACAAACGTACCATACTAATGTATGACGCTAGTAATGTGGAAAGTGGAGGCAGGGAACTTAAGATAATCTCTGTAGTATCTTCAAAATCCTTCTTTACATAGAAATTTTTTTAAAATCTAAAGCTTATTTTTAAAAATAATACAGGATTATTGCAAAACTATAAATTAAAACTGGAATTAAAAATGGAATACTTTGCAGGAAAATTCATTAGTTTTATAATAGCATTTGGTTGATTCTGGTGGAAAAACAAAAGCTCTCTTGTTATAAGAAAGAAATAAAACCACATGCTATTATTTATACCATTTAAATAGCCACAAACAAAAATTAATTCAGCTTCACCTCCTTTCAGGGATAACTTGTTTTTCCCAAATGGATATATTCTTTTAAATTTTTTATAAAGCTTTGGCTTACTAGAATTAAGAGATAAAAATGTAAGCAGGTTTATACTTAAGAATCCATAAAGAGCTCTAATTTTTAAAATATAACCTGATAATTATCTTAAACTTCCCTGATAATATTACGAAATGTTATGTGTAATGACACATTGTAAGAGAATCTTACATTGAGAAAAAAGAACTTCACATACTTTCACAGCTGTTATGAGCCCCATACTGAAAAATTCATTGACACATTACTGCTGTGGTCTGAAATTACTAAAGATGTTGCCAAGGTATATTATTTAAAACTATCACTAATCATAATAAAACGGTGGCTTTTCTTCATTACCCCATGTTACTCACTAGAAGATTCTTTACCAGGGAAAATGTTCAAAAAGAAATTGGTTTATAGTTTTATTTGTGAAAGTTATGGTATCATGTAGGTAACTGCTCAATTTTACTGTCCCTCCATTCAAAAAATACTGATTGTGTGCTTCTTTGTTCTAGGCATTATGCCCAGCACTAGAGATTTAACAACGAAAAAAACCATCACAAACACATTAAGAAATAGTTACTGCCAGAAAGGAGCTTTCAGTCTTTTGGAAAATACAGACAATTAAAGCAACAAGGTGGTACATAGGGATGAAGTACTATACAAATGGATTCCCAGAATAATGGAGAAACATAGAAGGGTAGCAAATAAGATGTGGAAGGTAATAAAGGCTTTTTTCTGGAAAAGGTAGCTCTTTAATACTGTGTGAAAATGAGTCTATTTTAAATTATTTAGAAAACTATAGTCTCTAATTTACAATTAAGCTTTAGTCAAAGACTAAAAGACCTCCCTACCACATGGGAGGTCCAGGGTTCAAACCCCAGGCCTCCTGATGGGTGTGCTGAACTGGCCCATGTGCAGTGCTGATGCGCGCAAGGAGTGCCGTGCCACACAGGGGTGTCCCCGCATAGGGGATCCCCATTCGCAAGGAGCGCACCCTGTAAAGAAAGCCACCCCGTGCGAAAAAAGCACAGCCTGCCTAGGAGTGGCACCACACACACGGAGAGCTGACACAGCAAGATGACGCAACAAAGAGACAGAGATTCCAGTGCAGCTGACAAGAATACAAGTGGACACAGAAGAACACACAGCGAATGGACAGAGAGCGGAAAACTGGGGGGTGGAGAGGGGAAGGGAGAGAAATAAAAATATAAATCATTAAAAAAAAAATCAAAAGCTATAGGGGAACGGATGTGGCTCAAGTGGTTGAGCGCCCACTTCCCACATGGCAGGTCCTGAGTTCAGTCCCCAGTACCTCCTAAAAAAAAAGCTACATCAATTTTATACATCAATACTCAAGCCGAGGCTTCAAAAAAGCAAAAGTGACTGTTTTGTGTATTAACTGATAGTAACAAAGAATAAAAACTCACAAATGGGGAGAGGAATATTATTTTTTTAAAAGTCAGCTAATGTTAGGAAGAATGAAAGAATTAGAAAATCACCATTTACAACCACCAGTATAATAATTAATCTAGATAAACATCATCAGTTGATACAAGTCATTAAGTAATAACAGGTTGTTGGGGAGTTGGGGAAATGTATATTCAAACACTGACAAAGTATTAGCCCAGTGCTTACTTTTAATTGCAAAGGAAAAAATGCATCTTTATATTTCAGAGAGAGAACTTAAGGATGGTTATCACCTTAACCAAGTGACCACATCCCTACTACTATTAAGACAATATGACATTTTGTTCCTCCTGGGGTGACAGTATGAAGTACATAAAATCACCTATTAAGTATCCTGGCCCCAAACAACTTATTCTAAATGAGGGATATTTAATTTACAGTTTAGGAGAAATGGAAAGGTTAAAGAGGAACAAATTAAATGTCACCAATGAGAAACAGTCGGACAAATCTGGAAGATGCAACATACTATAAAACAACGAGTCTGAATTCTTCAAAAAGTCAAAGGGGGAAATTTGAAAGTATGCAGATTAGAAAGTTGATGATATTATGTAACTACTGTTAATTTCCTAAGGTACAATAATGATACTGTGATTAAATAAGAGACTGATATTCTTAGGAGATGTTATTGCTAAAGTATTTAAGAATAGTGTCAGAATGTCTACAACAAAAATAAGAGTGCATGCGTGTATGTGTGTAGACACACACATACAAACCCTATTAGTTCTGTTTTTATTTTTTGTTTGCTTGTTGTTGTTTTTTTATTTTGTTTTTAGGAGGCAGCAGGAACCTAACCTGGGACTTCCCATGTGGAAAGCAGGCGCTCACTGCTTGGGCCACATCAGCTTCCTCCCACTCTTTTAAAGATTTATTTACTTTATTTTTCTTTATTTATCCCCTCCTCCCCCAGATGGTTCTCTGAGATGTCTGTCTGCTTACTGTTTGCTCACCTTCTCAGGAGGCACCAGGAATCAAACCTGGGACCTCGTACATGGGAGGAGAGTGCCCAACACCCTGAGTCACATTCATGCCCTTAATTGCCTTAAAAAGCTAAAGAGAGAGCATGAGCATATAGGGCAAAATGCTGTCTATAGACAGAAGTATACAGATATTGGATTTATTCTTCTTTCAAAATAAAAATGCATGAGAGAGGGAGGAGAAGTTACTTGGACAATAAAATGATAAAAGCTAGAATAAAGACGTGCAAAATCAACACAACACTGTGAATGTGATTAATGCCACTGAATTACATATCTTTAAATGGCAAATCATATGTTAAATATATTTTAACACAAATTTTTTTTTAAATACCTTTCCTTAGATAATCTTAAAATATGACTAACAGGATTATACAAACTATTACTCTCCTTTAAAACAATTTTTAAATTTACAGTGAGTAACAGATAAAGATACCATCTGTATTCAGGTTCCCTAAAGCATATTAAAGATTGTTTGCTTCTTTACATCAAGAGGAATGGTTTACAAACAATTTTTAGTTATTAGCTGTGTAACACAATATAAAACGTCTATCACAGTGACTAAAAAGAAGCCTTTAAATATGAAACTACCATGGCCATTACTTTTAAGAACATGGAAAAAAAAGTGGGGGAAGGGTATTTTCTATGATTATAAAAGGGGAACTAACCCACGAACAGTTGCTGCTTTATAAACACTGAACCTTTTTTGGACAAAGCACTTTATTAACTATGTTATACAATATAAAAACCATATCTAGACATTTTTTACTTTGTCTTTTGCTAGGAATAACATCATCACTAATCTAACGTGCTTTGGTAACACCTACAGTCCAAATATATAACTAATAATAATATCTGAGATGCACAGTACTTTAGAGTTTTCAAAATTCTGCTCACCATCTCATTTAATCCTCATAACTAATCTGTGAGATTAAACAGGGTAAATATTATCACTCTTGGACAGAACTAAACAGAATATGGCACAGAAAGATTATGTGAGAAGATAGTTAAGAGGTACAATTATAGCCCACAATATATTTTTTATTGCATTTCTCTCCTAATGGCACTAAGAATATTTAATGTAAAGTAAGTTTTCTGACCTACCCATATCCTCAATTTCTAATCTATTTCCAAAAGTAACACTTTTAACCATTTCTCTTTTTCAAATACATTTTTAATCATTTTTTAAAAATTTTAAATAAAAAGGAATTTAGTAAATATCTTTCCCCACACATTTAAATTTTGGTAGTTTTTAAATTATTGTCATTAAAATAAATAGTTTTACTGGTATTCAATCCACCTTTGGGCACACACACACACATAATTAGTTGTAATATTTAGGAATCTTAAGAAACTTCTATATTCATGAAACATTCAAAGAAAGAAAAGAGAGGAGAGACATAATAAAGAGAAAAGTAGAAGAGACAGAAAAGATGAATAAAAAAATGTAATGACAAAAAATGAAATGTGTTGCTAGTGCATTAAAATTAGATGCACTTCCTAAGCATTCAAATGGGTATGTCCTGAGTTCTTGCAAAAGTACCCAGTAAAAATTTACCCCATAAGACATAGATGAAAAATAAGGTAGAAAACAACCGGTCTCACTAAGACCTGGATGCTCAGAAACTAGTCAAACTCTCATTAATGAAGTAGTTCAAGCTTCTCTGTGCTGGAGAGCCAGTTCCAGGACTCAAAGACATTAGAAATCACTGTTGTGGATCTTCTGTGTTCCTGGAAATAGTCAAACCTGCAGATACCATAATTTGAGTAATTGGGTACCGGATTAGATTGGATTGGATACCCTGGAAACATTCTGACTGTAGAAAAAGGTATCTCGAAGGTCATGAATCAAAAAAAAAAGAGTCATGAATCACAGGAATATGATTTAGCTTTTGTTTTGAAGGATAAAATTTTCATAATGTTAGCCAAACTAAGCACTTGAAAAGCCTACCAACATATCATTTTTATCCACCTGTTTTCAAATTCTATGGAGAAAATCAACTAGGCTGCCCATATAGTTGCATTTTAATTGAAAGTGTGTGGCAGAGGAGGAACCAGCTGTAATTTCTTAAAAATAAAAATGAAAAATATTAAGGTAGTACAATAGGCAGATAAATTCCACAAGCGCATAATGCTCTTACACTAGAATATATATAAGAAACGCCTTAGCTGTGTTTACTTTAGTTACTCTTACCTCTTAAGAATAAAATACTGCAAAAGAAAAAAACAAGCAATACTCACGATATTCAGAGTAGAAATATTTCAACATATGAAAGAACAGCATAACTATATTACCAGTTTTCTGTAATAGAGTGTAATTAATCCCTAGTTGCAGGACAAGCTTAAAAATTTTTTTAAATAGTTAAGAAAAGACTAAATTAGAAAGTGAAAAGTTCACCAGGCCACCAAAAGTGATAAATTCCTAGAAATCTAGAAATAACCAATATACATGATCAAGATTTGTATCACCCAAGGCACACCCTCCCATAAAATAGTCTGTCTCTGACAGACTGAATAATACTAAGCCAAAGAGAATACTGGCATTTCTAAAATACTTGACCAAACATCCTGAAATACACATTGTATCACAAAGCAACTGCAGAATTTTCTGGATTTCTTAACATAAATTATAATTTTGTCATCCTATAAGCAATGTGCTTCAGTTTAAGACGTAGATAATAAAATTAATTCACTCATAGTCTTTTTTACGTTTTTTGGGGGGGGGGAGGGTAGTTCAAATAATTTCTCACTTCAACCTGAAAACACATTTTTCTCTTTAGACAATTATTGGCAAAACTTTTTGCACTTACTTATCAGCATCCTTATCTTCAGGCAGCATGGGCGGCAAAGGTAACGGTGGTAAAGTAGAGGTCACTAATGCCACGTGCTGCTCCTTCTCCTTGGTTCCTATGCTTGGCGTAAGTGGTTTGGTTTTCTCTTTAAGAGATACTGGTTCCTCTTTTGTAGCAGCAGATTTACTCTCCTTCCCAACTACAACTGCTTTCTTGGCAGCTTTATCTACAATCAAATTATTGTCCACCTTTGTTACCTGAAGAGGTGGCTTTGTTTTTGCCTTGTCATTTTTTAAAGTCGCACCACTTGAGGGAGAAGGTGCATGCTCGATTTTAAGTTTCTTCACATCCTTCACATGGTTTGTTTGTGAAGCACTGGCACCAGTTTCTGTGTTCCCCTTTGTAGGTGTAGAAGTACTTGAGGCTTTTGCAGTTTTCGCAGCAGCCTCGGCAGCTTTGGCTGCTTCTGCAGCTTTAGCTGCCTCTGCAGCTCTTGCTGCCTCTGCAGCTCGTGCTTTTTTATTCTTGTTCAATTCAGCTGCCAGGCTACTCTTCAAAGTTAGTGTACTAGGAGAAATGCTAGAATGACGACTCCTGGATCTAGACAGTCTGTGCCTGCTACGAGATCTTGAATGCCTAGATGAATATGGGCTTCTGCTTCGGGATTTGGCAGACCGTCTGGGGGAAAATAATTAAGATTTGGTCAGTAATTCAGAAAGGTTCAGTTTGAAATCTACAAAAACAGTAGGAACACCTCAGTCTTTGAATGAAATAGAAAAGTCAACAATTTCATAACCTAATGATTTTGTTTAGAATATTTTTTTAAAGTGCTTTAAAGTAAAATATTATCTGATGGCTACGTTATTCTTGAAAATAGATCGTCTTGATCTATTTTCTACAAATGTTCCAAGGTGTACGTAGATGAAAGCAGACCTTTGTGAAAAAGAAACAGCATAAGCATTATGAGGAAAAAGTGACACAAGCATCAGAAAATAGAAGCAGGTAATAAGGATACACCACTGGTAGCAGTAGAAGGGTGAAGCCTGGCCAATCTTTTGCTAGGGAGACATTTTCTACATCTCAAAAGCATCTACACCCATAAGTACAGAAGTGAGCAGTATTCTAACTATAGCAAACACGAAAAAGCAAAACTTGTCATTAGCAATAAATAAAAACAGACTTGAGGATTCACTTTAGAAAGGTAGTTAAAAAAACACTAAACTTACATTCATACACGTTGACTTAAATGCTAAATAAGCACTTAATCACCTAACTCACATAAACACATCTATAGAAGATAGTCTTATGATCTATATAATCTCATAAAGAAAATAAAATAAACCCCACACGACCATTCTCAATCTAAAGCTCTATTGATAAAACTTTTCAAAATGAACTTTAAAAACAAATTTCCATACTACTTAATTCCTTAAAGTGAATTTACATATCATTTAACTCTTCAAAGGGCTTGACAGCCAATACTTAGAAAGCAAAACTCCCATAAAGAGTTGTAAATAAATAATAGTATATTCTGAACTATAACTTAGATTTTTAGGCCCCGGGCTCTGTAAAATTATATATAAAAGTTCTGAAAAACTAAATCTTAGAACATAATAATGACTTTTAAAAATTGGGGGAAAAAAAGACTAACATAAAGTATGGTGGCAACCAAAGTTCTTACAAAGCAAATGTAGTACAGCACCAAGTGAAATGAAACTAAGCTTTTCAAATCCACACCTAATTAAAACTTAAAGACAAAGAACACTGCAACAGTACCATTACATTTTCTCATTTAATGTTCACATCAACCCATTAAAGTATCTACAGTTAAAAGTAAGAAACTGAGTCTCAGAGATATTACCTTACTTGAAAGCAGTCCCACAGTCATCAGTAGTTGCACTGGTTATTACCTTTTTGCCACTACCCTATGCCCCATAAATTCTTCTGCCCTCCTCTGTGCCCAAGGAGGATAACCCCCACAGAACACTGGGTTCAAGTGCTGTCTGTCACTGGCAGATCAGAAGGCCAGGGAAAGGTTGGATTATTTCTTCCCATCTCCTCTCTTCTTGGCCACATTTTCTGACAGAAGCTTTGTCCCTCTACAGCCATGGTTCCCATCAGGCAACCCCTTTTCCACAGTGCCCTCTCACTAGGCCCCCCAAAAACACTGTATTTCCCTTGCCTTTTCAGGCCGCCTTCTGTTTCTAGTGCTAACATCCCCTCTTATGCATTCCTTAATCCATCCTTACCTCTGCAGTCCCTTAGTAAAGTCTCTTCGACTATCTAAGTTAGATTCCTTTTCCTTCTAGAACCTTGAGTGATCTAGTTGTGTGCCAGGTCTAAAACTCAGACCTTCTGACTCTAAGGTAGGTAGGGGCCCTTAGCATACTGCAAAGGTGATAGCTCTTAATGAAATTTTGTGTAAGTTATGGAAAGAGCAAAGAAACTCACCTCATAACTCAAAATTAAAATCAGTAGAGAGAAAAGGAAAACCTGGAAACTTTTATTTATACCCGACATTTAATATAGTGTGAAGGCAAGTATTTGGAAATATTTTAAAATTCTAGTATGAAAACAAAATGACAGTTGCGTTTAGCATAAATTCAAATTCAACTTCTCCATCATTCTTTCAATTAGCATTCAGCACTAAGCTACATGTTTCACACAAACCACCCAGAATGTACATAAGGTATGCAAGTTGGATTACTTTAGACAAGGGGGCATCAGCTTAGAAAACATTCTATTCTAATACCTGCTTTACATTAAATATTCTTAAACACCAACCATTAAAATCACTACTGAGCCTTCATTTATTTATGGAAATGAGAGGAAACAAGTGTTTGGCTTCATAGTAATTTTAATATAGGAGCCAAAGTGTCATAATATGAAACAATAGCTGCATTTGGGGGGGGGGGGGGAAGGGCCCACATTTTTAATTCCCTCTTGCCCCAGACCCTGTCAACGTGCAAAACAAGCCTGTAGAAGATTTATTTCTATTCCCTAACCAGACAGGTATTTTGGAAATGGCATTTTATGGTATTTGATCTCTATACCAACTGAAATCTTCCAGACACATCCTTCATTCATCTCCAATTCCCCTCTTTCTCTAAAAAAATTCTTAAAATTTTTATTTTATGTCCTAGTAAAGTTGCATTCTCTTGGATACTGTATATTTGCTAATAATTCAACTAATATATTGCTGTTTATAATACACATAGTTTGAAAACCAAAAATTAAAGAAAAATACAAAACACAAGTTTAGGACATTTTTACTAAGGATCTAACACTTCAGTCATACAAAGTTAAGAGAGTAAGAGAGAACTGGATTTCTAAGACAACATGAAGAATTATACCATGATATCTTACTAAAAGATAAAGAATAAAAATGGATGGTAGATAGCAAGTCCAACCTCCTTGTTTTAGGAAAAAGATTTTTTAAATGTATTTTCTAATATTTCTACACTGTCGAATTTATATTAGCTGCTTTTATTTTGTTTTTCATGTTTTTTAAGAGGTTACAGGACCTCTTAAAGAAGCTGAGAACTTTTATGTTCCTATGACATTTCCCCAAATTCATATAATGCAAAGCAAAACCAAGATTAAAATCCAGTATCCTGAAACCCAAAGTGTTAAATGCTCGTTGTTAAATTAAATTAGGTTAGTCAGTATCGCTTGGACAGACAGCATGACATACTGCTCATTCCACTCTATCACACAGTCTCTCCAATCGTCAGGTCTTTTGAAAATTGTTCCTAATTAGCAAATGTTGCTTCCTAAACATTTTACTATAATACTGTCCAATCCATTATTATACAAAAAACAGTGCCATGGAATAGAACGTCCTGTGATAAAAGAAATGTTCTACACTTTGCTGTACAATATAGTAGCCACTAGCCATAACTCTTTAAAACCCAGTTTTTCCACCCTACTTATTTCACATGCTAATAGCAACGGTTTCCATGTCAAATACTTGTTGCTAACTACCCTCCTCCAGGTATAAAAATGTCTCCCACACTGAATATAAAGTAGTATTACTTTTTCAAAAACTGGTCTCTCATAGCCTTCCCATTACCACTTTTTCAGTCAAAACACTAAATAGCCTATGTACTTTACCATGTGATGGTATTATAACAGCTCTATTAACTATAACAACACAAAGTCATCTCCTTGTTTCGAGGCTTCCTCTATCCTATTTAATCTATCCGATGAGACTCAAAATACTGTTCCCATCATGTCCACGAAGAATGAAATTAAGGTGTGCAAAGTAAATGCACTCTCTGTAACACATGCTCCTTGTCATATTTTAATTTCACTACTCTCCACCCATATATCCAAGCTAGAAATCGTCCCAGTTTCCTGATGCACACTCCATATTCCATTAATTGCCACAAGTTATTAATTCTAAATTTATTAATTCCACATGTGTTGCCTTATATCCACATCCTCCATATTGGCTTCCTATTGCTACTATAACAAACAATCACAAACTGAGTGGCTTAAAATTATACAAATACATTATTTTAAAATTACAGAAGTCATAAATCCAAAATCATTAA
The DNA here is from genome assembly GCF_030445035.2 of Dasypus novemcinctus. Taxonomy (NCBI): domain Eukaryota; kingdom Metazoa; phylum Chordata; class Mammalia; order Cingulata; family Dasypodidae; genus Dasypus; species Dasypus novemcinctus. The sequence continues at coordinate 18,469,927 of NC_080677.1, forward strand.
TTTGACCACATCTGCAAAGTCTCTCTTGCAATGTAAGGCAACATATTCACAGGTTATGAAGATTGGGACATAGACATTCTTGGGAGAGGGCATTATTCAGCCTATCACACCGTTCTCTTCCAGTCTCACTATCACTGTTCTATTTCAGACCATGTGTGCTCTCCCCTAGACCAGAATAATCTTAAAAATAACCCATCTCTTTATATCTAGTCTCTCCCTGTTTCAATTATCACTACAGATGCCATGACCAAACTAACCTCACCATTCAATGATTTTTACACGTCCTAAAGTCACTCATTTTCCTACTCTTAGTTACTATTCCAAACCTTCAAAATTCCTTCAAACGCACAACCCATCCTCAAAGTCTCCTCTTAAAGTAACTTTACTGCTTATTTTACAGAGAAAACCAAGATTAACAGGCATAGCTCGTCTACAAACTTAATCTGCATCTCCATCCTACCTCCCCTCACATTCAACCGCACCTCAAGAGAGGCTAACTCCTCTATGATGCTATTGATCCCATACTCTATAGATCCTTACTTCACAAAATGTGGTCCACAGACCAGCAGAATCAGGATCAACTGGGAGCTTGCCTCAAGTCCCAACCTAGTCCTCCTGAATCAGAATCTGCATTTTAACAAGAGCCCCCATTAAAGTCTGAGACACCCTATGCTAGTCCTTTCTAAGGCTACTGCTGGTTTACCCCATAATCTGTGACCTCAACCTTTTGGTCCATTTGCTCTTTCCCCTCAAGAAATAAATAGCAAATCTCTAGGCTTTTTAAAAATAGAAAATACTTAAAAAAAAAAAAAAGTAATTGATGGTACCTTAATTCTCTCCTTCCAATTACAGTCAAATTCTCATCCCCACATATACTCTTTTTCTTTTTTCTTTTTTTGAGGTACCAGGGCTGGGCATTGAACCTGGGACCTTACATGTGGGAAGCTGGCACTCAACCACTGAGCCACATCAGCTTCCCTCCCACATGTACTCTTCAAACCACTACAATCTGGCCTATGTCCTCAATGAAATTACTGAGATGACCAATCACCTACCATTCAAAAAAAGAAACAAACATATCAACGTCTGTGAGGACAATGTTGACCACACCCTAAAACATTTCCTAACAACTTGTACTACCTTTCATTTTCCTGATTATTTTCTTATTTCTATGGTTATTTCTCAGTGCCCTTTATGGTTCTGTTTCCTCACTATACTCATTCTCCCACAACAATTTAATTTATACTTACGTGCAGCTTAAACTGTTACTTAAATATTGATATCTCCTGATCCCCTGCCAAAACACCCCTCCTTTCTACTGATTATTCTACATGTAACTTGAACACATCATAGCCAAGACTATTAAATTTCCTTTCCAATCCATCACCTTTCTCCTTAAACATACATCATTCTCAGTCAATGGCACTTACCAAAATAGTAGAAGCCACGAAGTCATTCTTTATTCTACAGGGTTCCTTTTCTTCCCTTCTGCCACATCTAACTGCTCCTCCAAGTCCTGCCAATACTACATCATAAACATGGCTCCAATTTCCCAAGTTCTTTATGCCCATAGCTACTATTTACATTACGTCCTACATCATCTCTCACTTTATCCTGTGCAAGAATCTCCTTACCAGGTTCCCTACCTCAAGTCTCCACCCCTTCCAATTCACTCTCCATGCTGCCACCTGAATAATCTTTCAGTTACCCCTCACCAAAAATTTTCAGCCTTGCACTGCATACAAAAGGCCTTGCCCAGTCAACCCAAAACACGCCATGCCTAGAATGTTTCTTTCACATTCCTCTGTTCCTCTCTTTTATCTGCCAAGCAAAGGGATCTTTCAATATCTCAACACAATGTCTACCGCTTCTATAAAGACTTCCCTTATAAAGTCTGGCAGCTAGAGATGTTTTTCGTCCTATGATCCCACTACTTTGTTCATATCTCATTAGAATAATAATAATTAGATAATAACCTGTTTCCTCCAACTAAACTGAGATTACTTCATCTTCATATCCCTGATTTCTAACACAATGCCTGGCATTGGCAGATACTCAAAAATATTTGCAAAATTAAGTACACTGCTGAAAACTCCATAGAATTTATCTTCCTTAGGCTGGTATAAAAGTGCTCCATGATCTACCTGGTCCTAGCCTATCCTTCCTTATCCGGTCCTGAATTTGCACAAAACCTTTATACTCACAGATTCACCTACTGAGAATATCTTCCTGCCCTCCATCATCTACAGAAGTCCTAGCCATTCTTCAAGGCCTAGTTGAAGAGCTTTTCCTTCTTCAAAAAGCCTTAACATAAACTCTAAGCAAGAAGCTCTCCTTTCTCTAAATCTCTACAGCACTTTATCTGGAAACTTTCTTATGATCTGTATCATTCTTAACATTTTATTTTAGATATTTATCACATCTCCTACAAGATCATATCCTCTTTGAGAAGAAGGACTGAAGTCTAATTTGTTTTTGTATCCCTTCACAGCCCTTACCACAGTTCCACTCTGATGGCAGTCTTTCATTGAATAAACAAATACACCACAGTGAGCCTCATAGACTGCACCATACTACCTACTTTCCGTCCATTCTATTTCATTTTTATCTATCTCTTACTGGTCAAGCTCAAGTCCCATCTCCTCTGCAAGCTCGCCATTTGCTGAAATCACACAGCACTTGTCACATATTGCCTTGTACTTTACATCTTTATCTTTTAAAAACAGAGTGGATCGTGCCCTTGCCTAAAACTCTCACTGCATTTAAAATAAAAACCAGACTCTTTACTGTAACCCACAAGACCCAAAATGACCATTCCATCTTTACTACACTCGCCTGCAGTCACTAGGCTCCAGCCACACTGGCCTCTTTTCTGATTCTCCAAAAGGACAAGCCTCTTCCTGACTTGGCACCTTAGTCCAGATTGTCCTCTTTTCCTGGAATGAATAGATCCTTCTTGTCATTCAGGTCTCCATTTATTATCAACTCTACAGTGAGACCTCCCCTTGCCAAATATGCTCCTCCATCACTGTCTTACCACTACATATCCTCAGTGCCTAAAACTGTGTCTGGCATATAATAGGGGATTAAAAGATATTTATTGAATTGATGAAAAGACAAAGGACATGTTATCTACTTCTCTAAAAATCACAAATGCTAGCAAGTGTTTTGCACATAGCTGACACCCAGTTGGCTAACTAACTGGTATGGATCCACGATAGAATCTACTGAACCTGAAAAGATTCAGGAAGCAGAATAGTTAACTGGCTTCTTCATATTAACACTGAGTTGAATTTATTACTTTTAATAACCAAACATTTACATCTAATTTACTGAGCAAAACTAATTTTTCTAAATTAATATATTTGTTTCTTACTTTAATAACAAGAGGACGTTCCTGACTAGAAAAATAATAGTCACAGAAGAAATACATATGGCCAATAAAGAAATTAAAATGCTCCCTCTCTATGGCAATCAAGAAAAGGCTAAATAAAATGATAGTGATAAGTTTGCATCCATCAGACTGGCAAAAACAGAAAATTTTTAAATGTCAAGTATTGACAATAATGTAGAGAAATGGTCTCTCACAAACTATAAGACATGTATAAAACTGCAAAGCTTTTTAGAAGGCAATTTGGAAGTATCTATCAAATGAGTATATTTTAGACCTTGCAACTTCACTTATAAGAATACAAGTTACAAAAATATTTCTTCATGTGTCAAAAAGTGATTACATAGATAGCTTTTAAAGAATTGTTTTTAATATAGAAAAAAAAACAGCATAGTGTCTATCAACTGATGGTTAAAATATAATAAATTTTATTATGCAATTCTATATAGCCATTTTTAAAGACTAAGATAAAATTCTATGTACTCCCATGGAAAAAGCTTCACAATGTAGTGTTAAACAAAAAAGGCTTATAAAAACAATTCTTACGAAATTATCACATTTTTAATGTTCATGCATACAAGCATAGCAAAACTATTAGAGCGAATAAACAAATTCAGCAAAGTGGTGGGGTACAAGCTCACCATGCAAAAATCAGTGATGTTTCTATACAATAATGAACAATCTGAAAAGGAAATCAAGAAAAAAATTCCATTTCCAATATAAACAAAAATCAAACATCTAGGAAATAAATTAAACCAAGGCTGTAAAGGAGTTGTATACAAAAAAACTACAAAACACTGCTTAAAGAAAATCATGGAAGACCTAAATAAATGGAAGGACATTCTGTATTCATAGATTGGAAAACTACATACTAAGATGTCAATCCTACCCAAAACAATTTATAGTTTCAATGTAATCCCAATCAAATTTCTGACAGCCTTATTTGCAAAAATGCAATCAAATTTATACAGAAGAGTGAGGGACCCCTTAGAGCTGAAAACATCTTGAAAAATAACAAAATTGGAGGACTCACACTTCCTAATTACAAAACCTATTACAAAGCTACAGTAATCAAAATACTCATACCTTCTGGTTCATTGGACCTACCCTGGTCAGCTAACAGGGAGGTGAAGAAGGTCAACCACCACACCAGGGAGCCGAGAATGCCTACCACTACAAGCAAGAGAATTGCATCCAGCATCCATGTGGAATCTAAGCCCCCTCTTGAGATAGAGGTGGAGTGGACATAACCATTCCAGGGTCCACAGGACAGAGGAAAAGAGTATGGATTAGAGTGGACTGATACTCTACTATGGAACTATTGTGATTAGTAATGGAAGAAATTGTAGCATTGCTGTGGAGAAAGTGGCCAAGGCAGCTGCTGAGGATAGGGAGAAGGAAGAAGAGATATGATGTGGGGGCATTTTCAGGACTTGGGAGTTGTCCTGGGTGGTATGGCAGGGACAGATGCTGAACATTGTATGCCCTGCCATGGCCCACTGGGTGGACTGGGGGAGAGTGTAAGCTACAATGTAAATCATTATCCATGTGGTGCAGCAGTGTTCCAAAATGTATTCACCAAATGCAGTGAAATGTGCCACGATGATGAAAGAGGTTGTTGATGTGGGAGGAGTAGGATGAGGGGGGTAGGGGATATATGGGGACCTCTTATATTCTTTGAATTAAACTTTAAGAAAAAAATAAAGAGAGAAAAACAAATACTATGATAATGGCATAAGAAAAGACACACAGACCGATGGAACTGAATTGAGAATTCAGAAATAAACTCTCAAATCTATGGCCAACTGATTTTTGACAAGGGTACCAGTCCACTCCATGGGAAATAATAGTCAAGACAAATGACACTAGTAAAACTGGATACCCACATACAAAAGAATGAAAATGGACCTCTACATAACACCATAAACAATGATTAACTCAAAAGAGAACAACAACCTAAATATAAAGAGTTAAAACTATAAAACCATTAGAAAAAAACATGGGAGAACACCTTTTGAACCCTGTATTTGGCAATGTATTCTTCGATTTTACATCGAAAGAACAAGCAAACAAAAGAAAAAGGTAAATTGGACTCCATCAAAATTAAATACTTTTGTGCATAAAAGACATCGAGAAAATAAAAAGACAACCCACACAATGGGAGAAAATATTTGGAAATGACTTATCCAATAAAGGTTTAAATCCAGAATTTATAAAAAAAATCCTTCAACTTAAAAATGAGTAAAAGCCTTGACAATTTTCCAGTGAAGATATACAAACAGCCAAAATGCACATGAAAAGATGCTCAACATCATTAATCATCAGGGAAATGCAAATCAAAATCATAAGGTACCATGTCACACCCACTAGAATGGCTAGTATTAAAAACAGAAAATTACAAGTGTTGGAAAGGATGTGGAGGAAAAGGAACACTCATTCACTGCTTTTGAGAATGGAAAATGGTGAAACCACTGTGGAAAACAGTTTGGTAGTACTCAGAAAATTAAGTATAGAACTACCATATGACTCAGCAATCCCACTTCTAGGTATAAACCCAAAAGAACTGAAAGCAGGGACTTGAACAGACATTTGCACACTGATGTTCACAGCAGCATTATTCACAATTGCAAAAAGATGGAAGCAACCCAAGTGGCCATCAACAAATGAATATAGAAAATGTGGTATAATATTGGAGGTCCAAGGTTCAATTCCTGGGGCCTGAAAGGCACACTAACCCATGTGGCAAGCTGGCCCACAGGGAGTGCTGGCCCATGCAGGAGAACTGGTCCACACAGGACTGCTGGCCCGCGTGGAGAGCTGGTGCAGCAAGATGACACAACCAAAACAGACACAGAGGAGAAACAATAAGAGATGCAGTAGACCAGGGAGCTGAGGTGATGCAAAAGATTGAGCACCTCTGTCCCACTCCAGAAGATCCCAGGATCAGTTCCTGGAGCCACCTAATGAGAAGACAAGCAGACAGAACACACAGAGAGCAACTGCAAGCCCAAAACAATGTGGGGGGTGGGGGGGAGTAAATAAAAAAATCTTGCATCTCTTATTGTCTCTCCTCTGTGTCTCTTTTGGCTGTGTCATCTTGCTGTGCCAGCTCTCCAGATGGGCCAGCAGTCCTGCACGGGGCACCATTCCTAAGCAGGCCAGCACTCCACGTGGGCCAGCTCACCACACGGTCAGCTTACCTTCACCAGGAGGCCCTCAGTATCAAACCCTGGACCTCCTATATGGTAGACAGGAGTCCAGTTGCTTGAGCCACATCCTCTTCCCTAAAATAAATCTTAGCAACAAAAATAAAATAAAACAAATTGTGGTATATACACACAATTAAATATTCAGCTTGAGCTGTAAAAAGGAATGAGGTTCTAATACATGTATCAAGACAACATGGATGAACTTTGAAGACTGCACAAGTGCCCGCATGGTGAGCCAGTGCCCCTCACAAGTGAATCACGCAACAAGATGATGACACATCAAGAGAGAGACAAGGGGACAGTCAAAATGAAGCAAAGAAGAAACCAGGAACTGAAGTGGCACAATTGACAGGGAACCTCTCTCCCCATCAGAGGTCTCCAGGATCAAATCCCAGTGAATCCTAGAGGAGAGAGAATGAGAAGAGAAGACAACAGAGAGAGCAAAAAACAGTAGGGTGGGGAGGGGGAAATGAATAAATAAATCTTTAAAAAAGGGGGGGGAATGTTAGGTTGTGCACATTGTACTAGAATAAATTTTTTTTTTCAAGTTTTGGAATGGCATGACACAAACAGTGAATCCTAAGTCAAACTATGGACTATAGTTAACAGTATAATTATAAAAATGTGCTTTCCTCAATTGTAACAAATGTACTGCACCAATGTAAGGTGTTAATAATTGGGTGGTATATGGGAATTCTATACTGTACACATGATTGTTCTGTAAACCCACAACATCTCTAGTTTTTTTTTTTCAAAAAAAGCAATACTGATACACCTCTTCATACCCACTAGAATGGCTATTTTAAAAAACAACAACAGGGAAACGGACTTTGGCCCAGTGGTTAGGGCGTCCGTCTACCACATGGGAGGTCCGCGGTTCAAGCCCCGGGCCTCCTTGACCCGTGTGGAGCTGGCCCATGCGCAGTGCTGATGCGCGCAAGGAGTGCACCCATAAGGAGAGCCGCCCAGCGCGAAGGAGGGAGCAGCCTGCCGAGGAATGGTGCCGCCCACACTTCCCGTGCCGCTGACGACAACAGAAGCGGACAAAGAAACAAGACGCAGCAAAAAGACACAGAAAACAGACAACTGGGGGAGGGGAGGGGAATTAAATAAATAAAAATAAATCTTTAAAAAAAAAAAAAACAACAGAAAATAAGTGTTGGTAAGTATGCAGAGAAATAGGAACCATAGTGCATTGTTGGTGGGAATGTAAAATGATGTTAGTCCTATAGAAAACAATTTGGCAGTTCTCAGAAAGTACAGAATTTCCTACCATATGGCTTGGCTCAACAATCCTCTTCTAGGTATATACATCAAACAACTGAAAGGAGGGACAGATTTGCATAGCAACATAATTCACAACTGTCAAAAGGTGGAAGCAATCCAAGTGTCCATCAACAGGTGAAGGGATAAACAAAATGTGGTATGCAGAATATTACAGTCACATAAAGGAAAGAGATTCTGATAGATGTTACGACATAGATGAACCTTGAAGATATCCTGTTGCATGAAATAAGCCAGATACAACAAATACTGTATGATTTCTCTTGTATGAGTTAATTAGAATATGCAAATCCAGAGTCAGAAATTAGAATACTGGTTATCAGGGACAAGGTAGGAGTGGAGAATAGGGAGTTATTGCTAAATTGGTCTGTTTGTAGTTATGGAATTAGTCCATTTGTAGTTATAGAAAAGTTTTGATAATGTATGGTGTGACAGTTTGAGATTATTTTATGAATCCCAAAAAGAGAAAGATTATGACTGTAAACTAATCTATACTTCTGGGTGTGGAGCCTATTTGATGATACTGGATTCAGCTGAAGGGTCTCTGATTAAGTTTATTTGATAAAATCAATTTAGGGCTTCTGATTGGGTTATGTTCGAAAGGCATTAACTCAGGTTGAGTCCCTGCGCCCTTGGTGGGCTGATATAAATGGACCCTCACTCAAGATGACACAGAGGAAGAGGAGAGATCTTTTTACTTTGACCCTGCCTTGTGACAGAAAGGAGAAGATTCAAACAGCTAAGGTCCCAGGGAGAGATGATCTACTTGCCTGGTGGCTTACAGCTGGACTTAGAAATAGAGCTGACACACATACAGAAGACTTGGAAAGAAATGAGCCCTAAGCCGGGAGAAAAAGTAGGCCCTAAGAGACAAGCCCTATACCAGTCTACAGGCGAGAGAAAGGAAGCCCAGAGGGGAAGGTTGAACCCTTGCAGAGATCAGAGACCATCTTGCTTCAACATGTGGCAGCTGACTTCGGTGAGAAAGCAACCTTGAGAGGTACTCTTTAGGGCCTTGTAACTCTAAGTTTTCATCCCAAATAAACACCCTTTATAAAAGTCAACAGAATTTTGGTACTTTGCATCGGCACCCCTTTGGCAGGCTAATATAGATAGTGTATTGGTAGCACAACATTGTGAATGTAATTACCACCACTGAAATGTATATTTGAGAAAGTGGTTAAAATGAAAAATGTTATATTGTATGTAGGCTGCCACAATAACATTTTTAAAACAAAGAGTGACCACCTAATGGAAACTATAGACTTTAGCTAATAATATAATTATAGTAATAATGGTTCTTCAATTTTAACAAATGTAGCACCCTAATGCAAAATATGGATAATAGTAAATTGGAGCTGGGGGGTGGGGTATTTGAGAATGGCACTTTCTGCATCATTTTTCTGTAAACCTACAACTGTTCTTTTAATAAAAAGCCATGAGGGGCGTAGATGTGCCTCAAGAAGATGTGTGCCCACCTCCCACATGAGAGGTCCCAGGTTTGGTTCCCGGTGCCTCTAAAGAAGACAAACAAACAACAAGCAGACATTGAGCAAACACAAGGAGCAAGACAATGAGAAGACAACAAACAAAAACAAATGAGCAGGGAAGGATGTGGTCAAGCAGTTAAGCATGCACCTCCCACATGGGAGGTCCCGAGTTCAGTTCCCAGTGCCTCCTAAGGAAAAAACAAGGAGACAACAAGCAGGCAACCAGCAAAAACAAGAAGAAACAGTGAGCAAACATACAAGGGAGCCATCAGGGGAAGGAGAGGAGGGAAAGACCCCAGAGCTCTCTCTCTCTCAAAAAAAAAAAAAAAAAAAAGCTACGAGTACGTAAGTGACACTAGATAAGAATATTCTATCAGTGTTGATTCATATGTTTTTCATAATATATTTTACAAGTGTTTTTTCAGACACAGTGCATGAGAAAACTAATGTGGCCAATCATTATATGCACACTACAATACAGGAAAAGAATTCTTTTCTTAGCCCCTGGGAGAACTAATGTAGTTACACAGCCTCATGGATAGGGCCAACCAAGACATCTGAGAATTTATAAGAATACAAAAAATTAGACTGTGAGAGACAAAATTCAAATTTAATCCATAGCTAATATAATTTTAGTGAAAAAAGACCAAAGGCTTTCTCTCTATGATGAGGAACAAGATAAGGATATCCATGCTCCACGTTCATATTCAATATTGTACTGTACTATAATGGTGCAAATATTCTTTTGGCAATTATGGTAGGGGAGGGTCACAGTGCAGGGCACTGGTAGTGAGGGATATGGGAAAGGTTGCACCTGGGGCATGCTTCCATGGAATATGAATGTGTTCATCTGGTCACAAGGTGTTATCTCAGTGGGTGGAGACACACAATAAATATGAAAATATTAAACTCCCATCCTGAGGAGGCCTGCTAAGATCTTAAACAGAAGAACAAGAATCTCTCGAGTACACAGGCAGTGCCTAATAAAAGAAAACAGAGTACATATGAACCTTTACTCTAGAAATTAAAACTTAGCCTAGTATTATAGGGTGCCTAAGAGTTGCCTCCTGGGAGCCTCTTGTTGCTCAAATATGGCCTCTCTCTAAGCCAAACATAGCATATAAATATATTACCTCACCCACAGTGTGGGACATAAATCCCAGGGATGAGCTTCTCTGGCACCAAGGGATTACTTCCAAGCACCAACTAGCAACACAACTGAAAAAAAGACGTTGACCAGAAGGGGGTAAAGGTAAAGACGAATGAGTTTATTTGGCTAAGAGACTTGAAAGTGAGTTGGGAGGTCATTCCAGAGGTTATGTTTATGCATATCTCAGCAGGATCTCACTGACTGCCAAAGTAGATACTACCCCCAGATAGTGGAGCTCCTGAGGGCTCTGAAGACATTCTGACATTATAGTCAGAGCAGAAAGCTCTTACAGTGATAAAAGGCACAATGCAAAAAAAAATTTAGTATTTTATTTTCATTGTTTTGGCTTTGTTTGGGGGAGGTTTTAGATTGCAGAAGGAGTGCAACTGTAAGGAAGGATCACTAGAGTGAGGTGTCAGAGGAGGAGGATGTGTGGCGAGGGGTGTACCTGGAGCATGCCTCTATGAAATATGAAGGTGTTCAAATTCATTATGTGTTGTCTAGCTGGGTAGAGACTCTCATAATAACCAACAGAATATTGAATTCCCATCCTTGGGAGTTCTGCTACATTCTCTAAGAGTGGCAAGAGTCTCTAGAATACATGGGTAGTATCTAGCAAAGGAAAGACCAATATCCCAGGCACTAGATATTGATAGTTGTACTTATGAACCTTGTTCTTGTGAAACTGAAACTGAGCATAGTATTACATATTGCCAAGAGTGACCTCCTAAAAGCCATCTTGTTGCTCAAATGTGGCCTCTCTCTGAGCCAAACAAGCACATAAACTCACTACCTTCTCCCGGGTATGCAACGTGACTCCCAGAGCTGAGCCTCCCTGGCACCAAGGGATTATTATCAAGAGTCAATTAGCGCTGACTCGCCGCGCTCGTCTTTCCTCCCGCTTTTTCTTCTCTCCCCTCACGGTCTAAAGATGCCCTCGGCCACCAGCCACAGCGGCAGCGGCAGCGGCAGCAAGTCCTCCAGACCGCCACCCCCGTCGGGCTCCTCCGGGAGCGAGGCCGGGGCCGGGGCTGCTGCGCCGGCTTCTCAGCACCCGGCAACCGGCACCGGCGCTGTCCAGACCGAGGCCATTAAGCAGATTCTCGGGGTGATCAACAAGAAACTTCGGAATCTGGAGAAGAAAAAGGGCAAGCTTGATGATTACCAGGAATGAATGAACAAGGGGGAAAGGCTTAATCAAGATCAGCTGGATGCGGTATCTAAATACCAGGAAGTCACAAATAACCTGGAGTTCGCAAAAGAATTACAGAGGAGTTTCATGGCATTAAGTCAAGATATTCAGAAAACAATAAAGAAGACAGCACGCCGGGAGCAGCTTATGCGAGAAGAAGCTGAACAGAAACGTTTAAAAACCGTGCTTGAGCTACAGTATATTTTGGACAAATTGGGAGATGATGAGGTGCGAACTGACCTGAAACAAGGTTTGAATGGAGTGCCAATACTGTCTGAAGAGGAATTGTCACTGTTGGATGAATTCTATAAGTTGGTGGACCCTGAACGTGATATGAGTTTGAGGTTGAATGAGCAGTATGAACATGCCTCCATTCACTTGTGGGACTTGCTGGAAGGGAAGGAAAAATCTGTATGTGGAACAACCTATAAAGCTCTGAAGGAAATTGTTGAGCGTGTTTTCCAGTCCAACTACTTTGACAGTACCCACAACCACCAGAATGGGCTGTGTGAGGAAGAGGAGGCAGCCCCAGCACCTACAGTTGAAGACCAGGTAGCTGAAACTGAACCTGAGCCAGCAGAAGAATACACTGAACAAAGTGAAGTTGAATCAACAGAGTATGTAAATAGACAATTTATGGCAGAAACACAGTTCAGCAGTGGTGAAAAGGAGCAGGTGGACGAGTGGACAGTTGAAACAGTTGAGGTGGTAAATTCACTCCAGCAGCAACCACAGGCTGCATCTCCTTCAGTACCAGAGCCCCACTCTTTGACTCCAGTGGCTCAGGCAGATCCCCTTGTGAGAAGACAGCGAGTACAGGACCTTATGGCACAAATGCAGGGGCCCTATAATTTCATACAGGATTCAATGCTAGATTTTGAAAACCAGACACTTGATCCTGCCATTGTATCTGCACAACCCATGAATCCAACACAAAACATGGACATGCCCCAGCTAGTTTGCCCTCCAGTTCATTCTGAATCTAGACTTGCTCAACCTAATCAAGTTCCTGTACAACCGGAAGCTACACAGGTTCCTTTGGTTTCATCCACAAGTGAAGGGTACACAGCATCTCAGCCTTTGTATCAGCCTTCTCATGCTACTGAGCAACGACCACAAAAAGAGCCACTTGACCAGATTCAGGCAACAATCTCTTTAAATACAGACCAGACTACAGCATCATCATCCCTTCCTGCAGCTTCTCAGCCTCAGGTGTTCCAGGCTGGGACAAGCAAACCTTTACATAGCAGTGGAATCAATGTAAATGCAGCTCCATTCCAATCCATGCAAACGGTGTTCAATATGAATGCCCCAGTTCCTCCTGTTAATGAACCAGAAACTTTAAAGCAGCAAAATCAGTACCAGGCTAGTTATAACCAGAGCTTTTCCAGTCAGCCTCACCAAGTAGAACAAACAGAACTTCAGCAAGAACAGCTTCAAACAGTGGTTGGCACTTATCATGGTTCCCAGGACCAGCCCCATCAAGTGACTGGTAACCATCAGCAACCTCCCCAGCAGAACACTGGATTTCCACGTAGCAGTCAACCCTATTACAAGAGCCGTGGTGTGTCTCGTGGAGGCTCCCGTGGTGCTAGAGGCTTGATGAATGGATACCGGGGCCCTGCCAATGGATTCAGAGGAGGATATGATGGTTACCGCCCTTCATTCTCTAACACTCCAAACAGTGGTTATACACAGTCTCAGTTCAGTGCTGCCCGGGACTACTCTGGCTATCAGCGGGATGGATATCAGCAGAATTTCAAGCGAGGCTCTGGGCAGAGTGGACCACGGGGAGCCCCACGAGGTCGTGGAGGGCCCCCAAGACCCAACAGAGGGATGCCGCAAATGAACACTCAGCAAGTGAATTAATCTGATTCACAGGATTATGTTTAATCGCCAAAAACACACTGGCCAGTGTACCATAATATGTTACCAGAAGAGTTATTATCTATTTGTTCTCCCTTACAGGAAAATTATTGTAAAGGGACTGTTTTCATCCCATAAAGACAGGACTACAATTGTCAGCTTTATATTACCTGGATATGGAAGGAAACTATTTTTATTCTGCATGTTCTGTCCTAAGCGTCATCTTGAGCCTTGCACACGATACTCAAATTCCTCACCCTTGCTTAGGAGTAAAACATATTTTATAGGGTGATAATATCTCCATAGTTATTTGAAGTGGTTTGAAAAAAGCAAGATTGACTTTTCTGACATTGGATAAAATCTACAAATCAGCCCTAGAGTTGTTCGATGGTGATTGACAAAACTAAAATATTTTCGGTATAGCCTTCCCATGAAAGGAAGATGAAAGGAGTGGAGTATGGTTTGGCAGATCAACTGCATTTCACAGCTTTTCCAGTTAAATTTGAGCACTGAACGTTTAGATGCATACCAAATTATGCATGGCCCCTTGATCACACATTTAAGGCTGGCTACCAGCTTTGATAGCACTGTTCATCATCTGGCCAAACTACTGTGGTTTAAAACATATGTAAAATTGCTTTTTAACAGCTGATACTGTATAAGACGAAGCCAAAATGCAAAATTAGGCTTTGATTGGCACTTTTTGAAAAATATGCAACAAATATGGGATGTAATCTGGATGACCACTTCTGTATTTAATGTGAACTATTTAGATACCTTTTGAACACTTAATAGATTCTTTGACAATGACTTTTATAAGGATTGGTACTATACATCATTCCTTATGACATGTACATTGTCTGTCACTAATTCTTGGACCTTTGCTGTATTGTTACCTAAATTGGTACAGGTACTGATGAAAATCTGAAATGGATAATCATAACACTTTTGGTCACATGTCTTTCCTGCAGCCTGAAGGTTTTTAAGAGAAAAAGATATCAAATGCCTGCTGCAACCACCCTTTTAAATTGCTCTCTTTTGAAAAGCACCAGTATGTGTTTTAGATTGATTTTCCTATTTAGGGAAATGACAGACAGTAGTTTCAGTTCTGATGGTATAAGCAAAACAAATAAAAAATGTTTGTAAAAAAAAAAAAAAAAAAAGAGTCAATTAGCGGTACATCTGGAAAATACCTTGACCAAAAGGAGGAAATATTAAATACAAGTGAGTTTTTATGGCTGAGAGATTTCAAAGTGAGTTGAGGGGTCATTCCAGAGGTTACACTTATGCGCATCTCAGAAGGATCTCACTCACTGAAACAGTAAACAGTGCCTCAAGCAGAGGTGCTCCTGAGGGCTCTAGAGATATCTAGAAACTATAGGCAGGGCACACAACCCCAGGAAATTGGCACATCATCTGTGGGTCTTAACTTGGAATATATGTTATCTTATTTCCCCAATGTATCAGAGTTAGACTCATCTATAATTTTCCCACACAGTTCTTCTGTCCCTTTTATTTGAACCTATAATTAGCCCTACGCCCATCAAATATATGTCCCAGAGACTTAAATCTTCTGTCTGTTCATATGCTGGTTGAGCCCTGAATCTCAGCAGAGTTACAGTCAACACCTACTCTTCCAGGACAACAAACAAAAGGATGATGATGAACAACACCCACCCCCCAAAAAACCAGAAAGTATCTACAACTGCAAGCAAGACAATTCTATCCATCTGCCCCATGGGAGCTAAGCCCCCTTTCAATCAGAAGCAGAGTGGGCATTACCATCCCAAAATCCTCAAGATTGAGGAATGAACAAACATAAGGAGGGAATGCAACTATGGACTAAAATAAGACTCATTATTATCCTAGTACTGGAAGATCTTTTAACTCTGATATAAAGTCAGGGGTCACCAGGAGTTCTGAGGAGAAGAAGAGGGAAGAATAGTTGTAATATGGGGTATCTGGGGAATGCTAGAATTCTTCCGCATGATATTGCATTGACAGATACAAGTCATTACATATTTTGTCAAAACCTGTGAAAGTCTACCATGCAAAATGTAAACCATAATGTAAACTATAGATCATGGTTGGTAGCAGTGCTTCAATATGCATTCATCAATTGCACCAAATGTACCACACTAATGAAAGAAGTTGTTAATGGGGGAAAGTAATAAATGAGTTCAGCAAGGTGGCCAGATGCAAAATTCATTATAGAAAAATCAATTGTAGTTCTACACACAATGAAAAATCACTTCATACACCAGGATGGCTATAATAAAGACAAGTTTTGATAAGGAAGTGAAGAAACTGAGATCATCTACATTCCTATCAATAATGTAAAAATAATGCAACTGCTTTGGAGAACAGTTTATCAATTCCTGAAAATGTTAAACAAAGGATTACCATTAAGACCCAATAATCCTACTTCCAGGCATATATCCATGAGACAGGAAAACCTATTTCCTCACAAAAACTTCTAAGCAAAAATTTATAGTAGCATTATTCACAATTATCATTAAGTGGAAACAACTCAAATGTCACCCAACTGATGAATGGATAAATAAAATATGGCATTAACTTCACATTTTACTGAACCATGGCCTGACATGTTTTTGAAGAGGAAAAAAAAATGTATGTGAGAAGAGTAAGTAGAGGGATGAGTACTTGATTTGGACAAAAACTCATACTTTGATTTTGTCTCTTACTAGTCATTAAGAATTTATTCAAGATTTCTGAGAAGATGGTGTCAGAGTAGATAGGCAGGGCTCAACTCTCTTACAGAAACAATGGAGGAAGGGCAAAAAGCTGTCTGAGGGAACTGCTTTGGGGATCTGCAGATCAGAAGAGTGATGCATATTCATTCAGAAGGGCGAGGAAGAGAGAGACATGGAATCCAAAACAGAAACCATGAGTTACTACCCCCCCCTCCCCCCCACACCAATAACAGCACACCTGCCAGCCACCTCAAGGCAAAGAGCCTAAGTAACACCTGTGACTCACTTTAGCCAAGTAAGAATGGACCAGACGTCTTCTTCCATGGGAAGAGGGAGAATGCAGTGAAGAGCGGAGAGTGGTTTATCTACAGTGAGATTGGCCAGCAGAGCCAACTTTGAATCTTGGCTCTGAACAGACCAGAATCACCGGCAAGTGGAGGTTGAAAGGGGCACATGGAGGAAAGATTAACCAGAGAGCGCTATCTGCTGTCAAGTTGGTAAACTGCGAGAAGAAAAGCTATTTTGGAGTCCCTGGTATCCTAAATCCTTTGAATTGGATCTGTAACCCATTAGTGGGTCCCTGGCCCTCTTTTGATAATATAAGCTGGGCAATTTTAAAGACAAAATAAGTTGAACCAAAACTGAAAGAAGAGGTGTGAAACAAAACCACCAGGCAAGAGAGAAACTGACCATCAAAGAAAATCCACCAGTATAATCACATGCCTAGACATCAGCAAAAAATTACAGGTGATGCTAATAAAGAGGAAGAAATGGCCCAGCCAAAGAAACAAACCAAAATTCCTGACTAGACAAAAGATTTAAGATAACTAATCAATGATAATCACACAAATCTCTTAATTCATGTAGCTGAAGGAAAAGATGACTAAAGAGCAACAGGATATTAAAAAGACATAGGGTGAGCATAAAAAACAATTAGAAAGCTTGCAAAGGAAAATAAAGGAGCTTTTGGAACTGAAAGAGGTTAAAAATCACAGAGACTTCTGGGAGGATGGAGAATTAGGAAGGTGGAGGGATCACTTCTCCTCCAGAAAAAAATAGCTAGAAAACAGAGGTAGACTATTTGGGTGGCTGCTCTGGGGCTCAGGACACCAGGGGAAGGCAAGACGCAACCCAGAAGAGAGGGGGGCAAGGAGAAGGAGTATCAGCTGGCTGAAAAATCCCATGAGTAGAGCTGCAAAGCAGCAGTGAGCGACTGTCGTCCCCGCCTCCCCACCTAGAGAGTAAAGAGTAGTCTGAAGGCTGCAGTGGCTGAGAATTGTAGGAGCTGTAGGGGTCTTCTTTCCCAAAGAAAGGGGAGAGAGGAAGATACACAGCCTACAGCAAATTCAGATTTTGGCCAAGGAATAAGGTCTGCTGTATTAGAGGCCTAACACACTTCCAGGTGGGTGGGTCTGCTACATGTTTTGCCCAGAGAGTCAGCAGGGAGCTAGAGAAAACTTATCTTCTCAAACATCCTCTACCTCCCTACTGCCCCAGGCTGGTTGCTGAAAAGGCAAAGGAAGTGAAGGTGTGTCCAGCCTAAGGAGGAGAAAAGCCTGAGAAAGTTTCTTTGTGAAGTTTCGCCTACCCTGAGGACATTTTTTCTACAGTGCCCACCTGCCAGAAGAGTTACACTAAATGCATCCCCCCCAACACCCCCCAGCACCTAGGGTCTGAGCCGAAAGGGCTGCCAAAGAGCATCATCTGCTGGCCAGACCAGAAAAGTGCATGAAAAAGAAAAATAATAACAACTAAATAAAAGAGGCAAGTAGGTGCCTTTACTGTCACCCAGGTTTGAGCAGTTAAACAGTAGCAATCCTAAATATCTAGAACAAGTTGAACCAAGAGTCAAAAGAACCATGGTAG
This sequence comes from Dasypus novemcinctus, assembly GCF_030445035.2. Lineage (NCBI taxonomy): Eukaryota > Metazoa > Chordata > Mammalia > Cingulata > Dasypodidae > Dasypus > Dasypus novemcinctus. The sequence goes on from NC_080677.1 coordinate 18,488,089, forward strand.
CAGCACACAGCCACCTAACAGTAAATACCTAAGCAAGAAAGAGAAACTGAACATCAGAGTAAACTCAGGATCAGAATGAGATACCTAGAAATCAGCAATAAGTTAGAAGCCATACTAAGAAAAAGAAAGATATGACCCAGGCAAAAGAAGAAATCAAAGCTCCAGATGAGACACAGGATGTGAAACAGCTAACAATGAGGTTCATAGAAATCTAATTACATCATGGAATTGAAGGCAGTAAGGTGAAAGAGAAGACATTAAGAAGACACAGGGTGCACACAAAGAAAAATTTGAAATCTTGGATAGAAAAATAACAGAACTTAGGGTGAATGAAAGACACAATAAGTGAGATTAAAAAAATAAAAGATAAATCTGAAAAAGAAAAGAAAAACACAAAATACAACAGAGACACACAGCAACAGATTTGAAATCATGGAAGAGTCAGTGACATAGAGGAAAGAACAACTGAAATTGGAGGGAAAGAAGAACAGAGGTAGAAAAGAATGGAAAAATTATAATAGGAGCTCAGGGAGTTGAATGATAACATGAAGCAAACTAACATACATGTTATAGTAGTTCCTTCCACAAGGAGATGAGAAGGGAAAAGGGGAGGAAAGAGTATCTGAAGAAATAATGGCCCAAAATTTCACAACTCCAAATTGGAAAAGAGGAAGTAAAACTCTCACTATTCACAGATGACATGATCACATATTTAGAAAAATCCCCTAAATATCTACAACAAGGCTACTCGAGCTAATAAATACGTTCAATAAACTGGCAGGATACAAGATAAACAGGCAAAAACCATTAGTGATTCTACACACTAGTAAAATGCAAGCTAAGGAATAAATCACAAAATAAATTCCATTTAAAATAGCGACAAAAAGACTCAAATATCCAGGAATTAATTTAACAGGAATGTAAAGGACCTGTACTCAGAAAACTAGAAAACACTGCTAAAAGGAATCAAACACCTAAACAAATGGAAGAGCATTCCATGTTCATGGACTGGAAGACTAAACATCATGGTATGTCAATTCTATCCAAATTTTTATAGATTCAATGCAATAACAATCAAAATTCCAATGGCCTACTTTATAGAAATAGAAAAGTCAATTACCAAATTTGTTTGGAAGGGAAAGGGGTCTGAATAGCCAAAAACATCCTAAAAAAGAAGAATGCAGTCGGACGACTCACATTTCCTGACCTTGAAGTGTATTATAAAACAACAGTGGTCAATACAGGATAGTATTTGCATACAGTTACACATATTGATAAATTCAATTGAATTGAGAGTTCAGAAACAGATTCTCACTTCTGTGGGCAACTGATTTTTGATAAGCCTACCAAGTCCACTTTTCTGGGACAGAACAGTCTCTCAATAAATGGTGCTAGGAGAATTGGTTATCTATGACCAAGAGAGAAAGAGAGGACCCCTATCTCACTCCATATTCAGGAATCAACTCAAAATGGATCAAAGACTTAAGCATAAAAGCCAGGACCAAAAAACTCCTGGAAGATAAGGTACAGAAACACCCACAAGATCTTGTACTAGGTGGAGTCTCTTAAACCTTACACCCACAGCACAAGCAACAAAAGAAAAAATATGAAAATGGGACCTTCTCAAAATTAAACACTTCTGTACCTCAAAAGACTTTGTGAAGAGGGTAAAAAGCAGCCTACCAATGGGAGAAAATATTTGGAAATCACACACCTGACAAGGATCTAATATCCATGATATATAAAGAAATCCTACAAATCCTACAAGAATAAAAAGACAAATGACCCAATTAAAAAATGGACAAAAGACGTCCACAGATGGGAAACGGACTTTGGCCCAGTGGTTAGGGCGTCGGTCTACCACATGGGAGGTCCGCGGTTCAAGCCCCGGGCCTCCTTGACCCGTGTGGGGCTAGCCCGTGTGCAGCACTGATGCGCGCAAAGAGTGCCGTGCTACACAGGGGTGTCCCCCGCGTAGGGGAGCCCCACGCGCAAGGAGTGCACCTGTAAGGAGAGCCGCCCAGGGCGAAGGAGGGAGCAGCCTGCCCAGGAATGGCGCCGCCCACACTTTCCGTGCCGCTGACGACAACAGAAGCGGACAAAGAAACAAGACGCAGCAAAAAGACACAGAAAACAGACAACCGGGGGAGGGGAGGGGAATTAAATAAATAAAAATAAATCTTAAAAAAAAAAAAAAAAAAAAAGACGTCCACAGACATTTTTCTAAAGAAGAAATACAAATGACAACAAAGCACATGAAAAAATACTCAGCTTCACTGGTTATTAGGGAAATACAAATCAAAGGTACAATGAGATAGTTTCACACCTACTAGAAGGGCCACTGTTAACAAAACAGAAAACACAAGTATTGGAGAGGATGTGGAGAGAGAGGAACACTTCTTCTGTTGGTGGGAATGGAGAATGGTATAGCGACTGTGGAATTCTGTTTGGAGGCTCCTAAGGAAGTTAGATATAGTTCTACCATGTAACCTGACAATACTGCTACTAGGTATATACCCAGAACTGACAGCAGTGACATAAAAGGACATCTGCACACCAATGTTCACAGCGACATTATTCACAATTGCCAAAAGATGGAAACAAACCCAGGTGCCCATCAGCTGACGGTCAGATAAACAAACTGCAGTATATATACACAATGGAATATTATTCAGCTTTAAGAAGAAATGAAGTCATGAAGCACAGGGTAATATGAATGAATCTGGAAGACATTATGTTAAGCAGTAAAGAAAGCCAGGCACAAAAGGACAAATATTGCATGACTTCACTATTATGAACTAAATATAATGAGTAAACTCATGGAATTAATAGCTAGAATGTAAGTCCCAGAGAAAAGAATGTAGTTAAGAGAATGGAAAGCTGAGGTTTAATATGTGCAGAATTGGTAAAAAGTGGTTTGGAAATGAATAGAAATGGTGAAAGCATACCATAGGATTTGTAATTAGTAGCACTCACATATAGGTATGATGGTGGTTTGTTGTTACTTTTTTTTTTTTGAGTAATGAAAATGTCTAATAATGATCAAAGCGAAGAATGCACAACTCAGTGATTATACCAAATGCCAATGATTATATAATTTAGATAAATTATATGGTTTACGCCCAAAAAAATAACAGGGTGGGTTGGGGGAAAAATACACCAAAATGTAAGATACAGACTATACTTAGTAGTAATACTTTGATAATGCTCTCTCATAGTTACAAATAATTCACAACATTGCAAACTGTTTGTGGTGGGGTGATGTATGGGAACTCCGTGTGATGTTATGTATGTTTGTTTCATAAGTTCACTACTTTACTATACACTTATTGTTTATGTATGTTCATGTCTAAATGATATACTTCAATAAATTATCTTTTAAATGGGGGAAAAATAATTTAATGGAGCCAGCATCCTGGATTCTGTGTGTTTTAGTTTGCTAAGTATGTATACTAGTTAGCCAAAGGGATGCTGATTCAAAGTACCAGAAATCTGTTGGTTTTTATAAAGGTGTTTATTTGGGGTAAGAGCTTATGGTTACCAGGCCAAAATCATGTTACTTCTCTCACCAAAGGCTTTTGCCTGTGTTGGAGCAAGATGGCTGCCAACATCTGCCAGGGTTCAGGCTTCATGGGTTCCTCTCTTCCCAGGGCTTGCCTCTTTCCAGGCTCAGTTGCTCTGTTATCTCCACAAAGTCAGCTGTACGCTATGAGGTTCTCTAGGTTTTGCCTCTCCACAAGGCCAGCTGTAGACTTTCAGGCAAATGACTCTGTCTCTCTCTCGGGTTTCTGCCATGTCACAAAGCTGTCTCTATTCCTCTGGGTTCTTCTCCTGTGTGTTCACTTCCTGGGCTCCAGCATCAAAACTCCAACAGTAAAAAACAACATCGAAAGCTCCAATATAAAAATCTCCAACTCTGTCCTTTGCCATGTCTTTTATCTGTGAGTCCCTACCCATCAAGGGATGGGGACTCAATAACCTACTGATGGGGCCCAATCAAAGATTTAATCATAATTTAATCATGCCCAGGTACAGACCAGTTTACAAACATAATCCAATATCTATTTTTGGAACTCAAAACTATATCAAAGTGCTACAGTATGCCAAACCAAATTCCCAGAAATGGGTTGGCTTTTATAACAAAATTTATTAGGGGTAAAAGGCCATGAAATGGCCATGGCCATGAAAATGTCCAAAGCAAGTCATCATTAGAAATGCTTTCTGACTAAAGGTTGGCAGTTGGCAGATCCTAGCGTTCTGCCACATGCCAAGGCAATATGGTGGCTCTCAGTCTAGGTCTCTGCCTTCTCCTCAAGATTGCTTTCTCTCCGAGTTCAGCTCTGGGTAAGCAATTATATGGCAGGGCTCTTCGGTCTTGAGCTGCTCCATGACCTAACATCTGGGAGACCTCTGGGAGGCCTCTTTTTGTGCCTCTGTACACTGCTGATTTAGAATACACATAGCCTCTGGTCGATAGGACAACTCTCAGCTATTCGGAGCTTCTTTGCCTTTCTGTAGTACTCTCCTGCAATTGGCAGGGTCAAAATGGCAGCTGGCTTTCTCTCTGTGTGTGTCTGCTTTCAGTTCTCAGTTTATACAAGATCCACCAAGAGAGGTAAGACCCACCCTGGGGTCATGCCTCACTGAGGTAATCCAATCAAAACCCCAAAGCAGTCTAATTGAGTAAACTAATCAAAAGTTCCCTTAACTCAATCTGATCCAATCAAAGGGTCCCACACCAATGGGAATGGATTAGTTTAAGAACTTGATCTTTTCTGGGATTGACAAAAAATCTTCAAACAGCCCACACCCTGATATTTGAGTTGTTCTGTTTTGGATGATTATGAATAAAGTGGGACAAACATGAAGGAAAAAAAAAGAAAACAAAACCAAACACTCAAAACATATAACAGCAGATTTGAAGTGCCAAAAGAACAAGTGAAAGGATGCCAACATCTGAACTTGAAGAGACAGGAGAACAGACAGAAAAAAAGAATGGGGGGAAGCGGTTGTGGCTCAGTCAGTTGGGCTCCCGTCTACCATATGGGAAGGCCCTGGGTTTGTGTCCCAGGGCCTCCTTGTGAAGGCAGGCTCACACGCATGCTGCAGGTGCCACCCGGCCCGCATGTGCCATGGAGTGCTGCCCAGCCCACAAGTGCCACGGAGAGCCACCCGGCCCACCAAGCACTGTGGAGAGCTGACTCAGCAAGGTGATGCCACAAAAGAGAGACAAGCAAAAAATGCAGAAGAGTACAGTGATGGACACAGAGCAGGCAGCAAGCAAGCCATGGGGGGGGGGGGGTGGAGGAGGGGAATAAATAAAATAAGTACAGACTAAGATGAATGCGCACACACACAAAAAGAATGGGAAGAGCAGGTATGGCTCATGGGGTTGAGCTCTTGCCTCCCACACTGGAGGTCCTGGGTTCAGTTTCTGGTGACTCCTGGAAAAAAACAAAAGTAAACAACAAGCAAACAAACCAAAAAACTAACTTAGGGAAACTGATGTGGCTTAGCTGCTGAGCGCTGGCTTCCCAAATACGAACTCCCGAGTTCAACCCCCAGGTCCCAGTATCTCTTTTTAAAAAAAAAGGGGGGGGGGGGACTGAATAGGGTCTCAGGGAATTGAATGACAACATGAAATGCACAAACACACATTACAGGTGTCCCAGAAGGAAATGAGAATGGAAAAGCAGCTGAAAGAATATTTGAGAAAATAATGACTGAAAATTTTCCAACCCTTATTAAAGACATAAATATCAATATCCAAGGAGCAACGAAATTGTTCTAAAAATTTTTTTAGTCATGAGTGCACATTGTGATTATACTAAGAGCCACAGATTATACATTTTGAACAGACGATATAATATATTAATATATCTCAATAAAACTACTTAATAAATAATTGTGCAGGAATAGCTAGAAATAGCAGCTATGTATAGTCAGGGGAAACAGAGATTGAGAGGTGCTGAACATCTGTCTTTTTTTTGTTATTTTATTATTATTATTATTGAAATAATGAAAATGCTGATAATGATTGAACAACTATGTGATTATATCAAATACCATTGATTGTATACTTTGGATGGACTGTATGCTTTATTAATCAATAAAATTAATATGCTGAAAAAAATACATCCAGGAGGACAACACACCCCAAACAGAATAAATCCAGATAAACCAAATCTGAAACACCTACCATTCAGAATGACAAATCCAAGATATAAAGAGAGGATTCTGAAACCAGCAAGAGAAAAGCAAAGTATCACATACAAGGGAACCTCAGTAAGACTACCATTCGTGCATCAGAAACCAGAAAGGTGAAAAGGGAGTGGTATGATGTATTTAAGGTACTGAAAGTGAAAACTGCCAGTCTCTTTATCCAACAAATCTGTCCCTCAAAAATGAGGGTGTTGGAATGAATGTGGCTCAAGCAACTGGGCACCCACCTCCCACATGGAAGGTCCCAGGTTCTGTTCCCAGTGCCTCCTAAAGAAGATGAGCAGACACCACAGTGAGGAGCAAACACCACAAACAGCAGATGCTGCAACCAGCAGATGCCGCAACCAGCTGGGAGCAGAAGTGACCCAAGTTGTCAGGCACTTGCCTCTCACATGGGAGGTCCCGGGTTTGGTTAATGATGCCTCCTAAAGTAGACAGGTTGACAATGAGCAGACAGACCAGGAAGCCATCTTGGGGGGGAAGGGGCATAAAGAAATGATGGTGTTTCAAGTCTTCAAACAAACAAAAACTGAAAGAGTATACTACACCAAAAGAACAGATTTATAAGAGATACTAAAGGGAGGGCTTCAGACTGAAAGGAAAAAAAACAAGGCCTAAGACTTGGAGAAGAGTATAGAAATGAAAAGTATTAAGAAGGTTAAATTAAAAGGTAAAAAGACTGAAAAGAGTAAGACAAAGGATAAAACGGATGAAGTAAGTAATGCCTTTACAGTAATGACATTGAACTTTAATGGACTGACCTCCCAAATCCAAAGAGACAGACTGACAGAATGGATAAAAAATATATGATCCAGCTATATGCTATCCACAAGAGACTCACCCCAGACATAAGGACAAAACCAGGTTGAAAAGGAAGAGCTGGAAAAAGACATTCCACACAAATAGTTACCCAAAAAGATCAAGAGTAGTGATATTAATATCAAATGTAATAGATTTTAATGCAAAATTGTTAGAGAGAGATGAGGAAGTATATTATGTGTTAATAAAAGAGGTAATTCATCATTATATTATAGTTATTTTTCTATAATAACTATTTCTTCTAAAATAACTATAATAAATATTTATGCACCTAACCTAGGTGCCCCAAGATACACAAGGCACACACTGGCAAAACCGAAGGGAGAAACAGACTACAATAACTGGACGCCTCAATACAACACTCTCAGCATTGGACAGAACATGTGGACAAAGGTTATATAAGGAAACAGAGTTTGATTATGATAAATGAACTAAACCTAACAGACATTTATAGAGTATTAATCCCAAAACAGGGGGATACACATTCTTTTCAAGTGCTCATGGATCCTTCTCCAGGATAAACCAGAGGTTTGGTCCAAGTCAGGTCTCATTAAACTTAAAGAGACATAAATCATATAAAGCACTTTTTCTGATTATAATGGAATGAAGATGGAAATCAGTAACAGACAGAAAAAGAGAAAAGTCACAAATATATGGAGATTAAATAACACATTCAAATAATTGGTGGGTCAGAAGAAATTCCAAGAGAAATTAGTAAATATCTCGAGACAAAGGAACACAACATATCCAAACCTATGGGATTTGCTAAGGCAATGCTGAGACTGAAATTTATAGCTCTCAATGCTTAAGGAAGAAAGAGCTAAAATTGAAAGAGCTAAATGCACACCAGTAGGAACTAGAAAAAGAACAGCAAACCAATCCCAAATCAAGCCAAAGGAAAGAAAGAAAAACATCAGAGAAGAAATAAATAAAATTGAGAACAAAAAAAAAACAGAATCAACAAAACCAAAAGTTGGTTCTTCAAGAAGAGCAATAAAATTGTCAAACCCCTAGCTGGACTGACAAAGAAGAGAGAAGATGCAAATAAATAAAATCAGAAATGAAAGGAGGACATTACACTGACCCTGCAGAAATAAAAGAGATCATAAGAGAATACTGTGACCATCTGTATGCCAACAAATTAAGACAAAATAGATGAAATGGGCACATTCCTAGAAATACATAACCTACACTGACCCTCGAAGAAACAGAAGATCTAAACAAATCAATCACAAGAGATTGAAACAGTCATCAAACACCTCCCAAAAATGAAAAACCCAGGACCAAAAGTTTCACAGGTGAATTCCATCAATCATTTGAAGATGATCTAATACCAATCTTGCTCAAGCTCTTCCAAAATACTGAAGAAGGAACACTACCAAACTCATTCTAAGAAGTTAACATCATCCTAATACCAAAGCCAAATAAATATACTAGAATGAAAATAACAGACCAATTACTCTAATGAATACAGATGCAAAAACCTTAACAAAAGACTTGCAAACCAAATTCAGAAGCACATTTAAAAAATTATAACCACAATCAAGTTGATTTTATCCCCAGTATGCAAAGGTGGTTCAATACAAGACTCAACTAGTGTCATACACCAACTTAATAAATTGAAGAATAAAAATCACATGATCATCTCGACCTAAAGAGAAAGCATCTGACAAAATACAGCATCCTTTCTTAATAAAAACACTATGAAAGACAGGAATAAAAGGAAACTCTCTCAACATGGTAAAACACATATATGAAAAACCTACAGCTGACATTGTACTCAATGGTGAAAGACTGAAAGCTTTTCCACTGAGACTAGGAACAAGACACTATTACTCAATATTGTGCTAGAAGTCCTAGCTAGAACAATTAGGCAAGATAAAGAAATAAAAGGCATCCAAATAGGAAAGGAAGAAGTAAAACTTTCGCTATTCACTGATGATATGATCCTATACCTAGAAAAAAAGAAATTCACAACAAAGCTCCTAGAATTGATAGATGAGTTCAGCAATGTAGCAGGATACAAGATTAATGGGCAAAAATCAGTATGACATCCCATGTCCACGAAATGGAAGACTAAATATCATTAAGATGTCAATGCTACCTAAAGTGATTTTGCACAGATTCGACGCAATCCAATAAAAAAAAAATCCAACAGCCTTTTTAAAAGAAATTTAAAAACTAATTATCAAATATATTTTGAAGGGTAATAAGTCCCAAATAGCTAAAAATGTCCTTAAAATAAAGAATGAAATTGGAGGACTCTCACTTTCTGACTTTAATGCATATTACTTAACACTGTAGTGATTAAAACACCATGGCACTGGCATAAAGACAGATATAGTGACCAAAGGAACTTAATCAAGAACTCAGAAATATACCCTCACATCTACAGTCAAGTGATTTTTGAAAAGACCCACCCAGATGGCCCAGAACAGTCTATTCAACAAATGGTACTGGGAGAACTGGATATCCATACTGAAGAAAAAGAGGACCCTTACCTCAGATCTTACACAAAAATTAACCCTAAATGAATCAAGGACCTAAATACAAAAGCTACAGCCATAAAACTCCTAGAAGAAAACGTAGGGAAACATCTTCAAGATCTTGTAGTATAGGCAGTAATTTCTTAAACCCAAAGCAAGAGCAACAACAAAAAAAAAATAGATAAATGGGGCCTCTCAGAATTAAACACTTTTTTCCTCCAAAAGACTTTGTCAAGAAAGTAAAAAGGCAGCCTGCTCAATGGGAGAAAATATCTGGAACCACATATCCGATAAGGATTTGATTTCCATATTATATAAAGAGATCATACAACTCAACAATAAAAAGATAACCCAACCAAAAATCGACAAAAGACTTGAACATTTTTCCAAAGAAGAAATACAAATGGCCAAAAAGCACATGAAAATATGTTCAACATCACTACCCATTAGAGAAATACAGATCGAAACTACAATGAGTTATCGTTTCACATCTTATAAAACAGTCATTATTAAAAACAAAAACAAACAAACAAAAAAAACCCAGAAAGCTACAAGTGCTGGAAAGGATGTGGAGATACAGGTACACTCCTTCATTGTTAATGGAAATGTAAAATGGTGAAGCCTCTGTGCAAGACAGTTTGGTGGTACCTCAAGAAGCTGAATATAGAACCGCCTATGATCCAGCAATCCCTTTTCTAGGAATATATTCAGAAAAACTGAAAGCAAGGATGCGAACTGACATTTGTGCACTGATGTTCACAGAATCATTATTCATAATTCTAAAATATTGAAACAACCCAAGTGTCTATCAACATTGCTGGTGGGAAGGTATAATGGTATAGCTGATATGGAAAACACTTTGACAGTTTCTCAGAAAGTTAAACCCAGCATTACCATATCACCTGGTATTCCCATTTCTAGGTATATTCCCCAAAGAAATGAAAGCAGGGCCTTGACGGAAAAACAAAACGTGGTATTTACATACAATGGAATACTATTCAGCTGTAACAAGAAATGAATTCGGGATGCATATGACACCACGGATGAACCTTAAGGACATTGTGTCGAGTGAAATAAGTCAGACATAAAGAGACAAATATTGTATAGTCTCACTAATAAGAACTAAATACAATGAGTAAACTATTGGAGATTACCAGGAGATAGAAGGTAGATTGAGAATGGGAATTGATGTTTAATGTATGTAGAATTTTTAACCAAGTTTACTTTAAGAGTGGAAATGAACAGAGTTGATGGTAACACATTATAGTGAGTATAACTAACACTGCTGACTTACAAATGTGACTGTGGCTGAAGGAGTGGTCTAGGGATGTAAATGTCAATTGAAAGGAAGCTAGAGGATAATCTAGGGACTATAAAATAGTGATTATGGTGGTGGATGAAGATTGTGGATAACAGTATAAATATATAAGAATGTTCTTCTTTTATAAAATGTTAAGAATATGGTGATACATGGGAAAATTAAACTAATGTAACTGATGGACGATAATCAAGAGTAATACTGTGATATTTTTTAGCAATGGCAAAGAAGAAATTACATCAATTCTAAGGGACAACAATGGGGGTATAAGAGGGATAGGATCTTTCCTTTTGGAGTAATGAAAACATTCTAAAATTGACTGAGGTAATGACAGCAAAACTCTGTGATGAAAACGAGTCACTGAGTGTACACTCTGAATGGACTGTACAAAGCATGGGACTATAGAGCAGTTAATCCTGTAGTTGAAGATGAACTGTGGTTAATAGACCAAATATGAGAACATTCTCTCATGAATTATAATAAATATACACTACTAATACAGGGTGTTAGTAACCGGATGGGGTGGGGCAGAAATATACCAAATATAAGATTCGGACTATATTAGTAATAATTTGATGATGCTTTTTCATAGTTTATAACAAATGTTTCAAAATATTGCAAGTTGTTGATGGCAAGGTGATGCCTGGAAGCACTGTGTAATGATACATTTGTTTTGTAAGTGCACGTTTACTATACATTTACTGTTTGTTTTTATGTTTATGTATGAATAACAGACTTTGATAAAACCTTTTAAATGAAAAAAAAAGAATTTATTCATAGGTCAATATTAGACACTGTCGATATCAGCTGGGGTTTTTTTTTAACCCTATGGTGAACATTTTCTTATCCAAATCTATTTTATATCATATACTGAGTCCTTATTACCATATGTTATGCTAGGTGCTAAAGGTTCATTAAGATGAAAGAACCTCATGGGACTAACAATGCAGTGGCTGACACAAAACAAAATGTTATGGGACTTTTCATCCAACTACACAAGTCAAAAGACAGTGGAGGAAGTGGACGTGGTTCAGGGGACTGGGCTCCTGCCTACCACATGGGAGGTTGCTGGTTCAGAGCCCAGTGCCTCCTAAAAAAGATAGCAAGCTGGTGTGACAGGCAGGTGCAGCAAGCTGACACAACAAGAGACACACAGAGGTCCTGAGTTCAGCTCCCGGTGCCTCCTAAAGAAGCAAGGAAGACAGACACAACAAGGGGGTGGGGAGAAATAAGTAAATAAAATAAATCTTAAAAAAAAAAACAAAAAAAACTGTGCAGTATGGGGGGGAGAAGGGGGGCTGTTGATTTAAACTCCATACCCAGCACAATTAGCTTCCAAATGGAGACTTTTCCAGACAAAACAGCAGGCCTGTATTATAAAAAAAAATGTTCAAAAATATTCCTCTGGCCAGAAGAAAAATGATACTTCATAGGAAATAATATCTGTTCAAGGAAATGAAAAGCATTTGGAATGGTAAATATGTACATAAATATAAATGACTTTACCCATTTTTAATTTTGTAAAATATAATGTGTCAAACATATGCAGAAATAAAACATGACAAAATAGTATCAGAAAAAGATGAGAAGAAAAAATGCAAGTATGCTGTTGTAAGATTAATTAGTACAGGAACTATGATAAGTTAAAGATATATATTGTAAAATCAAGGAGAAAATCTTTGTGACCATGGGTTAAGCAAAAATTTGGGGGAAGGAGGCAGGGATAGGGGTGGAAGGGAGTGGTGAGGATACAAAAAGCACAATCATAAGAATGAATTGGGGAAGCAGACTTGGCCCAGTGGTTAGGGCGTCCGCCTACCACATGGGAGGTCCGCGCTTCAAACCCCGGGCCTCCTTGACCCATGTGGAGCTGGCCCACGTGCAGTGCTGATGCGCACAAGGAGTGCCCTGCCATGCAGGGGTGTCCCCCGCGTAGGGAAGCCCCCACACGCAAGGAGTGCGCCCGTAAGGAGAGCCACCCAGTGTGAAATAAAGCGCAGCCTGCCCAGGAATGGCACCACCGACACGGAGAGCTGACACACAAGATGACGCAACAAAAAGAAACACGGATTCCCGGTGCCACTGATAAGGATAGAAGCAGTCACAGAAGAACACAGAGCGAATGGACACAGAGAGCAGACAACTAGGGGGAAGGGGAGAGAAATAAATAAAAAATAAATCTTAAAAAAATAAATAAAAAATTAATCAAGAAATAAGAATATACAATAAATACATGAAAATACATTCAGCCTTACAAGATATCAAAGAAATGCAAGTACAAACAAAAATGCACTATCTGACAACTCCAAGTGGTGTTGAGTCTGGGCAGATGGGTACCCCCATACCATTTGGCAGTGTAAAATTAGAACAAGCCTTCTGAAGGGGAATTTGACGTGTATCAAAATTATAAATGTGTATACTATCTTTGACTCAACAATTTTACTCCAGGGAAATATGATCTAGAAGAGATAAGGGGACAAAAATGCACAAAAAATACATCTGCTATAAAATATGCACACACATACGTATAACAAACAAACAAAAAAACACAAAGAGTCTATGAAAATGAACTTGGCTAAACAAGTTATGGGTCACCCATACAATAGAAGACGAGAAGCTGCTAAAAAGAAAATACTATGTCCCTGTGCATACATGTATAGATGAGTCTGGAAGCAATGTTCATCAAAATATTAAGAGTGAGGAAGAGATGAGATATGGGGGCGTTTTTGGGACTTGGAGTTGTCCTGGGTGGTGCTGCAGGGACAGTTACCAGACATTCTATGTCCTCCTATGGCCCACTGGGTGGAATGTGGGAGAGTGGGGGCAATGATGTGGACCACTGACCATGAGGTGCAGCAGTGCTCAGAGATGTATTCACCAAATGCAATGAATGTCTCATGATTATGGAGGAGATTGTTGTTATGAGGGGAGGAGTGGGGTGAGGGGGGTGGGGGGTATATGGGGACCTCATATTTTTTTAATGTAATATTAAAAAAATAAAGACAAAAAAAGTAAGAGTGAGATTTAGGGGGACTTTTAAAATCTTACACTTTTATGTACTGCTTGAAAATTACTAAAAGCCTGTATCATCTCTGTAAAGGGGGGAACAGTGAAAGTGGCCCTATGCAACTGAAAAATGCAAAAACAGAAAACTGAGGAGGTTTGCAGCTCATTTACCACTTTCAGTTTTCAGTTCCTCTCATAACCCTTTTCATTTCCACTTTATTTCCATTTTAACCTGTATTTTATTCTCTAATTTGTAAGGATTTTATTTTCCAAAACTATTAAAAACACTAGATTCTCCCAGAATTTATAGATACGTAGAAATTCTCTGCAAATAGTAATGCTCCTAATTCTAGCTTGATTGATACTTTTGTTTCCAACACACTTCAAAACCAATAAAGTTCTATGTATGAAACAAAGTCAGTGAACAATTTTTTAAAAGTTGATATATTTCTAGAAAAAGTTCTGAATAAGGCAAAAGATTAAAATTATCTTAAATATGAGTATTAAGCAACATTTACTTTTAACTCATCTTTCAGAAATAGCTACAATTGTCAGAGGTAGAAAACAAAAATTGACGTACAGGAGTTAAAAACTAGAATATGGGTCACCAGAAAATAGAATAAGGCTAAAGAATGGAAAGCTGAGGGTTAACTTGTACAGAATTGGTAAAAAGGTTGTGTGTTAATCTTTGGAAATGAAGAGAAAAGGTGAAAGCACATCATAGTGTTGGTAACCAGCAGTGCTATTATATGAGTATGACAGTGGTTGAAAAGGAAAGTCTAAGGTCAAGTAAATTACTAAAAGGAAAGTTAAAAAATGTAACATGGGACTATATAGCATAGTACAACCTCATGTGAAATATGAATATGGGTAGTACTGCATATGTAAGATTTTTTTCTTTGAAACTAAGTGAATGTATGTTAATGTTACAAGATGTATCAGGCCAAAAAAAAAACAACAAACATTATGCTAAATGAAAGAAACCAGACAAAAAGTACTATATATTGTATGATTCCATTTATATAAAATGTAAATATAAATCAATTTATAAAGATAGAATTAGATTAGGGCTTATGCAGGGCTAGAGAAGGACAGAGAAATTGAGAGATGACTGCTAAGGGGTGTGGAGTTGTTCTTTGTGGAGTATGAAATTGTTCTAAAAATTTCTGTGGTGATGAATGCACAACACTGTGATTATATTAAAAGCCACTGATTATACACTTTGAATAGACTGTATGTGAATTTACCTAAACTGCTTTTTTTAAAAAAAGTTGACACACAGTCTATTCAGAAATTTTCCCCTAAAAATTAATTAAAAAAAAAAAGAAAAACATTTATTTTGATCAGTGCAACAATAAACACTGGATCAGAATTTATTCTATTCACATTAAAAAGACTCCCAGCATCCTCAACTCATTCCAGTAAACATTCCCTCCTTATAAGTCAAACCAATTACTTCACTCATCCTAAAGGTGATGTGACCCAAAATAGCAACCAAGTTAGAGATAACTGGAATCTGTGCAAAGGTTGGGTTATATTAATCTGTGAAGAAAAATGCTATTTAAATTAATTCAACCAATAATAAACATGATTTGGAATTTGTTCTCTGGGAGCTTACAATCCAGTAGGAAACAAACGAAGTGGAATATTAGCCAACTTAGTAGCTAGCCAACAAAGTGGAATATTAAATAGAACCTTTAAAAGTTCTATAACAAAGATGAAGCAACGTGCTGTGGGAACACAGGAAAAGGAATCAACTTTTTCTAGACGAATGGTGAAAGGTTTCAAAACTGTGAGATTTGAGCTGATTTTTAAATTCAAAACTGGATTTGGGTGAGTGGGGGAGAGCATTTCTAGCTAAGAAAACATGTAAGAGTAAAATTATAGAGAAATAAAAATGCCTCAGAAAATAGGATTCTGAAAGAAGTGAATTAATCATAAAAGGCATTAAGTAATAATGCATTAGAAAGTTTAGACTTAATTTTACAAAAAGGGAGTGGGCAAGGTTTTAAGAAAACTGTCCTGTGATAATGTAAAGAATAAACTGGAAAGAAAAGAATGGTAACAGCAACCGAGATTAAAAATGTAGGCCTCAACTAGGATACTAGAAATGGAGAGAGAAATGTTCGAGCAAAGAAATGGCATAAGGGCCGAATAGACATGAATGGCAGGTAAGGTTTGATCAGAGACAGAGCAAAATATAATGCCAATTTCTAAAAATGAAAGGAGTGATTACAGGTTTGGAGACTTGAGACAGGTCATCTAAATTTATGAGAATAATTCCATTATTACTAGAATGTTACTGCATTTATTCTAGTATCCTATAATTTTGAGACCTTTTTTAAAAATTATTTTAATCTGTTCATCTAAGGACACTCATGACATTTCTATTAAATACAAATCAAGTCAGCAACATTTTATAAATGATAGAAGTACTATTTAAAATTCTGGGATGTCTTCATTTTGTCTATTTTTGAACACTCATTTTCAAGACAAAACACTAAATAATCCACAATAGAGATATATCTATCATAGGCAAGTGAATACTAATAATTTCACTTATTTACATCTGGGGTCCACCCATCTTCAGATTCTCAGAATTCCAGTATTAGTCCATAATGGGGCTTCAGCTGTTTCTTGGTGGAATGGAACCAATTACATATAACAATTTATTGTATTGATTGTAACTGATCTGACTTTATTCAGTATCCTCATATCAAGACAGCCCATTCCATAACAACCATCAAGACTAAATGTCTTGAAGGAATACTTTTAGTCTATTTTGTAAAGACAAAATGAAGATATTAACAAGTTTAACCTCTCCCACCATTTATAAAAGCTACAAATTAATAAAATGAGCTAAAAAAATCTTTAGAATAATTGGTTTTTAAAATCCTCAAAATGCCGAAAAGATGGTCAGGGAAAAGAAACGAAATATATATCCAAATAGGGGTTGAATTTTCGCAAAACATTATGTGAGGCAGGCAGGAACCTTGAATGACAGCTAAGATTGAATACTGCATAACATCAAGAGTACATACTTTATAATCAGTAAGGAGTTGGAATCCAAGTTGAACTTGGAGGAAATCACTCAACTTTTTAAAGCTTGGGTTTCCCAATCTATAAATAGGAATTTCACATGGGTTTGAGAGTAGATACATGTTAAGGGTTTATCAATGCCTGACTAAAAGTAAATCAAAATATCAGTACTATACCAACCTCTTTTAACATACCCTCAAGGTTTACAGAAAGGCCAGTCAGCAAGATATGTGACCTCCCACAGTCCAGCAGTCAAGTAGTACAAGAATCAGGTTATATAGGGGGTAAAGTAAAGAAAAAAGAGACTGACGAAAAGCATGAACGGAAGACTGGAGATTCAGATGAAGGCAGAGTAGGCTGTGAAGAAGACATTCAAATGGTGGTGATTTACTCTAGGAATACACAGAAAAATATTCATACCATGGTTTTGATACAATTTTCAATGGGTACACACAGCTTGGAAAAAACCTACCTTGACAATTCATTATATGGAAGTTCCATATGGGCTGGGAAAAGAAACACTGCTATTTCTTACAGCATAACCCATGAGTTATAGTAACTACTTACCTAAATTCCATATATAATCTAGGCTCACCAAAATATTTTGCTTATTTCATATGTTCTGGTTAACTCCATCTGTTCTTCATTTACCCATTCAACATTTATTTATTACGAGTCTACTATGTCCAATACTGGGCTTTCACCAGGAATACCATGGTGGGTAAAACAGGCAGGCTAGTTGCCTTCAGGGAGCTCACAATCCATTGGTCTATCATTAAAGAACTTGGTCACCTACAACAATCACTAAATACTAAAAGTAAACAAAACTTTTGGCACTAAGCCCCCTAAGTGAATTCAATTAGTAATCTATAAACTGTAATAATACATTTGCAATATTTAAAAATCTTAAGTTATTCAATCATTTTAGCTGTTACTTCCAAGCACCACATTTTAAACAGGACATCTGACAAACTAACAGAACACTGTGAAAAATCTAGGATTTATACTGTTAAAAAAAAATGTTTTGGGGGGGTTTTGGTTTTGGTTTTAGTTTTTGTTTTGTTTTGTTTTGTTTTGTTTTGTTTTGGCCTAGAGAAGAAAAAATATCTGACAACTGTCCTTACATTTTAAAGAGTTAGCACAGAGGCTTGCTCTTTATCATTCCAAACGGTAAAAATTTGGATCAATGGATAGAAGTTACCTGGAGGCAGACTACTGTTTCAAAATGAAGAATTCTAACAACTCAAGCTATTCAAACAATAATTCAATCACCTTGCCTTTCTACAATTATATATACTTTACAAAACACAAATTTTCATTTAATCCTGGAAAAAACCTCCCAAACAAGTATTTCTCTGTTACAAGTTTAGGAAACTAAGTTTCCAAGGGGCAAAGTAACATGGCAAACCAAGAGGAGAATTGAAGTCCTAAATCTAATAATGGAACAAGCTGCTTCAAAGTAACTGTTTTCCACCTCTAGATGTAGTCAAGAAAGTACCAAATGTCCATCTGCAAGCAATGTTGGCCAAGATATTCTAAAGCTTCTTTAATGGTCAATCCTTCAGGAGTCCTGATGGCCAATCTAAACACCGTGAAAAGATTCAGTAATGAATGACCCTCTGGAATGAAAGCTGCATGAAGGCAAGGACCTTGTCTGTCTTCTGCACCCCTACATTCCAGTGCCTAGAACAGTATCTGGCATTTAATAGGGTATTCAATAAATAAGTGCTAAATATAGCACTATTCTATAATAAAGGACCTTGCTAAAGTACCCAGCAACTAATAAGCCTGATAAACACAATATACATTCTTAAAATTGCATCACACACTGACATTTTCCATCTTAAACTAATTACAGGGGAAAAAAAGCAAAGCTTCAGGCAAATCTAAAATCTTATAATTAAAAATATAACGTCTTACCCAATATAAAGGCTAAATTTGGTGAAATGCCAGTATTCTTTGCTTAAGCCATCAACTAAACATTTTAAGTGTGCTTAATTAAACACTGTAAAAATGAAGACGTTTATGCAGCTGTTATGGTTTAAAGACAACTCCATCCAGATTTCTATTCAAATCACATTTTTTTACAAACACGTAATATGCTGGCACTTTAACACTTTAAAAAGATCTGCTAATTTTACAGGTACATATCTTGTATTGAGAATTCAACATGACCCATACATAGAGGTACTCAGCATCCACTTGGCATTATTGAAAACTAAGACCAATAGGAAAAGATCAAGTGATCCAAATGTCATTTTGTGATCCCCTAAATTGTGGCCCAGAATTTTCAGACAAGAAATATTAAAACCTGCAAAATACTCAAAAGTTATTTTTAATTTATTTTGCTTAATGGATAAGTACATGCACACACATTTTTGGAAACCCAGGTTGTATAACAAGCAAGGGGTAACAACTTCATAAAAATTTTACTTCAATTTCACAGGATTAAATTATACCTTTAAAAGATTTCTAAGCAAAGACCTGGTATTTTAAAAGAAAAACTTAGTTAACTGTAAATCAAGCAGTTACAGATTGTTTATAAGAATATATGAATTTACTAAAGCCATTCACTTGGTTACACCAACTAATTTTATAGCATATTAGCAATGGGACATTATCACAAACCAGAGAGAAACCAAAGTCGTGAGATTTTGAAAGATTACGTAAACTATCCCACACAAGAATATCACCAACGAATATCTTCCTCAGCTTCAGAATTTAGAACGATAACGTCTCACATAAGCTGTTTTCATATATTAGAATCAACTTTACAAACCGGCTGCTTTTCCCAACGCTGCAGTAATCATATGGAACACTTTCTAACTCTGACATCAACCCGTGAGTCTGATTCTCCATTACAGTGTTAGTCCCTACGCGGCAGCCCACTCCTCAGTCTCCAACAACGAAACCTCTTTTATTTCAAAATTCAGACAAACTAAACAACTTCTACGCTGACCCCAACCAATCATGTAGGACAAGCAAAGAGAAGGAGAGAGAAAGCTGTTACTATACGAATGCAACAAGTTTAAAACTTTTAACTCTTCCCCAGAATTCTTCCCTCCCAGGGCTGGGAGAAGCTTTGTAGGACCTGTTGCTTTGTCCCTCTAACCCCCTAAAAGGTGTCACTGGCGCGCGAAAACGCCTCTCCCTCCATGAAGCCCGCTGCGAGGTTCTTTTCTCCAGCCTCGGCTGCTGGAGTCTAAGCTCGACTTTTCCTGCCTCCCGGGGCCCGCCCCAGCTCAGCCCCCGACACCCGGACCGGCCGGCGGGACTCACCTGATCACAGGGCTGTAGGGGCTCCGGGAGCGGCGCCAGCTGCTGCTGCTGTAGGGGCTGGGGGACACGTCGCCGCCCCGCTCGTAGGAGCTGTGACGGCTGTAGCTGGGGGAGCGGCGGCGGCTGTAGGGGCTCGGGGAGCGCGGCGGCCGCCGAGAATAGGGGCTGCTGCCACCTCCTGCCGGGCTGGGGGACTTGCGGCTCCTCAGGCTCTGCGAGGCCCTGTGGGAGAGCGGGCTGCCGTCCCGGCTTCCCAGCGGGCTCAGGGACCGCTGCCGCCGCCTGTAGGCCTTGGGCTCCGCCTTGTCCTCCCGGTAGGCCTTGGGCGGCTCCTTGTAGGCCGAGGGCGGCTCCTTGGACGACTTAGTCCGGCTCCGATGGGCCTTCAGGTCTCGGTCCTTGCGGCTGCTGCTGCTGCTGGACGTGGCCGAGGCGCTCTTCCGGCGGCCGCCGCTGCTGCTGCTGCTGCCGCTCTTGGCGGCCTCGGCCCGCTCCTCGCCGCTGCGGCTGTGGCGGCTGCGGGACTTGGAGGCCTCGCTGCCGCCGCGCTGCCCGTCCCGCCGGCGGTGCTCGCGGTGGCGCTCCTTGCTGCGGCCGCTGCTGCTGCGGCGGTCCCGGCGGGGCCGGCGCTCCGAGCCCTCCCCGCGCCGCTGGGTGCCGGAGGAGGAGGCCGGACTCCCGCCGCTGCCTCCCGTTCCCCCGGCAGCCGTCGCCGCCGTTGCCGCGCTGGCCCCCCCCAGCAGCAGCCCCTGCTCGGACTGGGAGCTCACATCCTCGTATTCCACCAGCGGGGTCACACCCCCGCCGCTACTGGCACCGCCACCGCCGTCCTGCTGCGGCTGGGGCAGCGAGAAGACCCGACGCTTCTCCGCCTCCTGCCCGGCGCGGGGCCCGCGGCGCCGCTTCTGCCGCCCTCCTGCGCGCCTCTTGCCTCTCGCCAGCCGCTTGACCTCCAGAGGGGGGCCCGGGCTGAAGCAAGAGGAGGAGGCCGCGGCGGCGGCGGCTGCGGCGGCGGCCGTGCCGGGAGCAGCCAGGAAGAGCAGAGGCGGCGGGGGCGGCGGCGGTTGCAGGAGCTGCGGCTGCAGGAGCGGCAACAGCAGCGGCGGCTGCTGAGGGGACAGGAATCGCCTCCGCTTGCGGCGTTCCTCCAACTTCTTCTCCGCCCAGCTCAGGCCCCCGCCTCCCCCCAGCGCCGTGTCCGAGCTGCTCGGCATCGCCTAGAGCCCGCCGCAGAGCGCGGCGCGGGTGCGGCCTCCTCCCGGGTCAGATCCTGGCCATCTCCCCCGCCGGAAACGGGAACAGCGGCGGCGGAGGGACACCGAGCACCGGGGCCGGCCGGGAGACGCGCCACGATAATCCGGGTCGGGACAAGGGTCCCCGGGTTCCAGGTCACAGTGGGGGAACGCAGCGGCCTCCGGGCCTGAGGAAAGCAGGAATCCGGGAGGCAGAGCGCCCGGTCGGGGTTTCGTCGTCCTATCCTCGGCAGCAAAAACACCAGATGCGCCGGGCGCTGACCTGCGGGGGGAGTCCGGAGTCCTCCAAGTGCCCCCGGGGGTGGGGAGCGGCCTCGGCCGCGCTCTCGGCTCCGGCGGGCAGGGCGGGCAGGGCAACGCGGAAGTACCACCTTCGCCGCCGCTTCACTCCATCGCGCCCTGACGTTGGGTGCGAGTTCAAGGGAGGGGAGTGGGCAAGACAACAACACGCCTCCGCCGCCTCCTCCTCCGCGTCGACGTCGTCCTCCTGTGGTGGCGGCGGCGACACACCGCGGGCGCCTCGGAAGTGGCCTGGGCCTGACAACAACTCCCGGCCTAGAGCCTCGCGCACTCGGCGGCCCGCGGGGACGGGCGGCGGGGCGGGGCGAGGCGGGGGCGACCAGGCTGCGGCTCACGGTTGGGGCAGCGAGTGTGCGGGGCTGGGCGGGGGGCTGTTTCCGGGGAGATGGGGGCGGGGGCGTTTCTGAGTCTGTGGCGGTGGGTGCGGGCTCTGACTTTCTTCCTTCGCAGCGGCCGCGAAGAGAGGTGGCGAAGCTGCCCCCCTTCCTCCACTCCCCCCCCCTCCACGAGGAGGCTCCTGGTGTGCGCGGCCGGCCCCGGCTCGCTCCTCCCCTTCCCTCTCCGCTCCGCGTCAGGAGGAGGGAGGGAGGACAACGGAACTCGCTGGTTGGGCCCTAACCTCCACAACCCCTCCTTCCCGTATCGCTCTTTCGGCCTTTCCCCTCGGCCCCGACGCAAGGCCGGGGGCGCGTACGCACGTCACGCTCCGAGAAAGCCGAAGGTGACTGGTGGCGGCGACTAGGAGGCGGGAACGAAGGAGCCGCGTACTAGCGTGCTCGCTCCCGCCAGCGTTCCGGGCCGTCCGCACCGGAAATGGCGTAAGTAGAACACTTACGCTTCCGGTGAGGGTGGGACTGTCTGAAGAAGGGTTAAAGAAAGGCGAGGGGTTTTGCGCCGCCCACTGCTGTAGCTTGAGACTTTGGGATTGCTGGCACCCGGGTCGACCCTGTTGCTAGCGTCCGGCGCGCTATCCCGGCCCAGGCTCACTGCAGGCGCCGCATTGCCTTGCCTGTTGAGTGAAAGGTCACGGCTGAAGCAAGAATCCCCGGAGAACTCCGAGAGGAGTAATGCTGCTCGTGGCCTTCTGGGCCGGGCAGTTTCCTGGCGGCTGCCCTCAGCCAAGCCTCGGGAATGGAACAGCTGCGGGAGGAAGAGGAAGGACACCCCACAAAAGAGAGTGGAGGTGGCGTTAGTTTAACTTCTCATGTACATCCGAGTTCGTGGCTTCATCTTACTCTAAAAGCACAGTTGGAAATCACGGTCTCGAGATTTGATTATACTGAACTTTACTCTTTTAAAGCCTTAAATTTGTACGGGAAGTAAATGAAACGTCTAGAGGGACTCCCGAAGATCCCAGAATTATTGCCAGGGGCTCTGTTAAGGCCGCAAGCTCGAAAGAGGGCTGTCTTTTTGGCACTTCACCTGCGCTCACTTTAGTATCCAAAGCTTGTAGGGCTGCCAAACAACCGTTCTGCGACCTCACATCTCATTTCTTGCCTTGTCAGGATTGCCTTTCACTTACAGACTGGGCACTCGGGATAATTAGATTAAGATCTCAACGGTGCACTGGGTTTAAATATGGTTGAAAAGAAAAACTAAGCAATCCGATCAATGCCTACACCCATCACCCTTTTGCAAGTTTTTTTTTTAATTTGTTCAGATTATTAGTCATTAAACACTTGGTTTTTATCCATCATTCACCCCTTAATGTAAATAATTTTAATCGGCTTGACTTCCACTAGCGCCTATCTCAGATTAAACTGCTGTAACCTAAAATTAGACTGCGGTTAAAGTATACAAAGGGTGTTTATTTACTGAAGGAAAAAGAAAGCAAAGGAACAGGTATTTTGTTGAAGTCAGCATTATCCAAGAGGGCATACGTGGTTGGGCCACACAGTGAGACCTGTGGAGCCAGAAAGAAGTGGCAATGGCAGTAAGAAACAGAAATTTAATAGTAAAGTAGGGGTCAGGATCCCTGAAATAAATTTCTTCTTGTCGTCATTTCTGAGTGACCATCCTAGAGCTAGTTAACAAGTGGCTTAAAAAATATATAGCATCTACCTGCACCACCCTGCTTAGAAAAACCTGGAGTAGCAGAACAAGTTCTCTTTAAACAGTAAGTTGCACGTGAAAATTAGTCGCACATGAAAGTCTGTCATCTTCTTATACTAGCAAATAAAGTTTGATCCATAGTAAGTGGATAAGTCCCAATTCAGCCCTCAAACAGAAAACATGTACTGAAATATTTTTAGTGGACTTCCTCCACCCACATATTTCCTCAAAGATTCTTGGTGAGGGGTGGAGAGGGAGGAAAGAAGCATTTTGAGTTCCCAAAGACAGTAATTAATTAACAATCCACACTTTATTGTACAGCCAACTGCCCACACTCTTTGAAATACAAACAATAAGTTTCAAACTCCAAAAACTGGGAATGCCCCTTCAATTAGAATCCATCTATTTATATAAGCCTGTCTTATACTTTATATAGCCTGCATATAAAGAGATTTAAAATTTATATTTGGGACTAAGAGTATTTGGTTGCTTGTGTATTATAATTTATTTCCCACTGTTTAAAAAAAAAAAAGTGAAGAGCTAAGTTCTTTGCTTTCTTTGTTTAACAGGTTATATATTAACTGTCTCAAAGTGTAGCCTGGGAACTAAGACCCTTTCAATGAGCCTGCAGTCAAAACTATTTTCATAAAAAGACGTACATTGTCTTTTTCACTCTCTTTCTCTCAAGAATGTATAGTGGAGTTTTCCAGAAGCAGCATAATGTGATGACATCATCATTTGACTGCTAATGGAATGTGTGCTTCTGTGTTCATATATTTTCTAGAATCTTCTAAGGTAGTGAGTTTCTGAAATGTGTAAACATTTGGAATATCTGCATAGTTCTTGAACCAACATTTTCCAAATGACCAATACATGATGGTACAAAATCATGTGTGAAAGATTCATTTAAAGTACAAAACAGACTGAGGGTTTTAATATAACAGAATACAAGTTCATTGATGTGATTTCATATTCCACTTTGCAGCTAACCGTTAAGAAACTACCATGGAGTTTTGGTGTAGAAACAAAGAATAACCATAATTATCCGGAAAGATTATTAAAATACTTTCCCCTTCTCCAACTTATCTTCTTCATATACTTCCACCAAAAACATAATTGCATGGTGGTGGAGTGGTACATGGGAATCCTGTATTTTATACATGGTTGTTTTGTAAACTCACAACTTCTATAATAAAAAATAAAAACATTGCAACAAATTGCAAAGAAGGCAGATATGAAAATCCAGTTCAATTCTCTTAAAACAGACAATAAAGGATTTTCAAAAAAGTAAAACAATAGCACTCTAAATTTTTTTTGTTTTGTAACTATAGTTGCTTTTCATTAAATATGTATTATTTATGTTATGATAGGTTTATTGAGATTTCAAATAGTTAAGATTTTTTAATTTTCTCAGTTTTTATTTCTAATATGGTAAATAGCTATAACTCAAAGTTCTTTGTGCGCCTCAATGATTTTTAAGAGCGTAAAGGGATCCTTAGACCAAAACATTGAAGAACTACTATGATAATTCATAAAATTTCCAATTCTCCCCTTCATACTTCTAATGGTACAAACAGGTCACAAGAGTAAGAGCCAATAGGTCATGCACTATCATTCCAGAATCTTCCTTATAACTAGAAACCTTTGCAGTATCTGTTGACACTGAGACCAATGAGATAGGTTGTTTGACTTACAATTAGGTTCCTCCCAATATTGTAAAAAATCAAACTGGCCTTATTTCTGCCCATTCTTCTCCATCATATGAAAGAACATCAGGGGAAGCAGAAGTGGCTCAAGCAATTGAGCTCCTGCCTACCTCATGAGAGGTCCCAGGTTTGGTTCCTGGTGCCTCCTAAAAAGAAAAGCAGCACACAACAAACAGACACAGCAAATGCAAACAATGAGGGCGTGGGGAGAAATAAATAAAAATAAATCTTTGAAAGAAAGGAGAAGGGAGGGAGGGAGAGAGGAAAGGACATCAGGCATGTGATTGTTAAAAGCAAACCCAAATATGCTCAAGCTAAGACGATGGAATTTATCGATTCAATGATAAATAGTGGCCAGTATCTACTGAGCACTTACTGTATGCCAGGCTGTGAGCTCAGTGCTTAATTTTCTTATATAATCCTCTCAATAGTGCCTGTTAGGATGGAGACCACAGTCCTGGCTTTTCCTGGAGTGGTCATGGTTCATAACATTTGTTCAAGCAATTATTAATATTTGTTTAATCACAGATTTCCCAGTTTGGGCATCCATTTTCTGATTACCTGTGGAAAAAGAGTTTTTCCCACTGTTTGTAAATGAGGCATAGAGAGATTGACTGTCTTGCCCAAATTACACTTTTAGTAAATGTGGATCTGGGATCCTTACCCAGTTCTTGATGATTTTGAAGCCCATGCTTTCAAGAATTTCAAGATGATTCACAGTATTATCAACACTCTTGAGATTTATGTTAAGCCCAATTATAGTAACATGCTCCAAAAGTAAAGTGTGAGGCAAAATTTATGATAAAATTTATGACAGATATGCCCTTCCCTGACTCATTTTTTGCACACTTTAGGGGCACACACCTGCTATCAACCCTTTGCAGGAGAGCAATGCTATATTTATGTGTTTGGGGATGGGTTTCTTGCTGGCTGGGTAAGGCTGAAGGATACCCATTTACAGAACAGGAATGGTGGTGAAAACTGCTAATGGCCTTCCCAATATCAACTCCCACCCTGATAGAACCCCGATTCCCTTGGGGATATAAATGTTCCTAGCTTAAAACTGCATCTCCCAGCTTTACTTACAGATGAGGGAATGTGACCATATTGTGTGGTTCTGGCTAATGAAATATAAGTGGAAGTTGTTGGATAAGGCTTCTGGGAAAGTTTCTTAAAATGGAATGCTGATTTCTCTGGTTTCTACCTTTTTCCCTTTAGACTTACTTATCTTTATATCTGGAACTCAAATGCAGTATTGTAGTTTGAACAACATCTTGTGACTAAAAAGGACAAGCACATGCTAAGGATAGCTGGGTGACAGGAAGAAAGAAGGGGCTGAGTCCCTAAGGACATTGTGGATCTGTCAAATCAAGTCTGGACTTAAAAAGGAATATATAATTGCTAGTTTGTTTAAGCTGCTACTTTTAAATTCCTAAAAAATACAAAGTGATACATGCCCCCATCCCATTTCCATGGACTGGGATATCATTAATTAATCACAGCCCTACTTCCTTCTCATTCTAAATATACTCTCAGTATCCATCTCAGTACTATGCTAGAAGCATCCATTACCAATAGATTGGAGATGGTACCAGTGTTGAAATTATTTTTCATGCCTGTTTGGGTATAACTAATTATTTGGGGGAATTTGGTTGGTCCAAAAACGTAGGAATTATGACTTAGCTCAAAACTATGTACATTAAGTTATGTTGTACTAGTTATGCCTTAGTTATAAAGAATATGTTGAATTATATCAGAATTTACAGGGGACATTTGGAAAATACACATTTCATTAATCTTTAATTTCACAAGAATATGTTCTTTTAGGGGATACATCTTCAGGAATATTTGGAAATTCAGTCACAGAATATGAATACTAATTATCAATTAACAGATTAGATTGAGAAAGCATATACAGACATGAACAGTTCATCTATGTTTTGTTAAAACTTCTTATAAGTAGGGTCAGTAATATCCTGTACTATTGTTGATACAGGTCAAAGGAAATGATTTCTACCACAACTTTTCAATTGACAATGTGAATGTTGTTTATAGAATATACAATGAAAGCATTAGAATCAGCACTTAAAAATTGACCATCCTTATATTTATGGTCCGTTGATTTTTGAAAAGGGTGTTAAGACAATTCAATGGGGAACAAATAGTCATTTCAACAAATGGTGTTGGAACAAGTAGATATCCAAATGAAAAAGAATGGAGTTGAATCCCTTCTTTCATACCATATGCAAAAATTAATTCAAAATAGGTCAGAGATCTAAATATAAGAACTAAAACATAAAACCCTTAGAAGTCAACATAGGAATAAAGCTTTGTGATCTTGGGTTAAACAAAACTCTTGTAGATCCATATCAAAAGCTTAAGCAACAAAAGAAAAATAAATTGGACTTCATCAAAATTTAAAACTTTGTGCTTTAAATGACACCATCAAGAAAGTGAAAAAACAACAAAATGGTAGCAAATATCTGCAAATCACATACCCAATAACAGACATGCATCCAGAATATATATCGAACTCTTCCATCTTAATAATGAAAAGATAATCAAATTTAAAAATAGGCAAAGACAGGGAAATGGATATGGCTCAATTGATTGGGCTCCCGTCTGCCATATGGGAGGTCCCGGGTTTTTGTCCCAGGGCCTCCTTGTGAAGGCAAGCTGGCCCATGCCCATGGAGAGTTGGCACAGCAAGATGACGCAACAAAGCAAGACAAGCAAACACAGAAGAACGCTCATCGAATGGACATAGAGAGCAGACAGCAAACAAGCGGCAAGGGAGGGGATAAATTTTTTTTAAAACTGTAAAAAAAAATAGTCAAAGACATATGTACCCTATGGACCATAGTTAGTGGTAAGAGTCTGATGAAATTATCTCATAATCTGTAACAAATTTTCCACAACAGTGTGGCATGTTGGTGAAGAGGTGTTGTACGGGAATCCTACACATGTGCATGATTGTTTCATAAGTTCACAGTCGTAATAACATTTTTTTTAATCTAAAAAAATATATAGGCAAAGAACCTTAATAGACATTTCTCCAAAGACAATATAGAAATGGCCAGTAAGCACATGAAAAGATGCTCAACATGATTAGCAATCAGGGAAATGCAAATCAAAACCACAGTGAGATACCACTTTATGCTTACTAGGATGATTAGAATAAAAAAGATAGTAGCAATAAGTGTTGGTGAGAATGTAGAGAAATTGAAACTTTCATACATTGCTGGTGGAGATGTCAAATGGTGCAGTTGCTTTAGAAAACATTTGACAGTTCCTCAAAATATTAAATGTAGAATTACCATGTGGCCCAGCAATTCCACTCTTAGGTATATACCAAGAAGAAATAAAGATGATTGTACACCTTGGGTGGATTGTATGGAGTGTGACTATATCACAGTAAAACTGCTTATTAAAAACAACAACAACAACAACAACAATCCAGCAGCATTATTTATAATAGCCAAAAGGTGGAAACACCCAAATGCCCATAAGTGTAAATGGATAAGCAAAATGTGACATATCCCTGTAATGGAATATTAGCTGCCAACAAAAAGGAGTGAAAGTACTGACACATGCTACAATATGGATGTATGTTGAAAACAATATACTAAAAGTTAAAGAAGTCATGATTTCTCTCTTTTCTCCCCAGACGTACAAGGTAGGTAGTATCATTCCCATTTAACAGTGGGGGAAACTAAAGCTGAAAGAGACTGAGTTACCTACTACCACATAAATCATAATGTGAAACAGATTTCAACCCAAAAACATATCCTAAACACAAATGGAAATACTTTTTTCAAAGTACTTCTTGGCCTGTGTATACATAAACCCTTCCTTTTCCTTTGTAGTGTCCTCTGGGACCACACATATGCTATCCATGTTTCTTTCTCCCTTTCTATCTTTGTTCTTGACCCTTTTCTCAGTGTCCTGGACAAAGCTAAAAATTTCCAGTGGAAATTGAGGAATTTCAGAGCTTGGAAAGAGCTTTAAAACTTAGCCCAGTCCTAGAATACAAATCAAATCACAATGAGACATCATCTCACATTGGTGGGGATATAAAATAGTACAGCCACATGGAAAACAGTATGGCAGTTAAGTATGGAATATGACCTAGCAATCCCAATTCTCAAAAGAATTAAAAGCAGGGACTCAAGTAGACATTTTCATTCTGATGTTCAAAGCAGTATTCACAAAAGCTAAATGATGGAAGCAATCCAAGTACCCATCAACAGATGAATGGATAAACAAAACATGGTATATACATAAAATGGAATATTATTTTGCAATAAATAGGAATAAAGTTCTGATGCTACAACATGGATGAACCTGAAAACATCATGTTGAGTGAAATAAGCCAGACACACAAAGACAAATACTTTTATGATCTCACATATATGACATGAACAGAATAAGTATATTCATGAAGTCAGAAACTAGTATACCAGGGGCCAAGTGGGGGATGTGAAAGGGGAGTTAATGTTTGACTGGTACCAAGTTTCTGTTTGGGATAATGGAAAAGTTTTGGCACTAGATGATAGGGAAGGAGGCACAACGTTGTGTATGTAATTAACACTACTGAATTGCATGTTTGAAAAGGGAAATTTTAGGTTGTATACTGTTAAAGTTACCACATAAACAAAAAAAACCCATAGAACTGTTTAACACAATGTAAACAGTGTGCTAAAGTTAATAGCATAATTATAATCATATTGTTTCATAAATTATAAAAAAGGTACTACACTAATGCAAATTAATAGAGAAAACTGTGTGTGGGGGGGTATATTGGAACTTTGTACTTTCTGCATAATGTCTCTGTAAACCTGCAACTGCTCTAATAAAAAATTTAAAATAAAAATAAAAAAGTATCCCAATCCCTCCACTCTTACTTTATTGTTGCAAACTGAAATTTACACAAATTAAATGTTTTGCCCAGTGTCCTATGGCTGTTTTGTGAAGGAAGACCCATTTGTTTTGTCAGTCATCTAGTGCTCTTTATACCAAACTCATGGCTTCAAACTGAGATCTTAAACCAAGTTCCTGCCTCTAGTGGTAAGGTTGCAAGTGAAAGTTTTAAGCGGAACACTTTTCAGATCCTCAACTTCCATACTCTAAAATTTGATCTGCCTGAGAAAGTATACTTGTAGTCAAGTGTCTTGCTAGTTATTTTTCTTCCCTTTTACAAAAGAAAGAAACAGCTGCCATTCATTCTCTAAGCTTAATGATGGATGCATTGTCTGAAGGTATAAGAACAAAGCCAAAGTCACAATTTAAAATATTGGTGTGCGTAGCCTCTTAAGACACTCTGCCTTATTGTAACAGTAAGTAATATTCTTCTTTGGACACGTGAATTAAAGGGGGTAAGGGGAAGCCTGCCCTATCCAGCTTATTAAAAGATGCACTGCCAGTAAATTCTTTTTATATTTAAAAATTTTGTCAAACTCTGAAACATATTTCCTATTTTTATCACTTATATATTACCAATAATTGAATGTTATGATTCAATCCAAAAGAAAAAGTTTAATATTCATAAATTATAATTTATATATGTATTTTATAGCAGGATGGATGATAGGGTAACCTATAAAAGACTTAAAAACATAAAAATATTACATTAGGATAAAGTTAGGTTAAGGAAATGAATGAAAATCCAAATTCAAGGGAAAAAGGAACAATGTAAAATTCTGCCGAGTCAAGCAGGTTGCTGTATTTTTCTAGAGGAATGATAGTAGATGTCAAATTGTTACGGTTTGAGTCTTTTAGATAGATCTGCAAGAGTGATATAATTGTTTTATTTTTTAAATGCTAATTTATAATAAAACAGAAAATCGCATCCTTTTCAACTTTTTAAGCTTGCAGTGACCAAAAAAAAAAAAAAAAGGTCAACTTAAAAATAAGCAGGATATAGAGATTTTCACATTATTTTAGGAAGTACAAGCAAAAACAACTTGAAGACCACTGTCATAGGCAATGCTTTCTGTGGATTATTGACAGCTCACAATAAATCCACTGCCATTATCCAAGTATCAACAAACCTGTCTGCTGTTTTTTAACTCAATATTATTTCCACGCATAAAGGAAAGCACATAATCATTGTTCTTAAAAGATCACTGTTCTTTAAACAAAACAAAACAAATAAAAAAACAATGATTTTGAAGTCATGAAATGTCAGATATTTTTACTCCTAACCCTGAATGTTTCTACCTTTTGTAACACAATTTACCCAGGCACCCAGCCACCCGGGCACTAGGCTGCTGAATGCGCAATACTCTTCCATTTCTCCTGATTGCTTATAGGAGAAAGTCAAAACCTCTTTATGACTCACATAACTCTGCATAATCTGAGTCTCACGAATCCCTCAAGGCATCTTTTAGTCTCTGCTTACTCTTCACGTTTCAATGACACAGCACTTCTTTTCAGGTTTTCGTAAAGTACTGTACCTACTTTCTACGCTGGGCTTTCGTATGGGCTGTGCCCTCTATTTAGAATAGCCACCCCACTTCCTACCTCCCAGCTAGTTCTAATTCTCACATACTTTTAAGTTTAAATTTAGCTATCACTTGAGGCATTCTCTGACACACAGGCTCCAACCACTACCACCTCTGAGGTTGGATTAAATGCCCCTTCCTTGTGTTTCTGTTGAGTGGTGTTCTTCCCTCTCATGGATGTACCTTAAGAATCTATTTATTTATATTCTCCAGTAAGCTGTAAATTCCAAGACAGTAGCTAGGAATAAGGCCTGCCCTATTCACCATGATATTCTGAAACCCTAGCACAACTGTTTGGTACCTGGTAGGTGCCTAATTGGTAGGGACTTAATGAACACTGGAGAATTAATGAATGGATTGATGTATTGATTTTTGCTGATTCATCAATTAAAATACTTTTTATTGAAAGTAACATCTACTCTAACAATCTTAGGTGGAAAAAGAATAGATTGGAAATGTGTCAAAGGTTTGAGAATTGACAGGAAGCTCTAATACCAGGTTTTAAAAATAGAGACCAGGTGACTCTCATCCCAGGTGGCTTCCAAGAAGAAGGAAGATTTTAGTAGGCATAGCCTGGGCAGGAAACAGCCTCCTTCACTGCAGGGCACTGCTGCCACCTCTTTGGAATTCCACTTTGAAGCCCTTGGAGTTAATCTCCCCACTGCTGTGAATTAAGTGTCATCACCTCTTTGTTTTTGTGTCACTTGGTCAAGAGTCAACGTTCTGGGAAAATGATCATTGACTAAATCTAGATCATAGGTCCATGGCCAGGCTACTAGGGGTGGAGAACATCAGGATGCTTCTCATGCTTCTAGTTTGGGAAGGAGGACATGCCTTTCACCAAGACAGCCAGGAATTCCCTCAAGTAGGGGAAAGTTAAGTAACTAAAGCTGTCAGTTACAGCTGTCTAGCAATAAAGCAAAATAAGAGTTCCCATACAGAACATTTTGTTTTGGTACCATATGTGAATTTAGGGCTTCCCACATGTCTCCAAAAGTAATAAAAATGCATGAATTGAGTGTGATGTTTTTGGAGATGCTCTTCAGGAAGAGTAATTTTTATTCTGTAGACTAATAAAATACTCAGTAATTCAGATATGGTTATGATAGTTTTTCTTAGTGAAATGCTTGGTTAAGGAAAGAACTTACACAATAGATATCTAAAACTTCAAATGAAAAGAACTTAAATTTTACTGTTCGTTACATGTGAAAAATTATTTAGCACTCCAATCTCAATTATAAAAAACAATTCTTTCTATGGAAATGACCAAGAGTCCAGAAATAAAGGGTCTTTGAAAATCTCTCAACAAAATTTTAAATGTGTATATGAATTTTAAGAAAACTTTGTGGTAATTAATACTTAATGAGAACCTAATAATAATTCAAGCTTTTAAAAGCAAGATGGAAGAAAGGAACCATCTAAGAAAAAGATGAGCGTAAACCTGAAGAACCAGGAATGAAAAAGAAGTATGTACAAATGTAATTTTTAAAAAACTTTCCCCCCCCTGAGATTGCACTCTCATTTGTCTGCTTGTTGCCTGATCACAGTCTCTGCTCGTTGTGTCTGCTCATTGTGTCAGCTCATCTTCTTTAGGAGGCACTGGGAACTGAACCTGGGACCTCCCATATGGGAGGCAGGCACCCAACTGCCTGAGCCACAAATATAATTTTAAAATACTATAAATTCATCATATGTTTATTCATAGTAGCACACAAATAAAAATGAATCAGTGTTTTCCTCACAAGTAGCAGATGAAAGACTTGCTAGGGAATAAAAATGGACATAGACAAGTACTTACTGCCTGTCAACCTCCAAAATGGCCCCCAATCATCCTCATCTCCTTTTTATTGATTTTAGGGCTCTAAACTTTTTTCAGTATTTGTTATGCATGAGATAACTAATACCCTGCCCTTGAACTAGGATTAAAATCCTAAGAACAGATGAACAAATTTGGATTTGCTGAATTTAGGAGAGGTTCTGGGCTTGGATTCTGGAGGTATTACAGAAGGAAGGAGGGGGAAGTGGGGTGAAAACAGCATGTTCTGAAGGTGTGTGGGGACAGACCCACTCTCATCTCTAGCCTAAGACAGAAAATAGTTGGCAGCCAGATGAATACACTGGATGGGTAGTGGTGGAGTTGGAGAGGGCAAGAGCTGCTTAGAGAGAACTAGGAGTGCTGGAGAAGAGTTAATCCAGGAAAGAAAACCTCCCCATTTTAGAGTTTGGAAGGCTTCCAGCATAAAAGCCAGCCCTTGACATGTACTCTCAAGGGAAGCCACTCAATTGCAAATCTCCTCCTTGGTACTCAAAGCCAGTCAGTTTTGCTGTTGTCTTCTTTTTAAATAAATCAACTTTATTGATATATAATTTATATGTAATAAAGCATGTAATCACCACCACAATCAAGGTAAAGAACATTTCATTCACAAAAGGAGTTTCCTCTTGCTTCGCTGCCACCACTACCACCACCACCATCACCTTGCCCCCGGCAACTAACTACAGATTAGTTTTCATGTTCTAGAATTTCTTATGAATGGAATCATAGAGTATGTGGTTCTGGCTTCTTTTGCTCAGCGTGATGTTTTCAGTGCTTTCTCTGCATCTATTGATAGGAAGTTGTGCTTTTATGCTATATTTCACTGGCATGATGAATTACATCCAGATGATCATTTATCTTTTCTCTTTTAGTCTGCTAACATAGGAAGTCACAATAATTGCTTTTCAAATTGTAACCAAGCATTCCTGCTTGGTCAGGATATATTATCATTTTTGCATTTTACTAATTTTCATTTTGTTAATATTTTGTTAGGTTTTCTTATATAATGTAAATGAAGGACATTCATCTAAATGTTTCTCTTTTTTTGTGAGGTCTTCACACATCTTGGTATCATGGTTACTCTGACCTCTTAAAATAAATTGGGAAATATCCCCATTCTTTCTATTTTCTGAAAGTGTTTGTATGTGACTGGTATTATTTATTCCTCAAATGTTTGAGAGACTTGACCTGTGAAGCCACCTGGATCTAGAGCTTTCCTTATGAGAAAATTTTTATCATTTAAAAGTTCAATTTCTTTAATAATTATTGCTTCTATGTCAGTGTTGGTTATTTGGGACCTTCAAGGAATTTGTGGAATTTATTGGCATAAAGTTCTTCACATTCTTCTTTTATTATCTTTTCAATGTCAATAGCAATTTTAACCCTGATATCAATTGTCTGCTCTCCATGTCCATTCACTGTGTGTTCTTCTGTGTCTGCTTGCATTATCAGGCGGCACTGGGAATCTGTGTCTCTTTTTTGTTGCATCATCTTGCTGCGTCAGCTCTCCTGTGTGTGGTGCCACTGCTGGGCGGGCTGCACTCTTTTCATGCAGGGCGGCTCTCCTTGCAGGGTGCACGCCTTGCGCTTGGGGTGTCCCTATGCAGGGGCGCCTCTGCATGGCACAGCACTCCTTGAGCATGGCAGCACTGCATGGGGGCCAACTCACCACACGGGTCAGGAGGCCCTGGGTTTGAACCCTGGACCCTCCGTATGGTAGGCGGATGCTCTATCAGTTGAGTGATGTCCGCTTCCCAACCCTGATATATTTTTAATAATTTTTTACCAGAGAAATTTTAAGTTTACAGAAAAATCATGCAGAACATACACAGTTGCCATAAACCTCCCCTCATACTCACAGTTTTCCCTATTAATAGTTTGCATTAGTGTGGTACTTTCGCTACAATTGATGAAACAATATTATTTTATTTATACTTATTAACCATTGTCCACAGTTTATATTAGGATTCACTGTGTTGTACAGTTCTTCAACCCTAATATCTATAATTTGTGTTTTCTCTCAACTTTTTGATCTAGCTAGTAGCTTATCTTTTTTATTGATCTTTTCAAAGAACTTACTTTGTTATTCATTTTTCCCTTTGTCTATTTTCTATTCATTTACTTCCAATCTTATCTTTACTATTTCCTCCCTTTACATACTTTAGGTTAAATTTATTCTTCTTTTTCTAGCTTCTTAAGGAGGAAGCTCAGATTATTGATTTTAGGCCTTATTTTTAAAATAAAAGCACTTAAAGCCACACATTTCCCTTTAAGCTCTGCTCTAGCTGTATTCCATAAATTTTGATACATTGTGTTTTTATTATCAATAAGTTCAAAATATTTTCTAATATCTTCTGTGATTTCTTTTTTGACCCACAGGTTATTAATAGGTGTGTATATTATCCAAATAATTTGACACTTTCCATTGATCTTTTGACTACTGGTTTCTAATTTAATACTTTTTTGGCCAGGAAATGTACTCATGATTTCAATCCTTCTAATTTATTGAGACTTGTTTTATGGCCCAGTATATGGTCATTTTAGTGAATAGTCTATGTTCTGTTGTAAAGAATGTGTATTCTTCTCTTGTTTGATGTAGTGATCTCTAATGAGAAAAAAAGTTGTTCTATAAATGCAGGTCTTCTATATTCTTCCAGACTTGCTATTTACTTAATCTATCAATTACTGAGCTACGTATTGAAATCTCCAGCTAGAATTTTCCTATTTCTCTTTCAATTGTATCGAGTTTTTTTGCTTATCTTCTTTTCTATCAAGTTTTGTTTCATGCATTTTGAAACCCTGTTATTAAGTAGCAAGTACATATGCACTTAGAGTTATTAGTTATTAGATCTTCCAGATAAATTAATTCCCTTTTTTGGCAGTAATGAACTGTCCCTTTTGATGTATAGTGATTTTCTTTGTCTTGAAGTTTACTTAGTCTCTTCTTAATATAATCATTCTAGTTTTTTTTTTATGATTATTGTTCACTTGGCATATCTTTTTCATTCTTTTAACCTGCTTGTGCCTTTATATTTAAAGTGAGTTTCTTATATACAGCATATATTTGTGTCTTGCTTTTTTAACCAGTTTGACAATCTCTACCTTTTTTAAAAATCATGCATAAAATACAGGATTCCCATACACCACTTATTATCATTGCCTTGCATTTGTTACAATTGATAAAAGAACACTCTCTACCTTTTTTGGTAAAAATAAATTTTACTTTTAAAGAAGTTTTGGATTTACAGAAAAATTACACTGAAGGTATAGGAAATGCCGAAATAACCACCCCCACCCACACACACATAGTTTCCCCTGTAATTAACATGTTACGTAAGTGTGGTACATTTGTTACGATTGATGAACCCATATTGAAGCACTGCTGCTAGCCAAAGTCTACAGTTTTCATTATGGTTTATAATGTCATGTGTCCATCATTGCAGTACCATACAAAACAATTTCACTACCCTAAAAATGCCCTGTGTTCCACCTATTCCTCCTCCCCTTCAACATATTTATAGTGCAGGTCTACTAGCAACAAATTCACTCTACGTTGTCTGAAAAAGTCTTTATTTTCCTTTAATTTTGAGAGTTTTTTGTTGTTGTTGTTTGTTTTTTGTTAGATATAGAATTCTATACTGAGGGTCTTTTTAAAATTTCATCACTTTTAAAGACATTGTTCTGGGAGGGGACATGGCTTAACTAGTTGAGCAACTGCTTCACACATGGGAGGTCCTGGGTTCAGTCTCCGGTGCCTCCTAAAAAACAAAAACCAACTCAGTGGAGCCGATCTGACTCAGTGGTTGAACACCCACTTCCCAGATACAAGGTCCTGGGCTCATTCCCTGGTCCCAGTACCATAAGGGAAAATAAAAAATAGACATTGTTTTGTCTTTTGGCTTACATAGTTTCTGGTGAAAAGTCATGATAATTCTTTTTTTCCTAGCTACTCCTAAAGTGTTCTCTTTATTACTGGTCTTAACAATTTAATTATTATATGCCTTGCAATTGTTTTCTTTGTGTTTTCCTGCTTGATTTTCATTTATCTTCTTGAAATATTTTTCTGCATCTTCCTTTTTCTTCCCACCTTCTGGGACCTCAATTACACATATATTTGACCACTTGAAATTGTCTCACAGGTCACTGAGTCTCCATTAATCATTTTTGGGTTATTTGCCTCTATTTTTTTTCAATTTGGATGATATCTGTTGTCTTCAGTATAATTGATCTTTTCATCTGCAGTGTTATTAGGTTCATCCAGTGAATGTTTCATTTCAGATATTGTTTTGTTTCGTTTTTTACTTCTAGAAGTCTGATTTGGTTCCTTTTTATAGCTTTCATTTATTAATTTTTATGTCTTTTGTTAGCCCTTTGAACATACTTTAAAAAGCTATATTAAAGTTCTTGTCTGGAAATTCCATCATGTCTGTCATTTCTGGTTCTGTCTGTTTTATTAGCTTTTTTTTTTTTCCTGACTTGGGATTATATCTTCATCTCCTTTGCTTGTCTAGTAATTTTTGACTTGATGTTGAACATTATGGATGTAATGATGTTGAATATTGGGATTTTGTTGTCTTAACTAAATGAATGTTTGTTTGGCAGACAATTTAGCTGTATGGTGATCAGCTCGATCATTTCAAGGCCTACTTTAAAGCTTTGTTAAGATATAAAGTTGCTTTTTTCTAAGGTATATTTAGACATGACCATTCATGGTTCTTTATTGAACCCCCAGGTTTTCAGTAAGTGCTCTATGACTCTAGTTACAGGAGACCAAATGTCTTCTAGCCCTGTATATACTCTAGGACTTGTTTAGTTTATAGCTCCCAAGTCATGTAGTTTCATCATTCATGGGTTCAGATTAGTGTTCAGCCAAATAATCAAGGGAATATCTATGATGATTTTTGTCTCTCTCCCTCCACTTTAGTATTTTGCCCCCAAAATTTCAGTCGTTTCAGCTTCCCTGGGCCCTTATCTGTCTCATCAACTCAATGAGATCTCCCAGCACTTTTTGCATTTTCCCTTCTCATACCATGGTACAGAAATTGCCTCAGGCAATCAAAGACATCTTATTAGAAAGTGGATGTGGCTCAGGTGACTGGGCTCCCACCTACCACATGGGAGGTCACTGGTTTGGATCCCAGTGCCTCCTAAAGAAGACAACAAACTGGTGTGATGGGCAGGTGTGGCAAGCTTACACAACAAGAGACACAAGAAGAAAAAACATACTCAGAGACACAGTAAAGCAGGGAGCAGAGGTTCCCAGTGCCTCCTAAGGAAGACAGCAAGTTCTCGCAATGGGCAGGTGCAGCAAGCTGAAACAACAAGAGATGCAGGGAGGAAAAACATAATGAGAGACACAACAAAGTAAGGAGTGGAGGTCACTGAAGTGATTAGGCACCTCCCTCCCACATTAGAGGTTCTGGGTTCAACTCCTGGTGCCTCCTAAAGAAACAAGGAAGATGAATAGACATAGCAAGTGAAAAACAACAAGGGGGTAGGGAGAAATAAAATAAATTTTAAGAAAAGACATATCTTAGTGGTTTCTTTTCTTTCAAGGCTAAAAAGGAATGGCTTTAAAAAGTTATGTCATATCTTTTGTACAGTTTTCTAGTTATTTATGGCAGGATGACAAACCCTATACAGGTTACTCAGTCATGACTGGAAGGAGAAGGCTGTTACCTCATTCTTAAAAATAAATGGATAACTGAGGATCAGCAGACATTTGAGGAGAACAGAAGATATGATTTACTTAAAATTTCAGAACAAAATATTCTTTGATTTTAAAAGGTAGGTAGGTATTATTGCTAGGTTTGTCAAGAAGTTACTCTAGAAATGTGCATAACTAAACTTTTCTGTCAGCAACAGTAGCAGAGGGTAGTAGGTGGAAACGTTTGGAGGAATAGCAAAAGGCTGTCCCTCTCTCTTGAGAAAAGTAGATCTTAGCTCCTTTAAAAGAACAGAGAGAATATAAGTGTTTCCACACTTCTATGTTTTCCAGAAATATGAAAGTCATGAGAGTCCTAAATCCTGAAAATGCTTTAAAATATGATAGTAAAACTACGATAGTAAAACTACTGAACCATATATACTGTTATGTTTTGCAATATTGAGAAACTTAGAAAATAAGAATAAATTTTGGTAATTTCATTTTAAAATCACATATAGAGACCCTTGATGTGATTGTACTGAGAGCCATTGTTTGTACATTTTGAATAGATTATGTGATGTGTGACTAAAACTGTTTAAAAAGAAAAAAAACTTGAAAGCTCCATCTGTGTTTTGTGGAGGTATTTGTGCTCTTCAAAAGGGAAGTATAGTACATGGCAGTGTTAAATGTTCAAGAGCATATATTCCTGTACATTACAACCTACATTCAAGTGTTCAGAAAACGAATAGATAGATAGATAGATAGATAGATAGATAGATAGATAGATAGATAGATAGATAGATAGACAGACAGACAGACAGATAGATAGGTAGGTAGGTAGATAGGTAGATAGGTAGATAGGTAGATAATGATACAGCAAATGTGGCACACTTTTAAAATAGGTGAATCTGGGAATCTGGAATGGGAGAGTAGGGGCATGTTGGAGTCCTTTGTATTGGGTTTGTATTATTTTTGTAACTGTCATAATTTGAAAGTGTTTCAAAATAAAACTTTTTTTTTTAAAAGGGAATATAGATCCTTAATTATACAATTGTTGATGGTATGTGACATAACTAATGCTCTCAAATGGCAAAGTCAAAGGAATCGACCATAGAGATTGCACAAGGGAAGAATCATCTCTTAGAACAATACCTGGATTTTCTTGAAATTCTTATTTCTATAAAAAGCTACCAATACATTAGTGTAGTATATTTGAAATATATATATATGAAGTTTGCAAGTTGAATTTATGTATTTAGGCAGTTGCTCAAGATCTCCAGGATAATTCTAGAAATAATAAGAAATTAAAATTAGGTCAAACTTGAGAAACAGGTTTGTTTTACGTCATTTTCTTCCTTCTAGTCTACTTAGGGAAACCTTGGCCAATATCTAAACTATCTCCCTCAATTTTCTCTCCACACTAAGGCTGAGGGAACTTACTCAAAGGCAAAGCTGCCCAGGTCCTTCTCCCAATCTAAATCCTTTAATGCAACTCCATCGCCATCAGGATAAAGTTGAGATCTTTCTTCGTCTGATCTCTGCTCACCCTTCTAGCCATACCTTCCAGCTTTCCAGTCAATCCAAACAGCGCTGGCGGTTCTTTGGACGAGCTCCTGGGCGTGGAGTTCTTCCTTCCTGTTTCCCAGTCCTTTTTCCCATGACTAACTCCTACTACTCTAGGAAAGCTCAGCTTAGGTCTGCCCCTCCTCCAGGGAGGGACTTTCTTGATCCCTCCAAGACTGGATTGTATACTATCTTGCGTATTTCAGCAGCATCTTATTGGGTAACTCTATAAAGCTTGGTTTCTTCATTATCTTCTGACTCTAATCTCACTTGTGGACTTGTAACCTTATACCTATAATTATAATTTGGTCCTCTTGAGAAAGTTTGTTCTTTTATTTGTGAATGATTGCCTTTAAGTTCTCAACTTATTTATAAAATGGATATATACCAAGCCTGGTGAATAATCAAGCCTCTGGCTGCTCTGACTAATACCACCCTCCCCCACCCCCAGATCCCTTTCTACAATTAAATTGCTCTTTCTCCCCACTCCCCGGGGGAAGTGTCTCAGACTTTAATAAGAGAATTACACAAAATCAACCAAAGAAAAATAATAGAAAAAATTTCTACCAAAAAAAAGAGGGTTTTTTTCTCATAGAATAATCCACTTGTAATCAAGTTTCCTGACTTACCTTTTGAATGACTTGAATGTTAGTTTCCTGAAATCTTGAATAATATTCCCATTGCTGGCATACTCATAAAAAAGTAGGCATTCACTAAAAATTTATTCATGATGATTTATTAAAAAAATGTTAATTCCCATTCATTCTAGACATATCAGCAACATAGGTTGTATATATGTTACTACAATAAAAATTAAAAAACAAAAACAAAAAACAGTTGGGGAGCATTGTGGCTTAAGCAGTTGGGTGTCCACCTCCCACATTGGAGGTCCTAGGTTCAGTTTCCAGTGCCTTCTAAAGAAGAAAAGCAGACACAATGAGCTTACGCAACAAGCAGGGAGCAGATGTGACTCAAGCAGTTGGGCACATGCCTCCCACATGGGAGGTCCTGGGTTTGGGTTCCAGTGCCTCCTAAAAAGAAAAAGGAAGATAAGCAGACAATGAGCAGACACAATGAGCAGGACAATGAGCAGACACAACAAGCAGACAACAAGCAGGCACAGTGAGCAGATAATGAGCAGACAGATGAAGGAGCCATCTTGGGGGGAACAAGGAAAAAAAAGAAAAAAAAACATAGAACTGTACAACACTGTGAACCCTATTGTAAACAATGGACTGTCATTAAAGTACAATTATAAAAATGTTCTTTCATGAATTGTCACAAATTTGTCACACTAATGCAAGGTGTTAATAATAGGGGGTATATGGGAATTCTATATTGTACATGATTTTTTTGTAAACTTACAACTTCTCTAATTTAAAAAAGGTTGGGGGGGGGAGGAATGATTCAAACTGACCATGTTTCAGAAAAAGTAGAATTGGCCTAAATCTAAGAAAAAACTTTAGGTCACATGTCATTGGCTTTCTTTAAAAGTACTTTCCAAAACACGGACTATTTCTTGATCCTTTCCCTTTTACTTTGGATATCCACATCAAGTTCAAAAAGATGAATTTTTAATATCATCAGTAAAATTTAACTGTCATTTTGCATGTTTTCTTATTAATAATCCTATGAATTGATACAGTATACTAAGTGTCCTGTTGAGGATATTCACAGAGATAAACTCATTTGCTTTTAAAAAAAAAAAACCAGTTTATTCTGAAATACTTTCAATCTTACAGGATAGTTATAATACAAATTCCATATAGAGAACTCCAACATAACCCTATTCCACGGATACCCAGATCCACCTATTTTAACATTTTGCCACATTTGCTATATCATCCTATCCTTCTATTGATTTATCAATCCATTTCCTGAGCACTTGAGTGTAAGTTGTATACATCATATTCCTTGAACACTTAATACTGCCATTTACATTTCCTAAAAACAAGGACATTCAATTATGTAACCACCTTAAGTACACTTATCAAGTTCTAGCAATTTAATATTAATATAAAGCTTACAACCTATTTATTATTAATTATTTCATATGTCTCAATAATGTCCCTTTGAGCCTTCTCTCCTCCCTTGCTAAAAGATCATGTATTGCATTTAATTCACATTTTCCCTTTATTTGCTTTTTTAAAATAAATTATGAGATTATATATACAACATAAAATTTCCCATCTCAATTACTCCCAAGCATATCATTAATAGGAGTTATCACATTCATATTATTGCAATACCCTTGCCACCTTTTATTACTAAAATTTTCCCATCTCCCCTAAGAGACACACTATATCCATTATACACTAACTCCCTATTTCCCTTGTCTGCTGCCCTCCCAGCCACCTGTACTCAAACTTATGTCTCTATGTGCTTGCATGTTCTCTATTTCTTTATAGTTACCATGGGGCTAAAATGTAACATTCTAAATCTGTAACACTCTTGTTTGCAGAGATATCAACCTAACCTCAATAGTATACACAAACAATGTTCCTATACCTTTATGTCCCTACACCTTTATGTATTTCTTGTCACAAAATACATGGTTAGGTATTAAGAGTCCCAAACCACTGACTTATCATTACTTTTATGCATTTGACTTTTAGATCTTGTAGGAAGTAACAAGTGAAGCTACAAACCAAAAATACAATAGCACTGACATTTATATGTCCTCATATCATTACCCTTACTGGCCATCTTTATTTCTTCCTGTGGCTTCAATGTATTGTCTATTGTCCTTTACTTTCAACCTGCATAATTCTCTTTAGC
This sequence comes from Dasypus novemcinctus, assembly GCF_030445035.2. Taxonomy (NCBI): domain Eukaryota; kingdom Metazoa; phylum Chordata; class Mammalia; order Cingulata; family Dasypodidae; genus Dasypus; species Dasypus novemcinctus. The sequence goes on from NC_080677.1 coordinate 18,531,876, forward strand.
AAGTCTTGTAGGGCTGGTTTAGTGGTGACAACCTCCCTCGGCTTTTGTTTATCTGGAAATGTCTTAATCTGTCCCTCATTTTTGAAAGACAGTTTTGCTAGATATAGAATTCTTCATTGGTAATTTTTTGCTTTCAGGACTTTAAACATGTCAACTCTCTTGCTTCTTGCCTTTATGATTTTTAGCGAGAAATTAGCATTTAATGTTGCTTGGGCTCTCTTGTATGTAACATGTTGCTTCTCTCATTGGTGGCTTTCCGAATTCTCTCTTTACCTTTGGCATACAGTTTGCTTTAATATGCTGCAACATGGGTCTATTTCAGTTTATTTTGTTTTCAGTTTGTTGAGTGTCTTGGATATATATATTCATGTCTTTCATTAAATTTGGGAAGTTTTCAGCTATTATTTCTTTGAATATTCTATCTGCCTATGACTCATCTGTTTCTTAAGGTTTTATCTCACTGATGTTATAACAGTGCTTCCTTTGAATGCCAGGACCTAACTGTGACAGTTTGCCTTTGATGAATCCCTGAAAGGAAAAAAGATGATGTTTTCAAACTAATTCATTTCTGTGGGTATGGGGCCCTTTCGATTGGACTACATCAGTGAGGTGTGAAACAGGTTGGGTTTCTGCCCTCTTTCTAGGCCTTATATAAACAGAGACACAGAGGAAGAGATACACAGGGGAAGGGAGTTGTCATTTTGACCCAGCCATGTGCTAGAGAGGACTCCAGGTTTTCCTACAGCTGCAGAAAGGCAGAGAAGCCCCAAGAGGCTGAGAGAGGTCCCAGAGCCTGGAATCAGCAGAGCACAGAGGGAGGGAAAGAGGCCCCTGAGGGGCTGGACCCACGGAGCAGCTCAAGGCTGAGGAGACGAGCCCAGCCATGTGCCTGATCCCCGCGGGGCAGGACGCCAGGATGACCAGGAGCTGACTTTAGTGAGAAAGCATCTCTGATGGTGCCTTGATTTGGAGATTTCATGGTTTTGGAACTGGAAGCTCTTACCCCAAATAAAATTCTCTTTATAAAAGCCAACCCATTTCCCAGTCTTTGTAGATTGACCTGTACAAGGGCTCTCCTTCAGGGCTTATCCATACAAGAAGTTTAGAGAATAGCTGCAGACCAAAGGATAAGGACTTCTCTGATTGAGTCTACATATGTGTCTTGTCTTGGGCAGGTGTGGTTCAGGAATTCCTCCATTTCCATGATTCCAAATCATGGTTCCCCTCTTCCCTAGGAAACAGTTTCCTCATGGTGGGGCACTGTGCTGTCAGCCCTAATGCTAGCAATCTCTTGTCCCAGGCAGCCCAGACTGCGTTCCCAGAATCTATGGGAGAGCTCTGTGAGCTGCCTTCTATATGCAGGGCAAGGTCTGGGGTGGCAAGTCCCTCCGGCTAAAACCAGATAGGTTGGGCTGGACATACCTGCTCCCAAAATGTGCACAAGGGTTACTCTGCTCCCTCTGGAAGAGGGACCAGGGATCTGCACTGGGAGTGCAGGCCAGCTGTGCAAACAAGGTGCTGAGGGGTGGGGAAGGGGCCAGCTGGGGAAGCAATGGGACCCTACCACTTTTAAGTAGCCTTTTCCTGGAACTTAGAGAAAGACGTTTCTGCCCGTTCTAGCTGGTTGTTCAAAGCTTCTGTTGGGGGACAGAACCCTGAAGCCACTCATTTACTCATTTACTTTTTTTTTTTTTTTTGACTATTCATAGGAGCTTTATTCTCAGCCAGAAACCGGAAACACCCTACATGTCCCTTAAGGAGTGCTTGGTTAAACAAACTGAGCCGTTGATTTATTTTTCAAAACACCCCTGTGAGGCTGGTATGCTTATTATTATCACCCCTCTTTCACAGATGTGGAAATGCAAGATCAAAGACGTTCTATCATGTTCTCAACAGCACACAAGTAGCAAGAAGCAGCGTCTTAGGTGGCATTGGTCGGTGTTGGAGGAAGGAGAGGAGAGGAGCTGGGAAGAGTCTAAGGAAGACCCGGTGGTTTAGGGCTGGAGCGTAAGTTTAGAGAGGCAGTGCTCCCATTTGTCTCTCATGACCAGGAGGCCCTGGGTTCTCAGGACACCTGGCTCAGCCTAACATTTGGATGACCTTCTCATCCCTTCCAGCATTAGCTTCTCAGGGTGTTACTGACTAACAGCTGCCAGTTTCTGTTTCCGTGGACTCGTGAAGTTCAAGTGTACAGGAAAGCTCTTCAGATATGAGCGGGCTCATCTCTGCTGTGGGTGTGTAGGAACCGACAGCCTTCTCTGAGGGCCTTGCTCACCGCCGTTACATTACCGTCCCTGTCCGATCGCCTTCTCCATGGAGTTCGAAGGAGCCTTGATTTCTCTCTGTATTTACGTCACAAACAAAAAACGTAACAGTTCACAGGCAATATTAATTATTGAGTTCCATTCATAGCATTATGGAGGGTCCTTGCTTAACTAATCCCTCCATCTCATTTTATTTTTCTTAGAACTCAGACCTACAAGAAGTTTGCTGTCCGCGGGAGGCTCTAGCAAGCAGGAGGAGAGGCAGCTGGATCCAAGGGATTAGAAGTCATGATAGCTGAGCCTGTTACTTGGCAGGAGGAAAACACAGAGGTAGGTCTTGACAAGTCAGAGCATGTGTGATCTCAACGATAGCAGCTTTCCTGCTGCGCTCAACTGGCAAACACGATGGGTTCCCATGAAAATTGTTTGGGAGAATGGATCCTATATATGCTTCAACAGATTGCTGGGATTCAACAGGAAAAATTTAATTCCACACAAAGACATTTTGAGCACTTAAAAAAAAAAGATTCATTTTATTTATTTCTCCCCACCACCTTGTTGTTTTTCACTTGCTGTGTCTGTTCGTTTTTCCTGGTTTCTTTAGAAGGCTCCGGGAGCCGAACCCTGGATCTCTGATGTGGGAGGGAGGTGCCTAATCATCCCTGCTTGCTTGAACCACCTCTGCTACCTGCTTTGTTGTATCTTTCATTCTGTTTTTCCTCTCCACATCTCCTGTTGCACCATCTTTTTGCATCTACTCACCGCACCTGTCGTGTCAGCTTGCTGTCTTCTTTAGGAGCCACCGGGAACCTCTGCTCCCTGCTTTGTTGTGTCTCTCATTATGTTTTTTCTTCTTGTGTCCCTTGTTGTGTCAGCTTGCCATGCCTGCCTGTCACACTAGCTTGCTGTTTTCTTTAGGAGGCGTCTGGATCTGAACCACTGACTTTCCGTGTGGTAGGCAGGAGCCCAGTCACCTGAGCCACATCCACTTCCTACAAGCAACTTTTATTATTAAAAGATTTATTTTTTTAATATATTTCTTTCCCCTTCCCCCATTGTCTGTTTTCTGTGTCCATTCGCTCTGTGTTCTGTGTCTGCTTGCATTCTTGTCAGCAGCACAGGGAATCTGTGTCTCTTTTTGTTGTGTCATTTTGCTTTGTCAGCTCTCTGTGAGTACAGCGCCACTCCTGGGCAGGCTGCACTTTTTTTGCATGGGGTGGCTCTCCTTGCGGGGCGCACTTCTTGTGCACGGGGTTCTCCTATGCAGCGGACACCCCTGCATGGCACGGCACTCCTTGCACGCATCAGCTCTGTGCATGGGCCAGCTCCACAGGGGTCCATATAGTAGGAGGACGCTCTATCAGTTGAGCCAAATCTGTTTCCCTCTTCAAACACTTTTAAAACTAGACTTGTAAACTGCTTTCCAAGCATCATTTTGCTTTATGAAATTAAGAAAGTTTACAGTTGCTTGTTGTTGGGTACACATTTTACCCTGTATCATATCTGACCCCTTGTATAACTTTTAAATCCCTGCTATGCTTGGAATTTTCTCTCCCTTGGAGTTTTTAAATTCAGCCCTCAGATGAAACCTCAAGGGAAAATGTGGTATGGTGAAAAGAGTAGCTAAGAGTCAGATGAACTGAGTTCTCGTTCTGGCTCTGCCATTTATGAGTCATATTCACTTAATCTCTCTTAGCTGCAATTTCCATATCTATGAAATGGTAAGAATGAGAGCTGCCTCATCTATTATTACAAAGTTGCGATATTATTGGGGTGTTATATATGAATAATATGAGCCAGCATATAAGGTAGGTACTATTACCAAATTTGAAGTACCTTCATGACTTGCTCAAGTCACTCACAATACGCCCAATCGATTAATGCACCATCCCAGCCTTACTTGGTTCCACCTGAGCCTTGGCTTCTTGCTCAAAGTCTCTTCTCCTCCTCACAGAACTGTTCACTCAGCCTTCATGGGGCGGGGGCGGCGAGGGCACTGTGAGAGATGAGCAGCCACACCGGCCTCAAACAAACGTCTTGTCTCCTACAAGGCAGCCTTCTTTCAGGACACTGTTTGCCTTCAGGAGGGGAAACATGTTCAATGACCCTTGCTCTTTCTGGTCCAGGGGTCCTGCACTGTCCTCTGCAGTCTCCCCACACCCTGCCCAAACCTGTTAAATAGTTTCTTTATTAAGTTCACCTAAATTATCCCAAGAGGAATGTGCCACTCAGTGTCTGGAAAGGTTCCAACTCTGACTGGACTCTCCATGACGATACCCAGTAAACTGTGGCTGAAGAAGAACACACAACCATGGACGCTATCTCAAGCTGACCCTTGACATTGCCCCACAATCCTCCCAGTCCCTGGTCGGCTCACTTTCCTACTTTCAGTCAAGGAGTTCAGACCTCCTTCCTCTGCTCCACTCTCACTGGTGCACTTGACTCAATTCATGGGGAATGGACATTAGCTACCATATCTTTCCACCAACAAATCTATTAGTCTTCCTGCCTCTTACAGAGCTCCTTCCCACCCGAGGGTCTTGATTCCTGCTGTTCCCTCTGCCTGGAATTCTTTTCCCCCAATGCTTTTCACAGAACACTTCGCTCAGATTCCACTTCCTTTGAGAGGCTTTCCGATCGCTCTCTATAAAGTAGTTCCACCGCCCCCACTCAACCACCATATTCTTTCCCCTTACCTGCTTTATTTTTTATTCTTCTGCATAGCACCTATTGCCATTATTCATTTGTTTTGTCTTTACCCCTAGAATTAAATAAGCTTCGTGAAGGTAGAGAGCTTGTCTATCTGGTTTACTACTCTATCCAGGATCTGGCACCTGGGCATTGCCTGTTTCTTTTGAATGAATGATGGTGTGCATTTCTTCTCAACTCTGCATTCAGCAACTTCGTGTTTGTAGCTTCAAATAGGTCGTAGGGGAGTTCTTACATCATGGAAATCAGCACATGCTACACATCGGGGGTACTGCTCTTCTGGAGACCCAGGTGTTCAATATTTACCAGCACACCACTGAGTTTAACCTTCATGCCACAATTATTTTAGTAGTCCATGAGGGAAGAGAGGGTGAAATCACAGAGGGTCCCTCCTCTCAAAACCAACTGAGACATAGATGCAAGCATGAGGAAGATGGGGAACAAAATAACAGCTTCATTGGTGTTGAGGTTGAACTGGAAAGTGCGACTTGATCAATAGTCAAAGATGAACTCTTGAAATGTCCTTCCTTCCAGGGAAGCGGACTTGGCCCAGTGGTTAGGGCATCTGTCTACCACATGGGAGGTCCGCGGTTCAAACCCCGGGCCTCCTTGACCCGTGTGGAGCTGGTCCATGCACAGCGCTGATGTGTGCAAGGAGTGCCCTGCCATGCAGGGGTGCCCCCACGTAGGGAAGCCTCACGCGCAAGCAGTGAGCCCTGTGAGGAGAGCCGCCCAGCGCGAAAGAAAGTGCAGCCTGCCCAGGAATGGTGCCGCACACATGGAGAGCTGACACAACAAGATGACGCAACAAAAAAGAAACACAGATTCCCGTGCCACTGACAACAACAGAAGTGGACAAAGAAGATGCAGCAAATAGACACAGAAAACAGACAACTGGGGTGGGGGTGGGGGGAATAAATAAATAAATCTTAAAAAAAAAGTCCTTCCAGAATTGAATGTAAATGCAAGTCTACAGACCCCCTCCCTTTCAGAGATAATTCTCATTCCAGGATGTTTGCCACAAGGATAGTTTGATTGTGAATACTGAGCAGAGTTACATATGCCCATTTTCCTAATCTCCTCCCCAAAATTGGTCACTGCTCTTCTTATAAGAAGTAGTGAGTGAGGGAAAAGAGACAGAAGAGTTCTTCTAACGTCAGAGATTTTAGGTTTTGGTGACACTTAAATAAGTAATCTAATTACTCCGCACCCATTGTGTCTCTCATCGGGTTTTCCTTGTGTCGCTTCGTTGCGTCATTTTTCTGTCTTCCTTGTCTTCTTTAGGAGGCACTGAACACTGAATCTGGGACCTTTCAGTCCCAGGTAGATGGTAGGTGAGTGCCCAATTGCTTGAACCATGTCTGCTTCCCAATAGTGGTCTTTGTAGCATTTTTTCCCTCCAGTACGATTCCAGACTAGACTCATGTGTTTTTATTTAGTTATCAAATCTCTTTAAACTCCTTTATCCTCGAGTAATTCATCAGAAGCCTTTTTTTTTTCTTTTTTGATATTGATATTTTTGGAGAATACGGTTCTTTTTTCTTTTCTTAAAGATTTATTTTATTTACTTATCCCCCGCCTCCTTTGTTGCTTGCTGTCACTGTCTGCTCTCTATGTCCATTTACTGTCTGCTCTCTCTATCTGCTGTTCTTTTCTTTAGGAGGCACTGGGAACCAAAACCGGGACCTCCCATGTGGAAGAGGCGCTCGGTCACCTGAGCCACCTTAACTCCCTGGTTTTGTTGTGTCTCTCATTATCTTTCCTCTTTGTGTCTCTTGTTGCACCAGCTTGCCTTCTCCAGGAGGCACCAGAAACCGAACCCAGGACCTCCCATGTGGTAGATGGAAGTTCAATTGTTTTAGCCACATCTGCTTCCCAGTTCCTTTTTTTAAAAAAGCATGCTATTTTAGTGTGAAACAACAACAGTATTGAATTCCTATTTCTGTCTTTAAAAAGTATGAAATAAAGGCAATTTTTTTTTGAGGTAGTGGGGGCCAGGGATTGAATCCAGGACCTTGTATGTGGGAAGCCGGCACTCAGCCGCTGAGCCACATCAGCTTACCTGAGATGGATTTTACATTTGTTTTGTTTGTTTGTTTTTGTGTTTTAGAGGAAGCAGGTGCTCAACTGCTTGAGCCACATCCACTCCCAAGGCAATTTTTATAATAAATGTTACTTCTCAGAGCAGAGAAGTTCACTTTAACAAATAGATTACTAAGAAGGTTTCCGTATAACAGTGTTATTTCCTTAAGTTACACATGGCACAGAATAGCAATGTTTTGCTGACCTGATTACACAGAAATCTATATAATAATTTTTTATAACAAGTACTTTCCCAGGTTCCTCTTCCCACAGTAGTCACTTTTTTTTTTAAAGATTCACTTCATTTATTTATCTCTCCCCACCCCCTTGCTGCCTGTACCTGCCATGTCCATTCGTCCTCTCTTGTTTCCTTAGGAGGCAGAAGGAACTGGACATGGAAACTCTGATGTGGGAGGGAGGTGCCCAATCGCTTAAGCCACCTCCGTTCCCTGCTTTGTTATGGCTCTTGCCATGTTCCTCCTCTTGGGTCTCCTGTTGCGTCATCCCGCTGCACCAGCTCGCCGCGCCTGCCCGTCGCACCAGCCTGCCGTCCTGCTCAATCTCTTTAGGAGGCACTGGGAACCTCTGCTCCCCGCTCTGCCATGTCTCCCACCATGCCCCTCTTGCCGTGTCTCTTGCTGCATCATCTTGCTGTGTCAGTCTGCCCCACTGCCCGCCGCACCAGCTTGCCGTCCTCTCCAGGAGGCACCGGGAACGGAACCATGGACCTCCCACATGGCAGGCAGGAGCCCAATCACGTGAGCCACATCTGCTTCCCAGTAGTGATTCTTTGATTTAAAAAAAATTTTTTTATATTATGGTAGAGACTAAAAGGGCTGTTTTAATTTCATCATTGCTGAAGCAAATACTGTGCAATGGGTTGGCTGAAACAATGAGAATTTATCAGCCCACGATTTCGAGGCACCATGAAAGTGATGCCTTCATCCCGAAGGCTGGAGTCAGGGCTGGCTGCTGGTCCTTGGCCTGAGCCTCCTCTGGGACATGGCAATGCACGTGGCAGCCTCTCCTGGCCTCTCTGTTCTCTTCTGGGTTCTGCTGACTTTCTGCTTCCGGCTGCTCGCTCTGTGTCTTTTTTCTTTCTCTGTGACCTTCCCTATAAGGCCTTCAGTCATACAATTAAGACCCGCCCTGAGCGGCACCTTATCTGAAGTAACCTCATCAAAAGTCCTGTTTACAAGGGCTCACGCCTCCAGGAATGCATTAAGCTTAAGAACATGTCTTTCTGGGGTGCATAATTTCACATAGTTCTGCTACAAGGGCTTTTCCACATCTGGTTCTCCTCTCCTTCGTAGGCATGAGAGGAGACCACACTTCTTAGCCCGGTTGCCATTTGGTAAGACATGTGTCTAGTTCTAGCTAATGAAGTGGTAAGGTAAGCAATGTATTTCACTTCTGATGGAGGTGTTTAAGAGTTAGTGTGTTAGCTCCATTTGTTCTGTTCCCTGCCATGGTGACCTTGAAAGTCACATATTGAGAGGGCAGCATTTCTAGATAGAAGAAGACTGGATCCGTGAGTCACCAGGTAGAGGACAGCCTTTGCCCATCTGCATCAAATTTTGGGGTGGTGAGCAAGAAACTTTTTTTTTTTAATGTACGGTAAGCCACTGAAATTTGGAGATTTGTTACTGTTAAGCCATATCCTATCTTGACAAATACAATTTTGTACCATTTGATTTGCTTTGGAAAGGGAAACTGAACATTAGCTGATTCCTGAAATATTCTTTTCAGCTCGTATCATCCCCAGGCCAGACCCTAATGAAAAGTTGATCTTTACCCATTGTATTAGTCAGCCAAAGGGGTACCGATACAAAGTACCAGAAATCTGTTGGCTTTTATAATGGGTATTTATTTGGAGTAAAAGCTTAAAGGCCCTGAAGAGTCCAACTCAAGGTTACTTCCTTAACAAACTCTGTTGCCACATGTTGAAGCAAGGTGACAGGTGATGTGTGTGATGGTGAGGGTTCAGCCTTCCTCTACCTCTTAAGGCTCCTTGAACTCAGCTTCTTCATCTCAGCTGTAGGCTGGCACAGGGCTTGTCTCTCTTCCTGGGGCTCTTTCTTTCCAGGCTCAGCTGCTCTGGTCTCTTCACATAGTCACCTGTAAACAATGAGGTGAATGGTTCGTCTTTCTTCCCAGAGCCCCTGCCATGTCTACGGAGCTGTCTCTCCTCCTCTGTGTTCTTCTGTGTATCTACTTCTGTGTTAAGAGTCTGTTTTATTGGCTTCCCAAGGGGGTGGGCACTCAACCCTGCACACTCTAATGATGGGGTTTAATCAAAGGCCTAATCTGGAGGGGTTGGAGAGAAAAAAATTTTTCTTTTCTCTTTTAAAAGAAAAATCAGGGGAGCAGGTGTAGCTCAGTGGTTGAGCACCTGCTTCTCATATGTGAGGTCCAGGGTTCAATCCCCGGTATCTCAGAAGAAATCAGTCATTTCTCATGTGTTGCCTCCATCAGGAGGTCTTTAGAGGAGAGTATTCTGCAGGCTGGTCCGAGGCTTTAGTGTCTACGCTTCCCAGTTCAGGAGACACAGCGGTGGGCAAACTTGTCCATCGTGGGCACCCAGGAAACTCAGGATTTGAGTGTTTAGTATTCCATCTGGATTATTTATTTTATTTTATGAAAATAAAGGTAAGAAAATTTTTGAAAAAAAAGAAAGGAAAATAAACCACTGCTTAAGAAAGTGGATTCCTGTGATCATTACAAGGCGAAGGTAACAACTGACATCTGGTAAGAGGGTTAAAAAAAAAAGCCAGTAACGATGGGTTTAGTTGTGTCTCTCCAGAACATACACTGGAGTCCTAACCCCCAGTCCATTGAATGTGACCCTATTTGGAGGTCTTTGAAGATGGAATTAGTTCAGATGAGGCCAAACTGGATTAGGGTGGGCCCTAACCCAACATGACTGAGCCCTTATAAAAAGAGGGGAATCTGGAAACAGACAGAGAGACCCAGACGAGAAGATGGCCACGTGAAGATGGGGGCAGAGATTGGAGATACGCTGCCACAGCCAGGGAACCTCGGGGCCACCAGAAGCCCAGGGAGTGTCCTGGAGCAGATTCTTCCCTAGAGACGTCAGAGGGAGCTTGGCCCTGCCAACACCTTGATTTGGGACTTCCGGCCTCCAGAATGGTGAAAACATGAATTTATGTTGTTTTAGGCCACTTCGGTTTTGGCACTTTGTTATGGCAATCCTTGGAAACTAAGATACCAGTCTAGGATGTTCTTTTAAAAAGAAGAAGAAGAAAAAAGGGGGGGAAACAGGTAAAATATTTTATTGTTACGTGAAAATGCAAGATGTATTTTTTTTGCAGAAAATGCATAAAATATTCTGGAAGGACACACACACCCAAACACCTGGCAATGGAATTATATTTACTTTCCACCATCACAAGAAAGGGAGCTTGAAAATAAATCGTCAATTTGTAAATAAACTGAGAGAGCTAAAATGTCATACCACTAAAGCAAAGGAAAACAATAAATTACCATTTTAACCTGTAAGAACAATAAAGACTTTAAAAATTATAATGTTGTCCATGAAATGGAGAAAAGTGTCAAAAGCTTTAAAGATGGCACACATGGCTGCCAGCGCTGCTCTAGACGGGGATGTATGAGCCAGCAGAAGCACTAGTCATCTCTGTTGGTGAACTTGGAGGCTCTTTGGTGAGCCTTGCTTGGGGAGGAAGCACTGAGTCCTCAGATGGAAATTATGCTTGAAGATAGGTCCCAGGGCAGACAGCAGCAGAAGTCAGCCCCTGGAAAAGAGATTCCTGTCCTGGGGGAAGAGATGGACTTTATCATCTTTTCCAACACTGAGTCTCTGAATCCTACAATGGGTTTCCACCCCTTGACCTCACAGCTTCCATCTAACAGAAGGGCAGAAGCTCAGTTTCAAGAGATTCCTGTTAATCTCAAGTGCCCTACAAAGTGAGACAGAAAGGTGGACAGACAGACTCAGATAGAGACAAAAGGTGCCTCTGCTGGCAGAACTACCAAAATACCTCAAGAGACTGTTGTTTTGGGTAGGTAGCATTTATTCAGCCTAAGCAGAAATGATTAGCATATATCAGGCTACAATTGCATTTATGACCTTAGAAATTCAATTTCTTAATCCTTGACATTTTCATTTTAATGTGAGGGGTTTAACTTAAAGTTGCTCAGCAAAGAGGTGTGCTGTTCATTACGTTAAGTTCATTTGAGAGAAAAAGGGATCCAGGAGGAAGCTGGAAATTTACTCTCTTATTGCTTGTTTCCTGGGAAGGGAGCAAAGAGGTTCACACTTGTGCAGCCCAGCTGGTGGTGAGATCTAACAAAGTACAGTCCTGTGGGGTTAGGGTGGGCAAATGGCAGCTGAAATGCAGATACTTGCACCTGTTGTGCATTGTTATATGGGCAGAGGGTAGCATGATGATGAGTGAGAAAGCTATAAAGTAATTAAGTTTTGACTTGCCTAACAATCATCCATGGATCTTCCTAAAAATGCCAACCCTCATCTCTACCTTTCAAGATTCTAAATCAGCAAGTCCAGGGCTGGAGCCAAAGAGTTTGGACGTAACAAGCCTCCCAGGAGATTGGGCTGCAGATGGTCACTGGACCTCTCTTTGAGAAATTGTTATTTGTAGCAAGACTTCTGGGCACAAGGAACAGCATCTAGACCTCTCTCATGTAGGTTTTATGCTAATTAAGGCTCGGACAGATGTCAGGGTCCCAAGGTGATCCAGCCTGTGAGCAACTGGGAGGGCACACGTGAAATCCAGCTGGAAGCCGAGTCACACTGTCTGAGCCACAGGGATGGGAGGGAGAGGAAGTGGCAGGCGGTTGCTCCCTCCACCGGGAGCGACAACTGTCTCTGCAAATGCCTGTTGTTTTCCTATGAAATTAGAGACGCCACTGAAGACTTGCCAGTATTCGCCAAGTTAGTTTATTAGCACTTCCTCTGGGTGCTTGGAGTCCATATGCTCGATGTGGACTCCCATAACCTCTGCTTGGGGGAATCCTAGAATAGACTGGAAAAGTAATACCAATCCAGAGGGAGGGTACGCTACTACTCAAATAGCCACACCTGGTGTATTTGGTGTGAAAGGTTGAAACCGAGGCTTTTAAAGGCGAGTGATGCCTTACTCGGGGCTAGTCACACGAGGGCGCCAGAGCATCCTTCTCATAAAAGGTTTCCCTGTTGCCCGAAAGCCGTTAGGCTTCAATTCCATAAAATACGGCCCCGAAGCGGCAGTCTCCACCGAAATACCCCTAAAGGCAGCAGACGGTGGGCAAGGAGCCCCTGAAGAAGCCTCCTGAGGCACACAGTTCCGTTCACGCCATCCGTTTTTGAAAACGGCGTGCCTTTCCACGGACGCTCCTAACACCTGCTTGCTTGTTTGAATGATGTTGTGCAGTCCCCCGCCCGGGGAAGCAGGCTGTCCCCGCGCGCCCCGCGCCCCGCGGCGCCCCCTGCCCGCCCGGCGGCTCTCCCCGCCGCGGGAAGGCCGCGCGACCGCCGGGCGCCCCCTTCTCCAGGCCTCCCTGCCTCCAGGCCACTGGGAACGCGGGATCGGGACCGCCCTCGGTTCACCCAGGGGAAACTGAGGCTCAGAGGGCCACACGGAGCTGTTTAGGACCACGAGTCCGATTAGTGCTGTGGCCAAGGTGGACCCCAGCAGGAAACGGAGGGGCTCGGTCCCCTTCGCTGATTATCTAAAGTCTACGAGAGTTTAAGGAAGAGGAAACGGGGCTCAGCGGAAGCCGGTCAGCCCCAGAGCGCGTGGGCGAAAAGGCGAGGCTCGGAGCTCCACCCCCGCCAAATCCCCCGTGGTGCTGCCACCTGCTGGACACTTAGGAAATTAAACGAAACCTTACCTTAAAGCTCGCTTTGCGTTCTAGGGACATTTTGTCAAGGAACTGCTGGCACTTGTTCTCTTTCTATCGTGATCCTTTCCCCCCCTGATTCATTGGTATTTCTAAGCTCTGGGATCATCATTAGAGAAATAGGAAGGAACAAACATGAAGATACATGAAGATTTCACAACTAATTATTGAGAAATGGAATCAAAGATTTTAAATTTCTTCTTCTAGACCAGGGGTTCTTAACCTTTTTTTGTTCCACCGACCGCTTTGCCAGTCAGGTGAAATGAATACTACTGTAATTTATTTATTGCATACATTCCAAAGTGAAAGAAACGCTGGATTTCAGTTAAAGGTCAGAGAAAATAACGGTAATAAGTTGGGTTTTTTTTTCCAATTCAAGCTCACGGACCCCCTGAAATCTTTCCGTGGACCCCTGGTTAAGAACCCTTTTCTAGACTTGCCCTTTTCAAAACCACCTGGAAATTTAGACATGCAAATTCTTGGGCATCCCCCACTCATACACTCCCAGACCTTATGAGCCAGAAACTGGCGGTACTGAAACACCCTCCAGGTGATTCTGCCTCAACACGAAAGATTGGCAACCACCGGTCTATGCTGTACTACCTCCAATTGTAAGACTACTTTTCAAAAATAAATAACTATGGGCCTAGACCTACCCTGGAGATCAATAATAAAAGGTACGTAGATGTAATTATTTATTGTCATTCATTTTACTTCAGGTAATAATGGCTTACTCAAAAGAAATTGTCCAGGTCTTAAAGAAAAAGTATACTTTGGAACATACCGCCTTTATAATAAAGAGCCTAAATTTTTTTTTTTTAATTAAAAATAAAAAACACTGTGTTTCCCAAATTCATGGAAGGCTCTGGTCTCTGGTGACTGTCAGGGATTTTCTGTTCATCATAACTGTGTTTTGTTTTTGTCTTTTAAAAAAATATAGCTACTATTCTGTTTCTGTCTCTCCAGTTTGTTTTTATATTTTGTAAAAACAGTCTTACGTGGAATATCACCCATATTTGTATTTTACCTGCGCTTTCTCTGTACTATACAATCCTGTTATATTTTTAAGCTTTCCTTCTAGTAATATACATGACCTTATCCTTACCCTTTCAACCACTATCATGCTATGTAATAGCTCTGCTAGATACAAACACTATGATATGCTTTCACCATTTCTGTTCATTTCCAAAGATTTGTAAACAGCCTTTTTACCAAGTCTGCACAGATTAACCTTCAGCTTTTCATTCTCTACCCTCTTTCTATTTTCTGGTGGCCTATAGTTTAATCATTAACTCAGTGAGTTTATACAATAACTTTAGTTCATAGTAGTGCAATCATACAATATTTGTCCTTTTGTGTCTGACTTGCTTCACTCAACATAATGTCCTCCAGGTTCATCCATGTTGTCATTATGCTCACGACTTCATTTCTTCTTACAGCTGCATAATATTCCATCGTGTGTAAACGCCACAATTTGTTTATCCATTCATCAGTTGATGGATACCGGGTTGTTTCCAACTTTTGGCAATTGTGAATAATGCTGTTATGAACAAAGGTGAGCAGATGTCTATTCATATCACTGCTCTCACTTCTTCTGGGTGTATACCCAGTAATGGTATTGCCGGGTCACATGGCAGATCTATATTCAACTTCCTAAGTCCCCCATAGTGGTTGTACCATTCTACATTCCCACCAGTAGTGATTACGTGTTCCTCATCTCCACATCCTCTCCAACATCCTCTCCAACACTTACAATTTTCCATTTTTTTTTTTTACATGCACAAACCGGCCTTTATTGATTACAGCAGAATTAAAGAGAAGAGGGGATACAACCACTCCCGGTCCTGGGATGTAGTCCAGAAATCCGTCGCTGTCTGGGAAAAAGCGATTTCCAACTTTTTGCAGTGGCCATTCCAATGGGTGTGAAATGATATCTCACTGTAATTTTCTTTTAAAGATTTATTTCTTTATACCCCTCCCCTCGTTATTTGTGGTCACTCTCTGCTCTCTGTGTCCATTTGCTGTGTGTTCTCTGTGTCTGCTCGTCCTCTTGTTAGGAGGCACTGGAAACTGAACCTAGGACCTTCCACTTGGAAGAGAGGTGCTCAATCACTCGAGCTGCCTCAGCTCCCTGGTTTGTTGTGTCTCTCATTGCCTTTCCTCTTTGTCTCTTTGTCGTGTCATCTTGCTGTGCCGGCTCGCTGCACCTGCTCGCTGCACCTGCAGGCCACACCAGCTTGCCTTCTCCAGGAGGCACTGGGAACCAATCCCAGGACCTCCCATGTAGTAGGCGGGAACCCAGTCACTTGAGCCACATCTGCTTCCCTCCCATTGTAATTTTGATTTGCATTCCCCTAATCACTAGGGATGTTGAACTTGTTTCATGTTTGTTTATTTGTTTGTTTTTCCATTTGTATTTCTACTTTGGACAATTGTCTTTTCAAGTCTTTTGCCCATTTTTTAATCTGGTCATTTGTTTTTTCATTGCTGAGTTGTTGCATCTCTTTATATATCATGGATATTAAACCCTTATTGGATATGTGATTGCCAAATATTTTCTCCCTTTGAGTCAGCTGCCTTTTTACCTTTTTAACAAAGTCCTTTGAGGTTCAAAAGTGTTTAATTTTGAGGAGTTCCCATTTATCTATTTTTTCTTTTGTTGCTTGTACTTTGAGTGTAAGGTTTAAGAAACTACCACCTACCACAAGACCTTGAAGATGTTTTCCTACATTTTCTTCTAGGAGTTTTATGGTTATCACTTCTATATTTAGATCCTTAACCCATATTTAGTTATTTTTTATATAAGGTGTGAGATAGGGGGCCTCCTTCTTTCTTTTGGTTATGGCTATCCAGTTCTCCCAGTTCCTTTTGCTGAATAGATTGTTCTGGTCCAGCTAGGAGGACTTGACAGCCTTGTCAAAAATCACTTGACTGTAGATATGTATTTCTGAGTTCTCTGTTCAGTTCCATTGGTCAGTCTGTCTGTCTTTATGCCAGTACCATGCTGGTTTTTTTAAACCACTGTACCGAAGTAATATAACAAAGTCAGGAGTGAGAGTCATCCAACTTTGATATTCTTTTTAAAGACATTTTTGGCTATTTGGGGCCCCTTCCCTTCCAAATAAATTTGATAATTGGCTTTTCCATTTCTGCAAAAAAGGCTGTTGGGATTTTTATTGGAATTGCATTGAATCTGTAATTCTGTTTGGGTAGAATTGACAGTTTAACAATATTTAGTCTTCCAGTACATGAACACAGAATATCCTTCCATTTATTATTATTATTTTTTATTTTTTATTTATTTCTCTCCCCTTTCCCGCCCCACCAATTGTCTGCTCTCTGGGTCCATTTGCTATGTGTTCTTCTGTGATCGCTTCTATCATCAGCAGCACCGGGAATCTGTGTTTCTTTTTTTGTGTCATCTTGTCGTGTCAGTTCTCTGTGTGTGCGGCACCTTTCTTGGGCAGGCTGCACTTTCTTTTGCGGCTCTCCTTATGGGGCACACTCCTTGCGTGTGGGGCTCCCCTACGTGGGGGACACCCCTGCCTGGCAGGGCACTCCTTGAGCGCATCAGCACTGTGCATGGGCCAGCTCCACACGGGTCAAGGAGGCCGGGGTTTGAACCACGGACCTCCCATGTGGTAGGCGGACGCCCTATTCATTGGGCCAGGTCCGCTTCTCCCTTCCATTTATTTAAGTCTTCTTCATTTTTTTAAAGCAATGTTTTGTAGTTTTCTTAATACAGGTCCTTTATGTCTTTGGTTAAGTTTATTACTAACTATTTGAATCTTTTAGTCACTATTACAGTGAAATATTTTTTCTGATTTCCTCCTCAGATTGCACATTAGTAGTATATAGAAACACTATAGATTTCTGTGCATTAAACTTGCATCCTGCTGCTTTGCTGAACTTACCTATTAGTTTTAGTAGCTTTCTTGCAGATTTTTCAGGATTTTCTAGATATAGGATCATATCAGTGAATAGTGGAAGTTTTACTTCTTCCTTACCTATTTGGGTGCTTTTTATTTCTTTATCGAACCTAATCACTCTAGCTAGAACTTCTAGCACAATATAGAATAACAGTGGTGACAGTGGGCATCCTCGTCTTGTTCCTGATCTCAGCTGGAAAGCTTTCAGTCTTTAACTGTTGAGTACAATGCTAGCAGTAGGGTTTTCATATATGCACTTTACCATATCGAGAAAGCTTCCTTCTATCTCATTTGACAGGATCATGTGATTTTTCTTCTTCCATTTATCCACGTAGTTTATTGCACTAATTGGTTCTCTTGTGCTGAACCACCTTTGCATACCTGTGATAAAATCCACTTTATAAACCCAGGTGTATAATTCTTTTCATGTGCTCTTGGATTCAGTTTGCAAGTATTTTGTTGAGAAGTATTGCTTCTATATTCATTAGAGATATTGGTCTGTAATTTTTTTTTTAGTAATATCTTTACCTAGTTTTGGTAATAGGGTGATGATGGTTTCATAAAATTAGTTTGGTAACATTTTTTTCCTGTTCATATTTTTGGAAAAGAGTTTGAGCAAGATTGGTATTAGATCATCTTTGAATGATTGGTAGAATTTACCTTTGAAGCCATCTTGTCCTGGGCTCTTCATCTTTGGGAGGTGTTTGGTGACTGTTTCAATCCCTTCACTTGTGATTGGTTTGTTGAGGTCTTCTATTCTTCTAGGGTCAATGTAGGTTGTTCACGTATTTCTAGGAAGTTGTCCATCTCATCTACCTTGTCTAGGTTTTTTTGGCATACAGTTATTCATAGTATCCACTTATGAGCTCTCATATTTCTGTGGGGTCAGTGTTAATGTCTTCCCTCTCATTTCTGATTTTATTTATTTGCCTCTCCTCTCTCTTTTTCTTTGTCAGTCTAGCTAAGGGTTTGTCAATTTTGTTAATTTCTCAGAAACAAACCCCACAATTTTTGCTTTTGTTAGTTCTCTGCTGTTCTTTTCTCTATTTCATTTATTTCTACTCTAATCTTTCCTATTTCTTTTCTTCTGCATGGTTTGGGAATAGTTTGGTGTTCTTTTTCTAGTTCCTCCAGGTGTGCAGTTAAATCTTCAATTTTAGCTCTTTCTTCTTTTTTAATGTAAGCATTGAGGGCTATACATTTCCCTCTCAATAACGCTTTTGCAGTGTCCCATGTATTTTGAAATGTTGTGTTACTTCCATTTGTCTCAAAATACTTGCTGAATTCTCTTGCAATTTCTTCTTTGACCCAGTGATTATTTAAGAGTGTGTTGCTTAATCTGCATATATTTAAGAATTTTCCCTTTTTCCACCCATTACTGATTCCAGCTTCATTCCATTATGATCAGAAAAAGTGTTTTGTGCAATTTCAATCCTTTTAAATTTATTGAATCTTGTCTTGTGACCCAGCACTTGGTCTATCCTGGAGAAAGATCCATGAGTGCTTGAAAAGAAGGTATATACTGCTGTTCTGGTGTACAACGCTTATAGATATGTTAGTTCTGGTTCATTTATCATATTATTCAAGCTCTCTATTTCTCTATTTATCCTCTGTTCATAAGTTCTATCTAATGCTGAGAGTAGTGTATTGAAGTCTTCAACTATTATTGCAGAGACATCTATTTCTCCCTTCAGTTTTGCCAGTGTGTGTCTCATGGATCTTGGTGCACTTAGGTTAGATGCATAAATATTTAGTATAGTTATTTCTTTATGTTGAATTTCCCCTTTTATTAATATGTAATGACCTTCTTCATCCCTTATAACAGTTTTGCATTGAAAATCTGTTTTATCTGATATTAGTGTCATTATTCCAACTTTTTTGGAATGGTTGTGTCATGTTGTGTCATGTCTGAGGTGAGTCACTTGTAGACAGCATATAGATGGCTCTTTTTTTTTTTAATCCATTCTATCAGTCTATGTCTTTTGATTGGGGAGTTCAAGCCATTAATATTCAATGCTATTACTGTAAAGACATTACTTACTTCATCCATTTTGTTCTTTGGCTTTCTGTTGTCATATCTTACTATTGCTTGTCTTTTTACCCTTTAATTTACCTTTCTTAATAATATTCCTGTCTACACTCTTCTCTAACTCTCTTGCCCTTGTTATTTTTTTGTTTCAGGAAGCAGCACTCCCTTTAGCATCTCTTATGATTCTGGTCTTTTGGTAACATACTCTTATCAGTTTTTGTTTGTCTGTGAAGACTTTTTAATTCACCTTCATTTTTATTTTTTTAAATATTTATTTATTTATTTATTTCTCTCCCCTTCCCCTGTCCAGCCCCAGTTGTCTGTTCTCTGTGTCTATTTGCTGCGTGTTCTTTTTTCCGCTTTTGTTGTTGTCAGTGGCACGGGAATCTGTGTTTCTTTTTTGTTGCGTCATCTTGCCGCATCAGCTCTCCGTGTGTGCGGCACCATTCCTGGGAAGGCTGCACTTTGTTTCGCACTGGGCGGCTCTTCTTACGGGGGTGCACTCCTTGCACGTGGGGCTCCCCTACATGGGGGACACCCAGGGGGCACGGCACTCCTTGCGCGCATCAGCACTGCTCATGGGCCAGCTCCAAACGGGTCAAGGAGGCCCGGGATTTGAACCGTGGACCTCCCATGTGGTAGACGGACGCCCTAACCACTGGGCCAAGTCTGCTTCCCCACCTTCATTTTTAAAGGACAATTTCGTCAGTTTTGCCAGATACAGAGTTCTTGACTGATAATTTTTCTCTTTTAGTGTCTTAGATACATCATACTACTTTCTTCTCACCTCCACAGTTTCTGACAAGAGGTTGACACTTAATCTTATTGAGTTTCCCTTGTATGTGATGCTTTACTTTTCTCTTTATGCTTTCAGAATCCTCTATCTCTGATATCTGTCATTCTGAATAGTAGGTGTCTCAGAGTAGGTTATTTAGATTTATTCTGTTTGGGGTGCATTGTCCTTAAATATTGATATGTATGTCTTACATAAAGTTTGGGAAGTTTTTGGTCATTATTTCCCCAAATATTCTTCTGCTTTTCCATTCTCTTCTCCTTCTGGGTCACCAGTAAAACATATTTTTGTGTATTTTGATTTGCCATTCAATTCCCTGAGACACTGTTCCATTTTTCCATTCTCTTCTCTTTACCACTTTAGATGTTCTTTCTTCAAAATCACTAGTTCTGTCTTCAAGCAATTCAAATCTGTGCTTATGTGCCTCTAATGGATTTTCTTTCTCTCTTTTTTTCTTTCTTTCTTTTCTTTCTTTCTTTACCATGTATGAACTCAGGACCTCGTACATGGGAAGCAGGTGCTCAAACACTGAGCTCTACCCACTCCTCTAATGTATTTTTAATCTCATCCACTGTGTCTTTTATTCTCATAAGCTCTGTTACTTTTCTTTGCAGGCTTTCAAATTGTTCTTTATGCTCACCCCATGTCTTCTTAATATCCTTTATCTCTAGTCATATTTTCTTAAAAATCTTTGAATTGACTTCGGAAACCTGTGTGAGTATCTTAAATCCTGTATCTCTTCAGGATAGTTTTTTGTTTCTTTGGCTGGGCCATCGCTTCTTGTTTCCTAGTATGGCCTGTAAATTTTTGCTGATGTCTAGGCATCTGAATATGTTGCTGAATTTACTCTGATAGCCAATTTCTCCCTCTTGCCTATTTTTTTTCCACAGCTCTTTTTTGATTTTTGGTTCAACTTATTTCAAGTCTTTAAAATTGCCCAGCTTAGGTTATCAGTATCAGGGAAGGGACTCACTAATAGGGCACAGATTTTCTCCCAGGAGTCAGGTTAAGAGAGAGCTAAAGCAGTTTTTCTCAGTGGGATTTAGAGACTGGCCAGCAGATGGCGTTCTTTGATGCACTTTTCCATCGAGGTGTTTCTGTCTCCACTTTCCTGCGTTTTGGTCTGGCCAGAGTCAAGATTCAAAGCAGGCTCTGCTGGCTGAATTCACTGAAGAAAAGCCCCCTGACTCCCCACCCCCCCCCTTTTCCCTTGTAACAGCTGACAATCTGTTCCCCTCTCAGTTGGCTGCAGTGAGCCAGAGGTTTTATCTTGGCTTAATATCTTGGAGGTGGGGGGTGGGAGCCCTTCTTGGCCACAGGGGTGGGGGGGTGTTAATTTATGTTTGTTGTTTCAGGTTCTTCCTCTTTCTGTCCCTTGCCCCCTGGGAGTTGTGTAGCACTGTCTTGGTCTGCTGACCCCCAAAGAAGGTCCTTTGGAGAGCCTTTTGGCCCTTTCTCAGATTTTTGTGAGAGTTGATCCCTTTCTACCTACTCTGATGCCTTCTTCCCAGAACTCTCATTACTGTGTTTTGATTGGAATAATGACCCATCTCTGTGAAGAAATGGTCCAAGGACAGAGGGTAGGGGTGGTTGAAGAGAAGCAAAAGAGTCCATAACAGAGGGTGGCAGAGAGAAATAAAGTCACTTTTGTTCTGAAACAAAGCATAAAGCAAATGTTAAAAAGGGAAAATTCCCTGGGCAGGAAACTCATCAGTTTTTGACAGCCACAGAAAGAATAGAGAAGCATCTCCTGTAAGAGTAAAGTGTCTCCATCCCAGCAGTGTGGCTCTGCTTTGTTTCAATTTAGCTAGGCTGGAACTACATTTCCCAGAATTTCTTTCCCTGGATAGTTCCAAGGAAGCACGGACCACAAGCAACTTTTTGCACAGGACCTAGAAGGTAGAAGTGAATGGTTGCCATATTTCTTTTACTCCCTCTCGATGGGTGTAGGTTGTGAGGTACAGTCCCTGTTCATGCTCTTGTCATTGCTTATTTGCTGACTTACCTTGTTGGTGTGGGCAGCAGATGGACTCAGAGTCCCTCCAGATACCACAGGAGCCTCTCTCAGCTTCTCTGACTCCTGGGCCAGGTGAGTTCAGTTCCATGGTAAAGAGCTGTAGCTATTTCTACAGGGCATCCACTTCCTCAAGATTGAAGCCTTTTTGAAAGTCATATGTGAGTTCTGATCTCTCCATTGGGTCTAGCTTCATGCTCGTGGGCACCAATTTGCCCTTGTGCTCCCCCATTTCATATGCGTCTTTGCTTCCAGGGCAACTTCCCTGGGGACTTTGGGTGCCAGTACCAGTCTTATGTTTAGTTTTAGTGCCCATAATAAATCCCTCATTACATATCACTCCTAGTGGTTCTTCTTTTTTTTCAGTTAGTTCTTTTTTTTAAATTTCTCTCCCCATCCCCCCCCTCCCCCAATTGTCTACTCTCTGTGTCCACTTGCTGTGTGTTCTTCTGTGTCCACTTGTATTCTTGTTAGTGACATCCGGAATCTGTGTCTCATTTTGTTGAGTCATCTTGTGTGTCAGCTCTCTTTGTGTGCAGCACCATTCCTGGGCAGGCTGCACTTTCTTTTGCACTGGGCAGCTCTCCTTACAGGGTGCATTCCTTGCGCGTGGGGCTCCCCTATTGGGGGGACACCCCTGCGTGGCAGGGCACTCCTTGTGTGCATCAGTGCTGTGCATGGGCCAGCTCCACATGGGTCAGGAGGCCTGGGGTTTGAACCGCGGACCTCCCATGTGGTAGGCAGACGCCCTAACCACTGGGCCAAGTCCACTTCCCAAGGCTCTGGTCTCTTTAGCTGCAAACTATGAGGCAAACAGCTCAGCTCTCTCCCTGGGGCTCCAGCATCCAAAACTAAACTCTCTGTGTTCTCCTTCTCCATGTATGTACTTCCCTGTATTTGATTGAGCATACATTTGTATAGCCCACAAGGTGGGGTAGGGTGAGCACTCATTCTGAGTCGCCCTAATGGCACGGTCAAATAAAAGCCCTAATCTTGATTTAATAAAATAAAAGTGAAACCTCTGAATCTAAAACAATCTAATACACCCAGAGCAACAAACCAGTTTACAAACGTAATCCAATATCTGTTTTTGGAATTATAAACAATACCAAACTGCCACAGGGTGTGGTGAAAAAAAAAAGATGGAAATGACAGGGATGGGAAAAATGCCAGGAATCACTATCTAGTGGATATAAGAGCAAGGGAGATGCATGAGGGAAAATTACTCTAAGGTTTAGAGGGAGTGATTGGTGGAAATGGGACCCAGAGGAACTAATTTTGAGGAGAAGAAGATAAGAATAGTTTTGGACAAACTGGCTTGAAAAACTGGTGGAGAATGTTTAATAGGTTTTTTGGAATGTAGTACTGGAACTTAGAATTGAGGTTAGGATAGAGAGAAAAGACTTGAGCCAAAGTAAACCTGACAGGTGAAATCTGAGGCATCAATAAGAAATTTGGAGGGTTATTTCAGGGACAGGTAAATGTTCTTAGAACTTCTAGAATAACAGAGGGTACATGCCTAGTGAATCCTATAGTACAGTAAGCATATTTTATAATACTTTATATTTTTGTACCAAAGTTTCAGTGCCAAAAGACCTTTCTATTAACAGTTTTCCTGTCTTTCTGCTAAGTTTTCCACATAGGTCTTAGAGTTTTATAAGAAATTTTGTTTTTCCTCAGGATTTATAATTTTTCACCTCCTTTAGGTGATATATTTGTTTACTCTAGCTGTTTTTTGGCCAAACTATGTAAGTTGTCCTGTCTGCCCTATAGTAAGTTCTCTTTCCAGGTAATTCATGTCAGTTGTATTTCTCTGAGCAAGTTTTACCCATCTCTTCCTTACTCTAACTCCTTACATTTTGCCAGCAAAGTGTGTAGCTTCTTGAACTTGGTTGTATGGTTTACCACTTACCTAGGAATGAAAACTAACAACTGAAAAACAAAAGAATGAAAATACAAATAAAACAAACAAACAAAAAACAACATAGAAAATGAAAGAAAAGGAAATCTAGTAACTTACAACTGGATGTTAACGAACTATATATTAATATTTCACAAGGAAGTCTTTTTTTTTTAAGATTTATTTATTTATTTAATTCCCCCCCTCCCCCGGTTGTCTGTTCTCTGTGTCTATTTGCTGAGTCTTGTTTCTTTGTCCCCTTCTGTTGTCGGTCAGCGGCATGGGAAGTGTGGGCGGCACCATTCCTGGGCAGGCTGCTCTTTCTTTCGCACTGGGCGGCTCTCCTTACGGGGCGCACTCCTTGCGCATGGGGCTCCCCTACGCGGGGGACACCCCTGCGTGGCACGGCACTCCTCGCGCGCATCAGCACTGCACATGGGCCAGCTCCACACGGGTCAAGGAGGCCCGGGGTTAGAACTGCGGACCTCCCATGTGGTAGAGGGACGCCCTAACCACTGGGCCAAGTCCGCTTCCCACACAAGGAAGTCTTGTGAAAAGGAATTACTTGGCTCATCATATATGCTGAAAAGTATAAGGTCATAGCTGATTTAAAGTTTAATTCAGGGCTCAAACAAAGTCACCAGGTACATCTGTTGGCTGTGATTTCTATGGGCCTCTTCTATTCTGAGACAGCCTTTCCCAGTGTGGTTTTAAAATGGCTGCCAAAAGCAACTTTCTTTTTCTTCTTCCAATTCCTCTGTTCCCACTAATCCTTCTTTATCTTCTTCTCATTTTGACATAATTATAGATTTGCAAAAAAGTTGAAAGAACAGTATAAAGATCTCCTGTATATCCTTTACCAGGTGCCCCACTAACATTTTCTCCCACAGTAATGCTGGCTACTTCTCCAGAAAACCCCTTACTACTTGCAGTGTGTTTGTATGTATGTGTGATGTAACTTTTTTCAGAATGCTGGAAGAGTAAGTTGCAGACATGACAACACTTTATGCCCAGTGGGGGCATAAAATACACACATTTCAGTGTGTATTACCTAAAATCAAGAACAGTTACTCACAGCACAGTGATCACAACCAGGATATTAAAATTGATATGAAAAGATGAGCTGATCTACAGATATTTGAGTTTTACCGTTTGTCCCAATAATGTATTTTACAGGGAAAGAAAACCATAGATTATGTATTGTGATCTGTTGCCATGTCTCTTTAGATATTGCTGAATTGTTTCCATAAGGGTTGTAAATCTTTCATCCAAACTACTCTACTCCTATTTGCATCCAATTAGAAAGTATAGGTCCTTCACTAACAAACTAAAGTCTTCTCTTGGAATTTGGTCTTGCCTACCCTCATTGGTTTAATTTGGGTGCTGTGTTCTTCCTTGAACCAATTACTGTTGTCAGGAGAAATAGACTGTGCTGATGAGCTTGGCTGGGTCACATGCTACTTTCTTGGAGCATGGGGGGTAAATTCAGGTTCACCTGAAGCACTTGGGCTGGGGTGGGCGGTGGGCTTCCACAAAGCAAACTCAAGGCACTATTTGTACAGAACACAGCAGTGGATGCTGGTATTTTAAATGTGTCTGGATTTCTTTTTGGGGTAATGAATGATGGTGGTGATAGTACAACTTGTGACTATAATTAACACCACTGAATTGTGTATGTGAATGTGGTTGAAAGCGAAAATTTTAGGTCATGTAAAAGTTACTAGAGGAAAAGTTTAAAAAGTTAAAAAAAATCAAACCATAGGACTGTGCAACACAATGAACAATGTAAATTGTGGACTATAGTTAATGTTATTATAATAATATTGTTTAATCAATTGTAACAAAGGTACCATACTAATTCAAAGGGTTAGTAATGGGGAAAACTGTGAGTGTGAGAAGGGTTGTTTTCATTTCCTGGGATGCTCAAGAAAACACCATGCAATGGGTCAGCTAAAACAGTAAGAATTTATTAGCTTATGGTTTTGAGGCCAAGAGGAAACCCAAATCAAGGTGTCATCAAGACCATGCCTTCTTCCTGAAGACTTGTGTTCAGGTGCTGGCTGCTGGCAAGCCTCGTCCCTTAACTTGTCACATGGCAATGCACATGGCAGCACCTGCTGACCTCTCTGTTCTCATCTGGGTTCCATTGATTTCAGCTTCTGGCTTCTCCCACTGTGGCTTTCTCTCTCTGTATCTGACCTTCAAGCCCTTATAAAGGACTCCAGTAACAGTGTTAAGACCCACCTTGATTGAGGGAGTCCACATCTTAACTGAAGTAACCTCATCAAAAAGTCCTACTGAAAATGGGTTCTCACTCACAGGAATGGTTTAAGTTTAAGAACATGCTTTTTTTTCTGGGGTACATACAACTCCAAACCACCACATGGGGTATATGGGAACTCTATATTTTCTGCATGATTTTTCTGCCTATAACTTCTCAAAAAGGGGGTGGGGTATTACCTGAGGAGATTACCTGAGGCCAGGTATAGAACAAAATAGTCCTAGGCCCATCATAGGCTTTCCTATGTATGAATTCCCTTCTGCCCCAGCCTTGTTCTCTGCAACTATCCAGAAGCACTTCAAATTTCAAATTTGTAAACAGCTTTTCATGTGGTACTTATGCTTCCAGAATGTGTTTAAACAGTCACAGACATATTTTGCCATCAATAAACAAAACAAACAAATAATATCAGGTATTGCATAGCCCACCAAGCATCAGAAAATCCTAGGGTGTTGGAAAAAAGAGAGGCAAGGGAAATTAGAGACATTTCAGAATTAACACTAAGTGAGTTTGAGTATCTTTCTTACAGTAAAAGCCAAAGTTAAACTTAAATTGCCCAGCAGCTAAACATGTCATAATGAAGCTTCCTATTTACACGTACCATTGATTTTTTTGTCTCATCCATTCTTTCAGAGTGACATCTAGGCAGAACTAAGTAGTACATATTTCTTTGAACTCCTTCCCAGGCACCAAATTACCAATGAGTAGCAAAGAATCTGGAAGTTGGAAGAGCAATATGCTCCAAAAGAAATGTGGTGGGTTTTCTGTTCCTCCATGTTTCTCACTGCCTCTTTGATCTGGTCTTTATTTAAAAAAAAAAAAAAAAAAGCTGTCCAGAATAAGTTGACTTTTATGGCATAAACAAATAAAAGAAGCAGGCTTCTTTTTTCTATGGTACACGTCTTTGCTGCTGGCTTCTTTTTAGCTGCTTGTTTCTTGGAACTGCCTCCTCCTTTGCCTTCCTAACACCAACGGCCTTCTTCCTTCTTTCTTCTCCACCTCCTGCTTCTTGCTTAGAAATCCCTTCACATTTGCCTTGGCCTCTGGTGCTGCTGCTGCTTTGTCCACCCTGATGTGGTGGTTCTGGCCTGGCGAAGAATGGTGTTTCAACACATGGTCTTTACATATGGGTTTAGTTTCAAGGGCATAGTCAGATTTTTCAGTGGGTTCTTCTTCAGGACTCTTCCTGCCTGGTGCTTGGAGGGCTCTTTGGATCTCTGGGCTTTTCAAAATTCCATTAAGGTCTGTATTCATCTTGAGCATGTTGTAGTTACTCTTGAGGGAGGCAGCTGTACGCCGAGTGCCCTACAGATCATCTAACTTGCAAAAAGCACTTTCAGTCCAAATGCACAAATGTCCCACGTGCCCGCCAGAAACAAGCTTGAAAATGCTCAGCTTACATTAAACAGGGTAATTCCGGGGAATGTTTCTGAAGATCCTGATGATACGGTTGTCCTCGTTGTAAATGATGCAGGGTCTTCTACCCTGGATGCAACGACGGGCAGAAATTTTCCATTTTTAAAATGGAAAATACTACGAAGAAAAATTCTCTTTTGTACTCCAAAATGCAATGCAATGGTGAAGAGTGAGGTGAAACATAGTATTTTATATATTTGGTATAGCACTTCAAAAAAGAATACCATTCAAGCTGACATTGAACTAAAATCTAATTTAAAAGCATATGGATTCACCAAATGCAATGAATGTCCTATGATGATGAAAGAGGTTGTTGATGTGGGAGGAGTGGGGTGTTGGGGGTGGGGAGTGTATGGGGACTGCTTGTATTTTTTGAATGTAACATTTAAAAAAATAGAGAAAAAAAAGCCAAAATAAAATAAAATAAAATAAAAGCACATGAAGTCAAAACTCAAAGTTTGAATGACGAGAATAACCTTTGCTTACTGGGCTAGCTGCTGACTGGTCCCTTCTCAGGATCAGGCCCTGGCTGTCCACATATTCGGTAGCTCAAATGCTTAGGAGTTATACTATAAGACCCTGCTCCCCACTCCCACTCCCAGCCTCTGCTGACCCAAGGATGACCCATATCAAGCTGGCCAGCAGTCTATGATGTGGCCTGGCTTGAAATATTGAGCTAAGACAACCAGATTTCCCACTCAGGGACTGGCAATTAGTAAATGGAAGAAGAGTGGGTCAATTAGTTATGAGAGTTAAGTCAGGGCTCCCTGTAAGTCATGTCCAGGTGAAAGCGTATAGAAGACCAGTTTGTAAAGAGAGGAGGACAGAACAGACCAAATCACAAAAAAGAAGCAAAGCTCATTAGGCTGCTAAGGGAGAAAGGGGCAGACTTGATCTGTGTGTTTGCTAGTCTCAGTACCCATGTATCCTTACATTAAATTCCCTTTTCCTTCACATAACCCATGTGGGTTCCTTTCCTCAATATCAATAGGTACGCAAACAGCAAATCTTTCTCTAGTTACTCCAATTGTTTCTAGTTAGAAAAACAAAAATTATGTTATTTTTACACATTCAAACGTTTTACTGAAGTTGTGTCTCACCCTGTAGCATGCTCGCACCCATGTCCCAGGTATATACTTCCCTTTTTCTCATTTCTCAATAAACCCTTTTACTTGTGTCATTAAACTGGCACATCTCTGAATTCTTTCTTGCAATGTAGCCAAGAACCTGAAAACCCAGCCTTCAGCAACATTTTTGGCAAGCCAGCCAGGAGTGCAGGAGGCAAGTAACACTCCCCAACACAAAGATTGGTGTAGGCTCCAATTTACCTACTTCGGACAAGAACCCAGGGTGACCCCATGACCTTTGAGGAGATTGCTGCCCAGTGGAATCCTTTGGACATCTGCTCTTCCAGTCTGGTGGTCACCAGAGTCCTGTTATCTCCAAGGAATGGAGAATGGTGGGCTCCCATCCTGAACATCAAGGATCCTGAGAACAGCAGGCTATGAAAGAAACCAATTTTCCCTAAGACTTCAATGGCCTTGAATCAGTGCGTTCCAGAACAAAGTATTAATCATGCAGGGATTTCATCCAGATCCAACCATGGTGCTGGACCCACCTTCCCTCAGCCTCAATAGAATAGCCAGACAGTTTCACACCCCATCAAGGCAGGGACTACTGCTGCTAACCAGCAAGAAGCAGCTACAAATGAATGACCATTACCCTTCCGTTGTCCCTTAAGAATAAGGGTGTACTACTCTCCAGTTCATTGGACTCACCCAGGACAACTAACCAGGAGGTGATGATGGACAACACCCATTGGAGAGAGTCCGTACCTGTAAGCAAGATAGTCCTATCCATCTGTCCCATGGGATCTAAGCTCCCTCTCACTTAGAGGTGGTGTGGGTATCACCATCCCAGAATCCTCAGGATTGGGGAATGAATGATAGACTAGAGTAGACTTATTGTGGTATTCTGTTATGGACTTATTGTGATTTTAGCAATGGAGGAACTTTTAGCATTGATGTAGCATTGATGCAGCGGCCACTGGAAGTTCTGAGAGGAGGGAGAGGGAAAAACAGCTGTAATATGGGGGCATTCTCTTCAGCTGCAAAATATCAGGCAAATGGCTCAACTTTTCCTGGGGCTCCAGAATCAAACATGACAGAGCCCAGGGGGTGGGGACTAAACCTGAGTCATGTCCTGCTGACATGGTTGAATCAAAAGCCCTAAATTAATTTAATCAAGTAAACTTAAAACCTTTGAATTTAATACAATCAAAGGGTAGCATACCCAGACGAATAGATTAATAAGCTTTCTTTTTTGGGGGGTGTATTAGTCAGCCAAAGGGGTGCTGATGCAAAATACCAGAAATTGGTGGGTTTTTATAAAGGGCATTTTTGGGGGGTAGGAGCTTACAGATACCAGGCCATAAAGCATAAGTTACTTCCCTCACCAAAATTTATTTCCACATGTTGGAGCAAGATGGCTGCCGATGTCTGTGAGGATTCAGGCTTCCTGGGTTCCTTTGGGCTCAGTTCCTCTGGTTTCTCCACAAGGTCAGATGTAGACTATGAGGCTCTCTAGGCTTTGCCTCTCTCCACAAGGTCAACTATAGACTATCAGGTGAATGGCTCTGTCTCTCTCCCTGGGGTTTCTGTCGTGTCTAAGGAGCTGTCTCTACTCCTCTGTGTTCTTCTCCCAGCTCAGGTCCTCTCTTCCTGGGCTTTCTTCTCTTTCCTCTGTGTGATGACTTCCTGGGGCTCCAGCTTAAGACTTCAGTATCAAACTCCAACATCAGAAACCCCAACTCTGTCCTTTGCCAACTCTATCCTTTATCTGTGAGTCCCCACCCCACCCCAGTGCCCTAATTAATTGGCCCAATCAAAGCCCTAATAATAACTCAATCACACCCAGGTACAGACCAGATTACAAACATAATCCAATACTTGTTTTTGGAATTCATAACCATATCAAACTGCTACAAACCCTAACAGGTGCTCCCCCATAGATGTGGGTTTATAGAGGGGAGCAGATGTGCCATTTCACCTTTGGAGAAGAACATCTTTTCCTGGTCTTTCCTAAGTTAGTGCTAGATGGGTGACAAACCCATTCATATTCTTACAAAAGACCCTAGCTTATTTGAAGTAAACAGAAAAGAATGAATCCAAACGAAATTTAAAAAACCAGATGTGCAATTGAGTAAAGAAAGCATCTTCAAAGCTTCCATTTGAGGAAAGTCATTGTCACAAATTAGACTCCTTCTGGGACATCTCAGGGCCTTGCTGTTGTGTGTTCCCTGGGAAATGCCCTGTGACCACGGCCAGTAATTAAAGCTTTCACTTTAAGAAGGACAACTGTGTGAAAATCCAGAGCGTTTCCCTGCCATGAAGTGGTTTTATAGGAATAACCTGTTTTCTGACTCATGCCTCCAGCTCCAACTCCCTGGCTTCGCCAGAGCTGGACTCTGATTAGGGTGAGGCAGGAGAGGCGTTGAGGGCACAGCGTTTAAGGGGGGGCTCACCCTCAGAATCATGCAACTCCCTCTTTAAATGACACCCCAGGAGCCCCACTCTTACGCTAGCTCAGCCCTGCTCCACAGTGTGTTAAAAATACATATTTCAGAGCCCTCCCAAAGGACTCCCCTCCCCCCAGCATGAGAATTCCTGGGGGGATTTTGGAATCTGCATTTCATAAAACTTTGCAGGTGACTCTGATGTGGAACCAGGCAGGGGAGACTCAGCCAGGCCCAGAAACTCCGAGTAAAATAGCTTGTTTCTTGCCTTACACCTGCCACATTCACACCTGTTTAAAATGCAAATCCTCCAAGGAAAGATAACATAATGCCATGCTAGGCAGCAGGACAGCGTTGGGCATCTAGGGAGAGGAGAAGTTGAAAATAAGGAACAAAACAAAGACTGAAATATTAGGAAGGTACAAGGAAATAAAGACAACAGATTCACAATCTTTCCCAAGCCTGGCCCGGGCCCTGATTGGGACTCTGTCTAAACGATATTAGAGAATTCACTTAATTTATTAGGCTTTACAGAAATAAATCTGAGGAAATGATTTTTATTCCTTCTTTTTTTTTTATTCCTCCTCTCTGCAGCCGGGCTTCCTCCCCTCCACTAACAGGCAGCCCATGAAGGCCCTCAGGCAGTGCTCAGAGGGCCGAATCCACAGCCTTTCAGCTGAGTGGCTCTGCACTCACTGTCCAGGTCTCCCCTGGGAGAGCCCACCCCTGCGCCTGCCCTGTGTGATGTGCACTTTGCAAAGGACACCCAGCAGCAGCTGTGAGCAAGGCAGGGGTTCCTAATGGCCCAAGAGGGGGTGGGAGTGGGGATACCTGGCATTTCCAGTATTACAAGGGTATTAGTTCCCTTCCAAAAATGAAAAAGAAGGAGACTCTGCTCTCATACTGATGAGGGATCTGGATATTATGGCATGTGAGAAAGAGGTGAAAGAACTGAACGTGTGGATTTGAGTGGTGGAAGAGAGAGCATGCTTGCTCATCATCTTCAGAGGAAGAGAAAGTTCCAGGGACACGTGATCTGACCATCACAGAGCAGTGGTGAAAGGCTTGGGCT
Organism: Dasypus novemcinctus; assembly: GCF_030445035.2. Taxonomy (NCBI): domain Eukaryota; kingdom Metazoa; phylum Chordata; class Mammalia; order Cingulata; family Dasypodidae; genus Dasypus; species Dasypus novemcinctus. Next base: position 18,563,759 of record NC_080677.1, read on the forward strand.
CCAGGGGTGGCAGGCAACTGATGGTATCTGTGTCTTGGTTTCCTCATTTGTAAAATGGGATTGATCGTGGTCCTTCCCACCAAGAATTTTTGTGAGCACGAAGTGATATTAAGCATGAATGGGGCTTAGTAGAGTGTCCAGCTCCACGAACGTTTAGCTAAAGAAAACATTTGAGGAATTCTAACCTGTCTAAACATGATATTGTTATGGCAGTCAAGAAGGTCTGGTGATCACAGTACTGAGGGCCAGGACGCGAGACTTTTCTGAGAAGGAAGGTTTATTAACAACTACTGGGCCCGGGAGACTTCTGTCCAAAAGCAATATTTCCAGATCCTTTTTATACAGAGGATTTAGGAGTGGGGGGTCAAGTGGTTCTTTGATGCAAAAAGGACTTTCTTTGTTAGTTTCCTAGAGTTTAGGGGTTTGTTTGGATACCAGGTAGGCTTGGATTAACATACCACCCACATACCAGGTAAGCTTGAATTAACATATCGCCCACATTCCGTCTGGATATAAGTTTAATACACATTCAGTCTACATCCTTCCTGAATATTCAAAGCCTATAAAGCCTATATCACTTAATCATCTTCCCAGAAACTAGGCCAGCTTGGGTACAGAATTCGATAAGTTTGAATTCATGCACAGGCCATATTAGTATTATTGTTTCCCACTGCCAGGAGTATGGCAGCTTGAGATTATTTATGAATTCCCCTGTAGCAGTTTGATATTATTGATGAATTCCAAGAAGAAATATTGGATTATGTTTGTAAACTGGTCTTTTCCTCTGGGCCTATTACATTATATTGGATTCACAGGTTTACTTGATTAAGTAAATATGTAAACCTCTTGTGCCAGTAGGGCGTTGAGTCCCCACCCTTTGGGGACTCACAGATAAAAGGCATGGCGAAGGACAGAGTTGGAGGGCTTTTAATGTTGGAGTTTTCATGTTGGAGTTTGATGCTGAAGCCTAAAGCTGGAGCCCTGGGAAGAGAGGAACCCAAAGCCTGGAAAGAAGCAAGCCCTGGGAAAGAGGAACCCAGGAAGCCTGAACCCTCGTAGATGTCAGCAGCCATCTTGCTCCTACATGTGAAAATAGACTTTGGTGAGGGAAGTAACTTAGGCTTTATGTCCTGGTATCTGTAAGCTCCTACCCCAGATAAATACCCTTTATAAAAACCAACCAATTTCTGGTATTTTGCATCAGCATCCCTTTGGCTGACTAATACACTACCCAGTAAAGAAAGCTTATTAATCTATTCCTCTGGGTGTGCTACCCTTTGATTGTATTAAATTCAAAGGTTTTAAGTTTACTTGATAAAATCAATTTAGGGCTTTTGATTCGATCATGTAAGCAGGGCATGACTTAAGTTTAGTCCCCACTCCCTGGATGGGCTCTTATAAATGGGCTCTGTCATGTTTGATTCTGGGACCCCGGAAAGAGCTGAGCCATTTGCCTGATAGCTTGCAGCCGAAGAGAACAGAGTAGCTGAGAAGGCCAGTAAAGAAATGAGGCCTATGTCAGAGACCGATACAGGAAGCCCTGGGAGACCAGGCAGAGGTCAGTGTCCACCCTGCTTCAACACGTGGCAACTGACTTAGGCGAGAAAGCAGCCTTGAGTGGGACTCTTTAGGGCCTTGTGACTGTAAGCTTCTGCCCCCAATAAATACCCTTTTAAAAAAGCCAACAGATTTCTGGTACTTGGCATCAGCACCCCTTTGACAGACTAATACAAGGCACATTTGAGCAGAGCCTGGAAGAGCACTTGTTAAGAAGGTCAACCTAAGAATCCATGGGGAGGCGGGGGTTATGGAATGATAAATGGGGATCCCATAGGATTGTTTTGTAAAATCACAACCTCTCTAATTAAAAAAAAAAAACATACAAAATAAAGAAAAAGACAATGGAAACTTTTATATATATATATATATATATATATATATATATATATAAGGAATCCATGTGGGCCCTTTAACCAGAAGACATCTATGACTTTGCTACGCAAACTGTGGTCCGTGGCCCAGCGTTGTTGGCAACATCGGCATCACATGGGAGCTCAGTACAGTCTTGGGTGCATCCCTGGCCTGGTGAGTCAGAATCTGCACTTTAACCAGAACCCCATGCGCTGGGGGAGCGCGTTACAGTTGGAGAAGAACAGCTCTACTACTTCCTCCAGCTCCAGGATTGTGTGAAGTGGGCCAGACAACTCAACAGAAGGCTCAGAGGAAGTCTCAGGTTGTTAATTAGGTCTCCTGAATCCATCAACACTTGCTCTGCCAGCCTCCAGAGATGAGGCACTTTTAAAGAAATGACTGGACTCTTTCGAAAGAAAAGATCCACCTAACCTGCATTTTGCTTTGCAAATGAAATGCCCAACCCTCCTTTTTTTTCCTGGATGGCTCATTCCAAAACACTGGAACAGTAAAGATCACAAGTAGTTGAGACATTTAAAGAGGCATTAAAACCTCTCAAACGCAAGCAAATCACATTTCCCTCTGACATTAGCAAGGTTCTTTTTCTGAACACTTCCAGCAGGCGTAGGAGGACCTGACTTCCCAGAGAAAAAATGACCAAAGTCATGTGGCCGGGAGGTGGCGCCCGGTGCGCAGCTGGGAGGCAGGCTCAAGACTCAGCCCAAAGTGAGGTGTCTGAGACACAGCCTTGGGGAGAAGTGGGGCTGCCGTGTGCAGAGAGCAGCAAGGAAACGACGCCTGCGGAAGATCCTAGAGGCACAACAGCAAACTAGAAAACTGCAGCGTGACTTTTTTTCATCCCCAGAGTTACACATTGAATCGTGTCCGTCCCAGTCCTAACCCTCCACCCCTTGAGGGTGACCGTGAGGATACGGTCTTTGAAGATCTGATTAGGTCAAATGGGGCCAAATGGGATTAGGGTGGATCCTAATCCAATACAACTGAGTCCTCATAAGAAAAGGGATATTTGGACATAGAGATGAACAGACCCAAGAGAGAAGGAGACAGAGATTGTAGCTGTGCTGCCACGAGCCAAAAAAAAAAAAAAGCCTGGAGCTCCCAGAAGCCAGGAGATGGCATAGTACAGATTCTCCCCTCCAGGTTTCAGAGGAAGCATGGCCCTCCTGACATCTTGATTTTAGACTTCTGGCCTCCAAAACTGTGAGAGAATAAGTTCTTGCTGTTTTAGGCCATACAGTTTGTTGCGGCAGCCATACAAAACCATGACACACCCTGTAACTTCTCAACATAGGCTCATGGTTCTCAAATTCCTTGGGGTTGACAATGTAAAGTTTTACCCAAGCCTGTGATCCTAGAAAGGATCAGAGGCTAAGAAATTCCCCCATCTTTTGTAGTCTGGAGAATGGCTCTCTGTGAAGAATCTCCCTTCCCCATATGACCTAGATAAGACTCACAGGTTGCCCCTGTGTTTGCCTGTCACAGGCCAGAAACACCCTCCAAATTCCCATTCTATATCCTCCAATTAGCTGAACTGCTTGTCCACCCTGACAAATCGGAACAAAATTGTTTTTAACCGAATTTTGGTTAAGCTTCTCTCTTTCCTCTACATCCCTGACCTTTAAGGGCACCTGCCAGAGAATAGGCTGCCAGCCTGTGATGGTTAAGTTCATGTGTTTTGGTGTCCTGTTATTTGGTCACAAGCACTGGCCTGATTGTTACCGTGAGGATATTTCATGGTGGATTTAAATAATCAATGAGTTGATTGCATCTATGACTGATTACATCTACAATCAACCAAGGAGATCGCTTTCAACAATGAGAGACGTCTCATCCAATCAGTTGAAGGCTTTAAAAGGAGAAGTGATGATTTCAGCAGTCGAAAGAGAGAATATCCATCTCTACTCCAGCCAGTCAACTTCCCTGGGGAAACTCATGAAACCTTCATCAGAGTTTCCAGCTGCAGCCTGCCTATGGAATTTGGAATTGACAATAATCCCCATGGTCCTGTGAGCCAATTTCTGTAGTAATTCTCATAGCATTTATCTATCTATTAGTCTATCTATCTATCACCTATCTATCCATCCATCCATCTAGTTCCAAAATGTTTTCATCATTCATCATTCCAAAAGAAATTAAGCAGTTACTTCCCGTTCCTCCCTCCTCTCCAGCAACCACTAATCTAATTTCTGTCTCGATAGATTTGCCTATTCTAGATATTTCATGTAAATGGAATCATACAGTACGTGACCTTTTGCACCTGGCTTCTTTCATTTAGCATGTTTTTGAGGTTCATCCAGGTTTTAAAGGGTATCTATACTTCATTCCTTTTTATGATTGATTCATTTTCCCTTGTGTGAATATCCAACATTGTGTTTATCAATTCACCTGTTGATTTACTTTTGGGTGGTTTCTACGTTTGGGCTATTGTGAATTATACGGCTATGAATATTCATGTGAAAATATTCATTTGTGTTCGTGCTTTGCATTCTTTGGGAGATACAGCTAGGAGTGAAATTGCTGGGACATATGCTAAAGCTATGCTTCACTTCTTGAGGAACTGCCTCCAGTTGATGATGAGGAACAGATGCTTGTGGCTCAACCTGGGTTACCTCGGCTAGAGCCTGATGCCTTCCTCAGGGTCCCGATCCTCCGCCCATGCTGCTGAGCTAGCCAGGTGGAGAATCATGGCGCGGGGGGCCTTTCCCTTAGGTTGAGCAGGAACCAGTGCCTTGGGGCCTAGTTTTCAAATGATTCTTCACACGACCACATCCTCGTCCATATTTCAGCCCAGGCAGTTTATCTGAGATCAAATCTACAAGTTTATATATATATATATAATTGTATCAGACCCAGTTTGTTCTCAGCCCCACCCCTTCCCTCCTGCAGACCATCTGGACAGAAGCACCAGCCCTACCCTGTGGGACCCAATCATCCCACCCTCAGTCTGGCTAGGGGCATCCTGCTTGGGTACCTATTCTGATCACTTACACGAGATGGCCAGACCCCATTCTCCTCTTCTTCGTCTGCCTGGCAGGAACCCTGCCGCTTGCTAATGTCCACTTCTAATTGTGGCTGGTTGGCTCTTGAAAGCGGAGACTTCCCTGCCTCCCACACAGAGATATCTAATGTCTTGTCTGCAGAGCCAGGCTCAGACAACTCCTCTGTGACCTCCTTTCCCGTACCCATCCCAATCCCCTTTCCAGGAAGAGGGAGCTGTTCATCCTCTGGGTGCCTGAGCCGACTTCACAGTGTTGACCTCACTCTCTTACAATTACTAGCTCCTCTGAATCCTTCTTGGAATCCCAGCATCTATGTCTGTTCCTGGCTTAAAGTAAGGCCTCGGTCAATGTTCATTAGACTGAGCAAAGGTTTGCTTTTTGCCAGTCTTAGGCTGAGATCAGTGGCCTGAGTTCTGGGTATCTGAATTCCTAATACCGGGGGCAGCGTGGGCTGAGGCTGAACAGGGAAGTGAAGCCAGCAGGTATCACGGCTTCCAGTGTCATTTCCATGTTAGGCTCCTCTGCCACCATTTAGGAACAAGTGCAGTGTCCCTGGCCCCTTGCTGTCCAAACCCAGGCTGCCAGGTCTTTCTAACAATTGAGATAACTGTGGAATGGACCTAAATCGGGTTCTGGAAAGGGGGACCATAGAATTTATCGTCCAAACCGGGTGCTTTGGAGAGCGAAGGGGGCTAGCATGAGTCATGACACTAGGACGGCAGGCACGAATGGGGACTGTCCAGGCACACTGGCAGGTGTGGCCACGCCAGCGCTAAGCCACGGGGCTGCCTGAGGGCCACCTGTATTCAGGAGCTGGGCTTGCTCAGGCTGGACCGGGAAAGGGGTTGCAGAGCCGAGTTTGGCAGCAGTTTCCCATGAGAACTAGCATCGAATCTTGAACGGTAGGCAGACCAGCTTGGGACAAAAATTAAATCTCAGAGGTCTTATTTAATCTCCTGCTGCTTCAGGAATCTCTTTTTGGCACTACCTCCACGTTCCCAAAGGGCTACGCCTCAGAGCCCCTTATCTCCAGTTTTCCCAGACGTCCAAGGGCCCCAGGAAGTCACCGACCTAATCATCATCCCGGGCTGTCCAGCACTTCGGATTAAAGGGCATTTTCACACACTTTATCTCTTCGGGGCACACAGTGGTTTCTGGGAAGAGAATGCCTGGAACGATCAGAAATGTCATAGAAATGTGTGAAAAAAGTGCATGGGAGGGGGGAGGTAGAAACAGGGTGGGTGTATTATGTGTCTGTGAACGTACCTTCTACCCCAGTGGGCAGTTTTTTACATGATTAAACAGAATGCTTACTATTGACTATTTTACTGCATCCAATTAAAGGGTGAAATTATTCCCATTACAAAAGGGTTCCTCACCTTATGAAAAGGTCCTTGTAAGAAGCAGCTTCTCATATGTATAGTTACAGATCCTTAAACGTTTAAGAGAGGGAGAAACTAAAAGCTGAAGAGTTCCAAGCCACTGCTTGTTAAACAGTCATTCAAAATTAAGATAAAGTTAATCTGAAATTATGATGCTAAAATATGTATTTTCATGTTTATCTTTAAATAGTCATTTTACCAGTTAACCCCCTCCACCCTACTCCCCCCATTTTACCAAGAAGGAAGTTAACATGCTTCATAATGGATCCAGGAAGAATGAGGGTCAGAGGAGCTAGGCAGGACCTGCCCCAACGCACCAACTAGAAAGAGGCAGATCTGGGACTCGAACTCAGTTTCCTGATGCAAAGCCCGGACTGGCTCCTCCAGGCCAGCCCCGCTCCTCTGGCAGGGCCGCCTGTGTGTGCTTGCAGGCCCCAGCTCCTTTATACTCATGGACGCGTCCCTGGGTCTCTTCCAGGGAGGAACATTGCTTTCCAAAAGCACCATAATCAGACTCTTGGATGGATGGTTCTCCAGCACTTTGTCCACAGGAGCCAGAATGGGGCTTCTGAATGGTCGAAGCCAGAACCAGAAGGTCATTGCCCCCGAGCTCTGCCTGCTTCAGTGACGCTTGACTTCAGACTCCGCTGTGGGCACTCACCATGCCCCAGCAACACGGACCTTTTTCCACTTCTCTGACTGTGCTAAGCTCCTTCCCACCTAGATTTAGTAGTACCTGGCACAAAGTAAGTGCCTGTGAAATGGCGGGGCCTTTAGCTGTTCTTCCCCGTCATGCTGTGTAGCACTGAGAATTCCCAGGCCTCCAGTTAGAGATATCTGACACCTTGTCTTCTTGAGGTGGAGAAGCTTCCGGCACCATCATGCAAATTTGAATTTCTCTAGAATTCTAGGTTATCTTTGTACTACCAGGAAACTAAAAGCCAAGGGGACACTAACATAATAAGCAACTATGAGCATTTTTGATAATTGTTTCCAAGTAAAGAGACTAGTTAAATTTCCAGAAGACTCTGAATTTTTTAAAAAAGGTATTTATTGATTTCTTTTGCAATGTGTCATTTAAAGACCTCCCTGAAGAAGATCCTATTCACAAAAGCAACCCAAATAATAAAATACCTAGAAGTATACTTCCAAATAAATGTATACAGAAATAAATAGATAGGACAGCCAGCAAGATGGCGGCGGAGTAAGGAGCTCCTAGAGTCAACTCCTGCTACAGGGCAGTTAGTAATCACCCAGAACCATCTGGAGCTAGCTGAAGTATCTGCTTGGGGGCTCCAGGAGATCAGAAGAGCATCCTGCAACATACTTGAAGGAATGGAAGGAGGAGACTGCCCATCTGCAGAGAAGATTCATCAGCCTGCAGCCCCAGCCTAGGTTTCAGCCCCACCTCTGGCAGGGAGGAGGCTGGGGGGCCCTGCACCAGCCTCTCCAGGTAACTGCAAGTACATTTGGCTGGCACAGACTGAATAATCAGAAGTCTATCGGGGCAACTGCAGTCACCTTGGACCCACACTGCATAGATTGTTGCCCACACCTGCAGGTCTATCTCCGGCCAAGGCAGGAAAGAAAGGGGCATGAAGCTTCATCAGTCTCTTCGGGCAACTAGAATCTAGGCCTGCATGACTTGGATTATTCCACACAGCTGTGACTCTGTCCCTACCCCTGGCAAAGGAGAAAGTTGGGAGAAGCTTCATCGGTCCTTGGGGTAATAAGGGCACCTTGAGCCTCCACAGATTATAGAACTGAATACATCCTTGGTTCCTACTGCACCACCAGCAAGAGAAAAGGGCAGGAACCCCTAAACTAAAGAGAAAAACTGCACCCAGAGTAAATACTCTAGCAAACCAGGTGCCAAGACACCAACAAAAAATTACAATCCACACCAAGAAACAGGAAGCTATGGCTCAGTTAAAGGAACAAAGTAAGCATCCAGACAACATGAAGGAGTTGAGACAACTAATCATAGATGTTCAAACAAATTTCCTTAATAAACTCAATGAGATGGCTAAAGAGATTAGGGATATTAAGATGATATTGGATGAGCACAAAGAAGAATTTGAAAGCATACATAGAAAAATAGCAGATCTTATGGGAATGAATGATGCAATAAATGAAATTTAAAAAACACTGGAATCATATAATAGCAGATTTGAAGAGGCAGAAGAAAGGATTGGTGAGCTTGAAGAAATGATCTCTGAAAGTGAACATACAAAAGAATGGATGAAGAAAAGAACGGAAAAAATTGAACAAGCTTTCAGGGAACTAAATGGCAGCAAAAGACATGCAAACATACATGTCATGGGTATCCCAGAAGAAGAGAAGGGAAAGGGGGCAGAAGGAATATTTGAAGAAATAACGGTAGAAAAATGTCCAACCTTATTTTTTTTTAAAGATTTATTTATTTATTTATTTATTTATTTATTTATTTATTTCTCTCCCCTCCCCCCCACCCCACCCCAGTTGTCTATTCTCTGTGTCTACTTGCTGTGTCATCTTTGTCCACTTCTGTTGTTGTCAGAGGCACGGGAATCTGTGTTTCTTTTTGTTGCGTCATCTTGTGTCAGCTCTCCGTGTGTGTGCTCCATTCCTGGGCAGGTTGCACTTTCTTTCGCGCTGGGCGACTCTCCTTACGGGGTGCACTCCTTGCGCGTGGGGCTCCCCTACGCGGGGACACCCCTGCGTGGCAGGGCACTCCTTGCATGCATCAGCACTGCCCGTGGGCCAGCTCCACACGGGTCAAGGAGGCCGGGGGTTTGAACCGCGTACCTCCCATGTGGCAGATGGACACCCTAATCACTGGGCCAAGTCTGCTACCTCTCAACCTATTGAAGGACATAGATATCCCTGTCCAAGAAGCGCAACATACTCCCATCTGAAAATATCTGAATATTCCAACTCCAAGACACATACTAATCAGAATGTCAAATGCCAAAGACAAAGAGAAATCTGAGAACAGCAAGAGAAAAGCAATGCATCATATATAAGGGATACCCAATAAGATTAAGTGTTGATTTCTCACCAGAAACCATGAACTCAAGAAGTCAGTGGTGTGGTATATTTAAGATCCTACAAGAGAAAAACTTCCAGTGCAGAATCTTATATCCAGCAAGACTGTCTTTCAAAAATGAGGGCGAGTTTAGAATATTCACAGATAAACAGAAACCAAGAGAATTTCTAAGGAGGAGACCATATTTTCAGGAAATTCTAAGGAGTGTGCTAGAGCCTGAAAAGAAAGGAGAGAGAGGCCTAGAAGAGAGTCTAGAAATGAAGATTATATCAATAAAAGTAACTAAAAGTGTCAAAAGAGTGGTGAAAATAAAATATGACAGATAAGACTCAAATAGTCAGGAATAAACTTAACCAATGAGATAAAGCATTTGTATTCAGAAAACTGCAACTCAATGTTAAAAGAAATTTAAAGAGGCCTAAATAACTGGCAGAACATTCCATACTCACAGAATTGGAAGACGAAATATCATTAAGATGTCAATTCTACTCAAATTGATATACAGATTCAATGTAATTCCAATAAAAAGTCCTTCAGCATTTTTTAAAAATTGAAAATACAATTATCAAATTTATTTGGAAGGGTAAGTGGTCCTGAATAGCCAGGAACATCTTAAAAAGGAAAAGTGAATTCTCCTCTCCAGACTTTAAATATATTACCTAGCTATAGTGGTAAAAACAGCATGGTACTGGCATAAAGACAGACACATAGGCCAATGGAACCAAATTGATGCTTCAGAAACATGACATGTACGGTGAAGTGATTTTTGACTAGCCTGTCAAACCCACACAGCTAGGACAGAACAGTCCATTCAACAAATGGTGCTGAAAGAATTGGATATCTATAGCCTTATCCAAAAATTAACTTATCCAAAAATTAACTCAAAATGGATAAAAAACCTAAAAATAAAAGCAAGAACCATAAAGCTTCTAGAAGAAATTGTAGGAAAATAGCTTTGAGACCTGGTGGTATGTGGTGAATTCTTAAATGGGTGTACTGAGATGGACTACTGATGTTTAAAGTATGTAGCAGTTTTAATTAGCTTTACTGTAAAAGTGTGGAAATATATAGAGTGGATGGTAACATAAAGTAATAGCTAGTTTATAAATGGGGATGTGGCTGAAAATGGTAGTCTAGTTATGTAAATGCCAATTAACAAAATGCTAGAGAATAATGTAGGAACAGAATAGTACAGTAAACCAAGAGGTGGATGAGAACTGTGGTTGATGGTACAGATGCAAGAGTGTCCTTTGTGAGCTAGAGCAAAGGTATATCACTACTGCAGGTGGTGGGAATGTGGAGAAGCATAGGAAAGATACAACTGGAATTACCTACGGACTGTGGTTAACAGTAATAATGTAATATTCTTGCATCTATGCCAAAGATGTACTGTGTTGAAAATGGGGCAGGGTTAACGGACTTGGCCCAGTGGTTAGGGCGTCCGTCTACCACATGGGAGGTCCGCGGTTCAAACCCCGGGCCTCCTTGACCCGTGTGGAGCTGGCCCATGAGCAGTGCTGATGCGTGCAAGGAGTGCCCTGCCACGCAGGGGTGTCCCCCGCGTGGCGCAAGGAGTGCACCTGTAAGGAGAGCCGCCCAGCGCGAAAGAAAAGTGCAGCCTGCCCAGGAATGGCGCCGCCCACACTTCCCGTGCTGCTGACGACAACAGAAGCGGACAAAGAAAATAGACACAGAGAACAGCCGGGAGGGGGGCGGCGGGAATTAAATAAATCTTAAAAAAAAAAAAAAAGAAAATGGGGCAGTATGGAAAATGTCTGCCAAATGTATATTATGGATGATGGATGTGATAACTATCAGATGATATTATATTATCCATAACAAATATTCCACCACAGTGTGGTGTATTATTAGAGGGGTGTTGTTTGGAAATTCTGCACATGTACATGATTGTTTTATAAGTTTACAACTTCTGTCATAAAAATATATATATTTAAAAAATAATAATAGAATGGGTTGGGGGAAAATACACCAAATATAATATAAGGACTATAATTAGTAAATTTTTGACATTATCCTTTCATAATTTCTAACAAATATCTCATGACAATGCAAGGTGTTGGTGGAGGGTTGATGTATGGGACCCCTGTATGATATTATGCATGTTTGCTTTGTAAGTTCACAACTTTTACTATGCACTTATTGTTAATGTATGTTTATGTATGAGTAATATATTTCAATATTTTTTTAAAAATGGGTAAAAAAAATAAATACACAGAAAAGAGAAAAAACTATAAAACTTTGCTAAAATATATAAAGATTTGAATAAAGTCCACTGAATGAAAATTCTTGAAATTGAAAAAATGAAATGAAACTATATATTTTTTACTATTCAAATCACAATGCTAACATTAATTTTTCTGAGACTTTTACCTGACCAAATGATACTACAGTACAGTTAGGTGCAAGAATAATGTGCAAAGATAGCCCAAATATTCTGAAAAAGAAAAGTAACGAAGGGCTTACTCCCCCTCCCAAACATTAAAATTCACATACAAGAATGTTTAAAATAGCATTATTGATGATCAAAAATTAGATAAAATCCAAATGCCCAACAACAGTATTATGGATAAATTTTTGTATATATTCATCTAATGATCTGTATGACAGTAAATAATGAACTCCCAAGAACATGGATGAATCTCACAGATGCAGTGCTGAGTGAAAAAAGCCAGTCATCAAAGAGTACATACTCACTCTGTTAATCTTTTACCTGACTGTGTTTCTGACTTTGCCTTACCAGCTAGGATGCTGACGTGCAGATTGCAGTGTTCCTCTCACACCCAAACCGATTGTAATTTGAATACATTTGATGAATTCTTCTTACTTTTGATTTCATTTTATTTTGCTTGCCTTCCCTTTCCTCTCATTCCATTGTCCACAGTTATAATAAAATAGTTTGTAAAATATTTAACAAGCAGGTTTTTGTAATCCACTTTAATTCTTTCTGTGTTTCTTAAAGTGTAAGCATAAAAATGAATAAAATAAAATATCTCTTCTATTGGAACCATAAAAGTAATCTAGAATATTTTTTATCTTTTTTTAAAAAGATACATAGATTGCATAAAATATATATTGGAAAATATAATAGGTTCTCATATACCCCACTCCCCACACCCCCCACTCCTCCCACATCAACAACTTCTTTCATGTGCGGGGTCATTCATTGCATTTGATGTATACATTTTGGAGCACTGCTACACAGCATGGATTATAATTTATGTCGTAGTTTACACTCTCTCCCAGTCCATTCAGTGGGTATATAATGATATATATAAGGCTATATAATGTCTTGCATCTGTCCCTGCAATATCATTGAGGACAACTCCAAGTCCCGAAAATGCCCCCATATCACACCCCTTTTCCCCTCTCCCTGCTTTCAGCAACTCCCATGGCCACTGTCTGTACATCAGTGATATAATTTCTTCCACCGCTAGAGTCACAATAATTGTATAGTACAATACCAGTAAGTCCACTCTAATCCATAGTAATCTAGAATATTGACATTGCTGTTAGACAAAGGAACAATGTAAGTAGAAAGAGGTTTCAGTTTTGTTTTCACCCACTTATGCAGGGTATGGCTTATAGCTTCTATTGGACCCAAGAAGAAAGACGGTGAGTGATCTGGCAAATGTGGCATTTCTATATACTGCAGGAATACATTTATTCTTCAGGTTTAAATAAAGATATTATCCTAAAAAGAAAAAAAAAGAGCACATACTATATGATTCTTGTATTAGTCAGCCAAAGAGGGTGTTGATGCAAAGTACTAGAGTTTTGTTGGCTTTTATTTTTTTATTTTTTAAAAGATTTTTTCCCCCCTTCCCCTCCTCCCGCCCTGCTGTTTTTGCTGTCTGTGTTGCTTACTCTTCTCATTTTCTGTCCTCTAGGATTCACCGAGATTCGATCCTGGAGACCCCTGATGTGGAGAGAGGTTCCCTGCCAATTGCACCACCTCAGTTCCTGGTTTCTGCTGCACTTCACCTTGACTGTCCCTTATCTCTCATTTGATGCATCATCATCTTGCGTGACTCACTTGCACAGGCACTGGCTCATCATGTGGGCACTTGTGCAGGAACTGGCTCACCACACGGGCACTTGCCTGAGCACTGGCCTGGGCACTGGCTTGCTGCACAGGCACTGGCTCGCCACACAGGCGTGCTTTCTCTTCTTCTTTTTCACCCATAGGGTAGGTAGAAGCTCTATCACTTGAGCCACATCTGCTTCCCTGTTGGCTTTTTTAATTTGGGGTAAAAGCTTACAGTTACAAGACCCTAAAGAGTCCAACTCAAGGTACTATAAGAGGTACTTCCTCACCCAACGTCTGTTGCCACATGTTGAAGCAAGATGGCGGGCAATGCCTACAAAGGTTCAGCCTTCCTCTCTCCTCGTAAGGCTCTTCAGGCCCAGCTTCTTCTGATTTCAGCTGTAGGCTGGAGGGCTCTTCTCTTCCCAGGGCTTGCTTTTTTCCAGGCTCAGCTGCTCTGATCGCTTCACAAGGTCAGCTGTAAACTATCAGGCAAATGGCTGATGTCTCTTCCCGGGGTCTGTGTCAGGTCTACGGAGCTGTCTCTCTTTCTCTGTGTTCTTCTCCGTGTATCTCCTGCCATGGTTTCCTTGAGTGACTGTCCATTTTTATCACCCACAAAGGGGGTGGGGACTCAAATTGAGTTGCCCTAATGATGTGGTCGAATCAAAGCCCTAATCTTGATTTAATAAAGTAAAAGTGAAGCCCCTGACTAGTTTACAAACATAATCAATATCTCTTTTCAGAATTCATAAATAATATCAAACCACCACAATTCCATTCAAAACAGGCAAATAAACCAAGGGTGATAAAAATCATGAGAGGTTTCCTTTGGGAGGAGGGAATGACAGGAGAAGGCAGAGGAAAGTCTTCTGGCATGATGTTTACAAGTGAGTGTTCATTTTATAGCCATGAATGTGAACAAACTACTGCTGTACTCAACAAGATGAATAAATATAAAAACATAATATTGACCGAGGCTGTCAGACACAAATGAGTTCACACTGATTCCATTCACATAAAGCTAAAAAAGTCAAAAGTAGTCTATATGTTAAAAGTCAGAAGAGTGGTTAGTCTGGAAAGGTGACAGCAGTAAAGATTGGGAAGTGAAGCATTCTGGGTGTTGGTATTCTTCTATTTCTTGATTTGGGCAGTATTTACACAGTATTACCATAGTTTGTGATATTTGAGGAAACTGTCCATTTATAATTTGTGCACTTTTTTTTTTTTTAGGTACCAGAGCTGGGGATTGAACCCAGGACCTCATATGTGGGAATTCACTGAGCCACACTGGCTTCCCTGAGTTGACCCCTTTGTTTGTTTTGCTTTTGTTTTTGTTTTTTCGGGAGGCATCAGGAACTGAACCCAGGACCTCCCGTGTGGGAGGCAGGCATTCAACAGCTTGAGAAACATCCTCTCCCTTTTTAAAAAATATGTGCATTCACCTTGACTTCCTTAGGATTTTTTCCTAAGGAAACAATTAAGGCACAAAGATGTGCAAAGATATGTAGTGAAGCATAGCTTATAATAACTAAATATTAGAAACAACTTGAATGTCTAATAGTAGGGGAATTAGATGACTAATTTTTGAGATATATATGCACTGAAATACTATCCAGACAACTATAGATAATATAGAGCTCCATTTACTGACCTAGAAAAAGGTTCACTACATATTGGCAAAAGACAAAAACAGGTAAATATGTTGATGTTTTCAAAGATAACACCAAAATGTTACTGTATGGATGACTTATGTACGGGATTATGTATGGCTGTTTTTTAATGTTTGCTTGTATATATTAATTTTTCTATAAAACCCATATCTTTTTTTAAAAACAACAGCATACCTTTAAAAGGACACTTGGTCATTTATTTGCATTGACAACCCAGATGAAGTGCCACCTAAGAACTTAGATTCTATAGACAGATCCAGAATGGTGGGCCAGTCTTGACCACTTATTAACCAAGCTACTTTATTTTCTAGACAAATAAAAATGAAGACAGTTATGTTTAGAATGATGATTCAACATACGTAAAGCATTTATCATTGAATGGCAGACAAGTAACCAAGAGTGTGACTGCCCTGCTTTTGATGGGCCTCGCACTTACTTTCAGTTGCATTTCAGATGCACCAGGTCATTTCAAAAGATGCCCAGTTTTCCAAGGGCTTAGAAAATAGTCTACAGTCTCCCTTGTTCTGTTACACTTGTGTCAGTTGCTGTAGCAGTTTGATATTATTGATGGATTCCAAAAAGAAATAGTGGATGTTTATAAACTGGTCTTTTCCACTGGGCATATTAGAGTGTATTGGATTCAGAGGTTTTACTTTTACTTGATTAAATAATGATTAAGGCTTTGAGCCATGTCAATAGAACGTTGCATCCCCTCCTCTTGGTGGGTGGGGACTCTGCATAGAGAAGGGAGGTTGGAGTTTGGAGCTGAAGCCCCGCGAGGCAAGCACACAGAGGAGTTTTGTGGTGAGGAAAGAGCAAAGGCCCTGGGAAGAGAAACAAGCCATTCACCCGATAGTCTACAGTTAGCCTTGTGGAGATAGCAGAGGAGCTGAGCCTGGAGAGAAGCAAGCCACGGGGAAGCGAGGAACCCAGGAGGCCCGAACCCTCACGGATGTCGGCAGCCATCTTGCTTCAACATGTGGCAATAAATAGACTTTGGTGAGGGAAGTAACTTATGCTTTATGGCCTGGTAACTGTAAGCTCCTACCTCAAATAAATACCCTTTATAAACACCAACCGATTTCTGGTATTTTGCATCAGCACCCCTTTGGCTGACTAATACAGTTGCTTTTAATCAAAATTGTTGACAATTTCTGGGCCTTTTTCTTCCAAAAGAAATGGGATTGCTGAGCTAGGGGAGAATAGTGCTCAACCCTGTCAGCAGGTGGCGTTTCCACTTGTACCTGTGCTAACAGGTTTGATTTATGAAGTGCTAACAGCTGAAGGGACCTAGAAGAAGCCAGTCTGTTTCTGTGGTTCCCACCCAGGCCCTTTAGGCTGTTGTAATGTACCAGACCTGATCCAGGATCCTGGAAAGCAGCATTCAGGACAGATAAACCAGTGACCTCAGACAGAACAGGGCGTGCCACACTGAACCCATCCCTGGCCCCAATACCTGCTCCAAGTGTCACAAGCCAAATCAGGAAATCGGGCCACAGGCATATTCAGAGCATTTGATTGGTAGAAAGAAAGCTGGGGGCCCCTGCCCAATTCCAACCCATTGAGAGGTACCCCCCCAACACAAGAAGTCCCAGTGCAAGTCCCAAGATCTTGCTGATGTTCCAAAGGAAGCATACGCAATTATCAGGAGCTTGCTAAAATATGAAGCTTGTTAGTCCATGAAAACTGTGTAACTTATGAAACAAGTTCATTTTACTGTGATGGTGTAAACGTTGCATTTTTTTCCCACTAAGATAGAAACTAAAAACAGATTTAAATTGTGAACACTGTCATATGAAGAGACCACACTGGTAGGGGAAAAATACTTTGTTATTTTACCCACTAGAACAGCTCCCCCGTTTCCTCATTCCTCCAAACAAGGGTAACAGTAGCTCACATTTATATACCACTTAGTAAAGCATTACATACACCAGCGCAGCTATTCCTCATAACTACTTAAGAGGCAGTAGGATTACTATCAACAATTGACAGATGAGGAAATTGAGGTTAAGTGTTCACCAGTCAGACCAGGGCGGCACAAGCCTTGCTCCTCCACTTTATCCTCAACCAGCTCTTCCAGTGGTTTTTGTGGTCTGGCTAAAGGCCAGTCCCTCCAGGCCAGGCCTCGGGGTGATGAGCTCAGTGCTGTCAGACCTGGAAACACCCCAGAGATGGCTTCCTGCCATCAGACGAGATTGGAGGCACTGGTTTCTCTGTGGTTATCTAGGGCTGCCATCGCTGAGATTGCGGGCATCACTGCCAGTCAGATTGCCATCCCCAGTGATGTGCCAGCCAAGCAGAGACCCACTCCACTGTCCCCTGAGGCTGCTCCCACCAGCCTCCTGTGAGGAACACTGATGATGCTCTGTGTTGGGGACTGAATTACACCCCCCACAAAAGACATGTTCAGTTCCTAATCTGTGTTCTTGGAGGTGTGAGCCCAATTGTAAAGAGGATCTTTGAAGATGTTATTAAGGTATGGCAAAACTGAATGAGGGCAGGCCTACATCCAATATGGCTGAAGTTCTTACAAGCAAAGGAAATTGGACATAGGAAAGTCAGAAGAGGAGAATCCAGAGAGATACTCATGTGATGGAGTATTGCCCTCACCAGAACACTGCAGACTTGGGAGGAATCACGGCTTTGCTGACACCTTGATTTTGAGCTTCTAGCCTTCAAAACTGTGAGCCAATAAATTCCTGTCATTTAAGCCAACCAGTGTGTGATTTTTGTCATAGCAGTCATGACATACTAAGATACTCCACTTCAGGCCTATCAGTGATTCTCAACTCTAGCTACAGCTGGGGAGCTTTTAAATATCCCATTGCCCAAGCCACACCCTGCATCAATTATAGTAGAATCTCAGGGGGTGAAGCCTACACATCAGTACTGTTAAAACTCTCAGGTGATTCTGATGTGAAGCCAAGGTTAAAAAGCCCTGCTAGCACTGGAAAAGGGGAGGCCAGACTCCCATGGAAACAGTCTTCAATAAGCAATGGTACACATACTGATTTCAAATTAGGAAGACCCGAATAGAAAGTAACTCTGTCCAATAGCCAGTCATTACCAAAAAGAAGGGTCAAGATCAACCTTATAGGGAAATGGACTTGGCCCCGTGGTTAGGGCGTCCGTCTACCACATGGGAGGTCCGCGGTTCAAACCCCGGGCCTCCTTGACCCGTGTGGAGCTGGCCCATGCGCAGTGCTGATGCGCGCAAGGAGTGCCACACTGCCACGCAGGGGTGTCCCCCGCGTAGGGGAGCCCCACGCGCAAGGAGTGCACCCATAAGGAGAGCCGCCCAGCGCGAAGGAGGGAGCAGCCTGTCGAGGAATGGCGCCGCCCACACTTCCCGTGCCGCTGACGACAACAGAGGCGGACAAAGAAACAAGACGCAGCAAAAAGACACAGAAAACAGACAACCGGGGGAGGGGAGGGGAATTAAATAAATAAAAATAGTAAATCTTAAAAAAAAAAAAAAAAAAACATTTGAAAGCATTTAAAAAAAAAAAAGGAGAAAGGAGAAAACAGTGTATCAAAAGACTTCTTTAGTTCACACACCAGGTATGCTCAAATGGAGTACCAACAACAAGCAAAGGAAACTGGAGACCCCTAATGCATGGAGAAGGAAACAGCGGCATTAGTTGTTACACCCCCCTTCACTCAGCTTCTATCTCAAAGCTGCTGTACTCCCAGGGTGGTCACATGCCTGGGCTGGAGAAGCATGTGAATCCCAGGATCTGTTTCAGATCAAGGGTTCGTTTTTCTGGTTGTCCAATTTCAGTTCTTCCCTAAGGCAGAGAACACAGAGTCCAGTTGGTCTCAAAGCATCATCTGAACAAGCAAAATGTTGATTTCAAGGAGCTTGATTTTCTCACGGGACATCCCCTCCCCAAATTCCTGCTTGCTGGCAGAGGTAGACTGGCTCCTGCCTGACCCCCCCCCACCCCCCAGGTTGTTAGATCAGAAATGGGAGCTTGTGCCACGGTTTATCCCTTCTGAGACCTACTCAAAGAAGTGGAGAAATCAGTGTTGTTAATGAAAGAAAATGGAGCACAATACACAGCTGAGTCCACAGGTCAGGAGACATCTCAGTGAACCATACCAATCTGGGAGCCCTCTGAGAGAAGCGGGTTTAGGCCAGTGCCCTGAGGGCCGCCACCATTTAAGTGCCTGGTACAGGAAGCACTTGACATTATTTCCCTAAACTTCACAATAGCTCCTGGTTTGCAGGACAGGGGACCTAGGAGATAGGATCCATTCTATGCAGGTTGAAGTACAGA
Source organism: Dasypus novemcinctus (assembly GCF_030445035.2). Classification (NCBI taxonomy): domain Eukaryota; kingdom Metazoa; phylum Chordata; class Mammalia; order Cingulata; family Dasypodidae; genus Dasypus; species Dasypus novemcinctus. The sequence continues at coordinate 18,583,098 of NC_080677.1, forward strand.
ACTCACAGAGTGGACAGGGCAGTGACCAGAAGGAGTGAGAAATAAGCTCAGTCCCTGAGAATTACAGAAGTGGGAAGCTGGTGGGATGCCTGCATGGAGGGGGTGCCTGGGGAGCAGTCTAGCAGAAGGGGAAACGAGTCAGAGGAGTAAGTATGGCCACCCAACATAGAGTTCAAGTTGGTAATAATTCATCTTCTTTTTAAAAACTAAAGAGGTGTTTAATTATAAGGTGCTAGCCGCGTGCTTGGTGCATTTTTCACATGGTCTCACCTAATTCTCACAAGGCCCCACTGAGGAAGGGCTCAAAGTCTCCAGCCTGCAAATGAGGAAACGGAGGCTCTGAAAGATCACCAGGTGTCCTACTGGTCAGAAGCTCTGAAAATGACCCATGTTCCACCCCAGCCACTTCCTAACCGCGGAACCTCGGGCCGGTCATTTCATCTTGAATTCCTCAAAGACCCCAGACTGGGAATGATAGGCCTGGGCGGGCTCTAATGCCCCTCCACCCCCACTTTCGCAACGGAAGTTCCAATATCCCTATTTTACAGATGGGGACACTGAGGCCAAAGGCAAGCCTCTTGAGCATCTAGGCTCTGGGGCTCCGGGTTAACCACCTCTGATTCTGAGACAGAAGCTTCTTGCAGATCATTGAAATTGCATCCCTTCTCCCTGGTCGAAATATGGAAAACCGATGCCCAGAGCGGGAAGGAGACTTGGTCCGAGGTCATAACGTGAAGACGGGTGCTAGAGGCCCCGGGACTTCGCCCCGGTGGAGGCTGGTGCCGTGTGCCCTCTCCGCCTGTCTGCGATGAGGCTGCTGAGCTCGCGGGGGGCCAGGGCGGGGCCAGGCTGCCGGCTTCCAGCTTAGCCGCCTCCGCCCTGGGGGATCCCTTCTTTTAGAGCACGCCCAGGAGGCCCACGTGCGTCCCTCGGGCGCAGCCGGCTTGCAGTCGCCTTGGAAATCGCCTCCCGGGTCTCTAGGGACCACAGAGCTCCCTGCTTCCCACGCAGGGAGAGAGGAAATACCCACCAATGAGATCGCGGGAATCCCGTGACGTCACGGTAGCCGGGCGGATTGGTAACGTTAGAGGTGTTGGCCCGGGGCTTGGCGGCGCACCTGGCAACCCTGGCCGGGGGCTGGGAAGAGACGTGTTGGATGAGCAGTAAAGGCTGGAGCAATACGGGCAGGGAGCCACCAGCTTCCTCTTCACCTGAGTGTCCCACAGGCACCTCCTATCGCGCTCAAAGCTCTTCTCTCCCCACCCCCAACCCGCTCCTCCTCCTGAATTTCAGTTTCAGTGCTGGCCGCATCATCTTTTCCAAGAGTGGTGGTTACTGGGTGGGGGAGGGTGGAAGAGGAGCGAGCACCTGTTGAAGGAATCCACTCCATGACTTCCTTTGGTTTGTTTGTTCTACTTAGAGAAGTTGTAGATTTACAGAAAAATCATGCATAAAAATATAGAGATCCCGTATAACACCTGATTATTAACACCTTGCATTACTGTGGCAGTGCCACGACTATTTTTTTAAGGTACCGGGGTGGGGGATTGAACCTGGGACTTCGTAAGTGGGAAGCCGTCCCTCAACCACTGAGCCATATCGGGTCCCCTGAGTTTCTTTGCTTGTTGTTTGTTTTTGCTTTTAGGAGGCATTGGAACTGAACCCAGGACCTCCCATGGAGGAAGCAGGCACTCAACCGCTTGAGCCACAGCCATTTCCTCCATGACTTTTGGTTTCTCCTGGAAAGCCTGAGTGAAATCCACCAAGCAGTTATGAGAGGGCTTTTCCTGACATGAGAGATAGGATAGGGGTAAAAATTAGAGAAGCCGGGTCATTATGGGCTTGGCTTTCCCACGGCTCTGCCTGCCTCTGCGTCCATACCAGATGCACAGAACTAACAACTTGTTTGCTTGTTCTCATCTGAGTATTCCTCATTTACATTCCAAGACTCTTCCTCCATCTTGCTGCGTCTTGAACCACCGTGGAGAGGCCACACACAGTGAAGCCACCAAGTAGGGAGCCTGGGTTCTTGAGAGTGTGAAGAACCATTCTAGACCTGGACTTTTACTTGAGAGAGAACTGTGCTTCCCTACCAGGACTCAGTCTAGGGGAGATGACTTGGTTCCCCTCTCAGGGACACTTACTGGTGCCTAAACTTGATCTCTTCTTCTGACTCTTCTTTCCTCTCCTCAGTTCAGAGGATCTTCATCACTTCTGGGGCAGGAAAAAAATATTATTTCTGCCATAAACTGTATGCCCTGAATACCTTGACTTATTTTTAAATTTTTATTGTGGATATATATTTTTTATTGTGGATATATATATATTCTCATTACAATTGGGGCCTTGGCTTTTGAGATTCAAAACCTTTCTCTCATTCTTTGGTCTCGAATATGTTTGAAATCAGAAGTCGAGATTGGATGTTTTTGTGCTGCTGTACCCCTTCCCCTGCCTGGCTCCTCCCCTCCCCATTCCCTGGGGCTGTGAGTCCAGAACACTGTAGTTGATGCCTGCCTTGGAGCTGAGTCAATATTATCCTGCTACATGAGCAGTCACTGAGATGTAGTGTCAGAAAAGGCCAGTTGTGAGAACAGTCTTTCAGGGCCTCCCCACAAGAGGAGTTCTGTGCTCAAATAAGTGTGAGAAACTCTGTTCTCTGGGCTCTTAATATGCTAACATGCACTTCAAGGTAAATAAAGTGCTATATTTCCTCAACTTGTTTTTTCTCCCCAGTACAATATACCAAGCATTTGAGGGTCGTGTGTTCTAAAGTGCATCTCTGTTTAAGTTCTTACGTGTGTGTCGAGAGATGGTCTCCTAGAGGAAACACAGGAAGCTGGCACCCTGGTGGTGGCCTCTGGGGAAGAAACTTCTGTGTTTGGCTTATGTTTACACCGCATGCATGTATTTAAAAATAAGATAAAATAAATCCGGGGGCGTTTAGATGAGCCCAAAGCTAGATATCCAGTTAATACCATATTTGACTGAACTTTCTTTAGGGGAGATAACTACCAGGTTCTACTGACGGTGGTTGTAAGAAATAACAGTCAGAAACTCATCACTGAGCCTGATGCAAGGATGACAGTGAGGGCACCAGAAAATAAGAAAGCTTTGGAAAAAAGATCATTTAACTGGTCTGAGCAACTGCATTTTTTAAAAACCGCCCAGATGATTCTACTGTGTGGCCAGGGTTGAGCGCTACCAGGGTTTAGGGCGCCCTATAAGAGGTCCTTCATTCCAAAGGCGAGGAGCCTGGCGCAGGAGATTGCAAAGGGAGTAAGACTCAGTCGTTGTCCTCAAGCGGCTCATGTAGCTGGGAGCATACAAGGTACGAAATTACAATTTATCTTTTCGTTTAGTATGTAACATTTCAAGAATGACTTGAAATCTGTGATAGGCAGAATCGTGGCTCCCCAGCGGCATCTGTGTTCTAATTCCTGAAACCTCTGAACATGTTAGGCTGCGTGGCAAGGGAGAGTTAAGGTGGCAGCTAGAATTAAGGTTGCTAGTCAGCTGACCTCAGGAGGTGAACTCGAGAATTTCAGGATTAATCCAGAAAACCATCTGAACATTAGGCGGCAGGTGCGGTAGCTCACAATGAGCTTCTTCTGGGTGGCACTTGGACAGAGGAAGTCCCTCTCCGAAGGAGCGCTACCAGAGGCAGGAGAACTCCCAGGGGAAAGAGGAACTGGAAAGGAAGCCTAGGTGTGCAGGCGGTGTTGCCCACAGCAGCACGGGGTCTCTGGGTCAGAAAGCTCCAAAGCACAGCAGTGGTTTATTTTTGGTTGTGTGTGTGGTTTTCATTTTTTATTTATTTTTGTTGTTGTTCGTTATCATTGTCTTAGCTCCAGGTCTGTCTTATCTATTGCTAACGGATGTTGAGCACACATTTGTGGGGTATGCAAAGCAGACAGACTCTAAATGGCTAAAAGTGTGCTTCCTTGCAGCAATATTTAAAGCAATTGGATTTGTAAGAATTTGCATTTGGTGCCAGTGGGCTTTGGGGCAAACCTTCCTAGCTGCTTTAACAGCCTGAAGTTCTTTTATGAATCCCAAAAAGAGAACTAATCCATTCCTGTGGGTGAAATACTCTTTGACTGGACTATGTCAGTGAGGCATGACTCAGCTTGGGTCTCCACATGCTTGAACGGAGACCCACAGAGAGACACACAGAAAAAGGGAACCTTGATATTTGATCCTGCAATGTAAGAGAAAGGACTCTCGTTTCACCCACAGCCGAGCTGCAAGGAGGGAAGCCCTTGAGATGCTCAAAGAGCTGAGGCCCAGGGAGAGAGGAGCCGTATGCCTGACAGCTTATAGCTGAACTCGGGAAGAGTGTGGAGCAGCCAAGACTGGTGGAGGAGGCTGGGAAAGAGCCAAGCCCTATGCCTGGGTGTCCTCAGCTGAGCTCTGGGAGATAGTTGCTTCCGAAGGGGGAGGCAGGGACCTCGGCAGAGATCGGTGGCCGTCTTGCTTCACTACATGGCAGCTGACTTTGGTGAGAAAGCATCTCTGTTGATGCCTTAATTTGGACATTCCACAGCCTTGGAACTGTAAGCTTTTACCCCAAATAAATCCCCATTATAAAAGCCAACACATTCTGATACTTTGCATCTGTAGCCCTTTGGCAAACTAAAACAGCTACCATGAAATAAACAACTTAAGGGCCAACACACAGAACCATCTTTGGTCCATTTATATGACACTTTAAAATAGGGAGATTATACTGAATTGTCTGGGTGGGCCCAATGTAATCACAAGGGCCCTTAAAAGTAGAAGTGAGAGCCAGAGGAACGTTGAGAAAATTAAGTACCTACTTCTCTTCAGAAACTACGGAGGTGAGGAGAAAGTGGTATGATGTATTTAAGTTATGGAAAGAGAAAAATTGCCAGCCAACAATTCTGTATCTGGGAACACTGTCCTTCAGAAAGGATCATGAGTTCAAAGGCTTAACAGACAAACAAAAATGGATACAATGTTACCAAAAGACTAGAATTACAAGTTAATAAAGGGAATGCTGCAACCTGAAAGGAAATAACAAGGGTAAGAGATTTGGACAAGAGTTTATTTTTCTTTATTTTTTTTAAAGATTTATTTTTTATTTATTTCTCTCCCCTTCACCCCCCACACCCAAATGTCTGCTCTCTATGTCCATTCACTGCGTGTTCCTCTGTGACCGCTTCTACCTTATCAGCAACACCGGGAATCTGTGTTTCTTTTTGTCAAGTCACCTTGCTATGTCAGCTCTCCGTGTGTGCGCTGCCATTCCTGGGCAGGCTGCACTTTCTTTTGTGCTGGGTGACTCTCCTTACAGGGCACACTCCTTGCGCGTGGGGCTCCCCTACGCGGGGGACACCCCTGCGTGGCATAGCACTCCTTGCATGCATCAGCACTGCACATGGGCCAGCTGCACAGAGGTCAAGGGGGCCCGGGGTTTGAAATGCAGACCTCCCATGTGGTAGGCGGACCCCCTATCCATTGGGCCAAGTCCGCTTCCCTGGACAAGAGTTTAGAAATGAAGATTATTAAGAAGGATAAACTAGTGGGTAAGAGGACAGACAATAGAATGATACAACAACAGAGAATTTTTTTAAAAGATTTATTTATTTATCCCCCTTCCCCCCGCCCCAGTTGTCTATTCTGTGTTTATTTGCTGCGTGTTCTTCTTTGTCTGCTTCTGTTGTTGTCAGTGGCACGGGAATCTGTGTTTTTTTTTGTTGCGTCATCTTGTTGTGTCAGCTCTTGGTGTGTGTGGCGCCATTCCTGGGCAGGCTGAACTTTCCTTCGCACTGGGCGGCTCTCCTTACGGGGTGCACTCCTTGTGCATGGGGCTCCCCTATGCGGGGACACCCCTGCGTGTCATGGCACTCCTTGCGTGCATCAGCACTGCTCATGGGCCAGCTCCACATGGGTCAAGGAGGCCTGGGCTTTGAACTGTGGACCTCCCATGTGGTAGAAGGACGCCCTAACCACTGGGCCAAGTCCGCTTCCCAACAACAGGGAATTGAAGACAAAATGGATGAGGTAAGTAATGCCTTTAAAGTAATTACATTGACTGAGTACATGTGGGTTGCTTCCAGTACTTTGCTATTACGAATAAAACTGCTTTGAATGTATGTGCATAGGATTTTGTGTGAATGTAAAGTTTTCATTTCTCAGGGATAAATGTCCAAGAGTGGGATTTCTGGGCCATGTATATTTAGTTTTGTGAGAGACTACCAAACTATATTCCTTAGTTGCTTTACCATTTTACATTCCCATCAGCCTTGTATTGAGAGATCCAACATATTTGCATATGTAATGGCATTTGATATTATCACTGTTATTAAAATTTTAGTTCTAATGGGTGTGTAGTAACATCACATTGTGGCTTTGTCTTTCCCTATTGGCTAATGATGTTAAACATCTTTTCATGTGCTTTCTTTCCATCTGATGGAATATCTATTTATGTCTTTTGTCTATTTTCTAATTGGAATTTTTAAAAATGTTAAGTTTTGAGAGTTCTTCATGTATTCTCTATATATGGTCTTTTTTTTGGATATATGGTAAGCACATGCTTCACTTATTATTTTTTAAGATTTATTTTATTTATCCCTGCCACCATTTGCATTTGCTGTCTGCTCTCTGTGTCCATTTGCTGCATGTTCTTCTGTGTCTGCTTGTCTTCTCTTCTCATGTTTTCTTTAGGAGTCACTAGGAAACAATCTCGGAACCTTCCAACGTGGGAGAGAAGTACTCAATTGTTTGAGCCACCTCAGCTCTGGTTTTTTGTGCCTCTAATTGTCTTTCCTCTTGCCTCTTTTGCTGCGCAGGCCAGCTCACCACACGGGCAGCTTACCTTCACCAGGAGGCCCAGTGAACCAAACCTGGGACCTCCCATGTGGTAGACAGAAGCCCAATTGCTTGAGCCACATCCATTTCCCTAAGCACATGCTTGAAGTGAAATTAAATTTAATTACATAAGTAGTATGTATATACCTTCTTCACTTGAAAATAGAAAGATAAGATAGTTAAAGGTTAAACCCTCAAATTCTTACCTTCTCCACCATCTTTCTAGTGGTAATCATTATTGTGTATTTTTACATATATAGATACATATATATATATCCAGATCCTTAAAAAAAACTTTCCCTAGAGATGCGAATGTGGCCCAAGTGATTGGGCTTCTGCCTACCATATAAGAGGACCCTGATTTGATACCTGCAGCCTCCTGGTAAAAAAAACAAAAAAAAAAAAGCATGCCCACATGGTAAGCCAGTACCTGTGTGGTGAGCCAAGTACCTGTGCAGTGAGCCAGTGCTGGTGCAAGTGAATCTTGCAGGAAGATGATGACACAACAAAAGAGAGACTAAGGGGAGAGTCAAGGCAAATTGCAACAGAAACCAGGAACTGAGATGGCATAAGTGACAGGAAACCTGTCTCCACATCAGAAGTCTCCAGGATCGAAAAATGAGAAGAAAAGAAAAAAAGAGAAATAGATACAAAAGATCACACAGCGAATGGACACAAGAGCAAAAACAGCAGTGTAGGGAAGGGGGTGGGGGTGGGGGGAAAATACCTTCCCCAAGATGTATATGAACCCATAAAGTGGATATAGTGCAGTTTTGTGTATGGGCTTCACATAAACGTTATCATGCTCTTTGTATCATTCTGCAACATTCATTTTTGGCTCAGTTGTGTTTTACAGATCTCTCCAAGCTGGTAAACATACCTAGTCCTTTCCTTTAAACTGTTGTATAATATTGCATTGTATGACTAGATTATACTTTGCTGGCATTCCTAGAGAGTTAAGTCATTTACAGTGTGTGTCTGTGTGAACATTGCTACAATGAGTCACTTTGTACATGACCATGGGTCACTTTGTACATGACCGTGGGCACACTATTTTTCTAGAGGAGATACTAAAAAATGGAATTTTGCCAATGTTAAGGTATGTGCTTTTTAAATTTACTAGATCCTGCCAGAATGTCCTCCAACACGTGTGTTTCCCCACATCTGGCCAAACAAACACAAATCTTTTGAATCTAATACCAGCTATTGTGTTGCCCAATCACCTACCAATGGCAACGGGGAGGAAGGGCCTGAGGTGGGCCTTGCCCAAGAGTGGAGGTGGGGAGGGGAGAGGCGGTGGAGCTCCCTTACTGACCGCCTTCCGTGCCCCAGGGCCTGTGCTATATGGCTTCAGTGGCTCCTCAATCCGTCTCCATTAGGGACTGTCACAGACTGGGAGATGAAGGACACATGATGATGAAATTCAGTGTGGTGTCCTGGATGGAGCCTGAAATAGAAAAAGGACATTAGTGGGAAAACTGAAATCTGAACAAACTCTGTAGCTCAACTCATTATGTTGTACCAGTGTCAATTTATTTGTTTTGGCCAAGTGTCCAACAGTTTTGTTAACATTAGAGGTAGCTAGGTGAAGCGTGTATGGCAACTTTCTGTACTGATTGCAACTTTTCTGTGAACCTAAAATTATTCCAAAATAAAAAGTTTAAAAAGAGAAGCCTTTGACATGTAATTAAATGCAGTGTGTGGACCAGATTCGGGTCCTGATTCAAACAAACCAACTCTAAAAAGACATTTTTTTTTTGAGTGGGTAAATATTAGAAATTTGAATATAGCCTGGATGTTAGATGAAGGAATTGCTAGTATAGTTTGGTGTGACAAGGATATGACAATTATGTGCAAAATCATCTTGACCTGTTAAAGATGCAGACTGAAATATTTACAGAAGAAATGATACAGCATCTGGGATTTGTTTTTTTCTAGGAGAGGAGATTTGTCTTAAAATATGCAAAAAGAAACCAAACAAATCTCAGAAGTATTTATGGGCAAAATTGTTTAATATCTGGGGATTACTTTAAAATACTCCAGAAACGAAAAAGTGTGGTTGCGGGGAAAAGATTGGCAAAATGTTGATACTTAATAAAATTGGGTGAAGGGACATGGGAGTTTGTTATACAACTCTCCCTACTCTTATGATGAATGATTTAAATTTTTCATAATAAAAAGTTAAGCCTCTAACACCTCTCCAAGAAAGTTAGTGACTTAGTGTCTCAGCTTTGCTTCTTACAGGGCTTTTCATACCTGGACAGCACGACCCACGTTGTTTTATTCCCTCTGGACTGAAGACTCCTTATGGCAGGACCTGTGTCCTGTTCACTCTTTTGTGTCTGCACCAGCCTAATTCACTTCAGTATATATTGGTTGAACATTAATATGCAACCAACTCTGCTGCACTGGGGTATGATGAGTAAAAGGAGACACGGTGGCTAACTTATTGAACTTACAGTCTTACTGGAGGACACAAATATTAATTAAATAATTGTGCCAAAAAATGTAAAGTTGCCACTAAGTGTTATGTAGGAGGGAGACATAGAGTTAACTCAGGACTCCGTTAGTCTGGGAGCTCAGGGAAGCTCTTCTTGAGAAAGTAATGAACTTTAATCTGAAGGATGAAGAAGGAATTAATGGAGTCAATCAGTTAGGATGCTTTTGGCTGCAAGTATCTGATGAATTGATGAATAAGTGAATGAATGAGCTCTCATGGAACATAGGCACTTCTTCTCACACTTAGGGTTTTCCATCTAGAAGCATTTCATGTTACCACCCTGCTAACTCATGCAGATACATCACAGGCTGTCTGTCCTTCCCAGGTCCACTTGATGTGAAGACTTCTCAGAAGGTTCTCTCCTGTGGAATGGTTATTGACCTCTTTGGCAATCAGGACAATGGCACAGTTGCAGCCTCCTCACAAAGCAGCTGCTGATTGTCTTGAACTGAATGTTGGTCCCTTGGGTTGCTCTAAAAAAATTCTTCAGGAATGAAAAGCTCAACGATGTGCTCCCTGCAAACCAAGGGTCCCTCAGTCAATGATTAAAACCATATTGATTATCTCCTTTAGGTTAACGCTTTCCTATCTGGGACCAGAAGAGGATATTCATCCTCACATCAGTGATCCCTTAAATTTGCTCCTCACTCTCCAGTGCTCCAGTCCTCCTGGGGCTGAAAGGGGAACCAGTAGATGTATCTCTGACCTGCCCTTCCTTCCAGAGTTCCCATGCATGACAGTTTAAGATTATATTATGATTCCCAAAAAGAGAAAGATGATGTTTATAAGCTAATCTATTCCTCTCAATATATGACCCTTTGATTGCATTAAATTCAGTTTATGGGCCTTTGATTAGATTGCTTGATAAGATTGATTTAGAGCTTTGACTTGACTACCTCAGTAGGGCATGACTCAGGTTGAGTCTCTGCTCCCTTGCTGGGTCTGATGTAAATGGACTCATACACAGGCCGACCCACAGGAAGAGAGCTCTGTAATTTTTGATCTTGCATTGTGACAGAATGGAGAAAGCTCAAGCAGCTGAGACTCCAGGGAGAGATGAGCCATTTGCCTGATAGCTTATAGCTGAATTTGGGAAGAGAGTGGAACAGCTGAGACTGATTTAGGAAGCCCTAAGAGACAAGACCTATGCCAGCTTGCAACTGAAATTGTGAAGGAAGTGGAGCAGCTGGGCCTGAGAGAGGAAGCCCAGAGGGGAAGGAGATCACCTGCCATCTTGCTTCAACACATGGCAGCTGACGTTGGTGAGAAAGCACCTCTTATGGTGCTTTGAGTTGGACTCTTCACAACCTTGAGACTGTGTTTTACCCAAATAAATTCTCTTTAAAAAGATCAACCCATTTTTGGGTACTTTGCTTCGGCAGCCCTTTTGCAGACAAATACGCCATGTCTTGTACTCCCTACCTCACTAGTAGAAATTCCTGATTTTGATAAAAGGTACTAGGGTGGGTGTGATAGTTTGAATTTGTACCCCAACAAACACATTCTCTTCATTTTAGTCCACAGTCCCGTGGGTGTGACCCCTTTGTAAATAGGACCTCTTGAAGACATTATTTTTAGATGAGGTGTGGTCTAATGAAGCAGGGTTGGCCTTCACCTGGATTATGGAGACCTTAAAGAGAGAAACTGGAGGTCACAGAAACTGGAAAGGAGAGGACCTAGCCATGTGATGGGAGGTAGAAATACAAGCTGGGGAACCATAAGGATGGCTGGCTGCCAGTTCCAGAATTTATAGACTCCAGGAGAAAGCAAGTCTTGCCAATATCTTGACTTCGGACTTCTTCTGGTTCAAAACCATGAACCAGTAAATTCCCTTTGTTTAAGCCAATCCACAGTGTGCTAACAGTCATAGCAGACTGGCACACTAAGACAGCTGGGGTAGAAAGAACATGAACTGGGACTCAGCCAGGAGTGCAGGGTGAAGTCCTGATCCTGCCTTTCCCAGATGTGCCCTTCCATAGGCCAAATGGGCACTGCACATTTCACTTCCCTCTACTCATGACTTGCCATCTGAGGATCCTTTCAGTGCTAAGATTCAGTGAGTAGAGAGGTGGGGAAACGCGAATCTCTGGCTCCTTCAACTAGAGTCCCCTAGTTCCTTCTTCCTCCTTATACCAATATAAACAATATGGACTTAGGGTGTATTTTCATGCTTTAATCAGTGCCAAGCAGAAGGTCACACAGAAATTGTTTTAATGAAGAAAAGGAGTGTATGTGTGTCGGTATAATAAAGAATTTAACTTTGCCCCAAGAGATCTGACCTTTGCCCTTGACTTCTGGGACGTAATCTCTAAGCTCTTAGAATGCTGTGCTTGATAGGGGTGTCTTTATTTGCCTGGGGACCTGGGACCAAATCAGATAGTAGCAATATGATTTAGGGTCGGATTTTGTGTCACACAGTATTAGTTGGCCTCTGGAAGGCCTGGCAACTGAGACCCACTACATGGGCAGTCACCGTGTCTACATGACGGAGCCCCAGCAAAGACTGCATGCTAAAGTGTGGGAGAGCTTCCTGGTTAGCAGCACTCCACGCCTGCTGTCATATGGGAATGCTCGGAATGTAACTTCATGGGACTTCACCGGGAGAGGACAATGGAAGCTCTGTAGTTGGCTCTTTCCTGGACTCTGCCCTACATGCTTCTTCCCTTGACTGATCTTTTTTTTTTCTAAAGATTTATTTTATCTCCCCACCTCGTTGTTTGCATTCTCTCTCTGCTGTCTGTGTCCATTCACTGTGTGCTCTCTGTGTCTGTCTGTCTTCCCTTTGCGAGGCACTGGGAACCGAACTTGGGACCTATCCATGTGGGAGCGAGCTGCACAATTGCTTGAGCCATCTCAGCTCCCCTTTGGCTGATCTTAACCTGTATCTTTTAGCTGTAATAAACCATAACCATAGCAGCTTTCAGTGAGTTGTGAGAATCCTTCTAGCAAATTTTTGAAACTGAGAGTGGTTTTGGGAACTCCCCAAACTTGCAATTGGTATCAGAAGTGAGGACGGTCTTGTGTAGTCTGCGTTCCCTCTAACTTTGCTGTTGGCTCACTCCTCGCATGGGGCCAGACCTCAATTTTCCTCTGCATTTAAAAAAATATGCTCTATAATAACAACAGCTTATTCTTTGTATAATCTTCATGATAACCCTAGGAGTTAGGCAGCAAAGTGCCCCATTTTGCAATAAAGCACCTGAAATTCTCATCCTTCAAAGTCAGTGAGAAGAGATGGAGGCAGAATTTGCATTTTACTTCTTTGGGCTTGGGGAGCCCTCAGTCTCCATTTAATGCACCCTCAGCCTCTACCTAGAATGTTGAAAAGGTAAATGGGAAGAGCTGGAATTAAAAGAAAGACGGCCTGCTTTCAATTTCTGGTTCTAATATTACTTGTGTGATCTTGTGCAAGTTGTTTCTCTTCACCGATCTTCAAAATTTTCATTTGTCACCTGAGGGATGGCTTCTGAGGCCAATTTCTAGAATTCTAAGGAAACCATCTAAATGGCTTTCCACCAAACTGGCATCTTTTAGAAAGGCCCATAAACAAAAGGGTTGGTATGTGATGATGCAATTTCCAGGGGAAATTCCTTTGTATACCCTCCATGGACCAGTAACCTTCCAGCAGAAGACCCAGGAGAAGTCAGCTCTCAGATCTTCTCCTTTCCCTTCCAATTCAGTAAGATGTGACTCTTATATTTTTGGCTGTTTCAAACACTGCCCTTAAGAGTATTTTTTTTTTTTAAACAGCGACAAGCTTACAAGCACTGGCACTTCAGCTGCTTTCCTTGGGGCTTTTGATAAAAACAATCTCATTGCTCTATCAGATTAGCCATCAAGTTCTCTCAGGTCCCACAAGTGTCTTTCTGAACAGATGTTGAATGCTCCTCAGCTTCCTCCCCATGCCCAGAAATGGTGTTTCCGTAAAGAGTGAGGATACAGATGGTCAAATCTCCCCCCACCCAGTTGCTATGCACCTACAGACAGTTGTGGACAACAGCTGCAGGCAGGGCTGCTGAAGCAAAGGATTGGGAAATTATTATGTAGGGAAAAACAAAAAACAAAACAAAACAACCACTGCGAGATGAAAGGTTCTAAGCTGTGAGAGGAATGCTGCCTCATCACTGATGTTATGGAAAAAGCACTGTAAAGCCTGATCCACAGTTAAGCTCTGCACTAGTTTTTTCCTCTCAGTATTTGATCTCTCCCTTAGCAACCAGCTGTAAGCACAGGAGGCCTCTTTTCCGTTAGCACAGCAACATCTGCAAGCCTTCTAAAGATCATCATTGAATAAATAGCTGCAGCAGTGGGGAAAATCTTAAGTTAAGCAAAGTCTGAGCTCCATTCTGCTTCTCTTCCACTGTGAAGTGACGGAAATCCAATCCCAGTTAATCATTATTAGCTTTGGGGCCTTGGGCAAGTTCTTCGACTTGTCTGTGCCCCAGTTTCTCCATCTGCAAAATGGGGACTAATGAAAGCCGCTACCTCATAGAGTTAAAGTAGTACATTTAAATATACATAAATACATAGGCTGCACTGTTTGTTGTTATTATATGGGTTGGCCGTCCTAAAAAATTGGGAGCCTAGGCCAACATAAGGGAGACCTAGACTGAATCTCTAATCTTTTTAAAAACCTCATTTCCTCTCTATTCGTGGAGTAGTTTTGTTGTTCACCGGTACATTCCCATTCCCCTGTATATTCCCAACAGTGCTCCCACAGTAGGAAGTCCATAAAAATCTACTGAAAAATAAAAGGTATGAATGAAGACCTTTGTTTCCCTGCCACTCTTGACTTCCAAAGCAATTTGCTAAAGGAGACTTCTAACACTGGATCAAATAAAAAGGAATCACTATGAAACCGCTACAAGAGCTTTTAGTAAATGTTTTGGTCATTAACTCATATTATTACTAAGGCCATGTTTTCAGTTTTAATTCTTCGGGAATTCCTTGGGAAGCGGACTTGGCCCAATGGATAGGGCGTCCGCCTACCACATGAGAAGTCTGCAGTTCAAACCCCGGGCCTCCTTGACCCGTGTGGAGCTGGCCCATGCGCAATGCTGATGCGCGCAAGGAGTGCCCTGCCACACAGTGGTGTCCCCCGCATAGGGGAGCCCCACGTGCAAGGAGTGTGCCCCATAAGGAGAGCCGCCCAGCGCGAAAGAAGTGCAGCCTGCCCAGGAATGGTGCCACACACACGGAGAGCTGCAAGATGGCACAACAAAAAGAAACAGATTCCCGTGCCGCTGACAACAGAAGTGGACAAAAAAGAACACACAGCAAACAGACACAGAGAACAGAGAACTGGGGAGGGGGGAGGAGGAAGGGGAGAGAAATAAATCTTTAAAAAAAAATTCCTTGTCACAAAATGTTCACATGCTGATTCCGTCTGGGACTATGATTTGATCTAACCTTTGTACAGCGGCTAATTGTCTCGTGCATATTTAGCATGATATGCCATAGTGGTGTAAGAACAGATCCCCACAGCAGTGTTAAAATGGTGCCGATTCTACCTTGAATGTGCTCCTACTGGCTCTGCTGATGTTAGGTGAGAAATTAAAATAAACTGGATTTTGAAAAGTTTTCCTCAAAATTGGTCCAATTGCTTCCAGCTCATGGGTCTTTGATGGTTAATAGGCTTCTACCACCCACCAAACATCAAATGTGAAAGAATGGTCCAAGGCTTGGTGACACGGTATCAGGGTAGTTATCTCAAAGTGTTAACTCTGACTACAGTTTGGAAATTAAATCATCTTGGGGTCATTTTGACTGCAGAATGACTATTTTTTCTTTGAAACTAAATATATGTTAATGTTACAAGATATTAATATCAGGCAAAAATAAGAAAAATATTATGCTAAGAAACCAAAGTACTACATATTGTATGATTCCATTTACATAAAATGTAAATACAAATCAATTTATAAAGATGGAATTAGATTAGTGGTTATGCAGGGCTGGGGAAAGATAGAGGGTTGAGAGCTGACTGCTAAGGGGTGCAGTTTTTCTTTTTGGAGTAATGATATTCTAAAATTTTTTGTGGTGATGAATGCACAATACTGTGATTATATAAAAGCCACCGATTATGCACTTTTGATAGATTGTGTGGTATATGAATATATCTCAATAAAACTGCTTTTAAATAATACATAAGCAAGCAAAAATAACAGAAATAGCAGCTATATACAGTAGGGGTAGCACAGAAAGATCGAGAGGTAGATTTTTTTTGGTCTGTTTTTTATTATCATTACTGAAATAATGAAAATGCTCTAATGATTTAAGTGATTAACACACACCTATGCAATTATGCCAAAGACCAATGATTGTACTCTGGATGGACTGTATCCTTTATTAATATGTATCAATAAAATTGACTTGTTACAAAAAATCATCTTGGGGTCATTTTTTGATGAGAAATCAAATATAAAGTTGTTACCTAGAGTTCAGTGGTATTTTAAAAGTAATGTGCACATTGGTTACTTTCACCACAGCATAAGGGAAGACCATTTATGTAACTGTGCACACAAGAATCTTACATTTCTGAGCTTTAATTTTAGCTCAAGCAATGGTGATACTGTTCCTTAGGGGAATTTGAGATTACACAAAAGAAAACCCACAAACTAATAGCTCAAAAAAATTTTGGTTGTTTTCAAATCTCCAGTAAAGATGCTCAGGTAAATCTGAACTTTATATTATAAACATCAAGTAACACCAGAAACGTTTTTTAAAAAAAGAAGTTTATTGGTCTTTAAATGGCTCAAATTGCAAATAAACGAATCGGGTAGTGGCATCAGCCTAAGACATATGATGCATCTTTGTCAATTGGCTTCATAGCACCTCAGTACCCAGGAGAGGAAAGGTCTTAGCGCAAAGTCACAATGTCAGTGGTTAGGCCCCCTGGTTAAATGAGACTGCAGTGAGTACAGACTGAATGGACGGGCCGACCAGGCCAGCATTACACTGCTGACTTTAATTCTGCACATGGCATAGCCAGTGAAAAATATGAAATGAAAGATGTACATCTCAAAACCAAGAAAGACAGATATTTAACACGACAAGCCAGATATATCTAAAGAGTTGAGTTCCTAAAATGCCTATTTTTGTTAACTTTACATATACACCTGTTACCTGGAATGCCTGAACACATCTTTGATCTGTTGAAATTAGGACTAAACAAGAAAAACAAAACAAAACAGTCTTGTTGAATCAACTGTCCTAGCGCCAATCCAGAGAGGGGGAACAAATCTGACAGTGGTATATTTCCAAATGAAATTATGTTAACAAATAGCATGCTAGAATTCTCCAGTGGGAACACCACACAATGGTGACAGAGCACACAGGCCTCAGGTTTGGTCTAGTATGCCAAACATGTTTTCTGCATTATACATGGTTTGACTCCTAGGTATTAACTCTAGGAAAATGTAGCTAGTGTTCTTCATTTTGAACACAGACTGCAAATACTTCTAAACATTCCCATATAGCTAAACTGCTACCGGATGAGAACAAATTTAGAAATCAACGGGTAGCAAGCATGGATATCTTCCCCAAGTGTTCTAGTGCAAAATGCAGGAGTATTACTGACATTTTTCCTGTGCCCTGCTTCAAGGAGATTAAAAGCTTAACACTTAAAAATGCTTACCACCTGTGGAAGGGGTTTTCCAGGGACCAGCAGCTTAAAGAAAAAGAGGGTTCACTGAAACTTGACTGGTGCTGAACGTGTACAGTCTCAAATGATCTTACAAGTGCATGCTGGCCCTTCCCTTTAAACTACTGTACAGTTTATTACAAGCAATCAAGGAGCTCTGGAACCTTATTTTCAAGAACCAGAGTATGGCACACATTTTAAATTTGGACAGACTCTTAGCAGACAGGTATTTCTCAAGAATCTTCTATACAAAAGCTGTACTCCACACTAGGCATATATTCTCTAATCAGGATACATGGGTAATTGGCCCATGGAGCCAGGGAGAACACACCCAGAATGATGTACCCAGCTACTTTTCTGTTTTTAAATTAAGGCATATTCAAAAATTTCCATGTACAAGTTTACACCACTTTTCTAAGTTAATCACCAGGTAATTTATGCAGGTTCACAGATGAATCACTCTCAATTTAACTATATGCAACAACCATGCCAATCACTTTTTCTTCTATATTTTGCATAACAACGGTTAAAAAAAGTGGTACAGTTTAACTTTCATGTTCACAATTGTCATTTTTTCAAGGCAGTATAAGACCATGACATTTTAAAATGATAAAAAATTTAAGTTTTATAATAAAGCAGAGGAAGTAGCCTTTCCTCCCATTTCCCACCCCACCTCACTTCTTTATTTAACAGTTCAGGAAAGACTGCCCTTGAAACACAAGCTCACACACTACATTCAGGACGTGATAAATGTAGGCAATTATGAAAGAAGCTGAACTTTTGCTTCCTTGGTGAAGCCACATTAATTTCTTTTTTAAGTAAATTTGACTTTCAGTGAAGTTCCAATTCATGCTTTTAGTGATACATAATTTCCAAAATGTTAAAGTAATTTCAGTCAATTGGGCCTTCAATGGCAATGCTTATAAATTATATTTATTAGTATGGTCAAGATAAGAAAGGAGTTTGGGTTTTGATTATAAAATGCAGCATCTTTCTCTGATTCTCTTGGCTAAACTTTTCCTCTTCTTTTTTCCATTCTTTTCCTTGCTGTCTTCCATCTTTCTGGCTCGAATTTCCCTCATTAAATCAAAAAAGACCTAAACAGAAGAAAATAGAGTTAAGTAAAGCAGATAAAAATGATATGAACTTAGCATTACTCTAAATCACAACAGTAAAACTTGGGGTCATACAAGGATGACTATGTAAGAGCTCTTGTTTGGGGAGCACTGGAAGGGGAGGAAAGCACAAACTAATGTTTGCTTCTCTAGGTATCCTGAGAAAGGGGGAAAATAAGGAAATTATCTTGATTATAAAATTTGTTAAAATTTCAAATACAACCTGACTTTTTCATCCCAATTTTCAAGACAAAAACTAAAAAACACTATAAAGCAATGAGGGCACCAGAGAAAAAACAATGAAAATTTACAATTGAGTAACTTACAGCTACTAAATATATTTTATTAATTCATAGTTAATAGCAATTAATTTATGTTTACTAAAACTTACTTTTAGTAACTATTACTTAAGTTTAGTACTCAGCTCTAATTTTAGAAATGGAGCTCAGGAAAACGGGTGCTCTCTCTATCTTTTGATACCAGACACTGGAAAACAGGTTTCTTTGCTGTACAGCTTTCTTTGCTGAGAATTTATCATTTTTCTGTTTGCTATCTAGAAATGGCAAAAGATGAGAGACACTAGCATAGTAATTTAAAAAATACTAGTAGAAAATTAAAAAATTAAATTTCAGTAACAAATGTTTGAATATACATAGAAAAGGACCTGGAGACACACTCACACTGTACACAAACAGTTATGAGTGTGTGCATGATAAATGTATAACGTTTATGATTTATACTTTTATATTCTGAATTTTTTTAAAAAAACCCTAAGAATAAGAAAAACCAAGAAATGTAAGAGATTATGAATGTTGTAAGTAAACAAATATGTAATGACTGATGTACCTTTTTCTAACAGGCTACACTCTAATGTAAATTTTAACTGAAAAAAACCAGGTGCAGAATAGTATACATGGAGGGCTGCCTGTGTGTGTGTAGAATAGGGAGACATATGTATTTGCTTACATTTTCAAAAAGGAATATTCAAAAGATAAACCAAAAACATTTTTATTTTCAGGAAGAAGGGAACAGTGAGGTGTCTCTGAAAATACTGTTAGATTGGGACTGGGAAGCATAAATGTTTCACATATTCAAAAATGAAATTAAAAACAAAAAATCTTCCCAAATTAAAAGCTGAAATAAAACAAATGAGGCTAACTGTATGTCAAGTTGGTGACAAAGTCACAGAGTAAAAGAATTATTTCAAGCATATTTCAAAACACAGCACATGGAATTCACCTTAGAACATATGCTAAGGATGAAAAGAAAAACCAGACAACCCTAAAAACAAACAATTAAAACAGCAAATAGAAAAAGACAAAGGAATTTTAAAGTGTAGATAGTAATTTAGTTGTTACTAGTAATTTTGGTATTGTTCTTTTGTAACCACTTTATATATTTACAGGATAATGCAAATCAGCATTTATGTTAAAGTAGTTTGGGAACCAAATCTTAGTGTAAAAGAAAAGATAAAGTACAAAAATCAAAGAGGTGAAAATCAGGTAAAGTTAAATATGAATTAGAAATAACAGTATGACTGCATGGCTTTTTTTTTTCCTTTTAATAACACATATTTCTTAGCTCTAAGTTACTGAAAAGGCCATACCTCAATGGCAACTCAATAGCAATCTGCAAATCAGCGCCCAGCTTCTGATCTCTACATAACATTCCAATCAGAAAGAATGTTATTTAAATCAGAAAGCAAGGAAGCTATCAAAGACTAACTGGGTTAAAATCAAATGGACACAGGGTTGACTAAATCGACACAACAGGGTTCCAATGGTTAAAGAAGCAAAAAAAATGGAAGGAGGAAGGAAGGGAGGAAGGGAGGGAGGCAGGCAGGAAGACAATTTAACACAATGATTACATGAAACCTATGAGTTCTTGCTCCTACTTGCTGCACTTTCACGTCTCTGGGGCCTGGGGATTTCCGAACACCTCTGCTTCAAACACACTTCTGACTAGTTGGGGCAGGAAGTCTCCAAATTAACTAATTGTAATTATTACAGTATGACAAGTACTGCTTTTTGGTACAGATACATCAGTATGAAGTGCATGTTTTAAGAAGGTTTAATTTCTAATTTTAGATGAGTATCTGCGATAAACTTAAAATTAATCTATATTAAAAATCATGAAGGTCATTTTAACTTGCAAAAGCAGAGGGCAACTTTTAGAAACTGCATTAGCTAATTTAATGACAAAAAGCTAATGGAAGCCCTGTTTCAACTGCCAAATGGAAGTAAATGGTTAACAAGGGATAGGACTCAAGAACTGGTTTTGATGAACTTACTATTTACTAGGCAAACCTTAGTACACATCATAGACAGTATTAAATTTTTAAATGGATCAAGTATTGACTATAAAAGCCGACATAAAAAGAAAGTATAAATATTATAGGGACAATTTTTTTCTAAGCATTTTTTTTTCCCTTCTCCCTTTTAATCCCGTCCCCCCACCCTGCTGTTTTTGCTGTGTACATTCGCTGTGTGTGATCTTCTTTATCTATTTCTCTTTTTTGTCTTCTCTTCTATCTCCTCTAGGGTTTACTGGAATTCGATCCTGAGGACCTCTGATGTGGAAAGGGGTTCCCTGTCAATTGCACCACCTCAGTTCATGGTCTCTGCTGCGCGTCACCTTGACCCTCCCCTTCGTCTTTTTGTTGCATCACCATCTTGCTGTGTGACACACTTGCACGGGCACAGGCTCACCATGTAGGCACTCAGCTCGCCGCACAGGCACTCGGCTCACCACGCGGGCACCCACATGGGCACTCGGCTCACCGCGCAGGCAGTGGCTCGCTGCATGGGCACTTGGCTCGCCACGTGGGCACTGGCTCACCAAGCAGGCACGCTTTCTCTTCTTCTTTCCCACCCGGAGGCCCCAGGCATCAAACCCAGGTCCTCCCATATGGTAGGCAGAGATCTCATCACTTGAGCCACATCTGATTCCCTCTAAGCATTTTGAAGCAAGCTTTTCTAAGCAATAAGCAAGTCACAAGACCCAGAAGTCACAAAAAAACACACTAACAACTTTGACAACATAATCTTTTAAGATTTTTCCAAGGCAAAAGACAAAATAAGCAAAGTTGAAAGACATCGTACAGACAAAGAGATAATACTGACAACAGATTTAACAGATAAAGAGCTAATATAAAGGGGCTTATTAATAAAAAACATATACCCAAGAGATAAATGTGCAGATGAAAGCAATTTCACAGAAGTCACAGAAAACATACAAATGGCCAAAGAATCAATGACAAGATGCTCAGCCATATAACTAATCAGGGAAACACAAATTAAAACAATGATTCACCTATCACCTGGGTGATTTTTAAAGGCTGATTTAACCAGTACTGGCAAGGCTGTGGGGAAGGAGTTTCCTCAAGCACTGCTGGAGAGAATGTAAAGACAGTCATTCTGGTGATGGACATGTCATTGTTAAAATTTAAAATGCGCCCCCGTGTTTTACTTTTGCACTGGTGCACGTACAGAAGGGTCACTGCAGTATTGTTCGTAATAGAAAAAATCTGTAAACAACCTATGACCCATAGGAAAATACTAGAATTATGGAAAAGCTTAACTATGAAACACTTTGTAGCTTTTAAAAAGAATGTCCCAGAGGGAGATTAGCCCCTATGTGCATACTGGGGTGCCTGCATGTTGGTGCCAATCTACGGGATGGCAGCGAAGGACAACCAGGACACTCCTCTCTGGCTCACCCTCCCAGAACTTGCCTTGCAGGCAGAAGCAGCTTGTTGACAGCTAAAGCAGTGTAAGAAACAAATCAAAGCGGCCTGGTGCAAAGGATTACGGGCTTTAAGCCTACCATAAAGCACCAGGAGGAGAACTGTTTCATAAGGAGGCATTTGAATCCCTGTACACCAGGGAATCCCTAAGGCCAAGAGCACAAGTTCAGCAAAAGACAGGCTTAGACACCACACTTGTGCCTCAGGCTGATCTTCTTGGTAGGAAGGCTAGATTCTGAAGGAGAGCACCAGGCAAATAGCCAATTTGCAAAGACTGTGTGGTTTGTTTCTTTTTTATTCCTCCTGGCACTCAGGAAATCTCTGTGATATCATATCACTAGCTGGACACAAACATAAAGAATAAACACCACAGGGCCTAAAGCCAGAGATAATACATTAAAATATTAAAATGTATAGTGTGCAAAAAAAAAAAAAGTAGGAAAAAAAAAAAGACTACAAAACAAAGAAACAGGGATGATGGCCCATCCAAAGGGGCAAGATAAAAATTCAGAAACCATCAAAGAAGAATACCCAACTTTGGACATTTCAGATGACTTTAAAAATGATTTTCAAAATGTCCAAAGGAAAACACGGAGAAAGAACTAAAACCTATCAGTAAAACGATAAATAAACAATACTAGAATCTCAACAAAAAGAAATTTTAAAAAGGAACCAAGAAGAAATAGTAGAGGACTATAACAACTGAAATAAAAATTAGCTAAAGGATTTTAACAGCAGATTCGAACTGGCAAAATAAAGAGTCAGTGAGTTTGAAGATAAGACACTAAAATGATTCAGGAGAAGTGGACTTGGCCCAATGGATAGAGCGTCGGTCTACCACATGGGAGGTATGCGGTTCAAACCCTGGGCCTCCTTGACCCGTGTGGAGCTGGCCCATGTGCAGTGCTGATGTCTGTGAGGAGTGCCCTGCCATGCAGGGGTGTCCCCCATGTAGGGGAGCCCCATGCACAAGGAGTGTGCCCCATAAGGAGAGCCGCCCAATGTGAAAGAAAGTGCAGCCTGCCCAGGAATGGCGCTGCACACATGGAGAGCTGACACAAGATGATGCAACAAAAAGAAACACAGATTCCCGGTGCTGCTGATAAGGATAGAAGTGGTCACAGAAGAACACGCAGCGAATGTACACAGAGAACAGACAACTGGGGGGGGGGATAAATAAATAAATTTTAAAAAAATGATTCAGGCTGAGGAAGAGAAAGAAAAAAGTAAACAGAGCCTAAGAGACTTGTGGGATACTATCAAACATACCAATATACACAATATGGGAATTCTGAGACAGAAGGAATATTAAAGAAATAATGGCAGAAAATTTCCCTAATTTCATTAAAGACATGAATATGCACATTCAAGAAATCCAACAAACCCCAAACACGATAAACTGGAAGAGAATCATCCCAGACACTAGTAGTCAAATTATCAAATGCCAAGGACAAAGAGAGAGTTCTGAAAGCTGCTACAAGAGGAAAACAACAAGTTATGTTCAAGGGAGTTCCAATAAGGGTTAAGTGCTGATCTCATCAGAAGCCATGGAGTCAAGAAGGCAGTGGGATGAAACATATAAAGGGCTGAACAAAAACAATGATCAACTAAGAATTTTATATCCAGCAAGACCGACTTTCAAAAATGAGGGAGAGATTAAGACATTCCCAGATAAAAAAAAGCTGTACGAGTTTGTCACCATCTGACATTACAAGCGATGCTTAAGGAGTTCTTCAAAGAAAGGACAATAAGATAGTGGATTGAAGTGGAATGAAGAAATAAAGGTTTCCAGTAAAGGTAACTGTATGGGTAATTATAAATACCAGTACTACAGTACTGTGTTTTTAAAAAAATGTAACTCCACCTTTTACTTCTTACAGATACAAAAATGCAAAAGCATAAAGAGTAATGGTAAATATATGGCTTTGGACATACAATATATAAAGATATAAATGACAACAAGTACAACAAAAAGATGGGGGGAAAATGGGGGTATAAGAACTATGTTTGTTTATGCCATTTAAGTTGGTATCAAAGCAAACATGATTGGGATGTTAAATTTAAGCCTTGTGGTAATCACAAGGAAAACATCTAAAAAACATATTCAGAAGAAAATGAGAAGGAACTCAAAATAGTATACTACAAAAACTTCATTTGAGTTAATGCCTACTGAAATGTAAGTAGGCATTAACGTAAGAACTGTGGGACAAAAAACATATGAATTACAAAGACAAAAATAGCAAAACGGCAGAAGAAAGTCCTGCTTTATCAGCAGTTACCTTAAGTAAAAATGGATTACATTCTCCAGTCTAAAGGCAGAGATTGGCAGAATGGATGAAAATATGTGACTGAACAATATTCTGTTTATAAGAGATTCACCTTAAGTTCAGACACAAGTAGGTTGAAAGTGAAAAGGGGCGGCAGACTTGGCCCAGTGGTTAGGGCGTCTGTCTACCACATGGGAGGTCCGCGATTCAAACCCGGGGCCTCCTTGACCGTGTGCAGCTGGCCCATGTGCAGTGCTGATGCGTGCAAGGAGTGCCCTGCCACTCAGGGATGTCCCCACGTAGGGGAGCCCCATGTGCAAGGAGTGCACCCTGTAAGGAGAGCCGCCCAGCGCAGAAGAAAGTGCAGCCTGTGCAGGAATGGTGCCGCACACACAGAGAGCTGACACAACAAGATGACGCAACAAAAAGAAAGAGATTCCCGTGCTGCTGACAACAACAGAAGTGGACAAAGAAGACAACGCAGCAAATAGATACAGAGAACAGACAACCAGGGCAGGGGGGTGGGGGGGAGGGGGAGAAATAAATAAATAAATAAATCTTAAAAAAAAAAGAAAAAAAAAAAAAAAAGAAAGTGAAAAGGTGTTGTTGTGATAGTTTGAAGCTGTATGGATCCCAGAAAATTATGTTCTTAGAGCTGATCTGTTCCTGTGGGTAAACCTATTGCAATTAGAGTCTTTTGATTAGGTTGCTTCAGTTGGGGTGTGATCCATGGTGGATCTTAACCTTCTTACCAGAATCCTTTACAAATGGGATGAATATGGACAGACAGACAGAGCCAGGGAAGCCAGAAGGTGAAAGCAACAACACCTGAAAGAGCAGCAGATGCTGCTATATGCCTTAATATTTGATAGATGAGTCCAGGTGTGCCAGTAGCCAGTCTTCGGGGAGAAAGCACTGCCTGATGATGCCCTGTTTGGACATTTTTCAGCCTCAGAACTGTAAGCTTGTAAGCGAATAAATCCCCATGGTAAAAGCCAACCTATTTCTGGTATATTGCATTTCAGCAGCCCAGCAGACTAAAAAGATGGAAAAAATACTCCATGCAAATAGTAACCAAAAGAGAGCTGGGGTGGTATACAGTTAACCCTTCCAGATCATGACTTTCCCCATCACGGTTTCAATATATTGCAGGTTGGCATAAGAAATTAAATGGGAAGTGTCAGAAAAGCCACAGAAACATGTGAAGATGAGCAGATGAAACAGAATAAGTTTAGAAACTCAGAAATACATAAAATACATGTATAGTGTTGTATAAAAGTGACATATTTTATCTTTTAAAATGATAAATGTACCCAAACTTTACAAATTTTACATCCATAAAAGAAAAAGAAAAAAATTCAGACTTCTTCTCTGGTGGGAAGGGAGGGCCAAAAATTTTTGTGGGGATTTCCTAGATTGCGGGGATGCCATGCCCCTATTCCCATGATGTGGAAGGGATAACTGTGCTAATATCAGATAAAATAATTTTAATAAAAAACTGTTAAAAGGGACAAAGAAGGGGATTATATGTTGATAAAGAAGTAAATTCAACAAGATATAATTATAAATATATATGCACCTAAAAGTAGAGCCCCCATAAATATGAAGCAAATATTGATGGTTTTAAAGAAAGAAATAGATGATTCTACATTAATAGTAGGAGACTTCAGTATACCACTTTCAATAATGGATAGAACGTCAAGACAGATCTATCTTGAATGATGCTAGAAAATGATTAGACCTAACAAACATATATAGAACACTTCACCCAAAGGAGAATGTACATTCTTCTCTAAAGCACAAGGTTCATTCTCCAGGATGGACCATATTATAGGTCACAAAAGAAGTCTAAATAAATTAAATTAAAACTGTGGAAATTAAACAATACAACCATTGGGCAAAGAAAAAAAATCACTAGAGAAATTAGAAAAGTATTTTAAGGCGAATGAAAACAAAAAAACACAAGACACCAAAACTTATGTATGTAGCAAATATAGCAGCTCTAAAATTTTTCTTAAAAATGGAAAGGTCTCAAATCAGAGACTTAACCTTACAATTGGAGGATCTGAAAAAGAAAAGCAAACTAAGCCCATAATGAACAGAAGGAAGGAATAACAAAGATTAAAGAAAAAAGAAAGAGAATTAAAAAAAAACAGAGTCAATGAAACAAAAAGTTGATTCTGTGAAAAGATCCATAAAATTGACAAACCTTTAGCTATCCTCCCAAAGAAAAAATGACAGAAGGCACAAATATCTAAAATCAGAAATGAAAGAGGGTTATTACTACCAACCCCCCAGAGATTGGGAAAAAAAAAAAAGGATTATAAGAGAATATTATGAAAATAACTGTATACCAACAAATTGGATAACCTAGATGAAAGGACACATTCCTAGAAACACTAAAACTACTACCCTGACTGAAGAAGAAACAGACACCTTTCCTCAGCTGCTAAGGTGCTTGGTTCTTCCAGTGAAGCCAAGGTTATGCTGGTGTGAGGCTCACTTGATCTGGTGACCAGCATCACACCCAGGAGCCACCTGCACTTGCCTGCACCGTGGCCTCCTTCTCTGAACTTGCCTGCATCCACCTGGCCCTAATCCTTCAAACTGTCTCAGAGGATAAGATCAATGCCCTCAGTAAAGCAGCTGATGTAAATGCTGATCTTTCTGGCCTGCCTGGTTTGAAAGACTCTGGCCAATGCCAATATCAAGAGCCACATCTGCAGTGTAGGGGCTGGTGGACCTGCTCCAGCAGCAGGTGCTGCACCAGCAGGAGGTCCAGCCCCCTCCACCACTGCTGAGAACAGAGTGGTAGGAAAGAAGGAAAAATCTGAGGAGTCTGATGATGACATTGGTTTGGTCTTTTGGAATAAACCCCTTTTCTAAAAAAAGAGAAGAAACAGAAGCTCTCAACAGACCAAAAACAAGTAATCAAAAAAACTCAGGAAAGAAAAGCCCAGGATCAGGTGGCTATACTGGTGAATCTTATAACACACTTCAAGATGAAGTAACACCAATTCTGTTCAAAATCTTTCAAAAAATTGAAGAGGTGGGAACACTTCCTTACTCATTCCATGAGGTCAACTACCTTAGCCAGATAAAGATATCACAAGAAAACTACAGACCAATATATCCCATATAAATATAGATGCAAAAATCCTCAACAAAATACTAGGAAATTGAATGCAACAACTCATTAAAAGAATTATACACCATGATCAAATGGGATTTTCCCAAGTATGCAAGGGTGGGTGAACAAAAGAAAATAAATTAATGTAATACAGAACATCAATAGAAAAGAGGAAAGAAACCACATGGTTATCTCAATTGAAGCAGAAAAGACATCTGATAAAACCCAGCAATGCTTTTAGATAAAAATACACAGATACTAGGAATAGAAGGAAACATCCTCAAATGATAAGTGGCATATATAAAAAACCCACAGCTAACATCATTCTCAATGGTGAAAGACAAAGCTTTCCCCCTAAGAGCACGAAAAAGAGAAGGATGCTCACTGTAATCCATTATTCGACACCGTATTGCAAATTCTACACAGAGCAATTAGGCTAGAAAATGAAATAAAAGGCATGCAAATTGTTAAGGAAGAAGTAAAACTTTTTCCTTTTTTGCAAATAACATGATCCTCTATACAGAGAACCCTGAAAAATCCAGGACAAAGCTACAAAAGCTAAAATAGGAATTCTTAAGCATAATAAAAGGAGCATAATACAAGGTTGTTTTAGCCACTAAGTTTCTGGGGTGTCAGCCTCAATACTAAAGATGGTCCCCTGGGACAGAAAGAAATGCACTAGGAAGGTTCTCAAAGGTAAGGGTGCTTCTCCACCAGGAAGGGCCAATCTGAACAAAATGGGAAGGTAAGTGCCACAGAGATGGAGGGCAGAGTTTCCACTCCCACTGGGAGAAAAACAAAGGTTAAGGATGGGGAGTGTAGTAATAGTACCTGAGATTTAAAAATCCTCTTTTCTGGGAGTTCCTTTATCTTGGGAGACATCTTCACTTTTGAGAGCTAAATGGGGCTAGATGCAGGGCAGGTCAGAGGTGAGGAACCTTAGTTCTGCAATCTTAGGATTTATATAATTTCTTCTAAATTATCCAGCCCGTAAGGATGAAAAAAGGGTTGGGGGAGCAGGGATTAAAGTTAGGAATCATGTCAGTGCTAAAAATAAAATGAAATAATATTTAAAAATATACTTAGTTGTAGTGCCTCATGTTTTTCTGCCTCCTGGGAACCTATGGACAAGAGGAAGTAAAAAATTCCTACCATGTTGTACTTGAACATTTAAGAGTAATAAAAATCAACACATATTAAAAAGAAAATTCTCTATTTAAAAGTCTCATAGCATCACTAGTCAAAATGGAGCCAAGGTAAAGTAAATCAACTTATTTTTAACACAATGCAGCAGCTGAGGCCACATTTTACCTTGTCAACATTAGCTCGTGTTTTAGCAGATGTTTCCACATAGTTAACATTCCACTGATCGGCTCTGTTTTTTGCCTCTTCTACAGAAACCTGCCTTTTATCTTCTAAATCTGATTTGTTACCAACCAGCAGAAATGGAACATTTTCATCTTCTTTTACTCTTAAAATCTGTTCCCTGGGTAAGAGAAAATCAGAAAGAAATATTAACATGTTAAACAACAAACAGCCATCAGCAATTAGGATTTATAATTATATTTACTCTATACAACATTAAGTTCATTTATTACATGGTAGAAAATAATTGGTACTTCTTCCTGATTCTACTATCAATCATTTGAGTTACACAATCACTTCTCTAGTGAAGGAAAAATACATCAAGGACAGATAAGCATGGCAATGATGTACAAAATAAAGAATTAAGTGCAAATTCCCTCTGAAAGATTTTTTAAAAATAAACTTTATTTTGGAAAATTTTAGATGTACAGAAAAGTTGTGACAATAATATAGAGCATTATTGTATCTGTCATATCTAGTTCCCCCTATTGTTAACACCTTATATTAGTTGTTATATTTTACCACAATTAATGAACCGATACTGATACATTATTATTAACTAAAGCTCAAACGTATTTCAGATGTTCTTAGTTTTTATTGAATATCCTTTTTCTGTCCCAGGATCCCATCCAGGATACATTATATTTAGTTGTCATGTGTCTTTAGGCTGCTCTTGGCTGTGGCATTTTATCAGACTTGCCTTGTTTTTGATGACCTCGACAGTTTTGAGGAGTGCTGATCAAGTAATTTGTGGTATGTCCCTCATTTAGGGATTGTCTGCTGTTTTTCTCATGATTAAAGTGGGGTTATGTGTTTTTGGGAGGAAGACCACAGAGGGAGGGTGCCATTCTCATCACATTATATCAAGGGACCCACTAAATGTTCTTAAAGCACCACCCATGCCAGATACACCTGGAATTCAGTTCCAAAGTACAGATTTTGCATTGAGAGATAAATTATACACTATGAAAATGTCAACAGTTTTAAAGTTCTGTATTATGGCTCTACCCTTCTTAGCCACGTGACCTTGAGCAAAGTATTTCCTTGCCTCAGTTTCCTCATCTACAAAATGGAGATAATAATAACTCCCTTAGAGAGGGTTGTCATGAGGATTAAATATAAAGTGCTTAGAACTGTGCCTGGTAAATTATACATATTCAATAATGTTAGCTCTACTGATGATTACTAATCTACCGGAAGAATATGCTTTCCTGTGAGATCAATGGGCCAGAAGTCTTTAAGACTTAGGTTTACTATCTAGCTATCTTACTGATGCCTCTCCTTTGAAATTGTTAAGAGATTTTGAAGAATAAGATTCATAGTTACTTGCAATAATACTGAAGGTTTGACATATTGGTCTGTTTTCCTATTAGGCACTGCCTATATTCTGGAGGGACTCTTGTCCCTCTAATTGAGAATTATATCAGGACTCTCTAGAATGGGAGTTTTCTTGTTTATTGGGTAGGTCTCCACCCACTGAGATAACACACAGACAAAATGAACACCTACCTAGTTCCAGAACTATGTCCCAGGTATACCCTATCCTGCAAATCCCTCCCACCCAACGCCCTACCCTTGATATTGATGACTGTACTTATGAACCTTTTCTTATGAAATTGAAACTTAAGCCTATTATATATTACCTGAGTTACCTCCTGAAAGCCTCCTTGTTGCTCAAATGTGGTCTCTCTCTAAGCCAAATACAACATATAAACACATTACCTTCCCCCTGGCATGAGATATAACTCGTGGGGAAAGCCTCCCTGGCACTGAAGAATTATTACCAAGTGCTGATTAGCAATGCATTTGGAAAAAGATCTTGACCGAAAGAGGGAAATATTAAATAGAAATGAGCTTTTATGGCTAAGAGATTTCAAAGTGAGTTGGGAGATCATTCCAGAGGTTAAGATTATGCATATCTCAGCAGGATCTCACTGACTGCCACAGTAAACAATATCTCAAACCAAGGGGCTCCTGAGGGTACTAGAAACATCCTGACGCTATAAGCAGGGTAGACAAGCTCAGGAATTCGGCATCCTGTCAATGGGCCTTACTTTAGGATTTATGCCCCCCAGTGTAACAGAGTTAGACTCATTTATAGTATCCCTACATGTGGCTCTTCTGCCTCTTTTATTTGAACCTATAATTAACACTATACTTAAATATATGTCCCAGAGACTTAAATCTTTGGTCTGTTCATGTGCTGGTTGAGCCCTAAATCTCAGCAGAGTTGCAACATGTACTTTCCAGTTCACTGGACTCACCCAGGACAACTACAAGGAGATGATGATGGACAACACCCATCTCAGGAAACAGAGAGTATCTGCAACTGTAAGCAAAATAGTTCCATCCATATGGGATCTAAGCCCTCTCTCAATAAGAAACAGACTGGGCATCACCATCCCCAAATCCTCAAGATTGAGGAATGAACAATGGATTAAAGTAGACATTTTCTTTTATAGGCTTATTACTATTCTAACAATGGAAGAACTGGTGGCACTGGATACCAGAAGTTCTGAGGGGAGTGAGAGAGAAAAGGTGTAATATGGGGGCATTTTTTGGGAATCGTTCTGCATGACATTACAATGACCAATACAGGCCATTATACATAATCCATAAAATTGTGTGGGAGTATAAACTGTAATGTAAACTATAGTCCATGGTTAGTAGCAATAAAATTGTCATAACCTATAAAATTGTGTGGGACAGAGTGTAAATTATAATATAAACTATAGTCCACAGTTAGTAGCAATGCTTCAACATGTGTTCATCAATTGTAACAAATGTACCACATAATGAAAGATATTAATGTGGGAAAGTGTGGGAGCCGGAGGGGGTAGGACATATGGGAATCCCCTATATTTTTTATGTAACATTTATGTTAACTAAAGCTTCTATTAAAAAAAAAGAAGAAATAAAAAAAAGAGCATAAAAATTTTTTTGAAACTACGTAAATGTAGGTATTTTGGACTATGAGAAAATGAGATTATTAGAATGACAGTTCTGCAAAAGACAGAACTGTCCTTTGAGATGTTTGAGATGCTGAGTAAGGCGTTAAGCATGATTTATTTGCAGACACAGCTTATTTTGTGCTTCTGAGGCAAGGTTTCCTGACCATCTTCAGTACTACCTCCACTGATGCTAACATTTCACTGAAGGCTCTCGGTGTGAGAGGCATGCTTTTAAATGCTTCACATAAACATCTCTCTTTTAATCCTCATCCCAAATGTATGAAGTCAGTACCATTATTACTTTACTCACCCTACCGATAAAGAAACTGAGGCACAGAACAATTATGCAACTTGCTCAGTGTCACTGTTAAGTAGAAGAACTAGGATTTAAACCTGAAAAATCTAACTATGGAACACACACTCAACTTCTACACTGGACACCAGGGGCCTCCCCGTAATGAGATAACTAAGGGAGCAAACCCTGTTCAAGAAGACTCAGTTCCCAAAAGTTCTTTAAAATGAGAGACCTCTACCTCTGATGTGGAATGGACATCAGAGTGTTCACTGGACAGTATGGTGAGGCTCTCCGTGTTATATGACAAGTACACTGCATGCCAAAGTTACAGACTGGAAGAGGGGGGACTTCTTTATTATACATGCTGATTAGCTCAAACCCATAGGAGAACAGGAGGTACTAAGAAAAAGGTGAAATGAAAGTATCGATTACATAAAGATAGTTTTACCTTCTGAAAAAATGTTTTAATTTAATTGTTTCAATTGAGGGTTAGAACTGATACTAACAAAATAAGTGATATAATACAAGGTCATAGATTATTTTATTTATATGATTTACAAACAATGCCCTGAATAAAAATACTAACTCCATGAAAATAAGAAATAGTAGGGAAAAGGGTTGACGCTTATCATATCCCATTTTAAAAACATAAAATGTGGTGGTAATGTGGTTTTATAAAAAGAATTATGATTCATTAAAAAAGACCCAGTTTAGCATAGTCAATAAAAGAATATGGAACCAGACCTCCTGAATTTTAATTCTACTCTGCCCCTCCCTAGCTGCTTGAACTGGGGCAAGTCACTTATCCTCCCTGTGCTTCAGTTTTTTCATCTACCAATTTGGATAAAACTTAAAAAAAAAAATCTAAGAAAACATTAATTCTAAGAATTATTTTATATTCCACTGCAAAAAAATTGCTGTCAACTGTAACTATAAGATGCCACACTGTAAGACACAGCCCTAATTTGAAAAGACGTTAAAATGTAAAATACTTATAATAGTACTATTACTTCTCCTCCCGCTCTCCTCCTTCTTCCTCATTCACCTGATTACAGATGGTATACCAAAAATTCTAAAGACCTGATGCTTGCAGGAAGTTCTATGGACCTGCTATTCTCAGTCTCTCTAGCACGGATATATAAAAAAATCTTTGATAACTGACATTCAAAAGAATGAACACGGACCAAGCATAAAAGTCACCTCTGTCTTTCACTTATTTCTTCTTAAACATTTTTTTAGAAAATAAAAATTTTAAATCAACAGTGTATCTGGGTGATAAATACTAAGCTGCATAGCATAACATAATGCTGGGAAGCGTCCTATCACTCATGAGTTCTTTTAAAAAGCATATCAACCCTCACCGCTACTGCCATTAAATTTATGATGTCTTTGTGAAAACAATTTTGGTCAACCACAATCCTTTTCCTACAAATTTACTGTGATTTTCTAACCATTTTCCTTTGTGATCAATAGCCTGAACTAAAAGGTTTATTGATGTTACTGATAAGATATTTACCACTCAGTCTCACTAACCACAAGCCATGTGAGTCTGACTCAGGTGCTGGTGACTCTAGAGCCCTGCTGGTCATATGTATATAGAGTCATCCATCTACGTCTGAATAAATAAGCTTCAATGGGTCAGGTGTTCTGTGAAGACCAAACTAAAATCACAGTGAGATCAATGCTATCAGAAAAATGGCCATGGAAAATGTGGACCTACAGGGTTTAGAAGTGAGAAAATAATATTCTTTAGAGTTAATAAGTTACTTTTATTAGCTACTTTCCTGGATGTCAGAGAAAGACAATGCTATACCGATAACTTTTCCATACATTTTGCTTAATGAGATGCTCCCTTTAAATGAAATTTTGGAGGCTATTATAGAATTTTAGAATAGGAAAGTACTATTAAATCTGGTCCAACTTTTTTCATTTCTGACATAAGGAATGT
This sequence comes from Dasypus novemcinctus, assembly GCF_030445035.2. Lineage (NCBI taxonomy): Eukaryota > Metazoa > Chordata > Mammalia > Cingulata > Dasypodidae > Dasypus > Dasypus novemcinctus. The sequence continues at coordinate 18,616,887 of NC_080677.1, forward strand.
AAGAACCAAAAAGGGCAAAAGAGTTTTCAAATCAAATCAAACATTTAATACCATATATGTTATATGCTAGCAACTGTGCTAAATATGGGTATCTGGGATACTGAGATGGATAAGAAAAGAGTCCTGTTCTTAAGAGTCTTCACCTTATCAGTGTGGTTAAGTGTGACACAGGTGCTGGAGCAAACATGGCATATGCAGATGAGGAAGCAATGGATTCTGAGTTGGGGATGCTCAGGAAGGCTACAGAGAAGAGCTGACATTTACACTTTTTGGACAATGTGGAGTGCCTTACTGTATGTAACTCTTTAGACCTCAGAAATACCTTTCCTATTGCTGGTGAGGCACTATGGTCATTTTTATTTATGTGAAGGGCAACACATTGGAGGTACAAGAGAAGAGTAATGAACCATCCACTTATTTTCTGTAACAGCAATAGCTCAAGATTCTCTCTCTTGAGATGCCATATTGGCTTTGGTGACTATGGCGACAAAACTCTTCCATTACCTAGAACAGGATCTGCAACATAATAAGCATTCAAATACTTGTTGAATAAATGAATAAATATTGACATTTATATAAATTTTCAACATGTCACCCAGGTTTACAAGTTAACAGGGTCTGTAAATGCCTCTTTACATTATCATATGTAAAATTCCTTTCTTATAGAAACCAAACAATTTTACAAAAAAAATCTATATTTTTAAAGTTCCTCATTGATGTTTTTTGCAAAGAGTGTTTTCTTACAATCTTTAAAATTCTTGAGACTTTCACGTATACATAAAAAGGAGAGTTCTGTACAAGTCCAGATTTAGTTTTTTGCTCAAGCATTTGAAATACCTTCTTTCCTCATCTGTGTAAACCCTTTTTATCCTACAGGCTCATCCATATCATTAAACCTTCCTAGCTCTCTTCTGGATCGATCATACTGACTACTGTCCATGCTTCCTACTTTGTCACTAACTTGTTCTTGGTTTCATGCCTTAAATACTCAACTAGGCCGTGTGAATCCTGAAAATAGATGATACATTACAAGCTTCTTTTGTGTCTTCCAAAGCACATGCTTAACATAGATATAAAAATAAAGAATATTTTTGATTATGTAGGTAGTGCTTAGAAGACTACTCAAGAACTTTGTTTTACCCAATTTCTCTTAGATATATAGAAGAGCTCACCTCCTTTTCACCAAATCTCCCTCCAAACCAAAGAGACACCAGATTTTGATTATACAAATTGTAAATAAGATAGCAAAAATATCACACTCTGTATAACACAAGTCTATGTAACGTTATTTCTATTTTAAAATTCAGCCCATGCTGCTAGGGCATCTGTATTATGAGGAGGATGGCAATGTGCCTGCTGACATTACACAGGTGCTGAGAAACCAATGACTAACACAGAAAGCTTTAAAATCTGGGTCAGATGTACATTATGAGATCTCAGTATTAACTATTATGTCAGTATTATGTATGTAGTTGTATGGCAAAAAGAGTACTTAAGAAATTTATAGGGGAGCGGGTGTAGCTCAAGTGGTTGAGCGCCTGTGTCCCATGGACATGGTCCTGGGTTCAATCCCTGGTACCTCCTGAAAAAAAAAAGAGCGTGTCACAAACACAAGCTCTAATACAACTGGCATGGGGATAGTTGTAAGACTATGCAAAGCATACTGTCTACAGGTACACAGTATATAGAGTCATTACTGATATCTAGGAGGGAATAAATGCAACTAGCATAGAGTGAAGACTAACAAGTAAAAACCTCCAGTTGTCCACTTGTTTCTGGGGAAGAAACTGTTGTGCAGTATGTCAGATTAACACCATTGCTCCCTGACATACCTGAAGTCAGCTGTGGCTGCAAAGGATTCCATTTCTGTAATAGAGAACACACAGAGGAAACCCTCCCCACTTCGAAAGTAGTTGTCTCTAATTGCAGCATAGTCCTCCTGCCCAGCGGTATCTAAGATATCAATCTGGACTTCCTCTCCATCCAGCACTACCTTCTTCCGATAGCTGTCTGCTTTGGTAGGCTCATAGTCCTCCACAAACTAGAAAAGATGAAACACACACCAATTTTTTAATTATTAGTTTTACTTTTCAAAACTTTTTATTTTGAAATAATTGTAGATTCATACCAAGATGCAAAGTAGCATTGTACCCTTCACCCAGTCTCCCCCAAAGGTAAAAAACACAATTTTAATTTTAGACAATTTGGCAGCTTCCTCATCCTCAAAAAGAGGGGCTGAACTCTTACCCCCAGGCTATTTGCAGAGCTTGAAAACTGTTTTTCTTCCTTAAAGTACTATAACTCAAACACTATTATGCGTGTATTTTATCAAATTTATAAAAACCCTGTTCTATGTGAGTCTAAATATAAATTCTAGTATCAGAATTGTGGAAATAACTTGAAAGTAAGTCACTATGTGGGTAAGCATTAAAAGTTCCATTAAATCTTTTCTTTCTCAAAAATGAACTAAGTCATCTGCAACAAATGTTCTACAACAATGTAAGGTGTTGGTGGAGAGATAAAGAATAGGAATTCTGCATATTATGCATGATTGTTATATAAGCTCATAATTTCTCTAATAAAAAAAATGAAAAAAAAAAAAAAGAACCAAGTCAATAAACTGTTTTATATTACTCTGTAGAGCATCAAATCTTATTTTTGTTTTCTTTTTATTTCTCTTATTTTTTTAGAACATCTTGAATTCTAGATCACCTCTCAAACTTCAATTACAATTAAACAATTTCACATTCCCATCTACTTTCAAATCCATAAAACTAAAGGATCAACTGTTATATCACTTCTCATTTTTGTCAACATGAGACACCTTTTTTGATCACTGTATCGTTAGTGTGTGTGTATACACACATAACTTTGTGGGGGTTTTATTAATTTCTATCAATATTTTCATTATCTGTTATTTTCTTATTTAATGTCCATACTCACCTACTACATTTTAAGTCCTGGGAGCAGGGACCTTGACTGCACTACTCACCATTGTATCTCCAAATCCAAGTATAGTGGTTGGTATATGATAGGCATTCACCAAATAATTATTTAAAAATGGACAGAGTATATTTGCAACTGTAAAACCTGTGCAGCACTCTACTATATTTTTGTGCTGATATTGTACTTAACCATTTATCAAATGTTAGGCATGTGAATATTCTCATTTTTGGCCTCTTTATTGTCAAGGAGAAGAAGACTGATTTAAGGATTAGTTGGAGAGAAGACCAGCTATTCAATGAAAAGAATGGAAGCAGGAAAAGAATAAACAAATTAGCACCATTTAATCATTGTTTCACCATTTTACTCCTCTCGCTCCTTAAACATTTTATTATAAACACTAACAAGCAGGACAACTGATGGATTTCAGGATTTTGTGTGTACATGAAAGATATGCTGAAGAGCAGGGCATAGGAAGAGACATGGGGTGGTAAAAATCTGTGGTATTTTTTTTTTCAGGAGACCAGGCTTGAAACTTGGTTACTCATCAGACATCATTCTCCTTGGACAAGCTGGGTAACCTCTCTGAACTTCTGTTTTCTCATTCATAAATAGGAATACCACCATCTACCACAACAGGATTGCAAGGAGTAAGTGAGAAAGAATACTTTCTGACCACAAAATGCTACTTCTGTTGAAAGGAAGAAGAATTGAAGATATGTACCTAAATTGGATAGCCAACTCTTAAATCATTAAAACAGTACCAGTTCTCTAGAGAAATAATATATTGTTATATAAAGGCTATGACCTTAACTCAGGGATAATAAAGTCTGATGCAAATTCATGCATACAAATCTGTACCCCATCTTGTAATTGTAAATTTTAAGGACACAGGCCTTTGCCTGTTTAGTAGTGAGGGTAGTGCATGTAAAATAAAAAACAAATGACTTTTTGAGGTTATTAAAGGACATAAATTCTCAGGTATCATATCCACACAGTTCTATTACTTCAAGGTAAAAATGTCCATTAAAACATTAAAATTTCAAAAGCCAAAGTTAGATTGCTAAAAAAATAGGTATTGTGTTCCAAGTTTTTTGTTTTTTATTTTTTTAACTTTTTATTATTATTTAAAGCATGAGGTTTTTAAGGACCTTGATTTGTAAAATCAAGGTACATATAGTTATTGACTCTGAATTTAAAAATGGCAAAGAATGATTAGTAGCTTTCATGGATTCAAGGAATCCATTCAAAATAGCACTAAACCTAAGGCATAGAAATACTCGCTGAAAACCCAAACTCTGGTATCCATTATAAAATTAGCACTTACCTCATCATACATGAACTGGAGAGTCAGGGCAGACTTCCCCACACCACCACTGCCCACCATGATGACTTTGTGTAAGGCCAAAGAATTCTGACCCTTGGGTTTATTTGCAGCCATTTTGTGTTGCAGAGTTTTCGCCAAAGGATTTAGAAGAATCTAAGAATGAAAGAATAAGGAGGGCTCAGTGCATTCTTGTTCAGAATTCCAGTATAGGAAAGAGATATATATCCTTAGGGTTCAAGAAAATCAGTTTTTATTCTGAAGTGATTTTCAACAGATGGCAAATGAAGTGCACTCACTTAGGGGAAGAACCACTTACCAGAGAACATCCTGGCAATAAAGCAAGCATATGACTCAAGGGCATTTCTCTTAAGATAGTTGGTTTTCTGTAATGGGCTGTGTGACCAAGAGTAAAAATTTCCCAGTGCTGCCACACGCTGACAATAAGGGGATATTAGTTACGCTGACATGTAATCACACAGACTATGAAAGCAAACTAATAGGTCACTTTATTTTCACATTAACCTCTACTGGCAATAGTTACAGAGATGTTTCTTGTAATTTCAGTAAGAAACAACTAACCAAAAAAAGACTGCCAATGTCTTTACTATACCATGCCTTTAAGGACCTCATAGAAAAGCTTACTGCCATTTTATAAGAGAAGCCCCATCCTGACATCTTAGCAGTAGAATAATAAATAGGATCAAGTACGGTACACCCTAGCCAAGTCATATTTGCCAAGCATCTGTGTAAGTTGGGGTAGGTGGACAACACCATGATCTAGTGTGCCCTCTTTTTCTGCAGACTATGCATTTATTATAATATATGCTGTGGTAATGATGTTAGCTAATGGCATCTCTACCTTTGACCATAGCATAAGACCTTAGACAAAAAAGGGAGAGAGGTTACAACAAACACCCTGCGTCTGTGTGGAGGCCCATGCAAGGAGATGACTTGCCTGGGTCACAGATATAGCTTTTCTAAGGTTTAGCTCATACAATCATGCCCTATCCTGCCCACCTCTCTATCTTGTGCCAATCTCTCCTGGCTCGGAGGCATCACTCCCATACCTGGTTCTCCTTCAATTCTTCAAATGTTCTTCTCTGCCTCCTAACCTTTGCCCTGAAGTTTCTTCTATTTCGCCTACTCTCTATTCTTTTTGGCTAATTCCTCTCAGCTTGTGGCCAACTCTCAATCTAAATTGAGCTCTGATCTGCCCTATGCTCTCATATATATAGCATTTGATGCTTTTCCTTCATAACTGTTATCACCATTTGAAATTGCTTGAGTGTATACTTGTTGAATAGGTCTTCTTTCTTAGAATACCAGAAGCAGCTTAAGTGCAGGGGCTATATCTATTTGGTTTACCTTATCCTTAGTTTAACTAACACAATGCCAAACAAAATTAGCCATTCAGTACATATGTGACAGATGAACAAAAACAAATACTCACAGTCTGACTTAACTTTGGCCAATGTTTGGACATTACTGGTATGAAGTAGATATTGCTACTACAGACTCAATCACAAGACTGGGCAAGGACAGTATGCCATATGTCTGTGCTTCACACACTTGGCTGGATAGGCATGAGGAACTGGTACTGCCTCATTCTCTGTCCAGCAATCACATGCTCATATGCCCATTTGCCCAATACAGTAAAGTACTGAGGAAAAACCCCATAATCCTCCTGGTTCAGTTAATAACATATGATAATATACTCATTTGAGACTGCTTTCAATCTACACTTAGCATAAATGAAATCACACTACATATGCAATTTTTGATCCTGTCTTGTTTATTATATCATAAACATTTTAAAAGAAGCAGGAAAGAATCCACTTATAGGTCAAACATTCAACTCATCAAACAAGATTGAGTTCCCTCTTTCACCTAGCTACTGAGGACATGATCACTAGATTCAAAATAGCTATCACTGCTCAAAAATAGTGAAGATTAAGAATATATTATCAATAATTGACTAAAAGTGCAAAGGATACCAAGTTTATGGAGCATGCTGTTAATGGTGTTCCTAAAAAAAAAAAAACCAAAATCCATGAATGACTTCTTTTTCACTATTATGAGCCATACTTGCTGACAACTGTAATAATTTCACAGTTACTTAACTACTGTTTTATTTTTAAAACAGTAAGTACCACATAAGCTCTGGGTGTTACCATATGACTTAATACACTTAAGAATGGTGTATGTGCTTTTTTTTTTTTTTTAAGCAAAACATTTAGCAGCTTTATCAAGTGGGCTAAAACATTTTTACTTTCGGGAAGCGGATGTGACTCAATGGATAGAGTGTCCACCTATCCATAAGGAGGTCCAAGGAAGGGTTCAATACCCAGGGCCTCCTGGCTTGTGTGGTGAGCTGGCCCACGCGGAGTACTGCTGCATGCAAGGAGTGCCAGACCACGCAGGGATGCCCCTGCTTACTGGTGCCCCTCACACAAGGAGTGGTCCCTGCACAAGGAGAGCCGCCCCGCGTGAAACTGCAGCTTGCCCAGGAGTGATGCCACATACGGAGAGCTGACGCAGCAAGATGACACAACAAAAAGAGACACAGATCCCCAGTGCCGCCTAATGAGAATACAAGAGAACACAGAAGAACACAAAGTGAATGGACACGGAGAGCAGACAACGGGGGGGAGAGGGGAGAGAGGGTGGGGGAGAAATAAATAAATAAATCTTTGGGAAAATTTTTTTTTTTTACATTCAGAACAATATAAAATATGGTCTGTGACTGAAATAGAGAAGACAGAGATTCCCAGACATATTTTTCCAAAGCACGTTCACTAATAACTAGCTTCACATTCCATACTTTCATGAGGGTATGCAGGGAAAAGAAACTCCCATTAAGAAGGTCATTTCTCCCCATTTCAAACACTTGTAATTTCACAACTTAGCTCCTAACCCCTGGTATAGATGTTGTTTTGAGTGGTGAACAAGCCAAAGTCCCTGCTAGGCTTACCTAGAGCTTAAGACAACACACTGAATGAATGAATGAATGAATGAATGAAGACAGAAAAAAATTTCACTAGTGCTAAATGAAGAAAATAAGGGGGACAATGGGATAAACGGTTGGGGGGGGGGTGGGGCTGCCTTAACTAAGACGGCCAAGGATGACTCCTGGAGGTGACATTTGAGCCGAGACCTGAATGGTATAAAGGAACCAGTCAGCTCTGTGAGGTGTATTCCAGACTGAGAGAATAATAAAGGGGTTTGGCATGTTTTAGGGACCTAAAGATCAGAGCAGATGAAGCCTAATGAATGACATGGGGAGTAACAGGAAATGAGATAAAGAGGTAAGCAGAGGCCAAATCATGACATGATATGGAAGTGTTTGGTTATTATAATTTCAATGGGACTCCTCTGGAGGGTTTTTAAGCAAGGTAATGCCTTAATTTCATTTATATTTTTAAAAAGATGACCCTAGATGGCATGTGGAGAATAGATGGTAGAGGGCAACTGTTGAAAGCACAGCAGGCTATTGCAGTTGTCTAAGCAAGAGACGGCAGAAGCTTGGGCTACAGAAGCAGTGGCAGAGAGGGTAGTGATACTAGTTCCACTAGTTCAACTAGTACTATTATAACTATGAATACCATCAACACTGAGGACAACAGTAACAAACATTTACTCAGCACTCATTAAGTGCTAGGCATTGTTCTAAGCATCTTATACATACTAATTTATTTGAGCACCAGATTTCGTATTCTCTGAGGAATATACTATTATAACTTCATTTCACAAATGAGAAATCTGGATCATGGATGTTGACTTGCCCAAAGTGACATAATGGCTGCGCCTACATTCAAACTGGCTTGGTTCCTTAACCACTTTGCTATTTGGAATATATTTCGGAGAAACAGTTGGCAGGACTTGCTGACTGAATGGATGGAATAACTAACTCAAATGTGTGGTGGTGGTACCAATACCCATGATGGAGAAAGACTAAGGAAGGAACAAGTTTAGGAAAGAAATCCCAAGCTCCTCATGACATGGATGTCATGTATTAGACATTCAAGTGGAGTTGCTGAATAGGAAGATGGATATTCTAGTCTGGAATTCAGAGGTAAGGTTAGTGATGGAGTCAAAACTTGGAATATGAGTTTTCAGAACTCACTTAGGGACAAGATGGTGTGGAATAAAGAAGGCAGCAGAGAACTATGTCCTGAGAGATAACTCAACAGTATGGTTTAGAAGGGTGGCCACTTAAGAGGAAATTCAGTGACTGTTCCTCACAGAAGCTGGTTAATTGTGTCAAACCTTGCTGAGAGACTGAGATGAGCTAAGATGATATGAAAGAATTGAATATTGGACTTGACAAGATGGTGGTCTCTGCTGACCTTGGGAAGAGCCATTTCATCAATGAGGTAGGAACTAAAATCTGCATGGGGTAGGCTGGGGTAAAAACAGAAGGTATATGAATGGAGTTTTATTCTGAAGATGGCTTGAGAAATGGAACCACAGAAGGAAAGTATTATTGGGGACAAGGATTTTTGTTTGTTTGCCTTCTAAATATTATTAAGGGATGCCTGCATGGTAATGATCCAAAAGAGGCAGAAATTAATGATGTGAAAGAGAGGATAACTCTAGGAAGAAAACCCTTGAGAGGACAAGAGGAGTTGAGACCCAGAACATAACAGGAGAAGGGATAGCTCTTCCTCTGTAATAGAAAGAACAGCAAAGCAAAGAACAGGGGTATAGTATGGTGCAGTTTGTAGGTGAATTTATTTCTTTATTTAACTACATCTATTTTCCCCTTGATGAAATACAAGCACACAGCTACTTTAGTGGGAACAAGCTTATTTAGATCAATGGAACAGAATATACAGAAAGATGAAAATACATACTGTAATTTAGTGTGCAATAAAGGTAGCATTTCAAATCAGTGGGGGAAAGGATGGAGGATAATTCAATAAATGGTACTCGGACAACTGGTAAGTTATCTAGAAAAAAAATAAAGCAGGATCCATTCTCCTCTCACCAATAAAAATTCTCAAGGGAGTAAAGATTTAAATAATAAAATGAAATCACAAAAGCACCAAAAGGAAACACACACACACACACACACACACACACGAGGACTGTTTTATCATCTTAGAGTGGGGAAGGCCTAAAGTGTAAAACTCAAGTCATAAAATAAAAGTGTGATAAATTTTACTACTGAACGATTTCAACATGGCAAAAAATTTTACAAGCAAAATAAAAAAGATAAAGCTGGGGAAAATACTTGCAACTCACTTCAAAGATAAGGGTTAATTTCCCTACATAAAAAGAATTACTAGAAATAAGAAGGATCAACAACTGTCAACAATGAGCAAAATCACAGAAAAAGAAATGCAAATAGTTCTAAATATGTTCAACCTCACTAATAATAGAAATACAAATAAAACTATAGTAGGACACCATTGTTTCACCCATCAGATTGATAACACGTTGGCAAGCGTCAACAAACTATGGTTCCCTTGATCTGTTTTTGTTTAGCCTGTGAGCAAAGGTTTTTATGTTTTTAAGTGTGTAAACAAAACCAAGAAGAATAGGCAATAGTGAATGTATGTGGCTCACAAAGCATAGAAATACTTAGAACCTAGGCCTTTACATAAAAAGTTTGCCAATCCTAGGTATAGAGAAACAGGTACTTTCATCTATTGCTGGTAGAAGTGTACATCAGCTTCACTATAATGGAGGGCATTTTGGCAAAACTGCAAACGCAAATACTTTTGATTTAGCAATTTAGTTTCTAGGAATTTATCCTAAAGATGGACTTACATATAAAATGTGTTACGTATACAGTTATTCATTTTGGCATTGTTTATAGCAATAAAAGTTCGGAAATAACCAATCAATAAGACCTTGTAAAATAAGTTACGCTATGTGGAATAATATGTAACCAAAAAAAATGAGGAAGTTCTTTATGCAATGATATGGAAGGAGTGAAAACATATTTTTAAAGTGAAAGAAAGAAGATATAGAACATTGTGTCTTGTATTGCCATGAACTGTACAAACAGGTAAGAAAAAAATGATTATTTAGGAATTTATGTATCTGCAAGGATGTAAAACAATGTGATAAAATTGGGGTGCCCATATGGGTAAAAACTTGGGCACCGGTGGATAGATGTGGTAGAATGACATTTAGCTGTATACCATTTTGTGCATTTTTTATTTTTTTAAATCATGTGAACATATATAACCTGTTTAAAAAAGAAAATTAAAATTAGTCATAAAATAAGTCAATAATACAAGCCTGTTTATTTCTTGCACTAACTTGGCAAAGGCACAATTAACTACCTTCTAGGCATTTTATACAAACTAGGAATTGGAGAACTGAACCAGAAATTTTATTAAAATATGATTTATCCACGTGTGCACGCATTTGTGTTTTCCTCCTTTAAATAATGAGCCAGGTATCAAAACTGTTTTGCTTATTTGTTTCCTTGATTATTTTCTACCTTTTTCTGTTCAACTTTTCAAAGTAATGTCTTAGAGTAATACTATAGAAGCTACTTGGTTAATGGGTGGGCTTCAACTTTTCAACCTGTTTTTCTCTCCTTCATCCAAACACCTACATCATGCTTACAATGTTCACTGTAGTTATGAGCTACCTGATTTATTTCCTTCTTCCCTCTCTCCTTTCCTCATATGTCATTTTTAATGGCTATGTAATATTTCATCCTGTAGATACAGAGCAGTTTATTTACTACATCCCCTAATAGGAAATAGATCTATTCCCAATTCATCAATATTATAATGAATAACTATTTTTATGTTTAAAATACTTTCCAAGAGAAATTCTCAGAAATGGAAATGAAGATTTAGTATACATATTGCCCAACTGCTTTTCAGAAGTAAAAAGGACCAAGCAAGTACAATTGTGCACAGCATTCCTATTAGCAATTGATATACTTCTAAAACATCTGCTAATTATACATCTGTAAATGATCTCATTACTATTTCTAATTACATCTTTGTAATTACATCTTTGGTTCTTAGAGAAGGTGAACATTTTTTCCATGTATTTATTTATTTTGTGAATTCTTTTTTTTTTTTTTTAAGATTTTTTCCCCCTCTCCCCGCTCCCCCAGTTGTCTGCGCTCTGTGTCCATTCACTGTGTGTTCTTCTGTGACCACTTCTATCCTTATCAGCAGCAAAGGGAGTCTGTGTTTCTTTCTGTTGCATCATCTTGTTGTGTCAGCTCTCCGTGTGTGTGGCGCCATTCCTGGGCAGGCTGCACTTTCTTTCACACTGGGCGGCTCTCCTTATGGGGTGCACTCCTTGCACGTGGGGCTTCTTTATGCAGGGATGCCCCTGCGTGGCAGGGCACTCCTTGCATGCATCAGCACTGCGCATGGGCCAGCTCCACATGGGTCATGGAGGCCACTCCCATGTGGTAGATGGACACCCTAACCACTGGGCAAAGTCTGCTTTCCTATTTTGTGAACTCTTAACTCATGCCCCTTTACTCATCTGGCAATAATATATCTCCTACTACATTTTATATAATTTCATGTCACAATTGACTAGCCTTTCTTTACTCTTGTCATCTTAGCCCACTTTAGCAGGTTTCTTCTCTTGTTGGATGGATCTGCTTACCACAAGAGATCAAGAGAAGTAACAGATTCTATGTTCATATGACATTTTGATGGACATGTTTCACTTGAGAGTTCATGAAAAGAAATAGGTTGACAAATTGGATCCTTCCCCAAATATCGAAACAAGGAGAATTTATCCTAAGTCAATAACACCCCTTCATTAGAAATCCTAGTCCTCTTCAACCTGAGAGTTCAGAATACTTTCTTTTTTGAAAATAGATTTCCACAATTAGCATGGGAACTGATGTTGCTGTTGCAGTCTTTGAATGGGTTGAGCGTGGGAACAGGTTATCCAGTTGGCTCTTCAGATAGTCTTTTAATTAACAGTCTGTCCTGTGGTCTCTTCTGCTCTCTTACCGACTCAAGCTGGAGGTTTTTTCAGGACTCTATGGGGAAGAAGAGATTTCACTAGCAGTCTTCCCTCATGGGCTGGGGCTTCCTCCTCCCTGGAATCTATCTAACCATCTGTTTTCTGTCTTCTGGAATAAGTCTCTGCTTTGCTGATGGTCACTCCATCTGTTTCCTTTCTCAGTTATGGATTTACAAATTTCTGCCCGTAAATTTTTTCCCCTCTCATTTCACAGGGAGCTGGGAATATAGAGGAGTTAGACACATGAATTTATTCATTTACTGGCTTTCCCTTTGGAAATCTGAGTTAAAATCTTGAGGTGACTTGACTTGGAACCAAAAAATTATTTCAAATTTAGAGACTGAAAAATCTCAATTAAGGGTCTAATTAAAATTAGTCTAGGGAAACGGACTTAGCCCAGTGGTTAGGGCGTCCGTCTACCACATGGGAGGTCCATGGTTCAAACCCCGGGCCTCCTTGACCCGTGTGGAGCTGGCCCTGGCCCATGCGCAGTGCTGACGTGCGCAAGGAGTGCCCTGCCACTGCAGGGGTGCCCCACGTGTAGGGGCGCCCCACGCGCAAGGAGTGCGCCCCATAAGGAGAGCCGCCCAGTGCGAAAGAAAGTGCAGCCTGCCCAGGAATGGCGCCGCCCACACTTCCCGTGCCGACAACAGAAGCGGACAAAGAAACAAGACGCAGCAAATAGACACAGAGAACAGACAACCGGGGGAGGGGGGGGATTAAATAAATAAATCTTAAAAAAAAAAAAAAGTCTAGAAAACAATTATTCAGTACCAATTTTACAAGCAAGTCCATTTCTTGATAGGGGTGACCAAAGAATCAGAAATAATTTTTAAAAGTTTGATTAGACATATCTGGCATAAAAAAAATAGTGGGAATGAGGCACAGGCGGGAGAGAAGAGAAAGGACAGCCAGTAGTCTTCACTGCTATAGTACAGGAAGGCTGAAATGACTTAAAAAAAAAAGGCTCTCTTCACAGCACTAGAACAGGAGAACAGGTTGGCTAAAACTCAAAATTTGTAAAGGGTCATGGCCCTGAAAATTAAGCACTGGAGTTATTTTATAAACCACGAGTTTAAAAGCTAAAGACTGACTCTATCACTTCAAAGTTTCTCCAAGTGCCAACTGACCTTCATTAGAGCTCATTTATGCACTACTTGTTGAGTTTCTAATTTGTGGAATTGTGACTGAATATTCAATTATTTTTCAAGAATAACAACAGGCAATTCCAAATAAAAATAAAATATAAACAGGTAACCTTTGAAATTCTGACTTGCTATACTTGGCACCCACCATATACCCATCAGGTCAAGAGGAATCTGTTGATATGTACTATAAGATGCTTACTGTAAAAGTAAGGAACAGCAAATGTATAGTAAATATCACATTTTTAATTTAAAAATCTCTGACAATGAATATAACAAGTATATTTTCTGAAATTATATTTAATGACAAGTTGACTATTATCAATTAAGTTCTCCATTGCAAATATGTCTACCACAGGTTTATTTGCAAGGGCTATCTGGAAAGCTTTTGGGTACCCCCATTCCTAAAATTAGTGTCGATCACTCCCCCTACACACACATATGCACATGTGACTTGTCCAGGATTTCAGGTCCTTCTTCCTTTAACACTTTTTGCTGATTATAAAAGCAACATGCCCATCATATATAACTTGCAAAGTATAATGAAGAGAGGAAAATAAGCCATGTGGTCCTATTAGCCACTGCTAATATTCTTTAATTTCTGTCTTCTTTCATGCTATCTTATACAAAACACTCAACAAACCACAAGGATCAAAAAGCTGGGAGGAAAAAAAATAGAAGATAAAAAACTGTAATATCTTAATAGGACAATCTTGGAGGAAAATAAATATTTTCATTTACTATGTGTCAGCCACTTTTTTCAACTACTTGATTATCTTATGGAACCTTCCAAAACAACATTTTACTACTATCCATATTTTGCAGAGGAGAAAATTAAGTGTTACAGAACTTAAAAAGCACGGCCAAGGTGATACTGTTGGTGTAGATTCCGGCTAAAACAAAATCTAGACACTACACTTTCGCCATGTAAACTTTTACTATCGCTATAGAAAACACGGATTGGGGCCCAGACAGTTTTAGAGGCAGTTTCATTTAAACATAAAAAGATAATTCACATGGGTAGCACAGAAAAGCTACCCAAATCATTTTATGAAGTCAGTGGTACCAGAACAGCAATAAGCTACAGTACTATTAATATCTCAGTTATAAACACAGAAATTCCACAAACACGAGCACTGAATTTTACCTTTTATGAAAAGAATAATCCATTATAAGAAGTGGGTTTTATCTCAGAAATTTAATAATAGCTTAATATTAAGAATGCCATAATGTAGTAATCAACATTAATTAATAGCTCCTACCAAGAAAAGTCATACAATCACTGGAAAAGAAAAAGGCACTAAATAAAAGTCAATCAATATTCCTTTCTGATAAAAATGCTGCTAAGTTAAATTCTAGAGGCTGCCCCATTTAGGTGTGTGCTTGTATGTATGTATGCTTTTATTTGTTCCTAATGAAATTCTTTACAATTTGAGTCATTCTTGTACAGGAGCCACACTAAACTTCTCTGTGTTCATATATATGTATATATAAATACATACATACATATACATATACACACATATACATACATACATATATATATATATATATATATTACAAAATTAAAACTTGGCTGGTCTTTGTCCCCAGGTCCTGGAGAGTGATCTCTGTATCATGGAATTTCCAGTGACAGGAATGTTTTTATTATTCATGGTGGGCCCTCCACACCTCGCCTGATAGTTCATAATTCAGGGGTTCTTAACAAGGAATCTGTGAGCCCGAATTGAAATTTTAAAAAAACATTATTCTTGTGGGGATGTGTTGATGTGGGTGTGATATATTTATTAAATAAAATATAGTGTGGACTTCGTAAGGTGTCCATCATTTTCACCAGACTGGCAAAGGGGTCAGTGGAACCCCTGGTTTATATGCTAAAGAGATAAGAGGGTGGGACCAGACACACCTGCAGTCTTAGAGTGGTGGGTTGACGATACCAGAAAGACCAACCACCGGAAAGACCAACTACGTAATAAAGGGCTTTGAGCCATTCTTGTCAGCTCACCTCCCAGACCTTTGTTTCACCAATCATCCCTACATAGAGAAACCCCATATAAACTTGGGGCACCTGAAGCTTGGCTGTGCTTCCATGACTGAGAAGATACATCCCTATGCAAAGAGGGTGATGTATTCTGATTTTATGTAGGGAGAAAATGGAAGCTTTTATTTCAGGCCCTCTCAGGCCTTGCCCTTTTTCTTTTCTTTTTGCTTATTATATTTGTATCCTTTTACTATATATGTATTTATAAGTATAGCACTTTCAGTGAGTTCTATGAGTCATTCTAGTGAATTACTAAACCCAAGGTGGTGGAAGGAACCCTCAAATTTGTAGCCAGCTGGTAAGAAGTGAGAGTGCCCTGTCTTGCAACTGGTCCCTGAAGGGCAATTTTGTAAAGGGCTGCCCTTAACTTGTGGAGTCTGGCTAACTCTGAGTAGAGTCAGAATTGAACTGAATTGAGTTATTGCAATATTTGCAGTTGATGACAGAAAGCTGTTGGAAGTTATTGACGTTTCTGAAACTTTTACAGCCATAAAAGCCAAGCACACCTCATTTTTAAGGAATGTAAATTAGAGTATGATAGTGGGAGATAAAAGAAACCCAGAACCCTCTTTTCTACAGTTACCAAGGGAAAAGGAGAAAAATTTTGCTGGTAATTTTGGGCTTATCTAGAGTTCATTTACCCAGACATTTAAAAACAATGGTTAATAATATGAATTGTGCAGGAAAACTAAATTGTGAGTCATCAAAGTAAGTTAATACTGGACTGTAACCTGCTTACTACCGTTATATGCCTTTCTCATGAAAAGGCAAAAATATATCTGAAAGTACAAAGTTTAAGTTATATGTAAGTTAATGTGAAGTTACAACTAGGGAAGAAAAAGAAAAAAAACTCAGAAATTCCCTGAAAATCATGAAAATATATCTTGCAGCACCTAGATTTCTCTTCCTAAAGATTAAGTAATGATAAATCTTAAATTGAGATTTGATCATTACTTAAAATTAAAAGTAATTTATGGAGTCATAAAATTAAAGTTTCAGCTCATCACTAGAGAACAGAATACATAAAAAACATAACAAGTCTGTATAAAAGAACTTACATTTAAAAAAAATAAAGATTCTTTTGCAGTGTTTTTAACCAGGAACATGAATCATAATCATCTGTAGGGCTCACTTCAAAATATACTTGCCCAGGACCCATATTATTGGTCTAGGATGGGGACAGAGTATACATTATTTGTAAAAAGCTACCTGGGTAATGCCATTTCACATCCCTGGTTAAAAACCATCACTAGAGTATAGCTATAAAGTTAAAGCATATAAAAATGCCAACATGAGATCTGTTTTTATACACAAAAGCAGCAATTTCATATGGTTCACCTAATAGAGGCCAGGGAATAACACAGTTACTATCTACTGAATGTGCTTCTTTGAACCAGGAACTTTTACTAAGTACTTTATACCTGTTGTTGAAAGTTTTGATAACACTAGGCAAGAGGTAGGCAAAAATATACTTTATATGGGGAGGTGAGGGGGATAGAGGCAGCTGAGAGAGAAGAGGAGATGAATTAGATATTCCATAGTGCAAATCACTGTCATGTCTGAGAAGAAAACCACTGGGGTTAGAAATGGAGTAGAAGAGACAGGAAAACATTAATTTAAGACAAATTCTACATTTAATAATTGTCTATTTGGTCAAGGAAGGGACAATCTTTCCTCAGTCATTTCCACCTTGTCTAACAGCAAGTGTATGAACTAGGATGTCTGTCCCATCACTCTAGGTCACAAAAGGGAATGTGTGAGAGTGCCCATTCATTTATAGGGCTTATTGGGTAGACTTGGCTCATCAGAAATGTTCACGTATCACAGACTGAGTAGCAGGCTCATGCACAAGTAAATAAAATTTTATCAGTAAAAGTCAATCATATAATTTAAAAGCCATATATTTAAAATAAAAACTAGTGGTTGGAAGCAAAGTTCTATCACCTCATTGTAATTTAAGGCTTACAGGTTTTAAATAATGTAGAGGACAGTCTGATGACCAAAGAGGTATTATCTGTTTGGAGGGTCCAGGCCCCAAAAAAGTGGGATTTTCCTGGAGAACTCATCCAATAAAATATCCTTCAGCACTGGTATTTCTTCTCACTTCACATGTGATATGAATCTAATAAGCTGCTCTATATTTAGCTAGAAGTTTTACTGCAGGATGCTTTAAAAATTAAGCATAACGTTAATTACGTCTGAACCACTTAAGAACCACAGAAGGAAGTCTTAAGATATCTTATAATCCAATTCCCTTGTTTTTAATGTGAGGAAATAAGGGCCCAATAAGAGTCAAGTTACTTGCGAGAAGCTCCACAGAAAGTTGTGGTAGAGTTAAAACTAGAACTGGCCCAGGATCCAGCAGCTTCTATGTATCTATACACCAGTATAGTCAAATTAGATACGAAATCACTGTGTGTGCAAATGACTGATTTCTGAAGCAACCATCCCTTACCCTCATTCTCACTCCATCCCTGACCCTTTCAGTCCAAGGGATGGGCTGAGCATGTCTGTTTTATATTTTACATAGTAACTGGTACCCACTTACACCAGAAATGATATAACATTCTCTTTTTAACAACAAAGCATTTTGGTTGCTGGATAATTGGATGTGCCTCATAAATCACCTTCTTTCCTTTCTGGGTTCTTATTGTTGTCAAAAATCAATAGCAGTTTCACAGAAAATCACAGCTAATCTCAAATTAGTGGATGTTGACTCTAAAGGTTCAAAAGAAAAAAAAAAGTATATCTCTTGCATAATTTTTATAAGATTCCAAACTGAAAATTAGCAAGCATGAGTAGATGCAACCTGCATTTGTTTAATTCCAATAGACTGAATTCTTAGGCCCAAATATAGTTGTTAATCTCATATACCTAAGAAATGATTCAGAAGCAAGGACACTGGAGTTCTGCATTTTGAACTACTAGTTATATTTTAGTTGACAGGATGTAACTGATGTACAAAGCCTAAGAATAAATTTAAGATATCAGAAATAAAGATTTTGTTCCTGCCACCTCCAAAAACTATATACTATCAAATACCAAATGGAATGACTGAAAGCCCCTTATATTGAGATTAATATTGCCTGCCATTTTAGGTAAATTCAACCTATCGTAATAAAAACTGAAATTAATTTGATGTGGCTTATTGAAAATTCTTCACAGACTTTTTTTTTTCCTTCTTTTTTTTAATTCCCCCTGCCCCTTGTGGCTTTTTGCATGCTGTCTGCTTTTTGTGTCCATTTGCTGTGCATTCTTCTGTGTATTTTTTTTTTTTAAAGATTTATTTTTATTTATTTAATTCCCCTCCCCTCCCCCGGTTGTCTGTTTTCTGTGTCTTTTTGCTGCGTCTTGTTTCTTTGTCCGCTTCTGTTGTCATCAGCGGCACAGGAAGTGTGGGCGGCACCATTCCTCGGCAGGCTGCTCCCTCCTTCGCGCTGGGCGGCTCTCCTTATGGGTGCACTCCTTGCGCATGGGGCTCCCCTACGCGGGGGACACCCCTGTGTGGCACTGCACTCCTTGCGCGCATCAGCACTGCGCATGGGCCAGCTCCACCCGGGAGGAGGCCTGGGGCTTGAACCGCGGACCTCCCATGTGGTAGACGGACGCCCTAACTACTGGGCCAAAGTCCGTTTCCTCTTCTGTGTATTTATTTCCCCTCTCCCCTAGTGGCTTGCTTGCTGTCTGCTCTCTGGGTCCATATGCTGCGCGCTCTTCTGTGTTTTTGCTTGTCTCCCTTTTATTGTAGCATCACCTTGCTGAGTGGGCTCTCTGCTGCACCTGTGGGCGAGCCTGCCTTCACAAGGAGGCTCCAGGATGTGAACCTGGGGCCTCCCATATGGTAGATGGGAGCTCAACTAATTGAGCCATAGCTGCTTCCCCTTTACAGACTTTTATTGCTCTTAGGTTAAAATCTAAATTCCTTACTATTGTCTGCAAGACCCTTATATTAACTACCCCTGCTCATTTCCTTTTTTTTTTTTTACTTCTCTTCCCTTTCATCTTATAGACCTTGATCCTGACGTATTTTGCTATTTCTATCAATGAAATATTCGTGGACAATTTAGAGAAGTCTGGGTTAAATAACAAGTAAAATGGATTTGTAGGTAGTTGAATAATGCTGCTAATGAAAGTTGATGGACCTTGTAGGGACTGGCATGACATAATGTCTTGAATAAAGAAATAGAAGGTATAGCCGAAGGTAGTTTACAATGATCACATTTTCCAAGTGCTATGTTCAGATCCACACATTGTTTTTTAATAGGAATAATAGTTACGGTATGAAGAAAAAAGATTAAGGAATTAGAAAAGATAATCAATGATTTTTAAAGGTTACCTGACTACTGTGCTATTCTATATAATCTTCAGAATTTTATTTAAAACAGCTTTGAGATATAAGCTATATTATACTGCACATATTTTAAAAGTTTGTCCCACTGTAATCTCTCCCTTCTGCTGCCATCTCTCCCCTCCAAACCACTAAATCTCTGTTGTGCAATTATAGATTAGTTAGCATTTTCTAGGGTTTCAAAAAAATGGAAGTATGCAATATGTACTGTTTCATCTGGTTTCTTTCATTCTGTATATTTATTTTGAGATTCATCCCTGTTGTTGTAGCTTTTATCAGTAGCTTATTTCCTTTTATTGCTGAGTAGTATTCCATTGTACAGCTATACTACAGTTGGTTTATCCATTCACCTGTTGTTAAGACTTTGGAGAACTTTAAGCCATATTTTGTACCATAACTAACTCAAAATGGATCATTCCTAAATGTAAAACTTAAACCATGAAACTTCTAGAAGCAAGCACTGAAGGAAATCTTGGGTAAGGCAACGATTTTTCAGATACAACACCAAAAGCAAAATCCTTGAAAGAACAAATTGATAAATTGGACTCCCTCAAAATTAAAAACGTCTGTTCTTCAAAAGACAATTAAGGAAACAAAAGCATAAGTAACAGACTGATAGATAATTTTGACAATTTAAAACTAAGATTACTAAGGAAAAGAGAGAGAGTCTGGTTCACTAGCAAGATCATTCTGATTACTTATTACTGTTGAAAATGGAATGTACTGAGCTCCCATGAAAGAATTCAGAGAAAGGAGGAGAGGAAATGGAAACTGCATTGATTAATTTAAAATACCTTCTTACTCTGTAAATACACATTTTAACTATTTCCAAGATGAACAATTTAATACATATTTAATATAATTAATCAATGGTGAAGAAAACAAATTCTTGTTCCATGCAACTTGATCAAAATGTTTTCAATTAAAACATTTTTTGCCCAACAGAGTGATGTGTACATAAAGGTGAAAAAAAATTGTTTAAACAGAATCTCTTAAAATTTCCCCTGCCTTCTAATCACTTTTCAGGCTTAAAGGCTAATTCTTTCAGTGTTCCACTAGTCTAGATATAATTCTATCAGTGTTTCCCAGCACATCAATTATTGGTAGGCTTTCTATTGCAGAGTGCTGTTTTTTTTTCCTTCAGTTTTGTAATTCCAGCATCTAGCATACTATCTAGCAAATAGGTAGTACATACATACACATTTGAAAAAGAAATTAAATTCAAGTAAATGATTAGAGTTTAATCAGTATTGATTAATTTAAAAAGTTAATCAGTATTGAATTGGAAAAGTTAATCAGTATAGGTAAAATTCTGCCATATTACTCCAGGAGGAGTATGGACCCCAGCTAAGAATTACCGATTGAGGAGATTAGCAGGGAAAGGAAAGTCAGCAAAGGAGATGAGTCAGACTGCTTCACATCTGATAACGTCATGTTGTATTATCTGCAATCACAATGTATTATGCATTATGGACAAATTAAACACTGGCCTCAGAAGTTAAGTTGCTTTAATGAGACAAACATTCAAAAAGTCCCTGAAAAATAAAATGGATTACCTGAGATAATACTGATGAGTTAACATGTCATCTAATTTTCTTAATTAATTAATACAACATTATTGTTACATAATATTTAACTATGAAGAAATTCAATCTTCTGATAGTATAGTCATTTACTAAAATTACCACAGCAAGTGGCAAACCTCCACATGGCTTAGAAAACTTTTCTTGTTTCGCACTTATAATAGGTATTTTGAGGTTTAAGAGTTTAAAGGACATTAGAATTGCTATGTTCTTATAATCAACCCAACAGGTTTATTGTGATGACTGAACTATTTCTGCAAATTAACTGAGAATGTAACTATCCCAGTTACCTTTCTGAACCCAATAAAAGCCTATGGACCCTTCCACAATTAAAGAAGAGAGATTAAAGAGCAATAACAATTTAATGTAAAACATGATCCTGGATTGGATTTAATAGAGGAGAAAATGCCCAAAAACATATCATTATAGAAAAGCCATCCTTTGAGTTTAAGGAGCATAAGGTATACAGTCTATTCTCAAATGTTTCGAAAATAGATGGATAGATGGGTAGATGGACAGAAAAATGGACAGAATGATATGGCAAATGTGGCAAAATATCAAAATAAGTGGATCTGGGTATCTGGGTGGGGGTATGCTGGAGTTCTCTGTATGGGTTTTGTATTATTTTTGCAACTGCCCTGGAAGTTTGAAATTATTTTTTTAAAAAAAGGTTATCAAAAAAAAAGTCTATGAACCCTCAACCCAGAAACTCTAATATGCTATTTAAAAATGAACATAAATGCTATAAAGCTTATTCCTACAGTTTTTGTTTACTTGGCTGTACTTATGTGTCACACATATTTATTTAACATCCCCTTCCCGCGGCTCCCCCCCCCCCCCCCCCCCCCCGTGTCAGCTCTCTGTGTTCATTCACAGTCTTCTTTTCTGTCTGCTTGTCTTCTCTTTAGGTGGCACTGGGAACCGATCCTGGGTCCTTCCAGAGTGGGAGAGAGACATGCAATCTCTTGTGCCACCTCAGTCCCTGGTCTGCTCCATTTCTTATTGTCTCTCCTCTGTGTCTTTCGTTTTGTCATTGTGCTGTGCCAGCTCTCTGCATGGGCCAGCATTCCTGCACAGGCCAGCACTCCACGTTGGCTAACACCCTAAATGGGCCAGCTCTCTGCTTGGGCAAGCTCACTACACGGGTCAGCTTGCCTTCACCAGGAGGCCCCAGGAATCGAACCCTGGACGTCCTATATGGCAGATGGGAGCCCAACTGCTTGAGTTACATCTGCTTCCCTATGTGTGAATTTTTAATAACTGATTTTTTTAAATGGCTATCAGGATTATGGCTGTGCATAAAGAATTAATGACAAGGATATTCACTATAACATATGGAATAATTTAAAAATGGAGGATTACATTATGGATAGTGAAACAACAGAATTACAGAGCAGTCCTTTAAAAACACTAAGGAAAATACAGAATGATGCTGAAAAAAATGCTCACAAAATATTTCGTGAAAGCAGCTTATAAAATAGTATTTACATATGAACTTATTTTTAACAGGTAGTAGTACAAACAGGTAAAACATCAGATAGCAAAATACATTTCAACAAGAGTAATCTGAATAGGGCAATATGGAAAATGTTTGATTTTGAGGGCTTTTTCCTTATCTATATTCTGGTTTTCAATTATAAACATTACTTTTGCAATCAGAATAAGAATTAGTAGGAAAAAAATATAAATGGTATTTGTGGTTGGGCTCTAACATAATCAAATGCTCACAAATACCCTGCTCTAGGCAATTATAAAAACACTAATCATGTGCACAACAAAGCTAGGAGTACTGAAGTACAAAGCAATGCAGTGAACTCTGCAGACACTCAAGCTGGTCAGTGTGGGAGTCAGCCTCCAAGATGGTTCCCAATGGTCTCTGTCTCCTGGTACTCACATCCTTCTGCAGTCCCCTCCTATATCGGACCAGGGTTGGTCTGTGTGATCAACAGAATATAACAGAAGTGATGGCATGTTGCTTTTTAGGATTAGGCTATAAAACCTGGCTTCTGTCCAGTTCACTCTCTTATCACCACTCTCTGGGGGAAGCCATGTTGGGCTCGGTCCTAGGGAGGCCCAGGTAGCAAGGAACTAAACCTCAACAACAGTGTGGGGAGCTAGAGCTGCATTAATCAGCCAAAGGGGTGCTGATGCAAACAGCAGAAATCAGTTGGTTTTTATAAAGGGTATTTATTTGGAGTAGAAGCTTACAGTTACTAGGTCATAAAGCATAAGTAACTTCCCTCATCAAAGTCTGTTGCCATGTGCTGGAGCAAGATGGCTGCTAACGTCAGCCTCCCTCTTTTTCTTAAAGCTCAGTGGTCCCAGCTTCTTCCAATACCTGCTGCAGGCTGAAATAAATCTTGTCTTTCCCAGGGCTAGTTCCTCTCAGGCTCAGTTGTTCTGTTCTCTCCACAAGGTCAGCTTAGTCTATCAGGCAAACAGTTTGTCTCCTTCCCAGGGTCTCTGCCATGTCTAATGAAGCCTCCTCTCTTTACTCACCTATCTGCTTCTCCGTGTATTTACTTTCTGGGGACTCCAGCTCAAAACATCAACTAACTCCTCTGCTCTGCCATGTAGTTTTCTCTGTAAGTCCCTGCCCACCAAAGGGGTAGGGACTGAACATCCTACTGATGTGGCTGAATCA
This sequence comes from Dasypus novemcinctus, assembly GCF_030445035.2. NCBI lineage: Eukaryota > Metazoa > Chordata > Mammalia > Cingulata > Dasypodidae > Dasypus > Dasypus novemcinctus. The sequence continues at coordinate 18,640,883 of NC_080677.1, forward strand.
AAGCCTTAACCACAATTTAATCAAGAGCGAAACCTCTGAATCCAATCCAATATGCCCAAAGGAACAGACCAGTTTACAAAAATAATCCAATAGTTATTTTTGGAATTCATAAACAATATCAAACTGCTAAAGGAACAGAAGTGGCTCAAGCCATTCAATGCCTCCCTCCCACACAGGAGGTCCTGGGTTCAATTTCTGGTGCCTCCTAGTAAGAAGATGAGCACATAACCAGCAGACAGCAAGTGCAAATAATGGGGGAGGGGGGAGGGAGGATAAAAAAATAAAAATATTTTAAAAAACCACAACAGTGTGAGTGAGCTAGGAAGCAGATCCTCTAGATCTAACCACCCAGGTACCCTCAACTCCTGCTGACACCTTGACTGCAGCCTCATGACAGACTGAGTCAGAACCATACAGCTAAATGGTTTCCAGAGTCCTAACCACAGAAACTGTGAGATAATGTTTGTTGTTTTAAGCCACTAAGATTGCGGTAATTTGCAATACAGCAATAGATAACTAAATTAGTTTACAGCTTTGAAGACTAAGCCCTTTTTAAGAACCTACCTTAGGAAAAGCTCCTAGATTGCAAGTTATTATACTTTAAATACAAGATTTGATTTCCTGTCTGGTTTGGCCACGATCAGAAAGGGCATTTGAATGCCTTCCAAAATGTTCAGTTCCCCAGATCTGCCTTTTTTACTTGATGAGGATGAAATACTCTTTTTTTTTAATTTTTTTTTTTTTAAGATTTACTTATTTATTTTTCTCCTCTTCCCCCACCCACCCCGGTTGTCTGTTCTCTGTGTCTATTTGCTGCATCTTCTTTGTCTGCCCGCTTCTGTTGTTGTCAGCAGCACGGGAACCTGTGTTTCTCTTTGTTGAGTCATCTTGCTGTGTCAGCTCTCCGTGTGGGAGGAGCCATTCCTGGGCAGGCTGCACTTTCTTTCGCGCTGGGCGGCTCTCCTTACGGGGCGCAGTACTTGCGCGTGGGACTCCCCTACGCTGGGGACACCCCTGCATGGCAGGGCACTCCTTGTGCGCATCAGCACTGCGCATGGGCCAGCTCCACACGGGTAAAGGAGGCCCGGGGTTTGAACCGCGGACCTCCCATGTGGTAGACGGGCACCCTAACCACTGGGCCAAGTTCGCCACCGAAATACTCTTACCTTCTCTTCAGTTACTATAAATCTAGGATCAGCAAACTCTTTCTGGAAAGAGCCATGTAGTCTTCTCTGTTCCAACTCCTTTAACTCTGCTTCCATAGTTCGAAAGCAGCCATACACAATACCTATATTAACAGGCATGGCTAAATTCCGATAAAATTTTATTTAAAAAACATGAGGTAGAATTAAAAACAAACAAAGTTAACAAAATAGGTGGTAGGCTGGATTTGGATCCAGGACTATAGTTTGCAAAGATCAACCCTTGCACTTATGCAGTAGATTCCATTCCCTCTTACTTAAAGACATTGCTCCAGAAATTCTCCCCACTATCATACATCAATTTGTACTACTCTACTAGATCCAAATGTGTTATTATGCTTAGCTTAAAAAGCAAAACAAAAAACTCTTAACCCTACTGCAGTCTTTCAAACTCACTGTCCCAATTGTTTCTCTCATTCTCTCCTGAGCCCACTCTTATCAGGCTTTTGTTAAGGTCATTAACGACCTCCACTAAATCCAATTGTCAATTCCCAATCTTCCTTATACTTTCTTTATCAGTTGTATTTGATATACATTGTCAATCACTCCCCCTTTCTTAAAATACTGTTTAGTTTTTAGGATACCAAGATCATTTGATTTTCCTCAATTCTGTACTGCTGCCCCTTCTCCACTTCCCTCACTCTAAATGTGCATAGGTCTCACAGTTCAGCTTGGACCTCTTTTTTTCTATCTATATTCCTTCTCTTCATGATCTCATTTAGCATGCCATCTATATGGGATGACGCCTAAACTGATACCTCCAGATTTCTCTCTCCCCAACACCAGACATACATTCAACTACCTACTCAACATTTGCAACTGCTTGTATAAAGGCACATTTTACTTCCTAGAGCTGTGGTAACAAAGTATCACAAACTAGATGGCTTAAAACAACAGTTCTGAATGCTAGAAGCCCTAAATCAAGGTGTTACAGGGCTATGCCTGAAATCTGTAGTTTGATGAAGTATGCCCATCCTGACCTCATCCTAATCTGTGGTGGTTTGCCTGCACTCCTTGGCATTCCTTGGTTTGTAGCTACATCACTTCAACCTCTGCCTCTGTTGTCACATGGCCTTTACCCTTTCTTACAAGGACACCAGTCATGTTGGATTCAGACCTACCTTGCTCTAAAGAACCTTTAGAGGGACAACTAGCTGGACTCTCCCTCTATTACTTTCATAAAAATCATCTTCTGGGTCTGATGTAAGATGACTGGGGAATAACCAACTATAGGTCATTGTTAAAGATAGTCTCAGAAATCAGAGTAAGCCCCTTAAGTAGCTGTACAAACTTTCTATTAATAGAAAGAATTTGTTCATAAACTAAAAGGAATACTCAGTCATATTTCTCATTACAAATAAATACTCCTACTCATTTTTAAAGAAAAGGAAGCTAAAATCTGTGGATGAATGCCTACTATGTTCGAATATTTGACAGAATTGATCAAAACGACCCTGTAAGGTTAAGTATTGGATAGATGAAAAAAACAAAGACTTCCAGAAATTATACATCTTGCCAAAGAATTTAAAATTAACAGTTAGCTGAGTGGAGATATGAATATAGTCCATCTGTTTCCAACTTCTACTGATCATATCTACTGGGATATTCAGACATCTCAAACACAAAATGAATACAATGCTGTTCCCTCTCAGTTCTCCATTTCAGCATCCACGTGGGTTCAGGTATTCATATAAGAAACTTCAGTTAATTTTGATGCCCCCTTTCCCTCACTCTTCCATGTGCAAAAAATCACCCAAGACCTATAGATTCTACCTCCTTAGATATTCACCTTCAAATTCAGCTGCTTTTCTCAAACCTCCTGTCTCAATTCAGGACACCATCATTTCTGACTGGATAAGAGTCATATATTCCAGCCTTGTCGCTTGTCCCCCTCTAATGCATTCTCTAGATCAGGTTGCAGGGAGGGCTTCCTCTGGCCTCTCCAGACTCTGGAAGGCAGCCTGGAAATGCATTAGACCTCAAGTTCTGGCCCTGTCCTCAGCTCTGCCCTGGTCCCAGCTTGGCCTCAGGTATCTCCCACCTCCACCCCCTTTCCTGATCTAACCTTAAGCTTGGGAAGCTGCCTTTAGAGTCCACAAATCAGTACTCTTCACCCACAATAAAATTTTAAGTTATTAAAAATAAATAAATAAATAAATAAATAAGGCTTAACTACACCCCAGAAGGAATATAAAATGAGCCACTGAAGTATGGGAAAAAATAGAACTTCTACTTAAATGTGTTTTTATCTTTAAAAATTAAGCTTTACTAAGAGCAAACATATTGACTGACACGGGTCTTGAAGTGAAATTGATACAGCATATGTGAAATCTGAGAGGCCCTAAGGGAAGACTGGGTGTTCCAAGAGAGGCAGAGTGTAGTACGGGGCTAAATGTTGGTTTACTTTCAGGACATTGCAGTGTACTGTAGTTTACATATTTTCAGGTAGGTATATTTATACATATTATCTAAGTTTTAACTAATGACCCTCATAAAATAGACAATTCAATAAGATTCCTGAAAAGAAACCATGGATTGAAGAGATTAATGTAAACACAAGTAGGTACCAAGACAATGGCAGAGATTTAATTTATTTTTATTCCTAGCATAAACTCTTCATCAGCCTCATTGGAGAAAACAATGACAAAGAAATCAGAAGTAGGCCAAACCATAACGGAAGTTTATTTGCAATATAGATTTACATCTCTAATTCCATATTATTAGATTTACATCTGGCTGCTAATGACAATATACAAAACAGTTAAAAAACTGAAACTTACCTGATCATAAAACCATCAATTATCTTTAAAGTAATGCAATACTGAATCAAAACTTTATATAATTTCTCTAAACTTAATGATAGATGTTTAGAGGCCTCTATTTAAGTTTTCTTAACAATTAAAGCCACATTACACTCCATAAATACCTGTGCTTCCTGCCATGTTAAAAATGACTAAAATGATAAGCAGAAAACAAAAGGTAAAATTAAAATGCATTCCACTATCAACAAATACTTCTGGAAAACACATGAGTTTTGAAGAAACAAGAACAAATTATGCAATCGTAAAGGATTCTTTTAATTCTTTTATAGCTGGATTAAAGTATATATGTTTCTAACGTGTCAGCTGAAATATTTGCTAGATTCTAGAAAAATATAAGGTAGAGGAACTGTTTTTGTTACTCACTAAAAAGTAAGCGGTACCAGAAAAGATATCTTCAACAGTAAATTACTACTTTCATAAAAACAATGCTATATGGAAATACTATGTAAATATATCATGATGGAAATATTAAGTGAATAGAAGAAGTATGCTAGGGTAAGCACGTAGAGGTAGCACCACATGTGAAATTCATTCCCTGCATAATTCATAGCTATGATAACAAAACTGAAATCTCTGATGCCCAAATAATCATGATGTCATTAGTATAGTTAGTTTTTATAAAAATAAGACCCTTAAAACAGTTAAGATTATACCAACATAATCTTGATATAAAAACCTGAGAAGGACAAGAAATTACAGGTCAATCTCTCATGAACACAAATAATAAAAATATTAGCAAAACAAACCCAATGATATATTTTTTTAAAAAGGTAATACACCATGATCCAACTTCATTTGTCTGAGGAATACAACGTTGGTTTATACATTCACAAATCAGTGTAAGACATCATTAACATAACACAGAAATACTATGACCATTTTGATAGATGTAAAAAATACATCTGATAAAATTCAACAATGCTGAGAAAACTTTTAGCAAACTAGAAAGAGAAGGAAACTTTATTAAATTGATAAACGGTGTTTTCCCCATGAGAAACAACAAATATGAGTTACTAAACCCCTACAGCAGCTGAGAAGGTCACTCACCCACCACCCTGAAGAACTGCAGTCTGGATAAAACCTGTGTCTCACTGCAGAAGACTGAGAGCAGAACAAATGTCTTCCTCCCTGGGAAGAAAAAGGCGTATGTCAGAGGGCAGAGAGTGGTTTCTCTTCTGTGAATTCGGCCAGCAGAGCCCACTTTGCATCTTGGCTCTGGCCAGACCAGAAACATGACAAGTGGAGGTAGAAAGAAACACCTCCATGGAAAGGTTTGCTGAGAGCGCCATCTCCTGGCTAGCAAGGAAATGTCAAGGAGAAAAACTGTTTTTAGGTCTTGTTAGTCCTAACTCCTGGAGGAAAATCTGCACCCTATTAGTGAGTTCCTGGTCCGATTTGGATAATTTAAGCTGGCAATTTTAAAGTCTTAGAATAACTTGAACCAAAAATCAAAGAAGGACTGTGTGTGGGAGGGGAGACACTAAGCAAGAAAGAGAAACTGACCCTCGAAGTAAATTCAACAATAGATTCAGATACCTAGGCATCAGCAAAAAATTACAAGCCATACTAGGAAACAGGAAGAGATGGCTCAGCCAAAGGAATAAACCAAATATCCTGATGAAATACAGGATTTAAGAAAACTAATCAATGATAATCACACAAATCTCCTAAATCAATTCAAAGAATTGAAGGAAAATATGATAAAAAAGATAAAGGAGGTTAAGAAGACACTGGGTAAGCATAAAGAACAATTTGAAAAGCTGCAAAGAAAAGTAACAGAGCTTATGGGAATGAAGACACTATGGATGAGATTAAAAATACATTACAGGCAGATAACAGCATATATGAATTGCTCAAAGACACAATTAGTGAATTCAAGGACAGAACATCAAACTAGAAAAGACAGGAGAACAGAAAGAAAATAATGGAAAAAATGGAACAGGCTCTCAGGGAATTGAATGACAACACAAAATGCACAAACATATGTGTTATTGGTGGTACAGAAAGAGAAGAGAATGGAAAGGGGACAGAAAGAATATTTGAGAAAATAATGACTGAAAACTTCAAAAGCCTCATTACATAAAGAAATACCAATATCCAAGAAGGACAACTCAACATAGAATAAATCCAAATAGAACTACTCTGAGATACCTATTACTCAGAATGACATATATCAGAGGTAGAAGATTCTGAAAGCAGCAAGAGAAAAGCAAAGAATCACATACAAGGGAATCTCAATAAGATTAAGTGCTGACCTCTCATCGAAACCATGGAGGTGAGAAGACAATGTTGTTATGTTTTTTAAGGTACTGAAAGAGTAATACTGCCAGCCAAGAATTCTGTATCTAGCAAAACTGTCCTTAAAAGTGAGAATGAGGGTGTGGACATAGCTCAACTGGTGAAGCACCTGGTTCCCATGTATGAAGTCCTGGGTTTGATCCCTTGTACCCCCTAAAAACAAAAACCAAGGTGAGGGTGATTCAAAAAGTCTTCACAGACAAACAAAAACTGAGAGAGTAGGCTACCAGAAGATCAGAATTATAGGAGATACAAAAGGGAATGCATCAGCCTGAAAGGGAAAAATAAGGGTGAGAAACTGGAGAATGTAGAAATGAAGATTAGGAAGGGTAAATTAAAGGGTAAAAAGACAGACAATAGTAATAAAATTATGACAGTGGAAAGCCAAAGGACAAAATGGATGAAGTAATTAATGCATTTATAGTAATAACACTGAATGTTAATGGCTTGAACTCTGCAAACAAAAGACAGAGACTGATAGAATGGATTAAAAAAAAAAGTATGAGCCATCTATATGCTGTCCACAGAAGACTAACCTCGGACGCAAGGACACAACTGGATTGAAAGTGAAAGGGTGCAAAAAGGTATTCCATGCAAATAATAATCAAAAAAGAGCTGGAGTATCAATACTAATATTGAATAAAATAGATTTTTAAATGCAAAACTGTTATAAGGGATAAACGAGGCCATTATATATTAATAAAAGGGGCAATTCACCAAGAAAAAATAACCATAATAAATATTTAGCACCCAACCTGGGAGCCCCAAGATACATGGGGAACACACCAGCAAAACTTCAAAGTGAAATAGCTGACTACAATACTAGTTGGAGACTTAAATACACCAACTCTCAATACTGGATAGAACATCTGGGCAGAGGATAAAGGAGAACTTGAATAATATGATAAATGAAGTAGACCTAACAGACATTTATAGAGCATTATGCCCCAAATAGGAGTATATACATTCTTTTCCAGGGCTCATGGATCATTCTCTAAGATAGATCATATGGTGGGTCACAAGCCAGGACTCAATACATTTAAAAATATTGAAATTAACAAAACTTTCTCTAATCATAAAGGAATGAAGCTGGAAATCAGTGATGGATGGAAAAAGGGAACACTCATAAATATATGAAGACTAAAAACACATTTAAATTATCAGTGAGTAAGGATGAAATGCGAAGGAAATTCAGTAAACATCCTGAGATGAATGGAAATAAGAACGGAACATATCAAAACCTATGGGACAACTCAAAGGCAGTGCTGAGAGGGAAATTTATAGCCCTTAATACTTACATTTAAAAAAAAAAAAAAGGAAGAGCTAAAATTGATGATCTAACTGCACATCTGGAGAACTAGAAAAAGAACAGCAAACTAATCCAACCAAGCTGAAGGAAAGAAAATATTAATAGTAAAGACTAGAGCAGAAATAAATGAAATCAAGAACAAAATAATAGAATCAACAAAACCAAGAGTTGGTTCTTCAAGAAGATCAACAAAATCAACAAACCCTCAGCTAGAGACTGACAAAGAAAAAGAGAAAAGAAGTAAGAGAGATTACATTATCACTGACCCCACAGAAATGAGAGTTTGTAAGGGGATACTATGAACAACTGTATGCCAAAAAACTAGACAATATAGATGAGATGGATAAATTCCAAGAAACATACGAACAACCTACACTGACACTAGAAGACAGACTGATCAGTGGAACATAACGGAGAACACAGAAATAGACCCTTGCATCTACGGCCAAGTGATCTTCGACAAGGCCATTAAGCCCTCTCAGCTTGGCCAAAAATAGTCTATTTAACAAATGGTTTTGGGAGAAATGGATATCCATATCCAAAAGAAAACAAGAGGACCCCTGTATCTCACACCTAAACATGAAAGCGACAACCATAAAAGTCCTGGAAGAAAATGAAGGAAAACATCTTCAAGATCTTGTTGTAGGCAGTAGTTTCTTAAACCTTATACATGAAGCATGAGCAACATAAGAAAAAAGTAGATAAATTGGACCTCCTCAAAATTAAACACTTTTGCACTGCAAAAGACTGTCAAACGGGTGAAAAGGCAGCTGATTCAATGGGAGAAAATATTTGGAAATTACATATCCAATAACGATTTAATATCCATCATCTATAGATACTATAACTCAAAATAAAAAGACAAGCATCCCAATTAAAGAATGGGCAATAAAACTCAGGGTATAAATGCACTACATTCCCCCCAGCATGGGGCATGAATCCCGGGGACGAGCCTCCCTGGCACTGAGGGATTGTTACCAAGCACCAACTAGCAACGCATTTGGAAAAAGACCTTGACCAAATGGGGGAATATTATATACAAATGAGTTTTTATGGCAAAGAGATTTCAAAGTGGGTTGGGAGGTTATTCCAGAAGTTACAATTATGCACGCCTCAGAAGGAACTCATTGACTACCACAGTAAATACTGCCTCAAATAGCAGGACTCCTGAGGGCTCTAGAGACATCCAGACACTACAGGCAGGGCAGACAGCTCAGGAGTTTGGCGCCCTGCCAGTGGGCCTTACTTTAGGATTTATGTTCCCCACTGTGGCAGAGTTAGACTCATTTACAGTTTCCTTACATATGGCTCTTCTGTGTCTTTTATTTGAACCTACAATTAGCACCATACTTTTTTAATATGTGTTCCAGAGATTTAAATCTTTGGTTTGTTCATGTGCCAGTTGAGCCCTGAATCTGAGCAGTTGCAACACCTACTCTCCAGTTCATTGGACTATGCCAGGACAAGTAACAAGTAGACGATGATGGACAACACCCATCCCAAGAACAGAGGGTGCCTGCAACTACAAGCAAGATAGTTTCATCCATCTGCCCCCTGGGATCTAAGCTCCCTCTCAATTAGAAACAGAATAAGCATCACCATCCCCAAAACCTCAAGACTGGAGAATGAATAATGGACTAAAGTAGACCTATTATTATTATTCTATTATAGGCATTATTATTCTATTATAGGCATTATTATTCTAGCAACAGAAGAACTTTTATCACTGATATAAAGGCAGTGGCCACCAGAGGTTCTGAGGGGTGGGAGAGGGAACAATAGTGTATATATGGGGGCATTTTGGGACATTGGAGTTGTCCTGCATGACATTGCTGTGATGGATACAGGCCACTGTATATTTTGTCATAACCTACAAAATTGTCTGGAACAGAGTGTAAATTATAATGTAAACTATAGTCCATGGTTAGTAGCAATGCTTCAATATGTGTTCATCAATTGTAACAAATATACCACACTAATGAAAGACGTTGATGAGGGAAAGTGTGGGAAGGGGAGGAGATGAGGCAAATGGGAATTCTCTACATTTGTTATGTAACATTTATGTCGTCTAAAGCTTCTCTAAAAATAAAAAAAAGTAAATAAATAAATGGAAAATAGCTACTATTAAAAAAAGGCACAAAAGACTTGAATAGACAATTGTCCAAAGAGGAAATACAAATGAGGAGAAAATATGTGAAAAAACAGTCAAAATCACTAGTGATTAGGGTAATGCAAATCAAAACTACAATGAGATATTATGATATATTATTTCACACCCATTAGAATGGCCACTATTAAAAAGTCAGAAAACTACAAGTGTTGAAGAGGATGTGGAGAGATAGGAACACTTTCTCACTGTTGGTGGGAATGTAGAATGGTACAACCACTGTGGAGGACTGTTTAGCAGTTCCTAAGGAAACTGAATATAGACTTGTCATGTGACCAGCAATACCTCTACTAGGTATATACCCAGAAGAACTCAGAGCAGTGATACAAATAGACACCTGTACAACAATGTTCACAGTGGTGTTATGTTGCCGCCTTTCTCCACCCCTCCTCCCCTTCCAGCTCCCGCCGTCCTTCCCGCCAGTCCCGCCCATATTGCCAACCCACAATCTGCCCTCTTTCCCAGTAACTGCTTACCTCAGGTCTATCCATCAGCTTCAGCCTGTCCACAGCCGCCCCTTAGCCAACCCTCCCTTCATCACGCCCCTTCCTCTACCCAACCCTATATAGCTAAGTGTACTTCCGTAATAAAGCAGACCTGTTCTTGCGCTCAAGCGGTCTCCGTGGTTTTCCCCAACTGCGCCTCCCCCACGCCTGGAGAACCGGTGCTCCCTCTTGGGGCACCCCCCGCCGGTGGTTCGGCAGGAGCAAGCCCCCCCGACTCTTGGGCCTGAGCGAGGACGAAACCCTCTCGCTCAGCTACAACTGGCGCCCAATGTGGCGGCTCCTCCCCCGGCCCCTCTCTGCTGCTGCTGCTGCTGTGATCGTCCTCCTCTCCAGGTAGGGACCCCTCGCCGTCGTCCCATCCCTATCCCGTCATGGGCGCCTCTTCATCATTGCGTCAGGCGCCGCAAGTCAGGGCCCTCGCTGCCCTGCTCGATGCCAATGGAGTCCGCGTCTCCTTGCGGCAGCTCCAAAAGTACTGGGATCTCTTGCTCCCTTGTAATCCGTGGCTCGCCACCTGCCAACTCTGGAGCCCGGACACCTATTCGCGACTCATAGATCGAGTCACCTCCGCCATGGAGCACGAGAAACGCACCTTCCCAACAGGCCTCTTACCCGTTCTCGTTGCCATTCGCGCTTGTCTCCTTGGCGCCCCGACCAGGCCGTTTATGAAGCTTCTCCCAAACGGCCTCTAGACTGTGATCCCGATGAGTCCGCCGACACTGACTCTCTGTCTAACCAACTTGCTGCTGCTCTCGAGCGCGAACCTCCCCGCCCGAGCTCCCCGCAGCAGACAGAAACCACTCCTGCCACTCCCCAAGATAGCGGACTTCCGCCTTCTTCCCCCACTTCTGCCCAAGATGGCGCGCATCCGGCTTCTTCTCCGCCAGTATCCTCCTCCTCCCACCTCTACCCGCCTCTTCCTGCCCAGTCAGCATCTGGTTCGGGCCTGGAAACTGCAGGGTCGCCATCTTCCGCTAAACCGGAAGCGCCCCCCGCGCCATTTTGTCCGCCGCCGGATGTAGCTGCTCCGCCATCTTGGCCGGCGCCCGGAAGGGTCCTGCCGCCATTTTGTTGTTGCCCGGAAGCCACTAAGCCGCCATTTTCTCACCTGTGTTCCGCTTATCCCTTGCCGCCGCCGTACGGCAATAGCCCTTCACCTGCCTTGGCTGCTCCATCGGCCCCCGGTGCCATGCCTCCTCAAACCCCTCAGCTGTATCCGCTAAATCCGCTAAATCCGCAGCCCACGCCGCAGCGACCCCAAACTTGGCTACCCTTTACAGCGGAAGAGGTCAGAACCCTCCGCAAAGCTGTAAAGGAAGACGGGATTGGCAGCCCTTATGCGCAGCAACTACTTGAGGAGTTAGGGACCCAACTCGTTCTCCCATATGACTGGATTGCACTAGCCCGTGCCATCCTGACGCCGGGTCAATTTATTGAATGGCGCGCCCATTATCAAGCGGCTGTTGACCGGCAAACCGGGGAGAATGCCCAGGCCGGCGTCCTCGATCCCTCCGATGCATACACGGGCACCAACAATTATGCAAACCCTCGTTCTTATCTCGAAATTGACCCAGGGTTTTGGCACTGGGTAAAGGTCCTCGTCCAGCGGTCATTCTCTCTAGTTTCCACCAAGCAGCCCACCAAGCTCGCGCAGCTGCTTCAGGACTCCAATGAGACCTTCCCAGCATTTGTCGCCCGCGTCCTGGAAGCTTGTCAGCGGAAAATTTCCAGCGATGATGCCCAATTTGCGTTAGCCAAAGAGTTAGTCATTGACGGGTGCCTTGCGCCGTTCCGGGCCATAATCCTTCCCATACACGACAAAGCTCTGCACGAATGGGTCCTTGCTTGCCGTGACGTCGACCCACAAGTCAAAACACTCACCGCTGCCTTTGCCTCTGCCATGGCTGTTTCATCCAGCCCCACTTCCGTCTGCTTTCGGTGCGGCCAGCCCAGCCACTTCGTCCGCGAGTGCTCCCAGCCAGGCCCAGCGCCTCGCTCAGACCCGCCGATGCGACGGCCAAGGGGCCCTTCTACGCCGTGTCCGCGTTGTGGGAAAGGTTATCACTGGGCCCGCGACTGCCGTTCCGCCCAAGGTTCCCAGCAGCCTTTAAACTTCCATCGGGGCAGGCCTCAGCCCCACCCCCAAGAGGCCCCCAGAAAAATTCCCAAGCCATAATGTGGACAATGCCCATCACACGCCGCCAGAAACCCTCATTAGAGCTTAAGATTAATGGGCAATGGCTTGATGGGCTTCTGGATTCTGGCGCTGAAGTCTCCTGTGTTCCCTTCGAAATCGCCGCATTCAATCACTGGCCCCTCAAAACCGGCCCTCAAGTCATCGGCGCCACAGGAGCCGCTGCCTCCTGGAAAACATCCCAGCCTCTGTATTGGAGCGACCGAGAAGGCCACGAAGGCCAAATTCGTCCACTCGTCCTTTTGTCAGTCCAGACCATCTTATGGGGGAGAGATGTTCTCAGCCAGCTAAAGGCCCAAATCACCACAGAAGCCTTCTCAGCTGCGCTGCCCCCCCCCTTCTAGGGGCCACTGCTCCCATCTCAAAACCTGACCCTATCCCTCTGGAATGAGACACAGAGGAGCCCATCTGGGTCGAGCAGTGGCCCTTGCCAGCTCACAAATTGCAGGCTCTCTCTGCCCTCGTCAAAGAGCAGCTACAAGCAGGGCATATAGAGCCGTCCACTAGTCCCTACAATTCACCGGTCTTTGTCATTAGCAAAAAGAACACCAGCAAATACCGCCTTCTCCACGACCTCCGTGAGATCAACAAACATATTAAGCCAATGGGATCACCTCAACTAGGATGCCCGCATCCCACCGCAGTCCCCCAGCATTTTCATGCGGCAACCATCGACATCAAGGACTGCTTTTTCTCTATTCCTCTTCACCCCCGGGACTGTCTGAGATTCGCGTTCACGGTTCCACGCATCAACAACCAAGGCGCAGCTCAGCGATTTCAATGGCGAGTATTGCCTCAAGGCATGTGCAACAGCCCGACTATGTGCCAACTGTATGTCAACCATGCTGTTGAGCCGCTGCGCTCCAAGTTCAATCCGGAGCACACATACATTCTCCACTACATGGACGACCTCCTTTTAGCAGCGAGCTCCAGTGCGCTCCTCAATGATCTGCTCTCGGCAATAATAACAAACCTCTCCAGCCTCGGGCTTACTGTGCAGTCTGACAAAATAAACCTCCAGCCTCCTTTCCAATTTTTAGGCTTTCATTTTCATCGGCTTATCCAGCCCACAAGCCCAAAAATCCACCTCTCTCCGAAGATGACATTAACTGAGCTCCAACAGCTCTGCGGGCAAATCAATTGGCTTCGCTCGGCGCTTCCCATCACAACAGCGCAAATGCAGCCTCTCTTCGAGCTTTTGCAGACAAGGGACAGCCCTCCAACGGCGACCACTCGCAGCATCATCATCACTCCAGAGGCTCGAGAAGCCGTCCAACAAGTCAGCGCCGCCCTGCAACAGTGTCGCCTGGAGCGGTTCTCCCCCACCCTTCCAATCTTGGCTTTAGTTCTGCCAACGCCAATCACTCCCACAGGTCTCTTGTGGCAAGATGGCCCTCTCCTTTTTCTGCATACGTCAAAGAGCAAACTCCCGAAAATCTGCCCTTTTATAAGGGCCTGGATCACGTTGGCCACTGACTTAGTACTTCTCTCCATACAAACGTATGGCATCCCGCCACACACTATTGTTTGGCCTTTAGATGCCAAGGAAGTTACCTCCCTCATCATGAACAATGCCCAAATGCAGAGCCTGGTTGAGCTCTTTCGCGGCTCCTTTGACAACCACTATCCTCATCACCGATTGCCGCAGGGAATGTCTCAATTGGCGTTTTCCAACCCGTTCCGTCCATTGTCCGCACGGAACCCGATCCCTTCTGCTATCACTGCCTTCACAGATGCCTCAAAAACGGCGTTTGCTGCCATCATATACACTCCTGAGAATCCTGAGCCACGGCAACTGCTGTTCGCAAATGACTCTTCTGTTCAAGTGGGCGAGCTTCTAGCTGTCGCTGCAGTCCTCAATCTCCACCCAGACCAGCCTCTCAACATCTTTACTGACAGCCTATACACTCTTCAGGTGTGTCGCAGCCTCCCGCTTGCTACTTTCCTACCAGGTGACTCAAACATCAATCGGGCGCTCGCCTTCGTACAGCGACTGCTTGAGGCGAGGAAGCAGCCCTGGTTCATTGCTCATATCAGAAGCCATTCTGGCCTACCAGGACCGCTGGCTCAAGGGAATGACCTCGCTGATGCTTCTGTGTCAAGCCGCCAGGTAAACCCGGTCCTCCTACATGAAAACCCTGCCGACGGGCCGCGGCTTGGAGACTTTGTTAATCAAGCCAAGCTCCTGCATTCCCAATTCCACTTCTCCGCGCGGTCCATCCGGAAGATCTTCCCAGACCTTCCCATTGAAACTTGCAAACACCTTGTGCGCGCGTGCCGGACTTGCGCGCCATTGTTGCCACTTGGGCCTTTGCAGCCTCAGGGTGTTAACCCCCGCGGCCTCCGCCCCAACTCAAGGTGGCAATTAGATGTCACTCATGTCAGCGCCTTTGGCCGCCTCAAATATCTTCATGTAGCAATTGACACCTTTTTGCATCTGTGCTATGCAGTCCCTCTTGCGGGAGAAAGTGCTAAACACTGCGTCCAGGTGCTTTGCCAAGCTATTTTGTTCATGGGAATTCCATGGGATCTCAAAACAGACAATGGACCAGCGTATCGCAGTGCCGCCTTCGCCAGCTTTGTGCAGATGTATCACATCACGCATCATTTTGGCATTCCATACAATCCACAGGGGCAAGGAATCGTCGAGCGCACTCACCAACAGCTCAAGCTACTTATTCAAAAAGAAAGGGCCTCTTCTCCCCACAAGGCCCCAGCCGACGTCGTGACTGCCTGCCTCATTCATCACAATCTCCTAACCTTCGATGACCATGGACTCTCCCCCACCCATAAGCACTGGGGACCCATGTGGCAGCCCTCGCAAGTTCCCCTTGTCCATTGGAAAGACCCTGCCACAAATCGTTGGCAAGATCCAGCTCCCCTCCTAGCACAGGGGAGGGGCTTTGCTTGTGTCTTTCCAGAGTCTGAGCCGCAGCCGCTCTGGATTCCTGGGCGCTGCATCCGGCCTGCCACTGACCCACTAGTTCCACCGAACGATCAGCACCCTATGCCTTCGGTGAGAGATAACATTGACAGTGGATACGGCCCAGAGGTCGCCCCGTTCACCCGGATCCAGCACCAGCCATCATCAAGATGCCGCACCGTCAGATGATGCCTCTACACAGCCTCGCAGCCGTTCTCTTCGTCCTGGCTTCCCTCACTCTCCCAGCCGCTGCCAACCCGCGTCACCAGCCCTTCAATTGGACCCTCTCCCTCTGGCAACAAAAAAGGCTCCTCGCCTCGAACGTAACCGCCTCCGCCCCCTCTTTCACTACTGATGTCGCCAACCTCACTGGACGCACGAACCTTCCGTCTTATGAGTGGGGGGGACACAACCCCGCTGCCACAGGTTTCTACATGTGCCCATCCTCCGCCAGAGGATGCCATGACCCAACGCACTATTACTGTCCTTCCTGGGGGTGCGAAACCATCGCCCACGGATGGTCCAGCGCCCCTAACAAAGACCCATACCTCACTCTCCAGCGTAATGCTACTCGATGGAACACCATCACACTCACAGTCAAAGACCCCAACTCCGACCTCTGGTTACGAGGCCGCATGTGGGGAGCCCGCCTGTATGCAGTAGGCTACGATTACGGTGCCATTATCACTATAAAAAAGGAGCCAATTCACACACGTTCCACCCCAGTGGGCCCAAATCAGATTTTCAATCCTCCAAAGGCACAGCCCCCTTCTCTGCCCCGCTCCACCTCGCCCGCTCCTTCACCCGGCACGCCCCTCGCCACTGCCTCCCTCAGCTCCCACAACCCCAAACCTCGCTTACCCCCTACTCTGTACCCCAGCCCCCTCCCGTCGCCACCCTTTTAGGTCTCGCTGGAGCAGGCATGGGGATCGCCGCCCTTGCCCTCCGGCAGGCGGTCGATCAAGATATTACCTATCTCTCTCCTCCCGTACCTGCTCCCATTCCTAGGCCCCCTTATCATTATCCTCTTAGCCCTCACTGTGGGCCCCTGGGCCATCAGAAGGATAGTCCACCTTGCCAAAGATCAAGCCAATGCAGTGTTCATCTCCTTTGTACAAGTCCACTACCAACGCCTCGCCACCGCTGAGTCCCCCCCCAGCCGTCCACCTCGCCCCTTCCGCCCGCACCACCTACTCCAGACTGCACGCCTATAGCTTCTTGTCTTCCTCCCCTCACTTCTCCCCAACTGTTCCTCCCCCTCGGGCGGGGGGTCCGGGGACATCACGAGCCCGTTTCGCTGGCAAGGCTCGGCGCGCGCCAGGCGCCGGCGTGCGCCGAACCTAATGGCGGGTACATGCGTCCTGGCCAGATGCTATGTCGTCCGCTCACGGCCAGCCGGTCCTCGTGGTCTCCCCCCACCCCTCGTCCTATTCCAGTACCCGTCCTTATAACCTCCTTTTCCTCCTCCTCCTCATAATCCTTGTCTTTTGTTGCTGCGCACACCGAGTTATTCACACCCACAGTGCGCACCAAAACTTGTTGCCTCTATTTCCTTTTAAAAACAAAAGGAGCAATTGTTGCCACCTTTCTCCACCCCTCCTCCCCTTCCAGCTCCCGCTGTCCTTCCCGCCAGTCCCGCCCATATTGCCAACCCACAATCTGCCCTCTTTCCCAGTAACTGCTTACCTCAGGTCTATCCATCAGCTTCAGCCTGTCCACAGCCGCCCCTTAGCCAACCCTCCCTTCATCACGCCCCTCCCTCTACCCAACCCTATATAGCTAAGTGTACTTCCGTAATAAAGCAGACCTGTTCTTGCGCTCAAGCGGTCTCCATGGTTTTTCCCCAACTGCGCGTCCCCCACGCCTGGAGAACCGGTGCTCCCTCTTGGGGCACCCCCCGCTGGTGGTACGGCAGGAGCAAGCCCCCCCGACTCTTGGGCCTGAGCGAGGACGAAACCCTCTCGCTCAGCTACAGTGTTAGTCACAACTGCCAAAAGATGGAAACAACCCAGTTTGTTGGAATCGATAAACAAACTGTGGTATATACACCCAAGGGAATATTATTCAGCTGTAAGAAGAAATGAAGTTGTGAAGCATATGACAACATGGATGAACCCAGTGGACATTTTGTTGAGTAAAGCAAGCCAGACACAAAAGGACAATTACTATATGACTGTGCTACTATGAACTAAATTTATTGTGTAAACTCACTGAATTAACTATTATATAGATCACCAGAAAATAGAGCGAGGGCAGAAAATG
Source organism: Dasypus novemcinctus (assembly GCF_030445035.2). Classification (NCBI taxonomy): domain Eukaryota; kingdom Metazoa; phylum Chordata; class Mammalia; order Cingulata; family Dasypodidae; genus Dasypus; species Dasypus novemcinctus. The sequence continues at coordinate 18,658,566 of NC_080677.1, forward strand.
GAAAGCTGAAGGTTAATCTGTGCAGAATTGGTAAAAAGGTTGTTTGCAAACCCTTGGAAGTTGTTTGCAAACCCTTGGAAATGAATAGAATTGGTAAAAGCACATCATACTGTTTTTAACTTGCAGTGCAACTTATGGGTATGACAGTGGCTGAAAGGGAAAGTTTAAGCAATTCTATTACTTGATGGAAAGCTAAAAAATGTAACATGGGACTATACAATATAGTGAAATCTCAGGTGAAATATGAATATGGGTAATATTGCATAATGAGACTTTCTATAAAATATAAATACAAATAAACTAGAGAGAAGCAAAATAGCAGCTACGTTCAGTAGGGAAAGCAAATATAGATTAAGAGGTGATGAGGGTTTTTTTGGTCTGCTTATTATTATTATTATTGGAATAACATAAATTCTCAAATTATGACTGAACTGATGAATGCACAACTATGTAATTATACCAAATACCACTGACTGTATACTTTGGATAGACTGTACGCTTTATTAATACATATTGATAAAACTGATTTGTTTAAAAAAAAAGAAATAAGTCATAAATCATATAATTTATATGTAGGTCTCCCCCAAAAAAATACAAAATAGAAAGTTAAAAAAAAAGAAAAGACTATATAAGGATATGATTGCCAAGAAGGCAAAGTTCATTAGTGAGCATTTTGAAGGATGGATACCACAAAGAACTTTACATAGAGAACTACAAAACAATGCTGAGAAAATTTAGAGAAGATCTAAATAATGCTGTAGGTCATATTTTCGAACTGGAACACTCAATATTGTAAAAATGTCAATCCCCTCAAATTTATCTATAGAGACAATGCAATTCCAATAAAAAATCAGCATATTTTTGTTGTTGTTGTTTGCTGAAAATAAGTATGCTGGTTTTAAAATTGGTATGAAAACACTAAAGCCAAGACAATCTTGAAGAACAGGATCAAAGCAGCATCTTTTTATAAAAGTTTTATTGGAACACAGCCACACCTACTTGTTTACATATTGTCTATCGTTACTTTCTGGTTATAACAACTGAATTGAGTAGCTGAGGCAGAGATCGTAATGCCTGCAAAGCGTAAAATATTTATTATTTTGGCCCTTAAGGAAACACTTGTTGGCCCTGCTTTATTGAACATCAAAGTTTATTATTATAAAGCTTCAGTAATTAAGACAGTGAGGTATCAGGGCACAGATTGATCAGGAGGTAGCAAATATTTCTGTTGCCAAAAAATGTTTATGTGCCTTTTATACATTTGTATGCCCTTTATGAGTCTCTTACCTGAACACCAATTTGGAAACAGATTTCTAACTGTTAAAATCTACAATTTCAATGGATTTTTAATACATTTATTGTAGAAGGTTTAATAAAGGGGATTGGAAATGTGGTGAAATCATTAGAGCTGATGGTAATACAGTATAGTAAGTATAATCAATACTGCTGATTTGTAAATGTGACTGGCTGAAAGGGATAGTCTAGGAAGATTAATGTCAACTGAAAGAAAGCTAGAGGATAATCTAAGGACTGTGTAACAGTGATTTCGGTGTTAGGTGATGATTATGGTTAGTAGAAGAAATATAAGAATGTTTCCCCCCTATTACAAGGTATTAAGAATATGGAGATACATGGGAAAAATACAACTAATGTAACATACAGACTATAGCTAACAGTAATATTGAAATATTTTTACAGCAATGGCAAAGAAGGTACTATATCAATGCTGAGGGTCAATAATGGGGGGATATGGGATTTTTTCCTTTTGGATTAATAAAAATGTTCTGAAATGATTAAGCTGATAACAGCACAACTCTGATGAAACTGAGAGCTACTGAGGGTATACTTTGGATGGATTAAACAAGGCAGTATAACATAGTGAACCCTCAGATGAATGATGGACTGAGTTAATAGTACAAATATGAGAATATTCTTCATGAACTATAACAAATATACAATACTAATACATGGTATTAATAATAAGATGGTTTGTGGAAAAATACACAAAATACAAGGTAGGGGCTATAGATTATGATTATAGATATTATTACGATGTTCTTTGATTATTTGTCACAACAATGTAAGGTGTTGGTGGGGGGGTGATGTACAGGAATCCTGTATGGTATGCACAATTGTACTGGTAACTCACAATTTCTCAAATAAAAAAAATGAATTTTAAAAAGTACACACAAAAAAGGGAACACCATTTGATGAGTCTGGAAGAACTGATTGACATCAGGGAAAAAGGATATTAGCAAGCCAAATTTCATCAAAAATCACTGAATGAAATTGAAAATTGAGGCTCATTATTAAGGAACCCAGGTAACAATAGTTATTCCATTTTGATCTCTATATATCTTTATGAGGCATCTATTTTAACCAAGACAGCCATTAAAAGCAAATATAAACAACAGACTGTATCTAAAAACGTATCTTTGAATCACCATATCACAAAACGTTAACCTCCACTAGGGATGAAGATTCACTGGGATTTTTGTCTATTTTATGCTCTACTGAGCTACACTGCTCTTACTAAATGTTTAGTACAAACAAAATATTTTCTAATATTACAAATAAAATCTAAAATTTTAAAATAGCTTATTTAACCGCTCAATATTTTCTGATTCATATTTTATGCCTTATTATGTCCATCATATAATTGCACAGTAGTACATGTGTAAGATTTGAAAATCAATATATATATAGGATCTTCAAAAATTTTGTACTGATTGGGCACTTGATCCAAAGGAGATTACTCCTCTACAGCAGAGTACTAAAAGTGTACCCAGTTTATGACTAGGAAAGAACAAAAATGGAAAATAAACAGTCAGAAACTTTTATACATTTGACAGAATAATTTTATGTCTATTCAATTTCTTTAAAAAGCTTGTTTCCTGACTTTTTAAAACATATATTTCTAGTATTTCATTTTTATTGTATTTTCCAAAAGTATCAGTCTGCACTGCATATTTTAACCAACCTTTTTTGCCTGAAGAACAAACTGTCAATATTTGCATAAAATATTTAAAGATGTAATAAAATTAGATGTAGTTAAAATCAGTAAAATAAGAGGGCAGTACATTATTTGACTGCTTATGGCAAAAGACCAACCAGATGAACAGTTAGGATTTAGAAGAAAATCAGACGAAGGATACAATTGAAGGAAGGAAGGGAGGGGACAGGGAAGGAAAGGAAGAAAAAAAAGAAAGAAAATGTTAACTAGGCAATTTTTAAAGTACTCACATATATTTTCATATGAAAAATTTTAATTATGTTTCCCTTTGGCTAATTGCAACATTCTTTAAATGCTTACCAACTGATAACAATGCAAGTAGACCAGAATGTGCTATGATACAAGGGAAGTCAAGCTAGGATAAAGCTTAAAATGCCCAAGACGGAAAACCCAACAAGTTTATAAGAAATGATTATTCTAACTCTCCAAATCAATAACTGAGTGAATACCTATTTAACAAGTACCTATTATATCTAATATACCCTAAAAGACAATAACCAAGGCAATTCCCCAATAATACCATAAATCAATGAGAAATGAATGATTTAGCCACAAGAAACAGGATTCAAGGATAGTTTTTAATTTTTCAGCTGTATTCAATAGAGATTTTGAGTTCATAATTGTATCTGCCTAACAAATTCCTCAACTTCTCTGAATAATTTTTTAAAATTTCTTGAAAACCCAGAATTATGATGATCAAATATGTTAGGCTATTGTGTCAACTTGGTCAGGTAATTGTGCCCAGTTGTTTGGTCAAGTAAGCACTGGGCTAACTGTAATACAAGGTGCATTTATGGGCTTCAGTCACCATTGACTTTACGGCAGTGGTAAATCATAGATAGCTGTTTATAATTACATCAATTAGGGAGACTGCCATCAGCAAGAGTAACACTTAACACAATCAGGTGGATGCTTTAAAAGGGGAAGTGATACCAGCATTGAGAGAGAACTTCCCAGCTCATCTTTGGACAGCCAACATCTCCCAGAACTCATCAAGAACCTTCACTGGACTTTCATTGCAGCTGTGGAACCTGGACTTGTGCATCCCCACAGCTGTGTGAGAGACTCTTACAGAATCGCATACTATTGACAGATATCTCACTGATTCTGTTTCCCTAGAGAACCCTGACTAATACAAACTATTATCCAATTCAGAGCAGTTTTCCCTGGATTCAAGAGTCCTAGAATGTGCAAGTCTGAAATGCTCTATGAGCATTTTATAGCCTTTCTGCCCTGCCCTTCTTTTACAGCTGTCCCTCATCAAGGACTACTGCCTATGCACTTGTCATCAGCAGCATTGCTTCACCCCTAAACATTTTTTGGAGCAAAGGGTAGTAAGTAGGTATAAAGTAAGAATAAGTAGATTCTGGGTGATGGCCTAATTACTTTCTTGAGCATCAGTAGCCTTACTGCTAGGACCTTGGCATTTCAAATTACTGCAGACGCTCAAAAGGTATTTTTTAACTTTTCATTTTTTGTTTGTTTTTTAGCTTTATTTCCTGATTCTAAATGTTGTAGCCGGGACACAGATGTGGTTCAACCAATTGGGCTCCCATGCACCATACAGGAGGTCCAGGGTTCAATGCTCAGGGCCTCCTGTTGAGGGTGAGCTGGCCCACAAGGAGTGCCGGCCCACGTGGGAATGCTGCCCCGTGCAGGAGAGCCGCCCTGCACAGGAGTGCTGGCTGTCACAGAGAGCTGGCACAGCAAGATGACACAACAAGAGACACAGAGGAGAGAAAAGAAGAAGACATAGAATAGGGAGTTGAGGTGGTGCAAGAGAGTAATTGCCTCTCTCCCACTCTGGAAGGTCCCATGATTGGTTCCTAGAGCCGCCTAATGAGAATACAAGCAGACACAGACAAATACGCAGTGAAAGGATACAGAGAGCAGACAATGAGGAGAACAGTGGGGGGGGGGGGAGGGGAATAAATAAAATAAAACTTAAAAATAAATAAACGGTGTAGCCTTAAGTCTCCTTATCTTCTACTTCACAGGGCTATGTTTAGATTAAATGAAATTAATGTATCTGAAGTTGCTTAGCTCAGGTCCAGCCACAGAAGGAATCATATTGATTCCAGTAATTTCCCCATCCTTCAAGTGCCTTTCATATTTAACCTTAACATTTACACTCTAGAAAAGTGTTACTGTATTATTTTTAGAAGCTTGTGAACAGGATGATTAAAAACTAGATTGAAGAAATTAGATATGTGTGGCCTGAATAGGCAGATCACTTGGGAAGCCAGCAAGAGGTTTTTATGACTGCCATCTTCAATTATATGAAGAAAAGTCTAAGTAAAATGACTATCTTTAATTCTGTCAACAGATGCACTGACAGACAAGTACTCAAAAACATTTTTAGTATTTGAATTGGAAGTGCTGCTTAAGAGAGCAAAACCAGAAGATAAAAAAAGAGAAGTCAAGGACAAAAGACTTCAAGTTCAAAACAAGAAAAAGTTTTCTAGTTGAAAAGTATTAAAAAATAAAGCAGACTGCCACAATATCACTATAAGCAATTAAGCAGTGGCTAGTGACTGGACAATTTTGAGAAGAGTTTTGTAATGGATGGAAGATTATACCAGGTGACTGCTACGGGTTGAGTTGTGTCCCTCACAAATATATGCTGAAGTCCTAAATCCTGGTCCCGTGAATGTGGCCCTATTTGGTAATACAATGTCTGAAAAAATGTGACGAGTTAAGATGAGGTTAAACTGGAGTAGAGTGGGCTCTAATCCAGTTTGCTAGTGTCTCCAGAAGGGGAGAATTGGACACAGACAAAGAGACACAAAGGATAACACCATGTGATGACTGAGGAAGAGACTGAAGGAAGCCCAATGACTGTGAGGAAATCACCAGAAGCTAGGAAGAGGTACATTCCCCATAGATTTCAGACGTCTAGGCTCCAGAACTAAGTTTATATTTTTTAAAGCCATCTAGTTTGTGGTACTTTAGTACCATTTTACAGCAGTCCTAGAAAACTAAGACAATGCCCTTTTGTTGTTGTTGTTTTTAAATTAGAGAAGTTCAAGTCGTGGGTTTACAGAAAAATCGTGCAGAAAATACAAGGTTTCCATATATTTCTCCCCGCCGCCCCCCCCCCCCCCGCCATTATTAATATCTTGCACTGGTGTGGTACATTTGTTACAACTGGGGAAAACAAATTTTTATAATTGTACTATTAACTAGTCCATGGTTTAACTTAGGGTTCACTGTATTGTGCAGTTTTAAGGCTTTTAAAAATAATTAAGTAACATATATATAACCTAAAATTTCCTCTTTTCACCACATTCAGATATATAAGGCTCATCCCAATTCAATGGGAGATGATAGGCTTTACACAAAAAATGCAAACCAGAAGTTCTCATTTTTGCATTTAATTTTAACATAAAAAATAAATTCTGAAGAAATGGAAGCAAAATGCAACATCCATACAATATCCAAAGTTATTTGTTCATCTATATGATAGTATTTACATACCAGTTACATTTGTCTAGTAAGGGTTTAGATAATAATTTAGAAATGACAAGTTATTTCCTTTTTTTCAGCAGGGAAATCACAACTACATCAACAGTATCATCATCATGAACATCATACACCCAGTGCCATGAAAAGGAATTGGGAACTACTCTTAATTTAAAAAAATTACTTCAAAGATGAATCATAACATATTTCTAGAGATCTAGAAATGAAAGAGGAAGGGAAGCAAACAAATTATAAAAATTGATTTCAGCAATCTGTGGGAATATAAGCCCTCTAAGACAGCTGGATACAATCCTTACTCAAAGAGCTCAAGAAAACTACTTAGAGAATATCCATGAGAATTGCAGAAAATCACCCACAATTATCAGTTGTCTTGGGAGGTGGCAAGAGGTATGTTGAATATCTCAGTTTAAACCAAATATCACACGAGTTTGTTTGGACAAGAAAAAAGTGTTACTAGTACAGGATGATTCAGAGTTAAAATTAATTGGGGGAAGCAGACCTGGCCCAGTGGTTAGGGTGTCCACCTACCACATGGAAGGTCCGTAGTTCAAACCCCGGGCCTCCTTGACCCATGTGCAGCTGGCCCATGTGCGATGCTGATGCGTGCAAGGAGTGCCCTGCCATGCAGGGTGTCCCCCGCGTAGGGGAGCCCCACGCACAAGGAGTGCGCCCCGTAAGGAGAGCTGCCCAGCGCGAAAAAAAGTGCAGCCTGCCCAAGAATGGCGCCGCCCACTCGGAGAGCTGATACAAGATGACTCAAGAAAAAAGAAACACAGATTCCCATGCTGCTGACAACAGAAGTGGACAAAGACGACGACTCAGCAAATAGACACAGAAAACAGACAACCGAGGCGGGGGGATGGCGGGAGGGGAGATAACTAAATAAATAAATACATCTTTTAAAAAAAAATTAATCGGATAACAAACACATGATTTTCCGCCCCAAACACTCCAGATATTAACCTTCTATTCATTACTTTTGATTTAATCTCATATAAGTGGGCAAAAATGACAGCCCCCAAAGAAGTAGACGTAAGATTTGTCTGCCCAGTACCCATTCTCCTAGAGGAAACTACCCTTTCACTCTGTTACAGCAGGTCTGTAAATCAGGATGCCCTATCTCCCTCCAGAAGTGAACAAGAGATCCAAGCTGGCCAGAGTACTTCATTCCTTGGGCTTCTATGAAAGGGTTAGTGAGGAAGACTGGCTCTTTCTGCTGAACTGAGAAGAAATGAATCTGGATATGAAGAGACCATCTTCCCCAACACATAGGACACAGTCTGCCAATAGAACAAAGAAGGAAGCAGACATTAGGAAGAAGGGAAAACAACAAAATTATCTTTTGCCAAAGTTAGTCTTAACTGGGTTTCTGGCTCTTGCAACTGAAAGGGCTCTAACACCCACAATATCTTTATTTGCTTCTCCTGGTTCAGAAGGGATTCTGTTTTACTGCAGAATCAAGAGGAGAGTGACTATCATCATCCCTATTCTAATCACTGACTCTATTCTAGTACTAGACATGTGAAAGAATTAAGAGCTGAAGATTCACCTTTTTATTCCAACCCTCAAAAATGCTCCATGGCAAGTTAAAAAACATTAAACAAAGCTCATGGATAACATCCATGGAGGAAGAAAAAAAAAGCACTTTCTGGGAAAAATTATTTTCAAATCAAATATCTAATAAAGACTGCATATTCAGAATACACAAAGAACACTTACAATGCAATAATAAGACAACCCAATTTAAAAAAAAAAAACAGGCAAAAGATTTGACTGGACAATACAGAAAATATATAAGTGACCAAAAGCATATGAAAAGATGCTCAACACCATTCATCATTAGGTGAAGGCAAATTTAAAGCACAGTGAGATAACAGTTCATATCCATTAGAATGGCTATAATCAGAAAAATAGATTATTACAACTGTTGGTAAAGCTGAGGCTAAATGGGAACTCTCACTTAAATTCTACTTCTAGGTATATAGCTACAAAAAATGAAACTATATGTCCATACACAGACTTGCACATGAATGTTCACAGCAGCATCATTCATAATAAATGAAAGGTGGAAACAATCCAAATGACCATCAATTGGTGAATGGATAAACAAAATGTGGCATATCCATATAATGGGATATTCAGCAATAAAAAGGAAAGAACTACTGACTCATACCACAACAAGGATAAACCAGAAAAACATCAGGCTAAGTAAAAAAAAAGACAAACACAAAAGGCCACACAGTGTATGATTCCATTTAGATAAAACGTCTAGAAAAGGCGAATCTGTGGAGACAGAGAGTAGACTAATGGCTATCTGGAGCTGGGAGTGGGAGTGGGCATAAAGGATCTTACTGAGGTGATAAAAACATTTTAACAGTAGATGATGGTGATAATTTCACAACTCAGTAGAGTTACTAAAAATCCACTGAATTGTACACTTAAAAATGGGTGAATTTTGTGATATGTAAACATATCTCAATAGAGTTAACTGGAAAAAATAAAGAAATAAAAGAGATTAATGAAAATATAATAAACAACTAAAAATCATGAACCTTGATTGGATCCTGGATCGGGGAAAACCCAGCTATTAAAAACATTAGGAAACAACTGAGGAAATTTGAATTTGAAATAGATATTAGATGATGGTATAGAATTATTACTAATTTTTTATGCGTTACAACACTATTATGGCTATACAGGAGAATGTCTTTATTCTTAAGAGATGTAAGCAGAAGTACATATAGGTGAAGTTTTAGGTCTCCAACTTATTTTCAAATAGTTCTGAAAGATAAAAGCATCTTAGAAAGACTGACTGTGGCAAAATAATTGGTGATTGGTGAATATAGGTATGGAGTATGCAGACATTCATTGTACTACTCGTTTAACTTTTCTGTAGGTTTGAAATGCTTTAAAACTAAAAAGTTGGCAAAAAATGGCACTGTCCTTTAAAAGTAACCAAATGTAAAAGGTATCACTAAAACAGTTCTCTGTAACATTTTGGAAAGAAGCACCTAGTTGATGTAGAATGATTGTCATCTCTTTGGGCTCCGATTACGTCAACATACAGAAACTATCTCAGGGGACAAATGGGAACTAAAAGTATAAAACAATTATGCAAAGATTGAACAAGTTAAGAGTTTTAGGAAAATGCTGTTCCAAAAGATACTTTTTGACATATTTAAGACAAAGAAACATAGTTATTAGCTGGTAAGGAACTCTTTTAAGTTCTAAGTGTGTCCAAGAAAACACTGTTGAATGAAGATCAATAAATTTTCCTATCTGGAATGGCACACAAAAGAGATTATGTACACAAAAGTGTTAAGTTTCAATTAAAAACAAATGTATTCACACTTTGTACCATCCTAGTAAAAACAGGGATAAAAACATAGGATTAACCCTAGCATCACATTTGGTTCCTCTTTGCTAGACCAGCAATGAATTCACTTAAAAGACACGGTCAGTATTCATTATGACTAACTTCCCTTCACTACTCTACCTTTGTCTTAAGACTTGCTATGTCACAATTTTTAATAGCGTCCTTTCAACAATTCAAAATTTTAACAGCTTGAAACTCATCAGACACACTAATGTAAAACAGAAATCTCATGAAACAAAAGGCAAGTATACCTGTGAGTTCAAACAAAAAGTCACATTTATAGCTTTAACAATAAAGAAATCATTCTTGGAATTGGACCTCAAACTAAAATATATAAGAAGAAAAAAACATAAAGTGCTAAAATGTAATAGAGTATTTCAAACACACAAGGTTAGACAAGGTATTCTAGCAGATGAAAGGAGAAAGAAATCACAACACTACAATGGCTATAATAAACAAGATGGACAATAAAAAGAGTTGGTGAGGATGTGCAGCAACTGGAACTTTCAAACATTGCTGGTGGGAATGTAAAATGGTGCAGCCACTTTAGAAAACAGTTTAGCAGTTCCTAAAAATGTTAAACATGGAGTTACCGTGTAACCTAGCAATTTCACTCTTTACATAGATAAGAGAAATGAAAACATATCCACACAACATGCACATAATTGTTATAGCAGTATGATTCATATTAGACAAAAAGTGGAAACAACAAATGTCCATCTACTGATGACTGGAGGAGGGGACTGGCTCAAGCAATTGAGCACCTGCTTCCCACATACGTGGCCCTGGATTCAATCCCCGGCCCTAGTACCATAATTTTTTAAAAAGTCCTATCCTGATGACTAGATATAAAATGTGGTATATCCAAATGAAATATCATTTGGCCATGAAAAGAAATGAAGTACTGATACATGCTACAACATGGAAAACCCTTGAAACATTATGTACCCATATGGAAAAAAAACTAAACACATAGATTTGATGATTCTACTTATGGATACCAAATATGTCCAGAATAGGCAAGTCTATAAGGCTCTAACGCAGATTAGTAGTGGCCAAGGCCTGTAGGTAGGAGAGAATTAGAAGTAATGGCTAACAGGTATGGGGTTTCTTTTGGGGATGATGAAAATATTCCGGAATTAATAGTGGCAATGTTTGCCGAACTCTGTGAATAAACACTTTCACAAAAGGGTGAATTTTATGGTATGTGAATTATTTCAACAAAACTATTTAAAAAAAAAGATAAGGTCCCCCACCCCTCCGATATTAGCAAAGGACACAGACAATTCATAGAATAAAAACTATAACATATAAATGGCCAATAAATACACAAAAAGTTCAAACATTTGTAACCAAATAAATATAAACTTAAACAAAACAAAAAGACAGGAATGAGGTAATATGATCTGGACTAAAGCAAAGAATAAAGAAAGGCAGGCAGAATAAACAACCAAGTTTTATTTTATTCAGAGACACCAAAAAAACTACTAAAAGCCACAAGCAGCAAAGAGAAACAGAGAATTATTTTGGTTGAAGTGTGTGGACATATGAAATAGTGAGGCCTTGGAGACCAACGGGGGAGTAGGAAGGTTACTGATAATCCAAGCATTAATTGACTACGGCCATGTCTCAGAATCCCAAGACCTCAGCGGACTGGGTTTCTGTCACAGACAAAATGGCTTAGGCAGAAAGATGAGGGGAGAGGGATCTTCCTCAGACTGAAAAAAAAAGGGGGTGGGGAAGAGAAACAGGAAAGACTTCTACCCTAATGCCCCATCCCTACTGCTACCAAGGACACAGCATGTGCCAGAGGGTGAAGCCAGTAGGTCTTTAAGGCAGGAGAGTTCCGAAAGCCCCCAAAGTTCAAACTGCTTGCCAGAGACGAAGCAAGAAAAAGGCAGTGTGAGTCCCAGGAGAGATGGGGATGGACAACTGGTCATGGACCCAGCACGCTCACCTGGTGAGAGCTCCTCAATCTAACAAAAGATTATTAAACACTTTACCTCCCAGCACTCCTGGGACCAAAAAATAACAAGAAAGGTGAAGATGGACAAGCCATGGACCAAAAGTGTACAATGGCAAGATACGTTTTCTAGGAAGGAGCTCCTTAACACAAGGGATATGAAATTAGTATCCTCCTCCAAGAACTCCTGGGAGAGGAAATATTTAGAATGATGGAGATGGACAACAGACTGAACTTAGAATACAAACATGGACCTAGATAATTTAGAAATTAAAAGAATTTACAAAAAATATGCTTCTGGGAAACAGATGTGGCTCAAGTGATAAGGTCTCTCTGCCTACCATATGGGAGGACCCAGGTTGGATCCCTGGGGCCTCCTGGTGAAAAAGAAGAAGAGAAAGCGTGCCTGCATAGTGAGCCAGTGCCCACATGGTGAGCTGAGATCCCACATGGGTGCCCACGTGGCAAGCCAAGTGCCTGTGCAACAAGCCAAGTGCCCGGGCAAGTGAGTCATGCAGCAAAGTGATGACACAACAAAAGAGAGATGAAGGGGAGAGTCAAGGCAAAGCACAGCAGAGACCAGGAAATGAGATGGCGCAACTGACAGGGAACCTCTCTCTACATCAGACATCCCCAGGATCAAATCCCACTGAATCCTAGAGGAGAAAGAAGAGAAGAAAAGAGAAATAGATAGAGAAGATCACACAGCAAATGGACACAGACAGCAAAAACAGCAGGGCTGGGAAGGGGGAGGGGAAGGAAAAAAACATGCTTCTTGAACTTTCGGAATGAATTAGGTAGTGGTTAAATGAAAACACTCTCCAGAGGTGAGGTGCTAAGCACTTATATTTGGTCAAAATTAAATGGCTAATATCCTTAACTACAAATAACTTACTTTATTTTTTTTAAAGATTTATTTATTTCTCTTCCCTTCCCCCTCCCCCACCCCATTTGCCTGTACTGTGTCCATTTGCTGCATCCTCCTCTTTGTCTGCTTCTGTTGTTGTCAGCGGCACGGGAATCTGTGTTTCTTTTTCTGTTGCATCATCTTGTTGTGTCAGCTCTCCGTGTGTGCGGCGTCATTCCTGGGCAGGCTGCACTTTCTTTTGTGCTGCACAGCTCCCCTTACGGGGCGCACTCCTTGCGAATGGGTCTCCCCTATGCGGGGGACACCTCTGCGTGGCACGGCACTCCTTGCATGCATCAGCACTGTGTGTGGGCCAGCTCCACACGGGTCAAGGAGGCCTGGGGTTTGAATCGTGGACCTCCCATGTGGTAGAAGGATGCCCTACCCACTGGGTCAAGTTTTATTTTATTTATTTACTTATTTTAAAGATTTATTTTTATTTAATTCTCTCCCCTTTCCTGTTCCCCCCCCCCCCCGCCCCTCCTCCCCGTTTTCTGCTCTCTGTGTCGATTCACTGTGTGTTCTTCTGTATTTGCTTGTATTCTTGTCAGCGGCACCCGGAATCTGTGTCTCTTTTTGTCGCGTCATCTTGCTGCATCAGATCTCCATGTGTGCAGCGCCTCTCCTGGGCAGGCTACACTTTTTTCACTCTGGGTGGCTCTCCTTATAGGACACACTCCTTGCGCGTGGGGTTCCCCTACATGGGGGACACCCCTGTGTGGCACGGCACTCCTTGCATGAATCAGCAGTGCACGTGGGCCAGCTCATCACATGGGTTTGGCCCTGGGTTTGAACCTTGGACCTCCCATGTGGTAGGTGGATGCTCTATCCATTGAACCAAATGTGCTTCCCCAAATAACTTTTAAAAACAGAGAGGGACTTGTGGGAAGATGGAGGATTAGAGAGGTAGAGGGATCATTTCTCTCCAAGAAAAAAAAATAGCTAGAGGATCATGGAGGGCTACTCTGGGGCTCAGTACACCACAATAAGGTGTGAAACCACCCAGAAGAGAGAGCAGGGAAGGAAAAGTGTATCAGTTGGCCATAAATCCTGTGAGTAAAGCTGCAGCAGCAGCAGCTGGCACTCAACCCCCACACACGGAGCAAACAGCAGTCTGTGGTCTGCAGTGACTATAGACGGCAGTGGCTGTGGACTGAAGGTGTTGCAGGAGTCCTCATCCCTGAGAAAGGGGAGAGGGAGGGACATGGTCTACAGCAAATTCAGATTTTGGTCTGCTGCAATGGAGGGGTTGCACCTTCCAGGCCAGGTGGGCAGTGACACTGTTTGCATTGAGAGCCAGCAGGGAGCTAAAGATTATTTGTTTTCTCAAACACCCTCTTTACTATCCTGGACTGGTTGCTGAGGAACAGGGGAAAAGATGGTGCAGCCAGCCGAGGGAGAACAGCTTGAGAAAGTTTATTTGTGAGGCTTGATCAGCCCTGATGACACTGATTCTGCATAACCCATCTCAGTTACACAGAATGCATTCCACCATAGCACTTGCCTGAGCTAAGAGGTCTGCCAAAGAGCAACATCTGCTGGCAGACCAGAAAATTGCATGAAAATAGAAAAATAATAAAAGAGGCAACCAGGTGCCCTTACTGCCCATCTCTCCAAGGCCTTGGAAACTGGCCTGCACCCCACTGCTGGGGCTTTAGCCCTGGTTTGAGCAGTCAAACAGGAGCAATCCTAAATATTTAGAACAGGTTGAACCAAGAGTCAAAGAACATTGGTAGTACATAGCTACGTAACAGGAAATCCCCAGGCAAGAGAGAAACTAAACATAGAGAAACTCAGCATCAGAATCAGATGCCTAGACATCAGCAAAAAATTACAAGTCATACTAAGAAAAAGAAAGCTATGCCTCAGGCAAAGGAACAAATCAAAGCTCTAGACAAGACACAGGACTTGAAACAACTAATCAATGAGGTTCATAGAAATCTCCTAATCAAATGATGGAGTTGAAGGCAAACTCTTGGCAAACTCTTGCAAAACTGAAAGGAGAAACAGACATCTCTACAATAATAGTCGGCAACTTGAATATACCACTTACATCAATAGAGAGAAAAACTAGACAGAAGATCAAAAGGAAACAGAGAACTTGAACAATATGATAAATGAGTTGTGTCTGACATATATAAACAGAACCCTGCACCCCAAATCAGCAAGTTATACATTTTTCTCAACTGTTCATGGATCATTCTTCAGGATACAGCACATGTTGTACCACAACACAGCTCTCAATAAATTTAAGAAGATTAAAATTATACAGAGTACCCTCTCTGATCATAATGGAATAAAGCAGGAAAGGGGGGAATTTGCACATATATGAATACTGAACAACACACTCCTAAAGAATCAGTGGGTCAAAGAAGAAATTGCAAGAGAACTCGAGATGAATGAAAAAGAGAACACAACTTATCAAAACTTATGGGATACAGCAAAGGCAGTATTGAGAGGGAAATTCATAGCTTTCACTGTCTATATTAGAAGAAAGAGCTAAAATCAAAGACCCAAAAGAAAAATGGGAAGAACTAGAAAAAGAACAACCAAGCAAGCAAAAAGAAAGAAACAGCAAAGATCAGAGCAGAAATAAATGAATTCAGATCCAAAAAAAATAGAGAATATAAGCAAAACCAAAAGCTGGTTCTTTGAGATCAATAAAATTGACAAACCCTTAGCAAGACTAACAAAGAAAAAGAGAAGATACAAATAAAATTAGGAATGAAAAGGGGAACATTATGACAGACCCCACAGATATAAAAAGGATCATAAGAGGATACTATGAGAAACTATATGCCAACAAATTAGACGAACTAGACAAAATGGACAAATTCCTAAAAAAGGCATAAACAACTTATAACTAGTCTACAAGAAATACAGGAACTCAACAAACCAATCGCATGCAAAGAGAATGAATTAGTTATCAAATCTTCCAACAAAGAAAAGTCCAGGACCAGAAGACTTCACAGGTGAATTCAGCAAAACATTTTGAGAAGAATTCTATTTAAAGTCTTTCAAAAAATTGAAAAGGAAGGAAAATTACCCAACACATTTTATAAAGGCACATCACCATAATACCAAAGCCAAATAAAGACACTACAGGAAAAGAAAATTACAGATCTCGCTGATGAATACAGATGCAAATATTCTCAACAAAATTCTTGCAAATTGAATCCAACATCAAATAAAAATAATTATACATCATGATCAAATGGATTTTATTCCAAATATGCAAGGGTGGTTCAACATAAGAAAATCAATTAATATAAACACCATATTAACAAATTGAAGGGAAAAAAAATACATGATCATCTTGATTGGTGCAGAAAAGGCATTTTACGAAATCCAGCATCCTTTCTGGATAAAAACTCTTCAAAAGATAGATATAGAAGGAAAGTTCTTGAACATAAAAAAAGGTATATATAAAAATTCCACAGCCAACGTAGTACTCAATGGGGAAAGGTTGAAAGCTTTTCCTCTAAGATTAAGTAACAAGGCAAGGATGTCCACTGTTACCACTGTCATTCAACATTGTGCTAGAAAATCTAGCTAGAGCAATTAGGTAAGAGAAAGAAATAAAAGGCACCCAAATAGGAAAAGAGGAAGTAAAACTCTCACTTTTCCCAGAAAACATGATTCAATATTTAGAAAATCCCGAAATATCCACAACAAAGCTTTTAGAGCTAATAAATGAGTTCAGCAAAGTGACAGGATACAAGATCAAAATGCAAAAATCAGTAGTATTTCTAGTCACTAAGTAATGAGCAAGCTGAGGAGGAATTCAAGAAAAAAATTCCTTTTACAACAGCAACAAAGACTCAAATATCTAGGAATTAATTTAACCAGGAATGTAAAGGATGGTATTCAGAAAATTTAAAAACACTATTAAAAGAAATCAAGGAAGACTTAAACAAATGGAAGGATATTCTGTGTTCATGAATTAGAAAACCAAACATTGTGAAGATGTCAATTCTACCCAAACTGACTTACAGATTTAATGCAATACCATTCAAAATTCCAGCAGCCTAATTTACAGACATAGAAAAGTCAATTGTCAAATTTATTTGGGAGGGAAATGGGTTCAAATAGCCAAAAACATTCTAAAAAAGAAAAGTAAAGGCAAAGGACTCATGCTTCCTGACAGTTAACTGTATTATAAAGCTACAGTGGTCAAAAAAGCATGGTACTGGCATAAAAATAGACACATTTTTATGAACTAAATATATTATGTAAACTCATGAAATTAATAATTAGTATAGGTCACCAGAAAATAGAACGAGGGTAGAGAATGGAAAGGTGACGGTTAATCTGTGCAGAATTAGTTAAAAGGTTGTTTGTAAATCTTCGGAAATAAATGGAAATGGTGAGAGCACATCATGCTGTTTTTGACTAGAAATGCTATTTTATGGGTATGACACTGAAAGGGACAGTCTATGGGCATGTATATTACTAGAAGGGGAGCTAAAAAATATAACATGGGACTATATAACAGTGAAACCTCATGCAAAATAAGAATATAGGTGATATTGCATATATAAGATTTTTACGAAATATAAATACAAATGTACCAGAGAGAAGGAAACAGAATAGCAGCTATGTACAGTAGGAGAAGCACAGAGAGAATGAGAGGTGACGAGTTTTGTTTGCTTGTTTGGTCTTTGTTTTTTAGTATCATCATCATTACTATTATTATTATTAATGGAATAATGAAAATGTTCTTAAAATGATTGGAGTGATTATTGCACAACTATGTGATTATACTGAATACTACTGACTGTACACTTTGGATGGGTTTACGCTTTATTAATATGTATTAATAAAATCAGTTTGTTAAAATAAAAAGACAGGCACACTGCTCAATGGAATTGAATTGAGAGTTCAGAAATACACCTTCACCTCTAAGGCCCACTAACTTTAAAAAATATATATTTAATATATTTTTAACAAAGAAGTTGTAAACTTACAAAACAATCATGCACATGTGTAGAATTCCCATACAACAACCCTTCACCAACATACCATACCATTGTGGAACATATGTTACAGAATATGAGATAGTATCATCAGAATGTTACCATTAACTAAGGTCCACAGTGTACTTTTGGCATATTTTTTCCATACCCCTCTACTATTAACACAGCATACCTTTGGCCTTGATGCAAGAATATTATAGTATTGCTGTTAACTATAGTTCACAAGTTACCTTAATTGTATTCTTCCCATGCTTCTCCACCTTCCCACTACCCTGCAATAGTGATGTGCATCCATTCTAGTTCACAGAAGGACCTTCACATTTGTACTATTAATCACAATTCTCATCCACCTCTGGATTCACTGTGTTTTTCAGTCCCTAGATAATTCTCTAGCTTTCTTTCAATTGATATTTACATCCCTAGACAACCCTTTTCAGTCACAATCCTATTTATAAACCAGCTGTTACTCACTACAATGTGTTACCATCAACTCTATCCATTTCCACTCTTATAATTAAATTAAATTTAATTAAAACTTCTACATACATTAGGCATAAGTACTCCTTCACAGCCCTCCTCTTATCTCCTAATAACCTATACTCTAGGTTTTAGCTCCATGCGTGGTCAAATGATTTTTGATAAGCCTAACGGGTCGACTTTTCTGGGACAAAACAACCTCTTCAACAAATAATGCTGGGAGAACTGGATATCCATAACCGAAAGAATTAAAAAGGACCCCTATCTCACTCTCCATATAAGAATCAACTCAAAATAGATCAAAGATCTAAACATAAAAACCAGGACCATAACTCCTTAAAGATAATGCAGGGAAACATCTACAAGACCTTGTAGGAGGTGAGGGTCTCTTAAACCTTACAGTCAAGTACAAGTAACAGAAGAAAAAATAGATAAAGGGACCTCCTCAAAATTAAACACTTCTGCAGGCCAAACGACTTTGTGAAGAGGGTTAAAAGGCAGCCTACTCAATGGGAGAAAATATTTGGAAATCACACATCTGACAAGGGTCTAATATCCATGATATATAAAGAGATCATACAACTCAAAAACAAAAAGACAAATGACCTGATTAAAAAATAGAAAAAAGACCTAAAGAGACATGTATTTCTAAAGAAGAAATACAAATGCTGAAAAAAATGTTCAACATGACTGGCTATTAGAGAAATGCAAATCAAAGCTACCACAACATATCAATTCATACTTACTAGACTGGCCACTATTCAAAAAGCAGACTACAAGAGTCGCAAAAGTTGTTGAGAGATAGGAACACTTAATCACCGTTGGTGGGAATGTAGGATGGTATAGCCACTGTGGGAGTGTCTGTCTGGTGGCTTCTAAGGAAGTTAGATACAGATCTACCATGCGATTGGACAATACCACTACGTATGTAACCATAAGAACTGAAAGCAGTGACATGAACAGACGTGCACACTGACATTCACAGTGGCAATCAATGCGAAAAGATGCAAACAACCCAGGAGTCCATCAACTGATGAATGGATAAACAAACTGTGGTATACACACACCATGGAATATTATTTAGCAGTAAGAAGAAATGAAATTGTTAAGCATATGACAACAGGAATGCATTTGCAGGACATTATGTTGAGTGAAGCAGCTCAGATACAGAAGGACAAATACTGTATGATTTCACTATTATGAACTAAATATAATGAGCAAACTCATGGAGTTAATAGCTAGACTATAAGTCACCAAAGAATAAAATGTGTTCAGAGAATGGAAAGTGAAGGGTTTAATTTGTGCAGAATTAGCAAAAAGTTGTTTGTAAATTTAAAAAAATGAATAAAAATGGTGAAAGCACATCATAGGATTTGGAATTAGTAGTGCTACCATATGGGTATGATAGTGTTTTTTTTTCCTGTAATGAAAATACTCTAATATTGACTGAGGTAATGAATGCATAACTCAGTGATTATACCAAATACCACTGATGGTACACTTTAGATAAATTGTATGGTTTATGAACAACAACAACAAAATAATAGGGTGAGTTTGGGGGGAAAATATACCAAATGTAAGATATGGGCTATAGTTAGTAGTAATACTTTGAAGATGTTCTTCCATAATTTGTTAAAATGTTTCACAAAAATGCAAAGTATTTGTGGTGAGGTGATGATGTATGGGAGCCCTGTATGATGTTATACATGCTTGTTTTTTAAGTCCAACAATTTTTACTATATACTTATTGTTTATGAATGATATACTTCAATACATTGTTTTTAAAATGAAGAAAGAGGGAAAAAGACCAAAAATCATATGGAAAATTGACATAAACAGACAATAAAATGAGATATAAAAATGGTCCTTAAACATATGAAAAACTGTTCAATTCACTTGAAAGAAAAGAAAAATCACAATTGCGCTGAGATACCATTTGTCACCCATTGGACTGGCAAAAATTTCAAAGCTTTACAATTTACTGTGTTGGTGAGGCTGTGGGGAAACAGGAACTCTCACACCCTGCTGATGAAAATTGAAAATGGTACATCCAATGGAGAGGAATTTAGAAATGTCTAACCATTCTAACTGAGATAGACTTATTGGAGAGGCATCACCTAAGTTGAGTTCTGAATGATCAATGGGAGTATACTAGTTTGGGGAAAGGAGAAGAGACTAGAATGCCAAGAGCAAATGGGGGAATTTGAAACATTACATTCCAGAAACTCAGTATTGCTGGAACTGCATATCAGGGAAGAAGATAGATGAAACTAGAGAGTCGGGCAAGTAGATCATAAAGTTTTTGTATATTAGATTAAGGATTTTGAGTATTAAGGAGGAAGGAGCCACGAGAGGGGGCTTTTAACAGAATGATCATTCTGACCAAGGCAGGGCCAAATGAGGGTAAAAGGCTGCAGCACATTATGCTGCAGATAATCCAGGAAAATCTAGACAAGGACACCATTTGCAATCACTCGGTGTGGTGACCTCTGTTCTCAAGGATTCCTATATGCTAGCTTCCCAACTGCCTAAGCAAGCAGAGACCCTGTGGCTTAGATGGCCACACAGCAATAATCTTTGTGGTATCTTCCCCCCTCCCCGCCACCATTTAAACAATGCATCTGGGCATAGAAGACATTTCATAATCTTACTGTGTTTTATCATCCAAGATGACACTGTCAAACCCTGATATTTAGCTTCAATAAGTAAATAATGCAATGAAACTGGATCCAAACTTTAAGGAGATGATGTGGGTTGGGCATTATATCTATGGCATCTAATACAGGACTTTAGCTATAAAGGCCTTTAAGAATAAGATCATCCAAAAAAAAAAAAAAAAGAGAGAGGAGAGAAAAATGAAAAAATAAAAAATAAGATCATAATACTTTTTAGAAGCTTGCTTTTTTCCCCCTTGACTCTGAGGAAATAAGTCTGTACCTGCAGGTATAATTAAAGATGCAAATTATCTTCTAAAATTTATTCACGTATCTTTTAAAATCACAGAGATTTAATTTCATTTTTTCTACACTGTAACCAAATCCTTATTAATGTAATAAGGTAGTAAGAAAGATACCTTAGAGCAAAAGGAAAAAAGAATAACTGTTAGTAGTGGGGGCTAAAGAATAAGCTATTTTTTACTTAGAGCCCTATGCTTCATTTTTTTAAATCAAGAGATGAACACAACTCTATTGATAAAGCTTCAGTAAAGAGCAATTGAGGGAAAAAAAATAAACATTTTATTCCCATATCCTTCAGATTAAGATCTTTTAAAAGTGCACTTAAAAAAAAAAAAGTACACAGGCCTGGCAAGAGTAAAGAGAAGAATTCTATAAGGACTGAATAGCAACTAGACCCTGACAAGAGTTCTGCCACCTTTAAGACTTCATGCGAAACCCAAAGAGAAAATTATTATGGTTTCAAATGGTAAAAACACAGATCCTGCACACCTCTGCCTCCTTTGCCATTCTTCCCACCCACATATTGCTCCATCTCTAATAGTGAAGGCAAGAGCTAATAAATACCATGATTTCAGGAAAAGTCACTGTTAGGAGACTTACGGTTCTTCTCTCAAATAAAACCTTATTCAGGGAGTGGCAGCTAGCAGCTGGAACTCTGTAGTATCTGTAAGATTTTCTATAAACCTACAACTGCTTAGATAAGAAAGAAAATAATGGGTGGGCTATTCAGGTATTTTAGAGGCAAAAAGTTGTATTTTCAGACCTAGCAACAAACACCAAAGCTGAGTCTCTAATACTCTACTCTACTAGGACACCTATCAACAATGGACTTATTAATGCAGTGTCACCCAAACTTTCCCCCCCCCCCCCCATCATGGCCCACACAGAAGGTGTTAACTCTGTAGGTACAATGGAAATAAAGAAAATAGCTGCCACTGGAGGCCATCTGGCAAGGGTCACTAGCAGCCCCAGGCCCGACTTTCAGTATGGTGAGATCAGAACCTTAACTTTCCTAAAACCTCTTCTCAGTCTTTTAGGATTGTAATACCCATGCTCCCACGGATGGTTACTTTCAAATCCAGGATCTACTACCAACTAGTTTCACTCCCTCGGGTAAATAACTTCACTTAGCTTTAGTGAAATATGGAAAAACTACCTACCTAGAAGAGGTACTGTGGAGATTAAAAATAATAAAAGCAAACCTCTTAGCATAGTACTTGGCAGGCAATCAATAAGAATCATTATCACTATGAAGAGTTGTTGAATTAAAGAAGGGAAATCGAACCTGTGTACAGTGGTAATGTTACTGAGATAAGCAATTGTAGACTATCCTCTCCTTAGGGTCTAAGAATTATAATGTTTTATAAAACTCTGAAAACCATATACTGCCAACTTCTTCAAAATCATAATTGTTTTCCTCATCAACACTCATAGCCTCTTACTCTAGTATTTTTAAAGCGATTATCCTTGCCACTCATCTACTCAGGAATACTGGGAATATTACACTGATACACATATATACAAGAAGTGATACTGATATACACTGTAGAAACTGAGCTTGGAAAACCCATGAAGGACCACCGCAAGATATCTGGAGAGGGAAGAAGACATCAGCATGTTTTTCTTATTTGGATTTCCCTTAAGTGAAAATAATCCAACAGTCTATGGGTAAAAATTGTCCCTCACAAACAGTAGACAAAATTCTTTCCTATAATTAGCCTGTGAGAAAGTGCTGTAATGAAGAACTGCTTCAAAACAAATGAGACAGATAACTGCACACTCTACAGATATACTAGAGAACAGCATCTGGATCTCTGAAAAGAGATGTGTAAGTGGCTATTGATAAACCATGCCAAGGTCAGATTAGGATGTCAGAGGATTTCACATATCCAGGGAAAGAAGAGGCCACCACAATCAATTCTGAGATGCACCATGTTTTTCAAGCAGTGTTAACTCCCAATTTCCTATTGATTAAGATAGGGTATTGTTATCAACTCCAAACACAAACTTTACTGCCTATCACCAGAAATTCTCTTTCTGATAACTTGTGACACACAAGCTGTAGTAGTAAGCATTTGACACTGCAATATAAGTTATTACAATACTCAATTACAATCCCCCAAATACAATTTTAACCTTTCAGGGGAGGATAGAGTTTGGGAAGGTAAAGGATTCTTGAACTGTTCTTAGAAGAAAAAGATAAAGCATAGTCTTTATGCACAAGAAACTCAAAACAAACAAACAAGAAAAAACCCTAGTCTAACAAAATAAATGACTCCTGGAAAGAGACTGTGAAATCAACTTTAGTCCTTGGTTAAGTGAAGAAATGTGTGAGTAGCTTCTATGTTCTAGACACACCACACCAGTAGAGTCTATGTTCTGGGAAACACAAGGATGGGTGAGACATGGCTCCTGCCCTATAGAAATTCAAGGTGTAAAAATAATGTCTTAAGAGCCACAAGAGTTTTTTTATGATGTTATATTAATAGAGACAAAAATATAAGCTAATAAAATACATTTATGTTGCTAAACATAAGCCAGAAAGAATGCTTACTACTGTAAGAGAAATGTGCTATCCAATTTTTGGAATATGATTAAAGGTGTCGTGTACTTTCAGGAAAATAATTAATTTATGACACGTTTTATTAAAAGAACCTCAAATTTGTTCTTATACATTAATGGAACATGTTTCAAAGATTGTTTGCTTTTAAATGTAACGCACGAATTAAGTTTTTAAAAGTGAGGGAGAGTAGAAGGAAGCTAAAAAAAATTATAAAGCCTTGGCTAAAGCACCACATAAAAAGAAGCATTCCCTATAAAATATTTCCTCCCCACTACAAAAAATACAATTTGTAAATTAGGTGCTTTTCAGCTTGCCACGTAGGGCGTGGCACTGGAGCTCTCACACTTACCTCAATGACACTTGGATGAGCTCTCACAAGTCTGGACATTCAGGTTTCCGAGCAAAGGCCAGTTAACTCCGTAATTCTCCCCAAGCCTTGAATCAACACTGCACCTCTGTGCGCCGCCATCCCTACCCACCTATACACATGCATCCAGGCTAAAGAATACAAATCCTATCTTCCACATCTGGAAACGCTTTAAGAAGGAGTCATGGAAGAAACACCCCCTCCTCCGAAAATATCTACATTCTCTCCTATCTCGTTTTAGAGTCTCGACTACCCGAACGCAGGCTAAATCTGTGCAGGAACCCAGGGCAGGCTATTCAGTTCAGTGTGGAGCGGCTAATGACTTCAGAATGAAAAAAGGCCATTCCTTTAACTGGCACAAGATGCTCCCTGGCCGAGATGCTTAAAAAAAACAACTGCTCTAGTACAAGCAAGGAGTGGAAAGAAAGAAAAGGAGGGGAGAGAGGTGGAGGGAAGCGCGGGGACTGCGGCGGTAGCGGCGGCGGGTCCCCACAGGTCGCGGGCACCGCCCGGGCGGGGACCTCCGCGCGACGGCCAGGACAGGGACGGCCCAGAGTTGCGGGGTGACCTTCCGGCGAGGCCAACTCCGAGGGGCTGCGGGGCGCAACGGACTGCCGCCGCACACCCGCTCTTGGGGGCGGACTCGCCCGCACAGTGGCGAACGCAGCGCCCGGGATTCCAGCCCGGGCTCGTCCTGGAGCTCGTCCCCGAGGAGAACGCGGGATGTGCAATCACGGCAGCCGGGCCCCGCGCCTGGGCCTCGGACCGCCGCCGCCCGGACACACCCCCGTCGCCGGCCCAGCTGCCCCGGCCCCTCCCGGGCGGCCCGAACGGGCATCTCTCACCTGCACCGCGAGCCGGTCTGGTGCCCCGCGGGCTCCGGAAGCCGCGGCTGCTCTGCCTCCAGCCGGAGGGAGCTCGACCCTTGTCCTCACGGAGGCTCCGCGCTGGGGAGCAGCTGAAGGAGGAGTACGGCGGGCGGCGGCGGAGCCTGAGCGGCAGGAGGAGGAGGACCCCGGGCTCTCCGCTCTCAGGAGATACACCCTCCTCCTGGCCGCTCTGCAGCAGCCGCCACAGATCACTTCCGGGGCGCCGGGGGCTGGGGTGGGGCCGACCCAGAGCAACTTCCTGTCCGCGGGCTGAGAGTAGGGCGGACGAGAGCTGGAGTCGGAGAACAATGACCGGTGCCCGCCTCTTTGGTCCGGAGAGAGCCGTCTGCTCTGCCTTTCCGGCGGCCCCACCCCCGGCTCCCTGCGCCCTACAAAGTGAAGTCACCTTTCGGGGGTTCGGGCGTGGCCGCAGGTTTAGCGAAGGTTCCCGGATCTCCGCGTCTGCGTTGCGACGTCCTTGTCTCTCTCCTGAGGACCAGGAGGGGCTTCTTGGGGGAAGGTGGGGGTTCGTGGAGGGCGCCATCTTGATTCTAGAGGGGCAGCCCCTTCTCTCCGGGCGTATTAGGGCGGACGGCACCCCTGTCCTGGGACCGGCGTTTTACAGCATGGAATCGGCGACGTGTCTCGACGTGGGCCGAGTGCTGGGTGGAGGGTCTCGGTTGGCTGACCTGGGCCTCGTGTCTAACTGCTGACCCCTGGACAGCTCGGTTCCTCGGGTGGTCAGCGAGCTCTTCCTGAGGGGCTCGGCTGCCCCGACACACTGAAGGTCTGATGCGGCCCATGGCACTGTTATTTGAAAAGTGAAGTTAGAGGTATTAACACTAAATTGGTTGCTTTATTTAAATTCCTCCACATGCTCGAAATCGATCGCAGGTCGACTGAGAAACACATCTGTTAGCAGCTACGGATTCTTACCTCTTAACATTTATTTTCTTATCTTACCCCATCCCCCAATTGAATACCCACTTTGTGGTGGACATTGCCCCGTCCTTGCTTCCAAAGAATGCCCAGTATTGTGAGTACACAGATGTGAAAGCAAATAATTGACTGGAAGTACAGTATAAAGGAATGGGTGACTTTAGTAACTCTGAGCTGGAGTTTTCAAGAGAAATAGGAATTTTTCTGGCATAAAAATAGTGGCTAGGGGAGCAAATACATGTCTGAACAAAAAACATGCAGCATCTGCATAGGTCCAGCGACAAGAAATAATGTGTGGAAAGGTCCAAGTAGCGTTTACTTGCACAAGTAAATACTACTTGCCTGAGTTGCTGAAAAAGATGAGGCTGGAGAAACAGACAGTAATCAAATCATGAATCATCTTTGATCTCACGGGGAGGCAGTGAGGAATCCCTGGATGTTTCAAGTAAGGGAATGGCCGTGAACAGATTAACAATTTAAGCTGTTCTTTTTATTAGTGAAGGACAGTTAGTTGAAGGAACAGAGCAAGCAGAGAGTTTATAGGTAAGGAGCCATTGCAGAAATGTGAGTGGCAAAGGAGTCTTAAAATTTCAGGAGGCTAAATCAACTGATTTTGATAATGGATTGATGGGGAGGGAGGGATACTGTATGAGATATAATGGAAATGGCAATAATATGCCTTGTTTTGGGTAACGGTATATTTTACCAAATGAGATGAGTTGGGATGGAATGGGAAAGAGGTACAGAAAATAAGTTTGATTTTAGATTTGGTGAGTTTGAAGTGCCTTTGGGTATCTAATGACAATTGCTATATGGTCTAGAATTCTCGGGGGTCTTTAGGCTGAAGTTAGTAAATAAAAATGCTGAAACTACCACATCAAGGTAGACCATGTATTCTCACTTCATTGAGCACAATTTCAAAGCCACTTATTTTCTCCCTACCTTTACTTGGGAAATTTGCTGAAATATTACGTTTAAAAAAACACAAAACAACCCCATGTTGTGATATGTTCCCATCTAAAGACCAATAGTCAAATGCTTAATGGTCTTCTAAGGATCATAAAAGTCAGCCCTATCAAAAACTGGAATATAACATTGGTAACTAGCATAACATAAACTCATCAGAGGAAGTAGCATTATCTTTGTTGATATTCTGTAATAAAAACGTATTTATTTAATCATTGACAGTAAAAAACTTAGACTGGCTACAGGCCAAGGATTGAGGGTGGCAGTTTACACAAGTATCTGCTGAATGAGGAACCACAAGGAGGATGACTTTACAATGAGCAATGAGAGACACAATGAAAGACAACTTCAAAAGTCAGCCTATCCCAGCTGCTCTGGTTATTCACAGTCTTGCTAACCTAGCATAAAGCAGTCAGAAAAAGAATGGTTCAATTTGAGCAGTCTTCACAAAGCCACAAATAGCAAAAACAACAACAAACAAAACCTATAAATAATAGCTAGAGCAACAAATCAAAAACTTAATTATTAGGCTTTGCTCTGTATTCCTGTTTAGCAGCATTTTTTTAACACAAAGCTGAAGAACTCTTTAACTTACCTTTAGTTCTTAGAGAATTCAAATGCATTACTCTCAATTTTTCTAGAATATACAAACATTTAAATGTATTAAACAACCAAATAATGGATGATATATTGAACTGGAAAAGAGAAGAATGAACTTTCAGCCCCCTTTTTTGTAACCTGTTCAGTGTATGTCTCTAGCAAAGCCACTTCTCTATGCCCTAGTTTCTCTGTAAATATAATAATAACTTTCCACCAGTCTGCCTCTCAAAGATGTAAGAAATAACAAATTAAGGCTTTAAAAACTCTTTGAGGTACCTGGATGAAAGGGCATAATTGTGCATATTATTAATAATTATCACATACGTATTAATAATTAGCACTAATATCCAGTATAACACATGAGCATCCCTAAATTTGCTGTGTGAACAACTCAAAGAACATTAAGCATTCTCTTAAAATATGCTTACATTTCTTTTTGACTTGTGAACTAAATTTTATTTATGTCACATGTGTATTCACAAGTTAGTATATTACTAAAACAGTAAAGGAGATATGTTTTAGTAATTCTTACGTTTACTACTACCTATAGTAGTTGGTGGAAAAGAGCTCATAATACAAGTCTTGAGTCCCACCCTGATCAAGATGGTAACAGAACTCCAAATCAGAGCGCCAAATCAAGAAAAAGTCCACTTAAAAATGGTAGGATCTTGGGAAGCGGACTTGGCCCAATGGATACCACATGAGAGGTCCGTGGTTCAAACCCTGGGCCTCCTTGACCCGTATGCAGCTGGCCCATGCGCAGTGCTGATGCGCACAAGGAGTCCTGTGCCACGCAGGGGTGTCCCCCGCCTAGGGGAGCCCCACGCTCAAGGAGTGCGCTCCGTAAGGAGAGCTGCCCAGTGCGAAAGAAAGTGCAGCCTGCCCAGGAATGACATCACACACACGGAGAGCTGACACAACAAGATGATGCAACAAAAAGACACAGATTCCCGGTGCCACTGATAAGGATAGAAGTGGTCACAGAAGAACACACAGCAAATGGACACAGAGAGCAGACAACTGGGCGGGGGCGGGGGGGGAGGGGAGAGAAATAAATAAATAATAAATCTTTTAAAAAAAAGTGGTAGGATCTCATGGTACCCTGGCTGGCCCCTTCCCCATCCCTCACAGCCCCATATTCCAGAAGGAACAGAGTAACCCTCATGCACATGCTAGAAATATGTATATCTAACCCAGTCTGTTTGGTTATTTGCTCTATGTGTAGAGGTAGCTCATAGAGTTCTCTTGCAAATTGCTGTGGGAGAGCAGTCCAGAGGCTGCCTGGTCAAAGGATTACTGGCCAGGGACTATGAGGAAACTATTTCTAGGAAAGAGGAGACCATGTAAATGGTGAATTCCCAGGACTATATGCATTGAACAAATCAAGGCAGCCCTCAGATTTGGTCTGGAGCTATTCCCTAAATTATATGAATAAATCATGAAGGAGAACATTCACCCAGGTCAATCTGCAAAGATTTTTTTTTTTACTTTGTTGTGGTTAGGTCCTGGCATTCAAGGAAAGCTCTGCCATAATATTTGCTAGATGAAAATTTAAAGAGCAGGGATCTTAAGAGTATAAGTTCTAACAATAACACATTAAAATATCAAAATGTCCAGATTTCACTTAGTCATTTTTGGTTATGACTGATTGCCTGCAGAATCTCCAAATCAGCCAAACCTAAAATTTTAAAAATTAACCTTGTGTGTAGCTGTATCTTTATCAGCTTGAGGACAGGCACTTTGTTTCATTCATGTTTGTATTTTTCATGGTATCAATCATAAGTATTCAGGAAATATTTGAGGATGGGTTAAAATATGTATTTTGATGATTAAAGAAAAAACCTATGTAATCACTGCAGAATGGTATTTTGGTCTATTGAATTATCTGTTTACTACAAGCAGCAAGGAGAAAATACTAATGTGGATTAAGCCCCATTGTGATTCAGCTGGTCACACCTTAACTGAAAAAACATCTTCCTATTTACTGGGAGTGGATGTGGTTCAAGCAAATGGGTGCTCGCCTCCCATATGGGAGGTCCCGCGTTCAGTTCTGGGTGCCTCCTAAAGAAGATTAGGAGATGGATGAGGAAGCCATCAGGGGTTGGGGGGTGACAATAAATAAAAAAGACGTTCCTGTTTACATGAAAGTCACATGCACAAGAATATGGATTATGAACATCCTTTTGCTGAGGTTCATAATTCAGTCTACCACAGTCTGCCCCTTGGATCTCAAAAAGACATGTTCTTCTCACATGCAAAATGCATTCACCCATCCCAATATCCCAAAAGCCTTAAGTATTTTAAGTAACAGCTGAGTCCAAAGTCCTATCAAAATTAGTTATGGGTATAGTTCAACCCGGGGTAAAGTTCCTGTCAGTCTGTGGTCCCATGAAACCTAGAAAACAAGTTATCTAAAATACAATGGTAGGTCAGGCGAAGGATAGACCTTCCTATTCCAGAAGGGAGAATTTGGAAGATAAACAGAAGTCATGGGTCTCAAAGAATTTCAAAATCCAGCAGGGCAAACTCTACTAAACACCAAGGTTTGAGAGTTCATCTGTCTTGTCCTCTGGGCTTGCTGAAGCCCTTCCCTTTCCAAGTATCTGGGAAGCAGCCTGTGCTCCTCCCATGCACTGGGGCCAAGCCCTGTCTTCTTCAAGCCCAGCAGTGGTGGTCATACTCTTCCCCAAAACCAGAGTGTAGGTCCATCCCACCTTTCCATTTGGGTGGTGGCCGATTGCTCCCCAAACATCTGGGTGGAAGGACTGCCCCCTCCAAGCCCCTTGCCAGAAACCTGCCCTGCCCAAAGGGTTGGGTTGAAGCCCCTTTCTTTTGGTTCAAGGAGTTTTCAGGTTAGACCTCTGCTTCCCTGGTTCTTCCCTTGAAGTTGTTTTTTCTTCAATTTGTCTTGTCTCTGTACCCTTTGGTCTAGACCCCCAGTGCTTCTGTTACACAAAAGAATCAAATATCTTGTCAGTTTTGTTTGTAGTTTAAAGGGGCATCTAAACCATCAGACAAATTTTCCACAGATTCTTCCTGGGTAACTGCTTTTCCTGTCCTGACTTCCACTGAAATGGCTGACTGGATTCATGTTTAACCATACCCTCTTTGACAAAGGGTTATTCAGTTAAACCCTTACATAGAATCCTGTACTCTGGAGAGTCATTTCCTGAAAGCCCAAGGAGGTCCCTGATAGCTTCTGGCCCTGGTCTCAGCACACACTATCTGGATAGGCTGAGAATTTTAAAAAGCACCAATATTTAGTTCCTTGTGCTTAAGAGTTTAATTCTCAGTTTATCCCTTTTCTCTTGCATTTTACCATAAGCTGCAAGGAAAAACCAGACTGCTTCTTCCATTGTTACCTTGGGAATCTCCATAGCTAACAAACTCATCAGTTGCAAGTTCTGCCTTCCATCCAACATCAGAACACAAAATGTTCAAGATCTCTGCCAGTTTATACCAAGGATCACCTTTCTTCCAGTTTCCAATTACACATTCATCATTATCTTTCCAAGGCCTCACTGGAAGCATGTCTAATATCTATATTTCTCTCAGCAGTCTCTTCAAAGCAATCTACCTTTTCATATCCAGTGCAACAAAATCCTTATAGCCTTTACCCATTACCCAATTCCAAAGCCAGTTCCACAGTTTTAGTTATTTGCCATAGCAGCAACCTGCTTCTGTTACCAAAATGTTTGCCAGGCTGCTTTGTCAAAGGCCACGCAATGGGTTTTAACCCATTGGCTCACTGTCTCAGAGGTTAGAAGTGGAAAATCAAGGTGTTGGCAAGGCAATGCTTTCTCCCCAAAATCTATAGCATTCTGTTGCTGGCTTGCCACAGTCCGTGGGGCTCCTTAGCTTGCATCTCTGCCTTCCACCACATGAAAGTTTGTCTCCTTATGTCTGCTCTTCCAGTTTCTGCTAACTTCTGACTTGTGGTTTTCTCTGACTTCTGGTTTCCAGTTTCTTCTCTTTAGCGGCCTTCAGTAATATGGATTAAGATCCACCCAATTCAATTGGCCACATCTTAACTAAAAATAACATCATCAAAAAGTCCTACTTACACATGAGTTCACACATACAGGAATGTGGATTAAGATTAATAACATGCTTTTTCAGGGGGTAAATAATTCAATCTACATACCCAGCATCAATTTCTAATGACTCTTATATGCTTATGTTATGTATGTGTACATATATAGAGAGAGACTAGCTTCATGTCTTCAATCAGAATACTAATTTAGTGTTTAATACATCTTATTAAAATGAACTATTCTATCATAAATGAATTGCTTTGTCCTGGAAAAGAGTAGAGTTGTGGGTAGACCAGAATAGAATGACTGTATCTAGTCAGGTGGGATATTAGGTAGAGTGGATAAGAGCAGACAGAACATATCAGAGAAGCTAGAAGGAAGAATGAGATGCTATCAGTATTGGAGTAGCTAACCCTCTGAGTCCAAATTTAGTCAAGGAAGTGGAATTAAATGAGCATTTATGGAATATTTGCCATATTTCAGACATTGTATCAGGTATCTTACAAAAGAAGGACTGGCTTACTAGTTCCCATGAATCTGGGCAATTTGAATCTTAGGAGTCAAAGAACCTAGAATTAATAAGTAGGACAATTGAATAAATTCTATTAATTCCTGCTTTTTATTTTTAAACTATATAGTTTATTATAATAATTAAATGAAAAGTTAAATAAGAAAGTACATATTAGTTATTACTTATAATCAAACCTATAGCTTTTGAACCATACCCTTCATTTTCATTCTTTTTACAATGGAAGGTCATCATACTATCTGTGTTCTGTATTTCAACTTCTCTTGTCTACTTGAGTACCTGTTCCATCAATTATTGCCTTTACAAAAAAAGATTTAATTTTACTTATGTATTTATTTCTATCCCCTGTTGTTTGCGCTAGCTCTCTGCTCATTGAATGCTCATCTCTTCAGGAGGCACTGGGAACCAAACCTGGGACCTCCCGTGTGGTAGTTGGGCACCCAACTGCTTGAGCCACATCCACTTCCCTGCCTTTCTTTTGGGTCTTTGACCTCGCCTCTTTACAGGTTCTGTATCATTTGCATCCTTATTTATTTCAAGTGCCTCCCTCATATATATCCTCCCTCTAGCTTCTGTCCAATTTCCCTTCCTTTCATGTAAGAAAAAATTTGAGAGACTTGTTCATGCTTGCTGTCTCCACTTTTCCACCTCCAAGTTACTCCCCAACCCTTTATAATCAGGCTTTCCTTCCAGCACTGCTGTAAAACTATTCTTGCTAAAAGTCACCAATATCATCCCCATTCCATGATACCTCTGTTCTTAAGCTTTCATTTGCATCTTAAGCTGTTCCTTATTCCTTCCTTTTTGAAAAAAATCTCTTCTCTTGGCTTCTCATGGCTTCCATGTGGTTTCTGGTCACTTACCACTGCCCTTTGGACCTACTGTCTTTGCATAAACATTGCTGTTCCACAGAATTCTAAGACTTTCATAACTTTAACGTAGTCTACACCTTCTTTTTCAATAATCTCATTTGTACCTGTGGTTTTATTTTACTTTGTTTATGTTGATGACATCTAGCCATGAATTCACTCTTAAGCTTGAAACCTAATATATTCAATACTCTACTTGATATCTCTTGAGTGTTTTATAGGCACCCAGGTAAATGGGTTATGTCCAAATGAGTTGATACTGTCAGTCACCCAGTTGCACAAAGCCAGAAATTGAGATGCTTGCTTTGAAATGTCACTCTACTTCTTCAACATTCACTCAAATACCGGGCTCTGATAAACCTTCCTCCTCAGTATATCCCAAAATCATCCATTTCTCTCCATTTCCACTGTCACCTCCCTAGTCCAAGCCATTCTCATCTCCTTGCTATAATATTACAACAGTATAGACTCGATGGGTTCAGTCTTTTCCTCCTCTAAATTCAACTTGCACTCAGCCAACTTCATGATCATGGAAGGCAAATATGTTAAACAAACAAACAAGCAAAAAACCCTCTGCCTAAACTCCTTTAGGACTTCCATTAATCTCAGAATAGTCTGAACTTCATTATGTGTCTATATTATAAAGTCTTACACTATCTAATGTCTGCTTTCCTCTGCAGGCTCATCTCTGGTCACTTTTCACTTCTTTTCACTGCACACACACACACACACATACACACTAAGATCCAGCTCCAAGGATATAGGTAGTTGTCTGCTTTTATATATCAAGTAGTCCTAAAAACATGTATATGAGTTAAATGAGCTAAAGTTAAGCAGGATTTACATATTATACCAGGGTTTTAAAGATTATAATACCTTATAATATCATAAAATTCTTAATTATTATGTAAAGACTTTAGTTGTAACTCTATCATATATATCCATATATATTTAAAATATAGGTTAAACATTAAATATCATAAGTAATTTCTTATTTCAAATTGTAATTATCTTGGAGTGACATTTTGATGACAACATTTATTTTTATGTTGGACAGAAGTTGATGATATAGATTTTGCAAAGTATTGATGCCAGTTTTGCTAATGTCATAAATTTGAGAAAAATTACTGAGAAAAAATTTGAGTTCTGGCTTTCTCTTGATAAAGGATTCTGTAATAAGTTGTACCCCTATTCTAATTTCTACCATGTACTTTCTATACTGGAATCATTAGAATATTTTTGGAGATAATGATTATCAATCTCTAATTTTAACAAGAGTTCCATTTCCTTTGTCATTATACTTTATGTTTTAGATGCAAATGTCAAGGATAAATTTCCAGCATTTCCTATATGTGCCTTAATATAGTTCTTTTCCTTCACATTTGAACCCCAGATCATCTTCAAGCACCTACTTTAGGCTAAAGATTCACAACTTTAGACAAATCTAATGATATCTTTGGCCTTTGTCTCAATAATATTATTGTTAACAGCAGCATTT
Organism: Dasypus novemcinctus; assembly: GCF_030445035.2. Lineage (NCBI taxonomy): Eukaryota > Metazoa > Chordata > Mammalia > Cingulata > Dasypodidae > Dasypus > Dasypus novemcinctus. Next base: position 18,692,952 of record NC_080677.1, read on the forward strand.
TCATTTCCATCCATTTTTATAAAATACTACGCTCGAATTCAGTAAAATATTCAAGTTGAGCAAACTGCTGTACAAAGATGGCATTACCCTGAAATTAAGCTGATGGCTGGCAAGTAATACCATTATGATAATAGCTTCACAATTTTCTTTATCAGCAATATGATACAATCTTGATTCAGCCTAGAGAAAGGTAGAGAGTGGAGTGAGAAGGAAATTAATGTGTAAAATCCAATATTACCTCTCTCAGATTCCTTATCTCTGCTGTTTCTTCTGCCATTCTTCACATCACAATTTAGATGTCATTTCATCCAGGAAACCTTTCCACACCTTCCCTTACTACTGTATGTGACTTAGGCACCTGCTCCACTTGTGCCCTATATTTTTCTTGGCAACTATCGCACTATATTGGAATTGTTTTATTTGTCTTTCTTACTGACTCTGGAGATGAGGAACTTCATCTGTTTTGTGTATTGTTACACAGAGGTAAATACCCTCTGTGTTAATCAAGATATGTTAGGTAAATACTGCAGTAACAGAAAACTTCAAAAATCTCAGTTGCCTAACATCACAAAAGTTAATTGCTTGTTCATATTATGGGGTCCAGTGCCGCTTGGCAGGAACTCTCTGCTCCTTCTTGTCACTCAGGAACCCAGATGTTGGAGGCACCAAGTGATGTGTGTTTCCACCAGCAGGGCAGGGGAAGAGAACCTGGCAAATCTTGCACTGGCTCTTAGCATGACATACTTCTGCTCATAAGTCATTGACAAAGCAAATCACAGTCATGTCTCTCCAAAGCAGGCAACCCTACCATGTGCCCAGAAGAAGAGAAAAACAGGAACATTTATATATGGCTCTAATGATACCATACCCTCTGTCATAGTCAGGACCATTCTGGTTGCACGTGATCTAAATCCAGCTCATTCCAGTTTAGGAAAAAAGAAAGTGATGTGAGAGTAGCTCACAGAATTGAGAAAAAAAATTAAAACACTGGAAATGAAGAAGAGCATCTGAGCCTTGTTGGTAATCAGAACCAAGACTCTTTTTCCATGTCTGGTCTCTGTAGCTTTCTGTAGGTTTGTTCCTATCTCTTTCATTATAGAATGGCTAACTCCATGTGGCCACTGATACCTTCTAATGCTCATACCTCTGGCTCTCACTACACTAGAGAAGGTGGAATGTTTATTTTTCTAGTTTCCTTAGTAAATCCTGGGGATGGGCTCTGAATGGTCTGGTGGGAATTGTGTCCATTCCTAGGCCAGCTATCTGTGAGCCAGGAAACAGAGTCATAGAGCCCAAATGTGGTGTCTGTCCCTTACTCCTCAAGAATTGGGGACCATTTCATGATATAATAGAATCACTGGAAACTAGGCAGCTACCACAACAGGGTACCACAATAGGAAGAGAGAAGATACACAAAAACGGTAAAGAAAAAGGGGGGAAAAAAAAGAGGTGGGGAGGATAATGGGAAGTACATATGGTAAAGAATACTAGGGGAAGTGGACATGGCTCAAGTGGTTGGTCTTCCATCTACCATGTGGGAGGACCCAGGTTTGATCCCCGGGGCCTCCTGGTAAAGGTGTGCCCGCGCTGCGAACCAGTGCCCATGTGGCAAGACAGTGCCCATGCAGCGAGCCATGCAGCAGAATGATGACACAACAAAAAGAAGAGAGACAAAGGGGAGAGTCAAAGGCGAGATGCAACAGAAACCAGGAACTGAGGTGGTGCAAGTGACAGGGAACTTCTCTTCACATCGGAGGTCCCCAGGATCAAATACTGGTGAATCCTGGAGGAGAAAACGAGAAGATGAAAAGAGAAACAGACACAAAAGATTACACAGCAAATGTACACAGACAGCAAAAATAGCAGGGTGGGGGGCAGGGGGAATTATAAAACAAGAATAATAGAATGTGTAGGATGTGGAAACATGAGCTCACATACAAATAGCATTGTTATGGATTGAACTGTGTCCCTGCAAAAGTCATGTTCAAGTCCTAACCCCCAGTCCAGTGAATGTGACCCTTTTTTGCAAATAGGATCTTTGAAGATGTTGTTAGTTAAGACGAGGCCACATTGGATTAGGGTAGTGTCCTTATAAGGAGAGGAAATTTGGACACCGAGATAGCCATGTGATTGAGGCAGAGAATCAGCTATACTGACAGAAGCCAAGGAATACCATAGATTGCTGGCTACCAACCAGAAGCCAGGAGAGAGGCATGGAGTGGATTCTCCCCTTAAGAGCAAGCATGGTCCTGCTGATACTGTCATTTTGGACTTCTTGCTCCAGAACTGTGAGATAATAATTAAATTGCTGTTGTTTTAAGCCACCCAATTTGGAGTACTTTGTTATGGCAGCCCCAGCAAACTAAGACAAGGCTTAAGTTACCTAACTTTGCCCTAATGTATAGTAAGTAATCACATCATCATAAAGAATATTAAAGTTGTCTTTTCTTCTTTTTTTTTAGGTAGTGGGCCAGGCCAGGGATTGAACCCAGGACCTCATATTTGGGAAGCCAGTGCTCAACTACTGAGCCACATTGGCTCCCCTGAATCGTTTTTTTGTTTGTTATTTTGTTTGTTTTTAGAAGGCACTGGGAGCCGAACCTGGTACCTCGTGAGAAGCAGGCGCTCAACTGCTTGAGGTACATCTGTTTCCTGTCATCTCTCTCTCTTTTTTAAAAAAGATTCATTCATTCATTCATTATTCATTCATTCATTCATTCCTCCCCTTGTGGTTTGTTGCTTTCTTTGCTGTCTCTTCTCTGTGTCCATTCACTGTGTGTTTTTTTTTTCTGAATCTGCTTATCTCCCTTTGTTGCATTATCTTCCTGCACCAGCTGTCTGCAGCACTCGGGCCATCAGCTCTCCACAGTGCGTGGGCCAGCCTGCCTTCACAAGGAGGCCCTTGGACGCAAACCCAGACCTCCCGTGTGGTAGATGGGAGCCCAACTGATTGAGCCACAGCCACTTGCCCTGTCATCTCTTTTTAATTCAAATTCATCTATTCCTGCATTATGAAATTCTGCTTTTGTCAGCAGATGAGAAGTTTTCTACAATTCATCTTACCATATTTTACTTTTTCTTATTTAACATTCTTACAACTTGTTTTATTTTCTACTAGGTTGCTATTACTACTGTAACAAATTACTACAAATGTAATGGCTTAAAACAATAAAATCTATTATTTTACTGTTGTATCATATATCATTTTGCATTTTTCCCACAACCCTTCCAATTCATTCCCCCATTAGGCAGCACTTCTTTTCTTAATTGTTACACAGCAAGCCTTGAGAAATAACTGTTTGTGAGCTCATGACTGATAAGCAAAACTTGTGTGCTTAGACTTCTCTACCAGAAACTCCCAGATTATTAAGAATAATCTACTCAGTGAACCACTTGACCACTTTTGTTTCAATAGATCCCTTTTGTTATTACTGTAAAGATGTGCTTTCAGCCCTACGGACACTCAGTGTAAATGCTATTTTTATGTAGTTACTGTGAAAGTGTAACTTCTGCCGTCCTGAACCACTGTGAGTGGTCCTTGATTATCTGTCCTGAGCACTGCACTTTTTAATATGTTTCCCCCTCGCATGCCCTCCCCATCCGCACATAGACATATAGTATAAAAAAATCCTCTTGCTTTGTGGCAAGTGCAGACTTGATCTTCCAAAGCACCACGCTCTCTGCCCCCCGCCACAGATGAGGATTCTAAGGCCATGTCCAGACTTGGCTCTACCACTGTGTCAAAGCTTCCCCATGTAAGCCTCCTATTAAACGCTTTTTGCTTGCCAAGCTGGACTCATCAGAGTCTTTCTTTGGTCTGACATATCCCTCTCAGTTTGGTGAGAAGCTGTCGTCTTACACTGCTCCCTGCTATACTCAAAACAACAGTTCTGGAAGTCGGAAGTCTAAAAGGGGTTGGCAGACCATTTTCCTTCTGGAGGTTCTAGGGGAGAATTCCTCCCTTCCCTTTCCTCCCTCCCTTCCTTTCCCACCTTCTAGAGGCTGACCACATTCCTTGGCTTGTGTGGCCATCTTCCATCTTCAAAGCTAGAAGTAGCTTCACAATAGTATCTGCTTTCATGGCCACATCTCCTTCTCCAAATCTGAACTTCCTGTTACTCCTTTATAAGGATTCTTGTGATTTCATTGGATCTACCAGATAATTCAGGGTAATCTTCCCATTTCAAGCTCCTTAACTTAATCACATCCACTAACTATCCCTTTTACCACGTAAGGTAACATGGTTCACAGGTTCTGGCAATTAGGAGGTGGGCAATAAATAACCATCAAATTGATACTCATAGTTTAAACAATCAAATAATATTGAAAGGTCTACCCAGAAACAAATATTTTTAGCCCTTATATCTGTTTTTTTTTTTTCCTAGTATTACCTTCATCTTTCTCAATAATGTGCTTGCACTGTCATTTTTGGTTTGTTTAATTTCAGGCATTATCTGTTCATGTCCTGTTTTGATAGCCAAAGATTTGACTCTGCTACAAAACATCTCCCAACTTTCCTATCCTCCCAATTTGGTAACATTGTTCTTTTTTAGATAAACCAATAATTGGTGTTTATAACATCATAACGATTTATATATTATTTATTCCAGAGTAAATAGAGAAGTATAATTCCATTTCCTTTTCTGAATACTTTTGCTTGTCTTTGGGTTAATTTACCTTGTTTTTTTCACTTATATCATTTGCTATCCAGATGTTCTTAATGCTTATCATATGTTTCATCATATCAGCTATCAGTTCTCCTTTCTCCTGGGGCCTTTAGGCCTCCTGCTCTCTGGCCTGGTTATTCTCTAGGTCTGTGGCATAGATTCATGATTTCTCTTCATTGCTTTCTTGGACAACTTGCATATAAAAAGTGGGGTGGGTGGGGAGTAGCAAAGGTGACAATAAACTTTTCTGAAAGTTAGATTTCTGACATATTGGCCTATTGTCTATACATTTGCCAGAGATAAGATTTAAAAATCTGACCACCATTAGGTTCACGAATCAGGCTTGACTCTGCTGGAAAACGAGTCCTGACTCTATTTCCTACAACCAAGCAATACTCAGAATGAGTATTTTAAATTAATTATCTAGTTCTTTCTTTAGTTGTAACACCCAAGTCTTTTATGTAATTTAAAAAAAGGGAAAGAGGTTTTTGATATGGGAGGAGTCTATGGGGTGCTGGAGGGTATGTGGAATTTCTTTTATTTTTTAATGTAACATTTTTTGTGATCTATGTATCTTTAAGAAAAAAGACAATTCAATAAAAAAAATTTAAAAAAAAAGAATTGTTAAAAGCATTAATTTAGATCCCAATCTAATTGCTTCTGAGGATTTGGTAGATCCCTTAGCAGTAGATATTGATAAATAGTACATAATTATTAAAATTCTGCAACATGGAATGATATTCCAGAAAATATGAAACATTAGTTAAACCATACTAATGTCTAATAGGTATATTAAATTGCATTAACCTCTTTCCTTACTTTCCACTGAAACGAAATCATAGACCATAAGTCATTTATTCTGTGAATATCAATTGGGTGCTTCTGATTAAGGCACCAAATCTCCCGAATGTTCTTACCCTGCCAATTTCTCTTCCACTTCTTTGTTTTCTATCCTCTTTTTCTGCATTTGAAAATCATCCATTAAACTTTCTTCTACCTATCACTCCATCTACTTTTCACTTCCTGTCTCTCACACAGTCCCTTCCTTTTTTCTTCTCAACAGTCACTTGCTCAGCAACGCAGGTGTCTTCTCTATATTCCCTAGGTAGGCAAGATACGTACTTTGCCAAATGTATCACTCAGTTCTTACCTTCTTTAGGAGGTTGTGCTGAATATTTTATAGGCATTCAAGAAGTTATTGGCTATTGAACACCTAGAACTATGGGCAAATGTCATTTCCCTTAAATCCTTGCTTTTGAGTCAATTTTTAAAATCATGAAAACTTTTTACCCTCCTAACAATGGACACCTTTGATTTCAGGGTATTTTAGTTTGCTAGGCTACTAAAAGCAGATACCAAAATATAAATATGGGTTGGCTTTTAACAGTGGGAATTTAGTAGCTTACAAGCTTAAAGTTTTGAGGCTGACAAAAATGTCCAAATCAAGTCAACATCAAGATGATACCTTCTTCCTGAAGACTGGCTGCTGCTATTCTTGGCTCCTCTGCCACATGGCAAGGCATAGGACAGCGTCTGCTGGTCTCTCCCCTCTCTTCCAGGTTTTGTTGCTTTCAGCTTCTTGCTTCTGAGGCTCTTTCTTTGTCTGAATTTCATTCTCTTATAAAAGACTTCAGTAAGAGTATTAAGACCTATGCCGTGCCACATCTTAGCTGAAGGAACCTCATCACAATGTCTTACTTATGATGGGTCCATACCAACAGGAATGGATTAACTTTGAGAACATGCTTTTCTGGGGCATGTACAATTTCAAGCCACACAGGGTTAATCTGCAATTTACTTAATTAAATTGATTTGCTGACAGAAATAAAGGGACCAAGAAAAGGAAAGTGAGTATATACTATGATCTATGGATTTGGCCTGAAGGTTTTTTTTGTTTTGTTTTTTTATTCACCCTATTCTTTTTTTAGAAAAAATTTAAAACTTTACTTTGTATATTTAATAATCAAAAATATAAAAATATAAACAATTAAAAACTAAAAAGATATTACAGTTGAATAAAAACACATTTCTTAATTAAATGTACTGGATACCTATAAATAGTTTTTGAACCATACAATATGTTTGGTTCATAGTAATGCAAATCATACAGTATTTGTCCTTTTGTGTCTGGCTTGCATTGCTCAACTTAATGCCCTCCAGTTTCATCCATGTTGTCATATGCTTTACAACCTAATTTCTTCTTACAGCTGCATAATATTTCATCATGTGACTACAGCACAGTTTGTTTATTCATTCATCTGCTGCTGGATTGTTTCCAACTTTTGGGAATCATAAATAATGCCACTATGAACATCGGTGTGCAGATGTCTGTTCTTGTCTCTGCTCTCAGTTCTTCTGGGTATATGCCCAGTAGTGGTATTGCAGGGTCACATGGCAACTCTATATTCAGCTTATTTAGGGACTGCCAAACAGAGCTCCACAGCAGCTGTACCATTATGCATTCCCACCAACAGTGCATAAGTGTTCCTATCTCTCCACATCCTTTTCAACTCTTGTAGTTTTCTGTCATTTTAATAGTGGCCATTCTGAGATGTGTGAAATGATATTTCATTGTAGTTTTGATTTGCGTTTCCCTAATTAGAGACAGTGAGCATTTCTTCATGTGTTTTTTTGCCATTTGTATTTCTTCTTTGGACCAATGTCTATTCAAGTCTCTTGCCCATTTTTAAATTGGATTGTCTTTTTATTGTTGAGTTGTAACATTTCTTTATATATTCTGGATATTAAACCCTTATCAGATATGTGATTTCCAAATATTTCCTCCCATTGAGTTGGCTGCCTTTTTAAAAAAATTTAAAATTTTACTATTTATTTATTTCTCTCCCTTCAATCCCCCTCCCCATCCCATTATCTGCTTTCTGTGTCCATTCACTGTGTGTTCTTCTGTGTCTGCTTGCATTCTTGTCAGAGGCACTGGGAATCTGTGTCTCTTTTCATTGTGTCATCTTGCTGCATCAGCTCTCCATGTGTGCAGCGCCACTCCTGGGCATGCTGTGCTTTCTTCCCGCAGGGCGGCTCTCCTTGCAGGGCACACTCCTTGCACGTGGGGCTCCCCTATGTGAGGGACACCCCTGCGTGGCATGGCATTGCTTGTGCACATCAGCACTGTGCATGGACCAGCTCACCACATGGGTCAGGAGGCCCTGGGTTTGAACCCTGGACTTCCCATATGGTAGATGGACACTCTATCATTTGAGCCAAATCTGCTTTCTGAGTTGACTGCCTTTTCAACCTTTTGACAAAGTCCTGTGAGGTGCAAAATTGTTTAATTTTGAGAAGATTCCATTTATCAATTTTTTCTTTTGTTGCACAAGCTTTGGGTGTAAGGTCCAAAAAACCACCACCTACTACAAGGTCTTGAAGATATTTCCCTACATTTTCTGAGGATTTTTAATGATTTCAGTGATAATGGAATCAGTGCAGAGGAAAGGCCAAAAACAAAACAAAACAAAATGAACATATTGGTTTTCCATTGCTGCTGTAACAAAATATCACACACTTAATGGTTTAAAACAATGCAAATTTATTATCTTACAGTTTTGTCAATCAGAAGTCTGATATAAGGTCAGGATATAGTCTTTCTGGAGGGCTCTATGACTGAATCTGTCTCCACCATTTCAGGTTCTAGAAGCTACCTGCTTTCCTTGACTCATGGCTCCATCTTCAAAGCCAGCAATGTTGGGGCATGTCCTCACACTGCCATCTCTCTGGTTCTCTCTTTCAATTCATTCTTCCACTTTTAAGGACTCTTCTCATTATGTTGGGCTCACACAGATAACCCAGAATAATCAAGTCAGATGATTAGCAACCTTAATTCTACCTGCAGATTCTGGGGATTCAGATAGACGTCTTTGGTGGTATTGAGGATTATTCTGCCTACTAAAATAAGCAAACAAACAAACCAACAAAGAAGAAGATCCAGACATTCCCCCCTCCCCCCCCCAAAAAAAGGAAAAATTATGGGATTAAATAAAACCCAAAATCTGGAGGAGTGGATGTTAGCAAAGAAGCAGTGAAGACAAGATAGTCCATGATGTTGGGATTACTTAACATTTTCATAGAATTATTATGCTGGAATGAACTTGGATATGTCATGTAATTGTTGACAAAACCCTGAAATCAGTTTGTACTGATAAAAATATCAAAAATTCATAATAGAATAAAACTTATACCACTTATCTCTTAAAAGACTCAAAATAGTGACAATAGGCAACTTTATTCAAACCACCCTAGAACAAGATAGTGTATATCTCTTAAATTCAGTACAAATTACAAAATGATTATACTCCACAGTCCCATAATTTGATGAATTTTGGATTGTAAATTGCTAAGCAGTTTTATATGGCTTCTTGTAGCTACTATATAGTGCTCCCTTGGACTTCGTGGGTTTTTTTTTGTTTTTTTTTTTAATGCTACTTTGGTATTGTGTCTGGGATCTTCTAATTTTACTCTTACCCTAGCTAGAAAATACTGGATACACTTTCTTGTGTGTGCACAAAGATAGCAACTGAGGTTTTAACTGTATCACACCATTCATCCAGTTCCCCTCACTTTACTCAGCAAGTCAACAGAGTGGAGTAGACATCTGCAACACAGAATAAGTTTCGTTTTTTCCTTTTATTCATTCTATGAGCCCCAAACTAATCCTTGTCAAAGGGAATGAGATTAGAAATCTCTGTTCCTTTTGAATTTGTATGAGGTTTCTGAATGTTAAACCCAAAACTCAACAATAGGTGAATGTTTAATACACTATCTTTCTTTTAGTTGCTAAAATTTTAAAAAGTGGAATTTGAAGTCAAAACCCAGTGTCTCTATATTTCTGAAATGGCTATTTTAAAATACAATCCATAGCTCTCTTTTCTTTCCTCCATTTTTGACTCTTTGCACTTAAATTTTCTCTTTTTGCGTGCATACAAAAACAAAACCTGAAGTCCCAAAGGAAAAAAAAATCAAAGAAGCAATAACTTAATAATGGCAATTTCAGTTTGTAGGATACTCTTGAAGTGGTCTTGGCCAAAGTGTCTCAAAGACTTTTTACCATGACTCCTGGAGGTAGGCAAAAGACCCTTTGGGCCACCTGTTACTATTTTCCAGTGAAAAGATCTCAGTGCTGACTAATCAATCAATAAAAATTGAAGTTGAACCAGAAAACAAAATTATATCCAATTTTAGTCATCCTCAGAACCTCTCTAAGTAGGTTACTAAGCAAGACCTGTGACAAGTACAAAGGACTATCTAAGGAATAGGAATCACTCAGCTCTAAGAACTGAAGGAAAGACTTGATTTGGTAAAAGTTGTCAGTCCATGAAGTAGGGTAACAGATGACAAGTAAGTTGCAGACCATGCTTACAAAATCACTTTGATCTGGTCTAGTTTTCCACCAGAGTAAGACTCTTTCAATAACATGCCCGTGTTGTCCATGCAGACTCTACTTGGAAATTTCCAATGGGAAAATCATCAATATTTTGAGAGAAACTCATGGGCAGTTTTAATTATTGGATAGGTTCATGTTCTATTGAGCTGCAATGTGCCTCACTGTAATTTCCAGCCAGCCATTTGTCCTATTTCTAACCTAAGAAACTACTAAGAGTAAGTCTCTGCTCTATTTTATGTAATAGCTCTTCAACTACATGAAGGCTCCTCTTATATTCTCCCAGGAAACCTTTTTTTTTTTACAAGTTAAACATCTTTGACTTATTTTTCACATTATGTAATTTCTTTTTGGTTGTTGTTGAAAACATATAGTTTACTTTACTATTTAAACAATCTAATTTAACCCCACACGCTATTTCTAACCTTGTTTCTTTCAGTCCTGGTAAGAGAAATAGACTGAATCCAGGTTCAGATTATAGCTCAGATTAATTTTTAGCTCAGCACAATTTTATTAAAAGGCAATTGTATTTATTGTTCCTTCAAGGGAACAAAAGAACCATAAGCATTAGCAGAGGATGGATTATCTTTGAAATTTCTTATGTTTGAACCAGACTTGTCTTATACTTATGATGGTCCCTTGTAATAAGTTTATTCCACCTACCTAATCTTCAATTTAAGCTAAAGTAACTAATTACTGAAAAATCAGATTAATGTATTACTTGTTTTCATAATAATACAACAAGGTGAATATTTCTGGAATATATGGACTGTCACTTGTACTCATGGATCATATAATGAACATTTAGAAATAGATTCAACACTGAAAGACCTAGAATAAACTTCAGGGGCTAGCGCCACATATACACGCACAAGGAAGCACTGGTCAAATTTATTTTAGTTATAAACAATTCTAAACATTTTTTTGTTTTAAAACACATCAATTTAATTGAAAGCCTGGAATTGTAATAAAGTTCCCAATTATTATCATCCTCAGTATCATCCCCTCCTATCCCCCAAAAGAAAGGCAAACCATAACAAATGGAAAAATAGGGAAACGGACTTTGGCCCAGTGGTTAGGGCGTCTGTCTACCACATGGGAGGTCCGCAGTTCAAGCCCCGGGCCTTCTTGACCCGTGTGGAGCTGGCCCATGCGCAGTGCTGATGCGCGCAAGGAGTGCCCTGCCACGCAGGGGTGTCCCCCGCGTAGGGAGCCCCACGGCAAGGAGTGCACCCATAAGGAGAGCCGCCCAGTGCGAAGGAGGGAGCAGCCTGCCGAGGAATGGCGCCGCCCACACTTCCCGTGCCGCTGATGACAACAGAAGCAGACAAAGAAAACAAGACGCGGCAAATAGACAGAGAAAACAGACAACCAGGGGAGGGGAGGGGAATTAAATAAATAAAAATAAATCTTTAAAAAAAAAAAAAAAAGGAAAAATATATTTAACAACTTAAATACATTTTTCCATTCATTACCTTTCTTATTTTACATGAGACAACCCTGGGATGGAAAAACATAGAAAAAACATTTTTTTTTTACACATTGAACAATTTCTACATAGCCATTTTCTATTTATCTAAGTAGAAATGACTGCTTTGTTTGGGGTATTATGTTTAGCACAGCAAACTGTTCAACAATGCATCTCTCCCCATCTTCTTTCAGATCGGACTTGGTAATCAATGGACTTTGCCATATATCCAACTTTAGTAATCATTTTATATTTATACAATTATTCCATAGTTTTCTAAAGTTCTTTTGAGTAATAAATTCTGATAGTTAAATTAATCTGGAAGTAGCCATCAGTTAATCTTGGAGTAGGGAGTCTACTTTCACAATTTCTTTTTATTAAATTATACAACAAGCATGTTCTTTTATTTGGAGGTAATTGTAGAATTCTACTCTCAGACTTACATTTAAACTGTTTAAATAAATATCTACACAAATTCTTATTTATACCAAGTACTGTAAGTGGCTTATATGTCATTATATCTTCATCCCAAGAGTAGGAAACAATTATTCTAGGGATTGATAGAAAAATAAATACCATAACTGAAGAGGATCAAGAAAATGTTGACTTTTGAAATTTTGCTCATTTCCCTTGACGCTCTCTATCCACCCCCCTTCCATGATAAATACTATACAGAAAAATTTAAACTGGGGTTAAATCCCAAAATAACCCTTCAATTGAAACCCTTTTCTAAGAGAACTAATTTTCCCAACCTCTCTTTTCCTTCAAACCAGAAAAACATTTTAGGCAAATAAATTGCAGACCTTCAAGTTCTCACCTAAGTTGCTTTTATGTACTTGTCTCAACAGGGAACCACAATTCTGCCTCTACTACATTTCCTTGACTAGGAACATGCAGCTTAAAATCTGGTGTTTAATTAAATGTGCACAATATTTGAGTGTAATTGGCATTTTTAAAAAATTCAATAATGCCCATGACAAATAACTTATCTGGACAGACTCAATAAAAAAAACAACAAAACTTGGTTAACGTTAAAATAAAAAGAACCATGGGGAGTGGTTGTAGCTCAAGTGGTTGAGCACCTGCTTCCCATGTATGACATCCTGGGTTCAATCCCTGGTACCTCCTAAAAAAAGGAATAAATAAATAAATAAAAAGAACCACATGTATAATAACATATAAATATCTTGATAAGAATGATGTGACCTAGGAGAATCTAGAAATTCTTGGGTTAATTTTAACAACACAGTGATAGGCTTTTCAAGATACTTCTTAAACTCAACAAGCCGCTGTGCTACTACTGCTCCATCCACAACCCAGTGATCACAACTGAGTGGAAGAGACAACATGCTAGCCACATCAAATTCTTTTTCATTATTTGCTGGAACCAGTCTATCCTCTGAAGCACCAACTGCCAAAATACATGCTTGAGGTAGGTTAATAATAGCAGAAAAATTCTTAATTCCAAAGATTCCTAAATTGGAGATTGTACAAGTGCCATTCTAGAATTCGTGTGGCTGTAGTTTACCCTCGAGCTTTGGTTGCTAAAGAAACAACAGCTTTCTTAAAGGTTTCCAGTCCTTTTTTATGAGCATTAAACACAATAGGAGTGATGAGTCTTACAAAAGTACTGATGGCAGCACTGATATCAGCAATGTGATTTTGTCTTATGACAGGGTCCAGCCAAGAAGAATTTGCTTTGGGAACTTTTTTTAAACTTTATTTTGTTCATTTAATAATTGCAAATATAAACAATTAAAAATAAAAATAAAACACATGAATAAAAACATCCATCTCTCAAATGTACTGGATACATATAAATTTTTATTTTTTATATTTAAAAAAAATTTTTATTGGTTTTCCGGAAACTTTTAAACATGCCAAAGCTGAAGCTTTTATGATGAAATCATTGACAGAAATTTTGCTGCTGTTCCTTTCTAACATCTTATTAAGTTCTTTCTGTACCAACAGAAAGTCTCCCATATTTACATCAATAGAAAGGTAACCGAATTTAACCTTGAGGTCCCAGGTTCTCTTTTGGGGATCTCCCCCTGGTCCCAGGTATTCCAAACAGGCCTCACCATTGGCCCCCACCAATAGTGGGGTAACCGATATCGGCCGGGGCTCACCCCCTTAGCACTAGCAAGGGGGAGGAATAATTAAGTTTAAAAGGTAATCACGAGAGGCAGAGCTCACTCCCTGCCTAGAGGAGCCCGCACCAAATCTTGGTGTGTACTTCCATCTTTCTCTGCCATTTCTCAGCAAACTTTGTTCTTTCCCCCATTTCCCAATCAATTTTTTTTACCGGCCTAAAAAAAAAGAAAGGTAATAATGAGGTATGGTTTGCTTAGACATCATTAACAGCCGTGCAATACCTTGGGAATGCCACTGATTGGGATATCTGCGAAGACACCTGCAGGAAGTGGTGTCACTCCTGGGCCCGGGAGAGGCACACCGTCTGCTGGCGTTCGAGCACTTGGGTAGGCACGAAAGAGACAACGTCCTTCTTGGTGATTCTGCCACCTGGGCCCATCCCTTTCACTCGTGCAAGGTCAATCCGTTCCTCTGCTGCCAATTTCTTTGCAAGAGGACTGACAACCAGCCTTCCTTTGGTCCAGCAGAAGTGGCTGGGCTGGTTCCTGAAGGTGTGGGAGCTGCAGGCGGTGGAGTTGGAGGAACAGTGGCGGCTGGGGGGTGGGGCATGCGGGGGTGCTTGGAGTTTTAAATCAGTTACTTCAGTTGGCCTATAGTCAGCAAATGCTGGTATATCTGCTTCTTTTTCTGCAATGATAGTGGGGTTCCTGGAAGGCCACCTCTTGTGCCTTCAGGAATCAAGATTTTTGCTAGGTAGCCTTCTTCCTGAACTTCAAACCTCTGGTGGCCCTGTCAGTCTCTATCTCTGCTAACGAGTGCCCTTCACTTAGGTTTTCACCCGCTGCCCCCCACCCAGCCCCCCATCTCTGAACTATGCCCATGGTCATGGCGGGGAAAGGGCGGGAGAGCCACCCGCATGTGATGGAATCGGAGCGGCCAGGAGCCTGAGCAGCAGGTGCAGGAGGTGGCGGCAGGGGTTGATGCTGGCGCTGCTCGCCGGGGAGGTGCTGCAGAAGATTCCAACGTATAATTTTAAAGGCCTCTTAGCCTCAGGCTTTTCAACTGTAATACAGGTAATCGCTCCAACCGGGACATCTCTGGTATCTTCGGCAACAAGCATCTTTGCCGTCTAACACACTCTCAGGCTCTCAGATCCAACAGGGGCTTTATCTGTTTCAACCTCTGCAATTGCAGCACCCTCATCGATTTTTCCCATTTCCTTTTTTTCCCAACGGGCTGTGGGGCTTCCTGCTTTGTGGGGGAGAGAGGCGATGGAAGCTTCGGAGGCGGGGGCGGGCCTGGAACCGCGGCAAAGCCAAGAGCGGCAGCGGCTCCGCGTGGGCCGCGCCCAGACCCCGCATCCCCCGTGAACGCGTTGTTGCAACGGGCCGGGGTCGGGCCGGACCGCGGAGTCGTGCGGGGAGCTCCGGGTCCCTCCCGCAAAGCCGAGCGCACAAGCCCGCTCGTGCGCCCGGGGCGCACAGACGCTCCACCTAGAGCCCGCGCGCGACCCCACGCCCCCAACCCACGCCGTTTCCTGATTCCTTTTGATACAGTCAGGCTTCGTCAGTTTGTATAAAATGTGATGTCTTAAACTGAGCACAGAGTTCTGAAAAAAAACAACAACAACGTTGAGTCTCCATTTACGTCCTTCCGTTTAAATAAAAGGAACTTCTTGTGGCGAGAACCACTGAATCCATCATTTATGACTCTGACACTAGTAACCAAACTGGCTTTACTATATTTCAAGTTTTTTAAGTATTTAAATGGTTCCCCTACCTCCTCTACCGTGTATTATCCCTAATACAACAATCCTAAAAAGTATGTTTTCCTTGAAATTCAAAAGTCAGTGGAGATAACACTGTATACCTAGCAACCCGAGGTGGTTTTTTTTTTATATATATATCTACCTACCTTCCCCCTTGTGTCTCAAGTGAAGGTGACTCATCGCCAGCCCAGGGGTAAATCCTGAGTGGTCCATTCCCCTTGCCGGGAGATTGTTTCAGCAACAGGCCCGTGATTCAACTCAGCCTAATGAGAATTGTGCAAACTTCTGCTGGAGTTGCTTCTTGGAAAGATTTCCTCAACTGTTAAAAGGCGATCCCAAGAAACAGCTCTTTCCTGCCTCTGGATGTTATAACGTTATATTTAGATGTGTTTTCAGGAACTGCTGGCGCCATTTTGCCTCGGACCTGAAATGTCAGAGTGAAGATGCGGAAAGAACCTGCGCCCTTGGTGACATTACTGAGGTACCTATGTCAACTAACTTTTCCTTCCTCGGTATCTTCTGCCCTTCCTCTCTACTTCCTGTTATGAGATTTTAAAAACACACAACAAAACCTCCCTTATTATTTTTAAACATTTTCATTCTGGTAACATATGTAAGACCTAAAATGTCCCCCATTCAACCACATTCACATGGGTAATTCAGTGATGTTAGTTCCATTCATAATGCTGTGCTGTCATCACCACCATCCATTACCAAAAATTTACAATCAACCCAAATAGACATTCTGTACAATTTAAGCATTAATTCCCCATTCCCTATCCCCAACCCAGACCCTGGTAGCCTATATCCTAGACTCTGACTCTATGAATTTGCTGATTCTGATTATTTCTTATTAGTGAGATCATACAATATTTGTCCTTTTGTGTCTGGCTTCTTCGCTCAACGTGGTGTCTTTAAGGTTCATTCGTGTTGCTTCATAAATCAGAACTTCATTCCTTTTTAATGCTGAATATTATTCCATTGTATGTATATGCCACATTTTGTTTATCCATTCATTGGTTGGTTGATGGACACTTGTGCTGCTCCCATCTTTTGGCAATTGTGAATAATGTTGATAAATCTCTTATTTTTTTAAGTCAAGTTAAATCATGGTTTTCTGGACTTTCAGCCAAAGTCATCTTAACTGATAAATTCTGTCCTTGAACATTACAACAACCAAGTTAACCCTCATGTCATAATTGGTGGGAAATCCAATATCCTCCCAATATGTCTTCAGATTCCCTCAGGCTGGCATCTCATAGTTAACTTCGAATGCAATGTCCTGATGCCACTGAACTTTTGATCTCACTTTCATTTCATTTCCTTTGGTGAAGTTTTCCCCTATGCATTTTGTTGATCCAGCCATGGAATATGACTGCTTTCCTCCAATATAAAAAAAAATCCTCTCACATCAGGCACACAAAGCTTACTGTGTGCAAAACTATAATGAAGGTTTGGGAAAGGGAGTGAAGTTTACAATACAAAATGGGTAATCAGATGTTCTTGTTTTTAAGCATCCTCAGCACTTCCATTGTTTGGAAATTTTCACTGGTTTATCTTATTTAGTCATCAGTCTTTGGTTTTGTTGTTCAGGCTTATTTCTTGGAGAAGTGCTTCATCACAATTCCTACAACTTATTTTCAAGTTGATTTAGTGTTCCACTTACTCCGGCATTCTGGTCTACGTTTGCATATCCCAAAGTCATTATATGCTCTCTAAGTTAAGGGCCCTCTGCTTTGGGTCTCACTTTTCTAGGGCATAGAAAAATTGCCAAAAGCTTTGAAATTTTAGTCTCTCCTTTCTTTTTCTCTACCAGTTTCTGCAAATAGAGGGACCCAGCATAAGGGAGCAATTTTCTGACTGATATGAATTATGCTTTTTGGTTTTTTTAGAAATTATTTTACTACTTTTTTAAAAGATTTATTTTATTTATCTCTCCCCTTGCTGCTTGCTTGCTGTATGCTATCTGTGTCCATTTGCTGCATGTTCTTCTGTGTCTGCTTGTCTCCCTTTGTTGCATCATCTTGCTGTGCTAGCTCTCCTTGGGCGTGGGCCAGCTTGCCTTCACAAGGAGAACCTAGCAAGTGAACCCGGGGCTTCCCATATCGTAGATGGGAGCCCAATCGGTTCAACCACATCTGCTTCCCTACTACTAACTTTTTAATTAAAAAGTTTATCCCACTTCTTCCCCAGATTTGTCTGTCTGCTCATTGTTTGCTCACCTTCTCCAAGAGGCACCGGGAACCAAACTTGGGACCTCCCATATGGGAGACGACTGCCCATCAGCCTGAGCCACATCTGCTCCCTGCAGGCTGTGGCATTTGCTGGCTTGTGGCATCTTCTTGTTTTGGCATCTAGCTCATTGCAGAGGGTGCAAAGTCTCCTGTCTTCTTTAGGAGGCACTAGGACCCGAACCTGGGCCCTCCCTGTGGTAGGCAGGTGCCTAACTAACTGGTTGAGCCCCATCCTTCTCTCAGTTATGCTGTTTTAAGTACCATTTTCTTTTCTCTGATATGCAAGGATAGCTAATGTAATGAGTAATTGTGCTAGAATATTTGTGTGTGTCATCTTTTCAGAAACTGAATCTTTTTGTGTTGCCGAAGAGCTCTACAACATGGAAATCCCTCACGTTATCACCAGCTTCTATTCATGGAAAAACACTGAATAAAATAAAATTCTATTTTAAAAAATCTCAGAAGTTTGTTGTCTAATTTTGTTTAGTTGTTTAGTCAGTGCTAGACTTAAATAATACATCTTTATCCAAATGTTCTCTTAGATCTCTTATCTTATGTCCTTCTCCCTGACTATCTTGTTGAGACACTCGAGTCTACTAAAAGGATGGAGGTGACAACATGATACCAGGACATTACTGTTCCACAAAAATCTTGTTTATTACTACTCTGTGGCTCCATTTTCAAAAGTAAACTGCTCTCCTCATCCATTCATTTTCTCATTCATTCTTTCATTTATTGTTCATTGAGTGTCTTCTACATATCAGCCCCTTGCTGGGTACTCCTTGTCATTATGCCCTTGAAGTTAGAATAGTCATGAAAATACTTCAGACTTCACTGATTTCATATCAATGTCAAATCAATATTATGTTCTAAGTACCTGCTTAATATAAATGGGATTTAATGCTGCAAAGGACATTAGTTGAGGATAAAAGTTGAGGAAATTAGACCATTCTTTTGTAGTTTACTGTTACATTTATAGTCAGTTATCATTGACAATTAAATGTGGGGTAGCGTGGGGAAATACTGCCATAATCATAAGCTTTATTTACTAGTGTTACTTGTCCTGTAAATATTTTACAATATTTTTTGTAATAGGGTTAAAGGTGGTTTCAGAACTTTGACTTGAATAAAATTAAGCAACAATAACTGTTCTGTTGCTGTTCTCAGTGTTTACTCTATCTACAAACTTAGCTGTAAAGTCAGAAATTAAGCACATTCCTGGCATAAAATCTAATAATATGATGCCCCCCTCCCCCCCAAAAAAACTTACTGAGATACTGTTTTAAAACTGTACTTCCTAAGCAGATGTTTTATTTTGGACTTGATGTCATTGGGTTTGAATAATGCATGCTTACACAAAATAATACTAAATAAAGCTTCTCATGGAGAATAAATACAAGTCACCAAAAAATATACTTATATGTTAGAATGTATAGCTGTTAGAAAGAAAGCTGCACTTGTAAGAGAAGAAAAGCTCACCCGATTGTGGAGAAGAATAGAATTTTATTAATCATCTTGCAAGAACTGGCACACAACCTGTACAAAATGGCTGGTGGGCCAAGGGGCAAAAAAGTGATATTTACAGCCTAAACCTAACACACACGTCCCTCCCCTGTTCCCCTTTGATTGGGTGCTTCAGGGTTACAGCCTGTCTGAGAGGTCTAACTAAGCTCCGCAGTTCCTGCTCTCAGTCGCAGCTCCCATGCTCTCTACACTGGCCGGCTGGGCGGCTCAGCACTGCTTTCACTCCTGGCACACTTGTCAAATTTGGCGCCTCTTTCACTATTGGCCCCGCCCCCACTTCTCACCATTGGCTCCCAACTCGCTTTGGCGCCACTTTTCAAATTCTTGGGTCCAAAACCGCTAGAACCCCTTTCTCTCCCTCTTCCAACGGCAGAGTTGACTCTGCCTTCCCCTTTGTGAAAATTAAACTTAACCCTTTCCTACATAGCTATCTTCATATGAAGATGATGATACACTAACTTGTGATTAAAATTATGTTTTGTAATATTTATCATCTGTGTGCCAAACACAATGCTAGGAACTAAGCATACAATAATAACATAGGGTTTTTACCCACAAGAAATTTCAATTCATGGCTTTGTGACCTTTCATCTATAGCAGAGATTCTTAACCTTTTTTGTTCCATGGACTCCTTTGTCAGATGAAAACCATGGACCCCTTACTAAGTCCACACTGTACTATGTATTATTTAATAACTATATCATACCTACACCAACATGTCTCCACAAGAATAATGTTCTTTTGAATTTCAGTTCATGCTCATGGATCCCTTGTTAAGAACCCCTGATCTATAGCCTCTCACACTTCCAAAGAAATGAAAGAAAAAGGAAACTAACTGATTAAAGATCATTTGGAAGGATAGCAATAAACAATAATAATGGCCAGTATCTGTTGAACACTATACAAACTTCATCCTATGAATATCACATTTAATCTTTAAAACAAGAATATAAGGTAGGAGCTATTATTCTATTATTCTCATCCCTACTTTGCTGACTGAGGCTCTGAGAAGCCTAGCAAGGGAAAGAATGAGGATTTACGCCTAAAAGGGCCTGACACCTGAGCTCTATAACCCTTACATTGTACCTTTTCTTATGGTGGGTGTAGGAGTTTGAGATAGTGTGTACCCCCAGGAAATCATGTTCTTGAAACTGTGGGTGTGAAACTATGGTAGGTGGAGCCATTTGATTAGATTTCTTCAGTAAGGTGTGCCCCAGGTGGGTCATATAAAGGAATGGAGTCCTTTATAAGCAGATGAATATGGAGAATGGGGACCACAGAGACAGAGAAACCCTCAGAAGCTGAAAGAGAAAGCCCTGGAAACCAGAAGCTGAAATCAGTGGAACAGAGAAGCTGAGAGAAAGTCATAAAGCAGGAAGCTGTAGGCAGTGGGTCCTGGAGGAGGAGGGAGAACCTCAAGAGATGGCTCTATGTGCCTTGCCATGGGAGAGGGGCTTCCAGGATCACCATCAGCTGGTCTTTGGGGAGGAAAAGCATTGCTTAATGAAACTTGATTTGGACATTTTTCTCAGCCTTGAAACTGTAAGCTTTTAAAGTAATAAATCCCCATTGTAAAAGCCAACCCATTTCTGGTAGCCTTTAGCAAACAGTGAGGTAAATGGAAAAAATGTCTTTCCTCTATCTTTGAACAATGATGTGATATAATACCTTTACACTGGTCAATCTCTAGGGTAGAGTTATACTTTCTCCTCTTTCTCTTTCTTGCTTTCTTTTTTTAATTTGCTGTCATTCACAAGTCCATTTATTGCTTTTATCAACATTCCTTCCTAAAGAAAGTCCTTTCTTAGCTCCCTTCTTTTTTTCTTATTCTTTCCTTAGAGGCCCTCCCTTTCTCCCTAGAAACTGAATTTCCTCCACAGAACATGCTGATAATTCTGGGTTCTTTACTTGGAAGTTGAGTGGGAAGGTCATTGGCCTATGTATCAGTCAGGGTTCTCCACAGAAACCCATTAGGAGACATATATCAAGAAATTTGGGAAGTAGATGTGGCTCAAGTGATTGGGTTCCCATCTACCATATGCAAGGTACTGGGTTTGGTTCCTGGGGCCTTCTGGTGAAAGCGAGCTGTCCTGCATGGCATGGAAAGCAGTCTCAATGGGATGACACAGCAAAAAAACAAAGCAAAACAAAACAAAAGACACAAAGGAGAGACAGTGAGAGAAACAACAAACCAGGAAGCTAAGGTGGCTCAAGCGACTGAGTACCTCTATCCCATTTCAGAAGGTCCTGGGATTGGTTCCCAGTACCTCCTAAAGAGAAGACAAGAAGACACAGAAGAACACAGCAGGAGTGCAGGCAGTGGGGGTGGGGTGAGGAATAAAATTTTTAAAAAATACACAGAAGACTTAAAAAAAAATTCATTTTAAGGAATTGGCTTGTGTGATTTGGGGAGATTGCAAGTCTGAAATTTATAGGGCAAGCCAGGAGTCCAGCAAACTGGAAACTCAGGCAGGTGTTAATGTTGCAATATTGAGTGTGAAATCTGTAGAGCAGACTGACTGGAAACACAGACAGAGCTGGTGTTGTAGTCTTGAGGCAAAACTTCTTCTCTAGGAAACCTCGATTTTTGCTGCTGAGGTCTTCAACTGATTGGATGAGGTCCACCCACATTATTGAGGGTAATCTCATGTCCTTAAAGTCAACCTTCATAGCAACGTCTAGACTAGAGTTTAACCAAACAACTGAGCACCCTAGCTTAGCCAGGTTGAACATGAAATTAACCACCACAGCCTAATATTCTAGACAAAGAACAGAAAAGAGTTCACCCTTTGGAAAGTTAAGGAATGGGATTAAGCTCTGTTCCCGAAGGAAAACAATCTTGTTGCCAGACTAAATCTGTTGACTCCTCCAAACCAGTACCACCGAATAACTGGCATGTCCCCCTGCTGCTGCTGAGACCGGTTTCCCATTGATATGCAACAGTAGATAGAATTTGCTGGCTGATCAGAATATTTTTTCCTAGGGTCTAAAGCAAAACATAACTCAGCAATGGCATCCTTGTGAGGAAAAGTGAGATGGGGTAAGCTGAGGTCAGCCAGTTCTTAGAGCTGATGGACTGTCCAAAACTATCCTCTTAATAAATTAAACATGTTTCCCAGTCATACATTCCAACCTCTCTCTTTTAAAATAAGATGAGATTCTAAGAGCGAAACTAATGCGACTACTTATGCATAACAACATGAGAAATTACAGAAAGGGTATGTAGAATAAATATTTTTCTCCTACATTTCCATGGACTTAAATAGGGTTCTTCTGCTGTGAAGGAGCCACACTTCAAAAATGACTCCATTTTAGGGATGAGCCTCATATTTCCATTCTTCTAAAGAATAGCAAATGTCACACAGTTCCCATGGCTTATTTCAGAAATGTCTTTAAAATCTAGGTACAAAATGTTATTGGGAGCACAAATTAAAAGTGAAAGAAAGGCAATTGTAGAGATACAGAATCATATATGCTTCTAAACTCTTTCCCCTGAAATTTTTATAAGTATGGCCTGTTTACGTAATATGTTAGTTAATGTTCTTTCATTTAGCTTTGTGTTGGGCACATTTATTCAATTATTCAACAAACATTTATTGAGGATCTATTTTATTTTGGTATTGACTCAAGGGCCAAGGATACAAAGGTAAGATATAGAGCTTATCTTTGAGATGTATTTTGTTTAGTGGGGAATAGTAAATAGGCAGTTTGAATACCATGTGGTAAATAATATGATACAAATGTGTACAGGGAGCACGAGATTGAGATTGGCACTTAACCCAAGTTGTGATGTGAGCAGGATCAAGAAAGTTGTCCATGAGAAGGAAACATTGAAGAGGGATAAATATTGTTAGTGAGGAGTCCAGCTCCTAGCTAAATTCCTATGTGGGCTCTTTTAGGCCCCACCATAGGCAATTACAAAGCTTTGCCTGGTAGAAGTTCCTCTTTCCACCCCAGACTTTGGGCACAGCAGTCTGTGCAAGGACTTAGGCCAGCCTTGCTGGTCCTACTTTTACCAGTATCTCCATTCCCAACCTGAGTCCTTCTCCAGGGACCTTTGCTGAGATCTCTTTATTAGGGAAGAGGAGGGAGAGACCTTGAAGACACTTTTCTTCACTCTGATTCAGTATTCAGTACTTTTCCCTTCTAGATCTCCCCTTGCCTCAGCTTCTGGGTAGATAAAGTTGCAGGAGACTTTTGTTTGGGGCTCCCTCAGCAGTTAGATACACCCTCGTCTGTGCTGATTCATCTGACCTTCGCCCAGTGGTATGTTCCATGGGGAAAAATGAAACAGCGGTAGCCTGCTCTTCTTCTCCAGGTTAGGTGATTAAAGACTTGACTGTTATTTCCATTGTGGCATGATTCCTTAATCGGCTGCCTTTGACACTTGGTAGCTCAACTTAGCTCTCTGATAGTGACTTACAGAATGCCAGATCTGGTAGAGACACAGCTATAAAGCAAGATTTTATTTTGTAGTTCCTAAATGTCCCAGGTGATATATGCCTTCTTTTGCAAACAATAAAAGAAATATATATTTTGATGATGGAGAATTCAATCATGTGTGACTGCCTTTGTCTTTTCTAGCTCAATTATTAAGGTGAGACATCAAAAAAGTTGTAGCCAATGGAGAAAATTAACAATTGGGACAAGAACTTAACGGCTTGAGCTAGAGAAAGAAATATGCTGTATACGGACTTGGCCAGACAAAACAGGTATGTTTCCTTCTCATTTTGGGAGGGCTTGATGCAAGACAGTTTCCAAATACATTCCTTGAATGTTGATTGCTATTATTTCTGTCTTTAAACTCACTTGTTCAAGGCTTGAAACTCACTTATGTATCTGTCTATTGTCACTATCATTGTTTCCAAATCAGGTCCATCAGTTTTAAAAAGATAGGAAGGGATTATCCAAATAATGGTATTTAGGAGTAGGAGGCAAGGGCATCATTTCTCTCTTCATCTACAATACAGTAGTTACTGAGAAAGTTGTTTGGGAACTCTTCATTCATTCATTCATTCATTCATTCAGACATTATTTTAGAAAAAAGCAGTTACAAATATGGCCTCTCTCTAAGCCAAATGCAACATATAAACACACTACCTTCCCCTCAGCTTGGGACATGACTCCCAAGGATGAGCCTCCTGGCACCAAGGGATTATTACTAAATGCCAACTAGCAATGCATCCGGAAAAAGACCTTAGCCAAAAGGGGGAAATATTAAATACAAATGAGTTTTTATGGCTAAGAGATTTCAAAGTGAATTGGGAGATCCTTCCAGAAATTACGCTTATGCATGTCTCAGGAGGATCCCATTGATTGCCACAGTAAACACTGACTCAAACAGCAGGGCCCCTGAGGGCTCTAGAGACATCTAGACACTATAAGCAGGGCAGACAAGCTCAGGAATTTGGCATCCTGTCAGTGGGCCTTACTTTTGGAATTTATGCTCCCCAGTGTAACAGACTAATTTATACTTTCCTTACACGTGGTTTTTCTGCCCCTTTATTTGAACCTATAATTAGCCCTATACTTGTTAAATATATGTCCCAGAGACTTAAACCTTTGGTTCACCAATGTGCCATTTGAGCCCTGAATCTCAGCTGAGTTGAACCACTTACTCTCCAGTTTTTTGGACTCATCCAGGACAACTAACAAGGAAATGATGATGAACAGTGCCCATCCCAAGGAACAGAGAGTATCTACAACTGCAAGCAAGACAGTTCCATCTAAGCCCCCTCTCAATTAGAAACAGAGTGGCCATCATCATCCCCAAATCCTCAAGATTGAGGAATGAACTAAATGAACTAAAGTAGACTTATTAATATTCTAACAATGGAATAATATCATTGATACAAAGACAGTGGCCACCAGAGGTTCTGAGGGGAGGGAGAGGGAAGATTAGGTGTAATATTTGGGCATTTTTGGGACATTTGAATTGCCCTGCATAATATTGCAATGACAGATACACACTATCATATATTTTGTCATAACCTACAAAATTGTATAAACTATAAGGTAAACTATAGTCCACGGTTAGTAGCAATGTTCCAATATGTGTTCATCAATTGAAACAAATGTACCACACTAATGAAGATGTTCTTAATGTGGGAAAGTATGGGAGGGGGAGGGGATGGGGCATATGAGAATCCCCTGTTTTGTTTTTTTAAGGAAGTACTTAGATCAAACTCAGGACCTTGTACATGGGAAGTAAGCACTCAAACCATTGAGCTACACCTGTTCCCCTCCCCTATATTTTTTAATGTAACATTTATGTAATCTAAAGCTTCTTTAAAAATAAAAATACAAAAAAATTTTTTAAAAAGCAGTTACAATGTGTTGTAATGGATTGAATCGTGACCTCCAAAAGGATATGTTGAAGTTTTAACAACGGTTCCTCAGAATGTGTCCTTATTTGGGAATAGGGTCATTGCAGACATACTTTGTTAAGACAAGGGAGCAGGGTGGGCCCTTAATCCAATATGACTGGAGTCTTTATGAGAAGAAGAGACACAGAAACAAACACACAGGGAGAATGCTAGGTAACCATGGAGGTGGAGATAAGCATTATCCTGCCACAAGCCAAGGAATGCCTAGAGCTACATGAAGCTGGAGGAAAGGCATGGGTCAGATTCTCCCCTAGAGCACTCAGTGAGAGCATGGCCCAGCTGACAGCTTAATTTCAGACTTCCAACTTTCAGAACTGTGAGAGAATAAATGTATATTGTTGGGTTTTTTTGTTTTTGTTTTTGTTTTTTGAGATCCTGGGGCCAGGTATTGAATCTGGGACCTCATATATGGGAAGCCAGCGCTCAACCACCGAAACGCATTGGCCCCCCTGAGTTAGTTTATTCCTTGTTGTTTGTATTTTTGTTTTCAGGAGGCACCAGGAACCCAACTCGGGGCCTCCCATGTGGGAAGCAGGTGCTCAATTGCTGGAGCCACATCCTCTCCCTGTATAATGTTTTAAGCCAACCAGTTTGTGGTGTATTGTTCCAGTAGCTCTACATAACTAACACATATGGTATGTAAATGTATCTCAATAAAGCTGTGGGTTATTTTTTAAGTTTATAGTTTATGCCAATGTCTTTTCTCCTAGAGACCAGGATTGTTTGACACATAAAACATTTTTTAATTGACTTGACTGTGTGACGTGGTTGTGTCCACCTGCAGCATTTTCCATCTCCTCTGGCACATGTCCTGGGGTGACAATACTTTCTCCTTTGTGGCTATGCCCCTGGATGTGAACTCAATTCCCCTTTATTCAGAAACTTACTGTGCTACCCTCCAGAAAAACCCAGTATAAATATCCTCCTCAATCAATTAATAATAATGGAATGGAATGCTTGGAAATGTTCCCAGACACTTCCTAAGCCTTGGAAATAATCCAGTCTATAATGTTTCTAGTCACTCATCTACAGGAATAGAATCAGAGAAGTCAGTCAGGACAAGTCCTGTGGGTAGGGAGCTTCTGGAGAAATGGCAGACTGGCCGGTTTTCAACAGATCAGTGAGACAGGAGCCCCACAACATGGGCAGGGGATGGCGAGGGGGTCCTCTTTCCACAAGGTTTACCTTTAAAAGGTAAAGAATTCAAAGGATATTTTGATGAAGTACAATAGGATTGGTATAAATAAATGTAATACAGATGTCTAGATATAAGAGCAGATTTATCCTGCTTAAAGAAAACCTGAGGTACCTCTTCTGTTAATGGTGGAGTAGCTTGTGTCAGAACGCCACTCCACAGGCAACACCTACAAGTGCTACACAAAATATAAAGCACAACTGTGAAGGCACTGGCAAGTGACCAAAGCAGGTGGAATATGGAGAGAAGTTGATATTTGGAAGAAAGGATAATGGAAGAGTTTCCATTTTTTTTTAAATGATAATTTATCACAGGGAAGACTCCACTCAGTATCACAGAGCATAGCTTAAGTCTCCGAAATCTGTGATTTTACAGGTTGGGGATTCAGAATCAGAGTTTGGAACAATAGCAGCTAGAACATGAAGGAGGTATTCCAGAAAGGAGAGAGCCACAGAGGGGGAGCCCCAGTTTCTAAGTATAAACTCTGTAGCTAGTTAAGGCTGACCCCTTAACTATGCATTTATTTATGGGACAGAATCCAATCAGCCTATCTAAGAATAAAAAAACTGAACAGAGATTTCAACTGCTGTCTAACATGGAAGAGACAGTTTTGAATTTGAGTTTTGCCAAGGTAGCTGTCTACTAAAAAAAAAACAATACTTCTTTTAAAAACATAAGAAAGTTCAGTTTCTATAATATTTATTTGCTATATATAGCATAGCAAATACTATGTCTTACTAGACATAAGTAACAGAAAAATGAGACTAATACTCAAAAGAAAAGATAATCAATAGATAGAGGCCAATCCTAGGATGTCTCATATGTTGTAATTAGCAGACAAAGATTTTTAAAGCAGTTATAGCTGTATTCAAGGATGTAATAGAAAATATGATTGTATTGAATGAGTTTAAAAAATTCATTGGATGAGCTTGACTGCAGATTGGAAGTAAAAGAAGAAAGAGTTAATACCCTTTGAAGATAGATCAATCAAAGTAATCTAATCTGAACAGAGAGAAAAAAAGCATGGTTAAAAATGAGTGGACCCCCAGTGACTTGGTGAACAATATCAAGAGGTTTAAATTATGTGTATTCAAGGAATCAAATGAAGAGAGCTAGAAAATGACCGACAATTTGAAGAAATAATGACCTAAACATTCCAAAAATTTGATGAAATATCCAAGATGCTAGACGAAACATAACAGGATAAATACAAAGATTTCCACATGAATTCTTTGAGTGATGGATCTCTATTTTTAAAAATCTTTAAACCCTATCACTCTCGGCTTGAAGCTCACCATGTATCTGTCTATTGCCACCACCAAATCTGGCCCAAGAGCTTTGAATTGGTATGCAGAGCTTCCAGTGGTGGTACTTGGGAGCAGGAAGTGAATACACCAATGTCTCTCTTCATCTGCAGTATAGTAGCTCCTGAGAGGTAGTGTGAGCTGCTAGGCGCATCATAATCAGGCTACTGAAAACCAAAATTAAACAAAATCTTTAAAGGAACCAGAGCAAAACAGTACATTACAAATAAGGCAACAGTCATATATCAGAGAACTCACATCTCATCAGAAGCCAGAAGGCAATGGCATGACATATTTAAAGCGCTGAAAGAAAGAAAGAAAAAAAGAAAGAAAGAAAAAGAAAGAAAAAAACCCTAGAATTTTATACCTTCTTTATGACCAGTAAAAGTGTACAGAATTTTACATCTAGCATAAATATCCTTTAAGAATAAAAGTGAAATAAAGACATTTCAAGGTAAAGAAAACTACAAATTCATTGCCTGCAGACACGAACTAAGAAAAAATGGGAAAGAGTATTTGAGTACCATGTGTCCAACAGTATACTTGATATTTTATGTCTTCTTGTTTCCCAAGGAACCATTTCAAGTGAAGTAGTTTATTTGGTAGGTGATCCTGGGACGTGGTAGTGAAGGGGGGAAATAAGAAAAGAATAGAAAGCTACCAATAACAGGTGCATTATTAAGCTCTGGGAACAGACAATGTGAGTACTCCTGTGCAGAAATCTGAAGGGTTTTTTCTAAAGATCACAGTAATTAAGAGGACAGGCTTTGGAGTCAGTAGATAGGGGTTCAAACTTACTAGCTCTTGATTTATCTGTAAAATAGGGATAATACTGCCACTTTATAAGACTAAAATAACAAAGTCCCTGTAAAACGCTTAGCCAATATTTAGCATATTTTAAGTGCTCAATAAGTATCGTGATTATTTTATCATTTAATTTCATGACAACTCTGTGAGATTAATGTAAATGATGATTGTTTTAGATTATTTACAGTAAGCATAGTTATTAAAGTTTAAGTTATGTTGGGAATCTTAACTGTTTTTTATGAGCATTTTTTAATTGTATTTTTTGGAAGATACATAGATTACAAAAAATGTTATGTTAAAAAATATAAGAGGTTCCCACATACCCCTCTACCCACGCCTCCCACATCACAACCTCCTTCATCATTGCGGCATATCCATTGCATTTGGTGAATACATCTTGAAGCACTGCTGCACCGCATGTAGTTTACACTCTCCCCGAGTACATTTTAACTGTTTTATTGTGGTTTATAGTGTTTAGTACAGTGCCTTAGTAATATACACTTAATATGCTAAATACTTAAATATACAGTATATGTTCAAATAATAAATGCATTTATATACAAATATTTTCATGTTGGTGGTGCTTTGTGTTCTGAATTTTCCTGCTTCTACAATCACGTACTGTAGAGCCCAACACATACATAATTTATTAGCAGCATACATCAGGTGTTTTCTTCCTTTAAGTCCCTGGGTTTGGAAAGGGACTTTGGGTGAGTCATCATCTTAGTCTTTTGTGGTGATGCATAACCTTAGGATCTGGCTACTGCCTCCAAGCGATGCTTCCTGAAACAAGCCTTCAGGTCCCTGAGTGCTGACTGACTGCAGCTGCTTTATTCCTGCTCTAGCTGCTGCTGCCTTAAGTCTGGAACTGCCTTTGATAAGCCTCATGGGGCCTCCTGGCAAACTGGACTGTATTTTACAACAAAGATGTCAGGTACTTACATAAATGATCTTTAATTACGGAATACACAAAGGCTCAAAGTGGAATTAGTGATCAAATAAATTATACTTTTTTAATATTAGCAGTAAAGAGGGATAAAAATTTAAATACAGATCTCTTACCTTCACATTAAAAAAAATGATTCTGAGATCCCATTATTGAGTCTGAAAGACTTTTTAAAAAAATACTTTTAAAAAATAATTTTATGCCTGTGAAAAGTATAATAAGCATTTTATTGATTTAAATAAAAGGGAAAAATCACAATTTGTGGGTGTATCATAACCAGTAGTGCTTACTAGTAGGGGAGAGAAAGGAGAGAGAAAAAAAGAATTTGCTTTAAATGTTCACTCATTCATTCAACAGATATTTATTACTATTAAGCACCAAATATTACCAGATACTGGTCTAGGTGCTTAGTCACAGCTATGAATAAAAGAAGCAAAAATTCACTACCCTCATATTGAGAGAAATATTTCAGTAAACAAATAT
The DNA here is from genome assembly GCF_030445035.2 of Dasypus novemcinctus. Taxonomy (NCBI): domain Eukaryota; kingdom Metazoa; phylum Chordata; class Mammalia; order Cingulata; family Dasypodidae; genus Dasypus; species Dasypus novemcinctus. Next base: position 18,723,220 of record NC_080677.1, read on the forward strand.
CCAGAAAATATATGAAAGAACTCCTCTTCCTTAAATTCACCAAACATCAAAGTAACACTCAATTTAATCCCAGATTATGAAGTCAGACATATAGCACATTGTTTCTAGTTTGGAAAGTGATTTACCAGAAATAAAACCAAAGCAAAAGGGAGCCGATGTGGCTCAGTGGTTAAGCACTGGCTTCCCACATATGAGGTCCCAGGTTCAACTCCCAGCCCCAATACCTCAAAAACAAACAAACAAAACCTAAAGCAGAAATAGAAAGAAACACATCTCAGATAACTAAGAAAAAGATCATGAAAATGGCCAAGCTAATAACTGATCAGAATATTCAAAGAAAGTCAGTCATTTTAAAACTTTAAACCCATGGGCCAGCAGGCAATCCCAAGTGGATCTATAAATCCTTTAGCTCCAATTAGACAGGATTCCAGGATAAATGAGATAAAGGATAAGATGAGCAGAGAAAAACAGAATAATCACCTGAATGCGCTGACAAAATCTATGCTTTAGTAGATTTGTTTGGATGCTTGGTAGACCTTTACCATGTGTATGGGATTTCTATTTCTTTGGTTCAACCAGAGCAATAGAGTCCAGCAGATTGAGTTATATGAACTAAACTCAAAAGAGACCTAAGCAAACCAGACTGATTATGTCACTTTGTTCATTCATACCTTTATAGCAGACAATATCCTTATAGACTTTCAGGACACATTTCCCAGATAAAACTTTCAGGAACTTTTCTTTCCTGTGGAATGCCATTCATTCAGTACTTACAGATTGAGCACCTACTAGGTGCCTAGCCCTGCGCTAAATGCTGAGGAACCAGATTTTAATAAAATCTATTCAATTCTCTCAAGAGAGCTCATTATTTAGTGGGGCAACACCAAGAAATAATTATAATATGCTCGCTCTAGGAAGTACTAAGGAAGCACCAACGACATAGTTATAACTTTAGTCCTGGGGGGAAGAGTAATGACTTCCTGGAGGAGATGCTATTTTGGCCTGATTTTACACTTGATCTTAGGCAAAAGGCTGGCAAGTGATTTTTAGCTTGATTTCAAAGGAGGGGAACAATGGGAAAATTCATTCCAGAAACAGCACATATTGCTATCATTGATATGTGAGGGCTTGGGTTGTGTTGACAGGAGAAGAGACTGGAAAGGAAGACTGGGACCATTTGTTTCAAAGGCACGGAGAGACAAAGAGGAGAAAAATATTATCAAATTTGTGTTTCAGAAAGAGCGTTCTGGCAACACGCGAGCAATGGGAAGTAAGGAGGGAAATTAGTGTTCCAATAGTCCAGGCAAAAATTGGAAAAGGCCTGAATTAGGGCAGTAAATTTAAAGCCAGCGGGTTTTACAGCTGAGTCCGAGGATGACTGAGTGCTGAGCTAAAGAAAACTTTTTCTTTTAGGTCATTGTTGGATGAACACCAACAAATATTAAAACTCTGAGTTGGATAAATACCAACAAATATTTCTGTGTTGATTCTCCTTTTCCCTTTTTTAGTCCATCTAAAAGCCAGCAATCAGTTAACTCGATCTGTTTATCTCTGATTAAACATTAGACTTCTCGGCCTCTTTTTGGGTCCAGAAGATAACCTAAATCACTGACTAGACTTTAAGAGGGAGTAGGCTATAATAATATTAACACTGCCTACTATGTATTGAATTCTCGGTGCCAGTAACTCTTTCTTCACAATTACTTTAAAGATAGGTAGGAAACTGAGGTCTTTTGTTATGGCAGAATTCCTCCGGAGTTTGGGAGTGATAAGGAATTGCACTGGGGGAAACAGTTTAGATTACAGTGGTCCTTAACACTGTGGAGAAGAAAATAGGGTTTCTTGCATAGCTAATAGCTGGGTTTGTGAATATACCCTTTATCAAGAAAAATATGGAGACTTTTACTAAACTCCAACAGGATTTCAGTTCCGTAATTTTATCTATCTATCTATCTATCTATCTATCTATCTATCTATCTATCTGTCTGTCTGTCTGTCTGTCTATCTATCTGTATAATTTATAACTAGTTTTGCACACATCAACAAGTCTGAATAATACTAATTCTAGTTAAGCAACTCAGAAACTGCAAGTTGACTGCCCATCAGGAAGACACATTTTTTTTAACCTTCCTTCCTTCCTTCCTTCCTCCCTCCCTCCCTCCCTTCCTTCCCTCCTTCCTTCCTTGCTTCCTTTCTCTCCCCTTCCTCCCCAACGCAGTTGCCTATTCTCTGTGTCTATTTGCTGCATCTTCTTTGTCCAGTGGCACGGGAATCTGTGTTTCTTTTTTGTTGTCTCATCCTGTGTCATCTCTGTGTGTGCGGCGCCGTTCCTGGGCAGGCTGCACTTTCTTTTGCACTGGGCGGCTCTCCTTATGGGGCGCACTCCTTGCGCTTGGGGTTCCCCTGCACGGTGGACACCCCTGCGTGGCAGGGCACTCCTTGTGCGCATCTGCACTGCGCATGGGCCAGCTCCACACGGAGGAAGACACATTTTACCTTTGGAAGACCGACACTGCTTTGCACACGTTTAGAAGTGTCTTCCAAAACAGTTAACAAACAGCTTCAATTTTAGATTTCAAATTCTAAAACATATGTGCTCTCGAGGCCCTTGAAATATAAGAAGCTTCATAGTAGCAATTTTAATCTATTGCCGTCACTTTTCAAAACTTTTCAATCTGTAAGGCAAATAAATTTCTACAGTTTCTAAAATGGCTGTGACTTATTTTAGAATAAAAGCTCTTTTACTTTAAACTAAATTAAACTAAAAATAAACTTGTATAATGTTTAAATCTCTTAAAGTAAAATCTAAAAACAAAGTGTGATTTCTTTGAAAATCAGAAGCAGGCAAGGGATTAAACAGGAAGCCTTTCTTGTTTACCCTATTAATAAGACCAATTAGGAGGACCCAGGCAATCAGCAAACAACTGCTAACTAAATATCCACATACTTTAGAAGTGGGAAACCTTCTCCTTTGAAAGGGGCCTGCTATCATTAGGAAGAAATTACCACTGTGGGGTTTCCTACTACTGATGTGCAGAGACGGGGGTAACTGTGAATTTTCTTTCTTCCGAGCTTTGTGAAGGTACCAAGCTCCCACATGTACAGAGGCAGACTGGGTAACACGAGCTTTTCAGAAGGCCAAAGTCCACTGCAATAAGTTAATTAAATTTAGATTTGGAGCAAAAGCAAAATAGGGGAAAAGTTAACATCTCTAAGAAACAACTAGAGAGGTTTGGAGCTATGAGCAAATTCTTTGGAAAGCAGCAGGGACTAGGCAGGAATTGGAGCCAATCAATTTAAAAAAAGACAAGGAAATGAAAGCAATTTTTTTTTTAAAGTAAGGAATAGGGAGGAAGAGACAGACAAGAAGTTTGTCTTCAAAATTTTGTTCTAAGTTGTTTAATGTTCAAAGCAGTGGTTTTTAGACACAATACCCTTTTTACATAACTAATAATGTTCCTTTTACTACCCTGAAATGAAATTTGTAGATTATATAACTTATCTACATATAAATACTTCAAAAATTATGGGGGGTGTGTATGTTTGTTGGATATGGAATGTTTGTAAATAAAATTAATTTTAAAAAACCCCAGTGTTAGTGGTTATGGTTTTTATTTACGTGTCAATGCTTTTGCAAGCAAAGCTGAGAGACAGTATTGTGCAAATGATTAACTGGACTCTGGAGGCAGACAAAGCCTTCAAATCCTGCCTCTACTATTGGGCAAGTTATTGTTTAGTTTCTCTTTGCCTTAGTTTTTTTTTTAAGATTTATTTATTTATTCTCCCCCTCCCCGCCATCTGCTTTCTGTGCCCATTCACTGTGTGCTCTGCTGTGTCTGCTTGTATTCTCATTAGGCAGCTCTGGGAACTAATCCTGGGACCTTCTGGAGTGGGAGAAAGGCCACCATTCTCTCGCACCACCTCAGCTCCCTGGTCTGCTGTGTCTCTTATTGTCTCTCCGCTGTGTCTGTTTTGGTTGTGTCATCTTGTGGCAGCAGCTCTCCACGCAGGCCAGCACTCCATGTGGGCCAGATTGCCACAAGGGCCATTTACCAGGAGACCCTGGGTATCAAACCCTGGACTTCCTATGTGGTAGGCAAGAACCCAATTGCTGGAGCCACACCCACCTTCCTCTTTGCCTTAGTTTTGTCATTGAAAAAGAGGGGATGATAATTAAAACGTCAACGGTTGTTTTGAGAATTAAAAGAGTTAGTGCAGGTAAGGGCTTAGATCAGTGGCCCTACAGGCATTGCTATTTCAATCCAAAACATGAGAGCAAAAAAATTATTATAAGGTCCTATGTGTAATATAAAGGAGAAGCAAAAGAAAGCTAATTAACAGCAAAATACTATGTATTTTGATATGTAAATGCTTGGGTACAACTCCGCTAACCGTATCCTTCTCTTCAGGTGTATTTAATTGTATCAAAAAAAAAAAAAAGTTTTTTTTGTGTTTTTAAAATAACCTTGGTACAAAGGTGGTAAATAAAGGACTTGTAGAAAAAAGATTGGGCCGAAAGTTAAGACACAAGAGTTCAAACCATGAATTATCCCCCTGGCCTTTGTAGTAGATATTTGCCCTTTTGGCTGCTTAGCATCTGGATCCTCTTCCTTGATCTGGGGGTTCCCCACAGTGGGAGACTTGGTGGGAGATAAGATTCTACTTTCTGTAACAATTGCTAAAAGTACCAGATATTCTCTCTCCCTGCTCCTGGCAGAACAACTAATTGGCTACTCTTGCCCACTGGGACTTGGAATCTGAAGAGAATGAAACAAAAACATTGGGGTCCTCCCAGGCTATTTTCAGCTGCAAGGGTGTTCCTGAGGATCAAAGCTGAAGAGACACTCTGGAGTACTCTTGGGGCTGGCAGTGGTTGAGTGAGGTGCTACCATCCTCTTTACTTTGGTTTTTCTTTGGTTTCCACAGTATTCTGCAATAACTTATTATTATTTAAAATTTTATTCTCATAAGAGATATACCCCCTAAAATTTCCTATTTTTTTAAATCACCTTCACTAATAGAATTCAGTGGTGATTTTTATATGTGTTCACAATGTTGTGTCATCATCACTTTTCCAAAACAGAAATTCTACAGCAATTAAACATTAACTCCCTATTCCTTACCCCAACCCCAGCTCCTGATAGCCTGTATTCTAGTTTCTGATTATGAATTTGCTTATTCTAATTTTTTCATGTAAGAACTTACAGTATTTTTGTCCTTTTATGCTTGGCTTATTCCACTCATCATGATGTCTTCAAGGTTCATTCATGCTATAGCATACATCAGAACTTCATTCCTTCATTCCTTTTTACAGACAAATAGTATTCCACTGTCTGGATATGCCACGTTTTGTTTATTTACTCATCGGTTGATAGACACTTGCGTTGCTTCTATCTTTTGGCAAGCGTGAATAATGCAGCTATGAACATTGGTGTGCAAACATCTGTTCTAGTCCCTGCTTTCAATTTTTTTGGGTATATTCCTGGAAGTGGGATTGCTGGGTTGTATAGTAATATTTTCCCAGGAACCACCAAACTGTTCCCTGCAGCAGCTGTACCATTTTAGATTCCCACCAGCAATATTCCTATTTCTCCGCATTCTCTCCAACACTTGCTATTTTTTTTTAAATAGCCATTTTAGAGGGTGTGAAATGATATTTCATTGTAGTTTTGACTTGCATTTCCTAATGGCTAATGATGTTTAGCATATTTTTATGTGCTTTTGGCCATTGGTATGTCTTCTTTGGAGAAATGTCTTTTGCCCATATCTTAATTGAATAGTTTGTCTTTTTGTTGTTGAGTTGCAAACGTTCTTTGTATATTCTGAATATTAAACCCTTTTTGGATATGTGATTTCCAAATATTTTCTACCATTCTGTTGTTTGTCTTATTACTTTCTTGATAAAGTCCTTTAAAGCCCAGAAGTTTTTGAGCTTGATAAATTCCCATCTATTTTTTCTTTTGTTGCTTGTGCTTTGGGTGTAAAGTCTAAGAAACCATGGGCCAACACAAGGTCCTAAAGATGTCTTCTTTTAGGAATTTTATAGTTCTGATACTTATATTTAGGTCTTTGAAACATTTTGAATTGATTCTTGTGTATGTTGTGAGGTAGGGTCCACCTTCATTCTTTTGTATATGAATATTCTGTCTTCCTAGCACCATTTGTTGAAGAGACTATTCTTTCTGAATGAGCTTGGCACCTTTGTCAAAAATCTATAGGCTATAAATGTGAGGGATGATTTCTAATTGTCACTTCAATTCCATTGGTCCATATGACAGTCTTTGTACCAGTACAATGGCTTTGAAATAAGTTTTAAGATTGGGAAGTGTGAGTTCTCCTTCATTTTTCTTTTTCAAGATGGCTTTGGCTATTCAGGATCTCTTACCTTTCCATATAAATTTGATGATTGGCTTTTACAATACTTCAAAGAAGTCTGTTGGAAGGGGTGGGAAAATGGAGATTTACTTTTTCTAAATCACACTTTTCTGCAATGCATCTGCCATGTTTAAATATTTTATAAGTTGCCTAATATTAGGACAAAACAAAAAATTACTTGGTGTTTATATGTAAACAATAGTTAGTTTCTAAGTTTAGATAATTATAAATGGATTTTTCATTTACTTGAGTGTCTCTTGGGGATCTGATGGTTGTGAAAGATGTCTAGCAGCCTCTCCCCTCAGCTACTGCTAGTTGTCATATCCCTCCTCCATCGCTTTAACAATGAAAAAATACCCCCACGGCTTCTCAAAACTCCCCCATTGATTGGCACCACTTTAAAGTATAATTTTATGTTTGCAAATGTTTAAATGTTTCCTTTTCCCCCTCCTTCCCTCTCTCCCCTCACTTATTAAAAAAATAACAACTGAGGAAGAAATCATACTAATTTTTACCTTTAGCTATGCTAGTAGGAGGGCAGGCTGTGTTTGAGTCATGGCAGAGTTTCATGATAGCTAAAGCTGTCTAAAGATATTTAAGCTTCTTGTTACAGTTTATCTAAAATGAAAGCGTGATGCTTAAGAGAAAATATGCTGATGCTAATAATAACAGCTAATGTTTAGTGATCACTGAATATATCCAGGCACTGCCCTAAATGCTGTGCATCTGTGGATTCACTTATTCTTTATAACAACCCTATAATGAATAGAGATGCGCACTGTTATTTTATGAAGATATAAGCACAAGAGGTTTCAATGACTTGCCAGTGATGGAGCTGTGCTTCAAACTGGACAGTTTGGCTTCAGGGTTCTATGCTGAACAGCTGCAGGAAACTAGCTGTCCCTTCCTGAGAACTTACTAGGTGCCCCGCAGTAGTGTAAGTACTTTATATACTTTATCGCCTTTAACCCTTACAGAAATAATGAGGTCAGTATCATGATTTCCATTTAGCAAATTTTGCAGATTTGGAAACGAAGAGGCTCAAGTTTTGTGGAGGGAAATATTGACATATACACATTCCACTTACTAAGATGTACAAAATAATGACAAGCGTGACCAAAGCTGTCACCACAATCAAATCAATGTGGAGAACCGAGGAAATGATGTGGATATCATGTTCTCTTCCAAATCTTATTTGAGGGAGCAGTCAAATCACTTCTCATTGAATTTTCCGAGGTTTCTGCCTGCATTTTCTTGTTATTAGACAAGCTGTATTGTGGAGAAGTGGTTTATAGATAATGGCTTTCCCCAGGAGTTAATGAAAAATAACTCAATTGTACTAATGGTAGGCCCAATTTTGTGAACTGACCTTTCACTTTCAAAATAGAAGCAATATTAAAACAAATCCAATAAAAGCCTGTATTTTTATTTTCTTAAGAGAAGGCAGTCTGAGAGATTTTTAAGACAGCTAGTTTACTAATCTGAGAAGGTAGGATAAGTACTCCCCAGCTGATGTGCCTGAGGGGATGTGAATGTTAATATCAGCAGAAGTAAACCCAACGGGCCTGTCAAAAAATGCATTAAAAGCAAATATGGGGACGCGGCTGTGGCTCAGTCAGTTGGGCTCTCATCTACCGTATGGGAGGCCCTGGGACTTGAACCCAGGGCCTTCTTGTGAAGGCAGGCTGGCCCGTGTGCTGTGGAGCACAGCCAGTCCCGCAGATGCCGCGGAGAGTCGACTCAGCAAGGTGAGGCAACAGAAAGATGGGAGACAAACGAGAACACAGAGGAGCCCGCAGCGAATGGACAGAGAGAGCAGACAGCAAGCAAGCCGCAAGGGGGGAGGGGAAATAAAGACATACAGACACAGAAGAACATACAGCGAATGGACACAGAGAGCAAATAGCATGCAAAGAAAACCTCAAGGGGTGTGGGGGGATAAAAAAAGAAAAGCAGATATGAACGACTTCCAGAATACCCATATATCTTTTTCTTCCAGTGGGATTTAATGTTGCCTTTGTATACTTCAAGAAATAAACTTCAGGTTTTGACATATTTGGAAAAAGTTATAAACTTAATGAACTTTTTCTGATTTTGTGCTGTGGTTCTTCACTAGATCTTTTTGGGGACATGTCTCTGGCCCACTGTTTTGAATTAAGTGCATTTGCTTTTCCTTACAGATTTTGCTTTTCAGGAAAAAGCACACATAGTTAATTTTCTTAAAACATGAATACTTTTTCAAATATTTTCCTTTTTGTAGTCAAATAGTAAAACAACATAAAAGAACATTCTGAAAAAGGGGAAAAATCCTCTAAACCTACCATATTAACACAAAAATTACCGTATTTGAGAATATCTTTGTTTTTATCTGTAAAATACATATTGTTATATAGTTTATCCACATACACATGTAATAGTCTATAGCAACTTTCACTTAACAGTATATAAAAACATTTCCCTTGTTTCTGTATTTCTGATAATGATAACCACAATGGGTACATAACATTTCTTTGAGTAGCTGTATCATAATTTACTTAAAATTCCTTCACTGTTGTACATTTATGTTGTTTCTAATTTTTCTTTGTTCTAGGTATAATGTGACAATGATTATCTTTGTGTTTAAAGTTTTTATCCTCTGTTTAATTATTCCCATAAGTCAGATTCCTAAAGTAGGATTTCCAGGTAAACATATATATATTTTAAAGATTTATTTTATTTATTTCTCCCCCCACACCCCCCATTGTCTGCTCTCTTTGTCCATTCGCTGTGTGTTCTGTGTCTGCTTGTATTTTCGTTAGGCGGCTCTGAGACTGTCTGGAGTGGGTGATTACTCTCTTGCGCCACCACAGCTCCCTGCTCTGCTACGTCTTCTTATTCTCTCTCCTTTGTGTCTCTTGTTGCGTCATCTTGCTGCACCACTTCTCCGTGTTGGCCAGCACTCCTGTGCGAGGCCGCATTCCCATGTGGGCCAGCACTCCACGTGGGCCAGCTTGCCCTCACCAGAAGGCCCTGGGCATCAAACCCTGGACCTCCTATATGGTAGACGGGAGCCCAATTGGTTGAGCCACATCTGTTTCCCAACATTTTTTTATCTAATGCTTACTCCACATTGATTTACGCCAAAGACATACCCATCTTCAGCACATTTCTTTGTCAGCACCTCCCCTCATTCTTTCCATTGACTGGACACCATCTGTCAACAGCCACTTACTTTGCTTGACTTTCTCAAGTTGTCCCTTGGTTGTTTTCTTGGAGAAGCAGCAACTCGCGGGAAGGTCAGAAGGATCATGTTCACACTCAGGAGGTGGAGGCTCAGAGGCTGCTGAATGAAAATGGATCACAAATCTGGCCTCGGTGCTGTTGCTACCCTTCATGAACGTGGTTCTGTGTTCTAGCACACTACCATAAATAAAAATGCCCTCTGAGCTCAAAAACTGGGGTCATAATGAACACTATGCCAGATGCCAGGCATCACATGAACCTCACATAGGCCTAAAAGAGGATTAAAACCACAGACTAATAACATATGATTTGGCATCTTGAATAACAAACATAAAGAGACTTCAAGTGAAAATATGTTCAATAGGCTCCCTCTTGGGATTTAAGAATCTAAATTCACTAAATAGGTTTTCCTTCCATACATTCTCAATTCCACAGCAATAATTTCTACCAAGTAAAGGATTTCATCATTGGAGTTCCCCAAAGTATTATTTGATGTTTCAAGATATAGTTAAAAATTGTAAGGTAAGGAGTACCTGGTTATTTTTGGATCTGATATTGGAAGCAAGGTGTTTTTTTTGCAATGTTACCCAATAAGAAAAAAGAAAGATTTTAGATTTTCACGTTATTTACATTAGAACTCATTTTTAGGCCAGTTTTATTTTATTGGCAAGGATTTAGTACCATGGCTGTCAAATCACTCATTTTTTAAAAATAATTTTATTGTTCAGAGAAGTTTATTCCTCTAAAGTCTAAAACATATAAAAATATTTTACATAGAAATGGTTATAAAATGAATAACATACTTCTCTGCTTGGTAAAAGGAATAACCGGCCTTTCCTTGGTGAATCAGGATTAATTTACTACAGCACTTCCCAATCTTTTTCATAATATGCCACATAATAATATTTGTATACGGCCAACCTGGAGAAGGTCCTATATTATGTAACCATCACAGAGGCCTCCCTGGCAGCAGGCACCTTACTAAAAGTCTTATACACCAAGACAACAATTACATTACTGAATTTGGATGTTTACTGAAGGAGCCAGATAAACAGTATTCAAACAGGACTTCTGTCCCGCTGTAAATTTATGAGTGTTTCATAAGAAAAATGGTTTAATATTTATTGTTGAACTCAGTTAGCCGCTGGGGTGAGGACGACGGAGATAAACACACTCCAGAGACTGGTTCAAGACACGAATCTACTTTATTGCGCAGCATCAGCGGTTTATATAGAATAAATGGCGGGGTGTTAGTTAGCTATTGGCACTAGCGCAGTGTAGCTTATGTGTAATTTTTAAATTGGACAGTCTGCTAACAGATGGAGGCAGGAGGGTGGTGCTTGATTGCTTCTGCTCTCTGCCAGTGTGCCATCTTTAGGGTATGCCCTAAAGCATGTACGCCTGAGAGTTTGCTCATCTGGTGGTGCGCGGCACAGCAAGACTGAAGGTTTCAGCAGCTCTACCCACAATTTATCCCTACAAAAGGGGGGTGGAAAACCATGAAAGATTCCTCAACAGCTCGTGGCATACCTGGAACCCATTCACAGAACACCATTTATATTGAAGCGAGGCTGCCCGAGGTCACACAACTGGCAAGAAAATGAACAGTGGCTTAGGACAGAGACCTTGGTTGCTTCTCCTGCTCCTGCTGCACCCTTCTCCTGCTCTGGAGATGTGGTGGGGCTCACCAGGGCTGCAGCCTCCCAGGGTACTGACGGCCCACCTTGCTCTCAGGTGCAGCCTATCCCGGAACCTGTGCTTGTTCACCTGTCGGCTTGGCAGCTGCTGTGGCGCCCTGTGCAAACATCAGGAAGTATGGTCGTGATGCTGACAAAGCCAGGCACCAGAAAAGGAGAGATGGGGACCGCACTTCTTGGAGACTAGGGATAAGGACGGCTAGCTCTGTGGAGGGCAGTGACTATGTTACCTCAGAATGTATTCTAATTCAAACCCTTCTTATTTCATTATTATAAGGGTTTGACAAACCGTTTGTGTTAAAAAAATTCCTTTTATGGGAAGCGGATTTGGCTCAACTGATAGAGCATCTGCCCACCATATGGGAGGTCCAGGGTTCAAACACAGGGCCTCCTCACCTATGTGGTGAGCTGGCCCATGTGCAGTGCTGATGTGCGCAAGGAGTGCCACGCAGGGGTGTCCCCCATGTAGGGGAGCCCCATGCTCAAGGAGTGTGCTCCATAAGGAGAGCCGCCCCAAGTGAAAAAAGTGCAGCCTGCCCAGGAGTGGCGCTGCACACACGGAGAGGTGACACAGCAAGATGACGCAACAAAAAGAGACAGAGATTCCCATGCCGCTAACAAGGATACAAGCCGACACAGAAAATTCCCAATGAAACAGGCTTAAATATTAACTGGAACATTGTATCTGATGTGACAAAGACCTACCTGGTTGTAGAACTGTTGACTGAAAACAAGAGTTATGACATATTTCAAGAGGTTAACAAAGTAAATTTTGTCGCTTTATTTTTAATCTTAAAAAAGTGTGCGTGTGAGAGAGACAGAGAGAGAGAGAGACAAAGACAGAGAGACATAGAGTGACAGACAGTTGTTTGAAACAGTTTAGGCACAGTCCTGCCTAACAAGCAGACATGCTTCAAGAGTGTGAAATTATAATTTGCTTCCAACTGAAGGCTGTTTGCTTTGGGCTGCAGATATTTTGTTTCCTTCTCAGGCCTTAGAGCTTTGAGAATAAAACCATCCATTTCTTGTGAACAGATTTCCTTATGATTGGTTATTTTGACTTAGAAACATTTCTCAGCCTAGGATTTTTTATTTATTTGTTTTTATGTATTTATTGTTTGAGGTATTGGGGTCTGAGGATTGAACCTGAGACCTTGCGTGTGGGAACCCAGGAATCAACCACTGAGCCACACTGTCTTCCCTAATTTGTTTTTTTTGTTTGTTGTTTTGCTTGTTGTTTGCTTTTGTTGTTTCAGAAGGTACTGGGAACTGAATCCAGGATCTCCCATTTGGTAAGTGGTAGCACAATTATTTGAGCCACATCTGCTCCCTCGGCCTATAATTTTTTTTTTTTAAAGATTTATTGTTTTATTTACTGTCTGTTCTCTGTCCATTTGCTGTGTGTTCTTCTGTGGTTGCTTCTATCCTTATCAGCAGCACCAGGAATCTGTGGTTTTTTTGCTGTGTCATCTTGTTGTGTCAGCTCTCCGTGTGTGCAGCACCATTCTTGGGCAGGCTGTACTTTCTTTTGTGCTGGGCGGCTCTCCTTACCGGGCACACTCCTTGCGCGTGGGGTTCCCCTACACGGGGACACCCCTGCGTGGCAGGGCACTCCTTGCGCGCATCAGCACTGCTCATGGGCCAGCTGCACACGGGTCAAGGAGGCCTGGGGTTTGAACCGCGGACCTCCCATATGGTAGGTGGATGCCCTAACCATTGGGCCAAGTCCGTTTCCCTCACCCTAGAATTTAAAAAAAGAAAAGCAGAAGCATCCTAACTTTTAAGTTTACTGACAATGCTCCAGAAAACTCTTCCTACCTACCCAGTCCTACAAATGACTCAATCTGTTTGGCATAATTTTAGGAATAATCATTGGCATCTTGTTCTTGTGACCAAAGGCTAAGTAAAGAGCACATTATCTAGGAATAAAAAATATACTAACCTATCAGGGTGCACCAGCACCACCCAGTGGCTCTGAACTAACTCAACAGCGCCTTGAAAATGAACAGGAAGTACAAGTCCAGGATCTCTTCCAGTGGTGAACTGTACACACATGATTGAGAGTACGAGGGTTTAACTCCTGCAGAACTGAATCTATACGTAGGTCTGATTTATACTTTGTTGATCTTTCTGGAAAGATTGGAATATTTATAGGGCCAGAAAGTGGAGTCTGGTGTACAGTGAAGACTCTTGGTTCTTTTTGGCAGGTATGTATATAAATTTGTAAGCAGTGAATTGACAAACTTTTTGAGAGTCGAGTAGGAATATAAGAAAGGTAAATATATACTGCTGCAAAATGAGTGGCACAAGTTATCCTCTCCATGAGCTGTGTAACAAGTCCAAGGAGTCCAAGATGAATTTAGTTTCTGTATAGAGTAAATACTTTTTATACTTCCTAGATGATAGTAAAGTTTCCTTCCAGTGGAGAATGGTATTTCTTCCCTATACATGCAGAAAACAAATTTCTGGTAAATTTTTTTTCCTTGAAGCTGCTGCTTATTATACCGACTTTATTATTAAAAAAAAAAAAAAGCTTGCTAAATTGGAGAAATCAAAATGCGGAAAAGTAGAAACTAATAGCAAGATGAAATATTGCTCATATTCCTCTCTCTAAATACAATTACTGCTACTGTGTTATCTAGTAAGTATCTACACTGAGCAAGAACTCTGGAACAAGACTTGCCTCGATTTACATCTCAACTGGGCCATTTAGTAGCTTTGTGATTTGGGCAAGTTACCTAAAGGCCTCTGTGTCCCAGGATCCTTATCTTTAGGGGAAAATAATAGTTATGTTGCATAGGAATGTTATGAGGGTGGAACAAATTAATATATACAAAGGTTTTAGAATAGAGCCTGTAAATAGAATACATTAAATGTATTAGTTGTTACGTTTCCTCTTTTCTCTTACTACCTCCTCGTCTTCCAACTCCTTTTTATTGTTATTAGATACTAAGTACCCAGCACACTGCTAGCAGCTAATGGTTTGGTGTGTCTTTTCAGTTTTTGTGGGTTTTTTTTTTGTCTTTTGCATGGCTTTTTATTTCCTTTTTTCTTAACAGCTGGAACTGTAGTATGAATATAAATTGTATCTTTAAAAATTTTAAAATATATCATTTATCCATAAGTGTAATTTTCAAATACTGCTAAATGCTATTATCTTTTTAAAAGTATTTCTTTCAAATTAATATATATTTTTTAAACTTTTTATTGTAGTAACATGTTCAACTCAAAATTTCTCATTTCAACCACTTTCAAGTATACAATTCAGTGGTATTAATTACATTCACAATGTTGTGCTACCATCACCAATGTCCATTATCCCAACTTTTTCATTACCTCAGACAGAAACTTTGTACCAATTAGCAACAACCCTCCCTTTCCCCTCTCCACCACCTCCCATCCTCCCCACCCCAACCCCCTCCATCCCCAGGCCCTGGTAACCTGTAATCTATAATCAGTGCTATTGTCTTAATGTTACTATGTAACCTGACACAATTTGGATAGGTGGATGTTTATTAACATACAAGATGAAGAGGAACAACGTTTTTAAAAAAGATAAACATAAAGGTTTGTTTCCCCTTCTAAAAACAAAAGAACATAATATGATGTATTTCGGAAACCTTAATTTATTTTTTCATTTTCTTTTTCTTTTTTTCCTTTCTCATCAAGCCCTACCTGTGCTTCTTATATACTGATAAGTACTGATAAGTACTTAGCATGATGCTAAGTACTGGAGATATCACAATGAGTAAAGACCTCTCCTCAAGAAATGTGAAGTTAGATATGCTCAAAGAAATGCAGAGGCAACATTGGGTAAAGCAATTAACTCTGCCTGAGGAAGTTGAAATTTGAGTTGTATTGAAGAATAAATAGGAATTTGCTGGGAAGAAAGGCTGTGGAACAGGGTATTCTGGGCAGAAGGGTCAGCAGTGAGTAAAACTGCAAGTTGGAAATTGGTCTATCTGTCCAATAAGCATTGAGAAAATCTGCATCAGCTGGTGTAGTGCACATGGTGGGGCAGGAGACAGGAACGGAAATCACACCAACAATGCTACTTGGGTCCAGAATTTATAATTCCAGAGCTTATAATTTATCCAGTAGAAGAAAGGGAATAAATCAGGCTTAAAATCAGGGAAGATTTTGAATCAGGGAAGTACCTCATCGACTTCCTCTTTTAGGAAGCTAATGGTGGCAGTGTACACTATGGACAGCAGTTTAATCAGAATAGAAAGGAGGTAATGAAATCAGTTATGAGGCTGTTGCAAAAGTTAATGAAAATCTGATAATTAGAATGAAAGAAGGTCAGATTCAAAGTAAGTTTTAAAATAAGATAAAAAAACACCACCACCACAACCCATCAACTTTGAGACTCAATTGGAAATAGGTTATTGTAGCAGTTTGATATGGTTATGAACTCCAAAAATAGATATTGGATTATGTTTATAATCTGGTCTGTACCCGGGTGTGATTAAACTATGATTAGGACTTTGATTGGGCCACGTCATTAGGTGGGTGGGGACTCCTAAAATAAAAGGCATGGCAAAGGACAGAGTTGAGAGCATTTTGACGTTGAAGTTTTGATGTTGGAGTTTGATGCTGAAGCCTTAAGCTGGAGCCCCAGGAAGTAAGCTCACAGAGGAAAGAGAAGCAAGCCCTGGGGAAGAGAGGAACCCTCAGAGAGAAGACCTTGGAAGGGAGGAACCCAGGAAGCCTGAACCCTGGCAGACGTCGGCAGCCATCTTGCTCCATTACATGAAAATAGACTTTGGTGAGGGAAGTAACTTATGCTTTATGGCCTGGTATCTGTAAGCTCCTACTCCAAATAAATACCCTTTATAACGGCAGCAGACTTCTGGTATTTTGCATC
Organism: Dasypus novemcinctus; assembly: GCF_030445035.2. NCBI lineage: Eukaryota > Metazoa > Chordata > Mammalia > Cingulata > Dasypodidae > Dasypus > Dasypus novemcinctus. Next base: position 18,739,381 of record NC_080677.1, read on the forward strand.
AGCATCCCTTTGGCTGACAAATACAGAATTAAATAGGACATGATGGCAAAGGAGAAGCAGAGAAAGACTTAAAGGTTTCCAGCTTTGGGTGAGCAGAGATGATATTAATAGACTGAAAATACAAAAGTTGGGATAGGAGGGAGATAGGAGAGGAACTGAGGTGAGTTTTAGACATTTTGTGTAGGCTGTTTGTCTCATACTGACAAGAGGCTGAGAAAAGCATGAGAAACTGGCAGTTTGAAATATAGGCCTGGAACTTGGGAGAAGAGTGGGAGTTGGAATGTTAGCTTTGGAAATAGCACAACTGAAACCATGACAGTTTAGTGAGATCACCAGGTTAGAGAATAAAAGCAAAAAGAGATCCAAGAATGGAACTCTGGGAATCTCCGTATTTAAGGAGCAGGCAAAGGAGGGGAGAGTAAGCAAAAATGACAGGAAGTAATGCGGGAAAAACTGCTGCTGCTGAAGCCAAGCAGAAGGGACTGCAAAAGTGGGGAATAGTTTACAGTGTGCAATACTGGAAAGGAGAAAAGTGGTAGGACTGGAAACAAGTCAATGGTTGTCAGTTGTGTGACTGTAGCAATCAGTGACCTTACAGAAAGCACTTTGGAGCTGAGGAGTAAATGGGGAGTAAGGAATCTGAGAGAGTGGCAGCAGACTGCTCTTCCCGTAAGTTTGCTGGGAATGTTTTACAGGAGGGCAGAAGGTGGCAAATATGGTGAGGATGTATCTGCAAGATGGCGATTTGTCGATCTGTAGCTCAAAAATAGTGATTAGCAGTTTATTCATAACACATTTATTTGTCATCCATAGGTCTGAAATTAAGAATAAGATTTTAAAAATGAGTTAAAGATGTCTTTCCTGATGCATCTCTTTGTGTGTGTGTATAGATATATATTTTTCCTTTCTATATCTTGGACTGGAACACAAAGTCTTAACCTTAGTATAAAGATGGGTGCAAATCACAACTTGAACTTGTTTCAATTTTTTTATTTTGTTTTACCATTAAAGCAATTAAGTGCAAAGGATATAAATGAGATAAAGATGCAGGTTAAGTAAATTTAACTGCCTTTTTCCTGTTTGTATATGACAAAAACTTGGTGGCCTCAAGCAGTTCAAGCAGCTGAAATGTTAGGAGAGGATAGTGTTGACTGCTTCTGCTCACCCAACCTGCCCCCCACTGTTTTTTAACCCTAGACATGTCAGTTCCTAGAAATAACTTAACTCAGGTTAAAATTTTGTTTCTAAGGAAGCCACATCACCCAGGTTTAATGCCTGAGTCCTGGCCTTGAAACTCTAGCTATGCCAGCTGTTGGGCTATCTCGTCTTATAATTTTGTCCATTTTGGTTCTTTTCATGGGATGACACAGCAGACCTACAGCATATGAGGCAAGGCAAAGAAGCAAGGCAAGTAAGGTTTCTTCCACTCACCCTAGGTAGTTCTAGAACAGAGCCTCCTGCTTATGAAACACAGGTAGCAATGGACATACCATTTAAAATCTTCTGCAGTCCTGGAATTTCTGCATTTTTTTTTTTTTTAAACAAGGCAGGTTTTTTTTTTTCTTTTCTTTTTTTTTTAAAGATTTATTTATTTATTTATTTAATTTCCCCCCCTCCCCTGGTTGTCTGTTCTTGGTGTTTATTTGCTGTGTCTTGTTTCTTTGTCCGATTCTGTTGTCGTCAGCGGCTAGGGAAGTGTGGGCGGCGCCATTCCTGGGCAGGCTGCTCTCTCTTTTCACGCTAGGCGGCTTTCCTCATGGGCGCAAGCGCGTGGGGCTCCCCTACGCGGGGGACACCCTTGCGTGGCACGGCACTCCTTGCGCGCATCAGCGCTGCGCATGGCCAGCTCCACACGGGTCAAGGAGGCCCGGGGTTTGAACCGCGGACCTCCCATATGGTAGACTGACGCCCTAACCACTGGGCCAAAGTCCGTTTTCCTACAAGGCAGGTTTAAGAGATGTTTTTAACCCTTTGAACTCAGCTAATTTCTCTTCTCCATTTTCTATCCACATCTGCACAAAAGCACCGTGTTACCAATGGCACAAAGGGTGTTATCTTTAGGGAATCTTATCAGTGCAAGTCCAGATAAAATCCCAAGATCTACAGCCCTCAAGAAATCTTTATTCAGGGTGACACTCTTGAGATGTATCATTAAAATAGTGGTATTTCATTTCTAATACGTAAGGCAGAGTGACAGTAAGACTCTAGACAATATTTATAAGCTTCCCTGTGCACTTGAGATTTTTGCCGCATCCATAAATATGGACTACCTATAATAAATGAGAAATTAGTAAATATGGATGTTTATGTCTTAGAAACACATTTTTAAAAACAGTTGAAAATGGCCACTTTGGTATCGTTATGTTTTAGTGAATCCTGAAACTCTTTAAAGGCCTTCTGTGGTAGATATAAATACTGCTGAAAAGGCAATTCGGACTGTCAAGGAGGAGCAATTAATTGGGTGTCTCCGAAGTTAGGCACCTCACATAAACTTCCTGATCTTGATATGACTTAGGTACTGGAGTAAAAAGCTGGAGTCTTTGCTAGACTAAGACTATCACTAGAAGGTATATACACAAGTCAGTGGTTGTAGTACTTTTTGCTTATGTTTGAAGTAAAACTGGAGTTTAGAAATAATCTGGCACATTGTTAGGTGCGATGGTTAGGCTCAAGGGTCAACTTGGCCAAGTTGTTTGGTCAAGCAAGCACTGGTCTAATTGTACTGTGAGGACATTCTGTGGACGTAAATCATCAGCAAATTGATTGTACCTATGGCTGATTACATTTACAATCAACAGAGTAGATTGCCTTCAGCAATGAGACATCTCATCCAATCAGTTTAAAGTCTTAAAAGGAGAAGTGATTTTCACAGAGAGTTCCCACCTCCAATTTGGGCAGAGAATGGGGGACTCATCAAGGACTTGAGTTCCAGGCCTGCAAGCTGCCTTATGAAATTTTGATTCCTACATCCCCACAGTTGTGACTGAGACAACTTTATGAAATCTCATATTTACAGATATCTCTTATTGGTTCTGTTTCCCTAAAGAACCCTAATACATTAAGCAACACGACTAATTCCTTAATACTCAAATAAATGAAATATGTCCTCTCTAGAGTTGAGCAAAAATGTATTTTCATGGAATTGAATGTACTTTTTAATCAACGAAATTAAAACAAATTTATTTTATTCTTTATCAGTATAAACATTACTTCAGTTCCCCAAACTTCTAGTTTCTTAATTTCCATTTAATTCCATCTTATTAACATATATGTCTGTCTATCTACATGTTAGCCATTTAGTTATTTTTGGTAACTCTGATCTGATCAGCTGTTGATAAGGTCCTGACCACCATATGGTGAAAGGAGCAGAAAGAGGGGTTTGGACCTTACAAAGTATGGTTGATTCTTACCTACTTTCGGTTATGTGTCTGAAAATGCTTGATTTTGATCAGAAATTTGAAAATGATACTGACAACTGGAACTTCTGAGCATAAATTAAACTACATAAAATCAGGAACCAGAAGGAAATAATTTTTAGGGGCTTAGTGAGATTTCCCCCCCCCCTCCATTTCTTAGGTTATAAGATGATTAAGCAACTTTATTATCTGGTAAGCAATGCTGGTTGAGCAGATATTGAAATGGCAGAATGTCAACCAGTGGCAAAGAAAAAAGGCTTATACTACATTTAACAATATTAATTTTGATGACATTTCAAAGAGATAATCCTAACCTCTGACTTGTTCAGTGTAGAAACCAGTGCATAGTTTGGTTAGCCTGTTAAAAAACAAAAATGCTCTGAAACATCATTTTCATTAAAAAAGTAAGACATTTTTTACAGTTGTTTGAGGTGCTGTAACACATCTACTGATAATCCCAGCTGTTTTATTAAATTGGTTGTCTGCTCAACAATCCAAGTGAGGCTTGGGTTTTCAGAATGTGCATGCTCCTGTGTTCTACAACATTCTAAATAGGAACAATCCATCCCATTAGGACTCTTGCAACAGTTTTTGTTAAACTCAGCATTATTTTCACAGAGTCTTTCATCTTTAGCTTCATCAATCTTTTTCCCAGCTGGAACTACACAACAAAGGTCCATATCTTGAATGGAGTCCAATAAATCTACAACATGGGGCTGTGGTGTGATTGATTTTAGATTTTTGAGTACATATTCTTCACACCGGCCAACTGCATCCAGAAGATTATTTATTTCACCGATCAAAGCTGAATTATTATCATGAAGGTGACACCAGGAGAGCAAAGCACTGAAGGAAAACATAAAGATAAGTTAAATAGGAAACAAAACAAAACAATAAGCCTTTTAGAATTTTTGATGTGAAACCCTGTATGTTTCTCTGCCAGATAATGCTATGCAAAAATATGTTAATGATAACAGTCTAAGTCAAAATCAGAAGAGTAATAATGGCAAAATAGAATTAAACAATTGAACTTAATCATATATTCACAACTCAACAATCAATTTTTCTGATTTTAGATTTTTTTCCCTTTTGACTGTGTAACTTCTGTTAGGAGGGATACAACTCAAAGAAAGATAGACCAGAAAAATGAGTTTCTCCTTTAAGAATATTAAATAGCTTCTAAGCTAGTGACTCTCAATCTTGGATGCACATTAGTAGCACTTGGGGAGCTTTAAAAAGTATCACCATCCAGGTCACACCCCAATTAAACCATAATCACTGGGGCAGAATCTAGGCGTCAGTATTTATTTTTAAAGCTTCCTAGTTGGTTTAAAGGGGCAGTCAAGGTTGAAAACTTTTGTTGTACGCATATAAGTTGCTTGCCATCAAGACAGAAAATGGTTAGAGAAAAAAGGTTTGAAAAACTTTTGTTGTAGGCATATAAATTGCTTGCCATCAAGACAGAAAATGATTAAAGAAAAAAGTTCTGAAACGACTCCACTTTCCCAGCTTTGTTAGAGTGTTTGCTGTGCTATTAACACCTTCTTGCAGAAGGTGAGACTTCTTCTAGTTCTAATAAATAATTTTCTTTACTTTTTCTAGTATGGACACTAAAAACTTTCATGGGCTTTTTCCCAGACTGTTCAGATAATCGTGTAAGTCATAAAATAATGATTATTTTGAAAAGAAATTATGTTTTAAACATGAAATCAATTGTGGAAAGGATACAGCAATGTTTTCCAAACTTACAAAAGTTTAATTTAATTTGATTGTATGATTTAATCTGATGGCAGATTTATAAAGTAGATTTTATAAATTCTAATTCCTGGCGGTGGACTTGGCCCAGTGGTTAGGGTGTCCGTCTACCACAAGGGAGGTCCGAGGTTCAAACCCCGGGCCTCCTTGACCCGTGTGCAGCTGGCCCATGTGCAGTGCTGATGCGCGCAAGGAGTGCCCTGCCACGCAGGGGTGTCCCCCACGTGGGGGAGCCCCACGCGCAAGGAGTGTGCCCCATAAAGTGAGCCGCCCAGCGCGAAAGAAAGTTCAGCCTGCCCAGGAATGGCACCGCCCACACGGAGAGCTGAGACAAGAAGAAGATGCAACAAAAAGAAACACAGATTCCCATGCCGTGGACAACAACAGAAGCGGACAAAGAAGACACAGCAAACAGACACAGAGAACAGACAACCGGGGTGGGGGTGGGGGGAAGGGGAGAGAAATAAATAAATAAATCTTAAAAAAAAATTTAAAAAATAATAAATTCTAATTCCTTACCATTTTCTAAGCCTCCAAACACAATGAACTTTAATATGACTTTTGTTTTCTACCTTTTAAAAAAGTGATTCTTGGAAGTTTTGATGTTTTTCTCTACAGAGGATGGTTTAAAAGGTATAAAGCAACATGGAGGACAAAACCGTCATGTTCCTGACTCCCCATGTCATTTACCACTTGGCTCTGACATCTGCCATTATTGCTCTGGCATCTTGACAGGTTGTTCAGTGCTCAGGGCTAAAGTAAATGGAACCATTTTTCTATTACCATCTGTAATTTTCATCATATACTTCTAGTCTAGAAGTCTGTCATATTGTGTTCGGCCATATGTGTAAGACTAAAGCTTTATTAGAAATGTGAAGATCTTCTAATTATTTTGAGATAGAGGTTGATGGTAATTCAGATTTCAAAAAGTATACACTCTCCCTACTATTTCTTTGCAAAAAAGGACCACACCTGGCTCACATCTTAAAATGATAAACTGATGACATTTTTGATTCTTTGAAGGCAATATTCTATGCTCTGCAGCGTTCTTTTTTGGATTTAACACTAGGAAAAGCATTTCAGTTTAAACACTTCATTTTTATGTACTACTTTTCTAAAATTCCTCCAGTACTATAGAGAGCTTAAAATGATTCAGCATTTAAGTTTGTTACCTCAGTGTTCCTCTGAGTTGTCCATAGTTTATAATGACTTCTGCTCCTTCCTTATAACCTTGATTGAAGCCCTGTTGAAGAGCAACTGCTTTGCCAGCATCTATTCCATCTCTATAACCTTCCTAAAAATATGGAAGTAAAGAAAAACTGCAGCTGTAAGTAACAGTAAGTGAACTATATGCATGTTTTTCAAGAAAGGCACGGAACCAATTTAGGAAATTGATGAAATGGACCATTAAGTTACTTAACATAAAGATTCTATAATAAATGGCATAGCCACATATCAAAGTAGCCTATGCTTCTCATTTAAAAATACTGACTTGTAGAGTTTTTTAAAACCTTGTATTAGGGAAACGGACTTTGGCCCAGTGGTTAGGGCGTCCGTCTACCATATGGGAGGTCCGTGGTTCAAAGCCCGGGCCTCCTTGACCCGTGTGGAGCTGGCCATGCGCAGTGCTGATGCGCGCAAGGAGTGCCTTGCCACGCAAGGGTGTCCCCCACGTGGGGGAGCCCCACGCGCAAGGAGTGCGCCTGTGAGGAAAGCCGCCCAGCGTGAAAAGAAAGAGCAGCCTGCCCAGGAATGGCGCCGCCCACACTTCCCGTGCCGCTGACGACAACAGAAGCGGACAAAGAAACAAGACGCAGCAAATAGACACCAAGAACAGACAACCAGGGGAGGGGGGGGAGGATGAAATAAAATAAATAAATCTTTAAAAAAAAACAACAACAAAAAAAACCCCTGTATTAGCAACGGCCTCACGGGAAGGAAACATAGAGAATCACATGTCTGGATCTTTGACAACTGACTGGATTGGGGTGGGCTGGGTGGTGTGGGACAGGACAGTAACTCAGGGTTAGGGAAAGACTTGGATAATTAACTGAAGAAAGTAAAAGAAGAGGAAACTTGTTAAAGAATAGAAAGATTATTTGGATATTTTGCTTGATAATTAAAATCCAAGTGAACTACAAATTCTCTGTCGGTGGGGATTTTGTTCTGCATATCCCATGCTGCCACAGCACGAAAAGATGCTCAATACTTACTGGTCTAGCCCCAGCCTCATGAAGTATTTCTGTAACTGACAACATGGTTGTTGGGTTAAGCAAATATTATTTTAATGAAACATTAAAAACAGGAGCAGATTCCCAACTGCACCTTTGGGGGAACTTACTGGGCGGTAAGGGTATTAAGTAGATATGGAACTCACCATTTGCTCCTTACCCTCAACTAAACTCCGAGTGCTTCACCTGTAAATTAGGTGTATTAGCTTAATTTAAATAACTAGTAAGACAAATTAGAGACGAATAAATTCCAACTGACAATTTTAAAAAAACCACCTAATTTTAATATTCCCTTACCTAGCCACCAGTATTTCCTATTAGCTTCCCTTTTGTTCTTAGACAATTAGCAGGCTTCAGTCATAAGCTCATCTTTTCTACGAAGTCTTGATTAACTGCACTCCTAATTTTAGATTACCCACTTAATCAAGCAATCCACGTAAATTAGTATAGTCAGCGTATACGTTCCTCCCCTAATTCGTTCCCAGCGATCCCCATCAAACTGCCATTTTTTCAAAATCTGGACTAAGTTTATTTGGGTCGGTCGCCAGCGTCTAATGCATCCCGCCGTCGCTCAAAGAGCGCAGCCCGTTGTTTCCCAGGCTTTCAAGTAACCCACTGGGAAACCCTAGCAGGACGCGGGGCTGGACTGGGGGACCAAGGGTGGGGTGGAGAGGGCAGCGCCGGGCCGGGGCACTCTGGCCTCTACTTTCCGGACCCAGCTTCTTCACAACCCTCTCACCCTTCTCGCAACTCCGGGCGCCACAAGGCCCCTGCCCCCTTCACCCAAATTTACTTTGACTCGTCTCTGCATGTGGTTCCGCCATTCCCGCTGCACCAGGAGCGACTCGTCGGCCTCCTCATCAAACACATCCCCATCATCGCCAAGGCCGCGGACCAGGGAAGACGCTTGAACCCACGACATCACCGGGGCAACCACACGGCCGCAGGGCGCCGGAAGTCCCGACAACTCCTTCCGGTCCCGGGGGCGGAGCGAAGCCGGCGAGTCGGGTTTGGGGCTGCGGCTGCGGCTGCGCGCGCGCTTACCTGCGTCTGCGCTTCTTGGTTGGGTTGTGATTGTCGTGGGCTGCTTTGCTCCCTGGTGTTCTGGGATTTCCTCAGTTGACACGAAGTGTCGGCGCGCCTGTGTTTGCAGAGAGGCCATTCCTCGCTCCCGAGGCCCGTGCGATCTTGGCCTCTGAGGAGGCATCCCGGCCTTCGCTGAAACACTTGTTTCCACGATGGTCTCTGCAGTCGTCTGGGTTCTGGAAGATGTGCCCTGAAGACCGACTGTTGGTGGGGTGAAGGCGGGGGCCTGGCTTGTTCATCATTATATTCTCAGCACCAGCGCCTTTCTGGCACGTAGTAGGTGCTCAAAAATATGTTTGTCAACGAATGGACGCAAGCAGCATCCTAGGTTTTGCCCTTTGTGTGGGTCAAATTAATCGTGATAATAGCGGTTTATTTTAACATTTTCTTGTGCCAGGCACCTTTCTGGGCTTTTGGGTTATATAGTAAACAATACAGGTAAAACATGCATTTAGAATTGATAGATGGTAAACAATAAACAGTATACAAGCAAATTATACAGTTAGACGACCATAATGACAAGTATTATGAAAAATTTGAAAAGTAAAGTAAGGGGAGCTATGAGCACGTGCAGGTGGAGTGGATGGTGCAGGTTTCAATTTCAAATATTCAAAGAGAATTTTACATCCCACAAATAATACATATACGGTTTTCTTGGTATGTTTTTGCTATATATATTAAAACATTCTGTACTTCGCACAAAAAGTAACTCAATAAATTAAAAAGAGATTATACTGGTCAAAGTCTCTGTTCACAAATAAAATGAGTAATAAATAATAAAAATGACCCCCAATACTTAAAGCTAGAGTATTGGACATTAGAAACATCTTCCTAAATAGCATTTGGATTAAAAAAAATCAAAATTGAAATGAAATTCAAAAAACAAACTTAGAATATGTCATATAAAACATACGGGACCAAATGAAAGCTGTACTGAGGCACTTCTATAGGCTTAAATGTTTTTATTATTTAAAAAGAAAAAATGCATGTAAACCTGCAATTAATAAAATCCGAAAACTTGCATAAATAAATAAATAAATTTCCGAACTGGTTCTGTGAAGAGATCAGTAAGACAGATAATTCTCTCAGGACCGTGATTAAGAAATAAAGAGAACGAAAGTATACAAGCTAGGGCTTTCAGTCCCTGTGACCCCGCGGCTGAGCCAGGGCTGTCCACCCTCCAGGCTCTCTGCACTTTGGCTCTGTGCGGGTTCCGCTGCTCGTTCTGCTACCAGGACCCTGCATCTCCCTCTCCAAGGCCTTGCTAAGGCCTTCCTGGCCGCCGCCCTCGCCTCCGCCAGCTTCAAGACGGCGTGGCCCCCATCCCAAGAGTCAAGCTGCTGCTGAAAGTTGTGGGGGGATAGCAGTAAAGGCTTCTGGTTTCACGGGGGCGTTAGTCCGCATCCACAAAGAGCAGGGTGCCCGCTCCTGCTGGAGGGACCTGGCCAGTGTCATCTGCGACTTCGCGCCTAAACCTTCAACCTTGTCTCCAAAGATAAATACAAGCAGCTGTTCCTGGGCAGCCGAACAGGACCATGCAGTTCAAGAAGTAGTTTGCTGACAGTCCAGCCTCTGGTGTGGTGCCTGGAGCCACTTCGTCTACCAGCTGGATTTCTCTGGAACCCCTTTAATGGCTGAAGTTGGAAAATCTGACACACAGAATTCAAAGAGCTGGGAGACTGTTTGGTGAAGATTACCAGATCTGACAGACCTGAGGCCTATACCTGGACTTCAGCGGCTCCTTGGAGGGCATCATCATCTACAGGGCAGCCAACTTTGGCGTGTATGATATACTGGAAAGTTATGCGCCCGAACTCTAAAAAAATGCAGGTCGTGGTGAGCTGGATGATCGCCAGGACTGTGACAGCTGTGGCCGGTATGTGGCAAGAGTGGTTTCTCTTGCTCCCTGGACAGCATGAGGTGGCAGATGATAACTCTGGGCACAAAGTAGCCTACGACACCTATACCAGGACCCTCCACTACTTATGAAACAGTTACAGAGATGAAGGTGGCAAAGCCTTTTTCAGGGGTGCATGGTTCAGTGTACTCAGAGATATGGATGGAGCCTTTTTGCCGGTCTTCTTTGACAAATTGAACAAAGTGTGTCTGTCTCACTAGAAATGGGAATCAAGAGAATCATGAAGTATTCTTACTTAACTGTTATGGACCTGTGACCTTTAAGAAATTCCTGTTATAAACAAAACAAAAAACATTGTAACTGTAACTACTATGAAAATACCCAATTATGGGGAAAAAAAATTCCTCTTGTCTTTACTTGGGTCAGATCATGCCTATAGAGAGCTGGGGAAAGCTCTAGAAAAGGTGTTCATTGTGATCATGTTTGACCATTGACATCCCTGATTCCATGTAATGATTACTGAAGGTGGGAGAAGGGAGGGGAGGGGAATCTTTTTTTTTAAAAAGATTTATTTTATATTTCTCTTCCCTTCCCCCCTCCCCCATTGTCTCCTCTCTGTGTCCATTTGCTGTGTGTTCTTCTGTGTCCAAGACACATTGCATTCTTGCATTCTTGGCAGCACCAGGAAACTGTGTCCCTTTTTTGTTGCATCATCTTGCTGTGTCAGCTCTCCGTGTGTACAGTGCCACTCCTGGGTGGGCTGTGCTTTTGTTGTGCAGGGTTGCTCTCCTTGCGTGTGGGGAGCCGTCCTGCATGGCACGGCACTCCTTGCGCACGTCAGCTCTGCGCGTGGGCCAGCTCAGCACACGAGTCAGGAGGACCTGGGTATTGAACCCTGGACCCTCCCATATGGTAGGCAGATGCTCTATCAGTTGAGCCACGTCTCCTTCCCTAGGGGAGGGGAATCTTGACCATTATGGGTCTTCGGGTAAAGCAGCTCAGCCAAATAGACCCAGATACTCCTGAGTCCAGACTCCTTAGGATGCTGACTTGTGTTTAAATATTTATTTAGAAAAAAAACATGTTTCGTATTTGTATTTAAGCACTATCTCCTTTTGCACAACTGAGTATGCAACTATGTTCTGTTGGACATTCTACTGCAAAACAATAAATATGCAGGACAGTTAAAAATTTATACAAGATTAGAATGAGAAACGAAGCAACCACTGATGCAGAAGAAAATTCAAATGTTATAAAATATTAATTAAAACTCAAGGGCAACACATTTGAAAATCTAGGAGATATGATTTCCTAACAAAATATAAATGACCAAAATTGACTCAAGAAGTAGAAAACATCTAATTAGCATAAAAATTTTGGAGATTAAATATCTACTATATAAAACAGATGAAGACTAGACAGCTTCACAATTACATACTTTTTAATCTTTAAAGAATGATGGATAATTAAATGTAGTTTTCCTATGACTATTTTTTACTACTCTAGGGCAGAGAAACAGATGAAAACGCCTTCATTCATTTCATGAATCAGACTTAGTGGCTGATAATGATAGTATCAAAAAATATGGGAAGCAGATGTGGCTCAACTGATAGAGTGTCCACCTACCATATGGAGGATCCAGGGTTTGATACCCAGGGCCTCCCGACCTGTGTGGTCAGCTGGCCCACACACAGTTCTGCTGTGTTCAAGGAGTGCTGTACCATGCAGGGGTGCCCCCACGTAGGGGAACCCCATGCGCAAGTAGTACGCCCCACAAGGAGAGCTACCCCACATTAAAAAAGCACAGCCTGCTCAGGAATGGTGCTGCGCACATGGAGAGCTGATGCAGCAAGATGATGCAACAAAAAAGAGATACCGTTTCCCGCTACCACCTTACAATACAAATGGATGTGGAAGAACACACAGCAGATGGACACAGAGAGCAGGTAATGGTGGGGAAGGGGAGAGAAGTAAATAAAATAAATCTTAAAAAAAACAAACCAAGGGAGTGGATGTGGTTCAAGCAGTTGAGCACCTGCTCAACTGGATTTGGTTCCAGGCGTCTCCTAAAGAAAAAACCAAACAGACAACAAGCAAAAAATCCCCAAACAAACCCACAACAACAATTAGCAGACAACGAGCAAAAACAAACAGACGATGAGTACGACCAACAAGCAAACAGAAGACAGAGCCGGGGGGACGGGAAATAAACCAAAGTTCAATTTAACTTATGAATATATGTTCAAAAAAGATATGTTTATCAAAAGAATAGCACAGTTTCATCCAGGAGGTTTATTCCAGGTGTGGTAGGTTGGATTATATATAACAGAAAACTGTTCTTAGTCCATTCCTCTGAGTGTGAACCTACTGGAAATAAGAACTTTTGAAGATATTATTTTTAATCTGGGCTTCTTCCAGTCTCAAATCAGTGAGCCAATAAATTCCTACTGTTAAAGCTAACCCATTTTGTGGTATCTGTGACTACAGCCTGAAGACTAATGTACCGGGAAAGCAGAATATTGCAGCATTAGGAAATCTATAAGCTTAGTTTGTTCAGCAATAATTTAAAGGAGAAAAAAAACATGTTATATTTTAATAAATACTGAAAAGTCATTTGAAAAATTAAGTTACTCTTAACAGAATAAAATGAAATAAAAATAGAAAAAGAACTAGAAATTGACAGACTTTACCAAAAATCCATCAACAAGTAGTATTTTAAACATTCAGGTATTAAGATAGTTCCTTTAAAGTTGAGAAAAGATAGGCCATCTGTTGATCACCATTATTATTTAGCATTGTTTTGGAGACTAGTGAATGCACTGAGAGATAAATAAAGTAATCCATGTAAATGTTGCATAATAAAATATTAGTTACTTCTTTTTGTTGATTATGAGATTATATGTCTAGAAAACCCAAAGGACTTTGGTTAGAAACAAGAGAATTAATAAGGGAATTTGATAAAATGTCTATAAGGAAAATACATAGAGCAATAGTCTCTTTTCTAGCCATTATAAGCTAGAAATACATGAGCTAAATAGTCTACCTATGATGCTAACAAACAGTATTAAAATTCGGGACTAAAAAAATCAACTTTGGTCAGGTGTAATTTACATACAGTAACATGCATATATTTTGAGTGTACAATTTGATGAGTTTGGACAAATATATATACCTGTGTAACCACTGCTGAATCAAGATATAGAAAATTTTCACCACCCTAGCAAGTTTCCCTTGTACTTTTTTGCAGTTGATCCCTCATCTGTGGCAACTCCTGATCCATTTTCTATCACTACAGTTTTGCCAGTTTTAGAACTTCATAGAAATGCAATTGCATAAGTCTTTTTATGTGTTTGGCCTCTTAAACTCAATATAGTATATTAGAGATTTATTCATGTGGTTGCATGTACCAGTAGGTTGTTCTTTTTAAATGTTTAAATACTGTTTTCATTATGTGGATATACAATTATTTGTTCAGTCACCTGTTGTTGGATATTTAGATTGTTTTCAGTTTTTTGCATTATAGATAAAGATGCTATGAACCTTCTTGTACGAGTCATTTTATATATACATGCTCTAACTACTCTTGGGTAAATACCTAGAAGTGAAATTGCTGAGCCATATGGTAAATATAAATTTAACTTTATAAGAAAAATCACTTTTCAAAGTGATTGTACTGTAGTGGCAGAGAGAAGTCAGGTGTATGCAGTATCGAAGGCCAGGACACGAGACTCCTTAGAAGTAAGTTTTACTTCGACCAGCCAGACTCAGTGGACTCTTGTCCTGATAAAAACTGAGCCCTGAATAGAATTTTTGGGTCCCTTTTATGCAGAGGATATAAGAGTGGCTTGTATGCCAAAGGACTTTTTGTTAGTTTCTTCAAGAGTTTTTTCTGAGTATTTGATAGGTTGTTCCTCCAGATAAGCTTGATTTAGCACATATCCCCCACATTCCAGGTAAGGTTTTAGCACAAAACCCTCACATTCCAGGTAAGCATGACACGTTTGACTTGCATCCTCCCTGAATATCCAAAGCCTACTTATACTTCCCAATTGGCTTTCTAGGTATATTTGGATATAAAATAAGTTTGAATTTATGCACAGGCTGTATTAGTACCACTTTACATTCCCAACAGCAATATATGAGAGTGTCATTTGCCCCACATGTTTGTCTGCACTTATAATTATCAGTCTTTTTTTAGTAAAATTTTTTTATTGTCTTTTTTTTTTAAAGATACATAGATCACGTGAAATGATACATAAAAAAATATAGGAGGTTCCCATATACCCTACTCCCCACTCCCCCGACTCCTCCCACATCAACAACCCCTTTCATCATTGTGGCACATTCATTGCATTTGGTGAGTACATTTTGGAGCACTGCTGTACCACATGGATAATAGTTTACATTGTTGTTTACACTCTCTCCCATATATATCCCATATATATCTTATGGCAAGATATATAATGTCCTGCATCTGTCCCTACAATATCATGCAGGACAACTCCAAGTCCCAAAATGCCCCCATGTCACACCTCTTCTTCCCTCTCCCTGCCCTCAGCAACTTCTGTGGCCACTGTCTCCACATCAATGATACAATTTCTTCCATTGCTAGAGTCACAATAGTTCTATAGTAGAATACCAGTAAGTCCACTCTAATCATGTTAGCTATTCTGATGGGTATCTTACTATGGTTTTAATTTGCATTTCCCAGATAACATGATATTGGACATCTTTTCATGTGCTTATTGCCATTTGAATCTTTTTTTTCCCTTTATGTTTTATGTCTGTTTCTAATTTTATTTTTATTATTTCAATTTTTGAAAGAACAATCATGTATGGTATATACACAATTCCCATACATCTCTCCACCAACATCTTACATGTTGTGACATATTTATTATAAATGATGAGAGAAACATTGTCACACTACTGCTCTTTAGAGTCCATAGTTTATATTTGGAGTGTTTTTCCCACAAACCATCCTATTATGTACCTTCTTAAAAATGAGTCTTTTGTCTATGAAAAGCAATTGGGGTTTCTTCTTACTGTATTTAAAGGATCTTTGTATATTCTGGACACAAGTCTTATGCCAGAAGTGTGTATTCTCAATATGTTCTCTGATGATGTAGGCTATGGGTGGGGGGTTGTTCATCTCTTAGTAGATAACCTGAGCTGTATGTGTCCTGAACAGTGTGTCTGAGACAGTGAGAACTGCAGCCCTGCCCTTGGTAACCATGACAACAACTCCAGTCCTGGAGAAACAGTTTAGCAATGCAAACTCTATAAACTTTAAATATTCAGGAAAAATGCAAAACAAATGTGCTAAAAGCTTATCTAGAATGTATGAAGTTCATGCTAAAAGCTTTCCTAGGATGTGGAAGATATGTGTTAATTCAAGCTTATTGAGCACTGAAACAAAGAACATTTGGTCTTTCCTCTGTATAAAAAGAACTCAAAAATCTTGTTCGGGGCTTGGATTTTGGAATGAGAAACTCTGAGCCCGACCAGTCATAAGTAAATCTTTTTTTTCCTTCCCAAAATTATTTCAGAGTCCTGGCCTTTCTATACGCAAATAATTGAACCTCTCTCAACTTCTACAACACTACCTTAGTTATATCCATCAGGAACAGTTGCTGAGATAGACTTAAGAGTGTAAGAAGTTTATTAGCGGGTGGAGCCTGTGAAAGATGAAAGGATGAATAATGATGATTAGGCAGGGAAAGCCTCAGATTGCCATGTAGATCTGACATTCTTTTGTCAGCAAAGAGCAAAGAGAAGTCCTGTGTTAGCAAATATACCTAAGCTTTGCTCAATCATTGACTAGGAGATACCCTGGAAGAATGTGCTTTAGCTAGAAATCCAGGCAGATCCTGTAGGTGCTAATAGCTGGAGGCTGACAGCTACTTAGATTCCTTTGTCAAGATTCAGATCTTTCAAGGTTCTTTCAACTCTGATTCTGTTTGCAAAATAAAGTTTCATTAAAAAAAAAAACAAAACTGTAAATAACAATGATGTCCCCTGCATAAATTTTGGTGTCACAATGTGGACTTGCTCCAAAGTATTTAGTAAAGTTATCTTGCAGCTTAGAATCTCTTATATAAATACTCTGATGAGGTCAACCTTTAAGATTCACTGTATTTTCTTCCCATTCTTCTGCTTATCATTCATCCTTGTCTTTTCTTTCAAAGCCTTCACAATTCTTTTTTTATGTCCTTCTATTTCCCATCTCCTGCTAAGTTTCCTTCTTTATCTCAGTCTTCCACACTTTATTTGTGTGCTTGGAAAACTGCTCTTTTGTAGTTGGTATAATAAACTTTAAGAGGGCATTGACTTTTTCTTGAATCCTCTGCAGTTTCTAGCATACTGGATTTAATCATTAAGTCTCTGGCAATCAGCCATCAGAACTCCTGATTTCCATATGCCAAGGAAGTAGTTTCCCACATTTCTTTCCCTTCTAAAGATTCCTATGTTCTGAGAGTCTCAGTATATTCAGCGACTAAGTCTTTGGGTGCTGTCTTTTCATTACTTATATCTGGTTGCTTTAAGGCTGCATACTATGTATTAGAAAAATAAAATTGTTGCTAATGGTGAAATAGATGAGAGAGCATTCAAAATGTGACTTCTAGGATGAGGGCCTTAGAATAAGGATGATAGATAAATCCTGGGGGATTTGCCTCTTTTATTCTTAAGTGTTGTCTCTGTAGAAGCTTCCAGTTATAGCTATTAAAGCTAAGAGGAAAATTACTAGTCCAATATACAGTGTTCGCTGAATATTAGAAAAGGTGAAGTAAAAATGTCAGACAGGAGGGACGCCAACTTGGCCCAGTGGTTAGGGCATCCGTCTACCACATGGGAGGTCTGCGGTTCAAACCCCGGGCCTCCTTGACCCGTGTGGAGCTGGCCCACGCGCAGTGCTGATGCGTGCAATGAGTGCCCTGACACGCAGGGGTGTCCCCCGCGTAGGGGAGCCCCACACACAAGGAGTGCGCCCCGTAAGGAGAGCTGCCCAGGAATGGCTCCGTACACACGGAGAGCTGACACAACAAGATGATGCAACAAAAAGAAACACAGATTCCCGTGCAGCTGACAACAACAGAAGCGGACAAAGAAGAAGACACAGCAAATAAACACAGAGAACAGACAACTGGGGTGGGGAAGGGGAGAGAAATAAATAAATAAGTAAATCTTTAAAAAAAAAAAGTCAGACAGGAAGACTTATTGATTCTTTTAATGGCCTATTGATGGACATTCATGTCTAATAAAATTTATGTATGTTCAATTCTGTCCTATCTTTAAAAAATATTCTCCACTCCAAGTCCTCCTCTAGCTATTGCTTTATGCTTCTCCTTCCCTTTACAACTCAACTTCTTGAAAGAGTCAGGGTCTCCACTTTATTATAAGCTTGTCTTCTGAACAGGTGTGTATTAAGCACATGCACACATATAACACACTCACATCCTATATATATATACATGTTTTGGTATTATCTGAGAGTCTTTTAATTGGGGATATTTAGCCCATAAACATTTGTTACAATTTGACTATGCATTAAATGGATGAGTTGTATGGAAGAGAGCTTTATTTCCTCCATTCCTGAGGACAGAGTGGGGTTCAGCATTTCCCTCAAAACAATAGGATCAGGAAACTTAGACAAGCTGCCAACAGCTTCTGAAATTTTACGAAATAGTGCCTGAAAGTTGTGGGGGGATAGCAGTAAAGGCTTCTGGTTTCAAGGGGGTGTTAATGAATTCTTGCTTTGTTAGCAGAGGTAAGAGCTACGAGGTCTGACCCCTTTGGATCCTAATAAACCTTCTGGGATTTTTAGAGATAACAGAAAAAGCCCCTCTGGGGAACACTGACAGCAGCTCCAGTCTGTTTTGGTTGTCAGTACATTTAATGTGCTGTTTTTTGAGACATTTGGAGTGCTAGGCACTGTGATAGGTACTGGGAATAGAGAGAAAAATAAGATTTGGGCTTTTGCCCTCTTTCTACTGTGGCCCTTTCTTCCCATTGTGTGGGTTTGCTTTATCTTTGGTGTGGGCCTAGTAGGGGTACCACCAGTGTTCCCAGTTTTCCAGAAGATCCAGCTGCCAGGCAATCTAGACTGCATTCTAGTACACCTTAGTAACACCTCAGTGTGGACTGCATACCTTATTAGGGTCTGGTCTCATTGGGGCCACAGCCCTTTCTCTTGGCGTCATGATCCCTTGAGCCAATTTCTTCTGTGCTTTCCTGGGAATGAACAATTATGAATGGCCCCTGTCTTTATTCAGGGAATATCCCTGCAGGGTTTCCACATTCTACCCTCACTGGTGCGTTTGAGTGAGACTTAGAGTCTGCTCCTCATTGAAAAGATGGTAGACACTATTAATACGCTCCATTACTAATCTGGTTCTTTTGTCCTTTCTGGTGACAAGACTACCCCTCCTATCCCAAGGACACTGTTTTAGTTTGCTAAAGGCTGCCAAGGTAAGATATCAGAAATGGGTTGGCTTTTACAAGTCAGCTTTCAAAGCTGAGAAGAATGTCCAAAGCAAGGCTTCATCAGGGGATCAGCCACCGGCGATCCTGGAATCCTCTCTCACAAGGCAAGGCACTTGAGGCATCTGCTGGAGCTCTCCTTGCTCCTCTGGGTTTCATTGCTTTCAGCTTCTGGCTTCCTCCAGCTTTTTCTCTGCTCCGGTGGCTTTCTCTCTCCTGGGGTCCTTGATTTTGGCTTCTGGAGGTTCTCTCTGTCTCTGTGGCCTTTTCTCTGTGTATTCATCCTGTTTATAAAGGACTCCAGTAAGAGGATTAAGACACCACTGCCCCACCCCCACCCTGGCCTAATCTAATAATCTAACCAAAAGGCCCTTAACTGAATCTAGTCTAATCAAAGGGTCCCACCTACAATAGATTCATACACACAGCAATGGACCAATTTAAGAACTTAGTTTTTCAGGGTCCACAAAAGACTCCAGTGACCACAGGCGCATAGGTTCACTTCTCAGCACAGGCAGTTAAAATTCCAACACAATCCTCCTGCTTTCTCTTCCTCTGGTGCACCAATCATGCTGTTGTAGAGAAGTCAGGTGTACGCGGTATTGAAGGCCAGGACACGAGAATGCTGAAAAGGAAGTTGATTTATTTTGACCAGCTGGGCTTGGCGGACTCCTGTCCTAATAAAAACCGAGCCCCAAATAAAATTTTTCAGTCCCTTTTATACAGAGGAAATAAGAGTAGGGAGATAAACAGTGTTTGTATGCAAAAAGACTTTTTGTTAGTTTCTTCAAGTGTTTTATCTGAGTATTAGATGGGTTATTTCCTCCAGGTAAATTTGATTTAACACATATTCCCCACATTCCAAGCCTGCTTGAATTTAGCACATCCTCCACATTTCGTCTGGATGCAACCTTGAATACACATTCCGTCTTACATCCTTTCTGAACATTCAAAGACTGTAGGGCCTATATTACTTATTTGGATTTCTAGACACTAGGTACACTTGGAAACAATTTTGAACTTTTGCACAGGCTATATTAGTACTGGGCATGGATTGAGATGGTGGAGCCACCAAATGGAGCCAGCCTGGATCTCTGGGTTCCCATGATGGATTTTGCATGTACAAGAAAAAAATTTTTATTTGTTAAACCACCGAGAGTTAGAGGTTAATATGTTATCTAGCAGAGCCCTACAAATACAGGTACTACATTTGTTCTGTCTTATTGATTACACACTCCCATGGTTTCAAACATCTCCTAGGTGCTGGCCTTTCTCTGCCTCCTCCTCATTCTTTCCAGTCCAGACCCCACCTCTGAGCTTCAGACTTGTACCTCTAACTACAGATTGAACATCCACACCAAGATGAACCATAGGAACTACAACCTTAAATGTCTAAAGCTGGACTCATTTTCTTTCTCCTCCAAACTTGATTTTTTTCCACTGTATTTTCAATATCAGAGAGTGGCACAACCACGTCCCCTTATATTTTGACAGGCTGTGAAGCAAGAAGTTAAGAGTATGGGCTCTGAATGGGTAAAAAAAAAGTGATATACCCATACAGTGGAATTTTATTCAGTCATGAAAAGGAATGGAGTAGTGCTACAAAATGGATGAACTTTGAAAATATTATGCTAAGTGAAAGAATCCAGATGCAAAAGGCTATGCATTGCATGATTCCACTATATGAAATATCCAGAGTAGGCAAAAATATAGAGAAATAAAATAAGCTAGTGGGTGCCAGAGGCTGGGGGCAGGGGGCAAAGGAAAGTGACTGCTGAAGGGCATAGTCTTCTTTTGGTATGATAAAAATGTTCTAGAATTAGATAGTGATGATTGTTGTGATGTTTTGTGGATATACTAAAACCATTGAATTGTATACTTTAAGGGTGAATTTTATGGCATGTAAATTACATCTCAATAAAAATTACAGGTAGGAAGGAATGAAATTTTAAAAAATCAATAGTTTATACTTAGAGATAAAACAGAAGACTGAAGACTAGTTTTGAGGACAGTCTTGTTTTATTGCACAGATTTCAGTTAAAGAATGTATTAGTCAGCCAAAGGGGTGCTGATGCAAAATACCAGAAATTGGGTGGATTTATATAGGGTATTTATTTGAGGTAGGAGCGTACGGATACCAGGCCATAAAGTATAAGTTACTTTCCTCACCAAAGTCTTATTTGGAGCAAGATGGCTGCCAACATCTGCAAGGGTTCAGGCTTCCTGGGTTCCTACATTTCCGGGGCTTGCTTTACTGTGGCTTCAAGGTTCCTTCTTTCCTGGGGCTGACTTCTCTTTCCTCTGTGTGCTGACTTCCCAGGGCTCCAGTTTAAGTCTTCAGCATCAAACTCCAAAATCAAAACTCCAACATTAAAAGCCCTCAACTCTGTTCTTCACCATGCCTTTTATCTGTGCCCTGATCATAATTCATTCATGCCCAGATACAGATCAGATTACAAGCATAGTCCAATATTTCTTTTTGGAATTCATCAATTATATCAAACTGCTACAAAGAAGAAAATGCAATTAGTGTTTGGAGAGCTTGGGGTCTCTACTATACTGATAAACCATTAATTTTTTTTCAGGGTAGGCAAGGGAGTAAAGAATTTATTAAGACATGAGAAAAGAGATAAGTACACAACCCAAGACATGGTTGCAGGCTTACTACAGGGTGAGACGTGTGCATGGGCCCCATGTTAGGTCTTTCTAAGACTTTCCTCCTCTTTCCTAAACTTTGGGAGGGGCCCTCGGTGTTTGCTGTTCTGATTAGTTGCCCCACCTGTTAGCTCTCAGGGGACCAGTGATGAGGCCTTTTGTTTGGAGTTATCAATCCACTAATGTTTATACCCATAAAGCCAAATTCAATAGTACCATTTATGTTAAGCAATATTATTTCAGGTTGGCCAGCAGGAGAAAGGGGAAAAACCTTTTAAAATTTGTTAAGTTGAAGGTTATGCAGTGTCTGATTAAAAACTACGTAGGGAGAGTGGGTGGAGCTCAGTGGCTGAGGACCTACTTTGCATGTACAAGGTCGGGGATTCAATCCCCAGTACCTCCTTAAAAACAAAATAAAACAAAAACAAAAAAACTTCATCACGTATCTGGAAATAAAAAATGTTTTGTGGAATGTCAAAGTTATACTCACTTGTGCAGTTATTTATTATATATTTAAATTCTTTTTGACAAAATATTTATGGGCTCCTGTGTTAGACTGCCGAGATCATTAAAAATTCAGCCCTTACACTTTCTAAAATATGTGACCTTGGACTTAACTTTCCTATGCTTCCATTTCCTTATCTGTAAAATGGGGATAAAGCCATTAGTTGTCAGATGTACCATTATATTATGTACCACTAAAAAACAAATGCAATGAAAAGACCACAATGAGATATCACTTCACATCCGATAGAATGGCTGTAATAAAAAAAGTAACTGGAACCTCATAAAATTCTCAACAAATATAAGCTTTTATTGTTTCCCCTTTTTATGTTCCCTTTGCTTATTCACATACTTTACTTTGTTAAAAATCTTATGCTGTTCTTCTCATTCTTCTCATCTATTTTAGCTTATTTTACTTTATAGTGCATTTTCCCCAAATTCAAGTATTTCTCTATCCTATTCCATTTGTTTTTGAAAATAGCTTTATTGAGGAATAGTGAACATATAAGGGAACTGCATGTCTTAAAAGTGTACAGTAGGATAGATATTGACATATGTACAAGCCTATGAAACCATCACCACAATTAAGGTAATGAACATATCCACCACCCAAAGTTCCCTCCTGGCCCCTGGCCCCTTTTTTGAGGTACCAGGACCAAGGATTGAAACCAGGACCTTGTTCATGGGAAGTGAGTCTTCAACCACTGAGCCACATTGGCTTCCCTGAGTTG
Source organism: Dasypus novemcinctus (assembly GCF_030445035.2). NCBI lineage: Eukaryota > Metazoa > Chordata > Mammalia > Cingulata > Dasypodidae > Dasypus > Dasypus novemcinctus. The sequence continues at coordinate 18,762,098 of NC_080677.1, forward strand.
ATATTTTGCGTTTGTTTTGACTGTTGTTTGTTTTTGGTTTTTCAAGAGGCACTGGGAACCAAACCCAGGAGCTCAACCGTTTGAGCTATATTTGCTCCCCCTCCTGCCCCTTTTTAATCTTTACCTGTTACCTGTCCTTGTCTCTCCATCTGCCAATCTCCAGGCACCCGTTGATTACTAGCTGTCACTATAGACTAGTTTGCATATTCTGGAGATTAATATAAATGGACTCCCACAATATGCATTCATTTTTGTATGGCTTCTTTCACTCAGTAAAATAATTTTGAAATTCATCCATGCTGTTGCATATGTTAATAGTCATTTTTTTCTTACTGCTAAGTAGCATTGCATTTTATGAATATCCCATAATTTGTCTATTATAAAAAACTGCTATGAATATTCGTGTATAAGTCCATAAAAGTTGTAGCACAGGAACATATCAGAAGGAGATTTTTTGCTCCTTTTTTTTCCTCCTTGCAGGTTCTTCCTTTTCCCACTCCCTTACAGCATCCAATTCTTTTTTTTTCAAGATTACATTTTTTATTGATGTTAATTTTTTTCATGTTTTGATTATGCAATCTTTAATTTTTAAACTTTATTTTGTATATTTAATAATTGAAAATACAAACAATTATTGAAAAGAAAAAGAAAACACAGTTGAATAAAAACATACGTTTCTCAAATGTACTGGATACATACACTTTTTTAAAAAATCTTATATTATGTTACACAATATATTTGGTTCATAATAATGCAGTCATACAGTACTTGTCCTTTTGTGTCTGGCTTGCTTTGCTCAACATAATGTCCTCCAGGTTCATCCTTATTGTCAAATACTTTACAACTTCATATTTTCTTAAAGCTGCATAATATTCCATTGTGTGAATACACCACAGTTTGTTTATCCATTCATCATTTGATGGACACCTGGGTTGTTTCCAGCTTTTGGCTATTGTGAACAATGCTACTGTGACTAATGCATCAGTGTGCAGATGTCTGTCCACATCACTGCTCTCAGTTCTTCTGGGTATACCAATAGTGGTATTGCAGGGTCACGTGGCAACTCTATATTCAAATTCTTTAGGAACTGCCAAACTCTCCTCCACGGTGACTGTACCATTCTACATTCCCACCAACAGTGAATAAGGGTTTCTATCTCACCACATCCTCTTCAACACTTGTAGTTCCCAGTGTTTTAAATAGTGGCCATTCTGATAGGTATGAAGCGATATCTCGTAGTTTTGATTTGCATTTCCCTAATCATTAGTGATGTTGGGAATTTTTCATGTGCTTTTTTTGCCATTTGTATTTCTTTTTTTGGACAAATGTCTATTCAAGTCTTCTGCTCATTTTTTAATTGGGTTGTTTGTCTTTTTATTGTTGAGTTGTAACATCTCTTTATATATCATGGATATTAAACCCTTATTGGACATGCGAATTCCAAGTATTTTCTCCCATTGTGTCGGCTGCCTTTTCACCCTTTTGACAAAGTCCTGTGAGGTGTAAAAGTGTTTAATTTTTCTTTTGTTGTGTGTTTTGAGTGTAAGGTACAAGAAACCACCACCTACCACAAGGTGTTGAAGATGTTTCCCTATATTTTCTTCTAGCAGTTTTATGGTCCTGGCTTTATATTTAGGTCTTTGATCCATTTTGAGTTGATTCTTGTATAGGGAGTGAGAGAGAGGTCCTCTTTCATTGTTTTGGATATGACTATCCAGTTCTCCTAGCACCATTTTTTGAAGAGATTGTTTTGTCCTGTTAACATGGACTTGGTGGATTTGTCAGAAACCAATCAACCATATAGGTGAGGGTTTATTTCTGGATTCTCAGTTCTTTTTCACTGATCAATGTGTCTATCTTTATGCAGTTCTGACCACTGTAGCTTTGTAATATATTTCAGGGCCAGGAAGTGAAATTCCTTCCATGTCGCTCTTTTTTTAAAGAATGCTTTTTGACTATTTGGGTGTACTTTCCCATCCAAATGAATGTGGTAATTGCCTTTTCTAATTCTCTAGAGTAGGCTGTTGGAATTTTGATTGGATTCATTGAATCCACCAATCAGTTTGGGTAGGATTGACATATTCATGATATTTATTCTTCTAGTCCATGAACATGGAATGCCTTTCCATTTGTTTAGGTCTTTTTTAAAAATTTCTTTTAGCATTGTTTTGTAGCTTTCTGCATATAGGCCCTGTACTTCTTTGGTTAAATTAACTGCTAAGTATTTGAGTCTTTTTGTTGCTATTGTAAATGGAATTTCCCCCCTGATTTTCTCCTCAGATTGTTTAGTACTAGTGTATAAAAACATTACTGATTTTTGTGTGTTGATTTTGTGTCCTGCCACTTTGCTGAACTCATTTATTAGCTTAAGTAGCTTTGTCATGGATACTTCAGAGTTTTCTAAGTATGGGATCATGTCATCCACAAACAGAGTTTTACTACCTCTTTTCCTATTTGGATGCCTTTAATTTTTTTTCTTATCTAATTGTCCTAGCTAGAATTTTTAGGACAACATTGAATAACAATGGTGACAGTGGGCATCCTTGTCTTGTTCCTGATCTTAGAAAGAAAGCTTTCAACCTTTCCCCATTGAGTGTGATGTTGGCTGTGGGTTTTGCATATAGGCCTTCCTATTGAGGAATTTTCCTTCTATTCCTATCTTTGAAGTGTTTTTATCAAAAAGGATGCTGGATTTGTCAACTGCCTTTATGTGTTGATTGAGATGATCATGTGGTTTTTTTCCTTTAATTTATTAATGTGGCATATTACATTGATTGATTTTCTTATGTTGAACCAGCCTTGCATACCAGGAATAAATTCTACTTGGTTGTGATGGATGAGTCTTTTGGTATACTGTTGGTTTTGATTTGCAAGTATTTTGTTAAGAATTTTTTCATCTATATTCATTAAAGGAATTGGTTTGTAATTTTCTTTTCTTGTAGTATCTTTATCTGGCTCTGGTATTAGGGTGATATCAGGTAATTTCCCTCTTTTTAAACTTTTTGGAAAAACTTTAAAAACAGGATTGGTGTTCATTCTTTTTGAAATGCTTGGTAGAATTCACTTGTGAAGCCATCTGGTACTGGACATTTCTTTGTTGGGTTATTTATTTATTTTTAAAAAATACTTAGATTACATAAAAAAATACAAGGGATTCCCATATACCCCACTCCCCACACCTCCCACTTCCCCGCACATTAATAACTTCTTTGATTAGTATGTTACATTCATTGCAATTGATGAACACATTTTGGATCGTTACCACTAAGCATGGGTTATAGTTTACATTGTAGTTTACACTCTCTCCCACTGAATTCTGTAGTTTATGGCAGGATATACAATGGCCTGTATATGTCATTGCAATATTTTTCAGGTCAATTCCAAGTCCTGAAAATGCCCCCATATAATATTTCTTTTTCCCTCTCCTTGACTTCAGCACCTTCACTGGCCACTGTCTCCACATCAATGATATAATTTCTTCCATTGCTAGAATCACAATAAGTCTATAGTAGAATACCAGCAAGGCCACTCTAGTCCATATTTTATTCCCCAATCCTGAGGATTCTGGAATGGTGATGCCCACTCCACCTCTAATAGAGAGGGGCTTTGATCTCATATGGCTGATGGATGGGACTGTCTTGCTTGTAGTTGTAGACTCTCTCAATTCCTTGGTGTGGTGGTTTGTCCATCCTCACCTTGTTGATTGCTCTGGGTGAGTCCAATGACCTGGAGAGTAGGTACTGCAACTCTGCTGAGGCTCGGGGTCCAGCTGGCAAATGGACAACCCAGAGATTCAAGTCTCTTGGATGTATACCTACCAACTCCAGCACCAACTATAGGTTCAAATAAAAGGGACAGAAGAAGCATGGGTAGAGAAGTCACTTCTGAGTCTAACTCTGTCACACTTTGTTGCACAAACTTCAAAGTAGGGACCACTGGCAAGGCACCAAACTCCAGAGCCATCTACTATAACCATAGGACCTGGGTATCTCCAGAGCCCCCATGAGCCCTGCTATTTGGGGTAGTATCTACTTTGACTGTCTATGAGATCCTGCTGAGATGTGCACAGGTGTTACATCTCTGATGACCTCCTGACTCACTTTGAAGTCTTTTAGCCATATAAACTCAGTTGTTTTTACCTTTCCCCCCTTTTATTCAAGGTCTTTTTCCAGTTGCATCACCAGTTGGTGCTTGGTAGTAACCCCTCAATGCCAAGGAGGCTCATCTCTGGGAGTCATGTCCCATGCTGGGGAGAAGGTAATGCATTTTTATGCTAAGTTTGGCTTAGAGAGAGGCCACATTTGAGCAACATGGAGGCTCTCTGGAGGTAACTCTTAGGCAACCTACAATACTAGGTTAATTTGCAAATTTAAGAGGAGAATGCTCAAGAGCATCAATATCAAGGGCCCATCAATGGACCATCCTTCTTCACTAGTCATTGCCCCTGTACTTGGGAGATTTTTGCTGTTCCATTAGTGGCAGAGCTCCCCAGGATGGAAATTCAAAATTCTTTCAGTTGTTCAGTGAATCTCTCCACTGTGGCAATGCCCCATGAACATTTGAACATATTTATGTATCTTATATGTATGCCCTGGTGAACTTTCTTCCATGTATCCCCCATCACTGACATCCCACACCAGTGAACCTTCCCTGCCATAGTTGTAACCCTTCTATGATCCAAAACCTCTTAAAAAATGAAGCCAAGAATATTGCCAAATTCAATTAATAAGAAAGAAATAATAATGATAGGTTCAAACATATGAGATAAAATACATAATAACTGAGAAAAACTAAAACTAAAATAAAGTAAAAAAATTGGGGTTAAAAAATAAAAAGTATTAAATTTTTTTGATGTTTTGCCTTTCATTACTGTAATATCTCTTGTCCTGTATGTCCAGTGGTGTTTTCTTCCATTTCTTCCCCCAGTGTCTTACTTTTTTCACTTTGTCTTCAAAGAAGTTGTAGGTCACAGTAAAGTCACATACAGAATATACCCAACATCCTCCCCCTTTTCCCCCTTTCCTATTAATAACCTTTTTACATGTGGATGGTATATTTGTTACAACTAATTTACAAATATTGAAACATATCTACTAACCGTGGTCAATGGTTTACATTATGGTTTACACTTTAGACCATACACTTTTATAAAATTTTGATGAAATTTAACATGGCCTGTATCCATCATTGCAAGATCATACAGAACACTTCCATTACTCCCTAAATACCCCCTCTTCCATCTATTCTATTCCTCCCTCCATCTTCCTTCAGGGCCCACAGTCACCACCAGGTTTCACTCCTTGAAGGACAAGATTCATAGATACTGCAACAATGCTGAGGGCATGACACACTAGTCTGTCCTTCCCTATTAGGAACTGCCCATGTTCTCGACAGATACCATCCCCTCTGAGACCATATTGGGCCTCCCCAGTATGGGAATCTAACTACTTCCCATTCATTATGTAGGTTTACCCCCACTGATACAATACACTATGACAAAATGATCACTCTCACATTCTCTAAAAGACTGCCCCAGGTTCACCCTGTCCCAAATGCCCTCCCCCGCATCCAATACCCTAAACCAGTAACCCTTCCTTGTCATATTGCCAAAAGAGTTTTCTCAAATTGTAGCTTCAACCATGTACCCACCAATCCCCAATGTTTACCTTCTCCCTCCTCCAACCCTCCTTCTAGTTCTATGGACCATCCAAACCATCCTCCCCACCCTATCCCCCTATCAAGCTTGCACTGCCCAACCCAATAGTACCCCCATCCCCCTACCATATCCCTTTAGTGCACACCTGCTGAATTCCATCTTATCATAGGTTTCATCCATATGGGCATTGGCTCACATCCTTCTTTTCCCTTTCTATTTCCTGTAAACCTATCTTCCAGACTCTATCTCTCTGAATCGGCTCAATTTGCTTAAATCTTATGAGAGAGGTCATGTAGTATTTGTCCTTCAATGCCTGGATTGCTCCTTTCAACATATGGTTAGCAAGAGTCATCCATGTTATCCCGTGTGTTAGTACTATATTCTGTCTTACAGCTGAGTAATATGCCTTTGTATGTATATATCAAATTTTGTTTCTCCATTCATCTGTTGATGGGCATTTGGGTTGATTCCAATTTTTAGCAATAGTGAATAATGCCATTATGAATATTGGTGTGCATATATAGGTTCCTGTCCTTGCTTTCAGTTCTTCTGGGTACATACCCAAGAGTGGAATTGGTGGGTCATATGGCAGATCTATAGTTAGTTTTTTGAGGAACTGCCAAACTTTCTCCACAATGCCTGGGCCATTCTATATTTCCACCAGCAGTAGATGAGGGTTCCCATTCCTCCACATCCTCTCCAACACTTGTAGTCTTCTGGTTTTTTTTAATGGCTCCCAGTCTAAAGGGTGTAAGATGGTATCTTATTGTAGTTTTGATTTGTATTTCCTAATAGCTAGTGATGTTGAGCATCTTTTCAAGTGCTCTTTAGCCATTTGTATTTCTTCTTTGGAGAAGTTTCTGTTAAAATCATGTGCCCATTTTTGAAAAAATGGGTTGTTTGTCTTTTTCTTTTTGAGATATAGGATTTCATTATATATGCTGGATATTAGGCTCTTACCAGATATATGGTTACCAAATATTTTCTCCCATTGGGTAAGCTGTCTTTTCACTTTCTTGACAAACTCCTTTGAGGTGCAAAATGTTTTAATTTTCTGGACGTCTCATTTATCTGTTTTTTCTTTCACTGCTTGTGCTTTGGGTGTGAAGTTCATGAAACCATTTCCTATTACAATTTCCTGTAGATGTTTCCCTACATTAATTTCCAAGGTCTTCATGGTTTTGGTTCTTATATTTAGATCTTTTATTCATCATTAGTTGATTTTTGTATAAGGTGTGATATGGTATTTCTCCCTCTATCTTTTTGATATGGATATCCAGTTCTCCAAGCAGCATTTGTTGAAGAGGCCATTATCTCCCAGTTGAGTGGGCTTGGTGGCCTTGTTGAATATCAGATGACTGTATATACAAGGATCTATATCAGAACTCTCAGTTTGGTTCTATTGTTAAGTATGTCTAGCCTTATGCCTATACCATGCAGTTTTGACCACGGTAGCTTTATAGTATGTTTTAAAGTCAGATAGGTAGTGTGATTCTTCCAATTTCATTTTTCATTTTCAATATGTCTTTAACTATTTAGGGCCTCTTGCCCTTCCAAATAAATTTCATAATTTTTCCAATTCAGTAAAAAATATTGTGTTGAATTTTTTGGGGATTGCATTTAATCTGTAGACTAGTTTGGGTAGGAAAGACTTCTTAAAGATATTTAGTCTTCCTATCTATGAACAGGGAATATTCTTCCATTTATTTAAGTCTTCTTTGATTTCCTTTAACAAAACTAAACAGTTTTCTGCATATAAGTAATTTACATCTTTAGTAAAATTTATTCCTAGATATTTGATTTTTTTAGTTACTATTGTAAATGGTATTTTTAAAATTGATTTCCTTCTCAGATTGCTCATTATTGGTGTACAGAATGCTACTGATTTATATGCATTGATCTTATAACCTGTGACTTTACTGAACTGATTCATAAGTTCTGGTAGTTTTGTTGTGGATTTCTCAGGGCTTATTATGTATAGGATCATGTCACCTGCAAATAGTGAAATTTTGACTTCTTTCCAAATTGGGTGCCTTTTATATCTTTTTCTTGCATCAGAGCTTGAACAAATACTTCTAACACAATGTTAAATACGAGCAGTGATAGTGGGCATCCTTGTCTTGTTCTCAATCTTGGAGGGAAAGTTTTTAGGATTTTACCATTATATATGATGTTAGCTATGTTTATCATGTTCAGAGAGTTTCCTTCTATTCCTATCTTTTGCAGTGTTTTTATCAAGAAAGTGTTCTGTGCTTTGTCCAATGGTTTTTCTGCATCTATAGAGATGACATATGATTTTTTTTCTTTCAGTCTGTTTATATGGTGTATTACATTGATTGATTTTCTTATGTTGAACCATCCTTGCATACCTGAGATTAAACCCACTTGGTCATGGTGTATAATTCGTTTGATGTGCTGTTGAATATGATTAGCAAGTATTTTCTTGAGAATTTTAACATCTAGTTTCATTAGAGAGATTGGTCTGTAATTTTCCTTTCTTATGGTGACTTTGTTTGGCTTTGGTATTAGGGTAATGTTGGCATCATAGAATGAGTTAGGCAATGCTCCTTTTACTTCTATTTTTTGGAAAAGTTTAAGTAGGATTTGTGTTAATATTTTTTCTGGAGTGTTTGCTAGAATTCACCTGTGAAGCCATCTGGTCCTGGGCTCTTCTTAGTTGGAAGGTTTTTGATGACTGATTCTATCTCTTTACTTGTGACTGGTCTGTTGAGCTAATTAATTTTCTCTTGTCAATGTAGGCGGCCTGTGTGTTTCTAGGAATTTGTCCATTTTTTCTAACTTATTCTTCTTCTTGGCATATAATTTTTCAAAGTATCCTCCTCTTATGATACTCTTTATTTCTGTGGGGTCAGTGGTGATATCCCCTTCCTCATTTCTTATTTTGTGTATTTGCATCTTCTCTCCTTTTTTCTGTGTTAGTTTAGCTAAGGGTTTGCCAATTTAATTGATTTTCTTCAAGAATCAGCTTTTGGTGTGGCTTGTTTTTTCTAGTGCTTTTTTATTTTTTATTTCATTTAGTTCTGCTCTAATCTTTGTTATTTCTTTCTACTTCCTTTGGGTTAGTTTGTCTTTCTTTTTTCTAATTCCTCCAGATGTTCAGTTAGGTCTTTGATTTAATCTCTTTCTTCTTTTTATGTTTGCATTAATGGCTGTGATTTCCTTCTCAGTACAGCTTTTGCTGCATCCCATAAGTTTTGAAATGTTCTGTTGTAATTTTCATTCATTTCAAGGTAGTTACTGATTTCTTTGAAATTTCCTCCTTGACCCACTGTTTTTCTAAGAGTGTGTTGTTTTACTCCCATATCTTTGTGCCTAATTTGGTTCTCTGGCCCTTACTGATTTCCAGCTTTATTCCATTGTGGTCAGAGAAATTACTTTGTATAATTTCAATCTTTCTGAGTTCATTGAGAATTTTTCTGTTGCCTAGCATGTGGTCTATCTTGGAGAATGATTTGGGTTCACTTGAGATGAATGTATATTCCACTGTATTTGGGTATATTGTTTTGTATATGTCTATTAGGTTCAGATCTTCTAATGTATTATTCAAATTCTTAGTTTATTTATTGATTCTCTGTTGAAATGTTGTGTCTAATGGTGATAATGGTGTATCAAAGGCCCCCACTGTAATTGTAGAGGCATCTATTTCTCCACTTAGTTTTTCCAGGTTTGCCTCATGTATTTTGAGGTCACTGGTTAGGTGTATAAATATTTATGATTGTTCTTTCTTCTTGAAAGATTACCTCTTTTACTAATATTTTGTATCTGTCTTTGTCTTTCACAAAGTTTTGCATTTAAAGTCTATTTTGTCTGACATTAGTATAGCTATTCTCACCTTTTTTTGGTTATTGTTTGCTTGTAAGATTGTTTTTGAGCCATTCACTTTCAGCCACTTGAATCCCTTGGTCTATGGTGGGTTTCTTGTGGACGGTATATAGATGGGTCATATTTCCTTATCCATTCTGCCAATCTATGTCTCTTGACTGGTGAGTTTAATCCCTAGGGTTGGGAAGTTTTCAGCCATTATTTCCTCCAATATGCCTTCTGTTCCCTTTCCCTTCTTCTCCCTCTGGGATGCCTGTAATATGCATGTTTTTGCATTTTGTGTTTTCGTTCAAATCCCTAAGTCCCTGCTGGATTTTTTCTCTTTTTATCTATCTGTTCTACTATCTGTTTGATTTCAGATGTACTGTCTATCACATCACTCATTCTTTCATCAACCTGATCAAATCTGCTGTTATGTGCTTCCAGTGTGTTTTTCATTTCTTGGATTGTGCCATTTATCACCATCACAATCAATTATCTTTTCATGCATGCTTACAATTTCTTCAATATGGTTTCCCAGTGTCTTCTTAATATCCTTTAGCTCTTCCTTCACTTCATTAAGTTGATCCATGATATTTGTTTGGACAGCTTTGATTAGTTGTTCAATGTTCTGCTTCTCTTCCTGGTTTTTAGTTTGTTCATTGGACTGGGTCATGTCTTTCTGCTTCTTGGTATGGTTTGAAATTTTTTGTTGCTGTGTGGTCATCTTTTTATCTTGATCATTTTATTTAGTTGATTAACTTCTCTCTCTGGGGTTTTATTTAGTTGCTATTTGTGTGTGTGTGTTAAGTTTTCTCTTTGATACTTTCTTCTTCTTGTTCTATTTACTTGCTGTTTTCTATGTTCCCTCAAAGGGAAAAGATTAGGCCAGAGAAGGTGAAAGAGGTCAGAAAAGAAAAAGGACAATAGTAATTGCTAGAAGAGGAACCATATAAGACTAGGAAAATGAAAATTTAACTCATGTAAGCAGTGTAGAGTAATAGGAATAAAAAAGTGGAGCACTAACAATGAAATGGGAAACAGAATATAGGAAAGTATATAGAATGATTTAAAAGGACAAAATTATGAGGAGAGAGGGAAAGAGAAAAGAAATGACAAAAAGAAAAAAGTTAATAAAAGAATAACAGTGTTAGAAATAAAAACCAGAAAAATTGACGACCAAAGAGAGGTAGAATGTAAGAACAACAGAAAGTGGAAGATACAAAGATGAAGGAAGGAAAAGAGATAGCATTGGTAGACAAAATTGGTATTCACATAAAAGGGCAAATCAAGGAAGAGGAAACATAGCAAACAAGAAACAAGCCAGCAGCACCTAATTTAAAAAAAGGGAGGGGGGAGCAGGAAGAAAGAGCAAAGAAAAACAAGAAAACAAAACAAATAAACACACAAACACGCAGTCATATAAAAACTAAGGTAGAATAGCCTTCCCTGGTAGGCTCCTGTGGAGCTTCTCAGACTGCCGGTTTTCATCAGTTACCCTTGCAACCTTCCCTCTGCAGGTTTCAGTGAGTAAGTTAAAACTTAAAAAAAAAAAAAAGTAATCTTTTTAAAGGAAGAATAAGAGACCCAAGAGAAGCTAATATAAAATTAATGTCTATGTTTTCCCTGTCTTAAAGTATCAGCTGGATGTTTGGGCCACTGTTCTAAGACAAGCCTGGAATCAAACAAGGGACCTCATATATTCAAGGTGTAAACTCCTCCACTGATCTAAACTTTCTCATTGGGTCAGCTGGCTCTTCAGAAAGCTATCCAGTTATTTTCCCTTGTGCAGGTTTGACTTTTTGCATTTGGATAGATTCTTGCTGATTAGGAGTCTGTCCCTGCCCCCTTTCTATTCTTATTTCTTTTTCTCTCAGGGCAGCAGAATGCAATAGCGTGTGTGAGGGGATCTCCTCTCCGCTCTTCAGGTCAGGTTGAGTTCCCTTTTGAAATTCAAATGGGACACGGGTGACTGAAATCACTGCAGGAAAATGGCTCTCAACCGTCTTCCAGACCACCCCTGCTTCCCAGGGTTCCTAATTAGGCTCTTGGACGCTAATTAAGTGCTTCCTACTGCCCATCTCCCTTAGGGGAGTTAAAATTTTGACAGTTTTTAGCACAGGACTAGTCAATTGCCTGACTCCACTCTATTCCAAGCCAAGTTTCTTTATTCCAGGGCAGTTAGGTAAATCAGGATGCCTCAGCAGTTTCCCCTCTCCCCTCTTCCTGGTGCCACCTCAAGCCAGTTGGTATGCTCCTCAAAGCTCAAAGGGGGTCCAGGCAACCAAACCCACAGAAAGCAAACCCCTCTCCACCCTTTGCCAGAACTCTCCCACTCTTGGAGAATGCTCCCTCCTGCTGGGTGGCTGATGGGAGTTGGGGCTCCAGGGACTTACTGCGGCTTTGCCTTGAGGGTGGGGCTTAGCCATCCCTCAGTTTCCAGCCTCTGTGGCAAAAACTTGGGGTTTTACCTTGAGCAATTTATCTCTTTGTCCAGCTCTCTCTAGATCCATTCCCTGAAGCCTCCTGCTCTCTGGGTCCCCAAAACAGCTCACTCCGGCAGAATCTTGCCCCCACTCAGCCATTTTTTGTGAGAGAGGTGGTGAATGCGCACTTAAACCAACACCATCTTGCTGCTTCTCCTCTGGGAGGTTTTTGACGACAGATCCAACCTCTTCAAATGTGATCGGTTTGTTAGGTGCTTGTATTTCTTGTAGCATCAGTGTAGGTTGTTTGTGCGTTTCTAGGAATTTGTCCATTTTGTCTAGGTTGTCTAGTTTGTTGGCATACAGGTTCTCATAATATCCTCTGATGATCCTTTTTATTTCTGTGAGGCCAGTAGTAACTTCTACCCTTTCATTTCTGGTTGTATTTATTTGCATCTTCTCTCTCTTTTTTCTTTGTTAGTCTAGCTAGGGGTTTGTCAATTTCATTGATGATCTTCTCAAAGAACCAGCTTTTGGTTTTGTTGATTGTCTTTATTGCTTTTTGTTGTTCTCAATTTCATTTATTTCTGCTCTAGTCTTTATTATTTCTTTCCTTCTGTTTGTTTTGGGATTGGTTTGCTGTTCTTTTTCTAGTTTCTCTAGTTGTTCAGTTAAATCTTTGAGTTTAGTTCTTTCTCATTTTTTGGTGTAGGCACTTAGGGCTATAAATTTCCCTTTCAAGACTGCCTTCTCTGTATCCCATAAGTTTGGATAAGTTGTGTTCTTATTTTCATTTGTCTCAATATATTTACTGATTTCACTTGCAATTTCTTTTTTGTCCCATTGATTATTGAGGAGTGTGCTGTTCAGCCTCCACATATTAGCGAATTTACTTTTTTCCTTTTGTTATTGATTTCCAGTTTCTATTATGATCTGAGAAGTTGCTTTGTGTAATTTCAATTTTTTAATATTTATTGAGAGCTACATTTTGCCCTAACATGTGGTCTATCCTGGAGAGAGATCCACGGGCACTTTAGAAGAATATATAAACCACTGAGATTGGGTGCATAATTCTGTATAGGTCTGTTAGGTCTAACCCATTAATCAAATTCTCTGTTTCTTGTTGATCTTGTCTAGTTGTTCTATCTAATGATGTGAGTGGGGTGTTAAAGTCTCCAACGATTATTGTAGAGATGTCTATTTCTCCCTTCAGTTTTCCCAGAGTTCATCTCATGTATTTTGGGACACCCAGGTTAGTGCATAGATATTTATGACTGTTATATCTTCCTGGTGGATTGTCCCTTTTATTAATATATAATGGTCTTCTGTACCTCTTATAACTTTTTTGATTTAAAGTCTGTTTTGTCTGATATTACTATAGCTACCTTTGCTTTTTTTTTGGGTTACTATTTGCATGGAGTATCTTTTTTCCAACCTTTCACTTTCAGCCAATTTGTATCCCTGGGTCTAAGCGTGAGTTTCTTATAAGCAACATATGAATGGCTTATGTTTTTTAATCCATTTTGTCAGCCTCTATCTTTTGATTGGGGGGTTCGATCCATTCACATTCAATGATATTACTGTAAATGCATTATTTACTTCTACCATTTTATTCTTTGGTTTTCATGTGTCATATCATATTTTTACTCTTTTGATTATCCTTTCTGCTATTCTTTCTTCTATACTCTCCTCCAGGCCTCTCACTCCTGTCTTTTTATTTCAAGTTCTAAGGCTTTCTTTAATATTTCCTGCAAAGGTGGATTCTTTTTTTGTGAACTCTCTTGGTTTCTGCTTGCTTGTGAATATATTATACATGCTTTCCTATTTGAAGGACAATTTGCTGGATAAAGAATTCTCAACTGGTAGTTTTCCTCTTTCAGTATCCTAATTGTATCACACCACTGATTCTTGCTTCCATGGTTTCTGAAGAGAAATCCATGCTAAGTCTTACCAGCTGTCCCTTGTATGTGATGGTTGCTTCTTTGCTGCTCTGAGAATTTTCTCTTTATCTTTGATATTTGACATTCTGAGTAGCATGTATCTTAAAGAAGGTCTATTTGGATTTATGCTGACTGAGGTATGGTGCACTTCTTAGACATGTAAGTTCATTTCTTTCACGAGAGTTGGGAAATTTTCTGCTATTATTTCCTCAAATACTCTTTCTGCCCCTTTTCCCTTCTCTTCTCCTTTTGGAACTCCTATGACACATATGTTGTTGCGTTTCGTGTTGTCATTCAACTCTCTGAGCGCCTGCTCAATTTTTCTATTCTCTTCTTTCTCTGTTCTTTTCTCTCTTCAATTTTAGCTGCTCTATCTTCTGCATCACTTATTATTTCTTCTATCATTTTAAGTCTGCTGCCATATGCCTCTAATGTGTTTTTTATCTCATCTACAGTGTTTTTCATTCCCATGAGCTCTGTTATTTTTCTGTTCAAGATTTCAAATTCTTCCTTGTGCTCGCTCAATGTCTTTTTTTTCTCTCATAATTGAGATTTTAGTGGTTGTTTTGAAGATCAGCACAGACATTATGAACAATTTCTACACAATTCTTAATGTATGTACTGAAAACCTAAAAAGCCATGTAGTTGTTTTTCTAAAGTTATGCCAGTGACTTTCCAGCTTAAAATTTGGAGGCAAATTTTCCTTAAGAGGATATCAAGTATCAATATCTTCAAATGTTGATAAACTGTTACATCTTTAAGTCCCGTGACCATACACACTATATGCTCACATTTCCAATCTTACACAGCACATAACAAAGTTATTAGAAAAACTGGAAGACCACGACCAAGGATGTTACAGAGTTCTGGCAGGGAGAGTCAAGATCAGGGAGTGGTTCTAAGCAACATGTCTGCTAAAAAACATGGCAAGTGGAGTAATTTAAAATGTTCAACACATATTAAATGCATAACCATGATTCCAAATCACCACTTACTATGTGTTGTATTAAGGGGTATAAACACTTCCAGCCCCCAGTGGAATGTTGGCACCCAAGACAGTCACAGCCTCCCATTATTCAATATCCCAGTATTTTCTGGTTGTACCAAAAAATAAACAACCAGCAAATGGTTTCCCCTCTTTAAAAAAGACATTTATGTTAAAAAAAAAAAAAGGGATGAGGTGGGATTCCAATCACCTTCTTAAAAATGTTTCTCCTAGATCTACTAAAAAACTTGCATTTACAAAATACCTGATAAAAATATTCCTCTGGATTGTACAAGAAGGGAGAAAGAGGAACCACTGGTAAGACATGGTACACAGTATTAACCAGACTTGGCTTCTTTCTCTCCTGCTTCATCAGAGGCTGGACTTTCCTCATTTTTAGTTTCTCCATTTTCTGCGGGTAAATCTTCTTTAGTTTCTTGGTTAGGCACTTCAGCTTGTTTTCCCTTTGCTCCCCTTTTTTCTCTTGGTTGCATTTTTTTGTCTGAAGTTTTATCCTTTCCCGCTGTCTTTTTTGGCTTCACTTCCACTTTCACAGGGGCAGGGTTAGTGGATAACCTCGCCGACCTCCTCTTGGGCTCCTCCTTCCCTGCTGCTTTGGCCGAGCTGACCTTCCTCTTGGGCGTCTTGGTGGTGCTGCGGGACGTGGTGCACAGAGAGCCTTCTTGAAGCTGGGCTGCTGGCTGCCACTGCTCCTCCCTCAATGTCTCCTTTTTTTTTTTTTTTTTTTAAGATTTATTTATTTATCTCCCCTTCCCCACCCCCAGTTGTCTGTTCTCTGTGTCTATTTGCTGCATGTTCTTCTTTGTCCACTTCTGTTGTTGTTAGCGGCATGGGAATCTGTGTTTCTTTTTGTTGTGTCATCTTGCTGTGTCAGCTCTCCGTGTGTGTGGCACCATTCCTGGGCAGGTTGTGCTTTCTTTCATGCTGGGCGGCTCTCCTTACAGGGAACACTCCTTGCGCATGGGGCTCCCCTACGCAGGGACACCCTTGCGTGGCAGGGCACTCCTTGTGCACATCAGCACTGCGCATAGGACAGCTCCACACGGGTCAAGGAGGCCCGGGGTTTGAACCGTGGACCTCCCATATGGTAAGCAGACACCCTAACCACTGGGCCAAGTCCACTTCCCTCAATGTCTTCTTGATGCCATTATCTCTTTAGCCATATCGTCTTTCAACTCATTAATTTGATTTTGGAAATTTGTACACATCTTGCTAACTAGTTCTCTCAAATCCTTCATTTCTTCTGGGGCTTTGATATATTCCTTTTCTTGGGCCATGTCCTCCATTTTCTTAGCATGGTTGGTAATTTTTTGCTGCTGTCTAGGCACCTAATTAGGATGTAGTTTACTTGGATGCTCAATTTCTTTCTCTTTTGTAAGGATTTAGTGGTCGGAGACTGTGTGTTACCACTGCTCTTTGATTCTTGGCTTGACCTGGATGGTTAGGATTGTCTCTGCTAGTTGCTCGAGACTGGGCTCTGGACCCAGTAATTGGTTGCAGGCTGACTGCACTTCCTAGGACCTTGGCGAGGGAGGCTACTAAGGCAGGAAAAGCCTGTCTTACTTACTCTTACTTTTCTCAAATGCACTTCCTTGGTCTGCCAACAGTTGGCGCTCTTTGACAGCCCTCAGTTCAATGCCTGGTTGGAGTGTATTTGGTGCAACACTGACTGGATCAATGTGATAGAGCTTCCTGCCTGGGAGCTAAGAGCCTTGTAATTCAAGCTTTCTCAGAGACAGTTCTGCAGCCTTCTCTGGCAGGCCCTCTATTTTCCCGGGCAGGAAAATATCCACTCCCGTCTGAGGCTTCAACACTCAGTCCCGGTTAGTAGAGAAGGAGATTGCCGGCTTCATATATCTTTAGCCACTTGCTGGCTCTCAAGGCAAAGAAGGGCGTGGCCCCAGCCCACCTAGAAGGGCTCCTGGGACCCAGCAGACCAAATTTGTGAGTCAGAAGCTGAGTCAGCCTTAGGCTGTGTCCCTCTCTCTCCCCTTTTCTGGGGTGGTGAATCCCTGGAGCCCCCTTTGTCTGTAGCCACAGGGCCAGGGGACTGACTATTCTAAAGTGTCTTTATTGTGCGAGAGGTGCCGGCAGCAGCAGCCGCTGTTTCAGCTCACTTCTGTCATCTCGATTCTCCTCCTTTGTCCCTCTCTCCTCTGGGCAGTGTCCAGCCTTTGCCTGGTGTCCTAAATCCTAGAAGATTTTTTCCCAGGCTGTTTCAGCCTGTGCTCTAGCTATTTTTCTGGAGGAGAAGAGAGTCTTTCTAGTCTGCCCTCTTCCTGGAAGTCCCCCCAGTCCTTTTATAAGAAACTGCTCGGTTTTTAATACTGTGGACTTTTTGTTAACCAGGCTAGCTTTCTTGTCGTGAGTCAGGAAGGCATGGCATTTGAGAGACCAAATCTTGTAAAGCTTGTGACTGTGTTGATGGCCAGCCTGTTGTTGAGTACCTTGTTTCTTTTATCACATGGTGTCTTTCTTCTCTTTGAGATGCCACTACAGGAAAACATTTCTCTATGGCTTCAGCACTATGAACGGTCATGTCTCTACTGAGTAAATAGTTAATTTCTATCTTAAGGTTCTATGACTCATGTAACTGACCATATTTCACTTTCTTTGTGGACTGCTAGAATCCTCAGGTTTGAATTTGTGGCCTGTCCCTAGCAAGTGAGGTTTAATGGCTTACACTTTATGTACAAACTTCACCCTTCCATCCATCTTACTTTCTCACTCTTATTTTCCTTATCTATTTTTATTTGGTTTTATCTGGTTGTTATTATGTAATTTCGAAAGCTACATTAAATCCTTTTGCATGTGTGTGTATGTGCGCTCATGGAGGTGTGTATAGCAAAGCAGGATAAAGAGAGAAATGCTAATGGAAGAGTTTTGTGCTATAAAAACACACCTTCAGCTTTAACATGTATTGAAAATTAACTTTTTATTTTGGAATAATTTTAGATTCACAGAAAAACTGCAGAGATGATCCAGAGTTCCCATGTACCCCTCAGCTAGGTTTCCCCATTGTTAACATCTTATCTTACCATGCACATTTGCCAAAACGTAGAAACCGATGTTGGTACATTGCTCTTAATTAAACTTTATATGAATTTCACCAGTTTTTCTATGACTGCCCTCTTTCTGTTCAAGGATCCAGTCCAGGGCAGTGTGTTGCATTTACTTGTCACATCTGCCTAGTCTCCTCTGGCCTGTGGCAGTTGGTCATTCTTTCCTTGTTTTTTGTGATCTTGACAGCCATGAAGCGAGCTGGCCAGGCATCCCAGAGGGTCCCCACTATGAGTTTGCCATATGTTTGTCCTCTAATTAGACTGGGAGTTCACCTCGGGGAAAGAATACCCAGAGGTGAAGTACCCTTCTCATCCCATCTTACCAGGGGGAACTTGATTACCCACTTGTCATCACTGGAGATGCTAGTGACTTGGTTAAGGTAGTGTTTGCCAAATGTCTTCCCTGTTAATTTATTACTATTTTCTCTCTCCATACTCTGTTCTTCGGAAGTAAATCACTAACTTGATTCAAGGGGAAGAGAGGCTAAAGTTCCACCTTCTGGGATAGGGTGTATCTACATATATTATTTGGAATCCTTTCATGAGGAAGATTTGTCTCTTCTCTCCCATTTTTTTGGGCAATCCTTTCATGAGGAAGATTTGTCTCTTCTCTCCCATTTTTAAAATTCAACCATTTGTTTATATCATTCATATTTATTCATACTTTGGATTATAGCCAATACAACATTATTCTGTTGCTCAAATTATTCCATCTTTGTCCATTGGGAACTCTTTCTCCAGTTGATTCCTGTGTCCCTTTGACCTATTCCCATCCTTTTGTATTTTGAGCACTTCCTTGATTTCTGGCACTACAAGATGTTCAAACTTGTAACATCTTGTATTTTACTTGTATTTTCCCTGCCCCAGCCCCAGAATCGGCCATTTCTCCAAGGAGCCTGGTTCCTTTTATTGTGGAATGTTGTTTAGAAATTTGGCCCTGGGTATACTCATTGTTGCCAGGGCGTCATTGCGTTCAGGTGTTCTCAGTGGACAGAGTTGGGTCATATATGTGTGTATCCCATATATATATATATACACACATCTCCTGTTATTTCTGCATCTAGTTATATGTATATATTAAGCTGAACATGAGTTCACACTGTCTTTGAGTTCATTCTAGCCTTCCTTTCTTGCTTATCTGTAATCTCCCTCTCCAACAGCAACAAACCTGGCTCCCGCAATCCATCATCCATTTACTTATTTGTTCAACCCCAGCATACTTGGGTGTTTCAGAATTGTTAACCCATATCCCTGCCTTTAGGACATTTTCAGAATTTAAAGACCTTTATTATCAAACTCTTGGGGACACAAATATTTTTAATATGTGTGTGCACATATTTTTTTTAAGATTAATTAAATTATTTATTCCTCCTTCCCCACCTCCTGCCCCCCCCCCATTCCCCCTCACTATTTGTGCTCACTGTCTGCTCTCTGTATCTGCTCATTTTGTTTTCTTTTTAGGAGGCACTGGGAACCAAACCGGGGACCTCCCATGTGGGAGAGAGGTGCCCAATTGCTTGAGCCACATTCTCTCCCTGCTTACTGTCTCTTGCTCTATCTCTTGTTGTATCTCCTTGTTGTGTCATCTCATTGCACTGTCTTGTTGAGTCAGTGTGCTGTTTTGATCATCTTCTTTAGGAAGCACTGGAAACTGAACTCAGGACCTCCCATGTGGTAGGCAGGGGCCCAAATGCTTGAGCCACATATGCTTCCCATGTGTGCATATATTTAAAAGGTACGTGTACCTGGGAGGAAGAAAGTGTATTTGGAAGATGCTAACCTTCAATTTACCTTGAGACTTAAGAATTTGAAGTGGTTTTTATTCTTTTAAAATTTTTCAATGGATATTAATATATGTCAGCTGATAAGTGACTTCCTTATTAAGAGTATCTTTAGTCTTGACTTGACAATCCAGGGCAAAATTATCTAGGCCAACATTGTCCAGGTTAGAAGGTAGCATACAGTATTTGAATGAACTAGGTTTTACTAAGACCTAGATTTTAAAATCTCATTTCTACCATTTTCTTGCATTGTGTTGTTTGCTGGGTAAGTGATCCAGTCTTGCCGAATGTTCTCATCTCTAACGTGGAATCAATTGTTCTTTTCTTGCAGGGTTGATAATAGGATTTAGTAAAATCATGTTGCAAGTGCCTTCTCTGTGTCCCGCATTTTGCTCAATAAATACTCATTTCTTTCCTTTTCCACCATCTTCTGAAGTCTGTGGTTGAATTAATTCTTCTAGTCTGGGAGAGTCATTTTCTACAAGAATATTCTTTTATCAGGAAGATCAGTGCAGACAACTTCATTTCATTACAGAGCTGGTGATTTAATAATTTACTTAGAAACAGGCTATGGCTTCCATTATAAAACCTATCTGATATATGTGCAAAGAGCCCCTAATATTTTCCTGCTGGCAAGAAAGCTGATGGAATATAAATACTTTACAAATGTGCACAGAACAGTTTACTCTCATACAATGTCTGTACCTGAAGAAATATCATATGGTGCCCTGCAGTAGATGTGGCTCAAAATAAATTTGTCACTTCTTAAGCGCTTGAAATACGGCCCCATTTCTTAGGCCCCGCACTGTAGGAGCTTATTTGATAATGCCGATCTGCCTCCTTATTTCAGTCGCTGGAATGACAGAGCCCTGTTTTATAATTTGCCAAATGATTGAAGGTGCCAGGCAGGTAGATATTACCCCAACAACGTCACTGTTTCCCAGTTCTTAAAGAAGAAGGGGGGACAGTGAGCATTTAGCTGGAGGGTGATGGGCTCTGTGGGAATGTATATTCTCAGCAACTTGTTTATGATTTTTTTTTTTCTTTTGTGCAGTCAGACGAGGGGAAGGACATATTTCAACTCCCCATTGGCAAGGGCTCCTGGTTCTTTTATAAGGATTTGTAAAATTCCGTCCCTCTGAATCTTGTCAGTCATCTCTGGATATCCTGAAGGCTTTCTTTCATAAAGCTTTCAACACACAGAGCTGCGTGAGCTGGGCAGGGGATGTCTATGTGAGAGTGCGCGCTTGCATTCCCGCTTGTGTGTGCACGTGTGCCTATCTGAGGTTGCCTTGATTGAAATGCCAATATTCTGTCTCTTTCTGGTCTGAATTTACAATAGCAATAAAATGGAAGCGTCCGCCTGCATAGCCAAGTGAAGTGTGGCAGTCGAGTTGAGCCATTTATTTAGTTGAGTCAGCTTAATGGAGATGAGTGTTCAGTTCTTCCTTTGTGTTTCTTTCTTCCTTTCTTGCTCCTTTCTTGTTTCTCTCCTCTGGAGAAACTGCTGAGTTTAGGGGGAAAACACTTCTGGGTCTGTAACAGTTCTCGATGTGGGCAAAGAGAGGGATTGCTTTCAACCTCATTAGAAAGTGTCTACTTTTTCCAATATTAACCTCTTTTGGAAAAAATGAATCACCAAATTTGCTGAGGCAAAATTTGCACTCCTTCCCAGATCATTAGATAATGGATAATGGAAATTGACTATGTACACAATTTGCTTTGTGGCCTGCAGGTTCAAAAAAAAAACAACCCCCTCCTAATTGCTCTCAAAATTCTTTATGGCCTGAAATTTTGGAGGTTGGAAACAAATGACAGGAAAACAGTATTAACCAAGAGCCATCTGACTAGGAAGAGCCACCCTAGCTATTTCTTTTCTTTTATTTATTTTTTGTGAGTTGATTCAGATTAAAAAATTACTGAGAGTCTTGTAAACCTGAATTCTGGGCAAAAAATGAATTGGTTGTTAGGCATAGCCAAAGAGGTTTACTTTACCCCCGTGTGCAGAAAGCTTCACCTACTCCACTTAACAAATTTTGCACGTTTACTCCAGGGAATAACTACTCCCTTGAGGCTGTTAAGTTTTTCCTGTAGCACTATAGCAAGGCTGATGGACATTTTCATGTATTCATTCTATGACTACCAAGTGCCAAACACCATGTGAGGCTGTGAATACAAGGATTAGTCAAACAGGGATCCCATTCTTTCTCTGACATGACTAGGAACTCCTTGCCAGCAACGAGCTTGCAGTCTAGTAGGGAAAACAAATCGGGAACAGAAGGAAACCATAATATAAGCCAGAAAGCAAATGCCATTACAGTGTAAAAAGTGAAGAAAAGTATAGATGAATTGTTCCAAATTGAGGAAGATGATGTTGGGTGGAGGGTTGAGGGCAGGTTTCAAGAAGGCATCTGAGCTGGACTTCAAATTTGTAGGCAAAGAAGGTAAACACATTCTAGATGGCCAAAAGCACAGACATGGTAAAGCACAAGGTGTAGTATGTCTACATTTCTTGTGCTGGTGGGCAGGGGAGGTCAGAGAAGGAGAAAGGGGCAATGCGACAACCGAGGGCCTGCTTTGGAGTTAGGACTTTCGGGGCTCATGGAGTGCCTCTGGAAATCTGAAGGGCACGTGGGGGCTGGTGGCTGGGATGGAGAGTTGGGGGGCAGAAGGCATCTGTTTTACCATTGTGCCGAGGAGGAGGGCAGGGGCTAGATTTGGTTTGGGCGAGCTGAGTGGGAGCAGCACGGAGCTCCCAGGGAACAACAGAGAACATAACTGGATCAAGGTTGAGTGTGTAGGCGGCTATTCTGGAAGGAGGGTGACGGCTCGGGTCCAGCTGGGTGAGGTGTGGCAGGGACGGCGGGCCTTGTGGAAGACCATTTCACTATGGACCCTACTGCTGGCTCAGCCGAGAGGTTTCCAGGCTCTAATTTACGGCGAGCTAGAAGAGGAAATGACTACCATACGTTTCCGTCTTGTTCTTTGCAACAAATAATTGCTATTGTTGGAATAATGTTCCCACACAGAAAGGAAACTAGGCTGAGCTAGTGTCAGTTGTGGGATTATCACCCCAGTGGAGTCGTTACTTTCTCTTCCTGGTTGAGGATGATCCCTCTTGTTAATAATCAAAGATTATATACATGCATAGAAAGATTTGAAGAACGTGCCGACGAGCTGGCTTGAATAATTTGAAACATCCACACCTTTCTCTTTGCTGCCGGCCGAGGAATCTCTGAAAGCAAGACCTAGCTGAATGGTCCTGACCGTGAAAGATGGAGAAGGAGGACTCCATGAAAACTGAAGGTTAACCTTTCTTTTCCTTTGCTCTCACAGACAGCTAAGAGATCAGTCAGTGTGCCCTCCTTGAACACCCTGAAGAATCCACCTTAGAATCTATTTTGTTGAGATACCCCAATTCCTTTAAAGATACAGTACTGGGCTGAGAGCTGCTTGGGAGAGGAGAAGGGCCATACCCTAGGAATAGCAGATTGGGAGTGGTGAGAGGGGAGAGGGCAGCTAACATCTAGAAACACCCGCCACATCCGGACCCTGAGCTGAGTGCTCTACCTACATTCTCTCTTCTCATTCTCCCAATAGCCCTGTGAAGCTGGATTTCCTCTCCACATTTTAAAGCTGAGACTCAGAGAACTTAAATAACTTGCATAAAGTCATCTGACTAATAAGTCATTTTGCTAGTCCATCTAACCAGAAGCATATGTTCTTTCCAATACTTGACAAAACAGTTTTTGGTAATAATGTTTCAGAGACCCTGAATTTTGGAGATAGGAAGAATCTCGGTGGAAATAGAAAAGTAGAGCTGGATCAGATGTTAGATTTATTTTTAGTGACTGCCTACCCCCATCCCTCTAAAGTATCTATACCAGGTTGTTACCTGTTTTTGCCTTTATCTCCAGTCAAAGGGAACCCAAGTCCGACTAAGGCAGAGTTGGAAGGAATGGCAAATTGAGATCTGATTCTAAATATTACTTGCAAGAATAGAAAGAGGGCAATGGGGGATGGGGGAGGAGGAAAAGAAGAGTGAAGGAAGGAGAGTACTAACCCTATGAGATATATGGAATATTATAAATCTACAATAATTGGCTAACATGGCTCAAGAATAGACCTATAGATCAATGAAAGAGAATATATCTCCTAGAAGCAAACTCTTAAACTTAGCACATGATAAAGGAAACTTCAGAAACTGTGGAGAAAGATTATTTAATTTAAGGGTGTTAGGAAATTTAGCTGGATATATGGAAAAAAAAATCAGTGTAAATCATGGCTTCATAACATATAGTAAAATATATTCCAACTGCATTTGTGAGTAGTTTAAAAAGAGAAAATACTAGACTAAAATTCAAATGGATATTTATCTGCTCTCTGAGTGGGAAAGAGCTTACTAAGTGTAAAATTGGTAGAAGAAATCACAAAAGAAAAGGCCAACAGATTTGACTATATAAAAAATTAAAACTTTGTGTACATTAAAATATCATAAACAAAATTAGAAAATAATTGATAATTTGGGGAAATTTTTGCAACAAAGATAACAAAGGGTCAATATCTTTAATATATAATATGCTTATACAAATCAATAAGAAAAAAGTTAAGACCCTAGAAGAAAAATGGGACAAGTATATGAAGAGACAAATTACAGAAGAGAAATTACACAAGACTAGTAAACAAATATAAAGCAATGTTTGCCCTCACTAGTAATCAAAGCAATGCAAATGAGAATTTTCATTTAACCATCGAAAATAATCACATGTTTGAACTTGGTGTGGGAAAATGTGCACTCATTCACTATTGATGGAGAACCATTAATCAACTTCCCACAGACCCACCCACCCTTTAATTTTGTGGGGACATACAGATAAATGGAGGTTCGTATGCTATGTCCTTGTATTCAAATAACATACATGTATATTTGTTCCCACTAATAAATGTAAATTAAACTAAATGTAAAAAAATGAAAAATTAAAATGATCTTTTATATGTTTCAAAAAGTTATTTTTCTTCTAATATGTTCAGAATTTTCTATTAAAATGAATAGACAAATAAAAATTATGATGAACGACTATCAGAATTTAAAGTGGAAATTACTTAGCTGAAATTTTTTTTAAGGTTTATTTATTTATTTCTCTCCCCTCCCCCCACCCTGGTTGTCTGTTCTCTGTGTCTATTTGCTGCATCTTCTTTGTCCGCTTCTGTTGTTGTCAGCGGCACCGGGAATCTGTGTTTCTTTTTGTTGTGTCATCTTGCTGTGTCAGCTCTCCGTGTGTGCGGCACCATTCCTGGGCAGGCTGCACTTTCTTTCGCGCTGGGTGGCTCTCCTTACGGGGCGCACTCCTTGTGCGTGGGGCTCCCCTACGCGGGGGACACCCCTGTGTGGCACAGCACTCCTTGCGCGCATCAGCACTGCGCATGGGCCAGCTCCACACGGGTCAAGGAGGCCCGGGGTTTGAACCGCGGACCTCCCATGTGGTAGGCGGACGTCCTAACCACTGGGCCAAGTCTGCTGCCTTGGAATGTTTAGAATTTGTTTTTGCAATATGTACCATGTATGGAATTTCAAAAATAATCCAGTAAATGTTTGTTTTTAAAAGAAAACATTTGGCAATACGGTTAACCCCTTTCTACTACAAAAATAGGGCAATAATAAACTATGTCAAGTACTGAAAGCCAGAGACAGCTGGGGAGCCCGCCCGAGGCAACGAGTGTCAGAAGTAACGTGAGGCGAGGGGGGCCGGGCCTGGCTGAAGGCAGCAGGGGGTTCTAACCCAGGCAAAGGTTGGAGGAGAGGCCACAGGACCAGAATGGAGGAGCAGAATGGATTCCCTGATGGAGCGAGGAGGGAACAAAGTGCCATCTCTTAGGCTATGACACTTTTTTCCACCAGCCCCAGCTGTGGCCAGAAAATCACAGCCTGCCCCAGGACGTGGATGGAATAAGTCACTTGAGAGCTTGGAAACCTGACCCTTCACTGGTTTCTAGAACAAACCCTCCAGGGCCCAGGTGCAGACAACTGAAAATGCCCACTTATGACCTCTATAATCTAAGGCACCCAAGGAAAAAACTTGTGCACATCAACATTTTCATAGAAGATGAATTCACAGGAAAAACTTACAGAATAAGGAGCTCCACTTATGTGTAACAAGAGCACCAGAGTGAGATGATAGAGGAAATGGCAGAGGAAATATTCAAGGATGTAAAAGCTGAGAATTTTCTAGAAAGGAGGAAAAATAAGGCTCATTAAAAAAGACCCACAAATCATGTATTAAAAACTGCTTTTTGACCTTGAATAAAAGGGGAAATGGCAAGGCCAAATGAGTTTATATGACTAAGAGTCTTCCAAAAAGAGTTGGGAGGTCATCAGAGGGGTCATGTTTATGCACTCCTCAGGAGGACCCCGGAAATAACCAAAGTGGATACAACCCCAGGTACTGGTTCTGCTGAGGGCTACGGAGACCCACAAGCTCTATGGTCATGGCAGATGGCTCTGGAGCTCAGTACCATGTCAGTGGGCCCTACTTTGGAATTTGTGTCCCTGAGTGTGATGGAGTTGGACTCAGATGTGACCTTTCTACACATGCCTCTTCTGTCACTTTTAATGAACCTTTGGTTAGTACTGGTGTTGCTGTATACTTGGGAGACTTGAATCTCTGGACAGCCCATGTGCCAGCTGGGCCTAGAGCCTCAGCAGAGTTGCAACTCCTACTCACTGTTTCGTTGGACTTATGCAGGTCAGCTAACAGGGAGGTGATGATGGTCAATCACCACACCAGGGAACTGAGAGTGCCTACAACTGCAAGCAGGAGAATTGCATCCATCATTCATGTGGAATCTAAGCCTCCTCTCAATATAGAGGTGGAGGGGACATCACCATCTCAGGGCCCACAGGATGGAGGAATAAAATGTGGAAAAGAGTGAACTTACTAATATTCTACTATAAAACTTTTGTGACTACTACTAAAAAAAAAAAATCCAGTTGACCATTAAAAAAAAACCAGACCCACAAAGCACTGAATAAGATAAAAAATATCCACAAGGAATATTGCAGTGAAACTATAGAGTAAGATGGCAGAAGATCAAAGATAAAGAGAAAATTCTAAAGTCCACCAGAGAGAAAAATCAGATTACCTACAAAGAACAACAGAGATTTAGAGGAATTTCTTTTTGGTAACAGTAAATTACCAAGTCTCTTTTTATCCCTTTATGCCTTAGTTTTGCTCATTTGCAATATGTGGTGAGAACACTATCCTACATGTGTATGGATTACCTAAGATGATCTATGTCAAATGTTAGGTAGTTGGTCTGAGAATTCTTTCCTGTATATGTATTTTTAAAGATTTATTTAATTTCATTTATTTATTCTTCCCACCCCCCCCTTGTTGTTTGCGCTCATTGTCTACCATCAGCTCTTCGTGGTGGAGTGGCCAGCTTGCATTCACCAGGAGGCCCCAGGAATCAAACCCGGGCATCCCATATGGTAGACAGGAGCCCAATCACCTGAGCCACATCCGCTTTCCTCCCAGTGTATTTCTAGAAAGTCTACTGACTTACTACTTTAATGATGAATGCCTTCAAACAGGGATTGTGATGGTTAATTTTATGTGCCAACTTGGCTAGGTTATAATATTTAGTTGTTTGGTACATACTGGCCTAGGTGTTGCTGAGGGAATATTTAGTAGATGGGATAACATCTAAAGTAATTGACTTGAAGCTAAAGATATTGCCTCGATAACTGGGTGGGCATTATGCAATCAGCTGGAGGCCTTGGGAGCAAATAATTGAGAGTTTGAAAAGGAAGACTGTACCCCCTTCTCCTCTCTGAGTTTCCAGTCTACCACAGATTGTGGACTCAGCACTGCAACATCACCTCTTACTGGAATTTCCAGCCTTCCATTTGCCCTACGGAATTTGGACTTGCCAGCCCTTATAATTGCATGAGTCAATTCCTTATAATAAATCCCTTAATATATGTATTTCCCTATTGGTTCTGTTTCTCTGGAAAACAAGGATCCATAGAGGGACAATGTTGGCTTAGGGGCAGACAGTAAGTAGGAGAGAAAGGAGGCCAACAGATGTGGAATTAATGAAGTATACTGAAGATGGACACATCATAGAGAAGTTTACTTTTAATTTAGGAATAACAAAAGTAGGCTTTATTTTAAAAATTTTAGGATGTTTTAGTAATTAATTTCAAGATTTAATAGTTCTATTTTGCCTTCAAAAATAATTTTGAAACTTTCTAGTATTTTTTGATAAATAATTTAAATGTCCCTTTTGGTTTTGCATTGGCTTTCTCACATTAATATTCCAATATGGTCTCAACCTGATCTAACGAGTTTGATTTGGGGATGGGGACTGGGGGAGAGCTTGTTTAAGTTCTCTTAGGGACAAATAGTTCATGCTCACTTATCTTTGAAAGTGTAGAATTGTGGCTATGAGGCTGGTTTCAGAATCTAGCAAAACTGGACTCAAATTTTAGCTTTATCATTCATTAGGTCCGTAATCTGAGGCAAGTAATGTATGCCTCATCTGCAAATGGGGGTAAATAATACCTATTGTGAGGATGAAGTAAGAGAAAGACATATAAGTGCTTTTCACAAGTATCGCTGAGTAAGAACTCAAAAATGGTAGCTTTTATTAGTATTATTTGCTCAGTCTCCATGTGCATGGAACTCTAACCTGAATCCTTGGCTCCTAATTAAGTACGGACATGTGAAGCATGCTTCAAGATTGAAAGACAGTTTCCTTTCCTCATTCCAAATAAGTTTGTTCACTTATAAAGAAGTTAAAGAGGATGTTGCCAAGACTTAAGATTTTCCCCCTTACCTGTCCGTAATGCTAATGAAGAACCAGGCTGAGTCAGCCAGGACCAAATCGGTTTGGCAGGCTGCCCCAAGCTTCTATGCTAGCAATGGTTGCCCTAATATTCCTTATAGCAGAGAATTTTATTTTCCATGGTGGATGAATTTGGCAAGAAGATATAATTATACCCAAACTTTAGATAGTGTTTTGCAATTTGTAAACTATGTCTTCTATATGGGATCTCATATGCTTTTTGCTACTACCTTGTCTCGTGCTAGGTTTCATCAGCTCCATTTTCTAGGAAAAAAACAGGCCCTTTGAGAGAAACCCAGCTGGTCACCAGTGTGGCAAAATGAGCCTTGAATTCAGGTCCTCTGACTCCAAGTGCAGTGCTGTTCCCACTGTGTATGTTCAGAAACAGCAACATGAGCTTTCTTGCAGGAATTTAAAGAAATAACATTGGGTTTTAGGGTCTGTGTGGTACCTACAGGAAGCACAGATAGCCTTTCTCTTGTGTAGGTGGGCCCTCCAAAATGAACCTGCCAGAAAGTAAAGAATGGATGTGAGAGGGGACCGGCCCTTTGGGACCTCATCAGAGGCACTGGGCAGTGACAGCCCTTGGGGCATGCATCTGTCACTGCAAATAAAAGCTCAGGCTACTTCCTGGGGAATGTGGTAAAATCATGAAATGTACTCGTCTTTTGTTGAGCCAGCAGAGAAGGGCTGCTTCTTGTGCATGTGTGGTATGTGAAGTGTGAGTAATAACTTTCAATGGAAATGAAATCACCAGTTCTTGAAAGCCCAGAACAATCTATTTTTAGCAAGAGATGTACTCTATTGGGCTCCTGATTTTGTTAAGGACACTTTTATTGCGTGCGCGTGCTCTCTCTCTCTCTTACCCTAATTTAGTTTTATAAGCCACTCTTTAAAATTACTCAGCCAACTATTCAATTTTCTGCTTCCTATGAAATAATACTTAATTTTCCTTTCTTTTATTAGTTAGGCACACTGTAGCTAGTGATAGAACTCCATACAGTTCTTTTGTCAGCTTTCCACATATATAAGTTTCATTGGAAATCATCTTTCGCTAATTTATACAAATAAAAAGGTTGGGGAAGCTAGAGTTTTCAAATTCAATTTTGTAAGTTGGCTTAAAAGAACACAAGGACTCATTTGGAAAAATCTTAGCACAGGCGAAGAGAACTGAGGACCTACACACGTCAGGGCGAGAGGATGGGACTTGAAGTTAGAACACGGGTTCAGACCCTCAGCCGATAACCATTTGCTTGGGCAATAAATTCACCTTTTTGTGCCCTAATTTTCTTAGCTTTAAAGTAGCTGATCCCTCTCCTAGGGTTGTTGTGAGGAGCGTACAAGATAACAAAGGTAAAATGCTTTGTAAACCCTAAAAAAAAAATCAACCAAAAAACACAAGATTGTAATTTAGGTTTGCTGCATAACTTTCACCTTGTTATGTCAGTTAGAAATTCTCCCCTCCCCCATCATGTGGATATTTGTCTCAACTTTTTTGTTCACTTGATATTGTAACCTAAATATAAAAAAATTCTTAGCAACGGTTTCCCAGAGAAATTCTATTTAGGTACCAAGATAATATGAGAAACAAAAAGGAATATATATATATATATATATGTATATATATATGTGTGCATATATATATGTATCTATATGGTTTTATGTAGTAACACCTAACCCTTCTGGGAAAAGAATGAACTCAATTGTTCTAAGTATTTACCATTTGATACTATATATACCCACACTGTCCAATAAGGTAACCACTAGCCGTGTATGACCATTAAGTCTTAAATTAATTACAGTTAAATAAAATGAGCAATTTAGTTCCTCAGTCATGCTAGCCACACTGCAAGTGCTCAATTGCCACATTTGGTTAGTGGCTACCATAAAGGATGGCACAGTTATAGAACATTTCCATCACTGCAGAAAGTTCTACTGGAGAGCACTGGGATAGCACAAAATATCTGGATACATGAATACTTTCGGAGGAGGGTGTTGCAGTTTGGCATTGTTTATGAATTCCAAAAGTAGTTATTGGATTATGTTTGTAAACTGGTCGGTCAGAGGTATCACTTCTTTTAATTTTTTAAATTTTTTAAATTTTTATTTATTTAACTCCCCTCCCCTCCCCCGGCTGTCTGTTTTCTGTGTCTATTTGCTGCGTCTTGTTTCTTTGTCCGCTTCTGTTGTCATCAGCGGCACGGGAAGTGTGGGCGGCGCCATTCCTGGGCAGGCTGCACTTTCTTTCGTGCTGGGCGGCTCTCCTTACGGGGCGCACTTCTTGCGCGTGGGGCTCCCCTACGCGGGGGACACCCCTGCATGGCACGGCACTCCTTGCGCGCATCAGCACTGCACATGGGCCAGCTCCACACGGGTCAAGGAGGCCCGGGGTTTGAACCGCGGACCTCCCATGTGGTAGACGGATGCCCTAACCACTGGGCCAAAGTCCGTTTCCCGGTATCACTTTTAATTGATTAAATTATGATTAGGACTTTGATTGGGCCACGTCAGTAGAGCATTGAATCCCCGCCCCTTGGTGGGCAGGGACTCACAGAGAAAATGACTTGGCAAAGGACAGAGTTGGGAGTTTTGATCCTGGAGTCTGGGAAGTGAATCACAGAGAAGCAGATAATGTGAGGAAGGAGAGAAGTCTTCATTCAACACAGACAGAGGCCTCGGGAAGAGAGGCAGCTGTTCACCTGATAGTCTACAGATGGCCTTGTGGAGAGAGCAGAGCAGCTGAGCTTGGAGAGAAATGAGCCCCGGAAGAGAGGAACCCAACTGATATCTGGTATTTTGTATCAATACCCCTTTGGCTGACTAACAGAGGGTCATGCAGAAACAGGTTGAGTTTATGAAACAGAAATTATTTTATAGCTCTTAAAAAAAGAACCATTAGATTCTTGCTGAGGACCTCTCCAGCTGTAAAATTCTGTAAACCAAGTTTGGTGGAGAAGAAAGGGCATTTTAGATGAAGGTGGAATTTTAGAATTTTTCCAGATCATGAAAAAGGTTCTCAGTGTAGGGAAAGATCCCCAAATTGCCCCACATTCATCAAAATCCAAACGTGGCAAATGCCCTCTTGGGCAACAGCAAGGTCAGAAGCCCATTTTGTCCCCTGTATCTAAGGGAGAGAGTCAACACGCTCTTAACTCTCAAAAGTTGGTACAATGAGAATTTGTATACTAGGCACTTGTTTCTGCACCATTGCTTAGTAAAATAAAATGTGTAAAAAGTGGGGTGAATGAAATTGAAGATACCTGTGATAAAATAAATTTTGTGTTTCCTAAAGCCATCTTGGGGGAGGGAGAACTCATTAGATTGTGGAAATTAATCACGGGGAGATCAGGGTCCCATTGGCAGAGCATCACTCACTGTGGAATAATTCTGCCGTTGTTGCGGCACTCTGCGTGGAGGGTGGATTGATGATGATCATTGTTTATTGATATTTTAGGCTCACATCTCATTTATGTTTATGCCTGCCAGATGGCAGAGCTTTTATTTGTCATTGCACTTCTTAGACGCCTCTTGATCTCTGAGGCTTGAGTCCACAGATGCTGACGTTGTACAGTAAGTAGGTATAGGAAATGGATCAGTAAACACTAAGAGAAAAAGACAATGTTGAGGGCAGGAGTTTATTCCAGAGAATAATAAGGATGAAGTTAAGAAAAGGAAGAATGGATGTTCACTATTGGGAAAAATACCTTGCCCGTTCAACTTCAAGACTAACTTCCCAAGGGAAGCTGTGAAAATCCCACTATTTAAGGTCTTTCAGAATAGATTGGTTGATGTATTGGAGGGAACTAAAATACCCAATGGCTTCTCTAGGTCTCTTGTGGTTGTAATTCTGGGAGTCCAGTCAGGTCTTGCTTTTAGTTGCATCCTTTACTATAACCAGTATGAATTTCGGCAGGCTGAACTGAAGAGCCACACCTTAGAATATTTTGATTTAGTGGACCCACAGGCCGATGGTCTGGCTAGCCAAGAGGCCATTCATGGCCACGTCATCTCTCTTACATAATGGACTAGTTTGCAGGGCTGTCTCTTCCATTCCCCTCCCCTCCCTTCTCCTCCCCATGCTCTCCCCTTCTCTTCTTTCCTCTCTTTTATAAAGAAAACAGATATGGAACCATAAAAGCTTGGAAACCCTTCTGAGAAAAAAATTCATCCTGATGTTTCTGTTGAAGAGCCAACTGCTCTGATGGTCCCTAAACTGCAGTTCGGCTTTGGAAATGGTGTTTATGTGTGATGAATCTGGACTCAGATGGGATCTCCCTTCATAAGACTTTCATGCTAATGTGCTGGAGGTGCAGTTAATGTTGGGGTTTAAGATATATTTAGGGGATTTGAATCTCTGGACTGACAATGTGATAGCCAGGTCCTGAGCCTCAACAGACTCCAGCACCTACAATCTGATCTATTGGATTTACCACACTCAGCTAAGATGGAGTTGAAGAAGGACAACCACCACACCATGGAGCCTAGAGTGATTACAACTGAAAGTGGGAGGATTGCATCCAGCATCCATGTGGAATCTGAGCCTCCTCTTGACATAGAGGTGCAAGGGACACAACCAATCCAATGTCCACATAGAAGAAGTGGCATTGGATTGGGAAAAGTGGACAAGGTGGACGATGGGTATGGGGAAAGGCAGGAAGAGATGAGAGGTGGAGGCGTCTTTGGGACATGGAGCTGCCCTGGTTGGTGCTTCAGAGGTAATCACCGGACATTGTAAATCCTCACAGGGCCCACTGGATTGAATGGAGGAGAGTATGGGCCATGATGTGAACCATTGTCTATGAGGTGCAGAGGTGCCCAAAGATGTACTTACCAAATCCAATGGATGTGTCATGATGATGGGAACGAGTGTTGTTGGGGGGGAGAGAGGGGGGGTGGGGGGGTGGGGTTGAATGGGACCTCACATATATATTTTTAATGTAATATTATTACAAAGTCAATAAAAAACAAAAAAATAAAAAAAATAAAAAATAAAGGAGAATAAGATTTTTACCCCGCTAGAGTCAGCGGGGAAGTGCTGACAATTCCACAAGCGGACAAGCCCTGCAAAACCATCAGAGGTGCTATAAAGATCCCCTCCTGCTCCTGCCCCTGAGTGCCTGGAGGTCTCTTGTGGGGCTCAGGGTCTTCTCTGTTTTTCAGTCATTGTTGATGATTTGATGTGAGGGGGAGGAGGTTTTAATTCCCTAAGGAAATACGAAACCTGTTGTTGAAGTTAGGCTCTAAGATTCCAGAGTGAAAATGCTGAAGGCTGGCTTTCCATTCTTGCCTCTTCTCCTAATTAATTGCACTCAATTTAAACATACAGACATTTGTGAAAAAGTCACTGAAGAGGAAGCTGAGCCATGTTTCTGATATTGGCATAAAACTAGGTCCAAGGCAAGGATGGGGTGCCAGGTGAGTTAAGAGGCGGGAAAGACTCTTAAATCAGTTCTTGAGGAATTTCCCCCACACTAGTTCCGTTTATTCCATACTTTCTCAGTGGATGGGGATGTGACAGCAATTTCCTGCAGAGCAGAAGTTAGTCATTTATGGTTTTAACATTTGCAGTTTAAGTCACTTGACCCGAAAGTCCATTCTATAGGTAAAATGTGTAATTTTGCTGAGGCATGAGTTTGAATCGACGTCTGCCTTCTGTAGCAGCTGTGATGGTTTGAAGCGGTATGGACCCCAGAAAAGTATGTTCTTTAAGCTAGCCTTTTGACTAGATTACTTCAGTTAAGTCATGGACCAGGGTGGTTCTTTTTTATTTTATTTTATTAAATTTTCTTTTTTTTTTTTAAAAGGATACATAGATCACACAAAATGTTATATTGAAAGATATGAGGTTCCCACATACCTCACACCCCGCCCCCCCACTCCTCCCACATCAACAACTCCTTTCATCATTGTGGCACATCCATTGCATTTAGTGAATCCATTTTGGAGCACCGCTGCCCCGTATGGATTATCGTTTACATTGTAGTTTACACTCACCCCCAGTACATTCAGTGTGTTATGGCAGGATATATAATGTCCAGCATTGGTCCCTGCAATATCACTTAGGACAACTCCAAGTCCTGCCAGGGTGGTTCTTAATCCTCTTACTGGAGTCCTTTATAAATGGAGGGGCAGGGAGAGAGAGAGCACCACAGAAGCAAGTAGCTGGCAGAGAAGGGAGAGACCAGCAGATACTGCCATGTGCCTTGCCATGTGACAGAAAAGTCCCAGATTGCTGGCAGCTGGTCTTTAGGAACATGGTATTATCTTGATGATAACTTGATTTGGACATTTTTGTGTCCTCAGAACTCTAAGCAAGGAAGCTAATACAGTCCCATTGGAAAAACCAACCCATTTCACATTATCTGCATTTTGGCAGCCTAGCAGATTGAAACAGCAGCCCTTTTCATTCTTCTTCATTGTTGCATGTGACATGGTTTGGAGACACATCTTTGTGTGTGGCACGTATAGCGTCTGCTATCTGACTGAGGATTGACCTCAGCCTCTGCCTCAGACATCCCTTCCTGTAATACCCTGGAAGCATGCTGAGTTTTGGCTGCTATAACCTTGACTGCAGCCTACCCCAAGCACATCTCGTTTCGAGGCAAGAGCACACATAAGCCAAGGTGTTTTCCCAATACTTGCACACAAGCCCCTGGCAATTAGCCATCTTTGTTCCTCACCCATATGTAATCTGCAGAGCAGTTGCCTTAGGTCTGGACATATTTGAGTGAACTTCTTTCCATCTCATTGTCCATCATGAGGTAGTTGCTGCTTTCTGTAGGTAGGTTCTCCTAATAAATATTTTTGGGCCAATCGCCTTAACGTTTAGTGCCACTTTCTTCAGAATCTCAACTAGCCCATTGGAGGAAAACTTGAGGGCAGTCTTGGCTGGGTCCTTCCTGACTTCTTCTTTCAGAGTCAATCCTGCTGTTGGTTCAGTGGAGCACAATACCTTGGAGAATGCCATAATTCTTCTACAAAGCCTTGTGACTCCTGAGGATCATAGTGATCTTCAACCCCAAGCCACAGCCTAGCCCAGCACATCCCAGCCCAGCCTTCTTAAAGCTTAAGGCATGATCCTAATACATGATCGTAATCCATAACAAGACCCCAGGAGCAGGTAGAACAGACAAATGGAACCTGTTCAATACCATTTATTTATCTTTTTTAAAAAAAGGCCAGGCCCTATGCAAAGTATCATAAGGGAAACAAAGATGAGTTTGAACTAATTTTCTCCCACTGTAAGAAAATTACAAGGAAGGTATTATGTGGGTTCAAAAGGAAGAGAGGTCACATCCGTGTTTTTAAGATCTTATAGCTGTAACTTCATGTAATGGTAGAGAACTTGGTCTCTGGAGACTGCCAGCCCTGGGTTTGATATTTGGGGCAAATCTCTCAACTGCTCTTATTCCTCTTTATGAATATCCTCAAACCATGAAATGGAAAAATGTCTATTCTCTTGGGAAGACTGTAAAGTACCTTAGGTAGACAAGAACTTCTTGCCTAGAGTGTTACATCATCTGCTTGTCTGCTCACTCTTCTATAGAGCTTAGCTATGTTGCCAATTTTTGTTGTTTCCAGAAGCCACAAAAAGATGTGGAGATTACTGCTTGAAACTTGCAATCCTATTATCTGTCAGCCTGTGAAAGATAAAAAGTGCCACCAGTGTATCCAGAAAGTCATTTTTCAGTAGCCACAGATGACAAGAATTACATTTCTTTGCCAGGACATCTTGATGTGGCATATCATAAATATTCAGGTTCTGTACACTTTTAAAAAAGATACAATATCTCCTTTCTTGTATATCACAAGCTTCAAGGTCAGATTCAGGATGACTCAAAAACAGGAACTAGGAATTTCTATAAGTAAGAAAAAGAAGCAGTTGCGGCATGGGCTGAAGGAGACCGGGGAAGTAGGGACTGAAAAATGAAGTAGGGAGTGGGGCATGGGTTGTGAAAGTGTGAAGTAGGGAGTGGGGCATGGGTTGTGAAAGTGTGAAGTAGGGAGTGGGGCATGGGTCTGGTGAGGAGTATCACCCTTATTCCCAGGCAGATGGGGTGTCTGCTCTGACTACTGTGCTTTCAAGGGCTGGGCTCTGGCCCTCCCCCGGCTGTGCCTACCCCATGGGATGGGAAGTCCAGAAAGCAGGGAGTAAGCTCACCTGGTGTAGCCCATCCCCCTTCACTCCCCGCCCCCCTTCTAGACCACACTCCATGTCCCAGGCACCCTGGAACTCCCTGCCCTTACACCCTAAGCCTGCTTCCAATTTGCTCCCCACATCTGTCCTTCTGAGTGTTAATAGAGCCACTGGCATGTCCAGAGGGTAGCCAAGGGGTGGCTGTCAGTAAGGGTTGGGAAAGTTAGAACTTGGGCAGGGGAGCTGGTTGTCCATAAACAGGTGGAAAATGTTTTTTATGATCTGGGTGGAGCCAGGGGAAGGTGGCAAGGGAGGGGTGGGTTGTGGGCCTGAAGCCTCCGTCTGCATTCTTGCCCCAGGCCGGCAAGCGTAGGGACAGTTCTGTGGGGGACCCCAGGTTTGTGACTTTTCAAACAAAATTATGGAATTTGCAAAATAGTTCCTGGGCAACTGGATTGCCCCTCAATTCAGCCCTAATACTTCCTTTGGTTAGCAGAGCTGATTTTTTTTTTTACCTCTATCTGCCATTTCATTAATAGAACAAATAGTTAATGGTAACAGTATTGGTCCTTGTGATGCTAGGTTAGCTTAAATAAATAAATGAAGAGGGAAACGGACTTTGGCCCAGTGGTTAGGGCGTCCGTTTACCACATGGGAGGTCCGCGGTTCAAACCCCGGGCCTCCTTGACCCGTGTGGAGCTGGCCCTGCGCAGCGCTGATGCGCGCAAGGAGTGCCGTGCCACGCAAGGGTGTCCCCCGCGTAGGGGAGCCCCACGCGCAAGGAGTGCGCCCGTGAGGAGAGCCGCCCAGCGTGAAAAGAAAGTGCAGCCTGCCCAGGAATGGCCATGCCGCTGACGACAACAGAAGCAGACAAAGAAACAAGATGCAGCAAATAGACACAGAGAACAGACAACCAGGGGAGGGCGCGGGGGGGGGGGGGGGGGGGGGGGGAATTAAATAAATAAATAAATCTTAAAAAAATAAATAAATAAATGAAGAGCAATTTAAGATAATTCCACGATAGCCCCACATACATGGGGGTGGGAGGAAAGGGGGAGGGTGGAGCTCCTTCTGAGTTTGACTCAGATAGGACACTTCTACAGAGGCTTTAGAATGAAATAGGGCAAGTTGAGGACCTGGCCCTCCCTCACGGGGGACTTGGCTCTCTGGGGTGCCTTCTTTGAATTTTTCTAAGTCCTCCTCTCATCTCTAGTAGAGGTAGGCATTAGTCTTGTGCAGGGGGACTCTCTGGTCCTGAACCAGAACACACGGGCCCTGCTCCCTCTTTCTCCCATCCCTTTCATTTGAGGTTGACCAGATGCCTGAGAAACTTTGTGACAGTCACCCATGGTGGTGTCCCCAGGCTAGTGCCTGGACCCTACTGCCTTGAGAGGGGATTGCTCCTGCTGGCTGGTGGGTATTTTGCCAAATCACATAAGATTAGGTGGCCAGATGGTGCCAAAAACCTGATTTTGGTGACTCAAATTGTTTATATAAAGAGACCTCACAGGGAAGCAGACTTGGCCCAGTGGTTAGGGTGTCTGTCTATCACATGGGAAGTCCACGGTTCAAACCCCAGGCCTCCTTGACCCATGTGGAGCTGGCTCATGCGCAGTGCTGATGCGTGCAAGGAGTGCCGTGCCACGCAGGGGTGTCCCCCATGTAGGGGAGCCCCATGTGCAAGGAGTGCACCCCGTTAAGGAGAGCCACCCAGCGCGAAAGAAAGTGCAGCCTGCCCAGGAATGGCGCTGCCCGCATGGAGAGCTGATACAACAAGATGATGCAACAAAAAGAAACACAGATTCCCGTGCTGCTGACAACAACAGAAGGGGACGAAGAAGATGACACAGCAAATAGACACAGAGAACAGACAACCAAGGTGGGGGGGGAGAGTGGAGAGAAATAAATAAGTAAATAAATACATCTTAAAAAAAAAAAATTAAAGAAAAAAAAAAGAGACCTCACAAAAAGAAAAATGTTAGCCTGGGCCATGGATACCCTAAAAATGATTTTGGTCAAGTGCTTGTGCAAATGTCGATCTCATCCTCCAGTTTTCCTTCTAATTCTGCTGTCTCCCAAGTTCCAAAACAAGGACTGAAATTCTCCAGAACCAAAGAGGCAGAAGGGGAAGTGCTGAGAGTTTAATTCCTCTGCCTTCTTTGCTGTCGATGGCTTAGCCTTCTGACTTCCCAGCTGCACGGAGCCTTGCTTGCAATTCTCATTCCTGAAGGTGGCCTAGCTGAACCTTTTGGACAGGTAAAGGGAGGAGGCCTCAGTAGTACTGAAAGGTGATTGGTAAGGGCTTTGGAGAGAATGTCAGATTCTTGGCAGAGACTAGGGGAGGGGACAACCTGAAAAGGCTGTCTGTCAATCAAACCGGAGTTCCCAGCGCATTCTGCTTGAGCATCTTGTTGTAAGCCCACCCCAAACGAATCCCTTCCCCACCAAAACCTCTGCTTTGTCTGACCTTCAGAAGGGAACGTGGAGGAGAGAAGATGAATATGACACTGAAGATGGTGCCGTATCTGCTGCTAATTATGTTGAGAGAAGCAACTTATATTTATTAGGCATATTATATCCACCATCTCTTTGAATCCTAAGCTAAGTTTGAGGGGGTTACCATTATGATTTCCAGTCCATTGATATGGAAACCAAGGCCAGAGTGGTTAAATAATTTGCCCAAGACCAGGCAGCTAGCTAGTAGTGAAGTCAGGATTTGAACCCTGGTCTATGCAACTGCTAGAGGCCTATTTGAGGTAGGGAGTCATACTGGTATTATGGGGAGGAAGACCCATCCTGCAAGGGAAAATCTGGACTCTGGAGGGCCTCCCAGGGGTGCAGGAGAAAGTTCTTGGATGGGCTTTTTTAGTTGTTTTTAAAAAAGCTTTGAAGTATTTTTGGTGACCAATTTCTCATTCCAGTCAGCAGCTTTGGAACACAACACATTTAAGCTGCTCTCAAAAGGTAACTGAAAAGTGGGTGTGAGATATTGACGTTCCAAAAAAAAAAAAAAGAAAGAAAAAAAAAAAGAGCAAGATTGTATATGGCTCTTTTCACCTAAGCACTTCAAAACCTTTTCTAAAACACCTCATGGGAAATCCTGTTATCACATTTTACAGAGTAACAACAGCCCATAGTCCTTCAGGAAACCTCTTTCACATTCAGATCCAAACCAGCCTACAATCAATTCTCACTACAATGTAGGCCACCCAGATTCTAGGTGATTTGGAATCTATATTGTGTTGGCACATTTCTTCCCAATTTTTCCTATATTGTTCCAGACACACTTAAGGAGGCTTAGATGAAATGTGTGAAATTTGATTGGATAGCCTAGGCAAAGAAGAAAGAAGGGGAACAAGAGGGTAGAACAAAATGGATCATTAATGAGGCAAAACAAGCATGAATAACCTGAGGGGCTTGCCATTCTTTGGTGAAGTACCGGTGAGGCCCCGGACTCATCTAACTGCTCGTTTCTTTTCAGGATTAACCTGTACATTTACAAAAAGTTAGCTTATATTGTCCTAGGATCCCCGTAATCACACATCCTACTCAATTCCATATACAGATCCAGGCATATCTGGTTCAAATCTGGATTCTGACACCTGCGAGATTTTGGACAAGTTATTTAACCTGTCTGAGCCTCAGTTTCTCTGTCTACAAAAGAGAATAATAAAATCCACCTCCTCACCTTGTTCTGAGGAATAAATGAGCGAACATATGTGAAACAGCCTAGCATTTGCACCTTGCAGGCTTTTAGCAAGGGCTCTAGTTTTCTCTCCCTCCCTCTCTTCTGCCTCCTCCCGTCTTGCTTTCCTCCAGGTATGACGTGATAGCGTCAATGCAATTACCTTTCTTTTTCACTTAGTTAGAAGTGGTAGAATTTTAAACGGTTCTTCTAGGAGAGTGCACAGGACCAGTATATGTGTTTCTGAGGGGAGTGGTCCTGGAACCCCAAGGCAGGGGACGTAGTTCCTGAGAAAGACAAGGGCCCAGGTGGACCACCGTAGGGCAAAGTATAGAGGCTGTAGATGCTTTAAGGGGCGGTGGGGGAGGTACAACGAAAGGGAAGGCCTGAGCGTGTGTGTGTCAGTGTGGGGGTTTGGTACCCCAGGAAAGCATGTTCTCAAACTTAATCCATTCCCGTGGGGCGTGAACCCTTGTAAAGAGGACTTTTTGATGAGGTTACTTCAGATAAGGTGTGGCCTGGGATGGGTCTTAATCCTATTACTGAAGGCCTTAAAAGGAAGTCATGGAGAGAGGGAAAAAGTCACAGAGGGAGCAGCCCGAACTGAAAGTCAGTAGGACCAGGAAGAGGAGGGAAAGGCCAGGAGGGACTGCCATGTTCACGGCGTGGGACAGGATCACCGGCCGTCAGCCCCGAACACCAGTCTTTGGGAAGAAAGCATCTCCTTGACGACATCTCCATTCGCACTTCCATGCGCCTCCAAACCATGGGCTGATAATTCCCATTGTTCAAGCCAACCCATTGCGTGGTATTTGTCTGAGCAAAGAGGAAACTGAAACAGTCTCTATGGGTGTGCTTGTGGGAATTGGTGTGCGTGTGTGAGAGCACACAAGTGTGGGAACACGTATGTGAACACGCAGTGTGGGTGTACATGTGTGTGCATGTGTGAGCCGTGCTGTGGGTAGGACCAGCTCAGCAAGATCCACCTACAGCACAAGACACGCTGCTCCCTCCGGAGTGTAAGCACCTATTTAAGAGAGTCCTTCTCAAACTTTTCGCGTTCAATGGAAACTGAAGGTTTCTTTTTTTTTTTTTTTTTTTTACCTCTTTAAGTATCCCTTGTGGGGGAAATGAGGAGATAAGAAAAAAAAAATGTATTCACCAAATGCAATGAATGTGACATGATGATGAAAGAGGTTGTTGATGTGGGAGGAGTGGGGTGAGGGGGATGGGAGGTATATGGGGACCTCGTATTTTTTTTAATGTAACACTTAAAAAAAAAGAAGGAAAAAAATTAATTAAAAAGTTTATGTTGCATATTCCAAAAAAAAAGTGTGAAGGCTTCTCCGAGAGCAGCTTCCTGAAGGGCGCTTCAGGAGCCCCGCAGGAGCTCAAGGACTCTCATTTCCTCCCTGCCTCTTCTTCTTTTCTCCTGTCTTTATGTTGGTTCCTTGATCTTTGGGCCTTGCTTTCTCCAACCTCCCCACCCTCACCCTTCTCTGTTTTTTTTCCTTTCCTGATCTTTCCGCTTTTCTCCTTCCCTTTCGTTTTTCTTCTTTGCTTTTCATCCAGAATGAGGGGCGCTTGGTGGAACCTGTTGTAAACAACAGTTAAGAATTAACGAATGATTGTAATCCCTGAATCATTACATAGATGCCTTTTCACTTTCTAACAAAGTGGAGAATGGCCAAAAGTAAAAGCCCGAAATTACTGAGACTTGCTGAACTTGAATCCAGATGCCTTGATCTTTGTCAAAGATTGTAAAACTATATAACCATTATCCTGTGAATGTAAACAGCTTGTGGCTGGCCCTGCCTATACCTCTTTTTCCAGTTTCACAACTTAGAAGTCTTATGCTTGCAAGGCAGCCCCAAAAGAAAAAAATATATAAATATATATATTATATATATATTTTTTGGTCTTTATTTTTTTAATATTACATTCAAATATATATATTTTTTAAGTTTTTTTTTTTAATATTTATTTTTATATATTTCTCCCCCGCCCCCCATCTCCTGTCTGTGTCTATTTGCTGTGTGTTCTCCTATGACTGCTTGCATTCTTGTCAGGCAGCACTGGGAATCTGTATCTCTTTCTGTTGCGTTGTCTTGCTGTGTCAGCTCTCCATGTGTGCGGCGCCACTCCTGGGAAGGCTGTGCTTTTTTTTTTTCACTTGGGGTGGCTCTCCTTGCGGGGCACACTCCTCGCACATGGGGCTCTCCTACGTGGGGGACACCCCTGCGTGGCACGGCTCTCCTTGCGCGCATCAGCACTGCGTGTGGGCCAGTTCATCACACGGGTCAGGAGGCCCTGGGTATCGAACCTTGGACCTCCTATACGATAGGCAGACGCTCTATCAGTTGAGCCACATCCGCTTCCCCAAAAATATATTAATGAAGGGACTTGAATCAGTCCAGAACTCACCTACCCCAGTTCCTAAACTATCTTACTAGACGAAGCTAGATCGAAAAAAAATTAGGCCCCCTATGTGCTCAGCAACTTCATGCGATCAATCTGTGCATGCTTAGCAATTAGATCGTCTCCAGCCACTGTAGTCATTAACATAAGCCTGCTTGGTTGTTGATACTATAAAGCTATTGGAATTACTGCAGTTCAGGGAGAGAGATTTTA
This sequence comes from Dasypus novemcinctus, assembly GCF_030445035.2. Taxonomy (NCBI): domain Eukaryota; kingdom Metazoa; phylum Chordata; class Mammalia; order Cingulata; family Dasypodidae; genus Dasypus; species Dasypus novemcinctus. The sequence goes on from NC_080677.1 coordinate 18,805,091, forward strand.
GGCTAATAGGCCATCTGATCTCCTTGCTTTGCCACTTAGCAATAAACTTTTTCTCCTTTTGAAACCCTGGGATCTCAAGAATTGGTCACTGGTGTGCACTGGGCAGAGAACCCCCACTTTCTCTTGGCAACAATGTTTTGATTTCTGTTTTACTCATCATATGCCTGTACAACTTCTCTGAAAGCACCGAGGCACGTCTGCTTCTTGGTCTCCTTTTGTGGGAAACCATTATTTATTTAATGTTTTTTTCTTGGCTTAAAGAGGCTCCTATTCTTCTGTGGAAAATTCCTACAGGTGGAATTTCAGAACCTGCCAAGGTGCTGTGGTTTCCTTTCCTTTATCACCAAACAACTGCCAGCCTCCTTCACATCAGCAAAAGTGGGAGAACATCCCAGAACTGCAAACTTACAATAACCCTACCCCACCCTACCCCTCCACGTTGCGCTGTACCTTGCCAGTCACAGCGCAAAAGTGGATTTTAAAGCTTTACGTTTACCAGATGTATATCATTATTACTTTAAAATTTATTTTTATTTTTTTGAAGGTATCATTTCTATTCTTGTTAGCCATAGCCTTGATAGAAACAAGTGTTTCCATTTTAATAAATATAAGAGAAATCAGAGCCCAACTGGTTCCCAGCAATAAGAAAGGGCCCTGGATTATACTTCCAAAATTATTTTCAGCCTGTCAGGGACTGGGCTTTGAATTATTGATGCCTTGTTAGTTACTGTCAGAGACAAAGCCCCTCTCAGAAGGCAGGAGGGTTGGAGGCAGCTGTGGTGCTCACGGGGGCCTGAGCCAGCTTCCCAAACTTTCTTGGGCAGGGGCGCAGCCTGCACTGTTCGCGCCCCGCTGGCGTTTGCCGGGAGAGGGGAGGGCCCAGCTGGGCGCCCGCCGGAATGTGGCTCTGCTTCTCTTGACGGAAGTGGGGGTCAGGGCTGAGCTTTCTGTTAAACCAGCTGTGACACTTGGGGCAAATAACTCAACCTCTCTAAACCCCAGATTTCTCCTCTCTGAAACATGGAAAGAAAACCTGCATAAACTTTTGTGAGGAATATCCAGGTTATGCTTAGGTTTGGAGTCCAGTGCTGGCACCTAGAAAAATGTGTGATAACTAACAGCTCAGCCATGGGTGGGGTACAAGTGAAGCCACAGCCAGGGGGTCCTGGGCTACGGCATTATGAGGTCAGGCAAGTGTTCCTTAGACTGTGCTCGGTCATCTTTCTTCAGAAACCAGAGAACTTTCTGCAAGGTTTGCTCAACAGATGCCTAGTGGCTGAAGAGGCTCTTAGTGGCCCCGAAGGTGGTTGGGTGAAAGTCTCCGGAGCAGAGGGAAGTGGGCATTCTTGCTAGAGAAGGTGACTTAAATAGACATTGCTCTAAAAATGCTCACTGTGCATTTTTCTTTTTTTTTTTAAAAAAGATTTGTATATTTATTTCTCTCCCCTCCCCTACCCCGGTTGTCTGTTCTCTGTGTCCATTTGCCGCGTCATCTTCTTTGTCTGCTTCTGTTGTTGTCAATGGCACAGGAATCTGTGTTTCTTTTTGTTGTGTCATCTTGTTGATGTCAGCTCTGTGTGTGTGTGGCACCATTCCTGGGCAGGCTGTACTTTCTTTTGCGCTGGGCGGCTCTCCTTACGGGGCGCACTCCTTGCGCGTGGGTCTCCCCTACGTGGGGGACACCCCTGCGTGGCACAGCACTCCTTGCGCGCATCAGCACTGCGCATGGGCCAGCTCCACACGGGTCAAGGAGGCCTGGGGTTTGAACCGCGGACCTCCCATGTGGTAGACGGACACCCTAACCACTGGGCCAAGTCCACTTCCCATCACTGTGCATTTTTTGACTGGCTTTTCCTCTTGCCCCTTCATCCCCTGCTTGAAGTCATTTATCGAGTCCTACCTCTTCTTTCAAAATTTTGCTTGCATTTTCTTCTTTCCACTGTTCTTGCATGTGGAGCAAATCCTCATCTCTTAACTGAGTGATTGTCAAAGCCTTTCCCCTTCTTGCCCTACCATTAATTGATAAAAGTAACCTCCGTAGCTTTTATTGTGGAAACAAAAGCAGGGTAAAGCATTTGGAAAACCAAGAGAAATTAAAAAGAAATAATACCAATTATTCTTCCTCCTAAAGATACCAATGTCTGTAATTTTTCTCTATAGGCAAAGATACCTTTTGAAACAAAAACAGTATTATAGAGTGCACAATGTTTTGCCACTTGCTTTTTCACTTAAGAGCATGTCTATTGCTGCGTAACAAATCACCCCAAAACTTAGCAACTTCTAATAACAAACATTTATCATGTCATACAACCTGAGGGTCCAGAATTCCCAGGAATGACTTAACTGTGAGGCTGGGTGGGGCTGTGGCCGTCGGAGGGTTTGATGGGATAGAAGGACCTGCTCCCAGGGTGGCTCTGGCACATGGCCATTGACGAGAGGTTTCAGTTCCTTGCCGGATGAGCTTCTTACATGACAGCTGGCTTGCCCGGAGCGGGGGATCCAGAAGAGAGGAGGAGTAAGGCACAAGCTACACTGTCTTTATTATTATTTTTTCATTTAGCGGCTTCACTGAGGTGTGATACACACACCGTACAGTTCATGCATTGAAAGCATGCAATTCCATGTTTTGTAGTGTATTCACAAGGTTCTGCAGCTGCCACCAGACTCTAATTTTAGAAGATGTTTGTCTCTCTTACAAAGAAACTCATAACTGTTAGCAGTCGCTCCCAATTCCCCTGGAATTCTCCTCCTCCTCCAGCCCCAGACAACCAATAATCTACTTTTGTCTCTCTAAATTTTCCTCTTTTGTGTATTTCGTATAAGTAGGACCATGTAATATGCATGGTCTTTGTGAGTGGCTTCTTTCACTGAGCATATTTTCGAGATTCAGTCATTTTGTAGCATGTATCAGCACTTTCATTTCTTTTTATTGCTGAATAAGATTCCATTGTATAGCTATACAACATTTTGTATATCCATTCATCAGTTGATGGACATTTGGGTTGTTCCAGCTTTTTGGCCATTATTGATAACGCTGCTATGAACATTCAGATATGAGTTTTTGTATGGAGATATGTTTTCATTTCTCTTGGGTGTACATACCTAGGAGTGGAATTGCTGGGTCAAATGATAATGCTATGCTGAATATATTGAGGAACTGCCGGGCTGTTTTCCAAAGTGGCTGCTCCATTTTACATTCCCAGCAGTAGGATATGAGTGTTCCGGTTTTTCCATATCCTCCCGAACACTTGTTGTCATGGCTTTTAGGTTATAGCCATCATATGTTGAGCAATTTTTTATGCTTGTTGGCCATTTGTGTATCTTCTTTGGACAAACGTTTACTCAAATCCTTTGCCTATTTTAAAAATTAGGTTGTCTTTTTATTATTCAGTTGTATGAATTCTTTATATAGTCTGAATATTAGATTTATCAGATAAATGATTTGCAAATATTTTCTCCCATTCTATGGGTTGTCCTTTCACTTTCTTCATGGTACTGTTCGCAACACAAAGCTTTTAAGGTTTGTCGGAGTCCAAGCCATACCATCTTCTATGACCAGTCTTGGTAGCCTCACACCACTATTTTGTCACACTGTATTTATTATAAGTGATTTACTACGTCTGGGCCATACTCGGGAAGGTGGTGGGGTTAAAGGTCCACCTCCTGAAGGGAGAAGAGTCACAGACTTTGTGGATATACTTAAAAACTACCATGTATGTTTAATAAATATTTATTTAAATTTTCCTATTTTAGTGGCTGCAAAGTAGTCCATCAGATTTGGGTATGCAGAATCTGGAGCCAAATTGGGCTTAAATCCAAGATTCATCGTGTAATAGCTACGTGTTACTGGAAAGACTTCTTAATTCTTGGCACCTCAGTTTTCTGATATATATATATGATGATATACATTCATGCTGTAACATCGTATACCATCTATGCATTCCTGAAAAACCATGTGTTCGGCAAAATCGTGCACTAAAACTAACTGGTCTTATGGGGCACACCGTATAAAGCCTATGGAAATCCATAATGAGGCCATCACTAGCACAAACAGTAATAATCTTAATAAAAGACTACCCTGGTAGCAGGGACCGGCATCTGGAAGCACAGTCAGCCCATCCTTTGCAGCCTCCCATCCTGGGGCCCACTTGTCCTCTTTCGAGTTGTAGGTCCTGGAAGGCAGTGCATCTAATCTTCACCAATCCACCATTTTAACAAGGCAGACATACCTTCACAGCTTTCCCATCAGCGCTTGTAGCTTTGCCAAATGGATTAACCCAGTGGTTCTCAAAGCCTCTAAACCAACCTTTAAAGCCTGTCCTTGATCACTTTAAAACATTAATGAAAAAGTCAGATATGAATCAGCACGATATGTTATACCAACATCACACCTCTATTTACCAATTTTGTATGATCCAGTTGGCGCCTGTTGTGAAGATTAAATAAGATGATGCATATAAAACACTTAGAATAGTTCTAGGCATATAGTAAGTGCTCAAAAGTTAGCTATTATGGGCGGCGGACTTGGCCCAGTGGTTAGGGCTTCCGTCTACCACATGGGAGGTCCGCGGTTCAAACCCCGGGCCTCCTTGACCCGTGTGGAGCTGGCCCATGAGCAGCGCTGATGTGCGCAAGGAGTGCCCTGCCACGCAGCGGTGTCCCCCGCGTAGGGGAGCCCCACGTGCAAGGAGTGAGACCCATAGAGAGAGCCACCCAGCGCGAAAGAAAATGCAGCCTGCCCAGGAATGGCACCGCACACACGGAGAGCTGACGCAACAAGATAATGCAACAAAAAGAAACACAGATTCCCGTGCTGCTGACAACAACAGAAGCGGACAAAGACGACGCAGCAAATAGACACAGAGAACAGACAACCGGGGTAGGAGGGGGAAGGGGAGAGAAATAAATAAATAAATCTTTAAAAAAAAAAAAAGTTAGCTATTATGATTGTAGTTGTATCTGTTTAACCAAATCCCTCTTAGCTTTTCCCTTCCATCTAGAACAACATGCCACTGAAGATCTGATCTTTTCAGGTGTTATATTTCTCACTTACCATATGATAGTTTAGAGTCTTTGTATAATTTCTTTCAGGACTAGGGTCCTTGGTACTGGTTATCTGTGAGAATTTACAAATCTGTACTCACTTATAAAGTACCTCCAAATACATAGTACAGCTGGCTTTAATTAATAGAAATGTTTTCCTGTGCTCAATTTTGGGAAAAAGTGTAGTGATAAAACACATACATCAACTTTTAAGGTACATCCTGAGTTCTGAATTGGTGTTTGCCTTCTGTATCTACTCTTTTGATTTCAGAATGGTAACTTTAAGGGCCCTAGATAATTCTGAAACCATCAAAGCCTACTGTTTCTTGTATTTTTTTCAAGTGAGATGGGCACTAACATATTTTACAGGAATATTCTATAATATGAGTGGAAAACAACCCAACATTTTGATTAACCCTGAATTATGCAGAAAATTCAATTAGGAAGAGCGTGCCTTTCCTCTAGCATTTTAATTACTGGAGCTATTAGTCTCTTTACAATAAACACTATATTTATTAGGTTTTCAAGTGACTATTATTAGTTCCCCAAGAAATGTAATTAATTGATGATATATGAAAAGTCTACTATATCTTAGACACTATAAGTTCCCCCAAACACTCCTCCCTTGACTTTTACTTTTGGTAACATAACAATGAAAACCACAACTAAGATTGGTCTAGAGTTCACTGTGTCAGGTTCCATGATAAACTGAAGGAACAGCAATGCTAGTATTGCCCTTTAATCTGAACTTTACCTTCATATGTAACCTTGGCACTGTGTTAATCAAACTTAGTGTAGTTAGGACTTAATACATAAATAAAGGGACTTTTCACTTTATCAGCTTAAACTGTAATTACAGTAGTCAGCACCAGGTGGCGCTATAGGACTGGACTTGGAAATACACTGGTCCTCATCTGCCTGGGATAAGAGCGAAGCTCTTTATTTAAAGGGTGTGTTACAGGAAAGAAGGGCAAATATTGCCTTTAGTATATCCTGTTACCAGGAGACACTAAGAATGATGCTTCTCAAATGGTCTACGTTCCTTTCGTTGGCATTCCCCAAAAGTATATGGCTTATACAGAAACTTTGCCTAGGTCTCAAGTAGCAAAAAAATTCAGTTTTCCAAAAGAAAATGGAAACAAATCTCACATGAAATTGTCCTGTGGAATGGATCGAGTCTTGCTCTCACCACTGTAGGTACCCAGCAATGCAGATTAGAAGGGGGTAGCAAAAGAAGAAATTAACGTCCCTGAAACGTCTTCCCTCAGGTGTAGACTGTGCAAAAGCAGTTTTCATCACTCCATGCCTGGGATCATAATTCCCACTGGCTTGGGTTTTATTATTTAATACAATCCCCCATCTCTAGAAGTCTCCAATGTGCTCATAAATGTTTTTCTCTGGGGCTCTTACGAGGAGAATAAAATCTCAAACGGAGACCATAGACTTAAAACTGAAAATAAAATCCCTTGCATCAGGCTTCTAAGGGGTAGAAAGGGAAAGAGCAGAGGGGAAGTAAAAAGATCTGCTGCAAGAAAACATAAACCCCAGGAGCCTGAAAAGAGGAGGCTAACAAATTAAAGAATGATGAAACTATTTCGGGACGCGGTCTAGGCACATGAGAGGCTGCTTCCTGGGTTAGAGGTGCGATTGGGAGGGTGCAGGAATATCAAGAGGGAGAGTCTGTGGGAAGAGACTTTGGGGAAGGACGGGGAGGGAGAGACGTTTTAAGAAGTGTTTGAAATAGCCACCACCAGCTCCTTCCTTTTCAGAAGTCAGGTCTACTGAAAAGGCGGCCCAATGTTTAAGCGTCTCGCTAATTGCTTGTTCCCCGGCATCTCTTGCACAGTGGCTATGGGTGCTCCTTTAGTGGAGCAGCACACAGCCCCGAGGGGCATTTCTGATAGAGCTGTTGAGCCAAGCACTGCCTCCTATGCCTGCAGTCCGCCATCTTGGGTAACCCAACTGGCCCTGGCATCCATGGAAAGCAGGTTGTCGCTGGCCCTCTCTAGTCACGTCTTTCTCCTGCTGTCAGAGGGAGGATGAGCAGTAAACCTCTCAGGTACGGTGAACCCCAGTAGAGCAGGGATTGGGTGTCTGGCTGGAATGAAGCGATTTATCCCCTGCCCCCCCCCCGCCCCCCCTCTCAATCCATTCCTCCTTATTCTGAGGAGCCCTAGGAGACAGGGAGGGGAGACGATGGGAAGAGGGTGAACTACGCCCACAGCCTTAGCTTAGTTGTAATCATCTACTTGGCATAACCTGGAGATTAGAGGAGAGTGTTTTGTTCCCTGGCTTACACGGAGCAACTTTCTCTCCTATGCCTTCTGCGTTGGGTCCACTTATTTCAACACCCTCTCTTGGAGATGTTGTTTAGACACTATGTTGCTATTGAAACTGGTCGAGCCTATCTGAGCAGTCGGACCAGAGAGGGATATTATTTAGTGTTTCCAGAGTTGGGTCTAAGATTAGAAATGTGATTAATATAATCTCTTTTTAGCCAGTGAATCCACAGGAAAACAAACATTACTCCGCACTTTCTATGGTACCTTTCATTTAAGGCCTCAAGGGGCCTCTATAAACATGTGCACCTAGAGATCGAGGGGCAAGATAGGTTTAAGATGAGAAAATCATGTAGAAAAAGGAAAACTGCATTTGTACACCGAAGTATAAGTCTTGGCACCATTAACGATTCGCTGCCTTGCAGACTTCTTCCGGGGTCTGTTTCTTCATTGGCAAAATAAGAGTAATCTAAGGGGGGTGTTTTCCTCTCAGTTATCACAGTCAGTGCTGGGAAAGGGAGGTAACCCAGAGCCCTCCTGAGCTCCCCTCCCTTACTGAGTTATTGGTTATTGGGTTCCTGGGTCACCAACAACCTCTTATTTCCCTGTCCTCAAATCCAGCCTTTCTGATAGGAAAAAGAGTCTCTGCTCTCACTGGTATGTGTTACCCCCAACCCTATAGTGGGGGGCTGGCATTGTCCAGTAATCTGCCCCCTATTATAGGGTCCCCCTTCCTCCATGAGCACCTGCCAGTGGCTCTGCAGGCCCTACACCGGCGCTCACAGCGTGCCTCTCAGGGGCAGTTTTCAAGGGCCACCAGTGATTCTCAGCGATCGAGGGGTCTGAATAGAAAAGAATCCTTTCCCAATTGTCCTGACTGTGACAGGCAAAGCCACTTCTCTTCCTGGAGCCTCCTTACCTCATGTTATTCTTTTTAGCAGAGTTAGTCCTTCCATGCACTTGCACAGTGCTTCCGCTGAGGCAACTTACTATTTGATGACTGCAGAGAGAGCGTGCCACTGGGGTGGCAGGGCAGGAAAGCCCCTCTGTGCATATTGTCCCGAGGGGGTTCTGGGCAGCCTTCACTAGGTATTTGTGGCTAAGTCACCAGGGTGTGGGCGTAGGCATGCCATGCTGTCAGCCCAGGAAGACGGGTCAGACTCTGCGTGGTGTGCAGGCAAGGCCACATTAGACAGCGCTGGAGGCATGGCTTCTCTCCTGTCAAAGGCGACTTCCGTCTGTGCCAGTAAACTCTCTGGCGGTTCTGAGTAGATTTCATTAAGAATGTGGGACCTGTCTGTATAAATTAACATCGCAAACAAAGCCACCTCTGTTTGGGAGGAAATTTGGCAGGGACACACCAAGGACCTCTGGGAAATTGAGCTGCGCCTTCTAGCCACTCAAGGTCCAAGACGGGGGAAGCACCTGCTGTTCTCACTGTGCGTTTAAGCTGAAAGCGTCCTTAGGAAACTTCTGAGACAACACGGAAAGGAACATTGCAATTTAAAGTGGAGCTTTGTTGGTTTGTGTATATTATCCAAGTCTACTGATAGCCGTAAAGACAATGTGTGTGTGCTTGTGTGCACGTGTGTAATGCTCTCTTATTCTCCAGTTGTTTGTATTTTAATGAATGGAATGTATTTGTAATGGCAGGGGGTGTACTAAAGATGCATTTTTCCTTCAGTCACTGGAAGCTTTTAAGGACTCAGAAAATTTGAACTAATAGAGATAACGTTTTATGTAGTCCCATAGTGCATTTGCTGAACATGTAGTCAAAGGAGTTCATTGAAATAACTGCTGTAGTTGAATTTTTAACAACGGCTGCATAAATATGCGGCCATCTATAACCTCTATGCCCATGGGGGCCGCGAAAATGATCGGTATAATTAACCCCTTGATTGTTCTGGTCTTTCGGCTGTCAGGGTAGAGAGACTGATTTCCCACCCAGAGCAGTGAAGTTCAGAGCAGCTGAGTATGTTTGAGGGGAAAAGTTTCTTTTGAAACACTGAGTGTTCATTGGACAAAATCCTAAAATTATTTCATCTCCTTAAATTTCTCAATCTAGGCTGGAAGTTGGGAAGTACAGGGAAATCATTAGGGATCTCAGATCGGTTACCCTGACTCAATAAGTGGGGTAGGCAGAATTGTGAGATGGCTCTCGAGGTTCTTGCCACCTGGCATATACACCTGTGTTTTTCTTCCCTTGGGTGTGGACATGGTAGGATAATCTACCTCCTTGACTAGGTTATGCTACACGACAAAGGTGATGTGATCATCATTATTCTAGTACATCACATTAGCCACCGCTTTGTCTTAGCTGCCTACAGAGATTTGAAGCTAGAGAAACCTCCTGTTGTACTTGCAGTGGGTGGCCTCTAGGCGCCAGGTATGGTCCCTAACTGACTGCGGGCAAGAAAGGCTCTCTGTCTTCGGACATCCAGTGAACTTGGAGGGGGACTCCAAGCCTCCGATGGGACTGCGGGCCCAGCGACACTATGATTTCAGCTTGATGAAACCCTGAGCAGAGGACACAGCTAACCTGGGCCCTGACTCCTCCTCCATGGAAACTGTGCCCTAATGAGCGTGTATTGTTTTGAACTAATAAGTTTGTGGTAATTTGTTATGTGGAATTAGAAAACTAAATCAGTAGGTCTTGGGTGGGGCCTGAGAACTTTGCATTTCTCAGCTAAGGCTGAGGACCACTGTTCTAGATCAACTTCCCCTGGCCGTTGGTTTTTATCAGTGGTGTCATGAATGGACATTCTTTCTACACTTCCCGGGAGGTAACAAGGGTTAGCCAGAAGATTGAGCAGCAAGTTTCAAGCAAAAAAGTAAATATAAGCAGCATGGCTTAAGCCTTTAAAGAAAGAATTTACGTGTAGCCAAATAACAGTAAACACAAAATACAGTATTAGATAAAGCAGGGAAGCAGATGTGGCTTAAACAGTTGGGCGTTCGCCTACCACATGGGAGGTCCTGGATTGGGCTCCTAGTGCCTCCTAAAGAGAATGAGCAAGACAGTGAGCTGATGTGATGGGATGGTATGGCGAGATGATTCAACAAGATCATGCAGTCAGATGATGTGACTGGATGACATAATGAGGAGACACAATGAGAGATACAATAAGCAGGGAGCAGATGTGGCTGAAGTGATTGGGTGCTTCCCTCCCACATGGGCCATCCCGGGTTTGGTTCCTGGTGCCTTCTTAAAAGAAGATGAGCAGAACAGAAAGCACACAATGAATAGACACAGAGAGCAGACAGCGAGCACAAACAACAGGAGGTGGGGGGAGGGGGTAATAAATAAATAAAATAAATCTTTAAAAAGAAACAACAACAAAAAAGAAAAAGCAATTAGGAACTGGACTTGGGAAATGACGGTAGGAGAAAAATGTAAAGTGAAGTGTGAGGTTGGCATACAAAATGCATGGATTACTTATTGGTTTGTACCTATGTGGTGAGAGAACTTAACTATTGTGTTAGGCAAAGGGGTGCTGATGCAAAATATCAGAAATTGGTTGGTTTTATATTTATTTGGGGTAAAAGCTTACAGTTACCAGGCCATAAAGCATAAGTTACTTCCCTCACCAAAGTCTATTGCCACATGTTGGCTCAAGATGGCTACTGACATCTGCTGAGAGTTCAGGCTTCTTGGGTTCCTCTCTTCCTGGGGCTCCAATTCTCTCTGGGCTCAGTTGCTGTGCTCTTTCCACAAGGTCAGCTGTAGACTATCAGGCAAATGGCTTCTGCCATGTCTAAGGAGCTGTCTCTCTTCCTCCGTGTTCTTCTGTGTATTCACTTCCTGGGCTCCAGCTCAAAACTCTCAAATCTGTCCTTTGCCATGTCTTTTCTCTGTGAGTCCCCACCCACCAAGGGGTGGGAACTCAACAGTCTACTGACATGACCCAATTAAAGTCTTAATCATAATTTAATCAGTTAAAAGCTATACCTTTGACAGACCAGTTTACGAACATAATTCAATAACTATTTTTGGAATTCATAAACAATGCCAAACTGCTACAACTTGTTTTAAATTCTTGTTTCTCTTTTTGAAAAACAGCCCCCACTGACACTGCTTATGAATTACCTTCCTGCTGTGAATATACTTCAATTAAAAATTAATTGCGGATTTATAACATCATGTAAGCTTTCTAATTTCCACCATGAAAGAGAGTATGAAAGATGGATCACCCTTTTGTAATTCTCCAAAACACTGGCAGTCTCTGGGATAGCTGAATATGTGGGAGATAAGAACACTTAGTTACCAGGTAGAAAAAATGAACTCTGTGCCTCTACTTTGTGTGCCAACTATCTTTTCAACCCTTTCTGGGACCAAATTCTCTTCAGACCCCTCTTTCTCTCTTTAGTCTTCCCTTGTTTTTGTTGAATATTTTTTTGAAGTCAAGAACATTCAGCTCCATTGAGACATTCCTAGTGGAACAAAACTGCTAGAGCCTTGCTTAATCTTGAGGCATTCCATTTCTCTGTTAGTAATCTTAGTCTACTGCTTGGTAGGCTTGTTGCTGTGTCTCTATTAGTTGAACCATTTAGATAGTTGTGTTTGTATTTATTGAATACCATACCAATCACCCAAATATGAAGGCTCTCCTCTATTTAGGCATCTCCACATCATAAGAAGTTTTATAAAGCTGTGCCAAGGGGCTCCAAAGAAAAAGTACTAAACTTGATCTTGAAGCTATTTTGAATATTGTTGGTCTAATGACTACCCTGCTCTGTTGGAATAAGGAGCAGGAGTGTATGTATATATGTGTGTGTGCATGTGTGTATGTGTGTGTATGTGTGTGCGTGTGTGTGTGTGGTGGGTTGGAGGGCATTGAGGGGGTAAAAGGTAATTATGTGTGATAGGAGAGTCAACCTAAGCAGTGCTGTAGAGCTATTTATCCTTCTAAGATATATATCGCATACTTTAATTCAGAAAGAAAGGCAGGCTACCTAACTAGGATATTTGTTCACCTGTTGTGATGGTGCCTTTATTTTCATAACTTAGAAAATGGGGATACAGAGATTCTTTTCTGCAGCTCAGATACCAGCTAGAAGAGTCTCTGGGCCTTTAATCTCACCGGAGCATCCTTTGCTAGACTCTGTTTCATTATGGGAGCGTTTTCTGGACATTGGAATTGTACTGAATGACATTGCAATGTTGATTACAGGCCATTATATATTTTGTCATAACTTAGAAAATTGTGCAGGACAATGTGTAAACTATAATGTACTCCATGGTTAGTAGCAGTTCTTCAATATGTTTTCATCAGTTGTAACAAATGTACCTCATTAATGAAGGAGGTTGTTAATGTGGGAAAGCGTGGAAGGGGGAGGGAGTGGGGCATGTGGGAATCCCCTATATTTTTTATGTAACATTTATATAATCTAAAGCTTCTTTTAAAATAAAATTTAAAAATTAAAAAACAAAGAAACAAACAAAAAAGAAATAAGAACTTGCATGCACCAGATGCCTTTTTAGAATCACATATCTTAGTCTGGGTGTGATGCTAGTAATTAAATATTTAGTTCTGGGTAAGAGAGAAAGCAGGGAAAAAAAAATATTGGTTATATAACCTCCTTCCATTTTCACTTTCACTATCTTTTTCCCAATAGTAAAACTTTACAAACAAATAAGTTTTGTGTTTGGGAGTTGGGGAATCACACACAAAATTTGGCAAACACCTGTCTGGTTTTCTTGTATAAGACCTGGAAGGCGGCTAGAGTGCTTGCATGCCCTCTGCTTTGTCGATTAGGAAACGAAGGTATAGAGGGACTAAATCGGTTTCTAGAGTAGTGATGGGGCCACTCGTTCACACTGTCCCCCTTCAGAAGTGCAGTCACTTTAGACGAGATTACAGCCCCACTGCCTTTTTGCGGCTTGTTAATGTCAGTATAAACATACAGGGTGAAAAACTTAGCCTTACATTTATGGCTTTAGAAATCTCAAACCTAGGTAGCTGAATTCCATTTCTGCTCTGGGACAATTATGGGTCCTTAATAATCATGCTCTTTGTCCATTGTGCTCTGAAAATATATATTTCATAATTTAAAAATTATTATTGCTTCCTAACAAATGTATTTGTTTAATGATGGTGATTGGAAGACAAGTAATGTTATATCCATATGTGGCGGTGAATAGAGATTGACTATTAACTCTACTGAGAAGTTTTGGGTTCTGCTAACTCCAGCCCATCCACTGAACAGAGACCTATACTTTGTAGAATAACTTTTTGGCTTTCTGATGATAATCCTTGCTTATCAGCACTGTTTCAGGGTTGTCAGGCTCTTGCTGTTAGGAATATGTAATCAGTTGGCTAAGAAGGTTGACAGGATAGCTGAATTGTGAATTGACTTTGGAGTAGGGATTTGAGGTTAGGGGTGTGTGTGTTCAAATCTATTTATTGGATAGTTTCCTAAACAGCTTATTAAAAAAATATAACACCGAATTTCCTATTTAACCACTTTCAGGTGTACAATTCAGTGATATTAACTACATTCATGATGTTGTGCTATCACCACCATCTATACCAAAACTTTGTCATCACCCCAAACAGAAACTACCCATTAAGCAATAACCCCATTTCTCTCCATCCCCTCTTTCAGCCCCTGGTAACCTCTAATCTATTTTCTGCCTTTTTGAATGTGTATATTCTAGGTATTTCATATAAGTGAGATCATACAATATTTATCCTTTGGTGTGTAGTTTATTTTGTTCAACCTGATGTTTTAAGTTACATTCATGTCATAGTATGTATCAGAATGTCATTCTTTTTTAAAATAGAATAATATTCCATTGTATGCACAGACCACTCTCTGTTTATCCATTCATTGGTTGATGCACACTTGGGTTACTTCCACCTTTTGGCAATTGTGAATAATGCTGCTACGAACATTGCCGTACAAGCATCTGTCCAAGTCCTTGTTTTCCGTTCTTTTCCATTTGTACCTAGAAGTGGAATTGCTGGGTCAGATGGTAATTCCATGTTTAACATTTTTTAGGAACTGCCAAACTGTTTTCCACAGTGGCCACACTATTTTACAATCCCATTACAAAGTTTGAGGATTCCTATATCTCCATGTACTTGCCAACTCTTGTTATTTTTTGGTTTAAAAATAATAGCCATCCTAGTGGGCATACCCTGCTTTTTATAAATTTTTTTTTTAATTAGAGAAGTTGTGAGTTTACAGAAAAATCATGCCTCACACCCTGTTTTTAATGGAAAGACTGGTGTTAAATCATTTTGGAACATTTCTCCTGGAACATCTTAAGCGCTAATCTGTGAGGAGACTGCCGCAAGCATTATCTTAGAATACATGAGGTCCCTCTGAATGAGCGTCTGATGACGTGGAGTGGAGCAAGCCAGCTCAGTAATCCCAGGTGGGGATCAACGTGACGTCGCCTGGGCTGACCAGCGGGGCACTGAGAGGAGAGGAAAGGCTGGCACCCAGGAGGAAGGCTGTGCAGCAGGGAGGGAGCTTTAACGTCATGAAGCCACCTTGGCATTTGAGCTATCAGCCTATGATGGTGCTGACTGGGGAAGGGGAGAGAAGACTGTATAGAAGAACCAACAGTTCATTTTATTCTTTCCAGGACAAGGTCTCCTGAACTGCCCTGGACCGAACATGAGGGTTTCTCAAGATGCCAAGTATTTCAAGACTAAGTTTGACAAACATTGCACACAAGGTTCCCATGTTGAAATCCACAAGCTGTATGGGCTTACTAATGGTTTTAAACAAAATTCTGCAGAACAGAAACCCAATTACTTTGTTTAATTCAGCACTTGCTCCACTTACTTGACTATGAAAATGCCTTTGGCATTTGTTAGTTAGTTGTTTGTTAGTTGATTTGTAAGTCATAAAGACCTATAGATGTTCAGTGGGTGATCCAACCTGTACTAGCTCAGGTTTATAATCTTGTGTTTTGCCCCTGGTTGTCTCTGGATGATTCTGAAGGTCACAGGAATAAGGGTTTATTGACATTAATATTTTTTTCTTTTTTTTTTCTTCCGGTGTTTATTACATTTTTGCAAGAGCAAAAACACCTAAAGTATACATTAATGGTGATCATCACTGTTCTCTCTTTTCCCTTAGAAACTTACCGCAACTTGAATTTTTACCAATCTCTCCAGGTCCCATCAATCAAGAAGATGAGTAGAAAATTCCCACATTGGGCATACCTGGATCTTTGCTATTAAATGATACTCTAAAATGCTGAATAAGAGCATCAAGAAGAAATGATAAAGATCTAAGAAGAACGTCTTAGAAAAGAAGCAATTTGTCTCATTTTTTTTTGGAACTATTACATAAAATACAATCTACATAGAACCTATTTTGTAGTAGGATGTCTAATGCTCACCCATGTCCACTTCTTTTCTCTTTCAGAGCATATAGAAGGATGATATTTTCCTGACCTTCTTGGTGTAAGATGGGTCCATGTCACAGATCTGCCCAATGTATTGTGAGAAGTGACATGTATCATTTCCCGACCAAAGCATTTAATTGCTGATGTGAAAACATTTAGCTTCCTCTTTCCCATCTGCTATGGCCTATGTATCTTCCAGATGATGCTTGAATCTCTGAGTCTCTGTGTGGAGGACAGTTACCCTGGAGAGTGACTTAGATCCACAGCTGACTTTGTGAGGATGGGAAACACACTTTTGTTGTGTTAACTCAGTAAGGTTTGTGGGTTGTAGTTATTGCAAAACTTACCCTATGCTGAGTTATTAATAGGACTAAATAAGGTGATCTATGTAAACTTTTCTAAAACTTAGCTTTCTCTTTTCCAAAAGAGGGTTTCCAAACTCACAGGTACTCACAGAGTATGTAAAACATTTCACACAGTGTCAATAAAAAAGATCATAACAGTTGAAGTACTATTTAACTGTTACATTGGCATGTTTTCTAGACACAAATCTTTTATGCGGTAAATGATATGCAAATATTTTTTCTTAGTTTGTGACTTGTCCTTTCATTCTCTTCACAGTGTATTTCAAAGAGAAGATGTTTTTAATTTTGATGAACTCCAATTTAGCAACTAGTTCTATTATAGATTGTGCTTTTTGTGTTGCAGTTAAGAAAGTCTGCCTAAGCTGTATTCATTTCTTAGGGCTGTCAAAGCTAAGTACCATAAACCAGATGGCTTAAAATAATAGAAATTTATTGTCCCATCCTTCTGGAGGTTAGAAGTCCATGGGGAACAATCTGCTCCATGACTCTCACCTGGTTTCTGGTGGTGATCAGCAATCTTTGGGGTTCCTTGGCTTGTGGCATAATGCAGTCTCTGCCTCCTTTGTCACATGGCCATCTTCTCTCTTTGTCTGTCTGTGCTTCTCTCTTCTTCTCATAAGGACACCAGTCACATTGGATTAAAGGTCCACCCTACTCCAGGATAGCCTGACTTTTAATTTGCATAATTTTGTCTGTAATGACCCTAATTCCCAATAAAATCTTGTTTTGAGGTGTTCGGGATTAGAACTTGAACAAATCTTTTTGGGGAACACAATTCAATCCATAACACTAATTCTGGGTCACAACATTTTCTCCTAGGTTTCTTCTGTAATTTTGTAATTTTAAGTTTTACATTTAGGTCTTCAATCCATTTTGAACTAATTTTTGTACATACATGAGCTATTTTTTTTCCACATGCATATCCAGAACCACTTAAAAAAAAATAAGGTTATTGTTTTAGTCACCAAACTTGCACCTTTCTAAAAAGTAAATTATCCATATATGTGCGGGTCTATTTCTGGAATCCTATTCTGTTCCATTAATCTATTTGTTGGTCTTGATGCCAATGCCACTCTTGATTACTGTAGCTTTGTAATAACTCTTGGCATCAGCTAGTATTAATCCTCCAAACGTTCTTTTCACTCAAAGGTGTATTGACTATTCCAGATAATTTGCACTTCCATATCAAGTTTAGAATCAGTTTGTTAATTTCCACGAAAATATCGGCTGATATTTTGATTGCAATTGCACCAAATCAAATTGCAGTTCTATCACATCTAGTTGGAGAGAACTGACATCTTAATATTGCATCTTCTGACCCATGAACATATTATGTCTCTCCATTTATTTAGATCATCCTTGATTTCTCTCAGCAATGTTTTGTAGTTTTCAGGGTGCTAGTCTTTCACATCTTTTATTTGAGATTAAAATTCTAGGGACCCAAACTCTTGGTTCCCTCATCGGTGTTACTGATGGGGACAGGGCCTAAAGAAGAGGGCTTTAAGCCTTAACCCACCTTTCCAAGTGATCTTGGGCTGAGATAACACATGCACAGCCTGTCCGGACATTTGCAGACCACTTCTGAGTGAGGAAATTGGGATGAGGGGCAGCAAACTCTGATATGATGCCCAAATTGTGGCCTGGCATGAAAATAATATGAAAATAAAGTAACGTGTCGAATAGTTAAGGAAAACTTTATATTTTAAATTCTTTTTGAATGATAGCACATCTTCAAGACATCCCTAGAATTAAGTATTTTGGTCAATTATTTAGTAAGTGCCTAATTTGCTCTTGCTAGGGAAGAAAATTACATGGTCGTTCCTAAATTATTAAACAATATTTTGATGGCATTGACAGAACAAGTCGCAAGGTATTGACCAGTCACCCTGCGAGAAGAAAACTCTTCTACAGCCTTCTTTTATCTTACTAGGTGAAATTGAAGAGAAAAAAAGTCATTAACTCTTGTGAACTATATCTGCAAACTCTGATGGAAATTCACACATAAAGATCATCATCCTTTATAAGACAAAATAAGAAAGCACACACATTAATTCTTTTTGAGAAATACTTAAATGAACCTCCAAACTGAAATCTGATTATTAGTCAAAGTTTCATTGTCCTGGCTGCTTTGTCCTAACTTTGGGATAAGAGCTGACTCAAAGTCTTTCCCTGTGGGATTTCCGAATCCAGACAATCTTTTCTGCCTTTATAAATTCATCTCCATATCCCTTTCAACACCTAGTACAATGAATCAATAAATGATATTTCTGGGAAGACTTTCTTAAAGTTGCCTTCCCTTGCTACATCCTTTAAAGAGGATGAGTTTGGGAAGAAGAGAAAGATAGAAATTGGGATTAAAGATAAATTCTGAAATAAACTGTCTTTTGAGGCAATGATTTGTGACAACAGTTTGGTTTGGACTGCTGTATGCCTTACCATATTGCTCTCCTCTGTGGTCAGGGATTTTCAGTGTTTGGTGGGCAAAGAGATGTAACATTTTGTGAGAATTTTTGACCCCAAACCTGAAGACTGATTTCCATCTCTCTTGGCATTGAGGGCCAGTCAGAAGGATCAACTAGAAAGAGCCTATTAAAATGAAACCACCCACATTAAGGAAAAGATGACTCTTTTATGGAATGCCTATCAAGTGATTACTATGTGCTAGGTACTTTCATCACTGATTCTCACTCCAGCCCTGTGGGATGGTTATTATTTCATCCCCATGTGATCAGGAATTTGGAACTCCAAGAGACAAAATAACTTGTTCAAACTTTCACAGCAAAGGAGGGGAATGGTGGAGTGGGAGAAGGGAGACGTAGGATTTGAATCCAGTTGTCTTTAACTTCAAACCACACCATGTTACCTTACAAGTTCCTAGGAAGAGAAGCCATTGCTTCATTTGAGGAGCTCACAGCATAGTTGGAAAGACAAGAAGTATGAACCTGGAGAAGGAATCAAAGTGCAGGGAAAAGGGTTGTGATGTAGTGAGCATCTACTACGAACCAGTGCCAAAGGTGACTGATTCTTAGGAATCAAAGCCTCTCAGATGGCTAATGGGCCAGGAAGTCAGGCTAAGCAAGTTTAAGTAATTTTCTAAAGTGTCTCCTAGTCTGATGTAGATTTCAGTACTATTTGACTCCAAATCTAATGCCTCCCTAGTGCTTTAAGCTTCTGCTTAGAGCAAAGACTTCAAAAAAATTTTGTCAAGGAACAATGTAAGTCAGTGTGCCTGGTAAGTGCTACTGAGAGGCAATGAAGTGAAAGGATGTTGTGAGCTGAGTTAATTAGGGAAAATAGAATTGTATGAGCCAAAGTAGAGGTGGGGAGTGATGTAGCAGGGTGGAGCAGACCAGAATTAAGCTCTGAGGCCAGTGGCTTGACTGTACATTCTACCACTGAGAAAGTATCTGAGAACTGGAGGAGGAGATGTTAGGCTAGAATAGGCTCTTGTGACTGTCCCACTTCTCAACTCTGGTGGCCTCCATGACATCTAGCCAAGAAGCCAGAGAAAAGGTGGACTGGTCGACAGGTTCTTCTCACCATGTCCGGGCTGCCTGCTATTCTGCCTGTGCTCACCCAGTGCTAAGGATTATTCTCGTGGTTGCTGCTAACTGACTTAATTTTACTGCTTCCCTTTGGACTCTGTTAATCATGCAGAAGTTGGTGGTTCAAATGACATATAAGCGATTCAAATAAATCAGTGGCTTACTTAGAATGAACATTACTTAAGAGTGGGTAAGGGCTATCTCAAGAAGCCCTTTTTTTCATCTTGCTAGCTCTAAAGCTTCCACATTCTTTCTAAATAGTTTGGGGAGAATAACCAAGAATTCACTCTTTAAGAATGTGTAAGGAAACTCTTGCGAATGAGTTGCAAACATATTTTGAATATCTTCTTTCCTTTTCAATATGGGTTCAAAGTCATTTTGGTTCAGGTTATATAAGTATAAACAAAGGATATACACAGACAGTGTTGCTTTAAGTGTTGCCAGCAAACATTATTAATCAATTGAAAAATTGGCACTAGGTTGCCTCAGCTGACAAAGTCAGAAGGGACCTAATCATAGCTTTGGGTAATCATTTCCCTTTCAAGACACATCTCATAGGATTTACTTCAAATATCTCTTTCTCAACATATAAACAAATACCTCATCGTCAACGTATACAAGTCTGAAAACACACACACAATATAAAAAAACAGGAGTTCTGAGAACATGATCTAAAAATTCAATTCTCTTGTAGTTTGAAAAAGTCCTATACTTTGTAGTTGATCTTAGAATTCTGGAACCAGTAGAAGACTTGGCCAAAGAATCAAAAAAAAAAAAAACAAAAAAAAAAAAAAAAACAACACCTAGATTCCTTATCCACTGCTCTGGACAATCTCAACATTCTGCTGTTTCTAGTGCATAGGAGGGCAATGTTCTGAAAAATAAATAAGAGAGATTTTTCAGCAACTGAGTCCTAATATTCAAGATTCTTGTATGAAAGCAGGAATATTTTGGTATAATCAATTATTTTGCCAACTCCTCCAGTCTTCATTCACTTGGGGAAAGATTTCAGACTTTGTGATCTTAAATTTGGTTGAAATTGTTTGTTCATACTGAGAGGGGACTATATTTTAACAGTTCTTTTTATACTTGTTCGAAGATTTTTTTTTACTTTGCGGTAGTTCTAGGACATCAACAACCATGCCAAAGAGTAAAATGATCAGTATGTGTTACCAGAACGTATTGGTGTTTAATGTGACTGAAATTTTCTTTTCCCTTTTGTAAGCCAAGGTGAGAAAACCTTCTCATATAACTTTGTTTAGTTGTTTGGAGTATTTAGTTCCACAATAATCGACACTTTCAAAAGAAAGAGTATTCATGCTAGCATAATTGCATCTGGGGGTCACTAATCCAGCTTCCTAAGGGGCTCATGCCAAACGGACACACTGGAGTTGGAAGTCTTAGGTTGGCTTCGGGCTAGTGTGCTATACTTTGGGTGCTGGCATGGGTTTCTTTCTCCAAGCTCCTTTTCTTTGACTCCCGCCCTATGCAGCATGTTGTGCCCACGAGCTGTTAAGCGGGGAAAGCAAGGAAACTCTCCAATGTACCTGGGGGACGGGGGCAAGCACAGCAATTGTATATGTGGACTTTTAAAATGCAGGTTTCAGGACTATCTCCTGCCACCTCAAGTTACTCCCGAATAAGAGGATTCTAACAAAGTCACTGTGGGCGACGAGGCTGAGCACCCGCTGTCCCCTCCTGTGGGGTCTCGTCCTGCGGTTGGTTGTTAGGTGTGTAACTGCCGACTTCGTCTTCAGGATCTGCAGGGAAAGGCGCTCCAAGAAGGAGGTGAACGTCACGTTGGCGATTTTTCTCCCAGGTAAATGAACACAAACATCTAATGTCACGCGCCCCCTCCCGTTTCACACGTTCAGCATATGTCGACACTGTTAGCAACAACAGTGCCAGCCCACAGGACGTCAGCAAGTGGATTGAAATGTCCTTTTGCACCGGGGATGGGGCCAGTGTCTTGTGGGTAGGGGCAGGCTGCTTTGATGGAGGGCTGCCAAACCAGCCCTTTGGGGTGTTTCTGTGGCTGCACAAATTATTGAAATATTAAGTGGGTTTTGTCTTCTTTTAATTTTCCTCCCACGTTCAAAAAAGCTCATCAGGAATTTGTGCTCTTTTGCCAAAAAGGGCTGAAAGCATAGTTCTCTGAAAAGAGTCCCTTTTCCTTTTTTTCGCAATGATGAGCTTATTGAGGAAAACTTCCAGGAGGGGAAGAGAGACAAGTTTTTTTTTTTTTACCTCGAGACAAGTTTTTTTTTTTTTTACCTCTATGGGTAAGCCAGCGCTCAACCACTGAGCCATTTCGGCTCCCCCGGGATGGTTGGTTTGCCTGTTTTTTTGCTTTGGTTTTAGGAGGCACTGGGGACTGAACCTGGGACCTCCCATGTGGGAAGCAGGTGCTCAACCGCTTGAGCCACATCAGCTCCCAGAAACGTGTCTTTGAAGGAAGATGGCAGACCTGTGGAAAGCAGAGCGGAGTGGGAAGCCCACTCTCTGGAACCAGAGCACCCAGTCTCGCCTGAGAGGAATTAGTAAAACCACCTGCCTTCAAGGGACTGTGGAGATTGGACTGTGAGGTGGTAAGTGGGGACCAGGATGGAAAACAGAAAAACAGAAGTTTGAACTTGAATGTTTGTTCTGTCCAAGCCCTTGAGACCATTTCATAATCCTGGGGATGGAGAAAAATTCCTATCAGATTTAATTTGATTTAGAGGGAAGAAAGAGAGTGACTTTCACACATATTGGGGTTTGTGGCCTGCAACACGTCCCTGCTGCAGCTCTCGCTGCACAAGTCAGGAAAGAGCCTGAAGATTGATGGCATGAGCACAGCTTAAGAGCTGCTACTTGCTTCTCGGCAAAAGTTTTTAGTGGAGGAAACTTAACAGATAGGAGTGGGAGGAGTGTTACTTTACATATGGCAAGGAAATTACATTGTCATTAATATTGCACGTTGCTGCTTTGCAGGGGGATCGGTGTTTTATTTTGAGATTTTTAGTAGGGTTTGTTCTAAGATTTAGAAAACTCGGGAGAGCTGAGTCTTTCAGACAAATGCATTTGCCTGGATGAAACACATTTGCAATAGCTTTCCAACTATGGCCTGGAGACTACTCCCAATTCACACTGGATTTTTTTAAAAAATGTATTTTTTATCCTGTTTTGAAAATGGACCAGGTTTGGGGCACTAATTCTCATAGCTACCACACCTACACTTTCTGTTCAGAGTGGGGAGAATGAATGGGTCAGTCAGCTGACATATTTCCATCCAATTTCAAGGGTAGAATGTGTTCATTTTCTGACTAATGGCATGTCATTTTGCAGAAGCCTTTGGTCGCGAATTAATCCTGGAATCAAAACAGATTTTCCGGGGAGCAATCTTCCATCAAGTATTGATTTTTTTACACTCATGGAGTCTGTACTCCCTAATTTAACCTGACAATGATTCTGCACAATGGCCTGGGAGCACCTTGGCAGCTTGCTGAAGGAACTTTTTACTGTCTTTTCTTTCTGTAAAGTAGAAGGGAAAAAACACACCAGCTAGTCTAGTCAGCCACTGGGGGGGCATTTACGACTTTATACTTTACTTCTGATGATTTGAAATGGGCAGAAAGCTGCTTTCTCACTGTTAAAGCGGGGCTGGAAGAGAGCTTTGCCTTGCTAAGACTCTGTTCAAAGGAACATTTTTTTAAAAAACGCTGCCAATATTAAACAAATCTGTAATATATTGTTCAGTCATGGCCAAAGCTTTCAAGGGATGCCATCTTACTGTGCCCACCAACGTGAGAAAATGGGGAAGAATTTCCCGAAGAGAGGTTTTTGCTTCTGAATTTCAATAAACTCTTCTGCTTTTTTTCCCTCTTTTCTCAAAGGCATGATTGGATTCCTACATCCCTTGATCCTGCTCTGATTTATGGGAAGTCAGCAAACATTCTTGAGCTGTGTTATATTTTAAAGGGGACTTTAAAGAGCTGAATATGTCATAGCTCCCTGCTTTGAGGAATGCTTGGTTAGGGAAGAGTGGATAAAACAAGCACATTCTGTCTAAGGCAGTGAGTCTATGGAAGACATTGACATGGGCCGATGGAATGGTAGGGGTTTGTAGTAGGGATGAGATCATACCTAGCTGAGGAAGATTGGAGAGAACTTGGCAGAGGAAAAAACACTTGAGTTGGGCTTGAAGGATTCAATGGCACAGACAGTTAAATAATGCTGACCAAATGTCTATGTTATTTCTGTCTAAGTTCTCTATGTGTGACCAATTCTGGCCAATGGATGAATGGAAGAATCAGGCATCACTTTTAGGTGGAGGTAGGTGAGAGCCAGTGTGCATCTTCCATCTGCCCTCCTCCCTGCCATAGTGATTGGATAGAGGAGAGCCTTTGCTCTTCCAATCCAAAGTCCAAATTGGGTTTTGTGTGAGCAATGCATAAGCTTTATGGTACAAAATCACTGAGAATTCAGGTTTTTTGACATCCACAGTATAGGTTAACTGAACTTACATACATGGGTGGGGTTACTTAATCAGGAAAAATGAGAAATGATGTAAAAATCTAGCATGATGGAATTAAGAGGGTTCATTCATAAACTAGAATTTTGATGGACCCAGGAGTGCTGAGCTCATAAATCCAAGTGCTTAATCAGCTCATAGAATCCAGGGGCAGGTTTTAAGTGACGTTGACTATCTTATGATACTTACTCAGATATTGTTTGAGAAGAGGGCACGCACTTTTATTAGAGATGGAAAAGAGAATCAATAAACTGGCTGGATAATGCATTCTGAAGTCTTCATAAGTCTCTGGCCCATGGGGTATCCTGATAGACTTGTGTGATTTGGAAGTCATATACTCTGAATTCAATGTCTTTAATGTAAATATGAACAAAATTATCATTAAGGCAGTCATTTAACAGGTACCTGGGGAGACGTTTTTTGGTTGGGGAAGCCAAACTTACCCTGGAGTGATGAAAGAAGGCAGGTGAGAAATGATGAGCAGGTCAGAGAAGGCTTTCTGGAACCTGAGAGCTGGGTCTCAGGGGAGCGAGAGTTATAGATTGGTGGAGGAGATGGACAGATAGTTCCACTGGGGTTAGTAAAAGACTGAATGGCCTAAGTTGCTGACAGATAGAACTCTTGCGAGTTTTATGTGAAAGTAACTCCATTGTCTTCTTTAAAGGAGAAGGAGTGAACCTAAGTGAGGGAAGAATGGGAAATTCAACCCTTTCCCAATATTAGATGTTACTCACTGACATGGAAATGGTATGAAACATGGGCCATAGTGGGTGTGAATCTGATTGGCTATCATCCCGGTTCCCCAGCCAGCACCATGCTTTACTAATAGACTGCTATCCTGCCTATTAGATTTGAGCTTTTTTCCTATCTTCCCTATTGATTATGCCTCAGATTGTTTTGCCTGAGACAGTGATAAAATTACTGCATTAGGCCAATTACATATCTTCAGCAAACCAAAGAGATGGTCTTGCCAACACATTGGGTTGCTTATTAAAAATAGTAAAATTGCTAATAATTAAGTTAAACAGTCATTAGGCAGAATGTTCCTTCAATGATAATGAGACTGACTCCTTCTGTGAGGCCAACGTCTCTTCCAATGAGGATCAGTCTCAAACTTTGTCCCTTCGTTCCCAGCATTTTTTCAGGCTTATGGTGACCCTCATGAGCATCAGTTTCTTTATATGTAAAGTGAGAATTAAATTAAGTGAGATAATTTCTGTAATGCACTTAGTGCAATACCGGAGTATGGTAGATTATTAATCTTTGCTGACATGATTATTACCAATTTATTGTTTTCATCATTAAATCAGAATGCATTTGGGATCATAGAGAAAGCTCTTTTGGGTGAAGGTATGAAAGGAAAATTGACTTTGTTTTAAACTATTTCAGGCTGTATTTATTTGCCTCTTGGAAAGACAAAGTTCCAAACTGTTGGGAACAAATCCATTGCTAACATTAATGGCATTGAACAGCTCTTTCTTTGCTTTTCCCGTCCTCTGTCCTCAGAGTAAAGAAGCTGTTTCCATATAATCTACAAATGAGCAATGAGTGCACTAGTTGATGTTTACTTTATTTTGAAAATTCTCAAAAATGGGCAAAAATACCTCACTTTGTATTTTAGAAATTCTTGGAGACCTCTAGGTCTTCCTGTCTTAGTGCCTTCAAGGTGGAACATTGTTCAGCCCTCTAATTTCTGCTTCGGGCTATGATGAGGGAAATCTGCAACTATTATGCCTGAGTCTCCTGTTTTTGTTTTTATTTTTAAATTTCACTTCATAGGAAAATGTTCACTTAAAAAATAGATCATCAAAAGTCATTTGAGGGAAGTGGACTTGGCCCAGTAGTTAGGGCGTCCGTCTACCACATGGGAGGTCTGCGGTTCAAACCCCGGGCCTCCTTGACCCGTGTGGAGCTGACCCACGTGCAGTGCTGATGCGCGCAAGGAGTGCCGCGCCACGCAGGGGTGTCCCCCGCGCAGGGAAGCCCCACACGCAAGGAGTGCGCCCGTGAGGAAAGCCGCCCAGCGCGAAAGAGAGTGCAGCCTGCCCAGGAATGGTGCTGCCCACATGGAGAGCTGACACAGCAAGTTGAAGCAACAAAAAGAAACACAGATTCCCTTGCCGCTGACAACAGAAGCGGACAAAGAACACGCAGCAAATAGACACAGAGAGCAGACAACTGGGGCCGGGGGGTGGGGTGGTAAGAAGGGGAGAGAAATTTTAAAAAAGTCATTTGAACACGTAAACAGTCTAGAATGAATTTTGAGGAGGTTAAACTACACGTTGTAACCAATGATCACATAAAATCCCTTGTGTTTGAAACAGTGATTGAAATAGCACATTTCAACAGCATTACACAGGTGTTGTTTTATGCCTTTTTATGCAAGAACTCTTCGTTTCCCCCTTTCCTATGAACTAAAGAAAACTTCTGCTCTGTTGAAAGATTGCAGCCTTTTTCCTTCCTTTCATTTATTTATTTTTATCACAGTGCATCTGTACATTAGTGAAGTGCTTTAACGGTTTTCTCTCTGCACAATTACAAAGTGCTCCATTACATGCAA
Organism: Dasypus novemcinctus; assembly: GCF_030445035.2. NCBI lineage: Eukaryota > Metazoa > Chordata > Mammalia > Cingulata > Dasypodidae > Dasypus > Dasypus novemcinctus. The sequence continues at coordinate 18,831,761 of NC_080677.1, forward strand.
GTACCATGGAGGTAAATAGCTCTTTTCATAACTGTAAATTTCAAACTTTCCTTCTTTTAAAAACATATCAGGGATTCGACTGCACATAAAGAGATTTAGATTTGAGTGAAACTGCTTTCTGATTCTCAAAAGATAGTAATATTTTATTATAGTTGTAGCTTGAGCCACATTTTGGAACCAGTCTTCAAAGCAGCTGGAGCAGTTGATTATTCCTCTGAGCCAACAAGGTGGGAGATATTTGCAGTGAGTAATCACTAGTTATTATTATTTTATTTCTTTTCTCCTGACTCCCAGATATGAGCAATTGCAGGGAAGCAGAGTGTCATGTTGTCCTAATTGACCATGCATATCTCTAAGAAATTCTAGAAGCCTTCAAAGGCTCACACACTTCTAAAGTCTCCATGTTTTGCTCGTGGTTTTACGAGAGAGTTGGAGACCTGATACCAATGATTCTGGATCTGATGATCCACGTTCTTGGATGAGACACATTTTAGGAATGAGGAGCAAGCTGTCAATAACAGATGAGTCTTTTGCACAGTTTCCCTGCATGAGTTATTAATCAACTGGCATGGGATTAATTTTCACCTGTGACAGTTTCTTGAATAAGTTACTTTGAGCTTTCTTTCTTTTTAAAAAAGATTTATTTATGCCTCCCCCCATTCGTTGTTTGTGCTCACTGTCTGCCCTTTTTTAAAAAGAAAGAAAGCTTAAGTAACTTATTCAAGAAACTGTCACAGGTGAAAATTAATCCCATGCCAGTTCGTTGTGTGCTCTCTGCATCTGCTCGTCTTCTTTTGGGAGGCACCGGAACCGAACCTGGGACCTCCCATGTGGGAGAGGGGTGCCCAAAAGCATGAGTCACATCTGCTTTCTGCTTGCTGTGTCTCTCATTGCGTCATCTTGTTGTGTCATTTCATGTGTCATCACATTGCATCAGCTCGCTGCTCCAGCCCTTCCCATCAGTTTGCGCTCTCACTCATCTTCTTTAGGAGGCACTGGGAACCGAACCCAGGACCTTCCATGTGAGAGACAGGTGCCCAACTGCCTGAGTCACATCTGCTCCCCTACTTAAGCTTTCTAAGCCTTGTTTTTCTCAACTTTATAATGGAGATAATAAGGCCTCCTTCATGGGGTTGTTAGGACAATTAAATACACACACAATTTTCTTGTGAAACACTTAGCTTAGGTGCAAACATAGGAAGAATTTAATACGTGGCAACTATTATTATTAAACTAAATATCTTTGCCCAAATGTCTATGATGGTTCACTGAAGGAAGTATTATACTCAGATAAAACACAAAAATCCAAACAAAAAATTGGATTGCCTAAGGTCTTGTTCTCAGTTAAAGTGAAATGGAGAAAAACAATGTTTAAGTTCCTCTTGACAGGGTCCCTCCTGTGGCTGTAAAAGAGTGGAGGCTGGCTTTCCTATCTGGGAATGATTCCCCTGCCCCCCACCTGGAGCCCTGACTCTAGAATAAAGAGCTTTTTTACTTTTTTTTTTTCTGAAATCTGCATCAAGTACCCCTCATTGGTTATTGGTAGAATCTAATTGCATTCAGATTACTGGATAAAACCAGGTAGAAAAAAAACTGATATTCTGAAATAGGGTGTGGGGTCAACAGGGTTTTGTGTTTTTCAGTGTTTCAATGAATATAATCCCACTGTCAGAGGCATGAAATGAAGGGTTAAAGTATGGATTATGGGTTTTGAGACCTTAAAAACCATTTAAGGTACATTAACATATGGACTAGATTTATTTGCATAGTTTTGAAAAGGGGAAAGTTGGAAGAACCAAGAAATATATATTTTATTCTCATTCCTCGTCTGATTTAGCAATGCGTTTATTTTTATGGGTTGAAAAGATCTTTAAAATGCAGGGATTTTTTTTGTTGTTGTCACAGATGCAAGATCTGCTTTGCTCACTTTTGCCTAAAGGGTTCATCTATTGCTCACCAAGTGGTAGGTAAAGATCATTTAAAGTGATGAGATTCAGAATCCCATGTAAAACACATAATAGTATATACTATTCAATAAAATTTTGTAGAAGTCTATATTTGGATCTGACTATTCAATTGTAACTTATTGGGAGAAGAGAGATGTGAACTCAGAAAGTACACTCTCAGAAAACAAACAGATCTGATTTTCGGGCTCTCAGTACGTATAAAGCCCTATAGTAATTACACAGAAACCTGGTGCAATTGGCATATCCCTAAGATGTTTGCATTGTAATTTGGGGATTTTGGATCCTGTCTTATCAAATAAAATTTTCCTAACAAAATTTGGTAGACTTGTGCAAAATGTCTGATGTGCAATGGGCATACAAGAGCCTCAAATAGTTAGAAAGCAAATCATCATTGTGGATTTAATTGCCATTGACAGAAAAAGGCCATTGGGGTGGAAAGATAATCATCGTTCAGCCAAAAAGCATTATTTTGTTGGAAATTAAGGGAAAAAATCCTATTAAGTTAAAACAGCTGGAAAATGAAATCTAATAAAGAAAATATTTAATTTGAATGATTTGTTTTATTTTTTATTTTACCTTATATTTTTTGGTCTCTGTAAATGTGACATGTATAACTAAATCTCACATGTCTAGGCCAGGTCTAAATTGATATTTATTGATAAATGTCAATCTTGAGAGAAAAAATAATGGACCTACAGCTTTTAAGTTTATTGAGTTTCCATATCAAACCAAGGTATTTTTTTTTTTCCTCTCTTTTTTGCCATGGTTTAAAAAGAGCCCTGGTTCATCTTACCTACACAGCTCAGTAAATTATTTCCTGGAAGAACTTTTTGATCAAAGGAATTCAGACAAGACTATACTTGGCTTATATGAGAGCCATCTGCCCCTCCCAAACCGAAGCCACCACTCTGATTTGGTTTTGTGTTTGGGGTCCCTGCCATTTCTTCTGGTGTCCTTGCTTCTTCCTTTCTCTTCATTATTATAAACATCCTTCTTGCTTGTGCCTGTTACTACTCCTCTCCTTTAAACTCTTCCCCTGACCCCGCTTTCACCATTTCTATTCATTTCCAATCATTTCCAAACAACTTTTTACCAACTCTGCACAGATTAAACCTCTGCTTTCCATTTTCTAACCACATTTTATTCTCTGGTGACTTATATTCTAGCTAGTAACTCCATGAGTTTGCCCATTATATTTAGTTCACAATAGCACACTCATATAATATTTGTCCTTTTGTGCCTGGCTTGCTGCACTCAACATAATGTCCTCCAGGTTCTTCCATGTTGTCAAATGCTTCATGATTTCATTTCTTCTTACAGCTGAAAAATATTCCTTTGTGTGTATATACCACAATTTGCTTATCCAAATTGGGTTGTTTCCATCTTTTGGCAATTGTGAATAATACCACTATGAACATTGGTGTGCAGGTATCTGTTTGTGTCACTGCTCTCAGTTCTTCTAGGTATATATGTTAGGTCACATGGCAAATCATATCCAACTTCTTTAGAAAACACCAAACCAATTTTCACAGTGGTTGTACCATTTTACATTCCAACCAAAAAGTATATATGTTTTTATCTCTCCACATCCTCTCCAACACTTGTAGTTTTCTGTTTTGTTAACAGTGGCCATTCTAGTAGGTGTAAAATGATATCTCATTGTAGTTTTGATTTGCATTTCCCTAATAGGCAGTGATGTTGAACATTTTTTTCATGTGTTTTTTGTTTTTACCATTTGTATTTCTTCTTTAGAAAGATGACTATACGAGTCTTTCGACCACTTTTAAAATCAGGTCCTTTTTTATGGTTGAGTTGTAGGATCTCTTTGTATATTATAGACATTAGGCCCTTGTCAGAAGTGTGATTTCCAAATATTTTCTCTATCAAGTAGTCTGCTTTTTTATCCTCTTCACAAAGTCCTTTACGGGGCAGAAATGTCTAATTTTGAAGAGGTCCCATTTATCTATTTTTGTTGTTGTTGTTGTTGCTTATACTTTGGGTGTAAGGTCTCCTACCTACTACAAGGTCCTGTAGATATTTCCTCACATTATTGTCTAGGAGTTTTATGGCCCTGGCGTTTAGGTTTAGGTCTTTTATCCATTTTGAGTTGAATCTTGTATTGGGAGTGTTTCATTCTTTTGGTTATGGATATCCAGTTCTCCCAGCACTGTTTGTTGAAGAGACTGTTCAGTTCCGGAAAAGTGGACTTCATAGGCTTATCAAAAATTGATTGACCATAGAGGTAAGGGTCTATTAATGAACTCTCAATTTGGTTCCATCAATCAATATATCTATCTTTATGTCACTACCATACTGTTTTGACTATTGTAGCTTTAGAGTACACTTCAAGGTCAGGAAGTGTGGGTCCTCCTGAGTTTACTCTTCTTTTTTTAGGGTGTTTTTGGCTTTTTGAGACCCATTTCCCTTCCAAATAAATTTGGTAATTGACTTTCCTATTTCTGTAAAGTAGGCTGTTGGAATTTTTATTTGGATTGTGTTGAGTCTATAAATCAGTTTGGGTAGAATGGACATCTTCACAATGTTTAGTCTTCCAATCCATGAACACGGAATATCTTTCCATTTATTTAGGTCTTCTCTGATTTCCTTTAGAAGTGTTTTGTTATATTATGAAAAGATCTTTTACATTTCTGGTTAAATTAATTCCTAGATATTTGAGTCTTTTGTTGATATTGTAAATGGATTTTTTTTTTCTGTATTTCCTCCTCAGCTTGCTCATTTCTAGTGTATAGAAACTCTATTGATTTTTGCATGTCAATTTTGTATCCTGTCACTTTGCTGAACTCCTTATTAGCTCTAATAGCTTTGTTATAGATATTTCAGAACTTTTCTAAACATAGGTTTGTGTCATCTGCAAATAGTGACAGTTTTACTTCATCTTTCTCAATTTAGATGCCTTTTATTTCTCTTTCTTGTCTAATTGCTCCAGCAAGAACTTCTAGCACAATGTTGAATAACAGTGTTGGCAGTGGGCATCCTTGTTTTGTTCCTGATCTTAGAGGGAAAGCTTTCAACCTCTCCCTATTGAGTATGATGTTTCTTGTGGGGTTAGCCTATATGCCTTTTATTATGTTGAGGAGCTTTCCTTCTTTATCTATCTTTTGAAGTGTTGTTTTTTTTTTTTTTTAATCAAGAAAGGATGTTGGATTTGGTCAAATTCCTTTTTTTGCATCAATTGATATGATCAAGTATTTTTTTTTCTCTTCAATTTGTTAATGTGGTGTATTATGTTAACTGATTTTCTTATGTTGAACCACCCTTGCATACCAGGAATAAAACCCACTTGATTGTGGTATATAATTCTTTTTAATATGCTGCTGGATTCAATTTGCAAGTATTTTATTGAAAATTTTGCATGTATGTTCATTAAAGAAATTGGTCTATAATAATTTTCTTTTCTTGTAATAGCTTTATCTGGCTTTGATATTAGCATGATGTTGGCTTCATAAAACCTGTTGGGTAATTTTCCCTCCTTTTCAATTTTTTGGAAGAGTTTAAACAGGTTTGGTATTAAATCTTCTCAAAATGTTTGGCAGAATTCAACTGTGAAGCCATTCAGTCCTGGACTTCTTTTTGGAAAATCTTTGATGACCGATTCAATTTCTTTACTTGTTATTGGTTTGTTGAGTTCTTGTATTTCTTGTACAGTCAATGTGAGTTGTTTGTGCATTTCTAGGAATTTGTCCATTTCATCTAGGTTGTCTAATTTGTTAGCATATGTTTTCTCATTATATCCTCTTATGATCCTTTTCATTTCTGAAGGGTCAGTCATAACATCCCCCCCTCCTATTCCTGATTTTATTTATTTGCATCTTCTCTGTTTTTTCTTTGTTAGCATAGCTAAGTGTTTGTCAATTTTTTCCCTAAGTCTAAACATTTTATTTATTTTTTAAAAAAGATAGATGACACAAAATGTTACATTAAAAAATATAAAAGAATATATCCCACTCCTCACACCCCCTACTCCTCCCACATCAACAATTTCTTTCACTAGTGTGGTGCATTCAGTGCATTTGATGAATATATTTTGGAGCACTACTACACAGCATGGATTATAGTTTACATTGTAGTTTACACTCTCTCCCAGTCCATTCAGTGGGTTATGGCAAGATATATAATGCCTTGCATCTGTCCCTGCAATATCATTCAGGACAACTCCAAGTCCCGAAAATGCCCCCATATCACAACTCTTCTTCCCTCTCCCTACCTTCAGTGACTCCTGTTGTCACTGTCTTGACATCAATGATATAATTTCTTCCATTGCTAGAGTCACAATAATTTTATGGTAGAATACCAGTAAGTCTGCTCAAATACATATTTTATTCCTCCATCCTGAGGACCCTGGAATGGCAATGCCCACTTCTCCTCTAAATTGACAGGAGACTTAGATCCCACATGGCTGATGGATGGGATTCTCCCGCTTGCAGTTGTAGACACTCTCAGTTCCTTGGTGTGGTGGTTGACCATCCTCACCTCCTTGTTAGTTGACTTAGGTAAGTCCAACCAACTGGAGAGTAGGTGTTGCAACTCTGCTGAGGCTCAGAGCCCAGCTGGCACATGGGCAGTCCAGAGATTCAAGTCTCCTGGGTATACACCAACCTGAGAGCCAACCACAGGTTCTGTAAAAAAGGGACAGAAGAGGCATGTGTAGAGAAAGCATCTGAGTCCAACTCCATCACACTCAGAAGCACAAATTCCAAAGTAAGGCCCACTGGAAAGGCACTGAACTCCAGAACCATCTGTCATGATGATAGTTAGTACCTGTGGGTCTCTGTAGCCCTCAGGAGCACCACTACCTGGGGTTGTATCTACTTTTGCTGTCTCTGAGATCCTGCTGAGATGTTGTAAGGGCAACCCCTCTGATGACCTCCTGACTCATTTTGAAGTCTCCTAGCCATATAAACTCTTTTGTCTTTACCCTTTCCATGTTTTATTCAAGGTCTTTTTCTAGTTGCATCACCAGCCAGTGCTTGGTGGTAATCCCTTGGCCCCAGGAGTTCTGTCCCACACTGGGGGAAAGGTAATGCATTTACATGCTGACTTTGGCTTAGAGAGTGGCCACACTTGAGCAACATGGAGCCTCTGAGGAGGTAACTCTGCAACTCTAGGCCAAGTTGAAATTTCAAGTGCACAAGCTCATAAGCATAGTCATCAGTATCAAGGGCCCATCATTGAACTATCCTTCTTCACTGGTCATTGCCCTTGCACTTGAGGATTGTTGCTCTTTCAATGGGGAATGATAGATCTCCCCAGGATGGGAGCTCAGTTGTCATGTGAAACTACCCATTATGTCAATACCCAATGAACACCCAAACATATCTATATATCCTATATGCATGCCCTGGTGAACTCCCTCCCATGCATTCCTCATTAATGACACCCCACACTAATGCTCCTCCCCTGCCATAGTTGAACCCCTCTGTGATCCAAAATTTCTTAAAAAATGAAGCCTAATGTATTACCAAATTCAATTAATAGGAAAATGAAATGGTAATGATAGGTTTAAAAATTAGAAATAAAATACATAATAATTTAGAGAAACTAAAATAAAGTAAAAAATAAATTGGGATCTTAAGAAATGAAAAATATCATTAAAAAAATTTTTTTTTACCTCTCATCACTGTAATAGGTATTGTCCTATATGTACAGTTCCAAGGCAATCTCTTCCTTTTCTTCCTTTGTGTCTTACTTCTTTTTTAAAAAATTATGTCATCAAAAAAGTTTTAGGTCCCAGCAAAGTCACATATAGAATATAAGGGACTCCCATTTACCCAACATCCTTCCCCCTTTCTCCTTCCCTAACAATGATCTTTTTACATGTGGATGTTACATTTGCTACAACTGATGTACAAATATTGAAACAAAGCTGCTAACCATGGTTACATTATGTTTAACATTATGGTTTACATTTTAAACAGTACACTTTTATGAATTTTTTGTTACATTATGATTTACATTATGGTACATTTTATACTGTACACTTCTATAAATTTTTGGTGAAATTTAACAAAACCTGTATCCATCATTGCATGATCACGCAGAACACTTCCATTGCTCCTCAGTTACCCCTTCTTCCATCTATTCTACTCCTCTCCCCCTCCCCTCAGGGTCCACAGTGACACCCAAGCTTCACTGCTTGAAGGACAAGATTCATAGATACTTGCAACAATGCTGAGGGCTTGACACACTAGTCTGTCCTCCCTGATTGGGTTACACCCATGCTCTTGAGAGATACCCTCCCCTCTGTTTGAGAATATCAGGCCTCCCCAGGATAGGGGTACTATATCTTTCTGTTCATTGTATGGGTGTCCACCCACTCATATAACACATTATGACAAGATGAGCACTCACACACTCCCTAGAAGCCTGCCCCAGGTGCACCCTGTGCTACATGCCCCCCATCAAACACCATAAACCATAACCCTTATTGTATTTTCCAAACAATATAGTTTCAACCACGTACCTGACAATGTTTCCTGTTCACCTGCTCCACTCCCAGCCCCCTCCCCAATTCCCTTGACCATTTCACCCATCCTCTCAACCCTAGCCTCACTCAAGCCTGCAAAAAACCCAACCCAATAGAAACCCGATTCACCCATCTTATCCTTTCACTGCACAACTCCTTACCTCCACTTTATCATAGATTTCACCCATGTGGGCATTGGCTCACAACCTTTCTCTCCTCCCCTATTTCCTGTAAGCCTGTCTTCCAGTCCCTAGCTCTCTGAGACAGTTGATTTACTTAATTCATATCAGAGAGATCATATATTTGTCCTTAAATGTCTGGCTTGCTTCACTCAACATAAGGTCCTCAAGATTCATCCATGTTATCCTGTGTGATTCCTTCTTACAGTGACTAGTATTTCATTGTATATATGTACCACATTTTGTTTATCCATTCATCTGTTGATGGGAATTTGGGTTGATTCCAACTTTTGGCAATAGCGAATAATGCCATTATGAACACTGGTGTGCGTACATTGGTTCGTGTCCTTGTTTTCATTTCTTCTGGGTATATACCTGGCAGTGGAACTGCTGGGTCATATGGTAAATCTGTAGCTAGTTTTTTGAGGAACTGCCAGACTGTCCTCCACAATGGCTGGATCCTTCTAAATTCCCACCAGCAGTGGATGAGGGTTCCCATTCCTCCACATCCTCTCCAACACTTGTAGTCCTCTGTCTTTTTAATAACCACCAGTTTAATGGGTATAAGATGGTATCTTATTGCAGTTTTGATTTGCATTTTCCTAATAGCTAGTGATGTTGAGCATCTTTTCATGTGCTTTTTAGACATTTGTATGTCTTCTTTGGAGAAGCATCTGTTCAAATCTCTTGCCCATTTTTAAAATGGATTGTTTGTCTTTTTATTTTCAAGATACAGGATTTCTTTATATATGCTGGATATTAGGCTCCTATCAGATATATGGTTACCAAATATTTTTTCCTATTGGGTAGGCTGTCTTTTCACTTTCTTGACAAAGTCCTTTGAGGTGCAAAAATTTTAAATTTTGAGGCGGTCCCATTTATCTATTTTCTTCTTTTGCTGCTTGTGCTTGGAGTGTGAAGTTCATGAAGCCATTTCAAAGTCCTGTAGATGCTTCCCTACATTGTCTTTCAAGGCCTTTATGGTCTTGGCTCTTATATTTAGACCTTTGATCCATCTTGAGTTGATTTTTGTATAAGGTGTGAGATGGTGTTCATTCTTTTGCATATGGATGTCCAGTTCTCCAAGCACTATTTCTTGAAGAGGCTCTTCTTTCCCTGTTGAGTTGGCTTAGTGGCCTTGTTGAATATTAGATGACTGTACATGACAGGATGTATATCAGAACTCTCAATTCGGTTCCATTGGTCATCATGTCTATCCTTGTGCCAAAACCATGCTGTTTTGACCAAGTCAGGTAATTTAAGTCCTCCAATTTCTTTTTTCTTTTTCAATATGTCTTTGGCTATTCAGAGCCTCTTGCCCTTCCAAATAAATTGCATAGTTTTTCCAATTCATTAAAAAATGCTATGTTGATTTTTATTGGGATTGCATTAAATCTGTAGATCATTTTGATAGGGTAGACATCTTAATGATATTTAGTCTTCCTATCCATGAGTGGGGCATATTCTTAAGTCTTCTTTGATTTTCTTTAACAGTGTTGTGTAGTTTTCTTGCATAAATCTTTTACATCTTTAGTTAAATTTATTCCCAGGTATTTGATTTTTAAATTTACTATTGTAAATGGTGCTTTTTCTTGATTTCCTTCTCAGATTCATCATTATTGGTGTACAGAAATGCTCCTGATTTTTTGCACATTGATCTTATAACCTGTGACTTTATGAACTCAGTTAAAAGTTCTAGAAGCTTTGTTGTAGATTTTTCGGGGCTTTCTATGTATAGGATCATATCATTGGCAAATAGTGAAATTTTGACTTCTTCCTTTCCAGTTTGGATGCCTTCTATGTGTTTTCTTGCCTCAGTGCTCGAGCTAGTACTTTTAACACAATGTTAAATAGGAGAGGTGAAAGTGGACATCCTTGTCTTGTTCCTGATCTTCGAGGGAAAGATTTTAGGATTTCACCATCATATATGATGTTAGCTGTGGGTTTTCCATATATAGTATTTATCATGTTGAGGAAGTTTCCTTCTATTCTTATCTTTTGCAATGGTTGTATCAGGAAAGGGTGCTGTATTTTTTCGAATGGTTTTTCTTCATCTATAGAGATGGTCATGTGATTTTTCTCTTTTGATCTGTTTATGTGGTGTATTACATTGATTTTTTTATCAGGGATGAAACCCACTTGGTCATGGTGTTTAATTCATTTGATGTGTTGTTGAATATGATTAACAAGTATTTTGTTAAGGGTTTTTCATCTAAGGTTCATTAGAGCAATTGGTCTGTAATTTTCCTTTCTTGTGGTGTCTTTGTTTGGCTTTGGTATTAGGGTATTGTTGGCATCATAAAATGAATTAGGCAATGTTCCTTCCATTTCAATTTTTTGGAAGAGTTTAAGCAAGACTGGGGTTAGTTCTTTCTGGAATGTTTGGTAGAATTCACCTGTGAAGCCTTCTGGCCCTGGGTTCTTCTTAGTTGGGAGGTTCTTTTTCCCGCTCCTCCTTTGTGGCTTTTTGCTTGCTGCCTGCTCTCTGTGTCCATTCGCTGTGTGTTCTTCTGTGTCTGTATTTATTTTTATTTATTTCCCCTACCCTTGTGGCTTGCTTGTTGTCTGCTCTTTGTGTCCATTCACTGTGTAATCTTCTGTGTTTTTGTTTGTCTCCTTTTTTTGTTGTGTCACCTTGCTGAGTCGGCTCTCTGTGGCATTTGTGGGCCAGGCAGCACTCTGCAGCACTTGTGGGTGAGATTGCCTTCACAAGGAGGTCCTAAAGATGTGAATCCAGGGCCTCCCATATGGTAAACGGGAGCCCAACTGAATGAACCACAGCCGCTTGCCAGTTGGGAGGTTCTTAATGACTGATTCTATGTATTTACTTGTGATTGGTTTGTGAGATCATCAATTTCTTCTTTTGTCAATGTAGGCTGCTTATGTGTTTCTAGGAATTTGTCCATTTCCTCTAAATTGTCCTTCTTGTTGGCATATAATTTTTCAAACTATCCTCTTATGATAGTCTTTATTTCTGTGGGGTCAGTAGTGATATCCCCTTTCTCATTTCATATTTTGTGTATTTGCATCTTCTCTCTTTTTTTCTTAGTCTAGCTAAGGGTTTTCATTTTTATTGTTCTCCTCAAAGAACCAGCTCTTTGTTTTGTTTATTTTTTCTGCTGCTTTCTTTTCTATTTCATTTAGTTTTGCTCTGATCTTTTTTATTTCTTTATTTCTTTTTCCTTTGGGAATAGTTTGTTGTTTTTTCACTAATTCTTCCCAGTGTGCAGTTAGGCCTTCAATTTTAGCTTATTGAGCTCTTATTGAGCTTCCCTAGTATGTGATGGTTCTCTTTTCTCTTGCTGCCTTCAGTATTTTTTCTTTGTCTTGAGCATTGGATAATTTGACAAGTATGTGTCTTGGAGTAGGCCTGTTGGGATTTATACTATTTAGGGTGAGGTGCAATTCTGGGGCATGTACATCCATCTCCCTAAATACGGTTGGGAAGTTTTCAGCCATTATTTCCTCCTACACCCCTTCTGTCCCCTTTCCCTTCTCTTCTCCTTCTGGGATGCCTATAATGCATGATCATGCATTTTGTGTTGTGTGATTTTTTCCTATCCTTTTATCCATCAGTTCTACTAGATGTTTGATTTCAGATGCACTGTCTTCCACATCATTAATTCTTTCCTTTGCTTATTCAAATCTGCTGTTATTTGCTGAGAGTGTATTTTTGATTTCTTGGACTGTGCCATTCATCACCATCATATCCATTATCTTCTTGCATATGTTTACAATTTCTTCTGTATGCTCTCCAAGTGTTTTCTTAATATCCTTAATCTCTTCCTTCACTTTATTAAGTTGGTCCATGATTTTTGTTTTAACAGCTTTGATTAATTGTTCAATATTCTGCTCCTCTTCTTGGTTTTTAGTTTTTTCATTTGACTGGGTCATGTCTTTCTGTTTCTTCTTATGGTTTGTAATTTTTTGTTGCTTTTGGTCATCTTTTTATCTCGATGGGTTTTTTCAGTTGATTAGCTTCTCTCTTTAGTCTCACATATTATTTAGTTGCTGTTTGTGTGTGTGTGTTAAGTTTTTTCTTTGACACTTTGTTCTTCTTATTCTATTTCCTTGTTGTTGTCTAAGTTCCCTTGAAGGAAAAAGTTTAGGACTAGAGAAAGCAAAGGAGGTAAGAAAAGAAAAAGTATAATAGTAATATTGATAGTAAAATTTAGGAGAACCATATAAGACCTAGGAGAATGAATATTTAACCCACGTAAGCAGTGTAGAGTTATAGGAATAAAAAGTGGAGTACCTACAATGAAATGGAAACTGAATATGGAGAAGAATATAGTATGAATCAAAAGGCCAGCATGATGAGGAGAGAGGGAAAGAGAAAGGCAAAAACAAAAAGAATAAAATATAGAAAACAAAATAGAAGAGTTAGAAATAAAAAGCCAGAAAAATTGGGGACTAAAGAAAGAGAGGTGGAATGTATGTGTAACAACAGAAGGCAGATGTTAGAAAGATGTAGGAAGGAAAAGAGACAGCATTGGTTGCCAAAATCAGTACACACAGAAAAGAGGAAATTGAGGAAGAGGAAACACAGCAAACAATAAACAAGCTAGCAAAACACCTTGAGCAATCACTCTTTTTGTCACACTCTTTCCAGATTGATGCCCTGAAGCCTCCTGCTTTGTGGGTTCCCAAAACAGCTCACTGAGGTAGGATTTACCCCCACTCAGCTGTTTTTTTGCAGGAGAGATGATGTGGGTGCGCTTAATCCGAAGCCATCTTGCCCCTCAGATGCCAATTTTATTGTTCTTCTCAAAGAACCAGGTTTTAGTTTCATTGATTTCTTTTTTTGTTGTTGTTCTCAACATCACTTATTTCTGCTCTAATTGTTATTTCTTTCCTTCTGTTTGTTTTGGGTTTGTTTTGCTGTTCTCTTTATAGTTTCTCCAGGTGTTCAGTTAGATTTTTGATTTTAGCTCTTCCTTCTTTTATTTCTTCCTCTTCCCCCCCCAGCCTGCCTTTTTTTTGCTGTGTCCGTTCACTGCCTGGTCTTCTGTGTCCTTTTCTCTTTTTGTCCACTCTTCTTGTTTTTCTCCTCTAGGATTCATCAGGATTTGATCCTGGGGGCTTCCAATGTGGAGAGAGTTCCTGCCACCTCAGTTCCTGGTTTTTGCTGTGTCTCACCTTGACTCTCCCCTTTGTCTCTCTTTTTGTTGCATCATCATCTTGCTCTGTGACTTGCCAGGTGGGCACTGGCTCTCCACACAGGCACTGGCTCACCAAGTGGGCATGCCTTTACCAGGAGACCCCAGAGATGGGACCTAGGTCCTCCTGTATGGTAGACAGAAGCCCAATCACTTGAGCCACATTGGTTTCCCTTTCTTCCTTTTTAATATAAAATTTACGGCAATAAATTTCCCTCTCAGCACTGCCTTTCCTGTAGCTCATGAGTTTTGATAAGTCATGCTCTTATTTTCATTTGTCTCGCGATATATACTAATTTCTCTTGCAATTTCTTCTTTGACTCACTGATGGTTTAGAATTGTGTTTAGTTTCCACATATTTGCGAATTTCCCCCTTTCCCACCTATTATTGATTTCCAGTTTTACTCCATTATCATCAGAGAAGGTGAAATGTAAAATTTCAATCATCTTAAATTTATTGAGAGCTGTGTTGTAGCACAACATGTAATCTATTCTGGAGAAAGAGCCATGAGCACTTGAAATGAATGTATAACTTGCTGATTGGGGTGCAATGTTCTGTATATGTCTGTTAGGTCCAGCTCATTTATCACATTGTTCAAGTTCTGTTTCCTCGTTGATCTTCTGTCCATTTGTTCTATCTATTGATGTGAGTGGTGTGTTGAAGTCTCCAACTATTATTGTAGAGATATCTATTTATTCTTTCATTTTGTTGCCAGAGTTTGCCTCATGTATTTTGGGGCACCCTTGTTAGGTAAATTTACCTTCCTGGTGGATTACCAATATAATAAATAATGGTCTTCTGTACCCACTGTCACTTTTTTATATTTAAAGTCTGTTTTTCCAGTCAGCTAAGATTCTTTTCCTTAGCCCCTCTTGCTTCTGGGTGGTGTCTAACCTTCCCTTTATGTCCTAAGCCCCAGAACAGCCCTCCAGACACTCTCCACCTGTTCTATAGCTATTTTTCTGGGACAGAAGTGATCTTTTTGCCTCTCTAATCCTACATTTTCCTCCATAAACATCCTTTAAAAATTCCCAGTTAACTGCCTATTGGCAGATCACTCTTTCCCAGCCCTCAACCTTCAGTCTGGGGGGTGGAAGATAAGATTTTCCCATGTGGGCTATGCTATTAAAACTATCATGAAATATTGATATGGACATAGTCTGGGGTTAAGTGGGCTTTTCGTCTTTCCTCAGAGTCTGATGCTCTATGCTGAAGGTATTCTGCAGCTCTCATATCCATGTTTATGGATCTGAGGTTTCCAGACCAATTTTATTTTAGTTATGAAGTCTACCTTTTTCAAATGTCTTTTCTTAGTCATCACAGAGTTTGTAAAGTCATTAATTTATCTTAGTTTTGCTAGGTGCCAGGCACTTGTACCTGTCATTGGAAATGCAAGCACTATTAAGACATGGCCTCTGCCCTCAAGAAGGAATTTTTAAAAATGAATTTTTAATATATATTTTTAAAGATACTTTAGATTACATAAATGTTACGTAAAAATATAAGGGATTCCCATATACCACCCTCCCTCCCCCTCCCACACTTCCCCACATTAACACCATCCCTCATTAGTGTGGTACATCATCAATAATTGATGAACATGTATTGAAGCATTGCCACTAACTATGGATTATTGTTTACCTTATAGTTTATACTCTGTCCCACACAATTTTGTAAGTTATGACAAAATATATAATGACCTGTATCAGTCATTGCAATGTCATGCAGGATAATTCCAACACCCTGAAAATGTCCTCATATTACACCTATTCTTTCCTCTCTCTCCCCTCAGAACCTCTGGTAGTCACTGACTTTATATCAATGATAAAAGGTTCTTCTATTGCTAAAATAATAATGTCTACTTTAGTCCATTGTTCATTGTTCTGGGTGAGTCCAATGAAGTGAAGAGTAGATGTTGCAACTCTGCTGAGATTCAGGGCTCATCTGGCATATGGACAGGCCAAAGATTTAAGTCTCTTGGACACACACCTATCAAGTAGAGTATTAACTATAGGTTCAAATAGAAGGGGCAGAAGAATCTTGTATAGGGAAACCACAAATGAGTCCAAGACTGTCACATTGGGGAGCATAAATTCCAAAGTAAGGCCCACTGGCAGGGCACCAAACTTCTGAGTTGTCTGCCCTGATTATAGTGTCTGGGTATTTCTAGAGCCCTCAGAAGACTTGCTATTTGAGGCAATATTTACAGTGGCAGTCAATGAGATCCTGCTGAGATGTGCATAAGCGTAACTTCTGGAATGATCTCCCAACTCACTTTGAAATCTCTTAGCCATAAAAACTCATTTGTATTTACCCCTTCCCCATTTTGGTGAAGGTTTTTTTTTTTCCTGGTGCATTGCTGGTCGGTGCTTGGTAATAATCCCTTGGTGTCAGGAAGGCTCATCCCCAGGAGTCATGTCCCATGGTGGGGGGAAGGTAGTGTGTTTATATGATGAGTTGGCTTATAGAGAGGCCACGTTTGAGCAACAAGGATGCCCTCAGGAGGTTAACTCTTAGGCAGTGTATAATACCAGGTTAAGTTTCAATTTGAAAAGAAAAGGCTCATCAGTATAATCATCAGTATCAAGGACATGTTGCAATGGTCCATCCTCCTTCACTAGGCACTGCCCCTGTACTTGGGGGATTGTTGCTGTCCCCTTAGAGAATGTAGCAGAGCTCCCCAGGATGGGAATTCAATATTCTTTTGGTTATTGTGTGGGTCTCCATCCACCACGGCAATGCCCCATGAACAGTTGAACACATTCATATGGCTTAGAGGCATGCCCCAGATGCACCCCCTCCCACGCATCCCCCCATCACTGACACCCCACACCAATGATCCTCCCCTGCCACAGTTGTAACCCTTCTGTGATCCAAAACCTCTCCAAAGATGAAGTCAAGAAAATAACCAAATAAAAATAATAAGAAAATGAAATAATAATGATAATTTTAAAAATAAAATATAAAAAAATAAAAAAATAGAAACAATAAAAAAACATTTTTTAGGCATTGTCTTTCATCACTGTAAGATCTGTTGTCTTGTATGCACAGTGACATTTTCTTGGTACATTCCCCCAGTGTCTTATTTTTTTCATTTTATCTTCAAAGAAGCTTTAGGTTACAGAAAAGTCATGTGCAGAATATAGAGGATTCCCATATACCCAACACCCTCCCCCTTTTCTCCCTCCCCTATTAATAACATTTTATATACAGGATGGTACACTTGTTACAATTGATGTACAAATATTGAAGCATTGCTACTAACTGTGGTCAATGGTTTGCCACAATGTAAGGCATAAGAAGGAATTATTTTTAAAGGAAGACAATGGTGGTACAAAATGAAGTTTAGATTTTCTTTCAAAATTTCTCTGAGATAAGACCCTGAATTCACCCACTCTAGACTCAGACTTGCTCACTTCATTTTGCTCCTTCTCATCAACATTCTCCCCTCACCCCCAGTGGATGCTTCATTGTGTTCTCTCTCAACCCTGTCATTCCTGTCACAGCAATGTATGTAAAAAATTTAGGCTTAGTCAATATTGGTCACCAGGGAAATGCAAATTAAAGCCACCTCATACCCAATAGGATGGCTATTACTTCAAAAGCAGAAAATAATAAGTGCTGGTGAGGATGTAGGGAAATTGGAACTCTTATACATTGCTGGTGGCACTGTAGAAGGGTGCAGCTACTGTGGAAATCAGTTTGGCACTTCCTTAGATAATTAAAAATAGAATTAACCACATGACCTGGCAATTCCACTTCTTGGTATCTATCTACAAGAATTGAAAGCAGAGTTTAGAACAGATATTTTCACATAAATGTGTATGTCAGGGAAAGCGGTTGTGGCTCAAGCAGTTGGGCTCCTGCCTATCCCATGGGAGGTGCCTGGTTTGGTTCCCAGTGCCTCTTAAAGAAGACAGTGAGCTGGCGTGGTGGGCAGGTGTGGCAAGCTGACACAGCAAGATGATGTAACAAGAGACACAAGAAGAAAAACATAATGAGAGATACAACAAAGCAGAGAAGGGAAGTGGCTCAAGTGATTAGGTACCTCTCTACCACACCAGAGGTCCGGGGCTTGGTTCCTGGTGCCTCTCAAAGAAACAAGGAAGATGAACAGACACAGGAAGATGAATAGACAACAGCGAGTGCAAACAATGAGGGGGTGAGGAGAAATAAATAAATAAAATAAATCTTTTAAAAAAATTTATGGCAGCATTATTCACAATAGCCAAAAGGCCAACACGTAGAAGCAGCCCAGGTGTCCATCAACAGATGAATGGATTAAAAAATGTGGTGTATATGTACCACGGAATATTTTTCAGCTGTAAAAATTAATGAAATTCTGATGCATACTACCACATAGATGAACCTTAAATACATCATGTTGAGTGAATTAAGTCAGACACAAAAAGAAAATATTTTATGATCTTGTGTACATGAGATACTTAGAAAAAGCAAACTTAGCGGTTACCAGGAACTGGGCATGGGATGGGTTGGATGAGGAGGAGTAGTAGCTTAATGGGTAAGTTCTGTTTGAGGTGATAGAAAATTAGAGTAATAGATTTCAGTGATAGTAGTACAATACAGTGAATATAATTTTTTTTTAAGATTTATTTTATTTATATCTCTCCCCTTCCCCCCGTTGTCTGCTCTCTGTGTCCGTCTTGCTGTGCTTTCTTCCGTGTCTGCTTGCTTTATCCAGTGGAACTGGGAAACTGCTTCTCTTTTTTGTTGTGTCATCTTGCTGCGTCAGTTCTCCATGTGTGTGGCACCCCTCCTAGGCGGGCTGCACTTTTTTTCATGTGGGGCGGCTCTCCTTGAGGGGTGCCCTCCTTGCATGTGGGGCGCCCCTATGTGGGGGCGCCCCTGCGAGGCCACAGCACTCTGCTCGCGTGTGGCAGCTCTGTGCATGGGTCAGCTCACCACACGGGTCAGGAAGCCCTGGGGATTGAACCCTTAGGCAGATGCTCTATCAGTTGAGCCACATCTGCTTCCCTATGAATATAATTAATACTACTGAATTGTACACTTACATGTGGTTAAAATGGGAAATTTCACACTGCATATTTGTTAGTATAATAAAAAGCTTTAAAAAAGAATCTAGGCTTAGGTATTTGGAGATAAGCTAAGAAATTGTGGTAGTTGACACCTCATGGTCTCTGTTTTCTCTATGAAATAGGAAAAAATTCACTGCCCAGAGGCAGAATGTAAAGATTAAGAGTAAGCAAACTGTAACCCAGATCACTCTAGCTCTGCATCTCCTCTTTCATTAGGCCAATTAACCCCTCCAAGAACCCTACAAGTATTTCAGGAGTGATGAGGGTATGTTTCACAGGCTTAGGGACACGTCATACCATGGTGTGTGGGCAGAAATTTGCCCCTGTGGACTCCTGCCAGTGGCCCTGGCAGGAGCTGCTGCTGTACAGCCAGTCACAGAGGCAACTGCCCTGGGCCGTGGTCCTGCCCACTGCTTCTTCTGACCTGGCAGTTTTCTGCTGCCAACTCCTCTGTGAGCTGTCTGTTAGCATGCTTCTAGGCCTGGGTGTGTTTCAACCTTAAGAGAAACAGCTCTTTCAGGTTTTAGTAGAGCCTTCTTTCTCCCAATAATGCAGACAAGCAAACTAGGGCTGGCTTGGGTACCCATTTGAATCATACCCACCTTGTTCTCAGAATTCCTAATATGCTCCAATGATCAAAGCTGTTACTAGGTCAACATGACTTCTGTCTTGAAGGGACCTACAGATTCTACCAATTCCATTGTATAAACCCAAGATGTGGACACACAACAAGTCCCCACATCAGAGGCCATCAGAATACCCTCTTTTAGTATCCAGACAGGCCAGCACATGACAGCAGTAAGCTTAGACTTTAGTTAAACTCTATGCTAGGGAAGTTTTGGAACAGCTGCCTAGGGGCTGGAAGATGTATCAAACTAGGAAAGGTTACAAGATTGCTAGACTTCACTCATTGCTCCATGGAGACGGGACACCTTCAATTGAAATGGTACCGCTGCACAATTTTTCCACCACTTTGTGCAGTCCAGGAAAAAAGAGAGGTTTGAATTGAATTAGGGCTGAGGATGAGCCAGGCTGGTAGGCTGTAGTAATACTGACTATGAGAGGATTGATGACATCTGTGGAATTGTTGTTGGAATGATTTTTTTTTGCAGCTCGGTTGGATAGAGCGGAGAAGGAAGGGCAGTTTGGGGAGGTGATAGAGTCATTTGTTTAGCAAGTATTTATTGTTCATTGACCATGGGTCAGACAGGCAAAGGACAGGTTCTGAGAAAACTGCTCTTGAGGAATGTACAGGCTAGTGAGAGAAGTTGGTAAGAACATAGTATAGTGTGCTAACAGCTGCAGTAATTCAGGGAGCTGTGGGAATGCAGAGAGGGAGCGTCTACCTTGTCTTTGTTAGCAGGACACAAACTTAGATTCTGGGCTGCTTTTTGTGCTCAGTCCAGCACAAGTGGGTTTCCGTGTCTTAGGAGAAGGTCTAGGTCAGAACTCTGCTGAACAGCAATATGGGTAGAGTTGTTGCAAATAGTCAGAGGCTTTTCTAGTCTGGGCTGAGCTTTCCTTGGCTGTGCAACTAACTGTCTTCAGGGCTTAATACGCTTTTTGTCTAGTTCAGGGTTCAGCAAACTTTGGCCCATGGGTCACATCCAGAGCACCACCTATTTTTTGTAAATAAAGTTTTATTGGAACACAGAGATGTCCATTTGCTCATGTGATGTCTTATGGCTGCTGGCTCTGTAGTGGTAGAATTGTGTACCTGCGGCAGAGACCATAAAGCCAGTCAAAACTAAAATATTTACTATCAGTCCCTTTACAGAAAATATGCTTGCTGATCCTTGGTCTAGTTGATACCTCTTAGTTCCATGTAGTTGCAGCCACAATTCCTTTCTGGACATACTTCTAAGATTTCCTATAATTCTTTGCTTTCTTTCTCTCACCCTAACCTTCTAGTACATTGAGTTTGTCAGACTTAGATGGAAGATCCACACTTTTAGTTTCAATTCACTGAATTATTTCTTTCAATAGAAAGGATTTTCTGTACACCATACCGTTAGTTGAACCTTTATTCAGAGGCCACTTAATCCATTTAAAGGTGTTAATGGGTAGACAGAAGTGGACTAGAGTTAATTTCCGAGTTTTATTTGGCTTTCTTTGCTCAGAGATTTTCTCCTTCTCCGTTTTATCTTTTCCAATTGGGGAAGAAAGCTGTTTCCTCTTTCAACCTGAAAATCCCTGAATTTCTGGACTTCCTTTTTCCTCTTATTCTCACTTATACAATGGCAGATACCTCTCTGGGCTTATCCTTTTCTTGCAGTAACTTGCCAATGGTAGCCAACAGCCACCAATGCATATTGCTAATA
Source organism: Dasypus novemcinctus (assembly GCF_030445035.2). Classification (NCBI taxonomy): domain Eukaryota; kingdom Metazoa; phylum Chordata; class Mammalia; order Cingulata; family Dasypodidae; genus Dasypus; species Dasypus novemcinctus. Next base: position 18,852,929 of record NC_080677.1, read on the forward strand.
CTCTGGTTTCTGATAACTTTCCAAGAGCTGCAAGTTAACCAAGTACATTATTTAATTTTCAAGTAACCACAGATGACAATTTACCCATGCTTTACAAATTTATGATGCATATTGTATTCTTTCCAGCCTCAAAAACCACTTCTTCAAAACCCACTAATTGCCTATTAAGCCAAAGCCACACATTTTTAGTGTTTGTTTTGGTGGCACTTCACTTCTAGATACTGCTGAAGCCTATCCATCAAAAGCCCCCAATAGTCAAACAAAATAAGATTTATTAACTCCTTGCAGCAAGGGAAATTGCACACAGGGGACCAAGAGTGTCTTGAGAGGAGTCAGGAGAGGATGCTGTTTTAGTTTGCTAAAGGCTGCTGAGGCAATATACCAGAAATAGGTTCGTTTTTACATTGGGGAGTTATTAGCTTATAAGCTTAAAGTTCTGAGGCTGAGAAGGTTTCCGAATCAAGGCATCCTCAGGAGCTGCTTTCTTCCCGAGCTGCAGCTGTGGCCATCAGGCATGTGGTGCATCCACTCGTTTCTCCCCTCTCCTCTGGGCTTCTTTACTTTCAGCTTCTGGCTTCCTCTCTCCTGCATTTCTCTCACCTTCTGTGTTCCATTGATTTCAGCTTCAGGCTTCCAGGGCCTTCTCTCTCAGCTTCTGGGCATTTCTCTCTGTCACCGAGGCCTCCTCTCTCCCTTATATAAAAGACTCCAACAAGAAGACCAAGACCCACCCTGGGCTATGCCTTACTGAAGCAGTCCCATCAAATGGCCCTCAACTGAATCCAACCCAAAGGGTCCCAAGTTAAGAATGGACCAATTTAAGAACACAATTTTCTGGGGTCCACAGAAGACTCAAACCACCACAGATAGTTATAGGATTTGGGCTTGGTTAGATGATATTGGAGAGTTTAAGGAGGTGTGGTTTGATCTGGACTGCGTGATTTCAGGAATGGGGGTAATTCAATCACTAGGTTTCTCACTAATCTTATCTAGGAAATCAGAGACACAAAGTAGGGCTAGGGTTGTCATTGGTAAGGAAGCAGTTGTTACTTCTTTTGGGTCATCCTGAGTCCTGTCTGTTAGGACAGCCAGGAAGGGCAAGGGTGGACTTTTCGGAACCTTGGCATTTGGAAAAGGCAGCACAGAGCTGTGGGAGTTAGGAGGTCTGTTTCTTCATCCATGCTCTACACAAACTGGCTGGGGCCTTAGCAGTTACTCCCTCACTGTGATTTCTTACCTGCAAAATTAATGGTTTCCAGATTTTGAATTTCACTGACCAATAAAATTTCAAGGGAAATTTTAGGGATTAACATAGTGATCTTGCCAATCTTTTTTTTTTTTTTTTGCCGAGGAAAGATATTATAAGATATTATATAAAAGAAATGGCAACTGCTATCATTAGCATTTTATGAAAGCAAGTATATATTAATATCAAAAATTTGGAAACACATCATCTCAGAATGCTGAGTAGTTCTTTACATTGCTAGCTTTTAGGAAAACTTGCTACCTTGACTTTTTTCTTTTACCTATCCTCACTTGGACCAGGGAAAATGTCATAAAAGACCAGCCGTGGATTATGGGTTCATGTTTGGTCTTGGGTTTTTATGGTCTTTTCCAAGATTATGGTTCTTTGAATTTCTGTGAGCTGGAGAGAGGGATTTCTGTATAGGCATGTTGTTAGAATTGCAAACATTTTCCCTAGATAGCGGAGCAAACCTCATTTCAGTGACCTTCAGTGCCTGACATAAAGTCTACCTTTTAATGTGCATTTTAAAAAAAGAAACTCTTGAATGGTTAAGAGGAAGCCTTTGGGACAGGGAACATCCATCTCTTTATTTTTCTTAATGTTACTGTCATAGAAGTGTCCAGAGACCTTGGCAGTGAGTACATTTCTATAAAACTTAAAAATCAATCAACTGATCAATATGCAGGGAGGGCTGGTAGACTTGCCTACTTAGATGACTAAACGCCTGGTGCAGCTTGGCCATTCTCATTATTGAGAGATTGATAAACTGGGGATATGCAAAGGATCATTAAGATGACCCTTGTCTCCCTTTCTCTCCTTCCCGCTCTTATCAAAACCCGTGATTCTGAAGGCAGCTGAGATCCAGGAAACTGAATATGTACATTTTGAACGAAAGAAATCACAGATACATCTGTAAATACTGAAGAATAATAATTGAAGGAAGAAGGACAAGTTATTGACCATGCTTAAAAGTATAGGAAAAATAATGGGTCTTACCAGAGTTGGGGAAACTTTTCAGCTGTAAAGATATAACTTTCTAACAACAAGAAGTGGGGAGAGATTTGTAGACAGAGGACCCTCTCTGGTGCTCAGAGCCAAGAAGATGAAAAACAAAAGAGTTAGTGCAGCGAGCAGTACTGCCTCACCAGGAGTTTTATATGGCCCTAGTGGTTTGTTTTTTTCATCCCTAAAATCTATAATTCTGTTTTTCTTTGTAGATTTTGTGTTGACTCATTTTGATTCCTCCATTTCTTCCCTCCTTTGCCTTCTGTGCCTGTGGTTGTCTCTTTTAAAAATGTTATCTTGTGGGTCCAGTGTGTTTTCTTCTTTGTGCTGATTCTTTCGGCCCATCTTATTCCTTCTGATGTTTTACCTTGCAACTCTGTCTTGCTGGCTTGGATGCTAGGCTATTTCAGCACAATAACTACTCTTCAAAAGAAATCTTTCTTTTACTCATTTTCTTACCCCCAAGTTACTATTGCTGCTCTTTGCAAAGTTCATGACTAAGAACATTGGTCAATCGTATTGTCTGGTACGTTAAGGGTGGTTTGTTCTGTGTGAGTACATTTATCCTGGGAGTGTGAGATAAGCAAACACACCAGTATTTACATACAAAAGAGGATTATCCCTCACATACCCTCCTAATTCCAATGCTACTGCCAAAGATCAGAAAACTTCTGGACATCCCTTTTGGAATAACCCTTAGTGACTATAAATCATACCAGAAAATTGGTGTCATTGCTTTATAATCATATTGTTTATCTGGCAAAAATTATATTACCTAATGTTGTCACCCACCTTGTTGAACTGAATCTACTTCATCTGGCTTTATACACAGATTGATATTCGGAGTATTTGACAACGTAGGCCAATCAGAACAGATGCTGGTTACGACCAAAGGGTATACCTGTGGCAATAAATATCTTTTGAATATCAGTTTTGTTTTGTACTATTCCAAAACATTCTAAAAAGATGCAAATGTCCCACTTCCGGTCGACTTTGATTTTTTTTTTTTTTACTTTCCAGGGTTCAATGCTAACTTACATTGGGAAATTCCCCATTGTGTATGGTGGAGCAGGTAGTGCCTCACCTCTCACTACTGATGGTAGAAGACCTGAGTTTTTCTTCTCCCCATTCCCTGACTTCCAAGCAAGGGGCAAACTCTTGACCAATCAGAAACACACACTCTCTCTTTCTTTTTTGGAATTAGGCGATTATTTTATTGATATTTCACAACTAGAACTTTGGAAGGGCATCCCAAATATTTCCATAATTGCCAGTAAATATTTACTTTAAACACTTACTGGTATGAGTTTTAAAAGTAAACTCTGGCTTGTTTGTGGACCTTATGAAAATGTTATTCATTTGAGAGAAAATTTTTAAGACACATGAGTCAGCGTGGCCCCCAGGGAAGTTTTGAGAAAGCAGATGGTAATGTTTGGGGAGTTCACTTGTTGTTTCATATGACATGGCAAGGAGGGGCTCCCGAGACACAGAGGTGAGTCCTAGCTGAAAGGGAGCCCAGACATCATCTCTGTGCTGATGAAGGAAGACGGTCTAGACAGGACAGCAAGTGTTCAGATCACAGAGGAAGTTAACAGCTAAGATCATAATTCTCTTCCCCTTACTATTATTCCATTGTTCTTACTTTCTTTTTAAAATATAGACTTTCAGGTTATGAAAGCAGTACCTATGCACATCCAATGCCCTTTCCTGCTGCCTTCTGACCCAAGCCCACACTGGCTTTTCCTTTTTTCACTGTGCAATAGATTAAACAGCCCATAAATACTGTCGTGGATTCTTAATTTGCCTCATGCATGTAAAACATGGCTGCTTTCGCATCTACCTCTAGGCTGTAAATAATTCCAGGGCTAAGCTTCTTTTAGTCTTCTCCCTTAACTGGCCCATGTCCAGGGTTGGGCACACAGCACAGGCACTGTGAAGGTTTACCTAGAAATTTCACCAAATTCACAGCACTTGACCAGAGTGTGAGAAACTCTACTCCTCATGAGATTCTGACAGGTTGACTCCTTGGATCCAGGGAGACACCATGGATGGGGAGACAGCCATGCTTGTGGGCCATCATCATTCAGAGATGATCACCAGCCTTTCCTAGGCCTTTGCTGGAAATGGACATAACTTCATGGTGGCCATGGAGTCATTCTTGGGCCATGACCTTGGGGCCCACTGAAATAGCAGAGTGCTTCTTTATTCCTTGAGTTATGAAGAATGAAATTTCTTTGTTTACTGGATGCACATAAGGCTGGGAATATGCAGGCACAGAAAACATCTTGGCAGACACAGACTCTGGCAATCTGTTTAGCTGGTTCCATATGCTAGAAGAGGAAGAAAAGAAAGAAAAGGCTCCCTTGATGGGATCTCAATGTACTTTGTTGAAAGCAATGCAGAATGAGATGACGAGATACTCAGCAGTATTCCTATGACCTGTGGAGGTTTCCATTCATTCATTGAAGCATTCCATGGATATATATTGAATTCTCCTACACAGTTTCCTCTTGGCTTACACAGTTCTGTAGGTCAGAAGTCTGACAAGGAGCTCACAGGATTTAAATAAAGTTGTCAGTAGGGCTGCATTTCTTTCTGGAGGCTCTAAGGGAGGATTCACTTCCTTGTTCATTTGGCTATTGACAGAATTTGGTTCCATGCAGTTGTAGGACTATTACTGGATGGCAAAGGTGGCTGCCCACAGCTCCTAGAGTCTTCTTTCAGATCCTTGCACATTCCCTCCTACACGACAAAATTAGCAACAGGGCATTGGATTCTTCTCACATTCCAATCAGATACTCTCGTGAACAAGGAACTTTTAATTTTTCCTCAAAGTGGCAGCAGTATTAGTGTCTTGGAACAGTAACAGAGGTTTCTGATGGTGGTGGAGGAAATATTTTAGATGATCCCTACTGTCTTAGTTTCCTAGGACTGCAATAAAATGACTGGGTGGTTTGGAACAACAGAAATTTATTGTCTCATATTTTTTCAAGCTAGAAATTCAAATCAAGGTGTCAGCAGTGCTGTGCTTCCCCTGACATCTGTAGGGTTCTGGCAGAGGCTTACCAGCATCCCATGGTATTTTTTGACTTATGGTGTAACTTGATCTGTGCCTCTATCACATGTCTGTCTTCTCTCTTTGACTATCTCTGTCCAAATTTCCTCTCCCTATAGGGCCACCAGCCATATTGGATTAAGACCCATCTTAATCCAGTCTGGCTTCATCTTAACTAATATACATCTTCAAATATCCAATGTTCAAATAGAATCACATGTAGTGGTGTGGACTAGAAAATAGCTATTTTTTTTTTGGGGGGGGGGGATAATATTCAATCTGTTAAAAAATAATTTTTGGCTCTCTGCTTCTCCCTGTTCATCTTCTTGTGCAATGCCAGCCACCTCCCTGAGATATGGTGCTGAAGTTCAGAGTAAACAGATTTGGTTGTATTGGGCACCTGGTCACTACAGCTGCTTTAAACTCATGAAATGGAGATTGTCATCATCAATTACCCCATTCACTGACCTCAACTACATGGTCTATATGTTCCAATATGTTTCCACCCATGGAAAGTTCAAAGGCACCATCAAGACTGAGAATGGTCAGCTTATCATCAATGGGAAGCCCATCTCTATCTTTGAGGAGTGAGATCCTGCCAGTATTAAATTGGGCAGTGCAGGTGCTGAATATGTAGTGGATTCTTCACCGTCTTAGAGAAGGCTGGTGTTCACTTGCAGAGTGGAGCCAGAGGATTCATCATCTGTGCCGCTTCTGCCTATGCCCCCATGTTTGTGATGGGCATGAACCTTGAGAAGTATGGGATAACTGCCTCATTATTGTCAGGAATGCTTCCTGCATCACCAACTGCCTGGCCCCCCCTGGCCAATGTCATCCATGACAATTTTGGCATTGTGGAGGGACTCATGGCCACAGTCCACACCATCACTGCCAACCAGAAGACTGTGAATGACCCCTTGGGGAGATGGGTGTGGTGGCCGTGGGGCTTCCCAGAACACCGTCCCTGCATTTACTGGCACTGCCAAGGAGGTGGGAAGATCATCCTGAGCTGAATGGGAAGCTCAGTGCCATGGCCTGCAGTGTCCCTATCCCCAAAGTATCAGTTGTGGATCTGACCTGCTGTTTGGAGAAAGTGGCCAAATAGGATGACATCATGAAGGTGGTGAAGCTGGTATCAGAGGCACCCAGTCTTCCACCTTTGATGCTGGGCCCCTCAACAACCACTTTGCCAAGCTCACTTTCTGGTATGACAGTGGATTCAGCTACAGCAGCAGGGTGGTGGACCTTGTGGTCTACATGGCTTCTAAGGAGCAAGAACTCCCCTGGACTACCAGCCCCAGCAATAGCACAGGAGGAAGAGAGAACCAGTCAGCTGCTGGGGAGTCCTTGTCCCATCTTGATCCGCCTACACTGAGAATCTCCATTCTCCACAGTTTCTATCCCAGACACTTTGAAAAAGGGGAGGGGCTTGGAGAGTCCTTCCTTGTCATGGACCATCATTAAGGCACATTGAAATTGCCTCCTCTTCCCCCACAAAGATAATTGTGCTTCCTGCTTGCTAGCCCCTCAAGAGATAGTGCCTGTCCATTTCCCTAGCTTGACCACCCAAGCATATATTGAGTTTCGGAGGTCCTAACTCCCTCTCAATAAATCCCCCCTTTTAATTTAAGAGAGTCAGACATTGTTCCTGTAACTTTGGCTGGAGGCATCTATTTAGGGGTTGACTTCAGACCTTGAAGATCTTTTTATTACATAATAGAACAAAGAAACAACTTGGCACCTAAACCAACTGGATGAAATTAAGCATGAATGCATTCAAAGATGTGCATTTGGATTAAAAACTCAATTGCATAAGCCGAGATCTGATTGAGCAGTGGTTCATGTGACAGTGCTGTATGGTTTCATCTGAACCTAAAGCTCAGTGGGGAAGCCCCTTGAGGTGATTTTACCATTATCCTCAGGGTATATAAGATGGCCTGAGGCGCTTCCTACTTAGTTCTGTGTGACTTTTTCCTTGCAAAATTAATATTCAGAAAGTTCAATCAACTGTCTCCCTTTCTATTATGGCTTTTCTAGCTTCAGTAATCTGTACAGAACTTTAAAAACAGGATTTTTTGAAAAAAAGAGACAGTGTTCAAACCCCTTAATATTATTCAATACTGTTGTGTGCAAACGTCTTTTGTGAAATTAAAGAGACATTATCATTTGGAGGATTACAAAGAGAAATTTATATAATTTATATAATTTTTTATATAATTATATAATTTTATATAAATTTATGTAATTATATTAATTAGATATCCACAAGAAGTGGATGTCATCATTTTTAAATCAACTTTGTAGGTACGAATTTTGTCATTTTAGTCTCCAAATAACCCCCTACTGCTATTTATCCTAATTACTACTTATTAGCTCTACGTCACAAAAATAAGCTCAGAGAGTTTAGGTTACTTGTTCAAGGTAATAAGACAAAGCTAGGATTTAAACTCAAGTTTTCTGACTTCAAACCCCATATTACCTCACAACATCATCCCTTATTTGGAAATTAAGGTATACATGCCAATTAAATGGATTTATTGAACTTGGGATTTTGATGTTTAAATGCTGAACCTTGTCAAGGACATGCATATATTTGAAATGCTTTTTATGTGTGTCAAAAGAGACTCCTGGATTCATCTGAAATGTGTGACTACTTTTAATAAGTGTATTAATAAGTATATTTACTCTGTCAGTGATAAAATATCCAGATGTTCCTTTCTGCTTCTATTGATAGAGTCTCTGGCTTTTATGCCACGTTGATGACATTGGTGCTAGAAGTTGGGGGTAAAGGCACTGAATTAGGAGTGAGTGAGAGAAGATATTGAAAGGGGCTTGAGATGCCACAAGCACTGCTGGGCCACATGAGGTCAGTAAACCTTCTGATATTTTTGTAGTCCAGACCGATCTGCGTTTTCTGTGTTATCACGGGGGCTCCTAAGGACCACAGCCACGACAGGGGCCACTCTGCAGGAGGCATGGCACTTCACTCAGTAAAGATTGGTTGTCCAGGATTGAGTGCTGGACGCTCAAAAATATATGAGACACGGTCCCTGCAATCACAGAGCTGGACAGACAGACATATAAACAAATTACTTGGATGAGCAGCAGCTTGCTGGACTTCATGATTTCTGAATTATCTAGTTTTTATACTCATGGTAAACAACCATTTTTTTGGGTTGGGTCAGCATATATTCACATTAAAAAAATTCTTGCCCATCTTTTTTAAATTAGGAGAAGTTATATAAAAATATGGATTTTCAGATTTTTGGGGAAAAACTGGAACACCTAGCAACCCTGACTGAGTTTTCCCCTACAACAACAGTAGGCCTGAGCTGAGTCAAGGTACGGGTTCTCCACTTCACCACTCTCCACCACTCTGTACTGTCCCTGACACTGAGACCAAGAGTCAGTTGCTTTTTATCCTTGTGCATACACTATTCTCCTGGACCTGTTTTACTCCTATATATAATCTCCCAGCCCTGTAAATATTTGAGTTTATGCTTCTATTAAAACTTTAATTGTTATGAAATGACATATATAAATAAGGGCCAAATGAATAACATTATATTTGATTATCAATATTTAGGGAAATCTCAATACCTACCTGTTACCCTTTACAGTGCATAAGCAGGGTCAGCATTTATCTTCAAACAGAGGGCTTCTGCGTCACAAATTAGGGAATCCAGCTTTCTTTTTTTTTAAATATTTATTTTTTATTTATTCACCGCCCCCCCAAGTTGTCTGCTCTCTGTGTCCATTCGCTGTGTGTTCTTCTGTGACCGTTTCTATCCTTATCAGTGGCACCGGGAATCTGTGTCTCTTTTTGTTGCGTCATCTTGCTGTGTCAGCTCTCCGTGTGTGCAGCACCATTCCTGGGCAGGCTGCACTTTCTTTCACGCTGGGTGGCTCTCCTTATGGGGCGCACTCCTTGCACGTGGGGCTCCCCTACGCGGGGACACCTGTGTGGCAGGGCACTCCTTGCGCGCATCAGCACTGCACATAGGCCAGCTCCACACGGGTCAAGGAGGCCCGGGGTTTGAACCGCGGACCTCCCATGTGGTAGACGGACGCCCTAACCACTTTGCCAAGTCCGCCACCAGCCTTATATTTTTATTTGTTAAATCTGGCAACCCTAAACCAGTGTACTCCCTAATATCCATCCATCCATTCATTCATTCATTCATTCACTCATTTAGTTTACACATATTCATGGAATACTTGTTATTAATACATGCCAGGCACTGTTCTCAGGACTTACAAAAACTAAATCAAACAAGGATTGCTAACTTTGAGGAGGCTACATTCTAGCAGGAAGAGACAGATAAATTATTTAATTGTTAAATAATTAAATTACATAGTATAGGAGATGATTACAGATGCTACGGAAAAAAGAAAGTGTCCAGACCTGAGGCAGAGCAGTCAGACATCCACACCAAGCCACTGGCTAAGGGCCATCCTGGTACTTTGGGCTCTAAGCATCTGCAGATAACAGTGTCTCCAGAAGCCTGGGGAAGTCCTCCAGAAGAGAACCACAGGTATAGAATTTTGGAGTCAAAGATCCTTGAAACTGCTGGAGGGGTACATAGAAAAAGGTAAAAGGAAGCCCATGAGTCTAGGTGGGGAGCCGATGGTGTCACCACACATGGTTGGAAGGTGGAAAACTTAGAAGGGCTGTGTGCCCCAACACCAAACTAGCCTAATAGATTGGGAATTGGCAAACTGTGGTCCGTGGGTCAAATCCAGCCAGCTGCCTGTTTTTTTTTTAAATAAAGTTTTATTGGAACACACCATGCCCATTCGTTTACCTATTGTCCATGGATGCTTTTGCACTGCAATGGCAGAGCTGAGTAGCTGTGATAGTGACCATATGGTTTTCAAAGCTGAAAATACTTACTATTTCTAACCCTTTACATTAAAAAAATTGCCCACCCCTGGAATAGATCCTCATCTTGATCTTAGGACCAAATACTCAGACTGCTTCTCTATTTTCAAATCTTAGCCTTACATGTGAACCTTGGAGCTGATCAGTGTTTGAAAATGAGGAAAGGGACAGGGCAATGGTCCAAGAGAACACAAAATGTAAGCAGAGCCCACTGGATGAGACAAATGAGGAAGTGTGTCCAAGAAACAGCAAGTCTGACTAAATTGGTGATGTGTCTTATCCTTCCAGCTTTGGGGAAAGTAAGGACAAAGTAAGTTTAAGGAAGAAAAACAGAAAATAAAGAACTGGGAAGAGGAGAAGTAGCATGGAAGTATGGTCCCTCTCAAAGGAGGAGTGGGGAAAAGGGATGTTGATAGCTTCCCCAGGGTTTTGCCCTCTCTACTGGAAATATAAATATTCCCCTTCAGAGGTCAGTGCTTTCACCAAAAGGAAATAATGCAGAAGACTTCTATTATTCTATTCTTTGGAGTCTCCAGATATATCCATTTTTCCTCTTTGTGGTCTTCCTGAGGAGTCCAATAGTTCTGGGAGCAATAATAAAGAAATGTAGATGGCAAATGCTTGTGCCCACATTATTTTATGGAAAGATAGGTTGTATTTACTGTCCCCTCCCAAGAGCAAAACCAGAAATTTTGAGCTTTGAAACTCAAAAGCAGAAGCAGATAAAAACCCATGGCACAGGAATCATGTGTGTGACAGTCAGCACAAAGTTTTTGTTACTGGAAAGAAGCAATAAAACTGATGCATGCGTGTTGTCAAGTTAGATGACAGAGAATGTTTTTTTTAATGGTTTTTAACTATTTTTCCATGCCATGATATCGTAGACTCACCATATGTATCATATTTAGTGTATGGTCATCGAAGACAAAACCATTCCCTGAATGTAAGGTGGAGGGTCTCACCTTAAGAAAATGTGCCTGTTATCAGCCACTACAATCCCACCAGTCACCTGGGGTTGCATGTCTCTATGACCAAAACCTACTTTCCTTCACCAGTGCTTCTTGATGGATTAGCAAAGCCTATGTCGACACAGTCCCAGGCATCATATCTCCTCCTGGACAACCGGGGTCTGTTGGGTTTTCCTCTAAGAGGAAATGTGTGGTGGATGTGGTTAGGATTGTTGTGTTTTTGCCACTGATGCAGCTGTGGAATGCAGAGATGGGGATTTCAAGATGCATGAGCTCCAGTTTTGATCTCCCATTTTAGCCTCTGTCTGTAAAGTTCAAGACTACCATTTTAAATGCCCCCAAAAAGGTTAAAACAGAGTGATAGAGAGAAGAAACTGTTGAACTGTGATACTCCTACAATGGAAATCTTTTTCCTTCTTTGTGCTTTCTAGTTTTTCAACAATAAATATCGATAACTTGCATAATACAAGAGAACAACAACAAAAGTTGGGTGGAAAAACAAGCAAAAACATTTTTCCTCTGAAATCTCTATTTGCTGCCACAGTTGTGACCTACATTGTGACTCGATTCAAGGGATCCAAAGTGGACTGGTCTGAGACCCAGTGATCCACTCCAATGACACATTAGTAAAGGAATAGGATCAGCCTAGAGGTAAGTAATCCCTTTGGGTCTTAATGAATCTTTCTCTATGAAAACATTTATTGGTATCCTAAGTACAACTAAGCAGGTCCTGAATTTCAGAGAGTAGTCCAAGATTTGGAAATGAGGGCCGTGATACCTACATATGGGAGATAGCAAGACATGCCAGTCTCTTTTCAGCTGTAATGAAGCAGGCAGCTATCTTAATATTATGAGCATCTGTGAAGGGCTTCAATATTGCTGTTCACCATGAGTATTGTCATTGCATCAGGGTCCCTTGAACTTGGACTGAGGTTCAGTTTTTGGAGCTAGTCCAGGTCTGGAATTGTTTGGTTATATTGGCTCTCCCAGCATTACATATGTACAAATAACCAAACACCCTACAAACTCTCTCTCTTTCAGAGATAATATCTTAAAGACCTCAATAATGAAGTCCATTAACACAAGAGAGAGGCTGCCACGTGGGACCCAGACATTGGTGCTACAGATAAGGCAGTATGAAGAGTGATTTGTTGCTATGTGACCATTTCAGCAGGTCTGGTGAGGCAAGATGCCCTTAAACAGTCAGGAGCACACCTAAAAGTCTCAAAAATAGGAGTATCAAAGGAAGCTCTGGAGTGGCTCTGCCAACAGACAGGAATCCCAGGTAGGTTCCTGTTTCCTCATGTATTGCATGTTCTTCACTTGGTGGTGGTATTTGTCAAACAACCTCTAGGATTTACTGACTCTCTCTTTGGTTTCGACCGATTTGTCTTTGGAGTGAATGGATCTCTGTGTGCTCTTATCTGGAGCCTTTAGCTCTCAGTGGTAATGAAACTACCCAACATATAGAGACAGTTCTAACTTCTCTTTGTATACCTTTTATTCTTTCTGATAAACACTAATCATTCAGGATAAGTTCACCCACATCACAGTGGACTGGGTAATTAGATAATTGCAATTTGTCATTGGCAACAGTAAGCATTCACTGAACTCCTATCCTGTACTGAATACCACACCTTACATTGGTGATTTAAAGACACGGTGGCATCACCACACCAATTTCCCTTTGTGGTCACTCTAATTCCTAATGTACAAGTGCCAGGTTTACCTATGAACTCTGTGACCTTGGTCAAGCCTCTTAACTTTTATGACTTTTAGTTCTCATCTATAAAGTAGGAATAATCATATTTCCAAGGGATTTTGTTAGGAGCAAATAAAACAATGTACGTGGAAGAATGTTGAAGATTATACAAATAAAAGAGATTATTGTTACTTTTACTGGACAAGGAAAGATCTGTCACATAAACATGATGAGTTAAAAGAATATATTACACTCATCTGTAAGCCAAGTCCACAGGTCATTCAGAGATCTCTATGAGAGATGTTGTAACATATAAGTGGTGGCTAGTACACGTGCAAACTTGGTGAATGCCACAGTGAAGGAAGCACCATGCCTGGCACATAACGGGAACACCAGAACTGTCTGTGGAAGTGAGCAGGATTGAGTCTTAAAGAATGAGTAGACATTAGGTAGCTTAATAGTACAGTGGATTCGCTTTCCAGGCAGATGGTGCTTTGGGCATCGAGGAAATTTTAGGAAGTTTGGTGACCTGAGGATACAACCGTGTGAACTGGGAATTGATGAGAGGCGAGACTGAAGAAGGAAACAAGGACCAGGTCATGAAAGGCACTGGGAGCTAGGCAGGAGTCTCTTCTTCATTCTGAAGGCAATTGGAGGCACCAGAAAGGTTTTAAATAAAAGAGAAATATGTTCATATTGACTTTTTAGAATGATTGTTCTGGTGGCAAGTATAAGATGGGTAGAGCTATAGGAGAATGTTACAGAAATGTAGATGAGAGTCAGAAGAAGCTGAACTAAGAAGTAGCTGGTGGGGTAGAGACCAGAAGACAGATTCAAAAGGAACTTATGGGGCAGCATTGCCAGGACTTGGTGGCTTGGAGTGTGTGTGTGTGTAGGTGGGTTAAGATGAGTCCTGGATTCTGCTAGTGGATGGCTGATAGTTGGAGCCATTAAGAAGATAAAGCAAACAGAAGGAGAAAGTCCATTGCGAGGAGGGTAAGTCATTTTCATAATCTTCTGCTTTAAGGAAACACAGAAATGTTTCATATATTTTAGGAAGATTTTCGATTTTTCAATACACGAAAACCTCCTTAGCTGTTACCTTCTTCTACCGACGATGGTTTAACTCATGGTATGGGAGATAAGCCAAATGGATCAGAACTGCTGCCTGCTTGGATTCCTTTCTGAGGGCAGAACAACGAATGAGGAGCCTAGAACTGTTTGCTAGCAACTGGCTGGTTCTGAACTCTGTCCTACCATAGATTTTTGATTAAACTCATCAACCATTATCCTGCTACACTTGCCACTGAATAGTTTATGTGTATATGGTTAGTTTAGTGGAAAATTATTATTGGAACAGCTTTGGGAATCATTTAAAACAGATACTGGTGATTGTCTTCTAAGTCCAGGTTATTCTTACACATTCATTTTTTGTCTGGAAGTCGGCCTCATGCACTGCTTTTCATTATTTGAATTTTGAAATTCATTTTATTTGTGAAATATTATAACAAGAAGCAAGTGATGATTTCAGTTTCTGGAGAAATATAACTTTTTTCACAATTAATATGAGTTTCTTGAAGTCAAAGATTATTTTCATTTATTTCTGAGTTCTCAGCATATAGAAGTTTCTGGCACATATGAAGTGCTTAGCAGATATTTGTGGAATCTGAACGATTGAATTTAAATGATGGCTGCTTGACTGTTTTTAAAAGAAGACATTTTAGAGTCTCCTAAGTCAAACAACAAGTGTAATCATGAGCAGGACCTTTGCCCAGAATATTTTTAGAGAATTTCAGATAGGAAGAAAGCTGGATAAATGACTTTATTTTGCCTGTCCCCACCCACTGGGACAGAAGCAGCAGCAATTTTTTGCTTCTCTTATAGTTAGATTCCTGGCCACTTTCCTTGCTCATTTATAAGGCATGGTCACTCAGAGTTTTGGTTCTATTGCTTGCTGCAAAACGCTTCTTATCAAAAAGAACAGGAAGTTGAAATTTGGATCATCATGTGGCATAAGAAATGTTTGCTAAGGGTCACTAAAAATATGGCATTCGTGATTCTACATATTATGATTTTTTTTCTCTGCTTTCTTTAGCAAGATGCTCCTGTCTTCCTTCTGAATTAGCAAATTATATACAACATTAACTCATCCATTCTATCCCATTGAATATCAAGCAGGATATTGTGAATGCCCAAAATTACCAGAACATGCAATTAAAGACTTTACTTAAGAGCAGCAAAACTCTTTCCCAGCAAAACTCTATACAACACCTGGCTCACAGCTGGCTGTCAGGAGTAGAAGGTGGTAGCTCTGAGTATTGCCTGCTCGAGATCATGTCTCATCTTCAGCCTTCTGCGTCTATCGAGACTTCCTCTTTTGTGTGGTCGTGGGGATTGGGCACCACGAGGCCCCATCCCTCCACCACAGAGTGGGATGAGTGTGTGACCCAGGAGGGACAAGTCAGCTACACCATTCCCAGGTTAACAGTGGTTGGTTCATAGACAGGCACCTGACTCAGTGTCCTGGGGCTGAGAGTTAACAAACACATCTGAGGAGGGACCCAGGCAGGTCAGGCAGGGCTCTGATGACATCACTGGAACCACAGGATCCGGCCATACTTGAGCTCCACAACAGGACATCCCAGTTAAAGAGCAGAGCTTTCTCTCTCTTTTTACATTTTTAACAAGCTTAAGCTGGATTTCTGTCACTTGCAACCAAAGGAGTCCTAATGAATATAGTATTTCATTTGAAAAGTTAAAATCGTCACAATATTAACCAGTCTGCTTGACCCCTTCTTTAATAAACATTTGAGGTTGCAGTGTATGCTTATTCAAATGCTTACAATTTAAACGACATACCTGAGTTCAAGACACACTTGGAAGCTCATGTCAAACAATTCTTTATTTTTATGGTACAAATTAAAAGTGACAGATCTGAAGCTGTTAAGAAATACACAAAGTGCAGCTTTACTGACCATACAGATATTGCTCTAGATTAAGTACAGTTTTGTCAGTTTTTTTTTTTTTTTTAATGTTAAGCAATCTGTGCAGATAAATCAGCTTTGGTTTCAATATCAGAGCAAGAAAGGAGCTTTTAAATATCCAGTTTGGCTTCTTGGTCACAAGTCCATCATATCAACTTCTCATCATGACAATTTTTTCAAAACAACCCAGTCTATTTTCCTGCCCTCCTTCCTGCTTCCTGCTCCAGGCATGGAGAAGAAAAGCCCTTTGCGGTGGCTCCTCGGTGACCCTGGTGACCAGTCTAGATCATAGCACAGAGGACAAAAAAAATCACTTTCTTGACAACAAATAAACAAAAGTGCTTCACATAATTTCAAGTTGAAGACAAGCAAATCACATGACAAAAAGCTCATTACAAAATGTTATCCAAACAGATTTTACAGTCAAACATTGAAATGAAATTCGATTTCCTTTGTCGCCATCTTTTTAAGCTTGGTCATTAACCGGGTACAAGTAGAGTGCTGAGGTAAAACACTGACGAACAGTTTGTATTTCTTTTTTTTTTTTTTCTTAAAATAGGAACAGTTTAGTATTGCAAGATTGTCAGCAACATTTAGCCATATCTATACAATGTGCATATACCTACAAACATTGAGCTTTGGTCCAGCGTAGAGAAGATGAGCAAAGGCATTTTACGATTTCTTTTTGGTTATAGCTTGAGTTCTTTGATACGCCTCTACTTGTGTGTGTGTTTTTCCTTTCTCCTTTTGCTTTCTTATTCTCTTTAGTGTTTGTGTCTTTGTGTGTGTGTGTATCTGTGTGGTTACAACAGATAGAAACCAAAACCTTGCAGTGTAATTAAAACTCTCAAATGCTGAAAATGTTTTTGGTTGAAAAAGAATTTTAAAAAATCCCCACGTACAAGTGCAAAATGTAACACCAGTTTTCTTTCTTTTTTTAATAGAGAAGAAAATGAAGACGGCAATACTTTAGGAAGAGCTGAGAAAGATATCAAAGCTTGAAATACAATCACATATGCCTGAAGTGGCTTTTATTTTGTTTTTGGCGGCAACCTCGACCTTCAGTTCATGGAAACATAAGAGACACTTAAATGCTATTGGTAGAGGAAGTTGCTTACAAGTGGAAATAAGAAATGTTGTAATAAGGTTAAGCAAGAGGTGTGGTCCCAAAGAGTTACACATTATAATTTATATTCATAAGAATCTGTTCAGGCACCTTTTTATGCCTTGTAGCAAAAAATTTATCTGTAAAAAATTAATATAAGAAGCATTACAACAGCTTATAAATAATTTATAAAACAATATAAAATTATAAAACTATAAAAAAATCACTGCACGTGAATGCTTTTATGACTGTGGGATGAATATATTCCATTTTTTTTCTGCTCTGGAAGATCACATTATTTTATATATCCACTGTCCTAGTTATACCCTCCCAATTATAGTCAGAACTGAGCAGGCCTTATGTAACCGCTGCTGGTATATATTTAAACATTGAACACCCGTCATATGTTATCTTGTTAACTTTTCTTCTTGGGAGCTTTGCTTGATGGAATTTGGAGCAGGTCCTAGGAGAATACAAAATCTGTTTTAATCAATAGATTGTTGGGTTTCTGGGTTATTGGTATTTGTGTAGTTTTTAATTTGGCAAATGTGTATATGATGTTGGCAATGAAGGTCAGGCTAGCTGTGATCCAATTAGCATCAGACTGGCAAAATGGAAACATCTTTACAAGCGACTGGTTCCACTTTCAGGATTTCTTTTAGAGGTTCCTTGCTGGTAGTCTTCTGATTGCTGCATAAATCCATCTTGGGGGGAAATTATACTGTAGCATTTATAGCACCAGCAAGGAGCCAACAGAAGGAAAAGCTCAGTCCCCATTGAGGAAGGAGCTGTTAGGGGAAGAAAATGGTGATTGTAATCAGTTGGGCAACTTGAGGTGAGGTTTCTCTTTTTTTCTTTCAAAAATTTCTTTTAGATAGGACATGAGCATGATTATTAATGAACTATTCAGAAATATTTACATTTCAATAGCAGGCAAATTGATGGTTCTTTTTTGCTTGCCCCTTTAACTAAACACCTTCTGCCTATACTTGGAAGAAAACATCATCTGCAGGAACCGAGGGCTAATTTGCATAGCCAACCCCCGTCGTCTCAGTGTTTCCTTCTGGCTTACAAGGTTATTTTGGCCCATATATCTTTTGGGTGACTTATTTTTAAAAATTGAAATCATCCTCTAGGTCTAATAGTGAAGGCTATTCTGATGTGTTAGATAAGCCACTTCTCTTTTGTTCTTTTAGTGGAGACACTTCACTATTCAAACTTCCTTTCTCCCCCAAGAAACCAGCCCCCAATTCTAATTGCTTAAATTTGTCTGCCAACTTTCGGCTCCATTTATAGATTCCAACAGCAAATTACTGCCCCCCACCCCCCCGAAAAAGTCTGCCATCATAATTGGAATGAAAGGAGTAGCAGAAAAGAGGAGATTAACAGGATCTGCCGCCGTATTTTCTTTTTGGGCCTGATTCTTTGTGTGTGAGAATGGGTGTGTGCATGCTGTGTGTGTACTTTGACTGAAATCTTGAGACATTTCTTTGGCTATCAGACTTCTGAGAGAAATTGCTTTGCACAGAAGCATAAAATAGATGTAAGTATTGAACCAAATGTGCAGCTTATGTTTATATTACAAAATTAGTTTTGGTCAGCTCTCCATGTACGTGGCCAGCAGACTGAGAAAAATCCCAAGCTCTGGTGTGGATGGTGAGCACAATTACGGCTTATGCCAGTGTTGACAGTTCATCAAGCAAAGCCCTAGTTATTCTGGAGTCTCTACTGCATTCCACTAGATCTGAGTGGAAAAGACACTTTGTTCCTCCCCACTTCGGAGGCCCTACCTGCAGACCCTGGAGTCCACGCACAGGGGAGGTGGAGAAATGGAGAGAAAAAGAGAAACACGAGCTCTGTTTTTTTTCCCCCTTTTTTTCAAACCCCTAAGTCAAAGTGAGAAGGAAGCAACAAATGCTTTGGCACACGATCCAGGATGCCTGACCCCCACCCCCAAACAGAAAACAGAAAAAAGAACTTTTCTCAAAATAAAACAAAACAAAAAACACAACAAAACAACAAGAAAGAAAGAAAGCAAGCAAGAGTGAGCCTCACAGAATCGCTTCCATGGTGGCACACACCCCATAGCGGCGACAGTAGATGGGAGAAATCAGGCGTCCTATTTTTCTGACAAGTACAAATGTAAAAATTTGTAACAACTTTACGCACAGAGAAGAAGGAGACTAACCATGGTGTTTGCAATGCCGTGTTTCTGACTTTGGTTAATAGGTTTCAGAATGAATCAGCACTTAGTACCTGGAGGGATGCGGTCCCTCCTCCAGGTGGCAGGCTTGTATTCACTTTTGACAAGAGAAAAGTGTTATTATTTTGTTGTTTTGTGGTTTTTTGTGTCTTTTTGGCTTTGTTTTGTTTGTTTTCTTTTTCCTCAAAACGAGTTCACATTTTCATAATATACAGAAAAAAGTATGTGGTTATTTATTTGGTTCGCTTTAAGTCCATTAAAAAACTGGCTTTGGGGAGACAGGTGGGGGAGGAATCTATCCTGCCACACACATCTTCAGGGTGGTGTGTTCCTGGTTTAAAAATTTCCAAGAAAAAAAAAAATTTGTTTTTTTGAAAACCAATGGACTAGTAAACCATTCTGTCCACTTGGTAGTTTTCTTAGTCTCTTACTTACAAGGGTGATGGCTGGGGATTTTTTTTTTTTTAATTTTTAAAACATTTTAAATTTTTTTAATTTTTTCTTTTTTTTTTTTTTTTGGCAGAGTCCCGAGGGTGGAGTTTCGTGTCTGTGAATTTCACTTTTGATTACGAGGTGGGCATCTCTTCAGGAGTTTTCTTCCAGAGAGTCTGTTAAGGGCTCCAGAGGGACGCCCGTGGCCGGTTCGTGCTGTTTTAAGCGTTTAATTGTGTTCTTCAGGGCTTGCCTCTTATTGCAGAACCAAACTCTAACTACTTCCCGGTCATAGTTCAGCTTCTCGGCAATTTCGGTCATTTCCTGCCCCGAGGGGTGTGTGTTCTTCTCAAAGTGGGCATTGAGGATCTCGAGGGCCTGGGGCGTGAAGGAGGTGCGCCGCTTGCGCTTTTTGGACGGCTCGCTCCCGATAAACTCGGTCAGGTTCTGCATACCTGCTCGGTGGCGGGCCTCAGCCTCAGCCATCCACCGCTCAAGCACCGGCTTGATCTTCTGGGCACTTTTAGGGGTGATGTCCAGCTTTTCAAACCTGGCAGGATACAAAAGGCCAGGGTTCAGTTTGGCTGTCAGACTGCTAGCTATAGTGTTCTCTTGGGCTTCCTGTGGTAGGAAAAAGTGGCTTCTCAGGATGGTGTGTCTGGGGGGAGAATTGAGAAAGAACAGTCTTACACTGCGTCCTCGGCCAGGGTGGGCCTCCTGCCTGCCTGCCTGACGGGCTGGCAGAGCGAAGTCACTCCAGATTCACAGCCAGCGGCCCGGTAGCCGTCCCTGAGCTCTGCAGCCAGCGCCCGCCCTCCTCCAAGCATGCTTCGTGCCAGGGCATGCGATGCACCCCCCCGCCAGCACGCAGACACCCAGACAGACACGCAGACGCGAGGGCGAGGAGACGCGGGGAGAACAGCAAGACACGGGACAGCGGTGGAAGGAAAAACAAGCGCGACTCAGATCTCCCCCTGCAGGCCCAGAGGTCAAAGCTTTCATTCGAATTGCACCAGCATCGTTTCCCCAATCCTCAGAATCCTTAAGGCAAAGAGGAACACCCGGAAGTGATATCAAAGACGGTCCTTTTTTTTTTTTTCCCAATCATTCTTTTCATGCTTTATATTTGGCTTTTTTAAAGTCCGTCCCATCCCCCCCACCCTCACATTGACTCGATGAAGAAAATGTTATAGTTCTTATACAGTCAGGGATGGCACCTGGGATGTGCCATTTAAAACTCTCTTTTTTGTGACTCAGTTTAACCTCTCTCTCAGCTCTCTCTTTGGATCACAATTTTCACCATATGTGAGCATATGGTAAAACAACCCATTGCTACTTTACTGCTCTCTAAGAACTCTCCACCCCTGGCTGTACTAAGCCTCACTCCTTCCAAACACTGCCCGGCATAATGGTTGACTTTTGCACCAGGGCATCAAGCTGTGTTTAATGTGAGATATCTGCGAACTGTACCTGAATGATGCCATTTTCTGTAAATGAGGTCTTCTAGATATCAATTGCCATCACCCATTCTTTGCTACATTGGCTTTAAAAAATATGAAGCATCTTGGAAAAAATTATATAGAGTGTTTTAAGAGGTCATCCTGGAACTTAATTCATATTCTCAATGAAATACAAAAAGGCACCTCTTTCTTTTCGTTTGTCTGCTTGTTCGTTCTAAACCCAGATTTACAACCATCCAATACGACAAGTTTGGATACAAAGAATTGCCCTCTCTCTGTTAAAGTGTTCAATGCTGTTGAAAACAGCAGTGCTCAGACTGCGGATTGCATGTTATTACAACGGTCCGTTCTCACAGAATTAACGTGAACCTGCTTTAGTCAGTCAGAATGTTTTGTAAGGATGCTTGCAAAGGGACAGAAAAGGATAGCTTCCATTATGTGCCGTAATCTTATTTTTGGCACCATATCTTTTGTTGTGGTGAGCAGCACAAATGGTATCAATTTCTAATGTGATTCTCCTCAGCATTCCCTTCCATGCATAGTTCATGGAGTTATTTGTTTACTTTAGAAAAGAACAACAACATCGACTACCAATCAAGCAGGGAAGAAGTACATTTTGCTTTCAATACAGATGGAACGAATCATTTAATGTCATTTAATGAGCTTGGCACTGCTGGCAAGCTCCCCAAAGTTTCTCATCGCCATACCAATTTGCTATGCACCACATTTTGTCGTCATTCACTGTCAGAACCCCAGGCTTATACTCTTGATAGCACAGCAGGCTTTATACAGCACTGACGGCTGAAGCTTGTGAAAAGGATGTCTAGGGTTTTGCAAGGTTTTCTTCCTTTGTGTCTCTGACACAGAGAGCCTCCTCAAAGCAGCACCTAGGAGTCACCACAGCTAACAAGGGAGAGGGGTCACAGGGGTGCGTGGGCTCAAATGCACCCTTTAAATGAAACTGTCCTAATGTCAGACCTAGGTCTTTCTCAAGACTTTTCATTTCTTGTTGGATAGCTTGTAAGGCTACCTCACGGAAACACTGGAAGGTAGAGAAAGGCCAGAAAGTCAAGGCATGTTCTATTATATAATGAATTCCCAAGGTCTCCTTTCATTATAACCATAGGCTGGTTTGGTTTTTTTTGTTTGTTTGTTTGCTTTGGTTCTGCCCCCTGGGGAAGACCTTAGAAATCAACATAGTTTCTTGGGAATGCCCAAGAAAAACTACACAAAATAGTAAAAACATTAACTAGCCCTCAAACCAATAAAGGGCCATCACATTTTAGG
This sequence comes from Dasypus novemcinctus, assembly GCF_030445035.2. Lineage (NCBI taxonomy): Eukaryota > Metazoa > Chordata > Mammalia > Cingulata > Dasypodidae > Dasypus > Dasypus novemcinctus. The sequence continues at coordinate 18,875,258 of NC_080677.1, forward strand.
GCTAAAAAATAAGCCAAAGAGGTATTGAGCAACAATAGCAAATTGGCAACAGCATAAAAACCTGTGGCTGCCTTTATCCCAAGGCTGTCAAGATGAAACAAAATTAGTGTTTCCCAACAGGGAGTGGAGAGTATTCATATCGTTGATGCTGCTTGTTAGTGTTGATGCTTCGGTACATGTTGTTTGGAATAACATATACAAGCCTTGAAACAAATTTCCCAGCAGTGGTTTCCTTGTATAGGCTGAATAAAGGTTATTTTCTACAGGGAGGTATCTTATAAGAAAAAACAGTAGGGGAGGCCATAGAAGTCAGAGGATCCTATGGTGCTTTTTGTATTTAACAACAATCAATGGGTTTTATGGAAAATCATTGAGCAAAATGTGAGCTGCAAGCTACTACCCCATACTGATGTTATTTATAACCTTAGTCTTAAACTGCAGGAAAAGTACACTTCCGTCCTTTGGGGAATACATTAAAAGTATAAAGAGGAGATAAAAAGACAGCATTTCATGGATCACCAAGAACAAAATCCACTTAAATGAGTTTAGAGTTGGTTTCTTGGCTTTTCCTGATGGAAGAGGACTCGGAAGGCATTGCCCAAGAGGCAAAAGCTCTCACCGAGTGCCTTGGCACCTCATGCATAAACATGGGATTAGTGCAACGCGCGCACACACACACACACACATGCATGGGGCCTGCAGCTGAGGCCGTAACCCAGGTCAACTTGAACACAACCAAGGCGGGATTCTGTCATTTATTTCTTTAATTTGGGGGGTGGGGGTGAGGGGAGGCTAAGGTTAGGCCAGATTCTCCCTCCCGTTTCCTGGGCCATTTAAAGCTGCTGCTTCTTTATAAAATACGCTTTTAAAGCTGAGTCTGGGAAGGCAAGTTTAAAAAATTGCTTCAAGATAGCGGTTCCTTTTCTTTTTAATGCGTTCCTTCTTGGCAAATCCTCATAGCCATCTCTGGGCAGAAATGGCGGGAGTGTGCACACCATCAGGGCCAGGGACTGCGAAGAGGAAACGGGCTCTCAGCCACAAAGGAGTGTGGTGCTGGAGGAAGCCCACCCCCCGGCCCCCAGCCTCGGGCAGGGTGTTTCCAATGAGACCACCTTGGAAGTCCTCTGTGAGTTGACAGGGGTCATCAGGCAAGGACCCCAGCTCTGTGTTAGCACCTGGATTGGCACTGTAGAGCGTCAGTTCCCACCCACGGCCGCCCCACCCTCGGCTCCCGCGCGCTGCCCCTCCAGCTTTGCCCACCCGGAGAAGAAAAGCGGAGCCACGAGGACCGAGGCGGCCCGGGCCGGCCAGGAGAGGGGACAGCATGCGGGCACGGGTTACCTGCAGATGGCCGACTGGCTGTACGCGGGGCCCTCTGTGGCACTGAGCGCCTGCCCCACCTGAGTCTGGGTCAGGCCAAGCGACAGGCGCCGGATTTTAAAAGCTTTGGCAAATTCTCGGATCTCCTCCAGATTAACCCCATCCACCTCACCCGCTGCCGTTTGAGGATCTGTGGAGATGTTTTTAAAAACAGGATCAACATGTCAACACACAGCCGAGTCCTCCCTGTTTATCTGGGTTTATAAGAGAGTGGCTCTCCTTAACAGCAGAGCATCGGGAGACCAGCTTGGCAGAAGGTTCTCTGGATCACCCTGGGGAAGGCGCCCCAAGCCCCCTCCTCAACTCGTCACACCTCAAATCAGCCTTGGAGATGTGCCATCCCAGACCCAGCCACAGCTCAGCTCACAACGCAGGAGCCTGCTTCCGAGGGCTGAGCCTCTCACGGCCAGTGTGGGGACCTCCCCCTTGCTATGGGGGCTGCAGCGCCCTTTGGCCGGTAAATATGAGCAACTATTGTGCAAAAATTTGAAGAGGGGAGGGTTTCAATTTGAAATGTCTTAAATGGGATTTTTTTAGTGCTGAAAAACGCCCCTGATGAGAAAATCATTTTGCAATTTTTTTTACCCTTCCCTGGATGCCCCTTAGTCAGGTTAATTGACGATAATGTTGCCTAATTTCTTGTGTTGACACGAGCCCCTCAGAAAAGCATGCTTAGGAAGCTGGGAGAATAATACTGTCTTTTCCCCTCCATAGTCATTTACTGACACTGGCGCTTTTGTCCCCTGAAAGGGCACATGATAAAAAATGCCACAGGAAGGCTCCTTTGGTGCCTGATAACGTGGTCAATTTAGGACTTACCAAGGAAAATGACACAACAGCTGGAGATGAAACTCCTCCCCCCAGCTACTGATCCCTGGATAAACAAGAGCGTCCGCCAAGCTGGAGACAGCATGGGACGGGAAGGGCAGAGGATTTCAAAGTGCTGCTCTGTCCTGCCTGTCGGGAAGCCAGTCTCCCTGCAAGCCGCCTCTGTTGTTCTCCACATCCCTTGGACTTCGGTGAAAAGCTTGTCTTTTCCTCTTTCTGCACAATAACCCATCCATTTCAGTAAAGTCGAGTACTTGTCCAAGGGAGAACTGTATCCCTCTTCTGGGCCAGGGCCATAGAAACCCCTGGGATCATAAAACAGAATAAACATCTGCATCCCAAGTGCCACTTTTCCAAGGACTTTTCACACAAGGATATTAATATTTGTGGGATCTTGTAGCCTCATGTGCAGATTTTCATTATAGGGGAGGGGCCCCTCCTGCCTAAGGAAAATGGACCCCATCAAGAGAATCATCAGCAGAGGGTGCGCACGGTACCTTTATCCTCACATTTTTAAAAAGTCCCGTATGAATTTTTTATGCCATTGGTCCTCATTTCATTTGTGGACGGATGAAAAAGCAGTATGACCACTGCCATCAGTCTATAAGTATTTGTTTCAATGACTCCTGGGACCCTTACATTGCATGGAGGGAGGGAGCATGAGAAAGATATGAAGCAGTCCCGACCTCTGAGGGGTTTACAGTCCACAGGGGGCCTGGGGGATCGATACGGATGTGTAAGGAACATTACAGAAAAATACCAGGCAGAGTATAATCAAGAAGTAATGGTGCAATGCCCAGACCAGAGCGTGCAGAGAAGGGGGAGGTGAGGGGGGAAGGCTTGGTGGGGCCTCAGCCAGAGGGCAGCTTTTGGAGAGTGAGGGGCCGTGTTGCAGTCGGTGGGATGGGGAGGCAGGGAGGAGCAAAGCATTGTGGGGGCTTGGAAGGCTGCTAGCAGGGCGGAGTGGGGAGCTTGGCTAGGAAAGGTGACTCTTTCTGTGAATCACATTGACAGCCTGTGTGCGGGCGGATTATTATAAAACTGGTGTGGCTGATATGATTAATTAAAACCCTGCTTCTGCCCCTGGAAGCTTGGCAGCATTGTGGCTCCCTGCTGGAGCCCCATCTTTGGCGCTTACATCCCCAGGATGTTGGCCTGGCCCAGCCTCAAGGGCTCCCTGGAGATCCTAAGAGGTCACTCATATCCACTCACACGGCAGCCTTGAGCCCCTCCGTGCATGTCTTCATTTGAACATTCCTCCAGCAGAAGTTGCAAATGAACAGTCTGCAAATAAAACCCAGCTTTCCTACTGTTAAAAAAAAGTATTCGCCAATATTGAAACATGGAGAGACTTTTAAAGAAAATCTGCATTTTTTGCCTCCTTTTGAAATTCTAGAAGACTTGGCAGTGCTTGGCCTGCATTTAGGCTCAGGAACAACTAGTGGACTGGCACATCTGCCCATCCCCAGACCTCCTCAGGCTTGCTGCCTGCTGAGACGGAGGGTTTTACGTTTGGGACCCCTCTATTTAGATCACACACTCTTAAAGGGTTGATATAACCTCCGAGGGGGCAAAATTTGGATTGTGTGTGTGTGGGCAAGTTTTAGATATTCCAATGGCTTGTGGTTCCAGAAAGTGCCACAGTACATAAAGAGACATACTGTGTATCTGTGGCATTAACATTTCATAGGGGCGAGGGGACAATTAGGCAAAAATAGTCTAAAATGGGTCCTGGCAGGGGGAGGGGTGATCATAAAAAAAACTAGTTGGGAAACACTGGCTTTGAGGAGTGAGGGACATGGGGGACCGACTGGTCTAGTGAGACAGGGGCCTGGCCCCTCTCCGAGAGAGAGGGCAGAAGTGGCTGACAACCTTGCAAGGTGGACAGCGGAAGTTCAGAAGAGCGGGTTAGTAGATGGAGGAGGGAGCTGTTCCTCCTTTTAGGATTGTGGTTTCTTATTGGGTGGGTATGAGAATCACCTGGTGGGGCGCAGGAACATGCCTTTTTAACAAGAATCACAGGAGGTTCTGACGAGGGGACGTGGGTCCTCCGTTCTGAACTCCCTCTCCAGGGTGGCTCTGGTCTGACCGGGGCTGGGCATGACATTTTCTGAGGGGCATTGTCTTCCCTTGACCCTTTAATATTATTATTCACCAGGTTCCACTGCACAGCTGCTGTCCCACCTGTGGAAGATTGATGGGGCCAGACAGACCCTTTGAGGAGGGTCACACCCCATCTTAGCCCTTTCCCTGCACCCACTCGCACCCACTCCCACATCTCAAGATGTTTACAAGTGGCAAACATCTTGAGAGCAGCAGACTGGGGTTGCCAGTGTGCTGTGGAGTTGGGGGGAGAGTGTTTCTCTGAGCAAAGCTAAGTAGCTCTTGTGGAAAGCAAATGTGAGATCTTGGCTTATGTTAACCCCATGCCTAGAATTAGTTGAGTTAACCAGCACATCAGGAGCCCGCCCCAGGGCTGGTGTTGCCACCAGACTTGGTGGTGCAGTGATGGGCAGGTTTATGACTCTGGTTGCGAGTCTTTGTAAGTCAGTTATATCCTGTTTCTTCCCTTCCCCTTCAGCCTTCATTGTCTTTTATCTCCTGGCTAGTTCCTTGAGTCTAGGAATTAAATCTGTGTGTGTGATTGGGCAGATTGCATTTTGCCAGAACACTGAGAGTTGAAAAGCAAATTGTGGACTTCAGTCCCATTGCATTGTGAAGCATTGTGTGGAGTAGCAATAATTTCAAGCTAAAGCTCAGAGATTTGGGAGCCTGGGCCACTGTCTTCCATGGGCCTCCCTGCCCTCCCCCCAGTAAACATTCATTACACTGGGAAGCTGGGCTCTTTCTTGTTCCTCTCATACATTTCCCATTTTTGTCTTCTTTCTGGCTCACATACAAAGGGGTAGAATAGAAATTCTTGTGAAATTTAAACAGGGTGATGGTCTATTGGACAAAGGCTCAGGAAGGGGGACTCGGCATCTTTTTTATTGCAATTTGTTGATTGCTGGAGGTTTCTTTACATTCGTGTTCTCATCCATAAAAGTCAGACAGCAAATGTATTATTATGATTTTGCTCCATGAGTTCTAAGTCTATAAAAGTTCTCCCCAGCCAAATAAGGGGCCCACCCCTGGACAAATTTTAGTTTTGCCCTGATTACAATCTGCTGGACTTGTCTTCACATATTGAGATAATGCATTAGATGGTGACTGTTGGATGTTTTGAATTTATCAAAAGATTAAGGCTATTTCCCCCTAAAAAGTTTCTGCCTTAAACCCTTAGGTTTTGCCTACTGTTGGAAAATTTCCCCTTCCTTAAGGGATATATGCTTTTCTGGTTGAGGAGGGGAAGCAAGAGGTGAATATGGTAAGTGAAGCCTTCCTTGGACTGTCACTTGGGCTCTAAGTCTAGCTCAGACCTTGAGACTCCATCAAAAGATCAGTCTGGCTTTTAGTCATCCATTCTCTAGGTCTGGGAAGGTTGGGTTAATTTTAAGGATGGATTTGAGTCCACCTTAATGGGGACCTCAGGGGGATTCCTGACTCCCCAGGAGGTGGATCTAACACCTTAGCCAACTCCAAGGGCAACTCAGGGTGAGGTTTCTCTGGAATGAGGAGGAAATGGCACTTTGTATGAAAGTTTGTTCCAGATGGTCAGTCCAATCTATTAAATACCATGACTGCCAGAGTCCACCCTGAATCTGATGCCTGTTTAAGCAGCTGAAAGATTTCAGCCTACATGGGGATTACCTTGCCTGGATGTTTAAGATAATATGATGTTGTAAATTGGCAGCAACTCATGAGTACAGCAATGACATTTCCCAAATCAAATCTGGAATGTGTGGACTGAAAAGTAAAAGGAATTTTTTGGGGGAGCTAAATGCAAATTGCGTGAAAACACACCTGTTCTGTAGAATTTGGTTGTATGTTCACTGGGCTCATTCTGAATCAAGTGCTCATAATGAAGAAGACCAGATTCTTTCTTTTTTTAGCTTAGCTCCATCTGTAAGCCTGGGCATCAGGGTAAGGGGTTGCCAAGTGGCAGAGCAGTCACCGTCCATCAGCATCATCTTTCTATGACTCCCTGCTTGTGGGATTGTTATAGGAGAAATATGCAGCTTTAAAGAAGCTGCATGTATGAATTAACTGCCTCATGGAAACATCCATCTGCTTTTTAGTGCTATTCTCATAGCAAGTAATGGGCATATTTACCAAACATTTTTGAGAAATAAGGAACCATTTGAAAATGTGCAATACAATTTGGGAGAACAGCATACTTGCAACATGGTGACTTCATTGGGTTGTAGAAATGGTGTGACTTGTGATCACGTGAATTGGGGCTCCAATGGGCTGTAAACTATAGCCAGGTACTTTTGTGTTTACTTAATAGTTTCGGTTTTCCTGGGACCAACTATCAGTCTTTTGCTGTCTAAGATCAAGCTTATAAGCTAAGAGTTTTAAAAGAAAGAGTGTACTGAAGAAACAAAATGGAGCAAAACCCAGTAAACAATCAAAATCCCTAAATCTATCTATTTTAAAATAGTACATTGTAAATCTTGGACCAAATTGGGACACCTGACAAGTTATTTGTGTGACTTTTCTTCTAGACGTTCCAAAAACCTTGATTATAGAAACTGTTCATGAATCCAATGACTATGGAGACTGGGCAAGGTTTAACACAGGACAAGCTGTGTATTTGCAATGAAGAGGCACCATGCAGATGTTCTAGTAAGTGTGCATATGCATATTTGATAATTCCGAGCCCAGGTGCAGTGTTCTTCGCGTATGTTGATCTTCTTATCCTTACAAAGGCATTAACTCGGCACTCGTTTCCCTAGAGTCTGGAAGATTTTTGGAGGGTCCACCCACTCTAGATTGCCTGGAACAATGGCGGATTGGCTGGAACTAGGGTCAGAGTCAATGACCATGATGTGGAAGATTCATTGACCACGGCTTCAAACAAAAGTTCAAATCCAATTTGACCTGGGTCAAATTTAACGCCCTTGGCCCATTGGCAGGATTTGTTGGTCAATTAACCACACAACTCAATTCAAGGATCAGCTACTCTGGAAAATCTTTCTGTTCTGTCTCTGCCTCTAAAACAGAAATAACTATCCACTCGATTGCTGTAGCCCCTGTACATATGTCAATCATAGCATATTTTCTCTTTATTGTAACTGTGTTTCTTTGCTATTGGTTCATGAACTCCCCAGGTCCACGACTTGCTTGTTTCTGCTGTCTTCATTTCTATCTCTTTGCCTGGCATATACATCGTGTTCACAAGTGTTATTTTTTATTTTAAATTGACAATCTTTGACTAAAACAACCTTCTTCTTCCCTGTAATTTAGCCTTCATAGCAACTACCTCTGAAGTATGTAGTTCAGTCTGCCCACCTTAGCCTAGCTACAGATGTGAAATTTAATCTCAGAGAAAAGGAATTTTAAATGCATATTTCATTCTTGAATATAACTTTCAAAATAAGTAAAATGTCTGGGTTTTCTCTTCACAGTGATGCACAGAAAATCCTGTGCTTTAATTACAAGGCATAAGCTCAGGCTTTTAAAAAATTATTTAAAAAAATATTTAGGTAGATCTATCTTAGGTCATTCAAATTTCATCAGATTAAGGCCGGATGTAAGCATCCCGTCTTTTAAGGCTCTGGTAGTATGTAGAATGTGCACTATCCTTTGAATCAGACTACATGGGGTCCCATCCCGGCTCTGTCACCCATTAGATTTGTCACACAGGGTGTCATGGCCTCTAAGGTAGGACTGCAGTGGACCCCGAGGCTGACCCTTATGACATAAGATGGCCAAGATGGGTTTAACTTTTCAGGATCTAGCAGGTGCCAGTTTCAATATCTGAAAATGAGGATTTATGTTACCTTGTTGAGAGTATTAGTGAGTAAAATATTGCAAGTACGTTGGAAATGGCTACTTTACAAATGAAACCTCTAATAGCAGTTTTTTTGGGGTAACTGGTATCAGAAAATGATGCGGGTATAATCCGTTCTACGGTTGGGTTTTGGGATAGAAGAGAATCACCCAAACAGTGTGCTCAAAATCTTAGCGATTATTTTAATTTCAGCAATGGGTTTGCTGCAAACTCTGACCCTTGGTGGTGCTGCTAGATACTCTCAGAACAGCCAGAGAAGACAGTGTAGAGCTAGCAGGGGTTCCTCCTTCAAACTCTGCATATGCGTTTTCTGCTTCAACATTTGGTAAAGATATCCTCCCCCCGCCCCCCCATTCTTTATATTTCCATCAAGGACTGCAATATGATTCACTTCTTATAAACCTAAAACTTCAATGCTCCATCGGTCACAGGGCAATTGAAATTCCACCTGGCCTATCAAGAACCCCTGTATTTAGGCAGGTTCTTTTTTTTTTTTTTTTTAAAGATTTAAAGATTTATTTATTTATTTAATCCCCCCCCACTCCCCTGGTTGTCTGTTCTTGGTGTCTATTTGCTGCGTCTTGTTTCTTTTGTCCGCTTCTGTTGTCAGCGGCACGGGAAGTGTGGGCAGCGCCATTCCTGGGCAGGCTGCTCTTTCTTTTCACGCTGGGCGGCTCTCCTCACGGGCGCACTCCTTGCGAGTGGGGCTCCCCCACGCGGGGGACACCCTTGCGTGGCACGGCACTCGTTGCGCACATGAGCGCTGCGCATGGCCAGCTCCACACGGATCAAGGAGGCCCGGGTTTGAACCGCGGACCTCCCATATGGTAGACGGACGCCCTAACCACTGGGCCAAAGTCCATTTCCCGGCAGGTTCTTGATTTCTGGAAAGGGTGAGTCCTTCTCTGACCAGCTTGAAACAAGTGACTAGAAAGTCTCCAGTCCCATCCCTCTCTATGTCTCTCCATTTGTTCACTCATCTGTTTGTCCATCTACCTAACAAGTATTGAATATTTATGTAAAAAACTGTTTTGGAGGGGTGGTTTGTACTTTTTTATCTTTAACTTATTTCTTCTCTAGAAATATTTGGCCTAGGCCCCTTTTCATTCAGGACCAATGCTTAGCATCCTATCCTGTGATCTTGCTGTCATTTAGAAGCAGAGTATTCTGCAGGACCGTATGCTGACTATTGAATTGGAACTAAATTTGAATCTTTTCCCAGAATAGGTAATCCATTTAAACCGGTTCTTTCAGAATAATGGCTGTTAACATTTATTGAGTAATTATTTGCCAGATAATATTAAGGGCTTACATGAATTATTTCATTTAATTTTTTCAGCCCTTTGATGTAGGTAATATTATGAGTCAATATTACAGATGCAGCAAACCTCAGGAATATGTTTGCCGATGATAACGCTTGTGAGCTAGAGAAGGGATTTAAGCCAGGCCTGTCTGACTGCAAAGCCTAGACTGGGCATAGTGCATAATGAAGAGATAATAATAACTATTAATGGCTAAATTTATAGAGTGATTGCCACGTACCAGACACTGTATTGAGGGCTTGGCATCCATTATGTCATGTAATTCTCCTAAAAACTCTAGGAAGTTGGTCCTAGTCAGGGAAAACCTGGTTATAATTAAATTCATTTTATCTATGATTTTATTCAAGTAGGGCTAAAGTGTCTGGTCCAAATGAGAGGCTTTGTATAGCTAAACTACCTACAATAACAAGCTGATGGCAAACTCCTTATATGCCCTGAACCTCTGGTGTTGACTTTAAGATCAAGAGTATCCAGGTTAATCCACACCTTTTTTTGCTGGAATTCTCCAAATAATTGAACATATATATACATTTTTTGGGGGGAGGAGTATGCCGGTATAGTGAGAACACAATGACCTCCATTCATCCTCCAGTTTGCTTTGCCTTATCAGGCTTGTCCCACACTCTGGGAGGATCCCTACTCCTGGTATAACAGGACAGTCACAATGTGTGATCCAACACAGACCCTTGAGGATGCTCATCTCCTGGCCCAGATGTCTAGGCAATGCTGTAGCCCTTTCAACCCCTCGCTACTGGATCACAGGTCCCTGGCGACAGAGAGCCTGTGCACGTGTACTGCAATTTTATACGTATGTAAAAATTGCCCTAAAGGAGAATAACTGACTATATAAATTAGACCATTGCCCATTCATCCTAGGGCGCTTCCATTTGCATGTGACAAATATTGTCTTTACCTAGAGCCAAATACCATTCTAATATATATATATATGGCCTGCTCAGGGAGGCAGGCTTGCAGGCTTATTTTATTTTATGAATGGTTGTTCAGAAGTTTCCCACCTGATTCCAGCCCACGCAGTTTCCCCGACATACCACTGGAGGTGGCTCATTGGGCATACACCCTCGCCCGCCCACAGAAACACTCTCTTTTATTTCTTCTGACACTTACACGTGGATTGGCAGGGGACCTCAAACACTCGGAGAAGCAGCTGGACCCGCCGCCCGAGCGCCCATTGCTGGTTATTTCAGTTCCGAGCTACGTGGCTCGCGCCCTGCGGGCTGCTCAGTCTCTGCCTTCTGAAGTGGGGGGACTGACTCAGCACATCAGGAACCACTCGCCATGGAGCCCGGCCCCCTGCCCTCCCTCTAGGTGCTAATCAAGGGGAGCGCTGGGGTGGGTGGGACAGCTTCCCCCAGGGAGCACCTGGGCATGGGCTTCTTCCCAATGGTGGCTTAGATCCTTGCAGCAGGGCCAGGAAATTCCTCAGCAGTGAGAGAGAGAGAGAGTTAGAGAGAGAGAGAGAAGGAATTGCAAATAGATAACAAGAAGGCCGCCATGATTTAAACCGAGCCAGAAGGGATACTTACTGCTGACTAACTGGCCCACGCTCAAAGCCGAAGAGGAGGAGGATGAGGAGGAAGAGGAGGAAGACTGCCGGACGGGACTTTGAGAAATGGAGGCTTGGCTGTGAGCCAGGTGCAGAAGGCTGCCTTGGGAGGCTGCTTGACCCACTGACGTCTGGGAGGGTTGGTGGAGCTACATGGGGGCGGGGTGGAGAGGGGGATGCAAAAAATACACAAATGAATGGAAAGTTAGGGGAAAAAAATCCCAGAAACAGAAGCGTCTTATGGGGTTGAATCATTCTATATCCAAGAATATCTCCTTCTCAGGAAGAATGCATACCATACATGACAGGCAAGAATTTTTTTTGGTATATCGTATGTTGCCGCTTGCTTGACAGGCATTTTATCAGTAATTCTAAATATATTATTAATCGCCCTACTTGGCTTGCTGGAGCACCCAATTTTCTACATTTCTCGACCATGGCGTGCGGCTGGACTCTTTCTGCCTATTCATACAATTATAGCAGACTTGACAGGCTTCTCAAACATGTCTAGATAAAATATAACTCCTACGATCAACTTGGAATGCAAAAATCCTAAACTTAATAGTGTGGTGGTACCGAACCATTGTATCTTACGTAAGCGGGATTTCAGGGAAAGTTCATATTGAGGCCGAGTGTATGTGGGAACTTTCTGGGTGGAGTCCTGAGGAGTTGGGAATCATGCTCTCTGATATCCTGTAAAAAATTAAGGGGAAGTCGGGGGAGTCAGGACAAAAATATTCAGTAATATTCTTGCTTTCTCACTCTGTGCCAGATATTGCGTTAAGGATGGTCAGGCCCTACCTCATTTAATTCCCACATAACTGTGGGGAGTGGGTACTATTTTGAACCCTGCTTTACAGAAGAGGAAGCCGAGGCACAGAAAGGTTAAATGATTTTATAGGTTCAACAGTTGGTGTGGTGGAAGGAGTTGGTCTCTGGACACATGAAATCTGACTCTGGTGCCCGAGTCACAAATCCACAAGTAAGAATTAATCAATTTAAAAAAAAAATTGTGTGCATTAAAGAAGGCCATCTTTATGTAGATTTATTCATTACTCTTTTCATGGGATATCAAAGGAATGTGCTCTGATTGGAGAGAAAGGAGCCCAGACGAGGAGAGGAAGGAGAGAAGGAAGGAAAATGTTTGCAGATACCAGGTCCCCTCGGAGGCCAGGGAGCTGATCTCGCTCGATGGAAGGGCAGCCTGGGACCCCAGGCAGGTGCACGATCACCCGTCAACCTTGCCACCTTTGTCCACCCCAACTCCGCCCCAGGCAGAGCGCTTTTTGGTTTGCAAAGCACCTTCCTAACCATCCTCACCCTGGGGTGAGGTTTTTCTAGAGCCTGGGAATAGAGCTGGATGCTGGTCGGGGGGAGAGCCAGCCATAAAACAGAGGCCACTCTTGGGTCCCCTAGTATTCTAAGGTCAGCCTGGGACATTTCAGCTCCACATTGGTCACTGCTCTCACAATGTGTGTGTTCACTTTTTTCAAGAAGCTTTACTAAGATATAATTTACACATAATAAAATACACCCATTTTAAGCATTCAGTTCCATGCCAGGGAAACCATGGCTGTAAACAAGATGAAGAGCCTTCTGTCAGCCTGTAAAGTTCCCACCAATATGCCAGGTACTGGTGACAGAAAATCTGCAGTCAATCCCACCCAGTCTCCAGCCCCAGGCAAACACTGCTCTGCTTTCTGTCCCTATGGATTTGCTTAGCATGATTCTAGAAATGGAGTCATCTGGTATGTACTCTTTTTGCATCTGGGTTCTTTTGCTTAGCATAATGTTTTTGAGATTCATTCCTTTTGGTTCCTGTATGAGTACTCCACTATAGATATACCACGAATTGTTCAACCATTCCATCTATTGAGGGACATTTGAGTTGTTTTCAGTTGGGCACAGTTATAGGGATATTATGAATAAAGCTGGTATAAACATGTAAGTAGAAGCTTTTGTTTGTACTTGTGTTTTTATTTCCCTTATGTCAACACCTAAGAGTGGAATTGGCTGGTGCTATGAATGTATGTTAATTTTTAAGGAAACTGCCAAATTGATTTCCAAAGCGGTTGTACCATTTTGCATTTCCACCAGCAATGTATAAAAATTCCAGTTGCTCTTCATCCTCATCAGCACTGGGATTATTAATCTTTTTAATTCCCTAGAGTGCTTTTACTTTACCTTAAAACAATTGTCAGTGAGGTGGTGCTTTGGAGCCAGTGCTTGAAGAGCTATCTCCCCCTCAGCTTCCATAAGGTCATGGTTTCATTTGCCTCATCTCCACAATATCCCTGGGAGCTAAGCATGGCTGGCAGGATTATGAGACTTGAATATTTGAAGGCACCAAGTAAATGAGCGGTCCAAGGCTCTGTGGTCTGCTGAATATCACAGCCCAGCCTCTGCCTTTAGCTCAGGGCTCTTCCTGAACTAAGCAGGATGCCATGCTGTCCTTCCCACAGAACTGCCTGCAGTTAGATTTCCAGTGAACACCCTTACTGCTACTCAACTGTGTGAAGTGGATGCTAGATAATGAAACAAAGATAATTATAATCAACACGGAAACATATTAATATGCATCAAGCATCTGCCTAAGGTAATTAGCCAATCTGCTGAGCACATGATCAACAACTGAATCCCATAAATTTTATTCTGTAGGGGCACACATTAAAGATTGAATGTATTTTTAATTTGCTTAATAAAATGTGATGTATATTTGCATGTCAGTCTAACCCCTCTAACCTATAGAGCTGTCCTTCTAAATTCTGTTACTTGACAAAAGCTTTTTACAGTTTTCAGTTACTGAATCATGAGATAGTCTCTTCAGTTTTACCTTTCCATCAATATTTTATTGGCCTTGGGTGTGGTGAAATTCCATCAAAGAACTGGAGAAGACAATAATCAATGTAAATATTTCTTCCTCAGACACAACTCAGTAAAGAAAAAAAAATTAGTAGGCTGCAATCTCACTTAAGTACCACTAAAGCAGGATAGTGCTTATGTATTAAGCTATGCAAGAGAAGAAATTTGAGAGAAAAATAAAATAAGTCTTGAGGTACTTATTCTATGTCTACACAGTCAAAGAGAGAGATGAATCTAAGAATCTAAGAGAGAGATTGCCTTCCAATAAAAACAAGTACTTTTTTTTTTTTTGGACATTTGAGTCCTGCTTACCCTCTAGAGTTCAACCAGACAGTTCAGAAAAACTGATAAAAATTCTTAAAGGTTCTTACTTGTTAAGAACCAAGAAGATTATACAACCAACAGCATCCTCATGAGTCCATATGTCTCATTCCAATGGCCAGTGTAGACATGTATTTGTTAATTCTAGGATGACAGGTACATCCTGATAGAACAGCTTGTTGCACATCTCAAAATCAGCCCAGATTTTGTACATCAGTTTGTCATAACTCCTTTCTTCAGAAAAAGAGGTACTGCTTCTGTTACCTTCCATTCTTAAATTTGCAGTTCTTCCAGGTAAAATATGAAAAATAGCACTGTACTTTTTGATATTATAGTTTTATAATTTTGGTGCATTAATCTTTAGAATATTTATGGTTAAAAATATATATTCTTCAATTAAGAAAAGGCAAAGCAGAGACTTAAGTCATGAAACAATTCTGAGGTTCAATGTAAAATTTTAATTGACTCAAAACAAACAGCATTAAAATGTGTTTAATTTTATTTCATTATGTTTAAATTTTAAAAAATCAGATACTGACTCAATTGTGAAAATCATATCTACTTGCATTACACAATTATAGGCGAAAGAAATAAATGTATAAGTACCTAAAATAACAGGCCACGAATTTGGAATAGTTTATTAAAAGACATTCAGGAAGTTAGAGAATCAAAAGAAGCATGAAAGAAAAGCTTATTCCTTAAGTGGAGAGAAAGGGAAATTTAGAAGCTTCTATAAAGGCAGGTGTTTTATTACATTGCCTTAACCTTGAAAGACCAACTATATGGACACTATTTTTTTGGACTCCTCCCATGTGTTCTTACATACATTGTTTTTAATCCAGGCAACAGCTCTTTGTTAGGTATTGGTGATACTGGTACAGAAGAGAAAACAGAGACATGAAAAACTAAATGACCTACTGGGATCGCACAGCTAGTGTGAGCACTGAACTCAGGTAAGTCTTGACTCATGAGCCAGTGCTCCTCCCATGAGCCAAATGCCTTTCACCTCTGCTTAGAAGTCAGAGAAACAGCAGGAGGCTCTAGTTGGAAAGTGTTGAAACAAATGAGAAGTGCTCAGATTGACAGAATACTTGATGATGATCTGTACTTGTAGGTTGAATTATGTACCCCAATGGAAGACACGTGCTTAATCTTAACGAGTGTTCTTGTGGATGTGAATTTAATCGGTATGGTTAGTATGTTTTGAGGATGTTATTACTAGTTAAGTTGTGGCCAACAAATCAGAGTGGGTCTCAATCCATATAACTGGAGGAGCCAGAGGCTGGAAGACAGGGGAACCTGAAAGAGGAGACACAAAGAGAGAGAGATCGCCGTGCGAAAGGAGGCGGAGTTGCAAGTGAAGGTACCCTAAGGATTGCCAGCACCAGAATTTCAACTGACTTTGGGGGAGAAAGCATGGTCTTGCTAAGGCCTTGGTTTGGAACTTCTTTGGCTTCTGAAATCATGAGTTAATAAATGCTTCTTGTTTAAACCCACTCACCGTGTGGTATTTGTCGCAGTAGCCTGGCCAACTACGCTAACACGTTAGAGTTGATCAGCACTAGCGCAGACCATGTAGTCTATCAATCTGAGCATCTCTCTCTCTCCCTTTTAAAATGAGATTTTAAATATTTTAATTCTTAGCTTAGGCATCATTCTCTACAGGTTCCAAAGCTTAAAAATGTCGCAATTCTAAGAAAACATGGTGCTCTCAGTTGGCTAGAGGATTATCCAAAAATTTTGCTATTATTTTCATGTGATCTGGGGATACATCCCAGATGGAGTGGTGTACAGATTGTCCTTTGCTTGGTATAAATGACTTGGTAGCACCCCAAAGTTATTTTTATCACTCTTGTTTCCTATCTATATAAGCAGATTTTCTATTTACTCACTATACCCCTACTAGACTGCTTACAGGAGCTGGAGATTATCTCCTTCTCAGTCCAGATAACTAATTGCTTTCTTGCCCTGTTTTGAACTGTGAGTCAGATGTAAATAGGCTGAGAAGATGGAAGTCATTCAAGAAAGGAGGCGACTTTGCATTATGCAGAGGAGGGAATGACATGGATTGAGAAACATGGAGGAAAAGGATTCAGTGTGTGAAACACTTTTTTCTTCCTGACGGCTTTCACAGGTTGGCTTCACTGGTTTATTTGTATTGGTTGGCACTGCCAGGATAGTCAATATATGCAAGAAAACGAGCTTCAAATAAAAGCACACTTTAAAGACTTTCTAGATTTTCTGTGCCACTGCTCTCCTACATCTTCCATGTGAAACACAGTATATTTTTAATAGTGTTTTAGTGTCTAGAGTAAAAAACCATCTAATTAAATTCACGATTGATATTAAAAATAAGTGAGAATGGCAAGCGTCTTGGAAAACACAATAAAATGCAGAATTTGCTGGGCAAGTTAGAAAAGTGAATGCGTACAAACAGTCAAATTCAGATGGGATTAAAGAGAAATTCATTTGAGGAGGAACAAACCTCCAAATCCACAAAGGCAAAATGGAGGAGGTCTGGCCTTTTACAATTAGATCAGGAATCGACGGGAATCACAGGCTCAATCTCCCTTGTGGTGCTATGGAGAAAGTGAACACAATCCTGAAGTCTAGCAGAAACAAGAGCTTGCAGGGAGAGCATCATGAGCTTCACTTCCTTCCTGAACGGGCTGGCATGTTTCTGAGTACTGTGTTTTGTTGGAGGCTTTGAAATAGCTCAAAGAGAAATGAAATCAGTGGTTCTCAAAATTTAGCAGGCATCTGAATCACCTGATGGGCTGTTAAAATATAGATTCCTGGGCTCCTGGGAATTCCACCCTGGGAATGTCTAATTCAGTAGTTCTAGGGTAAGGTTCTAGAATGAATTTTATTTCTATCAAGTTCGTAGGCAATGATGAAGTTGCTGGTTGGCGGATCACACGAGATTTTGGAAGGAGCTTCTCCGATAGAGAATAAAGAGAGTGGATTTATTATACCTTGATAAGAGAAGCCAAAGCCCAGATTTAATTAGAGTCTTTCACAATTAGGGGGACATTTAACAATTAGGAGGAGTATTGAAGAGTTCATTCTACCGTGGACAGGAGAAGAGTGCCGACGTAAAATGTGCTGAAAGAGTTTGGGTTGACATCAGGACACCCTACCTTGAACAATTCTGAGGTCCTGGGAGGTTTTAGATATCTTTGTGGAAAGTCTGAAAAAGTGAGGAAGGACTTATCCTTGTGACAAGGTTTAGAAGTCCTATAGGTCTTTCCTTCCACCTCTATTCCTTGACTTGGGAACATCTTAACCTAAGTAGGAAGAAGAGCTCCAAATTTCAGGCTCCACTGTAGACACCTCTTACTTGCAGGGGACTTGGTGGGGCAGAAATGCCAGTGGCCTCAGGGAAGGGAGACAGAGATGGTATCCTTGGTGTCTGGCACACAGGAGATGTGAGGGGAGTTAGAACGAGAGGAGAATTTCATGGAGATGCCCAAAGCCAGTAAAAGAAGGTCATGGGGTCATAGAACAGGAGCTCAGCAGGAACGAACGGTGGAACAGGAGGTAGATTTTAGTGCTGAGTGGAAAATGAAGGATGAAATATAGTCGAGATAATGAGGTGGGAGAGTGCAGCGAGAGGAGGGGGTTGACATTCAGAAAAGATAAACAGAGAAGACAGTGCCACATGGAAAGTCTTCCAAACGGCCGGCAGATGCTAATTTGGAACACACTGGCAAATGACAGAAGAACCCAGCATTGGAAAGACACAGATGGGTCTGCGTTGGGCTTCTCTGAAGTTGTGGCTTTAGGACTCTCAGGTTCTAGACAAGCAAATACTACAATTCAGGAGCAATTAAATAAAATTTACTGAGTACCCACTGGCTGGGTACACGGCTGTGTGGAAAAGTTGAATCTGTCTGGTCCCTGCCCTTCAGGTGCTCCCTGCCTAGTGATCCAGGCAGATGTGCAGACTCATAGTGACAATGCAATGTGACAAAAATGAATGGTGCATGGGGGGAGTGGGAGACTAGAGAAGAGGGAGCAATCCAGGAGGCCTTCACAGAGGAGGTGACAGGGGGTCTGGATCCTGAAGGATGGGTGAGCAGGAGTTTGCCAGACAGAGAAGGTGGGAAAAGGCATTCTAGACAGGTTCATGGAATGTACAGAAGCTTGCGCTGCGTGGGCTGAGCTTGGTTGCAATTGAGAGGCAAGATCAGAGAAGTGCAATAACTCCAGAGTCATGGCTGGAAGGAAGAAAGACTTTGTAGGTTTTTGTGTTGGGATTCGAGGGTTTTGTATTGGGATCTCTGATAGATAGTATTAGGGTCACTGATAGATGATCAATTTAGGAAAAGCCCTATATTATTTTAGATCCCTTGTGGGTGGAAATGTCTCTTTTATGTCTCATTCTGGGTTTCTCCAAGAAAAAATTGGAAACTTTTGATTTAGGTTGGGGCTGGGGAGGGAAGTTGGTTTTTTAAAAATAGGTAAGGTAGTACATTTTTGTATTTACATCAAAAAGTTGATGATTTGGATAACTACATGGTAATTACAGAGCTAATATAAGCAGACGACCTTCCCTTGGCTTTCTATTAGCAGGGAGATTATGCTTTGAAGAAAAATTAAGTGCCTTTGTGGATGGTAATCTCCATGTAGTGTAGCTCTGGTATTTTAATTTCTGAAAAATGTAATGCTTTAATTTTAAGTTGCAAAATTTTTCCTTTCAAATGTCTCTACCCCCTTTATGATGTTAAAATAGTTTATTAATATAATTATACATACATATTTAAATTACATTATATAAAATAATTCATTAATATAGCCATATTCCTTGTTTCCACTCTCAAAATATTTACATGATAACTTTCTTCATATACTTCATATACTTCTTATTTTTCCAGTTAACTTTGTGGGGATTTATTCAAAGGAAGAATAAATATACACGAAAGTGACATCTTATGTACCTGTGAAGGAACCACCAATTCATTTCAAAGGATAATAAGGGGAAAGCAAACCAAGGCTTCTGGGGACTACCCTAACTTTGGGGCAAGTTCACCATAAACTCCAGTAATGCAGAATCCCATGGAGGGAGCTGGATTACTTTTGAGCCCCACCTAAAATTTTTGTTTTTGTTTTTGATGCATGAAGATTCTTGTCTCTCTCTCTCTCTCTCCTTTTATTGTCCTGCTTTTCTCACCAAGGATCCCTGATTTGATACAATGGACAGTCTCAAGGCTATAGTTTGCATCTCAGATGATAAGTAGGTTCTTTTTTTTTTTTTTAAGATTTATTTTTCTTCCCTTCCTTCCTTCCCCGTCTGCTCTCTTGTGTCCATTCGCTGTGTGTTCTTCTGTCTGTTTGCATTCTTGGTAACACTGGAAATCTGTCTCTTTTTTGTTGTTTTCTTGTTGCGTCAGCTCTCCATGTGTGTGGTGCCACTCCTGGGTGGGCTGTGCTTTTCCCATGGGGTGACTGTCACTGCTGGGAACACCTCTTGTGCGTGGGGCATCTTTATGCAGGAGCTATCCCTGCATGGCACAGCAGTCCTTGTACGTAGCAGAACTGCACTTGGGCCAACTCACCACATGGGTCAGAAGGCCCTGGGTTTGAACCCTGGACCTCCTATATGGTAGGCAGACACTCTATCAATACCACATCCACTTCCCCTTTGTAGGTTCTTCTCAGTCTTTCATCATTGGATTAAATCATCATCAAGTCTAGTTAACACTCTTGGATTTTCTTAAGGATTTCTTAATTAATGGAGGGCAGAAGTCAAAGTTAAATTAAAGGTTAATTATTTTTATGAAGTTAAAACCAATTACCCCCACTCATCTGGTCAGAGAGACTCTTATTCATTCCATTATGGTGAGCTTCCTTCTGATGGTGAGTTAGGGAACTCTCTGCCCTGTAATTGATGATGCATTTCATGGTTGGAACTATGCTCTTGTGAAATCAAGAATTTGTCATAAATCACATGAAGAAATAAATTGGAGAAACTTCTGCACTGTACAATAGAAATCCTTTATTTTTTAGTGGTTTCCCATATTCTATTATTCAATGTAAAGGAGAAAGTGAAGACCAATATCCTTATACTTCTAGCTCTGAGCTTTTTACTTTTTGACTCTGGGGATTTTATCATCTGCTATCCTCAGAGTCGCAGCTTTTATCTCAGGGACTCAGAACTCGCACGTTTCCTGTCAGTTCACCCAACTTGTTAACTTTATTACATGCTCCAAGGTGTTTCAACCGGAGCTAATGCCAAGAAATAAGATATTCATTGATTTCCACTATTTCCCTGGTATTTCTGACCAGGTTTGCCATCAGTTCCCTTGAATTTTCTGGGACTATGATAGACCACTGGCATGTGCTTTGAATAAGAGGGATGAACCCAATGGTGAGAACGTTTCGTGTCACTCTCAGCCATCCTCATGTGCTCTCTAAGCATGCATGGCCATGAGAGGTGCTTGCTCACGTAGGTGACATGAGCTGGAATTGCAAGTTATGCCTCCAAGAGGCTGGCTGTTTCTTTCAGGTCCCTAGATCTCCAATTCCTTAATGAAGAAGAGAGTGGCTGCTGTTAGACCTAACTGGCAGATATTAGATTCCCACAGTAGTAACATGGTTTTCATTCCAGGGCCGACAGGTGCTTCTGGGCTCATGGGAGAGAATGTGGAAATGGATTAATGATGTCTTTTTTCTCTCAGCAAGGAGCTGAAAAGTGGCCCCAGGCACCTCTTGTTTGCCATTTCCTGGTTAGGTCCTTCTCCTGGTTAAAAACTGTATTACCTCAAATCCAAAGCTGTACTTTTATGTAACAGTAACAGTCTGTCATTCACGCATCCTCCTTTGAAATTGAAGATGAGTGAGAGCTATTTTGTATTAAATGTTAATAATTTCTAATCAATTCATCCCTTTTTAAAAATAGCAATTTCCAACTTGGTTTGCAGACAGAAATAGTTTTCTAGCAGATTGTACTAAAAGAGCCTGATCTCCCCACTTTTTTTCCCCCACAAGATAATTTAGAACATAGTTCGAACAGATGGAACTAGTGTTTACAAAGTCAACGAAAGAGAATCTTGCCTTATTTTGAAAATCAGTTAAAAGATGGAGAATCTACCAGACATTTGTAAATAGTAAAAGAACAAAGAAGCTGAGAGACCAGACAGGAAAGTCCTTAATGCAATGTTGGTCAGGAACTGCCCCACAGCCTGAGACAAAGCTGAGGAAAAGAGAGGGTGCTTGCCTGGGAATCCTGGCTCCCCAGGCTGTAAGGCAGCCTTGGGTATTGAGATTTGGAAGCGAAGGCTTCCGCCTTGCCTCTGGTTTATTCAGACCTGATTCCCTATTTCCTGGTGCTGCCCCCCGCTGGATGAGTGGCTCCCCTCACTTCTTCCTCAAGCCCTTACTGCAGATCTCGAGTATTTGTTTGAGTCCTTGATGAGTATCCATCTCCCTCAGTAGCCTGCAAACTCCCTGAAAACCTGGCTCATGGCAACTGTCTTGCCCACCATCACAGCCTAAGTTCCCGACACCACATGGCAGGTGGCCAATAAATATTTCTATTAGACGGGTTTGTATATTTATTGCACAAGTGAATGAATTTTCCAAGCATAGGCTTAAGTACTACCAGGAATGGGATGTTGGCTCAGTAGGCACGTGGAAGCTACGGCCGGGGTCCTTGGAGGATACTTCTGCTTTGCTGCAGATGAAGGATGATACTGGTGCTTTCTTCTTTCAACAACACCTAAGCTACAAGCTCGGTCGTTCACACACTGCTTGTTGTCATCTTCCTGTTTCACCATCTTTCCTTTATTAGAGCACCCTCCAACTTAATTCTGGGTCTTAGACTTGCCCGCCTCTTGTTTCTTAATTCTTTCAGTTATTGGAACTACTTGTTTCAAAGTCTTTCAAACAGAGACAAGCCAGACTTTAAAACATGACAACAAAGAAATAGAGGGATTGATGTTTTGTCTTTGCTTTAGCTGATTGCATCTCGGCAACAGTTGATGGGGGTGTCCACTTGTTACTTTTTTGAAACCCTTTCTTCCCTCAGATGCTACATCACCACACTCTCTCTCCTTGGCTGACCATTTCTTCTCTCTTTCCCTTCCCCTTTCATCCCTTAAAACTTGGTGTTTCTCTAGATCAGTCTGTGTTCTTCCTTCCTTCTCTGGTTCCTCATGCTTTCTCTGGATGTTTCATTAATGCTCAGTCTTCAGCTTCCGCATCTGTGCCCAGGTCTCCCAGATCTAGCTCTCCTGCCTCGAGCTCTACTACCATTCTAGACCCTTATTTTCAAGGATCTAGGGCACTCTGTTGTTAATTCTTGTTTGTATTTTGCCATGGCCTCCTAATGGGTTTGTTTACAATAGATGCTTCCCCATTTCAGTTTAACCTCCCTACTTCTACCAGAGTTGTTTTCTTGAAAAAATGAAGCTGGGCACGCCATTCCCCTCTTTAAATACCTTACAGATTCCCAGGGCTGCATGGGAAATCACCATCATCACCACTGCCACCATCATTATCAATGACTATATGTATTTCTTATGTGTGAGGCACTATTCTAAGCACACCATATGTATTAACTAATTTAATTCTCACAACCTGTCTGTAAGATAGGTACTGGCATACTCCCATTTTATAGGTGAGGAAGTTGGGGCACAAAGATGCCAAGTAACAAGCCCCAAGAGCCAAAGTCCATTCCTTGCAGCCTGAGTATGGAGGCTTCATGACTTCCTCAGCCTCCCTCTGTGCTCCAATCATATGAAACTTTTTTGTTGTTGTTGTTTCTCAACATCCTTTTTCACACTTCCCTGCCTTTGTACCTGCTGCTCCCATTGGCTGGAATATTGTTAACCCATTCTTTACCTGATTAACTCTTATTCATCCATCATGACTTGGCTCCCAAGCCATCTTCTCTGTGAAGACTCAGTGCCCTTGGAGCTGGGCCAGAGTAGGGGTAGGGAATGCAAAATCAATGCTTAAATTATACATAGTTTCTATCTGGGGTTATGCAAAAGTTTTAGTAATGGATAGTGGTGATGGCAGCACAACTTTTTGAACATAATTAACAGCACTGAATTACATATTTCAATTTGGCTAAAGGAGGAACTTTTTGTACATATGTTACTAGAACAAAAATTAAGAAAAAACAAAACCATAAGCCTATTCACAAAAAGTGAACCCTAATGTGAACCATGGACTGCAGTGAACAGTACAAATATAACAGTATTCTTTTAATTGTAACAAATGTACCACGCTAATGGTAGGTGATTGTAATAGGGCGGGAGAATATAACAAATCTGTATTTTTCTGCATGATTTTTCTGCAGTCCTACCACTTCTCTAAACACACACCCCCCCCCCCCCCCCCACAGAGCTGAGTTAGTCACTCCAATCTCTGTGCTCATACAAGACTGTACACACAACGGGGCCCTATTCATATATTTGCATCCCCATAAGACTATGGGCTCCTTAAAATCAGGAAGCGTTTCCCTTTCATCCTGTGTCTCAGCACTTAGCAGGGGCCTGGTATGCAGCGGGCTATCAAAAAGTGTGTGCTGAATGATCCACTAAACCTGATGCTCCATGAGTTCAGAGCCCCCGGCTTTCTTCTGCAGTGCAGAGCACCCAGCCTCCGGCATACCACAGGAAGCACTCAACTGATACTTGGATGGAAAAAGAATGAACTGGGTCTTCATGGGAATCGGGAAATGGAACCCGGCAGAACTTCCTATTTTTCCATTTCCTAATTTGTGGGCAGCGGTCTCCGCAACATCAGCTTGGGATCTCTAGTTTAATTCTCTGGCTGAATAGAAATATATTTCATTTAAAGATAAGACCTAAGTGGTCTTGGTTTCTTCTTGACCTCACTAAAAGGTAGCCTGAAAATTCCGTCTCAGGAAAGTCGTTTAATTAAGAACATATCCCTCCAGGAGTTTGAGCCACGCCTCTGTTTATATAATCTAAAGTGTTCCTATTTTCAGATCGGAGAACCATTTAGTGATCACCCACCGTCACTAAGAATGAGAAATAAAGCCACTTGTCTTTTCTAAGCATGGATGGTTTAGGATTCCCAGGATTAAATGTCGGGAAATTGTAAAATTACCCTTGGTCGCTTGAGCTCAAACGGCAGAAGGGCGAGGGCGGGGCGCGCGGCCTCGGGGCGCTCACCTGCTGGCCGGGCTTGAGCGGCGACAGCGTGATGCCCTGCGTGTTGATCACCGGCAGGACCTGGTTCCCGATGACTGTGGCGATGATCTGGCCCTGGGCGTTGGTCAGGAGCTGCGGCGTGATGGGCTGCACCTGCAGGCCCTGGCCGCTGCTCGCCGCCTGGCTCGAGGGCCCCGCGTTAGGCATCAGCGGGATGGCCCCGATGATCTGCAAGAGACCGGCCCAAAGGTGAGGCGCGGGCGCGGCCCCAGCCTGCGCGTGCGGCCGCAGGGAGCTCGGCGCCCCGACTCGGGGGGAGCCCACGGCTCCGCGAGCCCGCCTGTGCGCGCGGGGGAAGGCGGCAGGCGTGAGCGTGTCGGCAGAAGAGGAGGCTCGGTGGCCCGAGCTCCTGCGAGGGAAGGGGACACGTCTTTTGAAAAGAGGATAAAAGCCGTAGGGGTTGGCAGAGACGTGCGATTTCTATGGGGGCACAGACCCCTGCTTTCTCGAGGAACCAGGCAGAGGACGACGGCCCCTCGTGGCATCCTCAAGGGCAGCTCCGCTCACCCTGAGCACCGCGCTGCTGGAACCCAACCAGATTCTGTGCACCTGTCCCCACCTGGTTTCTCCTCTGCCTTTTCCAGCCCTCCATCCCTCCTGAGGCATCCCGATCCTCTCTCAAGGTCAAGGTCAGCTCCCTGGGATGCATCACCCTAACACCCCAGCAGGATAAGAGATCTCATAGCACCCTTGTCCTTCTGGAGCTTTAGAACCCAGACGCTGGACTCAGAGAGATGGGATTCCCATCCCAGCTATGGCAGCTATTCACAGTATAGCATTGGTCAAGGAACCTAGGGGAGAACTGCGATTATCAAAAAATGTCTGAAGCATTTAGCAGGGTACCAGAGACAGCCAAGGTAGATGGAAACCCAGGTGCTGGTTCTCCTGAGGGCTGCAGCGATCCACAGGTTCTATGGTCAAGGCAGATGGCTCTGACATGGCCCTACTTTGGAGTTTGTGTTCCTGAGTGTGATGGAGTTGGACTCAGCTATGACCTTTCTACACATGCCTCTTCTGTTACTTTTACTGGACCTGTGGTTGGCATTTGGGTTGGTGTATACTCAGAAGACCTGAATCTCTGGATGGTCCATGTGATGGCCAGGCTCTGGGCCTCAGCAGACTTGCAGCTCCTACCCTCTGGTTTGTTGGACTTACCCTGGCCAGCTGACAGGGAGGTGAAGAGGGTCAACCACCACACCAGGGAGCCAAGAGTGCCTACAGCTGCAAGCAGGAGAATTGCATCCATCATCCATGTGGAATCTAAGTCTCCTATTGATATCGAGGGGGACTGGACATAACCATCCCAGGGTCCACAGGATGGAGGAATAGAGTATGGATTACAGTGTTCTGCTGGGGAACTATTGTGATTAGTAAGGGAAGAAATTGTAGTAGTGATGTGGAGAGGGTGGCCATGGTGGCTGCTGATGGTCAGGAGAGGGAAGAAGAGATATGGTGTGGAGGCATTTTCAGGTTTTGGAGTTGTCCTGGGTGATGCTGTAGGGATGTATGCTGGATGTTGTGTGTCCTGCCGTGGCCCACTGGCTGGACTGGGGGAGAGTGTGGACTACAATGTGGACCACTGTCTATGTGGTGCAGCGGTGCTCCAGAATGTATCTGCCAGGTGCAGTGGATGTGCTGCAATGATGGAAGAGGTTGTTGATGTGGGAAGGGTGGGGTGGATGGAGTGGAGGTATATGGGGACCTCATATTTTTTGAATATAACATTTAAAAGAAAATAAAGAAGAAAAATAAAATAGAGGTGAAATGACAACTTAGGACTGAAATCAGTAAAAAGCATAGTGTTTTAAATGATGTGTTTTAAAACAGGGGCCTGCAGGTTAGAGGTTCAGGGCTCCTGTGCCCCTGGCTCTTCTTTGCTCTCCAGGAGCCTCTGGCCTCAATGAATGGATCACATGATCTGTTAGCAGGAGGGCCTGGCTGGACCCAGTGATGGTGCTTAGTAGAACAAGAGCAAAAAGAGGGGCAGCAAATGTCCGGCATGTCTAGAAAGCCTGGAAACTTAGACCAACATATATACATCATCAGGGACAAATTGAATCTGTAAGAAACTAACATGTGATCTATGTTTCCAGATGCCATGGACTCCGCTGATTGGGATTTGCGGAGCCTGCTGTGTGGACACTTCTTCCCCTGTATATCCCACAGGGTGGGCGAGCAGCTCTGCTTGGCTGGTGGACTTCATAGACACGCAGCGAGGTAACGAAGCCCAAGGATCACCGAGGCACTTCATAATAATAGGTCAGGTATGATTTAATTTCATTCTATAGTCTTACAAAGGCTCTATGAAGTAGGAACTAGGCAAATTTCCATTTAATAGATAAGAAAATGGAGGCTCGGGTGGTTAAGAGGCTTGCCCGAAGTTGCTCAGTTTGTGAGTGGAAAAACTGGAACTAGAGTCTGGGACTGATTGACCCCTAAAATTTTGTCACCTGTCTCCCATAGCATGGAGGACAATGGAGGCAGCCAGCTCTTTGAAAAGGCATTGCAATCTCCCACTAGACTGAGTTTATAAGTGACTGCATTTTCTGTCCTCACTGTACCCCACACACAGGACCTAGAACATAATTTCTCAGTACATGTCGTTTGAATGAATGAATGAATAAATGAATGGTTTCTAGGCTTGGCCATCACTCAGCCATTGGGAACCTAGGAGAACTGCAAGGGCACACTGTCTACTGACAAAGATCATGCCAGAGAAATCAACCCCTTCTTGACTTGGCAGTTGCTTCCACAAATGCCCCTGTGGGATGGCAGTAATGGAAGAACTCCGGAATATCAAGTATCAATGACAGTTGTCAATGGCTGCTGATAAAGGTCAAGTAATTACTGCAAAAGTGGTCAGCAGTCCCTCAGGGGGTTGGCAGTGCTGCAATCTTTCAGAAAGAGAAAGAGAGCATGGAATGTACAGCCTCATCAGCAAGCAACGTGTCCCATCAGCTCACGTGAGGTCAGGAGGAATCCACACCAATGGATTATGGCTCATAAGTACCTTATTGATGTGGGGTCTTGTGTTAAATAGCTCAGGATTCCAAAGTTGGTTACTCTGACCCCAGAGGGTGGTGAGGGAGGTTTGGGAAGCAGGCTTCCTGTCTTATGCCTATACTGGATAATTCCAATTTCCACACATGCCCTGTGCAAATTTGACCATCAACCCTCCAAATCTGGCTTCCCCAGTTTCTTAGGCCTTGAAAGCCAAGCCCCACCTGATTCACTTGAATTGAAAGCCTGTGGAAGCTGGATTCATTTACCCAGCAGGGTACTATTTTACGCAGGATTTCAGTGTGTTCAGAAGCCTGAGTGAGTAAGTAACCTGAGAGAATGCTTCAGAATTGGAACACGGCCCATGACAGACACAGAACACATCTGTAATGAAGAGAGATATGTGCTGCACTCAGATACTGACATGAGTCTGTGCTCGCTTCCTGGGTAATGAGATGCTCTGCCTGCTTTCTGGAAAAAAAGAAGAAAGGCAACGCTAGAAGGTGCACCCACCCTTTCCCTAACCGTGTGTGACATTACTAAAACATGGTGCTGCTTCTGTCCCTCTCCAACTTCTCTTCTCTTCTTTATAGGCCTTCACCTCACTTGTGGAGAACAGGACAACCCTAAGGTCAGGGCCAGATAAATCTGTAATGGCATTACTGAAGATCCTTTCATTGAGAGTTTGTGGGTATGAGGTGGGGGTGGGGTCAGGAGAGATCCTGAAGTAAGGGAGCCTCTGTGTATGCACTTCTCATTTTGGTTCCGCTTTCAGACGAGTTGCTATCACCATCTCAGCATGTCAAAAACTTGGCGGTGCATTGTGGGGGATTTGAATTATTCCCTAATGGAATCCAATGGGCTGATCTTAATTTGCTTTCATTCATTGGAGGGTAGAGATGATCACACTGCGCTGTCTAAAATTTCTATGATGTGCCAGTTGTACTGAGGCTGGCTCTTAGTCCTCTTGGCACTTCTGTAGAGCTCATCCAGACTCCTCCACGGACTTTAACTTCAAAAAGAGCACAACAAAGACAAGAGAGGACTGAGACTCCTGGCACTCACGAACAGTTGGCAAAACCTGTGGGTGTCATATTTCAAATTGAAGGCCTTTTAATATTCAAGGAAAGTGTTTGCATCTATGCATAAATCGGGGAATTAAAATTGAGGTTTGACAGGGCTTTAGGGGATCTCTGATTTGAGAGCAAAGTAGGAGGATGTTTCTGAGACTGTTGTGGTCCTAAAAGTAGCCTTTGGAGTTTGAGTGCCTGGTTCTTGAAACTAGAGATTTATTGCCAGGGGAAATTCTGATGGCAGGACATGTTTGTTGAGCAAACAAGTCAAGTGGCTATGACTTCTGCACAAGCCATTGCACTCACAACACAAATACAAGCACTCTGGAGTCAGGCAGAGCAGCTTAATACTTGGAGACCCTTCTTATATAACACACTGCATCGTGAGATGTGGAGGACGCCAAGGAGACACAGTTGGAGAAAGGCGGAGGCCATAAGACAGGCACATCCCATGTAAAGCTTTTAACAAGCTGAGGGAGGAAATGATAAGCACCAAATAAATGGCAATGACTATCTGATAAAAATCTCTATACCCTCGTGATGGGTGCTTCAAAACATATTGGGAATGAATGATGGATTTCAAAGGAAGAAAGGTGGGAATGGTTAGGGAAAATTTCACATAAGAAATGGGGGCTGAACAGGGCCTTGGGCGTTTTTTGGGGTTTGGGAGCAGCTCAACCCTTCTGAACAGGAGTCTAGCTTAGAGGTGAGAAATACGGGGGACAGGGAACAGATAAGATCGGGTGCAAGTGAGGTTTGAGACAGTAGGGGCAGGTCAACCTGGGAGGATCAGTTCCATCCAGCCCAAGGGTTTAGATGGGTGCTTTTTGAAGGGAGGTGTGTGTGCTGCTGGGATGAAGTGATTCCAGGGTGGATATGACCATGGTGGAAAAAATGGACTGAGGTGGTGAGAGATCAGAAGATCAGTAGCTAGGATGCTATTGTAGTCATTGAAGTACGAAGCAAATGCCTCCATGAATCCTAGGCATAGGGTTGTTTGATTTGTTGACTTCCACTTGAATTCAGAAAGCACTGCCTACTACATGCTTAGGTTGCAACATTAGAGAATTTTGAGTGAAGTTATTGCCCCATCAATCCCATAGCAAATAGCCCAGGCATCGTTTGCAATGATCCTCTATGTCTTTGCCCTGACTCTCTAACAGTCACGATTCATCTCTGATGAATGCTTTAACCCAGCTGAGGCCCATACTGGTATTGCAATGATAATTTGTGACCTAAAAGCATTCTGGGCCTCTCTGACAGGGGACTTATTTGGTTGTTGCTTTCACGTCCACTCCTCTCTTTCTTTAGATGAGTAAAGAGCATAAACCACAGCCGACAAAGTCCATGTTGCAAGAGCAACTAAAAAAAGAAACCAAAAACAATTACTAGTGTTCCTTATCACACATATTTAAATGATCTTTATTCTTTTAAGAATCTGGGTGGCTTATATACAAATGTGATTACAATTAATTGAGCATAAGTATAATCTGAGTCATTTTAAAAATGCTCTTGTGATTTTAACAAACTCCAGCAATGGACCACGGAACTCGTTTGGGTCACCAGGTTATCATTACAATGCTCTTAGGGACCTCAGTTGAGTTGAGATATTCAGTGAGGATGATTATGACTGATGGAGGGTAAAGTGCCCTGAATGTATTCACTGCCAACACATAGATGTCATCCACAGTACTCAATGGGTGGTATCATAGAAGCCTGGGGCATCCAGACAAGCCGTCTGATGGGTCACATGCTGTAATAGTCTATGACATGCTGTTCAACTCTGCTACGGAGAAAGTGGTTGCAGGTGTCAGATTGACAAGTAATTTTGTTGCACATATCTTTATAAAAAGGAAATCCACCAATGATGTTATATTGGTGATTTCCTCAGGTTTTTCAGTCTATCCGCGGAGACCGTTCTTTCCCAAATAGTTGTGTAACTTCAGCACTTTATGGTCAAGAAGCTTTTGTTAACACTAGCATCACCGTGTCCATTCTTGAACAAATAGCTTATAGCATTTGATACCCGGGGAGCTGGTGGTGAGCAAGCCCCAAAATGGAAACGGCCAGTTACCTCTGCCTTCCTTTCTGGTCTGGCCATGGCCATTCTCTGTCTTCCTCCAAGTGATGATTTTGTCTTCTTTATACAGCACATTCATTCTAAATTGTGTTCCCAGGCATAAAGTTAAAGGCTACTCAGAGTCTTTTGACCACTCTGATTAGGATGTTAGGAGAACATGATTATTTCCCAAAGAAAACTAATTTTTCCAAGACATGCTCTGGGACCTCCTTGCATTTTTCAATGTCCAAGATGGGGAACAAAAGAAGTATGAGTATTGGGAGGGGCTCTAGCCAAGAATGCAAATCAGAGAACAGCAAAGGCATGAAGGCAAGCAGATGAAGGGGTTCCATTAGAGCTAGGCATCAAGCTAAGGACAAATAGGCTTAATCTAACACACCAGTCAGTTGGCGTTGCTTCCTGGAAGTCTGGAGGTTCCAGGCTTCAGGAAGAAACAGTACTATCATCAACTAATATTGAATATTGATTAACTGGCATGGGCACGGGATGGCAGTGTGCCCGAAGATGGCATTACTGAAGCATGGGACAGGAGGCAGATGACTTGCAAGAAATAGATGACACACATTTCTTTAATGATCAACCAGGAGAAGGAATTTTTAAAAGTGCACCTTGCAATGCTTCTGCTATGGGTATCTATAGGTATTCCACTCCTGGGTTTGCCCACCTACTTAATATTTTTCACTGTCAGTTAAAATTAGGATCCCTGTCGGGGGCTCTGCTGTTTGATTCCAACTTTGGGAACACACTCGCACAGACAGAATACAGAATTGGAGGAGCCAGGATCCTTAAAATGTCACTCTGTCCCATTAAGAGAAAAATAATTTGCATGAAAACTGAGGCTGTAAAAACAGCAATAAAAACAATAAAAGCATTCCTTACTCGTAAAAGCTTCTTGGAAGCCATCAAAGATAATTCTCCTTAATAGAGTTTAAGATGTATATAAAGGAAAGAAAGTCTCCCACTATCTTGGAATCAAAAGACACTATTTTGCCACTTACAAGTGGGAGTGAGTGAGTGAATTATTTTACCTCTTAGAGTCTCAGTCTGCTCATCTGTAAGATGGAAATAATAATGTCCACTTCATAAGGTTATTTTGAGGACTGAATGAAATAATTTAGGCAAAGCACCCAGCTCTGTGATTTACCAACCCAATAGGTGTTCGATAAATGTTCGTTCGTAACTTTATTTTGTTCACATGGTGGGGTACTAATTCTTGGGCATTTGTGTTATGTTTTAAAAACTCTTTTGAATTCTTCTGAATGTTATGAGCTCACCATGAAAACAGTTTGCTGTGAAAAACACTGACCAGTAGTTTTACGTGTTCTGTAATAAAACGCTAAGTTGAGAGTTTCTGTAAAGGCGTGTAGATTTGATAAGTGCTTCATTCTAAAGAAGGGACTAGATTAGATGCAGAATTTACAAAGGAGGTTTCTGAAAGCCAGTTAGGCCGTTCCAGAAGTCACTTACAGTGACAGTGAGCACAGAAAGAGAATTAAAAAAAAAACCCGTGAGCCCTCCTCACCCCCAGAGTTGGGCACGGGGAGTTTCTCCTCACCTCAGGCTTAATGAAAGTGGCTGGATAAATAATGTCCCCTCAGATTTGGGGGGACATACACCAAGGAATTTGAAGGTGAGAGGCTGTGGTTTCTGAGCTGAGGGTGGAAGGGAGAGAAAGGTAAGATGGAGAAAAAGAAGGAGGGAGAGAGAAAGAGACTGCGAGTGCACTGCATTAGCACCAGCCACACTTCCAACGATAGCAGGGTAAGTGTGGTGAGTGTTTCTCTGGACTCAATATGATGGGTATGAGCCATTTAACATGCTGTTCCAGGGGACTCCGTGAGGAGACAGCACTGGGACCAAAACGCCGAGAAAGCTTTGAGGGGCAGACAGGGAGAAAACCAAGCTCCAAGAGGGGCACGGGCAACTGGACAAAAACACTTGGCCCATTGCATAGGAAGTGCCATTGGAATGCCCCACCTGGGCCTTGAGAGAACTCATGAAAGCGCCCCAAGAGCTGAGTGACCGCCTGCTGGCCCAGAGAGTGTGAAGTCATCTTACCACAGTTTTGTAAAGGGGGGCTGTTCTTACCCCCTCACCCCTCTACAACCTAACCTGGTCAGAAACAGGTTTGCAAGGTGGGGAGAGGGGAGAATCATTCAGACAGGGGACGAGCGAGGGACCGGGCTACCCTTTCTCACAGGAGCAGGCAGTGGGAAGGAGGCCCCGGCAGGGGGCTGGTGGGGGTGGCGTTACCCTTAGCTTAGGTTCACAGTTTGGACTATTGTCGGGGAACTGAGCATCTCGCGTGTGATTTGAAGTGACTACAGAAGACTGTGTTATGTCGGAGTGCCCAGAAAAGTCACCTGGGAAGAGCCTGAGCTTTTCTCCAGGGACCCTTGCCACTGAGAGGGGCTGTGGGAGACAAAAATAAAGTTGCTTTGATGGTTTATAACCCCGGAGTGCCAGTGATGTCCTACTGCCCACTTACGTGGGGAGGGTTTGGGAGTGGGCTCCAGTAGGCTGAAAGTCATAAATTACCAGACATGGAGATCTGAGCTTGTAATTCTTCCCCAGCCTTCCCTTCTAGGCTGTCTCACCGTAGTATGTGCAGGGGGGTTAAGCGCAAGAGTAATTGACTCTCTTTTCCTTTTTTGATTTACTTTACCATTTGAGTCTACAATTAGCTAATTTGCATAAATGTAACATGCCCTATTAGCAAATGAGTATTTTCTAAAGTCTGTGTTATCTGTATCTTTTTTTTTTTCTTTTGATACTGGGGGCCAGGGAATGAACCCAGACGTTGCATGTGGGAGCCGGCACTCAACCACTGAGCCACATGGGCTTCCCTGAGTTGGTTTTCTCGTTTGTTCTGCTTGTTGTTTTTGTTTTTTCAGGAGGCATGGCCATCTGAACCCGGGGCCTTCCATGTGGGAGGTGGGTGCTCAATTGCTTGATCCACATCCACTCCCTATCTGTCCTTTTAAAAACAGACCATGAGGGGAAAACATGTGTAATATAGGGGCATTTTTGGGACATTGGCATTGTCCTGAATGATGTCGCAATGACAGATACAGGCCATTATATATCTTGTCATAACTTAGAAAATTGTGCAGGAGAGAGTTTAAACTGTAATGTAAACTATAATCCACACTAGTGGCAATGCTGCAATATGTGCTCATTGTAACAAATGTACCACTCTAACGAGGGATGTCGTTACTGTGGGAAAGTGTGGGAGGGGGAGGGGGTGGGGCATATGGGAATCCCCTGTATTTTTGATGTAACATTTATGTAATCTAAAGTTTCTTTAAAATAAATAAATTAAAAGCAAGCAAACAAACAGACCATGATAGCATCTGTCCTCCCCTCAGATATTAAGATCACTAACACTAAAAAGGGAGATTTCGTGGGTCACAAAGCCCGGACTTTGTCAACTAAGAATGCTCAGGAAATACAAAAGAAAGGAAGAGAAGAAGGGGGCCTGGGAGAAAAGAGAATTTAAGAACCTACCAGAGTTAGACAATTTAAAATTGTGAGCAGAACAGACATCTTCCTATAAACTGTGAATTGGGTTTATTTCTGAGAGGTAGTTGCTGCTCTCTATAATACGGACAGTTGCAGCCCTGCTGACCTAAATACAGGAACTATTCCAATGGGCTAGTTGCTGAAGCGCCTCTGAAGCTTTTGAGCATGTTTAAATGAAAACAGGGAAGGCAGGCACCCATCCAGGGAGGAAAGGGTGACAACACGAGAGGAAAAGTCAGAAGAATCCAGAAAAATTTTGACCCTGCCGGTTTGACAGTTCTGTTAGCCAGATTACTCTCCTTACTAATCAGCAATATTTATAAGGTGTAGTAAAATGTGCCTGCGTGGGCCTCCCTTTCCTCTCTTATCATGAGTTAAAATCAAGACCACCCCAACTCCCAAACACATGACTGAAAGCGGTCTTTTGTTTGTTGGGCTGCTTAATTGTTGGAAAGGAAGAGATCTGATGTGTCTGCCTTTGTTTTCCGGTTACAAATGAAGAGACTGGGGTGAGAGGATCCTACTGGAACTTAATGATGCAAAACAGGATGGATAATGCCATTCCCAAAGGTGCTTTAAAGAACAACTTGTTTAGAGAGCATCGCCGGAAACTACTTATGCAGCCCATTAGCAGCAACCCTCTCAGCAGAAGCTCCCAGAGAACTGACAGGCCTCCCAGGTAAGAGGCAACTCAACTGATACCATGATATTCTTATTGGACCTGAGTCTTTCTCGAGTTCATTGGCAAAATGAAGTTAGCAGCCACAGACCTGTTCTGAGCTGTTGACAGTTCCCACGACAATCACACTGCAACTGAGCCTGGCACGCGCTGCTCTCTGGAGGCCGGGGTTATTATTTTACTGTGTTTTATTTTTAAGATGCCCTGTAAGCTGTTCTCCCATACTTTACTGTACTTGTGAGATTTGCTATTTTCTCTTTCATTTGGGCTCCCACTCAAGGATTAAGAAACATTGATCGGAAAAAAAATTTGATGCCGAGTATAATCAAAAGATTAAATTCAATTTACACAAGAAGACATTATTACATTGATATTTGAATGAAGTGAGGCGTCATGGCAACTGCCTGCAATTGCAGAACGACTGGTGGGCAGGGTTCATTGTCCAGGAAATGTATCCTTTCCTTGAGGACTATTCTAGGTGTCTGCCATCAACACAAGTTTGAAAATTATGTCTGAATTATACCTCTCCTATGCTGTCGAATTCTGGAATATTTAGAGGTTCTTGACTTCTTTATGGTGCTGCTTTCCCTCCACAGCGCTGCTTATCTTTTACCCAACTAAAAGGGGGAGGGGGGCGGGGAATGAGGAGGACAAAAAAAAAAAAAAAAAAGGGAGAATGAATTTTGCAACTGTTAACCCCAGCTTTTCTAAGCAAAGTACGCTTTCCCAGCAAGGGCCAAATAAGCAAGATTCTTAGAATATGCAATTCTACTCGGCCAAGGGAGGTGGAATTTGGAGGGCTTGCTTTAGAAATGGAGGGATAATTTACCATTTTATTCTATGACAACCTTCTCCTTGGCAATTTATTGCTTATGTGTTAGCTTTGAGTATGTGAGTTTGGCTATCTTTGTACAAATTATTAATACTTGACATATTAAAAGTATGCCACCCGTGGCTATCTCACAGATATATTAGCAGTGCTTTCATTGTCAGAAGGCTTGGAGGACTGAGGTAACTGTGTAGGTAATTCTAGTGAAAGGAAATAAAAACCTCTTCCGCTTTGTCTGGAAAATCCAGGCGATTGTCTGAACCCCTCTGCTCTATTCGGTCATGGTTTCCACACTACACTAAGAGTGTTGTCTTATTCTCGCACAAGTTGATCACTCACGTACCCACTCACATACACTCATCCTTGCACACAGCACTAACTCAGCAGTGCTTTCTGGGGGGCTGCTGTGTACCCAGCACTGCGCTGGGGTCTGGCCATGGCAGGACGCACTCAGTCCCTTTGTAGAAGATGGGGAACTTCCTTGACTATCCGAATTCTTGAAACCACCCCTCCCCCACTTATTTTTGGTGGGGTGGGGAGGGAAGCGTTTAACAGGAGTGTTCTATAAATCTTGCTGTCACTTGGCACCAGGAACCTACCAACGATGATGAAAGTCTAGAGGCCCCAGAGGGAGTCAGGGCAGTCAAGGGGGCAACCGTTTACATTATGCTAAAACCCCTGCAGTTTACGAGAGGTCTGCGTCTCCTTTAGCCTCTTGGGAAACTGCTGCCCTTGCCAATGACGCAGGTGGCCTCTGCGGTCTCTCCTGTTGAGGACGGACTGTATGCTTGCTCAGAGGCAACGGTGGACAACCGAGTTCGCCCTTCATGAAAATAGGTTCTGCTTTGCTCCGGAAGAGTGGTGGTTACTATTTTTTCAAATCTTTGAAGAAGGCCAATACTATTGAAAACAGATTTCTGCATCCCACATATATTTCCAGAGTGCCCACTATGGACCAGGCACCTTTGACTACCCTAGCATTTGCTCTTAGACCACTCTGATTGTAGGAGAGAAGATGGCTAAAATGTCAGCAGAAGTCAGGTAGGCATCTGAACTGGCTTGCCATATGGGGGTAATTGGGAAATAGATCCGTTGGGACCTCTGAGCCCCCAAGGACATAAATTGAAACTGCAGTTTCCCACTGGAGAGGAGAAATGACAGGCACCTGGTGGAGAATGCCCTCAACTTTCCACAGAACAGCGTCCCTCCTCAGTGACCACAGTCGTAACTTCTGTGCATCTTGTCTCCACCACCGCGATCCATGTTGATTTACTAGCCAACAATGGCTCAGTTCCACCATGCTCTTTCAACACTTTCCCCCCCTTCATCTAGACATCTATTTTAATTTTTCTATTTGTAGAATCCTAACTGGAATAAAAAAAATGGGTATTTCGTCCGCAGTTATTTGTAAGAAGGGCAAGTACAATGTCTTGTACGAAAGCAAGTTCCTTCAAGCTATTGCGGCCTTAGATTCAATTTGTAGGTTCTCACTTTATTTTCAGTGGGAGGAAATGAAAATATTTGTAAATAAGATTGAATGCTTCCATTTCCAGTTCTCTTCAGTGGTTTTACATTTTCATTATATTTGTCAAAAGGAAGTTTAAGGATGCTCCATGTACTAGAAAACAAATAAAAATTCTTAAGAGCGACTGAAAACATTGCATGTCGTTCTCCCTTTCCCCAATGACTACAAATTAAACTAGGAGTACTTTTCATTTTCTCTGCAGCTGCCAACTCTGTGGAGTTGTTAAAACATTTTTTTTTCCTTCAAAAGAGAACCATAACTGTGGTGAAGTCATCATTTTTGCAGACCGACCAACTCTGTAAGCCTTTACTTAAGGTTTTAAGTTTTAATATGGGCCAAAAAAAAAAAAAAAAAGAAAAACAATCCTAGAATTTGTGGAAGTATTTTTTTTTGCTTGTGCCTGTTGATGCCAGATTAAGTGACTAAATCAGATGAAAGTTATTTATTGCTTGGGAGAACACCTTTTAGTTTGACTCATCTTCGGTCCTTCAGAGCTTTAGTAAATATTCCTAAATGAAACCCTGGGCTTATGAACTCTTGATTTTATTTTTCTTTGCAGATGAGAGAAAAAAAGAGCAATGATAGCAGAAAATCCTAAATCGGCTACAAAACATTTGCAATATTCTAAACTCTTTGGCGCAAGGGGAATTGGTAAAGGAAATATTTGGCAATTGCTCAGGAAAGTTCTGCCCACATTTGGCATCACCTAGTGCTGCGTTTGTACTCAGTGAGCATATTCGGGCCGTAAAGTTGAATTTAAATTAGTATAAAACAACAAAACAAATCTCTAAGAACAAAAGGGTGGAAAACAAAGTCACTCCAAATGTCACTAAAGATGCATCTGTTTATCACCGCCCAGTTTCACGAGTCCAAGATGATTCATATCCATTTTATGAAGAGAATAGCCATTGTTGTGGCAAAATTAAATGTATTTTGATGCTTGCATTTGATATTTATCTATCTGCTTAATCAGAAAAAAGTTGTCCTCATCACTCTAACATATATTACTTTTTCAATTTCCTGCTAATAATGTTTTTTAATGTTCTTTAGGGTGAGTCCACAGAATTTCTCATTTCTTACAACAAAGACCATAACTCATTAGAATTATGTTGATGAGTTTTTCCCATGAAATTCCACCAACATTTTCATAGGTGATCAATCTGTACCCTTTTCTAGGACCATCAGGCATTTTTGATAGATCTAAGTAGAGGGCCAGGTGCTGCCTTCCAGTTGGGGTTTTTCATAGTTTTCTGGTTCTTTCTTTAAATGTCCCTCAAAACAAAATATGAAGCCTATTTAGCTTCAAATTTGGTCCTTAGAAAATGTAATTTATCACTGCTAATAAACCATTAATGTAATGATTTTTTGACAGTTGGTCCTGTTCTAAGCTGAATAATTTATAATTTATGTCAGTAGCATAACTTTTGGCATTTTTAATTTCAGAGGTTATTTTTGAAGTGCAGCCTTATCAGAGAAACTTTTCACTGTTTACCAGATTAATCCATTCCCAGGCTACATATTAGTATATAAAGAACAATGTTATTAAATAATGGAGAAGCTAGTGTAGTGATAAGTATATTGAAGAAAAATTGAGATATTTAGTCACAAAACCATCCATTTAATCTATAACGCAGAGTTGAAAATTAATCTGCTTATCTTTTCTAAACACTCTGGGCCATTTCTAGCAATGTTCGTGGTATTAGATTTGGTTTGTGAGAGGAATATGTTTTTAGTATGTTCTGATTCATTCAGGTTCCAGATTGTTGGAACAAGCCTGGTGAGGGACGAAACGGGGTCCCTGTTATGGGAAGAGCGGGGTCCCTGTTGCGGGACGAGTGGGGTCCCGTTGTGGGACGAGAGGGGTCCCTGGCGTGGGGAAGAAAGCCTCGTACGGCCGCTGAGGCTTCCCTCGGGGGCTCCGAAGGCGTGGAGGGCGCACGACCCAGGAAGGAGTCGCGGAGACAGGCTGATGGCACAAGTCTGGTCTATTGCAGAAGGGGATGCAGATTTATAGGATTGGGGAGTGGTGTGGTGGGTTCTGATTGGCTAGGGCAAATGCTGTTTCCATATAAGGCAATGTTCTGGCATTGGGCTAGTGATTGGCCAGTAGAGTATGTGCTAACTCTTGATAGGCTGACACTGTTACTAAGCTGATAGGTGGTTGTAAGCTGTTGCTGGGCAAACAGCGTACTAAGAGATTAGGTTTAAGGGAGGGGGGAGGGGAAGTGAGAGCTGGGCTAGGCGGGAGATAGGAAGGGGGAGGGCGGTGCTGGCTAGCCGTTAGCAGCAAAGGCCTAGTCAGGCGTGGTCACCTTGTCCAGGCCCAGTGGGCAGAGGCGGTGTCACCTCTTGCCGCACTGTTTGCCACTGAGGCAAGCCGGGTGCCCCTCCTCCCACAGCCTGGTATGAAAAAACCATAGATACTGTCCCATTTCTACTTTCTTACCTCCATGTGAGATGGGAGGGGCAGAAACTCTATTTTGCAAAATATTTAAAATGTAAGCATTTTGGTGATTTCAAAAAATCAAAATGAGTTCTCAGAACACTGAGTGGCATGCTTTGTCACTCCCTTTTGTGTCCATCTATACAATCCTTTTATCATCCATTTAAATGTAAACATCGATGAAAGTATCTTTTTTTCTTAAGGATGTTCCCTTTTATCTTAAAAACCGAAAGTTTCTTTTTCTTTTTTCTATAACCCAGTGATACTGAGGAGACCTACTCAGCTTTCAATTTTTAACTTGCAATCAAATGCTCAAGTTCTGTGTGACTTGAAAACAATCGTTTGTCTTTCTAGCTGTACACATCTCTTATCTCTTCCTTTTGGTCGCCTGGGATAGCTGGCTAACATCAATTGCAGATTTGCTGACCGCAGATGGAAACGTTTTTATGCTAGAGCAGTAGAGGAACCTAACAGCAGCTAAAGGAACCTCTCAGGTAGGAGCTCTGTGGCCCTGCCTTTTGATTACGCTACCTTTTGTTATGGAGAAAAGTGGATGCTATTGTGTCCAGGAGCCATGTATAAGAGAAGCCTGCTAGATACCATGCTCAGCAGGGCGGTCTAGGATCCGTGGTGTGGGCTGTAGCTTCAAGGTCATCACACTGGTCCCTTCTGCATGCCGGAAGGACCATGGATTTCAAGACAGATGTGGCCAGGGGAGCAGATAAGAAAGAAAACTTTCTTAGTACACACTATGTATCACACAGTGTGCCAAGCATAGAGAATGCTATTGTATTACTTTTACTCCTTACAGCAATCCTGAAATGTCAGTACTTAGAAAAGTGAAAAAAGTTGCATAGATAGACGATGGCCATTTTCATCAAATACAGTAATGCTGGATGGGCCACTTAAAAATATTTCCAGATAAAACATTAATATAGTAAACAGATCTTATTTTAGATCAGCTGCCCTCAGTGGATTAAAATATATATGGGCAGGAGTATTTAGGGAATGTCTGCTCTATGGCAGGCACCAGATGAAGCGTTGGCACATGTACTTCTGAAAACAGCTTCTGGTGGAAAGCTGGGCTTTGAAGCAGGAAGCTGTGGGCTCACATCTTTTACTGACTTTGTGGAAGTTGGTTACCTTTCCTAAGACTCAGTTCCCTCAGCTGAAAGTTAGAGATAATAGCACCCACCAGGTAAGATCACGGTGAGAAAGAGAAGAAATGATGAATTAATGCACATTTTTATCAAATTGCCTATTAGCTTTTGTGACATACCCAGTGTATTCCTTCAGCCCTCAAGTGTCAAGTGCTCCCTTGGCCTTGGTTGCTGTCCTAAGAACTTGGGACACGTCAGTGAGCAACACAAGCCATTTTAAATTACAACGGGGGCCAGTGAGTAGAAAGAACACTCTGATTTTATGCAGAATTGAGTTTGCGTCCTGCCATTTCCAGCTGGGTGATCCTGGAAAGTTTCTAACTCGGTAAAATGGGGATAAACATCTATTTCATGCTTGTGGGAAAGATGGACTGGCATGATCTATGACAAAGGCTAAGCACAGTGTTTGGCATATAGACAGTACTCAATAGATGACAACAATCGATGGCTAGTTTTTACTGTTATTAATACTAATTCTCCTAATGACCCTGAGAAGAAGATATTTTTGTATTTTAACAGAGGAGAAGATTATAGCCAGGTGAGATTTATGTTCCTTGCCCAGGGTCACAGAGCTGCTTAAGGATGGAGACAGGATTCAGATGCCATGTCTGATTTTAAAGCCTGGTTTTTCCTTTTTTTAAATCCGGGGAGGGGGTGGGTCTTCCATGTGAGCACGTGGACAGTTTCACTGTCTACTTCTGTTACTTTGATGAGACTGGATTATGTGAATATTTCTTGGCAAATGTCAGATCTGGGATTTTTTCTGTGTATGTGGCTGTGTGTTGTTTGATTGATATTTACTTCTGAGTATAATGCTGTATTGCATCTGCACTTTAATATTCTGAACTCTTCACCTTTATGACATTTTCTCAGGATCTACTTGTATTGTTACTTTTATAAGGTGGAAATCATTAGTTGATGGGATGAATAGCAAGTTGTGGCAATGTCCTATGGCTATAGCATTAGCCTTATTTGGGTCACATAAAGGCCTACCTCTTTATGTTTGAACTTGAACCTGGCTTCCCTCACTGTTCTGAGTTGTGACTTTTCCATTCCTATCTATCTCTGTTATATTTCCCATTTCTTTTGTACTGGTCTGTTGATGACATGATGCATACATCTTTAAAAAGTATGCCAAGAAAAAGTTGGGTACACTTTTTGTGCACATGGTATAGTAAATGGTACAATGAATATTTATTTGGATATTGAGTCTTTTTCACATGTGAATTTAATGTTTCCCCTCCCTAACTGTGCTTTACTTAAACATAAAAATAGCTTGCTGAAAGAGCTGATGCTGCTCTAGAGATACTAAGTAAAAAATCCACCATTTTCTTCCTTTTCTTGTCCCCAAACTCATTTAAATTTAATTTTCATTCTCCAGTTGGAAAAACTGACACATCAATAACCTCCATCTCCAC
Organism: Dasypus novemcinctus; assembly: GCF_030445035.2. Taxonomy (NCBI): domain Eukaryota; kingdom Metazoa; phylum Chordata; class Mammalia; order Cingulata; family Dasypodidae; genus Dasypus; species Dasypus novemcinctus. The sequence goes on from NC_080677.1 coordinate 18,917,347, forward strand.
CACTGTAGTTTTAACCACAGACCTGCAAATCCCCAGAGTTCACCTGCTCCTTCCTTCAACCATCCCTCCAGTTGCATGGACACTCCAATCCAACACCCCCACCCCTTACATCCTCACAGACCAGCACCGCTGAACCCAATCACACCACTGCACCACTCTCATCCCCATCCACTGTCCAACCACACCTTCCCAGTTTATCATAGATTTTGCCCATATGGCATTGGCTTACCACCCTCTGCTCCTTTTCTGTCTCCTGTTAACTTATCTTCAGACTCTAGCTCTGTGAGTCTGCCCAACCAAGTGCCAACTAGCAATGCATCTGGAAAAATATCTTAGTATTAAATACAAAATGAATTTTTATGGCTAAGAGATTTCAAAGTGAGTCGGGAGCTCATTCCAGAGGTTGTGCTTATGCACATCTCAACGGGATCTCATTGACTGCCACAGGAAACAGTGCCTCAAACAGCAGGGCTCCTGAAGGCTCTAGAGATGTTAAAACGCAGGGCAGACAAACTCAGGAATTCAGCACCTTGTCAGTGGGCCTTACTTTGGAATTTATGCTCCCCAGTGTAACAGAGGTAGATTACTTTATAGTTTCCTTAAATGTGACTCTTCTACCCCTTTTATTTGAACCCATAACTAGTGCTATACTTGTTAAATATATGTGTCAGAGACTTAAATCTTAGGTCTGTTCATGTGCCAGTTGAACAATTTTAGCAGAGTTGCAACACCTGCTCTCTAGTCCATTGGACTTACCCAGAACAACTAACAAGGAGATGATGATGGACAATGACCATTCCAAGGAACAGAGAGCGTCTGCAACTGCAAACAAGACAGTTCCAGCCATCTGCCCCATGGGATCTAAGCTCCTTCTCAACTAGAAATAGAGTGGGTATCACCATCCCCAATCCTCAAGATTGGAGAATGAACAATGGACTAAAGTAGACTCATTATTATTCTATTACAGACTTATTATTGTTCTAGCAGTGGAAGAAATTTTAGTAATGATATAAAGGCAGTGGCCACCAGAGGTTCTGAGGGGAGGGAGAGGGAAGAACAGGTATAACAAGGGGGCATTTTTGGGACTTTGGAATTGTCCTGCATGACATTGCAATGACGGAGACAAGCCATTATATATTTTGTCATAACCTATACAATTGTGTGGGGCAGAGTATAAACTATAATGTACGTGATAGTCCATGGTTAGCAGCAATGCTTCAATATGTGTTCACCGATTTTAACCAATGTTCCACACTAATGAAGGATGTTGTTAATGTGTGCAAGTGTGGGAGGGGGAGGAGTGGGGTATAATGTAATCCCCTATATTGTTGAAGTAACATTTTTGTTTTCTTAAAACAAAACAAAAAATAACCTCCATCTCCAACCCTGCCTTTCTGGTAAACGTTAAATACTGAAAAGAGGGCCATCCTCAACAGTCCAGTGAATAGTCTTCCTAATACTGAGTTTGGTTAAGGCTATTTATTAAGGAGATAACATATATCCTCAATTATAAAATTCCCATGATTTTCCCCCCCATTTTAACATTTGATAAATTAGGCTGCCTCTAAAGATTGATATATTTGTTAAATATGAGAGTATTTTATCCCCTCCCCCAAAGTTTCAATTATTATTCAATAATTAATCAGTTGTTAAATTGATGGTATAATTTAAAATCAGTGATTCCTTTGACTTAAAATACACTGGATTTCTTTTGGAAGGGCTTACCCTCATTAGAAGGGCAACTCCAAAGGACAGGATCTAGAAATGTATGTGGCCTTGTTACTTTGGGAACTCAGTCAATTCTATGCTCAGTTTGCGGTATGGAACTACTACAAAACCCGACAGAAGACTCAATGGGATAGACTTTCTTATTTAGTTTGGAAAGGCTCCCTTGAAGGCATGCAGTTCCCAGAATACAGTTCTTTCTTGTGGCTGGGATGCCTTGAAGTTGATTCTCTATGGCAATTTGAAGTTGAGATCTGAAGTCGACTTTTCAAGACTATCTCACTGCTTTAGGGGCTCCCCTGAGCCTACCTCTGCAGTTCCTCTGATCAGCAAAAATAAAAATGGTGATTATATAAATAAAAATATCCTATATTTATTTGGCAAAGTTTACAGCTCTTTATAGTTTTCAAGTCTGTGCATACATATACCTTCACAAGAATTCTGTGTGACTGATAGGGCAAGAATTACAGTTCCCCTTTGTAGGTGGAGAAATGAAGGTTTCAGAGTTTGTGATATGTCTATGGAGCATCCAGGAAGTGAACCCAGGTCTTTGAAAAGTAGATATTCAGGGTGGTATAGGAGGAGGGGCATAGATTTTTGGGCCTGAATCTCAGTTCTGCTACTTGCTAGAGGGGTCATCTCAGAGTCCCTTAATTCTTGGCATGGCTATTTGCTCACTGGTGCAAGGAGATAGTCAAACCTACCATGCAGTTCTCCTACCAGGATCTTGGATGATACTGGCCAATTCCCCACTCCAGCGCATGATGAAGGCTCAGTGTATGAGAGGTATCATTTTTATTGCTCTTTCCTAGAAATCAGTCTGAAGGAATATTCTGCTTCAATCTAGTGCTTCTCTAGGAAATGAAATGGTTAAAGAACTTTGCATGCTCAAATGAGCCACGAGCATTAGTTGGTGATATTATTTTGCCATAAATGTGTGCAAATTGGAAGATGAACTATACTCATGAAACAAAGAAGTGAGAAATCAGAATAGCCCCAGAGGCACCGTCCATTTGGAAATGATGCTTTGAAACTTACCACCAGTTTAGAATGATAGCTGTTAATTAGGTTCTCCCATCATTAGTTAAGTGACCCCTTTCTGCTGGGCCAGAAAGGGATGGCCCAGCAGTCATGATGCGGCAGTCTACAAAAGAAAACATTTCCTGTTCCCAGGAAGATGACATACCCTGGGATGAGGAATACATTAAAAAACAAACAGCTGCAGCAGTGAAAGAAAAAAAAAAATGAGAGCAAGATATTTCCGATTTTTTTTGAGAGAGAATGTGGTCCTTTCTGATGCAATCTTCAGGGGGAATTCCCCAAATTTAGATTTTTTTAATGTAAACTTCTGCTTCTCTCCTCGCCCCACCTTTAGGTCACATGGCAGGTGGCTCTGAGCTTTGCTGGGGGAGGGTAGAAAGGAAGATGTCAGAGAGGGCTTTATTTTCAATTCTTTAAATCGATTAGCTCTTTGGGCTGTTGACCCTAATGCGATTAACCCTTTCGTTCCGAGAGTGGGAGCCAGGGTAGAGCTAGAGCAGGAGAGGAAAGGAGGGGCCACCTCTGGCAGGACAGCGACGGTCTGGGCTGAACGATTGGCGGTAATAACGAGGGACAGCGCCGCCCGGCTGCTGAGAGCGCTGGCCGGCTGGGTGACCTGATTACGTCCCCGAGTGTCAACAGCTGAGCCTCTGCAGAAGCACAGCCCCCCATCAAATCCATCTCCCCCGCAATCACCGCGTGGCCGCGGAGAGGCCAAAGAGGCGCGGCAGTCATCAGGCCTCGTTAGCACCGTTTATCCTGGAGAGGCCGAGAGCGCCCTGGAGAGGCCAGAGCGCCCTGGAGAGGCCGAGAGCGTCCGCGCGCCCATCAGAGGGACCCTGGCCCGGAGCGCCCGCCCGGCGCCCGCTCCCCACCCGCCCACTCTCCACTGCCGCTCGGACCAGTCACTGCAGATTAAAAAGCAGTGATGTGGTTCTTTTTCTGATAAGGATCATTTCACACTTAAAAAAAAAAAACGTGGGAGGGAAAGAAGGCGAGTGACTTGAGCGCAGCGTTTCCTAAAGCGGCTCTGCACACCTGAGGGCTACGGAATACTCCGTGGACAGGAATTTGGGGCAAAGCTGGGTTAAACAAGTTAAAAAGGGTTTGTGCTAGCTTGGAAGCCGTGTCTGCCTCACAGCCCAGTCCTGCCGCCTAGAACATGGCCAGGCTCCGTTCATATTTATTAACTTCTCTCCAGGACACTAAACCCTCGAGTGTCCTGTGTCCTCGTACCCCGGGAAGGCCCAGGCGAGGCGGACGCTCAGCGCATGCAGAGGGTAACTGACCAGGAGACTCTTGGTGGGGCATCTTGTGGGGCTCGTTTTTTTCGAAGTGCTGTTAGGGAAAAACTGCTTTAATGCACTAGCCTCTTCTGAAATGAGGAAATAAAGCCCTAACTGGGCTCAAAGGGGAAATTTGATATGTAAGTAGAAAGAATGAGATCGTTTATTGTTGTTATTGTTTTGTCTTTACAACTTGGCTGAAGCCAGGGTAAAAGTCTTTTAATGTTACTAACTCCTCGAATATGTATTTCTTAGTCTTTAGAAAGAGCTGATTTAAAAAACGATCTTTTCAAAAACACTATTAGATATATATTTCATGAAATGGGATTTAATTTTTATGCCTTTTAAGAACTTCCTATAATGCCATTTGCAAATGAGAAAATAAAAATTTTTGTCAGGCTCTCTTCAATTTTGATTTAGAGAGCATGGCCCAAAAGCCAAAACTCATTAGTTAAGTATATTACATAGACAACTCCCTTCAGAGTATTTGGGAGAAAACATCAAGACTTCAACATTGTTTGAATTTTCAACAAAATACGTTGCCCAAACAGTGTATTCTATAGGTTTTTAAAAATATTTGAAGAATGGAATAATTTTGTACACATAAATTGCTTTTTCAATCACTTTTTTGTAGAAAAAAATGCAAAACTTACATGGAGAGGAATCCCAGTTGTATCACAGTATTTGTGGGAAAGGAGGGAGGAGGAATGAGAGGAGAGAGTCCCGGCATTAGCCGTATCGGTAGTGTTTTATTTCTTTTCAAAGTAAACAAGAGAACTGAAGCCAATATGGAAAAATGTTAATTTTCTGTTACATCTAGGTGGTTGAAACATGGGTATCTTTTATGTTATTTTTTCTAATTATTTTCTATTCATTTGATGAGTTTCAGTGAAGCTCCTTAAATTCCCAATCAACAGGCTTATCTGGGTATTTCTAATGCATCTCATTTGCTTTAGTGACATTGGCAGAGTTACACACTGATTCTCTCAAAAATAGTTGACAAATACGGGTACCTCTAACTTTGTCACTTCACCTGAGCATGACTAATAAGTCCCCAGGGGGCTTGATAAACGTTTATGGAATTAATTCATTATAACTCACTTCTTTGGCTGAGATTTAGGTTTATTATAACATTATCTGGATTCACCTTGTAGTGATTTGCCCTAGAATATTCTCATCTTTCTATTTAAATTATGTTTTACATTCTTTTAGCAACCCAGAGTTCAGGGTCAATTGCTGGTTTATCATCCCGAAAAGAATAGCTGTAATTTATTAAACGCTGAGACCGGCTCAGGCATCGTGCTAAGCACTTTTTCTGTAACGATCACAGATAACCCCAGAAGAAATGTTTGGGAGAAGTCTTATTAAGAGGCCCAGAAAAGTTCTGTAAGTTACCCAAGGCCACGTAGCTAGTAAATGACAGCGTTTGTGTTCCAATCAGATGTCTTTTCTTCAAAGCGCATGTTCTTAGCCCCTCTGTTGCCTTCGAGTGATGGTATTTTTCTTATTATACAATTCAGGGGAACATTCCTGTATAAGCCTCGTGTTTCTTCATTGCTACCCATGCATTTTTAACCCCATTGGAGAGTTCATGCCACTGGAATGGGCTTGCAGTTGGTGTGTACATGGTGATGGTGGGGTGCCTGCCTCTTCATCCGCCCGCCCTGGCCCAGAGCTGTCAGGAGAGGCAAGTCATGATTGGCGTATCTGCAATCAAGGGTGCATCCTCTAAGCCACATGTTCTGCTCCTGTTAGTATCAGTAGATTATTTTTGATCATGGTCTTGTGATCGGTCCAGGAGGCAGCCCTCATCCCATACTGCTGCAGCGAGTCCTTCTGTCTCACGAAATCAGCTTGACTGCCATCATTTGTCATGTGTATGTGTATATTTTTGGGTAACCGAATGGGTTTAATTTTTCTTATTTTTATACATTAAGAAATCAATGTTGTTTGGTTGATTTTTTTTTTTTTTTTTTTACTTACTGGCTCTTTAAAGAACAAAGGGAGAGACTTTGACTTTTCTTGCGGCCACTTAAGAAAATTTTCATGGTGGTCAAGGACTTATTTCATCAGGAAACATTCTGAGGTTCAGTTAAAATGTAAAATGCTTTCTTTGGCCCCAAGATAAAATAAAATTTCATTTGCTTTTACTTTTCTGCAATAATGCCAATAAGAAGATATTGCCAGGGGCACAAGGGAAGCCGTTTCTATTGCTCAACAAATCAATGGTAAATCTACTTGCCGAATCCTGAACATACCCACTGAATAAGCGTTAAGAACACACACAAACACACACATGCACAGACACACAGATACACACACACACACAACACACATGAAACATGCACAGACACACAGATACACACAAACACATAACACACATAAAAACACACAACACATACCTCCCCACACACCCATGCTCTTCTACTATCCAGGACAAGGAGGAGCTTTTCCTAAAATAACTCAGTGTCCAACTGCTAAGATTCTTACATTTGCAAACTCTTCACATATTCACAGATCTAACTGTGGGCTTGTGTGCACCGTTAGGAAATCAAAACACTTAACATCTTGATTCCTAGTAACAGACAGCTTTACTGAGTGACAAATATGTGCCTGACCCAGTTCCAAGCACTTTACATATACTAACCCATTTAATCCTATAAGGTATGTGCTATTACCATCCACACTTTCCAGATGAGGAAATTGAGTTGCAGAGAAGGTAAGTAAATTGCCCAAGGTCTCCCTGCTGGTGAATGGCAGTTTGGATCCAGACCCCGATCATTTTGCTGGTTCACTCTACTGCTTCTTGCTGTAGAACCAAACCAAATATAGGTCTCCAGCAAATGCTAGACAAAGTTGTTAACAATGATGATATGGTGATAATTATGGAAACCATTTATTATATTTTAATCTATATTTAGGCACTAGGGTAGGATTTTTTTTCCCCCACACATGATCTCATTTAATGTTTGTTGGGGATTGAATCATGCTGGCCACAAAGACCTGTTCAAGTCCTAATCAGTGGTCCTGTGGGTGTGAACCCATTTGTAATAGGATCTTTGAATATATTATTAGTTAGGGTGTGGGCACGCTGAAGAGGGTGGGCCTTCATCCAATGTGTCTGAAGTCCTTACAAGCAAAGGAAATTGAACACACCAGTAGAAGGCACAGGAGGAGACCAAGAAGACAGATTGCCACGTGATGGAGGCAGAGATCGCACCGTCACCAGAATGCTCCAGACTCTGGCAGAAGGATGGCCTGGAGATGCCCTAATGGTGCTCTTCTAGCCTCCAAAAGGGTGAGACAGTTAAGTTCCTATTGTTTACATTAGCCAAGTGTGTGGCATTTGTCATAGCAGCCCTAGCAAACTAAAATAATCTTCATAATTTGGGGGCTTAGATTTTGTTATCCTTATTTTACGGTCAGCAAAACTGAGACTCTGAGAACTCCTGTAATTTGCTCCAGGTTACAGAGGTTGTTACTGGCAGACCTGGGATTCAAACAAGTCCTCAGCTAGTGCTCGTTACCTTCCAGAGATGCATGAGCCCCTGTCCAGGAAAGAAAAACTAGTGGCCATAGCCATTAGCAATTTCAAGACTATTCTCAAAAAGAAAACAGACTGTTTTTCAGTCATTGTGGCAAACCGTGATCACTAATTACCAGTAGGACACTTACTTCACTTTCAGAGCTACATTAGGTTTGATATATAATTTTACAACACTTTAACATCCCTGGGAATGAAATGTACTTTGGGCATTAGAATGCTGTCAAAATTAATCATGGGTCGTCCACTGAGCAGTGTAGCAGTGTCCGTCCTCTGAATTAACTGCAAGTGTATGGGTATAAACCCAATTGAAGCTTTTCTTTCCTATTTGCTCATTACCACTGGTTGGGAAAAAAGGAAATTGAAAAAAATCCTTAAATATGTCAAGATTCCCCATCTCTTTACTGAGATCCAGTCAATGGGAATACAGATTGTAAGACAGGGACACAAAACTGCAAGTCTCCGGTGGTGGGACTTCTTCCCATTGAAAACTGAAGGCCTAGGGGCAGAAGGAAGGGTGCGATGGTCCTCCGTTGATGGGGAGCGCATGATCCCAGCAGAAGACGCAACCAGGCACCCCTGTCCTGAGAAGCCCCTGGCAGCAGGTTGCTTGGACTGCTGGAGCAATTTGTTGACGGGCTTTCTTATATGGGTTCCACTAGAACCTTAAGGATGAGGTTTCAGTCTAGACAGGTTAAGGTGTTGTCCAACATCAGAAAACTAGAAAGAGATGGGGCCTATGCCCACCCAGGAAGGTGTGAATTCCAAGTCAGAGTTCTTAAATAGGGAGCAATCCCACTTTTATTTCCAGTTAAGCGAAAGAGTTTCAGCAGGTGGAGGTGCAGATCAGGGCATTCTGATAACAGAGAGCTCCTGCTTGATGCCTTCCCAACAGGCCCAACCTCACCAAATGGCCAGTGGAGTCACATAGGCTTTTCAAACTTAGGTTTAGATTCAATGTTATTGCCGCTGGGCTCTGGGTCAGGTGAAGTTTTAAATGTGAAAAGTAGTCCATGTCAAGAACTCAAATGAAAGGCTCTCTAAAGGTATTAAGAGTCTTCTCTGGTCCCTTTCCTGGGAATGCTGTCTGGGTTTTCTTTAAGGAACTGGAAATGGGCTGAGTGTGGTAATCCTAGCTCACAGTGTTTTGAGCAAATCTAATTAATGAATTATTCTTACCCTTTGAACCACATTAACACAAGGTAAAGGCACACACACACACATGCACATAAACCCATACATATAAAAACAGACATAAGCAAATCACTTTTGCCTGTCTTTTTTTGATGTAATTTGACTGTCTGTGCTCACCACTAATACAAAAAGTCCAAATGAGTATCTTTGTGCTACCAGAAGCCTGGCCTGTACCATTTTCTGGGAAGATGATTATGTTTATTTTCCAAATATTTAAAAAAATAATTCTACCACGAATGTAGAATTATTTTTTACTGAAAATGTGAGTATTTTAAATCTTGGATTCTTCCTGTGCTAAGGGAGGATCTGATGCCACTTGACACATGACTTAAAACTAGGCATACAGTAACCTCTCAGACATGACTTCATGAGTGGGCATTATTGATTTCTCTACAAATGCAAATATTTTTCACTTAGGAAGTCTATGTACAGTATCAAATAAACTATAATAACACAGTTTCCAAGACAAAAGTTTTTAAAGTGAAATCAACTCTTACTCAATTATGCAGAGTCCCAATCAAAGCATCCACTTGGAAGCTGATTTTCTGATGGGTATTTACAGGTTGGAGAGTTATTATTAGGATTGGTGACTTTGGCAAAGGGCACAAAAGCAAAGGTTGTTACTCTATCCTCTGGAAGGGGGATGGATTTATAACTGGCAAGATGATGAGCCATTAAATCATCAGAAGAATAAACTCCTAATAATTCCTTCTAAATAATAAAGCATCTTCTCTATCATAAATACTCACGTGGTGGGACTTAGTGGTACATTTTACTTGGATGTTGAAACAAGAAAATCAGGGGGAAATTCCAATCAGTGAATATTGTCTTTATCTTGTGCCTTTAAATTTACATCTTGATGGCCATCCGCCTGGCAGGTGTGCAGTGGGGAGTTCTATTTCTGGGTACAGCTCTATGAAATGGCTTTCTGGACCTAGCTGATCTGAGTATGAGTTATAGATATAACCAACTTTTCCTTCACACGGATACCCCATCCCTCCAGAAATCTTAATAGGCTTTTGAGAGCTTCCATTTAGAGCGGGCTGCATAAAATGATCCTTTGATGAAAAGGGATTGGAACAAGGGTTAAAGCAGACATTGAAAGGTTACTGTAGAGGGCAGAGCGTTCGTACCACCCTCCTTTAATATGTGTGGTGTGCACCTGTGATAAGATGATTCATTACATAGGGCCTCTCTCTGACAAGCTCCATCGTTCAGCCCTCGGGGTTCTGACGGGACAATCCTGCACCCACCCAGTAAATATCACAAGGTCAGCTTTTTTTCCTCCCTTGGACGTAGATGGAGACAGTTTAGCTTATAATGCATCTTGGTTTACTCTTTATGTAAAATATAAACGGGGTTCAAGGCATTGCAATGCCATTTCTGCACAGAGCAACGCAGGCAGGGAGTCTGTAGGCACACCGCTGGGTGAATAACCCTAGGAGGAAAACCACAGCCAGGATGCAAGGTATTTTTCTACCTCGTGTTACATCATAATAAATAGCAAAATTTGAGAAGTGAGTACTCTGATTTCTGAGGCTGAGCTCTGGTATGGCCCTAAAAAGAGAGAAACCCTAACACCATCACCTTGAAATCTTGTTTGCTTCTGTATAGCTTTGAGGTTTATTTGGAGCCTGAAGAGGGAGCTGCCCTCCCCTGATGCCTCCTTAGTTCCTTGGTGACCTGGACACAGACACATTAGCAGGGGACGGACAGCACTGCTCATGCAATGAGTGACCTTTACAGGACCGGACAGACTGAAGTAAATTCACACGAGGCTGCAGGAACTAGCTTCCTGAGAATGAACAAGAGGCTGGGGAGGCGTGGCTGACTTGTGATTGGCTTCACTTTAACTCGTCCTTTTCCATTGTTGCTTTTGCAGGACTTCATCAATCATCTCCCATCACCTTCCCTTCCTAGATTTTATTCACACACTCAGAAATTGTCTTTATCAAGGCTAATTTAAAAACCTGACAGCAAATTGGGAAGGAAACTTACCAGTGTTCCCCGTTATCCAAGATTAAAAAAAAAAAAAAGTGGGTTGAAAAATGGCACAACTGAAATTTTATTTTTAAAGTTTAAGTATTTAGAAAAAAAAGAATGCCCTGGTAATGAAAAGTAATGTCTTCAACGAAGGTCATAACATGAGTCATTGTATAGAAATAAAAACAAAATAAAACTTTGACATTCTAGGGGAAGGAAAAAAAAAAACTCTTGCTTCGAAAATATAGAAACACCTCCCAACCCTTCGCCTATTCTTGGCATTGCTAGTAAACATTATTTATTTACCTCCGACGGATGCAGTTACATATCACTGTCATGCAAAAGAAATTCAGTTCCTTTCCGAGTTCAATCTGCCATAAAAATGCACTCTCGTTTCCATCCCCCACTCACCTGTCCTTGTGCATTAGTAACTAGTTGACCCGTGACCCCCTGAAGACTGGAGAGGGCATGGCCAAAGGCCTGTGAGCTGGCTATGGAGCCCATGGCTGCTGCTGCAGCCGCTGCAGCCTGACTTGCTAGTGGATTATTAACCAGCTGCAAAGAGAGAAAAGATCAGGGTGAAAACCACCAAGAGGCACAGGCACAGCACACGGATATCACATTCCCTCGGGGCTGGTAGTTCTCTACACAGACATGCTCATGCAAAGGGCCTCCGACCCCGCTGGAGGGGGCCTGGCAACATTCCCTCCAGGGTCTGGGGGGAGGATGGCAACAAGGCTGGAAGGGAAATCTTCCCCACCAACCTGCTGCTTGATGGAGCCTGGTTTAGGGCGCTCCCCAGAAGGGAGCGGGCCTGCCTTGTAAGGGTTCAGGGGGGCTGTTTGGGGCCTTCCCAGATACAGGGCTATTTCAGGACAGTCACTGCATTTTTGTCCTTGGGACTAAATAGAACAGTCAAGAAATATCTGTTTTCCTTGATCTAACTCGCCAGAATGGGGGATTCAAACGGGATGGGGGTGGGGAGAAGCACGGGATAGATTTTAAGGATTTCTGGGCATGGATTTATCATTTCCACCTGTGCACTGCAGTTTCTTTTAAGGTCATCGGGGAAGGCAGATGTGGCGCTACACTTCCTTCTTCGAGGGAAGAGGGAAGCCAAGCTCAGCAGAAATGAAATCCCCAGCTTTAGGGGTGGGGTGTTTTGGGGGGCTCACCCTGACGATGGGATTTAAGGCCAATGAGAAGGGTTCTTTGGTGAATGGTCAGGAAGACATCTACTTGTTGTTTTAGCTCACTTCTGGCCTTCCCTAGGCCTCTTTCCTGGGACGAGAGTGAAACAGGGAAGGGAGTTTGTCAAGCAAGGGGGGCGGGTGGAGAGACCTGTGCCGGGAGGAGGGTATGGCTGCCAAAAATCTGCTTTTCCATGGAGACCGATTCAATATTCTTTATCCTGCCAATTTTCCACGCCACAGGTTTTCAGGCCTTCTGACCATGAGGCAGAAGGGTGGCTTGAACTAAAATCTGCATTTAGGTTAATGACTAGATATAAATTCAAGAAACATTTAAACTATTTTCACAGTATTGGTTTTGATACATGAATTTCATTTGTATTTATTCTAGGATGTTATTTTTTTCTCCATATAGTTCCTCTCAAGTACAACAATTGTTGTGTATAATAAAGCATTTTCCATCACCAGTTCCCACATCCATGAAATTCCTATATTTTAGCAGAGACCTGCCAAGACTAAGACTTGGCAGAAAAAAATTAATGCCATACTTAATTCAAGTCCTAGAAGCTCTTCTGAAAATGCCTGTTTCTTACTTTCTTCTTTACTTGCTCTATTCTCTGTCTCAGTCTGTCTTCTCTCTTTTTCTTTTCCTTTCTCCCATTTTCTTCCCCTCAAAACATATTTTATTCCTTAATTCCTTTGGAAATTTGCCTAGAGTTTATATCATTTAATGAGGAAGGAAACATTAATTGTCAGAGGAAACATAAAAAAGGCCAGGGATTTAATAATTTTTTCATTAATGTGATATGCTTATCTTACTGGCTTCTTTATTCATTTATAACCAAATTTCATGTAACTAGCTCTACAGTAATTCTGTTGACCCAGCACATTTTTTTTTTTCAGAAATGAAAATCCATTTTAAGCTCATTACTTTATGTGTCTTTTGCCTTTATCTCTCTCTTAAAAGGCAATAATGATTTTCTTCTTAAGGAGAAAAAATTCTCACTCATCAGCCCCAAGAGAAACCCTGTCTTATCCCAGATTGCCACCATGGGATTAAAATTCAGGCTGGCCTTGATCTTGGTTTTCTGAGTATATTTCTATAGGGTAGATGAGGTGAATAATGATATGTGTTGAAAGATAAACTCTCCTTGTTTTTAGCTTGACCACCTAAATTGAGAAGGATACATATTGTGTTCCCCTTTTTTTTTCTGCTTATAAAATGAGAAGACTGGGGAATATTTTTCCAAACTGCCAGAATAGACACTGCTAACAGGTACATGGTTATCAATCACTAATCAACGACTACGTTTAAATTGCTTTAATGCAATACAAATTGACACCATAGTGAAACACCTGAGTTTCAGCGAGACCTCAAAATGAGGTTCCTAATTCTCAAAGAAAGATTAAATTATGTTCAGGTTAACTTTAGTGTTGATCATGCAATTTTGTTCAGAAGTTTGGGTGGACATTTTAGATCAGTACATAGAAAATGCCCTCTGAAGGTGATAGACAGTGATTCCTACTTAGTGAAGAAGGAGAAAAAATGTTTAGAAATTGTAAGGCATTTCACTAATATCTAGGTCAAATAGAAGTTTATATAGGAAATTATGGAATTGCTCTATGGGTACAATACAACAGTGTAGATTACTAATTCCCAACATTTAGGACCCTGGTGTATTGTTCAGTGAAAGATGCCATGTATTTCTCATAAACTCAGGCATAGGATAAAGGATGAGCTACTGTTTTAAAATAAAACTAACAATAAAAGTATCTCCTTAAAAGTGAGCTCCTGAACTATTGTGGAGTGGGGCTGGGCTGAATGCACTTCTTTTATTGCCATGGGGGATTGTTTCAACAACCACAGAAGTTCATGATTTGGTTTTTAATCTTAAAATTTTTTTTTAGGAGGTACCAGGGATTGAACCCAGGGCCTTGTACATGGGAAGCAGGCATTCAACCACTAAGCTACATCCATTCCACATACACACACACACACACACACACACACATGTATATATACATACATATATATTTTTTAGGAATTACTGGGGACTGAACCCAGGAGCTTGTACATTGAAGCAGGTGCTCAACCAACTGAATTATATCTGCTTCGCTGTTTATTTTATTTTCTGAGGCACCAGAGATTGAACCTGGGACCTTGCATGTGGGAAGCTGGCACTCAACCACTGAGCCTCATTGGCTCCCCTGAGATCGTTTTCTCATTTGTTATGCTCGTTCTTTGTTTTTTTGTTTCTTCAGGAGGCACTAGGAACTGAACCTGGTACCTCCCATGTGTGAAGCAGGTGCCCAACCACTTGAGCCACATCTGCTCCCAAGCTGTTTATTTTTAATTTGGATTTCCTCTATATCCTTGTCCCAAGCTGAAAACCAATTTGTTCCTCTTTTCACTGTCTTTCCCTCTTAATGGAGCAAATGCCAGCTCGGATGAATGTCTTACTTCTTGCCCTGCATCCTAGTGGGTCTTTGTGAAAGGCATACAGCTCTGGGGAGATGCCTTCTTGGTCCCTGGAACTAGAGGTAGAACTAGAGGTGTGGGAGAATGGTATAAAGGACAGCAGGTCCAGGTCAGGCTGTAAGCTGACAGCATTTCCAGTGAGCCATTGGTGCTATTGATGGATGCAGCTTCATAAATGTCTTTTGCCTTTTCTGTTTGAAGCTGTCAAGGCAGGGATGTGATAATATGCATAAAAGACATGGGGCAGGGGTGGTCTGGAAACTACACGTGTTCTCCTTACCACCTCGGGTCATGTCACTCTGTGTTGTCCTCAGTCATGTCATATTAGCAGGGTTCCTAGCAGTACTTCCTCTTGATTGGAGACTTGGGGTAGATTTGGACAGTAGGAGTCCAGGCACAATAAATGCACATAATGAGCATGTTAACTTTCCAGGACCAACTGGATATTCTGAAGTTGCTGCCTTCAGATATTTCACCGCCAATATACCTAACCAACAAAGGATGGCCCAAATCAAGTCTGACTGTATTACATGGTTGCATTTTCAACAGACCAGCTGGGAAGGCATGCTGAATTCTGGTGCGTGCTTGTTTATAAATGTGAAGCTCTCAAAGCAGGGATTTGCAGAGGGCTGGAGTTCTCGTCTAAATGGGTTCTGGGCTTTGAATAGATCAAGCTATAGTAATGGAATCTGCAGTTAGTCTAAAAACCTGCTAAACAGAGATACTTGTTTCTTAAGAGAGATTTGTTTTTCCCCTTAGCATTTCAGAGAGTAAGATAATGTAGAAGAATTTTTAAAAATAGTTTTCTACCAGTGAAAAAAAGTGCTTCAAACCTCCCAGTTCCCCCATCCATACATTCTGGCATTTAAGGCCTTGGTTGGCCAGCTGTGATTTTAAGTAAGCCAACCCTCTAAGCCTCATTTTCCTCATCTGTAAAATGGGTGTAAAAGTAATATACCAACCCACAGGGTTCTGATGAGAATTAAATGAGATAACACAAACAAAAGTTTTAGTGCAATGTCTGGCGTATATCCTGCTCTTAATAAATGCTAGTTAGCCACTATTCTCACAGTGCCTACTGTGTGCACAGGTTTTGAACTAATCAGTTAATCAGAACCAGAACACACCTATGTAATATCTTCTCACTTCGGAAATAATGTGAACAAAGATAACTGTATTCTCTGTATTTTAGAAATTTTATTTCCCTTTTTAAAAAAGAGCAGGTTGAAGGAAGCAATTAGCAACTAATACGATTATTAGATGAGGTTAATTTCATGATGTAAAAGACAAGTGTGCCACGTAAAAGTATTTCAGAAAGAACTATTTAAGACTTGGCTTTCTTTGCTGTCCTGATCCCCTCCTGTCTGATGGGAAGTGTTGAGAGGAATTTATAGAGGAAGCAGTGTTTTAATTCTGAGGCCAGTGCTGATAGCCAAGCAGCGAAGACATTCTTTATATATTTGCTCTTTCTAGGACATTTTTCTAGTATTTAGTTTACATCATTTGTTAGGCTCCACAAGGACCCCCATTTTGGAGTTTAATTCCTGCCTTGTGTCAAAATACCGTGAATGAATGTACCCCACAGTCAACAGTGAGGGTATGTAGGAGAAGATTTAAAAAAGACTCCCTTAGGACTTGCAAGGATTTATTTCTACATCCCCACACCAACCTGGATATTGGGTGCTCATCTCATAATGGAAATGAATCCATATCCCCAATCCTTGTTTTCTGTGGATGCAAAATGATGGCAAGAAGGAAACCTGTGGCGGGAACCCCCTCAAGATTTCTCAGTTACAAAGATGATGCCCTTATATGAGGGAGGGGTGCTTTCCCCCAAGTTTTGCTCCATCTTTTCTTTCTCTAAAAGACTCACATCCTGCAGTTTGGTAAAGAAGTCAGATTTCTTGTGTCTGAGCATTAGTAGTCACAATGCTTCTCAGGAAAATTTCCTGATTGCACTTTTTTATTATTATAAATCTTAGTTACAAAAATAGGGTCGTGTGATGAGGCAATCTAGATATTAAACGTATTATGTTCCTATGTTCATGCCACGCACCTGGGGTGCCATTCCCTTTATTCCAAGAAAGTCTTAGGAATGCAGCAGGCTCACTGCCTTTCTTTGGAGCATAACTGCCCATGATCTATAGCTCTATCATTCTTCCCGTGAGCTATGTGCATTTTATAGAGTATGGATTTTGGAGCAGCTCTTTTTACTACTAACTTTTCAGCTGAGAAGTCTGGATCTGTTGTGCCGTTTGTTGTTAAATGAGGATGGTCATAAATTCATACATCACAATTCAATCCTCATTTAAAGTCCGAAATGACTCAGCTGTGGCTGTCTAGAAACAGGAGCGTAGATGCAACTTTGAGAGGTCGTTTATATAAATTAGGTCGGTCCTGGACTTGCCCCATTTTCCCGCATGTCTGAATATCTGTCTGATGGTTTCTTGGCACTCTTTTTTCCACTTCCCTTCAATTCTTCTCTTAAAAGGTCAAGAAAATACCAGTAGACATATGTTGGGAGGGTGATCGTATTCACCCCAATGGCCTACTTGGCATTTTTTTTCTCATTGTCTGCTCGGTGTTTTTGCTCACTGTCTGCTTGATACTTGTTTGTTTTCTTTGGGAGGCACTGAGAACCGAACCCGGGACCTCCCTTGTGGGAGGCAGGTGTTCAACTGCTTGAACCATATCTGCTCCCAACTTTCCATGTATTGTATCTTACTTGTCTTTCCCACCTTGGTCCCATGATTAGTACTATGCAATAAAACCTTCCTCACAGAAATCAGTTTTAACATTGAATCAAGCTTTGCTGCTTGCTTCCATCCCCCTGCCCTGTAGAGATGACACTAAATTAGATGATGACCATCCAACTTTCTGCCAACCAGAACTTTCTATTACCATGCACAAAAGTCTCTCTGACCCATCAGTGTAAAGTCACATTGATTTCAGCATCATTTTAGAGTTAATTATATTTTATTTTATCATTATTTTTTGTAAAATGGCAAGTACAGTAACTTTCTATTAATACACAGCTATCTGGGCTAATGGAGGAATAATTTTTTATAAGCCAGAATCTTGTGCCTTAATGGCCACTCTTCTATCCTAATGATTTAGGTTGGGCTCCCCAGAAGCCAGGAAGGGAGGAAGGGTGATTCTGCAGGTGCCTCAGGGCTGCCCCTCCCCAAGGCAAGGAAGCTGGGCTTTCACAGGCCACCCACTTTCACAGGCTAAGCCCCCAGGGACTACTGGCTGTTTGCTCGTGGGGTAAATAGTTCCAGGAGCCTGAGGGAGTCCAGGGAAGAAGTGCTGGGTGGGCTGGTTGTTGAAAGTCCACAAAAGAGTGGGGAGTAGCATCCGGAAAAGAGTGATTCCAGGAGATATGAGTGGAGCCTTTACATGGCTCCGTGCCAACATTGCTTCATTTTTCTCCATTCATTTCTTCATTTGATAAACATTTAGTTGTATCCACTATGCTTAGGGCACCGTGTGAGGGAGGACAGCATGAATGGGACAGACTGACATGTTCCTTGCTCTCATGGGACTTTGAGTCAAAGAGATTCTGGTGGGAAGGGAAGTAGGAAAAGAGGAGTTGGCCCAGGGAACAGGATCCAGATGTGGAGAGGGGTGACAGGCTGGGGCTGGAGGTCAGTGAGAGAAGAGATGGTGGATTCAGAGAGACCTGGGAGAGGTAGCACCGAGTCTGTGCCCCTAAACTTGTTCATGGTTACAATCAATGAGCCAGGCTACCTTGAAGGGGAAGCAGCACAGTGCAAACAGAAAGAGCTTGAATTTAGGATCCATGTCGGCTGGGTCAGATTCTGAGGCTGCCGGTGTAACTAGCTGTGTGATGTCAGCAAGGTCACTCCACCTTTCTGTGTCCCGGATTCTTCAGGTTCAGTAAAGTGGTAACGACCTCTCGGCATTAATATATTCAAACATTAGAACAGTGTCTGGCATAATGTGAGCGCATCCAAGCCTTGCTCTATTAAGGGGATAGTCTGTCTAGGAACCTCTGATCATCTTGCTGTTTTAGGATCGAGTCCTCTCCCCACCTCACTCTCCCCAGGGAAGTGGCCCTGGCCTTCTTGTCAATCTTGCAGATCCTTGGCTACCTCAGGGCATTTGCACCTACTTTTGGAACCCTCTTTCCCATTCCCACATCTCCTTTGCTCAGGTCCCTTCCTTAGAGACACCTTCCATGACTACTCTGTCTAAATAGCACCCTTTTCTTTCAGAGTTTCATCCCAAGACATTCGTAGAGCAGATGATCGGATGTCTAGGATTTATTTCAAATGAATTCCTGGTGAGGTGGGGAGTGTAGGTTTGGGGAAAGGGATGAAGCTGGGTGGTGGATGTTTGTGGATTCATGATACTATTTTTTCTACATTTATAAATGCTTGCAATTTTCCATAATAAAAGTTTTAAAATTTCCTTTCAGCCTCTGGTCTCCCAATTTATCTCCTAGCACTTATTAGAGTGGCATTATATTTTTAATTACTTGCTGAATCTCTTTCTCTCTCTTCCCAGAATGGAGACTTGGCTCGCTGCTTCAACACTGCCTGACACTAGGTAGGCCTTCAATAAATGCTAACTGAGTGAATATATGAAAGAGCGAGTCTAAACCACGTGGGCTTCACAGAGACCATGGTGGGAGTTTGACCCTTTGACATTTATAGGAAAGAGTAGAAATGTTGGAGACAAATTTGTCTAAATTCTTCTTCATCATGTTTCTGACTCGTTTGCAATATCCCAGGACATTAAACTCAACTATGGCCTCATCGAAAGGTAAAGGCCCAGCTCTTCCCTAGAAATCTTGGGCCCACAGCGCCCTGACATCCCTAGAAATTGCATGCATAGACGTGGGTGGGGAGGAGAGGGCTGGGTGCAGGGCTGGATCTCTTGTTCGAGGTTCTTTTGGAGCTGAAGGATAAGGTGGCAGGGAACGAGCTCTTCTATCCGTTATCCCTGGGACGTGGTAGAGCAGGAGGTGGGCTCTGTAGCTTACACCCCCCAGCCCAGCCACCTGGACTAGAGCCAAGGCCCTGTAGACAGCAGCTCGGGCCAGACTGCAGGAGGTGATGTTCCCAGAGAAGGATGGACTCTGTGCGCTGCTAGGCACAAACCATGCTGCTTCCAGGCCCAGGCGATGGAGAGTGACATGGGTGAAGGAGGGCCTGCGCTCTGCTTGTGCGGCGCTCTCACTATGTGGGCCCTAAGCGGGTGTCGGGCCACTGGGGCAGGCGGGCGACTGTGGCTCCTGTAGGACCCTGGCTGCTGGGTCAACCATAAGGCTTGGCTGAGGTGGCATCACAGACCCTGGACAGCACTGAAGGCGTACGGAGGGGACGGCTCTTGAGCGCATGCAGACACCCTAGAGAATGTTCCAGAAGTACCCTGGAGAGAGAGGTAGGCTCAGCAAGGGACTGGGGCCCCAGTTATGCCGGATGATCAATGAGATGCACGACGAGTGAGTACGGGGACCCCTGGAGGGACGGGAAGGAAATAAGCACGGCTGGCTGGCTCGCTGTGATTCAGTGGCAAACTGTTAGAAAGCTTTCCAAAGGGGTGCTTTTCTTTTTTTAAATTTAAAAATTTACCAATAAAAGAGTCAGACCCAGAATTTAGAGGGGAAAAAATTACCTTTTAACCCAAAGCATTTGATTTGGCAGTAGAGAGCTCACATTATGGAAACACACCAACTCTCAATCAGATTTTATCCAAGTTATATGTAGACAAATACTGTGTTACTACAAGCCTACACATCTCATTTCCTTTCTGTCTGGTCCTCCATTCAATAACCTGAAAATCTCTCTTTTTACTGAGTTTCACGCTATTTTCTTACTTACGTACAATAGTGCAGCTCTTAGCGATTGCCTATTGTCATGGCACATTAGTTAGGTGCATTTGTTGATAGATCAAAATTACTCTTTCTGCATTTTTTTATTCTATCATCTAGCTTAAACAAGTGATTGGGAGCACTCCTGAGTTGAAAGAAAAAAAGGCTATATTTATTTTTCAGAAATACATTATTGCTGCGGTACAGTAGTAGGTGTTTTTCTCGTTTTTAGTGATCGAAAAGCACAAGACACTCTTTAGCTTCTCATGCCTAATTTATTCAAGTTAGTTCTCAACACTTGTTGAGCCCCTCTCTATCTCTCGCAGTGAAAATAGGTGCTAGTGTGGGCTCAAGAGAAAGGTGAAGCATGGTTTTTGCCCTTAGGGAGATTTGGGACAATTCTGGTCATCAGCTATTTCCTGATTATCCACTAGGTGCCACTCCAGGCACCAGAGATACAGAGGTGAACGTGCCAAGAGCTTGTCGCCCTGAGGTGCCTCCAGCCTAGTCCTGTCACCTCTGATTTCCACCTGTTGTAGCAGTGCTGTGAGAGAGCCAGCACTGGACACGGGGGGCACAGGGGAGGGACTCTCGGCCGGGCCTTGAGGAACTAGGGGAGGCTTCCTGGAGAAGACAACTTGGTAACTGGCTCCTAAAGGATGAGTAGAGGTCGATTAGGACAGGAGGTGACAGGGGAAACAAAAAGTCATCTCAACCACCAGGAATTGTGTAGTCAAAGACCAGGAGGTGAGAAACAGCATTTTGTGTAGTTGTAGCCACTAGTTCTGCACTTTTGATATTTTGGTGGGGGCACAGCGAAAGAAGAGAAGCAGCCAAGGATGAGGTAAGTCTTGAGTTTATGGAGGGCTCGGCACATAATTTATGGGGCTTGTCTTTCATTCCCTAGGCAATGGCAGAGGAATGTGGTCAGAACTGAATTTTAGAATGATCACTCTGCAGACTGAGGTGGGCTTGGGAGGGGTGGGTCAGTTTGGAGGCAAAGGAGGATAAGACACTGCAGGGAACAAAGACAGAAATAGAGGGCTGCCCTTCGCCAGGAGGCAGTGCATGGCTGGGCGCACCTCGGAGCATAGCAACACAGTCCAGTCCACCATTCATTCTTTCGCTCATTCATTCAGCAAGCAGGCAGGCGCAGTGGTGTGATCTTTCCCCAAACTGCTTCCAGGGCCTGGGGGAGACAGACATGCAGACAGACAATAAAGAGCCATCATGCATGAGCTGGGGAGAGTTACAGTCAGTGAACCATGGGAACATTGGGGGGAACTGGCTAACTCAGTGGGGGAAAGAGAAGTGCCAGAGAGGCACCATAAAAGAAGTGATAGGCGCTCCTGCATAAATGGCAGACCAACTTAAGAAGATGGGAGAAGTGCAGTTAGAGCGGAAGAAAGAATAAGTGCAGGATTTGGGGGGATATTAGGAAACTTGGTATGTTCTGAATGTCCAAAGCAGTTAGGGCAGGAGATGGAACTAGGAAGACCCTAAGGAAAATAAAGAAGGTGGGAAAATATATATGAGTAAGCACATGTACCAGCAGTGAACATATGTTCATATGGTATAGCATATTTATTGAGCTATTTCTCAGCAAACTGTTGCTATGAAAACTCCTAAATAGTCACATCCTTTTGCAGTATAATGAAAGTAGCTCTTTCAGCTTTGCAGCTTGGGAAGCAACACTAATTGATAGTCATTAAGTCATAAAGTACTTTCATTTATAAAGGGAAATCTAAGCTGCTGACTGGCCAGAAATAACAATTGAACTTCAAATAATAAAAACAAAGCCATCATCTTGTAAAATACAGAATGGTCTTTGCAACAAAATTTTACAAAGCTGATTATGATGGACCACCATTCTATCTATGGCTGGGTCCATGCATTCAGACTGAGCTGTTATTTACAAATTATAATTTTACAAATTAAGTAGGAGGATTGTACTAGTTTATGATAAGATCCAGAATTGATACTAAAGAAACTTTTAATGAGTCCAGCCGGTTCAATTTATCACTTGTTAAGAACAGTACGTAAGTCTTCTCTTCCTTATATCCCAGTAACCACACTGGATATTAAAATGTTTTTATAACAAACATAATGCAGAATATCTTGGTTTATCAACCCCTGGGCAAATGGAGAGCCTTGTTTAAGCTGTTACTGAATTTTATTTTTAGGCATAATGACTTGCTTGCCTCATAAAATTTATTAACTGAACAGCTGTTGTAGAAGAAAACTAGCCAGGAAGTTATGCTGTTCTTTCCACGAAACAAAAATACTGCATTTAGATCATGCATTATTTTTTCCCAAAGACCAACAAAATTCAACCTATTAGTCATTGGTCTGCAGTTGAACTTTAGAACAACATCTCTGTTCTTAAATTCACAGAAGAGTCAGATATAACATTTAGACCAGGGGTTCTTAATCTTTTTGTTCCATGGACCCCTTTGCCAGTAGGTGAAAACCACAGACCCCTTACTAAGTCTACACTATACAGTGTATTATTTAATTAATATATCACACCCACACCGACACGTCCCCACAAGAATATTTTCTTTTAAATTTTAACTCGAGCTCACTGACTCCTTGTTAAGAACCCCTGATTTGGCCTACTTGCCGAAGGAAATGCCACACCCCTCTTTAAGTGGGTGTTTATATGTAGCCCTGGGGTTCACGTCATTCTAAAGAGTGGAAGGGGGCCTATGGATGATGCTTTTGAGACGGCATTCTGCACAGGTGACAGCAGCAGCTGCCACACCTCTATCAGCTGTGCTGCAGTGGAAGTGCTCAGAAAGAACCCGGCCATTAGGAAAAACAAACAGCCCAAATTATTAGAGAAAATACGACTCTGTAGAAACGGGAGGACAAGTACATGAGAGAGAAGGCAAAAAACATGACCACACTGCTCGGAGGTAAATAAAATCCTTCTGCACTCACAAAATATATTGGTTATAGGTTGTTCTAAAACCATTAAGCTAACAGAAAGAACCATTACCTGTAGGAGCCGTAAGCCAAGGAAATATAAAAATCGTTTGGGAAGTTCCCATTAATAAAACTGAACATGGGTTAAAAAACATAAAGCGTAATCTCACCAAGAGCAAAAGTAAAGTTGTATTGGAATTTTCTGCATTTAGGGAGAAGAGAAGATGAAGTCACTCACAGAAGAAACCAATCTATCCAAAATGAAGACAGAAGAATTTTTAAAAATGTCTTGCCAGTACCGGTGACTACTGAGATCACATCAGTTATTGACTGTCCATTTATAGTCAGAAACTAGGGAACTATTAAACACTGGAGAGAATGTGGCAAAATAATGGAAGTCAGGCCACTGGATTCTCTTCCTGAGCCAACATCTCAGTGTTCACGCTGTCTTGGCCTGCCTGAGCCGCCGTTTCCTTGTTGGCAAAATGAGAAGGTTCTCCAAACGTGGTCCTCGACCAGCTGTTAAGCCACAGAGTGAGGGTTGTATGTGCCAGAGTTAGCTTCCCCTGATAAGCAGGCCCACCTGTCAATCATTCCTTACACTGCTCCAAGGATTAGAGAAACCTAGATTTCCTCCCTCCTGTGATAGCTCTGCAAGGGTTTAGGATGAAGGCCAGACTGAAGGACGCTCAGATTCTGTGATGTAGGCTTAGAAGAAATGGGCTTCCTACCACAGTGGTTTTCAAAGTTCAGTCCAGGGACCAGGAGTACCAGCATGACCTGCGAATTTGTTAGAAATGCAAACTCGCAGCCCTAACCCAGATCTACGGAATCAGAAATGCTGGGGGGCAGTAGGACCAGTGATCTGTGTTTTATCAGTAGTGCCGATGCACACTGAATTAGTAAGTTCTGTGGTTCCTTCAAACAGTAAAACTCTACGATGATGCTAAAACGGTGGAATAAATATTTGGAACTGGGTTCTAAACGAGGCTCCACCTTCCTGTCACTTTGACTGAGTTACTTAGTATTTCAGTAAGCCTTTGTGCTTCAGGGTTTCCCAGGAAGCAGATTCTGAAAGTTCAGGGTGTAAGGTGTTAGTGAAGGAGTGACCCTGGTATGGACCCCTGAGAAAGGGAGGAGGAAGCAGGAGTGAGCAGAGGGGGAATTTGAATTGCAATGCAAGCCTAAAGTCTCTTCCGACCCTATGGGTTGGAGCTAGAATGGTCTGAAAGAATGGTCCCAAGTTGGGCCTTTATATCCCACATCAGTAAGTCACTGGCTATGGAAAATCCTGGAAAGGAGTATGGCCTTGGGAGAGGTTTTGACTGAAGAGGCTGGTGAAAGCGCTGCTGAGAGTTGAAGGCTCTTGGCCAGGAGCATGCTCAGGCAGTTGGAACAAAACCTGGACGGACAGTGCCCATCAGCTGGAAAGTCTCAGTTTCCTCCAGTGTAAATAGAGACTCATAAAAATATTTGCCTTGTAGCACCCCTGTGAAGGTCAAACCTGGGTACACAGTAAATACTCAAAGAAAACATTAGTTATGAACCCAACACACTCATTCACACCTCTGAGCCTCTGACAAAGACTCCTCTCTCACTTGTAAGTCCCTTCCCAACCCAGAGCCAACACAATCTCCCTGTAAGGTCCTTCTTCCCGGCAGAGTGGAACACTTGCTCCTTTATTATTTCCATAGCACTTTGCATGATTCTAATATAATATTTACCATAGCGTAATGATTTGATTATCATTACAATATGATCATCCCTTAGGAAGCAAGCAATGCATCTTTGTTGACTGAATAAATACATGAAAGAGAAAGAGGAGCCATTTGTGAATTCTTTCCCTAGTACAAGGTGTTGAGATTTACAGAACCTATTCTTTCCTTTTTTAACTTCGCCCTCTGGAAATCCATGGTTAAATTTAATGAACAATTGTAGAAATGATATTAGCTGCAACCTTTAGTATCTTAATCTCCTTTTACTCTGCATGGATTTTGATATTTTATTGGGTCTTTGTAAGGTATTATATGTTTTTTATTAGATCCCTTTTGGAAGTGGGCAGATTATAGATTACAACTATGCTAACAACATCTTCTAAATTCAGGTCTTTAAAGAACATTTAAGTATTACCATCTGATCAGAATTTATCCCTGTATTAACATGGATTTGTTTATGGAACACAAGTGCTTCCCAAAGTATTCAGAATCACTTTGACACAAAATATATTTTTCCCATTCTAGGACAGGGAATTAGGGAAAGAAAGTATTATAGCTGAGGTATGGTAGGGCTCTTGTCTAAACACAGGCCTCATGACAGAAACGTGGATCTGAAACGATGGTGGAAAGAAGTGGAATCACTAATTCAGCATATATTTACTGAGCCTCTATCTCATGGCTGGCCCTGGTCTCTATACTGAGGGTATAGCGCCTGCTCTTATACAGTTTATATTCTAGTGGGGGGGAGGGGTGACAGTCAGTAAACAGGTAAATCACAAAGAAGATTATTTTAGGTAGGAGAAGTTCAGATTCCAACTGACTCTTTAATTTTCAATTTATTTACTTTGTACCCTACATTTCTACAGTTTTCAGATCCAATAAAACACATGAACGTGCTCTGATATGCAGTGAATTTTGTTAAATCTTAAAATACAATAACAAATATTATAAGGTTTTTAACATGGCAATCTGTCACTGCTACTGCAAAAAGGAAACAGCCCAACCACAAATACTCACCCAAGCCCTAGAGTGTTTGATCTGAACTAATTGCAGGTATTTCGAAGGATGTAGTATCTATTATTTTATGAGCCATGACCAATTAAATTCCCTTCTCCAGATTTTACTGGAACAAATAAGAACCACTGGGGCTAGTTTAGATTTATCCCCAACTTCCTGACCTCTAACAGAGTGGTTCTATGGATTATTGGTCTGCCTTTGGATCAAAGATCTTTGAGTTCCTTATATTTGAATGATTTGTTATTTAGTAAAGGTTTTAAGACCCCTGACTGGGGGCCCATATATCATATTCAAATCAAGTATTTTGGGTGAAGATAATAGAATTAAATCATTCTACTTTTCCAGAAATGGATGAGAAAGGGAAGCTAAAATTGAAGAATCGTTTTCAAGTGATCTCATGGAGCAGGAATGTTGAGAGGTAGGCAACTGGCAGAAGAAGAAACTGAGGCTCAGAGAGGTCACCCAGGTTCCTATAGGTGGAGAAAATCCTAACTACTGAAAACTACTGAGAACTCCCTGAGCATGTTTTGTAATCTTTGTGCTAGGCCCTCCAGGGGGCCTAGCAACTCAACCACAGGTAGATACTCTACTGGTGAAGACAAAAGAGATTAAAGACATAGCTCTTAACCTTGATGTTTTTACACAATTGAATTAATCTAACTGGGGATATTTCATCTCCTGTAACCTTTTCCTTACAAGAATAAGTCAAAATATTGCAGGTGGAATCAGTATACAAACTCTCTGATAGAGGTTGTTTTGACTGAGCTTCTCATTTCATAGATAAAAGAAAATCTCATAGTTGTCTATGATTCCTAGAGGCATGAATCACCTTAGGTCATCAGGATGTCTGGATGGTTGAGAGTTTTTAAGAAGTTTTCATCTAGTACCTGGAAATATTTAAAAAATGCGTTGCCAACTCTATGGACTTCTTTTCCTTTTTCCATTTGTCATTTTTACTACACAAGAGGTACTTGTCCGTTGCAGAAAATTGTAAAAGAGAGACAAGGAAATAAGTCATAAATTAGATTAAAACCATCCCAGCTCTAGCGATAACAATGCTAACATTTTGATGTCTATCCTCTTGGACTTCTCCCTGATGATGTATATGTTGAGCATAATATACAGAGTAGGAATACAATATAAATATACTTTATCTGGTAATCTCTCTCACATTTTTTTTTTTTACTGCACTATATATAGCTCGTACCTTTCCATACCAATAAACTTTTCTCACCTTCCTAAACTAAATGAAATTCATCATTTTCTTGATGACTCCTGGGCATTAATATGGAAATCAATTAGTATAATATGCCCTACCTGACTTTCTGTCTACAATCCTGTCCTTACAGGGGTTTGGGGGTCCTGGTTTGAGGAACTTAGCCTTCTCAGGACAACTGTACAATTAGACCCTTTCTGACTTTGTGTTCCATTCCAAGTCTCTGGTAGCACCCAAGCACCTATGATCATGTTTTCTCTTGCATGATTTCTTTCCAGTCTAGGGCTTCCACTTTGTTCTTCCCAGATTCCCAAAGGGGCACAGTCCTGTCCCTGAACTCTCTCACCTCTTGCCAGGGCCCTCTGTGTCATGGCCCTAAAGTTCGATTTCTGAATTAAACGTGCTTTGTATCTTTCCATCCTGATAGGCAACTGTCATTTCTCTCAGTTCTCCTCGGGTCTGTTTCTTCCCCTCTTTGTTTGACCCTTATAATCTGTTCTGGCTTTTAAAACCAGATAATCAGTCTGTATGGATCTAGGTAAGAGCCTAAGTATCTTTTTTTCTCCTCTAAATATGCACATGGACATTAAGACAAAGGTTTTGCTATTTTTATATTATTTTTTGCTTGCCTCCTGGTTTTCAATTGTTTTCAAAGAATCAAGCTGCTAAATAGAAGAGTTTTCAATAGGGAGAATTGTTACCTTGTTTTTGAATGAAAAAGAATTTTTTTTCTTACACTTTATTGAAATTATGTGGCTATTAGCTCAAGAGTTCTTAAATAAACAGATTGCAAGAGCCTTTATAAGAAGCAGAAATGGAAAAGTAGATCCTTAAATTCATACGGAATTGCAAGGGACCCAGAAGAGCCAAAATGTTATTGAAAAAGAACAAAGTTAGAGGGACTCAAACCTCAATTTCAAAACTTACTACAAAGCTAGAATAATCAGTGTGGTATTGTTACAATGACAGGCAAATAGACAAATGCAATAGAATAGAGTCCAGAAACAGACCCAGACATCTATACCAACTGATTTTTGATAAGGGTTCCAAGTCCATTCGATATAGAAAAAATAGTGTCTTCAGCAAATGGTGTTGGGACAGTTGGATAACCAAATGCAAAAGAATGAGCTTGAACCCCTACCTCACACCAAATACAAATATTAACTGAAAATGGATCAACAACCTAAATTTAAGAGCTAAACTATAACTCTTAGAAGAAAACATAGGGTTAATTCTTCATGACTTTGGATTTGGCAAAGCAGATTATATATGGCACCAAAAGCACAAGCAGCAACAACAAAAAAACAGATAAATTGGACTTCATCAAAATTAAAAACTTCTCTGCATCAAAGGACATAATCAGGAAAATGAAAGGACAACCTACAGAATGGGAGAAAATATACCCAAATCATTTACCTGATTAGAGTCTTGTATCCAGACTACATGAAGAACTCTTACAACCCAATAACAAAAAGACAAACAACTCAATTTAAAAAT
The DNA here is from genome assembly GCF_030445035.2 of Dasypus novemcinctus. NCBI lineage: Eukaryota > Metazoa > Chordata > Mammalia > Cingulata > Dasypodidae > Dasypus > Dasypus novemcinctus. Next base: position 18,946,001 of record NC_080677.1, read on the forward strand.
GGGCAAAGAACTTAAGTAGACATTTCTCCAAATAAGATATACAAATGCCAGAAAAAGCACATGAAAAGATGCTCAACATTGTTACTCATTAGGGAAAGGCAAATCAAAACCACAATGAGATACCAATTTATACCCACAGAGATGGCTAAAAAATTATAATAATAAGGTAAAATAACAAGTGTTGGTGAGGATGTGGAGAAACTGGAAACCTCATACATTGCTGGTGGAATGTATAATAGTACAATTTTAGTTGCTAGGGGCAGGGGGTAGAGAGGAATTGGAAGTGACTGCTTAATAGATATGGGGTTTTCTTCATGAAAATATTTTGGAACTAGACACATCATTGTGAATATACTAAATGTCACTGAATTGTTTGCTTTAGAATGGTTAATTTTATGTTATGTGACTTCCACCTTAATAAAATAAAAGATATAAACTGGTTCTAGAAGAGTTCATATAACTTTACTAAAGAGAAAAACTAGGTTCATGAAAAGAAATCAGGTATCTAATCAACTGATTATGGGAATCTATTTCATAATTAGGTCATTTATCTGTTTAAATTGGAACAGAGACATTGGCCTCTACAATCATGCAAATATCCTGGGGCAAGACACATCTATACTGACAAATCAGTCTTTTGCGAAGGTCTTTATTGAGATTCTGTTGAAAGCAGCTTTGGATGGGCTAGGGAGAGGGGAAACATTTGTTCCTGGCGAGGAGAAAGAGCTTAGTGCATAGGTGAAAATGGGAAGAGATCACATTTTCCTTACATCACATATGTGATGTAGACTCCCCCATGGGTGAATCTGGCCCTTACCTGGGGGTGAGGTAATGGTGACTGAAGGGTGTTGACTTTTCTCCCTCTAAAGATGACACGGTGCTTCCACCAGCAACCACTGCAGAAAACAGTGGTCTGAGTGTGAGTAGAATTTCTCATTTTCATGGCACCATGAAACAGGGCATTTGGATCTGTTGTGAAAACAGTCTCACCAAAGAATGACTAAAAACCACAGTGAAGGGAGCCCAAGAAGGGAAGATTCACAAGCACCAAAGGTTAGGAGGCAGCATTTTGATTATTTTTAGCAACGTTTAATTGCTTTGTCCCTGTACAGATATTTATCACAGAAGCAGTTAAATATGATAATAAAAAATTTGTTATGAAAAAGAAGTTACAATTTATAATGATGTGTTTGCTTTTTTTTGCCAGCATTTGGCACCCTCACACTTACAGTGTTCTTATTTGGTTGTAGTTTGAAACTCTCCTGCAATTTGCTGTATAAGTCATGCTGAGGATAAAGGTGTGAAATGGCTAGCAGAGTGGCGTACACAGACAATCCTAGAGATGCAGAAAGCTTCCTGCAAAACATGATTTTTACACATATGATAATATTTGACATATAATGCAGTATATACCAGATGCTTAACACGTATTAGCTCACTTAATCTTTACCTTGGAAAACGAAATTTATGATCCCCATTTTCAAGCGAGAAAATGAGGTTAAATGATTTGTCCAAGGGGCTTAGGAGAAGTTGCAGTTGGAATCTGGGTCTCACTCACTCCAGGGATTATGCTGCCTTCTTAAGGTATAACAAATAAAAGAGAATTTTGTAAGCCAGGCTTATACAACGTAAATGAAATGGAGCTATAAAAATATTCAGGGAGAGCATCTATACTTCTCATGTGAATAATATGGCAATTTTTTTTTGCGGGAGCTATCTATATTTCTTCAATTGGGTTGGGATGAATAGATCATTTCTAAATAAAACAGGAGAGCATAAAAAAAAAATGAAATGAATGGGCTCAATCCCGGTTGAAGCAAGAAGAGTAAAATACATTTCCCTGCTTGAAAGAAAACGATTCATCTATTTGAGGTTCGATAAATGCCCTCTTTCAGAAAGTCAAACAGCTCTGTCTAGAAGGGCATTTTACCTCAAAATGATGAGGACTTTCATTTTGAGAAGGAACATCCTCTCACTCACTGACCCAAGTGAACAGCTCTCTCTGAAAACTAGGAGAGTTCGTGTTGGTAATATGGAGATGAGGTGGGACGGTGGCACCAGGATGAGACACTGGCCCGGGACTTGTTTAAAAATTTCAAAAGATAAAAGAACCATAGGAACTGTCATGGGAAATAGCAGAGCTTATAGGCTGTCTAGCTCCACTTTAGGATTACAGAAAAACAGGGGCAAATTTTAACTGAAGAGCCTTTAGGAATGGGACATGCAAAAGGAAAAAGAAACCAATTTAAGTATGTTCCTTGACATATAAGTTGAATGCTTGGAACTTAAGCAAAGGAGATGAAATTATAATGAAAGGAATTTGGTGTGGGGTGAAGAGGTTGGGAAGAGAAGGGTCCTTAAGTAGCTAAGTACATAAATTTTCAAAATGCTATGGTGACCATAGAATCCAGAGATAAAGGGCAGGAGAACGATTGCTAGGGGACAAGTAGGGTTGTAAAGGCCATCTTTACACTAGAGGGAAGCTAACACTTACGAGTCCATATATAAATGTATAGTTCTAACTCCAACATAGTCTAGCTCCAGACAAATCTCAACTGTCTGTTGTGTTTTCCGTGGCCATCATGACAAAAACTCAGCTTTTTGAAAGCTAAACATAATTTCTTTTCTCCAGGTCCCTCCTCAATTCTTACATCATCCCTGGCACTTTTCTCTCCACATCTAAGATCCAGTTGATGTCCAAGTTTTATCATTTTGACACTGAAGATCCATCCACTTCTCCTCTCCTTTCCATTGCTGTTGACTCATTTAAAGTCCCCATAACTTCTCACCTGGACTATTGAAAGATCATCCTCCTTAATCTGCCTCTAGCATTTCCCATGTTTAATTATTTTCCCCATGGGGGACAATCTCCAATAACCATGTAAGTCAGCCACAATATGAGCACCTGGAACTACTGTGCTCATATTCATTGCTTAAAAATGGTTTACTTAGTCTTTAAAATGATCAGAAACCATATATTAAGAGTCTCACAGTGATCCTTCTAGAATGTGAAGAGTCTCTGCCAGTTTTTAAATGGCCCAAGTTGCAAGGATATGCCCCATGTTGCCTTGGATAAATGTCACTTTGTGGGAGAAAAAAGGGATCATTCAGATCACTAACAGGTTGGTCCATTTTTCAGAAGTGGAAACTGAGGCTCAGTGATGGCAACAAATTTACAGGTCATATGGTCAGAGGTAGAGTCAAGACTAGCCTGAGCTCTATCTTCTGACTCTTGGGTTCATGCTCTTTCATGCCATACCATGTCAGGTCAGGTCACCAACATAAACTGATGATCCCCAAAGTTTCAGGAAGGTAGACTTGGCAGATGTCTCTCGGATAGATTGGGAGGGGCTGGGAAAGGATGGAGGCAGGCAGACCAGAAAGAAGGTTGGGTGCTGAAGCCTCAAGAACTACTGAGAGTTACACCTAAGATAGTGGCAGTGAGGGCAGTGAGAAGGGAATGAGTTTGAGAAAGACCACATAACTCTGCAATTATAAACCCTTGTTTTGGCTCAAAGATGTTCCTGGGACAGAGAAGGTTTCTTGAAACATGACTTTGTCATTATAAGAGGTGGATTTTCTTCCAAGGTGGCAGTCAGTAAGTCACTCATGAGAAGCCAACACATTGCTGCCAAGAGATTTAATCAGAGATTTAGAGCCAAGCAAGAGGGATATCTTAGTTTGCCACAGGGCTGTCAATATAAAGTACCAGAAATGTGCTACTTTTATAAAGGATATTTATTTGTGGTAAAAGCTTACAGTTCTGAGAATCGGAAATGTCCAAATCAAGGCATCAACAGAGATGCTTTCTCAGGGTTCTGCCACATGGCAAAGCAAGATAGCAGCCAATCACTTCCAAGGTCCCTGCCTTCCACTCCAGAATCTACTGTCTGCTGGAGTTCAGGTGAAGGCAACCAGGCATTGGGCTTGTCTCTTACCAGGTCTCCTCTCTCAGTCTTAGCTGCTCCACTTTCCTCCCGAGTTCAGCTATGAGCTATCAGGCATATGACTACCTCTTCAACCTGGGCTAGTCTCAGCCTTGAGCTACTCTGTGGACCCAGCCCCTTGGAGGCTTCTTTCTGTGCCTCTGTGCTCTGCTGGTTCCAGACTCTGGGACTTCACTCATCTCTCTTTTCCTGTAGCCCTCTCTCTCACATGGCATGATCAATATGGCGGCTTCCTTTTCCTCTGTGTCTGTGTTACTCTGTGTCTCCATTTATATCAGACCCAGTAAGAAGGTGGAGACTCTACCTGAGTCGTGCCTCACTGACTTGGTCCAATCAAAGGAGCCTCACACCCACAGGAAGGGGTGAGTTAAAAACACGATCCTTTTACTTTCTGCGACTCATAAAAGAACTTCAAACTGTCACAAGGGAGAAGGAAAAGCTTGAGGACAATGACATGTTCCTCTGCTAACCCATCTTTTGTGGCTTTTAGGAAAATTAGGAATCAACTAGTTTCATGCTAAAAAGGTTTTTGTGTTTTTGCTTGCTTTATTACAACTCTCCACCTTTCTACCAAACTTCCCTCCCAAGATCATCCATGATTCTTTGGGGAATTACTGGGATCACATCTACATTTTTCAGAACATAAAGCTATCTTTGAACAAACATTACAATGCGAGTATATTTTAAATATATTACCCCAAGGTTGACACAACGAGGTGGGATAGGGAGTTGGTTACTGAACTTTTGAACCATAAATAGGAACCGTTAAATAAGTGAAGTTTTAAAACCCCTCCTGTAAAGTTGCCAATCTTGTCAAGCTGGTGAATCTGGGAGATGTAGGTCCAGGAAGATAATCTTTGAATCATTCTTTTAATTATGGAAGAAGTTTTAATTGGCAATAAAATTCCCATGGGGATAAATGAAGAAATATTCTTGTAACTGAATCATGAATTTATGGTATAGTAAAAAGAAGTTAGCATGAGATTTTTCAGAAAACAATTTGAACTAATTTTCCATCTGTAAGTATATTTGAATGTATCATCTCAACAAAACTTAGAGTTCAGATACCATTTCATTTGTTTATGCTAAAACAAAACGCTGTCCACTAAAAATAATTTAGCTATAGATAATCATGCGTTTACAGTGTTGTTCTGAGTGATGTACATCCATCCTAGGAAACCGAGGTTTTTAAAATTGTGGTGGTGACTAATTCAAACACCAAATAAGATTCAAGCATAAATTTAGAGAGGGAAGGGATCTTAGAGTTTACCTACTTTCTAGGCACGTGAGGCCTTAAGTATGTTTCTTAAATGCTCTAGGTTTTATTTTCTTAACTTTCTCTGATGAGGGAGTATGAGAATCTTATCCAGTGTGGATGAGTCCTCTTCAGCAGAGCGTCAATCCTGAGCTGGTGAGAGGGCAAGGACTACTGCTCCAGTCTGGAGATCCAGGGCCAGACTGCAGACCCATGTCCCTAGCCCAGGAGCTGCCCTCCCCTGGGGCTCCACCTGGGATCCCTTCTTGGTCTCCACTTCTCCTAGTTTATTTAAACACTTACTTTTAGACCCCACTATCATACCTCATGCAAAGTTCAAAGCTTGCTGTACTCCAGAAAAAAGGGGAAGTTTCAAGCCCGAAGTACATAACTTCATTTGCTGTCCAAAGGTGAGTGTCCACTGGCACCTTTCCATAATGCATACCACTGAATGGATTCGTGGTGAAGTCTTGGCTAATACCCTAAGGCAAATGAGTCACTGATTTGCAATATACCTAGAATGGACCCAACTGAGTCAGTAATACTATCCACCATTTATTGAGGACATTTGTTAAGGGCGCTGTCCTGAGTCTTTTTTCTTCCTTCCAAACAAAAAAATTCTGTGATGTAGGTGCTATTTTGGCACCATTTTACAGATAAGGAAGCTGAGGTTCAGAGAGGTTAAATAGCTTGCTCAAAGCCACACAGCTGGTAAGAGAAAGAGAGAGGATTTGAATTCAGTGTACTCATGATATTCTACTGCAGGGAACAAAGTTTTGTTGTAGGGGATAGGCAACAAAACAACCTCCCTTCCCAATAAATTACTCTCTCCCGTAAAGTTTCTCCAGGAGATGAATGCCAACCTGAACACTCAGACATAGTATGTCTATTGGGATTAAATTTCTCCTTCAAAACTCCTTTAGAACTGCTTGGGATTACATTTCTCCTCTCGAACTGCTTCTTCTCTGGCATTTGTGCTAAATTTCATCTAATGCTTTCCCCTGTCCCTTCCTTTGCTGTCCTTCCTTTCCGCAGTTAAATAGGAACCTTAAATATTTTAAAAAACTGAGGAGGAAGCATTGGCCTCGGCCAGGGATGTCACCCCTCCTGCCATCACCCAAAGGGAGAGGAGAGTAGGGGCTCAGGGTGGAAGCCCTGGGAGGCTGGGAGATGTTCGCCTCTCTTGGGTTCCAAGGGCACTGGAGTCTCTGGCGCCTGCCTAAATGAAGTTTGGATTGCCCAAGCCCACTGCTCATCGCCTGAGTACAGGCTGGAAGAGTAAATGACAATAGCCATCCCCAGGAGAAAAAATATTTATTCATTTAATGGCTGAAACAAAATGCCATCTCTGGTGTGATAACAAAAGGTTTAAAGTACATTACTGTCGTTTCTCGACACACTTGTGGTCTGACGACCGGGTCAGATGGTGCAACAGTCCATGTAATCCTTGGAATGGAAAAAAATTAGGCTCAAAGTGCCAAATGGACGCCCACAACATTATATCAGGTAAAACAAGCATATTTTTTCTGCGGCCCCCCCCCTCCCTTTCCCAAACCTCCCTAGTGTTAGAGAAATAGAGAGAAATTCCAGTCATTTCTCATTACTGTGAAGGTCAGCCTGGCTGGGAAAATTGTTTCTGCTTTACAATTCCCCAAACTGTAGAAAGCAGTTAGACTTCTGGACAAAAACTAATGTTGCATTCAAAGGGAAAAGAGGCTGAGACGGCAATGCCGCAGTAATAAGAGAATTTTTTACTCTTTCCACTTCCCTGTGAACCTAATCAACTGTGACATGAGAAAATATACTGGGCTCACCCAGCCAGAATCTGACTGCCACCTGAAAATGTCCTCAATATTCCACTGTTTGGGACTTTACAATGATCCTTCCGACGTCAATTTTGTGCACGTACATCAAAATGCCATTCGCAATGACTCCAACCCCTCCAGTTCCCAGGCCTGCCGCAAGCCTCCAGCTGAGGTCTCTCAGGAAAGGCGCTCCGGTGATTGGCCAATGGTTTCTTTCTATTACTCATTTGAAAGCACTTGCTTATGTGGAAAGGTTTCGTGGGGAAAGTGGGAGATCTTCTGAAGATGCCTCTGCCGACCTCTCCCCCAAAGCGTTCTTGAATGTCATTAGATGGGGGCATTAAGAATCGGAGGGGCTTTAAGAATCTACCTTAAATACTTGATTAGTATTTTTCCTCCAGACCCAGATGGCTGGTCAGCATTCCATGTAAGATGAGAGTTCAAGAAAAAGAGTAAACCCAAATGTGAGCATGCAAAGTCCTTGCAGTGGCCAGATGCTACGATGTGTAGGTTCAATATAGGTGGACAGGTACACGAATCGCCTTTTACTCCCTTCTCCTCCATGTTACATGCATGTATATGTTTCCTGGGCTCCTCCACAGACAGATATACATGTATAAATGATGTGCAGCAGTATTTGACAATTGCTTGGCATATATAATGAAATTCTTGGTGGCAGTTTTATTATTTCTTGGTCATGTAAAGTGGAACAAATCTAATGTGACTCTTTGCAGTGGCATTATCATCTTTTCCCTTTGCCCTAATATTTACAGGAAATATTACAAGTGTTTGACATATAAATTCAGCATTTGACTGACTTTAATAACCATGTGATCAATAAGAAGTGATATTTTTATAGTCCAAGTTCAATATTTAGAGGGTCACGGGTGGCAAATCTTCATCAAAGCAATAAGGCTAGATTTTTTACTTTCAAAATTCATTATTTATTTTTAAAAATTCTTCTCTTTGGGATGAATATAATTAATAGTCAAGATCTATAAAAGTTGGATACATTTACAAAGGGTGTGGGCATTATATGGAGAACAGATACAGATATATTTGCTGTTTCAACTACCTGATTTTGGATACTAAGAAGAAATTAAACACAATGAACGTAGAAATTGGAAAGAAAATCAATGAATGTAAATCTGGGAGCTTATTCTTTATTCAATAAGAGCACCAATTCCCAGCCTCTTTGTAAAATTACTGCTTCTCCAGTAAACTCAAATAGTTAGCTAAGACTAGGTAGGCAGGTCTCCAGACTTTGTGCTCTGGTTCCAAATAATTTCTGAAGGTAAGTATCCAAATTCTTCCATCCTCCATTCTCCTCCAGCCCATACTCCTCCTAGGTTGCAAAGTGCTCAGAGTAAAATAAACATTAACAGTTTTGACTTCCAGCTACAATACAATACCATGATTTTTGATGCTTGGGATATATGAGTATGTCTCACATAGGATTGGCTAGTCTCAGAGGTCAAATGATCAGCTCTCTAGCAGTGCACACAACCTGTGAAACTACACGGTATCCTGGCATTATGAGGATTTATTTCCCATCTTCTTCCATTATCATCACCATCATCATCATATCTAATATTTATAGCACTCACTATGTAACAGGAATTCACGTAAGAGAACTATGAGGTTGAACCTATTATCCACATTTTTAAAATGAGAAAATTGAGGTATAGAAGAGAAACACAACTTGCCTAAGTCCACACAGCTACTATGTGAGAAAGTCAGAATCCAAACCCAAGAATTGAGTTTCATTCTCCTCACATAACTATATTCGACATTACCTCTCATGATCCGTGATTTTAGGAGATATCATTCATTTTCTTCTTATAATTATTATTATCATTAACATTATTCTATAGCAGGGTCAGCAAACTACAGCCCCTGGGCCAAATCTATAGCCCACAGGCCAAATCTGGCCCACAGACTGTTTTTATATGACCCATAAACTAAGAATGATTTTTACAGATGGACATTTGAAATGATTTGATAATAAGGAAAACCAACTTTGAATCTCTATTTAGTGAAATATTATCCACCTGAAAATCATTCCATTCTTCTCACTGTAGACCTCTATTTTATACATATATATTAAAACAACAAAAAACAACAATAAAAAAACTATCTAACTACTGTTAAGGTATTTGGAATTTAAACAGTAAACATTTGTGGAAATTTTCTTTCTCTTGTAATATATATACATAAAAGACATCCTTGATTTTGCCTCTTAGGTTGCAAAGTCTAAAATACATACCATCTGGTCCTTGACATAAAAAGGACATAGAGCTGACTCCTGCTCTCTAGCAATGAGCCTGTGGTTGAATCTAAACTGTTAGTTAGCTTGATCAATTATTCAGTTAAATAATTATCAGCCTTAACGGGGTGTTTGGCAGAATTGTCAATGGTGTCAAATCACAGTTAATAATGGAAGTATATCTAGCACGATTCTCCCCATGGGAGATTGGGACACCTGTGGGTGTTGAGGCTTGAGTTATGTACCCCAATTTTGACCTGCTCTTGGCCTTGATCTGTGTCCCAGTGGGTGTGGGTCTAATGTGGATAGGGTCTCTTGATGAGGTTATTTTAGTTAAGGTGTGGCCCAAACGAATGAGGTTCAGTCTCAGTCTGGATTACCGGAGTCTTTTATTTGTAGAAGAAAGTCAGACAGAGTAGGAGAGAAAGTCAGGGGAGGAGCTGGATGCAAGAAGTCAGCAGGTACCCGGAAGAGAAAGGCGACGACATCGCCAAGTGATGGGAAAGCCAAGGAACCCAAGGACTGCCAGCAGCCACAGTGCTACTGACTCCATGAGGAAGCAAGCCTTCAGCCTCTGAAACCTGCTGCTAAGCCAACCCATCCTGTGGTATTTTCATAGCAGCCTGGAAACTAGGATAGTGGTGTTGAGGGAAAACCTATAGAGGTGGCATGGTAGCTGGTGAACTGACTCTGAGCAGAGCAATAAGGGGTTGAAAGATGGGGAGATGGGAAAACTGTCTTTTAATAGCCTAGGCTACTTTACTCCCAGACTCAACTTTGAGGATTACTGCCCCAGAATGTGGCTTCTTTAGCCCTGATAAACACAGGAACATCCCTGACTCCACCAACTTTATGGGTAAGCATTCTTCATACCATATTTCCATGGTTTGTAGGGGAGAAATGCACTCCTTTTGTCTTCCTGGAAATTCTTGCGATCTATGAGAATATGAGAAATTGATGGCAGAAAAGGGGCACAAGTGGTCAAGGCAGTGGTACCCATTTGGAACAAAATAGTAATCATCCAAGTGAATGGCTACCAACACAAATATCCAGGAGAGATGTGGACTGCCTCCCCCCCCCCCCCCCCCCGCCCCAGCTCTTTCTGTCCTTCTAAATCTGATGAAAACTTTAGAGCCCTGCTCAAGTCTTACTACGTCTAGGACGTCTTCTTTGACAATCCCAGTACTTGGCTGGCTCCTCTTCAGGTCTATGATAACACTTGAAGCCTTCCCACATAGTCTGATCCTTCCTTTTGCATTCTTACATTGTATGTTAGGCTTGCCTTCCTGGAGCAACCCTATAATCTATATTGGTAACGATGACCCAAAGCCATCAGGAAATTGCAATTATATTTCCTTTTATCCCTACTGGGCAACTCATGATCCTGTGAGCATCCATCTCACCAATCTGCAAAATCTGTGTGATGCCTACTTTATTGGGATGTTGAGGATAATATGAGATCATGTTTATGAAAGTACTTTATAAACCACAAGGCATGATAACAAACAGAAGGTTTTTATTACTTTGATACTCCGTTTAAGAAGATAGAGCATGAGAGTAAAATGCTTTTTAAAAGATTTACATTTCACAAGTTTTATAGTTCTCACACTGAAAGGGTTAACCCCAGCTCTTCTGGGAACACTCAACTATTAAAGGGAACTTCCTTCTTTGAGGATGATGGGTAGCCAAGATTTTGGTGTGTGGTCGTGATATTCTTCCATCTGGGATGTGTGAAAGTCCATGCATTCTCAGATTATAAAGTCACGTTTATTTTCATGGCATCGGTGGCTATTAGACACATGGCTTCCCAGGTTGATTATGTATTTAAATGTTTAAATTTAAAATTAAAGATTCAAATTTAAATGTACCTGAATTTTCTGATTGAGAGGAGAAAAGCAAATAACCCTCAAACTATTACTATTTGTCCTGGTTGAGTTAACTGACGTAAATTCACCAACATTTATTTGATGAATGATTTATATCAAATAAGTGTTTGCCAGAAGCATATCGGGCCCCATGGATTCCCTGTAATTCTCAAAATATAGTCCCTTTTCCAGTCTCCACGCTTCTATCTGTTGGTGAAGATGAGCCCCAACATTTTGGGTACTCTTGGAAAAACCCCCACTCTGTGCTCCTCTGGCCCCTCAAAGCTCCCACCATAGCCTGCCTTGAAGGCCATCTGGAACAATCCATCATGTCTGTATCTCTGTTTTTGTGTTGGTCACCTCAGGAAGCCCAAGAATCCCAGGTCTACTCTCGCCGTCTGGGCACTCTTCTCCATGCGACTCTGCATTCCTCTCCCTCACCTCCCCAGTTCCTGAGACCTTTCCACTGTGGTCTCTGGTATTCATGGGCCTTCATCAGTTAAACTGCCTATCTCCTCAACATCTTTTCTGATTATTCTCTGCACCTTTTTGCCCTAGCAGAAACCGGGCTCTTCCCTCAGGACACCACTTCCCTGAAGACCTCTTATGTGGTGGTGTTATCTACCTGTTTCTCGTGTCTCTGGATCTGGAGGTGGGGTAGTGTCCCGTTTGCTTGTCACTGCAGCTTCCAGACCACTCTTCTTCCTGTCTTCCTGAAAACCCCAGCTTTGGAGCTCATGCCATTGAAGTATAACACCTGCTATCCTTTGTGGCAATCTAGAGATCTTTAAGTCATCCTGCCACATTCCTTGAAGTTTCTGCTCCTGGCTGGCTGTCCCTGTCTGTAGAATAAAGACTGCTGTAATAAGGTTGGAGGTACCTGTGTGTGTTATTTTTAAATCCTCTAGTTGTTTAACCTTTTTTCCTCTAATTAGCACCTCCTTTGGCCCACCTCACCCATCCCGAATAAGGTCATGCGTTAGTGTAGCCAATAACCACAACTTGTCCATTGTCTGCATTACAAGCACCCCACCTCAAGCCTCTACCCTCTCTGTTCCAGCTTATTCCTTCTATACTTCAAACTCCGACAATTTTTAACTCCACTTGAACCTCTAATTCATGAATCCTACCACCTTTCTACTGCCCTGAATCTCCCTTGAAACTTTCCTTTTTTGCCCAGTTAAGATTTCATAGTCCAACATATTATACTCACTTTCTTGTGTTTGCACTCAACTCCCTTACCTTGTGCATTTTGACTGCCTACCCCAATAAAATTCCATCCCTGGTTAAATTCAACTCTCCACCTACTCTGTGTCTGCACCTACACAGCCAAACTGTCTGGAGAAAAATTCAAAACTTTGTTGATCATCCTCACTTGAAGTACCTAAACATGATCCTCACGTGGATCCTTTGTACCACCCAGCCACCCTGTGACACTCCCCTGGTCAGATCATTCCCTGACACCCCTAGAAGGACTGTTTCACATCTTCTCATTTCTCTTCAGACCTTCAGCACCTCCTTTCCCATCTACTCTTGCTGTTGATCATGTTCCTTATTTCACTGAGAAAATAGAAGCAATCAGATAAGAACTTCCGTATCTTCCATTGCTGCAATTACCCACCCCCAGCATCTCTGTAGGTATATTCTGTGTGTTGTCCTGTTCCTATGGATGAGCATGCTGGGTCCCTATCCTAGGAAAACCCACCATTAGTGCAATAGATCCCATGCTTCTCACCTGTTCAAGAACACCTCCGACTTGTTTAATCAAAATTCCCTCCTGTGCTGGTTCACTATCATCAGTATTTAAATATGCTGATGTCTCCAACCCAAAAACAAACTTCTCATAACCCCACATTCTCTCCAGCTATTGCACCGTCTATTTCCCCTCAGAGCAAAATGCCTGGAAAAAGTTGTCTCTTCTTGATATTTTCAATTCTTCAACTTTAGTTCTTTCTTGAATCCCCTTTAATCACTCAAATTCTTTACCACCCCTCCACTGAAGCTCTAGTCAAGATCACTACTTACATTCAGGTGCTAAATACAAAACTTATGTCTCAGCTCTCAACTTACTTGATCTACCAAAAAATAGTTGACCCACTTACTCAATCCATCCTTGAAGCACTTGATTTTTGTTGTCTTTTGGGTGCCACTTTCTCCTACCTCACTGAACACTCTTCTCAGGCTTCAGGAATGATTAATCTGGGGGTGCTTCGGTGTCTAGTCCGTGGACCTCTTCTTATCTATGCTCACTCTCTAGGTGATCTCATTCAAGCTTGTCCCTTTAAATACATCCATATGCTTATGAAACCCCAAATGAGTATCCCTACCTTAGACGTGTCTCCAGAACTTGATTGTCCTTCTGCTTCCTCAATATTTCCTCTTACACATTTTTTAGTCTCTCAAACATAACCTCCCCCCAACTGACATGTTAAAAACAAAACATATGCCCAACCTGCTCTTCCCAGAGTCTTTCCCAACTCAGTAACTTCATACTCCATTTGCATAGGTCAAAATAATTTTGACATCTTTGACTCTTTTTCTTACACCCAAAACCAATCCATCAGAAAATCCTGTCAGTGATTCCTTCAAATATATGCAGCATCTTTTCACCACCTCCATCACTTCCATCCTGGTTCCAGCCATCATTACTCCTGTATGGATGGTTGCAGTAGCCTCCTAACTGGCCTTCCTGCTTCTGCTCTTCATCTCAGGCAGTCTTCTTGGTATCTAAGGGACTTCCTGTTTCACAAAGAGCAATATCTAAAGTCTTGGGAGTGGCCTACAAGATCCAAGATGATACAGTCCTTGCTTCTTCTCTGACCCCATCTCCTGCCACTCTACCCCTTGCCCACTACACTAAGCCTTGCTGGCCCTTCTGCTTTTCCATGAACCTGTCAAGCACTCTCTTTGGATCTTTGCATGTGTGTCCTCCCCTGGAGTGCTCTGTCTCTCCTTAGGTTGGCAAGGTTCCTGCCTGCTGGTCTTTGCCCCTGTAGAGATACCCTCTCTGGTCAACCTATATCAAATAGTAATCCCCTATTCTGACACTTTCTTTCCCTATTACCCCATTTATTATTCCCCCTTATAAGTCATCAATGTTTGACACACTATGTGTTTCAGTGTTTATCTGACTTTTTTTTAATTCGTATGCACCCCTGATTCCCACATGATGAGGTCTAGATCGGCTTGCCCTGGAGTTGTGCTTTGTGGATTTGAGTATCCACAAATCCTTCTTGCCTTGCTCTTCTAAGAAAATGTGTCCAGTATGGAGAAGATTACAAAGGAGACCCTGGCAGGCTCTCCCTTATATCTGCTGGAAAAACATTTGGATTTGCACTCTTGCAGGCTTTTGTTTTTTGTTTTTTATTTTTCCTGGCAGTGGATAGCTTTCAATAGGAAATGAAAAGGCATTGTCTATTTGAATTTTGGTCAGGACTGGAAACTTCAAGATGTATGTTTATGGGAGGTTGTTTTTCGAGCAATGTAAGGCTAGGTTATTATTTTGTTTGGATTCAGTGAAACAGCAGCTCCACATTCTCAGACAAGGGGAGAGTGAGGATTGCCTGGAAACGCAGGCTGAGAGAGCTGGAGTGACTCTCCACAAGCTCAGCTGATCACCAGCGACGGCCCCAAGGGTCACCTGCCCCATTCGGCCGGTTGGGCGTATTGTCCTCTTGAGCTTGTGAAGGACGCGTTGTTTCTTTGTGACAGAGGTGCTTCCTGTGGGCTCCTCCCCATCACCTGCCCCATTCGGCCGGTTGGGCGTATTGTCCTCTTGAGCTTGTGAAGGACGCCTTGTTTCTTTGTGACAGAGGTGCTTCCTGTGGGCTCCTCCCCATCACCTGACCCCTTCGTATCTGCAAATCACCACAGGTTCTCTCTAAAGCCAGAGCACAAACATCTGCGGCTGTTGTTTTTTTCAGACTCCAGAACTGGCAATTTCACTGTGACCCCTTCAAACTGCCTTAGCGGGGAGAAGCTGTGAGAGAAACACATCTTTTAGTGCTGTTTCCTGGCTCTCAAAGTAAGTTACATGAAAAGGAAAAGAATAAACTTTAAAGTGTTTTCTGAACTGTCATTTGATGATGCATTCGGCAATCTTCAGAAAATAGGTACATGTTACTACCACATTAGGGAGAAAATAAGTTAAATAAAAATTTCCAGCAGCAAGCCCGAAGGCTATCATATTGTCACTCAGTAATCTGTTTCTGAAGATTCCCCAAAGCATTTTAGTAGGTCTGCAAGCTTTCAACTTTCTGGATCACATACCATATGCATTAAATCCAAAAGAAACAGAGGCAGTCAAACTGACGGATTCTAATTTAGAAACTGAAAAGTGAATCTTCTGTTGCTTTTGAAGGTGAAAAAAAAATGACAGTCTTGCCTCTTCTCCTGAAAACTTATCTATGATTATACTTTGGGCTAGAAGGGCCCAGCAGCATATTTGTTGTACACAACACTGGAGCTTTAAAAGCTTCTTTTTGATGAATTCATTCGTGATTTAATCAGCGGGTCAAGAAGTCAGCTTTTCAGAGCTCACATCTACATTTACACATCAGAGATTGATTGATAGGGTAAATCAGGGCTAGCCACAGTTGAGAACAGGGAAATTGCTGCATGCGAAAAGAAAATAAGTTTTGTGGTGGGGCTTCACTAGGTTAAAATCTTTTGCGTCTCTGTACTATGTTCTTTCTTTCCTGCTGGATTTCTGAGTTCCCTCAAGCTGAGAGAAAAAAGACTCTTCACCCCTTCCGGACTACCCTTGGGTCTCAGGAAGGCTGAAATGGGCAAACGGACTCAGGCCCTCCACGCACACATAGGATCCTGAATTGGATGCCCTAAGGAGTCTCCAGAGGCAACCCCTGGGAAGATGGGAGAGGCTAGAACAGACCAAGTCAGCAGAGAAGGGGGAGAAAAGAAGCAAGTATAACGTTCTCTGAGTGACAAGTATGTCTTAGGTACTAAAAGGTGCTTTATGGATGGTACTTTAATCTTTAAAGACAAATGGGTAGGTTATGCAATAATTTACAGTTGTAGAAAGCCCCAGAATTTTATTTATATGTGACTCCAAAGTTTCCACTCTTTCTACTTTAAGCCACAAGGCTGAAGTTTACAGAAATTGTCTATTTTACATGGAATGTTTCCGTTTTCTTTGTTTTAACAACTGGTGTGGCTTTTAATGTATCTTCTCTCTATATATGTAAGTATACATTCAGTATATCCATCAGAAGGCCTTTGCCTCATTCTAGTGAACGAGCAGTAATTAGCAAGATCATAATTAATAGATAACTGAATTGTGGACATTACATCTCAAAAGGGAAGCTTTCTGTCAGTTAATATTTAACATGTATTTTACGAGGAGGAAGATACTATCTGAAAATGCAATTTTAAATAAGGATGTTAACTACCCCCTTGAAAAATGCCTGAACACTTCACTGCAAACAAACGTTGCATGTAAAATATAAAAATTCTGTGTGTTGCATTTGAAATCTGATAAATATTTATTATCAATGCTGTTTGCTTTTAATCTGTTCAGGATATCATTTCTCCAGCTTCTTAGTAGTTAAACAAAAATGGCATTTACATTACAATATTGCTTGCCAACAATCTCATTTTCTGGTTTAGTCAGCAGCCCTTCACGCTTGATTAGTCTTTAATTATACAAATACCTACATATTAAAAAAGTTTTCTTTTTTCCATACTTTGAGCATGTAATTATTTTCTCTTGCATGCAACAACCTTTAATTTTAGGATTAAGCAACTGATTCTTTTTAGTATGGATGGGTCTTTTCAAGTGTTAAAGCAAATTTGGTTATTGTATTATGAGAAAAATTAACTTTGGGAAACCTCTCATCAGTACATTTGCTAGTGCCCTGATAACTGCTGCAGAAAGTGCTGGGTGAGTACAGATCAAATAGAAGACCTTCTTCTTTTTTTTTCTACTTCTTCCTACATCTTTGGTCTAGGTATATGATAATTTAAGCAACTTAAATCGACCATCTACCTAGTTTTCCTATATCCATAAAATAGGGCTGAGAGCAGATGTTTTAAATAAAAATATCTTAATACAAGACTATTTAAAACTCTAGTTAGGAAATCCACTAATCGTAAACCTCTATAATCAAATCTTTCTCTATGATAAAAAGTAAGAATATCTTCTTGAATTAGATGGTATTTCTTTTTATATACCATGCTTACTACTTGGGGCCAAGGCCAAACAACCACAGGATTGAGAAGTGGTCCTTCCTTTTTCAAAATCAAATTTAGTATAGATGGTACAAATCATTTGTATATTGCCTGGCATTTTGTTGGACACTGACTTCATAATAGTTTCTATCTGTCTCCTCTTATACTAAATTCAGAAAAAAGTAGTTTTCCATTTCTTTATGGAAATCATCTCAAGGAGCAAACTAATCTGAGACCTCATGGCATTCAATTAACCACAGTAAATATGGCCCATGTTCCAGGTTCTCTACTAGGTGTGGAAAACTCAGAGATGAATAAGACTCACAGAGGCATTGAACCAAGTCTAAGCAATGAGACTGTGTTTAAAGAACTGCCAAGAAGATATTCTAACTCCACTCTATTCTCTCTTTACCTGGCAATGAAAAACTCTTCTGGCCATCTTATGTACTTTTTTATACAGAAGTACAACCCCATTTCCTTTCTTCTCTTCTTGGAGTTGATCACAGAATCTCAGAGTTGGACAGAACCATAAAGTAAATCTGGTCCAGCACCTCTGCTTTGCAGGAGAACCACTAAAATCTCCCTGGTGATCATCCAGTCAGCTCACCTGCCAGCACATCCCATTTTTGCATGTATCTCTTAGGAATAGAACCCACTGGTCCTGGTTCTACCACCTTAAAAAATAAAGATAAATTTTAATCCTCTTTTCCAGATGACAACTCTTCAAATATCTGACAATAGCAACCATTTTTCCTTTTGATATATTCTCCATTTATTTCCACCAACTTAATATATGTCCTATATGACCAGCTTGAAGATTCACCCCCCATCCTGATGGCCCAATTGTGAATTGGTTTTACTTTCTCTACCACCTTTAGCTCTGAATAGGATCCTCTAGTGTGTTTTGACCATTACTCAGTCAACTGAGAATATACACCCTCTGTTCTAGGCAGAGTATATTGATTAAAATAGCCTATGATCCCATTAGTCTTTTTTGATAACATAATGTTGATTCATATTGAGCTTACTAAGACAAAATTCATCACATACTTTTCACATATCCTCCCTTCCTATATGGGTCCAATGGGTTCATAGATTTAAGCACAGATATATCTATACCCCATTTACCTTTTATCTTAGGAAATCCAACTCATCTCTTTAGTCTTGACTCCATTCCTTTCCATTAAATGTTATCCAAGACTTGATAGGCATTTTCTCCATAACTTTATATAAATTATTGGTAGAAATGATCTAAGGACAATTAAGTGAATATTTCTAATTCACTTAATTGTCTTTTAATCTGACCCATATTTTTTTCTCTGGTCTAAAAGGAGATCATGACAGGTTGTGACAGAAGCTTGTAGGAGTTCAGATGTCCCAGGATGAGGAGTTCTCCTGTTCCCTGATTCTGCAATAAACCCTCTCAAAGGGAAATGACAGGATACTCATATAATATGTCCTTGTGAATACTTGCTGAGTCCCAGGGATAGCTGAGCTTTCATATTCCATCCCTTTAATTGCCCGTTCTAGGTGCAAGATTGAAATTAATCCAAAGAACTGTAGTTTGCTAAATCTTCTTCCCTCCCTCCCCTCTCCTTCCCTCCTCTCCCTTCCCCTTTCTTCCTTCCATTATTTATTTTTATCGAAATATGTTTACTTATGCACACATCCAACAAATATTTATTGTGTGTCTACTGTGTGCTAGGCACTTTTATTGCTGATGTGCTTGTGAATTTTACATTCTCATAAGCAAAAATAAAGAAGCAAATAAATAAATACATAATATGTCAGTGGTAAGAAGAAAATGAAGAAAAATGAAAGACAGTAAGAGGATAGGGTTGATGTATGTGCAATTTTATATAAAATGGTAAGGAAGACACTGGAGGCAAAATGTAGCCAAGACCTGAATGAAGTGAAGGGCAAGCTAGATATCTAAGGGAAGAGTATCTAGAGAGAAAGAACAGTAAGTGCAAAGACCCTGAGTGTGCAAAGGGAAACACTGAGACAGTATAGTTTTATTCCAAAAACCATCATTCCCTGTCTCAAATCTTCCTTTGGTGACACCTCTTCAAATTGTTTTAGATGGTTCTTTTTGAATGTGCCTCCACATTTCTAAATGATATGCTTCCCCTCTGCCCCTTGATTTACCAATTTTGGACATTATCTATTGATTTCCAATTTGAAGGATGATAATTAGGCACCCTCCCAACCCACACCACACTTCCCCTCCTCCTACCTATCTTCTTTCTCTCAACATAGTCTGTGATTTAATGTTTACCTTTCTGCCACTATGGAAGTAGCATCTACTGCTGAGCTAATTAATATGCCATGACTACACTTCCTTTCTTATGAAAGCTTTTGCTCTTACCGAAGTTAATAATTGCTTCTTTGTTTGTTTAGTTTACTTTATTCCTATTAATAATTCTTTGCAAACTCATCACACGTATGGTAAAACTTCTTTGAATGTTGTTTTCCACAGGGTCGAATCATACCCGGGAATCTCTTGGTTTCTCTTCTCTCCCTGATCTTCCTCTCCCTCATCCCGCTCTCCACCATTTCTCCAGGGCCATCCTCTGAGAGTCCTCCACATTCCTGCCCCAAGATGGACCAGTTGCCTTCTAGGCCAGCCATATAGCATCAATATGGAATTTCTTTTTTCCCCTCTTTTTTATGTTAGATCTCCAATCTTCCTTTCTTGGTTTACACTGTTGTTGTAGTGGAACACTTATTCCAGTAGATTTGGTAAAGGATGTGTGAGAGATAAATTTGGGATAAATTTTCCAGGGACTCTGCACCTGACTATTTAGTTGATCTTCACTTTTGATAGATAGCCTGACAGTGTATAAAATACAAGTTGAAAATAATTTTCTCTCCGAATTTTGAGTCATTGCACCATTGCCTTCCAGCTTCAAGTTTTGCTATTGAAACCCAATGCTGTTCTGATTCCTGATAATCTACCTATTTTTTCTCCTCTGGAACACATTCACAATTATGTGTTTGACATGGGTCTTTTCTTCATTTGTTAGGTTGCACATTCAGTGGGATTTTCAATCAATTTTCTTGAGTTATTTTTTGTTAATGTCTTCTCCATTCCCCCCCCCCCCCCATGTTATTAGTTACAATTTGGGCATCCTGGATTGATCTGTTATCTTTCCCTCTTTTTCTCAAGTTCTATCTTTTTCCCCTTACTCTGCCTTTCTGTTCTACTTTCTGAGAGATTTTCATAACTTATATTCTAAACCTTTATTTGAATTTTTTGTTTCTGCTATAATTATTTAACTATTATCTAAATGTTTTCCAAAAAGTTGTTTTTGTCCTTACATTGACTCTGTTTCCTGTGAATTCCCCTGCCCAGTTTGCTTTTGTTTCTGGTTTCAGAGAAAGGCATTCTTCAAATATTTGGTCATTCTTATTTGTCTTTTCATCAGAGAGAATGAGGCAGGGGCTTGACTATGCTGTTGGAGATACCAAATATCAAAAATGGATCTTTTTCCTCTCTCCAGGGAAGACTCTGCTCATTTCTGGCCTGGGAGGTGGGGTGGTGATGAGGTAGGGTGATGGTGGAATGCGTGCATGCTTGAATGCCAGGGTACAGATCTGAGTGGTTCACAGAGACCAGGTCACATCACTTGGCTGTAGAATCTCCTTTAATCTCCCTGCTATGAGTAAGGAGCCTCTCCCCAGCACATAGCTGTACTTTATGCCTCCAGGTCTAGAGTGGCTCTTGTTTACTTCCTCTTAAGTAAGAAAAACTGCTGGGCGGGAGAAGAGAGAGTTGTCAGTCTGTCTGGGCTGGGCGGGGGGAGCTGAAGGTCTACGTGCTCTTTATGCAGTTATTTAATGAATCCTCCTTCACCTCTGTCTTCCACAGTAGCCATTGCCTCTGATCCCCAAAGCTTTGATGTGGTGGCATTTCCAGACTTGCCTTGCTTCTTATTACATCCCTCTCTAGACGCTTTCTTGCTTTTTGGTTTTCTCAGCTCAGTTAACTCCTCTCCTATCTTCCAAAATTTTGTTAACCTTGCTTGTCTACAGTTGTCTTTTCTCCAATTCTCTGTGATTTTTTGGAACTATACTATTTTAAAAACAATTCCTTTACTATCATTTTAGGAGGGGCGTTTTCAGGAGGGTATAGAAATAAACCCATGTTTACATTCACTATATTTAATAGGAAATCCTCTCAGTTTTTCCTTTTTGAGAATTGGAAAGACTTTTATTATTTTAGTTTTCTAGAACATTTTCCATTCTTCACTATTCCTCAGAAACCAACAACTATCTCCAGGTATTTGATCATTCAGTTACAAAAAAAACATAGTTTCTTGGAATGTCCATTAACCATTTTTGAGTAATATACCTTGCCTTAAATAATCTCTCTCGGTCTAATAAATTATTTATAATTCTTTAGAACAGTAATTCTTAAACAAATTTGATCATCAAAATCACTGGTTCTACCCCAGACATTGTGATTTTATATTCTTGGGTTAGGTGAAGGGATCTGTAGTATATTAAAGAATACCCAAGTAACTACAATTTTTTATTTGTTTTTTTCTAATGGAAAATTTTGAACACATATACAAATAGAAAGAATAGTGTAATTACCTCGTGGACCTATCACTCAGCTTCGACAATTATCAACTCATAAGCAATCTTCTTTCATCTGCATCCCCAACCAAAATCTCCCCATGTGCCATATTATTTTTTTCTCCAATATCACCTTGGGGAAAATCCCAGATATCCTATCATTTCATTTGTATTTCAGTTTGTATCTTGAAAAGCTACTCTTAAAAAAATAACTACATTCTACTATCACACCTAAAAATATTAATATCATCAGATGTCCCATCGGGGCTCATGTGCCGTTGTCTGATAAATGCACTTTTTCCCTTTTAGGTTTTCTTGAATTGGAATCTAGATAGATCCCCACAATGAGACGAGGTGTTGTGTCTTTTGACCTACGGTTCAATCCTCACCAGCTCCCCTTCTCTCTCTCTTTCTTACAGTTTCTTTGTTGATGAAACCTCCCCATGTCGTTTTGATGTTTGGACCATTTAGGAGCCATGACTGCTTTGAAGACCGGTCAGGCACTACCTGGAGGAGGGAGGGTGGGGCGGTGGGCACTCTGGAGCCTCTCCCTCCTTGTTTATGAAACCTTCCCTCTCTTGTCCTCCATGTCACCTGCAGACCTTTAAATAATTCTGCATTTTGACTCTTGTTCACCGAGATGAAAAAACAAAAACACATTTATTCTATTGATTTACGTGTATGTGTGTGTGCACAAACATGTATGTGATTTCTTTCCTTCTCCTTACAGAATGTGCACTTGTCTTTATTTAACATCATCCTTCCGGAGAGGCCCCTCTCTGTTTACATTGTGTTTCTGATATTGACGTTATGTTTCTGCTACGTGTGATGTTGTTCCGAGCACTATTCTGGTCAGGGTGTCCCAAGTGTCACTTGGAGAAAGGGGTAGGATTGATAGTGGGTGCAGAACTTTCAGGAGGCAGACTTCTTTCCTTTCAGGCTGGGACTTGCAAAAAAAAAGGTGCCTCCTACTGCCCATTATCAAAGAATGTATATGTATATATATAGATATATGCACACACATAGATACATTTGCCTGCATGTTTAGCTTTGTTTATATGTTTGTGTTGGTTTGAGGTATAAAATATACCTCTTACTATGGGACAAAGTCAGAAGAAATGGAAAAACCCTGTCCTGAAAGACCTAGCTGTTCAGGCAGGCAGAGGTGGGAATTCTTAGACATCTAACAGCTCAAGAAGTGGTTTATCAGTGTACCACAATAGCACATGTAATGATGAGCTTCCAAACATTAAACACACTCCCCAACAGCCAAAAGGACCCCAAAAGTAATGCTACCCCCCTCCACCTTGCAGGGAACACTAAGAGTCAGCATTTTATCACCACCCACGTGGTTGGAAATTCACACAAAATCAAGAGTTTGCCAAACCTATTACACAGAGAAACTAAATAATACATAAAAATCTGGCAAAGTTCTTCTAGTAAAAATAAATAATTGTAAAGAGAGAGTAAAAGGGGGAGAGCTAAAATGGTAGGAAGGAGGGAAGCAAGCACAGAGCTCCACATTGATCACATTTATAAGACTTACTATTTCCATCTTTTCACTTTTCTTAATTTAAAGAATTCATCCAAACCTCTTATTTTTTTTTGTGGCATGAAGGAGAGTAGAAGCTGGTAGAAGCAGTGTGGATAGGAGCTGGAGTAGGCGTGGTGAGCATGGGCTTAGGTTGAGGTGGCCAAATAATTTGTCATACAAACCAGGGACACTTCTGAGAGTGAAATGAGTGCTATTAATAATGACACTGGACAGCATATATAAATAGAGACTTTTCCAGTTAAATGGGAAGGTAGGTTCCACACATTGGAGCCAGATGGACTTGGGCTCAAATCCTAGCTCTACCTTTTACAAATTGCCTGGCTTTTGATGAGTTACCAGCTTCTCTGAGATCTGAATCAAGTCTCTATTTTCCAAAGCCTACTGAGGAGAGAAGGAGGGGGTTAAAACAATTTTTAAGGGAATCAGAATCAGATTCATAATAATTCTAAGGCTTTTAGAGCCCTCGCTTTGTGCCAGGCATTGTCCTAAATACAAAAATGCATAAGCAACATTTCTTTCATTAGAAACTGTTATCTTAATCGAGTAAGTTTGCAAATAAATTTGAGATTGTCTGATAGAAGGTACTTAAATAACTGTGAAAGGAATAACTGTGAGAAATGATCACTTAGAACAATTGACAGCCCTTTGGAAATAGAGGAGGGCTTATAATTCAAGTCAGATAAACTTGCCCAAAGAATAGGGAAACAAAAAAGACTCAAAGAGTACATGCTAGGTGTCAAGTGTGTGAGTTCGGTTATCGAAGGCTGGGCAACCACAGAAGCTTCACGGAAGGGGAAAGATGTGGAGTGAGCCAAAGACACGCAGAGAGAAGAGAGGGCATTTCTGGCCCTGGTCACAGTAACTCAAAGCCAGGGAAGTGGGACTGCACCCAGCACATCATGGCACAGGGAGTCGGCCAGGCCAGATGCTGGGAAGGGAGGTGATGGGAGATGGGGGTGAAGAGTAGCTATCTAGCTCGTGCAGGCTGAGGAGGCCACACTCATCAGCCACTGAAGGGGTTAGAGCACAGGGCAATGCAAACAAAATATTCTTCTCGGAAGGTTGACTTGGCAGTGGTTTGCAAAGTGGGTTGGATCAGGCAGCCAACAGAAGTTGGAAGGCCAGGTCAGGGAGGACTGCAAGAGCTCTTCCTGGGGCTGGGCTACGGGGGAGATCTGAGAAAAGCTCCAGGCCCAGGGCGGTGGAGTTCAGCAGCCCACAAGTTCTTGAATAGGGGCCCCGAATCTGGCTCCTGACTTGCACCTCTCTGGGGGACATCAGCCTATCCCTCAGTAAATCTTCCAGGCACCTGATTAGTCAATTTATCAGCATTAGGCTCTGTGCGTCCCTCCTTCCTACCGTTTTCTCTCTCCCCCTTCCACTGTCTTTTTAGAATGATTTACTCATTTTTGGTGGAGCTACTTTGCCAGATTTTTATGTATTATTTAGTCTCTCAGTGTAATAGGTTTGGCAAACTATTGATTTTGTGTGAATTTCCAACTACCTGGGTGGTGATAAAATGCTGACTCTTGATGTTTCCAGCAAGGTGGAGGGGGTGGCATTACTTTTTGCATCCTTTTGGCTGTTGGGGAATGTGTTTAATGATTAGAAGCTCATCGTCACACACAGTATTTTGGAACACTGATAAACCTGCTTCTTGAGCTATTAGATATCTAAAAATTCCCACCTTTGCTTCCCTGAAAAGTAAATCTTTCAGGGTAGGGCTTTTCCAGTTCATCTGACCTTGTCCCATAGTAAGAGATGCATTTTATATCTCAAGCCAACACATAGATACAAACCAACTATACATGCAGACAAATATATCTGTGTGTGTATATATGTCTTTCTCTCTCTCTATGCAACTATACGTATATGCCTATCTAAATGTATATAACTGAAACAAAAGTTCCAAGAAAAAAATACTATTTGTGAAATGTGTTGGTATTTTCTATTCTTCTTTGTTATTGTCTTTTAAAAATTCTGGTTACAAACTACTAAAGTGAGAGTGGGAAGGTGTTATGCTCCCATCCTGGGGAGGCCTGATGTTCTCAAACAGAGGGGAGGGTGTCTCTCAAGAGCATGGGTAGCTCCCAGTGGGGGAGGACAGCTTGTGTGTCAGGCCCTCAGCACTGTTGCAAGTATCTATGAATCTTGCCCTTTAAGCAGTGACGCTTGGTAG
Source organism: Dasypus novemcinctus (assembly GCF_030445035.2). Taxonomy (NCBI): domain Eukaryota; kingdom Metazoa; phylum Chordata; class Mammalia; order Cingulata; family Dasypodidae; genus Dasypus; species Dasypus novemcinctus. The sequence continues at coordinate 18,971,640 of NC_080677.1, forward strand.
TCACTGTGGGCCCAGAAGGAAGGGGGAGAGAGGAATAGAATAGTTGGAAGAGGAGGTTGGAAGAGAACACTTAGAGTGTTCTGCATGATCGTGCAATGATGGATATAGGCCATGTTAAATATCACCAAAAATTTATAAAGGTGCATAGTCTAAAATGTAAACCATAACATAAACCATAATGTTACCAAAAATTTATAAAAGTGTACAGTCTAAAATGTAAAACATGATGTAAACCATAATGGAACCAAGGTTAGTAGCTGTGTTTCAATATCTGTACATCAGTTGCAGCAAATGTAACATCCACATGTAAAAAGACCAATGCTGGGGAAGGGGAAAGGGTTTGATATTGGGTATATGGGAGTTTCCTATATTCTATATGTGACTTTATTGTGACCTAAAACTTTTTTGAAGACGTTAAAAAAAAAAAAAAGGATGTAGACACTGAGGAAGAAATGGAAGAGGTTTCCTTGCCACTGTACATACAGGGCAATACCTATTACAGTGATGAAAGGCAAAATGTAAAAAAAAAATTTTTATGATTTTTTTTTAATACCCCAATTTATTTTTTACTTTATTTTAGTTTTCTAAATTACTATGTGTTCTATTTCTAATCTTTAAACCTATCATTACTATTTCATTTTCCTATTAATTGAATTTGGTAATATACTAGACTTCATTTTTGAAGAAGTTTTAGATCATAGAGGGGTTCAATTATGGCAGGGGAGGAGCACTGATGTGGGGTGTCATTGATGGGGGGGGATGCATGGGTGGGAAGGAGTTCTCCAGGGCATGTATATAGGGTATACGGATATGTTCGGATGTTCGTTGGGTATTGACATAATGGGTAGAGTTTCACATGACAAATGAGGGAGAGCTGAGTTCTTATTCTAGGAAACCCTGTTGTACTCCCCAGTGGAGCAGCAACCGTCCCCTGAGTACAAGGGCAAAGGCTAGTGAAGAAGAATGGTCCAATGGTGGGTCCTTGATAATGATGACTATGCTTATGAGCCTGTGTTTTGAAATTCCAACTAGGCCTAGAGCTGCTGGGTGCCTAAGAGTTACCTCCTGAGAACCTCCATGTTGCTCAAATGTGGCCACTCTCTAAGCCAAACTCAGCGTGTAAATGGATTACCTTCCCTGCCCCGTGTAGAACATGACTCCCAGGAATGAGCCTCCCTGGCACTGAGGGATTACTATCAAGTACCAGCTGGTGATGCAACTAGAAAAAAACTTTGAACGAAAGGGAGAAATGGTCAAGACAAATGAGTTTATATGGCTAAGAGATTTCAAAAGGAATTGGGAGGTCATCAGAGGGGTCGCACTTATGCACATCTCAGCAGGATCTCAGAGACAGCCAAAGTAGATACAATACAAGGTAATGGTGCTCCTGAGGGCTATGGAGAAATCCAGGTCCTACAGTCATGGCAGATGGCTCTGGAGTTCAGTGCCTTGCCAGTGGGCCCTACTTTGGAATTTGTGCCCCTGAGTGTGATGGAGTTGGACTCAGATCTGACCCCTCTATGCAGCCTCTTCTGTTACTTTTACTGAACCTGTGGTTGGTGCTGGACTTGGTGTATGCTCAGGAGACTTGAAACTCTGTACTGTCTATGTGCCAGCTGGGCCCTGAACCTCAGCAGAGTTGTAACACCTACTCTCTGGTTCTTGGGACTTACCCAGATCAGCCAATAGGGAGGTGAGGATAGTCAACCACCACACCAGGAAATGGAGAGAATCTAAAACTGCAAGCAGGAGAATTCCATACATTAGCCATGTGGTATCTATGCCCCCTCTTGATTTAGAGGTGGAGTAGACATCACCATTCCAGGGTCCTCAGGATGGAGGAATAAAGTATGGATTACAGTGGATTTACTAGTATTCAACTATAGAATTATTGTGACTCTAGCAATGGAAGAAATTATATCACTGATATGGAGACAGTGGTCACGGGAGTTGCTGAAGGCAGAGAGAGGGAAGAAGAGGTGTGATATGGGGCATTTTTGGAACTTGGAATGATATTGCAGGGACAGATGCAGGACATTACATATCCTGCCATAACCCACTGAATGGGCTGGGAGAGAGTGTAAACTACAACATAAATTATAATCCAGGCTGTGTAGCAATGCTCCAAAATGTACTCATCAAATGCACTGAATGTACCACACTAATGAAGGAAATTGTTGATGTGGGAGGATTTGGGGGTGTGGGGAGTGGGGTATATGGGAAACTTATATTTTTTAATGAAACATTTTGCATGATTCATGTATCTTTAAAAAAAAAAGATTAAAAAAAAGAAACAAAAACGCAATGTGGTCTCACCTAAATCTTCATGAGGATCCCTAAAAAGGCACTGCCTCTTGACTGCCAAGACCACTTCTGTGAGTGCCTTTCTCCAAACTCCTGGTTTTAAGGATCCTCATTTTAATAAATGTACCAGATTCTTTCTTGGTAGGATGAAGAGAGGATGGGCCTTTATTTTTAGACTGGGAAGCAAGAGGATATAAATATCCTGTTCAAGAATAAATAAATAGGATTTGGACAACCCATCACATACTCGAAAAAGCTTTTTCCGCCTCCAAAGGCAGTCCTGAATGAGAAGTAGACTCCCTTCCCGGGTCCCCTTCCCAATAACTTCTATTTTAAGACAATTGCCCCCATGAAAGGCTGAGTTTTTTGTACGCAGTTCTCAGATAAAGCAGAAATAATTGGAGAGATGTCCTGACTAGCTCTTAAATTCTAACTTCCAAGGCTTCCTAACTAAAGTATCCTTTAGCACCTCTGCCTTCATATCCCTACTGGGGAGATATATTTTTGTAATCACTGAATGAATCACAGTGCAGCTTCAGGGATATGTGATGGAGAGAATCTGGACTCTGGTGGGTTTTTTTGTTTGTTTGCTTGTTTGTTTTGTTTTGTTTTAAAGTATACTGCACCTGCCTTACTCCCAAACACATGGTGTGGTGCAAAGTGGTGTTTATTTGAAAATTAAAATACCAAAAACCATGCCCGCTTCAGAACCACCAGATTTTATAGTCTAAGTTTCTTCTTCCTTTCATGTGACACTTCAGATTACTTCAGTCCATACTCTAGTTCTAGAGTCCTGTTGGCAAGGAGATTTTTCTAAACGTTTTTTTTCCCCATTGCCTAGAGCCAAAGGTTTTGTCCTCCGACCTTTTGATTCCCGTTCAGCATGTGATCAATGTCAGGTCACCTCAAGTAAAACGAAGAAGAGGTTAAGTGGAAAAACCAAAAGCAAAAAAGCCAAAGGAGCACAAAGCCCCAAACCTGCCAAGCCAAGTTTTAAGATCTCACTGTTTTGAAATTGTCCGTTCACTTGGATACAAGAATATTTCTTGTGTACTCCGCACTTCCTACCGCACCCCCGCCTGCCTCCATTTGTTTGGTGCCTGATTTGTTTCTAGTTGCGGCAAGGAGGTCAGAGCCAGCCAGGAAAATGAATGGAATCAGCCTCCTGCCAGGCCGCCTGGAGCTGGGGAGTCACGGATCAGCGTAAAGCCAGCTCCCTTTCCCAGGCCCGGGCCGATGTAACTCACTGGAGTGGCAAATTACATCAGACCTACAGCTGTAACCCGACATTATGATTAATTTGATCAGTAATTTCTCCTGTTTTTCATTTTAATCGGTGTGACTATTCTGCTGTGGCTGGTCTTTCAGATCTAATTAAGATAAATTTCAGAGTAAAAGACTTGGCAGAATTTTCGAGTCAAATCCAGGCATCGAGTGTGAAGACCTGCAGCCCAGTCAGTCACCTGGGGAGGGGCAGAGGCGCTCTCACTCAGCAATAAGCCATTCACACTTAAGCAAATTCATAATCTCCAGCCCTGCTTAGTCATTCTCTCAAAACATGCCAGGCAGAAAAGGAAAGAAAGAAAAGCCTCACACAATGCCATTTTTCCCCAGTGCTCACAGTCTGCTGATTTGCCCAGACTATGTGGATAACCCTATAGGTGAACACTTTAAGAATCCCTGATTTGGTGTTTCTAAAACAGATTTTAAATGAATACATGCCTGTGTGTATATAAAATAAACCCCCACACACATATACATACACGCAGATATTGAACGCGCATATGTATAAGTGTGAAATTTTAATGTCTATACACATGCACATATTCTAACCCTTTTAACCCTTTAATGCAAGGACACAGCCATGCCCGTATTTGACTGGGTTGGCAGGGTTTAAGGGTTTGTCTTCTGAAATTAGCTTCTTTTACATTAGCTCATGCATTTTTTTATGCCTCCTAAGGCTGGACCTGCCCGTTCAATCTGGCGTAGACAGACATCGAGCAAGTGTCAAGGATTTGCCTGCGTTACTGGGTTCGCATGTCTGCTTGCAAGAAATACAAAATGATAGGCCAAGAACTTCAAAAGGGCAGATGTTTTTGAGGACTTCCATGGTGTTTTATTAAGTGTTGCTTTTATGATGAAGGTTCTGCTCCCGATGATCACAAAGCAAATTCCCTATTGTAACAGAAGTGGCGATTTTGCAAGACAAACGTCTGGGGTAAAGATGTTTAATTTGAATGTCATTTTGTAGAACAGAAGGGCCCCTTAGTGAGACGGGACAGACTAGTGCTTTCTATGGACTACCACCATAGGACCTGATGGCAGGTAAGAACACATCCTGACTGTGGAGGACCTACACATTTTGAGGATGGTTTTGCTACTGTTTTGCACGGTGTACCTTGGCTTTTGCTCCTGAAAGAGAGTGTTGATGCGATGGTGTAAGAGAAGACTCCACACCCCCTAGTGAGGCAGATAGTCTCCAGTGTGCTTTCTTTGCTATGTGAACAGTAATGAGAACCTAGAGTTAGGTAGGTAGGAGGTTCACAGCTAGCAAGACAGTCCTAGGCTTAAAAATTAGAAAGAAATCTTTGACTTCTCACAGATATCCCTCAGCTATCTGAGCTCCAATAGAGCTAGTGGTCACAGACCACTTTAATCTCATTGTACTTGGAAATGCTATCACAAAAAAAAACAGAATATTTCCTAAAGGAAGAGAAGAATGTGTGGCCACTTCCACTCCACCTCCCCAACCTCAGCATTGCTGATTCTTGAGCAGTGCCAAGATCAATATTTAGTTAGGGTTCTATAAGAAAGACTTGAGCTACAGGGAAGTTCAGGCAGATGGGAAAGTGGGAGACTTTTCTCCAAAGAGTGCTAGCTACCTCCACCCTCATCTGCCCGTTAAAGAAGTCTTTATGCGACTTAAAACTTACTCCCATAATGAAAGGAGGCAGATTAGCACAGCAAGCAAGGTTTTGATGCCAGATAGACTTCAGTTTGAATCTTGCCTATTCCAGGTACTTACACTTAATTTCCTCATCTGTGCAATGGAGATAGTGACACTTTGAAGGTTTGTGGACTGGACCTTTACTGCTCAAGGAGCGGCTCCAGGATCAGGCATATCAGCATGACCTGGGAACTGTCTGGCATGGAGGGTCTGGGGTGGGCTTTTGACCCCAGTCCTACTGAATCAGAATCTGCATTTACCAATGGGCCCGGGGTTTTCCTGGTATACGGCTTCTTAGCTCTCTTAGATGAGGCTGCATTTATCTGGGCATCTATTAAGCTCTCAATCAGTAGCAGTTCTTGTTTTGAGAGGATGTTAAAAATATAAAAAGATGATTTATTTCCCCTATTAGATTTTTGCATGTCAGATATGAATCACCATGTTTCTGCAAATATCAGCTACTAACCCAGCTTCAGAGTTTGGGAGCAGTTTGAATGGATAACGGTTGTTTTCACTCTCCGATGGTTTGTGAATCTAGGGAGGGGTAATGCATAAATAACACAGGCTCTTTCCTTTTAGAAATTAAGTCCTACTCATATTATCATAAGGGTAAAGTCAGTGCCAACTCAGGCAACCCACACTTTAGAGCAACAACTATTTTGTGTGAACAAAGGGTAGGAATTTGCTTTTTCTGAAATGAATTAATGGGAGCCATTTACAAGCCCCTAGGCTGTTGTCCTCAACTTGCAGCCACCTGGGGGGTTTAAAAAATGCTGATGCCCACCCTGCACTCCCACAGGGATTCAATTAGAATCTCTGGGGTGGGAGCCAGGTCCCGTGTTGTAAAGGAAACAAAACAAAACAAAACTTCAGGTGATTCCAATATGCAGCCAAAGCTGAGAATCACTGCCACAGAATTTGGACCTTTTCCCTTGAAAAGGAAAACAGAGGGATTGAAGAGGAGCGTGGGAGTGGCTGCAGCTGTTTGGAGATGGTGTGGCGGGTGAGACAAGAGGACTGGCCTCAGAGGGCAGCCTCTGTCAGGCAGGCCGGTGGGATAAGGCGCCCCAGTGGCCCAGGAAACATTGGATTATGTGCAGTGCTTCCTGTCTGGTATGACGATACCTACTGTATTATTTATGAGGGGTCACTGACTATGAAAATGGGGTGTGGGTTGTGCCCTGAAGATGCTTACAGTATAATGAGTGTGGCAGGCACACAAGCAGGGAGCTTGGAAAATACCCCACCTTCGCTTTCTGCCTTTAACGGCTTTCTGCTTTGTCCAGGTGGGTTCCCAATGACCATTCGGTTTTAGCTCCAAATTGGCCAGATTGCTTCTGTGGGGTGCACAGCGCTGGAAGTGATAACTACTCCAAGGCATGTTAATTTTTACAACCTGGGACAGAAGTACAAGATGAGTTTCCCTCTGACTTAAAAAGAATTTTCTAAGCCAACCGGATTTGAGGGAGCTTCCCTTGGGGGGAACCTTGAGAGGTTGGGGGCACCCTTCTCCTCTCTGAACCCTTAAATGCTGCTTTGCTCTCTTCATATGCTACATCCCCAACCTCCCCACGGGAAGACAGAGCGTTCACCTCTGGAGAGTGAGGCCAGTCTCTGGGAAGATAGAGTCCAGCTGAGATAAAGAAGGGGACACCTAACTTTACCTTAAAAACAATTTTTTTTAAAAAATAACAGTTAAGTAGCTTTTGGTGTAGAAAACTAAGTGGCAGTGCCACGCTGATCCCTGTCCAGCTACAGTTCTGACAAAATGTGTTGTTCTGGAAAGGTTGCATTGATCGGAGCCCAACTGGGCCTTCAGACACAGAGCCCTCCTTCAGAGAACAGAGCTGTCTGCATACCAATGCCGAGAGCTCCTGGCACCAGGCGTTCAGCTTTGGCCTCTCAGCCATCTCCACGGAGGGCAAGGACATGGAAATGCCCTTTCCAGTCACCCGCCACTCCGAGGGGCCCCTGAACCTTTGCCACGTGGATTCTTCTTACGTATGGAAGAAGAGCCTCTGGAACTGAGGCGCTCAACATGAGGTCTTTCTCTGCCTTCTCTCTGCTCTTGCAGAAACCCCAGTCGCTGCTTTTTAAGCCAGAATGACCCATTTAGTTCTTAACAGTGGAGGCTGAGGGAGAAGGCAAACATCAGAGCCTTTGAGGGTCCTTTTTTTTCTGTAAACAGGAAATGGAAAGAGCCAGGGTGGAAGCATTCTAACGAAGCTGGTACCCCACAGGTTTTGACATCTGAATCTCTCAAGGACTGAGCGATGGCTCACCATACAGATTTCAGACTGACTTGGACTGTGGTTTGGAATCCGAAGGCTCCTTTAAAATGCAGAGGAGGAGAATGAGATTGCCGGGGTAGTGGGGACTAGCCTGACCACTGGAGAGTTCCTTAGCCAAAAGATGAGGAGAGTGTAGCTGAGGAGAGAAGCGAGCACGCTGTCTCCCAGGCCTGCCGATGCCACGGGTTTTCCAGGGGCAAAGTGGCCCAGCAGCACCCTGACTGTCACTTCTTCTCCGTACCGTGGCCGAGAAGAATGGCACCAGGTATTCCCGGAGAAATGACGGGCAGTGGAGAAGAGGGAGGGCCATCTGGAGAGGAAGGTCAGTTTGGCCAGGTAATGGTGCCTGGTTGCTGGGCCAAGCAAGCACTGGTCTAATTGTACAGTGAGGGCATTTTGTTGACTTAAATCATTAGTAAGTTGATGGCATCTCCGGCAGATTGTATCTGCAATCAACTGAGGAGATTGCCTTCAGCAAGGAGCGACAGCGCATCCAACCGTTTGAATGCCTTAAAAGGGAAAGAGATGATTTCAGCAGTCAGAAGAGAAAATTTCCATCTCTACTTCAGCCAGCCAACTTCTGGGGAATTCGTCAAAAACCTTCAGCAGAGTTCCCAGCCTGCAGCCTGTCCTAAGAAATTTGGACTTGTGTAGCCCCCCAGTTGTGTGAGGCAATTTTATAACATCTCATAACGTTTACAGATATCTCCTGTCAATTCTGTTTCCTCGATTAATATAGTCTCTTAAAACCTTGGCTGGCATGAGGGGCAACCCAGCAGACCTTCCGTTATTTTTTTTACCAAGTGATCTTGCTTGTTGCCAACAGTAAGGACCATCCCTGGTTTTGGCTTTTCCTGCTCTGGCTTTGATTTTGAGTTTCTCCTTCCTGCTGCCCTATCTTTCTATACTTTTCTTTCTCAATGGTTCAGTCTATTGGATTTGCTCAGTAGATTACTGTGTGATGCTCTAGGTAAGAAACGGAGAGGTTCTCTTAGTTGTGTTGACTTGCAACTATCAGAGAAGGAAGCCTTGGAACAGTGGTTCCCAAAAGATTTCCCATGGGCTATTAATTGATGTTATATGAAAAAAAGAGTCCAGTGGTTACATAAGTTTGGAAATTTCTTAGACAATGAAATTTGACTTGACATCTCTCTTCCAGGATGTCTTTTAGTTTTCAGTATTCTAATACTCATCAGGGAATATCAAGGAGCAGCATACAGTATGAAGCATTTATTTTTAATATTTATTTATTTATACCGTGGAACCTGTTTTTGGTAAAACTTCTTTGGACTGGTATTCTGTGGAAGACACTTTGGGAAATGCTGCCTAAGAAAATGTAGCTGCCAAATAAGGAGATGAGAATATATATATATATTTCGCCAACAACCAAAACTAACATTTCAGAGGCAGTGAAATATGAATGGGAATGTTTTCAAGTCAGACAGACCAGGTCTGGAATCCCAATCTGATCACTATTAGTGATGTTGAAGAAGTTGCATCAACTTTCTGAGACTCAGTTTCTTTGGCTCTGAATCAACATAATTTTTGCCATTATGGGTGTTGTGAGGTGAAAATGAGCAATTGAAGTACTTAGAGAGTATAGATACGTAGTGATCATTTGACAAATGATAGTGACTATTATGATTAGAACTGTGATCCTGTGAGGCCACTGCATGAAATACAGTATATAAAATCACACGTTGTGAATTTCAGGCCACATTGTGTATATTAGCCAGTTATACTCCCTTATGGCTTTCTTGATTATTACATATATGCTGTGGGTTATGGTATTGTACCTATACAGTTCTTTCTTTCTAAATAATTCAAACCATGTTCCTTGTGTTATTTTGTAAGTAGAATGTGGAGCTGGAAAGGACTTAAGACCATCTACTATAAACTGTTCCCAGAATAAAGGACACAAGCAAGTCCAGAGAGATCAGGTCAGTTGCAGACCTGGGCTCACCACATTTCTTCTGTACTCACACACTAAGCACCACAATTTGGGGAGTGAAGAAGGAAAAATACTTTGGGTTTTAAATCGATGGAGAAACCAAGGTTCTGTAGGTTGAAGTGAGAATTATTTGAAGATTACGCGCTTGGACAGTGGACACACTTGGACAAACTATTGGGTCCTCAGCACATCTATAGTTTGCTTGCCCTATTCCAACAGGGCTCCCAGGCCCTAGGGCAGATCTGCCCTGGGCTGTGCTTCATAAGTACCGCCCTCTACTCAGACCCCTGTTCTAGGAATCCTCTTACCCTGTAGTTGCAGCTGATTTCTCTCCTCCTCCCTCTGGCCCTGAGTGACTCTACAAAACTCATGTGGAGTTATTAGCCTCATTCTAGTTAATACGGGCATTTCCAAAGTTTGAAGTGCATAATTTAATCGGGTAAATGTCCCTTTTCCTATTTCCATCTCTATTTGCTTTTTTGTTCAACTTTGAGTGAGCCTGTTTATCTCATATGCCTCCTTAGACTATAACAACTATAGTCAAGGAAGGAAAGAAAGGGAGGCAGGAAACTAATATTTTTTGAGTGTCAGCTATCTAGTAGGAACCAAATTAGATGCTCTCACATAAGTCATCTCATTTAATCCTCACATCAACTTTCCAGTCCATGAGACAGGTCTGTCTGCTTCTAGGGACCTTGCTATCTCTAGGATACCCCATTGTCCATTCTGCAAAACTCCCCTAGGGTCACGTGCACACTGTAGGTGCTCAATAAATGTTTGCAGCTAATGATAAAAGTGCTTTCTTTATGATCAGGAAAATATTCACCTACAAGTCTATACTGGAAGACAATTTAAAAGCCCATGGAAAATTTACCCCAAACCTATAGTGTGAGAAATTAATTGAGGCTAAGAGATAAGGAATAATACTTGATCATTAAAGCACTAGAACAGTGTATTAAGTCCAACATAAATATTGGCTATGTTTTACTGGTTCAGACCAAAGTGCCAGCCAGCACATTTTGGGTGTCTTCAAGTACTACTAAAACCTACCTCTATGCACATTCTGACCTAGACTTAGGGATTCGTTTATCAGCCACTGTCAACAGACAGTGGTGGGACAACAGGCAGGATTTGGATCTGTCCATGGTCATGAGAAGGTGATGCTGTTTTCTCTGAAAAGTTATAACTTGTCATTTTCAAATGCTGCAAGATTATTTCTATCCCCTTTTGAGTCCCTCACGCATTCCATTGATTTCTACTTGACATGAGCTTCCATATTCAGTGGCGTGAACATGCCACCTGCTTTGTTTAAACCCCCTTCTATGTGATTTGACTAATCTACAGAATGGCACCCAGAAATGGTAAATCTAGACAATGACAAAGAAGCACCTGCAGTATATAACTGTATTCTTGGCAAACTAATTTTTCCCCCTGCCATTCTCAAAGCAATATAAACTTTGTTGTTCCTCCTGGATTGCAAATGCTTGTAATAAATTCTCTGAAATGTCAGTAATGTTGAACTGAGGTTTTTTTCCTAAGGAGATATTTTTTTTCCTTTCATAAAAGGAAAAAATGTCCCTTGCAGAGATTATGGGTAAATATGCTTTGTTTATTTTATTCTGTGTCTAATACAGTTGGGTAAAGGATTTCCATTTCCCACCTTGCCTCTTCCTGAATAAGTGAATCATGAATAAAGCTCTCAATTTACTGGATAGTATAAACAAATAATTTCATACTTAAAAAAAAATCTCTTTAGTATAATTAACACTTTCTTAACAGATTTATAGCACAGAAAGCATTTTCATATGTATCATCTTTAATCCACACAATAATTGTCTGAGCTTCGATGGGGTTTCTCATAGATGACAAAGAAGTTTTCTTTGGTTCTTTAGCCTAAGGGAAAGACTTGCCCACCCCATGTGGACTCTTCCAGTTTTTAAAAGGTTCTCATAGCCTGGATGGCTCTGGGAGAAATTTGCCCACACGGCGATACTTAATCTTATCATTTTCACCAAATTTACTTAATTTCATCAAACCACAAATTAGTTCAGTGAAAAATGCCAGCCAAAATGGTTATTTGATTGTTCTAACATTTCAAGTCAATAAAAAATGATTACTTTATTAGTCTCATGTAATATGCAGTTGAGGAAGATGGATTTCTACTATAGTCTATTATCAAACATGTACTTGTTTGTCTCCAGTGTAAAATTTGGTTGGATTTTTGTTCAAGTAGAAAGTGTGATCCAAGACCTGCCTGACTATTAACAGTAGACAGTCTGTCACTGACTGTGGAGAACGTTTTGTAACTAAAGCAAATACACAGTGAGTAGCAAAGCCAAGGCTGGGGTGAGGCAAGTGAGGCACTCATTTCAGGCACAAAATTTAAACATGTGTGCCAAAACTTAGAAATTGCGATGAGTAAAATTTTCTTTTTTAGGAGATACCGGGGAATGAATCCAGGACCTCAAATGTGGAAAGGAGGCACTCAACCACTGAGCTACATCCACTCTCCAATGAGAATTGGTTTTTTGTTTGTTTGTTTGTTACTTTTTGTTTTTAGGAGTTACTGGGGATTGAACCTAGAGCCTCACACATGGGAAGCAGGCACTCAACCACTTGAGCTGTATCAGCAACTCTGATGAGTAACATTTTAGTGCAATATTTTAAAAAATCAAAATTAATGCAAAAAAAAAATCCATGATGAACAACATATCCAAATTCTAAAAATCGATAGGATCAGCAACAGTGGTGAGTTATATGGGAGTCTGAAGCAAAAGGGAAAATCAGAAAAACATTTTGTGGAGGGTGAATTTTTGGCATTAAGTTTTAAGAATATGGCATTAAAATATTATCTGTCTCTATTACTGTGTTTTGGGACAGACCCTGAAATTTTGTGCCCTCACTCACCTCACCTTAATCTTGGTCCTGGCTAAGGGAATTTTACACAGTGGTGCAGCCCTGGGCAGAGAAGAACCTCTGAGCTCGATTAGAATGTACAATGACTATGTCTGCCTAGGTCCCCGAATGCTACACGGCTACAGAGGTGTGTAATATAAAACCCCAAATATAACTGAAGGAGCTGCCAAAAGTGTTTAACTCCCTTCCTTTGTAACTGTGAAGACGCAGTTCCACAAGGCCTTGGCGAATAGCATGTAAAAGGGACCCAAACTCCCTGCGGGGGTGGGGGGTTGGCCCGGGGCACCGGGTCGTTTCCGGGGGGGAGAGGAGGGGCCTGTGATTGGAGAGCGTTTGCTTTCAAGAGGGTGAAAGTCGCCTAGGACGAACAACTTCCCCAGGATTTGGGGCTATTTGCTTTAAAAAAACGTGACAACGGCCCATCCTCCCCCATCACACGGACACCTTGGAACATCGTCCCGGCCGGTGGGAAAGCACCCCCGTGAGAAGATCAGGAGGAGGGCGGCGGGGCGGACGGCGGCCGCGAGTCCTTCCGCAGAGGCGCGGGCACGCCCCGGCGTCGGCAGACGCCCGCGGCGAGGACGCGTCGTCGCGCTCCCTCTCCAGCGTCAGAGCGGCTGGCCCCGCCCCTCCTGCCTCAGGCGGCCCAGAGAGCTCTTCCTCCCTAACTGCGTCCGCGGATCTCTTCCTGTGTTATTTATTAAAATGTGCAATACAACAAGAAAAAGGAGCGATTATCCTGCTTCCTGCTATGCAGGACGGTCCGCAGCAGGCCGAGGTTAAATGCAGCATTTGGTTCCTTAAGCTTCTCTAATGTGTAGGTGGGGGAAAGCAATCTGGCACCGGAGCCCACGGCGGTGGCTCTCCGAGGATAAGAATTGACTTTAATTTGGACTCTCCGGCTAAGATAAAACCTGCTTCTGCTATCATTATCCCACTTAGGTTTGTCCCCGCTCTCTCTCCACCCCGCCACCCAGCCGAGTGGGAAGAAATTAACCTGACCTTGAGGAATACTCAGAAACGGTTCAGGGTCTCAGATTTTCAATAACCAATCAAATTCCTGAGGGCTGAGAATATGGGCCTAGTCACATTTAACAGATGAGGAAAATGAAGGCAGGGAGCTGAATGACTCGTTCAAAGTTCTGAGCTATGGAGGCAGGATCGGAATTAGCATGAGGCCTCCAAATTCCAGAGGCCTCTCAAGCTGCAGCCACGCCCAGCTCATGCCCACAGCACCAGTGCCAATAAATATTCCCAAGGAACATTCTCAAGAAAAGCCATCTCAAAGCTTTCGTAGAAAAGAGGCTTTTATGTCACTCTTTTTTTGTGTTTGTGGGGTCTTTATCCAAATCTAAATTCTGTATTTCAATTAAATTGTATATTCTTTTCTCTGTCCAGGGCTGATTAAATCACGTCTTCCCCCCAAAAACGTCGTTTCTACTTATGTTTCTGATTTCCTCCAATCTGACAGGCTATACATTTCCAGTTTTAGATTCTGGCACAGCCTGTGACTGGCAGGTTAGAGTAAAAATAGGGAGTATGGACAACTACCTGCCTGGAAACCAAGGACTGAATTCAGGACACAGATGTATTCGTTTATGCCACACACAGTGTTCAAAAACTTGATTTGAGGGAAGTGCTTGTGGCTCGACCCCTATGGGCTCCCACCTACCACGTGAGAGGTCCAGGCAGATGCCACAAGCCAACAGATGCTACAGCCCATGGGAGTGGATGTGGCTTGGGCTGTCGGACACTCTCCTCTCATGTGGGAGGTCCCGGGTTCAGTACCCAGTGCCTCCTGGAGAAGGTGCTCAAAGAATGAGCAGACAGGCCAGAGAACAAGCTTGGAGGGTGGGGACTAAATAAAGTAAATAAAATAAATCTTAAAAATAACCACAACAACTTGATTTTGAGGAGTGGTTGTAGCTCAGTGGTTAAGAGCTTGCTCCCCGTGTACAAGGTCCTGTGTTCAATTTCAGGTACCTCCTAAAAAAAATAAGAGGAAAAAACCCAAAAAAACCAACAGCCTTGATTTTGAGTTTTCACCCAAGCAGATTTTACTCATTTACACTAACTGAAGACATTTGCACTTGCACCTGTTTAGAACTTCTGTCCTTTCCCAGAAAGAATTAAGTTGTGGGTGGTGGGGGCGGTACTGGAGTCTCAAAGGAGAAACTAAAGACAGGCCTCTGGGGGCTACAGCCATCATAGAACACCAATCCACCTATAACTCTGAGCAAGCAAAATTAATGAACAAAGTTATTCCCCTAGCTAACCTTCTCTGAAGTGATAATTCTGTAGGCTCATATCTATTTTGAAAACAACAACCTGGTTTTGTCAATGCAATCCATTTCACGGAATTGAGTAAAAAAGTGAAGTAAAATTACATTGCAATATTACAGAAAAATCTGACAAGAACTGTTTGGAGAATTTTAGTCTAGAATGTTACTACCCACCAGCGATATTAATTTCTTTTTTTTGCATCTAGAGAAACCACCTCACCCACATATATCTATGCAGGCTGCTTTGATTTATTATTGTTTTTTTCTGAAGATGTGACAGCATCTGTACAGTTCTAGAAATAATTGTTGTTATCCTTCAAAGGTTTTTTTTTAAACAACTCAACCTTCTGAATTACTGGCTTTCCCTGACAATTTAAGTTGCATAATTCTAAACTATCTCTCAGACAGATTTTGAATAATGTAAAAAGATAAAGCCCACATGAAATTAAAAAATAACACAATGAAATTTAAAGCTGCCATATATGAATTTAGTTGATTTTTATTCCCTTAATAAAGCTAAATATCTTTGCTGTCCTTTTTAATAGTTTTCTTTTGTAAAAAGTTCAAACATACCATGTTCTACAAATTCAAAAACCCTGCAGCTCTTACAGAAAAGAATACATTCTAAAACCACGAAATTCTGCCTTTCCTTTACATATGCCTGCAGTAAAGGAAAAAAAAATCCTTTTGTTCTTGCTGATATAGATTTATTAAAAATCAGTTTTATATCCACTATGTAATATTTTTCAAAAATTTTACCCAATTACTCCTTTGGTGGTCATTCATTAGATCCACAGAAGAAGCGAGAGTAGTATTTTACTGTTGTATTTGTTAAGTTAATGACTAAATTCCAACAGTGCAAAATTTGAATATTCTCTAAGAGTTAAAGAGAAGAAACCATAGCTCTGAGACTTCATTTATTGCAAAAACAAAGCAAAACAGAATAGCCTCTGGATTTTCAGGGGAAACCTTTGGAAGAACTCTGGAAATTCTAAGAGAATTTATTTCCCTAAGGCCGAGTGGTCATCTCTTCTTGCCTGAGCTCTCTTTGCTGGACTTTCACTGATCAATATTTTTAGGATGCTGACAGTGTTTAGGGAAGGCTAGTGTTGACATAGCTCAAAACTCTTCTTAAAGGAACACTGGACTCTCTGCAACACCTGGGGACTGAACTAAGTATGATGTTTGCCTTTGGCAATTTCACCTATTTTGGTGGCTCCGATAGAGGAAGTGATTATTGCCTTGGGGTATGTGTACATCTAGTTTAACCGCTCTTAGAAAGCGTTATTCTTTGGAATAATAGAGTTGAGTTTTTAGTGCTAAAAACCTTAGGATTGCTATGATCATGCGTTCTGTAAATTTGATTATATGTGTGCTTTTGGTGTTAAGCGTATGAGGGAGACAGTTTTTTAGCCTGAGTTCATTTCAGTTTTGTGCCAAAGGTATTCAGTTGTCTCACTCTTGTGAGATTTGTAAAAATATACCTTTAACCCTGACTCAAGAAGATGCTCAGATTGAAAGTTGCTGTGGTCCAAGTGTCCCAGAAAACACTATTACCTATCTCACCCAATTTTTTTTTAAGTCCTGGGGGCCAGGGTTTTAAACTCAGGAGCTTATATGTGGGGAACCAGCACTCAACGACTGAGCCACATCAGCTTTCCGGAATTGGTTTTATTGCTTGTTTTGTTTGCTGTTTGTTTCTGTTTTTTCAGGAGGCCCTGGGAACCGAACCTGGGACCTCCCATGTGGGAGGCGGGTGCTCAACTGCTTGAGCCACATCTGCTCCCTCACCCAAATGTTTTCATTTCCAGGAAGATATTTGGCCACTGTTGAGAATCCAAGTGCAAAGATACAAAGTAACATGGTAACAAACAAAGTCAGCTTTAAAACACTAAGTCTCTAATCCACCTGCTTTTTGGTTCATGTACCAATCGATCTTGCTTTTGTACCTTTGCTCTTTAGGATGTCTGAGCTGCCTTCAGGTAGGAGGGGGCTATGAAGGGCTAACCAACCATGGTGCAAATGCCACCAAGGAGGGGATGGGTTGGCATTTGAAATGGGTGCCTTGGACTCTGTTGGACTTTGTCACATTAACAGCCCAACCGACCAATAAAATATCTTCTTCTACCAAGTACACGAAGTCATCTGAAATGTCAGTGGGGAAAGCATCATTATGTTGGTCAAACAATGGGTGGCTTGACTGAACCATTAACTTCTGGATCTGGGGTTCTGACATCACAGTCATTACAGTTTGAAGCTGATGTCTCTAAAGGCAGCAAATTTAAAGTTATATATTCCTGAATTCCCTGGTCTCTTTCTCTTCAGTGGGAGATGAAAGATGAGCTTTCATGATTAGCCTGAAGATGCTATTTGATGCCCTCAGGCTCACAGTAATAAACTAACGATATGGAACCTATAGCATTTTATAAACATGCATATTTGCTGAGGCTCTCCGCATGAATTGATACTACTTGTTAGTATATGGAATGATGGTTGGAATCTGGGACATAAGACTGGGACTAAATTTCTTTCTCCTCCTCACCCCAGAGAGTCTTTAGAAAAATAGAAACAAAAGAGCACAAAGTACTTAAGGTAAGACACTATTGTATTCATAATCTAGAGAAATAACCACCATGCCTCATGGACAGTCTACCCAGTTCTCCACGGGACTACAAAACTGTGCTAGTAATAATTTTAATTGCATGCTATCTTTGCTGCCTTCAAAAAGTATCATAAAAAGGAATTATTACAGGCTACAAGTGCACTTAGAGTGCTGGCCTCTCGCAGGAGGAAAGAGATTCCATTTATCCTTTGGAGGGCAACTTCATCGGGCTTCTATTTGTTTTGTTTACATGCATCCCCAGTTGCCTGCTTTGCTTCCTCTTCCTTACGTCTAAGAGAGCCATCTGAATTAGAGGCTACAGAACTGGACGCCGAGCTTGGCTCCTGGGGACGGCCAATCCCAGGGAAAGGTCCTCGGCGCCCGCCGGGGGCGGGGTGGGGGTGCATACCTGCAGAGGATTGGGCGGCGTGAGCGGCGCCGGAAGGCCGTGGGCAGGGGACTGACTGGGCTTCTGAGGCGGGCTGGCGCTCTGCTGGGTGGGGGACGGTTGGCTGGGGTTCGGCGGGTGCTGCTGGGGCGGAGGTGCCTGCTGCAGGTGAGGCGGCGTCGCGGGCAGCTGCTGGGAGGCAGGTGGCGGCTGCTGGGCCGGGGCGGGCTGGGGCTGCGGGGGCTGCGGGGGCGGGGGCGCCTGCGGGGCCGGCTGCGGGTGCTGGCTGGCTGGCGGTGCAGGTGGTCCCGGCTGCTGCTGCTGGAGCTGCTGGAGCTGCTGGAGCTGCTGGAGTTGGGAGTTCAGGGATGAGGTAGCTAGAAGGAGAGAAAGTGGACGTGGAGTTGAAATCAGCACAACACACCTTGCTGCGTCTTTGACAGCTTGTCCTGCGCAAGCTGACGGGGTCTCCATTAGAAAATCTTGTCCTCTCCCCCCTTACGCTCTTTGGTTTTTAAGAGGGCTAACAGGAACAAGGGGATATGAAGTTCCTTCTTAGGGAAGTTTTTAAATGTAGGGAAGTCCAGAATGTGACACAGCAGGTATTGAGCAGTAGAAGCCAACGGATGTACTGGGAATGGAGATTATCTCTAGGTACTTTCTCCCTTTCTTCCTTTCAGTACTGCTTGGGAAACACTCTCATGCTTTTGAGATTCGACTTTTAGAGTTCAGCCAACCTAATTCTTTTTTAAAAAATTAATTAAAAAAAATTAAAGAAGCTTTACATTACATAAATATTATTTTTAAAAATATAAGGAATTCCCATATGTCTCCCTCCCTCCCCCTCCCATACTTCCCACACCAACAACATCCCTCATTAGTATGGTACATTTGGTACAATTGATGAACGCATATTGAAGCATTGCTACTAACCATGGATTATAGTTTACATTATAATTTACACTCTGTCCCACCCAATTGTGTAGGTTATGACAAAATATACAATGGCATGTATCCATTGCTACAAGTCGTGCAGGACAACTCCTATGTCCTGAAATGGCCCCATATTACACCTATTCTTCTCTCTCCCATCCCTCAGAACCTTTGGTGACCATTGCCTTTATATCAATGATAAGAGTTCATCCATTGCCAGAATAATAATAAGTCTATAGTAGAATAATAATAAGTCTCTTTTAGTCCCTTGTTCATTCCAGTCTTGAGGACTTTGGTCTGGTGATGTCCACTCTGCTTCTAATTGAGAGAGAGCTTAGATCTCATGGGGCAGATGGGCGAAACTACCTTGCTTGCAGTTGCAGACACTCTCTGTTCCTTGGGATGGGCATTGTCCATCATCTTCTCCTTGTTAATTGTCCTGGGTGAGTCCAATGAACGGGAGAGTAGGTGTTGCAACTCTGCTGAAATTCAGGGCCCAACTGGCACGTGGACTGATCAAAGTTTAAGTCTCTGGGACATATATTTATCAATTATAGTGCTAATTATAGGTTCAAAGAAAAGGGGCAAAAGAGCCATGTGTAGAGAACTTATAAATGAGTCTCACTCTGTTACACTGGGGAGCATAAATTCCAAAGTAAGGCCCACTGATAAGGTGCCAAATTCCTGAGCTGTCTGCCCTGATTGTAGAAGCTGGATGTCTCTAGAGTCCTCAGGAGTCCCGTTATTTGAGGCACTGTTTACTGTGGCAGTCAATGAGATCCTGCTGAGATGTGCACAACCTCTGGAAAGACTTCCTAACTCATTTTGAAATCTCTTAACCATAAATACTCAACTTGTATTTACCATTTCTCTTTTTTGATCAAGGTCTTTTTCCAGATGCGTTGCTAGTTGGCATTTAGTAATAATTCCTCAGTGCCAGGGAGGCTCATACCTGGGAGTCATATCCCATGCCAGGGGAAAGTAGAATAAGGTGGTGTCTAATTCTTTTGGCAAGTGATCCACTGGAGTTAAGAACAGAACCTGAAATTGCTTGCGACCCCTTTCAATTTAACAAGGCCATTAATGGCATCATTTTCACTGTCTACTTCAGACTTCCAGCAATTTGCTTAGATATGTTAGTTTAAAATTTCTGCAGGATTAAAAAATAAATAAATAAAGATACTATATGCTTCTCAGTTTTTCTGAGTCAAAAGCCTGAGTCTGAATTGTTTTGCCTGCTGATCACAGACAGGGTCCCCTAAACAGGAAGGTTTATAGTAGGTGATGGGATATAATTGTGAACTCTACATCTGTGTACTCTTTCACTGAAGATTAGACTCATTGGTGCCTCGAGGACAGGCAAGGAACTGAGAGAATGAAATAATCTTTGAAGATTTTCTCGTTTTATGAAAAGTTAGAGTTGGTGGGAAAACCCATCTTGGCACTGAGCATGCTAAATTTTGTTCTCATAAGCCCATCTAGCACTGAAAAATTTATGCAGCAGGAAGAAACTTTGACTAAAAAGTGATCTAGAGAAAATTACAGCTAAAAACAAAGGTCCTTCATGCCTGAATCTCAATCTAAGAAGGTTTCTAACAAGCCCAATAATAAATACGATAATCAATGTTGAACTCATAGGGTTTTGCCGCAATGTTTTCCTGCCCCTCTGTTACCTAGAATTAGTTGACACTTCCAAAGGCGATAATTCCTGTTTGCAACATTAAACTTGTCCCCATTTTAGAAAATGCTTTTTTTAAAAAATCAAAAGGTCCAGTAAAGTGACATATGATATACCTGCATTTACACAAGAGAAGTGTTCTTGAAAAATATGTGTACATCATATACCAATGGCACATGAGGAACTTTCTATATAAAGAAATCAACTAGTGACTATTTCTATAAAGTTAGGAATCTTTTTGTAAAATTTATTGAACATATGCTAGGCAACTGTGCCAGGTAATATGCAGTATTTTGGAAAGGAGACTGCCTTCAAGGTGCTCACCATCCATTTAGGGAGTTAAACAAACTCATGAGAAGCAATCGGATTGTGAGGCACCTGTTACAGAGTCTTGCCAGTGGTAGACAATCAATATGTATGTGTTAATTGATTAAATGACCAACATTGTGAAACTGACCAAAGAGGCTAGGAGAATCTGGACAGGGAGTTGTTGGTGGGCAAGAAAAATGAAGACAGCATTCAAGGAGGATATGGGATGTGAGCAGTGAGGGTTCAGGAGATTGAAGTCCATGCCTCGGAAGTGAAGGAAGACAGAATGTTCCAGGTTGGACAACCCCAGACTGACAGCATATCTTGGGTGATGCTTCTGGGGGACAGTGTAGAGAATGGGTTGCCTGGTACAGAGGCTCTGGGAAGTTTTGAGTGACTTTATACCCTAGAGAAGATAGAGAGCCCATCTCATGAAAGTAGTGGGAAGATTGATCACTCCCAATCAACTTTTGCTAATTCAGATTTTGAACCCATAATCAGGTTTGCCTAAAATAGGGTGTAGATATATTAGTAAAATGATAGCTTGATAGTCCTCAGGGGTGCTAAATATCATTTCAGTGTTCTCGGGTATCCTGTAGGGCTCCCAAGTTGGACCACTTGGGATAGGCATGCCTCACTGGGCTATTGATTCCTCTATTTGCACTCAGTCCAATTGTATGAGGGGTGGGAAATACTCCATCATCAACC
This sequence comes from Dasypus novemcinctus, assembly GCF_030445035.2. NCBI lineage: Eukaryota > Metazoa > Chordata > Mammalia > Cingulata > Dasypodidae > Dasypus > Dasypus novemcinctus. The sequence goes on from NC_080677.1 coordinate 18,992,949, forward strand.
TCTTAATTGCAACTTTAAGGAGAAAACCTAGTTTTGTCGTTCTCTTCCTCTCTGCTCCTTTTGTACAACATCACATTTTATTGAAGTTCTGGGAGTCCAACTCACTTCTGCCTTCCCAGGATCTTCTGCAAGCTGGAGGGTTCTAAGGAAGTGGGAGTTACCCTCTCCTTTTTTTTTTTTTTTTTTTCCCTTGAGGTACCAGGGGCCTGAGATTGAACCCGGAACATCTGTATGTGGGAAGTTAGCACTAAACCACTGAAGCACATTGGCTTCCCTGAGTTTATTTTATTTTACTTTATTTAATTTTTTGTTTGTTCTGTTTGTTGCTTGTGTTTTTCAGGCGGCACTGGGAACCAAACTCGGGACCTCCCATGTGGGAGAAGGGTGCTCAACTGCTTGAGCCACATCTACTCCCTGCCTTCGCCTTCTGATGGAGTTACAGATTTCGGGAACCTGGTTGCGTCTGGGCTCCTACTTGATTACAATCAAGCCTGTCCTGATTTCCTTCAGGTAGGGGTATATAAGTCAGTGCTTATTTTCATTGTTGACTTAAATACCAGACTGTTTCTTTTTGGTTAGAAAAGCATTTATCTAAATCAGCATTTAGAAACAGGAAAGACTGGGAATATTGGCAGGTAGATATTGGCAGATGGGCAGGTGCAGTAGACCCTAACTTACTAATGAGACATGGTCCCAAACGTGTCTTAGTTCCTTTATGTCTGTGAGTTAACCTTGCTTGAATATTTCTTTCCCATAATAGCAGTTTGTCTGGAAAGGCATAAACCTAAGCTAAATTCCTTTGAATTGCATAAACTAATTTGGCATCTGCAAGTAAAAAATGATGGAAAATAAAATAGGCTCAGATATGTACCAGATAATACAAAGAAAAGCATGAGGGAGTTGTATATAAGCACATTGTCTTTCGGATCATCTGGTAGGAGAAGGAGAAAGAAATATAAGAAAGGTTCTTGAAGGGTGTAACACAGTGAGAAACTAACTAGGGCTAGAACTTTCTAAGACAAGTTAGAACAATCTGAATTCTAGTCGGACTCTCTCCAAGCACTGGGAAAGTTTTCTTTTGTGTTTTTAGATATGAGGAATCTGGCATGAATATCCTACTCCTCATAGAAATCTTATAACATGAGTAAGCAAAGGCAATAAAGTTCTATCAATACTGAAAGTTTTAAATATCTTTCTTAAGAAAAAGATTTAAACAACCCTCTTCTTTTTAATATCAGTTTTCAAGTCTTTTTCAGGTGACAATACAATATTAAATTAGAATTCCTAGGATTTGAATGTGCATTATGACTGAGTTCCTGTGGATAGATTCTACATGCTCCTTGACTTTTCTTGATTGATATTTCCATAACCTGCAGGGAATCCATAGACTGTAGAGGGAAACATTTATTCTCAATTTGAAATCTGTTGTTCAACAGATGAGGCCAAATTCATCCATCAGAGAATTCTAACTCTCTCACAATAACTGGTTTCCTTCTCTTATTGAGTTGGCAGAAGGCTTGGTGAATAATATATGGTAGAAACAGTTGTACTTTCCTTGGATGTCAGTTCTCTGTGCTCTAAGCATTCCCCATTAGTGTGGAGACAAAGCCCCATTCACTCTCTTCTTCATACAACATCAGTTTAATGACAGAGGATACATTGGGTGAAATAGGAGGCAGCTCAAAGAAGTACTCATGTAAAATCCATGTTTTCCCTCTATAATTGTAAAAAACAGTAATTTACGTCTTAGGTAACCTCTTCTTAGAAGGCCATAAGACCTTCTGCTGAAGGTTAAAGGGTTTAAAATTATAGTAAACATCTACTGAACATTGTTTCTCCAAGGAAATTTTTACTTCTTTCATTTGGGTAGAAGAGAAACCAGTAGTTACCGAAAATGATGTTGTGGAAATGGGAGAAATGATACTATGTTAATAAAATAAAGAGATGATTCTTTATTTTATGGGCAAAATAAGATGAACCCTGGGTTTTCAAAGCATCAGTGTTTGCCTTTGCTTCAAATGGAGATTTGCAGGAAAAAGTATAAGCAATTCAATAGATACTGTGCTGTGTTTACAGTGTTATATTTACTCAAATTTCTTTTAGGGTATAGGTACATGGGCCAGTGCTTATTTTCATGGTTAATTTAACCTATCCCCGCTGCCAGTTGGGGATTATTCCCTACAGTTATTCTCCAGTGGTCTGTCAGTTCAGATTAAAAGAAGTTAAGTGACAAAGATGCTGATTCCTTTAGAAGGCTGTGGAGGATAGCGTGTATAGCAAGAGATTTCTTTTTAAGAATCCAAGTTCTCTTCTTTTTAATTTCCTCCATATCACTACAAACCTTCCTTATCTAGGCTGAACTTTAAACTCTCTAAACAGGCAATTCAATTTTGTTCTTATACACCAACTTCAGAGTTGCCAAAAAGCTTTATAGATCTTACTTCACTGGTTTTTGCTTATTCTTTGAGAAGAGGAAATAGTATATTTTCCCTCTCATTTTACAGAAGAAGAAATCTAAATGCACACATTCAAGGACCATATATATATTCCAGCTTGGCCTGATCTTCACAATAAATGAGAACACATTCCTTAAACTAATTTTGAGATGTAGGAATAAAAAATATATCACTGCTGGATTTGCAATTCCATTCAAAATTCATTGAAAAGAAACCTATAAAAAATGACTTTCATGCCATAGCAAAATCTTTAATATTTAAAAGTTAAACATATTACATAATGAATGGTATTACTATTCCCATTGTTGTTTTTTTCTTTCCATCCCTACAGAAGAATTCTTTAGTGGGATAATTGATGGATACTGCATGGATAATTTGCTTTTTGTATTGATGTACAAATTAGTCACTCAAGTCACATAGTTCATTTTAAAGGTTTTTGTATGTAAAAGAAGATGGCTAATAGTTTTTAATGAAATAACTAATTATATTAATGACAAACCCTATTGGGGTAAAAGGGTCATCAAAACTGAATCCTGGGAAAATTCATAAAAAGCAATAAATGCTGGAATATTAATAGGGCTAGAATGTAATGTAATAAATAGCATCACTTATATGGGTACAAATGCTTTTGTAAATGTCTCATGGATTTCTGCCAGGCTGGTTTATCTTGCTTATGGGAAATAAAAGAATGTTGTTTTTACTTTGTTTAGTGCAGTATAGACAAAAAAGGCAAACACACATGGATCAGTCAGGACAGGTTCTTAAAATCTAAAATCAAAATTTATTTCTTTTCACATCATCAGAAGTTGGCAGGGGGCATGGCTTTGGTGCCCAGGTTGATGGAGCAGCCACTATCTTGGACATTGCCAGGATGATGCTAAAAGGAAAGAGAGCTTATGAGAGTGAGAATAAAATGCTCTGGGCCAGAGATAACCTCCCTTGCTTTCTCTCACAACTCACTGGCCAGCAGTAGTCCCATGGTACCACTCCAACACAGGGGGACAGGAAAGGACCATCCTATCAAGTCCCAGAGAAAGGGTGAGCCAGAAAAATGACCTCCACAAAAGGTGTCACTCTGTCTTTCACAGAGTTTCTGTATTTTTCACTTTCTTTCCATTTTTATTATTTTCTGTTGGCCTCATCTATATCATTGAACATATCTATTAACTGCCTTTAATTTCTTACCTTTAATATTAGTATATTTCTCCTAATATTTATGTTAGGATATTTCTACCTCCCCGTTCTCTTTCTCTCTCTCTCTCTCATTCATTCATTCATTCATTCATTCATTCATTCAACAAGTGTCATCAATAATAACTATTGCCTAAGAGTTACTTCCTGAAAACCTTCTTGTTACTCAAATATGACCCCTCTCTAAGTCAAACTCAGCAAATAATTGTACCACCTTCCCCCCCGTATGAGACATGACTCCTGGGGATGAGCTTCCCTGGCACCGAGGGATTAATGCCAAGCACCAACCAGTGATGATTTGGAAATTATAAATGAGGGGGGAAATTAAATACCAAAGGTTTTTATAGCTAAGAGAATTTAAAATGAGTTGGGATGTCATTCCAGAGGTTACACTTATGTATGTCCCAGGTGGATTTCACTATATGCCAGAGTAAACAAAGCCTCAAATAGGGGTGCTCCTGAGGGCTCTAGAGCCATCCAGACACCATAGGCAGGGTACATAACCTCCTGAAATCAGCACCCCATCAAGTGGGCCTTACTTTGGAATATATATGACAACCTATTTCTCCCACTGTTACAGAGATAGACTTATTTATAATTTCCTTACATGATTCACCTAACCCTTTCATTTGAGCCTATAATTAGCACTATACTCATTAAATATGTTTCAGAGACTTAAATCCTCGGTCTCTTCATACACTGGATGAGCCCTGAATCTCAGCAGAGTTGTGGCCAACACCTACTCTCCAGTTCATTGAATTCTTCCAGAACAATGAACAAAACGATGATGATGGGCAACCCCCATCCCAAAAAACTGAGAGTATCTACAACTGCCAACAAGAACAGTTCCTTTCATCTGCCCCAGAAAATCTAAGCTCCCTCTCAATCTGAAACATTACGGGCATCACCATCCCCAAATCATTAAGGTTAAGGAATAAAGAAACATAAGGGGGAAAGCAACCATGGACAAAAGAAACTTATTAATATTGTAGTAATGGAAGAACATGTAACATTGATACAAAGAATAGTGGTTACCAGAGGTTCTGAGGAGACGGGGAGGGAATAATAGGTGGAACATGGGGCATTTTTAGGGCATTGGAATTAAGTCTAAACCACAAGGTAAACTACAGAGCTTGGTAAGTAGCAATGCTTCAGTATTTATTCATCAATTGTAACAAACGTACCATGCTATTGTAAATTGTTATTAATAGGGGGAGATGTGGGTGTCAATTTGGGTGCCAAATGCCCACCTGCCACTGGAATTATCTTTCCAAAGCACAGATGAGATTGTCTCACTAATTGAAAAAACAAAAAAAGAATCTACGATAGTTCTCCACAGTTCAAAGAATTAAACCATAGTTAGAGCAATATTGGAGAACAACCACACTATGGCTCTAACTTGCATTTCTCGACTCTTCCTAATCTCCAAGAACCCTCCTTTCTAGTTGAGATGTAGAAGTTGGTGGTACATGGCTGGACAAAGCCAGCTGGCGGGGATGCCACACCTCTACATGTACAGAAATGGGGCTTTTAAAAAAGTTTTAATTGGTTGATAAAATTCAAAAGTCAGGGGAATCGACATAAGATACAAATCATCCATTGTTCCTAAAAACAATAAAAAAGACTGGCCCATGACTCTCCTTCCCCTTTAGGGACAATGGAAACTGGAGCAGAGTCGCAGGTTCTGCCCCTGGGCAGGGCTGGTGCCCACAGTAGCCAGAACTACTTGCTCTCCTCTGCACATCCATCAACTTGTGACTTGCCCTACAATTAATGTGTGCCTAGCTGCTTCCCTTACCAGCTTCCTAAGGAAGGTAAGTTTTTTTATTCAGGCCTTTAGTTTTCTTAATCTTCTTGCTTCCTCTCAGCAACCTGCATATAGTAGATGTTCATTAAATAATTGAGAAATGAAAATAGTAGGTAAGCTTAATAATTTGATTTGGCACTTTCTCTCTTTGCCTAGCATATATCATATGCTTGCTCTGGCTTGATGCACAAAATAAGGATTCTTGGTGTTAAAGACATCCACTGGTCAGGTTTCTAGGAGACTATATGTAAATCATGGGACTTGTAAGCATGTGGGGATATGCAGTTCACTTAGGGGAATATTAGTGATTTATAGGAAATTTGATTCAAATATTTGAATCAAAGACAACCACTCAGACTATATCTAGAGCTAAGTCCTGAAAATTCTGTAGAATAATTTTGTTGATGAACTAGAAACTTATTAAAGGAAATAGCGACACTGTAGATTCAGGATCTGCAGGAGTGCTCTGGGAAGCCAACAAGAAGTATGTATATAAAATGCGGTTGCAGAGACTATGACAAGTTCAAAGCAGGCTGAAAGGTTATCTGGGGGACCAGAAAAGTGCTTCAGGTGGGGCTGAGATGGACAGATTAAACCATAATCTTAGAAGAGTGAAAAATGTCACCCTAACCCCGGGCTGACCCAAATTCAACCCAAACTGGGGCAAAACATAATGGAGCAGATGGATCAAGAGGGTCTGAGTTAAAGGTCAGGTTTTTAGTACATCCTGGCTGGCAGGATGTGAAGCCAGCCAAGCATAGCAAGTGCGGGGCCCATAAGTGGGCAGCTGTAGAAGGGCAAAGCCGCAGTGGGTGGAGTCCCTACGGGTCAGTGCTCTCTCCTCTTTTGCGGGCCACGGTCTACTTCTCCCCATCAGCAAATGCATGCTCTGTTCAAAGGGAAACTGGGGGCGATTATAAGATGGGGCGGGGGGCGCAAATTCACTCACAGTACTGGTGAAATGACACTACAGAGTCTTTCTACTTATATTAATGAATGAAAACATCAAATACCGGTCCTGAGCAGAATTGTGAGATTAGAGAAAAGCTATTTAGAGGAAGAAGAGTGTATAAGTTTTATAACATAGCATCTCCCAAATATAAGCTATTCACTCTTTTCATGAAAGCACTCGTTGTTAACTTGCCTGGCCTGCTGTAAGTTTCCTGCTGTCCTTTCTTCCAACATTTTATTTTATTTTATTTTATTCATTTTTTAAAAATATTACATTAAAAAAATATGACGTCCCATTCAACCCCATCGCCCCCACCCCACCACTCCCCCCACAGCAACACTCTCTTCCATCATCATGACACATCCATTGCATTTGGTAAGTACATCTCTGGGCCTCTGGGTAAGTACACCGCTACACCTCATGGTCAGTGGTTCACATCATAGCCCACACTCTCCCACGTTCCATCCAGTGGGCCCTGGGGGGATCTACAATGTCTCGTAATTGTCTGTGAAGCACCACCCAGGACAACTCCAAGTCCCGAAAACGCCTCCACATCTCATCTCTTCCTCCCATTCCCCGCACCCAGCCGCCACCATGGCCACTTTTCCCACACCAATGCCACATTTTCTCTGTGGACCTTGGATTGGTTGTGTCCATTTCACATCTATGTCAAGAGGGGGCTTAGATTCCACGTGGATACTGGATGCAATCCTCCTGCTTTCAGTTGTAGGCACTCTAGGCTCCATGGTGTGGTGGTTGACATTCTTCAACTCCATGTTAGCTGAGTGGGGTAAGTCCAATAAATCAGAGTGTAGGGGTTGAAGTCTGTTGAGGCTGAGGGCCTGGCTATCATATTGTCAGTCCAGAGATTCAAATCCCCTAGATATATCTTAAACCCCAGCACCAACTACAATTCCAGTAAAGTAGCATGAAAGTCTTGTGAAAAGAGATCCCATCTGAGTCCAGTTCCATCACGCAGAAACACCAGCTCCAAAGAAGGGCCAACTTACATGGCAGTGAACCCCATCTGCCATGACCATAGAACCCGTGGGTCTCTTTAGCTCTCAAAAGAACCAATACCTGGGACCTCCAACATTTTTTTAAGGCATATCTTTTCTTTCTCTCTCTCTGCATCTTTCTCTCTCCCTATCTCTATATCTATCTCCCTTTCCCCCTGCTCATTTGTCTTCCTACCCTTGTTCCCCTCCTTCCCTCTTTTTTCCACTTTCCTACTTTCTTTCTTTTCTACCCATCTTCTCTTATTACTCAACCATGTGCTAAGGCAATGTGCAGGAAGCTATATTTATAACAATGAACAAGCTCCTTTTTGGAGCTCATTCCCAGTGTGTCTGAAAAACAGACATGAAAATGCCCAATTTGAGATGCAATGCGATGCATTAATAACACTTCTTCTGGTTTAATGATTTTCACCATCTCCCCACTTCTCCAAAATACGTTCAGAATCCTTACCCTGCACATTAAAACCCTTGACCACTTAGCCCCAACCCTGTTTTGTGGCTGTATCTGTCACCAATCTCCTACTTACACTCCTGCTGAGTGACTTGCTTATTGCTCCCCAAACACACTTGACTTTCTCACGCCCGCGCTTTGGCTCGTGTTTACTCTGCCTTCTGAAATGCACTCCCCTCTACTCCCCACCCCCCCCCCCCCAGTTTCTCTCATGGCACTATATTTCTTTAAAAAACCCAGCTCATCTTTTGGTGCAGGCTCTTCTGTTACCCTTAGCACCTAGTAGGTGTGGTTATCTGGCGCCCCAGGCATGGTCTCATCTTTTATAGATACACTATAACACTGTTGTCCTTGTTAAGATCACATTGAACCTCTAGACCCTTTATGGGTCGTGAACCATTTTGAGAATACAAATATAGATTCTCTCCTGAGAGACATGTCTATTCATGCCAAATTTAACACAACCGAGGGGATTTCAGGCCCCTCTAAAGTCCAGGCTTAAAGGTCCATCCAGGGATAAGGACATTTGTTACCCACTAGGAAGAAGGGCATCTGGCTTTCCCTGAAACATGTGGCCCTTGCTGGTATCCAATGAAATAGGTTTTCAGGCAGAGATGCGGAAGGTGAAAGATGTGCGCAGGTGGCCGAAGGAATTCTGGTCCCTTGATGGTCTTTATTCTTCTGGGCCAGGTTTTGAGAATTCTTGGCTGTGCTCAGGCTCTCCCAGGTGAGAAGAGCTCAATTTCTGACGGAGCTCGAAGAGTGAGCCTGACTACCTAAACCTAGTAGCACTTTTGCTAAAGTCACATTATACATTCTAGCTTAGTCTCATTCTTTTATGGGCCCCTAAGGAAATAGTCTGTGTTATTGAGGCTAGAGAATCGAAGGAGCAGCAGCTCTCAGCATTGTGGGTGGCAGCAGAAACTTAATGAGAAAATCCCTCCAAGGAAGTTGAATTCTGGGGACTGAGAAAGATTTGAGATATGCAGAAATGCTCTCATTGATGCTCTTATAAGAGGAAGTAAAAATGGGAGCTCCACCTAAGGTCCTATGAACATTGCTGCAGAGATCCTACAGTGGATTGCGGATTTGACTTTTAAAATGATGGAGAATTAGGTAAACACTTGCTAACCTCTTTATCTATTGGAATATGATTTTAAGTAGTATATTCTAGAAGGAATTATCAGTATTCGGTAAGTCCCACACCCTCCAGGGTGCAGAGACTCTTTACCTCATGTCCAGAGAGAAGGGTTTCAGTGGACCTATGCAAAAAACTTGTTTGTGCCCTTGCAGTAGGGGGCACATTGTACTTATGTTGGGCTTTTGCTTGGGAAATCCAAAAGGTAAACAACAGGTTGGTTAGCTGCTCTAATGGGGAAGCTGAGGAGAGAGGGGGGCCCAGGGGCTGGCACTTGGGGTTTGTGTGAGGATCTTCTAGGAGCCAGATGTGGTTCACATGCATAGGAGAGGGCTGTGTGGGTCATCTTACATTCTGCCTGAGAGGTCGTGGGAAGGAGTGAGCAGATCTCAGCGAAGTGAAAGCAGAGGGAGTGCCACGTGTCCCAGGGAGCTGAAGCTTAAGGGGGGTGCATCACGTGCATCGAGGGATGAGCATGAAGCCAGCTGACATTAGTGCCAGTCAAGCAGGGATGTTCCAGCTTCAGTTACCTCTGAAGGGGTCAGAAATTGAAGACAGTCAGAGAGGGAAGGAAGAGCTAAAACATTAGGTGGGAGCATAGAGAGAGAGACAGACAGAGAGTTGACTAACCCCTTTCCGCAAGTGCAGACTTTCTGCTTGCAGTTGGGTGGAGATACAGGAGCCAGGGGCTGGGGAGAGCTGAAACTTCAAATCAGTTTGGAGTTTTGCCTATTACCTGGTCTGAACATTCTATTTATTATTGCTACTTAGTATATTCTATTCCATTTACTGAAGTGAGGTCATTTGGTATTACTTAGGAGTGACCAGAAAAGTCATGAGAGCTCCTTGAATTGTCATTTGGTTACAGGGGAAGAACCAGCCCTATCAAATGAGTTTAAAATGACAGTGGGGGTCAAAATAAAGTTGAATAAGTCATGACTTATTCAATATGGCCACACAAACCTTAGAAGAAGGTTTGTTTGGTGTCTCCTAAGAGAGCAGATGGGTTCCTTTGCAGCAAATAGATTTTCACTCAGTTTAAGTGAACCTTGTGTATTGATTTTTCCCCCTATTCTCCCTGGAGTTACCCTTGTGAGTCTAAGATCTTTGTTGGGGGAGAGATAAGTCTTCCCTTCTCTAGAAGTATTCATTCAGCATTCCACACGTATTTACTGACTGTATATTGCAGAGGTTGTCCGGTCTTAAGGTTGCAGAGTGATCTAGAGTTCTTGTAAAAATGCTGATTCCAAGGCTCTACCTCCACAGATTTTGATCACCTCCAGTGGGCTGAAGAATTGGCACCTTTTAAACAGGCTGCTGATGCAGGGGATACTCGACCTACCCTGGAGTAAGCAGTGGCCCACGGGCTCCAGGTTATCTGGCTTCTGAGAATGCCAAGAACAAGGTGTATTTCTTACCCTCAAAAATCTCAGGTTGGTGGCCTGTGCCACATATCTGAGTGGTATTGCTTTGGAGGTATTTACAAATGACAGGACAGCAATGGGGTTAGTATAGGTTAATATAGGAAAGGAGGGAGAAGACTGTGGTGAGTGCCAAGAAAGAAGCAGTTGATATTGGTATGTGTGTCAGGGTTGGGAGACAGGGAAAATGCAGGGGTGAGGGCTTTAAGAGGCCAACCACAGCGAAAGACAACTTAGAATTTCAGTTTCCTCTGCCAGTATTCTGCCAAAATGTTGAAGAACCAGCTGGAACTTATCAAACCCAATTTCACCCTTGAGAAATAAGGAAAATGAGACCCAGACATCTTAAATGAATTTTTGAGGTACACACAGAAGAAAAGTTAGGATTGTTTATCTGTATATTTTGGATATGTCTTGAACCGATAACCACTCATATCAAGAGGGATTTTTTTTTTAATTGGCTTAGAATTCTAGACCAAGTTCTACATCTAGTTGAATTTCCCTGTAAATATGTGATTATATAGGTGAAATAATTTAAAAGGCCTCCAAAAGTTTCCTTTTAAAAAGCTATTTTATTTAAAATAATGCAAATGAGTGAAAAAAATCCTTATGGTAATTCATCATCTCTTAGCTTTTGACGATCAATTATTAAATCCGAAAAGTTTCCTTGGCACAAAAACAACGTTGTATATCTATCCTCATTTTTCCAGGCAACACATTTATCGCGGGCCTACTACGTCCCAGACTCTGTGATTACTTCAAAGCAAACCTGAACTATCAAAGAAGGAGGGATGCACATTAGAAAGCACCACAGCTTTGAGAGCACACTGGCTGTTACAACACATCAAGAGCGCCAGTCCTCAAGGCAGTGGCTTTCCAGTCCAGCTTACTGTGAGGCAGCTTTTCATACCACTGAGTTAGAGGATCCTCTGATGTATTCACAGCCTGGTAAGGTGTCTCGGTTACACCTACTACTTTATGGCATAAAGGATGACTGAGGGCAGAAGAGAGGGGAAGTCAAGCAAGAGAAATTCCTGCTCTGGTATGAGAAGGAAGGTGAGGTCTCTGTTCTTTTCTTGGGCGGACAGAGTCCCCTCTTATACTTTCATAATCTTAGCCCCTGCCTTCTTGGATGCGCTCAAATTTTGCTCATCACTTTTCAAGTGAAAGAATGTAAACAGAGAAGAGATATTCAGACAGACTCAAATAAGCCTTAGTAAGTTTTTTTTCGCTTTTATTATCATGCAGTTAATAAAATCAATTTCAATTCTTAAATTCACAACTGCATCAACATTTTATCTTCCTCCGGCCACAGCAGAGAGGCACAGTAAAGCAATGGGAAGAATCTGCTGTTGGGTTTTAGAAATATATACTTAGAGGATATGCAGGTCCGTACTTCGGGCAATTAAGAAAACTAAAGACTTTTAAATAATAATATGCACAAATTTTACCCCAAGACCCAAGTCTTACCTGGAAGATGACACAAAGAGCTTTACGGATGTGAGGACTCTTGGTATCCCCTCCCAGGCCTCATTCACCCAAGAATTGCAACTCTCCACCGTATGGTGTAGATTGCTCACACAGCAACCAATTGACTTGGGGCAGGAGCTAAAGGAACTTTGGGACAAACCCTGTTCCTAGGTTATTTCTCAGCTGCACTGCCTGAGATCCTAATCCCTTATGGTCAAAATCCTTTTATTTGGATCCGTGGATTTGGTAAGGATGAGTATCAGATGCAGTTATGAATAAGATCACAATTACACTGTTAGTGTTGGAATGAAAAAGTGGAAATAAAAACACTTCGTGCCTACTAGTGTTCAGAGAATCCTCAGCAATGAAATAAATTCAAATCCATGAGCTCAGTGACTTAAATGGTATTATTTGAGCATCCAAAACAGGACTACTGAAAAGATAGTAAGTTGAATGTTGAACTCTGTCAATAGATTATAAGACATGCTACTAAGATTTCTACAACCACAACTGCTGCTGGTGTTACAATTACCACTCACATTTTCTATTACATTTTCCAAATGTTTGTTCCAATTTCTTTGGAAAATCAATTATATTTATGCTGGATCATCATTATCAATTCCTCCATATCTTTTTTCCCTCTATTGCTTTAGTCTATGCCCCTTTTCCTCTATGTTCACTGCACAGAGGTACTGTACCACTAATTCTGTGTTTAGTAATGTATATTGTTCCTTGGTGTTTCTTATTTATTTATCCACTCCATGATGGTGTTATTCTGATTCATAATGTTCTGTAGTCTTCTATCCTTTCTTTTAAATTTTCATTCAATGTTACTGCCTATTTAAGGTCTTGTGACATTAATTCCATATTCTCTTTCATTTTTTAATAGAGAATTTTTTTTTCTGTTTCCTGGATTTTATTTTTTCCAGGATAAATTCTTCACTTGGCTTTTGCATGCCCTGTTCCTTTATTTTACTCTGTTCATGTGTATCTCCAGCTATCTCGGCCTTTCCCTGTGGCTTTCTCTATAACCGTAGTCATTTCTAGCTCCATCTTTACCTTTACCCATTCTTATTCCTGTACTTATACCTACCCCATATACAGTTGTATCACTGTATTATTTCTGTGTTATTTCAATGCTGTAACATCATTCACCCATCCACTCATTCAACTAGAAAGTATTTATTGAGTACCTAGTAAGTGCTAAGCACTATTTTTGGTACTAAAGAAAAATCAGGAATCAAAAGAGACAATCTTTTTTTTTCCCTTGCGGAGCTTACATTTTAGTGGAGGGAGAAGAAAATAAATATCATACATAATAAATAAGTACATTACACAACGTGTTAGAAGGTGATAAGTGTAATAGGATAACTTACAGCATGACAAAGTAATCAGAAGTGAAATGGGTGTCCTTTAGAGAGTTTAGAGCAGAGGCATAATATGTTTTGACAGACTTTTAAAAAGTATGCTTTTTAAGTTTTTTAAACATATTTAAAAATACATTTTTAATGCATGCCCCCACTTGGATTATATTTGCTCCTATATTGTGTGAGTGGATTCTCCCATATTCTTTGGTGGACTTCTCAGAGGTGGTTTGCCCCTCCGAGTTTCAGTGGAGGGCGGGGGATGTACCTTGCGTGAGGGAGTAAGATCTAGGAAAGAGGACACTTGGAAGATGCACTCCCTGTCCTCTCTTATGAAACGTTGTTAAAATCTGTGCACCAGGATGACTCTACCCAAACAAGGGTGTATCCTGCTTCCCCAGGGCTTGCTCTGTTTGCCCAACTCCAGTTGGAATCTTTTTCACTGGAAACCAAGTCAACTGTAGGTGCTCATTTCCCTGCTTCATTTCTTCCTTCTCTCCTCCCAAGCAGCTTTCCCTACTCCATTCTTAGCCAAGGACGGGAAAAGACAAGATGCCCGTGGGGGCCACTGGTCTGAGGTGGGACAGGGGACTTCCAACAGGGCTCCTTCTCTGGGCCACCAACTCTTTTGGAGACTCTTGACTCATGTGTTCTCTTTTGCCTTTCATTCAGTGAAACCCATACTTTTAGCTGTGGATGATGACCACAGTTCTGCCTTCCTCCTGGCTGGGAGAGCAAAGCTGGTGGGCTCACCACGTGTCATTTAACGTCATCCTTTGGCATCACAAAGTATAAACTGATGCGTGGTGGAATTTTCTTGCTTTTAAAAAGAATCGGTCCTGTTTCAAGAGGACTGCATCTTCTTTTTCATAGTTCGATAGTTAAGGCAGTTGTTTTTCCTGGACACATGCAGATTTGGGTTTCTATCTCAAGACTGGGGAAGAAGGTGTTCTGTTCATAAATCTTGGCTTATGGAAGACAACCACGTTTGTGTTCTTGAGGCTTATGGAATGAAAACTGAAACAGACTTTGGTGAATAGACCAATAAAGACACTTATTCTTACCACACCTTATGCATAAAGTTGTTATTTTCCTGGATGTGTGTAACATGTGGAAACCTCCTTCAGCTAGTTTTCAACCTTGGAAAGTTACTCTTCCAAAAAAAATTTAGATCCAATGCACAGAGCTGAAAGGCTTCCCACCCGTTACAAGATTTTTTTTCTTTTTCCTTTTCTGCTTGTTGTAAAATGCTGTGATGTATTTCACTGTGAAGCTATATACTCTGGATTGCCCTAGATTCAGGGAATTCAGAGTTAAGGTTCCAACCGTAACCGTAACTTTGCCTTCTCTCAGGGTTACAGCAGCCTTTTGTTAAGTGATCACATCATCCCAAAGAGCTAAATTCTCTACCGCTTATCTGCCATTCCACCTGCAAAACCCTCTTTGAAGCTGATGAGGCTCTGGGCACCCAGGGGCCAGACATTCTACAGGAGAATTAGGCCCTGCGTATTCAAAAGTACAAAATGACACTTACATGTGCATTTCTTATCTGCAAGGAAAGGTGTAAAAGGCCACAATTTAGCTACTTGATGGTGCCTTCTGGAGGAGTTGTATAAAAACAACAAAAAAAAGTGAGCTCCTCCATTTATGTAAGTCAGATTCTATGTCATGTCACCAACCTGTATACTGTTGTTGGATAAAAGCCTCCATTGTAGAGGAAAGGTAACCTTGTAAAAATGACAAGTGAAGCCATTCTCGGTATTTTATGCAATTAAAATGTTAACCTTGACATTATACTGTCCCTTCAGTTTTCTTTAAATGTCCTTCAGTTTGTGAACCTGAGGAATTTTTTTTTAAAAGGTGTGAAATGTCTGCAACTAGGCAATCTTCTTACCTGTGTTCTCTTTTCCTTAGAAAGTACTGGGGGATGGGCTGTCCCAGCCAGTAGCCATGGCCCCTGTTCCAGTGTTTCCTTCACCATCTCTATTGCTTCATTTTTTCCGGGGATTTTCTTTCTTATTCTAAAACCTGCTTCCCTAGCTATGCAGTGGCCAGAGGGGTAGAGGAAGGAAGGGAAAGGGCAGACAGCAAAAGTCGTTCCATCCACCTGCTCCTCCCCAGCATGGACCTTTGTACCACCTTCTCACTCATGGAGAACCATGTCCTGCTCCTGGAAGAAAATGCCTCAGACTCTCACCAAGCCCTGATTTTTCTGAAACACAGTTGAATCTTTACCAATTCTCTTTATGTTTTCTACTCCACGCTCTCCCCTTTATTTTTACTTATTAACAGGTAAAAATAATCTTCTTAAGGGGATAAAACAAAGAGGAGGGTGGATGATGTAGAAGGAGACATTGGTAACAACCATACCATCCTCTTAGGAAGTCTTGTAAGGGCAGTGTGCATGCACGTGCACATTTGAGCTACAGGATGCCAGGCGAGAAACTGAGACACTTCTTCCCGAAGTGGCTACCAAAATCCTAGGCTGAAGTGATGGGAAGTGGATGAGGAGCTAGGCGGAGCAATTCCTGGGGTTGACAAGGAGAAAGAAATGACTTGATGGACAAGCAACTTGTGGTTCCCGGGGTGCAGGTCAGGATACACAGGCAGACAGTGGCAGTTCCCCCCAGTACCTCATCCCTGGCTTCACGGAGCAGAGTTGCTCCTATTTTGGCTGTCCTAGGGAGAAAATGGTAGCGGTTTGGGGCTTGGCTGGCCTTCTCTTTCTTCTGTTTGATATAGAAGGTGTCTGGGACTGGGGGAGGGAATCCAAAACCTTATCGTTTTGTGTGGAAAGTGTTCCAATATTCCAGTTATAATTCTGAGGGTCTTTTTCCATAAAAAACACAAGCTAAATTCTCATTCAAGCTGTAGTTAGAACCACTGCCTTTGGGAGGGTTCTGGATTGGGAAGCTTGTGTGGTGGACCTGGCAATCCTCTTTTTGTGTTATGAGAAAGTCAGAGGTGGGTTTGACGTGAAACTGATGAAATTTAAACCTCAGGGTCCCTCACTGGCACAGGCCCCTTCAAGGTTCCTGAAGGGGGAGGGGGGGACTTTGGGAGAGGTCTTCACCTGCCATGCTGTAGTAAGGTACTTTAAGTGGAGTTGGTTATCCCTTTTGTCTCTTCTCCACTTTGAGCCCCGCCCTCCCTCCTCCATTTTCCTTCATGTCAGGGGGTGCTTCAAGTGGCTGTGGGCATTTAGCGGGGAGTTGGGGATATATATTATGTGTGTTTAGTGGGATGTCTTTATGCGGTTTGCAATTACTTCTGTGAAGAGTTATTTCTCGTTGTCTTGGTGTGGGAGGGGCTTTAAGCACGACTCCTGTGACAGAAACCATCAGGGCCATGTGGATTTGTTCTGGGGCACCTGGGACTGGAGGGATGTGGAGAGTGGAGGGCACATTTGAAATGTGCAAAACTGGAAGCCAGTCTGTGAAAAATTCCTCCAAATCTGACAACTTATATGAGAACAATTTGGTAGAGATTTTTCTGAGATTTGATAACATTCCTAAAACTTTACATTACCAAGAAAGAGTGAAGTTATAAGAAACCTTTCAAAAGTATCAATGATTAAAAAATAAATTAACCATGATAGAGGAAACACTGCATGATATTTTATCTCTATAGAAAAATTACAAAATTTCGTCATCTGAAGAGTCAAAGGTATTCACACAAAAAAGGGGAAATACTGTATAATAGATTAGATTTATGGATTTTGTGATGTTTATGGCATTTGCCATATTTAAAATTTTTAATTTGTTGTGCATTATTTTCTTATTCTAAAAAGTATTAATTTGTGGGGGCGGTGGGGGTGAGTGGGGACCTCATATTTTTTGAATGTAATATTTTTAAAAAATGAATTAAAAAAACATAAAGTTCACATACATACAAAAAAAAAGTATTAATTTTATCCATAATTTTGTATATTTAATTTTATATTATTTTTCTTAAAGAGGGCTCCTTCAATTATATAAGCTTCAGGATTTACAACCCTGGATCTGCCCCTGGTAGCTAGAACATTCTGATTTATCACATAATGACGTAGCAAAAAGACTTTTTAAAATAGTGGTTTCTGACTGTTGACTGTTTTAAAGTATAATAGCAATTGTTAAAATAGTCTTCTGAGAGATTTTTTGGAATTCAAATCAATACCCATGACTGACTCCTACATAACAACTTCTCACATTTTTCTCTATAATTCTGACCCTGATTCAGAGCCAGAAGAGTTTGTAAAGTCAAAGTCAGTTAAAAATAACAGCAAAGAAGTACAGAAAAAGTCTTAATTCCAATTCTGATGAAAACAACCAGTAAACAGGGCCCTCTGGCAAGGCAAATGAAAACCAAGAGCACTGGTATAGACAGAAGTCATAGTTTCAAAGACTATCATTAAATATGATGCTACAAGTCAAGGCTATGCATAATTAGCAGACTTTCTATTTGGAAAGGAAGCCTCTGGGTTTTTTTTTGTTGTTGTTTAATTCTGCAGGAATATCCAATTTTCTGAATTTAGTCAGAAATTTAGATTAAATAATGATTCCAAAAGTGAAACTAGAGCTAAAATCCCTGAGACAAGGAATACTATAGACTCTAGAAAGTGAGGTTGTACAGAGGAATCTCAAGAGGTACCTTGGTAGCAACACAAAAGTGGTATAGTGGTGCAGTGGGAAAAGCACGGACTTTGGAGATCTGGGTTTAAACTACAATACTTACTAAATGACTGCGGCTATGTGATATACCCTCTCTGGGCCTCAGTTTCCTTATCTTTAAAGTCAGCTTAATGATACCCACCTACAGGGATGTTAGGAAGAATAAATACAATGTTGTAGGCAAAGTGTTTTGGTAATAGTGAGTACTCAACGAATGATAATTCTTGTTCCCTTTGTGGGTTTATGGTACCACTGCTATTCGAAGGTCAAAGTCTTAGACTCATCAATAATAGCTGCTTTTATAAGCAAGCGTGACTTTATTTTCAACGATACTAATTTATTGGCTACTGACAGACTGGCAGTTCTGGTTGATTTACTGTGTTGGGCTCTCTTGATTTGTGAGCCTGGTTTTTATTTGGTAGAAGCCTAGAAATTCTCAATATTGGCCACATCTATAGGCTTTCCTGGGCTGAATTTGCAAGCATATTTTCCCCTACAATTAAGTAACTACAGATAAAAATGTTTAAAAAGAGAAAGAAATAATAATGAGGGCTATTCTCAAAGGAAGGAAATTGAGTCATATTCCATAGAGGTTAAAGAATTTACTATTCTATTGCAACTAAGGAAACTGTCTATTGAAGCTTTTTTTGTGGTAAATTTAGATAATTTTTTCTCTCTCCTTTTTAACAAATATTCAGCAGGATTCACATACATGACATTTCAAGCTATCACACATTAGGATGTCCTTGAACTTGAGCAAAGTACCATTTCCCATCTTAAGTTTTCAGAGAGGTTTAACACTGTCAGTGTAAACCAACCTTTTCCCTTCTGGTTGTACTTGTACATCCTCACTAGAATTGCACAGCAAGGAAAAAGCCTTTACAGGATTCCCACATGCAAATGTGGTGCCTAAACATCTCAAAACTTCTATGTTAAGAACTATAACTACTAATTGAAACCGCAAATACCAGGAAATGTGCAGATACTTCCTGCCCATCTGTGTAAACCTCCTGATTGGCACATGAACTGTTGCGAGGGCTCTGTTCATATTGGTGGCTTGTTAAAACTCCAGCATAAAGTACCATTCTGATTTTTCTTACCTTTTAAGAATTTTAAGAAAGGCACTTTTGAGTTAAACACATGAAAACAAGAAGTTAGGAATATAATAGATTTCACAGTAAGAAGAGCACAATTAATGGCATTATTACTGTTTGTCCTTGTGCAAGTTATTTGATTTCACTATGCTTTAGCTTCTTCAAAGGTGAAGTAAGGAAACGAGACCTTCTTAATGAAGATATTATGAAGATTAAATGAAATAATGTGTTTAAAGAGCTTATTCCAGGGCTCATTGTTCAACAATGGTCATCATTATTATTTGGGTCTATCATGCACACATTAAATTTCAGCCTCAAACATGTTTTCTTGTGTGTTATACATAGTTGAAGAAAAGAATCTGAAGGCATAAATATTGTCTTTTTAAAAACATGCGTACCTAACTGAAAAAATTAACTAAATGATGTTCTGTATGATTCCACTTTTTAGAGTTTATTATTACACTCTGGCACCCGTAGTAATCTCTGTCTTGGGGATTTTAGCTATAGGTTCACTTAAATTCAGAAAAACTGCCTGGAAATTTATAAATTCCTACAGAATACCAAAAAAACAAAAACAAAACAAAACAAAAAACCAAAAAAACCAAGAGCTTCCTCTCCAAATAGAAAGGCATGCTAATTGTGCATAGTGTTGGCTTGCATGGAACATCATTTTTTATGATGACTTCTATCTACACCAAAGTTCCTGGTTTTCATTTACCTTGCTAAAGGGGCCCTGCCCTCATGAATAACCTGCTTACTGGTTATTTCCATCTGAGTTGGGATTAAGATTTTTTTCTGGATTTCTTTGCTGCTGCTTTTAATTGACTTTGCCTTTACAGACTTTCCTGGCTGTGATTTGGGGACAGAATTTTGGAGAGATCCTGTGATACATGTACTTTTAGTATTTGGAATAGTGAGAAGAGGATTTAGGCAAGGTCAGCCATGAGTGGGATATTTCAAAGCTTTGGGTTGTTTAGATATCCAAGAGACCTACAAATACAGCTCAAGAGATGTTGGTTTGAATTCTGAAAGTTCTTGGAAGACCATTTGTACAGTTTGTAAATTTTTTCATTTGTGTCCTTGTCCATTTCCCCTCCACCCCCCCGAGGTGAATTTTTCTTTTATTATTGGCTTTCAAGATTTCTTTATATATTAGAGGTCCTACCTCATCTGTCATATATGTTACAACTATTTTTTCCCATCATTTCAATTTTCATTTCTTTGTTTATATATATATACATTTTCATATATCAAGTCTTTGAAAATTCCTTATGGATCTTTACTTTAATTTTTAGAAATGCTTAATCTCAACTGAGATGAGTTAAATGTCACTGAAAACATTTGTGTAAAGGGGTGACATTATCAGGCTTGTGGTTTAGTGAGTTAACCTGATATTATGTTTGGGATAGTTTGAAGTAGATTGGAATGGAAGATGGAATGGAAGATGGGGGAGAAATAATAAATATCTGAAGTAGGTGGTTGTGAATGGAATATACCTGCTAACCATTTTTTTTTTCTATAAGTGGAATTAGTGAGAATATTTCTTAGGTTTTATTTAACTTCCCTCTCTCTATCCCTCTTTAACTTTTCTGTATATATCATCTCATGTATTCATTCCTAAAGTTGCAACTTGATGGGACCAGGGTGGTATGTACATTATCACATAGACCATAGTTGGTGCTGATGTTTTTGCCACATTCACTGAAGGAAGGAAGCCAGTCTAGTCTATGGAGCATCATTCTGCACAGTCCAACATGTAAGATCAACTTTTTTTTGCACTGGCCAACAGTCATAGGAATCAGAATATTGTGAAAAGATAGAGGCTGAAACAATGATTATCTGAGACTGCTAGATGTTTCTACATATGCACATAAAACAAAGTAGGACATGCGTTCAAGGCAGTGTCTGTGCTGTAACAGCTGTTGCCTTTTTGAGCACATGTGCTAGAGCAAGGGTTCTCTAAGGGTGGTTCTCCACCCAGCAGCAGATATCAGCATCACTCAGGAACTTGTCAGAAATGCCAATTGTCAGGCCCCACCCCAAGCCCACTGAATCGTAATCTCTGGGGGTGAGACCCAGCAACCTGTGTTTTCACAAGCCCTAAGTGTGATTCTGATGCAAGGTTGAGTGTGAGAACCACTGGGCTAGAATTAGACTTCAGATGTGGGTCCATGACGTTTGGTCGCTTGTCACGCAATAATAATTAATGAAAGCCTACTCTAGATTCAGTTCTAGACACACTTATTGTGATCTGACCATGACAGGCTCTGTGATAGGTGCTCAAGCTATAAAGAAGGAAAAGAGGCAAGTGCAGGTCACTCATGTAAAACCCAATTTGGGGTTTGCTCCAGTTTCTTTGTTCTCTTTATTTGTTTCTTTCAAGGAGAGATAGCAAGTATTTATTGAAATGCCACGGATCCTGTGCTGTGCTAATCGCTGCAGAAGTTTCTCAAGAATGACAGATTTAGCCCCTGCCCTCATGAAACTTACAATTTTATTGAGAGCAAATCAAACATGCCAGAAAAAACAAAAAACAGTGACAAATAGGATGTAGATTCAAGTACTAAATTCAGTGGTACAAACATTGAGTACTTTATTTTATTAATCTTTGTTAATCTTCATATGACTATTTTACCCAAATATTTTGAGTTTGGAACAAAACACATTAGAGCAGGGAGTGTGAGCAACAAGATAACCTAAAAGCTTGTGTTTTTGGTATAGGGCCCATCCGTTCGGTCTCTATTCCTGGGCAGGGGTGGGGTGGGGGCAGTTCTCTCCTGTAATCTTTTATCCCTTTATTTGAAAGCCCTTAGCTTACTCTGGTTCAAAGCTTATTTGAACCAAACTTGCCTGGCAGGTTTTGAATTTGCACAGGAGAATGGGGTGTGAAATTGAAGAAATGTGCTAATTTTCAAAAGAAGGAAGAAAGCCGTTTCTGAAAACCACAGGCTGGAGAAATTGACTTTATTCTCGGGCAAAACTTTTACCTAATGTATTAAATAAGTGGTATGTAACTACTTAAAAAGAGGCAGTGCTGATAACTGAGAGTTGGCACATGTTTACCATAGGCAAATTAAGGGGAAGCCATTTTTCTTGAAAGACTTAATTAGCCTAGTAAATTTGGGGGGAGCTATAAACAAATTATTATTATTATATGGATTTAGACAGAATAATCGACAATCTCTCATTATGTCTGCGTGGATAAATTGGAAGACAGAAGGCTTCATAAAGTTCATCAATCACTGAGCAAACAAATCCAGAGGATTTTTCTAATCAGGCAGTGTCATGGCAAGCTGGAAAATGAAATAAACTCTATAAAATAAAATACAATGAAAAACTTAACAACCTAGGTGATGGTTTAAAGTACACACACAC
Source organism: Dasypus novemcinctus (assembly GCF_030445035.2). NCBI lineage: Eukaryota > Metazoa > Chordata > Mammalia > Cingulata > Dasypodidae > Dasypus > Dasypus novemcinctus. The sequence goes on from NC_080677.1 coordinate 19,015,336, forward strand.
ACACACACACACGACTTGTAGAAATGCTCGACTGGGGATCCTGGTGTAAGAGCAGACACATTAAAACGTCTTCCGAAGTTGTAGTTTTTCAGAGGGCTGCCAATGCAAAGTATCAGAAATGGATTGACTTTTACAATGGGAGTTTTATTTAGGGTAAAAGCTTACAGTTCTGAGGCTGTGAAATGTCTAAATCAAGGCACTATCAGAAATGTTTCCTCACCCTAGTCAGCTACTGGTGATCCTGGGGTCCTGCCACGTGGTGAAACAAGATGGCTCCAGATCTCTGCCAAATTCCTTGCCTTCCCCTCCAGAATCTGCCATCTCTGGAACTCAGCTGTGTGCAACCAGATGTAAGATTTGTCTCTTTCTGGACCACTTCTCTGTCTTGACTCCTTACTTTCTTCCTGAGTTCAGTTGTGGGCTATCAGGCATATGGCTCATCTCTTCAGTCTTGAGCTACCCCTTGGGTCCAGCCTCTTGGGGGTTTCATGATTAAGCTTTGGCTGCTAGCAATCCTTGAGTCTTTCTTTCACATTGCAGGGTCAAGGAATGGCAGAGCCCCTTTTCCTGTGTGTGCCTCTCTCTGTGTCTCCATTTGTATCGGACCCAGCAAGAGGGCAGAGACTTTCTAATTTCTGGAGACACCACTTCTACCACAGAATGAAATGTAAAAACTCCGAGAATAAAAATGGCAAAAATAACCCGACAGCATTTTCTCAAAATACAAATATAGCACAATTTCCCATATAAAATGAAGGGCAGCTTTCGAAGGAAAATGACTTTTCAAAAGACCACATGGTAAACTTTCCAGTAAGGTGTTAAGGGAGGGGGGAAGAAGGTGGCTGTCCTAGGTATCTAGCAGTTGTCACCTACCACGGACTGGGCCTGAGAGTCATAACCCCCTCATTAGGCTCTTGATGGATACTCAGCCCTTTGATTCACCTTCCTATGGTCCCTGCCACTCCTCCACATGCTTTCCATTCCTTCCCTGGTCTTTGGGAATCTTGGCATTTCCCTGTAATTTGGGTTGTCTCCATTCAAACTCAACTATGAATTTTGGTGCCTGTTTTATTTGTGCTTATTTATTACAATGCTTAATTGAGCCAAAGTTTTAAACGTTGATAAAATCAAATGTAGAGATAAGATCGTTAACTTTTCTCTTCTCCCATGGACTCTGCTGAGGAAGCATCATTCAGGTCTTTCCTCCCGCTGCCGCCATGTCTAAGTCGGAGTCTCCTAAAGAGCCCAAAGAGCTGCATGAGCGCTTCATTGGAGGGTTAAGCTTTGAAACAACCGATAAGAGTCTGAGGAGCCATTTTGAGCAATGGGGAACACTCACGGACTGTGTGTTCATGAGCTATCCAAACACCAAGTGCTCCAGAAGCTTTGGGTTTGTCACCTCTACCACTGTGGAGGAAGGAGATGCAGCCGTGAATGCACGGCCACACAAAGTGGATGGAAGAGTTGTGGAACCAAAGAGAGCTGTCTCATTAGAAGACTCTCAAAGACCTGGTCCTCCTTAACCATGAAAAAGATCTTTGGTGGTAGTATTAAAGAAGACACCAAAAAGCATCACCTAAGAGATTATTTTGAGCCATATGGGAAAATGAAGTAATTGAAATTATGACTGACCGAGGCAGTGGCAAGAAGAGAACATTTGCTTTTGTAACTTCTGATGATCATGACTCTGTGGATAAGATTGTCCTTCAGAAACACTGTGAATGGCCACAATGGTGAAGTAAGGAAAGCCCTGTGTAAGCAAGAGATGGCCAGCGCTTCATCCAGCCAAAGAGGTCTAAGTGGTTCTGGGAACTTCGGTGTTGGTCATAAAGGTGGCTTTGGTGGGAATTACAACCTTGGTCATAGAGGAAACTTCAGTGGTCATGGTGGTTTTGGTGGCTATGTGGCAGTGGGATGGTTATAATGGCTTTGGTAATGAAGGAAGCAATTTTGGAGATGGTGGAAGCTACAATGATTTTGGCAATTACAATAATCAGTCTTCAAATTTTGGACCAATGAAGGGAGGAAACTTTGGAGGCAGAAGCACTGACTCTTATGGAGGTGGAGCCAATACTTTGCCAAACTGTAAAAGCAAGGTGGCTGTGGCGGTTCCAGCAGTGGGAGCAGCAGCAGCAGCAGCTATGGCAGTGGCAGAAGGTTTTAAATACTGCAAGGAAACAAAGCTTAGCGGGAAGGGAGAGCCAGAGAAGCGACAGAGAAGCTACAGGTTACAGCGGATTTGTGAACTCAGCCAAGCACGGCGGTGGCAGGAGGACATGTTTTAGACAATACCCATGTGTGTGGGCAAAAAACCACAAGAACTGTATTTGTGACTAATTGTATAACAGGTTATTTTAGTTTCTGTTCTGTGAAAACTGTAAAGCATTCCCAGAAAGGGTTTTAATACAGATTGCGGTGTTTTTTTTTTTTGCACTCATGCTCTTGATTGTTAAATTATTACATGATGATATAATCTAATCATGATGATGAATAAGTATGTCTTTTTAAAAAAAAACAAATGTAGTCGTCACTTTCTCATAACATTTGTGCGAAGGACACACTTACCTACATTTGGGTTTGAAGATTTCATTAGTGACTGAAGGCGATCAGTATTGAGAAATGTATAGTTTCTATCCTTCTCATTTCGCTTGCCTTTGGGAAGAAAACAAGCCAGAAGTCAGAGGTGGCTCACTGGGATTGCTGGGAAAGGCAGGCAGGGTGTTGAGAGAGCCAGTTGCCTCCTGGCTCGGGGAATGAAAGAACAGTGTTGTCTGGCAACAAAAAGCAGGACCTGCAGGAGGCTGCCTAGGGCAAGTGCCCATGGGCTAAGCTCATCAAGTTGTCGGTCAGCTCATCTTGCTCCCTGAGAATTCTCGGGAGTCCCTCTGCCTGAGGGACCTTCACCTAAGCAAAGACCCTTTTGGAGTTGAAGGAGGAACCTTGAAGCAGCACCAGGGCCAGTGAGATGGGGAGCCTCTGAGAGTTGTTTGGATTTCAGGCAAATGCTCCTTAAATCTAGTGTATTTAATTCTCACCTTTTTTTCATTTCATCCTTCCATTATCAAAGAAGCCATCCCTCAAATCTGAAACAATCTCAGCCCCTCATGACATATTCAGTAGTAGTCTTCTGCTGGGAAGGAAATGCTGTTTTCCTGGCCTTCTGTGAGATTGACATATGTCTAGCTGTTTTGTTTCGTTTAGTTCAGGTTTAGTGCTATGGGCGCCATTTAAGGGCTTGGGTTTATTAATTATTTGGACTCCCTCTCTAAGTGGGTCCAAACAGATCTTCATCAGATAGATGAAACACACGGCAGTAGCCAAAGATAAGATGGTCTGTTTATTCAAAAAGATGAAAAGAAATAAGTGAAGTAAGCAATGAAACAAGCAGCAAGTATCTGCCAGACAGGACGTAGAAAACAGGTAAGTGGTAGTCTAATTTGATGATGCTGGATTTCACCCTGCACTGCCAGGAATGCTCCACAAATGGGGCTGCTCTGGCCTAGCAAGTATTTTGTAGAAGTATCTGTCAGGACACAAATTTTTATTTAACACCAGAATTAAGAGGTGTGATATGCATGGCACAGCAGTCTTCTAAACCAATTCAAGTCATAATTATACTAGCAAAAGCAATGACTTTCTGTAATTGTAAGATAAGGGATTGGCCTGGGGCAATATATAGAATTAACCCACCTTTTAATTTTGTTATTATAACGTGGCCTGTGTCATCACTTTTAAAATGTAAGTTTCAACTGATTTTTGTCTTACAGTGCTGGTGAAATGTCACCAGGGAACTAGTGATGGCTATAGTCTCATGGTGCAAAGTTACAGACATCCTACAGTAATCCAGAAAAAGAATGTGTGTGTGCGCGTGCACTGTAAATCCCCCATTAAAATAATTAAGTAGAAACATTAAAGAATACGATTTAAATGGGATTTTTATTAGGGGTTTTACTATAATCATTAATTCTTAATCACTGCTTAATTGAACTATTTTCTCTCCCAGACTTTATCAAAATTATTTTAGAATCAAAGGCTCTTTGGGCTGTATACACTGTTCTGATACCTCAGGGTTTCAGAGCACTTTAGTGTGAAAAGTTAGAGTCCTTCAATTGATCAAGTGATTAATTAATCAACCTTTACTGAATAGTCAAATTCATCCATCCACCCACCCATCCATCCATCCATCCAATGTGCTAGACACAAGGGAGCCAGGCACTGGGGAAACAGTGATGAACAATAGCAGGCTTAGAATAAGTGTACAAAACTAAGAGGAAAGCTGGGGGAAATGCACATTAGCCCAATAATCACACATAGGAATGCCAAATTACCCCTTGGCCTCTCTGTGAGTTGCAGCTGGCAGGAGGGTGAGCAGGGTGTTGGGGAGGGAGTGGAAGGACTCCTGGAATGCTTCCCTGAGGATGCGTGTGTATCATGAGACAGGACCAGAAAGAGGGCTCCAGGCAGAGGGATTGCCACTTGCAAAGATACCCCCGGGGAGGGAGCCGGGGCATTTGAGGAACGGAGGACCAGTGGGGTGAGTTGAAATTGGAGTAAGAGACAATGAAGCTGGATTTAAGGAGCTTGGATTTTATCCCAAGAACAACACGATAAGATTTGCATTTTGAAAAGATCACTCTGGCTGCAATGTGGAGAACAGATTGCATTTGGGAAAAGAGGAGAGAGGGTGGTGGCTTAAGCACTATACATGAAAAACGTGCTTGTCAGGGATACATTTACGACTAAGACACAGCGTCTTCCTCTTAATGGTGCTTAATAATGGAGGCATGAATTAAGACTTAGAATTTGGTTGGTAGAGACAATGAGGGGAAAAGGACTATTTATTGAGCAATAACGAACACCAAATAACTCTTCTATTTTCCCACAAACAAGAAACATCCAGAGAATCTGCAGCAAAATTGATGTGGGAAAACTAGGCTCCACCCTGAAATTACAAGTAGAAAACTGCAAGCTTAATACCTCTTGGTTTCAATTTCCTTAAATCTGTGATGTGACTTTGTTCTCATTAAACTATCCCAGAAGATCTTTATGTGCTAAATTAATTCGCAATAAGATGTGAGGGGCTGATCACAGCATGTCTAGCTCCTAGTTAATTTCCACTAAAGTGTAAAGGGCCGCTGACAGTGAGGATGCAGCTCTGCAGGCACGGACTGGGGCCCATCTCTATAACCTCAGATCCAATGTAGTAGCTGGTAAGTAGTTATTGATATAGAATGAAACCGGGTTAATTCTCCCAAGTTGCTTGTATTTTGAAAGAATATGTTGAATACTTCATAGGAATAAATTTCCAAGGGACAAATTTTAGACAATTTGGCATAAAAGTGGCAGAGATCATTTTCCATAGTATGGCCTTCTCAGCACTTTTCAATAACAGCCCACAGTACTGCTCTATCTAAATATTAGGCATTTCTGGTACTTTCTACCCTGTATCAAAGAAGTGTGGCTGAATTTTCTGTGTTGCTTCTACAATCCAATCACACATACTCCCAGGTTTTCGATTCAGGATCCAGCAACTGTATACTGTGCTGGAAAGGAGAGTACAAAGGACAATTCAGACTGAATATTTTTTGGGGAAAGAAAAGCAACATGCAAAATCTTGGGGCAAAAATACAAACCCATTAATGGAATCTTTGGACCCTAGTAAAGTAACATGACCCACAGATGGTAATCCTTTAAATATCCGTTTTCTCAGAATCCATCAAGTGTTCTGGAAGGTCCTGTCTCATCTACTATATGAAACGACTGTTTTCCCTGGACCATCCCTGGCCCCAGTGCAAAGTGTCCTTTGGTGCCAAGTCCCAACTCCAACTCTGGAGTGATCTCATGTCATGGGCTCAGAACAGCAGGGGTCCCACAGGGTCTTTCCTGGGGTCAAATACAAGTCAGCCACATGGGAGGAAGTCAAATGGCACAGCCGTTGCTTGCCAGCCAGAGAGGATTACTACGAGTCATCTGTGGGGAAGAGTTACAAGCCTGTGTCACTTGGCCATCTGAGTTTACCAGGTCTGGCCTGTCTCTTTCTTGAGCTCTGAAATGAGGCAGGATGCCCTGATTTGGTTTGATGGACCCCTTTAGTACAGCAACTAGTCAAAATAGCAACTAGTCAAACCCCAAGATTTTCGGTCCAGAATATTTAAAGAAGGAAATTGAAAAAAACCTTTATTCTGGACTTCATAACTCTTAGTGTCAAAAATAAGTGGAAGAAAGAATAGCAGGGGTGTTTTATTTGTTTTGCTGTGTATTGTTGTTTTGTTTATCTGAGATAGTTTTTTATTTTTTCTCTTCGCCAATGAATTGTGAAGAACTATTATTGGGACAAATTATACAAAATGCATTTTGTTAATAATTTTCCGTGAAAAACTACTTTTAATACTCCTGGCTGACAACTAATATTGAGACAGAAGGAAAAAAACCTTCATTATGGTTGTGAGTTTCATCACGGTTGTGAGTTTCTGACTGGACTTTTGATTCTCCCAAAGTGAGATGATTTCATTAGATCTGATTCTCGTAATTTAAAAACAGGCAATATTTTATTTCTTGTTACTAATTAGCTTAGCTTGTTACTAGTTTTCACAACTAATAAATTTCATTAGCAACTTGTATGCTCATTTTAATACTAGAAATTCCTTAAAAAGAAAATACCTTTTTTCCTTCTACCCTTTCACTTTTCAAATCTTTCACTCTGGGAAGCGATTATGGCTCAACTGATAGGGCGTCCACCTACCACATGGAGGGTCCAGGGTTTGATACCCAGGGCCTCTTGACCCATGTGGTGAGCTGGGCCACGCACAGTGCTGCCGTGCACAAGGAGTGCCGTGCCATGCAGGGGTGTCCCCTGCATAGGGGAGCCCCACGTGCAAGGATTGTGCCCCACAAGGGGAGCCACCCTGTGCGAAAAAAGTGCAGCCTGCCTAGGAGTGGCGCTACACACACACACAGAGCTGATGTAGCAAGATGACACAATCACAACAACAAAAAGCAACACAGTTTCCCGGTGCTGCATGACAAGAATGTAAGTGGACACAGAAGAACAAACAACAAATGGACAGAGAGCAGATGGGGGGGGGGGGGGAGAAGGGGAAATAAATAAATAAAATAAATCTTTAAAAAAAAAATCACAAATCCTTCACTCCAATTTCTTATTCATCCCAAGCTGAACATTCCCCTCAAGTCTTCTCTGATTACTCAGGCCATGATGATTTTTACACATCCCAGTTTTCTCAGGAAGAATACAACTCACTCCCACCTCATAGAGTTGAGGGAAAAAAAAGGGATGCTACCACTCACTGAAATTAAAGGGGCATTGGATTTCAAAAGGAAATGGCAACAAGTCTCTTTCTTTTTTAGCTGAAAACTTTGATTTGGTATAAAGACCTTCTGATTAGATACCACATTTAGATTTACACAAAACTTGACCCAGAGACTTGCCTCACACAGCTCTCCCTTTTTTGTCGAGGCTCACACACAGCTCAGAGAGCAGGCTAAGCAGCCTTTGAGGAGAGGGGCTCATTTACCTCAGCTGAGATGGGGTGCAAAGTGATCATGTTTCTGTGTGGATCAGAAGAGGGGGCGGGGAGCAGGGGAACAGCTGGACAACAAAAAGGAAAGAAGAAAGGACAACAAATTCGAGGGGAGACACGCCGGGCCCCAAGTGGCCTTATTATATGACTAGACAGCAGATAACTACTTCTTTCCACCGCAGCCCTTCATAAATTCTGTCATCTTGTTAGGGTTGTCAGAAGAAACTGACCTCACTTCCTCCGTTAATGAGCTCGCCCGATTTTGAGGGGGCGAATCTTTGCAAACACTCAGCCCAGGAACACCTCAGAAACAGCCTGTCAGCCCTGGGATTCTGGAACTAAGATGCCAAGGAGGGGGAGAGGGCGGCGCCTCAGAAGCCAGGGGAGGGACAGCAGGAAGCAGGCCCCGGGGGGCCCGCGGGGCGCGGCGAGGGCTGGGAGAGGGGCTCACAGCTGTGCGGGCCGGGAAGGGGCTAAAAGCAAAGTTTAACCGGGGTGAGGGGCAGCGCGGCGGCTGCTCCCACGGCAAGCAGCGTCAGGGGCCTAGCCGCCTTCTCTCTGCAGGAAGCCCGAGGCGGCCGGGGCCTGGGGCGCAGGCTTGGGAGGCGCCCACAGAAAGGGCTGATGTGTTTTGATTTCTGCGAGCAGCCGAAACCCCACCCACCCGCACCCTCCGTGCCCCCCCTCCCCGCCCACCACGGGTGCTTTTGTTTCCAGCGTGACGGGAAAAACCGCTTTCCGTCTCGCCGCGATCCAGGGCAGATTAAATGGTGCAAAATGGCATGGCGCTTCTACGAGACAGAGTCTCTGCTGAAGCCGTGAACACGAATCTTGACCCTGGAAAGGCAAGGCACACTCCCCACCGGCAGCCGACGCTCCTGTGGGCGAGGTTCGTGGCGTCGCGCTGTGCCCACGAGCCCCCGATTTCGCGTCTCAAGGCCAACTGTGCCAAACGACATCTAAAACTACGCCGCCCGAAAGCCGGGAAGGACCTTATCTCTTCTTCCTAAGGTGATTCCTCTCCCGCCCCCAGGGAGAGACTTTTCACCCCTGTGGATTTATGCTTTCTCCGCAGACACAGCGTGGACGAAGCACAAACTGCTTAGTGCTAGAGTCGGTGCCTTTAACAGATACCGGCAACAGCTCGGTGGCCCGGCCCCCCTGCCCTGTCTTTCCTGTAATGACGGCACGGAAACCCGTAGCGGCGCACGCGGCGGGCCGCGGGCAGGGAAGAGATTCATCAAAATGCATCTGATGCCTTCTGGGGCGGTGCGGCCGGGGAGAGGCAGGCGGGAAGGTGGGCTTAGCTCTGCCCCCACCCTTCTGGCTTCCCCGTCTAGACCAGCGCTGGGGTGGAAGGGGGTGGAGGGTCATCAGTTATTTCCAGGTGCTATTTTGGTCAGGCACATAAAAAATATCCCTGACAATTCTGAATTGCATGTATAAGCCGTTTTATGGCGGTTGGTCTTGTTGCTCTCCTCTCTTTCTCAGTTATTTTTTCCCCTTCTGAGTACCCCATATTTCCTCCTCTTTGCTATAGACAACATAAACATTTATCTTCTTGGACCATGTATTAAAAAAAAAAAAAGGTAAAAGGGAATAGTAAAAATCCAGAGTCAAATGTGAGTGGCAGAGCTATAATTCTTTATGAAGTAGCAGGTAAGATTGATTGTCAAGGGTCAAAAGGCTAGGTCAAACTCCGCTCATTCGTCAGCTGAATGTCATTTTTGTTTTCCCTGTCACCAGATAGCTTTAAAAAAATTGCAACTCCTTCCTCATTATCTGGGACTTGGCTCCTTTTCTGCCATCCAGTATTAATGAAACCGTGCCTCAAGCCTGGCCCTCGTCTTTTGAGGTTCTTCCTCATGCGCTGCCTTCCTTTCCTAAGTGCCGCAGAGAAAGCACCATTTCAAAGGCCATTTTCTCCCACAGTCACGTTGGGAAATTGCCACTAGAGTGAGAATGATTTGAAAACACTCGCGAGGTATAAACGTTTGAATGAACAAAAATGTAATTAAATCATAGCAGGTGTAAAACTTGTGATCCAGTGTAATTGGATGGTGGCAATATCTTTGCATCTCATAAAGGGGACAAACAAAATGGAATGCAATATCTGGAAGCCATCTAAAATTAGGTGTCATAAATAAAGAAACATAATTTTCCCCCTTATAATTACAGCTGGTCACCAACAACATAATGCAAAGCCAAAAAGTGTACATGGATTTTGCTGGGAGTCTAACATCCATTCATGGCAGGTCAGATGTAGGTTAAATATTAAATAATTTCACCTTCAAAAAGCTCATTTAATTAGCTCATGTTTAATTATCCTAAAGTGAAGGACAATGATGATGATTTAGATGGAAATAAACTTGCTAATTTTTAAGTATAGATCTGCCAAATATTACAGTTATCAGCTAAAAGGCAACTCATGAAACAAACTTATTCCCATAGCTAGATAACAGGTTAAAGGTTAAACCTTAAGCAATGATGACAAGTTCTTTATTTTGTAACCCTGTGGTGTTTTTTTCTTTTTTCCTCTGTCTGTTTTGCTTCTAAATATTTTAAGTACAGAGGCCTAGGCCAAAGTGGATTGCTAAATCTAGATTAGAATTTTTTTTTTTACAGCCTTGACACCATTTGGGCCAATTGTCTATGTTTTTGATGTAACATTTATGTAATCTACAGCTTCTTTAAAAATACAGAAAAAAATGTTATACTGAAAAAAGAACTTACCCTGAAGTCATGTTTTTTCTACCTGTGGATGTTGTTTAATTATCGTTTCTAATAATATTTTATTATGAATCTTATGTTTATTCTTTATAAGTTTCCCTGGGACTTCTTGGTGGTCAGCACTAAGGTTCAAGTCTACGTTGTTAAAGCTAAGACGGCTTAGCAGCAGCAAACGACTCTGAGGCAGAACACAGCCCAGAGAGGACAGAACAAGCCCCACAGGGATCGTTTCAAACTACCAGTAATAAAGAAAATGTAACATCTCTAACCGTCAAGGACTAGATTCCATATTCCATATTGTAGGCTTAGGGTCTTGGTTCTATCGGCCAAATCAAAACCTGGGCCAACCATTTTGAACCACAGATTCAGATTATTGAAGAAGACTTTTAAAACTGACTGCACAAATTTTCCTTTAAGAGACATTTTTAATGTTCTTGAATGATCAGCAGCAGCACTGGAATTGCAAATAGCTAGGAACCAAACTGATGATTTTGAGAAAGATGATAGCTAATATTTTCAGAATTCACTCAGAATGTTAAAAGTATGCTCAATAGTTTTTTTTAATGTAAGCATCACTGGAAAAATATGAAGTACTCCTTTTGGCTAAAAAGAAATGTACGAAAACATAGGACCAAGAAATCTTGGCTTAATAGCAGCATGTAGGAAGCAAACAAAAGATTTTGCATGATTATAACCCAACAATTTGGCTTGGCTAGCAAAATGATCATGTGGTAAGTGGTTTACTGGCTGGAACAGAGTCTAAATGAGGGATATGCCAGTGCTTCTGGGCTTTGCTGTGTCTTTCCCAGTGGGGAGGCCGGAGCAGTCCCATGGAAGTGTGGCCTGTGTAGAGGTAAAGCGGGGTGGGGCGGACCTATGGTGAGGTGGCATCTACCAGAGGCAGCTTGAGAAAGGTGCTAAAACAGAAGAGTGGTAGGGGGAGAGAGATTAAAAAAGGATCAAAAAAGATAGCATGAGTGCTATCATGAAGAAAAGAGATTATATTTAGGTAGTATGGCTCCAGTCTAGAGTAAGATTAGCAATAATGTTGAAAAGCTGGAGGCAGATGGGTGTTGGGCTCAAAATAAAGATAAAAGCATAATAATTTGACTATAAGAATGGAATGTGCTATCCACTAAGCGCCTATTGTAGGCTGTTTAGGAGACACTGGGTGGAGCTTTGTGCAGAAGGATCCTCAAATTGGATGGGGGCTTGGACAAATGTCCTCTCAGGTTCTATACACCTATCAATTTCATTGACCAATTGATGAATACATTTGAAAAATTTATTGGGCATCTTCTATGTTCCAGGCGCTGTGATTCTATGATACAACCACATGATATAGTAAGGCAACTGCTCTTTGATCATGTGGTCTCCATTGTCAGTAACTGGAGAATGGGTTGAAAACCCACTTCTCTACTCACTATGAAGACTGAGGGCATAGGAGGACAGATGGCTCACGGCCTGTGCTTCAATGATGGACTTGCAGATCGATGAATCAGAAGTGGTTGTATATCTAAAAACTGTTTGGATTTTCCTTTCACCATGGCTTTTCATAAAGAGAAAGGTGGTGTATAGTGAAGACAGAAGGAACCAATAATTGTTGAGTGCCTGCTCCCTTTTAGTCACTATACTAAAAGAGCTATATGCATTAATTTATATTACTTTGTCCTGTGCCCTATGAGATAGGCATCCTTATACCCATTTTACAGAAGAGGATATTGGAGCTCAGAGAGGTGAAGTGATTTTCCCAGGGCCACCCAGCTGCTAAGAGGTCAAGCTCAAGTCTGTTCCAATGCAAAGACTAAGCTCTTGACACTACAACTTATTGACTCCCAGGAGAGAAAGTTTACAGACTTGCTTAGAGTATTTCTTGCAATTTAAAGCTTTGATTATAATTAAAAGAAAATTAAGTGATTAAAGTGGAACTAGAAAATAAGATAATTCACAAGCTGGGTCTTTAATTGTTTTCAAGTGTTTAAAACTATCTGCTCTTTGATCTTATTTAGAGAAATTGTTCTAATTGCTATGAGGCAAATTCCTTCCCATCTACTCCCTTTTTTTTTTGCTGTTTTTAAGTTTATTTCTGAGTTGCAAAATTATTTCCCCTTCCCTGTTTTTAGAGTTTCCTGTGTTCCCCCATTCAATCTTGGCCACAACCAGACAAACAGAAAATGCGAGTGCCTTCTTTTTCTTGCATCTATAGTGGAAACCTTAGCAGCAGGCATTGACTGTTCCAGATCTGTCAGAGACGCGTTTCCCACCTCCTCTTTGCATGCCTTTGACTCCAGAGCTTCCCAGTTAGTAGTCCTGCTACTAATAGGTTCAGTTACTAAATGCTGATGCCAGAAAGCCCCACGGAGCACCTGTTGTGTGCAGAGCCCTGGGATTTTCAGTTCATGCTTCCCTGAAGGACCTGGGGACTTTGCAAAAACCCAGGTTCTGATTCCGTAGGTCTGGGCTAGGTCCACAGGTGCTGCATTCCTAGCCAGCTCCCAGATGATCTTGGAATCGAAAGGATCTAAGGATCCAAGGAGTGATCACAGATAGGTGGGACTTAGATCATTAGATAATTGACCTAATCTTTTTTTCTGTGCATGATTTAAAAAAAAATCTGAATGTAAAAGGCAAGACCAAACATATTTAAGAGGGAATTAAGCCCTAAATAGAAGATAGAAAAACAGCACATAACACTTACATAGTACTTGGCATATGTTAACATATTTACTTTCTAAAATGACTCATGCAGGTTAGTAGGCAATTACTTCCCCCATTTTATATGTAAGGACACTAAGGCACAGAGAGGGTAAGTAACTTGCCCAAAGTTAAACAGCCAGTAAGAACTACAGATCTAAAGTTCTGCCTTTAACATATGGTGCATTAGAAGTGGAGTAACATATTAGGGAGACAACTCTAGGGGAGAGGGGTCAGGACGTTGAGGAGTTTTGAAGACCATAACATGGGCACAACCTGTTAGGGAACTAGGAGATTTGGGCTGGATTTATTACTTATCTTTCCATAATTATCTTCAGATATTTGAAGAGCAGTAGAAGGAAAAGTAGGCTTATTTTATGTTAATGCAAACATCACTTGTTGGGCTATTAATGCTCTGGAAAAGTGCTTTTTTGTGCTCAGGAGAATGTTGTTTTTGGCCACACCTCACAGAGGTCCACAGTGCTCTAGGTCCTGGGAAGTTCCAGGGCAAGGCTTGTCACCTTTTAAATTAGGAGTTCTATTTTTATTTGATCACACCCCCTTTAAAAAAAACACACCTGTTCACATATCATGAATTAACTAGGGTCCCCAGGATACACTTTGGAAAATGCTGATGTATGAGTTCAGGCTAATAGGTGAAAGTTTCAAGGAAGTAGATTTCAGTGTAATGTAGAGTAGAACTTTCTAACACTCTGACCTGTCTGAAGTAATAAACTCCCATCAACAGGAGTGTCCCAGCAGAGGCCAGAGGACTGCATTTGGGAGAAAATTGAGCATACCTGGAAAGACATGCCAGTTCAGGGAACACGTGAGCTGTAGTATAACACTCCCTGAATTTTGCATGGTCTTGTTGATTTTCCTCCTTAATTTTACAATAAAATTAAACTGTGCCATGCTACTAAAACAATTTTATACCAGCATGTTTTCTGCTTATAAGCCATATGTGCCCCGCCATGCTGTTATAGAAATATTTTTATAATCTTTGGCCTGGTTAACGGCCTGGGAACAGCTTGGGAACCATATAATGTAAACCCAGGCTTACCTTGTAGGTAGGTAGGCTAGATAAATGTCCATGTAAACCATGACTTCCCCACTCCCAGCACCCCAGCTAACTCCTACAAGGGCTCTCTGGGGTCCAAAGTCCCTTTAACAAGAGAAAGGCTGTGCAATCAATAAGTAGAGGTGCTGGTGGGAGCAGGGACTCACTGACACCTCATTACTCATCCCTTCACTAATTCAGTCCATCAAGCAATATTTGTTTAGAATCATGAGCACAATGCCACATACTGTGCCGGGTGCTGGAAATACAGAGACTCATGCTTCGTCCCCTCAGGGAATGCATGCTGAGACGTTGTGCATTCCTGGAAACAGACTGAGACATGGAGATGGGGAGGAAGGCACTGGGCATGGGAAAGAGCTCAGAGAAGGTGACACAGGAGGGAGAACATGGGTTCCTGATGATAGTATTGAGAAGCTTCAGCATCTCATGTAGGGTCCAAGGGCTGGTTCCATTACGGCATTTTATGATTTCTGACTTCTTTCCTTTATGGCTGCTTAAGATATATACATATACATATATGTATTTCAAAATCTATGTCACATGATTTAAAAAACAAGGTTTTAGTTCCTTGTCTGGGAGTGTTTTCATTTTGCAAAACGTTAACATCCAAACCTTTGATATCCAAGATTTAGAACCACTGGGCAGTGATTAAGTCTTGCACAATTAAAAAAAAAAATAAGCTGGTTACTCTGCCTATATTCCCAACTAAGAATCCCTAAACCTTTGCTACTGGCTATGGAAAGAAATCACACGTTCAAAGGGCGATTCTGTCAGTCTGTTGACCAGAAAACCATAGTTAACGAATACAGCAGGTAAGTTGGGGATGGTGGCCATATATCCTAGGTTTCTGGGGCAGTCTTGAAAAACATCCTGTCCTGTTGTCAGTCCCTGCATCATACACATAACCAACCATGGTATCACAGTTCTCAGTAGGATCTCTGCAGTGAGGGGTACATCGCAGGAGGTAGAAGATAAGTTACAATCCTTGCTGGAGGAAAACCCCCAGAAATACAGTGGTGATGGATTAGAAAAAAGTTGTGAATTTGGGGTCTATATCAGTTTCCCGACTGACAAAACAAATACCATACAAGGGGTTGGCTTAAACAACAGGAATTTATTAGCTCACTGTTTTGAGACTAGGAAATGTCCAAAATCAAGGCTCCAGCAAAGCGATGCTTTCTCTCCAAAGACTGGTATTCTGGGACTGGGTGCCGGCAATCTCGGACCTTGACTTTTTTGTCACTTGGCAATGCACAGGACAGCATCTTCTCCTTTCTTCTCTGGGTTCTGTTGACCTCCAGTCTCTTGGTCTTCCCATGGCTTCTCATTCTGTGTCCAATTTCCTTTGCTTATAAGGACTTCCAGACTTCCGCCATATTAGATTAAGGCTCACACACATTCAGTTGGGCACAAATTAACTAATACGATCTTCAAGGGGCCCAGTTATAAATGGGTTCGCACCCCAGAACCAATGGTTGGGACCCGAACACGCATTTTGTGTGTGTGTGTGTGGGGGGGGCATGATTCAATCCCCAACAGGATCCGAAGACCTGGGGGTGAAATCCAGGCTTTGCCACTTTGGATTGTTGACCTAGGTAAGTCACTAGAACAGCCCAAGTGTCCTCCTCTGTGAAGTGGGATGTTATCCCCTAGGGCTACACAATGAACAGTGTGGGCTTAGGCACCAAGCCTAGGTGGAGGTCCTTATTCCTGAACTTGACCGGAGAGAGTGAAGCCTTCTACCTTTGCATGGACTCCACAGGCCTTCCTGGCCTCTCCAAGAAGCAACAACAGCTGAGACCCAATCTGACCTGAGCCCTCCCCCGTGCTGCAGACTACATATACCTGGGGATCTTCTATTGTCAGAGGAGGAGGGCCAGCACCTGAAATGACAACTGTCAAATACTTACCAACCTAGACTGAATTTAACTTAGAAAAAAGACATTTCTTATTCCTCGAGTGGCATGGTGAAACCCAAGCCTATTATGATTTTATTGTTAAACACTTTCCACGCAGAGGATATCTGAAAGCTTGCGCACAGAAAAAGAGATGTCTATTTCTCCAAAGGATATATAGTATCTTACTCCCACTCAGAAGGCAATATCACTATTTTAGAAAACAGACATCAAATTAAATGTTTAGTGCAACAATATGCTGCCACCAAGTATGTCAGTGTATTTATGAACAATTTATAATTTGGACTGTTTTTCAGACAGCTGGTCATATGGATCTGGAAGTAGTCATAATAACCTGTCAGGAGAAATTTTCTATAGCACATTCATTAGAGAAAACACAGGAAAGCATGACAGATACCTTTATCTTGTGAATGGCTACCACGGCGAGAATAGAACCCACAGAAAGCCAAGGTCTTACAGAGGTTTATTGTAGCCCCTCCTTGTAAATTTGGCCCCAATGGGAAGTCTTCGGGCTCCAGACATGCATTTATATATACAGAGTTGCACAAGCCCAGCCTGGGATGTGTTAAATGGAATCAACCAAGTCTCCACCACACATAGTAAAGGATCTATCTTAATCACAGGGATGTCGTTAAAATTTATCTCACTACCAAGACTCTTTTACAAAGCAATTTCCTGGCTTCTCGAGACTGTAGGATCTTGATAATACATATAGGGTATGGATGGCGGGAAAGGGGAAAGAGATCAGCTTGGAGGAAGACAGATGGGATTCACATACTGGTTCTGCCACTTATGAGACAGGTCACTTAAATGCTCTAGTCTTGGTATCCTCATCTGAGGAATGGCAATAATAATGCATGGCTCACATTTTGAGAGGGTCTAAGGGCTAAGTTCTAAGAAGCTAGAAAGGGAAATAAGTTAAGTATCTCTTTCAGAAAAAATGTTTCTTTCCCATGGTCAGGGAACAAGATCTGTGGGTCTTTGGGAATAAGTTAAATTAAAGTAAGCTGAAAAGTTATCACTTGTAAGTGAAAACTTGTTCTCATATGTCTTGTATTCTCTATTTATTCCCCTGGTCTTTTTTGGCCAGTAAATACTAAAATTTTCAAAAGATGTGCTTATCTCACAAAGTCTTCTTTAATGCCACCTAAGTGGTTTTGAGCCAGGATGCTCTGGATTCTAGCAAGATTATGACTATTTGGAAGTTCACTAATATCTTCCAACTTGTGAAGATCCCCACATTTGAAGGAACTAAATGGTATTTGATGATCACTTCGTACAAGTGGAAGACATTTTCTCTTATGGATCTTTCCCAGTGTTTCACTTGTGAGATTCTAGTGAAATCCCAAAGCAATCAGTGTGATAAACTTGTTTTCTCTTCGTGGGATCATCATCTACTCACTGATGTAGTTTCCTTCTTTCATTATGCTATTTAATGATCTAGTGCAGGGGTACTTAACCTTTTTGGTTCCACAGACCCCTTTGCCAGTCAGGTGAAAACCGCAGACCCCTTACTAAATCCACACTATACTGTGTATTATTTAATAAATATATCACACCTGTACCAACACATCCCCACAGAATAATGTTTGTTTTTTTAAAAATTTAAATTCCAGCTCATTGACCCCTTGTTGAGAACCCCTGATCTAGTATAAGCTTTCCATGCAAGAATCCATCCATCCCATTTCACTGCCCCCTTCACGCGCCTATGAGGACTAGATCAAATACATAATTTCAAGAAGTAGTCATAATTATATCCATTATTGACATGGAAATTGCCTCAGCAGCAATTTTCAGAAGCAACCACAGAAAGAGTAAGTTCCAAAGACATGGTCCATTTGGATCTTTTCCCCTGAACTTGTATTATATCTAGTGGCATAATTTCAGATTCTGGGGTTCCTATAAGATCAGATTAGAATGCTTGGGGAGAGGAAAGAGAAAAGAGGTAATGCCCAATTGTCTTTCCTTTATTGAACACCCACTTTTTGTCACCTTTTATGGACCCAAGTGTCACCCCTGAGAGTTGAGCGAGCAAGCTCAACACGTGATGATAGAGTGTGGCTTAGCACATACCAAAACTTACTACAGGCTTTGTGTTTATTATTTAATTCCATTTCTACACCATTTTTTTGAGGCAGATGTTATCTTTTTTTCCTCCTATTTTATAGATGTGGAAACTAGTAAAACCAAAGTCATGTGAGTATCATGCCAACCCTTGTAAGGAATTGCTTGGGATGTCTGGAAACTTTGCTGGTGGCATCTGAATTGGGCCTTGTAACCTGAGTTGATGTTTGCTACATGGAGAAGGGAGTGCATTCCAGGGTGATGTGAAGGAGGAGGATTCTGGGGATGAAGAGAAATTCTGCATGACTAGAATACAGGATGTGTAAAAGGGAGGGACATGAGATGAGATTGGGCAGGGTAGTTGAAGCCTGATTCTGAACAGCCATATATGTCATTCCAGGCAGTTGGGAGAGACTAGAGACTGAGTCTGGGCAGCTCCTAATTCTATTTAGAAATGACAAGGGTTAGGATTAAGGTGGTAAGAATGGGATTGGGTGCAGGATATAAATTTGGGTGATATTTCAGAGACAGAATCTAGAGTGTGGGAATTTATAGGATTGGAAGTGGTTTGTAATGAGGGAGAAGGAGGTTGGCGCCTCAGTTTTCCTGCCTGAAGGACGCAATGGATGGAGATGTTATAACAGGGAAATATAATAAACAAGTTGAAATGCACCTCAGCTGAGTCATGGGGTTGACTCAGTGACAGGCATACATTACATTGTTTCTGACTACCTTGTCCCCTGGGTACTGGGTGCAAAGAAAGAACACAGACATAGAGCCCTTGGGAAAGGGACTTCTCAGAGGTGAACAAGCAAAGAATTGTCAGTGTTTAGAAAGTAGGACCCTAAAACATACAAGGGTAATATGAGTGTCAGATTAGACCACCCAGAATCTCATCATGCTGATCAGGAAGATCTGGAAACTGACATCAGAATCCACTGAACATCCTTTGTTCTATGCATCCCCATACATAGGTAAGCTGTAAAGCATTCTCATTACAGAGTTCGGGCTTGGTCATTCTCTGCTAATTTCTTTTTATGAAGAACACTGAATAGTTTTTATTAGTTATAAAGGAAACCTGACTTTCTGGGCTCTGCCTGACCTCTGCCACCCCCAGCACCACACGATCAGCGGCTGTAAACAGGCTCCACACTTTGGTTCTGTCTCCTACACTAGAGATATCCAGTTTCTGATCACACTCTAATGCTGCAGTGTCCAGAGGTACATCTGAGGTGCTTTTCCGAAATACCCGTGTCTGCTTTTGCCCAGAGTTCCTCTTGCACTACAGGACCTGGAAGAGCTGTGCCTCACCTGTGGTCCATCACTCTTCTCTATACTGTATTCAACAACTTTCTTAGAGCTTCTCCCCGACCATCTTGGTGACCCACCATCCTGAAGGCTTAGAAATGGAAATTGAGCCAGGACATCTGTCTTTTTCCTTTCCCAGGTTCAATGGATGATGCCAAAATTCTGAGATGCTAGACACTCCAAATACCCCACGGGCTGAAATCAAGGCACTGGTGCTTGGACACTCAATGATATGTGGTTTTGTGATTATGTTCAACTATTAGCTAGGGGATGTGAAAAACAGAGAACTTTTATCTACCTTTGCTTACTTGAAATTGTACTGTTTATTAAATCTTAGTTATTGTTTTTCCAATTGAAAGACACAGTTCCTCCAGAAGCACAATGCTGTTGGCTATGTTTTGAAAGAGAATTCTATATATGGCTGGTTCAAATTAAATGCTAGTGGGCAACAATAATTATTTTGGTGGACAGTTTGAAGGTGAAGTGAGGAAGTCACCAGAATCTTGAATCCAGCTGTAAATTTACATTACACATATTGCATATGTTTGGGTATAAGCATATAAAGTTGTCATATCCATATGGTTATTATTTTTATTTTTCTTTATTATTTTTTCCCTTGCCCTTTACATTTTATAAATAGCTTTCTGAAAAACACCTTAATTATAAAATATTTTGCTCCTTTGCATTGTTCTTTACTTCATCACTATAATCTTATTACCAATATAGACTTTCAGAAAATGGAATCTCCTTCACTTTTCTGATGCAGCCAAAGGGTGATTATATCAAGACTGTAGTCGATATGTTGCAATCTACTGGGATAAGGGAAGGAGAGAATTCATTAGTACAGTACTTATTCTGTCCCTTTTCTTTTTTTAAAAAGAAACTCTAGACTTTATTTTGAGTTCACCAGTTTTTCCATTAATGGCCTCTTTCCATTCATGGATACAGTCTAGTGTACTATGTTGCATTCCGTTGTCATGTTTTCCTAGTTTTTTCTGGTCTGCAACAATTTCTCAGTCTTTTCCTGTTTGTCATGACTTAAGACAGTCCTGAGGTATACGGAGCAGGCATCCTGTGGAATGTCCCCCGATCTGGGTCTATCTGATATTTTTCTCCCGATTAGACAGGGCAATGGGATTTGGAAAGAACACCACAGAGGCAAAGTGCCCTTCTTGTCCCGTCACGTCAGAGGTACATGATCTACATGGCATTGCCGGAGAAATGAACCTTCATCACTTGGATAAGGTGACGCTTGCCAGGTCTTTTCACTATGAAGTTATTACTTTTCGCTTTTCATACACTAGTCTTTGGAAATCAGCCCATCTTCAAGGGTGTGTGGGTGGGAAGGGTGGAATTAAACTCCACCTTCTGGAAAGGGGGAGTATCTACGTGTGTTATTTGGAATTCTTTTAGGAAGATTTGAGACTCCATTATTATTTTTTTTAAATTTTATTCTTACTTTTAAAGAGACTTTAGATTACATAAATATTACATAAAAAATATAGGGGATTCCCATATGGCCCCCCCATTCCTGCACTCCCCCACACACTTTTCCACATTGACAACATCTTTTGTAGTATGGTACTTTTGTTAAGATTGTGAGACACATATTGAAGCATTGCTATTAACGTGGATTATAGCTTACATTATAGTTTACACCCTATCCTGCACAATTTTGTAGATTATGACAAAATATATAATGGCCTGTATCCGTCATTGCAATGTCATGCAGGACAATTCCAATGTCCCAAAAATGCCCCCATGTTACACTTATTCTTCCCTATCTTTCAGAACTTCTGGTGGCCACTGCCTTTCTATCAATGATACAAGTTCTTCCATTGCTAGAATAATAATAAATCTATAATAGAATAATAATAAGTCTACTTTAGTTCATTGTTCATTCCCCAATCTAAAGGGTTTTCAGATGGTGAAGCCCACTCTTTCTAATTGCAAGGAGGCTTAGATCTTGTGGGGCAGATAGATGGAACCGTCTTGCTTGCAGTTGTAGACACTCTCTGTTCCTTGGGATGAGTGTTGTCCTTCATCATCTCCTTGTTAGTTGTCCTGGGTGAGTCCAGTGAATTGGAGAGTAGGTGTTGTAACTGTTGAGATTCAGGGCTCAACTGGTATGTGAATGGATCAAAGATTTAAGTTTCTGGGACATATATTTAACAAGTATAGTGCTAATTATAGGTTCAAATAAAAGGGGCAGAAGAGCCACGTGTAGGGAAACTACATCTAAGTCTAACTCTGTTACACTGGGGAGCATAAATTCCAAAGCAAGGCTCACTGACAGGGCGCCGACTTCCTGAGCTGGTCTGCCCTACTTTAGAGTCTGGATGTCTCTAGAGCCCTCTTTTTTTTTTTTTATCCTCTTCTTGTCTCTGATTTGCCTGAGTTAGTATTTCAGGGTTGTCGGTTAATATCCTGGAAAGCATACTCCCCTACTTTACGCCATCATCTTTTATTCTCTCTTTCCCTAAAATGTTTATAGTTCACTTAAAGGCATCTTTCATCCTCCTTGTCAAGGAATGGCAGAAGGGAGTTAGCGGCTCTACGTTTCTCACTGCCTGTTGTTCAACTAGAAGGAGAGCTATTCTGTCACTAAATGAACCACCTTTACTTAAGGACTGTCTTTGCCTCTGAAAAATACCTCTTCAAGAAATAAATAATTAGGGATCTGAAAGCACATTAAAGCAAATTAATTCATAGTCTTGCTATGCATTTAAAAATGTTCGAGAAACTCCATCTTGAAATTTAAGTCTAAAGAATGTTCAGTGCTATAATACTTAGCATACTTATTTTCACAGAGATACGGGCTCACCGCTACCCCCTCCCCCAATTTTTTTTCACTCAGAATTGAGCTAACTAG
The DNA here is from genome assembly GCF_030445035.2 of Dasypus novemcinctus. Classification (NCBI taxonomy): domain Eukaryota; kingdom Metazoa; phylum Chordata; class Mammalia; order Cingulata; family Dasypodidae; genus Dasypus; species Dasypus novemcinctus. The sequence goes on from NC_080677.1 coordinate 19,037,539, forward strand.
GTATTTGGTTTTGTTCAGCAAACTTTTTTTTACTGGATCCCTATTATGGGCTAGTCCTGAGAGTGGTCCTTAGGACTCACTGAGAAATCAGGCATGGCCCTGTCCTCCAGGAGCTTGCAGTGTGACAGGAGGAAGAGTATCTACAGAGATTTTCAATGCACCCTGGCAAGTGCTGGACTGAGGTTTACCCTATATGCCATCTGGCCCAGAGGGAAGAGGCTGGATGTTGTTGGCTGAGAAGGCTCCTGCAACTTAGCAGTGATGGAAATGAACTCAGGGTAGCCTGGGCTCCGCACCTCACTGTGATAGCTGGGAAGATGATAATTAGATGAGTTCTTAATAAATTCCTCTTTGGTATTATGGCAGATCATACTAAGTGCTGTGTTGTCTTAAAAACCATAGAATGGTTTCTTCTTAAGACCTTGGGTTATCTCTGAAGTTTCCCCAAATTTTCTATGTAATCATTATAATATTTAAAATTAAACTCATAATCTCTAAATTCATCTTCAAATCTATCATCAGAATGTTTTTCAGACACATCAGCATTCTGTAATCTGATCTAACAGCACAAACACACACATACTCACAAATAACAGCTCCTCATCCTTTTCATAACCTTATGGATAAAATCACCCCAACCTCCTACTTCCTCAGAAATAATCAAATCTCCCAGTTGTTTCTTCCACAGCAAATTGATTTTGCTGAAAACATTTCCCTTTCCAGGATTTTTAGTTTAAAAAAAAAAAATGAAGAGTGAAATAAATAGAATGACTGGTTTAATCGCTCCTGGATTCCTCGCCCCCACATTACAGCAAATTATCCCTCCCGGCAGAGATAATGTTTGAAAATGAGCATTTAGGCATGTTACTGATGGAAAGTTGTGGCACATCAAGCAGGTTCTCTCAGCCACAAGAAGGGGATTTTGCAAAGCTCACTCTGCTGTGATAATTTGCTGCTCCCTGTGGCTCCGGCAGCTGCCAGAGCCTCTTCTGCTGGCCTACTGCCAGACATAGGGACATTCTGAAATATCTTGATTTTAGGGACAGCTCCTTGGTCATAAGGGTTATTTTATTTCACCAATTGAACACATAACAGGAGCTAGATTTCCTTTGTAAAAAATCTAAAACAAAGCCAACCTGAAAAATGTTCCTCTTGGTGTTCATTTAGCTTGAGGGCCGCCAAACTTTCTCTCTAAAGGGCCAGACAGTGAATATTTTTAAGTTTTGTAGCTGCATGGTCTGTCATAACTAGGCAGCTCTGCCAGTGAGTGTGAAAGCAGCCATGGATGGTAAGTAAATGAGTGAATGAGACAGTGTCAATAAAAGTATTTATGGACACTAAAATATGAGTTTCATATAAATTGTATGTGTCATGAAAGATTCTTCTTTGGATTGTGTTATTTTAAAATGTAAAAATCCTTCTGGCTCAAGGGTGTACAAGAAAAGGCCTTGCCAGACCTGGGTTTCAGTGAATAAGAGGACATATCATTCAGCTGGCTTGGGGCCATGCTGGCTCCCAGCTGAGGAAGAGTGGGCTTTGTGTTTTGTGGAGAGTGGGATTGTAAATGCACAGGCCCGGGCCTCTGAGAGAGAACTTTAGAACTTCTAGGAGGAAGAATGAGCCTTGGAGAAACATTGAAATAAAACAGCCTCATTTTACAGTTGAAGAAAGCAAGTGTGGGAGAAGTTAACCAGCTGACTTGAGGTTATGCGACTACTCGGTGACACACATGGGGTCAGAATACAGAGGTTTCAACTCTCTGATCTACAAGTCTATTATCCCACATTTTAGAGCTATGTAAAATAATTTGTCAGAAAAATTAAGTGTCAGTGTCACTGGGAGATTTCCTGAGCTTCTTTGTGAGCATAAAGGATGAATGTTACCTTGAGGCCTAATTTACGACTATAGCGGGATTCAGGTTAGGCTTTGCGTGCTGTGAAAGCCCTACCTGTACTTTATTACAAGCAAATGCTTGTATTCCTTCCCATATGCTCCACCCTGCAGGAGAAGGGAAGAGAATGAAAACAGTCATAACAATCATGGTACTAGCTGCCGGTTACTAAATACATGGCCTAGAGGCAATATAGTCCAGGTTTGAAAACCTGGTTTCTCAAGTCAAACACTCTGGGTTCAAATCCCATCTCAACCTCATAAGACTTTTCAAGATCTTGGCAAGTTTTTCAGCTTCTTTGAGCCTTACACTTCCCATCCATAAAACAAGCTTGTTATGAGGATTGTGTGGTTTATATCTACAAGGTGCTTAAGATATAGAACTTGGCACATATGTAGTTGTTTGCTATCTCATATCAACTTCAGAATGGCTCTTAAAGGTTGGTGTTATGTCTCACATTTTAAGAACGTCAAGTCTTGGTCAAATGACTTGTCCAGTGTCACTGCTGGAATCCGAGTCACAGTTTATTCATTTTCTTAACTATGATGTTACTCTGCCTCCCATAAAGGGAGAAGTAAAGGACTACTGTGGAATATCTCAAGTGCTCTCCTGTACATTGTTTCTTAATGGCTATTGTTTTAATTATAATACTAGTAAAAAATTCTTACTGTTCTTGAAAAAAATGTTAAGAGCTTATCTTGGCTTGCTCCTGGTATTGAAATGCCTTTTTTTTTTTTTTTTTGGTAGGGGTGAAATGGAACAGAATGCTTTTATTTTATTGACTTTCTTTTCTCTATGATGGATTTTATATTAGCCACAAAAATAGTCAGTATAGCTCACAACTGAATGATTCTCACTCTCTTTATTAGTCAGCCAAAGTGTTGTTGATGCAAAGTACCAGAAATCTGTTGGCCTTTATAAAGATTATTTATTGGAGTAAAAACTTGCAGTTACAAGGCCCTAACTAAAAAGTCCAATTCAAGGTTGGTTTCTTACCCAAAGTCATTTGCCACATGTTGAAGCAAGATGGTGGGTGATGTTTGTAAGGGTTCAGTCTTCCTCTTTCCTCTTAAAGCCATTTTCCCATCCATCTTTCCCCTACATGTACCTTTTAGTCCAGGCTGTCAGTGGTTTTGTTCATACAGATCTCTCAAAAAGCTTGTTGGTTTAGCATGCAGGAAGCAGGGGTCCGAGCCACCAGACAATAAAACTTTCCACAAGTCTTTCCTGGATAGCTGCATTTTCAATCCTCACTTATAAGTTCCAAGTTTAGTTAAGTCCTCAAATGGGACACTATTATCTGGGGGCTTGATTTCCAGAGGCTTAGAATTTCTGGAATCAGTTTCTGTTTTCTTTGCCTCCAGCAATTCAGTTCTTGGCTTATCTCTTACGTCTAGCATTTTGCTATAAGCTGCAAGGAGAAGTCAGGCTGCATTCTCCACATTTACTTTGGAAAATTCTTCAGCTAAATGCGCAGGCTCACCGTTTTCAAATTCTGCCTTCCATAAAACATCAGTAGTTAATCTTGCTGAGTTTTCTGCAACTTTAAAACATGGATCACCTTTCCTCCAGTTTCCAAAAATAGTTTCATTATTTTACTTCTAGGGCCTCATAAAAAGTCTCCTTAGCATCCATATTCCTATCAACAGTCTCTTCAAAGCAATCTAGGCCTTTTCTATCAAGCATCTAACAATTCCTCCAAAAAATACCCTTTATCCATTTATAAATCTGCTCTAGCATTTTGGTAATTGCAAAAGCACCACCCACTCCTGGTATCAAATTCTTTTAAGTCAGTCAAAGGAGTGCTGATGCAAATTACCAGAAAGCGGTTGGTTTTTAAAAGGCTATTTATTTGGAGTAGAAGCTTACAGTCACAAGACCATAAAGAATAAGTTACTTCCAGAGTCTGTTGCCATGTGTTGGAGCAAAATGGCTGTCAGTTTCTGTGAGGGTTCAGCCTTCCTCTTTCTTCTAAGGCTTCATGGTCCCAGCTTCTTCTGATCTCAGCTGAAGGCTGGCATAAGACTCATCTGTCTTCTCAAAGCTCATCTCTTTTTTTGCTCTACTCTTTCCACAAGGTCAGTTAGAAACTATTAGGGGAGTGACATGACTCTCTCCCCAGGCTCCAGCATCAAAACTAAATTCTTTCTACTGTGTCTTTCTCTGTGTTCGTCTTCTCTGTGTATCTACTTCCGTGTAAGAGTCTGTTTTATCTGCCCACCAAGGGGGTGGGGACTCAACCCTGCATGCCCTAATGATAAGGTTGAATCAAAGCCCCAATCTTAACATAATTTAATCAAAGACATCTCAGCTGAATGCAATACAATCAAAGGGGCACATGCCCAGAGGAACAAACCAGTTTATAAACATAATCAATTAACATTTTTGGAATTCATAGATAATATCAAATTGCCACACTCTCCATTGCCTTTTTTTTTTTTTATGTAACATATACATAAAACAACACTTCACAAGAAGATGTTTTTACCAAGAATGGAACAGAAAGCCTGAGCAGGCTGTGCTCCAATAGGCTCCAGAGGAGCTTCTCATGGAAAAGTTGTACCAGGCAACTAAGTGCTACCTTAAACTCTAAAAGTGAGTTGTGGTGGTTAATTTCATATGTCAATTTGGCTAGGTTATGGTATCTAGTTGTTTGGTCAAATGCTGGTTACTTGTAACTGTGGTGGCACAGCACTGATGGTATTTGCATCTACAATCAGTTGACTGACTGCATCTACAGTCAGCTGATTGAATCTACAGTCAACAAAGAAACTTGCCCTTTGCAATCTAGGTAATCTCATCCAATCATTTTGAGGTATTAAAATCTAGAGCTTAAGGTTTCAGGGGTCAGAGGAAGAATTTCTGCTTCAATTTCAACACTAGCTCTTGTTGAAATTCCCAGACAGCCAGCTTCCCTTGGAGAATTCAGACTAAGGATTTCAACATTCCCCTTATTGGAGTTTCCAGCCTGTGGCCTGCCCTACGAAGTTTAGACTTGGCAGTTCCTTATAATAAATATCCTAACCTGTACACACCATATATCCTATTGTATCTGTTTCTCTGAAGAACCCTGACTAACTTGTGAGGCATTGTGAGAAGACAGATTCCAAAGCCTGAGTGAAAAGGAGCCGATGAAGAAAAGAATACCATTTAAAGGGCAAAAGAACTCGAACCGAGTTAGAAAGAACAGCTTGTGCTTGGGCTCCTGAGCCTTCTTGAGGCCACACTGGGTCTCCAGACAAACAGACCATCGTCATCTGGCAGGAGGGCTCTGATCCAGAATTGGGGTGCTGTCTCAGAGAGAACCTCAGGAGAATCAAGGCCTTCCCTGAAAACAAGCGCTCCCCTAGATTAGGAGGAGTCATCCATGAATATCCAGAATCATGCAGGCTGAGATAACCACGTGACCAGTACCATGCCTGGCTTTTTGTAAATGCCGAGAAGCGCCAGGTCGAGACTTTCCTTCTTTTGGTCTAAGGACGATAGTTTTCAACCACATTGTGCCCATGTCCACTTGGTTATAACAAAGGTATTTTCAACACTCCCTTGTTAGCCTGAAACAAAATCATATAGCATGTCTCTGCACATGATTTACAAAAAAATATAATCCATAATCTATAATATAAAGGAGAAATACATAGAAAGTAGTTTACAATAAAATAAAATATTTCCATACGTAAACGCTTGGGCAAGACTCTACAGAAAGACATTGTGATGCAGTCTGGTTTTTACACCTACTTGTAGTATTCCATGAGGATTACAGGTATTCTTTTGACACAGGAATGTGGTATTAGCAATTTAAATAACAAGTGACACTTGAACTGGAGATTTTCCCAAAGTGGTGAAATCTTGGTAAATTTGGTGGCAAATCTGAAAAAAAACAAAGTTCACTCCTCCCTGGAGGTCAATGGAAATTGTGGTTCTGAAAGATTCAATGCGTGTGAACTCTGTACAAAAAAGTTATTCGGATTTATACGTAAAACGGAGTTAAGGTTCTCTGCTCAGATCATTATAAAAAGGTTTTTTTGTGAACACGAATGTCTGGCAGACCATTTAAGAGTCATGTGGGAAGCAGGACGGCTCTTCATTGTGCAAAGCTGGCCCATGGTTTGTAAGATATTATCTTCTCTGTCCCTCACCTATTATTCTATGGAACATGAAGCGACAAAGGAACTCTTTAAACCCTGCCATTTGCAGTGCCCTGTAGACACTTCTGCTTGAGCAACTTAACAACAGTGCTCTCTCTCTGCTTAAAAAAAAAATCACTAAAAGTCATCAAGCACCTTTTGGCTCAGTGCTTTAAGGACTTCCATCCTCCCCTCTGCGGGAGTAAGCCATTACCCTGATGTGTTTTGTATGATTGTCCCATAAGTACGAGGACTCATAAAGATAGCATCAGGCAGATTTAAAAGTGGCACCAATTAGTGTACCGGCACTGAAATTCCAGCTTGGATGGGTGTGGAACAGGGCGATGTGATTTTATTTTATCTACTTCCCATTATTTTTGATGGACTTTACAGCAGTAACAAAATCACAGTCAATTTGGGCACGGGACTCCATGACTTTCACACTCTGTTGCCACATCTCCCTATGCAGACAACACATAAAAATGCGGCGTGTTATCTCAGGGCTGAAACTGCGAGAGTTCTCAATAGCTAATGCTTCTCTGAAATTAGTAGATTTTGAAGAGAAGCTCGGTGTTATTGCAGGAGGCCCAGTAAGAACCAACCTCAGTAACCCCTCCTAGTCACACTCCACTCACAAGCAAAGCGTGTCTTGGCCGCTGCTCTGGGTAGAATTGTGTCCCTCTGCAAGGTATGCTCAGGCCCTAATCCCTGTCCCGTGACTGGGACCCTGTTCAGAAACAGGGTCTTTGAAGAGGTGACTGGCTATGCTGAGGACAAACAGGATTAGCGTGGACCCTAACGCAATGGGACCGGTGGCCTGGTAAGAAGAGGGAATGCTGGAGCCAGAGGGCAGAAGCGGGGGTGGAGACCATGCGACAACGGCGGCAGTCTTGAAGGGCTGCGGCTGTAAGCCCAGGGTTGCCGCTGGCCACACCAGAAGCAGCAGCAGAAGGAAGGCCTCTCCCCTGCAGGCTTCAGAGGGCGCCTGGCCCTGCCACCACCTTGAGTTTGGACTTCTGGCCTCCAGAACTGTGAGACAGTGCACTTCTGGTAGGTTAAGCCCTCACGTGGGTGGTACTTTCTTACGGCAGGCCCAGGAAACTAATACTCTCACCTTATTTAAAGACCTGACAGACAGACAAAGGGCTTGGGCAGGGGCATGTGCTGCTGCAAGGTAAACCTCCCCACGACAAAGAAATTCAATAGTGAATACATCTGACCTGCGGAATTAGAGCGTCGGCTGGCTAATTATGGTTAAGAGTAGGAGCTCAATTAAACTTTTAAAAGGTTATGAGGCTGCGGACTTGGCCCAGTGGTTAGGGCGTCCGTCTACCACATGGGAGGTCCACGGTTCAAACCCCGGGCCTCCTTGACCCGTGTGGAGCTGGCCATGCGCAGTGCTGACGCGCGCAAGGAGTGCCGTGCCACCCAGGGGGTGTCCCCTGCGTGGGGGAGCCCCACACGCAAGGAGTGCACCCGTGAGGAGAGCCGCCCAGCGTGAAAAGAAAGAGCAGCCTGCCCGGGAATGGTGCTGCACACACTTCCTGTGCCACTGACGACAACAGAAGCGGACAAAGAAACAAGACGCAGCAAATGGACACAGAGAACAGACAACCGGGGGGGTGGGGGGGAATTAAATAAATAAATAAATCTTAAAAAAAATAAAAATAAAAAAAAAATAAAAGGTTATGAAATGTCACCAGCTAGGAAAGCAGATGTGCCTCAAGCAGTTGGGCACCTGGCTACTACACGGGAGGTTCTGGGTTCCATTCTTGGTGCCTCCTAAAGAAGATGAGCAAGACAGTGAGCTTATGCAATGAGCTGACACAATGAGGAGACACAATGAGGAAACACAATGAGAGACACAACAAACAGGGAACAGATGCGGCTCAAGTGATTGGATGCTTCCCTCGCACATGGGCTGTACTGGGTTTGGTTCCTGGTGCCTCCTAAAAAGAAGATGAGCAGACACAGAGAGCACACAATGAACAGACACAGAGAGCAGACAGCGAGCACAAACAACGAGATGGGGGGAATAAATAAGTAAAAGAAAATCTAAAAAAAGAGTCAACACCTAGTACTTATTGGATAGGTTTGTTACTTTACAGATGAATATTCTTTTCCAAATCATGCAAATTACAGAATGTGACTGGGATTTTCCCTAAGTCAGAATGGTGACATATGGAACCTTTCCAGGATTTGTGGCGGCAGGCAACAGACATGGGGTTCCCTGCTGCCTCCCCAGGGTTGAGCACATGCCTTGGAAGGGGCCCTCGATGAGTATTTATTGAATGCATACATGAATTAACTCACAAACAATAGACAATAAGGGGTGCACAAAGGATATGAAAACTACAGAAAGTGCCCCTTAAAAGGGCAGAGTACCCAGGATCCACTTCTCACCGTTTTGTCTATGACGTGATTGTTCTTCTGTTTTTATTCTTACTCCTCTTCCTTCTCACACACTTCTTAATTTCAACTTGCCTCTTCCTCAGCTTTCTAGTCTTTTACCATTTTACCCTCCCGTTCTGCTATTAAAACAAAGACGCTACCCCTGCACCCTCCAAAAAGAATTCTTGGTCAAGATAACAACACACAAGGCAGCATGCTGAAAAAAGAAGGAATAGTCATTTAAAAATCACGACACAGGGAAACACAGGGGCTGAAGTCCAGGGCTGCGTTGAGGGCAATTCCTGCAGGCCAGATTAAGCCACGCAGCTGAGCAGGGCCTGAGAGTTGACCCCTTTGAGACGTCCTGGGCAAGTCAGCTCACCCAGGTGGTCCTGGCTGATGACCTTCTCCATCCTTGTAGCTGGGGCAAGAGGAATGTCCACAGCAACGTTGAACCCTTCTCCCTGGTCAGCGCAGGTTTTTATCTGACGCTGCTCACACAGGTATTTCCTGTCCCACAATTAATTCTATCTTTTTTGGACACTGTTTCACCATCAAAACTTCATTAAAATCTCCCCTGGCTCCTTGCCAAGGGAATTTGGCCAAAGGATCGAACAGGAACTCAGCTGGACGCCAACCCGCGAAAAGGGCCTCGGGAATCATTGTGTCTTCACGGAAATTCTTCCTTCCCAGTGGGCGAGACGCTTTGATACATCTGGAAATCTTGCCCTTCGAAGGAGAAGGCAGACCGGCCTTTCTCTTCCCTTTATGACTTGGTATTTTAACAACTGGAAAAACGTACAAACTTTGAACATGAAGGGTTAAATAGACTTTAACTGATAAGGAAGAATTCTTCCTGGAGACTCCTTAGAGACACTTGTAATTAATTTGATCTTCTTCAGTCATTAACTCAGACTCATGGCGGGCTGTCTGCACACCACTCTATTAATTCACTGCAGATCACTTCCTGGGATTCATTTAGTTAAGCAGCACTGTTGGACTACATTTTAAAACCCTTAAAACTGGTTGTAATTGATGTCTGTTTATAGAAGCTTACTATAATAGAGTCAAAGTGAGGTGGAAATCTCGCCTGCCAGCCTGAGATGCCATCTTACGGTATAAAGCCCATCCCTGGGAGTACCTAGTTGAATCAAAAACACTGCCAATTAAAATATTATTATTTTTAATCTTCATAATAGGTCTGAGTGTGGAGTGCTCCAATTGTAATGATGTTGATAACTTCTTTAAAACTGCATTCTCGGGAAGTGGACTTGGCCCAGTGGTTAGGGCGTCTGTCTGCCACATGGGAGGTCTGCGGTTCAAACCCTGGGGCCTCCTGACCCGTGTGCAGCTGGCCCACACACAGTGCTGATGCGCGCAAGGAGTGCCCTGCCACGCACGGGTGTCCCCGCATAGGGGAGCCCCACGCGCAAGGAGTGCGCCCCGTAAGGAGAGCCGCCCAGCGCGAAAGAAAGTGCAGCCTGCCCGGGAATGGTGCCGCACACACGGAGAACCGACACAGCAAGATGACGCAACAAAAAGAAACACAGATTCCCGTGCCGCTGACAACAACAGAAGCGGACAAAAGAAGATCACGCAGCAAATAGTTACAGAGGATAGACAACTGGGCGGAGGGGAAAGGGAAGAGAAATTTTAAAAAAATTTAAAAACAAAACAAACAAAAAAACCTGCATTCTCCTCTTGAAATGCCCTTGTTAAACATGTGGAAATATATGCACTTTGCGTCCAAATGGCGTAAACATAAGTGCTGATAACACGAGACTTAATGAAGAAAAGCTTTGACTCAGAGCTTTTGTGAAGCTCTGGTTTTCCCTGTGAAGGAAGCCAGGGTTGGAAGAGAAGTGACAAAGCCTTCCCCAAAGCCAGCCTGGCTTGCAACGCATGGGACAGGCAAGGCCAGTTCTTTTCTTTGTTGTTGTTTATATTATTGTTCGTATTTTAGACTGTACAACTTTCTAAATTTTTAGTTTCCTTATGTTTTACATTATAGTTGACATTTTAGTTTATAGACTTTTATACACTTTTGTAATTGCTTGTATTTTTTTAAAATTAGTTAATAGATCACAAGGAACGTTACATTAAAAAACATAAGAAAAAAACGGAAAACATAAGAGGTTCCCATATAACCCACTCCCCACCCCCCCACCCCATCATTTTTGTACATTATATATTTTTGAAGATATATATGGCCAGTTCCTGAACGCAACAGCTTAAATCGTGACCCCCAAGGTGGAGGCGTACCCCACAGGCCTGGGCTCCTGTCCCTCGTACTCTGAACCAGAGGGTCCTAACAGTTTTCCTAAGCTGCATGGGGGGAGGGGGAGGGGAGGTGTCTATTTTTTTAAAAATAAAACACCAAATCAACAATTGCTTAAGTTACACATTCTGCCAGTTTTTCGGTGCCTGGCCAAACTTTACTTTTCCTTAAAAGTTCAGTCCAAAGCCCGACCATCTCCTTAAATGATCCTTCTCTGACCACGCCTGACAGTGGGAACAAACCCTTTACTGTTGCAAAGCTGTTCATTCGCACTTCTTCCAGTTTCGGATGCCTTATCAGATTTATTCTTTGTGGTATTCAGGATATATATAGATAGATAGATAGATAGATACTACCTTTTTGTCTTTTTGCTTTTTAACAAGGGATATGAATAAACTCTGAGCACCTAGATTATTTATTGAATGTATTATTTTTTTATTGACTCGTTCATTCAACATTTACTGAATCCTAAGCATGTGGCAGGCGCTCAGCGGGTCCCAGGGAAGCAGGCTTCTAGTACAGAAGTTAGATGGGAAGATAGCTAATCACCTCTTCCGTCAGACCCCCTGACATGGCCAGACTGGGTGGAACCGCAGAGGTGCTCCCGCTCAGGAGCACGTTGGGACCTCGGGATACAGCACAATACAGTCAGGAAATAATCTCTTGGGTGAAAAACCCCACTCTTGGGGTCAGAGAGGTTTTCTCCAAACTCGTTATAAAGCAGGGCATGAATTTTCTAACCGGGCAACTTTATTCTCTTTGAAAAGTGACCAACTTCTATGACCCAGGCCTCAATTCCCGCTTTGTTTCCTGCCCTCCCAGGACACATACACTGCAGCTTCCCTGCCTAGTCCAGTGACTAGAAGAGAACAGGCTAAACCGTGAGCAAAGGTGCTGGCAAAATTAGGGGTCAGTGGAGGGTGAGCATCCAAACGCTTTGGAAAAGTGGGCCTAAATGTTACGTTCTTTGCTCTCTGGTTCCTTGAATAACAACTGACACCAGTAGAGCCTTGTTAGCGCCAGGCCTCATCCTAAGGGCTTAATGGACATGAAATCATCGAATGCTCAAAGCAGAGAGGTTGACGTGCTGCCCAAGGTTGCACAGGTCATAATGGGAAAGCTGGGGTTCTGACCTAGGAAGTCTAGCTCCAGGCCTGCGCTTAAGCAATATACTGAACTGCCGAGACTTCAATTTTGATTTCCTAGAGACCGCGGGACTATCAAGAAGAACCTCCCAAAGTCAGTCCTCTCTGCCACGGAGCAGAAAATCAGCACTATGGTGCCAGAGTCGGTGAACAGAGGGAATAAAGAACAGGAAACAGTCCTGTGTATGTCTTTATGCCATAAACACTTATTGAGGACATACTATGTGCCAGGCACTGTTCTAGCCCTGTAGATACAATGATGAACTAAACTGTCCCTGTCCTCATGCGGGTTACATGGGGACGTGGGAAGGGGAGTGGTCATGACAGGAGATGGGGAGAGAATGGCCAAGATACAAGCAAGCGGTGTTTGATATACTGTCAGGTTGTCTTAAGTGTGATTAAGAGATGTCAAGCAGGGCCAGGAGACAGAGTGTGAGGAATATAATTTTAGGAAGGGAAGGACAGAGAAGAGTTTTCTGAACATACCTGACCAGAGACCAGAATAAAATGAGGGATGAGCCATGTGGCTATCGGTGGAAAAGACGTCCAGGCAGAGGGAATAGCAGGTGAAAAGGCACTCAGCATGTGTGTGGTATGTGTGCTCATGTGTGTGCACTCAGCACGTGTGTGGTGTGTGTTCGTGTGTGTGCACTCAGCACGTGTGTGGTGTGTGTGCACTCAGCACATGTGTGGTGTGTGCTTGTATGTGTGCGCACAACACGTATGTGGTATGTGCACAACAGCATGTGTGTGGTATGTGTGCTTGTGTGTGCACCCAGCGCACATGTATGGTGTGTGTAAAATTGTATGTGTGTCTAGTGGGTTTTATAACTCAAAGGCTAATATAAATTTTATCAGAGTTTCTGCTTTTGACTTCCCCTATTTTTCATTACATTCTAACCAAGAGATAGCCACATCACATAATGATATGCATCTTAATTAAACAGAAACACAAAAATCTCTGATCTTCAAATGCATACTTATGGTCAAAGTTAGAAGTACAGCTTAAGAAATACATTCAAAACGTAATGCTAGATGATAAAACCCTGAATACTATAGATCATATGGTTTAAACTTTTGAAAATATAGATGTAATATGTATGGTTAGATAAAACATTATCAGCAGTTAACTCTGAGTTAAGAGATTTTGAATGATTTCAAAACAATTTTTAAAATTTTGATAATATTGAAAAGTGAAGAAAGGAAACAAAATCCCTTTAATCTCAAGACAAATTAGGCTTGATTCTTCTTTTCTTTTTAATATTTCTATGCATTTTTTTTTTTGCATTTTTCAAATGCACATATATTTCTCTTAAAATAATAAAAGGCCCACAAAAGAGGTCTCTCAAAATGTGGCTTGGATTTCTGGGACAGCATGTGGTTTCACAACAAGAGGAAACAAATTGCCACAATCATCTTTAATGTGATCTCATATCAGATGAGCCGAACACCAAACCTTAGGAAACCCATGGAAACTTGGCTGTTTTCAGTCAAATAAAGTGAAAGGAAATGGTGATTTTCTGAGCAATAGCACTCTTGTTGTCAGAAGAGAAGGGAAAAGGAGTTGGGTACTATTCACAGAAAATGCACAGGGTAATTTTGTTAAGTATATGTTATAGGTTCCAAAGCATTTTATATTTTAAAAAAGTCCAACTCCAAGATTCATATAGGTTGGAAAAAAATCCTACAACTATGCTATAAATAAAACGCATACCATAGGGACTTGAAAGTAAAGAAGTTTACATTCTGATATCAGAAGTGTACAAATTTTCTGGGCTGATAATTTAAGTAAAGGTTTCCCAGTTTGCTGTTCAATAGTATATTATTATGCTTTTCTTTAGCGTTAAAAAAAAGTAGCCATTTATGAAAAAGAAGAAGCAAAAAATTGCTCTATGCAGTAGAATAGAAGCTGATGTGGTTAGGGCATTATAGAATGAAGAGCTGAACATTGATTAGATCGTATCAATGAACTTTTAATAGTATCAAGGCACACTGGGCAAATGGAAATGAGTCTAAAATTGAGCCTCAAACCAGAATCTGTTGGGACTTGAGCTTTCCTGGTTACTTGGACTATGAACGCAAGGCCATTGAGGCAACTCAGTGGGCCATTCATTCCTGTTTGGGGAGGCCGTTCTTCCCCCAAAATTGCCTGTTGGCAGTTTGGTCTCCTCTGCTTGATGCCCCACTGAGGGCTGAAATCAACCCTATTTTCCTAACACAAACAGATTTTTTTTTTGAGCCACTGTGCTCAACTTAATTTATGTGACATCTAGAGCATATATTTGGATATAATCTCGTTTTACATGAAAGATTTTGAACTTTTAGAGGTACCCCCCAAACCGGGGATTTTATTTTGTCCCTGACTGCTTTTCCCAGATGTCTGCAGCAGTCAACTCAGAAAACAAATTTCAAACTCTCCCTCACAGCCAATTCCCACGAGGCCTAAAATCAAGATAGGAGAAAATATTGAATGTGCTTTAGACTTAGCGGTTCATTTCCCTTATATCTACTTTGACTTTTTAAAGACATAAGTAGCAGTGAATTTTCTGGTTAAGCCAATCCACATAAATGTGCCAAAAATAAAAACTCATTTACCTAAAAACGTAGTTTGAGATAGCTCAGAACTATAGGGATGAAAAGTGCCTTGGGGGAATTACTCGCTCCATTTCATCCTTTCTCGGGTTAGAAATGCTGACACAGTGCAGCACGTCCTGCTCTGAGATCAAATCTGGCTCTGCCACGCACTAGCTTGTGGGAGAGGAAATCTGGAAACAGTCAGTAGAAAAGAGATGAGCAGAGAAATGGCCACGTAACCGAGGGGACTGAGTTCCAAATGGCCGGCAAGGGACCACCAGAACAATGCAAACTTCAGGATCAGCACAGCCCTGCTGACACCTTGATCTTGGCTTCTAGCATCCTGAATCGTGTGACAATAAATTCTGTTGTTTAAGCCAACCAGTCTGTGGTACCTTGTAACTGCAGCCCCGGCAAACGAAGGCACTCGTTTTTTTTTCCATCTGTAAAGCCTGGCTTATATAAGCACCTATCTGAGGATGGTAGGAAGATGCAGTGAGTGGCTCTCAGGTGAAGTGATGAGAGCCATGACTTTTAAAAGTGAGGTGCAGACGTGCTGGGGCCTCAAGATAGGCCCCCAGAGGGAAGTCTCGAGTAAACAGATACATAGTCAAATACTAAAATTATAGGCTTTGATAAAGTGGCATGAGAAGTTACCAGGGAAGGCCCTCGGAAGGAATTAAAATTTGAGGACTGAAGGGCAAGGAGCTGGTGAAGCAGAAAGGGTGTCCCGGGTAAAATCATGCTGTGTTCCCTGCAGGACAGACAGACTGACTGAGCCCCGCTGGCTGTGGAATCAGTAGTTCCAGAATCTTTGCCTGAGTTAGTGTCCGTGGCAGTTTTTACTGTTTTACTGAAGGAGGCAAGAGACAGATTTGGGGTATGTGTGTGAGCATACTGTGAGTGTGGCGTGTGTGTGAGAGAGTGTGGTATGTGTGTGTAGTGTATGTGTGGTTGTGTGTATATGTGTGTGTTGTGAGTAGTGTGTGTGTTGTGTGTAGTGAGTGTAGTCATGTGTGACTGTGTGTGGGAGCATATTGTGGGTAGTGTGTATATTGTACATAGTGTGTGTGTAATGTGTGCCATGTATGTAGTAAGTGTGCTATGTGTGTGCAGTGTATATGTGGTTGTGTGTGTCGTGAGTAGTGAGTATCTTGTGTGTAGTGTGTTTCATGTGTATAGTGTGAGTGTGCTGTGTGTGGTATGTGTGGGGTGTGCACATGCAGATGTACACGAGCACGGGGGCTCCCAGCCCCACCTGCACCCCACAGGGCCTGCTGCTGGGCCCACAAGAGGCAGGCCCTGGGCATCTGGTTGTGATGAGTACTACTCAAATGTCTCTGAGGAGTCGAGGAGGCTGCTGTGGAGAAAGGGAGCCCAGGAGAGGGCTATAATCCGGAGCAGCCTAGTGGAGGGCTTGGAGAGGGAAATATTTAGTGCTTGCACATGTGCACCTAAAGCATGGAAAGGCCAGAAACTCAGGTGGGGGGCTGGAGTCAGTGTAGAGGGGGAGGGACTGGGGGCTGTTGTTTGCACAGGAAAAGGGCTGCACTCAGAAATGAGGGGGAGTGCTCTGAGGGGCTTCTCTGGATCCCACTGTCATGCTCTCAAGGTCCTGAGATGTTAGGAATTCCCTGGGCCAGGCTACCTGCGTGCTTCTGAGCTTGCTGGCCATAGCTTGACTTCTTCAGCGCTGTGCTTGGAAAGTCCTCATGGAAGACTTGGGCTCCAAGAGCTCAGGGCTGGCATCGTCACTGCACATGGCTTGACCATCCCCGATCCCATTCTCTGTGCTTCCCTCCTGCCTGTTGACGTCCCCACGCTATTTGACTTACCTTGTCACCTCCCTACAGCAGCCAACAAGCCATTTTGTTTTTCTCTCCTTAAGGGCAGGTTGTAGTTTGTGTGCATCTGAAGAAGGGGGTCTATTATCAAGGATTGAGAAATTTCTCAACACAAAGTCAGGCGTAAGAACACATCCAGGATTACATCTGAATAAACAGCTAGTTGGTTTAAAAGGCTGCCCACTGTTTTATTTTTATTTTATTTTTTCTCCATGCAAGACAGCGCTGAGACTGGAAAGCAAAAATCAACTGCTGCTGCAATTCATAGACTACATCGTTCAGAAGGCAGAGCTGCATTTTGATCCATCTATGGTCTTTTAAATGCCTCTGCTTAATGTGGTTTCTAGATAATCATCCAACTTTTGATAGAGTGATTACCAGGTAATACTATCAAATAGCAATCATGATTAAACAAGTTACATGAGCCCTCAGGCCCTGAAGCAATTTCTGTGAAGAATGAGTTTGTCCTTCAAATGGCGTAGTAGGAAAAAAATTAGGGGCAATTCACCCAGAACAGTGTTTTATACTGGGAGAAGTGTAATATGTTTACCCATTCCTAACAGTTACAGATGGCCTACAATTAGCTTTCTTTCTTTTCATCTTCTTTCCTTTCCATTTACCTTTTGCATTCCTTGTCATGTGAAATGAGCAAGGAGTTTTATAACTGCCTGGTGCTTTTCTTCTCTACCTGGACTACTTTACAACATCACAAATTCCTTTCCCACCCTCACCCCCTTGCTTTTTTTTATTTTTAATTTTTTTATGTTTTATATAGTGACTCTATATGTATCTTTACTAAATACACAAATCAGCCAGAAAATAATTTGTACCTTTTGGTGTATTACATCGGAGATGTCAAAAAGCTGTTAAACATAATTTGAGCTCAGAAAGAAAGTAGAAACCAAGAACTGTGTCAGTACACTTTTGAATGTCCTGGAAGAATCTCTATGGAATGAAATTACCAGCAAAAACATGGGTTGATTAATTTATTATATACAAGGTCTAGGCTAAGATTTTTAAAAGGAGATACTCTGGGCTCATGCCACTGACCAGTGAGAAGAATGACGTAAAACACAATGTAAAAGCAGTATATAAAAATGGCTGAATAAAACCCAAAGCTCCAGAGCGAAGATATTCTTAATATTCCTATGTTTCTCATCAACATCCATCAAGTTATTCTCTGAAAATGAGAGACAGACCTTTCCCTCCTCAAATCTCTCAGAGTACAGTGTAGAGCTGTCACCTCTGGGTGTTTTTTCTATTTTGGGAGACAAATAAATGAAAAATTTAAAAAAACACGTAACTAGGAACATTGAGTTTCTATTGCGAGTTGCAGTCACAACTAACATAGTGCCATCTGAAAGTTAATTCCACTGCCCAGGGATATAAAAGTTAAGAGCTTTTGTTGTCCTTACCTATGTTTTGCATCAACTAACTTAAATGTCTTCTCCAAACCAAATCTGGCATCAATATGAGAAGGCGGATCACTGGTGGACCTACTAATTTAAGGTCAAATTTTTGGATGTAAATGGTATTAACCACTGTTACTTTCCTGTAGAAATTTTTTCCGTTGCCTTTAGATAAAAGTTATAGGTATCTGAAAGCTTTTATATGCAAGAAAACATTTATATGGGAAAGAACAAAAATATGTAAGTGTGGGGGTGCAGTGTATGTATAAATCTTCCCTGTGTTCACTCTGTTTTATAAGCAAACAAAACTTCAGTATACATGCATTTTCTGAGTGAAATTTGTGATGCTGTGATTTTTATTCAAATGCATAAACATTTTTATTTTAGAATTTTTAAGTTTGTGATTACAGTTTAAGGCTCTATTTTAAGTACATTTCTCTCACCTTCTTAGTTTTGCTCTTTATTCCCAGGAGGTGCCTTCTCAAAGCTTGATGGACACTTATGGAACACAATATGGGTGTGTAGTCATATGGAGACATTATTGAGGCAGTTTGAAGAAGGTTGATTATGGATTTTGTCACTGGATAACACAAAATGGTTTTCAGAAGGGTAGAAAAAGAAACACTTCAAATAGGAATTTCAAATGTCACTGTATTAGTTTTTTTTTTTTTCTCTTTCCACAGTTGAAAATTATATCTAAGGCATATTAAACTATTTAAAATTCTCATTAGGCTTTGCAATGGCTAAACGATATCTAGATTTTTCTACAACTTAAGGTACCCCATGACTTCAGGCACACGTATTATCCCTAAAGTTTTAGGAAGTTTGCCAGTCAAGATGCTAGAAAGCAGAAAAGCTTCACCCTATTCTTTCCCTCAAGTTTCCTTTCTTATTTGTTATCTAGCCTGTTCCCCCCAATTTAAATATATGTGGTTGGTGAGTCTAGCTTTGGCTTGTAGAAGCAAACAGCTGTGACAGCCTTCACGGGAGAGAGCAGGTGGGCGTTCTTCGTAAGAGGGCTGGTAAACTTTTGGGTGCAAATGCGTCCTTTAATAAAAGACTCTCGTGGAGTGTATTCGTTTTCCATTTGCTGAGGTAATTTCCAAATTACCCCAGACTCAGTGGTTCAAAACCATACGAATGTGTTACGTTACAGTTCTGAAGGACAGAAGTCCACAGTGGTGTCAGCAGGGCTTTGTTCCTTTCTGGAGGCTCTAGGGGAGAATCCCTTTCCTTGTCTTTTCAAACTTGTAGAGACCACCCGCATTCCTTTGCTTTGTGGCCCGTTCCTCCAACTTCAAAGTCAGTGATGCCTGGTCCTGTCATTCTCAAGTTCTATTACACCGGCCTGCTTCCATCATCACATTGCCTACTAATACTCTGGCCCCTCATCTGTGTCCCTCTTTCACTTTTAAGGATCCTTATGATCACATAAACTCACCCAGATAATCCATGGTAATCCCCCTATTTTAAAGTTGGTAGATTAGCTCCTTAATTCCATCTTCATCCTTAATTTACCTTTGCCATGGAACATAATACATTCACCGGTTCTGGGGATTAGGGGGGTGGGCATTATTCTGGAGAGAGAGTTAAATGGGGAATAAATTCTACCCAGATCTGCCTGACTCATCTATCTCTTTCCCCCTAAAGAATTAGTAGCTTCTTTCTTTTTCCCTGTTGTGATGGTTTGAATTTTGTGAATTCCAGAACAGATTATGTTCTAGAACCAATTCACTCACATGTGTGGAGCCCTTTGATTGGACTGCATCAGTGAAGCATGACCCAGGTTAGGTCTCCACTCCTTTGCTGGGGTCTTATATAAACTGAAAGAAGACACACAAGAGCCACTACCATCTTAACCTGGCCATGTGAGAAAGAGGTTCGCCTACACCTACAGAAAGACAGAGAAGCCCCAAGAGGCTCAAGGAGCAGAGGCCCGGGGCGAAATGCCTGACGCCTCACAGATGAGCTTGAGGAGAAACTAGAGAGATACCTGCAGACCCACCATCTTGCTTCACCATGTGGGACTCCAGGATCTGCTAGCAGTAGACCTTGGGTGAGAAAGCATCTCTAATGATGACTTGATTTGGACATATTCACAACCTTGGAACTGTAAGCTTTTACCCTAAATAAATCCCCTTTATAAAAGCTAACCCATTTCTGGAATTTTTGCATTGGCAGCCTTTGGCAAACTAATACACCCCTTAGCCCTATAACATCTTCTCTTGGGGATTTCAATACCCAAGTTGTCCTTTGCTCACTAGCCTTAGAAAATGTTGCTCTTTTGTTCCATCACATACCTTCCTTCTTGCACTAAGCACTTTATTGAAGCCTACAGCATGCTCAGCCATGAGCTTTATGAAACAGAAGTAGATGAATGCAAGTAACAAGGAAGGAGTGATGAAAGCAGCTGTGGGAAGAAAGGGGGAAGGGTTAGAGCCCAGAAGAGAGCGGTGAATCACAGGATCCTACAAAGGAACAAAGAAACAACAGTGGGGAATTCAAGGAAGCGAGTTGGGAAAGTCAGAAATCATCTTTATATCTGTAGCCCTCTCAAATCAATCAATCCATGGGTAAGTGTACACCGAGACCCTACTCTAGTCTGAGGTCATAGTGAACTCTGTCTACATAGGTAGCAATCCATTTGTTCAGCAAATATGTCTGAGCTTTCTTATGTCCTTCAGGCAAGAGCTCCTGAGGGAGCTCACAATCAGAAATTTGGTTGGGAGTAGGAGGGGGTGTGTTTTAAAGGGGAAGGAGGAGACCTATATGCACACAAACTTCCTTTCAGGAGCCATCCCAAACCTCCCAGAATGTCCTCAGCTTACGAGTGAGAGCCTGAAATCTCTTTCCTCACCCAGGACTCTTATTGTCACTTCTAAAGTTAGACAGGCTGTAGCCTACCAGTGACTTATTTGGCTATTGGTTAATCCACACCAGGCATTTAGCTGGTTTAATTTTTAAATAACTTGAGTTAAAGCCTTTCTGATTCCCAAAGTAGTTTGCATTCTGCTCCATTTCCCAAAATATTAAGACTAGAGTCATTCATTATTAATTCCTGAAACATTTATTGACCACCAAAGATGTGTCAGATTCTGCACTGGGGATATAAAGATGAAAAAGACACACTTCTTCGTCCTGAATTATAACTCTGGATAAAGTATTTTGTTTCCATGAGACACACACAATAATTTGGTGGAAACTTTTCTAATCAACTCTGAGTAGGTATATTTTTATAATTCACCTTTTCCTATTTAGATCTCTTAATATTTTCCTCTAATCTAATGAAGCTCTGGCTTCCTGATTCCCAATATATTATTCCCAAATAAAATAATAAATAATTTTAACAACAGTAAATGTTTAGTAAGTGAAGACACTTGTACTTCCATTTACAGAAGTCACGTTAATTTTAATAAATGGTAATATTTCTTTAAAAATAAAGTTTCTTTTTTTAGGAGTGTTTCAAATTAACTTTTTATTTTTAAGATTCATTTTATTTCTTTCTTTCTCTCCTCCCCCCTCACCCCCAGTTGTCTGTTCTCTGTGTCTATTTGCTGCATCTTCTTTGTCTGCTTCTGTTGTTGTCAGCGGCACGGGAATCTGTGTTTCTTTTTGTTGCGATATCTTGTTGTGTCAGCTCTCTGTGTGTGCGGCACCATTCCTGGGCAGCTCTCCTTATGGAGTGCACTCCTTGCACGTGGGGCTTCCCCACGTGGGGACACCCCTGCGTGGCACAGCACTCCTTGCTTGCATCAGCACTGCGCATGGGCCAGCTCCACACGGGTCAAGGAGGCCCGGGATTTGAACCGCGGACCTCCCATGTGGTAGACGGACGCCCTACCCACTGGGCCAAGTCCGCTGCCCTCAAATTAACTTTTCTGATGTATACAGTTATTCATGAAAGGACAGATTCATACTCTCAAAATTGTCTAAACATTGTTATAAATCCACCATATTATTTACATTCTCTGTAGATTAATCTGCATGATTGATTGTTCTTGAGCTTCAAACAACCTGGACAGTTTGGGTAGAATGATAACAGGATTTTGAAAACCTCTACGTCTAGAGCTTATGCCCCTACAGAGGTCCTGAACTGGGCTCACTCTTATCAGGAAGCCTCCCTGGCATTCCTGCTCACAATTAATTTTCTCTTAGAAGTTGTATGTGTTGCAGCTCAAATGAATTGGCAGGGCCAGCCAGATTTTTCGCTACGGTTGAAATTTGGAACTTTAAGAATGGGTACTGAAGCTCAAATTCAGAAAGGATCCAGAACACAGATTGAGGAAGTCAAAATGACTGTGGGAACCAAAGTTAGAAGACAAAGGTGGAATAATTATAGTCCTATGTTGGTAATGGGAGAGAGAGGGACAGATGCATGGGGAGAAGCCAGTGGGAAAAAATGTCCAGGCCACTGGAAATACATCATTGGCTCTTGATTGGCTCACAGGGTTGGTTCCTTGGGTCCCGACTCCTTGCAGTTACATCCTTAGATTCTCAGGACACCATTCTTAAATTGGGAATGCACTCCCTCTCACTTAAAACAACTGGAGTGGGCCTCTGCTTTATACGCTAAAAGAGCCAGACTTTCATGGAAGGGGTGGGTGGCCCCATTCAGACTCATTCATTGTACAAACTTCCATTTGTCCCATTTGACAATTTTTAGTAATATAAGCATGTCCTTCCATTTTGAAGGAATGGTACAAAGAAGACTGTGGGTTGATGGTTATCAGGCTGTTGGAGACATTTTAGCAAAGGACTGAGAAAGAAACACATCTCGTTGTCACTGGCCTCCAAATGATTCCGTTTTCCATCTTTTCCACAAATACATATAGAGCCTTATTATGTGTAAGTGATGAATAAGTTGGCGCCTGCCCTGGGGAGGGCTAGGGGAGATTGTACAGAGTGTGAAAATTGGCGAGATGATGTAACGTGCAATGTCAGAGAACGTGTGCATCAGTGAACAAACACTTCCCTTGCAATGATTTTTCAGTAGCCCTAAAGTGTGTTCTACCTTTGGAATAATGGGCTCATGAAAACACCTTGTAGTTTACTGTCAGTTATTAACAAATACGCATTCTATAAATTTTAACAAATGACTGGAGATGAGTCTAGCTATAAAGAGGCAGAGTTTTGATAATAAGTAAACTGTGAGAGAAATGAAAAATAGCGGTTTGGTTACCTTAAAGGAGAAGTAAAATAGGAAACAAACAGTTAAATAACTTCATAATAAACTTAGGAGGAAGGAAACAGAAGTTTCTTCTCGGTGCCCTATTTTCGGCGGTTGCTCTAGGCATTTCCAAGTCTTCTCACTGCCCACCCTCCCCTTCCCGTGCCTTCCACTGCTGCTTCTGCCACTCTGCATGGCATGGGAGTCCCTGGTTTCTCAATATTGTGACTTATGTTACATGTTTCTCAGTTAGGTGGCGACGGGCTGTAGTGATCGGCAGTTGTTCTGGGGTTGGTAGCCATTCTGTGATTTCATTCTCTCATTAAGAAGCTGTGTGTTTATTTATTAAAGCTGCACACTGCCCAAAGGCAATGTACAAAAAAATATAGAAATACCAAAATTAAATAAAGGCTATTATTGATGTTATTTTATCAAGCTTGTCTATCACAAACCACTGTGTACCTTTATAGAATAGAGGTTCTGTTAACCAGGTGCTCTCCAGCACCTCCACCAGCCAACTTTGTACCCATGCTTCTTGCCACGTCTGTCACTGTCCAGGTCCTCTCTGTCTGTGGCTGTAAGAAGGGCAACAGGCATGTCGAGAGTCTTGGTTTCTGGGAAATTCTCTAGCCTCCAACCCCTCCCTCAAGAAGATGCTCTCTGGGGTCTTTCTGCTGAACTCAGACATTCCAGAGCATCACCCAGGGGACCAAAGGAGTGTTTCTATATCTAGGTGGGTTCTTTCCTCTTGGTTGGTTGAAGGAGCACAGAGAACCATTTACACACTTCTTCAGTGCCCAGGTGGTCATAGAATGCCCACCATGGGCAGTGTCTCAGGAGCTGGGAGGCCAGGAGAGACCAGACACAGTTACTGCCCTGCTGCAGCTAATGTTCCCTGGGGAAGCAGAAAATGAATGCTCTGGGAACTACATGGTGCCTCACGTGGTGCTAAGAGCTATGGTTAAGGAGTGGGTATAGTGTGTGCTGGTGGGATCGCGGGTGAGGGTGCTATTTTATAAAGGGTGGTTCAAGAAGGACTTGCTGATACAGTGCCCTGAGCAGCCTCCTCCACTGGGAGGGAGCAAGCAAGCCATGTGGATATCTGAGGGAAAGGAATTCCAAGGAAAGGAAGCTGTGAGTGCAAAGACTGCCAGCACAGGTGAACAAAACCACGAGATGTATGTTTCTCTAAACACAGGTGTCCAACCTCTGTAAACAGGAAACTCATTCATAACTTTACTTAAAGACCGTTTCCAAGAGTGAGAAAGCCATGCGAAACCCAGAACATGTTTTGGGTTTTTCATTTTGTATTGGCAAAGATGCCGCTATTTCAAGCCGTCAGCCAGTTGGAATTGTTCTTCAGAATCGACAGTACTTACACCAGAACCAGAGCCAGTTTTCTCACCCGTGCGCCAGTTCACTGAGAGACAGGCCTCCTCCTTCACATTTTGTCTCCTAACCTAGCATATTTGTATTGGCAGACAGTAGTTAACTGCAAATGGAGCTTCTCTGTGTTATATGAAAAAAGAGCATGAGTTTTGAAGTCAGAGAAACCAAGATGCAAATTCTGATTTTGTCATTTATTGGCTTAGAGACCTTGGCTAAGTCACTTATTTCCTCCAAGTGTTGGTGTCTTTCATTTGTAAAATGAAGGGAATGCTGTTTACTGAGAAAGACTATTATGAAGATGAAATTAGATGGCACTTGTAAACACCTAGCTCCTTGCCTGACACTTAATAAACAATAGTTTCCTCCTCTTCCTTGTCTATCGTTCTGTCTGTGTTTTCCTCTCTCTCTCTCACACACACATTGACACACGCACACTTATACAACCACTCCCACTTCCACTGTTGCCATCCAGCCAGGACTGGGATCAGAAGTTCTGGGACATTGTACTTTGGTAGCAACATCCAATAATGCTCATTCCTAAATGCCCACAGAAGCTGGGAAAGTTTCAGGACCACTGAGAATTTGGAATGTGTTTGTATGTGTGTGTGTGTCTGTGAAAGTTATCTAAATTCCCCAACCAGTCGATGGGATTATCCCACCCACCTCGTTGGCTCACTCAGAACTGGGTTTGCTTTTAGATTTGGGAGCAGGCAAAGGAAAACGCATTGGTGTGTTTTCCACTGGGATGAGAAATCCTCCCAGGGCTGGAGGGACAGACTCTGGCCGTCAAGCCGTTCAGTCTCCTTTCCCATTAAGCACTGATCTCTCTATAGAGACTTGAGGGGAATGAGAGAAATGACAAGAACAGCCACACACAGGGAAGGAAACAGAGATGGCTATCACGCTTCAGACAGGCCATTGAGCAGACAGGAACAATTTCTAGACACAGGGGTGGGTTAGAGACAACAGGCCCTGAAGTGACCCATTGCAGATTCTGCTGCCAGCCCTTCTATTTCTTTGAGTCTCTTTATTTTTCCCACTTGGTTAATAATCAAATTTCAGGTCCGGGGCAGGAGAAAGCAGTGAAAGGAATAAAAGAAAAAAAAAAGCAAAGCAAAGCAAAGAAGGTGCTCTCACTACAACACACCTCACCCCAGTGCTGGTGTCTGGTCAGCAGATTCTGATTTTTGGTGTGCACCGTCTTAGCACATTTCCCAGGCTCCGGTCTCTCTGCCCAGCACCCACAGGATCCCAGGGTTGGGAGTCCACTAACCAAGTGACGGGAGGAGGCGCAGAAGCATGAGCTCAGCTGGGCTGAGCAGCCGTTTTCTTAACTTTTTTTTTTTTTTTTTAACGTTAGGTCTTTGCACATCCTTTTTTGACAAATTGGTATCTTAGCCAAAACAAGAAAGTTTACCACATTTTCTCTGCAGGGGAACGAACAAGCAAGCCTTCCTCGCTCACACTCTGACTTCCAGAACAAGCTCTTTTCCAAGCTCAGGTGCACGAGTGGCATTCTCCCTTGGCCCAAGCTCATTTTGGGCTTATACTGACTTGGGTTTCAAGTACAAATGTCTCCTGGGATGCTATCAACTGGGAAAAAAGAGAATAATTTTCAAAACTCTTTTCAAACAAAGAACAGCACTGGTGAAGCCCGTCACAAAAAGCAGATGCCTCCTCCAGAAAGGGGAAATATATTTAAAAAATTTTTTTAAAAATGATGAGTCCATCTTTCCTTTTTGAGTAACAGAGAGATTCTAGATGAGTGCAGTGATCTCTTCTTTAAAATACTTCTCTTTCAACGTAAATCAAATAGTGTTTACACTTGTCGTAAGTTAAGACTGCTTGTGTGTGAGGTTTATACCTTTAATTAGACACTACAGAACTTGGAAGGGTTTATTCCAGGTTTAGCACTTCTCTTCCTCTAGGTTAGCAGGCTTCAAGGTGAATGCTATTATTGTTATTCCAAATGATTACACAAAGGGAGAAAGTGAATGCATTTGCAACTATTCATTAGAGCAAGGCCCTGCTTTGAGCCATGATTTTTATATGAAGGAAAATGGTGATCTCCTCGTTGACTCTAGCTGTTTCTGCTAACCCCCTCCTCCCCCATCCCAGCCAATTCAATTTAATCTTGGGAGCTCTTCATAGCACAATGTAAACTAATTACATCAAATGGCCCAAGTTACTGTGACTTAGCAGAGTAGCTGTGACTGAACCATCAGGCCACATGGGATTCTGGGGTATCTGACACAGGGAGAGAGGATTAGGCTTACATGTTCTTTTTGTTTCCACTTGCAGTATCTCTTAACGGAAGGGTTGCACTTCAAACAGAGCATTTTAAATAATAAAGGGTCCTGATAAAGAACTATTAATAAACAAGGAGATCTCAAAAGACAGGCCAAACGAGGTTAAATGGAATCTGCTACTAAGAAGTGTTGGGTTTTCCTCTACCCGTGTATCAACGAGCCACATCTTTAGACAAGCTTTTTTTTCAGCGTGATACCAGATCTTATCAAACGTTGTTACACACTATTTAGTCTCCAAGGGCTGATTATAAAAGCAATGACATCAACACGGAAACCAACCCAAACAACCTGGAGAAAACCAGAAGGGGGGTGTGGCCAGAGGGTTCAAGTTGGATACACAGCCCTTATCACAGCGAGCCTTTTTCATGAAGCTGAGTTTCGCCTGGAATGGTAGAGATGATAAGATGCATGTGAGGGAGTGAGTGGGTGTGTTGTGGGTTTTTAAAATTTTTTTATTTTTGAAAAGGAGATGTGAAAATACGGGAGAGAAATAGAAAATAAAATTGCACACGGCTGCCGAGATGGAGATGATATTTGTTTTCCATCGCCCCGGCGAGGCGGTGCTCCCGCCATCCCAGCTTTTGTCCTTCAGAATGGCGCGAGCCCACGCTTTAATGCCTGCAGGTTGACCAGGCATTGTTATTATACAGGCTTCATGTTCACATCATGTGTCATCTGACCGAAGGAGAGTCTACAAAGTGAAAGGCTCATGCAAAATTTATGCTTATATGGCTGTTTCAGTCAGTGGAAAAATCAATACTGCGGGCTTGATGCGCAGAAATGACTGAGTGCTCTCTGACTGACACTAAAAGCACTAGGAGATTGAGAGCTGCATTTGCTGTTCAAGGAATCGAGTGTATTAGAGCTCTTATAATAGTCTGCTCACCTTATATTAGCCTTTCCTTGGGATTATTTTTTGATAACAATTATGATTGTGGGGTTTAAGGCAATTACACTATTACAAAGAAAAAGCTGCTTTTTATGTCCTGTAAAGCTGTCATATATTTCATACCACAACTGCCTTCCAATTATTTTGCTACAATGCACTTTGGAAGCAAAATGTCCTAACCGATATATATTAGTCCTTTATGTTTTATAAATAAAAATCAAAGCCATAATGTAATCCTTCAAAAGGAGCGTCTCGGTTTCCCAAGACGTGATGTTAGGAAGAGCAGGGATGCAGTGGGTGCCGTACGTTTTGAAAGAGACATGTTACAGCATTTGTGGGTCCATGGGAAAAGTGCATATGCCAGGGCTCTGCAGAAGAAAGACGGGGGCCGAACTTCGGTTTAAAATGCTGGTAACATTTGTTCTGTGGAGGTTTGGGGCTGTGTTACAAGCTGGAATTTAATGATGAAGCAAAAAGACAATCCTTGAAATTAATTCAGTCAGAGAGGATCTCAAAGACATGTTGTGACAGCACTTTAAGTAGTCAGCGCCAACGCAGAGAAGATTTTTTTCTCATTCTTCAAACGTCGTTGCAATGAAGAGTTCGCAGCTACAGTGGGGCACAGATGTTGGAAAGGCAGGAGACCAGTATGAGAAACAAATGTACACCAGGTAGAAAGGAAAAGTCACAGGC
This sequence comes from Dasypus novemcinctus, assembly GCF_030445035.2. Lineage (NCBI taxonomy): Eukaryota > Metazoa > Chordata > Mammalia > Cingulata > Dasypodidae > Dasypus > Dasypus novemcinctus. The sequence goes on from NC_080677.1 coordinate 19,065,645, forward strand.
CAAAAAGGGTCCTTGTAAAAGGAATCTGGAGGCCAAACTGTGGCTTAAGAAAGCTCTTTGGTGCACCATGAAAAAAATCCCACTTAGGTGTTCTTGTCCTTGGGAAGGGTAGGAGATGGCACTGTTCCCAATTCTGAAAACCACCTGGGTACAACGGGCAAAGTCAGTTAGCTGGATGGGGAAAGGAGACCTCCTGCGTGGTGACTGACGGAGCTAACCTTGTCTCCTCAGTCCATGTAACACGCAACTACACTGGGGCCACCAAGGCAGTGAGTTCAGTCCCTAAATTAATGGCATGAAGGTTGATTTATATCTATGTTCCAAAGTGTAAACCACCAGATTGCTGAAAACTGCTGGAAGCACAAGTTTCTTTTCTGATGATAAGGATTTAAAATGTAGATATGGCACTTACGGTGGGTATAATTTACAAAAATTACCCACAAAAAGAATTTTACACATGCATACCTTGAGAAAGCTCTTTGGGACTTAAAAACTCAATCCAGAATGGATTCTCATGATTACTGGACTGTCATATTGTAATAGAGAGACACAGATATCAGGACAGCCTGGGAGTTTTGAGATGGGCAGAGGATGGGCAAGGCAAGGACCACAATCTTCTGTCTCCACGCTTTCCTGAATATGCCTTGTAGTTTTGAAATAACCTTCTATTAGCTCCCCAGTAAGGATTCTTTCCTGAGCGTTGTTTGTTTTTTTTAATTAGAAAAATACTATTTTAGCAACTTTCCTTTTGTTGATATTTAGTCTGAAAGTGATCTCATTGCCCCCAAAAATACCATTTTAGTTCCATATCCTGTTAAGCATCTTTCTGGCACTTGAAATGTCAACAATAAGTCATACGTCCACTTCTCACATGAGCAGTAATGCTATTGTGCTTTTTATCCTGGAAAAGAGAACACTTACTGTGTGGTTTATCAAAATCAATACCCTAAATCCTATCTTTAATATTGGGTCTATCTTGAGGCTTCCATGTGGGATACATACTAGGGAATTAAATGTACCTTATAATCTTAAAGGAAGAGAATCCATCCCAGGCTGTCAGAGACCTAAGCTCTATCTGGAAATAGCAGTGGAAACTGAAAAGATTCTAGAGGTGCTCAGAAAACAGATGAGGCCATCCAGGCTCTGACAGTGATGCCATCTACTAGATACCTTGGAATAATATGCTATAATAAACCATTAACTTGAAAGTCTGTGACTTTCTGATTTTGGTTGAAGCAAGTGCTAGCCTAGGGAACTGGGTCATTTCTAGAATTTCTTTGTGGTCTCTATTGGGAGTGAGATGGATCTTAAAATGTGCACTGATGATAAGTTTGGATATCAATGGATAAACCAATGCCTGAATGACTAAATTAGAATAGAAAGAGAGTTGGATTTTAGACTCAGTCTGAATCCTTCTCCGCTATTTATTAGCTGTGTGATGGTAAGCAAACTTCTTGAGCCTCTTTGAGCCTCAGTTTTTGACCTGTACAGTGGAAGTTATAATCCTTAACCAACAATGTGGTAGTGACTTAAATGGCAACACTCTATGAGAAAGCATCTAATATAGTGCTTGAAGCATTGAAGAAGTGTTTGCTTTTTAATTTCTTCTCCAATCAGAGTTATTAGTGGCTAAAAAAGCCATCCTCAATTTGAGATGAGCTGGAATGTGTCTGGGAACTGAGCAGATCATAATTTGTTCACAACTTTTACCTTACACTTACTGTTTATGTATGTTCGCGTATAAATGATATAAAAATAAAATAAAATAGGATGGATTGGGGGGAAATAACCCAAATATAAGATACTTTGGTTAGTAGTAATAATTTGAGAATGCTCTTTAATCACTAGTTTAAAATGTTTCACAACAATGCAAGGTATTGGTGGTAGGATAAGGTATAAGAACCCTGAATGATGTTATGTATGAATGTTTTGTAAGTTCACAACTATTACTCTAAACTTATTATTTATGTATGAGTGATATACTTCAACAAATGAAAGAAAGAGAGAAAAAAACTGAGCAGAGAGAAGACTTTCAATCTCTCTTTCTGGCTAGAAACATCCATGTAGGAAATGATTAAGGAAAGAATAAGTGAAAAAATTGTCTTAATTTATGAGACTCTTTGGATTTCAGCTTATTACTATTGTTACTACTACCAAAAATGCCATCAGTGATGATGATGATGATGATAATGATGATAGCTGATACTTACAAAGCCATTTTGTATGAATTAGCTCATTGCCAGAGAATCATCCCATCAATTTCCTGAGATAGACAGGATATTCTTATCTGCATTTTACACATCAGGGAACTGAGGCTCAGAAAGGATAAGTAATTTGTCCAAAGTCAAATAATAGTGCTGTTTGAGTTGAGACCTAATACCAGACAACCTGGCTTAATCACTCTGTCATTCCACCTTTCCTTAATATTCCTTAAATGCCACTTTCAGAAGGAGGCCAACCTGAACCACCTCAATCTAAATTATGTCCTCTGTTTTCTCTGACCTGGCACACTATTTCTCCCTTCACCATACTTATCACAATTTCTAACGGCATGCTGTCTGCCCTCCTGGTAGAGGGTTCCCTCATTTCCCAGGCCCTTTTTTTTTTAAGATTTATTTTTTATTTATTTCTCTCCTCTCCCCGCCCCCCCCCAGTTGTCTATTCTCTGTGTCCATTCCTTGTGTGTTCTTCTGTGACCGCTTCTATCCTTATCAGCGGCACCAGGAATCTGTGTTTCTTTTTGCTGCATCATCTTGTTGTGTCAGCTCTCCATGTGTGCGGCGCCATTCCTGGGAAGGCTGCACTTTCTTTCGCTCTGGGTGGCTCTCCTTATGGGGTGCACTCCTTGCACTTGGGGCTCCCCTATGCCGGGGACACCCCTGCGTGGCACGGCACTCCTTGCGTGCATCAGCACTGTACACGGCCCAGCTCCACAAGGGTCAAGGAGGCCCAGGGTTTGAACCGTGGACCTCCCATGGGGTAGGCGGATGCCCTATCCATTGGGTCAGCTCTGCTTCCCCCAGGCCCTTTTTTTGACCATCAGTGTAGTCACAGTGCTACCCCCAAGGCTTGGCACAAAGCAGGGACTCAGTACATATTTGAAACATAATTTCATTAATTGTGGGAAGTCTGTTCCTTAACTTGACCACTGAGGCAATTTTAAAGGGTGAAAGCAGATGGCAGAAAAGTCTTTGGTTCTATTGCAGTCATCTTGAACTCTCGTCTGTTGTTTTATTTCTTTTTGGGTTGCTTTCAACCCAAGACTCACAGCTTGAATTACACAGCTTCCTGAAAGGGCCAGTTGTTGGAAAGTGAAGAACCTGAATCATGAATAACCTGTAAGTACTGCTTATCTCAAGATGCCAACTGAACTTTGTTCTCTTCACTGTGTTGACAGAAAAAGGGTTGGGAATAGAAGTGAAGGCAGCAACAGAGAGGCATGAGAGTCATGACCTGCTGGGTCAAATTGTTCCATCTTCCTTCTGAAATTTAAGGATTTTTTTCTTCCCATTGGTACCCTCTACTGAAGTCTAGCTGGAACTTTGCGTAGTACAGCTCATGTGTTATACTGGGGACAACCAAGGTTTTACTGGGATCATAACCTGATTTCCTGCCAAAAATAAGCTCCCTCTAGACGGACAGACACTTGCTTTAGTGTTCAATCCTTACCCAACATGTAGAAATAGAAGACTGCCAAACAAACACAATGATATTCAGGGACAGCAGTCTATTGCTAACAGCTTTAAGGGGAAGGTGAAAAATTGATGAAAACCAAGTTGTAAGACAAGATTTTCTTTCAAAGTGCTAGATTTTTAAGATCGAGACAATATCTTGGGCTAATGACTTGGTTAATATTGTCCCTGGGAGGCTAGATAATAAGTAGAATGGAAAGACTTCAAAGACTAGTGCAGAAATGGAAAAATGGATAATTGTACATCATTTGCACTATTCAGTATTCAGAACTTAGAGGAAAGCTGGTCAGGTCTCATGAAGAGTTTGGAAAAAAGTCAATTTCTATGAAGCTATCTGGTTGTGTTTGAAAAATTTAATTTTGATACTATCTTTAACTCAGGATATTAAAGAAGGTCCAAATATTTCCCAAGCAGGTAAAACCTCTAAAGATATTTATTTCTGTGATTTATAGAACCAAAGTAGACTTTAGCTTTGCTTATTGGTAATTCACTTGACAAAATTCTTAACTTCAGTAACTCACTACCTAAGCCAAACATTATTTCCATGAAATAGCTATAATTTGAACACCTTCAGGGCACCTTTTCTCCTGGCCTACTGTGAAGTTCAGTGAATCCCAAGATACCTTTAGAAACAAAAAAATCTATGGAGTATTTGTCGCTGCCACTGACTTCCGGCATGTTAAAAGATAGAACTTAATAAATCAAATCCTTTTCAATGGAGAAACCATTTCCAAACCAGGGTCAGCTGCAAAGTTAATGCTAAGGAAAAAATAATGATAGTTGTAGATTCCTTGGGGTTGGAGATGGTGAATCTGTTAATGGTAAATATAAACGGGAACAATGATTTTTAACTGCTGGCTTGGATATGGGGGATGCATTGGGTCGATAACATTAGGTTAAGATCTCTCCTATATTAATCGTGTATGATTTGTTTGAAACGTGTGTGTGTGTGCAGGAATGAGTGATCAGTTTACATTCCTTGGAATTTCATATAATTTTAGGAAAAAGCAACTACCAGTTAGTGACTAATATTTTGCATATATTATTGTATTTAATCCTCACTACAATCCTCAGTATGAGTATTCTTATGCACATTTTATAGATGAGGAAATTCAGTCTCGGAGAAGGAGATTCACTGTGGTTACCCAGCCAGTGAGAACCAAGTCCCTCCCGTGCCACAGGATCAAAGTGTTTCCCACACTTAGTCAAAAGCTATATATGTGGGAGTTTTTGCAGTGTAGGCATCTATTGGTGATAAATTGTTGTTTCCTGTCTTCCTTTTAGAAGCAATTTAAAATATGCCTGTATCTTAGAAAGACAGCACAATCTAAAGTTAACGGCAATAGTTAGGATTAATTATAATGTCTCATCACGAAATTGTTTTTTTTTAAAGGAAATATTAAAGGGTCTCTGTTTTTCTACTTCCTATTCTTACTTCATGTGGAAATATAGGAAATCAAAGCTTTCCCTTGAGAGAACCTATTACTAATCTCATAGTATAGACAGTACTGGGAAAATATTAAGTCAATTAATAGAAATCAAACGTTGTTACCTTTCAGCTAAAAACATTTCCTCAGTTCTTTCCTAACAAGCCTCTTGTTTAAGAAGCTGAAGACTGATGTTGTTTGTTTTGAACTGTCAAAGGCCTAAGAACATTCTGGCACCAAAAATAGACCTAGACTTCTGTATTACTGCTCACCTTTCACTGTCCATATACAAATCTTTGCTAGAGCACCGTATCAACTACCTGTCCAAGTTATCCAGTAAGAAGTTATTCAGTAAGAAAAGCAAATTCTTGGTTTCCTGACTGACTGAGAGACAAATCAGGTGGATTCTGGGGACTTCATTTCTGGGGATTAGCTACGGGCTTTTCACACCCTTACAATACAAAATCTCTAAAAAATGTGTCCATTTTGATCTGATAGCACAAATTGCCTTGGTCCCTAGACTAAATTATTGATACTACAATTAGCACCTTATCTCTTCTTGAGGGACTCAGCAAAATAACTCTCGTATGGCTGAGCCAAGAAATGAGAAAGGATAAAAGGCTTTCTGTTGTATTTTTCGTTTGTTTTGCCTCATCTTTGAGGCTCTGCAGATGTGATTTTGAAGGTAGGTGCTGCCATGCCCTTGAAGGGCCTAAGTAATCCAGCAGTGACCCTGGTTCTCCCACTGGAGAGTGGAATGGAGAAGAGCGAGCATGTGTCTAAGTAGGGCTGGGGGAGGCAGGCATCCCAGCAAAGCCACTTGTCCTCAGGCCACAGGGCCAAGGAGTGCCTCCTCTTTCCTTCAGCAGGACAAATTTGAGGAAGAATCACAGAAAATTGATGAAGTACCTAATGAGTTCAGGGTTCTCCAGAGAAACAGAACTGACAGTATACACATACATACATTATAGGACTTTGCTCATGGGACTGTGGGGAATTGGCAACTTAGAAATGCCAAGAAAGTTGAATTCCTCAGGAGAAGTTGAATTCCTCAGGAGAAATTGACTGGCTGAAGTAAGACAGAAATTCTTTCTGAATTCTGAAATCCTCAGTTCTGGCTTTAAGATTTCTAACTGATTGCTGAGGGCAATCTCCTTTGTTGATTGTAGATGCAATCAACAGCTTATAGATTCAAATTCATCTGTGAAATACTCTCACATAACAACCATGCCAGAACTTGCTTGATTAAACAACAGGACACCATAATAAGCCTAGCCAAGTTGACACATGAAATTAAGCATCACAGTAGCCTGTAGGTTACTAGGATTGGAGACCACCACCCTTGATCCAGTTGGATAAATAAGGAAGAAAAATATCATTTTATTATTGCCCAATATGGCACATGCAGTAAATATTATCGAGAAGAGTTACATTTGATGTCTTTGTCAAACCAGATTTGATTTTGAAAACCAGAACTAAAAAATATACCTCTATATATGCCTGGCGATTTCTTATAGTTTATGAATTCATAGCTGCTTCTATTAAGTCAGTATCATGTGGTAGTTACTAACATGGGAATGAAGGCAGACTACCAAAGTTCAAATCCTAGGTTGCTGCTTACTAGCAGCATGTTCTTGAGTGATAAATTTGCCCACTCTACCTTAGTTTTCTCATACGTACAAGAGAAGAAATAAAACCCAGTGTTTTATTGGTATAAAGATTATGGTATGAAGATTAAATGAGTGAATACATACAAATGTACATGTGTGTCTGCATATGTCTTGTGCTTAATAAATGGTAGTAATCATTTCCTATACTGTCAGGCACACCGCAAAGAGTTTTCAAACATTTGATATCTTTTTGTTAGGACACATAAGTTAATTATAGATATATTGGCCTCATCGTTGCCTTGCTCTGGCTTATGCACTAATGCCCTATCTGAACTTCATATCACCAGTACCTTCATTAAAGACTCTCAGTAATCTTTCTAAGCTTTGATTTTATCATGTCATGATCCAAAAGAAAAGAAAATTAAAATCTTTCTCATTAGACACTTTACCACAGAAGATATATGGATGTCAAATAAACACATGAAAAGATGCTAAATATTATTAGTCATTAGGGAAATGAAAAATAAAACCACAACGAGTCACTACACATCTGTTAAAATGGCTAAACGGTAAAAAGAAAGCAAAGGGAAAGGAAAGAAAAAGAAAGAGAAAATTTTAAAAACCTGACAATACCAATCGCTGGCAAGGATGTAGAGTAACTGGGATGCTCAGACATTGCTGGTGGGATTATAAAATGGTACAGCTACTTTAGAAAAACACTTTCTTAAAAAATTAAACATATACTTAGCATACCACCTAGGCATCTCACTCCTAGGTATTTATCCAAGGGAACTAAAACATACATTTATACTAATAGAAAATTCTGTATGCAAATATTTATATTAGCTTTCATAATTGCCCCCCAAAATGGATACACAATCTGTGGCACATCCATAGATGAAGTCCCATTCAGAAATAAAAAGGTGCTTACTACTGTGACACACAACATGGACGGGTCTCAAATGTATATGCTAAGTGGAAAGAGCCAGACTCAAAAGGCTATGTGTGTATATTTATATGACATTCAGGAAAACACAAACTGATAGGGGGAGAAAACAGAGTGGTTGCCAGGGCCCTGGGTACCTTGGAAGGGATAAGTACAAAGGGGTATGATGGAATTTGGGGGAAATATTAATACTCTCTTATTTCGACTATGATAGTGGTTATACAGCTGTATTTGTTTGTCAAAACAAACTCAAGGGACTGTATATTAAAAAAAGGTGAATTTTACTTTATGTAAGTCAGGCTCAACATGCCTGACTTAAAAAATAACGAGCTTTCCCATCACCAATGGAATAAAGACTACCCAATTAGCCTGGCTATAAAACCTATTTTTCTAAATTGATCCTTAATTACTGTCTCCTATTGATCCATATCTGTTCCTTCATTGTACCCCTTACCATTAATACTGTATATGTGTCTACTTCCCTGCAGTGGATCAAACTATCTCCACAAATGAAGTACCTTCACCAGCACTTGACTCATATCTGAAACATCCATGTCCAGACCACGTGACATTATCTCAGTGACCCCTTCCTTCTCTCGCCAGTCCACAGTGATGTCTCTGTAAAATTCCTCTGGCCCTTATTTTTTGTGCTACTCATTTGGCATTTTAACAATGACCTTTTATCTTGATGCTGATTGTTTCATTTATTCATTCGTTCATTTATTCTTTTTAAAGGGGTATCTATTTAGTACTGTGGTAGTCGCTATCGGTTGACTACCTAAATCTACTCCTCTATTTCCTTCTTGTTAAGAGAGCCCTCTTCCCTCACTTACCTAAGACAATTATGAATCCAACAAGAGGCTATGGGTGGGACACAATCTAATTCTAACCAATAAGAAATGAGAGGATGTATGCTGGGATCTTTTGGAAAAGATGATACCTAGAAATGCAGCAGCCACTTGCAACCACAAGATGAGCCGGCTGATGAGAAAGCCAATATGCCAAAGATGGCAGAACAGGAAATGGAAGAAACCTGGGTCTCTGAAGACACCCTTGAACTCTGAATTAGCCAATAAAGATGCTTCCTACCTCTTGACTTCTTGTTGTACAAGATAAAACATTTTCGCTCTAAGTCATTTTGAGTTGGTGTTTTCTGTATGGCTGAAAACATTTTGTTATTTGTAAAAAAGCCATTAAATAATGTTATCTTCATTAGTATTTATTTATCAAAGAAACCACTGCTGCCTCAACAACAGATCTATACTATAATTATCATTCATTCATTCATTCATTCAATTCAATATTTTTGAGCACCTACTTTGTGCCAGGCACTAGTTTATGTGCTGGCGAAGCAGCCGTGAACAAAAACAAAGTCATAATCTAAAAACAAATATTTTGTAAAGTTCCTCACGTCTGTAGCTCCCCATGTCATGTCATCCATACTACTTTAGAAGTGATCAGTCAGAACGGGTTTCTAGGCTTCCCAAGTTGGGAAAATCAGAATTCACAGAACTGTGTTATTTGAGATCAGCATCAATTGGTAAGATTCCTTCAACAATAAATGAACAAACTGAGGTGCAAAGGGTGTAAGTGGCTTGTTCAAGGTCACCCAGCTGGTAGTGGCAGAAGTGAGAGCCAGAATTTAGTACTCAGAGCCATTGCCCTTTCCACTAAGGCAGATGCCTCTTCTTTTGATTATTTTCAGAGCCTGAAAATCCTTTTGAGGGATCATTGATGTGATTTGCTTCTCCCGTTAATTTTTCTTGCTCTTGTTCTGATGAGGGGGGAACTTACTGCTCACTGCCGCCTTAATCCCAGCACAAGCAAAGATGTCTGCGACAGCGGAGTCCTTTTGGTGAGGACTTCAAATACGCACAGCTCAGCAGGAACACTGTAAATGGTGTATTTTTTAAACTCAGGCAGAATCAGCACTAGATAAATCCCCCTCTCCTGGTCCTTCAGAGAAACCCTCATGCCGTGTTCAAGAACACTTAGCAATTTCTGGTCTTAGGAGGAGAAGGATTCACGTGGAGATGTGCTATAAAACAGCCTCTCTTAAGAGAGTCCCATTTGTGAAGCTTCCCTGGTCGAGGGCTCAGGGCTTCTCTCCCCTCTCTGAGGCGACAGCCTTCCACCTCTTTCCCATGAAGTTTGCTCAAGGGAAGTCGATAGACTACGGTCTTTAGGAGCTTTGGCTCGTGATAGTTTTTCATAATTGGTGTCGCCCGGCCCTAAGGAGAGCAACAGGCACAAGCTTCCTAGGAGTGGGAGCAAAGACAGCAGTTACTAATAGTGTTACTATTTATCGAGCGCTTTCCATGAGAGTGGCATTGTTGAAAGTGCTCTTCAGATGACATTTTATTTCATTATCACAACCCCTTTGAGGCAGATGTGGACCCACAATCCCTGACTCTTGGGTCCCACGTTTAGAATTTTGAACTGTTTGTATTTTAGAAATTTAATATGGAAACTACATACCACACATCACATAACACCCCAGTGGGGTCTAATCCAGTACTCCATAATCAAGACACATTAATATTTCTGCAGCAAAACTATTACTTTTCACTGAATAAATAAAAACTTAAGGCGGTTTTGTTTGTTTGTTTTTACTGCTAAATCAATTGCAAACACACTTTGGCTTTTCTGAGGTTTTTGGATTTGTAACTGTAGAGAAGGGAAGATAGCTGCCCCAATCCCCAAAACCAGTAATTGGTGGAATTGGGATTTGAGCCTTGACTGCCCCTGCTCAGAGCATCCTCTTCCTCTGTCTCTCTCCTCTTGTTTGAAGAAGTACAATCATCTTAAACAGCCAGCTCAATGGATTTTTACAAATGTAATTACCATCTTGGTCTAAGTGATCAAGGTATAGAATATTTTCAGCAGCCCAGAAGGTTTCCCTTATAGTACTTCTCAGGTACAAACCCCTCCCCACTATTTGGCCTTGAATTAATCTAGCATATATAGAACTTTGTACAAATGTAACCATACAGTATGCACTCCTCTGGGTCCACCTTCCTTTGCTCAATCCACGTTAATTTGTGTAGCAGTAGTTCATTCTTTTCATGGTTATGCACTATTTCGTTGCACAAAAACATCAAAATTTATGTATCTATTTTCCTCTCAATGGACCCTTAAGTTGATGCCAGTTTGGAGCGCTTATGCAGAGCACATAGTCTTAGCTATCAGACTTTACTGCCACCAGCTGTCAGCACCCACCCCAGATCCAACATCCAGTAGGACAGGGTTACACTACAGATAAACAGATTCCTTCAAACAGGGTGACGAGAGAGGGGCTGGCAAGTGACCTTGCTGTGTGGCAAGTTGATCTGCTGTGTGAGCAGGGGTGGGCATACATTTTCCATAAAGGGCCAGATAGAAAATATTTTCTGATTTGTGAGCCACAGGGTTTCTATGACAATGCCTCAGTGCACAAAAGCAGCCATAGACTCGACGTGAACAGATGATTGTGCCTGTGTTCCAACAGATTTTTATTTAGAAAAACAGGCGGTAGGTCAGAGTCGGCTGGTGGGCTGTAGTTTGCCAGCCCCTGCTTTTAGAGCGAATGACCTGGCTTCCTGGTAATTTAGTTTAAGCAAGGAAAGGAAAGAGATGCTGACCAAGCAAGACAGCGAGGCAGGCAGAGGTTGGCCTCCTACACGCCTTGTCTCATTGACTCTCCGTAAAGACCCACTCAGGCCAGTAGTAATACCACCATCGTGCTCATTTGATAGACGCCCAAACTGAGTTCCGAGCGACTTCATAACCTGCCCAGTTTGTTGCTGGGGCTTTGAATCTGGTGTTCTTTCCACTGCATTCAGGGATCCAAGGGAGAACCCGAGAGGATTTGTGTTTCCTGAAATGATAATACAGAAGTCCGTGTGTTTGAGGCATGTGCATTTCTCCCCGTGAAGATCCATAGCTTCCAATAGCCTCTCAAACACATTGTGAGCCAAAGCTCAGAAAGAACGAAGGCCCAGAGAGAGTTTTATCAACGTGAGAAATGGAGAAAATCAAAAAGTTGGTTGCCTAGCTCTAGCTAAGGTGTTGTCTCTGGACCACATTGTTTGAGCTCTAACCCTATACTCCCAGAAGGGGCATCCTTCTTTATAAAATAATAAATGTTTTCATCGGAGAGGCGTCTCCTCTTTTTGGGACTACGCCCTGCAAGGCAGGGTCCCGCTGAGCCCCGTTTACAGGCGGTTACCGAGCGGGCTGCTGAAATGTGCCGTGGCGCCGCTGCCCTGCTGGAGGACAGCAGCCCTGTGTAAATGAGGACGCGTGGGCCTCGTCCACACCGGCGTCTTTATGTGCGTGTCTGTAGCCCTCACCTCTCCTTACGGATCCTAGTCAGCTGAAGTACTTCCGAGACGGTCCACAGCAGGAGGCAGCAGCCCCGTAATTGTTAGCTGTATTTCATGTTCACAATTCCTCTGAGAAAGGTCCTAATTAGTCTAAGCAGTGTTTAATGTAAATCAAGTCTCACTTTCAAAATTTCGAGGGCTCCATTTTGACAGAATGTAGATTTTTTTTTTTTTTATGCTAGACATAAAACATGGGTGCTAGTAAAAGACTGTAATGACAGGCAGGAGAAGAGCAGAAATCGATAGATGGAAAGTTACTGAAATTAGGTAGGCCTGACCTCCTGTAGCAGCCTTGGAAAACGACCCTTCAGAGCGTTGTTTTCCTTGTTTCCCAATCGCCCGTGGACACTTTTCCTCCCCAGCCTAATTCAGACTTCTCAAAGTGTTGGTTCTGACTTACAGCGGTGTTCACGTCAGGTAACAGGAGGACAGCGTTGGAGCGCTTTCCCTGGTGAGAAGTGTGATACCACAGAACCCTCGAAACACTGCCGAGATTCTCAACCCTCTGATATATTTCACAAAGTAATTCAATTATGGAAAACAGACAGCGTTTTTATATCTTCCACTTCTCCTTCTACACCAAATCACAAAAGCCAGCTACTTTCTATTATTATTTGATAGCAGGTGGTTACCAGGGTTATATATAAAAGAAGGGCACTTACAGATTTAGTATAAACTATGATTAGTTTTTATTAAGAGAATACATTTATATATCATATACTGACAATTCATTTGAAGATCTTTTGTGTGTGTGTGTAAGTTGGGTAGTTTCCCTCTGTGCAGATTCAGAATTGTATATGAGATATTTGAGTGTCTAAAACGATGTATGATAAATGAAGTAGCATGCTACTTATACGCTTATCATGTTCCCTGACTAGCAACAGGTTCAGCAAAGGGCACAGCCAGTAAATGAAATTTTCCACCAGGACAATATATCATCACAAGAAATGTATGCGCTGGAAACTTACAAGCTTGCTCAAGATGCGGACAAGGTGTGAAATGGTAAAAAATGAAAAGCAGAAGCATCATACAGTAAATTTCAAATTCCACTGCATATTGGGTGGGGCTAATGCTTTAACCCTTTCAAACCACAAGGGTTAGGGGAAAAAATGCAAACACCATCTGAAGGCAGGAATAAGTTTCCATTGTGCCAAATTTATAAATTACATTTATCATAGTCTTCACTGAAGCAGAGAAAAAGTAAGAGGTATGAAAATTTATATAACTGCCATAGCATTCATTTTAAAGAGAGACATTTCAGTTATGTCCTTTGAGGAGACTTCACCACATTTAACCTTGATGAAGTTCTTTCATATTGCTGTACCTCAATTCCTTTAGTTGTTAAATAGGAGGTGAGAGCAGATAATTTCTAAAGTCTCTTCCACTTAAAAATTTTCCTTGGTTCTCTGATTCTTATCTTTGGGCACTCAAGAGGAAATAGAGCAATTTGCTTTTCAAAACATTTTATAGTAATAGTTTCTTAAGAGATTACTGCAATTGAATTTTTGCTATTTACCAAAAGAATAAAAGATCTACGAGAGGGAAATTCCAGGACATGCAGATGAGCCTGCCAATAATCAGGTTGTCTCGGGAGTTAATAGCCCCTCTGGTTCTTTCAGTCGTCTAATGATGCCTCGCTCAGAAACAAGACATCTGGTTATCCATTCAAGAACCACAGGCTCATTTTCTTCCAGGTATGTTTGCATCAGGTGACGCCAAGGTCCTCTCTTGATAGGCACTATGCCTAGGATTTCCCTTTGCTAACTACTGCTGGGAAGCGACAGTTTGCAGGGTGAATTACCTGCAGCAGTGTCAATAGGTATAAATTACAACAGGCCCAGGGGATCGCTGTTCTGAAGGAAGGGCTCTGCATATGCTAAGAAGCAGTGGAGACAATGCAGGGGGAATGAAGGGATAAAATGTAATCTGATCTAGACCGTCAAGGACCTCAGTGGGGAAACAGGCTAAACTTTGAATCTCCAGGGAGAAAGTGGGGTGAACTGGAAGGAGAAGGGACCGTGTAGTATGTGGCTAAGGCTGGGAGCCCTTGGTTTTCATCTTGATACCACCAGTTACCAGTTGTGTGACCTGAACAAGTAAAATACAGATGATTATAACTACTTCGTGAAATTATTCTGCATGTGAGATCCGATATGGAAAGTCCTTAACACAGTACTTGATACCGTGAAAACACTCCAGAAATGGAAACTATTTTCGTTACGATTTATCCAGACACATCTATTACATTGTCTTTGTTGCTTCTTCCTTCTTTTACAAAAGAAGAGTGGCTGTAGATCTGGGTCAGATAAAGGCAGGCTGCTAGGAGAGGTGAGCACGTGAGCAGGAGGATTTATACAGTAAAGAATGGAAAAGAGGGTGTCATATTAATTAGGAAGGTAAAAGTAACAAAGAATGTAAGGGATGAAACAGAATCACCGCCTTGGTAGAGTATAGCATCAAAAAGACAGCATATTAGGAATCTACAAGGCATTCAAAATGCATGAACTAAAAGTGGGAAGGCAGATATTTTATTGGATTAGAAGGTGAAAGAATCAGCTTCTGAACACAAGGAGAAAGCCAAACGCAGGGAGTAAGATGGAAGACAGCTTATATTTAGTTAGCAGTTTATGAAAAAGTTCTTTTGTTGGTTGATGCCCTATTTGGATAGTTTTACTTCTAGAAAAATGTTATGTGAAACAGAACTAGATGGGAAGGATGGCATTAATGAGGCCCGGAAAATTCAATGTGCTGGCAAGGAAACTGGCATCAGTAGAAAACAAATTCCTGGAAAAGTTTTGATTAAATAGTAGTTTTGCTATATGAAGAGAGGGTGAGTGGTATCTTGGAACAAGAGATGCTTTCACACCTTGACACTGAATATGAGGCTGCAGTAAACAAGCCCAAACACAAAGAAAATTGCTTAGCCAAAATCACCACACTGTGGTCTCCTTCCTTTACTGCCAGACTTCTTGCCAGAGACGAGCCCAAAGCAACATGGCTGCATTTAGTCTTCCCTTGAAAATATCGCTCACTTCAGACATTGATTAAAATTAATCTCCTCCATATCAAGACTAACAGAGGAAGAGCTTTAAGAGGAAGAGCCACTGCACTGCACACCTCCAGGGGGCACTGTTCACGCTGTACCCCACGAGATGGAGGGTATTCATGTTAAGTACAGTGAGAACAGTGCTCAATAGAGCTGTATGGGAAGCAATAGAGGACCAGAAAATACTTCCATTTTGACTATTTTCTCCTCAATAATCTAATTTTAGTAACAATGCATCCTTAGGGTCGCATTCTATTCAATAGTCAAGTGGACCAATTTATCTTTAAAATGGAAAGATGCATTTTGTGTAACAGAAATTACAGTGTCCTTGACGTATTGTCCACAGGGTGGGGCTCTCATGGAGCTGTATGCTTAGCATATACTAAGGATGTTGTTCCCATAAATTTATGCAAAAACAAGCAGGGGCAGGAGACCCAGGTACATAAGAGTATCAGAACACTAAAGATTCAACACAGCCTTCCTCTGAGCTGAATACCATTTAATGAAAACTCTCAGAGGAAATATCCACAGGCTTTGATTTTACACCCGGGAGTCTGGAAGACACAATTGGAGGACAGCTGAATAGATGGATTGATATAATTAAATTTCTTGTTTTTTTCTTGGTGGTGGTTTTTCAAGAGATGTGGAGAAGAAAATAAAAGTCACCCAGAAGTTCGGCGTAGTGTGACGTTATGCTCTCGTTTGCTTCTGGGGGAGGGCTAATGGTCACAGAACGCTGGCCATTGCCATAGGTAGCATGGCCACGTGAGACTTCCCACAAAGGGATGAAGGGACCTGGTCCTAAGCCCGGCTTGCGATCCAGCTCATCACCCAAACCTCTGGACATGCGTCCTCGTCTGGGCAGTGAGGGAGGGAGGAGGGAATCAACCTTTTTAAAAGCCCCCCAAATAAGGAAAGGGAGTAGAGAAAGAAGCTTTTCATGAACATAATTCTAAAAAATGAATCAATTATATCATTAATAAAATTGGCAATGTAACTAAGAAGTTAACGATAATTTTGAGAAAGGGCAGATGTTAAATTCCAATTGGATACCACCTAAGGTAAACACTTTTTGAGTAAACATGAGATCACCCATTCTTTAGATCCCATCTTATGTCCATACTGCTATCAAATTATTTTGCCAACCACCTATTTCCATGTCCACCTTTCCCACTAATTGTGAGTTCTGTATCACTATGTTAGAATATTATAATATTGAGAATTTGGGTTGAGGTGCCAGATGAGCGGTATCCTCTGAACACAGGACAGGGTAAGGTAGTTAATAAAATGTATGATGAATAAATGAATTGATGAGTAAATTGCACAAAATTTTAAAAACACCTCAAATATACAATAAGCTACAACACAATCTACAATGAGACAAAATGTCATGGACAATCAACTTAAAGCTTAAAAACCAAAATATAGTACCAGAAAGAGTGGAAATATTACATGGCAAATCAAGGAATTTTGTAGATGTCCTTGAGAGAGCACAAAACTTCATTTCATGGGCAAGTTCTTAGTTTAATGCCATGGAAATTGATGCCACACCAGAAGATTCTGTGCATTTCATATGTACATTACTTCAGATAAGTAGAACGGGCCATAACTCTTTCTGATCTTAGCATGTCATAGTAACATAAAATTATTGTCACTGTCACAATATTTGCTCAGTATGTTGAATTCAGGGAGTCATTGGTAGCAAGAAGTTAAAGAAAACTTACCAACAATTTCAGTATGTATTTGTTGTGTTTAGGTCTAATAATTGTAATAATATACTAATATTCAGATTCATTCAAGAAGTATTTGAGTATCTATTAAATGCCAGAGGGTGCTCTAAACACAATTATAAAATTGAATCTCTTTTAAGGAGCTCTCAGTCTAGGCACCAACTGGGATCACAGTCTTATCTACTTAGAGACATTTCTCTTTGTTCTCTGTCTTGGAAATGCAATGATTGTCTTTGTAATTGATGGTCTTGATCATTCATTGATAGCTGACATTTTATTTTGATTTAGAATAGGAAGGAGTAGGCAGTACCTCCTTGTTGTTTTTTTAAGTCTAGAAGTCTGTTTCTCCTTGTTTTGGTAAAATCTTTGTTTTGTTCTTGGATAGAAGAACAGCTAATATGCATTTAGTTAATATCTGGAGAACATGTCAAGAAGAGTGTCTATTTATATGGTAATCATAAAACCAGACATTTTTATCTGTTGCTAAAATTGTTGAAAATTTATATACTCCAGGGATGTGTTTGTATCAATTTATAAATCTTCATGATGAGAAAATTCAATGATAATTATAGACTCTGACTTTTCTATCCAGAGGAAACACAGGGAAAATTATAGACATCTTTTCACATCTATTTCTTGAAAAGAATTTGTACTAGTTTTGAAAAGATAAATAATAATTAACCTTTTAGCATAATGTAATAATTACGTATGTACTGTATAGCAAAATGCAGTAATCATGAACAGGGTCATCGGGATGAGAAAAACATGGGTTCAAATTCCAGCTACAAGCTGCTTGTATTAATCAGGGCATGCCAACTATTCTAACAAACAACCACAATATCTTAGCGGCTAAACACCATAAAGGTTTGTTTCCCTTCCACTTCAAAGCCCAGTGATGGCCAGTGGGCCCTCTGCTCCACACACTCTTGCAGGGATCCAGGCCATTCCATAGGGCCCCTGAGTCCTGCACTGGATCCCCTTCACCAGCTGCTGAAGTAAGAGCCTGCACATGGGGGATTGCATGGGAAAATTTCCAGTCCTGAAAGAACCTATATTCCTTCATCCCACATTCCACTAGCTGTGCTTAGTCGCAAAGCCCCAATTAACTGCAAGAGAGGATGGAAAATAGGGTCTAACTCTGTGTCCAGGAAGCAAAGGAAATGGGGTTTGGGGAACATAGCACTGTCTCTCCATCCCTTATAGCCAAATGCTATCACATAGAAAAGGGAATCATGCTACATATTTCATTGAGTGTTTTGACTAAATAAGATGTGAATAAAAGCATGAAATAAGTGCTTGGCATCTAGTAGGTGGTCAAAAAATGCTATTCCATTGTTATTTCCTGGGAAGTTAATTTCATCTCTAATTGATGAAATTCTTATGAGTCTAATTCTATTTAACTATGAAGGAAGATAAAATAATTTTTTAATCAAGCTAAAAACATCAAGACTCTTTTCTTATCTCAGCGTCTAGCAGGAACACACTTTTACTTCGAGATTGTGAAATCAATCAGGCTTCTTTACTCTTTGTCAATTTTTTTTCCAAACTTTATTTTCTAATCCAGGGTTTATTGCCACAACTGGCATTTGGAGCCAGATAATTATTTGTTGTGGGGGCCTGTATTACTCAGCCAAAGGGATGCTGATGCAAAACACCAGAAATCTGCTGGGCATTATAAAGGGTATTTGGGGTAGGTGATTACAGTTACCAGCTCATACAGCATAAGTTACTTCCCTCACCAAAGTCTGTTTCCACATGTCAGAGCAAGATGGCTATTGACATCTGTGAGGGTTCAAGCTTCCTGGGTTCCTCTGGGCTTAGCTCCTCTGTTTCCTCCACAAGGTCAGCTATACTCTCTGAGGCTCTCTAGGCTTTGCCTCTCTCCACAAGGTCAGCTGTAGACGATCAGGTGAATGGCTCTGTCTCTTTCCCTGGGGCTCCAGCTTAAGACTTTAGCATCAAACTCCAACATCAAAACTCCAATATCAGAAACCCACAACTCTGTCCTTTGCCATGCCTTTTATCTGTGAATCCCCACCCATCAAGGGGCAGGGACTCAATGCCCTAATGATGTGGCCCAATTAAAACCCTAATCATAACTCAATCAGACCCAGGTACAGATCTGATTACAAACATAATCCAATATCTATTTTTGGAATTCATATAAAACTGCTACAAGGCCATTCTGTGTCTTGTAGGTTGTTTAGCAATATCCTTAGTCTCTACCCTCCAGAAGCCATAACATCTCCTCTGCCCCCCCCCCCCCCCCCCAATATGTGACTCCAAAATGTCTCCAGAGATTGCCAAATGTCTTCAAGGGTAGCGGACAAAATGGCACCTGGTTGAGAACTACTATTCCTTTGTCTAGCATCCTTTCATCACATTAGCACACAAATCTATTTGTTTTATTTTATTTTGTTTAAATTCTAATATTAAAATTTCACCAATAATATTCATCAGAGGCACAAAACAAAAACAAAAACAAACAAACTAAACGTTAAGGATACTGACCACTACTGACTGGCATTTTCCCTTCAGTTATTTATTTTATTTTGAGAATGGCAGAAACTATTTGAATCAGTTTTGACTTTTCTTGTTGGGCCCCCAATCTCCTAATAATTTTCTCCCTTTCTGGATATAGTTACAATATCTCACATTGTTGCGGGAAGGAGAAATGCTATTTTCAAAGACATGAGATTGCTCAAGTCAGTTCTGCCAGTTTCATTGAGCACCTACTACCACGTGGGCACGTAATATAAACTTGAAGTCTGTGATATTCTGAGCAGGAAGAAATGAGGGGAAGAAACAGGCTCACTGTCTTCTGATATACTCAGAAGTAAAATCACAGCACACTGGACTACTTTTTGGTTTAATTCTAGCTTTTAAAATGTGATAAATTTATCCTACAATAAATAAAGAAACCAGTTTGTAGCCTTTTGGGGGCACTGCCTGAATCAAGCACTATGGTAAGCACTTTGTAGGCATCACCACTTCATCCTCTCAGCCACCAGGTGAGAGAGGTGGATTTATCATCCCCAGTTGATAGAGGAGAAAACTGATGTTCGGAAATCCAAGCCTGTATACTTTGAAAAGTCCTTGCTCTTATGCCCTAAGATGTGCTGCCTTAGGATAAGGCAAATGGTGTTGATGTTGATGACGTTGTACTCTGTTTAGAGAGGGAAGATGTGACATGTTGGAAACTATGGATTTAAAAAAAACCCACTGGAGAAACGGATGTGGCTCAACCAATTGGGCTCCTGTCTACCTTATAGGAGGTCCAAGGTTCAATGCCCAGGGCCTCCTAGTGAGGGCAAACTGGCCCACACGGAATGCTGGCCCATGTGGGAGTGCTGGCCCATGTGGAGAGCTGGCACAGCAAGATGACACAACAAGAGACGCAGAGGAGAGAAAATAAGATGTAGTAGAACAGGGACCTGAGATGGCACAAGAGAGTAATCGTCTCTCTCCTACTCTAGAAGGTCTCTGGATCAGTTCCCAGAGATGCCTAATGAGAATACATGCAGACACAGAAGAACACAGAGCAAATGAACACAGAGAGCAGACAACAGGGGAAATGGGGAGAGGGGAATAAATAAAATAAATATTAAAAAAAAGAAAAAAACTACTGGGTTGAGAAGTCCCACCTTGATACAGCTTTCATACTTTCATAGATGAGCCTAGATCCCAAATGTGATGACAGTCCTTGGTTTTGAGATAACTGGGATGTCTCAGTTATCTTAAGAGGGTGCTATGTGAGATGTTTAAAATTAATCTTAGTATAACAGAATTACATAATCAAATCATGCTATTTTGAATTTTTTTGGGTAGTGGGAGCAGTTTTAAATCTTCCAAACTAATGGCAGGTAGCATGACTCGCAAGTCACCAAAGTATTACCATGAAAAGAACAAAGGTGAAGGACTCCAGTAGGATGGCTTCACAGTAGGCAGGCAGGGCTCAACTCTCTCACAAAAACAACGGAGAAAGGGCCAAAAGCTGTCCAAGGGGCCTGCTTTTGGCATCAGCAGATCAGGGCAGTGCTACACAACTCTAAGGAGGGTGAAGGACAGAGAGATGAAGAATTCAAAACAACAAATATGAGTTACCAATCCCCGATGTGTCCAGGAAGGGCTCTCATCCCCTGCTCTCAAGACATGAAGCCTGGATAAAATCCCTGGTTCACTGTACATGACTGAGAGAGGAACAGATGTTTTCTTCCCCGTCACTGTTATAAGGGAAGAGGGAGTGTGAGTCAGAGAGATTCTCTTTAGTGAATTTGGCCAGCAGAACCTGCCTTGAATCTTGGCTCTGGCCAGACCACAAACTCAGGAAAGTGGAAGTTGAAAGAAACACCTCTGTGCAAGGGTTTGATGACCGCCACCTGCTGGCCAGTCAGGAAATTCAAAAGAGAAAAATTGCTTTTAGGTTTCTCTTTAGCCTTACCCCAGGGAGAAAATCTACACCCCATTAGTGAGTCACTGGCCCAATTTTATAACTTAAGCTGGGCTTAAGACTTAGAATAAGTTGAACCAAATATCAAAGAAGAGCTATGGGAAAAAAAAAAAAAAACTAGACAAGAGACAGAAATTGACCATCAGAGTAAATTCGCCAACTTATTCAGATGCCTAGACATCAGCAAAACATTATAAGCTATACTAGGAAACAGGAATAGATGGCCCAGCAAAAGGAACAAACCAAATACCCTGAGAAGATACAGGATTTAAGACAAATGATCAATGATAATCACACAAATCTTATAAATCAAAGAATTGAAGGAAAATATGACTAAGGAGATAAAGGATATAAAGAAAATCCTGGACAAGCATAAAGAAAAATTTGAAAGCCTGCAAAGAAATGTGGCAGCGTTTATGGAAATGAAAGACATGACGGATGAGATTGAAAATACATTAGAGGCACATAACAGCAGATTTGAATTGCTTGAAGACAGAATCAGTGATTTCAAGGACAGAACATCCAAACTGGAAAATACAACAGAAAAAAAGAGAAAAGAATGGAAAAAATGGAACAGGGTCTCAGGGAACTGAATGACAATGTGCAACACACTAACACATGTGTTTTTAGTGTCCCAGAGGAGAAGATAATGGAAAAGGGGCAGAAAGAATATTTGAGGAAATAATGAATGAAAACTTCCCAACCCTTATAAAAGACATAAATATCAATATCCACAAAGGACAATGCGCCCCAAACAGAATAAATCTGAATAGGCTTACCCCGAGACACCTGCTATTCAGAATGACAAATATCAGAGATAGAGGATTCTGAAAGCAGCATGAGAAAAGCAAGCATCATATATAAGGAAATGCCAATAAGATTAAGTGACAACCTCTCATTAGAAACCATGGAGGTTAGAAGAAAGTGGTATGATATACTTAAGGAACTGAAAGAGAAAAACTGCCAGCCAAGAATTCCGCATTTGGCAAAACTGTCCTTCAAAAATGAGGGCGAATTTACAGTCTTTAGAGACAAATAAAAACTGAGAGACTACGTTACCAAAAGATGAGAATTACAAGAGTAACTAAAGGGAGTTCTGGAGCCTGAATGGAAAAAATAAGGGCCAGAGACTTGGAGAGGAGTGTAGAAATGAAGATTATCATGAAAGGGCAAATAAAAGGGTAAAAAGACAGACAATAGTAAGATATGACAACAGAAAGCCAAAGGACAAAATAGTTGAAGTAAGTAATACTTTTATAGTAATCACATTGAATATTAATGGCTTGAACTCCCCAATCAAAAGACATAGACTGGATCCATAGAATGGACAAAACATATATGAGTTATCTATATGCTGTCTACAAGAGACCTACTTCAGATGTAAGGATGCAACCAGGTTAAAAGTGAAAGGTTGTAAAAAGATATACCATGCAAATAGTAGCCAAAAAAAAAAAAAAAAAAAAAGAGCTGGAGTGTAAGTACTAATATTTTGCCAAATATATTTTAAATGCAAAACTGTTATAAGGGATGAAGAAGGTCACTATATATTTATAGAAGGCAATTCACCAAGAAAAATAACTATACTAAATATTTATGCACCTAACCTGAGTGCCCCAATATCCAGTTGGCAAAACTGAAGGGAGAAATAGATATCTCTACAATAATAGTTGGACACTTCAATACACCACTCTCATTATTGGGTAGAATAGCTGGACAGAGGATAAATAAAGAAACAAAGAGCTTTAATTATATGATATATGAACTAGACCTAAAAGACATCTATAGAGCAAAAAAACAGCAGGATATGCTTTCTTTTCAAGTGTGCATGGATCTTCTTCAAGACAAATGACATGTTGGGTTACAAGAAAAGACTCAAAAAATTTTAAAAGATTGAGATAATACAAAACACTTCTGATCATAATGGAATGAAATTGGAAATAAATAGTGGGTGGAAAAGGGAAAATTCATAAATATATGGAGATTAAACAACATACTCTTAAATAATCACTGACTGAAAGAAGAAATTGCAAGAAATCTACAACAAAGCTACAAGAACTATAAACAAGTTCAGGAAAGTGGTGGGATACAAGATTAATGCACAGAAATCAATAGTCTTTCTATGTACTACTGATGAACAATATGAGGAGGAAATCAGAAAAAAATTCCATTTATAATAGTGACTAAAAGAATCAAATATTTAGGAATAAACTTAACCAAGGACATAACATAAAGGATCTGTATTCAGAAAACTACAGAACATTGCTAAAAGAAACCATTTCTAAAAGAAGACTTAAATAAACAGGACAGTCCATGTTCATGGACTAGAAGACAAAATATGGTTAAGATGTCAATTCTCCCCAGACTCATTTAGAGATTCAATGCAACCACAATAAAATTCCCAACAGCCTTTTTTGCAGAAATGGAAAAGCCAAATATCAAATTTATTTAGAAGAGGAAGGGACCCAGATAGCCAAATATTTCTTAAAAATGAAGAACAAAGTTGGAGGACTCTCACTTCCTGATTTTAAAGCATCTTACTTAGCTACAGTGTTAAAAAGAGCATGGTACTGGCATAAAGACAGACAGATTGACCAATGGAACTGAATTGAAAAATCAGAAATAGACCCTCACATATACAGTCGAGTGATTTTTGACAAGGCTGTCAAGCCTTCCCAGTTGGCCCAGAATTGTCTATTAGCAAATGGTACTGGGAGAATTGGATAGGTATATCGAAAAAAATGAAAGAGGACCCCTATCTCACACCAAATTAACTTGAAAAGGATCAAAGACCTAAACATAAAAGTGACAACCATGAAACTCCTATGGAAAAAAAATATAGGAAAACACCTTCAAGATCTTGTGCTAGAAAGTAGTTTCTTAAATCTTGCACACAAAGCACAAGCAACAACAAAAAAAATATACATAAATGGGACCTCCTCAAAATTAAACACTTTTGCACCTCAAAGGATCTTTTCTAAAGGGTGAAAGGGCTGCCAACTCAATGGGAGAAAATATTTGCAAGTCAAATATCCGATAAGGGTTTAATATCCATGACATATAAAGAGATATTACAACTCAATCATAAAAAGACAAACTACTCAATTAAAAATGAGCAAAAGACTTGAATAGACAGTTGCCCAAAGAAGAAATACAAATGGTCAAAAATAATTCATGAAAAAATGTTCAACATCACTGGCAATTAGGGAAATGAAAATCAAAACTGCAATGAGCTTTCATTTCACACCTATTAGAATGGGCACTATTAAAAACTCAGAAAACTGTAAGTGTTGGAGAGGATGTAGAGAGACAGGAATGCTTACTCACTGTCAGTGGGAATGTAGAATGGTAGACACACTGTGGAGGACTGTTTGGTAGTTCCTAAATAAGTTGTATACAGACTTGCCATGTGACCCAGAAATACCATTACTAAGTATATACTCAGAGAACTGAGAGCAGAGACATGAACAGACATCTGCACACCGAAGTTCATAGCAGCATTATTCACTTTTGCCAAATGATGGAAACAACCCAGGTGTCCATCAATTGATGAATGGATAAACGAATTGAGGTGTATACCCACAATAGAATATTATTCAGTGGTAGGAAGAAATGAAGTTGTGAAGCATATGACAACATGATGAACCTGTAAGACATGTTGAGTGAAGCAAGCCAGACACAAAAGGACAAATATTGTATGATTACGCTATTATGAACTAAATATATTGTGTAAACTCATGGAGTTAATAATTATAATATAGGTCACTGGAAATTAGAATGAGGGTAGAGAGTAAAAAGTTGAGGGTTAATTTGTGCAGAATTGGTAAAAATTTGTTTGAAAATCTTGGGAAATGAATGGAAATGTTAAGAACACATCATGGTGTTTGTTACTAAAAAGCTATTATATGGGTATGACAATGGTTGAAAGGGAAAATGCAAGGACATGTTTATTACTAGAAAGAAAGCTAAAATATATAACATGGGACTGTATAACACAGTGAAACTTCATGTGAAATATGAATATGGATAATATTGTATATATAAGACTGTCTTTACAAAATATAAACACAAATAATCTAGAGAGATAGAACCAGAACAGTAGCTATGTATGTTAGGGGAAGCATAGAGAGACTGAGAGGTAATGAAGTTTTTTAAATTTTTTGTCTGTTTTTTTTTTTTGTTTATTACTATTATTATTTAATAATGAAAATACTTTAATAATGACTGAAGTAATGAATGCACAGCTATGTGATTATACCAAAACCATTGCTTGTACAGTTTGGATGGATTTATGCTTTATTAATATGTATCAATAAAATTAATCTGCTAAAAAGCAAACCAACAATGGTATCACAGCCGCAAAGTTCAAGCCCAAATCCTGACTCTGCTCATTTCTATTTGTATTTTTTGAGAAAATCTCTTAATCATATTGTGCCCCAGTTAAGTCCTGTGAACAGTGGGGAGAATAATGACCATTGCACAGATTGCTTGTGAGAACTAAGTGAGGGAAATTTTGAAAGTGCTCAGTATTTAGGGTGAGCTCTATAAATGTGAACTGCACTGGGGCCAGTAACCAGCATTAAGCGCCTGCCTCAAAACGTGACTGCTTGAGTTCATATGTTCTGGTTGGGAGCTGTATGGACCCCGGGAAAACATGCTCTTAAATTTAATTCATTCCTGTGGGTGTGAACCCATTTAAGTAGGACCTTTTGATGAGGCTACGTCAGATAAGGTGTGGCCCACTTCATCCAGGATGGATTTTAATCCTATTACTGGAGTTCTTTGTAAAAGAAAGAAATTCAGACATAGAGTAAGCCACAGAAGCTAGAAGCTAAAATTCAACAGAACCCCCAGAAGGGAAGGGAGAGGCCAGGAGAGGCCATCCTGTGCCTTGCCATGTGACAGAGGAGCCAAGGACCAAAGATTACCAGCAGCCAAAGAACACCAATTTTCAGGAAGAAAGCATCACCTTGATTTGGACTTTCTTTTAGCCTCAAAAATGTGAGTGAATAAATTCCCATTGTCTAACCTGACCCATTTCATGGCATTTGCTTGAAGAGCCAAGGAAACTACAACACCTCCCCTCCCAATGTCCAGGATCTCACATGCTGTTTAGGGCAAAGGTTGCTGTGTAAATAAGCAATTACTGCTGTTACAGAATGCCCACCCGGTCCTCCATCACATAGACCTTCCACGAATGACATCTTCTGTGTAGGTAACACTTGGATCCTTGCTGAGAACACTTTGATCAGCCGTGGTTCTTTATGCATCAGCTTATACAGTGAATAGATCAATCAATGAATCAAGGATAAAACCAAGGCCCCAATAACTAATACCTTGTTGATAAAGTCAACCGAACCACAGGTTGAGTATATAACGTGGAGAAGGTTTCTTTTTCCTTTCAAAATAACTCTCGATCTAGTTAACTGATTTCTGGCTCAAGTCTTTGCTTTCCTATAAAATATAAATGTTCTGGGAGGTATTAATGGGAAATTATACGTCAGAACGAGCAAGTACATTGGGTCCTTTCCTGAGACGAGATTTTGACAGAGAAGAGGAGGCAGAGAAGCATCCAGTGGACAGCTGACGCTGGGTGAGGAGGGCAGAAGGAGTGCTGGGTCGCTGAAGAGGGCAAAGGAAAACGGACGGTTCTGAAACACACGTGACCTGCTCATGGTTTTGCTTGTGGCTGGCCCTTCAGACAAGAAGAGTTTTGCCAGCTCCTAAAGTGTCTATTGAAGTAGGGTTGGAGGATATACAAACCAAAGCTGTTCTATTATTCTCTCTTTCTCAAGCTCTTTTTGTATCTACAGGCAGATGTCAAGAGGGCTGCTAACCAGAGCTATCAATCCACTAGAAGCTGCATATACTTAAGTCTCTCTTTACTAAACAGGAACTTCGTGCTGAAATGGATCTCCTCGTCCCATTCTGCAGCCGCCGCTCACCACTTTGTGGTCTGCGGAAACAGCTATCTGATCGCCGGGGATGTCCTCGTGGTCGGTGAAAGACCGGGTCTGTGAGGCTTCTCTGAGCCTGGGCCTGGTCTCCAGAGTCCATTTACTCCACTGACATTTTCTGTAGAGCCCAGAAGACATTCCCAGAACAGCAATCAGTGACTCACCCATGAGCCCGGGAGCAAGGGTCCCAGGCTTAGCAGCTATTAATTAGAGTAATTATTCCCAGGGCTGCAATTACAAACCAGAAGATCCTCTTAGCATCTCTTCTGAATCTCCTGTTTCTGTAATGCTGCTGTCCCTAAAAGATTCATTTGCGACCACTTACTGATTACATTTACTCCAGTATATTGTTTCAGATGGACAGGACGGAAAGCCAATACGGGATATTGACCTCGGCGGCATCCTGTGATTACACGGGTGGCCCCATATCATTAACCACCCCGTTTTATTTTCTGAGTGGCACAAACACTGCTGGTGACAGATGGGTGACCTTTCCCCTAGAAATGTTATGAACTGAATGCGCCGCAGAAATGATGGGAAGGATGTCAAATGGTTGTTTAAATGCTATGTCAGTACCCATGGCCACAATTTTGGATTTCGATGTTAGGGAACATTTTGGTGGGGGGTTATTTGCTTTTGACATGGACTGAACAGCTAAGAATCAAGCTAAAAGGATGGAAGCAATAGGCCATCCTCTACCTACAAAACCAGACACTCCTAGCCATCTCTGAGGAGCAAGTTTTAAGTTGTTTTTTTTAAACTGCATTTTAAATCAGGACAGAAATCTTGATTGCTAGCATCAGCCATAAAGAAAACGATTCAAAGAATATTTTGAGCATGCAATGGAAAGCCCAGGTAAATAAACAATGGAGAATCCTCTTATTACCTGATTGCTTGTGTGTGTGTTTAGATCAAATATACAAATCCAAATACCAGGGCTCAAATAATTATCCCTGGAATGTAAAAACTGCACATTTTCTGAAAAAGTAGACAGAGTTGTGTCTGACTATATGGCAGGGGTGGATGCAGTCCCACCTTCTCTTCTCTCACACCTACGATGAAGTAACTTCACAAAGCGTTTCCCTGTGACCTATTCTTACAGAGCTGTTTTCTCCACCCTGACTCCACCACTTTAAATTTAACTGGGGAGCTTTGAAAAGTTTCCAATGTCAGGACAGTAAACTTGACCTATGAACTATGTGATGGGACCCAGTGTGGGATGTTAGGTCACGTATGCCAACAAGCATGGGTTCTTTTGGGCATGGGCCCAATGTGCACAGGACCTTTGAAGCTGTCATTTAGAGTTAAGGTGTGGCCAGCTGAGCCGGGATGTGCCCTAATCTGCACTGCTGAAGGCCTTGTCAAGAGAAGCTGGAAGACACAGTGCCACAAGCCAAGGAACCCCCAGTCTAGCTGGCAGCCAGCCCCAGAACCCCAAGACACTGGGAGAAAGTGAACAATGCAGAGATCTTGATGTTGGACTTCTTTCACACTCAAAAAGTTGAGCCAATGAATTCCTGTTGGTTAAGCCAAGCCATTGTGTGGTTTTTGTCCTAGTAGAATGACAAAGGAAGTTACTTGGGAATGGATATTTTTTCACACAGGCTCCCCATGGGATTCCAATGCGCAGCCTACTTGAGAACCACCACTGCAGTTGTAGAGATAGAAAGTTACCATTCTGGTGGAAATACAAACGAAAAAAATTTTAATTTATTGAAATAAGTAGCCATTTCCTTACTGGAGAAAATAACGAGAAAAATAGAAATGAGTAAACTTCAAATACTTAACCAAAATAATTTAAAATAAAATAGGACAATCCAAACTGCCAATTCTAAAAGTAAATTCCTACATTTAGTGAATTTATTTAAATACAGTACAAGGAAGTATCAATTTAGCCAAAGGCCTTAATCTTTAGAATTTTTTAAGAAGTTCTATCTATATTCAGTTGTGGTTCATGGAGGAAGAGATGAAAAGAGAGAAAAGAAAAAAGATACAGAAAATGGATTTTGAAACTCTAAGGCAAATAATTTCATGCCTTATGCTTTAGCACATGGTCAACGTATTTAAATTATATCAAATGTTTAAGGTACAGTAATTCAGAAATTATATACTTCAAAAATTATGGCCATCTGTCAAATATAGAGAATGTAAAGGGAAAAGAAGGGCATATAGAATTAGGTCCACGACCCTCTCTCTCTTAAAATTCACGTCAGCTCTTTAATACTGAAATAAGATGGGTATTTCTTCTTTTTATCAAACAGAAAAGAAAGACTCTTAACCTTTCTTTACTACAACATACTTCTCTGATCATAGAGGCAATATGATTGTTTTTACAGAATTGGAATGAAAGGGGAAACATAGATAACTTCTGAATGACCCATTTCTAGGAAGATATGAGTTTACCATTCTGCTGACATGTTCTAGGTTGTGGTGAGGTGTTAATCATATGTTTGAGACAAAAAAAGAAGGAAAAAAACCCCACCAGTGGCTGAAGATAAAAGCTTTACATTCAGCATACCTGCTTTTTTCCCGTACATTTTAAAGGTTCTTTCTTGGACATTACCTAAACAAAGCAGAAGTAAGAGGAAGCCAAAGTGGTGCTTTTAAATGTGCTGTTAGATTGTATTTGTGAGCATTTGATGTTCTTCTTTAATAACCTCAAGTAAAAGGCTGAATGAATTCAACAACAGTAGCTGAAAAAAGTGCAATGAGTCATATTATAGGAAAATGGAGAAAAGGATACAGGGCTCTCCACTGAACACAATCCTATATTGTAGGCAATCTGTGATAACACCCTTTTCATTTCAGTTCAGTCCCATAAAATTACCACTAACATTACAACTCATGCAGAACACAGATAAATGTAAAAATGTCACAGAATTCTTCCAGATGGGACTTTTAGTTCCACTAGATCACCATCTACTTTTTTACTTGTCTAATATTTCATTACAACCTTCCATAAGTTAATTTTCTTTCCACTGACCATGTAAATCACAAATCAATTTTCATTTAAAATGCCTGACTACAGATTGCTCCTGAAAGCTCAGAGCATATGCCTCAGTGAACTCTCCAGCATCCTTAATGTACACTAGAAAAATGTTGGTTTTTAAAAAAAATCTTTTTTTAAAGGAATTAATTTTACATTAAAGCCTGGCATGAGACCTGAGGCATCGTATTTCCCCCCAAAATGCTGATATATACTTAAGGCATGAAATCACATGTGGTCAAACATTTTTCATGACAAAATGAATGAATGTGGCCACTTTTTACAACAGCATAAAGTGCAACACATTTGCTAAAGAACAGACACACATTACAGACCAGATATGCTGCTACGTAGTCTAGTGTTTTATTTACATAAATCTCATTTTTACATTTGATAATTCTGTGAATTTGTGGGTATAGAAATTTTTCCTTGATAAAACAGGTACATGCTTTAGAATCCAAGGTTTCTCTTTAGTGTGGGTTGATGAAGTTCAACCCCAGTAATTTCAAATTCTAGAATATTCAGACAGAAAAGTTCATCTTATGCTTTTGTTATGAGAATGTGAAATATCCTGATCACAACAACTTTAATTCAGGAGAGATTTTTACAGTTATGGACAAAAAATCCCAAAACAACCCTTTATTTAAAAAGTCTCATTTCAAATTTTAGCCCCTTAATTAAAAGTCTATTATTTTAAGAGCACTCTGAATGGAATAGATGTTTACATTTGATAATATTCCTGATTTTTTCCAAGAGCCTGTGAAATTCAAAGCGGTTTAAATGACTCTTTAAATTCATAAATGGTCTTTCTATGTGAATACAATATTGAAATATTACAGTTAAGAAGTGCTCTGAGTTCCCATTTTTAAAATACAGTTGGCAGATGACAGTAAATCATAAATCACACGATCACATGATGTTCTGGAACATTCAGGAGGCACACACCTACATGGAGTGTTGTCCCAGCTTTCACAGAGAAAACTGTACTCAGAGACTTAATCGTGTTTATTGAGGGATCCCCAGAATTTCTGGAAAGCTGTGATCATGGATGCTCACGAGCTTTGTCGGTGCTCAGGCTGTGAGCAAATGTGCTGTCCGTCATACAGAGACTCTGCAACTAATCAAATGGTTTGGATTTTTTCCCCCCAGGAGCAGTGATTGTGTGTTGCTATGTATTTCATCATATTAAAACCTTGTGACCAATGCATTATCCTTTCAAATTTGCAAATTGGAATAAGAGAAGGCAGCCCTATGTGGTTTTAAGAAGCCTGTGTGGGGGTATGGTTATGGGGCAAATATACCTCATTAGCACTCTGCACTTCCCCGCTCATCTTGATTCCCCATAAATAGGGGGAATTTAGCTGAAAGGCATAACTGGGGATGAACCTGGGCAGAAATGCCAGATAGATTAGATTTCAGCTGGATAGTTTAGGGATTTAATAGTTACTTTTCCTCTTTTTTTTTTCTTTAAGTGAAGAAATATAACAGCCTTAGTGTTTTGAACTACAAGTATTCTTGGAACCAGTATTTTTCCACTGGAGAAGCACTTTCCTAAAAAACACACAACTTTCTCATTGGCATTTGGCCAAAAAATTAATGCTATTTTATGACCCCCTCGTTAATCTCTGAAAAAGTCTGCAATCTGGTTTTATGAGCCCTAGTGATTTTATGATTTTGAGGGGCTTTTGTATGCTGGATTTTCTCTTTTGAGGTGACCCAGCTATCTTATCACTCATTCTATTCTCTTCCAAAGTAGAGAGCAGAGTGTGCAGATTATGGAAATGCAAAAAACTTGCTGGTGACTTGTTAACTCTGTTAACTTCAGTTCACACTTGACCTAAGCAATGCCATATATTGCATACTAAGGCTTTAAAACCAAAATGCAATGGAAATGTCTAACAAATAAATTGGACATGTATTGGAAATACACTGAACATGAGCACTTTTACTGATAGAAATGCTAAAGTAGAGAACCAGCTTTTGCAGTATAGCTCGAAGCCTTTAATAATGAAAATTTAGGTGAGAGTATAACTAGACCTAGAAACTACAATTTACTAAAAAAATAAATATGATACCCAGAATGATTAGAGAGTAGTCTCCACCAGACCAAAGCATGAATGTGGTAGAAACATTCTTGGCATTCAAAGCAGGAAATAAGGCAATACTCAGGAATGGAAGAAATCCTTATGATACAGGTAGGAACTTAGATAGCTCTCAAAAGGAGGGAGGATTTCAAGATTGGGAAAAAATGCTGCGAAGAAAATGAGAACTATTGTTTAGGACCTGAATCTTTCCACCTTAATTGAATTACAAGAGCCAGCATTCCACTGAGTAGATGGTTATTTAAAAATCTCCAAGGAAATTCTTCATTTTTTTCTATAGGCAATTTTTCTTTGTCCAGTGATATCTTTAATTGTGAGGGAAGAGAACAGGAATTTCGGGATTTGCACTTAAGGAATATCTTTCATAGCAAAGTTTTCTAGTGTTCCCCTGCCTATGTAACGTATTTATATATACCAGAAAATATAAATCGAACTATACTACTTACTGGTCCATTTGAAAGACATGATCAGAAGAAAGGTCACCAATAAAGTGTGCTGTCACCTTATAATTATTTTAAAATTCAGAATCATACCCAAATATGATTTAGCAATATCAATAGAAGACAGTAGGTAATTGTTCTCTCAAAAATATTCCTTCAGAAGTATATTTCCACATCTGCAATAAATTTTTTAAAATATGCTACATTTTGTTCCAAATTTCAGAGTGTGTTTAACCAATTTGTGATTCCTGCTGGTTATTTATTTTCAAGAACAAAAGTTAACTGAGTAAACCCTTGGGAACCTACACAGATTTGCCTTAATAAGAAATATAGGCATACGTATCACTCAAGAACTCACAGAATGAAACACTGATGATTTGTAATGGGCCTGTTGCTTTCTTGCTGAAAACTGCCAATAATTCTGCAATGGATATTTGTAAAATTCTCAGAAGAATTGCTGAAAGTTCCAGAAAACCTTATATTTGAATGCACTGCCATAATCAACTGAATGCTTGAAATTTTTAGGAGTTATCTATCTGATAAGGCTTGTTAGTCAGACTGCTGATCTCCAACCAGGGAAATTTGACAAAGGTTAATGTAACTGACTTATGACCAATTTGGATATCCCTCCTGCTTCTAATATGAAATTCTGGATAAAATGGCAAAAATTTAAATATATAGGCAGAAAAGGAAAGACTCAGGCATAAAAAATCAAAATGGGGAAGTGGGCATAGCTCAGTGGTTGAGCACCTGCTTCCCATGTACAAGCTTTCAGGTTCAATCCCTGGTACCTCCTGAAAAAAAAATGAAGAGGGAATGTAAAAGCAGGACATTAAACCCACTAATTGATGCTCTGGCACTCCAAGAGCAGATACGGGACATTTGGGAGGTGAAACAAGGACAGGATGTGAATGGAACCCTTTGTAAAAATCCAGAACACTCAAAGGGCTGCCCTATCAGTGAAAGGGGATTAGACAAATCTCATTCACTAGCCCAGGGAATTAACAAAGATTTTTGTCTCCATTAAAGGCTCTAAATAGGAAAAAAAAAAACATTTGTGAGAAATGGAGACCCAAGTCTGAGTGTTTTATGGTATAGAATCTGAATTTATACTATATACATGGTGAAGATATCCATAAGTAGAGAAATTATTCAGTGAAAAATGTTGGGTTTTATTTGCAAGAAGCAAATGCAAAGTCTTTTACTAGCACTACTCATGTAACCCAAAGTTTTCAGGATTTCATGGGAAAACAATATCTACTTAAGTTCAAAAAGAAAAATTATCACATGTGGTAGATTAAGTTATGTCATCCAATAAACAAATGTTCTTAATCTTAATCTCTGTTCCTGGGGGTGTTAACTCATTGTAAATAAGATCTTTTGATGAAGTTATTTTTAGTTAAGGTATAGCCAATGGAATCAAGGCAGGTCTTAATCTACGTTACTGGAAGCCTTATAAAGAGAATAAACTAAAGCCAGAACCAGAGAAAGCCATGAGGAAGAGCATGAAGCTGGAAGTTATTGGGAAATTGAAAGAGCAGACACCAGGAGAGAGAGTCCCATGTGACATGAGGCAGCGACACAAGCCAAGAAAAACCAAGGAGTGCTCGTGGCCAGCACTGGAACACTACACAATCTGGGAGAAAGCAAGTCTTGCTGATATCTTGATTTTGGACTTATACTAGCCTCAAAACTGTGAGCCAATACATTCCCAGTGTTTAAGCCAACCCATTGTGTGGTACTTGCATTAACAGCTCTGGCAAACTTAGATACCACACAAGGAAATAATTCACCATGAAGAAGAGAAAGACAACAAGGATTTATTATAGCTCAAGTTCTTGAGTTTGGAGTTTGAAGATTATAAAGTAAGCATATTTAACATGATAAAAGGGAACAAAGAAAGAATAGAAACCATGGAGAAAGAAGAACCAAATAGAAGTTCTAGAAATGAAAAAAAAAATAGTCTTTAAAATGAAAACTTTTAGGTAAAGCAGAAGAGTAAACACAACTGCAGATAGAATTAATCAAGTGGACAACAGATGTAAGGAAATAACACAAATACAGCATGAGTTATAAAGAGAAAGAAAACATGTATGGGAGGTTAAGAAATATTGAAAATAGAATGAGAGGATCCAGCATATTTAATAGGAGTATTTTGGAGGAGAGAACTGAGGCAGTGGGGAAGAAGAGATAATGACTGAGATGTCAGGGTTCATAAGTCTTAAGCAGGATAAATAAACATAAATCCATACCAAGGCCTTGGTAAAATTGAGGATCCCAAAGAGAAACAGAAAAATATTAAAAACAGTTATGACTGAAAATGGCATTTTATCTATGAAATAATGATAATTAAACTGACATTTAATTTTAGTAAAAACAGAGGCCAGGTGAAAATGGAATAATATTTTCAATTGCTGAAAAAAGTAACTATTAAACTAGAATTCTAAGCTCAGCAAAGCAATAAAAAAGATAAGGGTAAAAGGAGCATCTTGAAACAAATGAAACCGTTTACCACTCAAACACCTTCACTGAAAGAATGAGAAGGTTCCGGAAGGAAAGATGGGATACAAGAAAAAAGTGATGAGTAAAGAATTTGACAAATATAATTGAAGCTAAGTGAGCTTGTAAACATAACAATATTAAGAATAACTAATGCTGGTCAATAATAATATAGAAGATGAGAAGAGATGACCCAATTGAAGGACTCTCTAAACGTCAATTATTATTTGGGAGAAAAGTACTGATTAGACATTTTAAAGCAAACGTATGTTCAAAATTTAAGTGTAATACTAACAAAATAAAACATAGGAAGTTTAATTTCTAATCCAGTATATGAGAAAAAGAAAATTTTATCAATCCATTAGAATGCAAGAAAGACAAAAAAACATGGTAAAAAAAAGAAGTCCTAGAAAATAAGATAACCAAAATAAATCCAATGTATCAGTATATTTATGTATCCACATGGATAAATCTCAAAAGCAAGATGATGAGGATAAAAGGCAAGACACAAAAATATATTTAGTGTATGTTACTATTGTGTAAAATTTTAATACACACAAAACACTATTATATATTTCATGTAGATAGATCTATGATAGAGGCTACTTGTAGGTAGAATGGCAAGCCATGGAATGACCATGAGGAGAGGTAGAGGATGGCTTTTATCCTAATTTATAATGTACCGCTTAAAAAAATAAAAGATGTTAAGCAAATGTGGCAAAAATTTTAACATTTCTTAATTCTAGATATGCTGTTACCTGTACTTCCTCTACATTTCAAAGCAAAATGTCTAATAATTTTTTTAAAGGAAAAAGTTCAAATTCTGATCATTGGAAACTGCTTATAAAAATGGCACCTTTTTTCTTTCCTATAGGAAAGAATATCCCAATCAAATACTATATACAACAGAGAACCCAAAAAATGTGTTGGATTCTTTGTCACTTTTTGGTGACAGAGGACCCTTTGTGATTTTCTATTTAGGGGTCCCAAATTGAAATGTATATTAATTAATGTTTTTAATTTTGATGAATCTAGCTTTTTGACAATGCCATATGTATACTAGATTTGGGCAGATCACCCAGGTCTATGCTGTAAAACAAAAATATAAGGAGAATCACATGTATAGTTTAGAATTTTCCAGTATCCATACAATAAAAAGTTAAAAGAAACAGGCAAAATTAATTTTAATATATTTTATTTAAATCAATGTATCTAAAATATTTAACATGTAATTAATATAAATATTAATGAGCTATTTTGCAGTATTATTATTATTATTATTATTTGGGGTTAAGTCTTTAAAATACAGTATGGATTTTACACTTGCAGCAGATATCAGTTCAGTCTAGCAAAATCCAAATGCTCAATAGCTACATGTGGCTCGTGGCTAACAAATTGAGTTTTGTAGTTCTAGGTGATAAACATAGCAGTCATTCATTGAGTATTTACTAGGCACTATGCTAAGCATATTCCATACATTATCACATTTAATCCTTAAAATTACACTCTAAAATAGCTGGGGAGAGCAAGTCTCAGAAATTAGTGCCTTGGCATACAGCTAGCCTGAGCAGGAGGGTTGGAATTAAACCTGGCCGGCGTGAGTCCAGATCCCACTCTACAAACCACCATGCACGATGGCTGCCTAAGGGCAGAGGCTTTTTCCTAATTATTCTTTTTTTGACCATTTAGTTTCTTTATTAATCGAGTATCCCAAATTTTCTTTTAATTTATGCCTGATTAAAAGGAAAATTTTCACCCCAATGGAAAACAATCTGTTTTTCCAGGCATTTGGGTTTTCCCATCAGGCCAGTGCCTGATCTGGGCCCAAAGATGCAGTCAAGCACACCCTCTTTTGCTCATCTCCTCTCAAGGGGCTGGAAAATGAGCTCTAGCATTTGGTCTGACTCAAAAACAGTCCAAAATGAGGTAGTGTATGAAAGCAGAAACATGCCAAAAAAGAGAGAGAGAAAGAAAGAAAGATGTAATTTACCTTGGTATGTTGTAGCCATCCTAGATCCTTAGGTCTACACACATTGTTCAGGTATTTGACAAATTTCTATTTCCATCCTCTCCATAAAAGTCTCCCTAGTTGGGGAAGAGGTGCACCTTTCATTGTTTCCTAATAAACTGAAAGTGAGTAATAGAACGAAATCAAAGGAAATAAAACTCCAGTTGCTGCTCTGCTGGAGTTGCCTTCTGAATGTGGCTTATACAATATTTCATCTGTGCTGACACCTTTCACTCTCAATTATTTGGCTGCTGTCAAAACAAATCAATCAAATTATAGCACCGTGTCTTCATGTTACTGTTCCATTGTAAGTTAGCGACATTAGCTTTGAAATACACGAAAGTATAAATTTTATCTCTATTATTTATTTAATGCGACTTTCTCCCATGTGAGTTATTTTCTCAACACAGCAAACTCAAATTATCTTATGTCAAATGTTGAATATATATTTACATTCTGCTAAGAATTTTTAAAATAATAGCACACAGGGGAACCAAGATGCATAAAAATGTATTAATGGAACTGCATATTTGCTCTAATCCTAATTCAGTGGCAAATGGCACACATACTACGTCTGCTTTTTAATTTTGGCTACAAGCATGGTGAGCACAGTCAATTTATATAATTTTGGAGAAAATGACACTAAAGCAAATGAAAAGGTCACCAAAGAGCTGAAGTTTTTCAGAGATTGATTGTGCTTACAAGACACAATTTTCTAAGATAAAACATTTCAGGACATTAAAACTGTATTATGTAAACTACAGTTTTTACAAAGCACAGATACGCTCATCGATGCCCAGAGACAAGCATCACAATGCTGTTTACTGCCCTAGACAGCTACAGTAGGTTTGACCCGAAGATGTTTCAAAAAGAAGAAGAGGGGGTGGGGATGGGAAAGGACTCAGACTTTCTTTTTGGAATTTTTTATGGTTGCAACTACATTTTTTAAAGAATAGATTTAAATCAATTGAGTTGCTTTTCAGCAAAAGAGCAAACACTGCTGAAGCTTTTATGTGCAAGCTCTTAAAATAGCTTCTTTATACATGGAAACTTGGCATGTCCTTGGAAGATAAAAACGCAAACCAACAGATATAATTTTTTTTGGTTCCAGATATATAAGGGTAAAGCAACAGTCAAAAGCTCCAATGTAAATGTGTAGATTGTGTTCAGTTGAAGAGAATCAAAACAAAGAGAGGATTGCAGGACACCCAGCAGAACCCGGTACCAAACAAGTGTGGCAATAAGTCCCACAAAGAAGGACCATTTCTGTACGTTCCAGGGGGAATAACATATTGATGGGCTCTTTCTCAGAGTCCTCGTGACTACCTCTTCTCCTTCCGTGGTCAGAATTGCGGTGTTCCTTCCCTAAACTCCTCTCTCCCGGAAACTCCTTCCCTCCCCAGCTTCACTCATATATGTTGATGGTTTCTACAGAAGGATCTCTAGCACAAATCCCATTTTGAGTTCCAGATGGGTATGAGTTCCCAAATGGCTCCTGAGATCTCTATTTCAATATTCCACAGGAAAATTGGGGGAAAAAAATCATGTCAAACTGAACTAATGATCTCCCTTCTCTTTCCTCTCAACCTCTGCCTTTAACCCATCACCCAGTCTTATCGGATCTACCTCCATGTCTCCTACATAGGCCCCTTGCTCTTCGCCACTGCCACCAGGACCCTTTCTCTCCTGGTTACGGCCATAGCCTCCTGGCCAGCCTGAAGGGCCCAGTGCCTACCACAGTGCCTGGCAAGGAGCAGGTGCGTCTAAGTCATTGTGGGTTCTACCAATCAACCTTTGTGCACAGTGCATGGGAGGAAATGAGGCTTAGCTCTTCTCTAGAGGAGGCTGAGAAACATACTCGTGATCTCTCCCCAGCCATGTGCTCTGCAAGAACTACACACGTATGAGAAGACAGGACTTTCTTGGAAAGCATTACCTCTCCATTCACCAAACAGTGGGTAAAGAGGGGAATGGGGCATCTCCATTTCCCTATTTTCCATGCTCCCCTCTCACACACACATACCTCCCATCGGTGTGAATAGAAAGTATTCTGATTTTTTAAAAAAACTGATTGGTGTAAATACTTTAGAATATTCAGAAAATAGAAGAAAAGCAATCACCCATTAGTCTCTTATGGTTCAGACCTGACCAGTGACACACTGGGGAGTATGTGTGTGTGTGTGTGCTCTTTGTTTTGGTTCCACAGGAAAGATGAACAAGCAAGCCCAGTTTCCTCTCATCGTGATAATGGGACAGTTTGAAAGGAATTTCAAACAACAGTGTTTTCTTCCTTTAGGCTTTAGTGCCGTTCTACTGGCAGCCATCTTGAAAAAAAGCTACTGACTTTTGCCAACTCTGATGGGAAACTTGGAATCAAATCCAGTTTGCAAACCCTAGTGTAGACACATTGCTAGATGCCATCAAAAGCCCTGATGGATTTACAGCCTTGTTATGTGCAAAGTGGGGATCAAACTACTTCCCTGCCTTTTGCTTTGAAAATAAATGCCTCAGCTTTGCTTTGACATTTATGTGGCAGCTGGAAACCATTATCCTTTGACAATGCTTTATTCCATTGACAGTATCTCTTAAATACGCAGTATACTAGTCATACTCCTCATTCATGTGCTCCTAGTTTAATCCATGCCCCAGTGCCTCAGTGATGCCTGCTTTAAGGATAATGGACTGCAGAACGGGCTCCCCAGCTATTTTAAATAAAAAGTCTGAAGGCTCGGAGATACAGTGGTTTGAAAAACTGCCCAAGGAAGACACACTGCAACTACTTTCCATAACTTCTTTATGGTGGATTTGGCATCATTGTATGGCATGTCAGGTGGGCTTTTCTGAATAACACTGCAAATATGAATTTATGCACTAAGTATTTTTAATATTGGACTGGGTGATGGCAAGTCATGTATCAGAGGCTGAGAAATCACTGCATGCTAAAAACCAGAGTCTGTTTTTCTCTCTTCTAGCCAGTGTGGCAGCTCCTCCATTCCCTTTTCTGTGAGTGATATTAGGCCTCTGAGCTGTTTGTGATGCCAGTGGGGAAACACCTTTCTGAGGGTGGGCATCACTAGACTGGCACAGAAGAAAATCACAAAAAAAGTCGTGTACTCGGCCACCTATGTGTTTTCCTCTTCATTGGTATCAAAACGCTCAGAATCACCTGCACCCTGCTAACAATTTCTTCTTCAATCAATAAATCAAGTACATTTAAGGGCAATTTTATGAATATTAAATGTTGCTCATACATATGAGAATGTAGGGTTGTTTTATGATTGTACTGTGTTTAATTTGAGGATTAAGGCAGTTTGAGTTGAGAGACACTTTTTATTTTTCTA
Source organism: Dasypus novemcinctus (assembly GCF_030445035.2). Taxonomy (NCBI): domain Eukaryota; kingdom Metazoa; phylum Chordata; class Mammalia; order Cingulata; family Dasypodidae; genus Dasypus; species Dasypus novemcinctus. Next base: position 19,106,240 of record NC_080677.1, read on the forward strand.
TTTTTTAAAAATTTATTTAATTTTTAATATTGTCTTTTTTTTTGAAGATAAATAGATCACACAAAACCTTATGTTAAAAAACTTAAGAGCTTCCCATATACCCCACTCCCCACCTGCCCGCTCCTCCCACATCAGCGTCCCCTTGCATCAGTAAGGCACATTCGTTATATTCATTTCATTTGGTGAACACAGCCTGGAGTACAGCTGCACCACATGGAGCATAGCTTACGTTGTATTTCACACTCTCCCAGTCCATCCAGTGGGTCATGACAGGATATACAATGTCCTGCGGAGAGATGCTTTTTAAACTGGTTTCTAGAAGGTCAAGTCAACAGATGCATAGATCTAACCTTGACAATGCTATTAATGACACTTCAGATATGACTTTCCACCTTAATGAATAGAAAGCTTTTCTGACTTTAAATAATACTGATTAATATAAAAACATTGGAATATTCAGAAAATAAAACCAAACAAAGTAATCACCGTTAATGTTTCACTGTCCAGAGTCTACCAGTAACACTTTGTTGAAAATCTTTTCCCTCTTCTGTGGTGTGTGTGTCTGTGGGGCTCCTTTTTAGTTTGGGATCAAATTATATACATTAGAACTTTTTATTATTATTGTGTTAATGTCTATATCTGAGAAATGAAACCTATACAGCTTTCTTTTAATGGGAAAACTTAAGTCTCACATTTCCATGAAACTTTTCCTGCCTTTAACCCCATCAGCAGTTGTGTACTCACACTTTTTATTATTTCATGTTTTAAAATATGTTGGTAAATACCAATAAAAAGGTTGGTATTTTATTAAGCACTACAGCATCCACTTTCTTTTATTCTTTTTTTTTAAGAAATGGAAGCATAATTTATATATGGTAAAATTGACCCTTTTAGGATATAGTTCTATAAGTGTGACAAACACATACAGTTGTATAACCACCACCACAATCACTACAGAGACTAGAAGCTGCATCATCCCTCAAAATTCCCTTGTGCTCCTCTAGAGTCAACTCCACCCCGAACCCTTTTCTCTGACAAACACTGAATAGCAATTTCTACAACAGTCCTTATGGTTTTGTCTTTTCCTGAATGGAACGATACTTTGTGCTCAATTATTATTTTAAATAACCCTGGCTGTTCTATATATTTTAATGCATTTTTACATTTATCATTTGAATTCTACTACTTTAAGAAATTGCTAATGCACTGTGTTCTAAGGAACTGCACGGATAATCCATGCAATCAAGTGGGTTCACCAAATAGAATTACAGAATCTCAGTGTTGGCGGGGATCTTAAAGGTCATATAAGTCAAATACTCATGCAGTTCATCCTCATTGAAATGACCATTGAAAAGTGCAGTGCCTCATAATGTAGTTTTCAATTATTTGCTCCCCTCCCTCCCTCTAGCGGCATCTTCATTCTCCACCCCATTGACTGCAGGCTTGAGCAGTTGACTTGCTCTGGCCAGTGGGAAGTGAGTGGAAGTGTGGTGTGCCACTTCTGAGCCAGCAAGTTGTATGGCTCTGTCTTTCTCCTTCCCCTTTGCAATGAGAGAGGTATGTCTCAGGCAGGGGCTGCTTCTTCAGTCTGTACCCTGTGGTGAAGGAGATGTGCAGCAGAACCACTGCTGACCTGCAGCCAACATGTCATAGAAACAAGAACTAAGCCTTTGGTGGCATAAGTCACCAAGATTTTGGGGTTTGTTACTGCAGCATAAGAGAGTGAAAGCTGAGTGATACAAATATCCTACCAATCCATTTGTTCAGTGTTTCGTAATTAAGACTCTGTGATTAGCTTTTCTTAACCTTTAGGACTTCTTTCTGGGACCCTCTTTCCCCAGATATTGTATGGCTTATTCCCTTGTGTTAGAGAGACCTTTACTGATGACCATGCCACTGAATCACATGAGGATTCCTGTTGTGGGCTTACATTCCTGGGGCATTCCTAAACAATGGATGTTCCAAATAAATTCACACAGATATTCTCTGTGGCACCAGAGTCAAGCATCGCAAGCTGTTTCCCTTGCTGCTCTAGATGGCTATAGTCTTGAAGTGTGAAAAAAGAAGAAAGAAAAAAAAACTCAGATATTTTCGTTTTGAGATTTTTAAGCTCATCTTAAGATTTTAAAGAAGGGAGTAAGTGTTACAGGAAAGGAAAATAAAAGAGAGAAGGGAAGGGGAAGTGGAGTAACGGGGGAGGGGAGGGAGTTAGGGTTGGTGCTTTCTGGGGAGAGTCTGTGCAAAGGCCCTGGGATAGGAGAACTTCCAAGGACCACGAAGGAGGCCAGAGTGCCTTCACACTGAAGCCAATTAATTGAAAGCAGGGAGTAAGGGGGTGAGAGGGCAAAATAAATGAGTCTCAAGACATAAGGCTTGGAAAAAACTTTGGCACAGAGAACTGATGGGAAGCAAAATAATCCAAAGCACTCTACATTTCTGAGAGAGCTGTATTCCCAAAGAAGCCACACAGCTTTAACTATTGGAAACTTCAAATAACACTTTGGCTCCCAAGATTCCACAAGTCACACTCAGAATGATAAAGTCTCCAAAGAAAGATAGGCTATTCCTCAATGTTCCTTCAGATATGGCCAAGGAAGATACTGGATACCAGAGGGTGTAGCCAAGGTTCCCCAAGAACAGTGGCCAACGGTGCTTCACTAGAGATGCCTAATGAGGAACCCTCTTCCTACCCCCAGAATAGGGGACCATCACCAAGTCCACATCTGGAACTTTAGAACTGCTATGGATAAACAAATGGTAGCACATCTTTTACAATGAAACACTAGCAATAAGTTAAGAGAAATGAACTACTGATGCACACAACCACATGGATGAATCTCAAAAACATTATGCTGAGGGAAAGAAGTCAGATACAAAAGAATACATACTCTGTGGATCCATTTAGAGGAAGTTCTTTAAAATCAGGCAAAACTAATCTATGGTGACAGAACGCAGATCAGTGGTTACTTGGTTGAAGAGGGGCATGAGGGAATATTTGGGGGTGATGAAGATATTTCATATATTGACCGTGGTACAGTTTCCACCACAATGTATAAGCAATGACCAAAACTCATTGAACTGAGTGCTTAGGTTCTATACGTTTTAACGTATGCAAATGTTGTATGGTAAATTAAAGCAATATAAACAGGAAATGTAACTTGCACATGAAATTCCTAGTCCCAATGTTATTTTCACATACTTTACTATGTGTGGACTTTAGTTTTGGGAGTTAGGGAAAACTAGGATTCTGCCAGAGGGAAGGGCAGGGAAACCATCCTTGGCCTTGATTTTTCAACTCGCCTTGAACCTAATTGCTTTTCCATGTTCAGGTTAAGCAGCACTTCCTAATGTATTTTTGGTCATTAATTTAAATGTTACGCCTGACTTAACTGGAATGTTCACTCTTTGATATAAATCTCCTCCTTAGCACATTTATAGTCTCCATTTACGTTGCCCCACAGTGATTAGTGGGTCATCCTGGCCTTTGCTAGAACAAGTCACCACCCTAAATCATCTGTGCTAGATGTAGAACCACCTCTGCTGTCCCTTAAACCTCTTTGCTGCTTGTGGTCACTGGGGTTGAGGCCATATCTATCTATATTTTCTGTGCACATTTTTTAAAAAAGTCAGAAAATCCAGCACGTTTGGTATGAGTTTCATGCCATTTGCCATATCAAATAATAATCTGTTCCCACTCTAGGACAATTGCAAATTACATTTTCACTAATGCTGTCTGTTTTCCCAAATAATAAGTAAAATGGAAAACATTGATTTTTAAAGGAGTTTGTAACATATGTGACAGGGTCACCATAGTCCCTTTCTTTGAGGTTTATGGTCATTATCAGTTTTACTTCTCGGTGTGGGCTCACGGACAGCTGAAACCAGAGCCTGTGACAATGGATGCAGGAATGGAAGGACCTGGGGTAGGTGATAGAAGAAGCCACCAGAAGGAGGGAAAGGGGCACTCGAAGGTGAGATAGGAGAAGGCAAAAATCTTCACCTACTTTATGTAGGGACACTAAGTCATTTCCAGGTTGTATCTGAGTTTAGAGCATTTCTGAGTTTGAATCCTACTGGAACTTCTAAGGACATCCCTAATAGAACCTAGACCGACCTTGACTTCAGCATCTTCAGCGTTCAGAGTTAGTCTAAATCTCTGTACATATACATAAGAGGTTCTCCTGGTCTACGTGGTGATCCCAGTGGGTAGGCAAGACAGTGCCTGCCGAGCCCACTGTCCCTCCTGCTGAGCAGAGGAGCCCTAGCATGCTTCTAGAGGACGTTTGTGCATGTTCCGTACCACACTGCCCTTCCCCCTGCCCCAACCCACACGTACGTCACAGCTGAATAGACGAGTTTCTCTCTAATCTGGCCAGTGAACCCTCAGGTAGCCTTTATGAAAAGACTTCACCCAAGAGGAATTTTCTATCTTTGAGAGTTTGCATTTTAGATAGAGATGGAAAAAGGGATAAAGATAAAGGTGATGGGTATTGAGAGAGCAATGGGTACCTCCTGGTGAGGGCATGAGTTGGGAAGATACACATACTCGGAGGAGACAAAATAGAACACGAGTGCATCCAAATTATGGGTTAGCCAAAAAGTGGTGGGGAGGGAAAGGAGAAGACGGAAGGCAGGCTATTCGTTATTTTGAGGGTGTCAGTTGGACACTGCCTGCTGCTGAGGTGAGGATGATATAGCCTGTAGCTTAGAGGCACACTGAGTTCCCCAGTGCCCAAAGCACATTGCAAGGTCTCAGAGGCTGCACTGCAGGGCTGTTTGTAGGTTCAGGCAAGACTTCTAACTCTTACTCCTTTGCATCTCCTTCCCAGAAGACCCCATCTTTTACGTAGACAAAGCAAATCTCTTTCTTGCAAGTCAGAAACAGAAGAAAGGGAAAATAATTCTCAGTCTATGCAGATGGACTTTCTGCTGGACAAGACGGGCTCCTCTTCAGCCAGGAAAGGCTTTTGCTGGATACCATCTGAGAGCAGCCGCTGCAATAATACTTCTGATTCAGCAGGAGACCTCCCAAATGTTCCCAAATAAGTTGTTCCTTGCAATCACTGGTCTAGAGTGGTGAGAGAGCAGGTTGGATGAGGGCCCCTAACAGCCATGCGGCACCCCCAACCCCCTGAGAATCTCAGAATCTAGCAGAGGGGCCTGCTGGTAATATCTGGGGGGAGTTGCCAAATGAATTTTGGAAAAGCCCCCCAGACCGGCAATTCCTCAATTCAGGAATCACTAGGGATCAGTCAAAGAGGCAGATTCTGCGCAGTGGGTCTGAGGCAGGCCCTGAGGTGCTGCCTTTCTAGAGAGCTCCCATAAGGTGCCGTTTATCTGGGGAGCCGGCTTTGAAGAGGATGGGGTGATGTGAGCACCCTGCCTGAGTTGGAAAAGCCCCTCTTGACCAAACATGGCATCGTTAGTGCTCATTAAAACACGGGCGTCCTGCGTAGACTCCTGAGAGCTATTTCCCATTACCTGAGAGCGAAATGTAAATGAACAGGCACTCAACCACTTTAGGTAAAAGGGAGACTACTCAAAGACTCATCCCTGAATTCCAGACTATTCGAACACTGACGTCAGTAATTTCTTCCCCTGGCAAACCTGTCGCTTTTGCACTGCAAGAGCGGGCAGGTTAGAGAGGTGGGAAAATGGTCAGAGGTAATTTCCAGCTGGCCCAATTGTGAACTGTTTTGTGAATAAAAGCTTAACACTTCACAGTGAGGTAAAGGAAGACCATTCGGGACTCACAGGACCCGGCCTACTCCAGACCAGAGGCTTAGAATGTACCTTCTGCCTCCTCACACTGACCAATCAAATCTCTGTTTGACAAAACTACCCCAGATGGCAGGAAGTCTGTTACAGACGGGCACAGTTGCCAGTCACTTTAAGACTCTTGGAAACATCGGGCTGAGTACTGTGCTCATTGCAAAGGGGCAGGCCGGGAGGAGGGGGCTGTGCTCCGCCCTGGCTGTGGGTAAGGAGGCATCGCTTACTGACAGGATGCTGCCCTCGAGAGGATGAGACTTGAAGTCATCTAGGCCTGGCTGGGTCTCGAGGTCACCCAGGACCCCTGCAGATGACGTTCTGGCCTGACGGCCTGGAGTTCCAGGGCCTTCGCCAGTATAGCCCGGGAAGCTTCACGGCCGTGGGCACTGTCTAGAGACCATCGAGGGCTTCGAGTGGCTGCCTGGCCATTGCGCCCTCAGCCTTCCGCTGGCTGCTGGCGGGTGGATCAGCTCCTGCAGCCCGTGAGCAGCTGGCACTGCCCTTCAGGTGGTGGACGTGGACCTTGCAGTCCTTGGAGATACGCGACACTTCCTTAATTGACTGTCCCTGTGCCCTGGGCTACTTCTTGTGCCGGTGTGTCTGGGTCTTACCTGGCTTTAGCCCTGGAAGTCCCTGGTCCCGGGAAAGCCCCCACTCCCAGGCAAATCAGGAGGGCTGGTCACCCGGCTCCGTGGACGGGTGAGGTCTGGGCGATCAAGAAGTTGGGTGGGAAGATGTGGAGGAGAAAAGCCCAGGTGGGCTGGAAGGTGGGAATTCCCTGGATCCTCAGCTTAGGACTTTCCTCAGGTTAGGAGTTGAGATTCATTCCTAAGGCTATTAATGAAAGGTTGGACAGTGGCTTAGCTCTGAAGACTAACTAAAGAGCTTTTCCTATAACCGACTGACCTGCAACTGGAAGGTGTTCTATTTTAATGACCCCTCTCGCCCCCTCTAATATCATAAAAGATTCACTTGTGTAGTTGGCAAGAGCTCGACTCTCAACACTTTTATAGATGATGCTGATAGGGAAATTATGGCAGAAGCAAAAAACCAAAGAATAAAAAGAACTAGCTCTCTGGTTGAGCTTATACAATCAAAGATTCATTTTCCAAAATAAAAGACATTTCCTGAAACCAAGAGTGCCAAAAAAAAAAAAAACCCGAAAAACAAAAACAACAACAACAACAACAACAAAACCATATCCCAAACCATAAGCTAATACTTAAAATTGAGGTTTTGTTAAAAAAAAAGAGAGAGAAAAAGAAAAATCTTGATGGAAATCTACATCAGGGCACTGATTTTGAAGTCTTGAAATAAAATAACAGGTATGCAAGTCAAGTTTCAGAATATCAAACCATGATGAAGGTATAACAAGTCTTTTTTTTTTTTGACTTTGGAGTCCATCTTAACCAAGCAGAATTAATTCATGACCTAAGAGTTCTGCAAGCTTATGTTTATTTATGATATTTGATATTCCCATAAGCACAAATGTCCCAAATGGAAGGCTGCATTTTGATAATGCCCATTTCTTCATTAAGATTTCATCATCCACCTACACTAAAAGGTCTCTCCCTACACTTTGTTACTTCTGTTTTCACTTTGAGGATTCCTGCCTTATTTGTTTAATCCAGAGAACCTGGCTTTTCAGGCACTCTCAAAGTTGAAACAAGCGAAGTTTGCGCATTAGCATGTCTCAGGCATGCATGATTTATGAATAGCAGGTTTCTTGGCACAATTTAATAGTATGAGAGAGATTATTTTAACGTTAAAGTGGAAGTCAAGAAGTGGCAACAATGGGTAGGCTGTTAGAACAAACAGCATGCAAAGAAGTTTGGGGCAGGAGGTAACCAGTTCTTACTTGATCTGTTTCTTAATCTGTGTGGCTGATGCTCTGAACAGTTTAACAAATTTCAAGGGGTCTTGACATTTCCCCAACGAAAAGTTTCTTTAAATTGTTATTCTGATAATTTACCCAGCTGAAAGCTTATTCTATAACATATTTAATCGCTAGCATTTGTATCAATGGAGGAAACAAATGTCTTCGACCAGTCTAAAATAAATTAGTTTCCTCTTTATTCGGCTTCCTATTCATATTCCGGCCATTTCCACACCATGATACTTCTTCTTCTGAAAGTCTTTTGTAAATCGATCTAGCAATCCATGTTTCCAAATCTTTTAAAGAAAAGTCAAGCCCATTGTGATATCAAGAGGACTACTCTTTCAAAGTAAAATTAGAGTCTAAATCTTAATATGCCCATGAAATATAAAAGGTTTGATATAGAAGTCTCTTTTTCTCATTAAAATGACCCAAATCAATATAATTTTTAACAATTATAATTAAAATATTCTTGAAATAGTAATTGAATTAATTATTCCCAATAATGTTTTGTATTTGGAAGTTCCACCCCTTCACACACAAGCATGCAATATCTAACCTTGTTTTGGATATGGCTGAACTGAAGAGCCTGTGAAATGATAACTCAAGTCTTCAAATAGCAAGACAGTAATTTTATAGCATTTTAAATGTTTCATGCAATGATTGCTCCTAAATGCTGTCAGAAGACCTGAAATGTTTTGATAGAAAGTTAGGAAATGAAGAGTGAGAAAGCTCATGACTTGAGCAAGGTCAGGATTGACAGACAACTTGGAACTTTACTTCTTCCGTACACCTTCCCTGCCCTTTTAGTGGAAACGACGCAGAACCAGTTTCACCATTCTGGGAACCATCCCCATCCCTTCAGAGACCACTGGCCCCTGGGTCGAGCCCCACAGGGCACCGCACGCGGTGGGTTACCTTGGAGATTTTGCAGTGGCAGAGTCATGATGCCTCCAGCTGCAGCCGCTGCTACCAGCCCTTGGATGTTGGTGAGATTGGCCGTGGGCAGTGTAAGGACGAGTCCCTGCTGGCCTGGAAGCTGGCCGGCCATGTTGAAGGGGATGAGGATAGGCTGGTTGAGGGCCGGCGTGCCTCCCGGCATCACGCCGGCGACAGCAGAGGCCAGCTGCTGTGCCGTCAGAAGGGACTGCAACGAGACAGGCAAACCTGGTTCACTTTCCTGCACAACGGAAACACGGGCTTTGAGAGCATTTCCTTCCACTTAAGCAGGCAGGTGCAGAAAGTTTGGCCAGTAGGAAAAAAAAATTGAGATCGCATTTCATTTCTTTCTTTGTTGTAGTTCATTAGGCTGGACTTCCATGGAGGAAGTCAAATATATTTAAAACTAGTACCTTACACCTATATGATATTCTTCCACCAAATTTTCATTTGCACATGCCTTGATTTATTCTGTGTTGGTCTAGAAAAAAAAGAACCCACCGAGATCAGTAAAATGTTTGGATTCAAAAATAGCAACAAGGGCTATTTTTGTCTATTAAATTAGCAAAAGTAATGTCAATCTACAGTGATGCCATCAGGTGGATCTATGTCATTACCCTTTAGGAAAGCAGTTTGGAAATACATGTCAAGAGCTGCAAAAATACCTGACCCCTACTGCTGGGATAGAGTCTGAAGTTATAATTCAAAAGGAAAAAAGATAGATGCGTGAAAATATATATTACGTTTTAAAATACATAAATGCTGAAAAATCATTCATTAGAGTATGAAACTCTTATCCAAGACTTTCAATATTTTAAAAAGTATATAGCATGATTCTATAAAGTACTAGGCATAGAACAAAGCCTAATCTATAATAGCCAGGCACTATTCTAATGCTTTATGTGCATTAACAGTTATCCTACCCGGGAGGTGCAGAGAGGTTAAGAAACTTGCCCAAAGTCTCCTATATAGTGGTGGTGGTAATTCAAGTCCAGGTGGGCTGGTTCCCTTTTTTGTCACCACCTCCCAGTACATGGAGCAGATTAACGTGCAGCTTTGTTATTTGAGGATTAGGAGGGCACTCCTTATACCTTCCCCTCAGGACCCCTTCTGGAAGACTTCTGAGGAAGCCCCGGGACTAGTTTTAAAACCACGGCTCTAGCCTCCATGAGCCCAGTTCCTACACTGTCTGCTATACTTTCCTAAAGTTGCACAACCTAATTGTGCCTCTCCTAAAAGGAGTATAAAATTATGCCGAAACACAACACAAACAGACTTGGGGAATAAGTTTCCCGGCCCGCAGCATTTCTTTTTCTTTTTTCACTTGCTGGAGATTGAACCTGGGACTTTGTATGTGGGAAGCTGCCTTTGAACTGACACACATCAGCTCCCTGAGTTAGCTTTTTCATCTGTTTCACTTGTTGTTTGTTTTTGTTTTTTTTTCAGAAGGCACCGGGAGCTGAACCCTTGTGGGAGGCAGGTGCTCAACTGCTTGAGCCACATCTGCCCCCAGCATTTCTTTGTTAACAGAACATAAGGGCTTAAGGCAGGGCATGCACTCTCCAGTTGGCTATGGTCTCTGTCACTCCTCACTGTCCTGCATCTGTCATGTGGCTCATCTAGCCCACAGGCATTAGAATTTGATATCCCCAGTATGTTCATGTACTCATACACTTGTATGTGATTCCCCCCACACATGCACAATGTAACAAGCATGAAATCTGAAAAGGGGTTGAGACTAAGAAACCCATTTCCGGGATTCTGGTAAAACTCTCTGCAGGCTTCAGGAAGTGAGCATACGTCTTCTCTGAGCCTTATGTCCATGGCACAGAGGCATCTGTGCTCTGAGAGGGACTGTGAGATCTGAGGCCATAGGGAGGCCGTGTGGCAGCTGGACCAAGAAAGTCCAGATAAACGCAAACTCTCGGTTTGGGTTTTCAAACCTTGAAGTGGAAAGCTGTCCAGATTCTGGAAGTGATCAATTTACAGGGACAAAAGGGAGAGAAAGGCCCTTTCCATAAAAGATCTCTGAAAGTTTTACACCACATGTTAGAGGTTAAAAAAAACAACAACCTAGCCTGGTTATAATTGTGTTCTACATCTCCATATAACCCACATCAGGCTGCAAAAAACAAATATTGGACTTTAAAAAATAATGAATGTATTTATTAATGCAGGAGCTATGTGTGATGTACAGTATTGTCAAACCCAATGAGCTGAACTTGCATTAAAATTGCATTAACTTTTTTATATTAAATCACATCTTGTATTTCAAAAATGGCTATAGTAAGGTTGAAATAACTTAATTTTCTTCATACTCTAGTCATTAAAGTTTTACTTTTCTGGAAAACCACATGGTCGCCAACAGCACAGTTGTAATGGGTTTTAATGAAAAGAAAAATGTTTCCAAATGATTAAAAAACAACCTTGCCCTTAAAAAGAGTTTTGCAAACACATTTTCTCTTGATTGTTTTTAATAAATAATGTAGTCATACAGCTTTCCATGCAGAAATTCATCACCATCTTTGCTCTGTTGGAGCTCATTGGCTTTAACTCATTATTATTTATTTGGTTATTTATATGGTTAAATCACCCCGAATGCAGCCTCTCGGGAGGCAGATGTGAGCTACTGACCTGTGGCCCCACTGGGAATGTGGGGTGGGTTTGACTGGCCTGGTGTTGGTCAGGGGTGCCTGGGTCTGACGGTGGCAGGTTTCCTCTGGCCCCTGGAATACAAAAGAGAAGGGCTCCTTAATGTAAGTCCAGCTGGGAACTGCACGTGACGCCATTTTCCTGTGATGTCACATGCCAGGAAGGCATAGATGAGACACCAGAGGGGCTTATCCATAGCCCCAGCGCTTAAATCAGCTACCTCAATGATGCTAACAGATCTTCAGGAGGGCCAAAGTCACCCCGGGAGGTAGAAGGAAAGGACAACAGGCAAAGTGACAGCATCATCACTTGCACCAGTAGGCGTGCATGACACATCAGTTTGCACAGAGTTCACTAGTCTTGGGAAACCACATCTTTTGGGCATTGGGAAGCAATAGCTCATCTAATTTCCTAAAACCAAAAAAGAAAGTGTGCTCTCAGACCAAGTATGTCTCTTATTATCCCTCAATATGGCTTATCCATTGTCTTCATACTTTGAGGCCCTCTTCCCACACAAGACTTAAGGACAGAATCTCATAAACATGTTTTGCTAAAAACAAACCTTTTTTCAATGCATTTTATGCAATGTTCTTAAAAATATGGATCTCCGTAAACAAGTTTCCTGAGTACTAGCTGAAGCAGTAGGAATCCCACATTTACTCCAAGGAGTTGAAAAAGTAATGTTTCTACTATCTGCACTCTACTAAGCATAGAACACAAGTTATTTTCTTTGCTAGCATCCTGTTGCACACCAAAGCATGAAAACTGAAATTCCACCAAACAGCAACTCATTCAAACCTTCTGAAACATTATCATTTCTCTGTGTGAGCTTCTGTACTTTGTTTCAGGACAAAGCATAGAAGGTAAGATAGTGGCGGTATAAAGAAAGACATTTTATTTATTAATACATAAATAAACAAATGAACAAAGAAACAAAGTCGGCAGCTGTGTTTGAGGGTTTCCAGTTGGTCAGCTTCTGTTTTCTTGGAGTTTTCTAATGGGTGGTTGAAATCCATTTCCAAGCAAAACTTAACAAGGTCCTCTTCCTGATATTTGTCCCATGAATAGCAAGTAGAAGACAATTCAAAACCTGTTTACTGGCATGCAATGGACAGTCAAGGAAAAAAGGATATGATTCTGTCACACTTATAAATTTTAAAGAAGGTATTATTGGCTCATTTAAAGCAAATTCTTCTATATATTCTCTAAAGGGACAGACTTATAAATAATGGAAATGTGGAAAAAATACTTTAGCACATTAAGCTACAAATAAAATTGACTGCTACATATTATTCAATTGACTTCTATCTCCACAGCGATGTGTCAATCATAACAGAATTTTATAACAGGATTAAGCAATAAATGTGCAAAGCCATTATGCAGAAATCTGAAAATCTGATTAATTTGTAATATTTTTTTGTGCAGAAAGTCAGGAATGGACATTGCTTGGGGAATACTTACAAGCATTCTATTGAAATTTCTAAATTGATTTGGAACAAACTAATAAAAACACAGACTTGCTGACATTTTATAAAGTGAATTCTGTCAAAATATGTTTGGCATTTTAATGATTGCTGTCATTTAATAACAAGAGCAAGATGACCCATCATAAGATGCCAACAATTTCCCCATAATGTGCAGGAGATGACCTTTCTTCTAAATTTTTATATGTGATTTACCTTTTATGTTGGAAAAGCTGGGCTTTTTAAACTGGCAGGTGCATTGTGCAGTAAATTTCACACAATCTCTGTTCTTAAATATGAAAGTTCTACTTTTCCTTAAAATTCACAGCACAGCTTTTCATGCTTTTATATAGCTAACCAGTTTACACAGAGATACTTTTCGCCAAATATCTAGATTAGGAAAGTTTTTAAATGGCTAAAAATCCATTTTAGTGTAGTGTTTGAAGGTAGTTTACAAAATTGTTGCTTTCCCATACTCTCTGGGCATGGATTTTTACACCAGCCATTGAAAAGAGTTTTACAATGCACAGAGAAAAAGAAAATCTTTTTAAACCATGAAAAATATATATCTTAATTTAAAAATATTCTCTCCCATGCCAGGTCTTCTTTCTCATATTTCTGTCACAATTTGAGGTCCACATTTTGATTCTGTTCCAAATGACAGCCCGATGTTACATCTAGGATCTGCTCCATATACGTGTGGTGGCAATAAGATTGTATGTCTGCTACCAGTAACTTGACACTGGTTGCATTTGTGTACATTTTACTTTTTGTTGCGTGTGGTCCTTGTCCCTGCACAGTAGCCTGTTCTGTGGCTGGTTATTCTCAAAACCTGTGATCAGCTCAGTATAGGACAAATCCACACAATTTCACGTGTAAAATGCAGTCTTTGACAGGCTCTAGAGGAGATTATGTATGCTCTCCTGCCTGGATCAAAAAGTAATGTTTCTTCTATCTGCACATCTCCATTTTCCCCAAACACATGTATCACACTTAACCTTGTAGGACCACAAATGAATCTGTCTGGCCATCAGGTGGCTCCTGAATCAGGTGGTTCTTGGGCTCAAAGGGGAAAGCTGGTACTCGGAATGAATAAATGAAGTTCAGCTAAGGGCTTCAGAGAGATGTGAAGCAACATTTAGTCATCCGTTAGAAGAGAATTTGCGCTTTGATATTTCCATGGGCACTGAAATGAAAACACATCTTGAATGGGCTGGGCAGGTTCCTCCTGATAGAAACAGGTGGAAGGTGTTCCACCTCTGGAGACCAGGGAAGTCCAGACTCTGTGGCCTGGTCTGAAGTCAACAGTCTCTGCTTTGAAGGCAAAAACCAAGGGTTCTATTAGTGCAAGGACTGGGTTTGCTGGACACCATTTTATGCTCAACCCCTTGTTTATCATGCATTTCATTCATAATTTATTGAATAGACACTCAAAAGAAATAGGAGCTTGTCTTTTAATTTTAGGGGTGGGATAATTCCCTTAAGATAGGTACCCACTTTGATTTGATGATTTACTATCATTTAGCATAAACCTTGAAAATACTTTTAAAATATTGGCTGATAGGAACATCCTACCTCAATTCCAATCTTGAGAGGAAAGCAGTTTGATTTAAGGGTTAAAAGTGAGGACTCTTTTAAATTTGGAACCCTGCCGGGATTTAGAGTTAGCTATGCCGTTTAACTAAGTCTGTGAACTTGGCCACATTTTTCAACTTCTTTATGCATCAGCTGTCTCTTGAATAAGACAGTGATAGTAATAGACCCTACTTCATGAGGTTGCTGTCATGGAGATTTAAAGAGCTAAAATAGAGTAGATTGTTGGGAAAACATCTGCCTGCTGCATGATATTTATCTATGTTGGCTATTACTTTATAATATTTAATGTGTCCATAATAGTAACCTGCCCCAAACCAACTGAATTCTATTCTTATCCCTGTGTATGTAGTCCACATTTCCCATACACCAGCTGATGGGGACCTCTGTTTACTGACCCTGAGTACAAGAACTTTGTACCAGGTGAGTACACCTGAGTACAGTCCTTTGTACCAGGACTGCTTGGGATTGAACTAAGGAGTCAGGTCTTTAAGATCCTGCAAAGTGAGATATACTGATTCCTTTAGCTAACTGTGGAGTGATCATGAAATACGGTGCCAAGATACTGGCAAATACCTTCCAAATTCTCACACAGACCTTCTGGCCAGTAGTTCTCACCCAGGTACATGTATCAGAATCACTTGTGAAGCTGCTTGGAAATATCAAGCATCCCCTGTGAGGCTGCTCACAGAACTTCTGAGAGGTTGCTCCATGCACATTTTATAAAGGCCCATAGGTGGTTAAAGACCAATGGGGGAGGGAAGCAGAGGTGGCTCAACTGATAGAGTGTCTGCCTTCCATATGGAAGGTCCAGGGTTCGATACCCAGGGCCTCCTGGCCCCTGTGGTAAGCTGGTCCACGCGCAGTACTGCCACAAGCAAGGAGTGCTGTGCCACGTAGGGGTGCCCCACATGCAAGGAGTGTGCCCTGCAAGGAGAGCCACCCCGCACAAAAAAAGGGCAGCCTGCCCAGGAGTGGCGCTGCACGCCCAGAGAGCTGATACAGCAAGATGACGCAACAAGAAGAGACACATTCCTGGTGCCACTGACAAGAATGCAAGTGGACGCAGAAGAACATACAGCGAATGGACACAGAAAGCAGACAATGGGGTAAAGGGGAGAAAAATAAATAAAATAAATCTTAAAAAAAAAAAAAAGGACCAGAGGGAGGGAAAACAGTGGCTAGATGCTGCCCAGGCAAGCTGGGACCACCTTCATGCTGAGGGTGCTGGGGACAGTTATTTTTATGGATAGCAGAGGGGTCATCAAATACCTTTACCTACTGGGTTTCCAAGTTTCTTCACCTAGATTATCCTTCCATCTCTGTCTTGGTTGATTTCCAGCTTAGCCAGGGGAAGAACCATCTCAGACACACATATGTTATAATTATGCTTTGCTCACAGGTCATTCCAAGAGCAAAAAACCTGATTTTAAAGGGATCATCCTATACAGTGCTAAAATAGCATCTGACAGGAGTCGAGGCTCTGCAAAGGCAGGGAGCCCTGAGAAAAATCTGTGACAGGTTATCAGTGATGACGACATTCACAGACTGATTAGGAGTTTGGATGGTACACTTTGATAAAACGCTCTGAAATTGTTGAAAGGCCTGCTTCTCCGCGGGCATTCCCTCAACACCGTGTTTCCAGGGTTGCGCTCTCCTCTGAAGGTAGCCAGGCTTCCTGCAGATGCCACTGTGCTGGGGGAACTGGACTGCCTGTCTGCAGAACCGAGCGGGGTGGTACCTCGGACCCTGTCCTCACCGTCACCTTCCCTTCATGACTTCCTGAGGGAGGACAGAGCCTCCCAAGTTCCACCCCACCCAGCTCGAGGTTAGAGTTCCCTAAGGACCACCGCCACATTCCACACAGCAACCTCGTTTTTCTTTGGACTTTTTATTTTTTGGATGATGGGTTTTCCCTAAATAGGCAAACCACTTTCAGCACCACTTAGCTACTCTAAAAGTAAAATACATGAGCACTCCTGAATAAGGTTTTGAAGTTTTCCCCCCTTTTTGGGGTTGACTCTTCAAATAACACATTTTAAGGAACAAATAACAATGTTTTTGAATCCTTGGAGGGTATAACCCTTTCCAGTGCCTGACTTCATTACTTTTGTGAAAAAGAAGATGTGAAGGCTATAGCAGAGCCGAGAAGGAAACAGGATTGCAAATGCAAATTGCTTATCCCAAATAAACCAGTTCTGCATTTCCCATGTGTGGACCCTCCCTCCAAAGCACAGTGCATAACAGTCCCTTGTTAATGGCCAATGCATTTTTAATAAAGCAGGTCCTTCAGATGGAGAGTTTGGGTTTCTGTCCTCTATGCATTAGCACAAATATAATCACATGAAGGTCACCAAGATCTTTCAGCTTTTTCTGGTATTCATGTCTTCTTATCCACTGTCTGCAGTTTTCACTGTTGAGTCAGGTAATGCAAAGGTTACTTACTACAAGATGGGCAGCCGAATGCATTATTATTTCATGTTGGGCATGAGAACCCCAGCTAAGCAGGTTGGAAGTCTTCTCTAAATTAAACTTCCCATTCTTTCAATTTCTTCCAGATTACTAAATGCCAAAGAGGGAGTGGAAGTGTCTATAAAAATCTCTTCAGAGCTACCACAGCTGTTTGCTATTTTTCATTGTCTTCAGGGTTTCTTCATATGATACTGGCCACACATGTACTTATGGATAGAACACTATAGAGCAGGGGTTGCATATGTACATGATAAGTGAAAAGGAGATTTGGGATGCTTATCTTGAGAAAGCATAAAAAGAAACCTTACAAATCACTTTTTTCAACTTGATTATCTGAAGACATTTTGTAATATCTACCCAAAACCATTCAGATATTGCTTCAATTCTACCAGTAGATTTCATCTAAGTGTGCTATAGACTATTTCAAAGGCATTTTTTTCCTCAAAATTTACTATATTTCTCTTCAGTCTTTCTCCAACAAATTATCATTTATTTTCACATCCATTTATTAAAAGCAGAGCTGGGCTTCTATAATACCCAGTCTAAAAAGGTCTCAATTTCTGTTAATGCTTCTTCTAGGAGAAGAGAATGAAAAAGAAAGTGACACCAGACATCCTGTATTAGTCAGCCAAAGGGGTACTGATGCAAAATACCAGAAATCTGTTACTTTTTATAAAAGCTATTTATTTGGAGTAGAAGCTTACAGTTACCAGGCCATAAAGCATAAGTTACTTCCATTACCAAAACCTTTTGCCATGTGTTGGAGCAAGATGGCTACTGATGTCTGCCAGGGTTCAGGCTTCCTGGGTTCCTCTCTTCTTGGGGTTCATTTCTCTCTGGGTTCAGCTCCTCTGTTATCTCCACAAGGCCAGCTGTAGACTATTAGGCAAATGACTTGTTTCCCTTCCCAGGGTTTTCTCTCTTTCCTCATGACCAAGCTCCTTTTTGTGCTTACTTCCCAGGGCTCCAGCTCAAGACTCCAGCATCAAAAACTCCAACATCAAAACTCCAACTAACTCCTGTACTCTGCCATGTAGTTTAGTCTGCGAGTCAACACCCTACTGACATGGCCCAATCAAAGCCCTAATCATAATTTAATCATGCCCAGGTATAGGGCAGTTATAATATCAAATTACTACATATGCTTTAGTGGAATTCTATGACAAACTGGCAGCCTACGAAGAACTTTGGGGTATGGATTATCCATTGGGTCTTCTTTTCTCCAGAAGTGTGTATATTCTTTCAGGGCAAAGACTGTTTCTTACTCATCTCTGGCTCTCCTGCAGGCCAGCTCTAGGATTTTGTAGGAATGTATATATGCATGTACACTTAGATGTATGTTGGTACTTATGTACATACTAGTTTAGTGAGTTGGTATTCTTAACTTGATGGAGATATGTATCAAAGTGTGCTAAATCAATTTAGACACTAGAGTTCAAGCCACCTGAAAATGGTTTGCCTAATTTTAAAAATGTCTTTTTTTAATCTAAGGAGTCTTACTCATTCCCACAAACTTCTAGGAAATGAATACTTCATCTGACAACATCACTAATTGGGGGATGACTTCTTCCCTCTCAACTGGAATTCAAGGGTGTGCAGTCTGTGTTTAGCCTGGGCTTTTATTCCCTCCATGGTGCCTCCTTTTATGCTTCATCCATCCTGAGCCCTACACAGGGCCGACTATATAACTTATGGGGATCAGAGGAGAATGGAAAATGCAGGTGCCTGGCATGTTCCCCTACCCCCCAGGTTACCACCCCTACCCCAAGGGATTTCAGCCTCCCTTCTGGGATACTAGGTATCTGGATTGGTGCCGGAGGCCCCCTCTGAGTTGCTCACTGAATGCACTGATCTTCCCTGGAGCCTGGGTCCCCTCGAGGGCCAGAAGGGGGTGGGTCATAGCCAGGTTCAGGCTTCGGGAGTGGCACCCCTGGGCGCCAGGGGTCAGAGTAACCCAGAATCTAATCTGTTGTGGGACCCTGCTGAAGGCTCTGAACTCCTCTCTCCTACCCTGTGTTCCAGGTACCACCAGACTTCACTCGCACAACACAAAATCAAAGCTAAAATTATTAGAGGGAGGTTTTTGGGGTGGGAGGAGTGGGATGGGGGGGTGCGGGGTATACAGGAACCTCCTATATTTTTTAGTGTAACAGTTTTTTTCTGATGTATATATCTTTAAAAAAATACATTTTATAAAAATGATGTGATGGGGAGTGGGGAGTGGGTTATATGGGAACCTCTTATTTTTTGTTTTTTTTATGTTTTTTTTTAATGTAACATTCCTTGTGATCTATTAATTAAAATTTTTTTTTTTAAAGACGGGGAAAAAAAAAAAGAACTTCAAGACTATGCCCTCAGAGCATTAAGTCCCAAGCACAGGGTCCCTCTGGGCATGGACGCTAGTCACATGCTCTTGAAGCCGTCCCTGCCCACAGCTTGCTGTCAGATTCCACTGACTCCATTTCCATAAAATTTTTGGTTACTAGTTTTCTAACAAGGGGTCTCTTCACGAACAGCCGCTTGAATTTTGAAAATTGCAGGCAAATTGACAACTGCTTTAAGAGAGTCACCTTTTTTCAAATCTGCAAAAATTCTGAAAAGATTAAAGATGGACACAGCTTTTTTCTCAATAAGAAATCCATGTATCTTTTATGTATCATTAACAACTATATAACCCTGGCATGTGGTTGAATCTTACAATTAAAACATCATTTTGCTTTTGTTCAACTCTGTTATCTATGTCCATAATGGGAGACAAGAAATGAATTCTTCAGATTAGAACAGGGAACTGAGAGAGCCTACAACTGCAAGCAGGAGAATCGCATCTATCAACCATGTGGGATCTAAGCCCCCTCTCGATATAGAGGTGGAGTGGACATCACCATCCCAGGGTCCTCAAGATGGAGGAATAAAATATGGATTAGAGTGGACTTACTGGTATTCTACTATAGAACTATTGATACTCTAGCAATGGAAGAAATAGTATCATTGATGTGGAGACAGGGGCCATGGGAGTTGCTGAGGGCAGGGAGAGGGAAGGAGAGGTGTGATATGGGGGCATTTTCGGGACTTGGAGCCATCCTGAATGATATTGCAGGGACAGATGCAGGACATTATATATCTGCCATAACTGAATGGACTGGGGGAGAGTGTAAGCTACAATGTAAGCTATAATCCATGTGGTACAGCAGTGCTCCAAAATGTATTCACCAAACTCAATGAATGTGCCACAATGATGAAAGAGGTTGTTGATGTGGGAGGAGTGGGGAGTGGGGTTGGGAGCAGGGTATATGGGAACCTCTTATATTTTTTAATGTAACATTTTGAGTGATCTATGTATCTTTTTTAAAAAAGACAATAAAAAATTTGCTAAATAAAAAAGAAATCATATTAGAGAGTCCACATGCCTAGTTTCAATTCAAGATCTACCTTTTCCACAGTGTTAAACTCTCACTAACAAGGATGGGGAGTTTCTCTTGCGGCAGGCCTCCTGAGCACAGCCGAGTGTGTCAAGGGGCATGATGGGGTACACCCAAGGCAGTGTGATCGGCATGGTTTAAAAATTCTCCCAGGCTACCTATGCACGGTGCAGCTCGAGAATTAAGAATTGGCTTTAAATATGATTGAAAAATGGTCAAAGCTGTTAAATAATCAGCTTTGAAGTTTTTGGTACTAGATTAGTCGGAGTGTGTGTGTGCACATGCATTTGTGAGTGCATGGGTATATGTGTGTGTATGTCAGTGTGTATGCATGTGTGCCTGGGCCTGCCCTGGAATATCTCTGTGTATGTATGTGTGTGTGCATGTGTGCTTAGGGTGTGGAGGGATGAGGGGAAAGTTGAGGGAGGTTGGTCTTTTTTTTTCTTACCACATACCTGCATTATAGTATCATGGTGGACAAGTAGTGAAGCAATTCATTGTGCAATAATCCATCCTCTTCCGGCAAGATTCTGGTCTGTCCTCTAATCTCTGCAAATCTCTTTGCAGCAGTCCACACCTACAGAGCTGCCCCATCCAAAGTCTCCTTATGAGTTTTAAAAACTGTTTTCAGTTTATTGAGACTCAACCGGGCTGCCTATACCACATAGATTTCTGGAACCCACACCTGAAAATGAGGCAGGGCTTGAAAGCAGGTGCCTATGTCATGGTGACATGAGCCCAAGCTACTGGCTCAGACCAAGCTTAAATGGAAACTGCAATGATTTATCATTCTCCCCTTCTCTTCCAAGACGTCTTCCAGAGGTCTGAACTCTGCACAACCCTTCAGTGGCAAGAAGGCTACTAATCTGACATTCAGAATATGATGTAGCTACAAGCTACAACCGAATTAATCATTATTTCAAATGAAAATGATGGCCTCTGGGTACAGTCACTTCCAATAATACACATGGTGAAAGATCTTGTAGACCCCAACACAGAAAACGTGTGGTTCTCCATGCCCAGCAGCTACATCTGTGGCTAAAAGGAGCAGGTGATTAGATGAACAAAGGCCACTCACTTCTGCAGTCTTTGAGATTTCACAGGACAGTTAGATTAAAGGAGAACATTAATAATTGAGTGAATAAAAATAAGGATATCAGCATTTAATTTTGCCAAATAAAAACATTTTTAAAAGCAGGCTTGAACTATCATTACCATAAAACAAAGGCAACTTAATACCCTCCCCTAACTAATAGGATAAATTCTCTGTCCAAAGGACAATTCTTGACATTGAAGAAATTTAGCCTGATGAAAAACTCCCTTTTTTCCTCATTTTCCTTTCCACGTGAATGTGTTGTTGTAGACTGACTCCAGTCTGTCCGCAGGAGCATTTGTGAGCTTCCTATGTATGTGATCAAATCTGAGGAATCACAGGATGCTCTTTCCTTGGACTCCTCCAGGTACAGGAAGTCCTGACCTAACATCTATGATGGCTCTTCTTTTGAATAAATGACTCCTCTTTTATTCCTCTCTTCCCTCATATTCTTTTTTTAGAGTCAACAATATCATTTCATTCTATATATACATTTCTATGTGCCAATTAATGCACTAGAGACTCTATTTTTAGATTAATCAACCTTTACAATATCCCTCTAAGACGTTTATGGTTATTATGTCCATTTATACAGAAAATAAGCTAATTGAGGTTAAATCACTGCTGGATGTCACATAACAGGTGACAGGGAGGTGAATGTACCTCAGGCTTTCTGTTGAGAGATCTGCATCTTTATCCACTGGGTTACTCTCCTGCTCAAATCACCTACCAAATATTCAGATGCAGCATTTTATATAAATTTTCTCATTTGGTCTCCATAGAAGCCCTTTGATATCAAAATTATGATTTCCATTTTATGGAAGCAGAAACTGAGGTTGAGATGGGCTAAATAACTCACCCATGGTCACTCAGTGAGTGAGTGACAGAGTCAAGATTTGAACCCAATTCCGTTTCATTCTGAGACTATACTACACTATACATCAAATGCAAATATTTCATGGAAGTGCAGCACAATAAATCACTGATATCAATGCAAATCATGTTTTCAGGTATTTTCCTCCGTAACTAGTGGAAACCCTGGCTCCAGAGACAGCTGGTTCCAGTTCTGCGAAAGGGGGTGATGGAGGAGGGGAAACAGCACAGAAGGGGAGAAAGGTGATGGGGTGGGTCTCACCAAGACATGCTTTTCTTGTGCCCCAACTTTCCCCCAGACTGCCTCTGACAAGTTCCTAGGAAATAAGCATCCCCAATCTTCTATACCACAATGTTCAGAAGGAACTAAACGACAGCCCCATTCTTAGTTTGGGGCCTCCCTCTTCCATGTGTGGTGCCTGGGCCAGCAGCATGGGACATCACCTGAGAACTTGCTAGAAACCCAGAACCTCGAGTCCCACCCCACTCACGTTTCAGCCCCACCAAACTGGAGTCTGTAGTTTAGCAAACTCCCCAGGTGATCTGTTAGAGGTTTGCAATAATTAACAAGCTGTAGCTCAGTTTCCCCTGATATGCACTGGGAAAAGCCTAACCCCATCCCCCATAAGCCTACATGTCCAAGGGCAGGGCACTTCCCCACAGGTTAAATAAAGAAACCACACAGAGACGGCAGTAAAGGGAAATGGAAACCTTCCCTACCTACCTATTGGAGGGAGATAAAATCCCTACAGAACAAAGAAACACCTGCTCCTACAGCATTGCAAGAAACCATAACTCCCTAACCCACTATCTTCCAGTCACTGTCAGGGAAAGTTCTACCTCTAAGAGCTTCCCATTGGCCCCTGTACCTCACTCGGACCCTCAACCCCCTCCCACCAACTATCATTTCCCCGCCTAGGAAAGTTCTGTATAAATTCAAGTCCCCCCTTCCAGGAGGGGGCTGAAGTCTCTCTTCAGACCCCCACCATTGGGATTACTTCTCAATAAATCTTTCTTTGTCTATAGTCATTTCAGTCTCCGTGTCCCAGTAAGCGCCGTATTTTCTACAACATGATTCATAGCCATAGTAAAGATTGAGAAGCACTGGTTTTGAAGGTACAGCTTTTCCCCCCTCCCTCTTGTCTCCTTCTCTCACTCTTTTTTTGTTTTCTTTCTCTCTCTATCTCCTCCCCACCCACCCCCTCCTTCTTTCCTTTCTTCCTTTTTCTTTTTCTGTTGGATGGCATTTAAAGTAAGAATGTACTGGAAACCCTTAACTTTTAGTAGACATTTGCAGTAGACTCTCAAATTCGATTCCCATAAATGTTGGGGTGGGGCTTGGGGTGGGGTGAGAATGAAGAAAAAGAAAATGCCGGAGAGGAACACTCGGAATCACGTAAAAACCCTGGGACTTTCTCACCCAGTGCAACCCGGCGGCGGGAGGACTCCCAACCAAGAAGTTCACAGCAGGAAGAGCTGGCCCTACGTTCTTAAAGGGAAGCATATTTATCCTCTTTAAAACACAACGAAGCCCATGCCAGATCGAACCCAATATCATTGCTCTGTGATTTAAGGCAATTTTCCCGACCACTTTCTCCTTCCATATCCATATCTTTGCTTTCCCGTTTGTGAGG
Source organism: Dasypus novemcinctus (assembly GCF_030445035.2). Lineage (NCBI taxonomy): Eukaryota > Metazoa > Chordata > Mammalia > Cingulata > Dasypodidae > Dasypus > Dasypus novemcinctus. Next base: position 19,130,026 of record NC_080677.1, read on the forward strand.
ATCCATGACGATGAGTCTGGCCTATCCATTTCAGTTATTTACTCTCAGTGCACCACACTCTGCAAAAGTAGCCAGAGCACCACGTTAAAAAGGGGGGAATAAAAATTTTAAATCCCTTAAAGCTGAAATAAAACTGCATTTCTATACACGTGCTCCAAAAGGGTAACATTTGCAATCACTCTTGCGTGAAACTAAAGAGTGGTGAAAGTAGGGTCATTTAGAACTCAGCAAAGGACAGGAACGAAATGCCCCCAGAGGAATTACATTGCACGAAATTGTAGCATCACACCTAGTTAGCAAGCCCTTACAGTAATGGAGCTTCTGTAACAGCATCATAGCACAAAATTGTACAGCGAGGAAAGGATGGACAAATTACCGAGAGCTGTAAGACCTCCGGCAGTGGTGGAACAAAGTACTGGATCCTTAATAAATTAAGTAGCTCTAGAATATGAAAACTCACACCAATGCCCCATCAATAGATTGCTGTTTAGATTCTCTTCTATCCTCCCAAAGTTGGTTACAAAAACCAAAGAGCGAAGCAAACCGTCCATGTTGTGTCAGACCATTTTTCTCTCATTTTGTCAATTTATTTCTTAACATTAGTGTAATTGAAAACGTATCTATTGTTAAAAGATGCTATTAACTTGAGTGCATTCATAGAGTGGTTTATCACTAACAGACTTAGGTCATATTTTTTTTTATCCTTTCAGCTAAGCATTATATTGTTGTCCTCTTGTTCTGAAGATTTTGTTCCACTTAAAGTCAAATAGAACAAAAGCTTCACGGAGTTTGTTCAAATTATTTTTTATAGTTACTTTAACTCCATTACATGACAGTATCAAATGCGAGGCAATTTTCATTTGTTATGTTAACTTATTTTTTGAGCCTATTTCAGAGTTCATGTTATAAAAATATGCCTACTACTACATGCCTTGGACTTATCTTTTAACTCAGAGGTTCTATGTAAAAATGTTCTTACAATTTATCTCTTGAATTTACACTAGACTTTAAAATTGTAGGATCAAAAATGAAATAAGAAACAGAGCAAATCTCTAAATACAATGGAGAAAGAGTGATACAGTGAAAGAAGAAGTGCCAATAATTTAAAAATATATACCATATTTCATCAAACCTAAGGTACTATTCATTGTAAAAATCATGGATATTTTATGTGCCATTAAGAAAGAAAAAAACTGCAAATTAAATGATGGCATGCCACTGAATATAAGACACAACTCAATTTCAGAGACATTAAAAGTGAAAAAAACTGCATCTTAGATTGAGTAAAGTACATTAGTACTTATTGGCCTTATATATCTATAGATTTTGGCACAGAAAATAGGTCATAAAATAAACTGGAAATTTTACCACAGGAGAGACATATAATCTCTAAATATCCTCAAGATTTGGTGAATTAGAATTTATGACTGCAATATGGTAGCTGGGTAAGATGCCTTATTTAGAAGAAATAGAAAGAGATACAATCAAGGAGGGACCAGGCAGGAAAAAAACTGACATTTGTTGAGCATCAGCGGAGAGCTCTGGCAGCATCCTAGAAAATTCTACATTTGTCACCTCATTTGATCTTCACACCAGTCCTGCGATATTAATATCTTTATCTTCAATTTACAGATAAGGATGTTCAGGTTCAGAAATGAAAGGAACTGACCCAAAGACCACAGATTATTTAAAAAAAAAAAAGAAAGAAAAAAAGGAAGGTTGCTGAACTTCAAACCCAGGGATAGTTAAGCCCTCATGTTCTTTCAATCCCAAGCATGTTGTATGAAAATCTAGGAGTATGCAAGGAGAACTATAATGAGTAGTGTTTAGGTGTGCAGTGCCCTTTAGAGAAAGTCCATCAAATAAAATATGTGGTTAGGCGGCGGACTTGGCCCAGTGGTTAGGGCGTCCGTCTACCACATGGGAGGTCCGCGGTCAAACCCCGGGCCTCCTTGACGCGTGTGGAGCTGGCCCATGGGCAGTGCTGATGCGCCCTGCCATGCAGGGGTGTCCCCCGTGTAGGGGAGCCCCATGCGCAAGGAGTGCGCCCCGTAAGGAAAGCCGCCCAGCATGAAAGAAAGTGCAGCCTGCTCAGGAATGGCGCTGCACACACAGAGAGCTGACACAAGATGACGCAACAAAAATAAACACAGATTCCCGTGCCGCTGACAACAACAGAAGCGGACAAAGAAGACGACGCAGCAAATAGACCCAGAGAACAGACAACCGTGGTGGGGGGGGGGAATAAATAAATAAATAAATCTTTTAAAAAAATAACATGTGGTTAAACAAATTTGAGCATATAAACTCACTGAAATGAGGGATGCATTTGGTGGGGAGCTGCGACACATCTCAATAAGAAGGCATTCAAAGGAACAACTCAGAGGACTGGGGTTTGTGACTTGGGGGAAGGTTCCAGGAAGTTTGCTTTGGCTTAGAAGCTGTTTGTCACATGTAGTGATTGAATTTCTTAATAATCCTTGTCTAGGAGGTGGGGAAAATGAAGCGAGGCTAAAGCTGTAACTGGAAAAGGAACAGGATTCACTCACATTAGCTAGGTTGGGGACATGGCTGGTCATTTTGTGGCTTGAACAATGTTCTTGCTTTTGGATAACTTAAGATATGCTTACGGAGTGGTCTTGTTTTTATCTTGATGTTCTGAGTGGCCTTATTGGATGTCGACATTCTGTGAACTTGCACATGTTCAGCAGGAGAACATCTGAGGCTTAGATGTATGTACCAAGCCAGCTCTGGGTGTCAGACTTTCCTTTTTTTTCAGGTGAAAGGGCAAAAAACGTATTAGTGACGTTTTTAAAGGCACATGATGGACCCGGAATCAGATGGGTGATATGGAGGACGCTATCTAATACTAATTACAAAATCTCCATAAAGAGAAGTGTTGGGCGATGAAGAGCTTCTCCTGGAAATGTCTGCTAAAAGCAGAACACCTAATAAATACGTGGCTTGCATGTCTGTCAATTTTGTCTCTCAGGAGGTTTAGGAAGCAGGAAGTGGTACTCTTGGTCTGGACTGAATCCTGATCGATAGAACCTGGGTGAAGTAATAGGAGCCTGGGGATAATATGACCATGTGATCCTAGATGGCTTATTAAGCAAGACAGGGAATGTGGGACAGAGGTTGACGTGCTCTAGATTTCAGAAAATCAGATTCTGAGAAATTCAAGGAAATCATCCACAGGAGTCCATAACTAGAATCCCATACAAAGAAGGGGGAAAAGTCTTTAAAGTCATATCCTGACAATCCAGTGTGGAGCCAGACTGATCTGTGTTTTCATTTTTATTTCACTAGCGCTAGCTGTGGGACTATAGACAAGGCACTTAACCTCTCTGGTCTTAACTTTCCTCAACCATAAATGGAGATAATAACTGGCAGCCATTTCATAATTGTGAGATTTAAATAGATTATGGAATGAAAAGAGCCTAGCGCTATGGCTGGCAGATGATAAGTGCTCAGAAAACATCAGCTGTCATTGTCAATTATTGTTTTTACAAATAACAGTGAAATAATTTGCCAAATCATAGATGATATTGTTGATGAAGGAAAGAGGGACAAATTTAAAAAATCACTGTGGCCACAGAGGAAGCACTCTACCAAGGAGCACACAGCCAACATCCCAAAATGAATACAAGTATAGGGGGAAAATGCTGGAAGACTGGAGGATGCAGACAAATTTTAAATCTAAACTGCTACATCTTAAAACTTCTCTGAGCCCTGATCCAGTATTTCTGGAAGGTGCATTTTTTCACAGGCCCCAAAGAACTCAGAAGCTCCCCTCTCAAAAGTTCCAGTTACTCCTAACTTCACTACTTCTATTCATGCCCTTCCTTCCAATCACACAGAATCAAAAAACAAATCTCTAAATCATCTTTGCTGGTTTCTCTGCCTTATCCCCAGAGGCAGCCAGTCACCAAATGCTAAAACTTCCACTGCAGCGTCTCTGGCCCCTGCCCACCTCGGCCCCTGAGGCTGCCGTCGTTGGCTCTTGGACCACAGGCATAAGGTCTACCCTGCCTCCGTCCACTCTGACCCTGATGGTGGTAAAGACCTGCACGTGCTGTCCACTGTGTAGTCCAGCAGGTGCCTCCCCACTGGCCCCATCTCTCAGACAGAAAGCACAGGTCAGGAGACAGAGGTGGCAAGGGCTGGTGGTGGAGATCACAGGAGGCGAACGCCATCAGAAGACCTGTCCCTGATAAACGCCAGCTGCAGGGAAGGATCTAGAAGATCACTGGTGCCTTATCCTGAAGAACATGGACTCTGATGTAGAATTGCCTGGCTCCACCACTTACTAGATTTGTGACCTTGAGCAAGCGGCTTTAATCTTCCTCAGCTTAGTTTCCTCATCTGTGAAATGGAAATAAAAATGGCACCTCCCTCATAGAGGTGTCCTGAGGATTAAGTTTAAGTTTAATCATCACAGTCTCTGGCATATATTTCACCCTCCAGAAATGTGAGCTTTTGAAAAATTACCATCATATTTGGAGTGAGACAGAGCCACATCCTGGGGCCTGTGTTGCTAGGAATGCAGAACAGGCAGCGGTCCAGGAGACGGGCGTGGTCAGCTTGGTCACAGCTCTCTGACCTGCTGAGATTCTGAGCATTAGCCCCAAACACTGTCTATATCATAGGGCGAGGGAGAGCGCACAGATATGTCAGGAGTGGGACACAGAGGCAGAATGGAGCAGACCCTGACAGCAATCTCCCCCAGAGGTCCAGAGGCTTTGGGGGTTTGGGGTGGGGTGGGGTGGACAGGCACTACCTGGGCTCAGACGCAGGAGAGACAGAGTCCAGGACAGAAATACGTGGAGCCGTGTATGAGCTGGAGTGGGAAAAGAATGAGCCGGAGCGGAAGTGCAACTCACAACGCAATGTCTGGCAGAGACAGCCATGGCCAAAAGTAGTTCAGTTGGTACCTAGAAATCTATTTATGGGCTGAGGGTGGTACCTGAATGTGAGTCCAGAGAAGAACCTGGGACCCAAGAGGATATAAGCACAGAGGTATAAACGGATTTCAACAATGAGGACCAGGCAGATAACAGCCACAAAGGAGGGTAAGGAAGCACCACTCTCAGGGACCAGCCTGGATTCTGTTTCTTCATTCTTGCACCTGCCCTTTAGCTGCCATCTGGTTCTGGTTCTTCAGGGCAGCTCTGCTTGGCTTCGAGCAGGATTCTAAGTCCCAGGACCCAAGTCCCCTCCCAACTCTGTTTAGGATATTGGGACCGTCACTGACACTTAGGAAGCTCTAGCCACTTGTCTGAAAGTTGGGATGCGAGTACTGTTCTTTGGTCATTCATTCAACAAAATATTTAATAAATTCATGTTGGCAGTAGAGGGTATTTTGCGAGATTCTAAGGGCACATAAAAATGACACGAGATCGTCCCACTCCTAATTCATTAATTAATTCACGCTGCCCAAACAAATACTGACTGAATGTCTACCTGATTTTATCCCTGGACAGCTGGAGCTTACAGCCTAGTAGGCAAGCCAGAAATTAAACTAATAGTGAAACAAAGAAGGATTTCAGGAGACCCCTTGAGCAGTGCGCCAGGGACTCCGAGTCTCTGGGTTTTACCAGTTCCGCTCAGTTTCTACCAGTTGACCCATCAAGAGAAGGTATTTGGGAATTCTTGACCCTATATTTAACAAAAACTTCCTTTAAGAAACATCCTTCAACCACCACACCATGGAGCCTAGAGTGATTACAACTGAAAATGGGAGGATTGCATCCAGCATCCAGGTGGAATCTGACCCTCCTCTTGACATAGAGGTGCAATGGACACAACCAATCCAATGTCCACATAGAAGAGGTGGCATTGGATTGGGAAAAGTGGACATAATGGACAAAGGGTATGGGGAAAGGCAGGAAGAGATGAGAGGTGGAGGCGTCTTAGGGACATGGAGCTGCCCTGGATGGTGCTTCAGAGGTAATCACCGGACATTGTAAATCCTCACAGGGCCCACTTGATGGAATAGAGGAGAGTATGGGCCATGATGTGAACCAATGTATATGAGGTGCAGAGGTGCCCAAAGATGTACTTACCAAATCCAATGGATGTGTCATGATGATGGGAACGAGTGTTGTTGGGGGGGGGGGAGAGGGGGGATGGGGGGGTGGTGGGGTTGAATGGGACCTCACATATATATTTTTAATGTAATATTATTACAAAGTCAATAAAAAATTTAAAAATTAAAAAAAAAAAAAAAAAAGAAACATCCTTCATGGTTTTTTTTTTAAGCCTGAAATATAATCCTAATGGGCTGCATAATTAAAAGGGAAGTTTAAAGGCCCATATGCCTTAACCCAACTGTTTCAATTGACAATCTTCCCGGTTTTAAATGCTGTGGCAGGAGGGAAAACAATTCAGCAGCTCTGTGTCAATCTGATTACCCAGAGGATTATTTGCCGTCCATTTTAGCTGGGCTGAGCACTCCTCATTTACTAGCTTGTTGCTGTTTCCAGCCCCCTCCTGTCCTCTGCTGGGTCCTATTGCAACGCTGCTAGGATGACTTGGCAAGGAGGTGTGTGTGTGGCCCTCACAACTTCCTTAAGTAACAATGAGAAACTCCTGGTCTATATTATTTATGAAGCTGCAATTCTCCTGTAAATAACCCAGTTGTTAAAATGATATGTATCTATGTAATTGAGTCTTCTGTATACAAATAAATAAGACTTTATTGCAATGTCAGAAGTTAACAGACCAGTCAATAAAATCAATAACTCACTTTTTCTTGCTTATATATCTAACTTTTCTCCACCTTTCCTATGTCCTCTGTTTGTTCTGTTTACATATTACCGCTCAAAAGAAAATACAGCTCTTGTGCTACCGTTCAGTAAATGGTAGGTGATGGGGGGGCAGGGAAGGCAAACAAAGGACAAAGAAAATCACTACATTTTCCACCTATTTGGTGTTTTCAAATTTCACATATATTTATTTAAAGAAACCAAAGAGGAGAGAAAAATATCTTGTCTTACAAGTCAGAGGGCAGGTTTCCTAATACAAGTGCCCCACGGAGGGTGTAAGTAATCAGGTGACGGTGATATATTGGTGAGAGTCTCCAAGCTTGCGCTGAATTATCCCCTAACTGCTGTCAGAAGAGCCCTTTAGATTAGTGCCGCACTATTTTTGCTATCATGGTTGAGATTGTGTGAGCATTTCCCTTTTTAACCTCCAGTTTTAAGAAGTTTGTAATTTAGCTGGAAAAATTCGTTCTGCATAAGCCTTATACTACCTCTGAAGTAGGTATGAAATTTATTTGGAGTTTGTGGATATTTTTTAATGCAATTTGATTAATTGATTTCATCCTTCATTAAGCCCACTAAGAAAAGCTTAAAAGGACTGTTGATTTTGTTGTTGTTGTTCTTAGTTTTCAAAAACCAATTAAACAAACTGGCATGGATTCAAATTTTTCTGAACCTGAAAGGAGAAAGATAACCAAAATAGAGGAAAAGAAAAATTAGTAGATGGGGGTCACTATAATCTTCATATCTTCATGATGATTCTCTTGCTGTGCAAATAAGTCCATGATTTATTGGCCCATTTGCATGGACCAGCTTGTCCTCATCCATGGAAGATATAGACAAATGAAACTGTTCCTCTTTATTATCAGTCAAAACAGGACTGTGACTCTTGGAAAAGTAGGTACCTGACATTTGCAGGATTTGAAGAGGATTGCAAGTATTAACCTGGACTTGTGGGCCTTATCAGGTGGTTGGAAAGCTGGGTTCTTAGTAGTTTTATATGGAGAATATGATAATGTACATACTTTGGCCTGGAGCATGAAATACTAATTCAGATTTCCATAGCACATTTTGAATTACAATTTTAATAAGGAATTAATATTCATTATTGTGGATCAGAAATAGTAATGCCAATTTAAATAATCACACTCTGGCAAATGGAAGCTCAAGGAGGAGGTGGTCTGTAAGAATTCTTGGCATCACAAGAGCTAAAAAACAGTAGGAATTATTGATTATAGGATACTGTTGATTCCTGCCAACTTAAATTGCAGAACCCATGATTTTCCTCACTGTAATTTTGTCTGGAAGAAGGGGTTCGATCTTGGATATAATGAATATGAAGGGTCTGTGGGACTCCAGCTGGAGATGGTGCTGGAACCAGATGCTCAAGAAAGAGGGAAACAGTGTACAAACAGATGGTATTTAAACCAGTAGAGAGGATGAACTCACTGGGCACGTGTGCAAAGAGAGTGATTCTGGGGAACTTAAACAGTTTAAGATTGAGGCAGAAAAGAGGAGCCCGTGGGTTTAGCAGAGAAGGAACACTCAATGAGGTAAAGGGCAAAGGAAGGTGAGATTTTGTAGGAGGACAGTACAATTGATCATCCCAAATATTTTAGAGGGATCAATTAAGAGAAACGGAGAAAGACTTGTTACTATGACAATATATTCTAGATACTTAGAATATTAGTTGGATGAATAAACCCTAGCATGAGCTGGTTCATTGGAATAATGGAAATTGAGGCTGCATTTCAGTGAGTGGAGGAATGAATAGGAAGTGAAGTATACACTGTTTAGACAATTTGGAGAGATTGGGATGGGACAGGCAGGACAAATTAGATCAGATTTTTCAAACTGATTTGTGGTCTATTAATAGGACATGAAATAAATTTAGTGGGTTGCAGCCAGCATTTTTTACAAAGTGGAGTATAAAGAATAGAACAGAATGGAGTAGAATAAGCTAGGAAACAACAGCACTTCATGTATATTAGGGTGAATATAATTTCAATAAATTTCAGTTTCAGTTATGCATTATATAGATGTGCATACTGAGTCTGAATGTAAAATATGTTTTGTACTGATCATTGCAGGGATTAGAGAATAGAAAGGGATAGGATGGAGTAAAGTTATTTTTTAAAAAGAAGGAAGAGACTAGAGCTTGTTATAATCTAAGTATAAGAAGGTAATTAAGAGGGAAAGGATACAAGCTGGCACTCCGAATGGAACAAGTTATTGGAACAAAATAGTTGGGAGGGATGGAATCAAGGGCTCATGGGAGGAGTTGGCTTTGAATGAAAGGAAGGAAACCTCATTCAGGACTTGAGGAAAAGAGAATACTTATGTAAGGAGGGAGCTGATGAAGAAGTCATCTGATGACTTTAATTTTCAGAGAAAGACACCAGATCATCTCTGTGGGAGAGGTAGGGATGGCCCGCATGTAAGAGATGTGATTGGGGACATTTTAGGATCATAGTAAGTGATGACAATGTGAGCTGCTTGTAGACAAATAATGGAGACCATGGACATTTTTGTGGCTCCAATCTGCAAATCTTCATGAGTGAGGCATGGGAAAAGCAGATTATTACAGTTACCCAAGGCTGGAAGTTTGCATATGGGTGGCTTGGAATATTGGGGTGCAAGAAAATTGAGCATTGTTAAAGGAGTTCTTTAAATACTTGACCATGGGCCCAAGGCAGGGAGGAAGAAACTTGGTGATCAAGATCTTGATAGGGAGGGAGAATCGGCATGGTAGGGGCAGAGGTAGAGGAGAGAGAGATTACAGAAAGAGGCTGTGCTCAGCCTATGATTTCTGAAGTGGAAGTGTTCTGGGTAATGATAAAGTTCAGGCATGAGAAGGCATGGCCATGGAGAAAAGTTCATGTCCATTGGAGTTGAGGTGGCCTTTAGTACGGGAATGGTATGTGGATAAACAATGTTCTCAAAGGAATCAGGAAAGAAGTAATGGTATGTGCACAACTTTTGGGGGATGTGACACTACTGTCCTCCTTCTGATGCCCTGTTGTGTGGGGTGTATCTGAATGAGTGTTCTCTATGTGAAAGGACCACAGAGAAAGCCCTGTCCACAGGGGGAACCAAGTTTTGGTTAAGGCCAGGAAGTTGAGGATGTTTTCTCTAAATAGTACAGTGATTCTCATCCCTGGGCGCACATTAGAATTATCTGGAGAACTTTACATATATCTGTGCCTGAGACCCACCCCCACAGCAATTCTGATTTATTTGTCTGGGTGGAACTTAGATATTTGTGTTATTTAAATTGCCTCAGGTGATACGGATGTGTAGCCAAACTGAGAACACTGATGGGGCAGAATATCCTAAAAAGGCGTTTTTAGACAGCAACGTGGAGAGGGTGGTAAGAAGGTAGCAGGGGATGTTTGGTGAAGAGAGGAAGGAAAGAAGAGTCAGGATGGGGGCCCAGTGCAAAACAACATGCAGGACCCCTTGTTCAAAATGTTAAGAAGTTCAAGACAGCAAGAGCAGACCATTTGACCAAACATAGGGCCCTTCTGATCACATGTCCATGAAAGTGGCTCTGACAGGAGCAGAAGACAAATGCTCAAGAATGACAAAGACATAAGGCTGGAGAATCCTATAAAGCTCTGGGATCAAGTCTTTGGTGCAGATACAAACTAAAACCTGGTGTGGTTTGAGGCTAGGAGAAAGAGTTAGTTGCCAGCTGTCCAGAGATTTCATCTGTACTATTCGCCTGGCAGGTGGAGGGGCATACTTGCTGAAAGAGTGACATTGAAGGTGCTTTGCAAAATAATTCCTCTGTTGTTTTTGCATCAACTCAAAAGGCTCTAGCCCATGTTTCAGATCCAGTATTCAAACTTCCCTCTTATTCTCTTTTCCATTGGCTACTTCCTTTATGAAATCTAATATCACATTGATTCTTTTGGATGGTTCCTCCACTGAAAGTATGCTAGTTGCATGAATATACACAATGGACATTTTTTGCTTCTGTCTTTTAACTGTTCCTTCTATTGGGAATTACTTCTCAATTTGAATAATAGTGAATCTACCCCTCTTGTCTCCTCCAAATCCAGCTCAGATTTATTCTTCTGGGGAGCTCTCCTATACCAGCTAAATATCACCCAGTCCACCCCTCCTTCTGCTACTATTGATTCCTTTACAATTGAACAGCACTTTTAATTTCTCAAAGAGCTTTCACATACATTTTTTTCATTTGACCCTTACAACAATTCAGTGAAGTGGATAGAGCAAGTATTATTATCCCATTTGGAAGATGGGAAAAAAGAAACACACTGTACTTAAGTGGCTGGCTTTAAGTGATGGAATACTCAGTGGTCAATGACAGACTCAGGCCAGAACCAAAGACTCTCCTCTCCCCACGGGTCCTGGGAATGTTCCAGTAGACAAGGAGTGTTTAAAATGGGGGCCACATTACTTTTCCACTCTTGATATTATTTTAGTAAGCACTGTTCTTCATCTGCTCTCGATCCTACTTCCAAGATGTAGTCCATGTACCGGGAGCATCTGCAGCTCCCCTGGAAGCTCAGAGCACCCTGTGCCTCCTGAATCAGAATCTGGTATGTTGAAAGGTCCCAGGTGGTTTTCACGTGTGTTAAAGATTAGGAATCATGCTATAGACTGTATTTGTGAATGTGTGTGTATGGGCGGGTGTGTGTGTACACGTGCACGTGGTCTCTCTGAGTCCCATGGATAATAATAACAACAGCAAACACTCACATTGGACTTATCAAGGACCAGGCACTCTTCTAAGCATCTGACATCTGCTACTTCACTTAATTGCCCTGATAAATCTAGTGGGGAGGTACTACTACAATATCTCCATTTTACAGCAAAAGCAAGACACAGAGAGGTAAAGTAACCCAGCCCATGCTAGTAAAAGTGGCAAAACTGGGGTGTGAACCAGGCAGTCTGGCCCCAGCATGCATGTTCCTAAATATCACACTATTAGGAAGTGGATTTGGCCCAGTGGATAGGGCGTCCGCCTACCACATGGGAGGTCCGCGGTTCAAACCCCGGGCCTCCTTGACCCGTGTGGAGCTGGCCCATGTGCAGTGCTGATGCGTGTAAGGAGTGCCCTGCCATGCAGGGTGTCCCCCACGTAGGGGAGCCCCCCACACAAGGAGTGTGCCCCATAAGGAGAGCCACCCAGCGCGAAAGAAAGTGCAGCCTGCCCAGGAATGGTGCTGCACACAGGGAGAGCTGACACAACAAGATGACGCAACAAAGAGAAACACAGATTCCTATGCCGCTGACAACAATGGAAGCAGACAAAGAAGACACAGCAAACAGACACAGAGAACAGACAACTGGGGTGGGGGGAGAAGGTGGAATAAATAAATAAATCTTTAAAAAAAAATAATCAGGAAAAAGCCCTAGGAGAACAAGGTATGACAAATTAATAGAATAACAAGAAGGCAATGGAAAACTAAGTCAGTCAATACAATTTATTGAGTGACTAACATGTAAGTAGGTGGCAGACTTGACCCAGTGGTTAGGACATCCGTCTACCACATGGGAGGTCCGCGGTTCAAACCCTGGGCCTCCCTGACTCGTGTGGAGCTGGCCCATGTGCAGTCCTGATGCGCGCAAGGAGTGCTCTGCCATGCAGGGTGTCCCCCACGTAGGGGAGCCCCACACACAAGGAGCGCGCCCCATAAGGAGAGACGCCCAGTGCGAAAGAAAGTGCAGCCTGCCCAGGAATGGCACCGCACACATGGGAGCTGACACAGCAAGATGATGCAACTAAAAGAAACATAGATTCCCGTGCCGCTGATGACAACAGACGCGGACAAAGAAGAACATGCAGCAAATAGACACAGAGAACAGACACCTGCGGGGGCGGGGAAGGGGAGAGCAATGAATAAAAAATAAATATTTAAAAAAACAAAGAAAACAAAAAAACATCACACTATTGAGCCTCATTGATGAAGGAGCCCCTCCCTGGTCTTTTGAGATCATTCCACAGCACTTTAGACAATAGTCCAGATAGAGCAGCAGTCATTTGGGTTTTCTTTGCTGACCAATAATGCTATAATAAAGTGGAATATGAGCATTTACCACAATGCACTTGCAACTGCAGCTATCTTGGGGTCAGCTCGCTGGAAACCCAGGCTTCCAGAAGAACTTCAGAGCAGACCCTGTAGCTCATTAAAAATGATGAAAAGGCAGATTTTATTAATCTAATCAAACTCAGCCAGAATCCTCCCCATCCCAGTTCCCCAGAGACACACACTTGGTCAGCCTGCCTTGGGGACAGAAAGAAATGCTCTCTGGAAATACCTGGAAAAGGGCCAGCCTTTTTATTCCATAAGAACGAAGAGAAGGGAAATTAGCAGTAGACAGAGGGCAAAGAAGAGAGGGCCTGGTCCAGGGGTCAGGCTCTTGTTTGAAAGAAGGGCCTCTGGACTCAGATGGGATCTCCCTTCATAAGACTTTCATGCTAATGTGCTGGAGGTGCAGTTAATGTTGGGGTTTAAGATATATTTAGGGGATTTGAATCTCTGGACTGACAATGTGATAGCCAGATCCTGAGCCTCAACAGACTCCAGCACCTACAATCTGATTTATTGGACTTACCACACTCAGCTAAGATGGAGGTGAAGAAGGACAACCACCACACCATGGAGCCTAGAGTGATTACAACTGAAAATGGGAGGATTGCATCCAGCATCCAGGTGGAATCTGAGCCTCCTCTTGACATAAAGGTGCAATGGACACAACCAATCCAGTGTCCACATAGAAGAGGTGGCATTGGATTGGGAAAAGTGGACATAATGGACAAAGGGTATGGGGAAAGGCAGGAAGAGATGAGAGGTGGAGGCGTCTTAGGGACATGGAGCTGCCCTGGATGGTGCTTCAGAGGTAATCACCGGACATTGTAAATCCTCACAGGGCCTACATGATGGAATAGAGGAGAGTATGGGCCATGATGTGAACCAATGTATATGAGGTGCAGAGGTGCCCAAAGATGTACTTACCAAACCCAATGGATGTGTCATGATGATGGGAACGAGTGTTGTTGGGGGGGGGGGAGAGGGGGGGTGGGGGGGGTGGGGTTGAATGGGACCTCACATATATATTTTTAATGTAATATTATTACAAAGTCAATAAAAAATAAAAAAATTAAAAAAAAAAAAAAAAAAAAAGAAAGAAGGGCCTCTGTAGAGGTGGGGTTGGCTGGTTCCCTGCCCATCTGTCCCCTGGGGCACCGTCATGGGGAGGTTGCACAGTCCAGGTCTGCCCCAGCCTTGCTGTCTCTGATCTTGACTCCTGGAATCTGTCGCATCATGGGGTGGACATTTTCTCTTGGACAGAGTCACACTTAACAAGCTCACAAGGTGTAGAGGCATAAAAATAACAACTTATTACAGTTAATTAAAAAACAATTCTTTCCCAGCGGGCTATGCCTCTCAACTGAGACAGTTCCTTCTTGGTTAGTTTAAAAAGTGTTTTTAATATTATAATTTTAATATTATTTTTATTATATGTATACAATATAATATTTAGAAAATTAAAAACAAAGCCTACTTTTGTAATCAAACTGTAGAATGCAAAACTTGATATGGTCTTCTTATGTGGTGGGGTATAATGACAAGAGACTCTAATGGGATATTGCAGAGGGACTAGGTATACAAAAATTGAGGACAGTAACATTTTTATACTTATGGAAAGAGTTTTAATGTTTGGAAATAAACTGATACAGGCAAAACTACTTGGAACACAAGTTACAGTGACAAATCTCTACTTCTTAGCATAGATTTATAGCAATGGGAGTAAGGTGCTTATATATTTTCTCTATTCAGAGACCTCATTGATTTTAAATTGTACCCTCAATACAATAATGTATTACATAAGGTTGCTATATCCAAAGTATACTAAGAGTGTGGGACACACCTTAATTTGAAAATGTTAAAAATCTTAGGTGAAAGATAAACTGGGAGTCCCTTATTTGATGGCATCAGGCTCTGAGAGCAGGAGCAGTCACATCAAGTTCTTAAGCTGTAAGAACCCATCCCCTGAAAAGTGCTTGGAAGAACACTGCCAACTTATGCTACTCCATGGCTGTTCAGCTTCTCCTTCTGATTAAACCAGGACGCAAAGTCTGATGAAAGTGATTTTGCCTCTGTGTTTCATCTATTCTGTAATGCTTTTAAACTTTACATCTCAGAAGGCATTCATATTTCTCTTCTTTCCAAATTTTTGCTTTGTCTCTCCCAGGTGTTCTGATCTCCTAGAGATTGCAATTAAGCAGCACTTGAGCTTCCACTCCCCTCAGGACTTCCCATGGCAGACATCACTAGTCAATTCTGGCACTCTCCCTCAGAATCCTTAACACAGGTACTCTCAACTGGTCATGCTTGGCATGATTGAAAGGTATTTTCCATCGTGTAGCTTTGTATGAAGCAACAGCTCAGGAAACCCTGAAGAAAGGCTTGTAGCATCTAAATCATCTAAAGTTGGAGGTGGGGCTGGGGGGAAGGGGAGGTAAGGTCAGAGTCTTAAGAATCCATACACTGAGTGACAAACAGATCCTTATATTGGCCCAATTTTCATTATATTGAGAACCACTTTAGGAAAAGAGAAAATGCACTAACTGCATTGTATTTGAAGAATGGTAAAAGTGTTTAAGACTGAAACATGATATAGGAAGGATAGGCTGATTTAAAAGTAAATTATGAGGCTGCAGATGAATGTGGTGCCTTTCTATGGTCATCTTTTCTGAATAGGGTCCTTTCCTTCCAGTGCTGAGGGCATTGATGTGTTTGACTACATCCATTGACTCTTATTCTGGCAGGCACCTGAGTTTGAACAAACTAAGGGACACGTTGACTTATTTCTTATACTTGATGTTATGGACTCATAATAGCATCTTTGAAATGGAATTTGGAAAACTTCAATATTCTAGAATGTTGAAATATGTTCTGTTGCTAATGTTTTCTTTTTTAACTTTTCTCTGGTTCTAGGAAAGAATATTTCAAAACCAAGATAGCAAAGTTATTCTCAGTAAGACATCTGTAGATCAGTGATGATTAAGGAAGCGTAATTTGGGAAGGGAAAGGCTTTTCCTGACTTTCTGCCCTCCTAGTCTTGCCTCATTGGTCCAGGCTCTGGAGCAGATGGTAATTCCCAAGATAAAATGTGAGAACAGAAGGAGTTTCATGAAGCTGTTGAGCGGCCAGCCATGCAGGCAATGCCCAGGCATGTACAGAATTCTCATTCTCGTTCTCATTATTTGTAACATTAAAGAAGATATTAACATTTCCTACCACTGAAATTCCTCACAAAATCATCAAACATTAAGGAGAAAGAGAAAATGTGAAGCTGCTTTGGCGATTATGCCGTGCTTGTTCTCTCTGACAAAGAATTTATAAGGTTAGGGATAAACCCTCTCTGCTAACACCATGGCAGCAATCTTGAAATGGTAAGAAAGGCTCCTCCTTCATGCCCAATCGACAAGCTCACTGCAGGTCAGAGAAAAAGATTGGAGATGAAGGACAAAGGCAGCTGTGAGGCAAAATAAAATACTATTGCTGGGCAATAAAGGGAAGCTGAAAGCTTGGCAGGCAGGAGAGGAGAAGGAGCTTGAGGGAGAGGAGAAGAAAACTGAGAAGAACTTTGGTAAAAGTCTACTTCTTTGGTTTGCTGATTGACCTAAGAAAAGGGCAACCATGAGCAGTTCTCATGAAAGGAAATGGCGGTCTAGGGAATTCCTGCACCGTAAGAATCCTTCTGGTGAGTGGTGTGAGTGCTCAGTGGATGTGGTGGAGTCAAGGACAGCTCACCCTCCTCTCCCGCTGGATGATGATGACGATGCCAGTCTCTGAGATGAAGACACCAAGAAAGGAAGCCAGTCTGGAGAGGGTGAGGCTAGGAGAAGCCATGTGCAGGACCACATTACAGTTTTTATGGGCCCTTAGACACGTTTGCCTTTGTGGGTCTTTTTCTCCATTAACAATGTGATAAAATTATATCTTGTGACTGCATTGGATTCATTATTATGTTTAATATTATTGTTATTATACTCATTTTTATTTTCCTTAAAACTAAAACTTGCTGGTGGACCCCTAAAGGTATTGTGGGTCCTCTGTCGTACATCTCTGTGCCTTTTGGGTAAGTCGGTCCTGGCCCCATGTCCTGATTTGTCTGGGGCCGTTTCAGTTGGCGCCAGTTATCGTGGCTTCATTATTAACAGAGCACCTTTTTCACACTCAAAAGCGACCAACATGGATAATAAAATATATGTTCACCCTAAAACAATGCACTATGTTTTGGACATGCTAAGTTTGAGGGACTCATCAGGCATGCTCAGTGGAAAACTGGAGGTCTGGGCTGGCATCAGAAACAATATTTGGAGGCGGAATTCCAAGTATGGTGTAATCAGTGTTTAAATATCTTTAAAGTATGAGGAAAACAGAGGACCAGAGAGAGCACCCCAAGGAGCCCCAGCATTTAGGGAATGGACATAGAGGAGCCCATTAAAGAGACCTTGTAAACCAGAGGTCCTTAACCTTTTTTGTGCCATGGCCCCCTTTGCCAGTCAGGTAAAAACCGCAGGCCCCTTACTAAGTCCACACTATCCTGTGCATCGTTGAGTAAATATATCACACCTGCACCAACATATCCCCACAAGTATAATGGTTTTTAAATTTCAGTTCAAGCTCATGGGCCCCTTGTTAAGAGCCACTGTTTTAAACCAAAGAGTAGGAAAAAAATGCTACAACAGAGTGGTATCAAAGGAGGGGGAAACAACTGTATGAAGGAGGGGAAAACAATTGTATGAAGGAGGGAGTAGACGACAGCATTAAACACAGAGAGACCACATAGGAAGAGAAAAAAAAGCACTGGATTTAGCTATGAGGAGCATTTCGCCTTCCTAGGTAGAGCAGTGTCATTGCAATGAGGTGGGGCGGGAATCTAGAGTACGATGACAAGGAGTATCCGGTTTGGGGGGGCAGAGCAAGGAAAACAGTTCTTCTGAGGGCTATGGTAGGGGAGAAAGAGATCAAACCATAACAGGAGAGGATGTGGGGCTTGAGGCCTTTGTTTTTAGGATGGCGAGAGCTGGAGCAGGCATTAGAACAGCTATTAGGAGTCAGGTGAGAGGAAGGTGGAATAGGGGTGGGGGGCCGAAGACGGACGGTAGGAGGACAATGAATGGGCTGAAGCCTCTGAGGAAATGGGTGGGAATGGGATCGGGGCTGACCAGAACAGCACCTCTTCCACTTTCGAATAGGGGGAAAGGAGGAAAAGAGGAAAGAAGGAAAGGACAGGGGTGATTGCAGGTTAAGTTTGTAGGTGTTTTCCAGCATTGACTACAATGGAAATAAAGAGATCACAGAAATATGTGAGTATCATGAAAATGACCAGCTATAAGCTGGTTGTAGATAGCCTTAAAAACTGTCTTGATTATAGCTGTAATATGCAACTATTGAGGGTTATCCCACAAATTTTCAATATTCAAGACCGCACACAGGTAAGTGGCAGCCTCCAGCATTTCACAGCTTAGTGGAGCCTCTGAATTCAATAAAGGGCTTCTGGGTATATATATTTTTAACTACAGTTTGCCCCTGGAAAGAGTCTGCCTTTCAGCCACTCTTTAATATGACAATGTCCATGGGCCTCTAGCACACTCTCGAAATGCAAAGGGCACATGATGGCAGCTTGAAGGAATCCACCCACCTCGAGGTCCTTCTCCATTCACTTGCCCCACATGGGCCTTCCCGAGGGGTCTCTGCCTTCATCTGGCAGGAGCACTGATGCACCTGCAGCAGCCTGAGCACAAGCTCCCTGGCTCAGAAATTTCCACCAGATCTTGTTTGCCTCTGTTTCAGCTCCAAGCTGAGGAATATTAGGAAGCTGAGAAGAGAGATACCATGGTCTAAATGTCCACTAAGAACCTGTGGCTCCCCCCTGCATTCCCATCCACCACTCTGAGGAATTGGGCTCAGAATATATTATCCCACAGGCTACGAGGGAATACTGTAGACCGTTATCTGAAGGGGACCGATGAGTTATACATTTGGAAAAGGGCCATCTTCAATTAAGGTGGAAAACAACAAAGCAGCGTGGGATTCCATGTCGCTTTGCCCATCCAAACTGTGGGTGAAAGACTACTCCCCTCTTTCAGAGCATCAGCACAGCGAGCTTCTAAATAATTCATGCTTGGGGGAAACAGTGACAAGATTAAGGGGAAGATCATAGGATAACGAAACTAATTGGCGAAGTTAGAGTAGTTATCGTAGCTACACTTTTTCAATATTTTTGTAACAAAATAGGCTTACATTTATTGTATACTTAATTCATGGATTATCGCATCAATTCCTGCATTGGCTTTCAGTGTAATTACTATTGTTACTCCCATTTTACAGACAGGTACAGTATACTGAAGTACAGAGGAGTGAAGCAACTTGCCTGAAGTTATCCATTAAGTGATATAGATGGAATTCACTTTAAAAAAATCTCCTACCTATGCTTGCTTTCTCTCTAAAGCTATGCTGTCTATTCTGATAACCAATAATCCCATGTAGCTATTGAACCCTTGAAATGTAGCGAGACTGAATATGCACTGAAAGTATAAAACACACACCGGGATTTTGAAGACTTAATAGGAAAAAAAAGTAAAATGTCTTATTAGTAATTATTTATATTGATAGTTTGAAATGATACTATTTTGGGTATGTTGGACAAAATTTATTATTAAAATCAATTTCCCTACTTTTTAGTTTTTAAATGTGGATATTAGAAAATTTAAAATTACATTTGCAGCTTGCATTTATGGCACAGATCATGTTTCTATTGGATATTGCTGCTTATAATACTAGAAAGGAACCTGAAGGGATAATACTTCAGGGTTCTTATCTTCAATTTAGTTCTTACCATCACTTTTCTAGAACATGGAGGACAGATGGTAGCAAACTGATCCTCAAATATAATTTCCCTATGCTTCTTAGGTTAGAAATGCCTTAAAATAAAAATATTCTGGTTAAGAATCACATTTGCTATATTAAGTTTTATAGAATAAGCCAATAAATTCTGTAGAGTAAGCCACTTAATGGCTATATGACAAAGGAATTAATCTGATGGAGAAGAAATTCAGGTTTAAAATGATCTTTCAAGAAAAATTCGTAGCAGCCAAAATATCTGACAGTAGGTAATAATCATGTAAATTATGGAACATCCATGAGGTGGAACGTAATGTAAAATATTTAAAATGATGCTTCTAAAAGGTTTATAATGATATTATTAGAGGTTTGTAACATGATATTAATTGTACAGTATTATCTTGACTATATGAACACATATGTATAAAGAAAAACTAGAACCAGTACACCAAAACGTTAACAATGACAGTCTCTTAGTGTTGCTGTGGGGGGAGTGGAGGGTGGGGGTGGTGGGGTTGAATGGGACTTCATATTTTTTGAATATAATATTTTTTTAAAAATGAATTAAAAAAATGACAATCTCTTGGGGAAGATGAATTTTGGGATTTTTTTTTAAACCAATTGCTTTACACCTTTCTGATTTTTCTGTTTACTTTTATAAAAATGATGTTTTATATGGTTTTAGTGAAGCTGGCCACCTTTCCATCCCAGGCCCTGCTTGCTACCTTCCTCCACCCCAATAAAAACAAACCAAGAAGCAAAACGGTCAAGCAGCTACAATTAGCTGATGGCCCTCCTCTTTAACGGTGTTTAACTGTACTGAGCATAAAGGATGTTAAGTTAAATCTAAGGAAGTCTCTCTTGACTTGGAAAGTTTTTTAATACTTGAGACATGTTCAAAGACTGAAGCGATTTTTAAAGAGAAGTTTGAAAAGTTGGAGCTGCTGCCTAAGACACGGCAAAGGACAGTAACATCCTCCAGGCCTCTTCCTGGCTAGGACTGCGTGACAAGTGAAAAGAGGCAATGAGAGGTGTCCTACGGCTAAATACTCTGAAATTTGGATTTCTTGCTGGAGTCTTTTAAGGGTGGTCGTTAACCAGTTAAAGGATTGTTTTTCTTCTATCGTTGAACATTTTTTTAAATCCAACATTCTCTTTTCTGCCTTTTGATTCATTTTTTTTTTTGGAGGGGGAAATCAGAGATGCTTGCTAAAAATGCCTAAGAAAAATCTCAATCGAAACAAAAGAAATAATTTACAGATTATTTGCTTCTCAAATTTAAAATGTCCCCTGGTGCTTAAAAATGGGATCACTCTGTCTCCCAACTAAAAAAAAAATTGTCTGACGAAGATTGTTCGTTTTTTGGTGAAAAATTATAGTATTTTATAGTAGAATTAGAGGTTGAATATATATTAAGAAATAAATCTAAGATACACATGAACTCTGTTTCAAATCTGATTTTTGTCCCATGTTTACTGAGAAGTCATTTATTAATAAAATGGCTATAACTTTATGAGAATCAGTAGATTCTTGGATTACCAAAATGAAGATTAGATAGGTCATACTACATCTTCTGTCTCTATTGTTCCTAATTTATGATTAATTATATAAAATGATACTGTATTAGTGAAATTGCATATTCAAGCTGTCCAAAGACAGGAAGGTGGAAATTTTCAGCTCAGAACTCATTCATAGTACACAGGCCTGGTGGTTTTAATGAAATTACTTTTACAGACTCTATACAGCAAATGTACAGAGACAAAGTAAAAAACATAACCCCTAATCACCCAATAGAATATTTTGGTTTTTAGTTCAATTTTATATTTACAAAATGAGACAAAATATTTTATAAAAAATAATTTTATTGCAAAAGATATGGCTATTTTATTCTGAAACCTTCCCTGTTCATTCATTTATTTGTTCAACAATTATTTGTACCATGCTACCGCAGGTGAAATCTTAAATTGGAAGTTCAGTCAATCTGACCGTGCATCTACATGAGGGCCAAGAAGAATGTAGGAGCCACATTTTTATTAAAACTTTTTAAATGTGTGATTTAATGGAAATTTATTCACTTCAGTGATAGACACATATTAACTCTTTTCCCTTTAGACAGCCTTTTGCTATTTTGTTGTGATTTTGTTGTTTTTTTGGGGGGGGGGGGTGCGAGAACTATGATCATGCCTTAGCTCACTCATCTGCTTCACAGGCATACCAATTCTCCTCCCCAAAACGTTCATTCTCCAAGTAAAATAACTTAAAAAAATAATATAGGAGAAAAATTAGTGGGGGTTTCAGGCCAGCTTTTTTAAAGAGTATTCTCTGTGAATAAAAATCACTAGGTATTAAAATGAGGGTAGTGTAAAATTTAGATGCTGCATCCAATCAGATCTAAGGAAAAGTTATTTGAACAAAACAAAACTCATCCCTACTGCACACAATTCCTCTCCTGTAATTTGCATTGTTTTCAAAACCCCGATTTTCTTTGGAGATACCACTGACATGTACAACTCAGTTAATTCCACGTCGCAGGATTGTTAAACATAAAATAATGTACTGAGAAAGAGCATCACACCATTCATCACAACAGACAACTTGGGAAGCAGAAAAGTGCTGCATTTTCAGAGTAAACCGCAATATAATGGCCATTGCCTTGAAATGGATCAATCTGGCCGCACCGGTGCAAGTGTGCTGCATTCAAAGCAGCAATCACGCCTGCTCTGGTGTGGTAGTTTTCTTCCAATGTCATCTCATTTTATCCCCTCCGAAAATGGCAGCAGGGACAAAAAAAAAAAAAAGATGCAGGAGAGCTACATCAGGTTTTCCTTCAGCATCCTTTCTCTTGTGTTAACAACTCTCGATTGCGCCGGCAATTTTCCACTGTCTTATATTAGGAATTACATTGGTACAATTTGCACCTCTCGAGTTAAGCCTGCACTGGGCACTCACCCCAGCCCCATTTTCAGCCGGTTTTTTACTCAGTCATGACCATTTATGTTAGGCCAGAGATGAGGAGAAAGGACTTGTGACCAACAGGTTTAAATACATCTTTGTTGCTTAATTTATTTGTCTTTCACTTGTATTACAGGCAAGACTTTCTGCCTGGGGATTTTTTTTTTCTCATGCCAACAGAATATTTCCTGGTACAAATATTGTAATCATGATAGTAATAGAAAGAATATGGGAATGTAAAGAAATCTGGTTTCTAAATAAGTACAACCATTAATTATCTTAGAAACCTTAAGATGAGTCATTTAAAACAGATAAAACTGCCTGCTCTGTCTACCTCATAAGGTCTTTGTGCTACTTAAAACAGAACCCAGATAAAAACATGTTTGGACAATTTTAAGGTGCTACACAAATATAAAGCGTTTAGGTAGGTTATAACCCTTGGGGAAATAAAAACATAGATTATCATTGATGCTTGACTAAAATACCTAATTTTGCTTCTTTCCAAAAATTTTAAAAATCTGTTATAAGGCATAATAAATTATGCTACTGTCTTAGATATGTTTGCTGTCATATTGTACTCAATTTGAGAATTCTTACCAAATTCTATTCACAAAAATAAACTCCAAATAGCTTAAATATTTAACGTGAAAAATAAATTTGAGAAACTAGCAGACAAAATATAGGGATAGTTTTATATAAGACTGAGTTTAAAAGGTCTTGCTTAGCATGACAGAAAACCCTAAAGCCACACACAAAAAAAGTATAGCAATATGCTATATAAAAATATATAACTTCTGAGCTCTACTGGCATATGAATAATCTGAAGCTTTAAGTCTCTGAGAAGAACACTTAAGAGGTACATTGAAAGGAAATAGAGTAGTACCTATTAAAGTGAGATATGTTCATGCACAGGACCAAGAAATTCTACTTCTGGCTGTCCTTCCTATAGCAATAGTTACCCAAATACAAAGATGCATATAGATAGATGTTCATGGAGACATTGTCTGCACAAGTAAATATTTTACAACTGATCCAGAGGTAAATCAATCATTAGGAGACTATTCAAATAAATTAAGAATAACCCAAAACATGGGATACTAGAACACTATGTAATTGTTTGGAAAAAAAAAAGAGGGAAGCGCACTTGGCCCAATGGTTAGGGCATCCGACTACCATATGGGAGGTCCGTGGTTCAAACCCCAGGCCTCCTTGACCCGTGTGGAGCTGGCCCACGTGCAGCGCTGATTCACACAAGGAGTGCCCTGCCACACAGGGGTGTCCCCCGTGTAGGGGAGCCCCACCCGCAAGGAGTGCACCCATAAGGAGAGCCACCCAGTGTGAAAGTGCAGTCTGCCCAGGAATGGCGCCGCACACACAGAAAGCTGACACAACAAGATGACATAACTAAAAGAGACACAGATCCCCATGCAGCTGACAATAACAGAAGTGGACAAAGAAGAACACACAGCAAATGGACACAGAGAACAGACAACGGTGGGGGGCAGGGAAGGGGAGAGAAATAAATAAAATAAATCTTTTTTTTAAAAAAGAGCACTACCATAGATGTATTGTTTTGTGGAATAGAAACTTTCTAAATATTATGCATAAGATGAGCTTAGTTTGTAACAAAACAAAACTGTATTTATATTTCTATATATTATCTATCCATTTATCCATCCTTACATATATCAAGTTTGTATATGCATAGATAAAATCTTGAAAGATTTAACCCAAATTATTAAAGGTAGATATTGGAGATGGGTCATGAGGTAGTCTGGTGGTTTGAAACTGTATGTACCCCCAGAAAATCATGTTCTTAAGTCTAAGCCATTCCTGGGAGTATAAACTTGCTGTAAGCAGGATCTTTGGGTTAGGCTATTTCAGTTAAGGTGTAAGCCACCTCATTCAGGATGGGTATTATCCTCTTATTGGAGTCCTTTATAAATGGAATGAATACAGAGAGAGAGAGAAAGCCATGGAAGCAAGAAGCTGAAAGGAACAAAACCCAGAAGAGAAGGGAGACCAGCAGACATGCCATGTGCCTTGCCATGAGGCAGAGCAGCCAAGAGTCACAAGCAGCCAGTCTTCTGGAAGAAAGCATCACCTTGAGGATGGCTTGGTTTGGACTTTTTCATGGTTTCAAACTGTAAGCTAATAAATTCCCAATGTTTAAGCAAACCCATTTCATGGTATCTACTTTGAGCAGCCTAGGAAATTAAAACCGGTAGTGAGAAAAAATGTCTGTATTGTTTGAATATGCTACAAAGAGCATGTTATTTTATAATAAATTAATAGCAACCCCCCCACAAATTCCCAAGACTCTAAGTTTCCATACCTTCATACATAAAACTTACATAGGGAAACTACATTTTCCGTAGGGAAACTCCACTTACGGCTGGCATAGTATAGGTCACTAAATGTGTCCTTCCTCCTCTAGGAAGGGAACCACTTGGAGGATTTCTGCCTTGCTAGGGTGAGGTGGGCATTCTAGCACTGCATTCCACAGCCAGGTTCAACAGCTTACCAATCATCAAGAAGGGCCAATTATTTCTTATTCACAGAGGTTAAAAAAAAAGCTCCAGATAGCACTAAGGAGGGGGGCAAGTATGGACAAGCTCCCAGTTCCCTTGGAGTGTAATTTTTCTAATGACCCAGCTTTCACAGATGATAGTTAGGTCAGGCTGACACTTGGGCTGTGTCAAAAATGTTACCCACTATACCTCCTCCTAAGAACATCCTCATTCTCCAACCTGTGCCTTGTAAGAACATTACTTCCCTGGGAACACAGCAAAAGAGTGGGAGAGTAAAGCTTTCAAGATCATGTAGTTTGGGAAAGACTAGATTAAGCCAAGTTTAACTAAGTGAGGCTGTCTATTCTAACTTGAACATGAAATGTTATTGTGAACATCTATAAGAGATTACAGAATATAGTATTTTCCAAAAGTTATTTTTCAATTTTTAAAAATTTATTGAAGTATATCATTCATGCATAAACATACATAAACAATAAGTGTACAGTAATAGTAGTTAACCTGCAAAACAAACACAAATAACATCATACAGGACTCTCGTACCTCACCCTACTGTTAATACCTTGCATTGTTGTCAAACCTTTTTAACTAATGATTAAAGAGCATTGTCATAATATTACTACTAACCAAAGTGTTTTCCCCAACCCCCCTATTATTATTATCTTTATATCATTTATATATGAACATACATAAACAGTAAGTGTATAGTAAAAGTTGTGAACTTACAAAGCAAACATGCATAACATCATACAGAGTCCCATATGTCAACCCTCCACCAACACTTTGAATTGTTGTGAGATGTTTGCCACAAATTATAAAAGAATATTGTCAAAATTTTACTACTAATTATAGTCCTTATTTTATATTTAGTGTATTTTTCATCCAACCCACTCTCTTATTGTTTTTTATTTTGTTATCTTGTTTTGTAACAGAAGTTGTAAACTTATAAAACAATCAGGCACATGTACAGAATTCCCAAAAAACACCCCTCTATCAACACACCACACAATGGTGGAACATTGGTTAAAATAATATAATATCATCTGGTTGTTACCATGTCCTTAGTGTACATTTGGCACACATTTTCCATACTGTCCCATTATCAACACAGTACATCTTTGGCATAGATGCAAGAATATTATATTATTACTGCTAACCACAGTCCATAGGTCACTCTGGTTGTATCTTTTCCATGCTTCTCAGAGTGACCTATGGACTGTGGTTAGCAGTAATAATATAATATTCTTGCATCTATGCCAAAGATGTACTGTGTTGATAATGGGCTTCTCTGCTTTCTCACCACCCTGCGACAATAATGTACATTTGCTCTAGTTAACAAAGGGCAGTCTTGCATCTGTACCATCAACCACAATCCTCATCAACCTCTTGGATTGCTGTGCTATTCTGTTCCTAGAATATCTCTAGTATTCTGTTAATTGGCATTTATATACCTAGACTACCATTTTCAGCCACATCCCCATTTATAAACTAACTGTTACTATGTGTTACCATCCATGCTATACATTTCCACACTTTTGCAGTAAAGCTAATTAAAACTTCTGCATACATTAGACATCAGTAGTCCATCTCAGTGTTCCTCTTATCTCCTTTAAGAATCCACTACCTACCACCAGGTCTTGAAGGTGTTTTCCTACAATTTCTTCTACAAGTTTTATGGTTATTGCTTTTATTTTTAGGTTTTTGATCCATTTTAACTTTTGGATAAGGTGTGAGATAGGGGTCCTCTTTCTTTCAGCACCATTTGTTGAATGGACTGTTCTGCCCAAGCTGTGTGGGTTTGACAGGCTAGTCAAAAATCACTTGACCATACATGTGAAGGTCTGTTTCTGAACCATCAGTTTGGTTCCATTGGTCTATTGTGTCTGTCTTTAGGCCAGTACCATGCTGCTTTTTTTTATCACTACAGCAAGGTAATATAACTTAAAGTCTAGAGAGGAGAGTTTGCTTTTCTTTTTTAAGATGTTTCTGGCTATTCAGGACCATTTACCATTCCAAATAAATTTGATAATCGTGTTTTCAATTTTTTTTTTTTTTAAGATTTATTTATTTATTTAATTTCCCCCCCCCTCCCCTGGTTGTCTGTTCTTGGTGTCTATTTGCTGCATCTTGTTTCTTTGTCCGCTTCTGTTGTCGTCAGCGGCACGGGAAGTGTGGGCGGCACCATTCCTGGGCAGGCTGCTCTTTCTTTTCACGCTGGGCGGCTTTCCTCACGGGCGCACTCCTTGCGCGTGGGGCTCCCCCACGCGGGGGACACCCTTGCGTGGCACGGCACTCCTTGCGTGCATCAGCGCTGCGCACGGCCAGCTCCACACGGGTCAAGGAGGCCCGGGGTTTGAACCGCGGACCTCCCATATGGTAGGCGGACGCCCTAACCACTGGGCCAAAGTCCGTTTCCCTGTTTTCAATTTTAAAAAATGTTGGTGGACTATTTATTGGGGTGACATTGAATCTGTATATCAATTTGAGTAGGATTGACATCTTAATGATATTTAGTCTTCCAATCCATGAGCATGGAATGTTCTTTGTTATTTAGGGCTTTTTTGATTTCTTTTAACATTGAGTTACAGTTTTCTGAATGTAAGTGCTTTACATCATTGGTAAAGTTAATTCCTGACTATTTAAGTTTTATCTGTCATATTTTATTTTCACCACTCTTTTGACACTTTTAGTTGCTTTTATTGATATAATCATTTCTAGACTCTCTTCTAGGCCTCTCTCTCCTTTCTTTTCTTTTCAGGCTCTAGCACACCCTTTAAAATTTCCTGAAAATCTGGTCTCTTGGTTAGAAAATTCTCTCAGTTTCTGTTTATCTGTGTATATTCCAAGCTTGCCCTCATTTCTGAAAGGCAGTCTTGCTGGATATAAGATTCTTGGCTGGCAGTTTTTCTCTTGTAGTATCTTAAATATATCACACCACTGTCTTCTTGCTTCCATGGTTTCTGTTAAGTAATCAGCACTTAATCTTATTGGGTATCCCTTATATGTTATGCACTGCTTTTTTCTTGCTATTCTCAGAATTCTCTCTTTTTCTTTGGCATTTGGCATTCTGATTAGTATGTGTCTCAGAGCTGGTCTATTCAGATATTTTTGGATGGGAGTACAGTGTGCTTCTCAGACATAGATATCTATGACCTGCAATAGGGTTGGGAAATTTTCTACCATTATTTCTTCAAATATTCCTTCTGCCCCTTTGCCCTTCTCTTCTTCTTCTGGGACACCCATGACATATGATTGCATGTCTTTTGCTGTCATTTAGTTCCCTGAAACCTTGTTCAATATTTTCCATTCTGGGGAGTGGTTGTGGCTCAACTGATAGATCATCCACTTACCATAAGGAGGGTCCAGGGTTTGACACCCAGGACCTCCTGACCCATGTGGTGAACTGGCCCATGAGCAGTGATGCCACATGCAAGGAGTGCCATGCCACGCAGGGGTGTCCCCTGCATAGGGGTGCCCCATGCATAAGGAGTTTGCCCCGCAAGGAGAGCCACCCCACATGAAAAAAGTGCAGCCTACCCAGGAGTGGTGCCGCACACACAGAGTGCTGACAAAGCAAGATAATGCAACAAAAAAAGTGGCACAGTTTCCTGGTGCCGCACAAGTATGCCAGCAGACACAGAAGAACACACAGAGAATGGACACAGAGAGCAGACAACGGGGGAAGGGGAGAGAAATAAATAAAATAAAATCTTCCCAAAAAATTTTTTTTCATTCTTTTCTTCATCTTTTCTTTTGTACGTTCACTTTCAGAGACCATTTTTTCAAGCTCTCCAATCCTTTCTTCTGCCTCTTCAAATCTGCTATTATATGATTCCAATGTTTTTTAAAATTTCATTTATTGCACCTTTCCTTCCCAAAAGGTCTGCTATTTTTCTATGTATGCTTTCAAATTCTTCTTTGTGCTCATCCAATGTCTTCTTAATATCCTTAATATCTTTAACCATCTCACTGAATTTATTTAGGAGATTTGTTTGAGTATCTACGATTAGTTGTCTCAACTCCTTTATGTCATCTGGAGGCTTATCTTGTTCCTTTAACTGGGCCATAGCTTCCTGTTTCTTGGTGTGGATTGTAATTTTTTGTTGGTGTCTTGGCATCTGGCTTACTAGAGTATTTATTCTGGGTGCAGTTTTTCTCTTTAGTTTAGGGGTTCCTGCCTTTTCTCCCTTGCTGGTTGTGCAGTAGGAGCCAAAGATGTAGTTGGTGCTGTAAGCTGTGGAGGTTCAAGCTGTCCTCATTGCTCCAGGGACCAATGAGGCTTCTCCCAACTTTCTCCTTTGCCAGGGGTAGGGACAGAGTCACAGCTGTGTGAAATAATCCAAGTTGTGCAGGCCCAGACTCTAGATGCCCAGAGAGATTGATGAAGCTTCACACCCCTTTCTCCCTTGCCTGGGGTAGGGATGGAGCTGAAGGTGTGGGTAGCAGTCAATGCAGTGAGTGTCCAAGATGACCACGGTTGCCCTAATAGACTTCTGATTTTTCAGTCTGTGACAGCCAAATGTACTTGCAGTTACCTGGATAGGCTGGTGCAGGGCCCGCCAACTTCCTCCCTGCCAGAGGTGGGGCTGATGCCTAGGTTGGGGCTGCAGGCTGATCTGGGTGAAAGAAACCAGTCCCTACTTTCACTGTGATTTTCAGTCAGCCTGGCTTCCCCTTAGGCTGGGGTGGGGTAAAAATGGAGACCACTGGCCTCTTTCTGACCTGGACAAGTTCAAACTTTAGCTGTTCTTAGGGTTATACTCTAGCCAGCTGAATCCACCAATCAGTAGCTGAAATTGGTGGCCAACCATGTCCTTCTCCCCTGTTTTTGGGAAATGGAGCTTTCAACTCCAGCCACAAAATAGCTCCTGGGGTGGCTTGTGCCACCAAAGTAGGACAATCACCAGCCTCCACAGCTTGGCTGGTTATCTCTTGGAGAGCCTGGTGCAGGAACCCCAGCTTCCTCCCTGCTGGAGGTGGCACTGGGGCCTAGGCTGGAGCTGCAATTCAATGTGGATGGAAAGAAGCCAGTCCCCACCAGCACTTTGGTTTTCAGTCCACCCCACTTTCCCTTGTGCCAGGCAGGGAGTTAAGATGGTGGCCACTGGCCTCTTTCTGGCTTGGACAGGCTCGAAGTTTAGCTGTTCTCAGGATTATACTTTCGCCTGCTGAATTTATTCATCAGTAGATGAAGTTGGTGCCCAACCGTCTCTTCCTCCCCCATTTTTGGAATATGGAGCCTTCAATTCCAGCCATGGAACAACTCCTGAGGTGGCTCATCCCTCCAGTGGAGGATGGGCAGTGGCCTCTGGCATGGAGCACTCTACTTACGAATCTTCTCTGCAGATGGGCAGTCTCCTCCTTCCATTTCTTCAAGGATGTGGCAGGATGCTCTTCTGGTCTCCTGGAGTCCCCAAACAGGTGCTTCAGCTAGCTCCAGATAGCTCTGGGTGTTTAGTAACTGTCCTGCAGCGGGAGCTGACTCTGGGGGCTCCTTCTCCACTGCCATTTTGCTGGTTCTCCTCCAGAGGTTATTTTAATTGTGGAATTAACCAATTTTTCCACAGTGTCTGTGGGATTTGGTTTGGAAAATGAAGAGATTCTTATTTAAAGAAGCTTCTGCCTATGATGTAGCTGAGTTTGGAGAGTAGGTTTCATCTTTCCAAATTTTTGCAGATACAACAGGGGAAGATTTAACAAAGTAAGTGGGTTTCTCATCTATATAATGATGGATCAACCTCATTGTCCTTTAAGCTCAGGAAGCCAAGTACATGACAGGGCCTCTATGTGACACATAAACAACAGCAACAACAAAAGAAACAGGAAGAAGAAAAGAGGTAACAGACGTGTTGAGTTAGAGGCTTCCATGTGACATCCAGGTGGAGATAGTGTAGAGATAATTACGTATATCACATGAGTCCTGCACTCCAGAGGGAGATTGGAGAGAGAAAAACTAATTTTCGAATTATTAGCATATATGGAAAATGAAACCATGGGATTAAATTAGAGAGTGCTGGGAGAATATGGGGACAGAAACCTGCGGATTGCCAGCAGTTAAGTGGCAGGGAGAGGAAGGAAAAATCTGTGGTGAGTGATAAGAAACTCCCCTTCTGGGGATAAAGAACTAGAACAGAATGATGTTACAAAAACCAAGGGAAGAGAGATAGAAGTGACCAAGAGTGCTTAACATGGTAGAGTCAACAACACGAGGACTGAAGAGGTTATGTCCGATTTAGCAGAAGGGGATCACCTCATAGTAATCCAATATGGTCGATATTGGTAAATGTGGGCTTTGGAGTGAAGGAGATCTTTGCTGGAGTCTAGGCTCTTTCAGCTGTATGAACTTGAACTAACTACACAGCCTCCCTGAGCCCAAGAATCCTCATGTACAGAGTGAAAATTCTGCTTTCATACTTGATTTACAAGGTATCTTAGAATGAATGAACAAATGCATATAAAACTCTTAATATAATGTATGGCACAAAATGGGTTCTCAATAAATAATGATTTTTTCCACTCAAAATTGGGATCCTTACCAATTTCAGGGCTTGAAATCTTGGAGCCAGTTTCAATTCATTCTATTCATTTCATACATCTAACTAGTCATCCACTCTTGTTTTACCTCTTCTCTTAGTTTGCCAGGCTGCTATGACAAATACCACAGAACGGGTAGCCTTAAGCAGCAAGCATTTATTAGTTCATGGTTCGAGAAGCTAGAAGTGCCAAGCACTAACTAGTGATGAAACTGGAAAAAGGCCTTGACTAAAAGGGGGACATAGTAAATATAAATGAGTTTTTATGGCTAAGAGACTTCAAAGTGAGTTGAGAGATTATTCCAAACAGTACTCTTATGCATATCTCAGTAGGATCTCATTGACTGCTAAGCAAACAGTACCTCAAGTAGCAGGGCTTCTGAAGGCTCTAAAGACATCTAGACACTATAGGCTGGGTTGACAGACTCAGGAATTCATCACCCTCTCAATGGGCTTACTTTGGAATATATACTACCCAATGTAACAGAGTTAGAATCATTTAGAATTTCCCTACACATGGCTCTTCTATTCCTCTTATTTGAACCTATAATTAGCACTATACTTGTCCCAGAGACTTATATCTTCAGTCTATTCGTAAGCCAATTGAGCCCTGAATCTCAGCAGAGTTGCAACACTTACTCACCAGTTCACTGGACTCACCAAGGACAGGTAAGAAAGGGATGATGATGGATAATGCCCATCCCAGGAAACAGAAAGTGTCTTCAACTGCAAGCAATACAGTTCCATCCACCTGCCCCATGGGAGCTAAGCCCCCTCTCAATCAGAAACAGGGTGAGTTTCACCATCCCAAATTCCTCAAGATTGAGGAATGAACAAACATAAGAGTGGAAAGCAACTGTGGACTAAAGTAGACTTAGGATTATTCTAGCAATGGAAGAACTTGTAATGCTGATATAAAGGCAGTGATCACCAGAGGTTCTGAGGGGAGGAAGAGGGAAGAATCGGCACAACATAGGGGCATGTTTCAGACATTGGAATTATCCTGCATGACATTGCAGTGATGGATACAGGCCATTATACATATTGTCAAAACCTATAAAATTGTGCAGGGCAAAGTGTAAACCGTATTGTAAACTATAGTCCTTGGTTAATACAATGTTAGTGTTCATCAACTGCAACAACAAACGTACTACACTAATGAAAGCTGTTGCTAATGGAGAAGAGTGTGGAGGGGGAGAGGGTGGGGCATATGGGAATCCCCTATATTTTTGATGTAACATTTATGTAATCTAAATTTTCTTTAAACATAAAAAAATAACTTAAGAGAAATTTTTAAAAAATCAACTGGAAAAAAGTCCTATTTATAATCCCAGGAGCAGGGATTAAGATCAAGAATATGCCTTTTATTGGGCTACATAATTTAGTTTACTACACCTCCTTTAGCGAGTTATCTCACCTTATCTCACATTCTTCCCATTCTCTTCCCAGAGTTACCAATTTTTCCAGATTTTCACTACTTCATGTCTGAATTTCTATAATAGACTCCTAACTGCTCTCTCTACTGGTTCTAGTTTCCTCTAGCTCCAGTGTCTCTCACACGTTGCTCTCTCATTGAGCTCATCAAGCATCATTGTCATTAAGTTTTTCCAGGGCTCAGAATCCTAGTGCTCCTCCTTGACCTGAGGATAAAGTATAAAATCTTCAGGGTAGTTTCTGAGTCCTTCTACCCCAAGCATTGGTCCCAACTCTCCAGGGCATCCATTATTTCCCAGAACTGCTTAAGTTGCAGAGTTAACTTTTAGCCTGTTCCAATCTCTGCTCACTAAAGGGCCACTTATGCATGCTCAGTTGTGGCTCAGTGCCTCTATTTGTGCCATCTTCAGAGTCAGAGCTCAAAGCCTTTTTTTTTTTTTTAAAGTTCCAAATGAGAGCTTTATTAGCCGCGCAGTGACTGCCTCATCCTTTGCAGAGGAGAGAGCAGCCCCAAGTCTCAGGGAAGGGGTGGTTTTATAGCTTTTTAGGAAGGGGGGCATCTACTAACAAGCGAGCAAGCAAGCAGGCACAGAAGTGGAACACCGCAGTTAGTTGAAGATAGCGTATCTATTTTTTCTTTTTGAAAAGCCTCTTCTTGTGAGCAGTCCCATGTTATTTTATTGGCACTTTTCTTGTGGGCAGCCCCAAGCTAATTATTGGCACTCTCTTTGGAGGCCACCCTAAGGTATTTATTGGCACTCTCCTTGGAGGCAGCCCTAAAGTATTTATTGGCACTCTCCTTGGTGGCAGCCCTAAGATATTTATTGGCACTCTCCTTACAGGCCACTCTTAAGTTATTTATTTATCTGAAGGCACTTGCAATTCCTATTTCTTTATTTCTTTATTTTTTTATTTTATTGACTTTGTAATAATATTACATTAAAAATATATATGTGAGGTCCCATTCAACCCCACCCCCCCCACCCCACCTCTCCCCCCCCCCCCCAGCAACACTCCCTCCCATCATCATGACACATCCATTGGATTTGGTAAGTACATCTTTGGGCACCTCTGCACCTCATAGTCAATGGTCCACATCATGGCCCATACTCTCCCCCATTCCATCCAGTGGGCCCTGTGAGGATATACAATGTCCGGTGATTGCCTCTGAAGCACCATCCAGGGCAGCTCCATGTCCCAAAGATGCCTCCACCTCTCATCTCTTCCTGCCTTTCCCCATACCCATCAGCCACCATGTCCACTTTTCCCAATCCAATGCCACCTCTTCTATGTGGACATTGGATTGGTTGTGCCCATTGCACCTCTATGTCAAGAGGAGGCTCAGATTCCACATGGATGCTGGATGCAATCCTCCCACTTTCAGTTGTAATCACTCTAGGCTCCATGGTGTGGTGGATGTAGTTCTATTCCTATTTTCCCAAAGTGGCCTTACCCTTACATTACTTCCTTTAACAAAGTCTATTTCCACGTGTTGGAGCAAGATGGCTGCTGATTTCTGTGAGGGTTCAGGCTTCCTGGGTTCCTCCCTTCCTCAGGCTTCTTTTATCCTTGGCTTAGTTTTTCTCTCTTCCTGGGGCTGGCTTCTGTTTCCTTTGTGAGCTTCCTTCCTGGGGCTCCAGCTTAAAGCTTTAACATTAAACTTCAACATTAAAAATTCCAACATTAAGAAACTTCAACCAAAGGGTGGGAACTCAGCACGCTACTGACACAAGAGTTTACATAATTAATTAATCAAGTCAACCTATGAATCCAATATAATCTAATATGTCCAGAGGAAAAATCGGAGAGCTCAAAGCCTTTTTATTAAAATCCAACCTACCATTTGATGTCCAGTTTAAGCCCCTGCAACCCACAGATCTTTTCTCTTTAACCCTGAGAGTATTTACTGTCCATATGATCATTTGTACATTTAGTTTGCTAAACTGTTTCCTGGGAATAGATTTTATTTTTTTCATGCAGACTAGAAGCTCCTTGAGGACTAAGACCATGTAGTTTACTGCCTTGCTCTCTTCTAAATTGCTGAGAGTAATTCTGGGCATATTTAAGATACTTGCTAAATACTTATTAAAATGAAATAAATTTTTGAAATAGCCGAAAGAAATTTAGTAATTGTCTCCTTGGTGGCCAGCACATAAACACTGTTACTAATAAATTAAAAGCGACTTTACAATTAATAAATAATGGGGAAACATGGTCTTAGTGCTAGAAGTACAAGAAGAAAAGAATTAATTCCTCTGATGTAGAAGAAAAATGAAACAACTAAGGCATATGGGTTCTGATACAGGTGTAGTACAGAGAACGTGAACCAGGATCAAGGAACTTGGACTTCAATCTGTACTTGTTCCCAACAGGTCTGGGGTTATAAATGGGAACACTGCAAACTCTTCCAGAGTGGGTCGCCACATTTTGATTAAGGTATAGCATTTACTTGCCGTATACCTGAAGGGATAGTTAGTATGATGTCTGTTAGACAGAACTTTGAGCAGAGAAGTACAGGGATTTAAAGTAAAATAGAATGGCTGCGAGTAAGAAAAAAAACATTGCATTAATAGATAAAATGTAAAGTCAGAAGTCCTGCTTAATAGAATGTGCAAAAGCTCTATTCATCTATAAGAGAGCTCCATTTGGGTATAGGGAAGCTCTACTGAGGCAGCAACACATTTTTTTTTTCCCCCAGGAGAATAGTGATCATAGCAGGAAAGATATTCTTTCATTTTTGTTTTTTTGTTCTGTTTTTTTTAAAAAAATCAGAACTGCATTTTTAAAATAAGTGAGCCACCCAAAACTCTAGTTATACTCTAGTTATGACATAAAAAAAGAAGGAAGAGGAAAAGGAAAAGAAAAGAAAGGAAAAAGAAAGGAAAGAAAAAGAAAGGAAAGAAAAAGGAAGGGAAGGGAAGGGAAGGGAGGAGAGGGGAGGGGAGGGGAGGGGAGAGGAGGGGAGGGGAGGGGAGGGGAGGGGAGGGGAGGGGAGGGAAAGTTGAGTATCATAGCTACAGGCAAAGGAATGGGCCCAGAGGGAGACAGGGAGAAATTTGCTCTGAGCTGAACCAAAGGGGTCCAATCAAATCCAGCCTCTCCGCACAATTGGCTGTGTAAACTTGGACAAGTTATTTAAACTCTGTGACCCTCAACTATATCATTTGTAAAGCAAAACTACTAACCTCCTACTGGCAGTATTATTAGGGAAATTAATCACGGTAATATTCAAAGCCCACAGACAGTATTCAGAATATTGTAAAGTTCCTGACTGTTAGCTGTATGATTCTCAGTTCTACCTGGACAAATCTCTTCTCTCCATTCTCCCATCAGAAATGGGACAGAATGAGGTAGATTATATGAGATCTCTGGCCCTCAAATTCTAAGATTTTTCATCCTATTAAACACAAATATACAGCCAAAGACTGACTTAAAAGGGTGAATATATAAAGGAGGGGCCAGTCCCATCTGGTTACCTCTATGTAAGGGGCTCTGGGGGAGTGTGGCAGTCTTTTAATCAAGTATTATAGTTGGAATAAGGTTGGAAAAGTCTTATGAAAACATTGAGGTGGCCTGCCAGTCAGCGTTGGCTGTAATCTCCCGGGAAGCAAGACTTAATACTTGACTCTAGAGAAGTTGTAATCTTAGGCAATGCAAACTTGCTGCATAATTTAAATAAATAGGCCAAGGATGACTTAAAGAAATAGAAATAATGGGTGGCACAGTAGTAAATATTAATGAGAAGGAAAATCAGAACCTCACTTAAAGCATAGTTGGGAATTGAGTTAAGTAAGGGTGAAAAAACTCATCTGGCTCACAATAGGATCAACGTCTCTTTATAAAACCTCCCATAAAGATAGAAATTCATCTTTTACTTTAGGGGTAGGCTGTAGCTTTTCCTTTTCATCTTTATTCCCTTCCTTGTATAAATATGTAAGGCCAACATGCCCTCTCCTTGCCTTCCCCTACACTGGGCTACATGTACACAATAACCCTTTTTGTGAACTCTGGGCTGGCTTCAATGGAAACACTAATGACCTCCAGCAGCTTTGGGCAGTGAATGCCTCCAGCGTGTCCCCATTTAGCACCGTGTCCAACTCTATCAGGACCTAGCAAGCACAAGGCCTTATGACTAATAGGGTCATTAAGGAAGCAATGGTGTTCAAAGTTATTCACACCCTAGTCCACAGAGTTCTGCTTGGAGATTCCAGAAAGGTGTGTTAGGGCTTCCCTTGGGGAGTGATAGAGTGGCAGAGAAGGTGGGACTCTGCACCCTACCTCCAACTTAGCAGGTGTATTAGTCAGGGTTCTCTAGGGAAACAAAACCAACAGGAGATAACTGTAAATAGTATGAGATTTTATGAAATTGTCTCACGCCACCATGGGGATGCCCAAGTCCAAGTTCCACAGGGCAGACTGCAAACCAGGGGCTCCAATGAAGGTCCTTGATGAGTTCCCAGGAGACGCTGGCTGTCTGAAGTAGAGATGGGAATTCCCTCCCTGAATGCTGAAATCACTTTCCCTTTTAAGGCCTTCAAATGATTGGATGAGCCATCACTCATAGCTGACGGCAAACTCCTTAGTTGATTGTAGATGTAATCAGCCATCTATGCTATCAACTCATTGATGATTAAGGTCCATGAAATGGCCTTGTATTAGCCCAGTGCTTGCTTGACCAAACAACTGGGCACAATCACTTGGCTGAGTTGACATATTAGCCTAACCATCACAGTACATAGGCTTTAATCGCAGAGCATGGATGTAAGAAGAAAAGATGGGGAAACCACCAGTGTTTCAACTACTGTATTTTGTAGATGAAGCTAAGACCAAGAGAGGTTTAAGGCACTTGCTCAAAGTCATCTCATAAGGAAAGTGTCAAAGCATCCACTAGACCTCCAATTGTGAATTCCCAGCCTGAGCTCATCCCAGTCAGGCAGTGCTTCCTAATGCCTCATTATCTGTGCTATCACTTCCACCACCCCTGTGTGCTTCTAGAATTTTCTCTATGTCTTTAGTCTTTCCAGTGGAGAGCTTCCTATCTCCACTGGAGATTAAAACAGGAGAATCAAAGCAGTTGCTTTAAGTCAATACTGATGGTTTGGACACATGATTCTTGGGAGCTTTTCAGAATGAAAGCTTTACAGCTTTTCAGAAATCATCTAATTAATTGCCCAGTCAACTTCCTGAAGCAGACTGGGGCTTGATATTCACTTCACTCAGTCAGACTCTATTGATCATATCCTCTCTGACATACTGCATTTATAATTGTGCCTAATAAGAAAACAAAGGTTAAGTGCATGCTGGCAAAAGGTTGCAAACCTGGTGTCTAAGAGTTAAGCCAGGTGCTGGCCTGGAAGCATATGGATCTTTCAGAGTGTGTGAAAAAATAGCAGAGACTGACATTTTGTACTTGCCTTCCCTTCAGTTATAGGACAAACAATGTCACAGATGCCTGGAAAACTCAGGCCCAATACAGCATTTTGTAAAGGCCCTGGCATTCCTAGAGCTGTTACTGTATGTCCTAGGGAAAACTATTTTATCAAAAAGCCTGAGAAACACTAAATATTATCCCCCCTTAGAAATGTAAAGGCTCTGGAAAGCCAACAGTAGACTGTATATCTTTGTTTACACCAAACCTCTTTGACAACATGTGGTCGATTGAATTATGTACCCCAACCAAAGCCTCGTTCTTAATCTTAATCCACATTCCTGGGGGTCTGGGCCCATTTAAAATAGTACCTTTTGAAGATGTTAAGGATCTTTTGAAGATTCAGTGTGACCAGCTGAATCGGGGTGGGTCTTAATCCATATGACCAGAGGACTTATAAAGAGGAGCCAGAAGCCAGAAGTCAGTGAAAACTGGAAGAGCAGACACAAGGGGAGAGAGAGATCACCATGTGTCAGGAGGCAGAGCTGCACGCCAAGGAGCCCCAAGGATTGCGGCAAGCCAGCACCAGAATGCTACAGACTTCAGGGAGAAAGCATAGTCTTGCTAATGCCTTGAGGTTGGACTTTCAGCCTCCAAAAATGTGATACAAAAAATTCCAATTGGTTTTTTTAAAAGATTTATTTATTTATTTATTTATTCATTCATTCATTCATTCATTCATTCATTCATTCATTTATTTATTTATTTATTTATTTATTTCTCTCCCCTCCCCCCCCCACCCCGGTTCTCTGCTCTCTTGTGTCTATTTGCTGTGTCTTCTTTGTCCATTTCTGTTGTTGTGAGCGGCACGGGAATCTGTGTTTCTTTTTGTTGCGTCATCTTGCTGTGTCAGCTCTCTGTGTGTGCAGCACCATTCCTGGGCAGGCTGCACTTTCTTTTGCGCTGGGCAGCTCTCCTTACGGGGCGCACTCCCTGTGAGTGGGGCTCCCCTACACGGGGGACACCCCTGCATGGCAGGGCACTTCTTGTGCACATCAGCACTGAGCATGGGCCAGCTCCACACGGATCAAGGAGGCCCAGGGTTTGAACCGCAGACCTCCCATGTGGTAGACGGATGCCCTAACCACTGGGCCAAGTCCGCCGCCAAATGCCAGTTGTTAAAGCCAACCCATTCTGTGGTATTTGTCCTAGCAACCTGGCAAACAAAGACATCACACAACCACAGTTTTGTGTGATGCCTATGAACATTCTGCTGAAGTGGTATTCCATGAAACTCTCACTTTGAGAAACACCCTCCATGGAAGTGATAGTAATTTTCATCATGGGGATTTATCTGACTGGCTATATAGAGACTATCTAGGCTGAGAAAAAAGATACGAGGCTCTACAAAAACCTCATTAGAGTGAATGAAATATAAGTAAGATCTACTTCCTTGACACCACAGACTATTTTGGAAGAAGCAGAGCTTTATTTTATTTGCCTAGAGCAAGTAACTAGGACTACCAGTAAGAAGACCTTCTCCAGTAAGCATGCAACCAGTTCTGCTTAGTGAACATGCACCACTTTGCTACAGTTAGAGCTTCTACTGCTGGAAATTAAAATGCAAAAAAAGTGCCCTCTGTTCTTGAAATGCTCCTCATGAAGTCTAATTTACATGCAACTTGTCTCCTCCTCTGTGCTCTTTCCATGATATTACATGACTTTATCAATTCTTTCTCTTGCTACATGTACTTAGTTTCTCTGTGTTCTGCAGTCACAGACTGTACCCACAGCTCCTGACCGTGAAAAAAGCACCATGGTCACCATAGAAACTCCATGAGAAGGTGTAGACAGATCAGTAAAAAGGCATTCCCACAAATGGAAAAAAAATCCAAAGCATGTGTCATGATGAATGGTGGGTCAGGTGTAATTTTCTGATGTAGGTTAAAGGAACTTTGAGCAAGACCAGTACACAACATCGGATGATGATACATAAAAATTCCAAATGGATTTGAGCAGTGTCAGGCAGTCTCTCTCCTTTCTGGCATGATCTATTTATCTTTTTCCCTATTCTTCATAATTTTTCCTGTAATTCCCTGATTTCCATAGAACTGGTCTTGGATTATGAAATTGTGGGGTGTTACGTACCTACCACTGATCAGTGGGGCACGAGCTAAGAAAACCCCACATGGCTTTGCTCTCAGGACACTAAAGACACCTCATCAGAAGCTATTCTGAGGCCTGCTACCTTGAGCACATCCCTTGACCAATCTGGGTTCCTATTTTCTCAGCTATAAAACAAAGACACCAACATGGATCTGCCTAGCAGGGCTAGTACCTGCACAAACAAATCTGTCATACTTTGGCAGATTGGAAACCGAGGCAATACTAAATTTTAGTACTACAATTCTACTGACCTTTGCAGAAATGAGACCAAGTTAGCACAAAGAAATATACTCAAGGCAGACTGAGATGACTCAAGTAGCCTATCAGTTTCAATGATAGGCACATGATCTTTTGAAATGTTGAAGTACTAGATAAAATGTAAGATATTAAGTCATCTTCTTAACCAAGATTTGTGATGATAAATCTCAGGAGAGAAAATAGTCTTAAGAGTTTATAGTTAGGAATAGATGATGAGACTAGAATAGGTGATAGACTAGAATAAATAGACAACTAAGAAGTGGTAAATCTTTCCAGTTCTTACCCCTTAGCATTTGCTTCTCCCAAGCTCTCATGGTTCCAGTAGTCTGATCCAGGATTTTTATCAGAATTTATTCCTACTATGTGCACAATGGATGAAGACATACTGGGAATTGAGGCTTCATGAAATACACCAGTAATTGCCATTAATACAATTCAACATATATTGAACAAGTAACTATTACATGCAAGGAACTATTATTAGGCACCAAAGGAGGCACAACGAAAGATAGTGTTCTCACTCAACAATTCTCTGAAAACATTTTCCAGCCAGTAATTCAACACTCCAGGTATTCCCTTCAAGGTGCTTAAATCTAAGTGTGGAGAATTTTACAAGTTCACAACTATTATACAAGTTAGAATACTGTAAGTGTTTTAAGAGCATTGAGTTGAGTTAGAAGATGAAAAAACCAATTTCCAAGAAACCAATTCATCAGCAAGGGCTTCAGGACACATGCTGATTTTTAAATTGGGTTTATGATGTAGGAAGGATTTTGACTAATAGAGATGGGGAAAGGGTTTGATCAAAGATCCAGAAGCAGGAAAATGTGAGCTCCAGTTTTAGATGAACATCAGATACAAGTAAAGAAGCAGGGTCCGATGAGGCCACACACAGCTTGGCCCTCTCTTACAGATAGCTGAGGGGTTTGTCGCTGATCAGTTGGTAATGAGATGATCTCTGAAGGTTTTGGGGCTGTGAACTGGAACAGAGATGACAAGCAAAGAGACCCATTGGATCCTACTAAGGTAGAAGGAACGAGGAGAATAGCATCAGGAAGAAAAAGTAAAAGAGGGACCAGAGTAACTTTTCTCTTAAGTTACACCCTTTGAAACTTTAAAATATGCCTTCCACCAATCAGTTTAGTGAAATTATAAAATCCTTGTTCCTGTTCTTAGTCTTCATCTTACTGGATGCTCCATACAGGATTTATAAATAATTTTAATAGCAAGTATTTATTAAGTGTTTGCCATGTGCTGGGAACATGTACTCTACACTGGCCACAGTTCTGGACTCTCTCTCTCTCTCTCTCGTTCTCATCTTTTGGGACATTGCCCTCTCTTGTGTCTCCTGGTACCTCCCTGATTCTTACTTCCCAGGATCTCTTACTTATTCCACTTCACTCCATCAGAAGCATGCAGCGCACCATCTCAGATTATACCGGAATCTTAGGAATTGAGATAGGCTTCTTTTTTTAAATTAAAGATTTCTTTTATTTATTCCTCCCCAAGTCCCCCATCCCCCCATGGCTACCCCCCTCATGTCTGCTCTTTGTGTTCATTCACTGTGCATTCTTCTGTGTCTGCTTGTATTCTCCTTAGGCAGCTCCAGGAACTGATCCTGAGACCTTCCGGAGTGGGA
Source organism: Dasypus novemcinctus (assembly GCF_030445035.2). NCBI lineage: Eukaryota > Metazoa > Chordata > Mammalia > Cingulata > Dasypodidae > Dasypus > Dasypus novemcinctus. The sequence continues at coordinate 19,172,564 of NC_080677.1, forward strand.
GAGACGTGACTACTCTCTTGTGCCACCTCAGCTCCCCTGCTCTGCTATGTCTTCTTATTCTCTCTCTTCTGTGTCTCTTGTTACGTCATCTTGCTGCGCCAGCTCTCCGCATCGGCTGGCACTCCCACGTGCGGCAGCTTTCCCACAGCAGGGCCACATTCCCGAGTGGGCCAGCAGTCCGTGTGGGCCAGCTCGCCTTCACCAGGAGGCCCTGGGATGGAACCCTGGATCTCCTATATGGTAGACAGCAGCCCAATTCCTTGAGCCATATCCATTTCCCGAGATAGGCTTCTTTAAACTGCCCATGCCATCTACAAATTTTGAGAAGACATGACAGCTTTTTGGTTGAGAACCACTGATCTACCCTCTCCTTTTTGACAAGTTTAAATAGGTTCTCTTTTCTTCTCCTCTCTTCAACTCTCTTCTCTCCTCTATTCTCTCTTCTCTTCTCCTCCCTTCCCTTCTCCTCTTCTCCCCTTTCCCCTCCTTCCTTCTCCTCTTTTCCCTCTTCTCTCCTCTCTTTTCCTGGCCCTTCTCTCTCCTTCCCTCTCCTCTGATCTCCCCTCTTCTTCCATTTCCTCTTCTCTTCTCCCCACCCCTCCTCCCTCCTTTCTTTCACCTTTTACCTCACTGCCATATTCCCAGTTTCTACTCTCTAGATAACCTACAGGATATTTTTCCTTCCTTCCTTGCTTGCTTCCTTGCTTCCTTCCTTCCATCTATCATCTATCTATATTTATCTATCATCTACTTTTTGTTACCTCTTCCCACCACAGTGCCTAGGATAACACCCATTTAATACACAGAGGAGGTACACGATAAAAATCTAGATAGAGCTAAAAATGTGCATGTGTTCACCAGCTTGAGAGACATGTACACTTCAACTTTTACAAAAGACTATGATAGAAATTAAATATGTTCATTGACATTTTTATTAAAGTCTATAAAAGTGTAAGACTTTGTAAAAGAAATTCTGAGTGGGCCATTTATATTCAGGGTCTCCACAGTACTTGGGTAATGCAGGGCTTTCGATCCAATACCTCCCCTTGGGTGAGCATTGACAAAGAGATTGGGGAAGGCACAGAGAAAAGAATTATTAAATTATAAAGTGCCAATGAAAGATAAAAGGAAGCCTAACAAAAACATAATCCTAAAGAGAGCAACAACAGTGTATCACTGGAGGAAATTTTCTAAGCCCTTTGATAATCAGCAATCACGTCTAGAAATTTGGCAAAATCCACGAAACCTCAGGATGCTATTCATCATTGTATCCTCCATCCTGCTAAATAGTCTGTTCAATAAGAATTATCAAATGTATGAGTGAATGAAGGACACTTTCTAAAAATAGCTAACAAACATTGGGCACCATGGGCTACCTATATTGTTGCACTATCTCTTAGTCTCCATAACACCCTAGGAGGAAGATATTACTGTTACCCTCATTTCACCAGTGAGGAGACTGGAGCAACTCAGAGAAGCTAAGCAATTTTCCAAAGTTGGAAAGATGGAACCCAGACCACCAGCTGCAGACACCTGGCCTTCACCCTGCTCAAGGCCTCCTGCACGAATGACTGATGTTCCCAACTTTTGAATGTTGCATTAGCATCTTACTCCATGGAGATAATATTCATTGCCAACCATCTGCCATTCATTTTTACTGCTTTATCACAGTCCAAAGAAGAAATAATTGCTAACAATTTAGGAATACCCTCAAAACCTTGGCAGTTCATTGAAGTCACCCCTCCAAAAACCAGTTTTCTGTACAGCATGTATGTTTAATCTTCCTTGATTCTCTGCATTCACACCAAAGGGATGTATTCAAAATATGCATTGTGGGCAACACAGGGGTAAAACCTTGAAAAGGTTTTATTTTCAAAGTAAAGACAGCTATAAATTAATTTCTGGCAATCACCATTCATTAATATTTAATATATTTATATGAAGGGTGCCACTGTAATTCCCTATACATTCAACACTTAATAATATAGAAACAGCTTATCTTCTTCAACTCACTGAGACTGGATTTGCAATAACTAGTAATGTTAAATGTATTTTTAAAAAATCAATAATAAATAAGTGCATAAGCACTTCCCTCTAGAATGCTCCTGATGTTATTTACAAAATTAAAAAAAAGATGATGGAGCCACAAGGGACTCTATAACCATTTCATTACCGCCTCCCTAATTGCATATGGTGGAACTGTGTAATCTGTTTATTGAAATTGAAATCTTTGGAACGGATCCTCCCCACAGACATTAACAATAAGCATCTTGTGCAATAACATAGTACTTAATGTAATATTAACATTATGTGCACCAGGCCTTAACCGCTTGCTGTTTCCCCCGCTGGAATTGAACACTTTTAACGCTCCGTGCTCTGCCTTGGCATTCAATTCTATATCTGATTTACAAGCTGTAAAACACAATAGTCACAGATTACAGTAAACACCAAGTTCTAAGGACATACCTGGTGGTGACAAGGATGAGTGAAGCTACTTAAAGTAGAAACAAAAAGAACACTCTACTAGGAAACATTTTAAAGCCCTTAAAGTTTCGATGAGGACAAAAGATGCTCTGTTTTGTGCTGCCTGGCTACAGGTACCAGGGCTGTGGATTGAACCTGGGACCTTGTATGTGGGAAGCCATTGCTCAACCACTGAGCCACATTGGCTCCCCGAGTTGCCTTTTTTATTTACTTGCTTATTGTTTTTGTTTTGTTTTGTTTTGTTTTTAGGAGGCACTGGGAACTGAACCTGGGACCTCCCTTGTAGTAAGCCAGCTTTCAACTGCTTGAGCCATATCTGCTCCCCAGAAGCATCATGTCAACATCAAGTGCCTGTGTTTTGCACCTAGGTGTACCAGTTGCATATCTTCAGATCTGTCTCCTGAAGAGGGAAGTAGCAAGGAGGAAAAAGCCCTGGGCCAGGAGTTGGGGGAGCTGGTTTTAGTCCTGAATCTTCCTGAATGATCTTGAGCAGGTCATTTAATTTCTCTGTGCCTCAAATTTCTCATCTTTAAATAAACTGGATGAACTAGATTGTCTTGAAGATTCATTCCAACTATAAAACTCTAAACCCTATAACTAAGTCCTTCATGTGTAATACCCAGTTTGCAAAACCCACTCAGATTTTTTCCCCATTTTCCTTTAACCAGCACCTTTTAAATTTCTGGTGCCTTTCTCAGTTACAGAACAATTATAACAACATTGGTTTCATGCTGTATAGTTTCCTAAACCCCTTTTTATATGTTATTCCAATTAATCTAAAGACAGTATTGGACATAAACTACATGGCTATGATGAGAATTAGAGACAAGGCTAAAAAGGCTAAACCACATGAAACTGCAAAATAACTACTGAATAATGGAAAAGCTTCAAAAGTCAATAAACACTTGCCAATGTTTTCATGATTATTCTTCTAACTAAATGATTTCATGGAGGTCTGTGGTTAAGATGGCATTTTGCAAAATATATGCTTAGCTATCATATGATAATCCACTAATTTTAGTAGCCACAGCATACATACACACATACACACATTCCTCCATTATTTGTGCAATGTACCCATGGTGAGCAAAAAGTGCACAGTCTGAACTTTATCTGGTGATTTAGAGTAATATATGGGCATTTCCTTAGATCATTTTGTCCCTATCGGCCAAAACATGTATTTGATTTGTATTTATGGAAAAGTGTCTAATAGCTATTTAATATGGAAAATAATTTGATCTACCAAATTTAGGATGGTTGCTACATTGTGAAAGTAAGGAGGGGAATGTGTTCAAGTAGAGAACCTTGGGGCTTCTGCTGTGTCAGTAATGTTAAACAGCTTAATCTGGGTTGTTGGTAGAATAGTATTTGCCATATTGCTATTTATACATTTTATCTTAAATACATTTTCATATTACAATGAAATAATAGGTTAATCCTTAAAAATGATTTTTCTTCTCTCAAATCTGCCTTCCTTTCAGAGGACAAAAAATTAAGAGTGCTATATTACAATATGAATTATAAAATCAAGAGTTCGTCCATTATTTAATTCATCCTCTGATAGGACTTGGAGCTGCTTCAAATTTAAAGCAACACAGTAAACATGAAATCAGTTTAAGGCAAATCCTATGGAATACACTGGATTTGGATTTGTTAGCAAAATTTTTCAAAAATATTTGCAGCATCAGTGCCTACAATTTGGAGGTTGAGTTTTTCTCAATGGAAATCATACTGTTCCATAAAGGCCTTCTAAAACTCATCCTCTTACTCTCCTCATTTTCCCAGAAATGAAAACCACTTTTCATCATCTTCACAGAGCCTTGGAAAGCAAAACATTCTGGCTATAAAGAGAGACTTTTAATGACTTTTCCACCCTCGCTCTTCATTCCCTTTCTCTCACAAAAAGTTTCCCCATCTCACCACTAAAAAAAAAAAATCTTTAGTACTGAATTCCTCAAAAATCAATAATGGTAAGAAAAATATTGGTTTGAAATTATCATTCCTTTTCAAATGTTGCTCCAGTTCCTTTCAAACCTCCAAATGCTTTCTCTTCAATTTGATCTCTCATGATACCTTCTTCAGTATGGTATTGTTTTCTTGCTCATTGTTCCTCATTGTTCTTTCAGGAGTTACTAGGAAACTTTCTGACTTTAGGAAGGCCCATCAGATGTGGTTCTCTCTCTCTCGAGGTGTGTGTGCTGGAGCTATTTTACCCTTGCATAGATTCCAAGTCTCCTAGAATCTGAGAGCATGGGTTAGCTTAGAGTATCAGTCAGACAGGACTTCTATAACTATGTCCCGAGGTCACGGTAGAGCCACAGCCACCTTCTCCATAATTCTGGTTCTCCCTGGAGCCTCAGTGAACAGGAGGCATGGAGCCAGGACCATGATCAATACATTTTCCTGCAGTAGAGGTATTCTCTTCCCCAGCCATCATCTTCATTTCATCCTGGTCAGGTAGGTCCCAACCTCATCCACAGAGCCTCAGGGTGAAAGAATGGCATGGATTCGTATTTCACTCAGAGGGGCCATCAACACTTGAAAATGGCTCTGCCCATGGCAGCAATTTCTAATCCAATTAATTTCAACAAAATGTATCAGCTATCAGCCATGTGCAAAGTACTTTATGGGAGGCCTAGACATAAGCCTTGCCTGAGGAAACAGCACGTTAATGAGCTCAGACATAATGATCGGACACAAAACAAGTATAAAACACTAATAGGAGCTGTTAAGTAAATAATCCCTGTGCCAGTAACTGAGCAAAGGGTTGTCTATATTTTAGCTCATTTAATCCTACAACTTTATGTGGGTTACTGTACAATAAGCTTTTTATTATTCTGTGGCCAAGAGGCTTATATACCAAAGTCATAGTGCCAAGCAGGGGCATGGCAATGAACCCAGGTCACAAAGAACATAGCATCAACCAGGAGCATGGCAATGAACCCAGGTCACAATGAACATAGCATAAAGCAGGAGCATGGCAATGAACCCAGATCACAATGAATATAGTGTAAAGCAGGAGCATGGCAATGAACCCAGGTCACAATGAACATAGCATCAACAAGGAGCATGGCAATGAACCCAGGTCACAATGAACATAGCGTAAAGCAGGAGCATGGCAATGAACCCAGGTCACAATGAACATAGTGTAAAGCAGGAGCATGGCAATGAACCCAGGTCACAATGAACATAGCATCAACAAGGAGCATGGCAATGAACCCAGGTCACAATGAACATAGCATAAAGCAGGAGCATGGCAATGAACCCAGGTCACAATGAACATAGCATCAACAAGGAGCATGGCAATGAACCCAGGTCACAATGAACATAGTGTAAAGCAGGGGCGTGGCAATGAACCCAGGTCACAATGAACATAGCATCAACAAGGAGCATGGCAATGAACCCAGGTCACAGTGAACATAGCGTAAAGCAGGAGCATGGCAATGAACCCAGGTCACAATGAACATAGCATAAAGCAGGAGCATGGCAATGAACCCAGGTCACAATGAACATAGCATCAACAAGGAGCATGGCAATGAACCCAGGTCACAATGAACATAGCATCAACAAGGAGCATGGCAATGAACCCAGGTCACAATGAACATAGTGTAAAGCAGGGGCGTGGCAATGAACCCAGGTCACAATGAACATAGCATCAACAAGGAGCATGGCAATGAACCCAGGTCACAGTGAACATAGCGTAAAGCAGGAGCATGGCAATGAACCCAGGTCACAATGAACATAGCATAAAGCAGGAGCATGGCAATGAACCCAGGTCACAATGAACATAGCATCAACAAGGAGCATGGCAATGAACCCAGGTCACAATGAACATAGCATCAACAAGGAGCATGGCAATGAACCCAGGTCACAATGAACATAGTGTAAAGCAGGGGCATGGCAATGAACCCAGGTCACAACGAACATAGCATCAACCAGGAGCATGGCAATGAAACTCCAAAGCCTCTGCTCTAACCACTACCTGCCATGCCAAGTGGACAGTAGAAAGCACAGGTTTTCTGGTTTGATTTTGGAGAACTGCACAGAATTAATGTTTGTCAACATTACATTGTCAAATGAATTACCTCCAGGGAACACCAGATTTCTAACAGATACTATTCATATTTCTACATACTTACCACTTATTTGTGGACATTATACAAGGAAGAGCATATTAAATTAACTTTCACCTATCCTTATTTCCAGTAATATCTAATCTCCTGCCCTCCCAGAAGTCCAAAGGCATTTTTCCAACACACAGCCCCTTTTCCACAAAGGCCAATAACGTCATTGCACTCTCTTGCCAGGATGCTCAGGAACTCAACTGATTTTTACCTTTTTACTCATTAGAAAAACCAGCATTGTGAAAAAAAATATTTGAGGGGGAAAAATGAACAAGGAGCATCACAACTTATTTGGGTCACTGAGTTCTAAGAAACAGTAGCCCTATCTCTGTATTTATTCTTTTCTTTTAAATTGTCCAGTATGTAGTAATAGTATGAAGACTGATTTCGTGTTTTACCCCGAAATAGAAAGGCATTGGAAATCTTTTGTTGACATCCAGGATGTCTGTATATAAGTTTAGATGTTTTGAAATGATTCCCGACTTTATTTTTCATGCTTTTGACCCTTTTTCCCCCAAAGGTGGGATGAAATCATATTGTAGCAAATAAGGCAAGCCACCACTCCCAGGAACCTCAATTCCTGCAGGGAAGGGGATGGGTGTGTCACATCAATCCCAGCCCGCTGTCATGAAGAGATGCCATCTCAGTTCAAATACAGATCGATCTATTTTTTAAAGCAATAGAAACGGTTGTCATTGGTGTCAAACCCTCAGGATTGCTCTTCAACCCTTTAACCTTAATAATAATAAATAAATAAATATATATATATATATAATCTTTTCTCCATCAACATTATATTGGTTGCTAGTTTTGACACTAAGTCTCCCCAAACCACCAAACATGACTGCAGAAACCATTTCTTATTGGCTAATAGCAGATAAACCTGCCAAAAGCCAGTGCTTATTTCTTTCCCAGGAGACCACACTTGAGGAAGCATAAGCGAGCATAACACTCTGTGTTTTCTTACCCAAAGTGACAGGCAGCCTGAGAAGAGAAGATCTCCGTTTCTTAACTCGGCACTCTGGATTTGGATGATTTAACTATATATAAAGGCAGTACTAGGTTGATTTGAAAGATACATTTTATCAAGTTGTCAGCTTTCCAGTGCCAACTGTTTCAGAATCACTTATAAGTAAACTAGAAAATGATTTGGATTGTAGGAAATTTAAACCTTACTTCCCCAGGATGTTGCAGCAAAGAGCTGAAAAATAGACATCAAATCAAACTCTGAAATTAAAGTGTCCCGAGAGTTTCTTGCTGACGGTGAGAGGTCGCATGGTCTAATGGATGGAGGGCAGAATGCAGAGTCAGGGGACCCAGAAACTGATATCCATTCTGGCAGCAAATCACCAAGTGACCTTGGGAAGTTCCCCCAGCCAGGTACAGAGAGGGACCTCTTGGGCTTGCATCCCTCTGCCTAGCCACATCTCAGGTGGCTCTGTTGCAACAGGAATAGAAAACCTCTAGGTAAAGAAAAAGGGAGGAGAGGTTCCAGCAACCTCGAGGACTGCAATACCTTGCTTTCAATAAATCAGCTCAGTTGGATATTAACTCCAGCAGCCAGGAGGCGGGACAGGAGCGTTTAGGGACAAACGCTGCCTTTATTCAGCCCAGTGAAATAAACAGCTAGCAAGGTCAGTCCCCAACAACCTGTTAGGGGCTGCTTCCCTACCCTCAAGCCCAGAAGATAATACTGGTTCTTGGTGTATGTATTAGTTTGCCAGAGCTGCTATAACAAAATACCACAACCTGGTTGGCTTAAACAACAGGAATGTATTTGCTCACAGTTTGGAGGTCAGCCTTCTCTGAAGTCTGTAGCATTCTGGTGGTGTCTTGCTGGCAATCAAAATATGCTTCAATCACCTGGGGTTCTCCTGTGACTTCTGTACCTGTGCCCAACTTTCCTTTGCTTGTAAGGTCTCCAGTCCTACCAGATTAAGGCCCACCCTGTCTCAGTTTGACGTCATCTTAAATAGGATCTTTGAAGAGCTATTTACAAATGAGTTCACACATACAGAGCCAGGCATTAAGGCTTAGGCATGTCTTCGTGAGGGATGAGATTCTCTCTCTACAGGTGAATTCCCAGGGATGCTTTAAGGGGGATTCATCTGATACTGACCATATTGAAGGACTTTGAGCATCTCAATTATAGGAATATTCCTGAAACTTTCGGGTGCCAGTTTTAGACATAGCTTTACCCAACTAAAACTCATAAATAGCTGCATTTCTCACATTGCAGGTGTGTACATATACATATACATATATATATACACATATACATATACATACACATACACATACACATACACATATACATATACATGGAGGATACCACTTTTCCTATTATGTGCCCTCCTGAGTCCAGAAGGAATAAAAGGTACCCTGAGCTGTATTCTCATCCTGGTATCTTACTAGTCACAAGGCACAAGGAGGGGGAAAATGCTTGCAGGAATTTGATGGTTGCATGATAGAGAGCATCCAGGTCGCAGGACTTTTGCACCATGATCCGCAGCACTGCCCTGGGATTACATGTGGCAGGCTGTGGTAGGAAGTCAGCTTACTGTCTTTCAGGAGTATTTACAACAGTCCCATTCCTTGTTAATTCCTGACTCCCATCCTCTCCTGTGGTCCAGGAACCACTGTCTTTGAAACCATCTATCTTTGAACATCTCACAGCAAACAGTTAAGAGTGTGGGATTATCCATAAAAGGCCCTTGTCATAACGTTCTGTTTTAAAAAACCAAATGAATATGGCCATTCCAGAAGCCATATTTTTGCCTTATATGAGAGCTAGATGAAAAGAGATGTTATAAGTTTAGGATCAGGCATCGTCTCCTTTAAAAAAAAATAGGGTCATAGATATTGTACTGTCACTGGATAGCAGGTGATGCTTCATTGAAATCTGTGTACAACAAACTATGAGAAGCTCTCTTTATCTACTTCAGAAGAACCAAGAGCTACATCAGCTCAACAGGGATTTGAACTTCTGGTCCCAGGGACTTCTAGTCAAAGAAAGCTGATGGCAACATGACTAAGAAGGCATCACCACCAGCTAATGGGCCCCCAGAGAGAATTCATGTGATCAGAACGATTTATTGATTAATGCTGACCTCTAAAAGTACTTTAGGACTGGCATTGGAAACATAAAACCACTTTTACTGTGCAGTGGCTTAGGATGTTTTTACTTCAGCTTTGTGAAATGTCGTGCAGGCTTGGGATCAATCACAGCTAGACCCTGCAGCTTGCTGACCTCCATGAGGAAAAGAACCTCCTAGAAGAGGCAGAAAATTATGTTTAATAGCTACAGAAACAAGGTCACTTCAGCATTGCATTTGGGATCATGATGAGACTTTGGAGGATACAATGCCACATGAAACTGGAGGCAGGCCAAAACACATCTGCAGGGGGATGTCCTCTGTCCCTGTAATCTTTTCTACTGAGACTGTTTAACTGCAAGTCACATAACCTAAGCATGTACATACAGCACTGACTCTCACCCTCTAGGTGACCTTTGAGACACCAGGAATGGAGGTCACCTTCCTCAGACAGAAGGTTACAAAGACAGGGAGACATCAGAAGCAAATCAAATGCAAGAAGTCCTTCAATAAGGAAGATCTGGCCTAAAGTTCACTCTACCACAAATGGACAGCTCTATAATTAACCAATTGGACTATGCCAAGTCAAACCTCCCCACTTCTCTTCCCACTTCTCACCCCCAATTCTCACAAAATCTCTTTTAGCACTCAGATTGGGGAGAGAGACTTGAGCCTCAAATCCTGTCTCCATGCCAGTCGACCTTGCATTAAAGCTCTTTCTTTTCTCAAAATCCCAATGTCAGAATATTGGTCTCTGTGTGCATTGGGCAGTGAGTCCTTGCTAGGTAACACTTGGAAGATTTCTATGAGGATAAACAGTGAGAAGTGTTGATTCCAGAGAAGCTTTTTTTTTTTTCCTGAATAATGAATCTTTCTTCAATTTTATAACTTACCTAATACATTTTTATGGTATATTCTGATGAGAATTTATTATAAAATTCCCTACAAGTAAGTACACAACTGTATATAAACTCAGCCTTTACAAGGGCTAATTGATGGAGGTCCCATAATTAATAATACACAGGAAAATCCACATCTTGTCCAAAGATAGGACAACTTGTGTGAAAAACAGTAGGTGAGAGAGCAAAGTAAATGTATTACAACATATAGAACATCAACATCATAGTATCCACATCATTTCTCCACTCCTCAACTCCTCAACTCCCACCACTCAAGATTATTAATAACCATTTTGATAAAGCAAGGTCTCTGAATCACATGCATGTTTGGAATACCAGCTGTGCCGGTTGCTATCTATGTGAATTTTGGCAAGTTACTGGACTTGACCTCTTTGTCTATTTCTCTTCTGTAAATAAGATGAGAGCAGCATTAGTTTACAGGGTTGCTGTGATAACCAGATGAGTTAGTAATGTGTTCATAGAAAGCACTTAATAAGTGGTTATCATCATCATCATAGTTATCACTATTCTTGAGAAGAGTAGCCAACAACAGTGTTGACAAAAGGAATGGTAGCTGGAACAAGCAAATGATCATGCCAGAGGTAATTAGAAATTATCACATCAAAACTGAGAAGAGAAATGAGAAGCGCTGAACCAAGTAAATAGATAAGGGACAAGGGGGAAGGAAATGAGAGCCACTTCTCATACTGGGTTGAATAGTGTCCCTCCAAAATTCATGTCCATCTGGAACATCAGAATGCAACGCTCTTTGGAAATAAGGTCTTTGCAAATGCAATTAGTTAAGGATCTCGAGATGACATCATCCTGGACCATCCAGGTGGGCCCGCAATCCAATGACTGGTGTCCTTCTACAAAGAGGAGAGAAAAGAGAGAAAACATAGGGGAGAAGGCCTCATGAAGACAGAGGAAGAGATCAGAGTGAGGCTGTCACAAGCCAAGGGACTCCTGGAGTCACCAGAAGCTGGAAGAAGCAAGGAAGGATCCTTCCCTAGAGCGTTCAGGGCGAACACGACTGCTGACATTGTGATTTCAAACTTCTAGATGTCAGGACTGCAAGATAATTAATTTCTGTTGTTTTCAGCCACCCAGTTCATGGCACTTTGTAACAGCAGCCTGAGAACACAAATACACTTCCTTTGGAAAACTCTTTGAATATTTTCTGATTTTCATTAAAAATTTTTATTGAAGTATATCATTCATCTATGAACATAAATAAACAGTAAGTGTACAGCAAAAGTTGTGAACTTATAAAACAAACATACATATCATCATACAGGGCTCCCGTACATCACCCCACCAACAGCACATTGCATTGTTGTGGAAGGTTTGCTACAAACTATGAAAGAGCATCATCAAAAAAAGACTACTAACTATGGTTAAAATAGGGTTGAAATAATTTTAAATTGTTTTGAAAGATTTGGGTGTGTGTGTGTATGTGTGTCTGTATATATGTGTGTGTTCATCTCATTTACTGCATGATGTAGGAGTGGAGTGTAGATTCTCATCTCCTCCGTGTGTTTGGGGCAAGGGGGGTCAGGAGGGCTTCCTCAAATGAAGTGCTGGATAAAAATTAGGAGATCTTAGACAAGATGCAGCTCAAGATGACCTGCTTGAACTCTGGTTTGAGAGAAGTTTAATTTATTTCCCTCTGTAATTTCTAGAGTATCTCAAGTTCTCTCAGAAATCCAACCCATCACATCTCTCTAAATTGCCATGTAAAGTGTGAAAAGAAAGACAGACATGCAAAAAACTTCATTTTAAAGAGGAACATTGTTTCAATGTTGAAAAGAAAAGGGAAAGCAAAAGGAACTAAATTTTGCAGAGATAGGCCTAACCTATTCCAGACTCTTCCCCATTCATTTCAAAGTATATTTCATAAAATCAATGTTTACAAATGAAAACCTGTTTCATTGTTCATCTTTTATTAGTTTACAAGAAACCTCAGCTCAACACAGGTTAAATTTGTATTTTTCCAGAATGTTTTTATTCTATACACTCAAGTCAAAATGGCTCTCACATTATCTCCTACAATTAAGTACTTATAGATGCACACTTTAGTTGCAGTGGGAATTAATCGATTATGCTATTTTTAGTTTTCCTGAAAAGTTTATCAGACAGGAAAATATTTATAGCCAAAAATTTTTAAAATAAGTTTTAAAATAACACTCTTACTGTAAAAAAATTGGAAAATGTAAGAGTATAAAGAAGTCAATAAAACCTACCCATAATCTTACCACTCAGATAAAATAAGATTTTAATATTATTTTTTCCCAGGGTTCCATGCAAACACACACAGAAATATATAGAAATGTATTTACATATTAAGATCATTTTATATCTACTGCTTTGTAACCTAATTTTTTCACATAAAATTATGTATATATATTTTAAATTCACAAGCCATTACATTCTTTAGAAATTAGTTCAAATGGTGTGAACTAATGATTTTGGACTTAGGAAACTGCATGGTAGAAAAATCCCTTTCCTTGAGATCAAGAGTCCACTCCACCACAATTAGGCTGTATGACCTTGGGCAAGTCACTCTACTCTGGATCTTAGTCTCTTCTGTCTTGGTTGAAAGTTAGGACCAAAATTATTTCTACTAACCAGCCTCCCCCAACCCCACCAAAGAAATGGATGGTTTGAAGCGCTAGCCCTCTCCCAGGCCATTGAAGAGTACCAGAAAATTCCTCACCCAGGCTACACATCATCTCTTCCTGCTCATGGCTAAGCACATTCTTTCCTCCACCTAAATTGTGACCCCTGCCATCAACTGTGTGTAACTTTACAGCTTGGATTTGCTGTACTAACTGCATCTCAGACTCATTTTATCTTTCCTGCTTTCTTTGTAAAAGCAAATCTGATATTGTCACTGTCCTGATAAGGCCCCTTGGTGGCCTGCCTACCTGCCAGCTGCATTCCTCACCTTTCCTGCTCCTTGCTTTTGCTGCCCCCAGCCCCTGGGCCACCTACCAGCTCCTCAAAGGCATTGAACTTGGGCATACTCTGTTCTACCAACCTGCGGCTGCAACATTAACCATTCTTCCCTAACTGCCCCCTTCCCACCCTCTAAAAGAGCAGTTATCCTCTTTTAGCCTTCAGGGAAAGCTAATAATGTTCACCAGAGAGGAACTAAATTGGAACATAATTTCTTGCACTCCTCTCCCCATTACACTTATCACAGTTTGTGTAGCTATGTCTTCCCATTTAGACTCTAAACTCCATGCAAGTAGAGCTGGTTTGCCCATCACTGTATCTCCACTGCCTAGCCCAATTCAGAGTACATAACAGGCACTCAATAAGTATTTGTTAAAGGACAAATGAATCTTCTCTTGGTCCGTTTCCTCTTACAGATATTTGAAGTTGTATTTTGCCTTGGGTTTTCTCTGTTAAGGTAAGCCTTCTCACATCCTGTCTGGTACTAGGGAAAGAAAGTAAAGAAATAAAAACAAACACAGTGTGGGTTCTGTTATTCTTTCTTTTTAAAAGAATGCATAAAGAATAAAGTAAAAATGCTCCACTTCCTTAAAAATATACAAGGTAGCTTCTTCTAAGGGCGCAGGGGCCCTGGGGAATGACTTTTTACAGGCATTGGTACCTCTGCCTCCACTACCAACCAACCAATAAAATCAAAGGCCCTGTAGCGGTTTAATATTACTGATGAATTCCAAAAAGAAATATTGGATGATGCTTGTAATATGATCTATACCTGGGCATGATTGAGTTATGATTACAGCGTTGAGTCCCCACCCACCAAGGGGTGCCAGATAAAATGCATGGCAAAGAACAGAGCTGAGGGTTTCTGATGTTCTGATGTCTTCGATGCTGAAGACTTAAGCTGGAGCTCCAGGAAGTCAGCATGCAGAGGAAAGAGAAACCAGCCCCAGGAAGAAGGGAACCTTGAACCTAGAGAAAAGCAAGCCCCAGTAACGTAGGAACCCAGGAAGCCTGAACCCTCGCAGACGTCGGCAGCCATCTTGTTCCAAATAGACTTTGGTGAGGGACGTAACTTATGCTTTCTGGCCTGGTATCTGTAAGCTCCTACTCCAAATAAATACCCTTTATAAAAACCATCCAATTTCTGGTATTTTGCATCAGCACCCCTTTGGCTGACTAATACAGGCCCCAAATCTAAACCCCAAACATACAGGAGTAAGAATCCTTCAGAGTTAATAAAAATACTTTTAAATCTTTTTAAAAATCATTCTACTTTCATTAGGACCTGCTAAAACCATTGTCAGAAACAGGAAGTTTGAGATTCTGGTGTGTTGTCTACAGATTTCGAAATAAGCTCAACAAATGTGTCAAAGAGTTCTTTCTCTCGGCTTAGGCAGGTTTCATTTATCTTCTTACAATAAACGACATATGCTAGTAAAAACTGTGTAGGGAAAAACATGTTTATGGTGTGTGGGACTTTCCTTGACTTCTTCTCTTTCATACACATCATACAGCCATCAATTCTAAGTATGATCTTAAAATGATGATATAATCAATTTCAGAGTAAATTTTTAGGTAAATATCATAATTTCCTCAATGCATATTTCTCAATAATCATATGAATCATCAACTTGTGGGGATAATAAATTCTTTGTTTTGATATTTTGTAATGAAAATTAAAAATACTGTAGAGTGGAAAAATTGACTTAATTTTCTTTTCCCCTGAAATGTCACATTTAAATAGAAAACTCTGAAGAAATATAACTGAGAAAGCAGTCTGGAATGTCCACTCTACTAACTAAATGTGTTATGTGAGAGATTCAAAAGATAGCATGACATAAAGGCACTGATACCTTGCCTTTTAATTTCACTTGAGTGAATAATGATCCCAACATTTGTAGATCCATTAGACAAAAGGCTCCAACAGGAGCAGCAACAAGAACCCTCCAAATCTCCAAGTTCTGTTCATTCAAGATTTCTAACTTCATAGAAGAAGAATATAGTTTTGGACAATTCTAAGGGCGTTATTATACCCATTACACCCAATGAGAGCCTTGCCTGAGATTTCCCATGTGAAAAAGTAAGCATTTAAACAATAGTTCATCATTTTCATGGCGCATTTGAGAGCAGTAGAGACAATTCAGACAATGGGAGAAACTCATTGAAGTGCTTCCTGACCATAAATAAATTACGGGGTAATTATTCACACTCCAAAGTTCCCTTCATCTGACAGATGTCTCTTTACACAGCAACATTCCAAATATAGCTAGTTATTTATTTATAGTGACAATTAAGGGATGGAAAGAGGATATAGATGGTGACAGAATCTAAAAGAAACCGATAGAAACCACAGATGATTTAAAGCCATCAACAATTAAAATAGATCTCCCAAAGAAATATAATGCAAGTCAAAGAAACTATGACTTTATTTTTAAACTATTAGATTTTCATGAAGTTTTTCAGAATTAACCAATTATGGAATATAAAACACTCTAACAGCAAATCCTTCTAGCCCAACATGGTTTCCTTACAGATTAATGATGATGAGATCTAGATATTCTCTATCAAAAATGAGCTTTTCCAAATATTTCTCTTACAACATTATTTAGAAGCAAGGGCAGAGTTACAGTTTTATTTTTTATAAATGGAATTCTCTTCGAAGGCAGAGGCCAAGTAATGTTCGATTTTGTGTTCTCGGGGTCTGGCTCCTAGTAAGTACTAATAAATATTTGAAAAAGGACGAAAAGAGAGTAAGACCTGGGAATAGGGGCTAAGATGGGAAAATATAAGATAGGTCTATTTTGGTATGAGTTCTGTTTGCTTTGTGGTGATAATCCTCATGTTTTAGACTTCTTAAATATGTTCCTCTCTTTGCCTGCTTGTCTATAGCTTCTTAATTCAACTTCTGAAATCTCTGAATGATTTCTGAGGAAATCAGTTTCTTCTATCTGTCACCTTAAAGAACACCATCATAACTGATTTAGTACTATGCATCCAAGAGTTAAAAAATTCTTCACATAAGAAGGACAACCACCACACCATGGAGCCTAGAGTGATTACAACTGAAAATGGGAGGATTGCATCCAGCATCCAGGTGGAATCTGAGCCTCCTCTTGACATAAAGGTGCAATGGACACAACCAATCCAGTGTCCACATAGAAGAGGTGGCATTGGATTGGGAAAAGTGGACATAATGGACAAAGGGTATGGGGAAAGGCAGGAAGAGATGAGAGGTGGAGGCGTCTTCGGGACATGGAGCTGCCCTGGATGGTGCTTCAGAGGTAATCACCGGACATTGTAAATCCTCACAGGGCCTACATGATGGAATAGAGGAGAGTATGGGCCATGATGTGAACCAATGTATATGAGGTGCAGAGGTGCCCAAAGATGTACTTACCAAATCCAATGGATGTGTCATGATGATGGGAACGAGTGTTGTTGGGGGGGGGGGAGAGGGGGGGGTGGGGGGGTGGGGTTGAATGGGACCTCACATATATATTTTTAATGTAATATTATTACAAAGTCAATAAAAAATAAAAAAATTAAAAAAAAAATTCTTCACATAGAATGAAAGAATTAACTCAAGTCTAAATTCTTCAGTCTAATAATCAAGAGCCTCAAAAAATTTCTCCTTTCAACAGTCCACCCACAGTATACCCCAACCCATTTCTCTTTATTTTAACAATTATCTGATTGAACATAACATGCCAAAACCTGAGGTAGGCACTGGGGATTCAAAGGCTATTACAAAAATCTCAGGTTTCTGGGGTTCACACCTCATTCACTCTCAGTTTCTCTCACTTCCCAAATGTCTTTGCTCAGTCGAAGCAACCTACGAGCAAAGCAGACACAATTTGGGTAAACACTGCTGTTTCTTTTGTGTAAAATATTCTTCTTGACTATTCATGAAATTTGTTTTCTTCAATCCCACAATCCTTTGCTGATCAGCCAAACACAACTTCAGTCAATCTTTCCTGCTCGTTCTTTTAGCAGTTCTCTGGAAGTTGTGCATAACCATTTTATCTCTTCAGTCAGGCCAAATCCTTTGAAGGTGAGCTCTTTATACTTGCTTCTCAGTCTTCCCTACATAGAGAATAGTGTTTGATGCACTGAGGGTGTTTCTTTTATTTTGTTAGTCTACATATTCTCCTTTGGCAGCCTCTTCTAATTTTATACTTTATCACTATGAAGACCAACTTGGAGACCACCAAATGTAAGAGAACTACCTGAAGTGTCTTAGATGCATGATATCCTAATTTCATGCATTCCTTCTAAATACAAGCTATTTCAGATCTTGTGAGTTTCTTTAGGAAAAAAATAATTACATATATATATAGGCACTAGAATGGGAGGGCAGGGTTTTATACTTGTTTTATTTTCCCAGCATCTAGAACAGTCCTGGGTACATATAAGAAGTCTATTAAAATTTATTGAATTAATATATTATTACTTTAATTAAATATATATTAAAGAAATGTATATATGATATTATAGGTCATTTATTTATGTTTTAAAATGTTTCCAAAAGTATATAACATATGGAAGATTACATGCAAAACTTATTATTGGTTAGCCAGAGAGAAGAATTAGAGTAAGGGAAGGGGGTGCTAAATATTTTTTTCTTTTATACAAGAAGAAAGAAAAGATTAAATAAGTCAGACTTTGATTAGAGATGAAAGGTTCTTCTAGGACCAGGACTAGATGACACAATATATTTCTTACAGCCAAGGGTTTAATAGTCCACAAAAACATACATAAGAAAACAAAATCAAAGTTTCCACGGAAAGCCTAGTTCCTTGTGGGCTAAACTTTATTAAGTAATATTTCTATTTGTTTCTCAAAATCAGTCCCTTTTTTTTCATTAGTTACCAGAGTGAACTCTTTCTCTTCTTTTTTTCTTTTAAAAACAAGCTTGCAGCTAAATGCACTGAGACATCTACAAGCTTGTAAACAATTTTCACCAGTTCATTACCTACTCTCCTGCCTTACAACAATAAAACAAACTGCATGAACATTCTTTTCCACTGGCTCATCATATAATGCCCCAAGAAGGACATGCAGACCAATAGTCTGCAAAGACAGATTACAGATCTGCTAGTACAGATCTCCAACCCTAAGCAAACATCAGTTGCTTTCCATGAATGTATAAAAAGTCAAGACATACATTAAAGGGCCAATTGGTATTCTCTTGAGAGCAAGGTTTGATTTGGTGTGACAACATCTTTAATACTTTTTCCATTTTTTCTCATGGTATTCACAAATTTCTACCTGTTACCATTGTTGTTCTTTATTTTTAACAATTAAAAAAATTAATTGGAACTTCCAAGAGATGGTGGATTAGAAAGCCATAGGACTCTCTCCTCTCACAGAAAAATAGCTAGAGGACTGGCAGAAACAGTCTGGGGGTAAAAAGTTCTAGGGTGTAGAACATGAAGGGAAGGCTGGAAACCACCCAGAGGAGAGAGAGGCACAGGAAAAGAACAGTGGGGTTAAGACCATGGTAGAGTGCAGCTGTAGCTGCCAGCGTCCCTCCCCCAACCTACAAGGAGAAAGCGTTGAATTCTCTAGCCTTGGGCCTGAAGCTACAGACAAAGGGAGCCTCAGGGATCCACCTCCCCAGGAAACAGGAGAGAGAGGGATGCAGCCTAAGGCTGATTCAGCTTTTGACCCACAAATTTGGTCTGCTGTGTCCCAGGCCTGGTGGGCCTGTGCCGTCATTTACCTTGGGAGCAGGCATGGGACTAAAGAGGTTTGACCCCCTCAAATGCCCTCCCCACTGACCAGGACTGGTTGTTGAGGACCCAGAGAGGAATGGAATTATTTCATGCCCAGCAAAAGAGAGGGGGTTGCCCACAAGTGTTGGAGAATTGTCTGAGAAAGTTTGATTGGTGAAGCTCTGAAACTCTAGGCAGGAACCTCTGTCACATTGATCTAGTCCATGTTGCAGCAAAAACTCCTACCAGGCTTTGAACTGAGAGACCTGCCAAAGAGTTTCATCTGCTGGCCAACAAAGGAAGTGCATGTGAGGGAATTAAAAGTAAATAAGCAAAGTTTTTTCCCACCATTACAGTCTCCCTCCATAAGTTCCCTAGAAGCAGGTCTGTAACCCATTACTGGGTCCAGGGCTCAGATTTGAGCAACTAACAGGGACAATCCTAAAGACCTAGAACAGACTGAACCAAAGAACAGCAACAATACAGTCTCCTGCCACTAAATTCCTACAAAGGAGCTAGAAATTGAGCAACAGAGTAAACTCACCATTATAATCAGATGCCTAAACATCAGCAAAAAAATTACAAGCCATGCTAAGAAAATGGAATAAATGGCCCAAGCAAAGGAATATATCAAAAACCAAGATGAGGGAAGCAGCTGTGCCTCAAGCAATTGAGCTCCTCTTTACCATTTGGAGGACTGGGTTCGTTCCCCAGGACCTCCTGGTAAAAAAAAGAAAGAAAAAAAGGCATCCCAGATCTGTGCAGTGTGATGCAGGTCCCTGCATGGTGTGGAGAGGCTCAGGCCCCCACATGGCACAGAAAGGCACAGGCCCCTGTGCAGCGAAGTGATGTACCAAAAAGACAATGGCAAAACCAGGTAGAAAAAAAAAACAAAACAAAAGTAAAAACAACCAAGATGAGACACAGGATTTGATACTACTAATCAACAAGATTCAAACCAATTTCTAAAATCAAATTAATGAGTTGAAAGACAATACGGCTAAAGAGATAAAGGACATCAAGATGACACTGAGTGAGCACAAAGAAGAATTTGAAAACCTAAATAGAAAAGTAACTGAGCTCATGGGAATGAAAGACACAATAGGTGAGCTCAAAAACACATCAGAGGAGTGCAGAGGTAGGTCAAGTGGTTGAGCTTCTGCTTCCCATGTACAAGGTCCCAGGTTCAATCCCTGGTACCTCCTAACAAACAAACAAACAAATGAAAAACCCAACTCTCATTGGAGAGTGGATATAGCTCAGAGTTGAGTGTCTGCTTCCCATGTATGAAGTCCTCCTAAAAAACACACATTAGAGGCATACAACAGCAGACTTGAAATGATAGAAGAAAGAATAAGCAATACAGAAGACAGAAGAGCTGAACTTGAAGAGAGAAAAGAATGGAAAAACTTGAGCAGGCACTCAGAGAGTTGAATGATAACATGAAATGCAGCAATATATGTGTCATGGGAGTTCCAGAGAGAGAAGAGAAGGGAAAAGGGGAAGAAAGAGTGAAAGAGTATTTGCAGTAATAAAGGATGAAAATTTCCCAACGCTCATGAAAGAAATGAACTTATATATCCAAGAAGTGCAGCATAACCCTAATCAGAATAAATGCAAATTGACCCCCTCCAAGGCACATACTACTCAGAAAGTCAAACATCAAAGATAAAGAGAAAATTCTGAGAGCAGCAAGGAAGAAACAAACCATTCCATACAAGGGACATCCAGTAAAACTTAGTGTGGCTTTCTTATCAGAAACCATGGAGGTGAGAAGACAGTGATATGATACAATTAGGATACTTAAAGAGAAAAATTGCAAGACAAGATTCTTTACAGCAAAATTGTCCTTCAAATATGAAGGTGAGTTTAAAATAGTCACAAGTAACCAGAAACTAAGAGCTCATAAAAAATAAACTGCCTTTGCAAGAAGCATTAATGGGAGCCTTAAAGCCCAAAAGAAAAAACAGGAGAGAGAGGCTTGGAAGAAAGTGTAGAAGGCAACAATAACAGAAAGGATAACCAAAAGAATAAAAAGGAGGCAAAAGTAAGATATGACTTAGGGAAAACGAAGAATAAAATGCTGGAAGTAAATAATGCATTTACACTAATATAATTGAATGTAAATGGATTAAACTCCCCAATCAAAAGATATAGGCTGGCAGATGAAAAAAACATGAGCCAACCATATGCTGCCTATAAGAGACATATCTTAGACCCAAGGATACAAACCAACTGAAAGTGAAAGATTGGGGAAAAATAATCCATGAAAACAGTAACCAAAAATGAGCAGGGGTAACTATACTAATATTGGACAAAATAGGCTTTAAACAAAAAATTTATGTGGAGGTTGAACAATACACTCCTAAAGAATGAATGAATCTAAGAAGGAATTGTAAATGAAATTAATAAATATATTGAGATGAATAAAAATAAGAATATATCAAAACCTATTCTGAATAACACTGCAATGATGGATACAGGCCATTTATATTTTGTCAAAACCTATAAAAATGTGTGGTGCAAAGTGTAAACTATAATGTAAACTGTGTTGAACATGGTTAGCAGCAATGCTTCAATATTTGTTCATCAATTGTAACAAATGTTTCACACTAACAAAAGATGTGGTTAATGGGGGAAAGTGTGGGAGGGCATGGGGGTGGGGTATATGGGAATCCCTCTATATTTTCAATGCATCATTTATGTAACCTAAAGGATTCCTTAAAAATAAAATAAAAAACAAAACAAAAGAAAAAGAAAATTAAAAAATAACTTATGGGATACAGCAAAGCAGTGCTAAGAGGGAAATTTATAGCCCTAAACACCTATATTAAAAAAGAAGAAAAAGATAAAATCAAAGATCTAATTGAACAGCTGGAGAGACTAGAAAAGGATATCAAACCATTCCTAAAGCAAGCGGAAGGGAAGAAACAATAAAGATTAAAGTAAAAATAAATGAAATTGAGAACAACAACAACAAAAATCAATAGAGAAAATCAACAAAACCAAAAGCTGGTTCTTTGAGAATATTCAAAAAATTGAAAAATCTTTAGCTAGACTAACAAAGGAAAAGAGAGAAGATGCAAATAAATAATATCAGAAATGAATGGGGGGAAGTTACGACTGACCAACAGAAATAAAAAGGATCGTAAGAGGATATTATGAGAAACTGCATGCCAACAAACTAGATAACCCAGAGGAAATGGACAAATTGCTAGAAATGCACAAACAGCCTACATTGATGCTGCAAGAAATACAAGAATACAACAAGCCAATCACACTTAAACAGATTGAATCCATCATCAAAAATCTCCTAGTGGAGAAAAGTCCAGACCAGTTGGCTTCACAGGAGAATTCTACCAAACATTTTGAGAAGAATTAACACCAATCTGCCCCCAAAAAAACTCCTCCAAAAAACTGAAGAGGAGGGAAAATTATCCAACACATTTTATGAAGCCAACATCATCCTACTACAAAAGCAAGATAAAGGTACTACAAGAAATGAAAATTATAGACCAATCTCTTTAATGAACATAGATGCAAAAATTCTCAATAAAATACTTGCAAATAGGATCCAACACTACAGCAAAAGAATTATACACCACAATGAAGTGGGATTATTCCTGGTATGAAAGGGTGGTTCAACATAAGAAAATCATTAATGTAATACATTAATAAATTGAAGGAAAAAAGCATGTGATCATTTCTATTAATGCAGAATATGCATCCAATAAAATCCTGCATCCTTTCTTGATAAAAACACTTCAAAGATAGGAATAGAAGGAAAATTCCTCAATATGATAAAGGACATATATGAAAAATTCAGAGCCAACACTGTACTCAGTGGGGAAAGGTTGAAAGCTTTCCCTCCATGATTGGGAATAAGACAAGGATGCCCACTGCCACCACTACTATTCAGCATTGTGCTAGAAGTTCTAGCTAGAGCAATTAGACAAGAAAAAAAAATGAAAGGCATCCAAACAGGAAAAGGGGAAGTAAATCTCTATTTGCAGATGACATGATCTTATATTTAGAAAATTCTGAAATATCTATGACAAAGCTAATTGAACTAATAAATGAGTTCGGTGAAGTGGCAGGATACAAGATCAACAAGCAAAAATCAATAATGTTTCTTTACACTAGTATTGAACAATCTGAAGAGGAAATCAGGGAAAAATTCCATTTACAATAGCAACAAAAAGACTCAAATACCTAGGAATCAAATTAACCAAGGAAATACAGGACTTATATTCAGAAAACTACAAACAATGCTAAAAGAAATCAATGAAGACCTATAGAAATGGAAAGACTTTCTTTTTCATGTACTGGAAGACTAAATATGAAAATGTCAATCTTATCAAAACTGATTTATAGATTCAGTGCAATACCAATCAAAATTTCAACAGCTTACTTTACAGAAATAGAAAATTTATTTAGGTGGGAAGGTGCACCTGAATAGCCAAAAACACTCTAAAGAGAAGATCAGTATGGGAGGTATTTCACTGCCTGACCTTGAAACATATTACAAACTAGAGAAATCAAAACAGCATGGCATGGGCATAACAATAGATAAATGGATCAGTGGAAGAGAATTAAGATTTATTCACCTCTACAGCCAACTGGTTTTCGACAAACCTACGAAGTCCATGTTAACAGGACACAACAGTCTCTTCAACAAATGGTGCTGTGAGAACTGGATATTGATAACCAAAAGAATGAAAAAGGACCCCTATCTCACTCCCTACCCAAGACTCAACTCAAAATGAATCAAAGACCTAAATATAAAAGCCAGGGCCATAAAACTACTAGAAGAAAATGTAGGGAAGCACCTTAAAGACTTTGTGGTAGGAAGTGGTTTCTTGGACTTTACAACCAAAGCATGAGCGAAGAAAGAAAAAATACATAAACGGGACCTCCTCAAAATTAAACCCTTTCACACCTCACAGAACTTTGTCAAAACGTTGAAAAGGCAGCTGACTCAATGGGAAAAAATATTTGGTAATCACATATCTGATAAGGGCTTAATATACATGATATATAAAGAGATGCTACAACTCAACAATAAAAAGACAACCCAATTAAAAAATGATCAAAAGACCTGAGTAGACATTTGTCCAAAGAAGAAATACAAATGGCAAAGAAACATGAAAAAATGTTTAACATCACTAACAATTAGGGAAATGCAAAGCAAAATTACAATGAGATATCATTTCACACTTATTAGAATGGCCACTATTAAAAAGAGAACTACAAGTGTTGGAGAGGACGTGGAGAGATAGGAACGCTTGTCCATTGTTGGTGGGAATGTAGAATGGTACAGCCACTGTGGAAGATTGTTTGGCAGTCCCTAAAGAAGTTGAATACAGATTTGCCACGTGACTCAGTAGTACCACTACTGAGTATATTCCGAGAAGAACTGAGAGAAGTGACATGAATAGACATCTGCACACTGATATTCATAGCAGCATTATTCACAATTGCCAGAAGCTGTAAACAACCCAGGTATCCATCAACCAATGAAAGGATAAACCAAATGTGGTGTATACACATGATGGAATATTATGCAGGTATAAGAAGAAATGAAGTCGTAAAACATGATAACATGGATGAACCTGGAGGGCATTAGGTTGAGCAAAGCAAGTCAGACACAAAAGGACAAATACTGTATGATTGCATTACTATGAATCAAATATAGAGTGTAATTTTATATTGTATGGTTCCAAAAAATTTATAGGTATCCAGTATATTTAATCAAGAAATGTATGTTTTTATTCAACTGTGTTTTCTTTTTAGTTTTTAATTGTTCATATTTTCAATGATCAAATGAACAAAATAAAGTTTAAAAATTTTTTTAAAAAGGACTAGGGCAAATTAAAAAACAAAACAAAACAACCTTCAGGCCAGATCCAAAGATCATGAGGAGATACGTGGAGCAGACCTGAACCTACTCTACAGGCTAGTTTCAAGCCTACCCAAACACAGCCAACCTCAGACAAGCCCAGAAGGGGTACAGCCAACCCACAGGCCTGTGAGCATAAATGTAACCCACTGATATTTGGGGATTTGGGGTATGCAGAATATTTGCAATGTTACTTGAATAAAACAGCTCCTAGTACCAAGAATGCCATTATGTATTGTATTGAGAGAGAGGGTTTCGATGAACCTGGAATCTGAAATTCCCCTACCCCTGCCAAGTTTGTGAGTGTGTGAATACAGCATATGTGCACACAGTATATAGCTATCATTTAACATGCTATAAGGTATCTGAAATGAGAGTAGGTTTGAAACGCATTTTTAAAAGACTAAACTAGTGTATGCACATTGATGTTTGTGTCCTTGTACATAAGATACACAACAGAAAATATGAACCAAAGCTGGTTCTTAGCTGATTTCTGTGAAGTGGAGTAAAAAAACTGTATTAGTCAGGCAAAGGGGAGCTGATGCGAAATATCAGAAATCTGTTGACTTTTATAAAGGCATAAAAGCTTATAGTGCGAAAGCCCTAAAGCAGGGGTTCTTAACCTTTTTTGTTCCATGTACCCTTTTGCCAGTCAGGTGAAAACCACAGACTACTACTGTAATTTCTGGCATATATTCATAAGTGAAGGAAATGCTAGATTTCAGTCAGAGGTCAGAGAAAATAAAGATAAGTTGATTTTTTTCAATTCAAGCTCACAGATCCCCTGAAATCTTTCCATGAACCCCCAGCCCTGGTTAAGAATCCCTGCCCTAAAGAGTCCAACTCAAGGGAAGTGGACTTGGCCCAATGGATAGGGCGTCCACCTACCACACGGGAGGTCCAAGGTTCAAACCCTGGGCCTCCTTGATCCGTGTGGAGGTGGCCTATCCGCAGTACTGATCTGTGCAAGGAGTACCGTGCCACGCAGGGGTGTCCCCTGCGTAGGGCAGCCCCACGCACAAGGAGTACACCCCATAAGGAGAGCGGCCCAGCACAAAAGAAAATGTAGCCTGCCCAAGAATGGTGCCATACACATGAAGAGCTGACACAACAAGATGACGCAACAAAAAGAAACAGGTTCTCGGTGCCGCTGATAAGGATAGAAGCGGTCACAGAAGAACACACAGTGAGTGGACACAGAGAGCAGACAACTGGGGGAGGGGAGAGAAATAAATAAAAAAAAAAAAGAGTCCAACTCAAGGTTGCTTTTTCACCAAAGTCAGTTGCCATATGTTAAAGCAAGATGGTGGGTGATCTCTGCCTGGTCTTTCAGGGCTTCCTCTATCAGTCTCTGGCATAGGGCTCATTTCTTTCCAAGCTTTCTCAGCTGCTCAGCTGCTCAGTTCTCTTCAACTGCAAACTATCAGGAGAATGGCTCATCTCTCCCCAGGCTTTAGCTGTTCGAGCCTTCTCCTTTCTCTCACGTGACAAAGTTCTCTCCTCTGGCAGCTATGGAGCACTCTCTCTTCCGGCATGTCTTCTTGAGTGAGTGACCATTTATGTCAGCTCACCAAGAGGGCGGGGACTCAATCTGAGTCATGCCCTTCTGACATGGTCATATCAAAACCCTAATCTTGACAGGCAATTTAATCAAGATAGGTCAGCTGGCTTTAATGCATTCAAAGGATAGCATACCAGAGAGGTAGATCAGTTTACAACCTTAATCTCTCTTTTTGGGATTCATAAATAATCTCAAACTGCCACAAAAAAATGGATGGGAGTAGGTCTCTAAGATGAATTAATTGATCTCTGAGAGCAGGAAAAAAAGGAGCAAGATATATGAAATACTGCCCTCTAGCCAAGACTTTCCAGAGTTCCCTAATATGGATTTTTTTAGAACCTAGGGTTTCCAAATTACAATAAGTTGTCCCTTCTACTGATTTGTTCTATCCCTGACCTTCACCACACATAATAAAAGGTGGAATCCCTCAGTGTCAAGATCTTAAGTAGGTGCTAAAACAAATCCAATTTACACTAAGGAAAAAAAAATACCCAAGAAAGGTGAGATCTGGCATTCATGGTTGGTTCAGTTTGTATCTGCTCTCTTCCTTTCCTAAGGAAAGAAAAAGAACATGAGAACAGATACAGCTCGTGGGACAACACAGTCCCTGAACGTTTGGAACAGGGTGGGCTGAAAACCTCTGACATACATTAGGTCAGAGCAACTGGGAAAGCCTGTCATGAAATGAAAACTGTCCCCTTCCCCCAAAAGATATCCAGAGGAACGTCTCAATGTTACATTATATGGCCAAAAGGGGGGAAATGGGGAGAGTGTAGATGTGATTAAGACTTTTGAGATGGGAGATTATCTGGGAAGGCCCCTAAACGCAATCACAAGTACCTTATAAGAGGGAGATGTGACCCCAGGAAAGAAGGCAATGTATCCACACAGGCAGAGGTTGGAGCGACTCAGCAGCCAGAAGCTAGAAAAGGTAGGAACATATTCGCCCCTCGAGCCTCTGGGGGAAGCATAGCCCTGCCAACTTCTGGATTTCAGCCCAGTGATGATGATTTCAGATTTCTGGTCTCCAGAACTGGAAGAGAATAAATTTCTGTTGTTTGAAGTCACCAGGACTGTGGTCATTTTGTGAGAGCAGCAACGGGAATCTAAGTCAGCTCCTCATTTATGCCTCACCAAGCAATGCCCCACAAATTCCTCTTCATCCCAATCACTCTGGAACTACTTGTCGGCCCCAAACAATTGGTGCTTTTAGCTCTTATCACATGCTATGCCCTCTGTCAAGAGACTTCTGTCAACCCCAAATTTGAAGGTGGAGGGATGCCAAAGTGGAAAATAGAAATAAACTTCAATTCTGCCTGGATTGGTAAAAGTAGGAGTTACAAGGTAGGGCAGTTTGTTATTGTTTGTGAATTCCAAAAATAGATATGGCATTGTGTTTGTAAACAGGTCTGTTCCTCTGGACAATTAGATTATATTAGATTCAGAGGTTTCACTTTTATTTTATTAAATCAAGATTAGGGCTTTTATTTGACCACGTCATTAGGGCGACTCAGTTTGAGTTGTTTTTGCCCCCTTTGTGGGCTATATAAATGGATGCTCAATCAAAGACAGGGACATCAACACACAAGAGAAGAACACAGAGGAATAGAGACAGCTCCTTAGACACAGGAGAGGCCCTGGGAAGTGAGATGAGCTTGATAGCCTACAACTGCTGCTGAACCTGGACAGACCCAAGCCCGGGGAGAAAGACGAGCCTTATGCCAGCCCACAGCTGAGATAGAAGGAAGCTGGGACCATGGAGCCTTAGGAGGAAGGGGAAGGCTGAACCCTCACAGAGACCGGCAGCTGCTCCGATATATGGCAACAGACTTTGGTGAGGGAAGTACTTACTCTTTATGACCTTGTGACTATAAGCTTCTACCCCAAATAAATACCCTTTGTAAAATCCAGCAGATTTCTGGCATCTTGCATTGGCACCCCTTTGGCTAACTAATATACAAACTACAACTCTTACACAGTTGCAGTGCTCTGCAGTTCACGAAGGGCTTTTTCCCATTCCGTTTGTTTCCCACAACAGCCCTCTGATGTAGGGAGGTTAGGTAATAATATCATGCTTTTACATGTGAGAAAACAAGCTCAGAGTGGATCTCATCGCTGCCTGTTAACTACAATATTAGTCTCCTGACTCTTTCTCCATTGCTTTTGCTACTATAAATCTCTGCCTCCTTCAGGGTCCCATAAAAACAGCGCTGGCATTTGCCTCTCAGCTCTCCTTCAAATCGTCTAGCTACTGGCTGTTCTTGAGGTTTCCCTAGGTACAGGACAGCCATGTCACTCAAGCCAGATAGGTTTAAATTCCTTTCTAGGAGGGACAGACTGAATCAGTCTGCAAATCAAGAAGGGAAAACCCACAGAACAAGGAAGCAACATGTGTCACTCCCTTCTGCTCCCTCTCCCTGGATTCAGAAGCAGTGTAGAAGCATCCTGAAGTCTGTCCTCATCTAGAAAACTCCTCTTTGCACTTTAAAGCACTCCCTCCACAAACTTGCCAAGCCAGGGTTATGCAATGGATATGGCACGAGAAGGAGAATCTGAGTGCAAATGACAGCGGAAGCTACTTCTGAGCTCGTAGGGCATCATTTAGATTAGGAAACAGCAAACACTGCCATGAGCAGGAGCAGCGTGATTTTTAGTAATTTATTCATTTTTGATGAGCTTTTATGCAAAAGGTAGTCTTATAAGTAACTCGGATAGCAGACAGAATAAGCAGAACAGAGGGGTGGGGACCTCATGGGCTCAGCAAGGAGCCATCAGCCTACCGGCACTGAGTGGTCCCTGAGCGCACTCTCCCAAGATGGCTGCCCCTGGGCAGAGCTGGTGCTCAGATCACACATGGGAGAAGCTGGACAGGTCGCACACCACTGGACATCTCAATAATCTAAGAACCGTGAGAGTGATATCAGTGAGCATAATGTTTCAGAAACCGCTCGGGGATCCGTAAAATGGGCTGAGGAGGTATCTTAGATTCCCGTTGCTGCTCTCGCAAACGACCACAATCCTGGGGACTTCAAGCAACAGAAATTTATTCTCTCACAATTGTGGAGACCAGAAGAACGAAGTCATCATCACTGGGCTGAAATCCAGGAGTTGGCAGGGCTGTGCTTTCCCCAGAGGCTCGAGGGGCGAATCTGTTCCTGCCTTTTCTAGCTTCTGGCTGCTGAGTCACTCCAATCTCTGCCTGTGTGGATACATTGCCTTCTCTTCTGGGGTCACATCTCCCTCTTATAAGGTACTTCTGATTGCGTTTAGGGACCTTCCCAGATAATCTCCCATCTCAAGAGTCTTAATCACATCTGCACACACACACACACACACAACACACACACACACCCTTTTTGCCATGTAATGTAACATTAAGAGATTCCTCTGGATATCTTTTGGGGGACAGGGGCAGTTTTCATTTTATGATGGGCTTACCCAGGTGCTCTCTCCTAATGTACATCAGAGGCTTTCAGTGCCCCCCATTCCAAACATTCAGGACCGTGTTGTCTCATGGGACTGAACAGGGCCGGCTATATAATTTGCAGTGTCCAGTGCAAAATGAAGATGTGGGCCTTCAAAAATGTTTAAAAGTGTCCAGACAGCGAGGGCAGGGCATTGAGCCAAGCTTGGGGCCCTTGGATGCAGGGGCTTTCCCTGGGTGACTGCACAGGTGCCATGCCCAAGAGGCAGGCCCTATTTACTAGGTTGGAGACAGAAAGAGATAGAAAGAGAGAATGACTCTCAAAATACAGCTCCATGATGTGAAAGAGAAAGGATGGGGGTGTGCCAGCTTGACTAGGGCAAAATCAAATTTCCTTTGTGATAATATGTATTATAGAATAGATTTCTTGTGGGTCAGGCACTTTTCTTATAATCTTGCATCATCTCATTTAATTTTCACCACTATTCACTAGTAAGTAATATTGCTCTCCTCGTTTAAATTTACTTTTTCCAAGGTCTCATGTCTAAAGCCCTGCTCCTAACTAGTATGTTATACTGTTTCCTTACACTCAACAAAGGTCTACAAAAGTATCACGACCGAAATTAACAGAATGTCATAAATCCCCAGTTCTTGTAATACTCATTAAGTGAAGACATCTCCTTGCTGAAATAGTCCACTCTGCACTTGCTCCTCAGGTCCTGGATTAGCTTTAGCATCTCTTTAAGGGAGCATATGGTCTGGTGGACATTTCTCTTTCGGGTTTACTGAAGTTTCTTATAGGAACTTCTTCGTTAAGGGCCTGAGCCCCTGAGAAGGTTAGAGTTAAATGGAGGCGATTAACATGCACGTGTTTAACTGTAACCCACCCAGGTGTGATACATGGATTACAAAGAAACACATGTGCAGTTTGTGGGGGCTCAGGGGAGGGAGATCAGGAAATTCAGAAGAGTTCACAGAGAGGTTATAATTGATCTGGGCCTAAAATGACATACGGAGCTTTTAATGTTTATGTTTTCATGATGTTTACTAATGTTTATTTTTTTGGTGATAATTAACTAGAAACTTTGAAAAATTGAAAGTCCTTAAAACTATAAAGCCACTAATTTGGGAAAAAGTAACATTGTCTTACTTAACAGTATTCTCATTCAAGAATGCATTCTGCACTTCCATATATTCAAATCTTTTATGTTGCTCAATAAAGTTTTGTGGTTGTTTCATATAGGTGTCACCCATTTCTTGATAATTCATAGTTTCAATTGTCATTATATCTTCTAACAGGTTTATTGCTGTTACACAGAAATGTCATCGATGCTTTTATATTTATCCTGCAGCCATTCACTTTTGATGAACTTGCTTATTAATTCAAAACATTATTTAGCTTGTTGCCCTGGATTTTCTAGGAATGTCTAATCATACTGTCATCACATAATCATAATTTTATCTTTCTCTCTGTAGTGATTCTTTTATTCTCGAGGTTTATTGTATTTGCCTGAACTTCCACACAATGCTAAATAACAATGTTGACAAGGAGAATTCATCTGTCTGTGGTTTAAATGGGAATGGTTCCAGTATCTCACCATGAAGTATGATGCTGATTCTTGGTTTCAGATACCCTTTATCAGGTTAAGGAAATAGCCTCCATTCTTAATATTCCAAGAATATTATATAAGGAGCGGGTATTTCATTTTATTGAAGACCTTTTCAACATCTACTGAGATTAACATTCTCAAAATTAGTGAACTTATCATTAATTTGATGTATTATATTAATGTACATACTAATATGAAATTAGCATTATCATTCTGGGATGAGTACAGATGAGTAATTCTTTTACCATCTGTTGAATGTACTTTCCTGGTCTTTTACTTATATTTTCCTATCTTTATTTATATATACAAGACTGATTTATTGCCCTCCATGTGCAAGTTTTCATATTTTGATCCTCAGATTCATAGAAAGCAAACTCTTCCAGGGCTGGGATTTTTTTTCTGTTTCTTTCACTACTGTATTGCCTCTGCTTAGGACAGCACTTGGCACATAGTAAGCACTCAGTAAGTATTTCTGGAATTAATAGAGGGCACTTGGTATTTTGAAATTTTCTTGAGTCAATGTTCCTATGGTTTTTCATAAAGTTGTCTACCTCATCAAGATTTTTCAAATTTCTTGACATATTTTTGTTTGTATATTTGTCTGAGGCTTGGTCTTATTCATTTCTCCCAGATCTGCTGCCTCAGTTTAATTTTCCTTTCTATTTGTTTTTAAATTTCTAATGTACTGATTTCTTCTCTTGCCTTCATTTTTAAAAATTTTGGGGGGTAGGCAAGGGTGTAAGAGTTTATTAAGAAACAAGAAAGGAAAAACAGCACACAATCTGAGACATGGATTTGGGCATGCTGTAGGGTGAGACATGAATAGGGGTCCCCAGGGATTTGCAGTTCTGATTGGTTGCCCCACCTGTGAGCTCTCAGGGGGCCAATGGTGGGACCTTTTGTTTGAAGGTATCTGGGGCTTCCCCTTGATCCCAGAAAGAGTTCCAAATGGGATCTTGTGACCAAGGTCTCACAGGATCTTTCTAGCTTTGTTCTTTACTAGCAGTCTTCCCCTCAGGAGGTTTCCGGGTGGGGTCTCATGGCCATGTTATTTGCTGGCCATGTTGTCTGCTGGGCATGTTCTTTGCCAGTTCTCAGCTGCCTTCCCTCTTTCACTGTAGTAACCTGTCTCAACTCTTCCCTCAGAGAGTTTATACCCTTATTCTTAAGGAGGAGCTGAAGGGTGATGCTCGTTCTTCTGCAGCTGCTTCCCGCTGGCTAGGTTGCCTTCATTTTTGTTTCAGTCTATAAATATTCTTTTTATTGTTCTTTTTCATAACTTTTAAAAGGTGATTCCTATTTCATTTATGTTCATTCTTTCTTCTTTTATTATGAACGCTTCTGGCATTATGAATTAACCTTTGACAATAAACTTGCCCATGCCTTGTGCAGTTGTGCATCAGAATCACCTGTGAAGCTCTTGAAAGCTTCAGGACGCACATGGGACCTAGTGAATTAGAATCTGTGGAACAGAACCCAGATGTCTGGATTTTTTTAGAGTGCCACAGATGATTTTGGCACACAGCCAGAGTAGAGATGCATGATTCTAGTGGGCTTGGAACTCATGCACAGGGTTTGAGATTGGAGGAGAGCGGAGGAGAATCTCAAAGATGATGGATGGTTTTAAAAAGTGTGTGAAAAGATTTGTTCTCATCAAAAGTTTAGTAGCAGGGGAAGGTTTGGATCAGGTCATTTCCTCAGGACAACAACCCTGGAGCTCCAGTGTGAAAGACAGAATGAATGAGAGATCAGAATCGCCCCTGGCATCATCTCTCATCACTGTCATCATCATTATCTGTGGGCCTTAGAACAATGGTTGGGTCTTAGCGTGTGACTCCTGACTGGAAGCATCTGTAATATCTGGGATTATGTTAAAATGCAAATTCTTGGGCTGCAGCCCAGACCTACTAAATCAAGCATTCTTGGGGGGGGGAAGAGGGGGTCACAGCAATTAGAGCTTTTAAAAACCCTCCAAGTCATTCTGATGCATGCTAAAATTTGAGAACCACTATCTAGAATTTTACATTCATTATTCAGCAAGAAAGGAAATATTTTGTCTGTCCACGGTAACATCATTTTTAGTACCTGTTAAATTCCAGGCCCTTGAGGCTGCTATGTAGAACTTACACTGGAGTCTAAGTGAATAGCACCACCTGAGTTGTGCAGTACCCCATCTACCAAACCACAGGCTGTGGCTCTGCCTCTGGCTAGGCATTAGGTTGATACAATGGAGAGCAAGACAGTCAATGTTCTTGCACTCATGGAGTACACATTCTACTGGGGAGACATTAAACTGCTGAACAGTTAAATATACAAGATCATTATAGATGATGAGAGTGCTACAATGAAAATAAACAGGTAACAAGGTAGAGAAAAATATTACCTATTCAAAGCCTTGAGTATATTCACCGATGCTCCCACAATTGTTCTGAAACATAGTAAGGAAAGAAACCCAACAGCCAAATACATCCCATCTCCTGACTTAATCCATGACATAGGCCAGGCACTGACACAGTCCTGTACCCTCTTACACAGTGCTTCAGAAATCATGGCAATGACTTGGGGACTCTTGACTCAAACAACATGCGGGCTCCACACAGCAGGTGACTTTTGCTGGTGGGGGCATTCTCTTACTAGCCATATATTTGCTTGTGGCAGATGGATCTCCAGCAACAGCTGACACCAATGCTCAGAGGCATCACAAGCAATGGATATGGTTAGAGTCTCCTGGCTCTGGTAGTTTGAAATATTATTTAATTAACTGTGTGCAAAGGATAGAAAACATTTTCAAAATTTGCAGATGACATGAAGATTGATGCTTATAGATATTAATATGGGATGGAGTAGAATACAATGTTTTATGAGCTGGGTTGACTTGTTTCATTGTCCAAAGGAAACTGTAGGATTTCTGTTGAAGAAGTCATCTCCCACACCTTCTCTCCCACACCTCCAAGAGAAGGTCTTTGAGCCTAAACATCATATCTGAACTTCAAACGAATTATCTCTAGTTACCTCTGCCATAATACCAATGAAAAAGAAGTTGAGGTCCTGAAAGTGTATTCCAGAGTGAAGTACAATGTTTGGAGGAAGAAAATCATGTTTATGTAGATGGAGCAAAATAATTCTCATTTCCCTACTCATCCTAGTCCCAACCTCTTCTACATAAATAGAGTCTAAAGGCTTCAGGCTACTTTTATCCTGAATTCTGTTTTTGTCAGATCGATGACAAGTCACGTTAACAGCGGTGTTTAATTCTATCAATATGTGACCAATTGTGTTAGATTGTTTGGCCATTGATTTCACTTAGTGCTACAGTTGAGTTTGAAAGGAACTGCTTTTCCTTGCAATACCTCACACAGTGACAAATGCTGAGTGCTGACTTTCTGTCTGGCTTGTATCCCCTGATTTCACTTCAAGAACAGGAGGTCACATATCAAAGCCCAACCACGCAAAACAAATATTTCTGAAATTAAAGGACCATCACTTGCCCCTCTGATTAGCCTTGAAAGAGAACACCGTCCAAAATGTATAGGCAAGGAGGCAAGAAGCAAGAAGTATTTCAATTTAGCAACAGAAAAAATTCAAC
This sequence comes from Dasypus novemcinctus, assembly GCF_030445035.2. Lineage (NCBI taxonomy): Eukaryota > Metazoa > Chordata > Mammalia > Cingulata > Dasypodidae > Dasypus > Dasypus novemcinctus. Next base: position 19,207,918 of record NC_080677.1, read on the forward strand.
ATACAGTTGGTTACTCAAAAAAAAGGAGTCAGGAACAAATTTGAATTCAGATGGTTAGACTTTGATGCTCTTCTATTACTTAAGGCTTACAGTTTCCCAAAATGGTCATACACATATATTTTAAAAATTTTTATTAGGGAAGTTAAGGGTTTACAGGAAAATCATGCATAAAATACAGAGTTCCCTTTTACCAGCCTATTAGTAACACCTTGCATTAGTATAGTATACCAGCCACAATCCATGAAAGAACATTTCCGTAATTGTACCATTAACTATAGCCCATCATTTACATCCAGATTTTCCTTGCTCTGGAAATACGGACTGTATTCACTACTCCCTCCAGTTCTGTCACACACATTTTAATACACTCTCCTTTACTTCCAAGATGGCTGCCACCTAGTTGTAGGCGAAGCAAAATGCTCTCCAGCCAGCTAAAGAAGCCTCTCCACAGTTCAAGTGAAAGGACAGAAGATTTAAAAAATTACAGTTAACAGTTTCCGACACAACAACCCACAATCTCCTCAGTCAGTATATTTCTCAAAATGGGCTGATGGCACAAATTAGCCATTCCATACCCATGATGTGGACGAGATTAGCACTTTAAGAAATGGGAGATGCCAGTCATTGGAAGTGACCTCTGATTTCGGGTCTTTGGGCCTCTGACCCAACTGAATCATGGTCAAGGTCTCTTTTGGAAAAGCTGGACACCTTTGTGGTCAGAAGGATTAGGCGCCCACAGCAGCAAGCTACTGCCAAAGTCCTCGGCCCCTGTGAGCGTGACAGCCCTCAGCTTATCAATTTACTTGCAAATGGCTCCCTGATGTATTAACCCAGGTTAATTATTCGTCCAATATGATTATGCAATGGTAATGCAAAAAATCGGAAATGCGGGATGGAATTTTTCACTCCAGCGGTTTGGCAATTGTGGCAGCTGGTGAAGGAGCTGGAGTAATTACCAGGCCATTCCAGCTGGTGGATCAGCCCTCTGGTTCAGGAGGGGAAGGGGAGAAAAGCAATAAAGAACGAGAGGAGCGGGAATAGAAGCCGTGCCAACTGACGTGGGGGAAATTTCACAGCTGCTGGTGGTGATAAATGAGAAATGGTGGCCCTACTTCTAATCAATACATGTAAATGCTACTCATTACAGCCTTTATACACACTTCTCAATTAGCCTTTCCTCCCGCTGGTAACAAGGAATGTCATGCTTTCTGGACTGTGAAAGTGGTTCAGCACCAGGTTCACCTGCATCCATGAAGCATAGCACGGAGGCTCGTGGCTTGGCGGGGCAGCAGGTGGGAACGCTGACCATCTAAATTCCTTCCAGACGCCGACGCAATGAAATCCCAAGTGTGTCCTTTTCATAAATGAGTGCCTTTTAAGGTGCCACTTGTTTGTTTTTGGTGCCTGACAATCCCACCCAGACCCAAAGTAGCATCTAAAAACCAAGAAACATTTAGGACATGGTCCAGAATAAATTTTGTTTGTTTTTTTAATAAAATATTCTCTTACTATTTGAAAAGAGTTCTTTTTTTTTTTTTTTTTTTTGGTTACTCTTCTGAGAAAAGAAACTTCACTGTGATTGAGTGACTTTTCAACATATACTTGTGAAATTGTCTTAAAAAAAAATTCATCGAGGATTCCTGGATTTGTTTGCTTATATGATTTCATTTTACTTTTGTGTTTGGAGATAAGGAAACACTTTGAAGTCAGAAAATTCCAAGCCAACGTAAGCTTAATTCAGCATGTAGGTTGTGCCTTCATAACTTCTTTCAAGTGAGTTTTTACAGCCATGACACAGTTCCAGACATTGACAACGAAGTCAAATAGGCTGGGCCATATGTGTCTAAACCAGGAATCCTATTGTTAAAGAATAAAGTGCTAAGGAAAAACACAGGTCTTCTATTCTATAGATGCAGGGTTTCCCTGCCTGCTAAGTGATGTGAAGTTATTTGAACCCGATCACCTGCATGTTTTGTTTGATGTGAAATTGAATTTTTCCCAAAGTTAACGAAGATCTTAGGAAAGGAAAAGACATTAAAACATATACACTCAACCTTTCTTCATTTAAAAAATGATATTTTACTTACAATCATGCTGTGGGAAAAATTTTAAAGAATTACAGTAATGTTCTTTAAAGTTTGAGTTGTTGCCTAATGAAAACTAAATTCCTTGGTTCATATTATAAATAATATGTGAGGAGCAAGAAGTTTGTCCATCCATCTACTTATCTATTATATATTGGCCATCTGGATGCATGGGGGAAAAAGTTGTTTTTAGCTGAGTTTGATATTAAGGTTACCAAACAGCCATTAGGGATAAAAAGCCAAAGAATATCCACTACCTGAAAATCAAATTATAAGATAAGACCACTGTCATTTAAATAGGGTTGGGGGCTGGGAGAGGAGTCTAAAGGTTTCCTAAAGATATTTTATATTTTAGTTCAGGTCAAATGTCATCCAAAAACAGTTAACTGATATTTATTGAGCATTCGTGGAGTGCTAAGTGCTCTTCTAGAAATTATAGACTCAACAGGTGAACTAGGTAGCATAGCTTCTACTCTCGTGGAGCTTAAGAGTCTAACCATCTTGGTTGTGGTTACTAAACCTTGCGATTCCAAAGAAAAGCCATCAGCATAAGAAATCAGAGAAATAATGGCAAGGCACAACTTACAGATACTTTTTCTGATCACACTAAGATATGACCAGTTACCAAGATTAAGAATCTTCCCTCTTGAATCCTTCACCTGCCTTTTTTTTCAGCCAGGACTCTTAGTAGACATTCTTGTCTTTTCGGATGTTTATTTTCACTATGATGTTCCAAATGCAATATCCACTCTTATCCTGATTCTGGATTTCATCCTAACTGTATTAAGAGAGTCTTTTACGAAATAAAGATACTGGCAAGAGATTTTTTTTTCTTTGAGTCCAATATACTTGCACAGAATTTCAATTGAGTTCTTTTCCAGAAGTAAATATACTTTCTTCATTCTGCAGAAGATGCAAATCAAAGAGCAGGAATAACCTATGATTCTAATAGGAGAGAAGAAATGGCTTATATCTGGCTGCTAGGCTGCCTGAGAACACACAGCGATCATAGAACCAAGTAACTGGATATCTTTGGTTTGCTTTCTTGTTTCCTAGTGATACATGCATTGAATAAGAATAAAATACCACCAATTTCATCCTGTGCACAGTTGTCACTGATGTTAATCAAAATTTTGTATAAAGACTGATTGTAGGCTAGAATTCTGCATTTACACACCAAGAAGTCCAAACAAACTAATGCAGGAACGTTGCCCATTGATAACCATCAAATCAAGATGCACATATACTGGAACCCACTTAGGTGCAATAATTCATGTGTTCCAATTGTTGAGGATCTTGAGATTAGCTGCCTAATCTCTTCACCAGACTGAGCATGCTAGGTATGCCTGGGATCCAGTGCCTCTCTAATTGGGAGGTAGATCTCACTATCAGTTGCTTGATTGATAGCAAATAAGCTATTTGTTCAAATAAGGTTCAGAACTGGCATGGTGCCCCATATTGAATTTAATCTGGGAGATATGGTTTGGTTAAAAGGGAGATGAATCAACAGAAAAAATAAACAAACATAATTGCATATACCTACAAACGATACTACTTCTACTGTCTATTTCCCCTGGAGCATCCAGATAAATCTTGTCATGACTTGGATCAAAACTTTCCAATGGTGTTCCATCTTACCTAGAGTGAGGTAAAAGTCGGGGTCCTTAAAGTGTCTGTAGGATTATACGAAATGTGTCTTCCTGCCTCAGGACTTTGCAGCTACTTCTGAAACAATCTTTCCCTAGACATCCGCATGACTCAATTTTTCCCTTCATTTAGGACTCAACTCCTTCTTAGAGACTTTGTGGATCCCTCCAATCTAGCCGAACCCCCACCCTCTAGTTCTTTACCCTCATTTATTTTTCTTCATATCCCTATATCCATCTGATGGATTATGAATTTTTTTTTTATCTTTCTTACTGTCTCCCTCAGTGGAATGTCAGCTCCCCAACACGAGACCTTGTTTGCCTTTTTCACTTCTTACTTCTTACAACAAAGCCTATTACATGATAGGCCCTGACTATTAGTTGAATGAATGAATAAATGAATGAATGTTGCTTGTCTAAGCTAATATGCTATCATGATACTTCTTTTTTCTTTCTGGAATAGCTACCTTCTGGAAAGGAACCAGAGATTCTGATGAGTCACTACGTCTGTCTAAAGCTGTGCTGTCAAATAAAGCAACCACCAGTCACATGTGACTACTGAGCCCTTGAAATGCGGCTAGTGCAAATTCAGATGTGTTCTCAGTATGAACTACATATCAGATTTCAAACACTAAGTACAAAAAAGAATGTATGATATTGTTTTAATATTTTATTTTTATCTCATTATCATTTACACAGTGAAATGATGATACTTTATATGTTAAGTTGAATAGAATATATCAATAAAATCAATTTCACCTGTTTCTTTTGTTAATATGGCAATCAGAAACTCTAAAATTTTGCTTGCACTTAATTTCTTCTGGCCAGTCCTGGTCTATAGCATATTTCACCTGGTTTTTTTTTATGTCCTTGATCTATTTCTTTAGCCCACCAGTCTAAAAATTTACCCTATTTACACTCGATACCAATAAGCACCTTGCAGATAAGCGTACCTTGGTATAGATTGTAAATATCTGTGTGCACCTATATGTGCATGTCAGAAAAACTGGTCTCAGTTTTCTCATATGCAGCTTTAAAGTTCTGGGTCACCAATATGCTGAGAATTGGGACTATCTTTGAACTCTTGACTGGGACTTGCTTAGGAAAAACTTAGGCTGGGCTTAATCATTTTTATTTCTAAAGAAAGACTGAGCCTGGCAGAAATCCATACATCAGAAGGCACAGGAGATATCGTGGTTAGTGCTGTCACGCCTAGGAGAGGGAAAAGAAACGCACAATAGAGCTACATAATGGCAGTGCTCGTGGCCAAAGCATGGCCGTCAACAGCGAGCAACACTGAGCCCCAGAGCACCTGGCACCCATTTCCAGAGCCACATCTTCAATTTGCCTTCACCTTCTCATAGCTCGACCTTCCCCTGAAGTATTCCTGCCCCTGCAAATGGTGGATTTTAACCCAACAGTTCTTCGGTGTGCCTGAGGAATCCAGAACTTCATCCACTTTTCTTTTTTGTTTTGTTTTTTTCCTGCTCCCTGTGGATTTGCACCTGCCCACGTAACATACCTTATACCTTAGGCAAGGCTGAACAGTTTACCTAGAGACGGTGAGGCCTAACTATGCAGGTAAAGATGTGTGTCCTTGCAGCCTCCAGGAAGAGCCGATAATGAGCCAGGCTAAAATGGAAGCTGTCACTTTGCATGGCATCAGGGCCACCTGAACAATGTAAAGAAATTAAAAGCTCCCGGTGGCAATGGATCCCATTTCAGTCATTAGCCATGTGGGAGAGACAGATGCCATTCAGAAGACCAGACCCATTGAAGCTCTTGGGTCCTCGGGGAATTTGTCACTAATGTTGTTTTATGCCCCACTTCTTTTTAATGCACACAAAGTACAAATAAATTGCTACCCTTTGTTTTTATTATTATTTAGGTCTGGCTACTGTGGATGGAGGAAAATAAAAGGTGAGACAAGGGAAGGGAGAAATGACCCAGTGCATTAATGCAGCCATCAAGATTGCAAACCAAAATCTTTTTAAACAGATGTGTATGTGAAAGTATATACGTGTATTCATGTGAGAGATAGTCTAATGTCATGAATATAGAACTGTGACTTCTTTATACTTTCTCTTGCTCTTTTTTATTTTTGACGCTGGCCTGTTGAAAATGAATGAGACCAGCAAACCCAGCGCTGACTCTTATTTCAGGCTCAGAAATATGAAAAAAAAAAGTAATATATTTTTTAACAGAAAGTCTCAGAATATATGCTTCAATCTTGGAGTTTCAAGAAAGGCAGCGAATCAGGCAGAAGGACAGAAGGTTACAGATTAGTACTGGTCATTGCTCAAAGAATACGGGTTATAAATAATAAAGGAGGAAAGGGTGAAGGACACTAAAATATAACTGGGGACCCACAATGGAATAATCAAAGCAGAGAATCTAATTTCAGCTTTAAAAATACCATCTACCATTGAATTCCCACTGTATAGGAATCATTCTGCTAATGCCCACCATGAAGATATAAATGTCTACCTCACATATACACAGTTTAAAGTTTCAAGATAAGTACTGGACTAGTGTATGATTTCAATTCTGTGTTTGTGTTTCCACTTATAAAGTGGAAAAAAAAAGAATTTTCTATGGAAATGAAAGAGGAATTAAACGGGGGAAGGAAAGGATAATTAAAGCAGATTATGCCAGGTATTTTTATATAAGTACTGAGAATGTGTAATTGTATTTAGCATATAAATTCTATAAAGAATAGACATTTTAATAGACATCTAGGGTTAGGGGGTCACACACACGCCCATCTGATGATTTTAGCAAATTTATCAGTGTTTTTATATGCAATAGAAACTTTGCCTCCCCCATGCACAAACAAGCATGCAGAGAAAATATAAAGAAAGGAAGAAAAGAAAAAGAAGCCTGAGATGATATAGTCATAAAGCAATGATAAGACTCTTCAGGAGCTTTCTTCTCCATCGTCCCAACCAAAATGTCAGTAATTCAGCTGAAAATATACCTGGCTTTACAGGAGTAGGAAAACCAGAACTGGGAATGAACCTCTGCTGCTTACGGAGCTGATCTGAGTCACCTGACTTGTATCCACTGACTCTTTGTGGTTGCTTTGCTGCAAGACTCCGTCTTGGCTGCAAGGCTCAGATCAATGGGCTTTTGGTGGTGGTGGTGGTTGATGTTGCTTTTTTAATCTGCTTCTATGAAAGGAGGGCTCCCTGTGGGGCACTAGCACTGGAAGGAGGGCTGAACTCAGAAGACACCGCCGCTGCTCAACCTGAGGAGTGGCGACAGCGATAATGACAGCTGCAGAAGTCTTCTCACTGTCTGGGAGCCTAGTCTTATTGATTTCAAAATACAATTGGCCATTTTGTGAAAAGTCCCGGTGTTGCTCATCAAATACTACCTTTGCAATGTTACATTTCATTTCTGGAAATGTGCAGAGATAAACAGAATTTCCATATCGGTGGAAATTTAGTAGCAAAATGAAGTTTCTAACGAAGTAGCCAGGAATTATTCTTTATTTCTGCTGGGCTTGTTTCCCAAAGTGTTCAGAGTGAAACGTCCCACAGATGTGAGCCCATTAACCTGTCCTGGATCCAGTGAGAATAAGTCAAGAATAGCCCATTCTGTAGAACGTGACATGGAGGTAGAGCAAGATTTGGTTTCCTAGTCATGTATAGTCTCCGAAGGTATGCATATATGCAATTTATATTCGATAAGCAGAGAAATACTTTCACTATTATTAATTTACAGATTTCAAAACTGGTTACTTGATTTTTCTTCTTGACATATGTGAAGTTGCTCAAATGTCAGTATATGTAACTGTACATAAATAAAGAATAAAAAAGTAGAATAAAGGTCAGTCCAAGGAAAGCTAAAGCTCTCTCTCCAAGAAACTGAGGAGTCGTTGCTATGAGGCAGTACAATCATAATAGATACCTTAAAAATACCCAGGACATCTGGGAAATGAGCAAGCAATAATAGAAGTGTTGCCATTGTATTTTTAACTCCTGCCCAAGCCAGAAATGATAATAGAAGAAGCTCCACAAAAGTTGTGAAATTGACCTAATTCTCAGAAATACATTATGTATAATTAACATATATTTTTTATTAAATGTATGAATTTTCATCAAAGACAGAAGTTATAGCATGTTATCTGCCTTTGGTATACTATTCCTATATAATAAATACTTACTTTAAGTAGACAGGACATTATAATCAGATATAGAAAGTTTAAGATAAAATTTACTTGACACAATGTTATACCACCCATGGAATTAATGGGCTTCTGGTCAGTAAATGCCTGTTGTGACGTTCAACAAGCTCTTTAAGAGAAGCAATGGTTTATAATTTCCTCCTACCACATGGCATCTTAACTTGGATCGGATTTTATTTCATGCCATTTCAAACAGCATCAATGAGGGCCTTGTACATTCCCTAAAAACTTGAATTCATTATAGACTCCTTCCATTTACATAATTGCAAGCCCTTTATTTCAACACATTGTTTCATATTTAAACCATTCATGATATATTTTCTTGTTAATCTGGAGAAATCATGGCATAAGGAATAAAACACACCATTCATTTTGGTTCTTAAATAAGAATATTTTTTCTTTTAGTCAGGCTTTAAAATTCATTTTTAATTTTCACTAAACTATTATATTAACACGTTTTTGAAAGTCAGGTGGTACAAGCCTTATAGAAAAAACAGCCCTATCCTTCCTTACTCTTTAGCTCACCTGTCTACCCATGTTTCTAAATAATAGACTCAACATGCTTTTTTTCCCCTATTTTAGACATTACTTATCGTTTTCTCTTTTGGAAGATAACATAATTCTCTCTACTCCATTTTCTCCTCTTTTCCCCCTTCTCCACATCCTTCTTTTTGCACTTCCTCTCAAAATAGTTACATCACCACTTTTGGATAAATCAATTAAATCAATTTTTGGTAATTACATTATTATGACTATGTAATTATTGTTCATAATTGAGCCATGTAGCACACAATGATGATATTTAATTTTTTCTTAAAACTTTTTGGTAGTTAGTAATCGCCTTGTCTACTAATTTGGTAATTCTCTATCATTGCCAATAAGAAATCATTACTTCTTCAAAATTCTTCGTAAAATGCCATCACTATTGATAAACACATCAGAAAGCTAATAGTGCCTTTTTTTTTTTTTTAATTTCAGAGACATCCCTGAATCTTACTCTGTGTTCTCCTGCTCCAAACAGGACTGGCTGCTCTCCAGATCTTGCTCTAACCATCCTCCTGGGAATTTCCTCCATCTCTCCCCTGGGTTGCTTTTATGGCTCTCAAGTTTTCTCCTTTCTCGGTTTATTTCCTCATTTTGGTGAAGCACATCCTCTAAACACCATTCTGGTGACACTTTCCAAGAAGGAGTACTTGAAAGAAATGGTTTTGTAAAGTTCAACATGAGTGAATGAAAACTAACTTGATACATCAGTTGGTTGGGTTTAGAATTCTAAGCATTGCTCTATGGTCGTCTAAGTTCTCCTCAAGTTGCTCTTAAGAAATCTGATACCATCCCAATCCTGATCCCCTATGTATGCCCTTTATTGTCTCTGAAAATTTTTAGAATTTTCTAAAATTTCAAGATGATCTACCTTGGTGTGATCTTTTTCATTTATTCGGTGGGGAACACTTAATGGGCCTTTGAAATCTGGAAGCTCATGTTTTTCATTTATGGGAAATGGCATTGTTAGTTTGTTTGTTTTAGGAAGTACTGGGGATTGGACCCAGGACCTTGTACATGGGAAGCAGGCACTCCACCACTGAGCTACATCTGCTCCCCAATGAGAGCTGGTTTTTTCTTTTTTTTTTTTTTTTTTTTTTTTTTTTGCGGAGGCACCAGGGATCACTCCCCGGATCTTGTACATGGGAAACAGGAGCTCAACCGCTTGAGATACATCCACTAACAGGAAATTGTTTTTGTATTATTTCTTTGAAAAATTTACCCCTTCCAATTTCTCCATTCTTTTTCCGGTACTCTTGTTTACCGGATAGTGAATCTGCTGGTTCCATCCTCTAATTTTCTTTTCAATCTTTTCTATGCTATGGTCTATCTATGTCAAAGGTGCTTTCATTTTCTGAAAACAACTGGTATACTTCAACTATCTCCCAAACCTCAACTGAATTTTTTATTTCTCCTTTCATGTTTGTAATTTTCAAGAGCTCTTTCTTGATTCCTGTATTTCCCTTTTCTGTAGCATCCTTTTCTTGTTTCATAATTGTGGTATCTTAGGTTGCTGAAGGGATTATTCTTTTCTCCAAGTTTTATTTTGCTGTATGCATTGCTTTGAATTTTTTCAGAGTTCCCCCTCCCAACCAGGTTTCTTTATCTGTTTTATGTTCCTCAAATATCTGGTAATCCATGACCACCAGTTGTTATTTAAAAGTAAGGCAATAAAAAGTTGATTGGAAGCTCAGTATGCATAGGTATGGTTTGTTGACTTAGGATTGCAAAGGCTGAGAACCAAACACTCAAATGTCAGAACCTCTGTGTCTTTTCTTTGGAACCAGCCTGTTTTTCTAGAGTAGAATCTTGTCATCTCCTAAGAGGGGTATGTCATGATAGAAGTATAAGGCTAGCTATCTGCATTTTAGAGGCTGAGCAAGGAAAGGGGACTGAATGCCCTTGTGTTTGGTCATGTGGCCTTTCCCTTGCCTTCTTCCCACCTTCCACTGGGCCTTGTGTCCCTGAGTCTGGAACTCTCTGTTCCAGATTTCCCAAAGAGTACACCTCCTGTCTCCTACTGCCTGGGTTGGGGAGAATCACTTGCCTTTCTAAGAGGGGAGCAGGAGCGAGCTTGGGGCTCTAACTGCTCTTCAGAATTCAGCTGCACCCTTGACACTCCCTGTGCCGAGATACCATGCGTCCCCAGGACGTGAGATCACCAGCGGTTCTAGGACTTCTGCCATGTGAACTGACTCTCCTCCTGGTGGCTTCTTCTGCTGCAGAGAGTAAAAAGTCATCACCCTCTGCTTAGCTAAGTCAATTATTATCATCTGTTTCTCCTCTTCCAAAAGTTGGTTGATATGCTGTTTTATTCAGGTCCATCTTCTCCTGCATCTGTCATTGTAGGTTTATACCTTTAAAAATTATTATATGGCTATGTTTATGGAGTTTCTGTAGGAAGTAGAGAGAAATGCATGTGTTCAATATCGCATGTTTAAATAAAAATCTGCAGTAATTGAGTTTAACCTGTCCCTGGTGGTATCACTACGGGGTTTGGTTTCCTTAGGAGGATAATTGGTAATTCAAGTTGTTCCTTCCTTGCAAGGCATTTATATCTAGTTCTCTGCTCTATACCCTCAAACCCAAGCTTTCAGAGACTACATGGAAGATTTATTATCATAATGATTTACTATGTATAAAAATGAAATAATAATTTATGTGCTACTAAGTAATTTCCTGGGTAAACAAAGCTGAATTCTCTTGAAACATATCTATCTTTAAACATGTGTGAAATCATATGCAACTGAATACATGGGCTTTCTGGCTATAATTCACTTAGAAAAAGAAGCTATCTCAGGTTCACCATACAAATAAGGAAAAGAAGTTCCCCACTCCATAGTGTCATTTCAGAGATATCAAGATGGGTTCCTAATTCACCCTTGAGCCTCCCAAATTCCTGTCTGACATTACCTAAAATTCTATTCCCAGTTTTTAAATTTTTTTGCTTCAGTCAGTCTTTCTTTGGTGTGCAAGTAGTCTTTGGGAGGTGTGACATAAAAATAAAGAGTCTGAAGATTTTGATTTGGAAGGAGGGAAATTATCAGGCCGTCTGTCACTGAAGGAAAGAAGGGAAGATGTTATGGATAAAGGAGAAGGGAACAAGTTGGAAGGAGAGTGGAAGGTACCAAACAGAGTGGTAAGCAGATGGGTAGGGTAGCTCAGTGGAGCCAGAAAGACCCAAGTTCAAATCTCAATTTCTTTACTTATTGGCAGTGTATTATTAAACAGCTCTTCTTTTCATGTTCTCATCTGCAAAAGGGGATGATAATATCTATTTCAAAGGTTGGTGAGGATTAAATGAAGTTATATGTTAAAAGTGCTCAAGACCTAATAAATGCTCAATAAACAGTAGTTAATAATGATAGCGATAGTGATAATGACAATGATGACCAGCTTCACAATTTTAACTACATCTGGGCCTAAATGTCTTAGTATAAAAAGATCACGCTGCAATTGGAAGTAGAGATGTGCTGACCAGACCTTGCCCATAGTCACTGTAGGAAAATGAACACGTTCTTGGCCTCCGGAAAATCTCTTACTTTCTGATCTGTAAATGAGAGCATCCTCTAGCACTCCAAGTTGAATTTGTTCTGTAATCATATAAATACCTCCATAGTCCAGGGAAGGGCTGCTCCTGCAAGAGCTATAAACCTACATGATACAGAGAAAGAGCCTTTTAAAAAGAAAGTCTTACTTCATTTTCTTTTTGCCAAATGATATAATTCTTTTCCCTATTAAAAATGGCAGCAGCCAGAAAACAAACCTATCAGACCTGACACCTGAGCTCCAAAATCTTTGACATGACCAACTCCCACTTTTCCTCAAAAAAAGAACAGAGAAGCAGATGTGGCTCAAGTGATTGAGGTTCCATCTATTACATGGGAGGTCCCCGGTTCGGTTCCTGGTACCTCCTAAAGAAGACAGCGAGCTAGCACAGCAGGCAGGGACACGACAAAGTAGGGAATAGAAGCAGCTCAAGTGATTAGGCATCTCCCTCCCTCATTGGAAGTCCTGGGTTCAGTTCTTGGTGCCTCCTAAAAGCAGCAAGACAAAGAGACACAGCAAGTGCAAACAATGAGGGGGTGGGGAGAAAGAAATAAAATAAATCTTAAAAAATAATAATAACATACCAGCCCAAGTCAGAAGTTTGCTGATGTTTCTATTTCAGTAAACACCAAAAAGTTTCTGCTCTTACTTCTAAGATTTCCATGTAATCAAAGAAGTCTGGACGGGTTAGATGTGGCTTTTAAGGACATGATGACGTTTCTCCATGTGAGGTGGAGTCACAAGCTCCCTACAGCACAGGGAGCAAGAACAGATTCCTGAGTGAAGTTATCTTGTTTGGAATCCAATGTACTGAAAAACAGAGCAGTAGAGGAATGTAGAGAAATGTAAAATGGACGGTACCTAAAGAAAGCTCTGATGGTTGGGAGGAAAACTGAGGTTTAAAAGGAGCATGAAATGAAACTGAAATCTGTGGAGGAAAAAAGATATGATTATGTATCCCAACACCTTAGTGCAAAATTACTAAGAAACATTCAGGGAAGATTGGGACAGAGAGCCAGGAGCCCTTGGTGGGAGCTCTCCCCCTGGTGGCTGCACAAGAATGGCACTAAACTGGTCTCCTATTTCTAGTCTGCAGAATGAAGAGTGAGGTCAACAAACACAAAGGATTGCTTTCCACATCTGTCTTTCCCAAACCAGGAACACAGACTTCTAATAATATATGTTAGTTGCTAATATGTATTTTAGCTACCTAAATCTGTACCTGTGTAAATCAAAGGATTGTAGGCATATAATACAAACACCCACGTATCTATCTACCTATCATCTAACCATCTGTCATCTATCTGACTAGGTACTCACGTATGAATGTTTATAATTAATGTTTATGCATCTTTTATAAAATTTAAAATTTCTCTTCAGCTAAGATACATTTGGTAATTTCAGCCGTACCCCCCAAAATATTATTAAACAAAAGATAATAATCTTCCTTTGGTAGAAGGCTTAACAACTTTATAGTGGTGGCATGAAAACTAATTCAGCACCTTAGCAACAACTTTTTAAATACAATTCCTTGCCTTTAATCCTATAAAAAATCAGTCCATCTCTTTTTTTCCAGAAAATCAGCTTTTCAGTAACTTGAGGTGATGATTTCCATGTGAATGATATTGTTTATCTGCACTTTCCCCACATTCGACCTTATTTCTTCTAAGAAATATGGAATATTGCTTTGGGCCTTTCAAAGGCAGGGGGCTGCAGAAAGGTTCTATTAGAATAATCTCCACCTAAAGAGGTTTTAAGACTCACCTTTCCATTGACCTATGAAGGGTAAATGCTAAATTCTTACAGTCAAATATTCATTTCAATCTTCAGAACAGTTAAACGAGCTTGTCTCTTATTTCAATTATTATGAGATGGATAAGATTTTTACGGACAGTTGAAAGGTGATCATCATGACCATCAACTCCATCACCATTATTAGCCATTGACAAGTGACTAAGAAATTTGACTTCACCCAATAACTTCCTTTGAAATGTTTATCTATGTGTGTGCACCAAGGCACTTTTTGGATGCAATTCTACATCCATAATTAGCATAGGTTTACCAAACGTAAACTGATGCATTCATTATTTTTTTGTAAACCTTAAGACTAGCATCATGATGGAGCCCAAATAAGCGTTCCATTGAACTATTTCTCAAGAGATAATCTCCTGATCAGTATATATTAAACTTATGCCAGTGTCCTAGCCGGAAGGTATTTTCCTTGACTTTTCCCCTTATAATTTGTGCTCTTTTCTCCATTGTTGCTTTCCTTCAGTCAGCCCTTGTGACCAACCATGGGGCACCATGTTGGAAACAAATGTGTTCTAGCAAAACTATTATAAACAACTCCAAATTGTTCATAAATTATTTGGTTGAAAAGGATCACTTTCCTGGTTTATAGAAATTGGAGACGAACGATTTCTCATGTCCAGTCTCTGAGTGGTCAATTTGCAAGTGAAAAGAAACAAATCTACGATCAGACATGCAATAGTAACACCGTCAGCTCTTCTTCAAATTTCTACATGGCCCATGAGTTGTATCCAGATTAGTATCTAGATATTACCTAGCTCATTCGGCTCCTGTCTCCTCTACATAACTTCAAGAAAATATTTTATTTCCTTGATTTTTTTTTCTCCTTGCATAGTCTCCTCCCTTTTTATTTTGTTTTGAGGAAAAAACATGACATTTTTTTTTCTGTCGTAAGCTGCCCTCCCACCGCAATCACGACATCTGAGATAGTAACTCTAACCCCAGGATAAGGTCGCTACGTGGTGTTTTAAAATTCTAGCACAGTGGACGTATTCATCTCATTTAGAGTGTTTCTATTTACTATTCCTGATACTAAAATGAAATGATCTATAAAATAAAACAAAACAAAGCAAACTAAAACTAGGTACTTTCTCCCTGGGCTTAAGCTAACAATGGTGATGTGTTTTCATAAAATGGCCACTAAGAGGTCCCTTCCTGAGCACAGCTTCTGAATTTAAATTCAAGACAATGCTATTCTTCAAAAGTTTCCACCATCTTTCTTTTTATATCCTATGTTTCTTTGTCATTTATATTCAAAGTTGACTCATGTATAAAATGAGGATAGTGTTTCCTCAATTCTCCCATCCTGGAAAGAATTTATTTCCCCTCTACGAATAGAATTAAAGTTTTAAAATTCCAAGTTGTCTTATAAAAAAATAAGAACAGCTCATCAGAGGGTTAAAATATAAACATCTAATTCATATTAGTTTTAAATGACAGCATTTTTTCCTCTGGGGAACAAAAATTTTAGAAATCTGATTAGCATTGCTAATCAATGCAGATTATTTTTTTTTCAGCACATGGTTATTGTATAGCTGCATAGCCAAGTCTAATATTCCAGAGTGCCAGCCAAGTTTTATTTTTATTCATTTAATTTATGAGCTTTTTCAAGAAAAACACTGATTTGATAATATAATTGGCCCCTAAGGAGATCATATATTTTTTAAGTAGGAGGAAAAAACAAAAATTATGCAATTCCTATGCCCTAAACAATTTCACATGGATACTTATTGAAATAACTTGCAAGTGGCAAGTCAGTTTAAACAGTATTTTGAATATTTTCTCTCTGCCCTATCTTTTATTTTAGATCTAAACTAACTGTCTTGAAAAAAGAGAGGGCAAAAGAGAATTTGTGATCAAGCACAGTACAAGTAGTATAAGTATATAATAGCATATCATCAACTGCTAATAGATCTTAGGGCCTTTGTGCTCTGTGCCACTTCCAGAATACAGAAACACTTCTTTGTAAAAGTATTTGCTCCAATGGGATTTTAACAGAACTCATTCATCTAAAAGTAAGTTTTTTTTTTCATTTATCTCATTAGAAAAATTCATTTTAATTCTTAATTTTATGAACAAACACATTCATCCAGTTTTCACATGAGCAAATGAATTACAAAAACTGCCTCCTGGTTAGGGGTCAATACACCACCTAGAAGTCAGGTGACTCACAGAATTAGAGAACTGGTGACCACAAAAGTCATCTAAATCTCATCTGTGGCAGTGATGAAGATAATCACCACCTCCTTAAGAGGCATTTTTAAATTTTGGACAGTTGTACCTATTAGATAATTCTTCTTAGATTAGGCCAAATCCACTCTCTCCATCTACTGGGGTTTGTTAAACCCTCTGAAACCACCCAGTAAAAAAAAACCCTTCCAATATTTGCAGACCTCACTATGTTCCTCTAAGTTTTCATTTCTGCCCACTGACTGTTTCAATTTCATCATTCAGTCCTCGTGTGACATGGAGAAAGTGATTCCTTTATCTTCCAAGGTGTTCTCCATTGAATATGCTGCAGTTCTTCAATGTCTGAAAAGTGAGACATCTAGCACTGGATGCTGTTCATTTATAGGATCATAAGAGCATGTCATTTTTCTCTATTTATAGATATCTGTACATCTATACTTGTATCTGTACCTATAGCTAATTTATTTATTTAAGTATATTTGCTTTGTAATTAAGCTATGGAATGTAATAGTTAATATTCATAATTTTCCTATTTCTTGAATTCCTTATAAAGAGAAACATTTTACAAAATTAAATGGCTGGGCAGAAAGACTGTATTTGACCTAAACTAAACAAAGATAAAACTTTCCACTTTAACTTTACTATCTCCAGATATCTAAATACTAAGAACCCTCCATAGATAGAAAGGGAGTCGAGTGGTGAGCTGATGTGCGATCTAGGCAGAACCTATGAGAAGGTGGAAGGCGGTGGTTTGGCAGTGGATGGGGGTGATGGTGGTACAGGGAGATGAGTGTGGTGGGTGGTGCTGGAGTGGGTGGGCTGGGCTATCCATGGAACTGGGGGGAGGGCTGGAGGAAGAAACAGATGAACTCTGGGGAGGTGGAGGTCTATGGTTGAAAATACAATTGTGGGAATGTTCTTTTGGTAAATATGGCAGGAAAGGGTCACTGGTGCAGGATGTCAATGGTGGGGCATGGGATGTGTGGAAAAAGGTACACCTGGGGCAGGCTTCTATGGAATATGAATGTGCTAATCTTGTCATAATGTGTTATCTCAGCAGGTGGAGAGGCACACAATAAACAACAAAATATTAAACTCCTGTCCTGGGAAGTCCTGCTACGTTCTCAAACAAAAGGGCAAGAATCTTTCAAGTATATAGGTAATAGCTAATAAAAGATAGCAGACCAATATGCCAAGCCCTCAATATTAATAACTGTAATTATGAACCTTATTCTTGTAAAACTGGAACTTAGACTAATAATAACTGATGTCTAAGAGCCACTCAAATGAATAACATCCACATGTAAAAAGATCATTGCTGGGGAAGTAGAAAAAGGGTTTGATGTTGGGTATATGGGAGTCGCCTATTTTGTTTATGTGACTTTACTGTGATCTAAAACTTTTTAGAAGATAAAACTAAAAAAAAAAAAAAAGATGTAGACACTGAGGAAGGAATGGAGGAAAGAGGATATTGCCTTTCCATTGTACATGCAGGGCAACACCTATTACTGTGACGAAAGTCAAAACGTCCGTTTTATGATATTTTTCATTTTTTAATGCCCCAATATATTTTTCACTTTATTTTAGTTTTTCTAAATTATTATGTATTCTATTTCTAATCTTTAAACCTGTCAATACTATTTCATTTTCCTACTAATTGAATTTGGCAATGTATTAGGCTTCATTTTTGAAGTAGTTTTGGATCACAGAGGGGTTTAATTGGTATGAGGTGTCATTGATGGGGGATGCATGGGTGGGAGGGAGTTCTCCAGGGCATATGTATAGGGTATATAGATATGTTCAGATGTTCATTGGGTATTGTCATAGTGGGTAGAGTTACACACATAGTGGGTAGAGTTACAGAGGGAGTGCTGAGTTCCCATCCTGGGGAGCTCCGTTACATTACCCAATGGAACAGCAACAATCCCCCAAGTGCAAGGACAAAGACCAGAGAAGAAGGATGGGCCAATGATGGGCCCTTGATACTGATGACTAAGCTTATGAGCCTGTCTGCTTGAAATTTCAACTAGGACTAGAGCTACAGGGTGCCTAAGAGTTACTTCCTGAGAGTCTCCATGTTGCTCAAATGTGGCCACTCTTAAAGCCAAACTCAGCATGGAAATGCATCACCTTCCCCCCAGTGTGGGACATGACTCCCAAGGCTGAGCCTCCTTGGTGCCGAGGGATTACCTTCACCAGCTGGTGATGCAACTAGAAAAAGACCTTGAATAAAAGGTGGAAATGGTGAAGACAAATGAGTTTATATGGCTAAGAGACTTCAAAATGAGTTGGGAGGACATCAGAGGAGTCACGCTTATGCATGGCTCAGCAGGACCCCAGAGACAGCCTTACGTAGATACAGGTACTGGTGCTCCTGAAGGCTACTGAGACACATGGTTCTATGGTCATGGCAGATGGCTCGGGAGTTCAGTGCCTTGCCTGTGGGCTCTACTTTGGAATTTGTGCTCTTGAGTGTGATGGAGTTGGACTCAGATGTGACCTCTCTACACATGCCTCTTCTGTCACTTTTACTGAACCTGTGGTTGGTACTGGGGTTTGTGTATGCTCAGGAGACTTGAATCTCCAGACTATCCATGGGCCAACTGGACCCTGAGCTTCAGCAGAGTTGCAATACCTACTCTCCGGTTCATAGGACTTACCCAGGTCAGCTGACAGGGAGGTGAGAATGGTGAACTACTATACCAGGGAACTGAGAGTGTCGACAACTGCAAGCATGAGAATCACATTCATCAGCCATGTGGGATCTAAGCCCCCTCCCGATTTAGAGGTGGAGTGGACATCACCATCCCTGGGTCCACAGGATGGAGGAATATAATATAGATTGGAGAGCTGTGTGACTCCAGCAATAGAATTAATTGTATCATTGATGTGGAGACGGTGACCACAGGAGTTGCTGAGGGCAGGGAGAGGGAGGAAGAGGTGTGATATGGGGGCATTTTTGGGACTTGGAGTTGTCTTGAATGATATTAGAGGGACTGATGCAGGACATTGTATATCCTGCCATCCTGGACTGGAGGAGAGTGTGAACTACAATGTAAACTGTGGTCCATGCAGTGTGGCAGCGCTCCAGGTTTGTATTCACCAAATACAAAGAATGTGCCTTACTGATGAAAGAGGATATTGATGTGAGAGGAGCAGGGAGTAGGGAGTGGGGTATATGGGAACCTCTTATGTTTTTCAACATAATGAAATATTATTTAATTTAAAATAAAAATAATAATATTAAATGTTTCATAACTATCAGCAGAAAACCATTCACGTTATTAACAAATATGTGTAGTTCTGACTAAATGTTAGTGGATATTTTCATTTATGTTAACATAACGAAAGTAAGACTAATTGCACAAATGTGGCAATTTCACATCTATTTATGAGTATTAAGATAGTAATATAGCTTAAAGACTAAAATGAAATCAGAGAGATACATGTTGTAACTTCACATAGTCATCAATGACATAAATGATTTCCTTGTAAAGACATGTAATATTTTTTTGAAAACTGGAAAAATATCTCCTCATACATTGTGCTACTTATAATGTAATACCTATAGAGACCACACACTTTTAAATTTAATCTGTGTTATTAGCATTTTCTCTATCATTTTCTCAAGTCTAGAAATCAACAAAACAATAAATGAGTCCTGATTTATGGAGTTTGCTGATTTCCATGGTACAAATACTCTTTCCATAGCTGATTTCAAGCTACTGACTGTGGAGTTGGGAAGAGATGCACAACAGCACATTAAATAGTATTTCCACCCCCCAGACACAATAAATATCAACAAATTCAGGAGCATAGTTAAGAATAAAATGTAGTAAAATATTTAAGAAGGATGAGTTCTGGGTATTTACCTTGCCTTTAATATAATTTAGCTAATTGTAAGACTATATAATTAATTTTAATAATGTCTGTGTCTAACAACTAGATCATAAAATTTTCTGAAATATAACAATTTTCTCTTACAAGCCAGAATGAGATGGCTTCAGTACACTGCTAATGACCAACCTGGATAGATATCCGTTGTTGTTTTTTTCAAGGTCTACCTTAATCTACTCCTCTCTCAGTTATGGAATCATAGATTCAAATTGGAAGCAAAGCTCAAAATTTAGAATCAAAATAACTTCTTCAGGCATAGCACCAATATGATTCAGAGTTCCCATTTTCTACTGTGCAATAGATTTACTATACCTACATCTCTAATATTTGCTCCAAGTTATTAAAATGTGACATAAATTACTGCATCAAACCACAAAATTCTTTTGACCAATCCTATATAAACCAATCCTGTATGCACCTACAAGTTCTAAAGATGCTTCAAAGAATAATCTAAAATCCCTCTTCAGCAGATGGAAGGAATGCCTCATTGTATGCCCCATCACAATATGCTAATATTCTTCCAACTTGGATATCAGTGGGATGCCTTGGATCAAAACCAATAAGCACAAATGTGGCAATTTCACACCTATTTATGAGTATTAAGATAGTAATACGGCATGTAGAATTATCTTTACTTCATTCAGAAAGTAATTATCAACAATAAAATTAGGAAACTCAACAGACAACTAAAAACCAGGGATGTAATTTTTGCTTACAACTGTGTACCTGAAGTTTCCTTCTAGTTTTGATTGGGAAAGTCTTCTACTAACACGTCAAAAGAAGATATACTATTGTTTCAGGCTATTACCCAGAATTTCTTAAAAGTTCATATAAATCTGTATGTTATCATATATACTGTACACTGATCTCTCCACACATTTATTTTATTGAGTTAGTGATTTTATTTCACCTTTACCCAGAAAATGAACATTGAAACAAGAGTCTTTAGTTAACTCAAAGAGACCTATCTCATATGGTTATTGTGAGAATAGAAAACTTCCTTTTGGGGGGGATGCATTCATTCTATTTCATAATTTCTCTGAGCAAGTGAAAGTCTCTCTGGAAGATCCTTCTTTCTAGGTCAGTTGGGTTTTCATGCCACAACTGGAAAGCACCTAGTCTGTGGGAAGATGGTACCCAAGAGCCTCTAGGGGTCAGTAGTCAGGAGAAAGTCTGGGTGCTGGGTCACCGCTATTGCCGCTATCTCTTGCTGAGAATGGAGGGACAGACCTGGTGATTTACACTAAGGGTGCCCAGCTGAATCTCAACAACCAGGTAAAGATGGAAGTGGGGTTATTAAAGGAAAGAGGAAGAAAGCATCAAGGAAAGGAAACATCCCAGCATCCTTAGCACCTCTCTTCCCACCCACAACTACGTGCACACTATATGCTAAGACTGTGCCAAGTGCCTTAACTCATTCAATTATTGCGAGAGCATTATCAGGCAAGGACTATGGTCACCCTCTTGTTAGAGATAAGGGTCATACATGGTAAGAGGCAAGGTTGGGGAATGGACCAAATCCAGAATCATTGTTACAGTCCACCGTGCAGGAACTGTTTCTCTCTTTAGGTTTATTCTCTACTTTTTCCCACCTTGCTCTGTGCCGCCAAGGCTGACCTACATGGACTGCATCAAAGCATTTATTTCCCTCTGGTTTCCAGTTAGGTTTGGTCAGTGGAGGGAGGGAAGAGAATAAGATTGGGACATTTATTCCCTTGTTTCCCATCCTGTGGGGTCTTCTTTGAATGGCTGCATCTCTCTTACCATGTGATTCTCTCCGTCTGGGTTTTGGTATCTGCCCTCTCCCTTTACCCTTTAGGGAACTTGTATTACTAGTATCCCTTTACCCTTTAGGGAACTTGTATTACTAGTATCCCTTTACCCTTTAGGGAACTTGTATTACTAGTATCTGGTGGTGTTGGGAGGCTGGGGGGAGGGGGGGGGGCAGTGAAGACCAGGGAGAATTCTACTGTTACTTGTGTTTCCCTATCTCCTATGCAAACTTTTCTAACTAGTACCTTTATGAAACTCTCCTCAAGTTACCCAATTTGACTGCCCCATCTTTTTCTTGCCAAGACCCTGATTGAAACACTGACTATATTTTTTCACCTATAAACATCCACTGGTCTTTAAACAATTCAAAAGAAAATGTTTTCCCATCATTTTTTCTTAACTTGATTTGTCCCTACCTAACAATAGCTATGGAAATGTATAAAACATGAGAAAAAGTAATAATGGTGCCTTTTTTATTTAAAGAGCTTATATAAATAAATAAGAACAAAGATGACTCCCCAGTGGAAGAAGACAAGAATAAGCATTCACAAAATTATCAACAGCCAAAACTCATAGACTGTTAAACCTTGACTAGCAATTAAACAAATGCAAAATAAAACAACAAGATACCATTTTTCACCTACCAAATTTCCAAGACCAGAGATAAGGATAATATTCGGGTTTAGTAAAGAATCAGAAAATGGACCATCTCAAATACTGTTTGAGAATGTGTAAATCTGCATATCCTTTCTGGAGGGCTTTAAAATATGCAAATCTATTGATCCAGTAATTCTACTTCTATGAATTTATCCTAAGTAAATGATTAAGTATATGACAAATTTTTATCCATAAAGCTGTCCAATTAAAAAAAAATGAAAACAATGTAACTGCCCAATGCTAGGGAGTTAAATAAATGATGGCATGCCCATATGATAAAATACTTCATGGTCATTTAAGCTGTTGCATAAAAATACAATAATTAGCATAGGAAAATATTTATCAAATATAGTTTCCACATAGTGTAAAAGCAAGCTACAAAATGATTTTATTTCAGTATAGTTATAGGTAAGCCTGCAGGTAAGCAGGAGACATATCATCCAGAAAATAGAGCCGTGTTATGTGGAGTTTGAAATTTATTCTGAGATCAACAGGAAGCCTCTGCAGGCTTCAAGTAGTGGAGAAAAACAATGCTCACAACTCTATAAACTCTATATTACCTTAAGTATAATAAGCAAATTCTGTTTTTAAAAAATCTTCCTCATGGTCTTGCTGTGAGTAGAAATGTTTTGAAAATGCTGGTCTATGCAGTCATCACCATCATCATCATCATCATCATCATCACCCTCCATCATCATTATCATTATCATTATCATTACTTAAAAAAGCCTAGAAATAGTAGAGATTTACCTTACAGGACATACTGGGAAATCTACTTTATTATGAAGCCCTCCTCATTTGATCTAAAGAAAGTGCTTTTGGGAAGGGCTCTGTAAACTTGACGTTTTATATTTCCTGTTTGGGACACAAACCATATCTACAAAGAATGGTTACAAGCACCAAGCCCAACATTTCCCCACACTGTCCTACTCCCTCTCCCATGTGGCACATTCCCTGATAGGACTGTGTGAAGGCTGGCAAAGTGCCATCCTGGCTTCTCATGTATTCTTCCTGTGTGGTGGGAGAGGGGGCGGCGGGGAGCAAGGTGAAGCTAGAGGGTATTGGTTCAAGGAGAACAAGATACTGGCAAGAATTCTTATGATAGTGAAAAGAATTCAGAATTCAATACAGGGTTCTTCTAGTTAATAAATACCTGTTAGAAGCTGGCCACTATTTGGACAAACTTAGCAGTTGAGCAAATTTTAATTTGCTGAATCCATATTGAAAATAACTGTAGCTAATTATGAGTTTTAATGGGGTCTATTGCTCCCCTGTTTTCCTCAACAGAGAGAGAAATGACCATATACCTTATTTATATATTGCTCTAAAACTGAAAACACTCATTCTTGCCTCTGATGACCTTTCTTAATAGAAATGACCATATATTAGAAAATGTGGAACCAACTTTTACAAGACTACAAGATGCTTGAGCATGGAGTTTCTTAGCTAAAATCAGGGGGAAAAAATCTCAGAGGTAAAAAATAAAAATACTCAAATGCAGGATTTATTTAATTTGAAAATATGTTTAGAAAATTGTGGTGGGGATGATTTTCTTATAGACAATAATTACATGAAATGCCTCTAAAAGCTTCATTCCAAACACACCAACTTTCTTTCACCAGCTCATCCTTCTTTAGAATGTCTAGTGGTAGACATACAGTCCCAGAAATGGTTTATTATAACTGGAATTTCTGTCTGTTATTACCAAAGAGAAATGTATTGAACTTAATATGTTAGGTTTGGGAAATCTATTTTCATTTGCTATAACCAATGGTCTGCCATAAGTATGGACATAGTAGACTTCCACATTTTATCTTCCATCTTCCCCTGACATCTAAGATGAGACTGCCTTTATGTTTTTTATGTTTATAAAGATCCAGTTTCCAAAATCCAAACTAAACCTCTTAATCACTATGAGAAAAAAAAGGAAAGAGATAAAGGAGAGGTAACCTCAACAGAGCTAAACTATCAAGTATTTAGAAGACATTGAACTGTGCTCATTAAATGTGTAGAAAGTATCCCCCATTTAACTGTAACTCAAACAAGAACTCCAGGGTCATTAGGAATACCTATTTATTAGTAAGAGGATACTGCCTCCAAAATACATTTATTGATTTTAATTTATCAGGGAGAAAAGGAATACATGTGTAGAAGAATTATCACCTTTGTCCACAAATTAGTTAACTCTCTTCCTGCTGAAAGAGAGGAGTTTAATTCCCTTCCTCTTGAATATGGACCAGCCCAATGACCTGATTCTAACAAACAGAAAGTGGTGGAAGTTATACTGTGTGACTTCCAAGGCTAGCTTAGAAAATTCTAGCTTATGAAAACCAGATTCCACCTGGTGCTGTCCTCCTCCTCCTCGACTTCCTCCTCCTCTTCCTCCTTTCTCTCTTTTTCTTTCTCACTTTCCTTTTCTCTCTCTCTGTCTCCCTAAACCCCTCCTCCCCCCACCCACCCACCCACCACACACACACATACACCTCATCACTTTCTCTGGGTGCTCATCCTTGAAAGGAAGCCCAGGTGGCATGGAGAAGCACATATAGGTATTCCAGCTGACAACCCCAGCTAAGGTCCCAGCCAGCAGTCAACCTCCACCATCAGACATGTGAAAACACAAAACTTTAACTGATTCCAGCCTGCAGCCTTTCACCTGCCCCTAGCTAATGCCAAATACAGCAGAATGCACTGTTTTCACCAAGCCCTGCCCAAATTGCAGATACCTAAACATAATAAATGTTGCCAACACCTAAGTCACTAAGTTTTGGGGTGGTTTATAATTCAGTAATAAATAACCAGAACTGTATCATTGTAACTGAAGTTCTTATACTCTATGAATTGCTGTAATTGAAAGGCACATGCACTTAACAGTAGAGGACACTCTGGGCTGCTGGTGCTCCAGCTAGATCTGAGGTTAAGAGGAGGAACGGGAGGCAGCTGTAGAAGTTTGAGCCCACACAGTTCACCTCAAGCTTTCCCTGTTTTCTAATTCAGAAGACAGGTATCAGTATTTGTAATTAACATTCCACTTGGTTCTACCACTTTTTCTATAAGGAAGAGCTAATTTTATACTTCCCACCGGATACAGTTAACTGAACAGAACTCATCTCACTTTGTCCCTTTGCTGTTTGCTGAACCTGGAATGCGTTCTCTGTTATTCTATACCTTTCTTTTCTAACACTGAGGTATCAAGTTTAGAAAAACTTCTTGCCAAAATGCAGTCATAGGGATCATGAGCATACCTGTAGAAGGGATTCTTTACTCGCAGGAATGATGAACCTACTCTGGTTTACTTAGTAAAAAGGGAGGGGGGAGATACCTGTTGTAAGGGTACAGATTGGCTTACAGAATTAAAGGAAAAGTTAAAGATTTTAATCTCTGAAATGACAATAAATAAGATATACTTCCAGGAATCACCATGTTAAAAATAAAATTGTGGACAGCCTCTAGGGCATCATCATTTCTCCAAGCTCAAGCTGTTTATCAGTCATTGGGTCACCTGCTCAAGAATTATCTTCCCAAGAGAAAGCATCTGATTGACCATGATTGGGAAGATGGAACATCTTGTTTGAAAGTTCCACCAAGACTATATCTAATGGGAGAAGAGTAATTTGCTAAAGTAATAACCATCTTTGTCCACCCAGACATGCACTACCTTGACAACCAACTAAGTCATGTTCCCATATTGTTCAGCCCAGAAGTTCTCTTTCAGAGTACATTTCATCATCATAAATTACCAAATTTCTGGGAAAATATTGCTTACTATGTGTTCCCTTCCATCTATTTCTATCTAATTCTATTTAATTTATCATTATATTCTCAGCACCTAGAGCAATACTTAGTGCAAAGGTGTTCAATAAATATTTGTTGAATATGTGAATAAACATTTCTTTAGCTTAGTTTTTTTTTTGTTATTAACTTTTTTGCTAGTATAAAAACATACCTATTCTTACTTCTGACCTGAGGTAGGATATTAAACTACTCTAGATAGAGTCTATTTTCCCTATATATTCAGTAAGTATTTACCAAGTGTGAATGATGTCCAGAAACATCCAATTCAGAGGCTGTTCAATTCAAAACGCATTTATCTGGCACTTAATATATGCGAGATCTATTATCTGTCCTCTAGGGGCTTGCTACCCAGCAAGGGAGACAGACAAAAGCACAGGTCATTATAATACAAAGCAAATGCTAGAAAAGGTTGTAAAAGAGGTTTAAAACGATAGAGTTGTAGAAAAGCAAGGTAAGGAAAGATTTGTTATAATTTGGGAAATCAAGAAGCTTAGTCATAATATTTTTGACCACACATACATACACATAAGGCCAAAGACTGGGACACACTCAATAAACATTTGTTGAATAAATTAACCTTTCACTAAGTACATTATAAACAACTTAGAGAACACATCAGGATATTAAATGGTTATTTGCACCTGCCTGCCTTCACCTAATTAAAATGAAGTCATATTGGCTAACAATGTACTGCTATATAGATCTATAGATTTTTTTTCCTAAAAGGCTGGTATCTGACAGGGACACGTATCTCTAAAGGATCATAAGAGTAAGAATCAAGTTTTCCTTCCAAAGGGCAGTATAAAAGTACTGCCACTTCCATTGGGCAATCACCATAAAGAAATCTTAACAGTGAGCAAGTCCAGAATATTTTCAATGAGGAATGTAAGCTAAAAATTCTTAGGGGTGTCAAAGAGTGAGCAAGTTTCAAGGATCTTGAGAAAGGAAGTTTTCTGAACTACCATGAAACATTAAAGCAGAGAAACTGGTTAAAAGAATAATCCTGTCTAGAGGAAGCAATTCTTCCCCTATGTCTTGACTTCTAGTTGGGACTGATTAAGAATGCATCTTAACTTTTATAAAAATATGAAAAATTGAAAGATTCAACTACAGAGAGCAGTGTTCTATGAAGGTGTCTTCTAGATGATGACAAGAAAGGAATGGCATGGGAAAAGTCACATAAAAGCTGGGAATCCATACCATAGTATGAAGCAGTTACTGTTCTTTTCTCCACACAATATAAACTCCTTAATATAGCCCAACCTTGAACTAGTTTCCCCAACTCAATCCTCTCCATGCTGAAACTGCCCAGTGGTACAGTCAAGTGGAGACAGTTTGGTAGCCCAATGACAAAGCCACAGAAAGAACAGCAATAAACTGGGACACCTAAGTGGTGATACATCCTATAAACTCAGTACAAAATGTTGAATACATAAAATTATGTAAAATGGATGGTCATTGCCACTGGTTTGAGAGTTTGTTCTCCTAAATACAAACAAGTACATTTAATCAGAAAGCATGATTTCACAATTTTCATTTTTACCATATGTTAAACAACATTAATCGGCACATGTTGAATAACTAATTCCAGAGGTGCCAATAATAGCTGAGAAACAAGCATGGGGCATGAATATGTACCTAAAAACATGCAGGGTTGCCATAGTAACAATAACAACAATGACAAAATGCTCCCTTGGTGATCCTGACTACTTTGGTGCATGTAAAAAGAACTAGGTTTTAGTAATCTCAACTAAAATCTCAAAATATCCCTAATAGAATAACACACTTTCCTTTATATGGAATACTTTCCTACATACGGTTCCAAATGTCTATTGAGCCTACTTAAATATTCATATCATGTTCTACTCTTAGAAGCATTGTGCCGATGAGTTTTTTGAGGTTGTCATCTTATTTTTCATCTGTAACTCTAAAAATATACGTTTCATTCTCGAATATCAGAAACCCTAACTAAATATTGGCTATAAAAATTCCCTAAGATCCTACAATTCACCAACAAAAAAAACAAACAACCCAAATGGCAAATGGACAAATGACTTGAATACACATCTCTCCAAAGATGTACAAATGGCCAATAAGCGCATAAAAAGATGCTCAACATCATTAGTCCTTAGAGAAATGCAAATCAAGATCACACTGTAATATCACTTCACCCCTACTAGGATGGCTATTTTTTTTTCAATGGAAAATGGCTAATATTTGTAAGAATGTGGAGTAAGTGGAACACTTGTACGTTGTTGGTGAGATTTAAAAATGGTGCAGCCACTGTGGAAAACATTTCAGCAGTTCTTCAAAAAGTTAAACATAGAGTTACCATATGACCCAGCAATTCCACTCCTAGGTACACATCCAAAAGGATTGAAAATAGATGCTTGTGCACCAATGTTCATAGCAGCATTATTCATAATAGCAAAGAGGGAATCCACACAAGTTCCATCCAGAGATAAATGAACGAAACATGGTATATACATACAATGGAATATTATTCAGCCATAAAAAGGAATGAAGTTTTACTGCATGTGACAAGATGGACATACCTTGAAAACATTGTGTTGAATGAAATGAGCCAGGCACAAAATGACAGACATTGCATGATTCTGCTCCTATGAAATATCTAGAATAAGCAGATTGATAGAGACAGAAAATAGATGAGAAGCTACAGGGACTAGAGGGAGAGGGAATGTGGAATTATTGTTTAATGCATACAGAATTTCTGTTTGTGGTAATGACAAATTTTGGAAAAAATGGTGATGTTTGCACAACATCATGAACGTAATTAATGCAACTGAGTTATACTCTTAAAATGGTTAAAACGGCAAATTTTGTGATGTGTTTTTACAATTTTTAAAAATTCTCTAAGGAGAGAGGATAGCATGGATTTCTAGTTCCAGCCAAATTTCAATTCCTCATACATAACTTAACTCTTTGAGAGAAGTGTTTCATTTTGATGCAGGAAAGAGCCTCCCCCACCCCTGGAACAGAGAAAGCTAACAAACCTTACCAATCCTCTTTACCTCTGGAGCAGAGATTATGCTTTCTATAGCTGGCTTTCATGGAGAATGTTCAATTGGGAAAGCAGATCTTATTCAAAACTCCTGCCTCATCGGGTCACTAATATCTACACTCCCTAGAGCAGGGTGCTTGACCTTTTTTGCTCCACAGACCCCTCTGCCAGTAAGATGAAAACCATGGACCCCTTACTAAGTCCCCACTGTACTGTGTATTATTTAACAAATACATCACACCAGCACCAACACAAGAATATCAGTTTTTTAAAAATTTTCAAGTCAAGCTCACAGACACCCTGAAATCCAGGGACCCCTGGTTAAGAACCCTTGCCCGAGAGGGTCCCATAAGAATAACAATTACTTCTTAGACCTGAGAAAGGTACATTGGTCAAAGAAGTGGGGAAAAGGAACTCTCATTTATTGAGCACTTCCCTTTCAGCCTCCTGACTTCCTTCCCTCACATAATCTTCTACAACAGCCTATCAGTTTGGAATCTCTCTCTCTCACGTTACAGAGGAGCAAACGGAGGCATGAAAGATCACACCCAGTGATTTGAACCCAGGTTATCAGAATCCAAAGCCCCCATCCTTCTGCCGCAGTGTTCTTCTCAAACCTTCACCCAACTTCAGTGGGAGGTTTCTCTCTGAAATCTTCTATCATTCACCTTGACATGGTCATCATAAAAAGCATCCTATGAAAGATCTTTGAGCATTTAACCGGAGGCAAGAGTTACGTTTCCTATTTTGGCACCAACAGTGTCAATGTTGAGAGAAAAAGTGATTGTCTTTAGAGCTTACAACTTCCCATGGAGCGATAGTGAAGAAGTTTTGGAAAAACACTACCCCAGGGCTGCCTGCCACTAGGGCACATGACAGAATCACAAGGTAGAGAGACATTTGCTGTCGCCAACAGGCATCTAGTTTCATATCACTTCTAAATACCAAAATTATTTTTACAATCGCTAGTATTTGAAAGAATCATACACTACAGTATTTTAATTCATAGATGAGTAAACTGTTTAACTGCCCATCTTTCATCCTCACTCACCACCCCCGCACTCACGTACTGCCCAAGGTAAAGATAGTCAAGTGCACTGCCCCCTGTAGAAGCTGCTCATCATCTACTTAGGGGTCTGAATCCTTTCCTGACTGGACTTTGAGAAGAAAGCACTGACTATGTGTCTGAAGAAGGAAAGGGATAGTGGCATCAGGAGGGAAAAAAGCTCCAAAACTTCTCTTTGGTGAGGAGAATGAGGATAATTGGAAAGTCCTCAGAACTTTTGTTGTTAGCTCTCCAGTATCCATTACTAAAATTAAATTATTCCTGAAAACTGCAGGTTCATTTTCAACTCTTAATAAAGCAGATACAACTGGCATTCATTGGGTGTGGGTTACAATTCAGACACTCTGTAGCGCTCTATACTTGATACCTCATTTAAACTTTGAGAGCACCCCATGAATCAAATACCAACACCTGCACTTAGAGATGGGAAGGTGAGGCTTACGCATATTAGGTATCTTGCCCAGCTCACTAACAAGTGGAAGAGGCAGACTCAAATCCAAACAGTCTGCTCCAGAGGTTTGAACCATAAGTTGAGCAAGAATTTTGGAAGGGGAGTAGAGGCATTAAAGACAGGGAAGAAAAGATCAACCTAATTCTTTCTCCCTTTGGACATAACTAAGAAACAAGTACTAAAGAACAGCATTTGTGTCCTAGAGCATAAGCACCAAACTCTATGATGAAAACACTTGTGAATGTAACATCTCACTCACTAGTTGTCCCATACGCCTTCTTTCTCACTTTTGGGGGATAAGAGTTTTTCTCCAGAAACGCATGGCTTTCAAGATAAAGATTTCCTGAAAAGTCACAGGAAATCATGACCTAAAATAGAATGCAAGATACAATGTCGATCGTGGGCTACTTGAGTGTGGTGGGGTCCATGCCTTGGTTTATGCATCCTCAGCTTCTAGCATAGTGGGTAACTGAGCCCAGAAGCTGAGTAATGGCTGGTGTATTCTCCACTGAGTCCCCAGAACACAGCACAGCACCTGCCAGAGAGCATGTCCTCCGTAAATATGCATTGAATGGATTACTTCATTGTTGACTGTCAAATGCATAAACTGCATCAAAGAGAACTATATAATAAAGAGGACAAATTGTAGGTTTTTACATCGACTATCCAGTGCAACTATACTGTATCTATGCACATTCCCTTTTGTATTGATACGTGAAAGGAAGCACAAAAGTAAGCAAGGCCGTTTCAAATAAATACAGAAAACAGAGACACATAGAGTTGATGAAAATTCCTAAGAAAAGTAATTTCAAAGATTCAATATAAAAATCATCCCAGGATATCGTGTTTTTACTTTAATCACTTGTTTCATTTGAAGAGGAAAAACTGGTTTCTCTAAGTTTTATCAATGTGCCCCCCCC
This sequence comes from Dasypus novemcinctus, assembly GCF_030445035.2. Lineage (NCBI taxonomy): Eukaryota > Metazoa > Chordata > Mammalia > Cingulata > Dasypodidae > Dasypus > Dasypus novemcinctus. The sequence continues at coordinate 19,239,509 of NC_080677.1, forward strand.
ACCAAAACCATGGAGTGTTTCTTCATATGACATCATAAGTGTCAGAGAGCAAAGAAGGAAATTTTTTATGAATTTTGATAGAGCTTAATCACAGAAAAAAACTATTTTATTTATTCTTCAGTACCTCCTCTGGAAAAGGACATATATACCAAGAAATGGCATAAAATGACAAATATAATGACATTGTAATTGCAAGGAGTACAAAATGTTAAAAACTTGATAACCATTGTAAAATAGCTTCATAATTAAATTTGTATTGAAAATGTCATCACCTTTTCATCTATATATTAAATATACGAAACTAATTTTAAAAGTACTTTAAAAATAACTTCACACACACATATACATATGTCATCTGATAGGCACAATGATGGAATTTTGCTTTTACAATGCATGAAGCATTTCATTCCATAAGCTAATTTCAAATATTGTTAAACTGAAAGCATTCAATTATTTTTATGCTCACTTATTAAATGTTCAAATACAGTCACACTAAAACAAACAATCTTGGCTTTCAGTCAGCTACTTTTGAATTTTACGTCATCTTTTTTTCCAGGCTGCAAAAGTATATTACCAAATAAACTGACAAAACAGCTCAGCAACTAACATAAACGTGCAATTTTAATGCCTTCTAATCACACAAATCAATAAGAGTTTTTTGCACTTGTGCACGACCTTCTTCAAATTATCCCCCCATTTTGGCCGAATCAGAATGAGTGTGGGCTATTTGATAAAAAAAATAAAATAAAATAAAAAACCCTAAGTGTGTGAAATAAGAGCCCTTGCCTCTTCTGCCAGACTCCTCTTGACAGAAAGATGATAGAAGCATCACATCTCTGGGAGAGTAAATGCAAACTGACAAGAGATGAGCCTTTAGATGTTGAATATAATCTTGAATTGTGCTTGAAGTGTCTTATTATCTTGTCTTTTGATGTCTGAAGGGGTGGTTCATTGTTAGAAAAAGGAAAACCCTCACGCATCTTTGCCATCTTTAAAAATTGTTTGGCCTTTAACAACTGCTTTTCCAACTAATGTCCATTTCTCCTGACAATAGATATGGCAGGTCGTCAGCAAGTGACAAACAATTTACTTTACATGCCACACTTTTATGGGTTTTGAGAGCTCATGTGGAAGTATATTTTTAAAAGCCCATAGAAATTAGCAGTATTACAAATGTTAAGAAGATGGAAGTCTACGTGCATGTACTGATGTGGAGTCACTCAATGCAGTTATCTCCTGCTGTTTCCAGTTTTATATCTCACTGCTGCATGATTCCAAATTCAAGTTCTTTATTTATCATTGACTAAAAATAGCCAAGGAAAATGAAAGCACAACAGCCGATTCTACTAGACTCCATGAAGGAAATGCCCTAATACAGATGTCCAGTGCGCATTGCAAAATTCAGTGCAATATAGAAACGAAGTCGTGTTTCTAAGGAGCAGATCCAGAGCAACATTGGGCTTGTTGAGTTTTGCCTCTTTTTCCAGGTCCCTCAGCATTTTTTGTTTTCTACCATCATCTTGGGGACCCCTGTTCTTCATATCTAACCATTTATTTATTTGATTTTTGTTTTTAACTTAAAAGTTTAACGATGTTCCTGATCGATAGGCTTCCTTAGCAGCTAAATTACGGTCATGCTAGTTTTCTGTCACCCAGCCAGATTTTGTGAAAGCTTTCAAAATCTTTTCTCAGATCTCCGTCACTCTAAGAATCCATAAGGATACTCAAAAGGACCATAAACTGTTACAGGGTTCAGGTTATTGTATCATTATAAAAACATATTTATACTCTACAGATGATAAGACGTGTAGCTTCCATTCTGGGTAGTGCAACCATCTCCATGCCATCACCAATTTCCAATCTGCCTGGCCCCTTTTCTTTAAGCACGAATCATGGTACATAATTTTTAACACCTTTCCGATTACCTAAAAAAGCAGATCCTAACTAGCTTGTTAGGAAATTACTATGAATATGAACACAAAAGGTAACAGAGACGTAAAGATTCTAAACTAAAGCAAAGAAACAGAGCAGTGTATCTGAAAATATAAACAATTTCTGAGATAACTCTTAAGAATAAAATCTGTTATAATCATAAGAATCAGAATAAGTCAATAGACACCTGCAACGGTGATGTGTGTTTTTTCTCAAAAGTTTGTGAAAAGTTTCCCACATAATCACAATGATCCCTGCTCTGATATTTACCCATCTATAGATAAGAGTTCAGTATATGGATATAATTAAATGGACCCATTAAAATGTAACAAATGTACCACACCAATGTAACATATTAATTATAGGGTGGTATATGGGAACTCAGTATTTTATGCACAAGTTTTCTGTAAACTTACAAATTCTCTAATAAAAATGTTAGCTTAATGCAATATTTTCTTTCACACCTCTCCTTTTGCAAATTGCATCCTTTCTATCTTGGTGTTTTTTTATTTCACTTTTTTTTTTTTGCTCAATGAAATAGATATATCGAAGAAAAAAAATCCCAGCTTTGATTTTGATCAAGTACAATTCCTTCCTTCCCACCTTCTCGTACGCATACTATCTCCACTTCTGTACATTTCCAAATCCAGGAAAATGCATTTTTCCCACTTGATTTTTTTTATTCTCTTCTTCCCTCAGTTGATTTTGGCAAAAATTCGCTCTGCAATACTAATTTTTCATGCTTTTTAAACAGCTCCAAATGTTTGCATTTTTAAATCAAATGAATCCCTTATCCTCTCTTCTACTTTGACAGTGATGATTCGCTCCTGCAGTAACTCCAAACCATGAATTTATAAAAATGAATCTTGCCATACTGATATTAAAAGACAAACTACCACATATGCAGTCATTAAGAAGCACAAAAGGAGATTAATTATAGCACAGTATTTTAATAGCAAATGTTGAAAATATTATTTCTATATTTTGTACTACTCACTCCCTCTACCCTGATGTATGTACGTGTAAATGTATATTTACACATACGGTCCTTATGTGCAACACATGGTCCATGCTAACTATGGAGCAAATACCTTTTACTTTTAAAAAAAGATATTTGTTTATATTGTAATACATGTATATTCCACAAATAGACAAATATTTAGTTTTCCAATATTTAGGTTCCAAGAGTCTCCCCTAGTTTGGGCAAGTTTGGTATGCTTTAAAATATACATATTCCCTGTAAGTAAAACTGCAGAAGCCCTCCAAATCTCTCTACTAAATTAAACTGCACAAATTATAAGGGATCCTTTTGTTTCTTCTGGTCAGTGAACAAATACATCAAAGAGGACACTGGAACTTGGACTGTAGCCCAAGTATGCCTGAAGCAATGCTATATTATTAGTCGCCGTTAATGATGAACTATTAATTTTGATAGGTTTATCTGTAAACTATTTTTAAAAATATTCGTAGGTGCAGGAGAAATACATTTAAATGATATGTGGATAGCATGAATGAACAAAAAATTATTATAAGTTAGGCTTTATTAATTTCAAGATGGAGAAAATATGTATGTATTGCAAATTTAATAAGACAATATAGAGTACTATATGAATGTAGGAGAAAATATGGAGAAAAACACATCACAGACATACAGGTGTTTTATATAGGATAACATTTTCTTTATTCAGTGTGCATTCATTGTGCCTAAGAAAGAAAATACAGGGAACCAAAAATAAAGAATGGAAATGATAAGAAAGTGGGAAAATGCTCACTGGTATTTTAAAACATCATGTTAATATTCATTTTAAATACGTATTGCTTGTCTTTCATAAGCTTACAATTGGGTTTTTTCTCATTGGGATAAAATTATAGTGACATAAGACATTTGGAAAGTAAATCAATCTGGAAAACAGTGATAATTTTACAGGAAACTTTTATAGGAAACTACTAACACTCCAAACAATACACTGCCAAACATATTTGTTAAATTGTTTCATGTTGGCTATCATTGGTACATTCTAAGTGTCCTAAAAATAACTTAATATTCCGCCTCATTCTCAGGCTAAACTACAGGTTTTAGTTTTGTAATTAAGAACATTTTGGGTTTGGAAAATTGAAGGTTTCAGCCATTGTAATGAATGAAAGTTTCATTATGAAATCCCATTTTCAAATGGTCTTCAGTGTAGCAAAACTCTTAAGCACTTAGTTTTTGGATAATGATGTTATTTAATTTCTCTACTTGTACTCTGATAACTTTTTTCCTCATGTTTTCAAATAATTTTGATGACAATATAGTCCTCTAATTAAAAAAGTCTTAGATTAGACCGATCATACAGTTTGAGGTGGCTACTTTTTTATTTTTTATTTTTAAATATGTTTTTGCTGCATTTTAAGACCTTAAGAGCATTTCAAAAAGGAAAAACAGCATGATAATTTTGGGCGCAGATTTTTGCATAAATTCACAAGTAAAACAAGCATTATGTAACCTATCAGAATAAAGTAGTAGCAACTAATTATTAAAAGATATCTGGATATTTGGTGGCTTTTAAAAGTAGTTTTATATACTTTATTAAGCAAAGTTAATTTCCATTTTTTTGAGAATAAGCTTCCTGTAACCAAAAGTGAGTCAATGGTATTTTTTCTGACCTCTGCAGTCACACTAAAAAAAGCTTAGTCCATTTTTAATAGCTTATAATAGTATTGACATAGAATAAGAGATGTCATCAAGCAAGTCTGCCCTTGTTTCAAATTTTTATGAAATCTGACTTGAGAAATTTGCATTTAAAAGATTGAGAGCCAACACGACCTGCCTAATAAAAAGGCATGGTCAGCAGCCCCCATATTATCAAAGCCCAAAAATACCCCTTTATGAATAAATTTTGAATATAAAGATCACTTGAAAGTATTCCCCCAAAAAGTTCAATGTGGATTGACTCAGAACCTCATTCAGAGTCATAGCATAAGGTATATTTTCAACTGTAAAGTCCTGTATACAAAATTAAAACAGCCTGCTTCCTTTTTTCTCTTTCTCCAAAAAAATTTGGAATTTAAAAGGATAAACTTTAAGACTGAAATGACAGGAATAAAAGGAAAACTGAAGAAAAATACCACAAGGTATAGAATCTAGGAAGACAACAAATAAGAAAATTCTAGGGCCATGATGGATATTAAAGAAAAACCCATCTGCTGGAGAATGGCAGCTGTTACTATGAGCTTCCTCTAGTTACCTCTGCCTTTGGATATTTTTTAAAAATTTATTAGCCTGACAGCAGGAAACTTTATACAGATTGCCCCCTGACAGGGTGCCAGTATGGTATAAACACTTTGCTATGCTTTTCTTTAGCATAAGAAAATCAAGAAACATGTTAAGTGGAGCCAGGCATATATTTGGGCAAATGCAACTGTTTCTCCAACTGTGTCTTCGTTCCCATGGAAGACCTGAATAATCAGGAGCAGCCCAATAGCAGAAGGGAACATTACACCCTCCTTCCCTCACATCTACTTTCTTTTAATGTGCGACTATCTGATGTATTATTAATCCCCAAACATAAACCAGCAAGGTCATCAATCAAAGAGAGTACCCGTTCTCTCGCAAATTATCTGTTGATAATAACCAGTGAGGTCCCCTTGAAACCGTCACGTAGTCTCATTTTTAAGTGGGAGAAAATTTTACTTGGTCAATTCTTGGAGAGAAGAATACCCACTCTATAATGAAGGCTAGCAATTAAGAAAGAAGGCAATCTATTGAGGGGCGCTCGAATCTTGTAGGCACATCCATTTATTAATTATGACATAAACTGGGCTGGATGAACCACACAAACGCTGTAATGCCTTGTATCCTTTAAGTCAGAAACACACAAGACACTGAAAAGAACAAAATGGGATCTTTAAATGGCCCACGATGCAGAGTAATATAATTTCTACTACTTTGTCTAATTTCCAGTCGTGTGTAGGGTCATTTAACAGCAACAACAACAAAATATGGTTTGGGGAAATAAAAGAAAAAATTAAAAACCAAATCAACATTTTGATTGGTGAATGTGTTACCATATAGTGCTCTTGGGCACTGCAATATGGAGCTTCCTTCTTTTCAATGGAGGTCTGACCTGAGGATCCCAGGCATGGCAAAGAGCTAGAAAAGGAGCCGAGAAAGTCCTCATGGATCTTACATCACGTAGTCACTGTCCTCCATTGCAGAAATGTGCATAGTTCAATGACCAAACATGGTGAAAAGTTTAAATGTTAATGCCATTCCATATGGGTTTATTTTTATTTCAAAGTTTGATGAATGCTATTAAAGTGGATTTATTTACCAATTCAGCATTATAATGATTCCTGGGTGGGTGGGGGGGTGTCAACAACCTGAATTTATCTAAATATACAGAGCCTCTCACTGAATTATTCTAGAAAAAGAAATATTACCTCAGTGCATTAGTTTTCCTTAAATGTAAGAAATGTATCTAAATGTGCACCTTCCCCTTGGTAGTGAGATTAACAACACAAGGGCTTGTTTGAGTATTAAACCATAACTGATTTTTGACCACTAACTTATCCTGCATCCCATGTATTTACACAAATACAGATTTCTACTGATTTCTTTAAAAATCAACTAGATAATGGATTTTAAATATTAAAATTTAAATATTGCAAGAATAGAACCTTTTACTCAAATTATCTAGTTGATTTTAAAATATCCATTTTGATATTTCCCTAGTTAAACATCCTTTCTTCTGTGAAAATTAATGTAAGTTTTCAATTGCTGTAATATAGAAATAGAGACGCATGACACATATTTTAAATAAAGGCATTTCTCTAGTGAATGTCCCCATCACCTACCAGTTAAATCTCTTTGGGGCTTAAGCCATCTGTATAGATTACTGATGCCAGCCTATTTTATCATAAGATTATAAATGTTCAAGGCATTGAAACCTTGAGAGATTCCAACAAAATAATAACAACGGTGATCCCGTAATGAAGGCCTCCACTTCTGCACAGACCAGAGCACGTCACCAAGATGTGCCGTCCCCATAATGGCCTGCCAATGACCTCCACACTGACCTGCAGGGACCACTGTCTCAAGGGGTGACAGGCAATTTAGTCCTTTATCCTTTTGTCATTGAAAACGACTCCGCTGCCATAAATTCTAATCAAGACAAACTGGACAGGATTTTTTTTTTTAAATCTTATAATGCCTGTTTCTGTGAGAAAAATAAGAGAAAGGAGAAGTCAAACACTAGAGATGGTAGGAAAATCACTGACCCAACTTTCAACCTATTTCCAATAGTTCACACATAAATGACATTGTAAATACCCATTCTTACAAGTATCGCCGTATGCAATTTCTTTTAACATAGAAAAGCACAATATCAGAAGAGAAAACCGAATGCCAATTTTTATTTCAGGTACAATGTTTAAAATGTGGGCATTTTTGTTTTTGTTTATATCTCAGCTCACGGCCCTAGAACTGTATGCCCAGATCACATACAGTGTGGTACAAGTAAGAAGCAAACTACAGAGACTAACACAGCTACCCAAAGTACTTGGGACTCTAAGAAAAGCAATCCTAAGGTTTAACTTGAAACAATAAAATTTTTCCCAGGAGGAAAACTGTTAATAAATCATCTTTCAAATCTGAAATATATATGGGAGAAAATATTTAGGGCATGTTTTATGATCTCTTAGTTCTTTGGCTGAGTAAAAGAGACTGCATGGAAAAACTTCAGTGCAGATATTTTTTCCAGGATATATATTACTTTTATCCCTTCTGTGGCCATTTTCCTTACCAAGTTGTTGATGCTACCATTTGAACTTTAGCATCCAACTTGGCTGAATGTGGAACACTGAATCTTGATGGGCATAACTAAAAGCTTGGTATCTAAAAGTGAATCACCACATTGACACAAACGCTATAAATGTCACTAGAGAAACACAGCAGCCTCTTCCCGTTGAGATTGTTTGCCAAAGGCCAGTTTTGGGAATGGTTTCGAATATGTACATCACTAGTCACATGTTAAATACCTGACCCTGCACTGCATCACTTATTTGATCACGCAGCTGAAGCACAGTGAGACAGAGAGCCAGGTTCTCTCTGCTGATACCCCCGACGAGCTAGCCTGTTCTTTTCCATACTGTTTCCTACGACTCAGAGCTTAGCATAATACAGTCATGAACTGAAACAGGAGATAGTTATTCCACAGGCATTACAAGAATAAATAATGCACCACTTAATGATATCACAGAGAATGACCTAACCACACGTTTCTCAATGAAATGTGGATTCATCTCTCCTAAGTGTACTTGAGTTTCTATGGCTGTTCAAGTTAAGCAAAACATTACCTCTGATCTAATTACTTTATAAAACACAAGGGCCCTTTTCCGAACTTTCTACTTTGGCTGGCATATGGTTTCTCATCTCCTTCTGGTAATACTGAGCTGCTCAGGGCACTGAAAGATTCTGCACAGTATGTTTCCCTTTAGATGCTGTTAAGTGCAGAGGTGCAATTTAAGGAGAGGCATAAAAAGCCAATGGTTCCTGGAATTTCCTTTGTTTATCTATAGAGGGCATCAGAATTAGCCTTTCCCCTGCAGTTCTGGACTGGAGATACCATACTGTGAGAGAAACAGACTTGTCCTCTGGACTGCTAATTTGAACAAGACCCAGATGGGGGGAAAACCCCAAAGAAATCCTTTTGTACTGAAATTTCAAGGATAATAAAAAATTGAGTTCTTCTTGCCTCGTGTGGTTAGTTAATATCTTCCAGTAAAATTAATCCTAACAGAATGCACATGATTTGTCTCAATCTTCCCCTTTCATTATAGAAGCACAGGTTTCAATAATCCAGTGTACCTGCCATAAGAGTGATGGTTTGAGACAATGTATTATAAAATCATTATTTGAGGGGGAAAAAATGGATGCTCTCAATTATTCAGGAAAACTGCAACTCTTCATGATTGAGTAGATAGCATAACCAAAGCTACATATAAAAACAAAAAACAAAGACAAGCATATTTATGTGCAATAAAATAATGGCCCTTTTTCACAGGTAATATCGTTATCACTAAATTATTACCCATGGAATGTTGCCAAAATTACTAAAAATTCTGGGGGAGAATTATTCTAGAAAGTTTTAGTCAGTTACCTACACGAGAACCGCTAAGCCTAAATCTCAGTAATATAAAAAGTGAGAGCACAATAGAACCCAATAGCTAAGGAATCCTTAGGAACTCAGTGGGACCCTCCACCTCCCACGTGCTTTCTGTTCTCTCTGTCTTATAGTGTCTCCAATTTTTTTCTCAAGTTTTCAAAACTGCTCATCTAGTGATTTCTCCTTCCTCTACCTAATTGGAAACCAGGAAACACTCATACTATATTTGCAAAGCAGTCAAGAAACCAAATACAATTAAATGAATACTTAAGGGATGTAAGGTATAGAATGTAGATTATGCTGGGTTCCCTGTCACAATCGCAGAAGTTGAGAATTTCAAAATGAAAGTGGTGTCTTCTAAAACCCACAATGATTTCCAAACAACACGGCAATTCCTTAGTAAATGGCACACCATAAAGATTCCATTTAAAACACATGGTTAATGAATTTTTCATTCAAATCTCTGATCCTTTTGGATTTTCTAAAACTTAGTTCCCTGCACATGCAAATCAGTAAGCACTGACATAACAAATCTGTAACAAGTTTTGCTATTTGAAAATCTAAATAAAAGGATGAGAAGCCACATTAATTACCCTTTTGTTGGTTTACTTGAAAGAAAACAAGTTGGGGCTATAAGTCCAAGTCCATAAAATGCAGTTACTTTTGAAAAATATATGCCAAGCTTAGGAACAAACTGTTTTCAGTTAAAAAATTTATAATAAGCATCTATGTGGAATTCACAACTGATTGCTTTCTAAAAGTTCTCCTGCTTAGTATATGTAACAGAGAGGCTTGAGGATGGCTTTTACTTTCCTGTACTTTATCATTTTATCTGATTTTCTCACTAAACCCCTAAAATAGAAATGAGTGTTTTAAGACATAACTCTTCCTATAGAGATGAGAACTTAGATTACAACAAAAGATTTCTTTAGAATGAACATGACTAAAGCCTTAATGCCTAGATTTGGGAAATTTATGTCAGAGGTAAAATTGCTGCAATATCCGAGTTTCTTGAAACTGGACTCTATTGTACTCTTACTTTACCAATAGAAAATTTGAAAAAGAAAGTTTCTCTGCCACCGACATCTAATTGTTGATTGAGTGAGCATTTAAAATTAGGAGAAATTGACGCTGACCTAGAGTTGCCAAACTATCAAGGCCATTTTCTTTCCAGAGGTTAAAAAGAAAAAAAAAAGTTTTTAAAAACTGGATTCCTTAATCCAAAATATCTTCTTAGCAAAGTTGTCTACGCAACAATGTTTTCCTTTGAAGGTCCAAAACAAGACTTTTTAACTGCAGACCAAGCACAGTTCTCTCCTATATCTATAAAACATTTGAATATATATACATAGGTATTATAATATATTTAACACTCTAATATATGTAACACTTGAAAATAATTAAAAGCAAGAGTTTCGGGAGCAATTGTTCTGAAAACTGAACGTCATCCTGTCCCATAAAGGGTTTCTCCAGCAGAGACATCTATCAACATCCATCACTGAGGCACGCGCCTCAGCAACTCGCTCCCCTTTCTGATTAGAGATCACAGTTGCTTGAGTTGGCTTATGGAGTGTCATCCGTTTGAATGACAGATGTCTTCGCTGGAGTGGCACTCGGCCTGTTCCTGTTTTGTTTATGAAACAAAGATTCCTGAAACGTCCTGGGCTGCCTCCCCATTTAGTGTGAGAATATAAACAAATGTTGAAGGAGGTGGGGGGGGGGGGGGAGTGGGATGGGAGTCTTTTCTCTCCTCCTCACCCTTCTCAAAGAAGAAATCATCATTTTAATTGTGATGACAACACGCTGTTTCTTTGAGCACTTCCCAGAGCCACCTTTGTTTGCCCGGCACCGAACGACTCGTATTGATATTTTCCAGTTTGCCCCTCGTCGTCTTTTGACGACGGATAATAACTCTTGACTCTCCTTCCTCTTAACAAAAGGCGGCGAAGCAACCCGAAACCGAGTCAATATTTATTCAATCCATGTTAACCAATTCTCACAATGGACCTGATTTCCTGATTATCAGGACCATTTTCTCTTGACAAATCATTTCTAGCCCGGGGGACTCTGGTAGGATTTGGCCAGTCACAAAAAAAAAAAAAAAAAAAAAAAAATGGGCCGCGGGTTAAGTTCCTGCTTGGTAAAAGTTTGGAGGAATCCGCCGAGCACCCCCAAGACGCCCCGCTCCTCTTTGGGGCTCACGAGAAAATTGAACGACCGACAGGGGGGTGCAAGGCAGCCCGCGGCGGGGGGCGGCGGGGGGCGGGGGGCCGCGCGCGGGACGGCGGGGCAGCGCGGCCGCGAGCCCCTCCACAGACTCACCGAAGAGCTTGCCGGGAGCGTCCTCGCCGTCATTGGACTCCGGGGGCGCGCGCAGCGGCTCGCCGGGCTCGCCGTCGGAAGTAGCAGCCTGGTCCTCTCCTCTCAGCTCCGCATTCATTTCACTCCGCGCTGACAGCCAGGGCTTACTGACTTGTCCAGCTATCATTGGATCCTAGGATGGGGGAGAAGAGAGTGAAGGGGAAGGAGGGAAAAAAAAAAAAAAAAAAGTGGCGGCTTTAGTGTGCGCGTCCTCTCGCTCCCTCTCTCTCCTCTCTCTCGCACGCACACACGCTCCCTCTCTCCTCTCTCTCTCTTATCTCTAGCTGCTCCCGCTGTTATTGCTGGCTGCAGTCAAGTGAAGAGCTATTACAGATCCGATGAGTTTTCCATTACTCCCCACCCTATTAAAGCTCAACTAGCATGTGAGAGATTCAGGAGGCTTGGGGGTGGGGGGGGGGGACGAGAAAGGGGAAAAAAAAAAAACTTCTTTGAAAGCAACCTAACCAACGCGGCTTTAATTGTGGGATGTGCTTTTGTGCGAATGTTTTTTTACACCTTGTTCTGTCTTTAATGCTGTAAGAAAAAAGAAAGTGCCGGGCTCGTACTTCAGCACCACACAGAAAAGGAAGGAGCACCCTATGGAGGAAGCACTGGCTATTTTAAGAAGCCTTCTCCCTGGGGGAGAAGCAATTAAACCCTATCCCAAGAGCAGAGAAAAGAGATAGAAAAGAGTCCTCCAAATGCTTTCAAAGGAATAAAAGGTATTTCTTATGTAAATCCCATAAGCACCCTTAGAAGTTGATTTCACTGGGCCCCAGATTTGGGACCAAAGCGACCCCAAATCAAATGACCATTTTAAAGCAAACAATGCACAACAAAATATACAAGAACTGGTTTAAAAAAATTTTTAAAGGAAATGTGAAAATACTTACAAACTGTGTTCAACAATTCGGATATCTAGAGCATCATACACCCAGTGCATTAAAGAAAAGGAAAACAAAAATCATCTCCAAAAGAGGCAACCCCTCCTCACCCCCAATAATTTAAATCTGCTCTATCTTCAGCTCATTCGAAGGTGCATTTTAGAGCTAGGAATATTTTCCAAATCTAGCTTTTTATTCCATTTGCAAACTAAGATGCATAATATTGCTTTGGCACAAACACCAGCTGCAGAAGGAAAAGAAAAGCAAGAAGTGCCCTTTTTGTGTTATCTGGGAGCTATTTATTGCCAAGTTCATGCTTAAATGGTTCCTGAGCAGGAAACAGGTGACCAGGGCAAGAGCAGGTAGGGCGCCAGCTCCCCATCCCTTCATTACATTGGATGCGGTATGCCTGTGTGTGTGTTTTTTTTTTAATGTATTCATGCCTGAAAAGTGAATTTGATATGACACATGATAATCTATGAAAATGTTAATCAATACAAATAGTTTAAGCTGTCATCAAATGCACTTCTTTAGTCAATACTCATACCACTGAAAACAATGTCACTGTCACCAGGGCTTAATTTGCACAGCACTTAAATATTGGACTCCGTGCATCAATGCACTTCTTCAAATACTGTAGGTAAACACATTTTCTCCCTATTTAAGGCTGAGGCACTCAACACGCATTTAGCTGAGCCGAATCCTCCCTTTTGAATACCTTGATAGGTCCACTGGAGGGCAAAATTAATACTTAATTGAATCTCGCAGTCATCAAAATAATCAATACTTTTTTATTATTTATTCTTTACAGTCTGTTGACTGTTTCAAGCCTCTGAGGGAATGGTGGAAAGGATTCATGGCTTTGAAACACTGTCATTTAACAAGGTAATTTTCAGTGGGGCATTAGGGGTTGTGAAACATATAATAAAACAAAAATGGTGGCTTATAATAGGAAGAAAGAAAAGAATTATATTTCTGCCATCTAACAAAACAGGATAAATAAAAAAGCAAGTGCAGAGAGAGAGCAAGAAAGGAGGGGGACGAGGGAGAGAGAAAGACTGGCTTTTGAAGGGTTTTATCATATCAAGAGCAGAGCCCAGCTTTCATAATGCTGACATTTCTCATCCTGACAATCCTAAACAAGTGGAAAGGATGAGATCGCAGATATCATCTTTCATCACATTCCCCAGCTTAAGAACCAACATGACAGCTCCTCTCCCCTTTACACTGTTAATTACTAAATAAAATACTACTCTCTGTCAGCATTAGATTATTGCAGATAGCAACCACACACATTCCTCCATTGTTTTTTCCCCTCCGAAATGATGATCCCCACCTTGAACTCTTCAGAAAATAAATTAGGCTTGTCGCACCGTATTGCAAATATTTGAAATATAATCAATGTGATCAATGTGGTCAATTGGCATTATTGTCTGCCTAAATTTGCTGGTGATAGATTAACATTTCATTTACTGGGTTTCTTCACTGAGATTTGGGCCATTTGAAACTGGAGGAGGGCGACTTGAGGGGAAAGGAGACTCAAAATTCTAAAGAGTTTCTCAGTTTAGTTTCCTATATTTATCTAAGAAAGAACATGTGTTTGGCTGCTTCTGGTTTGGTTAGTGGAGTTGGGTGGGGTAAGGCAGGGAACAGTTTGCTTTACTTCATGGCATTTTTGAGTATCACTGATCACTTGAAGTAAAGGGCCCAGGCTTAAATTCTTAGGTATTCTTTTTACTTTGTAAAAGGTTGAATACTCACCTCTCTCTAATCCAAAGGAAGGGGTATGAGTTGTGCCTTTGAAATACCCAGTTTCTGAGACTGCTCTGCTCTTTGGAGCGTTTTCTTAGGGGTAAAACTTAAGTTTAGAACAGCGCTCACAACGCTCCTGATAAGCCAAATATGATTACCAATGTATCCGTGAATATCTAGGTAGATTTTAAGAAAGAATATTCTACTCTTGCTTTATTTGTGAAGGGTCAAAATGAATCCATGAATCACATAGAGGAGCTGAAATGCAGCCGCTAAGTTCAAGTGCACTTAAATCTTTAAGATGTTCAGTCTGGCTGATGTGTGCAAAGCATGTACAGGCAGATGGTATATATTCACTGACCATTAAGCCCTTCTCCTTTAAATTACTTTTATGTACCTCATACATGGCTAGATTCCCAACTAGTGCCTCTCAGAGACTCGGGCTTGGAAAATTCAGTAGTTTGTCACTCAAATACTCATTTGATTTTTCCTCTTAACAAAACACATTACATTTTCCATGATGTGGCTGTAACCCATATATATATATATATATACATGGCATGGTTAAACAGCGAACCCCCAGTGAGGCAGAGAGCAGACAGCTTTTAATCACAGCTGCAGCCACTGGGGGGGTCCATTTGAAAATGTGTCACAAGCAGTAACCACAGAGTACAGTCTTATAAGTGATGGGGCAAGTGCCTCTTTCAACTACTTCCAGGCTTGGAAGTCGCTCTCTGTCTGCCAAAAGCTATGGCGGTCTGTAAAATCCTTTCTGCCACAGAGTGAAGAAAGGAAGTGTTTTTCTGTATGCACCCACACAGGTGCTTTGCAGAAATGTTACAAGAGCTGCACCTTCAACATTACAGGGATTTCTGCAGCAGCAAACAGGAAAGAAATAGCTAGTGCAAGTGAAAAATAAAATAGAGTTGATGAACTTCTTGCAAATCTGAAGCGCTTACTACTAATGTCAAAGAAGTTGAGACTTCTCTGCAGTTTGTTTATCAGCCCTGCGAGAAGATCTTGACCGGTGCACTGTGGAACGGCGTTAAATGTGTGTAATAGCATGTGCCAATACAGGACACTCACAAGGATGACCAAGAACTCAACGGTGAGGATAGTTCAGACAGAAGCAGGAGAGGTAGTTTCCATTAGCAAAATCTCAACAAAATTTTCACCATGTCCTACAATGAAATTACTGCACTTAACATCTAACCACATGGTAATTATTTATATCTACTTATTGAATGCCTTCAGATATAGCTAATGCTACTCAAACTACACAAGATATTAGTCCCGTTTTACTGATAAGGGACTGAGGTTCAGAGAAACTAAGTGACTTGCCCCAAGGTTACACAGCTAGTTAGTGATGATGCTGTGTAGTGAACCCTGGGTGATACATCTCCAAAATCAGCATAAAAACTGGGTGAGAAAACTGAGGTTCAGAGACTTGTTAACCTATGGGATATCCTTGAACTTGAACTTTGAACTACAGCATCAGTGCAGAAGTGAAGGGTATTAAACCCTGGAAAGCTGCTTCCCAAAGTTTGCTGTGTGTGGGATCATCTTCCCATCAGGCTGTTAGGAACAAAACACTTCGCTGCCTGCTACTCATTGGGGGAAATCTATGGGGCCGCATGGTGTAGTGGGCAGCACACCAGAGAGTGTCAAGAATCCAGGTTTACATTCAGGTTCGCTCTCTTGATAAAACTTAGCAAGCCACTTAACCAAGCTTGGTCTCTTCCTCACCTGGAAAATGAAAAGGTTGGGATAAAACAGTATTTCCTAAAGTGCATTCCACAGAACACTTGTCCTAAAAGACACTCTATGAGAAAAGAGTTCTGTAATCACACCCATGTGGAAAAGGCAGCAAAGTCTACCAGGAAAGAAACCGATTTGACACTGCTTCACCCAGCCTTTCCCCAAATTATCACATCGTGGAAAGTCTTTCACTTAGAACTCGCACTGTATTACCTAATGGATCAAGTGCTTCTTGAAACTCATTGTAGGATGTACAGGTTTAGATCTTTAAATTACACTCTAATTTTTAATGATTCTAAGATAATAGGCTAGAAGTCATTAAGAAGTGTACATCTGTCCAGAGTGTCTCATATTTTCATGACTTTTACTCAATTAGTACTCCTTAGACCTTATATACATACAGCTAGTATATATCAACTTTTTATGTTCTCATAATGTACTCATATCCTTTTAATACATTTTAAAAATAAAGAAGTCCTAGTGTATTTCTGATGTAAAGCTTTTATTTGAAGAATAGATATAGGACACTGGTCTAAGGAGGAGAATTCAACTTGGACTTTTACACCAGGCTGCTAAAAATAATACTAAATAAACGAAGATATGATTCAATAAAGGCCTTCAGTAACCTAGCTAACAGAGTTTTCGTAAGCATAATCATTTTCATTTTATCATCAGAGACATTAAAGATAGTAAGATCATTAACTCAGCAATGCATCCGTGTCTGGTGGCAGTCAGGCAATGGATACACCTGGGCCCCCTCGAGTGGAGCTTGAACTAGGTCCAGCATATTTTTACGTACATACAAACCAAGTAGGAAACAGTACATGAGAACAACCTTAAGGAAAGTGTAATGAGATAGGAAGGCTTCAAAATGCTAAAGGAGCAATTCATCCAGTTGTGGAGCACCAGAGTATAGCAAAGTTTAACGCAACAGATCTATTTCTAGAAATCCAATAGAAAGAATTATATTCATTTTAAAGAAAATATGTATTGGACTTTTTCTCCCAGTTAAAATGCCTTATTTCAACTTTGAAAAAAGATGGAAACAAATTATCTACAGTCAATTGACCGTAGATAATTTGTTTCCATCTTTTTTCTAATCACATTTAGTATTTAATCACATTTAGTGTTCCATCTTTTTTTCAATCACATTTAGTATTTAATCTCTCTCAGTCAGAAGAGATAAAAACCAGAAACGAGACTTTGGTGGGTTTGGGGAAATGTAAACTTCAAGTGTGAATTTCATTACTATGGTCATAAAGAAAAGCAATTTTTCCCTTTCTTTCTTTTTTTTAATTACTCAATTACCAATAACCAATTACCATTATGTAGTTTGATATTCAATTTGAAGTTTAATGTATTGAAGTGTGTTTTACCCCAAAAGTTACAAAAAACTTCTAATTTTTCACTGTTCATCATTTTCTCCTTTACTCGCTAATTTTTAACAAGATATTCTCTTTGACTTTTAGAAATATGTAATTTTATTTTTTACTTTTATTAATGAAAACATACACATTTATTTATTTATTTATTGTAGTAAATTGTGAAAATGTATGAAGATCAAAGAAGGACACTAAACGCCCATAAATTTACCCACCACTGATAATTTTATTTTAAGTGTCACTTCTTGGGTTGCAAACAAATATCATTTTGAGAAAAGCAGAAAATCCCACATTTCTAGGAAATATCCAACAGACAGAAGCTTGCATTGTATTGAATTATTCACAAAGCTTGTACATATATATCCTTGTCTATCCCACAATAAATTTTCATAGCACAATGTTGGCCCCAATTGAACTTCCGTCCTCAACCCAACATCCCCAACTACTATCCCCATTGCCCATCTTCTCTACACTTAGCATGGCTGAAATGTTTTTAGTTCTAGCCCCAAATAAATAAAATGAGTTTTCTGTGAAAATCAAGCAGAGCCTTCAAACTTGAAAACGAATACTGAGAAGCCCTCGTTGATGTCTCCTGATGTAACACTAAGTACCTGGATGGCCACGAGTGAGTCTTAAGCTCCTCCATCTTGGTTTTTCATATATCCTACGATATTGTGAGACTCAAATGAGGTACAAATAACTTATAAGGACATTATCTGAAAGAAAGCGCTATGCAGATATACCATTTTCTACAACACTGCTTCCCTCATTAAGGCACCTAATTGATTGTGGGCTACTTTTCTCTCGATGCCATCTCTTAGGAGCAGAAATCACTAGACAGTTGCAATTGAAAGACTTAAACACATGCTGTAGTGGATGCAGTGGATCTCTTCTTTAGGACCAAGGCGCTCACTTTCAAGCTGTCCGGAAGGTTGACTATTCCTGGCTCACAGCTGAATACTTCCCCAGGCACTGCCCTTGCCTGAAAGCAGCTGCCTTTCCCAGGGTTACAACCCTGCCTCAGAAGCAGCCTGGATTTTACCTATGGCTTGCCAAGTCTAAAATATCCAATAGCTGCCTTTTTATAGAAAACGGTAGCTGACCTCTGAGGTCCACCCTCACTTCAACCTGTTGCCTTACTCATTTCCCAGGGCAAGCATTTCATAAGGAGTCCTACATTCTAGCAATGACCACCAAAAAACTCTTCAGCTACCTCATCTCTGTTCACTCTTACCCATTCCTTCACCCTGCACTTTGCCAAACAGTATAATTTATATTAATTTGTGTGAAACAAGTCACTTGTTGATCAGCACAGATGGAGGTTAGAAATGGGTCCTCATTTAGCTAAAATAGGCATATTCAAGATGCCTGCATTAGCTAAAATATTTCAGAGACATTCCCTACCTTGCACGGAACCAGAGACTATTCAGAATCTAGCAAGCCCAGTAAATATTCTCTTGGGGCTAGGAACTCAGGCTTGATCCCCTAACTGTTCCATGTCCAGCCTTAGGGTCAGAGGATTCTAGTTGCCTGATGCTGGCTGTGCGGGAAACAGATCTTGCTTCTAGAACATTGTTACACCTGCCTTACATGCCTTTGGTACACTTGGTTCAACTGAAATGACAGAACTAAACCATCATCAAGCTTACAGACAGGCTAAATAAACTATTCGCGGATTGTATGCTAATGCTAATCAATATCTGTATTTGCGGCAGCTTTTGGTTGGAGCGCTGTTTTCATTATAACCAGGTAGTAAGGCTGTGGGGATATAGCAAACTCCCACTCGTCCCTAACCATTGATAGCTACCTGTCTAAAGGAACCTAACAGTTGTGTGTGCAAAATTTGGCTTAGACCACTGCAACACAGCCACTACCTGGGTGATGACCCACGGGTGTCCTGAGCTCCTGTTCATGAGGTCCTGGGCAAAGTATACTATTTGCTGCCCCCACCAATGCCTAAGCCCTGACACTGGGGACATTTGGTTAAGATGAGTGTCCAGAAACTTCTGGAAAGGAAATAAGAAAACTGTAAAAATTTCTGATTTGCATTTGTGTCAGAGGCTGATATTTCATTTACCAAAGATGAGAGTGTTCATTTGGGGCACAGTTAAAGGGTCTCTTGTCCTTTTTATCTTTTTGAAGCTAAGCCTGCAATTTCCTCCTACTCTGTCAGTGACCAGCCCACGTCTCTATCCTTCTCCAAATCCCACCATGTGTGCCATCTCCCCTTTAGTATCCTTGTATCCTTAGGGGTGACTCCAATTAAAGACAAAAATATCAGACGAGGCTACTTTTTAAAAACAAGCCAGCAAATAAGCAAAACAGCTCATCAGAGCGAGTCTATGGGTTGAAATAACAACCCATGGGACAGGAACCTGCCAACTCTGGACTTGTGCAAAGCATCTAGTGCACAGTTAGACACACCATCACCTTGAACTTCTATAGGTCCTTTGCCCCCAAGACGTTAAAATGATTGTATGGGCGATGCTTCATGTATACTTATCTGGGAAGAAAGGAAGACACTGGTATTGACAACCTAATAGCACCATCAATTCAATTTCTGCTGCCTTTGTGAAAAAGCATCAATAAGAGTTCAGTCCACCCTCAGCTAGATGGGGTCTTTTGGTAATGGGGTTATACAGCAGTATTGACATTGCACACAGATGCCTTATATTCATACATTCTTCATAATCTGATGGCTTCAAATAAGTATCAAGATTTAATCAGAGCACAACTCAGATTAAAGTGAATTTACATTTAATGATTTGAAACATATACAGTTGCTTAGGAGTTACATAGAGTGAACATCCTAAAAAAGCTTACCTTCTAGCTTCTTAAAATTTCTGGCAGAGGTACTTATTGATTTTATATGGATTCTTCAGTGTATTTGAAAGGGTCTGCCCATATTACATATTTTCGATGCATCACAGATATAATAAAATCATGATGGTTTTTCTTTTGGTTATTCATTTACTTTTCTAAAACCAGTTAGGTGTTGAGTTGAGATGTCTGAGTCTTTTGCAAATAGACATGTCTCAGCATTCCCAATACCTGGCACTGTTTCTGATACAAAATAGGCTCTCAAAAAATGGTTTTTGATTGATTGATTGACTGATTGACTACGGGAAGAAGGAAGGCAGGCAGGAAGAAAGGAAATCTGAGGGCAAGGATTGCCTCCTTGGTTGATTAAAAAAAGTTTTGTGTGTGTGTCTGAAATTACACATTGTGAAGCTAAGACCTCACCTGGCTACCCTATCTGTCTGGGTCTAACACATGCATACACACTAACCCACACTCTGCTTTTGGAAATCACTCCCCAAAAATCAGTAAGTAACTGCTGCTATGGAGAAGGAGCCTGTTTTTGTATCAACCCACTCCAAGTATTAGTACATGCTCGGCACATAAGAAGTCCTCACTAAATATCTCTTGCTGTAATTTGAAAAGCAAAACAAGAATCCATATCTATAAAAGATGGAAGAGGTCAAATAGCAGTTGAAATTCAACAAAACAAAACAGGACTTAACCTTGGTGTCTTTTGAGGAATTTGCTTTATAAATCCTAAGGCCTCCTGCATTATTTTAAGAAGTAAGTAAGTGTTAGGAGGGCTGTAAATCCTGTCCAACTTTATCCCTTAATTAAAACAGTATCAGGCGTTTAATTTTACAAGGTTCAGGTATCCATGCTCTCCAAAGGAACTATTCTATTTCTTGTTCAAAAGGCCATTGCCTAATTGATTTCACTAGTAGGTGTTTTCCCTTCCTCTCCTCTCTCCGGGCAATTCCACGCACTGGATCCCTACTAATGCCAGTTGCTACGTTGCTACTTCCTGTCCTTAAGTAGCAATCTGGGCAGTTTTCCTCCAGCCCACAGCAGCGCCAAGGAGCTTTGCTCTCACTTTCCGCCTTAGATCTGTACGTGGCTCTGTCCAGCCCCAGCTGCTCCCTTTCCCTCCCTCTCCTGTAATCCACTCTCCTTTAATATTCCAAGGGTGACCCTTGACTGTCCTTTAGATGCCACTCCAATTCAAAAGGCTTCTGAGCTTTTAAAAGGAGCAGACATAACATAATTCCAAGGAGATGAGGGTGGGGAGGGTGGGAGAATGTGATTGGAAAGATTAGCGAAATCTCTTTGGGCTCTCACAAATACATGAACCAGGAGGATTGTTTTTTATGGGCTCTCCCCACCCCCAACCTCAGCTCATTCACTCAGCTATCTTACTAACCCTATTAAAAATATCTTGCAGATTTATTTCCAACCCAAGCTATAAAAGAGACTTAGCTACATGTTTCTTTGAATCTCTGGCCTTTGAAATTGAGGGCAGTTTTAAAACAAAGCTAACCTTTATTAACATCTAGTTATGTCCTCTTTAGTTTGCACCAATTGGATATGGCTCTGAGTCAGGGTCTGCTTAGACAAAACTGAATCACTTCAAAAAATATTTATTGACAGTTCGTCATGTGTCATATGTTGTGCTGGAAACTATGGGGAATGTAAAGATCAAGAAACATTTGCTGCTATCAAAAATTTCACCATCTAGTAGACATTCGTAAAGGGAAGAGAGTAATGGTATTCATCATCCTCTATGTGCCAAGCATTCTTTCTTTCACAGTTGTGACATTTTCTTGGGCTTTGTCTTCCTTTTCTAGAAAACACAGATGTGAACTAGGCATGTCCACACACAAACACACCCCCTTTCTTTGAAGCACTGTCGTTGTTGTTGCTTTTCTTTATTATAGAAGTTGTGAGTTTACAGAACAAGCATGCATAAAATACAGGATTCCCATCTACCACCCTACCACCAACTTGCACTGGTGTGCAACATTTGTTACAACTGATGATAGCACATTTTCATAATTGTACAATTAATTAAAGTCCATGGTTTAACTTAGGGTCTATGGTTTATAAAGCACTGCTTTGACATATTTATGAAAGCTAATGAATAAACATGATGCTCCACCCAGGGATTTTTAACTGGGCTATATAGGCTTAATTTCTTATTTTAGGGAGATAATCTGCAAGTGGTGATCCACTCTCGTCAGACTCACCTGCTGAAAGAGGGTATCAACATAGCCATCCACTGGCTCACTGGAGATCAAAGGCTACACCGCAAGAGGGAGCAGAGGGAGCCCCATTTGTTTGTCACTGAATATTTTAAAAGAATTGCTTGCTTAATATTCTCGAGCACCTACAGTAACTGGAATGGCTAAAGTGTTGTCACATTTTATTTAAGAAATCAGAAAGGCACGAAAGAAAAGAACAGATAAAAAATGGCTGTGCTAGTCTTTGTAAACAGTGGACTTTTTCAGGGGGGTAGAAGTTTCCATCTACACCTAACTCCACCCCTCTACCATTAATTTGCTTACACAAATGCTGGATAGCTTGAGTAAAGACAACTTCAACTCCATGCCTGCTGAATCATCCCAAATCTGACTGCAAAATGGGGTCCATCTCAGTAACACTAACATACCCATTCCCCAAAAGGGTCAAACGTCCCTGGCTGGGATGTAGCCTCAGCCAACTTTCATTCTACTCCCCTGGACTCCTGCACTATGGCTCCATATGCACATGCATTTCGTCTGAAACGTTTTCTGTTATCTGTGCCAAACGAAGGCGAAATAGAGCATTGCGGGCTTCACCCACTTTTGCACGGCTCTGCCTCCCTCCATGCCCACTAGCAGGTGGTTCTTTGGGAAGTCCTGTGGGGTTTGTGCTCTGCCTGCAAGTTTGCCCTTGGCTTTCTGAGGCCGACGGGGCCCCCTGTGGGCACTCGTATCCTTAGTATGTCAAGCAAAACTCAAATCGGGCCTGCAGCATACTTAGTTGAAAGAAAAACCAGCAAGAAATCATCCTTATGATTAATAACAAGCAGAAATGTGAATTCAAATTAGCAATGAGATAACAAACTGGTGAGGTTTCAACATAAAAATAAATGTAGTCAATTACAATCGATTTTTTAAATTGAGCATGTGTTTTTAAAATCCAGTGGGAAAAAATTTGATTTGTTGGTGCACAAAGATTGTATTGGTGATTTTTTTCCCTCCTCACTTAGCTTTAGTGTTGGTAGTGTTTCTAATGATAGCTAGTCCTTTCTCCAACAAATACGTATTGAGTGAGTTGTACATGCCCACACGCTCTCCTAGGCCATGGGGCTCTATCGCTAAACAAGACGGCCAAGTCCATGCCCTCCTGCGGGGAAGATTACAATGGGGAGACAATAGCCAAATAAACATTAATTACCGCAGTGCAGAGGAACACTGTGAACAAAAACAAAGCCGGGAGAGAACGATGGGGAGGAAAGTTGTGGTGGGGAAGTCTATGTGTCACTTTGGCAAGGTGACGGGGTCCAGTTGTTTGGTCAAGCGCTGGCCCAGCTGTCCTGTGGAGGCTTTTCCTTGGTGAGATTGGATGTGCAACCAGTTGACTTTAAATACAGGAGATGACCCTCTGCAATGTCGGTGGGCCTCCACCTCCAGTGGGTCGCCTCCACCCTCAGTGGGCCTCCACCCCCAGTGGGCCTCCCTCCTCAGTGGGCCTCCATCCTCAGTGGGCCTCCCTCCTCAGTGGGCCTCCACCCTCAGTGGGCCTCCACGCCCAGTGGGCCTCCCTCCTCAGTGGGCCTCCATCCTCAGTGGGCCTCCACCCTCAGTGGGCCTCCACCCCCAGTGGGCCTCCCTCCTCAGTGGGCCTCCACCCTCAGTGGGCCTCCACCCCCAGTGGGCCTCCCTCCTCAGTGGGCCTCCATCCTCAGTGGGCCTCCATCCTCAGTGGGCCTCCCTCCTCAGTGGGCCTCCACCCTCAGTGGGCCTCCACGCCCAGTGGGCCTCCCTCCTCAGTGGGCCTCCACCCTCAGTGGGCCTCCACCCCCAGTGGGCCTCCACCCTCAGTGGGCCTCTACCCCCAGTGGGCCTCTACCCTCAGTGGGCCTCCATCCCCAGTGGACCTCCAGCCCCAGTGGGCCTCCACCCTCAGTGGGCCTCCACCCTCAGTGGGCCTCCACCCTCAGTGGGCCTCTAGGGGCAGGAGGAATTCTGCCTCAGGACCTACACCTGCCACTTACTCTGATATTTCCAGCCTAAGGAATTGGGATTCAAGAATTCAGCATTACTCTCCCTGGAATTTCCAGGCTCCGGTCTGCCCAGCCGGAACAGTCACCCCCCAACAAGGGCGTGAGTCAGTTCCTTGAACTGATACGTACATCCTTACATATGTTCCATTGCTTCTGTTTCTCTGGAGAGCTCTGGCTGACAGAGATGTGTAACTTATAAAAAGGCCATCAGCGGTTTCACAGACCAGGGACCTTTGCCCAAGGCCACAGTGAAGTGAGGGGACAGGCTGGTGAGCGTCTCCAAGGGATGCTGAGGAGAAGGCCCTGGCTGGGGGGCGGCTCTGTGCCCTCTGGGGCGTGGTGGCTGAGAAAGGGCTGGCTGAGGGTGGGGCGTGGTTGGAGGCGAGAAGGGCAAGGACAGGTGCGCCCGCATGGCCATTGTGAGGACTTGAGATTTAGTTCAGATTTTGAGCACAGCATGGCAAGATCTGACTGGCATTTCTAAAGGCTGCTTGGTAGAGACGGAAGAGTGGAAGGAGAGAGGAAATGCCTTGTGGTTTGGACATTAGATAACTTTTTTAAATTAAAAATAAACCTTGCAATAGTTCTGCTGTGCTTTATAAAAGGAGTTATTCCAAAGGGACCAAGAAAGTTTTAAATAACTTGATTCTTATGAAAACTCAAATTTAAGCCACATTTTTTTTTTATTTGTCATCTTACCCCCAACAGCCTCTATAGCAGGGTTTCTTACCCTTTTTCGTACCACGCACCCCTTTGCCAGTCAGGTGAAAACCATGGACCCCTTACTAAGCCCACACTATACTGTGTATTATTTAATAAATGTATCACATCCACACCAATGCATCCCCACAAGAATAATGTTTATTTTAATTTTCAGTTCAAGTTCACGAACCCCTGGAAATCTTTCCATGGACCCCTGGTTAAGAGCTCCTGCTCTTTAGCAATTCAACTTCTTTTGAGAAATTAATCAAATGACTCTTCTCTCAGCTTCACCTACCTTTGCAGAGCTAGCACTGGCAGTTACTCTCTCGCCTGTCAGGTTTCAGGGATTATCAAAGCCCCCCTGGGCCCAAGGGACCAGGCAAGGAAGGGAGCCCATCTCAAACCATCTCAAACCTCACGGAAGTCAGCTCTGGTTGACACTGCTAGCTCCCAAAGCAGTTATGGAAAAGTCACTTAACTTCCTGGCTATTTTGTTCAGCTAATACAATGGCTGTCATTTCCCAGGGGAGCTTAGGAACCTTAAAGCGTTTTGAGCTAATCAGAAAAGGATGTCACCCACAGGTCTCTCCAAGTAGCAATGCCTCCTCCTACCCATTCTGCCTTATTCTGGAAGGAGCCTCTGCTTTATCTCCCAAAGCAAACCTCTTCTAACACACCTGACCACTGGTATTCTGGGCTGTTTGATCTAGTTCTATGACAGAAAGCTCCCCTTTTGAGTGTTCAGGACTTGTACTGACCCCTGTTTAGGGACAGGTTCTAAGGGCCTTCTGAACACAACTTTTTGGTGACACTGGTGAAAGGCATGCTCTTTTTTTAAGTCCCAACTCCAATCCTACTCCATCGCTCTGTTGTCCCCCGTTCCGAACCACTCAAGCCCATGGGGGCAAGTTGCTGACATACACGATTTGGCTTGGTCCCACTCTCCACAGTTACCCCCTGTGGGTCTCCAGTGGATCCAGTCCCCTTGCCCTGCAGAGAGGTATGTGTGGAATGGGCAGTTTCTTGGACCCTAACTCAAAGCTGCTAAATCAGAATCTTAAGAACGGGGTCCAGGAATCTGAATTTTTAACAAGCTCCTCAGATAATTCTTATGAACACCAAAGTGTGAGAACTACTCCTTTAAAGGTACATTTTGAGGAATAAGAAGGGGAAGGTTATCAAGTTTTTTGAACATTTCAGACGGAAGCACAGCATAGTCATGCACAGATTTAAAATAGCTTAGAAACTTTAAGAGAAAACCTCATACCACTTCCACTTATTCTATCATCTGAGTCTTAAAATTTTGGGTCTTGCACTGTTTATTTCATATTCTCTGTATCTCAGATTTTATCTTTTATGCTTTCAAATTGTCATTCAATTTGACAGTCATATTATATTTTAAGCTCTATTTTCCATTCATAGCTACCTTGGATTTTAGTTTAGAATTACAGAACTCATCAAAAAATGTTTAAATGCTCTCTATCTCTAGCCATCTAGCAACACATACACATATAGTATGTGTATAGATAATACAAACTTTGGTAATGTTTTGGGGATTGCATAGCATATACAAGTTCGTATACTGTTTTTTAGTTTATTTTTTCATTTGATAAACATTTATTAAAAACCTGGCATGGACATATGGACTAGGTCCTGGGGAAATAATAGTGAGTAAGCTTAGCAGCATATTTGCACTCACAGACATTACTGATATTATATTATAAGCTCTTCTCAAAATTAAACACTTTCCAAAATTGTGATTTCTAACAGTTGCATAACATTTGCTCCGATGAATGCCAGGATTTTCCAGCTGTGGATTTTCTAACTGTGGAGACTTTTGGGTTGCGGTCTTTGAAGGGTATATGCACACAAGGGGATGTTACAAGATAGTGCACTGGGGAGCAGGAAGAAAGTATTAGAAATTCTATTTTCATTACAATATTTTCTATTCTATTCTGTGCATGTTTATTCATGGTAGAAATGTACAGTACAAAAAGAACAGTGAATAAATATACATATGTTAAGAGTACATGGTAAAATTATTTTCATTGGTAAGGTATGGTTATCAAAAAACCTGGGAGCCCTTTGAGTTAAGATGTGTCCTATTAGTCACACAAAAATAAATTTTGACACTTTTAAATACATTCTCAGGAGTGAAATTATAGGTTAAAAGAGTATGGACAACAGCCAAAGTGCCTTCAAAAATAGGTGGTAGAAAATTTATGTCCCCAGGATATGAGTGCCTTTCTTTTGTACTATCTTTTAAAAATATTTCTTCCCTAATTTATTAGCTGGAAAGTGACATTTTATTAATGTTTCAATTTACATCTCATTAGCAAGATTAAATTTTTCAACTTTATTAGCTGATTCATTACACTTTTTTTTCCTTTTTTAAATTACTCACATCCTTTGCCTGTATTTTTATTGAGGTCTAAGTAGTTTTCTTATTAACTTTGTGTAGAGATTAATAGAAATATAGAAATAGTAACAATTATTAAAAAAATAATAGCTGATGCTTACTGTGTTGAGCACTAAGGTATACTATAAATATATACATTATTTCTAACCTTCAACAACCAATCCTTTTCAGGGAAGAGGAAATTGAGAATAATGCAGTTAAATAACTTAGAATTTGGCAGGATTCCTATTCCAAATATGCCTCCCAGGTATTTTTTCTAGACTTTCTTATCCTCTTATTTTTATTAATGTGATATGTTTTCTTAAATTATTTAAATTTTATTGTGATCACATTTATCAGTCCTTTCCTTTGTGAATTCTTCCACTGCTTTTATGATGGGAAATCACTTCCACATCCATGAAAAGACATAAATATGCATCAATATCTTTCTTTTCTAGGACTTTATTTTTAAAGTAATTCCATAACCTGTCTGGAATTTCTGTTGGTGTATGGTATTGAATGAATATATGTAATAGATTAAAAATCTTCACTATATTCTCCTTCTCTTTTCAAAAATTTCGTATATATTCTCAGTTGTTTATTTTCCCTATGAACTTTAGAATCATTTTGCCAAATCCTAAAATAAAAGGGGAAAGGAATAAATATCAGCTTTTTAGTATTCAGCATCACTGTCAAAAACTTGGCTCTCTCTGTTTATTCACATTTTCTTTTATTATTATTAGTGAGGTGTGGTAATTTTCTTCATATTGACTCCAGACATTTTTGTTGAAAATTGACCAAAATTTTGTTTTGTTCTGATTTTGAAAGGTCTAAATTTCCCTATCAATATTCACAGTATATTCAGTATTTCTCTTGTACAGAAAAGCTGATGATTATTGTGTGATTATACTATAACCAGTCATTTATTGAATCCTTATCAACTGTAAGAGTTTTCAGAGTTGATTCTATTACGTTTTTACATACATATATTTACAACTTCATCAAATAAAAAGAACTATCCCCTCCTTTCCATTTATGGCATTTTCTACTTTACAACACTGGGAGAAAAACAGTACATAAAACAACAGAGATGTGAGACATTCTTGTCCTGGACTTGAAAGTTTTGCACTTTTAGGAAAGGTATTTGTAAAGTATTTAGTGTTGATTTAAGAGGTAACTGCTTTATCTTGTGAAGAATCTCCCTATTCATTGAGTTTTTAAAATCAGAAATATCTGTTGTATGTTTATCAGATGATTTTAAAAAAAAAAAACCTCTTTCCTCTAACCTATTTGTGTGAAGTATAATGCAGATAAATTTCCAAATAGCAAAGCACCTTTGGATTTCCAGAGTTTTGCTGAATACTTTCAAACTGTTTAGCTAAATTTTGGTTTCAGAGTATTTTACTAAGCATTTTGCTTTGGTATAATACATCACAAATGTTTTACAATTTTTTTTTCAATGTCTCTGTTGGATTTGAGTATCAAGATGATGATAGGGTCATAAAATGACTTGGGCCATTTTTCATATTTTTGTCTCGAATAATTTATGTAGCAGGGGAATAGTTGCTCCATGAAAATTCTAAATAATTTACTAGTAAAATTATCTGCACTAGGAGTCATTTTTATTCTTTTTCCCTTTTAGAGAAATTGAGAAATAATTTAATAATTTACTGTGGCTATTGTCCTACTTATTTGTTATTCGGTTAGGATAATTCATATTTCCTTGGAAATCCACCTCCTTTGTCAAGATTTTCAAATATATTAGAATGAAACTGTATAAAACATCCTTTCATCATTTTAATCTCCTTCATATCCATTGTTAAATCTACTGTCTCACTCATATTACTGTATTTTTCCTACTTTGGTTTGTTGTGTAAATTTATCAGATGTTTATTTCTTTTATTGGCTTTTAGTACCCAAAGAACTAACTTTTTTGCATTTATCAACTATATTTTCCTTTTAAAAGTTAAAACTTATTCTGTTCTTATCTTTATCATGTGTCTTGATTTTCCCATTTAACTATTTACTCTTTAAAATTAAAATTATGAAAAACTGACAGTTATAAATTTGTCATATCCTGTGAATTTTCATATTCTTTTAAGTTTTTGTTAATTAATAACTAGTTTTTTGCAGTAATTTTGTTTGATTTTTTGACCCATCAATTATTTTGGAGAATGTTTTAAATTTTGTGGAGGTTTTTAAAATATTCTGTTTTTATATTAATTTTTAATTTTAATATATTTTGGGAGAGAATCTGATTTTTAACAGTGACCAGCTTTTGTAAATGTTCTCTTTATGTTTGAGAACAAAGTGTGACCCAAGTTTGTAAGAGAACCCAGTATATATATTAAACATTTTAAATTGTAATTTAAATTTTTTATGTCATTTACTTTGTGTCTCCTTTTTCTTCCTAAACTTGATCAACTTGTGTCAGGATTTACCACAATACTGTTTTCAATTAATTTTGCATTGAATTTCTAAGAGTTTCTGTTTTACATATTTAGAAATTATGCTATTTGGTGTGCAATGTTTCAATTAACCGTCAATTGTATTTCCCATCAAATAAGTAAACTATTTTGCAAAATAAATGCATTTATTGCTATTTGTTCTGAATTCTACTTTGTTTTAAATCAATTTTTTGAATTTCATTGATAGACATTTTCTTGTGTGATTTTATCATTTCTATAATATTTTATTTTAATTGTACCTCTCATTCATAAAATATCTGGATTTTCTTAATGCAAACTTGGAGCTTGTGTCTTATAGAGAAATTTAAAACTATTATATTTATTGTTAAAATTAATATGTTTATCCTATTTTTGTTACCTCATTTTTTATTTTCCTGTTTTTCAGTTGAATTTTAATTTTAATTTTTCATTTGTTATGCTTCCTTTGCTTTTTGGAGTTTGTTTTTAGCTGGTTTCATTTGTCATAAATGTGGAAGTTTTACATGCTGCTTTTAATTCTTCAAGTCGTTACTACAGTTTTTGAAAAATAGCTTTTAATTTTCTAATTGTCATAGTTGAAAATATATCATTTAAGCACTCCACTCACTGTGATATTTTTTAAAAAGTAATTGTTTTGTTTAATTTATACAACTATCAACACACAATTCATTCCAAGACTACAACTTAAAAATTTAGAACATATTTACTATTATTATCAAAATATTTTCTATTATAAAAGCTTTTCTTTCAATACTATTTTATACTTGTGCTCATTTTCTAACTAAATTTACAATAATCATCTTGTCCACCACTTTGTATTTAATTAGCTTCAAATTTCAATACCATTCCATTTATTTCATGATGTCCCTTTTCTTAATTTCTTCATGTTGATTCATCTCTCACTTGCCTGATATATTCCATTTAGCAATTTTTAAAAGAAAATTATGTGGGTGGTGAATTTTTTGAGTCCTTGTGTATCTGATATTTTATTTCTATTATCTTCACACATTAAAGATTTCTTAATTGAGCACATTAAGTCTTATCTTCCTACTTTTTATTTACAATTCTGTGGTGGTTATTCAATGGCAACTGAAATTTGTTTCTAAATGGAAATGTTCTGAGAATAGTCTGATTTATCATTCCTTTGTGAATAATATTTTTTTTCCTTTTAAATACCTATAAAATTACTTTTTTTCTCTTTTTTATGCCAAAAAAAGTCCAAGGTATCTGCAGGTTGGATCTCTTTTTCATTGATTTTCTAGGGTTTCTGAGATCACTTTTAATCATAATACTCAAGGAGGTTTCGTTACGGTTTTTTTCCCCCCCACTCAGTTATGTTTTCCTTAACTATGGCCTTAATTATTGCTTTCTTTTTAATTCTTTTGATCTAGTCTTCAGGAAGTATTAGTGTGCTCTCCATTCCCTGTACTTCACCATAATGTCTCTCATCATTTAAATTTCTTCTGACTTTTTCTCTTTCTTTCGCAAGAGTTTTGTGTTTTCACTCTATACACTGCCTTAATAAGCCAGCGGAAAGTCTACATTTTTCTATCCCTTAACGTTAATTTTGATTGCATCATTGAAATGTTTTCTGACCCACTGAACTCCCTTGGCATCGCATCCTGCCTTCTTTCCTCTTAGTCCCTTTTCTTATCTTTTTCTTACTCTATAACAGGAGGGCTATGGATTTGTTTACACCTTTAAGGAGGCTGTTGAATTGTCTAAAATTTTCTTCTGATTCTTGATATCACATTTAGAGCTTTGCTGTTATAGTGTGTTCTGAATATTTCTTTATCTTGTTCTGAAGCATCTTTATATAGGGCCAATACTGTTCTTTTTTTTCTTTCCTGCTTTTCTGTTCATCAAAAGAAAGGTGGCCATACTGTTATTTATTAATTCTAAGCTAAAAGGTGTCCTCCACATTTGCAGAAGTCCACTTAAGTGGATGACAAAATCTCTTTCTCAGATCTACAGTGATGAGGAATTTACTATACATAACTCCTGTTTCATTCCCAGTGCCTTGCGAATTTTTTCCTCTGTCCCTCCTACGATATTTCTCCCTCTACTGGCCATTGTCGTAGCTAAGGAGTATAATGGATTAACTTTTTATCTAGCGTGACGCAGTTGGACTGAAATTGCACCTCCTTCAGACTCCTTTGCCCGGCTTTCTGACACTCTAAAATTGTCCATGAAAAATGCACGATCACCAAATGCAGTGTCCCTAGGGCTCTTCTTGTCTCTTCTCCTTCCCACAGTGCTTGTCATGGACTAACTTCTCTATCTTAGATAACCTAGGCATTTGCCTTCTACCCTTTACTTTCTACGTACTTACTTGTTGGCAATTAAAATGTCACACTGAATACAGAAGCTAAAGAGTGGGAGAATATAGATCTATGTTCAAATTGTCTCAAAATATGATTTTCTATGAGAAGGGGGACACTCTAAATCGATAGTTCTCAGAGTGAACATCTGCAAGGTCTAAACTATCTTCATAATAATATTAAGACATTATTAGCCCTTTCACTGTTTTGACATTTGCACTCATGATGCAAAAGCAATGATGGATAAAATCACTGGTGTTTTGCCACGTATCACAACAACTGCACCAAACTACATTGGTAGTATCCATGAAGTGAAACTTAAAAAAAAAATTGAAGCCAGTTTCACTTAAAAATATCTGTGATGTAAAAATACCAGTTTTATTAAGTCAGAAGCCTTGAGTACACATTATTTTTTAAATAATCCATGAGATGAACTGGAAGTAGGCATAAACCCCTCTGCTGTGTAACAAAATATAAGGAAAAACACCTATGCAGTTGTTTAAGTTGCATGCTTGAAAAAACAGATGACAAACTATGGTTTTTCAGACTTAGGTATTTGGCAGGCAGACTTTTTAGAGAAATGAAAGAAGTGAGCCTGCCCCTACAAGAAAAACTGACAATATTTGTTGCCAGTGATAAAATTCAAGCTTGAAGAAAAAGTTAGAATTTTGGAAAACATATTCACCACCAAGAACGTGACAATTTCCCAATACTTAAAGACTTTTATGGTGAGATCAGCAGTGATATTAACAAACAAGATTTTTTATATTGTATAATGAAATGTGTCAACATCTGTCAGAGCTACATAACACAGTGGAGCAGTATTTTCCAAATGACCAATGCATAATGTTGCAAAATTATTCTTGAATAAAAAGATCTATTCAAAGTAAGAAACAGATAATGGATTTGGGATAACCAAGTACAAAAGTTTACTAATTTAGTTTTCTTTATTTCCCTTCTCCTCCCCCCCACCTTGCTGTTTGTTTTTGTCTTTGTTTTACTGTTAGTGTCCACTCGCTGTGTAATTTTCTGTATCTATTTCTCTTTCTGTCTTCCCTTCTCATTTTTTTTTTCTCCTCTAGGATTCACCGGGATTTGATCCTGAAGGCCTGTGATGTGCAGAGAGGTTACCTGTCACTTGCGTCACCTGAGTTCCTTGTTTCTGTTGCACCTCGCCTTGACTCTCCCCTTCATCTCTCTTTTGTTGCATCATCATCTTGATGCATGACTCCCTTGTGTGGGCACTGACTCACCACTTGGGCTCTCGGCTTGCCACATGGGCACACTTTTTTTTCACCAGTAGGTCCCAGCACATGGTAGGTGGAAACCCCACCACTTGAGCCACATTTGCTTCCCTAATTTAGTTTTCAATTCTACATTGCAACTAATCTTTAAGAAATTACCACTCATCTAATTTTCAAGGGTAAAAAAGAAAAAAAAACACTATGTATATCTTAAAAGATTAGTAAAATACTCTTCCCTTTTCCAACTCCATATCTTCATGAGACAGGATTTTTTTATACACCTCAATCAAAACAAGACATCACAACAAAATAAATGCAAAAGCAAATAAAGGACTCCAATTCTCTTCTATTAAATATCTATTAAAGAAATTTGCCAAAAAATAAAAATATCCTTCTTATTAAACTTTTTACTTTTGGAAAATATAGTTATTTTTCATAAAAAATATTTACATTAACACATATTGGGTTTATTGTAGCTATTTTTAAAAGAATTAACATATAATTGTTATAAAATTTCTTCAGTGTGTATTTCTATTAATAATTTAATCAATACCAATAGATATTATCTACATAAATGAAAACACTTTGGGGTTCTCAATAGATTTTAGGGTATAATGGACTCTTGAGAGAAAAAGTTTGAGAACTACTGCTCTATTTTGTGCAGATTTTGAGCTTCTAAACCAGGAAGTGATAGAAAGGGAACAACTTTTTGTTTTCTGGTTCCAGCTACATAGCATTTTTGCACCACCAACTGCTTTTTTCAAAATTCCATCTATCTTGAAGATATTTACTATCAGAACTATCAGGATATTTTGTTTTTCATATTCTTAGTTCCTTCACATATTTTAGAGAGAAATTGAGAATTTTTTAATTTGAAATTAAAAATATAATTCACATGCCAAAAAATTCACCCTAATAAAGCATACAATTTATTGGTTTTTAGTACATTTACAAGGTTGTTCAACCCTCACAATTCCAGAAAATTTTTCATTAGCCCTTAAAGAAACCCCATACCCATTAGCAGTCACCAATCTACTTTCTGTGTCTTTGGGTTTGCCTATTCTGGACATTTTATATGAATGAAATAATATAATATGTGACCTTTTATGTCTGGCTTCCTTCACTTGGCATAATGTTTACAAGACTCATCCATGTTATAGCATGTAACACTACTTTATTCCTTTTTATGGCTGAATATTTCAGTAAATGTACATAATACCTTGTGTTTATCCATTAATCTGTTGATGGACATTTGTGTTGTTTCAACCTTCCAGCTATTATGAATAATGCTGTTTGAACATTTGTGTTCAAGTTTTTGTGTGACCATCTGTTTTTAAATTTTCTCTGATATATACCTAGGAGTAGAATTTCTGGGTCAAAAGGTATAATCATATGTTTAACTTTTTGAGGAACTGCCAGACTTTTCCACAATAGCTACACCATTTCACATTCCCATTAGAAATGTTTGATGGTTCCGATTTCTCCGCATCCTTGCCAACACTTGTTATTTTCCTTTCTTTTTTTTATAGCTGTTGAGGTGGATGTGAAAGCTATCTTGTTGTGGTTTTGAGAAATTGAACACTTTTGAAATATTACATTTCTGTGTGAAGTCTGGCCTTTCATTTAAGATATTATATGAAAGTTTCCAAAGCTTCTCAATCCATCTTTTTTCCTCAGTACTTTTCTTTGTGCTCTTGAGTCTACTAGAATTATATACACATTTATCTAACAACTTAAAAGATCTCAACATTGCTTTCCTTTTCTAATTAAAAGCTTTATCTTATCTCTAAATACAATGTTTCAAAATTTCCCATTTTGAAGCTTATAGTTTAGTCTCTATATGAACACTTGAGGATGATGGGACACATTTTTGGAGATGTCATGAAGAAGATTATGCCTTATCATTATTTCCATGCTGTATTGTCAGCTTATCAAAAAGACATTATATGAAATTATTTAAACTTTTATTTACTGTGACAGCATCCTTCTAAAATGTGTATATTTTACATTTTTATTTTCCCGGTCTTTGAGATGAATTCTTACTTTCTCAAGAAATTAAACACTTGAATTTTTTTATTAGCCTAGAATATTTTCATAAAAATGTATTTTTTTAAAAAAAATGAAGATTCCCGATATGGTTTGGAGTCAGTAACTGTGAATATTTAAATTAGTAAAAATTCTGTCCAAGTAAAGTCATCCACAATTTAGATTTTCAAAGATGTTCCATTCATCTTTTGAATTATGAATTCAGTGCTAATATTAATGAGCCTTTGCGATATAAAATTGATTTGTAAGTAAATTCTTATTTACATATCCAATTATGTAAATAACTCTCCTAATACTTTGCAAATATTAGAATCATCTTAAATCTATTACTTGGAATTCCAGGTTTCCATGGTGATGGAATCACCTACCTCCCCCTTCTAGATAAAATAGCCATTAAGAACCTGAAAATGACTCAAAACTAAAAACAAGAATGCAGACTGATTTAAAAAAAAAAGGATTTCCAAATTCTGGGGGTAGGGTGGGATGGAAGATAGTGAATATACAGCAACAGAAGTATCTCAACCAGTGATGAATTGGGATGGCTGGAGAAAAGCATTCTGGAAATATGGACACTCTGTAGGAAACCAATTGGCTCATTCTTCTGCCTGGTCCTGGTTCCACCAATATAGAGGAATTTACCCTCAAACTTTTCTTTTTTTCCCTCATACTACCATCTGCTAGGAGCTTCTGTCACTTTTCAAATTCATCTGGAGACTTTGGCTGGCTTCTAGTCCAGAACTCACAAAGATGCTGGTGCATTGCATCCTGGGAGAACAAGTCACATGACAGACCAGAGGAAAATTGGAGAATAAGAGGTATGTTGGAGTACAGTGCCTTTCAGTTACTACATTTAAACAAGAAGGAAACTGGCACTGTTTTTGGCTTCATAGAAAGTCTAAGATTTGGAGCAGGAGAGACGTCAACTTGAGTCTCTCAGACCTCACAGTCTGAGTGCCTGCTGAGCAGCAGAGGTGGACAGATTCTGTTCAATAGCCTCATTGGTCAGCTAGGAGCCAGGAGGACAGGAAGAGATCTGGAGACAACATTGATCTCCATCTGGAGGAATAAACACTACTCAGCCTGGGGCCTCAGTATGTGAGAAGAGTCTTTGTTAAAAGCACTTACTATAGAAAACATCACAAATCATCGAGAAAGGGATTTTCTGGTGAATGATGTTGGGGAAAATGACTACTTGGGGAACTGTCAGCCAAAAAACATCACCTCCCTGAAATAAATTCAGGTAGAATAAAGAGCTAAGCACAGAAAGTGAAACTACAAAAACAGAATTTTTAAAAATATGAAAATTAACTATTCTTGGAATAGGTAAATATTTTTAAACAGAGCAGTGGAAGAAACTGCAAAGGAAAATAAATATTTGCATAAAACTATTGAACCTTTATGTGCCACAAACACTACAATTAAGAGTTTGCAACTGCAACAAATTTGATATACAATGGATTAAGCCTCTCCACAAATTGAAAAAAAGGAAAATGCTCAATAAAGAAATAGATAAAGGAAAGAAACAAAAAAAATAGAATAAGATAGAAAATAAACTGACTAGTATTAAAGGAAATGTAAATTAAATAAACTAAAACCATTATTACTTTTTTCTTTGCAGATTTAAAATGATTTTTTAATACATAATTTTAAAAAAATTTTAAATGTTGGCATAAATATGGCTTTTCCTGAATTACCTCTTTTAAAAAGAATGCAAAGTAATAAAGAGAATAAGAAATAGGAGCACAAACTCCATCTTCAATAAAACTAGGATATATCTGAAACCTTGAGCCACAAAAGCAATAAAAGTCTAATGGGGTAAGGGAAACTTAAGAGAGAGGACAGCCACAACTGTGGAGGTTAGAAATGATACCAAAGCACCCTTCTTCAAGTGAAGGGCACACTCAGAGGTTCAAAACCAACAATCAATACTGGGACTGGGGAGCAGAAGCTGACAAAGAAATAAATTTTCTCTGAATCTTGTTTGGTTCCAAAAAAAAAAAAAAGAAGAGAAAGAAGCACATAAGAAGCCATATTTTCAGGAACATTCTACTGTTAAGACAGAGTTAAGAAGAAAAATTCTGTATTTCTAACTTGTGAGCCACCCTGTGCTAGAGAGAAGTAACATCTAGAAGAACCCCCTCATGTGTATGACTCCATTATTAAAGAAAATCCCCACTTGCACCAGAAACAATCTTGGCATCTATCCTTACACACACACATATAGCTCCAGCTGATTTCTTGTTTTGATGTCTGGGAAGAATTCACTTCATCTAAATATGAATAATAATTTTTAAAAAGTAACCAATCCTTTTTTATAATACTACGAAAAGGTAGGGAGTTGGAAAAGAAAAGGAAGTATCAAGCTAAGAATATCCACCAAAACTTTTGCCATGAGAGCTTTAAAAACATGTCTAATCATAATCTAGGAACTGGATAGCACAGTAAACCAAGAAGTGGGTGAGAAATGTAATTGATGGTACAGATGCAAGAGTGATTGCCATGTCCATAGTATACATTTGGCTCACATTTTCCATACTGCCTCAGTATCAACATAGTACATCTTTTGCATAGATGCAAGAATATTATATTATTACTACTAACTACAGTCCAAGGTCACTCCAGCTGTATACTTCCCATTCTTCTCCACATTCCCAACACCCTGCAGTAGTGATATACATTTGTTCTAGCTCACAAAGGACAATAATCAGATGATACTATTCTATCTGTAGCAAATGACACACCACATTGTGGTGTGTTGATGGAGGGGTGTTGTTTGGGAATTCTGCACATGTGCATGATTGTTTTATAAGTTTACAACTTCTGTCATAAAAAATATATTTAAAAAATAATAATAGGGTGGGTTGGGGGGAAAACATACCAAATGTAAGAAAAGAACTATGATTATTAGTAAGATTTTGACACTATTCTTTCATAGTTTGTAACAAATGTCTCATGACAATGCAAGATGTTGGTGGAGGGTCGATGTATGGGACCCCTGTATGATGTTATGCATGTTTGCTTTGAAAGTTCACAACTTTTACTAAACATTTGTTTATGTGTGTTCATATATAAATGATATAAAGATAATAACAATAGGATTGGTTAGGGGGAAA
Organism: Dasypus novemcinctus; assembly: GCF_030445035.2. Taxonomy (NCBI): domain Eukaryota; kingdom Metazoa; phylum Chordata; class Mammalia; order Cingulata; family Dasypodidae; genus Dasypus; species Dasypus novemcinctus. Next base: position 19,278,060 of record NC_080677.1, read on the forward strand.
ATACTTGGTTTAGTAGTAATTCTCTTTAATCATTAGTTAAAAAGTTTTAAAAACAATGCACATTATTGGTGGTAGGTTGAGATGCTATATATGTTTGTTTGACATTATATATGTTTGTTTTGTAAGTTCACAACTATTACACATTTATTGTTTATGTATGTTTATGTATGAGTGATATATTTCAATAAAATTTTTTAAAAATAAAAAAACATATCTAATCATATTGTTATAAATAGTTAAACTTAATGAAATAATAACCTCTATAGAACAAGAATGCAAAGCAGAGGTTCAATAGCTCAGGAAACACATGGCATGACCACTGATATAAACCATGAGTTGGCAGAGTTCAGGGAAAAAAACAGAAAGACAAAAAAATAAAATAAAACCATTAGGGAAGTGGACTTGGCTCAATGGATAGAGTGTCTGCCTACCACATGGGAGGTCCAGGGTTCAAACCCAGGGCCTCCTGACCCATGTGGTAAGCTGGCCCACACGCAGTACTGATGCGCTCAAGGAGTGCCGTGCCATGCCGGGATGCCCCCCCCCCCGCCATAGGGAAGCCCCATGTGCAAGGAGTGCACCCCATAAGGAGAGCTGCCCCACACGAAAGAAAGTCCAGCCTGCCCAGGAGTGACACCGCACACACAGAGAGCTGACTCAAGATGACACAACAAATAGAGACACAGATTCCCAGTGCCACTGACAAGAATGCAAGCAGATACAGAAGAACACACAGCGAAAGGACACAGAGAGCAGACAACTGGGGGTGGGGGGGAAGGGGAGAGAAATAAATAAAAATAAATCTTAAAAAAATAAATAAATAAAACTACTATATCAATAAAGAAAACATTCAAGCAGTACCTGGGAACATTGACATTCCTAAAAATAAACCAGACTGGTTTGTGGAAAATCAAGTGAAATTAAATACAAATAAAGGAAAACAAAAAGATTTTGAAAATTATGAGAGAGATATTGATAGGTAAAGAATAGAGACAAAAAAGAATACCAGGAGAACCAAAATATTGGAAAAATATTTAAAGTACTCTTCAATAACATTTTCTAAAAATAAAAGAGGACTTGAATCCAGAATTTGAAAAGGCTCAACCTGCCCCAGGAAAAATTGACAGTGAACAGTCAACCCCAAGACATGGTCGTGTTATTAGACATAAAAAATTTGCATGTTATGCTTTCATGGATCTGGAAGGAATCTACTATTTTTCATTTCAGGAGTATTTTACTTTTACTCTGCCAATATCTAGAATATTATTTGCTTTGTACTCTTGCTTTTTGTTTAAACAAGTAGAATCTGTCCACAAAGTCGAAAAAAACAGGACTTTGGGAAAAGAGACAAGAAGGAAGATGTCATGGTTAGAAGGAAGAAAAAAATCCCATTTCTCCTATTTCAAAGACTTAAGGATAAAAATCTTCCATTGGAAGAGTAACCTCAATACTATTATTTGTTTAATAGTCTCACTCAGGAAGACAAAATTTAAAAAACAAAACTATGACTCTACCTATCTGTTCATATTAGTACTCAGAACAACAGGGTTTGATGTCAAAATTTATCAACTTTGGAAGTGTCTGAGCCTAGTAGATTTCTGGAATGCAAGAATAAACTATCACCTCCTTTGGAGAAAGAAAGCCTTCCATTGCATATTTTCTCATTTTGAAAGAGAAAGTTGTAAAAGACATGTAAACCCTATCACCACCCAGCTCTTTACTAACTACCAATATTATAAAAAAAAAATTTTTTTTAATTCCAAAAGCCTTGCATCAAACTACCATTTTCCTCTTGCTTTCACCAAGAAATCCCCAAGCCCAATCATTGCCTGTTGACTTTGTCTTCTAGTCTCTCCCCACAATTCACCATTTCTTGTCCAATTCATTTACAGGTAGCCATTCTTGCTTCTATCAAATCTCCCTTCTGCACCCACGTTGATCATTTTAAATAGCAAATATGATCTTGCTATTATTCTCCCCAACCAGAAGACCTATCTCTCCTTAAGACCCTTCAGTGGTTTTCAATTTTCTTGAGGGTAAGGAACAATTCTTACATGATCTGGCCTCACCTATCTTTCATGCTCAACGTTTCAAACTTTTTCCCAAAGGTTCTCTTGGGGAATGAATCATGTTCACCATAAGACACAATTCAAGTTGTAATCCACATTTCTGTGGGTGTAAACCCATTTGAAAATAGGACCTTTGAAGATGTCATTATTATTTAAGGTATAGACTCATTTGTAAATAGGATCTCCAAAGAGCTTATTTCCATGAGGCCAAATTCAATAAGGGTGGGTCTTAATCCATATAGTTGAAGTCCTTATAAGGAAACAAAATCTAAGCAGAGACACAGATAACTGACAGAAGAAGTAGAAGCCAGAAAGAGAAGCCATGTGACAGAGGCAGACATGCAAACCAAAGAACTCTTATTATTGCCAGCAAGATACTACCAGAATGCTAGAGACTTTGGGAAAAAGCATGGCTTATTGAGACCTTGATTTTGGACTTCTCCCCTCTGAAACCATGAGACAATAAATCTCTGTTGTTTAAGCCAGCCCATCATATGGTATTTGTCCTAGCAGCTCTGACAAACTAGGACAGTCTCTGAACTCTCCTCTGTGCTCTACCTGGAATATTCCTTGCCCTTCGCCCTCTTCCTGGAACCCCGTTGCAGCTCACAGCTACCTCCTACTCAGCATTTGGATATCTGTTTAAACATCCTTCCTCAGAGTAGCCTTTCCTAAGCCACTGCTCCCATTTCCTCTCAATATTTAACTTTTCTAATATGTTTGGTTGCCACTACCTGTATTAATTCATATTTTCTTTCTATCTCTTACTCCCAGAAAATAAAATAAAACATGGTTATTTTGAGGTATCAGGGATCAATGATAAACCTATTCACTTTAGATTTCCATTTACTCTATTATTCAGTGTTGTCAGAAAGTTGCAATCTTGAGCCAGTGACTTATTATCCTCATTTATAAAACAAGAACAACTATACTTTCCATGACCAATGTGAGGGTCAGAGTTGATAATGAATACTGTATGCTTTGACAAGAATAGTGTAATACTAATTAATGTACAAATCATAATTAATATTATTTTCAAAGGCATAATTTGAACAATCATATAGCTGACTATAATATATGGAAAAGTGTCCCCTAGTAGCAACAATTATAGTAGGAAGAAATAAAAACTTTTTAAAATGTTTAGGGATTTTTAAAAGTTTTTTCATTTTGGTTTGTTTGCCAGTGCCGATTACTTTTAGGTGAAAGACGTGGAGTATTTCAAAGCCATTCATACAGCATTTTAGCATTAGTAAGTTTCAAATACCCTAAGAAGAAGAAATGATAGAAGAGTTGGTAAGGGACAGAAAACATGGGCAATTACATACAACATATTCTCGCAGATCCTATGTACCAATGTGCATTAACATGCAAATGAGCTACCCATTTGACATGTACAGAAAAAGAACATTATATTTTAAGTGATCCTCCCTTCACACTAAGAATCCTCAGGGATTGGGGGGAGAGGATTCTAGGGTATGGTGTTACCAAATATTGCTATATGTTTAATGTATCTAAAGAAAGAAAGAGTAGGGGAGAAAGATGGAGAAAAGGAGAGAGGGAGAAAAGAAACAAATGAAGGAGCAAACGAAAATGAAGTGATGAGAAGAGAAGAAAGAATTTCAGGCTTCTCTTGACAAAAGTGTAATGGACAAATTTTACTTGGAATCAAATGTACAAAAGGCAGTTTGACATAGGTAATAAACTGTAAACTTTCCCATTGAATGTCTACTTTCTAGAATAAGTATAAAAGGCCCAGAGAATAGAAAATGTGCCACAGAGTCTCTTGAATTTTCCTGCTTCATCTTGGGAATTATTTCTTCTAAAAAAGGAGCACTAAGTCCTTCTCGCATCATCCTAAAGGGAGTGTTTCATCATAGAGTCACCCTTTTGAAGCCTTTCAAAAATAGTGATAAATCCTGCCTCTTCGGTACACCCTCAGAATTTCTGATTCTATAGATCTGGGGAGTTCTGAGAATTTACCTTTCTGACAAGTTCCCATGTAATGTTGATGCTGCTTGTCTGGGGACCCTGACCTTCAGAAGCTCTGGAAGCCCAAAGACAAGGACCAAAAGTCTTACAAGTAGAATCAAGTTTAAAAAGAGGTAAGAATGTGGACAAATAGGCATGGCCTATCATGGCTATGGCACACATTGGGCACTCCATAAATATTGAGAGAATGAATGACATCGTGTTTTGCTAAAAGCTTCTATGAATTGGCTAATGAAGCAGTTTGTCATAGCGGTCAGGAGCACAGGCTTTGCAATCAGATATATCTAGGTACAAATCTTTCCTTTCCATTCACTGAATTTGTGACATTTGATGAAAATTTCATTTCTTTCTAAGCCTACATGTTTTATATCTTTATATTGGAATCATAATATTGGCCTTATGGAATTGAAGATTAAGAATAATAGTCCTTCAACTAGCCTGATACAGCACCGATTACATTATAAGGACAATGCTTATTTTCTGCTGTTGCCTCAAGGCTCCCTAAAGTTGCATGCACTACCTAATATGCAGAGTGCATCAGAGCTACATCACCTGCTACCCATACGGTCAGCAGTCAGCTACCCATCATCTGCCACAGTTATTGCAAGGAGAGGACCTGGCCCAGTGCAGGATTCATGAATACTTGAGCAAGGGAGAGCCACACAAATGGCAAACTCATAGTTGATTTACACACCTCTCAGCATCACAGTCTTGTGCATCACGAGGATACTCTCAGCTGCACCAGGCAGTTTAAGAGAAGTAAAAACATTTGTGGGTACACTAGGTTTGAGAAAGGACCTAGAGTTAAATCCTTTTTCATGCGCTTCTTGTCCACTCACCCATCCACTTGATCCATACTGTTTCTGAGAATGTCCCCGAGTAACCATTTTATCAGAACAATGGTCCTTTTCCTAGAGAGAAGAACAATCAAAATGAAAGGAATAACTACACCTCAGTGAAAAAAAAAAATCATTTCTTATAAGTCTCAAAAAATATTACTAAAGGCCTGACTCAGAACACTCTCCTATTCATACACAAAAAAGCTTTGATTTTTTACACTGAAGATTAATATTGCTGTAGCCTATCTCTAAAAAACATAAGTAATGTGGCCTTTCTGCAAATGTTCTGATGTCTTCCCATTTAGACACCTCAGCAACCTGAATATTATGTGGGCATTAAGTAACAAGAAGACTATTGAGCATTACCTCTCACTGGCTAATTCTTGGGTGGAAGAAATTTCTAGCCAAATTCTTTCAAACACCTACAATAAAATAAAAGATGACACAAAAACTATAGTCAGCTCCATAGTCTGATCTTCAGCAAAGGTGAGAAGTGGTGATTTGTGTTCAGGACCATCAGTGTCCTTTGCCTCTTGATGTCCTCCTTTGCACTTAGAAAACTGACCTAATCCACTCTACGTAATTATCTGAGGCTCATTCACACAAACATACAAAATAATAAAAACAGATTTAGCTCTTTCTTCTAGATGTCTAAGCCCCATCCCAGTACACTAGGCTAGGTTGTGTTAGGTGCCCTAGAGCCTGGTCTAGGTGTGGGGATTTGCAGGTTTCGAGTGAGTAGTCCAAAATGCTGAAACATGTGGGGAAATAAAAATTGAAGCTAGTGGATTGATGGGGCATCTGGCATGGTGGACTGAGAAGGTCGCCAAGTCATCTCCCAAAACCATTACTATAAAACTGGACACACTTATCAAAAACAACTATTTTAATGACCTGGAAATTGACCAAATGCTTAGAACAAACTGATAAGCACTTATTCGTTGAGAACTACTGAATTCGGGGTAAGAAGACTGAGAAGCCATAGGATAGCCTGGGGCAATACCCACCCTCTCCCTCCAGCTCTGCCTTCATGGTAGTTTTAATAGGGTGGGCAGGTGGTGAACAACCAACAGCTTAATTGGCAGAAGGGGCTGACTTGATATGGAGGAAGTAGTTGAAAAATCCATTGCCCAGGAGCACCATACATATTAAGTAATCATCTTGATGTGTGGATTGGGAAGGCCCGCAGAGTTGCTAGACTGAGGTTACAGTTCTCGTAGGGCCCTGGTAGGCCAGTCAGATTTCACAGCAAGATGCAGGAATGAGACATCCATAGAGACACTTGGTTACTGGTGGTGACATACATGTGCATAGGAGACCGAGGAAGCCCGTGACATTCATCGGACCACCAGGAGGCACTATGCATTTGCCAAGAAGACACCAGAGTGTTTAATGGAAAGTAAAGATCAGACTTGACAACTGCCTGAACTATGAATGGGCTCGTGAACCCATATAAAGATCCACCAACAGAGGTGGGAGACACACTGGTTTGATATTTGAGCCCAACCTCTGACAAATCATTGGCTGGCCATAGGTTATAGAGAAATAAAGTAGACTCCTGGAAAGCCAGCCTGAAAAACAAAAACAAGTGTGTGTGGGGGGTGATGAGCAGAGAAATCAGTGGTCACACATTGTAAGGAAATGGATTTCAAAAATTTAGTTGAAAATTAATAAATGAAGATATAAACAAATGAAAAACAACAATAACACCCAGGGAGGGAGAAATCAAAATCCAGAGTTGCAACAACATGATATTTAAATATGTTCTATATTCCACAATTATGAGCCATGCAATGACATAGGAAAGTATAACTCATATTCAGTGGGAAAAAAGCAGTTAGTAGGAATTCTTTCAGATGTCAGATTTATAGGCAAAGACTTCAAATCAGTATTATAAGTATGTTCAAAGAGCTAAAGGAAATCCCACTTAAGAACTGGAGGCAAGTATTATGACAATGATTTAAAAAAAAGTAAAAGAGGTCAATAAAAATACAGAAATTATTTAAAGAACCAAATGGAAATCTGGAGTTGAAAAGTATGATAACTGAAATTAAAATTTCACCTTCAGAATTCAAAGGAAGGTATAAGATGACAGGTTTAAGTTAGTTTTATGGTGAAGGAGATTATAATAATTAGATTCATGTTGTAATCTCTAGCACAACAACCAAGGAAATAAATAACTCATAGAGTAAAACATCAACAGAGATATTAAAATAATACCATAAAAATATTTACCTAAAAAGATATTTACATTCAAAGACAGTAAAGGAGAAATAGAGGAACAAGAAATAAACAAACCAGAGACAAATAGCACATTGGAAGATGTAAATCCAACTGTATCAATAATTACATCCTACCTGAATCAAAAGTCAAAGATGGTCAGACTTGGAAAAAAACCCATGATACAATTACATGTTTTCTATAAGGAACATACTTCAGATTAAAATAAAGAAATAAGTTGACAGCAAAAGAATGGGAAAAGATATACTATCAAACAGTAACCATAAGAGAGTTGGGATACCTATATTAATATCAGACAAAATAGATTTTAAAGTAAGAACTATTACTAAAGACGAAGAGGGATATTTCATAATGATAAAAAGGTCAATGTGTAAGGAAGATGTAATATTTATAAGTGTATATGCATCTAACAAAGGAGCCCCAATCTACATGAAAGAAAAATTGACTAAATTGAAAGGAGAAATAGGGATTACAGCAATAATAGTTGGAGAATTCAATACTCCTTTCTCAAAAATTGATAGAACAATTAGAAAATCAGCAAGGATATAGAAAACTCAAACAACCCTATCAACCAACTTGACCTAACTGACTTTTATAGAACACTTGACCAATTCACAAGAAAATATTCATTCTTTTCATATGCAAATACTGTTTTATATTCCCTATAATACTAGGCCAGGGTCAGTAAAGTATTTCTATAAAGGATCAGATAGTAAATATTTTCAGATGTACAGGCTGCATGCAGTCTCTGTCACACACTTTTCTTTGTTTTTTAGCATTTTAAAATTGAAAAAACTATTCTTAACTCAAGGATTGTACAAAAGTAAACCATAAACCAGATAAGGCACACAGTCCATAGTTTGCTGGTCACTTTGCTAACCAATAAAACAAATATCAATACAGTTTAAAAGATTCAACTCATACAAAATACAGTCTGTGACTACAACAAAATTGAATTGGAAACCAACAAAAAGAAGTAATCTGATAACCCCTGAACATTTGGAAATTGAACGTCACACTTCTTTAAAAACCATGAACCAAAGAAGAAATTGCAAAATGTTTTGAACTGAATGAAAACAAAAACACAACATATTAAACTTTATGGTATGCATCTAAAGCAGTGTTTAGAGGAAAATTTATAACTATATTGAAAAAAAAGGTCTCAAATCAATAACCTAAGATTCCTCTTTAAGAAATAAAAATAAAAAGCCAAACCAAACCCAAAAAAGTAGAAAAATGGAATAATATAAATTCATGTGGGAATTGAAGGTATAGAAAAAATTAGAGAAAATCATGAAACCAAAGGGTGATTCTTTGAATAGATCATCAAAATTAGAAAATCTTTAATCAAGAAAAAAAGAAGGAACAAATTGCCAAAATCAAAAATAAAAGGGAGTATTTTTACCAGCCATAAAGAAATTAAGAGGATTACCAAGGAAAACTGTAAACGACTTTATGCCAACAAATTTGACAACTTACATGAAATGGACAAATTTCTAGAAAGATTATCTAAGCTGACAAAAGGGATATTCTGTATATACATATAACCAGTAAAGAAATTGAATTAATAATACAAAAATGTTTTCCCAAAGAAAAGTCCTATCTTAACTTGTTTCACAGATGAATTACATTAAGTGTTTAAATACAACTCCTTCAAAACCTCTTTCAGGATCAGAGGATAAAGAAAGTAGGAAGACTTTCAAAATCATTCTATAAGACCAGTATTACACCCCCCTTTTTTTCTTTTTGACTGTCTTTTTTTTTTAATACATCACACAAAATGTTACATTAAAAAATGTAAGAAGTTCCCATATACCCCACTCCCCACCCTCCCACACTCCTCCAACATCAACAACCTCTTTCATCAGTGTGGCACATTCATTGCATTTGATGAATACATTTATGAGCACTGCAACACTGCATGGATTATAGTTTACATGGTAGTTTACTCTCTCCCTCAGTCTATTCAGGGGGTTATGGCAGGATATATAATGTCCTGCATCTGTCCCTGCAATATCATTCAGGACAACTCCAAGTCCCAAAAATGCCCCCATATCACACTTCTTCTTCCCTCTCCTTGCCCTCAGCAACTCTCCTGGCCACTGTCTCCACATCAATGATAGAATTTCCTCCATTGCTAGAGTCACAATAGTTCTATAGTAGAATACTAGTAAGTCCACTCTAATCCATAATTTATTCCTCCATCCTGTGGGCCCTGAGATGGCGATGTCCATTCCACCTCTAAATTGAGAGGGGGCTTAGATCCCACATGGCTGATGGATGCAATTCTGCTTTCAGTTGTAGACTCTCTCAGTTTCCCAGTGTGGTGGTTGACCATCCTCACCAATCTGTTAGCTGACCTGGGTAAGCCCAACAGACTGGAGAGTGGGTGTTGCAACTCTGCTGAGGCTTAGGGCCCAATTGGCACATGGACAGTCCAGAGATTCAAGTCTCCTGAGCATACACCAACCCCAGTGTCAACCATAGGTTCAGTAAAAGTGACAGAAGAGGCATGTGTAAGAGACGCCACATCTGAGTTCAACTCTATCACATTCAGGAATACAAATTCCAAAGTAGGGCCCACATGGCCAGGCACTTAACTCCAGAGCCATTTGCCATGACTGTGGGACCTTGGTGTCTCCATAGCCTACAGGGGCACCACAACCTGGGGTTGAATCTACTTTGGGTGTCTCTAGGATACTACTGAGATGTGCATAAGCACGACCTCTCTGATGACCTCCCAACTCATTTTGTAATCTCTTAACCATACAAACTCATTTGTCTTTACCATTTCCCCCTTTTAGTCAAGGTCTTTTTTCTAGTTGCATCACCAGCTGGTGCTTGCTAGTAATCCCTCAGTGCCAGGGAGGCTTATCCCTGGGAGTCATCTTCCATGCTAGGGGAAAGGTACTGTATTTGCATGCTGTGTTTGGCTTAGAGAGTGGTCACATTTGAGCAATATGAAGGTTCTCAGGAGGTAACTTTTGGGCACCCTGCAGCTTAGGCCTAGTTGAAATTTCAAGCACACAGGCACATAAGCATAGTCTTCAGTATCAAGGGGCCATCACTGGACCATCCTTATCCACTGGTCTTTGCCCTTGCACTTGGAGGATTGTTGCTGTTCTATTGGGGAATGCAATGGAGCTCCCCAGGATGGGAACTCAACACTTCCTCAGTTGTCATGTATAATTCTACCCACTATGACAATACCCAATGAACATCTGAACATATCTATATACCCTATACATGTCTTGGAGTACTCCCTCCCACCCATGCATCCCCCATCAATGACACCCCACACCAGTGCTCCTCCCTTGCCATAGTCAAACCCCTATGTGATCCAAAACTTCTTTAAAAATGAAGCCTACTATATTGCCAAATTCAATTAGTAGGAAAATGAAATAGTAATGATAGGTTTAAAAATTAGAAATAGTATACATAATAATTTAGAAAAACTAAAATAAAGTAAAAAATAAATTGGGGTGTTAAAAAATTAAAAATATCATAAAACTTTTTTTTTTTGATGTTTTGCCTTTCGTCACTGTAATAGGTGTTGCCTGTATGTACAGTGGCAAGGCAATCTCTTCCATTTCTTCCTCAGACTACATCCTTTTTTAAAAAAAATTTTTTATTATGTCTTCAAAAAAGTTTTAGGTCACAGTAAAGTCACATATAGAATATAGGGGACTCCCATATGCCCAACTTCAATCCCTTTTCCCCTTTCCCAGCAATGATCTTTTTATCTGTGGGTGTGACATTTGCTACAGCTGATGTACAGATATTGAAACATAGCTGCTAACCATGGTTCCATTATGGTTAACAGTACGGTTTATATTTTAGACTACACATTCATAAATTTTGGTTACATTATGGTTTACATTATGGTTTACATTTTAGATCGTACACTTTTATTATACATTTTTGGTGATGCTTAACATGGCTTGTATCCAACATTGCATGATCTTGTGGAACACTTCCACTACCCCCCAGTTACTCCTTCTTCTATCTATTCTATTCCTGTCTCCCCCTCTCCTTGGGACCCACAGTGACAACCAAGCTTCACTGCTTGAAGGACAAGGTTCATTGATACAACAATGCTGAGGGCTTGATGCACTAGTCTGTCCTCCCCCATTGGAAGCCACCCATGCTCTTGAGAGTCACCTTCCCTTCTGTTTGAGAACATCAGGCTCCCCAGGATGGGGGTACAACACCTTTCCACCCATTGAATGGGTCTCCACCCAATGATATAACACACAATGACATGATGAGCACTCACACACTCCCTAGAAGCCTGCCCCATCTGTGCCAGATGGCCCCCATCAAACACCTTAAACCAGTAACCCTTCCTTATTATGTTTCCTAAAGAGTTTTCTCAACATTATAGTTTCAACCACGTACCTAACAATCTCCCGTGTTAACCTGCTCTCCTCCAACTCTTGCCCCAATCCCATGGGCCATCTGACCCATCCTCCCAACCTTAGCCCTCTCAAGCCTGCAAAACCCAATCCAATAGTATCCCTATGCCCCCATTGTATCTTTTCTCTGCACAACTACTTACCTCCACTTTTTTATGGATTTTGCCCATGTAGATGTCAACTCTCAAAGTATTACCCTCTTAACAAGCCAGCCAAAGATATCAAAAGAAAAGAAAATTGTAGCTCAAAATCTCTCATGAACATAGAGCAAAACTCTTAAAAATTAGTGAAAAAAAAATCAACCAGCAGACTAAAAACCATTTTTTTTACAGTACAACCAAGTGGGACTTATTCCAGTAATGTATAGTTGCTCTGACATCTGAAAATAGTCTGACCTTCTCGCTAGAGGTAGAAAACAGAGGCACTTGATAAAATTCTGTATCTATTCATGACTTTTTTTTTTTACAAAAAGAACTCGATGAACTTGGAATCAAAAGGAATTTCCTCAACCTCCTCTGAAAAATTAAAGGTATCGAGATTGGAAAAGAAGAATTAAAATTCCCTGATTTTCAGATCAATGGAACAAAATTAAGATTCCAGAAATGAACTCTTACATTTATGGGTGATTAGTTTTTGACAAAGGTGCCAAGACAATTCAATGGGCAAAATTATAGTCTTTTAGCAAATTGTTCTGGAAAAATTGGATATCCTTACGCAAAAAGTAATGAACTTGGATCATTACCTCACACTACACACAAAAAAAAGGAAATAAAAATGGACCATAAACTTAAATGTTTAAACTTTAAACTATAAAACCCTAGAACAGCAGCTCTCAACTAGGATAATTTTGTCCGCCTGGGGATATTTGGCGATGTCTGGAGATATTTTTGGTTCTCACAACCAAGGATAGGTAGTGCTACTGGCAGTTAGTGGGTGTAGGCCAGGAATGGTGCTTTATATTCTACAACGGACAGGACTGCCCATCACAACAAACAATTACATAGCCCCAAATGTCAATCATACCACTGCTGAGAAACCCTGTTCTAGAAAAATCATAGGAGAAAATCTCCATGACCTGGGTTAGGTAAAGTGTTCTTAGATATGACACCAGAAGCATGATCCACTTTTTAAAATAGTCAAACAGATATTATTAAAATTAGTAACTTTTCATCTTCAAGAGAAACCATTAAGGAAATTAAAAGACAAGCCAATGACTGGGAGTAGTTATTAGCAAATCTTATTTCTGATAAAGGACTTTTACCCAAATATATAAAGAACTCTTCAACTCACAAAGAAAGTAAACAACTAATTTTTAAAATACGAAAAATATTTGAATAGGCATTCACCAAATGAGATGTACAGGTGGCTAAAAAGCGCAATAAAACGGGCTCAACTTCTTTAGCCATTAGAGAAATGCAAATTTACGAGATACCACTACACTCTCATTAAAATGATTATAATAAAAAATACAGGCAATACCAATTGTTGGTGAGAATGTCGAGAAACTGGACCCCTCATACACTGCTGATGGTAATGTAAAATGGTACAGCCATTTTGAAAAACTGTTTGGCAGTTTCCTAAAAAAGTGAAACATAAATATATCAATATGACCCAGAAATTCCATTCCTAAAAATCTACTTTAGAGAAGTGAAAATATGTTCACACAAACATTTGTATATGAATGTTCATAACAACATTATTCATATTAGTCAAAGACTGGAAACAATCCATCAACTGTCCATCAACCAATGAATGGATAAATAAAACGTAGTAGAAATTAAAATGAAATAGAAAATAGAAAGTAGATTTAACAAAGCCAGAAAAGGCAAAGTTGTACTGTCAGAAAGCAGAGCAGTGATTGCCAGGATTAGGGGTGGGGGTAATAACTGGCTGCAAATTGGCACAAAGAAACTTTGGAATGACAGAAATGTTCTAAAATTGCATTGAGGTGATGGTCGCCCTACTCTGTAAATTGACGAAACACCATTAATTCATACATTTACAATGAGTGAATGTTATGGTATGTAAATTATGCCTCACTAAAGATGTTTTAAAAAAATCAAAGCTAGTCATTGTTTCAATGAGCCCAGCCCCAATGTGAGAATGCAGGTAATGCAAAGGAAGATGGAAGAAAGCAAGAAGGTGTAAGGCAAGTAAAGAAAAACTAAGGAAATGCCACGAATTGCCTAAGTTGCAATGTGCCTAAAATCTGGACAGGGAGGGAGCGTGGAGAGTTGTAACCTGCCTGGAAACTGTTAAGGAGGGCGGGGGTCGCCCCAGGCTTGTGTATAGAAAATTCTAGTGATCCAGTGTATTGTAAGGTGGGTGTGTGAGATTCCCACCCCCCCACACTCACCCCGCAACCCCGCCCCCCACTGGTCCTGGAGCTGACAGCGGTGCAGCTGAGCTGAGCTGTACGTGCAGGGCGTGAATTCTTGATTCATTGCCGTGAGGAGTTGAAACAGATAGAGAGGTGTCCTACAGGCCCAACCTCATTGTTAAAAGCCTTCAAGAGCCTCAAAGAAAGACAGTGCAAAGAGCAAGGATGACTGTGTACCCAGGGATGTCACCAACAAGAAGGCCATCGGCTCCTTGTGCCAATCTACCTTTACATGAGGCATTGCAAAATAAATTAAACGAGAAATAGACAAATCTGTGCCCATGGAATGATCGCAGATAGGACTTCATCTTTTGTGCTTTCAAAGAAGACTATGGTCTCTGTAATTGGCAGGTATCATGTTGCTCAGCTGAAACAATCACATTTACAGTAAGTATCACAGACCCCTTATACAGCATCATATGAAAAATATCTTCTATTTCTCACTGCTACCTGGGCACAGCTTTTACATAAAAATGCCCATATTTACAAACTTATTCATTGGCTTGGTCAGGCAATTTTTAGGCTGTGAGAAATAACATCCTGTGTTGACCATAACAATTTGTAAGAACAGAAATGGATTTCTAATCATATTACAGTGTGGTTCAGTCTGGAAAAAAAAAAAAGCAACATTCACTATTCTATGACAGGTGGTAATTTTGTAAAAATTACTTTATAAATTTGGATTAGTCTCAGAGAAAACAAACATGTTTTAATTTTAAATCACAATGCTATAGCCTGCTCCTTTATTATATACAATTGTCTCAAAAATATCTTGAAATATTTCTTTTTTTTTTTTTAAAGATTTATTTATTTATTTAATTCCCCCCCCTCCCCCGGTTGTCTGTTCTCTGTGTCTGTTTGCTGCGTCTTGTTTCTTTGTCCCCTTCTGTTGTCGTCAGCTGCACGGGAAGTGTGGGCGGCGCCATTCCTGGGCAGGCTGCACTTTCTTTCGCGCTGGGTGGCTCTCCTCATGGGTGCACTCCTTGCGCGTGGGGCTCCCCTATGCGGGGGACACCCCTGCGTGGCAGGGCACTCCTTGCACGCATCAGCACTGCGCATGGGCCAGCTCCACACGGGTCAAGGAGGCCCAGGGGTTTGAACCGCGGACCTCCCATGTGGTAGACGGACGCCCTAACCACTGGGCCAAGTCCGTTTCCTGAAATATTTCATTATCAGAAATGGAACAGTCGTGCTCCAGATCTGGATCTACACATAAAATAGACCTATAATCCCTGCATAAATATAACCATATTGGCATGTACTTTTATGCACAACAAATTCTTGAGTGAGAAGTGTCTTAAAGGAGTAAGAAAATCATATGGAAAGCTGAAGTAAGCATGAATTTTTTTTTAAGATGCTTTAGATTACATAAATGTTACATAAAAAATATAGGGGATTCCCATATGCCCTACCCCCTCTCCCTCCAACACTTTCCCCCATTAACAACATCCTTCGTTAGTATGGTAAATTTGTCACAATTGATGAACCGGTGTATGAAGCAGTGCTACTAACTGTGGGCTGTAGTTTCCATTGTAATTTACACCCTGTCCTGCACAATTTTGTAGGTTATGACAAAATAGATAATGGCTTGTGTCTATCATTGCAATGTCATGCAGGACAATTCCAATGTCCCCAAAATGCCCCCATATTACACCTATTCTTCCCTCTCCCTTGAGCTTCTCTGAGAAAAGATACTTCACAAATGTAAAATAAAATGAAAATGAAAATGAAACCCATACATTCTTTTAAAATATCACAGGGGTCATTGTTTACACACATTCTTTCTTCACTTCCAGGTTCCCAGATTCTACTGTACACACAACTCCACTAGGGTACTTGTTCAAAAACATACTTTTCAACGCTCCTTCACTAGAGATTCTGTTTCAGTGGGTCTAAGACTGGCCCAGAAATGGGGGGATTCTGATTCAGGTGGTCTGAGAATCACACCAGGATCAACACTGTCTTTTCCAAAACCTATGGAAAAGTGCTTACAGCAGAGAACATTATGGAGTTCATGAAAACCTAGATAACTGGAAACGAGAGGACAGAAAAGATCTGGACTAAACCAAGCAAGCAATGTGAAGATGCTTTCCTTTGGATGATTAAAATAAGTATATTAAAACCCAGCCCAACCTAGGTAACACCTATGAGCATTTAAGCAGCGCAATGGCTAATAATAACTCCTTGATTACTGTCCTACCGGACATGCAACGTGGCCAAAGGAATCTGCATGGGCATTTCCATGTTCTTTTCTGGTTATAAAATCCACAATCACTCCAATGTGACACATTATATGAGCTAGAAATCATGTCTTCACTTTAAATGCTGTAAATCAATAAAATTACATTGTAGCCATTGACAACACATACAATTTTGCCTGTTTGATGCCCCATTACAGCAATTGCACTCGCCTTGGTTTAGAAAGCAGTCCTTCTCTTCCTTAAGTGAGTGTTACAGGGCTGTCCCCTCCTCCTTGGTCTCCTTGCATCCAGGACATACTTACAGGTAGGGGAATAACGTCACACAGATTGCTCTCGTAAATAGACCTTGCTACTTTTGCAGTATTGGTGCCCACTTCTAGGCCAGATAGTAAGATTTCCAAAAGTTCTATTTTTTCCCAATATATTTTCTTGCCATTTTTACACTACAAGTCGGTGAAATGGAAGACTGCATTCCTGAATTAAATGTGTGGTGTTAAATGCAATAATGTGCAAAATATAACTTGTTAAAATTTGGTTCCCACAATATAGTTATAAATATAAAATATAAAATTTCTACAAGGAAAAATTAAGGAAAATAATCTTATGGGGCAATCAGAAGCCTAACACTCTCTCATTAGCCTTCCTCTCTGGTTCCCAACCTACAGAGAATTTACATACACTCAAAGATCACTTGCCCAATGAGGGTCAAAGCACCAATTTTATTCATGTCCTGGGAGGGGTCCCCAAATGCTCCAAAGGCAAAGCTTCTGATTGGAGGATACAGTATAGGGGAGAGTTTGAGACAAAAGGAAGACTTTTTTCCTCTCTGCTTCAATTAGCAAAAGGTTAGTGTACACTGAAGTCATGACTTAGTCAGGCACATGGAACAGAAAAGCCTAAACTAAGAAGAGCAGGCATCCAGCAGACTCTGGTAAGATCTGTTAACCATTTGGTGATTGGCAGGCTGACATCAAAGGGAATGAGCCTAGGGGTGGGGCTTACACCATTTGTTGATCACTGTAACTGTCAGCATATGCCAGGTTAAGCTACAGTAACAAGCAACTTCAAAATCTCAGGACCTTCAAATATTTTTTTCTTGCTTATGCTACATGTTAATCATGGGTTGGCAGGAGCTCTCTGTTTACCACATCACTCAGAGATCTGCTAAAAAATGCTCCATCGCAGCACATGGTCCCATGATCACTATAGCTGAAGGTCACACAGCAGCAATTATATGTTCTATCTGGGCAGTAACACGTGCTACTTCTCCCCACAATCAATTGGCCAGGTCTCTTCAAACAGCTCTTCCGAACTTCAAAAGGTCAGAGAAGCACAATTCTCCTATGAACCAGAAACCTGTAAACTTCAGGAATGTATGTCACAGTGGGGAGTAGCACTTTAAAAAGTAACTATTTATTTGACTACTTTCTCTCTATGTATCTCATAGCTTGACCACTCACATTTTAATCACCCATTTTCTTCTGCTTCCTTTAATGTTTTATTTCACTTTCTCAACAAGCATTGAAAGGATACCTATATAAAAATTTATTTAGTGGGAACAGCTGTTCCCTCTGTTGACACCTCCTCCCTCTTCTATCCCCCCGCCCACCCCCCCCCCCCCCCCATACTTTAGAGTATGTGTCCAAGAAGCTAAAAGACTGTGCCATAGGGAACTGTGACATTTAACATACTGGCCAGTCATTTGTAAACTTGCCCAATGGATGCTTTTGATTCTTACCAATCTACTTAGCCATTCTTTCTCCCAGGGGGAACAAACAGTAAAGAAACAGAGAAGAGATCAGGAGTGTTCATTACAACAGTGTTTGGGTGGGAATGGAAGTTCTTTTTCCATGTGGAGGATGCATGTGGAGGAAGTGAACAGATATCCTCTAATAAGTTCATTATTTCAGGTTGGAAATACCCTTATAAATATTAAATAAACCTGTATGACATAAACAAATTTTGAACACTTGTAAGGGAAAACAAATCTTAAATATGAAGAAAAGAAAAATAATGTATTGGAAGAAAATATTTACAACACGTATAACAAAAACATAGTATCCATGATATATGAAGAATGAATATAAATCAATAAGAAAGGACTAAAAAGAAGTATAATTACCACTAAACATATAAAATATGAGTAGCCTCACTGAAAATTTTTAAAGGTATCTGTTTTTGGCCTATAAAATTAGGACAAATCTAAAATGTTGATAATACCAAGTGATGGCCAGAAGATGGTAACTTGGTACATGTACAAAATACAATAGCGTTTTTGGAAAATAATTTGCCAATATTAATCAGATTTTAAATTTGCATGTCTTATGACCAAGAACCTTCACTTTGAGCAATATGCCCTACAGAAAGACTTCCACAGGTAGATAAAGAGATATAATAATATTTTTACAGTATTGTTTAAATTCTAAAAAATTGGAAAAGCATAAAAGTCTATCAAAAGAGGGATGATTATATCCATCCAATGGAAGATATTGCAACCATAAAACAAATCAGATAAGAGTTACAGATACTGATATAGAATGCAGACTACAGTACACTGCTAAGTAAAGAACAAGTTATAGGATAAAATATATATTATGGGCCAGTGGTATGTTGGGAAACCAGATCTTATTTCAAAAGAAGCCTGATTAGTTTTTACTAATTTCCATTAGTTAAATACCTTCTCTATGGCCAAATTCAAGCCACCAAACGTTTAAAAACCAACCTGAAAAATTCCACAGATCACTGCTTTGGACTATTTTCACTGTTTTAAAAAATGTATATTTCTGTAAGTTTGGGAGTATGTATGTGTTTGTGTGTTAGTGTAAAGACACAGAAAAAAAAGACAGAATGGGTAAACAGAAACTAGAGAAGAAAAGAGACAAAGTGTCACTTTGTACTTTCCATATTCAGATTGGCTGAATGTGTTATATTGAAAATGCATTGCTTTAATAATATTCTTGAATTAACATATATTCCTTATTATCATAGAAGTGATCCAGGATAACCATAGAAAGAATGGGAAATATAAAAGAGGATAAGGGAGAAAATGAAAATCACACTTTTTCTACTTCAGAATAAATACTCTTACTATTTAGGTGTATTTTCTTCCTGTTGGTTCTCCTAGAAAATATACTTTGGGTTTTTTTTCCCAAAACCAAATTTACGTTTTATGAATAGTTTGTTAACTGTACATACATTTTGACTCCATTTCTGTTTAGGAAATAATGTTTGTTACTATCTTAGAAGTGCCAGTAATTATTGATTAAAGATAAAATTACAAAATATGTCTTAAAGGATAACTAGATTTTATTAAATGCAATTCAGATTAATACTATGTAACAAAATTTAATTTTTTAAAGCTACTAAAAACATATAGATAGGTTTTATGGCAGTAGAGATTAAGAAAAGCCATTAATGGATGCTACCTATATATTATTTTACATGCAAGAAAAGTCTTTTCCTTGTAAAGCTTGCAACAGAAAAAAAGATAAAAGTTGACTGAGTTAATACCAGCTAAAGAGAGTTTAAGGGGAATAAGAAGGGTTTCACAGATATGTCAGGAAGAAAAGAGGTATTAGAGAGAAAGCAGGGCCATTAATAAATGGGAGGGATGATGAAATTGGTGGTGACTAAAATGGCAGGGCTACCAGTGGCTTTTATATATATATAAATATCAAACTTTAACAAGAAAAGTAAAGAAAGCCAGTGCAGACATTTAGGAAGTAATGAAAATCTTGTCAATACAGCTGCTGATAAAAAGCAGGTGAGGGAATTCAGTACAACCTGCTGAAGTCCAGTATTCCAGAAAACTGAGTTCACCTGGGATATGAAGCCATCAAATTGAGCTCTGTCCCTAATCCAATATTTTACTATGTCGAACCCCAATCAAACTTCTGTTTTCGTAGTCTAATTTCCAGTTGCATTCTCCATCTAACCTCACTCATTGCTCAAAAACCAGAAATGCAAACTGTTAGCATTTCTTTCATCAAGTATTACTTTCAGAGGTATCTCAGCACTGAGAGTCTGGGTAATTATCTGTGTTTTGAGCCATTTGTTTTACTTGGGGCTATTAACCCATATACTAATGGCCTTTTAACCAACCTACCCCACTCCCTAGGTTATTTAGGTAATTGATAGAGCACAGATACCCATTGAACTAATTAGAATTACTTGGAATCACTATTGTACTTTTCCTTTTGCAATTACGGAGAATGTCTACAATGAGTGGGTAAAGAAAAAAAATAGTCCTTTCTTTCTTTCGTTAAGCTAATGCAATTAGCTGATGCTTCTTTAAAGGGGCTCATCTATATGTCACAAAATTAAATATGTAGACATCAGAGAATATAGATGACAAAAAATCAGATTTCAATGGAAATTAATTAGGCTTTTCAGCTATTGATTCTTCTTCTTCTTCTCTTTTTTTAAATTGTAGAGAACAAATTGAATATCCCAGAATCAAGGAAACTGAACATGATGCTAGCTGTAAAATACATTCTGTAAAATGCAAGAGTAGCCCCTTCCCAACCCAACTTTAGACCACAGTAAAATAGTAGGGGAAATGTTGAGAAAATCAGATAGAGAATAATGGAATTGTGGAACCAATAAATTGTGAATCAGTAAAGAAAGAGACACCCCAGAGGCCCTAATCCAAACTTGAGTCAATATTGTGATACAATTGTCGAATAAAATGTATGTGAATTCAAATTGGCTTGAATTCATGCCCTTAGCCCATGTATTTATACGTCACCTCTTCCCAAGGAGCTAAAAGCATTTTATAAGCAGGGTTGTCTTCCATCTTTACTAAGCACCCACATTTCACCCTTCTGGTGTCTCTATGGTGACATAACAGAGAGACTGGAGTAAGAAGTGCTCTCATTTGCCCCCAGACAAATCAAGAAGATACAGCTACGTTCAGCTCAAATAGTGTTGTTTTCAATGGGACATACTTTTCACAAGTCACCATTTAACCAGAAAACTGAATGGCAAACACTAAACTCAGTATGGATACTTTATCAGGACTTTTAGGAGTTTAGTAGTTTTATTAAAGAGGTTTTTAAGGGTCTAGAAGAACGAATAAGCACTGCACTTAATTCCAAGGTTATAATAAAGTCAAGCCATATTGAAAAATGGGAAGACATTTCTCCAAGATTCAAACTGCCTGAAGGCTAAATCTCAGAGATGTGAGCGCTTTTGTGGGGCATTTGCTATTGGTTATCTCTTTTGAACTAACTTACATCTTTTGGGATTCAAATACATTTATTCCTGGCAAAGGTGAACCTACCTATTTCTCTGAAAAATAGAGGGCTTAAAATGTTCATATTCAAATTTCTTAGAAATATTTGGCTTAATTTCCCCCTGAAACACATGCATATTTTAACATGCAGTGGGAACTAGACTGCCTAACCTATGAAAAACCACAGTATAAGGAGATGGCATGCCAGAAAAAAATGCAAATTGCTCCTATATCCTGGTGGGACAGAGCAGATTCTCCAGATAGTTCTTCCAAGGGAAGTTGGATCTTCCAATCCTGTGCTAAAAAGGGAGAAGCCCCTTAGCTGGTAAGCCATATTCTTCCTTAGTTTTTGAGTACTCGTTTAGCTGGAGCTTCTCTTGTCACACATGTACATTCAACTGTCCCTTTCAGTACATTAACTGGAAAGTGAAAGATTCCAACATGGGCCTCCTCTTCAGATCTGAACATTGACCAACTATGTATTTGAATTATAGGAGATTTATAGGAAATGGCTTATCATGTATTTCTCTGTTGCCTAAACAAATGTGGTAATAAAAGGGAGGTGATGTTTTACTTACTCTTGGCCTTCAGAAAACTAGAAAGATATGATGGTTCTCTACCAATGGACTTCTAAAAGTCAGAGTGCTGGGGAAGATTTCCAGAGAGCATGGTCAATCAAAATCTTTTCCCAGAACTAGACCAGTTTTTGAGAACAATCAGTAAACGTGACTGTTGACCTGTGGTACTAGAATCATGGAAGGGGAGCCTCCAAATAAAAATAAAAATGTGTAAGTGCAGAATAAGATTCTGCACTTCTTTATTTACCTGACATATTGTTGGAGACACAGAGAAGAAAGCAAACATAACTGGGAAATGAGATCTTCCCCAGAAATGGCTGCAATCAATGTCTTCTTGGGGGGTAAATTAAAGCAAAAAAGAAGGCAGCCTTTATCACTGAAATCAAAGAAAATCCTGTTTGGGTCTAAGATATTGAAAAAATTCCTCACGAGCAGATCTGTGTGAAAATATGACCCCTGAGATGTGCCCAAGTCCTCCACCACCCAGCCCCAGGTTCTACTGAGTAAGTGTTCTTTGCATAAGGTAGGGCTGCTGAGGGGATACTTTGTGTGCTCATTTTTTTCTGAGATCTCAAAAGAAAAAATGAAGTCAAAGGAGGGGTGAATGAGGGTAATTTTGCAGGTGGCGCATTCTGGGATGCTTTTGAGATGAAGGATTTTTCCATTGCCTCCTATCCTCATCTGAGGAGAAATGGTCTTAGAGGAAAGAGCCCATTTGAAGTCTTAATTCACCTTTCCCAAAGGGTCTCAGGGGCTTTTTAACAGCAAGTGGTTCTCTCAAATCCTTAAGCAAGAAATATCTCAAAATCACAATCAATAAGGGGTACACTTTTGTTTTACCATGAACCCTACAAGTTTAAATACTAGGATACAATGAAAGTTAAATGGAATAATAAATATGAGGCTTAAATTTTATAGAATACATTGCAAAATACAAAATGCCATAGATTATAAGCCCCTATTGGCAAAGTACATTTCCTTTTTTCCATTTACAGGGTATTTTTTTCTTGAAATGTAAAACATATGACTAAAAGAAAAACCTGTCAGAGAAAACTTAAGCATCCTATTATTTTCGCAAACAACATTATTCTAGAAAGTAAGAATTCCAACTACAAATTTCAAAGTTCCCCTTTCCTCTCATTTTTAAATGGCACATGTGTCATAGAGTCCGTGATAAAGTAAAGCAAAAAAGAAAAAACTATCCCGCCCCAAAAGTCAAATTTTTAAATTTTTAATTTAATATGTTTTTAATAAATGCAATGAAGCACTTAAGGAAATAACTTAATGGCTCGAATCAAATGATACAGCATCATTCCTGACAATTATAATGAAACCAATCATCCCATAACTTGCAGGTGTTTATGTAGTTTTTCAAATTCTTAGGCTTTTAGGTTTTACCCACTGAATAAACTCTGAAATGACATTTTCAGTAGCTTATTTCTGATTTGTTTGGGAGTTATTATAATTAAAAGCACGAATTGAAAATGGCTTGGGTAAGAACGCTAGTAATCATTCCAGTTGCACAAAGGCATGGAGATCACGGATAGAAGACTTTTGAGCGATAAGGACAATAACTTAACCAAAACACTACAGTTGGGCCCTAGATACAAAGGCCCCTAATTTCAGACAGGGACACTCTGTCCCAGGCACAGATCCCCTTCTCAGAACAACCTACAAAAGGTGTCATCTGCCTTCCACACACCTCTGGCCCCCTCAGCCCCTCCCCACACACACCCCTTATTGGTGGGAGGAGGGGGATTTTTCCAGTTTCAGCAAATTAATTTAGACGTTGTATTTGCCCTGTGCCTTTACAGATATATCCAGTTAGCGGTTTGTAAAAATGTGTACTTCAATGAGGAAGACGGCTAGAGCCAGTATGAGGGTGACCCTGGCTTCCTGCCATGGGTCAAAGTGATTTAAACTTATTTCCTTTAGTCTTCTTGTACTAAATTAAAACCCTGAAAGTTAACATTAAATTAAGTTAAATTAAAAGCGAGGCAGTAATGTTATCTTTTGGAGGAGAAGAAAAAAATCAAGAAGCGGTTCAGTGGTAAATGTCTTTCCACTTAATGGAATATTATTCCTTCATTTCTCTGGCTTACTGGCCCTTTAACTACTGTGAGTCTGCACTTATTTTTCTTCAGGGGATTAGAACCTTGGTTCACTTGGAGTAAGAAGGGAAGTCTTACGAGGTAAAGTGCAGAATCTGCTAGTTCCTTTTGTCTTTGTCCCTGTCAGTCCGCCCGTGGGATACATACAGCAAGAGGAATCCATCATAGACTGACTTAGAATGTTTTTATAAATCCCACTCTTTTCTCACTTGCCTTCTCCCCCAAACAGAAAGTGGCAGTGCCTTCCCTTTGTAATCTGTCCCCCTAAATGACATACAACGTATCTCAGTGGCACTGTGACATGATGAAGAGAAGCCCATAAAAGACCCTTCAGCAGTTCCAGAACTTTCATTCTGATGGGGAACTGCATTAATAATATGTCCTTTTAAAAAAGGATCTGCTAGTCATTGCAGTGTGAGAGCTTCAAGCGTCAATACAAAATTACAACTCTTCTAGCTTCACAAACAGTCAAAAAGATTCTGCGCACAATCCAAACAGAGAAAAAATTTTTAAAAATTTATTTTTAAAATGATATCGATGAAAAAATACATTAAAGAATCTATCATCCAATCGGCAAAACCTGATGACGAATAAGTAGATCAGAGATGGATGGCGAGATGGACGGATGGATGTATTGATAGAATATAACAAAGATTTAGAAATATTTGGTTTGGGCAACAATTTGGTTTTTGCTTTATCTTGGATTCATTAAAAACAGCAAAATAAACAGAAAGCAAGACATCTCTCCACAATCAAGTGGCTACGAATTTGGCTGCTCAGACAGAAGGGCACCAAACTTGAAAGCCGCATTTGTGAGCTGCTGCCCCTTTCCGCATTCACCATATTGCCCCAATTATGAAAATAAACAATATATTTGCATTGCAACCTCCTCTTGATCTTAAAAAAAAAATGGGTCAAGCCACATTTGAATCTTGAGACTCACACTCAGCAGTGTCCACTTTAAATAGAAAAATCACATTGATTGCATGAAACTCAGGGTTCATTTTGGTCCATTGATTCCCCTAGTGACCTTCCGTAGCATCAAAGCCCAGAGCAAACCCAATCTGACCCCAGCTTTATGTGCATTATTATATCAAGAGACAGGAGCTACTTACAGTCCATGCCATTGTCGCCATAGATATGTAACAAAAGTATTCTGGAACTGATCCTGCCGAGAACACTTCAGGCGAACGTCATTTTCTTCTCCCTCTCTCTCCTTCTCTTGCTCACAAACACATACCCACTAACCTCCTACCAGTATTAAAATTCTTCACATACATAACAGCACCGCCCCCCCCCCCAATTCAGAACAGCTCGAAAGAGCAACTTCAGGCTTTGACTAATACTCACATGGCTCTCAGTAAACAACATCCTTCACCCAAATCCATAACTAATAATGATGCTTTTTATTAAGCCCTTCTGTGAAACAATACGTCTAATACAAGGCTTCTCTCTGCACTGTTTTAATTATAATAAATCACCTTCATTATGATGCATACTTCAATATAACATGCCGGCTGCCGAGCTACTCCAGATACTCCTGTAACGAGGGGACGGCAGATATGGGTGTCTCTAAGAAAGTTATTTACACACACATTGAAAAATTCTCCAGCATCCCACTGCCTTGCAGCGTGAATTTCAACAACTTTTATCTTACCTTACTGTTCATAACATCACAACTGCCACGACAGGGGGTGGGAAACAGGAAAAGAGAAAGCACCACACCTGAAAAATGCTGTTTACACAAATAACAGTACCCTGAATACATCCACTAGCATGGAAAAATAAGCCCTTGCAGTGCAATCATTTCTCTATAAATGTATAAAAGTATTTTACTGCCGGGTGCAACAAATCAGTGACGAGACTCTCAGCTGTGGCGTGCAACTTCCCGGGGACTGCATGTCAAAGTCAACTTCCCGGGCAGTCCCCGGGGGATGGCGCTGGGCACATTCTCATGAAAGGTGTGAAAATCTGATTTTCTAAAATGGATCAGTAATTCTCTATGAAGGGGGAAAGGATCGATAAATCTTTGCTAAGTAGATTGTAAAGGAAAAATTATTCTTTCGGTGACAGTACATTAGGATCCTCCAAACAATCTCAATAAACTAAAGACATAGCGTTTCTCCACCAGCCTACTTTTGACTTCTGATATATTTTTGTAATCTCAGATCATTCTGCAATGCACGTACATTTATATTTGCGAAGCAATGTTCCGTGTTGATGTTGATTTATGGTATGTGCCATTATAATGTTTGGCTGTGACTAGAAAAAGAAAATTATTAGCTGCTTGTAACCTGATAGATGTGATACAAGGAAGTGTCATTATACCCACACACATATATGTTTCTAACTCTATCAGTCTCCATGTAGACACATGGTATGCCTTTGGTATGCCTCAGCCAAACATATCTGTTTTGCTTTGGGGTACCCCTCTATCATAGTGCGTATTCCCTAGATGCCTAAAAGCATCTGGGATGTGATGTGCTTAGAATCACGTGACCTCAGTGACCCTTCTAGGAATGCCAAAGACCAAGGAAACCTCAGGCGCTGGTTTTATCACATTCACTCGATGACACTGAACTGGTGTAACTACCAGCCCTTGCCCACTAACACATTTGCCATTTGTTCCACAACTGGGGAGACCACGCTCCTTACCACTGCCAGGCCCAGGAATCTTTTCTAAAGATTTCAGACCAAAGGTGTCCGTCAAGAGAAAATAAGCCTAGGAGTGGACCAACTATTCCCAGGAGGCCCTCTAGTGATAGCCTGCTGAGCTGTGTGTGGCTCAGATTTCCCCAGCACTGTGTTAAAGTGGTTATTAAAAAATATGGCCTGTGTGGTTGCAAGGTATTTCAGGTGCCTCCGCGTGGGCTAAACATCACGTATCCTGTAATACCCAGGCAAGACAAAGCAAATTCTCAGGACAGCAGGCTTATATCTCAATTTCTTTGTACATCATGCAAGTTTATGTCAGAATTAATATCAGGACCACTCCTGTGGGGGAGAAAAAGCTCTTGCATGGGATGCACTCCTAAAATGCATAGCTTCCTTGGACAAAGAAGAGGAGAAAGAGGATTGGCATGTTAAATTGTGGCAAACAGATGCGACTCATATATGCAAAACTTGTTCAACCGAATGTCCATGTAAGTTATGGTAATTGTATTTACTAGTATCTTTTGGGGGGTGGAAACTGTATGCCAATGCCTTTATAAAAAGCCTCCTTGTCCCCTTTCAAACTGAACAAAGCTATATTGACACATTCAGATTCGAAAGAGAAGTGACCATAATTTCTAGTGGCAGGAAGGAGGACTCACTATGATTATATTCTCTCCCACCATCTAGGCTTTGTGACATTTTCTGACCAGAGGGTATAAGAGTTCTAAGACGCAAGGTCTAAAAAAAAGTCTTCTGTCCAATGCCCCCTAGTAAACAATGTATAATAGGAGAGTCTATGGGTTAGCTTATCAATCAAGAGAAGAGTTCTTGGTATCTCTACACATTTTGGGAAAATGTGTCTTTTTTTAAACATCCAAAATAGAGCATTGATCTAGAAATAATGAGTAGCATCCTTTCTAATTCACAGGTCAGATTCAGTGGGACACAACTATTAAAATATGAAAATCCCAATCCCTGTAATTCAGAACTCTTGATAGCATGGAGTTCTGAGTCTTACTCATCATATAACAAGGGCAATTCTAAGAAATTTAAATGATAAGAGGGAAAGAATTCAGTACCTTTTAAAGGAGAAATACGGGCCCCTTAGGATATATATAAAATACTGATAGATAGAGGTAGAGAATAGGTATTTTGTTAGATACTGTCTCAGTTTCTGGGCTTCTGTGGCAAATACCACACACTGGATTGGCTTAAACAATAGGAAATTATTGACTCACGGTATTGAGGCTAGGAGTTCAAAATTGATGCATCAACAAGGCGATGCATTTTCCCCTCCAAAGTCTGTAATGTTCTGGTGCTGGCTGCCAGGTGTCTGTGGAATTCCTTGGCTTTCTCGCCACTTAGTAATATCCTCTCTTTTCTCTTCCAGGTTCTATTGATTTCTGGCTTCTGACTCTGCCCCATGGCTTTCTCTCTCTTTATCTGAATTTCTTCTGCTTATAAAGGACTCCAGTGATTGGAGCAAAACCCAAACGCATTAAGCTGGGCCATGCCTTAACTAAAATAACATCTCAAAGAAAGCCTATTTGCAATAGGTTTACACTCACAGAAATGCAGATCAAGATTAAGTACAAATTGCAGTATATAATTCAACTTAACACATATCCCCACATTACAAAATTTCATGCTTTTCTTTCTTCTTTTTCCTCTTTGATCTCTTGACCTCTTTTTATTGAAATAATACCATTTGAAAGAAGCACATGCATATAGAAGATAATTTAGAAAATAAATAATACATGAATTAGAAAATGTATATCACCCACTATCAGAAGCATCCAGAGAACAAGATGACTGATAATAAATATTCACCCTACACAGGGGAAAGTCAGCATAGTGAGAATTAGAAGAAACAACAAATATCAGATTTAGAATTCCCTAAATTGCTAGAGGTATGTAATTGTCAGATACAGAATATAGATTCTGTATGTATAGTGTTAAAAGAAATCAAGAAAGAAATCAAAAGGATGCACCTACAAAATGAGGTTGTCAGGAATGCCATGCAGATTTAAAGAAGGAAAGAGAAAGAAATGGGAAAAAATAGAATTTCAAGAAATGAAAAGTATAGTAGTTGAAATAATAGGAAAACCAATTAATAAGTTAATATAAAAGCAAATTAAACCCAATCAAACAGTGAACTGCAAAACTGGAAACTAGAGCTAAAAGGCAAAACACGGAGATATATCCAGGCAAATACTGTCTATATAAAGTAATGATTACTAAGCTGCAAAATATTAAAAAAGAACTAAAATACAGAACACCAGTAGCATTTGAGTAAGGAAGGAAAATGGAGGGAATTAAAATTTTTTTAAAAACCCTCGTATTACTTTTTTTTAAGGAGATGCTGGGGATTGAACCCAGGACCTCGTACATGGGAAGCAGGCGCTCAGCCACTAGGCTACATCTGCTGTCTTGTATTACTTTTTTAAAGTTGAATTTCCTCAGTAGAAATGTCAAAAAGTAACTACTGGAAGACTTCCGGGAAGAAGATAGAGTAGGGAGCTCCAGGACTCACCAAAATAGCTGCTGTTTCGCACCATTTGATTAAACCTAATGTTTAATCAAACAACTATTCTGAAACTCTAGAGGCCAGGAGGAACACTGAGCAGCATTCAGCGAAGAGTGGAAAGGAGAGGCTGATCAACTATGGCAAACAATAGCAAAATGCCCTCTCTTCATGGTGCCTACAGATGCCCATCTCTCAGACTCATAGCAGGCTACCTTGGGGGACACTCCCTGACTAGCTCACTGGTGACAGAAAGAGTTGTAAAAATCCTCTTCCTCAAGAACGGGTGTGGGCACCAATCACGGCTTTTGATTAGCAAATCAGATCGCTGGGGGTCATGCTTTGAGAGCAACTATTGTTTGAACCTGCCCCAGATAAGGCAGTGGCAACCATTGTTTCAACGCATAAGACAAGGAGAGAGGTGGTGGAGATTTAAATGCTTCCTCAGGGTTGCAGGGGACAGTTAGCCGGAGGGCTACATTTGCGGGGCAGGACAAGAAAGCTCAGCCTTGGGAAGCCATCAGAGAATCTGTGGGTGCCCTTCCTGAATCCCTCCACAGGACACTTTGGAGACAGTCTATACCCCCTCTGTGGGTCCCTGGCCCAGTTTTGACTGGAAAAGAGTGATTTGGGAAAGTCGTTGCCAGGTTGATATCTTCTAGAAATTGCCCTCCAGGAAATAGCAGCTAGAGGCAACAAAGGAAAGTAAAAACTTTAGAGGAAACCTACGAGCTTTTAACCGTGTGAGAGAGGAAGGCATGCCTCCCATGAAACAGAGGGAATAGCCAAACAACCATGAACAGGAGAACTCAAAAACAACTAACCATCAAAAGCCCAGGATGAGACAGAGGCCTAGAAACACAAGGAAAAGCCAGCACACTGTGTTCACCTTGTGCAGACCTTCCTGATAAGGGGGCTGAAGGTCAAGAAAATCTCTTTCAGCGTGTGATTTCACAAGGAACAGACATCTCAGGGAATAAACCCCAGAGTTAACATTTTAAAATATTAAAATGGACTGTGTGCAACAAAAACAAAAGAGCACAAGGTAAGAATCAGGAAATGATGGCCCATCCAAAAGAAGAGGGTAAAAATACAAAAAACACCAACAAAAAGGATAGGAATATGGACATGCAAAACAAAGCCTTTTTAAAAATTGATGATAAAAATGCTCAAGGAGGGAAGGAGCAGACAGAGAAATAAGTAAAATATATCAGGAAAACAGAATGAGCAATATGAGAATCTAAATAAAGAGATAGAAATTTTAAAAAGGAACAAAACAGAAGTACTGGAGTTGAAGACCATGATAACTGAAATTTTTAAAAATGCCCAGGAAGGCTGCAAGAGCAAATTGAAGCTGGCAGAGAAAGAAACAGTGAACTTGAAGACCAGACACATGAATGAATCAGACTGAGAAACAGGAAAAAGAAATACTAAAATCAAAAACAGCTGAAGACAGTTATGGGACACAATCAAGTGCACCAATGTACACATCATGGGAGTCCCAGAAGGAGAAGAAAGAGTGAAAGAAATCATGAAAAAGAATTTCCCAAACTTAGCAAAAAACAAAACAAAACCTGAGTATACACATCCAAGAAGCTCAGAGAACATCAAACAGGATAAACATGAAGAAAAATATACCCATCATATATTGATTATACTATCAAATGCAAAGCAAAAGGGGAGAGTTCTGAAAGCTAAAAGAGAAAAGCAAAGTGTTATGTCTGAGGGAGTCCTAATTAGATTGAGTGCCAATTTCTCATCCAAAACCAGGGAGACAAGAAGGCAGTGGTTGAAATCCTTAAAGTGCTGAAGGAAAGCAACTGCTAGCCAAAAATTTTATACCCTGCAAGAAACTCTTTCAAAAATGAAGGGGAGATTAGGACACTCACTGATTAAAACTGAGGGAGTGCTAAGGGGCATTCTTCAGACTGAAATGAAAGAACATTAAATAGTGGTTGAAAGCAGCACAAAGAAATTGACTTGTGGTAAAGGTAACCACACGGTAATTATAAATGCCAGTATTATTTTATTGTATTGTTTCATATGTCACTCTACTTCTTACTTCACACAGGTGCTAAAATGCAAATGCATAAAAAACAATGATATATCTATGTTTTGGGACATAAAATGTACAAAGATGTAAGTGGTAACAACAAAAATAGTGAAGGAACAGAAAGGTATAGGAAAGTATATGTGCATGCTATTGTAGGTGACATCAAAGTAAATTTGATTGTGATATAGAGGATATTAAATTTTAATGAGAAGACACTCAGTGAGTTACAACACAAAAAAGCAAATAAATATAAAAGTAGGCATTAACGGAAGTGAGGAACCACAAAGACTTAGAAAGACAATATAGCAAAAGGGCAGAGGAAAGTCCAGTATTATCAGAAGTGACTTTGGCTGGATTAAACTCTCCAATCAAAAGGCAGAGTTTTGGAGAATGGATTAAAAAAAACATGACCCAACTATATGCTATCTGCAAGAGACTCACCTGAAATTCAAATATACAAGCAGGATAAGGGTAAAAGGATGGAAAAATATACCATGCAGGTAGTAACCAAAAGAGAGCTGGGGTAGTTAATATTAGCTATACTAATATCAGATAGAACACATTTGTGTACATAATGACAAAGATGGTCATTATATGCTGGTAAAAGGGACAATTCAACAGGAAGATGTCCTAATTATAAATATATATGCACCTAACAGCAGACCCCCAAAATATATGAAGCAAATACTGACAAATTCAAAGGGAGAAACTGATGGTTTTACAGTAATAGTAGAACCTCAATAATGGATAGTCAGGAAATCAATAAGGATGTACAAGACTTCAAAGATATAGAAAACCGACTAGAATTAACAGACATATCTAGAATACTGTACCCAATGAAAACAGAATGCACAATTTTCTCCAGTGCACATGAACCATTCTCCAGGATACGCTATATGCTGGGTCAAAAAACAAGTCTCAATAAATTCGAAATTATTTAAATCATACAATATGTATTCTCTGACCACAACTATGTGAAGCTAGAAACCAATAACAGAGGGAGAGATGGAAAATTCACAATCATGTG
Source organism: Dasypus novemcinctus (assembly GCF_030445035.2). Lineage (NCBI taxonomy): Eukaryota > Metazoa > Chordata > Mammalia > Cingulata > Dasypodidae > Dasypus > Dasypus novemcinctus. The sequence goes on from NC_080677.1 coordinate 19,310,375, forward strand.
GAAATTAAACAACATACTCTTAAACAATCAATGGGTTAAAGAAGAAAATGGAAATTTGAAGCAAAAGAAAATAAAAATAAAACATATCAAAACTTATGTTATGAGATGGGATGCAGAAAAGGCAGTGCTGAGAGGAGAATTTATTGGTCTAAGTACTTACATTAAAAAAGAAGAAAGACTTCAATTCAGAGACCTAACATCAAAACTGGAAGAACAAGAAAAAGAAGAGCAACTAAACCCAAAGCTAGCAGAAGGAAGGAAATAAATATTGGAGCAAGATAATTGAAATAGAAAACAAAAAACAATAGAGAGAGGGAAGCGGACTTGGCCCAGTGGTTAGGGCATCTGTTTACCACATGGTAGGTCCACGGTTCAAACCCCGGACCTCCTTGACCCGTGTGGAGCTGGCCCACGGGCAGTGCTGATGCGCGCAAAGAGTGCCATGCCACGCAGGGGTGTCCTCCGCATAGGGGAGCCCCACGTGCAAGGAGTGTGCCCTGTAAGGAGAGCTGCCCAGCGTGAAAGAAAGTTCAGCCTGCCCAGGAATGGTGCCACACACATGGAGAGCTGACACAACAAGATGACACAACAAAAAATGAAACAGAGATTCCCATGCCACTGACAACAACAGAAGCGGACAAAGAATATGCAGCAAATAGACACAGAGAGCAGACAACTGGGGTGGGGGGAGAGAAATAAATAAATAAATCTTTTTTTAAAAAATAGAGAGAATCAACAAAAGCAAAAGTTGGTTCTGTGAAAAGATCAATAAAATTGACAAACACTTACCTAGACTGACAAAGAAAAAGAGAGAGAGGAAACAAATTATGAAAATCAGAAATGAAAAAGGGCATTACTACCAACCCCACTGAAATAAAAAGAACAATAAGAGAATACTGTGAACAACTGCACACCAATAAATAAAATAACCTAGATGAAATGGACAAATTCTTAGAAACACACATACTACCCACACTGACTCAAGAAGAAATAGAAGATCTCAACAAATCAATTACTCGTAGAGACTTTAAATCAGTAATCAAAAACTTCCCAAAAAATAAAACCACGGGAACAGATGGTTTCACAGGGGAATTCTCCCAAACATTCAAAGAAGGTTTAGATCCAATTCTGCTCACTCTCTCCCAAAAAAAATTGAAGAGTAGGAAACACTCCTGAATTCATTCTATGAGGCCAATATCACCCTCATACCAAAGCTATATAAAGATACCTCAAGAAAGAAAAACTAGAGACCAATATCTTTTATGAATAGAGATGCAAAAATGCTCAACAAAATAATAGCATACCAAATCCAACAACATATTAAAAGAATTATACATCATGATAAAGTGGGATCTATCCTTGATATGCAAGGTTGGTTCACAATAAGAAAGTCAATTAATGTAATATACCTCATGAACAGAATCAAGGACAAGAAAACACATAATCATCTCAACTGATGCAGAAAAGGCATTTCACAAAACCCGCATCCTTTCTTGATAAAAACACTTAGAACACAAGGAATGGAAGGGAATTTTTCAACATCATGAAGGGCATATATGAAGAGCACTCAGCTAATACCCTACTTAAAGGTGAAAGACTGAAAGCTTTCCCTCTAAGATTAGGAATGACACAAGAATGCCCACTGTCACCACTTTTATTCAACATTGTAGTGGAAGTTCTTGCCTGAGAAATTAGGCAAGAAAAAGAAATAAAAGGCATCCAAATTGGAAAGGAAGAAATAAAAACTTTCCCTATTTGGAAGTAATATAATCCTACACACAGAAAATCCTGAAAAAATCCACAAACAAAGCTCCTCAAGCTAATGAATGAATCCAGCAAAGTGGCAGGGTACACGATCAACACCCAAAAATACGTAGTCCTTTTACACATAAGCAATGAACAATTGGAAAAAGAAATCAAGAAAAGAATTCCATTTACAATTAAAAGTATCAAATATCTAGGAAAAAAATTAACCAAAGATACAAAGGACTTGTGCAAAGAAAACTACAAAGCATTGTTAAAAGAAATCAAAGAAGAATTAAACAAATGGAAGGAAATTATATAGTCATGGGCTGGAAGACTAAGATAATTAAGATGTCAATACTACCCAAGCAATTTATACATTCAATGCAATCCCAACCAAAATTCCAACAACCTCTTTTCAGAAAAGGAAAATCCAATCATCAAATTTATGTGAAAGGGTAAGAGGCCACAAATAACTAAAGCCATTTTGAAAAAGAATAATGAAGTTGGAGGACTCACACTTTCCAATCTTAAAAAATATGACAAAGACACTATAATCAAAACAGCATGTTACTGGTACAAGGACAGACATATTAATATAAACTAATGGAATGGAATTGAGAGCTCAGAAATTAACCCTCACCTTTATGGCCAGCTCATTTTTTTTTTTTTTTTTTTTTTTTGGGTAGTGGGACCAGGGATGAACCCCAGACCTCTTATGTGGGAGGCTGGTGCTCAACCACTGAGCCACATCAGCTCCCCTGAGTTGGGTTTTTCATTTCTTTGCTTGTTGTTTGTTTGTTTTTTAGGAGACATCAGGGACTGAACCTGAGACCTCCCATGTAAGAAGCAGGCACACAACCACTTGAGCCACATCCACTCCCTGATTTGTGACAAGGGGCCAAAGACCACTCAATTAGGAAAGAATAGTCCCTTCAATAAATGGTGTCAGGAAAACTGGATCTCCATTTACACAAAAAGAAGGAGCACTTTGTTCATCAAAGGACTCTATGATTAAAGTAAATGACAACCTGCACAATGGGAGAAAATATTTGGAAAATATATATCTGATAAAGGATTAATATCCAAAATATTTAAAGACATCCTTCAACTTAACAACCAAAAGACAAGCAACCCAATTTAAAATAGGCGAAAGACTTAAAGGGACATCTCTCCGAAGAAGATAAACAAATGTCTAAAAGGTCATGAAAAGATGCTCAACATCATTAGCCATCAGGAAAATGCAAATCAAAACTACAATGAAATACCATTTCACAGCCTTTAGAAGGACTGCGATTAAAAATTGGAAAATTATAGGAGTTGGAAAGGATGTGGAGAAATAGGAATACTTATTCATTGACGATGGGAATATAAAATAGTGCAGCCACTGGAGAAGACAGCTTGGTGATTTCTCAGAAAGCTAAATATAGACCAACTATATGACCCAGCAATCCCACTGCTAGATATATACATAAAAGAATTGAAAGAAAGAACTCAAACAGATATTTACACACTGTTGTTAGTAGCAGCATTATCTACAATTTCCTAAAGATGGAAGCAACCCAAATGTCCATCTACCAACGAATAGATAAACAAAATATGGTATACACATACAGTGAAATACTATTCAGCCATGAAAAGGAATGAAATCTTGATACATATGAAAACATAGATGAACCTGGAAGATATGTTGAGGGAATTAAGCCAGACATAAAAGGACAAATACTACATGATCTCAGTGATTTGAAACAATTAGAATAAGCAAACTCATAGAGTCAGAATCTAGAATATAGATTACCAGGGGATGGGATAAGGATAGGGAATAGAAAGTTAAGGCTTAAAATGTACAGGGTTCCTACCTGGAATGAAAGAAATATTTTGGTGGTGGATGGTGGTGATGGTAGCACAATATTGTGAATGCAATAAACAACACTGAAACATACATCTGAATATGGTTAAGTGGGGAAATGTTAGAGTGTATATATGGTAATAGAATAAAAATTAAAAAGAAATTCATGGATCTACACTACAGAAACAATGAAACTTAAGTTAAACCATGGGCTTTAATTAATAGTACAATTACAAAAATGTGCTGTCACCAAGTGTAACAAATGTTCCACATCACTCATGCAAGGTGTTGGTGAGGGGATGGTGTATGGGAATTCTGTATTTTATGCACGATTGTTTTATAAACCCACAGCTCTCTCATAAAGAAAATAAAAAGTATTGTTGATAGAATAAAATTAACTGTAAAGAAAATAAAAAGGATCCACTATAGCATGAAATGAGCTAAGTAAAGATTGCAAATAATCTATCTCAGCTGAAGATTCAATAAAGTACATATTTTAATTAAAAGAAATGACTAAAGGAATAGAAATAGAGTGCAGGAATTCTAAGTCAGTAGAGGGACAATAAAGCAAGGAAGAGAAATAAAAATGCCCCCTCAAAAGGGTAGGAAAAGAGAAAATATATAGAATACATAGAATACATAGAAAAAGTGGGATATATAAAAAATTAAAAGGGAGGTAAAAGAAATAAGCCTGATTTTATATAAGATCTTATGAACATAAACAGTCTTTACTCATGATTTTACAAAGAGATTGTCAGGCATGTTACAAAAAACATATATAAATGATATATAAACCGTAAGGACATAAAATACAGAAAAACTGAATTTAAAAGTTTAGAAAAATATATTCCAGACATATACGAAGCAAAAGAAACCTGGGCAAACTATAGTCATTCTGACAAATTAATCTTTAAGACAAAAATTATGAGCTAGATTAGAGATGGAGATGGTCACTCAATAATGTTATAATGTTTCATTAGGAAGCCAAAACAATTACTAAATTTATATGTACCTAGTAAAAATAATATTAAAATAATGAAATGGAATGATAAAACTATGTGGGGATATGTTTAAGCCCACTATTGGAGTGGGAGATTTTGATTTTTCTCTTAAAATGTTTTCTAGGACAAACAGACAAAACTTTGTAAAAATACAGGGAAAAAAAGCAATACAATTACAAACAAGCTAATGGATGTATTTGGAACTTTGCAACTAACAATAAGAAGATAAGTATTTTTCTCAAAAACAGGGAATAGTAAAATTAACTAAATACTAGTCATAAAGTAAACCTCAAAGAATCAACTTCAAATATACCAAGTTGTCTAACCAAACAGAATTAATTTAGAAGTCAATATCAAAATATGCTTTTTCAATCTCCAAAAATACATTTGGTACAATTACAAAGTCTAGTAAATAATTCATGGGTCAAAGAAGAAATCACACGAAAATTTAAAATACTGAGCCCTGAATTAAGATAAGCGTACTTTATATTAAAACTTTAGGTTACAGAGTAGCATTTCTTTGAGGGAAAGTTATAGACTTAAGTGCATATGTAAGAAAAGAAAAAAGAGTAAATATTAATTAATTCCAAATTCATCTCAATATGTTAGTAAAAAACCAACAGAAGAAACCCAAAGTAGGTAGAAGGAATGAGCTAATAAAGATAAGAAATTTCATTTAAATATTTTAAAAGATTCAATAGAGAACAACAGCAAAAGTTGCTTCTTTGAAAAAAATGAATAAATATTCATATGTGAGGTACAAATGATCTAAAATAAAGAGAGAATGGATCTCTGAAAAACTATATTAGGGATAAAAATGAGGGCTTAACTGCAAATAAAACAAAGATAGAAAAGATAAGTTTCAATGGAAAGACATATATGCTTTGATATTGGTTTGGAAAACTCAATAGCATAAAGATACATAGCATAAAGATATTAATTCTTCTCAGATTTATTAAACAGAGATAAAGACATCCAATCAAAATTTCAACAATATTTTAGGGTACTTGCCCTACCACATATCAAGAACTTTATGAAGAAGTGTAATTAAGACAGAGCAATAGAGAATTAAAAACAAAGAAACAGACTCTTACAGGTATGAATTTTTATCAGTGATAGAGGTGACATTGTAGATTACTGGGGAAAGTACTGAGTATTTAATAAATATTATTGAGGACAGTTAGTTTTCATGTGGGAATAAGATGAAACTGATTTCCTGTATCACTAAAGAAAAAAATTATTCCAGGTGGATTAAAGACATATATGCAAAGAGTAAAATTTTAAAATATTTAATACTATATAAAAGATAAAATCCCTAAAATTCTTGAGGTAGAGTAAGATTTCTTAAGCAGGATAATAAAAGAAACAAATGTCAAATAGTTTTAAAATTCATCTTATCTTCATAAAAATTTAAAACTTCTATCAAGTCATCAGAAAGAAAGTAAAAATATTAAGCACAATTTTTAATACATAGACAAAATTTTGATTTTCAGAATACATAATGAACATACAATATGGAAAAAATCAATAGAAAATATAGACAAAAGACATGAACATGCTTTTTGCAGAACACAGGAATGGTAATAAACATGAAATGAAGCTCAGCCTCATTAAGAAGCAAAGAAATGCATTTGGAAAACAATGAGACACCATTTAATACCCCTGCCACTGGGAAAAGTCAACGAATGTGAGAACAGCAAGCGTTAAAGAGGATGTGGATCAACAGGGACTCTTCATATTGCTTTGAAGGAATATTAATTGGTATAACTTTTTGAAGTACCCTTTGCCATTATCTTTTAAATTTGAACATTCTCATATCCAAGGTAGAAAGGAATATCATAGAAAGCACATGCTCTTCTTCTTTGTGGAGGCATAGGACACCTTTAGAAAACTTCAGAAATTTGGACAAATAGTCTATGGATGGAGTACCAGGTATACATATAATTATAGGTGGAAGAGGCAATTTGCCTCTGTTCTGGCATTGTTAAAGAGTTTGTGCTTTGCCTTGCATACCAAAATTTTTCAAGCATTTTTAGTCATAAACTTCTTGAAATTAAAAGCCCAAAGTGTAAAATAAACACACACACACACACAATCCACAAAGGCAGAGTGGCTCAGATTGAATTTTGAGCTTAAACCAGGCCATTGCAACCCTTTTTCACTCTTTTGGAGTCCTTGAGGTCATATCCCAGCGTGCCCAAGGTTAAAGCACTGGTTAAAAGGAGCTGTGGTGGGCAATGGGGTTTTGGGTTGGTAGTGTCATAATGTAATTTGCATTATGGACGCATCGTATAACATCAGTGTGATTGGTTGATGGCAGAAAGCCTAATAAGAGCTTTTAGAGAACACGTGCTTGATGCACAGTAATGGATAGGATTTCTGAAAAGATATCACAGGTACCCAATGTTATGAAAGGAGCCTCAAAGGTCTCAGCGTTCAAATATATTTCCTATTACTCATTCAGATTGCTCAAAGCACTCTGAAATACACTATAATCTTCTTAAGTAGTTTACTTATATTGTTTTCTGTGCTGTCAGGAGAAATTGCATATGTCTTTTATTAATCCTAAGCAAAACCTACTCAATACTACTTTCAATCGCCAGCAAGTTGGACGTCAACTGGAAAACAAAAATAAAAATAGAAAGAAGAGCAGTCAATTGCCTGAATTCCTTTCTGGGTGTCAGGTGAGGCATTTGACCTTTATTCTTAGTTTAGCAGTCTCTAAAGCAGAAGTGAAAAGACTTATCTCTTTACTGTGCTGCATTTTACCCTAAGGTATTGTACTGTTACAGGATAAATATAGGACATCTTTTATTGGCTTTTTATAATTGAAATATCAGAATTATATAATAGTGAAAGGAAAATAAAGTAATTTAAGTAGTAGTTTAAAAGTTTTATATTAAAATAAACACAAAAGAACTTTTAGAATCTTAAAGTAAAATATCATACTGGAATAAACAGAAATCTTGGCTCTTTCATTGGCCATTGGATTTTTGTCTTTGTGCCTTCAGTTTCCCCATCTGTAAAAAGGCAAAAGGACCTACTTCTCTTGATTAAATGAGATAATATATAAAGTATAAAGAATGGGGCCTGGTTTGTACTAGTAAGTACTCAATAAGTGGTACTACAGTGTGGGGGAGATTTTAAGACCTTACCAATTTATAAATTAGATGTGGCGAAATCTTCCTAACACAAAGCTGCAATAAGAAAAGTGAAAAACTCAAGAGGATCGTTGTGTATCGCTTTAAACCAGGCATCCTCCATCTCAACCCTGTGGACATTTTGGCCTGGATAATTCTATGTTGAGGGGGGAATGCCCTGTTCAAGGTAGGAAACTTAGCCATGTCCTGGGCTCTACCCACTGGCTATTATGAATAAGTTCCTGTGGACTTTCTTGCATAGACGTGTTTCATTTCTCTTGGGTAAATACCTAGGAGTGGAATTGCTATGGCAAAAAGTAGGCATGTTTCAACATTTTAAGAAATTGCCAATTTTCCAAATGAAGTGTGTGTGAGTTCCAGGCATTCCACATCCTTAAGAACACTTAATTGGGTCAGTTATTTCTACCTTTAGCCATTCTAACAGGTGTGAAGTGGTATTCATTCATTGCGGTTTTATTTCCCTGATGACCAATAATCTTTTCTAATACTTACTGACCATTTGTATATCTCCTTTCTCAAAATATTTATTCAAATCTTTTGTCCATTTAAACAAATTTTTAATTAGGATTTTTTAAATTGCTTTCTAGATTTTTAATATCAATGTAATCTGGATTGAAGCCTTTATCAAATATATGTATTAAGAACATTTTCTCTCAGTCTGTAGCTTGCCTTTTCATTTTCTAAGCAAAGTTATTTTTAAATTTTTATTGTAGTAACATACATACAACCTAAAATTTCCCCCTTTAACCAGTGGTGTTAATTATATTCTCAATGTTGTACTACAATCCCACCATCCAGTAGCAAAACTTTTCCATTACTACCAACAGAAATTCTATATCAATTAAGTCTAAATAAAGATTTTTGAATAGCAAAAGTTCAACATTTTCATAAAGTTCAATCTGCTGCATTTTCCTTTCATGGTTGGTGGTATTTTGTATGTTGTCTAAGATGTAACAAATAGTGGCTATGAAAGAAAAGATAACAGAAAAAATGGAAGGAAGAACTAATCAAAGATACAATAAATTTTCCTGGGCTGAAAAAATTCACAAGGTATTATATCCAAAGGTCTCATTAAAGTCAGGCAAGATTATTTATTAGGGACCCACTCCTTGACATAGCCAGGCAAATTTCTGAACTCCAAGGATAAAGAAAAACCCTTGCATATTTCTTGGTTAAAAAAAAAAAAAGGAAAAAATTACCTACAAAGGAAAATATTATGATGTGTTTTCCCAGAACTGATTTCAGGAACCAATACAATTGTTTTTAAATGGTTGGCAAATTTTATGTGTACAAGTAAAGAAATGAAAATGCCGCCACCTACTATCACCATCTAATATCCCCACTGAGAATATAGGAAGATATGTCAAAATTGCAGACAGGCTTTCCTCTAAAATGACAGTGCATACATCACACACACACAAATAAACCTACTGTTTTTATTTCCTCAATTCTTGCAGAAAAGTAAAATAATTAAACAATGCAAATATTATATAAACATTAATGAATGGAGTAAGATTTCTGGAAAGCTTGAGCAAAATGATCTATTTTCTTGGAATTCTATTCTATACAAATCATCATTATGGCATTCTCCTTAAATACAAGGATTAAGAAAATATGACAACTGTGTGTTCTTAGTGACAAAAAATATATTTAAGCAAATTAGGAATCAGAACAAATATAATAGAATGGAGGGAAAGAGTAATAATTAGTAATAAAACCAATAAAATGAATACCAAGCCTTGGAAATTGTTAACAACATGGCTTTGAAGCTTAGATCAGTTAGGATAAATGAACTATTAAAGGGAATAATTTCTGGAAATGAAATTCCAGATACTTTCAATCAAATTTGGGCAAACTGGGTAGAGTAAACAAATACTAAAATTTTCATCTTCTCCTTCGGCTATTTTGCAAGGCCACAAATACAGCTTAGATCTTGCTGTTGGTAAAAAAAAAATGTTCATGTACAGTTATAACAAAATTAATACTATCGATTAATAAAAGAGAAATAAATGTAGAATTTCCAAATCAGTAAAAAGAAAATTTTAATCCCTCCAAAGCTAGTAAAAGAAATAAAATAACCCCAAAACACAAAATGAAACCGTAAGATAAAGACTCAGGCCAAACAAAGCAGTGATTATAATAAATGGAATGAACTAAATTTCTCTATTTAAAGACAAAATGTCTTTAATTGAGCTTAGAGGAGAAAGTCATAACCAAGCCACAGGTTGTTTAAAAAGCATCCTAGTAGGGCATATGGGAATCCCCTATATTATTTCACGTAACATTTATGTAATCTAAAGCTTCTTTAAAAATAAAAAAATCTTTAAAGAGCATCCTAAATAAAATGATACCAAAGGCTGAAAATTGGTGACAATATGATCAGTAAATGGAAACAAAAGGAAAGCAGTAGCAATATTAATATAAAAGTACACTTCAACCAAAATGCATTAAATGGGATATTTCTTATTTATAAAAGCATGTTCTGCCAAACGGATATGTCAAGAAACTTTTAACATTGAAAAAAATCTATCCTCAAAATACATTAGACAAAGAACTTTTAAAAATACAACAAAAATTGGCAGAAACTGCAATCTTAGGGGCAAAAACACAACTTTTTCAGAATGTGACACATGAAGCAGATAAACAATGGAGAAAGCACTTGAATAACACAATTAAGGAGTTTGGTTTATTGAAGAGAAAGGGTAAGAGAGAAAAGTTTGTACCCTACAGATGTATAACGTATATTCTTTTCAAATTTTCATGGAAGAGTAATAAAAAGGAATCATGGATGAGACTACAAAGACCTCCTCCACAAATTCCCCAACACCACAGAGACTGTGCTTTTACCACCAAGCCACAGTTCTGGAAACTAACACTATGGCATAGACTTTTGAAATGAAAGCGTTCAGACCAATAGTGGATTGAGAAACCAATAGGTTTCTGATTGTTAATAATAAGAGCTAGATTAGAAAACAAAATGATTTATCTCTGTCTCTTCGTGTTCTGTTTCCTCTCACAGCCTTATAAAAAGGCTTCATTTTATAGTCAGGGCCTGGGTGAGTGGGTCTCCTCAGATCTCATTCAACACTTCCTCAAAAGTGAGGCCCTGGCTTCCAGACTGAGAGTTGGTGACCCAGAGCGGAGCCCTACTTTTGGGGAAAGGGGGAGGCTAGTCAAGCACACACTGATTTCCTACCTGTTCTTGGTTCCACACATTGCAAAGGTTAGCTGCAAACAAATATATAATAATTATCCTACTCCTTTATTCATAACTGTAAATAGATTGTATACATGAGGAAAATTAGTAGTAAACAAAAACAAAAGAATTTTTAAAAAATGATCCACTGATGCTGGAGGAAAAATAAGTAATTCAAGGAAGAGAAGGTAATCTTAAAATAATTTTAATTGGCTTTCTGAGGGATATTTGGCAAATTATATTAATCACAAAACAAGAACAGGTTGCAATGATAAAAGGACCTAGAACTAGTGAAAATTCAAAATGTAATTGCTGAAATTTGAAAGATTAATAATCTATTCAATTCAAAAAGTCAAGGAAAATTTCCAGAATCTAAAAAAATTGACCAAAAACTAGAAAATGTGAAAGGTTAGCAACACAATCAATCCAGGAGGACCAACATCTATCTACTAAGAGTTTCAGAAAGAAATAGTTAAGAAACAGGACATGAGAAATTTATCAAAGGAATAATAGAATGAAGTTATCCAAAGTTTAACAAAACAACAAACAAAAAGAGTGTAAGTCTTCATTTTGAAAGATTCCATCTGGTGCTGAGCAGAAAAATGAGGAAAAAATATCCAAACACATACTTGTAAAATTTTAGAACACCTGAATTCTTTAGAAAGCTTCCAAAGACATTGCAAAGTATATCTTCAAAGGAAGAGAGACCAAAGTAGTTTCAGACATTTCATAAGCAATGCTGGATGTGAATCCCATTTGTGGATCCCAGAATAGATCATATTCTTTGAACTAATCACTCCTGTTGGTGTAGGCTCCTTGATTACATTATATTCAGTTAAGGAACCTTGATTAAATCACTTTTTATTAGATGACTTTAGGGTCTTTGATTGGACTATGTTAGTGAGGCATGACCCAGGTTGGGTCTCTGCCTTTCTCTTCAGTCTTATATAAACTGAGAACTAAAAGCAGAAACACACCAGAAAAGGAAGCTGCCATTTTGACCCTGCCACTTAAGAGAGAGAGGATCTCCTGCAGTTGCAGAAAGACAAAGAAGCTGAAAGAGGCTGAGAGAGGTCCTGGAGGCCAGAGGCTGGAATCAGCAGAGCTAGGCCCATGGAGCAGCCAAAGACTTGAAGAGGTAAGCCCTGCTATGTGCTTGATTGCCTGCAGCTGAGCCTGAGGAGAAAGCAGCCTGGAGGAGAAGGCAGAAGCCCAGTCAGAGAGCCGCCATTTTGCCTCACCACATGGCAGGAGGCCAGGATGCAACCAGCAGCTGACCTTTGGTGAGAGAGCATCTCTGATGATGTCTTGATTTGGCCACTGTTGCAGCGTTGGTACTGTAGAGTTTTAACCTAATATATAAATCCCCATTATTAAAGCTAACCCATTTCTGATATTTTTTGCATCAGCAGCCTCAGCAAACTAAAATATTGGATGCTAGAAAACAGAGGAACAATGTCTTCTAAAGTTCTGACTGATAATTATTTTAAATTCTAACTAACAATCAGGAGTGAAGACAAAATACCATATTTTCAGATGTTTGGGGACTCATAAATGTCTATAGATTTGTTCTTAAAGAAGTGCTTGTTAATATACTCCAATGAGGTGGAATCCAAGAGTGAGGAAAGTATGAGGAAACCATGGACTGTACAAGGGAACAAAAATGAAAGGAATCTCCAGGAAGATGGCCATACAGTCAAGTCAGAAAGTTAGGGCTACATTAGAACGTGGAGTCATGGAACTCTGAAAGAAGTGTTTCCACAAAGCAGATGAATTTTAAGAAATGTATTTCATAGTGGAGGAATTGAATTTTCTTGATGAAAATGTAAGGGCATATTACATTATTTAAAGGTAAAAATACTCTGCATTCCTGTTGAGTGTGAACCTGATGTAAATTGAATCTCTTGAAGATGTTATTTTTAGTTAAACTGTAGCCCAAATGAATGAGATTGCATCTTAATCCAGATTTCTCTAGTCCTTTGTAAATAGCCGGCAACCAGAAGTCAACAGAACCCATAACAGAAAGGAGAGGACATTGCCATGTGACAAGAAAGCCAAGGAATCCGAGGACTGACAGCCAGCCAGAATGATACCAATCCTGGGACGAATCAAGTCTTCTACCTCTGAAACTGTGAGCCAATAAATTCCCACTATTTAAGCCAACTCAATTTGTGAAATTTGTCATAGGAGCTTAGGAAAACTAAAACAGTCTTGGAAGCAGTTACAAGGACTTTGACTCTTACTCTGGGATGCCACTGGAAGGTTTTGAGATAGGAGTGAAATAATCTGCCTTAGGTTTTCATGGGATCACCTCTACCTGCTGTGTTGACAGTAGACAGTAGGAAGATAAAAAAAGAACAGTTAGAGAACCAGAACAATAATCCATACAACAACAAAAAAACAATGGTGATTTAGACCAAGGTGACGGCAGTGTTATTGGTATAAAGAAATCAGATCCCAGATAGATTGTAAATGATTTTTTAAAAAAAGCACAACATTGCACATGTACATGCAATTCAAGTGAACAATTTTGCCTATTTCTTTGTAAAGTTGTATTTATTAATATTTAGGGGAAGTTTAAGGAGAATAAGAAAATGACATCAATAATTCGATTTATTTATTCAATAAATATTTATTGAGCATGGAATCTACATATTAGGAACTAAGCTAGGCCATGGGACAATAAAGAAGACAGAGTTTCTGCCTGCTGGGAGTTGTCAATCATGTGAAGGAGGGAAAAGCAAACACTACGAAATAAAGCTAGTATGACCCCGTGAGCAAGGGCCATCATGGGCACACCTCTGAGGAATACCTAACTCATTAATGCACAGTGAAGGAAGGGTGTCCAGCCTTCCCTACCACCACAGTCAGTGGCTCCCTATTGCTCCTTGGATAAAACCAAAATCCTCTGCAAGGCCCACAAGGCCCTGCATGTTCTGGCTCACACCCACCTTCAAGCTCCTCCTTGCTCCCTGTGCTTCTGCCACAGTGGCCTTCAGCCTTCTTCAAGTTTCTTGAGCTGGATATGCCACGTTCCCATCAGCCTCAGGAACTCCGAATATGCTGTTCAATCTGCTGGGAATCCTTTTATTACCATCTGGACCTATCCAAGTACTGCACCTCCTTCAGTCTCAGCTCAGGGGTTTATGCAAGGATGATTTCCCTCCACAGTCCTGATTAGGTCGAAGCCCTCATGATGTGCCTGCAGTAGCACTCCCCTTCCCTTGGTAGCACTTGTCACTATTTTGTGGTTATTTCTGGGATATTTGATCAGCTGAAGTCTTTCCTACCAGACTCTAAGAGTACAGGAACTACACCAGTTTTATTCCTCGTCATTTCCCCAATTCCTAGCCCCATGCTTAGCGCACGGTGGGGATTCAAAAAATATTTGTTAAGTAGATGAATTGACACAATTATAACGTTGCAAATATTCCTTGACGTTTTTGTTGTTAGATTAAGCCATGAGCGCCTTAAGAGCAGAAACCATGCATGCTTTTACTTTTATCTTTAACATCCAACAATGTTTATCACCTAACAAGAGCTGAATAAATATCTCTCGACTAATTGAGCAATTGAGTATACGAATGAATGAATGGTCAAAGGAGTAAAAGAAATTAATCCTTTTCCCCAAACCAACTTCCACTTCTCAACTACAACTTTCAACTTTATGACATGAGAAAAGGTATGGATTGCTTTATATAATCAGACCTACAGGTATGATTAATAGTCATCACACTATTTTCTCAGAAAAATGGAAGGAGGAATGGACTTGAATAACAAGAAATCATCAGGCATCCAAAATATTTTTAAAATTCTGCTTGTGAAAGAAATAGAATGTTCTGACACAGTTACTAACATGATTTTTAAAAATTCAGCTGTGTTTTATTTTTTTAATCCATAAGTGAAATCTTTATATTCTCAGGTGTCATCTGAATGAAGATCACTGGAAGAAGTAGATTATTTATCGTCATTTTCCCTCGTATAATACATCCTCTCGCCAAAGGCTTTGGAAGCCAACTAAAAGAGAAGAAGGGTCAGCAGCAGCAGGAAGAAGAAAGAAAGGGCTTCATGGAAACAGTCAACTCTCGCCAAAAGGAAACTAAGAAGTAGGGGAGGGTCCGTGATTTATTAAACCAGGGATATATTTTTATTGCTTGCTGTGAGAAACAGCTCTCTGACATTTGTGAGAGAATGCTCCACATGAACCTTGAAGTTCAGAGTAAGTCAGGGAAAGAACCAGAGGGGAAAATCTGCAGAGTCTTCATTCCAGGTATAAGCAATAGCAACATGTAGGAAAATAAAACAAAATAAATTGACAAACTCTACAACTCAGCTTGGTCAGAACCCATAAGTTTTCACACATAATTTGTAATGGGGTTCATCCATCAGGTGTGAGAAGACTTGTCCAGTACATAGACTTCTCACCAAAACTACTAAATACTGCAGTCTTCAAATGCCCAAGGCATAGACAAAAGATTTTTGTTTACATTTCAAGCTGCTGAAGAGTGTCTAACACTTCATTATTTCTGTAAAACTAATTTTATCCACTTATTTTTCCTGTGTGCCCATCTTCTACTGATCGCATCTACTCTCCTGAAAATACGCCTTTCCAGTAAGCTGGAGGAGAACTTCAGGCCTCCTGCCACTTCTGCAGGCCCATCCCAAGTAATCTCCTGTGGGGAAATGTTAAGTTTAAAGTAGCTTTCTGGAACTGCCAGCAATGGGATGTGTTTCTCTGAAAGTTTGGCTGCTAAATATTGGCTTTTTCGTAACTGCTTAAAGACACTCCCAAGAGATGTACAGTTAATGGTCCCATAATAAGTTGCTTCGCCTGGCAAGAATAGATATTTCCGCCACATCCATATTTGATTTTCTGGAAAATCTATAGTTGCCTAAGCTTCACGCATGAGCCAGTGTAAGCTTATTATAAGCCTATAGTTTTTCTTTTTGCAGCTGATGCGGACTCTCCATTGCTCTGGGGGGAAAATTCAGAAACAAAGTAACTTGACAAGCTGAGTACATAAATTAAATGCATAAATTCTTTACAAATAGGACTCTTGATAGTACATTTAAAGTACAAATAGTACTTCTACAGCACACCCAAGGAGTTCATTTTTAAAATGAATGAAATGATGCTGGAGAGATGACATTTTAAAATTATTTTCCCCACTGGTTGACTTACAGTAGCTCTACTCTCTTAATGTTTTTAGACAAACACTGTTGTTGGAAAGAATGGGACAAGATTTTATATAAATGCTGCCCTCTTTATGCTTCAAAACACTCTGTGAAATATGATTATCTTGGCAAAATCTTTTGATTTTATTATCCTCAGGGTTCTGAAAATCTATAGACCAAGACATTTTGAAAACTTGTCCCATTTTATCTAATTTGGCATATTAGATAATCTAGCATATGTCTAATATAAAGAATAGAGAATTAGAAAACAAGAGACAAATTCTGTTCCTATGTCCCTCAGCAATGACCTAGGAAATGCTTAAACAGAACAAGTATTTGGTCCTTTCCAGAGAGAGTATGTTCAATTGAAATGTTCTTTCCACATTCTTCATAAGGAAGTCATGAGAATTACTGAACTAACACCCCAAAACACTTTGGACTTCCCAGATAGATATATCAAAACAGAAGTAGAAAGTAATACTCAAAGACCTATGACATCTTTCCTTTTAAAGGCCATAGCCTATTCATCTTATTTTTTAAAATGAGAAATAAAAATAGCAAATAAAAATCCCATAAAAGATCAATTATATGCAGTCCGTGTTTAGAGTACAAGCTCTAATGGTCAATATGTAAACAACGAAGAGAGATTTGTACTCAGTGTTCAATAGAATAGACCATAACATATCACCCACGGACACAGAATGAACCAGGTGTGGGAATTGGTCATGGATTAAGGAAATGCTGAATTGACCTGATATTTTGGAGATGCAGCAAATCAGGGGGAAAAGGGGAGTGCATTCTTCTTTCTAGAGGAAACAGGACAATCTTTTCATTCAGATTTATATAATAACCTCACAGATCAGAGCTTGTAGAAATTTCCTATTGATAGGCATTCTGGAAACTCAACAAAATACCTGAAGAAGAGTATTCATTTGCCACTTCCTCTTGGACTGTTAATAAGAACATTCTTTCAGCGTCTTGACAATACACATCCAATGGGGTAACCGAAGAGAGTTCATGTCTAGAAGAAAATCCCAATATTTTATTTAAATGATGGTGTCTCAAAGAAAACTCTTCTGAGCTGACACACATACTTTTTACAGGCCTTAGCAAGTAGAACATTAACAACTGAGTTCTATGTCTGACTCAGAAAAAAAAAAATCCCTAATGTCAGTCCTCCGGTATCTCTAAAGCAGGAGTTCTTAAGATGGGGTCCATGAGCTTGAATTGACACTAAAAATACAAAATATTATTCTTGTGGGGACATGTTGGTGTGGGTGTGATATGTTTATTAAATAACACAGTATAGTGTGGACTTAGTAAGGGGTCCATGGTTTTCATCTGACTGGCAAAGGGATCTGTGGAACAAAAAAGGTTAAGAACCCCTACTCCAAAGAAAGCAAAATAATTCGGAAGGCCTGGCACACATAGGTAAGGTTTTTTGTTTCGTTTTGTTTTTTTAAACAGAACCTGGAGTCTACTGTTAGTATCCAGAATTAGAATGTGATCAGGTATAACAGGTCAATGAATACCTCTGACCTCAGCCCCATATCATGTCCTTCAACACCATAATATGGCAGGAAAATGCTGGCACAGAGTTCTCTTACTTTAGGAATTTCCTTTTCAGGCAGCACACTTGGTTATCTTAGATGTTACAGTTAAATATGTCCTAGTCCCTGCCAGATACTGAATTAGCTTGAGTGAGAAAAGCTCCTTTCAGCAATGCCTATTTTGCCACTTGATGCCAAACTGGGATTAAGACGTCTACTTGTCTCTGAATAGAAACCAATTTGCATAGATCTCAGGGATTTTTTTTTTAGAAGATAAAACAGCTCCTGACGTTATGGGTGGCCACATTCAGTCTTAGGAAAGACTGTGCAAAAACAATGAAAATCTCAAAGCTCACGACTAGACCAGAGAGTTGTCCATACTCTTACTTTTAAATCCCATCAACTTTGGGTCATATTCTTTCCCTTCCCTTAAGGAGGAAAAAAAAAATCTACAAAACTGCCGGTCAAGATAACACTCAGCTTTCAACCAAACCTGCACACACAGGTTCATCCCTTTCCCCAAAAAGCATGCACAGTAAATATCCATCCAGACAAAAGCCTCCGTTTTCCCACTGCTTTTGTGTGCTGTGGCAGGAAGCCGTTATCGGCTGCGTGCGTGAAAAATAACAACTGCAGACCCTGAGACACATGCCACGATGTTCCAGTGGAAATCAAACTCTAAGAAATTTTTTAAATGTTTTCAACACATCAGCATGAAGCATCGACCTAGTTGGAATCACTTAGATCTAAAGCAAATGCACTGATTGTTTTCACAGCAGGCTTTTCTTCTTGGAGCTGAAACCCGCGCACTGGCCAGGGTAGTGCGGGAAGGTTTGCAGCCCCCTGCCTCGGCCGGCTCTAGCCTGTGACACGATCGATACCAGGGGGACAGGCAGGGGCAGCTCGGGGAAGATTATGAAGATGAGGTGAGGGGCTGAATTACCTCACACGATTTGTTCTTTCTCTCACCTTGACTCTCATCCGACTCAGGTAGGGATGGAAAACCGTCAGGGGCACAGACCCAAATCTGGAGGTGCAGAGAAACCCCACGACCTGGGGACCTGGCCGGTGGGCCTCTGGACATGGGGTGGCCATCAGGAAAGGGCAAGGCCTCTAGCCAGGCGGGGGCGGGCATCCCTGATTCGAGGAGAAGACAAAGGCGAGCTCCTCTCCCAGGCCTGGCGCTCAGCAGGTGGGTGGTAATTAGCAGCCACCACCGTTGGTGGGTTTTTATTACTCATAATACAATTACTCCTCCTATTTTTCCTTTTTTGACCCCAGACAGGTATCAATCGTGTAAACATTATGTGCAAAAATGTCTACTTTCCAGTTAAAACTCCAAAGTGCAATACGGACAAGATCAAATCCGCTTGGGGTCCCCTCTGATTAGTCATTTATTTAGCCAGGGACCCTGTCTGCACAGGCACTGCTAGTGCTCAGGTTTTTCTTCCCTAACCCAGAGGTCTGGAAATGCCCAAGCCCTTGGACCAGTTCAGACATTGCGTTTATTCTGTTGTTTACCAGGGGCACTGGGGCTTGTAGAGCCAGATGTCCTCCCCTTCTTCCAGTATGCAAGGAAACCCCTAGAAAGCCCTCTGTTGCTTGTTAATCTGATTGAACTCTCCTGACCAACTGAGCAGAGTTGCTAATGTGTCTAATAATCATATGTAACATTAAAAAAAAATACTAATCATATGAACAATATACCTAAGCTATAACCACTCATACGATCTAATAGTTCAACCCTGAAACTTGAGGGTTCTTTTGACTAATAATTAAAAAGTCATTTTTATTACATGCTTTTTGGTGTTTTAGGCCACTAGATGAACATAGAGTAAAGTAATAAAAGGTCACCATACTCAAACACAACACAATTTTAAATTTTAACAAATGAACAAGTTAGAACATATGTTTTAGGGCTATTATTATGACCAAAATATCTAAATAAATTCTTATCTTAGACATTTTGTTCAGTCTTTATTTCTATTATAATAATTTATATAACTCATTTTAAAGACAATGGCTGTATATTGAAAAATTAAGAAATGTGATTCCCCAAACTTAGAAATTAGCACTACCAAAAGTTTGGTTACTTATGTTTTTTTTTTCCCCCTACACATACTTTTTTTTTATTTAACAAAGATGGATCACACAAAATGTTATATTAAAAAATATAAGAGGTTCCCATATACCCCACTGCCCACCCTCCTGTCACTCCTCCCACGTCAACAACCTCTTTCATCAGTGTGGCACATTAATTGCATTTGATGAATACATTTATCAGCACTGCTACGCTGCATGGATTATAGTTTACATTGTAGTTTACACTTTCCCCAGTCCATTCAGTGGGTTATGGCAGGATATATAATGTCCTGCATCTGTCCCTACAATATCTTTCAGGGCAACTCCAGGTCCCGAAAATGCTCCCACATCACACCTCTTCTTCCTTCTCCCTGCCTTCAGCAACTCCCATGGCTACTGTCTCCACATCAATGATACAATTTCTTCCATTGCTAGAGTCACAATAGTTCTATAGTAGAATACTAGGAAGTCCACTCTAATCCATATTTTATTCCTTCATCCTGTGGACCCTGGGATGGCGATATCCACTCAACCTCTAAATCAAGAGAGGGCTTAGATCTCACATGGCTGATGGATGAGATTCTTCTGCTTGCAGTTGTAGACTCTCTTGATTCCCTGGTGTGTGGTTGATCATCTTCAACTCCCCGTTAGCTGACCTGGGTAAGTCCAAAGCACCGGAGAGTAGGTATTGCAACTCTGCTGAGGCTCAGGGCCCACCTGCCACAGGTTAGTTTTAAATCTCATTGCGGCTCATAATCCCATCATCACCATCATCACCAACACTGTTGCCATCTTCACCAGCACCACTGTTATCCTCACCACCGTTGCCATCTCTCCCACCCCATCACCAGCACCATTTTCTGCAAATTGACCATTCAACCTTCAGGACTTAGCTTGAACATGGCTTTCCTCCATCTTCCCATTGAGATGGTTTCCTGACTCCCAATCATAATTCACCATTGTAGTCATATCTTTATTTCCTTCCTGGTACTTATCACAATTTGGAATTTTTCTTTATTTTTTACTTGTTCCCCATCTGTTTCTTTGACTACTACTTCAATGTAGGTGAGGAGAGAAACCACAATTATCTTGGCCATGATGTTTTCCCCAGTGCATTGCACAGTGCCTGATCCATAGCAGGTACTCAATAAATATCATATGAATTAATCACTCAATCATTATCATCTGTCCTCAACTCTTGGATTATAAACTCTAGCCCAATGTCAAAAAAAAAAAAACACCAAAAACCCAAAATCAAAATTTCCTGCGATGCAGAATGGCCTGCCTCAATAAGGAAATTTAGTGCTATGTTCTTAAACTATCTACAAACCATAAATGCCCTATCAAAAATGGGCATTGCCTAAAGGAAGAAAGTAGCCTTATATGCAGTAAGATTTAAGAGGTACAGGAAAGAACTATTCACTCAAAAACATCTCTTTCACTTGCCCAACCCCAATTCCCACAGTTAAATTAATCTTTAAAGCCAGTGCATTCCAGTGTCATGAAACTCCTTCTAAGATATAAAGTACTACTTAGTAATTAACATATTAATACCTTTTATACATTTATCAGATTATTAGAACAAAGAACCCTGGACAAGTCATATTTGACTTGCCATGGACTGAGACATTGGAAGACACAAGGGAAAGGAAAGATCACGTTGTTCCTGAGAGAGGAACAGACGCTGCACTGAGAGACCCTGTGGGGTCCCTACAGCTAGGAGCACAAAAGACACCGAAAGGACGGGAAGGGGAAGGAGTTCCTCCTCTATGCCTGGTCTTTTCTAGATGTTCTGTAAGCAAAACGTGGGAGTGTTTTTATTCCATTTCAACAAATGTGATTGTGTGAACCAACTCATAACCTATGAAGGGGAAGCAAAGTTCAAAACTCTTCAGTCTTGGGGGCAAGGCTCCCCAATGTGTAAGAGAGAGACGAAGGAGATTAAGCTCTCAATGCATGGTGGGGAGGGAGGACTCCGTGTGTCTGTGTGTGCATGTGTGTGTGTGTGTTAGGAGAATGGAGAGGGTGGGAGATGGGGAGGGGGAGGAAATCGTTTAGCAGAAGAAATACAATACAATATTATGGAATCTGAAACTACTAAGTGATGTCTAATAACATTGAAAAAACAGTGTACTCGTTTCACTAAACTGTATAAGTGATCACTGGAAGAAGCAAAAGTCTTAGAAATGCAGTCTTAAACAATAAGGGGTTGCTCTCAATTTGGAAAGACATAGGTATTTTGAAATTTTCCCTTAGAGAATAGGATTAAAGGAGGTATGTAAGCTTCAAACAACACATGCAAAAAGATGCAGGATCAAAGCCAATATTCTTAAATATTGTCTTCTAATATCCCCCAGAAAATGCCTGCTGGAACCTGGAAAGAAGCATTTGACTCCCCTGTACTTCCCCTAACCTCCCCTTCACTGCGTCTTTCATTGGCTCCTCCATTCGCAAAACTCAATTACCAGAAGAACTAAAATGAGGCTTAGGTATTTTTCCTGGTTTCAAGAAACTCCCTTTTAGAAATCTGTAATTAAGAAGAGAAAAGGAAAAGTTAGGTGTCTACTTTAGGAAAACAAACAGTTCCATTTCATTCTTTGGTTGCTTTAAACAGGATGGAAAAAATATATTTGTTATATGCCACTGTCCCTAGAAATATCTCTTACATAGACCAACTCTTGACCTGATCTCCCTTTTCAAAACCTATATATAAATAAAAGTACCCCTAACAAAGCAATAGTAAATATAGCAGTGGTTTCTAGAAATATTGATGTCATAATGTTACTCACAGAAAGACTATTAAGCACAGAATTGCCATTATAATACACTTTTTTTTTTTATATGTATCAACTAAATTGGGGATCCAGGGTCAGGAAACGGGAGATAAGCATGAAAAGGTTGTACAGGGCACAGACTGGAATAGCTGGCGAAGGCTATAGATTGGGAAAAGCCTGTGGTTCCCACAACAATTGTAACTTAACCAGTTACATATATAGTATATTACAACATGAAAGTTGACAACACATACAGAAATACTAAATACTACATATGCTCGAGGGGTACAAGTTATCATTGCTATGGGAGCTGTAAGTTCTGAATGGCAATAAAAATGGAGTAAGAAACCACCTGAGCAGCCTTGGATCATGCCTTTACAGAAACCCTATACAATCACACACTGACAAATCTTTACTGAGTGCCTACTGTGTGTAAAACATTGTGCTAGAGGCTGTGGGAAAATACGGCCCCAGCCTCAAGTAGCTTGTAAAGAAATATATCCAAAGCAAAGAGGAATTCCTTCCTCTATGGCGACAGAGCAGAAACTTCCCACATTTTCAAGAGTCATGTGGGGAAGCCTAAACAATGACTGCTAGAATCTATCCCCAAATAGTCACTATTTCAACTCCAGCATCTCTCTCCTAAAGCTAACCTTCTAATGCCCAACAGCTCTCCCTCAATGTTTAAGTTTAATATGTTGGTCTACCCTTTCTTCTCTTGCCCCTTTCTAACTCAGCCTTTAAAAAAACAATGAACACAATTAATACCAAAAAAGGTTTACTGCTTAAATTTTCCTAACATCTCCTTTGCATTAAAAATGCTTTACAGAGCATATCAAATGCATATTTAGATCTCCTAATGGCTTGCTATGTACCCTATGTAATGTCAATAAATATCAAAATAAGTCTAGGTCTAGATGTAGGTTTGCTTTTAAAAATGGACATCATGCAGCTATAGTGTAAGCTATGGATAATATTTTTACATATATACATATAGTGCCTGCTTGAAGACCTGAAGATGCTGGAAACCACATTCACTGTTTATTCCTCAGTACTTTCATCCCTACACCAAGAATAAAGCTGCCAAAGAATTGCAATCCAGACAAGAAAGCAATCTTTCTCCTACATGCCACTTTTCCTCAATCAAAATTTCTCAGCATATCGTAAATACATTAGTAAGAAGAAGAGGCTTATGCTACCAAAGGCAATGTCAGGAAAGTGACAAAAGACCTGAACAGAGCCAGCTAAGATGAGAGTGCAGAATTTACGAAGGGCCAGGTGAACAGTCATTCATTCATAAGTGAGGATATAAAGCATTGCACCTACCCACAGAGAAAGGTCCAAGAGATCCTAGGTAGTTCTAAAATTGAGTCTTTAACCTAGGGGCATGCTTCTTGGCTGTTTGCTTGGGCAAGAACGTTTTAAAAACTTGAATCCCATCTTCACAATGTTGTCTCCATTAAAACTTCTAATGAAGAGCACTGTTTAGCTGTTTCAGCGTGTGCCCAGCAGTAACTTCATATGCTCTAATCAGTGTTCTGGAGCAGATAACAGCTAACCTGCCTCCTTACAAGGTTTAACTTGACTGCATTAATTTCATGGCACACTCCTTTTTGATCACCTCCCTTTCTTAATGGGAGCTGGGTACAGCAAGCCCATCTTTCCAAGTAGTTAAAATTCATGTACACCTTAATCAGTTAGGACAGTTCAAGATAGAAGAAACATGATAAAGAATATGGAAAAAGGTTTCCTCTTCCACCCCTAACCTCAGGAAATCTCCTGATCTGAGAAATTCCACAGGTAATTGATTAACTGGAATGATTAGCCTAGCAGTGCATAAATACGTCCATAGTATAGCACCCTTCACATGTTTGCTTAGGAGGCTAAAAGGGATAGGGAGGAAGAGGAAAGGAAGGAAAGAGAAAGGACTTCATCCTGATAAAAATGGTCAGAAAAAATAGGATATCTATATAAAGATAATTTTGTAAAGATTTTTCTAAACCAGCAAGATTTTATGGTTAGGGACCCATCAGAGGTGGCTTGAGAGCCAAGGCATAGGTTCCAGGAGAAAAGGGGCTTATCAGGTTTGGCTAGTGACTGGTCAAATCATTTCACCATTTTGCAAAAATAAGTCATTTGGAGTTGATTATCTCTTTTCTTGAAAAATTCTCTCAGTATATGAAACACACCTCTGCAGAGACTGAGGTACCTTATCGTATCTGCTTACACACTTTCACACTTGCTATGAATTCCATGACAGGTGGGATCCTGAATCCCCATGACCTAACAATATTCAATAAACATTTGTTGAATGAATGAAAAATATTCACTATCTGCAATATATTCAGCTTAGGTCAGTCTAAGTTCAAGGCTGTGTGCTTAGTGCTGGTACCAAAGGGGTATACAGAGGCTAACCTCGAAAGGTAATCATCGAGGGGAAATAGGACGTAGGTTTACAATAATAAGAGGCAGAAGGAGGATACCAAAAAGAGGTATAGGGGCTCTGAAGGTTCAGACAGGGCCAGGCGGCTTAAAGCCAACTGATAAAAACTTCCCGGAGGAGCTGTTGCTTCAGAAGAATGGGCGGGATTTAAATAAACCTAAACGGGGTGGAAGTGCAGAAGTGTGGAGGAAAGAAACTGCCTGTGTATGAGAAATGAGTGATCGAGACTAGAAGAGCATTTACAGTCGGGGGAAAAAATGAAGGAACATAAATAAACCTGGAAAAGATAGATTAAAAGTCTCCTGTAACCTCATCACTGAGTCTTTGCACCATCGAATGTCTCAGAACAAGTGAAGAATGCACTTGGAGCTGTGTCTTAAGGACATTAGCCAGCATCTGGTTCAGCAGCAGACTTTACTCGACTTTACACCCTACAGATCTTAACGAGGCACCAGGAGCCACCGCAAGCAGGGAAAGTCAACACAGAGCAGTAGGAATCTGGGCTCCTCTCCACCCCAACTTCAATCAACACCCTCCCGCCACACACACACACAATGTTTTTTATATGCTCTTCATTTGGGTTTTTTTATGTAAAATTCTTTTGAAACTAGAAATGTTTGTAGTTCACTGATGTACAGGATGCTTAGATAAGTACCAGAAGACTAGAGGAGGCTACTTCAGTAGTCCAGGTGAGAGGAACAAAAGTCTGAAAGAAGGAATGGCAGCAAGAATAGACAAAGAGATTTCCAACCCAGGTAGGGTCCATAGGCTCTGTCCATTAGGTAAATGTGGGAAGAAAGGGTGAGGTAGGAGCCAAAACGACTGCAATTCCAAGCTTAGGTGAATGAAGGCTGTGACAACCTTTGGAGAAATATGCAGGGCAAGAAGAGGACACATGGAGCCAGACTCCCTGCATTTGAAAGCCAACTCTGCCACTTACTCCTGGCAAATGAGATATGCATGTACAGTTCTTCGAAAACTGAATGGCACATAGTAAGAAACCAATAAGAGCTAACTATTCTTATTAGGTGGAATAGGTTTGGATGCATATAGTCGAAAAGTGGTCAAGGCTGGATGTGGTTTAGGGAATAGATATAAAGAAATGTGATAGTTGAAGTTACTGAGGTTGCAGAGAATATAGAAGGGAGAAGAGAATCTGGTAAGGTTCAAACTGTGGGAGTGCTTAATTTCTGCAAAGGAGAAAGAAGAAACAAGTTAAGTAAGCAGAAGAGAGAAGAAAACTATGGGAAAAAATTTAGAGGAAAGAAAGCCAAGACACTCGAGAATAATGGTCATATTTTCAGTGTAACATTTATATAAGCTAGAGCTTCTTAAAAACAAAGAAAAAAGAAGAATGGTCAGCAAAATGGTAAAGCAAAGGCAGATGTGCGCTTCCTTTCTTCTCAAGGAAAGCTTCAGTAGAGGAGGAGCTAGAATGAAAGGGACGAGGCAAGATCTGAATGCACATACATTTTCTGTGTGCCAGATACCAAGCTTCATTTCTTAATGAATTATTTTATTTAATCCTCAGAGCAACCATTTGAGGTAGCCACTACTATCATTCGCATTTTACAAATCAGGAAAGTGAAGCCTAGAAAGGCTAAGGTATAAAAGCTGTAAAAGGCGGTGGACCTGGTATTTATTTAAAGTCTTGCATTCTGGTATTAACAGCCCTCTCTGTTAACCTCTTAGAAATATTTCTTCAAGGATGTAAGAGAACCAGTGCCAGAGCATCACCCAGTGAATGAGACAAGTTTGATGGACAAAATCCTTGGAAGTCAGCTTCTCAAGCAATATTTTGATATTTTGAGTATGAAAAAAACATTGGTAGACTAGACTCTGCTTAACTTTCTAACGATATTGTCCTGTTTTGCATATTTCTAATAATAACTCAAGGCACAGAACAGATGTTCGTAACTTTCCAAGGAATCTCTGGGGAGCATCTTGGTGTTTTTTAATCACTTTTTAAACATGAACAATCAAGGCATAAAGACATCAACAGAGCTATATCATGAACTATGGAGAAGGAGCATCAGGAATTAAGAGCTGGGCTTTGGATTCTAAGATCAATACAATATCTACTGCCCTACTTTTCAAGGATGCCTGTTAGGGAATCCCTTTGAAAGGTTGAATAAAAAGATGTGACTAGATCAGTCTGATGATAGGAAATTGTTGGGAGTCAAGGGCTAGAGACAAGCACATGAATATTATCTGGAACAGTAAAATGAACTAAGGAAGGATAGGTGTTAATTTCGCCTTCAGAGGAGGTACCCAACCCCCAGAGAACACTGCCTGCTTCTTGTCTACCTAAGGATGAGGACCAATTTCCTGAAACTCTTCCATGGCACTCTGCTGTGATGAACCAAACTTGAAGTACTTTACAGGTTTCACAAACGTAAAATCTTGTGAGAAGAAAAAAAGTAAATGTTCCCATATCGTGTAAAAAAGATTAAATAAAATCATTGATTCAACTGTGTGTGGGGTGCGAGTATGTGTGTGTGAGACAAAGAGAGAGAGAAATCCTGACACATCAAGTATCAGTATTGCTCTTTCTCAGTTCAGATGCTAGGTGGACTTGGTCAGGTTGTTTTGGGAATCATAAACCTAAAGCTGCAATGCCTGAGAAATACCCATTTTACCCCCAGATAGTATCCCTGGTATTTTCAGGTTTGTCTTTTGAGATACCATTTCCTATTTTAAAGCATTTGAGAATTCTAATTTGAAACTTGAAAATCATCACTGTTATGCACGATGCTCATTCAATAAAATGAAACAATTTTTTATTGTTTAGTCTAAAATTTTCCCTCTTTTTTATTGTCACTTTTTAGAGAAGTTGTAGAGTTACAGAAAAATCATGCAAGAAATGCAGAGTTCCCATATCCCCCTTTCACACATGCAGTTTTCTCTGTTATTAACACTTTGCATCAGTGTGGTATCTTAGTTACAAGTAATGAAAGGATATTATTATACCGGACTATTAAGTATGGCCCATAGTTCATATTAGGGTTCACTTTTTGTGTTTTACAGTCCTATATTTAAAATTGTTATCCTAGAAACAGATATACAACCTAAAATCTTCCCTTTTAACCACATTGAAATATGTAATTCAGTATTGTTAATTAAATTCACAATATTGTGCTGCCATCACTACAACCTATTACCAAAACTTTTCCATCAACCCAAACAGATATTCTGTACCAATTAAGCAATAGCTCCCCACTTTTCCCGTATAAACAGTGCTAATAATCTTTTTTGTTTAGCTTGTTATGCAGGAAAACAATGATATTTCACTAAAATTACATAAATATATACACTGTTTAAAGTTTAGCTGGAAAATCAAGAATACAATTAAACAAGTATTCAGATATTACTCTTTGCTTATACCATAGAAAGAAATATAAAACAGATAATTAACCTAACTTTCCTTCTTCGTTATTTTGAGAAATTTTATTTGAGACTAACGAAAGTAGATCCTAAATTTATGCCATTGTTTTCAAGTACTAAAATAATCTCTTTATCTACTATATTTACTATTTATGAACTTTGTCAATTTCTAAGTGCACATATACTACCAATTAATGTGTGGCTGTGTTTAAAAGTTTTAAAACATGATTTGAAGAATCCATTTCCCACATTGCGCCAAGTCAAAAATTATTCACAGTCACTTGAATTGTATACATAAAACATTGCCTAAGTGAGTAGTAACATAATCTTTTCACTCCCAGTGATATTTTAAGGAATGTGTCTTAAAGGTGGTAAACTGTTAGAACAGATTTGTTTTCAATCAATCAATAATATATGAACATTTTTATGAAATCCCTCAAAAACAGTATAAAGTTTATAAGTTGTCCCTCAGCCTTGTTTCTTTAGTCATGTCTTGTGTTATTTAGTCCACAAATAACATCTAGTCAATGTAAACTTCTGAAACAAAAAGGTTGTGTCCTCATTCTTCACTCTTCTTTGTCTTCTAAAGTCTGTTAAATAGGCTCCTTCTGTCGCTCCTTCACATTTTAAGATTCGACATTATGATGTGCTAAAAATAAATGTTCACTGGCTATCGTGGTGGTGGCTGCCTAAATTAAATATGCTATGGAATATGAATAAGAAACCACAGCTGAGGAAGCCCCTTTCCTTTAGACATCAACATGAAAAAGGAACATGACAATTTTCGAGATAGCTTCATTTACATATTCTGAAATGAAACTGGGAGTAGAACACAAAAAAAATTCCCAGACAAGGAACGTTAAGAGGGAACTAAATGGAGCAAAGGCAACCCAAGGCTTCAAAACCACTTGAGAAGAGCATCCTACCGAGATATAAATTAGGAGAATGACAATTACAATGAAGCAATCATTCAAAAGCAATTATTGAGCTCTCACTACATTCCAGGA
Organism: Dasypus novemcinctus; assembly: GCF_030445035.2. Taxonomy (NCBI): domain Eukaryota; kingdom Metazoa; phylum Chordata; class Mammalia; order Cingulata; family Dasypodidae; genus Dasypus; species Dasypus novemcinctus. The sequence goes on from NC_080677.1 coordinate 19,339,740, forward strand.
AGCATCTCTAGGAAGACCTAAGAGTTGTCTGGGAAAGTAGGGGGAAAGGGAAGATAGTAAGATGGTGAGTATGAATATGTTCACTTTGACTGCAAAGAACAAAAAACCTGCATGGTCTCAGGCAACTCTTTCAAGTCTTCAACTATTCTAAGATAATTAAGGGCCAAATTCACTAGAAAGAAAGAGGGGAGAGAGGGAGGGGGGAGGGAGAGAGAGAAAGAGAAGAGTGAGGTGGAAGATTAAAAAAAGGAAAGAGAAAAAAAAGAAGCATTTTATACCAATCTAGACTGAAAATACAAAGCCAAGGGCCTTATTTTAGTTGAACCCCTTTAGCTTCTCAGTCTGACTAAGGGCTCCAATAAGACATGTATATCAACCATTTCCTGAAAATTTAGGCTGAAAAGAATTGCCCTAATAAAGGGTCCTGGAAGGAACTTGTTCCCCTGGTCTCATGTTTTCGTGTATCGTATTGGTGAGGGACAAGCAAGTGACATCCATTGGCCTCTACTTCTGCAGGAATTTGATCTTTCCCCTCCTTGCCCCACTCCCAGTAGGAAGCAGCGATCCTGGGCAAATGGGTCTCTTCAAGAAAACCAAACTTACCTTATCCCAAGATCAAAATGTAGAGACAAGAAATATTAAGCTTGACCATTTGGCTTCAGATCTAAAGCCACGTTTTTCAATGAGCTTTACTAGCAAGAAAGGTAAAATAAACTGAGGAATTAAAGAAGGGTCTTATTTATTGCCCATTTTCCCAAGAGAACAAAAGAAATGAGTACACGAGGCACCCATTTATTTTGTATTAATGTTTAATTGAGCTTTTTCCTAAACTTAAATAAGAGCTGGTCGGTCACGGACATAACTTTCATTATTTGCTCACAAACATAATTTGAATCAGGTTGTCACTTAGACTATGGTGTGGCAGCAACTTAACTAAATATCCAAGAAGCAGCATGGTCCCTTTCCTTCAACATTTCCCTTAAAACTCTATTTCTGATTTAAAAATTGGTCCCACTGGAAGGAAAGAAAACCAGCAAGAAAGGTTGTGTTTGTTTAAAAAAGGAACGGAAAAGAAATATTGTAGGAAGCGAGGTATGACTAGATGAGAAAACCTTCAAAGAACTTAATGCATGAAATCTTTACCTCATCTCCTTGTCTACTTTTCTGGATTCTAGTACACACCTCATTTATATCCCCTCTCAACTTGCTCAACCCCGTTTCCCACACTGCTGGACTGAAAGCTCAGCTCGTCTGTTTGAACAATGACCATCTCTTCTCCCCTTGAGACATAGTAGTCATTAAGAGGAAGGAGAGAGTTGTGGATGAGGTGGCCACACAAGATGTAAGATGCATTACAGTATGGTGGATTGCAAGCTCCAGGCAAAAAACACAGTAGCAACTTGATATTATTGATGAATTCCAAAAAGAACTATTGGATTATGTTTGTAAACTGATCTTTTCCTCTGGGCATATTAGATTGTATTAGAGTCATAGGTTTACTTGATTAAGTAATTGTGTAAAACTCTTATGCCAGTAGGGCATTGAGTCCCCACACTTTGGTGAGTGGGGACTCACAGATCAAAGGCATGGCAAAGGACAGAGTTGAGGGTTTTTGATGTTGGAGCTTTGATGCTGGAATTTGATGCTGAAGCCTTAAGCTGGAGCCCCAGGACGAAAGGAACCCAGAAAGCCTAAACCCTCACAGATATCAGCAGCCATCTTGCTCCAACATGTGAAAATAGATTTTGATGATGGAAGTAATTTATGCTTTGTGGCCTGATATCTGTAAGCTTCTACCCCAAATAAATACCCTTTATAAAAATGAACCAATTTCTGATATTTTGAATCAGCACCCTTTTAGCTGATGCAAACACTGAGTATTATGTTCACTTGGGAAGACTTGGGATATTCCAAAGCAGTGAGTATTCTGTAGTAGATCATGGTGATTCATCATATTGTTTCCTAACTACATATCCATGAGTTCAAATGTAACTAAATTATTTGCAAAAGTTAAGGGAGATATTTAGGATTCGACTCTACTTTGTCTTACACCCATAACATACAGATACATACAAGAGTAAAATTTTGTGAAAATTTCAAATTACCGGACAGAGAAGACAGTCCTCGTTTTCAACCCCACAACTGCAATTAGGGCCACAAATGTTTAAAATGTCTTTTGAGGAAATTTGGTTGCAAATAGTTAAGCAGCACAAAAAAATACCCTTAATTTATTTTCAAAACCATTAAATAGGAGAAATGCCACAATATTTTTTTTAAAGTTTTCTAAAATTTGAGTTAAGACCTACCTCCTTGGTGGAATTTCTGACTACTCATCATCACAATCCTTAATGACAATACAATTAGTTCATAAAAATGATTTTAGAAGTGCCACTGTCAGGAAGCAGACTTGGCCCAATGAATAGGGCATCCGCCTACCACATGGGAGGTCCATGATTCAAATCCAGGGCCTCCTTGACCCGTGTGGAGCTGGCCCACGCGCAGGGCTAATGTGTGCAAGGAGTGTCGTGCCACCCAGGAGTGTCCTCTGAGTAGGGGAGTCCCACGCGCAAGGAGTGCGCCGTGTAAGGAGAGCCGTCCAGAAGGAAAGAAAGTGCAGCCTGCCCAGGAATGGCGTCACACACACGGAGAGCTGACACAACAAGATGACGCAACAAAAAGAAACACAGATTCCCAGTGCCACTGATAAGGATAGAAGCGGTCACAGAAGAACACAGAGCGAATGGACACAGAGGGCAGACAACTGGGGGCGGGGGAAGGGGAGAGAAATCAATTAAATAAATAAGTAAATAAATCCTTAAAAAAAGAAGTGCCAATGTCAATTAGCTAGAGTATAGCTGAGTTTTTATGGAAAAAAAAATGGATAGAGAAAGCAAACACAACTTGCAAACATAATGCGCTGATTTCACTCTCAGGCAAGAATGTTAATCAATTGAAAGATTAGATAGATAGGTATAGATAGGTGATAGATAAATGATAGCTAGATAGCTAGATAGCTAGAGATGGATAGATAGATAGATAGATAGGTAGGTAGATAGATAGATAGATAAAGTTAAAAGATAGAAAGGAGTTTTGGATGCTATTAAGCCCAAATAGTGAGGACTCATTAGCATTATAAAACATAAACTTGCTTTAAACATTCCCTGATATTGTCTTTGAGAATCTTGTTCCTTATATACAGAACATTGCCTACTGGCCACTCTATTAAAGTCAGCTGTATCTGAAGGCATGCTTCATGGAGCACTAGGAGCTTGACTACTTGGCATCAGTGTGACTCCACGTTTTGTTAGGAGCCGCTCTTTTGCTGGAGGCCTCCCAGAGAGCCCCAGCTTGCTCTTCCGTCCTTCCAGTCACCGTGTATTCTGCTGTCTCATATTTCACAAAAGACTCATTTCCCCAATCCACCAAGTGCAACTCAAAAAACAGGTATTGATGGCAGCAAGAATATTCTGGCATGGCATCAAATGAATGAGTGATGGGTACTTGGAAGTGGAGGAAGAGAAGACAAAAAGAAGAGAGGAAGGAAGGAAGAGAGGAAAAGGAAAGGAGGGAAGGAGGGTAGAAGGGAGGGATGCATTTCTGTAATAAAATCTGCATCTATCATGAGATAATTACTAAGAATCATACTTTCTACAGACAATGTTTTGGACCATGTTTCAACTCTGTGCTTTTGTGTATGATTGAAGATTTAAACCCTGGCCTCCAATATATCCTAGGTCCAATTCTAGCTTGGCCACTTAGTGCCTGTGTGTCTTGGTGCCACTTCCTTAGCCATAGCTTCCAAATTAGGAAAATGGAGACAATAAGAGTATCTACCTCACAGCAGTGTTGTAAGGATTAAATTAAGCTATGCCTTGAAAGTGCATGGCATCTAGTAATTGCTAACAAACTGGCAGATTATTAGTGGTGCTGTTGTTTTTGAGATGGCTAAATATCAAGCCATTTCTGGGTAAAAAATGTTATTAAATATGATCTCAGATATTCAACACAGCTCATAAGATTCCCACTGAAACATACACACACACGTGAAATGCTTACCAGACCAAATTCCCTCAATTCTACTTCTGTAGATTTATAGGATTTGGGGAGTACATTGACAGATCCTCCCTGCCAAATTTTTTTATTATTTAAAATAACACACATCTAGTTTAAGCAGTACTGGGATAGAGCACATTAAAATCACCTGTAAAACTTTTTAAAAATACCAATACCCAGATTTCTTGAATCAGAATCCTTAGGGTTAGGTCCTACATACCAGTATATATTCGGTTTTCCCCAGCTCATTCTAAAAAGCAGCCAGGTTAAAAAAGATGTAGAGGAAAACCGTGAACCCTCAGAAAGAGAATCTGGGTTAAAACCTCACTTTCTCCATTTACTATCTATGTGGCCATCAATAAGACTCATAACCTCTCTGAGCCGGTCTCCACTTCCATGAAGTGGGGATGATGACAGCTGCCTACTTCACAGAGTTGTGGTTTCACATGGGACCATTAATATCAAAGGCATGCTCTGCACTGTCTTCTCTGGAGCTTCAGAGGTGGGAGCCACCTACTTTTAAACTTACAAATAATGCAGCATGGTCATTTCTGATCTGGGTTACTTACTCATCCTTGCATCTGACAGGAAGAATAGAGAAGGAGGAAGGGTGCATCCCCCCAACTGGCAGGGCCATAGAATCAGTTCTGGAAATTGGTACAGAGAGAGATGTCTCAGGCGGTTCACCCTTCCATCTCATACAAATAGAAGTTCATTTACCTGCTTCACTTTCTTTTTGGTAGAAATGAGATAATATGGGCGAAAGGAATGAGCAGAGACATACCCTAAAAGAAATGCAAGACATTGCTTTTCACATTCTCTTAAATATTTAAACAGCGTCTTATTTTTGTCCACCTTATCAAAACTCTAAATTAGTGGAATTCAAGGGCTAAGACTGATTAGTTTTGATTCAACCCTTCCCCTGACTGCATCACTTAACCTGTGAATCGTAGCTGAAAGATTGGTCTGACAATATGAAATATAGACAAGAATTTAACCAACGTTAATTGCTAATTTTTTTTTTCTGGTCTCTCTTTCACTTATCTAGGTATACTAAGTGAATCATGTATTAGAAACATATATCTCTGTCAATTATTTTAATAAATAACATTGTGACCCAGGAAAGAAAATCAGCTATGCCTTCAGTTCAGCTGAGTGGGTGGCTTGGCATAGATTTTAAAGCCATAATATATCTGATAGCTTGAGAAAAGTTTCCTTGTGGTATCTTTATTCTTACTTCATTACTAAACACAGTACTGTGATCTACATTGCCATTTTAATTGGTTTGGGTGTTTGTTATAAATGATAAATATCATTTCTTATGGCATTGCTTCCCACTTTACTCCTCCTCTTAGGAGGCATTGTCGATGAGTTCTTTTGGTAAAGGAAACCCCATTTGGAATATTCTGGAATTGTTTATGCTAAGAGAAATGAAACATCCTTATTTGTTAGACTCATTGCAGAGACTGATCTTTTTAAAAGTCAGATGCTCATCAAGAGCGAGTTGGTTAAATAAATCACTGTACGTTCATGATTCATGAAAGTACAGAGGAGGATGCAGATCTATTCCTAGTAATATAAAAAGGAGTTCAAGATATTTTAAAGTTTAAAAGTAAATTGCAGAACTCTGTGTAAAGTGTGGATCCAGTTGGGTTACGTAAAGATTTTCTATGCTTAAAAACGCAAGGACAGGAGTGGATGTGGCTCAAGCAGTTGGGCGCCCACCTCCCACATGGGAGGTCCTGGGTTTGGTTCCTGGTGCTTCCTAAAGAAGACAAACAACAAGCAGATATTGAGCAAAAATAGTGAGCAGACAACGAGGAAAAAAAAAAACAACAACAAGCAAGACAACAAACAGGGCAACAAGCAATCAACAAGCGGACAGCAAGCAAAAACAAGCAAGCAGGGAATGGACATGGCCCAAGCAGTTAGCGTCTGACTCCCACATGGGAGGTACAGGGTTTGGTTCCTGGTGCATCCTAAATTAAAAACAGACAGACAAGGAGGAGACAGTGAGCACCAACAAAGAACAAAAAGATTGAGTAAACAGACAAGGGAGCAATCTTGGGGGGGGAGGGGGGAGGAAGGAAAATGCAAGGACCATCTCTGGAAGGAATTAACAATGTTAACAGTGGTTATCTGTGAGCAGGAGAATGGTGGGGTACTTTAGTTGGCACTCCCAACTCCTCCGTGAGCATACATTACCTCATAATTTTTAAATGAGAAGTGAAAAAAAAAGGACTCCTACTAGGATTCCACCATGTAACTCATCTCAGTCATATATATATGTAAGAATTGTGTTCATTTTATAATGGTTTTACTCTGAAGTACCACCCTCCACGGGAGCCAGCTATTTAAATTCTATTTGATGGCTAATAGTAGAAAGGGAGAAAACAATCGCAGCATTTACGCTGCAGTACTTGTACAAAGTAGCTATAACATGAGCGTAAATTGCAAAGCTAACCGCTCCTGTTTTTGGAAGGAAATTACTGCAATAGTCATCCCTTTTCAGGCTACTGATCATTTACTTACCCAAATTCATAGATTAATCTTGAGTTTTTAAAAGTAAGTGAGGTATTTTTATATAAGCACCAGTTATAACTGTTTCATGTATTAGATTAAAAACTGAGAAGAGAGACAAATTATTTTTAGATCATTAGAGGTTAAATTCCTAAATAGTCTAAATTGTGTTCATGTGTGTGTGTTTAATTTAATTGTGTCATTTTCACTCTAAGTTCTTTAGTCCTTGGAAATCTAGACAGAGGTTTGCTTATAAACAAAAAGTTTCAAAACAGAAACAACAAATTTTAATTTCTAAATTTAGAATCAACATTTTACCCAGACATAAGGTATGATGGTCTTGGATTTGAGGAATCATTTTATCCTTTGTTCCCAGAAACCTTTTTACTATTACTACAAACACCTTTTATATTAGCAACATTGGAAATACACTAAGAAATACACGTAAGAATGCTTAAAACCTCACTTTAAATAAAGATCTAAAACAGAGAAAATGAACACAAGACAGATCTACTTTTCAGACCCTTGAACACCATCTGCTGAAATGAAAAGAAATGTTCACATTTGGAATTCTGATAACACAGCCGAATTTCCATAAAGTCTCTTATTTTTCCCAAATTCTGACCTTGAGCATTGCATCCCACAATCATCACTTCTGTCTACTGTTCAGCCAGCATCTTGTCAAATCCGGCGGCAAGATTAAGTTTCGTGATTCAGAATTCAATATTGTAACCCTAAGGATAGAAGATCCAAGATGGAACAGCCTGGTTTAAAAAAACAAAGGATAAAACTAGTTCAGCCCAGAGACCACAGTTTGCCCTGACCATAATGAGGAATCATCAGGACTGACGCTAAGTGAAATGAGTTTGATGCTCTTGGCTTTATTCATGCGCATTAGACAGCACTTTACATTTGTCCCATCTCTCAGCCTTTTCTCAAGAGGTTGAAACAGTCTTGTTTTCTAGTATTATTCAAGGCTTACAAAATTAACTAGCTCCGTCTAAAGCCCAGTGTTGGGTGCCCAGCCCCATTGTCATCTGTGTGCTGGACCTTCAATTTTAAAACAGAAGTAAAGGCCTAAGGAATAGCTACTTTCCTTCCTATTCCTCCAACAGTAACTAGGGTTTCTGATTTTCATGTTTTTGTGTTGTGCAATATTTGCCTTCACTCTCAAAAATACTTTTCATATGTATACACCAATGTTTATGGCAACATTGTGCACAATAGCTAAAAGGTCAAAGCAAACCAAGTGTCTATTAATTGATGAACAGGTAAATAATGTGTGGTAATACAGGCAATGGAATAGTATGCAGTCATGAAAAGGAATGAAGTTCTGATTCATGTGACAACATCAGTGAAACTTGAAGGTATCCCACTGGATGAAATAAGCCAGACATGAGAGGAGAAATACTGTAGGATTTGACTTACATGAAATACCTAGAATGTGCAAATTCATGGAGACAAAGTAGATTAGAGGTTACCATTGACTGGGGGAAGCAGGCAGGGAGTGGGTAGTTATTATTTAATGGGTATAGAATTTCTGTTTGGGGTAGTGAGAAAGTTTTGGTAATGGTTGGTGGTAACGGTAGCATAAAATTGTGAATCTAATTAATGCCACTGAACTTTACACCAAAACATAGTTAAAATGGAAAATTTTACATTGTATATTACCAAAATAAAATTTTTTAAGTTAAAAAATAATTTTTAAAAATCTGCATAAATGTCTCTGACAACTAAGCTCTCTGTAAATAATGCAATTTGTTCTTTTAAGGAGGAGTTTGCCTGAGTTCTGATCAATGCTTAAAACACCACCTAACAAGGAAAACCTTAATTTAAGCATGCCTGTTTCTTTTTTAGGTGTAAGTGATGGATCTTTTATTTTTAAAAGTTTCTAATTAGTCATCAAAAATCAAATTAATAAAATATGCTGAGAGAACCAACATCACATTAAGCCCCAGAAGCAACTATTATAATAAGGTTGCTTATTTCTTAGCATGCAAAGACTGGTTACACTCTTGTGAAAAGTCCCTGAAATAAAGTGTTCCTTAATTTTTAAATTCATAGATCATGAACAAGCAGTATGAATCTTTTTTCTTTTGGCTTTGTTTTTAATTTTAATTTTTTCTCCCCTAAAGTATTGTTTCACTGCTTATTTGTATGATCTATAATTGCTAGGAGAGATAAAGTAAGCTTACAAAGTAACAGAAATATTAACTAAAGAAGCAAATGCATTGGGAGTTTTTTGCCATTTTCCTTTGTTTTGCTTGAGGTCTCATCCCTCTTTTGAGTGTCCTTTAGGATTTACTTTTCACGTATTACTGATCAGATTGACTTTGGATTAAAAAGAAGAAAAGTTGACTGAGAAATGACAGGGAAGGAGAGAGCAAAATGCCAAAGTAGTGCATTTTAGTAACTATATCCTTTTCATTACAGGTGTGAACACATCTATTTGCATCTTTGACCCTAAGAAGGCAGAGTTGGATATTGTCTGGCTATTTCTTTCCACTGGAATAACAGAGAGAGAAAGAGAGAAGAGGGATGGGGAGAGAAGAGGAAAATAGGTGAAATTTAGAATATTCTCTTGATCCTCAATTTTTTCTCTTGGATGACTAGTTTGAAAAAGAAATGCTGCTGAACACAAAAGGGTTGCAGTTCATCTAGAATCAGTACCAAATATCAGCAGCTAATCTCTGTCTTTTGAAGAAAGAGCCCTTCATAGCACAGGGTTTTAAAAGCTAGTGATAAAACAAAAAGCTATTTTCCAAAGCCCAGCCAAATTGAAAAATAAAGTGTTTTAAAGCCTAGACAGTTGTCTTTAATATAAATAATGAGAGGTATTTTTAATTATTTCACCGTAACATTAATGCAATCAAAGGTTTTATTTTAGAAGGTACAATAATAATATCATTTTTAGCTGCAATAAATTATGGAGAAAATAATAAGTGTAGAGCAAACCAGGAAGAAATTTATCAAATAAAAGTTTTACCACAATTGGCTCACATGTTAAAATTGGAAAGAACAAGAAAAAAGTGGAAAGAAATATGAATTCACACTAAAATGTAAATATATCTTACTCGCAAGCCATTCTTCAATCTGAATTTCAGAAGAATGAGTAAAAAGTAAAACTGGTACAAATATTGCTTAGTTATGGGCCATCATAAGACAATATGGCTCAACAGAGAAATTTACATTGCTCCCAGAGCAGGTTTGGGTCAGTAAGTTATTTATTGGACACTTATTTGCATCTATTAAAAAAGAAGGAGAAGCAGAAGGAAAAAGAGAAGGAGAAAGAGAAGGAGAAGGAGCTGAAAAGAAGGAAAAGAAGAATTTAAATACAGGGTTGAGATTATATTTAGAGCAGCCATCACCTCCCAAGAAGAGTTTTGGCCCCAAAATACAAATTGATTTAAAGGTTGTGTAATTTGGATTTTCTTGTAGTGTTTAAGGTTCATATTTCTCTTTTGTACACATTGTTTCTTCAAGTCTTATCCTTTTACACCTGTATTTTATTTCACAACTTTACCTTCTACTCTGAGTGTTGGAAAAAAGCAAGCGCTTAAACAATGTCACAATGCAATTGAAAAGTAGAGTTTTTCAATATTTACATACATGTTAATTAATTTCTAACTTTGGAAAAAAAATAAAAGAGAGAAGAAAAGAGAATGATGCTTTGAACTATTCAGACAATGTAGTTTGCATAGCAAAGGAAAGGTCCACAAAGAAATGCCACCTTTCACTGACCTCCTGAACAAGCAGGATCGATTTTTGATATAGGAAACATTCAAACTTGGGAAGCAAGCAGTCATATTTTAAGTTTTGCAGCAACCTCTCTACATATACTAGAGATATAAACCATAGGCTTTAAATTTATAGCATTAAAAATGGTATTGAATAATACTTAGAGTTTTGTGAATTGACCTAAGGATAAAAAAAGAAAGTTTAGTTTTCAAAACCTGATTTCATGTGCTGATTGTTTAATGTTTTGATTAATTTACTCTAATGGACAAAACTAGCTCCACCATTTAGGTACTTGCTCAAGTAACATATTGAACTTCAATTTGAAAGCATTCTGAAGATAAGAAAACTTGAATATATTCAATTAAAAAAATTAAAAGCTAACATCAGCTGTTTTAGTAATTATAAGTAGAGTCTTAACTGAAGTATTTAAAGTCAATGAGAAATGCATGGTAAAAGTTCAATTTGGGTGAGTCCGGCACTTACCAAAGTGACACTAACACCATTTCATATTCAGAAAGAATAATTACTAATTAATTTGGATTTTTCTAGTTATCCTATTAGCCTATAATACCTAGAAAAGTATTCTCATTTAAATTCAAGCAGTAATATTCACACCTTTCAAATACCAATTTGTTGAAGCAGCGTACCAGTTTCAAAACACTGTGCATTCAGGTCCACAAAAACGTTCTTTGTTCAAGTAAATAAGAGGCTTGGCATGGGAAAAACAGGGCTAGATTAGCCCCCAAGTTTACTTTGTATATATAAAGCAGAAAAGTGAGTCTGAATGGAGTGGGGACAGGCTGCGCCGGTGTTCTTCCCATGCCGGACTCCCCTGTCCATAGGAGCCTCCATCTCTGCACCTGAGTGTGCCCTAGGAAAGCAGATTGCTCTTAAAGTGACATTCCACACTTTGTGGAACAAGGGAACAAACCCACATAATAAACTAATTATTTTATTACTCGAACAACAGAATATTTTTTGTGATTTGAAATCTTCATAAAAGAAAACATGCACTGGGCCATTCAGCTAAATATAGTTTATCTGCATCGCTCTTGGGCCACTGGAATGCCTACTAAGCTCTCTTGGGCACTGGCATTAGACTTTTAATGAACAACCTTAAGACATTTGAAATTGCGTAAATCAACTTGGAAGGGGAGGGGACGATCCATTTTCCCAATAAGGAAAATTGCAAATGCTTTTGAGGGCATTTCCAATGTTATTAAATACAGTTTCTTCACTCCTTTACCAGTACTTTAGCAATAGCAACAGGAAATGCTCCCATGAACACTTTCATACAACTGTGTCTCTCTTATCCTAGCAAGCTCTTAGTTATGCTTGATAAATATCTTCATCTAATTTGCCTCATTGTTGTTTTTATTAACAAAGTAATTTAATATCCTCCGTTCTGTGTTATTTGCGAAAACCAGTAAGTAACATGTGCAGCTACCCCGGACCCTCAGGCCTGCACATCAGGCTGGCAGGCTGGCCAGGGGTCCTCTGGGGACAGCAGTGCCAGAAGGGGGTTGGATACTGTGACCTGTCTGCATGAGATGAGGGGGAAAAAAATGAAAAAACAACCAGGAGGTCTGTAATACCGATGAACTAATCTGTCACTCACAAGCTCAGGTCTGCAAAAAAGAGAAGATGCAGTAAACATTTAAAGCACGTGAGAGTCGGAGGCGCGAGTCTTCACATTTAAAGGATATTCAAACCATGGCTCAGAATCTGGGTAACTGCTCAGTTTCAATTGATTTGAAAATCATCTGAAGGATAACAAATCCATGCTCTGGCTCAAAAGGTTAGGAAGCTTCCAACAGACAACTGCTATCAAAACTCAGGGTTTGATTTCCAAACCCTGGATGAATGAACGAAGTTTCTTTATCTTGACATAGGAGGCAGGGAGTTTGTTCTTCCAGGTACTAGACCGCTTAATTGCTTGCTTGGGGGAGGGAAAATCCTGGGGGAAAGGCACGGATGAGCAGTAGCTGCTCCGTAGAGCTGGATCACGCTCCCAAGCTGGAACCTGGCCAGCAATGCAGGGCGCTTACTCCTCTCCTCCCACGGAAGCAACTGGGGGTATTTGATTCCAGAGGTGAATGAAAAACCTAAAGATCCTATTTCATGGGGATCTTTCACTATTCTGAATGGGAAGATCACTGAAAACCAGTTACTCCTCCAAACCAGAACAGAACTCAAAACAGGATAAAAGGGACAAAAATAACCATTAGTCCAATATGTAATTGAGAAGGGACCCGCAAATATCTGTATTATCAAATGGGACTGCTGACATCTGCTGAGTAGGGATAGGGTGATGTTGAAATGAAGAGCTTAAAAACAACATGTCTCCTTCTGGTTATGAGACATCAGTAAAACAATAAAAATTATTTTCAAGTTCTTTTCCTCTTTTTAGAAGTTGTCAGTCACTGTTCTTATCTGTGCTCTAACAATTCATATGAATTCATTTGAAATATATATATACCACCTTTCTTTTTATATCATAGATATGGGTTCAATTTAGATTTTCTAACTTTGATGATATGCATATGGGGTAAAATGTTATTTTTCTTTCCTTTTTGAATACTTAGTGTTTCAATTTCAAATAAAAATAAGGATATTAATTTGCACATTTTTAGTAAAGAAATGTGTACAACCTCCAGAACAGTTACTTTTATAATTACTAGCTTGACAATAAGTACCTGAGTTTTTTAATGAATAATCTATGAGAAAATCTTCAGAGAACATATGGCTATTTTGATGCATCTATTTACAAAGTATTCATAACAAGTCATTAACATATATATATTTATTTCCTTAAATAAAGGGCTATGCAATAATGATAACGAATTAAATTAGATTTCCTGAGAAATTAGAAATTCTGTTTTCTATAAAGTATATACACGCTCTTCTTTAAAAGTATATCCCTGCACCTTTTGCCATTGACTTCCAATAAACAATACTGAATAACAAACCAGAAGCATCTTTCCTGATTTTTCACCAAGATTTCTTTTCCTACCCAAGGGAAATATATGCAAAAAGAAATCCTATTTCTTACATGAGAGAGAAGAACAATTATTTTGCACAGTACTAAGTACTATGACCATCACACACAGAAACAGAGAACATGCTTGCAACCTAAGTAAAGTTTTATTAAACAGGACAAGACAGTTATGCAGAGCTCAAGTTTATTTACACACGAAAAGATAATCTATTTTTAAAGAGACTTATTTAATTCCATGCTCCAAAATTATTTTAGCTCTGTTTCATATACTTGTTCATCAGAAAACAAACATACTGAAACCATCAACAGCATACAGTATCAGTCTTTATGTATTTTCTCCGGAAAAATATAGGCACACAACTCACATTTTACATGTCTATAACAAAAAGCAACTTAAAAGTTTTACAAAATATTTTTTCAGCTGAGGCGAATACCTACTGCTTTTCAAAATAACGTGAACCTGGTATTATGGATTTGACATTTTCCATCTAAAAATACATTACGACGCGTGCTGGTATTAATAAGCCATGTGCTTTCAGAATCCAGAAATGCTTTGCTATAATTTTGTTGAAAACAGAGTAAGGTGGCACATTTTCCACCATGCTATTAACATAGAGCAAACAAATTTTATGTTATCACCTTACCAGCTTGTCTTGATTGGAAAGTATGCCCAAAAAAACCCCACAAACTTTTAGGAGTTTATAAATATTCACAAGCATATTCTGATTTATGAGTTAACAGTTCATAAGTAAGCATAGATAACTTAGAAAAATTCTCATCAAAAACACATCGCCAAGAGAAAAAAGGAAAAGAACTCTCCTATATTCCTTTTTTCCCCCACCCCACCCCCATCATAGGCAGAAAAATAACCCTCCCTCTGCGGCAGGGCGCTATCCTGCCTCTCCTCACTTCAGATATTTGAAGGCAAATGTAAATACAATGATCCTTTCCCCTTCTGGTTTCGCTGACCAGGGGAACATTTAAATACAAAAAGAAACTACCGACTTCACGGAAAACACCCAACAGAAAGAGCAAGACTCACTGACCCATTTGGAAGACAAAGACGACAGAACAGGAAAGCTCTAAAAATCAGCTGGTGAGGCCTCTGAGAGAGATTCTTCTGGCATTTCATCACAGCAGCCCTGGACCAGTTCACCTCCCTGGACACAGAGAGGAGGAACTAAATAGAGCTGTTCATTAAAGCTGGTGTGCTAGATTGCATTAGGACGCGCCAGCAGACCACCTGGCCCTTTCAGATTGTGGCAGTGTTTAATTTGCAGCCTGCCCCTCTGCAGCAGGCAAGACCACCTACTACATTTACCAGGCTCAATCACACATCCTCTGGGTTAGAAGGAAAGGCACAAATATTTATGTATTTATATTTTTCTCTACGGAGCGAGAGGGCGAGAAGACTACGGTCCATCTGAAAATAATGAACAGCATCAGAAAAAAATTTTAACTCCCGCCCAGGAAACCTAACACTTTGGTCTCTTCTCACACTTTATTTCTTTCAGAGATGGCCATCGAAACGGAAAATAAATCCTGAAGGCAGGGATTTGAGACATGGAGATGAAAGGGTAAATTAGACTTGCGCCTTGATTTGTGTGTGTTGTTTCAGTTTCTGTTCTTTAAGCAGAGCATTGAAGTTTTAAGCTGAGATTTCCTGGCCGGATTTAATGGGCGCCTTTTGCCTTTCGCACTTTCAGCACTATGCTGGCAGGTAGCTGAAGATACAGACAGAAAGATGGTACTGTAAACATGAATTATGTGAATCATATGGTGAGACCCTTGTGGAAAAGAGGGGAGTTGAGAAATGGCTGACTCCATACCTGACCAATTACAGCTTGCATGGTCCCAGTGTCCTGCTGTGCTGAGAGATCGCAATCCATCATGTGTTGTCTTTGAAAAGGAGAATGGGGGTTTCTGGCATGCATCTGTCAATCAACTTCTGCACTCACAACCATCACCAAAAGCAAGGGGGAAAAAAGTCAAGCTGCTCCACCAAATAGGATGCGACTGTCATGTGACCTCCGGCACACAGGCACACACACATTCACTACCTCCATGGAGCGTAAGAATTTTCTGTAGATATGAAATGACATTGACAAATATCCAATACCAAGTAAATAAAGTGAGACAAACAGCTATTCACCAAAGACAAAACATTGGCTGTAATCTTCTGCTAAAGGTTTAACAAGCGTAGAGGATTTTTTTAGTGCTCTAGAAACCTAAATCAGAAACAAAATTAGCTATTTTCCGTGATTTTTGAGACTTTGAGATCTATGCCGTCATATAATTTTTAATTTATAATTCATTATCCTACTTCTTTTAAGCTGTCCCGGATGATTTTATTCTCAGATTCCCTAAAGGACCTTTGACAATATGCAGTAATTGTGCAGTTTTATATAAAGTCACCTTTATAGAAGAGCTTGAAATGTTAACAGTCACGTAACACAAATACCTTGATATTTGTTGATTGGAAATGGATATATACAATCCTTTGTGTCAACTGTGATGACCACTCAAACATAAAATATTCAAAGTGTGTAAATAGTAGTTACTAAACTTTTCATCTTCTGAAAGGTTAGGAAATTACTTGCAGCTCATCTAAATTGATATAGCATGATGACAAATATTTCAACTTTTTTTCATTTCGTTTAAGCTATTTGATCCCACACACTCCAGTGTAGATTTTTGATGTACTCTGTGTCTGTTATCGTGACAAGAATATCACATAGTAGCTATTTAACCCTTTCAGGATTGACCTGAAACAGCACCTGTTTTTCAAAATAACTACAGATTTTCAAAGTTGCTCTTTGAAAATCCAACATCATACATGGTATCCATTAATTTTTCTAGCTTTCTGGAGTTGTTAATGTTTGCATATGATGGCTTTTTAAACTAAAGGTCATTAATTGCTGTACTTTAACTTTTCCAAAATTGTTTGCAAGAAATCTTTGTGTTATTAAAATGGGGGGTGATTTTTCGAGGGTTCACAACTGACGTTTAGCTTCAAAGGTCTGGGGGTGGATCATGAGAAATAGTCAATACAGAATACATCTTATTGGGTATGAACTCAAGCAAGAAAGGACAACCACTGTCAACCTTCTGAAAGAAAACTTTGGGGGAAAGAACGAAGGTTTGAAATCCCATCGACTTCTCATTGAGAGTTGTCCCACAGTATAAACATATTAATACATGCACACGCTTGCGCGCGCACACGTACTTACACCCTTAAATCAGCCTCCCCAAACACAAAGAAACCGTGCACCGACTGGGCAGTCCCCTCGGGAACTGGACGACTACAGAGGTCCTCCCAAGCATCACTGAAATGCACCGTTGGCGCTGAAACGCCCCGGTGAGACCTAGAAACACCCGGTGGTTTCTGCAGTCAGCCCAGATTAGGACACCGCTCGCACGTCCTCGCTGCCTCCTGCCGGGAGGGGGAGGCCGGGCTTAGCTACACCCGGGAATTAGGGGCCCGGGGCCGCCGTGGGAGCCGGCGAGGAAGGAGCCAAACTTGACCGGATCCTCCGGGCTCCGAGAGGGCAGCTGGTCTCGCCTTGCTCAGACCCTGCTCTGGACAGACGCCAGACAGACGCGGAATGCGATGGGTGCAGGGGAAAGTTGCGGCGGAGGGGCGAGGATTCCCGGCCTCTGCCCGGCTGAGCAGCCTCCACCACGTTTCCGATCCGGCAGGTGACCGCGGCCAGGCCTGGAGCGCGCCCCGGCGGCGCCGCCCTCCCGGGCGCACCCGCGGCCCGCGCCCGCCGCCGGCGCCCGCCGCGGGAGGGGAGCTGCTGGCCCGCCTCCCGCCGGGCTGCCTCCTACAGCCATCGGAGCTTTCTACTCGCCCTCGTCTGGCTGGAAGCTCATCTCCCCGGGGGACCGAAGCTTCCCGGGGGTCCTCCCGTCGGGGGGCGGGGGGGAGAGGGATGGTTAGCCAGGTGGTAGGATGAAACCTAAGACCTCCTTTGCTGCTCCATTCCTCAACTTTTGGCATTCCAGGTTGGCATAGGGGCTACACTGCTAGTTTACACACTTCGATCGTCTACGTGCCCATCTGATCTATTTTAATTACAATTATGATTATCAGCCAACACTGCTGAAGCGCCGTGCCTGGCACTGTGTCAGACACTTCACATCACATTACCTTATTAAATCCTCATCAACTCAGTGAGGAAAGTGTTATGATTTCCATTTTATAGATAAGGCTCGAGAAAAAAGATAATTGCCAAAGGTATATAGGGCAACGAATTAAACCTGCTCTGACCCCGAAGACGGTGCTTTTTACATAAAACCTAGAGTCACGCAACATTTAGAATAATGGCTACCACATGTAAAGTTCCTACTCATTCAACAAATATTTATGGAGTGTGTACTACCTGCCAGGTACTGTTTTAAATGCTAGAGATACATCAACACAGGCACAGTTCCTCATGGATCTTATATTCCTGCAATTTGGGCAGATATTAGTCAAATAATCACAGAAATACAAAACTTAAAACTATGTGAGGACTTTGGAGCAAAGCAACAGAGTGATGTGAGAACATATATCAAAGGAATTGACTAGTGTCAGGGTGGGTGGGGTGGTCAGGAAACCTTCCCTAAGCAATTGGTTTGAAATAAGCTGAAATTGGAAAAAAAATGTTAGAAGAAAAGGTGGAGAGAGGTGGGGAGAAGAGGCGCTGGAGAGGGTAAATATTCTCCATATAAGGCAAGTGCCCAAGGTAAGAAGAAGCCCAGCTTATTGGAGAGGCTCAGAGAAAGCCGGTGTCTGGTATGGCACATGGGAATAACGAGAGAGGGTGGAGGTCACAGCCTGATCATTTAGTGTCTCAGAGAGCTCTGGGAAGCCACTGAGGATGTTTTAAGAGTGAAGTCTCACACTTTAGTTTCTAAAGATCTCTCTGACTGTAGTAAAAGTGTTTGTGTAGAGTGTACAAATGTGGATTTGGCAAGATCAGTTAGTTATAGGGCAGTGGTTCTGATGATGCAAAGAACTGGATGCATTTAAGATGAGTGATATAATTCACAGAACTCAGCAGCTGATTAACAGTAAACTTGAAGAAGCTGATGTCTCTCTGATTTGTACAAAAATGTAAAGTTGGTGATGCCATAAACTGAGCCAGGGACTCCTAGAGGTTATCATAAGTTTGGTCCGAGACTCATTTTCTCATTGTGTTTTCGTTGAATCTTCATAATAATAATGATTATCCTTTATAGCAGTTTAATGTTATTGGTGAATTCCCAAAAGAAAAATTGGATTATGCTTGTAATCTGATCTGTACCTGGGAATGATTGAGTTATGATTAGGGCATTGAGTCCCCACCCCTTAGTGGGTCTCACAGATAAAAGGCATGGCAAAGAACAGAGTTGAGGGTTTCTGATGTTAGAGTTTTGATGTTGGAGTTTGATGCTGAAGACTTAAGCTGGAGCCCTGGGAAGTCAGCACACAGAGGAAAGAGAAACCAGCCCCAGGAAGAGAGGAATCTTGAACTCAGAGAAAAGCAAGCCCTGGGAAAGTAGGAACCCAGGAAGCCTGAACCCTCACAGATGTCGTCAGCCTTGTTGCTCCAAATAGACTTTGGTGAGGGAAGTAACTTATGCTTTATGGCCTAGTATCTGTAAGCTCCTACCCCAAATAAATACCCTTTATTAAAACCAACCAATTTCTAGTATTTTGCATCAGCACCCCTTTGGCTGACTAATACATCCTTATTTTCCATATGAGGAATCTAGAGGTCAGAGTCCCAGCTCTTAACCCTGGCACTAGATAGCTTTGGAATGAAGTTGGCTTGGGGGTTGTCCAGTTGATTAAAATCTTCCTACCTGGAAACCAAGGTTTAAGAGATGACCAGAGAAGAGAGCCACCAGCAAGGCCCAAAACAACGTGAGAAACAGACACTCAAGTCCTCCCTGGCGCTCACTGGAGAGCCACGCCGTTGTAGTCGAGCCCAGAATCCAACCACTACAGCGTTCGTGTCTTCCCACTCTACCAATCCAAGCCAAAGCCCCATGGCCCACACACCGCGGCTGGCTTTCTAAAGAATGTGCTGATTATGCGTGGCAAGCCCAGGGGCTCCAAGGTCAGGACTTCAATCACCTTTTGAAGTTCAACTCAATGACCATCCTCCGATGAAGGCTTTCCCAGCATCTGTCTTTTCACATTCACTGATTTCTCCTTTCTCCAAATTCGTAATGGCATGTTCAGAAGGAGCTTTGAGGCAACAGTCGGGTTGGAAGGGAATAGTCTTGAAGCTTTACTTATATAGTAAGCAGTGTTTTCACTTAGCTTATATGCTTTAAATTAAAAAATTAAGTTCCTAAAAAAAAAAAAAAAAAGGCGAACCAGAGCTGTACTTAGGACTCCCCATAATGCCATAATGGTAGGTCTCCAGCTTGCATGAGTTAGGACACACTTTTACACTTTTGGTTGGAACCCTAGGTTCCTGCCCAAATTAAATGGAAAGGCTGGACTCCAGGTCTAGCCTGGTAATGGCAGGAGGGGTATAGAGATAAAAGCACTTGAGTAATTTAGAATTATTCAATTCAACAACATTTATTTAGCATCTCTGTGAGTAAGGCTTCCTGGCGGGCACTCTGGGCAATGCAGAGACTTGAATAAGACCTGTTTCCTGACATTCAAGCATTCATAATACATATTAATGACTCAGATATAGCCCAGATTGCTTTAAAAATAGCCATCAGCCAAATGCCGTAACATTAGCGTAAAGGATTTATCTCTGGGGATTGTTTGATTTCAGCTGCTGGAAATGCTTACGTGTTTCGGGCCCATAAGCTATAGGCGAAGGTTAGGATCGACTCCATTCTTTACCTCTGGTGTGCGGCGTGGCCTTGGGAAAGTGGCAAATTCTCTGAGTCACGCATTTCTCATGTTATAACAAAGATAATAACCCCTCAAGGGTCCTGTGAGGACTTGGGGAAAATAATGTTTTATGAAAACTTATTGAGTTATACTCTAGGCACTCTGCAAATGGTAGTTACTTTCCCATATGGGATGACTCTAGAGAGACCGGAAAGATGAATACAGTGGGGGTAATTGGAGAAGCCTCCATGAAGATAGTGGAAGGATTTGAGTTGTGATGTAAACAGAAGGAAGCTTCTATTCTGGGCAAGACGAAGAGCCCGAGCAGGACCATCTGTTGTTCCATCACTGGCAGAAGACAGACACTTAGAGCAATGGGAGAGGTTAGGGGATATGTCAACTAATTTCTGCTCCCACCTCTACAAA
This sequence comes from Dasypus novemcinctus, assembly GCF_030445035.2. Lineage (NCBI taxonomy): Eukaryota > Metazoa > Chordata > Mammalia > Cingulata > Dasypodidae > Dasypus > Dasypus novemcinctus. The sequence goes on from NC_080677.1 coordinate 19,360,304, forward strand.
AGAATTTAGGCATGAAAACTCCTTAAGTGAAATATTTCACCATTACCATCACCTCTTCTGCTTTCCCTCTTCTGGCCAAATTTCCACAAAATCATGAATTCTCCTACACTCTAAGGCCCCTTCCTGATGGTACAAATCACCTAGACATGCCCTTTGCCTGACACTGACCATGTTATACACAAGGCAGCAGTGGTGACAATCAATCACCATGAATCAGAAGAGGCGCAGGAATTGCCCAAAACTCCAGCCCCTACCAGCGTCTCAGAATAGAGATGTCCTTAATTTCTTAATCATTAAATCACAAAGGGTACCAAGAGATAAATGCAGTACTTGAAGCAAGAGAAAGTGGATGTGTTGGTCATCTCTGTCTTTATTTTTGTTCAAGAAATTCTTCGCAATCATTAGGGGTACAAAGAGATAACATAACTTCTATTAATAGAACACACAGACCAAAAGAAGAAAAAATATGGATGGGTGGTTGAGCAAAAGTCACCAAGAAGAGGGGAGTAGATGCAGCTCAGTGATCGATCACCTCCTTCTTATGTATGAGGTCCCGGGTTCAATCCTCCGTAACTCTTAAAAAAAAAAAAAAAAAAGAAGACACCAAGAAGAACCCACTCCTACTATCCTACTAGACTTAATATATTTCCACTTAGACTATCACAAAGAACTGGTTTACTGCAATCCTGTATTACCTGCACTTTATTTCTCGTGGTGGTGTTTGGGGTTTTTGTTTGTTTGTTTTATTTAATTTTTCATTTCTCCACTACTCTACTTTTCCATTCCTACCCTGAAGGGGTCTAAGAGATTAATCTCACCATTCTAATCTCTAGTTTTTGGGTTTTTTCATGATTTCTCCCCATTCTTCTTACATGTCCTCATGAGTTTAGCCTTCTTCCTAGAATATGCATCATGGTGGAGCATTCTCTACACTCTACAGGATGGCTCACCCCTGCCTGCCTTTATTACATTTTTATCTATAATTTCAAGTTATGTAAATCATTCTTTGGAATCACAGTTTCAACCACCATATGCTCCTTATGTAACCCTGGATTTTCCTTTCAGAGGACCTTGAGCAGTTAGTTAATGAGTACCCTGGGGTCTTTTTTGTTGTTGTTTTCAGATTCCTAGAGGAGCTGCGGACAGGAAAAGTACCAAAAAACAGAATGGATTATTCTTAAAAGAGAAAGGGGGAGGGGCACTGACACACCAAACAGACCCGGGGCCTGGGGACTGGTAGGGGCTTGGTAATGCAGAGCTGGGACGCCTGGAGCCCTGAGGACCTGGGACTTACAGATTCTTCAGCATCATTTGGGAGCTCTGTTCTTCTGCCTTTAAAATGAATGGCTAAGAAGTTCAAGAACCTGTTCACTCCGGGAAAGAATAGCCTGTGAAAATGCTAATGCTTTATCAGACCTACGGTATTACCATCTCTTCTACCAGGTAACTGTATCCAGGAAGCCAACTGCCCCTGAATTCCATTTGCCCCTTTCAAAAACAACTTTGTTTATATTTAGGCATTGTGGCCTCCCAGAAGATATTTCTTCTGCCTGAACATCCTTGGGAAAAATCATTGAAATGATCCTGAGTTTTAGTGCACTTTCTGCAGTTTTGATGCCTGAGCCCAAGTGCTAACGCATGACTGCTCATGAAAATTCTCCACATTGGCACAAATATATGCTCTGTTTCCTTATAGCAACGGTACACTAGGGGGACTTTTTCTTTTTATTTCATGGCTATAGCTCCACATGCCTGAAAAAGCAAAATACTGCTGTCCCTTTTTTCCTTCATATCAATGAGTTCACAGCACTTCAATTTAGTTTCACCATTTTAAGGACAAATAGTTTTTAGTGGATATTTGCATAAAATGAAATTTATTTTGAGAACTTCACAACTCACAGTTCTTATATTGGAAATCGTTTTCTATCCTGGCTTTATGGTAATGATAATAATAATAACTTAAAAAAACAATAACAATAGTAATAATAAAAAGCACATAAGAATGATTCTGGTTTCGTTTCCTGGTTGCTAAAACAAATATCATGCAATGCGTTGACTTAAACAACGGGAATTTATTTACTCACAGTTCTGAGGCAGGAGAAGCCCAACATCAAGGCGTGAGCAAGGTGAAGCTTTCTCCACAATGACTGCGGGGTTCTGAGTTTGACTGCCCGCGATCCTTCCTCCACGGCTTTACATTAAAAGGCAAGCATATGGCGGCATCTGTTTTTCTCCTCTGGGTTCCATTGTTCTGGCTTCTTCCTGTGGCTTTTTCTCTCTGAGTTTTGTTCCGCTTATAAAAGATCATATTAAAGTCCAACCTCATTCAGTGGGATCACACCTTAACTGAAGTAATATCATCAAGAGATCACCTTTCAATCGGTCCACCCTCACCAGAATGTGAACCAAAACCAAGACCATGTCCAAATTTAGGTACACAATTCAATACACTACAAGTTGTCAGATGGTTCTCGAGGTGTGATTTGAAGACCCCTGAGGGTCTCCTAGACACATTCAGGGAGTCTATGGAGTCAATTAGAAAGAAAAATCCTGAGATTTGCCTTTTCATGTTCATTTTCTTATAAGCATACTTTGGAGTTTTCCAGAGGCTTTATGACATATGATTTCATAAGAGATTAAATTAAGAAGACAGCATGAGACTCCAAGTGTCTTCTAGTGAGCCAGACATTAAAGAGATTTGCAAAAAGGATTCAACAATTGATACATGTGACATCATGGAGGAATCTCAAAATAATTTGCCCTGAATGAAAGAAACCAGACAAGAAAAGAGTACACACTGTATGACTCCAATGATCCCATTAATATAAAATTCTAGGAAATGCAAACTAATGTATAGTGATAGAAAGCAGATCGATAGTTTCCTGGGTATGGGATGAGGTGCAGGGTGATGATGGGGTGACAGAAGGGAACTGCCAAGTGTCACAAGGAAACTTCTGGTGCTGATGGATATGTTTACTCTCTTGAGGGTGGTGATGGTTTCATGGGTGTATGCGTACATCAAAACGTTTCAAGTTCTACATTTTAAATATGGCAGTTTGTTGTGTATCACGTTACATCTCAATAAAGCTGTTAAAAAAAACACAGAAGCATCTTCGACCCTACAGTATTATGGTCACCTTTGGAGTTTCTACCTTAATAAATAATTGCAAATACATTTAATAAAAAATAATTCTTAAATATCTATTATATGCTACACACCATTTAAGATGGTGGGTATACACTATGATGAACATAAAACACATAAAAGAGCATGGCTCCTGCTCTCAACCAGCTTACAGACTGAGGATGAAAACAGGCATTAAACAAATAAACCTGCAAGTAAGTATCTAAGAGTAATTATGATAAATATTGTGAAGGAAAATAGGCATTTCTCATATTAATTTTGAAAATAACATTATGTTTTATAAAAGTAATTAGCACCATTTTGTAGAATTATTCATGTTGTCCACCATTTCTTCAGTAACATAAATTCCCGATGCATAGTGTCCTGATTGATCAACCTTTAAGTAGACTGGATTTTTTTTTTCAAAAAGGTTTTCCAGGCCATTAAAATTCCTGAGTTACTGCATATTTAAAATTGTGTTTTTTAAATTCTGTTGCCTTAACTGTAAATAAACTTGTGGCTGGGTGAAGTATGCTTGGGTTACATGATGTTTTCTTCTACTTTTTAGATGTTTTTCTATGATCTCCTAGCATTTAATGTTTCAGAGGAAAAGTCTCTTATTATAGGTACTTGCTTCACGTGCTTAGATAATTGAGAAACTTTAGTGTTGATTCTTGAAATGTGGCTACTTCACTAAGACAGGAATTGTTCTTTATTTTTGTTTCTTTTTATTAGGAAACATTCCAAATGTACACAAACATAGAAACTACAACAAACTCCTGTGTAACTTCCATTCAGCCTCCACTACCATCCACATCATCACACTTGTATTCTTACCTCTTCTCTGCTTTTTTGGCTGACCTCAGATGTCATGATTTTTTACCCCTAAATTTCACAATATAAATTAAAAAAAAAAAAAAAATGAAAGGACATTTCTTACTGGCCACAAGGCCATTACAAGAATTAAAAATATTTTTAATATCACCTCATAGTCAATATTCTAATATTCAGTCCATATTTAAATTTCCAGAATTGCCAGAAATGTCTATTTACTATTGGTTAATTTGAATTAAGATTCAAGTAAGGTTAATTGAGTCTATTTCCTTATATCTCTTAAGTTTCTACAATTCTCTTATTATAAAACATCCCCTCTTCATTTTGTTTTCCATGCAATTAGATTTTGCAGAAATCAAGTCCATTCCACTTTCTGAATTTTGCTGATTGCTTTCTCCTGCTGTGATTCTGTCTCCTGTATTTCCTGTAACCTGGGATTTAGATCTACAGGCTTGATTAAATCCAAGTTCAAATTTCATGCAGGTGATGCGGTAGTTTCACATTACATTAGCAAGCCCCAAAAGTCTTGAGATCTTTTAGCAATTCTAAGGTTCAAGGTTCAGATTCCAACAACCATTTCCTTTCGTTGTATAACTTAACACTGACATTTCATCGAAGAGTTTTACTTCCCATTGATGACAATTGTCTGAGTTATTTCTTTAGAAGTTGTAAAACGGTAATTTTTCTATTTCTGAAATTCCTTCCGCATTTATTAGCAGTAATTGTCTATTCAGAAAAACTTGCCCTCATCCAATGAGCATATTTGGTTCTTCTAGAACACAGTTCATACTTCAAAGCAGGATAAATGCTTAGTTTTTTCTTTTCATTATCAATTTTCAGAGTAACAAATGTCTTCCCTAGCAACATCCATTATTATATGATGAATTATCTTTGATTTCTACTTTTTTCTTTTTCAATTTTGCTAATAACGCAAAGGTTTTTATATTTTCAGTGAGTTTTAAACAATTGCAATCATTATTCTTACTGATGCTCAAATTGTCACATGTTTTGCCATGGGAGCCCCTCAAGCTGGCTGTGTACCCTTATGACATGATTCCATTAGCCTTTTTTTATATTTACGTACACTTTTTTTTAAAGATTCTTAGATTACATAAATGTTACATAAAAAATACAGAGGATTCCCATATGCCCCGCTCCCTACCCCTCCCACATTTTCCCACATTAAGAACATCCTTTTAGTAGTGTGGTACGTTTGCTACAACTGATGAACACATTTTGGAGCATTGCCACTAAGCATGGATTATAGTTTACATTATAATTTACACTCCTTCCTGCACAATTTTGTAGTTGTGACAAGATACATAATGACCTATATCTGCCATTGCAATGTCATTCAGGACAATTTCCAAGTTCCAAAAATGCTCCCATATTACACCTATTTTTCCCTCTCTCACCCTTCAGAACCTCCAGTGGTCACCACGTCTATATCAATGATAAAAGTTCTTCCATTGCTAGAATCACAATAAGTCTATACTAGATTAGCAGTAAGTCTACTCTAGTCCATCATTCATTCTGCAATCCTGAGGATTCTGGGATGGTGATGCCCTCTCCACCTTTAATTGAGAGGGGGCTTAGATCCCATGGCACAGACAGATGGCACTATCTTGCTTCCATTAGCATTTGATAGCTTTTTGGTTTTTGGTCCAAAAAGATATTCCAGAATCTTCCTGTGCATTTTCTACACCAGTCCTAGGTTCTTTTTAAAGGAAAATGGCATTTAAATGAAAATGTCATGATAGGTCACAGTGTACAAAATTAGAAAATATGAATTTTTTAAAAGAGTAAAAATCTTGGTTCACATTGATATTTCCAATCCAAAATTTAGGATTAGAGATACTTCTACATCTTATGCTTATTTTTCTTATGCTAAAAATTCTGGTTTAAAATGACGTTAATATAAGTATGTGCTTGTTTTATCCTAGAGTATACATAATACAGTTTCAAAGTAAAAATAAAATATATAATTCTTGGTCTGTATCTGATTATTAATCATTAACGTTACGGAAACAGGACAACTCCTTTTGGTGAACACATTTGGTCTTCCATTTGCAGGAAGTTTCAATTTATTCCATCTTAGGGTACTTTTGTTCTATTTGTTCTGTTTCCTCTTTATTACCAATTTTGAGTTATTTGAACTTCCATCTCTGCAAAATCCATTTTAATATCTATTATAGACTCATTTAAATTTATCTGTTCTTTCCTTCTCTATGATCTTCTGCATGCTCGTTTGAGGCCTAGCTGGACTACTTACTGGGCCATGTCTCAGGAAGGAGCCCCCTTCCCACTGAGCATCAGTATTCATGTAAGCACAGGAGATGTTTTAGGGTTTGAGATGCCAAACAATCTGAGTTGTATGTATTACCATTTGGAAACTGAGGCCCCTATCCAAGTGAGAATTTGAGTTTGAGTGCAGCTTCTCCCACCGGGGGAAAGGAGAGCACCCAGTCCCACTAAACTTGGGCATCTTTCATTGGATAGATAATTCTGACATCTACTACCTGCATTAAACTATCCAGGAAACTACAATCACACGGAATAGAACAACAACATATAATGATACATTTTAAAAGGCAAAGCTCGTCGGATCAGAAAGAAAGAGAAATCTTCAGGAACCAGAAATATAAAGAGAGTGGAAGCCCAACCCTATAAGCACTTAAGTAGATACAGAAAGTCTAGGGGTAGGGTTTTAGATCTGGTAATGAAGAGGGACTGAGATTCAATGTCCAGTGAGGACAGGAATTGAGGACTTTGGGTAATGGAAGATAGAAAACAGAACCCAGATCTTTTACTCTATTTACATAGTTCATACCTTCAATGGATTGAAACGCCAATCCAGGTCTATCATGTTTTAGGCAGATTTTACTTTGTTTATTGTTTATATCACGATTATAATGAAATTGATCTTAGGTTCATGATTTACCTTGAGTATATGACAGGGCTAATGCAGAACTGTTCTGGAGGGATACAGCAACAGCTCACTTCATATTGAACTCCCGTAGGAAAAAAAAAATCCATCGAAGGTGTGGTTATAATTTTAAAAATTATAACATATGAGGAAACAACCCATCATTACCAACAGTCAGCAGAAACAATAAACAAGAGGACAAACATCTATCTTACAGATTGAAATATATATATAAAATAGATATGGTTATGATAATCAAACAAATGAAAGAACATACTAAACCTTAGACCAGTGGGGCAGGGGGGAGGAAAAAAGCAAATCAGTAAAAAAAACAAAAAAAAGGTTAAAGGGGGAAACCAGCAAGATGGCAGCAGAGTAAGGGGCTCCTAGAGTCAGCTCCTGCTACAGGAAAGTTAGTAATGACCTAGAGCTATCCGCAGCACCTGTTTGGAGGCTCCAGGAGACGAGAAGAGCATTCTGCAACATCCTTGAAGGAATGGAAGGAGGAGACTGCCCATCGGCACAGAAGATCGTAAGTAGCGCGCTCCACACATGGAGGCCGGTGCCCATTCTGCATTGGAGGCACAAGACACCTCAGGAGCTGCTCCATGGCTGGAATTGGAAGCTCCACTTTCCAAAACTGGGGGAGGAAGAGATGGTTGGCCACCAAACCTCAACTACTGATACTACATTCTGCAGGCTAAAGTATAATCCTAAGAACAGCTAAAATTTGAACCTATTCTAGTCAGAAGAGGCCAGTACTTGCCATCTTAACGCCACACCTGGCACAAGGAGAAGTGGGATGGACTAAAAATCATGGTGCTGGTAGGAACCCACTTCTTTCTGTTCAGATCATAATGAAGTTGTAGTTTAAGCTCAAGCGCCACCTCTGGCAGGGAGGAAGCTGGGGAGACCTGCGTCAGCATCTCCAGGAAACTACAGACTACACTGCAGAGGCCAGTGATCATCCTACTTTGGCAGCACAACCTGTCCCAGGAGCTACTTTGTAGCTAGAATTGGAAGCTCCATTTCCCAAAAATAGGGAGGAAGAGACTGTTGGCACCACCAACCACAACTACTGATTAATAAATTTGGCTGACTAAAGTATAACCCTAAGAACAGCTTAAGTTTGAACCTGTCCAAGTTGGAAAAAGACCAGTAGCCACCATTTTAACTCCACCCCCAGCATGAGGGGAAACTGAACTGACTAAATTCACAGTGGTGGTAGAGACCATTTTTCTTTCACCCAGATTGTTCTGCATCCATAGCCTAGGCTTCAGCCCCACCTCTGGCAGGGAGGAAGCTGGTGGGTCCTGCATCAGCCTATCCAAGTAGCTGCAGGTACATTTGGCTGGCACAGCCTGAATAACTGGAAGTCTACTGGGGCAACTGCAGTCATCTTGGACCCAAACTGCATAGATTACTGCCCAAACCTGTAGCTCGATCTTTGCCCTAGGCAGAGGAGAAAAGGGCATGAAGCTTCATCAGTCTCCCTGGGCAACTACAGCCTAGGCCTGCATGCCTTGGATTATTCCACACAGCTATGACTTGGTCCCTACCCCTGAAAAAGGAGAAAACTGGGAGAAGCTTCATTGGTCCCTGGGGCAATGAGGGCAGCTTGAGCCTCCACAGCTTATAGAACCAACTATATCCTTGGCTCCTAATACAAAACTGGCAAGGGAGAAAGGGCAGGAAACCCTAAACTGAAGAGAAAAACTGTACCCAGAGTAAATATTCTAGTAAACCAGATGCCAGGACACCACCAAAAATTACAATCCCCACTAAGAAACGGGACGATATAGTCCAGTTAAAGAAACAAGATAAGCCTCCAGATGACATAAAGGAGTTGAGACAACTAATCAGAGATGTTCAAACAAATCTCTTTAATAAAGTCAATGCGATGGCTAAAGAGATTAAGGATATTAGGAAGACATTGTATGTAAACAAAGAAGAATTTGAAAGCTTATGTGGAAAAATAGCAGGTCTTACAGGAATGAAAGGCTTAATAAATGACATTAAAAACACATTGGACCATAATGTAAACCAAAATAGAACCATGGTTAGTAACTGTGCTTCAATACCTACACATCAGTTGCAGCAAATATAACATCCACATGTAAAAAGGTCATTGCTGGTGAAGGGGGGAAAGGGTTTGATGTTGGATGTATGGGAGTCCCCTATATTATATATGTGACTTTACTGTGATCTAAAACTTTTTTGAAGACAAAATTAAAAATTTTTTTAAAAAAAGAATGTAGACACTAAGGAAGGAATGGAAAAGATTGTCTTACCCCTGTACATATAGGGTAACACCTATTAAAATGATAAAAGGCAAAACATAAAAAACCAAAGTTTTATGATATTTTTCATTTTTAGTACCCCAATTTATTCTTTATTTTAGTTTTTCTAAATTAGTATGTATTCCATTCCTAACCTTTAAACCTATACTTACTACTTCATTTCTCTACTAATTGAATTGGTAATATATTAGGCTTCATTTCTGAAGAAGTTTTGGATCACAGAGGAGTTCAACTATGGCAAGGGAGGAGCACTGGTGTGGGATGTCATTGACGTGGGATACATGGTTAGGAGGGAGTTCTCCAGGGCATGTATATAGGGTATATAAAAATTGTTCAGATGTTCATTGAGTATTGTCATAATAGGTAGAGATACACACAAAAACTGAGGGAGTGCTGAGTTCCTAGCCAGGGGAGCTCTGTCACATTCTGCAATGGAATAGCAACAATCCCCAAGTGCAAGGGCAAAGACCAGTGAAGAAGGATGGTTCAACAATTGGCCCTGATACTGATGACTGTGCTTATGAGCCTGAAATTCCAACTAGGCCTAGAGCTGCATGGTGCCAAAGAGTTACCTCCTGAGAGCCTCCATGTTCCTCAAATGTGGCCACTCTCTAAGCCAAACTCAGCAATAAATGCATTACCTTCCCCCCCATCATGAGACATGTCTCCTGGGGATGAGCCTCCCTGGTGCCAAGGGATTACTACCAATCACCAGCTGGTGATGCAATTAGAAAAACACCTTGAATAAAAGGGGGAAATGATAAAGGCAAATGAGTTTAGATAGCTAAGAGACTTCAAAATGAGCCAGGAGGTCATCAGAGGAGTCACATTTATGCACATCTCAGCAGGATTCCAGAGACAGCCAAAGTAGATACAACTCTAGGTAGTGGGACTCCTGAGGGCTATGGAGACACACAGGTACTATGATCAGAGCAGATGGCTCTGGAGTTCACTGCCTTGCCAGTTGGCGCTACTTTGGAATTTGTGCTCCTGAGTGTGATGGACTTGGACTTAGAAGTGACCTTTCTACACATCCCTCTTCTGTCACTTTTACTGAACCTGTGGTTGGCTCTGGGGTTGGTGTTTACTCAGAGACTTGAATCTCTGGATTGTCCATGTGCCAATTGGGCCCTGAGCCTCAGCAGAGTTGCAACACCTACTCTCTAGTTTGTTGGATTACCCAGGTCAGCTAACAAGGAGGTGAAAATGATCAACCACCACACCAGGGAACCAAGAGTGTCCACAACTACAAGCAGGAGAATTGCATCCATCAGCCATGTGGGATCTAAACCCCCTCTCAATTTAGAGGTGGAGTGAACATCACCATCCCAGGGTCCTCAGGATGGAGGAATAAAATACGGATTAGAGGGGACTTACTAATATTCCTCTATAGAACTACTGTGACTTTAGCAATGGAAGAAATTGTATCATTGATGTGGAGACAGTGGCCACAGGAGTTGCTGAGGGCAAGGAGAGGGAAGAAGAGGTGTGATGTGGGAGTATTTTCTGGACTTGGAGTTGTCCTGAATGATATTGTGGGGACAGATGCAGGGAATTATATATCCTGCCATAACCCACTGAATGGACTGGAAGAGAGTGTCAATTAAAATGTAAACTATAATCCATGCAGTGTAGCAGTGCTCCAAAATGTATTCACCAAATGCAATGAATGTAGCACACTGATGAAAGAGGTTGTTGATGTGGGAGGAGTAGGGTGGGGTGGAGAGTGAGGTATATGGGAACCTCTTATGCTTTTTAATGTTACATTTTTTTGAGATGTATATATCTTCGAAAAATAAAATTTATGAAAATGATGAGGATGGGGAGTGGGGAGTGGGTTATATGGGAACCTCTTGTGTTTTTTAATGTAACATTATTTGTGATCGATTAACTTTAATAAAAAATTAGTTAATTAATTTTTTTAAAAGGCCAGATTAATTGGAAGAATATTCCATGCTCACAAATTGGAAGACTATCATTAAGATGTCAATTCTACTGAAATTGATATACAGAGTCACTACAATCCTGATAAAATTTCCACCAGTATTTTTGAAATTAAAAAAAAAACATGATTATCAAATTAAATTGGAAGGGTATTGGGTCCTGAATAGTCAGAAACATTTTTTAAAAAGTAAAGCAAAGTGGAGGACTCTCATTTCTGGACTTTAAATCATATTAGCTAGCTACAGTGGTTAAAAAAAAAAAAAAAAAAAAGCATGGAACTGGCATAAAGACAGACACATAGACCAATGGAACCAAATTTTAGTTCAGAAACAGACTTTCACATGTATGGTCAAGTGATTTTTACTAGCCTATCAAACCCACACAGCTCAGACAGAATAGTCCATTCAACAAATGATGCAGAGAGAATTGGATATTCATAGCCAAAAGAAGGAAAAAGGACCCCTATCTCACACCCTATTTAAAAAACTAACTCAAAATGAATAAAAAATCTAAATGTGAAAGCAAGAACCATAAAACTTCTGAAAGAAAATGTAGAAAAGTACCTTCAAGTCCTGGTGGTAGATGGTGGATTCTTAAAGGAGATAAGAGGAGGATTGAGATGGACTACTGAAGTTTAATATACATAAAAGTTTTAATTAGCTCTACTGTAAAAGTGTGGGTATGTACAGAGTTGATGGTAATACATTACAGTGAGTAAGAGCTCATTTATACATGGATATGTTGCTGAACATGGTAGTCTAGGGATGTAAATGCCAACTGACATAATGCTAGAGAATAATCTAGAAACTGAATAGCACAGTTATCCCAGAGGTGGATGAGAATTGTGGCTGATGGTACAGATGCAAAAGTGTCCTTTGCTAGCTAGAGGAAATGTACATCACCATTGCAGTTAGTGGGAATGTGGAGAAGCATGGGAAAAATCCAGCTGGAGTGATCCATGGACTGTGGTTAGCAGTAATAACGTCATATTCATGCATCTTGTGCCAAAGATGTACTGTGTTGATAATGGAGGAGTATGGAAAACGTGTGCCAAGTGTGCCCTATGGGCCTAATAATAATAGGATGATATTATCTCAAATTTCTGTAAGAAATATTCCACCACAGTGTGGCATAGTGAGAGAAGTTTACAACTTCCATCATAAAAATATATTTAAAAAATAATAATAGGGTGGGTTGGGGGAAAAATACACAAAATGTAAGATAAGGACTATAATTAGTAGTAAGATTTTGACAATATTCTTTCATAATTTGTAACAGATGTCTCACAACAATGCAAGGTGTTGCTGGAGGGTTGATGTATTGGACTCCTGTATGATGTTATGCATGTTTGCTTTGTAAGTTCACAACTTTAATTATAACTTATTGTTTATGTATGTTCATATATATAAATGATATAAAAATAATAATAAGGTAGGTTGTGGGAAAATTCTTTGATTAGTAGTAATAATTTGAGGCTGCTTTTAAATCATTAATTAAAAATGTTTAACAACAGTGGAAGATATTGGTGATAAGGTGATTTATGAGAGCCCTGTATGATGTTATATATGTTTGTTTTATAAGTTCACAACTATTACTATACACTTATTGTTTATTATGTTTATGTATGAGTGATATGCTGCAGTAAATTTTAAAAAAGTTAAAGGATCAAATAAAACTTCAAGTAATGAAAATTATACTAACTGAAATTAAAACTTAATGAGTAAGTTAAATAGCAGATTATACACAAATGAAGAGGGAATTGTCTCTTTGTCAAAGGGACAAAGAGATGAAAATTATACATGAGTTTTAAGAAACATGGAAAATAGCAAAAGAGATCCACCATATGAAAACTCTTGCTGAAATAAGGACTAAAAAGACACTTTAGAAAGAAGAAAAATGAATATAGACGGAAGGATTCAACCAAACCAAACCAAACCAAACCAAACCAAACAAAACACCAAGATACAAAAAAACTTAAACTCAGTAACACATGGGTAGACCTAAACAAGTAGGGACTGGATTTTAAATATGTAAAGCATTACTAGTAGGGATGATGGATGTAAATAAGGTGGAATTAAACTACCAAATAGTAATAATTTATATGATAGGAGGGATGGTGATTGGGGTATTATCAAAGGTATTTCATTAATCAAGAGAATAATATGCACATTTATAATCTCTAGAAATCAAGTACGCATGTTAAATTTTTCAGAGTAACCACTAATAAATTGTAGTATGACTTCTGAGCCAATAGAATGATAAAAGGATGTAAAGTTTAATCATTCAATAAAAGATGAAAACGGAAAAAAAACACGAAAGAAAAGCATTTTAAGTATAAAGCAAAATATTTCGTGCTAGAAGTAAATCTATATTGGAAATTTAAATACACAAATCAAATAATTCATTAATCAAAGATAAAATTATACTAAAAAATTATAACATACTTATAATTAAGCATCAATGAAATCATTATCAAAATGTTTACAATGTAACAATTACAGTACTTAGAAGGTAATTAAGAGTCTTGAATAGGTAGGTGAGGACATCCCCTGAAAAGGTTTCCCCAGCAAATCAACAAATAAAAGGACAAATCCTGCCTGCTTTAGGATTCTGGAGGGCAGCAGGGACAGGAGAAGGACTCCACAAATGTTGGTTGAAGAAAAAGAAAATATAAGGAAATTTCCATCCTTGACCTACTAGTGTGTAATCGTCTCCACTCAGTCCTGTGCAGTTTGGCGTCACAAAGAGGCAGTGGCCCAGGTCCTTCTCGTGCTGGCTATAAACTATAGAGCACTCACAGCAAATGGTTAGAACTCCACACATATCCAGGCACAGGGACCTAAGTCCACAGAGATCCAGGGTAGAACACAAGCCTCTAAGTCCTGCTGCTTACAAAAGTATCCCCAGGGTGAGTGGGGAGAAACTGGTAGAACTTTTGGCAAGAGGTTTCATTCATCAGTTGAGTTTCTGTTGGCTGGACAACCTAAACACAAAATGGACTTTTCTGGAGTGGCCCACCTTTCTGGATTGACCCCATCTGTCTTCCCATGGGGGGTGGGAGGTAGAGACATGCTAATGGGGAAGAAACCAGAGGCAGAACGCCTCACAGGAGATAGAAAGGAAGGTTGTTAAGCTGAACTCATGTAAGATAGGATGGGTTCTAGAACTGAAAAGGAAAAGGAAAATAGGATACTGAGTGAGGAAGAGAGTTTAAACAAATCTCAGGAACTGGAGGGAAATGTCTGCACAATACCAAATAGAACAGATCAAGTTTCCTGAAGAAAGAACACTGGAAAAGAGGCTTTCTTATGGAGGTGAAACAATTGCACAAAGAGTGGAATCTTAAAAATTATACCATATATCCTGGGCAAGAATCAGATGAAGAAGCACTAAGAAAATCTGAACAATTATGCACAGGCCATTCTTAAGGTCTAGGATAAATTGGATCAAGCATCAAAGAAGAGCACTAACACAAAGCCAATCAACAATGAAACCCTAAACAAGAGGGAGAAACAGACTTTTAATTCATCAATATAATTAGATGCCCAGATATCAGCAAAAAATTGCAAGCCATACTAAGAAACAGGAAGGTATGGCTCAGTCAGAAGAACAAATTAAACTTCAGAGGAGATGCAAAATTTGGAACAACTAATAAAAGAAGTTCAAACAAATCTCCTAAATCAATTTAAGGAGATAAAGGAAAATATGGCTAAAGGGGCTGAAAGTTTATTTTAAAAAACTATGTGTGAGCATAAAGAAAACTTTGAAACTGTAAAAAAGAACAAAACAGAAATTACAGGGATGAAAGACACAATAGTAGAGATTAAAAATACACTAGGGGCACACAACAGCAGATTTGAACAGGCAGAAGAAAGAGTCAGTGAACTAGAAGACAGAACAATAAAAATCAAACAGAAGAACAGCTAGAGAACAGATGAGAAAAACTGATCGGTAGGGATTTAAATGATAGCATGAAGTATGCAAATTATAAAACCATGAGTATCTCAGAAGGAGAAGAGAAGGAAAAGGGGCAGAAAGAATATTTAAGAAAATAATTGGTTGGATATTTCCCAACTCTTATGAAATACTTAAATATACATGTCTTAGAACTGCAATATACTCCAAACAGAATAAATCTTAATAGAACAACTCTGAGACAAATACTAATCAGAATGTCAGATGCCAAAGTTGATATTTCTGAAGGCAGGAAGAGAAAAGTTACTCATCACATACAAAAGATCTTCAATAAGACTAAATGCTGATTTCTCATCAGAAACCACGGAGACAAGAAGGCAGTTGTGTAATATAGTTATGGTACTGAAAGAGAAAAACTGTCAGCCAAAAATCCTTTATCCAGCAAAACAATCCTTCAAAAATGAGGGAAAGTTTAAAATTTTCACAGATAATCAGAAACTGAGAGATTTTTGTCAACAAGAGACCTGCCTCTGATGGTTAGATTCATGTGTCAGCTTGGTCAGATAATGGTGCCTGGTTATCTGGTCAAGGAAGCACTGGCCTAACTGTTACCATGGGAACATTTTGTGGGCTTAAATCAGTAAGTTGATTACATCTATAGCTGATTATTTCTAAAATCAAATGAGGAGATTAACTTCAGCAATAAGAGATGTTTCATTCAATTGGTTGAAAGCTATAGAGAAAGAATCCATGATTTCAGAAAAGAGAAATTTCCATGTGTACATCAGCCACCCAGCTCCTCCTGGAAAATTTATCACAAACCTTCATCAGCATTTCCAACTTGCAGACTGTCTTATGGAATTTGGACTTGTGCATCCCCACAAGTCATATGAAGCAATTTATAAACTCTCATAATATTTACAGAAGTATCCTGTCAGTTTGTTTCCCTAGAGAACCCTGACTAATACACTGCCATTCAAGAATTACAGTAGGAGAGATTGTTTGGAGTATTGTGAAGAAATGAAGCTATCAGCAAAGGTAACTAGAAGGGTAGATACAAAATCCAATAGTGCTGGAGGTGGGGCAAGATGGCATTGGATTAAGTGCGCCCACATCATCTCTCCTACAAAAAATGGCTAAGTGGGGGCAAAATCTCAGTCCCCCAGATGCAGCTTCAATTGTCTGGACCCCATTTTTTAGCTTTGAGGAGCATATCAGCTGGTTTGAGGAGAAACCAGGAAGAGGGAGGAGGTGAATCTGCTAAGGCAGCCTGATTTACCTTTCCTCCCTGGGATAGGGAAAATTGATCTGAGAGAAGGCGGAGTCAGGCAATTAACTAGTCCTGTGCAAATCACCTAAGGGAGGGGGATAGTAGGAAGTGTTTAATAAGCTTCCAAGAGCATATTTAGGGTTCCCAGCAAGGTGTGGGTGCTCTCTCTCAAGGAGATTGAGAGTCATTTTTTTCTCTAGTGAGTTGTCACCACAGTTCCATTTGAATTTCAAAAGGGAACTCTCACACAGGCTATTGCTATCTGCTGCCCTGGGAGAGAAAGAAGTTAGGAAAAAAAGGTGGGGGGACAGATTCCTAATCAGCAGTTTATCCAATTGTAAAGATTCAATCCTGCTCCAGAGAAAGGAAATTTTCCTGAAAAGCTAATCAACCCAACAAGAAATTTCAGCCTTGAATATACAAGGTCCCTAATTCTACTCCTGGCTCCTCTTAGAGTAGAGACCCACTGGGATATTAAAAACCTAGCTGATACTTTGAGACAGGGAAAACATAGACATTGTCCTGGTATTAGCTTCCCTTGAGTCTCTTATTTTTCCTAAAAATAAAAAAAAAGATTTCTTTTGTTATATAATTTAATTTAATTTAATTTACTCACTAAAACCCACTTCAAAATCTGCAGCAAGAAAGCTGCAGCGTTATTGATTAATAAACATCAGCAGCCTGATGAGCTCCACAGGGGCGTAAGAGGGAAGTCTGGTTATTCTTAGTGTTTGGTTGACTCCTTGCTTGTGAGGTTGTCTGTTTTTTTTTTTTTGTTTATTTGTTTGCTTGTCTTTCCTTTCTCTTTATTACCCCTGCCCTTTTTTTAAAATTAGGTGCTGCCAGTTTGTTTCTTGTTTCCTGTGCTTCCTTTTCCTTGATTTCCTCTTTTCTGTGTGTACGATTTTGGCTACCAGTGCTATCTATTTTCCTTCCTATATCCTTCTGTCTTCCACCTTCTGTTGTTGCTCTTACATTCCACCTCTCTTTTTTTAGCCCCCAGCTCTTCTGGTTTTTTATTTCTAACACTTCTATTTGGTTTTCTATATTTTATTAACTCTTTCTGTTTTTGTCATTTCTTTTCTCTTTCCTCTTTCCTCATCATGCTGGCCTTTTAATTCATACTATATTCTTCTCCATATTCAGTTTGTAGGTGCTTTGCTTTTTTATTCCTGTAACTCTATACTGCTTATATAAGTTTAATATTCACTCTCATAAGTCTTATATGGTTCTTCTGTTAATTTTACTATCAATATTACTATTATACTTTTTCTTTTCTTACCTCTTTTGCTTTCCCTGGCCCTAATCTTTTTCCTTCAGAGGAAATTAGACAACAACAACAAGGAAATAGAATAAGAAGAACAAAGTGTCGAAAAGAAAACAACACACACACAAAACAGCAACTAAATAAAATCCAAGACTAGAGGGAGAAGCTAATCAACTGAATAAACTGAACATCAAAATAAAGTGATGACCAGACAGCACCAAAAAAATTACAAACCACACCAATAATCAGGAATACATTGCCCAGTCCAACAAACAAACTAAAAACCAGGAAGAGGTGTGAACATCGAACAACTAATCGAAGCTGTCCAAACAAATATCATGACCAACTTAATGAAGTGAAGGAAGAGATTAAGGATATTAAGAAAACACTTGGAGAGCATATTGAAGAAATCTGTAAACATACATAGAAAGATAACAGGTATGATGGTGATGAATGGCACAATCCAAGAAACAAAATATATGCTTTCAACAAATAACAGCAAATTTGAACAGGCAGAGGAAATAATTAGTGATATGGAAGACGGTACATCTGAAATCAAACAGATAATAGAATTGATAGATAAAAAGATAGAAAAAATCTAGCAGGGACTTAGGGATTTAAATGACAACACAAAATGCACAAACATATGCCTTTATAGGCATCCCAGAAGGAAAAGAGAAGGGAAAGGGGACAGAAGGGATGTTGGAGGAAATAACGGCTGAAAACTTCCCAAACCTATTGTAAGAAAAGGGTTGTTTAATTTTCAGACAAAGGGGAAGCCAGAGCTGACTCTGCTGATGGAGGAGAAAGGGAAAGGGGTTCTAGTGGCTTTGGCACACCAAGTATTTGAAAGGTGGTGCCAAAATGAGGGAGGGCCAATGGTGAGTGCTGAAGGTGGGGCCAGTAGTGAAAGTGGTGCCAAATTTTAAAAATGTGCCAGGGTGAAAGCGATGCCAAGCCTGCCCAGCCCACCAGAGGGTATCGAGTGGGGGAGCAGGGAATTAGAATGGGAACCATGTAAGTTAGTTAGATGTCTTGGATAGGCAGGGGACTAACATGCAGGGGAGGGACCTGCGTGTTAGTTTTTAGGTTATAAATTTCACTGTTTCTTGTTGTTTGGAGCTGGGCATTTGATCCAGGTCATGCGCCTTTTCTTGCAGGATCATTAATAAAATTATTTTCTCCTCCACAGTCAGGTGAGCTTTTGTTCTCTTACAGGAGCAGCTTTCTTTCTAACAACTTTGGGGGCTCGTGCAGGACCTAAAGCTTTGGAGGGGGATCCCCTGGGCAGATGAGGGGAAGGCACACCCCGCTGACTGAGTAGTCTTGGACTCTGCTGTTGGGGACCCACCTTTGACGGCCGAAAGGACCTGAGACCAGACACTTGGATTTACTGATTGTGAACAAGAAAAAGGGAAGAGAAAATCTGCCTCTCATTGACCAGGCAACCAAGGTAAGAAATGGGGACTATTACATATTGCCTTAGATGGTGGGGAAATTCTGATGAGTCTGGGGTTGATTGTGTGTGTATGAGATACTGCACGAAGTGAGTGTGAAGTTCCAATTTGTGTTTCCCTTCTCCCATGAGGGAAAGAGCCAGAGACGGACAAAGTGAAAAGATTTGAGAGAACGAAACCCAGACAAGACTCAGAATGGGAAATAGAGGCAGTCAGCTGGCCAGGAAAAGAGGAAAGGGGGTATCTGTTGGGTCCCCTGAGGACATTCCTCTGGATAATCCATTAGGGAAGATGTTGAAACATTGGACCAATAATGATCAGACCAAGGGAAAGGATAAAAAGAAAATGATTAAATATTGTTGTTACATTTGGGCCAAAGAAAGCATTTTACTGCCTGATGTATTCTGACCAAAATATGGGGCAGATGAGGATTGGCTCTGTGCTGACCTTATACTTTATGTTAATGAAAAGAAACCCTTTTCCAAGAAGGAGTCTGACTATGCCATGTGCTGGTTGAAGGGGAGAGAGACCATTCTCTATCCCATGAAATCCAGACCCAGAAATTAAGTCTGAAAAAGCTAAAGCCTGGGAACCCCTATTAAGCCTTCCTCCCCTGTGTGTTTCCCCTCCTCTCCCAGGGAAGGAACTGGTGGATTTGGAAGGTCCAGTAGAAACCAGCGAAGTCCCCAGGAAGCCAGAGTGCCAATTGGTGCCCATCGCGCTACCAGTTATGACTCCCTAGCAGTTAAGGAAGGAATTGGAACAAGGTAGAAAGAATATACAGAACTTTCCCTTTACCAAGGCCCCTAAAGAAAATCCCCATTAGGCCTCTTTACCTTTGAGTTAAGTACCAATTGGGCCAGGAGAGATCGGTTATGTAAATGCCTCACTGACAAGTACAGAAGTCAGGAACTTTAAGGAGAGGAAGTTATTAACGCAAGATCCAGCAGGGCTAGCTGAGCAAGTGGATCAATTCCTAGGCCCAAGTCTATATGGGTGGTCTCAACTTATGTCTATAATGAGTATCCTCTTTATGAGAGAAGAAAGGGGAGTGGTGAGGAGGGTGGCTATGAAGGAGTGGGAAACACAGCACTCACCTGGATAAGGGGTATGGTAGCAGAGAAAAAGTTCTCTAATGTAGACCCTAACTGGGATAATAATGATCAGGATGATAGAGCACAAATGAAGGATCTTAGAGACCTCATTATACAGGGGATAAAATTGGCCATGCCTAAATCCCAAAATTTAAATAAGGCATTTGAGGTGAATCAAGAAAAAAAAAACTAGACTCCCTCTGCTTACCTGCAAAGATTGAGGGTCCAGGTGAGGAAATATTCAGGAATGGGTCCTGATTACCCTGTGATCCAGGGAATGCTAAAGGTCAGCTATGTAAAGGGATCTTGGCCTGACATTCATAAAAAGATCCAGAAAATAGACATTCATAAAAAGATCCAGAAAATATTATTGAAAGAGAGTCTCAGAAAGTGTTTGTGAGAAGGGTGGGGGAGAAGCAGAAGCAGAAAACCAAAGTCATGATGAGCACAGTTGACCATATAGTAAAGAAAAGATCAGAAGTTAGGTAGGGAGAAGACAAGCAAAAATGAGAAAGAGGAGCAGGCTGGGTTAGCTTGGACAAAGGGGCTAAGAGAGTGCAGGACTCTGCAGGCTGTTAACATTGTGGGAAACCTGGTCATTTTAAGAGAGAGTATCTAAATTTAAAGAAAGAAAGTTGGGTCATACCCTTGAAGAATTTTGAGGACTAGGAGGGTCAGAAGCTCCTAATATCAAAAGCCCACCAGGAGCCTCTAGTAAATCTAAAGGTGGGCCCATATCAAGAGGAAATTACATTTTTAGGGGACACTGGAGCAGCTCGATCTTCTGTGAACCACCTCCCGGCAGGAACCAAACTCTCTGGTAGTTCCCTCATAGTCTCAGGGGTAAAAGTGGAGAGGTTTAAAGTTCCCATTCTTGAGCCTACTGACATTTGTTGGGAGGATGACCAAATTCTGAGCCCTCTGTTGTACATCTAGAAGCTGGGAGTAATTTGTTGGGAAGGGACCTAATACCCATGCAGCTGGAGTTGGGAGTGAGGGATGGACAGATGGAAGGAAGGGAATGGGGGGGGGGGGGGGAGGAGATTGCAGTTTCCCCCTTTAAGATCAGTTTGAAAAAGGAAGGGTAAGTTGTTTGTCAATAACAATATCTCATTCCCCTAAAAGAGAGACAGGGACTTCAACCCATCACTGAGGGTCTTATTTGAGATGGACTCTTAGAAATCTGTACTTCCCCTTTTAAATCTCTTATTTTAACCATGCAAAAATTGGATGGTAGTTGGAGGATGGTGCAGGACCTAAGGGCCATCAACCAAATTGTCCAGATTTGGCACCCTGTAGTCCCTAACCCTTACACCCTCCTCAGTAAGATCCCCTATCATCATAAATGGCTTAGTGTAATAAATCTAAAGGATGCCTTTTGGGCTTGTCGCCTTGACCCAGAGAGTAGAGATTTATTCGTGTTTGAATGGGAGCATCCTCACTGGAAGGAGGCGGCAGTACAGATGGACTGTCTTATCCCAGGGTTTCATGGAATCCCCCAAACTCTTTGGGCAAGAACTAGAGAAAGTATTGGAGAAATTTTCAATTCCATCTGAAATAGTCCTTTTACAATATTTAGATGATCTGCTAGCATCAGGTGAAGAAAGGCAGGTGGTAGCCCAGACCACAAAGAACCTATTGAACTTTCTGGAAGATCAAGATTTAAGGGTATCAAAGAGTAAACTACAATTTGTAGAAAGAGAAGTCAGATACCTGGGCCATCTTATCAGTGAGGGAAAGAAGATAAATCCAGAGAAAATTCAGGCCATAATTGAATTACCTCTTCCCCAGGCAAAAAGAGAACTAAGGAAATTCTTGACATTGGTAGGATATTGTAGATTATGGGTAAACTCTTATGCATCGCAAATTGAGGATTTATATCAAAAACTGTTGGAGGAAGAGCCTGACAAGTTAAAATGGAAAGAATGGGAAGCAGGGGCCTTAGAGGGGCTCGAATGGGCACTGGTGCGTGCAGACCCCTGTTCCAGCCCTCCCTTCCCTTGTTACAGTAGATAAAGGGACAGCCTTAGGGGTTCTGACACAAATCTGGGGAGGTCAAAGACTTCCTTTCCAAAATCCTGGATCCTGTCTCTAGGGGGTAGCCTGGATGCTTTTAAGCTGTGGCAGCAACCACTTTTCTGGTAGAAGAGAGCAGGAAGCTGACTTTCAGAGGCACCTTAGTCGTTAGCACCCCTCATCAGGTCAGAACTACTGTCTCAGAAGGCAGAAAGGTGGCTAACTGACTCCTGAATTCTGAAGTATGAAACTATCCTAATGGAAAAAATGACTTTGTATTGACAACAGACCATAGCTAAAACTAGCCTCCTTCCTTTGGAAGGGATCTGACCAAATAGAGTCTCCTAAGCACAATTGTTTAGACCTGATTGAGTATCAAACCCAAGTCCAATCTGACCTCAGGGAACTTTCCCTGCACTCAGGAGAAAAAATTATTCATAGATGATCCTCTAGGGTACTAGAAGGAAGGAGGCACAATGGCTATGCAATTGTAGATGGACTAACCTGAGAGGTGAAAGAAGTGGCTGATTGCCCAATGACTGGTCAGCTCAAACTTGCAAATTGTATGCATTAAATCAAGCCCTCAAGTTATGAGAGGAAAAGGATGGTACAGTCTACACTGACTCCAAGTATGCCTATGGAGTAGTCTACACCTTTGGGAAAATGTGGGAAGAGAAGGGATTGATTAACAGCAAAGGAAAAGGGTTAGTCCACAGAGAATTAATAAAACAAGTATTGGCCAATCTTTTTACCTAGGGAAATATCAGTGGTGCAAGTAAATGGACATCAGAAAGGTCAGATGTTTGAAGCAAAGGGCAATAAGTTAGCAGACAAAGAGGCTCAGGAAGCCACCCTTAATTCCTCTTTGAAGTTGATGATCCTGATACCCACCATTACTGAAAGAGTTCAGGGTCCCCACATTCTCTGAAAAGGATGTGAAAGAGCTGGAGCAGTTAGGAGTGACCCAGATGATCAAGGGAGATGGTTTCTCCTGGATGGGAGGCAAATGTTGAATAACCAAGTGATGAGAGCGGTATTAGCAGTCTTACACCAAGAGAGACAATTGGGGGGTACAGGCCATGTGTGATCTGGTTCTTAAGCATTTTAGATGTATGGGCCTTTATACTGTCGCTAAACAAATAAGTGAACGATGTATGATTTGCCAAAAGGTCAATAGGAAAGTCTTAAGGAAGCAAGAACAAGGGGGATGGGAGCCAGGCCTCAGACCATTCCAGAGCATTCAGGTTGATTACACTGAAATGCCCCCAATGGGTCAGCTGAAGTATGTTTTGGTTATTGTAGATCATCTGACAGGACGGGTGGAGGCATATCCTTTGGCCTCAGCTATAGCATCAGGAACTTTCAAAATTATCCTCAAACAAATCATTCCTCATTATGGGTTAGTGGAAAATATAGGCCCAGACAATGGCAGCCACTTTACATTCCATGTACTCCAGATTATTATGTGAAGCCTGGGTGTTACATGGAACTTCCATATACCTTGGCACCAGCCATCTTCAGGGAGAGTGGAGAGAATGAATCAGAATTTCAAGAAGCATCTTTCTACGTTGGTCTTAGAAACAAGGTTACCCTGGATTAAGCGCTTACCCATAACCCTATTGAGGATTAAAACTGCCCGTAGAAAAGAACTGGGAATCCCTCCTTAAGAAATGCTTTTTGGCTTGCTTTTCCTAGGAGGACTGAGACCTCCCTTCCTTAGAGTCAAAGAATCTCTTCCTTAAGAATTATATACTGGCTTTGTTCTCTACTTTGTCATCCCTTAGGCATCATGGTTTGCTGGCCCAGACCTGCCTCTCAAATTCACTGTCCATCAACACCAACCCAGCAGTTGGGTCCTAATCAAGTCATGGAAAGAGTCCAAACTTCATCCAACCTAGGAAGGACCCTATCAAGTCTTGTTGGCAACTGAGACTGCAGTCCAGACAGCAGAAAAAGGCTGGACCCCCTACTCTCGAGTAAAAGGACCAGTTTCTGATCTGGATGATAAGAACCCAAAAACATCGTCTGAGTCCTGGAAAATAACTCCAACTTCAGGTCTTTTAAAGATCACTCTGAGAAGACAATAGTTGGGAGGGTATATCAGAAAGGGGAAAGGACTGGTTGGGCTCTGTATCAGTAGACTTTGCAGAAAGATATCTCTCCACTTAGAGGGAAGGCTGTTATCTATATCCATCTTGTCTAGTGCAATTATACTGACTGTGATGTTTCAGATTCAAGTCATGACAAGCCTCATTAAATTAATAGTAAATACAACTGAAGGCCTAGAGTCTCAGACTGTGCCATTTGACACTTGCCAAGTGATAAGGTGTGGAGATTCAGGACAGCAGCAGCAGCTGAGTGGGCAAATAAATATCTATGCCCGGAGTCACCAAGAGGTTATCTCGACCTCCCCCCATCTCAAACGGAGCTTTGTGTGGTGGACTACTGAGGACAAGGGGTGGACCACCGGGAACAGAGGAGGCCATACACACTATGGGATGGGGGTGGATGTTACAGGTAAAGATCCTCTGGGAGTTTCTGTATTCAAATCCTTCCTCCCCCTGTAGATATGATGTCAACAACATCTCCTCCAGCTAACCCTTCAGAGATGCCAAGGGAAAACCCACCAAAGGCCTGTTCCCCAATGCAGAATGATCCCAAAGCAGTCAGAATACTTAAGGCAGAAAATTTAAAGCAGACCATAGAAATAGCGCCAGGATGTGGAGATGCAAATGCCTGGGTAGAATGGGTCAAATATACAGTCCAGAGTCTGAACAAAAGCAACTGTTATGCTTGTGCAACAGGCCAGCCCACTTCTCATATTGTGTCCCTTCCATTAGGTATGGAAGAGCATGAAAGGGAGTTTAAGTGCATGGTGCTCCTCTTCCAGAATGCTACTCCTGGTGAAAATTGTAGTACATTGTCCTCTCTGTTCCCTCCTGTCAAAAAGGGAAACATCAAAGCCATACCAGCTTCCCATCTTGGAACAGGAAGTCACTCTACCAGGCTCTCTAGATGGGGAAAAGGGCTCCAGGACCTTGGGACCATGGCCTTGTGTACACAAGTATGGAATGTGAGTGAGGATAGTACTGGCAGTTTCTTCAGTTTGGCCATACCCTGAGCAGGCCTTTGGTGGTACTGTGGAAAGGGCATCCTCTAACCAGTGTTACCTGAGAAGTGGGGAGGAACCTGTGCTCTAGTTCAATTGGCCATCCCATTTGCCCTGGCATTTGAAAAAGAAAAAATGCAAAATGAGGGGAAGAGAAAGAAAAGAAGTTCACTTGGTTCCTTTGATGACCAAATTTATCTAAATAGTACAGGAGTTCCCTGGGGAATCCCTAATGAATTTAAAGCTAGAAATCAGATAGCTGCAGGATTTGAGTCATTCTTGTTCCGGTGGGTCACCATTAACAAAAATGTGGATTGGATTAACTATATAATCAACAAATATTTATCAGTTACACTAGGGATGTGGTTAAGAGAATAACAGAACAGTTGGATGCTACTAGATGAATGGCATGGGAAAATAGAATAGCCCTAGACATGATGCTAGCAGAAAAAGCAGGCATCTATATTATGATTGGAGGTAGTTGCTGTACCTTCATCCCCAATAATATGGCCCCAGATGGGACTATCACCAAAGCCTTGCAAGGCTTAACAGCCTTGTCTGAAGAGTTAGCAGAAAATTCTGGCATTGGCAACCCACTTACAGAATGGTTAGAGAGTTGGTTTGGAAAATGGAAAGGAGTGGCACTATCTGTCCTGACTTCCCTTACCATTGTGGCTGGGGTACCCAGAGCAGGTGGATGTTGCATCATCTGGTATGCCTGAGGGTTAGCTCAAAAACTCATTGATAGGAAGTGGATTTGGCTCACCTGATAGAGCATCTGCCTACCACATGGGAGGTCCAGGGTTCAAACTCTGGGCCTCCCTGACCCGTGTGGAGCTGGCCCATGCACAGTGCTGATGCGTGCAAGGAGTGCTGTGCCACGTAGGTGTGTCCCCAGCATAGGGAAGCCCCATGTGCAAGGAGTGCATCATGTAAGGAGAGCTGCCCATATGAAAATAGTGCAGCCCACCCAGGAGTGGCGCTGCACACATGGAGAGCTGACGCAGCAAGATGACGCAACAAAAAAGAAACACAGTATTTCAGTGTCACTGACAAGAACACAAGCGGACACAGAAGAACACACAGAGAATGGACACAGAGAGCAGACAACTGGTGGGGGGAGGGGGGGAGGGCAGAGAAAAAAAAGACAACTGAAATGGCCCTAACCAAACACATGCCCATACAGTACTAGCAAAACAACTTGGATCCCCTTAAAGAGGAAGATCTCTATGATGAAGAATGTGCAGAGGCTCTTAGTAGATTTGACAAACTAAATTGTGAAAACTAGAAAGAATCTAAAAGAAAAAGGGGGAGTTTTTAATAAAAGGTTTGAGTTTAATTTTCACACAAAGGGGAAGCTAGAACCCGTTCTGCCAATGGAGGAGGGAGGGAAAGGGGTTCTAGTAGCTTTGGTGTGCCAAAAATTTGAAAAGTGGCACCAAAATGAGGGAGAGCCAATGGTGAGTGCTGAGGATGGAACCAGTAGTGAAAACGGTGCCAAATTTGTAAAGTCCACCAGGGTGAAAGTGACTCCGAGCCACCCAGCCCACCAGAGTGTAGAGAGCATGGGAACAGGGACTCAGAGTGGGAACTGCATGAGTTAGTTAGATGTCTCAGATAGGCTGTAACCCATGAAGTACCCAATCAGTGAGGAACAAGGAAAGGACCTGCCTGTTAGGTTTAGGTTATAATTATCACTGTTTCTTATTGTTTGGCCCACCAGCCATTTTGTCCAGGGCACTGGTGCCCATTTTTGAAAGATCATTAATAAAATTCTCTTCTTCTCCAAAATCAGGTGAGCTTTTATTCTCTTACAGGTGCAGATTTCTTTCTAACACCTATTGAGGGAGAAGGATGTACATGTCTAGGAAGTGGAGCATACCCCAAACAATCTAAACCCGAACAGGCATACCCCAACATATACTTGTCAAATTACCCAATGCTCAAAACAAAGAGAAAATATGAAGGCAGCAAGAGAAAAGAGACCCATCACATACAAGGGAAGCTCAATAAGATCAAGTGCTGATTTCTCATCTGAAACCATGGAGGCCAGAAGGCAGTGGCATGACATGGTCAAGGTAGTAAAAGAAAAAAATTCCAGCCAAAAATACTCTATCCAGCAAAGCAGACATTCAAAAATAATGGAGAGTTCAAAATATTCACAGATAAGCAGAAACTAAGAGAGTATGCCAATAAGAAACCTGCCCTTCTTGAAATACTAAAGGGAGTTCTACAGATTGAAAGGAAAAAGCAAGAGAGACAGGTTAGTGGAGAGTGCAAGAACAACTACAGGAATAAAAAGAGAAATAAAAACAATGTATGCCATGCACAAATCAAAAGAAAATATGGCTAATGTAAGAAATTCCTTGAGCTTAATAATACTCAATGTAATAGATTAAATTCACCAGTCAAGAGACACAGATTGGCAGAATGGATAAGGAAATATGTTGTCTACAAGAAACCCACCTTAGACCCAAGGATTCAAAGAGGTTGAAAGCAAATGGCTGGAAAACAATCTTACAAACAAACAATAACCAAAAAAGGGCAGGATTGACTATACTAATATTGAACAAAAGAGACTTTGAATTCAAAACAGTGTTAGAGACAAACATGTTCACCATATATTAGTAAAAGGGGTAATTTTTCAAGAAGAAAGCAAAATTATAAACATTTATGCACCTGACCAGAGCACCTCAAAATACATGAGGCAAACACTGGAAAAACTAAGTAGAGGAATGCCTCTACAATTATACTGGGAGACTTTAATACACCATTATCACCATTAGACAGACCACCCCAACAAAGAATCAATAAAGAAACAAAGATTTTTAATAATATATTAGAGGATCTGGACCTAATATACATATACAGAACACTACACCCAAATACAGCAGGAAATACATTCATCTCAAATGCACATGGAGCATTCTCCAAGATAGACCACATGTTAGGCTACAGAGAAAGTCTCAATGAATTCAGAAGGATTGATATCATGCAAAATAATTTCTCTGGCTACAATGGAATGAAGCTGGGAAGCTGGAAACTGCAAAGCCCAGAGAACCAGATTAGGAACAGAGATATGGAAGTTAAGCAACACACTTGTAGACAAACACTGGGTCAAGGAACTCTTAAAAGAAATCAGTAACTACCTTGAAGCTAATGAAAATGACAACACAACATATTAAAACTTTTGGGATGCAGCAAAAATTGTACTGAGAAGGAAATTCATAGACATAAATCCGTATATCAAGAATGAAGAAAGAGCTAAAATTGATGACCTAACTGCACACCTGGAGGAATTATTAAAAAAACAACAAACCAACCCCAAAGGAAGAAGAAATTAATAACAAAGATCAGAGCAGAACTAAATGAAATAAAAAATAAGAAAGCACTAGAAAAAAATAAACAAAACAAAAAGTTGGTTGTTTGAGAAAATCAATAAAATTGACAAACACTTAGCTACACACTACAAAAAAAAAAAAGAGAGAAGAGATGCAAATACACAAAATTAGAAATGAGAAAGGGGTTTTCACCTCGGATCTC
The DNA here is from genome assembly GCF_030445035.2 of Dasypus novemcinctus. Lineage (NCBI taxonomy): Eukaryota > Metazoa > Chordata > Mammalia > Cingulata > Dasypodidae > Dasypus > Dasypus novemcinctus. The sequence goes on from NC_080677.1 coordinate 19,389,103, forward strand.
ACAGAAATAAAGACTATCATAAGAGGATACTTTGACAAACTATATGCCAGCAAGAAGGACAATTTAGAGCAAATGGACAAATTCCCAGAAACACATTCACAGCCTGGATTGACAAAAGAAGAAATTGATGATCTCAATAAACCAATCACAGGTAAAGAGATACAATCAGTCATTAAAAACCTCCCGACTAAGAAGACTCCCAGGCCAGACAGCTTCACAGGTGTCATTCCAGAAGGAATTAACACCAATCTTGTTTAAACTCTTCCAAAAAATTGAAAAAGAAGGAACATTGCCTAATTCATTCTATGATGCCAACATTACCCTAATACCAATGACAAACACACAACAAGAAAGGAAAATTACAGACCAATTTCTCTAAAGAACCTAGAAGCTAAAATCCTCAACAAAATACTTGCTAATCGTATTCAACAACATATCAAATGAATTATACACCATGACTAAGTGGTTTTCATCCTGGTATGCAAGGATGGTTCAGCATAAGAAAATCAATCAATGTAATACACCACATAAACAGATCAAAAGAAAAAAAAACACACATGATCATCTCCATAGATACAGAAAAAACATTCAACAAAAATACTATGCTCTTTCCTGATGAAAACACTGCAAAAAATAGGAGTAGAAGAAAACTTTCTGAATGTGATAAAGGGTGTGTAAGAAAAACCCACAACTACCATCATGTACAATGGTGAAATCCTAAAATCTTTCCCTCTAAGATCAGGAAGAAGACAAAGCTGTCCACTCTCACCCCTCCTATTTAACATTGTGTTAGAAGTACTTGCTCAAGCACCGAAGCAAGAAACAGATACAAAAGGCATCCAAAATGGAAAGGAATTAGTCAAATTTTCACTATTTGCAGGTGACATGATCCTATATATAGAAAGCCCTGAGAAATCTACAACAAAACTTCTAGAACTTTTAAATGAGTTCAGCACAGTTGTAGGTTATAAAATCAGTGCGCAAAGATCAGTAGCATTTCTGTACACCAATAACAAGCAATCTGAGAAGAAATCAAGAAAAAATACCATTTACAATAATAAATAAATAAATCAAATACAGAGGAATATATATAACTAAAGATGTAAAATGCTTATACACAGAAAACTGCACAACACATTTAAAGGAAATCAAAGAAGACTTAAACAAATGGAAGAATATTCCCTGTTCATGGATAGGAAGACTAAATATCAGTAAGATGTCTATGCCACTCAAACTGATCTACAGATTTAATGCAATCCTAATGTAAATCGACATAGCATTTTTAAATAAACTGGAAAAACTATGAAATTTATTTGGAAGGGCAAGAGGCCCCAAATAGCCAAAGACATATTGAAAAAGATAAAATAAATCAGAGGAATGGCACTATCTGACTTTAAAACATACTACAAAACTATAGTGGTCAAACAGCATGGTATTGGCATAAGGATAGGCATACTGACCAATGGAACTGAATTGAGAGTTCTGATATAGATCCTTGCATATACAGTCATCTGATATTCAACAAAGCCACCAATCCCACTCATCTGGGAGAGAATGACCTCTTCAATAAATGGTACTTGGAGAACTGGATATACATATATAAAAGAACGAGAGAGGAATATCATCTCACACCTTATACAAAAAATCAACTCAAGATGGATCAAAGATTTAAATATAAGAGCCAAGACTATAAAGACCTTGGAAGACAATGTAGAAAAGCATCTACAGGACCTTTTATTAAGAAATGGCTTTATGAACTTCACACTCAAGCCACAAGCAAAATTAAAATCTTTGCACCTCAAGGGAGTTTGTCAAGAAAGTAAAAAGATAGCCTATCCAGTGGGAGAAAATATTTGGTAAACATATATCTGATAGTAGCCTAATATCCAGCATATATAAAGAAACCTAGATCCTGAAAATAAAAAGACAAACAACCCATTTTAAAAATGGACAAGAGATTTGAACAGACACTTCTCCAAGAAAAATAGAAATGGCTAGATACCAAATGAAAAGATGACCAACATCACTAGCTATTAGGGAAATGCAAATCAAAACTACAATGAGATACTATCTTATACCCATTAGACTGGCGGCTATTAAAAAAAAAACAGAAGACAACAAGTGTTGAAGAGAATGTGGAGGAATGGGAACCCTCATCCACTGCTGGTGGGAATGTAGAAGGATCCACCCATTGTGGAGGACAGTTTGGTGGTTCCTCAAAAAACTAGCTATAGATTTGCCCTATGACCCACCAGTCCCACTGCTGGGTATACACTCAAAAGAACTGAAAACAAGGACACAAACTGATATATGCACACCAATGTTCATAGCAGCATTATTCACTATTGACAAAAGTTGGAATCAACCCAAATGCCCATCAACAGATGAATGGATAAACAAAATGTGGTATATACATGCAATGGAATACTACTCAGCTGTAAGAAGGAATACAGTACTAACACATGGGATAACATGGATGAATCTTGAGAATCTTATGTTGAGTGAAGCAAGCCAGGCACTGAAGGACAATACTACATGACCTCTCTGATAGGAATTAGGCAAATCAAGCTGTCCTACAGTGCTAGAGACTGGATGTTAGGCTTACAGGAAATGGTGGGGAGAGGAAAGTTGTGAACCAACTCTCACATGGGCGAGATCTATGATAATGTGGAGGTAAGTAGTTGTGCAGTGAAGGGATAAGATGAGGGTATAGGGATACTATTGGGTTGAGCTTTGCAGCTCGAGGGGGCTAGGGTTGGGAGGATGGGTCAGATGGTCCATGGAATTAGGGGCATTGTTGGGGAGACAAAGTGAACACAGGAGATTGTCAGGTATGTGGTTGAAACTATAATGTTGAGAAAACTTTTTAGAAAATATAATAAGGAAGGGTTATTGGTTTAAAATGTTTCATGGGGGACATCTGGCCTAGGGTGTACCAAGGGCAGGCTTCTAGGGAGTGTATTAGTGCTCATCTTGTCAAAATGTGTTATATCAGTGGGTGGAGACACATACAAATGAGCAGGAAGGTGTTGTACCCCCATCCTGGCAAGGCCTGATGTTCTCAAACAGAGGGGAGGGTGTCTCTTGAGGGCATTGGTGGTTCCCAATGGGGGAGGACAGACAAGTGTGTCAAGTCCCCAGGATTGTTGCAAGTAGCTATGAATCATGCCCTTCAAGGGTAAAGTTTGGTTGTCACTGTGGGCCCCAAGGGGAGGGAGAGAGAGGGATAGAATAGATGCAATAGGGGGTAACCTGGGGGCAATAGAAGTGTTCTGCAATATCGTGCAATGAGGGATACTGGCCATGTTAAATTAACCAAAAGTTTATAATTGTGTATAGTACAAAATGTAAACCATAAAGTAGTAGCTATATTTCAATATTTGTATATCAGTTTTAGCAAATGTAATATCTACATGTAGAAAGATCACTCCTGGGGCAGGGAGAAAAGGGGGAGAATTTTGGGTAGATGGGAGTCCCCTACATTCTATATGTGACTTTAAAGTGACCTAAAAATTTTTTGAAGACATAATTTTAAAAATGATGTAAGACACTGAGGAAGAAATGGACGAGATTGACTTGTCACTGTATATACAGGGCAACACTATGACAGTGATGAAAGGGAAAATAAAAAAAATTTTTATGCTATTTCTCATTTTTTTAATATCCCAATTTATTTTTCACTTTATTTTAGATTTTCTAAGTTATTTTGGATTTTATTTCTAATTTTTAGAACTATCATTACTATTTCATTTTCCTATTACTTGAATTTGGCAATATATTTGACTTCATTTTTAAAAAGTTTTGGATCACAGAAGGGTTCAGCTATGATAGGGAGGGAGCATTGGTGTGGGGTGTCATTGATGGGGGATGAAAGGGTGAGAGGGAGTTCTCCAGGGCATGCATATGGGGTATATAGATATGTTTGGATGTTCATTGGATATTGACATAGCGGGTAGTTTCACACAACAACTGAGGGAGTGCTGAGTTCCCATCCTGGGGAACTCTGTCGCATTCTCCAATGGAACAGCAACAATTCCCTAAGTGCAAGGGCAAAGACCAATGAAGAAGGATGGTCCAATGATGGGCCCTTGATATTGATGACTATGCTTATTAGCCTGTATGCTTAAAATTTCGACTAGGTCTCGAGGTGTAGGGTGCCTAAGAGTTACCTCTTGAGAGCCTCCATGTTGCCCAAATGTGACCACTCTCTAAGTCAAACTTAGCAATAAATGGATTACCTTCCCCCCAGCGTGGGACATGACTCCCAGGGATGAGATTCCCTGGCACTGAGGGATTACTACCAAGCAACAGCTGGTGATGCAACTAGAAAAAGACCTTGAATAAAAGGGGGAAATGGTAAAGACAAACGAGTCTAGATGGCTAAGAGACTTCAAAATAATTTGGGAGGTCATCAGAGGGATTGCGCTTATGCATGTCTCAACAGAATCTCAGAGACAGCCAAAGTAGATAGAACCACACGTAGTGGTCCTCCTGAGGTCTATGGAGATGCCCAGGGCTACAGTCATGGCAGATGACTCTGGAGTTCAGTTCATTGCCATGTGGGCCCTACTTTGGAAGTTGTGCTCCTGAGCGTAATGAAGTTGGACTCAGATGTGACTTCTCTACACATGTCATTCTTACTGAACCTGTGGTTGATGCTGCAGTTGGTGTATGCCCAGGGGACTTGAATCTCTGGACTGTCCATGTGCCAGCTGGGCCCTGAGCCTCAGCAGACTTGCAACACCTACTCTCCAGTTCATTTGACTTACCCAGGTCAGCTGACAGGGAGGTGAGGATTGTCAATCACCACACCAAGGAACCTAGAGAGTCTACAATTGCAATCAGCAGAATCCCATCCATCAATCATGTGGAATCTAAGCCCCCTCTCAATTTAGAGGTGGAGTGGGCATGGCCATCCCATGGTCCTCAGAATTGAGTTATAAAATACAAATTAGAGTGGGCTTACTAGTATTCTGCTATAGAATTATTGTGACTCTAGCAGTGGAAGAAATTATATCATTGTTATCAAGACAGGGACCGTGGGAGTTGCTGAAGGCAGGGAGAGGGAAGAAGAGGTGTGATATGGGGGCATTTTTGGGACTTGGCATTGTCCTGAATGATATTGTAGGGACAGATGCAGGACATTATACATTCTGCCATAACCCACTGAATGGACTGGGAGAGAGTGTAAACTACAATGTAAACTATAATCCATGCTGTGTAGCAGTGCTCCAAAATGTATCCATCAAATGCAATGAATGTGCCACATTAATGAAAGAAGTTGTTGATGGGGGAGCAGTGGGGGGGGGGGCTAGAGTGGGGTATATGGGAACCTCTTATATTTTTTAATGTAACATTTTGTGTGATTTATGTATCTTAAAAATGATAATAAAAATAACTAAAAATAAAAAATATATATATACTCAATATACAACTCCACTCTTGTTCGTTAATTCCTATAAGCACCAGAGTATAATTGAAAAAGAAAAATTTATTTTCTGATAATGAATATGCAAAATATAAAGTGGTAAAGTGGGACCAATAATAAAGAGGGGACACAGAGAGAGAAGAGGGCATTTAATAAGTAGGCTATTGAAGAAAAGCTTGTATCTTTTAAATTAGGCAGTTATACATGTAGGATGTATAATATAATCTCAAGGTAACCACAAAGGAAGTATTTTTAAAATGTATAGAAACAGAAATGAGAAAAGAATGGTCTGATACCTCAAAAAAGACCAACTATACAGAAAACAAGGTTGTAATAAAGGAAAAGAAAAATTATATGACATATGTATTAGTCAGCCAAAGGGGTGCTGATGCGAAGTACTGAAAATCAGTTGCTTTTTTTTTTTTTTTTAAGATTTCTTTATTTATTTAATTCCCCCCCCCCTCCCCTGGTTGTCTGTTCTTGGTGTCTATTTGCTGCGTCTTGTTTCTTTGTCCGCTTCTGTTGTCGTCAGCGGCACGGGAAGTGTGGGCGGCGCCATTCCTGGGCAGGCTGCTCTTTCTTTTCACGCTGGGCGGCTTTCCTCACGGGCGCACTCCTTGCGCGTGGGGCTCCCCCACGCCGGGGACACCCCTGCGTGGCACGGCACTCCTTGCGCGCATCAGCACTGCACATGGCCAGCTCCACACGGGTCAAGGAGGCCCGGGGTTTGAACCGCGGACCTCCCATATGGTAGACGGACGCCCTAACCACTGGGCCAAAGTCCGTTTCCCAGTTGCATTTTTTAAAGGGTATTTATTGGGAGTAGAAGCTTATGGTTACCAGACCATAAAGCATAAGTTTATTCCTTCACCAAAGTCTGTTGCCATGTGCTGGGGTGCTGGGGCAAGATGGCTGCCAATGTCTACAAGGGTTCAGGCTTCCTCTTCCTCTCAAGTCTCCATTGTCCCAGCTTCTTCCAATATCAGTTGCAGACTGGGATAAGTCTTGTCTCTCCCAGGGCTTGTTTTTCTCTGGGCTCAGCTGCTCTGCTCTCTCCACAAGGTGGAGACTTGTAAACTATCTGTAGACTATCACCTGGAAACCATCAGGTGAATGGCTGGTCTCTCTTCCTAGGGTCTCTGCTGTCTAATGGAGCCTTTTCTCTTCCCTCATGTATCTGCTTCTCTGTGTATTTACTTCCCAAGACTCCAGCATTAAAATTCTAGCTAACTCCTTTGCTGTTTAGTTTTCTCTGTGAGTCCTCCCACCCACCAAGGGGGCAGGGAACTTGACATCCTGCTGATGTGGCCCAATCAAAGCCCTAATCACAACTCAAGTAAAAGTGAATCCAATACAATATAATATGACCAGAAGAACATAACAGTTTACAAATAAAATCCAGTATCTATTTTTGGAATTCATAAAAATACCAAACTGCTACAACATATTAAAAAAAAAAAGACAAAATGGCTAAAGTAAATACTACCTTTACAGTAATAAAACTTGTATGCTAATGGAATATACTCCCTAATCAAAAGACACAGATTGGCAGAATGGATTTTAAAAAACATGATCCAGGGAAGCAGATGTGGCTAAAGTGACAGGACTTCCATCTACCATATGGGAGGAGCTGGGTTCGATCCCTGGGCCCTCCTGGTAAAAAAGAAAAAGAGAAAGCATGCCCACACAGAGAGCTGAGTTCCCACGAGTGGCTGCGTCACGAGCCAAGTGCCCATGCAGTGAGCTGAGTGCCAGTGTGGTGACCCAGTGCCCACACAAATGAGTCATGCAGCAAGATGATGATGCAAAAAAAGAGAGATGGGGAAGCGGTCTTGGCCCAGTGGTTAGGGCATCCGTCTACCACATGGGAGGTCCGCAGTTCAAACCCTGGGCCTCCTTGACCTGTGTGGAGCTGGCCCATGCGCAGTGCTGATGCGCGTAAGGAGTGCCGTGCCACACAGGGGTGTGCCCCGCATAGGGGAGCCCCATGCGCAAGGAGTGCACCCCATAAGAAGAACCGCCCAGCGTGAAAGAAAGTGCAGCCTGCCCAGGAATGGTGCTGCACACATGGAGAGCTGACGCAACAAAATGACGCAACAAAAAGAAACACAGATTCATGTGCCACTGATAACAACAGAAGCAGACAAAGAAGACAATGCAGCAAATAGACATAGAGAACAGACAACAGGGGTGGGGGGGGTGGGAGGGGAGAGAAATAAATAAATAAATAAATAAATAAATCTTTTTTTAAGAAAAGAGAGAGAGATGAAGGAGAGAGTCAAGGTGAAGCACAACAGAGACCAGGAAATGAGGTGGGACAAGTGACAGGGAAGCTCTCTCTACATCAGAGGTCCCCAGGATTGAATTCCGGTTAATCCTAGAGGAGAAAAACAAGAAAAGAAGACAACAAATGGACACAGAACCCCCAACCCCCCAAAAAACCCCAGGAGGGCAGGAGGAGGGGAAGGGGGAAGGGGAAACAACAACAACAACATGATCCAACTATATGTTATTTTTTTTCAAAAAGACTCACCTTAGGTCCAGAGACATGAATAGTTGAAAGTGAAAAAATGGAAAAAGATATTCCATGTAACTAGTAACCAAAAATGAGCTGGGGTAGCTATAATAATATTGGACAAAATAGGCTTTAAGTTGAAAGCTGTTATAAGAGACAAAGAAGGACTCTATATTAATAAAAGGGGCAATTCACCAAGAAGAAATAAATATCAGAAATATTTATGCATCTAACCTGGGAGCCCCAACATACATGAGGCACACAACAGCAACAATGAAGGGAGAAATAGACACTTCTACAATAATATTTGGACACTGAAATACACTACTCTCATCAATAGATAGAAAATCTAGAACAGAAGGTCAATAAGGAAACAGAACTGATCAATATGATAAATGAACTAGACCTAACAGATATATATACGACATTGTGCCTCCCAAGAGCAGGATATATATATTCTTCTCAAATCCACATGGATCATTCTCCAGGATAGACCACATGTGGGTCACAAAACAAGCCTTAATAGATTTTAAAATATTGAAATTATACAAAGCATCTTCTATGACAATAATGGAATGAAGTTGGAAATCAGTAACAAATGGAGAACTGGAAAATCCACGAATATATGGAAGGTAAGTAAGACACTGTTAAGCAGTGGGTCAAAGAAGAAATTGCAAGGGAAATCAGTAAATATCTTGAGATGAATGAAATCAAGAAAATAACATATCAAAACTTATGGGATGCTGTGAAGGTAGTGTTGAGAGGTAAATTTATATCCCTAAAGTTTATATTTTTAAAAGAAGAAAGAACTAAAAGCAAAGACATAACTGCACACCTGGAGGAACTGGAAAAGGACAGCAAACTAAACCCAAATCCAGCAGAGGAAATAAATGATGAAGATTAGAGCAAAAATAAATGAAATTGAGAAAAAAAAAACCAATATGAATTAGCAACATCAAAAGTTGTTTATTTGAAAAGATCCATGAAACTGACAAACAGCTAGATGGATAAAGACAGAGAGAGAGAAGACTCAAATAAATGAAAGCAGATATGAGAGAGGGGACATTACTACTGATGCCATAGAAATAAAAAGGATCTTATGAGGATACTATGAACAACTGAATGCCGACAAATTAGACAACCTATATGAAATGGGCAAATTCCTAGAAATACATGAACAACCTCCATTGACTCTAGAAGAAAAAGAAGACCTCAGCAGACCAATTACAAGTAAAGAAACGGAATTAATCATCAAAAACCACTCAAAAATGAAAAACCCAGGACAGATAGCGTCACAGGTGAATTCTACCAATCATTTCAAGAAGAATTAATACTAATTCTGCTCAAACTCTTCCAAAATAATTAAGAGGTGGGAACACTACCTAACTCGTTTTATGAGGCTAACATCATCTTAATACGAAAGTCAGATAAAGATATTATAAAAAAAGAAAATTACAGACCAATTTCTCTTATGAATAGAACTGTAAAAACCCTCAACAGAATATGCGCAAATTAAAATATATTAAAATAATTATACACTATGGTCAAGAGGGTTTTATCCCAGGTATGCAAGGGTAGTTTAACATAAAAAAATCAATTAATGTAATATACCATATTAAGAAAACAAAGGGAAAAACTACATGATCATCTCCATTGATGCCAAATAGGCATTTGACAAAGCCCAGCATCCTTTCTTGATTAAAAAAAAAACACTTAGAAAAATAGGAATAAAAGGAAACTTCCTCAACATGATAAAGGTCATAGATGAAAAACCCACAACTAAACATCATTCTCACTGGTGAAAGACTGATATTTTCCCTCCACTATCAGGAGCAAGACAAGGATGCCCACTGTCACCACTGTCATTCAACATTATACTGGAAGTTCAAGAAGCAGTTAGGCAAGAAAAAGAAATAAAAGGCATCCAAATTAGAGAGGAAAAAGTAAAACTTTCACTATTTGCAGATGACATGATCCTATATATAGAAAGTTCTGAAAAATCTACAACAAATTTACTAGAGCTAATAAGCAAATTCAAAAAAGTGGCACGGTACTAGATCAACACAAAAATCAGTAATGTTTCTATACACTAGCAGTGAGCAATCTGAGGAGGGCATCAAGAAAAAATCTATTTATAATAGCAATGAAAAGAATTAAATATCAGTAATAAATTTACCCAAGGATGTAAGGGACTTATATACAGAAAAATATAAAATATTGCTAAAGGAAATCAAAGAAGGCCTAAATAAATAGAAAGATATTCCACATTCATGGATTGGAAGACTAAATATCATTAAGATGTTAATTCTACTCAAAATGACTTACGGATTCAGTGCAATCCCAGACAAAGTTCCAGCAGCCTATTTTTCAGAAATGGAAAAGCACAAATATATTTGGAAGAATAAGGGTCCTGAATAGCCAAAACATCTTGAAAAAAGAATGAAGTTGGAGAACTCACACTTCCTGACTTTAAAGTTTATTACAAAGCTACAGTGGTCAAAATGGTACTGATACAAGGATAGATATATTGACCAATGGAACCAATCTGAGAGTTCAGGAATAGACCCTCACATCTATGGCCAATTGATTTTTGGGAAAGAATAGTCTTTTCAACAAATGGTGCTGGGAGAACTGGCTACCCACATGCAACAGAATGAAAAAGGACCCCTATCTCACACCATGTACAAAAGTTAACTCAAAATGTATCAAAGACCTAAATGTAAGAACCAGGATTGTAAAACTTCTAGAAGAAAATATAAGGAATCATCTGCAGGATCTTGTGGTTGGCAATGGTTTCTTAGACTTTTCACCCAAGTCACAAAGGTAATGAAAGAAAAAACAGATAAATGGGATCTCCTCAAAATTAAAAACTTTTGGACATCAAAGGACTTTGTCACAAAAGTGAAAAGAAAACATAGTCAGTGGGAGAAAATATTTGGAAACCACATATCCAGAAGACAGAAAGCCTACAACTAAACAATAAAAAGACAACCCAATTTTTTAAATGGGCAAAGGACTTAAAACAGACATTTCTCCAAAGAGGATATACAAATGGCTAAAAGATGCTGATCATCACTAGCTGTTTGGAAAATTCAAATCAAAACCACTGTGATGTATCATTTCATACTCACTAGAATGGCTATTCTTTTAAAAAAAAAAAAAGAAAGAAAATTACAAGTGTTGAAAAGGACGTGGAGAAATAGGAAAACTTGTTGGCAATGTAAAATGGTGCAGCCACTGCCAAACAATATTTGGCAGTTCCTCAGGAAGCTAAATATAGAAAACTGGTAATACTGCTACTAGGTATATACCCAGAAGAATTGAAAGCAGTAACTGGAACAGATATGTGCACATCCATGTTCATAGTGGCATTATTCCAAATTGCCAAAAGATAGAAACAACCCAAGTGTCCATTAGCCTATGAATGGTAAACAAAATGTAGTATATACATACAATGGAATATTATTCAGCTGTGAAAAGGAAGTAGTCCTAATGCATGTGACAACATGGATGAAACTTAAGGATATTATACTGAGTGAAATAAGCCTGACAGAAAGGGACAAATATTGTGTGAGCTCACTGATATGAAATAATTAGAATACACAAATTCATAGAGTTAGAATCTAGAATATTGTTTACCAAGGGATGGATTGAGGGATAAAGAATGGGGAGTGGATGCTTAATTTGTATAGAATTTCTATTGAGTTTACTATAAAGTTCTAGAAATGGATGGTGGTGATAGTAGCACATTATTGTGAATATAATTAACAGCACTGAATTATATATGTGGATGTGGTTAAAAGGGAAAATTTTAGGCTATGTATAGTTTCCCAGAATAAAAATTAAAAGATAAAACAGGACTGTGTAACACAATGAACCTTTATAGATGATGGACTATAGTTCATAGTACAAGAAAGTTCTTTCATGAATTATAATAAATGTACAACACTAGTACAAGATATACATAATAGTGTGGTACATGGGAGGAAAATACACCTAATGTAAACTATGAACTATAGTCAGTAGTACAATTTTAATATTCTTTCTTCAGTTTTAACAATGACACCACACAAATGTGAAGTGTCAGCAATAGGGGTTATATAAGACTGCTGTATTTTTTACATGATGTTTCTATAAACCAACAACTTTTCTAATTTAAAAAATTAAAACAAAACCTCCAAAAAGAGTCCTGAATAGGAAATTTCTAATATATCTTGCCATAATACCCATAATACCCACTTCTTGGTATTTGGACCCTTGTGTAAACCCTTCCAATTGAGTGTACGCTGTACCTAACGATTTGCTTCTAATGAATAGAAATAGGATATTCATAGAAGTTGATAGGATGCAACTTCTGAGATCTAGTTTCAAATGATGGTGACTTCCATCTTGTTTGTACTCGCTCTCTGACTCTTCTTGCTTGCACCCTCTTTGAAGCTGTCCTCTTGTGAGCTGCCTAGTAGAGAAGCACTGTGGTAAGGAATTGAGGGCAGCCTCTGACCAAAAGCCAGCAGGGAACTGAGGCCCTCGGTCCAACAACCTATGAAGAATTGAAATCTGCCTACAACCACATGAGTAAGTTGGAAGCGGATCCTTCCCCCATCAAGCCTTGAGTTGTCTGCAGCCTGGGCTCGCACCTCACCTGCAACTTTTTGACAGAACTCAAAGCTTGAGGAATCAGGGAAGATGAGCCCAGATACCTGACTCACAGAAATTATGAGGTATTAAATGTTTGTTGCTTTGAGCCACTAAGTTTTGGGGTAATTTGTTATGCAACAATAAATAACTAATACCAATACAGTTATAAAAAATGGCTAAAGATTTAAAAATTATAAGCTAAGCATCTTATTGAAGAAGTCAAAAAAAAAAAAAAAAAAGGAAAGGAAAACGTAAACCAAAAGAAAGGAAACAAGGCAGTAGTAGACATTAATAAAAAATGAAACATTCATAGAGAGAACCAAGAAAATGGAATAGCTCTTATTTTTCTTTTAACTTCTTATTTGAAATAATTTCAGACCCACAAAATGGTTGCAAAAATATCATAAGGATTTTCCATATACCCTTCTCCCATCATTGCCTAATATTAATATCTTCCATAAACAGGGTACAACAATAGCAAGCAAGAAATTAACATTGATACAGTATTATTAACAAATCTTCAACCCTTATTCAGATGCTGCCAGTTGGCCCACTTTTGCCCTTTTTCTAGTTCAGGATCCACTCTAGGATCTTATACTGCATTTAATTGTTATCTTTTACTTTTTTCTGCCAATCTGGGACTGTTCCTCATTCTTTCTGTTTCTCATGAACTTGACAATTTTGTAGAGTACTCATTAGTTATTTTGCAGAACATCTCTGGATTCAGATTTAGTTGGTGTTTCCTTATATTTAAATTGATGATATGCTCTTTTGGCAGGAATTCAACAGAACTAAAGCATGCCCTTCTCAGTGGCATTGTAACAGGAGGACACAATGTCAAGAAATCAGTTTATGTTAATTTTGATCACTTGGCTAGGGTGATCTCTGTCAGGTTTCCCCAATGTCAAAAATTGCTATTTTTCTCTTTGTAATTAACAGGTATCATATAGGGAGACACACTAAGACTATACAAATATCCTGTTTCTTATCTTAATTTGCCCACTGATTTTAGCATCCACTGATAATGCTTGCCTGCAAATTTTGTACTGTACTGATGCAAAATGGTGATTTTCTATCCTGTCATTCCTTCCATATTGATTCTTGGTATTCTGTGCTAAGGAAGAGCAGTCCCTTTTGCTCCATATAAAAGCTGTTTTTCTTTTTGTTTTGTTTTTTTGTTTTTGTTTTTGCTTTTACTAAGTTATTAAAATAGGTAATCTTCAACAATAATAATTATGTCAAAAGCAAGAAAGCACAAATAAACAGTATGAGGGGTAAAAATTTGATTTTCAGAGATATTAAAGAGACATGTTAAAATCGTAATTCCTTATAACAATGCAAATGCATTTGAAAACTATTAAAATGAACAATGTTCTAAAAAAAATACCAAAATGAACTGGAAAATCAAAATCAATAATTTAAAATCTCCCCCAAACAAATTTCAGGCCCAGACAGTTATACAGTACTAACAAATATTCAAAGAATGAATAATATTCAACTTATACAATTCATATATAATCCGTTATACCCTTAATAATGAAACTGGACAAGGACTTACAAGAAAGGAAAATGATGGGTAATTTTGCTTAAAACCAAAGTGAAAAAGTCCTAAATAATGTATTTGAGGAAACAAATTCCTTGTAGAAATATGATATGATTTTATGTTGTGTTTTACAGTTAATTTTAAGTCATTTATTTTATTTATGAAACAACTTTTGTAAGGAAAAATATTTTTAACTGCGTTTCTACTTTTAAGAGATTCTGCAAATCTTTCATATAGATTGAGTCAATTACAAATAGATCAATAAGGTCGTATTATAAATCTGATGAGCAATCAACCTCCCATGACAAACACACAGCAGCTTAAATTTTAATCCAGGTTTCTCTGGCAAACTTTCTACCCAGGGTAGTTTCTAAAATCATTATTCCAAGTTTCAAAGTTTCATGTCAAATAACTTAGGAGTAATTAAACCAAACTTGTAAACATTATAGGAAAAGCTTTTCTTCTTTAGGATACAAACTTGGGCAGAAATTTAATTTTATTCTGACTTCTTAGATAATGAGAATAACATTACCTTAAATGTTTGCTAACCTTCCTTAATCTATCTAAATAAGGACGAACTAGATGAGGGTTCCATATTCTGGGAGCATTGTGTCAACAGCTTCTTTACCTCAATGTCTCCCTCAAGGTTGTTTCATTAACTCAGGTTGTTCTTACATATCAGTAAGAGAAAGTCAATTAACCCACTCTTTAAAGGATATATGATTGGGCAAGTCATGTAAGCCGAATCATGATCAGCCATTAAGTTTTTGAAAAGATGTTCACTCTTATTACCAATCAGGGAAATGCAAATTAAAACCACTCTGAGGTACTATTTCACAGCCATCATATGTTAAGTGTTTGAGAAGGATGTGAAGAGATTGGGACTCTTTACATTCTGATGAGAATATAATTTGGAGGGAAAATTTGACAATATCTCAAGTTGAAGACATATATAGGGTTGATCTTCTTTTAGGAATCTACTTTAGAGAAAATCTTGCATATGAGCAGAAGGAGACATATAAAGGAATATTTATTCCAGAACCATTTACAATAACAGAAAAAAATGTAAGAGTAGGAGAATGGATAAACTGAGGTTTATTCAAACAATGGAAAGCTATGCAACAGTTTAAATGACTGAAATAGATCAACATATTCCAACACAGAAAAAAAATTAAGGTAATATTGAATTTAAACAAAGCTACAAAAGTATTGTGTAAAATATGATAGGGGTTAAGTGAATTTTAAATACATAAAATAATATACATTAGTTTTGATTACATACATTTGTAGTAAAGATAAAAAACTTGCACAGAAATGAAACATACCAAATTAAGTAGTGTGTTTATGTCAGGGGATGAAAGGAGAGGAAAGGAATGGGAGATGGCTTTAGCTGCATTTATACTGTTAGACCTCTTTTAGAGCAAAAAAGATTAGAAGCAAAAATAAATAAATTTGCAATACATTTTATTTTCCTGCTCAATTTTTCATAGCTCTGATGAATCGATTTTCATTTCTTGCTCTTCATCCCCTATTCTTTGATAGTTTTGTTTCGTAGTGTCCATGTCCCTTGAAATTTCCTGGTGTTTCTGGTACCATCTAAAATGAACTTTTCTTACTCTTCAAGATAGTACTCTTTGTATTCTGCAGTCCACATTTTTCTTATTTATTTCTTGCATACATTTGGAGAATGTTTCATGGGTTCCACACTGATTTTTTGTTATTTTCTATTTGCTCATCTTGGAATGGGGCCAGTTCCATCTCTGCCTGTGATTTCACCAAGAGTAATAATACTTGGGTCCTTCTTGACTCAGAGTCTTAGCCATGTTTATTTGGGCACTGAGTGAATCTACCTCTTTAACAATGAGTGGAGTGGTGACTGGCTATAGATGGCTTGGGCTTTGTTGAATCAATTGAGGGTATGTGGGTGGGGGGAGAGGGGGAGGTTGGGATGAGGAACAGCCATAGTCCAGGAACATTTTGTCATCTCAAATTCCCAAGTTGGAATATCTGATCCACTGCATTTTGACCTTTTTTTAATGCATTATTTTCTTAACTCAGTAGTATTACTGTCAGAAGCTGTAGAACTGACAGTGGGCCTCCTGTCTCCTATATCTTTAGCCGCAGCACCCCTCACCCCCGCCATCGTTCTCAGTTAAGATGTCCATCAAGTATTAAAGGTAAAAGCAGAGTGGCTTCTTGGGTTCTCATCCAGTCCCTTCCCATGGTTGAATGAGCATGGTCTGCGAGCTGGGTGTTGCCTTTTTTTGCCTGGTTAGTTTTTTTGTGTGGTTAGTGGGCTTAATCTTCTATCTTGTGTCTTTTCCAAATAAAAATCGTTTCTTTTATAAGTCTAGAAAGTTTTGATTTCCATCAATATGCTTTATTTTCTTCTGCAGGGTATTCTGATTTCTCTCTCCTCTCTTCATCTCTTTGTTGGTAGTTTTATGATACTTAGAAGCATTTTAAGTTCAGAGCGCATTATTTTTCTCTCCAAAATGAAAGGGCCATAGTAGGGGAGTGCTACAGTATTTCTACATTCAGCCAAGATACTGCTTTCCTCTGAGAACAACGGAGATATTCTCAGGCATGCAGGGTTTCCACATGTATTTCACTACCCTATTCTTGATAAAAAATGATTCAAGGAAATAGTCTATAGGTCAGTGAAATAACCAAGATAAGAAATTCAAGTACTGGCACTAAGAGCTCCAAAGGAAGGAGTAGAGAACACCGAAAGCTGTAAATCATAGGGATAATGTCTAAATACACATAGTAGATGATTAACGTAGTCACTTTTAACCAAATAAAACCAGAATTCCTCCTAAAGTAGAAACTGCTTTGGTTTAGAACAATGCCTTTATAAGTACTTTTAAATGGAAAGTAAAGACAATTATAAAATGTATCTTTCTGGACTACCTCAACTTGCCTCACTTGTAAAATTGGGATAATAGTTCTTAACATCACAGGAGTGTGAGAGCATTAAGTAAATAATCTATATAAAACAATGAGGACATAGTGCTTGATGATGGTTAGAAACTTTTATTTATTAAAGAGCAAGAATTTGAGTAAGCAGGACAGGAGAAGAGCAATAAGAAGAGAAGAGTGGGAGGAAGCAGGCTGAGAAGCAGGAACTGAGCTGATAGAAACAAGGCTTCATAAGAACAAGCATTTAGTCGCACGCTTTCACTTACCTTCTGTGCGATGCTGAAATGCAGCTCCCACCACATTTCACCTTCTCTCCAACTCCTTTCACTTGTTACAGTCCCAAAACTTCAGGAGCCAGAACACATGCTCTTCCTTCAGTGAGTATTTCGAAGGATGGAAGAATTAAGGAGAAGGGAGTCTATAGCATGTTTGGAAAAGAGTGGGGCAGAAATGCAAAATGAATATTGAACATTCAGCCGAAGCCAGCAATCAGTGCCGTTGGTAACTTGGATGAATGCAGACTTCTGGGAAGTTTTACAAATCTTGGTGCAAGCATTGTATTTCCACGGGCTAAGGTTTAAAGAGATCTTGGCAAGATCTTAAGGGGCTATGTTAACCCTGTTGAAACCTGGTTTTGCAAACTTGGTCATGAAACTTAATACAGATAACAAAAATAATTTCTGAAAATGGATATACGGCATAAGAAATGAGCATAATATGAATCTAAAATTTTTTATTATTCTAACAAAAACTGAGAATTTAGAAAGAGGGAAGGGGTAAAATCATGCTAAATATATCGTCCTACCCAGTCAAGAGATGCTATTTCATGCTTCATATTGATAGAGAACTATACATTTAATCCTGCAAGATTAAGTGGACAAGATACCGGCCTGGTCCACTGTCTTAATGATATCCTGCTGAAAAGGCTCAGGGATTGGGAAGGACGAGGACCCCTAGATGGCCTTGATGACACACAGACATGCTAGAAGGTATGGAATAAATCCCAAAGAAATGCATAACTCTGCAATCCAAAGTTTCTGAAGGTTCAGTGATCTGGAGCATGTCAGGATATTTTCTCCAAAGTGAAGAACAAATTGCTTCCACTTTCATCCCCCATCCATAAGGAAGAGTCAGAATGCTTGATGGGCATCTTTAGATATTAGATATTGATTTTAATGCGCTACTTTGACCCATTAACCTGGTGATCGGAAAAGTTGCTCACTTGGAATGGAACATGTAGTATGAGAAGCCTCTGTGATGACTCCATACTGCAGGGCAGCTATTCCACGTAGATGCTTTTCTAATAACAGTCATAATAATCAAACCCTAAATTATCATTACCTGTAACTACTTGGAGAAGATGAGAAAAAGGGAATACCAGCTATGTATCAAAAGAAAAAGCTGAGAGTTCCAAACCTGCCGCTCTAGAGAACAGAACTCAAAGGAAAACAAGGGATAGTATTTTTCATTTTTAGCCTTCTGTTACTATTTGATTTTTAAACTGTAAGCCAGTATTATGATGATGAACATAAAAGATTAATTTGAAAATAAATAATTTTTATTAGGAAATTAATTAACAAAATAAAACATCTTATTCTTAAACATCTTTGTTTTTATACCTAAATGTTTGATTTTTCTAACTTGGGAAAGGGAAACCAAAACCTCTCCTTTTATTGCCAGGTAATACACACTCCCTAGGCCATTTCTGTCTTTTCAATAGGCTTATTAAGGGAATAAGTTAAATCTCTGATTCTATCAAAGAAAATACATGCAGAGCCTCCATTAAAATCTATGTGGTCTGCTCGATAAGGATGCTAGTTTCATCATTACTCTTGAAGGAAATATGAGACAAAAAATTGTATAGAGACTGAGAGAGGAGGCCAGAAAGAAACAAGCCCTGTGCTGGGCTGCCCACGGCTGAGCTCCAGGACATGGCAGATTCTGGAGGAGAAGGCAGGGACCTCGGCAGAGCTCAGGGGCCATCTTCACCATGTGGCAGGAGGCCAGGATCCCTGGGAACTGACTTATGCAGGATAGGTGACATACCTTTCTGCCTGCTGGAGGAAACTTTGAGGACAACTAGAATTCTGAGGGTGAAATTTCAAGCAATGATATTCTTAAGAGGCTTACAATTTAATATACAATTTGTTAAAAGTAGAGCATTTTTAACAAGGGTTAAAGGGTGGTTCTAATAACACATTGCAAGGCCTTCTGCAAAAGGTACTATATAAATGGAAAGAATTGTTTAACTGTCAGCCAGCCTCTTGACTGCAAATTGCTTGGGGAAGAGAGACCAGATCTGTTCCTTATTCTGCATTCCATAATTTCTATACCTAAAACATCAAAAAAATTTGTATAAATAGTAACCTGGTAATGATTTATTACTATTATGTTCCCTGTTATTTTCATCATAGTCTACTAAAACATGCTGTGATGCCAATCCACCTTGATATTACTCTTCCTATGTGTTATTTTACAAGCTAAAATACTGCTGGAGGTAAAGAAATAAACACTGGCAAAATCCATGGTTCCAGCTGCCACCTGTTGGACATAAAAGCAGTGTATCACTTTGTAAATAATACATTTTAAGAAAAGCTTTATTGCGGAGCAGATGTAGCTCAGTGATTGGGCACCTGCTTTGCATGTATGAGGTCCCAGTTTCAATCCCCAAAACCTCTTCTTAAAAAAAGAAAAAAGAAGAAAACTTTATTGAGGTATAATTGACCTGACCGTATTTAAAGTATGCAATTTGATGCCATACTTAAAGTATACAGTTTGACATACTTACACGTTCCTTAAACCAACACCACAGTCAAGATACTGAACATATTCATCAAATTTTCTTTGTGTCACTTTGTAATCCTCTCCTTCTGTCCCTCTGCACACCCAACTCCCCACTCCCAGAAAACCACTGATATGTTTTCTGTCACTATAATTGCACTTTCTAGAACTTTATATAAATATAATCAAATAGTATTTGCTTTTTGTCTAGCTTCTTTCTCGTGGCATAATTATTTAGAGATTCATCCACATGATTGCAGTTTATCAACAGTTCATTCCTTCTTGCAGAGCAGTGTTCTACTGTACAGCTATATTCCGATTTGTTTATCCATTGATCTATTGATGGACATTTGAACTGTTTCCAATTTTTTGTTATTACAAATAAAGCTGCTGTGAACATTCATGAAACAAAAAAAAATTGTATAGAACTTAAGAGACAAATGTTTTACTTCATCATATATTTATATTTTCACAGGAGTATGGAACTATGTATTCATTCACAAAAGTTAATGATTCCTTAAAATCAAAATCTTTCCTTTCCACAGTACAACTGTAACGCAAACTGATATGATGGTTACTCCAGTCAGCTGAGTAATGAGCAGCTAAGGACTGGCTTTCCAATACACCAACACTTAAATTCCCTTTAAAATGAAGAGGACCTGACTAGGGCTCAGGGATTTCTTGATAGGATGTTTTTTTGCTAAAGCAATGGAGAGTTCAGAAACAAAAAAATAAATAAATTTTAAAAAAGGAAGAAAAAAATTCTTCAGAGCTTTAAGACAATCCTGTTTTCAATCTGGTGAAGTTTCTATAACGTAGCGACCTCCCAGGAAAGTCTGGTAGAAATATTAAAAATAAGTAAGTTTTTTTTAAAAAAGAAAAAGAATAGACAAATTTCATTAGGGTATGGGGAAAAAAGGAAAAACAAATATCTCTCAATGTGCAGGGTCACCTGTACAGCAGCTTAAGTGTATACTGCACAACTCTAGAGAACACTAACACTACTGGCATGGACTAGGATGAGAATGGTATTCCTGGAGATGCACAATGAATGTACCATTTAGATGGCCCCTAACACAATGGACCCCCAAAATACAGAGGTATTTTCAGCATGTAAAATGAACAGTATGTAATTTTTAAAATAATTTTCCCGATTATAAAAAATTTTATAAAATTTAGTAATTCCAGAAAAGTATGAACATAGAAGTAGAAATCTTACTACTAAGACTTCTATTTGAATTGCAACAATATGCAAATAATTGATATCTTTACTATATTATTCTCCTATGTAAGTTTATCGCTTTACTTTTTTTCAGTGTTAATGGAATTTTGTATTTTCTTATACCTTTCTCACAACTCTTTCTAAGGTTATTGCTAGATAGCTTTTGGTTTAGGTTCTTATTGTAACTAGAATCATTTCTGAGACATGTAAATCCTGACTTTTTGGTTCCATTGCATTCTTCTTCTGAAGCCACTTTTCTGAAACCTCCAAATTCAAGCTGTTTACCTTTTCTTAACTTCTTCTTTTGATTCTCTGCTCCTCAACCTTGAACATCTAAGGCTTGCTCAGTAACTAGCTGGAAACCATATACCAAAATAAAGCCTTTGATATTTTGTCAGTTCTTCTGTTCTAGCCAGAGAAAATGATTAATATTGTGTTTGAAGTTGCTGACGCAATTATGAAAAACTCTGATCCAAGACATCTCTTGCTATTTTACTCAAGTACTGATGCTTTATGATAAATGACAAATTATCACGTCCTTCCAGACGAGACACCCAACTTGTTAGGTAACCCTGAAACAAAATTTTCACCAGCATTTCAGTTCGAATAATGTTATTCTATTCAACTTGAGCTACTTGAAGTATATCCTGCTTTGAGCATTTCTAGCATATCTTCCTCTATGGGCACAATTATCTCTTCCTGAAGAGCAGGCTGAGAGTGAGTCAAAGAGAAGGACTATTTTAACAGTCCAAAATAGTGAACTGGATATCCAGAAATCTTAGTTTTACAACAGTTAACTGGGGACAATAGCATTTGTCTAGAGTTGTGTATGGGTATTTGAGGGTTGGGTTAATATTTCCTACATGATAAAATATTTACAATTTCAAGTATGTTATAGCTTTAATGTTGAGTATGGTAAACAGGGTAGATTAAAAATCAACAAACTTACCTAACATTACATTTGGAAAAAAAAACAACAACAAATCTTGAGGCTATCCAACTTAGCTCCTCCAAAAAAGCATGGCTAGGTATGATCCAAGCATGCCTTTTTTAATGACAGCAAGTAAATATTGTAGATAGAAACCAGCCTTGGATGCCAACTAGAACTTAGCAATCCGAAATAAAACCTGATCTCATCCATGATTTAGAGCAGAGGGAAATGGTCCAATATGGCATTTTCTAATACTTGTGGAATATAAAACTAACATTTTGGGTAATGTGCCAATGCTTTAGCCAAATACTAACTTCCATGAAAGTACGCCTGACACTTGAACACTGTCATGATTACCTGAGGGAGAGGTAACAAAAATCAAAATTTTAAAGTATGTCACAAAATGTCAGTCCCTGTATTAGGGGTCTCCAGTGAAAAGGAGCAAATAGGATATATATGTGTATGTATGTTCATTAAAGTTTAAAGGGTATAGATATAGATGATACAGATATAAATATCTTAAGGGATTTATTATAGGAATGAGCTCACATGACCACGGGGATTGGCAGGTCCAAATTCCTTAAGGCAGGCTACAAGTTGGGAACTCCTATGAAGGCTTCCACGAATTCTTGAGTAGAAGCTGACTGGCTGAAGTAGATGGAAATTCTTTCTGACTCATGAAATCATCATTCTCTTTTTAAGGACCTCTTCTGGTTGGATGAGATTTCTCTTATTGCTAAGGACAGTCTCCTTTATTGATTGGAGACATAATGTGCCATAGGTATGAGCAATTGATAATGTTTTAAATCCACGAAATACCCTCACAGTAACAATTAGGCCAGTGCTTGCTTGATCAAACAATTGGACACTATAACCTAGCCAAGTTGACGCAAGAATTTTTTTTTTGTGATGGTGATATTTTAATATATATTTTTATTAGAGAAGTTGTGACCTTAAATATCAATCATGCATAATGTGTGGAATTCTAGTAAAACACTCCTCCTCCAACATGTTCCATTGTTGTGGAACATTTGTTACACATTAAGAAAGAATATCATCAGAATATTACCACTAAATATGGTCTATAGCATACATTTGGTTTGTTTTTTCCATACCACATTAATTTTTTTTGAAATTTTTTCTTCTTTCTTTTCTTTTTTTTTGTCTTTATTTATTTTTTTAATATTACATTCAAAAACTATGAGGTCCCCATATACCCTCCACCCCCTTCCCTCCACTTCTCCCCCCATAACAACAATCTCCTCCATCATCATGAGACATTCTTGCATTTGGTGAATACATCTCTGAGCACCACTGCACCTCATGGTCAATGGTCCACATCATAGCCCACACTCTCCCACAGTCCACCCAGTGGGCCATGGGAGGACATACAATGTCCGGTAACTGTCCCTGCAGCACCACTCAGGACAACTCCAAGTCCCGAAAATGCCCCCACATCTCATCTCTTCCTCCCATTCCCTACCCTCAGCAGCCGCTATGGCCACTTTCTCCACACCAATGCCACATTCTCTTCGATTACTAATCACAATAGTTCATGAATAGAATATCAGTAAGTCCACTCTAATCCATACTCTATTCCTCCATCCTGTGGACCCTGGAATGGTTGTGTCCATTCCACATCTATATCAAGAGGGGACACAAGAATTTAACCTTCACAGTAAAAATTTTCAAAAGTTTCCAACTGCACAGGAGAAAATACAAAATCTTTAATATAAACTAAATTGGATCTATACAATCCTTTCCTACTTTTCCCTGCCATGTTTTAAAAACTCCTCTCTTGTAACTCTTCCCCTTTCTCTCCAGTCAATTACTTAAAAGTGCCAAGATCTTTTCTGTATAGAGCTTTACACATGCTTTTCCCTCTTCTGGGAATGTTCTGCCTCCCCACCTTTGCTTGACTATCTCCTTGCCATTACTGAGGTCTCAATTTAAATGTCACTTCTCCAAAGAGCAGGAAACCAAATTAGGCCTTCGTTTCTTTCATAGTATACTGTACTTTTATGTTGTAGTACATATTGTAGTTTGCATAGACCTTTATTTGCATGAGTATTTGTCTTTCAAAAATATGTTTCTACTGTTTATATGTATTGAGTACAACAGTCAAAAGAGATATGCTCTCTGCTTTTATAAAGTTTACAGAGACTAAAAACTGATAATTAAAATGTCTCTTATATTTACCATTTCCAGTGTTCTTCATCCCTTGAAGTAGATACAAAGGTCTATCTAGTATCATTTTCCTTTTGCCTAAAGGTCTTTATCATTTCTTACAGTGTAGGCTTCTGGAGAAGGATTCTCTTAGTCTTGGGGTGCCTGAAAAAATGTTTAACCTTAATTTTTGAAATATATTTTTTATGGATATAGGATTGTGGGTAGACAGTTTTCTTTTTCCTTTCGTACTTTAAAGGTACTGTTCCACTGTCCTCTGTTTTACATAATTTCGAACAAGAAGGCTGCTACACTTTCTTATCTTTGTTCTTTTCTATATAATATGTACTTTTTCTCTAGCTTCTTTTAAGATTTTCTCATTATTCCTGATCTTAAATAGGTTCACTATGATGTGTGATGCTGTAGTTTTCTTAATGTTTCTTCAGCTTGAGGATCATTTATTCAAATATTTTTTTACACCCTTTCTTCTCTCGTCTCAATATCTGGGACTCCAATTACATAAATGTTAGGCCACTTACTATTGTCACACAGCTTGCTAAGTTTGTTCATTTTTCCACCAAGATTTATAATCTGTGTGTTTCACTTTATATAGTTTCTAATTCTATATCTTCAAGTTCTATAATCTCTTCTTCTATAGTGTCTAATATGCTGTTAATCCTATTAGTTAATTTTAAAATTTCAGTTATTATACTTTTTTTAAAGATTTACTTATTTATTTTTTTAAATTTCTCTCCCCTTCCCCCCACCCAGTTGTCTGCCCTCTGTGGTTATTTGCTGCTTGTTCTTCTTTGTCTGCTTCTATTGTTCGGGAATCTATGTTCCTTTTTGTTGTGTCATCCTGTTGTGTCATCTCTCCATGTGTGCAGCATCATTCCTGGGCAGGTTGAACTTTCTTTCATGCTGTGTGGCTCTCCTTATGGGGCACTCCTTGCACGTGGGGCTCCCCTACACGGGGACACTCTCGCGTGGCAGGGCGCTCCTTGCCCACATCAGCACTGCGCGTGGGCCAGCTCCACACGGGTCAAGGAGGCCTGGGGTTTGAGCCATGGAACTCCCATATGGTAGACAGATACCCTAACCACTGGGCCAAGTCCACGTCCCCCATCAGTTATTATACTTTTTAATCTTTAAAGTTTGAAGTGGGTGTGTTTTAGTTATGTATGAGCTTTTCTTCACCCTCCTGAATAAATGGCGTACACTTATGATTTTTTATCAAATATTTTCCTTAGTAATGGATTGTGTTTCTCTGTTTCTTTGCATTCCTGGTCATTTTTTATTGGCTACTAGATATAGAGAATTTTACATTGTTGGGTGCTGACTTCTTCTTATTATTATTATTATTACATTATATGATTTGGGACCTTGTTTTGAGATGCAGTAAAGTTACTTAGAACTCACTTGATCTTTTTTGAGCATTACATTTACAGTTTGTTAGAGTACACCCAGAACAGCCTTTAGTCTAAGTCTAATTTGGACCCACTACTCACAAACACTTCTGAGAACTCTACTTGATCCCTCAAATGTTAGGAGGTCTTTCCACTTTGGCTAGTGGAAACACAAACTCTTTCACATCTAATCTGAGCTTTTGGGATTATTTTGCCTTCTCTTTTTCAGGGATCTTTTTCCAGGCTCAGTCATTTCCTCAGATATATTCACAGATTAGCACTTAACCAAAGATCCCACTTGCCTTTCCTCTCTAAACTCTGTCTCTTCAATTTAACAATCCCACTGGGCTTTGATTGGTTTCCCCTCTTTGATTGAATTGGAGAGCGTGTGACCAGGAAATTCTCTCCAGGTGTGAACTGGAGAGAAACTAAAGATTTTCTCAATCTTGTGCATACCAGTTTTCACAACATGCTTTAGCTTCTTGGTGCCATGAATTCCCAGTGAAATATCCTTACTGATTATATATCAAAGGCAAATATAAATGAGGTTTTAATTAAAAGTCACTTTGTAGCATGCATCTTTTTTACTCTACTCATAGAGATGATCTAGATTTTAATTTATAGAAATGGAATCAGTATCTCTCCAATACTTCAGAAGAGTACTCACAAATTTCGAAGATCAGGGGAATGTTCAGCGAGTGTTCTGCTCTCCAAATACCACACCCTGTGTTTTTTTGTTCCATTTATACCATTTTCTTCTCCACATTTTGAATTAGAAAATTCCTTAAAATATCATTAATCATCATGAAAAAAGGGGTTCTTAGATGGCTCCAAACACACCTACCACTTACACTCTTTGGATTCATTGCTAAGGTTTTTCTTCTCTTTCCTTTAACAAAACAAAGGATGTGAAATATTTCATCCATGAAGCTGTGTAAATAGTCCAGGATATGGCAAATAATTTAGAATGTTGCTTATTCAACTTAAAGATTAAGTGCTAGTTTAATAATTTCACCATCCATTGCAGGATGCATTTTTAAGGTGAAGATAGCAAAATCAGGGGCTCTGAATTGGACTTCTTATGTTTCCTCCTGGGGAGACTTAGAAGAATGGCATTATATTAGTCAGGGTTCTCTAGGGAAACAGAACTGATAGGAGATATCTGTAAAGATTATGAGATTTTATAAAAATTATCTCACACAACTGTGGGGATGCACAAGTCCATAAGGCGTACTGCAAACTGGGCACTCTGATGAAGGCCCTTGGAGCCTTCTTCCAGGAGAAGCTGGCTGGCTGAAGTTGAGATGGAAATTCTCTCTTCTGACTAATGAAATCATTCCTTCTCTCCAGGCCTGCAAGTGATTGCATGAGATATCCCTCATTGTTGAAGGCAATCTCCTCAATGGATTACAGATGGAAGCAGCCATAGATGCTTCAATCAACTTACTGATGCTTCAAGTCCATGAAATATCCTCATAGTAATAATTACACCAGTGTTTTCCTGACCAAACAACTGGGCATCATTATTTGGCCTAGTTAACACGTGAACCTAACTATCACAGACATTATCATACTGATACTGATATTCTAATGCATTTATAATTTCCACTTGTGGACCATAATGTATATATGGATGAGTTTATCTTTTAAATCTATTTTCACTTTTATGTTGCAAAATTTAATGTGTTACTTCATTATGTCACTGCCCTCTCATGTTTCAACAGACAGCTCCACATTCTTACATACCAGAATTTGATAATAGTTAATCACTTCGGGGTCTCCATCAGGAAATTTTATTATACATTTTAATACACAAATAATAATAGTTAATAGTTGGATAGTGCTTTATGATTTACAGGACTCTATAACATTAAATGTTTTGTTTATTCTATTAATTTGGAATTAGCATCTCCAAAATCAGAATGCATCTTACAATTGAAGCTGTCATAGTTTAATCAGCAGTGTTCTTTTTTTCCTTAGTAGTACAAAAATAATTACATGTCTTAAAATCAACTGCATCTTAGAATCTATGAAAGATAATAATTTCACCTAAAAAACCCCACTTATTTTTTCTAATTTTACTGATGGGGCAACTGGTATTGAAAGAGGTAACATGTTTTTCTAAAAGATTTTTAGCTGTGTAATAGTGAATATTGAATTTGAAATTAGATATTTCCAACACCTGATCCTATTATTTACTTTTATTACTATTGTACCCATCCAGGGTGGTCAAGTGAGTTGGAAAGAAAAGAGGGGATTAAATAAAGGTCTTGACAAGGTCAGGGGCTAGAAGATAAATTATCTATTTCATATCTTTGCCCAGGAATCCTTGCATCCCCTTCACCTCTTTACCTCTTCCCCAATATACCCACTCATATACCCACATGCAAATTTCCTGTTTTTCTAAATATTCCCAAATACTATTATCTGCCCCCTTCTGTTCTAAAAGCTGCCACAACTCCGAGTACCTGACCTTAGTATATTAAATCATCTTTTACATTACAACACCTATCCCATTCAGTCCATGCTAACTCCACAAAAATAACTTTTCTAGGGCTTCTTTAGATTACATCATTGACTTCTCAGAAATCCAAATAAGCTTCTCATTATCTACATTTTAATGTCTAGATGCTGAATAGAAACAATCCTTGAGTGTGCCTATAAGACAAAAGTGATCAGTTTTCCAAACCAAAAAGAGCCAGTGTAGTGTTTTGGACATGTGAAACCAAATAAGATCAATAGCAAGCCCAAAATAATCACTTAACCTATAGAACAATCATAATCACAGTGGAGAAGAAAATTGACCAGACGTGTTTTAATGGGTAAAAGTTTAGTCTTAAAAACAAAACAAAACAAAAAAACAAAACAAAGCACATGGGCTTCTTGGAGTCAGAATCTAGGGTTATGCCTTCTCTGAATATCCACAGCACAAAGAAGCACACGGGAAACATTTTAGAGAAATGTATAGTTTATGATCTCAGTCATCATATTAAGTTTGGAAGGACGCTCACGTTGAATAAGTTTCATTGCATTCAATGGCATTTACCTTCCTGCTAGAAAGAGCTAGACTATGGCAGTGGCCGTGTCTTTCCCTTTGTCCGCCATCCTTAGGACAGTGCTACTGGGCAGGGTTCAGAGGCACAGCAGCTGTGATTTGTCTTATGATCTTGCTTTAAATACCAAGTCATTCTAGCATCAAACATTTTGAATAAGAACATGTTTTCAATCACAGGAAGAATGTTGTCCCTTTTGTTTTTTTTTTAATAAAGCTAAATTCCCAATGTAAGAAAACAACTCACTTTCTCCAAATAAACAAAAATTGCTTGAATTTGGGGACTTTTCCTGGTATTCAATTTCAACTTGCCTGGTGATCCAAAGCAAAATGCAACAAATAGATGAAATAAATGCAAAGAGATACATTCTAGGTTTGGGTCTGCTGTTATGTAATACATATTTCTGTGGTCTAGATGTCCCCAAGCCCTTCAGTCCTCTAGGGCCTTTATTTCCTTTAATATCTGAATTAAGATGGCACAACCCTCTCTTACATATGTTGTAGGAAGTCCATGGCTTTCTCAAAATTGTAAAGGATTCCCAGAGGGATGTTACAATTTCATGGTTACCTCCCACTCTGATTTTATGCTCTTTCTGAATTCTCAGTCGCTGCACGCCTTGGTCAATGCGTGCACTGCTGTCCTCTCCTTGAACTTCTTCATCTGCTCTACCCCATCTCTCTTACTTCATTTTCTCAAAGGACCACTAACCACAGCTGTTCTGTGTAGCAGACATTTTATTGAAGGCTTAGGCTACCATAAGTGAATTATGAACAGACAGCTTAGAATTGGCAGCCACATAAAACTGAGTGTTAGACATCACTGTGCTACGATTCAAACGCCATCTCCACTGCAGAGGATTTTTTTCTGAGTCTTCTTCCCTCAAGTCACTACTTGCTTCTATATCCCTAGATCCCTTCCCTCAGCCACAACATATATTCCCCATCTTTCCCTTCCTCCCTGATCCTAATCCAGGAGTCTCTTAATGACTCTGTTTATCCAAGGGGAAAAGTCCCAGTTGTTTAGTAATGCAGAGTAATTCATTGCTTTATTGGTCTTGATCCTAACTTTCTAGACTATCCCCTAAATCTTTTAATGCCAAATAGGTTGTTTTACTCAGCAAAAGAGAAGATTGAATCCTAAAAGAAATGCAGTTCTCTTAGGCGTCTCAGTTTAAACTGAGAAAAAAAAAGTTAAGATAACATTTTCCCTTTCCCAGTAGAGTTGTCATTAGGGTGTCACTATATGTAACAGAGATTGTTCCAGAGAAGGGACCAAAACGCCATTCTTCTGAAGTTCCTCCTTGGACTTGACTACTGTTTGAAAGAAATAGAAAAGTTATTAAAATTGTATATATCTCATACCCCTGTGTTACGATGTCTATACTTTTCTATAAAATACTTTGACACAGGGTGATGTAAATGGATGTGTGTGTTAATTTTAATCGGCACCTTAGAGGTTATCACGTATCTTAATCAGGAATTTACACTCAAACAGTGGCCAGCTGTTTAATCAGAAAGGCCACACGCTATCCAGAGGCTACAACTATTTTTATATTCAATCAAAACTAGAAAATGTGCTAAAATTCATATTTAACACTGAAGTGGGTTTGTGCGGTTGGAATTACTTAGCTTGATAATGTAAAGAAAGTTAGACATGGTTATATTAGCTAAATGAGTGGCAATTGAGATACATGGATTAAGTAAATAATTTTAGATATGCCCAACCATGGCATGAATCACAAAGTCTTCCACACTTTGTGTTTCATGATGATTCAATTATCAATTTCAAAGGAAAATGGTTGCCTGCTACCAGTACCAGGTAAACTAAATTTTCTCTTGGTCTGTTGTTACATTTATTTCAAGTGGACTGTCCATTCAAGGTGTTTGCAGATCCCTTAAAAGACCAGAGAACTAAACCTTCACAGAACTCACAGAATGAGTTATGTGATGATTTCTACACTTGCTTGCTAGAAATGCTTGTCTAAGAAATGTTCATATGTATGGCAGAATTTGTTCAGAGTCCTTGCTTTCTTTAACAGCAGATGTGGAGAATTAGCTAACCATCACAGCTTTAATATTGGTGGCTACAAATATCTACCAAAGATTACTTAACAGTTGCACATGATCAAACAGACTCAGCTAGTCAGAACCTGACTTTGGCAGGGAAAATGTCCTTTCATCTGTTACTGCAGCACGTTGTAGAGTGTCACCTATATAGTACATGCTTAATAAATGTTGGGTAAATTAGTAACTAGATTATACCATAAGGCTACTGAGAAATAAGAATGAAGAGGGAAATGCACTGTGCTTGTCCATTTTGTCATTTTGACGTATGTCTTAGTTTTCCAGGACTGCTGTGACAAATACCGCACAATAAGTTGGCTTAACAACAGGAATTTATTATCTCCCACTTTCAGAGGCTGAAAGTCCAAAATCAAGGCATCAGAAAGGCCATGCTTTCTCCCTGAAGTCTGAAGCATTCTGGAGCTGGCTTGCCGCAATCCTTGGGGCTCCTTGGCATGCATCTCTGCCTCCCGACACGTGGCGATCTCTCTCTTCTGTGTCCGTTCTTCTGGTTTCCACTGACTTCTAGCTTCTTCTTATGGCCTTCTCTGATTGACTTGTCCAAATTTCTTCTCCTTATAAAGGATTCCAGTCATATGGATTAAACCCCACCCTAATTCCATTCAGCCACACCTCAATAGGATCTTAAAAGATCCTATTCACAAATTAGGCCATACCATAACTGATAATACACCTTCAAGGAATCTTACGTAAAAATGGGTTCACACCCAGTGGAACATGGATTAAGATTTAAAACATATAAAGTTTTGTGGGGCATGATTCAATCTATCACAGTGTGTCATGAAGGAATTTGGACATGAGTATGATAGAATAGGATCAACAAGATTGGACTATATCAGGACAGCAGCTCTCAGGGTGGGATCCGAGTCAGACACTCTTGTTAGCACTCAGGGGGGATCCAAACTGCCAGTTTGTTCATGTATAATAAGAATTAAACCTCATATGGGCAAAAATTCCTTCTGGCATCGAAATAACTGAGGAAGGCCTTATAAAACTACATCAATGAAAAGTCAACTCAAAATAAGAATATTACCTGATGAATATGGGTGTTAAGTAGATGAGCCAACTCATTAAATGTTTAACGACCAGGCTATATTGTTCTGTTTTACCTATCTCTATAAATTAGAGACAACACTGGCAATGGAACTCAAAACTGATGGCCAAGTTCTCCCTGTTTTGAGAAGTTACGATTACATTGTAATTATGTCTTTCTCTAGAAAAGTTATACTATAATCTGGTTGCCATAGCACTTGCAATTCTGGGTCCAGTAACTTTAAGGTAATTTTTGCATTCCTTTTTTTTTTTAGATTTATTATTTATTTATTTCTCTCCCCTTCCACCCCCCCTCCCCCGTTGTCTACTCTCTGTGTCCATTCACTGTGTGTTCTTCTGTGTCCACTCGCATTCTTGTCAGCAGTACCAGGAATCTGTGTCTCTTTTTGTTGCATCATCTTGCTGCGACAGTTCTCCGTGCACTCCAAGGAGGTGCTTAAATTTAGCATATATTTGGTCTCCAGCAGTTTGACCTTGGTACCAACAACACTTAAATATCACCCTTCACTGTAAAGGGATACAGCACTCATTACAAGACCCTTCACAAATAGCCTCCTTTAGTTTGTATATGCTTTTGAGAAACATGATGATTTGAACCATAAGCTTGAAAGGATATCTGAAGATAGTCTTTGTCAGCTACTTTCCCCCTCATATATGAACGTATAAATTATTTAGTTTGCATTTTTTCAGTTCTCATCATCATGAAAGCATTGTATTAAGTATTATGGACTATTAAAAAGAAGTTCCAAAATTATATCCCTACTCATGAGGAAATTTTTTTCTTTTTCCTTTTTTTTAACTCAAACTTTATTTCAAATTCAAAAAATAAAACATACAAAGGGTCACCTAACAAGTCATGGAAGCTTTATTCAAAAAAATTTTCTCACGAGGAATTTTAAGTTGAGTTAGGGAAACTTGGTTTGAATACAGAGCACAACTAGAAAAGAATTACTGGGGAATACGCAATCTGAAGAATAGTGTGCCTTTCGACTAAAAACATCTATTTATTGAACAAAACTCATTTAAGTGTCTACTTTGTGCCTTGACTGCAATTACAGAAGAAACAATAATGAAGCACAATTATAGAGAGCAATGGGAAGTGGAATAAGGCAGGGTTTCTTGGAGAAAGGAGGCAAACTGTATCTTGTAGGATGCTTAGAATAGGTAAAGCAGGTGGCTGAAAGCACTCTAGACCAGGGATACGGCAAAAAGAAAAGCAAAGAGGCTAAGAATGAATAGAGCAAGTGAAAGAGAGGGAGAGCCTGGAATAAAACTGGTGAGATGGAGTCAAGTGACAAACATACTCAGCGAGAGAGAAGAGAAATGACATGCCGAGTTTGTACATTACTGATCCATTGGGACCTCGGGAAAATCCAGGGAAGTACGTATTCATATCCCATCACACACAAACTCTCCCCCCAGCTAGTGGGTACTCGAACAAAACTCTAGGAATCAAATCCATTGTTTCTCAAAAACAGTTAAACAACATGTCCTGTCCTTTCCAGGCAAAGGGACCCTAATGTAACTTTATGGGGCTCTCACACAGGGGAGCCACCAGCTGTGTGTCAAGCTGACATGCTCTGTTTGACCCACAATTTCTGTTCTTGTTTTTTCACTTATTGTCGTCCACATTTAAATCACAGGATCTTTCTCATTAAAAACAAGGACTTCTGGCCACACTGGGTCTGCAGTCCAGTCAGGATGGCATCTGAACACCAGAGCCAATTGGCAGCTGCCCCTTACAATGAGGCACGACTTCTCCAGGCCTCCACAGTGGCTGAGCTCACATGTGACTCATTCTTGTCAACTGTCTGACCCCTTCGGACTTGTGAGTTTGCAAGCCCTGCATTAAGATAACTCCATAGAGGAAAAAATTATAGAAGGGGAAAAAAGAGTTAAAGTTACATAAAAGATTCCCAAAAGTTTCTCTGTGTTCGGAAAGTCCCTTCCATCTCACAGAATTCCCATTTCTGTGCAGGAATTAGCCTTGGGTGTAGAAGGAATTCTGACCTCTTGGGCTTACTGTGGTCCTTTCTCTGTATAAATTCATCTAAAAATATCTGTCATGTAGACCAAGAATGACTTGATAGACTTCTTTAAAGACAATGCAGATGGACATCAATATCCTTACTAGGCACTTACAAAACAGAGCCATGTAAATGATAAATAGTCTACCTTTGTTATATTCTTAAGCACACCCAATCAAGAAGGCAGGAAGATGTCAGCCCCAAGCCTTCAATATAAAAAACTAGACCCGAACTACAGATACATAATGGAAATAGGGAAATTAGTAGTTAGAGACTTGGCATATCCGTAATTCTACTGTTGTTTTAATGACAGTTTCAGTCTCTGAACAGAAAAAAACATTATTTTTATGTTGAGAATTAAATATTGTTCCAGGGGAGTGGATGTGGCTCAGACAGGTGGCTGTTTGGTTCCCTGTGCTTCCTAAGAAGAAACAAACAGATGACGAGCAGACACTAAGCAAACAGACTAGCGAGCCATCTGGGGAAGGGATGGGAAGGGGTGAAGTGGAATCCTTCCACTGAATTCAAAATTTCTTTTTGGGGTGAAGGAAAAGTTTTGATAATGGATAGTGGTAATGGTAGCACAACATTGTGACTGTATTGAACTCCATTGAATTATTATTATTATTTTAAAGATTTATTTATTTATTTCTCTCCCCTCCCCGCCACCCCGGTTGTCTGTTCTCTGTGTCTATTTGCTGCGTCTTGTTTCTTTGTCCGCTTCTGTTGTTGTCAGCAGCTCGGGAATCTGTGTCTCCTTTTGTTGTGTCATCTTGTTGTGTCAGCTCTCCTTGTGGGCGGCGCTATTCCTGGGCAGGCTGCACTTTCTTTCGCCCTGGGCGGCTCTCCTTATGGGGCACACTCCTTGCGCATGGGCTCCCCTACGTGGGGACACCCCTGCGTGGCAGGGAACTCCTTGCGCGCATCAGCACTGCGCATGGGCCAGCTCCACACGGGTCAAGGAGGCCGGGGGTTTGAACCGCGGAGCTCCCATGTGGTAGGCGGATGCCCTAACCACTGGGCCAAGACCGTTTCCCCATTGAATTGTTTATTAGAGTGTGGTTAAAAGGGGAAATTTTAGATTGTATACATGTTACTAGAACAAAAGTTTAAAAAATCACAGGACTGTACAATACAAACAGTGAACCCTAATGTAAACTATGTACTGTGTAGTTAATAGTCTACAGTTATGTATAGTATACAGTATTACATAGTAATAGTAAACAGTATTATAATTATACTATTAACTGTGTAATTAATAAGGACAAAATCTACACAATATTGTTTCATTAATTGTAACCAAGTTACCACACTAATGCAAAGTGTTAATAATAAGAGGGAGGTATACAGGAACTGTGTATTTTCAGCATGACTTTTCTGTAAATCTACAACTTCTCTAATAAAAAAATGTAAAGACATTAGACATTGCATTTTATTCCTAAAGCAGCTGGTATAAAATGCAGACAGAGTTTTCTAAAACCTTTGAGTATATGCTCTAGTCAAAAAGGCCTGTATTTCTGTAAGAAGAATCTCTTATTTTCTCTCATAGCTAAGTTGCATATTTTAGCATCTAATTAAATCTGGTGCTCTGCAAGTCACTTTAGAAAGAGAATTGACTTTATTTGCAGAGATTATGTAAAAATCACATGAAAAAATAACTATCCTTTTAATAGTGCCAAGCATATAATTACAATCTAAGACAGGAATTTGTTGACTGACTCACACATGTCTAAGATAAATAAATCATAAAATAAATGTGTTTTGTAAAATGGAGCTAGTCATCCTCCGCTTTGAGCCTCTTGACAGAGAGTGATGCTCATCCACAGATTGACGCACTGTGGGCCACACAGCCAAGGCCCTGACAGCATTCCTAACTACTAGTGCCCTGGACACTGATGCTAAAAATCCCTCTCACTGATTGTGAACCCTCCACTATGCCCTGTTTCCTCACCTGAAATGCAGATACACCTCCTACTGGGAATAAGGACAAAATCTATGCAATAGTTAATGCTCGGCCATTACCAAGAGTTTTCCTTGAATTCTCTCTAGCATTTTAATGGTTACTTAGTTGGTTTTTCATACATCAAGCAAAATATGGATATTACATTGTTCTTTTAATTTTATATTTCTTTGAATGTAAAGCATGCCACATTTTTTATATGCATATTGGCAATTTAAATTTCTTTTCATAAAAATTTTCTTTTCCCCCATTCTGTTGGATTCTCCCTTTTGACACTAATTTATATGTGATCTTTAAAGATTAGCATTATCTCTTTTCATGTAAAGGGTTTTTGATGCACATGATTTTTAAAAATCAAATCTATCATTTCTCTTTTTATTTTTCTCATTGTATTAATGATCAGAAAGTCCTTCTGTAAACTGAGATTACTTAAGTATACTCACTGTATGGTATCTTTGTTTTGTAAATGTTAAATTTTTCACTTAACTCCATTTTTTAAAATTTATTTATTTCAGTGTATTAGATACGAGGTAAAGGCTCTTTTGTTTTTTTTCCAAAAGAGTCAACACCCTGAACCCCATTTGTTGGATAATTTATTTTTCACCATGTTGGGTAATTCATCTTTCACCATGTAGTTTTGGTGCTTTTTTGTTTGTTTGTTTTCTTCAAATTCTAAGCAGTGCTAATGTTAGGGCTTTTTATTCCATTCTACGAATCTGTTTCTATATACTGTTTAGTCATTAAAGCTTCGTTATGTGTTGTAAAATTTGTTAGGGGGAATATCCCAACAGTACTTCTTTATTCAAAAGTCTCTTTGCTATCATTGTCAATTTCTCAATCAAGAAAAACTAGAAATATTTTCAGGTTTTTAGGAGACAATCATTTGTATATTGACAGTCAAAAATAATACAACCATTTGAATAAAACCTGTATCTTTGCAAGCACAAATATATGGCATATATTATTTATTGAAATGTTTTATATTTTGGAAAACATATAAATACAGCTACCATTTATGGAGCTTCACTATGTGCTATATCTCTGCTAAGTGCTGAATGTACATTATTTCATATAATCCTTAAGACTGATGTAGGTAGAATTCTTAACCCCACTTTACAGATGCAAAACCAAGCATTTCATTTATGATTTAAGCAATTGTATAAATAATGACTATCAGTCTGTAATATTTTGTACTACCTTTGTCAGAATTCCATGTCTGAGTCAAAGTGATTTCATAAAAATACAGTAAATGACTTTCTACTTTTTAAAAAAGTGGCTCTGGAATGTTTATAGTGCAATGGAATATTCCAGTGAAATGGAGTGATTCTGAAGCCTTTTCAGACATTGTTCTTTGATAATGCAGTCAATATTTTAATGATTTTTTTTCTCTATTTAAGTATCTACTT
Source organism: Dasypus novemcinctus (assembly GCF_030445035.2). NCBI lineage: Eukaryota > Metazoa > Chordata > Mammalia > Cingulata > Dasypodidae > Dasypus > Dasypus novemcinctus. Next base: position 19,426,238 of record NC_080677.1, read on the forward strand.
GCTCCTCTTTTCTACTTGTGGTAATTCCCAGCCTTTTTACCCAAGAAATTCATGCATTTTATAGAATTTCTTTTATTACATAACGTTTTTTTCCAAGAATTTGCTAATGGTTATTTTAATCTATGCTGAATACATGGTTATATTCCCTTGTGTCGCTCCTACCAGAAAATTATCTTTTGTTATTTATTTGGTTATCTGTGTATTTCTTTGGCCAACACAGAAGGAACTTTGGCAGGTTATCTTTCCCCCCTCAGAACCCTATAATAATAATGTAATTAATATTTAACCCATTTACTTCTCAAATTCAGCATTTAAGAATAAAGGCAGGCCAACAGGAGTTTGGCGTTGAATTAGTCATGATCCTCCCCTCTGGCTGCTGACATAACAGGACCTTGGAGCCATCTCTGAAGGTCAGACCACAGCCCCTGGCTCCACAGGCAACTCCGCGGAGGTCCTTCTTTCTCCCTACGGGGGCTCACACTAGGTCTCCGTTGCCCCTAGTCACTGCCCTGAGCCCCCCATAGGCTTGCATTGCTACCACCATGGACAAAGTGAAAGAGGAAATTCAGTGAGATTCAGTGAGGAGAGGCTAAGTCATGCTGCAGTACAAACAACTTCCAAAACTCAGGCGCTTGACACAACAAAAGTTTCTTTCTAGTTCAAACAAATACACCGCAGAGAAAGATTGCCCTCTCATGCAGTAGATCCCGGCTGCTTCAGTCTGGTAGTTCCTTCTCAGCACAAGGTCTTCTCCATAATCACCAAAACGACTCTGAAATTACTAGATAAAAGGAAACATATTAATCCTGTCTTTCCTATACAAATTGTATTTCAGGGTTACCTAATTGTTGATGAAAGAAAGCTCAGAAGAAATAAATGCAAAAGTAAGGACAGAATTAGTAGATCATAATTCAAAACTAATTTTTAAAAAATGAATCAAGACAATGCTCTGTTAAATGTTAAATTTGTCCTGTGAAAAGATGATGGGAAATTTTGAAATGAAGGAATCAAGTTGATATCATTTGAATCCACAGATCAGGTCAAGCATCACTAAACGTCCAACAAGTAAGCAGCATGTACCTCCCAGTGTGATTCTGAAAAAGAAAGTAACCAGAATGGTCTAAGAATAATTCTTACTTAAAAGAAAGAATCTGAACAAATAAAGTCCCTTGATCTGAATGCCAGTTTAAAGGAATTAGAGGTACAGGAAAAAGTTAAATGACATCAAAGGAAACGAGATCAAATATCACACATGAGACATTTTACAAATGGCCTGTTTTTTCCAACAAATTATCTGAAACACATACATACAAAGAGGAAACTGTTATATAATAAAGGGAACACTTTATAACAACCAAATGTAATATGTAGACTTGTTTGAACCTTGATTCAAACTAATTGAATGTATCTTCAAGATAATTGGTAAAATTTAAATGTGGATTGGGTATTGGATGTTATCAAGAAAATATTCTTTATTTCTGTTAGGTGCAATTTAGTTCAAGCAATTTAATCAATTGCTTATTTTCCTGGGGGTTCCACTCTCTCTAAGTGGCCATTAATGATGTACTTCTCTTAAAAAGTGGATTGATAAAGATCTAGAATATCCTACCAAGAGAATTATGTTTTAAATGATCCAGACTTATAGCACTTGGAAGTTAGCCACTCACTGTTCCTTACAAATTACCTGACCCTCTTGGGAAAAAGAGCAGCCAACACAGTCTCATTTCCGAAGTTGCATATGGCATGCCTGGCCGAGAAATTCATTTGGGACAAGAAACAAGCCAGTGTAGCAAACAGTTCCTCTAGTTTCTTGTTTTGAGGCTTGTAGCATTGTCTAAAATACTTTTTTTTCCTTAAAAAGCTTCAAAAACTATATACTTCAAGTGTTTTTTAAATGAAAAAAGGACATCATAGCTGATTTCCCATCTATGTATTCTATTTAGACAGTCAAAGAAAAAGGTAAAGGAAAAGTAAGACAATCGGTAGAACCAGAAGGAAAACTAAAGGTGAAAGGATCTACTTAAAGCTTGGATTAGAATTCAGACTGAACCAATAAGTGTACAAAGTCTATTATAAGAGAGATTAAAAAATGTATAACTCATATACCATTCTTCGACCTAGATGAATGTTTATACAAAAGTACAAAAATGTCCTTATAATTCCATCACCATTGACACATGTTCTGCTTGCTGAAAAAAAAGCTTCAAAAGACATGAAAATTTATAAATACATTGATAAACACTTACTGATTTTACCATCCATTTTATTTCTGCAGTCCTGAAATTATTTAACAGTACTTTCTTAAAGAAAGTGTGATGCAAACTTACTCTAACCGTCTTATTCTATGGATCATTATTGTTCTAGAAATACTGACTTATTGACATAAATACAGCATTAAAGGGCACCTATAGATCTATCCAGATAGGCTTTTTTTTCCCCTTCTCCCATAACCAATGTCATTCTGTAATATCCAAATTATATTTTTACAAAGGGGATTTAGGAAGAACAGAACATTACCACTTACTGCAGAATTGTTAAGATGCATTGAAAAATAAAAACAAAAAAAAACCCCTGAACTTCTATTTGAAAATAAGTTGCATCACTATTCCATTTGTCCAGAACTCAGTACTCTTCCCCTTGTATTTGCATAACTTACTCCATAACTTACAATGGTCTCTGCTTGTATAGCACCTCACTCTGGTCTTGCCTGATCTCACTACTTACGATGACACCTCTAGTTAGATCTTTTTAGCACCTCTCCTTACTGGAAGATAATTTGTTTTACATTTGTTTCATTTGTTTATTTTTTTGTTTTCCCCATTAAATGTAGATTTAATGAAGGAAGGAACTTTGTCTCTCTTTTCCCCCAACACCTAAGATAGTGCCTGGTTCATGGTAAACCTATAATAAATATTTGGTTAATGAATGAACTAATAAATAGTTCTTAGTTACCTCATGATGTACTCAATCTCCTTTTCCTGCTTCCCATATCAGAAAGCAAAGTTCACAAAACAGAACTTTTTAATTCTGATTAATGAATGCATACTCTTCAAACAGCCTATATTCAATAGTGGTGCCCATTACCCCAAAGAGATTATATAGCTTTTCAGAGAAAAGTTTGAACGTGACTAAATTCTTTATTTTTCTCATATTAATGAATAACTTTGCGTATAACGGGTAGGCAAAACATATTTGTTGAATGAACAGACTTGATAAAACTTTTTTGTAAGGCTGCTTTTCACCAAAGTTTTGCTAATGCAGAACACTTGAGATATTGGTATCTATTTGTAAGTGATGCCACACAGGTGTATTGGATTCTTGAAACTTCTATATTTCTATTTTAATGAACCTGATGAGAGGAAGGAAATTTTTTTAAAAAGCTACCATGTTGATTTAGAACAACAGACCAGAGGCAGGGCTACAATTTAGCAGTAAGAGTTCACCCGCCTCTGCATGTGTGTACATGTGTGCACACCCATGTACATGTGTGCTGGGGTGAGGTAGGAGATGGAAATGGGCAGCCACTGGGAGTTTGGGAAAACAATGGGCCAACAAGCCAGAAGGGAGTGCCTTTTCCCTCCTTCTGCACACCCAGACCAAGGCTTCTCAAAGTGTGGTCCACAAACCAGTGCTGGTCCACAGACTACACTTACTCATCAGCAGAGTGGGCATTAGGCTAGTCTGGCAATCTGACACAGTAATGTTATGTCTGCTGAATGCAGTAGTGAAAACCGTGTCTTATATGTTTGGACTTCTATTTTGTATGTCATTTTTAAATTTTGCTTTTCTAGTAATTTATTTTCTTTATATTTTCGTCTGTAACAGATTAAAACAACAACAGCAAACTGATCCTTCCCCGTTGTTTGAGATTGCTGGCTAGAACTCTCCCTTCCCAGCTTTGGCCTCTGGTTTCTTACATAGATTTTTCTTTCCTGGAATTTATAGCAGTAAACGTGGTCTCTAAAATTCAAAGGAGATGAAGGAGAAAGAGGCTCGGGTGTTGGAGAGAAAACTGCCTAATTATTCCCCAAAATATTTGCCTACTGTGGGAAGCAGAACATAAAGAAGCAAATAAAAGAATTGTAGACATGCTATGTGGCATCTGGGGAGAGGAGATATTATGAGGTAAGAACTCAGCAATGGGTCTTAGATCATGCCTGGGAACTGCTTAATCTGCTTGTCACTTACCCTTGACCTCAAACTTCCTGGTGATTCTTCCTTTAAATCCTCCCTGTAGTGACAGTTTGGGCTTTTCAAAGCCACTGTCCAAGTTGGAATTATCCTTTTATCAATTGGCTGATTTGCCACTAGCACACTAGTTGTGTGACCTTAGGAGAGTCACCGTCTGTCTTTGCACCTTGGTTTTATTACAGTGAAGGCACTCCCTGACATTTGATATATACTAGACATACATTATTATTAATATGTAAAAACAAGTCCGACAGACAGGTATTATGATATACACAGTCTTCATGAAGAAAGCAACTCCTTGATCAGGCCCAGATTTGGACTTTTTCCCAGCCTCAAAACAGTGAACAAATAAATTCTCATAGTTTAATTTGACCCATTTCGTATCTGCTCAAGCAGTCCAGGAAACTGAAACGAGGGAGCCTGGGAAGTGTCCATCCTTGAGACACAGGGCAGAGCAGGGAAGGACATGGACCTGAGAGCAAATAGGTAAATGACCCGTAAACTGAGGCTTACAAGGGCAAAGCAATTTGGCCATAGATAATAAGTAACCGATCAGAACCTAGTTTTGTCTGATGCCAAAGTCAGTACTTTTATTATCCATTCTATGGACTACCTCTAAGGTCCAGCGCCAGGCATAATATTACAGGATTCTAGGCCCAGGTACAGAGCAAGCTGCACCCCACTGTATATGGGGTCACAGCAAATTGTGTTCTGGCAAGTTACTAACCAGGTTGGAAACTGGCAAGTGTTGGTGGAGAGGAGCCTAGTTCCTGATGGAGAATTCTGTTCCTGGGCTCCTATCCCCACTCCAGTTAAGTATAAAATACACATTTCAAGATTTGATGCCAAACCGTAAAGGCTAGAGACAAGCCCTGCCACCCAGCAGTAAATATTAAGGGTAAGATTTAATGTAAACGGCAGCATATGGCAGTGCTGATGATTTCTCATAAACTACATGGACTAATTTAGAAGAAGAAAGAAAAAAAAAGCAGAGAAGCCTTCAAGGAAGTAATAACCCAGAGGTAAAAAATATTGATTAGGGAAAAATATTATCTTAATCAAAATACGTCTTTTCGCTGGAAGTTGCTTGGGCGCCAGAAAAAGAAAACAAAATATGTTTCTAAGATGCACATTTTTCCTTGTGGTTTTTGTTGAATCATGAGCAAGGCCATCACTCTTCCTGAAGTCTTTACTGTGTGAATAAAAAAAAGGTTTTAATAATTCTATAGGAGACCTTATTTATTAGTCTGGTAAAAATAAAAAAGCAATATTAACTATTTTTAAATATCTTATCGTGTGCCTGTGAATTTCGTATTTCTTGATGACACATCCTTGATAAATTTGATAGGGATTTCTACATAGTGTATTTCTGAGCGTTAGATACTTCTGATCTTTTTCATTTGTCTTCAGAAGGAAATGATTCAAAAGAACTTGTTTCTGTAAGCATTTGTCTGGTGTTTGAGCAACTTCTCTTTAATCTCCTTCCAAATTTTAACCTTGATCTTTTTAACATTACAATCAGATGATATTGTTGTAGAGCAGGTAGTTTTATTTTGTAGGGATTTTATCAATTCAAACTGAACCTGAATCTAAGTAGGGAAAAGATACTTCAAATCCTCACACCTCCCCAGTTTTTCCTTAATCTTATTACTTACGGCTGGCCTTGATGTTTTATATACCATGATGTCTTTATTATTCTCATTTGCCATTTGTACACCAAGAAGTCTAACGGTGGGAGAAACTGGCGGTGGGAATGGCTAAGTCCATTCTGCACTCTGCGCAAGGAAAAGCTGAGACGGAGGGCCAGGCTATGTCCTAAGAGGAATGGGGAAAAGCAAAATTGGAACAGATTTCCTGACTTGTCACTCTGTGTCCACATACACAATGTGAGAAACTGATAAATTATCCAATAAATTTAGTCATTATTGCCCAGAAAATTCCAGTGTAATTGATGATTAATGATCCAAACCATTCAGGGACCAAGTCCCCCAGCTTCTCAGCTTCCCAGCTTCCCATTTCCTGTCTAGACGCTGGCTTTCCCTAAGGTCCCCTCACTGACTTATGCATTTCCTCACTTTGGTTCTGGACCTAGTGGCAAAACCTTTGTGTGCAAGAAGACCTATGGTCTTTACAGGAAAAGGAAAAGGAAAAGAAAACGGAAGACCTATAGTCTTCACAGGAAAAGAAAAAGGAAAAGCAAAGCAAAGATAATTTTGAATCTTTTTCCCCTCATCAAAATATGCAATGAGCACCCCCTGTTGGCTGCCTAGCAGCAGGCAGCTCACAAACACAGCCTTCTCATTGTTAGTACACAAAGAAGGAAGTAAACCAAAAGGGTCATGGTAATTTGGACTCCTGTATCAAAAGACAGGGAAATCAATATTTGCTTAATGGAAAAGGACAACATTGATAGGGAAGGAAGTTTTATTCTCAAGCTTTTAATAGGGTGTTACAAGCACACAGGCACAAGGGAAGGGAAATTTTTCTTTCTTTTCTTTCTTTATTTTTTTTCCCCCTTGAACTTACGGCTGCATTCATTTTCAGTGTTACGTGACTAAGAATTTCTGGAGAGAATACTGGGTGAAAACCTAACAAAATATATTTGCTTTTACTAAGGCAGCACTTGACTTTTTAGATTCTGTCTTTCCTGTATTCTTCTCAAGTCAAGGACTAAGAAGTCTGCTGTAAATTCCAGATTCAGCTCCCCACGTCCCCCCACCTCCCATATTTTCAAGTAAGGTGACCTGGGTATTGAAGGGAAGAAAAATGGTTAAGAGAATCATACATAAGTCCGCGTATACCCTTCAGTTCTGATATACCTAAGGATTGATTCAATAAAAATAGATTTCCTTTATACTTACCCTAAGTGTCTTATGCTTCCAACTCTTTTGAGTCTGCCTGCCAAAATCTGATTTTACTCATCTGCAAGGAAAGAGCATGTTTTTTTTAAAAAAAATTATGTTTAATAACAGGTTATATTTAAAATAATAGGTATTTTGTCAATCCTGCCAATAGAGCAATAAGTTGGATTTTTGCCAAGAAATCTCTTCTCTTAGATTTAAAAATTCATTTTTTCTCCAGTTATATCTCCCCTTAGTAGTAAATTTTAAATATATTTTAATGGAATGGCAAGAAGACTGATCTAAGAATAAAAGAACCTGGATTCTAATCCTGGCTCTGCCACTCTGTAGCCCTATAACTGTGCAGGTCATTTAACCTCCCCAAGTTTTAATTTCTCAATCTGGACAAAGGAAGTCATTAACTCAATCATCATTAAATCAGGATGAATGGGATGCCAATTATCCACCAAACACTCTGCCAGACACTTAGTTTAGGATGCAGTGTGGCATCGGGACTGATAATTTAATAGCCACAAGCAAGTGTTGAGTTCCTGCTATGTCTCAATTTCTGTGAATACCAGTGAATTGACTATATGAACTCATATTCCTTAGGAGCTCCATTCTAGAATCAAACAGACTGGTTTCCAATCCCATCTCTGCCATTTTTCATCCACATAATTTTGGAGAAACCAGCTATTGTTTCTAAACCTCTGTTTCTCTATATGTAAAGACTAAGTTGTTTCTTGAAAGTCACATTGCTGGGAAATGGCAGAGACAGGATTAGAACACAATCATGACCTCGAAGACCTCATATCTAAAAAGAGAAATGAATGCAAATAAAAATAATAGCGATGTTCTGTTTTGTTTTGTTTTTTCCTTTATTTTTATTCTACTCCTTGAAGAGCCCTGAAAGTCATGCTTACGAGTTTAGGCTTTATCCTGTAGGTAACAGGGAGTCCATGGCATTTTTGAAGCATGAAAGTTTCCTGATCATGACCAACTCACTAGGGTGCTGAGAGAATTCAAGTAACAATCAAATGCAAACTTAATGCATTTATATGTTGTTTGATTATATTTATGATATATAAACATGTTGGGAAAAGACATGCACACTGGATCTCTTCTGATGTTGGACTATTGTGTTCCCATAAGACTGTTCTATAGGAATAGGAAGAGTCACTTATACTTTCCTATAGTTCAGAGGTAAGGTTTTCTAAACGACAATACTTTCTTGATGTCAGTGGTACTGGAGGACCATTCCAGGATAGGAAATCAGAAGTTGGAGACTGAGCCTTAATCAGTGGCCAGAGGTAAATCTTCCCTGTCTCCAGTCATCTCTTTCTTTCATCTAGGTTTTTAAGAGAAACTTGAGAATCATCTTCTTTGATGTGGGAAATGGCCTCTGTTAAGTTAGGCATTCAAGGCTGGGTAGACAGTCCCTGCCATGTGAAAATTTTCTCTCCAGTGCCAACTTTGAACCATGTTGATGTGATGGAATTGCTGGAAGATATGTGAAGAGCATGCATAAGGCTACTGTTGTTGTCCTAGAGGAGAGGTACCCATTATGGTGTTGCTATAAAGCAAATGTAACTCAACAGTGGCACTAAAATAAGTTCAATATCTAGTCCTTGAAATCAATGGGACTACACACCATTGACTATAACCTTTAACTAGGTAATTCATTGCTAAAATGTGAAAGGGTTATATTAAACTTTGGTTATAATTTCCAGTGCATGTTGCTCATGATCTCTAAAGTTTATCCTTTCGAGTTGATTTTGGGGCTAGCAATAAGGAGGGGTTGAGCTACACTTACTATGAAAGGTCAGCATGCGGTGATTACAGCTTTTCTAAATCTGGGTCATGGGTTCATAAAAGGCTTATGATCCATCAAAATCCCTTCTCTGAGTCTACAGAATAAAAAGAATGTAGACAAACCATTGTTCAGGGAAATCCTTTGCCTGTTACTAAGATGTGGCCATTTAAGTTACTAGCTTATTCTGTAATGCAGTCACCCAATTAGGATGCTCTTCTTCAAGTGTCTGCCTGGGGAATGCCACATAATCTTTTCAAAACAGTCTGTCTACTGTTTCTGAAACAATTCATTTCTTTCATGGATTAGGAAGATGATTGACTTCCTTAATAAAAGCAGACTCCTCCTCCACTAGAACCATTTGGCTCTCTTTTAACTATCCTGGAAAGTGGTGGCCTGCTTTGTAATTCCTTGAAACCTACAAATATGCTCTCCAACCTAGAAGAGGCTCTTGGCTCAAAATGTGTTTCTTTAGAAAGGCTCACTGAGAGAAGAAGAAGAGTGGGGAGGGGGACCCCACCACAAAGCCATGTGCTTAAGCAGTCTCTTTCAAGCACCACTTAATGGCATTGACCTGAACCAAAGAGATTGGGATTTTGATATCTGACATATCCACTCTGCAGTTTCATAATCAAGGGCTGCCCAAGGGTGAGCGTCTGGGCCTCAGGGCCCTGGGTTAGTGTCAATTATTGAAGGAGTTTGGGGAGGAAGAGAGGAAATAGGAAGGGCAGGCTATTTTTATGAAGAGGAGAGAATTGATACCAGCACTGTAGTGGAAATTGTAATGAAGGGAACAGCCATCTCTTTGGCCAGGCTGTGATTAGAGGGAGTTCAGACCCCGTGGAAAGCACTTGTAGCAGATAGAACTGCGTCATTCACTACTGTGAGAATTTTATCAATAAAGGGGGCAAGTGTGATCTATCCGATGTTCTTATGTGCGTTGTCTACTCTGGGGTTTTTAAACTGTAATTAATGACAAATTTTACCCCCCAAGCATTATAGGAAAGCTCATTCATTAGTTAGACAGGTTGAATACTCATGGCTAAACCAGAATGAAAACTATCATAATGCGAGATAATTTTTAACCAAAAAAATATGGAATAATAGCATGAAAGAGGCATTGATTGGGAAGCTACCCAGGCTGACCCTATCTCATCAACCCTTTGAACCTGACAGCACTTACCATGTATAATATGTTCAGCTTTACACATTTCTGCAGTGCCTGCCACACTGTGAGCAACTTCAGGGTACGAAATCTTGTATTAGTCATCTTTATAGTATCATAACCTACCACTGGGCTTACAATGGTTAGCATTTGTTGAAAAGCCATGAAACAAAAATATATAAAATAACTTACTACTAACTGATTGAATCCCTGCTCAGCACAATATACAATGATCACAATATATAAGTGTGATGGTGGTGGTAGTAGCGGGGAGAGCAGGTTAGGTTTTTTCATTATTGTCCAGTTCTGGAGAGATTTCAGGCTGGTAATAATTTGCTCCATCCATATGTGAGGGCAGTGGGTTTTCCTTTTTCCTCCCTAATGTCAACATGCCCAGGGCCTCATACTCCATTACAGAGGGCTTCGGTGTGTCTTGGTGGGGTTGTCTGTACAGAGATAGCGAAAGGGGTATCTGACAAATACTGGGCCACAGAAAGGCAGACTTCCTCCAAAACATTAAGCCAGTGACATGGTCACTGCTGTCAAAGGATGATTTTCACTGAGCCTCAATGTAAAAAAGCATAGGTGATTCATGGTCCTTCCCTGATCAGCAAAGGTAAGGCATGGTCCTTGCCAAGAGGCCCTCCCCAGATGCTGACTCTGTCCCTAGAGAAGGCTATTCTCTACTTGTGGGACCAGATGCTGGAGTAGTAGCTTTGACTTGGGGCTCTCTCACCTTTTCTCCAAATCATGTCCCTTCCATCTCCAGCTCCCCCCAGCCTGGAGATTCCATTCTGGTCTTAAGGCCAGGAAGTGTTTTTCTTATTCGTCTTCCATGGTCTCCTGAAGCCTAGGCAACTGAAAATAAAAAGCCAAGAATTGCCTCCTTTTATCTCTTTGCATTTCTGCTGTGCCATTCATTCCAGAAGGAATGAAATTTTAAAATGTCAAGCTGATTGAACAGGAAAAAGGCAAGAGATGGAAGAATTGGTGGTGGAAAGGACAGATGGATTAATACTTAAAATATATTATCCTGCTACGTAAATCACTGAATAACCCATTTTCCCGTGGATGTAAAAGGGAGGAAGAAAATAGCCTTTATCAATGTTCCAACATGGACACAGGTGTGTTATCTTCACATTTACATCACACATATCAGGCACCCTGTGTCTACCTTCTTTACCATATCATCAGGACTCTTAGAAAACAACATTGTCTTATATACCTGGAAAACATAAGCTGTGTCTAGAATTCTTCACAGTTTGATGAAGTTGTGCAAACTTTGCTCCCATGACTCTCTGTCTTTTGCTCTACTTCAGCAGACCCGAGGAGCGTTATCCAATCATGCTTTCTCCACACAAGCCAAGTGAAGTTGGCTGCCAACAGCCACAGGACTCACCTTGGAGGCATCCCAGCAAGCTCAGCAGATAGAGGCCATTGTCCACACTCATTCCACAAGGAAAGTTTTGATCAGTGAAACTTGGGTTAAATGTCCTTACCTGGAAGAATTACTGTGTCCTGATAGAGTTGTATTATGATTGGTCCAACTCTAGTCATATGTTCATCTTGAAGGTTGGAAATGGGAGACTATGATGGACGAGATAAGAGTTGAGAACGTGCTAAGAGTTTCCTTCAATTTACAATGCTTTCATTATGCTGCCTATGATGAGGTAGGGGCTATGTAGAAATGGCTTCTTAATGTGCATTCTGTCCTCCCTAGCAGATGATGTCTGGGAATTGGCTGTACACTAATACTGCCCACCGGTAAAGAAGAATTGAGAAACGAGTTGGGAATGAACACACAGCATGGGAATCAGCGGATTTAAGTGCCAAGAGATTTGTGATTCAAGTGTATCCCAACCTTCAAATGAAAAAAAAGGCAAAGCCAGATCATTTTCAAATTAAATAAATTCTCATTTGTTCCGTTTTTAGTAAGGAAAAAAAAAAAGTCCACCAAGATCACTTGTAATTCAAAGGGTAAAAGGAAGGAAAAGTCTTTTAGACAATATAAAACTAGAGTTATTCTAGTTTATTTCACTTGCCTTGTTATTTTCTTTTTCCTTTTTCTTTTATTGTGGTGACATATAACTCAAAATTTCTTCTTTTAAGCACTTTTAAGTGTACAATTCAGTGGTATTAATTACATTCACAATGTTGTGCTACAATCACCACCATCCATTTCCAAAACTTTATCACCCCAAACAGAAACTCTACTCATTAAGCTGTAGCTTCCCACCTGCCCCCACCACTAGTAACCTCTAATCTATTTTCTGTCTCTATGAACTTGCAAATTCTAGGTATTGCATATAAGTGGAATCATACAATAATTTTCCTTTTGTGTCTGGCTTATTTCCCTCAAAATGTTGTCTTCAAGGTCCATCCATGTTTTATCATACATCAGAACTTCATTCCTTTTTATGACTGAATAATATTCCATTGTATGGGTATACCTCATCTCATTTATTCATTCATCTGTTGATGTTTACTTGGAATGCTTTCATTTATTGGCAATTGTGAATGATGCTGATATGAACGTCAGTATACAAGTATTGGTTCATATTCCTGTTTTCGGTTCTTTGAGAAATGGGATTGCCAGGTCATACCAACTCATCTTTTATCACAAGAGCAATGGAGAACCAAGGAAGGATTTTTTAAAAAGATTTATTTATTTATTTATTTATTTATTTATTTATTTATTTATCTCTCCCCCCCCCCTTGTGGCTTATTCCTTTCTTTGCTGTGTCTTCTCTGTGTCCATTTGCTGAACTTTTTCCTGTATCTACTTGTCTCCCTTTGTTGCATCATCTTGCTGTGCCAGCTCTCCATGGCGCATGGACCGTCAGTTCTCCCCAGTGTGTGGGCCGGTTTGCCTTCACAAGGAGTTCCCGGGATGTGAACCCAGGGCCTCCCATATTGTAGATGGGAGCCCAACTGATTGAGCCACAGCTGCTTTCCCCAAGGAAGGTTTTAAGCAGAGGAGTTTTACGATCATGGTAATGCAGGTTGGTTGAAGAATGAAGCCAGAAAGATCCCATGAGACGCTGGCCATGAGAACCCCTTTTAGAACAAGAATCCCATTCTGGGTCAAGGGGAAACCCAGGATACCTTCAAAGGCCTCACCATTGGCCTTCTGAGAACTAACAGGTGGGGTAGCCCATCAGAAGAGCAAACAGCTGGGGCTTCTCCCCAACATTATGAAGAAGGAGGAGTAAAGGTTTTACAAGACCTAACCTAGGGCCACTATGTGCACATCTCACCCTGCAGAACCCAGCAATCTATGTCTCAGATTGTGCACTGTTTTTCATTTCATGCTTTTTAATAAACTCTTTTCTCCCTTGCTTATCCTATGGTGTGCCCTTAAATTACTTTATCCAACATAAGCCAAAAATATAGAAAACAAGAACCCAGTGCCCTCTGCCAACAATATATGCTTTTAAAAATATTACTCTAGCTGCAATGTGAATAAAGAAGTGAAGAGGGGACTGGAAAGGAGGCAGAGAAACCAGTTAGGAGACTGTTCTTTGTTTTGCAAAAATTCACATCCCATTTTAAAGTTGGGAGAGCCCTTTTGTCTGAAATACATATTTATTCACAAGGTAGCACAGATCTTGCATGCCAGTGCAATAGGGTGCATGATTTCTAAGAGTTTCAACTAGATTAGCCCAATGCATAGAAAGCAGTATGTGCAAACAGAGAACAGAGCCACTATTATAGGATGGAATGGCTCTTTGGGTTTGTAGACACTTTAATGATCTGCAGCTACTTGCAGCAATGGAGTACTAGTACTTGGAGCACAGAATAAAACATTTCTTAGTGGATCCTTTCCCAGGTATGAAATTACACAGTGTGTTCTAGTAAGTTTATGCTGGTATACAATGACTATCAGTATTAAAGTCTGAATAGCTTCTTCAATCCTGCAATTTAGCATAAAAGAAGAGTCTTAAAACAATAATTGCAAGTTGTAGACCAGAGTGCAAACTTAGCAATGCTTTAGCTCTTAAAAAAGAGAAAAACCTGTAATTCATTTCAGTTTGTTAGTGGAAAAGGAAAGACCAGCCTTATAAGATGGGAACTCAAAGAATGTAGAAATACAATGCTCTGAGGACAGCCTTCACCTGATTTAGGAAGATGGTGCTGCAAAATGTCATGCCCATACTTTGATTGTTCAATGCTTTATTCCTTACTCTCACAACCACAAACTGGTTAAGCAAAAGGTCATGTATTACTTTTAATCCAAGAATGCTTATTACTATGGAATACCCTGTGGCAATTGAAGTTAGGTTTTCAGCTGGCTTGTCTGGATGGACTAAGGATCTTCCTGAACACTCTTTTCTTCATAGTCCCTCAGCTCTAGGTGAGCTAGGAATGGGGATCTTAGGCTGGTACCAAATGAATCTAGTCCCTTAACCAGTTAATTGAAGAGTAGTTGAGGAGCTCAGTCTTACAGTTTCTCTTAAACGTAAAAGTGACTTTCAACATGACTCCTGGCCCCATACCTGGCTGATCTGTAATTGTTCATCCAAAATCTAGTGAAAAAGACTGGTAAGATCAATTGCTGGCTGGAATTCAGCTAGCATCAGCTTGCCACATGCAAGTGTGGGAACATAGTAAGTAAAGGGGGGAACGGCAAAAAAAAAAACATCATCCAAAGACCAGGGAAGTCAGCCCTGTTTCTATCTTTTCTGTGACACCATTCCCTAATCCCTTAGGGCTGGGAAACAAGACCATTTCCTTGGTTACCAAAGCCCACTTATTAGAGCAAAGGGCAGAAAAGATAGGACATAAAGCTTTCTTAGAGGAGAAAGGCAAAGTGTGTATTGAACATGTCAGTTAGAGCTCTTTTGACTGCAAACATCAGATAATTAATTTGAATCCGTTTCAGCAAGATTCCTGAGATATCTTGCAGGATCCTGGGCATCCGGAAATAGTTTGATCTCTTTCCATCTTAATTCTAAAACTCCTAGGGAAAGAAGTAATTGGCCCAATGAAGATCAGTACATTTTTCCAGAACGTGGAAAGAGTTTACTGGCACCATGTGGGTGGTGGGCAGGGGCAAGTGAGTTGTAGGGAAACAAATCCTAGGAAAAGGATACTGGGCCGACAATCCAATAAATGTCTGCCACAATATATCATAATGTTTAAATCAGGCTTTCAATACCATTAGGTTTTCTCACTTAGATAAGCAGACATGATATGGGGAAAACCAGACTTTTGTAGAGGCCCAAAATCTGTATGAACTGATGGTAAGGTATGCTTTTCTTTTCCATGGCCAATTTTATCATAAAGGCCTTTTCCCGTCCTCCTTTCTGCAGACCTTCCCTAATTGAAGCATATTAAAATAAAAGGGGGTGGATCTCTCAAAGGGGGTAATGGGAAGAGCTAGCAGAAGGGGAGATGTAGCAAGGCCACAGCAGCCCAGTTTGAAGTACAAGCTACAGAAACCAAAGTGAAGGAAAGTCATGAAGGGAAGAGCAAGTCCCAGCAAGACATGCCAAACCTTGGGTTTGGGCAATGCCACAAAAGAATACTGGGGACCAGGGCAGCTATTTTTCTCCAGTAGTTGTCAAAGAAGATAGAAATACCCCCCGGGAGTCTCACAAGGATTACGTAAAGATGCAGGTAAGGAGAGATCACATGTGTAATGTTATCTCCCACGTTGATTTTGTATTCACCCCGGTAAATCTTGTATGTTCCCTGTCTTAGTTTGCCAAAGGCTGCCAATGCAAAGTACCAGAAATGGGTTGGTTTTTATAATGGGAAATTTCTTAGGGGTAAAAGCTAACAGTTCCAAGGCTGTGAAAATGTCCAAATCAAGGCACCATCCGAGATGGTTTCTCATCAAAGTCAGCTACTGGTGATCCTGACATCTTGCCACATGGTGAGGCAAGATGGTGGGTCTACTGGTCTGTCTCCACTTTCTCCTGGAGCTCAGTTGTGGGTGATCAAGCATATGGCTTGTTTCTTCAGCCTTGAGCTGCCCTGTGGGCCCAGCCCTTTGGGGGCTTCTGCCTCAGCTTCAGCTGCTAGCGATCCTTGAGTCCTCTCTCACATAGCTGTCCCAAATGGCAGCGATCCCTATCCTGTGTGTGCTCCTTCTCTCTGTGTCTCTGCGTATGTAAGGCCCCAGTAAGAGGGTGGAAACCCAACCTGAGTCATACCTCACTGATGTAGTCCAATCAAAATCAATCTGACAAAGTGATCTAGTCAAGGCCCCTTAATATAATGCTGTCAAAGGGTCTCACACTCACAGGAATGGATTAATTAAAAAACCATCCATTTTTGGAAGTCATGAAACTCATACTGTCATAATCCCTTTCTGAGGGGACTGGGCCCACCTTGTCAGGGTTAGTCATCTGCCTCCTTAAAAGACCAAATGTTCCTAAACTTCATTTCTGAGTCAGGTGCTTATAACTAAGATTGCATTTTCATATGAAAACAATCCGTAAATGGTGACTAAGCTCCTTGGTCCATATATTCCAGCCTAGCTAGTCTAATAAGTTACTGTAATACTTTAGAATCACAGTAAAGTAAAAATAAAACTCTGCAGTGATTATGTTTGGTTTTCTCCAAGAGCTGGTACCGCAACCATAATGTTTCTTACTATTTTTCATAATGTGTAAATTCAACTGCATTGTGGGTGAAATAGGTTTCTGTGGACTGGCAGGAGAGATTTATGTTATTGTTCATATAAATAATGAATTTTAAGTTTCAATCAATTGGCATACCCATTACTTTAGCTTTTTGGAAAACAATTTGGAGACTGCTATGGCTTTCATTTAGCAGCAAGTCCTTCCTTCTTCTCTTCTTCTCTCTTCTTCCTCTTCTTTTAAATTTTTTGTGTCTTTGTATTTGAAGGGACTGAGATGTATAGAAGGGAAAGCTTTTGTTTCCACAAACATACCTTGAAATTGGACTCTTGCTGAAAAATGGACCTTGTTTCACAAATGATATTGTGATCCAATGACAGGATGTGCTTAAGTATTTTTGTTTCAAGATTTTGATTGAAAATGAAAGACTCCCTATAAAATAATAGTTTTTTGACACTACTAAACACCTGGATTCTGAACAGATTGAATTCATGCTTTAAGTTAAAAAATTAGTTTTGTGTTTTCTGTCAAAAATATGAAAGAAGTTCAGTAAGTGGATTGTATATAAATAGCCAATGTCTGGGGAAAACACAAACAGATGGTCTCTGAAATATTTGTTGCTTATATATATGATAGGACTCTGAAGCATGAATAACATATTTTCTAAATTATTAAAAATTACCACATTAGAGTTTTCAAGAGATTGTTTTTTTAAAAGGATCATCTTGATATTTCCAAAGAACTTTTAAGACATCTTCAAAGGTTCTCCGACCACTTGTATATATTTTTCTAAGGAAATATTTCCAAATTGGGCAAAGGCAGAAGGATGTGATATTCACCCCAATATGATTTATAGTAGTGAAAAATTGAAAGCAACCTAAATATTCAAAAGTAGGGGATTAGCTGTGCAAATTATGGTAATTAATGCAATGTAAGATATATAATTATGTAGTTCTCTATATATTTATGTGGAATTACATTTATGGTAATAAGTGAAAAAATATGGCTCAGAACAGTTGGGTATGATCCAAATTATATTTAAAACTCATATAAATATTTCCCTCTATGGGTTCCCATAACAGAAAAAACCTACAAAACTATTGCAATGAACATAAGGAAAAAACCCTTCTGGGGTCTTTTCTCTCTCTGTTCACTACTGAGAAGTGTTGGACAGGTCACTTACATATTGCCTTTCTCCTTTCCACGACCTTTAGAAATTCAAAGAGGTAAAGAATTAACAAACACAAATGATGATTGCTAATGGGAAATTATCATGGAAAAGGGCAATGGGTAGGGTTTTCTACCCTCACAATGAACAAGATACAACTCTGTACTTTCTATAATTGTATAGAAAAGAAAAACATTTATCTTAGGCCGTAATCTTACTTTATCTGTAAGAGAGGCTTCTGCTAATTCTAGCATTGAAGTTTCCTTTAAAGAATCAGGTTAGGGACAACTCTGCATACCCCAAAATTCCATTTCTCTTTCTTATGGAAAGAAGGAAGTTTAGAAAGTGGTCATGGCCTACATGTGAGGATCCTGATAAAAGGAACCTGGAGAAGATGCAGTGTATATGTAGATATTCAAGGGCAGGAAGCACAATAGCAGCACAATAATTTAAAAATGCATTGTAATATAAATAAAATACAAATTTATAGTAATTCAAATTAACTGTGTGTATTTAATTTAATTGATAATCTTGTTTATTAATTATAATTTAATATAGTAAATTAAATATAAATTTAAATTTATAATATAAATGAAATACATATTTTCTTATTTATTTTTCACAACTGGGAGGAAGGTACTAATTGACCCATTTAACAGCCAACAACACTGCAGCTTAGACTTGCCCAAGATAGTACTGTAAATGACACATAGAGGATTTGACACTGATCTGTCTGATTGCCAAACTCTTTAAACATTACACTGAAAAGGAAAGACCTAAAGGCAAATTTGCATCCTTGAGGCACTTGTCCCTTTGTCTCAAAGATCACAGTCTAAAAATAGTTTTTAATATAAAAGTTTACCCTTTTCATACACACACACATGAGATCTCTCCTCTTTTCCTTTCTCTATTTTTCCAGTGTTCACAAAGGAAAATATGTTGTGAGTAATGCCTTTGCGTTCAAGTCATTTCTAGTCTCAAAAATCCTCAATCGCTCCATACCAGTGTATCGTTTAGGATTGATTCTGATGGTGTGTAACCGACGACCCAAAATAACACAGGGTTTATTCTTTCATTTGAAATCAATTCAGAGAAGGCCTGGTGGCTCAAAAAGTCCTCAGGAACCCAGGCTTCTTCTGTCTTTCTGCTTCATCCTGATCTTTTGGTTTCCACCCTTAAGACCATCTCATGGACCTAAATAATTGTTGGAGAATCTAGAAGCAAGAAAAGCAAAAAGGATCTCCCAAGCTATCTGTTCCCTTTTGCCGAGCTTTCTTGGAAGGCTCAGGTAACACTTTAAATTATATGTCATTGACCAGAACTTAATCACAAAGCCTTGCTGCAATGAGGCCAGGAAATGCTGTCTTTTATTTAAGCAGATTGCTGCCTCGGTATTAACAGGAGTTTTCTTTTTATTAAGGAAGAAGTGAATGGATGTTAGCCAGGCAGTTAGCAGACTCTGTCAAAAACTGCTTGTAAAATTAAGCACAAATTTAGGCTTTACCTCAATAAACTCAAGCATAACGTACTTAGTTTTCTACCACTGCTGACTTAAACTTCTCTAAACTTCTTTAAATAACATCTTCATCTTTAATGTCTCCTTATTTTCTAATGCAAAAGTTTGAAATTTACCCAGGTGGCAGGGCATCAAGAAATCCTAGTTCTCGGGAAACGGACTTTGGCCCAGTGGTTAGGGCGTCCGACTACCACATGGGAGGCCCGCGGTTCAAACCCCGGGCCTCCTTGACCCATGTGCAGCTGGCCCATGCACAGTGCTGGTGCGCCCAAGGAGTGCCCTGCCACACAGGGGTGTCCCCCGCGTAGGGGAGCCCCACGCGCAAGGAGTGCACCCATAAGGAGAGCCGCCCAGCGCAAAGGAGGGAGCAGCCTGCCCAGGAATGGGGCCGTCCACACTTCCCGTGCCGCTGACGACAACAGAAGCGGACAAAGAAACAAGACGCAGCAAAAAGACACAGAAAACAGACAACCGGGGGAGGGGAGGGGAATTAAATAAATAAAAATAAATCTTTAAAAAAAAAAAAAGAAATCCTAGTCCTCTTAGGGAAGAACCACGAAATGGAGATGTTAAATTAATTAATAGACTCGATCAAGAAATATTTATTGAGCTTCTGTGACAGGCTAGGAACTATGCCAGGTGCTGGTCACATGTTTGTTTGTTTGTTTGTTTTTAAAGTTGTCAAAGCAAGAATGATAGTTTCTTTTTATATTCTACCTAGGAAGATTTATTTACTATTTTTTAGATGCAGTTTGTCTCCCAGTGTTTGCTTGGGAGAAAAAAATCAAAGATTCTAAGAAAACATACGGGTTAAAAGTCCTCAATGGAATATTTCCCCATTAATTAACTTATTTTTTTCTGTGAATTGGGAAAATGCTGTCACAATTTTATTTTAGCAATGAAATTTCTTGGTCCAAATCATGGCACACTATTTCTGTGCAGCTGGAGAATGACCAGAGTGTCTAAAATCCAATCTAGTAAATATTCCTGTGAGTGTATATATTCCCAAAGATTATCTTGTAGGTCACCCCCTATAAGAGAAACATTTTTCCCCTTGTTGTGTGGTCCTCTTGCACTTCAAATATTAACTGTATGCTGAAGGTCTCAGAATATATAGTTCCAACAGCAGACTCTTCTCTTAGCTTCAAAACCAAATAGCCAATGGTCTACTGGGCATTCTTAAGTCAATAAAGAAAAGATTGATATCTTAACAGAAAATGGGTAAAAAGCAAGAACAGAAAGTGCAGAAAAGATTGAAAATGGCCAGTTTACTTACGGAAAATACTCATAAGATATCAAATCACAGTAAGTGAAATACTGTTTTTCCCCAATTTGATTGACGAAGTTTTCCAAAAATGATAGTAATCTAATGTTTGACAGTAGGAGGATATGGAGCTTTCATATACAACTTATTGGAGTACAAGTGGATACCACCTTTTGTTGAAGCATCTGCCAAAATTTATGCACAAGGATGTTAATTAGCTATGCCATAAATATACAACAAGGGAAACAGACTTGGCCCAATGGGTAGGGCCTCCGCCTACCACATGGAAAGTCCATGGTTCAAACCCTGGGCCTCCTTGGCCTGTGTGGAGCTGGCCCATGCACTGTGCTGATGCGCCTATGGAGTGCCATGCCACACAGGGGTGTCCCCCGCGTAGGGGAGCCCCACATGCAAGGAGTACACCCATAAGGAGAGCCGCCCAGCGCAAAAGAAAGTGCAGTCTGTCCAAGAATGGCGCTGCACACACAGAGAGCTGACACAACAAGATGATGCAACAAAAAGAAAGGCAGATTCCTGGTGCTGTTGATAAGGATAGAAGCAGTCACAGAGGAACACACAGCAAAGGACACAGAGAACAGACAACTGGGAGGGGAAGGGGAGAGAAATAAATAAAAAATAAGTAAATCTTAAAAAATATATATATACAACAAAAATTGATTATATAAGTTATGGTCTTTTTTATTGAATTCAATTAGAATGTATTCCATTAAAATCATATTTTAAGAATAACACATTATTCACCAAATGTAATGAATGTCTCATGATGATGGAGGAGGTTGTTTTTATGGGCGAAGGAGTGGGGTGAGGGGGGTGGTAGATATATGGGGACCTCATGTTTTTTTAATGTAACATTAAAAAAATAAATAAAGAGAAAAGAAATTGGTCAATATCACCACCACCCCCCAAAAAAAGAATAATACATTATATTATATTGGAAAATGATCCTGATGTATGATTAAATGAAGAAAGAAGATAACAAAACTTCATGATACAATTTTTTTGTTTTAAGAAAAAAATTTAAACAAACAGAGAGATACTAGAAAGAAATATATTGAATGATGATTAACAGGGGTGCAGTAGCAGTTTGGTATTATTTATGAATTCCAAAGGTAGATACTGGATTATGTTTGTAAACTGCTCTGTTCCTCTAGGCATATTAGATTGTATTAGATTCAGAGGTTACCTTGTACTTGATTAAATTAAGATTGAGGATTTTGATTTGGCCACACCGGTAGGATGTTGAGTCCCTGCCCCCTTGGTGGACTGGTGGACAGAGACTCACAGAGGAAATGAGAAAACAGCATGGCAGAAGAGAGAGTTTAAGTTTTGATGCTGGAGCCCCAGAAAGTAAAAACACAGGAAAACACAGAGGAATAGAAATGACTCTAGGCGGCGGACTTGGCCCACTGGTTAGGGCATCTGTCTGCCATATGGGAGGTCCGTGGTTCAAACCCCGGGCCTCCTTGACCGGTGTGGAGCTGGCCCATGTGCAGTGCTGATGCGTGCAAGGAGTGCCGTGCCACGCAGGGGTGTCCCCGGCATAGGGAAGCCCCACGCGCAAGGAGTGCGCCCCATAAGGAGAGCCGCCCAGCATGAAAGAAAGTGCAGCCTGCCCAGGAATGGCGCTGTCCACTTGGAGAGCTGACACAACAAGATGACGCAGCAAAAAGAAACACAGTTTCCCGTGCCGCTGACAACAACAGAAGTGGACAAAGAAGACGCAGCAAATAGATACAGAGGACAGACAACTGGGGTGGGGGAGGAGGGGAGAGAAATAACCAACTAAATAAATCTTAAAAAAAAAAAAAAAGAAATGACTCTATAGCCAGAGGCCCTGGGAAGTAAGAGAGCCTGAGGATCTGCAGCTGACCTTGTGGAGAGAACAGAGTAGCTGAGCCCAGGAAGAAATGAACCCTAGGGAGATAGAGGAGTCTTATACCAGCCTACAGCTGAGACCAGAAGAAGTCTGAAGAGGAAGGCTGACCACTTGCAGAAACCGGCAGCCATCTTGCTCCAACACATGGCAACAGACTTTGGTAAGGGAAGTAATTTACTGCTTTTTTAAAGATTTGTTTTATTTCTTTCTCCTCATCCTTTCATTGTTTGTACTCACTGTCTGTTCATTGTGTGCTTGTCTTCCACTTAGGAGGCACCAGGAACTGACCTTGAGGCCTTCCATGTGGTAGGCAGGAGCTCAATCACTCGAGCCACATCTGTTTCCCAGTAATTTACTCTTTATGACTTTGTGACTGTAAAGTTCTACCCCAAATAAATACCCTTATAATAACTAGCCAATTTCTGATATTTTTGCATCAGTACCCCTTTGGCTGATGCAAATACAAGGGGGAATTATGGGTGACTTTTGTAATTTTATTTTCTTAATTTTTTGACATTTTCCAATTTTCTATAATCAGAATGCATTATTTTTGTAATTTGAAAAGTGTTATTTTAAAAGTCTAGGGTGGTTGCTCTTGGAACTCTCCAGTAAGCTAGATTTTAAAATGACATCTAGAATGTTAGAAGGTAACAGGTTTTGTTGGGTATGGTTTTTGAAAAACCAAACTGCAAAATAAGCTGAGCCTTGCCAAATTGCTAAGTATAACATAAATATTATTTTAGCTATTTGGGAGACAAAGTTAATTAAAGAAAGGCTAAGCTTATTGTTTGGAGTCAGTAGTGTAATGTGCTGTAATTTTGCTTGTCACTGGCTGTCAAGAAAGACCTTTAGATTGAAAAAGGTAGCACTGAGAAGGAATAGAAACTAAAGATTGGGAAAAGAATCTACAAAGCAGTACTTAGTTACATCATTTAATTTTACTTCATCTTTCTACTTTGCTTATTTTCCAAGTGTCATAAAATTAAAAATTTTATATATAGAAATAACTCATATTATTTTGAAAATTATATAAGGTTATTTTCAGGAATAAAATGGCTACAACTTACTGAATTAATAAAATGCCTTATGAGACAGAGCCTTAAAACTAGTGGTCCATTTTAAACATAAATGTTATTAGATTTGGTTTCTTAAATCTGTTAATAGTCTTAGGTCCTGTAGACCAAGAATGAGAATTTGACTCTTACCTTTACTTCCAAAGCTTGATGATGGTGGAGGATGAGCTGATGATGGGCAAGAATAAAGCAGATGATTTTCCATCTAAACGAAGACTGTTGGACTGAACACTTCTCAAATTTTAATGTGTATATATATATTACATGGGAATATTATTAAAATCCAGATTCTGGTTCAAAAGCTCTGTGGAAGGCCCTGTTCTGCATTTCTAACATGCTCTCGTGTTATGATGCCAATATTGCTTGTCCGTGAACACACTAATGTAGCAACGTGCTAGAGGACTGCCTTTTTTTTTTTTTTTTAAGTACTGGAGCCAGGGATTGAACCCAGGAATTGAACCTGGGACCTCATATGTGGGAAGCTGTCACTCAACTACTGAGCAACATCAGCTCCCCTGAGTTGGTTTTATCATTGGTTTTGCTTATTGTTTTGTTTTTGTTTTTAGGAGGCACCGGGAACCCAACACAGGACCTCCCATAGGGGAAGCAGGTGCTCAACCACTTGAGCCACATCTGCTCCCCATAGAGGACTTCTTAAATGAGGGAGCCCAAACTCTCGTTTCACATGGGAAAAATTGCAGTATGAAGGCAACATGTGAATTTCCTCCTGCCCACCAGCCCAAGAAGAGCCTGCTGGCTTAGAAGGAGATTCTTCCTCTAATTCCTCTTTCCATACACCCTTGTATCTTCACCCTTTCAGTATGTCCAGAAGGAAAAAGTAATGGAGCCAATGCTTAACATATTATTAGAGTCAAGATGCTACAATGAATGGGGAACCAACTCAGGGAATCCTGAGTCTCAGAGGCTGAGTCATCAGAGGAGTGTCATTACTTTTCTCTGCAATCAACGGTGGCTACATCTTCAATCAGGACATAAGACTCTCTTTGGAGAGAGAAAGAGACTTGATATTTTTCATTCCAGAATAAAAGAAATTCCAGGAAGGAAGGCCCAGAGTGGATGGCTGGTCTCCAGCTTTGCCTGCATGGACCACTAAGAGGTCCCCCTGAGCAGAACCTGTGGGGCAGGTGACAGAGTTTATTCCTTGAGGAATTTGTGGAGAAGACTCACCCAACATATAAACCTAGGGAGCTCCATCTCCCCAGAAAAGAAAAGATGGGAAATTCAGCAGTGAATTCAGGGAGTGGCAGCCCTAGGAAGGGCCTGAAGGAGACTCTCAGAAGACTTCTCCAATAAAGACATTTCAACCGACTCCCACCCCTGATCTTACTTTCAGCACAAGGCCCAGTGACAGTGGCCTGGGAAAAGATTTAGTACACCTGCCTCCCTCAGTTGTGAAGTCCTCAGAATTTTAAGGGTGTACACAGTGTTTGTTGGGAAAGGAGAGCAGAATTGGGGGGAGAAAAAGAAGGCTGGAGCTCCAAACTTGGCAGGAGGTTTAACCTGGCAGTGATTATAGGAAGAAACAGAGTAGACACCAGGCCCCATAGAAATAAGACTTGGCCTGGAGATAACTAGGAAACACTCAGTGCTCTACTGCTAGTTCTCCTCCTTCCCAACAAGCTGTGAGCAGAGAATAGAATTTGAATCGTGAGAAGAAAGCCAGGAAAGGAGAGGAAAAACCTTGATGTTCATGAAGACAAAGTGAGTCACAGGCAAATTTGGGGGCAGCCAGGCATCAGGCACACAGTGCTTTTGTTATGTTGTTGTCCTTTAAAAGGAACATCACATGGGTTGTATCTACATGTGCTGCCTAATGCTCTGAAAGGGAATAGGAGATAGAGATATCAGGAGCAAAGCTTTCAAGGGTGGACAAAGAGATATTTGGTCGTAAAATCCTCAGATGTAACATTAACATAGATGGAAAGTCTGCTTCTTACCTGAAACTTGGAGAAATATCCTTGCTCTGAAGAAGAAAGGAGGCGCTAACCTAGCTGGATCTCCTCAAATTGCATTGTTTGGTGGGAAAGAGGAATAACATTG
This sequence comes from Dasypus novemcinctus, assembly GCF_030445035.2. Classification (NCBI taxonomy): domain Eukaryota; kingdom Metazoa; phylum Chordata; class Mammalia; order Cingulata; family Dasypodidae; genus Dasypus; species Dasypus novemcinctus. The sequence continues at coordinate 19,451,810 of NC_080677.1, forward strand.
TAGAGAGGAATAGGGGGCTGGAAAGTGATGATAGGAGAGCTAGTCCTAAACCTGGTGCATGGGTTGACCTGGCTTTATGCAATATGAGGAATCAGAGCAGAGATAAATAAGGCCATGCAGAAATCTGAGTGGACCTTGGTGATGGGAATAAAACATGTAGGAAGGTACTGCCATGTGTCCTTCATTCTTAGGAACCTTTGGAGAGAAGAACCAAGCCCCTGAGAGGAAGAAAGAATGTCCAAGAAGAAATGTGAGTTCCCAAAGAAGGGAGGTCTGGGGATAAATGAGGGTCACAGATAAAAGTTTCATTTCATTTCTTTTATATATATATATAAATTTTTCAAAGAGAAATCCTGTGAATTTTCTTCCTATTTGATGCCTTCCGTTTATTAATCACTTTATGTCAGGAATAGCTTTAATGAAATGAGTATTCTAGAAGAGCTAAAGTGCCTCCCAGAATGATATTTGGGGATGAGGGGCATCTCTGTATTATTCTGTATCCTCAACAGCCAACACAGAACCTGCCTAGGGGAGGTGGCATCCAATGTCTACTGAGAAACTGAAGGACTGAAAAGTCGAATCTTTAATCCTTTATATTGTAAATTTGAAGATATTGGTTTGATCATGTTTTGGGCTTGCCAGGTCACATAAAATAGGATCCTAAGTTTTGCTATGCCCCAGACTAATTATCGCACTGATCTTACCTTCTACTTCCTTCCTTTTCCGTCATTATCCTCCAGCACACTGGCCTCCTTGCCTCAGGGCCTTTTTACTTGCTCTTTCCTCTGCTTGGAATCTCCAAGATTTCCACAGGGCTTGTTCCCTAAGTTTATTCAGGTCTTTCCTCATTTGCTCATAGAATGTAAGCTCCATGAAAACAGAGTTCAGTTTGTTCACAGTTCTATTCTCAGGTTCTTGTACTCAATAAGTACTTAATAACATTTGTTGATTGAGTGAATGGATCTCATAAGAGATGGCAAAATAGAAGAGAAGAATTAGAGGATGCAGGAGAGCAAGTACCGAAAGAATCATTAATGCTCTGGCTAAACCTTTTGGATGTGGTGTTTTCTTGTCCTAGATTTCAGTAGTGACTTTCCCAGTACTTAGTCACTTTTTCTGCAGGTGATACCAGACTTCTTTTCACCAAAATAAAAATGAAAAATAAAACCAAAATATCCTGGAAAGGAGGACAGTGGTAATACTTTTCTATTTTCCATCTTAATCTCGACTGTGTCTGTGTTTCATCAAAACAGAAGAGATCACTAAGTTGGAGAGACTGTAGACCAAGAGTTTTATAGATGGGTCTAGTTCATAATGAAAAACGGGGAAAATTAAAGCTTGCAGGAAGTCAGAAAAGGAGAGGAACTAGGCTTGTTTCTCTTTCCTGTGGAAACTGGTCTGAGGGCCTCCACAGCCTCTTCACTCTGTGCAAGGGTCCTTCTGGGACTTGGAGGCCATCATGACCAATGTTTGGCTCTGGACTGCCTTGGGAGAGAAGGTCTCAGAAACTTTTGGACTGGAAAGGTTGATACTAAGGAAAATGGGTGCTTTGCTGTGAATATCTAAATGTGCTGGGATTTGTCTCTCTTCATTAACTTGTGGCTATATGAGTAATCAACAGACTGAAAGAGAAAGGCTCAGTGGGGCCTGGTAGAAGAGGAGGGGAGTAAGATTGGTTTGGCCCTGTGAAGACCATTATCTCTGAGATGACATTGGACACCTTGTCATCTGGGCCACTGAGGAATCACAGATTGAGCAGGTTGCAGCTAGAGACCTTAGGAAGCACAGAATGCTACATTCACCAGTCCCTGCAGCATCAGGATTCCAAAAGGCCCACCATGTGTTGCCATTTAGAACACCCTCTGCTGGTTACCAGCTACTGGAGATGAGTGGAGAGAGGAAAATTCCAGTCTTTGGACAAGATTCTGCAGATTCCTGAGGATTAGGAAGGTGCATTCCTAAAGCCGAGAAACATGGAGAAGGAATAAGGCATTTGGAAGGATGGAAGTGGTACAGTGACATTACAGATCTTTTCCCCTGATGTATATTTCACCGAGGACAAGTTTATATCTTACATATTTACCTACAGAATATTCTCAACAAAAGTTTAACAAAAAATTTAAAAAATGTCAGTGTCCAGATGCCAAAAGACACTGACTTAACAGTAGCAAATAAAGATTTGTTGGATATAAAGTTGCTCTCTGTTTCTCCACTGCACAAAATGCTTTATATGCGCTTAATATACTTTGAAAAAAAAAGGGTAAGAACCTTTTAGAGGAAGCAGCATTTGGTAATCACACAGTCTTTGGCATTAGACAGGGTCAAATTCTAATCCTAGATCTGCCACTCACGGATCTACATGAGTCACAACGTTCTCACCTATTAATGGGGATAACAGTAGAGATTCTGGGGAGATTAAATGAGATAATCCACGTAAAGCTATAAACTCTGGGTTTGCTATACAGTAAGTGCTTAATAAATATAATAATTATAGAAACAGCAAGAACAACAACAGAACAAATAATAGCGTTAACGAGGGTTATTATGTTCAGTGTCTGGAAAGCAGAACTCCCACTTGGCTTGGAGAGGTGGAAGCAGAAGTTAAGTCTCAACACGTACACCAGTTAAAAAGACATACAGGCTCAGGGCGCCCAGGAAATGTAAAACTACATTACCCAGCAGGCGCTGGGACCCGGCGTCTTGTTCTCTCACTTCCGGGTCTGTCATGTGACACCCCGGCTGCGCCATGGCGGAAGCAGAGGAGCAGGTAAAGATTGCTACCTCTAGTTCAGGGCACTAGGGAAAGGGAGAGGAGGGTAAAGTGTAGGAGGGTTTGGAGTGGAGCATGAGCAGGTGCGGAGCTGCTAGGGAGCGGAGAAAGTTCATTTCGGGGATCGGAGAGGCGGGGTAGGATCCCTGCTTTTGGGAGAGCATCTGAGGAAGGCGCTTGGACACGCCCCCGGAGTTCGGGAGGCTGCCTTTCCTTAGCTGGGTCCCTGTGGTCTGTGCGCAGTGATTTTGGCAAAAAGGGAAGCGGGGGCACACCAGGGAAACCCGCCTTGGGGGTGGGAAGCATGAGAGATGACTTTTAAGTTTTGAGGCTGGGTGACTGAAATTTAAGTTGTTTTCCATTCTTAGCAGGACCGTGAGAGCTGATAGGCGGGAGGGCTAGGAGAAAGTAGATGTGACTTTGTTTTGCATCTCAGTAACAAGCTCACTAACTGTTGCGGTGCAGCAGTGTTGAAGTGCATAGGTTCTGGAGAAAAAAAAAAATGTCTAGGCTCCAGTGTTGGTTTCCCTTCTTACTAAACATTTGACTTTGAGCTAGTTATTTAACTTTCATATGTAAAATAGGGAATAATAATACCATCCTTAGTGGGTGGTTTTAAGATGGAATGAATTTCATACAAGTAAAATTAAAGTGCTTAGACCTGGTGGGCTCAATCAAAGTTAGGAAAGATTATTTTTTGCTGGCAGGATGTCATACAGCAATGTTCAGGCAACAATGGGTACTGTACCCAGGAATTTGGAGTAAGTAGGTGTTAATGATAGGCAGATGAATTATTTTCATATACGCAATAGTGGTAGCCACAGACCAGATGAAATTACTAAGTAAAATCAAGAAGATGGAAAAGAGAAGCAGACCAAGAAGTTGGGGAAGTACCTTAGTCTTGCATTTCCAGAATCTTCATTTCATGTTGAAATATAATTGTTTTGTGGTTTAATTTTAAAGGAAAAAAAAGGCTCCCTACATTCTTACATATAGCCTAATAGCAATGGAAGTATTATTTTTGGTATTTACAACCATTTTGTGCTAAAGAAGGGTTTGATAAAGCTGCCTGATGGAAAAAGAAAGTTTATGATATGATAAAAAATGGTTCACTATAGCACAACACTTTCAATTTAAAATCCTTTCACTTCATATTTGGTGCTTACAAAACAATCCTGTGAGATGAATATTTATCTCAGGTAAAGCACCTTCTAAGTTCCAAACTTTCCAATTGCTTCCCATTTCTGAGGAAAAGCCACCATTCTTTCAAAGCTCCCTTGCTTACATGAGTTTGTTCCAACTGTCCCCGTCTCATTTTTCTAACCTCATTTCCTGCTATTCTCTCTTTCCCCCTCTATCACTCTGCATCAGTGGCACTGACTTTCTTCCTGCTTCTTCAGCATACCAGGCATGTTCCTACCTCAGGGCCTTTGTTCATGATGTTCCCTCTTTTTACCCCATGTTCCTACCTCAGGGCCATTGTTCATGGTGTTCTTTTTACCCCAGAAAACTACAGGGCTCGCTCCCTCCTTTCCTTCTTGTCCTTGTCCAAGTATTACCTTTTTGAGTGAGGCCTTCCCTTAGCATCATTTGAAACCTCTGTCATGCTTATTTTTCCCTGTAGTGTTTAGTACCACCTGGCATACTGTAGTTTTTATTTAATTAAAATAATTTTAATTAAAATAAATATGGTTTGTTTACATAAAATACCATTTAAATAAATTGCTTTCATGCATGATGGCAAGGATTTGTTCACAACTGTACATGAAATTGAAGGTCTTCATCACCTTAATAATTTCCCTTTAAGTCATTATTCTACCTCTGATCCTCTAACAGCCAGTTTATATTTGGGGTGGGTATTTGCCTCCCCAGCAATGTCAGTGTCATTTTAAAAAAAGATCAGTAGTCTATTGTCAACAGCAGAAAAAGGCAAACATTCACAAATTTGTTGTTCTGTTCATTTTTTTGAAAGCTAGTTAATAATTGCACCTATATTGCCTATCTTTTATAAATAAAAATGACTAGGCTTTTCTCAATCTGTTTATGTATTTTGCACTTCACAGTAGGAAACCATTAAAATCTGATCAAAATAGGCCTTTTTTATACAATTTTTTGAAGGCTAACAGTACCTAAATGAATATATGAATTGTCCTAGTTTAGCCTTCTTTTTTAAAAATGTTTTTATTTATTTATTTTTATTTTTTATTTCTCTCCCCCCCCCAGCCCCCCCATTGTCCGCTCTCTGTGTCATTTGCTGCATGTGTGTTCTTCTTTGTCCGCTTCTGTTGTTGTCAGCAGCACGGGAATCTGTTTCTTTTTGTTGCGTCATCTTGTGTGTCAGCTCTCTGTATGTGCAGCACCATTCTTGGGCAGGCTGAACTTTCTTTTGCGCTGGGCGGTTCAGCCTCCTTAATCCTTTTGAAAATAGCATAGTTTTTTTTTTCCTGAATGTTTTAGGAATTGAGATGCATATTAAATTAGCTACTGTGACAATTTTTGGTTAGGGCAAAGGAAAGTTTTTGTTTCTTGGCACCATGTCCTGTAAATGCAAACAACTCTTCAAGATGAGTGTAATACTAAGCAAGACAAAATTAAACCTCTGCATTGACTTTACTGAGCATTGCTTTCTTTTGTGATTGCTTTTTTCCACCCTTAATTTTAGGAAAAATCAAAATAGTGAGATCTGCACTTAATTAACCTAAAACAGTTCACAGATATTTAAGCAAAAATCACTCTTTGAATATGAATGACAAATATTTTAGATCTTTGGGAAATCCTTACCTTTACTGAGATAGTAAAGGTAGTTCACAAAAATAACATATATATTAAAGTTGACAGAAAGAACGAATACCCTGTATTTAGACTTTTACCTAGTTATAGGATGATTTGTAGTTGACCTTTGTAATCACAAATCCCAGTAGTATTTGTTCATACCTCTCATGAATAACATTCTGCTTGAAGTTTGGCTGTATATTTGTCTGATTTCTCCTACAGATTGCTGAGTCCTCAAGAATGAGGATGAGGGCTGACTCCTATCTATCTTTCCCAGGACTAGTGTTTTACATGTGCTAGGTACTTAATAAAACATTTGCTTGAAATTTTTAAGAAGTTATTTATTCACATATAATATATATTGCATTCCCCACATTCCTTACTCCTGCCAGCTCTTCAGTCACTCTCTCATCTTTCCTACTCAGCCAGCATTGAGTCAAGTTCATTAAAATATTGATTCAATTAGAACGTCTATTTCTTGACCAAATACGAAAGTTTCAACTTTGCATTCTGGCTCTACATTTTAGAAATTAGGGAAATTCTATCCTTATTGTAGATTATTTATGAATTAGCAGATGACACATTCATGAGCACATATACTCCTGAGATTGTGCAATAACAAGTCAGCACATTTTGAATCCCTCCATTTCTTTGTCTATAAATTGGTGATTTTAATTTCTAGGACTCTTGTGAGTATGAAATGAAATAAAGTATGTCAAAATGCCTAGACTAAAATGTTGTCTTATACACAGGACAACAATTTGTTATCCAAACCTGGCTTCAACTTAGGTACGCACAGTTCTTTTCTTTCAGGTTGGCCAAGATAAATCTTTTAAAAAGCAGCTTTATTAATAACGAAAAGAAAAACAAAGCCTGAAATAAGAAGCTGCAAAGTCACAGGTCACACACAGTTTTACAGAGCTCACTCTTGACCATCATGTAACTAAAATGTACTCGCAAATTAGCTTAGCTGGGAGCTGCTTCTTGCCACCTAGACTCGTTTTTGCCTCTCATCGTCATCCGGTTTGGTTGGCTTGACACGGATGTTTCTAGCTGATTGGTAGTCTTCCTAGCACTCACATTATCCCCTTGGATGTAGGGAGGCACTCTGACCCTGTTTCCTGTTTCTGTTACCAAATACTTGTGATTCCAGGCTCTTTTTTTTAGACTTGCTGAATCAGAATCTCTGAAAGTGATGCTCAGAATTTTAGACTTTTAGCTAGTTCCCCAAACTGAATTTAGATGATCCCAATGGAAAGTCAGATTCGGGAGTTACACTTCACTGTGTCACTGTGCTTGTCCCTGTTTAAACGCTGGGCCAGGGTCCAAAGTTTTTTTCCTTTGCACATAAGGATCAGTGAAGGACCTGAACTGAGTGGGTGTGCACGGTTGGTATCCTGGGTTTCCCTACTCTTGCCAGTTCCCCAGGTGCTCTTTCATCTTTCCTACTCTTCCCGCAGGGACGATTGTATGCCCATAACTGGCCACAGCTCCCTTGAGGTTTTTGGAATTGAGACTCTGAGAAAGCATGGATATCAAATACCTATTACACAAAATATCTCTGTCCTCCTGTGCCTATGTCAGACATTGGGATATAACCCTCTTTTCCAATAAGCCCAGTTATGGCACATAATCTGTTGGGAAGGAAGAGAATCTGAAGGTCCAACATTGGGTGTTGTCAATCTCTAACAAGGTCCGGTCTGGTTTCCTGGGGCCTGTGTTCCTCTGTTTCTTCCCACTGCCTGGTCAACCCTCCTGCCAGTTTTGGAGCTGGCCTTCCTCAGCCTCCTATTTCCCATTTCTCCTCCCAATTCTGCTTTTCTTTCCCAACAAACACTTCGTGTACTCTCAGAATTCTGAGGGCATTGCCCCTGGCTTCACTCTTCTCCTGGGCTGCCAGTCTTCCCCTTTACCCCTCCTGACCTCCGAGGCCAGCTGTGCTGAGTCTTCTCCCAGGCCATTGTCACCAGCCCTGGTGCTGATGGTAGGATCCAGGGGTGGGAGTTGGTTGAAATACCTTCACTGGAGGGCTCTTCCGAGAGTCCCCACCAGCCCCTTCCCAGGACTGCTGCCAGACTGGCCACATGCTATTTGAATTGCTCTATCTGCTTTTATTTTTCCTTAACAAAGGAATTTTATTGATACATATTAATAAAACATAAATCCGACCAGTGTACAAGCAGTGGTATTTGGTATAATACCATTATTAGAGCATTTTCATTATTCCACTAATTATAATAATAAAGAGAATAAACAGACACATAAACTCATCACTTCTCAGTCTCTCTATGCTTCCCTTGTACATAGCTGCTATTCTGTTTCCATATCTCTAGTTTATTTGTATTTATACTTATATACACTGTAAAAGTGTGTGTAAGTATATACACTGTAAAAGTGTATGTAAGTATATACACTGTAAAAGTGTATATAAGTATCTCTAGTTTATTTGTATTTATACTTTTATATACTGTAAAAGCAGTGTTATATGTGCAGTATTATTCGTATTTCATGTAAGGATTCATTGTTATTCAGTGCCATATTACATTTTTAGTTTTTCTTCTAGTAATATGCATGGCCATAGACTTTCCCGTTCAACCACTGCCATATCAATGTAATAGCTCTGCTAGGTATAGACACTTATGTGCTTTCGCCATTTCTATTCATTTCCAAAGATTTACAAACAACCTTAGTACCAATTCTGCACACACACAAAAACCCTTATTTTTCCATCTCTACCCTTCTACTTTCTGGTGACATATATTTGAATTATTAACTCCATGAGTTCACATTGTTTGTTTGTTTGTTTATTTATTTATTTATTTATCTATCTATCTATTTATTTATTTCTCTCCCCTGCCCCCCCCCCAGTTGTCTGCTCTCTGTGTCCATTCGCTGTGTGTTCTGTGCCCGCTTATATTCTTGTCAGCAGCACTGGGAATCTGTGTCTCTTTTTGTTGCATCATCTTGCTTCGTCAGTTCTCTGTGTGTGTGGCGCCACTCCTGGGCAGGCTGCACTTTTTTTGTGCTGGGCGGCTCTCCTTGCGGGACGCACTCATAGCGCGTGGGACTCCCCTACATGGGCGACACCCGTGTGGTACGGCACTCCTTGCGTGCATCAGCACTGTGCGTGGACCAGCTTATCACACAGATAAGGAGATCCTGGGTTTGAACCCTGGACCTTCCATGTGGTAGGTGGACGCTCTATCTGTTGAGCCAAATCTGCTTCCCACAAAATATACTTAGTTCATAATAGTGTAGTCATAAATATTTGTCCTTTTGTGTCTGGCTTGCTTAACTCAACGTCCTTTAGGTTCATCCATATTGTCATGCTTCACAACTTCATTTCTTCTTACAGTGACATAATATTCCATCATGAGTATACATCACAATTTGTTTATCCATTCATTGGTTGATGGACACCTGTGCTTCCAGCTTTTGGCAATTGTGTATAACTCTGCTATGAAAATGGATGTGCAGCTGTCTGTTCGTGTCACTGCTTTCAGTTCTTCTGGATATATACCTAGTAGTGGTATTACCAAGTCACACGGCAAGTCTGTATTCAGCTTCCTTAGGAACTGCCAAAAAGTCCTCCACAATGCCTGTTCCATTCTATGTACCCCGATTCTCCCAGCACCATTTGTTCTGGCATAGCTAGGAGGGCTTGACAGGCTTGTCAAAAATCACTTGACTGTAGATGTGAGGGTATATTTCTGAGTTCTTGACTTGGTTCCATTGGTCAATATGTCTGTCTTTATTCTAGTACCGTGCTGTTATTACCACAGTAGCTAAGAAATATGCTTTAAAGTCAGGAAGTGAGAGTCCTCCAACTTCATTCTTCTTTTTAAAGATATTTTTTGGCTATTTAGGACCTCTTACCCTTCCAAAAAAATTTGAAATTGGTTTCCATTTCTGCAAAAAATGGCTATTGGGATTGCTTTAGGGATTGCATTGAATCTGTAAGTCAGTTTGGGTAGACTTGACATCTGAATTTTATTTAATCTTCCAGAACATGAACATAGAATGCCCTTCCATTTACTTAAGTCTTCTTTGGTTTCTCTTAGCAATGTTTTATAGTTTCTAAGTACAGGTTCTTTATGTCCTTGGTGAAGTTTATTCCTAAATGTTTGATTCTTTTAGTTGCTATTATAAATTTTTTCCTCAGATTGTTTATCAGTAGGTGTATAGAAATGCTATTGATTTTTTTAATCCCTCCTCCCCGCTTGTGCTTTTTTGTGTGCTGTCTGCTTTCTGTGTCCATTCACTGCATGCTCTTCTGTGTTTTTGTTTGTCTCCCTTTTTTTTTTTTGTTGCATCACCTTGCTGAGTTGGCTTTCTGCGGCGCCTGCGGGTGGGGTGGCAGTCTGCTGTGTGCGGGCGAGCCTTCCTTCACAAGGAGGCCCCAGGATGTGAACCCAGGGTGTCCCATATGGTAGATGGGAGCTATTAAATTTTGGATATTAATCTTTTATCCCACCACTATGCTGAACTCAACTATTAGTTCTGTTAACATTGTTGTGAATTTTTAAGAATTTTCTAGATATAGCATCATATCATCAGCAAATAGTGAAATTTTTACTTCTTCCTTCCTTATTTGAGTGCCTTTTATTTATCTAGCTTAATTGCTCTAGCTAGAACTTATAGCACAATATTGAATAACAGTGGTGACAGTGGGCATCCTTGTCTTGTTCCTGATCTCAGTGGGAAAGCTTTCAGTCTTTTGCCCTTGAGTACAATGCTGGCTGTAGGTTTTTCATATATGTACTTTACCATTAGTGAGAAAGCTTCCTTTTATTTTTGTCTTTTGGAGTGTTTTTATCAAGAAAGGATGCTGTATTTTGACAAACACTTTTTTCTGCATCAATTGAGAGGATCATGTGATTTTTCTTCTTCAATTTATTCCTGTGGTTTATTACACTAATTGATTTTCTTGTGTTGAACCACCCTTGCATACTTGGTTAAAACCCACTTGATCATGGTGTATGATTATTTTAATGTGCTTTTGGGTTTGGTTTGCAAGCATTTTGTTGAGGATTTTTGCATCTAATTTCATTAGAGATATTGGTCTGTAATTCTTTTTTTCTTAATATCTTTATCTAGTTTTGGTATTGGGGTGATGTTGGCTTCATAGAATGAGTTTGGTAGCGTTCTTTCCTGTTCAATTTTTTGGAAGAGCTTGAGCAAGATTAGTATTAGATCCTCTTCAAATGATTGGTAGAATTCACATGTAAAGCCATGTGGTCCTGGGCTTTTCATCTTTGGGAGGTTTTGGATGACTGTTTCAGTCTCTTCACTTATGAATGGTTTGTTGAGATCTATTTCTTTTGGGGTCAGTATAGGTAGTTCATGTGTTTCTAGGAATTTGTCCATCTTGTCTACATTGTCTGGGTTTTTGGTGTACACTTGTTCATAGTCTCCTCTTGTGATCTCTCTTATTTCTATGGCTTCAGTGGTTATGTCCCCCCTCTCATTTATGATTTTATTTATTTGCCTGCACACTCTTTTTTTTACCGATTTTGTTGGTCTTCTCCAAGAACCAACTTCTGGTTTTGTTGATTCTCTCAAAATTTTTTTTTTTTGTTCTTGATTTCATTAATTTCTGCTCTGATCTTTGCTATTTCTTTCCTTTGTCCTGGTTTGGGACTAGTTTGCTGTTAATTTTCTGGTTCCTCCAGGTATGTATTTAGATCTCCAGTTTTAGCTCTTTTTTAATGTAAGCATTGATGGCTATAAATTTCCCTCTCTTCACTGCCTTTGCAGTATCCCATAGGTTTTGATATGTTATGTTCTCATTTTCATTCATCTTAAGATATTTGTTGAATTCTCTTGCAGCATCTTCTTTGACCCACTAATTATTTAAGACAGTGTTGTTTAATTTCCACATATTTATGAATTTCTGCCCATTATTCTTCTCCAGCTTCATTCCATTATGATCAGAGAAAGTGTTTTGTATAATTCCTATCTTTTTAATTTTATTGAGGCTTGTTTTGTGGCCCAACATATGGTATAGCTTGGAGAAGGATCCATGAGCACTTAAAAAGAATGTATATCCTGCTGTTTTGGGGTACAGTGCTATGTAGATGTCTGTTAGGTCTAGTTTATTTATCATATTTTTCATGCTTTCTGTTTCTTTAAATATTGTCTGTCCAGATGTTCTGTGCAGTACTGAGAGTGGTGTATTGAAGTCTCTAACTATTATTGTCAAGAAGGCTATTTCTCCCTTCAGCTTTGCCAGTGTGCACCTCATGTATCTTGGGGCACTGAGTTTAGGTGTATAAGTATTTAGTATAGTTATTTATTTTTGCTGAATTGCCCCTTTTATTAATAAATAATGACCCTCTTCCTCCCTTATAAACAGTTTTGCATTTAAAATCTATTTTGTCCAATATAGCTATCGCTACTCCAGCTCTTTTTTGGTTACTATTTGCATGGAATATCTTTTTCCAGCCTTTCACTTTCGATCTGGTTGTTTCCTTATATCTAAGGTCGGTCTCTTTTAGACAGCATATAGATGGCTTAGTTTTTAAAATCCAACCTATCAGTCTATGTCTTTTGATTGGGCAGTTCAAGCCATTAACATTCAATGTTATTATGTAAAAGTATTACTTTGTCCATTTTATCTTTTAGCTTTCCATTGTCATATCTGAATATTGTCTGCCTTTTTACCCTTTCATTTACCCTTCCTAATATTCTTCATTTCTACACTCTTCTCCATATCTCACCCTTGTTTTTTACTTTCAGGCTGTAGCACCACCTTTAGTATCTCTTGTAATTCTGGTCTTTCAGTGTTTGTTTGTTTCTGAAGGTACTTTAAACTCACCCTCATTTTGAAGGTCAGTTTTACCAGATACAGAATTCTTGGCTGGCATTTTTGTCTTTTGGTACCTTAAATACCTTATACCGCTTTCTTTTCGGCCCCATGGTTTCTGATGAGAGGTTGGCACTTAGTCTTATCATGGTTTCCTTGAATGTGATGCTTTGCTTTTCTCTTACTGCTTTCGTAATCCTCTCTTTATCTCAGATATTTGTCATTTTGAATAGTAGGTGTCTTGGGGTAGGTCTGTTCGGATTTATTCTGTTTGGGGTTTGTTGTCTTTTTTGGATATTGATAATTATGTCTTTCATAAGGATTGGAAAGTTTTTGGTCATTATTTCCTCAAATATTCTTTCTACCCTTTTTCCATTATCTTCTCTTTCTGAGACACCGATAACATATATGTCTGTGTGTTTCTCATTGTCACTCAATTCCCTGAGACCCTGTTCCACTTTTTCCATTCTTTTCTCTTTCTATTCTCCTGTCTTTTCCATTATGATGTTCTGTCCCTGAAATCATTAATTCTGTTTTCAAGCTATTTAAATCTGCTATGTGCTGCTAATGTATTTTTTTTAAGATTCATTTTATTTATTTCTCTCCTGCCTCCCTCTTTGTTTGCACTCGCTGTCTGCTTTCTGTGTCTGTTCATTGTGTGCTTGTCTTCTATTTTTTTTTTTTTAAGGAGGCACTGGGGACTGAACCCAGGACCTCCCATTTGGGAAAGAGGCACCCAAATCCGCTTCTCACTTGTTCTGTCTCTCATTGTGTTTTCCTCGTTGTATCTCTTTGTTGCATCATCTTGTTGAGTCATCTTGTTGTGTCATCTCACTGTGTCAGCCCATTGCATTGACTCACTGTCTTTGCCTTCTTCAGGAGGCATTGGGAACCGAACCCAGGACCTCCCATGTGGTAGGCAGGTGCCCAGCTGCTTGAGCCACATCCGCTTCCCTCTAATGTATTTTTAATTTCATCCATTAGTGTCTTTCATTCCCATAAACTCTGTTACTTTCCTTTGTAGGCTTTAAAATTGTTCTTTTTGCTTACCCAGTATCTCCTTAATAGCGTTTTCCTCTTTAGTCATATTTTCCTTCAATTCAAAGAGTTGATTTAGGAGATTTGTGTGATTATCAATGATTAATTGTCTTAAATCCTGTATTTTGTCAGGATATTTCATTTGTTTTTTTGGCTGGGACATTTCTTCCTGTTTCCCACTATAGCTTGTCATTTTTTACTGATGTCGAGACATCTGAATATGTTGGTGAGTTTACTCTGAGGGTCAATTTCTCTCTCTTACCTTGGGTTTTTTTCCCCATAAGTCTTATTTTATTTTGATTCAACTTGTTCTAAGTCTTTAAAATTGCCCATGTTAATTTATCAAAATCCAGCCAGGGACTCACTGAGAGTAGATTTTCTCCCAGGGGTGTGACTAAAGAAAGACCTAAAAAAACATTTTTTCCCTTGAAATTTCCTGACCAGCCAGCACATGGCATTCATCGGCGAACTTTTCCAAGGAGGTCTTTGTGTCACTCTAGCTTTCAAGTGTTGCCAGTCTGGCCAGAGCTGAGATTCAAACTAGGCTCTGCTGGTCAAATTCACATACCAGGAGTCCTCTAACTCACCTTCCCTCTTTCCTTGTGATAGCTGACAGTGAGGAAGTCGTCTGTTTTCCTCCGAGGTGGCTGCAGTGAGCCAGGGGTTTTAGGCAGGTTTAATGTCTTGACGGTAGGGGATGGGTGCCCGTCTTGGCCACCATGGCCGTTGGTAGCTCAGCGTGTTTCTTTGGGTTCCTTGTCTTTCCCTTGCCCTCCGGGAATTTATGCAGCACTGTTCTGGTCTGCTGGCCCCCAAAGCAGGTCCCTTGGCCAACTTTTGGCCCTATCCATTGTTTTTGTGAGGGAGTTGAGCCCTGCCTGCCTTCTCCAGTGCCTCTTCTCAGAACTCTCTGCTCTGTCCATTTTTGCTGCTTCCTTTCTTCTGTCTTCCTTCTTTGTGTTTCTAGTAACCATGAGCTAATAATGCAAGCATCTGTCTGGAGCAAATGCACTTGCTCTTGTTATTTCTTCCTGGTGAATTGCCCCTTTTATTAATATATAATGTCCTTCCTTGTCTCTGATAACAGTTTTGCTTTTAAAGTCTATTCCAACTGATGTAATATAGCTATTCCAGGTTTTTTTTTTTTTTTTTTTTTGGTTATTGCTTGTGTGGAATATCTTTTTCTAGCTTTTCACTATCAGTCTGTTGGTTTCCTTGGGTATAAGGTGAGTCTCTTGTAGACAGCATATCGATGGCTCATTTTTTCCTATCCAGTCCTCCAATCTGTGTCTTTTGATTGGGGAATTAAATCCATTAATATTCAATGTTATTATTGTAAAGGCAGTTCTTATTTCACCCATTTTGACCTTTAGGTTTTATCTATCCTGTTTTACTTCACCATTCTTTTTTACACTTTTAGTTACTTTTACTGATATAATCTTCATTTCTAGACTTTCTTCCAAGCCTCTTTCTCCTGTCTTTTCTTTTCAGGCTGTAGCACACCCTTGAGTATTTTGTCCAACTTCACTGCAGATGGGCAGTCTTCTTCTCCTGATCTTGCAGGATGCTTTTCTGGGACCCCAGACAGGTGCTTTAGATAGCTCTGGGAGATTACTAACTACCCTGTCAGATGAGCTGACTCCTGGAGCTCCTTACTCAGCTGCAATCTTGCCCCCATTCCCCTGTCTGATTTTTATGAAGTCACAAATACCAATTTTTATGTGAAACCAGAACCAGAACACCTATATCCCTAGGTGTGTCCAGGGCACATCTAGATAGGGCCACTGCTTTGTGACTCTGGCGGAGAGACACAAAGGTGTGATATCTTAGTGATAAGTCACCCAATGTGTCTGGATAGTTGTGGGTTTGTTCAGAAAGTAGGAAGTGAGGCTAGAAGTCTTTTGGGGGCCGGATAGGTCTGTTGGGGGTCAGGTAACGACAGGTCTTTTACTGCCTTGCTGGGGAATCTGACATTTCTGCTTTAGGAGGTGGGGAATGACCGAGGGTTATTTGAGGAAGCCTGTCTGATCTGTGTTTTAGAAAGATACTTGTGATGGCAGCTGATGAATAGTTTAGACACATAACATGTCAGAGGCATAGAGATCATTAGGTAAAGCTATTTGGATAGATGACTGAGTTTAAGAGATTGGTTTGCTAAAGAAAGGCAAAGTGAAATTATTGTTAAGTTTAGCTTCCAGACTCTTGACCTGGTTTATGTCACTAGGTGTTTTCTAGTCCGTAATTTTTGCTTCATCCAGAAGAGCACAATTTTATAATTTGTTTTTTCCTGTTTTGAAGTTAGATTGTTGACAAGAGCTTGTGAGGCGAAAAAAATGTTTGGAAACCACTAACTCTTCCTAAATATTGGCGTGTCTCAAGGCTCGGTCTTGCTTCTTGGCTCTCTTGCTGGGACGGTCATTTCATGTCTCCTTGGTCGCCCTGGCCACCTTTCTTGCCTCTAGAACAGTGAGCAGAGGGCCTTGAATGACGGAAGCCCAGCCACCAAAAAGTGCTAATTCCTACAGCCACCTGTACATTGTTTTGGTAGGATTGTGGACAATGTATTCTTTTCTTTTTGAGGCCACTCCTATGTTGGGGAGGTTTAGCTGGTGCTGTTGGTAAGCCTAAGAGTTTCCTGAGATAAACTATTCTCCATTGATACCACTTAGCAGCAGGCACTTGAAGCTACTCTGTAAGCCTGGTTTTCCCTGTAGACTTAGACCTTTCGGATCTGCATACCTTTCACTTTTGGCTACTGCCTTCTTTCTGGGTGGGTAGCAAGAGTGCAATTTGATTTTCGAACGTCTGAGTTGAGATTGCTGTTTGGAGACTTAAGCTTTTATTTTAATGAAGAGCATAAATGAGACATTTGCCCATTTACCATGTGCATAGTTGAGTAGATTCCAAGTAAAATAAGGAAAAAAAAAATGTCCTTAGGCGTAATGTAATTTTTCTGTAAAGAATAATCAAGTAGATTTTGAGAGTTGTAGTGAATGTAAAATGGGAGTCTGGGTGTGGTTTCTCGACACAGTTGCCAAAGCCTTGTTTTGCTAAGGTTGATAACTTGCTATTCAGGGGCTCTCCGAATGGGAGGGGTGTTATAAGTCAATCAGATCAACCTCCTAGTTTCAGTGTTCGTTACCTCCAATATTGTTAATGGAATTTCACGATGCTCTGAGGAACGCACTTAATTGCAAGCAATGTGTGGTAGATGTTCAGTAAAGAGACCAGAATAGTGACTTCTAATATTGAAAGTGGAGTGTATCCAAAAGAAGAATCAGCCTGGTAAGAGGACTAAACCCGGGAACTGGGGATGGTAGGCACAGAGAAGAAATGATTTAGAAGGCTAGTCATGATACACGCCAATTGACTCTCTGGAGAACTGTCATCGACTAGTAGGAAAACTGGATTTTTAAAATGTGTCTCCATAGTGCTAGGAACAAAAAGTTACTGGAAGAGAGATTGTAACTCCAGATTAATAAGAATTTTGTAAGAATTAGGTTAACATTAAACTAAACCAGGCTGCCTTGGGTAGAGGGTAGAGGAGATTCAGATATTCATCATGGTTAATAATATAACTATAATAAAATTCTTAATTACAAGTAACAGTTATCCCCATTTTACAGATGGCCTTTGAGGCTGTCTTATCCATAAGACTGTATTCCAGCAGGTGCCTGCCACCTACATGCTCCTACTGATTTTTGATGAATGAAATATAAATGTTTTTAAACACTAGATTTGCGTGTATCTTATTATCCAGTTTGTATTGAATAGTAAAAACATCTGATCTTCCTTCTAAATGCTCATTTTTTTCTTGTGAAAGTCTTAGTTATATCAAAGACTTCCTTGTCCCATTTTTTTTTGTTCTTTGTTTATCTCATGAGTTGTAAAATGCTTACATTCAGTGTCAGCATATTAGTTGTAACCTTTTATTGGTATTGATATCTTTAAGTACGTTAAGTAAATCTTCATTTTGCTGACCTCTTTGAGGATACGTGGCATCAGCAGATTCTCTCTTTCAGTGGACAGGTGAGAGATTAGCAGAATCCAGTCAATTTTTCCCTCTTTTCTTTCTTTCATTTTTTCCCCCCTCTAGAGCAGCAGATTCATTGTCTAGCAAGAGAAAAACTGTGTTAAACGGCAGAATTTGTCTTAAGGTTAAAGGTTTAAAAAGTGGATGTAAATTATACAGCTTATTTATACAGTGTCTGATAAGTACCATTGTAGGGAGATCCTTTTTTAAAAGCTGTTTTAAGTAAGGCAATCATTGTGATTCAACCAGATTAATAGCATAGTCATTAATAGCCCAATAGTTTTTCAGTACAAAAACTGGCCTATAAATAATTTGAGATTGCAGTGTTCTCTTCCCTTCCCAGGTTTGTAATGCTGCTTTGCAAGACGGATTTCCATTGTTAGGGAAGGAGAAGGCATTCCGTAAAGTCAGATGACAAGTTCCCGGGATAATTCGCATCTGCTGACTCCTTGAAGGATGTCAGCGGGAGCCTGGGCCCGCGTGACCCCAGAGTCAGCCACCCCAATCCTGCAGGATGTGGCGCAGAAGATGCTTGTGAGAGCAAGTATCACATGGAGTCCTCTAAAGCGAATTGCAAATTACCTTCCAAAAAAGGCAGCTGGGTATTGATGGTGGGGAGATAAAGACTCTTCTCTTGATAATGTTTTTATTCCTTTGCCATCTGTTTTGACCATTCCCCCCACCTCTGTACTTTGTAGGAAACCGGGTCTCTTGAAGAATCTACAGATACTGAGGTAAGGCCGTGATCCAGGAGCCTGGGAGTATCTGGCTGAACTCTGCAGGAAATGCCGGTGTTTTTTCAGTTTGCACGAACAACCATTTTCTCCTCTATTATTCTGAACCTGCTCTGCTTCTCTGAATGCAACATTTCCAGGAGCTGGTGTGGTAGAAAGGATAGGTGACTGAACTAGCAAGGTGACAGCATAGTTGGGGAAGAACATGCCAGTTGTTTTAAAAAAACGTCCAGTGGATTAGCTTAAAAATAAGCAGGAAACAAAGCAAAAAGTGTTCTCCTCACTTTATTTTTTCATTTTCGCCTCACCTTAAAAAGTATTTTAACTTGACACATGGTTGCTGACGGAAAATTGGTGCAAATTTAAAAACTAATGAGTCTTCTTTAGACCTATTTTTTTTTTAATCACCAAATTTAGGTCTGTAATATTTCTATCCTTTATTTTAATGAATATGGCATACTCATTGGGGTAATTTCTGAATCATCAAAAGTATAATTCATTCCATAAAATAAAAAAGGAAAGTAGCTACTTTAAATACTTTGTTAGGGAGTTAAGTTGTGCTAAGGATTGTTTCTGAAGGGAAGTGAAGTGCTCTTAAAGAAAGGTTTTTAACAAAATTTCTTCTCAAGGATATGTGTAAGACATAAGATTAAACATGACACAAATTAATCAGCTTATCAATTTTATAGATGGACTAAAGGTAAGTACATTTTTTTCCTTTTGAAATTTCCTTCTGCTCAGAGGAATGAGAAAGTATCTTCGATAACCAGCTGGAAATCCACACCAGTACTATGACAGTCTGTTACAATTGGGTTGATTTGCATACTATACGAATTTTATTTGCTCTTGCCTGGAAAAGGCAGACTTAAATGTATTCCTCTAGAGAATGCATTATTTATTGGGTCATCATGCATTTACAGTTTAGCTGTAGGGTTGTGGTTCCTAACATTTTCACTACCTAAAACCTCTGTCAGTATATTTGGGGTTCCTGGCGAGCCATTACTGAGTTTGCTTACTGTTAGAGGGTAACATCTGCTAATTTTTCATAAAATTTCAAAAAACATTTCCAGTCACTGTTCTTGTTTTTGGAAATGCCTAGTGAATGAGAACTCCGTGTTCGCAGAACTGTTGGTACAGAACAATGATGCAGTAGAGCTCCCTCCATCCAGAAATTTCAATATAAGGTGAGGAAGGTGTCAGCAGCCACCTAAATCCAGATATTCCCACACACATCCTCCAGATACCAAATGGATCAACAAGGAGAGAAAACAAAAGCATAACCTAGGCCTTAGTGTAAACATGAAACAAGGAGTACTAAAAACTTAAACACAAATGGGAAAATAACTGTCAGAAACCAGCAGAGGTAGATGCTGGAGTGGAGAATCAGATGGAGACTGGGAGGAAATGAATAAGTTCTATGGTGGGGGTCTGTATTGTATTTACCATTATTTTTAACATTACTATGTTCTTTCCTTTTTTTATTGAAGTTCAAGCCTTTTTCAGTTATTTCCTCTATGTTTAAGAGAACTGCCTTCAGCAGTTCTTTAAGAGTAGGGTAGCATAAGACAGATTATCTTAATTTTTCTTCATCTGAGAATGTTTTCATTTTCCCTTCATTCTTACAGGATATTTTTGCCAGATGTGGCATTCATGGTTGACAGATTTTTTATTTCATCACTTGAGAAATGCTGTGCCATTTCCTTTTGGCCTCTTTGGTATCAAATGAGAAGTCTGTTGTCATTTGAATTAGTGTTCCCCTACATGTAATGTGTCATTTCTCCCTGGCTGCTTGCAAGATTTATTTCTTTGCATTTAGTTTTCAGAAGTTTAATTGTGATGTCTCTTGGGCATGAATTTCTTTAGGTTTATTTTATTTGGGGTTCACCCACTTTCTTAAATGTCTAGGTTTATGTCCTTCACCAAATTTGGAAAACTTTTTTCCTTTCTTCCCTCCTTCTCTCCCTCCCTCCCTTTATTTTTATTTTTTTTTAGAGAAAATGTGGTTTACAGAACAATCATGCATAAAGCACAGGATTCCCATACACCACCCCATCACCAACACCTTGCATTGGTGTGAAACGTTTGTTATAATTTATGGTAGCACATTTTAATAATTATACTATTAAAGTCCGTGGTTTAACTTATGATTCCCTGTTTATGTAGTGTAGTTCCACGGATTTTTTAAAAAAATATTTTATTCTCTTACCTCATATACAAACTAACATTTCTATTTGTAATCATTTATGTATTTCATTTTATACATTCCAGTGCTGTTAGTTGCATTCACAATGTTGTGCTACCAACACCACCGTCCATTGCCTAAACATTTCTATCATTCCAAATAAGGAACCCTGTATGTTTTGTCTTAACTATTCTATCCTAACTCTGTCCCTGGTATTTTATACTCTAGATTCTGACTCTATTAGTTTGCTTATTCTACCTGTTTCAAATAAATGACACCATACAATATTTGCACTTTTTGGCTTATTTTACTTACCATGATGTCCTCAAAATTAATCCATGTTGTCACATTAACCAAGATGGACTCCATTCCTTTCATGGCTGAATTATATTCCACTTGTGTATATACAATATCTTGTTTATCTACTTGTTGGTTGATTGACACTTGGGTTGCTTCCATATTTTGGCAATTGTGAATAATGCTGCAGTGACCATCAGTGTGCAAACATTTGTTTGAGTTCTTGTTTTCAGTTCTTTTGGGTATATACCTAGTAATGGAATTGCCAGTTCATATGGTAATTCTATCCTTAGCTTTCTGTGGAACTGCTAAACTGTCTTCCACAGTGGCTACACCGTTTTACATTGCCATCAGCAATGAATGATTGTTCCTATTTCTCCACATCCTCTCCAACACTTGTTATTTTCTGTTTTTTAATAGCCTTTCTAATGGCTGTGAAAAGGTACCTCATTGTTGTTTGAATTGCATTTCCCTGATGGCTAATGATGTTGAGCATCTTTTCATGTGTGTTCCATTTGTATGTCTTCTTTGGAGAGATATCTTTTGCCCATTTTCTAATTGTGCTCTTTTTGTTTTTAAGTTGAAGGATATCTTTATATATGCTGGATATTAAATCTGTATCAGATGTGTGGGTCCAAATATTTTCTCCCATTATGTAGGTTGTCATTTTACTTTCATGAGCAAGTCCTTTGAGGAACGAAAGTTTTTAATTTTGATGCGGCCCCATTTATCTGTTGTTTCTTTTGTTGCTTGTGGTTTGGATGTAAATCTAGAAAACAATTGCCTAACACAAGGTCCTGAAGATGCCTCCCTATGTTTTCTTCTAGGTGTTTGATAGTTCTGGCTCTTATGCAGTTTTCCCAGCACCATCTGTTGACTAAATTGTTCTGTCAAGGTCTTTGATACCTTGTTAAAAATCAGTTGGCCATAAATGTGAGTGTTGATTTCTGAGCTCTCACTTCTATTCCATTGGTCTAAATGTCTATTCTTGTGCCAGTACCATGGTCTTTTGATTACTGTGGCTTCATAATAATTTTTAAGATTGTGAAGTGTGAGTCCTCCACATTCATTCTTCCTTTCCAAGATGGCTTTAGCTATTTGGGTATCCTTACCCTTCCATATAAATTTGATGATTGGCTTTGCATTTCTGCATATTGCTTGGGATTGCTTTGAATATATAAATTGCTTTGGTTAGTATTGACATTTTTATGATAATTAGTTTTCCAACCATGAACATGGAATGTCCTTCCATTTTTTTTAGGTCTTCTGTGATTCCTTTTTTTAAAAATAATTATTTTTATTAGAGAAGTTGTGAGCTCACAAAACGATCCTATGTAATATGCGGAATGCCCATACATCACCCCACCACCAACACCTTACATTGTTGTAGAACATTTGTTACAGATTATGAAAGAACACGATCCAACTATTATTACTAACTGTGGTCCATAGGGTACACTTGATATATTTTTTCCATACACCCCCTGAAATTAGCACTATATATTAATATTTTACATTTGTTTTAGTTCCTGAGAGAGCACTCTCAAATTTGTACTGTTAACCTTAGTCCATCTTCCACCACATGGTTCAGTGTTACACATTTCCATGTCTTGTACATTCTATCCAAAGTGTACGCTCAGTGGCTCTCACTTTCATCACAGAGTTGTGCAGTCATTGCCCCAGGAATCCTTTGAATGTTTTCCTTAGTCCAAAGAAAAAATCCCATAACCCCCCTATTATTGACTCTTAGCATTGATATAGTACCTTCTTTGACACTGATGCAAGAATATTACAATATTGCTGTTAATTGTAGTCCATAAGTTAAGTTAATTGTGTTTTTCCCATGCATCACTATGTTCTTACCACCTTGTAATAGTGATGTGCATTTGTTCTAGTTCATAAAACATTCTTGTATTATTAACCACAATCTTCATCCGCCTCCAGGTTCACTATGTTATTCAGTCCCTAGATTATTCTCTAGCTTTCTTTCAGTGAATGTTTACATCCCTAGACTACCCCTTTTCAGCCACAATCCCATTTATAAACCAGCCATGTTTGTTATATTCACTGCAAAGTGTTACCATCAACTCTATCCATTTCCACACTTTTACAGTCAAGTTAATTAAAACTTCTACAGTCAAGCCAGTTGAAGTCTGTATACATTAAGCCATCAGTATCCCTTCTCAGGGAGTAGAGGGACTGCTGGATCATATGACAGTTCTATATTTAGCTTCCTAAAGAACCACCAAACTGTCTTCCGCACAGGCTGCACCATTCTCCATTCCCACCAGCAGTGAGGGAGTGTTCTTGTTTCACATCCTCTCTAGCACTTAGGTTTTCTCTTTGTTGGTTTTTAAAAAAATAATGGTTATTCTCTGATGTGTGAGATGATCTCATTGTAGTTTTTTTTTTATTATTCACTTGTTTATTTTTTATTTCTCGCCCCTCTACCCGTTCTGTTGTCTGCTCTCTGTGTCCACTTGCTGTGCACTCTTCTGTGTCTGTTTTAGTCTCATTAGGTGGTTCTGGGAACCCATCCTGAGACTTTCTGGAGTGGGAGAGAGGTGATCATTCTCTTGCATCACCTCAGCTCCCTAGTTCATTGCATCTCACATTGTCTCTTCTCTGTGTCTCTTTTTGTTGTTGTTGCGTCATTTTGCTGCATCAGCTCTTCACGTGGGCAGCACCACTCCTGGGCTGCACTCCTGCACTGAACGGCACTCCTTGTGTGGGGGTCACCCCTGTGTGGAGCGGCACTCCTTGTGTGCGGCAGCACTCTGCATGGGCCAGCTCACCACATGGGTTATTCTGCTTTGAATTCATTTATTAGCACTCATAGCTTTGTTTATTTTTGGGGTTTTTTTTTCTAGCTTTATGATCATATCACCTGCGAATAGTGAAATTTTTACTTCTTCCTTTCCAATTTGGATACCTTTTATTTATTTTTCTTGCCTGATTGCTCTACCCAGGATCTCTAGCAGTATATTGAACAACAGTTGTGACAATGGGCATCCTTGTTTTGTTCCCATTCTCAACAGGAAAGCTTTTCTGTGATTTCTTTTAGCAGTGTTTTGTAGTTTTCTGTAAACAAGTCCTTGGTTAGATTTATTCCTAGATATTTGATTCTTTTAGTTGCTATTGTGAATGGAATCCTTTTCTTGTTATCTTATTCAGATTATTCATTTCTTCTGTATAGAAACTCTGTTGTTTTGGGTGTTTAGCTTGTACTCTGCCACTTTGCCAAATTTATTTCTGAGTTCTAGGAGCATATTGTGAATTTTTCAGCATTTTCTGTAAATAGAATCATATCATCTTCTAATAGGAAAAGTATTACTTCTTCCTTTTCAATTTGAATGTCTTTTATTTCTTTTTCTTGTTTAATTGCTCTGGCAGAACTTTTGGTATGTTATTGAGTAGCAGTGTTGACAGTGGACATCCTTGTCTTGTTCTTGATCTTTGAAGGAAAGCTTTCAGTCTTTCACCATTATATAGGATGTTAACTTTAGGAGTTTCATATTTGCCCTTTATCATTTGAGAATGTGTGCTTCTATTCCTAGTGTTCTAAGTGTTTTCATTATGGAGTGCTAGATTTTTGTCAAATGCCTTTTCTGCCTCAATTGAGATAATCTTGTGTATTACATTGATTAATTTTTTAAAATATTTAAGCAGTCTTATATACTAGGGATAAATACTACTTGGTCATGGTGTATAACTATTTTAGTAAGCTGTCAGATTTGGTTTGCTAGTATTTTGTTGAGGATTTTTTCATATATATTCATAAGAGATATTAGTCTATAATTTTCCTTTCTTGTGGTATTTTATCTGGCTTTGGTATGAAGGTGATGTTGGCCTCATAGAATGAATTACAGAGTGTTCCCTCCTCTGCAGTTTTTTGGAAGAGTTTCAGCAGAATTGGATTTAAGCCTTCTTAGAATGTTCTGTGCACTTTCCTGTGAAGTCATCTGGTCCTGGGTTTTTCTTTTTTGGGAGATTTTGGATGTCTGATTAATCTCTTTTCTAGTAATTGGTTTGTTGAGAACTTCTGTTTCTTCTTGAATCAATGTGTAGGTAGTTTATATATATATATTTTTTTCTCTTAGAATAGTGATCTGTTTTCTTTTTTAAATACTTAAAAAAATTTTTTTTTAAAAGAAACTTAGATTATGTAAATGTTTCACAAAAAATATAGGGGTTCTCATATGCCCTGCTCCCTGGCCCTCTCACATTTTCCCACATCAACAACATCTTTCATTAGTGTGGTACATTTGCCACAATTGTTGAACATATCTTGGAGCATTGCCACTAAGTGATGATTATAGTTTACATTGTAGTTTACACTCTCCCTCACATGTGTTTGCAAGTTGTTACAAGATATCCGAGCCTTGTATCTGTTACTGCTGTGTCATTCAGAATAATTCCCAAGTCCCGAAAATGCCCCCAAAAATACAACTGTTTTCCCTTCTTCCTCCTATTTTCCCCTCTCCCTCCCCTCAGAACCTCCAGTGGCCACTGCCTCCACATCCATGATAAAAGTTATTCCATTGCTAGGATCATGACAAATCTACAGTAGAACAACTCTAAGTCTACTGTAGTCCATTGTCCATTCCCCAGATCTGAGGATTCTGGGATCGTGATGCCCACTCCACCTCTAATTGAGAGGGGGCTCAGATCCCATGGGTCAGAATGATGGGACTTTCTTGCTTGCAGTTGCTGACTCTCTTTGTTCCTTGAGATGGTCATTGTCAGTCATCATTTCCTTGTTCGTTGTCCTGGGTGAGTCCAGTAGATTGGAGAGTAGGTGTTATAAATCTGTTGCGTTTCAGGGACCAATTGGCATATGGACAGCCTAAAGATTTAAGTTTCTTGGACATACAACTATCAACTCTAGTACTAACTATAGGTTCAAATAGAGGGGCAGCAGAACCATGTGTAGGGAAAACACAACTGAGTCCTAATCTATCGTACTGGGGAGTGTAAATTCCAAAGTAAGACCCACTGGCAGGGCGCCAAACTCCTAAGCTGTCTGTCCTGCTGTAGCAATTTGATATGGTTGATGAATTCCAAAAATAGATATTAGGGGAAGCGGACTTGGCCCAATGGTTAGGGCGTCTGCCTGCCACATGAGAGTTCTGTGGTTCGGACCCTGGGCCTCCTTGACCTGTGTGGAGCTGGCCCATGAGCAGTGCTGATGCCACGCAGGGCTGTCCCCCGCATAGGGGAGCCCCACTTGCAAGGAGTGCGCCCCGTAAGGAGAGCTGCCCAGCGCAAAAGGAAGTGCAGCCTGCCCAAGAATGGCACCACGCACACAGAAAGCTGACACAAGAAGATGACGCAACAAAAAGAAACACAGATTCTTGGTGCTGCTGATAAGGATAGAAGCAGTCACAGAAGAATACACAGCGAATGGACACAGAGAGCAGACAACTGGGGGTGGGGGGGAAGGAAGGGAAAGAGAGAAATGAAAAAAAAAAGATACTGGATTATGTTTGTAAGCTAGTTTATACCTGGGTGTATTAAATTATGATTAATGGTTTGATTAGGGAACGTCAGTAGGGTATTGAGTCTCCACCCCTTGGTGACTCACAGATAAAAGACTTGGCAAAGGACAGAGTTGGAGTTTTGCTGTTGAAGTTTTGATGCTGGAGTCTTGAGTGGGAGCCCTGAGAAGTAAGCACACAGAGGAGCTTGGTTGTGAGGAAAAAGAAGCAAGCCCCAGAAAGAGAAGAACCTTGAGCCCATAGAGAAGTAAGCCCCTGGAAGATGGGAGCAAAGGAAGCCTGAACCCTGGCAGATGTTGGCAGCTATCTTGCTCCAACATATGGCAAACGACAACTTTGGTTAGGGAAGTAACTTATGCTTTATGGCCTGGTAATTGTAAGTGTCTACCCCAAGTAAATACCCTTTATAAAAGCCAACAGATACCTGGTATTTTGCATCAGCACCCATTTGGCTGACTAATACACCTGCTGATAGTGTCTGGATGACTCCAGAGCCCTCAGGAGCCCCACTGTTTGAGGTAATATTTACTTAGGGAGTCAATGAGTTCCTGCTGAGATGTGCATAAGTGTAATCTCTGAAATGATCTCCTGACTCACTTTGAAGTCTCAAGCCATAGAAACTCATTTGTCTTTACCCTTTCCCCTTTTTGGTCAAGGTCTTTTTCCAGTTGCATTGCTAGTTGGTTCTTGGTAGTAGTCCCTTGGTACCAGGGAGGCTCATTCCCAGGAGTCATGTCCTATACTGGGGGAAAGGCAATGTGTTTACATGCTTAGTTTTGGCTTTGATCAACAAGGAGGCTCTCAAGGAATAATGCTTTGGCACACTATAATACTATGCTAAGTTTCAATTTCAAAAGTTAAGGGTTCATAGGTACAGTCATCTCAATCAAGGGCCCATCAATGGTACATCTTCTTTAAGAAGTAACTGCCCCTCTACTCAGGAGATTCTTGCTGTTCCATTAGAGAATGTGGCAGAATTCTCCAGGATGGAAATTCAATATTTCTTTGGTTATTGTGTGGATCTCCACCCGCTGTGACAATGCCCCATGAACACTTGAACACATTCATATGCCTTATAGGTATGCCCCATGTGAACCCCCTATCATATATCCCTCATGTTTTATTTTTCTAAGAATTTGTCCATTTCATTTAGGTTATCTAATTTGTTTATATACCTTTGTTCATAGTATTCCTTTATGGTCCTTTTTATTTCAGTGTGGTGAGTAGTAATGTACCCCCCCCTCCTTTTTTTAAATAAATTTGGTTGTTTTTTTTTAAACATTTATTTTTTATTTATTTCTCTTCCCTTCCCCCTGTCCCCCCAGTTGTCTGCTCTTTGTGTCCATTCGCTGTGTGTTCTTCTGTATCCTCTTGTATTCTTGTCAGCAGCAACAGGAATCTGTGTCTCTTTGTTGCGTCATCTTGCTGCTTCAGTTCTCCATGTGTGCGGCACCACTCCTGGGCAGGCTGCACTTTTTTTCATGTGAGGCAGCTCTCCTTACAGGGCACACTCCTTGTGCGTGGGGCTCCCCTATGCAGGGGACATCCCTTTGTGGCAGGGCACTTCTTGTGCACATCAGCACTGCGCATGGGCCAGCTCATCACATGGGTTGGTATGCCCTTGGTTTGAACCACAGACCTCGCATGTGGTAGGTGGATGCCCTATCATTTGAGCCAAATCTACTTCCCTCCCTTTTTATTTCAGATATTAGTTATTCGTAGCCTCTCTCTTGCTATTTTTTTTTTTTTTTTTTGTCAGTTTAGCTAGGTTTGTCAATTTTGTTGATATTTTCAGAGACCCAACTTTTGGTTGTGTTGATTCTATTGTTTTGTTTTCTACTTCATTCTAATGTTTGTTACTTCCTTCCCTCTGCTCATTTTGGGTTTAGTTTGCTCTTCTTTTTCTAGTTTTTCCAGTTTTGAGGTTAGGTGTCTGACTTGAAGTCTTTCTTCTTTTATAATACAAGCATTTAGAGCTATAAGATTCCCTCTCACCACTACCTTTGTTTCATCTCATAAGTTTTGGTATGTTGTAATTTCATTTTCATTCTGTTCAAAATATTTCCTAATTTCTCTTCTGATTTCCTCTTTAACCTATTAGTTATTTAAGAGTATGTTGTGTAATTTCCACGTATTTGTGCCAGACCATCCACTTCTAAAGTTTTTTACACTCATTTTGTTGTCTCAGGCTGCTTTTGCCTGGAGGGCAAATTCTGGGAGTAGGGCACAACAAAGAGGACTTTCCCAAGTCAGTCTTTCCCAGCCAAAACAGGGCCAGGGACCCACAAAGGGTGTGCACACCATCTCCAAAGTGTCCTGGGGTGAGTATCAGGAAGGGTGCCAAGAGCTTCTCAGTGTCTACTGAAAGCTGAGCTATCCTGGCCTGCCAGGCAAAGGTAGCATTCAGCTAACTGACTTCTCTGTACTCCGAGGAAGTGCAGCATCTTTAAGTCTCCACTACCACTGCCCCTGTGTACAACAGGTTGAAACAATGACTGCCACCCCCTTTGTCTGAGGTAGACTGAAATAACAGCAGCCCTCAGAGCTGGGCCCCTAGTGATCCAAATTCATTAATTGGAAGCTGTGATCAGTGTTTATCCATGCCCACTCCTCTTCTTGGGGAAGCAGCAACTAGCCAGGGGCTGGATGTTATGGAAGACAGCTGCAAAAATGGGGGCTTGGCCACTGGTAGCCCCGGCGCAGAGAAAGCAATTACTGTTCTTTACCGTAATTTATCAGCCTCTTCCTCCCACTCTTTCTCAGATGCTGTACAGTGTTCTTCTGGCCTCTGTAGTTTCAAGTAGTTTTTTCAGACAGGTCCTGCCTCTTTAATAGTTGTTTTGGTGGAAACGCTGAGTCCTGGAGATCCCTATTCTACCATCTTTCCACGATCCTTACCAACCATTATTTCTTGATATTTTTTCGGAACCAGTATCTTACTTTGCCATTCTACTATGATAAATACCACACAATAGATTGGCTTAAACAACAAGAATTTTTGGCTGACACTTTTAGAAGCCAGAAATCCAGTATCAAGGCATTGGCAAGTCCATGCTTTCTTCCTGGGTTAGTAAAATTCTGGTGATGGCAGTCCTGTGTTACATGGCTATATCCTTGGTTTTCTCCTGTGAAGTTTACTCTGACTTGTGGCTTTTTATAAGGCCTCCAGTAATATGGATTAAAGCACTCCCTGTTTCAATTTGACCATACTTTGTAGAACACTTATCATGGCCATGTGTTACACTGAGTGCTTTACATGGATTATCTCATTTGTGATGGACCACAATCATCAGATAGAGTATTAGTCAGGAGAGGCTGTAATGCTGCGGTAAGAAATAGTTCCAGATTTATTTTTGAATAGAATTAATGTGCAAGAGAGGAAATTGGGGCATCAGTGATATAGCCATATCATTTTACTTAGGATCTTTCCTGTTTTTGGGCAGAAAGAGCGTACTTTGGAATACTTTGGTCCTAGCACTGGAAACTGAAGCACCTCTGCTTCATGGTGATAATTATTTTTTTTTATTTTTAACCCTGCTTACTTCGAATAAGTTCTTGGTGTATTGTTTATTTAGAAGAGTCCACTTTTTCTCAGAAGAGTTTAATGTGCTGTGCTAAGAATTTTGTGATAAGACTATCAATTTGTTCACCTAACATTCCAAGATTAAACATGAACACCCAAGAGAACAATAAGAAGGGAAAGTCATCAGGCTAAAGAGAGGTGGCAAGGAAAGGGAAGAACATCTAGTGGGAGGTGATATGTATTGAGTCTACTTGTACCATGTGTGAATTCCACTGACCTTTTGTGATTTGTGGTACATAAAACTGAATAACTAAACTAACGTGTATTCTGCCTAAAATGTGTTCATTTGAAGCAAATATTGCATGTACGTTGCATTCCCTAGTACCTGAATCATGGCATTTCATAACAGAACACTTAATTAGTGTCACCTCTGTTTTTATAATTTTTGTTACCATTATTAATAAACGTGTCCTAAACAAATGCCTATTCAGATCTGGTTTAGTTCTTCCAAACATCACAGTGTGTAGGCCTTGTATAAGCTAGATTTATTAATTTTAATAAAACCAAATGGACTGACAAACAGCTAGCCCTGTTTAAAATAAATGTGGATGCAATTTATGTTGAATGAGAAGCTAATTTTAAAGTGAAATGCAACTTCTAGGTGCATCAGCCCCAAGGAGGGTTCTTTTTTCAGTTTTGTGAAAATGAAAACCAGTCATTGGGAGAAGTCAGGAGATAGCTTTTTTTAATCAGAAAATGCATCACACAAAAATCATTTATTTATCTCATCTGGAGGGTAGAACTTTGTGAATCACTTATTGAAACTTAAATTGATTATGTATATTAATTTTAATAAATTTATAGTAACAAGTACTTAAAATGGTAGTGTATTTTGTTATGAGATTGATTGCTGAGAAAAATGAAACATGAGGTTATAATGTTATATCCTTCCAAATAGCAAATAGACCTTGGATTAAAAACTAGCTCTTTCATTTAATGAGCTATTAATATTAACAGGTTCTGCTGATTATTGTACCATTGAGGGATGGATAAACATTCCCTTTGAAGCATACATTTTAAAAATTGTGTGTTTGAAACTTAGTAGAAACTTTCTGGATATAAGATTTTTGAAACTTTATTTTTGCTCTTTGTTAGAGATTGAAATGATGAACGGTGTATTTCTCCTTGGTATGACACATCTTTGGATAGAACTTAAAAATTTCACTCCCTAGGAGAAGAATTATTTTGGGCAATTCAAGATTGAATGATTGATCTTTTTATTTATTTTAATAATATTTGTTGAACCTCATGATGTGCCAGTCAGTGTTGTTGGTGCTAGGATACACCTGCATTTGATGAGGGTGGTAGACAGTTAACAAAAACATTCAAGTGTGTAAATATCAGGTGGTAAGACATGGTATGGGAAAATAAATAACATTGGATAAGGGGAATATGGTGTAGGCTGAGGAGTTGCTATTTTATCCTGAATGGTTAAGGAGGGTCTCTGTGATAAGGTGAATTTTCAGTAAATACTTAGGAGGGAAAGTCTTCTGGGCAAAGGTAAGAGGAAGTACAATGCCTTTTGTCTTTGGGGATATGAATGTGGCTGGAGTAGTGTGGGTGAAGGAGAGAGTGGTAGGAAATAATGCCCACCAGGGACTATGAGTGTGATGGGCCATTGGAGGGTCTTTGTTTTAATAAGATCACTCAGGTTTCTGTTTTGAAGAAAGTCTGTAGGACATATAAGATGCAGGGAGATTGGTGAGACTTTCACAGAACCCTGGTGAGAGGTGGTAAAGGATTTAGGGTTTTTTTAAAGTAGAGCCAAGGGATGTCTTGACTACTTGGATGTGGCAATGTGAGTGAGTAGGAGGAATCTCAAGGAAGAACAACTGGAAGGATAGAGTTGCTAGTAACTGAGATAGGGAAGACTGACTAGAGCTGCTTCCTGGTGTTAGGTGGTGGTGCTGGTGGGGTAGAGCAGAAGTTCAGTTTTGGATATTTTAAGTTGGAGACATCAAGAGGAAATTCCAAGTAGGTAATTGGACAAAGAAGGCTAGGTCAGGTTTGGGCTGGAGATAAGGTTTTATGGTATTTAAAGCCATGAAACAGGCTGAGATCCTTTAGGGCATGAGTACAGATGAAGGAGAGCCCTGATGTCTACACCACGAGGGCTACTACAGGATTTCAGAGACCTGGTAGGTGAAGAGAAAGAGTAGCAACTGAGATAGGCAGAGAACTAAAATAAAGGGGTTCAGTAGCTAAGAGGAAAAGATCTCGGGAAGAAGCATGTGATCAACTGTGCTAAATGCTGCTGCGAGGATGAATGAGATGAGTCCAGGGATGAACCACTGGGTCTGAAAAGGAGAGACCACTGGCGATCCTAATAACAGTCTTTGTGAAGTGGAAGTGGTGGTGGTGCTGGTGGGTGAGGGGAGCCTGACTGGATGGGTTCCATTGAGAGATTGGGTTGAGATTGGGTTGGCACAATGCCCTCAGAAATTGCTGTGCTGAGTATTGCAAAATGGTGACA
Source organism: Dasypus novemcinctus (assembly GCF_030445035.2). Taxonomy (NCBI): domain Eukaryota; kingdom Metazoa; phylum Chordata; class Mammalia; order Cingulata; family Dasypodidae; genus Dasypus; species Dasypus novemcinctus. The sequence goes on from NC_080677.1 coordinate 19,483,995, forward strand.
TCTAGAAAGCTCTTGAGGGACATGTTTGTTGAATGTGAAACATGGTAAGTGTGTTTAGCACTTTGCCTGGTGTGAGAAGGTAAGCACGCTGCTACTGCTGTTTTGTTCTTTCTTTCCTTGGCCTGTGCAAGGCGCTTTCATGAGGACAGAGACCCTGCCATTGATACCTAGCAGAGTGGCTGGCAAAGAGCTGCATGTGGGTGAAGAAAATGAATTGATTTTCATTAATCCTCACAACAGTTACATGAAGTCAGCATTGTGCTCTTATTCTGGTGATGGTGAAAACCAGCGTTTTGAGAGGTCTCTTTGTCATACAGCTAAATACCTGGCAAAACCAAGGACCACCCTTGGCGGCCTGACTCAAGCTGAGAACTTTTTGTCCTCTGGCTGTGTCAGCAATGAGATCATGATTTAATTTAGGGACAAGCACGTTAGAATATAGCTTTGGGTTTTGCTCCGAGCAATACCCTTTAGCCCACCATTGTTTTTATTCTCTCTTATCCTTCTATTATTCTAGTAAATAGGCAAAAGAATGGTCTACATCCTAATTCCTGGAACCTGTGAATATGTTATGTTACAGAACAAGGAGTATTAAAGTTGCATTTGAATTAAGGTTACTAATCAAGTGACTTTAAATTAGGGAAATTACCTGGGTGTGACCCATGTAATCATGAGGGTCTTTAAACGGAGAGGGGGGGGGCTGTCAAGATCAGGGTGATGTGACCTAAGAGGGACTCTAGCCATCCTTGATTGCTTTGAACATAGCAGATGTGGCCACAAGCCAAAGAAAAAAGGCAGGCAGCCTCTAGACACTGGAAAGAGCAAGAAAGCAAATTCTCCCCTAGAGCTTCTAGAAGGAACACTGTTCTGCCCACATCTTGATTTTAGCCCAGTGATACCCATGATGGACTTCTACGCTACAGAACTCTAAGATTATAAATTCGTGGTGTTGCAGGCTACAAAGTTTGTGATAGTTTGTTACAGCAGTGAAAGGTAACTCATGCGCTAAAATTTGATTGGATGATCTTGTCCCCTTGGCACTTTCAGTAGGATTTATTTCTCAGCATTTGGGAGGTAAAATACATCCAGTAAGGGAAGACATACAGAAAATAGTTGGAGTAAAACTGCTTGTAGTCTTGGGACCTCTGTATTTGTAAAAATGTGCATATCTTTTCCAGTAATTGTTCATGAATGCTGTTTAAAGGATTCTGGTACTTGACAATTAGGGCCTGATTCTTCCCTGCCAGAGTTTTAGGCTCTCTTTTTTTCTCAGTAGAATCAAGAAACACATCCTCCTTCCTTCCGTTTCTCACCCTTCCCTCTTTTTAATTAAATAATTTCTTTTTAAAATGATGTTTATGAACATAACCAAGACATCTGATCATCCTTATTTCTCCTATCTCTTACTGCATCTTCTGGAATTTTTTCTCCCCCCTGGAATTGAATACTTTCTTGAAAAGTATGTTTCATTGTGCAAACTTGTGGTGTGAATATTCAGTGTCCTTGTGTACCTGAGCATATTTTTTTCATGTTTGGGTGATTTAACTGGTTCTAACATCCTGGATCCTAAATGCTTTTCCTTCAGGGCTTTACAAATATTGTTCCATTGTTGTAGGCAGCTTTACGGTCAGTCCGATTCTAATTCCTTTGTGAGGGATTTATTTGTTCTTTCTCTGTGGGTTCTTTCATAGTTTTCTCTTTGTCTTTTATACTCTTAAATTTCACTACAGTGTATTTAGTGTGGGTTTTTCCTTTTCTCTCCCTTTTGGCACTCCGGGAGCCCTTTAAATCTGAGTCTTCTCCTAGCTCTATTTACTACTCTGCTTTAGTTTCCCTATAAGTAAAATGTCGTAATTAAAATACATATGCCATAGAGTTGAGGTAAGGATTAAATGTGTTAATCTAAATAAAAACTCTAGAATACCTTGTTCATTCATCTTTCTTTATGTTGGGAAGCTTATCTCCATTATTTTTTTCCCCATTTTCCCTACTATCCATTTTAATGTTTTCTTTTCCCCCATTTTCTAGATATTAACACTTCTCATAGTATTTTAAAATGTGCTTGGTTTCTTTGCTTTCTGGGACAGTCCTCTGTTCCTTACTTGGGTTTTGTTTTCAGCTTTATCCATTGTACTCTTCATTTTATTGTTTCAACTACTGTATTCTTCATATATATATAACATTTCTTTTTTTACTGTTTTTTGTAGTTTCTTGTTCCTGCTTCACATTGAAAATATATATTCCCTTACCTTACATGGCTTCATCATTAACTTTTTGTCTTTTCCAGTAATTCCGCTTCAGTTGTATTTATTGACCCAGTTTATTATCTTTCTTTTGCGGTAATTGTACTTCTCAGCCCCTGTTTTGGTTGTGGGCTTGGAAGATTTCCCAGCAGGTGTGGGTCCACTCTGCGGCCTGAGGCCTGTATCAGCCCCAGTGAGAGCAGGGAAGGGAGAAAGCGAGTCCCAGGCTTCACAGCCCTCCTGGAACCTGCTGCTCTCTCTCTCCCTCCAGGAAGTGACTCCTCTGTTGGGGTTTCATCTTCAGGTAAGACCCTCAGGGCACTCAGCGAGGGGAGGAAGTGATCTCCATTTTGTAGGGGGAAGCATAGAGGGTGAAGGAGTGCATGCAGCTGGACAGTCCTCCCCGATTTGCAAGGGCTGGGCTCCTGCTGCTGACCTGGGGCTGCGGAACCTGCCCAGGCGGCGATGGGGAGAGGTGAGAGCAGGATCTGAACTGCTTTCCTCCAGCCTTTCCTCTCTGCTGTCTCCGGCACCTCTGCCCCCAGCTCCTGACTCTTCTCCCACTTCAGAGGATTGTTTCAGTTAGTCCCTAGAGTGTCTTAGTCATGGATGTATAATTTCCTCTTAATTTTATAGTGTCTTCAAGGTTGATTTGGAGGGAGGGAGCTAGCAGCCCAGGGAAGTTCTCTTTCTCTGGAGGAACTGCATTTTGGTCTTTCCATACATTCTATCATTTTCAGGTAAGGCCACACTGACAAGAAGAAGATTATGTTTTCTCTTCTTCTTGTCTTTCTCGTTGGTAAAAACTTCTAGAACAGTTGGCCCCTACGGGTTGTTCCCTGTTGGTGGTGGGAGTGCTCTCTTATGTCACTGTTAAGTATCATGGTGACTTTTGATTTCAAGTGGTCATTCTTGTCTCTTTAGCAAAGGAATCTTCTCTTTTTATTTATTGAAAGTTTTTTTAATGAAAAAAGGAGTATTGAATTTCTTATATTTATATATCAGTATCTGTCTGGATAGTCGTATGTATTTTCTTCTTTGACCTATCAAATGATGAATATCAGTTTTTTTAATATCCAGTGCTTGCATTCCTGCAGTATTTGATCTAGGGCTAGTTCTATGTTTGTGGCTGGATTTGAGTTTCAATATATTTTTAGAGTTTTTACATTTACATTCTTATGTGAGATGATTTGATTGAACTACATGTTTTTTTTATTCCTTTTGATGTGCTCTTTAGGAGTTTTAATACCAGCGTTATGCTACCTTTCCAAAATGAACTGGGAAGTTTCAATATTTCTCTGTTATCGAACACTTTAAATAACTGTTCTTTGAAGGTTTTTAATAGGATCTGACTCTTAAACAGTCTAGGCCGGTTACCTTTCTGCAGGGGAGAGTTAGTTCTTTGAGGATTTTTATTTTCTTAATTTGTTCTGTGCTTGTCTTATTCTATTTGTCTTTAAGAAGTACTAACTTGGATTTATTTATTTTTTCCCATTTATTCACTTCTGTGGGTTACTAGTCCAATTTTGCTTTTCCCATTATTAGTTTTCTCTGGTATCCTGCAGGCCCAGCTTCCTGCTCGCAGTGTTTTTAGGTCCTGGTCTCATCTGCAGTGCTTCCAGGTGTATCTCCCAGGCCGTTGGTAATGCATTGTTAGAGGTTTATGGTTTCTGCCAGTGTGTAGAAAGATAGTAGCCAAGGCCCAAAAGCGCAGGGTGCAGAGACGCAGCGGCAGTAGTGTCTGCAGAGGCTGTGGACAGCGCCCCCCCACTTCTGGAGACCAATAGCTGTGGGGAGAGTGGGCATCTGTTCCAGTGATTTAGAACAGTCTTCCAATCACAGGGGCAGGGGCTGGTGGGAGAGCCGGAAAGTCTTTCTACTTGTTGTGCAGGTGGTTCATGTTTTCAGGAGACAAATGAGGGTATGCCAGGAATTCAAATTCAGATGCAACACATGGTGGCTTCTTGACTTTGATAATAGTTTGTTTTAATTTTTACTGCTCTTGTGAGTTTTTATCTTGATCTGTTCCTTCATGGGAAATTTTTGTGAAGATCTAAGAGGCTTGGTTAGGAGTGGCTAATAAGGTGCCGCTTTGCCCCTGGAATGTGGATTGTGCAATTTAAAATTGCTTGAGAGGTTTTTAATCTCTTCTAAAACATGAAACAATTTCGAGGACTTTAGTTTCCTTTTTCATACCAGTAATTAATGTACAAATTGTAAAAGAGCTAAATTTTTCATAAACATTGAGTTTGCAGGGCCTCTATTTGCTTCTACTGCTATAAGATGATAGAGCTTCATTTCTGTAAATTTGTTTATAAATCACTTATACTATTTCAGAATCTCTACCCCCTTCCCTCTGTTTGGTAACTTGACCAGTCTCCCTCCCCGCCTTTTTTTCTCCTTTCTGTGTTTGTAAAAATAACATGTAATTTAGATGATCTCTGGGGTTCCTTTAGACTGATACTCTGTGATCTGGATTTTCCAGTGTGGAAATCTAAATGAGAATGTCTTAGAAAAGCTTCTTACTAAACTCAGTCTGCTATCCCAGCACACTTTTGTTTTCACTGGTCTTTATTAGGTACCCACAGTTTTGTTAGGTGACGTTCAGAACAATGAAAAGGCATAAACCCTGCTCCTGAGGATCTTGTGATCACCAAGGGATATTAGAAAGAAAGGAAAAGAGGGTTATGTTGGCTTTAGAGGCAAAAATTGTCCACCTGAATGGCATATCTTGAAGATTGGTTAAGGTTATTCCATATGGCTGGAAGGAAATGAAAAGCTTATTTGCTTTTCTCTTTTTTCCCCCCCTCCTCTATATTTTCTTATCGCTTTCCCAATATAAAATAAATGATGGGAGTTGATCCTGTTTATGGTATGCGGCTTAGGGCATGGGAACCTTCACCTTATTTTTTCCTCCTTGAATTGAACATGAAATTCTGATACTACAGGGCAAAGGAGAGACCAGGGTTTATGAAGACTGCATATCTTGTGAATCTTAAGTAGAGCTCTTCAATTATTAAAGGATCAACTTTTTCTCACTTTTCTGGTCAAAGTTGTTACCATAGGGAAAGCAGCTTTGAGAGATAAGAATCTTAGTTCAGTAGATGTAAAGTTTTGAAGAGGATGTTGAACCATGGCTTTAATAATAGTATTTATTTTTTTGTAGGAATAATATGCTTATTTTAGAAAATTTAGAAAATATTGGCCATAGCTCACAGTGGTGATTTTTATTTGCTATCTTTAATAGGCACAGCAACCCTACAATGGGGACCTTATTATCACCCCCGTTCTACAAATAAAGAAACTAAAACTTAGAAAGGTTACTGTATGTATTCTCCTAATTTTTCTCCCACATGTTTATAAATCCTTAAGTAAAATTTGTATCATGCAAACTATGTTTTATGACTTACTTTTTTCACCTAACAAGACATTGTGAGAGCATTTCCCATTGTTATTAAATAATTTTTGAAAACAGATTTTAATGTCTGTAATAATCTAGCTCATGAAATTGGTTTCTCAACCTTGGTGTTGCTGGAACAGATACTACTTTGTTGTGGGGCTGTCCTGTGCATTGTAGGGTCTTTAGCAGCATCACTGGCCACTACCAACTTGCTCCCATTAGCACCCCTCCTTCCTCTAGCTGAGATAAGTAAAAATGTCTCCATTGCCAGATGAATGTCCCCTGGGGGGACAAAATGAACCTGGGTGAGAATCATTGATTTAAGCTTGTGTATTCTATCTATATGAAGAAGCAGGTTCATGCTATTCAGGCTACATTTATCAGCTCCTAATTTCAGCAGCTGTTTTTCTGTTAATATATTTTTTTCAGTAATAGTCGTGCCTGAAAGTTGAAAATTAAACAGTATTATTTGCATTCATATAAGGATGTAATTGCTTATCCATCCTCTTTCCAATGGGGAGTCATCCCGGGAGCTTCGACCATGGTTGTTTTATTGTAGGTGAATTCCATTATCTCCATGTCACTTTCTTAAAAAGTTTGGTCATTGAGGTAGCTGTATTACCTTGTGTTATTAATGGAAACAAGAAGTTACTTTCTGCTTCTGTATGTAGTTTTCTTGAAATGTTTTTGACACTTCACAAGGATAGTCATCTTTTCATATTAAAAAAAAGATCATTTTGTAGTAGAACTATAGCATACAATTAATAGTTACAGTTGCCCTTTCAAGGAAGTAGCATTCTTTTCTTGAGGCTGGTGGGGGGGGGGGTGCAATACAAAACAAATTAAAATTATTAATCCTTGATTAATTTTGAGCCTTAGATTGCTTATTAAAGGGCTAAAGCCATATGTAGGCATGCTTGGGTATAGTTTAAAGTAATGCTTAGAATTAGCTTTTCATAAAAAATGCTTTTATCCTCATTTTGTCTATAGTAATTATCTCTCTGTGATGTGGTGTTGTATTTTAGGGAAATAGAAACTGAAATATAAAAGTCACCATAATTGCTCAGGATCCCATGACTGGGATAGAAACAGCAGGAGGTACAGATGAGCCCCCCCAGCTTCCTCTCCAGTAGTATTTGCTTTAGAACAGTGTCTCCTGTGCACGAGCTGCCTCGATTAGCAGAGTCCGTGGTTCAGTCTCAGTACATGAGTGCTAAGTGCTAGCTTGTGTTCCGGGGACGACTATTTGTAAGGTATAAATGCCCCACTCAAGGTTCCTGCATCTTCTGGGTACCTTAATGGAAGGTTGTTGGTAATTCTTTCCAGGGCCCCTTGGAACTTCGGGGATAGTTGTGGTAAGAAAGGCTTCAGTGGAGAGGCAAGGGGTAGGGCAGGAATGGAAACAAGAACGTAGAAATTGGCTCAAGAAGTTTGGCCATACGTTATATTATGCTAGTTGTGGTGAGCTTGTATTCCTTCAGTAATAACATTAATAAAAAACCAATAAGACTAGAGAAGCTTGTCTGTGAAGGCCAGGAGAGAGAAAGGGCAATAGCTCAAAAGGGAACTTCTGCTAAAGCAGTCCTTCATTTAATCTTTTTTATTTATTTGCTTTTATTTTAAAATATTATGAACTCTGAGCACTGTATTGAAGGTGACATCATGTTAATGTAAAACACTTGGCTTTCTGCTACATCAGAATACCTAATTGGGCATCTTTTGTCTTAGTATGTATGGATGATTTATTAAATTACCATGGCATATAGACAGAGTCCAACTGAAAAGAAATACCTTTTTCCTTAGCCTGTTGTTTTTGTCTATTTGTAATATCTTTTTTCTTAGCCTGTTGCTAAACATTGTCCCCAGAGGTATCATGGTTGTTTTTTCAGAGTATGCTATAACATATGAAAGATATGGCTACCTCTTCAAAGAACTTACTTTCTAGATGAGCAGATGTAGTAATTGAGAAAAGGAGATTATTTGTGACCTGTTGGTAATTTGAGGGGGCATTATATGGATAAGCAGTCTCTCATATTCTCTTTATCAGGAGGGTACCTGTGGTTATTTTGTTTTGGAAAAGGTCGCAATTAAGATTAGTTATGGAGGTGGACTTGGCCCAGTGGATAGGGCATCCGTCTACCACATGGGAGGTCCACGGTTCAAACCCCGGGCCTCCTTGACCCATGTGGAGCTGGCCCATGCGCAGTACTGATGCGCGCAAGGAGTGCCGTGCCATGCAGGGGTGTCCCCCGCGTAGGGGAGCCCCACGCACCAGGAGTGCGCCCGTAAGGAGAGCCGCCCAGCGCGAAAGAAAGTGCAGCCTGCCCAGGAATCGTGCCACACACGGAAAGCTGACACAAGATGATGCAAGAAAAAGAAACACAGATTCCCGTGCCGCTGACAACAACAGAAGCGGACAAAGAAGACACAGCAAATAGACATAGAGAACAGACAACTGGGGTGGGATGGGAGATGGGGAGAGAAATAAATAAATAAATAAATCTTAAAAAAAAAAAGATTAATTATGACTTCCTATTAGTATTATTAAGCCCCTTAATTATTTGGCCTCACTGCTATCTTCTATCTAAATAAATACTTTATTTCTTCTTAAGTAGATTCTTGAACTATCAGTTTTTTCCCCCACATTTTAATCAAGAGAGTGGTATTCTGCCACTGCCTTAAAGCACTAATTATTGTAAACTGTAAGTTCTTGATTTTAATCATTCCCTATCATAATCATTACTTGATAACTAGTGAAAATTGTATTTGAATAATATGTTTCCTTATTGATGACGCCAAGTCCTCTTTTGTGATTCTGTAGAAGTAATACACTATTCAGGGGAACAGTGTGGGGGAGAATCAAGGTAAATCTGCTACTTGTTAGAAGCAGTTGTGACAATACCTTTTTGAAAAATTATTGCAGGAGAAATTAGGTTCTTTTTTTGTGTGTGTGTGTTTTCCCGTGTTAGGTCTCTTCTGTCGTTTTTGGAAGAGGTTCTAGAGTCTTTTGAACATATGTAGATAACCTATATTGTGCTTGTATATTTACTTATAACATTATAGTTTCGAATAAATATTGTATTAGTCAGGGCCTCTAGGGAAACAATCTACAGGAGAGATCTGTAAATATTATGAGATTGTATAAAATTGTCACATAGCTATAGGGATGCGCAAGTCCAAATTCTGTAGGGCAGGCTGCAAGCAGGGAACTCTGATGAAATCCTCTGTGAATTCCCCAGAAGAAGCTGGCTGACCTGAGTAGGGATAGAAATTCTCTTCTGACTTCTGAAAGCATTACTTTTCCTTTTCAAGCCTTCAAGATTGGATAAGCTTTTTGTCATTGTTGAAGGCAATCTCCTCAGTTGATTGTAGAAATAATCAGCCATAGATGCAATCAACTTACTAATGATTTAAGTCCACAAAATGTCCTCACAGTAACAAGCCAAAACTTGCTTAACCAAACAACTGGGCACCATTACCTGGCCAAGCTAACCCATGAACCTAACCATCACAATTACATAGTTTTTGTCTACTTATAATATCTTTTTTCTTAGCCTGTTGCAGGGAATGGATCTATTCTGTAAGCAATTATTTGTTGTGCTTTTGAGATTCAAATTACGAGTTCTCATTGAGTTACAGTATAATTTCAGTCATGCTTTTTAAGAAAAATTCTTGTATTTGGCACCAACTCTTATTTTTTGTTTTCCTTTTGTCTTCTTTAATCAGTAGTGATCAAAAAGAAATCATGGGGCTCCTGTGAAGTGAATTCTTTGTAAAGAGAAACTGTTTTTTAAAATCAAAATTTCCTAAAATTCAGATGTTCTGATAATGGATTTTGATGCTATTTTTCCATCTTAAACTTGCCTGGCTTACTACTGTCAGTTTTGACTATTTTAACTCTCCTTAAGGTAATTGGAGTTCTAGGGAGAATGTTTTGGTGGAGGAGGCCTTTATTTTATACCTTCATACCCATTGCGATATCCATTTGCTGTTTATTAATGAGTTCCCCCCCCACCCCCCGTGGACATTAAAACTGTTAAAAGCTTTAAAAATTTTTTTAAGTGAGAATTTCTTTTGAGTATGCTTGTGTTTTCTGATTGTATCTAGCTTTAAAACATTGGATATTAAATGGATCTGCCTCTAGCCAGATATAGCTGATGAAATGAGACCAAATAAAATGCCCATCTTATTAAAATTCCTGGAGGTTCAGCCTGCGGTCTCTCTCTCCAAGGTGAAACTGGATGGGATAAAGGCCAGCTTCATAGAGTGAGATTGAGAATTGTCTAGGAATGCTTACCTGGTAGTATTTTCTACTAGCCTAACATGGACTTTTTTCCATAAGGTATCTCACCTCCCCTTCACTATAGCTAGTATCATTTTATTTTGCAAAAAAAAGACTGGATTTTAATAAAGAAATATTGTTCAGAAATAAAATTTTAAGTTCTGTATTAATCAACAATATAAAATGTGATAATCTTTCTTTCACCCCCCAGAATTCACGGGACAACAAATTTTAAAAAGTAAAATTCAGATCTCCATTTCGACTGTAACAATGGTATCATATAAAATATATTAATGGGGAATTGGAGGTGGCTTAACTGATTAGAGCGTCCGCCTACCATATGGGAGAGTCCAGGGTTCAATACCCAGGGCCTCCTGACCCACGTGGACTGGCCCATGCACAGAGCTGCCGTGCACAAGGAGTGCTGTGCCACACTTTGTGCCTCATGCACAATGAGTGTGCCCTGCAAGGAGAGCCACCCTGCATGAAAAAAGCGCAGCCTGTCCAGGAGTGGCACTGCACAAGTGGAGAGCTGACGCAGCAAGATGACATAAAAAAAAAAAAAAGACACAGTTTCCCAGTGCTGCTGAGGGTGCAAGCGGACACAGGAGAATGCATAGTGAGTGGACACAGAGAGCAGACAACGACAGTGGGGGGTGGGAAGAGAAATAAATAGAACAGGTCATATATAGATGTGTTTTTGAAAGTTGTTGATAGAAATAAAATAGAATGAAAAAATATAGAATCTATCAGTTATAAACACCAAAAATTTTTCTTGTGTAGGAATTTTAAACTATTATGTGAAAAGAAAAATGCAGTATTTCATTGGTATACAAATCCAAATTAGGTAATTGGGCTTCCTCCATGAAAATTTACCTTAGGGCATTAGTAGCAAATTACTCAACAGATTTTAAGTAGAAATACTTAATTGCTTTAATTTGTTATTCTCCCAAATTGTTCTCCCCTTTTAAGTTTGAAACTCAGTTAAAAATGGCAGTGATGTGAAATTAATTTTTTAGATAGTGTTCTAGAATCCTATAGGATGGTTTAAAGGACTTGCCTTTAATTAAAAGTGCTATACCCTTAGTGAAAATCCATGTTAGTTGAGGAATTGATTCTTTTTAAAGGAAAGCTGCAGATTTTTCATGTATGGGTAAATGTCACTCTGTTCATATCTTGGCTTAGCTGCAAGTCAGGACTTGTACTATTCCACTAGGTTGTCATAGAAACACAGTTAACTGTCATCTTAACTCAGACTGTTGATGGTTTTATTTGTAGGTTTGCAAGATTATTAAAATTTAACAAAAGTATTGATTTGCTTTTTATTAACACTGGGTTGTTTACCAAGGAAGTTTAAACTGCATGAAAGCCTTTTTCCTGTTTAATTTTTTTTTAAATTAAAGTGAACTTTATATTAAATTTGCTTGATTTCTTTGTTTTGTTTTTTATTTAAAATGTGATATATAGTCTGCAGCAGTAGAATAACCTCTGTGAATTGTGGTTTTGAATCACTTTCCATTTTCTTTGTTTACAGCAAGGAAAAAGAACCTTAAAAATTCACCTTTCTCTTGCTTTTAACTTAACTTAAAAGATACCTGTCAGAAAAGCATGAAATGGAACATCAAGTACCTAATATTGGCGTTTTCATTTTATTTATGGGTTTGAAGCCTAGCACAGGAATGCTTCAGTGAACTGTGCTGTGAAAGTATTTATTTTTGTATATTTATGTGAGAGAAATTATTTAGTTTTCACTTACAAATAAGACAGGCAAACTTTATTTACAGTAACTTTATCTAATGGTCCATGGATGAATGCTTTAATGCAAAATAGTCAAGAGGCTAGAATTAACTTTTCACATTGGATGCACATTTGATGCCCAGACTTGAGCAACATGTGGCATCTTCTTATAAAGACTAACACTCAGGATTCAATTTGTATTTAGTACGTTTATTTCAGAATGCACACATCAGCTGTGCCACATTTAATGTTAACTTTGTAATGATTTCTATTTCTTGCTTGTAGGTACATAAGTAGAAGCGTTTATTTTTTGCTTTTTGTCATCTTCCATTCTTTAAACATGGTAAATTAGCTATTTGGTATTTCATATTAACTGCATATCACTTTTTAACTTGTAACCACTCCTTGGGGTGGGTTGATTATCATTAGGTACTTTCTTAAAGAAATGTCAGGCCCTTTCGATAACCAAGCTGTTAATACTTCCTTTTGTTGCTATTAATTCTTAACATTATTCCTGTGAAGTTAATGGTAGGTACACCATCTTTGTTTTAACACTGTTACTAACTCAACTACTAGCTTGTGTATACTTGGATAGGAAAATTTAAGACTGCTCATCAATAGACATGTAATGCTGATTTTTTTTCCACCAGTTTTATTGCTCTTAAAGTTTTATTCCTACAATGGTAACTTGCCTCCATGATGATCCCCAGTGACCCTCGCCTCCTATTAGTCATGCCCTTTTGTTGCCCCCACTTACACTGAATTGTAGGTGACTGGTATGATCAGTAGAATATTGGAGCAGTGAGAGATTGTGACCTCTGAGGCTAGATTGTATAATACATTGTGCCTTCTGCCTGATTCTCTTTGGATAACTCTCTGAGGGAAGCCACCTGCCTTGTTCTGAGAACACTGGGCTTTGCCTTCTACACCATTTGTGTCTTGAAATCACTTAAAAATTTCTGATTCTCAGTTCTTATAGCTGTAAAATGGCATAATTATATTTAGTTTTTCATAGTGTTATTTTTTAAGTCGGGATGAAATGAGATACCAGATGTATAGCTCCTAGCATGATGTTTGAGATATCCCTTCCTTTCTGTTGACCTACAAATCAGCCCCTCACCGTGTGAAGATGCAGTTCTTTACCCCCAAAATAAAGACCTCCATAGGCTCTTGAGTTCGCATTCTCTGCGTGGTATCTTTTTTGATTAACAGTCTTCAGTACACCAGCATTTATTACTCTCCAAGTCATTTTTCTTTTACTTAGTTTTCTTTTTACCATGTAAGTGTGATTTTCTTCATATTTATCTTGCTTGGGGTTCCAAAACTTATTGAACCTGTGGGTTGATGTCTTCCCGGTTTTGGATATTGTCAATTGTTACCTCTTTAAAAGTTGCTTCTGCTCCCCACCCCCTTTTCCTAAGGAGGTACCAGGGGTTGAACCCAAGACCTCGTATATGGTAAGTAGGTGCTCATCCACTGAGCTATGTTCCCTCCCCAATGAGAGTTGATTTTTTCATTTGTTTGTTTGTTTTTAGAAGGTACTGTTTGTTTTCAGGAGGTACTGGGGATAGAACCCAGGACTTCATAGCTGAGAAGCAGGTGTTCAACCACTTAAGCTGTATCTACTTCCTCTTCCCCTTCTTTTTTGTTATCCTTCTGTGACTGTAATTAAATGTATATTAGACTGTTTCACATCTCGTACATTCTTTTTCTTTTCAGTTTTATTTATTTATTCCCCCCTACCCCACCCCACTGTGTTGCTTGCTTTCGCACTCTGTTTGCTGTCTGTTCTCTGGTACATTCTTTTCTCTCTTTTTCTGCACTAGACTTCCCTTTGGATTTTTTTTTTTAAATAAATAGTCTTATATACATTTTTCTTCCCCCTGAGATGGCACCCGTGTCTGTGTGCTCATTGTTTCTGGTCATCATTTGCATTAATTGTCTGTTCCTTGTCTGCTTCTTGTCTGTGTGTTCTTTAGGAGGCACCAGGAACTGAACCAAGGACCTCCCCTGTGGGAGTTGGGTGCTCAACTGCTTGAGCCACATCCGCTCCCTGCTCATTTTCTTTTTGCTCATTGTCTCTTTTTGTTTTTTTTCCCAGTGTCTGCTTGCTGTCTGCTCGTTGTTTGTTTGTCTTCTTTGGGAGGCATCGGAACCAAACTCAGGACCTCCCATGTGGGAGACAGGGGCTGAGTTGCTTGAGCCACATTAGCTCCATGTATATTTTTTATTGACCTCTTTTCCATTTCATTATTCCTATTTTCTACTTAGTTAATTTTGTATAGAACCATCTATTGCATTCTTAATTTCAAGTCTAAGATTTTTGTTTAATTGTTCTTTACAGACTCTGGTTTTCTGTTAAAAATTTCTATAGAATTTCAGCTATATACTTTGTTTTTTTCCTCCATTTTCCTGAATATACTAGTGATATTTATTTTACAGTCCTTTTCTGCCAACTCCAATATCTGGGACACTTTTGGGATTGTTTTTATGATCTGGTTTTGTTTTGTTTTCTTGATTCTTGATCATTTGGTCCATTCTTGTGGCATGCCTGATAATTTTTATTGAATTCTTAGCATTGTGTCTGGAAAATTTTATGGCTCCAATAGTTTTTTTCTCCAAAGCGGAGTAACTTTTTCCTTTACTGGACAGAAAGTTTGGGGCCATGCACCTTAATCCAATCAGGAATTGAACTGAGTCAAGGTTGGATTGGTGTTTTGGTAAGCTCTCTTTTGAGTTCCCTGGTGACCAACTGTGAATGTGTGGTGTTCACTAGAACCCCATTTTCTGATGGCTCCTGCTATAGCCCTTATCTTCTCTGCACATCAAGACAGCTAATTTGCTTTTGTGAGGCTTCCTACTCAGCTTCTTAGGCTCATACCCCATGCAACTGTAGAAATTTGCGTTTGTCTTCTGGGGAAAACTGAGTAACAAACTCACTTCTCTTCCTTTTTATTCCATTGGGCTCTTGACTCCTCAGTTCTCCATCCCCACAAGTATAGAAGGCTTGCTGCTTTCCTTCTACCCTGCACTGGCTATCTTCCTAGCCAGAGTATGGAATCCTCAACCTTTTGCCTTGCACCCAGAATTGGTAGATGCCTCTAGGAAGCAAGTGGCTGTGAATGCCAGCTCACCAATCCTTGGTTTCACCACTGTCCTGGAATCTTGACCCTTCTAATTCTGGTTGCCTTAACAGCCCTTTGATATCTTTAGATTGATGTATATTTCATTAAGCCTTTCTAGTTATTCTGGATGTGCTTCAAATTACTCTAATATTAACTGAAAGGCAAAGACTCTACAATTATTTCTGAAGGAGATGCAAATGAATAGATTATTTTTGTGAACTTCTCTTTTGACTAGTTTTGTCTTATCATTTATTATTTTCTGTATATAGTAAAATAAAATCTCTTTCTGAATCATTATTATATAATTTTTTATAATAATACTTGATCTGGTAATTCATGGCCATTGTATTAGTCAGCCAAAGAGGTGCTGATGCAAAATACCAGAAGCCTGCTGGCTTTTATAAAGGGTATTTACAGATACCAGGCCATAAAGTATAAGTTACTTCCCTCACCAAAGTCTGTTTTCACATGTTGGAGCAAGATGGCTGCCAGCATCTGCCAGGGTTCAGGCTTCCTGGGTTCCTCTCTTCCCAGGTCTTGCTTCTCTCTGGCTCACGTCCTCTGTTTTCTCAACAAGGTCAGCTGTAGATTATAGGGTGAATGACTCTGTCTCTCTCCCTGGGGTTTCTGCCTTGTCTAAGGAGCCGTCTCTATTCCTCTTTGTTCTTTTCCTGACTCAGGTCCTGTCTTTCCAGGGCTTACTTCTCTTTCCTCTGTGTGCTTACTTCCTGGGGCTCCAGCTCGAGACTTCAGCATCAAAATCCAAATCAAAACTCCAACATCAAAGTCTCCAACTCTGTCCTTTGCCATGCCTTTTATCTGTAAGACCCCACCCACCAAAGGGTGAGGATTCAACACCCTACTGATGTGGCCCAATCAAAGCCCTAATCATAATTTAATCAGGCCCAGGTACAGACCAGCTTCCAAACATAATCCAGTATCTATTTTTGGAATTCATAACTGTATCAAACTGCTACAGCCATTATAATCAATGTTGATTACTAACTTTACCCCTATAACTATGAAGATTCAGAATATCCTATGATACTGTAACCAACTATGAGATTGAATATATAGAGTTAATCATAATCATGTAAAAGGATTACAAAATTTTTTAAAGATAAGTGTGTTTATTCAGATGAGAATTAACAATACATTATCTAATATAAACTGATTAAATGATGATTGTACATGGATCCTCAGTTATTTAAAATAAATATAGAAAGATTTTTATCTAAAGGGTGAGTTTACATTTTGCTTTACATAACATTTCTAGTTTTCTTTTACTTTGATTTTTTAGTAATTATTATTTTCTAATTAAAAATCTAGATTTCTTCAAATCTGAAAACAATGTATACTCTTGAAATAGAAAACTCATGTATTTTTGAGGTTCTTCATATTCCTCTGCCATTGCTATAAGTGTATGTGTCCGTGAGACCACAGTGATCCAAACCTTTTATTGGCATATGTCTGCATAGTAGTCCAGGCAATTTTGTGACCATTTAATATGCCAAAGTTGGTTAATTTCAACAGTAAGCATGCATAGGCCTGTTTTTAACTTTTGAATTTATTCTATCAGTGAAATTGTAGCAGATGGTACACCCAGTTGGAAAAACGAAAACATGAAGGTCTTAACTTTTTAGCTGTCATGGTAGTTAATGACAAGATCTTTGAGGGAACCATCTCTTATCCCCCTTAACAACTGTGCTTTGGGTCTTTGACTATTTGAAACAAGTCCCTGATACCTGTAGTTTTCTCTGCTTTTTTTACAGGAAGAAGAAAGTGAAGAGGAACCCAAACTGAAGTATGAAAGACTTTCCAATGGGGTAACTGAAATTCTTCAGAAGGATGCAGCTAGCTGCATGACAGTGCATGACAAGGTAAGGTAGCGCTTTGGGAGTTTTCTTTTGTAAGCCATTTCTATTGTAAGTTTGTTTATAATTTGGAGTCCTGATGGTTTTTGGTGGTGTTTTTTTCCAGTGATTGTGTCTTCCTGCTTCCCTGCCACTCTACCTCCCCACCAATTAAAAACAAAACAGCAAAAAATATGAAATGTAGATGTATACACACCCACCCCATCCCAGTGCAAAACACTCCAAGGGTGTATCAAATAGAATTTAGAAAATGATTTATAGGAAGTGGTTCTTGGAAACTCTGTCACTTAATCCTTAAATGATAAGGGTTAGGTACGGAAAGTATTATGATTAGAAACAGTGTGGAGCTCAGTGTTTTCAGAAGAGTAGAAGAGATTGCCTTAGAGGTGTTAGGAATCAGTAGAAATTGTTATTCATATTTACATGCATGAGTTAATATAGCCCACATCTGAGGCCTCGCCATAACAAAACCCCCATCAACTATCTGAAGCTAGGTTATGTACTGTATAGCACTTTTCGCCTATTCTTGGACCCAGACAATCTGTGTCAAATGAAAATTTTGGAGGCCAAAATTCCTTTCCACTATTCCCCTCTTCCCCGTCAGCCTTAGTGCCTGCATAAAAAGCCAACTCCCCCACTCTGTTACGGGCATTGTCACTTCGTTTCCCACCCTACCCCCTTGGGTTTCTTTTTACTTCAGATTTCATTCCATTGTAAGTAGATTCCTATACTCCCTCAACATTTTAGGAGAATGCTTGCTTTTTCTGTTGCCTTACCAGAAACCTTCTCCTTTGAGGCTCATACCATTTGGCTGCACCACAATCTACGTTATCTCATTGCTGCCATCTGCCACCTTCTTTGTCACTTTTACCCACTCACTGAAGATGGCCTTGTAGTTTGTCCACCTGATTTAATTCCAGCGACTTTCACCTCTGTCCTGTTTTATCTCCCCACCATAAAGGCCATGCTCTGAATGGTGTCAGTACCTGGAATTTGGAGATGACCCCCTTTTATCTTCCAAGATTTTGTCTTCTTTTTCCTACTACGTCTGTACTTTGACTTTGTGGAGGCTTGGTTCCTTATCCATTCCTTCCTTTAATTTTCTATTCAGTATCCACCAAAGCTTTAATTGTTCCAACCCTACTGTACCAGCATCTTCATTCTCTTACATCCCTAGCCTCAGCCATACTTTCAACTCTGATTTAGCTGTTGAAATTATTAGCTGCTCTCTAATAATCAGAGCAGCTGAGTGCTGGTACAGTCTCATACCCAAGTAAATTTATCCTTCTTCAGCTCGTTTAGTCCTCAACACCCCTCTCAGACCCTGTCCTTTAACTCTCAGAGAATGACATAATTGCTGCTTACCTAAGAAAATTAATCAGCATCACCCTGAATTCCTAACCCCTTTCCCAACTCATCTGAATCTGTGCCCATCCTCAATACATTTTCCTTCAGTTTGAGAGGCACAGGTTTTCTTCCGCCTGTTTGGGGATCTTTTTGTTCACTTTTCCGTCTCTGCATCTCATTCCCTCCTTTCTCTCCTAGGACTTTGCTCCATCAGCCACCCTCTTTCTTTTGTTTCTTTAACCTTCTACTCTACTGACTTTTCTTTCTCAGTGATTATCAGCTTTAACCCACATCTTAAATCACAAAGCTCTTTGACCTTAACATCTCCCTTGTTCCACAGTCCTCTTTCCTCCCTTTTTTAAGTGAGTGGTGCAGTCATCATCATAAATCAATTTTAGAAAGAACATTTTCATTCCCCTGTGAGGATTCCATATGACCGTTCACCGTACCTTCATTCTTTTACCTAACCCTGGTCTCTGGCAACCCTCCTCTGTTCTCTGCCTCTCTAGATGTGCCTATTTTGGGCATTTCATATAAATGGAATCATACACTATTTGGTCTTCTGTGTCCAGCTTCTTCCACTTAGTGTAATATTTTTGAGGTTCATCTATGATGTAGCAAGTACTTTATTCCTTTTTTTCCATTGTATGGACCCCACCACATTTTTCTCTAATCATCAGTTGATGAATATTTCTATATGTATTCATATATATATGAACTCCCCTTTATTCTAAACTCATAACATCATTTCTGTTATTTCACATTATTTACTTCCACTGTCCTCTTAAGGTTTGGTATTTCCTAGAATTTGGTCCTTGGTGCACTTTCCTTCTTAATTTGTACTTCTCTTGGTTTTAAATTTCATGATTTCTGTGACCATCTACATGCTAACTTTTGCCAGAAAATCATGCTTATTTATCCAGGTGCCTCTTAAACATCTCCACCTTCTGTTCAGTTTTTATCTGAAACTCCATATGTCTACAATGAACTCATCTTCTTTTCCCTCTAAATTTACATCTATGTTTTCTGTCCCATTTGGTGAGACCATCTCATCTGTGATCTAACTAAAGATGACTCCTTCTCCCCTCTCAACCCAGTCATTCCCTAGTCCTGTTGATTTTTTTTTTTTTACTATCCCTCTCCTACTTTAAGCCTTCATCCCTCATCATCTCCTGCATGTACTTTGTAAATAGAGGAATCTCATGTGCCTCTAATTTTTCCACTTTACATCCATCTGCCACTTGGTTGCCTGAATGGTCTGTTGAAAATACAAATTCTAAAACCCTTCTATGATTCTCATCTACTAAATAAAATGTAAGCTCCTCGTGTAGTATATAAAAGGCCTTCCAAGATCTTGCCTCCTGCTTAAGTCCTTCCACTTTCTGCTGCAAGGAGCTCTGGCAGCAACACTTGGCTATTTTTCCTCAGGACATCCCTTCCAATCTGATTCTAACTCCCAATCTCACCTACTTGAATTGAGTCGCACCCTGAGCCCCCTGTTCTTCTTTTCAGGTGTTCATTTCTCCCTGAATCTAAAACATAGACTTCTATCAGTTTTCTTTCAGATTAGTTTTTACTCCGTCTGTAAATCATTAACCTTCCAGAAATTCAAATCTGATCATGTGATCCTTCTTCAATAGAATTTTTTATTGGCTTCCTGATTTGGATGTCTTTATGATTTGGACACCCTGACCCACTCCAACCCCATACTATCTGCTTTCCTCTAATTTCCTACCTTTTCTCTTTCCTTAATTATTCAAATGCCTCTTATGAGGCAGGCTATCCAAGCCTCTCTCCGTTCTCTTCCCTTGGGCGCAAATGGGATTCTTGAGCCATAATGAAGCTACTTGTAAATTTTTCAGCTTTGTCCTGCTTTTTGTGTGATTTCCTGCCTTTGAGAAAGTTGTGTCCCTTCTGCTAGAAATGGTCTTTGCCATAGGCCTGCCTCACTTGCTTCTGTGTCACTTCATTCACTCCTCTTTAGCTTAGAATAGGGTCTTAGAGATACCTTCATTTTTAGCATACTGCTTAAGTTTAATTAATCATTTCTCTTTTTGCATTTATCTCCCTCATTAAACATAATCCTCTTAAGGAAGGAGATCATGTTCTCTAAATCTTTGAGCCACACTTGCTCATTGGCTAAGCATAAAATAAATGCTTTTTGAATATTTGTTGAATGAACCATTTAATGATTAAAATAAGAAAGTGTCCCTGCCCTGAGATCAAACTTTATCAACACCATACTCAAACAACTTGGCTGAAGTGCCTGATGATTGGGAACTATAAGCAAGGGTAACTTTTAGAACATGTACTCTAAATCTGAGGGCCATGCTTGTATTTAAGTGAATTGGTATCTAGTTCAGAGTATCTTGGCTCTTAATTCTGACAGGGAAGTCACATTAATTCCTGAAACTTACTTCCTCATCTGTAATTGAAGACGTTTCTTGCTCTAATACATTGAATACTATAAAACACTATGCAAATGATAGATGTTATACAGCTGGCCAAATTTAAAATCTGCTTCTTTTTGTTTCCATTTTGGTCCAAAGGACTACTTATCACCTCTACTACTTACTTTCTTACATAAAATCACATCATTCATAGTAAAATCAATTATACTCATAGATGGTTCAGAAGGATTGGATGCCCGGTCTGAGAATTTATAAGATAAGTCAAGTTTCTGTAGACATGAAAGGGGCTATTAACGGATAGAGCATCCACCTACCACAGGTCCAGGGCTCAAACCTAGAGCCTCCTGACCTGTGTGATGATCTGGCCCACGCGCAGCGCTGACGCGTGCAAGGAGTGCTGTACCATGCAGGGCAGGGGTGTCCTCCATGTAGGGGAGCCCAGTGTGCAAGGAGTGCGCCCCGTAAGGAGAGCCGCCCAGCGCGAAAAAAATGCAGCCTGCCCAGGAATGGTGCCGCATACACACGGAGAGCTGACGCAGCAAGATGACGCAACAAAAAGAAACACAGATTCCCGGTGCCGTTGACAAGAATACAAGTGGACACAGAAAAACACATAGCTAATGGTCACAAAGAGCAGACAACTGGGGGCGGGGAATAAAATTTAAAAATAAATAAATAAACTTATTCTTGTCTCTCCTAGATGAGTACTTCCAGATTAAAAAAAGAGAAGGATTCAATAGTTACAAAAGCTTACAGCTTTTGATGACTGTAAGGAGAGTCAAATGTAAAGGATTTGTATTTATCCCATCACACTTGGGGCTAATTTGGCATTTTTTGGTTGTATTTTAAGTAGTTGCAAAGCATTAACAAATGAAAGTATGACTCATCCATAATTTTAATTAGGTAAATTTTTAAGAACTGTTTTTTAAAGGGTGTAGCAATTATTTAATCCAAGTGAGGAAAGATTTTCCTAAACAAAAGGTAGTTTGTCATAAAAATCATTGTGAAATTTTTTTGTAAATTGTTCTAAAGCTATTACCGTTTTAGGTCAAAGCCCTGTAAAAATCAAAATAATAATTTTATGCTGCCTTTCTATCTTAAATAGTAAATGAATGGAACTAACAATCTTGAAAAAAAAATATGGAGAGGAGTTTATATTTGGGCAAAGTACCCTGCATAAAACCTTTAAAAGTTCCATAAAATTAAAGCATAATTGGAAATTCAAAAAAGGGTTTCCAGAGGCCTCAAAGAATGAAGCGATATTAAAGCCATTTTAAGGATTCAAGCTCCCTTAGTTTTCTAACAAATGAAATACAGTATTTATGAGAATCAATACTGTCAGATACTTGGGGTGCAGTGAGGTTTTAAGACCCATTTTTATACCAGAGATAGCCTCAGAATGAAGTAGAATATGTTTGTTTTTAGTTAGTATTATGTGGTGTTTTCCTGTTCAAAATAGTGCCTGATTGTCACTGTGGAGAAAAATTTTACCATCATTCGAATTCTCTATTTATGATTAATTCGAATGTTGCTGTTGTTATTTTGCTTGGGAAGAAACATCCTTGTTTGGTTTAAATATTCAGACTAATTTCCCTCCAGAATTACCTTTTCCCCTTTCCCTTCCAGGGCTAAAGCCTCCTGTTTCCACCAGGCCTGCTGTCTGCCCTGGATGACTAATCGTCATGGCACCTGGTGCATTCAAGCAGGCCTGTGCAGCGGAATCGTCATACCTAGTTATGTCGGCACACCTGATGTTTTATTAACCAGTATTGATTTTTTTACCCGGGGGACTTTTTTCTTCCTGAAAAAAGGCAACCTTGCAGGAGGGAAAGGCATTGCTGGGGCTGAATTTCTAATGAACCCCTTCTTTCCCTTTTTTGTGACTCCTCTTTAATGTAGTGTCATATTTTAAGTGCCTGAACTGAAATTTCATTTTAAGCAATTTCATTTTGATAAATCCTTTTAAATCTTGACTTTCTGTAAGGTTATTTATTTTTTTAAAAACGTGCTGCTTGACTGAAACGCTTAGTAGTGCTTGTAAATTTGAGCATTTCATTATAGGCTGCAATGAAGCATGCTCATATGCAATGAAATACAGGGAATTTAGGACTATTTGAGTAATGCTTAAAGAAAAAAAAGAAGAAGAAAAATCTCGTGTCTTATTTCAGGTCATCCTAAAGTTCTTTCTGATTTGTTTAGGATTAATTCAAGAATTAAAGAAACAATGGGTGTTATGAATCAGTTTTGTATTATAAGATGAATATGCAGGTCAGCAATTATTTTGTGGCAGAAAAATTTTGTGTGTGTGTCTTGAATATAAATATTTGCGCTCAGTATTTTAAATGAACTTTTGTGGATGCATTGTAAAATTAACCCATCTGAGTATTTTCCTTCCTCAGTATACCATGGATTTTCCAGGCTCAAAAAAAAGAGAATATTTTGTTGTTTGCATTAAATTTTTAAATATACACAATTTACACATTTGCCAAAAATTTATTGGAGTTTCTTAATAATTCTTTTCTAACTTTTGAGTCCCACTGTAGGTTTGGTCGTGCTTTCCCAGCCGCACTTTTAATTTACTGCCTCAGTCCATCAGGCATTGTGTAAATACTGCATACATACCTGTAGTTGTCAGTAGATGAGGGCCCTTGTGAGTCATCTGACAGCTAGCTTGCACTATCATAATAAAGTTGGCTTCTGGCCTCTTCTGCTACTTTGGTAAAGCTGGAAACAAGCTTCTCCAAGGAATGCCTTTATTCTGGCACATTGCAAAGCACTTACACATTAAGTATCTTGACTTTGAAAATAGTTTTATTGCTAATTATGTATTAATAGGATATTAATATACTGACCACTCTGTTCTTCTTACAGTTTTTGGCATTGGGCACACATTATGGCAAGGTTTATTTACTTGATGTCCAAGGAAACATCACTCAGAAGTTTGATGTAGTAAGTACACTATAAAATTATGTACGCACTAAACTTCCTGCTAAAATTTTGTACTATAGAATGTTAATTTTATCAGTTTGTTTTAATAACATAGAGTAATATGTATTTTAATTTATACAATAAAAGAAAAAGAAAGACTCTTTAGCAGTTAAATTAGAGTGCATAAGAATATAACTGAACTTTATAGTAAATTTTTAAACGTGGCCTTATAAAGAAAGAGATCCTTCTATACACATTATATATTTTGATAGGTTTCTTTTGTATATAAACTCAGTTTTCTGTCTATCTTTATAAATCTATTTGATGGCAGTTCTTTAGTTCATTGTAACCATTTGGCCTTAAATGGAGTATTTAAAATTGTCCTATATATATTCTTTTTGAAGTGTACTGGTGAAGAATTTCTAGATGGACTATTATTAAAACAAGAACTACTTAAGGCTTTTTAAAAAGTCAATAATGGTGTGGATTTACATACTCTGGGGATTTGGGAAATCCTTAAAGTATGAGCCTCCTCATTTGGCAGCTAATGTCAACTGTAAATACATTCCCCATCATCTTACCAAGATGACAAATGTAATTGATAATTGATTGATTAGCTTCCTGGTACAGTTTATCTCTTCTAAGTATATGAAGCTAATAATTTTATGTGAATGTTTTGATGGTCAGATGCTTAGGGGATTCTGTTGGTTGAAAGCAAAGAACCAGGTTTTTTATCTTTTTAATTGTAGTTTGGAATCACTAAGGTTGAATGACGCTTGACTTTTGTGTTAGTATGAAGAAATTCCATGGTTGTGTGAATATGAGCATTGGGAGGGTGGGCAGTGTTTGAAGAAAGCATCAGCACTTGTCAAAGGTTCCATCATAAGGCATTCATGGAGTTCGCAAAGGAGATCATAGTTTTTAAAACTAACACAGCTGATACATGGTGTGTGAAAAGATAAAGGAATGCTTTATTTTGCTGAAAAGAAATGGAACCACAGAATGATGACAGAATCTTTGGAGTGGTGCAGGCAGGAAATTATGTGTTCTAATCACACTGATGTATCAGGCAAGCTCTCTGTTCTTATTTTGCCTTAGCATCCCTTTCAGCCCAGAGGAATATGCTTTTGGCCCTGCTTTATTTACCTCCTGGACTCCAGACAACTACCTTGGTGACCTAAAACATTTAGTCCTTCGATTGCTGTCCATAAAATGTGTGGCCAATGCTAGGCCAAATCTCTTTTTCCTAGTATTATCATGTCTTCTCATCTTTAAAAAGGAGCTTGCCTTGCATAGTCTCTTAAATTTCCTGTGTAATGATTCTTTGACACTGCTTCTAAGGAAGACTTTACAATATTGTATAGAAATTCCAGTGTTTGCTTGCTAAGGCTCATGGGCATATACCATTGATTCCATTGCCAAAAGAGAAACCAAGGAAAGTACTGTGGGAGTTTATTAATTTATTTGTTCACCCATTTAATCTTTATTTCTGCTCAGAATAAGCCTTCAGTCATACCTTCTCTTATGTCAATTTTATGTCAAGAATTTTTAAAATCCTCTTTCAGGTAATTTATGGTATCATCCATAAATTTGTCCAAATCTTTTTTTCAGTTCTTTTTTAGATGTCCTGCTTATATGACATTTTTGGAAAAAAAAATTTGTTCTCCATAGTTCTGCACCTTTTTTTGGAGGAAGAGAGATGATTTGGTGCTATTTTTATTTATCTTACCAAGAACTTGATAATCTGCTGTGGAAAAGTTTTTCATGAGACAATGACTTTTTCAGGGTCATTACTACATTAGGAATAGGGCTTTCAGGTGACAAGTTTCAGATTGTCATTATCTTTTGAAAGGACCCTTAACCTTCAGCTTTTCAGCTCTGATGAGTTTTTTCCTTTATTATTTTCCTGTTTATGATGGTATGTGTGCTTGATGTGGATGCTATGTGGCTCTGAATCATTCTTCCTACAAAGGAGTCCTTTCAACTCTAAAAGCACTGTTCTGACTTGATTTTGTTAATTTTCTCTGAATGTTGTGATTGCTATATTTAATCAAGAATTTTTCTCTTCATTAGAAACATGAGAGTGAAGCTGGCATTTAAAAAATTAATGAACACCCCTGACTTCAGTTTTCACTTTTTGTGAAAATAATTTAAACAAATTAAAATTAGATGAAATAATAATATTGTACATTTGCATAACACTTTTTATTTTCACAAGAAATATCTCATCAACCCTTTTATTTCTTTTACAGTTTTGATTCGGTAGTAAAAGCCAGAAAGCCTTGGTTCCTAAACCTTGCTGATCAATAGGGTTTTGTTTCTCCAGGGATTAGAGTCATCAAGTAATGTTTATTTTAAAAAGGTTTCTCAGGTGATTTGGATATGTGCACTGGGGTGAAATCATTGCACTAGGGCAGGGATTCTTAGCCTTTTTTGTTCCATGGACCCCTTTGCCAGTCAGGTAAAAACCACAGACACATTACTAAGTCCACTCTGTACTGTGTATTCTTTAATAAATATACCACACCTCACCAACACAGCCCCACAAGAGTAATGTTTTTTTGAATTTCAGTTCAAGCTCATGGACCCCTTGCTAAGACCCCCTGCACTAGGGGATTCTAACTTTACATTTATGTGCTATAGAAGAAATAACAGGACAAATCATTCTGCATGTTGAAGAAGGGTATTTGTTCTCCCATTAATATTTCAAGAGAAATGCTATTTGGCAGAATTTACTAAAGCTAAACGTATCCCTGCCTAATGATCCACCAGTTCCACTCTTACGTATATATTCAAGGAAAGTAACCACATATGTCCCCAAAAAACAAACACAGGACTGTTAATAGCTTAATTCATAAAATAGCCCCAAAGTAGAGACAACCCAAATGTTCATTAGTAGTAGAATGAATAAATAGTGATGCATCCTTTAGCATTCTTAGAAGAAACTCCTGATATACACAACATGGACGAATTTCAGACTGTTCATCTAAAGAAGAAAACAAGAAAGATTATATCTTTATGATTCCTTTTATATGGAAGATCAAGAAAAGACAAAACTGAACTATCATGATAGAGGTCAAGTAATAGTTTGACCTGGGATGTACTAAGGAATCTTCTGGAATTGTGGTAATATCCTCTAACTGGGTGGTTTCCAAGGTATAGATATGGGTAAAAAGTCACTGAAGTGTATATTTAAGATTTGTGAACTTTACTATATGTAAATTTTTTAAAAGATTTATTTATTTATTTATTTTCCCCCCCACCCTGCCCCAGTTGTCTGTTCTCTGTGTCTGTTTGCTGCGTCGTCTTTGTCCGCTTCTGTTGTTGTCAGCGGTATGGGAATCTGTTTCTTTTTGTTGCGTCATCTTGTTGTGTCCGTTCTCCGTGTGTGTGGCACCATTCCTGGGCAGGCTGTACTTTCTTTCGCGCTGGGTGGCTCTCCTTACAGGGCGCACTCCTTGCACGAGGGGCTCCCCTACAGGGGGGACACCCCAGCGTGGAATGGCACTCCTTGCACGCATCAGCACTGCACACGGGCCAGCTCCACACGGGTCAAGGAGGCCCGGGGTTTGAACCGTGGACCTCCCATGTGGTAGATGGATGCCCTAACCACTGGGCCAAGTCCACTTCCCACTATATGTAAATTTATACCTCAGTAAAACACATCGGTACACAGACACAGACATTTATGTATGCCTATGTCTGTCTGGCTGACCTTAAGCAAAGCCTCAACTATCCTTGTCTGTTGAAGCAGTCCTTTCTTCTAATTACTTTTAAATTGCACCAAATTTTCTAGGTTGGAATTCTGCTTAGGGATCTTTATGTAAATGAATCGTGCCACTGAGATTATTCTTGCTATTGTATATTCTTCCATAGTTATATAAAAAAGGGTTAGATTCTGTGTTACAAACCCATGTATGACTTTTGTTGATCAAGAATGAAAACCATTAGAATGATCCTTTATATTGCATGATGATATTCAGATTTCACTGCATATGAAAGAATATTCAGCTTATAGACTAAATAGAATGTTTCTAGGTATAGCTTTATGATAACTCAGGCTTAATAAAGTTAAATTTTACTTAATTCACAGAGTAAACTTAAAATAGGCTTGGCATCTCATATAAAAATTTCAGGTTGCCAAGAAAATTGCCTTCCCTAATATAAATCAGGCCATATTCTCATGAATAGTGGTGGTCTTAATTGCTTACGCTGTGCAAAACCTGTACTTCAAAACCTTCAGAGGATCTCAAATTCCTTTTAAATTCCCCCGTGTTATTTATGCCCCTGTAATGCCATTGATCACAGTAGTTATTTTCTCTTTATTAGCCTTTCTTTTTATTTAAGTATATTAATTTAAAGTTTATTAATTAGGGATATTTACTTTGAAGCATGATCAAATTATCATGCCATTCTTCTGTTGGATATCTTGGATCCTATTTAATAATTCAATATTTAAATGTTCTAAATATTCTTTTACATGTACTGGAGGGTGAGCAAAAGAAGTCCACCGACCAAACATATATTTCTGCTATTTATCTTTATGCATTTTTCTTTCTTTGCTAGAAATAGAAAATGACTAGGCTTTGCAGTGAAGTACCATGGCAGGAGATATTAGATGAATACATATAAAATGGATGGTTACAAAATGGAAAGAACCATTTATATGAAATGTTCAGAATAGACAAATCCATAGAGACAGAAGGTGAATTAATGGTTGCTGAGGGCTTGAGGGTGGGTGTTGGAGTAAATGGGGAGCAGCTACTAATGTGTCTTTTTGGGGTAATGAATATGTTCTAAAAGTAATTGTGGTAATGATTGTACAACTCTTTGAATATACTAAAAGCCTTTGAATTGTACACTCTACATTGATAAACTATATGGTACGTGAATTTATAGCTCAATACAGCTGTTATTTTTAAAAAAGAGGAAAAGGGTAAGGTACGAAACAAAACAGAGGATTATTGGGCATTTTATTTAGATCAATACTGAGTTTCTTAAAATTCATCGCTTGAGGAAGAGGTGGGTTCAGATTTTTCTTGAACTCCAGATAGCAGTCAGTAGGTATTTCTGTTTCTCTTTTTGATATGGGATTAAATTAATAAGCTCTGTTCCTTAGTTGCTGATCTTTGGTATTTTCTCTTATTCATTTGCTAATAAAAACCCAGATTTCTGTTAAATCTTAACTAGCTCACACTTAGAATATCTTAATGCCCTCCTAAAAGGCTTCTTTGTTTCTGCCCATGCTACTCATCCATCCTTTTAATTATGTATCTGTATTAGTCTGCAAATTACGAGAAGTCTTTTGGCTTTTATAAAGGGTATTTATTTGGGGTAAAAACTTACAGTTACAAGGCTCTGAAGAGTCCAGCTCAAGGTTGCTTGCTCACCAAAGACAGCTGCCACGTGTTGAAGCAAGATGGTCACTGATTTCTGCAAGGGTTCAGCCTTCCCCTTTGGGCTTCCTCTCTGTCAGCTACAGGCTGGCATGGGGTTTGACTCTCAGGGCTTCCTTTCTCTCCTGGCGCAGGGTTAGTTTCTTTCTGGGGGCTCTCTTATCAGTCTCAGCTGGACTTTTCTTTTCCCAAGCTCAACTGTAAACTATCAAGCAAATGGTCCATCTCTCCCAAGGGCTTTAGTTGTTTGGCCTTCTCCTTTTTGTCATGTGGCAGGACCAAAATTACCAAGTTTTCTCCTCTTCCCATGTGTCTTCTTGTGTGAGTGCCTGTTTATATCGACCTACTAAGGGGGCGGGGCTCAATCTGAGTCATGCCTTACTGATCTGGTTAAATCAAAGCCCTAATCTTAACAGGCAATTTAATCAAGGACCCGACTGAATCCAAAATAACTAAAGGGTATCATACCCAGAAGAACAGATTAGTTTACAAACTAATTTCTTTTGGGATTCATGAATAATCTCAGACTGTCTCAGTATCTGTTTGAGAATATTCAGTGTTTCCTCATTACTTACCAGACTCTAGCTAAGCTGCCAAGACCCTTCGTCATATGGATGAAACCTGCCTTTCCAATCTTAGTTTTTCTCTCTTCACTCTCTAGTCATTCTCAGTCACTCACCGTCTTCTCAGTTGCCTTGGGTAAGCTTTTTTTCCTAGTTAAAATTTAATAAAAGTAGCCACTCATTTGCCTTATTGTTCCATTTCTGCATACATGTATAGCAGTATCAGGATTGTTAACCATACTCCATTGGGAAACAACTGTATCAACTAGAGTACAATTCTGAAATACTCATTTTCCCTTTAATCTTACAGACTCCATTCATATCCAGATATACTCAGGTGAGCACCTTTTCCTTCCAGTGAGTTGGTTTCATTTATTTATAACACAATTAGAGTCATTTGTTACAGTATGTATTCCTTACTATGGTCCTCTAATCTTGTAAATTATTTTTTAGAATTTGCATGTATTAAAGTTCATTCTTTGTGCTGTGTATTTCTATAGGTTTTGACATATGCATAAAGCTTGTACCCACCATTACAGTATCATACGGAATAATTTTACTGCCCTGAAAATCCACTGTGCTTCTATTCATCCCTCCTCTCTGCCCTGGAACCCCTAGCAAACCTTGATCTTTTTACTCTTTCTATATAGTTTTACATTTTCCCGAATGTCAAATAATTGATTTCATACAGTGTGTAGCCTTTTCATATTGGCTTCTTTCACTTAGTAGTATTCATTAAAGATCCCTCCATGTCTTTTAAGGGCTTGATAGCTCATTTCTTCTTATTGCTGAATAATATTCTATTATCTGGATATCCCATAGTTTGTTTATCCAGTCACCTATTGAAGGTCGTCTTGGTTGCTTCCAGTTTTTGGTGACTATAAGTAAATCCACTATAAACATTTGTGTGGAGGTTTTCATGTGCATGTAAGTTTTCAAATCAGTTGGTAAGTGCCTAGACAGTGATGCTGGATTGTATGGTAAGACTATATTTAGCTTTGTAAGAGATTACCCAGTTTTTTTCCAAAATGGCTGTACCATTTTGCCTTCCCACCAGCAATGAATGAACATTCCTGTTCTTCCTTATCCTTGCCAGCATTTGGTTTTATAGTTTACCTGTTCTAATGGGAGTGTAGTAGTGTCTCATTGTTACTTTAATTTCCAAATTCCCTGATGACAGATGATGATGAGCATCTTTCTATATGCTTATTTGCCATCTTATATCTTCTTTGGTCAGGTGTCTGTTCAGATCATTTGCCCATTTTTTTAAAGCCAGTTGCATTGATTTAATTAATTAAACAATTGATTAATTTATTAAAAACTTATTTTCACTCTAGAATGCTCTTCTTCCAATAAGTTCCATGACAATGTTTTTCCCCTGGATTATTGTCTTGAGGTGTCTCCTCCCACTCCCCTTCCTCTGAACTCTTGTATTATTACTATCTCACTTGCAGTGTGGGTTCTTATTGGATCAGTTTAAGTTTCACATTTATATTTAAGGTCTTAAAGGGCAGGAACCATACCTCTTCTTTACTTCTCCCTCCCTTTCCCCCCCCCCCCCCCCCCCGTGGTTGTTCGGTTCTCAGCAGCAAGTATGTATTGGCTGATAGGATAATCTTGAGACATACCCATGAAACTGATTATTTTTTTGCCATTACTTAATCTCTCAGGAGGGCCTCCGGGAGCCAGAACTCTGCTCTCTTGTGTATTATCACTGGATACTCACCTCTCAACTGGATTTATTATTAGGAATTTTTATATTGGGAACCAAACCTTGACTTCTTCTTTTGGAAAGTAACCCCCTTTTACTAAGCAGTACCTACCTACGTTTTTAGTATATACTTGGACCTTCCCTAGTTGCGAAGGAGACTTTTATAAAGCTGTCACAGAAGCAGAGGATATTTTAGAGGATATATTTAGAGATCATTTCAGATGTAAAAGGTGCTAAATAAGGAAGCCTGAGAGAAACTGGGCTTGAGCTGTTGGTTCTGTTCCCTGTCCACTTAATCTCTACTCTCTTCTGGCTCATTCTAGGCCTGCCTCGCATATCTTGACAGTCTTAGTATTAATAGTAGGTCATTTCCCTTGCCTAAGTTTAATAAGCTGTTTTTGCAGTTGGTTCCTAGCCTGTGAGTGAACAAGGTTTTATTTCTGGGACTTGGTCATCTTTCAGATTGTGCTTCTGGCCTTTTGCTGCTTTTTTTGATTTAGAGAAATTTATCTCTAATATAGATCAGCTCTTCTTTCCTCCTTCCTTTGTATTGATGTATACATGTTGTTTTCAGGATGACCATATTTCTTTTCATGTTTCAGCAAAGGAAATGCTTATCTTCCTTTTCTCTCACCCTGTACCAGTATAATCCTGAACATTTAGTGTGCCTTTAAATTCTTACACTGCATTTTTAATATTCACAAGCACTTCTTTTATCTTTCACCTGGTTCAATCACCTCCTTCTCTGTAACCTCTACTTCTTAAATATGCAGTACTTTTGTTGAGATTATTTGCATCTGTGTCATTCTCCGCATAGAATGGGCACTTCTTGTGGTCAGTTGTATGTGTAATTTATCTCTTCCTCCTCAGTGCTCAGCATAAAAGCTGATACATAGTAATCGATAGAACTTGGGTAAACCAATAGTTTCATATCTGAGAAGTTCCATATATCTGGATAATTTTCCAGATGATGATTAAGGTTTACACCTTCCTTCCCCACAGTATGATTGAATGGAGATTATGTGAAATCATAATCACATGACCATCTCTTTGAGAATTAAAATAGATGCTATGTAATAATTACTCCCCTGATGAGTGTAACTACTTGGGGCTCATTTGTAACATTACCAGAGTAATGCCGGGGTGACCGTTCATTGTAAGAATCTTTAATGCAGATCTAAAAACATAAGCAGTCTATCCTTGAACAAAGGAACCCTGCTTTAGTATTGGTAAATGTGATTTTATAATCAACCTGAAGCAAATACTATCTGTAGTGTGCAGTTCTATAGATGTGACATCATTAATTGGGAACTATGGCATGTAGCTTTTGATATTATCAAAGTGGTACACTGATGGCTCAGAAGTGCCAGTGACTGTAATACCTGTCTAAGACCGATTGACAGGTTTAAAATTCTTGTGTGTTTAAAGAACTTGTTTTCTGTATGAGAACTCAGTATTTTGAGTGATAAGAAACTTGCCAAATGAGTTCAGAATTACTTAAATGGAAATAATTCTTACTTCTGATAAATGATGCCAAGGAAAGTCATATTTCCAATTCCCTGCATTTTCGTCTTTAAAAAATCTCAAGCTTGTGGATTAAGTATTTATAGGTAGCTTGATAACTTGGTGGCATTCATTCACAAAAGTGGCTAAGGAAACAAGGTCAGGTTTAAGGATGTGAGTTAATTTGCCACAGGGCTGCTGATGCAAAGTACCAGGAATGGGAATTTTATGTAGGGTAAAAGCTTACAGTTCTGAGGCTGTGAAATGTCCAAATTAAGTCACCATCAGAGATGTTTTCTCTCCAGAGTCAGCTATTGGTGATCCTGGCATCCTGCCACATGTTGATGGGGCATATGTTAGGACTTGTCTCCTCAGCCTTGAGCTGTTCTTTGGGCCCAGCCCTTTCGGGGGCCTCTTTCTCTGCCTCTCTGTTCTGCTGATTTCAGACCTAGGACCCCTCTCAGCCTCTTGGGGTTTCTCTGTTTTCCTGCAGTCCTCTTTTTCACGTGGCAGGATCAATGTGGCAGTTTCCTTTCTCTCTGTGTTGCTCTCTCTGCATCTCCCATTTATATAAGGCCCAGCAAGAAAGTGGAAACCCAACCAGTATCATGCCTCATTGACTTAGTCTAAGCAAAAGCAATCTAATCGGGTGATCTAAATGAATATAATGCAATCGAAGGGTACTAAACCCACAAGGATAGATTATTTTAGAGCATAATCTTTTGGAATTCAAAAAGAACTTCAGGCTGTCATAGGATGCTTTTCTCATTTAGAGTAAAGTGTCCTTTTTACAGAATATGGTGATATCCAACTTTTAGTAGTAAATACATTTGAGTAATTACCTCTTAAAAATAGCTGAAATTTAAAAATGTTTCTTCACTGAATGAAGTTTCCTTGATAATTCCAAATATTCCAAAGTCAAGATCGAGGTAATTTAACTCTTTGAAACATGATTTGGAACAGGGTGGTAGACAGCATAATTATCAGAAAGCCTGTGAACTTTATTCTGTAGTAGATGGGAGCTTCATTTGGTGGTTCTTTTTTTGGGGAGACAAGCACTTATTGAAAGTAAGCTTCCTATAAAGAGTTGTCAAACATTTGGAGACTCAGAGAAATGATTAACTTTGCAAGTGAGAGATGAGAAACCTGTAGGAAGTGAAATTCGAGATGTATCATGAAGGATAAATGAACATTTTTCTGGTTGCCAGAGGAGCAGGACAGGGTGATGCATTCTTCCTGTGAAATAGGGAATCAAGAAAGAGCAAGGGACACTTACCACAGACTTTTTATCTACAAATGGATTTTGTTTTTCCTCCAATACCTTGACAGTTGGAGTGGAGAGGAAAGAATGGATGGTGAAATATATTAACAGAGACTTATTTGGCAGATTTGTCGGAAGGACCAAAGTTAAAAGACATGGAGTATTTTCATGGGAATGTCCTTGTGGTGACTGACTTTGAAGTTCAGAATGTTTAGGGAATGATGTGAAACCAGGAGGATGACATTTAATCAGATGTCATGGACATTGGCATGGGCTTCTATATATGAGTAAGGTTTTGAGCATCTATGTACACAGTTTAGTAACATAATTTTTACCTTGATTTTATTTTGTTAATAATAGACTTTTTAGTCTCTGGGGCCCTTGACTAAGATTGTTTCAAAATAATACTTTCTTAAGCTCTGCTTTTTATTTGAACAGTTTTGTTGTATTAGCCTCCTTTAGAAATTATTTCTTTAGCTATAATTCTCAAGTATTTTTCATTAGTAAAAGCATGATATATTAGGGTAGATGAGAACTTAAAGGATATTTTGTTCATCCATCCAAGATTTAAAATTCTTCCACAGCATTCTTGTCATTTGGTTGCCCAATTCTTACTTTATACCTCTGGTAAGAAGACAATCATTACTTTGAGGGGCAGCTATTTAATCCTAATATTTAGTATTTGTTAATTTTTTCCTTTACTATCAAACTAATATGACAATTAAGCAAAATGAAATAATTCACACACTAAACACTTAATACATGGCTGAAATTAACAAGTATTGAACATTGCAGGTATTGGTGAGGATGTAGAGGAACTTGAACCTTCATACACTGCCAGTGGAGATGCAAAATGGTACAACCACTTTAGAAAACAGTTTGACAGTTTTTAAAACATTAAATGAACCCTTATCATATGATCTACCCATTCCATTCTTAGAAAATGAAAGCCTATATTTGTACAAAATCTTGTGCTTGAATGTTCATAGCAGCTTTATTTATAATACCCCAAACTGTAAGCAATCCAAATGTCCATCAGC
Source organism: Dasypus novemcinctus (assembly GCF_030445035.2). Taxonomy (NCBI): domain Eukaryota; kingdom Metazoa; phylum Chordata; class Mammalia; order Cingulata; family Dasypodidae; genus Dasypus; species Dasypus novemcinctus. Next base: position 19,518,816 of record NC_080677.1, read on the forward strand.
AGGGGAATGGATAAACAAAATGTGGTATACTCATGCAGTAGAATCCTGCTCATCAGTGAAAAGAAATGAGCTATTGAGACATGCTAAACGTGGGTGAATATCAGATCTATCATGCTGTGTGAAAGACGTCAGGCTCAATAGACTGCATATTGTATCATTGCAGTTATATGAAATTCTAGAAAATGTAAGCAAATCTACAGGGAGCAGAGCACATTTTTGGTTGCTTGGAAATGGTGAGAAGGTGACATGGAGTGACTATAAAGTGGCATGAGGAACCTTGAAGGGATGATGAATATATTCATTGTGTTAGGGATATATTCTTAACGTGGTAAAGGTTTCATGAGTATATGCTTATATCAAAACTTATAAAATGCACAGCTTAAATATGTGCAGTTTATAAGTGCATGTCAGTTATTAATATATCCCAAAGCTTCTTTAAAAATAACAAAATACAAGCTACAGAAAAAAAAAAAAATGAAACAGTGGTCCAGGAGGTGACATATACATGTTAAAATACATATCTTAGGAAACAGATGTGGCTTAACCAATTGGGCTCCCATCTAACATATAGGAGGTCCCAGGGTTCGACGCCCAGGGCCTCCTGGTGAGGGCAAGCTGGCCCACGCTGCGAGCTCGCCCCCACGAAGTGCTGGCCCTTGTGGGAATGTGGCCCTGCATGGGAAAGCCGCCTGCGCAGGAGTGCCGGCCGACACGGAGAGCTAGCACAGCAAAATGGCGCAACAAGAGACACAGGAGAGAGAATAAGAAGACATAGCAGAGCAGGGGAGCTGAGGTGGCGCAAGAGAGTAACTGCCTCTCTCCCACTCCGGAAGGTCCCAGGATTGGTTCCTGGAGCTGCCTAATGAGAACACAAGCAACACAGAAGAACACATAGTGAATGGACATAGAGCAGACAATTGGGGGAGGGGGGAGGAAATAAAATGTCTCTTTAAAAATGAAAAATAATTATGTTACTTGCATCTATATAGCACCAAATTGTCGGGTACTCTTTAAGGTACATGACATCATAAATGATACATTATAGGATGTAGATAATCCAAATTACTTCTTTGGCTTTTTGAAAAATTATGAATGTCACAGGAAAAAAATTATTTTAAAATTTTTTCTTTTTTTTGTTTCTTATCAATGAAATATGGGTGGGGAAAATTCTAAAAGTTCAGCTTCCATGATAGATGGAGGAATTTTACCAATATTTTCAACATCTTATTTCTGTTTAGGGTTCTGTATTTACATAAACAATATGTATTCTGAATTATATATCCCATTCAGTGGAGCTCTACTTTTTATAGAAATGATATAGTGACTTGAGAGCAGATAGGTAAGGATGCTTTTTAGATTTCCTAATAGCCTGGGCACTCTGTTCCAGGGAGACACAACAGGCTTGTTTGTAATAATGGAATGAGTGGCTTTTTTGCTGAATGTCTTGTTGGGGTACATTTGCCCAGTTACCAGAAAGACTACCAGAATTTTGTTGAGTTTTCTACAAAAGCTTCATCTCATGGGGAGAGAAGTAAATGCTCTGAGTGGTAGTTTAAAAATCCAACTCTATTTTACTGTAGTGGAAAAATATTAATATACTAGTCAGGGTGCTTTTGGTTGCCCAGTGACGGAAATCCAACTCAGCCAGGCTTAACCAAAAATGGGGTTTACTGGATCACATTGTCAAAAGTGAAGGTGAAGTGGACCTTCAGTCACCTCAGATTTTAAGGGCTCTGACAATGTCTTAAAGCATCCGTCTCTAGGATAATCTGTTCCATCCTCAGGGATCTTTTTCTTATTTCTGATGGTGAAAAGGAGCCAGCAAAAAAAAAATTAAATCAAGAGAAGACATTATGTATACCTCTGCTTTCTTTGTATCTCTAGGGATTTTTTTTTTTCTTTCTGTTATTGGTGTCCTCTTGGCTGTGAGCACAGGTAACTTTTCTTCGTGTGTTGGGAGAGGAGTAAAAAGGTGCTGGTGTTCCGAAGCCCCTCTTCTTATGCGTCTCCTGGGCTGTGTGCACGTTTGGGTGGTCGCACTGCCTCGTGGTCATACTTTTATTCTATACCATTCATCTTCTCACCAACTGGAACCCTCATGTTTGACATGGTTCTTTTCTCTAAGATGCCAGGGATTTTTATCAAAAGTAAATTGGGAAAAAGGTTAAGGGTGCAAAGGTTAATGATTTGAAATATCCTCAACGGAATGAGTCTGATCACAAGCATATTACTACCTACTGAGGAGAGAGATTATTATTTTTTTGAGATGTTATTTTTTAATTCTTTTATATGGTTGGCTTTAATAATGTTTGTCATGTCTATGACAAGCAAACTTAGAAGAGTGGGAGGGGAAGAGAAAAAAGAAGGAAAGAAGAAAGAGAAACTTCTGCTACACACCTCTTCTTAATGGCCAATTTTGCTGCCTGCACCATCAGTTCCTTTGTTTATTTGGGGGGCAGATATCTTTTATCACATGGCATAAATACATTTATTTTTTTCTACTGGGCCAGCCAAAGTAAAGTCTCCCGCTCTTTCTCAGTTTAAATACTGGAGCCAAGAACAAGGCTTTTCCAGGCCCCTGATGCACATTATCAGAAGGCCCTGTTCTCTTCTCTGCAGAGCTTCCTTCCATCTCTGTGATGTTCTACCCTCCATCATCTCCAGTATATCCCCTTGATGCTTCTTTTAGCTAGTTCTTCCTTCTGCTCATCTTTATACTTCCCTGCTCCCTTGTTCAGGTCTTTATTGGATCTTACCTGGGTTAGTGCAGTAAACCCAGCTGATCTCGCAGCTGTATGTGCCTTCAAATCCACCCTTCATCTAGTAGCCCAAGTAATCTTCCTAAAGTAGCACTGGGATTTTATTACCCACCCCTCCTCGCTGACGACACGCCTTGATGCCTGTGAAATAAAATGAAACCCTTCTCTGCAGTACTCGTGGCTTCTACTGTCTGGCCTTAACAGTCAGTCTTCTCTCACTGGGGCCTACTCTGTATCCAGACCGTGTGTCCCTTGGCTGTTGCTGGGATGTGCTTGCTTTCCTGTCTTTGCCTGTGGAAAACTCATGTTCCATCTTCTCTTTGGCACCTTCCCTGATGACCCCAGGCAGAAGTGAGCTCACCTTTTGAAATATTGATATTCATTTAGCAATTGCTCTTTATTCCTCTAGCAAAAATTCTCAAAGGATATGCTAGGAATATAAAGATTAATAAAACACGGCCCTCATTCTCAGGTAGAAATCAGTTGTCATATAAATGACAATCTTTAATATATATGTTAAATTATAAAATAAAGGTATGTACACGGTGGTGGGATGACAGGCTCTGGATACAGACACCTTGAAGGCAGACCTGTTTGTCCTCTTTTTTTTTTAATCCTCTAAATTATGCAGGAGCTTGTAATATTAGCTGTTCTTTTGTTAAATGCATTTACTAGTGAATTGTTCTTCTGTATTATTCCTTTACAATAATTCTCTGACTGCATTTCTCTAGTGATTTCACTTTCCTCTCCTATCACTTTTTTGATTCTTTGTTGGACACATGTATGAGCAAGGTAAATATTCACCGGTATACGAAGAAATCATTTTTATCGTACTGTATTTACATGTTACATTTTCCCCTTTTGAAAGCTCAATTGTATTTCATTTCAGGTCATTTATATGTAGAAAAAATAGTTTTTCTTTGTAACAGTGGTATTCCAAGAAAACTGATTGTTTCACAAAGGTTTCAAAACCAAGAGCAGTGTGACAGACAGTGGGTGTTCAGCAATTCTTTGTCTAGATGAACCCTAGAAAGAGAAACTTTGCTGGCTCCTTATGCTATTGCGCAGACTGATTTATTTAGAAACCCCCTTTAAATGCTTTCCTCACTTACCTGCCAAATTTAGTATTGTAGACAGCCATTCAGGGACAGCAGAATTCAACTCCTGCAAAACATCCACTCTGAACAGCTAAGCAAATTTAACTTTCTCACCGTGGCCTTTGAAGGTGGGCCTGGGGGATAATGAGTTCTGACTTTGGATTTGCTCTTCATCCAGCTCACTGCAGAGGACGAACTGCAGGGTTTCCCAGAAGGTCACCATCTTAAACTCAAACAGTCTTTCAGTGGTTCGTAAGCCTAATAAGGGCAAGGGCCGCTGTTACTTTGTTCACCCCCTTGCGCCTGGTATCCAGCACAGTCTCTGGCACGGGAATAAAAGAGGAGATGTGGGTCCAAAGCCTCTTTTTTCTCTTGTATTGAAGTGGTCCTTGAATTAGTGCCCAGACTGTAAATAACCGTCCCGAGGACATGGTCACGGTTTGGTGTGTGCAAGGCGGCCTCCCACCATTGTCCACGGGGACGTGGCAGTCACAGGCAAAAGATGAAGTTTAACAAAAGGAAAACAGCGCGGCGAATCAGCAGTATGCCAGCTTCTTAGGAGGCAATCCCTTCCAAATCCTCCCCGTGCTTTTAAAGGTTGCTAGGATTTAGCAGACGAACATCTGTCTAATAAGTCTTCTGTAAGCTGAAAGGCCGTTCCTTAGCCCTGCCTCTGCTGAGGTTGTGCCGTCCTGGCAGGGTGCCACAGCGGAGTGAAGGTCTGCGTCTTTCACTGATTGGCCTCACCCACAGGGCGACCAAGTAGGCACTTTCTCAGGTACTTGGTAGGGAAAGGAGCCTAGGGCTTTAGGGATCCAATAGTGTTAGAAATGGTCGTCGATGGGGTCTCCTAAGTTTCCAGTGTCCAAGTCAAACCTAGCAAGCTCTAATGGGGGACCTGTTAAAAATGTTTGCTTAGAGGCTACCTCTAAAAATTAAGAAGTATTTAAAGATGTTTTTATGAGTAGCAAACAATGATTTCTTCACATTCTTATAATAGAAATACAGAAAATTTAATTCAAGTGTTAAAATGGTTATACCACAAAATGAATGGACAAAATTATTTCACTGTCTTTGCAAACAAGCAACCGCTCCTCAAAATTTCATCCCATTCTTCTCATTCCCAGGTGGTTTTTATATCTTTTAGATTTTTTTGAAGATGTTAGAATTTAGATCAAGGGTATTGGTTTTCTAGTATGGCTGATTTGATTTTTAGATCGTTAGAATGGAAATTAAATTTAAGTGGCTAATTAGTGATACTTAAATTTTTTTGTCCTATCAGACAGTGTTATTACTGTGGAAGTTTAGAGAATCTTTGCTAAGGCTATCAGGAGATACATATAAAAAGAATGCTTTATGTACCTTGAAGTAATTATTTAGGAATAATCACATTAATTATGTATCATCAAGGGAAAGCTGTGATGAACAATAAAGCTATTTGAAGCACTACAGCTAGTTTGAAATCACTGGGTATGGAATTGTCTGTAGTTCCATAGATTGTGATATTTGGGGAATACTTTTCAGCTCCTGTATAAGAAGTACAATTATTAAAATAATATTAATATGCTTGATTATTGAACAAATACAAAGTTCTTCAAATAAATACACTTAGAAATCAGCTTTTTTTAAAATATAAATGGGAGTGAATTTTTGAAAGTATAAATTCATTATAGTACATGATAAATAAATAAAAGGATATTTCAACCTTGTATCATGCAAAATTTTTAAAAAGTAACTTATGAAGCTATACCACATTTACCACTTCTGCTTATTCAGAGTGGACAATACCTCAGTCTGCTGGTTTCTACATTAAAAGCTTAATTAGCACTTCAGTAACCTCAAACGAATGTATTTATTAAATCTTAGGTAGGAGCTGCTTTAAAACTTTATAACAACTTTTTTTTCCTCCATTTTTAACTTCTAATTATGAGATATGTTATAGTTAGTATCTTGGGGGAAGGATTGTCATATGTGGATCACACCATCAGCTCTTCCTAAGCTGCCCAAGACTGGTACTGAGTATTGCAAACTTAAGGTACCAAAGGAGAAGTGGCAAGTTAGAATTTAAACTTTTCATTTGACTTGTATTGGGACTTTCCCATTATTTAAATGAAAACTTTAGTTTTTAAAACAACAACATTTAAAATGAATTTTGTTTCTGTTTTATCATTCTTCTCTAAGTAGTTGTCATCTTAAAGAGCTTAAAAAAAATTTTTTTTTGGTGCCTGTTTCTGGTTGAGTGAGATGAGCGCCAGATTCTGAAGGATCTCTCTGTAGCACTGACCTCTTTGGTGCCAGGTGCCAGGTTTAAAGTTGGATGAACTCAAAGTTAAATATGAGAAATGGGCAACAAAGTGAATTATTCTTCAGAAACAGGTGTGTTCCAATGAAGGGTGATATGGAACATACAAGGAAGCTATCCCATCTAGCCAAAAGGAAGTAAGGAGGCTTCCCCATAGGAGTGAATGGTTGAGTTGCTTCAAATCTTACAGAAAGAGCAGAAATCCACTAGGTGGATGAATTGGAGCTAGAGAATGTGCATGGCATTATCTAGACATTTTCCAGCATTTTGCAAAGGTAAGCGCTGGAAGGGAATATTTCAAATGGTCAGGATGGCTGGAATCTTTTGGGCCTTTTGTTCTGCCTAGTGATGTGCCTGGAGAGGTAGGTGGGCCAAGTAATTAAAGGCCTTATCATTATAACCATATGTTTTAGCCCTTGATACTAATTATTATGCTTAAGCACCTGTGTGCCTGAAATATGAACTAGGCCTAGAACTGTAGGGTGCCTAAGAATTACCTCTTGAGAGCCCCCATATTGCTCAAATGTGGCCACTCTCTAAGCCAAACTCAGTATGTTAATGCATTACCTTCCCCCCAATGTGGGACATGACTCCTGGGTATGAGCCTCCCTGGTGCCAAGGGATTACTACCAATCACTAACTGGAGAAGCATCTAGAAAGAGACCTTGAATAAAAGGGTCAACTGAGGCCAGCAGAATATCTCAGCCTACATGTTGGATCAAGTGTCAAAAACTGCTTTTTGACCTTGAATAAAAAGGGGGAAATGGCAAAGACAAATGAGTTTATATGGCCAAGAGTCTTCCAAAAAGAGTCAGGAGGTCATCAGAGGGGTCATGCTTACACGTACCTCAGCTGGACCCCAGAAAAAGCCAAAGTAGACACAACCCTAGGTACTGGTTCTCCTGAAGGCTACAGAGATCCACAGGGTATATGGTCATGGCAGATGGATTTGGAACTCTGTGCCATGTCAGAGGGCCCTACTTTGGAATCTGTGCTCCTGAGTGTGATGGAGCTGGACTCAGATGTGACTTTTCTACACATGCCTCTTCTGTCACTTTTACTGAACCTGTGGTTGGCACAAGTCAGGAGACTTGAATCTCTGGACTCCCCATGTTCCAGCTGGGCCCTGAACCTCAGCAGAGTGGTGACTCCTACTCTCTGGTTCATTGGTCTTACCCAGGACAGCTAATAGGAAGGTGAAGATGGTCAGCCACCACACCAGGGAATCAAGAGTGCCTCCAACTATGAGCAGAAGAATTGGATCCATCATCCATGTGGAATCTAAGCCCCCTTTTGATCTAGAGGTTGAGAGGACATCACCATCCCAGGGTCCACAGAATGGAGGAATAAAATATGGACTAGAGTGGACTTACTGATATTCTACTATAAAACTATTGTGATGAGTAATAGAAGAAATTTTTGCATCAAGGTGGAGAAAGTGGCCACAGTAGTTGCTGAGGGCAGGGAGAGGAAAGAAGAGATGTGATGTGGGGGCATTTTTGGGATTTTGAGTTGTCCTAAATGATATTGCAGGGTCAGATGCTGGACTTTATATATTCTGCCATAACCCACTGAATGCACTGGGGGAGAGTGTGAACTGCAAGGTAAACTATTATCTGTGTAGTGCAGCAGTGCCCCAGAAAGTGTTCACTGGGTGCGATGAGCATGCCACAATGATGGGGGAGGTTGTTGGTGTGGGAGGAGTGGGGTGGGGGGAGTGGGAGGTATTAGGGAACCTCATATTTTTTAATGTAACATTTTTTTATGTGATGTATGTATCTTCAAAAAAAATACAATTTACAAAAATGATGTAGTGGCGGGGTAGGGAGTGGGTTATATGAGAAAAAATAAAAAAATTAAAGTATAAAACCATTAACGTCATTAAGTATATTACACGTTGCACTGAAAATGTTTAAAAGGTGTATAAAATTCAAGAAATAAACTTCAGCATTGTCAAACTCTCTTATACATTCAAACCAGGTCTTCAATTTACTGCAGGTTGTCTCTCCATATGAGTTATTGGCTAGGTTGGTCACTGACCCCTAGGACAATAAATGTATCTACTACATCTCTGGTTATGCACCTAACGTTTGGTGAAAACTACATTGCCATTTCAAACTCTTGCAGCAGCCCGCGATGGCTTGGTACAGCCAAATATACAGGGGATATCACCTCCAGACTGGCACTGTTTCATAGTGCCAAAGAGTGCTATGCACCAGTCTGGTGGAATACTGAAAACTACTTTCCTAGTCGCCCTCTCTAGAGTCAGTGGTACTGCAACTTTCTCACGGTATGAGAGACATACCAAATGGAGCAAGCAATGATCATCAGAATACTGTAGTAGAACGTAAACACAATTGACGTTATGGCCTACTCCCATGGAGAAATAACATGTAAAGTATTGCAGACCTGAAACTTAAATCTCTTAATTATAGCTCAAAGAGGAACTTATGCATTGAGTAGTATGTTAATTAGTATTAAGTAATGTACCTATATCCTATTCTAGATATATGTGTGATACTTATAGTAATATTTCTATTAAATCATATGCAAAAAGACATTTTAAAAAACCATATATTTTATTATTATATATTTTGTTATTCAAACCATGGCATTTTTGAAAGTACAAAGGGAAGCTGTTAGCAAATTGTACCTAGGCAGCGGTCTTAGACAGTGACTAGGGTAAGCTCATATGTGTGCTTCCTCTACTTGAAAGGCACATTAAGGAGCTTATTCTTTAAACAGAGTAGAAACATGTCACATTTGCCTGTAGAAGGATGATCTTGGGAATAGCAGTATGTGTGGGGAGGGGGCATTGGGAAAGTGAGGAACCGGGATAAGCATAGCATGCTGGGTGTAATGTGGGCTGAGGGTCTTTCCGTGAAATTGAGGATAGAGACCAAGTTAAGTTCTGGAAATGGCTTTGTTTGGCATAGAGTTATAGAGGAATTATTGAATAGATGAATAAACAGCTCAGAGCAGAGTCCTGATCTGGAGTTAAACTAATACCAATATTTAAGAGGCAGGCTGAGGAATTATAACCCAGAAAGGTAATTGAGAAGTTGTGAATAGAAAGGAGGATGGAGAATATGAGAAATGGGGATAATGGAAGTCAGTGGAGGAGAATTTCAGATTAGGGAATCAGTCTGTTGACTTTGCTGACCTTTCCCTGAGCAGTTCTGGTGAGGGCATTCAGGTGGAAGACTGCTTTTTGTTGTGTTAATGAGTGAGTAGATTTAGGGAATTACAAGGAGGAGCAGATAGTCATTTCCTCTATATACCTTGAATGGCTGGTTTCTTGTGAGTACCTTATCATTTGCCTTAAATGAAAACACAAGCAAGTTAATAGTGGGTTCCGTATGTATTTTACACGTACGTGGTTGTGAGAAGTGGAAAAGAGGAACAGATGAGGCTAATAAATCAGCCTTATTTGGTTGAATGATATCAGATTTAAACAATATTTTTAATACTCAGAACAAAGATATTATTTCTCCAGTAGACTAGTTGTGGACTCGTTTCTTCTTAGGGTCTAATTCCAGTCTAAATTTACTTATTTTAAAATCTGCATCTCTCACAGTTCAAATATTTTCTTTGCTACTAATAGGTACAAAATGGGAAAGGAAAAGAAGTTACCACAGAGGCTGAGATGACTCTCAGCTCTTCAGGGGCAGGATCCAGGCAAAGTTCAAAAGTGGGGTGCAGTGATGCCCAGAGATGTACTCACCAGACGCAATGGATGTGACATGATGATGGGGGAGAGTGTTACTGTGGGGGGAGTGGTGGGGTGGGGGCGGTGGGGGCAAATGGGGACCTCATATTTTTTTGATGTAATATCTTTTAAAAAAATGAATAAATTGAGTAGAATTTGGGGGAAAAAAAAGTGGGGAACTGAGCCAGAAGAGTGCGTGAGCCATATCCTTTTCAGTATCTGTTCCTAGTATTAAATAGCCTTCCTATTTAACTAAATCATCATCTCTTCCCACTTTTGAGTGAAAGCCATCAATCTAGCTTTCTTGGAATTAATGTGACTTTGGTATTTGCTCATGGTAATCTGAACTTTCCAGCCTCTTAATTTTTGTTTCTGTCATTTTAAATTTAGTGTTTTACCTCTGCATTATGATTTTGTTTATAATTCTTACCCCCTTTTTCATTTCATATTTGTTAATCATTGTTTCCATTTAGGTTGTTGTTATATCCAGCAAAATGTGGGTTCTGCTGCCAGATGCACTTAAGTAACCAATTCCTGGGACCCCGGGGTTTCAAGGAGAATTTATTTGCTAGTGCATGGCAGAAGAGGTCAGTGACCTAAAGGCCCAAAAACCTGCCTCGCTGAACTGCAGTAATTCTTTTTTGTCTTTATGTATTTTTTTTAAATGTTACATTAAAAAAAATGAGGTCCCCATATACCCCCCATCCCCCTCACCCCACTACTCCCACATCAACAACCTCTTTCATTATCATGGGACATTCATTGCATTTGGTGAATACATTTTGGAGCATTGTTGCACCACATGGATAGTGGTTTACACTTTCCCCCAGTCCACCCAGTGGGCAATGGCAGGACATACAATGTCCAGCAACTGTCCCTGCCGTACAACCCAGGACAATTCCAAAGCCTGAAAATGCCCCCACATCATATCTCTTCTTCCCTCTGCCTACCCTCAGAAGCTACTGGCCACTTCACATCAATGCCACATTTTCTTCCATTACTAATCACAATAGTTCTAGAATAGAATATCAGTAAGTCCACTCTAATCCATACTCTAGTCCTCCATCCTGTGGACCCTGGAATGGTTATGTCCACTCTACTTCTAATTCTGATGGTTTTATCTGCAAAAGACAGGCAGGTTTAAGCTAATAAGTAATTGGGGTGGGGCTGACTCAGGTTCCTTCATTAATAAACATTAAAGGGCTGAAGGGGATGGGGGTGGATACAAAACAGGTGAGTCACAGGGTTATTACAATCACAAGACTATCATTATCAGTGCTTAAGGCATCTGTTCTGTACGGTAGGAGGGTACAGACCAAGGCTCAGTTACAAGTTGTGGGTTTGTTTTTTTTTTTCCGATTTCTTTCTTTCTCTCCCCTCCCCCACACCCCGGTTGTCTGTTCTCTGTGTCTATTTGCTGCGTCTTCTTTGTCCGCTTCTGTTGTCGTCAGCGGCACGGGAATCAGTGTCTCTTTTTGTTGCGTCATCTTTTGTGTCAGCTCTCCGTGTGTGTGGCACCATTCCTGGACAGGCTGCACTTTCTTTTGCGCTGGGCAGCTCTCCTTACGGGGCGCACTCCTTGCACGTGGGGCTCCCCTATGCGGGGGACACCCTTGCCTGGCAAGGCACTCCTTGCACACATCAGCATTGCGCATGGGCCAGCTCCACACTGGTCAAGGAGGCCCGGGGTTTGAACCGTGGACCTCCCATGTGGTAGACCGATGCCCTAACCACTGGGCCAAGTCTGCCACTGGGTTTTTTTTAATGGATTTTCAAATACCATTTCAAAAGAATTGTTCATATAGAAGGGTAAGGTCAATCTGGAATAATAATCATAATGACAGGTCTTAGAAATGACCTTGTACAAAGGTAAGATCCCTCTGGAATAATCACTATAGTAGGTTTTAGTTAGAAATGACCATATACAAAGAGTAAGGTCAGTCCAACCTATTTCAGTAATTTCAGATATTAACCTTTGGCTATTTTATAATATACTGGAAAGTAAAAAAGGCATCTATATGATTCAGTAATCATAATTAACCCTCAATTACAGTTGCTAGAAACTTTATAATCTTCCTTAGTTTAATTTGACGTTTATATCCAGAATTTACTATTATTGTTTTGAAGTCAGACTAGTGGTGTATCCATAATTTTTTTTCTTGTAGAATTTTTTTTTCAGTCTTTCCCCCTAGTTATTTGTCATGCTTGTTCACTTACAGTCTAAAGGATTTTTTTTCATTTTCTTAACATAATCCTGTTTAGTAACTGTCATTAAATAATTTCCTCCCAAACCAAATACAATGGGCTCATGCTTTCTTAATCTCATTTTTTTAAAAAAGAAAATAATGTGTTAAGTAGGAATTTGTAGAATATGTGTCTATTTTAGCTTTTGTCATCAGAACCATAAATAAGTATCCTTACTCTTTTTTTTTTTAATATTTTATGGATTGTATTTCGTAAGGTTTTTTTTAAAAGATTTATTTATTTATTTCCCTCCCTCTCCTCTCCCACCCCGGTTGTCTGTTCTCTGTGTCCATCCGCTGCGTCCTCTTGTCCTCTTTTGTTGTCAGCAGCACGGGAATCTGTGTTTCTTTCTGTTGCGTCATTCAGCTGTGTCAGCTCTCCCAGTGTGCAGCGCCATTCCTGGGCAGGCTGCACTTTCTTTCGCCCTGGGCAGCTGTCCTTACGGGGCGCACTCCTTGCACGTGGGGCTCCCCTACGTGGGGGACACCCCTGCGTGGCAGGGCACTCCTTGCGCGCATCAACACTGCGCATGGGCCGGCTCCACACAGGTCAAGGAGGCCCGGGGTTTGAACCATGGACCTCCCATGTGGTAGACGGACGCCCTAACCACTGGGCCAAGTCCGCCGCCTGTCCTTACCTTTTATGTATTATTTTAATCAAGCCTGATATAAGTTCAGCAGTTGGAAAATGCTGTTGTCACTGCTGAGCGAAGGGCAAGTGTGAAGGAAGCAGTGGTTGGCAGAGTCCGTCTTCACTTAATGGTCACATAGAGGAAGGCCAAAAGAGTTCTGTTCACTTCTGCCTCCAGGCTGCTCTTGGTGACCTTAGGGAGAGCAGGTAACAGTGGAGGGGTGGACAGCAGCCGGGGCCCCCGTGCTCAGGAGTGAAATGGGCCTCGGCGAGGACAAGGGCTGCATGGCTTTTCTGAGGAACTTGTCTTTACTCAACCCCATATTTTAGGGCTTTTTAAGAAACCAGCACAAAATTTCTCCAGACTGCTTGCTGATGAATGTATTCCCCTTCTTGACGCCAAATGCAAGTTAGTGTTCACCTTAAAGTGAACTGTCAGAGGGCTACTGAGAAGATGCTTGGCCCTCTGGCCCTGGGATAAGTAAATGAGAAAAGAAATGTTTGCTTTTGTTTTGTTTTGTAGGCTTGTAAAGAACAGTTGGCTTCTTAAATCCAGGTGGAGGTCTTGCTTACCTCTGGGGGTGTATCATCAGTGGAGAGTAAAGTAAGCAGTAAAACAAGCTTTTCCCAAGTATGAAAGAGCAGACCTTCGCTTTTCGCACAGGCAGTGTGAGTGCGGCTTGCTTGCTCACTGTGACTAAAGAGCATGAAGCTGCAGAGGAAGCCATGGCTGTCGGGGTTGTTAACTTGTGGATTTTCCAGAGAACCAGACTGAAATCCTGTCTTCTGTTTCTTATTCATTCCACTCTGTGTCCGTGGGGATGCAGCATTTGTGAAGGAATCAATTATCCATTTGTTAGTCAGAGGAGCTTTACAAATTATACATTAGCAGATTGATTTCTTAAGTTCACTGTTGGGGGACTGATAGCTTAAGGTGGGATGATGAGGAGTGTCGGGGGGGAAAGAAGTTGCTACAAAGAACACCATTAAAAGCTGCTTTAGAAATGACTGTGAATTTATTCCTAATTGAAGAGCTGACATAATCCATACTAAGTGTATTTATTCCAAGCATTTTGCATTAGGTAATTGATTATCACATGAGGTGTACATGTTGGCAATTTTGCCTTTTTAAAATTTGAGACCTTGGGACCACCTGTAGTGGATTTGGCATGAGAAGGTATGCACTGGTCCTTGCCCCCTCCTGCTTTATTCTGGCTCCTATTTTTTTTTTTTTTTTAATTCCATTAAGGAAACATTTTTGTATGCTCTATAGTGTCAGCTTGACATTATTGATTTTTGAACAAACTCACTTATATTGTCCAGAATTCCAAACATGTCTCCATTAGGAATAAAATTGTAACTAATGGAAAATACAGCTGATGCCATTTTTCTTTGGTCGTCTTTTTTCTGGTCCCTTTCCCTTTTCCACATCTACTTCAGCATCCCATATTTGCAAACACCACCCCAAAATGATATGTTTAGATGTGATACTTTGTGCTCATCAGTTATTGTTGTTGAAGGTGTAAAAAAACTAGCAATTAGATAAGTCGGTTATTTAAGAAAGACAGAATTTTGCACTGCCAGGTTTCCTTCCCAAGTTTGAGGGTTTGTTCTCCTCCTCCTCCGATTTCCTGTTTATTGTTGTTTGTCTGTTTTTAGTATATATAAAATGACAAATAAATGTAAAGCATTTGCTTCTATTTATGAGAGGAACCATACAGATGCCAGGCTGGTAAAACTGTTGCATGCACCACTGAGAGTTGTAGTATTGAAATCCTGTTAATTATTTGTTCTTTATTTAATATTATGGAAACAACATGCATAGCGATGCTTGTCAGTCATCACTCAAGATAAAAATAGGGACTGCGTGTCTTCAGAGTGATGGTTTTAAAAATTAATATGAATTTTGTCTTCCGTTTTATTTTTAGATTAATGTATTTGCTATTTATTCATATTTTGAAAATATTTATCTTCTGATTGCAAATAAGATAAACATTATTATAGAAAATTAGGAAAACATAGAAAGGGGCAACCTAAACAATAATAATATCTCAACACCCATATATTGCTCATATATTAGAGTATCTACTTCCAGTCATGTATATGATATGCAAATACCTATAATTTGGAACTATTTATAAACATTGGCTTATATAATTTTTTAAAAAATTATCATTTAGATTCCTTGCTTTTGGAAATTTAGGTGATTTCTAATTTTCAGTATATTACAAAAGAAACCTACCATGAAAAGCATCCATGCAAAATCATCTTTTCATTGATCATGAGAGGCAATGGATGTTTTAAGAAATTTTGATTCAGATTGTCACAGTTCTACAAGCTTTTCCAAATTTGAACTCTTACTTCAGTATAAGAAAAGTGTCTATTTTTGTGCTTCCTTGCCAAAAATAAGTACTTAAAAATATGATTCCAGAAGTAAACTATCTCATTGTTTCAATTTTCATGTATTTATTACTAGTGAGGGTAACTGTTGTTTTTGTTTATTTATAATTTGTGCTACTTCTTTTCTCATTGGACTATTTGGTATGATTTACATAAATAAAAAATTTATATTTCTTTAAAAAGCCCTCTACAGATAATTTTAAAATGTATAATAAACTTCAAAGTTTTTTGCAATTTACATGACAAGGGGTAAATATCCTTTATCTATATTGACCTATTATGAATCAGCTTGAAAACTGTAGATATCCCAGTAGTGAAAGTCTCTTCCTCTGGATTCATAACTTAGAACTTATAGTTCAAGATTTCAGTTTTACCAATGCCTTTAGCTTTTCTCTCCAATTCTGTTTGAAATGTTCAAAGAAATATAAAACATTTGTACTCTCACTTCAAAACAGGGAAGGGAAGGAGTATAAATAAATATGCTAAGTATCTCACCTTCTAAATGAGTCATTTAATGTAATTGCTTTATTTTGGGGAAGACATAATTCAAGTATGATTTATAATAATTTAAAGGTAATTGTTAATAAGATAAAGGTATGTGCAACAACTAAATCTCTAAATAAAGGAGAAAATGTGAATAGTATAACCAAAAAATAAAAATGAAATGGGAACTATAATTCTAAAAAGTATAAAATAGCAACAAAGACAAGTCTAACAGGACCAATTATTCTGTTTTCTAAAAGAAAAATATTCTCAGCTTTAAGACGTATATCCCACAATGTGATGGTAGTGAAAGATAAAGATGTGAGCAAAATTATACCAGAAAAAGACAAAAATGAAGTAGTATAGGCAATTGAAACATGAAAAAGTAGAGTGTAAAGCAGAAGGGCATTAATCATCAGGGGACATATTATATTGATTTCATTTACAAGTCAAAAGGAACGTAAAACAGATATACCCTTTGATGTACCAAATTATATGATACCTAATATCCAGCCCAAAATTTATTTGAAATTTAAGGAGAAATGGACAAAATTGCAATTGTAGTGGGAAAAATTTTTAATGTGTTTTTATTAGTTATTGACCAAGAAGAAAAACGTAAGGGTATATAGAAATTAAAGAGTATAAGTAACATGATTAAAAATATATATATTTTGAATCTAAAGGTAGGGAATTTGAATTGCTATGAAATGATGATAGGTTACAAAGGTAAGTCAATAAGTTTCTAAAAATATTATGTAAGTCACATTCTCTGACCACAAAGCAGTCACATAAGAATTTATTGACTGGACTCAGATGGGATCTCTCTTCATAGGACTTTCATGCTAATGTGCTGGAGGTGCAGTTGGTGTTGGGGTTTGGGATATATTTGGGGGATTTGAATCTCTGGACTGACAGTGTGATGGCCAGGTCCTGAGCCTCAGCAGACTCCAGCACCTACAGTCTGATTCATTGGACTCACCACACTCAGCTAAGATGGAGTTGAAGAGGGACAACCACCACACCATGGAGCCTAGAGTGATTACAACTGAAAGTGGGAGGATTGCATCCAGCATCCATGTGGAATCTGAGCCTCCTCTTGACATAGAGGTGCAATGGACACAACCAGTCCAGTGTCCACATAGAAAAGGTGGCATTGGATTGGGAAAAGTGGACATGGTGGCTGATGGGTATGGGGAAAGGCGGGAGGAGATGAGAAGTAGAGGCGTCTTTGGGACATGGAGCTGCCCTGGATGGTGCTTCAGGGGCAGTCACTGGACAGTGTAAATCCTCACAGGGCCCACTGGATGGAATGGGGGAGAGTATGGGCCATGATGTGGACCATTGACTGTGAGGTGCAGAGGTGCCCAAGGGTGTACTTGCCAGGTCCAATGGATGTGTCATGATGATGGGAATGAGTGTTGCTGGGGGGGGAGAGGTGGGGTGGGGGTGGTGGGGTTGAATGGGACCTCATATATATATATATATTTTTAATGTAATATTATTACAAAGTCAATAAAAAAATAAATAAATAAATAAATAAAATAAAATAAAACCCGGAAAAAAAAAGAATTTATTGATAAGTAGTAGATAAATAAATAACACCATCATCATCCTTAGAGGTGAGACAAAACAAAACAAAATAAAATATGCTACCTTGTCTTGAAGAGAAAATAACGACTGTAATTGTCCATTATTTTCTTTATTGTATATCCTTTCGTTTGTGGCCAGTGATATACTCAAAGGATAAAAGCGTTTTATTATTTTATGATTAACAAATGAATGATTAAGGTGAACAAGCAATATATAATTCTTTGAAAGTTCAACAAAATTGTTCAAAGGCAAAAAGGGAAAAGTTAATATGGAATAAAAGTAGAAATGAATAAAAAAGAAAGAAATTTAAATATGTCACATTGATTAATGGAAGTATTGCTTCTGTGAAAAGGCCAGTACAACTGATGAAGTACGATCAAAGAAAAAAAGAGGAAATAAAATATGTATATACTTGGAAGACAGTGTATGTGTATATATATCTTCATATTTGGAAACAGGAAAAACAATAGTCCCTACTTTATATAGAATTAAATGAGGATTACATGATAAATTTATAAAACTCTTGTAACAGAGCCTGGCACATAATAAACATATTACGAATAGTGTTATTACTACTTGATATTAGTATTAAGATCATTAGTATTATTTTTAAAATGTTAATTTGGGGAAGCAGACATGGCCCAATGGATAGGGCCTGCCACATGGGAGGTCCACGGTTCAAACCCCGGGCCTCCTTGACCTGTGTGAAGAGCTGGCCCAGGCGCAGTGCTGATGCACAAGGAGTGCCGTGCCATGCAGGGGTGTCCCCCGCATAGGGGAGCACCACATGCAAAAGGAGTGCACCCCGTAAGGAGAGCCGCCCAGTGCAAAAGAAAGTGCAGCCTGCCCAAGAATAGTGCTGCACACAGGGAGAGCTGACACAGCAAGATGACGCAACAAAAAGAAACACAGATTCCCAGTACCACTGATAAGGATAGAAGTGGTCACAGAAGAATACACAGCGAATGGACACAGAGAGCAGACAGCTGGGGGCGGGGGGGTGGCGGGAAGGGGAGAGAAATAAATAAAAAATAAATCTTTTTAAAAATATATTAATTTGAACAAAAAATAAAAATTGTTTTCTTGACCTGGTATTTTCTGCGAAAATTACAGATGACCAAAATAGAATGAGAGGGACATTTGAGCAACATGACAATCATGGGGAAGAAATTTTTAAAAAATAATATAAGTAGAAACCCATTAAAAGTTGCTGGCCTTAGGGAAGTTGTGTAGCTCGGTGGTTGAGTACCGGTTTCCCACATATGAGGTCCTGAGTTCAGTTGCCAGCCATAGTACCTGAAAAAAAAAAAAAGATCCGCCTTGGACATTTTTGTGGGTGAGTTATTTACATATATATATATGAGTTATATATATATATATATATATATATATATATATATAAATATATATAAATTTTTAATGTTTATCCCTGTTATGAAATACAATTTTAAAATATACTTAAAACCCTGCAGTGAAAGAAATAATTATGAAGTAAACAAATATGTAGCCACCACTTAATTGAGAAATAGATTTTATGATTCTTCACTATCATAATCTCTCCCTTTTAGAAATAACCACTATACTAATCTTTATAGTAATCACTTCCTACCTAGCTTTTTTTTTTGTTTTGCAACTTGTATGTGCAAACACTAGTTTAGGTTTTGCCGCTTTTGTTTGACGTATAAATGGAATCATATATATCAGGAATGAGAAAAGGATGCCATCTGCTACTGCCAGAAAAATATTCTCAAACAAAATGCAAGATTAGGGGAAAAGTGTAAAACTTATTAAATTTGATATTAAAGAAGACCTAAATGGGGAGCAAATGTAGCTGAGTGATTGAGTGCTTGCTTCTCAAGTACAAGGTCCTGTGTTCAATCTCTGGTACCTTCTTAAAAAAAATAAAAAGACGATGATGACAAAGACCTAAATAAAAGGAAAAGTGCACCATGTTTAGGGATTAGAAGAATCAGTAGTAAAGACAGCAAAGGGAAACCTCTCGACATTTCACCATTAAAGTGTCACATTTGCTATCTATTGGGTAGATATGCCTTTTATGAGATTGAGGATTTTCTCTCCTGGTCCTAGATGCTAAGAGTTTTTACTGTAAATAGATGGGTGTTGGATTTTGCCAAACACTTTCTGCATCTATTGACATGATCCTATGATTTTTCCTTTTTTTTTTCTTAAGATAAAAAATTGTATTGATTAATTTCCTTATGTCTTGTAATTCTGGGATGAACCTGACTTGGTTTTTCTATAGATGCTGGCTTTGTTAATGTTGTCTTCAGGGTTTTCCCTTCTGTGTTCATGGTTCATGAATGAGATTTGCCTGTGCTTTTTCCTCCTCATAACATCCTTATCCAGATTTATTTTAAGGTTGTGTTGACCTGGTAAAATGAGTTGGGGAGCATTTCCTTTTTTTTTCTCTTCTATTTTATGGAAGAATTTGTGCATGCATGACTGAAATGACTAATTCTTTGAACTCACTGGGCCAGGATTTTTGTGAGTTAATATTCTTGACAAGTGATTCAGTTTCTTTAAATGTCTCTAGGACCATGAAGGTTTTCTGTTTTGTCTGTCAGCTCTGGTAGGTTATATTTTTCTAGGCATTTATTCATTTTATCTAGTTTTTGTTTCAATAATTTCAAATGTATTAGCATATGGTTTTTACATAATCTTATTTTCTATTTAATGTCTATAAGATCTCTAGTGACATTTCTTTTTTCACTCCAGATATTTTTTGTTTCTGCTTTCTCTCTCCATAGTTTACCAACTAGCCTTTTCTTAGGGGAAAAAATTTTTTTTACTTGATTCTTTCTACTTTGTTTTTCAGTTTCATTAACATCTGTTCTTTATTATATTTTCTATACTTTCTTTAGAATAATTTAGTTGTTCTCTTCTAGCTTCTTCAATATTTAGATCATTAACTTTCAGTCTTCTGTCATATATGCATTTAACAGCAACATTTTCCTCTAAATTATTCCTTTTGTTATATTCCATACTTAATAAATTTGTAGTGCTTTCCTTGTTGATTGGTTCAAAGTATTATCTTGTTTCTATTAAACTTCCTTTTCTGACCCATGAGTTTATTATGAGCATATTATAAAGTATTCCTGTTATTCTCTTCATGTGAATTAACCACTCGTTAACCTTCTCTACATTAGCTCCAATAACTTTTCTCTCTAGACACAAACACACAGAGAGAAACACACACAAACACTAACATAGTCTTTGAAATATGTCTTTATCCCTACATATTTCTAAGAACAAGTACCTGCTTTTATATAACCATAGAGGAATTTATCAAAATCAGGAAATAACATTGGCACATTTTTTTTTTCTCATTCAAATTCCAAGTCAGGATTACATGTGGCATTTTGTAATATTTTTTCTCTCTCTCTGTCTTTGTAAACTTTATTTCAACGTCAAAAAATAAAATAGGGAAACGGACTTTGGCCCAGTGGTTAGGGCGTCCGTCTACCACATGGGAGGTCCGCGGTTCAAACCCCGGGCCTCCTTGACCCGTGTGGAGCTGGCCATGCGCAGTGCTGATGCGCGCAAGGAGTGCCGTGCCACGCAAGGGTGTCCCCCGCGTGAGAGCCCCATGCGCAAGGAGTGCGCCCGTGAGGAAAGCCGCCCAGCGTGAAAAGAAAGAGCAGCCTGCCCAGGAATGGCGCCGCCCACACTTCCTGTGCTGCTGACGACAACAGAAGCGGACAAAGAAACAAGACGCAGCAAATAGACACCAAGAACAGACAACCAGGGGAGGGGGGGAAATTAAATAAATAAATAAATCTTTAAAAAATAATAATAATAAAAAAAAATAAAATAAAATAACAGACAAAAGGCAGCTTAAATTATGGAAGCATTACTCTAACAAATTCTGTGCAGGCAAATTTATCTCATTTTTTAGTTACATGTCTTTAGTATCCTTTAATTTGAAACAGCTTCTTAGGCTTACTTTGTCCTTTTTGATCTTGTCATTTATGAAGTGTCAAGACCAAAAAGTTATTTTATGGACTGTTCCTCAGTTTGGGTTTGTCTATGTTCTAAAGGTTAGATTTAGTTCAGGCATTTTTAGCAGAAAGACTACAAAAATGATGTTGTGTCCTTCTCGGTGTATCAAATGAGGTGGCAGAAGTGAATTTCTTAATTTCCAAACATAAAGAGATTTTCTTGTTCAACACTCAAAAATCAATATTTCTATGCATAAGCAATGAACAGTCAGAGCAAGAAATTAAAAAAAAAATCCATTCACAGTAACATCTAAAAGAATCAAATATCTAGGAATAAGTCTAACCAAGAACATAAAGGGCTTGTACATAGAAAACTACAAAACATTGCTAAAATAAATTAATAAGACCTAAATAAATGGAAGGACATTCAATGCTCATGGGTTGGAAAACTAATTATTGTTATGATGTCAGTACTACCCAAAGCAATTTATAGATTCAATGCAATCCTAATCAGAATTCCAACAACCTTCTTTGAAATAATGGAGAAACCAATCATCCCTTTTTAATTTTTTTCTTTTCAGGTTAGGCCAGTAAAAGTATTTTTTTGGGAAATGGGGGAAGAGAACAGAGCTTGCTGAGAAATGGGAGAGAAGGACAGAAATACACACTGAGCTTTGGTGTGGGCTCCTCTAGGCAGAGAGAGTGCCCAGCTTTTTATGGAAGGATAAGGGGCCCTGAATAGCAAAAGCCATCTTGAAAAGGAAGAATGAAGTTGGAGGACTCACGGTTCACAATCTTAAAAATTATTAAAAAGCCATAGTAATCAAAACAACATGGTACTGGCAAAGCACAGATATATCAACCAGGTAAATCAAATTAAGAGCTCAGAAATCAACCCTCACATTTATGGCCAACTGATTTTTGACAAGATGGCAAAGATGACTCAATTGGGAAAGAATAGTCTGGTCAACTAATGGTGCTAGGAAAACTGCATCTCCATTTGCCAAAAAAAAAAAGGACGACCCCTACCTCACACCATATACAAAAATCAACTCAAAATGGATAAAAAACTAAATGTGGGAAGCAGATTTGGCCCAATGGATAGGGTGTCTGCCTACCACATGGGAGATACATGGTTCAAACCCAGGGCCTCCTGACCTGTGTGATGAGCTGGCCCACGTGCAGTGCTGCTGCACACAAGGAGTGCCATGCTACGCAGGGGTGTCCCCCGCATGGGGAACCCCATGTGCAAGGAATGCACCCTGTAAGGAGCACTGCCCAGGAATGGTGCCGCGCACACGGAGAGCTGACGCAGCAAGATGACACAACAAAAAGAGACAAAGATTCCAGGTGGTGTCACTGACAAGAATACAAGCAGACACAGAAGAACATAGCAAAGGGACACAGAGAGCAGACAACTGGGGGCAGGGAGCTATGGGGGAAGGGAAGAGAAATAAATTAAAAATAAATCTTAAAAAAAAAAAAAGACCTAAATGTAAGAGCTAGAACTATCAAATACTTAGAAGAAAATATTGGGAAGCATCTTCAGGACTTTGTGTTGGGCAGTGGTTTATTAGACTTTATACCCAAAGCATAAGCAACAAAAGAAACAATAGATAAATGAGACCTCATCAAAATTAAGAACTTTTGTTCCTCAAAGCACTTGATCATGAAAGTAAAATGACAACCTACACAATGAAAGAAAATACTTGGAAACCACATATCCTATAAAGGATTCATATCCAGTATATATAAAGAAATCCTTCACTTAACAACAAAAAGACAACCCATTTAAAAGATGGGCAAAAGACTTAAACAGACATCTCTCCAAAGAAAATATACCTATGGCCAGAAATCACATGAAAATATACTCAGCATTATTAGCCATCAGGGAAATGCAAATCAAAACCACAATTAAATGCCATTTCATACCCATTAGAATTTTTCTTTGTATTTATCCTGCTTTGAATGTGTTGTGCTAAGGATTCATTCATTCTTTGTTTTAACAAAAATGTATTAAGGACCTCCTATATTCCAGACATTCTTGTAGACATGGGAGACACAATAATGATTAAAACAGATGAAATCCCTACTCTCATGAAGTTAATAGTCTAGTGAGTAAGCTTGATAATATGTAAGATAAATAAGTAAAATATATCATCTAGTGAGTGAGCTTGACAATAAGTAAAAGATAGTGATAAGTAAGGTAAGTGCTAAGGAGAGAAAAATAAAGTAGTGAATGGATTATAAAATGTTTGGGTGAAATATGGAAATTTTAGATTGGGTGTCCAGGGAAGGACGCATGAGAAGATGGCTTCCAGTAAAGACCCGGCAGAAAAGTATTCCAGGCACCTGACAAATAAATGTAAAGTTTCTAAGGCTAGAGGAACCACAAGAAGGTCATCATGGCTGGAGTAGAGAGAACAATGACAGGAATAGATGAGGTCAGAAGTTCAAAGTAGAGCTATATCCTGACCATTTAGGGATATCAGGTCATAGTAAAGACTTGGGCTTTTGTCCTGAGATGGGAGGCTGTTGGAGGGTTGTAAAGAAAGGAACGGTATTTTCTGGTCAACGTGTTAGCAGTATCACTTTGGCTGATTTGTTGAACATAGACCTCTGGGAAAGTTCAGACAGAAGTAAGTCAGAGTTAGGAGACCATTGTGGTCGCACAGACAACAATGGTGCTAGCTTCGACTAGGGTAGCAGCTGTAGGAGTAGTGAAAAATAGATAAAAATTCTGGAGAAATTTTTTTTCAAAGACATGATGGGATTTGTTGACAGATCCATTCTGAGCTGTAAGGAAAGACAGGAGGCAAGAATGGCTACAAGGCTTTTTTGCCCTGAGCAACTAGAATACCATAGTAGGTATTGCCTGACATGGGGAACACTGCAAGAGGAGGAAGTATTTTGTTTTGTTTTGTTTTTATGGGGGTGAGGAGATGTCCAGAGTTCAGTTTTGGAAGTGTTTTCATTGAGATGCCTATCAGTCATCCAAGTATAGATATCAGATAAGCAGTTCTATATACAGATCTAGATTAAGGAGAGATCTAGTCTGGAGATACAAATTTGAACATCCTTCTATGGCCTATAAGAGTATACCAAGGGGGAAGCAGATATGGCTCAAGTGATAGGGCTTCTGCCTGCCATATTGGAGGACCCAGCTTTGGTCCCTGGGGCCTCCTGGTGAAAAAGAAGAGAAAACATGCCTGCACGGCAAGCCAGTGCCCTCGTGGTGAGCCAGCTCTCGTGCAGCAAGCCAGTGCTCACATGGCAAGCTGAGTGCCCATGCGGCAAGAGTGCCTGCATGGTGAGCCAGTGAGTCACACCGAGTGAATCACGCAGCAAGATGATGACTCAACAAAATAGAGACGAAGGGGAGAGTCAAGGTGAAGCACAGCAGAGACCAGGAACTGAGGTGGCGCAGTTAACAGGGAACCTCTCTCCACATCAGAGGTCCCTAGGATCGAATCCCAGTGAATCCTAGAGGAGAAAAATTAAGAGAAGACCAAAAAGAGAAATAGATACAGAAGATCACACAGCAAATGGATATAGACAGCAAAAACAGCAGGATGGGGGGAGAGGGAGAGGGAGGAGGAGTGGAAGGGGGGAAATAAAATTAATCAATTAATTTAAAAAAAAGTATACCAAGGGAATGAGTATAGATAGAAAAGAGAAAAGTACACGGGCTGAACCATGAGATACAGATATCAGAGATACAAGGAGTATCCAGTAAAAAAAGACTAAGAAGCAGCAGCCAGAAGTTTGAGGGGGAAAAAAAAAAACCCAAAAAAGGCAAGTATGGTGTCCTGGAAGCAAAGAGGAGGAAAGAGTTATTGATAGTGCTACAAGCCTCTGTTAAGTGAAATAATTGGGGATTGAAAAAATGACTATTATGGTTAGCAACATGGGGAGTCCTTTTATTTTAAAATTCATATGGAGGAACAAATACTTGAGACTAAGGAAAGTTGGAAAATTTACGTTATTAGATATTAGAACATACTCTACATCTTCTATAACTAAATTAGTATTGAATTGATAATAGAAGTGTACACAACTGAAAGCCCAGAAGGTTATCTTAATGTATCCAATGATTTATTTTATGGTAAACACAGTTGTCTTAAGGAAAAGGGTGGTTTAGTACATGGGACTACCCTAACTGGATTTCCATTTTGGAAGAAAATGAAATGAATCCTGAAGGATTAAAAAGATAACTATAAGAATAAAGCAATGCCATCTTGCAAAAAGATATAGGCGACTACATGTATTAATAGTATGTCTGGGTGAGCTGTTGTACCAGACTGCATATCCTGAACAGAGAAAGAAAATGCTTATTTATTTATTTATTTTGGTGGCGGCGGGTGAGAGGGGGTGTTCTGTTTTTGGTTAAATAAAAACTTTCGTTTTGCAAAATAGAAAAAGGTTTTTGTTTGGTTAAATAAAAACCTGTTTTGCAACAGACAAATGATACTTTTGGACAAAAGGATTTGTTATACATAGAATAAAATAGGAAAAGAGATTTTTGGTAATATAAAAGGAATGCTTATAAATGGATAAGTAACAACTAACAAGTTAATAGAATAAATGAAAAAGACGTGAAAAAGTAGTTTAAAGAGCGCAAATTAAATGACCAATAGACAAGAAAAGTATTTAAGTTTGCTAGTCAAGGAAGTGGACTGATGAACATTGATCATTGACAGATATAAAGTGAAAAAAAAAAACAAAACCCAATCATCCAACTTTTGTTGCTAACAGAGATTTGGAGGAAAGAGTGTTCTTATCCCTTGTCGGTTGAAATATGAGCTGTTCAGCTTTTTCAAAAATCAAATTAGCCATACTTATTAAAAATAATATCTGTATCTTCCAACCTAGTAGTTCAGTTGCAAGTAATCTGGCATATGGGTACAAACACACACATTCACATACACAAACATACACTAAGGTGTTCATTGCAGCAGTTTTTGCAGTGCTAATATGTTGGAAATGATGGATTTAGTTCTTAGTATGTAAGAATAGATATTTGCTTGAAGCTATTAATTAAATTTATCATCATAAGTCAAATGATAAAAAGCATTCCATAATTTTCATTGATTTTGAAATCATGTAATAAAAGTAAACATTTTGTCATATTGAAAATTCTTGTTTAATGGGGATAGCAGGAGCCTTCCTTTCATAATTGAGTATTTTTATCACAACAGCAGTATCATACTTAATGAGGAGCCATAAAAGACAATCTTAAGATGAAGAAAGTGCCAAGAATGCCCAGTATCCCCATTGCTTGCCTATGTATTTAATCAAGGAAGTGATAAAATGACCTTTATTTCTCATTTAATATTATGATTTACCTAGATAGTCTAATAGAAATAACATAAAATGATTACAGTTAATCATTTCCCTTTACATAGGGACTAAATAGAAGATATTCTTAAGAAATGAGATCCTCTGAGGAACAATAAAAAAATGAATTAACCTGATTTCCTGAGTCTACAAAAAAAATTGAGGCAACATAAACATAAAAGAATAATATAGTACAGGTATTAATTCTTAGTAAAATAATTTGTTTATTTTGTCTTGACATTGTATCTTCTTTCTGGGAACATAGATTTAACCTCTAGGTGTAGGAATTTAAGGGTAGGTATTTTCTATATGTTGAGTTCCCAAAATAGCAAATGGAAACGTTATTATTCAGTTTTCCCCCCTTTAGTATTGCTAATGCGATGGTGAAAATGGTTTAAATTAAGTAAGAATCATTGAAAGGTAAAACTTGGGTTATTTATGTTTAGAATACTGTTGTGTGCTTAGCCACTTAGTAGTAGCATGGTTTAGGCAATTATCATTAAATCTTTTTAGTTATATATATATATATGTCTGTCTGTCTGTATGTATATATATATATATATATTTTCTTTATCAGAGAAGTTGCGAGTTTGCTGAAAAATTATGCATAAAATACAGAATTTCCATATACCATCCCACCAACAACAATTCTCATTAATGTGGAACATTCGTACATTTTCATAATTGTACTGTTAAAGTCCATGGTTTAAGATTGTGTTCACTGTATACTGTTAGTCCATGTGTTGTTTTGTATTTTTAATTTTTATTCTGTTACCATGTATACAATTCCATTTTATGTGTATGTCACATTTTATTTCTCCGTTCATCAGTTGAGGGACACTTGGGTTGCTTCCATCTTTTGGCAATTATGAGTAATGCTGCTTTGAACATTGGTGTGCAGATGTCTGTTTGTGTCCCTGCTCTCAGTTATTCTGGGGTATATATCTAAATAGTGGTATTGTCAGGAACACATGACAGATCTATAGTAAACTTCTTTAGGAACTGCCAAACAGAATTCCACAACAGCTATACCATTCTACATTCCCACCAATAGTGGGTAAACATTCTTCTTTCTCCACATCCTCTCCAACACTGGTTGTTTTCTGGGGGTTTTGTTGGTTGGTTGGTTGTTTTTTTTGTTTTTTGTGGTTTTTTTAGATTTTTATTTTTATTTATTTCTATGCCCTTCCCGCCCCCTAGTTGTCTGTTCTCTGTGTCCATTCGCTGTGTGTTCTTCTGTGTCCACTTCTATTCTTGTCAGCAGCACTGGGCATCTGTGTCTCTTTTTATTGCATGATCTTGCTGCGTCAGCTCTCCGTGTGTGTGGCACCACTCCTGGGCACGCTGAACATGCTTTTGCGTTGGGCAGCTCTCCTTACAGGGCGCACTCCTTGCACATGGGCCTATGTGGGGAACACCCCTGCGTGGCACGGCACTCCTTGCGTGCATCAGCATTTGCGTGGGTCAGCTCCACAACGGTCAAGGAGGCCCTGTGTTTGACAAACCTTGGACCTCCCAAGTGGTAGGCGGATGCTCTATCCATTGAGCCAAGTCTGCTTCCCGCTTGGTTTTTGATAGTGGCCATTCTAAGAGTTGTAATATTATGTCTCGTTGTAGTTGTGATTTGCATTCCCCTAATAGCTAGTGATGTTGAACATCATTTCATGGGTTTTCTCACCACTTGTGTTTCCTCTTTGGAAAAATGTCTGTTGAGGTCTTCTGCCCATTTTTAATTGTGTCATTTGTCTTTTTTATCTTTAAGTTGTATGATCTCTTATATATCATGGACATTAAACTATTATCAGATAGGTGATTTCCAAATATTTTTTCCCATTGAGTAGGTTGCCTTCTTACACTCTTGATAAAGTCTTTTGAGATGCAAAAGTATTTAATTTTGATGTGGTTCCATTTATTTATTTTTTCATTCATTGTTCGTGCTTTAGGTGTGAGTTCTAAGAACTTACTTCCTACCACCAAATCTTGAAGATGCTCCCTATGTTATCTTCCAGGAGTTCTATGGTCCTGACTTTTATATTTAGGTCTTTGGTCCTTTTTGAGTTGATTCTTGAATAGGGAGTGAGATAAAGGTCCTCTTTCATGTTTTTGGTTATGGATATTCAATTCTCCCAGCACCATTTGTTTAAGAGACCATTCTGTCCCAGTAAAGTGGACTTAGTAGGCTTGTCAAAAATCATTTGTCAGTGGGTGGAGATGCATGCAATAACCAAAAGAATATTGAATTCCCATCCTGGGGAGTTCTGCTACATTATCTAATCGGACAGCAAGCATCTCCCAAGTACAAGGACAATGTTGAGTGAAGGAAGACAGACCATTATGCCAGACCCTTGATGTTGATGATTGTACTTGTGGACCTTTTCCTGTGAAATTGAAACCTAGCCTAGCATTATATGCTGTCTAAGAGTTACCACCTGAAAGCCTCCTTGTTGCTCAAATGTCGCCTCTCTCTAAGCTAAACTCAGCATATAGGCTCAATAAAGGAGGGCAGACAAGCTGAGGAATTTGTCACTGTCAGTAGGCCTTACTTTGGAATTTATACTCCCCAGTGTAAAAGAGTTAGACTCATTTATAGTTTCTCTACACATGACTCTTCTGCCCTTTTTATTTGAACCTATAATTCGCACTATCCTTGATAAATATATGTCCAACAGAGTTAAATCTTTGGTCCATCCTTGTGCCAGTTGAGCCCTGAATTTCAGCAGAGTTGCAGCACCTACTCTCTAGTCTATTGGACTCACCCAGGACAACTAACAAGGAGATGATAATGGACAATGCCCATCCCAAGGAACCGAGAGTGCCTGCAACTGCAAGCAAGTTAGTTCCATTCATCTGGCACATGGGATCTAAACTCCCTGCATCACCATCTCAAAATCCTCAAGATTGGGGAATGAACAATGGCGTAAAATAGACTTGTTATTCTACCATAGACTTATTTATTTTAGAAATGGAAGAAATCTTATTGATATAAAGGCAGTGGTCACCAGAGGTTCTGAGGGATAGGAGATGGAAGAATAGGTATAATATGGGAGTATTTTCAGGGCATTGGAGTTGTCCTGCATGACATCGTAGTGACAAATACAGGTCATTGTATATTTTGTCATAACCTGTGGGGTTTTGCTGGCAGAGTGTATACTATAGCGTAAACTGTAGTCCATGGTTAGTAGCACTGCTTCAATGTATGTTCATCAATTGTGGCAAATATGCCACACTAATGAAGGAAGTTGTTGATGTGGGAAGGTGTGGGAGGGGGAGGAAAGGTGGCATACGGGAATCCCTTATATTTTTTGTGTAACATTTATGTAATCTAAATCTTTAAAAATTAAAAAAAATTAATTAAAAAAAAAAACAACTAGTTGACCCTAGAGGTAAAGGTCTATTTCTGAGCTTTCAGTTTGATTCCATTGATCAATGTGTCTGTCTTTATGCCAATAACCTGCTGTTTTGACCACTGCAGCTTTGTTTAATAATATGTTTAAAGGTCAGGAAGCATGAGTCCTCCAACTTCACTCTTCTTTTTAAGGATGTTTTTAGGCATCCAAGGCCCCTTTGCCTTCCAGATAAACTTGGTAATTGACTTTTCTATTGCTGTGAAGTAGGCTATTGGAATTTTGATTGGAATTGCATCGAATCTGTAAGTTAATTTAGGTGAATTGTCATCTTAATAATATTTAGTCTTCTAGTCCATGAGCACAGAATATCCTTTCATTTGTTTAGGTTGTCTTTAATTTCTTTCAGTACTATTTTGTAATTTTCTGAGTACTGGGCTTTTACATTCCTGCTTAAATTAATTCCTAGATATTTGATTCTTTCAATTGTTATTGTAAATGATTTTTTTCTTGATTTCCTCCTTACATACTTCGTTACTAGTATGTAAAAACACTTGATTTTTGCATGTTGATCTTGTATCCTGCCTCTTGCTCAACTCATTTATTAGTTCTGGTAGCTTTGTTGTAGATATTTCAGAGTTTTCTAAAATAGATATTGTCATCTGCAAATAGAGTTTTACTTCTTATTTTTCAGTTTGGATGCCTTTTTTTTTTTACTTGTCTAATCACTCTAGTTAGAACTACTAGCACTGTGTTCAATAATAGTGGTCACATTGGTCATCCTTGTCTTGTTACAGATCTTGGAGGAAAAGCTTACTACTTTTTTCCATTGAGTATGTTTTTGGCTGAGAGTTTTTCATATATGCCTATTATCATGTTGAAGTTTCTGTCTATTCTTATATTTAAAAGTCTTTTTATCAAGAAAGGAACCCCACTCAGCTAACATGGAGATGAAGAAGGTCAACCACTACACCAGGGAGCCAAGAGTGCCTACAACTGAAAGCAGGAGAATTGCATCCAGCATCCAGGTGGAATCTAAGACCCCTCTTGACATAGATGTGGAGTGGACACAACCATTCCAGGGTCCACAGGATGGAGGAATAGAGTATGGATTAGGGTGGACTTACTGATATCCTATTCATGAACAATTGTGATTAGTAATCAAAGAAAATATGGTGTTGGTGTGGAGAAAGTGGCCATGGTGGCTGCTGGAGGTAGGGAGTGGGAGGAAGAGATGTGATGTAGGGAGGTTTTTGGGACTTGGAGTTGTCCTGGGTGGTGCTGCAGGGACAGTTACCGGACATTGTATGTCCTCCCGTGGCCCACTGGATGGATTGTGGGAGAGTGTGGGCTATGATGTGGACCATTGACCATGAGGTGCAGCGGTGCCCAGAGATGTGTTCACCAAGTGCAATGAATGTCTCGTGATGATGGAGGAGGTTGTTGTTGTGGGGGAAGGAGTGGGGTGAGGGGGGTGGGGGTATATGGGGACCTCATATTTTTTGAATGTAACATAAAAAAATGCTGGGTTTTGTCAAATGTGTTTTCTGTGTCCAACGAAATGATCATGTGGTTTTTTCCCTTCGATTTGTTAATGTGATGTATTACGTTAATCGACTTCTTTATGTTGAGCCACTCATGCAAACTAGGAATAAAACTCACTTGATTGTGGTGTGTAATTATTTTAGGATGCTGTTGTATTAAATTGAAAAGTATTTTTTTGAGAATTTTTGCATCTACATTCATTTGATACATTGGTCTGTAATTTTCTAATATTGTAGTATCTTTATCTGGCTTTGGTATTAGGGTGATGTTGGCTTCATAAAAAGAGGTAGTTTTCCCTCCTCTTCAATTTTTTGAAAGAGTTTGAGCAGGATTGGTATTAATTCTTCTTGAAATATTTGGTGGAATTTAGCTGTGAAGTCATCTGGTCCTTGACTTCTCTTTGTTGGGATATATATTTTTTTAATTCTTTTTTTTTTAAAGATTTATTTATTTCTCTCCTTCCCCCCCCGTTGTCTGCTCTCTGTGTCCATTTGCTGTGTGTTCTTCTGTGTCCGTTTGTATTCTTGTCATGCAGCACTGGGAAACTGTTGCTCTTTTTGTTGTGTCATCTTGGTGCATCAGCTCTCTGTGTGTGCGGCACCACTCCTGGGTGGGCTGTGCTTTTTTTTTGCGTAGTGGGGCTCTCCTTGCGGGGCGCACTCCTTGTGCGTGGGCCACCCCTATGCGGGGGACAGCCCTGCACGGCATGGCACTCCTTGCACGCGGCAGCACTGCACGTGGACCAGCTCACCACATGGGTCAGGAGGCCCTGGGTGCAGAACCCTGGACCCTCCATATGGTAGGCGGGCACTCTATCAGTTGAGCCACAATCGCTTCCCTGTTGGGAGATTTTAATGACTGATTCAATCTCCTTACTTGTGATTGGTTGAGGTCTTGTAATTCTTCTGTAGTTAATGTCGGCTTTTCATGTTTCTCTAGGAATTTGTCCATTTCAAAATTACTTAGAGTTTGACGTGTATATTATAAAATAAATGCTGAGGAAAATGTAAACTTTCAAATGTAAATAATGGTAAAGAAGGGCCTTGTACATCTGTACTTTTGGTTGTAGACAGTGGGTCTCCGTTTTGTTGCCCTAGAACATCACTGTCCAGTAGAACTTTCTGCAATGATGGAAATGTTCTGTGATCTTGAGGCCACAGTGTTGGAGGCCACAAGACACCTTGGTATGGATCAGGTTACACATACCTAAGTGTATGTGTAACAGACTGTAACAGGATGCTAAATAAATTACACTCAAGTATGTGGGGGGTTTTATTTGTCTAAACTAAAATGGATATGCAAACGCACACCAAAAAAAGGAATAAAAGAAAGTAAGACAATAAAATGGATATGCAAATGTTGTTTGGCAAACGAAAGATCACAATAAGGAAACTGCTACCAGAAGATGTTTAATTTGACCAAAATACTTAGCTAAAGAAGACTGTAGAGGCTGAGCATTCCAGCTTCTCAGGCAGATGTTCAAACATGCTGGCTAGGTGCTTTCCCAGTTCAGCCTTGGTTTCTGATTTTGCTTGTTCCTGGCTGGCCAAGAACAGAACAATGTGCCCTTTGCAACATTGTGTCTTTACTGTCATCCAGCTTGCAGATGGTTTCTGCTCTTTTTTCTGTTGTAATTTTCACCCGTGGTCTTCAGTTTGTTCTCCTGTTACATGGATAAAAGCTCTGTCTGCAAGCCCGTTTCCTCTTCTAGCCAGCATTCAAGGGTCCAGTAGGAAATAATTTAGTTTTCATGGACTGCGTTTCAGGAATTTGCTTGTTTGGTTATTTAGAAATCAAGATGAGAAAGGATTCTATAGCTACTGTCTGAATTTATAATATTGGAGTTTATCTTAGCACCATCAATCAGTGGTTGGCCTTTCCAAGGTCTGGGAGTCTTGGTCTGCCCTGACCTTTGCTTACTAGCTTTGAGATATTTTCCATTTGAGCATCCAACATTCAATTGTGTGTATTTCCAGTTATTCTTATCAATAAGCCAAAGCCATTTTAAGGTTAGCTACCTTTAAAAAAAAAAAACTGATTTATAAGCTCATGTTGTAACTGATTGGATTTCCTTTTTATGGTTACTTTGTTTCTACTGTGTTTTGTGTAAGATAGCTGGAAACTGTCATTAAGAAGAGGAAGAAAGAAAAAGAGCTTGCCATTCTTTAATAATGTCAACATTCATTGATTATCACTTCTATTACAAAAAATCCACCTATATGAATATTTTAGTAAGTAAACAATTGGGAAATTTTGTAAAGTGCAGTTAAATAAATACAGTTATTGTGAATTTGCTTTCTGCAATATGCACCTGAAGTAGAAAACATGATTCCTGTCTTTATAGATTTTTAAATCAAGGATTACTCAAAATAATGTGGAAAATCAAAAGTAATATCAATTAGACCTTGCATTTTTTTCCCAGGAAGTACAAAGCATGAAAGTGTAGATTAAAAGTTTACATCATAACTTCTAAGAGAACTAACAGATTGGCCATGAACCAAACTAAAACAACTAACACTCTATTGCCATAATGATTTTTATTGTCTTTTGTTTATTTTTTGTTCCTGTAATGGATTTTGGTTAGGGAAGACAATTTTAGGAGTGTGGCGTAAATAGAACAGAACAAAGGTATATAATATATAAGAAATAACATTTTAGCTGCGTCTTCAGGTATCTGACATAGATAATTTGGGGGAAATGTTAGATTTCTTGCCATTGCAAGTCTGTGAACAATGGTATATTTTACCATTTTCATTTGTGAAAACAAAATATTTCTTGTACTCACACATCTAAACTAATAGACAACCTTTGTTACTTAAATTTTGCAAAAAGCTAGTCAATTTAAAATCTATTTTCGGAAAGTTTACAGCTCCTCTCTTTTTAAATTTACAGAGTCCTGTGAAGATAAATCAGATCAGTCTGGATGAAAGTGGGGAACACATGGGCGTGTGCTCAGAGGATGGCAAGGTATGGTGAAAATGTGATATTTTCAAAGTATTGCTGTAGACATAGCACTGAGATTTTGCCCCTCTCCAGGTGATCAGAAGACTGATGTGTGTTTACTATATACCTGCATTAAAAAAAGCTTGATTATTCTTTTTGGACTTGTCTCCGATTGCTCATAATTAAAGTAAAATATATTTTGCACAAATGTGCCTTAGGAAAAGTAATTACACGAATGTCAATAATGTAACTAGTATTAAGCTGATTAACAGCTGTGGCAGGGGGACGTGTCACCTTAATCATTAACTGCTGTGCCACTTCTACTCAGTGACTAGTCTGCGGCTCCTGCAAGACAGTAGTTTAATGCCTTTCTGCCATAAATCCACAAAATTGGATTTTGTGGGCATGATTTCAGTGGGCCGGTGGTTTTCATTTCCACACTCAAGTTATGAATGTTTCTCTTGAATTATAGAATCTTTTGATAAGCAATCATAGTTTATCAGAAGAATAAAGTGTCTTACAATGGCCACATTAAATAAATGTAAAATCAATATATGTACAGTTTTCTAAAAATCTGGCACCTACTTCCACGACTGAGGGCATACATCATTTGTGCAGTGTGTAACTAACAGTTATCAGTGCTTCTTGCTGATGTTGAGCTGTGACATTTAGTGGTTGTGGTGATTGATTTTCTACTTAGAAGAATGTCTTTTTTGTTTTTAAGTCAATGAGAGCAAGTCTTTTCTAATGTTGATTTCCAATGATAAAATTCTAATGCAGTGTATTTAAGCTACTTTTCTAAAATAACAGTTTAAGAAGAGAATGCATTAAGAATCATTATAGAACCTTACATAGTCCTTAGTGAATAGAAGAGATTTCCTAATCTAATTCTGTACTTTTTATGTCAGCTAAAGTCAATGGACCATTGAGATGAGTAAATTAAAAACTGTGTACTCAGTATGAAAGATATATTCTCATTTAATCTGTTAACAAAAGAAAAATGAAGTCTTCTTGTCATTCAGGAATGCATTTTATATATCTAAGCCTAACATTGTCCAGTTTTTTTTTTTAAACAAGTCAGCCTTATTGATACATATTAATAAAGCATACAGTTTATCCACAGTGTACAATCAGTGGTTTTTGGTATAATCACACAGGTATATGTTCACCACTTCAATCATTTTTAAAGCATTTTCATTATTTCAATAATAATGAAAAAATAACAGACAAGAATAAGCAAGAAAATTCCTCACCATTAATCTCTGTTTCCCCTGCTGTACATGGCTGCTAATTTTGGCTATTCTTGGGCAGTTATCTATTTGTTTATTAAGAAGTTTTGTTGCGATATATTCAAATACGATGTAGTCTATCCAAAGTGTATAATCAATGGCTTTTAGTGTAAGCACAATGTTGTACATTCATCATCTCAAAAATTTTAGAACAATTTCATTACTACAAAAAGAAAGACTGCACACCCTTTAGCATTCCTTCCCAGCTAACCACTAATAACCACTAATACATAACCACTAGTCTAATTTCAACTTTATAAATTGGTTTATATTTACATTTAAAATTTTTTTTTATTTTTTAAAGATTTATTTTTCATTTATTTCTCTCCCCTTCCCCCCTCCCCCCAGTTGTCTGCTCTCTGTGTCCATTCCTTGTGTGTTCCTCTGTGACCGCTTTCATCAGCAGCAGCACCAGGAATCTGTGTTTCTTTTTGTTGTGTCATCTTGCTGTGTCAGCTCGTCATGTGTGCAGCACCATTCTTGGGCAGGCTGCGCTTTCTTTCGCACTGGGCGGCTCTCCTTACGGGGTACGCTCCTTGCACGTGGGGCTCCCCTATGCAGGGGACACCCTTGTGTGGCAGGGCACTCCTTGCACGCATCAGCACTGTGCACGGGCCAGCTCCACACGGGTCAAGGAGGCCCTGGGTTTGAACCTTGGACCTCCCATGTGGTAGGCGGACGCCCTATCCATTGCGCCAAGTCTACTTCCCTGTATTTACATTTTATTTAAATGGAATCATAAAATATGTAGTACTCTGTGTCTGGTCTCCTTCATTTAGTATAATTTTTTTTTTTTGGTCTGATA
Source organism: Dasypus novemcinctus (assembly GCF_030445035.2). Classification (NCBI taxonomy): domain Eukaryota; kingdom Metazoa; phylum Chordata; class Mammalia; order Cingulata; family Dasypodidae; genus Dasypus; species Dasypus novemcinctus. Next base: position 19,555,252 of record NC_080677.1, read on the forward strand.
CTAACATTCTGCAGTATTAACCTAAATTTGTTCAACATCAAAGAAAAAAAATGGTCTTATATATGCAATTTTACCCATATTCATAGTTCACATAGTCTATTTATATTTCATATAATATATTTAGTTCATAATAGGGCAATCATATAGTAGTTGTTCTTTTGTATCTGACTAGCTTCACACAACATAATGTCCAGGTTCATCCTTCATGTCATATGTTTCATGACTTCATTTCTTCTTACCACTGCCTAATATTCCATCGTGTGTACATGCCATAATTTATTGATTCATCAGTTGATGGGCGCCTGGGTTGTTTCCAACTTTTGGCTATCGTGAATAATGCTACTATGAACATGGGTGTGCAGAAATCTATTCCTGTCACTGCTTTCAGTACTTCTGGGTTTATACCTAGCAATGGTATTGCACAGCCCCATGGCAAATGTATATTCAACTTCCTTAGGAACTGCCAAACAGTCTAACACAGTCACTGTACCATTCTACATTCCCACCAACAGTGAATAAGCTTTCCTATCGTTATACATGCTATCATTTACAGTTTTTTAACTTTTTAGTAGCAGCCAGTCTAATAGGTGTGAAATGATATCTCATTGCAGTATGATTTGCATTTCCCTAATCACTAGTGATGTTGAACATTTTTTCATGTGTTGCTTCACCATTTTTATTTCTTCTTTGGATAATTGTCTTTTCAAGTCTTTTGCCCATTTTTTAATCTTATAGTTTTTCTTTTTCTTATTGAGTTGTATGTTCTCCTTATCTATCATGGATATTAAACCCTTATCAGAAATGTGATTGCCAAATATTTTCTCCCATTGAATCAGTTGTCTTTTTTCACCCTTTTGACTAAGTCCTTTGAAGTGCAAAAATTTTAAATTTTAAATAGGTCCCATTTATCTTTTCTTTTTTTGCTTGTGCTTTGGGTGTAAGGTTTAAGAGACTACTATCTACCACAAGATCTTGAAGATGTTTTCCTACATTTTCTTCTAGGAGTTTTATAGTTGCTCTTTTTATATTTAGGTCCTTGATCCATTTTGACTTAATTTTAAGGTGTGAGATAAGGGTTCTCTTTGTTTCTTTTGGATATGGGATATGGTTCTCCCTGCACTATTTGTTGAATAGACTGTTCTGGCTTCGCTGGGTGGGCTTAACAGCCTTGTGAAAAATCACTTGACTCTAGATATGAGGGTCAATTTCTGAGTTCTCGATTCAGTTCCATTGGTCAATATTTCTGTCTATATGCCTCTGCCATGCTGTTTTTACCACTGTAGCTAAGTAATATGCTTCATTTTTTTCCCTACGATCTTTTTTTTTTAATGTTACATTCAAAATATATAAGAGGTACCCATATACCCACCCACCCACCCTCACCCCACTCCTCCCACATCAGCAACCTCCTCCATCATTGTAGCGCAGTCATTGCATTTGGTGAATACATTTTGGAGCATAGCTACACCACGTGGATAATGGTTTACATTGTAGCTTACACTCTCCCCCAGTCCACCCAGTGGCCCATGGCAGGACATATAATGTCCAGCATCTGTCCGTGCAGTACCACCCAGGACAACTCCAAGTCCCGAAAATGCCCCCCATCACACCTCTTCTTTCTCCCTACCCTGAGCAGCTACCGCGGCCACTTTATCCACGTCATTGCTACAATTTCTTCCATTACTAGTCACAATAGTTACATAGTGGAATACCAGTAAGTCCACTCTAATCCATGTTTTATTTCTCCATCCTGTGGACCCTGGGATGGTGATGTCCATTCCACCTCTATATCAAGAGGAGTCTTAGATTCCAAATGGATGAGTGCTATGGAAACCCACAGGTTCAATGGTCATGACAAATGGCTCTGGAATTCAGTGCCATGTTAGTTGGCTCTGTTTTGGAATTTGTGTTCCTGAGTGTGATGGAGTTGGACTCAGATGTGACCTTTCTACACATGCCTTTTCTGTCACTTTTACTGAACCTGTGGTTGGTGCTAGGGTTGTTGTATATTCAGGAGACTTGAATCTCTGGACTGTCCATGTGCCAACTGGGCCCTGAGCCTCTGCTGGCTTGCAACTCCTACCCTCTGGTTCATTGGACTTACCCAGGTCAGCTAACAGGGAGGTGAAGATGGTCAACCACCACACCAGGGAACTGAGAGAGCCTGCAACTGCAAGCTGGAGAATTGCATCCATCATCCATGTAATATGCTTTAAAGTCAGGAAGTGAGAGTCCTCCAACTTCGTTCTTCTTTTTGAAGACATTTTTGGCTATTCTGGAAGCCTTACCCATCCAAATAAATTTGATTTTTGGCTTTTTGTTTTCTGCAAAAAAGGTTGTTGGGATTTCTATTGGGATCACATTGAATCTGTAAATCAATTTGGGTTGAATTGACATTTTAATGCTGTTTAGTCTTCCAGTCCATGAACGCAGAATGTCCTTCCATTTATTTGTCTTCTTTGGTTTCTTTTAGCAATGTTTTGTAGTTTTCTCAATACAGGTCTTTTATATCCTTTGTTACATTTATTCCTAAATATTTGATTATTTTAGTCACTATTATAAATGGAATTTTTAAAAATTTCCACCTTTTAATGCACATTAATAGTGAATAGAAATGCTATTGATTTTTGCGTATTAATCTTGTATCATCCCTCTTTGCTGAAGTCATCTATCAATTTTAATAGCTTTGTTGTGGATTTTTCAGGATTTTCTAGATATAGCATTATATTATCAACAAACAGTGAAAGTTTTACTTCTTCCTTTCCTATTTGGGTGCCTTTTATTTCTTTGTCTAGCGTAATTTCTCTAGCTAGAACTTCTAGCACAATATTGAATAATAATTGTGACAATAGTCTTCCTTGTCTTGTTTATGATCTCAGAGGGAAAGTGTTCAGTCTTTCACCATTGAGTATAATGCTAGCTGTAGATTTTTCATATTTGCACTTTACCATATTGAGAAAGCTTCCTTCTATTCCTATCTTCTGGAGTGTTTTTATCAAGAAAGGGTACTGTTTTGTCAAATGCCTTTTCTGCATCAATAGAGAGAATCATGTGGTTTTTCTTGTTCAGTTTATCTAAGTGGTTTATTACAAGAATTAATTTTCTTGTGTTGAACCATTCTTGCATACCTGGGATAAAACTCACTTGATCATGGTGTGTAATTCTTTTAATTTGCTTTTGGATTCTGTTTTCAAGTATTTTGGTGAGGATTTTTGCATCTTTATTCATTAGAGATATTGATCTGTAACTTTCTATGTTTGTAGTGTCTTTATCTGGTTTTGGTATTCGAATGATTTGATAGCATTCTTTTCTGTTCAGCTTTTTGAAAGAGTTTGCACAAGATTGGTATGAGGTCATCTTTGAATGATTCATAGAATTCAACTTTGAAGCCATCTGGTCTGGGCTTTTCATCTTTGGGAGTTTTTTGATGACTGTTTCAGTCTCTTCACTTGTTATTGGTTTGTTGGCGTTTTCTATTTCTTCTAAGGTCAGTGTAGGTGGTTTTTCTAGGAATGTGTCCATCTCTTTTACAATTACTACTTTTTTGGCATACAGTTGTTCATAGTATCCTTTTATAATCTCTCTTATTTCTACGGGGTCAGTGGTAATGTCCCCCCCTCTCATTTCTGGTTTTATTTGTCTTCTCTCTTTTTTTGTCAGTCTAGCCAGGGGTTTGTCAATTTTGTTGATCTTCTCAAAGAACTAGCTTTTGGTTTTGTTGGTTCTCTTTATTATTTTTTTTTCCCCCTTGATTTCATTTATTTCTGCTGTGATCCTTACTATTTCTTTCTTTTGTCTTTGTTTGGGATTAGTTTGCTGTTCTTTTTCTAGTTCCTCCAGCTGTAAAGTTAAATCTTCCATTTAGCTTTCTTTTTTTTTTTCAATAATAATTTTCTAATTTTTATTTTTAAAGAAGCTTTAGTTACATAAAAAATATAAGGGATTCCCATATACCCCCATCCTTCCCCCTCCCACACTTTCCCACATTAACAACATCCTTCATTACTGTGGTACATTTGTTAAAATTGTTGAAAACCCATATTGAAGTATTGCTACTAACCATGGACTACAGTTTACATTATAATTTGTACTCTGTCCCACACAGTTTTGTAAGTTATGACAAAATATGCAGTGGCCTGTGTTCACTGTAGTGTCCCAAAAATGCCCCCATATTACACCTATTCTTCCCTCTTCCATTCCTCAGAACCTCTGGTGGCCACTGCCTTTTCGTCAATGATGACTTCTTCCATTGCTAGAATAATAACAAATCTGTAGTAGAATATTAATAAGTCTACTTATTCCATTGTTCATTCCCCAGTCTTGAGGATTTTGGGATGGTGATGCCCATTCTGCTTTAATTGAGAGGGGGCTTCGATCCCATGGGATAGAGGACTCTAGAGATGTCCACAAAGTGTAAGCAGGGCAGACAGCTCAGGAATTTGGCAACCTGTTAGTAGGCCTTATTTTGGTTTTTATGCTTCCCATGAACAGAGGTAGACTCATTTATAAGTTCTCTCCACATGGCTCTTCTGCCCTTTTATTTAAACCCATAATTAGCACTACACTTGATAGATATTTGTCCCAGAGACTTAAATCTTTGGTCCGTCCATATGTCAGCTGAGCCCTGAATTTCAGGAGAGTTGCAATACCTGCTCTCCAGTTCATTGGTCTCACCCAGGACAACATCCCAAGGAACAGAGAATGTCTACAACTGCAAACAAGGTAGCTTCTTTCTTGTTTTATAATGTAAGCATTGGGGGCTATAAATTTCCCTCTCAGCACTACCTTTGCAGTGTTCCATAGGTTTTTTTTGTTTCTTTGTTTTTGTTTTTTAGGGTTTTTTCTTCTTTTTTTGTCTTTATGGTTTTTATTTTTATTTTTCTCCCATAGGTTTTGATATGTTGTGTACTCATTTTCATTCATTTTAAGATTATTTGCGTGAGGGGGGTGGGGTGGTATATGGGGACCTCATTTTTTTTAATGTAACATTAAAAATAAATTAACTTAAAAACAAGATTATTTGCTGAATTCTCTTGCTATTTCTTCCTTGTTCCACTGATTATATAAGAGTGTATAGTTTAATCTCTATATATGTATGAACTTTCCCTTTTTCTCTCCATTACTGATTTCTAGCTTCATTCCATTATAATCAGAGAAAGTGTTTCGTATAATTTCAGTCTTTTAAAATTTATTGATTTCTTGTCTTGTGACTCAATATATGGTCTATCCTGGGGAAGGATTCATAGGTACTTGAAAAGAATGTATATCCTGCTGTTTGGGGGTATAGTGCTCTATAGATGTCTTTTAGGTCTAGCTCATTTATCATATTATTTAAGCTCTCTATTTCTTTATTTATCCTCTGTCCAGATGTTCTGTCCAATGCTGAGAGTGGTGTATTGAAGTCTCCAACTATTATCGTCGAGACATCTATTTCTCCCTTCAGCTTTGCCAGTGTGTGCCTCATGTATCTCGGGGCACTGAGGTTAGGTGCATAAATATTTAAATTAGTTATTTCTTCTTGCTGAATTGCCTCTTCTATTAATTTATAATGACCTTCTTCATCTCTTATAACAGTTTTGAATTTAAAATGTATTTTGCCTGATACTTAGTATTGCTATTCCAACTCTGTTTTGTTTACTGTTTCTGTGGAATATCTTTTTCCAACCTTCACTTTTAGCCTAGTTGTGTACTTACATCTGAATTGAGTCTCTAGTAGAAGGAATATAGATGGCTCATAATATTTTATCCATTCTATCATTCTATGTCTTTTAATTGGGAAGTTCAAGCCATTAACATTCATGGCTATTACTGTAAAGGCATTACTTCATCCATTTTGACTTTGGTGTTCTTTTGTCATTTTCAACTATAGTCTACACCATTTTACCCTCTAATTTACCCTTTCTAATCTTCATTTCTGTACTCTTCTCCAAGTCTCGCTCTTGTTTCTCCTTTCTGGCTGCAGCATTCCCTTTAGTGTCTCTTGTAGTTCTGGTCTTTTGGTAACATATTCTATCAGTTTTTGTTTGTCTATGAAGACTTTGAACTCCCTTTCATTTTTTTTTTTAAGATTTATTTTATTTATTTATTCCCACCCCCCCCCCCCCCGCTTGCTTGCTGTCTGCTCTCTATGTCCATTTGCTGTGCGTTCTTCTGTGTCTGTTTGTCTCCCTTTGTTGCATCATCTTGCTGCACCAGCTTTCTGTGGGTGCGAGTTATCAGCTCTCCACAAGCGCGGGCCAGCTTGCCTTCACCAATTGAGCCACATCCACTTCCCACCCCCCTTCATTTTTAAGGGAAGCTTTGCCAGACACAGAACCCTTGGTTGGAAGTTTTTCTCTTTCAGTTCTTTATTCTCACCCAGTATCTTCTTAATATCCTTTATCTCTTTAGTCATTGTATTAGTCAGCCAAAGGGGTGCTGATGCAAAATACCAGAAATTTGCTGGGTTTTATAAAGGCTATTTATTCGGGGTAGCTTACAGATACCAGGCCATAAAGGATAAGTTACTTCCCTCACCAAAGTCTATTTAGAGCAAGATGGCTGCCAACATCTGTGAGGGTTCAGGCTTCCTTGGTTCCTACTTTCCTGGGGCTTGGCTTCTCTTTCCTCTGTGAACTTACTTCCCGGGGCTCCAGCTTAAGTCTTCAGCATCAAACTCTAACATCAAAACTCCAACAGAAACCCTCAACTCTGTTCTTTGCCATGCCTTTTATCTGTGAGTCCCCACCCACCAAGGGTGGGTATGAAGACAACATTCCCCCTAACCTTTGGCATAATTCAATCATGCGCAGGTACAGATCAGATTACAAGCATAATCCAATATCTTTTTGGAATTCATCAATAATATTAAACTGCTACACTCCATGCGTTGAATTCCAAAAAGACATTACATATTCAAAAAAAGACCTTAAATCAGTTACAATGCAAGTACTAAATCATATTTCAATTAATTTAAAGAAATACAGTTTGTCCTGGGGCAAAGTCATGTCTGCTATAGACCTTTGAAATTACAAAACAATTTACCTACTTTCAAGACACAAATGGATAGAAAAAGAATAAACATTCAATACAGTAAGGATAAATTGGGAAGGAAACATGAGTCACAGGTCTTCTGCAGTTGAGTAAACCTGCAGGGCATCCTCCATTTGATTTCAAAGACTGAGAGTCATTCTTACGTCGATGGTTTCTTCTCCTTGGGGCCTTTTGGGAACCCACTCTTTCCATATGATTGACCAACAGCCATTTTCTTGCTTCTATCCTCATCAAGCATCTGGATGTTGACCAAGCTCCAAACCTCTCCCTCCAAGAGTGTTGGGGGTAATTGCCACACCTTACCCAATCTTTGGGTTAGAGTCTTAATCCCCTTAGCACAGTGATGTGAAGACAACATTCCCCCTAACCTTTGGCATACAGGCTCAACCCTCGCAGAGCAATAAATTGACTATCTGACCTTTCCTAACCTTTGGGGGACAGGTCAACCCCTCTCAGACCTGTGGGGTGCAGACCTTAACTGCCCTACTCCTTGGGGAATGTGCTCCACCCTCTCTGTACCCTGGGGCAGCAAAACTCTCCCAGAACATTGGGTGGGAACATCCACCCTCTTCAACTGCTGGGGCAAACTCACCCTATTTGTACACATGGGTGGGGTTCCTCTCTTGGCCCAAGGTGATGTCCTAGTTCCAGATTTCAGCTTCCATGGTTTTCCTCTTGAAGCTGTTTCTCCTTCAGTCTCTCCGTTCCATGTTGTTTTTATTCCAGGCTAACAGTGGTTTTTTCATGCAGCTCTCTCAAAAAGTCTGTTGGTTTAGCACGCAGGAAGCAGGGGTCCAAGCCATCAGACAGTAAGACTTTCCACAAGCCTTTCTGACATAACTGCATCTTCAATCCTGATTTACAAGTTCCAAGTTTAGTTAAGTCCTCCAATGGGGCACTTTCATCTGGGAGCTCGCTCTCCAGAGGCTTGGAGTTTCCAGAATCACTTTCTGTTTTCTTTGTGCCCAACAATTCAGTTCTTAGCTTATCTCGCTCATCTAGCATTTTGCTATAAGCTGCAAGCAGAAGCCAAGCCACATTCTCTGGGTTTACTTTGGAAATTTTCTTCAGCTAAATGCCCAGGCTCGCCATTTTCAAATTTTACCTCTGTACAACGCCAGCAGTTAAACTTGCTAAGTTCTCTGCAACTTTAAAACACAGATAGCCTTTCTTCTAGTTTCCAATAATAGTTTCATCATTTATTTCTAAGGCATCATAAAAAGTCATTTTAGCATCCATATTGCTATCAACAGTCTCTTCAAAGCACTGTAGGTCTTTTCTTTCAAGCATCTCACAATTCCTCCAAAAAATACCCCTTACCCATTTATAAAACCATTCCAGCATTTCGGTAATTGCAAAAGCACTTCCGCACTCCTTGGTACCAAATTCTGTTTTAGTCAGCCAAAGGGATGCTGATGCAAAATACCAGCAATTGGCTGATTTTTATAAAGGGTATTTATTTGAGGTAGGAGCTTATGGCTACCAGGTCATAATGCATAAGTTACTTCCCTCACCAAAGTCTTTTTGGGGCAAGATGGCTGCCGATGTCTGTGAGGGTTCAGGCTTCCTGGGTTCCTATGTTCCTGGGGCTTGCTTTTCTCTGGGTTCAAGATTCCTTTCTTCCTGGGGCTGGCTTCTCTTTCCTCTGTGAGCTTACTTCCCAGGGCTCCAGCTTAAGTGTTCAGCATCAAACTCCAACATCAAAACTCCAACATCAGAAACCCTCAACTCTGTTCTTTGCCATGTGTTTTATCTGTGAGTTCCCATCTACCAAGGGTGGGTGTGAAGACAGCATGCCCCCTAACCTTCGCCATAACTCAACCATGCCCAAGTACAGATCAGATTACAAGCATAATCCAATATCTCTTTTTGGAATTCATCAATAATATTAAACTGATACAGTCATATTTTCTTTCTGTTCTTTAAATTGATTTAGGAGAGTTGTGTGAGTATATTGATTAATTGTCTTAAATCCTATATCCCTTCAGGATATTTGGTTTTTTCCTTTGGCTGGGCCATCTCTTCCTGTTCCCTAGTATGGCTTGTAATTTTTTGCTGATGTCTAAGCTCTGAATATGTTGGTAAATTTACTCTGGTGGTCAGAGGATAGGCAACTCTCTTTTGCCTATTATTATTTTTTCAAAACTCTTCTTTGATATTTGTTTCAACTCATCCTAATTCATTAAATTGCCCAGCTGAAGTTATCGAAATTGTGCCACTAATGGGGCACAAATTTTCTCCCAGAAGTTAGAAGAACAGAGAGACCAAATTGTAGTTTTTATCCATGCAGTTTCTGGCCAGGAGATAGTGCTCATTGGCCCACCTTTCCCCGGAGATCTAGCTCTTGGTTTTCCTTTGTTTTGGTCTAGCCGGATCAGGGATTCATAGTGGACTTTCCTGACCAAGTTCACAGAAGGAAAGTCCCCTGACTCCTTCTCTCTTTTCCCTTGTAGAAGCTTACAGGGAAGGAGACATCTGCACCCCACTGAGGCAGCTGCAGTGAACCAGGAGTTATAACCCTCCTTAATATGTCGGAGGTGGGGGAGAGGGAGGTTTCATCACTCACAGTTTGTTGTTTCAGGTTCTTCACCTCTTTGTCCCTCACCCTCCTGGGAGTTGTGAAGCACCGTTCTGGTCTGCTGACCCCCACAGCAGGTCTGTTGGGCAGCTTTTGACTCTATCCACGTTGTTTTTGTGAGAGAGCTGAGTCCTGTCTGCCTAATCCGATGCCATCTTCCCTGGAATTCCTGTCTTTTGAAACAGTAGTTGGGGCACAAATACTTTTCTAAAAGCATTGTCAGATTTTATTGCCCTCTGAAATTCTGAGATGAACATGATTGTCAAAGGGAGAAAGGAGTTGGTATATGCAAAAACTGAGAATTATCCAAACTACTAAAACATTTTTGTATTCAGGTATTTGTCAAGAAAGATAATCTGCATTTTGTTTTCTTAAAGGTGCGGAACTCCTTCTGGGCAGATGCCAATTTAATTGAACTAATTTGTTGAAAGAATATTCACTTTTTGATTGGGAAAATAATTTTTATTAAGATACTTCATTAGGACTTCTTTAAGAACTTTTGATGTTGAAAGATATGTGGCATAGTGGAATATGTTTACTCTGCTAGTAGATAGTGAGATGATTCTTAGATATATAATGCTATACTTCTAAGCAAACACTTCTGTTTTTTATTTAATCAAATTCCTATCGTTAGCCATATTTTGGTATAGGCTGCATGATGTATTTTGAGAAATGTTTTTTTCATAATTTATTAGCATTGATAGAATTGAAAATAAATCCTCAAATATACATGTTTATGTAATCTCTGCAGTACCATGGGTTAGTTAATACCACGACAATTGAGTAGTTAGCATAGAATGATCTGTTGAAAATAGTTAGTGATGATAAAATCATTAAGATTACGAAAAATATAAATTTTGTATGTATAGATCTAGTGTATCTTTAAATGGCTCTTGTGATTTTTCATTAACGTATTAAGACTTCCAGACAGAATTGACAGCATTAATATTTGCATTTTGTTATGAGGTTATAATTCCAACATTTGATTAAAATTCACTCTGTTTATTCTTCTTAAGGGTTCAATATCTTTTTATTCCACGGCCTCTCTATGCTTGAGTTCTAAATTTTAAGATATACTCACTCATACATATTTTATATACCTGGGGAATGGATGTGGGTGGGCATATAATATATATAGTCTGTTATCTGGTATATATTTTTAGGTAATTTTCAGGATAAGTATATATATAAGGTATATTTTCTGATATTTTATATATATAGTCTTTGAACTAGAATCTAATTTAGTAAAAAATTCTTGTGTTGAAATATTTTCTTGCAAAACTTTGGAGATGTTTCCTCTTTTTTTTTTCATTTATTTTTATAGAGACCTCCAATATCTAGGAGCAGCCTAGTTTTGTTCTTTTGAAAATCCTGCTTTGCTTTTTTCTTCTGTTTTTCGTTCTGCCTTGGAGGTTGCAGGATTAATAATAATAATAATAAGCAGTCCTTGTAATTCATCATCCTGAATTATGTCTAGTTTTGGGTCTTTCTTCATTGGTTTTGTCTGGAACATAGTAAGTCCTTTTGATCCATACACTGACGATTGATTGTTTTCATTTCATTTACTTTAGTAATGTTTTTGTTTATTGCTTCAATTCCAGGTCTGAGTTCTTCAAGAAAACTCAATAATATTTAGGTTAGGAGACAGTATCACTAAGAGGTCAACTGCCTGAGCTGGCAGTCCCACTCCGTTGTGTTTAAGTTAGTCGTGATGCTTAACCTCCCAGTGCCTCTGTTTCCTCACCTGGCCAGTGGGCTTAATGGGAGACCTTCCTGGGAAAGTTGTGAGGTTAAAGGTATGCAGCACAGTGCCTGGCCTATGGTGAACTCTCAGTATGTGTTAACTGTTCTTATTTCTAACCGTTTACTTCTTAATCCATTGCAGTCTAGTCTCTCCCCTCCCCCACTATTGCACCTACATTTTTCAGGCTAGCATAGAGAATGAATAAGTTCTCTTCACCTTTCTTCTCCTTTGGAAAAAATATAGGCTGTAACATAACTTCATCATATTATGCTCCCTCCATATGTACTTTGCTTTCTTATTGTATTTATTGCTATCATTTCCCTGTGGTCAGGAAAGATTTCTTTATGTGTTTATTGTCTTTGCTAGGGTTCTTTTCTTCCAGTGTCACTTTTGTTCTTTTTTGCTTTTTGGAATGTAGTTTTGTTCTATTTTGCATTTTTAATTTTCCTGAAATCTCTTAGCTCTATTTTCATCCTAGTCCAAAGAGTCTGATGCTTAACAAATTGTAACCTCTGATATGTTTTAGAGCTTCACATAGTCTTGTCTGATGGCTAAGAGTGGGATCACCCTGTCACTCTCTAGCTGGTGACTTTGGGTAAGTTATTTCAACCTCTCTGTGCCTCCGTCTATACTGAAGAAAAAAATAAGAATAGGTGAGGAAAACGTTATTTAGGTAAACGTAGTAATGGAAACTGACCTGAGAGTTCTAATCTGCTCACCTCCTTCAGCAAATGCTTCTCCAGAGTAGGCTGTCGATGATAGCGGCATTTTTGCTTCTGCCAGACTCTCAAGGATAGTGATGAGTATCAGGACCTGTTTGCTAAGAACTGCTGTGATTTTTTCTCTCTCTTCTCTTTGGTCTTCTATTATATCTTCAATACATGTGCATAATTTCCAAAGGAAACTTTATCACTGGTTATTCATAACTTAATTTTCACCATTCAGTTCACAATTCTGATATCTGTTCACGTATTAATATCTCAGGCTTTATCAGCAGGTTTATACATCATTTGTTTGCATCTTATATACTTTTAACTATATGATCAGGTTTGAGAACCCCTGAGATAAAACATGCTTAAAGCATTCGGATATATGCTTTTATTAGCATTATGAGACAAAATTAGAACCATGCAATGAGTGACTTGTGCTGAATGTAAATAAGCTATGTTAGAATACTTTAAACTTCCTAGTACAACATGAGCTCATGCTGAAGTAACTTCAGTAAGTTATCACTTCGCATTGTTGATTATTCCACTAAAATTCAGGTAATATGGGACTACCTTACTTTCAGCATAATTTCTTGCATTTGTTGGGATCAATCAAGGTTAAACTTTCCTGGGGTAAAGTAAAATCCCAGATACAGTGGTTTTCTTACCTGCTTCTTATCTACCTTTTTATAAGAAGTTCAATGCATGTTTGCATTTATATAAAAGTAATGATTTTATACCCTCTGGACAATGAAAAACAATATGTTGTGAAGCAAATGCATTTGCCATTTTTACATTCTGAGATCCTACCTCAGAGTAAATAAAATTTCCTCTGTATTACATTGTGCCTTTCTTGGAACTCACATAACATTTTGGCACTTGCCCATAAAAACAGTAGTCACAAAATGAGTGGTGTTCTAAAGATTTTGTCTGATAATGCATGAGTTTGTCTTGAAAAATTAGATAATAACATGAGTGAATTTCATTGGTTTTAACCACTGACAACTTACCGAGATTGAAATAAGAAGGTGAAAATCTGAATACTCCTATATCTATTAAAATAATTGAATCTATAATTTAAAGCCTTCCCACAAAGAAACCACTAGACCCAAATGGCTTCACTGGGGATTTCTTAAAAAATGTAAGAAGGAAATAACACAGAAAGAGTGAACACTTTCCAACTTAATCCAAGGGTTGGGAGAAATTCCTAGTGTTCCTAATAGTTATATCCAAGTGTTGGAGAGCTCCTTGACCTTTCAGGCTCTACTTCTCAGAGTGTAAGTTGGTAAAACCACTTTGTAAAATAGTTTTGCTCCTTATCGAATGTGAACACTGAGACTCAGCAGTTCTATTCCTAGTTGTATACCCTTCAGAAATGCATACATAAATGCATCGAGACTTGTAAAAGAGTGTCTATAACAGCATTATTCGTAACAGCCCAAAAGATCATCAGCGGAAGGTGGATATATAAACTGTGATATAGTCATACATTGAAATACTACACAGCAGTGAGAAAGAACCAACTACCACTGCATGCAACGATGTAGAAAAATCTCAGAAGGAAAATGTTGAGTGAAAGAAACCAGTGAAATAGTGTATGATTCCTTTTACTTAAAATTCAAACATCAACAAAAATAATCTCTGGTGGTAGAATTAAGGGTAGTGGTAGTTTGAGAATGCTGTTGACTGGAAAGAAACATGAACGACTCTTAGGTTGTTGGAGATATTCTCTTTCTTGGTTGAGTGGTGGGTTGTAAGGGTGTATTCCTGTAAAAAATTGTTGAGCTGTAAATTTATGCTTTGGACCCTTTGCTGTATGCCTATTAGACTCCATTTCTTTTTTAAAATTTTTTAATAAAAGTGAACTATTCAGAAAAGAGATTAGGTATAAAGTAACCTAGAACAGCTTTGTAGGGAAGCACTAATAAGCAAGAACTTAACTCTTCCTCTCAGTGGATTCCACATAAGATTGTAAATGAAATGCAGTTCATATGTTCTCATCACATTGATCTGTGTGACTGATTTATATGTATGACTGAAAAAAAAAAAGAAGCTCTGTTTTTCTTTAAGGTAAGAAAAAAAATTCCTTTAGGGATTGACTGTGGGAAGTCCATAAAAGAATATAATAATCTTCATATCTATTTCATTTTTAAATATTGGCATCCATTTAATAAAGCAAATTTGTGATGCATAAAGAGTTCTCTATCCATGGGATGCTCATAAAATTTAATTGCAGTGGAGTCCTCTCACCCTGATGGAATTATTTTCATTGGATAGTTAATGGAGAGCACAAGGACCTTAGATTTATTAAATGTTCCAACTTTTTTTTTGAGATTATGTACTATCTCTGACTCAGCAGCTTCCTATTTTATGGTCCTGGTAAACTGACATAAGCTACTTATTTTTTAGGTGCAAGTATTTGGACTGTATTCTGGAGAAGAATTTCATGAGACTTTTGACTGTCCCATTAAAGTAAGTATCCAGTAAGTTTTAATTTTTCTCAGAGTTTTCTCAACAAAGGCAATATGATTATAATACTCTGAGAACCACGAACTTTGCAATAATTTTGTCAGGATGCATCTATTCATTACTATGATCCACTGTACACATATTGGATGTTGTATAGTAATATAGAATGTATATTATGCAACTATTATCTCAATATGTCCTCAGAAAGCTTTTAAAATAGTAGTTAAGTTGATACACGTACATATGTGTACGGAGTCTGATTAATGACTCAGATAAAATCAGTACTGAGGAGTTTTAAAGATGAGAAAGGTAACTTTTAGCTATGTTTGTTAGGGATCACTTCTTAGAAGGAGTGATGTCTGGCTGGGCCTTAATAAATGCACAGAGGCAAATGGAGAAGCTGGCTTTCCATGTGGAAGAATAACATAATAGGAATGGAGAGGCTAGAGAGTTCAGATCGTGTTCAGGAAGTGGCAAATGGTATAGTTTAGATGGTGCATAAAATGATAAGAGGGTTGTACAGATAAATTGAGGTTGGCTTTTTATTCATGTTATAAGGAATGGGGATGTCACTTGGTAGATAAAGAGATATTACTGGATTTTGGAAAGCAAAGAAGTGACATAACTGAGCTTTGCTTTAGAAAACTAATACGGTGACTATAGGTGGTATAGTTTGGAAGGTTTATGGAAAAGAGGCAGGGAGACAAGTTTTAGATATCAATTATCATAAGTAAAGTATTTATTATAGTAATTAAAGACAGAGGTCATTATTTCTTTTCACTTGCTTATTTAAGCATTTATTGATAATAGGTAAAGGAGAGAGAGGATCTGATGTATGTTTTAGAAAGCCAGAATGAAGGATGATTTCAGGAGAGGGTTTGGGGACAAAAGACAATTTAGAAGGCTAATGTAGTTCTCCAATCAGGGCACTACAGGATCTCTGTAAAAAGAACAATAGTGAGTATTCAAGATGGAGTGGAAACAATGAATTTGGAAAGCCTTTGGAGCTGTACTCCACAAGCTTTAGTGATGGGTTGGATGAAGGTCAGGCAAGATGGAGAAGATGAGGGGAATTTTAAGCTTCCAAGTTCTTGCTTTGATAGTGGCATGTGGGATTGCCCTCAATTGCAGTAAGTGATTGTTTGAATAAGGATAATGGCAATTTGGTTTTGCATCCTGAGTTTAGAGTTCCTGTAGTACAAACAGGTGGAGAAGTTAGGGAGATTTTTAGAAATATTTGGAACTTAGGGTGCAGACTAGGCCTAGAGACACAAATTTGATAACCACAGTTGAATAAGGTGAACTCATTTTTGAAGATATGATTATCCATATAAAAATTATATAATAACATGAGTGAATTTTCTTCTTGGAGACGATAAGACTGACAGTGATGCTCTGAAAACTCTAAGTAAGGTACAGGTAGTGAAAGAGAAAACAGTGAAGCAGTCTGAGAGAAGAGTGGTGTCAGGGAAGCCGAGTGAAAGGGTGTTTATAGTAGGAAGGAGTGGCCACAGTATCAAAGGCCTTGTGGAGATGAAATAGGCTGAGGACTAAAACAAGGTCATTTTATTGTGCAATTAACAAGTTACTGGCATCCTTTGTGAAGACACTTTTCGATAGCCAGAGGCTTGTCATATGTCAGTAGGTAAACTGGAGTTGAAGAAGTCAAAACCAACTGATACAGACTTTTTTTTTTGAGTTGTTTAAAATTTACATTTTATTGGTGTTGCAGTTTTTCTTTTTTAATTTATTAAAGTTTATCACTCATACATAAACATACGTAAACAGTAAGTGTATAATAATAGTTGTGAACTTACAAAACAAACATATATAACATCATTGAACAGGACTCTCATAACTCACCATACCACCAATAACTTGCATTGTTGTTAAACCTTGTTAACTAATGATTAAAGAGCATTGTCAAAATATTACTACTAAACAAAGTATTTTTCCCCCAACGAATCCTATTATCTTTATATCATTTATATATGAACATACTTAAGCAATTAAGTGTATAGTAAAAGTTGTGAACTTACAAAGCAAACATGCATAACATCATACAGGGGTCCCATACATCAACCCTCCACCAACACCTTGCATTGTCATAAGACGTTTGTTACAAATTAGGACAGAATATTGTCAAAATCTCACTACTAATCATAATCCTTATTTTACATTTGGTGTGTTTTCCCCCAACCCACCCTATTATTATTTTTTAAATATATATTTTTTAAGATAGAAATTGTAAACTTATAAAACAATCATGCACATGTGCAGAATTCCCAAACAACACCCCTCCATCAACACACCACAATGTGATGTGCCATTTGCTACAGATAAAATAATATCATCTGATTGTTACCATGTACATTTGGCTCACATTTTCCATACTGTCTCAGTATCAACACAGTACATCTTTTGCATAGATGCAAGAATATTATATTATTACTACTAACCACAGTCCATAGGTCATTCCAGCTATATTTTTCCCATGCTTCTCCACATTCCTAACACCCTGCAGTAGTGATATACATTTGTTCTAGCTAACAAAGGACACTCTTGCATCTGTACCATCAACCACATTTCTCATCCACCTCTTGGTTTACTGTACTATCCAGTTCCTAGATTATTCTCTATCATTTTGTCAATTGGCATTTACCTAACTAGACTACCATTTTCAGCCACATCCCCATTTATAACGTAGCTGTTACTCACTGTGTGTTACCATCCGCTGTATACATTTCCACACTTTTACAGTAAAGCTAATTAAAACTTCTACATACATTAAGCATCAATAGTCCACTCAGTCCTCCTCTTATCTCCTTTAAGAATCCACCACCAGCCACTAGGTCTTGAAGATATTTTTCTACAATTTTTTCTAAAAGTTTTATGGTTCTTGCTTTTATTTTTAGGTTTTTGATCCATTTTTAGTTAATTTTTGAATAAGGTGTGAGATAGGGATCCTCTTTCCTTCTTTCAGCTATGGATATCCAATTTTTTCAGCACCATTTGTTGAATGGATTGTTCCACCTGAGCTGTGTGAGTTGGACAGGCTAGTCAAAAATCACTTGACCATACCTGGGAGGGTCTGTTTCTGAACCATAAATTTGGTTCCATTGGTCTATTATGCCTGGCTTTAGGCCTGTACCATGCTGTTTTTACCACTATAGGTCGGTATTATGATTTAAAGTCTAGAGATGAGGGTTCACTTTTCCTTTTAATGATGTTTCTGGCTATTCAGGACTCCTTACCCTTCCAAATAAATTTAAGGATCATGTTTTCAATTTTTTCTTTCATGCTGGTAAAGTTTTTATCGGGATTGCATTAAATCTGTATATCAATTTGAGTAGAATTTACATCTTGATAATATTTAGTCTTTCAATCCATGAGCATGGAATGTTCTTCCAGTTATTTAGGGCTTTTTAAAATTTCTTTTAACATTGAGTTGCAGTTTTCTGAATACAAGTGCTTTACATCATTGGTTAAGTTTATTCCTGACTACTTGAGTTTTATCTGTCATATTTTATTTTCACCACTCTTTTGACACTTTTAGTTACCTTTATTGATATAATCTATCATGTCTAGACTCTCTTCCAGACCTCTCTCTCCTGTCTTTTCTTTTCAGGCTCTAGCACACCCTTTAGTATTTCCTGAAAATCTGGTCTCTTGCTTAGAAATTCTCTCAGTTCCTGTCTATCTGTGAATATTCTAATTTCATCCTCATTTTTGAAAGAGTCTTGCTGGATATAAGATTCTTGGCTGGAAGTTTTTCTCCTGTAGTATCTTAAATATATCAGACTACTGTCTTCTTACTTCCATGGTTTATGGTGAGAAATCAGCACTTAATCTTATTGGATATCCCTTATATGTTATGCATTGCTTTTCTCTTGCTGCTCTCAGAATTCTCTCTTTGTCTTTGGCCTTTGGCATTCTGATGAGTATGTGTCTTGGAGTTGGTCAGTTGGGATTTTTTTGGATGGGAGTACATTGTCCTTTTTGGACATGCATATCTATGTCCCTCAGGAAGGTTGGGAAATTTTCTACCATTATTTCTTCAAATATTCCTTCTGCTCCTTTTCCATTCTCTTCTCCTTCTGGGACACCCATGACATGTATGTTTGCATGCCTTTTGCTATCATTTAATTCCCTGAGACCTTGTTCAACTTTTTCCATTCTTTTCTTCATCCATTCTTTTGTATGTTCACTTTCAGAGACCATTTTCTTCAAGCTCACCAATCCTTTCTTCTGCCTCCTCAAATCTGCTATTATGTGATTCCAATGTTTTTTAATTTCATTGATTGCACCTTTCATTCCTATAAGTTCTGCTATTTTTCTATGTATGCTTTCAAATTCTTCTATGTGCTCATCCAGTGTCTTCTTAATATCCTTAATCTCTTTAGCCATCTCATTGAATTTATTAAGGAAATTTGTTTGAACGTCTATAATTAGTTGTCTCAACTCCTTTATGACATCTGGAGGCTTATCTTGTTCCTTTAAGTGGGCCATAGCTTCCTGTTTCTTGGTGTGGATTGTCATTTTTTGTTGGTGTCTTGGCATCTGGCTTACTGGAGTATTATTCTGGGTGCAGTTTCCCCTTTAGTTTAGGGCTTCCTATCCTTTCTCCCTTGCTGGTTTTGCAGGAGGATCCAAGCATGTAGTTGGTGCTGTAAGCTGTGGAGGCTCAAGCTGTCATTACACCAGGGACCAATGAAGCTTCTTCCAACATTCTCCTTTGCCAGGGGTAGGGACACAGTCATAGCTGTTTGGAATAATCCAAGTGCAGGCCTAGACTGTAGTTGCCCAGAGAGACTGATGAAGCTTCACATCCCTTTCTCCCCTGCCTGGGA
This sequence comes from Dasypus novemcinctus, assembly GCF_030445035.2. NCBI lineage: Eukaryota > Metazoa > Chordata > Mammalia > Cingulata > Dasypodidae > Dasypus > Dasypus novemcinctus. Next base: position 19,574,632 of record NC_080677.1, read on the forward strand.
TGGGGATGGAGCTGCAGGTGTGGGCAACAATCTCTGTAGTGTGGGTCCAAGATGACTGCAGTTGTCCTGGTAGACTTCTGATTTTCAGTCTATGCCAGCCAAAATTACCTACAGTTACCTGTATAGGCTGGTGCAGGGTTCCTCAGCCTCCTCCCCACCAGAGGTGGGGCTGAAGCCTAGGCTAGGGCTGCAGGCAGATCTTCCTGAAAGAAACTGGTTCCTGCCCACACTGAGTGCTTCAGTTAGCCCGGCTTTCCCTCAGGCTGGGGGTGGAGTCAGAATGGCGGCAACTGGCCTCCTTCTGATTTGGGCTGGTTCATACCCCAGCTGTTCCCAGGGTTATCTCTCAGCCAGGCAAGTCTACCAATCAGTAGCCAAAATCGGCAGCCAACTCTCTCTTCCTCCACTGTCTGGGAAATGGATCTTTCAATTCCAGCCACAGAACAGCTTCTGGGGCGGCTCATGCCGCCAGAGTAGGCTAGTCACCGGCCTCCGCAGCTTGGCTAGTAATTTTCCAGAGAGGCTGGCATAGGTCCCCACAGCTTCCTCCCTGCTGGAGGTGCACTGGGCCTAGGCTAGAGCTGCGATCTGATCTGGATGGGAAGAAGCCAGTCCCCACCAGCACTGGGATTCTCAATCCACCCTGCTTCCCCTCGTGCCAGGTGCGGAGTTAAGATGGCGGCTCCTGGCCTCTTTATGACTTGGACAGGCTCAAACTTCAGCTGTTTTCAGGATTATACTGTAGCCCGCTGAATTTACTCATCAGCAGCTAAAATTGGTGCCCAACTGTTTCTTCGTTCCCCATTTTGGGGAAGTGGAGCTTTCAATTCCAGATGTGGAACAGCTCCCGAGGTGGCTTGTACCTCCAGTGGAGGATGGGCACCGGCCCCCGCGGCGTGGAGCCTCTACTTACACGTCTTCTCTGCAGATGGGCAGTCTCCTCCTTCCACTCCCCCAAGGACATTGCAGGATGCTCTTCTGGTCTCCTGGAGCCCCCAAACAGGTGCTTCAGCCAGCTCCAGAGAACTCTGTTTGCTAACTGCCCTGTAGCAGGAGCTGACTCTAGGAGTACCTTACTCCTACGCTATCTTGCTGGTTCTCCTGGTATAGACTTTTAAAAATAAATTTGGTAATAAAGAAGATCACATGTATAGTGAGAAAGGGCCAGTGTCCAGGTGATATTTCTGTAGATCATGTTTTGTTTGATGGGGAAAAGAAGCAGTAGAGAGGGAAAGATTAAAAATAAAAGTATGGGAGTATTTCATGGAGCAGCAAAAGGAATGGGGTCAGCAGTGGAGGTAGGAGGGAAGCCTTGGGGAAGAGTTACCCAGCCATGGCCTGTGGATAGGGCCATGAAGGCGGTGACATGGAGACCAGTCTTTGCCACGATGAGCGATGAGGGAGGAAACAGTGAAGGGCAATGACCCTGATGCTCTTGTTTTCTTATGGCTGAAGGGGAGAAAGGGAACATGCAGTTGAGGAGTAGGGCATGTCTGGAATAATAGTCACTAGCTTGCGATATGCATTCTAAGAGAACTAAAGGGACTCTTACAAGAAATTTTATGAGTAAGCAAAACTTGAATGTATAAATGAATTGATACTGATATCTAGGGTAGACTAGGGAAGCATTGAAGTCAAGAAGGGCTAACTGGGGAGAGAGAAATAATTAAAGGAATGAGGAACCGTATGTTGAGCCTTGGGAAAAAAAAGTGTAGGAAGAAGAATCCGTTCCATTGGAAGAGGGAAAAAATAAAATGTAAAATGTATTCAGTTTGAAGTTTATGAAAGTATAATTGTATGTTGTTGTCTTATCCCTGGAAATATTCTATATGTTTGGTTAGAAAAAAAACAAAATGTTTTAAGTTGGTGATTTCAAGGGTGATTAGGGGATGAAAAGATAAGGTGGTGGAGTTTATTATGCACAGTCACAGCTTCAAAAGCTGAGCCCAGAAGTCAGTGTTTCACTTAGTGGAGGCACTGGAACTTCCCCACTACCTGCAGTAGTCCTTCCCCTCCACCATGTTAATGACATTACGGAACCATAAAGCCCCCGGCAAATGAAATAATACCTAGGGGTAGAATATGGGACAAACATGGAAGGGGGTGGGAGGAGATTGGCTGAGAACCAGGCGGAGGTAAAATGGGCTGAGATGCAGGGGAGAAGTAGGCAAGTAAAAGGTCCTGAGTGCGTTAGAGCCCTGGGACAACTTGGGTCCTGCAGCTCGTTGTCTCTCCCACTTCATGTTGCTACACCAAACGCTTATGAAGCTCCATCTCAATGCCTGTTCCACTTTCTGTTGTCAGTCATTGTAAGGAATCCTAAGCAAGGAGCTAGTCAATTTCTTCCCGAGGCTTTCTTCTAAGAATTTTATTTGTCACAAACAGTTGCGACATCTTACTGCCTCCCATGACCTCCCTTGCTGCCTCCCAGGAGGGGGCACCTACTCACTCAACCAGAAGCTAGAACTAATTCATTCTAACTTCTTATCTTTGACCTGGCTTCGAAGAAATCTTTTCACATGTGAGCCAAACTTGGATGTCCTCAGTCGTTGGAGAATATTACCTGAAGAGATCACTTCCCGCCAGGATAAATAATTGGGGTAGTTTGTAATTCGTGCTGCCTGTACTGTGTGAAGGGTTTTCACTCTGTCCTTTAACCTAAACCTGCGTTTGGTCCTTTTTCCCTTGTAGATCGTTGCTGTGCACCCGCACTTTGTGAGGTCCAGTTGCAAGCAGTTTGTGACCGGAGGGAAGAAGGTAAATGCTGTGTCTCTACGATCACATGCAGCTTTGAGGAATGTGTTGTTTTATTAATTCATCCTTGATGTTTTTAAAGTCTGATTGTTCATTAGGAGAAATGAGGGGTGAACACAGTGTTTCTTATTGATGTCCATTTGGAGCAGATTTAGTGGGAAAAAAGAAATTTACTTGAACTACCATCTCAAGCTTTGAAATACTGTTCTTTCCATAAAAAATGAGGTAATATTTAGTATAAAACGAATTAAGTTAGTGATTTTTTTTCTCCCCCTTGTTACAGAAAATCTCTTGCAGACCTTGATAAATTTTTTTTTCTTTCTCAGAGAGTATCAGTGATTGAACCTGGGACCTTGTGTGCATGGGAAGCAGGCTCTCAGCCACTTGAGCTACATCTGCTCTCCATGGATAAAGTTTTAAAACAAGTTTGGCTACTATTTTTTGACATATTCCTGGCATATTTTATTATCCTAATACAATTTTAAAAACAAGAGTAAAACCTTCTATAAATTTACATCTTTCTGTTTATAGTTATAGTTAATTCAGTCAATTCCAAAATTAAAGACTGTTTATAGAATAAATCAGGTTCATTTTTTTATATTATATTTACCAGAGATATTTTTCAATCCATTTGTATAATAGAAAATGCTATCACTGTACTAGAACTGTGAATGTTATTTCATGTTCAGAATAGAGCTCAGTGAAAAGGAGGTGGTACTATAGTATCATATAGCTATAGAATGGCAACTTGGATTTTCAGAAACCAAAAGGTTCCAAATGTTGTATGATAGTTATCTGTAGTTTTTTTTTTCCCTTGGTCTGCTCCTTCATGGAATAATAGAGCAGAAAAGCATATCTGGGTGTTACCTTACCGAGCATTTATCAAACACTGTTTTTTTGTTATTGCTGTTTTTGTTTGTTTTGTTTTCAATTTTCATTTTGGTAACATATATACAACTCAGATTTTACCATTTTTAAGCAACTTTAAAATATGTGATTCAGTGGTTTTAATTAGATTCAAAATGTTGTGCCACCATCACCACCATCCATTAGCAAAATCTTTCATCTCCCCAGACAGAAACTCTGCACCCATTTAGAATCAACATCCTATTCCTCTCTCCTGAAGTCTACTTTCTGTCTCTATGAATTTACATATTCTAAGTATTTCATGTCAGTGAAATCATTCAATATCTTTTCTTTCGTGTCTGGCTTATTTCACTCAGCATCATGTCTCAGGGTTAATCCATGTTGTTGCATTTATCAGAACAATGTTGCATTTTATAGCCAAATAATATTTCATTGTATATATGTACCACACTTTTTTTTAACAAATTGATTTTATTGATACATAGTAATAAAACATACAGTTCATCCAAAGTTTATGTACAAACAATGGTATTTGGTATAATCACATAGTTGTGCATTTATCTCCTCAACCATCATTAGAGCATTTCCATTATTTCAATAATGATAATAAAAAACAAACAAGCAAGAAAATTCTCTGTGCTTCCTTTGTTATACATAGCTGCTATTTTTGTGTATTCTTGCACAATTATTTATTAAGCAGTTTTATTGAGATATTTTGAGATACCGTACAATCTATCTGAAGTGTATAATCAGTGGATTTTAGTATATTCACAGTGTTGTGCATTCATTGTATGCACCTAAGGGGTGTGGCGTTTTTCTTTTTGGAGTAATGAAATTGTTCTAAAATGTTTTGTGGTGATATATACATGTTTTCTTTATCCATCAATCTGTTGATGGACATTTTAGTTGTTTCCATCTTTTGGCTATTGTGAATATGCTGCTATGAACATTGGTGTACAGCTATCTGTTCAAGTCCCTACTTGCATTTCTTTTGGGTATATACCTAGATGTCAAGTATTGGTTTTAGGTTATTGTAATGGTTGAGTGACAAGGCCCTTTATTAAAATTTTTTTTTTGTCTCCCCTTCCCCGCCCACCGCCACCAGTTGCCTGCTTTCTGTGTCCATTTGCTGTGTTTTTCTATGCCCGCTTGTATTCTTGTCAGTGGCTCCCAGAATCTGTGTTTCTTTTTGTTGCGTTATCTTGCTGCATCAGCTCTCCGTGTGTGCAGCACAATTCCTGGGCAGGCTGCATTTTTGTCACGCTGGGCGGCGCACTCCTTGCACGTGGGGCTCCTCTACACGGGGGACACCCCTGCGTGGCACAGCACTCCTTGTGCGCATCAGCACTGCGTGTGGGCCAGCTCATCACATGGGTCAGGAGGCCCTGGGTTTGAACTTTGGCCCTCTCGTGTGATAGGTGGATGCCCTATCCATTGGTCCAAATCCGCTTCCGTGCCTTTTAGATCCTTATTCCATTCCTTGGCTGAAGCCAGTACTGCATAAATTGTAATCCTCAGACCTTATCCTCATTAGTCTGTAAAAATGTCAGTGGGATTAATCAGTGGGAATTACAGATTTAATCTACCATTTTCTAGCTAAGATCTACATTTGATCCACTTCTGAAAAAGGATCTACCTTACTTGTCTGTGTTGCCCTGAAAAATAGTAACTTTTACATTTCTTTTGTTAAAATATTTCTTTACTGAACACTTTTCTGGTTAAGAAAATTTACCTGAGATATGACATTAATTCACTTAACTTTGCTTTAAGCCCATGTGTTTTTGTTTAAAAATCAGTGAGGGTAAAGAATGGTGAGCCAGTACCCTCTCCCCTTTTCTAAATGACTTAAAAGAATAAATATTTATTATCTCACAGTTAGAAAATTTGAGAGTGGCCTAGCTGAGCTTCTCTGGCTCATGGTCTCTCACGAGGTTGCAGGCAGGATATCACCAGGACTACAGGTATCTGAAGGCTTGACCAGGACTGGAAGACCCTCCCTCTGAGATGTCTACTGCTCGGCCTTCTTAAAAATGTCCCCTCAGATTCCTGAAGTCTTAATATTTGGATTTAATAATATGGATTTAAATATTTCCCTGGTCTTGGATGCAGTTTTGAGTTCCAGTTTCCAATTTTAAGAGTTAGAGCTTTCAGAGTTGTCCTCTGAGTCTTGAATAACAGAACATATTAGAGGTAATATAACTAGTGATGTCCAAGTGCTAGGACTCCAATTCTGAAGGCTGGATCTTCCTGAGTTGATAACGTCTTCTTTTAATCATCAGTGTATTCATGGAGTTTAGTAACTGCTTTCATACTGGGGGATATCTGTGGTCTTGTCAAGTAACATTGCTACATAGATGTTTTGTCAACTTGCAGAATGCCCAGGCTAACTGTGTCAGTAATATAGTCTTTCTCCTTCATCCTCTGACTTAGCATTTTGAGGTGATTTGAAGCACAGAGTGAATGTAGCTGTTCAGATCAGAGCTCATGCGAACAAGAGAGTAGTCCAGCATCCAAGTGCTGGTGAGGTGCCATGTGAAGAACTTGGAATGTATACAAAGATAGGTGTTCTGTTAGGCAGTGAAATAAGCAGAATTCACCAAGTGGTGGACCGGAGAGAACATCAGGGGTTTGGTGCATTCGTTTGTTATCATTGACTACCTCAGAGGTCATTCTCTGTGTAGTTTTCTATGAGGGAGGATTCTGACTTTTTTCCTGTTCAGTTCACCAGAAATGCATCTTTAGACATTTCTTTCCAAGCATAAAAGAGGTGTTCAATTATGTGTGTATAAAATGAGAATGAAATAAAAGCAGTTCAGGTTATCTGTTGAAAATTGAGTAAAAAAAAAAGAAAATACCGTTATTAAGTTAGAGTTTCTAGATTGAAATAATTTAAAAGAAAAACACACACTAAAGGGCTTAGAATATGGAATATAGGGTTTAGGGTATTGGGCCTGATAAAAATGGACGTGTGTGATATTTCGAAGTGAAGACTGATGTTAATGTAAATGATATTGCCTACTTTTAGGGTTTTTTAAATGGTTTTATTGATATATAATTTGCCTTCCATAAAGTTTACCTGTTTAGTGTACAATTCATTTTTTTTAGTATACTTACAGAGTTATGTGGCCATCACCATTATCTAATTTTAGGACATTTTCATTATTCCAAACTAAACCCATTAACAGTCACTTCCCATACTCCTCATCCACCATAAGCCTAGGAAATCCTGTCTTTCTCTATAATTTTGTCTATCCTGAATATTGCATGCAATTTGTAGCCTTTTGTGTCCAGCTTCTTTTACTTAGAGTAATGTTTTCTAGGTTCATTAATGTTGTAGCATGTTTTATTTACTTATTTAATTTTTTCCAGAATGTAGCATGTTTTAGAACTTCATTCCTTTTTATGCTGAATATTGCATTGTATAAATATACCACATCTTATTTTCCATTTATCAATTGACAGATATTTTGGTTGTTTCCACTTTTTGGCTATTATCCTGCTATAAACATTCATGGACTACTTTTTGTGTGGACATCAGCTTCATTATCCTTGGGTGTGAAATAGTTGGATCCTATGGTACTTCTGTCTTTAACTCATAGAGGAATTGTCAAACTGTTTTCCAAAGTGGCTGCACCATTTTACGTTCTTGGCAGCATAATATGAGGGTTTTTATTTTCTCCACATTCTCTCCAATATTCATATTTGTCTGTTTTTTAATTATTGTGATGATTATTGTCTTCTGGGATCATTAAGCGGTATATCATTTTGGTTTTGACTTGGATTTTCATAATGAATGATGTTGAGTAATCTTTCATTTGCCTTTTGGTCATTTGCACATATTTGAAGAAATGCCTATTCAAATTCATTGCCCCTTTGATAAATTGGACTATTTGCTTCTTAAAATATATATATAGAGAGAGTTATTAATGTTCATTATATAGTCTGGATACATGTCTCATCAGATATATGATTTGCAGATATTGTCTCCCAGTCTGTGAGTTGTCTTTTCACTACTGCCAAGCTCCAGCTGATGATATAACTAGAAAAAGACCTTAAGGGAAACGGACTTGGCCCAGTGGTTAGGGCGTCCGTCTACCACATGGGAGGTCCGCGGTTCAAACCCTGGGCCTCCTCGACCCGTGTGGAGCTGGCCCATGCGCAGTGCTAATGCGCGCAAGGAGTGCCCCCCACACAGGGGTGTCCCCCGCGTAGGGGAGCACCACGCGCAAGGAGTGCACCCATAAGGAGAGCCGCCCAGCGCGAAAGAAAGTGCAGCCTGCCCAGGGATGGCACCGCCCACACTTCCCGTGCCTGCCGCTGACGACAACAGAAGCAGACAAAGAAACAAGACGCAGCAAATAGACACAGAGAACAGACAACCGGGGGCGGGGGGGGGGGGGCGGGAATTAAATAAATAAATAAATCTTTAAAAAGAAAAAAGAAAAAGACCTTGAATAAAAGAGTCAACTCAGACCAGCAAATTATCTCAGCCTTCATGTAATATCAGGTGTTAAGAACTGCTTTTTGACCTTGAATAACAGGGGAAAATGGAAAGGACAAATGAGTTTATATGGCTATGAATTTCCCAAAAAGAGTCGGGAGATCATCAGAGGGGTCGTGCTTACGCACGCCTCAGCAGGGTCCCAGAGACAGCCAAAGTAGATACAACCCCAAGTACTGTTTCTCCTGAGGACTACAGAGACCCACAGGTTCTCTGGTCATGGCAGATCGCTCTGGAGTTCAGTGCCATGTCAGTTGGCCCTCTTTGCAGTTTGTGTTCCTGAGTGTGATGGAGTTGGACTCACATGTGACCTTTCTACACATGCCTCTTCTGTCACTTTTACTGGACCTGTGGTTGGCGCTGGGGTTGGTGTATACTCAGGAGAACTGAATCTCTGGACTGTCCATGTGACAACCAGGCCGTGAACGTCAGCAGACTTGAACACCACACCAGGGAGCCAAGAGTGCCTACAACTGCAAGTAGGAGAATTGCAGCCATCATCCATGTGGAATCTAAGCTCCCTCCCTATATAGAGGTGGAGTAGACATAACCATCTCAGGGTCCACAGGATGGAGGAATAGAGTATGGATTAGAGTGGACTTACTGATATTCTACTATGGAACTATTGTGATTAATAATGGAAGAAATTGTAGCATTTATGTGGAGTAAGTGGCCATGGTAGCTGCTGAGGGTAGGGAGAGGGAAGAAGAGATATAATGTGGGTTGTCCTGGGTGGTGCTGCAGGGGCAGATGCTGGACATTGTATGTCCTGCCATGGCCCACTGGGTGGACTGGGGGAGAGTGTAAACTGCAATCTAAACCGTTATCCATGTGTTAGAGCAGTGCTCCAAAATGTATTCACCAAATGCAATGAATGTCCATGATGATGAAAGAGATTGCTGATTTGGGAGGAGTAGGTTGAGGAGGGTGGGGGGTATGTGGGAACCTCTTATATTTTTTGAATGTAAAAAAAAAAAAGAGAAAAAATTGTATTCTTTGACGCATATTTTTAATTTTTTAAAGTTCCATTTATCAATTTTTTCTTTTTTCTTTTTTGTTTTTGGTGAGGTATCTAAGAAATCATTGCCTAATTCAGAATCATGAAAATGTGTCCTTATGTTTTCTTCAAAGTTTTTTATAATTTTAATTATTAAATTTAGGTCTAAGATCCCCTTTGAGTAGATTTTTGTATATGGTATGAGGGTAGGGATTCAAATTTATTCTTTTGCATGTGGGTATCCAGTTGTCCCAGCACTGATTGTTGAGACTTTTTTTCCCCTCTTTTAGTGATCTTGACCTCTTTGTTGAAAATTAACCATCTTAGTTTGCCAGGGCTGCTATGACAAATACTGTAGTGGGTTGGCTTAAGCAATGAGTTTACCATCTCATGATTTTGGATGCTACAAAGCCCAAAATCAAGGTCTCAACAGGCCATGCTTTCTCCTGGCCTCTGTATGTTCTGGTGCACCTCTGCTACATGGCAATCTGCTTCATTCTCTGGTTTCTTCTGAATTCTGGCTTCTGTTGACTTCTGGCTTCTTCTGACTGACTGCATCTGAAATTTCTCTGCTTTATAAGGGCTCCAGTCATATGTATCCTTAATATTTAATAATTAATACTTAATACCCTGATTCAGTTTGGCTTCATCTAAATAGGATCTTAGGAGATTCTATTTTCAAATGAGTCTACCCCTTAATTAATAACAACATTTTCAAAGGCCCTATTTAAAAATGGGTTCACACCCACAGGCATGTGGATTAAGACTTATACATCTGTCTAGCCTTGTGCCATAACCCTTTTAGAATGTTTCTGTACCACAAATTTTGATGTAATTATTTATAGTTGACTAATTACTCTGAAAACATTTTGATTTTGGATTCTTTCCCTTTAAAATTTCATTATACTTCCTTCTACTTATGTTAGAGGCTTCAGGAACATTGGTATCTAAATTTATCCTCTGTTTAGGGACATTAATATGTAAATTACTGGCTAATTTCTTTGGATCCATTAAAGTTTGTTGTGTAAATATGTATTTATTAAGTAGTAAAAAATATTGTTTACTCAATAGACTGTAATGACTCTTTTGCATATGGTTAAAATAATGAGAGGTTTTCAAAATGTGCACCAGCTTAATACAGTTTACAGACATCTCCAGATATTTCTTCCTTCATATATATAAGATATGCACTTTTAAAGATCATTTATGCTCCATTGTTTTGGCATTTGTTTGCTTTGTTTGGCTTAACTGATAGAGCGCCCACCTACCATATAGGAGGTCCAGGGTTCAAATCCAGGGCCTCCTGACCCGTGTGGAGCTGGCCCATGTGCAGTGCTGATGTGCGCAAGGAGTCCTGTGCCACATAGCGTTGTCCCCCACTTAGGGGAGCCCCACACCGCAAGGAGTATGCCCTGCGAGAAGAGCCGCCCCACACGAAAAAAGCTCAGCCTGCCCAGGAGTGGCGCCACACACATCGAGAGAGAGCTGACGCAGCAAGAACTCACAGCAAAAAGAGGCACAGATTCTCAGTGCCACTGACAAGAATGCAAGTGGACACAGAAGAACATACAGTGAATGGACACACAGAGAGCAGACAGTGGGGGAAAGGGTGTAAGAGGAGAGAAATAAATTTTTTTAAAATTAACATATTTAATAGAAAATTATTTCAAGAAGTGTTTTTCTTGAAATAATATTTCAAGGAAATATTTCTATATTTAAGGAATGTATTATTTGATTTTAAAATCTAGGGAAAAGTCTTTTAGAAAGTGACATTAAAAAGGGTATTATTGTGAAATTATTGCTTTTATTTTGGAAGTATTAGCAAATTTTTAGGCAGAAGCTGCTCATTTTATAATCAAGTTATGGAGTTTTATACTTTTGATAAATGAGGGGAAAAAAGATCATGTTGGCCCAATAACAACCCTAATTGTCCAACTGCAATTTCCACCTTGCACCACAAACTAAACAGAACAAGTTTGAAGAGTTCAGTATTTAGCAAATGATGATAACCTTGCAATAATCATATATTATAGCTATCAAAACCCCTCTGTTGAGTATGGCAGATTCTATAAGGGGGAAAAAAGAGTTAAGACAGATATATAACTGAGAGGTTATGACCTTCTACCTTTCAAAATAATTTAATCTTCAAAAAAAATTGGAGCAAGAGCTTGTGAGATGAAGGTGTAATGTGGAATAAAGGCATTCTTAACCCTTAAGCATACTGATATCTCTCTAGACTGATATTTTAATGAATTCTTAGAATTATATGCCAACCTCAATAAACAATGGCTCAGGGACTAGAGAGGCTAATTAGGAAGAGTGAAGGGTCCTATGTGGAGATATTCACGATGTCATTTCATAAGAAGATTTGAAAGAGATGACTAAATATTCTAGTTATTTTATTTTATAAAAAATTTTGATTCCTTAAAAAAAAATTTTTTTTAAGCTAGAACCTACATTTCAGGATAGCTCTGTGAAATATAGCCATGTAGCAGAAAAAAACCTGAAACTGTAGTTTGACATGTTAGTTGGTATTTCAGATCTTGTACTTCCTTTTTAGGGTTCTAGCTTCTTAGGTCTTAGAGAGCTCTCCAGATCCACCAGGGACTAAGAATAGGTAGGAGGCTATAGTTCTGTCTGATATAAAATTTTATTTAGGTTTCAGGGTAATGTCTTACTGGTTGAATGCCAAAACTGGATTTATGGACTCCACTTCTTGACACTTGAGTATAAAAAACTTATTCTAAATTCTGTTTTGTTTCCATGTTGAAAAAAGAAAAAAAAAGCACATCTCCTAAAAGTGCCATTGGAGAGAGCCTTCAAACACATAAACCAATTTTAAAAAAAACAAAAAACAAAAAACAAACTGTAACCTTCTTGTGTAGCCAGAATTCCAGTACATGAGCATAGCAATGAGATTTCTATTTTAGAAATAAGTTTGCCAGCGCATCATCTGGGTTTTTTTTTTTTAATTGCCCAACTTTCTCTGTCAGCAGATAAACTTGAGCTCTATATGACCTTTACCTTTGAACTCTGAAATACACTTCATAATAACTGGTTCTACTACTTTGACAAATTATTAAATTGTCAGGATGCTGTTTGCAGCGGAGTTCATTTTTAGAAACGAGATAGTCAGCTGTTTGCTGTTGTGGAGGGATAGAATGAGGGGACCTGGCCTCAGGGACAGGTTGCTTTGTAAGCTGTAAAATGTCAGTCAGCAAACAAGGAAAGGACCTGCGTGAAGAAAATGAGGAAAAGCCTCTCACTGTTCTGAGCTGAAGACTTGTGGCAGATTTTACCTGAAGGACAGAGGTGGTAGCATGATCTGACTTCTGTAAGTTTCCAGCAGTGATTTGCATACAACAAATTAAACATTTTGAATCCCTTCTGAAGAGGATGCAATCGAGGGGCTTTTTATAACACTACAACTCTTTAGAATTCAGACAGCCCAGTGAGCCTTTTAATACCACCATGACCACTAAACATGAAAGTTAGAGGCACTTTCTTATGGGCTTGCTTCCTCTCCTGTCAGATCAGAGCTGGGCTTCTTGGGGTTAGTGTATCATTTTGGTTTTCAAATGAATCATCAGAATACTTTTTTTTTAGGTATTTCTTTATTTATTTATTTCCCCCCTCCCCCTCCCTCTCCCCGACCCTGCTGTTTTTGCTATCTTTGTCCATTTGCTTGTGATGTTCTGTGTCTGTTTCTCTTTTTGTCTCCTCTTCTCATCTTTCTCCTCTAGGATTCACTGGAATTCCATCCTGGGAACCCTGGCAATTACCACCTCAGTTCCTGGTCTTTGCTGTGCTTCACCTTGACTCTTCCATTCTTCTCTTTTTTTTTGCATCATCGTCTTGCTGTGTGACTCACTTGGATGGGCACTGCCTCACTCACGTGGGCACTCGGCTCACCATGTAGGCACGTGGCTCGCCATGCAGGCACCCACATGGGCACTTGGCTTGCCACGTGGGTACTCGGCTCACTGCATGGGCACTTGGCTTACCATGCAGGCATTTGGCTTGCCACACGGGCACCGGCTCACCACGCAGCACGCTTCCTCTTCTTTTCACCAGGAGGCCCTCAGGGATCCAACCTGTGTCCTCCCATATGGTAGGCGGAGGCCTTATCATTTGAGCCACATCCCCTTCCCATCAGAGCACTTCCAACAATTAAAAAATACACGCTTTAAGGCTTTCTGGTCAATTGACTATTAGACTACAGGCAGTCACCACATTTATGTAAAGTTCTCATGTTGAACCACTGTAAATAAAATATCTTTACTTCTCAGTACAATGTTATAAATTGTGGTTCTATCCCTGGCAATTCATTTCATGCTGTAAACATACCAAAATTCATTAAAAATGTAAAACCAAGTTGTGAAATACTAGATTGTCTAAAATCATATTTGGGTGAATTTTTTTCTGTATGTGCTGGACTGGCAGGGGCTGAAGAAAGAAGTCCAGTGTTTAAAATACAAGTAGTTTTCAGTCTCAAAAAATAGGCATTCTTGTGGAGCTTGTGTAACTCAGCGGTGGAGCACACGCTTCACATGTGTGAGGCTCCAGGTTCATGTGAAAAAAAAATAGGCATTCTTCATTGCTTTCAAAATTATGTTTTCATCTCAAATATTAATTGGTTTTTGGTGTCAATATATAGGACTCCCAAAGTCTTTGAGAATAGCAAGGAGGGGATGGATTGAAGAGCTGGATCCATGGCAACTTCATTTACTTCAGTGATTCTGCTGTTTCATGTCCATCAAATCCCTGCTACCCTGTTAAGAATAGAAACCCTTTGTCTTCATTGGGTTCAGCTGACTTTTCCATATTTGATGTTTGCATACCAATTGCAGCTTCACCCTGAGCTCTGATGTTAGACCTACCATCTCTCTTCCTGGAGCCATCAGCCCATTCTTTGTGCCTTGTTGAAAACGTCTTCCTGTACATCAGGGGTTCTTAACAAGGGGTCTGTGAGCTTGAATTGAAATTCAAAAAAATGTTATTCTTGTGGGGGATATGTTGGTGCAGGTGTGAGATATTTATTAAATAATACACTGTATAGTGTAGACTTAGTAAGGGATCCATGGTTTTCACCTGACTGGCAAAGGGATCTGTGGAACAAAAAAGGTTAAGAACCCCTGTTTTACATATTGAGATCACCATGCCTGTTCTTAAGCATTTTGAATAAGACTGTTCAAGAATCAGTGCAGGGCGGGTATAGCTCAGTGGTTGAATGCCTGCTTTACATTACCAGGTCCCGGGTTCAATCCCCGGTACTTCCTTTAAAAAAAAAAATCAGTGCATAGCTTGGACATGATCATCATGTTTTCCTCTTGTGGGGTTTAACACCAGCTGATTTGGCACTGTCATTAACATTGGGAGGGTTCTTTTTCTTTTCTTTAGTGTAAGGCTATATAAAGCAAGGGATTACACTGCAACCATTTTAAGAGGACACACCAGTGCACACTAAATCATAGTCACTTCACGGGAGTGTTTGTACTGAGTCTGCTTCTTGAGCATGACTGGTCAGGGTCCATGCTAGCTGCCATGTATATGTGGTCTCTTGATTTCATAAAGGGTGTAGGTTTCCACAAGTAAATAGGTGGGATGTTATTGGTCAAAAGCAGTCAATTATATTGTTAATCAGAACTTGGTAGGAAAAGAAATAATCCAAGTCTTTTGAGAGGGAAAAATGTCTGTATGTGTGTTCGTGTGTCTATTTACGTAGACATCACCTTGATGTAATTTTGCAACCCTTTATCTTTAAGTACTTGGAGCCTTTTTTTTCTTGTTTATTTGTGCTTTCATTTTAATTTCCTAATTTGTTTTTGTAACAGTGAAAATTGGAACAACCTAAATTCCTAATAATAGCAAATTAGCTCTTTCAGGGCCCTGCAGCCAGGTATCACCAGGAACGTACAGAAGGTTGAACAGGTGGGATTTATTACTCCCTGCAGCTAGTTAAAATGCCCATCATGGTGTGTTTGTAAGAGGATGTTAGAAAGAATGCATTACAGGATTTGTTGGACTTCTGTGAGGGAATTTTGTAAAAGGTTTAAGGAAGCAGGGCTTTGCTTTATATTGGATGCTGTCAGGAAGTGAGAGTGATCCATGATTGGGTACCTTAATAAATCTTATTTAGAAGGAGGAAAGGCCTTCATTTTAAGGTAAAGAAGGAGCAGACTCTTCACCAACTGGGTGGTTGGTCGTTTACGTAACTTGGAAAATGTTCCTGTTTTGTCTGTGCTCAGACATGATTATGGAGAGGTCTTGTTTTTGTCCCACTCCTTGTGGTCACGGCATGGCCTTGTTGGATGCTGATGTTCTGTGAAATTGTTTATGTTCACCAGGCGACTATCAGGGCTCAGCTGGGAGTGCCAGACCAGCTCCTGGAATCCCACGCTGCTTTTCTCTTTCTCAGTCTCAACAAATAAAATTCAGGAGATTGCTTCTATTGAAGTGCTCTACCAAAATATACATATGGCCTGATTATTGTATTATTGTAGAAATATAAGTATGAATGAAGTTACACTCATGGACAGCTGTATACCAAATTATTAACAGTCTGTCTCTGCAGGATTATGACTGTTCTTTCTGGTCATCTTTGGCTTTCTTTTTCTGCCTTTTTTCTTTTTCTTTTTTGGTAGTAGACATGCATTACTTCCATAATAGTAAAATAGTTATAGGAATATATAAAGTAATCCCAACTGGTTTGGATCTCTATAGAACTTAACATTCTAAATCTTACGCGATACCCCTACATTACAGAAGTCTGTTCTTAGCTCTTGTGTTATTTGATTGGTTGAGTAACAGTCCAGTCTATGGGCCTGTTTATTTTCTTAACCATTTTCCTGGTATTGGACCTTTAGGTTGTATTCAGTTTTTGGTTATCATAAATATCCTGTGATGAAATAAGAAGTCTTTGGCATGAACTTTTGTCTGTGTGTCTGAGTGTTTTCTTAGGATTGGAATTACTGAGCCAGAGGTTAAAATTATGTTTTAGACATTTGATACATTTCAGCAAATTTACACTATTGTACCCCAACTATGTGCAAGAGTACCTATTTCACCAAATCCTCTTAGCCAATTTGATATACAAAGAAAGACAGGCCATTGTTCTATTTTGCAACTACTTTGAATTATTAGTGATTTTGAACATTTTTATTTATTAGTCACTTATATATCTTCCTTTGTGATTTATCTGATTGTATTTTTTGCTCAGGGCAGCTTTTAATATTACTATAGATGCCAGAACAATGAAGACTGTCCACTTGATATTTATTGTCAGTTTGAGCACAAATTATTGCTGCTTACTGAATAGCCTGCAGCCTTTTCTCCAATTTTGGCTAAATCTGGGATAATTATTCTTGTTCCCAGGGAGACATTTTATTGGAATCTAAATGAGACTTAGAGTAGACACTAAAGTGTGTAGGGAGAGGACAAACATATGTTACCACGCAGATGTTAAATCTGCCCAAAACCATTGGTTCTGCAATTTCCGTTTATGCTGTCAGTGACTGACCAGGATGCCCAGTCAATCTCAATTTTTCATTAAGGCAAGAAGGGAGTGGATTTTAAAGCTTGAATGCAGATTCATTTTGACTTGCCTTCTTCAGTGAGTGTCCTGATCTTTATTTTCTCCCCTTTTGCCTTGCTCTGAGTATCATCAAGTGCTTGCTCAAATGCATAAGGCTGTATGTTCAGGTAATATTTGATATGATTAAAGACCCTAGTAGATTTGTATGTCTTTTACATGCTCTCACTGTGCAAGGCTCTCCCTCCTCTTTCCCATGATTGAGATTAGGTGTAGTTGAAATTAGAGATATTTGTTCATCACACAGTACATTAAGTCAAGTTTAATTACCCAGTGGATTATTTTTGTGTTTTCCTTACCCTGCTGCTAAAGGGGTCAGGCCTTGAACCCAACTCCAGGAAATGTATCCTCAGAGAGCTGCAAACTGAAAAATAGTCCCGAGGTATCTGGCATTAACAACTCGCTCTATTAAGTTGGTTAATAATGAAAGAAAAAATTTATTGGTAAGATGATTAAAAATGCCCCCAATCCTTTATGAAATCACATTTGTGACTGAGAGCTCACATATGCAGAAATTGCATATTGCTGTTTTAAATAGGAGCCTACCTCACATGCAAGCTACAGCAGATTTCAAAACACATGTAAGCTGGGTAGGTGGATAGATCTGTATCTATCTGTCATCTCTATGGTTTTTTAATAGAAGGGAAGTTGCTCCTAAATGGTACCTCTAGTGTGTAGCTTCTTTTGTTTACCTGTAGCTTGGATAAATTTTAGTTGCTAAATTGGCAGTTACCTTATGATAATGTAATGTTTTTAAATTTCAAAGTATTGCTCTGTTACAGCAATAGTTAACTTGTAGGGATTGTCCAAATTCTATGTTCCCTTGAAGTTGTGCTTACCCAAATATTCCTTGGGTGCAAGTGGGCTATCACGTGGGTTCTGGAAATAGTTCTCTGTGACTTTCAATGGTAGCAGTATTTGGCTTGTATTTAACTTCTTTTAAACATATTAAATTACCTTTAGGGAAAGGAGTTGATGAGTTATAACTTGTCTGGAAAAGAACCACGGAGTTTAAATAAATTTGGGAAATTCCCTCTTTCTTCCTATGTGCTTTATGCGCTCTCTTGTTTAGCGAAGTCCTACATTGTAAACTTTGATCTTGAGCCAAAGCAGGAAGCAAGACAGCGGCCCTTCACCACCTCTGCTGGGTTGTTGCTCCTTTCTTGCTTCTGCCTCTGTCAACTTTCAAGGTTCCTATTCTCTGCTCAGCAGTCAGCCACCATCGCAGGCCTTCTCCATGCTCTACAAGGTGTTTCTCACTTGCCTTCTTAACTTTTTTTTTTTTAATTTCATACACCGGATTTTAGATTTATTTCTTTGTTCCTCTATTTTATTATCTTGAGCTCCAGCATCCTCTCTGATCTAGTGTGTTACCTTTTGTGGAATCTCTGATTCCTGCAAACCTTGCCAGTCCTTCCTGCAAGAACACACTGGTATCTAAGACTTCCCCAGCAGCTTTAGCCACCACCCAGTTATCTCCTACTTTCTTGTCTGCCTCCGGGTGAGCAGTGTTACTGGTATTTAGGAAGCAAGAAGGAGTCAAGAGATTTATATCCCTGAAAGACCACACGGTGATTAAAAGGGGACCAATTATGTCCTGTTTCCTTCACCAGGGAAGTGTGGGCGATGGGTATGAGGGATGTTATGCTGCCATAATCGGCTTTGTTACAGTCTTTTAGGAGCCCTGCTGCATATGTGGGAGATTCTGGGATGTGCATTCTTACCACTCCTTGCTAGGGAACTACTAGATAGATTTATCAGCACAAAACATAGAAGAATAAAGTATATTGCTGAGGATGTAAGGGCTCCTATTGAAATATAAGTACCAAGAGTGCTGACTGCCAGAATATGGATTTATGGGAAATAAAGCCCTAAAATACTTTCTCCAACAAAAAATAGATCTCTTAGAAACAGTTTTTTCTCTGTTTGTACTTAGCACCCATTGAGCTTAAATTGCTCTCAGTATTGTGATAATGACAATGCACTATTACAGGATGTAGAAGATGAAGCAAATAAATTAACCAGCTACTTTAAAGAGTAGTTTTCTCAATGGCTTACCCCCTAAAATGCTTTGTAGAACATTCATGCTTAGTAGGTCTCTAGTCAGTTTCATGACAGCAGAAGGAAATGGATTTTATTAAATGTCAGGGAAATATAGGCAGATAGTTTTGTGGTGGTTAAATTAGTGTAGAATGTAAGAAAGGTAGCTTATCTTTTCTTAAATCACTGAAGCAGAACTTTCCTTGCCATTCCTGTGAAGAAATGTGTTTCTGCTTGAAATTCTAATAGTTTAGGGTAAAGCAAATGGAGAGTGGGTAGTTTTGGTCCTTCTGCAGCCTGTGGGGAGCTCTTTTGTCACCTAGAATGGGTATAGATCAAATTCTGCACTCAGCATAGTTGTATTTGGAAAGTTTCAGAGGATAACAATGAGAAAATCTCCATAATTATTGGCTGCCATTTGAAGTTTAACTGTGTGTGGATTAGAAAGTAGAATTTATGAGAAAAGAAGAAAGTAGGACAGAGAAGGAAGGCAGAAATAAACGTTTCAAGGGGCCAGGCAGGTACCCTAAATGAGAGAAGCAGGCACGGGAGCAAGATCCTCGGAGAAGTGGGTGGTGTGGCAATCTGGAGAGCCTTCCACAGATCTGCACAGACACATTCAGATGATCACTGTTCAGGCCAAGTGAGTGGCCAGGTTGCATCCCTGAAAGAAAAGAGGTGCAGTTTCTTGAAGTGAATAGGCGAAGACTGACCCTAAAAGTAGCTTTCAGATTTTTGACAGGTACACAAATCATGTCCTCTGGCATTGAACAAAATGAAATAGACTAAATGTTCAGAAGTAGGACTTGGGATAATTGTGAGTTCTTCCTAAAAGCGAGTTTGTATTAATTGTGTGATTTAGTCACAGGGCTCTTTCTTTTATATTTTTGGGATAAAGGCAGATTCCCATGCATCCAAAATAGTTTAGGGACATGACTAACTAAGGAAAGGCTTTGGTGGATTATGTAGCCCCGCCTGTAGCAAAAAGACTTGCATTTTGTGTATGGACAACCAAGAAAAGAATTAAGTCTAGCAGACCTAGGAAAGTCTACTCAGTATCTGCTATTTATTATGCTTATGTGTCTGGCAAAGTATAAGATATGGTCCCCTTCACCGAAGCATTTACAGTCTGTTTGGGAGACGAAAGGTAAATACTTGAATCTCAGTGAGTAAGATATAATCTGGTACTCGTTGTGCTGTAACAGAACCAGCATGACCATAAAAGCATACAAAAGCAGTAAAGTACAAGGAAAGTATTTGACTTACGAATTCTCCTAAATGATAAACTTCCCTCATATTTTTATGACTGTTTATTTACAGATCATTTTTTTTATCCACAAAATATAAAGTAAAATGATTGAAACCACTGCTATTTGAAAAAAATCAGAACATAACGTGCATGTCTACAAGGGTATATCAAATAATTAAAGTTTGTTTCATTTACAGAAATGGATATATTAACTCGTTGGTGGAGGGCATGCATCAGTTGTCATATGCCTCTCTGTGCTTTAAAAATATGATTAGGAGAGAATATTCTTTGTTGCTCTGATTTCATACCAGGGCAGGCTCCACATGGTTTATTGTAATATAACTCTGGAAACTCAGAATCAACACTGGAATGAACTCAATTCAAAATTCTTCTCTCATTCCTTTTCTTCCTGCCCTCTGCTGGAAGTCCTCTTCGGAGCTAGAACAGGAGACAAAGGAGGCCAAGGTCCAGCTGGCCTCAGCTTCCTCTTATAACTGGACGCACCCTGACCGCAAAAGGAATGATTGGAAATGAGATGGGATTTTGGTTGGCATTGCAACAAGAGTTTATTAACAAGTTCCTAAATAAATTAACCTTTTATTCTAAAAGTAGGCACAGTTTATGTGCATTTATTCTCATATATATTCAGTGTGCCTCAAATATCCCCTTTCCCTAAGTTCCAGTGACTTTTTTATATTGTTCTCGTTTCATTTCAGCTTCTCCCCTAAATTGTCCTGATTGTAGAAATATGAGGCTAGATTTTCATCCCCACTAAGGTATTAACATTATAAAAATAATTCACATGCTCAATGCAGAAAATTATTAAATAGAAAAGGTCAATGTAAAATTCCTGTCATCCATTTCTAGAATTAATTTTAACTACATTTTAATAAAGCTTTCAGCTTTTTACTAATGGTTACCCATTCGTAGGTTCTTCAAAGGCAATACTGTTTTGTAATCTGCTTTTTTTCTTTCATATTCCCTGAGCATCTTAGTTAATAAATGTGCATATACAAAATCCTTCCAATGTGGATGCATACTGTTCGATTGTCTAGCTCTACCATGCTGTACTCGATCTCCAGTTGTTAGCCCATTTCTGGCTGATATAAATAACTTTATTTATGTTTTTGCCCACCTGTCCGATGGTCTGGTTTTCTTGGCAAAAATTTCTAGGAGTGAACTTTCTGGGG
Organism: Dasypus novemcinctus; assembly: GCF_030445035.2. Taxonomy (NCBI): domain Eukaryota; kingdom Metazoa; phylum Chordata; class Mammalia; order Cingulata; family Dasypodidae; genus Dasypus; species Dasypus novemcinctus. Next base: position 19,595,821 of record NC_080677.1, read on the forward strand.
TAGTTTTTAAAGTTTTGATAATAGGGTGCTAAAGAATCTTCCAGAAAATGGGAACTGATCAGTAGTTTAAGGGCACCTATTCTCTGCTCCCCACTAGGACCTGACAATATCATTGTGATTAATCTCTGTCATTTCTTTTCCCTTTTCCTTTGGTTTGTCAATTCTCACCATTGTTACACTGTTTTGGTTTTGTTTGTTTTTTTTTAAGATTTTTATCTATTTCTCTCCTTCCCCCTCTCCCCCCCCCGGTTGTCTGCTTTCTGTGTCCCTTCACTGTGTGTTCTTCTGTGTCCACATGCATTCTTGTCAGCAGCACTGGGAATCTGTTTCTCTTTTTTGTTTTGCGTCATCCTGCTGCATCAGCTCTCCGTGTTTGTGGTGCCACTCCTGGGCGGGCTGCACTTTTATCGCGCACAGTGGCTCTCCTTGCAGGGCGCACTCCTTGTGCTTGGGGCTCCCCTATGTGGGGGACACCTCTGTGCGGCACGGCACTCCTTGTGCACATCAGCACTACGCATGGGCCAGCTCACCACACGGGCCAGGAGGCCCCGGGTTTGAACCCTGAACCCTCCATATGGAAGGCGGACACTGTATCAGTTGAGCCACATCCGCTTCCCTATACTGTTTTGACTGTTGATTTTACAAAGTATAGTACTTTCAGGGCAAATCTACTTCCCACTCTCCTCAATTGCTTAATTTTTAAAGAAATATTCTGTTATTCTCATCTTTTTTTTTTCCCCCAAATGAATTTTTAGCATTTTTACAAGTGCTAGAAATAATCTCTTTGGGATTTTCTTTGGGTTTGCATTAGGTTAATTTAGTGAGAATTAAGCCTTCAGTGAGAATTTTAAGTCTTCTTATTCAGGGCATAATGTGTCTTTTCATTTCTTTAGTTCTCCTTCTATATCCCTCAATAAAGTATTGTTTCTATCACATAGCTAATATGTGCATGTTTTTGTTTGTAATTATCTTTTAGAGCTATGGATTTTACTTGTTTATAATTTTGATTGCATCCCCTAAAGTTTAGGAAAATGAGTATTTCTATTCTCAATTTCAAAATACTCTGGTTGCAATTTGATTTCATTTTTAACCTAGGGATAGCAAGTATCTTTTTTCGATTTTTTAAAAATTAATTTTTATCTTTTGTTAGGTTCTTGTTTATGCCACCTGAGTATAATAATAGGAAAAATTAGATCTTATTTTTAAAGTCCCTTTCTGTTTCTTGTAATGCCTCTTTCACGTGGAATTAGAAGTGGGAGATTTCTTTTATTCCTTGGGTAAGTCCTATAGTTTTAACTACTGAATTTTTCCATAATTCCTGTTTTTTTTCCTTGTTCCTTCATCTCTACTGAGAAAGGTCTACGTTTATTGTTCAGAGTTGAAAACTCTGCGTATGTATCATTGATTGTGTGCAAACTCGTTCAAGTTTTTTATTCTGGATAATGGTGGGAGGGGGAAATTTTTGTTTCATTTTTGTTAGAATTGCAACACAGTTTTCTGTCAGGAAAATGAGTACCAAAGAATGTACTCCTTAAGGCAGCAGGGAAGTGCTTCTTTATTTACTGAGGCCCTGTGATGTTCATCCAGGCACTGCTGGCCTCGGGGAACTGACACGACTGCTCTCTGCTCTCGGTAGGTGCTCTCTTGCCAGCGTGCCTGCTCTACTTCTTGGCCTTGCTCTCTGGTGTCACTGCCCCGAGCCGTTCTTTCCTAGGACAAGATTTGCCCCCAACTCCCTTTTCCTCTGGTCCCTATTACACTAAGCATGGAGGTGTTCTGGCATTTTGCTACCTGCCCAGACCACTGACTTTCAGCAGACTTTTTTTTAAATTGAGTTGACTCATGGCTTCCACTGGTCTCATTTTTTACCGTATCTTATGGAATTTTTGTTTTAAAATTTTGAACATATTTTTCTAACACAGGTATAGATTGTTTCCCCCTTTAATACTGTGTTGACCATTTCTAGGTGGGAATTAGTGCAGAAGGGGAATTGGCTGCTTTCCCCCATCACGCGTTTCCTTGGCCACCCAGCCAACTGCTCCCTCCAGCTGGGGGTCTATTGGGTGCTCACTGCGCCCAGCCCAATTGTGAGAATCCCCTCTACCAGGTCCACGCTACACATGGAAGCTAGACACTACAACCTTCTCACGTCCTTAAGTTTAGTGTACTTGTTTTTAGCTGCCTGTCTTTAGTGGCATGTACTTATAGGTGTAGCAGAATTGTATTCTAAGGCTTTCTTCTCTGTTCCCAAATTTCAAACCTATCCTGTCACTAAATACTGAACATCTTCATCTTCCCTCTACATTTGGCCTAGCACAGTGATCTGCATGGCGGTATTTTCCTCAGTCGTCTGTTCTCAATCTGGATGGCCCAAGGAGAGGCTGAATCACAGAGGACATGCTTGAGGGTCTCTCATTGGGGTCAGGAAGGCACGGTGGTGGTGATGATTTCCTACCAAGAACCTGGGGCAGGAAAGGACAAGATAGGACAGAAGATATAAGATAGGGTATATCTAGTAGGAAGAAAGGTCTACCATGTTTCGTAAAATCCCTGCCTCGAGCCTACCATATGGAGGATATGAGGCCACCTTGCTTTTTCATGGGTAATTAGAAACTCCAAATGGATCTCTCCATTTATAATACTTTAAAGTGACTATACTCAATTTACTTTTGTAGGTGAACACTTAATTTTAAACTATATTGTGTTTCTTCTAACTGAAGAGGTCTAACTATTGAGGGAAGGTATAAAGGAAACATAAATAAAATACTAATTTACCCTCTTTCCCCCATTATCACTTTCTTTTCCTGTCTTTGCGTGGGGGACATAAAATACTAATAAACTGAACTGAGAATGCCTCTGATAGAAATTTTTAAAACTATTGTGGATTCTCTATATGAGCATTGCTTTTTAAAGGTAAACAGGTATTTTGGGATTACATGCCTTAAGTTCTGTATTGTATAAATGTCTTTTCTTAAAGGATTTAAATTGGGTATATCCTGGGGAGTGGATGCGGCTCAAGCAGTTGAGCGCCTGCTTCCCACATGGGAGGTCCCGCGTTCAGTCCCTGGTGCCTCCTGAAAACAGAAACAACAAGCAAGCAGGAAAAAACCATCAGGGGATTTTATTGTATCCTTAATGAGACACAAACTACTAAATTTACATGTTCGTCAGGCGGCACCTTTAACCAGTCAAATTTATAGTATTACAAGTTATCTAGCAGATTTTTATTATAGATTTTTACCTTTAAAATAGACTTCAGCTGCATTGAACATTTTAAAGAAGTTTAATCCTAAAGCAACTTTCTCTTATTTTGTGACATGAATCACTGCTTAAAAGTCATTAAATTGTTCATCTTTGTTTAAATGAAAAACATAGCTTGCTTCTCACTATTGCAATTTAATCTGTGACTAATGTCTTATTTTCAAGGACAAAATTTTGAGATGTTGGTTTTTGAAGGCACAAATAAATTAATTCCTGGCAGTTGTGTGAAAAACTTTCTGTGGTACAAATCTTTATTTCTGCATTATTTTCCATGTACCTTGGTATTTTGGTGCCATCTTGTGGCTTTATTTTACAGTAACTTCAAAACTCATACATTTTAAACAATGTCCTGGGCTAGATGAACTAACTATACTAGGAATTCTTCCCAAATTGCAAATCATATACTACTGTAAGTTGACACAAAAGTGTTGAGAATTACTTGTTTGTTCTTTGGTCACAGGGACAGGCAAAAATGAGTAATTAAGGTGTCTAATGTATCGTTCCTGGCTTCTAAAATTCAGTCTCTATGATATTTGTTTCTAGTTGCTGCTGTTTGAACGGTCTTGGATGAGCAGATGGAAGTCTTCTGTTCTGCATGAAGGAGAAGGAAACATAAGAAGTGTGAAGTGGAGAGGCCATTTGATTGCTTGGGCCAATAACATGGTAAAAAGCATATCTCTAACTTCCTAATTCTTGTTAAGTGGCAGGAGAGTGATGGAATTGATAAAGCTGTAACAAAGGGAAAAGATGCCACTTGCTGATATGGTCATTTCTAAAAGATACAAATGGCAATTGATATCATACCTGGAAGGTTAAAGAAATTAGATTGCTTTTGGCTTTCATAATATAGTAATTCCCCACATGTTCTGGGCTCTATTTTAGAGTAAGAAACCTGAGGCATGGAGAATAACCAAGAAAATGAAAAGGCATCTTAATAATTGAAGGGGCTGCATTGGGAATGTGGTCTTGAAAATATCATTTGCCTATTGGCCAAAGGCAAGTAACAGTTGATATGAAACAAGTACAGAATATTGCTGATTTCTATTTCAGTCCCAGTATATAATCACAGGCAAAAATGTAAGCCTGGCTTAATAAAAGTGGATCATAATTTTTGGTGCTGTGCTTATTTTAAAGTTTTCTCAGTATGGGTTGGGGCTATTCAGAAGTTTAAAAAATGGTCTTTTAGGTATCCAGCAGACATTATAGACTTTCAAGGTATGATTTAGTAAATCACTTTTTATCCAGTTTTAAATGGTAGAAGTCTCTTAGAGTCAACTTCACTATTCAGGATTTTTCTTACCTCTCTTGGCTTTTAAGAAAGGTAAGCAGACCTATGCCCTGTTGGTTTATTTTCACTGAGCTGCTTGCCTGATGCTTCCATTTGAGAATTTTTAAATGTCAAGTGTAATTTTCTTTATATCATGGCTTTTCAGATTCACAGTCTTTTTAAAAACAAACCCCCTCTTTGTGATGGAACAATACAAGTAGAAATGTTACATGTCTGTCATTTTGGAAATGTGATTGCGTGATATCTGTACATTTTGAATGTGTGCCAGATTTGAGCCACCAAAGCTATCCATAATAAAATCTCCTTTGTCCAGAAAAAAAAAGGATGGAGGTTCTCTTTTGCTTTAGTCTATTTTAACAGTTTGTGTGGAGCAGGAGCATTTTCCTTTGAACCCTCTCCAGCATTTCTCCATAAACACTGTCAGTGTTTTAGACTGCTAGATATTGGTGGTTGTAGCAGTGACTGTTAATACATTTCCTTTACTTCCCTTCTCCCAAATAGAGGATTTTTAATGCTGTGTTATTTTCCAGGGTGTGAAGATTTTTGACATCACCTCAAAGCAAAGAATCACCAATGTGCCCCGAGATGACATAAGTCTTCGCCCAGATATGTATCCGTGCAGCCTCTGCTGGAAGGACGGCGTGACACTAATTATTGGTTGGGGAACTTCTATAAAGGTAGTTGTGCTTGTCTTATGTTATTTGTCCACATTATTTTAGATCCACTGAGAATGGTCCAAAGGAATATGAGTTCTTGATTGGCTTCTAGAAACCAGAGAATTTTCACCTGGACATTGTCATGTTGTGATACCCATTAATGCTCAAATTCTTTCATGGGCATAAGTTTTAGGATCGATTTTCTCTTTTCCATGGCATGCAGAACAATTTGTGGTCTTTTCTATGTTAAGGCTAGTGCTGCCTTTTTTGATCTTTTTAAAAATTTCCCATAACCCAGTTGAACATAGCTATTTACAGAGCGTGTGGTTAGGTTTGTTGGTTAGTCAGGTTTTGCTCTCTCAATTATTCTTTCCATTTCCCTTTGATGTGACCCTTAGCATCTTCATTAGAGTTATTGATGGTGGAGAGAGGAGGTTAAAACTAAATGTCCTGCTTGCTTGTTAATCGTTTGACTGAGAAGAGGCCCAGACTTATTATCTATCTATAATAAGATTTTGGAATATTTTGTAGCTTGTAATTATCTTACCCTTTTATACCTGAGTAAATGAAATTTAGCTTTTCTACAAAGCTCATTCACATTCATTCCATGCCTACCAGGCGCTTATCTGATATTAGATACTTTAGAGCAGAGTCACTTGCTACCTTTTAAAAATATATAGCTTACTCCAAACAAAGTAAACTAAAAATTAGCTGAGATAAAGATTACAGGAGAGGGAAGCAAATGTGGCTCAAGCAGTTGGGCACCCACTTCCACATGAGGGGTGGGGGGGTGTCCCAGGTTTGTTTCCCAGTGCCTCCTAAAGAAGACAAACAAGATGGTAATCTGACTCAACAAGGTGATGCAAAAAAGAGACGCAATGAGAGACACCACAGCAGGTAGTAGAGGTGGCTCAAGCGATTGAGCACTTCCCTCCCACATGGGAGGTTCTGGGTTTGGTTCTCAGTGCCTTCTAAAAAGAAGACAAGCACACAAGGAAGAGACACAGAGGGCAGACAGCAAGTGCAAAACAATAGATGGGGGTGGAGGGAGAAATAAAAATAAATCTTTAAAAAAAAATTTTTAATTTAAAAATAAATATTGTAGGAGGAAATAATCCAACAATAGCCAAATATATAGAACTCAGGCTTCAGAGTCCGAGCTGGGATCAAGCCCACCTTCTCCGTTTGTTTCTTCTATCTCTCTAAACATTACGCTATTAAAATGAAGGTATAAAACTCCCACTTCATAAGGTTTGAGGGAATTAAATGTGGTTATACATGTAAAGAGGTTAGCATAGAACCAGCTATTTTAAGTACTTGATAAATGTTAACTGTTGTTGTTAAGTGTGGTTGCTATAACTTCAAGTTCTAGAAAAGCCTTAACTGCTGCCTTTTTATGAAAGAGACATGGCTATTTAAAATTTTACTCTTCTCTGGAAAGGGTAAGCACAAAATGATTCATCCAGTGGTTCTGACCAAAACATACATCATTACACGTGACATGAGATCCTCCTGGCTCTTACATTAAATAAGACAAGTTCTCTTTGGTTTCTTTCTATATTGAACATGGAGTAATTGTTCTCATGTGCTAAGTAAACATAGCCTAAGTAGACATTTAAGGGTAAAAAGAAGGAAATTGTTCCCAATTGTCTCAGATAACAAAAATGATTCCCTAGTTTCCTCAATCCTTTGTGTGGGTACTTGTTCAATAAACTTTAACTTTTGAAAGTTTTAAAAGTCTTTGATGGACCAGTTGGATTTTTTCCCCTTTGTTTCAAAATTGTCATTTTCTTTACTTTTGTTGAAAAGCAAAGAAAATGAGTCTATAGGGACATGTAAGAAGGTCACAGATGGCTACCAGAATTGCTTTCTGTAGTAGACTGGAGAATAGCCTTGTGATGGTTAGGCTAATGTGTCAACTCGGCCACGTAATTGTGCCCAGTTGTTTGGTCACGCAAGCATCAGGCAAACTGTAATACAAGGGCGTTTATGGACTTTAGTCACCATTGAGTTTACTGCAGTGGTAAATCACAGATAGCTGATTACATCAGTCAGGGAGGTTTTCATCAGCAAAGAGTGATACTTTATCCAATCAGTCGAATGCCTTAAAAGGGGAAGTGATCCCAGCATTGAATGAGAATTTCCCGGCTCATATTTGGACAGCCAGCATCTCTCAGAATTCGTCAAGAACCTTCACTGAACTTTCATCAGAGCCCCTGGTTGCAGCCTGCCTGCGGAACCTGAACTTGTGCATCCCCATGGTCACGTGAGAGACTTATAAAATAGCATACTATTGACAGATACCTCTTGTTGATTCTATTTCCCTAGAGAACCCTGACTAGTACAGGCCTCTAAAAGTCGTAATCCCTGGAACCTGAAAATGTTACCTTGTGTGGCAAAAGGGCAAATATTACCTTATGTGTCAAAAGATGTGATTAAATTAAGAATCTTGAGAGGGAGAGATTATCCTGAATTATCTGGATGAGTCCTAAATGCAATCACAAGTATCCCTGTGAGAGGCAGAGGGAGATGCTACCACAGAAAAGGAGAAGGCACGTGAGCAGACATAGAAGTGATGTGGCAGCCACCAGAAGCTGGTAAAGGGAAGGAATGGATCATCTCCAAGAGTCTCTAAAAGAAGCACAACACTGCCAACACCTTGATTTCAGCCCATTGGAAAGGATTTTGAACTTCTGGTCTCCAGTAACGGAGAGAATAAATCTCTGTTGTTTTTAGTCACCAACTCTGCATTCAGCAGCCACCAGAAACACTTTCTTCCCCAATTAGGAGCCAACTCATATAAAAGATTTCATGTTAAATATTGTCATTTTCTTGGGGATTCCTTTTTTCTCAGGTTCAGTTATATCTGTGAGCACCTCTCAGCCAGAATCTGTTCTCTTGCAGGAAAGAAAATCAGGACATGCTCTTACCTCTGAGAGAGAGAGAAAGAGAAATCTTATTAGAGAGACACAAACCATAACCAACATAACACAGTATGCAGTTAAAGTCTTTCTCTTGGAAAGTTTACATTTTAGTAAGAAAAGATGGGCAAAAAGCAAAAAAGCAAGCACATGCACACATGTCAATAGTGGGAAAAACCAAAGAGCAGTTTCACAGGATAATGGGCAAGGGTATGGGGGAGAGTACTGTTTTATATGATGGGTTGTCTTAATTTTCCAAGGCTGCTCTGACAAATACCACACAACAAACCGCCCTCAACAGCAGGAACCTGTTTGCTCATAGTTTCCAAAGTAGAAGGCTTGCTTTCTCCAAGGCTCAGTAGTCTTCTGGTTGGCAGTCCTTGGCTTTCACATTACATGGCGATATCCTCTGCCAGATACTACTGACTTCTGTCTTCCGGCTCCTTGCTGTGGCTTTCTCTCACTATCTGAATTTCTTCTGCTTACCTGTAATCAGATTAGGGCCACTCTCATTCACTTGGGCCATATCCTCACTAAAGCAGCATCTTCCAGAGATCCCATTTACAATGGGTTCACACCCATAGGGATGCAGACTAAGACCAAGAACATGTGTTCCTTGGGTGTACATAATTCATCCTACCACAGAGGTCCAGGAAAGGCATCTCCGATAATGTATGCAGAAGGGGAAGGCAGAGGGAACAGCAGTATGAAAACCTTGAGGGAGGAGAGACCCTTGTCTGTTTTTGAGGAGCAATAAGGAAACCATTATTGCCAGAGTTGGGGGAGCAGGTATGAGGAGAGTGGGAGAAGCTGTATGTAGAGAAAGATGTCTGGAGATATGTCCTGGTATGGAGGTGAGGGGCAGATTATGTAGGGCCTCACGGGCCTTTGTAAAGTCTTTGGCTTTAATTTGAAAGAGATGAGATGCCAGCAAAGGGTTTTGAGTAGTAGAGATGATTGAATAAACTTACTTAGAGATAAAGGGTCAGTAAAGTGGGGAGACCAGTTGGGCGGCTATTATAGTTATCTCAGTAAAAAACATGTTAGTATTTTGAATCAACAATCAATGGTGAAACTGGTGAGAAGTTACTGGATTCTGGATATATTTTGAAGGTAGACCCAATAGTATAGTATTTGTTGATGATTGGAAAAGGGGCATAAAAACAAAAGAGAGAAAAGTTAATGGCATTGAGGAACTGGAAGATAAAGCTCCTTTTTACTGAACTGGGATGCAGTGCTGATAGAGCATGTTCGGGAGTTGTGTTTGGATATGTCCAATTGCAGTGCGTATTGGATACCTGTGTGGCGATGCAGAGGAGAGAGTTGATGAAGCAAATTGATGTTCATGGATGAGAGCCCATCCATGGATGTAAATGGCTCCTGCAGTCACTGAACTGCTCTTATGCCGGGTGTAAGCTTAGGGTAGCACTTAACATATTCACCTCCCTGCACTTGTTTTAGCCATATATGAAATAGGTGCTGGGACAAAAGCTAAAGCCAAACAGCTGAGAAGGAACAAAGCAGAGCTGTGGCCCAGTCTGCCATTGGTGCCTTGTTTTCTTGGTCTTCAGAGAGATTGTGGCCTGGCATGTGAGAAATTATCAGGCCTTGGTGTGAGTTCCAATTCCAGCTGTGTGACTTGGGTAAATTATACAATCTCAGAGCCTCAGTGTCCTTATCTCTAGATGAGGGATCATAAAGTTACCTTTCGGGGATTTTTGAGGACTGAAAGAGGTCAAGTCAGTTCTCAAGTTCTGTCACTGTCTCTCAGATCCCTCTACTACTCCTCTCCATCCTCCTGTCAAGTCTCCCTGGCTTTAGTTTTGCCCCCTCTGTTCTGTCTCTCACGGTGCAGGTAAAGTAATCTTTTTTGAGTACAGATCTAATAATCAGTCCCCTGTTTAAACCCCTCAGTGGATTCTCATTGCTTATAGACTGACGTCCTGATCTTTAGCATGATTTACAAAGTTCTGCATGACCCAGCCTCTAGGTTCCTCTCTAGCCTCAACTCTGTCCCAGTCACACCTCTCCACCCACCCATTGCCCCCAGTTTCTGTTTGATTTACCTTCTAGTTGAGGGTTCCAGGTTACTTGGTTGCTGTTTTGCACCTGTCTTGTCTCTCTCCTTCACTTCTGCCAGGAAACCTTCTTTACTGGAAGATGCCCCTGACTTATATTTCTGTGCTTCCCCATCTCACTTTAGTTAAGTGCCTTTTTAATTGTGTACCTACCCCTCTAGACCATAGTCTTCCTAAGAAAAGAACTATATCTGTCTTACAAAGCACTTAACTCAGGACTGTTTCCCAGTAGTTGCTCAAGAAGAATTACCTAACATTATTGTTATACTTGCTTTTATTATACTTCAAACCATTTGAAACACCACTCCTCACGTACTTTTATTAGCACATTAAAAAGATGTCCATTTGATATTTCTGGAGTATGCCTGTTAGATAATTTAGTACTTCCCTTATTAAATGTGAAAAGAGAAATAAATAACTTGTAAAAACAAAAATCTAAAGAAAGGAAGAGGATATTGGGGGAAAGAGGGAGGTGGAGAAACGGTATGAGATGGACAGGGGATGACAAAAAGCCATCAAGAGAGAAAATAACTAATCACTTCTGAGCCACAGGTTCAGGTCCTGGTATGTTGTTTAGGGTAAGTGAGTATTTTCATGTAGTAACCGTGTTGCTGCAGTCTGGTGGGAAAGTAGTTAGGATGTGTACATTACACAAAAAAAGCAAAGAAAAGCCTTATAAAAGTAGACATACTCATTTATCTATACATTCTACTTCTAGGAATTTGCCCTAAAGAAACAAAACTTTCTCTCTGTGCTGGAACTGTGGGTAATTTTTGTTTTTCCACTTTGGGTTTTTCTATACATTTTAAAAAAATATTCTAATATGTAGCTATAATTAATGAAGCAATTATAAAAAGAATACAGTAATTACTATATAAAAGCAAAAGGGAAAAAAACCTGATCACTGACAAAAGTTACTAGGGATCAGTACTTTGCTTTAAGTTAGGTCTTACCTGGGTGGGTGAACATATGTAAAATTTTCACTTCCTAACACATGGATAATGTTCTCTCTATGTAATACAGCGAAGAAAACAGAAAATAGTCTTATCTTCCCCACATAACCACTTTTAACACATACATGTGTTGTGGATATGTGTGAATGATAGAAAAATATATGCACATTTGTTTCTACCCAAACTTTTCTATATACATATACTTTAAAAGAGAGGTGGACAAACTTTTTCTGTAAAGGACCTGATAGTGGGCAGCAGACTTGGCCCAGTGGTTAGGGCGTCTGTCTACCACATGGGAGGTCCGCGGTTCAAACCCGGGGCCTCCTTGACCCGTGTGGAACTGGCGCATGCACAGTGCTGGTGTGCGCAAGGAGTGCCGCGCCACGCAGGGGTGTCCTCCGCATAGGGGAGCTCCATGCGCAAGGAGTGCGCCCCATAAGGAGAGCTGCCCAGCGCAAAAGAAAGTGCAGCCTGCCCAGGAATGGTGCGGCACACACGGAGAGCTGACACAACAAGATGACGCAACAAAAAGAAACACGGATTCCCGTGCCGCTGACAGCAACAGAAGCGGACAAAGACGACGCAGCAAATAGACACAGAGAACAGACAAGCGGGGTGGTGGGGGGTAGGGGGAAGAAAGAAATAAAATAAATCTTGAAAAAAAAAAAAGGACCCGATAGTAAATATTTGATTTTGTGGGTCATGTTGTATCTCTGCCACATATTTTTCTTTCCTTCTCTCTCTCCCTCATTTCTTTCCTTCTTCCCTCCATCCCTCCTTCCCTTCCTTACTTCCTTCTTTCTTTTTTCCTTTTTTTTCCTATTATAACCCTTACCATCCATTGCAGATAGGCTTATCTCCCCATGAAAACCATTGTTAACATGAGGGAGGTTACTTTTCATATTTTTTCAACCACTTAGTATTTTTACTAGTTTATTTTACTTATACTCATTTTGCATGTAAAACCTTATGTGTAGTTTTTGCAACCTTACATTTTGACATACGTGTGGCAGTTTGAAGTTTTTTGTGAATGTCAGAAAAAATCATGTTCTTAAACTAATCCATTCCTGTGGGCATGAAGCCCTTTGATTGCATTAGATTCACTTAAGGGATCTTTTGATTAGATGACTTGATTAGATCACTTTAGGGCCTTTGATTAGACTACAGTCAGGAACCATTAAAAACAGGCTGTAGTTTGCCAACACTGATTTGAAATTATATGTAATACATTGATTTTGATATACTTGCACTATGAAGACCATGTAACAGTTTTGCAAAGTATTATATAACAGTAGTGAAATAAACTACAAACATGTGCGCAGAAATAACAATAATGTGAACATTTTTGCCCGGTTTAGCCATTGGGTGTTTTTGGTTACATACCTCTGCCAGAGCTTTATTTGGACAATGTTAGAAGTAGTCTTTAAAATCTTAAGAGTTGTAGCAAATGTTCATTGGAAACATATTAAAACTAAATTATAATTTCCTTCTTTCTTTGCCCTTGATTAAGACTGTATTGACATAATGTTGGAGTATATAAGTAATGATTGTTATACATCGTTCAAATTAATTTCTATCATTGAAGTCATAGGGTAGATTATGTGCACTCCATCTTCAGTTCCACATGGGTAATTTAATGAAAGTATCATATATTGAGTAAAATGCTATGAAGAATTTTCCATCAATTGATTAAAATTACCTGTGAATTTATTTTCCAGATATGCTCTGTGAAGGAAAGGCATGCCAGTGAAATGAGAGATTTGCCAAGTCGATATGTTGAAATAGGTATGGCGTCATCATTTCTCTTCTAGAGTCTGAAACTTCAAATACGTATTCATTTTATTAAGTGAAAACCCAAGTCCATGTTCTTCAGGGCTCATCGCTTGGTACCTTGACGAATTTTAGTTTCAAGTTTCTGTGATGATTTTGTAGTTGACTTTGGAGTAGAATAACCATGAGTTTCTGACTCTGTTATTTACCACCTAGATTTTTCACAAATTTCCACGTTCTTCAGCATTCTCATCTGTAAAGTGTGCGAAAGAGTACTTCTCTCACAGGTTGTTTCATGCCAAGCACATATCACTGTGCTGATCCCTTGTCCTGTCAACTTGTAACTTATGAATGTTAATTTTCTTTCTTGCTGTCCAGCCGAAGCTGCCCTAGTTTTTCATTTGGTCCACTGCAGCACCCTCCTAACTGATTTATCTCCTTCCATGCTGAATTACTCTAATTCTCCCCACTGTAGCCAAAATACAGATCAGATCTTGTCACAGCCCTTCAGTCCCTCCCCTCTCAGGATAAAGTCAAAACTTCTTACCGCGGGCCACAGGCACCTGCCTCTTGGGCTTTAGTCATACCACGCTGCTCCTTGGTCTGTGCTACAGCCAACCGGGTCTTCTTTCCCCCAACCATGTTCCTTTCTCCCCTGGGCCCATCACTCATGCCCTTCCCTCTGTCTGAAACACTCTTCCTACCTCATTTACCTTCGTTGATTCTCATTCATCCTTTACCATCCCTCAGCTCATGTGTTGTTTCCTGGAAGTGCCAACTAGACCCCCATGACCAGGTCAGATCCTCATCTCTTAGGCCCATATATCATTCTCTGCCCCCGCTTTCTAGCATTTGCCTCAGTTGCAGTTATTGTGAGATTATTCAAAGCCATCTCTGCCTCTTCCACGGCACTAAAAACTGCTTGAAAGTCCACATAGTGTCTGTTTTGCTCATTGTTTGCACCTCAAGGGCCTGGCACAATGTCTGGCACATAGTAGGTGCTATACAATATTGTGCTTAAAGAATCAGTTATCCTGGGAAACAGCTTTTCAGGACAAATATGCCAAAAATGATATCCTGTAATTTTTATAACAGTTTGTACCTCAGTTTGCAAAATGTATTCCAAGAAGAGGGGTGCAGTTTGGCTAACTTTTGTGATCATACCTTAAAAAGATTTAATAGAAGCTATATTTTGTATTTTTTTCTAGAACTAAAGTGTTGCTATGAGAGACAGAGTTGTTTGGCAAAAAAGATTCTTTGCCAAATTATACGTCACCTGAAAAATATCATTACCAGTTTGGATGATGGGTAGATTTGATGTTTCATTGTAACAAGGCGAAGCTGAAATAAATCATTTGCACATGACTATAGTTCTAGCATAAGAGAAAAACATGTTCATTACTCTCATGGTTAATGTGGATATAGCATTTCAATCTGGGATATTTTGTACTTAAAGTCCATGGTAGGGTTCTAATTATTTTTTTGACGTGGAACAGAACTACATAGTTCAGATTGCTCAGAGTTTAGACAAAATGGGTATATGCAGGAAGTAATGATACTGAGAAAGACTGAGGTGCAGAATAACTGAGAAGACCAAAAAGGAAGATAAAAAAAAGGATTCCAATATCTTTCTCTCCTCTTTTTCCCTTCATTTGCCTACGGTGGGGAGGGGGAAGAGGTTGGGAAACCTTGAACATCTTAATGCATACTATGTTGAAGATAGAAGCATTTGAATATTTTAAATACAGGTGAGTGAAATGAAACAAACAAAAAAAAAACCACTCCAGGAATTTTTAGGGACGTAAACATTGCCAGGCAGGCTTTTAAAATGTACCAATTGCCGCTTCTCTCCTTAGTGGATATTTGTGCTCACACACAAGGTCTGGGGCGCTGTGCTATGTGTAGTACCTGCGTTAATTTACCTCATTATCACAACACCCCTTTGAAATGGATGTAGTATGCCTCTCTTCCTGAAGAAGATGAATTTAAGATCACAGAGGTAGATAACTTTTCTAAGATTTTACTACTCTGAAGTTAAACTGGGTAGATCCTAAATCTACAGAAGCACATGAGAGCTTCCAAGGAGGCAAAGTGGTTTGCCAAATTACTGTATGATCTTGATAAGGTAACTTGACCTTCCTGAGCCAGGCTTTCTCACCTCTAAAATGGAGATGATAATACCTATGTTTTAGGATGGTTGTAAGAATTAGAGATGAGGGGAAGCAGACTTGGCCCAGTGGTTAGGGCATCCATCTGCCACGTGGGAGGTCCACGGTTCAAACCCCGGGACTCCTCGACCCCTATGGAGCTGGCCCATGCACAGTGCTGATGCACTCAAGGAGTGCCATGCCACGCAGGGGTGTCCCCCGTGTAGGGGCACCCCATGCACAGGGAATGCGCCCCATAGGGAGAGTAGCCCAGCGTGAAAGAAAGTACAGCCTGCCCAGGAATGGCGCTGCCCACATGGAGAGCTGACACAACAAGATGACACAACAAAAAGAAACACAGATTCCCGTGCCACTGACAACAGAAGCGGACAAAGAAGAAGACACAGCAAATAGACACAGAGAACAGAAAACTGGGGCAGGGGAGGAGGGGAGAGATAAAAAAAAAAATTAGAGATGATATCTGTAAGGTGGCTAGCATGATGCTTGGCACACAGTAGATGCTCACTAAATGGGGCTGTTCATTACCATCGTGCAAAGTTTCCATCCCACCTCTGTGACTACTAATAGCTACCCCAATGGTGGCCCTGGAGCCCCAGGATTAGATTATTAAAGTGTAGTCCATCTGTCCTGCAATTTATGTGAAATACACTGTGTGTGTGTACTCAGAGCATTACGCTTCTGATATTTTACTGCTATAGTTAGTGGTTAAGTACTATTTTTTGCTCTCCAGAGCAACCTGGAAGAATATAAAACATTTTCACAGCAGGAGGCCAAGTAGTTTAGATGAGAGTCTTTGGCTAGGATAAAGGAAAAAAATATTAGGAGGTCTGGATTACAATTTGCTTTTGCCCTGAAACGTGTGAGCTACTGCTCTTTAGTAAAGGAGGTAAAAATGAAATAAATACCTATGGCTATACATTTCGTAGAAGCCCCGTATTCATAACTCCTTAAGTTAAAATATAATAAGCAGACCAGCAAGATGGCGGCGGAGTAAGGAGCTCCTAGAGTCAGCTCCTGTTGTAGGGCAGTTAGCAAACACCCAGAGCTCTCTGGAGCTAGCTGAAGCACCTGTTTGGGGGCTCCAGGAGGCCAGAAGAGCATCCTGCAACTGAAGAAGTGGAAGGAGAAGACTGCCCACCTGCAGAGAAAACTTGTAAGTAGAGCGCTCCACACCACAGAGGCCAGTGCTCATCCTCCACTGGAGGCACAACTGCCTCCAGAGCTCTTCCACGGCAGGAATCAAAAAATCCACTTCCCCAAAACAGGTAGGAGAGACGGTTGGGCACCAACTTCAGCTACTGATGAGTAAATTCAGCGAGCTAAAGCATAATCCTGAGAACAGCTAAAGTTTGAGCCGGTCCAAGTCAGAAAGAGGCCGGGAGCCACCATCTGAACTCTGCGCCTGGCACAAGGGGAAGCGCAGCGGACTGAGAATCCCAGTGCTGGTGGGCACTGGTTTCTTCCCATCCAGATCAGATCGCAGCTCTAGCCTAGGCCCCAGTGCCACCTCCAGCAGGGAGGAATCTGTGGGGACCTGCGCCAGCCTCTCTGGGAAGTTACCGGCCAACCTGCAGAGGCCTGTGATCATCCTACTCTGGTGGCACAAGCCACCTCAGGAGCTGTTCTGTGGCTGGAATCGGAAGGTCCATTTCCCAGAAACAGGAGGAGGAGACGGTTGGCTGCCGATTTCAACTACTGTTTGGTAGACTTGACTGGCTAAGAGATAACCCTGAACAGCTGAAGTGTGAACCAGCCCAAGTCAGAAAGAGGCCAGGAGCCACCATTCTGGCACCACCCACAGCCAGAGAGGAAGCTGGGCTGACTGAAACTCTCAGTGTCCGCAGGAACCAGTTTCTTTCAGGAAGATCTGCCTGCAGTCCTAGCCTGGCCTTCAGCCCTGCCTCTGGCAGGGAGGAGGCTAAGGAGCCCTGCACCAGCCTCTCCAGGTAACTGCAGGGAACTTTGGCCGGCATAGACTGAAAATCAGAAGTCTACCAGGGCAACTGTGGTCATCTTGGACCCATACTGCAGAGATTGTTGCCCACACCTATAGCTCCATCCCCACCCCAGGCAGGGGAGAAAGGGATGTGAAGCTTCATCAGTCTCTCTGGGCAACTACAGTCTAGGCCTGCACTTGGATTATTCCACATAGCTGTGACTCTGTCCCTACCCCTGGCAAAGGAGAATGTTGGAAGAAGCTCCATTGATCCCTGGCACAATGAGGGCAGCTTGAGCCTCCACAGCTTACAGAACCAACTACATGCTTGGCTCCTGCTGCACAACCAGCAAGGGAGAAAGGATAGGAAGCCCTAAACTAAAGAGAAAAGCTGCACCCAGAATAAATACTCCAGTAAGCCAGATTGAAGACACTGACCAAAAATTAGAATCCACACCAAGAAACAGGAAGCTAAGGCCCAGTTAAAGGAACAAGATAAGCCTCCAGATGACATAAAGAAGTTGAGACAACTAATCATACATGTTCAAACAGATCTCCTTAATAAATTCAATGAGATGGCTAGAGAGATTAAGGATATTAAGATATTAGATGAGCACAAAGAAGAATTTGAAAGCATACATAGAAAAATAGCAGATATTATGGGAATGAAAGGTGCAATCAATGAAACTAAGAAAGCATTGGAATCCTATAATAGCAGATTTGAGAAGGCAGAAGAAAGGATTGGTGAGCTTGAAGAAATGACCTCTGAAAGTGAACATACAAAAAAATGGATGAAGAAAAGAATGGAAAAAATTGAACAAGGTCTCAGGGAACTAAATGACAGCAAAAGGCATGCAAATGTACGTGTCATGTGTGTCCTAGAAGAAGAAGAAAAGGGAAAGGGGACAGAAGGAATATTTAAAGAAATAATGGTAGAAAATTTCCCAACCCTATTGAAAGACATAGATATCCCTGTCCAAGAAGCACAATGTACTCCCATCCAAAAAAATCCCAGGAGACCAACTCCAAGACACATACTCACAGAATGTCAAAGACCAAAGACAGAGAGAATTTTGAGAGCAGCAAGAGAAAAGCAATGTGTAACATATAAGGGATATCCAATAAGATTAAGTGCTGATTTCTCACCAGAAACCATGGAGGCAAGAAGACAGTGTTCTGATTCATTTAAGATACTACAAGATCAAAACGTCCAGCCAAGAATCTTATATCCAACAAGACTGTCTTAAAAATGAGAATGAAATTAGAATACTCACAGATAAACAGGAACTGAGAGAATTTCTAAGCAAGAGACCAGATTTTCAGGAAATACTAAAGGGTGTACTAGAGCCTGAAAAGAAAAGACAGGAGAGAGGGGCCTAGAAGAGAGTCTAGAAATGAAGATTGTATCCATAACAGTAAATAAAAGTGTCAAAAGAGTGATGAAAATAAAATATGACAGGTAAAAGTCAGGAATAAACTTAACCAATGATGTAAAGCACACATATTCAGAAAATTGCAAGTCAGTGTTAAAACAAATCAAAAAAGCCCCAAATAACTGGAAGAACATTCCATGCTCCTGAACTGGAAGACTAAATATCATTAAAATGTCAATTCTACTCAAATTGATATACATATTTAATGCATTCCAGATAAAAATTCCACGAGCATGAAAGAAAAAATTGAAAACATGATCCTTAAATTTATTTGGAAGTGTAAGAAGTCCTGAATAGCCAGAAACAACATAAAAAGGAAAAGTGAACCCTCATCTCCAGACTTTGAATCATAACACCTACCTATAGGGGTAAAAATAGTATCATACTGGCCTAAAGACAGACATACTAGACCAATGGAACCAAATTTATTGTTCAGAAACAGACCCTCACAGGTATGGTCAAGTGATTTTTGACTCGCCTGTCAAACTCACACAGTTCGGGCAGAAGAATCCATTCAACAAATGGTGCTGAAAGAATTGGACATCCATAGCTGAAGAAAGGAAAGAGGACCCCTATCTCACACCTTATCCAAAAATTAACTCAAAATGGATCAAAAAACTAAAAAGCAAGAACCATTAAACTTCTAGAAGAAATTATTGGAAAATATCTTCAAGACCTGGTGGTAGCTGGTGGATTCTTAAAGGAGATAAGAGAAGGACCGAGTGGACTACTTGATGTTTAATGTGTTAGAAGTTTTAATTAGCTTTACTGTAAAAGTGTGGAAATGTATAGAGTGGATGGTAGCACACAGTGAGTAACAGCTAGTTTATAAATGGGGATGTGACTGAAAATGGTAGTCTAGTTATGTAAATGCCAGTTGACAGAATGCTAGAGAATAATCCAGGAACTGGATAGCACAGTAAACCAAGAGGTGAATGAGAAATGTGGTTGATGGTACAGATGCAAGAGTGTCCTTTGTTAGCTAGAACAAATGTGTATCACTACTGCAGGTTGTTGGGAATATGGAGAAGCATGGGAAAAATACAGCTGGAGTAACCTATGGACTGTGGTTAGTAGTAATAATATAATATTCTTGCATCTATGCGAAAGATGTACTTTGTTGATACAGTATGTAAAATGTGAGCCAAATGTACACTATGGCATGGTAACAATCAAATGATATTATTTTACCTGTAGCAAATGGCACACCACACTGTGGTGTGTTGGAGGAGGGGTGTTTGGGAATTCTGCACATGTACATGATTGTTTTATAAGTTTACAAGTTAAAAAAATATATTTAAAAAATAATAGGGTGGTTGGGGGAAAAACACACCAAATGTAAGATAAGGACTATGATTAATAGTAAGATTTTCACAATATTCTTTAATAATATGTAACAAATGTCTCATGACAATGCAAGGTGTTGTTGGTGGAGGGTTGATGTATGGGTACCCTGTATAATGTTATGCGTGTTTGCTTTGTAAGTTCACAACTTTTACTATACACTTAATTGTTTATGTATGTTCATATATAAATGATATAAAGATAATAATAGGACTGGTTAGGGGAAAAATACTTCGTTTAAGTAGTAATATTTTGACAATGCTCTTTAATCATTAGTTAAAAAGGTTTTAAAAAATGCAAGTTATTGGTGGCAGGGTGAGATGGTATTTATGTTTGTTTGATGTTATATATGTTTGTTTTGTAAGTTCACAACTATTACACACTTATTTATGTATGTTTATATATGCGTGATATATTTCAATAAATGTTTTTAAAAAGTAAATCTATATATATAATATAAGCAACACAAAAGTTATTCTAGCCAATATGATAGTGATCTATTCTTATAAATTAAAACTAATAATTATTATGAAGATTAAGCATACCAGCCACTTACCAACCAATGAAGAGATTCTCTGTACACAGTGTTTTTTAAAATGTTTTTTTCCTTCCAGATTACATTGTTAAAAGATTTTGATATATGACTGCCATATTTACTTTAACTTAACTTGGATCTCTTGTGTTCTCACCAGACTCCTTAACTCTCTGGTAAAAAAGTAAAGGAGTAAAGAAGGGAAATCTTTTTCATTTTTAAAATGTAGTCTCAGAATCATAAGTCCATCATAAACTGTGGCTCTTGAAATAGAGTTAGCACATCATTCTCTTTTTCAGGCTCTTGTTTAATTGGAGAAACAATGACCTAGAAATTGAAGATCTGTTTGTGTAGTGGAGAACTATGAGATAAATTTCTTTCTTCCATTCAAGTATCTCTTCATCCACCTGTTATTATTTTGACTCAGACATACAGGTAACAACAGTGGGATAGTTCTGTCTGCACATGGAATATGGTATCATCTCAACCTAAATCTCAGTAAGGATTGTGACAGCTTTTGGTATCATCCAAGATGTTATACTGGAGAATCTAGCTACATATGGTTTTCTCTTCTGTTATAATTCAGTTTGACTGTCATCTATTCTTCTTTTCTGCATTGAAATTTTTTTGTTTTTCTCAAGATTTTTACAACAAATTTAAAACATACAAAACATAAAGAAGTTTACAGGGAGCACCCATTTACTCACCCCCTAGATTCGACAATTAACATTTTCCTACACTTGATTTGTTACATTCATCCATTCATCCTCAAAGTAAGAATTCTTTCCCGCTCAGTGCTAGAGGCTCAAACGTTTGTGGTTGGAAGTAGAATTAATAACCTTATTCAGTAATAAATAGCAGTAAGAAATGTGAAGCACTTGGAGTAACAAATATACATTGTTCTTTGGCATAATAGCAACCTCCAGTCACATGGTAAATAGATTACAAAGAAAATATCATTTAACCTTCATGGTGATTTCAGTGAGTAGGAGCTGTTTTTTCCATTTTATAGTTGAAGAAGCTGAGGTTTAAAGGAGTCAAGTAATCACCTTGATTATCACATTCATAAGTGTGGAAGTCAACATTTGAACTCAGATATGGCTGGTTTCCAAATTGGATCTCATAACCATTGTACTATCTAGTGTGTCCATGAATTCCTGTCACTTAAGTGCTGGTCCTAGTTTACAGCCAGAGGAATGGGGAAGGACAGAGGCTTGCTCCAGATCATTCAGATTAAAGCCAGAGGGTAGAAATTAACTCAAGAACCCAGAGACCCCTTTTAATAAACCAGTGATCCTGCCTGCTTGCCTGTTCTTCAAGCAGCCAGATGAAATGGAAATGCAGGAGATTTGTTTGTTGATTTTGATTCAGAGAACTATCTCTTGTTGGAGGAACAGCAGTTGTATTCCCACTTGTTTTATTCTGGGATTGACAGCTCTACGTTGTTTTTCCTCTAAATTGTTTAGAGAACCTCCAAAACATAGTTAGCTGCCTTGGATGACTATCAATAATGTTACTAAGGAAAACAAACTAAACCCTGATTTTGATAGGATCTTTCAACCCTTTTAAATAGAAGAAAAGCCCTCGGTTGCTATTTTTTTGGTTTTTGACTTAAGTTTAGGTTATATGTCCAGGTAGTTTTATATTTATGACTTAAAACATAACTGTTTGGTTTGAACCTTTTGACATAACAGGTCCATGATAATTCCTCTTCTGAGTAGTTGTCTAAGCAGTGTGCTTTGAGAGTGATGGAGTTCAGTATACAAGATAATCACATCAGTCTAGCTCTGACTCAACACAGCACTGTGCTGAATATTGATTAGAAAATATGAAATCAAGTTGCAAACTAATCTTGTTTGAAATGGTTTCTGACTTATGTGTACCTCTGACTCCTGTCTGATGAGAAGTTTTTATTTTGTCCATTAGCCATTCTCTTCAGCTTTGGCCCCATACAGTATATCTTTTCTGTAACTTGATGACCTAAAGCATTGTAAACTAACTTAATTGAGTATATTTTTGTCATAGCACAACCCTGAAGTTGTTGAAAATATTGTGACTTCCAAATGTATTTTTGTAGGTTGGTATTCATGGTGACAAAATGTCTAAACTTGTTGAAAAGAATGTGAGAATTATATCTACTTGCTTACAAAATACTAATATCTGGTTTCCCTAACAGGTTAGATTCTTTTGGCAACAAGCCACTCTCATAAAGGGACTTCTGTGCTTTTTCATAAGTGAATATAAGACAATGAAGGATAGTTGTTCCTATTTGTAAGTTGATTGAAATACCATTTGTTCCTATAAGAATCACAGAAGGTAGGATCTATGGGATATCACTTTATTTAGCACCAATGAAGATCCCAAATCCTTGTGGGTCCCATTTACCTAAAGGGACATTTTAGACCAAGAAATGGAAAGCAAGGGCCAAAAAATTTAAAAAGCAGCACAAGGTCTGTATAATGCAGTGGTTTTGTCCTTGTGGTAAGTAGCAAGACAAATCCAAGACCAGAGTTGGGTATTATGGCTGTCTGCCGTAGAATTACCAGGCGTTCTGTTTTATATTTTCTAATGTGAGTTATGCTTAAATTTTACAAGTAAGACTTCAAATTCCTGTTTCTGCTACCTTCTACTTAAGGAACTTTAGTCAAGGTTTTAATCCCTCCAAGCTTCATTGCCATTATCTCTAAAATAAAGTTAGCATTGGTATGGTAAAAAGAGATAATGTATGTAAAATGTATAGCATGTAGCTCCTCAATATAATAATGTTCCTTAAGTGGGAACTATTATCATTATTACTATTACATTTCGTTACTTGGTGGGAGAAGAAAAATGGTTTTTAGCAATCAGAAGACTAAGTTCTTGTGTTTCATAAAGTTATTGAAAGAGAACTTAGGTAAAGATACAAATAAGGATTTACTTAGTTACTCTGAAAAGGTTAATTTCATAACTGCCTTTCTCAATAAGCTGTATTTACAAAACTGTGTCTGACAGAAGCACAGTAAATAATCAGAAATACTGAGATAAACATTGGTTCAAATACAATGGTCTTAAGAAAACTTAATTCTGTATTATTGGGGACTTGTCTTTTTATTTAGACTTAAAATCTTGATTTTATCCTTCATAATCTAAAAAAAATTTTTTAACTTTTTGAAAAATAATGTAATGAAGAGGTTTTTTCTGATGTTATATAAACCATTCCTGCCCTTAAGGAGCTTATAGTCATGATTATTGTCACTGTTTACACCCCCTGCTTACCCTCTAAATAATAAATTCTCCTGCTTTCTACTATTTCCCACTTTCTGCCTATTACCACTTTTGTATATAATGTGGTATTTTAATTATTTTTTTAAATATCTGGACTCACAGTCTCTTTTAAGTCAGGGACAGAGTATTAGTCACCTTGATTTTTTTTCTAGAATGTATGTAAATTTGGTGTTCAGTAAATCTATTGAATTAAACTCTTGATAACCCTCAGAAATTAAGGAACCAAGGTATAAAAGAGCTCTTTCTTATTAATTTGTATTTCAGTCACATGGCAGTTATTTTAAAACTGAGAGTGTGAAATTGATGACCCAACAGCATTTATATGTGTTATGACTAACCCTGATCCCATGACCATGGCCAGTTTAAAGTTGGTATAGAACACTAATGTGTAACAGGTTGTTCTCAGAGGACTCAGGGAAGATGGTGGCAGTGGCAGTGTAACTTTTCACTCTACTTAAATTATCACATAAAAACAAAGCAACTAGATCACAAAACCAAAAACCCATCACAGATCCCACCCCAATCATAATGCTGGAGTGAGATGCTTCAGGGCTCCATCCCCCCCACAGAAGCTTTAAACAACCCACAAGAACTTGCAAAAACATTGTTCTCAAACTCCAGAACACAGTAAAAGGACTGGCGTACCAGATAGAGTGACAAATTAAGAAAAAGACCATGTAAAAGCACAAGGATCTCATGATACCCTGGCTGGCCCCTCCTCTATCTCTCACTGGCTCAGCTCAGCATGGAGCCAGCCCATGCTCCTAGTGTGAATCACTGGTCCTAGTACTGGGGGGAGCAGAGTAACCCTTGTGCACACATGTCTAGGAACTGGTGTAGCCCAGTCTTTCTGGTGGTGATTTGAGGGATTCATTGTCCCCAGAAGTTGCCCTGTGTATTGAAGGCAGCTCACTGAGCCCTCCTGCAGAACACTATAGGAGAGCAGTTAAGGCATCGCTGCTTGGGACAAGGGATTGCTGACTGTAGGGTATATAGTGCAGTGCCTGGGACTATGAGGAAACTAGAAGAGGGGACATTTATATCCATGTAAGTGGAGGATTTCCAAGGGCCACATAGACATGCACCAAACGACATACATGCAAAAAAAGGATTAGAAAGGCCATCATGGTTTGGCCAGGAGCTGTTCTCTAAATGTATTATGTATTGTATGGATAAGTCCTGAAAGAGAGCTCACACAGGTCAGTCTGCAAAGATTGGGAAAGTTGGTTCCTTCCTCTTCCCCATCCTCTTCCTCTTCTTCCTTTTCCTTCTTTATTTTTTAGCTTCTTTCATTTAAGGGAAGCTCTGCTATAATACTAGCTAGATAAAAGCTTAAGAAACTGGAATGGAGCAATCTCAGTATGATCTCTGTGTGGTCCAGACAGCTAGGGCATCCAGTGGCAGACACTTCAGAGCCAAATTTCAGCAATAACACTTTAAAATATCAAGATGTCTAGGTTTCCACAACAGATTACAAAACATACAAAGAAACATGAAACGATGGTGCAGGCAAAGGAGAAGACTAAAGCATTAGAAGCCATCAATGAGGAGGATCAGAACTGGGACATACCAGAAAAGACTTTTAAAAAATAATCCTAAATATGCTCAAAGAGCTGAAGGAAAACATGGACCAAAACTGAAAGAAACCAGGGAAACAACAGATGAACACAAAGAGAGTATCTCTTCAAGAGAGAAAGAAAGTATGAAAAGGAACCAAACAGTGCTGAAGACCATTATAATAGAAATTTAAAATCCCCTAGAGGGGTTCAACAGTAGAAACAGTAGAGTGGATCTGGCAAAAGAAAGAATCTGTGAACTTGAAGATAAAACCATTGAAATCATCCAGTTCAAGGAGCAGGAGAAATGAAGAAAAGTGAATAGAGCCTGAGTAACCTGTAGGACCATCAAGTCTACCAGCATATGTATTGTGGAGTCCCAGAAGAAGAAATAGAAAAGGGTAGAGAGAATATTCAAGGAAATAATGGCTGAAAACATCCCAAATTTAACAAAAGACATAAATACACATATCCAAGTTGCTCAGTGAACTCCAAACAGGGTAAACCCAAATAGACCCATGACATGGTATGCCATAATCAAAATGTCAAATGCAAAGATAAAGAGAGAATTCTGAAAGCTGCAAGAAAAAACATGTCATGTAGAAGGGAGCCTCAGTTAAATTCAATGCTGGTTTCTCATCAGAAATCATGCAGGCAAGATGGTAGTGGGATGACATTTAATATGCTGAAAGCAAAAAATTAACAAAGACAAAACTGTCTTTCAGAAATGAGGAAAAGATTAAGATATTCACAGATAAACAAAAGCTAAGGGAGTTCAAATCCACTAGACAGGCCCTCTAAGAAATGCTAACAGGAGTTCTGAAAGGAAAGGGCACTAGACGATTGAAGCCACATGAAGAAATAAAGATCTCCAGTAAAGATAATGGCATGGGTAAGTACAAATACCAGTACTATTCTACTACTATTTTTGGTTTGTAACTCCACTTTCTGCTTCCTACAGAATCTAAAATGGCAGTTGGTAAAAATACAATGATAAATCAGTGGTTTTGTAGTCATAATGGATAAACATGCAGTTTATGACAAGAAGTACAAAAAGATGGGGAGATGAGTATAGGAACATAGCTTGTGTGTGCTATTAAATTGCTACCAACAAGATTGTTAATGATTTGGGATGCTGAATTTGAGTCCATGGTGACTTCAAAGAAAATATCAGAGAATACGTGAATGTGATTAATCCCATTCAATCATATTCTTGGGAGTGGGTGAATGTTTATGTATATGTGTTACCACAAGTTAAAAAAAAAAAGCAACTAAAGAGATAATAACAATTAAAAGCAATACATGATCATGGATGGGATATAACAAATAAACTTTAAGCTTTATGTTAGTATGTTCTTAGAATTTGATAATTGAACTTAAGTGGTTGCTTGAGGGAATGTCCTTATTCTTAGGAAATATACCAGGCTGTATAAAGTGTTCAGGGAGCATGATGTATACAATCTACACTCAACTGTTCACAAAATGAATTGATTATTAGAGAGAGAGAAAGAATGATATGGCAAATGTGGCAAAATGTTGAAATTGGTGGATCTGGGTGTCTGGGTTAGTAGGCTTATGTTGGAGTTCTCTGTATGGCATTTGTATTATTTTTGCACCATTCCCTAAGTTTCAAAGTATTTCAAAATGACATGTTAAACAGTCAAACCCATTGTTTTAGTTTGCCATAGGGCTGCAGATGCCAAGTACCAGAAATGTGTTGGCTTTTATAAAGCACATTTATTTGGGGTAAAAGCTCACAGTTCTGAGGCCATGAAAAATCCAACTCAAGGCACCATAAGAGGTGCTTTCACCAAAGTCAGCTCCTGTTGATCCTGGTGCTGTTGCCACCTGGGGAACAAGGTGGCCACCAATCTATGCAAGGTCTCTGTCTTCCCCTTCAGAATCTACCATCTCTTGGAGCTCAGCTTTGAGCAACCAGGCATAGGGCTTTCTCTTTCCAGGCTTCCTGTATCAGTCTTGGCTGTTCCTCTCTCTTCCTGTCAGGCATGTAGCAGGGCTGGACTGTTCTGGAGCTGCTCCATGGGTCCTGCATTTAGGGGGCTTTGTGCTTAAGCAATACACTCTCTCATTGTGCAGAATCAATTATGCTGGCTCCCTTTTTTCCTCTGTCTGAATCTCCATGTCTCCTTTTATATCAGACCCATCAAGTGGGCGAAAACTCAACATGAACCATGCCCCACTGACATAATCCAGTCAAATGGGTCTCACACCCACAGTAATGGATTAGTTTAAAACTTATTTCTCTTTTTGGGATTCATAAAATAATTTCAAACTGCCACACCCTTGGACAACATTTCCAATAAATGGGGGCCTCAGTGGTAGCCCTAAGAACCCCAAGATACAAATAGATGGAAAAAACATGGACAGCCACATGCCCCGTGAGGTCTCATTGTGCGGCAGAAAGAAGAGCAAGCTAGGGGATGGCTCACAGTCTTGGGAACAGGATCACCCCACCTGGGTTTTGCAGTCAGGTTGGAAAGTCTGGAGCAGTCTGGCCTCTGAACTCTTGCAACTGAGCAGCGTGGCTTCCTGCCACGACAGAACTCACACTGGGGAGATGGAGCAGAATAAAAATTGAAAGAATCATCAGAGCAGTGTGTGATATATGCAACCTACTCTCAAGTGATTAGAATATAGATAGATGGACAGATCAATAGAATGATATAACAAATGTGGCAGAAGGCTAATAGCTGGTAAATTTGAGTATTTGGGTGGGGGTATGGTGGAGTTGTATGTATTGTTTTTGTGTTATTTTTGTAACTTTCCTGTAAGTTTGGAACATAAAAAGTTAAAGGGGAAAAAAAAACTGAACATAATTGAGGCAACAGATACAAAGGAAAGAGAAGGTCCTGATAAAATAGGGTTGGAGTACAGAGCTAGGAAGGCTCAGAAAGCAGCCAGATTATTAAAAGTAAACGAAAACAACAGAAGAGGGAGCTCTATGAAGTTAGAAAAGCTGTTCCAGTCTCTGCCACCTTCTAGGAGTTCAGTAACAGTAATTTCCCATAAAATGAACACCAGAAAAATTTAAGGTTAAATCCCATTTTGAGTTTTAAAAAAGAGAGGAAGGAGCTACATAATCTCCCTGGCAATGAAAGTACATCAGAAATATATGCTCACAAAACAGATCAAAATGGAATTTATTTTTTTATGGTCTTACTATTTCAAAATGAACCAAAAGACATTTTCAAAAATGATAAAAAGCACAAAACAATAATAAAAATCAAAATTAGAAAATGTCAGCTGAGGTGACAGAACTCAGGGAGTGTTTATAAATGAAAGATCATTTGTAAAATGAAGACTAAACTAGAAGAAATGCAAGAGCAAATAATCACAAAGATGTTGTAAGAGAAACAGAAGGAGGAAAAGAAATTTTTAAAAATCAAAAGCAATAAAGAAAAGAATAAAAAGGATCTAAGATGAAGTGGTAAATACTTATGACAGGCCAAGATGATTCATTATACAGATAAAAAATTCCTGGAAGAAAAAATGGAATGGAAAAAAGTACCAAAAACCGTCATTCAAGAAAAATTTCCTGGAAACGGACTTTGACCCAGTGGTTAGGGCGTCCGTCTACCACATGGGAGCTCCGTGGTTCAAACCCCGGGCCTCCTTGACCTGTGTGGAGCTGGCCCATGTGCAGTGCTGATGTGCCCAAGGAGTGCCCTGCCACACAGGGGTGTCCCCCGTGTAGAGGAGCCCCATGCGCAAGGAGTGCGCCCGCCCGTAAGGAGAGCCGCCCGGCGCGAAACGCAGAAGAAAGAGCAGCCTGCCCAGGAATGGCGCCGCCCACACTTCCCTTGCCGCTGACGACAACAGAAGCGGACAAAGAAACAAGACTCAGCAAAAAGACACAGAAAAACAGACAACCGGGGGAGGGGAGGAAAATAAATAAACAAACAAATAAGAAAAAAAAGAAAAATTTCCTGAAATGACCAAAAAAAAAAATTGAAAGTGTAAATTGAACAAGCTTTATATATCTCTGAAAATAGTGATACAGGGTGAGCAACATCAAGGCATATTCATCAATTACAGGATTTTTAAAACAAAGGAAAATATATTTTGGGCATCTAGACCAGCACTGTCCAATATGGTAGCCTCTAGCCATCTGTGTCTGTTAAGTGTGGCCAGTCATAAGGGTTGTGTGTTGGAAGTGTGAATGCACACCAGATTTCAAAGATTTAGTGATATTACAATTTCACTGTTTTTTTTTACTCTTATTGATGTGGGTACTAGGGAATTTTAAGTTATGTATGTAACTTGTACTACGGCTTGCATTGTGTTTCTCTTGGACAGTGCTGATCAGGAACTCCATCCTCCCTTCTGGATCAGAGCTGTGTACTGAATCATATTTATCTCATCCTCATTCTGGATCCAGAAGATCTCCCTGAATAGAATTCTCAAGTGAATAGTCCTTTTGAATCAGTCTCTCTCTCTCTCTATGTATACCTCTCTCTGAATCTTTCTCTGTCATCTCCTTAGAATCTCTTTTAGTCTTTTTCCTTGAATGATTTCTTCTAGTACATTTCAGAATACTTTATCCTACTGAATAACCAGAGTGCCAGATCCCTTCCCCGACATCCAGAGCAAGAAGGCTGTGTTGTAGCTGTAGTGTCTACCATTGCTTATGTCCATCAGAAGCTGAGTGAATGCAGCATCCTCCCTACAGGTTCCTAGAAACATCAACTCAGGTTCAAGATTTTTTTTAATTTTAATTTTTTTATTACAGAAGTTGTAGGTTTAAAGACAAATCACGCAGAAAATACAGAGTTCCCATATGTACTTCTATTATTAACACTTTGCCTTAATGTGGTACTTTTGTCCCAGTTGATGAAAGAATATTATTATAATTTTACTATTAACTGTAGTCCATATTTTACACTACTGCCCACTGTGTTGTACAGTCCTATGTATTTCTTTTTAATTTTTCTTCTAGTAACATATTACTAGGTAAAGAAACTAGAATTTTTATTGTAATAACATAAATGCAAATAAATTGCATAAATGCAGGTAAACTAGAATTTTTAATCTAATAATAGAAATGCAAATTTCCCCTTTTTACTACATCAAATTATATACAGTGGTGTTAATTATATTCACAGTATTGTGCTACCATTATTACCATCCATCACCAAAATCTTCCTATTACAAAGAGAAATATTGTACCAATTAAGCATTAACTCCCCATTCCCTATCCCCATCCCAACCCTGGTAACCTGTATTCTATTTTCTGACTCTGTATTTGCTTATTCTAATTTTTTCATATCAATGAAATCATAAAATATTTGTCCTTTTGTATCTGGCTAATTTTATTCAACATGATGTCTTCAAGGTTCCTTGATATAGTTGCATGTATCAGAGCATCATTCCTGTTTACAGCTGAATAATATTCTATTGTATGTGTATATAACATTTTGTTTCTCCATTCATCTGGATACTTGGGTTCCTTCCATCTTTTGGCACTTGTCAGTAATGCCGCTATAAATATCAGTGTGCAAATATCTGTTTGAGTCCCTCCTTTCAATTCTTTTGGGCATATGCCTAGAAATGGGATTTCCCGATCATATAGTAATTTTGTACTTAACTTTCTGAGGAATCGCTAAATTGTTTCCCACAGAAACTGCACCATTGTACATTTTCACCAACAATAAACAAGCATCAATTTTCTAGTCTTCAACATCACTGATTTCTTTTTTTGGCCAACTCCAGTCTGCTGTTGAAACCCTCTAGTGAGTTTTCTCATTTCCTTTATTTTGGTCTTCAACTCCAGTAATTCTGTTTGGTTCATTTTTAAAATTTCTCTGTCTTTATTGAGATTCTCATACTGCTCATTCATTGTTTTCCTCTTATTTTTAAATTTTTTCTCCATTTTCCTTTACCTCCTTGAGCATATGGAGGCTCATTTTTTCTAAGTCTTTGGTATGTTCAAAATCTGATCCCCTTTGTTGATGGTTTCTGGATTTTTATAGTATGCCTTGTGAAGGACTATTATATCCTGTTTCTTTATCTTGTAATCTTATGTTTCAAATTGTAAATTTTAATATTTTAAAGTGTTAATGCTGAGATTTAGTCTTTGTGCTGTTTCTTAAGTGTGTATGCAGCTTAATGATATGACAATGACAGTTTTCCTTGAGTACCATCAGCTAACAAAAGCAAACAAACCAAAGCTAAAAGTACCTTTCACCATCATTGCTAATTGGCTCTGCTTTTGGTTGGTTGTTTCCTTTAGAACTTTTGTCTCCCATCTCGATCAGCCCAAGGTGAATGCAAAGTGCAGGGTCCTCACTTTGTCTTTCCTGAGCCTGCGTGGCGCAGTGGAGTTTGCTTTTGTAGAACTTGCTTCCTTTCCTGGGCTGTGCTTGCTGGTGGCCTTAGGAATTCTCCCATTTACTGTTGACAGGAGTTGAATGCCTCCCTATATACCCTTGAAATACACTTTCACTCCATCCTGAAAGTTCTATTCTATGACTTAATGCAGGTGGTCTTTTGCCCTAGTTCACTTCAACTGTTCTTACACAGCTTTAGCTGTCTCCAAAGCTGCTTCTCTGCCTCCAGGACTATTTCTGGAAGGTTGAGCCTGAGACAGGTTTCCTGGTTCAGCTTCAGACTTCCATTAGACAGATTGTCACTAACATATGGGCACCCTCGTGTGTGCATAGGGGTTTTTCTGCTCCCTCTAGAACAGGGCCAGGGACCCACCATGGGAGCACAGGCTGGCTCCACACATTGCCGGGGTGGGGGTGCGCAAAGGGCTAGGCTTGGCCTCCACGTGCTTTGTCTGTTGTTTTCCAGGCTGCTTTTTCTTGTTGGGGCCCTTGGACAGTTACTGCAATTCTTTAACTGTTTTCTGGAGTTTTGAAGTAGATGGCTCTGCCAGCTTTTACTAATTGTTCAAAGATTCTGTGGAGACGTCAGTTTTGAAGTAGATGGCTCTGCCAGCTTTTATTAATTGTTCAAAGATTCTGTGGGGACGTCACCCTGGAGCGGCTTATTCCACCATCTTTGTCCGACTGGAAGTTCACAGCCTCCAGCCATCTGTAAACCTGCCGTGGTCCTTACCCAGGTCCTGCAGCCCTTTAACTGTTTTCCAGAACTTTGAGTTAGATGGTTCTGCCAGTTTTGCTAGTTGTCCAAAGATTCTGTGGGGAGTGGTATCCTGGAGCATTTTCTACTAGCATCTTGTGCGACCAGAAGTCCATTAGATCTTTTTGATGTAAAGTGTTAACTATTCTTGTTGGGGACTCCCTCTGGAAATTGCATTTTCTCTCCTCTTCTGGAACAACTTTTGCCTTTTGTTGTATCAGTATATTTGAGCCCCAAAAGAATTTGCCATTATTTGAGATTTATCGTTTCCATTTAATCAGTTGAAAATTATCTGTGGTTTTTGAACTAAACACTTGCATTCAAGCTACTTTCCCTTTTGGGGGAAAAGAAAACCTGATTCATTAACATCATTGTTCTCTGGAATACAGTATCATTTCAGGAAAAATAAATTAACTGAGACTTCCAATGTCTCACTGAACACTTGAAATTTGAAGCCAGTAATTAATTGAAGATAGTTTATATAGTTCATAAACTTTCACATAGCTTATGTTTATTCTTTAGGAGAATAAATTACTACCATTCAGCAATTCTTTCTGTAAATCTTTTCAATGGGAAAAATATTCCTTTTGCCTTGATGTTATTCTGACCCCACTGCCTCAGTCCAGCCTTTCTTGGACTCAGCATGAACATAAAGAATAAACTGAATAATGTTATGTCTAAATATGAGTAAGAAATGATGAAAAAGAAGACACCAGCATTTCTTTTGAAATGCTCTGGTTTAGTGAAGAAGACCTGTAGAACTTTTCTTAAGCCAAGTAATCCTTGTATTGGGAAGTGAGTTCTTTTTTTACATGGTATCATTACAAATGGAAGTTAATAGAGATGAATTGGTAAGTATTGGTAAGTAGTAGAAAACTCAAAGCCAAGATAAACAGCCATTATTTTAAAGCTCTTAATTTGTGAATCATACTAGGTATGACTAGAGTTGCAATTTTGTTGCCATTAGGAAGTGATTATAGCAAAAGTAAAAGAATGATTAATTGCAGTTTTTGTGGTTTTTTTAAAGATTTATTTTTATTTATTTCTCCCCCCCTTGCCCCCCGTTTCCCCCCTTCCTCCCCGCCCCCCATTGTCTGAGCTCTGTGTCGATTTGCTGTGTGTTCTTCTGTGTCTGCTTGCATTCTTGTCGGTGGTACTGAGAATCTGTGTCTCTTTTTGTTGCATCATTTTACTGTGTCAGCTCTCTGTGTGCGCAGCACCACTCCAGGGCAGCCTGCACTTTTTTTGCACAGGGCAGCTCTCCTTGCAGGGCACATTCCTTGCGCATGGGGCTCCCCTACACAGGGGACACCCCTGAGTGGCATGGCACTCCTTGCGCACATCAGCACTATGGCGTGGGCCAGCTTACCACACAGGTCAGGAGAGACCCTGGGTTTGAACCCTAGACCTGTCATATGGTAGGCGGATGCTCTATCAGTTGAGCCAAATCCACTTCCCTAATTGCAGTTTTATCTGACTTCTTCAGAACTACTTGAATAGTTTGCTTAGTTGTGCCTCTGGTAATCTTAGAATACTATTTTTATGCACTGCATGTTTTCATTATAATTAACATTTCTTAGTTTATAATTTAGACTGCATCTAACTGATGTCAAAATTATTAGTAATGCTCAATTTATAAAGTCAGGTAAAATTTGATATGTAGCAAATGAACACTTTATTGCAGTATCTGAAAATGAGAGATGAAATGATTATGTACTTCTGCACATCCTTCCTCATTTTCTTGAAGAATACTTTATATTATTTGTCATTCTCATAATTAGAGAGTAGGAAATCATGTATCTTCTTGGCGTAAGCAATCATGGATGAGTAACCTGGATAAGAAGTAAAGATTTAGGTAGAGCTGTTTTCTAGCTCCCTGTTCTGTATCTTTACATGCTTGTATAAATCGCTCTTGAAGTTCATTCATAAAAACCAAGGCCTTGGTGTATATTCGATTATGTTTAGAAGAGACTCTGACACTGCCTGTGAAAGTACAGGCAGCCCATTGACATTCCAAAGGGAGAGTACTTCACTCAGCCATCTCTTCTTTCGCATTAGATAATGTTAGTCCTTGGTTACCTGTGGCAGACAAGCACATCAAAGACTCTTTGATTCCCTGAGAGCACTTGCTGTGACATCTGTCATTGTTTGTCCTTCACTCAAGTTGCTGATAAGGGAACTACAGCATGTAGCATTTCAAAAAGGACTCTAGTAAAATCAAGTCCCCATTTCCATCAGAGTTTAGCAACTTCAGGAATGATGGCAAACAAAACATCAGATTAATATGCTTGAACGTCTTCTAGAAGGTGAAATCGTCACCCCTTTAATCATAGGCCCTGTGTGGTCTCATACTGGTCAGTAGTGTTTGTACCTTCCCACCCTTCCCTGCCCCACCCCTTCCCCTCCACACATGCCACACTATGAGCTGCTGCGATCAGCTCACAATAGGTTGGCTCAAAGGGAAGGCAACGCAGAACTTTCCGAAATAAAGGACATAGAGAGAGACACAAGAGAGGAAGTAAAGGTGGGACCAGGGGACTCAGCTTCTGGAACTGAGAGCCTCGACCCTAGTTTCCACCTCGTATTTATTGGAAAGTACCAAGCAGCTGTTTGCCATTAGAACTGCAACATCATCTACAATAATAGGGAACAACTGCAACAACTAACAACTGCAACATCTAACAATAGAATAGGTGTAACATTTACAATAAGGAGCAGGTAAGCCAGTTTCCACAGCACTGAGCTTCTCCAGAGTTCGGAGCACCTGGCAGTGCTCGTCTCTGCACCTGTGGCCACGGTGGTGGTTGTGCTCCACAGAACCATTTCCTGTGAACATTCATTCACTTACCTCTACCAGGGTTCTTTTCTCAAGTGTCAGAATAAGACGATGCAGTTCAGGCCCACATGGGGGGAAGATGTGCTCATGGCAGAGCAGGGACCAGAGCACTCGCCTTTCACTTCCCATTCATTGGTTCTTTCTGAGGCACCCTGTCAAGTACCATGCAAATGAGAAGTGTTGTCCTTTTTGAGATTTATGTTGCTGGTAGCCATTTAGTGGAATTTCTTGTTCATCTTCAATTTTCCTTTGGAATGAAATTCAAATTGTGAAAACAGAATTGTGTAAAGAACAGATATTAAGGCCTGGCAAAGACAGGTAATACTGAGTGGGCCACAAGGAGAAGGGAGTGGAGGAGAAAAAAAATATTCAGTAGCCCCTCATTTTATCTTTATTACGGATTTTTTTTTTTAAAGATTTATTTTTTATTTATTTAATTCCCCTCCCCTCCCCCAGTTGTCTGTTTTCTGTGTCTTTTTGCTGCGTCTTGTTTCTTTGTCCGCTTCTGCTGTCGTCAGCGGCACAGGAAGTGTGGGCGGCGCCATTCCTCGGCAGGCTGCTCCCTCCTTCGCACTGGGCGGCTCTCCTTATGGGTGCACTCCTTGCGTGTGGGGCTCCCCTACGCGGGGGACACCCCTGTGTAGCACGGCACTCCTTGCGCGCATCAGCACTGCTCTTGGGCCAGCTCCACACGGGTCAAGGAGGCCCGGGGCTTGAACTGCGGACCTCCCATGTGGTAGACGGACGCCCTAACCACTGGGCCAAAGTCCGTTTCCCTATTATGGATTTTATGTCTACTCCAATTCCCTTATTTTATAGATGGGAAAAATTAAATCCACAAAGGTTAAAATGACTTGTCCAAGTTCACATCATCAGTGGAAGATATAGCCCAGACTTTCTACTTCCACATTCATTATTTTTTCCAGTATGATAGGCCGCAGTCCCCTAGTTTGGAAAATAGGACAATTAATCATAAATATTAACTAAATCTGAAACTAATACCACAGAACTGTGGAGAAGATCTAAACAAGAAACCCTTAGAAAATTTGGTAGATCCAAATGAGAGCTTGCTTCCAAAGGAATCAGTTACAGATTTCAAAGTTTCTTTATGTAATTTTACTATCTCAGTTTCAAACAAGTCATGCATATTTTCACACCTGACCATTCATGCTGCTCTTATTGTTGGGTTTCCTTTTTGTTTGTGATGGAAATGTTTCAACATAAGTTTCCCAATATCTTTTCTGATACTGATTATTCTCAGGCACTTTCAGTGCTGGGTCATGTAAGTATGTTTATGTCCCATCTGGTTGATTTCTAAAATGTGTCCATCCAGCATTCATGGAGCATTCATGGCCATTAGAACAGCATTCCCATTGTGTGCTGCTTTTTGCGCCTGTTAATTGGTAATCCTTTATCCCTTTTTTTTGCAGTGTCTCAGTTTGAAACTGAATTCTACATCAGTGGTCTTGCACCCCTCTGTGATCAGCTTGTTGTACTTTCCTACGTGAAGGAAATTTCAGAAAATACGGTAATTATTTTCACCCCAAATACAAAGAGATGTGGGTTCCTTTATAGCACTACAGTCAGATCAAGTTATCGGAAATGAGCTCTGCTCTAGCCTGAGCAGAACTTCCTCACCTATAAAATAAGGTCAGCAGAGATTACCCTGTAGACCTAACATATTTTCCTTCCTGAAGCTCCACTCACTGCCTGCCTTTGTTCTTTCTGCCAAGCAAAGGAGAGAGTCATATTTTTTCCCTCATTTTCCATCTCTCTTGATATTGTAATCAAAAGGAACGAAGAATTCCATTTGCTGAAAGAGCTTATACCGCTTTAGCAGCAGCAATGGCAGCAGTGAAGGTGATCAGCTGCTACCACTGGGGGCCCTGGGGTCAGAGGGAATTACAAAAAGGGCAGTCCATGATTTTTTTTGCCCCAGACATATTTGTTTCCTGCCCACTGGCCTAGTGATTCTGAATAATTTGATCATTGCTTTGAAGTGGAATATTTCCAACTCTCAGTTAATCAATGCAAATGATGGCGTGAAATGTATAGCTCATAGAAGACAGCAGATAATCTGAGTTTTGTTATACTTGGCTTTGGAACAAAGCCACTGTCTATATGGCCCACTGGAGGGACTACACATTCAGAGTCCCCCTTGAAGCGTAGGTCTACCTCATTCCTGGCCCATCTTTATTGTTAGAATCCAGATCCTTGCCAGGAAGGGGACAGGGTGGCTTCAAGGCATAAACAAGGAAAGCTTATTGTAAAGTGTTTTCTTTTGGATGCTGTGTATTAAAAGAAATTGCAATTGATCGTCTAGCCCTTTATAGTATGTAGGCTCTCTTTCTTTGTATCCTTTCCCTTTTCTTTTCTTTTTTTCTTTTCAAATGGCAAGGAATAAAATGGGGAAGGAAAACCCTGGAAGCCCTGGGCTTGAAGTAGGAGCTGTGCTCCAGCATTTCTCTGAGAGAGCGCTTGCTTTAGGAAGCCATCACTATAGTAACCTGAAGCTCTGGGCACCATGTTGCTAGGCAATGAAATGCTGTAGACTTAAGTGAACACTCAAACCTACTGAAATCAATAAGGTTGTCTCTAGCCCTATTGCAGGACATCAGTTTATTATTATTTTTTTTATTTTTTTTAAACTAGAGAAAAGCAGTGGCTCCTGAGGGAGTAAGTAGAATGCTTTTGATGAGTGATGTGGGGAGGATTGAAAGAAATAAGGAAAGAAACAGGAAAATGAAAAACTGACAGAAAGAAGGAGGGAGGGAGGGAAGAAAGGAAAAAAGAAAGAAAAAGAAAAAGAAAAGAAACCTTTGTTAACAAAAAAGGGTAAGGCCAATGTCATTATGCAAATTAATAAATGGAATTTTTTTTCAGAGGAAGAAGTGAGTGCCTGGGAGGTAATTTAACAATGTATATGCCAGTATATATGAATATAACTAGATACTCAGTTTCGGTAACCCCAAAGTACTCCTTAAATCCTTGAACAAAGAATAAACAGATAAAATTAAGACCAAGGAATAAAGAGTGAAGTTTCAGACCACCCTCTCCCCACTTTTATTTCTTTGTTTTAAAAAGATGATTTAAATGCAACATTACATAAAATTTGTTTTTATTAATATATCACATAATATTATCTCCCCAAATAGTTTCCACGTTAAACCTTTTACATAGTCATAGTCACGTGCTATTGTTTTGCCCTATTTTTATGAGCATTATTCCATTATCTTTCCATACGCTTGCATTGTCCTCATCATTATTTTCATAGTTGTATAATATTTCATGTCATTGATATCCTCTAATTTATTAAGCTGTTCCCCTAATGTTTTGCTTTTCTTTCACTCATTGATAAAGCACATGTGTGTTCGGAATTCTGGTAGGCAGTATAGATCAAAGATCAACAAAGCCAAGTTCATGCTCTTAGAAAGTTCAGAGATAAGCAGGCTCTTTAGTAATTAAAAGTTGTAAAATAATAAAATAGATCACAGTCTTAATGCTTTCCTTACCATGTAAAAGAAGATTTTAATATGGTTTTCTTTAAATATATTTGGTTCAAATATTTTTTTCTGTTCTACTATCCTTTTTTTTTTTTTTTTTTTGGTGTCATAGCAGTTAATTTTAAGGTTTGAATCCTTCAGTTTTTTCCTTCATTTTTTTTTTCCTGTTGCCTCAAAACTGAAATTTCTCATTTTTCTTAGATTTGATAAATTATGCTGTAGATCCACTAGTTTTTTCTCTGGTACTATTTCATCTTTTGTAATTATTATTTTATTTTTGAAATGCTTTGAATGTGTGAGATCCAAAACTAGTAACTGCTACTTAGTTGTCCTAACAGAGTTGAACAAAGAAATCTTCTAGTCTTACTGTTTTATTTAGGAAACTTGGAGAATTGAGTATTGTTCTGGGTTTTTTCTTTCTGTCCCCCTCATCTGTGTTCTCTGCTCCAGTGTCACTGCTTTGGCTGTTGTTGGTTTGGAGAATATTTGCATATGCTTTATACC
Organism: Dasypus novemcinctus; assembly: GCF_030445035.2. Classification (NCBI taxonomy): domain Eukaryota; kingdom Metazoa; phylum Chordata; class Mammalia; order Cingulata; family Dasypodidae; genus Dasypus; species Dasypus novemcinctus. The sequence goes on from NC_080677.1 coordinate 19,634,928, forward strand.
TATATACCTAATATTCAAAAAGCATGAAGTTTAAAGTAAGGCAAACTTGATTTCAAATCACAATTTCACTTGCCTTAAAGCCACATTTTTCTGCAAAATTACTCATGTAACTCTGACCTTAGTTTACTTTCCTGAACCTCAGTTCCTTCATCTGTAAAATTAGGAGCAATTATCCCAAGATCTGCAGGGTCAGTTTGAGAATTAAATGAGAGTAACCTCCGTGTAAGCACCGTCTAAGGTTGTTGGACTGTCACAGGCACTCAGTAAACACGAACTCGTCTTTTCCCTTCTGTCTTGACATATAGAGCTCACACAGCCCGACAGGACAGTCACTAGCCCCATCTGTCTATTTAAACTTGAATAAGTTAAAAGTCATAAAATAAATAAAAATCCAGGTTTAAAAGAAGACATCCAGGTTTCTGTCACACTGGTCATTTTCAGTTGTCGAGCTGCCCCCTGTAAGTGCTGGCTACCGTACTGGACAGGACTGTGTGGCTGCACAACATTTCCAGCTTCTCTTAATCAGCGACGTTTTCAGCCTTCCCAGCATTACTGATAGTGGGCAGTGATTTGGATAATGAAGCAGTTTGTGGTACAGTTTTCACCGTTCCTCCCATATTGGGTGGAAGAGCTATAGCAAAGTTGCCTAAGGAGTAGCTAGCTCATCCTGGGCCTCGGCTCTCCCTGCAGCTTGAGCTGCCGTGGTAGAGCGCTGACAGGGCTCAGCAGTACATGGCCTTGTTTATCCCTCTCTAAAGGTCAGAAAATGAAACTGGGCCATGGCGCTCTCTACAGCAGGTTGTTAGGAGAGATTGCGTGCACTGGAATTTAAAGGCAGTAATGACTGGCTTGAATTAATTTATATGATTTATAGGAATATAATTAAAATGAATTTTCTTGCTCTCTTTTTCCCTTAGGAAAGAGAATTCTGTGCCAGGCCTAGATTGGATATCATCCAGCCACTTCCTGAGACTTGTGAAGAGATCTCTTCTGATGCTCTGACAGTCAGAGGCTTTCAGGAAAATGAATGTAGAGATTATCATTTAGGTGTGAACTATCAGGGACCCTGCTCACTTTATTTCTTGTACTCATGGGTGTTCCCCCTTCCCCTTGACTGACACAAAAGGGAATTGAAATTGAGGTACCGAATGGGTCTTAGAGACCCTTGTGTTGAAAATGGGGGAACGAGGCCCAGAGAGGAGATCACATAACTTTGCCTGAGCTCCACCAGCAAGGGGAGTGGGGGGCAGAGAGGAGGCCAGGGTTGAGGTGAGTAGGCTCCTCGTTCCCTGTCACTGCATTCTTTCTTTCGTCCTAGCTGTGTAACATGATGCTTCACTTACACTGCAGTCAAGCCGCTTGGCTTTATGGTTGTCCTGTCACTCCCAGCTTTATGGCCCTAGAAGGTGTGCTCTGGGATGCCAGGGAAGTTGTCTTTCTGTTTGTGACCAAATGCGCAGAGCTTCAAAGAGTGCCTGGCACATACTAGGCATTGGGTGAATAGTATGTATTGAGCTGTGAATGAAGGTCACTGCTCAGAGGTAAAGGCAGAACCTTTCACATAAGTCTTACCTGAGGCAGCTGTGTTTCCGGTGTCATCTTAGCCTTGTAAATTATGTTGTATGAAAATATGTAACAGTTAAGATTTTTTTAAAATCTTTTCCTCCTTTAAAAACAATCAGTATATATTTAGAATATTTTCAGTTCTCATTTTGGCCCCAGGAAATGTGGAAATACTGTATACATGCTTGAGCATTCTCACATAAAGGCCCTAATCAGTTGAAAAATGTGAATATATTCTACCTTGGCAAAGAGCAAATGTGATTCATAACTGAAAGCATTCAATCTAGGTATTTTGCTCAGAGCAAACTCTATTGCACACCTAGAAACCCTTCAGAACAGGTTATATAATTGAGTTCTGCATGAAACTCTCACAATTGGCATTGTGAGCATGCCGCAACGATAGATTCTGTCCCCAGGGCTTGGGGCATCTGTCATTAGGCCTTAGATGGCCTTGACCTGGATGGGAAAGAAACATTTATCGCCGACTATGAGATGTAATTGTTCTGGAAATTACTAAATGGCCATAAATAAAGTTTATATACAGTAGATGAAGTCTCATATGCAATAAGATTCAGAGAATTTTGAATGCTGTTTTTCAGTTGAAGACAGTGTTAATGTACTGAAACGATTTTAAACCCACCTTATTTTTTTAAAGTTCTTTGGTATGTCCTCCCATCCTCCCTTCCTCCCCTTTCTTCCCTCCCCTTTTTCCTTCTTTGTCTTCTTTCCAATTATTTTGTACTTAAATTTTTTAAAAAGCACTAAAACATATTCCATCATTCTATATCCCTCCCCACTCCTGTTTTTCCACTTGCTCCAAAGGTAGGTGAGTTTTCCATTTGCTCTCAAGCTGGGTAGCCTAAACAGGTCCCCTAAAACCATTGCTACATTTCTACTGTTGATTCTCCTGAGTTTTTCTCCTCTTCTCTCACCTATAGAGTACTCTGAAGGAGAATCACTCTTTTACATCGTGAGTCCAAGAGATGTGGTAGTGGCCAAGGAACGAGACCAAGATGATCACATAGACTGGCTCCTTGAAAAGAAGAAATATGAAGTAATTTTGATTTTACTTTCTTGAAAGTATTGGCAGAGGACAAAAGGTTTTCATCGTAAATCTTTCATGCAGTTGAATTAGAGTGCCCCAAACCAGAAATATGTAGGAGGCTCATAACCTCCCAATTCCGTTTTCAGAAATTAGGAGGGGAAAAAAAGACTGCAGCAAGGTTGACTGGCTTCACTATTAATGGGGGAGAAGTTGGTGGTGGAGGAAAAGGTGGGCTGGATCCAGCCTATTGAAAATTTTATTTTGTGAGTATTTGAGAACAATGAAATAGGGGTAGTATTTTGGTGTTGACTAATTGGATATTTAGTGCAATTATTATCCTGTGTAAGGTAAAGCTGTTAATATTCACGTAGGATGGTTTTAACTACCAATTCAGAGAAAATGACTATCCACTTAACCTTAAGTCTTGATTCAAACTAATTTGTATAGTTATGTCCCAGCATGACTTTCGTGAAAGAAAACATTTTTTCAGCTTTAATAGCTGCAAAGACTTTATCGTATTGATTCAGAGATGCTCTATAGAATGGCTTATATGCTAACCACCTAAGAAAAACAAACAAACCTTTATAGTTCATCTATTTGTTACTTTAAGTTTGCAATCACTTGAAAGAATCAGTTAGGAAACTAAGTGAAGTATTTGGGAAACTTTAAAACATTAAAAAACTAGTTAGGGTCCAGACATTGGTAACTAATTCATAATCCATTTAGAACCATATTGCTTTAGATTTAGTAATTTCTTAAAGAAATGATTTTATGTTTTAAACATTTGTGGTTAAAGTGAATAATTGCAGACTTTCCAAAATAGAAAAAAAAAAAATCTTATGTTACAAAACTTAATTGTAGATATACATAAAATTATGCATATAGTTTACTTTTTATTGCAACAAAGGAAAAGTGTCCCTTTTCTATATGTCATACAGATTTAGAAAGGCATATGAATGTTTTCATTTGGAGACAAAATTTTGTTGTCTTTTTATTTGAGTCTGATATATGATTCCAGTATCTTGATGTGGAAATAAAATAAAAAAGAAACTAGAGAAGTCTTTATTTTGGTTGACTGCTTTTGTTTGAGTTTGAATTGAGTGAGGTTCATCTAGCCATAGCATTAAAAATTCCAGTAAGTCAAGCAGAAACCACAGAAAAATGGGTCTTAATTTATGTAGTCCAGAACTTTGAAACATATTAAATATAGAGTATATAATCTCAGAATCTTTCTCTTCCACTGTCTCCTAATTTCCCTCTCTCCTTTCCATTCCTTTTATCTTGCTTATAGGAAGCTTTGATGGCAGCTGAAATTAGCCAGAAGAACATTAAAAGACATAAAATTTTGGTAAGTATATAATTTTATTTTCTGTAACTTGCCTTTTGATAAATTTTAATGTGATTGAAAGTAATTTGAAAAGAATAGGTTCTTCCTACCTTTTGAGAATTTGTTTCAAACTAATTCTCTAACCTGTAAGATCAAAATATCTCATTTTATTGAATCAGTTTCTGCTTGTAAATAAGAAACTTTAACACCTGCTAGGAGGTAGTTTTAGATAATTTGGGAACTGTATTTGTGAAATACACTTTAAACACATAGCTCTCCAGTTATGTGTGCAGAAGTTTCTTAAAATCATAGGTGAAGTAACATTTTGGCAAAATTTACCAAAACTAGATTGCTTCAGTGTCTCCATAAGAACAGACTTGAATGATTTTGTTGTGGAGACTAATCTGGAACATCAAATACATTTTTACATTTTGGACTCTAAAAAAATAATAGTGACAGGAAAGTCCGTTTCATTGCTAACTGTGACAGTGAACATGCAGATGGAGAACAGAAAAGAAATCATATCCTTTGAGAGTGAAGAGTCCTTCAGGATCATCTAGCCCAGGACCTTGTTTTATAGATGAAAACTGGAAACTTTGTCTTTTGTGGCTATTTGGGCTTTAGACAAACTTCCTTCTGCCTGCACTCTCCCCACCTTAAACTTCTCTGTAAAACTCCACATGAAAGTATTGTTTCCCAAAGAGACTACAAATAAAATCATTCAGGTGCTAAAAGGAGAAGGCAGAATCAGAGGGTGGTTGTTTTCTCCCTCAGAATTGTGGAGAATAAGTAAAGATTATCTAAAAATGTTGCTGAAGACAGTCCAGCCAGTCAGAATTGTATATGTGAAGATGCAGAGATGTGAAACCGCTTGACCTGCTTGGATATGTGGGGCAGTTGAGGGATTTACAACTATAGAGGTGGTAAGAGCCAGCCCCGAAGGGCCATGTGTACTTAAGCTTGGCTTTGTCTTGGAAACTGGAGAAGCCAATTTACAGAAAGATATAGTGGTGGTGAGAATGGGTGAGAGGGAGGCAGCTAACTCAGAGATCAACTAGGAAATGTTTTGGTAACCCAGGTGGGAAGTGATGAGGACCTGCACAGTGCCAGTTGGAATGGAGAGGTAATGAAGGTTGAAAGGCATGGTAAAGTAGAATCTTCAGGACATGGTGACCGACTGTGTGGACAGGAGAATGAAAGCAAGAAGTCTAGGTTGACTCCTGTGCCTTGAGCTTGGTACTCTGGGTGGATGGTGTTGCCATTCACTGAGGAGAAATGAGGACTTCTAGTTTCAACACACTGAGTTTTAGGCACCTATACAACATCCTCTTGGAGCTCACAAAAGACATCTGGACTCAGAAATAGATTCACGAGAGTCATCAGCAAACAGTGTCAGTTGAATACCTAAGTTTGGTTTAGTCCACACAGAGTTGAGTATTTAGTGACAGAGAACAAAGAACAATGAGTAGAACCATCTGGAACAGTGACTTTCAAGGGATTGTGCATAAGAAACAGGTTTGGAACAACCAGATGGTGGTTGTGTTGTGAGAGCTAAGAGAGGAGAGAATTTCAGGATAGATACAGTTAAGCGCTTAGGTAGTTGAAGAAAGTAGGTCAAGGGTAAGACAAACCCACCTTGACATTTGTACTCTGAATTAGGTAATAGGAAAACAACTAGTGAGTTTCCCATATATGTATTACTTATTCTCAACATGGGATAGGGAGTGAAAAGTGAATAGGAGATTATGAAGTAGCGTAAAATACAGATTATAGGAAAGCAGATGTAGCTCAGGCAACTGGGCTCTCGCCTACTGTATGGAAGGTTGCTGGTTCTGATCCCAGTGCTTCCTAAAGAAGACAGCAAGTTGGCATGATCAGCAGGCACAGCAAACTGATGCAACAGCAGGTATGGCAAGCTGACACAACAAGAGACATAAGAAAAAAGATAACGAGATACACAGCAAAACAGGGAGCAGAGGTTCCTGGTGCCTCCTAAAGAAGACAGCAAGCTGATGCAATGGGCCAGAGCAGTGAGCTGACACAAGATGATGCAAAAAGAGATGCAGGGAGGAACATAATGAGAGACACAACAAAGCAGGAAGTAGAGGTGGCTCAAACAATTAGGCACCTCCCTACCAAATCAGAGGTCCCTGGTTCTGATCCCAGTGCCTCCTAAAGAAACAAGGAAAATGAACATACACAGCAAGTGAAAAACAACAATAGGGTGGGGAGAAATAAACAAAATAAGTCTTTAAAAATATATAGAGAGAGAGATTTTAAGGTTGATTGTGAAGTGGAATAGTGAACACTAATTGGAAGGCTGTGGCATCATGGGAAGCTAGTTATCGGGTGTTTTGTGTAAGAAAGACACTTAAACTTAAGCTTATACTAAGGGAAAAGAGGTAAAATAGAGGTTGAAGTTGAAGGAGTACAAGGAAAAGAGGATGAACAGCAGAATAAGTTTGATAGTGGGGGGAAAGGGGGTTGGACATGAAGAAAGCAGGTTGGAGGGACTGAACCTTGCAGAAAGATCATCCATAGATACTGTGATTTGTGATATTTTCAGAGAAATAAATTTGGGAGCCCCTTCTTTTTTATCACTAGTTCTAACAGATTTGAAATATGATTTCCTACATAATAGTCATTAAAGTAAAATTTCAGTAAACTGAAAATTGGGGGTATTTCTCTTTCCTCTTAAAATGGGGATGTCCTGTACTTCAGTTATATATGGAATTTTTCTTCCAACCATATCTGTCATCCAGGAAGAAATTTCTCATAAGCTTTTGGTACATGAAATAAAAGTTTAAATTCAAATTTTGTTATATATACAAGTTTAAGCTTCTTGTGAAAATGCAATTGGTAGAAATAATATTTCAGGGAAGCGGATGTTGCTCAAGCAATTGTGCTCCCATTTGCCATACAGGAGGTCCAGGGTTCGATACCCAGGACCTCCTGGTGAGGGCACGCTGACCCACATGGAGGGCTGGCCCATGCGAAGCGGTGGCCTGCGCAGGAGTGCCAGCCCACATGGAGAGCTGGCGAAGCAAGATGAAGCAACAAAAAGATACAGAGGAGAGACAGGAAGAGACACAGTATCAGGGAGCTGAGGTGGTGTAAGAGAATGATCGCCTCTCTCCCACTCTCGGAAGGTCCCAGGATCAGTTCCCTGAGCCTCCTAATGAGAATACAAGCAGACACAGAAGATCACAGAGTGAATGGACACAGAAGGCAGACAACCTAGGGGGGTGGTATATAAAATATTATATAAGGGAAACGGACTTTGGCCCAGTGGTTAGGGCGTCCGTCTACCACATGGAGGTCCGCGGTTCAAGCCCCGGGCCTCCTTGACCCATGTGGAGCTGGCCCATGCGCAGTGCTGATGCGCGCAAGGAGTGCCCTGCCACACAGGGGTGTCCCCCGCGTAGGGGAGCCCCACGCGCAAGGAGTGCACCCATAAGGAGAGCCGCCCAGCGCGAAGGAGGGAGCAGCCTGCCAAGGAATGGCGCCACCCACACTTCCCGTGCCGCTGATGACAACAGAAGCGGACAAAGAAACAAGACGCAGCAAAAAGACACAGAAAACAGACAACTGGGGGAGGGGAAGGGAATTAAATAAATAAAAATAAATCTTTAAAAAAAATAAAAATAAAATATTATATAAAATAATATTTCATAAGGAGTCATAGGGAAATCAAGCAAAACCATCCCCCCTGTGCACCTGATGACACTAGTCACCCCAAATCCTTTCAGAACCAAGGTGTGGGTAAGTGAATAAATATAATTGCTGAAGCCAATCACTTCACTGCTCTGAAGCCCTGTTTCTTTATCTGTGAACTCCTACGTTTTAATTACATGTTTTTCTGAGCTCACATTTACTTTAGCATTAACTTTAATATTTATTTCCCTTTAATATGAGAGCCTGTAGTTTCATTTTTCTTATAGCATTTCTTGAGGCTTGGATTAGAGAGGACAGGTAGCTAGCTCCCTTTTTCCAGATGAAGGCCCAAGAAACATCCTCATATTCAGTGAAAACATGAAATTGTTGGGTCATGTTTCTTTATTGGAGATTTCTTTGCGAGAGAATCTCTTGGGAGGACCAGATTAGAAGCCTTTAAAAAATAATCACTTTTTTTTTAAAGATTGAGATTTCTGAAATTCATGAAACCACAAACAAGTACATTTAAAATGAACATGTTTGAGGGAGTAGCAAGGATAATTAAATAAAGCAAATTAAAACACACAAACATTGCAGTCAGTAGTGCTAATGTGACCTCAACATCATGGCCTGCTCAGAAATCAAGACTAAACATTTTAGTTGTTCTAGTTGAATTATGACATTCCTTCATTTAATTTTCCCTAGGATATCGGCTTGGCATATATAAATCACCTGGTGGAGAAAGGAGAGTATGACATAGCAGCACGGTAATAATGACATTTTCACAGTTATTTGTTACTATACGTAGAAATGACCAGTGTAATAGTTTTGTAGATGCTGGCAGATGAGGCTCCTGGGTCAGAGGTAAAGGACTCATCTCAGTGATAGCAGGAAACACAGTATTGGCATTTGTGCCAATTCCCTGAGCCCCATTTGCCACAAGGCACCATATAGAGGGCCAGGTGACTTTGCACATCCAGTGGTTTGTGTTACAGGAGAGGAGACCTGAGCTTAGGGTATCTGAATCTTTTATAGTGGGCAGTAAGTCTGCCTGACCTTTGCTCCAGAGGAAAACATTATTGTACCAGACAGTTATCAAACCTGTCCTTTGTTCTGGAGGGACACACTATCTTTATCCTCTAATACCCAAGACTGTTCGCTCTACAGATGTCCTGGAGAAGATGGTCCAGTTCAAAGGGAGGCAGTGCCTCTGCTCATAATTTATGCAGAAATGCAAGAGGCTCAAGAAGAATTGTCTCCCAACAGAAGGGTGGTAATTAAATGGAAGCAATATCTGTCTGTAGTGGACAGAAACTTCTGTGGTGGTTGGGATCTGTGTGACTGGCTCCTGCTCTAGCTTTGCAGTTCCCGTCCACTTGACCACATGGAAGCTCTGGAAGCAAGACTGTGAGGCCTACTTTTAGGCCCCTTGAGATTTAAGAAAACCTGTGTATCTCTTGTTTGAAACAAGGTATCCTTCACACATAAACAATTATTCCTCCAGATTATATACTCTGCTAGGATTCTGATGTTCTGCAGTCTAATTTTGTAGTCCACTTTCTTAAGCAGTTCAAGACTGGCACCTTTGGTTGGAGATTCATATGATGAGATTCCTTCAAGGCAAGAAAAGCCCCCAAGTTAGCAGTGGCCATCTGGATAAATAGGGAATTCAGAACAGGAATATCCTTGGGAAAACCCCTTATTGTAGTCCTTTGTACTAATTTTCATAATTTCTGTCCAACTTGTGTAGGCAACAAAAATGCATGTGTGTGCATTGGCACTTAGGATAGAAATTTTTTAAAAATCTGGACTGAGAGATATATCTAACTACTTGGGAAAATGTCTACTTATTCTATTTCTCTTCTATTTTTTACTATAATTTCTTTCTTCCTGGGATGTTTTTACTGGCAGCAAATGCCAAAAAATTCTTGGGAAAAATGCAGCACTCTGGGAATATGAAGTTTATAAATTTAAAGAAATTGGACAACTTAAGGTAAGCAAAGCTTTATTTTTAACTCTTAATCTTTAGATGTAATATATTTATATTGAGATGGAAATAAAGTTAAAAGACTCTAGTAGTCAGTTCTCTGTGGGGAAGTATTATCTAAGATGGAAAAAAATCAAACTTTTAGAAATTAATTTCATTTTATGGGTATAAAATAATATATATGTGTGTATGTGATATGTTTATATGTGTTTTTATTCTTATCTCCTTCTAGTCCTTTCTGTGTTCATAGGAAGTTTTCATGTTTTCTTTTTTTCACTTTTATTTTTTTATATATCAGCTTTTTTTTACTTTATTTTTATAGAAGTTTTAGATTACAGAAGAGTTACATTGAGAATAATAGGGGATTCCATATACTCACCGCCTCATATTTTCCCCTATTAATAGTATCTGATGTTACTATGTGTATTTTTTTTACAATTGATGAACAAATATTGAAGCATTGCTACTAACCATGGTCTATAGTTTGCATTATGGTTTGTACTTTGCACTGTACAATTTTATATGTTTTGACAAAATGTTTAATGGTCTATATCTGTCATTTGCATGCAGAATAATTCCAGGGCCCTGAAAATGCCCTGTGCTCCACCTGTTATTTCCTCCCCCTCGACTCAGAACCTCTGGTAACCACTACAGCTGCAAACAAAACAGTTCCTTCCATCTGCTTTATATTATTTTTAATGAAAGTGGGAAACAGATAGGGTCTCATCCAGTAGATTGTAAAATATAAGGTATAAGGTTTGGTTTTTTTCCCCCAGATTTACTGAAGAATTCATGTATTTTTAGTTTTTACAGCTCTAAGGAATGATTTTATTTCATTTTTTATCTTTCAACTTAGTTGAAAATATCCAAATCAATCAATATAGTATTCCTATGTTTGGTTCATACATTTTGTTTAAATTTTCTATATTTGTGGGCCTTTTGAGTGTCCTCTTGGAGTTATAAAAATGCTCTTAAAAATTCTTGTTTACACAGCTGGTCAGTCCAATGACTCCTCCTGTACTTGCCCCATAAATGTTACTCTTTCCTGGAGGTCCCCCAAGGACATAGTCTCATAGTGTTTGCTGGGCTGCCCCCGGGAGATCTTATCCATTTCTGTGGCCATGTTTTATCCTGATGGTTCTATAACCCAGACCTCTCTTTTGAGTACTATATCTGTCTTAGTTTGCCAGGGCTGCTCTGTCAAGTACATTGGCTTAAACAACAGGAATTTATTGTCTCACAGCTTTGGAGGCTAGAAGTCCGGAATCAAGGTGTTGGCAGAATCCGGCTCTCTCTGAGTCTTTAGTGTTCTGGTGGTAGCTTACTGGTGGTCCCTAACACAGTCTCTGCCTCTGTGACATGGCCATCTATCTCCTGTCTCCCACTCACTCCTCTGTTTATAAGGACTCCAGTCATATTGAATTAAGACCCTCTCTGATTCTGGCTGGCCTCATCTTAATAGAATCTCAGAAGGGCCTATTGTTTTAGTTTGCCAAAGAGCTGCTGATGCAAAGTACCAGAAATGTGTTGGCTTTTATGAAGGGTGTTTTGGGGGGTAAAAACTTACAATTCCAAAGCCATGAAAACTCCAAACTGAGGCATCATCAGAAATGCTTTCTCACCAAAGTTTACTACTGTTGATCTGGCATGTTGCCACGTGGTGCAGCAAGATGGCCACTCATCTCAGCTTTCTCCTGAGGCTCGCCCCTTCCTCTTGAGCTGCTCCGTGGGCCCAGCCTCTTGGGGCTTTGTGCCTAATTGACCCTCTCACATGGCAGGATTAAACATGGCGGCTTCCTTTACCTTTGCCTGTCTGAGTGAGTCTCTCTGTGTTTCCGTTTGTATCAGACCAAGAAAGGGGGTGGAGACTCCACCTGAGTCACACCTCACTGACATAGTCCACTCAAAAACCCTAAAGCGATATTATCAAGTAATCTAATCAAAGGTCCTTCAACTGAATTTAATGCAATCAAAGGATATCACCACCCAGAGGAATAGATCAGTTTACAAATATAATATTTCTCTTCTTGGGATTCATTAAATAATTTTAAGCTGTCACACCCAGTTACAAGTGAGTTCACATTCTCAGGACAGGGATTAGGACTTGAACGTGTTCATTCTATAACAGTATCCATATTTCCAGCTGTGTGGTGGCCATTGTTCCTTAGGTATATTGTTGATAACTTAATGTGAATTCATTTTACTTCCCAAATTTAGTCCTTTCTCCTTTTAATCTGTGTTCATGACATCATAACATACCCATTTCCATACTAACTGTCTCAAAGCCATTGCCCTTAACTTGCAATTCCTGTCAGTTTTACCTTGTTAATACCAACTGGGTCCCCTTCTTCCTTTCTAGTACCACTGCCTTAGCTTTCACCTGAGCTATTACAATGGCCTTCTGATAGATCTACAGGCATCCCAACACAGACTTAGCTTTTTTAAAAATAAATCTGAATTCTCCCTTCTCTAATCTTTGTTGTTTCACTCCTGTCCTTAGGGTAAAATCTAAAATCCTTCCATGATCTTACTTCCACCCTCCTGTCCAGGCTTCTGTCCCTTCAGGGACCCCATCTCACATCTCTGAGCTTCCTGACCTCCTTAGAAAATGCTAGGAGAATGCTTGTTTGTGCTGTTCCCCTGCCAAAAGTGCCTTGCCCTTTCTTTTCTTTCCTGGTAGACCTAGGGCCTATGTGGTCTGTCTTCCATAGTGCTTCAGATGCAAGAGTCCCCTCTGCTCACCACAACACTTCTAACACTTACCACATAATATCACAGTTATCTGCTTAAATGTCTGCTCATCTTCCATTTGGGGCTGTGAGCTCCTTAGGAATGAAGACGCTAGCTCTGTGTCCCCTCTGTAAAGGGTGATGTTTGGCTCATAGTGCACTACAGTTATTTAACAGTATTTGGAAATTTGACTTTGACACAGCACTGATAATATCCAAAGAGCGTTAAGTTCTACTCCCCGCAATTTCAAAAGATAATTGTGAGTTTTTGAAAGATTTAAATAATATAGGGAAAAACAGATAACTAGAAGATCTATATTCCTTTTTACTTGAGAGGTTGACTTTTATAATCTCTATGACCTCTTCCCGCCTATTATTTAGATTTTTATTAATTCATAAGGAAAAACAGGAGGTAAAGGTTAGCCTAGGCACTTTTTTTGTTCTTCATTAATACATGCATTTATACATATATACTTTCAAAAATATATTGTTATAAGAAAGTAGAGTATATTTGAATCTTTTGTCTTTATACTAATTTTCCAAGTAGTCTGCTACCTTAAATTTTAAAAGCAAAAATATATGTTTATGTTTTATCAGTAATTGAAATTCAATTTTGTTTTGTCACTTTTGAAGGATTTTTTTTTTTTCCTTTTCCTTCCCTAGGCTATTAGTCCTTATTTACCAAGAGGAGATCCAGTTCTGAAACCACTCATCTATGAAATGATATTACACGAATTTTTGGAAAGTGATTATGAGGTATGGAATTCTAACATGGTAAAATGTACTTGTTCTCAAAGGAAAATATTAAGAAATATAGAAAATTGTACAATGGAACAATTGGTTCAAAGGAAACAGATTTGCAGGTGCTTGTGATAGATGAAGGTAAGGTAGATGAACTCTGATGATAACTAGTATTTGTGGAGAATGCATATTCTTAATGATTTTTAAGGATTCTTTAAAGTCGTCTCCTTGAGAAACTAAAGAAAAACAGGGAAGTGTGGTTTTGTGGATTTCATGAAAAGAATAACTGCTACTGTTGATACTTATACTACCCCTAAAGAAGTTAGCACTTCCTAAAATATGAGACTCCATTTTAAGTTCACCAAAGAAGGATTAAAGAGAAGTTATGGAATGGAGTGGAGAAGGAAATTTGAAAATGATCTACTTGGTTATTGAAGACAGACGGTATATTGTATTAAAACATAGTACAAGGATAAAGATAGTGCATATACTGTTTTCCTACTATACTCTGCACTTTTGCATGCATATTGCCATTTTAAACTCTAAACACTTTGAGAAAAGTAATATTCCAATTTTACAGATGAAGAAACCAAAGATTAAAGAAATCAAATAACTTCGCCAAAGATGTGTGTTTAATAAATAGTCATGCCAGGACTTCAGCTTAAATTTAGTGTTTCCAAGTACCCAAGGTGAATTGTAATCTTTAAAGTTTGTTCATTTAACGAGCATTTATTCAGAAAGCTTCTGTTAAGTGTGTGTTATATTCCATGAAGGAACTAGACCAGGAGTTCTTAACCAGGGGCCACAGGGTCTGTGGGAAGATTTCAGGAGGTCTTGAGCTTGAAATGAAAAATATTAACTTCTTATCTTTATTTTCTCTGACATCTAACTGAAATCTAGCATTTCCGTCACTTAAGAATGTATTCAATAAATTACAGTAGTATTCCTTTCATAGCACATTACAGTTGTTGCGTATCTCAAAAAATCACTTATGCTCATCCATGTTTTGAAATTACGGTAGTTGTTAGACCCAATGCTGGTTGAGTGTCATAAATCTGTCTGCTGCTACTTTCTGAGAAGGGGTCCATGGTTTTCACCTGACTGGCAAAGGGGAGCGTGGGACAAAAAAGGTGAAGAACCTTTGTGCCAGGTACTAGATATTCAGATGTGAATGAAATGATGCCTGTTTAGATGAGTAGCCCATGGTCTAAGTCATGAGTTCTTAACCGTTTTTGTTCTTAACCTTTGCCAGTCAGGTAAAAATCATGGATCCCTTCTCAAGATGTAGCAGCAGGTGGTTATATGACACTCAACATCGGAAGTCAGAGAAGAGATAATAAGATGGTTTTTTTTTAATTCAAGCTCACAGACCCCTTGAAATCTTTCCGTGGACTCCATGGGCATCCGTGGACCCCTGGCTAAGAACCCCTGCAGTTTAGAACATGGTCTCTCTTCTGGTAACACAAATTTTTGTTCAGTTATTTTCACCAAGGTATTCCTGGATATATGAGAGCCAGGCATCTTGGTGCACATGTGACCTGTATATTTCCTTTACTTTCGTAAGCCTTATATCCTTAGCATAGAAGAGATGAGGTGCTTCGGCATGAATTAAAATAATCTCACACTTTCCTTTGTACCTATCAGGGCACTGTGAACCTTCAATATGATGGGGCCAGAGGGTCCTCACCTTCTCCTGCTAGCAAGTATTATATCATAACCTAGTCTCCTCTAACAGCATGGATCTGCTTGTTTCTAGATCTGGAAAGATTTTATGGTAATAGTTTCTACCATGTGTTTCTGGGTACCAGCTGACATTGGCTAGAGGCATGGTTCCTTTTCGTTTCCTGTTCAGTTAAGTTCAGTTCAATAAATATTTGGAACCTACCAAGATCTAGCTGAACCAAGTGCTCAGTTGGATCTAAGAGAAATAGTAAACACTGTCCTAGTCTTAATAGGGTTTACTAACTGGGAAGACCACATTAATACTCTTTTAGCAATTGCAAAATAAGTAAGACAGAACAGTATGTTTTAAACGAGATCTAAAAAGAGAGAGGGCATTATTGGCCATAATTATTAGAAAAGGTTTCTTCAGTGATTAAGTGGACTTCTGGTATGCGCTGAGGATGCAGAGTGGCTGTCATAAATATTCTATCCTTGTACATCTTTCCAGAAGAAAGAGAATTTTGAGTGTTCTGTGAAAATGATGGAAGGGACTGTTAACTTTATTCAGAAATACTGGAGTATTCTACTTTTCCTATTTTCGTAGTAAGGTAATCTAGGCTTTAAATTTTTTTTTAATTTTTCATGATTTTATGATTCATTCACAGGATTCAACTCTTACTTTTTCAAGTAACTTTTAAATCGTGTCATCAGAAGTATCCTATTGACTCATATCTGGAAGACTTTTGACTGAGGCTGAAAAAAATCAGCACAGTCTAAAACATAAACATGACTGTTTTAGAGCTTGTAGGTTTTTTCTCCTGAATGTTTTTAGGGTACCTGCCTGGCCAGTACTGTAAGAAGGCTATAAATAATTTGCTTTTACTGTCATAAGCACTGATTTAAAAATATGTATTTTAGCTACCAGTATTCTTAGTTTAATGTTTAATTCCAAATTAAATTGTCACATAATTGATCGGATACCAGTGTTCAGTAACAATACTTTTTAATCACGTATCATGGAGATGAAAATTTTGTGCTGCAGTATAGAGCACTAAAGGTCAGATTTAAATAAATAAACTGTACTTCTGTGGAACATTGACTTCTGAATTTACTCATTTTCCTAAAAAGTTATGAAATAACAGTGTTTTCTTAGAATTGATGATGCTCTTTGACTTTTTTAGGGTTCTAGCCAAACAAATATGGCCCTGCATCTTAATATACACCCAAACAGAATTGTTTTAAATAACTAAGCTTTGTTTCATAAAATTAATGACAAAAGATATAAGCACATTAAAAGTGAGGTGATTTCTATGGCATTTCATTCAATGAATACTTTTTAACCTTTTATCATTTTAATGGGTACTGATTTTATCATATCAGCTCCCTAATGACTTTGTCCTCTAATTAATAATTATGGTCACAGGGGTGATTTCATCAATATTTCTTAGCAGAGAAAAGCCTAACATGGAATGTAATGAATGTTTATTTCTGTTTATGTTGGAGTCATCATTTTGTCAGGCAGTATGATCAGACTTTTTGTTTTATTTTACATTAGAAGTTGGCTGTACCGTGAAGCCATTGCATGGTAGGGGAAAAGAGTGAAATGGAGTCAAGCCTTCTTCTTGCCCTGAACAGTGTTATTCCTGATTTGGGGGTTCCTGGGAGCTGTCGGTTTTTGGGGTGGAAATATTTTGGGATTCTTTGCCATACATTGCATACAGTCTTATGAAGACAAGAAACTTGATGCACCTTAGCAGTTTTTTTCAGAGAACATTTTAGTGTTCTGGTTTAACAGTTTTGTGACATCATCTTTACTTAATAAATCTCTTCCCCAAATCCCTCAAGTCAAAATATAATAATGTTAATATATACTAAAGTTGCAATTTCAAAGAGAAAATGAATAGTCTATTATTCAGATCCTTGCCGTCCTGCCTAGGGGTTACTTTAGTAAAAAGTGGGTGGACTTTCAATGGAGACTATATTCCTGATACTTTTGTGATTTTTCTTACCCAATCTGGTGCTTTACAGAAGCAACTTCTGCCAGATTGTTTTTGCTTCTAAATAGCATTTATATAAATTCAAAGTGTTCATTTAAGGCAATACTTGAATTATCACTTGATATTAATAAATTAATTTTTTTCAATAATATAACCATTTTTACTTCTATTTGCTATCTTTTAAATACCTCAAAAGGTTATTTTACCCTAAACATTGTCAGGGATCTATAAGTAAACTGCTCCCAGCATACTGTGAATTTTAAACCCTGAGGGTTAAAGTTCAAGGATCAGGATGGCAGAGGCTATAGTAGGTAATAACCAAGAATAGGATAAAGGTAAACAGATCTCCAAGCCCCAATATTTTAGATCCAAAGATAGCCAAGGTAAACACTAGAGAATAAGACTTGAGCCAAAGTCCCAAATTCAAAACAAAACTAGGGTTAAAAGCCAGAGTGGAAAAAGGACAAAGATAGAAACTTGTCAAAAAGTAGGATATCAGGATTTTCTGAGTAGATTATTTATAAACCCACAAAAGATGGTTTCACTGCAGGAACAGCCTGGTCCCGAGCAGGCCCACCATGTACAGTTGTCCTGGATGTGCAGTGCACAACTACATCTCAGCCCAGACCTGAAGTACATAGAAGGTAGTGGGGAAAGCAGCTGAAATTTTATAGTTAGTCAGAATGTGGAAGGAACAAGTCAAATCTAAAGTCTACCTGTGCAGGAGGACTTCAGGGAAGGAGCAGGGTCTCTTTCTTAGTTGTGCATTTCCTAAAACGAAGTGGAAGGTCCCACCTACTTCCCGGGCATGTTAAATGGAGGTTATCAAGCAAAAACTCTCCCTGCCCCCATTTCCCACCCCCAAATCCCTAGTTTAAAAACTGATGAGATGATTATTCACTGACAATGTTTTTACCTCTATTTTTTTTTTTAATGTTACGTTCAAAAAATATAAGCAGTCTCCATATACTCCCCCCACCCCCGTCACCCCACTCCTCCCACATCAACAACCTCTTTCATTATCGGGGACATTCATTGCATTTGGTGAATACATTTTGGAGCACCCATGGATAATGGGTTACATTGTAGTTTACATTCACCCCCATACACTGACATTTTAATTGTAAAATTGTTTGGTCTGTTATATGAATGCTTCCAAACATTGTTTCAACTCGTTGGATTGTTGTCCTATTTGAAGAATGTTCTTCTTCTGTTTGTCCTCCTGGTTAGGGTTTTGCCACATTGATCCGAGAATGGCCTGGGGATCTGTATAACAATTCAGTCATAGTTCAAGCAGTTCGGGATCACCTGAAGAAAGACAGTCAGAACAGGACCTTACTTAAAACCCTGGCTGAATTGTGAGTATATTTTAATGCTTCTCTTTTCAAATCAAACGACTTCATAAGTTTTTCATATTGTAGAGTCCACCAACTCTGAGTGGGGAAGAGCCATAAGGGGGAACCTCTTATTTCTCTTCATTCACTAGTTGATTAAAAAAACTTCAACTAGAAGTAAGGGAAAGGTACGAAAGTATGCTGTTCTATTGGGTTTTGCTGCACAGTGGAGAGGAGGTGCAGGCAGCCACAGCTGCTAGAGGCCGCGGTTAGGGGCGGGAGTGTGCCGGGTCTTAACCACACAAGCTAAAGGCTCTCCCAGGGAGGGAGGCCCTCAGTTTGTTATTCTTGGATTTGCAAGTCAGTTCGTCTCTCAAACTTCAGATTCCAAATCTTTAAAATTACAGGTGTCAGTCCCTTATGGAATTATTTTCAGTTTTAAATGAGATATCATAAAGGGCTAAGCATTGTGGCTGACAGAGTCAAGTCTCAGAAGATGGAAGCTGCAGTGTAGAGAATGTGTTCTGTATTTATTGGGCAACTTCAGTAACCCAGGCTTTGTGCTAAATGCCAGTGAAACACGGAGAACTAAGATACACTCTTACCTTGAGGAGCTTTGTCTACTGAAACGAGAAACCTTCTGCAGGATACTCAAGCAGAGTATTCCTACCTCACCCCTGGTCTGCACTCCCATGACCTCAGACCACCTTCTCCAATCTTCTTCCATCTTTTTTTTTTCTTGTTTTTATTATCTTTTTTAAAAAAAATATTTACATCACACAATTTATTACATTAAAAAATACAAGAGATTCCCATATACCCCACTCCCTACACCCCCCACTCCTCCCACATCAACAACTTCTCTCATTAGTGTGGTACATAGATCTGCCATATCTATTCCACTTCTGGGTTTATACCCCGAAGAGCTGAAAAGAAGGACACAAACTGAAATACGTACACCAATGTTCATAATCGCTTTATTCACTATTGCCAAAAGTTCGGATCAACCCAAGTGCCCATCAGCAGATGAATGGGTAAACAAAATGAGGGAAACACATACAACGGAATACTACTCAGCTGTAAAAGGAATGCAGTACTAACACATGGGATAACGTGGCTGAATCTTGAGGACCTTCCTCCTCCATCTTTTAAAAATGGCCTAGAATTCAGGACTGTTCACGGCTTTCTGCAGAGGGAATTGTGTCTGTGGCATTCTGAATTGGAAAAGTAATCATTTTTTCTTGTTCTGTGTGTTCCTTGGATCCTGTAGGGCTGTTAATAGTGGACTTACAGCACAATTTAGGTTCAGGTAGCTTTGAGGAGCTGACTTAGGAACATAATCAGTGTGAAAAACACTGTTTCAATGGAAAATCACATCTCAATTTTATGCAACCCTCTTACAAATGAGCTTTTGGTATATAACCCTGATTTCTGCTGAACACTTCTTGTAAGCATTACTTGATTTTTCTATTACTAAAATGAGGATTTCTTTCATTTTAGATCATAGTTTTTTGCCTGCTATATAAATTTTTGTAATAAAATTTTGAAACAGAGCCCCCAAATAGAATTTTTATAACTTGAGTATTGTACGTTTTCAAAAATTTGGGTGAGACAAGAGGTAAGGTTTTGAAAAAGAAATACTTGTTTGTCACATCTAGTTATTTGCCAAGGAGGTTTTCAGTTTTGAATCTTATAAAATAGATTTTTTTAAAAATTAGAATTGTTGATGAACCTTAGTGTAAAAACTTTTGTCTTACCAGATACACCTATGACAAAAACTATGGCAACGCTCTGGAAATATACTTAACATTACGACATAAAGATGTTTTCCAGCTGATCCACAAACATAATCTGTTCAGTTCTATCAAGGATAAAATTGTTTTATTAATGGATTTTGATTCAGAGGTAATGTGCTTCTTATTTTAATACCGATACATTATTTTTATAATTTCAGATTTTTAACAATTAGGTATACATGCAAATGCTAGGTGGAGTAATGGATCACATCGCTTGGCTGCAACTGATGAGGCATAGAGCTGTGACCCTTGCTAAATGTTGTTTAGTTGTTCTGGGAGCTGGTATTCAGGAATTCTTCCCTTGATATGATTATCCTGTGAGAACAATCATAATTTGATGTAGAACTTTAAAATATAGTGTGTGTGATTTTTAGTAAAACATTTCGTGTAAGTCATAGAAATAAAGAAACAGACCATATGCTTTGGCTCTTTTAACCCTCCTAATTGTATGTCCTGGAATTGAAATTTTAAGAAAAATTAGTTTTTGATCCACTTATTGCAGTTTTATTCTTTGACATTCACACATTGAACATGTGACATTTCCTTTGGTCTCAGTTGATGCTCAGGTACAGACATATGGACTGTGTTATTTTATTGTAGAACAAGTTTCGAATAGTGAGTCACTTGACTAATGAGGGGACCCAGCCTCCATAGTGCACAGTGGCTCCTGTAAAGTGATGCAACCTGTATTTTTTAAAAGAGGCTAATGACAGGTGCTGGTGGTGGAAATAAAGAAGTTCTCCAAACACAGTAATTCTTATTCAGAAAATTGAAATTTTAGATACATCAAAGAATAGGATTCTTAAGGCTCCAAAAGGGCTACTTGCATTTTTCAATTATATTTTACTGTATTTGGGGGTATTGTGTGCTATATTAGTTTCATAAACTAAATCTTAATTTTGATAGGAGTAAACTATACTTCTTTCTGAAAGATGCTTTTGGCCCTTTCTTAGTACTGAATCCATCATGTCTTGAGGGACTGCAGCTCTACCGAAAGTTAGTGCAGTTCTGAGGAAGCTTAGGTACAGAGGTTCTGCTTCTCTGGCAGATGACGATTAAGAGGAAGAGATGCTTATATCAGAATGAATTGTCTTTCCCGCCATAGCCAACGTTTCCTCTGCCTGACACCCCTCTCATGTGTCTGGAGAGCCTAGTTTTGCATATGTAGCTGTGGAAAAAAAAGATGAGGAGAATGAGCTGAAACTAATTGTTTTTCAAAGATATGAACTGAAGTTAAGGAGTCTTACAGTTTTCTAATTAGACCTCAGGAATAATCTGTTGCGATATTCTCATATTTCATAGCAAAATAAAAGGATAAACTCTTTGGGACACATAGCAAGGGAGGAAGTTTCAAGTCAAGACCCACGTATTTTGCGTGAGCCTTGTGGGCTTTCTTCCCACTGCCTCTTGTTTTAAACAGTGTCTAGTTTGTGTTTCCTGAATGTCAAGGTGGTTACTGTAAATGCTAAAAGACCATAAACTTTATATGCTTTCTGACACTTGGGGGTCTTTTTATTTTTCTGACTCATCCTTTTCTCCAGCTCCCTGTATCTGAGATCTCACAGGGTGGTTCAGTCAAGGGTCAGGGGGCCAGAATTCTTACAGGACTGGTAATGAGATGCCCTTTACTACCTAGAGTCACAGGGAACCCAGGAGGGCTGAGACTTCAAAGAGGCTAGACTTCGTGCCATCAAGATGTTTTGTATTTAGTAACTATAGGAAGACACCATTTGAGAAGTATGCGTAATACACAGGCCTCAGATTTAGACACATTTGAAAATTCACACCTTTACAAATATCTCACGTAATTGCCATTTGAAAGCTAACGACCTCCTTAAGTATAGAAAATAAGCCCTCCTCCTTTAACCATGGTGGCATTACAATACTTAGTTTAATGTCCTCTTTTTATATGGCAAATTTCAGTAATTGTAGCAATTTTTATGTTTCAGAAAGCTGTTGACATGCTTTTGGACAATGAAGATAAAATTTCAGTGAGTATCTTGTTTTTCTATGTATTACCAGAGCTGTTCTGGGACCATGACAGCCATAAAGAAGAGAGATTTTTATGACATAAATTTGCAATTGTGTTTATGGCCTCATAACTCTACATTTAAATTTTCTTTTTTCCTGTAGATTAAAAAGGTCGTGGAAGAATTAGAAGACAGACCAGAGTTGCAGCATGTGGTGAGCATAGCAACCTTCTTCTCTTGCCCCTTTGATCTACTGCTGTGGCAAACCACCACTCAGTGTTGGCAAGAGGATACTGGAGTGTCCTCCCAAGGAGATTAACACTCATCTTGGAGGTTGACCATAAACCTTATTCTACAATTATGCTGTGAATCTCATGCTAGGGATTAATTATGGAGCAGGCACTAGAAATTTCACTCACAATTGAATTGTGACCAAAAAAGCCAAAATGTTATTCTGTGTATCTTTGTGATAACATATAGAGGTTTGGAATAAGCACCTTTCTTCTGTAGTTACCATTCAGTATAATTATGGTATCAATTACAGCAAAGGCGAGTACCCCAGTGTGCATCGGGGAGGTATTAAGTTCTCATGTTGAAGAAATACCCTGTAAACCATTCTGCTCCCAGGACCCAGGATGCTGAAGAGCTGAGCCTCATTTTTTTGTCCCTCTTCCTGACACTGGCTAATCTCATTTGCCTTATGTGGTTTAGGTTGCTATGCTACCAAGGCGCTACCAAGGCCCATTTTTCTGGATTTCCCTGGAGGCTACATGGTCCTCTGCATTGCTGTCATCATGGGGATAAAGCAAGAATAGATGTTTTCTGGGCCCCTTAAAAAAAGTAAGAGAGTTTTAGTTGAAAATAGGCATTGTACCAAGAGGACTATGGGTAGTGAACTTAATGAGTGCACTTGTATCCTTGTCCACCTCCTTGCACCCCAGAAGGAGGCAAGGAGCAGAGCTATTTTCTTTCAAAGTCAGTTCAGTACTCCAGGATAGAAATATGATACTTTTTTCCCCACCGCAGGGGTGGTACAGATGCTATCACTGTGTTGTTAATGCGTGAGACTCTCAGGATTATCTGCTTACCCAAGCAAGGCTCCACTATGCTGACTATCTTGGGAATTTGTTTGTAAAGCAATGATTTCTGGCCTACTTAAGCCATGAGACAGGATTATGGGCAGGAGGTATCTGTGCGACAGTATAATTAGTGCCGTGGTGAAATGGTGGCAGGGCCCACACTAAAATGGTTCATCTTCCCTGTCAGGCAGTGTAATGTCTCTATAAATTCGGCCCAGCAGATATGACAGAGCCTCCCTATCTTTTCGCACCTCTGGAAAACAGGCCCGTGCATTACAGCTCACGGACTGACCCCTCTGCCCGTGGGGACTGGCAGTGGTCTCCCATCAGCCCGGCGTGGCGGTGTCGTGCCTCAGCTCGGCAGATGCACCCCGTCTGCCTTGTCTTGCCTCCGCTTCTTGCCTTCGGGAGACATCAGCCTTTCACCTGAGGAGTGGTTTCCTAATGTGCATAGGTCATGGCTTGGCTTCTTTAGAGACTATCTACAACAGCGAATGTCACACATCAGCTGGGCTTCAGTGGCAGGCTAATGCTTGGTTTATTATGAACCAAGAACCTCAAACAGCCACTGCAGTGCGAGTGCATTTTCTGCGATGAGTCTGATTAAGCTCTCCCTTCCTCCTTTGGGTCTTGGGGTTTTTGTTTACATTTGACCTTAACTAAACATGGAACATTGATTTCTGACTTTCTGTGTAATATATTGATAGACTTTAATCTTGCCTGGAAGGAAGGAGAAAGTGAATGACTCACTTCCTCTGGGGTCCATTAGCTCTATCCGACAGCTGGGATAAGGAATCCGTTTTTGCTGAAGAGCTCAGAACACCTGTAATTGCTTGATTTTTACTCATGTCTGCCTGACAGCAAATGAGCACATGTTGCTGTCTCCACCTATTGCTCCTTAAGTGGTTTGTTTTTGATGCCACTGTAATAGGTAGCATTTCACTGTAAACACAGATACTACTGAGACTTAAAAAAGAGGAAATGTAGAATGTATGAAAATCAATTTAGTGCTTGCTACTTGAGAGCATATGCTTGCCAATGACTGTACCCCGTTCATGTATAAGAACAGAATTTTTAGGATCTAGGAACAAACACTAATCAAACATTTTAGTTTTGAGGTGTAGCAGATGAAGATGACAATAGTAACATTATTTTTATCATTTCCATAATGTTAATAAATGCCAAGCATGGCTCTTAGTCATTTACAAAGGGTAACTCATGTAATCCTCATGACAGTCCAATGAAGTTTTTGTAGGTAAGGAAACTGAGTCATAGAGATTTGCCCAAGAACACATCATTGGTAAGTAGCAGAGCCAGAACACGTGGGGCCCTTTTAGAGAAAGGTCAGAATCTCCTTCTCTCCTGAAGGCACTCTCCTTTGTACTTCTCTGTTGCCTGGAGATTTTTTTTTTTAATTGCTTCTCCCCTTACCTCTCCATTGAAGCTTTCACAACTGGAAAATAAATAAATAAATAAAACAATGTTAAGCAGGTATTTATTGATTTTTTAAAAATATTCATGGTTTATCCTTTGTTCTTTTTAGTATTTGCATAAGCTTTTCAAGAGAGACCATCATAAGGGACAACGCTACCATGAAAAACAGATCAGCCTTTATGCTGAATACGATCGACCAAACCTATTGCCATTTCTCCGAGATAGTACCCATTGCCCACTTGAAAAGGTAAGTCCCTGACTTTCCCCCTTGTACACCTCAGGTTAAGAAGTTGTCATTGTTGGTGCCCAGTTTTTCTTTCTGGTTCTCTGGTCTCTGCTTATCTAGCCCTGTTCCAGGGGAAGACTGTTGCTGGGACATTTTGTTAAGAAGAGGTTCTGTTTGATGGGAATTGGGTCAGGAGCTCAAGCATTTCTATGACAAGTTTAATGGGAATAAAGGTTTAATCTAAGATCTGGGATCATAACCAACCATCAAGGAAAAAAGATAGCGGGATTCTAAGTCAGGTTACCAGCATGGGCATGGCTGGGAGACATAGTATGTCCAAAGTCAGAAGCAGTTGTTCGAGTCGAGAACCAAGTTTGCTAAGCCAAGGTCAATAACTGAGATCCTGTACCCTGTCTGCTTTAAATATCCAGTAAGTGTTTCTCTATATTTTTCTGTCATATTGCTTTCCATTATAATTATCTGTCTACTAGTCTCTCTGTTAACCTTTATCCTGTAACTTTTTCAAGGGCAAGGAGCTTATCTTACTCATTTTGGTAAAACCCAGCACAAATAAGACACAAAAAGTATGTTACATTGTGAGTGAGTGAATGAATACATAGGTGAGTATATACAAGATCCTCATTAGGGCTAAATATGAACTAGTACATTTTGTGAGACTGATGTTTCAAAATAAACAGTAATACTTACTATGTATGTACTGGCAACTGCATAGTCTTAAAGCTAACAGCATCATTTTCCACAGTTCCTGATACCATCAGACAGTATTGTTTCCCACAGTTCTCAATACCATCTGGAATGCTAGCTAACATCTACAGATGTCTTACTGAATTCAAAAGGCCAGATAAAAAAATACTTCTTACTAGGCCTTGTGTATCAACAAAACAAAAATAGCATATTTGACCCTTAAGAGACATGTATAAAGAAGTTGACTGATAGCTCACAATCTAGACATACTTAGTACTTTCATAGTTGCTTCTTCAACCCATTTGTTTAACTTTCAATGTGTTGGGTTTACTATGAACCACTTTCAACTCAAAGAATTTTTAAAGTCTACAGTTTATGAAAAATTTGTTTGCCTGAATATTTATTTATGAAAAGCTTTAACATTTTATATTTTGGGCCTAGGGTATATTCTCAAGAATTAGCTTGGGAATACATCATCTTACTCTAAAAATAAAAATAGGTATTCCCTTCTTCTCTGACTATAGAATCTTATAATCTAGAAAAAAAGAAAGAATCTTCTTTTGTTTGTATCTCACTATCTAAGGAAATGTTGTTTGTTTCTGGAGTGGATGCAACTGTCTCCAGTTGAACTTCAGACATTTGAATGATTAGCAGCCATCCTGTGCTCATTCTCACGTGCTAAACACACGATATAGAGGCACTGTCAAGACTGCAGTGTGTCTATGCTTCTCACACACTGTCAGCCCATCTGATTCAAAGTTTTTCAAGTCTAGCAGTGCTCAGCTGAAGGCACACTGCACTACCCAAAAGAGGCTCATTCAGAAAATTGCAGTCTTGCACATGGTTCTTCTAATACATAGAACTTACTTAGAGCATTTGTGTAGACCTTTTAGAATTTTTGTCTCTGTTCCACTGGGAGAAAAATAAAAGCAACTTACATATGAATGAAGACATTGCAATTCTTTGAAATCAGTTATGTTTTAAACATAATATATATTTTTTAATTAGCTCATGTTTTCCACTGAGGAATTTTAAAAACAATGGTTTAGAAATGGTAATGGTGGAAATAGAGCACTGTAAAATATCAAAGCAAGAATCCGCCTTTTTCAGAATTCCCTAAATGGGCTTTCAAGTTACAGGTCAATAAGACTTCTTTATAACTGATTATCTTTGTCAAATGATCCACTGTAGGAAATCTGTTTATTTACAAAACAAACAAACAGCAAAAAAACCACACTCTCCTTGCTCAGATAATCCAAAGCTCTCTTAAAGGAGATATTCATGACTTAACTTAGGAAGAAGCTCACTCCTTTTTCTTTAGAAATAAGAATTATATTTACTTACCATCTTAGAAATTGATTCCTTTTATGTTTATTTGTCAAATGAAGACTCCTCTGTATGTACGAATTCATGAATAGCAGAGTTGATATTTTCCCATTAAATGCCTCCCAAGTGAATATCATGGAATACAGATTGGCTTTTTTTTTTTTATTATTTAATTTAGAGAAGTTGTAGATTTACAGAAAAGTCATATAAAAAATACAGCATTCCCAAATATCCCTCTGTTGTTGACACTTTGCATTAGTGTGGTACCTTTGTTACAATTATGAAAGAATATTAAATTTGTATAATTAACTATAGTCCATAGTTTCCATGAAGTGTATTTGTTCTGATATGCTACCCTATTATTAACACCTTACGTTAATATGTTACATATTTTAGAATTCATGAAAGAACATTTTTATATTGTACCATTAACTATAGTCCAGTGTTTACAATAGTTTTATACAGGCCTATGTTTTATCTTTTAATTTTTATTCTAGTAACATATATATGACCTAAAATTGCCACTTTTAATTTTGATTGGGATTGTGTTGAATCTGTAAATCATTTTGAGTAGAATTGACATCTTAATGATATTTAGTCTTCCAATCTATGAACACAGGCTGTCCTTTCATTTACTTAGATTTTCTTTGATTTCTTTCAGCAATATTTTGTAGTTTTCTGTGTACAAGTCCTTTACACCCTTGGTTAAATGAATTCCTAGATACTTGATTCTTTTAGTTGCTATTGTAAATGGAATTTTTTCTTGATTTCTCCCTCAGTTTGCTCAATATTAGTGTACAGAAACATTACTGATTTTTGCATATTGACTTTGTAACCCAGCTACTTTCCTGAATTCATTTATTAGGTCTAGTAGTGGATTTATTCCTCTATAGGATCATGTCATCAGCAAATAGTGAAATTTTTACTTCTTCCTTTCCTATTTGGATACCTATTATTTCTTTTTCTTGCCTACCTGCTCTGGTTAGAACAATGCTGAATAGCACAATGCTAAATAACAGTGGTGACATTGGGCATCTTTGTCTTGTTCCAGATCTTAGAGGAAAAGTTTTCAGTCTTTCACATTGAGTATGATGTTAGCTATGAGTTTTTCATGCATGCCCTTTATCATGTTGGGGAAGTTTCCTTCTATTCCTATTTTTCTAAGTGTGTTTTTATCAAGAAAGGATGCTGGATTTTGTCAAATGCCTTTTCTCTGTCAATTGAGATGATTGTGTGGGTTTTTTCCCCTTCGTTTTGTTAAGTGGTATATTACATTCATTGATTTTCTTGTGTTGAATCACTCTTGCATACCTGGGATAAAACCCACTTGATCATGGTGTTTAATTCTTTTAATGTGCTTTTGAATTCTATTTGCAAGTATTTTTTTGGATGATTTTTGCATCTATTTTAAGAGAAATTGGTCTGTAATTTTATTTTCTTGTAGTATCTTTATCTGGCTTGGGTGAAGTTGGCCTCATAGAATGAGTTAGGAGTGTACCATTCTGTTCAATTTTTTGGAAGAGTTTAAACAAGCTTGCTATTAATTCTTTTTGGAATAACTGGTAGAATTTATGTGTGAAGGCATCAGATCCTGAGCTTTTCTTTGTTGGAAGGTTTTTGATGACTGATTCAATCTCTTTACTTGTAATTGGAATGTTGAGATTTTCTGTTTCTACTCTACTCCATATAGGTTGTTTGTGTCTTTCTAGGAATTTGTCCATTTCCTGTTGGTTGTCTAATTTGTTGGCATACTCTTGTTTACAGTATCCTCTTACGATCCTTTTTATTTCTGTGAGTCAGGAGTAATGTCCCCTCTCTCATTTCTATTTTTTTTTTTTTCTATGTCAGTCTTAGCAAAGGGTTTGTCAATTATATTGATATTTTCAAAGAATCAATTTTTGGTTTTGTTAATGCTCTATTGTTTCTTAGTCTCAGTTTCATTGATTTCTGATCTAATCTCCATTATTTCCTTCTGCTCCTTGTGGGTTTAGTTTGCTATACTTTTCTAGTTTCTCCAAGTGTGTATAGTTAAGTCTTTGATTTTAGCTCTTCTTCTTTTGAATGTAGGCATTTAGGGCTGTTAATTTCTCTCTCAGCACTACCTTCCCTGTATCCCATAAGTTTTGATATGTTGTGTTCTCGTTTTCATTTGTCTCAAGATATTTACTGATTTCCCTTGTAATTTCTTCTTTGACTCACCGATTGTTTGAGTGTGTTATTTAACTTCCATATTTTGTGGATTTTCCAATTCTCTGCCTGGTATTGATTTCTAGTTTCATTCAATTATGGTCAGAGAAGATGCTTTCTGTAGTTTTAGTCTTTTTAAATGTTTTGAGACTTGTTCTGGTCTATCCTGGAGAAAGATCCATGAGTACTTGAGAGGAGTGTATAACCCACTTATTTGGGGTGCAATATTCTGTATATGTCTGTTAGGTCTAGTTTGTTTATCTTATTACTCAAGTTCTCTTTTTCCTGATTGATCTTCTGTCTAGATATTCCATCTATTGATGAGGGTGGTGTAGTGAAGTCTGCAGCTAATATTATAGAGGTGTTTCTGTGTCTCCCTTCAGTTTTGCCAGTGTTTGCCTCATGTATTTTGGGGCCTGTGGTTAGGTACATAAATATTTATGATTGTTATTTCTTCTTGGTGGATTGCCCCTTTTATTAATATATAGTGTCCTTCTTTGTCTCTTATTGCAGCTTTTGCCATGAAGTCTATTTTGTCCAATATTAGTATTTCTACCCCATCTGTTTCATCATTACAGTTTGCATGGAATATCTTTTCCCATCCTTTCACTTTCAACTTGTTTGGGTTTAAGGTGAATCTCTTATAAACAACATACAGTTGAATCATGCTTTTTTAACCATGTTGCCAATTTATGTCTTTTTTTGGAGAGTTTAATCCATTAACATTCTGTTATGGCGTACATACTACAGCCATTTTGTCTTTTGGTTTTTATATTTCGTGCCATTTTTCGTCACTCTAATCATTTATTGCAACCTCCCTTTTTGTATAGTTAATCCTTTGTGAGGTTTTTTGATCCATTTCTCACTTCTGCTTCTGTATGTCTTTTATTTTATTTTTTATTTTTTAAAGATTTATTTTTTATTTCTCTCCCTTTCTCTCCTCCCACCCCAGTTGTCTGCTCTCTGTGTCTATTCGCTGCGTGTTCTTCCGTGTCCGCTTCCATTGTTGTATTGTTGTCAGTGGCACCAGGAATCTGTCTGTTCTTGTTGCATCATCTTGCTGTGTCAGCTCTCCCTATGTGTGGCCAGTGCTCCTGGGCAGGCTGAACTTTCTTTCACGCTGGGCAGCTCTCCTTACGGAGTGCACTCCTTGCACGTGGGGCTCCCCTACATGGGGGACACCCCTGCGTGGTAGGGCACTCCTTGCGCAACATCAGCACTGCGCATGGGCCAGCTCCACACGGGTCAAGGAGGCCCGGGGTTTGAACCTTGGACCTCCCATGTGTTAGGCGGACGTCCTATCCATTGGGCCAAGGACACTTCCCTGTATGTCTTTTAAATACGTTCTTTATGGTTATCCTGGGGTTTATATTACACAGCCTACATCTATAACCTGCTAATTTGAAAAGGTAACAACTTAGCTTCAACAGCCTACATGTTCTCTGCTCCCATTTCCCTTTATTTCTCCTCTTTATGTTGTTTTTGTCCTATTTTACCACTTTATATCTTGCATGTTCATAATCAAAATATATGCCTTTTTATGTTCAATTGTATTCTGATTATTATAGGAATTAAGAGTAGAGTTGTATATTGAGGATACAGAATTATTGGGTTTTGTATTTGCCCTTTTAGTTACCTCACTGATGATCTTCTTTTCTTCACACTACTCCAAGCCATTCTCTTCTGTCATTTCCTTTCAATCTGCAGAACTCCCTTTTAGTATTCTTGTAGGGCAGATCTTTTGATAATGATTTCTCTCAGTTTCTGGTTATCTGTGAACATTTTAAACTTCCCCTCATTTTTGAAGGACAGTTTTGCCAGATAAGAATTCTGCCCCTTTCCCCTTTTCTTCTCCTTCTAGGACACCCGTGATGTGTACATTTGTGTGCTTCATGCTGTCACTCAAGTCCCTGAGTCACTGCTCAATTTTTTTCTATTCTTCTTTTTGTTTGTCCCTTCTTCAAGTTCGCTGATTCTTCTGCCTGTTCAAATCTGCTGTTATATGCCTTTAGTATATTTTAATCTCTACTGTCGTACCTTCTTTCATCCCCATAGTTTCTGTTATGCTTTTTTTACACTTTCAAATTCTTCTTTATGCTCACACATTGTCGTCTTAATATCCTTTAGCTCTTTGTCCATATTTTTCTTCATCTCTTTGAATTGATTTAAGCAATTAGTTTGAACTTCTTTGATTAGTTCCAAATTCTGTGTCTCCTCTGAATTTTTAATTTGTTCCCTTGATTGCCATGTCGTCCTCTTTTTTAGTATGTCTTATAATTTTTTGCCAATGGTTAGGCATCTGATTATCTTGATGCGTTAACTTTGATGCATTTTCTCCCTCTTTCGTAGGGTTTTATTGTTGATTGGCTTTGTGTTAAGGTTCTACTTTAACACTTGGTCCAACATATTCCTGACCTTTAGAATTGCCCATATTTAATTGTTCAGATTTTCCCAGCTCTTCTTCATTGATTCTCCCCCTCAATATGTGATATAATTTTTAAGATTGCACTTTTTGTGCAATTGTTTCACCTCCAAGAGAAAGCTTCCTTTCCTTTGGTTCGCCAGGATTCTTGACCTCTTCTCTTTATTCTTGTGTAGACTTTTCTCCCCAGCTTCTATGATTTGTTTAAATTCTCTCCCTCACTCAAGGCCCCATTTTCCTTACACTTTTCTTTTCTGGAACCCAGCCTGCCTTACAGCAGCTCAGTGCCCCCCTACCCCCACCCTTTTTTATTCAGTGCTGTTTTTCTGCCTCCTCTTTCTTCCTCATTAAGGTGTTCTACCCAGAGGAGCAGGATGGGGTCAGTCCAGAAAGTTGGATGTCTCCCTCTCTTTCTCTCCCCCCACCCCCCACTTTTGTATGTAGCTCACAGCAGGACTCCACGGCCTGTGTTCCACCCTGGGTCTCTGTGGCCGTGGGTCCCTGTGCCTGGATATATGTGGGGTTCTAACTCCCTGCTTGTGAGCGGCTCTGAATCTGCATCTGTGCCATAATGGACCTGGGCCATGCTGCCTCTGCGTGCTTCCTGAACTGCACGAGACCAGTTGAGGGGGTGGGCCCAGGCTGGCAGGTATGGGACAGAAATTTCCTAACTGATCTTGGAAATTATTTTTTTCTTCGATTCACCATTTGTTGAGTCCTTCTCCAGTCTCTTTCAGCTTCCATAGTTCTATTTAAATGGGATTCATCGTATTATTCCCTGATTCTGACAGGAGACTTTTCAGGGGATGTCTGATGTTGCCATGTTTATGGCATCACTCTGTTCTTCAGATTGGCCCTTTTTTGCCTAAAGAGAGGCTCAGCGAAATGCATTTTCCTTTTATACCAAATTTACAGTTAAGAACTTTAGAATTCCAATGTCATTCCACCAAGAAATCTCTGCTTCAGAAGTTTGTAGGTTAGTACTGTTGAGATCAGGGTGATTTCAAATTGGCAACTCGTTGACGTCTCCAAGAATCCCAGGTCATTCTTGTTTTTGAATTGATTAAAATCCCACAATCAATAGTATTTGGCCAAGAATTTTGTAGAGACCTGACATCAGATCAATAGCCTTTAGGGACATAGTTATCAAAGGCCCAAGTTCAGGATTTAAAATAACCAGAACTCGTAAATTGAAAAATTAATCATAAACATTTTGAAATTTGTCATTTTAAAGTAGAAACAGAGTTTACAGGAATGTATAATATCTACAGCAATTAAAAAATTCCTTTGTATTTCTGGAGTGCTTTTATAATATGTGGTGTACTTTTATATACCTCATTTCATTTCATCTCTACAAAAGCACAGTTTGGGTGGGTAGAGTCCTTTTACACATGATGACCTGAGTCTTAGGGAGATGAAAGAAACAGGCCAAAGCACTCAGCTAATCAGTTGAGGGGCCAGTGCTCCAGAACCTGGATCTCTGGGCTTCAGGTCCGTTGTTCTTCCCACTCAGATAAGGAATCATTTTCAGTTGAAAAGTTAATTAAAACAACAACAATAAAAGTATTTCTTGGCACTGCAAGAATCTTAACAAAGAAGTTTTTTAGACTGTTAAACCAACCTTTCTACTATAATTGCCCGATATGCTCATCAGTCTCTAGTTTCCATTTTGCCAATTTTATGCCTATGCCTAGTATGGTTGAAAAAAGAGTAGAAGCTTTGTAGTTTTGACAAACTTTTGCCTGAACTTAGGATCTTTCTCATATCTAATGGCCTTCACAAGGTGGCAGTATTTATGAATTTGGAGGAATAAAGCTGGGGGATGCAAAGTTTATAGATTTTCATTGAATAAATTTAAAAAGATGATTGGATAAAAGATTCCAAGATCAAGCCTCAGTAGAAATCATTATTTAATTGGCCCTTTCCTATTAGTTATCTCAGAAATTTCTAATTTTCTTCATTACCTTTGAGCTAAATTGTGAAATGGAGAATTAAAATATATTGCATCATTTTTTACTCATTCTGTCTTTACACTTTTATTTTTACTGCTTTTCTTTTCCAGGGGTATGCATTGTGTGTGTGTGTTTTGTATTGAATTTAAATCTTAAGTTTTCCTTCTCTTGTCTCTAGAGGGAGCACTATTGTCCAGGAACATTCAGGAATCTAAAATCAGGAAATGTGCTTTTATGCCTCATTTTTTTCAATAATAGAAAAATCTGTGTACTAGAAATTTTTTCTTTTTACATTTTACTAAAAAGTTCTAGAGATTTATAGACTCTCATTTGTGAGTAGATAATTTTAAGATACTATTAGACATTAATTGTAAAATATTTTTAAAATCTCTGAAATTCAAATTGCAGAGATTCACATTATCTTTGAGTTTGGTGATACCTGTCTGCTTGTATTCCAGACCATTCTTGATTTTAAATTTGCTTTCAAACATTTCTTCTCATCTGAATTTGCATATTTGATAGTATCATACAAGAGCTTAGAGGGGCACTATCCTGTAGAACTTTCCATGATGATGGAAAAAGTCTGTAATTGCAGTGTTCACAGTAGCCACTAGCCACTGGTGGGTATTACATGTTTGAAAAGCAACAAGTGCAACCAATGAACTGAATTTTAAATTTTATTTCATTGTAACGAGTTTAAATTTGAATAGCCACAGATACCAAGTGACTGCTGTGTCGAACAGCTCAGGTGAGCCTTCAAACTGCATACTCTCTTGATGATTTGAGATAAGCATATGCTCAGGAATTCTTAGATGTATAAGAAAAAGGGGAGGATTCCGTTTGAAACTTTTAAATGATACTTTAAAGTGTCAGTAAATTTCCAATATGAAATTGATTTATGGGGAAACTGCTTCATACTTTTGGTAATAAATCATTTTAAGTAGTACGTATACTCACTTACTTTATTCAGACTACAGAGGTGTAGTCAGGACAAGACTCTTCTACAAATGCAAATTGTCTGGTCTGGCTGCTCAAGAGAAAGAGCAAAAGAGTAGTAATGGTCCTGAGACCAGTGCCTTCATTTTCAGTACCTTCAGAAGGACTTTGTCTCCCTAACTGCCTAGCACAGGTGGGATGGCAGTGGAGGGGCCGGCGGAGGCTAAGTAGGGAATCTGCTGTAAGGAATGGATTGGCAGAGAGAACCAGAGACTGGTTTACGCTGGTACCATGAGGCTGCCCCCTTGATGCTCCTTCTTGAGTCTTTTTTCCCTTTTTTTTTTCCATATAATAAACTTTATTTATAGAGAAGTATTAAGTATATAAAAAGTATATCAAAAGTATAGGGGATGCCCACATACCTCACCCTCTTCCTCTCCCACATTTTCCTCTATTAATAACATCTTATGTTATTGTGGTACATTTGTTACAATTGATGAACAAATATTGAAGTATCCCTTTAGTTGACTTAAAACCTCTAGAGTTTCTCTGTAATTAGTCTGCATACCTTTAATTGTCATTCAATGTGTTTCTTCTTGGAATCCGTCTGGACTGAGGGCTACAATGTGCCTAAGTTTAAGTCCATCCTGTCTTTTCTTTTCATTCAGCCCTACTCCTCCTTATTAGACAAACCTTCACTGTCCCAAGAGCCTCCTAATGGACATGACAGCTTCCTGCATACAGTATCTTTAGTAATCTTCCTTTATGTCAAAAACTCTTTGAGTAATTCCCCATTGCACAGATTCTTGGCCTCACTTTCTGCACTTGTTTGAAAGGATTATACAATATTAATACCAGAAAGCACCTTACACATACTGACTCAAACTCTCATTGTATAGAAGTGGTTGGTAGTCCAGTCCAGAGACTACATTAGATCTGTTGATTCCCTGTACTAGTCACGTGCTTTGTCCAGTTAATTCATTGTGCTTCTTTAAAAAAGAGACTTAGTGACTTCTTTCTTTCATTTACTTGCATCTACCCAGCCTTAATCCTACCTTCTGCAGATACTGAGGCCCAAAGTGGGTGCCCCTTTGAACTAATTTTCCTGTGGCAGTTCCAGTTTATTCCTGTGATCCAAGCATAAGTCTCCTGTATTGTTTGTTGCCTTGAATGCTAGTGGTAGTTGTTCTCTGTACCACCAGCCAGTTAGTAGTTTTCATACAGTATTTTCAGTTTCATTCCTGCTGATAATAACATTAGCTAATATTTGTTGGTGACTTGACATTTGTAAGTCCCCTTTTAGTTATTCCATTCTTATGGCAATTTCATTTCCTAAGTGCTTATTAGCACTGTGCTTACTCACTTAACTTGAAAATACTCCCATGACAAGTTTAGAAGAGACTTGGAGAGGTGGAAATCCCAGGCGGGTGATGGCTGGATGGAAGACCCTGTAGCTCTTCATCTTTTCGTCTCATCTTTTAGGATCACCTTCCCCTGGAAGACATTCCTTGAATACCCTCTTGCTCGCTCTCCAGCCCCTCCTGAGTTATAGGCACCTCCTTTCCTTTCTGTCTTCCTCTAAACATTCTACCTACCCAGCTGTATTTCAGTTTTCTGTTTACCTATGAAAGACATAGTCCCATTAAGCCCTAAACCATTTATCTATCTGTATTTCCAGCACCTAGAACAATTCCTGGCACTCAACTGGTTGCTCAAAAATTATTTATTGGAGTAATTCCAGGTCCTCTGACCTCAGAGTTCTTACTCTCTTACTCTGTGACTTCTCATGTGTGTATCCTGCCTCTGGGAATAGTATCACTGACAAAGAGGAAAGGGCTGGTAAGAAGATCCCATTGTTTGTAATGATTGTTAGACTGGCAAGATGGTATAGGGATATGTAAACCATGCTTTCAATAAACATGAGTGAGGATTTCCTAAATGTTGGTTAGGTTTAGGTTCAACCGAGTGATTAAAATCCCCAAACTATAGCAGCCTAACAAAGTAGCAGTTTAGTTCTCTGTCTCGGGGAGGTCCTGGTGGAGTGGCCCCACTGGCACGGCCTGCCACGGGATCAGAGCCCCGGACTCTTCTTTCTCTTGTTGCTCCTACAATATGACCTTATCCTTGTGATCCAGGGAGCTCCAAGATTGGATAGAAGGACAAAAAATAAGCAAGTATGGGTCCACGCATACTTCCGCTTAAGGAAGGCTGCCTAAGCTGCCCTCCGTGTTTCTGATTTAGCTCTTGGTGGACATTAATTTTGTGGCCTCCCTACCCCTGGGGAGGTGCAGATTTTTTATTTTTTGTTTTAATTCTGGGCAGTCACACATCCTCTAAAATATTATTACTCGACAAGCAGTGGGAAAAGGATACTGGGGAAATACTAGTTATCTCTACCACATAATTTTTAAACTAATATTTATATGAGTAATCAGATTAGCTTTTTTCTCAATCACATTGTGATCTTCAGTTATTCTCGTCCCCTCATTTAAATGTTGTGTGTGCTTTAAAACACCATCCTAATTTCTTTACAATTCTGAAGTGATATTCATGAATTTTTTTTACATTTATTATTTTTATATATTGCTGCAACAGTCACTATGATCTACGTTATTTTCTCCTTTATAACTATTAATTTCCAACCAAAGACAAAGACTTAAAATATATATTCTACAGAAAACTTGGATGAAAAATCAAAATATCAAAACTAACTCCTCCTATGATGTCCCTAGATAGATAACTGAACAGCTAGAATTAAGTAAACTTGTGCTGCTCTGTTCGTCACTTGGTTCTTGGCCTTAGAACAACCTTGGCTCATTGTTTTTTCCTTGGTTTGTTTTGTTTTATTCACTTTATTGTGGCAAAATATCTGTAGCATAAAATTTGCTATTCTGGTTGTTTGTTAATGACTACTGTGAGTAAGCAACCCAGCAATCTTCCTCCTTAAATCTGTTCCACCTGTCCATTTATTTTATTTTTCTTAACTTTGTTTCAACCTTAAAAAATAAAATAACAGACAAAAGGCATCTCAGCAGATTATGTAAAGCATC
The DNA here is from genome assembly GCF_030445035.2 of Dasypus novemcinctus. Lineage (NCBI taxonomy): Eukaryota > Metazoa > Chordata > Mammalia > Cingulata > Dasypodidae > Dasypus > Dasypus novemcinctus. The sequence goes on from NC_080677.1 coordinate 19,672,050, forward strand.
CCTCTGAAAATTCCTGCCCAGGCACATCCATCTTATTTAAACCTAAAAACAAACTCATGTGTTTCTCCAGTGTTCTGAAAAATGAATAAATGAGCATATATCAGTTAAATGACATGACCAAGGTTTCTTTTTTCAGAAAATGGAAAAAACAAAGCTTGAACATACTCACATCTCATAAAACTAAATCCCATATTCTTTTCTTTTTACCTGTACTGTTGATATAATACCTTCTTTGCCTTTGCTACAAAAATATTACAATATCACTATAACTATAGTCTATAAGTTGCAATGTCCGTTTATTTTTAAAGTCTCAATTGACATCTTCTAAGGTCCAGGCATGACACACAGCTCTGGGCTCAGAGCACACATGGTCCCAGAAGACAGGAATTCAAGATATAAGGAGCTGAGCTGAGAAGTGCAGTTGTGATTGAGTTCTCTGAGGGCATGTCCGGGGTGCAGTGCAAGGGCCTCCTGGGATCTGACCTGCTGTGGGGGGCCAAGAGAATACTGGTCTTAAGTATTTGTTGGGGATGAAAGGTGGGGAGTGACGGCAGCATTTCGGGCAGCGGTGACACCGTAGAGAGATGAGCATGGTGTGAGGTGAAGCCACTCGGAGGACAGGGCCAGAGCTGGGTGCCTCATAGGCCGTGCTCAGGGGTCTCACCTTGAGGCTGAGCAGAGCGATGCAGCGGGCAGGTTCCGTGGGAGGGGCCTGAACACCCAGGTCAGATGCCACCTCTTCTGTGAAGCTCTTCCCACGGGGACACCTCCAGAGTTCAGAGTCCCTGCTCAATGCACATGGCCCTCTGTGCATGCTCCCCTGGTGATCTGGTTTTGTGTTGTCACCTGTCTGTCACCCCTTCCCCAGGCCCGTGCTGCCTCTCCTTCTCCTGAGCCGCCGCCTCCCCTCTTCTCCTCTTATGTCGTCATCTTTAGCATTTGTGCCATTGCTATCACTGCATCTTTATCTAACCTTCTGGGTTACTTTCTGGGACCCAGCAAAGAGGGTATAGTAAATGTGTACCCAGTCATTTGGAACTGTTGAATTATTTAAAAACAAATAGCCCACCTTTTTTTTTTCCCCCACATCCAAGGAAATTTTGTCACCTGCATAGTCCCCCCTTTCTCTACTTGAGACATGACTTCCTCCTTTTTGATCTCCTTCCTTGTCAGATGTGTTTTTCCCCATCACTTTTGACAGATCTTTGAACAAAATTCCTTTTTAAACCCTGCAAACTGACAATGGAGATATTCCCAGTAAATTTACTTATTCGTACAGCAAATGTTTACTGAGCATTTAGTATGTTCAATACTGGGAAACTGCAACCATGAACAGAGCAATACCCCTTCTTTTGTGGCGCTTACATTCCAATGGAGGGAGGGGAGAACAGGGCATAAAATAGGATAAAGAGAGAAAGCTCAGAGTTCCTTTCTGTCAGCGCCTCACCTTCTGTCTTTTTTCTGGAATTTTCTGCTTTTCTTCTAGTCTGATTCAGCTGCTGCTATAAGATAGTGTAGCATCTAAAGCCCCTCCTGAGAGGTGGGTGAGTGCAGCCACCGGCAAGACCTGAAGAGACTTGGTATTTGGTTTGCTTCCGTTTTGCTTTGTTTTTCGAGGAAGGCAATGGAAAATTATTCCAAGCTTATAAATTTAAGTGGCTCTATTAATACTTGTTCTTGTTTGGTAACCCATAGTAACATTTTTACCCTGCTTTTATCAAAGGCTCTTGAGATCTGTCAACAGAGGAACTTCGTAGAAGAGACGGTTTATCTTCTAAGTAAGTAGGCTTTATTTGTGTTGGTCCCTGAGAAACAGGGTAACATTGTGCTAATGCTTGTATAAGAATGAACATTAGGCTTCAGACCAAAGTAACACAGAAATTAGGCCTTATTTTGTGCAAGAATTTAATACATGGAAAAGAAGATTTCATAGCACATTGGAGAAGGAAAAATTATTTTAATAAATATTGTTAAAAATAACCTATTAGCAATCTGTAATATACAAGCAAAACTGAATTAACCCACACCTCACAACACAAATTGAAATAAATTGTAGATCAGGCTGATGAGTTATTCATGTTTTAAAATTCTAGTTATCATATTTACCAGCTTTTTGGTAGAAAATAAATCATCCTTTTTAAAAAAAAATCACACCCTGAAACAACTGGAGGAAATGGAATTAAATATCCGTGTTCTAGAGAGAAAAGAGCATTTCAAGTACAATGTAGCTGGTGGTGGTTCCCCTGTCTGCTTCTCCTACCTGTACATGTGTGATGGTTTTTGTACTGTGCACAACCAGATGCACAGCTTACGGTCTTTTCACATTCCTCCACAGTGACCCACTTTCATAAAAGCAGTGTCAGTTTTTCTAAGGAAGCTCTAAGCAGATGTTCACATCACAGACCCCCCTTCGCCAGCAGCATGCGCACAGGGACCATATTACACATTTCCCCAGCGTCGCTCCCCTGCCTCCCCCACTAGGGTGTCCCCCTGTGCACCCTTTCCTCATACAGCTCTCAGGCTCATGGCTCCTTTGGCCTCCAGCAGATCTTCTAGACCCATTCTTGATGGCAGATTCATGGGAGCTCTCAGGAAACCCAGAACCTTGTCCACTTAAAGAATCCCCCTTCCTCAGGAGAGAGTGCATGTGCCCTTTGGGCACTGTGCTCTGTTACTTGAGATGTTCTCGAAGTTCTCTTTGCAACCTCAAGCTACTCATTAATTTACCTCTTCCAAACAAATACAAGAAATAATCTGGTAGAGTAAATTTTTTTCAACATATTGTTTTTTAAAACTTTGGAGAAACTTATAAAGGAGAAAGAGTCTGATTTTATAAAAACTTTCAAAATCTTTCATTTAAAAAAATTAGCTGATTTTTTAAAAACATAAGCTGTCTGGAAATAATTTGCTCTACCAAGTACTATAGAAGGGATAACAAATGGGATTTTGTTTTATGCACAAGCCAGCCATTATCAGTTGATAATGGCCACCCATAGGGAGAAGGATTCTTGGGTCAGGTATGAGCTTGGCAAGAAAGAATGCCAAGATCCATTACCAGTTGCTGCCACAGGCCAAGGGGCAAGGGTGGCACACAGCTGTGCAGTTTTTGTTCCTCTAGCTGAGGAAGAATTTCTACATGTGCTGTATTAAAAACTCATCATACTTGTTAACAAAAACATGGACATGCTGATCAATCAGTGCGCAAAGTGTGTGAAGATAATTAACCAAACTGAAGCATAGTTGGTAAATACTCTGGTAATTAAGCTTGCAGTTGGCACAAAGAATAGAAAAGGGGCAGCAGAATGACTCTCAGACCTTTGACATCTCAACTGTATTGGAGTGTGAAGGTATTAACATGCAAAAGAAATAGAGGTTTGTTATAAGGAAGTTCAAATCTGACAGAACTGGGTTCAAATCCCAGGTCTATTATTTGGTAATTGTATGATCTTGGCAAGTTGCTGCCGTTTCAATTTCTTCTTCTTTTGAACAGAGATTATTAATAGTGCATTCCTCCTAGGATGGTAGTGATAATTAAACATGTAATTCATGTGAAGCCTTTAACTGAGTACACACTGCAAAATAAACACCCAGTAAAAAGGAAATGGTGATTTGTTGCTATATTATAGGTAGTAAATGTGAATGTCACATAAGAAAATGTGCTTTTGCCTTTGCTCTCAAACTCATAAAGAAATTTAGAGATGTGCTCTTTCTTTTGAAAGTGTTTATTAAAATATCTTAAATTAAGTCCTCCTCGTGTCTGTGCTATACCTAGGCCGAATGGGCAATAGCCGAAGTGCCCTCAAGATGATCATGGAAGAATTACATGATGTTGATAAAGCAATTGAATTTGCCAAGGAGCAGGATGATGGAGAACTCTGGGAAGATCTGATTTTATATTCTATTGACAAACCACGTAAGCGGAAAAATTCATCTGCATTTATAACTTTACACTCAGTATAACTGCTTATATCTAAAGTAAGAATGATCCCAAGTCAAATTGGGTTAGAAAATATTGTGAAGTATCTACAATTAAAAATAATATTAATAAAAAGCTAGGTAGCTTGTAACAGTTTCCTATATGAAGAAATCTACAGCCTCGTCACTGGGTTACCTGAACATGATAAAAAAAAAACAAACAAGGGTTTAATCTGATAATATTAACTGTATCCCCATGAAATTTATTTTTACCTATTTGTAACCAAATTTAATAAATGTTATCTAGGTTTTTTTTGTTGTTGTTTTTCTATTTTTACACAGGGGACATTTATTTTTAAAGTGTATAGCCTTACCAGTCTCTTTTTAAGGAAACATATAACTGTTTCTGGATAGTGACCTTATTTGGATGTTCGCTATTACAGTGTTTAGTCTCTCTTTCCTGCCCTTGTAATGCTCTGGGTGCCGTTTTATTAGCGTGGCATCAGGGGTCTATGTTTGTTCTCAGCTGGCGCTCAACTTGCTCCTTTGCATTGGGCCTCCCATTTTGAAAAGAAAATAAATCAAAGCTGTCACCCCAATAGTAACCCAAGTCCTCTTTCGAGGATACAGAAATGATTCAGAAACCAGCAATAGTAGTTTAAAATCTCCTTTTTTTTTTTGGTAGGAAGATTTCTCTCTTTGAAGATTTGTAAATTCTGGAAACTGTTTTTATGATTGTCTTCTTAATAAATATTACAAGAAAATAACATTATTAAAGTCAGTTTCATATTAAGGTTTTTATATGACCACCTATCTTTATCTGGATATATAATTTAGCTTATGAAGGTTGTAGTTTAAGAATTTTAAAGGGGGCAACGTGGGTGTAGTGGAAAACATCATGATCTTTGGAGTCTCTGGGTGTGAATTTAGGTTCATTACTTGCTAGGTGTGTGACTCTGGATAAATTAGTTAACCACCCATTTCCCTTTTCTGTAAAACGAGGACAAATAATATTCCTACCTTGCAGAATACTGGAGAATGTGTATAACAGATAACCCATAGTAAATTATCAATAAGTTATGGTTGACCCCACGCACACTTGATGTCACAAACTCTGTTCGGAAGGTAAGTAATCATTTGCCTTCCACCTGTTTTTAAACTGTTAACATTTAAACTCCCCTTTATGTGATGAGGAAAGAGAAGGTAAAGGAAGATGAGTTCTTGAGAAGTTAGAATTTGAATGGTTTTAACACTTAATTTCAAGGAAATAATTTTTGCTTTGGGTACTTTTGGCCTAAAATTGTGCATTGCTCATATGTTCATAGTTTCATGTGGGTTTTTTTTGCAGCATTTATTACTGGCTTGTTAAACAACATTGGCACGCATGTTGACCCAATTCTACTGATTCACCGTATTAAGGAAGGAATGGAGATCCCAAACTTGAGAGATTCCTTGGTTAAAATTCTGCAAGACTACAATTTGCAAGTAAGTATCCTTTCTTGGACAGTGACCATGTTGAGTGAGCTGACTGACTACCAGATAAACATTTCCAGGGTTTATGTTAGATACTGTTCAAATACTTTCAATTTGATATTAAATTGTATTTAGGCTGTGATATTTGGAAAACTGTTCAAATAGAGAAAATAGAAGCATTGTCCTTTTAGGAAGCTATCTTAATGTTCAACTATCCCCAAATTTTCCTTTCATGCTGAGCAGGCATTTTTATATGTAATTTGTGTGGTAAATATATTACAGCAGTAAGGATGTGAAAGTAGTTATGGCAGCTATTAGGGCAACCCAAACAATTTCAAGAGAATGAGTATCGTGTCCATTCATGGAAATTTTTTAAAAAATGTTTTTCAAATTGTTTAATAATTTTCCTTGAAGCCACTCAGTAACCCATTGCCAGGAACATGTTGGAGCACAGAATTTCATTTAATCTTTGGAGTGTTTTCTAGAATAGTACAACCTTATTATCCCCATCAATTCAGAATTTGTGATAAGAGTAATGGGATCCATTATTTTCATATAAATAACGTGCAAATGAAAAGCTTCCTAATCTTTCCTTAAAAAGACTCTAACATAATTATTAGTATTTTCGGTATGCTGGTAGCTTTTATAGGACCTGAAACGCTTTAAAACACGTTTCCTAAAAATTTACTGTCCACTATTTTATTTGAAAATGAGTTTTTGTTATAATAAGGCCAATATTTCTTTCCTGGAAGAAAACACAAAGATTTTTGCAGGTAAAACCAAACGATAAGGTTGTGGGGAAAGGGATGGTTACCGAGGTAAGAAAGGGGAGGAGCTTTACGATGCGGATTTGTGGGGTCATTTATCACTGGGTTGGGTGAAGAGTAGAGGGAGGACTCCCTGCTGAACTCAAGGTGGCAGCTTCTGGGAGGAGGCAGGGTGATAGCCTCAGGGACAAGGCGGGGTGGCAGGAGAATGCAGGGCACTCCAGCGCAGAAGCACTGGTCAAAGAAGAGAACAGAGGGTGCTGTGTCCTATGAGCCACAGAAAGGAGGCTCTGGTGTGCTGGAGCAGTTCTTTGGTCCATGCAAATTGTCTATCAAAATGTGTATTGAACTATAAAGATATATGGGTATTTATTCATAAGTTGAGAAAGGACATATCATACTTTATAAAGCATAAACAAAGATTAAAAGTCATCTTAGGACAGGGGTTCTTAACCTTTTTTGTTCCACGGACCCCTTTGCCAGTCAGGTGAAAACCATGGACCCCTTACTAAGTCCACATTGTACTGTGCATTATTTAATAAATGTATCGTACTCACACCAACATATCCCACAAGAATGGTTTTTTGAATTTCACAGACCCCTGGTTAAGAACCCCTATCTTAGGAAGAAATAATATTAAAAAGTTACTTTTATTTTCTACATTAAAAAGAAACCCAAACACTTTTTTTCTTTCTCCGAATACATGTGTTAATTTTAATTTTGATATTGAGATTTATTAGTGTTTTTTTTAAGTCTTGTTTTAACCCTTTGTAAAATAGCAATTTAAACATTTGGTTTAAGGCCCTTAGTTTTTCTGTTGTTTTATTTTGTTTGTGTTAATTCCTGGGCCTGAATTTTTAGCGTGGTACTAGGGATGCCAGGGCTCTAGAGATACAGAAGGCAAATACTATTCATGTATCCATTCAACAAATGTGTATCAGCACTTGCCAGGTGATGGAAAACATAGTGACATGGCCCTGTCCTGGTGAAGCCCACAGAATAGTGGAGAAGGTGGGTGATTCCCAGCCACCACCGTAACACACGAGGAATTCTACCCTTGGTTTTAATGGTCATCATAGCTGAGAAAAGTTACCCTGCCAAGATCCGGGTGCTAATTACTAGCTGCGTTTTTATTTCATGAGAGTTTAAAACGCAGTCAAAAAACTCTGAGAAAAATCAGGTTAGATAAACCTGATTCCAAGTTTAAATTGTACATGTGCAAACATCATTTTTAGCAACAAAATTGCATAAATGATGGGAACATTTCTAAGCCTCTGTTTACCAAAAGATTTCTCCATAGACCATTTTTTGTTTTAAAACTGTTACTTCCTTACTCACTATTTAAATGCCACTTTATTTATTTACTTTTCATTTATTAAATATCTGCTGGGAAACATGCTGCCAGTGGCCATTGTCATTATTTCATAATGTGAGTGAAGGAAAGCTCGACTGCAAGGAGGAGGAATGTCAGCTCTGCCTTGCTTGTTTTCCTCTTATGCTTGCCTTACTGTTATCCTCACTTGACAGTTTATTTTTAGGAATCTTTTCAGGCCACCTGTTCATTTTGCAAGGATTTGTTTAGTTTAAAACTTGACGGTATCTCTCCACTTAACTGGGCACGCGTTGACTGCAGCTGTCATACACTGTGCCCTGGGAGTGACCCGAGACCCGAGGCAGCCCTGTCGTCCCCCACACTGTGCTGCCCCCGTCCCCTAGGGAGACCCGCCGTGTACTGAGTAAGGGGCTGGAGCGACCCGGGGCAGCCCTGTCGTCCCCACACTGTGCTGCCCCCGTCCCCTAGGGAGACCCGCCGTGTACTGAGTGAGGGGCTGGAGCGACCCGGGGCAGCCCTGTCGTCCCCCACACTGTGCTGCCCCCGTCCCCTAAGGAGACCCGCCATGTACTGAGTGAGGGGCTGGAGCGACCCGAGGCAGCCCTGTCGTCCCCCACACTGTGCTGCCCCCGTCCCCTAGGGAGACCCGCCGTGTACTGAGTGAGGGGCTGGAGCGACCCGGGGCAGCCCTGTCGTCCCCACACTGTGCTGCCCCCGTCCCCTAGGGAGACCCGCCGTGTACTGAGTGAGGGGCTGGAGCGACCCGGGGCAGCCCTGTCGTCCCCACACTGTGCTGCCCCCGTCCCCTAGGGAGACCCGCCGTGTACTGAGTGAGGGGCTGGAGCGACCCGGGGCAGCCCTGTCGTCCCCCACACTGTGCTGCCCCCGTCCCCTAAGGAGACCCGCCATGTACTGAGTGAGGGGCTGGAGCGACCCGAGGCAGCCCTGTCGTCCCCCACACTGTGCTGCCCCCGTCCCCTAGGGAGACCCGCCGTGTACTGAGTGAGGGGCTGGAGCGACCCGGGGCAGCCCTGTCGTCCCCACACTGTGCTGCCCCCGTCCCCTAGGGAGACCCGCCGTGTACTGAGTGAGGGGCTGGAGCGACCCGGGGCAGCCCTGTCGTCCCCACACTGTGCTGCCCCCGTCCCCTAGGGAGACCCGCCGTGTACTGAGTAAGGGGCTGGAGCGACCCGGGGCAGCCCTGTCGTCCCCACACTGTGCTGCCCCCGTCCCCTAGGGAGACCCGCCGTGTACTGAGTGAGGGGCTGGAGCGACCCGAGGCAGCCCTGTCGTCCCCCACACTGTGCTGCCCCCGTCCCCTAGGGAGACCCGCCGTGTACTGAGTGAGGGGCTGGAGCGACCCGGGGCAGCCCTGTCGTCCCCACACTGTGCTGCCCCCGTCCCCTAGGGAGACCCGCCGTGTACTGAGTGAGGGGCTGGAGCGACCCGGGGCAGCCCTGTCGTCCCCCACACTGTGCTGCCCCCGTCCCCTAGGGAGACCCGCCGTGTACTGAGTAAGGGGCTGGAGCGACCCGGGGCAGCCCTGTCGTCCCCACACTGTGCTGCCCCCGTCCCCTAGGGAGACCCGCCGTGTACTGAGTGAGGGGCTGGAGCGACCCGAGGCAGCCCTGTCGTCCCCCACACTGTGCTGCCCCCGTCCCCTAGGGAGACCCGCCGTGTACTGAGTAAGGGGCTGGAGCGACCCGGGGCAGCCCTGTCGTCCCCACACTGTGCTGCCCCCGTCCCCTAGGGAGACCCGCCGTGTACTGAGTGAGGGGCTGGAGCGACCCGAGGCAGCCCTGTCGTCCCCACACTGTGCTGCCCCCGTCCCCTAGGGAGACCCGCCGTGTACTGAGTGAGGGGCTGGAGCAATCTGCATATTAAAATATGAATCAAACTTAGGATTTCCCTTATTTTAGATTAAAATTGCATGCAAAAATATTTTATTCCCACACCCAGAGAATATTCTCAGACACCCCTAAAGCAGCCACTCTCCTAGAGGAAAAAAGACAAACCTCTTCAATGGGGGTTCTTAACAATGGGCCAATGAAACTGAATTGAAATTTTAAAAAAACAAAACAAAACATTCTTATGGGGATGTGTTGGTGCGAGTGTGGTATATTTATTAAATAATACACAGTATAGTGTGGATTTAGTAAGGGGTCCATGGTTTTCACCTGACTGGTAAAGGGGTCCGTGGAACAAAAAAGGTGAAGAAGCCTTCTCTACACTCTAGCGCTCCTTGCCTACTACCTCACCTCCCTCCTCCCCTTGGCAAGAACCCTCCAGCTGAGTCAACCTTACTAACCCCACCAACCCCGCACTCACTTTCCTGGCCATATGGTTTCCCCATACCAAGAATACTCTAGAATGTCCTTCCAGTTCCTTCTCCTGGTTCAGGATCTAGCTTAAACGTAATTCAAGTCTGCCTCTAATTTTACATTCCCCTTTACTTCATTTCTTTTCATTTCTGTAGACCCTTACAGAACACTTAGTCCTGAGGGATAAGTGCTGGTGGTATATGGCAGTAAAGAGGCAACTATGTCAGCGAGTGATTGCAGTAGCAATTGTAGTGCTGCAGTAACAGAGGTATGTGCAGTGTGCGGTAGTAAGAGCTCAGTGAAGGCAGCAGTAACGCTTATCCCAGAAATCCTTGAAGCCTCCACATGCACAGACTGTGAGAATCTCGGAAGTTCGTGCCCAGAGGGCTCTCTTGTCTCCAGGCTAAAAGCAAAAACCCTCTGCTGAAATTGAGAGGTTTGGATGACAGGTGAAGGAGAGTGTGAAAAAATTAAAATAGATGCTAAGGAGGAGGAGAGAGAAAGCTGATTGAAGACAAATAAAAGATTGCTGATCAGCATCAAAGACCTAATTGACCTTGGAAACCCTCATTTCCTGGTAACTCTGTTCCCCCATGATCAAACAGCATTCTCCCACTGAGCTCAGCAGCCAGAGGTAACAAGGGAGGGAACTTATTAGCACATGGGTTCAGGAATTAGGGGATGCGGTGGGAAAATTAATAGGGTGAAGAAGTTGAAAGAAGATTGATGGCATCAAGAGCAGATGTAGGGAATGTAAAGGAATGAAAGAGCCGGAGGGACTAGAGGTTGTAGCCAGGTATTGGTATTAAAATTTCAAACTGGGATTATTGTGCACATGTTGAAAAAGTGGAAGGCAGGTAAATGTTACTGAGGTAGAAGCGTTGAGAAATTGTGAGGCCAGAATTCACGGAGTCATCCACGTGGACAGTGGGGAATGGGGAAGTTGGGGTGAAGCTGTAAGTGCGGTTCCAGCTTCTCAGCGAACTGGGCTGTGAACCCAGTGGCCCACCAATTACTGCAGGTTTTTTGCTGGATAACACAACTTTAAAGGAGGAGAGGTTTTTCATGAAGGTGGGGTATGAGAACAAGGGGTCTTCACTCAGGAGGACTTCATGGGAAAGAAATGGGTATTCAGGTAAGGCAAATAACTAGAGTACCTATTCTGCAAAAAGCTTAAAGATATACATGTACCTCTTTACGGTCGAGTTTGGAGGTGTGCAGATGACCCAGGAGAAAGGTTTCAGAGGGATAATGAGAAAGGCAAGGAAAGAAATAAAACAGGTTAATAGAAGAGGTGATGTGAGGAGCTTGTGTTTTGTGCAGTGCCCTGGAGATGCAGAAAAATGGTCCAGGCATGGAATTATCTAATTCTGAGGCTTGGAATTAGGTTTGTTGAAAGTGGTTTCAGGGTCAGCCCTTATGAACCTCTGGGAGTGAGCAAGCCTGACGACGATCTAAATAGTTTTGGTTCTTAACACCCTGGGATGTGCCTGGATATGCTTGAAGTTTCAAGTACAGATTTGTTGAGAAGTCATCTAGGTGCATCTGAAGAACTCTTTCCCTGGGGAGGTGACTAAATAATTACCCCTTCTGTCCTTCAGCTGTGGTGTGTAGAGCTTGGCCTCAATGTTGAAAACTGTACCTTACTTTTTTCAGTCTCCACAATGCCTAGGAAACAGAGCCCATGAAAGCCCCACACTTGCACCCTAGATTAGACCTCAGATATCTCATTGAGGGATGAAGAGGGAAAACGTTATACGAGGACAGGCTGTCCAAAAATTCCAGGGAGTGCTTCTTACTCATATAGAAAAGAATTCAGTTCTTTTTTTCCCTATAAAGTTGCACTGTCTCATTAATGACCATTGTATTTGTTTTCTAATTTTCTTTTTTTTTTCCTCTAGGCACCTTATTAGGGGTCACTGTAGTAATAACTTAAATCTACCTGTAGAGTACTTTACAGCCTCCAGAAGTCTTTCTTTTCATTTAATGCTGTTTAGTCTGTTTCTATTTGTGTTTCATAAAATTATAGTTGATTTTCACCTGTTCTCAGTTAGCAAAATAAAAAATTGGCAATCCTGTTAATTCCAAAAATCCGTGGAAAGTTTTTCAGGTCAAAATTTTGTGGGTCTGTCACTGACCTTCTCACAGCCCTTTATTTGCTAATACGCATTGGGAATCTTTAATGGTGAGATTTATAAGAGAATACTGGATTGCTGGAGATACTTTGGAAGATTATTCATCAGTCAGTTGTTAATTCAAAAGGAGAGTGTACATCACTATTGCAGGGTGATGGGAATGTGGAGAAGCATGGGAAAGCTACAATTGGTGTGATCTATAGACTTCGATTAACAGCAATACTATAATATTTTTGCATCAATGCCAAAGCTGTGCTGTGTTGATAATGGAGGTATATGGAAAAAGTGTGCCGAATGTATGCTGTGGACCATGATGGGTGATAATGTCTGATGATATAATCTATAAGAAATGTTCTACCATGGTGTGCTGTTGTATGGGAAATCTACACATCTGTATGATTGTTTTGCAAGTTCACAACATCTGCAACAAATATATATATATATAAAATATAGTGTGGGTTGGGGGGAAAATACACCAAATATAAGGACTCTAGTTGGTAGTAATATTTTGACGATACTCTTGCATGGTTTGTAACAAGTGTTTTACAACTGTGCAATGTTGGTGGAGGGGTGATGTATGAGACCCCTGTGTGACATTATGTATGTTTATTTTGTAAGTTCACAATCTTTACTATACACTTACTGTTTTTGCATATTCATGTATGAATGATATACTTCAATTAAAAAATGTTTTTATTTTTAAAAAAGGAGAGTATAGAGCAGGGATTCTTAACAAGAGATCCGTGAGCATGAATTGAAATTCAGAAAAACATTCCTGTGGGGACGTGTTGGTGCGGGTGTGATATATTTATTAAATAATGCACAGTGTAGTGTGCCTTAGTAAGGGGTCCGTGGTTTTCACCTGCCTGGCAAAGGGGTCCTTGGAACCAACAAGGTTAAGAATCCCTGGTGTAGAGGAAGTTTTGGAAAACAAACTTAAAATGAGCAAGTCTTCTTGTTTCCAAGTTTCAAGGTTACTAAAATTGACCGACTTTCTTCAACTAAAGCTTAGCATTAGGCATGTTAGATGTCTGTGCTAGAGTTAAAATTAAGGAAATAATATAATTAGCCATATTTTTAATATTTGTTTTTTATTTTATTATTATGTTTTATACCTTGTTACATGAGTATTTACCAAACAAATTTTAACAGCTTCATGAAGTCAATTACATTTAAAAAAAAAAAACTCCAGATGTTTTTAGATCTGATTTCAAGGACAGGCATCATTGATTTGAGATAAATTATTTAGAAACAATGTGGTATAAATGATATTTCGGTTTTTACAATAAACTGACCACAGTTTCCAAATTTTTTTTAATGCTATAAATTTATCATTTAAATCCATCCTCACATTTATAGTGTTGGAGACTTTTTTTATCCTCAAGGATTGCTGCAGCTTAGTTCTTAAACACTTCTCTTGTGATAATTTTGTTTGACAATCATTTCATCTTCAGAGCAGTCCTTTAGGAACTACCATCCCCTTTTTACAAGTGAGGAGATTGAGTAAAATGGTAAATGATTTGTCCATCTAGGAAGGTGATGAACTGGGTTTCAAACCCAAATCCTCTGACTTTTTCGTCCAGGACTGTATTAACTCTCACAACCACAAGTGAAAACCACAAAGAAATCTGCTAATTAGTTTAGTAGGTTCTTAATTTTTCAGATAGGTAACATCTTTCGGGGGGAAAAGAAAGAAAAAGCAAACATTTTTTAACTTGTTCCTGAAAGAGGCAGCATGGTGAGATGCAGTACTCTGCTAGTACTTGTGAGTCCCTGGTATGAGCCTGAGCTTTTAAATTAACTGTGTCACCCTGAACAAGTGATTGCATGTCCTTGTATCCCCAGAAAAAGGAAAGTGAAAGGGCAGGGGTTGGATTAAACCTCAGGCTCAAAGCTTTAGGACTACATAAATTCATAAAGCCAGCTTGATGTAAGGCAAAAGGTGCAAAGCTGAATTACTTTTAGGCTAACACCTGTCTAGTTATATTTCTCTGTCAAGAGCAGCATTTTAAGACAAGTTGTCATTCAGCCTCAGGACCTGGTTCGCGTCCTCTGATTAAATGATCTCAAAGATCTGTCCAGAATCCTGTGGTTTTGGAAAAAAAACATCTTGGTCATGTACACAGCCTTTAGTGCACCATCATTGCAAGAATTTCTCTGGATTTTTGTTATTGTGATGATTGATCCACTGTCTTTTGATACAGTGTGTGCTGTGCAGAACGTCCCACAGATGTTCTTCTGGTGGTCCTTGCCACAAGCCTGTTTTACAGATGACAGACTTGAGGCTAGGAGCTGCTAAATGATTTGTCCAAATCATCAAATCATACAGTGTAGAGCTGGGATTGGAAGCTTTGGATCCCAATCCCAGCTGTGTACCTTCTGTATGATGTTCTGCCTCCTAAGATTTGGGGCTTTTATTTCCTTTATTTTTCTCTCCATAGGTATTGCTTGTCATTATTCTTTTTTTTTTTTTTTTTTTTTTTAAATTTTGAAATACTTTCAAACTTACAGGACAGTACAAAATACCAACACCATACAGAGAACTTCAGCATACACTTAACCCCCCAGATACCCAGATCCACCAATATTACCATTTTGCCACATTTGCATGTCATTCTATCTATCTGGCTGTCCATCTGTAAGTATGTCTATCAGTCCATTTTCTAAACACTTGAGTTTAGTTCATGCTCCTTGAACACTTAATACTTCCATGTACATTTCCTAAGAAAAAGCGTATTCACCTATGTAACAACCTTAAGTGCAGCCATCAAGTTGAAAAAATGTAAAATTGCTATAAAGTTTATAGTCTGTATTTCAGTTTTTGATTTGTGTCCCAATCATGTCCTTTTGAGCCTTAATTCCCTCCCTTATTCATTCACATCCAGAATCCACTTATTACATTTAATTGACATTGTCTCTTTAGTTGCCCGCTCTTTTTTAATGGTGGGAACATAGGTACAACATAAACTTTCCCATCTCACCCATGCCCAAGCGTACCATTCAGTGGGGTTAATCACATTTGCAGTATTGCAGCATCCGCACCGTCTTCCATTACTAAAATGCTGCCATCTCCCAAAGAGAAACCCTATACCCATAATGCATTAATTCCCCATTCCTCCTCCCCCCTACCCCTGGCAACCTGTATTTCAGTTTCCGTCCCTGCGAGCTTGTGTATTTTCCATTAGTTTCTTTGTTGTTAACCGAGGGATTAAATTTAACATCCTAAATCTATTAACACTTGTTTTTGCTTTGATACCAACTTAACTTTAATAGTATACACAAACTATGATCCTGTATCCTTCCATCCCCCCACATTTATGTAGTTCTTGTCACAAATTACATATTCATACATTGTGAGTTCCAAGCCACCGATTTAGCATTACATTTTATGCATTTGCGTTTTACTTCCTTGTTTTAGTTTGCCAAAGGCTGCCAATACAAAATACCAGAAATGGGTTGGCTTCTGTTATGGGAATTTATTAGGATAAAAGTTTTGAGGTTATAAAAATATCCAGATGAGGCATCATCAGAAGTGCTGCCTCACACAGGTTGGCTGCTGGTGATCCTGGAGTCCTCTCTCACACTGTGGGTAAAATGGCTGCTTTTCCTCTTCCCTCTCCTCAGTTTACATAGGGCTCCAGTAAAGGATTAAGACCCACTGTGGGTTCCCTTATCAAAGGCCCTTAAATGAGGCAATCTAATCAAAGTGACCTAACCAAAAGCTCCCTTAACTGAATCTAATAAAAAAATCTATCCACAATGAGTTTACAGGTACAAGAGGTTCACTTTAAGAACAGAACTTTCTGAGGCCCACAAAAGACTCAAACTAGGATGGTCCTATAGGAAGCAACAAATGAAGTTACAAACAAAAATAGTGTTAATAGTACAGTAGTACTGCATTTATATTTACTCAAATCATGACCATCTCCAGAGATCTGTATTTCTTCATGTGGCTTCAATCTATTATCTATTGTCCTATCCACTCAACTTACAGAACACTCTTTAGCCTGTCTCATAGGACCAGTTTAGTGGTGGTAAAACTCCCCCAGCTTTTGTTTATCAGGGAATGTCTCAATCTCCCCATCGTTTTTGAAAGACAGTTTTGCCAGATATAGAATTTTTATCTGGCATTTTTTTTCAGCTCAGCACTATAAATATGTCTTCCCACTGCATTCTTGCCTTAAGGGTTTCCAATGAGAAATCAGCATTTAATCTTATTGAGGCTCCCTTGTATATGACTCATTGCTTTTCTCTTGTGGCTTTTAGAATTCTCCATCTTTGGCATTCAGCATTTGATTATAATATATCATGAGGTGGGTCTGTTTAGGTTATTCTCTTTGGAATTCATTGAATGTCTCCGATGTGCATATTCATGTCTTTAGTTAAATTTGGGACATTTTCAGCCATCCTTTCTTTAAATATTCTCCCAGCCCTTCCTCTGTCTTCTCCTTTTATGACTTCCACAATGCATATGTTGGTATGTTTGAAGGTGCCACACAGCTTCATCAGGTTTTGTTCACTTTTCTTTGTTACTTCTTCTCTGCTCCTCAGACTTGATCATTTCAATTGTCTTTTATCTTAAAGTTCACTGATTCTTCATAAACTCCAATCTTCAATTGGAGCTCTCTAGGAAATTTTTTATTTCTTTTACTATGGCCTTTGGCTCTGGTCGGTTCCTTTTCATAATTTCTCTGTTAATACTGTCTTTGTTTCCATGTATCATTTACTAATTTCCTTTAGTTTTTGTCCATGTTTTCCTTTAGCTCCTTAAGCATATTTAGGACCATTTTTTAAAAGCCTTTTTCTGATATGTCCCATGTCTCCAATGGGAAATCTGATTCCCCCATTGATGGTTTCTTATGCCTTAATCTTTTCATTTGCCTAGGCCATTGCTTACTGTTTCTTTGTGTGTTTTGTAAACTCTTATTGAAACCTGGATATATTTATATTTTTAATGTATTACTGCTTTAATTTAGACTCTGTGATGTCTGTTCCTTGAGCTTGTATCCAGTTAATTTCTTGAATACCAGGAGCTAACAACAACAGGAGGGAAAAAAAGAGAGAGGGGGAAAAAAAGCTCAGTCTTGGCAAATTTACCCATGCAAAGACTCTCCTTTGGAGCTTATCTAAACAATGAGTTTAGAGTATAGTTTGATGCCAAAATGTAGGGGCCTCCCTGAACCTTTCTATGCATGCATATTCTCTTGGGCATGTGTATTGGCCCTAGGAATTTCCTATTGACTATGTTTCAAATTTCCCCCTTCCCTAGGGTTCCAGGCACTGTACTATATGCTCTATAGCCAACAATCCTTTGTCCCAGGCAGCCATAATTTGGCTGCTCTCCCACAGCCTTCTACATGCGGGGCAAGTTCTGGACGGTGAGTCCCTTAGACCACTCCCTGACAGATTTGGCCACATATACATGCTCCTGTCATGCTCATGGGTTATTGTGCTCCTTCTGTAACTAAGACCAGGGATCTGCACTGGGAGTGTGTGTCAGTTCCACACTGAGCAGGTGAATAGATGGGGTAGGGGCCAGCCAGGGCATCATGAAATCCTACCACTTTTAAGTTTGCTTTTTCTTGGTTTGGCACTCACCCTGTTACTGCAGACCTTTAAATGTTTTCTGGAACTTTGAGAAAGATATTTCTGCCAAATTTTACTGGTAGTTTAAAGCTTCTGTGGGGAGGCAGAATCCTGAAGCTTTTCAATCTGACATCTTGATAAGGGCAGGGCATTATTCTCATTTTTTTTTCCAAGTTAGTAAATTTATTTATTACAGAGTATTTTAGTTTCTTTGCTGCTGAAACAAATATTATATAATGGGTTGTCTTAACAACAGGAATTTATTAGCTCATGATTCCAGAGTCTAGAAGGCCTCCCAGGGTTGGTATCTTCTGGTTGGCTGGCAGCCTTTGGGGTTTGGCTTTTCCATCACATGGCAATGCATATGGTGGCATCCATTTCTTTCTTCTCTGGTTTCCATTGACTTCCAGCTTCTGGCTGCTCCCCATGGCTTTCTCCATGTCCAACTTCCTTTGCTTATAAGGATTCAGCCATGTTGGGTTAAAGCCCATCCTCTTTCAGCTTGGGCAGGTCTTAACTAATAACATCTTCGAGGCCCTATTTACAAATGGGTCCACACCCAAAGGACCTGGGGTTGGGATCTGAACATGCCTTATGTGGGGGACATGGTTCAATCCCCAACACAGGGGTATGGGATAGCAGTTCTAAAACTATATGTATGTTGGGATTGAGGTGATAAATTCATATATTATGGAAAATAATAAGATATAGTTTATCTGAGAATGTCTTGACTTTGTCTTCATTCCTGGAGGAGTTTTCATTGTGTCTAGAATTCTGGGTTGACAATTCTTTTCTTTCAGCACTTTGAAAACATTGGGCCACTTTATTCTGGCCTCCATGGTTTCTAATGAGAAATCAGGTGTCATTCAAATTGTTTTTCCCCTTAGTAATAAATCATTTCTCTCTGACTGCTTTCAAGACTTTTTCTTTGTCATTTGTTTTCAGAAGTTTGATATGTGTCTATCCAGTGTGGGGTTTGATCAGCTTCTTGAATCTTTAAGCTTATTTTTATCCTCCAATTTTAGAACTTTTCAGTCATTATTTCTTTGATTAGCTTTATCATCTCCACCTTCTTTCTTCTAAGGTATTGTTCATTTTCTTTTCAGTGTATTCTCTTTGTTGTTAACTTTGGGTACTTCCTAGTTTTATCTTCAGGTTCATTGAAGACTTCCTCTATTCACATTATTCTCATTTTTTATTCACAGTTTATTCCATCTGCACCTACGAATGGGATTAGGATTGTAAAGTTTTGTTTTTGTTTGTTTTTTAAAGATACATAATTTTTTCATCAGCTACTGACCTAGGAATATATTGCTCAGCTTTCTTTCCTCCAGTTTTCAAAAATGTTAACAAATGAGGAGTTAACTGTCTATTGAAAATAAGGTCAACCTGACCTGATGAGATAAGAAAAATTTACCATGTACTGTTCTTTCTCTTGGAATAGAATATAGATCCTATATACATGGTTTGCCATTCCCTATAATCAGATATACCTACTTATGATTATGCTTTTATTTTCAATTCAGCTATTTGTATAAAGTATCTTAAGAGCTAAATCTTTTTTTTTTTTTTTTTTTTTGGCACTCTTGCATTAGTTTTCATGCTTATGGCACTCATTCTCCTTTCTACTGTATTAATGACATTAAATTCTATATTCATGCCTTGTAATATGTGTTTCATGTTACCTTTTTCAGTGAAATTGAAAATTACAAATGGTGCTGTTCCGTGCGTCTCTCCACATTCTGTCTTGTGTATTTCTCATTAGTTGTCCAACTGGTATCATTGATATTCATTGTCATGGCCAGTTACCCTAAAGGAAAATACAGGATAGGCACAAAAAGGTGTGTAGGCAGCCTTTTGTCTCTTAAAGAATAGTGAACATGGTATCTGCTGACCCAGATCCTAGTCCTGGCCTTGCTGTTATCAAGCCAGTTGATCTTTGGTAGAGCGCATAAGCTTACATAGTTTTAAGTGCCACCCCTGATCTGCTAGAGTAGAATCTCTTGGGAAGGACTAGGAAATATGACCTTAACAAATAACCTTGACAGTTCTCATCCAGCTAGCGTGGCACTTGTCCATAGACTGGCATTTAGGTACCTTGAGATAGATGATCTCTATAATATCTTCTGACTCCAAAGTCTTATTAGAGTCATTTCATAAATATGCCTTTATATACTGGGTGTAGGTGCATAATTAATGTTAAATATTTTCATGTAAGACATCCATAATTCTTATTTTTCAGCCTGTAATAAAGTAGCTTAGATTTTCACATTTTAATTGTTTTTAAAATGCCATATGTGTGATTGTTTATAAAACACTTATTTAAATGTTTGAATAGCTACTGTGTTGGACACCGGGATAGATATTAACAGATCCTCAGCCCATGGTATCTTAAGCCTGGAGAAAAGTAAGATGCGTTCTTCCCCAAAGCAGCTCATGATCTGAATTAATGTTTCTGGTAGAAGGAAGAAGCTTTCATACTTCCATTTTGTTAAACTTTATTCCCCCTCCCCCATCACCAAAGTAAAACACCAAAAACCTGGTAAATAGACTCCAGACATCTTCATGCTTACCAAAATTATTTTCCCCATATTTGCATTTTCTACAGTCCCCATACTTATAAGATTTCCCATATCTCTCTACTTGGATATCCAAACAAAAGAATTAAGAGAAATAGTGACTTCTTTCTTACTGCCTTTTTTAGACCCACATGGGTTTGTTTTGACTCATGGTAAACATGCTCTTATTTTTCTCCTAAGGGAAGAAATCCCTAACATAAACTTTTGAGAGCAAATGGAATTTTTTTCCTTCCAAATTTTTTGAGTTTGGTCTCATCACAGTTTTTGGGTGACATAGGTGGCCTGTGACAACTAGCTATAGCTTTTTTTTTTTTTTAATGCTGTGTTGATTTTTTTTAAGGATTTATTTTTATTTTTATTTTTATTTATCCCCCTCCCCATCACTGCTTGCTTGCTATCTGCTCTCTGTTCCACTCGCTGCGCGTTCTTCTGTGTCTGCTTGTCTCCCTTTGTTGCGTCATCTTGCTGCGCCAGCTCTCTGCGGGCGCGGGCCAGCTTGCCTTCAAAGGAGGCCCTGGAATGCGAACCCAAGGCCTTCCATGTGGTAAACGGGAGCCCAGTCGGTTGAGCCACATCCACTTCCCAAGCTATAGCTTCTTTTTAATCAATTTGGTACCTGCATACTTTATGCTATTGTATTTATAAGATAGTTCTTAAAAACCAGTATGAGACTTTAGATTCTCCCTATGTTTTCCTTCTTCTCTGCAGTTAACCATCTTTAACAATAATCCCAAGGAAAAGGGAAGGTTTTTCTAGTAGAATGTGAGGCCCCTAGCATTGCGGTCTAAATAATGGATTCTAAATTAGGAGAAATGGTTTCCCTGTGTAGCTCTGGTATCATTTTTGGGGCTTTGTAAAGCCAGTTAGCCAGAATTTGCTATTCTAATGATAAGCATTGCTGTATGAACAAGGCAATGTCAGCAAAAAGTTCACCAACTTTCAGAGAATGTTTTAAAATACAAATTTCAGAGACTTGGCAATTTTTTATGGCATGCTTCCCAGGGCAGCTGTTTCTAACAAACCACAATAACTTTGCTGATATACAGTTCTTTAATTGCTTTGTAAAATGTCTGTGAGTCTGGTGCTTTGTATTTGGTTGGAATTATTATCAAAGATGTAGTACAAAGGAATCAAAAGGATGTGTCTTATGCCTGAACTCTTAAAATTGGGAGAATTGTTGACTTTCAACAGCTACGTTATGAATACATTCTTATTTAAATTTACTATAGTACAAAGTGTACATGTATTTAATTGATTATAGAAGCTACAGTTGGTTGTCTTGAAAGCAATGGAGAAGTAATAAAGGTCATGTTAATAAAATATAGAATATAGAAGATTTAGAACTACGGAGGAAAGCAAAGTAAATTAGGAGTGGTCAAGTAGGGTGTAGGAAGAAGTTGGCCCACAGCCTTGGATAATCTTAGAAAAGTAGAGGAAAGTCCCATAAGGAATATGAATCTCTGAAAGATGGTAATATTGCACTTTCTAAACGAAGCCTAAATATTTTTTGAGAGGAAAACTAATGCCATTTATAAGTTTAGGAAAGATCAGACAGTGGTTTGCCCTCTGTGGAACTTCTAAAACAATATAGATTACAAAGCAAAGGCTATCATGGACCCTCTTATTTATCAAGTGGAGAAATTATTTCATAGAGAACAGGATAAAACTGTTTAAAACTGATTTTTAATCTCTTAATATGGTATCAGAGGCATTTCAATACAGAGAAAAGGATACCAGGGTAAAACAGTAGAAAACAAGTAAGAAAGATTTTGCCAGGTAAAAACCATCTTGGTCTTTGAAAGTTCAGTAGGTCTACTTTAGGAAACAAGGTCTACTTTACAGGGATCCTTAAAACTTTATGCTTATATGCTTAATTTCTGTAGTCTACAGACATTCTGAAGAGATCACAAAATATTTGCACGTTCTGTCACATCTGAGAAAAAGATACAATATAGCAACTAACATAGCCAGGAAAGAGAAGGTCCTTGCAGTAAGCAAAGAATAAAAAAATTCATTTGATTGGGTGTTAAATTTGTTAATAAAGGCTAAGATTTTAAGAGCTCAGGCATAGTAGTCATGCTTAACTTGGACAACAGTCTATAAACTGGAAACGTATTTTCCTAAACCATAGAAACTAGATTTCTGGGTACATAACAAACTGAGCTGAATACCTCTCCTCCTGTTTTTTGTTTCGTTTTGCTTTTTAATGATGCTTAGTTTCTTAGTTGCTAAAACAATTACTATACAATGGGTTGGCTTAATAAAAGGATTTTTGGCTCACAGGTTCGGAGGCCAGAAGACTTGCTTCTTCCAGGTAGCATGTGTGTTCATATACACACATACACAGATCATTTAAATTATAAAATCTATGGAGAACATAAATAAATTAGACACAAGTGAAAGAGAGAATTTAAAAACTGGTGGATAGATCTGATGAAGTCACTCAGAATGCAGCACAGAGCCATTAAGAGATAGGACAAATAAAAAAAAGGGGGGGGGGTAGTTAACAGAGACAAGGAAGTTAGAATAAGAATATCCTCGGCAAAAGAGTCCAAACGCGCATGCAGAAAGAGTAATAAAATAGCCAATTTCATTCCTAGGTTTTCCCAGGGGATGGAAACCAGGCCAGCAGAAAGATCTGTACAAGAAGGTGTTTTGTAGCTTTATCCTTCATGGCCTGAACTGGAACCAGCCTTGATGCCCCCAACAGGAGGCTCTTCCTCAGGCTTCTGTCGCAGGTGGACGCTGCATCTCGGGCCCGCACAGTCCATTGCAGGCAGGAAGATGAGAGAAGCAGAGCTTTTCTCTAAAGAGGCTTTGCTCTTTCATTTGGGAAGGAATGCCTTCTCAGGTGCAGCGTTTATCCCACAGACCAGATCATGCTGCATGGACCCCACCCAGCTGCATATTTTATTTGGACACCCACTAAACGCAGTTGGAGCTATGTTCGTAAAGGAGGAGGAACTAGATTTTGGATACGCAAATAGTAGTGTCGAGTGTCCAGCACAGGTGGAGTGCGAAGAAAGCGTCAGCTTATCTGTAACATTTTCTAAAATAAATAGATTTGGGTCACATGGCAAAATATTAATGAATTTGTTAGTCCTAGGTGGCAGGGACTTGGGTATTTATTATACTTTGTCCTCTGTATATTTGACATATTTATTTTAAAAAGGAAAATAGCACAAAGTAGGAAGATAATACTCAGAATGTAACTAGCAGTGATTTGATGCCATCAGGTCTTAAAAACCTGGATGACAAAAGAGAGGGCATGGGCTCTTTATGAGTAAATAACATAATATTTGCACAGATGAAAGGAGACGGGTAGAAGGTCGGGAAGACAGGCTAGATGAGATAACCTTGGAAGTCATGAGTGCGAAGGTCAGAAAGGTGTGAAGATGCCTTCCTCTAGGTGGCTTTCATTCATCAGTGTCTCAGTAAAGGCGTTCATGGGAAATGTGAACTTTTTGAAGAGGTATCAGTGACAAAACAGCACGTTTTTCGTTAGTCTCTAATGTAGTTGATACTAAGAAACTATCGTCAATATAGTGCTTAGTCATATATCTGATATTGAAAATAATGCCTTTATAACATAACAGTGCATTATAATCTTGTACCATCTTTGATTGCCTTCAGATTATTACAGATGTTATAGATTAAGCAATTATCTAAAGGTAATGCTCTTATCTTTTTAAATACTTGCCTGGCATCATGTAAATTTGTTCCAATTTTGAAGCCTTGGATTTTGACCAGATGGAGTAGAAAGTAGCATAGGAAGCCGTTCTGTGTCCTTTCCCTTCTCCTGGCTGTTTGCCTCCGAATACTGACATTTTTCCTAGAAAACACTTTCTGCCAGCAGTTAAATTGTATCTCTTTAGAGAAATGAAATCCTGCTAAGATAGTTCTTTCTTAGGTTGCATTTTTTGCTTTTGCTTTTTCAGTTTGCAGACACGGTGGCTCTGTCTAGACTGCCAGGCTCACCCTTCCTGCTGTATTATTCATGCAGTGGACCTGAAACTCCCACCCAGGGTCGGAGCCAATTCTTGTTAAACCGTTTTACCAGAGATGCTGTGATTGATCCTTCTTCTTTTAAGTTTTCCATATTGATATTGGAGGCTGACCTGCTTTATAAGTCTGCTTATAAATTTTCCTAAAGTTTACTGACATGAATATTTCTCTCTAGATTTTTTTTCTAACTGTATTTTTTTTCCTGTTCTCCCTGTATTGTTTAATGACATCCATTAAATTTTACTTTCTTTTTAAAATGAATCTAAAAATTCAGTTTTCAGTAGAAAACGTTAAAGAACAAAACTGTACTGGGGAGACTTCTGAATGAATCTAGAAATAGTAAAATCATATAATTCTTGCTCATGCATACTAGAAATGTATAATACACAGAACTTTAATCTGGACATCAGTTCTATTTTCCTGAATACCTGTCTTCATATAATTAGGCAGGAAAGGCCTCTGGCAGCATCTACCCTAAGACAGTGTTCTTTGGGAATTTTCAGAGGAACACGTGTTATAGACAGTTAGGGATGGAGGAACTCAGTTGGATATTCCCTTACTTCCATTCCTGTTGCATGAATTGAAAACCCTATGAAAGCAAAAAAGTTGAGAGACTTCAGTATGAAGATAGCCAAAATGCACCTTTCTCTGCTAGTGGGACTTGGTATGACCCACAGCCACTTCTCAATATGCTTCTCAGGTCCTCCTTGACCACAGAACTGGACCTAGTGAGGCAGCGATGTCTTGGTTACATGAGTGTCCATGTAAATCCCATGCAGTCGACCATAATTACACCTAACCAGACTCACAGGGCCAGAGGGGAAAGCCGTGGGCCAGCACTAGGGCCTCGTGGTCATCAGGTGAGGAGTTTCTACTTTCGAACGCAGCAGTGAGCTCTGATATAAAATGACGTCTGGCTTTACAAGAGCTTTCCTCAATTTCCTACCAAAATACCTAAGGAAAACTAGAAAAGGGTCAAAATTCACACCATAGCCAATGGAACTAATTTGACAGGTAATACGAGTTGCGTCTCCGAGCTGTGCCCATTTGCGTAAAAGTAGATGGGAAGCGTTTGACACCACTGTGCCCCTGGTTCTGAGAAACAAATCGGCATCATCCCGAAACGGGCAGTCGTCTCTCAACTGTAAGCATCCTGACTGCTGAGACTGCTGGATTATTGTTACCTCTAGATAGAGCAGTCAGAGCGAAGAAAAATCATAAAACAAAAAATTAAACGGACACACAGGAAAAAATGCATTTAGAAGTAAAAAGCACAATACTGGGATGAATAACAAAATGAATCTTGTAACAGAATGTTAATATTTTTGTTATCATTCACCACATTTAAGGGATAATTTAGTCCAGGAGCACTTCACACCCTGCATTCCTAGCACTTTGCCGAATGGTTTGGATTGGATTTGGAAGGAAACAGAAAACAGATTACACCTTAGAGGGTATTTAGGACAAAATGGTATCTGTTTAGTTTGTCCCACTATGCTAAACCTAGTGCCTGGTATGTGATATGGATCTAATACATATTTATGCAGTAAATAGTTTAACTATAAAATAAAGAGATGATTTTGAAAAGAATTGGAGGTTGGAATGAGCAGGTCCTGTAGGAGCCAAACTCTGCCAGAAAGAATCTGTATTAGGAAGCTCTATGAAATAACAATTGGTTAAATAGGACTACTTAATATAGGGCCTTCTTTGCCAGGCTCTGGAGTTTGTATTTGATTTTATACATGCTATAGGAGCCACTTTTCTTAAGGGAAAAAAAGCAGAGAGATGAGTGAGTGAATCAGTGGCCTGGAGGATACAGGGTACTGCAGGCAGGGAACCAGTCAGTGCGTCTTTGAAGTATTTCAAGTGCACCAATTTTCTGAATCCCCATTAAGAGGACGGCTTTTCTTTTAAAAATGTGTGCATTAGATTCTGCTTCGTGAAGGCTGCAAGAAGATTCTCGTTGCCGACTCTTTGTCCTTACTGAGAAAAATGCACCGAACTCAAATGAAAGGCGTCCTGGTCGATGGTGGGTAAAATTGAAATAATCATATTCAGACCATTTGCCCTGCTTTGAAAAGAGACAGAGCAAATAGAATCCTTTTTTGATTTCAAGTCTTTCTATTTCCTTGCAGAGGAAAACATCTGTGAATCATGCCTTTCTCCTATTCTTCCATCAGGTAAGATGGTTGGGGGAGGGGGGAGGGAATCTCAAATATCTGTTGAAGATGGAATTAAAATTTTGAAATTAACCAATTGCTATTTATAAAAGTTATATCATATTCAGAATAATCAATTTTAAAGAAGAAGTTCAGCCACTTACTCTATTTAATAGGGTTCTTTAGAGCAGAGGTTCTTAAGGGCTTTTTAAAATACAGATTGTGGGCCCCACCTGCTCAGTTTTTGGTTCAGTAGGTTTGGCGTGGGGTCTCCAATGCTGCCTTTTTCTAACAAGTTCCCAAGAGATATCGAGGCTCTAGGTCCAGGAACCACACTTTGAGAATCACTGTCGAGAGTAAAACAAAAGTATCAAACATGTTTACAATCCAAAGAACTGCGCGGTGGTGTAGGAGGAACTTTGTTAAGTGCCTTTCCTTTTGCTTCAAACTTTTTCTGTCTTGTGTTTCTAGGCAGCCAAGTTATCTCACATTTCAGAGGAAACATACTTGTCCATCTAATTAGAACTATGACATTTAAAAACAGTTCTTGGTAGATAACTGTTTCTTCATCTTTAAATCAAATGTACCTTACTTAAGGATCATTATGACATGTAAAGAGAAAAATCAAATAATTTTAAATTAGAAATTAGCAAAGCCCAATTGTTTGGATGCTCAAAATACTTTTTAAATTCAACATAGAGATGCATTAGAAAGACATAGTAGGCCTATCGTTTACTTATAATTAAGGTTGTTTGGTAGGGCAGTAGAATGAGATATTGTTTCATGTAGATTCATTTTTATATGAAATAGGTTTGGATTTTTAAGTGCTTATGTTAAGAACTATAATGGGCATAGGAGAAAAAAAAAGGTGAGCTTTTATAGTGTTTTAGGCAATGATTAAGCAGTGTTTTAACAGAAAAGAACATGCACCCCACTGTATTATTGGCTTAGATTCCCAATTTAATCAGTGACGATTACCGAATCTTATCCAAAATAAGCTGACTCCTTAGAGCAGGAGCAGCTGAAGTGACACCCCCAAGCAGAGGTACAGTGAAATTCAAGATCATAGTCAGAACATAGCAGATCCAGGATTCAAACCCAGGTCTTTCTCTGAAGGCAGTGAATGTTCTTGGCAGAAGTGGTAGGTAAAGAGGAGGAAAGCATTTTTTATAAGACTACAAAATTGGTCTTAAAAAAATATACTACCTACTGCATTAACGATAGGTAGTATATAAAGTATGTGGTAGTGCGTGTATATGTGCATGTATAGGTGGACATGTACATGTACTAATTGTAATTTTTAAGAAGCAATATTGTTGCAATTGCCATGAAACTATCCCAAGTTTGTAGTTTTGATGCCTGAGATAGGCTAAGCCCATAACCTGTGAATCCCATAGCAAGGAGATTGTAAGATCTGATTTGCATTTGATGGTGTTGCCCCTCAGAAATGCTTTTGTAAATAAGCAGTCTTCCAAAGGCAGCTTATTGCTGGAAAATTCAGGTACAGCAGGACTTTCAATCAAGACTGGTACAGAAGCTCCTGGTTTGCTGGTTGCATTGAGTTTTTCTCCCTCCCCTTCGCCCCCAGATGCAGCCAAGCCCTACAGCGTGGTGGTCTTCCATTGCCGTCATATGTTCCACAAAGAATGCCTGCCGGTGCCGAGCATGGTGAGTTGACAGACAGCTTGGCAACTTGGAAATAAAGAAAAATTGATGCAATCAGAGGAAAGTGCTCAAAATTACAACCTATCATCCTTACAGATCTGTGGGTTCTCAAAATTATTATACAACTTTACATCAAGTAAGAAAAATTAATTTAGCTATTTCGCAAATGTAAAAATGTCTAGTACACTATAATAAGCCTTATAAAGGCATAATCATTTAAATGGATCCATTCAGGTGAGCTTGATGACCATGGCACTGTATAGGTGTGAGATATGGTAGAAACCCATCTGATAGGTTGTATAACTTTCTCAATCTGATTTTTATATCATGAGGCTGATAACCTTTAGTAGCAAGACATATGTTTCCCCAGGTCACATTAGACTTATTTTGCCTTGGGGTGCCATCTGAGTCACTTAGTAACAGCTGGCCTAGACTTAATCCTTTGTGAACTAGAAATTATCATCACTTCCCTCCCTAACCCCCGACTAACATTACCACAATATTTCTGAAAATTAGAGTGGAAAGAGAGGAACATACATGGCTTTTAATCCGTGATTTTTTATTACATTTTTAGAACTCCCCTACGCAGTTCTGCAACATCTGCAGTGCTAAGAACCGTGGACCAGGAAGTGCAATTTTGGAGATGAAAAAATAACTCCGTTCTGCTTGTCAGTCTCCTCCTCACCACTCGTTTTAAGACTGTGCTTTCACAACAACAGAAGTGTTTGTTGACCCCAGTGCTGATAAGAGATTTGTACATGTTTATCTTACACTCAAAAAAATAAGTTTTTTCATCTACGCCTGAGCAATCTCTCATTGCAGTTGATCAAGAAGATGGGACTTTCCCCATGCCTTGAAATATGTGGGTTCACAGTTGGCATTTCCTCATTCATTTGTTTTAGTAATGGAAACATAAGTCCAAGAATTAGAGGTGAATTTTGTGGATTGTCGTTGAAACTGTTGAGCCATGGAAGTGGAGCTTCTATCTGCAGCCTACCCACTTGGCTGGCAACAGTGCTCACATATGAGTTTGGCTTTTTAAATATGTCATCAACTGCCATTATCTTCTTAATAGACATTTAATGAAACTGTAAATTTTCACCCATTGGATAACATCTGGGAATAACCCCGTGTTCTGTGTGTCCTAACAACTGCAGGGTGTCTGGCCCTGGCAGGTAGTCAGCGTTTGCCTATTGAATGCATGTTAGCTCTTCTCATAGTGAAAGATTCACTCTGGCAGGCTAAATACCTGCAGTCAGGAGTTTCTGATTCCCTCATAAGGAATAGAAGAGAGTTTCAGCACCTTAGAGTTTGAGGGGTTTGGGTTAGTTTTTCATAGGAGGGCAGAAATGAGTGACTGCAAAATCTAAAGGTTCGTCAGGAGAAACGGGCCTGCCCCGTGCTGAAGGACAGACATAACGCCACTTCCTTTAGCCTTCTCGGGGCTTCCTTTGCCCTCATAGCACAAGAACAGATGAGAAAGGGAGAGATTTAAACTTGTGACTGTGTCTTATAGTTATTGGTGTCATCTGTCTCTGGATATATTGCCATTGTCTAATGTTTGTAAAATGTGAAAACACTCCCTCATTGTTCCTGCTTTCCAAGTTCCATAAAGAGGAGTAAGTGCAGCTCTATGCTCCTGTGTTTTTGTGGGGAGGGCTGGTTGGCTGATGTGAACTGAGCAGAGACCAAGTCTTGAGCTTCCCAGCCCATTTACATAGGTGGTATCTCATTTCATTCCCACGGCATCCTCAGGAAGAAGATACTACGTACCTGGGTTTACAGATGCAGAACCAAAATACAGGGGATGCTAAGTCAAGGTCACCCTGATGACTGCCTAACTCCAGATTTAAGAAATCATAAGGCCAAGTTAATAGGAAATGCAGTTTGTCTTTGAATCGGAGTTAAAAAGAATACGTGCTAGTGAACAATGGACATTTTCTTTTAGTTTTCAATATGGAGGAGTGGAAGTTTCTTTTGTTGATATGGTATGGAATCCTCCACCCTCCCAGTGTCTCTTTCTACTGCACTGTTTCTCAGTTTTTCTTTTTTTCCAGAGAAACCTTTCCTTCGAAAGACATCTCACAAAAAAAGTCCTATTTGAAGTACATGTAAAGCAAAGCTACTCCACTTTATCAGAGAAGAGAAATGTAGTTGCTTAGTGCTTATTTTATAGCCTCTACTTCAAGTTATTTTGTGATGGCAGTTTTATTTTGCTTTTATTTTTAGCTGAAAGGATTGTATACCAGTTTAAGCATTCATCCTTGAGAACTTTTGAGAAATCCTCAACAAGTTTTTCATTAATTTGGTTGTTATTAAATTGCTTATTTCAATACTATAGAAACAAACATTTATTGAGCAAGTAGTGTTTTAGGCACTGTTTTAAGCATTTTACTTAAATTATTTCATTAAGTCAACCTACAAACCCTGTGAAGTAGGAGACATCATCATCATCATTTCACAGATGAGAAAACTGAGACATCTAAAGGTTAAGCAACTTGTCTGAGATCAAGAAGCTAGTAAGTGGTACAGCTAGAATTCAAACCCTACAGCCAGCCTTCAGAGTTCATGACCTTAACAACTACATATTGGATCATTTTTAGTAAAAGTTCTTATTTGTCAGTGTATAGAAAACTAAATCCACTCTAGCTAGCAGAAAGAGATTTATTAGAGAGTTATCAGTGACTTACAGAATCACTGAGAGGACCAAAGAGGCAGACAATAGGGGAGCTTCCAGGAACAACTCCCAGAGCCACCCCGCCGATCTGGGCTGCCGAGAGAACTGCCAGCCCCCACACTTCACTCGGAGGAAGGCTGCCCAACAGCACTGCAAATTGTTTTTAAGTGAACATTGTATAAATAAAAATATACGCATTTCTGTTTTTCAAGTTCTTCACTCTCAGTGAACTAAGGCATATTATGTGTATACCTACATGTGTAGGAAGCGTTTCTATGTGTTAAATATTACACTAATTTATTCTGGTGTCCTCATCGAGACTCAGGCTATTAAAACTTCAATTTTGACACTAGGCAGTAACTTACACTTCCCACACACCCATTCCTGGATTCTTAGCCGATAAATCTGTTAAGAAATGCCTTCCTCTCTTCTCATGCAGTGCAGGTTTTATCTAACATCACAGATCAATGCGATATTAGTAAAGACAGGACAAGAACAGGCCCCCATACATAGCTGTTCCCCAGGCCTTTCTTTATACCGCAGCCACAATGGAGGTTCTGAAATGAGGGACGGTCATGTCTTTGCCCTTCACACCCTCAGGAATCCCTGCGCCCTGTGTGCGAAAGCGCTTTCAGTCTTTGCCTGACCTATGCAACCCACTGCATTTAACTTTGCCACTTCGTTGATATCATTCCTGAACTCCAGCAAATATGAATTGGCTTGTGCTTCTCTTTACCTTTGCACTTGCTGTTAGTCATCATCCATCAAGAGTCTGCTCAGATGTACTTCTCACACAGACCTCCACAGACTGGGAAGGAGACCTCACCCTTGTCCTCACGCAGCCCCAGGATAGAGCTGTCTCTCTCATGCTACATTGTAGTCATCTATGTGGCAAGTAAAATTTCCACAAATTCAGGAGTGCAAAAGAACACATTTTAAGTCCTGTCTTAAGGCTACATTCTACCCAGCGGATAGATGAAAGTCAGACTTTTCTTGATGAGCCCAGGGGGTCCCTTTCTTTGCTGGGTTGCCTCTAAGGTGGTGGTAGTTGGGGTGGTCTCATGCTCCAGTGTGAATAAAAAGGAAGCATCTGGCCCTCAGTTGACCTTCGTCCACCCTGGCATTGGCCGAAATGCCATCACCCCTGCTGGCCTGCCATCAGTCCTTGCTTGAACCTCCCTCCTCCCAGCCACAAACCCTCTCAGGCCACCCACCCTCTCCCAGCTCTTGAAGAGTGGAACTGTCCCATATTATGTACTGTTTTGGGTATCAGCCTTGGGTTTTGGTACTCAAAAGTCTGAGGCTTCTGCAAAACTGTTGACTGTAACTTTTTTTTTTTTTTTAAGATTTTTTTTTGTTTTAATTTCTCTCCTCTCCACCCCGCCCCCCGCCCCCAGTTGTCTCTTCTCTGTGTCCATTCGCTGTGTGTTCTTCTGTGTCTGCTTATATTCTTGTCGGCAGCACCAGGAAACTGTGTCTCTTTTTGTTGCATCATCTTGCTGTGTCAGCTCTCTGTGTATGAGGCACCACTCCTGGACAGGCGGCCCTTTCTTTCACGCTGGGCGGCTCTCCTTACAGGGAGCACCTCTTGCACGTGGGGCTCCCCTATGCAGGGGACACCCCTGCATGGCAGGGCACTCCTTGCGTGCATCAGTACTGCGCATGGACCAGCTCACCACACAGGTCAGGAGGCCCTGGGTTTGAACCTTGGACCACCCATATGATAGGTAGATGCTGTATCCGTTGAGCCAAATCTGCCTCCCTGTTGCCTGTAACTTTTAAAAAATCTGTTTTAGAACTTGAATATCAAAATCTAGCTTACCTTTTCTGCTGTATTTTCTGTCCCTACTTGCTGTCTTACTGTGAACAGGGAGCAATAGCAAAAAGCTCAAGGCGAAAAAACAACCCATCTTTGTCATTATATCAAAATATCCTGCCAAATCCATTTATATGTCTCTCTTGTACTGTGGACTGTGAGTTCAGTAAGGGCAAGGAACATACCTTGCTCATCTTTGTATCTGCAGCCTATGCTACTGTGACCCAAAATTAGGCACTCAAAAATATATGTTGAATGGAAAGAAAGGAAGCCCAGGCTTCTCCCTCTGCCTCCCCATCTCTCTTGATTGAAATAGTTAGCCTTCTATGCTATCAATTCTAAATGTCCACCTCTTTTGGTGGATGTCCTCCTCTGCAGACCCTATCATCATCTCTACTTGCTCATATTTGCTCTTTTTTGTTTGGTTGGTTTTTTATTCTTTTTTTTTTCTTTTTTTTTCATATTTGCTCTTGATCCTCCACCACCACCGTCACCCAAGTCTTACTTGTTGTCTCCCTTTTTCTGGAACAGGAATTATTTACTCTCAACTTTATCCCAGTGGAAACCTTATCTTGGAGTGTTCTTCTCTACTTCCTCATCTGTCTGTCATCCTTTCTCAGCAGCATACTCTTTTATACTCTCACTGTGATTGTCTAAGACCCAGATTCTTATGATCTAGCATCTTGATTGGTATACTCAATTCCTCCCATTTTCCTGCCTTCAACATCCTCTCTGCTCTTCTGTGTTCTTTACCCAACTACTGCATTAATCTTCCTTCCAGACTGATCCTATCAAGTTCCCAGATACTTTGCTATTCCCACTGCTTGAAGTCTCTAGTGATACATTTTCCCCATGTCTCCAATCCTTTTCTTCCTCCTCAACTTAAAGCCATCTGCCTACCCTTCAGGGTCCAACCTAATGTCTTAACATCTTCATGTCTCCTTCCCCAACATACTCTGCTTCTGACCTAAACGAGTTTGTAATCTGACCTTCCATTCCTGTGGCACAAATATAAAGCTATTTATGTGGTGTACTATCCTGTATGCATGTCTTATTTCCTCATAAAAATTGTTCTTCAAAGGAAAGAGATGTCTTAGAATTTCCAAAGGCACATTACAGAAAGGACACTCATAAAATGTCTCAATATGCAGAGAAGACCTTGTTCTCCCTCAATGTGGAGTTCTTTCCTTAGGAACAAGTGTTGGAATATGTGGCAGAAAGAGAGTAGAGGAAAACCTTGTCTGTTTGGGTAGCTTTTATGATTTACTTGATACCTGGTGACTACCTGGGTGCATGGCTTTCCATAGTTTCTATTTTTAAGTTGTGGCTTTCTAAAAATGAACCTTTCTCTTCCCTGTTAGATGATCCAGGCACAGTGATAGGATCCTTATCTTAGATACTATAAATGCCTAACTGGTTCTGTGTATTCAAATGAATTAAGCTAACCATTTTTTCCTAAATTAATCTAGCTTTCCTCCTCTATTAAACCAGACAGCTTCAGTTTTCCCTTTTGCTTTGATGTTGGCCTGTCAGTGATAAATTTTCCAAATTTTGTGAAGTGCTCTTTGATCATGTGTTTTTTTATCCAAGCCAGGACATTTTAATAGGGAGCACTATTAAAAATTGCTCCAGGACAACTGGTGAAACCAGGACTGTCCCTGGCAATCTAGGAAGTATGGCACCCCTTCTATGACTCAGTGCTAACAGTTTGCTACTACCTGTAACAGAAAGAGGAAAATGCCACTTAAGCCAAAACTGACCAGAAGTTCTGCTTTCTGAAGGAAATGGTATAATTCATACCGTGGGGGGGAGTAAATCTTTATACTGCTCGCTTCCACTTTTAGAGACTGGTGGGAGGATAGAGATACAGGTTGAAGAGGGAGAGAGGAAACATTGAAGCTTCAAAACCTCTTCAAATTCCTTGCTGCTAAACAGAGCAAGTTATTGAATCTTTAGATTAGCAGAAGTTATCCCAGACTTCTGTCTAAAGTGAGGGGAATTGAGAAGCAAGAGTTTTAGGAACTCTGCAAATGTGGGTGATCAAAGGACCTTTAAGAAAAAGAAATAATATTCAGTTTTCTGTTGCTTTGCTGCCACATCCCTTCTTCTCCCCTGGATGGTCAGTAATGTCTGCTGTGTAAACAATGTCACCTGTAGTTTTTAAGGACTTAGGAGCTGTGTTCCAGACCCCAAAGAACAGTGGGAAGTGAGGAGCAGCAGCAGGAGGCAAGGGCTGGAATCAAAAGGGAACAGGCTGTCGGAGTCACAAGTGACAAGAATATAAAAACCCTTGAATTTGCAGAAATGTCAGAAGAAGACTAGTCTTTCCAAAGAACAATTGGATAAAAGCCTTGAGCCAGTTTTATCTGTCCAGAGACCGACTGAGCCACCCAGTGTGGCTGAGGTTACGTGCTTATATTCAAATTTACGAACTGGTACTAGACTACGGAGCGCAAATTGGCTCTTCTATATTTTAGATAATTTTAGTTCAAAAACTACACGATTTTTATTCTAATCCTAACATGTATCCTGTTTTATAGACAAATAAGTTCACCCAGGTTTCCTCATGATTGTTTTATATCATGTTCTGTGTGCAAATAGTATTTATAGATGTCACAAATCTGGGTGAAAACAGTCCACAAATGAAAGAAACAAGAATGAACCTTACCTTGTCATATTTAATAAATTTGGTGAAATTTAATTGAGATGAAATACAAAATTCTGCATTTTATGCAGAAAAAAATTATTAACTGTAGAGGCTTGGTTGGGAGTTCTAATGAAAGGGAGACCTTGGGTAAAAAAACAGGAGCATTTTGCTCTGAATATAGATCTAAGCTTCAATCCCATCTCTGGTACTTAGTAAGCAACAATTTGGGCAAGTTACTTAACATTTATAAGCCTCAGTTTTCTCAAATGTAAAATGGGGTAATGATAATGGCATCTACTTTGGAGGAGCATTAAGTGAGATAAATGGTGCATCCGAAGTGCTTAATTAGGACCAGCACTTGAAAAGCAACTAGCACTTACCCAGCACTTGATAAATACCAGCTTCCGTGATCTGTGTGACCAATAGACCTCAGCCACTTCCAAGATGAGGGTAAAAAAGACCCTGCAGCTTTCAAGCTTTCATCTTGGGTGTTTGCTCTCTCTCTCTTTCGCTCTCTTGTCTCATATCACTCACTCTGGGTAAGCTGTGTTGTGAGCAGCCCTCTGGAGAGGCCCACTTGGTGAACTACTGCCACTCCCTGCCAAAAGCCATGTGAGTTTGAAACTAGCTCCTCCAGCTCCAGTCAAATCAGAGTCTATAGCCGCACCTGAACTGCATCCTCATGAGAGACCTGAGCTGGAGTCCCCCATTTAAGCTGCTACTGGATTCCTGGTCCTCAGGAACTATGAGATACTAAATATTTGTTGCTTTAAGCAGGTACACTTTGAGGTAGTTGGTTATGCAGCAATAAATATCCCTAATACACTTAATAATTGTTAGCATAGTAGCTGTTGCTTGACCCCAAGTATGGGCCATCAGTGTTTGGTAAAAAAATCTAGAATGACATTTGAATAAACTTATTTGTCCTGTTCCCAGAAGGTAGTGTTCCATTCTCCATATGAGAGCACTTTGTTTTAAGGCATTTTTTAAAATGGGGATTTTGACAAAAAAAGAGATTTGGGATTGTGATAGCGTTTGAAATCATACTGCTTAAGAAACATGTGAAGGAATTATATAGTACATTATCTTAAGACATGAAAACTAAAGGGATATTAAATTGCAAGGTTTATAGGTCAATAAGAAGAAAAGGGAAAGGAAAAGGAAGGGTCTTTCTTTCATGTTACTTGAGAAGTCCAATCACTAAGCTTAATCAGTGGAAAGTGTAAGCTCAACATCAGAGAACTTTCTAGCTCCTGGAGACATCCAGTAGGAGGTGTGTGTATCCTGGAGAAAGAGGAGTTGGTAGAGGCAAGGCTAGCAACTATCTGTCATTCTGCCACAGTCTGAACTCTGGGTGGCAGGTTCCAGTAGTTGATTTATAAGACCCCTTTCCACTCGCCACAAATCCAATCTCCTAGAAACAGCTAATTTCATCATTTGCTCTCACGCCCTGTTATTTTTATGCTAGGCTCCTGTGCCCATCTGTACTGTGTGAATACCCACATCTTTGGCTGTCTTCTAAATTCAGTGTTAGTATAAGGTCCTTCCCATCCTCCACCTATACAAAATCGACTTTTCTCTCCCATCCTAACATTTTGCAGCTTCCTTTTAATTTTTCTGCCAGAATAATGCATATTCAGCTTATACTAATGCTAGTGCATATAGAACTCTCAATACCTCCTTTTTTTTGGGGGGGGGGTTGTCTTTCCTAAAAGGCAAACGAGAGTGTTAGCACGATACTCCCTTATTTTATAGATGGAATCTGTCTCAGCAACAGAAATAAGCTACTATGGCGGTGCAAAGGACCATTGCCTGACCTTCTGATGAACAGTAGGGAAGCCACCAGCCCACTCACATAATGGATCTCTTTCCAAAATGCCATGTATTTATCATTTCTCCAGGTGTGGTTTACCATGCTGTTTCTCTGGTTTTCTGATGCCAGCCCGCCCCCATCAAAGCATATAATCGAGAAGATCAGACTCAAGGAAATACATTTTAATTCCAAAATTCTAAAGCAGGTGTTTTTAAGAGGTTAGTAAAATATTTGTAAATGATGTTACCCTAATTTGAAGTTCATTTTAACATAGGTAGCTTCTTTAAGATTTTTTTTGGCTTCAATAGAAAACACATGAAGATTTAGATTTACATTATGTACATCTACCTGTACAAACTTTCAGGATCTCAACTGTGCATTAGTCAGGGCTCTTGGTTGCAAGTGACAGAGACACAGCTCAATGAAGCTTCCTCAGATTAAGAGTTTATTAGAAGGGTGATGAATTTCCAACTAGGAAGGAGTTGTTACTGGGCCCTGGGGATGCTGATGAAGCCAGGGCTCTTTCTAACAGAAAAGGAGAACCTCACACAGCCCAGAGACACAAAGTTAACTCCCTGGAGAAATTGCCCCCCTACAACCAACTTCCAGAGAAATGGACAGCTGAACCTGAAAGAACCCATAGTGATGTGGAGTTTTGCCACAAGAATGGGCAACTCAAAAGTATTTGAGCCAGGACTTTGTGAGCTACATTCTCACACGTTGCTTCTCAGTTGTGAATAGTGTCAGCTAAAGAGTTGGGGCCACTCTCTTCCACGAGCAGGAATGAAGGGTCTGGGCTCAACTTGTTCATTTTGGGCGAGGAAGGGATGGCAAGTAAGAAAGGAGGGTTATTCCTCCATATCCCTCCTTCTAGCTAATTCCTGTACATCCTTCATCTTAGCCATCACTTCCTCAGAGTTGTCTTCTCTGCCTTTCCAGATGAGGCTAGCTTCCCTGTCAAGTGACCTCCACAGGAATCTGAACTTCTCTGAAGAAATTTGAACCCTTAGAATTTAATTTTTTAACTCCCACAAGGCTGTAAATTCCCAGAAAGCAAAGACTGTCTTGTTGATTCTATCCCCAGTGCCTAAAAGTGCCTTGGAGTAAAAGGCACTCAAATATATGTTCACTGATGTGTAGGATAACAGTGGGGTTGACCAAACATCAGCTCCACTCTATTCAGACCCAAATCTAGTAACTGAAGGCAGGGCAGAGAAGGGCATTAGCATCTGTGGAAACCTAATCCTGGGCCAATCTTCATTCAGTCTCCTTCCTTGCTCTGTTCAAGTGGTTAGTATAGAGCTATCACCACTGTGGTTTTTACATCATCCCAAGACAGAAAAACAGGCATGATCCTTTCTGTGCTGTGGAGATGTTTAGAGATAGAAGAAGAGAAAGAATAGGAGGAAATATTGGTCTTAGAATTTGGAGGTCAAGGAATTTTACAGTGTATAGTGAAGAAAACAGCATCTCATGAATTCTTACTTGTTTGTGATGAAGTTATGTCAAGGGACTTACTTTCCTTAAAATCGCTATTTTCTGGAACCTCTGGATTTTTTAGGTCCAAAATATCAGAGTTTGCCTCTTTCCTTTCTGTGCTCCCATAGCACCTTGTACATTTCTCTGGCATCGCATATCATAGTTATTGAGGCATCTGTCTGCACCAGTAGGCTGCTAACTCTGGAAAGGGAAGATTGTGTCTTGTTCTTAAATATCCCTCAAGGCCTATTTAAAGGTTTGTCAAGTTGTCAAGGCTTAATAAATGTTTCATAGATAGATAAATGGATGGATGAGAGCAGCACCAAAGGCAAAGCTACCAAAGATAGTGCTGTGTCATCTATCTGCCTTCAGATGACTCTACTCAAAGCTGCACCCTTAATGCATAGGTAGGATGCTCCTTCAAGTTCACTTCTATCAGATAGGCACATATATCATCTCATATCATCCTTACAATAATCCTATATAGTTAAGTGTTTTTATACATATTGACCAAGATGCTGACTGAGACCTAAAGAGCTACAATCATGTATCCAAATTGGAAGGTGGCAGAGTCGGGAGTTGTAAACAGGTCTGTATATTTTTTAACACCATCAACATGCCATCCTGTGATGGGAATAAAATGAAGAATGGAGACTGAAGAGCGCCCTGTGCTTAAGCACTTTGCAAAGTACTTTTGCTCACAGTTTTCAATAATGTTCCCAAAGGTTGGTTTAAATGCCCCCAAAGGCTGCTGATGAACTTCGCTAAGGGCTGGCCCTTTGTAGTCCTCTGGTTTTGTTAACAAATTCCAGAAGTCAGTTCAGGCAATAGAAGAATGATCTGACTTCATGGTCATCCAAAAAAGTGCTCATGAAATTGGCACTTCCCCAGAGGGCACCATTTTGTTTGACATACTGGGTGGAAGACTCACAAAGGAACTAAACTATAGTTTGTCTTCCTCTTTGCCTCAAGAGCAGCCTCCCCCCTGTGTGATATATCTCTGATTCTCAGCCAAATAACCTGTCGATGACCCTGTATTCAAGTCTGCACTCTTAATACACAGTTAGGAAACTCCTTCAAGATCGCTGGGCAATACTGGGGTGTACTTTTCTTCCCAAAGTGCCTACAATGTCTAATATTCATGTAATATAGAAAAATGATTGTAATAACCTCAGCAGCCTGGTCGCTGGCAGTATCTTCAGCTAAGAGTTTATGAATATGATTTTTCTTTGTAGTCACAAATAGTGGAACCCTCATTTTTTCAGGAACAAACGGTGAAGTTCCTGAATGAAAAAGATTTGCTGGGCACCATGGAGCTAAGAAAGCTTTTCTGGCCCAGCTTGGTTCATGTGCACCCACGTGGAGCCACTGAACAGTCGTTCCCATCCAGATCACAAAGATGGAAAGTGCGGAAGAGGCTGGGCATGGGAGGAAGAGTTACGGTGAAGATTTTTTAATACACTTTAAAAATGCAGGGAAACGGACTTTGGCCCAGTGGTTGGGGCGTCCGTCTACCATATGGGAGGTCTGCGGTTCAAACCCCGGGCCTCCTTGACCCGTGTGGAGCTGGCCATGCGCAGTGCTGATGCGCGCAAGGAGTGCCGTGCCACACAGGGGTGTCCCCCGCGTGGGGGAGCCCCACGCGCAAGGAGTGCGCCCGTGAGGAAAGCCGCCCAGCGTGAAAAGAGCAGCCTGCCCAGGAATGGCGCCGCCCACACTTCCCGTGCCGCTGACGACAACAGAAGCGGACAAAGAAACAAGACGCAGCAAATAGACACCAAGAACAGACAACCAGGGGAGGGGGGGAAATTAAATAAATAAATAAATCTTTAAAAATGCATGTAAACCGATTGACCGGGGGGGGGGGGAACTTCCCACGAATTTTTCCACAATCTATATATGCCCACATTTATAGGATTACCGTGTTCTCTATACTTTGCTGGGCAGTAGGGTTAAAAGATGAATAAGGCAGTCCCTGCCCTCAAAACACTTACAGTAAGCAAAGATTTTCTATCAAGTAGGATCTGGTCAGGTAAAGAGTAATCCTCCTAAGGTATTTCAGTCAGAAAAAAATATAGCCCAGGGAAGTGCT
Source organism: Dasypus novemcinctus (assembly GCF_030445035.2). Classification (NCBI taxonomy): domain Eukaryota; kingdom Metazoa; phylum Chordata; class Mammalia; order Cingulata; family Dasypodidae; genus Dasypus; species Dasypus novemcinctus. The sequence continues at coordinate 19,712,512 of NC_080677.1, forward strand.
TACAAATATATTACGAAGGTTGAAAAAGCAACAGGAAGAATGAGGAAGATGGAAGAGGCAAATAGTAAGAAGGGATGATAGCCAAAGATGAGAAGCCGCTACTGCCCTTGGGCTGGAGTCCACATGATAGGTGTGATCTACCATTTCTCTCTGAGATATTTTCCATCACTTCTGGGAATACTGAAGCAACGCTGCCTTCCCCAGTGATGAAGCTGCTGAAAGGAACTGCTGGAATCTGAAATGACCCCTTCCTGGCTATCAGTGTAGCAGCACCAGCAACCACCAGCAAATACCAGCAACTGCCAGCAACCTCCATATTGACAGGATATATTAAGGTTCTGCCTGATTACAGACTATAGAAAATGTAGTTTACAGACTTCCAGCACCAACAGAACAGAATATAGAAGGGCAGAAGTGGGCTGAGAGATAAGAAGTAAATAGCCAGCACCATGATAGAGTCAGATCATTACAAATCTGGAGTAATGTAGAGAATGCTATGGAAGCACATAGGTAAATCATCTAACCCAGATTAGGGCCTGGGGAAAGCTTCTGAGCCAATTCTCAAAAGATACTTATAAATTTACCTTTTATTCCTTCATTCAGCAAGTATTTACCCATTATACAACAGGCAAAGGGAATGGGAGAGACCAAGTGAAGGGAACAGCTTATGAGAGAAAGATGTCTGTCACGTTGTAAAAATGCAAGATACGAGGTGGGAGAGGTAAATGGCCTAGGTCATGAAGGACATAACAAGCCATGCCATGGAGTTTGGACCTTAGTCCTAAGGAAATCATGGAGTAGGGGGATCACTGAAGGATTGAGGTAGGGAGTGACATGATCAGACTAACCTGTGTTCTGGGGAGACCACTTGGGGTGCACTATGGAAAAGAGCTCTTAGAGGGGGGCTAGCCCAGGAGGGACTCCTTACCCATGAAGTCAGAAGTAACAATACAGGCAGGAGACAGAACTTTGGGACTTGGGCCTTCCTAGGGTCAAGTCAAAGCACTCTTCATAGGAGGCTACCACCTGACACATGAGTGTGGCCCCACTTGGGAGAAATGTGCTCCAATTCAGTTCACACTGTGGATCTTTTCTAAGATGTCACATTTGAGGATATGTATAAATGGAGAACTGAATGTAGTGTTTAGGAAGAAACAAGGGTCTTTATGAACAGTTTAAGGGTGGACATTGCTGGTAGCAAAACATATTCATCCAAGCCTGAAATATAAAGCCTGCTCCCACTCCCATCCCCACACCTACACATTTCTACCAATTCTACCATGATTTGAAATCATGTTTTAAAGGAATGGAAATAAAGTGTGTTTAAGGAAAATGTGTATTTACTTTGGTTGTCAGTTCAAGTTAGCATGAAAACCATTGAGGTCCCTTAGGATGGATGATTGAACAGCATGTATCCAAGGAATGACCACCCTATACCAGGACCCTGGAGTGAACCCCAGAATTCTGAGATGCAGAGTTTACCTTAAAAGAACTAATATTAATACTTTTAAAGGGCTGACATTCTCTTCAGAATGATAGCACAAACATGCCTCATACCAACACAGCAAAATAAATAAGAAAGTGACTGATGGAAACATAATAGTACTAGCATTCTGGTCAAGAGTGCTACTTTCACCTTTCAGGGCTCAGATGGAGTAAATCCCATGGGCATGGGTGATGCCAGTCCAGAGTTATCTTTGAGGTTAGGAAAGGAATTGAGATCCCAAGGCCCTGCCAAGGGAAATATTCTTCTAGATTATCAGACCTTGGGTGTTGGCCGAGACAGAGAAATCATTTTTAAAGTCATGACTGAACAAGAAGAATGAGAATGAAGAAATTAAATGGGGAAAGCGGATGGGGCTCAAGCGATTGGGCTTCCGCCTACCACATGGGAGGTTCCGGTGCCTCCTGGCAAACTGGCACAGCAGGCAGGTGCAGCGAGCTGACACAACAAGGTGATGCAACAAAAGGGACACAAGAGAAAAGACAATGAGAGAGACAACAAACCAGGAAGCTGAGGTGGCTCAGGCGATTGAGCGCCTCTCTTCCACGTGGGAGGTCCCTGGTTCAGTTCCCAGTGCCTCCTAAAGAGAAGACAAGCAGAACAGAGAGCTCACAGCAAATGGACAGAAAGGCCAGACTGAGACTGCAAACAACAAGGGGGGGGAGGGATAAATAAGTAAAATAAATCTTTTTTTAAAATGTATTTTAAAAAAAGTTAAGTGGGTTCAAGTTTGAGGTACAAGGGGCTGGAGTGAGATTTGGCAGTCAGAAACCAGAGAAAAGAGAAAGTATGGAGGGAAACAGATTTGGCCGAATGGACAGGACATCCACCTGCCACATGGAAGTCCAGGGTTCAAACCCGGGGCCTCCTGACCCGTGTGATGAGTTGGCCCATGCGCAGTGCTGATGCGCACAAGGAGTGCCGTGCCACCCAGGGGTGTCCCCCGCATAGGGGACCCCCATGTGCAAGGAGTGCACCCTGTAAAGAGAGCTGCCCAGAGCAAAAAGAGTGCAGCCTGCCCAGGAATGGCGCTGCACACACAGGTAGAGCTGACACAGCAAGATGACGCAACAAAAATGAGACGCAGATTCCAGGTGCCGCTGACACAAGTGGACACAGAAGAACACACAGCGAATGGACACAGAGAGCAGACAACTGAGGGGGTGGGGGTGGGGAAGGGGAGAGAAATAAATCAAAAATAAATCTTAAAAAAAAAAGACAGTGTGGAGTAAAACTGGTTGTCCAGGGAAGCGGATGTGGCTCAACTGATAGTGTCCGCCTACCATATGGAAGGTCCAGGGTTTGATACCCAGGACCTCCTGACCCATGTGGTGAGCTGGTCCATGCGCAGTGCTGATGTGTGCAAGGAGTGCCGTGCCACGCAGGGGTGCCCCCATGTAGGGGAGCCCCACACGTAAGGAGTGTGCCCCACAAGGAGAGCCGCCCAGCGCGAAAAAAGTGGAGCCCGTCCAGGAGTGACATGGCATGCGCAGAGAGCTGACACAGCAAAACGAGACACTGATTCCCTGTGCTTCCTGACAAGAATGCAAGTAGACACAGAAGAACACACAGCAAATGGACACAGAGAGTAGACCATGGGGGAGACGGGGGGAGAAATAAATGAAATAAATCTTCAAAAAAAACCAAAATTGGCTGTCTGGAAACTAATTCCTAAAGGAGCACCTCTGCCACAATGCCGCCCTCACATAATCCTGCCTTGCTTCACAAGGTTGTTGTGTTATGTTGTATTGTTATGTTATATTGTATGCTAATAGTTACTATCTTTCTAAAGCTTTTTATTATAGAAATTTTCAAACATACAAAAATAAAGAGAACATTGTAAAAAACACTTGTGTACCCATCATCCAACTTCAGTGATTATTAGCCCCTGGTCAGTCCTGTACCCTCTTCCTCCTTCTCCATGCCACCAGATAACTTGAAGGCAAATCCCACACATATCAAATCATTCATAAATATTTATGTATATATCATGAAAAGATAACTTTTTAAAACCATAACCACTGTCTCATCATATCTAAAATACTTAACAATTACTTCTTAATATCATCAAATATGCAAATATTTTATAGTTATTTTGTTCAAATCAGGAACCTAATAAAGTCATACCGATGTCTCTTAAGTCTTTTACTCTGTAGGTTTTCCCCTCCCTCTCTTTCTTTCCCCTTGGACTTTCTTCTTTGGTAGTGTTTTAATAGATTTTTTTTTTATCATAAAAGCAATTTTATGTTTTCATTGAAAACTTTAGAAAATACAAAAGTGCACATTGTAGTCATTGAAAGATCACCCAAATCCCAAGTTAACCAACTTTTATGGTCTTATTTTCTTCCTGACCCAGTTTAAGGCAAAAAAAAAAAAGATAAAAATAAGAGAATACCATCTTGTGGCAAGACCTATCATTGCTACCTACTCTAACCCCTTTTTTCACACTATTTTATATATATATATATATATATATATATATATATATATATATATATATTGCATTTTTCCCTTACAATAAATTCTAAGCTCAAATGTTATGCCTGTTTTTAAGAGTTTTGAAACATATTACCAAATTGCCCTCCAGAGAGAGCATACCTTCCAGAAAGGGCTTCTTACCGGCAATGTGTGAGAACATGAACATAATTTTCAATAATTAGTGGAGCTGGAATAGAAAAACGATTGACTTGGAAATGTCAAGGTAGACTTTTAGAATCTAAAGATGTCTGAGAGGAGAGAAGAAGGCCTTCATTCAGAGAGGATCAGCAGGAAGTGCGGCAGAGGGCAAGTGTGAGCCTCCAGGTCAGCCAGGTGAGTCTGGGAGGCTGGGTGGTGGCTATGGGGAGTGCAGTTGTCTTACTAGCCTCTTCATCAGCAGTGGGAAAACTTGGCCTGTTGAGTAAGGAGGCTTAACAGAGACCTTTATGAGCAGCAGGAGGGGGAGATTGTGGAAGAATTCTGCTGACATAGTCTGTTTGAATAGCGTTGTCTTGACAACCAAGAATTAAAGCCTTTCAAGTCTGCTCAAGTCCATTCATCTAGGAGCCTTCCTGATGGTGCAAATCAATCTGTGAGTCTGTCCTTGAACACAGACTTCTTTTGTTTTGTTTTCCCCCCACCCCTTATTACTGCTTGAATTTCCAATATAAAGGATGTGCCAATTCCTGCAAAAAAGTCTGTCCAAATCTTTTTTTCATTTTCTAGCCAGATATTTCCATTGCACATTGCTAGTCCTTTTCAGGACACCTGCTTAAAAAGAAACAAACATTACCTTAGTTGAGTTGTTTGTTATGTCTGTTTGCTTGGCTTTGCAATCTCACAAGTAGCTGAGATTTAACCAAAAATGGACTTCGATTGTGTAAATTCCACAAAAACAAGTTGACACTGTGTCCAAAGAATACAAAAAGGATTGACATGATTCCTGCCTTGTAGAAGTTTAGAAATCCCTTTAAATATGTAGAGTATATATGCAACTAAAATCAATTTTAAAAAGAAAAAAAAGTCAATCAATCCAAGTAAGAAATGAGCAAAAGAAAGGAAGAAGCAATTCTCTGAAAAGTAAAAAATGAATGGCAAAATGGCAGAAAAAGCTCAACCTCCCAAGTACTCAGGGAAGTGCAATAAACGATACCAAGACTGTTGGCAAAGGTACAGGGAATAGATAGATTTATATACTGTAGGTTGGAAGTGTAAATTGGTCACAGCTTCTTTGGAAGGTATTTTGGTAACATTAATTAAGTTTAAAAATATATGTGTCTCATCCCAGTAGTTCAACCTCTAGATTCTATCCTAAAGAAATCCTCACAATTGTTCACAAAAACCATGATGAACGGTGGTCATTAGAAATGTCAATCAATAAAGGTCCACATAATTCCCTCCATGCTAGGGAATTCTAGAGAACAGCGTAATATTGAAATGGACAGATGTCCCAAGATATATGTAAGGTGAAAATATTTAAGTTGAAGAACATTACATAAAAAATGTACAAAAAAATCAAAACAATCACATTCTTTAGAACGCATAGAAATAATAGCATTTATCTTTGGAGGAGTGGGGAAGAGGTTTGGAAAGAGGACATTTTTTTATTCTGATTGTATTATTTTTAGAAGAATATATTTATGTATTACTTGGGTTACTAAAAAAACTTAATAGAATTTTTAAATAGGAAAACCACAGCAGATTATGGTTCTTATAGTCATTCATTTTCTTCCATCTGTAAGGTAGTTCCATCTCTTTGACCCTCTGCTCTTAGAAAGTAAATATCCCTGAATGTTTTATATCTTCCAATTTGTAATAGGTCCCTTAGTGTTTCATTTTACTATGTGTGAAGCCATTTCTTCCAACAACAGTTCAATTTTAAGTTCATCCTGATCTGGAAAGAAGTGTGTATGAGTGCCACTGGTTGGTATAGTTCTTAATGACACCAAAGAAAAAGTCAGTGACTATTTTTATGTATTTAGGTACCACTATGGCTTTGTAGGCTTGCTTAATAGGGTCAAGGTATGCTTTTAGAATTAATATTCTAAGGCATTTTCTCAGAGCCAACTCAAGCAGTGGATTTGTCATATCATCAGGTTCGTGGGTGATGTACTTTTTTTAAGAAGGCGGCAAAACTTGGCTTGCATCCTTTTGAAAGGCGTGATTTTATTTTCTCAATCTGTGCATCTTGTGACCAGTGTTGGGATGTTAGGAAGCTGCTAGGATCAATGATTTAAAAAATAATGTTTAATTTTAAACTAAAGTAAAAGAAATGGTAAAATCATGTTTGTTGTGATCATGTAAATGAAGTTAATCTTGAAAATGTCATCAGCCTGGCAAGATCATGATATAAGCAGTGACTTACTTTCTTGGACAACATCTACTGAAGATCTGTGTGGTTGTTTGAAGCTGTATGTACCCCAGAAAAAAAGTTCTTAAATGTAATCCATTCCTGTGGGTGTGAACCCCTTGTTAGGAGGAACTTTTGACATAATACTAGAGTCCTTTATAAAAGAAAAAAATTCAGACTTTTTAAAATTTAGAGAAATTTTAAAAAGCCACAGGAAGGAAAAAGCTGAAATGGGTCCCAGAGCAAAAAGGAGGAGACCAGGAGATGCCGCCATGTACCTTGCCATGTGACAGAGGAGCCAAGCATCCCAGGCAGCCAGCCCCAGAACGCCACGGTCTTCAGGAAGAAAGCATCACCTTGATGATGCCTTGATTTGGATTTTCTCTTAGCTCAACACCACAAGCTAACAAATACCCATTATCTGAGTTGCACCATTTCGTGGTATTTGCTTGAGCAGCCTAGGAAACTAAAACATCTATAAAGATAGATGAAATACAAGGGGGAAAGAAAATGTCCATTCCAGAATGCTGATTACACATAGGAGTGTTGGATGAGGGAGCATTCTGCAAATGGTTTTGAGGAAAAGGCTCAGACAGTTCTTCAGCTTCAGCATATGGAAGGATGTGCTTCGACATATGGAAAGATGTATAGAAGGTCTTTTGTGTACTCCAACTGCAAAAATTCTAAGTTGCTTTGTCTTTGGCTCTATTTCACTCTTATGTATATATAACCATCACTTGATAGTTGTTTCAATACATTCAGGCAGCTGAAATACAGACACAGAAGGAATAGTCTCCAATGTTGTACCTGGGACAGTTTGTGATTTGAGAAAATTCTTTATTCTCTGCCTTCTTCAATAACTTCAGGGTTAAGGAAACAAAGAAATGAGAGAGAGAAAAGATGTGCCAGTAAATAAAAAATACTAAGATGGATGCCACAAGAACCACTGAATAAGGCAGAAGTGACTAAGGTTAGGCCACAAAAATGCCATGTAATTCCATTTTGTTCTACTGGGAAGCTCATTCATAGCCACCGTGCTCTGGAGAGGCCCTGAATAGGTGGCATAGCTGAACAACCTAGTAAAGGTCCCAGCAGATAGTCAGCATCAACTGTCAGACCTGAGAGTGAAGAAACCTTCGAGATGAAGTCCTGGCCACCATCTGAGTGCAATCCCAACTGAGAACCACCCAGCTGAGCCCAGTCAACCCCTAGTACCATGAGAGATAATAATCAATCGCTGTTGTTTTAAGCCGCCAAGTTGTGGGATGATTCATTACACAGCAATAGATGACCAGAACATTAGTGAATCACATTTCTCTTGAGCAATGACCAGGATGGACAGCCCTGTCTGAATAGAACTAGCCGATTGTTTTAGACATTCTAGAATAACCCGTATCCCATAGTCTTCACAACCTTCAGCAGATCCTAAATCCTCTTGCTTCTACCTCCAAAAGAATGCTCATTATATACCCCCTTCTGTCCAACCCATTGCTACTGATCTAGTTCAGTCTTTTGTGACCTTTTACTTGGATTTAGTGTTCCCATGTGGGAATTCCTTCCCAGATTGCTTGCGAAATTTACATTTTTGTGAGTCCCAGGAAAGATCAGTTGAAAAATTGGGAGATTGGGAAAAAGTATTATAATTCAGTCATTAAAATGTAATGATCAGCATGGAGATGTTATGGTTTGAAGGGAATCTGCTGCCATAAAGAACAGAAAACTCTGATATTGAATTGAAGGTCAGGGTGAATATTATCAGGAACTGGGACAGGAGAATGAAGGTGAGAAGTTGTCACCATCTAAGCTGTCTTGTCGCTATTGGACCATGTTATTTAAGGGTGTGTTTGTGGTCCTGTCTGCTATTAATGACAAATTGTTCCTGCAAACAAAATATGTAAGAATTAGTTCATATAGTTGGTATATTTTATACAAATCTTATGAATGGGATTCCAAAAAATAACAAGATTTGGAAGCAAAATAAGTCCTTAAATTTCAATATGTGATTTTGTATATTGGCATTATACTTGTGAGGCGATCCAAATGGTATGTTGTTTGAATACTACTCAGTAGTATTCACTGGTGTATTAGTCAGGGATCTACAGGGAAACAGAATCAACAAGGGATATCTGTCAATAGTAAGAGATTTATCAGAGTCTCTCACGCACCCTTGGAGATGCACAAGTCCAGGCTGCAGGCTGCACCAGGAGCTCCAATGAAGTCCAGTGAAGATTCTTGACGAGTTCTGGGAGATGTTGGCATCCAAAGACCAGCTGGAAAATTCTCTCTCAATCCTGGACTTACTTCCTCTTTTAAGGGATTCAGCTGATTGGGTTAAACGTCAACATTGCTGAATGGCAATCTCCCTGATTGATGTAATTATAATCAGCTATCTATTATTTACCACTGCGGTAAAGTCAACGGTGACTAAAGTCCATAAATGGCCTTGTATTACACTTAGCCCAGTGCTTGCTTGACCAAATAACTGGGCACAATTACCTGGCTGCGTTGACACAATAGCCTAACCATCACAACTGGTATTTTCTGGTGTTTGGATATTTGATTTAACAGTTCGTTGTAAATACTTTAGCAAAATAAATGCAGAGAGAATGATACAGATGTTTGAAATTGATCAAAATCAGATTAGCAAAACAATATAAATTATATATTTCAATAGCAAAACCAAAGTTAATGCAAGAAGACAAAACATTTTCTTTGGTTTGGTTAAGAGAATAAGCATATGCTTCTGGGTGCAAACTTAACAATTTGACCGACATCAATGTGAAATAAAAGAATATTTTCCTATCTGCAGAATGTCTGTCACACACACAAAAGAATATCAAGACTATCAGGTAGGACAATTGATACTTTGGTGTTTAAAAATTTCATTGTAAGAATGAAAGACTTTTAAATATTAAATAAGGTATATCAATATTTAAAATGATTTTCACTTGGCATTTATTTTGTGTTATGCTCATCTTATGTTTTTTATTATCAAATGTCTATATAGGTAGAGATCACTTTTACATGTTATTGAAATACATAATCTTGGCAATAAAATAAACTTCATTATATTTTTAACAGAAAATTGAAGATTTTCATATATAAGACTATCACAGAAAAATCATTTTATCATTTATTATTATGGTCCTACATTATTATTTTAAAATATAAATAAACTGTTTTGAAAAATACAGAACAGCTTGTGCTGTGGCAAATTCATGAAAATTCCCAGGAATTCCATTTTCTTGTTCCCAAACCCTAAAGATAAATCTGTCAAGAATGTTGACAATAGTACTCGAACTACTGCATTTGCTTCCTACTTGGCCTTGCCTTTTTCATTTTTGCCTCATTGTTGGTGCTCCTCCTCCCTGCTCACAGAGCCATCAGAAATGCAAAGCTGTGCACCTCACTTTCCTGCTTAGAACTCCCTAGTGGCTTCTCATAGCATTTTGTTGGTACATCTCTATCTGGATAAAATTTTTAAGAATTCACCCCAATGTAATATATATATAAAGCATAAATATACTGCTATATAGAGCCCATGTGTTCATCTTAAAATATGCAAACGTAACATTTAAAAAAGGATGAATTTTTAAAATACTTTCAGATGTTCTAATACTATTTTCCAGCCAACCAGAGAATCCTTTTTTGATTGTCCATTTTGTCCTCCCTGCCTGGAATGACCTAACCTGCTCTTTTGCGTGGTGAAATTCCTTCTTATTTGGGAGCCTCAGTCTAAACTTCACTTTTCCCAAGCAGGCTATCTTACCATCTCTAGGAAAAGTTAGTGCATCATAATCATCCTCATTATTTTTATCGTCATCAGGTTGCTGCTCCCACTCACTTAGACAGTGCAGGAATGATGGTGAGGAAGTTTGGTGGCAGGGGCCAGGACTTCAGCGACTGGGCGGGGAGAGATGGCCCAAGGAGAACGGGCACCAGGTTCAGAGAAGCATGACCAAACTGAAGAACAATGGTCTTGAGGCTGTCAGCTCCGCACATTAGAGAACATGTTGAATCCTCCCCCTGGCAGGGAGGGCTGGCTGAGATGAGCTACCTGCACAGGTGGGGTTCCTGGAAAAGTGGACCAGCAGTGCCTGGACCAGGAAGTGGATGGAATATGGCAGAGCCAGTTGGTGGCTGTAGAGGAGGGTGTTCATCACAGAATGGGGGCTCGAGAGTGCCCCGGAGGAGGATTAGGAGGGAAGGAAGCAAAGGAGCGTTTAAGGATGGTGCACCCTTTTCAGATGAACAGGAAAGTTTCAGTTTCCTTGAGGTTGATAGCTCTGAGAAGCAGGTGTGAGGGCCCCATCCTCCTCCCTGTGGATTAGCCAGGTGGATGTGCATAGGGACCCTGGTTCTTGGTGACAGAAGCAGCCTACAGAGAGCAGGTTCCATTTTTGAAAGTCAGGGAGAAGAACCCGTTTCATTTCCTGGGGTCATGGCCTCAGTGTCTTCATGTGCATTTGGAAGAAGCAGTCCAGATAAGAACAACCTTTTTGTCTGAAAGAAAAGCCTTATTTGGCCAAAAGAAGAAAAATCCAGAAAAGGAAACAAAAAACACCATCAGTGAGCTGTGGTGACCCATCACAAGTGGGCATGAGGGATATTACCCCTCCGACTTGAGCTGAAGCATCAGTTTTCAACTGAAGTAATACCTCACTCAAAGAGTTAAAACTGAAAAATAAGGTGGTTAAAAATGGCCTAGCTTGTAAACTCTGACATATATGTTTGTAAGCCCATATGTCCCTCAGCATTGGAGGGACAACGCTCTCATGTTTCCATCAAGGTGGCCTGCCCTTTGCAATCCCCATATGTAAACACTGATAGGACTTTGGGAGAGAGCACCCAAACTTTCCTCTCCCTGCACTTCTCTCACTATTTAAAAACAAAATGTCAACTCATTTGCATATCTCCTAACACCATTTTCCATGGAAACTTCATTAGGATGAAATGGATTTGTCACTTAGACCTATGTCCTTGTCCTAATTTTTTTAAAAAAGTTAAACAGCTGCTTCATTTTTCTCTTATTACAAGAGCTATACATGTTCATTTTTTAAAAAGCGGGGGGGGGGGGGGGGGGGGGCGGGGGCGGGATTAGAAAATAAAATCACGCAGGCTGCCCATAATCACAACACTTAGTAAATAACCACTGTTAACTCTTCAGAATATATTTTTCCAGTTTTCCCTGAGTATGTAAGTAGTTCTCCTGGCCTGAATTTACTAGTCCTCACTGTCCTTTTAAAAATCTTGATTAAATTATTCTCCTTCCACCCTCTCCTACTCAACCCAGCATAAATTCTTCAAACAAAGTTATTGCTCCAGAGGCTCAAAGGATGGGACTTTAGGACTCCTTGGAAATGGCAGGTGGCAAACGACTACTTCAGGGGATCTCCAATTGCATCTTATTTCTCTATAATCCCAGACCAAGACCAGGCATAGGACATGACCCTTAGTGGGCACTCAATATTTGTTGAATGAAAAAATGAAAAGGTTTTCCCACGCCTCCCATTCTGCATATCTAACCCAAAATGATTCAGTGTGTTATGGTGAAAGTTTCTTAACACAGAGGGAGAGGCCTTATGTTATGGCCTTTAGAAAAAATCCAGAAAATTAGAATTAATAGTCTCTAGAACTCTTGCTACACCGGTATTTCCCAAAGAGTGTTCCATCAAGCTCAGAAAACAAAGGGTTTTGTGGTGAGATGAGTTTGGGGGATACTAAAACTCTCTTTCCCCTACTGGGGACTAAAAAATGTATATATTATGGGATTAAAAGTTCTGGGAGTCCAGCAATAAAGGTGTCTGTGTCACATTAACTTTTTATTACTGAGGAGGAAAATTGAGGCTGGAAAGTGAAGTGACTTGCCCAAGCCTCGTGGCTAATGGGCAGGAGACCTGTACCTGACTGGAAGCCCCTTTGCTGCTGGGTCAGGGCTCTTTCCATTACTTCCTGCAAACTCCCTTCCCCTCCAGGTTTCCATCACTTCTAAAAGATTCAGAAGGAAAGTTCTAAAACTGGACCAAAGGGACATTTTTAGCTCCTCATGGGCAAATTTTTCCAGAGCATGAGAAAGTTCATGTGGTTCATGTTTTGCCTCAAGATGCAGGACTGTTGCCTGGAAATTCCTAGGTTGATTGTTATTTAAACACCAGCCATTTAAATCAAAGTTTATAGAGGGGACAGTGCCTGAGGTAAAATAAATAAATGGTCACTCCCTGTCCCATATTTATGAGATTCATGTCTATGTTTATATAGATATAAAATGCCACAACGACACAACTAATGTGCATTCATATATCAATTGTGGAGAATTCTCTCCTTTTCACAAAAATGAAGTCATCCACCTACACACAATTTAAAATAATTAGAACTTTCCCTTAGAAGACAAAAACTTCTTAAAAAATAATAAATCCTGTAGAAATCCTTTCTACATGTGGCATTTCACATGCCTATTTTGATTAGAGCACCCCAAACATCATTTAAGTTTTTCTTCATAATCATTGTCATAATTATAAGCACCAACATTGGACAATAACACTCTCTAACCATTAAGGTCTAGACTGAAAAGAAGAGTCAGCATCGCATGGTGGTGAGCAGCTCTTTCTGAGGGAGACAGATGAGTGCTGTCCCAGTTCTGCCACATCCAACCTGTGAGCCCTGAGACAGTTTACTTTAGTTCCTGATGTCGCAGCTTCTTCCTCTGCAAAATTTGGGATAATAATTCCTACCCCAAAGGATTTAAAGGGGTTGGCAAAAATACCCCATCAATGAGTAGTGGATACAATTGCCTTGCGTTTTCTGGTTGTTGTTGTTTAATTTTGTTTTCCTAATCACTTCCCTTAGTATTGAGATACAATTCACATATCACATAGTTTACCTTTCTCAAGTGTACAATTCAGTGGCTTTTAGAATATTCGCAAAGTTGTGCAACCATTGCCACTAATTCCAGAACATTTTCATCACCCAAAAAGAAACCTTGTATCCATTAACTGTCCCCCTCCCCCCATTCTCCCTTCCCACAGTCCCTGACAACTACTAACTTCTTCTGTCTCTATGGGTTTGTCCATTCTAGATGTTTTGTGTAAATGGAATCAGACACTATATTGTCTATTAAAACTGGCTTCTTTCACATAGAAAAATATTTCCAAGGTCCATCCATGTTGTAGCATGAAATCATTACTTCATTCCTTTTTATGGTAGAATAACAGTCCATTGTATCAATATACCACATTTTGTTTATCCATTCATCAGTTGATGGGCATTAGGTTTGTCTCTAGTTTTTTGGTTACTGCAAGTAATACATCTATGAACATTCGTGTACAAGTTTTTGTATTGACATATATTTTCTCTTCTCTTGAGTACACGCCTAGGAGTAGAATTGCTGGGTCATATGGTAACTCTATGTTTAACATTTTGAGGAGTTGCCATACGGTTTATCACAGTGGCTGTGCCCTTTACATTCCCATCCAAGTGAGTTCCAACTACTGAATATCCTCATCAACACATACTAGCTTTTTTATTAAAGTCATCCTAGTGATATCTTATTTCGAAATGGTATCTTTGTGGTTTTGGTTTACATTTCCCTAATAACTAATGATGTTGATCACTTTTTCACATGCTCATTAGCTATCTCCATTTCTTTGGAGAAATGTCCATTCAAATCCTTTGTCCATTTTTAAATCGAGTTATTTGTTTTTTGGTTTTTGAATTGTAAAAGTTGTTTCTGCATACAAATCCCTTATAAGATATATGTTTTGCAAGTATTTTCTCCCATTCTGTGGATTGTCTTTTCTGAGTGTGTTTTTAAGGTATTGGTATTTCTTTGCCTTTTCTTTTAAGATTGAAAACAGTTGCTTTTTGCTGCTTTCTATCCCTGGGGTCTCCATCTGTAGTGGAATCTGTCATTCACAACGGTTCCAAATCTCAACACTCTCCGCACAGTCAGATAGTTCCCCATGTTGTCAAGCCTGCCTTTCCAAGATAGACTTTTAAACAATTAGAGCCTGACTGTCAGATGCACCCCATTAGGTGGCTTGCTTTAGAACCCAGGGCTGGTCCTTTCCAAAGCTGTGTGGTCATACTGTAAGCCAGTTAAGTACACACATAATGCAAAAGGTGCAAAGATCCCTTTACTTTCAATTCAATCAATGCATGCTTGCCCATAGTTTACAGTGCTGCGGTGATTTGACAGTGGCTTCTCTACTCCAATTTATTTCCCCAGGTCCTCCATTTATGTTATCATAGCTAAATTTCCAGAAGCTTGTTAAAGCTAATCCCTACAGTTTTACACACAATCTCTCTAATATACTCAGCAGAAAAACCATAACCTTTTCAAATCTCTCTCTTCCCCTGCCCCATGAGGCTTATTTTAGCCTCACTCTCTATGCCCACATACCAAACCAAAATAAATCCATGTACACCCCACAGCGCATCAGCAAATAACTAATGAGTGAACAAATCAACAAAAAATCAAGTGCATGAAAAGCCTTGCACAGACCAACAGACTGAGAGTGGTTAACTCAAACCTCTGTAACCAAGCGCCAAGGAAAAAGAAAATATAATAGGAAACTAAATGTAAAAGGAAATGTAAAATATCAATATGAAGAAAACAGCTACACTTTGTGGACACTCATGAATAATTGAAAACATGAAAAGACTATTGATTCTTGGGTAGGAAGACTCAAAATTATAAGGATATCAGTTCTTCCCACAGTAATCTATATATTTAACATAGTTCCAGTCAAAAGCCTAAAAAATCAGGTTGTTTGTACAACTTGATTAAAAATTAATCCTCAAGTTGATATAGAAGAATGAATCTGTGAGAATATTCAGGAAATTCTTGAAAAATAATGTAACGAAGGTGAACTGATTCTAGCAGAAATTAAAATGCATTATAAAGCTATAATAGGGATATTATAATAACATATTTATGTCACTGGAATAGACTAAATTCTAGATGAATTAAAGCTATAAATGTAAACAGCCATAATAATCCAAACCATAAATGTAATGCAAGATAAATGTAGACAAATATATACAGTGTGATTTCATATTTTATAATACAACCTTTTATCCATTTTGAATTTTTGTGTTCATTATGGAGTGATGTCAAAATTAAGCTTTATTTTTCCCAAATGGTTAGCTAGTCATTGACTGAATTCCCACCCTAGTTACAAATGATCCTTCTTTGCATACCAATTTCCTCTGATTCATGCATCTGTCTAGTCCTTCACCTATACCATTTTAATCACTGTAGTTTCATATGTTTTTCATGTGCAAAGGGCAAATCTACCACATTATTTTTTATTTTTAGAAATTTTTCCCATCAAGCCTCAGTTACATATTTTTAATATGATCTTTTAACTTATTTTATCAACTCACAAAATTATTTTTTTGTTTGGAACTGTATTTAATTCATTGATATGTTTAGGAAGCCATAACTTCTCTAAAATGTGGAATCTTTGGACCCAAGGAGAAAATAAGTTTATAGGTTTCTTAATGGAGGTATATTTTCCAAATAGGGACAAAATATATAGCTTTACTAATTATATTATTCAGATACAATATAATCTTAGGGGGGGTTATTTGTCTATATAATTGGTCAATGACTGGGAGAGATTTGTAAATCTCCCTTGATGATTGTGATTCTTTCACAATATCTTTATATATTTAGCAGTTTTGCCTCACAGGTAATCCTTGACTTTCGTACATTTGATTTTCATGGAAATTGCATTTTTTATACGTTTTTTTTTTTTAAATTTTAGTATGTTTTTTTTTATTGACTTTGTAATAATATTACATTAAAAATATATATGTGAGGTCCCATTCAACCCCACCCCCCCCACCCTCCCTCTCCCCCCCCCCAACAACACTCGTTTCCATCATCATGACACATCCATTGGATTTGGTAAGTACATCTTTGGGCACCTCTGCACCTCATAGACAATGGTTCACATCATGGCCCATACTCTCCTCCATTCCATCCAGTGGGCCCTGTGAGGATTTACAATGTCCGGTGATTACCTCTGAAGCACCATCCAGGGCAGCTCCATATCCCAAAGACGCCTCCACCTCTCATCTCTTCCTGCCTTTCCCCATACCCATCGTCCACCATGTCCACTTTTCCCAATCCAATGCCACCTCTTCTATGTGGACATTGGATTGGTTGTGTCCATTGCACCTCTATGTCAAGAGGAGGCTCAGATTCCACATGGATGCTGGATGCAATCCTCCCATTTTCAGTTGTAATCACTCTAGGCTCCATGGTGTGGTGGTTGTCCTTCTTCAATGACTGTTAATTCTTCTTCCACATCAGGTCTAATGTGCTAAATTTAGATGTTTACGTGAGCTGACCCAAAAGTTACATCTACTTTTGATAGTGTTACCATTTCTCCTAATGACATTATTTGAATATTGATTGTACTTCCCTATTATTTTATAAAAATGATTGAAATATGTAAACGTAAATGAGTTAATGTTAGTGAAACGAAATGAAATTAACTTAATAATCTATTTTATTTAACCTAATAAATGTAAATTATTATCTTTTCAGTATATAGGCATTAAAAATTATTGATAAGATGATTTGCCTTCTTGTTTTGTGATGTCATAGAAACCCCATGTGTAGTTTACTCTCATAGTGCATCTTAGTTCAAACAGCCACATTTTCAAGCACCCCTCAAGTCGTCACACGGGGCTAGGGTCTATTGTAATGGATGGCACATACCTAGAAGGCACGATATAATTAGAAATCTCACAATGTTTTAGCTCTCTTGGAATGGAATTCCCTTCGGAACTTAAAGGCTTTTTCAGTTTCAGCATATTACGTATTCATACACTTTTTCAAGAATGCATTATTAAAAAGAGAATTGTTTGCAGGATATATTGCTCTATGGACTCCTGGCAATTCTCAGGAACATCTTTATCCTTCATCCATACAAGGAGACATTCTGAGTCATGCTTACTGCTCTTTACTTGACTTTCACTTGATAGTGACATTGTTTGTGTTCCCTGACATATTTTGCCCATCTTTTAATGTTAAATTTTGACTTCTCTTGGTTTAGGAATAAATAATTATATATCTTCTTGTTTTCATTGTATCCCTTATTGATATTGATTCATTGGGTTTTGTTTTCTGATCCAATATATGAGTAAGTATCATTTATCTGTGTTATTGCTATAGACAGCTTCATCTCAATTTTGTGTGAGTGTGCTTATTTTATATAGTAGTCTGTGTTTCTCTGAGTTCATCTCACTCTTCTTCCTGTGATAATTTGGAAGTTATTAAGATTGATCTTAGTTCTGCTTTAAGTAATGTATTAATACCTAAGTGTAGACATTTCAAATCAACTTTGTTCAACTTCATAAGGAAAATAAAATCTGTTTATGTCTGACTATAGAGGATGAGGAGATTTATGCACACTTCCTTCTGCTATCAGCTCCAGAGTTTTTGTTGGGATGTACCAGAAGTTTTTGTCCAAGCATATTACTGTTAAATTATTACTTTTAACCATCTGTAGCTTTTCTGTAAGTAGGGGTAGCATTTGCATTCCAAATTGTGGACATGATTAGTCTATATTTAAATAATTTAATGCTTACAATCCATGAGGGACAGTTACATAAATTGTACGGCCCAGTGCAAAATAAAAATACAGGGCATCTTGTTCAAAAATTGTCAAGAATTTTAAGATGGCCATAGCAGTTCATCAAACCAAGCTTGGGGCTCTTCTAAGCTCAGGGCTATATGTGACTGCACAAGTTTCCCACCCATGAAGCCAGTACTATTGCCAGTCTTTTCATAGCACTTCCCATTTGTTAATTACTTTGATGTATCCCTTGGTAAATTGGATTAAGACTTTGCACCAGTCTGTGCTGAAACCATAGAACCTCTGTCACAATTACTAGAAAATAGTAGACATCTCTACTCTCAGATTTGCCAAAAGATCCCCCCATTTCAAACTGCTAAATTCCTTCTACGTTTTATACCAGTATGTCTGCAAAGTGAAAACTAGATTACAAATGGGTCGCCAGCTGCAAGGGCGTCTTGGAAATGTAAGTTTTCTTATAAAAATTTTCTAGCTTTTCTTATATAGAAAGGCAATAAAAGATGTTAGAGTTTGTGTTGCATGAACCAATTTGCAATATCTGCCACAATCTATCTGCCTAAATAATAACTGTTGACAATGTTAGTAAAAATTATATACATAAAATAGTAAAATTCATATAGTATGGGAAGCATAAAATAAAAGCTAGAAGCATCTCCATAAACCTTTGCCCATCCTCACTTCCTGTATTAGTTATCTATTGCTACACAACAAATTAACCCAAAATTCAGCAGCTTCCTGTAACAAAACATTGTTGCCTACAGTCTGTGCAGCTCAGGACTCTACACACTGCTTGGCTGGGGATTTCTGACTCTAGGTCTATCGTGAGGTTGCAGTCAAGCTGCAGACTGGGGTTTAAGACTCATCCACAGGCTCAGTTAGGGAGGATCTTCTTCCATGCTCACTCACATGGTTGTTGGCAGAATTTAGTTCTTCACAGGCTATGGACTGAGGGGCTCATTTCTTCACTGGCTGTTGGCTTCAGCATCCCTCAGTTCCTTGCCCCATGGGACTGTGCATAAGGCAGCTCATAACGTGGCCACCAGCTTACCTCAGAGTGAACAAGCAAGAGAGAAGGCGAAAGAAAGCACTCAAGGTGGAAACCACAGTCTTTCTGTAACCTAGTCTTTGAAAAGGCATCCATTGCTTCTGCCGTATTTATTTCATTAGAAAGGAGTCAGTACGTCCAGTCTACCCTGCAAAGGAGGGAACTATACAAAGGTGTGACTATCAGGAGGCAAGTTCATTCCTCTCCCCATGTCCCTCTCACCCAAAAGTAATCACCATCAACCATTTCTTATGGTTCCTTTTAGGAAAAAACAATGAATTGGACCTAAGTCAATTTTCCAAGATTAACCTGGAAGCATTCAACAGTTACTGCTAAGATTTAAATGTCAACCATTCCTAAGTGGCATAAAAGTCATCATCTTAGCCAAGTAGACCAGATGAGCTTTGAAACTCACAGCTTGTATTCAAGGAAGAAAAAGTAAACAGACAGCAATGGTTATGTGGCAAAAGTGCCCAAACGTGTGTTTACATTTTCACAAATGGAAAAAAAAAAATCAACCATAGAACATATGGGCACTGCTTCAGAAGGAGCTTTTGAAAAATAAATTTGTCCAGAAAATACCTCCACCCTCTTCTCCAAAAGAGTTGCCTGGGAAGCAGGGTGCTACTCCATGACACTGATTTGATTGCTTTTAGCCAAATGGGCAAGTTTCAGTAATTGGTGTCTGCTCTCTCTCATGGACCTTGCCTGGCCTCACTCAATACTCATGGCCAACTCTTCAAAAGAGACAATATTAACACCACCATGCCCCCTTACAGGTGAAGAAACTATGTTCTGTTAGGTGAGTGACGTACCCAAATTCCATCCCAATCTTCTCTGGTTTCAATGCCTCTGCTCTTTCCACTTGGCTCTCTAGTACCCAAGTTCTGTTTCAGCCTCTCCACACCTTTACTGATTTCCAAACTATTCCACAGTTTGGCTGGGCAGACGTGGCTAAGATCTTCCTTGGGGATAGTTTCCCTTTATCAGCTTGCATAGAAGGATATCTTTCAGCTGTCGCCCGCCAACCCCATTCCCATGTGAAGAAGTGTTCTGAGAATCATCTGGTTCCAATCAATCTAGCTAAGTGAGTTCTCTCACAGTGGCCAGCAAATATTTAGGATC
Source organism: Dasypus novemcinctus (assembly GCF_030445035.2). NCBI lineage: Eukaryota > Metazoa > Chordata > Mammalia > Cingulata > Dasypodidae > Dasypus > Dasypus novemcinctus. The sequence continues at coordinate 19,732,623 of NC_080677.1, forward strand.
ATTCTTAAGCAGTGTATACTAGGAAAGGACACTGGATTCTGGCTTTTGTCCTGTTTGAATTTAAAATGAAAATGCAGCCAAAAACAGACGGATGCCTCAGCTATTTGGGGGAGAAAATTCTATTTTAAAAAATAGTGCTTATTGACAATGTCCTAAATAACCAATAAACCATATAATTATGTTAGCAAGATTGCTGGGAATTAGAAACCACTAAGAACTATTTGACTTATAAATTTGAGATCTCACTATCTTTAAAACCCCAAGTGTTAAATAACACCTCAGGATTAAGTGTTCATTTAACAAATATTTATTGAACTCAGTATCAGGCTCAGGAAACACAAAAATAAACAAAAGCATCTTTGGGGTTCTAAAAGTCTAAGAAGGCACAATGAAAGATGAACATTATATAAAAAATAGCAGCCTTGTTAGAACACAATTATCCATTCCCCAATTCTTTTAGTTCCATGTGGAGAAACTTCCGTTAGACAACACCACGCTCTTCTCATCCCTCCCCACCTCCCCTCTTCACTGGTAATCAGGCTGAGAGTGAATTATCTGATGGAAAAGGAAAATGTACTTGCTACTCTGCCTCTCTCTCTTTTCCTCTTTCCCTTTGCCTCACTTCCACTCTTAAAATCTCTGCCACTCTCCCTACAGGAAGCATGGTTAGCACACTTTTTCTGTAAAAAGCCAAGTAACAAATACTTTCTGCTTGGTGGGCCACATGTTCTCTGTCACAACTACTCAGCTCTAAAAGAATAGGTTTGACTGCTTTAGGATAACACCTTATTTCCAATACCAGGCCTGAATTTGGCTCAGAGCTCATAGTTTGCCGACTCCTTTGTTAAACTTACCTTTGTAAATACTCTGTGGTTTCTGTCTCCTGGTTGGACCCAAACTGATAAAGGTTGGGCATTGAAAACTGAAGCAGCAGTTCTTGGTCCACTGCTCCCATCCTTTCAACCCCCTTGCCAGTACTTCAGTCTTGTTAGTAGACTGCTCTCAGGCTGCCCTGACTCAATTTGCATACACAATCATAAGGCCAGAAGTGTCTGGGAATTCACAGGCTTCAGGGGCAGCCCTTAAGCAATAATTGAAGGATCTGGAGGTATAAAAATCCCAGCTCCCTTGCCCCTTGGCTGGGATAATTCTAAGGCATGTGTTTTACAGCGATGCCCAGAGTTTCCCCACATGACTTAAGCTCACCCTGTCAGCTGGCTTAGAAGCAAACCTATTATGGCTTGCCTTGCCTTTCCTACATCTCATTTCCCATTCTCCTGGTGGTTTCCAGAACCTCCACATAAACTGCATGGATTTAATCCTAGCTCAGTGTCTGCTTCTGTGGGAAATCCAACTAAGAGATAATGATGTGGGCTATGGGTGGGAGGCTCTTTGTCTCTTCAGAGATAACCTTAACCTAAGCTGTCTGTCCTGACTTATGGGTGTGGAGCGGTAAGAGGCTGCAATCCTGCCCTTGGTGACCATGGCAACGACTCCAGTCCCAGGAAACAGTTTAACAATGCAAAGTCTATAAACTTTAAATATTCAGGGAAAATGCATACCAAATGTTCTAAAAGTTTATCTAGAATGTATGAAGTCCATGCTAAAAGCTTATCTAGAAGGTATGAAGTCCATGCTAAAAGCTTACCTAGGATGTGGAAGATATATGCTAATTCAAGCCTATTGAGAACTGAAACAAAAGGACCATTTGGCTTTTCCTCTCTGTATAAAAGGGACTAAAAAATCTTGTTGGGGGCTCGGGTTTGCAACAGGAAGCTCCCGAGTCCGGCCGGCTGTCAATAAACCATTTTTCCTTCTCAAAATCATTCCCGAGTCCTGGCCTTTCTATACGCAAATAATTGAACCTCTCTCAACTTCTACAACAATAAAATTTTTACCATTATTGTTGCCAACTAATACAAACACCAATTATGACACAACTGTGAGTCAGAATAAAATCAATGTTCTTAGTAAATTAACAAACCTGTGCAGCATATCATTCACAACTGCATTCAAACAAGTTGCAATCAACCTAGCAGCTGTACTTGTCAAAATTTTCAAATACTTTACATGTACCAGTACAACTGAACTGAATTTTTTTGTGTGTTGGACCTGAGACTGAAAATTTGGAATACTGATGAAGGACAATACAGGTTTTCCGAAATCTCTTTGATATCTGTCATCAATTGGAGTATAGAAATGCGTGACTCTTTTTAGAATTACTTTGTAAATCAAATTGTGTCCTGCAAATATTATTAAAGTTCTGTGTAATTGAGTAATCTAAAGTTAGTTTGCATTTTGTTCAAAATATTCAACAAATATGGCTCTGAAAATCTCAGGATTTGAAGCTTTTTTAAAGTTGCAATTTTGAAAACAACATTTGCAGGCTGAATATACACACACACACACACATATGTACTAAAGAGACAGAAGAACTAAACAAATTAAACTGTATTAGCAGAGAGAGGTCGAGTGTATGTGATATTGAAGGTCAGGACGCCAGAATTCTGAGAAGGAAGATGATTTATTTTGACCGACTGGACTTGGTGGACTCTTGTCCTGATAAAAACTGAGCCCCCAGTAGAATTTTTGGGTCCCTTTTATACAGAGGATGTAAGAGTGGGGAGTCAAACGGTGCTTGAATGCAAAAGGACTTTTTGTTAGTTTCTTCAAGCATTTTATCTGAATATTAGATAGATTATTTCCTCCAGGTAAGCTTGATTTAATACATATCCCCCACATTCCAGGCAAGCTTTTAGCATGAACCCTTCTCATCCCACCCCCCACCCCCCCCACCCACCTTCCAGGTAAGCTTGACACATTTGGCTTGCATCCTCCCTGAATATCCAAAGCCTATAGAGGTTATGCTTCTCAATTGGCTTTCTAGGCATATTTGGATATAAAATAAGTTTGAATTTATGCACAGGCCATCTTAAAACAAGAGCTCAAAGGGGGTATAAGATTTAATGTTAAATTCTATAACACACTTGGAATATCTTGATTTGTGGGTAATCTACCAAGTTTTGCTGTATCAAGATTTGACTACCATTTAAAAGAATCATAGAGACAACATATTTAATGAGCTTTTTCTTATAAAAAAATGTTTTTGAAGAAAGATAATCTGAATGGAAACAAAACCACAAGACCTGTGAGAATAACTGTGCTAAAATACTTGCATATTTTAATATTAAGAAAATTAGAGTTGAACATACCCTCCATGTAGCAGAATTTGTTCTGAGCTTACTGGGCACTTTAGTATGTGTAAAGAGAGTATTTTCTGAGTTAAAATACATAGTATAGTACTCAGAGAAGAGTCAAATGAAGATGTGAACAATTTCAAATTTATTAACCATAAACATGCATTTGAAGATTACTGCACATTTTTGAAAATTATTTAAAAAATAAGTTTTTCAGAAAAATATCATTGATAGAAATAGATATGACTAAGAAGCAGCTTAAAGTTAGTGAATATGTACCAAGAATAATTTTGATTACATTTTTAAAATGTTTAAATAATCATTATGTAGAAGTTTTAAAAAAAAATTGTTTTAATGTACATGGAAATATATTGCTTTTATTTTTAGAAAGTATTTTTAAAAATAGTCTTAACAGAACTATTTTATAAGTCTATCAACATAACAAAATCATTGAGGGACAATAAATGAATATTTCAAAGTATATAATTAAATTTTAGAACACTTTATCCAGTCTCCAACATATTCTTGTTTAGGTGATATAAAATTGGATATAACATTTATATGTTCTTTTTTTTTTTACATTTTTTATTCAAGGAGTTGTGAACTTACAAAACAATCATGCATAATATATTGGGTTTCCATACATCACCCCACCACCACCACCTTGCATTGTTGTGTTACAAATGATGGAAGAACATCATCAGAATATTACTGCCAGCATAGTCCATAGCTTACTTCTGGTGTATTTTCCCATAAACCACCCATTTGTTAGCACCATGTATTAGTACTGTATGTTGTTAATATTCACGATAGTACATTCTCCTATTTGTACTGTGAGCCACAGTCCATCATTTGCCACAGGTTTCGCTGTGTTATAAAGTCCCCTGCCTTGTTCAATCCATCCAAAGTGTACTCTCAAGGGCTCCCGGTTTCATTGCACAGTTGTGCTATCATCACCTCAGGCAATTTTAGAACATTTTCATTACTCCAGAAGGCCATGGACTATAACTTACTGGAGCCCAGACAAGTGACGATAGCTACAAAAACTAGCATTTAAGTCCACTATACTTCACGGGAAGACCAGGTCTCATCGAGCAGCTGTGGACGTCGACGGGGGTGGCTGAGGCCGCCATGAGACAACCAGGCAATGAGAGTCTTTCAGTTATGAAACAGGCAGAGTTTCAGACAGTCTTTTAGGCAGCTGTGGTGAGAAAGTCGTTTTTGCTATCGCAGCTTGTTTTCCCCTTAAACTTGTTTCTCAGCCAGGATAGCAAACAGGGACATTAAACTGCAAAAAGCCTCTCGGTTCCACGTGAGCTCCCGAGCTCTCAAGTGTGACGCTCAGGGCCTCTGCTTCCTCAGAGCCAGGCCTTGGCAAGCAGCCCTGGAGCAGGATTCCGAGTCCATCCAGAGCCAAAAGGGAACCATGGTGAGACTCACTTCTTGGATTCATGTGGATTGTGCAGTCTCTTGGATTCACCTCCTTCTCTTCCTCCCCATGTATCAATTTGACTTTGGATTTATAATTATTTAAACCTTAACGCTTAATCGTGTTTAGGCCCAGACTGCATTTCAAAAACAGTCAGTGATGGATTTTTTTTTTTAAATCAATAAACAGGTAAGAAGCTTGAAGGTCTTATTATGGAAGGTCTATGCCATCCTAAATTAAGGTCGATTCTGATAAATTGGATTGTTGTTGCCCAAATAGTTTAGTTTTTATTTCTTAGATGCTTCTGTGGGAACATTATACATTCTTACATGGTTCAGCTCAGTAGTGGCCATGTGACTTGCTCTAACCAATGAAATGAGGGCAGAAATAACATGCTATTTCTAAGCAGAAGCTTTAAGAACCAATATGTGGTTCTCCACATATCTTTACCATCTGCCACAGCAACTGGCAATATTTCAGACAGAGGATGCTTTCTCTGTTAGCCTGTTCCCAAGTGAAGCTGACATGGAGCAAAACCATGTCAACCCACAGAAACATGTAATAGGAGTGAGAAATAAACCTTTATAATTGAAAGTCATGAAAATTGGGGGTTCCTTATTACTGAAGCATAACCTAGCCTATTCTCTCTGATGCATAATTGTAACCCAGAAGGCTAGAAATAAAATGTAGGAGTGCCTCCAGAAATTGGATAAAAGCATAGTAAAGGAAAGCCAGACAAAACCACAATAAATGTAAGCCCAGCCTGGATTAGCTATTGAAATGGGAGCAAGTTTTCTGAGAAAAAAATTGCTTCATTTAGATAGGCAGAGCTAGGTAGGATTTGTTGGAGAAATAGATGTTCTTAGAATTCAGTACATTTGTATCTCTTATTGTAGAGAACCTAAGAAGCTAAAACATGAATGAGCATGTTAGGAAAATAAATATTTAAGCCCAAAAGTAAAGAGAAAAGGAATAGAAATCACCCTGGACCCATACACAGTGTTAGCCCTACATGTGTCAGAGAGGTTTTAGGCAAGTTCAAATTGTTTTAGCTAGATTTGGCCTGCTTCAAGCAGAGAGCAAGAGACAAACTGGTCTTGACAGACATGTCCCAATATTGTAAGAAGAGAGGGGTCAAAAAGACAAGTTCATAGTGCTATAGAAAACACACAAGTAACACAAAGACAGGAATTTAAGGTTTAGATGCCCTTGTTGCTGTTTCGGCTGTGATCACTCCCCCTGAGATGATGGAGACCTCAGTCTGGTGGCCTGAATGAGTGAGGAACAAGGGATAAAGGGTAGAAGGAAACACAAGAAATACTTTAGCTAATGCTTCATAATACTGTCCCTCTCCACCTCTAGTAACAACATAGCACTTAGAGTTCTCTTTATTACTGTGGATAGTTTTTTAAAGGAAATGCCAGAGGTGGAGAATAAATGCTCTTTCCCAACAGTAGCTTGGACCATGTTATGACAGTTTAAAGTTCTTTTATGAATCCCAAAAAGAAAAAGGTTGTTTTTGAACTAATCCATTCCTGTGGGTATGAGACCCTTTTGATTGGACTATGTTAGTGAAGCATGACACAAGTTAAGTCTCCACCCTCTTGCTGGGTCTTATATAAATGGAGACACAGAGACAGAGAGAAGAAAAGGGAACTCTGCCATTTTTTATCCTGCCATATGAGAGAGGGCTCAAGGATCACTAGCAGCCAAAGCTTAAGCACAAAGTCCCCACGAGGCTGAGTCCATGGAACAGTTTTCAAGGCTGAAGAGATGAGTCATATGCCTGATACCCCACAGCTGAACTCGGGAAGAAAGCAGAACACCCGAGACTGACTGAGGAGGCCCAGAAAGAGACAAGCCCTATGCCTGGTTGCCCACAGCTGAACTCCAGAAGATGGTAGCTTATGGAGGGGAAGGCAGGTACCTCATCAGAGAGAGGCCGCCATCTTACTTTGCCATGTGACAGGACCCCAGAATCACCAGTAACTGACTTTGGTGAGAAAGCACCTCTGCTGATGCCTTGACTTGGACATTTCATGGCCTCAGAACTGTAAGCTTTTACCCTAAATAAAATCTCCATTATAAAAGCCAACCCATTTCTGGTATTTTATAGCAGCAGCCCTTTGGCAAACTAAGACACACATCATCATCCAAAATTGCTTTACCTGAAAAATCACAATACAAGCATCTTACCCTCTGGCTGAACACTCATCATCCTCATTGGAACCTCTGGTCTTGTGGTTCTCTCTTTTATTTTATTTTTTATGATTTATTTATTTTATTTTATTTATTTCTCTCCCCCTCCCCCCTCCCCCCAGTTTTCTGTTCTCTGTGTCTATTTGCTGCGTGTTCTTCTTTGTCCACTTCTGTTGTTGTCAGTGGCATGGGAATCTGTGTTTCTTTTTGTTGCATCATCTTGTTGTGTCAGCTCTCCATGTGTGTAGTGCCATTGCTGGGTGGCTCTCTGTATGGGGCACACTCCTTGTGTGTGGGCTCCCCTACGCGGGGGACACCCCTGCGTGGCACGGCACTCCTTGCGCACATCAGCACTGCACATGGGCCAGCTCCACATGGGCCAAGGAGGCCCAGGGTTTGAACCGTGGACCTCCCATGTGGTAGACGGATGCCCTAACCACTGGACCAAGTCCACTTCCCTTGTGGTTCTCTCTTGTCCATCCTTTTCCTACTATTTAGTTTATACTCACTTTAAAACTCTTGCTATTATTCTCAACCAAAATGCTCCTCTGTGTCTAACAGAAGCTCAACCCTACAAGAACCCATTTTTTTTCTGTACCTACTTTCAAATGGCCAAATATTCCTGAGAAATAAACATAAAAGATCAAGTTGGTATTTAAAATATATGATCATCAATCTCAAATAAGGCCTCAACACCAATCAGCAGCACTATTACATTTATATGCTATTGGCAATGACTATTTCAAATCTTCCCTCACTCTTCTTCCCCTTTCATTTTCAGCAGATGAGCCAATTTCCCATTTTACTGAGAAAACTGAAGTCATCGGACTGAACTTCAACTTTCTGATACCAAACCTACAAATTTCTCCACCTTTATACCCATCATTAGAGCTATCTCTCCCCTTCCCTATGGTCCATTGCTTCTCCTGCACCTTCAAGCCAGCTCTCTCCTTGTATTGCCAATAACCCCTCACTATCGATTACCCAATTACCCCTTCTCTCTCTTGTATAAAAGTCCTTCTCAGCTAGAACCTTCCATCAGCATTTAAACATGCTATGGCTCTTCTGTTGTAAACATACCTTCTCTTGAATGGGATACAATTGGGACATAGCAGCTTCTAAAATTCTCCTAATGTTCTATTCCAGAAGCTAAGTGGTGGGAGCACAGGTGTTTTCTTATTTTTTTCTTTAAACTTTATGTATATGTATCTGTTAGTTCATCACAATTAGAAAGGTAAAAAAAAAACAAAATCTTCTCTGGGGGAAGAGCAAGATGGTGACAGTGTAAGGACCTTCAAGAGTTAGTTCATCCTACAGGGCAGTTAGTAATCAGCCTGAGCTTTCTAAATCATCTGTTTAGGGGATCCAGGAGAAGAAAAGAGCATCCTGCAACATTCTTGGAAGAAAGGAAGGAAGAAACTGCCCATCTGTAATGAAGATTCATGAATAGAGCACTCCATGCTGCAGAGGACAGTGTCCAGTCCCCTGCTAGCGGTTCAAGCCACCTTGGGAGCTATTCCCTGGCTGGATTTGGAAGCTCCATTTCTGAAAATGGGGGAGAAAGATATGGCTAGGTACTGATTTCAGCTACTGATTAGTAGATTTGCCTGGCTAAAGTCCAATGCTAAGAACAGCTAAATTTTGAAAGTCAGAAAGAGGCTGATAGCTGCCACTTTAACTCTGCCCCTGGCATGAAGGCAAGTGGGGCTGACTGAAACTCATAGTGAAGTTAGGGACTAGCTTCCTTCCACCCAGGTCAGACTGCAGCCTTACCATAGGCTCCAGCCCCACGTCTAGCAGGGAGGAACCTGGGGACCTGCACCAGCCTCTCTGAGCAGCTGTAGCCACTTTCAGCCTGCATGGGCTGGACTGTTGGAAACATCTCTGACTCTATCCCTGCCCCTGACAGGGCAAGAGGAGGGATAGTGAGCCCTAAGTCTCTCTGGACAATTGCATTTGCTTTCAGCCTGCACAAATTAGATTATTAGAAACAGCTGTGGCTTCATCCCCACCCGTGACAGTGCAGGATAAGGGAAGGTGCTCCCACACCATCTCCAGGCAACGTAGTCACTTTCAGCCTTTATGAACTAGATTGCTGGACACACTGGAGGCTCCATTCCAGTCATTAGCAGGGGCATAGGGGGGTTAATGCTTCATCAGTTTGTCTGGGCAATTGCAGTCAGTTTGTACTCTCACAGTTTAATTTGCTGCCCACACCTGTGGCTCCATTCCTGCCTCAGGCAGGGGAGGAAGGGGCATGGAGATTCATTAGTCTTTCTGGGCAACTACATCCCTACCCTCGGCAGGCGAGACAGGTGGAAGAAGCTTCATTCATTCCTGGGACAATTTCAGCCACAGCTTACATTATCAACCACATTCTTGGCTCTTATTCTGCAACCACCAAGGAAGAAAGGGCAAGAAATAGATGAAAGATAAAAAAGAGCTGAAAACATTTCAGGTTGGCTAAACATGAGCCACTCATGTTCCAGATTATGTTGAACCAAGTATCAAAGATGGCCTGTAGCACAAAGCCAATCAAATAGAAATCCCTAGACTAATGATAGTAAAGGGACCAAGAATAAATATATCTAGTAAATTAGATGCAGTGACACCAACAAAAAAAATCATAAACCATATGAAGAAACAGGAAGATATGGCCCAGTCAAAGGAACAAACTAAGCCTCAAGATGACATATAAGAGTTGAGACATGATCAATTGTTATCATAGATGTTCAAACAAATCTCCTTAATAAATTCAGTGATATGGCTAAAGATATTAAAGACATCAAGGAGACAGTTGGTGAGCACAAAGAATTTGAAGGCATATATAGAAAAATAGCAGACCTTATGGGAATGAAAGGCACAATAAATAAAACTAAAAATAAACTGGAGGCATGTATATGAAGAAGCAGAAGAAAGGATCAATGAGCTTTAAGATAGTGCCTCAGAAAGCAAATATACAAAAGAACAGATAAAGAAGAGAATGGAAAAAATTGAGCAGAGTCTCAGGGAACTAAATGATGGCAATGAACATGCAAACATACATGTCATAGATGTCCTAAAAGGAGAAGGGAAAGGAGCAGAAGAAATATTTAAGGAAATAATGGTAGAAATTTCCCAACCTATTGAAGGACATAAATATCTGTTTCCAAGAAGCACAACATACTCCCATCTGAATAAATCCAAATAGAACTAACCTGAAACACATACTAACCAGAATATCCAATGCCAAAGATAGAGAATCCTGAGAGCAGCAAGATGGAACAGATTCATAACATGCAAGGGATATCTGTAAAACGAAGTGCTAATTTCTCACAAGAAACCATAGAGGCAAGAAGGCAGTGGTACAATATATTTAAGATACTGCAAAAGAAAAACTGCCAGCCAGGAATCCTATATCTGGCAAGATTGTCTTTCAAAAATGAGGGTGAGTTTAGAATATTCACAGATAAACAGAAACTGAGAGAGTTTGTAATGAAGAGACTGGCTTTGCAGGGAATGCTAAAGGGAGTGCTACAGCCTGAAAAGAAAATACAGAAGAGAGAGACTTGGAAGACAGTTTAGAAATGAAGATTATATATCACTGAAAGTAACTAAAAGTTTAAAAGAGTAGTGAAAACAAGATATGACAGATAAAACCCAAAGATCAAAATGGGTGAATTATGAACTGCCTATAGAGTAAAAACATTGAATGGTAATGGATTAAACTCCCCAATCAAAAGACACAGGCTGCCAGAATTGATAAGAAAATATAAGCCATCAATATGCCATTTACAAGAGACTTACCTTAGACACAAGGTAGATTGAAAGTGAAAGGCTATAAAAAGATATTCCATGCATCATGCAGTAAAAACAACAACAAAAAAAGTGGGAGTAGCTTTACTTATATTGGATTAAATAGATTTAAAAAGCAAAGATGTATTTGAGACAAGGAAGGTCATTATTTTAATAAAAGGGGCAATTCACCAGGAGGAAATAACAATCATAAACATATATGTGCCTAACCAGGATGCCCCAAATTACTTGATGCAAACAATGACAAACTGAAGGGAAAAATAGGTGTCTCTACAATAATAATTGGAGACTTCAATACAGCATTCTCAGCATTGGATAGAACATCTGGATGGAGGATGAATAAAGAAAGAGGGAGCTTGAATAATATGATAAATGAACTAAATCTAATAGACATAACAGAGCAGTGCACCCCAAAACAAGCAGAGTATACATTCTTCTCAAGTCTTCATGGATCTTTCTCCAGGATAGACCCTATGTTGGGTCACAAAGCAGAGCTCAATAAATTAAAAAGATCAAAATTATACAACACGCTTTCTCTAATCATAATGGGATAAAGCTGGAAATCAACAACAGGCAGGAAAAGGAAATTTTTTAAAAAAAATACATGAATATTAAACAGCACATTATTAAATAATCAGAGGGTCAAAAAAGGAAATGCAAGAGAAATCAATAAATACCTTGAGTGGAGTGAAAATGAGGACACAACATATCAGAATCTGTGGTGCAGCTAAGACAGTGCTGAGAGGGAAATTTATAGCCCTTAATGCTTACATTAAAAAAAAAAGAAAGCGCTAAAATCAACAGCCTAACTACACAGCTGGAAGACTAGAAATAAACAGAAAACTGTTCCCAAAGCAAGAATAAGGAATGAAATAGCAAAGATCAGAACAGAAATAAATTAAATTGAGAACAATAACGAAAAAAAACAACAACAATTGAGGGCATTAACAAAACCAAAAGTTGATTCTTTGAGAAGATAAACAAAATTGACAAACCCCTACCTAGACTTACAAAGAAAAAAAGAAAGAACATGCAAATAAAACCAAAAACGAAAATGGAGACATTACTACAGACCCAGAGAAATAAAAGGGATCATAAGAGGATACTATGAACAAATACACACCAACAAACTAGACAATGTAGATGAAATGGAAAAGTTTCTAGGAACATATGAACAACCTACACTGACTCTAGAAGAAGGGAAGATTTCAGCAAACCAATCACAAGCAAAGACATTGAAACAGAGATCAAACAACTCCCCCAAATGAAAAGCTCAGGACCAGATAGAATTCACAGGTGAATTCTACCAAGCATTCAAAGAAGATTTAATACCAATCTTACTAAAACTTTTCCAAAAATCAAACAGGATGGAACACTAGCAAACTCATTCTGTGAAACCAATATCACCCTCATACCAAAGCCAGATGAATGTATTACAAAAAAAAAGAAAAAGAAAATTATAGACAATTTTCCTAATGAATACAGACACAAAAATCCTCAACAAAATACCAATAAAAAATTAACTCAAAATGGCTCAAAGACTAAATATATATACAAGAGCCATAAAACTCCTAAAAGAAAATGTAGGGAAACATCTTTAAGATCTGGTGGCAGGTGGTGGTTTCTTAAACCTTACACCCAAAGGACAAGCAATAAAAGAAAAAATGGATACATGGGGTCTCCTCAAACACTTTTGTGCTTTAAAGGACTTTGTCAAGAAGGTGAAAAGGTAACCCACTCAATGGGAGAAAATATTTGGAAACCATATATTTGACAAGAGTTTGATTTCCATGCTGTATACTATACAAAGAAACCATAGAACTCAACAATAAAAGAGCAAGAAACCCAATTTAAAAATGGGCACAAGAATTAAATAGACATTTCTCCCAAGAGGAAACACAAATGGTGAAAAAGCACATGAAAAATGTTCAATATCACAAGCTATTAGAGAAATGCAAATCAAAACTACAAGATACCATCTCACACCTCAAAGAATGGGCATTATTAAAAAAACAACAACAGGAAACAAGTGCTAGAGAGGATGAAATAGGAACACTCCTTCACTGTTGGTGGGAATGTAGAATGGTGTAGCCTATGTGGAAGACTGTTTGGTAGTTCCTCAGGAAGCTAAATATAGAACTGTTGTATGATGTGGCAATCGTTCTACTAGAAATATATCCAGAAGAACTGAAAACAGTGACTTGAAAAGACATTTTCACATCAATGTTCATAGCAGTATTATTCCCTATTGCCAACAGATGGAAACAACTCAAGTACCCATCAACTAATGAATGGATAAAAAAAATATTGTATATACATGTGATGGAATACTATGCTGCTATAAGAAGAAATGAAATTGGGACACATTTGATAATATGGATGAAATTTGAAGACATTTTGCTAAGTGAAATTAGCCAGACACAAGAAGACAAATAGTGTAGGTCTCATTAACATGAATTAAATATGAAGAATAAACACATGCAGTTAAAACCTAGACAATAAGTTCCTAGCAAATAGGATGGGGACCAAGAAGGGATACTAATACTTAATGTATATAGACTTCTTAATTAGTCTGACTGTAAAAGTGGAAGTGGATAGGGTTGATGGTAACATGTAGTGAGTATAACTAACATGGCTATTTTATAGATGGGGTTGTGGCTGAAAGGGGTAGTCTAGGAAGGTAAATGTCAATTGAAAGAAAGCTAGAGATTAAGGTAGGGACTGAATAACGCAGTGAACCTGGATGTGGGTGAGGATTGTGGTTAATAATACAAATACAAGAATGTTTTTCTATGAGCTAAAACAAATGTGCATCACTATTAAAATGTGAATATAGTGATGCATGGGAAAATACAATTAATGTAATTTATGGATTATAGTTAGCATAAATATTATAATATTCTTGCATCAGTATCAGAGAAGGTTCTATTCAACACTAAGGATGAATAATAGGAGGGTATGATATTTTTTCTTTTGGGATAAGGAAAACTTTCAAAGGTTTATTGGGTGATGACTGCAGAACTCTATGATGATAGAGAGCCACTGAGTCTACACTTTGGATAGAATGTGCAAATCTTGGGACTACAACACAGTGAAACATGTGGTAGAAGATGGACTATGGTTAACAATACAAATAAGAGAGTACTCTCTCCAGAACTATAACAAATATTTAACATTAACACAGTGTTAGTAATAGCAGGTGTATGGAAAAATATATCAAGGGTATGGTAAGAACCATAGTTAGTGGTAATAGTCTCATCATGTTCTTTCATAATCTGTAACAAATGATCCACAACAACTTAAGGGGGATGGATTGGAATTCTGCATATTATGCAAGAAATTTTTGTAAGCTCCTAATTTCTCTAATAAAATTTAAAGGATAAAAAAATAAAAAAGGCAAAATCTTTCAATCTCAACTAATTCTTCATCTCTACACCATCTTTTACTCTTTTCCTTCACAATTTGAAAGCAATGTCCACATTATCTGTCTCCACTTAAGTTCCCAGTCTCTCCTCAACCTATTTCAGGATGAATGCCTGCACCCCTCACCCCTAAATTGCTCCTCTGAAACAGCTTGGAGAAGGTCAACAATCTTTCTAACCTCACATATGACAGGTATTGTTCAGACCACATCTAATGGCACAATTCAGCAGCATTCTTTTTTTTTAACTTTACATTTATTTATTTATTTTGTCTTTATTTATTTTTTTAATGTTACACTTAAAAAAATGAGGTCCCCATATACTCCCCCACCCCCCTCACCCCACTCCTCCCATAACAACAACCTCCTCCATCATCGTGGGACATTCATTGCACTTGATGAATACTTCTCTGAGCACTGCTGCACCACATGGTCAATGGTCCACATTACAGTTTACACTCTCCCCCAGTCCACCCAGTGGGCCATGGGAGGACACACAATGTCTGGTAACTGTCCCTGCAGGACCACCCAGGACAACTCCAAGTCCTGAAAATACCCCCACATCGTATCTCTTCTTCCCACTCCCTACCCTCAGCAGCTACCATGGCCACTTTCTCCACATCAATTCAGCAGCATTCTTAAACACTGTTGAGACTTCCAACCTCTGGCATCTCTTCCTCCCCTTACTTTCAGGGATACCACACTCTCTTGGTTGCCTCTTTCTGGCTGTCTCTCCTAAGCCTACTTTGTAGACTCATCTTCTACCCAGTCATTACATTTATACCTTGTCTAGGTCTAGTTTCTCTTTGTTTTTTGTTTTTTTTCTTCAATAAATGCTCTTTTTCTAGGCAATCTCATCCAAGATCATTAATTTTAAATGCTTCTCCTAAGCTATTTATATACACATTTATATTTTTGGCTCAGGCATTTCCTTTGAGCTCCAGATGCATATATCTAGCCACTTATTTAATATTTTCCCTTGGTTTGGCATTTTAGACTCCCATCTCCAAATCTATACTCAGGTTTCCCCCCCGGCACACATACACAATCTGGTTTTCTGCCAGTGGTTTCTGCCTAATGAATGTTTCATGCAGCTTTAAGTGACTATCCTCCCTTCCACCAGAGGTCTTTACACATCCATCAAGGTATGTGGAAATTTCCTTTCCTTCTTTCCTTAGTTAAGGAAAGATAAATGCCCAATGTCTCTTCCTCACAGAAAACTTCCATGCCCCACATGTCTAGGTCAGCCTTCTAGATTATATCATTTTCCCCTGAGCATTTATTGAAGTTTGAATTTTTGCATTGATTAACGTGATTATTCTATAAATCTCTTGTGCTACCAATAGACTCCAAGCTGTCTCCCCAACAGGACCACCCCTGTTGTTGCTCAACTGTGTCACTAGTGTTAGCATAATTCCTGACACATGTGGAGCTCAATAATATTTGTTTAAGATATGTATGTATAATCATAAGTGAGTTATTGATTAGCATGTAGTGTGATTCAAGTAAGATTTAGGTAATATGTGCACTTGTTTTGGTTTGCTGTGTGGACTGTTTTATTTTGTGCTTCTTCTATTTGGATGTGGTAGATGTGGGAGCAGAACACATGTGGATTTCATTGGCACACTTGACACTCCCATGCACCTGGAATTGCTATGGCAAATGGCAAGCCCTGTGGGATAAGATGCCAGGAGCCCACAAGATTAAGAAGGATTACGGAGATGATTTCTGAAGAGCTACATCAAAAGCCTTCCATTGTCCTCCTCTCTAGCTATAAGTTATCAAGTTACTATGGGATGTAGGTGTATTGTAGTAACAGGAAGGCAGAGAGATATCTGAGAGAGAACTGAAGAAGAAATTATAATATGGAAAAGGGGTTAGTCTATAGATGCTTTGGTGACACTCTTCCTCTGAGATAGGCTTTATTAATAAGTGTTTCAATACCTGGTCCTCTGAACTTGAAGAACCTCATGAGGATCATGAAAATGTTCTAAGTTTCAACTGGGATGTTGCTCTTTTTTTTCTATACATTCCCATAAGTCCCCAGGATGACCACAAAAGAGGTGTCCTGGCAATACATGGTAACAGGAGAATTGCAAGCAGTGTTAAGAGGCTGACAAAGAATTCTTCATTGAGAAGAAAGAGGAGAGAATGCCAAATTCGATGACAATGAAGATGATGATAAACATTTATATAGCACTTAACACCATCCAGGCAATATTCAATGGGCTTAACATATATTAACTATGTTATTTCCCACCACAACCTTATGAAGTAAGTATTATTTTTATCCCTTTTTTAGAGATGAGAAAACTGAGATAGAAAGGAGTTATACAACATGCCCAAGCTTATTAGCATTCTGCCATAGTTATGAATTTTTCAACAGAAAATTAATTTGACATTTAAAAAAGCAGCATGCTCGACACCATATAATGAAAAAATGGTAGCAGGTGGAAGGAAACATGTCAAAGGCTCCAGAATAAATATAAACTTTTAATAGGGTGTGTGAGAATTTGAAGTTCTTTTTGTATCTCAAAGATTCTTAAACTTATCCATCCCTGTGAGAGTGGTACCCTTTGATTGCATTAGATTCATTTTGGACCACTTGATTAGACTGTTTTTGATAGGGTTACATCAGTGAGGCATGACTCAGGTTGGGTCTCTGCCCTCTTGCTGGGTCTTATATAAATGGAGACACAGAGAGAAAGAGGATACAGCGAAAGGAAGCCACCAGTTTTGATCCGCCCATGTGAGAGAAGACTCAAAGATCTCTAGCAGCCAAAGCTTAAGCACGAAGCCCCCAAGAGGCTGGATGCATGGAGCAACTCAAGACTGAGGAGATGAGCCATATGCCTGATAGCCCACAGGTGAATTCGGGAAGAAGGCAAGTAGCCAAGACTGAGAGAGGAGGCCCAGAGAGAGACAAGCCCTATGCCTGGTTGCCCACAGCTGAGCTCCAGTGATGGTAGACTTTGGAGGGGGAGGCAGGGACCTCAGCAGGACATGTGGTAGGACACGAGCATCTCCAGTAGCTGACTTTGGTGAGAGAGCTTTTCTGCTGATGCCTTGATTTGGATATTTCATGGCCTTGGAACTATAAGATATTCCCCTAATAAAATTCCATAATGAAAACCAACCCATTTCTGATACTTTGCGTCAGCAGCCCTGTGGCAAACTAAGACAGGGTGGTTATTGACTTAGATCTGTTGGGTCCAAGGTTATTGGTTGTAAATCTGCCTCCTCTGAAGGTTTGCTTGGGTGAGTATCTTCATTGGGTGAGTATATTCATCTATGTATCTGTGACATCATGTTCTACAGATTCTTCTCAATACATCGGATGTATGAATTGAATCATTATTGGCTTGTGGAATGAAAGTGATGAACACCTGAGGAAATGAATATTTTGTATTTTAAAAATGGGGGTAGGATGGAATCTGAGAGCATGGAGAGACTGTGACATACCCTGTCCCATCTTACAATTTCTCTTGGATTCAAGGGGCATTTGGGTCATTGACAAGCATGATTCTATAGGAGAACATTCTCCTCTTTGTAAAGAAAAAGAAAACAGAGAAAATGCACAGACATTCTTCATTTAGCTTGGTTAACTTCCCTAGTGATGGAGATAACCTAAATTAAAGCAGCTTTGACAAGAGGCCAAAGTTCTGCAGGCAAATGACAATAAAATATACCCAGAAAGTGCATTAGAGTCAGAAAAGTTGGGGGACAACCAGAACCAGTGTATGGCAGTTTTAAGGCTCCTATGACACTTCAGTACACAGGGTCACAGAGATTCAGGTAAAAACTTCATGTGAGAGGACTGGGAAGCAGCGGCAGGAATGGCATGCAGGTGAGGGGGTCCTTGGGAGGTTTACAGTGTCAGAGCCCTAGTGACGTAAAAAACTGTTCCTTCCCCTTTCTCCCGCAAATCTCTTGTGGGTCATGGACCATTGCAAACAACTCATAAGACAATGATGGGGCTGCTAGTTCAGACCCCAGCCAGGGTTGAACTGAATGTGTGCCCAGCAGCAGTTCTTGAAGACACACTAGAGGGAGCTGTGGAGGGCTGGAGGGTGTGACTGTATAGCAAGGACCTGCAGAGATGGGAGTGAGTTCTGAGCATAGGAGAAGGTGCCAGAAAAGGAGGCATGAACAATGAGAATGGATAAAAGTGTCTTAGAAGAGGCAAGAGAGGGTGGGATGAGGTCAGCTAAGAGTCACCATTAGATATATCACATGGCTGATGCAAAAGGTACTCCGAATTCCTCTTATTACAGGGCTGATTCAGGAAAAAGAGCTCTGATGTGCCTCCTCTTAACAGCTTCCTATGAAACCATAAAACAAAATCTGAATAAAATTTCCTGAATGAGAAAATTTAATATCATGAAAATATGAATTCTTCCATTAATATAGATATTGAATGCAATTCAAATTTGAACCTTTATATATGTCTAAAATGGATTTAGTAAACTTAAGTTTCATTTGGAAGAATAAATATTCAAGAATAGTCAAGAAAATATGAAAAGGAGGGCCTTGTAAGATATTGACACAAGGTATAACCTCTATAATAAAAGTAGCATGATATTAACATAGGAAATAGGCAAAAAGGTTAGTGGAACAGTTTAAGGGCTTTTTTTTTTTATTGACTTTGTAATAA
Source organism: Dasypus novemcinctus (assembly GCF_030445035.2). Taxonomy (NCBI): domain Eukaryota; kingdom Metazoa; phylum Chordata; class Mammalia; order Cingulata; family Dasypodidae; genus Dasypus; species Dasypus novemcinctus. Next base: position 19,751,318 of record NC_080677.1, read on the forward strand.
TATTACATTAAAAATATATATGTGAGGTCCCATTCAACCCCACCCCCCCAACCCCCTCTCCCCCCCGCAACAACACTCGTTCCCATCATCATGACACATCCATTGGATTTGGTAAGTGCATCAGTTTAAGGGCTTATTATGCACAAAGAACTCTAACAATTTATAATCAGTAAAAAGACAATGCAATAGCAAAATGGGAAAATTTTTGAATAGGCAAATCCAAATTGCCTGAGGAATCGTCGTCAGCAACAACAAAATGTCTTTAAAATTCCTGGTAGTCAGGAAAAACAAATTAAAATAAAAGTGAATTATCACTGTACACCAATCACATTGTCAGAAATTAAAAAGGCATTTCAGGGAAGCAAATATGACTCAAGCAGTTGGGTGCCCACCTACCACATGGGAGGTCCTGGGTTCCGTTCCCAGTGCCTCCAAAAGAAGATGAGCAAGATGGCAAGCTGAAGTGAGGGACTGATGCAACAACTTGATGCAATGAAGAGACACAATAAGGAAACACGGGAAATGGACTTGGCCCAGTGGTTAGGGCGTCCGTCTACCACATGGGAGGTCCAAGGTTCAAACCCCGGGCCTCCTTGACCCGTGTGGAGCTGGCCCATGCGCAGTGCTGATGCGCGCAAGGAGTGCCCTGCCACGCAGGGGTGTCCCCACATAGGGGAGCCCCACGCGCAAGGAGTGCGCCCCGTAAGGAGAGCCGCCCAGCGCGAAAGAAAGAGCAGCCTGCCCAGGAATGGCGCCGCCCACACTTCCCGTGCCACTGACGACAACAGAAGCGGACAAAGAAACAAGACGCAGCAAATAGACACAGAGAACAGACAACCGGGGGAGGGGGGGAATTAAATAAATAAATCTTTAAAAAAAAAGGAAACACAATAAGAGGCACAACAAGCAGAGAGTGGATGTGTCTCAAGCAATTGGGTGCCTCCTTCCCACACAACCAACAGACACAGGAGACAGCAAGCACAAACAGTGGAGAGGAAGGAAAAATTAAAAAAAATAAAATCTTAAAAAAAAAGAGGTTTTCTATCTTTTTTTTAAAAAAAATGGCATTTCACCTACAGTGGCTGAGACAGTCAAGGAAAGCATAGGTTCAATCACTGTTAATTAGTGTGAGTAGTTCATGTTTTTGTGAAAATGATCTGGCAAAATCTGAAAAAAAAAGAGCAATTTAGCCCCTGCCCTGATAATCTAATCTCTAAGAATAAAAGTACTAATGTGAAAGGAGATATATACCTGGATGTTTGTTGCTTCCTAATGTGTGGTTTCCAAATCCCGGAACCAAAAGGAATAGGCAAGTGGTTAAATACACTGAGGGATATCTGACCAAGCAATATCTCACTGTTAATAAAGAATCTGCTAGAGTTACACTAGTGATTTGGAGGAATTCCCTGATGCACTGTTACAAGAGAATATGAGATGAAGAACAGCATATACAGTTAATCCCATTTTTTTGGAAAGTTAGTGTCAAAAGCCCCTTTGATTTTATGTGCATGTGTTTTGTACTTGAGAGTTTTATTTATATAAAAATGTGCATTTTTTCATAAATCTATACACAGATCATGGGAGGACGTCAATGGTGACGGCTGCAGGATATGGGTTTCTAAATGACCTTGACCTCATTTGCCTAAGGAGCCACCACAGAGTGTCGTGGCTGAGAGGAAAGGCTGGAGTCAGGCTGCTGGATTTGATATTTAACCGTGAAATTTACTTACTCTCCTTGTGCCTCAGTTTCCTTATTGGTAAAATAGAGATATAATACCTAACTCACAGGGTTGCTATGAGAATTTAATTGAGTCAACAGGAGAACAAGGCCTGGTGCAGAGTAAACACTGTATAAGTCTTTGTTAATTAAACTTTGACACATTGCTTTTTTTTGTTGTAATGGGAGGGTTTTATTTATATAATCAGAAAAAAATTAAAATGACATTAAAAGGAAGAGACCCCTGTATTGTTATAGAATTTCCTCTGATTAAAAAAAATCGGGGAAGCAGACTTGGCCTAGTGGTTAGGGCGTCCGTCTATCACATCGGAGGTCCGCAGTTCAAACCCCAGGCCTCCTTGACCCGTGTGCAGCTGGCCCATGCACAGTGCTGATGCGCGCAGGGAGTGCCCTGCCACGCAGGGGTGTCCCCGCGTAGGGGAGCCCCACGCGCAAGGAGTGCGCCCCGTAAAGAGAGCCGCCCAGCACGAAAGAAAGTGCAGCCTGCCCAGGAATGGTGTCACACACACGGAGAGCTGACACAACAAGATGACGCAACAAAAAGAAACATAGATTCCTGGTGCCGCTGATAAGGATAGAAGCAGTCAGAGAAGAACACACAGCGAATGGACACAGAGAGCAGACAACTGGGGGGTGGGAAAGGGAGAGAAATAAATAAAAAGCAAATCTTTAAAAAAAAAATCATGTATTTTTGTTTTCTTTCCTTCCTTCATGTAAAGTATGAAGAAATAACAACAACAACAACAACACCCCACAAAACCTGAAAACTTACCTTTCTGACAAGTAAGGAAGGATAGAACAGAGGGAGAGAGAGAGGCAGAAAGGGAGGTGGGGAAATAAAGAGGGAGAAAGATTTGTATGTGCTGCTGTGGAAAGTTATCCAAGTTATATTAAGTAGAAAGTGCTAGGTGCAAAACAAGATGTATAGTATGATTCTTTGTGTAAATCAAAATAAATAAGATATGTGCTAGATATATATGTATAAAATGCTTTCTGAAAGGAAATTTTTAAAATTCTTAGTAGTTACCTTAGAAGACTTTGGAGAGGGGGAATGGATATAAAGCTTTCACCATTTTGTTCCTTTCTCTACTGTTTGAATGTTCTAATCACATCTATATATTTTTTCATTTTTAAAATTGTCATCAGGATTTATGTGGATGGTAGGATTATGGGCTATTTTCTCTTTTCATTTCTCTGCATTACATATGGTATAAATATTCTTTTCTTTTTTTGTAACAGGTTTATTGAGATATAATTCACATTTGGTACAATTCACCCATTTAAAGGGTATAGTTCAATGGTTTTTCATAATCGATTTTGGAAATTTCATCACCTCTGAGGGGGAAATATTAGGTGCACATATGGTACTAGAATAAAAAAAAATTTACAAATCCACGGAACTGCACAACACAGTGGGCTCTAAGTTAAACTATGGACTACAGTTAATAGCACAATTATTAAGAATATGCTTTCATTAGTTGTAAAAAATGTACTATAACAATGAAAGATATTAATAAGGTGGTATATGGGAATACTGTATTTCATGCAAGCTTGTTCTGTAAACCCACAAATTCTTGAATTTAAATAAAAAATATCCTTTTGGGAGAAGGTGAAATTAGGATGTTCTCAGATAAGAAAAAAAATAAGAAACCTTATATCTTTTACCTATCACCTCCTTGACCTCCCATCTCTCCTGAGCCCTAAACCACCACTAATCTACTCTCTGTTTCTATGGATTTGCCTATCCTGGATATTTCTTATAAATGGGATCATACAATACATGGCTTTTTGTGTCTGACTTCTTTACTTAGCTAACACTTTCAAGGTTCATCCATGTTATAGCATGAATCAGGACTTCATACATTTAAGATCGAATAACATTTCATGGTATGGATAGACACATTTTATTTGTCCATTCATCAGCTCATGGGTGTTTAGGTTGTGAAATGAGTTGGAAAACTTTTGGCTATTATTGTCTTTTTTTTTTTTTTAGAGTTTACATTATGGTTTGTATTTTAGACTATACAATTTTCTAAATTTTTAGTTATCTTATTTTTTAAATATGGTTTACATTTTAGCCTATAGACTTTTATATATTGTTGGTATAATTTAACATGTCCTATGTCCATCATTGCATGATCTTGTGGAACACTTCTATTGCCCCACAGTTACACAGATTCCATCTATTCAACACCTCTTTCCCCCTTCCCTCAGGGCCCACCATGACAATCAACCTTCATTACTTGAAGGGCCATATTCAGAGATACTTGCAACAATGTTGAGGGCTTGACATACTTGACTACCCTAACCCATTGGGAGCCACCAATTCTTCAAGAGATACAATTCCCTCTGTTTGAGAACATCAGTCCTCCCCAGGATGTGGGTACACCTTCACTCTCTTTGTATGGGTCTCCACCCAATGATATAACCCACTATGACAAAATGAGCACTCACACACTCCCTAGAAGCCTGCCCTGTGCCAGATTAAGAATAGGAAGAAAACAATTAGAGTATTACTATTATCAGCTGTTAGGTATAATGCCATTATGAGCATTTGTGTACAAGTTTTGCACAGAATATGTTTTCATTTTTCTTAGGTATATACCTAAAAGTGTAAGTACTGGGTCATAAGGAACTCTTGAACATTTTGAGGAACTCCCAGGCTGTTTGCAAATTGGTCGCACCCGTTTACGTTCCCACCAGCAGTGTATGAGAGTTCCAATTTCTCCACATCCTCGCCAATCCTTATTATTACTGACTTTTTAATTATAGCCATCCAATTGAGTGTGGAAATGGTCTTTTTTTTTTAAAAAAAAGATGAGTTCTGGGTTAAAAGAATGAATTGAAATTTGTCTAAACACTTTCTTTTTCCACTGTAGCTAAATGAGCATATAATATAGTTGAAAATAGAAAACAGTGCCTGCAGTAATTAAAAACAAACACAAGGATGATAAACCAATTCTATAAATTGCAAAAACTACTGGCCAAAGAAAGAAATAAAAAATTCTGGACCACCTCAATCTGGGCTCTCAATTTCATCTCTATGCTCTCATATTGGTGAATCAATGAAATCCCTGTGAACTCTACTAATGTAATCCATCTTAGAGAGAAGTGACCTAATTGGATAGCCTTATCTTGGTCCTTTTTTGAATCTACTGTGGAAAAACTACTAAGTCAAGGGAAAATGAATTGACTCTGACAGAAGTGAAGGCAAAATTGGCATGGACTACTGTAGCAGTTTGATATTTTTTATGAATTCCAAAAATAGAGATTGGATTATGTTTGTGAACTGGTCTGTTCCTCTGGGTATATTAATTTGGACTGGATTCAGTGGTTTCACTTTTACTTGATTAAATAATGATTAAGACTTTGATTGGTCCACGTCAGTAGGACGTCAGTAGGAGAAAACAACACAGCAGAGGGGAAAGTAGAGTTTTGATCCTGGAGCCCAGGAAGTAAGCAGATCTGTGAGGAAAGAGAGAAGGCTCCATTAGACATGGCAGAAACCCCGGGAAGAGAGACAAGCCATTTGCCTGACAGTTTATAGCTGGCCTTGTGGAGAGTGCAGAGCAGTGGAGCCCAGAGAGAAACAAGCCTCAGGGGAGAGACGAGACTTACCCCAGCCTACAGCTGAGATTGGAAGAAACTGAGACCACAGAGCCTTGGGAGGAGGAGGAAGACTGAATCCTCACAGACATTGCCCACCATCTTGTGTCAACACATGGCAATAGACTCTGGGTGAGAAAGCATCTTATGGTACCTTGACTTGGACTCTTTAGGACCTTGTGACTGTAAGCTTCTACCCCAAATAAATACCCTTTATAAAAACCAACCAATTACTGGAATGTTGCGTCAGCATCCCTTTGGCTGACTAAAACACTACCTTCTCCCCCCCCCCATTCATGTGTAGTGCTTTGCTGATATGTGGCATTTCACAAAGACCTTTTTGATCACCCACTTTGCTGCAGGACGCTGAAGGCAAGAAGCCTGGAGAAGGGAGAGCCCCAGCAGATGTCACCATGTGCCTTGCCATTGAGAGAGAAGGCCAGGATTGCCAACAGCCAGACTTTGGGGTTGATGAAGCCTTGATTTGGACAATTTCATGGCCTCAGAACTGTAAACTTGTAAAGCAATAACCCCCCCATTTCTGGTAATGAAAGCCAATCCATTTCTGGTCTATTGCTTCTGGCAGCTTTTAGCAAATAAAAACACCGGTCATACTGGATTAAGCCCCCACTCTACTCCAGTTTGACCTTATCTTAACAAATCACCTCCTCGAAGACCATTTCCAAATAGGGTAACATTTGTGGAAACGGGGGTTAGGACTTTACCATATATTTTGGGGGGACACAATTCAACCTGTAACAACACCTTTGCTAAAGCAGCTTGGCTCTGGTGGCTGCGGGGCGGGTGTGAAGGCTCAGCCGTGTCGCCTGAGAGGGCACTCCGTGGGCAGGCGATGCTCCTGCCAGAGTTCCCAGCATATGGGCCAAGACTCTGTCCGACCTCCACCGAGTTCCCGTTCCTCCGCTGCCAGTCCTGCTTCCGCCCCCTTCCTTCCACAGGTGCTCATCTCTAATAAACCTGTACCCCCCATTCCGAGTCAGCCTCTGCTACCAGAGAACTAACGGGCATGGGACTTGCTCTTGAAACTATCTCCACTAAATTAGGAAGGAAAATAAGGACAAACCATACACATTGTTTCAAGGGAAAGCAACAAATGAATACAGGCTGTTCCAACTAATGAGAATCTTGTTTTTGGAAATTTGTTTCTTTGGTAGGTCTTTGGAACAGGGGATAGATCTTTCTGAGAAGCACTGCTTTGAGAAGAAATAGGTTGGCTTCTGTCCTCCACTAGCCCACTGAAGCCTATTTAAGCCATCATCACGCCCAGCTATAGCAGTAATACTGAAAGCGCAGTCATCGGAGCTATTTCCCACCATCACCACCTGATGCCCCTGATTTTCATGGAGGTGGCTCCACCCAGCAGCACGTTGGGGTCTGTAGAGAAGAGAGGTGAAGGGAGTGAGGAAACTCTAGATGTGAGAACAGGTAGACGGTCAGTGGCCTCTGGAGTGGAAGAAAGCTCTACTGCAATGGGACAGGTACGTGTTTGCAGCAGGGGAGAACACAGTAATTAATGCTGACTTCCCACATTTAAAATCATACCAGAATGTGTGTGAGGGTCAGCAGTGAGTTGGCCACGTTACCCAGGGGCTTTGGCTGAAGTGAGAGCTCTGAGTGAAGGGACATTGCACTGGAGGATCCCACGGTCCCAGGTAATATGTCTGCTGTGCCAGTGGCCACAGCTCAGGAGCAGACTTGAAGAGCCCCTGTGTTAGGGGGTGGGGGTGATGGAGCAGAAGCAGCCATGCAGTCAAAGGTGGGCTCAGCAGGATACCAATATTCAGACAAAAATACACATATGGACAGCTTTTGCAAAGAACAGTTTCCTTGAGCCACAGAAGGCATTGCCAATATATGATAAAATGAAGCATTTGTTAAAGTTTTCTTTTTTTTATGCACATCACTGTGTGGGGTTTGTGCAAGTTAGAAAACCATTCCTGAAAAAAAAAAGAGTTGAGGTATGTAAGCAATGAAAAATGTGCTCTCAGTAACATAAACCGACTGGTTCCCTCATGTGTATATAGAATTTTTATAGCATATTTGTGGATAGAAACTGAATAAAATATTTGCAGGAGCTTGTGCCTTTCTTCAGAAAGAGGTGTGGCTTAGAATTTCCATTTTGTTTTGCTTCCTCACCTCTCAGTTGGCATGCATGCTATTAAGAGATGTTCAAGCAATTTGTTTGGGATATAGGAGTTGTTTTGCGTCTACTTTGCATAAAAGTGTCAAACATGGTGTTGAAATACATTAAAGTCATTAGGCAGTATAATACAGTGTCATTGTTTTCCTTAGTGGCCAATGGCTCCGTCTGGGTAAAACAAAGCTCTTGCCTCCTATTTAGCATTTTGAGATGCATTAGTGATGCATTATTAATGTAGTTAGGAGATTGTTATTTTTAGACCTGGTTAAAATAAGAAAGGAAGAGGGTAGTCGTGTAGGCAGAATTTAGTAATAGATGTGGAACTAAAATGTAGACAGTTGGCATAAAGAGTTGACCATGCTTCTGCACTTGATTGTTTTCACCTGACATGTATAAAATAATCAAACTATTTTTTATAGAGTCCTCCTATGACTGCTATTTTCATTAACGTTTATGAAAGAAAATAAAATTTCCTTTAGAGTGGTTAAATAGTGAGGGAAGAATAACAACCAATAATAAGCTAAGCCAAATATCTAAATACAATTACTTTTTAATTATCTATACAATGACACAACAAATCCAATAATTAGAAAGAAGTTGTGGCTAATTAGAATATATTTAGTGTAAAAATCACACTATATATGTTATTATATTATAACCCCAATAAGTGTTAGGAAAGATCTGATGCTTTAAAAATGGACTTAGAAATCTCCTCCTCTAAGAATCTCAGTCAAACTAGCAGACGGACATGATATGATAATAGGAGAGGATAAAATTATGTGCTAGTAAAACATGGGAAAAATAAAATATGAAAACATTTTTTAAATGGGGGAAATCAGTTTTGTGATAACATAGTAGTAATTCTGGGTCTATTCAGGTCATTATCAAAGACTGTCATAATTCGCATCTTTGAGTTATCAACTAATTTGAAGTGGAATTTGGAAGGAGAAAGAAGGTAAATCAAAATTGAGAATTCATTCAGGAATTCTGAATGGATAAAAATTTGGAATAGGAATTGTGTTGCGGTTTATGAACCATGCCTGAATACAGCTTAAATATAACGTGACTTTTAAGCTTGCCCCAGAAATTGGAGAGAATTGGGGTTACTTCTTGTCAATAACGATGGAATTGCATGGGCTCCAGTTTTCCTGGACTGACTGAGGTGTAAAGGGATGGCAAAGTCCAAGGCAGAGGTACAGACAATCAAGGCAGGGGTTCTTACCTGTTTTTTGTTCCATGGACTCCTTTACCAGTCAGGTGTAAACCACGGACCTTTTACAAAGGCCACACTATCCTGTGTATTTTTTAATAAATACATCATACCTGCGCCCACACGTCCTCACAAGAATGATGTTTTTTTTTTTTGTATTTCAATTCAAGCTCACGGACCTCTTGTTAAGAACCCCTGAATCAAGGGGTGCTGTGAAGGAGGAAGGATGCAGAAGCACGGGTCCCACACCTCTGGAGATGGAAGGGGCATCTGAGGTCCCCTTGTCCAGTGGGTTTCACCTGTGTTCTGGGGAGTTTCCTTAAAGACAACTGTGGGGAAGGGAGGGGTGGCCTGATGGGTGGGGCTGTGAACACCCAATGCTCCTGGCAACCAGAGAGGGCCCACCTGATTAAGATACTTGAGTCCTGCCTACAATTTTGAGGGGAAAAAGACTCCACTCGACAGTATAGGAATATTCAGTCATTGCATTTGGGTCCCCCAACCCACTGCCCCCCTGTTCCAGTGATGCTATTGCAGAACTGTGAGAAGAAATAGCTAAGGGTCTGTCAAGGTGTATTTTGTTATGTGTTTCAGGGGGCTCTTGTACCAGCATTATCATCTTGTTTGCAAGCCAGATTCATTTGCTTTGCTAGTAGCTATGCGCTCCAGCATGCCAGGTTTAAATTTTTAAAGAGGTACTTGGGCAGAGTTCATGAATCCCAGCTAAGGCTTCTTAAGGGATGGGTCTCTCCCACCCCTAGCACAATGCCTTGCACGATGAACGATAAGGAGCTAGCCTTGTGCAGGCAGGTATTTTCCAAGAAATATTTACAAAGCACCTACTAAGTAGCAGCTAAAGTGCTTTGTTAATATTCCACAGAGACTATAATGAGCCAAGTGGCAACCTGAAAACTGGCACCGATTTAACTTGCAGTTGAGTTAAAATGATCTGATCACAGTTTTCACATAACAACTTTTTAATATGCTCAGCATGTATTCCAAATAAAATTATCAAGAAATGACAAGCCTCCCTTTTCCACCCACGTTACAGAACTAGATTTGGGCATCTGAATAATAATAAAAGTTAACCCTTTGCAATTTCATTTCAAGAGATATATATGTGATGTTCCAATAATGCAAGGAAAGAGAAAGGCCGATAGAGTGTGAATTGTTGCCTGTGGCTCTATGGGGAGCAAAGGAAAGGTAAACATGTTGCTTAGAACTCCAACTCCTTGCTTGTCAGAGAAAGGGCGGTGATGTCTGCAGAGGGAGCGATAGCCAGGCCCAGGGTGGAAGGAGATGGGGTTTGACTCACAGTATTGTGTGATTGTGGACTGATGTGCTTCTGAACTTTCTGGTGTATTCTTGCATTTAGAGACTTGCATCCTCATGGCTAGATCCGAAGGCAGAACAAAATTGATGAAGTCTCCTGTTTGAGAGAGCTGACACTAATGTTAACTAAGAGAAGAAATCTGTTCTCTGTCTTATTTACCTCTGGAATATGTACTTGGGATTTTGGAAGTAGAGTGACCAACTCATCTGGGTTTGCCCAGGACTTTTGCAGTTTTAGCACTGAAAGTCCTGCATCTGGGAATCCCTTCATTCCTGGGCAAACCAGGATGGAGAATCATGCTAGGGAAATAAGAGTCAAGCAAATAGATTAGGTGTTCGTTACTTCCTGTTTTATAATAAACCGTTCCAAAAGGTAGTGGCTTAAAACAGCTACCATTTTGTTGGCTCGCCTTTCTGCACCCTGGGCTGAAATCTGCTGGGCGGTTCTGCTCACCTTGCTAAAGGTGATTTGTGTGGCTGCGTTCAGCCAGCGGGCTGGTTGGACGTAGGCTCAGCTGGGATGCTGGGGCATCTGGTTTACTCTCCTGTCTCCAAGTACTCTCAGAGCCTCTGCCTTTCTGTGGCCTCTTCATAGGGTTTTCTACAATGGGGATGCCTGGACATCTTATATGGTGGCACCAGGGTCCACAGAGTGTAAAAGCTGCCTGGCTTCTCGAGGCTGAAGGCCTGGAACTGGCCCAGTGTCACTTCTACCACACTTTATTGGTTAAAGCTAGTCACAGGGCCATTCTGGAACCGAGAAGAGGGAGTGAATCCTGGGAGGCAGTTCACTGGGGAGTCACTGGTGGATGAGTCTCTTCACAGGCACAGCGGGATGCTTCTTGAACTCACAGGCTCCAGTGCCTATTTCACTTCTGCCCACCGTTTGCTGGGCACCACCTGCCTTGCTCTCCCACTGTCAGAGGGAACTGAGCATGAACGGTTCCATCATCAGTGGGATCCTTCCAGAGCTCTGGGTAGGTGTGGGGCAAGTTTATTCCTTACTATTCTCACTTCAGGCATGCAGGTGATGATGTGTCCCTCTTAAGGTTGCTGGAAGGTTTTCAAGGAAGCATGCCTTTAGGAGGCCTGGGGTCTTACACTGCTGACGTTAGGCTAAAAAAGGACCTGATTGCTCCAGGCCACGTTTATTGGGGAGTGCGTCTACCAGGGTATCTGCTCAGCACAGGTATTCCAGAGATGATCAAAGCACCTGTCTTCAAGGAGCTGACCTTTTTCATCAGGAACTCCCTCCCACCTCCTGCCTTAAAGTTTAAACAGGTGTTGGATGTGGTCCCTCCCTCCTCCCCTCTCCATCTGGACCTCTACTGCAGCTCTAACCAGCTGCACTGACTTTGCTGCTTCCCCACTCAGCTTCCTTCACTGGGCAGTGAACCTCTTGAGGGCTGGGTGACACTTAGTGGGAAGGGGTGTGTGTGTGGCAGTGAGAGACGCCGTCTCTTGCCAGGGTGGTCCAGCTGGATACTGCTGGGGGCTCAGGAGCCCGCCCATCACCTGCCACTTCCTCAGAGCAGCGCCAATCCCACTGGCTCCTACATCGCTTTCTTTTCTCGTACTCAGGCTGTAAAGGATCTGTTTATCTGTTCACCTCTCGCCTCTCCCCTGCCCCAACACAAACTCCTCTTGAAACACACACGCACACACGCTCCACTTGTGCCTGAGAGCTGACTCCATTTCCTGGACTGCCTTCTCTCCTTCCTGACCTCCTCTTCCACCTGTCTGGGCTCTCTCGGGGGCACTTTTGGCCCTGGCTTCTCCTCTCTCTGGTCCTCCCCGCCGCTCCCGCCCCGCAGTGTCACCGCGACTGCAGCCACCCGGGCGCTTCCCGCAGCCGCTCTGTCTCTTTAAGGCGGTCCCGCCGCGCCCCTCCCTCTCGCTCCGCCGCTCCTCGCCGCCCGGTGCGCCCCTGCTCTCCTCCTCTCCTCCTCTCCTCCTCTCCTCCTCTCCTCTCCTCCTCTCCTCCTCTCCCGCTCGCCGCCTCTCCGCCTCCGCTCCCGCTCGCCGCCGGCTCCCGCTCCCGCCCAGCTCCTCGCAGCCTCCGGGGACCCGCAGCCATGGCCGACATCAAGACCGGCATCTTCGCCAAGAACGTCCAGAAGCGGCTCAACCGCGCGCAGGAGAAGGTCGGCCGAGGGCGGCGGGCGGCCGCGGCGGGTGGCTGGAGGCGCGGGCGGCCGGAGGGCAGTGCGCCCGCGGGAGCGGCCGAGGCCGCGGGGCTGCCGCGCGGCGGGGCCGGGGGCCGCGGGGTGCGCGCGCGCCGCGGGGCGGGGACCCGGGCCCGGGTCGCACCGGCGCGCTCTCTCTCCGCCCGCCACCGCGGCAGCGAAGGCGGGACGCGGGCGCTGCGGAGACCCGGGCCGGGAGGCGGGAGGGCGCGCAGGGGTCTGCGGACCCCAGCCCCGGAGGCGCGGGGTGCGCCCCAGTCCCCCCGGCTCCCTTCGCCCCGCGCCTCTGGACCAACCCCCGGAGCCCGCCCAGGCGTCGCCGGGAGCCCGGCTCAAGTCGGTGCTCCTCGCGGGCACCAGCGGTCGCAGGTGCGGCCAGTTCCCCGCTGTCCCCGACCTGAGTGCTGAGGCCGCCCCTCCGCTGCCCAGCTCGCAGCTCGTGGGGACGCGGCCGCAGAACCGGGCGAGACTGCGGCCGCCCTCCTTCCTTAGGGAGGAATTCGAGGATACTTAGTGCAGTTCCAAACGAGCGATTTAACACAGAAGCTACCAAAAAAGAAAAAAAAACCCAACCCGTTTTGGTCCAATGGGGTTGGGTCGCGAAAAACCAAGGTTTTCTCCAATGTTGTCGAGCGAATCGTGGAGTTCAAATCAGAAATCTGGATACACATTTTTTTTTTTTTTTTTTTTTTTTTTTGCTTATCGCTGGGTGTGTGTCTGCCCCTTTTGACGCCAGTGTCCTTTTATGGAAGGTCAAAAATAAATAGAACCTGAGCCCAGCACTTTTTCCTCTGCACCTTTCTGCACGAAAGGGGACGTTTTATTGCATTAAAAAAAATCCATATTGCATGTATTAGGGTTCCGGTTGTTTTGCAGGCCTCTCTGTAATTTGCCCGCGGTAATTTATTTTTCCCCCCAGAGAAATGCATAAACTAAACCCAGGACTTAACCAAGCACAGCGCCGACCAGTAGAAGGGGCTCTGTACAGGCGCTGAGCGTGCCTGGCTTCCCCGTGACTGCTTGTATCAGATGACACCAAGGTCTCGGTTTGTGCCTTGAGCAAAAGACAGTTATATTGTAGCTTGAGCATTGTACTGGAAAAGGAACACCGGCTCTCCAGACCCATGATTTGTATCGGTTGAACTGTATTCTTTCATGTGGCAATGCTTCCCTGGGATAAGTGGGTGTTTCTCCTTTCCCTGTTTTATTGGAAGTCAGACTTGCTGTTTTGCTGTCTATGACAGACAGTGCTTCTCATCTGGCCCATCCCGGGGTTCCAGGAGACCCCAGTACCTGGGCAGAAGGAGGCACTGCTCGCTTTGCTCTGTCCCCATGCCCAGAGGTTGGTTGGCTGCCTCTAGCCTTCCCTCCACACATGCAGGCGCTCAGTGCAGTAAGAGGATTGTATTTCTTTTAATATCTACCCGAGCTCCTCTTGAGCTGCAGTGATCCTCTTCCTGCCGCTACCTCCGCAGCTGTGTTAGAAAGGCTTCTCGCCCTCTTCCAGTCCTTCCTTACTAGTCCAGAAAGTAGCAGTGATCTGCTGGCCTTGTGATACCAGCCAGGTTTTGTCATCATTTTTCCATACTTCCTTACCCAGCTGTAGTTATTGCTCTTCCTCCCCGCTCCCCTTTCCAAGTAATTACTTGAATCTTCTGTCTGAAGCTTTTCATGAAATCCGCTTTCCATCTGTGAAGGAGTTTCGTGATATGGCCTGCCTTTCTACATATTAAATTATTTCTTAATCTAGGTCACCAGCTGTTAATATACCCAGAAATAAATGAAAAGAAAACATAATCTCTCTTACAGAGCACTCAGGCTCTTAGGAATTGTCGAGAACGCACCTTTTCTCATTACTAAAGTCAAGTGTGTGTTCTGACTGCAGTTGTGGGTGGGGGTGGAAGGTCTAGGAGAGCCCCTCCCAGGGCCTGAAGTGTTCCATTTTTTTGCCCTGGGGGAAGCTGCTGATGAAAAGTGCCTGTTGCAGCTAGTTTATGGGGCTAAGAAAACAAGAGACTGAGAGTATGGGTTCTGCTTCTGGTAGGACCTGCCCCTTCCCTGGGCTTTTGCAGCACTGGGATGTGCTTAGTACAAACGGGAAAGGGAATTTGGAGATCTGGGTAAGATAGCTCCACCCAGCCTAAGTGGAAGCTATTGGTGAATGGAGAGCACAGCCTGTTGCTGTTGGAGGGTTTATCAGCCCTCTCCTGCAGTGAGTCCCTGTCTGCATCTTCTGTCTCTGCCTCTTCTCTAGTGCACAGACTCTCCATCTCAGTAACCATGTTCCCAAGACCTGTTGCTCCTTGCTTTTATAACATAATTTTCTCTAAAGAGAGTCCACTGCCTTGAATTTATCATTTGTGCTCCCCTTAACAGCTTACAAGCATTTTGGCTCCAAATGTGTTATTGAAAATTTGCTTTTAGAGGTGACTTATGGCTTTTATGCACTTAAAATACATTTTTTTTCCTGTTAAAAAGCAACAAAGGTTCAATGAAGAAACAGTGAGATATACATATAAGCAAAAAAGCAAAAAAAAAAAAAAAAAAGTTAGGACAATCGTAATTCTACCACCAAAATATTTCACTGTCATTTGATGTGGATACTATTGGATCTTTTCCCATATGTGTGTGTGTATTTATCCAAGTAAAATGGGTTTATACTGCTTATATAGTTTTGTAATTTGTTAACTTTAGTTAATCATGAAAATTTTTCCAAACAGTCAATGTATCAGTTTTCCATTAATATTTTTATTAATTTATTGAAGTATATCACTCATACATAAACATACATAAACAATAAGTGTATAATAATAGTTGTGAACTTGCTAAACAAACATGTATAACATCATACAGGACTCTCATAGCTCACCCTACCACCAATAACTTGCATTGTTGTTAAACCTTTTTAACTAATGATTAAAGAACATTGTCAAAATATTACTACTAACCAAAGTATTTTTTCCCCCATCCAACCCTATTATCTTTATATCATTTATATACCAATATACTTAAACAATTAAGTGTATAGTAAAAGTTGTGAACTTACAAAGCAAACATGCATAACATCATACAGGGGTGCCGTACATCAACCCTCCACCAACACCTTGCGTTGTTGTGAGACATTTGCTACAAATTGTGAAACAATATTGTCAAAATCTTACTACTAATCATAGTTCTTATCTTACATTTGGTGTGTTTTTCCCCCAGCCCACCCTATTATTATTTTTTAAATGTATTTTTTATGACAGAGGTTGTAAACTTATAAAACAATCATGTACATGTGCAGAACTCCCAAACAACACCCTCCATTAACACATCACACTGTGGTGGAACATTTGCTACAGATAAGATAATATCATCTGATTGTTACCACGTCCATAGTGTACATTTGGCTCACATTTTCTATACTGCCTCGTTATCAACACGGTACATCTTTCATAAAGATGCAAGAATTTATGTTCTTACTGCTAACCACAGTCATTAGGTCACCTAGCTATATTTTCCCCATGCTTCTCCACATTCCCAACACCCTGCAGTAGTGATATACATTTGCTCTAGCTCACAAAGGACACTCTTGCTTCCATACCATCACCACAATTCTCATCCTCCTCTTGGTTTACTGTGCTATTCAGTTCCTAGATTATTCTCTAACATTCTATCAATTGGCATTTATGTACCTAGACTACCATTTTCAGCCACAGCACCATTTATAACCTAGCTGTTACTTTTTGTTACCATCCACTCTATGCATTTCCACATTTTTACAGTAAAACTAGTTAAAACTTCTATGTACATTAAACATCAGTAGTCCATCTCAGTCCTCTTCTTATCTCTTTTAAGAATCTACCACCTACCCCCAGGTCTTGAAGATATTTTTCTACAATTTCTTCTAGAAGTTTTATGGTTCTTTTATTTTAAGTTTTTGATCCATTTTGAGTTAATTTTTGGATAAGGTATGAGATAGGGTCTTTTTTCCTTCTTTCAGCAATGGATATCCAATTCTTTAAGCACTGGTTGTTGAATGGACTGTTCTGCCTGAGATATGTGAGTTTGACAGGCTTGTCAAAAATCACTTGACCATACATGCGAGGGTCTGTTTCTGAACCATAAAATTGGTTCCATTGGTCTATGTGTCTGTCTTTACACCAGGACCATGCTCTTTTTACCGTTATAGCTAGGTAGTATGATTTAAAGTCTAGAGATGAGGGTTCACTTTTCCTTTTTATGATGTTTCTGGCTATTTAGGATACTATACACCTCCAAATAAATTTCATGATCGTGATTTCCTTTTTTTTTGTTTAATGCTGGTGGAATATTTTTTTAAAGATTTATTTATTTCTCTCCCCTTATCTCCCCCCCCCCCACCCCAAGCTGGTTGTCTGTGCTCTGTGTTTATTTGCTGCGTCTTCTTTGTCCGCTTCTGTTGTTGTCAGCAGCACCGGTATCTCTGTTTCCTTTTGTAGCATCATCTTGTTGTGTCAGCTCTCCGTGTGTGCAGCACCATTCCTGGGCAGGCTGCACTGTCTTTCGCGCTGGGCGGCTCTCCTTATGGGGTGCACTCCTTGTGCGTGGGGCTCCCCTACCCGGGGGACACCCCTGCGTGGCACAGCACTCCTTGCGCGCATCAGCACTGTGCATGGGCCAGCTCCACACGGGTCAAGGAGGCCCAGGGTTTGAACCACGGACCTCCCATGTGGTAGACGGACGCCCTAACCACTGGGCCAAGTCTGCCGCCTGGTGAAATTTTTATCATATTGCATTGGATCTGTATATCAATTTGAGTAGAATTGACATCTTAATGATATTTAGTCTTCCAATCCATGAGCATAGAATGTTCTTCCAGTTATTTAGGGCTTTTTTGATTTCTTTTAACATTGGGAATTACAGTTTTCTGAATACAAGTGCCTTATATCATTGGTTAAATTTATTCCTGACTATTTGAGTTTTATCTGTCATATTTTATTTTCACCATTCTTTTGACACTTTCAGTTACTTTTATTGATATAATCTTCATTTCTAGACTCTCTTCCAGGCCTCTCTCTCCTGTTTTTTCTTTTCAGGATCTAGCACACCCTTTAGTATTTCCTGAAAATCTGATCCCTTGATTAGAAATTCTCTCAGTTTCTGTTTATCTGTGAATATTCTAATCTTGCCCTCATTTTTGAAAGACAGTCTTGCTGGGTATAAGATTCTTGGCTGGAAGTTTTTCTCTTGTAGTATCTTAAATATATCAGACCACTGTCTTCTTGCCTCCATGGTTTCTGGTGAGAAATCAGCACTTAATCTTATTGGGTATCCCTTATATGTTATGCATTGCTTTTCTCTTGCTGCTCTCAGAATTCTCTCTTTGTCTTTGGCCTTTGACATTCTGATGAGTGTGTGTCTCGGAGTTGGTCTATTCAGATTTTTTCAGATGGGAGTATGTTGTGCTTCTTAGAAGTGGATATCTATGTCCTTCAATAGGGTTGGAAATTTTCTACCATTATTTCTTCACATATTCCTTCCACCCCCTTTCCCTTATCTTCTCCTTCTAGGACACCCATGATACATATGTTTGCATGCTTTTTGCTGTCATTTAGTTCCCTGAGACCTTGTTCAATGTTTTCCATTCTTTTCTTCATCTGTTCTTTCATATGTTCACTTTCAGAGGCCATTTCTTCAAGCTCACCAATCCTTTCTTCTGCCTCCTCAAATCTGCTATTATATGATTCCAATGTTTTGAAAATTTCATTTATTGCACCTTTCATACCCATACGATCTACTATTTGTATATGTATGCTTTCAAATTCTTCTTTGTACTCATCCAGTGTCTTCTTAATATCCTTAATCTCTTTAGCCATCTCATTGAATTTATTAAGGAGATTGGTTTGAACATCTGTGATTAATTGTCTCAACTCCTTTATGTCATCTGGAAGCTTATCTTGTTCCTTTAACTGGGCCATAGCTTTCTGTTTATTTGGTGTGGATTGTAATTTTTTGTCGGTGTTTTGGCACCTGGATTATTAGAGTATTTATTCTGGGTGCAGTTTTTCTCTTTAGTTTAGGACTTTCTGCCCTTTCTCCCTTGCTGGTTGTGTAGAAGGAGCCAAGGTTGTAATTGGTGCTATAAGCTGCCCTCATTGCGCCAGGGACCAATGAATCTTCTCCCAACGTTCTCCTTTGTCAGGGGTAGGGACAGAGTCACAGGTGTGTGCAGTAACCCAAGCTGTGCAGGCCTAGACTGTAGTTGCCCAGACAGACTGATAAAGCTTCATGCTCCTTTCTCCCCGGCCTGGGGCGTGGATGGAGCTTCAGGTGTGGGCAGCAGTCTATGCAGTGTGGATCTAAGATGACTGCAGTTGCCCTGGTAGACTTCAAATTATTCAGTCTGTGCCAGCCAAAGGTACCTGCAGTTACTTGGATAGGCTGGTGCAGGGCTCGCCAGCCTCCTCACTGCCAGGGTTGTTCTGAAGCCTAGTCTAGGGCTGCAGGCTGATCTAGGTGAAAAAAACCAGTTCCTACTGTCACTATGATTTTCAGTCAGCCTGACTTCCCCACAGGCTGGGGGCAGAATCAAAATGGCAGCCACCGGCCTCTTTTTGACTTGTACAGATTCACACCCCAGCTGTTCCCAGGGTTATATCTTAGCCAGCCAAGTCTACCAATCAGTAGCCGAAATTGGCAACTCACTATCTCCTCCTCCCCTGTTTGTGGAAAATGGAGTCTCCAGTTCCAGCCTCAGAATAGCTCCTAGGGCAGCTCATGCTGCCAGAGTAGGGTAATCACTGGCCTTTGTGGCTTGGCTGGTAATTTCCTGCAGAGGCTGATGCAGGTTCCTGCAACTTCCTCCCTGCTGGGGGTGGCACTGGGACCTAGGCTAGAGCTACCATATGATCTGGATGGAAAGAAGACAGTCCCCACCAGCACTGGGATTTTCAGTCCACTCTGCTTTCCCTCGTGCCAGGCGCAGAGTTAAAATGGTGGCTCATGACCTCTTTCTGGCTTGGACAGGCACAAACTTTAGCTATTCTCAAGATCATGCTTTAGCCCACTGAATTTACTCATCAGTAGCTGAAGTTGGTGCCCAACTGTCTCTTCCTCCCCCATTTTTGGGAAGAGGAGCTTTCAATTCCAGCCACAAAACAGCTCCCAAGGCGGCTTGTGCCTCCAGTGGAGGATGGGCACCAACCTCCGGGGCGTGGAGTGCTCTACTTATGAACCTTCTCTGCAGATGGGCAGGCTCCTCCTTCTTTTCCTTCAAGGAAGTTGCAGGATGCTCTTCTGGCCTCCTGGAGCCCCCAACAGGTGCTTCAGCTAGCTCCAGAGAGCTCTGGGTGTTTACTAACTGCCCTGTAGCAGGAGCTGACTCCAGGAGCTCCTTATGCTGCCACCATATTTCTGGTTGTCCGGTTTTCCATTATTTTTAAAAAATTCATTAAGCAGTATTTGAAGTATAGATTTAATGTATCATTTATTTTTGGACATTCAGCTGCCAATATAGGGAAAATGTTTGCACATGCTGCTAGTTATCTCTTTATGTAGATTCCTAGATGAAGAATTACTGTGTCAAAGGTATGTTCATTTTTATTATAGTTTATTGCCTTTCAGAAAGGTTGTACAAGTTTACATTCTTACCAGCAGCCCATGAAATCCTTGCCAATACTGAGTAATAACTTTCAAAACAATCTTTAGTTGTGTGATTGGAAAAATTAGTTCCTGACTTACTTTGTTTGGTTTTTAAAATTGAGCATTTCCCACATTCTTTTTTCATTCATGAATAGCATGTGTGTATCTTTGCCCATTTTTTTTTCATAGCATCTCCGTCTTGTTATTTGTAAGTGCAAAAAATTTGTCAGTCGTAAAGGTTACAAACATTAGTTATTTTTTCTACTTTTTCATTGTTTTTCTACTTTTTAATTGTTTTACTTATTTTTCCTGATATACAGACTTTGTGTGTTTATGTGTTATTATATGTATTTAATTGATAGATTGGTTCTTTGTGGTTTCTATTTTGGGTTGTTGAATTAGTCAGGATCCTGTCACTTGTAAGTATCAGAAAATTTAACCCAGACTGGCTTAGGAAAAAAAAGGAATTTAATTGCTAATAATAAGAATAGCCAGCACTTATGTAGTTCTTGCCCATATAAATGTAAGTGGGATTTAATATATAAATATGTATTATATTAAGATATATTCTTATATATAAATATATGTATATATATTAAGGAGTTAAATCTTATGAGGTAGATACTATTATCCCCATTTTATAGAAGAGAAAGTGGTTAAGTAATATGCTCTAGTTGACACAGTAAGTGGTAAAGCTGGAGTTTGAACCCAACCAGTTCAATGCTTTCCCATTATACTATATTGCCCCTTAGAACTACCCAAAAAATAAAGGCACGATTAGACACACTTCAGGCCAAAGGCTCCACCACAGAGACCAGGGCTCAGTTGCCTTCTCCCTTTCTCTCACCTGTGCTAGCCATCCTGCCAGCCTCATTCTTGGGCAACTTATCCCTCTTGGTGGCAGTGTGGCTGCCAGCAGTTCTGGGTTTATCTCCTCTTCTCTGTAGCTTTAGCAGAAAGAGCTTCAACATTTTAACAGAACTCCTTGGTGTAATTGTCATTGACCCACACTGAGACTTGCATCTAACCCTGAAGGAAAAAAATCTCCAGGGTTTTGTACTTGATGTGAGCCTGAGTCACAAGATGCTGCTGAAACAAGGGGTAGAGAAAATCCCCTTGCACCATGTGAGCTGATGGTGGAGGAGGAAAGAAAATCAGAGTACAGGAGGGAATGGATACTAGGCTGGCAAAAGAAAAGATGTTTCCTGAGACATACTTAAAAGACCTTTTCTATCCTGTGTTTATATAAATAGCTATATTTTATAGTTTATAATTTAATAGTTAAAAATTTTCCTAATTAAATTTTAGCCAAAGGTATGTGCAGTTTAAATAATCAAATATTAAGAAAAGATGTATTATATAACAGAGTGGTTCTCTGTCCCTCCTGTCCTCTATCTCCAGTCTTACTTCCTGGAGGTGGCTGCTACTATCCACGAATTTCACAAAAACATTTTCATTTGGCTGTTTCTTTTTTTTTTATTTTTTTTATTGACTTTGTAATAATATTACATTAAAAAAATATATATATGAGGTCCCATTCAACCCCACCACCCCCACCCCACCTCTCCCCCCCCCCCCCCAGCAACACTCATTCCCATCATCATGACACATCCATTGCATTTCGTAAGTACATCTTTGGGCACCTCTGCACCTCATGGTCAATGGTCCACATCATGGCCCATACTCTCCCCCATTCCATCCAGTGGGCCCTGTGAGGATTTAAAATGTCTGGTGATTGCCCCTGAAGCACCATCCAGGGCAGCTCCATGTCCCAAAGACGCCTCCACCTCTCATCTCTTCCTGCCTTTCCCCATACCCATCAGCCACCATGTCCACTTTTCCCAATCCAATGCCACTTTTTCTATGTGGACATTGGATTGGTTGTGTCCGTTGCACCTCTATGTCAAGAGGAGGCTTTGACTGTTTCTTGATCTATCCTTTCATCTAAAGATAGAAGGATTTTTTGTACTCATCCTTGCTTCCTCTTTTTCCTATCATCCATTATAGCAGAAATTTATGATTCCTGAGGGGATTACATTTTTAAAAATTGGTATAATTTTTACTGAATCAAATGTATAAATCTTAAGTGGTGAATTTTTATGTATGTGGACATCTGTGCTGCTACTACCCAGATCAAATTGAAGAACATTTCTATCATTCCAGATAGTCAGAATCCAGATATCATCTCTCCGTCCTCTCCTGTTTTTCGTCTTTTCTGTGCTCATACCTTTTAAATTATTTTTCTGTCATTTCCCTGATGAGCACCTTTTCGTGTGCATACTGGTAATTTTAATATCTTCTTTTGTGAAGTGTCTGTTGAAGTCTTTTGTCTACAATTTTTGTTTGGGCTACTTGTCCTTTCCTTACTGATTTTTAGAATTTCTTTAGAAATTATTGATGTGAATCCTTTGTCAGATAGACATTTTATGAATATTTTTCCCCAGACAGTAGCTTGCCTTCTTACTTTATTAATGTAAATTTTAAATTTATGTGAAATCATACATGGGAATTTCATATAGCCTTTTGTTTTCCCTAGAGTTAATAATTGCCTTGATTTTCATTTGCTTATTTTCCTATGAACAATTTATTATTGTTTTGTTTTTTTGCTCCATCAGATCTGCCAAGTGCCTATCAATATTATTATTATCGAAGGTTCACTTACATTAAATAACACAATTATTCTGTGTCCTCCAAGACCCACCCCCCCTTTGGAGCCTCTGTCCATTTGCTGCGATCTGGGCTGATTATCTTTTTTTCCTTCCCTAGGCTAGCTATATACTTGTCATCCTGGCTATTCCCTTGCTAGTGTTGGGGTAGAGGAAGAGACCCAAAGGCTCAACAATATGCCCTGGTTTTCAAACAATTCCCTGTTACCAGTGTTGTGCTTTGTCCCCACCTTTTGCAGTTCTTGGTGGGGTCAGGTTTGAAGCCTAAGTGCATTATGTTTGTATGACTGTGTAGTGAGAATTGGCCACTTTTTTTGGTTGTTTGTTTGCCCCTGTAGTTTCTTCTTTTCTGCTGATTTGTTTCCATTCTTCCATACCCTTTTCAATTTCTACAAGATATCCTGAAGTCTCTCATCCATTAATACTTCCTCTCCTGATTCTTTGTATGTTCATATCTTTTTTTAAATTTATTTTTTTACTCTCATGTAATGGGGGTTTTGGAGAAGATGGAAATAAAAAAGATATAGTCAGTCTGTCACATTTAACCAGAAGCCCTTTTGCTTAATATTTAATCCATCTGGGATTTATTTTTGCTCACCTTCATCAATTTGTGAAGTCCAATGGCATTTATTTTTGTTAACCTTCCTTGACCTCTATGCAATATTTAAAAAGGTGAAGCACTGCCTTTATTCATTTTTTAACAGGAATCTAACAGGCAGGGTAACCTTTGGTACATTATAATACTAAGCTCATAAAATAACCATTTTTTTTTTTTTTTAAACCCAAGAGAGTTAGACTATTTAAATTTTAAGAACCTGTTTGGTTTGATATTCTTTATGCCAGTTTATCTTTCCCAAGGGATTATTATATGATAACCTTATATGTGATTTATTTCATTAATTTTCCTCATATCTTCCCAACTAAATTGATAGGTGTTGAGAGCAGGGACCAAATGCCTTAAGGAATTGTGTGTATGCAGTTACTGTTTATCTGACTTTCTATTGTCTT
Organism: Dasypus novemcinctus; assembly: GCF_030445035.2. Classification (NCBI taxonomy): domain Eukaryota; kingdom Metazoa; phylum Chordata; class Mammalia; order Cingulata; family Dasypodidae; genus Dasypus; species Dasypus novemcinctus. The sequence continues at coordinate 19,774,830 of NC_080677.1, forward strand.
GCTTGTTTACCTCCCACCTCTACAAATACATTGCCCTAAAGAATCCTTCCACATTATTATTCCCCTGACTTTTGTTAAAATATAATAAGGGTTTCACTATGTACCACTGTCATTTGCACTGTCATTTTTTGAAAGTAGTACAACTGTAATTATCCTTGTGGGTTCTGTATATGGTAGGAACTCCATAAATATTAGATTGAATTGTAGAAATTGTTATTTTTGGAAGTCAAAAACAGTCAAATATTGGCAGTCAAGTGCTTTAGCCCAGTATTGATTGAGTGATATGGTAAGAAAAACAACAGTCTCCTTCCACAAGCCTGGGTAAGTGAAAATTGGGCTTTGTTGAATTGTTGCCTTGCTCATGCCCACATTATGTTTGTTCTCCTTCAAAGAGGAACATGGTTGGTGTGTGTGTAAGCAGAGTGGGAGAAGGAAGACCCTGACCCTGCTCTGAATCTCTGTGTAGGAGGTTCTTTCTGTGGGCCAGGAGCCTCGTTCATAGAAGAGGTAGCTTGTATCCCCGTATTTGTCTGAAGACACCTTGAAAATGGAGTCTCTGATGTACACCCAGGATTTCTTCTAAGATCATCTGAGAGCTTACTCATTGCTTCTACATTTTACAAAGCTTATCCTTTATCTTGTATTAAGAGTATCCTCCCTGGTTTATTAGAAGAAGCAAAGATTAAAAATAATAATTATGAGGATCTCCTTGATAGAGTAAGGTTTCTATCTTCCTTTTTTTTTTTTTTAAAAAAAACGTATAAACACACATGTGCATTCATCTCTCTCTAGGAATGAGTGCAACTAGGAAATCAGAGCTGTAGGCACTTGAGTTAGCATAGTAAAACTTACATTCTCCTTTACAACATAGCATATTGGTTTGTGTATGTGTGAGATCTATAAGACACATTTGTAGAGTAAGCTTGCCTGTGGCCCATACAACTTAAAATACCTGAAATATTTGTATATACAGTATGTCCCACTTTACTTGGGGTATAAAATGAGATCCTGTTTCTTGGAATATTCTAATGAAAGGATTTCTATATCTCATTCAATGGATTATGTGATTGTTTTAGTACTCCCTGGGGTCCAGTATCTCTTATGACAGGTTCAGAAACCCCAGGGCAGCTTCCTCTCTGCAGAAGGGTTAGTGGTTTTTACAATGGCCTCCTGGACGAGTCTCAAAAGAGAGTGCAGTAGCCTGCTGTCATTCTTGTCCACGCTGTGAGTGCGGTCGTGAGCACAGCGGTGGACGAGGCCGGCCGGGCCTCATTGCTGCTTCCCAGGGTGAGGACGGGGCGAGCGGGGGCCGGAAGCCTCTTTCCCCGGGGTTACAGCCACCCTGACCCACGCTGTTCCACAGGGTGCTTGAGGTCCCAGTGCTGGAGCTTTATCAATGGTTCTCATCATTTTCAAATACACTTGCAAACACACAGGCAGATTCGCTCCCCACGCCCATAGTGATAGGTTTCTAAGTTAGGAAGCATTTTAGCATCAGCACTCCCTTCCATTCCACTCCACCCCACCCCCCTATTCCACCCCATTCCTTCCCTTCCCTTCCCTTTCTAAAAATGCTTGTTGGAACATCACTCAATTATCTCAAGCCTGCAACTTGAAAAACACTACCTTAGAGGATCTCGGGCATACTTTCTTGTAACTTGACTTGCTTCTGGGCCACTTCAGTTCATCCATGGGGGTGTGTGTGTGCGCGCGTGTGTGTGCGCATGTGCGCATGTACATATACAAACGAAACTCAGCCATTCCAGCTGGTCTCTAAGTACATCAGAGAGTTCTGAGAAACTCCAACAATGCTCACGAATTTAAGTTGCAAGCAAAAACTACTGTCAGGCACTTTTGGAGGGGATCTGTAGGCGAGAAAAAGAGTTTTAAAAAAGGATGCTTTAACTTTTAAAGTCTGGAAATTTCCACCTTAGTTTTCAAACACAACTTTTTATTTTTTAATGGTTTGCACTAGGGGCCATCTCACTGGAACTCTTGAGCAAATAAGGGGCAGTGGGCTCTTGTGAAGTGGGTGGGAGATGGAAAGGTTCCTTGTCTCACAGTTGTAATTTTACAGACACTCTAGACAATGATGGCTAACATTTATATAATGAAAGTTCCTGTCATCATAGAATTCAAGGAATTTACCCATGAAAGAATATAATAAGATCAATATATACGGAATTATGCAAAATGAAATTGATAGTATTCTTGATTTCCTAAGAACACATCCATGGGCAGACTTGCAACATGGAAATGCTGAAGCTTCATTCTAACTGATTCAAAATCTAATTTTAAGCCTACCATTTGGCTATAGATGTACTTCTTGAACACATAAAGAGCAAATCCCTTTTTAGGAATGAGGTTGGATAAAGGCATGGGCAAAATCTTATTTTTAAAATATTCGCTCTGCCATAGCCATATCCCAATTTTGATTACTTTGAGGCTGTTTAGAACAGATGTACAGATATCAGAAAATCACCATTTGGGCCATGTTGATCTAAACTCGTGCAGTTATTTAGGTGAAAGCTTAGTTCATTCTTTACAGTGGGAAGTATTTTAATACCTATTGTTTTTTTCTCCTGTCTTAAAGTATCTGTAATGATTTAGTAAAATACGTATCGGCCCATGCATAAATGCACTTTTGTTGGTTATAACTTTTTATGGGACAAAACCCTTTTTGAGCAACGGATGCAAAATGGAGACTCTGCTATGTATGAGGTACTTGCTAGGTACCTGTAAACCAGCTGTAAATGAAGCAGTCCTGGTTGAGCCTACACGCCAGCAGGATTTGGCAACAAAACTGGAGTGAGGGATGGGACATGCCTGTCTGAAGAAGGGAGATTTTAAGTTAAGATCTTAAGGATGAGTTGCAGTCATCCAGGTGAGAGGGTGGGATCGGTTTTGGGTGAATCGATGAATCAGACTCCTCACCCTTATTCATTGGGCATGATAGGGTATTGTTTACATCCTTGTACTTTCAACCTATTTGTGCTTTGAATCTAAAGTGTGTCTCTTATAGACTTTATGTAGGTAGATCATTTTAAAATTTGTTTTGTTCCTTTCTGCCCTTGATTGGAGAGTTTAATTAATTTACGTTTAATGTAATTACTGACAAGATGGGATTTATGCCTGCCAAATATTTACGTCTTATTTCTTGTTCTTCTGTTGCTCTGTTACTGCCTTCTTTTGTGTTAAATAGGTATTTCTAGTACACCATTTAAATTCCTTTGTAGTTTCTTTTACTGTATGTTTTCTGAGTTATTTCCTAACTGGTTGCCCCTGGATTACGATTTATATCTTAATTAATAAGCATCTAGTTCATTTTAATATTAATTTTATTTCAGTAGTGTGTAAAACTTTGCTCTTATATAGCTCTATTTCCTTCTCCTCCCCTTTTAGGTATTACTGTCAAACAAATTACATCTTTATACATTGCATGCCCATCAACACAATTTTATAATTATTGTTTTCTGTAGTTATCTTTTAAATCACATAGAAGAAAAAGTTACAAATGGAAACTAGATTATTCTTTTTTTTTTTAAAGATTTATTTATTTATTTCTCTCCCCTTCCCCCTGCCACCCCAGTTGTCTGTTCTCTGTGTCCATTTGCTATGTGTTCTTTGTCCACTTCTGTTGTTGTCAGCGGCATAGGAGTCTGCGTTTCTTTTTGTTGCATCACCTTGTTATGGCAGCTCTCGTGTATGCAGCGCCATTCTTGGGCAGGCTGCACCTTCTTTCACGCTGGGCGGCTCTCCTTACGAGGTGCACTCCCTGCGCGTGGGGCTCCCCTTCGTGGCACGGCACTCCCTGTGTGCGGGCCAGCTGCACATGCGTTAAGGAGGCCCGGGGTTTGAACCGCGGACCTCCCATGTGGTAGACGGACGCTCTAACCACTGGGCCAAGTCTGCTTCCCAGATTATTCTATCTTTTATTTTTGCCTATGTAGCTTACTGTGTTTCAAAGTATTTTTCTTATAAAATGATCACTATTACATAATAGGTCATTTCCCCATTTTAAAAATTAAATCAAATTTTAGTAGGAGATATTTCCAGTGTATTAGCATATTGAATGGATATATCGCCAGCCAAAACCAAAACAATATAGGGAATTAGTTAGCCTTATTAAAAATTGCAGAGTGGTTGAGTGCATGCTTAACATTTACGAGGTCAGGTTCAATCCCCAGCCTCCTAAAAAAATGTCTATTTAAAAAATAAATGTGTTCGTCTGTTAGGCTGGGTTATTGAGGAAAACATTTCAGACTCCTCTTAAGAGATTTATGATCTCCTGGTTGGGAGCTCTTAAATATTACTTATGACTTAAAATAGATAAAATGCTTTGTATTTTTTTTCTGGGTCTCCAAAGATTTTATCAGATTCTCAAAAAAATTGTGACCTTAAAAATCTTAAATACCAGTGACTCTAAAAGTATTAAGGGAATGTTTTCCCCTAAAACAGTCTACAATATTCCTTGAAGAGCAGGAAGGAGAATAAGGCTTTTGGCGGATGCCAGAACTATTGGCACCCAGAATGGTTCATTCTGGTGTGAGCCATGGTCCTTGCCCCTTGAAGATGAAGATGAAGATGATCTGGGTGCCCTGGAATTTAACCCTGTCATTGTGATTGTTTCAGTGTGAACAAGTGGCACTTGTCCTCCACCACGCCAGGCTCTTTATCACAACATTTAAGAACACAATTTCAACTGGATATTTAAGGAATTAAAAAAACCTCATAATTTCATTTAGTCTTCAAGTTGTTGTGGCATCCATTTGTCCATCCCATGGGAACTAGACATCTCAATGTACATTTGGCCCAGGTAGATGAAGAGGGGACCAGAGAGAAGTTTACATTCATTTCTGGGACATGTTAGATGAGTTTGACTATAGAACAGCCTCTTTCGGGTTACATGAAATTTGATGACCTTTCTCTGACCACTAAAAACCCTGCCACCATAAATTGAAGTAGAAAAACTATTTGAAACTATTAAAATGAAGTATAGCGTATAGGTAGTAAGTTGAATAATCTTAGTAAGCTTGGTAAATTTTTATATGTATATACACTCATGTTACTGCCACTCAGATGAAGTCACAGAACATTTTTCAGTACCTAGAAGACTCCCTGATGCCTCTTTCCAGTTAGTAACTTCTCTGTCCTGCTCCCTTCCCCCTGTTGGGAGGTACTTCTGGTTTCTACCCCTACAAGGTAATTCTTGAGCTTGGTATAAATGCAATCATGCAGTATGTATTCTTTTGGGTCTTCTTTCACCCAGCATAATATATATAAGATTACTCCATGTTGCTGTATATAGCAGTACATCATTCTTTTTTATTGCTGAATAGTACTCCTCTGTGCACTATACTGCAATTTATTTATCCGTTCTACAGTTAATGAACATTTGATGTGTTTCCAGTATTTGGCTGTAATAAATAAAGCTTCTGTGCACATCCCTGTACATGTCTTTTGGTGGGCACAGGCACTCATTTCTTTGGGGGTAAATACCTAAGAATAGAATTACTACTCCCTTTGGGACAGGCATATATAGATTGTTTTTTTATTTGGGTACTGGGGGCTGGAGATTGAACCCAGGACCTCTTATGTGGGAAGCTGGTGCTTGGCAACTGAACCACATTGGCTTCCCTGAGTTGGGTTTTTTGTTTGTTTTGCTTGCTTGTTTTTGTCTTTTCAGGAGTCACGGGGAACTGAACCTGGCACCTCCCATGTGGGTGGCCGGAGCGCAAATGCTTGAGCCACATCTGCTCCCGTAGGCACATATTTTGATATAGGAGATAGTGTCAAACAATTTTTCAAAATGTTATACCAATTTGCATTCTCGTCATGAATGTGGGAGAGTTTAGGAAGCCTTTATCTTTGAGTTGTAAATTTGATGTGGTAAACAGTGTTGTATCTGTTCACTGCTGTTTCCCCACAGGACTCCTCTTTATTAAATGAATTAGTGATTCTGTCTTTATGTATTTTACACACAATTGTAAGAATATTTCTCTCGAACTTGTTAATAGTTTGGGTTTTAGTTAAGTGGTGAGGGATGGGAATGTTGGTCACCTTTTTTTTTCTTAACAAATCAATTTTATTGATACATATTAATCATATGTCCATCCAAAGTGCACAACTAATGGCATTTGGTACAATCACATAGTTGTGTGCCTATCACTCCAGTCACCCTGAGAGCTTTTTCATCATTCCAGTAACAATACTAAAAAAAAAAAAAGCAATCACCCAAACAAACAAAACTCATCACCTCTCAATCTCTCTATACTTCCCCTGCTGTACATAGCTGCTATTCTATTTCCTTCTTTCTAGTTTATTTGTATTTATATTTTGTAAAAAGAGTCTTATCTGTGTGGTATTACCCATATTCATATTTTACATGAGGGTTTCACTATGTTACACAGTCCCATATTACATTTTTTAGCTTTCCTTCTAATAATATACATGAACTTAGACTTACTCTTTCAACCACTGTCATACCCATATAATAGCTCCACTATTTACAAACACTGTGATGTGCTTTCATCATTCCAATTCATTTCCAAAGATTTACAAACAACCTTTTTACTAATTCTGCACAGATTAACCCTCAGCTTTCTGTTCTCTAAACTCATTCTATTTTCTGGTGACCTATATTCTAATTACTGACTATGAGTTTACACAATATATTTAGTTCATCATAGCGAAGTTGTACGGTATTTGTCCTTTTGTGTCTGGCTTGCTTCACTCCACATAATGTCCTCTAGATTCATCCGTGTCATATGCTTCATGACTTCAGTTCTTACTGCTGCATAATATTCCACTGTGTATATACAATGGACACCTGGATTGTTTCCAACTTTCGGCAATTATGAATGCTATGAACATAGTAGATGTTTCTTTGTGTCACTGCTCTCAGTTCTTCTGGGTATATACCTAGTGGTGGTATTGCCAGGTCTCATGGCAAGTCTATATTCAACTTCCGTAGGAACTGCCAAACAGTCCTCCACAGTGGCTGTACCATTCTACATTCTCAACAACAGTGAATTAGCATTCCTATCTCTACACATCCTCTCAAACCCTTATAGTTTTCTGACTTTTTAATAGCGGGCAGTCTAATAGGTATGAAGTGTTACCTCATTGTAGTTTTGATTTGCATTTCCTTAAATGCTAGTAATGTTGAAAATTTTTTCATGTGTTTCTTTGGACAACTGTCTTTTCAAGTCTTTTGCCCATTTTTAATAGGGTAGTTTGTCTTTTTTATTGTTGAGTTGTATGAGTTCTTTATATAACATGGATATTAAACCTTTATCAGATATGTGATTGCCAAATATTTTCTCCCTTTGAGTTAGCTGCCTTTTCATTATTTTTTACTCACACAACTCGTGTATGGAGGAAATGTATAGCTGGTGTCTGGGTAGATGGGGGGAGAGGATTGTGGTGAAGATAGTCTGAAGGTGACAGGGGTCCTCTGATGTGCTCTTCACTGCCTCCTGTTCCATGGGGGCAATGCCCTGTGCCCATGTGAGTGGCTTTTGCTGCAGGTATATGTGACTCAGGTCTGCGGCTGGTAAAACTCGTGGTCTGGATTTCTTGGCTCAAGGAAGGCCCAGTGGCATGGCATGCTCTGACTGGCTCAGGCTGACCTTGGTTTCTTCTGGTACTGTACGTTCCTCTGCCATCTGGCTGGACTGACACTTGGCTCTGATCTCCAGCCCTTGCTACCAAGCCATGTGACCACTGCTGCAGAAACCTGCAAACCTCCTCCCCTCCCAAACTGGTGAATTTCCCAGCCAGACTTTCAAAAATTATGTCTTTACCACATGGGTATCAAGGGTGGTTGGGGAATCTGAACTTCAGATGTACATGAACTTCTCCTTTGCCTGGTTGTGTCTGCCTGTGCCCTTGGTTGGTGAGTGGGGCAACCTAAGAAGTGATCTTTCCAGGAAGCTGAATGGGGAGTAAGGGCCATAGCTCCCTCTGCCTGTAGTGTTACCCTCATTTTAAAGGGAGGAGTAGGGAAACTTGGGGCATACTTTCATCCACGTCTTTCTCTCTTCTCCTTGGAGGAGGAGGTTTTCCTCTTCATTCTGATTTATCCTCCTGCCCAAGGGCCTGCCAGACTCTCATGGGTAGAGGAGGCATCTTCATTCCACTATGGGTAGTCTTTGTGGCCTGGGACTTCCAGGCCTTTGATATGCCAAAGAGGGAAATAAAGGATGGTGGAAAATATTCACTCAAGGCATCTTAATTCTTGTGCCCATGATTTGCAGTAAGAATTGTGTGCTTACCACTTTAGGCGATCTTATGAACTCTTCACGTGTCCTAACTCATTTAACCCTCATAGTAAACCTGTGAAGCAGTTGCTATTATTATACTTATTTAACAGAGGATCTGACTGAAGCCCAGAAAGGAAAAGGTTGAGCAATTTGCTTGAGATTATTTAGTATTTGGTTAAGTATAAATCAGGATTTTATTTTGGAAGTCTGTTCCGGAGAGCCCACCTTTTTCAGAAGTGGCTGTAGACTTCTTTTCATCCACTCTGGTGATGTTCTTCTCCAGTGTTAGGTAGAGAAAATGCCAGGCTCATGTAGTAGCCTAAACTTGGAGAGGAATTCCATGTAGTATGGGACCTGTGAAGTTTTTGGAGTGTTCACTGATTTTTATGTGTTATATGTATATCCCTGCTTCCTCTTAGTTACCCTCTTTTGAACTTTTGAAGATGGTATTATTTTTATGTATGTGTATATAAATACATACATGTATATACTGGATTTTTTACTTAAAGTGGGACAGATTGGTACGATAGTCACTTGAGTTGGTGTCTCGATGTTTTATCCCAGGAGCTCAGACTACTTAAATAAGATGCTCAAAGTCTTTTGGGATCTGGAAAGCAGGCACTGGTAACTTAAGTCTAGTTCCTCAAAAGAGGGGATGGAAAAACCATAAAGAATTTTTGGGATGGGAGTTCATTTCTTATGAAATAAACATCTTAAAAATCTTTATGGCTCACCTTTAAGTTGATCATCGGGAAAAGTAAGAGAAAATGTGCCTCCAAATCTGACCTCACAAGCTGGGGAAGAGAGTAATGCCTGAGGTTTATGCTCTACCAGAGAGTTCTACAAAGGGAAGATTTTTCCTACAACATCAGAAAACTTGTGCATGTTCTAATATTGGCTTCTTAGTAACTTGCATTTCCTCGGAATTCTCATTTCCTCTTAGTTTAAGCTCACCTCACTCTGTTTTCCTCTTTCCAAATCCAGAGTTTTAAAATTCAGTAAAATTTACATGATTCATTTTAGGAACTGTATAGCATTGTATGACAATTCCTATTTTTTTCCCTCATTACATGGCAGAGATTGCAGATTGTGCCTTCATATCAATTCTTCCCTTTTCATTTCATAACAGGACTCCTGATTTTTGCTGGACCTATGACTGTGCAGCTAAAGATAGCATTTCCCAGCTTCATTTGCAGCTAGATGTGGTCATGTGACTAAGTTCTAACAAGTGGGATAGGAGCAGAAGTCAAGTATAAAACTTCTAGGTCTTGATCTTAAGGGAATGGGCTTTCCGTCTACTTCCCTCCCTTTCTTCCCCACTGGCTGGAATGTGGATGTAATGGTGGGAGCTGAAGCTGCCACCTTCAACTGTGCAATGGAAGTGATGCCATCTCTTGTGCTGAGGATGGCAGGAAAATGAGGTAGAGGGGCCTGGCTCCTTTACACCGTGGAATTGCTGCTGACACCAGGACTGTGGCATGGCAGAGCAAGAGACTGTCTTTGTAGAAGCTACTGTATTTTTCAGCCTTTTCTTTTTTTTTTTTTTTACCAAAAACTGTGGAGAAACAGATAGAGAGCAGGTATATCACTACTTTAAAGGTTGTCGGTGTTCTATTTGTTGATAAAGTTTGCCCTCTTTAGTGAAGACCTGACCTCCTTTGAAGTGTTGTGAGGTGCTTTCCTCCTAATTAGCTGGGAGCGGTCACCTCACTGTACATTAATGTGTGGCTTTGCGGTTTGGCCCCCCGGTGTGTATTTTCACTGGAATTGTGGTATGAATACCCTGCCTGAAGGTGTGCTGCTGGTGAGGCTATCAGGGGCTCTTTGGAGCTGGCCATGGCGCTTTAGAAAGGCTGCCTTTGGGGAAAGAGAAGCTCTGGTGCTCTAATGACAGGGTGGCTTTGTTAAAATTTGGCAGCAGCTTAGGACGGTGGGAAGAGTCTTTGGAATCAGTTAGTCCTGTGTTTGAATCTTGACCCTCTGTCTTCCCATCTGCCATCTTGTACAAATCTCTTGGAACCTATGTTTTCATCATGGTAAAATGTAGAAAATGATGTTGATTTTTCAGACTGCAGTTAGAATAAGGACTAGTATTTTAAGCACTGGCACAGTATGTAGTATTTCCATAGAATATAAATGGCAGCTGTTTTTAATATTTATTTTTGGTTTGGATGTGTGTCTTTCTCAAGGTGGCAAATTACTGCTATATTTATATATTTCTAGTGTTCATGTAGAATAGATGGTAAATAAGGGCATCTAAGTATATACCCCACACATCTATTTGGGCCAAAATGGGGACGCACTTTGTAAACTGAGAAATTCTGGTACATAACACGTATTTCTTTTGGTCACACTTAAGTGTGCTAAAGAAGTGCACCAAACCACAGAACACCACCTGAGATCACCTGCCTTTCCTCGGGTACCTGGCAGTTGAGGGGAAACAACCCACCCTGGGGGAAACAACCCATGGAGTCAGAGTCGTTTGAAAATCCTGTTTCTCTTTCATGCAGAGAACCAGCGTTAGGCAGGGCTAAGGTAGAAAGGCTTTTGGTCTTTCCGTTCTCTCAAAACTCTCTACCTATTAACCCTTCTGAGACCCATGGAGAAAACTACTCAGATTGTAGGGAAGAAGCAGTGCCTGGGGTAAGAATTTAAATTATAGCAGCCTTGCAGATGATTTGAGCACCAAAATCCCCTCTGCAACTCTAGTGGCATTTTCATGCTAATAGTGGTAAAACAAACCAACAAGGAAAGTTTTACTTGAGTGTTATTGAACTAGACTCAGAATTTTAGAAGTGGGAGGAGATGAGATGTCAGAAGGGTGTCCTCAGACCTGGGTTGTTGGCTCAGCTTTATTAAGATGGTGTAGACAGATCCTGTTTGGGATTTATTACATCATCTCTTTTCCCATTGATTTTGGCTCTCTCATCAGTGTAGTCAAGGTGTTAACAGTGAATTCCTATTACTGACGTCATTATGAAATTAGGAATTAATTAAGCCCCTTTCCCAGGCCATGCACAGGGAAAGTATTTGAGACACCTTTCGGCAAGGTATGCTAACCGAGCAGGCAAACCTGGGTGAGATGACCTGGGGACTGTGGGTAGGATTTAGCTGTTACTTTAATTTCTTCTGGCTGCTGCAATTTATAGGTGAGGGCTTATCACTGTGGTCAGGGTGAAGAAGCTGAAAAAATATTTCCTAGTGTGGAGACTGGAGGTTTTAGGAATCAGAGCTGTGCACCGGGGTTAGTCAGCTAATCATGATTTTGTAGGACAAATATGATCCAGGGGCCCAGGTAAGAAGAGTTAACTCCTTTAATAAGCATCTCTGACCCATTGTCTAATGCAGCATCTCCCTTTTGTTTCTTCTTTTTTGCTTTCTCATCTTGATATTCTTTCTTGATCCCTTTCTATATGGATTTGTAAAATGAAATTAAATTTTATTCTGAAAAGTTTGCATCATTAGTGAATGTTTTGTATTTCCTTTATTTATTTATAAAGCAAGTAAAGACGTACAGACCCTGTTTAAAACCTGGCTCTGTGAATTGCATGTTGTTTGGCTACAGAGAAGTCATGCACCTTTCCTAAATTTCACTTTCCTCATTTGTATTATTTGCGAAGCACTTAACTTGTGGGATTATTGTGACATTAATTTAATTTAATGTCATGTAATATGCCAGTACAGTGCCTGGAATGTAGTAGGTTCTCTATAAATGATAGATACTGTTTTCCAAATCATGAAAGTTTAGCATTTTACATTTTTTCTCAGCATGAAATCTCAACTAAGTTGGCTTCTAACTCTCATGTGCTCTTCCATAGATTTTTCTTTTCTGTAAGTCACTGTACTTGTATTACATTATGCTCTTTCCCCCTTTGGTTGGTTTTTGAGCAGAGTATAATTTTTAAGAAAATTCTTTTGGGATGAATGAATTAATGATTATTGAACATTTTTAATCTGAGCTGTAACTAAATTTCCTTTTTTGGAAATAGTTACTTTACAGTTATGAACATAATACATGGCCATTGTTGAAAAGCACCTACTGTCCATCACCTAGAGATAACCACTCTTTAAATGTATATACACTTTATACCAGGAGTACACAATTTTGTAAAAAAGAGAGAGTACTTTTTAAAAATTGAGACTATACGGAACACAGACCCATATTTTCTGCTTAACACCATAGTTTTGGATAATACACTTGGAGAATGTGGTTTTTCCTGGCCGTAGTGAGGATAGACCATTGTTTGAACCACATTCCTCAGTAACCGTTCTAACACATTTCTGTTGATGGCTTCAGGCACTCAGCAGCATGCCAGCTGTGCCTGACAAAATGTCTAGAAGTGGGGAGCAGATGTAGCTCAAGTGGTTGAGTGCCTGATCAAGGTCCCGGGATTGAGCCCCGGTTTCTCCTAAAAACAAATGAAAAACCAACTCTCACTGGGGAGTGGTGTAGCTCAGTGGTGGAGTGCCTGCTTCCCATGTTCGAGGTCCTGGGTTCAATCCCCAGTACCTCTAAAAAAAGTCTAAGTGTATTCTCAGATAGTGTCTGCTCTGGCCAAATATGGACAGGATGATTTCTAGGTCTAGTCAAGTATTAGGGAGATGCCCTGAAGCTGTACCTCAGGTTAGCTTCAAGGGGCTTAACTGGCAACCTGAGTCAAACAGAAATAAAAAGAACCTTCCATCCATAACAAGAGCCTTGACCCTCCAAAGACAGCTGTGTTTTTGGGCACCTGTTGGCTTCTACATATTCTTGTTTTTATTGCTGACATTGGTACCATCATCTGCTGCTGAAAATAGTTCGTATTTAGCAGAGTCAAGCCTGAAAGCAGAGTGCTGATTTTAGCAGCCTACTCCTGGCTCAGCCTTGTAATTTGATGATTAACCTCCTTTCACCAGTCATCTTACTTTTCTAGTGTATGGGATTAGTGCTGAGAGCCCTTTGGTCTTTTACCAAAGCTTTGCTTTTGTTTAAAATAATGCTGCACAATTACTTATTATTGACTATGCAAAGCACCGTTAGTATAGTAACAAAAAGATAACAGCTCATTTAAACTGTAAACAAATATTTCTATCACTTCTTATGTGGGAATATTTCTAATGTAGGCTTGCAAAGGGGAATGGACACTTGTGTAGGCAGGTTTTAAGAAAATAGTCATGGCATGATTTTGATTACCAATACAGGCGAACATATGAATTAGAGTAATAAGCTGCCGAGGCATGGGTTTTTTTTTTAAGCATCTGAGAAAGACAAGCCAGAATACTTTCACAATGCTTTAATCCCCCAGATACCAGTGTCCAGTGGCCTGGCCAACTTTCTACCCTGACTTATCTCTGGTTGAGACCCTTTGGCAATATTTCTCCTATTGAATATCAGTATTGATGATTGACGTCAGTAGTGACAATTAGTGGCATTAGTGTATTGGGGATAGAGCAGGTGTGTGACAGAGATGAAACTTTCAGCCCTTCTTATTTCAAGTCTGGGGACCTTTGGGGTGCTTAACTACAGTAAGAGCAGAACAAGTCTGAGAAGAGTCAGAGTGATACATTAGGAAGGCAGGAAACTACTCAGTGAAGGGAAGGTGGAAGACAGGGGCAAGAGAGGAAGCACACTATTGCCAGGCATTTTGCAGGTTTATCTAATTTAATTTTCACCACAGTATTAGGAGACAGAGAGCATTGCCCTTCTTTTTACAGATGAGGACACGGAGCTGCAGAGAGAGGAAGGGACAGTTAATCAGAACAGCAGGTGGTGACCCCTGAGACAGTACCTGGCTCACTGATTTGTGATCAGACACCATCAGGGCTCATGTCTTAGGTAAAGGAACATCCACAGAAAACTCCTACCACAGAGATTGTACAAAGAGCCACAAAAGCTTGCTTTTTTTTTTTTTTTATCTTGTTTCACCAAGGAGGTAAACAAAAGAAAGTTCTACCTTTTAAACAGTTTTCACATGGCTTTATAAATGGACTTTTTAAATAGATTTAATATTTGCAACATCGGGAATTAGTTGTACAAAGACCTCGGTATTGGGCATCTTAGATTCTATTTGCAGTACCATCAGGGGTACATGCAATTAAAATAAAACCCATTACCAGGAAAATTGTGCAAGATTCCTGGTATTTATCTTTGGAACAGCTCTATCCCCTGCACTTTCATTTTATTGTGTGGTCGTGATGACTTAGCAGACATTGGACTATTCTCCAATAATAGAAACAAACTTGCCTGTTTTTCTCCATCAGGTCACCTCTCTTCCTCTGTCTCTAGCTCCGTCTTCTGCCTCCTGAGACCCTGATGTCTTATGGAAGGGTCCTCTCGCACTCCTGCCTTTGACCACAGCCCTTTTGGTGTGAGCTTGAAATATGTGTAAAATACAATTGGCACTCTCCAAATTGGAAATGCATCATCAAAGAATAATTTATAAATATATAATTGACTATTTTAAACATTTTGAGTATTTTTTGGAAATGTAGTTAAACAGGAGTACATGAATAAAAAATTTTTGAAAAAAATTGTTTTTGGTTGCACCTTCTATAATTATCTGGGATCTTCAGAAATAAGTAGTGCAGTTGAGGAGGTTTAAATTGATAGAATTCAGGATATTTTCTCAGAAATTTTAAATCTAATTCACTTTCCCCATTAAATACTTCTGAGCCTCTTTGGGTACCTCACAGCATAGAAGTCAGTCTTTTTTTGAAGAATTGGAGAGTATCGTGATTAATTGTCCCAAATATTTGAAACAGGTGTTCACACGTAATTTTGCATGAGTGTTCATGGCAGCATTATTCTCAGTAGTAGCCATAATGTGGAAACAATCTTAAATGTCCATCAGCTGGTAAATGGATAAAGTAAAAGGTGGTATATCCATACAATGGAATATTATTCAGCCATAGAAAGGACTGAAGTTCTGAGACATGGGTAAACCTTGAAAACATTATGCTAAATGAAAGAAGCTAGATATAAAAGACCATGAATTAGATGATTCCATTTATATGAAATATCCAGGAGAGACAAATCCATAGACAGACAGCAGATTAGTGTTGTGGGGGGCTGGGGAGATGGGAGAGTGGGAAATGATTGCTTAATGGGTATGAAGTTTCCTTTGGGGTGATGGAAATGTCTGGAACTAGATAGAGGTGATGGTTGTATAACATTGTGAAATGTACTAAATGCACTGTGTACAGTTCAAAATGGTTAAAATGGTGAATTTTATCACAATTGAAAACACAAAGCATGGTGGTAGCAATGGACTGACCTGTGCTTGAGTCTTGCCTCTATTGTTTACTTACTCTGCAAGCTTGTATAAATTATGTGTAATAATTTCTCTGAGCTTCAGTTTCCTCATTTCTAAGGTGACGGATGATAGTATTTTCTTCACTACTGAGTTAATGAGGATTAAGTGACGAAGTACATATAAAAGGCAGTTATAAGCTATGGTGAGGACTCAGATGTTAGCTAAAAAGGAGAGAAAATGGGGTCTCTTTGTCTAGTGAGTTTAGGTTGTCCTACCACTCAAAATAGCGTTGCATGTATACATGGAAAATCAAAGGTACCCTCCAAAGTGGCCTTAGAAAGTACTGGATGTCTTTGCTGATGCCTCTCAAAAAGGTGCCGAAGGGAGAAGTACATTAAATGAATGTTCTAAAGATCCTTTCACCTCATTTATTTTTCCATCGTGCTATTTATTCATGTCAATATATCTTCCTAACAGCCCTCCTCTCTTCCAAGTCTTGCCTTATCTCTTCACATCCAAACTTGAGTCCATGCTCTTTTTTTTCTTTCCACTTAAAAACAGTTTATCAAAGTATGTTAATCATACATGAACGTAAGTAAAAGTTGTGAACTTACAAAGCAAACATGCATAAAGTCCATGCTCTTTTGTCTCCTCACCTTTCCTCTCGCTCTTTTCTCTCGCCTTTTCTTCACCGAGTAGCTCCCTGCTTTCCTAATATATATCAGTTTGGCTTTTGTCTGTTGTTGTTTTTTTTTTTTTTTTAGTTAAGCAATACCTAGTCCTTTCATCAGCACTCCACAAAGCCCTCCAGCTTGAAGGAAGAAAGGCTAGTTGTTTTCTCTCTGTCACAGGAAATTTATATTTATGTGGTAAAATTTCTTCATTAATCTTCAGTAGTTTTCAAATGCCTCACCTGTTAATCTTTTGTCATTTTGTTATGTAGGACAGGGAAGTGTTACTCAATAAAAATGATAGCCTATTTTGACTAATCTCTTCCAAATAGAGAAAAAAAAAATTAGAAATAAATGACAGGGAACACAATTCTTACAGACAGAATGAGAAGAAAAGAAAGGAAGGAGAAAAGCTTTGAAGAGGCTCTCACCTGCTTTAGCTGACAGACAGTTCTCCTGCTCTGATGAAAGGAAGAAGAGTGAATGTCTTTCACGTGGTGCAGAGATTTTAGTACTGTCAGTGTCTTGATAGTAATAATAAGAAGAGTGAGGTGCATTAAGTGATCATCTCATTCTCTTCTCACAAATCTCTGAGAGGTTTTCCTTTAGTAACTACTAAAGGAAGCTGAGGCTCTGGAAGATCAAATAACCTGCTCAAGTCACACAAGCAAAGAAAAGGCTGAGCTGGGATTCGAACTGAGGACCCTGGGCTCAAATCCCAGGCTCTTGACTGCTCTGTGCATGGTTGGGGACAGTGTGCTGAGCTTCCTTTCCTTTGGGTCTCCTTTCTCTCTTCCACAAGCCCTAGCTTTTCCCAGCTCACAAGCATAACCCACTTCTCAGACGAGCCGAAAGAGCCCGGGCTGTGGGTCTGGGGAACTGGAGGGTTTATTACCCCATCCTCTTGCTGTAATTCCTGTCTTGCCATCATTGCTCAGAACCTCTTGGAGGGCCAAGTAGAGGGGGCCTTTGCTATAGGCCACCTGGGATGATCTTGAGACCCCATTTCTCAAGGACTTCTTGGGATAAACTCTTGTGCTCCTCTGTGTGGGGTTTCCACATGTATCCCATCCTATCTCTTGGTAAGGAAAATCCAGCTGCCTGCCTTGAAGCCTGATCGTTCTTATTTTTCTAGATCTGTTGACTATAGATTTTTCGCATGTGTCTGTGCTCTATTGAGGACAGTGCAAATATCTCCTCTTTCATTTAGAAAGAGCTTCTTGCACAGGTGAAGGAGGGCAAAAGCTTGTAAGATCATCTACCCAAGCCAGAGTCTTCCTAAGTGACCCCATCGGGCCATCCCCGGCAGGCACCAGGTATGCTTGGCTGCTTAATTTGAAAGCTTTCTACAACTTCCCTCTGCATCTCATTCATTTTGGAATGTTACTCTTACTCTAAATGAATTATTTCTGTCATATAAGCAAAGTCCTTTATGCTTCTGTCCTTTGTCCCCTGAGGAGAAAAACTTTTGCTCACTTACATATTTTGTCAGGTTGGTCAAAACCTCTGTCTCTTTTAAACCTTTCATTTCCTGGATTAGAGCAGGGCTTGAGTATAACCCAGCTGGATTTGGTGACACTCTCCACTCTAGAACCTAGCCGTAGTCTCATGCCCCCGGGCAGTGTCACATAACGGAACAGGCCCTGGGAACGGGGTGCTTGGGCCGAGCAGGGAGCTGCCACACTTCATTTGATGAGCCTGTTGGCAGGGATGGATTCAGAGCTCCTGGGCTTATCTCCTTACTGCCTCAGTTACGCCACATGCACAAGGGGAGTCCCAGTGGAACCCAGTGGAAGCGTGCATTTGTCGTTGTGATTTGTGCCTTGCTTACTACCAGAAAGGATAGCCTAACACTAGGAAGGATCTGGCTCTCTTGGAGTCCAAAGGAGGTTGGGAGAAGAGCAATGACTTTTAGAACTGATCTGAGGAGACTTCTCCTTTGTTCTGGAACCCTGGGAAATGAATATTGGGCTTTTTAATGTGATTTTTTGGTGTGTGACAATTTTTCTATCTTATTTTATTTTGACATAATTTCAGACTTATAGGAAGTATTGCAAAAAGTCCCTGTTACTTAGAGTCTCTAAATATTAACATTATACAGCATTTGCTTCATTATTCTCTCAGTCTCTGTCTTTCATTCATTCTCTTTCACTATATATATATATATAAATATAAATATGTATTTTTTCCGAATCATTTGAAAATAAATTGCAGATACAAGTCCCATTTATTTCTAAATACTTCCGTGTATTTCCTAAAAATGAGGTACTTTCTTATATGACTACAGTACCATTTTCAGTGCTCCCCAGTGTAACAGAGTTAGATGCATGTAGAGTTTCCCTACACATGGCTCTTTGCACCTTTTATTTGAACCTATAATTAGCACTATACTTGTTAGATATATGTCCCAGAGACTTAAATCTTTGGCCCATTCATGTGCCTGTTGAGCCCTGAATCTCAGTAGACTTGTAACACCAACTCTCCAGTTCATTGGACTCACCCAGGATAATTAACAAGGGGATGATGATGGACAACATGCATCCCAAGCAACAGAGAGTGTCTGCAAATAAGAGCAAGATAGTTCCATCCATCTAACCCTTGGGATGTAAGACCCCCTCTCAATTAGAAACAGGGAGGGCATCACCATCCCCAAATCCTCAAGATAGGGGAATGAACAATGGACTAAAGTAGACATCATTATTATTGTACTATAGGCTGATTACTATCCTAGCAATGGAAGAACTTTTATCATTGATATAAATGCAGTAGCTACCAGAGGTTCTGAGGGGAGGGAGAGTGAACAATAGATACAATATAGGGCATTTTGGGGATATTGGAATTGTCCTGCAAGACATTGGTGTGACTGCCACAGGCCATTATATATTTTGTTATAAGTTATAAAATTGTGTGGGACAGAGTGTAAACTCTAATGTGAACTCACAGTTAGTAGCAGTGCTCAATATGTGCTCATCAATTGTCACAAATGTACCACACTAATGAAAGGTGTTGTTAATGTGGGAAAGTGTCTGTGTGCCACTGGGGCATATGGGAATCCCCTATATTTTTAATGTAATATTTATGTAATCTACAGCTTCTTTTAAAAAAATGAAAAATCAGAAAATACTAAATCCCTTTCAGAATTAAAAACAACAACAGCACTAATATACAGACCTGACTGAGGTTTTCCCAGCTATGTCCTTTAAAGCACCACATCTTTTTATCTCCTTTCATCTCAGTACCTTAGCTTTTCTTGGTCTGAGGACTTTGGCACTCTTGAAGACCCAGGTCAGTTATTTTCTACAAAGTCCATCGCTCGGGCGCGTCTGCTGAGCTGACTCCGGTTGTGCGTTTTGGGCGGGAATAGCCTAGGAGGGATGCTGTGTCCTCAGGGCATCATTTCGGGGTCCTGGAGCTCATGGGATGCAGAGCAGTGCCCCCGAGAGATGCTCATGGCCGAGTTTCTAGAACCTGTGGATGTTACCCTACACAGCAGAAGGGGCCTTGCCGCTGCGATTAAGGATCCTGAGATGGGGAGATTTTTCTGGATTATCTGGGTAAACCCCAGGCAATCCTGGGGGTTCTTATAAGCGGCAGGAAGCCCAGATGTGATGACGGAAGCAGGTGTTGGAGTCTTGTAAGCCAGGAGCCAAGGAAGGCAGGCAGCCTCTCAGAGCTGGAAAAGGCAAGGACACAGATTCTCCTTCAGTGCGAAAGAGATGAATGTGCAGTTTAGGGAGGAAGACTGATGTGTAGACCCATTACCGTCTGCTGGTAAGACTGATTTGTTCAGAGGGTGACGTGGGACTTCAGAGGAGGGCATTTAGCCAATTTGGAGATCAAGGGTAGACATTCTAGAGGAGGTACTCTTTGTGCCAGGCAAAGAAATGCATTCAGGGCCCATGGTTGGGGTAGGAATTGCCCAGGATAAAGCTCGAGAACACAGCCCTGCTGACATCTTGACTTTGGCCCAGGGAGACCCAGTTCAGACTTCTGACCTCCTGAACTGGAAGATAATAAGTGTGTGTTGCTTTCAACACTAAGTTTGTGGTCATTTGTAGTAGCAGCAACAGGAAACTGATACATGAAGAGCCATGTAGAAAACCGGGCCACTGCGAGGACATTGAGAAGGGCTCCAAAGAGGGCTCCCTTGTGACGGGGGTGAGCCTCTGCCGCCTTCGTGACAGGGCACCCCGACCTCATCAAGGCGCTCGGCTGCATGGCCCACTGCTTGACTGCATTCTGAGTGCCCTTGGATGTGTGTTCTTAACATGCCTTTAGGAATGGCATGAGCAGGGATAAGATGAGCAGTGGGTTCCAAGAGTCTCATTTGGGCTTTCTTTTTATATCCAAATAGAAAATTTGTGGACAGTTATGCATTGAAACTTGCAGGTAATTACAGTTTTGCTTCTGGGGTCTAAGAAATACACAAGTTCCTCCGCAGCATTCTGGGGTTCTTTGTAGGATGAGATGGGAGTTGAGAAGGTGAGGAGAATGCTTGTTCTATGTTGGAGTCTATACCATGTTTGTTTTCTCATTGAGCACAGTCAGCATTCTGAAGGTTAGCATAATGAACCCATATTGCAGAAGTGGAGATGGAGACACAGAGAGCTTGAGTAACTTGTTCAAAGCCACACAGTGGCACTGGGATTTAGAGCTGGGTCTGTAGGACTCCAAGGTCCTGTTCTTTCCAGTACACTATCTTACCTCTGAGAAAGAGGATTATGTTACTACCTTTAAGCCAGCAAACATTTAATGAGTAGTACTGTCCTCAAGCCACTGTGAGGTTGAAAAGGAAAAAAGATGAAAGAGGCACAGCTTGGTTTTCCAAATATCTTACAATTATATTATTGAAACATACTTTTGAATGTCAGTGTCCTAGGCTATGACTAAAGTAACTTTGATTTGAAAGGGCTTTTAACAAATTATATTTAATTTGGTTTGAACAAAGAGAAAAAAATAAATTTTAGTATGAAGTTAAGACAGAGGTCTTTGGCCTTTTCTCCCAACGGAGATTGCTTTAAATGGGGTGTTGTTTTTAAGAGATGTAGAGAAAGGAGGTGATGCCAGGCTCCTACTTCTCTGGGGATGAGAGCTTCCAATTAGTGGAAGGTTGACTTGTGGGGACAACTCGTACGGTGGTGATGGAGAAGGACCAGCAGTGGTGCCGCAAGTCTGGACACCTTGACCTTCTCACTTGCCAGTCTCACAAGAGCAGCTTGGCTGGGTGTGGCGGGTAAAGGTGGTGGTCCGTGCTCACTGTGGGAAAGGTGTGGTCGAGGAGAACCCACTGAATGACTGGAAGCCTCTCGAGATCAGTCTCAATGCTAATGAACTTCTAAGAAAAGATGAGTATTGACTTAATAAGCAATCATTTTTTAAACTTTATTTTTAAAGGAACTTTAGATTACAGAAAAATTACATAGAAAATTTAGGAGATTTATGTTCCCCATCCCTCCTCCCCTCACATTTTTTCCCTATTAATAGCATCTTTGATTATTGTGGTACATTTCTTACAATTGATGTGCAGATGTTGAAACATTGCAATGCACCATGGTCTATAGCTTAGAGTATGATTTATGCTTTGTACCACACAATTTTATAGGTTTTGACAAAATCTATAATGGCCAGTATCTATCATTGCAATGTCATGCATACAATTCCAATGTCCCCAAAATGCCCCATGTTACACCTATTCTTCCCTACCCCTCCATTATTGTATTCCTCCCTTATGTTTGTTCATTCCTCAGTCTTGAGGATTTGGGAATGGTGATGTCTACTCTTCTTCCTGTTGTGAAGGGTAGCAATCAGTTTTATGGTCTTTTGAACACCTTTCCCTGTTTGGCAGAAGAACATGCTACACATTTGGCTCAGTACCTGCACGGGCAATGTTTGTGGTGCTACCTGTCACTTTATAACAGTATCTTAATGCTTTCTGTGAATTGCCTTTTTAAAAAAAATTCTCTCCCCTTTCCCGCCCAGGTTGTCTGCTCTCTGTGTCCATTTGCTGTGTCTTCCTCTATGTCTGCTTGTATTCTTGTCAGTGGCACCAGGAATCTGTCTCTTTTGGTTGCATCTTCTTGCTGCATCGCCTCTCTGTGGGTGTACGGTGCCACTCCTTGGAAGGCTGTACTTTTTTCACATGGGGTGGCTCTCCTTACGGGGTACACTCCTTGCATGTGGGGCTCCCCTACGTGGGGGACATTCCTGTGTGGCACAGCACTCCTTGTGTGCGTCAGCACTGCGTGTGGGCCAGCTCCACACAGGTCAAGGAGGCCCGGGGTTTGAACCCTGGACCTCCCATGTGGTAGGCGGATGCTGTTATCAATTGAGCCAAATCCACTTCCCCGAATTACCTTTTGACAAAGATTCAACAAAGAATGCTTTAGTCTAAGCTGACTAATGAATGTAGAAACAAAAGCCCCCTCTAAAAATATCAACAACCTGAATTCCGAATGGCATTAAAGAAATTATCCTCCTTGACCAAGTAGGATTTATCTCAAGTGCAAAAATGGTTTAATATTTAATATATATAATAAATATATTAATATATATAATGTATATTTTAATATATATTTTAACATATTGGGTTGAACCATAGGGATATAAATCAATAACTTTTTCTTACCTCTGAGAAACCAAAATGGTTAAATTTGAGCATTTTCCTGAGGTTTGACCTAAAAATGTAGCCAATCAACACATAATTTCAAAAGATGCAGAAAAGTGTCTGATAAAATTCACCACTTATTGCTGATTTAAAGATAAAACTGTCTTCCTTCACATGATAAAAATATTAATATTAATCTATGGTGAATATCATGGCCTGGTGATACCATAAGTCATTCTAATAAAAACCAGGAACATGGAAAGGAGTCCCTACAGTTCACACTACTATTTGATGTAGATCTGGAATTTCTGGCTAATTCAAAGAGATTGGAAATGGAAATAATATTGTAACATGAAAGCGACATGCTGAACAGATCCAAAGAAAAATTTAAATATTCAGCAAAAATTCTTGCAGTTAGTTAAGTCATTTAGTGTATTAGTATTTATGGGACAAAGAAACAAATTTATCATTTTGATATATATATACACACACACACATCAATATTCAGAACATATGGTGAGAAAAAATTATGCCATTAAATATAATAACAATAACACAATATAAACTCTGGCAGCTCTAAGCAAAAACAATTACATGCTAAGAGTCATAGCTCTAAGCTAAGTGATATTATAAAAAATATCTGAATACATAGAGAGATGTACTATTTTTATTTCAGAAAGATTATTTTAAATATGGCAGCACTTTGTAATTTGATCTCAGTTAAAAAATCTTAGCAAAGAATTTTTTGTGAGGGAGTGGTGGGGAGGTTGTGCTAGTGGTAGGAACTAGCAAAATGACTTAAAAATTCAACTAGAAGATAATCAGATGAAAATATGTTTGATATCTTAGATTCTTTTGTGCTATAAGAGGATTAATCCTCTTGACTCTAATATACTATAAAGGTAAAATGATTAAAGCGATAGGGTACTTGTCCAAGAATCTCCAGAAAGATTAGATTAGAACACAAAACCCGGAAGATGGCAGGTACATCATAGAAACATCTATATGACAAAGGAAAGTAATCTAAAAATATATGAATAGAGTGTTAGTCTATAATTGGTCCTGGAAAAAGCAGATGACTGGGGAAACATGACTTATTTAAGTCTTCACCGTATAACACAAACCAAGTCTAAATGGATTAGGTATAAAAACGAAACCAGATAAAACTATAAAAATTAAGCATGACTAACTGAATTTGGGATGAAGACACATTTTCTAAGCATAAAAGCAAAAAACAATCACAGTGTTTTTATATCAAAATTTTTAACAATTTGCTAGAAATAAGCAATTTTTAAAATCAAATAACTAAAAGATGTTATTTGGAACAAATATGAATATTATTTTCCTACTACATCAAAAGGACTTATATGTCAATAAAATTTGTTCATATTGCAGCAGGGAAATGGAATTAGGATTTGGACTAAATAGTTCTTAAAAGAAGCCATAAAGATGACTTAGATATGAATGAAAAAGGTCAGAATTATTGGTAATAAAAGAAATGCATTTAAATGCAATTTTTACCTTTTATTAAACTATCAAAGATAAATATACAACCAGCTCGCTTTTTGGTTAAGGCCCAATCAGAAGGCCCCTCTCAAATTGCTGGTTGTTTACCACTTGTGATTGAGTAATTCTACTTTTAAGAATGTATCAAAAGAAAGCAAAAAATATACAACTATATTTTCTGTAACAGTGATTTTAATGGGAAAGTTTATAATAGTGAAATGGATGAAGGAGGTCAGAAAATAGGAGCTTCGTTAATTCATTTATGTTAAATCTGTTATGTTTTTATTAAGATAATATTAAAATTTATTAAATATTAAAATAGTATTTCAAATTTATTCAATATTTAACAACACAACAGTAAATAAAAGTGTGTTACCAGGCTGAATATATAGTTTTATATGTGTGAATGTATCTATTTATATAGCTGTATGTGGCAGTTTGAGATGATTTTATGAATTCCAAAAAGAGAGAGATTGTGTTTGTAAACTAATCTGTTTCTGTGAGTGTGATATCCTTTGTTTGCATTAAATTCAGTCCAGGGGGCTTTGATTAGATTACCTGTTAAGATTGCTGTAGGCCTTTTATTGGACTGCATCAGTGAGGCGTGACTCAGGTTGAGTTCCTACCCCTTGCTAGGTCTGATATAAAGGGACTCCCATAGACAAAGGAGGCAAATGGGAACTACCATGTTCGATCCTGCCGTGTAAGAGAGAGGATCTCTTAAGCATGAAGCCCTAAGAAGCTGGGCCCACGGAGCAACTCAAGAGGAGACCAGCCCCTGCTGTATGCCTGGTAGCTTATAACTGAACTTGGGAAGATTGTGGAACACCGAGACTGATACAGGAAGCCCAGAGACAGGCCCTATGCTTGCAATTGAAATGGGGAAGAAAGTGGAGCAGTTGAGATAGAGAGGAAGCTGGGAGGGGAAGGAGAGATCAGGCAGGATCACCTGCCATCTTGCTTCAACAAGTGGTAGCTGACTTTGGTGAGAAAGCACGTCTTATGAAGCCCTGAGTTGGACTTTTCACAGCCTTAGAACTGTAAGCTTTTACCCCAAAAAAATACCCTTTATAAAAGTACATGGGAAATGGACTTGGCACAGTGGTTAGGGCGTCCGTCTACCACATGGGAGGTCCCCGGTTCAAACCCCGGGCCTCCTTGACCCGTGTGGAGCTGGCCCAGGCTCAGTGCTCATGTGTGCAAGGAGTGCCTGCCACGCAGGGGTGTCCCCGCATAGGGAAGCCCCATGCACAAAGAGTGTGCCCTGTAAGGAGAGCCACCCAGCACGAAAGAAAGTGCAGCCTGCCCAGGAATGGTGCTGCACACATGGAGAGCTGACACAACAAGATGACGCAACAAAAAGAAGCACAGATTCCCGGTGCTGCTGACAACGACAGAAGCAGACCAAAAAGAACATGCAGCAAATGGACACAGAGAACAGACAACTGGCGGGGGGGGGGGGGGGGGGGGGTGTAGGGGAGAGAAATAAAAAAAAAAATAAATCTTTAAAAAAAAGGTCAGTACATTCAGCAGCCCTTTGGCAAATTAAAACACTGTGATATATAGATATTTTCATATATAAATGGTAGGACATGGGTGATTTATTTTGCCCTATAAACTAAGAATAAGTGTTCCTTTATATTGCTCAAAGAATACATAGATGATACAGTATTAAACAATAAAGATCATCTCACTACATTGCTAGAGGTAGATATCACACAAAACACATTCTCTTCTCAATCCAAAGAATTAGAAAATACTTGAAATGGTTTACCACAATCCACCTTGAAAAATTTGTAACAGTTCTGTTAAATAGCTCAAGTCAA
Organism: Dasypus novemcinctus; assembly: GCF_030445035.2. Taxonomy (NCBI): domain Eukaryota; kingdom Metazoa; phylum Chordata; class Mammalia; order Cingulata; family Dasypodidae; genus Dasypus; species Dasypus novemcinctus. The sequence goes on from NC_080677.1 coordinate 19,800,936, forward strand.
AGGGTAGAAATAAAAATACATCAATACCATGTAGAAATTAATGGCAATAGTACATTGTACACAAAAAGTCATGGGATATGTTCAAAACTGTACTCTGAATAAAAATGATTACCTTAATTGCTTTTATATTAACCAGAAAGGATAAAATTAAATAATATAAGCTTCAACTCAAGAAGCTAGAGAACTGCAATCTAAGGACAGGAGGAGAATGGCATTAATAAGGATGAATGCAGAAATCAAGGATTAAGAAAATAAGATAATATGAATATATTGATAAATTAACCAAAGAGCTAGTTGTTTGAAAATACCAATAAATTAGTTATACCTGTAGGACAATCAAGAACAAGAGCTGGAATACACAAAATGAAAAAAAAGGAATAAGAAAGGAGATAGACCCATAGATACAAGGCTGATGAAAATTGTCACATAAGACTCTCTAAATTGGAAAATTTTACTAAATGGAAGTGGGTATTAAACCATTATAAGCACAAATACTGACATAATTGACCAATCAGTGGAAAATTATAGGAAGTTCTAATATAAACCCAAAGATATATAAGAATCATTCAACAAATCTGTTGAATAATTTGTCACTTGGGAAAAAAATTTATCCACTGTACATGGAAGTAAGTTACAGCTGGAATGAGGGTTAATGTGTGACAGATCCTGAAAGTGAAGGTGAATAAATATGAAGACGGAGATTAGGGAATCTCTCTCTGAGCCAGTCACCAAGATACTCTACCAGAAAAGATTGACAGATTCCACTCTTAAAACAAGAATAAAATTTACTATAATCAAAAGTAAAACATAAATAAGGAGACTATATTTTCAAATTATAATACAAATCCCCAGCCTGGGGTTCTATTATGCTTGAGTGAGTTTTGGTCGGTGGGTGTTCTGATGACTCATTTAGCTTATACAGACATTAATTTGCCTTCTGAGAGTGCTCCCACAGTTGGTGGGAATAGTTTCTGCTTCCATTTGAGAGAAATTATAAAAATGTATGTTAATTGTGGAAAAAAACTTAAAAAGGTAATTCACCTTGGCATAGGAAATGTATGCTAATTTATTTTTAAGATATCCCAAGCAAGGTATTACTTCAAAGCATATCTCTTAAATTTAAAAATTCATGATTGACTGTATCAAAACCATGTGTATTTTTTTACTGGCACTCATGGATACAGAGCTGATTCAGACTCCTCTTGGTCAAGTGCTTAATTTGCTGAATTTAGTGATTCACCTTTTCCAGGAAAATATTCAATAGAGGATTACTGTTTAACATAATATCACTTTCATGATAAGGAACTCATATTAAATGGAAATGCAATAATATTTTTAATTCTTCATGAATTTCCATGATTGTTTATGTCATGATCATTTGCAGTTTCACAAATCAGCAAAAATGGATGATTATGAATCTGAAGCATTTAGTATTTATTTATTGTATCAAAACCATAGGATGAAATTGATGTGTTTTGTTTTTTTCCTGCTTTTTCACTTCATTGTAATGGTTGACAAAGACCTAGGAATGCCTTTTAATATTCAGCTCAGAGGTTTGTACTAAGACAAAGTGGAGTAGCGTACATAGACATGATTTCAAGTAGCTTTATTCAATGACTACTTGTTGAGTGCTTGTTATGGGCCAGGCAGCATTGGCTTTTATCCAGAAGGCAGTGGGAAGCTTTTGAAGCAGGAGGGAGAGATCATGAGATTTGAGGACTTACAGATTATTAAAACAGTGGTGTACAGGATGAATTGGAGAGGTGGGTAAGACTCAAGCAGGGAGGTTAATGGTAGGCCAAAGGAGGGAAGATGGGGACCATCTGCCCAGGGGCAATGGCAGCAGGATAGAGAGAGATAAACTTTGGGAGATAGAATTGACAGCATTTTGTGGGTGGAAGCGGGTGAGAGGGATGGTCAAATGCTTTTAGAGTTCAGGTTTGAGGAAGTAAATACAGAAGAAAGAAGACTGGATCCCATCCTTTCTCACCTTTCCCTTCCTGTCATCAGTTTTTAGTTTCTTTTTGGTCATGCTTGGTTGCATCATTTAGACATGAAATGTTACAGCTATGGCAACACGCAAGAACAACTCTGAGTGTGTATAACGTAGTGTCATAATTTGAGATTTGTGGTGGGAATGATCCTGTCCCCCACACCTCTTGGTAGTATCCCAACATATAGCTCTTTGACCTCCTGCTGCTTGTCTGGGTCCCCTTTTCTGGTCCAGGAATTCTCTGTGGGCTGGACTTACATAAAAGGGCCCGGCCTGTGAGCACCCACCTGGAGCTGGAGCTGGAGCTGGAGCTGGACAAGAGGCTGGCAGGGCCCCCGCTCCTGCTCCCAGGAGCAGTGAACACCCTCTGCCCCTCTGTAGCCTCACCCCTTCTCTCCCAAAAGGAAAGTATTTCTTCCTCTTTCCCAGCCATTTCCAAATCTTGCACATCAATTTGCTTCACTCTCACACTTAGGTGTTTCCAAATTAAAGTTGGGCTCTTCTTGACACCAGGGTTTATATCTGACCTAAACTCCTTTGGGAGGCTCCTTGCTTTTCTCAATAGCTTTTGTTTCGTATTTGGGCTTCACCAGCCCTTCTGATATCCTTTCTAACTATAGGAGAACCATGTCGGGGCTGTCTTATTGGCTCCCAAGTCCTCCAGCCCAGATTGGAGACACTATCTTTCATTCTAGTGCATTTTCACATGACTTTGTCCTCCATACCAGGCCATATCCTTATGCCTTCTTATGCCTTCTGCAGAGGTGGTGTGATAAAGGAGAAGGAAGGAAGAAGCCTAGGAGTGGAGCCCTGGGGTGGTGCAATCTGCTTCCATTCAGAAAAGGGGGAACAGGGTATACCTGCCCAAGAATTAACTGGAAAGTCCCTTTCCTCTGCCCTGCAGTCACAGTGCTGGAAGGCCTACTGCCCCACTTCCTTTGGCAAGCCAAGCATCTGTCCTGGAGGGCAAAGGCCATTTGTGTTTGTTCTCTCTAGTGCATTTACCATGTAACATATACATGGTAAATGTATATGCCCCCCCAGTAGTGGGGGCAGAAGTCAGTCTTAAAATGCTTACTCTTTTTTTCTTTACTCTCATCTAATTTCTTTGCAGTGTATCTGTCTTGGTTTGCCAGGGCTGCTATAACAAAGTACCACAGACTAGTTAGCTTAAACAGTGGGAACTTATTTTCTCAGAATTTTGGAGGCCAGAATTCCAAAATCAAGGTGACAGCGGGGCCACACTTTCTCTGAAGTCTGTAGCACTCTGATGGTGGCTTGCCGGTGACCCAGTGCTCATTCTCTGCCGCCGTCATGTGGTCATCTCTCTCCCTGCCTGTGTCCTCTTCCCGTGTCCAGCCTTCCTCTGCTTTATTGGAGGACTCCATTCGTATTGGATCAAGGTCCATTCTAATTCAATCTCGTCTCATCTTAACTAACAACATCTTCAACGATCCTATTTCCAGATGACTTCACTTCTACAAGGCTGGGGTTTAGGATTGAGCATGTCTTTTGGGGGCACAAAAGTTAATCCATAACAGCTTCGTAGATGCTTTGATTGCCTCTACATTACCTAGTGATAATCGTTGGGAAAAACAGTGTTTATAAATACTCTAGAAAAAAATTTAGTATTTGGAGCCTTGACTTCTCTAGCTTGCTAGGAAGGGCTGCCCTCAGTTGAATTTTGGAATGCCTTTAGGTGAAATTTGTTTCTTTGGTCTTCATAGTGTCAGTTTTTAAAAGCTATACATGTAAAAACTAGGAGAATCCATAAAACAGTATTTCAGATTTTTTCTAGAAAAATATGAAGAAATGGTAATACTGGGCTGCTTTCTATCCTGGTAGCATACTTGTTGAAGCAGAAATAAATGGCCTCTCCTTTAGATATGCACTGCCTTCTACCTTTAGACACATCATCTACCTCTGCCTAACAATTAAATGGTATTCTAATCAATCCCTCAAAGCTTTTAGTGTGGATTATACACTAACAAGGCATTTAGCACAATGTCTGATACAAGTTAGATGGGCAATAAAGGTGAGTCCCCTAAACATCTCCTTTACAGGGGTAAGAGGAGATGGTATGTTTTGGGAACACCAGAATTGGTGCTTGGAAGAACCTGGAATTCACTGGAATCACTCATATATCCTTTTGTACAAACCTCGCAGATACCTTGTCACCCTAGACTCTTCTCTGTCTTGTCCCACATCCAGTCCATCAATAAATCATGCCAGCCCTACTTTCAGAATAGATCTGGAATTTGGCCTCTCCTCACCAGTCTGCATCTTCCTGATCCAGGGCACCATCATCTCTCGCCTCCCAGTTCTGCCCTTCGCTCCTACAACACAACCACGCCAGAGCACTAAAGGGTAGCTCAGAGCATGCCAGGCCTCTCTCAAAACCTTCTGTCGCTCCCCGGGCACTGGGGGGAAAGCCATTGTCCTTATGGTGCCCTCCCTACTCACCTGTTCTCGTGATCGGTTTCCTTGCTACCCCTTGAGCCTCCTTCCCTCCCCCTCCCCCCAGCTCTCTCCTCTCTGGGCTCCTTACTGTATCTCTATTAAGCTAGCGCTTAGTACCTCCTAACATGCATTGTGTTTTGCATATTCATTTTACTCTGAGGTAGGTATTGCTATTTTCACTGTTTCAATGAGTAAACTGGGAGCAGAGAACTTCAATAAAGAGCTCAAGATCATGCAGGTAGGATTGTGTAGTGGGAGAAATTGAATTTGAATTGAGATCATTAGACTCCAAGGTCATTTCCTTATTCACTCCCTGAGTTACTTATTCATCCCCAGTTGTATGTAAGCTCAGGGCAGAAAGTTTTGACTCTTTTATATTCCCAGTGCCAAGAGCAGTACCTGGCACATAGCAGGTGCCCAATAAATGTTTGCTGAATGAAGGGATGGAAGTTAATGAACACGTTACCAAGTAGCATCTAACATTGCATTTCTCTTTCCAAAGCCAAGCTATGAAGTAATGCAGCAAATTAACACTTGCTATTTATAGAGGAAGTTAGCTCCCATGGTAGAACTGAGAGCAATAAAGGGAAAATTACAGGTCCTTTAATATTTTTATTTGATTAAATGAAGGAGCCAACCAGGAACACTGTTTGCTCTCCCTTGGAGCGGCAATGTTACCTGGTTAATTCTGCACCACCTGCTCCCCGAGAATCCACATATATTAGAATGCACTGAGCTCCAGCAGCTTCTCTCTCTCTCTTTGAAGAATGTCAAAGCAAATTAGTGGATATGTTCCTACACTGAAAGAGTAGTTTCTCTTTCACTGGAGTGAAATAGATCTTTTTATAAATGCAATAATAACTAGATGTTTGACCTTTTGTTCAATACTTCATGGTTTCTTTCCTCTGGAAAGCATTTCATTTGTATTATTTAGCCAACATATTTCTTATGTCCCTACTGTGTGCCAATTGCTTTGTAAGATAAAAAGAAAAGTATTGGGGAGTGGATGTGGCTCAAGTAGTTGAGTGCCTGCTTTCCACACGGGAAGCCCTCAGTTCAGTTCCTGGTGCCTCCTAAAAACAAATAAACAAACAACAAGCAAACAAATGAAAAAAACAACTCAGGGGAGCCAATGTTGCTTCATGGTTGAGGGTCAGCTTCCCTCATATGAGGTTCCAGTTCAATCCCTAGTCCACATACCATTAAAAAAAAAGTATTAAAACAATGCCTACTCTTGAATAGCTTGCAGTTTAGTCAGAGAGAGAATCCAAATTCCTAAGAAATTACAAGATAAGTTGTGTCAGTTCTATAAAATGGACCCAGCTTTAACTTAGAGTATGCCAAACATGGACCTAAGCATATCAGAGCACGTGCCCTTATTCATTCGGCTGTGAGGTGGGTATTGCTATTTTCACTTTATTGACAAGTGAACTGCGATGCAGAGCGCTAAAGTAACTGCTCAAAATCATGCAGGTGGGATTGTTCAGTGCACGAAACTGAATCAAGGTCATTAGACCTCAAGGTCATTTCTTTTTTCACTCTAACTTAAATGGGAAGGTGCTATCGTAGTTTCAGAGGGGGCAAGTTCAGATCTATGGGGAGAGTTGGTACCTGGGGACGTGTGTCAAGGCAAAGAACAAAAGATTGGAGTTCTAAAGAGATCACCTTGACTGTAATTGTGTAATTGTCAGCAGTTGCTAATGAGCTGATTGGTGGGAAGGATGACGAGGTTGTGGTAACTGCAGTATCTGCCTACTTTTTGGGAACCATTCCAACTTGTGAGGGCAGGGTTTGCAGAAAGGAGAAGGGGGCTTTGGGCTTCCAGGCTTTGTAAATTATTCTCTCTCAGTTGAGAAGGTTGGGTTGGGTTAATTTATACTTTGAAAGTACCGTGGCTTTAGGGAAATAGAGAACTTGGGATGGGAACCAAAGGAGACCGGATTCCTTAGCCTTAGGCTCAAGGGAGAAAAAAATAGTGGAAATTTCATTTTGAAAGAACTCTTATGGTATAGTAGAAAGAGCACCATGGGTTTTGGACACAGATCAATTTGATACTAATTCCCTCCCTTTTAGTAAGTAGCTGTGTGTTATGGATTGTCCTCTCTAAAATGAAGATATTTACACATTCTTTTGAATATAAGGCAACATTTCAGTTTGCTAATGAAAAGAATAACTCATAATGATTTTTGCCCTTGTGTATATATGAACTTTTAAGGCTGTAGTTTAAATAGTTGAATGCCAATTTATAATATTAATGTAATAATTTAGTAATACACTAGAAATCTCTTATATAAAATCCTATCTTACCTTAGAACTATAGCTTTTTCTACTCTTAAATTTTATGAAACAATTTTTTTCCCTTTTCATATGCATGTTTGACCTCAGTGGCTTTGTCCTCAATGGAGCCACTGTTTGAGTTATCTAACCCAGTTACATAACTGTCAGAGTTATTGGAGATAGCACTCTCTTTGAATTCCTATTTGTTACTGTCCCTGTAAGTTTTATCCCAAAGAACAAGAATCCATTAAGATAGTTTTTTTCGTTCACCCTGTCGGTGATTGTGATTTCCACCCAGTGAAATTTTTTACATCACCTCTAAGAATATTGCGTTGGACAGTATCTAACTTACGCATTTGCGTGTTCATAGGTGCCCTCTTCAAGAATTTGCATGCCATCTTGGCACAGTGGGTGTACTGGTCTTCTCTATATTGTTTCAATTTCAGTATATGTGCTGCTAAAGCGAGCACCATAGGTGTCCTTTCCATGCACACAAAACTGACATTGTTTGAGATTCTATCAGTTTCATTAGTTTTCCTCAAACTGAACTTCCTTTTCTCATTAATTCATTGAGAAGGTGCCACATAATATGAAAGACTGAATAAGCAATCAAAACAAAAGGTATATATTCTCAGAGGGATAATTTTGTTTAATAAAACCCCATCATAAGGTCAGGCAGTTGTGGGTTAGAGTTCCCCAAAAAGATATGTTGAAGTGCTAATCCCCAAGTATCTGTGAGTGTGATCTCATTTTGAAATAGGGTCTTTGCAGATGTAATCAAATTAAGAAGAGGTCACACTGATTAGGGTGGCCCCTAATCTAGTGACAGCTGTCCAAATAAGAAGGCCATGTGAAGATGTGGGAACATGGGGAGAACAGGACCATTAAGCAGGAGGCAGAGATGGGAGTTATGTGGCCACAAACCAAGGAACTTCTGGGGCCACTGGAGACTGTGAGAGGCGATGAAGGTGTCTTCTTTGGAGCCTTCAACAGCACCTTGATTTCAGACTTGTGGCTTCTAGAACTGTGAGAGACAAATTTCTGTTGTTGTAACCACCCAGTTTGTGGTGATTTTTTACAGCAGTCCTAGGAAACTACCGTAGGCAGAAAGTATTTCTCCAGGATTGTTGTGAAGACAATACAGATTATGAGATATTATCATCAAACTATTACCAGGTCCATAGCGTACATCTGGCACACCTTTTCCATACTGCCTTATTAACACAGTACATCTTTGGCATAGGTGCATGAATATTACATTATTACTGTTAACCAAAGTCCATAGGACACTCCAGTTGTGTTTTTCCCATGCTTCTCCAGATTCACACCACCCTGCAATAGTGATGTACATGAGCTCTAGCTCACAAAGGAAACTCTGCATTTGTATCATCAACCACAGTTCTCATCCACTTCTGAGTTTATTGTGTTATTCAGTCCCTGGATTATTCTCTAGCATTCTTTCAATTAACATTTACATCTAGACTACCATTTTCAGCCATATTCCCATTTATAAACCAGCTGTTACTCACTATGATGTGTTACCACCCACAATGTACATTTCCAAACTTTTACAGTAAAGTTAATTAAATTTTCTACATACATTAAACATTAGTATTCCATCTCAGTCCTCCTCTTATCTCCTTTAAGAATAATCTTAAAGATATTTTCTTATATTTTCTTCTAGAAGCTTTATGGTTCTTGCTTTTACATTTAGGTTGTTTTGTTTTTAAAGATTTATTTATTTTTATTTTATTTTATTTTTAAAATTTATTTACTCCCCACCCTCCCCACTACAGTTTGCTTGCTGCCTGCTCTCTGTGTCCATTCGCTGTGCATTCTGTGTTTGCTTGTCTCCCTCTGTTGCGCCATCTTGCCGTGCTAGCTCTCTGTGGGCATGGACCATCCATTCTCCGCAGGCATGGGCCAGCTTGCCTTCACAAGGAGGCCCTGGGATGTGAACCCAGGGCCTCCCATATGGTAGATAGGATAACAGTTTATTGAACCACAGCTGCTTCTCTGTATTTAGGTTTTTAATTTATTTTGAGTTAATTTTTGTATAATGTGTGAGATGGGGGTCCTTTCTCCTTCTTTTGGCTATGGATATCCAGTTCTCTCAGCACCATTTGTTGAATGGACTGTTCTGCCTGAGCTGGGTGGGCTTGACAGGCTTTTCAAAAATCACCTGACCATGGATATGAGGGTCTGTTTCTGAGCCATCAATCTGGTTCCATTAGTTTGTGTGTCTGTCTTTATGCCAGTACCATGATGTTTTGACCACTGTAGCTAGGTAATATGATTTAAAGTCCAGAAGTGAGAGTCCTCCAATTTTGCTTTTCCTTTTTAAGATGTTTCTGGCTATTCAGGACTTCTTATCCTTCCAAATAAATTTGATAATTATGTTTTACATTTACTTAAAAAATTATCAGGACTGCATTGAACCTGTATATCAATTTGAGTAGAATTGATATCTTAATGATATTTAGTCTACTAATCTGTGAGCATGGAATGTTCTTCCAATTTGGTCTTTTTAAACAAATTTAGCAATGAGTTGTAGTCTTCTGAATACAAGTGCTTTACATAGTTGGTTAAGTTAATTCCTAAATGTTTGGGTTTTCTGTCATATTTTATTTTTACCACTCTTTTGACACTTTTAGTTACCTTTTAGTTATTTCTAGACTCTCTTCCAGTCCTCCCTCTCCTGTCTTGTCTTTTCAGACTGTAACACACCCTTTAGTATTTCTGGCAAAGCTGGTCTCTTAACAACAAACTCTCTCTGTTTGTTTCTGTTTATTTGTGAGTATTCTAAACTCTTCCTCATTTTTGAAAGACAGTCTAGCTGGATATAAGATTCTTGGCTGGAAGTTTTTCTCTTGCAGTATCTTGAATATACCATTGTCTTCTTGCCACCATGGTTTCTGATGAGAAGTTGGAACTTAATCTTATTGGATATCCCTTATATGTGATACATTGCTTTTTTCTTGCTGTTTTTATAATTCTCTCTTTGTCTTTGGCCTTTGACATTCTGATGAGTATGTGTCTTGGAGTTGGTCTATTTGGATATATTTGGATGGGAATATGTTGTGGGCTCCTTGGTCATGGATATCTATGTACTTCAATAGAGTTGGGAAATTTTCAATCATTATTTCTTCTAATATTCCTTCTGCCCCTTTTGCCTTCTCTTCTCTTTCTGGGACACCCATGACACAGATGTTTGCATGCCTCTTGCTATCATTTAGTTCCCTGAGGCCTTGTCCAGTTTTTCCATTCTTTTCTTCATCTGTTTTTTTTGTATGTTTGCTTTCAGAGGCCATTTCTTCAAGTTCACCAGTCCTTTCTTCTGCCTTTTCAAATCTGCTATTATATGATTCCAGTGTATTTTTTAATTTCATTCATTGCACCTTTCATTCCTGTAAGATCTATTTTTCTATGTATACTTTCAAATTCTACGTATGTTTCTACGTATGTTTTCAAATTAATAACAATCATCCAGTGTCTTCTTAATATCCTCAATCTCTTTAGCCATCTCATTGAATTTATTAAGGAGATTTGTTTAACATCTATTATTAGTTGTCTCAACTCCTTTATACCATCTGGTGGCTTACCTTGTTCCTTTAACTAGGCCATATATTCCTATTTCTTCATGTGGATTGTAATTTTTTGTTTGTGTCTTGGCATCTGGCTTAATAGAGGTATTTATTCTGGGTGCAGTTTCTCTATTTAATTTAGGGCTTTCTTGCCATTTCGCCCTTGCTCATTGTATAGTAGGAGCCAAGGATGTAGTTGGTTCTGCAAGCTGTGGAGGCTCAAGCTGCCCTCATTGCCCCAGGGACCAATGAAGCTTCTCTTAACTTTTTCCTTTGCCAGGGGTAGGGACAGAGCCACAGCTGTGCATAATAATCCAAGTTGTGCAGGCCTAGACTATAACTGCCCACTGAGACTGATGAAGTTTCATGCCCCTTCCTCCCCTACCTGGGGCAGAGATGGAGCTGCAGGTGTGGGCAGCAATCTATGCCATGCAGGCCCAAGATGACTGCAGTTATCCCAATAGACTTCTGACTATTCAGTCTGTGCCAGCCGAATGTACCTGCAGTTACTCATAGAGGCTGGTGCAGGGCCCACAAGCTTCCTCCCCGCTAGAGGTGGGGCTGAAGCCTAGGTTAGGGCTGCAGGCTGATCTGGGTGAAAGAAGCCTGTCCCTACTGTCACTTTGATTTTCAGTCTGCCTGGCTTCCCCTCATGCTGGGGGCAGAGTTAAAATGGCAGCCACTGGCCTATTTCTGATTTGGACAAGTTCAAACTTTAGCTGTTCTTAGGGTTATACTTTATTAAATTTAGTTGAATTTAATAATCAGTAGCTGAAGTCAATGGCCAACCATCTTTTCCTCCCCCATTTTTGGGAAATGGAGCTTCCAAATCCAGTCACAAAATAGCTCTTGAGGCAGCTTGCATCACCAGAGTAGAATGATCACCAGCCTCCGTGGTGTGACCTGCATTTTCCTAGAGAGGCTGCACAGGTCCCCCCAGGTTCCTTAGTGCCACAGGTGGGGCTGGGGCTTGTGCTAGAGCTGCAATCCAATCTTGATGGAAGCTGATCCCTACCAACATTTTGATTTTCAGTCCTCCCCACTTCCCCTTGTGCCAGGAGCAGAATTAAAAGGGTGGCTGCTGGCCTCTTTCTGACTTGGACAGGCTTAAACTTTAGCTTTTCTTAGGATTATACTTTAGCCTGCTGAATTTACTAATCAGTAGCTGAAGTTGGTGCCCAACCGTCTCTTCCTCCCCCATTTTTGGGAAGTGGAGCTTCCAATTCTGGCCATGGAATAGCTCCCAAGGTGGTTTGTGCCTCCAGTGGAGGATGGGCACCGGCCTCCATGGTGTGGAGCGTTCTACTTACAAATCTTCTCTGCAGATGGGCAGTCTCCTTTTTCCATTCTTTTAAGTATGTTGCAGGATGCTCGTCTGGTCTTCTGGAGCTCCCAAACAGGTGGTTTAGATAGCTCTGGGTGATTACTAACTGCCCTCTGGCAGCATCTGACTCTGGGAGCTCCTTACTCTGCTGCCATCTTGCTGGTTGTTTCCATCTTTGATTAAATTTTAATAGTATGACCACAATCGTATCGGTGTTAGTATCACAAAACGGTTTTATAATGATGGTTTAAAGATATGGGAATAATAGCCCTGAGAATTGAAGCCAGTTCTAACAGGTTTTTGAAAGTATCTTTACTTTTCCTGATTATAAAAGTAATAAATACCCTTTACAATTAATCCAGTATACCCCCCTTCGTTGTAGCATTTGCTAGGCAAGGTATTAGGGATGTGAGTAGGGCATGTGAACTGACAAAAAAAGAGGGAGTATTTTCACATTTTTGCAGGATCATTTTGATGGGGTGGTATGAAAATATCCAGTGCATATTTAGAAAATCATAGTGTCCTTTGCCTCCCCAGTTTGGTTTACCAAGAGATGAAAAGCAGAATAATGATTATGTATATGGTTTGAATTCCTTTACCTTTTTTTCCTCAGGAGTCCAAATTCAATGGACAAGATTCAAGAAAATAAGGAACCCACTAAGTCTGGGTGTTTGAGAGAGTACAGAACTAAAGTGGAGGAAAAGATTATTTGAGATAGGACAGAGGATATTACAGAAAAAGATAATTAATTACCTTTATTGATATTAAAAAAACTGAAGAAGTCAAGGTACTGGGTTGGGTTCCCAGTGCCTCCCAAAGAAGATGAGCAAGACAGTGAGCTGATGCAACAGGCTGGCGTGGCAAGCTGGCACAACAAGATGATGCGGCAAGAGACATAAAGAGGAAAACATAATGAGAGACCAACAAAGCAGGGAGCAGATGTGCCTCAAGTGATTAGATGCCTCCCTCCCATATGAGAGGTCCGGGTTCGGTTCCCAGTGCCTCCTAAAAAAGGAAGACACTTGTACAGACACAGTGAGCGTAAACATATATACTCATATATACACTTTAAAAAAAAAAAAAGAGTATATGGGGCTTATATTAGAAGAAATATAATTCAGGGCTTAGAGAATGAATTGAGCACAGTTGAGAATCACAAAAATTTCAACATTTTTTTTTGGGGGAGTATAGGCCAAAGGCATGGCTATATATATGATATGATGTTTTAATACATCAAATGAGGTCTTCTCTTTATGGTCATTTTATCCTTTTTGAGAATTACTTTCATTAGAGGAATTTTTAAAATTAAGATTTTTTTCAAATAATCAGATTCATAGCACTTGGTTTGCATTTTCCACCCTCCAGTGACTATCAGGTTATAGTGCTTTCTCTTTTGCAAGTGTTCATTAATTAATTGATTAATTTAATTACTTTCTGTTAATTGTCAGAGTCTCTCTAAATCCCTTTTTAGTCAATTTCATTTCCAAGTGTTAAGGAAGTATCAGAGGGTGTTTTATTACCTGGACTTAAACACTGCTGAGAACTCAGACAGTTTATGCTGACAGTTTCTCCTGGAAGCACCTTGTTGGAAGACTTCCAGGTTGATGTCAAGATTGGTCTTTGACATTGTATGTCCTCCCATGGCCCACTGGGTAGACTGTGGGAGAGTGTGGGCTATGATGTGGACCATTGACCATGAGGTGCAGCGGTGCTCAGAGATGTATTCACCAAGTGCAATGAACGTCTCATGATGATGGAGGAGGTTGTTGTTATGGGGGGAGGAGTGGTGTAAGGGGGGTGGGGGGTATATGGGGACCTCATAAAAAAAAGATAAAAAAAAAAAGATTGGTCTTTGATGGAGCTAAGCAGTCACAATGGCCAAACTCTGGGTTTCGCCTGCTGCAGGACATATCTAAGGTGGTTTGGCAGGCAATAAAGGGTGTGGACCCTGGCACTACAGACTGGTATAACTTTAGCTCCTCAGTTTATTTACTCTCTTAAGTAAAAAAAAATGACATAAAATGTCGTAAAAAATGACAAAGTTGGTCTCAGATTTTAACTAGCTGTTGATTTGAAGAAGTACAGATCTTTGTGTACATTAAGACCCTATAGATTCAGAATTGGTGTGAATTTTATTTGTGTGTGTATATTTAAGTAATTTCTATATTACCTAAATTCAAAGAGTTTTGTAGGAAGGAGTGCATACTTTGAAGTCATATGGTCCTGGGTTTTATAATTTAGACTCCTCAGAGAAAGTCATCTGTCTAAGCTTCCTTTTCTTCATCTTCAAATTGATGATAAAATTATCTTGCTGGGGATTAAAGAGAAGATAATGTAAAGGTCTTAGCACAGGGTATAGGATAGAATATGTCGTTGATAAATGGTGACGATGGGGATAATGATGACAGTGAACAAAATTTGGAACTATGGCCTCAGCTTATTAACATGCTAGAATGTAAGGTGTTTATACAATTATTTTCCTGGTTTGAGCCACCTCTTTCATCATGTACCCTGTACTAGCTCCAGACCTCTCCTTCTGTCTTGGGCTTTGTATTTTCATAGGAATGCAGTAAATGTAAGAAAAAAGATCAGCTTGTATTACTGAGAGCTGACTCACTAGCAATTAGCACTTTCATATCTTGATTTGTTGCAAGTGTGAGTTACTATCTAGGGTTGAATTGAGCAGATGGTCTTGATAATTCAGGATTTGAGGTTCAATGTGCACAACACCACAAGGTAGAAGGGTCCAAAGGAATTACTGTCATTTCACATCATACCATTACAAAATGCCAAATTTTAGACACTGCTAGAATTCTAATGGATGGTGCGTTTCTCTCAGAGAATGCCCTTTTCAGAATTCCTGGTGAATTGCAGAATGTTGGTAATTGTTGAAACTGAGTGTTCATTATACTGTTCTCTCTACTTATGTGTATATTTGAACATTTCTGCAATATACATTTGAAAAATTCTGAGACGGTTATCTTCCTGTTGAATATTAGAAAGTAATAGGCATACTTTAATCCAATATCTGTTCTTCATGCAGCCATCTTTCACATATTGTTTAATGTATTATGTTATTATTTGTAGTATGACATGATTCAAAAGGGTTAAAAAGATGAATGCTTAATTCAAAAGAAATTTGAGAAAGTAATCTCAATGCAAAGAGGTAAAACTGAGACAGAAATTCCTTCAGGATAGCTCCAATCTCACTGTCCCCTGGTTTAAGGATTATGTCATTGAAATCTGGTTTGTTCAAAGCCCATAGATATGCATACATTTATATTTAATTTTCACATTAGGAGAAGTAATCACTTCTGAAGTATTATTGAGATATGAAAACTCTACCATATACCACACTTAAATGATGAAGGATGTTTTAAAAATAGTCCTCACTGCATTTAAATAGCCTATTAGAGCAGACAGGAAAATTCCACTGGTGCAGTGGATGGTAAGCCTATTTAATGAATCTGTGTATTAAAAGCTAAGGCTAAATTTGGCTTTGTGATGTGTAAAATAACATCAGAACCTAGTATAAAGAGTTTTATACACTGGTTCCTCGGGATTCACATGTGTAAAGGGAATGTTTTTTCTTAAGCCAGGTGTGTCCTCTGGTCCCCCGTGACATGCCGGAGATGGCCTCCGGACTTGCCATCACCACCCAGCTTCATCATCCCAGTTTACAAGAACAATCTCCCACCCCGTGTCCATGTGTGCCAGTCCTAGTTAACAGGCTTAATGCAGCTCTTCATCTCCCCTAGATAAAAGCTTGTGGTTACCTCATGTCTCCTATCCTTTGTTATTTCAGCTGGAAAAAGAACATTTGCTTTTCTTTCCCAAAGTGTGATGTTTCAGCACATGGGCCTTGGAGTCAGGTAGACGAGGGTTTAAGTCCCTGGCACTGCGAGTGACATTCAGCCTCACCAGTCCTCAGAATCCTCGTCCTCAAATGGGAATAACAGTGGTGCCTACTGCACTAGGGCTGATGTCAGGGGGAACCAGATACTGCTCCTACTGTAACCGGAACCCAATGAACAGTTGATAATTGCATGAATTATTGTGATCGTGATGACAAGGAGTCCTTGACTTAGAAGTCTGAGTGTTTGAACATGTAGCTTGCTGCTTTCCAATGTTGGAAATTGCCCTCTTTCTTGGTTGTCATGGAGAATTCAGAGTTACACATTTTGTGATTCTTACTTGGAAAGGAGAAGAAACAGTCATGAAACATGGAGGGAAAATGTGACCCTTTGACAGTTTGGCCAAGACACACCTATTTCCTTGCACACTGGACTTAAGCCCAGATATTTACATAACAACCATCTCGCTTAGGTAGAAGTCGTAGATGCACGATTCCATCTGCTCAGGCTGCTGCTAACACAGCGATGGAATCAGGCTGAGTACTCAAGACAGTAAAAATTTCCAGGAAGCCTGCTGCCCATGAATGGAGATTCCCAGTTCTCTCATCACAAACCGGGACTTCCAATTCACTAGGTGGTCCTTTCCTTTTATTTCCATATGCCATGGTTCATGGTTAAAAGCTAAGGATTACTACCAGCAAAGGAATAGCATATCCCTAAAGGGAGTCTCAATTTTGGGCAGAATAACCTTCTCAAGGCTGGCTCTGTCATGGATGGACTGGCTGAAAAGGAAGGTGCTAGATGTAAGGAAAGATCTAACCTGGCTGCAGAGACACCTTATGAGTGTGAGTATATCTCAAATGTTAGGCATCCTGACTCCTGGAAAGGCCTAGAGTCAAAGACAACCTTGCAGTAGTGACCCATTTGCTATAGAGGGAACCATTTCCTGGGGCTCGTTTCCTACTAGAAAGAGCTGGGGCTCCTTGGAGAAATAGCTCATTCCAGGTGTAGGCAGGAAATGTAGAAGATGAGTCTGGAATATCTTGTTATCCTCTAAAGAAGGAAGCTATCAAAGACTATCTGGGGTCATTTCAAAAGGACACAGATGCCAGCTTCAAGGTGTGGTGCTCATGCTGGTCTGAGATGATGCAATAAGAACATCAAGAGGATAATGACTACAGAGCAAAACAACATCAAATATGAAAATAAAGGGGTCCAAAATGATGCCGAAAGCTTTCAAAATGAAATGCACATATGAAAATAAACTTATAATCAAACCTTTTTCATGGATTTAGGCAGATGAGGATAAAATCCTAAACCTCTCCATGAGTCAGAGTTTTCCAGAGAAACAGAGCAAAGGGAAATTTTATATATATAGAGGGAGAGAGTGGGGGGAGGAAGGTTTTATTTTGAGGAATTGGTTCATATAATCAGACTGGAACCTCAGACAAGAGTTGTTGTAGTCTTGTGGCAGGATTTCTTCTTCTCTGGGAAACCAAGTTTTTTTCTTAAATATACTTTTTTATTATGTTTTTTAAAAGAAATTTACGTTATATAAATGTTACACAAAAAATATAGGGAATTCCCATATGCCCCACTCCCTAACCCTCCCACATTTTTCCACATAAATAACATCCTTCATTTAGTATAGTACATTTGTTACATTGTTGAACACATCTTGGAGCATTGCCACTAAGCAAGATTATAGTTCACATTGTAGTTTATACTCTCTCCTGCACATAATACATGGTATACAGAGGCCTGTATCTGTCATTGCAGTGTCTTTCAGGATAATTCCCAAGTCCCCAAAATGCCCCCAAATTGCACCTATTTCTCCCTCCTCTCAGCATATGCAGTGGCCCCTGCCTCCCCATCTGTGATAAAAGGGAAACCAAGTTTTTCTCCACAGGCCTTGAACTGCTTAGGGGAGGCCCACTCTCATGAGGGAGGGGTGCTCTCTGGTATTTAATGTTAACTGGTGGTGGGTGCTGAGCATGTCTACAGAATACCTCCACAGCAACACCCAGGCCAGTGTTTGACCACAAAACTGGGTACCAGAGCCTGGCCAAGCTGGTGAATAAAATGAACCATCACAACCCCAAAATGAAACGACAGTCTCTGTAACTGCTGAACTCACTTAGCTGAGGGTGTGAGGGTGGTCGTGATGGAAGGGGTGCGGGTCTCTGGACAACTTTTGAGTGTTGTTACTCACTTAGAAGATGATGGTGGGATTTGGTGGGCAGCTGGCAGTGCAGCAGCTGCCGGCCCATCCTCACCCTGCTTCCACCGTGCCTAGTGTTCCACTTTAAAATCTCAGGCCACTCGAGTGCAGTTTTTTCCCCAGGATAGTTTGGGGCTCTGTTGTAAACTCTTCAGTGTACCCATTGTATACCACAGTGCCTGGTATGTCACAGCGCCCAGTAAACGTTTATCGAATGAGTAAGGACCTCATAGAATGTCTATCCTATGAAGGGGGGTTCATCCTCAAACTGCATACAGGAAGCTTCACTACCGACATCTACATGTACATTTTCCCCATAATTCCTTTACTTTATAGTCTCACTTGTTATGAATGTGTCCTTATAATATGATTTCACTTTTAAGTATTGAAAGTCGTTGAGCTTGTGCTTGATTATTGAAATACTTTTTAAAAAATCTACCATTTATTTCATATCTATCATGCTAGGTTCTATTTTAGGAACTTGGGCTAGTTTGCTTTATTTGACCCTCACTAACCTATGGAAATCCCTGTTATGTAGAATGGAAAGTAAGTCTCAGAGGGTTTAAGCACCTTGCCAAAGTCACTCAGCTAGGAAGCTGTAAGCCCAGACTGTCATGCTCCAAAGTCTCTATTCTTTTAACTGCACTGAGATACAGAAATGTAATTTGGACTCATTACGTGTTTCAGGTGAAAGGGAGCCCTGATGAATATGATCTGTGAGAATAAATAAACAGGATGGAGGTGATTCTTTTTTCTTTGACATTTCATTAAAATAATTCCCAATTCCCATCAGTAATAAACCATGAGATTGCCAAAGCATTGACTACTGTTATGTATGGAGAATCATTCTAAGCTAAATTTCCCCTTAGACAAAAATATAACGAAGATAACGAGAATTTGAATTCAGGGGCCAAATTGTGCTTGTGTGCTGGTATATTTTAGAATCAGGCCCTGAATAAAACTGTTTCAAGTTGGAGGCTTTCAGATAGCCACAGATTATACTGGAGAGAGTCTTCTTTTGACTGGGGCCCTGTGTGTTCTTTAATATGTCACATGGGCTAAAGCTTTGGAATACACCAACTCCAGCTCCTGTGGCTACTATGTCCTCTCAAGCTGTTGGTTGATTGGTAATATGAGAAATGCATGTGAGTGACTTAGAACCTCAAACAGTGGAACTGGGAGAAGACACAGCATGAAAAGCAATACCTGGGGGAACATGCCATTCATTCACATTTTTTAGTATATTTATGTCTGTCTTTCTGTCTTCCTATCTGTATCTATCTACCTGTCTGTCTGTCTGTCTATCTACCTATCTTTCCATCCATCCATCCATCCATCCTTAATAGATCTTGAAAATTTGATCTCAGGACCCCTTTACACCCATAAAAACAATTGTGTTTTGAGGACCACAGGGAGTTTTGGATTATGGATTATGTCCATCGATATTTCTCGTATTGAAAGTAAAACAGAAAAATGAAAAGCATAAGAATACACAGGCACACATTCCATTAGATGTCAGAGAAAAGCTATTATCATATATCAAGGAGCTTCTGGAAAACTCCACTACACACTTGTGGAAGAATAATAGAAATAAAGGCAAATAATATCTTTGTAAAATAGGTTTGATACTATGGATCCATAGAAAGGTCTTGGGGACCCTTCAGGGGTCCCTGGACTACACTTTGATAAAGGCTACTCTGTATGTGTTTCATTTCTCCTCTTCTCTCTTGAAGCTATTTTACTCAGGCTTTCTTTCTGACTGTGCCACTAAAATTGCTCTTGTTCAGGTCATCAGTGATGTCAGTATTGTTTAATTCAGTGGTCTGTTGTCAGTTCTCACCTTATTCAACCTCTCTCACAAGCATCTTACATGCATTCGACTCAGGTTATCATTTGCTCTCTCTTCAAGTGTTTCCCTAATTTGGCTTCTAGGGTACCACACTTATCTCCTTGACCTCTTAATGTTGGAGTTCCTCATAGTACAGTCGTTGGACTTCTTTTCTTTTTTTCTTTTTTCTTCTTTTTTATTATTATTTTTAAAGAAGCTTTAGATTACTTAAATGGTACATCAAAAAAAAGCAGATTTGGCCCAATGGGTAGGGTGTCCGCCTACCACATAGGAGGTCCAAGGTTCAAACCAGGGCCTCCTGACCCGTGTGGAGCTGGCCCATATGTAGTGCTGATGCACGCAAGGAGTGCTGTGCCACGCAGGGGTGTCCCCCATGTAGGGGAGCCCCACGCACAAGGAGTGCAACCCGTAAGGAGAGCCACCCCGCGTGCAAAAAATGCAGCCTGTCCAGGAGTGGCACCACACACATGGAGAGCTGACACAGCGAGATGATACAACAAAAAGAGAGACAGATTCTGGTTGCCACTGACAAGAATATAGGCAGACGTAGAAGAACACACAGTGAATGGACACAGAGAGCAGACAACTGGGGGGGGGGGCGCAAGGAAGGGGAGAGAAATAAAAAAAAATATATATATATAGGGGATTCCCATGTACCTCTCCACTCCCTTTTCCACACTTTTCTCCATCAACAACATCTTTCCATTGTGTGGTACATTTTTTACAATTGATGAACACATACTGAAATAGTGGTACTACTATAGTTTACATTATGCTTTGCACTGCACAATTTTATAGGCTTTGACAAAATGTTTAATGATAATGGCTGGTATCCATCATTACAATATCATACAGAAGAATTCCAATGTCCCCAGAATGCCCCTTGCTACACCTATTCTTCTCTCTCCCTCCCCTCATAACTTCTGATGGCCACTACCTTTATATCAATGTTACAAGTTCTTCCATTGCTAGAATAATAATAAATGCAATTATAGTCCATAGTTGCAATCCCCCTTTAAGTTTTTTCATTCCTCAACATTGAGGATTTTGAGATGGTGATGCCCGCTTTGCTTTCAATTGAGAGGGGACTTAGATCCATGGGGCAGATGGGTGGAAGTGTCTTACTTGTAATTACACTTACTCTCTGTTTTTTGGGATGGGTGGTGTCCTGTTGTTAGTCGACCTGGGTGAGTCTGATGAATTGGAGGGTAGGTGTTGGCTGCAACTCTGCTAGATTCAGGGCTCAACAAGCCTGTGGACAGCTAGAAGATTTAAGTCTCTGGGACACATTTAATAGGTATAGTGCTAATCATAGGTTGAAGTAAAAGTGGCCTAAGAACCACATGTAGGAAAATTAGAAATGAGTCCAATTTTCATTTGGGGGATAGATTTTCATATATTCCAAGGTAAGGCCCACTGACAGGGCGCTGAATTCTTGGGGTTTTCTACCCTGCCTATAGTGTCCAGATGTCTCTAGAGTCCTCAGGAGCCCCCCTACTTGAGGCACTGTTTACTGTGGCAGTCAGTGAGATCCTTCTAAGACATGCATAAGCATATTTTCTGGAATGATCTCCCAAACCACCTTGAAATCTCTTACCCATAAAAACTCATTTGTATTTGATATTTACTCCTTTTGGTCAAGGTCTTTTTTCAAATGCATCACTAGTTGGCACTTGGTAATAATCCCTCAGTGCCAGGGAGCCTCATTCCTGGGAGTCATGTCCCATGCTGGGGGGAAAGTAGTGAGTTTATATGCTGAGCTTGGTTTAGAGAGAGGCCACATTGGAGCAACAAGGAGGCATATAATACGAGGCTAAGTTTCAGTTTCACAAGAACAAGGTTTATAAGTACAAGTATCGATATCAAGGGCCTGGCATATCGGTCTGTCCTCCTTCACTAGGGACTGCCCATGTCCTGTAGGGATTCTTGACACTCTATTAGAGAGGTAGCAGCCCTCCCCAGGATGGGAATTCAGTATTCTTTTGGTTATTGTGTGTGTTTCCACCCACCAAGACAACACCCCATGACTACTTACACACATTCATATTCCTTAAGAGGTATGCCCCAGGTGCACTCCTCCCCACACATCCCCCTACCACCGATACCCCACACTGGCGATCCTCCACTGCTACAGTTGTGACTCTTCTGCAATCTAAAACCTCCCCAAAAACAAAGTCAATAATTACATAAAAATAAAAATACAAAAAATACTTGCATAAAAAAAAAAACTGAAAATGTTTTGTGTGTGTCTTTCATTCCTATAAGATCTGTTATCTTTTATGTACAGTGACAGTTTCTTCTGTATGTTCCCCCAGTATCTTTTCTTTTTTTTTTTCACTTTATTTTCAAAGAAGCTTAAGGTAACAGAAAAGACACATACGAAATATAGGGAATTGCCATATACATATTTTCCCCTGTTAATAACATCTTACATGGGTATGGTACATTTGTTACAATTGATGAACAAATATCGAAGTATTGCTACTAACCATGGTGAATGGTTTACATTATTGTTCACATTCTGTACTATACACTTTTGTAAGTTCTAACAAAATGCATAATGGCCTGTATCTGTCATTTCAAGATCATGCAGAACAATCCATTGCCCTAAAAGTGCCCCATGCTCCATCCATTCTTCCTTCCCCCTCCCCTCGGAACTCATGGTGTGATGGTTAGGCAATTGTGTCAACTCGGCCAGGTATTTGTGCCCAGTTGTTTGGTCAAGCAAGCACTGGGATAACTGTAATACAAGGCCATTAAGGGACTTTAGTCACCAGTGACTTTACTGCAGTGGTAAATCATAGATAGCTGGTTATAATTACATCAGTCAGGGAGATTGCCATCAGCAATGAGTGATGCTTAACTCAATCAGTTGAATCCCTTAAAAGGGGAAGTGATTCCAGCATTGAGAGAGAACTTCCTAGCTTGTCTTTGGACAGCCTACATCTCCCAGAACTCATCAAGAATCTTCATTGGACTTTCATTGGAGCTCCTGGTTGCAGTCTGCCTGCGGAACCTGGACTTGTGCATCCCCATGGCTGTGTGAACGACTCTGATAAACCTCTTACTATTGACAGATATCCCTTGTTGATTCTGTTTCCCTAGAGAACCCTGACTAATACAGCTTGGTACCAGGAGTGGGGTCTTGAGGAACAGAGTCTTAAACATGAGGTGTATGAGGTAGTTCTGGGAGTTTTGCAATTGTCTCTCTACCCTAATTGGACTAAAGGGTTCTGACGACTCCCTTTCCAATAATGAAGAGGCTGTTAACAGTCCATGGCATGAATCCGCAATCGAGATTTGCAAAATAGCATCACTGGATAAACCTAATTCCACACTTATAAGAAGTGAGGATCTGGGTAAGAGTGTTTTCAACACCTTAACAGAGTTTTGTGGAGTCAAACGGTATAATGATGTTGGCTGGCTCCTCCTAGATACTCTGGATACTGTTACAAAAGCAAGAAATGAGTTAAAGGTTTCAAATTTGAAACTTAAACACGGAATGAATGATGCAAAAGTTTCTATGTGTGCTCTGAAAGAAAATCGTATCTCCTGTAGCCACAGGCTTGAAGTATCTGACATCCAAACTCAGACTCTTATTGTACAAGTAGTGGAGTTACAAAGGAAACTAAAATCTTAACCTCTCAGGGTTTCTGCAGTTAAAGTGAAGGCATTGATTGAAAAGAGTGGAATCCAGAGAATTGGGATGGGGATATATGGGATGATGATGATATTGATGGAGACATTGGAACCCTGAATTCTGCTGAGACTTTACTAGATAAGCCTGCCATAGCCTGCCCTGTCCAGACCACACCTTGTCAACCTTGTATCATCCAGCCTCCAGCCTGCCCCAGGGAGTCTGACACAACTTCCAGCCCTGAGGTGGGTACCAGCCAAACTGAATCCTCCCCTGCCCAGCCTCTGGCCTACCCCAGGGAGTCTGGACCTCCTCCCAGCTCTGAGGCACATACCAGCCAAACTCCAGCATGCACTGCCAAACCTCAGTCTGCCCTGAAGAAACTGCCTTCCAACCCCTGCCTGAAGAGATTAATCCTTTCTCACCAGAAGAAAATGCAAGGGAATGCCCTGAGGTCAGTAGCTTGCAAGGCATTTCTAATCCTTCTCCTTACCCACTGCCACCACCTCTCTTGTCTTTGAGACCTATTACTAGACTAAAATCACAACAACCCTCCAAAGATGAAACACAAACTGTGACCCATGAGGAAGTAAGATACTCAGAAAGAACTGCACAAGTTTTCCAACTTAAATAGACAGAAATCAGGGGAATATGTGTAGGAATGGATATTATATATGGGATAATAGTGGAAGGAATATAGAATTGGATCAGGCTGAATTTATTGATATGGGCCCACTTAGCATAAATTCTGGATTCAATGCTGTAGCTCGAGGGGTTAGAAAGGGCTCTTACAGTTTGGGTGGGTGATTGAAACATGGGCCACAAGATGGCCTGGCATGTCTGAGGTTGAGATGCCCAATTTGCCCTGGTACACAGTAAAGGAGGGAATTCAAAGTCTTAGGGAGATTGGAAGGCTAGCATGGATTTACCATTTGAGAGCTGCCCACCTACCCCAGGAATGTCCAGAGGACACACCTTTAACCAGGACTATGAGGAATAAATTTGTAAGACTAACTCCATCTTCCCTGAAGAGCCCTGTGGCTCTTCAGATATTTGAGTCCAGATATTACTGTAATGAGGGCTGTAATGGATTTAGACTCCTTAAATATTATGCAGACGATTGGATGCAGTCCAGTAAAAGTCAAATATCAGAAGTTAATCTGCAAAGTCAAGGTGGACATGGCTTCCGCAATGAAAGGCAGATTCAAAAAAGCACTCAAAATAGTCTGAGTCGTGTAGAGTTATGGCATTGGCTAATATATCATGGGGAACCTAGCAGTGAAATAGATAGGCAGTCTACTAAATTTCTGCGCGATCTGTAGTAACAGAAGAGTTCTGGTCGAGTGAATGAAACCCTAACCCAGATTACAGATGCAGAGAATCACGGCTCCTTAATCAATTCCCACACTTGAGACAGCTTACAGACCCGGAGCCCCTTGAATGAGGAAGCCAGGTCTCCTTCGGGAAGGATCCTGTTAAACTGCCCCAAATTTTTAACCTTCCTCCCACCTTTCCCCAGGGAGATCAACGATCTTTTACCAGAGTAACTGTGCACTGGGGAAAAGGAAATGATCAGACATTTCGGGGATTATTAGACACTGGCTCAGAACTGACATTAATTCCAGGAGACCCAAAACGTCACTGTGGTCCACCAGTCAGAGTAGGGGCTCATGAAGGTCAGGTGATTAATGGAGTTTTAGCTCAGGTCTGTCTCACAGTTGGTCCAGTGGGTCCCTGGATCCATTCTGTGGTTATTTCCCCGGTTCCAGAATGCATAATTGGAATAGACATGCTCAGTAACTGGCAGAATCCCCACATTGGATCCCTGACTTGTGGAGTGAGGGCTATTATGACTGGAAAGGCCCAGTGGAAGCCACTAGAACTGCCCCTACCTAGCAAAATAGTGAACCAAAAGCAATACCAGATTCCTGGAGGGATTGCAGAAATTAGTGCCACCATCAAGGAATTGAAGGATGCAGGGGTGGTGATTCCCACCACATCCCCATTCAGCTCTCCTATTTGGCCTGAACAGAAAACAGATGGGTCTTAGAGGATAACAGTAGATTATCATAAACTTAATTAGGTAATGACTCCAATTGCAGTTGCTGTCCCAGATGTGGTATCATTGCTTGAGCAGTCAACACATCCCCTGGTACCTGGTATGCAGCTGTTGATTTGGCAAATGCTTTTTTTAAAGTTGCTATTAGTAAAGACCACCAGAAACAGTTTGCTTTCAGGTGGGAAGGCCAGCAGTATACTTTCACTGGCCTGCATCAGGAATATATCAACTCTCCAGCCCTATGTCATAACATTGTCTGCAGGGAACTTGATTCTCTCTCCTTCCCACAAGACTTCACACCGGCCCATTATACTGATGATATCATGTTGATAGGACCTAGTGAGCAAGAACAGTAGCAAAGACTCTAGACTTATTAGTAAGGCATTTGCATGAGACAGGATGGGAGATAAATCCAACTAAAATACAATATCCTTCCACCTCAGTGAAATTCTTAGGTCTCCAGTGGTGTGGGGCATGTTGAGATATTCCTTCTAAAGTGAAGGATAAGCTGTTACATCTGGTTCCTCCTATGACCAAAAAGGAGGTACAACCCTTAGTTGGTCTCTTTGGATTTTGGAGACAACACATTCCTCATTTGGGTGTGCTACTCTGGCCCATTTACTGGGTGACCAGAAAAGCTGCTAGTATTGATTGGGGACCGGAACAAGAAGAGACTCTGCGTCAGCTCCAGACTGCTGTGCAAACTGCACTACCACTTGGGACACATGATCCAGCAGATCCAATGGTGCTGGAAGTTTCAGTGGCAAATAGAGATGCTGTCTGGAGCCTTTGGCAGGCCCCTATAGGAAAATCACAACACAGACTCTTAGAATTTTGGAGCAAAGCCCTGCCATCCTCTGCAGATAAGTACTCCTCTTTTGAGAATCAGCTTTTGGCCTGCTACTGGGCCTTAGTAGAGACTGAACACTTAACCATCATTCATGAAGCTACCATGAGACCTGAGTTGTCTATCATAAGCTGGGTATTGTCTGGCCCACCAATCCATAAAGTTGGGTGTGCACAGCTAAACTCCATAATAAAGTGGAAGTGGTATATATGATGTAGGGTTTAAGTGGGTCCTGAAGGCATGAGTAGGTTACATGAGGGAGTGGCCCAAGTACCCATAGTCACCACCCTGCCATATTACCTTCTCTTTCCCAGCCCACAACTTTGGCCTCTTGGGGATTCCTTTATAGTCAGTGGACTGAGGAAGAGAAAACTTGGGCCTGATTTACAGATGGTTCTGCATGATATGTAGATACCACCTGAAAGTGGACAGCTGCAGCACTGCAGCCCCTTTCTGGGACATCTATGAAGGAGTGGTGAGGGCAAATCCTCCCAGGGGGCAGAACTTGGAGCAGTGCAGCTGGTTGTTCATTTTGTTTGGAAGAAGAAATGGCCAGAGATATGTTTGTACACCGATTGATGGGCTTTTGCCAATGCTTTGGCTGGATGGTTAGGGACTTGGAAGGAGTATGGTTGGAAAATTGGGGAGAAAGAGGTCTGGGGATTGACCTTTCTGATTGGGCAAAAAAACATGAAATTTTTTGTGTGCCATGTGAATGCTCACCAGAGGGTAACTTCAGTAGAGGAAGATTTTAATAATCAAGTGGATAAGATGACCTGCTCTGTGGCTAATGCTCAGCCTCTTTTCCCAGCCACTCCTCTCATTACCCAGTGGGCTCATGATCAAAGTGGCCATGGAGGTAGGAATGGAGGTTATGTGTGGGCTCAGCAACATGGACTTCCCCTTACCAAGGCTGACTTAGCTACAGCCACTGCTGAGTGCGCAATCTGCCAGCGGCAGAGACCCACAGTCAGCTCCTGATATGGCACCATTCCTCGAGGTGACCAGCCTGCTACCTGGTGGCAGGTTGACTACATTGGACCACTTCCACTATGGAAGGGGCAGCAATTTGTTTTAACTGGAATAGACACATACTCTGGACATGGGTTTGCATTTCCTGCACCCAATGCTTCTTCCAAAACTACCATCCGTGGAATTACCAATTGCCTTATCCACACATCATTGCTTTTGATCAAGGAACCCATTTCACAGCAAATGATGTGCAGGAATGGGCACAAGCCCATGGAATTCACTGGTCTTACCATGCTCCCCATCACCCTGAAGCAGCTGGATTAATAGAATGGTGGCATGGCCTTTTGAGGACTCAATTATGATGCCAGCTAGGTGGCAATACCTTGCAGGGCTAGGGCAGTGTTCTCCGGGAGGTTGTGTATGCTTTAAATCAGCATCCAGTCTATGGTGCTGTTTCTCCCATAACCAGGATCCATGGTCCAGGAATCAAGGGGTGGAAATGGGAGTGGCACTATTCACTATTACCCCTAGTGACCCACTAGGAAAATTATTGCTTCCTGTCCCTGCAACCTCAAACTCTGCTGATCAACATGTTTTAATACCAAAAGGAGGGAAACGGACTTTGGCCCAGTGGTTAGGGCATCCATCTACCACATGGGAGGTCCGCGGTTCAAACCCCGGGCCTCCTTGACCCGTGTGGAGCTGGCCTGTGCGCAGTGCTGATGCGCGCAAGGAGTGCCGTGCTGCACAGGGGTGTCCCCCGCGTAGGGGAGCCCCACGCGCAAGGAGTGCACCCATAAGGAGAGCTGCCCAGCGCGAAGGAGGGAGCAGCCTGCCGAGGAATGGCACCGCCCACACTTCCCGTGCCGCTGACGACAACAGAAGTGGACAAAGAAACAAGACGCAGCAAAAAGACACAGAAAACAGACAACCGGGGGAGGGGAGGGGAATTAAATAAATAAAAATAAATCTTAAAAAAAAACAAAAAACAAAAGGAGGAGTGCTGTCACCAGTGAACACAGCAATGATTCCATTGAACTGGAAGTTAAAACGGCCATCTGGCCACTTTGGGCTTCTCTTACATCTGAATCAGCAGTCAAAGAAAGGAATTACTGTACTGGGTGGGGTGATTGATCCTGACTGTCAAGGGGAAATAGGACTGCATCTACATAATGGAGGTTAAGAAGAGTTTGCCTGGAATACAGGAGATCCTCTAGGGTATCTCCTAGTACTGCCATGTCCTATGATTAAAGTCAATGGAGGGGAAGCAGACTTGGCCCAGTGGTTAGGGTGTCCGTCTACCACATGGGAGGTGTGCAGTTCAAACCCCGGGCCTCCTTGATCCGTGTGGAGCTGGCCCATGTGCAGTGCTGATGCGCGCAAGGAGTGTCCTGCCACGCAGGGGTGTCCGCCACTTAGGGGAACCCCATGCACAAGGAGTGTGCCCCGTAAGGAGAGCCGCCCAGCATGAAAGAAAGTTCAGCCTGCCCAGGAATGGCACGGCACACACGGAGAGACATGGAGAGATGACACAGCAAGATGACGCAACAAAAAGAAACACAGATTCCCGTGCCGCTGACAACAACAGAAGCAGACAAAGAACACACAGCAAAGAGACACAGAGAACAGAAAACTGGGGCTGGGGTCGGGGAGGGGAGAGAAATAAATAAATAAATCTTAAAAAAAAAAAAGTCAATGGAAAATTGCAACAACCAAATCCAAGCAGTACTAACAATGGCCCAGAATCTTCAGGAATGAAAATTTGGGTCACCCCACAAGGCAAAGAACCATGGCCAGCTGAAGTGCTTGCTGAGGGTAATGGAAACATGCAATGGGTAGTGGAGGAAGGTAGTGATAAATATGAACATGGACCACATGACCAGTTATAGAAATGAGGACTATAATGCCCATGAATCTTTCTTCCTGTGTCATTATGATGATGATTTTATATGTATACAAAATGAATTTCTTTGTCTTCTTCCCCAAACTTTCCCCTTATCATATAACAAATTGTATCAATTTCATGTCATAATATTTGACAATGTCGAGTTTGAGTTTATATTACCCAAGAACTTGCACCCTATTCTGTATGGAATTAATGTGTTCCCGGTTGTACACAGGAGAGTTGAACATTGTTAGGCGGAAATATATATATGCATGTCTCTTATTGTTTTCACTTAGAGACTAAGTATGATTTAAAGTAATGTGTATGGTTGCCGAGTTGTCAAGGGGTGGACTGTGATGGTTAGGCTATTGTGTCAACTCGGCCAGGTATTTGTGCCCAGTTGTTTGGTCAAGCAAGCACTGGGATAACTGTAATACAAGGCCATTAAGGGACTTTAGTCACCAGTGACTTTACTGCAGTGGTAAATCATAGATAGCTGGTTATAATTACATCAGTCAGGGAGATTCCCATCAGCAATGAGTGACGCTTAACCCATTCAGTTGAATCCCTTAAAAGCGGAAGTGATTCCAGCATTGAGAGAGAACTTCCTAGCTTGTCTTTGGACAGCCTAAATCTCCCAGAACTCATCAAGAATCTTCACTGGACTTTCATTGGAGCTCCTGGTTGCAGCCTGCCTGAGGAACCTGGACTTGTGCATCCCCACGGCTGTGTGAGCGACTCTGATAAACCTCTTACTATTGACAGATATCCCTTGTTGATTTTGTTTCCCTAGAGAACCCTGACAAATGTACATGGTAACAACTAGGTTGCATTTTTTAAAGAATAAAGTTCATAGTTGCATGCATTAATATTCAGGGTTTGATATATTGGTCCCTCTCCTTTTATTAGGCTCTGCCTAATAAAAGAGTCGAGAGGCTGCTTCCCCTTTATCTGAGAACAGAGCAGGACTCTCCAGGATGGGAGTCAAATATTTTCTTGTTTAATGTGTGGGTCTCCACCCACTGAGATGACACCCTCTGACAAGATGAATACATTCGCATTCATAAAAGCATGCCCCCAATTCACCCTTTCCTACGTATCCCCCCACCACTGGTGCCCTAACCCAATAGCCCCCCACTGCCGTATTTGCTAAAAGAACATTCCTACTATTGTAGTTTTAACCACAGACCTACAAATCCCCAGGGTTTACCTGTTCCTTCCTCTAGCCTTCCTCCCTCTTTTCTTTTTTATATAAACTCATTCACTTGATATGCATATCATCCAGTCTTATGTTTTTAAATGCCATTTCTATACAGATGTTCTCAATCATTTATTTCCAGCCCAGACTTCTCTCCTGACCTCCAGATCTCAATCTCCATCTGCCTACCTGCCTTCTTTCTTTGGCTGTCTAATAGCATCTCAAACTTAATATGTACAAAACCAAGCTCCTGATCAACCACCCCTGCAAACCATCTCATCCTAGAGTCTCCCTCACTTCAGCAAATGTCCATTTTTCGAGTTTCTCAGTCCAAAAGCTTGGAGTCTATCTACTCCTGTTTCTTTTCTGTTCCTCATCCAGTCCGTCATCCAGTTTTGTCTGGCTCAAGTGATAAAATAGATCTAGAATTCTACTAGTTTTCACTTCCTCCACCATAACCTCTCACTTGTATTACATAATAGCCTCTTAACCGTCCCCTGGACCTGCCATTGTATTGCCACAGTCTCTTCTCTTCACAGAGGTCAGGTTGATCCTATTAAAAGATAGATTAGGTCATGTCTCTCCTCTGTTTCAGAGGAGACTGGAGTCTTTTCCTCTCATTCAGAAAGAAAGCCAAAGTCTTTAAAAAGACCCAACTAAAAATGACTCTCCCACTTCTATTATCTCTGTATCTTTTATAACTCTTTGTCTGGATCACTCTCATCTACCTACATTGAAACCCTGTGATATTGCTGGGCTTTTTTTATTCCCCCCCCTTGCATCTTGCTTGCTGTTCTGCTGTGTCCATTCACTGTGTGTTCTTCTGTGTGTCTGTATTTTGTTTATTTATTTTCCTCCCCCATTGTGGCTTGCTTGTTATCTGCTCTCTGTGGCCATTCACTGCACACTCTTCTGTGTTTTCTTTTTTTACTTGTATCCCTTTTTATTACATCACCTTGCTGAGTCACCTCTCTGTGGTGCTTGTGGGCCGGTGGCCCTCTGGGGCATGCAGGCGAGCCTGCCTTCACAAGGATGCCCTGGGACTTGAACCCTGGTCCTCCCTTATGGTAGATGGAAGCCCAACTGATTGAGCCACAGCTGCTTCCCTGTTGCTGGGCTTTTTAAATAGTATCATCCTCCTAGGATGCCTGCATAATCAGGGTTCTCCAGAGAAATAGACCAATAGAATGTACTAATACATATATATATATATAAGAATTGGCTTTTGGCCCACGCAACCATGGGGAGGTTGAACTCCATGGGGTTTGCTGTAGGCTGGAAACTCCAATAACGGTGATGCTGAAATTCTTCAGGGGAAGCTGGCTGGCTGTAAATTCCAGTAGAGAGCCAATGTTGAAGTCAAAGTAGGTATTCTTTTTCCCTCTGAAATCCTTGGTTCTGGCATTTAGGACCACCAACTGATTGGATGAGGAGACTCTCCCCATTGTTGGGGTCTTCCTCATTGATTGTAGATGCAAATCCTATCTATTAAATACCCCACAGTAACAAGTCGACCAGTGATAGACCAAACAAATGGATACCATAACTTAGCCAAGTTGACACATGAAATTAATGCCATTTATCTATAGGGCTTGCTAGGTTATCAACTTAGACCAGGGGTTCTTAACTAGGGGTCTGAGAGCTTGAATTGAAATTCAAAAATACATTATTCCTGTGGGGACGTGTTGGTGTGGGTGTGATATATTTATTAAATACTACACAGTGTATTGTGGACTTAGTGAGGGTCTGTGTTTTTCACCTGACTGGCAGAGGGATCCGTGGAACAAAAAAGGTTAAGAACCTCTGACTTAGACTATTACACAAATACCACCTTCTCAAGTAAGGCCTCTTTTAAATTGCAGTTCCCCAACACTCTATGTCCTCTTTCCTGCTTCATTTTTCTTTTTGGCACTTTTCACCCTCTAATGTGCTCTGTATTTTACATATTCTTCTTCAAAATTGTCTTCCCTCCCATCAAAACTGAATGATCAGTCATTTTGGTCTGTTTCTTCTACCTCTAATCAGTGCCTAGAGTATGCTCAGAATATCTGAGGTTCTTGGTAAATATTTGTTAAATAAGCCATTTTATCTCTTTAGGTTGAGAAAGAACTTATTAAATGCACCAAAGAAATATAATAGGAGTAGCCAATTCTAAACACCAAATTTTGACCAAATTGTCAAAATGTATACTTTTAAAAGTTTCTTTTAAAATAAGGCATGCCTTTGATCATAGGAAGGCCCTATTTCATTTTGAGGTTTAATGTTTAGACTCCTACATACATAGGTAGATGGCCTGGGTATCAAATGGTTTTCTAGTTAAAGAACTTCCGTGTGGGGCTCTACTTTGAGAACAAGTACAGCAATTTCAGGGTTCTCAAGCCTTATTATTATAATTATTAGTATTATTCCATTTCTATTAAGATTTTCCATATTCAGGCAATACTACCAAGAAGGAGGGTGAACATTCCTGGCTCCTGTGGATGATTACTGAGGGAAACAACCCCAGCTCCATCTTGGTCCATCTGTAGAAGGCATCATGCTTAATATCCTGGGGTTGGGTGACTGCAGGTTTGAAATTAGAGGGGATATAATCAGACACTCCGTATGGGGATCTGACAATGTTAAAAGGTGTTATACAAAAAAGGGGGGTCAAAGTTAAACAATTTGGGAAATAATCAGTTAAACAAAGCTGCTTTTCTCAGGACCTTTATTTTGCTATTATGCTTTGTAAGCCTCAGAGACTGGAGCTATAGGGTACAGTGTTTTACGATCTTAATTGAATTGAGTAAAGAGCCTTTGTTCTTGTATCATCTCATTGGGGGAATTCATAAATAGAGTAATGAACCTTTACCATTTATATAAGTTAAAAGATTTCATCTTTCTCCCTGGACTCCAGCACTAATGAAGAAAAAGACGTAAAAATTAAGTAGAAATGCCATCTAATTAAATGTTTTTCCCAGAAAGGAAACAAATTCAAGGATTGCATTTTATGTACATAAAATTAGAGCAGTACTCCAAAGAGAATCTGATCTGTCTGAGCATCAACTCCCATTTCAACATTTTTCAGTATTTTGGAAATGCTTGTTAGTCTCCCTTTATGAATAAATTCTTCTTTGTAACATAAGAACAGATTTTACATTGTATGTATTTACTTGATCCTTCATGCTTTCTTTCCCTATTACTGTGCATAATTTACTTAAAAGGTTTGGTGTGAGAGGAGCTCAAAGTTAAATTTAGGTACAGGGATTAACGTCATTCATTCAGATTTGGAAATAAATAGAAAACAATGTCTTCTCATTATTAATTTTGATTATTCCTTTCTCCTCAAATGAATTATTCTGGGAATAAAAACATTGACAGATATATTATTGCTCTCAAATCACAATTATTGCTCCTTTGGTAAGAAGAGTTGTGAACCAGACATTTCTTAAATATTAAAGACATTAGGATCCCTAAGGTTTCAGTACATATTAAATGTCTTATTTTGCCAGGGCTGCTATGACAAATACCACTGGTTGACATAAACAACATGGATTTATTGTCTCACAGTTTTGGAGGTGAGACCTCCAATATCAACATTTCAGCAGGGCTTGCTTCCTCTCAGATTCTGTGGCATTCCACTAATCCTCCTTCACGGGCCTTGTTCTGCTCCTGTAATTTCCCCTGACTTCTGGCTTCTGCACTGATGTACAGTTTCCTTTGCTTATAGAGATTTCAGACATACTGATTAAGGACCCCTCGGCTCAATTTTGGCCTCATCTACATGATCTTCAAAGATCCTATTCACAAATGAGTCCACTTCTTAATAATATCTTCAAACGTCCTATTAACAATGGGTTCACTTCCACAGCACTTGAGGTTAGGACTTGGATATGTCTTTATGGGGATATGGTTCAGTCCCCAGCACCAAGTGATCATGAACATAAGATGGAACAATGGACTCCAATAATTGTAGCCACCACTCAGGAGAAGACAGTCTACACTTGATATATACTAAGAAGCAAATTGGAAATCATTGGTTTGGAATTGAAGTTGTTAGCCATGCCTACTTTGAATCTAAAGAACATTGCTGTGTGAAGAATAGTGTTGGAGGCACAAGCAAAGTCCATAGGTGGTGAAGAGAATCTGCCCATGATGCTGTTGGAACTGGCATGGGGGGGGGGGGGGGTGGCAATTCCTGGAGACAGCCCTGGGCCAAGAGTTTCTCTCTTCCACTGTCACAGACAGGGATTCATGGGTCACTGCCACTGTAGACCAGCTAGAAGCCAGCAGGAGACTCCAACACAGCAAGTTTGGAAACCTCTACTTGGTTCAGTATTCTATCCTTTTGTTCCTAGTTGGTTCATAGTATAGTTATCAGAGTGTGATCCAGGGCCTTTCAGGGGAGCCCGTGAAACTCTTGGGGGCTTTGTGAGGCTGATGTTATTTTCATAATCAGAGTAAGATATTACTTGCTTTTATAACTCTCATTCTCTTAAAATTACACAGTGTAGTTTTGCAAAGGTGTAATATATCAACAGATTCAAAGTAGAAGCAGGTATGAGAATCCAGATGTGTTTTATTAAACCAGGAAGTGAAGAGATTTATAAAAATACAAGAAACTGTAGAATATCATAAAATATTTCATATTAACATTTAATGACTTGATTATTTTGAAATGGCAATGAAAAATTTTCAATTTTAATTTCGAATATGGTAAATATTGATAAAATATAACTTGTGTTAAATAAAGAAGATTGGAGTAAACTACTCTGACCTCCCTGTCTGTTGTCATTCTTTCCTTCCCAGTCCAATATCCATCTTTTCTTGAAACTGGCTGTATCTGTTTATGTTTTCTTTCTCATTCTCCTACTTCTTTCTTCTCTACTAGCATTGTCCTCAGCCTACAAATATTCTGAAGCCTGCACTCTTAAAAAATAAAGCTTGTCAACCCTTTGGGTATCACTCCAACTCTCTCCTTTGACATTTGTTGCCTAACCTTGAAAGGATCCACCTCACTCATTTCTTTGTCATATTCTCCAT
Source organism: Dasypus novemcinctus (assembly GCF_030445035.2). NCBI lineage: Eukaryota > Metazoa > Chordata > Mammalia > Cingulata > Dasypodidae > Dasypus > Dasypus novemcinctus. The sequence continues at coordinate 19,836,118 of NC_080677.1, forward strand.
TCACTGTGTGTACTCACCTCTAAATATCTCTCAAGTTGCATTGAAACTTTCCTCACCAAAGTCACCATCACTTGCCATTTAGTGTGTGTGTATATCTGCATACACACACTTGTGTTTATTTATATAGTGTCTGTTCCATTTTTCTAACAAGAACATCAGTTCTATAAGGGCAAGGTCATTTTCTTGTTGTTGTTTATGGCTATATCTCAATAGCTTAGCTCGTAAGTACTTTAGTGACAAATGCTCCAAGTACTTACTGTACAAATGAATGGATAAATTTTGTTTGCCTGGATATCTTCTCATTTGTCAGAACTCCCTGTCGATGCTCCAGCCCAGTTAAGCTTCCATCCTAAATGTTAACGTCAACAGACATGCTCATATCAGCATTTATTACATTAGATGGTGATTTTTGTTCTGTGTTCTCTTGTAACATGATGGATTAAGTTCTCTCTGTTGATCCTTTAAAGACCAGGACCCAGTGCAGTGCCAGGCACATTACTAGCCTTCCATAAATAACCAGTGAATTTCTAGCATTGGCAATAGAGTGACGGATTTAGGCAAATAACTTTTACTGAATGTCAGCTAGAAGAGTATTCTGGGATTTCATTGTCTCACCTTTATTTTCTCCAGTGATAGAGGAAAGAAACGAGTGATTTTAACAAGCTTGAACTGCTAGCCTTCTCTGAAGGTGGGGTGGGGGGGCAGTCACTTGACCTGAGTTTTTTCATATTTCTGACTCCTAGCGCAGCTTACCTGCAACTATTCTCCACTCTCTATAAAGCTAAGGTGTCATTATGCATATGGCTGCTATTTATGTAGGCTCCATTTTTTCTTCTTAACTCAACTGCCATGGAGACTTGCATGTTGCTTGTGCAGTACATGACTTCCAAATGATTGTGCATGGAAGAGGGAAGAAGGTATCCACCAAGCAGGGTTTGTTTCACTGCTTCAGTGATTTGCCGGAAAGGATGCTTTTTTATCTTATATTAATAGAGAATATTGAGAAAATGGGGTCAGAGAGACAGTGCTTCAGTTCTCTGCCGGTGAGGACAGAGTATAAAGGTAGAAGAGTGGATGTGTCAATAAGATATGGATTTATGGATTCTCTTAGGTAGGGATCAGTACTCCCATTTCACAGATGAGTTCTTTGAGACTTTGAGATCAGATGACCTACACAGTCACATAGCACAGCCAGGAATCTGGTCTCCATGTTCAGGGCCCTGCTAATTTTTGCTTTATCATTGCCTGTCTGGCTTTATCTCTTGTGTCCTCATAGGCTGAGGCGCTCCTTTAAAAATAGGACCAAACTGGGTTCCCTGCTCATAGGGTTGCCAGTAAAATACAGGATACCCATTTGAATTTGAATTTCACACAAACAAATAATTTTGCAGTTGTAAGTTATGTCCCAAATATGTATTTTTTTTGCTAAATCTGGCAACCCTGCTGTGGCGGTTTGAAGTTATTTTATGAATGCCCAAAAGAGAAATACTATGTTCTTCTGGGTGTGATACCCTTTGATTGCATTGAATTCAGTTGATGGTCCTTTGATTAGATTTACAGGCATTATTTTGATAAGATTGCTTAGAGTTTTGATTGGACTATGTCAGTGAGTCAAGACTCAGGTTGAGTCTTTGCCCCCTTGTGGGTATGATATAAAGGGATGCTCACGGACAGAGAGACAGAGGAAACAGGGAGCCTGCATATTTGATTCTGCAATGTGAGATAGAGGATTGTTTAAGCATAAAGCCCCCAGGAGTCTAGGCCCATGGAGAAGCCAAGAGGAGATCAGCCTTGCCATATGCCTGATGGCTCACAACCCGATGTAGGAAAAGAATGGAATAGCTGAGACTGATACAGGAGGCCTGGAAAGAGACAAGCCCTATGTCTAGTTGCTCACAGCTGAGCTCCAAGAAATGGTAGAGACTCAAGGGAAAGGAGAAAACTAGGAAGAGATTGTCGGCCATCTTGCTTCACCATGTGGCAACGTGCCAGGATCAACAGTAGCTGACTTTGGTAAGAAAGCATCTCTTATGGTGCCTTGAGTTGGACTTTTCATGGTCTTGGAACTATAAGTTTTACCCCAAATAAATCCCCTTTATAAAAGCTAACACGTTTCTGACACTTTGCATAGGAACCCCTGTGGCAAACTAAAACACTTCTCTTCTATCTGCAGGGAAGCCCTATTTAATCACCTATTCTTTGTCTGGGTGGAGAAATTGCAGGATCTTGTTCATTGTCTGTCCGCTCAACAGTTAGGGGAATCACTCTTAATGAGTAAGGGAACATTGGGTTATTCTTTTTTTTTTCTATAACTTTTTTTTTCATTTTAAAAAAAGATTTTATTGGAGTATATTATTTATACATGAACATACATAAACAATAAGTATATAGGAAAGATTGTGACTTTACAAAACAAACATGTATAACATCATACAGGGCTTCCATACATCACCCCACCAACACTTTGCATTGCTGTGAAACATTTGTTACAAATTATGAAAGCATTGTCAAAATATTACTACTAACTATAGTCCATATCTTACATGTGGTGCATTTTTAAAATAATTTTTATTTTTAAAGAAGCTTTATTACATAAATGTTGCATAAAAAATATATATGGGATTTCCATATGACACACACCCTCCCTCTCCTGCACTTTCCCATGTTAACAACATCCTTCATTAGTGTGGTACAATTGATGAACCCATATTGAAGCATTGCTGCCAACCAAAGACCACAGTTTACATTATAGTTTACACTCTGTCCTGCACAATAATGCGAGTTATGACAAAATATACAATGGTCTGTATACATCACTGCAATGCAGGACCATTCCAATGTCCTGAAAAAGTCCTCATTTTACACCTATTCTTCCCTCTCCCATCCCTCAGAACCTCTGGTGGTCACTGCCTTTACACTGGTGATGAGTTCTTCCTTTGCTAGACTAATAATAAGTATATAGGAAAATAATATTAAGTCTACTTTAGTCCATTGTTTGTTTCCTGATCTTAGGATTTGGGGATGGTAATGTCTACTCCGCCTCTAATTGAGAGGGGGTTTAGATCCCATGGGGCAGATAGATGGAGCTATTTTGCTTGCAGTTTCAGACACTCTGTGTTCCTTGGGATAGGCATTGTCCATCATCATCTCCTTGTTAGTTGTCCTGGGTGAGTCCAATGGACTGGAGAATAGGTGTTGCATCTGTGCTGCAATTCAGGGCTCAACTGGCCCATGAACGGACCAAAGATTTAAGTCTCTGGGACATATATTTATCAAGCATAGTGCTATTATAGGTTTAAATAAAAGGGGCAGAAGAGCCATGTGTAGAGAACCTATAAATTAGTCTAACTCTGTTGCACGGGGGAGCATAAATTCCAAAGTAAGGCCCATGATGGGTGCCAAATTGCTGAGTTGTCTTCCCTGCTTATAGTTTCTGGATATCTCTAGAGCTCTCAGGAGCCCTGCTATTTGAGGCATTGTTTACTGTGACAGTCAATGAGATCCTGCTGAGACTTGCATAAGCGTAACCTCTGGAGTGACCTCCTGACTCACTTTGGTATCTCTTAGCCATAAAAACTCATTTTTATTTATGGTTTACCCCTTTTGGTCAAGTTTTTTTTTTACAGATGCATTGCTAGTTGGTTCTTGGTAATAATCTCTTGGTGCCAGGGAGGCATATCCCTGGGATTGATGTCCCATGCCAGGGGGAAGGTAGTGTTTTATATGCTAAGTTTGACTTAAGAGAGAGGCCACATTTGAGCAAGGAGGCTCTCAGGAGTAAATAATACTAGGCTAAGTTTCAGTTTCATAAGAAAGGGTTTATAAGTTCAATCATCAACATCAAGGGCCTGGCATAATGGCCTGTCTTCCTTCACTCAACATTCAGGGGATTCTGCTCTCTTATTAGAGAATGTAACTGAACCCCCTAGAATGGGAATTCAATATTCTTTTGGTTACTGTGTGGATCTCCACCCTGATTCCTATGTCTTTGAGACAAGCCCCAGGAGAACCCCTTCCCATGCATCCCCACATCACCGACACCCTGCACCAGTGATCCTTCCCTGCCACTGCTGTGACCATTCTGTGATCCAAAACCTCTCCAAAATGAAGCCAACAAAATAACTGAGTAAAATTAATGAGAAAATGAAACAATAATTTAAAAAATAACGAATAAAATACAAAAAATTTAAAACATTTGAAATAAACATTTTGACATTGTGTCTTTCATCACTATAAGATCTGTTGTCTTGTATGTATAGTGATATTTTCTTCCATATAGTCCCCCAGGGTCTTTTTTCATTTTATCTTCAAAGAAGCTTTAGGATAGAGAAAAGTCACATAGAGAATACAGGTGATTCCCATATACCCAATGCCTTCCACTTTCCCCCCTCTCCTTTATTAATAACATTTTACATGTGGATGGTACATTTGTTATAATTGGTATACAAATAGTGAAGCATTGTTTCTAATCATGGTATACATTATGGTTTACATTTTGGATCATATACTTTTATAAGTTTTGACAAAATTTTAAGTGAACTGTATCCATTATTGCAAGATCATGCTGAACAATTCTAATGCCCTAAAAATGTCCTGTGTTCCATCAATAGGATTCTTCTCAATGTCTTTCTTACTTTGCAGTGGTGGGTGTGATTTTCTCCTAGGAAGCATTGAGGGTTACCTCAAAGGCATCACCTATAAGGGAGCAGCGCCTCCCTGGTTCCATGGGGCAGTGTCAGCAACTGATCTCAGCCCAATCTCTGTCATTTATTAGTACAATAATGTAATTGTGCCTCTTTTCACACATAGGAAAGCCTGCATAGCTGGTAGAGTAATTGTGGTAATTTCCTCTGTTAAGCCCTTGGTATTTGTCAGGATAGGGCTGGCTCCCAAGAGGCTTCACAGGCATTATCTTGACTTGTTCATTAGTAGTTTATTCATTTACTCATTCAACTTCCTTCCTCCCCACCTCCTTCCGCCCTCCTTCCTTCCATTCCTTTTCTTCCTCCTCCTTTATGTCCTCTCCTTTTTTCTTCCCTTCTTCCCTTCGACCTTCCTTCCTTCCATTCTTTCTTCTTTCCTTCTGTCATTCATTCAACAACTGTTCATGGCATTCTATAGTAAATGAGTCTGTGTCCTAAGGCTGGTTTTCAAGAGGAAATTTAGAAGATGATATTCCCAGCTTTAGCGACCGTGGTCAGTATCCCAGAATTCTTGGCAGTTGACTTGTGCTGATCAAACTCATGAGAGGATAAAACATATAAACCAGAATGTAAATTGCTTGTTCACAGTGGGGTCATCACCCTTCCCAGAGGATTCCGTTTCTTAGTATCTATATACCCAAAAGGGAGGACTGGTATGAACACCTGTAATTGACAGGGCCAGAAGCTGGGACTACGGCCTAGGGACTCAGAGGGAAGCCCCAGGAATAAGGTGACTTACCTCAATGACATGCAGTTGTGAAACTTGGCATGCTAAGTTGGTACATTTGTCCACAGTGCTATTCATTCTTTTTGATCCTTGTGGGTTTTTAAAAATTAGTTTTTAGATGTTCATTTTTTAAAAAAGCATAATAAAGTTTTACATTGGAAGCATATACTCTCCCTATTCCTGCTACACAAAAATCTACCCTGAAATTAACTCACACTGGTAAAGTGGACTTGTATGTCCACTGCAAGTAAATAGGATAGAAGGTAACCACCCTATAGACATTTTCTTTAGATATAATAATAGCTAATAGTTATAGAGAGCATATTGTGAGCCTTATATGTATGATTTCATTTGGTTTCTCAAAGCAACCATGTAAAGTAGATAATATTATTTACATTTTATAGATGAGAAAACTCAGTTCAGAGAGCTTATGGGACTAGCCCAAGGCCACACAGCTGTTGTGTGGCAAGGTATAGAATCTGTCTCCAAGTACCATGTTCATAGCCATATACTATGTTACCTCCTACATTTTACTTATGTTAGACTCAGTGAAGAGTTAAGTGGAGGGCTCTCAGGCATGAGCCCCGGGGTTCTGTCCCATTCCCTTAGCCTTTCTTTAGAAATAAAAGTAGAAAAGTACAATGAGTGACTCTCTACTTCATTCTTTTGCCTTTTGTGTTATCTATCCTGAGCTGATGAATAAGACAGAGATCATGATTGGGGATCAAATTTGTGCTCCAAATGATTTCCTGGAAGGCCCTAGATGGTTCATTCTAGGTACTCTCAGATGGATACATATGAAAACAAGAAAAAATATCCAAGACAGAATGGCCACACCTTATAAGGAAAATTGCCGTAATTTAAATATCTGAAGATATTAAATCAAACATTTGAAGGACTGTCATTTGGAAAAAGGATTCATTCTGCCCTGGAGAGCTGAACTAGGAGGACCAATGAAAAGATATTGTAAGACTGAAGAGTGCAGCTCTTATTAGAAAGTTGGTTTTTGTCCTTCTCTATTGAATTAGAACTTTTCCAAAGTGGGATTGGCTCTTTTGGAAGATTTTGAACTCCCCAGCATTGGATGGTCACTTCAAAGGCATGTGATGAAAGAGCTTTGGTTCTCTGGTTGGGTCCTTTAGAACTTGAGATATTGGAAAGAGCCAAGTCTCAATAGGTGTTTAGAAACTCTAGTGGCAGCCTAGCCCAGAAGGCTATATAATGGTGGTCAATTTAGAAGGTTCTTTGTAAGAGTCATTAAGGGAAAATGAATGAAAACAACAGCAATGGACTGAGAAGGTTGTGCGGGAGAGCGTGCCTTTGCTACTACATCCATTTCAGGTTAGGAGAAGACTAGTTGGACAGTCATCTCCACTGTTTGCCCAGACTGGAAGTGAATGGCACCCAAAAACAGGATGGACGTGGCGAGTGGCAGCTGGGTCCAGGGCCAGTAGGTGGAAAGAGCTTCAGGCTGCACTTAAAAGACTTCCCTTACAATTCAGGCTTTGATACTTCATGTCCATGCTCCATTTTATACGTTTAGAAACATTTTAAACATTAATATTCAATTACACAAATATTCATGAGTATATTCTCCAGATTACAAAATCAAATTATTATAGGTAAGGCTAAAGTATTTTTTTGTTCTCTATTCCCAGTGCCCAGTGGAGAGTCTGCATAGAGTAGGTGAAGAAATGCAACAGGAAACCTGGCTTGTACATTTACTTCCACTTTTCACTCCTTGTGAAATATTTTCATAATGATTTCTGTCAAGGTAATAGTAATGAGTAATCACAGATTTTGGAAAGCCCAGGAGAAGATAGAATTAAAAAAAAAAAAGGGCCCCTATCATCCTACCACTAGTGTTGGTAACCGCTCCAACCATTCCTTTATTTATTCCGTAAATATTGACTTATTTTTGTAATAAGGGCTTTCTTTTATTTGTTTGCTACATTTTGTGGACCAACCATTTTTCTCTCATATAAGTGGCAAAGACTGTGTGAACACCAGCTGCTGATTGTTGATTCTCATTTCAGCTTTCCAAATCTTTTAATTAGAGGTAATGAGAAAAGCCGTAGTCTGGCTGGAATTCTAATTTTTAGTGTTGTTTTGAGTGTCTGGCCGTGTCTTGAGGTTTCTCGGTGGCTGAGTGGGGCCTTCGGAGAGGGTGAGCCGTCATCTCCCTGCCAGATGCTGCCTGGGGCAGAAGCCCTGAGTCTTGGTGGGATTTTTTTTTATTTATTTATTTGAGAAGTTTTTGTAGGTTTACCAAAAAGTCATGCATAAAATACAGAGTTCCCATGTACTTCTCTATTATTAATACTGTACATTTGTTACAATTCACGAAAGAACATTTTTATAATTGTACCATTGACTGTTGTCCATTGTTTCCAATTGGGTTCATTTGATAAATCACATTCTCAGTTGCAGTTATTACACCTGTAAGTGCGTGCTAGGAAAAATAAAGCACTGCATCAGCGCTGCCGTCTTGCACATATGTGATGTCAAAGTTAATAGGAGTGTATGTGATAAATTAACATCAGTCACTGTGGGGAAGAAAGGCAATTCAGTAATATTGCTAAGATGGGGCTGACTACTCATGAAAGAAAACCAAACCAAACCAAACGGCTTCAGAGCCTTGCCTCACACCTTGTGTCAAAATAAATCCCAGAAGCAGCTTGACATCGTGCTTGTGAAACTGCCACCTACCAACACCACTGAAACCTCCACTTACCCACTTTTCAGAGTAGCTCCCCCCTTACTGGTTGTAGAAGCTTCTAGAAACTTTCATTCAAATGCCCACCTCTTCATGTTTATTTGTGGGTCGCTTGCTGCTTCGGGAGCTGTTACTGTTTCTGAAGCCGGCTCTAACCAGTTCCAGTCACAGCATGCTGGGCCTCCCTTTTAGGACCAAGTATAATTGTAACAGGGCATGCTTCATTTAACCCCATCTTTCCCAAACTGGATTGGCCCACATCATCCTTAGCCATGCCGCTCAGCTTCCTTTCCCAAACTGGATTTGCACAAGTCATCTCACCCCATCCTTAGCCCCTTCCTTAAGCCCACCATCCCCAAAAGTGCCCATTTTGTTCGGGAAGGCTGTTCTGAGGCTTGCCTCCAGTCTTCTTGCTGGCTGACCATGCAAGAAACTCTTTCTTTTCTCAAAATCCTAGTGACTCAGTATTGGCTTTTATGTGCATCTGGCAAACGGGCCCTTTGGGTGGTATCATTTGGGCATTGAGCCCAGAGCCAGCTGCCTGAGTTCAAATCTTATCTCCTCCTACCTGTGTTACTCAGGTCAAGTTTCTTAATCTCTGTGCACCTCATTTTTCTCATTTGTAAAATAGGGATATTAATAGTAGATACCTTAGGGTTTTTGTGAGAATTAAATGTTGCTATATATTAGTTAACCATTTAGAACTACAATGTAGAATAGTACCTAGCATAGAGCACGTTCTACAGAGTTGTTTGCTATTATTATTGTTATGATTTAAAGAATTAAATGCTTTTTGTTTAAAGAAACCATAAAACAGCCAGGAGGAAATGTAAATTAAAATTTATCAGAGCTTAGAATGGGGAAAGTCTCCCAAAGCATGCAATCAGTGCAAGAAACCACAAAGGACAAATAGATTTAACTCATAAATATTGAATATCTGTATTGTATAGGTCAACAAAGCAAAAACAATACTAAAAAAACTAAATAAAAACAATATTTGTAATATGTTTGACAAATAACGTGTTAATAACTAGGCTTCAAGCTCAGTTTGGTATGACACCAAAACTCATGCCTTGGATTTATGTTATATTAGATTTAAGTTCAAAATTATGCATGCACACTTATGTGAATGTATGTAGGTATATGTGTTTATATTTCTTTCCTGCTTGTTCCGTAAAATATTTAAATCAGCTTACATGTGGTAATGCAGAAAGTACAAAATAGCAAATATTAAAAATAGGAATAAGGAAGAAAAAAGTAGAGTAAGGACTGAAGCTGAGCCACAGTTTAGCTGGGATGGACAGTGACTGAAGAAAGTTTGAACATTTCATAACTCAGTATTCATAAGCTAGATCTGCTTAATTACTTTGTGGAGGTACAAATAGTTTAGAGACTGAGACCAACAGAAATTTCTCCTTGGAGTCTTCAAAAGAGGGTATTTATTATATGACAATGAATAACAATCCTGACTATCTTGTCAATAAACATAGTGATGCATTTCATCAACTCTTGATACAGGCGGATGACACCATACCAAAGCAGATGCAGTGAAGCAATTCCTTGGAGTTGAGGATGGGGACATTGTGAAGCAGTTCAGATACACTCAGTTTCAAGGGTTTGCCCTCAGAACCCTGGCCCGCCCACCCTCTGCTCTCTTGTGTCAGGCGGCCTGTGGCGTCAGTTCTTTTCCAGGTGGCATTGGCCAGTGGGAGGAACTGGTGGGAGATTGGAGGGTGGGTGTAAGGGAGAAACTGGGTATTTCTTGCCCTCCTGACTCACCTTGGGTGGCTCCTTGAGCAGCAGCTGTGTCTTCTCCCTGGCTCGGGCTTTCCGTGGACTGGCTCACTGTGGTGCCAGCTTCCATCACGTGACCCTGGGCTCGTTAGTAACATCATCTCCATTTGACTCTCTGGCTCAGGTGTGGGAACAGCTTCCTGAGGTTGCTAATCCTTGGAATACCACACTGTCCCTTTTGCTTTTCAGTTCCTCCATCCCCTATACTGTACATCCTTGAGGTGGGTTCTGTTTTCCTGACTGAGAACGACATCAGATCTCAACTGACCACAGATTCTGGAGGAGATTTTGGATGATGATTGATGATCTCACTAATCAACCAACTGAAGGAAATGAGAAGCTTGAAGTCTGGCCTTGCCGTCTACTCTCCATTGCTAATGTGGAATCCATTGTTTGTTTTACAAATTGTTCTACTTTGTATTACATTTTGAATATGCTTCTTTCACCAAAAGGCCACTTTTAGGTTAAGATCGAGGTTTGCCCATCAGACTTGGAGTCCTGGGCCTCCAATTTCCAGGACTCATTAGGGCAATTTCCAGGCAGGCTGCAGTGTTATAATGTATGTGAACATCTATTTGCACTGTGCACATTGTTAAGTAAAATTTGTGCTGTCACAGAGAATTACCATTTATATTGAAGAAATAGAATTCATTTGTTTCAGTCATTTATTTCCAAAAAACTTATTACCTTACAGATCTAACATAATTGGAACATATTGGTTTTCTGTTGAATGAAAATTGCTTCCATTTCTGTATTAATAAATTAGAACGTATAATAAATACCTCAAAAGCTATAAAGGCAACTTGTCTATCACCTTTAGTGTTCTGGTCAGGCTAATCATAGCAGGTACTCATAATCAGCTTCTGGCAATGATTTCTCTGTTAGTACCTCCCCAGCTGACAAACCCCAGAGCTGAGACTTGCCTCTTACCCCAAGCTCTTTTCAAACCTCACCTCCCCGCAAATTTATTTCCAAAACACCTTTCATATATCTGTATATCTAAAATGTACTATTTTATTAGAAAATGGAAGAAAGTAATGCTATCCCAACCATTATTCTTCTTTATGCTGTTTGTTTTCCAGTTTTTCCCATTCCATTTCTTTGCTTTGCACTAATGGAAGGTACTTGCATCACATGTTTATGTTTTCTTGTATAATGTGGAGCTTGTATTTATTTCCTTCAGGTATAAATATATAAGCACACAGAGACAAGATTTGTGGTACATATTGATATAAATACACATATTAGCTTAAGCTGCTTATGTTAAAATGTTAGCTAGTAGAGAATTGTGGGAAGATGGCAGAGTAGGTAGCTCCAGGAATCAGTTCCTCTACCAAAACAACTATTAAAGAGGCAGGAACTGTCTGAATCAACTATTTCAAAACCTTTGAGTCCAGTAGAACACTGTACAATATCCAGGAAAGGATGAAAGGAGACGGCTGATAAATTATGGTAAATACTAATAAATTGTTGATCCTCCACTGTTGCATCAGGCACGGGGGATCTGACCTCTGGAGTAGCTTGCTGGTGCCAGAGAGGGACATGGAATACTGTAACCTTTCTCAGAGATGCAGAGAACAGTTAAAGGCTGTGTTTTCTGGACAGGGGCTGAGTTAAGAAAGTTAAGCTTTGGGGAGCTATGGAAGAAGCCCCTGGTGCCATTCCTGGCTCCTCCCTTATCCACTACCCAGAGCAGACTGGAGTAGGCCAGCTCTACCTTTATGGGTCCCTGGTCATGTTCTGGCTGAGAAAGACTGACTTGGGAAACTCTTCTCCATATGGGGAAAAAGCAGTGTGAGACAAGGTAAGCAGTAGAGCCCCTAGGAGAGAGTGGAATCTGTTTCCTGGGAGGTGGAGTGGGCATTCACACTCCAGGAACTTAGGGGAACTCTTAAGGCTGCCAGCAAGCACAAGCCTAGGATAAGATACTGGCACAGAAAAGACAGTACTTTGCATTTGTCTTGGGCTGACCTTCCTGATAGAAGGGCTAAAACTCTGATGAAGAATACCAGCCAATGCAAAACCAATTTGCAAAGATGGTGAAAGGTGTGATATTTGCTTAGGGTTGCTTGGTTTTCTTAGCCCCTGATACTCAAGAACATCTCTCTCATATTTCTAGCTGGTTAAATACTCAAGAAACAGAAATCTCGGGGAATAAACCCCGGAGTTAACATTAAAAAATGTACAGTGTGCAACAAAAAATTACAAGACAAACATAGAAACAGGAAATGATGGCCCATCCAAAGGAAAAGGATAAACATCCAGGAAACACTAATGAAGGAGACAAGACAATGGACATACCAGACAACAACTTTTAAAAAAAGATAGTATGCTCAAGGAGATGAAGGAAAATACAGAGAAAGAGCTAAAGGATATCAGGAAAATAATGAATGAGCAATAAAAAGAAAATTTAAAAAGTAACCAAACAAAACTACTGGTATTGAAGACCTTAATAACTGAAATGAAAAATTCCCAGGAGAATTTCAACAGCAGACTGGAGATGGCAGAAGAAAGAATCAGCACACTTGAAGACAAGACACTTGAAGTGAATCAGTCTAAGAGCAGAAAGAAAAAAGCAATATAAAAAGCAAAAATAACTTAGGAGTCCTCTGAGATACCAAGTGTATCAATTTTTGCATTATGGGGATCCCAGGAGGACAAGAAAGGGAGAAGGGGCAAGGGCAGAAGGAATATTCAAAGAAATAATGATGCTGAACTTCCTAAACTTAGCAAAAGACATGAGTATGTACACCCAGGAAGCCCAGAGAACACCAAACAGGATTAACATGAATAAAAATACACCGCTCATATATTGATCACAGTGTTGAATGCAAAGAACAAGGAGAGAGTTATAAAAGCTGCAAGAGAAAGGCAATGTGTTATATATACATTGTCATAGTTATTGCACCTGTAAGGGCACACTAAGAAAAGTAAATGGAGTCCCATTTAGATTGAGTGCCAGTTTCTCATTAGAAATCATGGGTACAAGAAAGCAGTGGGTTGAAATACTTAGTGTTGAAAGAAAATAATTACCAACTGAGAATTTTAAGCCTAGTGAGATTTTCTTTCACATAGGACATTCCCAGATAAACAAAAGCTGAGGGACTTCATAACCACTAGACCTGCCCTACAAGCAGTGCTAAAGAGAGTTCTTTAGACTGAAAGGTAAAGATGCAAGACAGTGATTCAAAGTGATGTAAAGCAATAAAGACTGCAGGTAAAGGTAATCATATGGGTAATTATAAATGCCAGAACTATGTGTTCTATTTTTTTGGTATGTAACTCTACTTTTTACTTCCTCCAGGTGCTAAAAGGCAAATGCATAAAAAGTAATGATGAATCTATGATTTTGGACATCCAGTGTACTAAGATATAATTTCTAACAAGGGAAAAATAAGGTGGAGGGATGGAGTATAGAAACAGTATAAGCGTATGCTACTGAAGTCAAGTAGATATCAAATCAAATATGATTGTTACGTATCTAGGATGTTAAATTTTAACCACAGGGTAACCACAAGGAAAATATAAGAAAAATATATACAGTTAGAAATGAGAAGGGACTCAATATGGTACAATACAAAAAATCAAATATTAAAGTAGATTTTATCAGAGAAGTTGAATGGCAAAATGTTAAAATGGAACAAAACGAAACAGCAAAATGGCAAAAGAAAGTCCTGAATTATCATAGTGACTATAAATGTAAGTGGATTAAACTCTCCAGTCAAAAGGCAGAGAATGGCAGAATGGATGAAAAACCATGACCCTACTATATGCTATTTTCAAGAGACTTTGAGTTCAAACACACAAGTGGGTTGAAAGTAAAAGGATGGATAAAATATATCGTACAATCAGCAACCAAAAGAGAGGTGGGATAGCTATACTTACATATAAAAGACTTTAAGCCAAAAACTGTTGCACGGGACAAAGATTGTCATCATATACTGATAAAGGGGTCAATTTAACAAGACTATGTAACAATTATAAATATTTATGAACCTAACAGCAGGACCCTAATATATATGAAGCAAATCTGCAGATTTGAAGGGAGAAATTGTTCTATTAGTTTAATAGGAAGAGAATTTAATATATCACTTTTCATTAATGGGTAGAACATCTAGACAGAAGATCAGTAAGAAAATAGAAGACTTAAGCAATATTCTAAATGAACTATACCTAACAGACATATATAGAATACTTCACCCAACAACAACAAAAAACACATCCTTCTCAAGAGCACATGGATCATTCTCCAGGATATACCATATCTTAAGTCGCAAAACAAGTCTCAAGGAAGTGAAACAATATTGAAGTCACACAGTGTATTTTCTCTGACCATGGTGGAATGGAACTAGATATCAATAACAGAGAGAGAAATTGAAAATTCACAAAATGCAGAAGATAAATAAAATAGAGAATGAAAAAATAGAATCAGTAAAACCAAAAGTTAGTTCTTTGAAAAGATCAGTAAAATTCACAAACCTTTATCTAGACTGATGAAAAAGAGGAGAAAGGGCACAAAAACTAAACTCAGAAATGAAAGGAGAACATTACTACCAATCCCACTGAAATAAAAAGAAGTATAAGAAGATACTATGAATAACTGTACAGCAACAAACTAATCTTGATGAAATGGACAGATTCCTAGAAACACACAAACTACCTACAATGACTCGTGAAGAAATAGATCTCAACAAACAAATAATTAGTGAAGATATTAAATCAGTAATTATAAAAAACCTCCCAACAAGAAAAAGCCAACATCTAGATGTCTTCACAGGGGAATTTTACTGAACATTCCAAAAAGAATTAACACCAATTCTGCTCAAACTCTTGCAAAAATTGAGGAGGAGGGAATACTCCCTAATCTATTCTATGAGGCCAATATCACCTTTATACCAAATCCAGACAAAGATACCAAAGTAAAGAAAATTATAGATCAGTATCTCTTATGAATATAGATGCAAATATCCTCACCAAAATACTAGCCCATGAAATCTAATAGCACATTAAAAAAATTATGCACCACGACTAAGTGAGATTTATCCCAGTTATGCAAGGTTTCTTCAACATAAGGAAATTGATCAATGTACTACATCAATAGAATGATGGAAATAAACACATGGTCATCTCAATTGACACAGAGTAGGCATTTGACAAAATCCAGCACCCCTTGTTGATAAAAACATTTATAAAACTAAAAACAGAAGGAAACTTCATCAACATGATAAAGGGCATATATGAAGAACCCTCAGCTAATATCATGCTTAGTGGTGAAAGACTGAAAGTTTTCCCTCTAAGATCAAGAACTAGACAAGGATGCCCACTGTCAACCACTGTTATTCAGCATTGTACTGAAATTTCTAGTCAGAGAAATTAGGCAGAAAAAAAAAAAAGTAATAAAAAGGAAGAAACGAAACATTCCCTATTTGCAGATGGCATCCTATATATAGAAAATCTTGAAAATTCCATAACAAAGCTCCTAGTGCTAATATATATGAATTCAGCAAAATGGCAGGGTACCAGATCATAACCCAAAAATCAGTAATGTTTCCATGTACTTGTAATGAAAAATTGGAAGAAGTCAATAAAAAAAATTCCATTTACAATAACAACTAAAATAATCAAATGCTTAGGAATAAATTTAATCAAGGATGTAAAAAACATGTACACAGAAAACTACAAAACATTGCTAAAAGCAGCCAAAGTAAACCTAAATAAATAGAAGGGCAGTCTGTATTCATGGATTGCATGACTAAATACTGTTAAGATGTCAGTTCTCTCTGAGGCAGTTTGAAGTTTTTGTGGACCCCAGAAAATCCTGTTCTTAAAGCAAATCCACTCCTGTGCTTGAAAACCTATTGTGGGTGGGACATTTGATTAAATTACTTCCGTTAGGGCCTTTGATTTTACTGTGGGACCCAGGGTGAGTCTTAATTCTCTTACTGAAGTCTTTATAAATGGAGGAATAAAAAGCCACAGACACAAAGAAGGCCACAAGGAAAGAGAAGAACCCAGAAGCTGAGAGAGAAGGCCGTGGGAGCCAGAAGCTGAAAGGAAGCCGCTTTAGCAGAAGCTGAAGGCAAAGAGGCATGAAGGAGAGGGGAGAGAAGAGCCACGCCACCATTGAGCCCTGCCATGTGCTGATAGCTTCTAGCTGCAGCACATGGAAAGGAATCTCCTGATGATGCCTTGATCTGGACACTCTCACGGCCTCAGAACTGTAAGCTTTTAATCTAATATATCTCCACTGTGAAAGCTAGCCCATTTCTGATATATTGTTCATATTACCTTTAGCAAGCTAAAACACTACCCACAGTGTTTTACAGATTCAATACAACCCCAATAAAAATTCCAACAACCTGCTTTGCAGAAATGAAATTGTTAGTCATCAAATTTCTATGGAATGGTAAAGGGCCCCGAATAGCCAAAGCCACTTTGAAAAAGAAAAATGAAGTTGGAGCACTCATACACTCTGATCTTAAAACATATCACACAGCTACAGTAGTCAAAGCAACATTGTTCTGGCAGAAGGACAGACATGTAGACAAATGGAATTGAATTGAGAGCTAAGAAATCAACCCTTACATTTATGGCTGCTGGATTTTTGAATGGGGAGACCATTCAACAAATGGTGCTGGGAAAATTGGCTTTCCATTTGTAAAATAATTGAGGTGGGTATCTACCTCACAATTTCTACTAAATAAATTCTTAGTGGATCAAAGACCTGAATATAAGAGCCAGAACTGTCAAACTCCTAAAAAAAACCATAGAGAAATGTCTTCAGGACCTTGTGTTAGGCAATGATTTCTTAGTCTTTATACTCAAAGCATAAGGAACAAAAGAAATACTTAGATAAATGAGACCTCATCAAAATTAAAAACTCTTTTACTTCAAAGAACTTTATTATGAAAATGAAATGAAGGCCTTAACAATGGGAAAAATAGCTGATAAGGGTTTAATATCCAGAATATATAATGAAGTCCTTCAATTCAAAAAAAGAAGCCAATCAACCCAAATAAAAAATGGGCAAAAGACTTGGATAGACATTTCCCCTAAGAAGATACTCAAATTGCCAAAAGCACATGAAAAAATGTTTAATGTCATTAACCATCAGGAAAGTGCAAATCAGAACAACAATGAGCTACCATATCACCACTACTAGAAGTCATACTATTTTAAAAAAACAGAAAATGACATATATTGGAGAGGATGTGCTGAAATGGGAACATTGATTGCTGCTGGAAGTGTAAAACGGTGCAGCTGCTGTGGAAGAAGCAGATCCTCAGAAATTTAAGCATAGAATTACCATATGATTTAGCAACCCAAGTTCATAGCAACATTATTCACAATTGTTAAAACATGGAAGGTACTCAAGTTTCCATCAACCTATAAATGGATAAACACAATGGGGTTATACACACAACTGAACATTATTCAGACATAAAAAGGAATGAGATTCTGATACATGTGACAACATGGATGAACCTTGAAGATAACATGTTGAGTAAAATAAGCCAGACACAAAGAAACAAATATTGAATGATCTCACTGATATGAAATAATTAGAATAAGCCAACTCCTCAGAGTTACCATGGGACAGAGTTGGGTAGGGAATAGGGAGTTAAGGCTTAAAATGTTGAGTTTCTATTTGGGATGATGGAAAATTTGGTAGTGGTTGGTGGTGATGATAGCAAATTGTGAATGTAATTAACAGCCCTGAATTACATATTAGAATGTGGTTACAAGGGGATATTTTACATTGTATATTTGTTACTGGAATAAAAATTTTTAAAAATCCATGGAACTTCAGAATCCAGTGAACCCTATGTTAAACCATGGGCTATAGTTAATAGTACAATTATAAAAATATGCTTTCAGCAATTATAACAAATATACCACCCTCATGCAGGTTTTAATATGGTATATAGGAACACTGTATTTTATTCATCGTTTTTCTGTCAATCCACAGCTTTCCTAAAAAATAAACCTTAAAAAAAATGTTAGCACTAGAAATTGTTTACGATAATTTTTAAAAATTTCTTTTTATAATTGTAAATTGTATAATATGACATCATACTTAGTTCACCAAGTTTGGGACATTTCTTTTTCTTTTTACAGTTATGATAATATTTGTGTACAAAATCATTTGTGGGTGGCAGACTTTCCTTCAGAAGCACAAATTATTTCTTAATGTTCGTATTTGGAAGGTTTTATTTATCAAGAATATTAGCTGAGGGTTTGATTATGAAATGATATTACTGTTTTGAAGTGTAATGTTAAAATGCTGATATCCTAGTGGCATCCTTTTTGGTTAAGTGCATGGACTTTGTTGTAATTTAGATCTGAGTTTGAGTCTCATCTCCACTCAGGTGTGTGACTTTAGGCCTTCTACACTCCAGTTTCTGTAGAATTCATTAATAATAGCATCAATAAAACAGATTGTTCATAGCTGTGCTGCCCAATACTGTACCCACTAGCCATGTGTAGCTACAGAACCCTTGAAATAGGGCTCTTAGAAGTGAGATGTGCTCTAAGTGTAAAATACACACTGGATTGGACAAGTTAGTACAATATAGAATGTAAAATAATGTCAGTTAGTAAGTATTTTATATTGGTTACATGGCAAAATAATATTTTAGGAATATTGGTTTAATTTTACTTATTTTTTAAAAATGTGACTTCTAGAACATTTGAAATTACACATGTGGATCACATTATGTTTCTATGGGGCAGTGCTAGTGTAAAGGTTTCAGTGTGGTAACACCTGTAAATTACTTGGCACAGTACCTGGCACATGGTTAGAATTTAATTAACAATTTTTTTTTTGTCTTTTTATTTTAGTAGAAGAAATAATCGTTATCATGAGTGTTTCAGCAGCTCTGTGAGTAGCTTGGTGTACAAGAGGGAAGAACAAGAGAACATTCCTTAAGACGTGCAATAGAGCAGAAAGGACAAACAGGACAAAAGTGGGTGAATAGAAAACCAAGGCATAGTCGTTGGACAGTAGCGAGTATATCCAGCCTCCGGCTTTTTCCCACGGATGTTGGAGCTTGTTTTAGATGTAGAAACAACAAATACCAGTTTAGATGAATTCTTCCCAGGGATCCAGGAGGGAGCTAGCAATAACCTCTCTAGTGCCTTAAAGAGAGAAAAGACTTTTTTTTGACTTTTCAAAAGTGGTCAAGTCTAGATGAAAGAGAGAACAGACTCACAGTTTTGGGGGCCTTCTAAAGCAGCCTCTGAGAAGTGGTCTATCCTCTGCCGCTTGCTGGTGGTCTCTGTTCATAAAGATGGCTTTCTATGAAGCCTGTGACGCGAATCCCTTTTTTCTTAAGTGTTTTAAAAGGAAAGTGACGATTTCACAAATGTTGCTTTAAATTCTACTTTGGTGTTTTTGGACCTATTAGCATTTTCTCTTCTGAACAAAACTGTGTTTTACAAAAAACTGATAAAGATAGGGGAAGAGAGAAAAATGGACATTGACTTGTTGGCAGGGAGGGCAGTTTGGAGGTCGGCGTCCCTGTGACCGTTTGTCTCCCCCCTCCCCACATACTAACTTCAGAAGCATGAACATCAGCACTTGGGGAAATGTGGCTGGAAATCCTAAATAAAATGATAGAATAAATTTATATATAAAAATTTATATAACCAGAATTAAATTATATAACCAAATTAAATGATATTTTAAAAGAACCATTGACCAGGACAAAAAACATGCGGTTTTATTTTTTTCTTCTAAGTATGACATTTGTGGATGAAACTTTCATTTAGTATGATGGGGTTTTTTTACCATCCCAACCCCCAAATACCTGTTTTTAACTCAAAGTGTTGTTTTAGAATAGTGTCAATTATGTAGTGTTAATATAACCTATAACAGGAATATGTCAAATTAGACATTCAGGTAATAGTCTCAATGGAAACAATAAAATTGAACACTATTCATGATTTAAAAAAAATACTTACAGTACTAGAAACAGAATTATATATCTTTACATAATTCCAACGTAATAGCCACCATTATACATATGATGAAACTAAAAGCATTCTAAATAAAACCTTGGCCAAAATAAGGGTAACCTCCTGTTATCATTATCATTATTTTACGTCGTTTAGGAAGTTTTGCCTAATGTTGTAACACATGAACCAGAGTCCATGGTCTATCTATTGAAAAGGATTGGAAAGGAGAGCAATGATCATGTCTTGTAGATGGCAGTTCCATTTCAGGCTCCTTTAGGTACGTAGAGTGAGCTGAGTATCTGAGGGCTTCTCTTCTCATGCTTGCATCTGCGAGGGGCTCCTCGTTCTGTGCCGGCCCCCTTGGCTCTTGGAGGTGGCCTTGCGGTGGAGCTTGTCTCTCACCGTCCTTGGGCACCATGCCCTCTAGCCCCGAGGGCCACATGCTCTGCACACCTCTCACCTTGCCCCCAGCTCTGTTGGGGTCCAGGCTGCTTCCAGCTTGGGGGCTCAAGGGCTTTCCTCTGCAGCTGCTGTTCTGTCGGGCTCTTCCACAGGCCTTACTTCTCCCACAAGGCCCCGGGAAGTGGACCCCAGTCTGTGCTAGTCCCTTATCGCCCTGTAACAGATACAGAGGTTCTGTTCCTCATCCCCACCTGAGATCCAGGTGACGGTGTGTGGGGAGCCCTAGACCACTGTGTGCCCTTGATTTTGCATTTAGTGAACAACTGGGGGAGATAGTTTAACTCAACTGCATATTTAATTTAATTTCAAATGCTCAGAATTTATTCTAATGAAATAGAGAAATCACAGAACACCCACAGAGAGAATATTCCTAAAGTGTTATTTATTACTGTGAAAAATTGGAGGCAATCTAAATGCTTATCAATAAGGGATGATTATGTCAGTTGGGGTCCACTCATATATTAAAAAATTATGGGGTGATTAAAACTTAGGTTTGAAAAATGTGTGGTAAGCTGATAAAATTCACATAGTTTTGAGTAAACTATGATCCTGGTAATTTAAAAAATAAGCAAACCAGTAGTGCAATGAAAATTAAAAAAAAAAAAGAATGAAAATGCCAGAAGGCTAAAGGTGGGTTTTTGCTCGTTTTTGAGATAAGGAATTTTTGTTTCCTTTGTGCTTTCCATGTTTTCTGTAACAGAGGTATAATGGGAGTATTTATAGCTAAATCATAATCATTCCCCGAATATTTTGGGATTATTTTTATTGTTTTCAAATAATGATTTACTTAGAAATTTGTGTATTATTGCTCTTCTCAAGGTGTTTTAAAGCCAAGGATTATGTATTCATGTATATCATTCAACAGATATTTATTGATAACCCCTTCATCCCTCTATAATCCCCCCATCCCCCATATACACACTTAAGAAGCAGACTGTGGAGCTCACTGGTTTAGAAGTTCAAACTCTAGGATCAGACTTCCTGGTGTCAAATCTGTTACTTTTCAGTTGTGAAACTTTTGTCAAGTTATTTAACGCAGGCTTTTATGGCGCTCATAACCTCTTGGCAAAGTGTGACATGGATACTTAGCAAATACCATGAAATGAAATAATTTGATCATGACATGTTTATTACTAGCGTCTGTCTAGTAAATTTTCAAATTGTATTCGAGAAAAGTGATTGAAATGTACAAGTGAAATAAATCAATGAAAAAGGATTGAAAGTCTTCTTCTCTAGAATATTGTCAGGCTCTTCTAGGTCATTTATATTACAGTTAACAAAACTGTCCTTGAGTGAGCCATGGAACTCATCCATCTGCTCATTCATTCATTCAATATTTAATGAACATCTAATAGATATAGTGCGGGGCCTGAAAAAAATTTCTTTCTAATTATTTTTCCTCAGAAAATAGATTTTAATTCAAATAGGAAAACATAAAATGCTTAACAATTGCTTTTCTAACCAGGTGTAAAAAATGTAGTTGAACTGGACATGCTTTTATTGAATTCAGATATTGATGACTATGACTGGTAAGAAATTATACAAAAGCTGGCTTGAGCTGATTTACTAATGATGGCTTTAAATTCCACAAATGAAGCTTTTTTCTGAAAAAGAGGAGGAAGAGTAGGCATGAAGACACACCCCTTGCTTTGTTGAGCTTTGCTTGTTTATTCCTTTTGCTGCTATATCCTTATAATGGAAAAACCAAAAATAAAAGATGCTTCTGTTTTTCTCTCCCGTTTCTCTTAGCCTTCCACTCCTCTAGCTCTATACTCCCTTCCCCTCCCTTCCTCCACTCTTCTCTCTCTCTTTTCTTTTTAGGAGGTACCAGGGATTGAACCCAGGACATTGTCCCTGGGAAGCAGGCAATGCTGAAACAGTTGAGCTACATCTGCTCCTCTCTTCTCCCTCTTTTTACATCAGATCCTTTGATGGATTTTTAGGATCTGTGAATCCTGTATTTCCTTAAAGCCCAGAAGTTGAGGCTGCATCTCAATGTCTTTCCGTGAATTTAAGAACCCGTATTTCTTGCCTTGGACCCTTCTCTTTGATGGTGTGAGAAGTCTTGCAGTGTTCCTCCCCCCTGCTTTGTGGTAATATGAACGAGTGATCCCATCTTCATGTTGACACAGTATTATAAGTTGAAAACCCCAATTTAAGGTGTGCTTTAAAACTGATTTAATTAGAAGAGGAAACAATGCAGCAGTCAACACAGCCTCACAGACAACTGCCCAGCGCTGCCAGGGTTTGTTGGAAAGACTTGAGAGCGTCAAAGTGTTTTGTTTAAGAATAAACAGGGAGGTTCTTTCACTTCTGTTCTGACTTCATAGTTTTACCCTTCCAGCCTTGCTTTTCCAGCCATGGAATGCTGTTCTTCTTGCTCCCCTCTTGGTTTCCACCCATCCTCTTCATCCACCTTCCTTTCTATTGGTCCCTCAGCTGAGGTCCCTCTTCTCCTGGGAAGCTTTCCTGTGTCTGAGCCAGAGGTGATTCCTCCTTCCCTTTGGGTTTACTACATGGGCCAATTACTTAACCCTGGGGTTAAGTTATCACCTTGACCTCTCTGTCAACTTGATGAGCTCAGGAACCTCTGCGCTCTGCCTTTTCTGTCTCTCACAGTGCTTCCCACAACGTCTGGCACAGGGCTGGCGCTCAGCATTTCTCGACAGGATGGATGACTGTCTCAAGACCTGTGGGCTCTTTCCTCCCGGGGTTAACACGATGCTCTTTGGGGCAAGGCAGGGCTGCTGTCCATTCTCACAAGAGGAACCAGCGCTGGCGATTTAGCTGGGAATATCGAGAATTATGACACAGTTGTACTTTCAGGGCTGGAAGGGAACATAGTGGTTCATTATTCAACACCTATTTCCAGATGAGAAAGCTGAATCCAGGAGACGTTAAATGATTTGCCTGAGATCAGAGAGAGAGACAGCCATTCGCCTCTCCTATTGAGTTTAACCCTGTGCCTGCCGAAGCTTCATCTCTAAAATGGGGCTAGTAATGGGACCTACTTTATAGGGTTAAAGGAAATAAAACATATAGTACAGTGCTTAGTGTAGGGCAAGCATTCAGTAGACTAAGTTATTATTTTTTGACATCCCCATTTGTCAGGGAGATGGTAGAATGTGCATTCATTCCTATTTCATATTATTCTGGGATCCAGCTGGGTTCCTATTGTCAGCGAGGGCTGACGCAGAAGATTGCTGGGATCCCGGGCTTCCCCTTTCCTCAGGAAACCCACCGCAGCTGAAACCACAAGCCTGGCTTTCTTCCAGGACATTCTGTAGAAGCTACTCTCTCTTGTTCTCAGCCAAAAAATGAGACTTACACCTCTTTCTCCTTCCTCTGTAGTCACCCTGTGAGGGTGGGCTGTAAATTTGACTGAGCTTTGCTGTGTAATTTGTCATTGTCATAAACAAGAGATGAGCTGAAGAAATATGGCTGGGTACCCACCCGATCGTGATTTCAGTGGCATGCCTGCTGGTTTGCCCCCGGGCCAGATTACAAAATTCTGGCAGCAGGCACTGCTGCATAGCGCCTGCCCTCTTGGAACAGGAGAAGGTTGGAAAACACATGAATTATACATCTTGACAATGTGACCATGGAAAGTGCATGTCCTCGGTGACTTTAGTTTTTCGTTAAACAAACTGTTCCTGGATTCCAAATCTATGTAATTTCCCTACTTTTCAATATTTCCTGTTTGGTATATGGGTGCCAGGATAAATTAAAGGCCAGTAACTACAGATGGAAGAATGCAAAATAAGCTTCTTCATGCTGAAGGTCCGTTTCTCACTTAGGTGTCAATTATAAAAAAAACAATAAGCATGGGTATTTTCTTTCACCACTGCCACCCTCCCAAAGAACTCCCTGGATCACTACCCAGTGGCCGATGAACATGTCACAGGACTAACACAAAACACTCACCATCGCCTATGTAAGGCAACTTTTTCCAGATGTGAGAATTATTATATAAAATGTTTTGTATCTCTTAACCTACAGACATTCCTTTAAGACTAAACATTTTTTTCCTAACCACATGCCTCCTTCCTCCTTCATGTTCATTTTTCCTTTCTATCATCCCATGGATTAGGGGTGCTTAACAAGGGATTTCAGTGAGCTTGAATTGAACTTTTTAAAAAAATGTTACTCTTGTGGGGATGTCTTGGTGTCGGTGTGATACATTTATTAAATAATGGACAGTATAGTATGGACTTAGTAAGGGGTCTAGTAAGGGCTCTGTGGTTTTCATCTGACTGGCAAAGGGGTCTGTGGAACAAAAAAGATTAAGAGCCCCTGTCATGGGTTAAAATAGCCTTCATAAAGTGTTTCAAATGGTTTGCCTTAGAGACAACTCATTAGATCCAAAACGTTTTGGTTATCTTAACAAACTAAGACGTAATTTAAAGCTTGGCCCCTAATTGCAGGACTAAATTGCCAGAGCTTGGCCTCTCTCCTTTATCTCTCAAGCAGTGCTTTTGGGCCAGGTGTAGCTCACCTGCATTTATTATTTTGGTATGGCTCAAAGCTCCTGGGATCACATGGCAGTCCCAATGCATGAATCAACACACTTGCCAGCTCTCCAAGCTTGAGTTGTGTGCTATGGAATCCTTAATCTTGGCCAACCATCAGATGCTCCTGTACTGAAGGACTTTCTTTAGGATCTCTTCTGAGAGAGTTTCAAGAAGATGCAATTTTTGCTTCAGCAATGAGTTCAGTATTGAGTATTCTGAAAATTCCTAGGCAGCCTAAAAATAAGATTGTCTATTTACCTCCTAAATGTTTCATGAATCTTCCTATTTTCCTTTTTTTTCATAGAACTAAATGCTACCTGAAATTATTTTTGTTTTTTAATTTTCTTTTTTCTTGTGTGTGTCTCAGTAGAATGGTAAGTTCCATGAAGGAAGGGCCTTTGTCTTGTGTGTGCTGTTATCCTTAGAGATTAGCACAGTGCCTGGCATATTGGACTCAGTACACTCACAGCTGCAAGAGCTACTATAGTTGTGTCTACCATATGCAATAGCATGTGCATTCAAATTTTGTAAATGAATGATTGCGTATGCCTGCCGTGGCACCTTAGTTCGGTCCTACTTTCTCTTCCTTGCTTGGCTACTGCCCTCCCTCATTCTGTCCTTAAGAAGGCTAGCTTGACCATATGTTCCCTTGCTCACAGCCCCTCCAAGGATCCCCATTGCTCTTGGGATAGAAGCAGAGACCCTCCTCCATCCCACCCTTGCACCCTCCTAGCCTTGTCTTACATCACCGCCTGCCCCCCATTCTAGCCACAGTGAATTGCCAGTGGCAGTTCACCTTCTGTTGCTTGCCTTTCTGTCTTTTGTTCATTATTTCACAAATCTTTGAGCATTTACAATGTGCTGGGCTCTGTTCTAGATGCTGAGGATACAGCAGCACACAAGACAGAGTTCTTTCGTTCATGGAACTTATCAGAATGGGGGAAACAGATAAACAAGGAAATAACTATGTAACGAATTTAATCTCGGGTAGTGATATTTGCTTTTTATAAAAATGATGAGAGGAGAGGTAGCAAGTGTAGGTGTGGAAGTAGGTGATGGTGGTATGCATTCTCTTTTGCCCCTTTCCCCTTCTCCCTGTTCATCATAGTAGCCCCCATTCATCCTGCCAGGCTAAGGCCAGGACTCCTCCTCTCTAGGAAGCCCACCCTGACTGCTGGCTCAGGTGAGTCAAGTGCCCTTGCAGGTAATCCGCAATCCCTGGTACATGGGCCTGTCATGTTTCTGAACCCCTCTTAGCTGATAGCCCCGAAGGCTAACTGGTTTTGGATCTCATTTATCTTAATTCCCAAATACCTGAAGAATCTGGCACACAGCAAATATCTAGGAACAGTAAAAGTAAAAGTCGTGTGATGTTTAAATCAGTGTTTCTGCTAGGAGTTACTTTAGGGGAACCAAAAGATTCCAGGAATTAGGTCAAATGTTTTCTTGAAGGTTGAGATACTCTTTGCTAGGTTAAGTTTCTTTAAATAACTTTCACCTCCCTAATTTCCAATGACTATGGGCATTGTATAAAATTATGAACATGGAAGTGAAAAACCTGTAATTCTATCTGCGGATCTTTAACCATAGGTAACATATTTGCTGCATGGTCTTTATGTGTGTGTGCCTGATACATGTGACATTGTGGATGAATCTTGAAAATAACAGGTTGAGGGAAATAAGCCAAACACACAGAATCTTGGTGATTCAAAGTGCACTTAGCATACATATAAAGGCTATATGATGTCATCTAGTTTCCTGGATAATTTAGTTTGAGAGTGAATTATCATTTAACTTTACATTTATTTAAGTATCTTTTATCTTTCCAACCAGTTATATAATCCTTGGGTTTTGCCCTTAGCAGCCAAAAGAGGGTATATGTACAGTCTGTATTCAGAAAGAAAGCTCATTTTAGTTGCTTGCACTCCATTGAGACCCAAGTATGGTACAACTATTTCTTTACTTTTCCCACCAACAGTTCATTGCAGTCTCCCTGGGATATGCAACTCTGTGTCTCTTTCTCTCTCTTTTTCCCTCTTCCGTTGGCCCTTCTCCCAGGCTCCTGGATCCACGGGTGGGAAGTTCAGATCCTCAACTCAGCTCCTGGCGTCACTAGAGGGGGCTTTAGGCCCTTCCAATTCTTTCAGGAGAGCGACCTCTGCAAAAGGAAACTTACTTTTTGCTAACCTAGGCCACCTTTCCCGGCATAAGCCTAAGTATATTATATGCTAACAGACTTTGCCACGTCTCTCCTAATGAGAGGTAAGGAGGGAAAGGAAAGAAGACAGTGACCCAGGAAAGGAAACCTCCTTTCTGCAGCAATGATAGGTTCAGAGGCGGGCAGTGACTGTTATGACACTTGTGGATAATCCACACACGGCTAAACAAGAGGGCTGGGTGCAGGTTTGGTGCCTGCTTGTTAGGTTTCAGAAGCAGCAGCTATATTGGTGCCCTATTCACGAGGCTATGGCATACAAGCTATGGGGTTAAAACCTATTGTTTACTTTAGGGGAAAGAATCATTGTAGGACATTTGACATCAAAATAGATTTGCTCTTATTTACAACTGCAGTTGTCTGATATAAAAAATTCCCAGTTTGCAATCCGAGCTGCTTGAAAATTGGTTCTGAAATCCAAAATCAGATGCAGCTCATCTGGTTTCCATTGTCGTTTCAGCCTGAAAGGGCAGGATCATCCATCCGGGGTTTTGAGCAAGCCAGCGATTACTTATTTTGGGGAAAGGCCAGAAAAAAACTACATGGATGTTACCACGTTTCTGTTGAATGCCACTGAACCAGAAATTCAAGTTTAATTCACATATTGTGTATGAAAATGTGACTAATAAGAATTATTCCACTTCCTATGGAGTGGTTTACAGTGTCATCTTTTTATAAGAATGTAATTGTGATGGCTTCATTAAAATGCAAATTAAACTGCAAACAAGCAGAACCCAGTCAACCATCCAGAACACTTAACCATTTGGAAACATTCTAGTCTTCTGCTTTAGGAGCTGGGAGAAATTGCTGAACAGTGTTTGTGTATTCATTTTTCTAGTCGGCATTCAAGTTGTATCCTGTGATCTTTTTTTTTCCATTTCTTCATTCTTTTCAGTTATTTAATAGTCATGAATAACAAGCCATTGATGAAATGTCATAAGGAAATAGGATAGAACCCATTACCTTCATGAACTTATCTTTGTAAAGAAGAAATTCCATTCCAAGTGTGAATGCCACGACTTCTGATCAGTGTTTAACTCATTTAACTGTGAACACCTCCCAGGTGATGAAAACATGAGAATTTAGTAACATGCATGCATTTTTTATTCAGCTAAGCTTTTAAAAAAAAAAGTCTTTTATTTATTTATTCATATTTTTAATTAATTAATTTTTTATTTCTCCCCCCATCCCCCCACCCCCATTGTCTGTCCTCTGTGTCCATTCGCTGTGTGTTCTTCTGTGTCCGCTTTATATTCCTGTCAGTGGCATGGGAATCTGTGTCTCTTTTTGTTGCACCATCTTGCTGCATCAGCTCTCCATGTGTGCAGTGCCATTCCTGGGCAGGCTGCACTTTCTTTCGCACTGGGTGGCTCTCCTTACAGGGCACACTCGTTGCGCGTGGGGCTCCCCTACATGGGGGACACCCCTGTGTGGCACAGCACTCCTCGTGCACATCAGCACTGCGCATGGGCCAGCTCCACACGGGTCAAGGAGACCCGGGGTTTGAACCGTGGACCTCCCATGTGGTAGGCGGATGCTCTATCAGTTGAGCCAAGTCCACTTCCCTCAGCTAGACTTTTGAGAAGCCCTGCATGTATTCTGAGTAAAGGAAGCTGCAAGCATGAAGTCCGCAAGACCAAAGTAACCTAAGGAATGCTTTGTTTCTACCTCCAAGCAGGTAGAAAGAGATTTACAACCTCTGCTAAACAACTGAACAGTGACATCCCCAGCAGAATCATGACCTTAAGAGTAATAATTTTACATATTGGATATCAGGATTGTTACACTTTACCAAAACACAGTGAACATTTCTAGTAAATTACAGAGTAAAAATTGCATTATTGTAGCTCAGGATCTTAAGATATTTTTTATTTTCTTTTAAGGTACTGGCGACTGGGGACTGAACCCCAGACCTTATATGTGGGAAGCTGGTGCTCAGCCACTGAGCCACTTTGGCTCCTCTGAGTTGATTTTCTCATTTGTTTTGCTTGCTGGTTTTTTGTTGTTGTTGTTTAGGAGGAACTGGAAACTGAACCTGGGAAGCAGGTGTTCAACCACTTGAGCCACATCTGCTCCCCTGATTCTTTCATTTATCTGCACAAGGGGCTGGGGCTTGCCACTGAGCTTGTAACTTATAACATACTTCTCAAATTTTAATTTACACTTGAAAATCACCTGGAGATCATGTTAAACTCAAGATTCAGATTGAGGAGGTCTGATTTTCAGTCTGAGAATTCTGTAAGATGACTAATTCATTCCTGGAAGCTCTGCCACAACGAGATTTAAAAGTGTTTACAGGCTACTTGTTTCAGTTAGCTGGAAAATTATATTGACCAGACTACAGTATTCTTTCAGTATTCCGATTAATTGAATATGAGGTATTATAAATTATGGCTTAAAAGATACCCGGGAGTGGAAGGAAAAGAGCCATCATTTCAAAAAGTATATTCATAGCTAGACCCTTTAAAACTTTTAAAAATATCAGATAAGATGTTAATTATGGGAATTTATTTGAGCAGTTTACAATTCAGTAATCAGACAGCATCTAAACCACATGTGGAAAGGAGCTCTGCCAAGGGAGTGGAAAGGAGACGCTTTAAAGCAAGTGAGGAGATTTCTGGTTGGTTGACATTAAATTTCCATTTTATGTAGAGGGGCTCATACAAAATAGGGAACAGATACACATTGATTTGGATGGTAGGTCCCAATCTGATAAGCTCCCTCTTCTGGACTGAAACTGGTAAGCACCAGGCGTTGCTTATCTGCAGTTGTGTAGGGTGCATTCCATTGTTCCGTTTTCTCTGTAAGACCCTGCACACAGTCCAGTTTTTTTCTGTTGATTTCCATCTTACAGCTATTGTGTTTTACACCAGGGACCCAGCTTGGCATTCAATTTCCCCAGGGACTTGGAATAAGGCTGATAGGCAGTTAGTTTGTCATTGCTTACTTTTGCTGTGCTCAGGATTTATGAGGTGGTAAGATCAAAAGTTTTGAATGAAAGTACCATTTTAGTAGGGAAGAAGTAAGTCATCACATTTAAAATTTTCCAAATATTTGACTCATTGTCTATAAAGAACTTCAGGAGTGGAGTGTGGCAATCTCCTTTTTTCCAGATTGTTTTGTGTGTTCCAGATTGTTTTGTTTACATTTCCATATAAATTTTGGAATTCACAGGTCACTTTCTTCCAGAGAGCCTACGGGGAATTTCCTTGTGATTGCCTTTGAATTCTTGTGGGAGAGAAATCAACATCTTCACAGCACTGATGAAAAGATGTTCTGCAAACGTCTGTGATAACGTTCCTGTGATAAAAAAGGATAAAGGACTGTTTTGGGATGTCTTGAATTGAAGACTGAAAACACCCTACTAAATACTTTTTAGTGATTATTATTCTTTGCCACCAGTAGGACTTACATTGCTGAAAAGTACTGTAGTTGGCAAAACCCCATTGTTGTGGTATTAGCATATTTAGACTTGCTTACCATGCAGACTGTTTTTGGTGGGGGTATTTGTACTGGTTTATATTTAAACCCTTTCTACTGTGTCACAATGGTGCTATTTTTAGAAGTGTGTTAGATTGTTTTAATTCATTATTTCTCAGGGTGAGAGGCAAAAATAGTGGAAAATTCTGAGCTAGGAATTTAGATACCCAAATTTTATTCAAGAAGGCCCTCTGGGGAGGGCTAAGGGAGGCCATCAAGGGGTGGTGAAGCACCCTAGAGCTAGCAGAAGTGCAGGGTGCTGGGAAACTTTTACCCTCAGATCTGAAAGGAAGAGGAGGGTGCTGTTAGCAAAATATTCAGAGGGGATGCAGTTGTTGGAGGGGTCCCCTGAGAGGGCCTTAGCAGGGAAAGCAGTGAGGCCCCTGCTAAGTGGTAAATGGCAAGGAGGAAGCCAGGGCAGCAAGAGGTCCAGGATGGGGGCAGACCCCAGAGGGCAGCTCCCTGGATGTGCAACAGGGCAGAGAAGGGTGGAGCGTGGCTCTGGAGGGGCAAATGGAGAACAAAGCACCACTGACATATCTGCAAGTATTTACAGATGGTATGAACAACTAGGGAAATGCTATTCCAGTCGCACCTTTCACTTGATTAAATTGTTTAGAGAAAGCCCTGGCGATCTTTCCGAGCTGGAAAAAAACCCATGGCCTACTTCCTCTTTGAACTCCCTCTTCAGTTTCCTCTTGTTATCTTTTGAAATTTGAATTCTTCAGCAAGGCAGCTGACCCAGAGAGCCAGTCAAGGCCCTAGTTTATTAGGTTTGACCCGATACAAAAGAAAGTCCACCTGTCCTAAACCCTCCCCTATAGCACAGGCAAACCCTGCTTGTTTGGTGTCTCAGACAGAATGCTGTAGTCTGCAACTGGACTTGGATTTGTCCTTAGACATTTAACACTCAGGGTTTCCAGAATCCATTTGTATTATTCCTATCCACTCAATCATGCAGGAAATTCTCATACACCAAATTATGCTTCTCCCTCAAGGTGGTCTAGGGAAGTTAATGTCAACTGAAGAAAACTAGAGGATAATCTAGGGACAAGATAACATCGTGATTTCAGTGGTGGCTGATGATTGTGGTTAACAGTTCAAGCATGTTCCTCTATTATAAGGTGTTAAGAATATGGAGATACATGGGAAACATGCCCCTAGTGTAACGTATAGACTATAGTTCACAGTAATAATTGTAATATTTTTACAACAACGGCAAAGAAGGCACTATATCAATGCTAAGGGTCAATAATGGGGGAGTGTAAAATGGTATGGGATGTTTTCTTTTGGATTAATGAAAGCATTCTGAAATGGGCTGAGCTGATGACAGCACAACTCTGTGATGAAATGAGAGTCACTGAGTGTACATTTTGGATGGCTTGAACAAAGCAGGGGACCATATAACACAGTGAACACCAAAGTCAGTGGTGGACTCTGGTAACAGTACAAAGATCTGAACGTTCTCTCATGAGTTATTACAAATATATAATACGAATACATGGCGTTAATAATAGGCCAGAATATAATATAAGCTATGGGCTGTAAATAGCAGTAATATGATGATGTTCTTTCATCATATGTAACAAACGTGCCCCAACAGTGTAAGGTGTTGTTGGTGGGAATTCTGTACAGTATGCATGATTGTTTTGTTAACTTACAACTTCTCAAAAAAAATATTAAAAAAAAAATCCCCCTCAAATATTCCCAAATGGCCAAAGGTACAGCCCAGGGCAGTTTACAGTTAGTACAAGATTTCTTCGAAGTTCAGATTTTATCTTAAAAAATTCCTGCAGGTTTTGTATCCACCTTTATAAAACCTCCACATTAGCCAAAAGACCGTGGAAATTACAGTTGTAGAGGCCTAAACTTAAGTCTGAAAAGTGGGCCTCCTACAAAACCGTGTTTAATAGTTTCTTTCTTGAAGTGATGTATTTCCTACTTATCAAACTTAAAGAGTAGCTGCAGAAATAATGAAAATCAAGGCATAAATCAAAATATAGCAATCTTCCAAAATTAATTAGTGCTACATGTTGATTTATTGTTTCCTTATTTATGTATGGCTTACTTTCTTATTTATTTATGGCAACTGTGTTCTGTGTGTGAACAGTATTTTTAGCTGAAGTGCCCGGGAGCTGGAAGGTACGTGTTCTGATACAGGCAGCCCTCAGACAGCCAGAAGGAGCAACACTTTTTTCACCTGAGTCTCTCCAGTTCCTCATGTTGTCCCCTCTGTTCAAGTGCTAAAGAGAGTCTCGAAGGCACTCAGAGTTCCTTCTGGGCACACATCTTAAGAAAACTGCCATACGAACAAACTGAACTGAGAGGCAGGGGTGCCCAGCCTGTATTTGAAGGCATTTCTGGAGAAAACAAGGTTTACTTTTCAGCCTAATTATTAGCAATCTCCTTTTATTTATTTATTTATTTTTACTTCCATTCAATTGTGTAATTTTGTATAAAAATTGCTTCCTATCAGGCTATTGTTTGTTTTTGGATCAGTAAGCACTAAAAATAAAAAACAATCTGTGAAATTGTGTTTGGGATTGCACATCCTGTTAGATGATCTGAAAGCTCTGGTAACCATTAGCTCTGGTGTCTTGGGTGTGTTTCATGGCCCTCAGAGGAATTCTATCAGTCAGAGTTCTCCAGAGAAACAGAATCAACATGATAGATAACTATAGATATAGGTAATAAGGAATTGGCTTGCATGGACCTGGGGCTGGCTGGTCCAAATTCTACAGGGTGGCCCACGTGCTGGAAACTTACAAAGGTGATGTTGAAGTCCTCAGTCCATATTCTCCAGGGGAAGCTGGCCTGCTGGAAGTTCTGGCAAGAATCAATGTTGAAGTTAAGGCAGAAATTATGACCTTTGATATCCACAGTTCTGTGGCTTTGGGTCCCCGGCCTATTGGATGTGGTGACTCCCCACATTTCTTCCGGCAGTTTCCTTTGTTGTTTGTAGATGCAATCAACTGATTGTGGATGCAAATCCCATCTAGGTAATACCCTCAGTTACAAACAGTCCAGTGTCTGACCAAACTACTGGATACTGTAATCTAGCCAATTTGGTCTAACAATCACAGGGACCTTTAAAGAGCCTGTTAGTTTTGGCAATATCATAATCTGAGATTATGTAGAATGTTTCAAAAGTTCTGAGGCTTTCCCTTTTTATTCATTCACAAGACATGTGCCTGGCAGAAAGAGACAAGTTACCAAAAGGCATCTTTTAACAAAAAGAAGGAAGAAAGTTTGCTCCAAGATGCAGAGTGGCCTTCCCAAAGTCACTCAGCGGCCCCAGGCAGGATTACTGCTGGGACATTGGTGTGGGACTTCTGGTGACATTGTCTTCTCCACTAGAATATGGTACAATCTTGAAGATAAAACCTAAAAAGGGAGAAGCAAGCTATTCTTTGTACTGGTCTAGCTTCTACCCTCTACCTTCATACCTGGGTCCATAGTCTTCTGATTCAGGAGGAAATGCATTTACAAAGACCTTGTGCAGGCATGTGGCTTTCTTGGCAAGAACTCTCTTCATTTGGGTAATGTGAAGGCATCACCAATAAGACAATTTCTAGAAATCTTGGCAGCTACTGTCAGTCTTTTGTGGTTGCATTGGCAGTGTTGCCGGAACATGCGTGGATCTTGAAGTTAGAGAATTTCTCAGGAGATAACTAGTAAGTCACAGAAAGAGTTGCCAGAAAATCACAGTGAATAAAGATGCTTCCATAGGCTTTCCAAGGTTCCCATTAGCCCTGTATCTGGAAATGTTGAAGATGGGGCCTTGGCAATATATTTAATTTTTCCCTGAGTCTTTGTTTAGTTGGTTGAGGGAAAAGGGTTTCATGATATCTGAGCTCTCTGTTAGCTCTTTTAAGTAAGGATTTAAGATAAAGATGTTAAATCAAGGAGAAGAGAAAGGGAAATTTAGCCTTAGTGAATCCCTTTCAGCATCAGGATAGGCACTTTTGCTTGAGATCTCATTTTAATTTTCCCACTGGCCCTGAGGAATCATTGGTATTCTCCTCATTTCTAAAGACAAGGAAACTGATGCTCAAAGAAGGGAAGAAATTTTGCAAAGGTTGTCCAGCTCTCATAGGTGATGGAGCTGGGTCAAGTTTTGTTTGACTTGGGCATTTATTTTCTTTCTATAATGCCTATGATGAGTTAGAATTCAGAGGAGTTGTTCTTCCTCTGATGGAAACTATGAACCCCTTCATAGTAAGAAGTCCATTCATTCATATTATATTAGGCCTATATGCAGGGCGTTCATGGACACATTGGAATCTATCCATGAAACCCAGATATAGAGCCCCTTGTCTAGAGAGAAGCCATGCTTGTTTTTACTTACTTCAAGGGAGGCCTCCAGCCCCCTGGTGTTATTTACTCAGCAGACCTCAGTTGATTAGATTATAGGTTGGTGCATTGTTCCTGTAGGTGTATCTTCATCAAAGGAAGGGAAAGGCACCTCCAGAGATGAACTTGTAGAATCCCAGGATCTCAGGATAGAACTGTACCTTAGGAATCAATCACCCAAAGACTCCTTCCTGTATGTAAAGATTGCTTAGCATTGTAGGTTAGAACACTAATTATTATAATAGCCGGATTTCTGAGCATTTATTGCTAGAGAATGAAATACAAGTTTTACAGTGTTTTATCTTTCAGTCTTCCAACCCATGCTTTGAGTTAGGTGCTAGTATTATCCTTTATTTACCAATGAGAAAACTGAGCCATAGAAAGACAAAGAGCCTTGCCCAGGTCAGGCTCTGAGGGACAGTGCAGTCATGTGAAACTGTGTAGTTCAAAGCCAGCACCCCCTTAATTACTCTGATATGATCCTTCAAGTCATTTTTGTCCCTACCCCCAGAACATTTGCCATTTTAGCTCCCTGTTTGAAAACTTCAATAAAACCAGAGCATTCACATCCTTATGGAACTTGTACCTGTGCTTATCAATCAATGATTACTTTCCTGCGTCAACCTAAACTCTTCTTACTCTTAAAACAGATTATTTCCTCTGAAAGAATCTGCAAAGAACCAGGATAAACCACCTTACAAATACTCTGGGGATCTTGGATTCATAAACAATTCTGTACCTGTTTCTGTAGAGAGGAGAAGAGAAGTCCTTATGATTGAATAGAGAGAAGATGGTGTTCCCCAAATTGTTCTCCATGGGCCAGTAACCTTGTAAGATGATAATGACGTCCTTTGAAAATGAATATTCTGGAAACATAGGGTTAAATAATGTTATATAAGTGTAATCTTTATTGCAGGATTTCTTGGAACCTTTTGTATGTTCATATTGATAGAGGAAGTTATGGAAGATTTAGGAATTACATCACAATTGATTATTGTCCTGTTGATAGATCCATTTAATGAATGGTAAATTCATTC
Organism: Dasypus novemcinctus; assembly: GCF_030445035.2. Lineage (NCBI taxonomy): Eukaryota > Metazoa > Chordata > Mammalia > Cingulata > Dasypodidae > Dasypus > Dasypus novemcinctus. The sequence continues at coordinate 19,872,073 of NC_080677.1, forward strand.
AGCATCTCCTTTTGCCTATTAAGTGTGGGTCTTTGACTTCTTGGAACTACTTGCAACACCTTACCAGTTTCTTTATTAATTAATGAGTTAAAATCTTTGACAAGTGTTCATTTCATATTTTTATGACATTGTGATTTTACCTCTTTTATCCTTTTATAGTATTTATTGAGACCCTATAGAGGGGAAGGCAGTATTTGGTGATTTTTAACAGATTTTACCTTAGAATTTTAAAAATATGTAGATTCGTGAGATTATGTCTTACAGAACACATTTTGGGAAACTTGCCCCAGAAAATGTTAAAAATCAGAAGGGCAGTTAAAAACCAAATCCCAGCCTTGCATAAACTTACAATACAAACTTATAATATCCTGCAAAGTAGAAAGGACTTCTTATTCTAATTATGTTCCTGATTAACACTGTGCATAAAGCAGATAAACCCTTATCCCAAATTCCTATAAGGAGATAGTGCTCAATCCTTGTCCATTACTAAAGATTTTAGTCTCAAACTTAATCTCACTCAACATACTGCCTTACTAATTGTCTTTCCCAGCCATACCTGAATTTGCCCATCTCAATCTTTCAATTAATCTCCTGAAATACAGGACAAAGCCTGCTGACAAAGGCAGAACAAGATTCCAAAATCTTCCCCATGATTTTTAATTAAAGAATACTCCTGGGCATTTAAACTATGCTGGATTGTTGACTTTGAGTACGCTGCTAGAATGAGCGGGGAGCTGGCAGCTTTTGTTGAAAATGTTTTGTGATGCAAAGATTAAAGATTATAAAAATATTATGAAGGAGACTGGTGGCAAGAACGGGTCTCTCCAATTCTGGTGTCATCATTGGTAAAATGAGGATAATGATAGTAATTTAATTCATGATTATTGGGAGGATTAAATAAATTTTTAGACATGAGGAATTTAGAACTGTGCTTGATATATTTTAAGTTTCCATAGGTGACAGCTAATAAATGAGGAATTATGGAGTTATTGAAGTGGAACATTTTCAAAAGAGGGAGCAAAGCAAGTGCTCTTCTTTGAAGTACTCCCCTTTTCATCTGTTTCATACCCATCGGCACTAACAGCCCTGTGATGGTTAAGTTCATGTGTCAACTTGGCTAGGTTTTGGTGTGCAGTTGTTTGATCAAGCAAGTGCTGACCTGTTGCTGTGAGGCCATTTCGTGAACTTTGGTCATCAGTTGATTACATCTACAACCAGTTGAAGAGATTACATTCAGCACTATAAACATCTCATCCAGTTAATGGAAGACTTTAAAAGAAGTGATGATTTCAGCAGTCAGAAGAGAATTTCCATCTCTCCTTCTCTTGGGGAATTCATCAGAAGCCTTCATCAGAATTTCCAGCTTGCCTCCTGCCCTACAGAATTTGGACTTGTCCATCCCCATAGTCACCTGAGACAACTCTTATAAGAATCTCATAATATTTACAGATATCTCCTGTTGGTTCTGCTTCCCTAGAAAACCCTGGCTAATATAAGCTGCTTCTTGCCTTGTGTAGCTTACAGCTCCTACTTGAAATCCTGGGCAAGTTTTGTGGACTTTCTGTTTTATCCGAGTCATCACCTTTCTTTTTTTCTCTCTCTCTATTTTTTTAAAATGTTATATTCAAAAAATATAAGAGGTCCCCAAGCCCCCCCCACCCATCTCAACCCACTCCTCCCAAATCAACAACCTCTTTCATCATCATGGGACACTCATTGCATTTGGTGAATACATTTTGAAGCATTGCTGCACCACATGGATAATGATTTACATTGTAGTTTACACTCTCTCCCAGTCCACCCAGTGTCCATGGCAGGATATACAATGTCCAGCATCTGTCCCTGCAGTACCACCCAGGACAGCTCCAAGTCCTGAAAATGCCCCCACATCATATCTCTTCTTCCCTCTCCCTACCATCAGCAGCTACCATGGCTATTTTCTCCACAATGTTACAATTTCTTCCATTACTAATCACAGTAGTTCCATAGTAGAATATCAGTAAGTCCACTCTAATCCATACTCTATTCCTCCATCCTGTGGACCCTGGAATGGTTATGTCCACTCCACCTCTATATTGAGAGGGGGCTTAGATTCCACATGGATGATGGATGCAATTCTCCTACTTGCATTTGTAGGCACTCTTGGCTCCCTGGTGTGGTGGTTGACCTTCTTCACCTCTCTGTTCGCTGGCCGGGGTAAGTCCAATAAACCAGAGGGTAGGAGTTGCAAGTCTGCTGAAGTTCAGGGTCTGGCTGTCACAAGGACAGTCCAGAGATTCAGGTCTCCTGAGTATACACCAACCCCAGTGCCAACCACAGGTCCCATAAAAGTGACAGAAGAGGCATGTGTAGAAAGGTCACATCTGAGTCCAACTCCATCACATGCAGGAACACATACTCCAAAGAGCGCCAACTGACATGGCATTGAACTCCAGAGCCATCTGCCATGACCATAGAACCTGTGGGTTTCTGTAGCCCTCAGAAGAACCCATAACTGGGGTTCTATCTACTTTGGCTATCTCTGGGACCCTGTTTGTACTGCTGGTCAGTTTCTACCCTTGCTCACTTTCTCAAAAGGGTTTTCCAGAATTAGCAGGAAGATGCATGCTGGCATTTGATGAGGCTTTGATGAAATGATGACCAGGATATGGTTGAAATCTTCCAGAGCAAGGAGTAGATATTGAAATAAACAGAAATCAATCCTACAAAGGACAAGCCAGAGGACTATGTGCTAGACCTGAAAAGGCCCTTGAACAATGCTGAAATAATGGTTTTCTAGTGATTTACCAGATTCACAGAGCTTGACCTTGCTTTGCTCTTTTCTCTTAATTAACATTAGGGCTTCCACTTGGGAATGATGATTGTAAGCTTTTTCTTTAATTTTAGAACACCCGCTACCCTTTTGAAAGCTGCCAACATAGTATGCCCTTCCTAATTTTAAAATCTTGAGAGGCAATTATCTTACTGATTCTCCAGTCACTGCAATAGTTGGTATCTAATTTGCACCAGTCTACTAGGATTTAAAACCTGATCAGAATTTTAACTTCAGTTTCCCACAATATGGGGAAACTGTTCAAATCAGGGTTCTGAATTTTCAGGGACTTTACTTGGGCAGTTTATAGGTTTATATGGTGGCAGTTGTTTTCAAAAAGGCTGTAAAGCCCATATCACCAGAGCAGCCTTTACAGCCCAAACTAGGGAGGTGCTTTAGGAGAGCCTGAAATAAGATTTATTAAGATAAAATACTCCCAACTTACCATATTTCTGTTTTTCCTTTTTATTTACTTTATTTATAAGCTTATGTCATGTCTTTTAGGACTCAAGGTGAGAGGATGAGCAGCTAGACCTTCAGTTCCAAACAAAAGTCTTTTGTGTGTTTCTGGTTCTCAGCTCTTCCCATGCCACACTGGAACTATTTCCCTCTCCCTGGGATCTGCCAAGCTCTGCTCTTTCTCTGAAAATAAGCTGAGCTTTTATCTCACAGGAAAGATGGATCTACCAAGTATAAGATTTGCCTCCACACAGGCAAACTTCTCTGCCTTTACAGTAATCCTTCTTTTTGTTTCTGGGGAACAGTTGTCCCTCTTCACCCCAGAGAAGTTCTCCAGACTGCTTTCCTTATTGCTGTTTTGGTTTATTATGCATCTTGTACTTGAACAATTATTTTTGACCTACATTTTATTCCTGTTGAATTGTATCTTGTTAGATAGAGATCTTTTGTGATCACAGATCATTTTCAATATTCTTTGCAGCTATTTTGTCAATGTAATAAGCTTATGTAAATTATTGAATGAGGTTGAATAATAATATCACAACAGTAGTAGATATCATTTGTTGAGGATTAGCTCTGTGCCTTATGTCATAGGCCAGCATTTCCATGAGTATCCTCGGTTGTTTCACTCAACAGTGTTGTGCACCAAAGGTGAGTCCTTCCCCAATGTGCTCAGATTTAAAAAATCCTAACTGGGATCTTGAGAAGAGGAAATTATTATTTAGCAAATGCTAGCCTCACAGAGATGGAGGTGTTTTCCTCTCATCTGTCTCTCTGAGCTAGAAAGGTGAGGGATATTTATTGGATTAAACAGATAGGTGAGGCTAGGGATATAGGGGCTTTTGGCACATTGGGATTGGTTAGTAGACATTTAAATTAGTGACTGCAAGTTGGTTATTATCATTGGCTGTGCCCACAGTCAAATTAGGGACTGGAAGTTGGTTATTATTACTGCTTGATGGGTTTTGTTACCTTGAAGAGTGCATTTATAGTCAGACGTCAGACCTCTTGTTTTCTCTCAGGTCCAGTATTTTCTTCTCTGGTGTTCCTGCCCACTTCGATTATGCTCACAGGGTGCTCTGTGTCTCAGGGCTATTTTAAGTTCTGTACATGCTTTGCCAGTCTTTGGTTAGTACTATGAGGAAAGAATAAAGCAGGGACTTGGTCTTTGGTTAGATAAGTTTCTCATTATTTTTTTAATAATAATAAACTTTATTTTTAGAGAAGTTTTAGATTTACAGAAGAATTATACCAAAATCAGGTATCCCATATAACCACCCCATATAACTATCAGGAATTCCCATATAACCATCCCTGTCCCCCCTCACACAGCGTTTCCTCTACTATTAACATCTTACAGTAGTGTAATACATTTGCTAGAATTGATGATCCAATATTGAAGCATTGGTAATAACCAAAGTCTTTAGTTTACACTGTGGTTTATACTTTGCGTTGTACAGTTTTATAGACTTTGACAAATGCATGATGTCATGTATTTGTCATTGCAGTATCATACAGAACAGTTTCACTGCCCTAAAAATGCCCCTATTCATTCATCCCCTTCTCCTCTGAATCCCTGGTAACCACTATTTTTATATCAATGTTACAAGTTATTCTGTTAGCAGAAGATAATAACTACAATAATAAGAAATCTACTTTGGTCTGTTGTTACACTCCCCTTTTTGTTTGTTCATTCCTCAGTCTTGAGGAATTTGGGATAATGTCATCTCGATCTGCTTCAGGCTGAGAATGGGCTTAGATATTATGGGGCAGATGGAAGGAACTGTTTTGCTTGCAGTTGTAGATATTCCTTGTTTTTTGGGATGGGACTTGTCCATCATCATTTTCTTGGTTGTCCAGGGCAAGCCTGAAGAACTGGAGAGTAGGAATTGGCTGCAACTCTGCTGGGATTCAGGGCTGAACAAGCATATGAACAATGTGAAGATTTAAGTTTCTGAGAGATACATTTAGCAGGTATATTGAAAATGATAGGTTCAAATGAAAGTAGAAGAATTATGACTAGGGGGTTATAAATGAATATAATTATGTTATACTGGGGAAATAGATGATCATATCTTCCAAAATAGGGCCCACTGAGGGGGTGTTGATTTCATGTGCCTTGCCTTTAGTGTCCAGGCATCCCTAGGGCCCTGGGGAGCACTTTTGCTTGATGCTTTGCTTACTGTGGCAGTTTCTGAAATCTGCATGAGACTTGCATAAGTGTAACTAACCTTTGGGATTACCTCCCAGCTCACTTTGAAACCATAAAAACTTTCGGTCAAGGCCCTTTTCCAACCACATCACTGGTTAGCACTTGGTGATAATCTCTCAGTTCCAGGGAGGCTCATACCTAGGAGTCATGTCCCATGCTGGGGGTAGGAGGCAAAAGGTATTGAGTTTATCTGTAGAGTATGACTTAGAGAGAGGCTAAATTTGCATAACAAAGAGGTGTTAAGGAGGTATTAATTATAGTTAAGCTAAGATTCATTTTTATAGGAATAAGGTTCATAAGTATAAGCATTGAGATCAACGGCTTGGCATGTTGGCTGTTTTCTTTTAAAAGGCACAGCTTATATGGACTAGAGATTTTTGCCATTTTATCTGAGAAAGTAGCAGGACTTCCACCAGGTGGAAGTTTAGTATTTTGTTAGCTACTGTGTGGGCCTCTAGCTATTAAGAAAACAACATGAATATGCTTATATCCAATAGAAATATGCTTAGATGCATTTCCTCCCATATATTACTCACTATTAATATCCTGTAATAATACATACCTTTGTTAGAGATCAGGAAAGAAGATTCTTATATTTGTATTCTGAACTACAGTCGTTGGCCACCCTACAGTTCACTGAGTTGTATAGTGACCTGTTTTTTTCCTCTAGCTTTCCTTAAAGTTTCATGGATGACCCAAAACTTCTCTTTTCAATCATGTTCACATTCATACTTCAGTGCTGTTAATTACATTCATATCACATCCATCCATTTCCAAACCATTACAATTAATCCAGTTATAAATTCTGTACCGATTAAGCATCAGCTCACCATTCTCTACTCCCTTCTACCTCTTGGTAGGCTTTATTCCAGACTCTACCTCCATGAGTCCTTAGTTCATATCAGTGAGATCATAAAATATTTGTCCTTTTGTGTATGTCTTATTTCAATCAACGTAAGGTCCTTGAGGTTCATCCATGTTGTTGCATGTGTCAGTACTTCATTCTTACAGCTGAATAATATTCCATCATGTGTATATACCATATTTTGTTTATCCATTCATCTGTTGATGGACATTTGGGTTGCTTCCATTTTTTGGCAGTTGTGAATAATGCACCTATGAACATTGGTGTGCCTGCTTTCCATTCTTCTGGGTATATATACTTAGTAGTGGGATTGCCGGATCATGTAACATTTCTGTACTTAGCTTGCAAAGGAACAACCAAACTGTCCTCACTGGCTGCACAATTCTGCATTCCCACAAGCAGTGAGTGAGTGTTCTATTTCTCAACATCCTCTCCAACACTTGTAGTTTTCTGTTGTATATATTTTTTTATAGCAGCCAGTATAGTAGGTGTGAAATGATATCTCACTATGGTTTTGATTTGCATTACCTTAATAGCTAGTGATAGTGAACATCTTTTCATTTGCTTTTTAGCTACTTGTATTTCTTCTTTGGTAGTGTCTGTTTGAGTCTCTTGACCATTTTTAAATGGGTTGTTTGTCTTTTTTATTGTTAAGTTATAGGATTTCTTTATATATGCTGGATATTAGACCCTTATTTGATATGTGGTTTCTAGATATTTTCTCCCATTGAATAGGCTGCCTTTTCACTTTCTTGACAAGTTCCTTTGAAGCTAAAAAATTTTTAGTTTAGAGATCTCATTTTTTTTCTTGATTTCCTCCTCAGATTGCTCGTTAATAGTGTGCAGAAACACTATTGATTTTTGCATGTTAATCTTATATACCACTACTTTGCTGAACTTATTAGTTCCATTAGCTTTTTTGTAGATTTTCCAGAATTTTCTATATATAGGATTACATCATCTGCAAATAATGAAAGTTTTATCTTCTTCCTTTCTAATTTCGATGTCTTTTATTACTTTTTCTTTTCTAAGTGCTCTAGCTAGAACTTCTTACACAATATTAAATAAGAATGGCAACAGTGGGCATCCATTTTCTTATTCTGGATCTTAAAGGGAAAGCATTTAGCCTTTCCCCATTGAGTATGATGCTAGTTTGTGGGGTTTTCATATATGCCCTTTATCGTGTTGAGGAAGTTTCCTTCTATTCCTATTTTCCAAAGTGTTTTTATCAAGATAGATGCCGGATTTTGCTGAATGCTTTTTCTGCATCAATAGAGGTGATCATGTAATTTTTCTCCTTTTATCTGTTAATGTGGTGTATTACATTGATTGGTTTTCTTATGTTGAACCTTCCTTGCATACCTAAGATAAAACCCACTTAATCATTGTGTATAATTCATTCGTGTTGTTGGATTTGATTTGTATATATTTTGTTGAGGATTTCTGCATCTAAGTCCATTAGAGAGATTGATCTGTAACTTTCTTTTCTAGTCTCCCATTATTTTTAAAAGAAGGAAGTGAAAGTTTTAATAAGTTGACAAGGGAGGGGTATTCTAGTAGGTTAGTATGTGACAGTTTAATTGCTGTGGTCTTTACTATTATTATGAGACAAAATTTTCTCTTAGGTTAACTTTCTTTTAACCGCACATTATCTTTTGTGGTTAAAGCTAATTTAACCTAGTCTCCATGGAGCTGTTAACCATTAATTTCTCTCCAAAGGCTTGTGATAAGAGCTGAGTCACAGGCAGAAAGAGAAATGGAAATTTTTGCAACCAAATTAGGGAGGGAGTTGTTTCAGCAGTGGGTTTGTGAAAAACAGGTTAGGGTCCACTACATCAGTACTGGAAGGTAGGCACTGTGACTCCCCTTAACCTACATGTGAGCCATGGAATCAGGATGGGCCCCTGAGGTCCACCTCTGGAAAGTTTCCTTCCAGTTGATATTAGCTCACTCATCAATATGGTTTAAGATGAGTCCCTTAACTAGTTACTAAAAATCTACTTACTTATACTAAAATTTAATATGTAGGTCTCTTATCTACAGGATGTCAGTATTCTGAACTCCTGTTTACTTGTTTTTGTGATTTTTCCTGATTGCATTAATAACATAAAACATTGTGGAAATTATGGGAAATATAGAAAAATATAAAGAAGAAAATAATAACCACCTGTATTCTTACTGTGTAGAAATTACCCCATTAACATTTTCACATACTTTCATACTCTTTTTATTCATATATATTTAATCTCATGTTCCTTGTGCTTTTCAATTTTTTTCCATTTAAAGTGCCTACTTCCTCCCAAAATGCAGTGATTTCTCTTATATCTCACAGGAGACTCTAATAGAAGTGGTGTCAGATTATTAAATAGAGAAATTATAGGTTCTTTCAACATTTATGATATTGGATCCTTCCAGGCTTTTTAAAGTAACAAACTTGCAATGAGGAATAAGATATCATTCATATAATTTATATATAATGTTGATTTGTGAAATGAAATGGGCTGAATAATCATTGTGTTTGTGAGTCTATCTGCAATTGATTTTTAAAAAATATAACTTTGTACATTATTGTCAGGACAGAGAAGGAATTCCTATCAACAAATATTTTTAGGATAGAATAAAACAATCATTTTTTCTCTGGTATACTTATTACTGTTTTCCTCCAAAGAAAATTTATTTGTTGAAGGAATCTGCATGTATTGGGCAAATAGTTTAAGATACTTATACTCTTAGTTTATAGTGTTTTGAATAAACCTCAGGATGAAAAAATAAGACCTAAGAAAATGTCTACAAAAGAGTTGTGTTTATTGCTATCATTACTTCTGGGAACCAGTTTCTCTGTTTATTCCTAAAGGATAATATCATTTATCTTCTTCCTATAATTTTTAAACACCATGAGTACAATTTGTTACTCATATCCTGGTAAATTACATTCCTCTAAGGGAATCATTTTCATATTTTGGAATATTGTTTTTTTCTTGCTGTTTCATCACTGCATATTTACTGCATTAAATTTCCAAAATGTATTTTATTTGGTCAAGACCAGTTCTGATTATCTGAATAACATTTACAATGAGACCTACCTGGGCATCTGACCTTTATTTCCATCTTCTTTATTTCTATCCTTTCCATCGTCTTTATTTCCATCCTTTTGAGTGGCCTGAGAAAGCGAGGGGGCTGCTCTCTTATAGCTCACTCATTTGCTCTCTCTCCTTTCTTTACATTCTCTTCTGGAAAGCATTGTTGAGTCAAAGAATGCTTCTTTGCCTGAAAATGAGCTGTCTCAAGTCATGTTGCTTTTCTCAGAGAAAAATTTGCATTTGGGACCATCCAGGTTATTTGGGTCTGGCTGGCAACCCAATGCTTTTTGACTACAGTAGATTGCGCTGAATTATATGCCTGGTGCTTTGTTGGTAGGAATGATGGGTAAAGCCAATTGACCATTGCAAAATCATGTAGGCCTGTGCTTAACACTACACGGCAGTGAGACTCTTGTTGCTCTGAGGAGTATAGTTTAAATTAGTAGTTGCATGGTGCTTATATACACACATAGAGCAAACAAATATGAGATGATGATAAAAATGGTAAAAATTTAGCACACATTAAATATATGCCAGAAACTCTAAGCACATAAGTTCTTATTTATCATTTAAAACAATTCTATGAGGTAGATAGTATTGTTTCCCCATTTTACGGGTGAGGAGAGGTTTGTAAAGGTTAAAAACTCTTACCTACTTAGTAACATGGACTCAAATTTGGGTATTTCATGGTGCTAGCAGGAGTTGGTGGGCTTTTAAATCAGTTCCATCATCCCCATTGTGACAGTTTTTTTTAAACAAATAAATTTTATTGATACATATTAATAAAGCATACAATTCATCCAAAGTATATAATCAGTGGTATTTAGTATAGTCACATATTTATGAATTCATTACTTCAATCATTATTAGAGCATTTTCATTGTTTCAGTAATTGTAATAATAACAAAAAGAAGACAAGAAATTTCTTCACCTCTTGATCTCTATGCTTTCCCTGCTGTACATATCTGCTATTTCTGGCTATTCTTGCACAATTATTTATTTATTAAGAAGTTTTATTGAGATATATTCATATACCATATGACTTATCCACAGTGTATAATCAATGGCTTTTAGTATAATCAATATGGTATGCATCCACCACCCCAAACATTTTAGAAGAATTTCATTACTCCAAAAAGAAAAATTTCATACCTCTCAACAGCCCTTCTCCAGTCCTACATAACCACTGATCTAATTTCATTTTTAGGAACTGATTTATATTTACATTTTATATAAATGGGATAATACAATATGTAGTACTTTGTGTCTGGTTTCTTTCACTTAGCATATTGTGCTTTTTTTGTCTGATATTAATGTCTTGTAGTACTGACATCATTGTGACAGTTTGAATTTTGTGAATTCCAGAAAAGATTATGTTCTTGAACTAATCCATTCTTGTGGGTGTGGGGCCCTTTGATTGCATCAGATTGAATTAAGGGATCTTTTGATTGGATCACTTTCAGTTAGATCACTTTAGGGCTTTTGATTGGATGACATCAGTGAGGTGTGACCCAGGTTGGTTCTCTTCCCTCTTGCTGGGTCTTATATAAACTGTGAACACAGGGAAAGTGGAGGCACAGAGAAAGGGAGTTCTGCCATTTTGACCCCACCATGAGAGTGAGAGGACTCCAGATTATCCTACAGGTGCGGAAACCCCAAGAGGCTCAGGGGGATGAGACCCAGGGAGAGATGCCTGATCGCCCACAGGTGAGCTCAAGGAAAAAGTAGAGAGAGAGAACAACCAGTAGAACCTGCCATCTTGCCTTGCTACATGACAGGACTCCAGGATCTGCTAGCATTTGACCTTTGGAGAGAAAGCATCTCTGATGATGTCCTAATTTGGACATTTTCACAGTCTCAAACTGTAAGCTCTTACCCCCCAAGAATTCCCTTTGTGAAAGCCAGCCCATTGCTGGTATTTTTGCATTGGCAGCCTTTGGCAAACTAAGACACCCATCATCCCTCCCACAGTCCTTACAGAGGAACAGATAATTTGATTTTAAAAGTGTGCTTGCTGTGCAAACATTTCTTTAAGAGATTTCTGGAGAGCTTTCTTCTTTAAACAGATTTCCACCTCTAAGCCCATCACACGTAGAAATTCTGAAGCCTCTTCTCTTTCAAAATTACTGGTCTTCACCACCGTTTTTTATAACATACACCAAGTACAACATGAAAATGAAGTCAGAGCAAGCATATGAGTTGCCATTACAGTGGTGGACTCTGGGTTAGAGTCCTGGATCTGCCAGCAACTAGCTCTGTGAACTTGGGTTTGGGCAAGTGACTTAAACTCAGTGTCTCATTTTCCTTATCTGTAAAGTACCCAAAAGCATTGTAAGAATTAAATAAACCAAAACATGGAAAGTCCTTGGAAAAGAATCTGGCATGTAGTAAGGCCCAATCTAAATGTTAGTTATTATGAAAATAACAGGGAACCTACAATTATAGGAGTTTTGGGGCCCCAGTTAAATGGGGGAAAGATAATGCTGATAACTTGGTTTGAACTGGGCAGGCTTAATGGAGGACCTGGGAGGCTCATGATTAAATGGTGTGAGAGATTTTTGTAGGATAGGAATGGTGGGAAGAGTCAATACAGGAATGGAGTATTGCTTAAGGAAAGCTCAGAGGCTGTAGAAGAATTCCTCTGTCTTAAACTAGGGATGTCAAGGAGGTTTTAGCTCACAGGCCAACTTAAATACATTTAATGCAAACTATTCTGAGGTCATCCGGGTCAACAGGATGGAAGCAATGATAAATTAGGATTCCAAAGGCATTGGAAGAAGGCAGCATGAGTACCTATCACTTGTCCTTCTGTCCCACAAAATGGCTGTCCAAGAACAGGACCCATATGTCTCATCTCTTTTCCAAACACTACTTTTCTGCTGCCTGCCGTTTCCCTTGAGATACATGAATAATTTCATGCAATAATTTGACTTTTGGAATCCTTCATGAGAACCTTAGATTTGATCTATGGTGATTCAAGCCACCATGGTAGGACTTAAAGAGGCATATTAGAAAAGGAAGTTTGACAAGATTAGGGGAAGAGAGGATGGTGATGGTAGTATCTGATGGTTCAGCGAAGTGGGTGTTGCTATAATTTACATAAGAGATTTAAAATGCATGGAAAGAAGAAGAGAAACAGAAAGGTACCATAACTGAGATTTACTGGAAAAAAAAATCATCATGGTCTTTGATGGATTAGATATGTGAAAGTAAAGCACCTGTCATGGATACCACTCCCTAGGAAGACATAAGTTTTGATGTCTAGATAAATTTGATATTTATATTTCTGACTCATAGACTAGGTATGCATTTTATTGGGTAGGTAAGACCTTTAGTGGTAGTATTTTGGTGGGGAAGGCAATGTGAGGAATGGGGTGGAAGAATGTGGTTAGATTCTGGGTTCTGCTGTTTGCAGTGGCAATGATCTTGGGCAGGTTGTCTGACCTCTCTGAGTCTCAGTTTATTATTAGTCTGTAATATAGGGATGAGCAGGCCGTTGTGAGGGATCAGCTAAAATACCACGCTTAAAGCCCCTACTGTGGTGACAGGCGTGGAGAAGGTGCTTAGCAAAGGCCTCTGTCTCATGCCTTACCCAGCCATCCTCTGTGGCTGCTACAGTCAAAGGGAGCTGGCATCAAGTTGTGGGCATGCCATAACCCAGGGAGTTCTGGTTCCTTTTATTATTTTCCTTAGAGGAGAAATAATATGTCATCCAATTATTATCCTTTAATCTCTTTATATCCAGGGACAGCTATTTTTTGTTTTGCTATTTTTATACTCTACAATTTCTAGAAACACAAAAATTAAATAAGAGCTTTAAGTAGAGGGTCTTTAGATCAGCCTTCCACTGTTGTAGACATGCAGCCCATCAGAAATGTCTTTCTTGGACAGGACAGTTACCTTCAAATATCTTGAATGAGACTTAGCTTTAATACAAAAGGGGAAAAGTATAGAAAGAAGAAAGTGATAATGGTACCAAGTTATTCTTTCATAAAGTTATACACCTAGAATAAAAATAGGAGGGTGGTTGGAAGAAGATCTTGACACAGGCCAAGAATCCCCACATCCTTGAATTTTACTTCTTTTGTAAGTGTGGCCTGTACAATTTTGCTTTGACCCATGTCTGTTACAATAATAGTAACAAAATCTTACATTTACATAACATTTCTGTGTTTTCAGTTGTTAAAATATAAACTTTCCAAAGTTAAAAACAGGATCTCATACAAACCTAAAATAAATATGTGTCAAAGATTTTATTCAACTCATTAATTAATGAGGCATCAGTAAGATGTTAAAACTGGTTCAAAGTGCATTTGAGGAGGTATTTATGGGATATTTAATAGGAATATTTTAAGATTTCCCCCATTTAATCTAGTCTCTGCATATAATCAGGTTATATACAAAACTATGTCCTACAGGGTCAAAAACGGTAATCCTTAGGGTTATCCTTTCTTTTGGGCAGAAAAGAAAGTGTCTCTCTTCTGGGCAAAATTCTTCAAGTTACTCTTCAAGTTATAAAACAGCCCAGTCAGTAGGACCTCAATGCAAGCTGCAAGTGCAGCACTGCCTAGAAAGAGCACCCAGTAATCCCTTTTTGCCATTTTAGTAGTCTGGGGGAGCTTTTCTCACCCTATCCTCGCATTAAGAGACCTCATTAGAACATCTCAGTTATTATGAAGTTATGGGTTTGGTTTGGTTAACAAATTTGTATAGTCTGTTGCAAAATCTAGTCCCAGAAAGTAATCTGGTGTGACTAAATGCTTTAATACCCAAATGTTTATGCTGCTAATACCCTGGCCAGTGTTTCTTCCTAGAAGGCAGTGTCTATGGAGCGCTCGTATTCTTGTCTAAGTTGGTGTGTTTAGAATAGTGAGCTCCCTCGTGGCACTCACGTTCCTTCTTCTCTATCCCAAGGTAACATCTCTAAGAAACACTTCTCCCGGTGTCCAGGCCTATGCTCTAGCCAAACAAAACTGCTCACATCTAGTCCTTCAGTGCAGAATGAGTTTCCCAGTGACCTTGGCATAGGCCATTTCTTGGCTGGAACCACATCCTGTCTGCCAGAATTTCTAGCAGAGCACACTTAAAAAACCTCCATGGAATATTCCCTGAAGACATCACTTCTAAGTGTATTGCTAGTAACACTTTGCAATGCTTTCAGAGGGTTTACTACACATTGCTTTGCTTTGTTATTTGTGAATCTGCTCTGTCTACCTCACTACACTATATGTTTCCTAAGATTAAGGACTAAAGTCTTGTTTTATTGGTCTTTGTCTTTCTGGATGACCAAAGCTTAGCTTGTGGACTTGTGTATTCCAGGGCCTCTTTGAGAGCTTATGGAATTGAGTGGAGTATCAGAAGATCCTGTGGACAAATGTCTTTTTTTTTTTCTTCAGTCATTTTAAGTTTTATTAAGTTTCAAATACCAAACACTCCTAAAAGTGAACTGATTGATAATATCTAAGTTCTGTGTTTCACTACCACCAGGTAACAAGGGAAGCATTTTCTATATCATTCCATTTCTTTTACAATCAGTATAAAGTAAGAAGACCAATTATTTTCCCAACTGGAGCAGAGTTTAGTCTACTGGGTCAGTAAACTATTTGACATATAGGATCTGCTCGTTAAAGCACATTCCATTTACTTTGAATTCCATATTCATGATATTTATTATATTATTAATCTCTATTTTCTGCACTATCTTCATGATACCAAAATAAAATCTAAGGAGCCGAAAGGTCCTCAGAAGCATTTGCACAAGTAATTGGATTATGGAAAGATTGCACTAAAACAGTTATGTAAGTGCAAAAGCCATTTAAATTTAATCAATGTCCTCATTCTGATTAGAAAAATCTGCCCAAAGAAGGTTAAACATTCTCTCCATTATAATATTTAAACACAATATTATTAGTATAATTACTATGCAAAAATTTTCAGAAGTTGCAGTGTTTCTTCTAACCCAACAACTCAAATCCATTTTCCTTTAGAACAATTCGTTTTCATACCTATTGCCTCTAGCCTCCAAAGCAATAAAGTTGTACCTTGATTTGTTTCCAAGGCAGAAGATGGTGTTAAAGTAGGCTTACAAAAGAAAACCAAGGGGCTGGAGTAATTTTGTTACCAGTTTTAAAAGTGTGCTTGATAATTTTAGCAACGTTTCCAGTTGTTAGCTTTTGATTTTTACTCTTCCCTTTAGTTTTGTTTTACAACTAAACTCTTTTTGGATATACCAACACCAAAAAACATTTCACTTGCTGAAACCACTTTACTGGATAAAGACTTACCACCACTTATTTCTTTCATTTTTCTAATTTAATGTTCTGATATTCTCAGGGCTAATTAAGAAGTTCTTAATGGCATTAAACCCTATGATTTTAGCTATACAAAATGAAAGCCAAAGCTGTAAAATCTGGAGTAAGAACCACAAGAACTTCCAGTCTACCTCCCACTTAACCAATTTTCTTGTCTCTCCTTTCTCATTTGGTCAATTACTTACTTTAAGTAACTGCCAATTCCTACTTAGGAGTTCAGTTCAACACTGATGCCTTCCTTAGGTCCATACGAACCCTCGAAGGCAAAGTCTACTGCCTGCACCCAGCCAACTCTGATGCGTACAGCTAGTGCATCTGTTGTGCCATATCGACAGTCAGCATTCTTCTGTTTCAACAACTCTTAGTATTTGTTTTCTCTTGCTACCAGCCATATCTAGTGTGAATAATCCAGCACTCCATGACCAAAATGACCATAATCCTCAACCATTTTTGCTGTTACACAGGCATTTGATGCTTTAAATCTGATGTGGAATGCAGATAGATTCACTTTTTAGAAGTCATAAGCTTTGAGAAGTTGGAGATGACTTCATTGCTTATCTATTTTCTCCTTTGCAATCAAGCTGTTCCTTTAAATATGAGAAAATACAGCGTTGCAAAAAGTTGAAGCAGTAAGAGCAAGTATACTTTGCAGCTTTGTGGTTGGTTTTGGCCAGACTTTTTATTTAATATTCTGTAGTTGTTTAACACGTACTTAAAGGTCTTATTGGGAAAAGGGGAGGATTTTGCAGAGTCTTAAAGAAATGTCAGGCAAAATATGGCCAACTTTATTCATTTGCTTTTTTGGGTTTACTGGGTGAATAGCACTTTCCTTACATAAGTATCTTACCTCAGTTTTTCATACTGAGAACACTGAGATTTCAGTTTGAAGACCTGAAATCCCAAGAGTAGCATTACTCGTACCACCCTCTAGTATCTAGCTTGTGTAGGCAGAGAGATTCATCTCTCTGTTTTAGATGTCTAGATGTTTGTGGAAGCTCTTAAGAGTGCTTGCCACATTTACTGGGAAAAATAATAGGAAGTGGCCATTAGGGACATTTTTACTTGGAAAATTACAACTCTAGTACACAAGTCAGGTCTTACACATTTAACATTTGCCTGTTGAAAGCAATCTCATAAATCAAATAAAATTAGACATTTTACTTTTTCCTCACAAGAACAGAAAATTTATGGAGGGAAACTTAACAGCAAATTTTAAAAAGGTAACACAATTTTTCCTCTCAGGAGTCCTTGGATGGTTATGACAGCAATTTCTACTTTTTGTTTGTTTCTTTAAACAGGTGATTTTTTCCCATAGTTTTGTTTGCTTTTAATACCTGCTCCTGCCTCCCCATCCATCACACCACCTTCCTCCATGGCCACCACCTCTTGGTGCTCCATGGCCTGAACTGCTGAATCGCACTGAGAAGGATTCTCCCTTTCCATAGAAGGGGTAGCCCTCTTTCTTTTCTGCCAACCCGATCATGACCACTTGAGTAGAGATCACTTCAACTGCTTGAGTAACTGTCTCGACTTAATTTTTGTATAACGTGTGAGATAGGGGTCCAAAGACCATTTGTTGAACAGACTGTTCTAGCCCAGCTGGGAGGGCTTGACAGCCTTGTGAAAAATCACTTGACCATAGATATGAGGATCTCTTTCTGAGTTATCCATTCAGTTCCTTTGGCCAGTCTGCCTGTCTTTATGCCAGTATCATGCTTTTTTTTTTTTTTTTTACCACTGTTGCTAAGCAATATGCTTTAAAGTCAGGAAATGAGTGTCCTCCAACTTCATTCTTCTTTTTAAAAAGACACTTTTGGGTATTCAGGGTCCCTTACCTTTCCAAATAAATTTTGATTATTGGTTTTTCCATTTCTGCAAAAAAGGCTGTTGGGATTTTTATTGGGATTGCATTGAATCTGTAAATCAGTTTTGGTAGAATTGACATCTTAATAATATTTAGTCTTGCAGTCCATGAACATGGAATGTTCTTCTATTTATTTATTTAAGTCTTCTTTGGTTTCTTTTACCAGTGTTTTGTAGTTTTCCTGAATATAGGTCCTTTAGGTCCTCAGTTAAATTTACTCCTAAATATTTGACTACTTTAGACACTGTTATAAATGGATTTTTTTCTTATTTTCTCCTCAGATTGCTCACCAGTAGTGTATAGAAACGCTATTGATTTTTGCATATTAACTTGTATCCCACCACTATGCTGTCTATTAGTTCTAGTAGCTTTGTTATGGATTTTTCAGGATTTTCTAGATAAAGGATCATATCAGAAAATAGTGAAAATTTTACTTTTTCCTTTTCTATTTGGATTTTTATTTCTTTTTTTTTTTTATTTTTTTTATTTTTTTTTTCCTTTATTATTTTTTTTTATTAATTTTTTTATTTTTTATTGACTTTGTAATAATATTACATTAAAAATATATATGTGAGGTCCCATTCAAAAAAATATGGAACGCTTCACGAACTTGCGTGTCATCCTTGCGCAGGGGCCACGCTAATCTTCTCTGTATCGTTCCAATTTTAGTATATGTGCTGCCGAAGCGAGCACTGGATTTTTATTTCTTTAGCCTAATTGCTGTAGCTAGAACTTCTAGCACAATATTAAATAACAGTGGTGACAGTGGGCATCCTTGTCTTATTCTTGAGGTCAGTGGGAAACCTTCAGTTTTTCCCCAATGAGTGCAATGCTAACTGCAGGTTTTTCATATATGCACTTTACCATATGGGGAAAGCTTCCTTCTCACTATAGCCTCTTGATGGGTAGTCATCATGTGGACTGGAATGACTATTACTGCAGTATGTATAATCTCTTGGTAGTGCATAATCTCTTTTATCATGAGAACTTGGGTAATCTCGGCTTGAACAGCTGTCTTTAGTAGAATATCCATCATCTCTTGGGGACAAATACACATCTCTACGAGAAAGCAGGGGTTTTCTTCATGGTGGGCCTCCATAACCATCTCTTCCACATGCTATGGGAACTTTCCCTCTCATTCCACTGCTGCTGTGAGGAAGCAGATCTTTTAGGAGGAGGACCTCCCCTTTGGGGGTGGTCCTCTTTTCACTGGAAGTGGTTCTCTGGAGGAATTCCTTTTAAAATTCATCAAATAGCCACCATTATCCAGGTGCCCACATATCAGGGTGGTCTCCTGGTTCTTCTTCTGCCTCTAAGAAATCTCGGAGGGCCTCTGCTTCTTGGAAGTGGAGGTGGCTGTAGTAGTTTGGTATTATTTATGAATTCCAAAAATAGATATTAGATTATGTTTGTGAACTTGTCTGTTCCTCTCTACATATTAAATTAGATTGGATTCAGAGGTTTCACTTTTACCTGATTAAATAATGATTGAGGCTTTGATTGGGCCACATCAGTAGACATAAAGAAAATGACAAGGCAGAAGAGAAAGTTAGAGCTTTGATGTTGAAATCTTAGATGTTGGAACCCCGGGAAGTAAACACACAGGCGAAGAACAGAGGAAGAGACAGCTCCATAAACACAGCAGAAGCCCTGGAAAGAGAGAGAGCCTGAGGGTCTACAGCTGACCTTGTGGAGAGAACAGAGCAGTGGAGCCTGGAGAGGAACAAGCCCCAGAAGAGTGAAGAGACTTCTCCCAGCCTACAGCTGATATTGGAAGAAGCTGAAGCCATAGATGCTTAAGGGGAAGAGGAAGTCTGAACACTTGCAGAGACTGGCAGCCATCTTGCTCCAACATGGTGAGGGAAGTAACTTATGCTTTATGGCCTGGTAACTGTAAGCTTCTACCTCATATAAATACTCTTTATAAAAGCCAATAGATTTCTGGTATTTTGCATTAGCACCCCTTTGGCTGACTAATACAGTGGCCCAAATCTACCATTTTCAAATGATGGTTTAGTGGCTTGTTTCACCTTGATCACTTTACTATCTAATGTAATGTAACATTACTTTCTTGGGTTGTATCTTTTGTATATGCTGGGTTTTCAAAGGTGACAAAAACAAAGCCTCTCATTGTTGGTTTCACGGTCTTTCTTTAAGAGTACTTTCACTATTTGTCTATATTTGCCAAATACTACCTCTAGGGCTGTATTTGTCAGTGAAAGGCTTTCATAAAGGGTATTTATTGGGGGTATAAGCTTATATTACCAGATCATAAGGCATGAGCTACTTCCCTCACCAAAGTCTCTTGCCATGTGTTGGGACAAGATGGCTGCTGACATCTGCCATGAGTTCAGGCTTCTTGGGTTCCTCTCTTCCTGGGGCTTGTTTCTCTCCAGGCTTAGCTGTCCTATTCTCTCCACAAGGCCAGCTGTAGACTATCAGGTGACTGGCTCTGTCTCTCTCCCCTGTCATGTCTAAGGAGCTGTATCTATTCCTCTGTGTTCTTCTTCTGTGTGTTTGCTTCCTGGACTCCAGCTCAAAACTCCAGCATCAAAACTCCAATTAACTCCTCTGCTCTGCCATGTAGTTTTATCTTTTAGTCTCCACTCCTTGGTCCTACTGACATGGCCAAATCAAAGCCCTAATCATAATTTAACCACATCCAGGTACAGACCAGTTTACAAACATAATCCAATATCTATTTTTGGAATTCATAAACCATATCAAACTGCTACAGTCCACACTCTGAATTCCAAAAGGACATTACAATATAAAAAACAAACAAACAACCCTTAAATCATTAGCAATGCTAAGTATAGAATCATATCACAATCATTTTAAAGAAATAAAATTTGTCCTGGGGCAAAGTCCTATTTGCTATAGACCTCTGAAACTTACAGAACAATTTATCTGCTTCCAGTACACAAATGGACAAAGGATAAACTTTTTCATTTCAATAAGGAGAAATTAGGAGGGAAACGCATTATGGGTCCAGAACAGTTCAGTAAACCTACAGAGTATCCTCCACTCAGTTTCAAATTCTGAGAGTCATTTTTTTTAAGATTTATTTTTATTTATTTCTCTCCCCTTCCCCCTCCCCCCCCACCCCCCCAGTTTTCTGCTCTCTGTGTCTATTTGCTGGGCGTTCTTCTGTGTCTGCTTATATTCTTGTCAGCAGCACTGGGAATCTGTGTCTCTTTTTTTGTTGCATCATCTTGCTGCATCAGCTCTCTGTGTGTGTGGTGCCACTCCTGGATCGGCTGGACTTTTTTCTTGCAGGGCGGCTCTCCTTGCAGGGCACACTCCTTGCATGTGGGGCTCCCGTATGTGGGGGTGCCCCTGCATTGCACAGCACTCCTTGTGCGCATCAGCACTGCACATGGGCCAGCTCACCACATGGGTCATGAGGCCCTGGGTTTGATTGCTGGACCTCCCATGTGGTAGGTGGATGCTCTATCAGTTGAGCCAAATCCGCTTCCCATGAGAGTCATTCTTAAGATGATGGTTTCTTCTCCCTGGGGCCTTATGGGGACCCACCATTTCCACAGGCTTGCCCAATGGCCATTTTCTTGGTTCCACCCTCATCAAGCATCTGGGTGCCGACCAAGCTCCAAACTTCACCCTCCAAAAGCAATGGGGTGATTGCCACACTTTACCCAATCTTTGGGTTAGAGTCTTAGCCACCCTAGTACAGTGAACTGAAGACAACATTCTCCCTAATCTTTGGCATACAGGTCTAACCCTCTCAGAGCAACAAGTTGCCAACCTGGTCATCCCTAATCCACGGGGGATGTATCCACACCTCTCAGACCTATGGGGTGCTGACCTTAACTGCCCTAGTCCTTGAGGAATGTGTTTCACCCTCTCTGTACACTGGAGTGGCAAAACCTTTTCTGAACATCAGGTGGGAACACCCACCCCCTTCAACTACTGCGGCAAACTCACTTCTCTATGCACATGGTTGGGGCTCCTCTCTTGGCCGAAGGCAATGTCTTGATTTGAGATCTCAGCTTCCATGGTTTTCTTTTTAAAACCATTTCTCCTTCAGTCTCTCCTTTCCATGTCCCCTTTAGTCCAAGCTGACAGTGGTTTTGTTCATACAGTGCTCTCAAAAAGCTTGTTGGTTTAGCATGTAAGAAGCAGGGGTCCAAGCCATCAGACAGTAAAACATTTCATAAGTCTTTCTGAGATAACTGCATTTTCAATCCTGATTTACAAGTTCCAAGTTAAGTCCTCAAGTGGGGCACTGTATTCTGGGAGCTTGATTTCCAGAGGCTTGGAATTTCCAGAATCAGTTTCTGTTTTCTTCGTGCCCAATAGTTCGGTCCTCAGCTTAACTTTCTTGTCTAACATTTTGCTATAAACTGCAAGGAGAAGCCAAGCCACATTCTATGAATTTACTTTGGAAAGTTCTTCGGCTAAATGCCCAGGCTCACCATTTTCAATTCTGCCTTCCATAAAACACCAGGAGTTAATCTTGCTAAATTCTCTGCAACTTTAAAACACGAATCGCCTTTCCTCCACTTTCCAAGAATAGTTTCATCATTTACTTCTAAGTCATCATAAAAAGTCTCTTTAGCATCCATATTGTTATCAACAGTTTCTTCAAAGCGATCTGGGCCTTTTCTATCAAGCATTTCACAATTCCTCCAAATAATACTCGTTACCCATTTATAAAACCATTCCAGTATTTTGGTAATTACAAAAGCACGACCCTACTCTCTGGTACCAAATTCTGTATTAGTTAGCCAAAGGGATGCTGATGCAAAATACCAGAAATCTGTTGGCTTTCATAAAGGGTATTTAATTGGGGTAGAACCTTACAGTTACCAGGCCATAAAACATAAGTTACTTCCCTCACTAAAGTCTATTACCATGTGTTGGGGCGATGGCTGCTGATGTCTGCCAAGAGTTCAGGCTTCCTGGGTTCCTCTCTTCCTGGGGCTCTGTTTCTCTCCAGGCTCAGCTGCTGTTCTCGCTCCACAAGGCCAGCTGTAGACTATCAGACTAATGGCTCTGTCTCTTTCCCCAGGGCTTCTGCCATGTCTAAGGAGTTGTCTCAGTCTCTCTTTGTTCTTCTCCAGTATGTTCAATTCCTGGACTCCAACTCAAAACTCCAGCTTCCAAACTCCAACATAAAAACTCCAACTAACTCCTTTGCTCCACCATGTAGTTTTATCTACTGACATGACCAGTCAAAGCCCTAATCATAATTTAATCACACCCAGGTATAGACCAGCTTACAAACATAATCCAATATCTTTTTTTTTAAATTCATAAACTATATCAAACTTCAACAAGGCTTTATCTTTTATTTCTGTATTGAACCCTCCAGTGAAGAGCTTTCTTGGGTGATCTGCTTCAACCATTTTTTCCCCTGGAGCCATAGAGGTGAGGATGGTTTCAGACTTCTAGGAACTTGCCAACAGGTGTTTCCTAGTGGCTCAGCTGGCGTGAGGGCTGCTGTTTTTGGGTCAGAGGACAAGAGGGGGAAGCCACTAGCACTACTTTGCAACCAGGACAAACTTATGTGCTTGACGCCAGTAATGCTAATAGTATCTCTATGAAGTACAATGCTACTTTGGTCAGGTAACTTTAATTTACTGTTTACCAAAAAGTTAAGTACCTATTATGCATCAAACATTGTGTCAGATGGTTTGGACAGAAAAGACAAATAAGGCATAATTTCTGCCTTTAAGTCATCTGTAGCTTACTAGAAGACACTGATAGGTAAATAAATGCAGTGTAGTGCAGCACTTGCTCAGGGTCATGCATTTCTGTAAGTCGTAGAACTGTGGTTAAAATCCAGGTCTTTTCAACTCCCAAGCTACCAAGCCAAGATGTCTCCAGAATGGAAAAGCTAGCTATCCTAAAAGTAGAGATTCCTCAGAAGAGCAAAACGTCAGCCTTGCTCTGCCTATCAATTAACAAGGCATATCTTACTTTGAAGACATTATTAAATAAAACCATTTTGTTTTATTTGCAAACCAGGTCCTTCAGAAGCTTGGGAAAGCTGATGAGACAAAAGATGAACAGTTTGAAGAATATGTCCAGAACTTCAAACGGCAAGAAGTGAGTACATTCATCTAGTTTCTAGAGTGGGAAATGGATTGAATCTGCTTAAGTGTGTAATTAAAATGCATTAAGACTTAAGAAAGGGGGGGTTGACATTAACTTCAGAATAACACTTGGTGATTCTCTGGAGTTTCTTGTGGATAGTGAAGGAAGAGGCAGTAGGCAATGCAGGAGGAGGACTTATGTTTTAAAAAATCTCAGGATATTGAACAATCCTTTGCTCTCTGTACCTCTTCAAAACAGACTGATCTAAAGGAATGATGAAGTTTTTGGTGATTTATCTTCTAATCAGTCTTAATGAAAGAGTAGTTAAATACTTCTGGCAAAATTATTTCAATTGTTGCATGCCTCAAGGTCATGCATTCTCCACGGGGTTATATGCTTCCCCAAGGGCTGAAAATTTACAGGTATACACATATACACAGATATGGAGTATAAAATCTATGTTATTAAGTTTGCATTGGACAGGGTTGGTTAAGCAAAATTATCTAAAACGCTCCTCAAGGGGATGATAATGAAAAAGAAGTTTGAGAAACTTCATTGTTTGTTCCTTTACTGGACTGCTATGTGTTTAAACAGACACATGGATGAAAAAATAATCAAACTAATTTTTAAATTACCTATTTGGCTGAGTTAATTGGCCAGAATATCATTCTTCAGAGATTATACTAGAGGCGGGGTGGGAGGAGGCAACAGACTCTGGAAAAGGGTTTGGATATCAAGACAAAGTAAGGACACAATTGTTTTCCTGCTGTCACTGGAGCTGTCAGTGCCTGCCAAGAAAATCTTGGCCTCAGGGGTGACAACCATTCCTGGAAGACTGGAGTTTGTTTCACTCCCTTTGCTGCTGTTTGGAGATCCCTGATGCTAGAGGTTTCTTAATTCCGTGTCTATCTTCAGGGTTCCTTCCCATACTGGAGACATGCTCTTTCTTGTCCTCACCAGCTGTGGTCCTCAAATCCAGCAGGTAGATAAGAAGTAGATCATTTTCCATGTAAATACTTGTCTGAATGTCTCTGGTTTCATCCCAAGACTAACGTTGACCTGTGAAGATCGATACCAATTTGTTAGGATTGATAACGGCCTCTTCTTCTGAAAACTGAGAAGAGAGAGAGAGGCATTTGAGAAGAAAAAGTAACAGAGAGAAAAATGGAATATATCCAAATACTGAATATTATAGATGTCTTTAGGTTAATGAAGGTAGAAATGGAAATTTCTAGAGAAATATTGGGTCTCGGCCCACAGAATGAGTTGTCCCCCTGTCTTCACCAGACTCCAGGAGAACAGGTTATATGTCTCCTTGTGTTTTCACTTGCTGAGTTCCTATACATCTCTTCATGCATTTGGGAAACATTCATCAAGATCATTGTCTTTGGACTGAAGGCATTTTCCGAGAAAATCTTGTTAATTAATGCCCTGTTTCTTTGCAGGGTGATTTCAAATGCCTGCTTTAAGGGCCTGGTTTCAGATACAATGGGTGATTCAGGTTCACAGTTTTCCCTACGTGAGGATTTATACTCTGTCCTTTAAAACCTAGCCTTCGTGTCTGGTATATCCCTATGGAGCTAATTAGGTTTTGCTCCTGGATTTTTCTCTCTCTCGTATTTTGATGTTGTTAACACCCCAGAAGGCTAATCTTAGGAGACATCAAGTTCAGAAATGCATTCATGCCTAGGAAGCACTTTGCATTTTCCAGGTTCAGTGAACTTTTATTGCTCTTTTTCTGGCTCTGTGGGCTGAACCAGCTACAATTGTTTTTTGTCTAAAGGACAAGAGAAAAATGCAATTGATTAAACTGCCAACTGTATCAGTTGTGACCTGTTTCCCAAAGATCATCAGCATGGGGTGACTTTATAATGCTGCTCTACCATCAATTCCTGCCACTATATACATTTTTCAAATATTACGTTGCAAATAGTTACTGTTATTCTTGAAGCCCAACAACTTGTTTTTCTTAAGAATATTAGAAGACGTCAAAATCTGGGTAAAACTTCAAGATTTGGAGGAATTTAAGTAAACATTTCTCTTTTATGAGTGAAACAAACAGGTTGGAAATAAAGGAAATGCTTTTTCAGGGAGTCTCATGATCCCTTTGGTTCACGTTGAAAATATTTTTGGGTCTGGAGTATTTTGCATTTTTTCTTCTTCATTTTGGGATTCATTTTTAAATTAGAAACAGTTAGTCGATAGTCATTATATTGGAGTGAGGAAGGAGTGCCTTTGAGCCTTGTATGTCCATTAGAGTGAGTGAAATGGGGAAGGAAGGAGGTTGATGGAAAGGGGAGGAGAAAGATTAATTTTCTGTAGAAGTATATAAAAGGTTGAGAGGTATAGTTGAAGGCTGGGTTGATTAATGGACTGTAAGGGGAAATGGGTCCCCTGTAAACATAGGAAGAAGAAACTACCAAGATTGTGGCTACCTCTACAAGGTCTTTTAGTCTTAGTATTAATGGAATAGTGAGCCGTTACTTTAAATTCACTGTTCATTTTTTGACCTGAGAAATGTAGATTTCTTGTTTTTATATGAATTGATTTTTTCCAAATCCAAAAAAAAAAAAAAATACTCCTGGCAGTATAAGATAAACAGTATTTGAATTTGCACATTACATTGAAGTCACCTAACCACACTCAATTGGTGGGTAATCAAAATATATCACCGGAGAATGTTCTAGAAATTATTCAAACATTTTGGACCTTGATGATCTTGCTTTAAATTTTTCTTTAATAAAATCATAAGAGTCCTCATAGTTATTGATATACTGCCTGCTTGTTCCTATTAGAAACAACGGTAGAGGGGTCAATATTTGATCTCTTGCTTGGAGCATTATTTTATTCCAACCCCACATTTTCATTTTGACCCCAAACATCTTTTCCTAAAGGGTAGTTCGTGTTCGACGGCAAGTGTGAATGAAGAGTTTGCACATAACTCTCTCAACTGCCCACTGGCCTCCCAATGCTCTGAGTTTCTTTTTTTTGTGGCCCAGTTTTTATAAACTCTCAATTAGGGCAAGGAGGAAAGAGAAAAACAGGTGTGGCAGTTTGATATTATTTATGAATTCCAAAAAGAGATATTGATTATGTTTGTAAACTGACCTGTTTCTCGTGGTGTGATACCCTTTGATTATATTAGATTCATCTGAGCTGTCTGATTAAATTATGCAAAAATTAGGGCTTTGATTGGATCACATCATTAGAATGCAACTCAACATTGAGTCCCAGCCCCCTTGGGCTTATAAAACAGATTATCACAGGGAAGTAGATATAAAGAAGATATAAAGTAGCCTGTGACCTGGGAAGAGAGATGAACCTGATCGTTTACACCTGACCTTGTGAAGAGAGCAGAGCAGCTGAGCCTGGAAAGAAATGAGGCCTGGGAAGAGATACTAGCCTTACGCCAGCCTACAGCTGAGATCAGAAGAAACCGGGACCATGGAGCCTTAAGAGGAAGAAGGAAGGCTGAACCCTCACAGACATCACCTGCCATCTTGCGTCAATACATGGCAACAGAGTTTGGTTAGGAAGTAACCTTGAGTTGGACTCTTTAGGGCCTTGTGACTATAAGCTTTTACCCCAAATAAATGCCCTTTATAAAAGTCAACAGATTTCTGACACTTTGCGTCAGCACCTCTTTTGTCTGACTAATACAACAGGCTAGAGTAAAAGGGAATGGAGTGAACTCCTCTACAAAGGATTTATGATTTTCCATGATAAGAGTGCTAAGGAGAGCAAGGACTGATTACAATCCAAATTTAACATTTCCTCCCCAGAGGATTTTTTCCTTTGTATTATTCCTTTCTTACCAGAGCTGTGAACAAGTAGCAAAATTGACTGGTGTGAATGAATATCAGGGAATTTCAGTTCACCTGATTGCTTGCCGATGGCTCTGTTAATAAGCAGAGAAATTTGCTTCTCTTGTCCTTCCTGCTAAGAAACTCATCCACTAAGATATGTTAATAGGTTGATGAATAAAAACCATATGATCATTTTAATTGATGGAGAAAAAGTACAAGACCAAATCCAATATACATTCATGATAAAAGTGCTCAGTAAACTAGGAATAGAGAGAATTACTTCAACTTGTTAAAGAGCATCTATTAAAAAAAAAACCCTATAATGTCATTCTTAATGGTGAAAGGCTGAATGCTTTTCCCCTAATATGGAGAATAAGGGAAGGCATGTCCACTCACACCACTGCTATTCATCATAGACCTGGATGTTTGAGCCAATACAATAAGGAAGAAATGGCTACGTATCAGAGAGGAAGGAGGGAAACTCTTCTATTTTCAGATGATGTTATCATCTATATACAAAATCCCAAGGAATCAACAGAAAACTCCTAGAACTAGTAAGTGAGTTCAGCAAGATTGTGTGATACAAGGTCAACACACAAAAACAAATCACATTTCTGTATACTAACAGCGATCATGTGGAAATAAATTTTAAAAATACAATAGCATTTATAATCACTCCAAAGAAAATGAAGTACTTATCTACACACTTAATAAAATGTACAAGATTAATATGATGAAAATTACAAAATACTAATGAAAAAAAACAAAGAAGACCTAAACAAATGAAAAGACATACTGTGGTCATGGATTTAAAAATTCAACATAGGTAAAAGTGTCAGTTATCACAAATTTGATCTATATGTTTAGTGCAATTTCCTGCAATTCCTACAGCAGGATTCTTGTAGATGTAAAGAAGCTTACATGAAAACTTATATGAAATGCATAGGCCATAGAATTTATAAAACAATGACAAAGGAGAATAAAATGGAAGGAGTCATGCCATTCGATATTAAGACCTACTATATATTTTTAGTAATCGAGACAGTATGGTATGGGCAGAGGGATATACATGTAGATCACCGGAACTGAATGGAGAGCCCAGAAGTAGAGCCACATAAATATGTTCAACTTATTTTTCACAAAAATGCACAAGCATTTCAATTGTGGAAAGATAGCCTTTTCAACAAATTGTGCTGGAGCAATTGGACATCCATAGTCAAAGAAATGAACCTTGATCTAAATCTCACCCTTCTGCAAAAATTAACTCAATATGGATTATGAGCTTAAATGTAAAATAGAAATCTACAAGACTTTTAGAAGAAAACAAGAGAAAATCTTCAAGATCTGGGGTAGGAAAGAGTTCTTGGACTTGGTACCTGTGCTGGTTTGAGCTAACCCATTTCTGTGCATGGAAACCTGTTGTATGTGGGAACTTTTGTTTAGATTCACTTAAGGTACCTTTTGATTAGATTAAGGGCCTTTGATTAGATTGTAGGACCCAGAGTGGGTCCTAAACCTCTTATAAATGGAAATCCTTTATAAATGGAAGACTAACAGCAGAGACACACAGAGAAGGAAGTGGCAGAGACAGAGAAGAACCTAGAAGCTGGAATCAACAGATCACAGAGGCTTAGAGGAAGCCACTTTAGCCAGAAGCTGCAAGACAGGAGGCTGGGAAGAGAAGGGAGAGACCAGCAATAAGCCTGATCATCCACAACTGAGCTCAGAGAGAAAGTAAGCTTGAAGGAGAAGACAGAGGCCAGCTGTGGTTTTGCTTTGCTGCATGGCTGGTGTCCAGGATCACAGCAGCTGACCTTCAGTGAGACAGCAGAATCTCTGATAATACCTTGATTTGGACATTTTCTCAGCCTCAGAACTCTAAGCTTTTAACCAAATAAATTCCCGTTATAAAAGCCAATCCATTTCTGGTATATTTCATTGGAAGCCTTTAGCAAAGTAAGACCATACCAAAATCATGATCTATAAAAGGAAAAATTGACAAATTGGGTTTTATTAAAACTGAAAACTTTTGCTCTGTGAAAGACCTATTAAGAGGATAAAAACTATGGACTGGAAGAAAGTATTTGCAAGCCACAGATACAAGAAAGGACAAGTGTAACAACTCTTAAAACTCGATAGTAGAAAACAAAGCAGTCCAATTTAGAAAATGGGCAAGAGACATGAATAGACACTTCATTGAAGATGATATGTAGATGGCAAATAAACACATGAAAAGATGTTCACTATATTTAGCCATCAGTGAAATGTAAATTAAAACCACAATAAGGTATCACTACACACCTCTCAGAATGACTACAATTACAAAAAAAGTTACGATACCAGATGCTGGCAAGGATATAGAGAAACTGCATCACTTCATACATTTTGTAAAATGATATATAGACACTCTGGAAAACAGTTGGTAGTTTCTTTAAAAAATTAAACATGCCATATGACCCAGCAACTATACCCTTGGACAGTTATTTCATAGAAATGAAAACTGTGGTCACACGAAAACCTGTACCAAATATATACAGCAAATGTTTTATTTGGAATGGTCCCAAACTGGAAACAGCCCAGATGCTCTTCAGTAGGTGAATGGTTAAGCAAACTGTACTGTACTCATACCATGGAATATTCAACCCAAAACCCTAACAGTTGATGCACACAGCAACCTGGATGAATCTCCAGGGAATTATGCTGAGTGAAGAAAACCAATCCCCAAAGGTTACATACTGCCTGATTCCAATTATATAACATTTTTAAAAAAGATTTATTTTTTATTTATTTTTCTTCCCCTCCTCCCATTGTCTGTACTCTTGTGGCCATTCGCTGTGTATTTTTCTGTGTCCACTTGCATTCTCGGCAGCACCGGGAATCTGTGTCTCTTGCACTTGCATCTTCTTGCTGCATCAGCTCTCTGTATGCAGTGCCACTCCTGGGCAGTCTGCGTTTGTTTTGTATAAGGCGGCGCTCCCTGTGGGGCACACTCCTTGTGCATGGGGCTCCCCTACATGGGGGACACCCCTGCATGGCATGGTACTCCTTGCGCATGGCAGGACTGCACGTGGGCCAGCTCACAACACGGGCTAGGAGGCCCTGGGTTTGAACCCTGGACCTCCTATATGGTAGGCGGACACTCTATCAGTTGAACCACATCCACTTCCCTATATAACATTTTTGAGATGATGAAGTTGTAAACTTGCATTTCCACCTTAAATTGTTGGAAGTACAAGATCTCTGTTTGAGAGGTCTCCTTTGTCTCCACCTCAGGAGTGTCCTCAGATCCTAGGCTGCTCATTTTAACCAGTGTTCCCCTCAACATCTCCGGAATTTCTTATGAGAGGTGTAGTAATGAATGGAACTTCAGAGGGTGGTAGAATTGGCCCTAATTACCCCTGTTCCATTACGGCCTTTGGAGGGGAAATCACAGTAGAGATCTCAGTACTGGGTAGAGTTCTCATTCATGCCAGAACAAGTCTGGCTTATTATTTACAGAGCATTTCCCTTCTCCTATCTATTTTTTTAAAAATTTATTGAAATATATCACTCATACATAAACATACATGAACAATAAATGTATAGTAGTTGTGAACTTACAAAACAAACATATATAACATCAAACAAACATATATAACAACTCACCCTACCATCAATAACTTGCATTGTTTTTAAACCTTTTTAACTAATGATTAAAGAGCATTGTCAAAATATTACTACTAAACAAAGTGTTTTTCCCCTAACCAATCCAATTATTATCTTTATATCATTTATATATGAACATACATAAACAAGTATGTAGTAAAAGTTGTGATTACAAAGCAAACATGCACAACATCATACAGGGGTCCCTTACATCAACCCTCCACCAACAGCTTGCATTGTTATGAGACATTTGTTACAAACTATGAAAGAACACTGTCAAAATCTTACTACTAATCATAGTTCTTATCTTACATTTCATGTGTTTTTCCCCAAACCCACCCTATTATTATTTTTTAAATATATATATTTTTTATGACAGAAATTGTAAGCTTATAAAATAATCATGCACATGTGCAGAATTCCCAAACAACACCCCTCCTACAGATGAAATAATATCATCTGATTATTACCATGTCCATTGTGTACATTGGCTCACATTTTCCATTCTGCCTTAGTATCAACACAGTACATCTTTTGCATAGATGCAAAAATATTGTATTATTCCTAACCACAGTCCATAGGTCACTTCAGCTGGATTTTTCCTCATGCTTCTCCACATTCCCAACACCCTGCAGTATGATATACATTTGTTCTAGCTAACAAAGGACACACTTGCATCTGTACCATCAACCACAATTCTCACCCACCTCTTGGTTTACTGTTCTATCCAGTTCCTAGATTATTCTCAAGCATTCTGTAAATTGACATTTACATAACTAGACCACCATTTTCAGTCACATCCCCATTTATAAACTAGCTGTTACTCACTGTGTGTTACCATCCACTCTATACATTTCCACATTTTTAGAGTAAAACTATTTAAAACTTCTACATATATTAAACATCAGTAGTCCACTCAGTCCCTCTCTTATCTCCTTTAAGAATCCACCACCTACCACCAGGTCTTGAAGATATTTTCCAATTATTTCTTCTAGAAGTTTTATGATCCATTTTGAGTTAGTTTTTGGATAACGTATGAGATACAGGTCCTCTTTCTTTCTTTCAGCTTTGGATATCCAGTTCTTAAAGCACCATTTGTTGAATGGACTGTTCTGCCTGAGCTGTGTGAGTTTGACAGGCTAGTCAACAATCACTTGACCATGCCTGTAAGGGTCTATTTCTGAACCATAAATTTGGTTCCATTGGTGTACTGTGTCTGTCGTTAGGCCGGTACATGTTGTTTTTACCACTATAGGTAGGTATTATGATTTAAAGTCTGGAGATGAGGGTTCACTTTTACTGTTGTTGTTGTTTTTTTAAGATTTATTTTATTTCTTTCTTTCCTCTTCCCTTCCTCTGCCCCAGTTGTCTGTTCTCTGTGTCCATTTGCTGTGTGTTCTTCTTTTTGTTTGATTCTGCTGTTGTCAGCAGCACGGGAATCTGTGTTTTTTTTTTTTTGTTGCGTCATCTTGCTGCATCAGCTCTCCATGTGTGCGGCGCTACTCCTGGGCAGGCTGCACTTTTTTTCATGCTGGGTGGCTCTCCTTACAGGGTGCACTCCTTGCGCATGAGGCTCCCCTATGCAGGGGACACCACTGTGTGGCACGGCACTCCTTGTGTGCATCGGCACTTCACATGGGCCATCTCCACACAGGTCAAGGAGTCCCAGGGTTTGAACCATGGACCTCTCATGTGGTAGATGGATGCCCTATCTGCTGGGCCAAGTCTGCTTCCCCACTTTTCCTGTTTATGATGTTTCTTGCTATTCAGGACTCCTTACCCTTCCAAATAAATTTAATGATCATGATTTCAATTTTTTCTTTAATGCTGGTGGAATTTTTATCCGGATTGCATTAAATCTGTATATCAGTTTGAGTAGAATTGACATCTTAATGACATTTAGTCTTCCAATCCATGAGAATGGAATGTTCTTCCAATTATTTATGGCTTTTTTGATTTGTTTAACATTGAGTTGCAGTTTTCTGAATACAAGTGCTTTATATCATTGGTTAAGTTTATTCCTGACTATTTGAGTTTTATATGTCATATTTTATTTTTACCACTCTTTTGACACTTTTACTTACTTTTATTGATATAATCTTCATTTCTAGACTCTCTTCCAGGCCTCTCTCTCCTGTCTTTTCTTTTCAGGCTCTAACACACCCTTTAGTATTTCCTGAAAATCTGGTCTCTTGCTTAGATATTCTCTCAGTTTCTGTTTATCTGTGAATATTCTAATTTTGCCCTCATTTTTGAAAGACAGTCTTGCTGGATATAAGATTCTTGGTTGGAAGTTTTTCTCTTGTAGTATCTTAAATATATCAGACCACTGTCTTCTTGCCTCCATGATTTTCTGGTGAGAAATCAGCACTTAATCTTATTGGGTATCCCGTATATGTTATGTATTGCTTTTCTCTTGCTGCTCTCAGAATTCTCTCTTTGTGTTGGCCTTTGACATTCTGATAGTATGTGTCTTGGTGTTGGTCTATGTAGATTTTTTTGGATGGGAGTATATTGTACTTCTTGGACAGGGATATCTATGTCCTTCAATAGGGTTGGGAAATTTTCTACCATTATTTTTTAAAATATTCCATCTACTCCTTTTCCCTTCTCTTCTCCTTCTGGGATACCCATGGCACGTATTTTTGCTTTCCTTTTGCTGTCATTTATTTCCGAGACCTCGTTCAATTTTTTCCATTCTTTTCTTCATCTATTCTTTTGTATGTTCACTTTCAGAGGCCATTTCTTCAAGTTCACCAATCCTTTCTTCTGCCTCCTCAAATCTGCTATTATGTGATTCCAATGTTTTTTAATTTCATTGATTGCACCTTTCATTCCCATAAGGTCTGCTGTTTTTCTATGTATGCTTTCAAATTCTTCTTTGTGCTCATCCAATGTCTTCTTAATATCCTTAATCTCTTTAGCCATCTCACTGAATTTATTAATAAGATTTATTTGAACATCTATAATTAGTTGTCTCAACTCCTTTATATCATCTGGAGGCTTATCTTGTTCCTTTAACTGGGCCATAGGTTCCTGTTTCTTTGAGTGGATTGTAATTTTTGGTTGGTGTCTTGGCATTTGGTTTACTAGAGTATTTTTTCTGGGTGCAGTTTTTCTCTCTAGTTTAGGGCTTCCTATCATTCCTCCCTTGCTGGTTATGCAGTAGGAGCCAAGCATGTAGTTGGTGCTGTAAGCTATGGAGCCTCAAGCTGCTCTTATTGCACCAGGGACCAATAAAGCTTCTAACTTTCTCCTTTGCCAGGGGTAGGGACAGATTCACAGTCATGTGGAATAATCCACATGCAGGCCTAGACTGTAATTGCCCAGAGAGACTGATGAAGCTTCACATCCCTTTCGGGATCCCCTACCTGGGGCAGGGATGCAACTGCAGGTGTGGGCAGCAATCTATGCAGTGCAGGTCCAAGATCACCGCAGTTGTCCTGGTAGACTTCTGATTTTCAGTCTATGCCAGCCAAAGTTCCCTGCAGTTACCTGGAGAGGCTGGTGCAGGGCTCCTCAGACTCCTCCCTGCCAGAAGTGGGGCTGAAGCCTAGACTAGGGCTGCAGGCAGATCTGTGTGAAAGGACTGGTTCCTGCTGACACAGAGAGTTTCAGTCAGCCTGGCTTCTCCTCAGGCTGGGGGAGGAGTCAGGACAGCGGCTCCTGGCCTCTTTCTGACTTGGGCTCGTTCTCAACCCAGCTGTTCCCGTGGTTTTATCTTAGCTAGCCAGGTCTCCCAATCAGTAGCTGAAATCGGCAGCCAACTGTCTCCTCCCCTGTTTCTGGGAAATGGGCCTTCCAATTCCCGTCACAGTGCAGCTCCTGGGGCGGCTTGTGCCTCCAGAGTAGGAAAATCACCAGCCTCCACGGCTTGGCGGGTAATTTCCCAGAGAGGCTGGCGCAGGTCCCTGCAGCTTCCTCCCTGCTGGAGGTGCACTAGGCCTAGGCTAGAGCTGCAATATGATCTGGATGGGAATAAGCCAGTCCCCACCAGCACTGGGATTCTCAGTCCACCCTGCTTCCCTGCGTGCCAGGCGCGGAGTTAAGATGGTGGCTCCTGGCCTCTTTCTGACCTGGACGGGCTCAAACTTTAGTTTTTCTCAGAATCACACTGCAGCCCACTGAATTTCCTCATCATAGCTAAAATTGGTGTCAACTATCTCTTCCTCCCCTGTTTTTGGAAAGTGGAGCTTTCATTTCCAGCTGCGGAACAGCTCCCGAGGTGGCTTGTGCCTCCAGTAGAGGACGGGCACCGGCCTCCAGGGCATGGAGCCTCTACTTACGAGTCTTTTCTGCAGATGGGCATCTCCTCCTTTCACTCCCCCAAGAACATTGCAGGATGTTCTTCTGGTCTCCTGGAGCCCCCAAACAGGTGCTTCAGCCAGCTCCAGAGAGCTCTGGGTACTTGCTAACTGCAGCAGGAGCTGACTCTAGGAGCTCCTTACTCCGCCACCATCTTGCTGGTTCTCTCTCCTATCTTTTTTTAATCCTTGTTTTATTAAATACTTGTCTATTTAATGATGTTATATATCTTCATATGAAATGAAGTCATTTGTACAGGGATGGTAGAGAGTGCAGAAATAAAACATTTGGGTTTTAATCCAGATCTATCGAGACTCTTTGATTGTGGCTGTTAAAATATTTAAAATATTCATGACATTCATTCAACAGAATGTTAAGTGTAGGTTTAAGTGGCTGGTTGGTTTCATGTTCAGTTTATTGCCCAGATTGGTAGATATATTTCGGCAGAATTTACACACATAAAAGACTTACATTAGATTGGGTTTGTATTTGGGTCACTTATGAAATGGGCGAGACTTTAAAATGGAGAGAGAGGAAATTGTTTTGGTGATGGGTGATGGAGGTGCATCAGGAGCTTGAATGGCCATGGCATTCCAGGAGGACAGAATTCTGGTGACATTTCTGCAAAAAATGTGTAGGAGGAAGCTCCTACTGAAAGTGGTGGCCTGATAGAAAATATTTCTCACAGAAATGAATAACCTGTAGATCAAGTGCTGCATAAAAATGGGATGGGTAATAACACGTTTCTTTTCCCTTAAGTAAGTGTCATAAGTCATGGACGAAGGTGTGCTGTACTCTGTCCCCACTTATCCAGAAACCTGTCTACTGATAACTTTTGATATTCTTTAAAAATGTGTCAGGCTTAACACATGCACTTTAATCCAGAAAATTTTCTGATTTTTTTTCTGAGGTAACCTATTTAAGTCACCCTCTTCAGAAGATGTGTTTGTATAACTTAGAGCAAATTCTGCTTGGCTGGTTTTGTCTATATTGAGCCCCCTGCTCTGTAGGACAAGACTATTTGCAGCTCAATTTCTCATTTACTTAATGTCTTTCATCCATATCCCCTGGAGAATTTCTGATATGGCCTAGGCTTGACTCTAACCTGGGGTATCTAGACTAGAGAAATGCACTGTTCTTTGCCTGGGTTCCCAAACTGCCCTAGTAAGAATTTTGCTCCTTAAATATCTGCTGGTACTTACACTATTTCAATTTTTTAAGAGCTTTGCATACTTTCACTAACTTAATATAGTGAGTAATTTTATTTGTGCAGAAGTTTAGTTTTTCTTCTCTTTGAATTCCATTTATGCTTTCCAATTTGTACATTTTTTATCTTTTGTTTTGGAGCAGTCTCACTCTTCTCTGGTAGACTGAATTCTTTTTAAGCCACAGAACATTGATTATATATATATATATAATTGATAAAAGTTAATTGTTTCTGAGTAACTTCTGAGAGCATTGGTGTTACCTCATTTTATACTGGTTTTCCATTAAAGTCAATCATCTCATAATATTCTATAAGAGAAGTGGTACACGTCTGTGTCTCTGGAAGAAAAGTATACCTAGAGACAATGTTTTAGTTCTTAGTTATAAATTTCTGTCTGAATTCTGTAATAGTGAAAGCCATCTTAGTGTAGAAATATTTTCCAACAGCTCAGAGTTTTAGTATCAACCAGAAAGTTTGGTTATTTGATAGGTTATATCATGTGGAGTTTAGAACAATGATAAGTAACTTTGTAGACATTATTTTCTGTATATTTATTGAGTAATTTCTATATACCAGGAACGGATCTAGGAAACTTCTGTATATATACAGACAAAGGTCCTGTCACTATGGAGCTTACATTCCAGCATAGGGAGGGGGACAATAAATGAAACAAAAAATGAGTAGATTATATTTTCTGTTAGAAAATGATTAGAGCTATGGAATAAAACAAATGGGTTAGAGAATAAATAGAGCAAGGTAAGGGCGATCAAGAGGTAGAGAGAGCAAGTTTCAGGTTTTGCTTCAAAGGGAGCAAATAAGTTAGATTGTAGCTGAGGGAGGAAGTAGGGTCAAGAGAACAGTTTCTTAAGGGCAAAAACATATGGATACTAATGGGATTCATCTAGTAGAGAAGACAAATTTGATAATTCACCAGAGAGAGGGGAGAAGAGCTTCTTCATGTCCTTGAGTAGGCAGGGGAATTTAGGGTCTACTGGCCAATTAGAGGAATGGATTTGAATTAGGAGACCTTCATCTAAGGTATCAGAGCACAACTCTGCTATGGATGGATAAAGGTCTATCAAATGCATTGCTTGACTTGACTCAACCAATAATTAAGTGCCTACTAAGTGATAAACATTTCACACATAATTCCTGCCTTTGTGAAGCTTGTAAGCTTGTCATCTAATGCACAATAACCTTTCTTTTGAAGTAAGTAAAATAGTAAAAAAAAAAAAAAAGATAGACTCCTTAGACAATCCTGTAATTCCATTATTTTTATGCATTTTGATATCCTACTTTTATCGGTTAACATTAGTGCATGAGAATACTCTCATCCCAATTGGTATTTTTAGAAAACATGATTTTTACACCTTCCTACATTTCGATTTTCAGCTAGACTGCCCAGGCTCAGTGGGTGTCTACTGATTGTTACTGCAAAGGCCCTCACCCTATATAGCTGCTAACATTGAAACCTTAAATATCCATGAAATAGTTACATGTTTGGCTATGTGTTGCTTAGTTTGACTGATTTATGTATAGTTATATTCACCATCTGGAAAAAAAGCAAGGACATATAATTTGACCCCTAACCCCTTAGCTAATTAAAATTGTGACTCTCTTTAATATTATTCTTATGGAAAACATGGGTTTCGCTTATGAAATCTTGGTTGAAAGCCCTTACTTAATGAGCACAACACACCGTGACTGTCGATATGTTTGATTTCTGTGGAATGGAAGCAGATAGTGGAAACCTGTAGGTGTCAAAAGAGTGTACTGGCCCTTTCTCTTCAAACGTTCCTGCATTTCCACATAGTCTCTCTCTTTCTTTTCCTACATATCAGTTAAACCTCTTCTCTTTGCTCAGGGGCTCTCAGGGAGCAAAATGAGTCTGCCTACTTCGTGTGATTAACGTGTTGCTGTCCATGGTGCTAGGTGAGAGAAGGAAAACAAAAACTTGTTACATTGTTTGGAGAACCTGCCCATCTTTTAATTCTTTACCCTTATTTGCTTCACTCCGTCTACAAGAATCTATTTTCAATGCTAGCTGTGTAGATCGAAATCTTTAGTTGAAACCCATCTGAAATTTGATCCAAGCATACGCCAAATGTTCCAGGCATCACGACTTGTGCCATTTTCTTTGGAGCTTGTTTCGACTTTAGGAAATCACTCCTAGAGGAACCTCTGTTATTGTTCTGAAGGTTTCCTTTCATCTAGCTCTTCTTTTACCTGTCTTTAATTGTGTTTTTCCTTGGAAACATTAATTGACCATGCCAGTTGGAGAGGGTTTAGTATCCCATTTCTAAGCAGTCACTTAGAGACCAATTCCATCTTTCCACTTCCCTTTGTGAAGTAAGTTCATTATCTAACTTAGATTCTCATCTCTAAATAATCTTCAGATTGACTCTACTGACCATTTGAAGAGGATGCAGAGAATTAGGTGTATTTCTCATCCAATTCTAAGGAGATGGTTATGAACATCCACATAGATGAGTTGCATTTGCTTTTCCGATTTGCATCATTGTGATTCTCTCTCATATCATTCTCATAAGTCTGACTTTGCTGCTGGAGCACCAATCTAAATGAAAGAGATCTGTTAATATGACTGTTTTATGGTGAATGACTGAAACCTGGAGCCAAACATATTTCTAAACGTTGTTGTTGTTTTTTGCGATCTCATACTAAAGTTAACAAACTAGAATGTCCACCAACACACCCGAGTGTCATTTAACAAATGAAAGACACACAGTGGAAAATTATACTACTCTAATTTCCCAAGTATTCATTAGAATCACCTGGAGGCCTTTTAAAAATATTGACTCCTGGGTTCAGACTTCTGAATCAGATACACACTTGACTTGAATCACTAAAGAATCATCTTATAATTTTAACAACTTTATATAAACCCCAGATTACGAAAAACTGATATAGTAAAGGTAATGGGTTCCTTAGTGCCATATATATTTGAATATATTACCATACTTAGATGATTATCAGTATCTTCCAAGGAGCTTTAAAATTTATAAATTTACAAGCCTCATTCCATTTGGTTAGACAAAAGCAGTGATAAAGTATCATTATTACTAAGACTTCCCACAAGTAGTGCATTGGCATTTATAAAGTGTTCTTTATACTGTCTCATTTGATGCCAACAGCAATTAATAATTACAATTATATTTTACAGTGAGAAAACTGAGTATATGTCACAAAAATTCCTCATAAGTGTTAAGTCACTCTGATATATCCGTATAAATTATTCCTATGTGCTCTGAGACTCAATAGCATTGAAAACTTTAAAGCTATTTAAAAAAAAACTTTCTGAAAAGTGTATTTGAGACTTCAAAGTACAAATAAAATAAACACAAATTATTTTGAATTCCTAAGTAATTTGTTTTGGGAAGTTTTTTTTTTTAATAGTTTTTTAAAGTTTTCTTTTTTTTTTTTTAAAGAAACATAGATCACAAAAAATGTTACATTAAAAAATAGAAGAGGTTCCCATATACCCCCGCCCCCATTCTCCCACATCAAAAACCTCTTTCACTGCTGCACCACATGGATAATAGTTTACGTTGTAGTTTATACTATCCCCCAGTACATTCAGTGGGTTATGGCAGGATATATAATGTTCAGCATCTGCCCTGCAATATCATTTAGGACAACTCCAAGTCCCAAAAATGCCCCCACATCACATCTCTTTTTCCTTCTCTTTGCCTTCAGGAACTACTTTGGCCACTGTCTCCACATCAATGATACAATTTCTTCCATTGCTAGAGTCACAATAGTTGTATAGTAGAATACCAGTAAGTCAACTATAATCCATATTTTATTCCTCCATCCTGTGGACCCTGGGATGGTGATGTCCACTCCATCTCTAAATCAAGAAGGGGCTTAGATCCTACATGGCTGATGGATATGAATTTCCTGCTTGGAGTTGTAGGCACTCTCGGTGCCCTGGTGTGGTGGTTGACCATCTTCACCTCCCTGTTAGCTGACCTGGGTAAGCCCAATGAACTGGGAGAGTAGGTGTTGCAATTCCACCGAGGCTCAGGGCCCAGCTGGCACATGGACGGTCCAGTGATTCAAGTCTTCTGTGTATATACCAACCCCAGCACCAACCACAGGTTCAGTAAAAGTGACAGAAGAGGCATGTGTAGTTAGATCACATCTGAGTCCAACTCCATCACACCCAAAGTAGGGCCCATTGACAAGGCACTGAACTCCAGAGCCATAAGGTCTGCCATGACCATAGAACCTGTGTGTCTCTGTAGCCCTCAGGAGAACTGATACCTGGGGTTGTATCTACTTTGACTATCTCTGGGATCCTGCTGAGGCATGCATAAGTGCAACCCCTCTGATGACTCTCCAACTCATTTTGAAGTCTCTTAGCCATATAAACTCATTTGCCTTTACCATTTCCTCCTTTTATTCAAAATCTTTTTATAATTGCATCACTAGCTGGTGATTGGTAGTAATCACTCTGTGCAAGGGTGGCTCATCCCCGGGAGTCATGTCCCATACTGGGGGGAAGGTAATGTATTTACATGCTGAGTTTGGCTTAGAGAGTGACCACATTTGAGCAACATGGAGACTCTCAGGAGGTAACTCTTAGGCACACTGCAGCTCTAGGCCTAGTTGAAATTTCAAGCACACAGGCTCATAAGCATAGTCATCAGCATCAAGGGCTCATCACTGGACCATCCTTCTTCACTGGTCGTTGACCTTGCATTTGGGGGATTGTTGCTGTTCCACTGGGGAATGTGACAGAGCTCCCCTGGCTAGGAACTCAGCACTCCCTCAGTTGTCATTTGTAACTCTATCTATGATGACAATACTCAAAGAATATTCCAACATTTTATATACCCTATATACATGCCCTGCAGAACTCCCTTCCAACCATGTGTCCCCCATTAATAAAACCCCATGGCAGTGTTCCTCCCCTGCCATAATTGAACCCCTCCGTGATCCAAAACTTCTTCAAAAATGAAGCCTAATATATTGCCAAATTCAATTAGTAGGAAAATGAAATAGTAATGATAGGATTAAAGATTAGAAATAGAATACATACTAATTTAGAAAACTTAAAATAAAGTAAAAAATAAAATTCGGTATTAAAAAATGAAAAATACCATAAAACTTTGTTTTTGACGTTTTGCCTTTCATCACTGTAATAGGTGTTGCCCTGTATGTACAGTGGCAAGGCAATATCTTTCATTTCTTCCTCAGTGTGTATATCCTTTTTTTTTTTAATTTTAATTTTGTCTTCAAAAAAGTTTTAGATCACAGTAAAGTCAAATATACAATATAGGGGACTCCCATATATCCAACATCAAACCCTTTTCCCCTTTCCCAGCAATGATATTTTTACATGTTCATGTTATATTTACTACATCTGATGTACAGATATTGTAACATAGCTACTAAACATTATTACATTTTGGTTTACATAATGGTTTATATTTTAGACTGTACATTTTTATAAATTTTTGGATACATTATGGTTTACATTTTAGACTGTACGCCTTTGTAAATTTTTGGTGAAATTTAACATGTCCTATATCTATCATTGCATGCCCTTGTGGAATACTTCCATTGCCCCCCTCTTACCCTGCTTCCATCCATTCTATTCCTCTCCCCCTCCCCTCAGGGCTTCAAACCAAGCTTCACTGTTTGAAAGACGAGATTCATAAATACTAGCAACAATGCTGAGGGCTTGTCACACTAGACTGTCCTCCCCCAATGCTCTCAAGAGACACTTATCCCTCTGAGAACATCAGGCCTCCCCAGGATGGGAGTACACCTTCCCACTCATTGTATGGGTCTCCACCCAATGATATAACACACTATGACAAGATGAACACTCACACACTCCCTTGAAGCCTGCCTCTGTGCCAGATGCCCCCCCCATTAAGCCACCTTAAACATGTAACCTTAACTTATTATATTTTCTAAAGAGTTTTCTCATAATAGTTTCAACCACATACCTGACAACTCCCCTGTTCACCTGCTCCACCCCCCAATCCTTCCCCCAATTCCTTGGGCCATCTGACCCTCCTCCCAACCCTAGCCCCCCTCAACCCTGCAAAGCCCCACCCAATAGTATCCCTATGCCCCCGTCTTATCCCTTTCCTGCACAGCTACTTACCTCCACTTTATCATAGATTTCACCCATGTAGGTATCAGCTCACAACGTTCCTCTCTCCCCCAACTTTCTGTAAGCCTATCATCCAGTCTGTAGCTCTATGAGATGGCTTCATTTGCTTGTTTCATATCAGAGAAGTCACGTAGTATGTGTCCTTCAATGCCTGGCTTGCTTCACTCAACATAAGGTCCTCAAAATTCATCCATGTTATCCCATGTATCAGTACTGTATTCCTTCTTACAGCTGAGTAATATTCCATTGTATGTATATACCACATTTTGTTTATCCATTCATCTGTTGATGGGCATTTGGGTTGATTGCAACTTTTGGCGATAGTGAATAGTGCTGCTATGAACATTGATACCCATATAATGGTTTGTGTCCTGGTTTTCAGTCCTTCTGGGTATATACCCAACAGTGGAATTGCTGGGTCATATGACACATCTATAGCTAATTTTTTGAGGAACTGCCAAACTGTCCTCCAGAATGGCTGGATCCTTCTCAATTCCCACCAGCAGTGGATGAGTGTTCCCATTCCTCCACATCCTCTTCAACACTTATAGTCTTCTCTTTTTTTAATAATCGCCAGTCTAATGGGAGTAAGATGGTATCCCATAGTAGCTTTGATTTGCATTTCCCTAATAGCTAGTGATTTTGAACATCTTTTCATATGCTTTTTAGCCATTTGTATTGCTTCTTTGGAGAAGCATCTGTTCAACTCTCTTGCCCATTTTTTAAATGGGTTTTTTGTCTTTTTATTTTCGAGATACAGGATTTCTTTATATATGCAGGATATTAGTCTCCTGTCAGATATATGGTTACCAAATATTTTCTCCCATTGGGTAGTCTGTCTTATCATTTTCTTGACAAACTCCTTTGAGGTGTAAAAGGCTTTAATTTTGAAGAGGTCCCATTTATCTATTTGTTCTTTTGCTGTTTGTGCTTTGGGTATGAAGTTCATGAAGCCATTTCCTATTACCAAGTCCTATAGATGCTTCCCTACATTGTTTTCCAAGGCCTTTATGGTCTTGGCTCTTATATTTAGGTCTTTGATCCATCTTGAGTTGATTTTTGTATAAGGTGTGAGATGGTAATCCTTTGTCATTCTTTTGCATATGGATATCTAGTTCTCCAAATACCATTTGTTGAAGAGGCCATTCTCTCCCAGTTGAGTGGACTTGGTGGCCTTATTGAATATCAGATGACGGTACATGTTAGAATCTATATCAGAACTCTCATTTTGGTTGCATTGGTCAGTATGTCTATCCTTGGGCTAATACTATGCCATTTCACCATTGTAGCTTTGTAGTATATTTTAAAGTCAGGTAATGTATTTCCTCCAATTTCATTTTTCTTTTTTAATATATCTGGCTATTTGGGACCTCTTTCCTTTCCAAATAAATTTCACATTTACTTTTTCTAGTTCACTAAAAAATGCTGTGTTGATTTTTATTGGGATTGCGTTGAATCTGTAGATCAGTTTGTGTAGGATAGACATCTTAATGATATTTAGTCTTCCCATCCATGAACAGGGAATATTGTTCCATTTATTTAAGTGTTCTCTGATTTCCTTTAAAAGTGTAGCTTTCTGTGTATAAGTCTTTAACATCTTTAGTTAAATTTATTCCTAGGTATTTGATTCTTTTAATTTACTATTGTAAATTGTATTTGTTTCTTGCTTTCCTCCTCAGATTGCTCATTGTTGGTACACAGAAATGCTACTGATTTTTGCTCATTGATCTTATAACCTGCAACTTTACTGAAATCACAAGTTCTAGAAGCTTTGTTGTAGATTTATCATGTCTTTTTATGTATAGGGTCATTTTGTCTACAAATCATGAAATTTTGACTTCTTCCTTTCCAAGTTGGATGCCGTTTATATCTGGTTTTTCCCTCAGTGCTCGAGCAAGTACTTCTAACACAATGTTAAATAGGAGGGTGATAGTGGGCACTCTTGTTCCTGATTTTAGAGGGAAAGGTTTTAGGATTTCACCACTATAAATGATGTTAGCTGTGGGTTTTTCATATAGATCCTTCATCATGTTCAGAAATTTTCCTTCTATTCCTTTCTTTTGCAGTGTATTTTCTCAAATGTTTTTTTCTGCATCTATAGATATGATCATGTGATTTTTTTCCTTTGTTCTGTTTATGTGGTGTATTACACTGATTGATTTTCTTATGTTGAACCATCCT
Source organism: Dasypus novemcinctus (assembly GCF_030445035.2). Classification (NCBI taxonomy): domain Eukaryota; kingdom Metazoa; phylum Chordata; class Mammalia; order Cingulata; family Dasypodidae; genus Dasypus; species Dasypus novemcinctus. Next base: position 19,917,028 of record NC_080677.1, read on the forward strand.
TGCATACCAGGGATGTAACCCACTTTGTCATGGTATATAATTCGTTTGATGTGTTGTTGAATACAATTTGCAAGTATTTTGTTGAGGATTTTAGCATCTATGTTCAGAAGAGAGATTGATCTGTAATTTTCCTTTCTTGTGGTGTCATTGTTTGGATTTGGTATTAGGGTAATATTGGCATCATAGAATGAGTTAGGCAGTGTTCCTTCTATTTCAGTATTTTGAAAGAGTTAAGCAAGATTGGTGTTAGTTCTTTCTGGAATATTTGGTAGAATTCACCTGTGAATCTGTCTGGCCCAGGGCTCTACTTAGTTGGGATGTTTTTAATGACTGATTCTGTCTCTTTACTTGTGATTGGTTTGTTGAGATCATTAATTACTTCTTTCATCAGTGTAGCTATTTATGTATTTCTAGGAATTTGTCCATTTCCTCCAAATTGTCCTTCTGGTTGGCATATAATTTTTCAAATTATCCCCTTATGATAGTCTTTATTTCTGTGGGGTCAGTGGTGATATTCCCTTTCTCATTTCATATTTTGTGTATTTGCATATTCTCTCTTTTTTTCTTTGTTAGTCTAGCTAAGGGTTTTCATTTTTATTGTTCTCCTCAAAGAACCAGCTCTTTGTTTTGTTTATTTTTTCTAGTGCTTTCTTATTTTCCATTTCATTTAGTTTTGCTCTGATCTTTTGTCTTTATTTCTTTCTTCTTCCTTTGGGGTTAGTTTGTTGTTTTTTCACTAATTCCTCCCAGTGTGCAGTTATGTCTTCAATTTTAGCTCTTTCTTCTTTTTTGATGTAGTAATTTATGGCTATGAATTTCCTTTTCAGCACAGCTTTTGCATCCCATCAATTTTGATATGTTATGTCATCATTTTCATTAGTTTCAAGATAGTAACTCATTTCTTTTGAGATTTTCTCCTTGACTCAGTGTTTGTCTAAGAGTATGTTGCTTAACTTTTGTATCTTGGTGCCTAATCTGGTTCTCTGGCCCTTGCACATTTACAGGTTCATTCCATTGTCTTCAGAGAAATTATTTTGTATGATTTTGATCTTTCTGAATTCATTGAGACTTTCTCTGTGGCCTAGCATGTGGTCTATCTTGGAGAATGATCTATGTGAGTTTGAGAAGAATGTATATCTTGCTGTATTTGGATATAATGTTCTTCATGTGTCTATTAGTCCAGCTCCTCTAATAAATTGTTCAAAGTCTTTCTTTCTTTATGGATTCTCTGTTGAGATGTTCTGTCCAATGTTGATAGTGGTGTATTAAAGTTCCCCACTATAATTGTGGTGGCATCTATTCCTTCACATTGTTTTTGCATTGTTTGCCTCATTTATTTGAAGGCACACTGGTTAGGAGCATAAATGTTTATGATTGTTCCTTTTTCTTGAAAGAGTATCCTTTTTACTAATATGTAGTGTCTATCTTTTTCTCTCACAGTACTTTTTCATTTAAAGTCTATTTTGTCTGATATTAATATAACTTTTTCCACCCTTTTTTGGTTATTGTTTGCTTATAAGAAAGCTTTTTTTCTTTTTTTACTTTTTTAAAAACTTATTTCTCTCCCCCTCCCCCCCAGCCCTAATTGTCTGTTCTCTGTGTCCATTTGCTGTGTGTGCTTCTATGTCTGATTGTATTCTTGTCAGTGGCACCAGTAATCTGTGTCTCTTTTTGTTGTGTCATCTTGCTGTCAGCTCTCTGTGTGTGCAGCATGACTCCTGGGCAGTGTGAACTTTCTTTTGTGCTGGACGGTTCTCCTTACAGGACACAGTCCTTGCATGTGGGGACACCCCTGCATGGCATGGCACTCCTTGTGCGCATCAGCACTGAACGTTGGCCAGCTCCACATGGGCCAAGGAGGCCCTGGGTTTGAACTGTGGACCTCCCGTGTGGTAGGTGAATGCTCTGTTGAGCCAAGTCCGCTTCCCAGTAAGAATGTTTTCCAGCCCTTCACTTTCAACCACCTTGAATCCCTGGGTCTATGATGGGTTTCTTGTAGACAGCATATACATGCGTTATATTTCATTATCCATTCTTCCAATTGGTGTCTCTTCACAGGTGAGTTTAATCCATTGACATTCAGTGTTATTACTCTCAAGGATTTACTTACATTGGCCATATTTTCTTTGGATTTGTGTATATCATATGTTGTTTTTTTCTCTTTCTCTCTTTTTAGTTGTTCTTACACTCTCCTCCATCTCTGTTTCTCCGTTTTTATCTTTCCTCCTGTCAAACTCCTTTTAGTATTTCTTGAAGGGCAGGCTTCTTGTTGGCATACTCTTAATTTCTGTTTGTCTGTGAATATTTTGAACTCTCCATCATTTTTTAATGCCAGCTTTGCTGGATAGAGTATTCTTGGCTGGAATTTTTTTTTTTTTTTTTTTTTTTTTTTTACTATCTTGATTATGTCATACCACTGCCTTCTTGCCTTCATGGTTTCAGATGAGAAATCAGCATTTAATCTTCCTGAGCTTCCCTTGTATGTGATAGTTTTCTTTTCTCTTGCTGTCTTCAGTATTTTCTCTTTGTCTTGAGCATTGAATAATTTGACAAGTACATGTCTTGGGGTAGGCCTGTTGGGATTTATGCTGTTTTGGTGTGTTGACCTTTCTGGACATGTGCACCCATCTCCCTTATTCGGTTTGGGAAATTTTCAGCCCTTATTTTCCTCCAACACCCCTTTTCCTTCTCTTCTTCTGGGATGCCTATAATGCATATATTTGTTCATTCTGTGTTGTCATTCAAGTCCCTAAGTCTCAGCTGGATTTTTTCCATCTTTTTATTGATCAATTCTACTGTCTGTTTGATTTCAGATGTACTGTCTTCCATATCACTAATTCTTTCCTCTGCCTCTTCAAATCTGCTGTTACTTGCTTAGAGTATATTTTTGATTTCTTGGATTGTTCCCTTCATCAGCATCATATCTGTTACCTTTTTGTGTATGTTTACAGTTTCTTCTGTAGGCTCTCCAAGTGTTTTCTTAATATTCTTAATCTCTTCCTTCACTTCAGCATATTGGTCCATGATATTTGTTTGGCGAGCTTAGATTAGTTGTTTGATGTTCTGCTCCTCTTCCTGGTTTTTAGTTTGTCCATTGGATTGGATCATGTCTTCCTGATTGTTGTAATGTATTGTAATTTTTTGTTGCTGTCTGGTCTTCATTTTGTCTTGATGGGTTTGTTCAGTTGATTAGATTCTCTATCTAGTGTCTGGGATATTTAGGTGCTGTTTTTGTGTGTGTGTTAAGTCTTCTCTTTGACACTTTTTCTTCTTATTCTATTTCCTTGTTGTTGTCTAAGTTCCCTTGAAGGAAAATATTAGGGGCAGAACAAGCAAAAGAGGTAAGAAAAGATCAAGTATAATGATAGTGTTGATAGTAAATATTAGCAGAAAAAACATGTGAGTCCTAGGACAATGAATATTAAACTCATGTAAACTGTGTAGAGTTACAACAATAAAAAAGTGGAGTACCTACAATGAGATGGTAAACTGAATATGGAGAAGAATATAATATGAACTAAAAGGCCAGTGTGATCAGGAGAGAGGGAAAGAGAAAAGAAAGGACAATAACATAAAGAGTGAATAAAAGTTAGAAAACAGAATAGAGGTATTAGAAATAAAAAGCCAAAAAAATTGGGGGCTAAACAAGGAGAGGTAGAATGTAAAAGCAACAACAGAAGATGGAAGATAGAAAGATGTAAAGGAAAGGGGATAACATTGGAATCCAGATCAGTACACACAGAAATTGGAAAGAGGAAACTGAGAATGAGGAAGCACGGCAAACAAGAAACACTGCCCGCAGCACATAATAGAAAAAAAAGAAGAAGAAGAAGAAAAAAAGGATGGTGGGGGATAAAGAGGAAGCAAAAACAAGAAAACTAACAAACCAGGAAGACCGGACAAGGCCTCAAGCAAGGAGATCTCTTTGCAATTGAATAAACTGCTTAGGAGTCTATCCTTCCCCCTTTCTCCCTTCCTCTCCTCCCTCTCTCCCAGGGCAGCAGGAAGCCCATGTAAGAGCTCCCCTCTGAGATTCAAATGGGACCCTGGTGAACCAACTCACCATAGAAAATAATGACTCTTAGTCTCTTTGAGAGCTAGCACACACACCTTGCCACGAACCCTAAATATACTATTGGAAGCCTACCAAGCATGTCCTACTGTCCCCCTCCCTTAGGTGTGTTGCACAGGACTAGTTAATTGCCTGACATCACTTCCCAAACCAATTTTCCCTATCCCAGTATGCTTAGCGAAATCGAGGTGCCTCAGCAGATTCACCTCTCAGCTGTTCCCACTCAGCTGGTTTTCTGCAGGAGAAATGACAAGGGTGTACTCACTTGGATGCCATCTTGCCCCACCCTCAGGGAAGTTTTATGTCATTTTCATGAAGGTATTCCTTTGAAATATAACATAATAAAAATCAAGCATTTGTAAAATACCTACTATTTTTATAATTTATCATATAAGAGATATTAGATAGAATAAGTATAGGGACATCCAGCATTTGTGAGTGGATAATGTGTTGTCAAGTACTGGTACTTTATGAAGACTGTCTCCTTCAGCCTTTATGATAGCTCCAGGAAGTAAGAATCTCTATCATCCTCACTTAGCAGATAAGGAATCAGCAACAGAGAAGTTAGCTAACCTGCCTGTGGTTGCACAGTTTGACATGGTGTTGCTGGGACTTTAAAGCCTGATAAACTTAACCACTGCACTCTGTATCTCATATGGGATAAACTCTGTGGAATCATGTTTTTGAGAAAATGGTCAAATAATTGGTATATTTATTTACAGATTTGGACTGTATCATGAGAGAATGGAGTTAAGATATTCTCACTCATGACCAGTTGATTTGTGTTGGAATGGTGCCAGGATCTTCTTCGCCATCTGTTGGCATTCATATATTTCTAGGCTGAGGGGATGGATGTGGTAGAATGCAGTAGTTAAATGTGTGGTCTCCTGAGGAGATCATGGGGCTTAAATAACCCGGGCTACCTAGGCTCAAACATGACTTTCTTACTAGTTGATGTGCAAGTTTCTCAGCCTCTGTGCTTCAGTTTTCTTCCATGTGAAACTATGCTGACCTTGTAGGGTTATTGTAAGGATTTTGAGTTAACCGTTATGGCACTCAGGACAGGACCTGGTATAAAGCGAGCCCTTAGTGATATAGTTTGGCTTTATGTTCTATCTCAAAGGCTTGCCTTGAGGATATCATAAGTGCATTGGAATGTTCTGGATCATATAACTGGAGTAAAGATAGACAAGGCACTTCCTTCCTTCTCATTAACACATCTCCATACCTTGACATCACAGTTGTTTTTCCATGCTTTTCCATCCTATCCAATATGGCTCTGACAGAACACTGTGGATGAAGCCAGGAGGGATCCATATCCATGGAGGTGGACAATGACCTAGAAGCCACAGGAAGAGAGGTTGGGTGGAGCTCCTTTTGAGATTCCCTTGATTTCTGGGTCTGCATTTTTCCTTCCACTAGATTTAATACTGGTACTATAGGTATGAAAGCCAAGTGTGAAAAGCTGTTTAAATAATGCTCTGATTTACCTTGCATGTCTAGTCTCTTCACATATATACATATACACATAGGAAAAGAAGAAAACTGAATGGCTTTTTAAGGGCCACAGATAGAGTTGCCTAAAGGCAGTAATGCATATCGTCAAGCTGTATCTGACTCGTATGCTGTGTGTGAGGTTTATAGTTCTAACCAGGTACTCCTGCCCCTTGTACACACAATGTATTAGCTTTTCTAAAAGTCCTGAATAGAGGTCTCTGTAAACCCTGCTAACTGGCTTTAGGGAAATAAATGGAGAGGATGTGCATGTAATTATTAGCTCGCTTTGTAATTTTGTGTTTTAAAGGTAGAAACTGTGCTTGATTTGGTTTTCAGATCATAGGTGTTCTTGGAGTTGATGACATGGATAGTTGGAAATCAGGCCATGGATCCTGGGAAAAGCTGTGGAAACTGTGGAAACTTTGTCCCTCTCTCTTCCCTGTACCTCCCCTCACCATTGGCTCATGAATATGATTTCAAGCATCCATTCCTTTTCCTCAGTCTCCTGTAACTTCTGCATTAATATACAAAGAAATCCAAAACGCTGGGGAAATCATTCTATGAAGTGCTAGGTAACAGCATGTTACTGTGAAGAGCCCAAAGAAAATGTAAATTTCAGAGACCCTGCTTCTTCTACCTTTAAAACACTTCCTTCCAAATTTGCAGCATCTGCACGTTTCATAGGGAGAACCATATTAGCAAACCAAAAGTGCCTTCAGTGTTCAACAGCCTAATGTTGTCTTTGATCATAAGTATATTCAGATATCATGTCTTAATAGTCATCTCTTAATCAACGTGCTGATTATGGCCTCATTAGATCTCATGTCCTTGATATTTTAACATTCTTCTGAGTTTCAAAAATGCTGAGCAAATTTATTAGCTCTGCTTGCAAGATGAGGTAAATTGTCTGAACTCAGGGAAATTGAGCCAATTTTAATTTTCGTATTTTGCTTCAGCCCTTTTCAAGAGAGAAATTTCCGCAAAGGTCAAAAATAATCATGGGACTGCTATAGGCTTTTGATCACAGAAGAGATGGCAGGGATTACCTTTATATAGTCACAACTCTATGAAGTTCTATCTCCTCAGATCTAGATTTCATATATAAGTAAATACTGTTGGCTTTCAACTAAGCCCTTCTCTAAAAGTCAACTCACAGTTGGTTGTGAGTTAGAGAAGCAATTTAATGAAAAGAATTTTTATAATGTGTGTGGTGTTTTCTTGTCTTTCTTTTCTGTTTTTATAACAAAAGATGACTCTAGAGATAAACAGTCCTACATTTACCGTATTTTAACAAATCAGTTAAAAAAGTCCATGGTTATTTAATAAATAAGCGCCTACTATCATAAAGTATTTTGCTAGCCCTGCATTGCATTACTAATAAAATCCACTGGGTTTAGCTTTAAAGGTACAGTCAAGACTGCAGTGATCTATCTCCTTGCTTGGAGTCGCTGTGCACATGGTAATCTCTGAAATGTTGCTGCTGAGTTGGTTAGTGGTGGCTGCCCTAATTCCATAGATACTATTAATTCTAAGCATTTGGTCTACAACTAAATCAAACTGATGTATTGACTGTGGCTTCTTCTGAGCAGAAATAACTGAAGTAAACATGTGCTAACAAAAGTATAACTCTTTATTGGCTCCTGACATCCTAGATTTACTAATATTAATATATTTTTGATGCTTCATAATATCGAGTATCTAAACAATAAATGACTCATTAATCTCCAAATGTCATTCACCTTAGCTTAATACAGCCCTGTTTGCAGCTCAACACCTAGAGGCAGTTTTTGCATAGCTCTTAGTCTTGTGAGACATTTTCCTTGTAGTTCTCCTTACCAGAGAAGCCCTTCTTACCAGGGAATTGAACACTTTGGAGAAAATCTGTCTGTGACTCATCTTTGTTCTTACCAGAGACCAGTAGGAAGCCTTGATGTCAGTAGCATCCTTTGATACTAAGTAGATGAAATGTTTGGGAACAACTATATATGCGAGGCTGTCCAGGGTGCTGACCAGTCTTTCTAATGAGAGCTGACCAAACCACTCCATGCCGGGGACATACATACAAACTATTAAGGATTTAATGTGACTGAGGACTGGTCTGATGCAAAACAATTTGGAAACACGTTTAATTGGAAATGGAATGCCATTTTCTTGTACTGCGTCATAAAGATATCTGAAACATTTCATCATGATGTGGCTGTTGTACTCTTTCTCTATTTAAATTTTTAACTTCTCCTTGGGTAGAGAGATAATGAACAGTGCCTACAAGATAAGGGAAGAAAGCAACAGTTTCGAGATATTCCTCAGCCAGAGAATTAAAGGAATTTTTAAAAAAGTTAGAGGCAGTGTTTTTCAGACCTTTGTAGGATTTTTAAGCTGTGTGTGCTTTCTGCATGTCTGTCAATCTTTTATGTACCCATAGTGAGACCCAAAATGACTTTGACTTGTTTTCCAGGACAGCCAGGAAGCAGAGAACTGGAGAGACTGCCTCCCACTCCCCAGCCCTGTGAAAGTGTGAGACCCCAAGGGAGGGAGTGGATGGGGGTAGCTTCAAAGAGGAAAGGAAAGCAAGCCGACTCCATTAGGCTGCCGGAGATGAGAGTGAGGCCTGGAGACCACCCAGGCTTGAGAAGCAGCTGCTCCTGGCCCTGATAAATGATTCAATTGAAAAAATAAACAACCTCTTGCCAACACCAGAACCACATTATTATACTTACATACCGGGGTGAGAAATTTTGTAGATGGCAGATCCACCTCAGCTCTTGGCCAAAGAGGAGTGTTACTACAGAATGCAGATAACTGAATTATAGTAGATCCACTTGAAATAAAGAATTTCTTTCCAGAGCTTTTTAACTTTTGATTCAGGTAGACTTTTAGATGGAATGCAATGTGTTTACTGAATGATTTCTGAGACCTTAACACCTGTGAGGAAAATTAAGAATTTTAATAACTAGGAGGGAAGAAAGTCATTTAAATTAGCATCCAGTTTATTTGCTTATATCAAACTCATATATTTAAGCCATTACTGTATAATTTGGACTTTCTTCTCACTCTTCTGATTTCTATAAAATTTCTTCAGGGATTCCTCTTTCATTTAAGAAATGTTTGTTTCCCTTAGGCAAGGTGAATACAGTGTATAGTCTGGAGCTTGAATTATTTCATTCTCTTTTTTGCCCTGAAGGACGAGGCAATGTCTTAATTTTGGGTTGCATTTGGCATGTTTTACTCTTTAATTAGTTGGGGGAAAGCATGCTTTTCCATGCTACTCTTTTGCTATATCCAGATACTATGAAAAATCCTGGTGACTAAAAACTGTCAATTACTGTGGCTGGCTTTGCACTGCTTTCTGAGAAGTATATGGACTGCTGCCCACATCCTCCTGAGTAGTCAGTTCTTCTAGGATTTTTCCATGGAAGAACCATTAATGGCTGAGCAAGATCCTAGAGCAGACAGTAGGAAGCAGGCCACTTTTGTGGAACTTTTGTTTTATCTTAGAAATACATGTAATTTTTCATTCTACTTCATAATGGAGTGGTTTAATGTTGTAAAATAAGGACTTCGATTCAATTTGCCTCCCAACCTCCATCAGCTTCAATAAAACTGGGTTCCAGAATGATATTTTAAGTTAACTGCATGGCTTCATGTGTCCTAGACAAACCATTCTGTACTCTCAGGGTCCACCCTTCCCCAGGCTGAGAAGTGTGGCCTTAATGAATTAAATTTCTCCGAACAATGTATGGCTGTAGGTTTTAGGTTACTTTGGGTCTAGAACTGTCCAGGTAAACCACATATATGATTTGTGACATCTCTACTGTTTCAGACATTGTTCTCTAAATTATCTGCCATCTGATGGACAAATGATTCTGGACAAGTGTTCTCTCAATATCCTTCCATCTCTTTCTGTCACTTGACCACCACTTGAACCTCTGTTTGCTAACCACCCATTTTCTTCTTAACTTTCCAATTTGGTTCCCTTTCAGAAATGTTTCTGTCCACGTCTTTATTGCTTTTCCAGTGCATAACTCCATTGGGCTTTTTTTGGGGAGGGGTGTCCGATTTCAGACCTCTCTACCTTTGAATATTTCCACTACTGCTGGAACTACTATATCAGCAACCTAGGCTAGGTTCAGCTGTGGTCACAAACCTTAGAGGCTTTCGACGACTGAGGTTCTCTTTCATTCTTGAAAATGTGAACATAAGATGTACTTCACTTTCTCTTTATTCTGGGATCCTGGTGGGAGAAGCAACCCCTAGAAATATTATGGGGCCTGTGGTACAGGGAAGAGAAAAGGCAGGACTATGAGTTGGCTCTTAAAATTTCTCTTCACAAGTGGCACACATCATTTCCACTCACATTTCATTGGCCATATCATGTCCACAGTCCAGCCTGATGTTAATGGGGCAGAAAGTGTAATCTTCCCATAGCAGTAGGCCTGGTAGGGAGGCGCAGCATGGGTTTGGCATGAAGAAAATCTCCCAAAGCCCTGTTTTTTCAGCTCTTTATATAGCCATGATCTGACACAGTGCCTGTCACATAATAGATGCTCAGTAGGGAAAAGACCAACTTGTTTCTTCCTGAAACTCTGTCGTTCCTTGGTGGAAGTAAGGACGCCATGAGGCCCCCATGCCTCTTGGCTCCTGTCTTTTCTGTGTCCTGTTTATCTTTTACCATCCCCTAGTGTTTGTCAGCGTTTTCTTCTCAACCCTCATCTTCTCCCTGGAAATAGCTTTCTGCTATACTTTGTTGTTTTGGAAATCTACCATGATTTGTTTTTTCCTCTACCTGTGGCAATTTGCCTTTGTATTATATTTCTGAATGGTTCAGCAAGGCAAGGGAACCCTAGAGTTTTTATTTTAAACCATGTCGAGACACGAGAATGTGAGTCAATTATTTGGAACTTTGATGTTTTCAGTCTTGCCATTCTACATAAAGCTTTTCAGGTCGAAGTTCATATGCTCTGGCAAAAGATTTAACCCCGAGCTTTTATCTAGGAGTACTGGGGCCCACAGAGCTACAAAAAGAGCTTGAGCAAAACATAAATACAGCAAACCTCAATTGAACGTTACATAGATTTCATAGAAATAATGTTACTATACCTGCACTACATGAGTACAATGTAGAAAATATCTCTTAAAGTTACCTTTGGAGTCAAAATAAACACTTCAGAAATTCTTTCTAATAACCATTACCTACCTTTAAATATGATGGGCATTTTATCTTTGCTTTGAACCCCCAAAACAATTAAAAAGTTTCAGAGCTACATGCTCTGCCTTACATTGCAATTTTTGATTTAGATATTTCATTCTCTTACTAGATTGTAAATTACTGAAGGCAGTAGTTATTTTCCCTTTTCATCTTACTTTGGTAAGTACTAACAGATGTTTGTTGAATTGAATATCATGGTGATATATGCTATATTATTTTTGAACTCAAGTTGGGTTCATTATGTGAGCTCTCTGCAATTTTATTAAATGGTTATGTAATTAAAATGCATATATTTTTATATTTATAGTCTGGAGTCATAGCAGACATTGGTGTGGACCCACTGGGCTCACTTGCAATGACTAGCACTTGCAGCTCTTTGCCTGAGGACTTTCTCTGGCCACCAGAGACTTCTCTGCCACTGTATGAATGTGCTGGGGAATTAATGTCCTCCCTCCCATGAAACAGCCCTCAGCCAATGACTTACAGGAACTGGTGGGTAGATTCCCCAGCAGCCTTGCCCCTTGGGTAGGGTATCTGCTGGACTCTGCCTCCCAGGGCTCCCCGGTGAAACTGAGCCCCACTTGCGCATAGTGGTTACTTGCTTGATATTGCACCCTGCATTACCACAGTGCTCTCTTCCCTTCCATGTATTTCTTCACTCCCCTACTGACGTTTCCTGGTTTGGCTCCCAAATAAACTACTTGCCACCTAAGCCTCACCTCAGAATCTCAAGAGTTTCTAAGTGGAAGCCAAACCAAAACAAGCATTCATATGTAAAATTTACTATACAACAGTTTCTGTATTTCAGGGCCGCCCATTAAAAGATAATGCAAACCACATATTATTTAAATTTTTCTAGTGACCACATTAAAAAGGTAAAAGGAAATGGGTGACATTAAGGTTCGTATATTTCATTTAACTTAATATATCCAAAATATTATCATATAAACATGTAATCAATCTAAAATATAATAGAACTATTTTATATTCTTTTTGCACTAAGTTCTGAAATCTGGTGTGTATTTTACACTTAACAGCACATCACAATCTGTAGCCACATGTGGCCAGTGGCCACCATATTAGACAGTGGAACTTTCCTATCATTCTTAACCCAAAATTTAGAGACTGGATAGCTCTTGAATATGTAGGAGACAGTATGGTGGGTCATATTTTCGACTCTTAGCAGTCTTACTTGCCTCCCCCATTTCCTTTTCAACTGAATAAAATCTCTATACATAGCTGACTGGCGGGCATCCCCTTGTCTAGCCTAAATGCAGAGGTTTAAGTTCTTTCAAGAATGAGCCTCTGGCAATAAGTTTGAAACTTTCACTTATGCTTCTTACACATTTGCATGCAAAACATAGATAGGCGAGATTGTTTAGCATTTTTGTGTTTATATGTTTTTCAGGCAGAGGGTACCAGACTTCAGCGAGAACTCCGGGGATATTTAGCAGCTATCAAAGGTAATGTGTATGAGTTGTTAACTGCATGTTACCAAGCACAGGTTGTTCTTGGAATTCGCAGAGTGACAGGATCTAGTGTTAATTACAGAGTCATTTGGCTTTCTGGTAGGATGGGTCCTTGAACACAGGTGTTCAATTCTGCCCTCCCCCAAGTTCCCATTGAAGTGATAATCAGAAGACACGGAGAAAAAATATGTGTACCCTTATGTTGGATACTAGGAATAGGCGCCACCCACGTGCCAGAGATTTCTAGGACATTTTGTTAGAAAGAGTGAGCTTGAAACCTTGCTCAAGAAAAACTGCAGCTGGCTCACATCCTGCTGGAAGGCATGTCTCAAGAAGAGGACTGACAGGACTCACACTCAAGCCCTCAACCTGGGAGGAGCGGGGGTTGGAGGCAGAGGCAGGGGAAGGGTTGTCAGGACACACACTCCTGGGCTGCCTCTGGCTTGTGTCAACCAGCTGCACTTGCAACTCTCCCAAGGGGGCTGGACTGGAGAGACCCTGGCAATTGTGTCTAGCCTCAGCCATGCAAGGCACCGAAATGGGGCCAGTGTTCTATATTTCCTCTACAAGATCAAACTCCCTGCACTGAAATCAGATCCAAGTGTACCCATAAATGGGATATATGATAAGGCAGACTTCCAGATTAGTGGGGAGGAAATAGATCATCTGATAAGGGGTCTTGGGAAAAACTTATTCCTTCCAAATTCCAGATATTGTAAAGATTGAAATATGCATATGAAGAAATATTTTAAGGTATTAGACTAAAACACAGTAGGCTTAGTCTATACTTTTGGGTGGAAAAGTTCTTTCTAACCTAAAAGACAGAAACCATAAAGCTAAAAATGGAGAGATTTCATCTCATAAATATGTAACATTTACCTATGTTTTAAAAAAGTCACTTTGACATCATATTTAATGTAAGTAAATCAAGATATAGTCAGTCAGTCACTAAATGACAATCAATTGGTTTAAAAAAGGATAAAAATATATGAGGCGAGAATATTAGCCAAAGATGAAATACAGATCTATGATAAATGTGGAAAAAATGCCTAGCCTCTCAAGTAATCTAAGAAAATTGAATAACATCAAAAGGGATATACCATCATTTTTATTCTGTATATTCAAAGACATTTTTTTTTTTTTTGCCTTGAGGAAGATCATGATACTCATCATTGGGTGAGCTGTGATGACAAGAGTCCTTTCTTTCTTTTTTTAATTTATTTATTTATTTCATTTCTCTTCCCTTCCCCCCCCCCCCCCAGTTGTCTGCTTTCTGTGTCCATTTGCTGTGTGTTCTTCTGTGACCGCTTCTATCCTTATCATTGGCACTGGAATCTGTGTTTCTTTTTGTTGCGTCATCTTGCTGTGTCAGTTCTCTGTGTGTGCGGCGCCATTCCTGGGCAGGCTGCACTTTCTTTCGCACTGGGCGGCTCTCCTTACGGGGTGCACTCCTTGTGCGTGGGGCTCCCCTACGCGGGGGACACCCCTGCGTGGCATGGCACTCCTTGCACACATCAGCACTGCGCATGGGCCAGCTGCACACGGGTCAAGGAGGCCCGGGTTTTGAACTGTGGACCTCCCATGTGATAGATGGATGCCCTATCCACTAGGCCAAGTCCACTTCCCAAGAGTCCTTTAATACACTGCTAGTGGAACAGTTTTTTCCTGGAGAGAAATTTGTTAAAATCCTTTAAATGCGCATTCCTTCTTTTTTTGACTCTGCCTTTTAACACAGACATTCCATTTCTAAGCATTTATTCCATGGCTTCAAGGTGAATGTGTGACATCAACTCAAAAGATAATCTGTTCTGAATTGATTAAATTGGGTTTAAAATTTTGGAGTGAGTGGAGGTCAGGTGCAACACAACACAATGGGAACCCGAGGCCATAATGCATGAGAAGAGATGGTTTGTTACTCACAGGTCCCAGAGAGAGAGGGGTGCTGTGCAGGGTGGCGGGGAAGTGCCATCGGTCCTGGTGGCTCATCCAGTGAGTGCTGGGAGAACACAGGCAGAGAGAGGAAGCCTGGCCTTGTGCCATCACTGTGGTCCAGGGGTGGAGGTTAGATTTCCAGGAGAGCCAAGGACTGGTTAGTTTATAGCAAAAGTGCACAAAAAGGGAAAGGGAACTGGGAGTCCGAGGGCAGTGGGGGTGGTTAGCTTATCCTTTGGGGTCAGCTGTAGGCTCTGGGTGAGGTGTGGTGCCCACAGATGCAGGTTTGGACTCTGGGGGAGTTTATACCCCAGGGCCGGAAGGCTGCTTATTAACTAGGCCAGAGGTCAGTTTTGAGGCAAGTGGCTTAGCCAAAAGAAGACATACCTACGGGGCACATGCACAAAATTTTGATCGTTATAACAATATCAATAAGTAGTAAAACCTTAATAATTAAAATGTAGCCATAATAATAAAAAAATCAGTGAAATTAACTTTTAAACTAAAAAGTATTTAAACTTTGCTGTGTACCAGGCAGGTAACTATAATCCTCACTACAACTCTATGAAGAAGGTACTATTATTATCTCCATTTTATGAATAAAGAAAGTGAGGCACAGTTGAGGTTAAATATCTTGTCCACAGTCATGTGACTAGTAAACCACAGGTTCAGAATACATGCTCTGGTCTCTGAGTCTTCTGGACCCTTGCTCATGCCTGCTTTCTTATACACCTTTGAACTACATGCCCAAGGACCAGACATTGGTTTCTCAAATTAGAGTTCAACTATACAATGGATTCACAACAGCCTATTCCAGTTACTTTTTTTCTTTTCCACTGGAGGTACCTGGGATTGAACCCGGGACCTCCTTCATGGAAATGTAACTGAACTACACGTGCTTGACTCCAGTTGCATTTCAGTCAGCACTTACTAGGCACTAGGTTCTGTACTAAGCACTTTAGGCATATTACCTCTTTGTGACTTCTGATTTTCCATCAGAAAATCAAAGCCACTGTAGGCATTTCTTTCATTTGATTTAGGAGTTGAGCACAAGAGTCACGTATTAGTTCAAGCATAGGACTTTTTATATTAGCTGATTTTTTAAAAAACATGGGTATCAATGTGTTGAATAAGTGGAAGAATTCTGTCTCTTTCCCATGTCCATAGATTTTGGACTATTTTACCTCCTTAGCATAGAGACTGCTGCTGAAAAAGCCTGGCATAGTTTTTTCCCTTAATGTGGACATCTCTCCAGAGAGATGCTGGTGGAGCATGAAATCAGCCTTTCCATGACAGGGTGCCCTAGATTCCACATGTAATGATTGCATCTCCATAAGAGGGAAAAAGATCCTTCTATCAGCTTTTCCCCAAGTGGATTTGGCTGATTGATTGATGTTACCAAATGTTACCCCTAAAATAAATTTTGTTTAAGTTAGTTTAGCAAAGATTGGGTGTAATGAATGTTTTAACAGGTTACTACAGAGCTTCACAGGGCCCTTGGTATGCTAATGTAATCCCCAGAAGGCCCATGGGATAGGCAGCTTTTCTCAGTGTTATTTGACTGTGGAATGCCTTTCTCTGTTTAAAGTCTTCGGAGCAATTTGGTGTTCTTTAGAATACATTTTGGGTTTTTGCAGATACACTTAAAGCCAAGGCATGTGCATTAAGTATATCATAATTTGCATTGTCCAAGTGCTTCCATAGCCAATTTTTCTTGTTTTCATAAAAAGAACTCTAATTGTACTGTAATGTGGGCAACATGAGAAGGAGAACTGGCCCTAGAGAGATCATAGACCTGGGTCCAGTCTCAGGGCAAATGTGGAGAAATCACTGAATCTCTCAGCTGCCTGGTTTCCTCCTCTATGAAGAATCCTAGTTGCTTTCTGAAGCTTCCAGAAGCTCTAAAACTGATTCTGTGAAATGGGTTAAATGAGCTCTACTCTTTGTCACCACTGGTCTCTCGGTCTGGAGGTCTTTATCATTATCGATGATGCTTGGGCTTTGAAAGATAGATCTTACTCTTTAATTCTTATTCCTTTTAGCAGCAAACATCTCATCCAGGATCAATTTTGTGCCTGGCCCTGTTCTAGGAAATGGAGATGCAGGAATGAACGAGACATTGTCTGCTCTCAAGGAGCTCATGGTAGAGATGGGATAACAGTTAAATAAACAGAAAGCCGGGGAGCACATAGGAATACACACTTTAATAGAGATGTGCGATGAGTGCTGTCCTGGAGGACAGTGCTCTGGCCTAATTTAGAGGCAGGAGACTGGGTCAGGAATGGTCACTTGAATTACACCTTCCTAGGAACTTAACACTTGACTGGACCTCAGTAGGGGACACAGATGGTCATTAAATTATGAGGGATGCCACAGAAAGAGGTTGTTGTTCAGAGGACACTCAGGGAGAGGAAGCAAATGTACAAAGATCAGGAACCAGGAGGAAGCCTGGGCTCTTGAGGGAACAAGAGGTCAGTGAGGTCCAAGCAGGGAACTGAGCTGGATGAGATGTGGAAAGGTGGGCAGCATTTGTACAAGGAGTTGTGTGATGCATAGCTTGGTGCATTGAAGTTTTAGACTGTCAGTGGAGAGTCACTAAATTACCTTGGGCAAGGGAATGAGTAACATGATCAGCTTAGCATTTTTACAACAGTAGTTACTGTGACTGTGTGGAATTCAGGCTGGAGGAAACAAAAACTGCAGACCAGAAGACCTATTAAGCTAAAACAGTAGTCTATTAAAGATAATAGCTATTATTATTTAGCACTTATGTCCCTGGCCCTAGGATAAGCTTTTTTCATGCTGCTTCTCATGTAATTTCCACTATAACCTTCTGGAGGTTTGGTATTTTTTGGCACTTCACAATTTGGAAAAATGAGGTTTAGGACCATTAGGTAATTTGCTTAAGATCACACAGATGGTATGTGATGGACCAAGATGTTTAATAAAGGCAGGCTGATTTAAAATAATACAGGCTTAGTTATTATGTCATACTGCCTCCAAAAGTGTTTTTCATAGTAATGGCTGACAACTGAATGTTTATTGTATAACAAGAACGTTGAGGATTATTTCATCTCCTTGGTGAATGCCTAATCCAGGGCTGTACAGTGGGGATGGAAAGTCAGGGGTGGACTTGCGAATCATGAGGCAGAATTGGAATGTCTTGGTGACAAATTCAGTGTGGGAAGATGACAACTGGGTGACATTCAAGGAAGATTGGGAAAAGGGACTGGAGCAGGTTTGGATGGGAAAACAATGTGTTTATTTTGGACATATGAAGTTGGATTGGAGGTACTGGTGAGACATCTGAGTGGAGATGGCCAGTAGGAATTTGGAATTAGGGACCCCTGGCATGTGGTTAGTGGTGGAGGCCAGAGACAGGGATGATGAGCATGCAAGATCCTTCTCTAAACGGAGGTAGCCCAGGGAGTGCAGTGAATATTTGTTAGTGGTATGAGATTTGTTGTGTATGCATAACCTGAGGGGTGGGGTTGACTCTTCCTGAACCATCGCGAGGTCTCCCTTTTTTCTGTCAAACTCTTGTTCCCACTTACCCTCTTCCTTGAGACTCTAGGAGAAAGGCTTGCCTTCCTGCTTTTCTCTGAGGACACTCCTCTGTCTTCTTAAGCAGCTGTCTTCCAAACAAAGCTGCTTAGATACTTGCAATATGTCAGATATTCTTTTCGTGGTTTGATTACTGCTGCTGCTGATTATTGGCATGATGTATTATAACCGATGTTATTTTTAACTAAAACATATACTCTTAGGCTGTCAAAGCAAAGCATACTCCTGTAGCAGAGCAATCTATGCAGCACATCTTGGAGAATGAAAACAGAAGCTCACAAATTGTGTTGCAAGTGGAAATAGATGATGTTAAAATAAATGTGGTGAAAGTTCAAAATTTTGAGGAGGGGGAAGTGATTCCATCCAACAGTGAATAATAAGTAGTTCTTCTACCTATGATGCAGTTTTAGAAATCATGAATCTTGTAGGAAATTAATGGGTATTAGATATTATTGAAAGCTAGAGGTAGCATTTAACATTTATTGTGCTATCTTGCCTAATTACTTTGAAGAGATCTTGAGTTTTAGCATTTTGTGTCTCGATTAAAATCTGTCAGCAGAGTAAGTTTTAAATGAGCCACTCCTCTTTTTCCTTCTTAATCCCCCTAAAATCTCCACCAGTCTTTATGCCTCTTGAGAACAGGGCTTTTGACTTTTTCACCTGTGTACCCACTGAAACACTTGCGATGTAGTAGATATTCAGGAAACTGCTTCTGTATCACAATGGGTTTTTTCCATCTTATCAGTACCCATTCATGCAGTAATCGGTTGCTATTTGTTGACTGTTAAAAGATTTATTTACTGCAGCATTGGTTTTAGCCTCAAAGATTAGGACCTGTATATTTGTATTTTAAGCTCACATTCAGAGTATTATTTTTACCACAAAGGTAATTTATCCCTACAGTGCCACCATTTCTTTTTTTTTTTTCCCTTAAAATTTTTAGGACTATCTACATAGCAGTTTATAATTTTCATGAGATTTAAGATTTAAAAGAAAACTACAGATGCCATTGGGCATCTGAATTATGTAAGGGCGTCAACTTGTCAACTGGTAACAACTTTTGCTATTAATTTTGGAGTCTATTTCTTGCTATAGATTGGCTTGTACCTGGGGAGGGATGAATGTGGACACTCGGGCTGATGTTTTAACCTGTCGAGTGACCACATACATAGTCATCAGAGAGACATTCTCACTCACTTGGATTCAGAGCACTGGGGAAGGATGCAGGGTTTTGTATCATTTTTGGCTGACCCTACATCTGCATGGCTCTGTTTAATCAGAATCCCTGGAGACTTAATCATTATTGTTTTTTTTCCTATTGCAGTATATCAGTCAGGATTTTCACATGCGACTGTGAGGGCTGGCAAGTACAAGATTTGTAGGGAAGGCTGGCAGGCTGGAAATTCTAGTAAGAGTTGATGTGGAAGTCTTGAGTCCATTTTCCAAAAGGAAGTCCAGGAGGCGGGCAGCATTTCATCTTCTCTCTGGAAGCTTTTTTAAAGAAGGTACCAGGATTGAAACCAGAATCTCGTATATGGGAAGTAGGTGTTCGACCACTGAGCTACATCCGCTCCCCTTCTTTGTTCTTAAGAGCTCCTACCTATTGTATGAGGTCCCCCTATATTATCAAGGGAAATCTCCTTTCCTTAAAGTCAACTGATTTTAGATGTTAATCGTACCTACAAAATACCTCCACAGCAGCATCTAGGCCAATGTTTGACCATAACCTAGCTGAGATGACACATAAAATGAACCATCACACCTGGACTGGCAGGGCTTCATCCTGTGGTGGCCAGGTCCTGGCAGCAGGTGTGGAGGCGGCACACCTTGGACAGGGCATCCTTTAATATGCTAATGTGCACAGTGGTACAGTCTTCGTGGGGAGAGGGCTACGGGTCCCACCCTTCGTGTGGCCCTGAAAACACGTTGCAGACTCTACTGTGCAAAGGTCAAATATAGAGCTACATCTTGGAAGGGAAAGGAAGGGGAGACTGTTTTATGCCACGAGAGTGAAAAGGTATCATGAAACACCAAATTGTATGCTCTGTTTTATGTATCTTCTTCAAGGATATACGTCTATTATTTCAGCGATCTTCTTTAGTTCTTTTTCCCTCACCGTTAAGCCTAGATACTACCTTAAGTCCAACAAGCATCTGAGTCTGTACTTTAAAGAATGGTTTTCATCTGTGAATCATTGGCAGTAAGTTTGTCAGATGTGTTTTTAATATTTAATGACAGCCTTTTGATCTTTGCTCTCCCTTTCTCCAGCTCCTTCTTACACCGGCTAGTGACAAAGGCCAGGTCTCACCTTGGAGTTGGTAGGGAGAATCTGGTGCCAAAGAGGTGCTTCTTGACAGCCATGGGCCAGCTTGCACCTATTTTGTTCTCAGATGTGAGCTGCCTCCATGGCTATCCAGCACTGACTTAACCATTTCTCCTTTAAGTGGGGAACACTGGAGAGCACTTCATAGTATGTTATATCATCATGCTACACTCAGAAATGTTATGTCTTTCCTATTATTAATAAACACATTTTGCAGCATGCAAATGTATTTTCTAATGAAAATTTCCACTGAAAGTTAAACAACGCTAACTTTTCTGAGAGTTCTGCTTTAAAAGTCTGTTCATAGCTTTTGATAATATTCAAAAGAGAAAACACCCCTTTTTTTTTAAAGTTGTTTTTAGGACACATAAACCAACTTCAACTGTTATACACTGAATTTCTATTGACTTTGTTTCTACCTGCTTCTAAAGATGTTTTATTGCTTATTTAGAAGAAATTTTATTTTTCGAACTCTGCAATGATATGGACCAGAATCTTAGGTGTCCTATCCAAGTTAAATGGTTGCTTTTATTTTGCAATGATAATGTATAGAATAAGATACAATATTAGTTTTGTTGTTTTCAGAATAAGGCATGTTATTCTCTTCTTCCAAGACACAGTATCTGTCAATGTCACGTAAATAGAAAATGCACGATGTGCTCAGATAAGTCTCAGAGACCCTCAGGGAAAGATGAGGCTGTACAGGCCAGCAGCAACTGCGCCTTCAGAATTTCTCCCTAAATAATTAGCAAGTACTCAAGATGATCGCCTCACTTAGCAGAGTAGGGGGAGGAGGGAGAGAACTCATTGACCGTTTCTATCTAACACGAGTTGTTCTCCTCCACCGCTAGGCATGCAGGAGGCCTCTATGAAGCTCACCGAGTCGCTCCACGAGGTCTACGAGCCCGATTGGTACGGACGGGAAGACGTGAAAATGGTTGGCGAGGTGAGTGGGTGGAAGGCAGCCCGGGAGGCCTGGGGTGGCTTCGTGATGCTCCCCCGGTGTCCTGTTCACACAGCCGATCCCTGCCCCTCTCTCACCACTCTGTGGCCTTAATCAGGAGAGGAGACCACATACCCAGAAGGCACCATGCAGTTTCGCCATCAGGGTCTTCCCACACACGTAGTGAGGCGTGAGGATGATTATAAAACCGCTTGGGTAGAGTGCTGTGGGTTCAAGACTTTTTTTTCAGGATAAGAATAACATCCATCTGTCCCCTACTACACATCTACACATCGTAATAACCGTTTCTGGCAGGAGAACTGTCTCGTGGCCTGATGCTGTGTACCAGCCCCACTGCTCTACCTTTGATTTGTCTTTCCCTGAATGTAAGGAGAGGAGTGACTAAGAGCTGCAGCTGTCCCTTGCCACAGCAGCCAGTCCACTGAGTGGTCTGCAGGGTCCGAGGACAGAGGCAAATTCAGCCTGCTACAAGGAATCTAACTGCAGTAAGGCCGGGCCCTAGCCTTATCTTAACTCTTGAAATCAAACTTCCAGCTGAGGGACTTCTGACTGGCGAGGGGTGGGAAAGTGGGAATTGATGCTTTGCGAGGCAGAACAGGTCAGAGACCAAGAATAGCTCCACGTGACAATGGGCAAGTCCTCTAATCTTCTGGGGCTTTCTACAGAATGAGAAGAATAAGTGTACCTACTCACAGTACACTTCGATTGCTGTCCACTAACCTAATTAGTGCTCTGTGCAAGTTATGATTCCTAATGTGAGAAAGCTGCCAGTAAGAGGTTCACTCATATCCAAGGTCTTTGTTAAAACAAAGAGGAGGCTTTTGCCATGTCTTCCACTTCTGATGAGCTCATTTCCCCTCATTTAGGTACACAACACCTAAATCAGATGCGGCAGCCAAAGCTCAGGGGAAGGTCTGATAGTGATGATCTGAAGAAATACACAGCCCTTGGAAAGACGGGTTAGCAGTGAGACCCCAGGTGGCTCCATGAAAATTCTGACCTCCTGACATCGAGTTGCATAATCTCATTATATCTGAGATAAAACCTGAGGAAAGCTCTCATTGGCTCTATTTAAAAACTTCCAGGATATGAATTTGACAAAACCACCCTCCACAGATAATTTCAAATGCTATTATTAAGTAATTGCTTCTTCCCACATTTCTTTAATATAAAGTCACTGTGTTTCAGCATTGTGGTGTTAAATGCTTATCTCATTTTGTAAGTTTTTGGTTAATGGTTTAAAGTCAGAAATTCATCATAAAAAGAGGGATTTTTTAAGGAATAATAGAAACCTATGTTAATGACTGTTCAGAACAGTGTTGCATTCTTTATATGATGATAAATGCCCCTCTTGACATTTTTCCTGAAGGAAACAGCTGCTCCTCTACCTTGGTTCTTGAGATTGCCAGGATTCTTGGTATCCTCAATTGCAGAGCCATGTATTGGCCCTTTTGATGATGAAGGAACTGAATACTCCATGTTCTGCTGCTCTATTCACATGAGAAGTTAAGACACACCTTTTTGGGAACTGGACTGGCCCAATGGATAGGGCATCTGCCTACTACATGGGAGGTCTGCAGTTCAAACCCTGGGCCTCCTTGACCCGTGTGCAGCTGGCCCATGTGCAGTGCTGATGCACGCAAGGAGTACCCTGCCATGCAGGAGTGTCCCCGCATAGGGGAGCCCCACACGCAAGGTGTGCACCCCATAAGGAGAGCCACAAAAGAAAGTGCAGCCTGCCCAAGAATGGTGCCGCACACACGGAGAGCTGACATAAGATGACGCAACAAAAAGAAACACAGATCTCCGGTGCCCCTGATAAGGATAGAAGCAGTCACAGAAGAACACACAGCAAACAGACACAGAGAGCAGACAACTGGGGGGGGGGGGGAAGGGAAGAGAAAAAAGAAAAGACACACCTTTTGGTAGAGTGGAATTAAATAGTTTTGTTCCCATAAGTTTCTTTAATCGGGACATGGAGCAATTAGGATTAGTTTTTTAAATGTGAGAAACAAAAACATGAGCAAATAAAGTGGTTTAAACAAAATAGAAACTTGCCTCTTGCATAAAGGAATTTGGAGGTCAAGCAGCTGTTACAGATTGAATTATGTTTCCCCACAAAGACTCGCTCAAATCCCTGGAGCTGTGAATGTGAATTCATTTGTAAATAGGTTCTTTAAAGATGTTATTAGTTAAGATGAGAATGGATTGACTAGGAGTGGGCCTTAATCCAATATAACTGAAGACCTTATAAGCCAAGGAAGTTTGAACACTGCCAGTAGGAGACAGACAGAAAGAGAAAGTCAGGTGTTGGAGGCAGAGATTGAGTTACAGATTGCTGGCAAACCACCACCAGATGTTCCAGACTTAGAAGAAAGCATAGTCCTGCTGACACCTTGGTTCCGGACTTCTGGCCTCCAAAAGTTTGAGACAATAAATTCCTTTTGTTTAGTCCAACTAGTCTGTGATATTTGTTATAGCGACCTTGACAAACGGGCCACGTATGGCATGGCAGACTCACCAGTATCAGGGGCCCATTTTTGCCATCCTTAGCTTGCCTCCTTCAGGTGTAAGATGACTCTTTGAGCTCCAGCCTTCCTTTCTCATTTCTGCATTCCAGTCAGCAAGAAGGGGGAAGTGGGAAGATGGACCACTCTCTCCTTTCAAGAACACTTCTGTAAAGGACATCCCATTGGCCAGAACTTAGTCACATGGCCATGCTTAGCTTCACAGAACTTAGTCACATGGCCATGCTTAGCTTCACAGAACTTAGTCACATGGCCATGCTTAGCTTCACAGAACTTAGTCACATGGCCATGCTTAGCTTCACAGAACTTAGTCACATGGCCATGCTTAGCTTCAAGGGAGGCTTGGAAATGTAGTCTTTTTTTCTTGGTGGCCATTTGCACAGATAAAATGGGAAGTTCTGTTTCTAAGAAGAAGGAAAGGGTAGACACTGGGAGAACAAGCTCTTGGTGACATTCTTGAGTACCTGCTGCGTGCTTGAGATT
The DNA here is from genome assembly GCF_030445035.2 of Dasypus novemcinctus. Taxonomy (NCBI): domain Eukaryota; kingdom Metazoa; phylum Chordata; class Mammalia; order Cingulata; family Dasypodidae; genus Dasypus; species Dasypus novemcinctus. Next base: position 19,941,066 of record NC_080677.1, read on the forward strand.
CTGTGAAACACTTTATGTTGTCAACTCATTTAATTGGGTAAGTGGAAACTCAAGGAGGTTCATTTCCCCAAAGTCACACAGCTTGGCTATGAACTCTACTTTGGCGAGGCAACCTGGTATAATAGATCATAGGCTTGGGATTCAAGAAGCTAGACATGGGTTGGAATCCTGGATCTGTCCTTTATCAATGGCATGACCTTGGGCAACTTACTTAACATCTCTGGACTTTGGTATCCTCTTCTGTAAAGTATCAGTAAAGCCACTTTCTTCATAAGGCTTCTGTGAGGATTAAATAACAATATGTGTTTAAGTAAATATATATTATATATTTTCATATATAAATAGATATTCAATATAAATTGATATATATATACAAATGTTTCTATATCTAGGTATATGTATACATCTGTAAAATGTTTAACCCAATGCCTGACATAATGATAGCCATAGTAATACTTAGGCAAAGGTTCATTGTTTGTTTCTATTTAGGGTGGTTTCTAATTCACAGGTAGCTTCAGATGCAAGTTGTCTCAGTGGAATCATCATAGTCTGTTAACTCCAAAAGTTCATCTGTAAGGATCTGGGCACCTATTGAAGCTTCTACATTTCTTTAGTAATTCAGAATCAGAAATATATATACATATATTTTTTTTAGTGAACTGAACTCTCAGGTGGTCTATATCGTAAGTTAGAACTTGTGGCCAAATTGCTTTAAAATTTTATTGTATTATTAAATAATCCATTTTCCCTCTAATATGTAATGTCTAGGAAACCATTACTTATCTAAATTTTGGAATTTTTCAAAGTTTGGCAAAAGTTATCCAATTAAAATAATCCAGCTGTTTCTCTTTTTCTTTCAGAAATGTGATGTACTGTGGGAAGACTTCCATCAAAAACTAGTGGATGGATCCTTGCTGACACTGGACACCTACCTTGGCCAATTTCCTGACATAAAGGTATTTTACTCTGTGTCTGTAAATGGAAAAATTAAATGATTCCATGTAGTTATTGAAACATGGCAAGAACTAAGAGGAACTAAGTCTTCAAACTGACTTCAAAGACAGTTGGTCTTTTTCATTTATTTAACTTTTGGATTTTTGTTCTATTCCTATCAGTTTGAAATGAAACATAATTACAGAAATCAAATTTCCCCTTGAGTATAGTTTCCCCTTTTATTTCTCTACAGAAGTCTTTTCAATCTTATATATGAAACCATATATAAGTTCATACTTTAATAGTTCAAACTGAACTATTAAAGACAAAAGCATTTCAAGTACATTTGCATCTGGATCCAAAAATATCTTGTCTAAGAGGTTTATCTTGTTTGATGCTTGGGTCCACTGCAAAGGTAAATACGCAAGTGAAGGGTTCAATATAATAGAGTTGGAATCCACTCTAGAGGTAAAGTTGGTTTCTAAACCAAAACTTTGGGATATATATATAGCAAACAGGATTAAACAACAGTTTTCCATGTTTGAATTGGAATGCCAGGTAAGTCAACTGTGTGCTAGTGTCTTGTAGGGTGAGAAGGTTGTGAACCAGCATCAATGGGCACCCACAGCAAACATCTTCTTAGTTGTTTTCTAATACATAATGGCCCTGACCCTCCTTATAGCGATTGCCAAACACTTTCCAGAAAACTACCTGCAGTTGTGTGTACTGGCCTTGCCCGTGAAACATAGTGAAGCCTGAACAACACTCATATCAATGACTTTGGTTTCCTTGGTCCTGCCCAGAATGTCTAATGCTTTTTGGTCAATGTACAAAGCATGTTTTAGGCACCAGGGGCACTAGACAAGAACTTGAGTGGATTGTACTAGATTCATTAGCTCTATTGGAAAAATGTCATAGGGAACAAATAAATCCAGTTGATGGATTCTCAATGATGCTAACATAATAGAAAGCACAGTGCTTTATTGAACCACTGGGTCTCTGCATCCTTACTAAAAGGTATGAATCAGTTCTTGCTTTTTAAGTTCTGTGAGGACTTGAAAAAATAAATTAAAAAGTGTGAGGCTGCACACATATACCAGACTACAAGGAAAGTGTTTTGGAACATCTTCAGAATATTTTCATACACTTTCCCATTTTCTTCTGGAAATCTGTAGTATTTGAAGAACAAACAGCCCTCAGAATCATTATCACATTTTTAGAGTATTGTTTATTGCATGGCAATTTAATCTCCTTTAAAATCAATTGCCAATAAATCAGAAAAGGAGAAAGGAAAGCAATGTCCTCCTACCTTAAAATTCTAAAGCAGCTTGCAAGTTGTCTAAATTATTCAGGTGACATATATGATATGCTGAGCAAACAAAGGCCATGATTTAGCTTCGGAGGAAGGTATTTGCAAGGTTGTTGAGTTGCTAGAACAAAAACAGTGTCACCAACAAAATGTGAAGGATTTTAATTTTTATGGTGCTTCCCAGAGATAGTTATTTAGAAATTAGAAGATGTACTGCGAGATTAAGACAATATCACGACAGATCATATTGGCTAGATCGTTTGGTTTGTCCTGTGTCTGAAAGATAAACTTCTATTTTAGCTAGTTTTTTCTTGGGGTTTATTGTTAGGATCCTGCGCAAAGATGACCCTCCAGTTACTGAACCACCTCAGTAGAGATTTTGGAATAATATCATCTAGCTTGTTTTCTGGATGCCCTGAAGAGAAATGAAATATATGTCAACCCTTTCCTTGCGTTATCGAAAGGGGCTAAATCAATCTCTCTCTCTCTCTCTCAAACCACATTTAGGAAACTGGAGTATACCCAGAAGCTATCAACCAAGGTAGAGAGTTATGAAACTGTGTCACACGATAAATATCTGAGGAAATTAGAAGTGTGTTAAACTTGGAAAGAACACAATTGGGCATTGGAGATTAGGAAGGGATAGATGTCTTTAATATTTTAAGGACTTTTCTTCTGTGAAGATGGGCTTACATTACTCTGTGTGCCTTTACTCAGTGGGTGGAAGTTAAAAGTGGGTGTAGACACTTATCACCATCCCTTCATAAAATTAGTGCTGAGTGATGATATATTGGAGTTATTGATGGAAAGGAGAATTGTGATCATAAATTCCAAACGGAGAGTTTTCAAAGCTTGGAACACAAGTGACTTGACACCCATTAAACACCACAGGCCATGTATAGTTAATACCTCAGACAAATTTCCAAATATTTATACCAGCCTTTCAGTAAGAGCTCTGAAGTACCATTCATGAAAGGATGGTGTTTAACTTAGCCCACTGTGATTGGCAGGGCACCCAGTGTTATGGTTGCTATTATGCAGCACTGACATCTACAATCAATGTTATAATAAGAGCCAGCTTGTCACCAACCCAGGCAGGCTTACAGCTGTGAGCGGTTATTGTAAAATGTAGTTTAGATTCTATTTTGGCTGCCATGCATGAGCAGCTAAGCATATCTGTACTGCAATGTGCCAAAATGTATTCCAAATTGGAGCTATTCCTGAAATTTTAAAAAATAAAGTTTTCTTTCTGTAGAAGGTTAGTGCACAGTGGGAAATCTCATGAAATTATAATTTACAATTAAGTTTATTTAATTACATTTAATTACATTTACTATTGGATGGTTAAATAAGAATTGTATCACCTATAAAAAGCTAAAGTATATTAACTTATTTAAGGGATTTGGTTCTTTTTCCAAGTTTCACAAATATATAGGTAAGGAAATATGATTTATTTGTTTTCCATCAAAAACATATGTGCGTCAGAATGAGTGATGGCCTTCAAAATAGTCACTTGTACCATGAGCCACATTATTTATTTTACTTCTTATTTTTGAATCAAAAATAAGATTATCCAGTGCATTCTTCAACCTTATTCCAAGACTTGGCAATAATTTAATTTTGGCTTCTTTCAAAAATTAAATTCATCTCCAGAGAATCAAGATTTGCAGCTCAGAAGATATTAAAGGGGTCCTCCTCCCTCTCCTAGCAAATCCACAAAGAAGAGTTTTATAAAAATTTGCATATAGTTACAAAAGGTATTGCTTCAAGGTGCAATGCTCTTTTTTTTTTGTCTTTATTTTTTTAATGTTACCTTAAAAAAATATGAGGTCCCCATATACCCCCCACATCCCTCCTCCCATTCCTCCCCTCATAACAACAATCTCCTCCATCATCATGAGACATTCATTGCATTTGGTGAATATATCTCTGAGCACTGCTGCACCTCATGGGCAATGGTCCACATTATAGCCCAAACTCTCCCACATTCCATCCAGTGGGCCATGGGAGGACATACAATGTCTGGTAACTGTCCCTGCAGCATCACCCAGGACAACTCCAAGTCCTGAAAACGCCTCCACATCTCATCTCTTCCTCCCATTCCCCACACCCAGCATCCACCATGGCCACTTTATCCACACCAATGCCACATTTTCTTCGATTACTAATCAATCATAGTAGTTCGTGAATAGAATATCAGTAAGTCCACTCTAATCCATACTCTATTCCTCCATCCTGTGGGCCTTAGAATGGCTGTGTCCACTCCACATGGATGCTGGATGTAGGCACTCTTGGCTCCCTGGTGTGATGGTTGACCTTTTTTTTTTTTTTAAAGATTTATTTATTTATTTATTTAATTCCCCTCCCCTCCCCCGGTTGTCTGTTCTCTGTGTCTTTTTGCTGCGTTTTGTTTCTTTGTCCGCTTCTGTTGTCGTCAGCGGCACGGGAAATGTGGGCGGCGCCATTCCTCGGCAGGCTGCTCCCTCCTTCGCGCTGGGCGGCTCTCCTTATGGGCGCACTCCTTGCGCGTGGGGCTCCCCTATGCGGGGGACACCCCTGTGTGGCAGGGCACTCCTTGCGCGCATCAGCACTGCGCATGGGCCAGCTCCACATGGGTCAAGGAGGCCCGGGGCTTGAACCACAGACGCCCTAACCACTGGGCCAAAGTCCGTTTCCCTGGTTGACCTTCTTCACCTCCATGTTAGCTGAGTGTTTGTAAAGAAATAGTCTTTGCTATCTTACAGGCACTCTGCCTACCACACATTATTGGAAGACTTCACACTACTCTGTCTAGGTTAATTCATCTCATATATTTAAGTAAATGGGGTGTTTCAGTCATGCTTTCTACCATTGGCACCAATAAAGTAAAGGAGAAGGGGAGTTAACTACTCCAATCCACTTCTCACTAATTCTGAAGGGAGGAGTAGAGGAATGGCACTGAGTGACAGTTGGGAGTTGAATAACAGAGTCTTTCAGAGGAACAGTAGGATCTTTAGAAGGAGCACTAACCAAGAATCAGGAGCAGGGCTGGGATTGGATAAGGCAAGCAAGGCACTTTTGGTCATAAAATATAAGGAAACACTTCCTCTCAGATGCTGAACCTGCACTTACATGACCCTGACCTCCTTAAATTTTGTGCCTTAGCCAGCTCACATGCCTTAACCCCAATACCGCCACTGGCCTGGAGGCATGAATTCTGACTCTACCTTACCATATGTCTTAGTTTGATAGGGCTGCAGATGCAAAGTACCAGGAATGTGTTGGCTTTCATAAAGGGGATTTATTTGGTGTAAAAGCCTATAATTCTGAGGCTATGAAATGTCTAAATCCAACCACCATCAGAGATGCTTTCTCACAAGTTCAGCTACTGGCAGTCCTGGCATGCTGCTATGTGGTAAAGCAAGATGGCGGGCTGTCTCTGCTGACATCTTTACCTTTCCCTCCAGAGTCTACCGTCTCCTGGAACTCAACTGTGGGCAACCAGGCCTAGGGCTTGTCTCTTTCCAGGCTGCCTTTCTCAGTCTCTCAGTTCTTCTCTGCCTTTCCACAGCCGTAGGTGAGCCTGGAGTCCTCTCTCACATGGCAGGCTCAAATATGGCAGCTTCCTTTCTCTCTGTGTCTCTGTTTATATCAGCTCCAGTAAGAGGGTGGAGAGTCAACCTGAGTCATGCCTCTCTTATGTTGCCCAATCAAAAGGGTCTCACACCACAGCAATGGATTAGTTCAGAAACATAATCCATCTCTTTTTGGAATTCATAACAGAACTTCAAACTATTGCATCATAGACTCACTGAGCAGTTCTTTACAAGTTAGAATTTAATCTCATGCAACTTCAAATTCCCCACCTATAAAATGGGAATGGTGCCTGCAGTACCCATACTGTAGGATGGTATGAGGATCCACAGGATGTGACTCTTTTGTAAGTCATAAGCATGTATATTATCACTGTTGTTTTCCTTCTTTTCCATATAAAATTTAAGGGTGGTGTTAAATTTAGCAGTGTTTCTCAGTATTAGTTGAGCATAACTGGGTCATTGGGAGCTTGTTAAAAATCCAGATGCCTCGGTCCCATCTCAGAACACTTAAATCATATCTCTCAGGCCAGATCCCAGGAATTAGTATACCTTGTGTGTACTTTTAGTTCATTAATTATACCTCTTTAACTTATATTTTTACTGGTTGCTGTAGGATTTACAGTACACATCTTTAATTTATGATGGTCTAACTTCAAATAATATTACATGACTTTCTGTGTCATTTAAGAACATTACACAAGTATACTTCAGATTCTTTGCTCCTCTCCTTTGTGCTATTGTTGTCATACATTTTACTTTTACAGATGTTATAAATCCCACAATACATTGTTTCTCATTTTTGCTCTAGATGATCAATTATCTTTTAAAGCAATTAAAAATAAGAAAACAAAATTCCTTAATTACCTCCATTTTCACCATTTCTTATATGTACTCTTATTCTTTATTTAGCTCCATCTGGTAAATCTTATGCTGGGAATGAATTATCTCAGAGTTTTTTTTTTTTTAAATGATAAAGAACATCTTATTTCATCTTGACTTTTGAAAGGTATTTTTTCTGGATATAAAATTCTGAGTTGACATTAAAAAAATGTTCAGTAGTTCAAAGGTGACACTCCATTGTGTTCTGGCTTACACAGGTTCTGAAGATTCATCTGCTGTAATTCTTACCTTTATTCTTTTGTGTTTTCTCTTTATCCTTTATTTTAAGCAGCTTGACAATTATGTATCTATACGTATACGTATTTTTTTTTTTTTTGGTATTTATCCTTCTTGGGATTCTATAAGTTTCTTACATCTGTAGTTTGACGTTTTTATTAGTTTATAAAATTATCAGCCCCTATCTCTTCAAGTATTTCTTCTGATCCTCTCTTCTCCTATAGAGATTCCAATTACACTTATTTTAGACCATTTGCTATTTTATCACAGGCCTTGTGTGTTCTCTATTCTGGTGGGAGTTTTTTTAAACTCCTTTCTCTTTTTGTTTTAATGGGAATAATTTGTCTTGACAATAATTTCTTTTGGCAAGTACACTATTTCTTTCCTCAGCTGTGTCAAGTGATGGGCCCTAGGAATCAGTTTATTGTAAAAGCTCCTCGGGTGATTCTAATGTACAGAAGGGCTGAGAACTACTGCTAGGAAGGAGATATCTAAGGAAGCAAATGTACTTCACAGAGCCGATGATAGCATGAGTGAGTGTTACAGAATTATGAAACCAAAGCCTAATAGGGCCTTCCACATCTTCAAAATGAGACATTTGAAGATTAAGAGTGGAGGCTAACAGAAGTGTAGATTTACCCCCTCCCCCAATAGATTCTGGAATTTTTCTCCTCTCTGACCACACACTCAGCCTTCAGCCCTTCATGACTGATTTATTGTTATCAGAAGGAGCATATTAATTTAATGATTTCCACACAAAGTTTGCAGGTTGCAGTCTGATTTCCAGGGTCATTTTGTCGACTGAAGTTCCAATTCACAGTAATCTATAGCCCAGGTTCTCAGATGCTCCAGACAAGGAAAGCATGTTGGCAGTTAAAAAGGGGCTCTAAGAACCTTGTCTTTCTTAGTGTGTTTCCCTGTTGGCAGAATCGCATCGCGAAGCGGAGCAGGAAGCTGGTGGACTATGACAGTGCCCGTCACCACCTGGAAGCCTTGCAGGGTTCCAAGCGGAAGGACGAAAGTCGCATCTCCAAGGTAAGGGCTGCTGGGAGCTCATTTGACTGCTGACACGACTCTCCATGCTTCGCGACCCATAGCAACTGGGGTTTTTGAAATTAAATATTTCCTTTTGAAGGGAAATTTGTTGGAATCCGGGCAGAATTTAAATGGAAACGTGGTGCTTATGGGCTGCTTTCCATATTTTACAAACTACGAATGAGTATTAGAAAACATTATTTTAGGCTTCACATGTTTTGGTCAGAAAAGACTTTGCCCCCAGTTGTGTTGTGAGACTGAAAAAGTAATGTGTGCCTGCATTTGCTAAAGAGGTTGTGGCCCATACTTAGTGCTGAAGTGGAGATTCAAATGGGGCACTAAGTTTGATATTCTCAGGTATAACTAGAGATTTGGAATATAGATATATACTGTATTTTCATAACATTTATTTTCTTGTAGAAAATCCATTTCAGTAGCTTTTTTCCATGTATGCCAGGAATTACAGATTGCAACTAATGGAAGTCACCTGCTCACTATTCTTTCTGTTTCTGGTCTTGCCCCTACATATCTGCTTATAACAGCCACCTAAGTGGTCTTTATTACATATATTGATATTTTTCTCCACTGCTTAAATATTTTAATGGCTGACCTTACCTGTAGAGAAACAAAATTCTAAATTTTTATGCATGGCATATAAGAGCTTCACAGTGTGGTTATAACTCGCCTATCTGTCCTTGTCACCTTCCCAGCCTTTTTCTTCCTCCTCTCCTTCCCCCATACACATGTCCTAATTTCCAGCCTCTGTGGCTGACACATCAGTTTCTGAGCAGCTGTAACAACATCTACCTTTATGAATGGCCTCATACATCCAGGCACTGTATTCAACACTCCATCTATTAATACATTACTTTTCCTTAATCCTCACATCAGCCTGCAGTGAGGTACTACTGTACCTATTTTATGAATAAAATATCTGAGGTACAGAAAGGTAATGTGATCTGACAAGGTCCAACCCAAGGCATTCTACTATTATGCATTAAAATACCTTCCCTATTCACTTCTTTACCAACCATTTGCTGATTCTCCAAGATTCAGTTAAAATATCACCCTTTCTATGGAGCTTTCTCTGGTCTCTGCACCATCCTCTCCAATAGCATGCTCCTTAACAGACTGTAAATTCCCTCACTGTAGCAGTTATCATCTTGTAATGTAAAAAAAACAACAACAACTGGGAGTTTTTGGGGGGCATCCATGTCTAGGACCCAAAAGAGAGCTGTGTATGTGGTTGGCAGTTGACAAGTTTTGTGTAATGAATGAATCAGCCAGCAAACGCCAGAGCAGCCATCACCATCAATCCAGTTTTCCTGTTTTAATGAGCCTGAAGACTTCATTTTTATTGAAGAATTGCTGTGGATTTTAGCCACATTTCTCTCCTGGAAATGTTTCTAGACCTCCCATAAAGTGCTTCCTGTTATATGTTAAATGACGTTGTTGTATACAGGTATGGCTTTTGTTGCTAAGTGATATTTTAATGGAAACAAATGTCATGTGTCACTTCTAGGCAGAAGAGGAGTTTCAGAAAGCACAGAAAGTATTTGAAGAGTTTAACGTTGACTTACAAGAAGAGCTACCATCACTATGGTCAAGGTAAAGACTTTTTTTTTTTTTTCCCCTATTCATGTTCTTTTATCTCATCCAATCCCAACAATAAACTCAGTTGTTCCTCCAGTGTTCAGAAAGATACACAGATGAGCACAGATTAGTCAAATGACATAACCAAGGTCTCCTTGTTAATGAAGAAAATGAAGAAGAGAAAAAATGCTTAATCACATTCATATCTCACAAAACCAAACCCCATATTCTTTTTTTTTTCCCACCTTTAACATTGATACAGTACCTTCTTTGCTTTTGTTACAAGATTTTCTGTAAAGATAGCATATTCCATTTAGGAAGTTCAAGAATAGTGAATATCTATTGGCTTATCCTTATTGCCTGTGATGCTTCAGTGCAGCCCAGTAGAACTGTTCTCTAGCTATGTTTTCCAATATGGTAGGCACTGGCCACATGTAGCTATTGACTATTGGAAATATGGCTAGTGTGGCTTAAAAACTCAGTATTAAATTAAATTTTATTTCACTTAAGTTTAAATAGCCAAGATTGGGAACCACCTACCGTATTGCATGGCACAATTTTAGACTTGGATATCTTTCTTTGTTGGAGAATCAAATCTTAACTAGAGGCACTAGGAGAACTGCCTTTAACCTTGAATTTTACAAGCATACCTTTTCAACTCTTGGTGGAACTTCCTTTATTCCAAGAGCTAATACAGTCTTCTGGCTTAGATACCAAGCCTCCACTCCCAACCTTGATCTTTAAATCTGAATTCCATTCCTGTTTCAGGTGATATATTTCCTCCTTATTTCCAGGTAATCAGTATTTCTAATAGAATTAAGTATATATTCTGTAAGTGTGGAAAGTGTGGGACCTTACACCTCTCAATTTTTATTCAGCACCTTCATGCTACCATCCAAAACAAACATCCTTGGGCTTTCTGTGCAAACATTGCTTTGCATCAAGTCCTCTAGCCCCAACATCCAACCAGATTGTTTCCCCTATAACTTTCCTATATTGTAAGCTAGAGAAGGTTTCACTGAAAGAGATAGAAAATATATGAGGAAAAGCATGTTTTGGAAAAACACCGAGTTCTGTTCTATATATGCTGAGTCTAAAGAATCGTTAGGAAATCCAAATACGTACATCTAACTAAGCATGGTGCTGAATAGGGAGGTTTGGAAATTAGTACCACTTGGGTGGTTTATGGTGCCAAGAGAATTGTTGAGAGACCAGTGCCATTTACAGAGTATGCAGAAGAACCTATGAAGTGCTCATCAGAGGTATAGAGGGAGACCTGGAAGAGAGCGGTATCCCAGAAAAGCAAGAATGAAGGAACTTTTAAAAAGGAAGGAGTACCAGGAGTGGAAAGAGTATCATCTACAGTAGCGGAGGACTAACAAGGCATTGCCTTTGAAAACTAGGTGGTTAGTGAACTTCCAGAAATGTTTCAGCAGATGTTAGAGTCAGAAGCTTGGTGACCAGCATTGAAGAGGCTATGGGAGATGAAGAAGCAGAAGTGGCTACTGCTGCTTGTTATTTTGAGGCTCTTGACTTATGAGGGGCATAAGGACTAGTGGGCAGTGAGTAGAGGCGGGTGATAGGACAAGGCAAGGCTTCTAAAAGCATTTCGACAAGGTGGTAGCAGCATGGTTGGGACTGTTTCGGACTCCAGATATGTGGGGCAAGGAGGGATAAGGACAAGGAGACAGGGTGTCATCAGGACTGGCTAGAGAATGTGGAGGGGAATAAAGAAACATTAAGCCCAAGGGAGTGGGACAACCACCTGGAAGACAAGCATCAGTGACTTCAGGGAATTTTTTTTTTTTTTTTAAAGAGCAGGTGGGATGGAAATGAATGAATGAGAAATCTCTTGGCCCAGGAAATTAGGTCAAGCCCTGGATTTTCTCATTTCAAAGGTGGAACAGTTGCGAGTGTTGGCAAGATTCAGGATGTAGCAGCAGTAAGTAATTACAGAATTTAGAGTGGAAGTCTGACTGGGTTCAAGGAGGTCAGTGAATTAGAGGGCTTGTTTATTTGGATGATCATAAGGAAGTGGAGATCTGTCATGTGCATGTTAGGATTTGGTGAAGGAGAAAGAGGGAAATCCTAAGATGTGTGCCCTTGTGGACAACGTATTGGTTTGGGTGAGGGCCTGGGAGGTTAGTAGGTGAGCTCTGAAGGCTTTAAATCTGCACATCTGAATCTCAGAGGAGGGAGTGTAAACGAGCTAGAGGCCCAGAGGAGAGCTAGAAGCAAACTCTCCTTCCCAGCCCGTCTCCCATCAGGAGGCGTGACACTGGGCGCTTCCTCTGCTGCAGGGAGCCTAGGGTAGCAGCGACCCCTGGGGGAAGGCAGGGCTTCCTTAGGGCAGTGTAGAGGGTGGAGGTGTTCCTAGAAACCGGTTCTGGGATGAGCTCAGCTGTTAATGCTTTAGACAGTTTGAGAACAAAGAGGCATCTTAATAAAGAAATGAAGTTGGTTTTGACAGCTAGTCAGGAGGGGGCGGAGGCTGTCTTAGTGAATTCCTTTGGGGAAATGGTAAAGTCTCAGAGTCCCTTGTTTATGAAGAACTTGTGAAATGAAATCTTCCAAGCAGATAATACCGGGACCCAGAGCCTGGTGCTCTTCACTGGCATATTTCACTGCCAGTGATGCTACTCTTCTGTGAGCCAGGGTTAGTCAGAGTGTGTCCTTCCAGTGAACAGTGCCAAGTTTGTTCATTTCCTTGTTGCTTCGTTCACTTGCTCATTCATTCATTCATTCAGGAATGTTTACAGTGTGTCAGGTATTCATGCTGGGGCTCTAGTAGTCAAATGGAGTGCCTACTTTTAGATTGGAGAAAAATGTTGAACACTTATTTTCTAAATAAATACGTTCTAGTTGATTTAATTTTTAAATTCTAAAAAGAAGTGTTTAATCATGCTAAAGAAGGTCTTTCTTCCTGGTAGTACACCAAAGAATGAAATTGCTGAGAAAAAAAAAATTGAAGTAAAGAAGTTAACATATTTCTGTTTATCAGAAAATTAAATTGAATGACAGAAGAATGGGGATTTTTTTGCTAAATGTCTCCAAAGATTACTAACTTTACTATAAAAGTCCTTTCAAATGAATAAAAAACTAAAATACTAAGAAATAAGCAAAACTATGAATTGGCAATTCACAAAGGGAGAAATACAAATGGGCAATAAATAAATGAAGAAAAAGTGTTAACTCTAATCAAAAGAATGTAGATTTAAAAGGCAATAAGGTACTAACTTGCCTATGAAATTTACAAAGCCTTTATAAAATGTAATATATCAGTAAAAGGGGCCTTTTACTCAAACTTAAGGGAGAATAAAGGGCACAGCCTTTTTAGGAGAGTTTGGCAGTGCACATTGAAAGGCTTCTGTTGTCCATGCCTTTGACCAGCACCCAGGAAATGATAAAATGGTGTCCAAAGGTTTTTTTGTTTTTTTTTTGTTTTTAGATATTCTTTAAAATTGTACTTATCTTAGTGGGGAAAAAAGGCCAAACACCCATCACCCAACTTCGGCTTCACCCCTCCCCCATCTCACCCCACCTTCTGTTTAAATCTTATTCCTTCTTCAGGGCAGCCCAACTTTGTCCTCCTAAAGCAGATTTTTGCAGCTGACTCAGGAGCCATTATTCTCTCCTCTCAGTTCTTTTAGCTATTACTGCCTGTACCTACTCATCTTTAATACTTAATCGTGTATAGCCTTTTGTTTTAACTTTTTCATATGCTGCTTTTAATCTGCTTCTTTCTCCCATCATGTATTTCCGCTGTAAATAGGAGCATACTGAATCTTCATTAATTGGCCTCTCTGGTTGCTCCTTTAACTGGATTGTAAATTCCTGGAAAGACTCTTATTTCACCTTAGTCTAGCACTTTGCACGCAACCAGAATTGGATTGGCCCATTGTAGAGCAATTAAATGAGGACAAGTATTCAGAATTACTGTCTTAGTTGATTGAGGTCCTAGAGAAGGCCCAGGAGTTGCAGCTCAGAGTGCCTTGGGAAGACTACTCTGCAAAGGAGGGTGGGCAGGGTACCTCTGCTCAAGGGTGCCAGAGAAGCTGCAGTGGCTCTTCCTTTCCCATCCAGCTGCTACCTTGATTAGTTCCCCCAGTACAGGTCTGATCCATCTGCTTTCCCCTTCATCAAGCACCTCTAGGGCTGGCCTTTACCTGCCAAATGAATGCTGTGCTCCGTGGGTTGGTGAGGTCCTCTGCCCCACACACGAGGCTGTCTCACCAGGCTTTCATCACCCAAGCTTCTTGTCTGACCCTCCCAAGGACCTACTAATTCCCAAACACTGTGCCAGTTGTTTCTTTATATGCATATGTGTGATATATACATATATATGTATATGCATGTATGTAAAAGTATATGTCTCTATATGTACAAACACATGCATAGATATGATTAAGTGTATGATTTGAAATCAATTAAAAGAAAAACTATGCAAACTCAGGGACACATGATCACTGTAGATAGAGAAAATTGAGATGAAGACAAATATGGTAGGAATTTAAGATACAGGATAAGACATAGACGTAATAAGTCTTGTTGGAGGGATGTATTTATTTTTAATTTTTTTTATTTTTAAAGAAGATTTAGAGTACATAAGCATTACATTAAAAAATATAAGGGATTCACATATGCCCCATTCCCTCCCCCTCCCACACTTTCCCACATTAACAACATTCTTCATTAGTGTGATATATTTGTTACAATTGATGAACACATATGAAGCATTGCTACTAACCATGGACTACAGTTTACATTACAGTTTATACTCTGTCCCACACAATTTTGTAAGTAATGACAAAATATACAATGGCCTGTATCCGTCCTTGCAGTGTCATTCAGGACAAATTCAGTGTCCTGAAAATGCCCCCATATTACACCTATCCTTCCTCCTCCCATCCCTCAGAAACTCTGTGGCCACTGCCTTTACATTAATGATTAGAGTTCTTCCATTGCTAGACTAATAATATGTCTATAGTAGAATAATAATAAGTCTACTTTAGTCCATTGTTCATTCCCCAATCTTGAGGATTTGGGGATGGCAATGCCCACTCTGCTTCTAATTGAGAGAAGGTTTAGAAGTGGGATGTATTTAGCATTCAACTATTATTTCATCTCTAAATGTCCAAAGTGGACTTCTAACTATTATTTGTTTTGACTTCTCAACTACCTCATTCATGGTATGGTACAGAACTTGGTGGCACTGAAATAACAACATTCATGCTTAAGAAGCATTTCTTGCCAAACATTCCATATTTTCCTACTGCAGTATCCTCATTACCAGCGCAAATACTGCTTCTCCACTTATTGACTACATGGCCCGGTAGGGGTTAAGGACAAGAAGCAAAGGTATCCTCAGGACTGGCTAGAGAAAGCAGAGCGGAATGCTTGCTAAGGAAACATGTTAAGCCTGAGGGGGGGCAATGACCTGTAAGAAAAGTGTTGGAGATTTCAGGAAGATATTTTCTTTTTTAAAAGAGCAGATGGATTGGAATCTTGTGGCCCAAGAAATTAGGTCAGTGGCTTGATTTTCTCATTTCAGAGGTGATGGAGAGATTGAGGATGTCGAGGCAGTAAGTAATTGCAGAATATGGAGTATTAAGTGAGGTATCCTGGGGCCGAGGAGGTCAGCGAATTGGAGGGCTTGTCTTTTATTTGGATGACCATACGCATGGATGTGAATATCTGTCATTTAGTGTTAGGATTGGGGAAGGAGAGGAAGAGGGAAATCACAAGATATAGGCCATTGTAGGCAGTGAATCGAGTTGGGGTGAGGCCCTTGGAGGTTGATAGACAGCTCTAACACTGTTAGAAATGCAAATTGTCTGTCTCCCCTCCAGACCTCCTGAATCAGTAACAGACCTTCCAGGTGACTCGGATGCACACTGAAGTTTGAGAACCACTGTCTTAAGGTTTAACTAATTTTTAGGAGAGGTTATTCTGCATGTGGAAAGATGTTTTCCTAGTCATTAACACATCAGGAAAACCCATGCATACGTTAGGTTAAACATTTTATTTAATCCAGTGTTGTTCAAAATTGTATAAAGAAAACATGTTTTTAATGTATTTCATTGCCATTACAAGTCCTCTCTTGCTGACTGGTCTTGCCTTCCACTTTCTTTCCTCTTTGTCTCTCCACATGCTAGACGAGTTGGATTTTATGTCAACACTTTCAAAAATGTTTCTAGCCTTGAGGCCAAGTTTCATAAGGAAATTGCTGTGGTGAGTAATGATGATGATTTTTACCTATGGAATATGAAGTAAATGAATATTTATTCTGGAAGCAAATGAAATAGAATAGCAGGAGGCCAAAGAATTCATTCTTTCTTGCATGTTTCTTTTAATAGGGTTTTATTCCTCTCAGTAATCTTTCTATGATATTTTTATAATTCTCTATATCTTTGAAGATTCTAACTTACAAGTATACAAAAATGCTTTCATGAACATTGCCTGCTTTTCTTTTCCTTCTGCAAGTCTTGTCCTTATGTCATTCTCGCTTTTTTTTTCTTAAAGTCATTTTATAAAGCTGGAATTTCAGCTAGTTAAGGCTGATGAAATGTTTGTCTCAAAATATTCAGAAAATAGGCAACTTGATGTTGACTAATATTTTCTTAGTTCTGCAGGTGGTTGTGTGACTTTATCGCTAGTAGAATTATAAGCTTTTGTTTTCTGCTCAGTACACTGGTTAAATAAATGTATTTTTATTTTCTCAGTTTATTTATGTTTGTGTTTTGTTGCATTTTATTTGAATCTTTAATTGGGTCATTTACAGAATTTAAGTTATCCTGATATCATTCTTACTGTCAAGATTCTTAGTTTCTCAATAACAATTACTTTCTTGGGTTGAATTGGTACCAGAACGTCTTACAGTTAATAGACAAGTAGCCTCTATCCTCCTTAGCTTTGCCACAAACTGTATGAAGTGATGACAAAACTGGGTGATCAGCATGCAGACAAGGCCTTCACCATTCAAGGAGCTCCCAGGTAGGCCCCTGGCCATCAGAGCCAAGTTCATTTTCATACTCCTTTAACATACTGCTTCTTGAAATGTCTGTAGTCCATGTACCAGCCTACATTATTCATCCTACAAAAGCTTAAAAGGGGCTTTTCCATCTAGGGGTCTGAATGCTAAACTTAGCTCTGTGCTTTTACAAATTATTTTGGCCTTTAGAGTTACCTGATAAAGGCTCTTGTCATTTTCATGATAGAACTAGCTGACCATCTACCTCTCTGCTGTACAGGGGACTTGATGGAAATGATGTGAAATCTTAATATATGATTTCTCATTGTGCATTCATTATTTTCTTTGGAGGAAAGAAGAACTCCCCAAACCCATGACAATTAATCCCAGTGTTTATTACTGGCACTGCCGTTGTTTATGAATCTATTTTGGGAAAAGAAAGGGAAAGTAGGTGAGACCTCATCATGACCTTATCTCCTAACTTTGACTTTGCAAACACAACTTAGTTTTGGGGTTGGTTTTTTGTTTTTTGTTTTTTTTTGCATGTTGTTTTCAATATGCCAGTCAAATATACCAAAGACTGTGCAGTGATCTATAGGTGAATTGTCTACCTTGTCAGGGTTCAGCTTCACTCCAGCTTTCTCCTATGATTTTGGATTCCCTGTGTTTTTCTATCCTTCTTGGCATGCAGCTCCATGCCAAGAAAGTTTCAGCTTTATGACTCTGCAGTTAACTTGTTATTCCTTCCTTGAGTAAGTCCTCTATCCTCGCTGTTTAAAGTTCTCATTTATTTTTAATCTGTAGGGGGAAAAAAAGACTGCTATTGAACTAAGTGGCCTCTACGTTACTATGTAGCCTTGGCACTCCGCAATTGTGAAT
This sequence comes from Dasypus novemcinctus, assembly GCF_030445035.2. NCBI lineage: Eukaryota > Metazoa > Chordata > Mammalia > Cingulata > Dasypodidae > Dasypus > Dasypus novemcinctus. The sequence goes on from NC_080677.1 coordinate 19,958,476, forward strand.
TTAACATCAATCAAAGCAAACACTCATGTGTATGCATTTATGGAAACACACTCATACATGGGCAACAACATCTGCATATATTTATGTTTGGAATTCTCTGGAGATAACTAAATTTTTAATTCCTTGCTCTTTGGATGAATTGTACTCATACTCTGCTAAGCGAGCATTAAGCATATCCGCTCTTTTGCAGGGAAAGAGCGTTGCCTAAAAGAACACACCAAAAAGGTAGAGCTACTGTTTTCAATGCAGTTTGTACAATATCGGGCTAGGAACAAAGAAGGAATTGGAATGTGGATGTGAAAATGACATTTGGGATATTTTAGAAATGAATACACGAAGAAATTCAGGGTGGCTCACTTGTATGGAAATAAAAGGAACAAATACATCTTAAAATCTCAATGCTGCTCAATCAGAGAGTGAAGAGAAAGCGGGCCACAGCCACGGAGCAGATATTCCTTTCTTTGTCCCCCCTCATTCCTCTGCAGCACAGGTGGTGAGTGAGCTTAGTGGGATCCCCGTGGAAGCATAGCCTGGGACTTTCTTCCTGTCAGAAGCCAACAGTGCTGGCACATAGCCCAAAAGTGTGGTATCAGTTCCTCTCGAAAGGGCCCGATTCCCTGGGCCTTGAACACATAGACCATGCTGCTGTGTCCATGCTCTTTATTTTGGGGTCCTCTGAAAGCTGTTCCCCCAAGCTGTAGACTTGAAAGACTCCTAGAGAGTGGAATGTGTTACTAGTGTCGTTCTTAGTCATTGCGGTTGGGCTGTTCCTAAGCATCTGGTACTCTGCTGGGCACATGGTAGGATCACAGAAAACCTCACGGACCCTCATTTGTTTCGTTTCATTTGCTTGCGCGTTTTAAGCTGTCTTATTCTATAAGTTGTGGAAAGGTCAATAATTAATGAATTGGTTTATTTCCATATGTTACTCAGAGGGCACTCCTGCAAAATCTTAATGCTATCCTAAGGCTCCATTTTAATTAAAAATGTACAATTTTTAAAAGACTTTTCTACGGACTGGGATGTGGCAAGATTCTCTTGTGAATCAAGAATGAAATTAGTTAAATTAATTCAGTTTATATATGAAAGATTCTTGAGGAGCCTGTTTGTCATAATAGAAAGAACAGAGGGTTTGCATCAGTCAGGCGTAAATTCATACTCCCTCTCTATTGTTGCATGATGGTTGGGTCCTTTACCCTCTCTCTGCCTCGCTTTGCATACTGGTAGTCTGGGGACAGTAATGCACTGCTTTTGTGAAGATTAGGGATAGCATGAATGGGGTCTGGCACAGTGGACAATAAATAGTATCAGTTACCACCATCACTGTTAACACAACCAAGGCTAGCTTGCATGGGGCAGTGGGATGCTATTCTTCAGTAATTCTCTGGGATGGAGGCCTCCTCATCAAATAAGTCATGTTCCTTAGAAAGCTCCTTCCTTAATCCCGTGTATCCGTGTAGCGATTCCGGTCCTCTCCGTATTGCAAAGACACCATCCCCACCCGAGGACGCTTCGCCCATCCCGAGCCCCATAGCCAGTCCAAACCACACACTGGCACCTGCGTCTCCTGCACCAGCTCGGCCTAAGTCACCTTCACAGGTAAGCAAAGATGGACCAAATCCTGGTGAGATGAACCCAGCTGGAATGGCCTCATGATGTTGGAGAAGTAGGAGGTTTTTCTGATGGGGGGGTTTTGAGGTGTGAGGCCTTCAACATTGTGATAGCTGCTAGGGAATCAATGTATTTTTCCTACTTGACTTTTTTGTTTCTTCACATACCCTGTGCTTGAGTCTGTTGGGACATCTTACCATGTCCTCAGTTTCCTTTATGCTCTCCTCTCATTTCTTGCTCTCAGAATCCTTTCTTGCAAGGCTCCATTTAATTACATTCCCCTTGAAATCTTCTCTCCTCTAGCACGTTCAGTTACATTTAGGGCAAATACTGCCAAGCACACCAGTTATGCTTATATGCCATTACATGTTTTTTGTTGTCCACATTATATTGCACACAAGTAGCCATCCCACTAAAGTGTATGGAACAAATGATTGAAAGACACACTAAGGTCCAGATAAAGATCACTATGGAGACCAGATGCTGCTCAGATCCTCCTTGTTTTGGTGAAAATGAAATTCTTGTAGGAAAGTCTGAACTTCCCAGTCCAGTTCAAACTTTTCTGTGTGTGGTGGAAACTGAGGAAAGTCTTAGGAAGATATATAAAATAGATGTCATCTTTCAGGATGCTGGAGTATAGGCTGCCTATAGCTGATCTCATTGATTCAGATAAGCCTGCTTGATTCTCAGATTTAGAACAAATTCTAATTTGTTGCTGAAGTGAGAAATTATTTTCAGTTTATTTCAGAGAAGGTATTGCCTTGGTTGAATTTTGAAGATCCTGCAGCCATTGTGTTGAGATGGAGTCTCCTAGCCAATGTTTTCCTCATTTGACTGTGCTTGGAGAACCTTCCAAGTAGACAGCATTCCTTCCCCGAATCTTGGAGGCTTATTTTCATATGCAATTCTAAATGTCAGTGATGAATCTGTCCACCTAGCCCTGTTCGCGTGATATTTCTGCAGGTCTCACATGCCGTCTTTGGCTTGATTGACTTCTGTTTGTCTGTGTTTAACATTTCCCAGACAAGGAAAGGACCTCCCGTCCCACCTCTGCCTAAAGTCACCCCGACAAAGGAACTGCAGCAGGAGAACATCATCAATTTCTTTGAGGACAACTTTGTTCCAGAAATCAGTGTGACAACACCTTCCCAGGTATTGGTGCTTGTCACAGTGCTGGAGTGTCCACCAAAGTACTGTGAGGGAGGGGTTGTTGGGTCAGTTCTAGAGAAAGTGGCAGTTGTTGGAGCCGTCACTATGATTTTAACTATCATTTAGATTACTTTTATTTAGCTGGTATGTTAGGGTTTTCCAGAAGAACAGAACCATCAGGGTGGGTATACACACACACACAGATATTAATATTGAAAGACTTATAATAAGAATTGTCTTACATGATCATGGGCTCAGAGTTGTACAGCAGGCTGCAAGCTGGAGACTCCAAAGAAGGTGAACCTGGCTAGCTGAAAGAGAGGCAGGTATTCTTTCTGACTTCTAAAATCCTCAGTTCTGTCTTAGATATCTCCAGCTGATTACATGAAAAGACTACCCTTTTTGCTAAGAGCAGTCTCCTTTGTTGAGTGTAGATGCAATCAGCTATAGATACATTTAACTGGCTATAGCTACAAATCCACCTACAAAATACCTTCACAAAAATTATTAGCCTGGGGCTTGCTTGACTAAGCAAATGGATACCATAAAGTTAGCTATCATACCTGGTATGTCTAAAGTGTTCTCAAATGGGAGATGGACAGTATTTGAAAATACTGGGTTGTAATTTTTTTCCTGATAATAAGAATAGTGAAAAGTTATTGCAGAAAATTGGGAAAATACTGAAAAGTGTAAAATGAAGAATTTTAATAACCACTCCAATCATACCACTCTGACGTAATTGCCCACTGAGGTACTTTGATCTGTTTTCTTCTGGTCTTTATTTTTAGGGTATATCTTGTACCCCCAAAACTCAGATTTATTATTAGATACTCCTGGCTTTTCTCCTTAATCATATTGAGCATTTTTTTTCATGTCATAATATTTTCTTTGCAAAAAATGTTTAACCATAGTATCAAACAGTGGTTCATCTGTCCACCCAGCTCTGTTCACGTGTACCACCAACCCCGGGTTGTTAGACACAGGTTGTGTCCAGTTTTTCTTTTATTTCATCAGCACTTTGGTGACCATTTTCATCCAGTAATTCATGTTTGTGCTTTTATATGGGCTCCTGGTAGAGAATAGGTGAATGAAATTAAAAGAAGGAAATATTTTTTATGGCTTTTGTCCTTCAGCAGGGTCATAGCCATTTATATGTTTTGGCAAAATGAAAGTCATTGTTCCCTCTGCTTTGAAGCCTTGGGGACACCTGGATGTATATGTCTCCCCCGGCCCCACCCCCACCCCCAGTCAGCCTTGGTGAAGCTGCAGACCTGTCCCTGCTAGATGCTTGGTGGTCTCAGTGCCTCAGGAATACTCTTGACTCCTAGACTTGCTCCTAATGCTAGTTAAGCCATGTCTTTAAGAATAAGTCCCCAGAGAAATCATGCCAGAGACATCCACACCCCTGTTTCCAGGGTCAGAAAGAATATTTACCTTTTCTAAGAGGTGTTGACACAGTGCTGTCATTACTGAGATCATCAGTAGCCACACTATGTACAATAGCACAATTACAGCCACACCCCATTGATGATAGTAGTCACAGTGTGTCAGCAATAGCTGGGTGCTCATAAAACACTGGAGCAGTGCAGTTGCAAGTCACTATTTCAAGCCATTTATCAACAAAGCCAGTGGTTTTAGCTATTGTTTTCCTTCTTCCATTGTTTGTATGAGATGCTGATTTTGGTGAGCTAACTAGACCGTGAAGTGTGATTTAACAACACCTTTGGGGGAAGAGGAATTGCATGTTTATCAGTGCATAGGTAAATTATATGTCTGGTTGTGCATTGGTGCCACCAAGGATGGCTGTCTTAAACCAAATGGCCTTACCCTGTATCTATCAATTGTTTTGGCATCAAATCTGAGCAGCTTAAATTTCTAGGTATGCAGTGTGTGCTTATACGCTTGTGCCTGCTACCACCGACTTCATTCTCTTGTTATCTTAATTTTCAAAATGAGCATGTTTTATGTTGCTACTGCCCTGACCCAAGTTGTTTTCACCTGGGCCTTCCAAGAAGGTGCTCTCAATTCCATAACAAATGTGCATTGGGTCACCCAGGTGCCTGTGTACTTAGCTGAGGACATCTCCTTTTCGTAGATGAGACAGCTGAAGTAGAGAAAACATGAGACATAGACTAGTTCTGAAGTAAGGATAGGCTTCAGAAGTGTTCTTTCTTTCAAAACATTTTTTATTTGGAGCTTGGTGGCTCATGGATAAGAGCCCTTCATGGTAGAGGAAAAAAAAAAAGGAATCAAAACACTTTGGAACACGGTAAAAGCCAGAAGAGCTCCCTACTACTGCAAGTATTAACTTTTGTTGGAATTACAGTGAGAGTGATGGGAATACTGAAGATTTAGAGGGGAGGGAAAAGAAGCAGCTTTCAAAGTGGAAAATGGAAGCATTCCCTGGCTGCCACTCTTGCCCCAGGCACCCATCACTAAAAGATTGGCTTGCCTCAGCTCATTAGTGCTTTTTGCAAGACTTCAAGGCCGCTGGGAAGGAAGGAAAATGCCTCTCCACTGTTCCACCATACCTTGAATAACTACGGTTGTGCCATGTCAGTCAGTCTGCCAGATGATTTTGAAAGAATTAACCACCAGACACAGGGCACGCATTTTGGGGGAGGAGGGAATGGGGGATTCAGCTTTATTTGTATTGTTTTATTTTAATTTTGGGAGGAAGCAGGTTGGGGGTGGTTCTTTTGTTTTGCCAAATCTGAGAAGCAGCATGGCTCTAGCAGCCAGACCACAGGGTTTGACGTGAGGCATGGTGTGGACTGAATGGCCATTGGTCTCACATCAGAAGATAAAGCAGTGATTTGTATTTTAGTTGACTTCTCTGGCTTACTGGCTGGTGAAATCTAATTTTATTTTAAAAATATACAGAAGCATTTTTTTCCTGAAGGATCTTGACAGTGTCTGAAGTGCTTGTTCTTTGCAGAGATAAACATAGGTGTTTTCTTTCACTTCTTCCCTCTTGGGCCCCATCCATCAGAATTTCTAATTCAGTAGGGCAGGTGAGGGGGCTGAAAATGTGCATTTCTAATAAGCTCCTGGGGGATGCTGATGCCGCTGGACCTGGGACCACATTGTGGGAACTGCTGTTTTAGGCCATCAGGGTTCCACATGGTCCAATTTTGTGGCCATTAACAAAGTACCAAAGTTAATTAGCACACATTTCTGGCAGGGAGCTATCCAGCCGAGTCAATGTATTTCATGATTGACCACTTAAAACCATGCCATTTAAAAATAGTGGTACTTATATGTTCCATATTTTGGTCTGCTGTACATATGCATGTACATCTACATGTGTGTCTATAATATAATGTGTATTGATCAAATTATATGCCAAGTTATTTATTATAAATGAATAGATTGTCTTATCTGAATCATAATTTTTTGGCAATGCACAGGTAAATGAATGAAAGAGAAGACATAAAAATGCCAGGAGAAAATGAGATGCCAGCTGCAAGGAAATAGGCTCTTGAAAACTAGAAAGCTGAGATATATTTGATTCAGTTTTCTTCCTGATACACACATTCATGATTATATAGAGAGATCCATTTAAAATTTTTAATTAATTTTTTTTCCTAAACGAGTCATTCTATATTTACAATATCGGTTTATGTCCCCAGTTTGCTCTTTTCACCAGATGCTTAATGGAGGAGAAAACACTTGGATCATCTCTGTTGGATTTGTGTGTTTCCTCCACTAAGCATCATCATAGTGGTGATTCTCTCCAGAGTGTCCTGGGACTGAAGATAGAAATCCGTCAGACCTACAGAGGCCTCTAATTAAGAGCCCTTAAATATAGCAGAGAATTTTCTCTAGGAAATGGCATTACCTGGTCACAAGGAGATGCCCAATACTCAGGAACAAAAGTCATATCTTGCTTTCATGGTTCTGCATTTCCAGAAAGAACTTTCCACTTCCCAAAGACAGACACTTATTCTTCCTTATTTTTTCCCTCCCAAGACTTGAATAGGAGGAAATCCTTTGTCTGTTCACGTGTGTGTGTTTTCCTTCACTATCATTTTCCATAGTGCCCTGGAGGAGCACTAGTCCCACAGGGTGCTGTGAAAGGTTGGAAGGGCCTTCATTCTCTTTTGCTTTCCCATAGTTCACGTCAGCATGTGGAAGGCTCTGAGAGGTTCTGTGACAAAAACTGTTTAACTTTGTTTTAGCAAGAGTTTCTTAAACAGTCCTGCCTTTCTCCCAAAGGGTTCTGTTCTTGGCAAATGGGTATTTGGAGAAAGATTTTAAGAAATAAGGATTAAAAAATATGAATGTTTATACCTCAATCGTAAGGATTTTGGGATGGTGATGCCCACGCTGCTTCTGATGGCGGGGAGCTTAGATCCCTTGGGACAGTCTTGCTTTGCAGTTGTAGATACTCTCTGTTTTCTGGGGTGGATATTGCTGATCATCATCCTTTTGTTAGTTGTCCTGGGTGATTGCAATGAACTGAAAAGTAGGTGCTGAGGCATGAACAAACATAAGAGGGGAATGCAGCTATGGACTAAAGAAGGCATCATTATTCTGTAATGGAAGAACTTGTATCATTCATTATAAAGGCAGTGGTCACCAGAGGTTCTGAGGGGAGGGAAAGGGAAGAATATGTATAACATGGGGCATTTGCAGGACGTTGGAATTGTTGTGCTTGACATCACAATGACAGATACATTTACTATTATACATTTTATCAAAACCTATAAAACTCTACAGTGCAAAGCATAAACTATAATGTAAACTATAGACCATAGTTAGTAGCAAAGCTTCAGTATGTGTTCATCAATTATAGTAAATGCACCACACTAATGGAAGATGTTGTTCATGTGGGAAAGTGTGGGAGGGGTAGGTGGTGGGATATAAGGGAATCCCCTACATTTTTGAAGTAGTGTTTATTTAATCTAAAGCTTCTTTAAAAGTGAAAAAAAAAAAAAAAAGATATTATGTACCTGGAAAGCAAATATATAGTACAGATTTTAACAAGAGATCAAGACAAAAAGCAAACATGGGTTTATATGATAGAACAGGGTTGCTTGTTTTGGCTTTTAAAAAAATGGCTTGGACTGCTTTCCATCCTGACTAACTTGATGACTTGTTTTTTTGTTGTTTTTTAATATTTTTTTAAAAAGATACTTAGATTACATAAAATGCTGCATAAAAAATTATAAGGGATTCCTATATGCCCCACTCCCCACACTTCCCACTTTTCCCCACATTAACAACTTCTTTCGTTAGCGTGGTACATTCATTGCAATTGATGAACACATTTTGGAGCATTGCCGCTAAGCATGGATTATAGTTTACATTGTAGTTTACCCTCTCTCCCACTCAGTTCTCTAGGTTATGGCAGGATATATAATGTATCTGTCATTGCAATGGATGACTTGGTTTTAATTCCAGTGTTTGTCTCCCCCTTCTACCAGGACCTTCCTTAGGCGTTGTAGTCCCAGGGGAATACGTTTTGCCGGGAGCCTCCACCCATATAAATGACTGAATACTTGAAAAAAGCATGCTGGCTGCCTTCTGGTTGTCAGTCTCATGGGAGTCAATGAATGAAACACCACCCTGGCCACAGGGTGCTTGCTCACAGGGTCTCCTCTGGGGACCAGGTCCAGCCACCAGGCTTGGGGAAATACCATGTGAGCTCCAGGGTTCCCAGGGCATTTGGTTGGCCTCACGTGGGCTTGGCTTGCAGAGAGCCCAGGAGAGGGGAAATGGGGGCCAGGCCCATGTGAGTCCTGTGGCACTGCCTGAGCAGCACTGGCAGCTGTGACAGGTCCCCACCATCCAAAGAGGACTAAGAAAATTTTTCTAGTTAGATGCTCAAGAGCATGGGGACCCCTGACGTACAGAGCCAGAAGTAGGGGTTCCATTTGCCTGGGTCTGTATCTTCCCGACGGGAAGCAGAGAGGAAGAAAAGGTGACCTGTTTTAGGATCTTTGCACAGCAGAGGTCCCTAACTGTCTTTCCTAAATCCTTTCCTAGCAATGATGTGGCATGCTTTCCCCCTTTAATATGGTTTTCCTCTTCACAAATCCAGAGGGATTGTCCTTTGAACATCCAAGCACAATCCAGGCTTATTCCTTCCTGCCTGCCCTGCCTCTCTCTCCCGTTGGGAGAGCATGCACGATGTGCTGGAAGGCCAAGGTCATTGCACAGCACAGCCTTTAAATCAGCGTTAGGATCAGTTCACCACGATCTCTTCTGCTCTGCTGTTTTCCAGCCCATTACTGCATCTTAAGTTCATGAAATCATCCTACTTTTCCTTGCCAATCAAACCGAAATGGATGTTCAACTTGCAGCGTAAGTTCATTAAATGACCCTTTTTATCTCCTCAGCCCTGATGAAGTCAGCATGCAATTATGCATGTATACATTACTCACTTGCTGGGATGTCTTCAAAGAGATTTTAAATAACCATGTTGACTTTCCTATTCAGCATAGCATATTTCTAGGCCAGCTGCCTCTTCTTTAACTCAATATTTTTTTTTCAAAGTAAACATGTTAACATTATTCTAAGGAAGAAAGAATTAGTAAGATGAAAATCTACAGGGGAAAAAATGCACAGCGTATTTCAAGCCCCAATTTAGTCTATTTGCCCTGCTGCGTAACCCACATCAGTGCAGTGTAGTTTATTTATCATCTGGAGTTCTGAGAATATTTTTAAATCGTGTTATTTGGACTCAGTCTTCCAGGGTTCTTCGACCCTGGAGCCTCTAACCATTCCTAGACTTTTCCTACCTTTTTCTTCCCACTTTGTATCTTTTATTCCACCTCCTTGTATGGCTGCTCAAGGTGTGAATCCTTTTTGAGTTTTAATATTTTTGGATGTGGTTTGAAGGATGGGCTACGGTGTGTTGGTGAGCAAGCACCAAAAGGTAAGCAGAAGAAGGGAGAAAGGGAAAAGAAGAAGAAGGAGTTGGGAGGAGAGAAGGGGCTGACAGTGGAGAAGCAGCCAAATGAAGTATACAAGTCAGCGACAATGAGAAGTAAGTGAGCCATAAAACAACAGGCACAGCCACTCTTCTACAACTCTATCTATACTCCTGGACATGCTACATACAAGGTCAAATTCAATTTAATATACTATTTTATAACCTCTCCAGGATTGTATAAGAGTTTCAGTTCCTTTTTTTTTTTTTAATTAAATTTTTTTTTCTTCAGTTCCTTGGAAATACTTGGTATGGCTAGTCTTTTTAATTTTAGCCATTCTAGTAGGTGAATAGTAGTATCTCATTGTGGTTTTGATTTGCATTTCCCTAAGGACTAATGATATTAAGCATCTTTTTATGTATGTATTTGACATCTATGTATCTTCTTTGGTAAAAATTTTGCTCATGTTTTATATTTTGTTGTTGTTTAATTGCAATTTGGGAGTTCTTCATCTATTCTGGATATAATTCCCTTATCAGATACATGATTTGAAAATACATTCTCACAGTTTGTGGTTTGTCTTTTATCTCTCTTAAATTAAACTTTTAATTCTAGTGACATATATATATATATATATATATATGTATGTAAAATTTAAGATTTCCATTTTAACCACATCAAGTGTATTATTCAGTGGTATCAATTACATTCACAATATTGTGCTTCCATCACCAACATCCATTACTCAAACTTTTCCATCACATCAAACAGAAATCCTTTACCCAAAAGAAATAATTTTCTCTTCCATGAGTGGAAGTTTTAAATTTTGATGAAGTTTAATTTATCAATTTGTTCTTTTATGAATTATACTCATAACACATCTAAAATAACTTTGACTAACCAAAGGTCACAAAGGTTTTTCCTGTTTTCTTCTAAAAGTTTTACAGTTTTAAGTGATAGTTTCAGGTCTGTGATCAGTTTGGGCTTGGTTTTCATATATGGTGCTAAGTGGATTAAAGTTTGTTTTTTCACACACAGATAAATAGTTGTTGAAAAGTCTGTCCTAACTGTACTGACTTGATTTGTGCCTTTGAGGAAAATTAGTTGTCCATGTATGGATGGGCTGTTTCTGGTTTCTCCATGCTTTTCCGTTAATATATTTGCCCACCTTTGTGCCAATTCCACACTATCTTGATTATTGTCACTCTATATAATAATGTCTTGAAATCAGGCAAAGTTAACCCTTCAATTGCATTCTTTTTTTTAAGTTTTATCTCTTATAGGTTCTTTGAAATTCCCTGTGAATTTTAGAGTGATTTTGTAAGTTTCTACCGAAAACATAGCTTTCTGTCATATTGATTGTGATTGCATTGGATCTGTAGAACATTTGGGGTAGAATTGACAACTTAGCATTGAGCCTCTGACCATGAGCCCAGTATATCTTCCCTCCTTTGTTAAGGTCTTGTCTAATTTCTCTCTACTATGTTTTGTAAGTTTTAGTGTTCAGGTGTTTTACATCTTTTTCAGATTTTCTCCTAAGTATTTCATATTTTAATGCTATTGCAAATATTATTTTTAAAATTTCAGTTTCTGATTGTTAATACTATTATATAGAACTGACCCTAATTTGCGTACATTTGTGCTGTATCCTGCTGCCTTGCTAAATTCACTTATTAGTTCCTATAGCTTTTTTGTAGATTTAATTGGATTTTCTATATAGGTGATCTCTTCTGCAAATTAAAGACAGTTTTACTTCTTCCGTTATAATATGGAGGACTTTTTTTTCTTTCTTGTGTTTTTCTTGTCTTATTTCACTGGCTGAAACCTTTACTACAGTGTGGAAAAGAAGTGGTGAGTAGGTCATCCTTGTTTTTTTATTGATCTTAGGGGAAAAGCATCTACTTTTATCACCCAGTATGATATCTTGTAGGTTTTTTGTAGATGTCCTTTATCAGGTTGAGGTTGTCCCCTTTTATTCCTATGTCATTGAGAGTTTTGAATAGGAATGGATGCAGATTTTTCTCAAATGATTTTTCTGCAGCTATTAAGATGATGATATGTGTTTTTTTCTTTTTTTGTCTTTTTTTATTTTTTAATATTGTGAATTATATTGATTGGTTTTCAAACCATAAGCTCTACTTGGTCATGATTTATTTATCTTTTTCACATATTTTTGGATTTGTTTTTCTGAACTTTGTTTAGAATTTTTTCATCTATGTTTGTGGATATTGGTTTGTAAGTCTTTTCTTGAAATTATAGCTTTGGTTTTTGTATCAGGGTATTGCTGGTCTCATAGAGTAAATTAGGAAGTTTTCCTGCTTTCAATTTTCTGGAGGAGTTTGTGTAGGATTGTTGTTTTTTCCTTAAATGTTTGGTAGAATTCACCGGAGAAGTCATCTGAACCTGGAGGGATTGGGGCAGGGGAGCAATGTTTTTAACTACATGTTCAATTCCTTTACCAAATACAGAGGGATTCAGGTTGTCTGTTAAGTGAGCTTTGATAGTTTACGTGTTTCAAGGAATTGGTTTATTTCATCTTAATTTTCAAGTGTATTGGCATAAAGTTGTTACTAATATTCCCTTATTTATTTAATATTATTTTAGTGATGCTACCTCTCTCATTCCTGATGTTGTAATTCATGTCTTCTTTTTTTCCTCCCCGATCAGTCTGCCTAGAGATTAATCAATTTTTTTAAAGATTTATTTTATTATTTATTTCTCTTCCCTATCCCCACCCCCGGTTGTCTGCTCTCTGTATCCATTTGCTGTGTGTTCTTCTGTGTATGCTTGTATTCTCCATGGCACTGGGAATCTTTCTCTTTTTGTTGCCTTATCTTGCTGCATCAGCTCTTTGTGTATGTGGCACCACTCCTGGGTGGGCTGTGCTTTTTTCACATGCGGTGGCTCAGTGAGGGGTTCACTCCTTGTGTGTGGGGCTCCCTGCGTGGCGGACACCCCTGTGTGGCACAGCACTCCTTGCGCATGGCAGCACCGCACATGGGCCAGCTTACCACATGGGCCAGGTGGCCCTGGGTTTGAACCCTGGACCTCCTATATGGTAGGCGGGTGCTCTATCACTTGAACCACATCTGCTTTCCAGATTAAACAATTTTTAAATGTGGTCTGATGTTTATGGGGCATGCCAGATGATGATAACTTTCTGCATACTTATTTCATTAATTCATTTATTGAACCATGCTAGAATCTCATTTTTTTTTCCTAAAAATTTTAATATAATAGGCATCAATCAAGTTAGAGATAAATAGATAACATAAATACGTGGGCCAATTATTTCCCTAAAGTCATTTAGAACTAAGTAACTCTGTTATCCAGCTCTTGGCAAGAAAACCACTCCAGAACTTAGCAACATACTTAGTGACATAAGCATATATTTCTCACTTACCTATCTGCGGCTTGGCTGGCTCAGCTGATGTAGGCTGCCTGGCTTCAAGATGCAAACTGGGTACAGGTTTTCTCCATGTGTCTTTCATTCTCCTTGGACCAGTGGCTACCCAAGGCTTGTACTTTTCATGGTGAATGTCAGGAATGCAGGAGGGAAGTCAAGCTTGCAAGCACATTTTAAGCCTTTGCTTATATCACATTCACTAAGCATGGTGCATATTCAACCACAAGTCAAAGACGAGGGACCTAAACTCCACCTAATGAGGGCAAGGTCAGGGTAGGCTTGAGGATTATGTTCACATTGTACACCTCTGGCAGAAAAGATCCAGTACCTTCACTAATGAACTTAGATGTCCCTAGGGAGGAGATTCCCAAAGAAACAGCCGAAAGCATTATTCTCATTGGGAATATTTTCTCATTGGGTGGTTTCCCCACTGTGATTTCCATATCTAACCTCCTTTCTTAGGAACATGTTCCTGGTCACCTTTTCTAGACTTTAAATGGTAAATCCTTAAAGCCTTAAGAGTATTGGGAACATACCAGAGCTACACTAATGGGAGTGTGGGTGTAGGGAATGGGGAAAAGGTGAGTTTTCTCTTGTTCTATTTAGGGAAATGACATCTCTCTGTGTCAAAACATGTAATGACAGAGATGTGAGCACTTCCTTGCCCTTTTCAAAAGGAATATTGCATAAGTAGGCATCCACTTTTGGTCGTTGTAGCTCTGTCAAAATAGTCTTTGCTATGAGTGACTTGAGGAGTAACTCTCAAGGTTTAGGGAACAAAACCGAATAGAAATTGAGCCTGAAGAATGCAGTTTGATGGCAGCCAAACTGAAAGTATGTATATTTGATGACAATAATTTTATACAGTCACATATATACATTGTTTTTAGTAGTAATTAATGACTACAGTAACAGCCATTTCTATTTTGAGTAGCTCCTATATGTAATGCACACATTTATTGTCTTTATTACTTATGGTAATCCTACAAGGCGTTTTTTCATTTTTCTGTATAAAGAAACTGAGGCTCAAAGAAATTAAATTAATTGCCTAATGACAGACAGCTAGCATGTGGCAAACTTGGTATTCTAACCCAGATTCAGCTGCATCAAACTCTGAGAATAGCCTGTTATAGTCCACTGCCTCTTTTCCTCCTTGATTTCCAAATTCTGTTTTGAGCTTGCTTAAGGGGATTCATTCATTAAGCACATAAGGTACTAATGGGTCCATTTTGGGGGTCTACCTTTCATTGGAGAATTTACACAATGGCAAGAATTCTTTTGGGTTCCCTGCTTGAGAGACGTGGGTTGCAGCAGCAGCCTGAAGGAGCTTTGGAGCCAGAGGGCCCTGACTACAAGGCTGCCTGCTCCTAAGCCATTGAGACATGTTCCTTTCAGCCATGCATCACCCCTCAAATGCCAATGGCAATTGGCCCCTCAAATTTTTGTATGGGTTAAATGAGACAATGCAGGTAAAATCCAGCTCGGGGAATAATAGTAAAGTAACTTTTTCAAAGTCCATGGCAATGTCATTGTCATTAGACTGCACTGACATGTGTTCATGTGAGTTAAGGTTTATTTCTATAAAGGTCTTAGAACAGTGCCTGGCATATACTAAGTGTAAAATAAGTATTTAATACAATTTTTTAAAAATTTTTATTTTTAAAGATGGATTACATAAATGTTACCTCAACAATGTAAAGATTCCATATGCCCCATCCCCTCCCCCTCCCATACTTTCCCACATTTACAACATCTTTCATTAGTGTGGTACATTTGTGACAATTGATGAATACATATTGAAGCATTTTTACTAACCTGTAAAACTGTAGTTTACTAGTTTACACTCTGTCCCACACAATTTTGTAGGTTATGACAAAATATCTGTCATTGCAGTATCATGCAGGGCAGTTCCAATGTCCTGAAAATACCCCCATATTACACCTATTCTTTCCTGTCCCTCCACTCAGAAACCTCTGGTGGCCACCGCCTTTATATCAATGTTAAAAGTTCTTCCATTGCTAGAATAATAATAAAAATAATAATGTCTACTTTAGTCCATTTTTCATTCCCCAGTCTTACGGATTTTGGGATGGTGTTGTTCGCTCTGTTTCTAGTTAAGAGGGGGCTTTGATCTTATGGGACAGATGGATGGGGCTATCTTGCTTGCAGTTGCAGATACTCTCTGTTCCTTGGGATAGGTGTTTTCCATCATCTACGTGTTAGTTGTCCTGTGTGAATCCAATGAACTGGAGAGTAGGTATTGCAACTCTGCCGAGATTCAGGGCTCAACTGGCACATGAATAGACCAAATATTCAAGTATGTGGGACATATATTTAACAAGTATAGTGCTAATTGTAGGTTCAAATAAAAGGGGCAGTAGAGCCATGTGTGGAAAAACTGTAAATGAGTCTAACTTTGTTACACTGGGGAGCATAAATGTTAAAGTAACGCCCACTGATATGTGCCAAATTCCTGAGCTTGTCTGTCCTGCTTATAGTGTCTAGATATCTCTAGAGCTCTTAGGAGCCCTGCTGTTTGAGGCACTGTTTACTAGGGCAGTCAATGAGATCCTGCTGAAATGTGCATAAGTGTAATCTCTGGAATGACCTCCTGACTCACTTTGAAATCTCTTAACCATAAAAACTCATTTGTATTTAAATTTCCCCCTTTTGGTTAATGTCTTTTTCCAGATGCATTGCTAGTTGGCCTTTGGTTATAATCCCTCTGTGCCAGGGAGGCTCATCCCCAGAAGTCATGTCTCACAGCAGAGGAGGGGGTAGGTAGTGTGTTTATATGCTGAGTTTGGCTTAAGAGAGAGGCCACATTAGAGTAACCAATAAGAAGGCTTTCAAGAGGTAACTCTTAGGCATTATATAATACTAGGCTAAATTTCAATTTCACAAGAAAAGATTCATAAGTACTAGTGTCAATATAAAGGGCCAGGCTTAATAGTCTGTCTTCCTTCACTAGGCCTGCCCATGTACTTGGGGGATTCTTGCCATTCTATTAGAGAATGCATCAGAACTTCCCAGGACAGGAATTCAATATTTTTTTTATTTTTGCGTGGGTCTCCACCCACCAAGGCAATGCCTCATGAACACTTGAACATATTCACATGCTTAGAGGCATGCCTCAGGTGCACCCCTTCCCACATGTGCCCCCATCACCCCCACCCCCACACAAGTGACCCTACCCTGCCACATTTGTGACCCTTTTGTGATCCAAAATCTCTCCAAAAATGTATCCAAAAAAATAACCAAATAAAATTATAATAAAATAAAATAATTATTTTAAAAATAAAATACAAAAATGAAAAAATTAAAATAAATTTTTATACATTGTATCTCTCATCACTGTAAGATCTGTTATCTTTTATGTACAGTGACAATTTCTTCTGTGTATTCTCCCAGTATCTTTTTTTTTTTTTAATCTTCAAAGAAGCTTTAGGTTATAGGAAAGTCATGTCAAAAATATAGGGGATCCAATATACCTGACACTCTTCCCCTCTTCCACTCTCCCCTATAATAACATTTTACATGTGGCTGGTACATTTGTTACAATTAATGTAGAAATATTGAAGCCTTGCTACTAACCATGGTAAATGGTTTACATTATGGTTTACATTTTGGACCATACCCTTTTATAGGTTTTGATGAAATTTAAAATGGGCTATATCTATTATTGCAAAATCATGGAGAACAATTCTAATACCCTAAAAATGCCCTATGTTCTATCTTTTCTATTCTTCCCTCCTTCTCCCCACCTCAGAAACTATAGTAACAACCAAGTTTCAATTCTTGAAGAATAAGATTCATAGTTACTTGCAATAATATTGAGGGATTGACATACTGGTCTGTTCTCTTTTATTAGATACTGCCTCTGTTCTTGAAGAATTTCCATCCCTCTAATTGAGAACATAGCAGGGCTCCCCGGGATGGGAGTATATTTTCTTGTTTATTGTATAGATCTCCACCCACAGAGGTAACACACTATGACAGGATGAACACTTACATACTCCATTGAGGCATGCCCAGGTGTGCCCTATCCTGCATATCCCCCTACACATGACGCCCTACACCACTGATCCTCCCCTGCCGTATTTGTCAAAAGAACATTCTCACCATTGTAGTTTAAACACAGTCCTGCAAATCCCCAGAGTTCACCTGATTCTTCCTTTAACCCTCCCCCCAGTTCCATGGATAGTTCAACCGCACCGTGCTCCCCCTCACAGACCTGCACTGCTGAACCCCATTACATCACTGCACCACTCTCAGACCCGTCTATGCCCAGGCACACCTTTCCACCTTATCACAGATTTTGCCTATAAGGGCATTGGCTCACCACCCTCTACTCCCTTTCTGTCTCTTGTTAACCTGTTTTCCAGACTCTAGCTCTGTGAGTCTGCTCAGTTTGTTCAAGTCATATCAGTGAGGTCATGTAATTGTCCATCAGTGCCTGGCTTACTTCACTCATTGTGAGGTCTTCAAGATTCATCCATGTTATACCCTGTGTGATTACTTCATTCCTTCTTATAGCTGAGTAATATTCCATTCTATATATATATACCATGGTTTGCTTTTTCATTCATTTGTTAATGGACATTTGGGTTGCTTCCAATTTTTGGCAATAGTGAATAATGCTGCTATGAACAATGGTGTGCGTATATCAGTTTGTGTCCCTGCTTTCAATTCTTCTGAGTGTATACCCAGCAGTGGGATTGCTAGATCGTATTGCATTTCTATAGTTAGCTTCCTGAGAAAACACCAAACTGTCCTCCACCATTCTACATTCCCACCAGCAGTGGATAAGCCCTTTCTTCCACATCCTCTCTAACACTTGTAGTCCTCTGTTTTTTTAATAGCCCCCAGTCTATTACATGTAAGGTGATATTTACTATAGTTTTGATTTGTATTTCCCGAATAGCTAGTGATATTGAGCATCTTTTCATGTGCTTTTTAGCCATTTGTATTTCTTCCTTGGAGAAGTGTCTATTCACATCTCTTGATCATTTTTAAAAAACGGGTTGTTTGTCATTTTATTTTAAAGATGTAGGATTTCTTTATATATGCTGGATGTTAGGCCTTTATTGGATAAATAATTACCAAATATTTTCTCCCATTGGGTAGGCTGCCTTTTTACTTTCTCAACAAACTCCTTTGAAGCACAAGTTTTTAATTTTGAGGAGGTCCCATTTATCTATTTTTTCTTTCATTGCTTGTGCTTTGGGTGTAAAATTTATGAAGCCATTTCCTACTACAAGATGTCATAGAGGCTTCCCTACATTGTCTTCTAGGAGCTTTATGGTCTTGGCTCTTATATATTTGATCCATCTTGAGTTAATTTTTGTATAGGGAATGAGATGGTGTTCCTCTCTCCTTCTTTTGTATATGGATATCCAGTTCTCCCAGCACCATTTGTTGAAGAGGCCATTCTCTCCCAGTTGAGTGGGCTTGGTGGCCTTGTTGAGTATCAGTTGACTGTATATGTGAGGATCTATATCAGAACTCTCAATTCTGTTCAATTGGTCAGTATGTCTGTCCTTATGCTAATACCATGAAGTTGTATTTTTTTGTTTGTTTGTTTGTTTCTTTCTTTCTTTCTTGAGGTACCAGGAGCCAGGGATTGAACCCAGGACCTCATATATCCCTCAACCACTGTGCCACATTGACTTCCCTGAGTTGGTTTGGTTTTGCTTGTTGTTTGTTTTTGTTTTTGTTTTCAGAAGGCAATGGGAACCGAACCCAGGACCTTCCATGTGGGAGGTGGGCGTTCAACTGCTTGAGCCACATCTACTACCATTACCATGCAGTTTTGAGCACTGTAGTTCTGTAGTATGTTATTTAGGTCTTTGCCGATTTCATTTAACAATCTAGTTTTCTGTGTATAAGTGCTTTACCTCTTTAGTTAAGTTTATTCCTAGGTATTGTATTCTTTTAGTTGTTATCATAAATGGGATTTTTTTTCTTGATTTCGTCCTCAGATTGCTCATTATTGGTGCACAGTAATATTACTGGTTTTTGTATGTTGATCTTATATTCTGTCACTTTACTCAACTCCTTTATCAGCTCTAGAAGCTTTGTTGTAGATTTCTCAGGGCTTTCTATATGTAGGGTCATGTCATCTACAAATAGTGAAATTTTTACTTCTTTTGTTCCAATTTGGATGAGTTTTATATCTTTTTCTTACGTTAGTGTTTGAGCAAGTACTTCTAACACAATGTTAAATAAGAGCAGTGACAGTGGATATCATTGTCTTGTTCCAGATCCTAGAGGGAAAGTATCATTTCACCATTGAACATGACGTTGACTGTGGGTTTTTAGTATATACCCTTTGTCATGTTGAGGAAGTTTCCTTCTAGTCCTATCTTTTAAAGTGTTTTTTTAATTAAGAAATCACACTGTATTTTGTCAAATGCTTTTTCTGCATCAATAGAGATGATCTTGGTTTGTTTTTTTTTTCTTGATCTGTTAATGTGGTGTATTACATTGATTGATTTTCTTATGTTGAACCATCCTTGCATTCTAAGGATGAAACCAGCTTGGTTATGGTATATAATTCCTTTGAGGTGTTGCTGAATACTATTACCAAATATTTTGTTGAGGATTTTACCATCCAGGTTCATTAGAGAGATTGGTCTATAGTTTTCCTTTCTTGTAATGTCTTCATTTGGCTTTGGTATTAGGGTGAGGCTGGTATCATAGAATGAGTTAGGCAATGTTCCCTCTACGTCTATTTTTTGGAAGACTTTAAGCAGGCTTGGTGTTAGTTCTTTTTGGAATGATTGATAGAATTCATTTGTGAAGCCATCTGGTCCTCGGCACTTCTTAGTTGGGAGGTTTTTGATGACTAATTAAATTTTCTTGCTTGTGATTGGTCTGTTGAGTTCATCAGTTTCTTCTTTTGTCATTGTAGGCTGCTTATGTGTTTCTAGAAATTTGTCTGTTTCGTCTAAGTTATCCTTCTTGTTGGCGTACAATTTTTCAAAGTGTCTTCTTATGATACTCTTTGTTTCTGTGGGATCAGTTGTGATAACCCCTTTTTTGTTTCTTATTTTATGTATTTGTATCTTCTCTCTTTTTTTCTTTGTTAGCCTAGCTAAGGGTTTGTCAATTTTACTAATCTTCTCCAAGAACCAACTTTTGGTGTTAAGTTTTTCCTAGTGTTTTCTTATTTTCAATTTCATTTAGCTCTGCTCTAATCTTTGTTATTTCCTTCTTTCTACCTCCTTTGTAATTGTTTTGTTTTTCTTTTTCTAATTCTTCCAGGTGTGCACTTAGGTCTTTGATTTTAGTTCTTTGTTCTGTTTTAATATAGGCAAATATGTCTATCCATTTCTTCTCAACACTGCTTTTGCTGCAGCCCATAGGTTTTGATATATTGTATTCTCATTTTCATTTGTTTCAAGGTAGTTATTGATTTCTTTTGCAATTTCCTCCTTGCTCCACTGATTATCAAGAATGTGTTGCTTAATTTCCATATCTGGTGCCTAATCTGGTTCTCTGCCCTTTATTGATTTCCAGCTTCATTCCATTGTGATCAGAGAAATTACTTTGTATAATTTCAATCATTCTGAATTCATTGAGAGTTGTTCTGAGGCATAGCATGTGATCTATCCAGGAGTATAATTCATGTGTGCCAGAGAAGAGTGTATATCCTGCTGTATTTGGGTGTAAAGTTTTTAATAAATTTTAAAAATATAATTTGTATCAGTATAAAAACTGGTGAAAAACAAATCTTATGCTAATTTTGGGTAGAGGCCAAGGGAGTTAATGTAAGTTTTGTGATTGTAAATGTTAAATGTTAAAGAAAAAAATGTTCAGAAAATCACTTTCCTTGGTAAAGTTAAACATATACATATATTTCAATATATATATGCTTTCCATATATATATGGAGTAATCATGCTGCAAAATAGAAAACTCAGTCTGAGAACATGATATAGAAGTAACTTTTCTTCTGCAGTAAGTGTGGAGATACTAAAAATGTAATATGTGTTATGCCCCCAAGCTTTTCATACATTTCTAGTTCTTTTGTAATTTTTATGTCTAATACCAGTATATTTTTTTAAAGATTTATTTATTTATTTATTTCTCTCCCCTTTCCCTCCCACCCCTGTTGTCTGTTCTCTGTGTCTGTTTGCTGCTTCTTCTTTGTCCACTTCTGTTGTTGTCAGCGGCACGGGAATCTGTGTTTCTTTTTGTTGCGTCATCTTGTGTGTCAGCTCTCTGTGTGTGCAGCACCATTCCTGGGCAGGCTGCACTTTCTTTCGCACTGGGCGGCTCTCCTTACGGGGCACACTCTTTGCACGTGGGGCTCCCCTACGCGGGGGACACCCCTGCGTGGCAGGGCACTCCTTGCGCGCATCAGCGCTGCTCATGGGCCAGCTCCACATGGATCAAGGAGGCCCGGGGTTTGAACCACAGACCTCCCATGTGGTAGACGGACACCCTAACTACTGGGCCAAGTCTGCCACCCCTCTAATACCAATATTAATTAAAATTACTCCTGTTCCTTAAAATCTTTCTGTAAACTTTTCATTCTTACATTATATTTACCCATTAGTGAGACTTTATAATTTCTATATTTTACCCATTAGTGAGACTTTATAATTTCAAGACAACACATTGTCAAAATGAAATTTATATCAAATACCAAACACATGCAACTTAAGTTGTATGAAATATGACCCTAGTTCTCGTCTCTGTGGTGTAGTTTTTGGAGATCATGTCTTTGTCACTGCCTTACTACATAACTGAGCCTGGATCAGACCAGTTTCAAGCTTATATTGTTTGCTTATATCATGATGCCAAAATAAAAGAATGATTGCTAATACTCAATATTGTAGTTTTTCTGTTATTCTTTAGCAGGACTTTCATTCTCTGTCTTCTTGGGCTGACCTTTTTTCTAACAAAAGACTATTATTGCAAGTCATTTTGCAGCAAATGCTGGTGGATATGGCTTTCTCGCTCCCTCTCACTTCCCTTCTCCATCCCATTCTCCTTCCCTCCCTCAGACAAGCTCACATGTGCACAGACACACAGAGGCCAGATAAACAATATTTTGGCCAAAAAAATGGATACTATGACAACTAAATCAAGGATAGGTTATCACCGAGGGGAAGGGACATGTGGAATGAGCAGGTCAACAGTAGACAATGATCTCATCTGCTTTTATGTTTTGTTTCACAGAGTAACATCACAGCAGGGGGTTACTCTAATGGGTCCAAATCCTAGTCCATTTTATCTGTCTGGTCATCTGAGCTCTCAGAGCTAACAAAGAAGGAGATTCCTTGGACCTTGATGGCATTAGAAGATATCTCAGGCATTCTTTTTGTTGGCTGGACTTGGAGCTGAACAAAGGAGCTGGAGTCTGGGACATACCCCAGAAAACTTAACTGTGCTTGGCCAGAGCTCCTTGGTTTCCTCCATACCACATTTAACTAAGTGATTCTTAAAGTGTATTAATGTACCACCTAAATGGTTAACTCTCTTGGGTGTTTGGGGATACTGAATGATAATGGAAGAATTGCACATGGGTTATGTCATTAGCTCTTATCAGATTCAAGCTAATATATGCTCTTTTTTTCCTATGTATTTTAACAGAATGAGGTCCCTGAGGTAAAGAAAGAGGAGACTTTACTGGATCTGGACTTCGACCCTTTCAAACCTGAGGTTGCATCAGTGGGTTCTGCAGGAATGGCCCACTCACCCATGTCTCAGGTATCAGGTGTTTCTTTTGGGTCTTTGGGGATGAGGTTTCATAAGCCTTTATAAGCTCGGTAAGTTAACACATGCAGTTTTCAGTGACTCCTCTCCCTTTCAATTGGCTATTACCTACTTTACTTCTTGGTTGACCGGTATAGCTAACAGGTAGTAGAAAGAGGACTTTAGGAACATCAATTATTCTAAACCTCCCCCATACCGTTAGCTTTCTCTTTCCATTGAACTGGGATGCCATATGTTCTGATTTGCCCAGGGAATCTTCTGTCCTGGAGTAATTATAAATAGTGACCCTTTCATGCTCAGAGGTGTCCAGCATAGGACGTTTTATGGCTCCCCTAAATAAAGCTCTTTCTTCTGACTTTGGATTTAGTCTTTTTATAGTTTCCTCTGCTTTTATTTCTCACACCTTATAGATTAAGGCATGTTTGAAATAACCATGAGATTATGACTTAAGAGAACTGCTTTTTAGTTTTGAAAGTTCTGAACTTGATGATATTATCTTCATTCTCTATATCAGGGATTCTTAACCAAGGGTCTGTGAGCTTGAATTATAATTCAAAACAACATTATTCTTGTGGGCACGTGTTGGTGTGGGTGTGATATATTTATTAAATAGTACACAGTATAGTGTGGACTTAGTAAGGGTCTGTGGTTTTCACCTGACTAGCAAAGGGGTCTGTGGAACAAAAAAGGTTAAGAAACCCTGCTCTATATTGTAGCACTTTCTCTTTTTTTATCCTGATTGTTGGTTGACACCGAGTTGGCATGGCTTACCCAAGCTTATCCTTGCTCATCACTTCCTCACTCTCAACATTTCTTTCATTCCAGTAGTTATTCCATAGCATTCCCTGTTAAAGGAACCTGGTGGTGAGGTCTGCAGTGACCTGTAGGTGATTCCTATGGAATGGAGTTAGCTTACAATGGTTCACACCGGTGGAAGGAAGTTAACTCAAAATTGTTTCTAAATAAGAAATCATTCATTTCAGGATTTTGAACATGTTGGAGGCAAATCCAAAGATCTAGGAATATGTTTCAAATTAAATTATGGGATATTGTGAAACCTAGCTTAAGAAAAAAAAATGCTTTAGGATTTGGGACCCAGGCTTCTTGATACCTTCCAGTGAACCATGGAGGAGCAGACAGTTCATTATGAACCTCAATAAATAAGGCGGGGCAGTGGATGTGGCTCAAGCGATTGAGGGCCTGCTTCCTACATAGAAGGTCTCAGGTTCAGTTCCTAGTGCCTCCTAAAAACAACAACAACAAACAACAAGCAAAACAAATGACAGAACTAACTCAGGGCTGCCGATGTGGCTCAGTGGTTGAGTGCCGGCTTCTCACATACAAGGTTTGCAGTTCAATCCCTGGCCCCAGTGTGTATATATGTATGTGTGTATATATGTATGTATAAATAAATAAATAAGTCTTTCTAATTCATGCATTGTTCCAGATTGTGATTGGATTTCTAAATCCCCCCGTATTGTAAAAGAGGAGGCCACTAAGTCAGGAAAATAAGCAGACCAGACACTAGCCTTAAAGGTGATTTGCCAAAAATTGATATTTTTAAAAACAATTTCAGGAAGCTCTCTCTGTTAACTTCCTTCCAGGAGAGTCACAACATGCATTAGAATATTAACAGCTCTGAGAAGACGTCTAGTACAAAAAAAGCCATTTTGATTTAGTTTCCCAAATTTGACCACAGAAACCTGTTTTACTGATACTTTTCTTAACATTTGTGGAACTAGTATTCTCTGAAACATACTTTGGGAAACTCCAAAGTAATAACTATCAACAAGTTTGAGCTGCCTGCCTTGGTTGCCAAGAAAAATAGAAAATGAGTACATATATAAATCAGTATACTTCCTTCTGGAACTTTCTCAAGGGACTTCTGACTTACTCTCCATAGCTCCTTTCTTTAGCGACTGAAGGGAAGTTTCCATGGTGGATGCTTTAAAGCTCTTTGGTGAGATTCAGTAGCGTCATTGTAAGTTTGAATCATGGAGACCCTCTTTTATATCAATGCATGATTACATTGAACCATAAACCAAGGAACTTTGTGTGACATTAAGGCTAAGGGATCATTTCAGAATTTTAAAAAATGACATTGATTAAATCTTATTAGTCTCAGTTTTGAAGAACGTGAGTTACTGCATTAAGAAAAGCCATGTGTGCCAATGCGTGCTTCCTCAGGAAAAAGTAATAAACTTCTCTGGCTTCCCAGTGGCTGTAATTGAGCCACCTGGCTGCAGTCACCCTTGGTCCAACCGTAATCACATCTCTCCTCTTCTGCTGAGAAAAGTCTTGGACTGAGTTGACCAAAAATGCAGTACTCTTATACTCTGCCAGCCTTCTCTCCCTTTCCTCAGAATCATCTCCTTATGTGTTACCTGACCCCATGCTTTAATCTGACATTCTTGCTGCTGGCAGTACACCTCACCTCCTGATCTCCACAGCAGGTCCATACAAGCTCACTTACCCTGTCCTGATCCCGAGGGTTGAGAAACAAGATGGTTCACACTGTTGCCTTGCTTTGGCAAAAAAAATACTGGTGCTGCTTACGTTATGCAGAGATGTGTAGAAGCTTTTATGATCTTTGCTTCTTAAATGGTTGAGACGCAAGAAAACATAAACCATCTAGGTGATGAGGAAATGCATATTAAAGGCTGAGAAAGTCTGTGTACAAAAATGTGTGGCTTTCAGTGCAGCCGTATCTATGCCCCTATCTTAGTCATTCCTACGAGTAGGTGCTAAGAAAGAGACCAACATGGCTGACAAGAGATGCAGGGCAGACTGCGGTGCAGTTAAAGCTGGCGGAGACCAAGTGGGTGGATATAAGTCAGAGCTGTGCCACACAATTCTCTCCTACAGAATCCAAACAAGAGAAAATTTGTAATCTCATCTCAAAACATTGTAATAGTCATGTCTTTGAGATGAGGGTGCTGGGCTCTCCAGTTTGCTGTTCACATTTAGTGATTCAAAGCGAGTATATATACATGGATCATTTCTAGCCACAAACATGGGCAGAAAGGATGTGGATGTAGTGGTAATTCTCAAACACAAATGAAATTAGAAAGAGAAGTCCTCCCTACTCCCCACACACAGAGTGGAAGCAATTTGAACCATATGGATGCCTTCTCCAGGATCACTAAGTGTCATGATTAAACTATCAGAAGTGTTATTTACCCATATATCTTAGGACTACCCTGTTAATTTTCATGATTATCACTTCATTGAGCTGTGTTATAATCTATTTTGACATTGAAGAACTGCTTTTCTCAGGTTCATTTACTATCAAACTTGTCTTAATTTATCTTCACGGTCCTCTTGAATATGATGGTAGAGGAAATAGCATTGACAGTGTTTAGAATCTGCATGTTTTCACAGAAGATGTGGTAGCCTCGAAGGTCCAGTCTGTTGCTTGATTTTATTTTAATGGTATGTGTGTGTGTGTATGTTAGAGTAACCCCATTCATTGTATTCTAAAATATAGTTATCCACCTCTATCAAAATAGGCAGATTGACTAGACCTGTACTGTTCAGTATGGCAGCCGTGAGCTACCTGTGGCTATTTCAATTCATGTTAAGAAAAACTAACAAATTAAAAGTTATCTCTTCAGTCACACTGTTCACATTTCAGACATTTAGCAGCCACCTGTGGCTTATGACTATCATTTTGGACAGCACAGATATCTGGAATATTTCCAGCCTCAAAAAAGTGCTATTGAACAGTGCTCTACTGAATGCTCAGAAAGTGTTTATGCCTTTATTTCAAGAGTTTTCATCACTTCAGTATTTTTCATGTGCTCGGGTTTTGCATACTGACAGTATTTTTGTTTGTTTCTTTTAGACATTGCCGTGGGACCTATGGACGGTAAGAGTATTGAGAACTACGTAATTTGATATATCTGGGTTCCTAGAAATTTAGTAGCTCTTTTTTTTTTTTTTTTTTTTAATGTTTTTAATGATAATGTGTCTCCTAAAATGATCATCGGTCCCTGGAAGTTTCCCAGCATCACTGGAACCTGGAAATGGTGGTGAAGAAAAGGATGCCAGCACACCAGCCTCCTGACTGGCTAATGGCTAAGCATTGGTCTTCTGGCCCTTGGTGCTTCCTGCTGTGGTTACTGGTGCCTGGAGGAAATGTTGGGAGGGAGGGGCATGCATGTATGTTGTTGTTTTTAAACACAATATAAGAAAAGTAT
Organism: Dasypus novemcinctus; assembly: GCF_030445035.2. NCBI lineage: Eukaryota > Metazoa > Chordata > Mammalia > Cingulata > Dasypodidae > Dasypus > Dasypus novemcinctus. The sequence goes on from NC_080677.1 coordinate 19,985,444, forward strand.
GATTGAGGAAACATGAAGGATAGTCTACTCTACATTATAATATTCAATAAAACTTAGTAAGAATTTGAGCTTTAGAGCCAGACATACCTGGATTTCAGTCCAGGCTCTACCACTTACAACCTCGTGACTTTAAGCAATTTCTAAACTGTAAACTTCAGTTTTTCTCATCTGGAAAATAAGAATAATGACACTTCCTAGGATTGTGTGAGGATTAAAGAAGACAATATTTGTAAAGTATTAAGCCCAAAGCCTGGCATATATAAATAAAAGGTAGATATTGTTAGTAAGCTTATTTATTCAGCTAATTTTAATGTGCAAGGATAAACCCTTCAAGAATTTGCAGTCAGAAAAGAGACATAAGCAGGGTTCGTGGTGGCAGCATCTATGCTGTGAAATCAGGAACCACACCCACTTGGAGCCTCACATGCCATGAGATAGGGCCTTTGTCTACCCTGATTTAGAAAAGCCCTGGTCCTGTGGTCTTAGCCTACTTTCCTTCATTAGTTTGGTATATATAGCTAGCTCTTCATGAGCTGGGTCTTCTGAACTATCATTACTATTTTCTCCCCTTCCTTTCCATAGGAGCAGGTTTCTGCTATATTACTTAGGATCCTTGGGGGATCAAAGCAACCTCCCAAGAAAAAAGTTAAAGAATGTTGGTTGAGAACCCCAATGACTAAGTTATATATTTCATAGTGATTTGCTTTTACCTGTGTAGTCACATAAAAGAACACATGGATTGATGATGTTCAGGACATTTGAATTCTGGCCTCAACTCTGGATTAACTGTCTTGAGATCAAGTCAACAATGCTAATTTTTTTTGTGCCTCTAATATTTCATATCTTTAGTTGGAACTATAACACATTTTCCTTCCCTAGCTATGGCAGGGTATGGTGAGGGTGAGGGCATCATCCAGAAGATAGAGTTTTGATTGTTTCAGGGGACAAACCTGCTGGGACTGGTAACAATACCAAGAATGCAAAATGATGTTTCCCTGGACATAATGGCTTTCAGTTCTTAATCCTCTCAGGTTCTTTTCTGATACAGAAAATGGTTAGGGAACAAGTCCTCCAGGCAGTTAGAGTGGTCATTGTCCATACTTCCACCTCAAGGGGAGAACCAAGAGGAGGATGAGTCTTGGAAAGACTTTATCCTGATACTATGTCAGAGCATAAGATATGGGGTAATTTTATGGCCTCTCTTGCTTGATCTTATTCTGGTGCTCCCAGACCTGCTTAATTACTGGAGATTTGCATTTCAGAATTTGCTATAGTGGAATTATATACTAGTCATAAAACATACTTGTTGATGCTAGAAAATGACAGAGGCTTTCTTTGTATATGGTGTGTATTTCTGCATAGTAATCTTGAAAAGTGTTGGAACAAAATTCATTCGTATCACAAAACAAGTTATTGGGATTAAAATTTAACGTCCAGCCAGTAAAAGCCACAGCTTTCAGCAGAATGTTCACAGGGGATTTTAATGTACCAATTAATTTTCTTCTCATGTTTTTTTTTCTTCCCACCCATACAGACAAGCACTGATTTGGTACAGCCGGTAGGTAAATTTCCAGAAAATTCTGGATTTTTTTTGGTAGTTAATATGTAATATATATTATCTAGAATGAGCTTTTATCTCATAGCATTGCTAGTCACAAATTTTAGCCTTAAGTCATTTAATTTAAACCTTTTCTAGTTTTATTTAACTGGTGCTACCTTTCTGAGAGCTTTGTGTTTCTCATCAAATCTTACCATGATCTGTTTCATCTTATGTTGTTTTTTTTTTTTCCTTTGCTTTTCTGCATATTCTAAAGACTGACTCTGCAAAAAGCCTTTCCTTGTATAACCTGATCTTGGAGGAAACTCCAGACAGTGGGTTGGCCGAAGAAATTCAAAGATCTCAGACTGACTTAGGTGTATTTACTTGGGGCCCTGATGCTAGTTCAGACAGTGACAGCCATGAAATTACCCCAGGTGGGTCTCAGGAAGAATCTGCAGGTCTCTTTGAAGCAGAGCAAGGCATGGGATTCTCCACTGGAATGCTTACTTCTGTGAACTGGGTCACTGTAGCTGAGCAGGGTGAGTGTGTCCTGGGGCCAGTTTCTCCAGGTGGAAATGAAAAGCTGTCTCCTGAGCCTGAGCCCGAGGCTGGATTTGCTATAGCTACTTATATGGAGATGGAGCAGCCTTATGAATCCTCTCTCGACTCAGAGAGCCCAGCCATGGAAACTGGTGGCCTGTTCAAACAAAGTCATGAAGATGATAAAAAGTCAGAAGAGGAGGAAGAGAAACAGAAGATGGAAGATCCTATGTGGGCAGGTGTGGAGACATGTGAAAAGGTAGACATTGGAGCTCTTGGTAGCAAGACACTAGAGGGTGTAGTGCAGTTTGAAGGGAAAGCTTGTGAAAGTAAGAGAAATAGGGGAGTGTATTTTCTTGAGACACTAGAAAAGCAAGACCTGGAGACCTTAAAATCAAAGAAGAGGAGACTAAGATAGATCTAAGAGCTAGATGTAAGAAAAGTACAAAAACCAATAAAAAGTATTTCAAGAAAACTGACCTATTAGAAAATGATGCAGAAGAAATAGATATGGGAGATGAATATAGTGACAGAAACCAAGGGTTCGATGATGGGATTCCAGTAGTATTAAGTAACCATAAAATTATAGAGGGCTCTGGAGCTAAACCTGCCCATCACATAGATATCTTCTATCTGCCTCTCCAGATGGACTCTGTATCTAATTTTGAAGATGCAAGTCCTGTGGAATCTGCTTTAGCTAGAAAAGACATAAAGGAAAATTTAATAGATCTCTGTAACCATGATATAATTTATCACTCATCACAGCATAGTGCAAATGCTGAAGAAATTCAGTGTGAGGCTGTGTTCTATGCTTCTGGAGGTGTCAGGAATGAAAATCAGGGTGTTGTTTTATCAATAGAATGTGAGTCAGTAAATTCTGACCTTAATTCTCCTGGAACTGATGCAAACAGCAGAGATTGGTGTTCATGTGAGGCAGAAGATTCATTAATAGAGAGAGCCAAAGGTACAGTGACTGGAAACCGTAGTCAGACTATTAGCTTACCAGGAATTGCAAAGACAGAATCTTGGGCAACAGATCCAGGTCAAGTCTGGCGGCTAAGCTTGGATTCAGCAGTGAATAATAAGGGTACATTGGGATTCTCTGGTCTACCAGATGGCCAAGAAAGTGAATTTGCCAATTGGCCAGATTCTACTAATCATTGGTTTATCAGAGATATGGGAGGCTTAGATAATTGCTGGAAACATTTTGACATAGCTGAAAGCAAGAAAGGGCTCGCATGTGGATATGGGAAGCAAGCAATTGCCAGCTGCTGGCAACAAAGCCAAGAGCTAGCTAGGCAGTTGATTCTGGAAACTTCCCCGAATGCTAGCACCGAGAGTCTACTGGTCCCCAAGATAATGACAGCAACAGCTCAGATTTGTCTGAAGATGAAATTTTTAACCAGATATGTATGGATTATTGTGCCACAAAATAGAGGCTGATAAAGAAGAGGTACTTACCCCAGTATATGGCATAGACTAGAAAAAGGCTTCTGTAGGTTGTTTTATCCTAATGTCTCTAACATACTTCATTATCCATCACCTCTCTTCTCTAATACCTGACTTATCTCCTTGACAGATTATCAAGTACTTCTTGAAGTCTGTGCAAACCAAACACAAATAGGTTGACAAAAAAAAAAATCAAAACCCCAAAATGATTGCATTGGTAACTAATGAGAATCTACTTTATGATCCTATTTACTGAGTTTATTCTTCCTACTTTCATTTTTACTGTTCAAACAATAAAAATATGCTAAACCAAGAGCAAAACAGACTAATTTACTGTTCTTAGAGTGATTCCACACCAATAAGAACACATGAAATATTTCTACCTAGACCCACTGAAGCTGTGGAATCTCATTCTATTGCTGTTTGTCAAAGTGATGAATAAATGAAGTTCTAGCAGGTATCTTCTGTATTCTATCACTGGCCTGAAAAAAGACCTCTTTAATCCGTTATGACTCTTCTGTGGCATCATCTTATCATTATTGAGAAAGTGAGTTTTGGTTAGCCCTTGGCCATCTACCAACAATAATTGTAAAAATAATCTTCCTTTTTTTGTCAACCTATCTAAAGTAATATAGTTTGGCCTTTTGCATTCCTAAGCACTTTTGATCACAATAACCTTTTGTGTTATTTTAAAATTTGTGGTGGTCTTTACTTTCCAACTTGTCTAGTGGACATAGATGTATCTTAAAAATGTGATGAAAAGAAATAACATATTCTAATTTCCATTTCTGTTTAGGCTTCGGGTGGCTCATTTAATGGATTCACCCAGGTAAGAAATCATCTTGCTAGCAAGACCCCACTGCTGAGAATGCTGAAATGTTTTTAAATGTGATCCATCTAGGTCACTAGTGTAGTGGAATAAGTATAGGTACAAATCTAGGTCACTAGTATAGTGGAATAAGTATAGGTACAAATAAGTATAGGTACAAATCATTACCTATACATTGGTAATGTAGACAGTAATAGGAACAGCATGGTAGGGTTGTTTTGAAAGTTAAGTGAGATAAAGCATGTAGAGCCCTTATTAGCCCAACAGCCTCACATATCCTTACTGCTCAGTGCTTCTAAAGATTCATTTAGGAGCCATGCTGTGCAAAAGCTGACTTCAGTGGTTCTCCAGAAAGGAGCCATTGGAAGATCAGAAACCACAGGTTAGCTCTGTCCAGGAAGACAGTAGTTTCTTAGGGAGTCTGTAACAGAGGAGTCACATATACGAACTGTCCCACTTGCTGCTTATGTGTCAACAGATAGACAGGCGTAGACTGTGTAAAAGGCAGGTCACATGGCTATCAAGCTCTCGGGCAAAGTTCTGACAGTGTCTTCAAGGGCAACATCCAGCATAGGCTTGTCTGCAATGAATGTCTCAGAATGTCAGATTTTAATAAATTTAACATTTAGAATTTCTCTTTTTAAAAGTTTCATTACTCAGTTACTTAAGGAAGGATAAAATCCACTCATAAAAACACACTCAAATACACACAAACACAAAGAGAGATGATAATGCATTGAAAGGTTGGGTCATAAAATTATTCATGTCTCTTTTTTTAAGTTTGTATTTTTATCAGAATTATAAGTGCACATAATTTTTAAAGTAATAAAAAATTTTAATGGTTTTTAATTTTAAAAAACAGGCCCTCATACACCCCTGCCATTTCCTGTTTCATTTTTGCATTTCCTAAGGCAATGACTTTCACTTCTTTTAGCAGATTCTCTGGTTTTACGCCATATATGTGCACAACTTCTTATATAAGTGCTCTTCTTGATTTTCAAAGCTTTTTCTGTTGACCCATCTCTCTGGAAGGTGAGGACTTTAAACCCTTTTAACTCCTTACTCTCACAATTCACTCTGTCTCCTTCCCTTGGCATTTCTCCAATATTTTACATCAGAGCCATCCAAACAATCCATAGTAATATTAAAATGACCATAAAAAGACTGCTAGCAGTCACAAATTCAACCCCATACTCTGTAGTTCCTGAACTCTTCTCTCATTTAGTTGAAAAATTTTAACTGTTTAATCAGTTTCATCCTCTTGAAGAAATTCCGTCTGTCGTTCTGGCTGCTGTGGGCTCTTACGTTATGCTTTGTGGGGATTCCCTTCACATCTCTCTTCTGTTGGTCCACTGTTTTCTGGATCCAGATCTTCTTCATTTATTGTTTGATCCCTCATCCTCCAGTAGCTTCCTTAGAAAAGTGTGCTTGGAATGTATATATTTGTAACCTGACACATCTGAAAATTTCTTTATTCCCATATAAGTAATTGACCATTAGTTTAGATATTATATTAAAAGCTGAAAATAGCTTTCCCTTAGAGTATGGAAGCCACTGCTCTACTACGTTCTATCCTTCCTATTGCCACTGCCCAACTCTGCCATTCTGATTCTCGATTTTTTATAAGAAATCTCTTGTCCTCTCCTAGTCCTTCCTCTCCCTCTTCTATCTGTCCCTGTCTTTACCCCCTCCCCCTTCCTTCACTTTTCTTTATCATTTCCTGGAAGTTTCTAGAGTCATCTCTTTGTCTCAGTGTTTGGGGAATTTCATAAAGATGTATGTAGTCAGTGTCTATTTTCATCCACATGCTAGCTACCTTTAATCTAAAATTCCTCTTTTGCTTGGAGGATTTTGGAGGAATTCTTTTATTGATGATTTTTTACTTCTGTTTTCTTTGTTGTCTCATTCTGTGACACCTCTGTTTTTCTTTTATGTGCTGGCTTCCTGAGCTAATGTTCCAATTTTACTTATTTTTTTTTTCTTTGCTGTTTTCTCTGTCATTTTTCTCAGCATTCTGGGAGATTTCTGCAGGTTTATCTTCCAATGCTTCTAGCAGATTTTTTCACCTTTAGATTTTTAAAAAAATTTCAGGAGCTCTTTTTTGTTTACCAAAATTTGTTTTCTAATAGCATCCTCCTCTTGTGTGTCATGAATGCAACATCTTCCTTTATATCTCTGAGGAGATTAATAATCATTTTTGAGGGCTTCTTTTTTTCCTTTACAAGGTCCTTGTTTTGTTCACTTGCTTTTTAAAAAACAACAACAACACTGTTTGGTCTCCCTTTTATATTTGAGGGTTTTTTTTTTCTTTCTTCAAATATCTGGTGGTCTTTGCTACCTACCCATGTTTAATGTTATGATACTGAAGCTGTCTGGAAACCTGCAGAGGTGAGCAGAGCTTATTGACTATGGACCTTGCTGTAGGCTTTTCTGGCTTATCTTTTCTAAGGGAGCCTTTTCTTTACTTCTGGACTAGTCAGATTTCCCAGGAAAGACACTTCTGGTTTCCCATCTGGAGGGTAGAAGTCTAGCTACCAGAAAGAAGGGGGGTATGTCCTCAATATGTATTATGTAAATAGTCACTTCATCTACCATGTGTAATTAAGCAATCATATTTAATGCCTGTGTGTCCCCAGTCCAGAGACATTGTTTTTTTTTAAATTCTTAAAATATATTTTTATTACAGAAGTTGTGACCTTATACAAAACAATCACACACATTTGTACAATTCCCATACCACAACCCTTTACCAATGTTCCACACCATTGTAGAACTCTTATTACAGATTATGAGATAATATCATCAGACTATTAATATTAATGATGGTCCATAGCATTCATTTGGTATATTTTTTTCCATACCCCCCTGTTGTTAACACAGTACAGAAAAAAAAAAAAAAAGTCACTGCTCTTCCTTTAGATGTCTTCCAACTTCTTTTTTAGGCAATAAATATATTTTATAAATTTTTTAAAATTATGGCTCATAAATATCCCATCAAAGTCACAATTAGGTGACCTAGTGATACTGCATTTTCAACATTTAAACAATTGAATTCTAATTCAGAGTAGATGCCCCGAAGTTGTAGATCCCAGAGGAGCTATGGACCAACGATGTCACTGAAGATAAGTGTCCTTTATTTACTGACTTTTATCATTTTCTGCTAGTTCAGATTTATATTTAGAATAGTTAGCATTATTTTTGTTCTGATTTAAAATATATGGGGACTTTTTAAAAAGCTTTAAACTGTATTTATTGACACAATTGGTGGAAGTTAATTTAAATCACATATTTTTTAGGAAATTAGCTAGAACATTAAATAATTTTTAATCTTCTCTTTTCTCCCTGATTTTTAGCCTCAGGATACTTCTTTATTCACTATGCAGTCAGACCAGAGTATGATCTGTAATTTCGTAAGTTGCTTTTGACTTGAGTTTTGGGGAAGTTGTTATACTATGTGCTCTAAAGTAAATTGGTCATTCCAGTTATATAGAGCTTGAATATTCAGAATATGGTTTTCCCAGCCTCCTCTATTTTAGAAAACAGGATGAAAAGCTTCTGAAAAATCTCATTGTGACTTTTGACTTTGGTTACTTTAATTTATAAAGGCACAGTGAATGCAGCAAAAATCAAAGTCTCCTAACTATGGGACTTCGTTGGATTAAAATAAATCCACCAAGGAAATGATTATTTCCTTGTGACTACAGGATTGAAAATGAAATTGCCTTAAGAATTCATGCTTCAAAATAGATCCTTGTTTTTTCTCAAACCTTAGGTTATTTAATTTCTAATCCCTTAGTTTGTGAGTTGTGGAAAGAATCAGAACACAGTAGAGGCATTAGCTGAGCATAAAATAATCGATGCGATTCCTAATTGGTATCAAATAAGAAGAGAGAAAGCTTATCTAGGGAAATGAGTAGGAAGCAGGAGTTACTCTTGGGAATGGAGGAGATTGTTACCAGAGCAGTGTTGAGGTTATCAGAGAACTCTTAGCAGCAAGTCCCTGCTGAATTTGAGCGAAGAGACCTTAAGCAAAGACACTTGTGTAACTTGTCCATGATTTTGGCTATTCATGGATTAGCTCATGAAGGTTATTTGTAGGTCACTGGTTTTTCCATGGGGATTGTGGATAATTTTCCCAGTTCCTGGCTTTTACATTGGAAGCTGGCAATTGGGTATAAGTAGGGGTTTTCATGTTCTGGAAAGTTTGCCTTGATGGTAGGTTTATTTGACACTTTGGCGAAGGCAAATGTGTCTGTATTAAGACCTCAACAGATTATTGCATTTTTGCCTTTTGGGTTACCAGGTGAGTGGAGGATTTGTATGTCCTACAAATAAAGATTTAAATGTTTAAAATACAAATTATAGCACTGTTAACAATGGAAAGACTCATTCTTCATGTTTGGCCTGAGTGATGGAGGAAAGGGTTTCATTGGTGCTAGAGGATAAGATTTTGAATTATCAATTGTGAGTCAATTAATAAAAATTGAGAAATACTGCCATAAAAGAAAAGCTCGTACCTACTACTTTGATGCAAAGATCCAGGCATAGAATCCAGTGGTTTTGAAACTCCTTTGAATATTGAATTGCACAGCTACTTCAAGGATCTTTCATGCCTGTCTTTCCCTTCTCTTGATATGTAATCTTTGAAACAGATATCTTGAACCTACTTCATCTAGGGACCTTTAACTTTGTTATGCCCAGTGTAATAGGCATAATATGCTGCTTATATTTGGCTTTATCCTACTAGAAAGTAAGGAATCACAGGGAATCTGCTTCTCTTGGTGAGTTGTGATTATACAAGACCTTCTCTGGAGCAGGAAAACTTAGCAGTGTTTGGTCAATTGCCTGTTCTGATCATGATTGGGGTCAAAGTTGATGGTCAGCTGCATATATCCCATATATCCCAGGCTGCATCTGATGGCTCTACAGGGCATCCCTTGAGTACAAATTTAGGCTCTTACACATCTGCAAAGTGCGTTCAGGGTACTGAGTTGCTTCTAAAGCCCTTTGTACTACACAACTCTTGCAAGATTAGAGAAGCAGGATTAGAAGCAAACTCCATACTGGGATGTGACTAGATCTAACCCTACTTTCCCAGCCCCTCTCTTCCTCTGCATTGACCTACCATTCATCCTATCACAGAGAACCCTGAAAAATATGCTCCACGGTTATACTATTCTTTTGGTTCTAAAGAGACCATTCCATTGCTGAGTCTTAAACCATTGGGGCATCCACAAATAAATGCAAACAGTGTCCATTTCCTCTGAATGTATAATAATTGTTACTCTAGCAAACAATAGGGAATTAACAGCACCCTGTGCTTTGGTTTGCAGTGATATAAAAATGTTTGGAATGTCTGTTGAGGAAAGCATTTTGCAGGAAAAAAAACACGTGAAACAGAGCACAACTCTGAAATGACTATTTTACATCTCGCCATGAGCGTTGCTCAAAGTTTATCTTTGTTTTCTTATCCTGACAAAATATGTACAATTTTACACTCTCAGAAGGAATAGAAGGTTGATTTTATTTCCAAATTTGAGTAGCTAATTTGATATATATGATGCTATCCTGTTTTAAACTTACCATTCAGAGTCAAAATCATCTCCAGGAATTTAAATTATTTAGTGGTGATGCTGTATCATAATATTGGGTCCATTGTTATAAAAGGGGAGAACATTGTGATGTGTGGGAATCTACCCTGCCTTACCTCCTCTTCATACTACACTATTGATGCATCGCCCAATTTCAAATGTTCAGCAAGCAAATGAAATGGTACTCATTAAATCAACCTACTTATTCTTATCTTAGATAAAACGTCAAAATTTCTTTAGACCCTCAAGAAACACAGACTCTGATGCAAATATTTTCTTTATTGTAAGTTTTCTTTGAATTTGTTTATTTCATATTTTTTTAATTAGAGAAGTTGTGGGTTTACAGAAAAGTCATGCTGGATTCCCATACCTTATTATTAACACTTTGCATTAGTGTGGTACATTTGTTACAGTTGATGAAATCACATTGTAAACTATAATCCATGGTTTAACTGAGGGTTCACTCTTTTTGTGGTGCAATCTCATGAATTTTTTTAAACTTTTACTTCTGTTACCATACTTACAACCTAACATTGCCCATCCCATCATCTATTACCAAAACATTTCCATTTTTCCAAAATGGGAACTCTATATATTTTAAGCCTTAGTTCTCCATTCTTTATCCCCAACCTGTCCCCTAGTAATCTATATTCTAGATCCTGACTCTATGATTTTGCTTATTCTAATTATTTCATATCAGTGAGATCATATAACATACAATATTTGTCCTTTTGTTTCTCACTTATTTCACTCAACATGATGTCTTCAAGTTTCATCTGTGTTGTCACATGTATCAGAATAACATTCCTTTTTATGGTTGAATAATACTCCATTGTATATATAGTCTATATTTGTTTATCCATTCATCAGTTGATGGACACATGGATTGCTTCCACCTTTTGACAATTGTGAATAATGGTCCTATGAACATCATTATTCTTCAATATCTGTTTGAGTCCCTGCTTTCAATTCTTTTGGATATATACCTAGAAATTGGATTACCCAGGTCATATGGTAAAGCTATACTTAACTTTCTGAAGAACTGTCAAACTGTTTTCCACAGTTTCTGTTCCATTTTATATTCCCATGAACAAAAAAATGAATTTCCCTATTTTCCATATCCTTCATAACACTGGTTATTTTTCACTTTTTAATAGGAGCCATTCTAGTGGGTGTGAAATGGTATCTTGTTTGGATTTACAAAATTTCCTAGTGGCAAATGATGTTGGGCATCTTTTCATGTATCATTTGGCCATTTTTATATCTTTGGAGAAATATCTATTCAAGTTGTTGGCCCATTTAAAAATTGCATTGTATTTATTTTTGTTGTTGAGTTGTAAGATTTCTATGTATATTCTGTCTATTAAACCCTTATTGGATATGTTGTTTCCAAATATTTTCTCCCATTGTGTAGGATGTCTTTTTGCTTCCATGATAAAGTCTTTTGAGGTACAAAAGTTTTTAATTTTGATGCGGTCCCATTTATCTATTTTCTCTTTTGTTAAGCTTCAGTTGTAAATTCTAAGAAATTATTGCCTAACACATGATCCTGAGCATACTTTCCAACATTTTCTTCTAGGAGTTTAATAGTTATGACTCTTATATTAAGTCTTTGATGCATTTTATTTATTTTTTTAATTTTTAAAATTTTCTTTTTTTCCTTTTTTTTCTCTATTCTTTATTTTCTTTTAAATGTTACAGGCATTTTAAGTTGGTTTTTTTTATATGGAATGAGGCAGGGATCATCCTTCATTTTTTTTGCAAATGGAGATCCAGTTTTATCAGCATTATTTGTTAAAGAGACTATTCTTTACCAACTGAGTGGTCTTTGCCCCTTGTCAAAAAATCAGACATAAATGTGAGGATTGATTTTTGAATTCTAAGCACAATTCCATTTTGCCCATTTGTCTGTCCTTGTACCGATACCATTGTTTACTATGGCTTGTAACAAGTTTGGTTTTTTTTTAAAGATTTATTTATTTTATTTTATCCCATCCCCCCCTCCCTGCAGTTGTCTGTTCTCTGTGTCTATTTGCCGTGTGTTCTTCTTTGTCCACTTCTGTTGTTGTCAGCGGCATGGGAATCTGTGTTTTCTTTATTGTTGCGTCATCTTGTTATGTCAGCTCTCCATGTGTGCTTTGCCATTCTTGGGCAGGTTGAACTTTCTTTTGCACTGGGTGGCTCTCCTTATGGGGTGCACTCCTTGCGTGTGGGGCTCCCCTATGTGGGGACACCCCTGCGTGGCAGGGCACTCCTTGCTCGCATCAGCACTGCATGTGGGCCAGCTCCACATGGGTCAAGGAGGCCCAGGGTTTGAACCACGGACCTCCCATGTGGTCGATGAATGCCCTAACCACTGGGCCAAGTCTGCTTTCCTGTAACAAGTTTTAAAATTGGAAAACAAGAGTCTTCCAACTTCATTTTTCTGTTTCAAGATGACTTTGCCTGTGTGGGGGTCCCTTACATTTCCAAATAAATTTGATGATTGGCTTTACCATTTCTGCACAGAAGGTTGTTGAAATTTTGATTGGGATTGTGTTGAATTTGTAAATTGCTTTGGGTAGAATTGACATCTTTAATAATATTTATTCTTCTAATCCATGGACATGGAATATAATTCCAATAGATCTTTGATTTCATTTACCAATGTTTTGTAGTTTTCTGTGAACAAGTTCTTTACATCCTTGGCTAGATTTATTCCTAGATATTTGATTCTCTTAGTTGCTATTCTTCTGAGTGCTCATTTTTATATAGAAATATTACTGGTTTTAGATGTTAATCTTGTATCCTACTTCGATTATTTCAATTATTAGCTCTAGGAGCTTTGTTTTTAATTTTTCTGTTTATAGGATCATGTCATCTGTAAACTGGGAAAGTATTACTTTTTCCTTTCCACTTTGGATGTCTTTTATTTCTTTTTTTTTTTGCCTAATAACTCTGGTAAGAACTTCCAGTACAAATGTTGAATAACAGTGGTGACAGTGATCTTAGAGAGAAAGCTTTTAGTCTGTCACCATTAAGTATGATGTTATCTGTGAGTTTTTCATATATGCCCATTATCATGTTGAAGAAGCTTCCTTCTATTCCTAGTTTTCTAAGTGTTTTTTTTTAATCAAGGAGTGCTATATTTTATAAAATCCCTTTTCTGCCTCAGTTTAGATGAACATATGTTTTCTTCCTTCATTCTCTTAATGTGGTGTATTACATTGATTGACTTCCTTGTGTTGAATCACATTTGCACACCTGGGATAAATCCCACTTGATCATGGAATATAATTCTTTTAATGCACTGTTGAACTCAGTGTACTAATATTTCGTTGAGGATTTTTACATCTATATTCATAAGAGATATTGGTCTGTAATTTTCTTTTCTTCTGGTATCTTTATTTGACTTTGGTTTGAGGGTGATTTTGGCCTCATAGAATGAATTAGGTAATGTTACCTCCTCTTCAATTTTTTGGAAGAGCTTGAACAAGATTGGTATTAATTCTTCTTGGAATGTTTGGTAAAATTCCCCTCTGAAGCCATCCTGTCCTGGGTTTTTCTCTTTTGGAAAGTTTTTGGTTACTAACTCAGTCTCTTTACTTGTTCTTGGCTTGTTGGGATCTTCTAATTTTTCTTGAGTCAATGTAAGTAGTTTGTGTTTCTAGGAATTTGTCTATTACCTAGGTTATCTAATTTCTTGGTGTACAGTTGTTCAGAGTATCCTCTTATAGTCCTTTGATTTCTGTGGGGTTGTTAGTAATGCTTCCCATTTCATTTCTGATTTTAGTTGTGTCATTTATCATTTTTTATTCAGCCGTCTAGCTAAAGTTTGATCATTTTTTTATCTTTTCAAAGAAACAAATTTTGGTTTTGTTGATTCTCTGTATTTTTTTTTTCATTCTCTATTTTATTTATTTATGCTCTTGTATTTGTTATTTCCTTCCTTCCGTCACTTGGGTGTAGTTTGCTCTTTTCCTCTTCTTTTTTCTAGTTCCTCCAGTTTTAAGGTTAGGTCTATGTTTTGAAATCTTTCTTCTTTTTAAATGTGAATTTAGAGCCAGAACTTTCCCTCTCAGTGCTAATTTTTCCGTATCCCATAAATTTTGATATACTGTGTTTTCATTTTAGTTTGCCTCAAGGTATATCCCAATTTTCTTTGTGATTTTCTCTGTAACCCATCCATTGTTTAAGAGTACATTATTGATTTCCATATATTTGTGAATTTTCTAATTCTCTCTCTGTTATTAATTAGCTTCATTCCATTATTGTTAGAGAAGATACATGGCTTGATTTCAGTAGTTTTGAATTTACTGAGACTTGTTTTGTGACCTCAAATATGGTCTATCCTGTTGAATGATCCATGTGCACTAGAGAAGAATGTGTAGTCTCTTACTTTTGGGTGAGTTGTTCTATCTATGTCTGTTAGGTCTAGTTGGTTTAGAGTATTAATCCAGCCTTCTGTTTACTTATCAATCTTTGGTCTAGATGTTCTATCCATTATTGAAAGTGATATAGTAAAGTCTCCTACTATTAATGTAGAGCTATTTCTCCCTTCAAATCTGTCAATATTTGATTCATATATTTTGAAGTTTTGCTGGAAGCTGCATATATACTTAAAATAGTAATGTCTTCTTTTTGAGTTGACACGTTTTATCAGTGTATAATGACTTTCTTCATCCCTTTTGACAGTTTTTGACTTAAAGCCTATTTTATCTGATATTAGTATATCTACTCCAGGTTTCTTTTGGTTGCTTTTTGCATGGTATATTGTCTCCATCCATTACTTTAAACCTACTTATGTATTTGAATTTAAGGTAATTCTCTTGTAAACAGCATGTGGCTGGGTCATGTTTTTTATGCATTCTGCTGATCTCTGCCTTTTGACTGGAGACTTTAATCTATCTACATTTAAATTAACCACTGATACTGATAATGCAGGACTTTCTTCTGCCATTTTGCAAGTCTTATACCTTTTGCATCCTTCAGTTCTTCTGTTAGTTCTGGCTTTCGTATTTTTTTTTATTTTTTTGTATTATACTATATTGAGTCCCCAGTCATTTATTTCTAAATGTATTTTCTTTGTGGCTACTGTGGCTAATATTTAACATCGTAAGTATATAACAATCATATTTGATTAAATACCAGTTGGACTTCAGTAGCATACTTGTACACTCTTTATCCTTTCATCTACCCACTTTTTTCATACTTGCTACAAATTATATCTTTGCACATTATATATCCAAAACCATATGTTGATCATTATTTTTATGTGTTTGTATTTTAGCACCTATAAGGAGTGTTATTACATACCACAAATATCATACAATGGCATTGGCGTTTACAATTATCCATATGGTTACCTTTTCCAGAGGTGTTTATTTCCTTATTCTGCTTTGAACCACTGTCTAGTACCCTTTCCTTTCAGTCTGAAGAACTCTATTTAGCATTGAGGAAAATATTGAGAAAGATCTAAAGTATTTTAGGAATACAGTGAATGAACAATCTGTGAATCTCAATAAAGACATAGAAATTTTAAAAAGGAACCATGTAAAACTACTGGAGTTGAAGGCCACAATAACTGAAATGAAAAAAATTCCCAGGAGGGTTCAACAGCAGACTGGAGCCCGCAGAAGAAAGAATAAGTGACTGCAAAGGCAATGCAGTTGATATGAGTCGGTCTGAGGAACAGGAAGAGAAAAGCATTATAGAATGCAAAAATAGCCTAAAAGACATTTGGGACACCATCAGGTATATGAACATACACATTAAGGGAATCACATGAAGGAGAAAAAAGAGAGAAAAGGTCAGAAGAGATATTGAAAATAATAATGATAGAAACCTTCCCAAACTGAGCAAAAGATGCAAAAATATACATCCGAGAGCTCAAAGAACACCAAACAGGATAAACTTAATAGAAACTTGACTGTTGCATGTACTGGTCAAACTGTCAAATGCAAAGAACAAGCAGAGCATTCTGGAAGCTGCAAGAGAAAATAAATATGTTAGGTACAAGGGAATGCTAATTATATTGTGATGCTTTCTCATCAGAAAACATGGAAGCAAGAAGGCAGTGGGTTGAAATACTGAAAATACTGAGAGAAAACCATTGCCAACCAAGAATTTTATATCCAGTGATACTTCCAAAAACGAGGGAGAGGGAAGCAGCTGTGGCTCAATCGATTGGGCTCCCATCTACCATATGGGAGGCCCTGGGTTCATGTACCAGGGCCTCCTTGTGAAGGCAAGCTGGCCTGTGCCCATGGAGAGCTGATGGCCCGTGCCCGCTGAGAGCTGGCGCAGCAAGCAGACACAGAAGAACGTGCAGCGAATGGACACAGAGAGCAGACAGCAAGCAAGCTGCGGGGGGGGGGGGGGGGGGGGGGGGGAGAGGATAAATTAATAAAAAAGCAAGGGAGAGATTAAGACAGTCTCAGGTAAACAGAAGCTGAGAGAGTTCATTACCACTACAAACAGTGCTATATGATTTTTTAATATACATTGACTCAAGATTTGAAACTTCTCTTGGCTCCTGGTAAGACTCCCTACTTCCTTCATAGCATACTGTCTGCTTGCTAATGACTAAATTCTCAGTGCTCTGGCAAATAAGCCTTTGGGTCCTCCATTAGGTAGGTCATTGCTGTCATAGCAAATCACCTTGACTTTCTCAAGTGGCAAGATCATACCCTGAGAGGTTATGGTACCTGTTTCCTGCTTGAAAATTTGCTCTATTATGAAGATAATTCTTTTTGAATGATAAAACTGGAGTATTTTCTTATAATGGACTTCTGAGGACATATTCGAGCAAATTTCATCTCATTTTTTCTTTAGAATTGCATCAGACCACCCCTAAAAGGTTGCAAAAGCCAATCAAAAATATCAAATCTCTTTTCACACTGGTCTACTAAAGTACCTTCCATTTATTTGCCCTTTGAAAAAGAAGGGGTGGTGAGTTTACAGGCTGCATCACAGTGAAGGGTTTGTTCAGGGGCAAAAGACCAGTATTTTTCATATTTGTTCAACACTGGGTTTTCATTTTCTATAATCTCAGCATAACTTTTTCTTCCCTATGGAGATCATCATGTGCGTGGACTTGGATGGCTGTACAAGAGAAAAAGAGGTGGCTGTTGGTCAGTTGTTGTGAGCTTGGTAGAAGTTACTCATCTCTCCAATCAAAATGTTAATTGGAGAGGGAAACAGACTTGGCCCAGTGGTTAGGGCTTCCGTCTACCACATGGGAGGTCCGCAGTTCAAACCCCGGGCCTCCTTGACCCGTGTAGAACTGGCCCATGCGCAGTGCTGATGCGCACAAGGAGTGCCCTGCCACGCAGGGGTGTCCCCCGCGTAGGGGAGCCCCATGCACAAGGAGTGCACCCCCTAAGGAGAGCCGCCCAGTGCGAAAGAAAGTGCAGCCTGCCCAGGAATGGCACCGCCCACACTTCCCGTGCCGCTGACGACAACAGAAACGGACAAAGAAACAAGACGCAGCAAATGGACACAGAGAACAGACAACCGGGGGAGGGGGGGGGATTAAATAAATAAATAAATCTTAAAAAAAAAAAGTTAATTGGAGACTTCTTACACTTCTGGAAAAACACTTCCGTTTTTTTAGAATTTAAATTGTTTGGATGGAAAGTTGTCTTTCTGAGCCCTTTGGTGCCTATCCATTTAGTGAAATAGTTATACTAAATAAGTATGCTTATTTATATTAATAAAAATAGAAAAAAGCAAGAGTATTTTTGTAAACTTGCTGCCATGCTCTGACAGTTTGAAACTTTTTGTCGATAGCAGAAAAGATCATGTTCTTGGAGCTAATCCATTCCTGTGGGTGTGACTGGGGGCCTTTGATTGAATTGCTTCAGTGAGGCATGACCCATGGTGGGTCTTAGTCTTCCTACAGACTCTTATAAACAGAGGACTTAAAACGGAGACACACAGAAGAAAAGGCAGCAGAGAAAGAGAAACCCCGAGAGACTGAGAGGTCTCAGAGGCTGGAGGCCTGAAGCTGGTTATCAGCAGAGCACATAGGCTTGCAAAGAGGCCCCTAACAGGCTCAAAGAGAGGAGGCCCTGAGGAGAGGGGAGAGGTAGGTTGCATGCCTGATGGCCCACAGCTGAGCTCGGGAAGAGCGTAGCTTGGAAGAGAAGGCAGAGACCCAAACAAGCAGATTCCTCATGTGCCTTGCCATGTGGAAAGAGTTCAGAATTGCCAGCAGCCAACATTTGCTGAGACAGCATCTCTGATGATGCTTTGATTTGGGCATTTCCACCCCTCAGAACTGTAAGTTTTTAACTTAATAAATTCCCATTATAAAAGCCAACTCATTTCTAGTATATTGCTCCCAGCAGTCTTTAGCAAATGAAATCACATTCCTTGGCTATGGTGTTTTAAATGGCCTGTAGCTATTTTATATTTCTGATTTTTAAATTAAAATGTTTTAAGGTAGAGAACTTCATTGAATTACATATTTAAATGTGGTTAAAAGGGGAAATTTTAGGTATGTATATATGGTACTAGAATAAATATTTAAAAAAAAAAAATGCATGGAACTGGGAAGCGGATGTGGCTCAGTCGATTGGGTTCCTGTCTACAGTATGGGAGGCTCTGGGTTCGTGTCCTGGGGCCTCCTTGTGAAAGCAAGCTGGCCTGTGCCCGCAGAGAGCCAATGACCTGCGCCCACGGAGAGCTGGTGCAGCAAGATGACCCAACAAAAAGGAAGACAAGCAGACACAGAAGAACATGCAGCAAACGGACAGAGAGAGCCGACAGCAAGAAAGTGGCAAGGGGGGATGATAAATAAATAAAAATAAATAAATCTTTAAAAAAAAATCCGTGTAACTGCACTACACAAATAGGGAACCCTAAATTAATCCTTGGACTATGGCTAATAGTGCAATTATCAAAATGTGCTTTCATCATTTGTAACAAATATACCATACCAGTGCAAAGTGTTATTAATAGGGTTGTATATGAGAATCCTGTATTTTATGCATGATTGTTCTGTAGAACCCCAACTTCTCTAATAAAAAATAGTTTAATAAGTTTTTGAGCTAAGAAATTCCAGAGGTCTTATTCAGCATATAATTGGAATCAGGTTGATGCCTACACAGGGAAAGTAGAATGAAAAACTGATCTCTTGCTGACATAATTGAAAGGGTCTAGATGATATCAAATGGAATACCACCCTGAAGTTCCTTAAAGAATTAGTTTTTTAATATGAATTGATTGCTAAAGATTTTGTTGGAGGGGAAAAAAGGGAATGAGGGGCTGAAGAGAAATTTACAATGAGACAGTAAGACAGCAGAGTATCTGAGATTTCAGTGGCTACTCGCCAGGGAGGTGGTCCTGCTCAGACCGAGAAGTGGCCCAGTAGTGCCATAGTGACTAATTGGTGAAAAAGAATGCATTTTAACGTGAAGATCGGGATGACCCGTGATGTTTGCGTCTGTGCATATCAACAGAACTGGGAGGTCCCAGAACCGTGCACCCCATGATCTCTTCCTCAGTCCTTCCTGCTGGCACATGTGAGTGCTCCTAGGCACTCCCAGTCTCTTCTAAATAACAGAAAGCCCCATTTTAGGCTCTCATGTCCTAAGGAAGTGAGTAGTCAAAATGCTGCAAGTAGGTGCAGTGAGGAGCCAAATTCATAAGTCTTTGCGTAACTTCAAGGGAAATGGCTGTTCTTGTTGATAAAATGAGAAGCTTAGTTGAGTTCACCCCTCGACTTCTCAGTTCTATTATAAAAGCCATGATCTCCAATGTGGGAAGTTTTTCCAGCACAAATTTAATGAAGTCAGTTGCCTATAGGATGACAAAGAAAACCTTAATGGTCTGGTGCTCTGTGATTTCATCTATTCACATATTGAATGTTTTTCCTCTACCCTCCCCTGCCCCCCCTCCCCCGCCAAACAAAGGCTGAATCTGAGCAGGCTGCACCCACAGAGCCAGAAGGAGAGGAGCCTCCTGCTGCAGTGACACCTGCCACCATTGGACTGGGCCCTGGACTTGACACTCAGGCCGAGGAGCCAGTGGAGGAGGCAGTGGTGAGCGTCACCTCTTACCCTTCGTCTACCTTACCTTCCAAAGTCATGCTCCTAGCACCTCATCTGTCCCTCGCACACATGCCTCACTGTGTCATCATCCTGTGCTCCCCTTCTCACCCATGGCTCCCTTAGCCAATCAACTCTATATCTACTAGGGCACCCAGGTTCCTTTGACCCTGAAACTCCCTTCTCTTTTATTTTTCACAAGACATCCAGGGAACTTATCTGTCATATAGCCATGGGCTTGGCTCTCTATAAGGCATGTCTTGATTCTTTTTGACCCTCTCCCATTCATGGTAGACAGGCCATAGAATTCACAAATAATTAGGCCTTTCCATAAGGTTCTCTTTCTGTAATGGCAGGGGACATGCCTTCACTAGGGACCAACCTACAGGCAATAAAAAATAAGGTTAATATATTTGTTGGTTGTGTCTACCTATTGATTACTTACAATATTGGTTTTTTTTTGGATTGTTAAGCTCAAGGAGGAATTGAAATCCTTTAACCACAAATCCATGAGTCAACAGGGATTCCTATGTGTGTAATCGTTTTCTCAAAACCAAGTCTGGCACTGGCTCTTACAATAAGAAGGGTCTTGAGAATGTATTTTGTGTTAGAAAGGAAACTCGGAACCCACTGAGTGGAACCTGTGCTCTTTCCTTGTGCCACAAGCCACATACCACAGCCCATCCACAAACAGGTGGATTCTAATTGGCACCAAGTTCAACTGTGTAGTGTAACAAACACCCTTGATGGCTTTGAGTAATAACACGGAAAATTTACTTTAATATACCTGTGGAAAATGGAAAACATTTTCCTTCTAAAATATAGTAAAATGTCCCCAAAGAATTTCAAATCAGGATACCATTTAATAAAGCCTTCCTAGAATCTGTTCAAATAGAAAACTGATCTCCTCTTACAAAAAAAAATATTGCCTAGATTAGCTAACTAAATAAATGAAAGTTATATATCTTGCTGTTTTCTCCCTAGGTAATTTTAGGGGAAAGAAAGGGATAGTCTATAATTTATTAATAGAGTAGAAAAATAAGTAAGTAAGAGGGTGGGAAATACAAAGAATAACTCAAGAAAAACTATAGTTTCCATGTAACGATACAGAATTGGACCAAGTCTTTTAGGGAAAATGAGAAATATGTTCTGCTTGGTTGAGTCCCACCTAGAAGCACTGCTTTCATGGACTGTTGACCAGGACTGAGGTTCCTACTTCAGCATCCATAATTTTTCTTCCTACCTGCCACCCCTAGAGTCACTGGGGATCTCAGTTCATTGCAGATGGGGCATTTTCATTTGGTGTCACATTGTGATCTGCTCATCCACCTTAGGTTTAAGATATTTACATAAACAAGGAAGGGAAAGATAAAACTTGAATTTTGCCTCTTTTATCATTTTTGCAATTGTCCTGTAAGTTTGAAATCATTTCAAAATAAAAAGTTGCAAAAAGAGAATTGGTTTTCAAAAGAATATGGAAGATAGGGGAAATGTGAATGTTATCGATGTAGGCTTTGAGGGAAAACGCTTCAATTATGAAAAGTTCTTACCAAGTTCCCTCTTTGAAGAGCAGCATGAGCTTCAGCTTCACCTGTGCTTTTAACCTACCTTGGTTCCAGGCCCCAAACTATTCAGTGTAAGGCTTCATGCCACAAGGTCCTGGTTTTCAGCAAGAGCATTTGATGTTGTGCAATAGACTGAAGCTGTGGCACAGACAAGTTAACATGGTAAATGTACAGGCCAGACATTGGTTCTCCCACCCCTCTCAGAATTCAAAGACCTCTTAAGCTCATCCTCATTGTAATAAACTTGTGTAAGAAGGTCCTTATTTTTTTTTCAGAATTCAGGTGGTTTTCCAATGAACAATATTAATAGCTACCAATTATTGACTACTTACTATGTGCTGGGGAGTTCATATACATGATTTTTTAATCCCCTTAACCAAGGATGATATTAAAACTATTACATCATCATCAACCATCACTAAAAACAGCTCCCTACGGTTGGGGAAGATGATATATGGAAGAATTCTTCATTTTGAAATTACTTTTCTCCTAAGGCTTACAGATAAGCTTTAGAGAAGCAACAATTTAATCCCTTTTGGAGTTTAAGGAAATTTGAGAAATCTTATGAAGGAGTCAGTTACCTGCAGAGATGTACAGGTGATATAAAGAACACAGTATGACCCACCTTCTCCAAATTCAGAAATTCATTTCTCCATCTTCACACAAACTGAAAAATAATAGTAAATGGTGTTAGTTAATAGGGGGCAGCTTACAAATAGTTCAGTTTACCTAGAATGTTCCTTGAAAGTTTCTAACTTTGAAGTTTTCAAAATTGATGTACCTGAATAAAATAAAATTTCCCCTTATGTCCATTGTACTCAAGTAAATCACATCACACAGAATGTATTTTATTCTCTATGGGAGATTTATGGCTTCTTCTGGTTATAATCTAAAATCATAATATTGGGATTTTTTTTTTCCTAAAGAAAGGCCCCTTCTGTCTTTAGATTTGTGATATTTACTTGTAAAACCATAAAATTCCATGTTGTGTCCTGAGCATTAATTAACAGACTGGCCGTGGTTGTCATCAGTCAGGATTGAGCTGACATGACCTTTTGAGGTAATCCTTTTTGCTGCCTAAATGTCACCACACAGTTATTAGTTCAGGTCTTGACAGAATGCATTTCATCTGAGGTAAAGTTTGTGGTGGTTTTGTAAAAGAAAGAGGCAAGTGTAATTTCAAAAACAGGAATTTCTACCAATGGTTCACACAGCAACCTGGAGCTTTCAAGAAAAGTTTAATTATTGCATGTTTGTTTTGTTGTTTTATTCCCACACAGCTAGTACTGTCTTTAGTTTTTCCCCACAATACCAAATTTCAATGGAATATCTGTAGGATATATTTTAAAACCAACGTTTTCACTTTTCCATCCCCAAATGTTTCTATGTTGTATAAATAAAGGAAATCCTCTTTAGGAAAAAAAGCATTTCAACACTTGTTTCAATATATATGTCAGAAAATTAACTTAAAAACCGATAAAGATAACCATAAATCCAAATGATGATATATTCTTAGTTTATAACTATCACTTATTATGTATGACTTACCTTTCAGAAAAGAAGTTTTTACCCACGTTTATTCTACTTTCTCATAGAGAGGCTGCTTCTAATTTTCTCTCAGTTTCTGTCAGCTTGTGATATTTTGCTCAAATGAACCAATGCCTTTTTTTCTTATTGTTTTTAATTTAAAAAATGCTGTAATGAAATTTAGGGTTAGCATAGTTTGCAAAATACAGAAATTGGGAAAAGACTAAGGCAAATATGTTTTTAGAAGTTTTGGAGATTCATGGAAGATGAAACTCTGAACCATGATTTTGAGGGCTATTTTTGGCCTTGCTCTGTGTGTGTGTGTGATTTTTAATTTCACCATATTTAAATTAGCTTGCTGAGAGCAATTTAAATCAACAAACATATGCATATCAGAAATGCCAGACTCTAGTCTATCAACTTCATCTTTTCTAGGAGTATTTCTAGCTGCTTGAATTAGATGCATGCACTCATTTCCTTCATTAGTTGAAAAGTATTCTGAGTCCCTTTTAGGTATCAGGCTCATCTGTACCCCAGGACACAGTGATGCAGCAAATAGATAAGGCTCCTGCCCTCACAGTTCTTATGGAATCCCTACTTTAAACAGCGACTGGGGTATCTTTCTGTGACAGTCCCATGCATGGGACGCATGATTTAAGTTTTCTCCTTCTATCGATCGACTAACATGGAAAACCAGGATTTTCACTGCGCCTCTTAATGTCATGTCCCAATATATCAGAGGAAGGCACTGAAGATCACAGGAAGCCAGAAAAGCTTGATTTATTGTCTCTTCCTTGAACTAGAATTCTCTCCCAACTCTAAATGCTCACATTAAAGCATGCCTTAAATTAAATTGTTATGAAGCAGATTTTTAAAATTAAGAGCCTTGTTCCTTTTTGCCTTTCTCAGAAACAAATCATGGAAATGATTTTTCTCTTTGATTGCATTCCCATTAGCAATTAATTACGTATCAGCTCCATAAGCAAAACAAGTGGTTCTTGTTTCGCTTTTCTTTCACCGTGTCCAGCACACAGCAGGGTGTGGAATAGATGCCCAGTAAAGTTGGATTCATTGATTTCTTGACTGACTGTCACTATGGTCTAGGCTCCTGAAAGGGACTACAGCCTGATAACTTAAAATATAAAAATATTTATATGGTAATTTTCTTTCTCTTCATTTCCACTCAAATAATTTACTTTTCATATTTAGGAAAAGCAAGCTACTTATTGTGATCCAAAGTCGTTTTCTCACTCTGCTCCATAGTAGCTCTGTGACATCTATGCCCCGACTGCCTCAAATATAAAATGCGGTTAATAATACTGAGAACTAAGAAATAATATATGCCGTTAGTTGAGCACCTGACGCGTAGACTTCCTCGTTCAATGAAATAATGGTGATATTGTTATTGGCATCATTAAAAGCAATTTCCCTCAAGATAAGCAGAGGTTGGTGAAATCTGTACTCTGGGAAGGAAAAGGCAGCAGATGCTGAACATAAACTCCCTTCTTTTTCAAATTTGCCTCATATCAGAAACTCTAAGTAACTCATTCTCCTTTCTGTCCCATCAGTACAAATCTCTTTCTTGGTCCTAGAGAAACTGGCAGCTCAACAAGATTCTTGGTCCTCTCTGAGAGGTCTTTATCTTCTAGGAAGCTTCATTCTAGGACCACTAGATAGGGAATATTTCTGCATTCACTGCCAGGGAGATGTGGGCGTTCAGAGAGCTGGCCCTGTCCCCTCAGCTGCACCCCCTTTGTGGTGGTTCTAGAAGAGAGAAAAGGCCAGTGAGCTCCAGGTGCAACCAGCTGACACAAATGGCTGGACCTAGAGCCTTTTTTCTCTCTACCATTGAACTGAGTCACAGGGAAGAGTTGAAGATAGCCAAGAAGAAAATGAAGGTAACAAGATGTTGGTGAAAAACTCATTCTCCACACCTCACCACAAAGGTTGTCATGATTTGTAGGTTTCCAGCTCTGGAAAATGAGGCATTGCTGTTTTGATATAGGGCTGGCATTCAGTATTCATTAAACACCTGCCAACTGCCAAGTGGCAGCTTGCACAAAGCATCTCCCTGCTTTCAGGGGTCTGACATCCCAAGACCCCTTCTTGAAAAAGGATTATGTGGGAGTTTTGTAAGGTTATTACAAAATGATAACCTTACAAATGGTTATAAATAATAACCTTACATAACTCCCACATTATTTTAATTATACATGACTATAAACTTCAAATTCAGATCGTTCTCATACCCTCCAGCAGCGCATTTGTAGATGATGTGTACCTAGTGATTTTTAAATACTACTTTTGACATATGCTTTTGGTCACATCCTTAATCAGGTGCTTTAACTTGATGTCTTTAACGTGGATTTGTTAATAATTAACTTCAGAGTCAAACATTCTTTCTTCTTTCTTAGTGTGTATTAGGCTTAATCCATTGAAACCATGCCTGGCTGTTGGTACAGTTTGGAAACCAGTATTAAACCAAGCCCATTCAAATATTAAAATTCAACTCTCTATTTGGAAAACAGCTCTTCCATCAACATGGAGTCCCCTCCCACCTCATGTAGTTAGAATATAGACCTGCAAGAGCCTTAGAGGTTTGTTCTCCTGGCTCATCTCTCCCACTCTACAGGTGACAGTGCTGAGATTTCTTCAGTCTGTGAATAGTGTGGAACAGACCATCCAGGCAGTATGTGTTGCAGTTCTGTCTTCACTTGATGCCCTTTCTTGTTCTTTCCATTCTTCAACATCTACATGGTAGAAAGACCCTTTGTATGGCCCACTTCTCATTAGTCCTCCTTGGACATGAGCTAGAACCATAAGTATGATCAGGAAAAAGTGCTTGATTTGAGATCTGAGAGCCCTTTCTGGTCCCTGGCAAAATGCCTTTGTTTCAACATAGAGTCACAAAAAGCTCAATTGCTGCCGTTTGAGAATTACTCTGTGTGGCCTGAGGTGAAAAGGGAAAGGACTAAAATGGCAAGAGGCTTAAGATATGGTGAATAGGGGCCATATCATAATAATAGATACTACTGATTGCCAGCATTTTACATGTGTTATTTCATAGTAATCTCATTAAATGCATATTTTGTAGGTCTCATTACCCCATTTTATAGATTTAGGAAACTGAGGCACAGGAACATTTAGTGGTTTAGCCAAGATTACACGCCCAGAAAATGATGGCATGGAATTCAAATCCCAGAACTTTTAATTCTGGGATTCTGTTGACTACTTCAGATCCCATGCCTTTAAAAAGAGCTTATTAATTTCATATAACATCTAATTAGGGTCATTGAGGTCACAATAGACAGAATCTCCCCCCTATGTCACCAGGGCTTCTCACAAATAATGCTTAGATTTGATGACGTCCCTCGTTTGTAGCTGCAGAGCCAAAGAGAGACAAACTCTTGTGTAGCCTCAACATTGAGCTCTTCTGGGGCAGCATGTGTCTTAACCCCCCCACTTGGACTCCAAAATGAGTATTCCTGGGGCTGTACTAAAAAGACCCTGAATTGGGAGTCTGGAGACTGGCCTCCTGGCTGAGCAGGAAGGTAACCTTGGGCAAATATTTTGCCTCTCTTTGCCTCAGTTTCCTCTTCTCTGCTGCAAATAGGTTGGACTTGATCAACTCGAAGTTCTCTTACTATTCTCAAAAATCTACAATGTCTTGCTTTAAGAAATGAAGGGTTTCTGTGTCCTTGTGTTTGAGAGCACCCTCTGTTTATGGTTTCTTCCCAGCCTCCCTTGGCTAAGCAGTTGGGGTGACAAAAGCATCATGGATTCCATTTTATTTACCAAGGCCGCAGACTGCTCCCAGGCTGGGAAATGAGAGGGTTGGGATTCAGGCCCTCCCACGGCCATCTGGTTGGATCCCAGGCTGCATTCTGAGTTGTCTGTGGTTCTTGGCAGGGTGGGGGCTTGGAGTTTTGCCACCAGAGCATGATCCCATTTAGGGGAGTTGCACATCACCAGTTCTTGGTCTAAACTCTGGGTTTGTCTGGCAGTCCTGATTTTGCCGACCTCAACCTGGGCCCACACGCAGGAAGGCAGGTTGGGCAGCAGCAACAAACACTGCTCATCTTTCACAGATAACAAGGCCAGGCAATGTACTATGTTCATTGGGCTATAAGGGCATTTTCCTTATGCAGCCTCTACTGTATCTTGCATTGTAGGCTATCCATTGTGGCTGCCCCAAAAACTAGTACTTGCTCATCTCCCCATCTCCGAGAATGCACAGCATATACTTACCTTCTTGAAAAGATAAATCCACATTTCCTCTCCTCTTCTCCTGTATATGTTGCAAATAAATCTTTCACTAAAATTTTAAATGATGATATGTATTATTATTGGATATTTTGCCATGACCTTATAGACCAGATTAACCAAAACTTCATTAACTTTGGCATCTCTGAAGAAGACCTTAATTTTTAGAGAAGGTCGTATTGCTAAGTCTGACAGGTGTTGCCATGGCAACACAGCTGCCGGCAACCAAGTTGCACTGGGATCTGGCTGCTAAGGGTTTATGATGGCACTGCAGGCAATACTAGGAAAGTAGATTGAAAAAGATGATTGCGATGAAGGTCAAGGGGGAAGAACCCACTAAACTCCTTTATTAGAAAGGAAATACAGATGTGTCCAATGAAGTTTGCAATACCAGGTGCCATCTTGAAGGGAGCTCGCCTGCCCCCAGTCACGCTGAAGGAAGGTGTCACCTGTGGCATTTTAAATACAGGTTGTATGAAGAGTTCCTGCCATCTGCTAGGGTCAGTACAGGAATCTTCTCTTTTTGGAGCCATAGTGATGTGCTGTCAACCCTAGCTGCTTTTCTTGAAAATGAATCTAGAAGAAAATTCTGTATTTTCATACAAACACCAGGAAATTTAGATGAGTCAAGAGCTTGAGTTAGATCCAGAGTAAAGGATGATCAGGAAAAGGCAACAGTCACCTGTAGCCAGGATTCCCACCCCTGTCTCCCTTTGTAACTCTTCCCTGTGAGTTTACCCAGGTCCAGAGGGGTTTGCCGGATTACCTCAGTGCCAGAGCTAATGACTGGAAGCACCGAAACTAGAACTCGGATCTGCAGCTCTATGCTGAGTGCTACTCCACCCTATCACAATTACTCATGTGTGGCGTGGGAACATTGGGCTAGGTGAGACCTATGGCCCTTCTGACTTTGGGATCCTATTACTCTCTAGCTTGTGAACATAGCTAGGAAAAGCCAAGAGTGCAATTTCTACATGTTCTCAGTTACAACTTTGAAGTGCAATCATCTAGGTGAAGATTGGATGGTCTTTCTCTTGTCCCATTCTGTACCTGTCTTTCCAAAAAAAAAGACATCAACAGGATTATTAGCAAAAATAATGCAGAGAAATTTCAATCTACTTCTTCTTGCTATCTCTTTATCACATAATCTGCTTTTGATTAATAGGGACTTCATGACATGCTTGCTTCGGGGCCCCGATAGTGTGTGAACGTGACTAAAGAAAAATCTTATTAATAATCTATGTATCTCAGTTTAAAGAGTGGCATTCCAGGAGTGAAGCATTGGCTGTTTATACACTTACATTCCTCATCAGTGTGAACCTGTTGATCTGTGGGAGGCACTCCAGGTCTCAGAATCACCATGGAATGCTTGAGTGTGGGATGGTGTAAAAAAAAAAAACACAGAGTTTAGAGTTAGAAATAACTGTGTTCCAATCCAGGTTTACAGTTTGGGTGAGTTACAACTTTAAGCATTAAGTGACTTGTCTAGAAAATGAGGGTAATGTCTAGTAGGGTTGCTATGAGAATGATATGTCATAGATAAAAAACACCTGGGATAGTGCCTGGAAATTTGTAGATTGGCTATAAACTTCAGTTTCCCCCATAGGTTACAGAATGTGCATTTACTAAAATTGCCACGCAGAAACCTGTGCTGGATCAGAGTAATTACTCTCCATGTGGGGGTAAAGTGGTAAGACTAGAATTCTGTGATTTTTCAACCTAATGTCTCTGCCAAGAGCAAATGTCAGGAAGATGGCTACTTTCTGACTCTAGTAAAAAATGGCCTGTAGCCACGAAAGAAAGTCATTCAGCTAAAATTTGAAAATAAATCTCTTACATCCTTTACTTGTCATTTGTGTTACTTACTCCAGGAGTATTTTAATGAAAATGAATTTTATCCCAGGAGAATGCATGAATAGAAATCGTATGAGAAACTGAAAGCCTTAAAAAAAATAAATCACATCATGAAAAACAATATTAGAGTCACCATTTCCATTTTAATGCTTGTTACACTTAAATATATAAAGAGAGTTGACATTTCAATAGTACTGGATTCTAGGAATCTTAGCCAATAATCTTCCAGAACCTAGGAGAATTTTCCAAAAACTAAAACATGAGGGCATCCTTGAAGCAGAACAGCTGAAAAGTATGTGGTATTTCCATCCATTCCCACAGATACAGAAGGTAACTGGCATGCAGGACCAGGGAGTATGGAAGCATCTTTCTGAAGCATCCAGACCACTTTGGGCCTCTGATACTCACAGAATTACATGCTTTTACACATATATTTGGCAGTGGGGGAGTTCAAGACAGATGGTTGTGTGTAGAAATTCAATGAATCTTTCTGAAAAGGACATCTAAAAGTCCCCAGATACTGACTGATGGAACTTGGAGAATCCATCTACCATGTATCCTGGGAAAACCAGGCCTAGAGAGATTTCACCTAAGTTGAGATGTATTTAGCAAATACATTAAAAATTAGCATGGGGCCTGTAGAACAACACAAAAGAGGGAAAGATGGTGTTTTAGATCGTCTAGATACAGAGTTAAATTTTTCTTTAAGGAACAACAACAAAAATTTACCCATGGGACAAACAAATTTTAAAAAATTGTCTTCCTTTTGTTGTTAGCAAAATTCAAGGTGACCTTGGTTATGTGAAATTCAAGATCGAAGAGGAGATGATAAGGCAACCACACTGAGATGAAAAGAGAGTTGCTTCTGAGGCAGATGAAAAGGGAGCTCAATAATGTAAGAAGGTAATTTAAGGGGAAGAAATGTAGTATTGTAATGAAAGTCTACATAAGAAATACTAAAGACCAGAAGCAACACTGTGGATAATTGATCTGGTGATATGTGGACAAACCAGAGGAGCTCTCCCAGCACAGAGAGGAAAAGCACAAGCACAGAGGATGAAAAGGATTTGGGGACCAAAGAGTAAAGGTACAACTCATGGATAATTGCTATTCCTGTAGTAGAGACTTTGAAGAATGGAGAAGGAACAGTACAGTAGTAACTAATACAATAGAAGAAAACATGCTTAAGCTGAACTTTTGATCATTGAAGAAATGCCTGCATGCAGGTCATACGAAATCACCAATAAAATGTGAAATTAATGACGAGAGAATAGCATCTGCATATATCCTTTAAAATTTTCAAAGTCAAAGTTAAAAACTCAGTTCTGCAAGTGTCTAGATGGAAAAAAGTACGTACTGCAAAAGAGCAATTAGGCAGGCCTCACACTTGTCCTTCACAATACGAAAGGTCAGAAGATGTTAGAAGAACAGATTTTGAGAATAAAAAAAAAAGCACATTGGGAATCCCCTGTATTTCTTATGTAAGATTTCTGTAATCTAAAGTATCTTTAAAATTTTTTTAAAGTGTTAAAAAATTCTAGAACAAACAAAAGCACATCGTAGTAATTCTATCCCACATTAGTAGTTATTCATATATGAAAGCAGCAAAAAGACATTTTCAAGTACACAAGGGCTATAGCATTCCTATAAAATTCCTGTAAAATACTTTATGAACATATATTTCAATAGACTAAAAAATGTATCAAAATTAGTATGGATAGATGGATAGACATGTAATAAAGTAGCAACGTGTCAGTTGACGATCCTAGGCTGAGGGTGCATGGGTGTTCATTGTAGCCTGTACTTGATATTACATATACTGTAAATAGATAAATCAGTAAAAGTATTATGTAGCCATTGATACAGTTTTTCTAAGAAACATGATCCATGTTTTACTAAATAAATCAAACTATGCAGAGAAAAATGAATAAAAATAAGTACATTAGAATATTACCATTGGTTATTTCTTTTGTTATTTTTTAAGTCAGTGGAATCCATTTTGTTTAATCAGGAAAATACCCATTTTCACTTAAAATAGCCTACCCTATAGATAACTATGAAATTCCCATATGGGATAAAAGGATAAAGTATCTTCAGGCTAGTGACATGATTCATAAGTTGCTTTTCAAGCATTGTTTAGAGCTAATATTACAAGGAAGCAAACATCAGGGATGCCCAGGAGAGGACCAGTTCTCTGGCAGCCTGACACTCCCCTTACTCATCTGAGCTCTCAGGCACCCAGTTCTGTTTCCCTAGTTTGTGGAACTGATACTTAGGCTGCTTTTGTTTTGCATTCATTTCATCCCATTTCCAGAAAATTTTCCTAACACAGTTACTGGTTTTAAAGGACCCTGGAGAGAATGCCACCATCAAATGTTGAGATAGAAGGTAAGAAATTACAGTGTAGCAAAGTAAGAGCTGCAGTTCCCAGGTTCAAGGGAGGGCTCCAAGCTGGTCCTTGTGGTTCCAGTGTGAATATATGCAAATGAGCAGTAGACAAGCTGCTTGAACTTCGTGGACCCCAGGGGAATTGTAACAAGCACGTGCCCGGGGTCAGGGAAAACTTGTTTCAGTCTCCTTGCTTTAGGTATTTTCCATCATAAATATATTTGGCCAACAAATAGTACCGTTTGGCTGAGAGGGAGATAATGTTGTTTCTCATCATTTGGACTGAAGAGGAAAAGTTAATGACATTGAATATCAAACACTTGAAATAGTAGATACACTCCTGTAATCATCTTGGGATAAACACTTTAAAAAAAGCAAACAGCAGTCATTTAACATTGTGGTTTTTCCTAGCACATGTAACATCTACTATAGCAAGCAGAATTTAGAAAACGCTTTGTTTTCCTAATCCACAAATAGCTAACAAATTGGAACACATAAAAATAATTGTGAAAAGAGGAATAAGCTTTCCTTGATTTCATCTAGAGCTAACACCTAACCTGAGTAAATGGGTTCCTATTTTCTGTTGTATGTTTATGTTCTATCACTGCAGTCAGTAAATATGGACTGAAAATATTTTGGTAAGAGCAAAACGTGGAGCAAGTTTCCAGAAATAAAAGGAGGATTGTGGTACCCCTCAGTTTAGACCAGAGCCAGGCAAAGATGAGGAAATACAGATAGTGGATGATCTTTCTGTGTTTAGGTAATGTTCTTCAGCTCTGTAAAATCAAAGTGTTGATTAAGCAGTGGCTAGAGAAATAGCTAATGGACTCAGAAAAGAATTTAAATCATTTCCTTGTATTCCACCTTTGCCCATTTTGTTAATCTTAGTATTTCGCTGATCTTTATTGGCCACCATTCATAGCAGTGATTTTCTACAAGCTGCATTGTGTCCTCCGTGAAAGAGCCCAGGTCATTGCCAAGTTGCTGAAGCTGGGAGTAATTTGCTCATGCTGTGTCAGCGCACCTCAGTGCAAGGTCAGACAGCGTCCTTGGGCTCCACCTGCTGGTCAGCTGGCATCACAGCGTCCACGCTCTCTGTTCTAAATCATATGCAGCAAGTAATGCCTGTTTAAATTATTTGGCAAGTGAAAGGCAATCACATATACTTCTTGAAATAGCAAAATCTGATGCAGACAAAAAATTACCTTCAGCAGCACTCACCATACTTCAATTCCATTGAAAGTAAAATCCAATTACTAATAGTATGTGCTTGGAACATGCGTGTATGGGAGGATTTATGTATAATCTCCTGGGGAAGTAGCCTCTCAAATAATATAATTACGCCTTTGAGCTATAGTATTATGTATGTGTGTATGCGTGTGTGTCTAATGATTTTTACTACCCCCATTCTGTCTGTATATAGAGTTAATTTCGTTCAAAGATGCTGGAATCAGTGGGATGTTGACTCCATCAATGTGGTTTTACAGACAGATAGAAATCATAAATAACTTGGAATTACGGCAACACAGCTTGCTTTCTGCACTGGAGCTGATACATCCATTGTGTGTCTTTATGTATAATTTCTAACATGAAAGAAGCTTTGCTAGGCCCTCAGGATCCTGAAGAAAGCCTGTTGATTTCTCCAACAATAAAGCTTGAAGCAATCATTTGTTGTTGTTTTTGGAATTAAGATGCCCTCCTAATTTTTCTGATTATATTTCTCTTCATAACAGTAACAAAAACATCAATTTAAAAAACTGTTTATTTAAAATAAGAGATGTACTTCTCTTATTATTTTAAAATATTTTGTGGGAATTTTCAACCACTCACCAAAGTATAAATTCCTATGTACCTGTTACCCCACTTTAATAATTATCAACATTTATAATTCACTCAAAATAAGTAGCTGTTACAAATTCTTGTAAAAGGATTACTCTTCTGTGCTTATGTGCTTTAATAACAGGGTAGGAAAAAAAATAAATGCTATGTCTTGGCTAGTGACTGTTTTGGACCACTGCACACTTTGTTCGGAGAGGCAAATTCTTAGAGTAGAGGATTCTCAGGGGAAGGAAGTAAATTCCTAAGAATTGGAGGACTACCTGGCCATATATGGCTGTTAACGTCATTTTTTTTTTCATTTCCAAAGTAAAATCGTGTACAGAAAATATATTCTATAGCAGGTTACTTTTTCTTTATTACTGTAAATTTGAGCCAGAAGAAAGGTTTCTTTCATTGCTCATGATGAATGTAGGGGTGCAGCTTGGACTTTCCATCTCTTCATCTCCCATCTCTGCTGCCCATTCCACACGCACTGACTCAGAATTGCCCTTTTCAGTGTTTTGAGTTTGAAAGTTAATATCTGCAACATTAAGGCTTTACTAACTGAATAGGATGGACTGGTGGTAGCTTATTGAATAAAGAAAAGGAATGGTTAATCCTAATCGCATCAGGTAGCAAGATCACTTTTTGAGTTATGTGTCCTGCATGTTATATGAGATCAACCAGTAGTCTCCATCTTCTACCTCCTTTCAGATTTGAACCTCTGAAATCAGCTTTGCCAAGCTAATGTTGTTAACATTAGCTCCAAAACCAATTTGTTCAATACTAACATTTCTGACTATGCCCCCTTTCTTTAGTTATTGCAAATTTTAAATATCAGACTCTCCTTTTAACCGTGTTCTGAGTTTAGAAACTTCACATTTTTTTTCTATTTTATTTCTCCAAGTAAAGACCCCAAGTCTAATTTTTCCCCCTATTTTTTCTAGCAAATACATGGCTGTATAGGTATCTGGAGAATTATGCAGATTGGATGATAATTTCCCTTCATTTTCAAGAAGTCGTATGGAGAAGGTGCCCATAACTATTTTTTAAGGTGAATGTGTTTTAGTTGTGGGACCTTCTCCATGAATTCTTTAAGGCTTAAACTGAAATGTAAAGTTCTCTAAATCATGGTTTCCTGTGATGGTGCTGTTTTTCTTTGTGGCTTTCCTCTATGACCCTGGTCTTGGGCCAGAACCCCTTTTATCTTGTGGCTCCAATGTCCTCTAGGGCCTTGTCATCTGCTTTCAGCAACAAAGATGGAGAGAGCTGTGGGAGGAATCACCTACACCTTAATAGTCTTGCCAAAGCGCACGTCTCCTCCAGCTCCCCTGGCTACAAGGCCAAAGCTGTGTTGTTGGGTGCCCAAGAAGAAGAAAAGTTAGAGTTTTGATGAACATATAGCAGATGGCTGTACCTGATTTATGGGAGTCAGTCAATTACAAAGAAAGCTTCAAAATCACATAGGCCTCAGGAGAGTAGAGAGAAGCCCAAAGGATTGAGTTGGACTCAACCCTGGAGATGGAGCTGTGGGGTGTTTGGGTTTGTCGTTCACAGATTGCACCTGAGCTCGAAGCCGATGGGGTTGTTGGAAGCCAGATCTCAGCAGCTGAGGGGGTCCCAGCAGAGGAAGCAGTAGCAGAGAAGGCGGCTCTCCCTGCTGAGGAAGGAGTAAGTTCAGAGGAGGCCAAAACTGACACTGAAACCGCGGAGGCTGAAGATGGTGACAGACCTCTCCCAGGAGAAACGGAAGCAGCAGCGCCTCAGGTGAGAGTCCACATGAAGTGGAGGTTGTGGGAAGATGGTACCAGTCAGAACGCCCTATCTCTTGGTTTACAGTGATAACAGCTTTTGGATGTAGAATTGGTTTGTTGCCCCTTTCCACCCCAAATTTACTGACTCTCGGGAAGAGTGGCCCCGGCTCCTCTCAATGTCAGCATCACAAGGTTTCATGCTGGTCACCTGTGCCTGTGGCTCACATCACTGCCAGGCAGACTACAGATGGGGAAAAGAAAACAAGGGGACACAGTGATGGAGAAAAGGAGTAAAGCTCAGAGGATGCGTAGGATGAGGATAGAGGGAGAAGCAAGAAGATGTGATAGAATGACGGCTGTTCTGAATTGTTTAAGTTGGATTTTGAATTTGGTGGATTTGAATAGGTGGCGGTCAGGTGTGGCACGATGGCCAACAGAGATAATGATGCATGAGCAAAGCATTCATTCCTCACTGGTCCCAGGGGGAGGGGGACGCCACTTGGAGTTGACAGGAAGTGCGGTCGGCTCAAGTGACTCACCTGGCAGATGGGGAGCACACAGGTAGAGCGGAAGGGACCCGTGGGCTTATGCTTTTATTTTGTTTCGGGGGTTAAGGTTAGTAGATTTCTCGTGGGAGTCACAGATCGGTTAGTTTAAAACAAAAGTGCTAGGAAAGGAACAGGGACTGGGGGTTCTAGGGCAGTAGGAGGAGTAGCTTAAAATTTGGAGCCAACTGTGTGTTTTGAGTGAGGTGACTATGGGACGTGGGTGGAGGCTGCAGATGTGGGTTTGGGTTTTGGCAGAGTTTATGCTCCAGGACTGGAAAACTGTTTATTAACTAGGCCAGAGGCCAGTGTGGAGGCAAGTGGCTTAGCCAAAGTCCGATGGATGCCCAGGGAGTACACAAAATATTGAAAGGACAACACGGCTGTTGGGTGGACTAATAGGGAAAATACCCATAAAACAGAGAATGCAGTGTTAGTGGTTGAATCATCTTGCCATTTTTACTGTTTTGGGGTTGCTATTTTTATTAGAGTGTCCCAGTTCACCATTAGGTCTATCCCTACGTTGAACTTTCAAAAGGGACATGGGCCACTGGATACACATATGAAGTTGGAGTTTACCCTTTACCCCTGCCTGCCTACAAGGGAGGCAGCGCCTCACCTCTCACAGCAGCATTCGAAGGTGACAAAGCCAGATGCTCTTTGACTGTGGGAGCCCCAGACCCAGGTCCAGTGAACGGACACCTCTGCTTCAGCCCACTGTCTGCTTCCCCTCTCTTGTGGCAGGTGACAATGATGAGTGGACTTCAGGTTATGCTTTCCTTTCTCTTGAGTTTTTTACTCATAAGAAACTTCCAAAAATCTCTAGGGTTATTTAAAGCTGGAATCCTAGTTATCCCTTTTATCCCGTTAGAGAAACAGCAGATAACAGTGGTACTTGGATTAGTAACTCAAAAGAATGTGCTTTAGCTCCCTTAGATTTTCTTGTCACAATGCCAGGAGTATTTTGTGTTTATTGGTGCACTTGTTGAAAGAGTGCATTATTTTCTCCTAATGGAAGAATGGAAGTGGTTATGTGCACCGGTATCCTAGGTAATGCTGACCTTGATCTGAAATGCAGTAAGCATTTGGACTTCCATTGCACTAGTCAAACTCCTCTCCTTGCTTATCTTCGTGAAAACAAAATAAAATAAAATAAAATAAAAGGCAGGTCTCCTATCCACCCGCCTCTGCAGTAGAGTTCTTGCAGGCTGGGGTGGGCTTGTTGGCCTTCAAGAAGTGACTGTAGCATGTGTTCTAATGATACTCAAGAAACAAAGGACTAGTAGATTATGTCTAAATACAAGCTAGATATTTGAACCCAGTGAATACAGTTTCAGGCTGTTCAGGAGTCCAGGCAGGCTCTGGGAAAAGGAATCAAAGGAGCTTAAATGTTGCCTTCAAATAAGCGTCCGCACACAGCTGGACAAGAATGGACCACTGCACCAATGAGACCAGTGGGCTTTGTCCTGAAATCCTATTACATTCCTTTCCAGGATTGTCTTTCATCCACTCACCTTCAGTCTCTTGTCCATTTCCTCAGTTTCCTCAGGAGCCTTACTCTTACCTAGCTGCATAATTGATCAAAGATCCAGAAAATTAGCCCTCTAAGGTTTTGGCACTTACGAGTTAAAAGGGCAGCCATCCTGATGGAAGGTTCTGCAAGGCAGAGGCCCGAAGGCTGCCAAGAGCAAGCCGTGTTCAGGGAGCAACGAGGCAGTGAGTGCCGGAGGGGAGGTTGAGGCAGGTCACAGAGGACCTGATGTCCAGTGTCCCAGACCTGCCTCAGTAATACTGGTTTTCCTTTCCCAGGAGAAGGTCATTCCTTCCGTAGTCATAGAGCCCGCCTCCAACCACGAAGGGGAGGGAGAACATGAAGTCATCGTGGGTGCCGAAGCCCAGGAAGCACCCGAAGTGGCGGCTCCTCTGGGCCCGGCCAGTGAGACCCCCGCCCTGGCCACAGAGGGGAAGACCCCAGAGGAGCCTCAGCCCGCACCTTTGGCACCGGCTGCAGATGCTGATCAAGTGGTACCTGCCGGTGACGCCACGCAGGAGTTGCCTCCCGGCTTTCTCTATAAGGTCATTTTGTGTCTGTTACTTTTCCTGAATCTCATAGCCACTGCTCCTCCCTTTGCTTGGAGTCCCTTTTGTTCAAACCTTTGGTTCTCAGATTTTTGCTTTCACTTCTTTGGAACAGGTATTTTTTTCCCCCTGTCTTGCTTTCCCCTTTATGTCTGAAGATCACGTGGTAGAATGGCAGGATTTCCAGGCTGCCGGCCAAGGAGGAACTACAGCAGCGTCTTATTTTGATGAATGGAGGAAGGGTGACCACTGAGGAAGTGCTGTGCCCCAGGGGAGGGGATGAGCTTATCTCCCCCACCCTCTGGGCTCCCCAGCACTTTGTGGATGCCTCAGCCTTGCACCCATACCAAGCTTTGAAACTGGGACCCCTGGGACCGTTGCTCTGCTCTCCACCTGGGAGATCTACCTTTGGAGGGCGGGACACACAAATTATTTGGTCTTCAAGCACCAGCACCTTCAAGGAGTAAGGGGCCTGTCAGTATCTTTAAAATAGGGGAATATGGGAAACGGACTTTGGCCCAGTGGTTAGGGCGTCCGTCTACCATATGGGAGGTCCGCGGTTCAAACCCCGGGCCTCCTTGACCCGTGTGGAGCTGGCCATGCGCAGTGCTGATGTGCGCAAGGAGTGCCGTGCCACGCAAGGGTGTCCCCCGCGTGCGGGAGCCCCCACGCGCAAGGAGTGCGCCCGTGAGGAAAGCCGCCCAGCGTGAAAAGAAAGAGCAGCCTGCCCAGGAATGGCGCCGCCCACACTTCCCGTGCCGCTGACGACAACAGAAGCGGACAGAGAAACAAGACGCAGCAAATAGACACCAAGAACAGACAACCAGGGGAGGGGGGGAAATTAAATAAATAAATAAATCTTTAAAAAAAAAAAACAAAAATAAAATAGGGGAATAAATATGTGAATGGTCCTCAGAGAGGCTGAGGAAAGAGGTCTAAATGAACCAGGAGAAAGTTTTGCTCTGAGAGGCCATCAAATAGTTACTTAGAGCCTTCAAAAACAGAAGGGATCGGATCTTCCAACAGCAAACAAACAGAACAAGGAATAATTACAATATTGGTTTAAACCACATGCTAAAGGAGATCATCCTCCCCAATAAAATGCGTTTGGGATTTTTCCGCCTCATAGTTTGATTTTATATTTCAGGGTTTGCATTTCAATTTGTATATGTTTGTTGGTTGTGGGGGTGTGAATAGTAATCGACACTCTCTTTTACTTCTCCCTCTGTCTGCTCATTAGAAAGTAACTGCTACCTGCTACCTTAAATGGGATTTGGGGTGTGTATATTGATTTAAGAATGAATTCATGTGTGAAAAAATGTGTAGTGAGAGCAGTGTAAAAAGACTATAATAAAGCACCAATGATAACAAAATGTGGATCTCTAAATAATAAGATGGATTCAATTTTTAATTAATGAGCTATTCTTCAGCTATTGCAGAAGGTCTTGCATTACAAAATACACACCCAAATGGCCTTGTATCAGTCTGTAAGAATGGGGTGTATTAAGTAAACAGAGAATAAGATTTTCTTTCTTTATTTTCTTCTACTTTGGGGTATAGTGCATTTTTTAATCTTTTTGTGTTTCTAAGGATGCCTGCTTATAATCAGGTTGGGAGATGTGACTTTACCTCTTCTCCTTTTCTTTCTATAATTAATCAGTTATTTAAAAATGCTTTGCAGGTGGAAACGCTTCATGATTTTGAGGCTGCAAATTCTGATGAGCTTACCTTACATAGGGGTGATGTGGTGCTAGTGGTCCCATCGGATTCGGAAGCTGACCAGGTAAAGGGGGAGATGGGAGGATGCTGCAGCTCAACTAGTTTTTCCTGAAGGTCATTGGACACTGATTTCCTGAAGATGTTTCTATTTTCTGAGATGCTGCAAGCTAATTGTGACAATGGCTTTTAACCACAGCACAGCATTCACTGTTGGACTTCAGAAAACTTTAAGGAATGCTGCTACATTGTTGCTTTTTTCCTTTTTTATAATATACTTTTTAATTTTTTTAAATAAAATGGATACTTAGATTACATAAATGTTACATAAAAAATGTGGGGGATTCCCATATGCCCCACTCTCTACCCCTCACACATTTTCCCATATTAACAACATCCTTCATTAGTGTGGTACATTTGTTACAATTGATGAACATATTTTGGAGCATTGCCACTAAGCATGCATTGTACTTTACACTCTCATGCACAATTTCTGTAAGTTATGGCAAGCTATATAATGGCCTGTATCATTGTAATGTCATTCAGGACAATTCCCAAGTCCTGAAAATGCCCCCATATTATACCTATTTTTCCCTCTCCCTCCCCTGAGAACCTCTAGTGGCCACTGCCTCCACATCAATGCTAACAGTCCTTCCATTGGTAGAATCACAGTAAGTCTATAGTAGAATAACAGTAAGTCTACTCTAGTCCACTGTTCATTCCCCAATCCTGAGGATTCTGGGATGGTGATGTCCACTTCTCCTCTAATTGAGAAGGGGCTTAGATCCCATGGGGCAGATGGATGGGACTGTCTTGCTTGCAGTTGCAGGGATGGTTGCTGTCCATCATCATCTCCTTGGTAGTTGTCCTGGGGAAGTCCAATGAACTGGAGAGTAGTTGTTACAATGCTGTTGAGATGGAAAGTCTGAAGATTTAAGTCTCCTGAATATACACCTATCAACTCTTGTACTATCTGTAGGTTCAAATAGAGGGACAGAAGAGTCATGTGTAGGGAAACCACAACTGAGTCCGACTCTGTCACACCAGAGAGCATAAATTCCAAAGTAAGGCCTGCTGGTAGGGCACCAAACTCCTGAGCTGTCTGCCCTGCCTGTAGTGTGTCGTGTCTGGGTATATCCAGAGAGTCCTCAGAAGGCCCACTATTTGAGGCAGTGTTTACTCTGGCAGTCAATGGGATCCTGTTGAGTCATGCATAAGCTAAACCTCTGGAATGACCTCCTGACTCACTTTGAAGTCTCTTAGCCATGTAAATTCATTTGTCTTTACCCTTTTCCCCTTTTG
Organism: Dasypus novemcinctus; assembly: GCF_030445035.2. Taxonomy (NCBI): domain Eukaryota; kingdom Metazoa; phylum Chordata; class Mammalia; order Cingulata; family Dasypodidae; genus Dasypus; species Dasypus novemcinctus. The sequence continues at coordinate 20,026,235 of NC_080677.1, forward strand.
GTCAAGGTATTTTTCCTGTTGCATTGCTAGTTGATGCTTGGTAGTAATCCCTTGGTGCCAGGGAGGCTCATCCCCGGAAGTCATGTCCCATGCTGGGGGATAGGTAATGCTTTTATATGCTGAGTTTGGCTTATGGGGATGTAGGAGGGGAACCCTTTCCAGCTGCCACAGGGGCTTGGTAACTCATGTTTGCCATTTCAGCTTCTTCATCTTTCTGTCCCTCCCAGGAGTTGTATGGCACTGTCCTAGTGTGCTGAACCCCAAAACAGGTCCCTTGGACAGCTTTTGGCTCTTTCTCTGTTGTTTTTGTAAGAGCATTAAGCACTACCTATTAGTCCATCACCATCTTCCCACAATCCCTATAAAATGGGAATCTGTTCTTTTTATAGATATTTATTTTTCTCTGGTAGTCAGATTGGATAATTTCTATTGGTCTGTCTTCAAGTGCATTGCCACTTTCTCCTGGCACTTTCAATCTGTCATTAAACCCATGCAGTGACCGTTTCATTTCAGGCATACTTTTACAGTTCTCTAATTTCCTGTTCTTTATACAGTTTCACTTTTCTGCTGAGATTTCTCATCTCTTCTCTCATTATCATCTTTCACTTTAAATACTTGAGCACATTTATCATGGGGGTTTTAAATTTCTTACTGGTGATTCCAAAAGGTGGGTCATCTTAGGTCATATTCTTAATGATTCCTTTTTTCCTTTGGATCACATTTTTCTGGTTTTTTTTTTCCCCGTATTTAATATTTCTGTTGATAATAGGTACCATAGATATATATTGTGAACATTATGGATTCTGTTTCCTATCTCTGAAATTCATTTACTTTTATTAGTCATTTAAGTTACTGGATAATTACCTTGAATACATTGAAGTTTGTTTTATACTTTGTTAGTGTGGATCTGTTTCCATCTTGCCTTTAGTCTTAATGTACATTCTTAGTACTCGGACATTGTCTCTACACTAAAACATGGCCCTTCTGTGATTTCAATAGGAAGTCTGAGGAGTTAATCAAGCCCCTCTCTCTTAGTGGGATTCAAACTCTGTCTCCCCTGCACTGGGCAGTGCTTAAATCTCTACTAACCTTTTTCAACCTTCCTGCTGTTGCTTTCTCCCAAGCTCCTTGGAGGATTCCTTATTCATATGCAATTTGGAGGTCAACCAAGGATTTCAGCCAAGGATTTCAGGGAATGTTTTCTGCCTCTTTGGGAACCTTCTCTTTGACTCCTTCTTTTCAGGATCTTCCCCATCAATGTACAGTTGCTCTGGCACCTCTTGGCAACAAGACAGTTACTTTCTTCTTGAGTTCTTGCTGTCCTGCCTCACTCAGACTGAGGCGACTCCTTAGCAGAAAAACCAAATTGGCATAGATCTTACCCAGTGAAGTTCCCTACTTTCAGGGGTCAAATACTCTGCAATTTTGGCCTGCTTTTGGTCCCTCTCCAGTGCCTTCAAAAAGTTGTTATATATATATAAACCCACTATATACAATTCTATTTTCTATTTTCTATTTTATTTTTTATAGCAAATGGTTGTGTGTATATGTGTGTATGTACACACACATACTTAGGTATAGAAACACATATACCTCATATGGATATATATCGATATTCCAGTGTTTATGATTGTTATCTGTAGAAGCATTAGCGTGATACAAGTATTCTACCATTACCAAAACCAGATGTCTTGTCTACCCCATATTTTCTACAATTAAAATTTAATTTTGTATGTTTTCCTCAGCTGAAGATTGATATTGGCTAATATTCTTCACCTTACGATCTAAGTTGCATTTCAGAATTATGTGTTGTAATATATTTGACAATGGATTTATGCCAGATCTTCACTTGTTTTTTCTTTATTGAGAGTTTTTAAATGCTTGATTCTGTTTGGCTCCATTAGATTTTTCACTCACTGTAAATTAAGTCCATTTTAGACAACTGTGGGGAAAAATGACCTTTCACATGTTTACTAGAGGTTTAGAAAAAACTTTATCATATTTTACTTTAAGTACATTTTTGTCCTTCACATATATAACATTGTACTTTTAAAGAGGGCATTTTTCCTCATTGGCTAGGATATTATCAGTTATTTTATGGAATCATTTTTTTCCTCAGTGGTTTTTTTCTGCCTTTCAAAAATTGGCCTGTCTAAATGCTTATATTTCTTGTCTGCACAGAAGCATCAATTTATAGTCTTAGATTATATCAAAAGGGAATACATTCAACTTCTTAATTTTTGAGACCTCATTTTATCTGATGTACTTGAACTACAATTGGGGATTGGGTCAGATCAAAACCATTCTCGTCTTAAGTGGCATCTCTTTCCTGTATTTCCTTAACATAATAAAAATGGTCATTTCCCTCTTTCCCACATCTATGATTTGTATGTTTTGTGTTCCTCCCAGATAGACTGCTTATCATCAGCAGCCCGGCGGCAGGCAGTGACCTCCGCTTCTGTTTCAAGTATCATCTCTTGTGCTGTGTGACCATACACGAATGGTTCTTTAGCCTTCTTCATTTTAGCTTGGCACACCTAGATTATGAGAAATAATCTATAAGAACATAGGAATGTCTCCTACAAGAATGTCATGACATCAGATTGTGCTCTATAGTTTATAGACATGTGAAAGATTAGGCATTATAACAACAACAACGACGGGATATCAGCCAGCACATACCTAGCTGTTAGTATTTGATAGACTCTGTACAGCATAGAGTGGTTTATTTGGATTACATGATGGGAGCTAGGGGACAGAATTTCTCTTATAAACCGGTGGTTCAGGATGAAGTAAAAGACCCTTTCATGGCCTCACACTGACCACACTCAAATCCAAGTTTCCTCGAGTCTTTTTTTCACTGTGACTCACAGGACAGGAAACTTGCATGTGCCTGGTTTTCAGATGGGATCCCACTCTTTGTACCGTCTATAATTTGAATCCTTTCCCCCTCCCTTAAGGAGTCCTGTCATAACCCAGCTAGAGTCTACTAACTATACTTTATGCAAAACTATAATATTAATTTTAACATTCAGTTAAATGGACTTTATACAGAAAACAACTCAATTCAACTGTTGTTCTTTAATATTTATGTTGTATTGACTTACCTGAGACATGCCTTCCCACGAATCACAGCACAGCAGTCTACGCGGGATGTGTCATGGTGAAGAACCACACGTGAATTTGACAAGTTATTTGGCAATATGGATTTTTTTCGAGTAGTTGGCAGGATCCTGAAAGCCCTGTGTTTGCCTTGCAGGATGCGGGCTGGCTGGTAGGAGTGAAGGAGTCAGACTGGCTTCAGTACAGGGACCTTGCCACCCACAAAGGCCTCTTTCCAGAGAACTTCACCCGGCGCCTCGATTAGGGCCACAAGCATTGCCGGAAGAGTTGGGCTGCTGGGATTTTAAACCTCCGTGAAAACCTGAAGAGTTCACTTTTGCTATTATATTAACGATTTACGGACTGATGCCAGACAACAGACAAAGCTTGGAGAGACATATGAAAGGAGCATGTGTGCAAAAAAAAAAAAAATGTAAAAGAAAAAAAAAAGGAGAAAGTCCTCACTCACCCCCCACGTTATCGATAAAAGGTTTGTGCTTTGTTCGAGCTGTGGTGACCTTGTACTTGATCCCCTCCCACCAGGTCTGAATTAGCCTTCTCCTGACCAGAACCTTAATTTCTCTGCCCCAAGTGTATGGTATTGAGTGGCTGCCCTGCAGAAGATGTGATGAATTATCCTGTAGTACGAGGTTATCTTGTTCCCCATGCCGGTGTGAGCACGTGCTCGCTCTGTCTCCCTTTCAGGTTTACTGTGTTTAAAAGACAAAAAACCGCTGCAAAAGTTTTCAGTGTTCCTTTCCAACACACCTATCTATTTATCTATATATCTGTATATGCACACACAGTCACTCGAGCTAGTTCCCATGACTGCTGGCTCTATGTGTATGCAGAAGTCTACATATGCATAGGTGCATTATTCTCTCCTTTCCATTGTACATGCATTGCTCTTCTGTCCGGCATTACAATTGCAGTTTTGCCTCAAGGCAAAACCAGCCATCCCATTGCCAAAACGGTTGACAGTATCTGTGTTTGCAGTGTGCATTTTCTGGATGAGATGACAAATCGCAAGCAAAGCGGTTTTTCCCTTTGGAGAAAGCAGAGCCTAAAAAGCTAGATCCAGCTGCTGGGTCTGGATGTAGACTGGTTGGGATGAGCAGTTAAGTAGTCTTAACTACTGTTTTCCTGAGATTGGCTAGATGTACCCCCGAAAAAGCACTATTTTAAAAAAAAGCTCCTATATATTTCCACCTCCTTATATTTATGCAACTCATCTTCACAGATCGTCCTAAAATAAGATAGGTGGTGTATGCTGTATCAACGAATGATCTGTAACAATTATGTTTTCAGTGTTGTGTCATTCCAAATAAACCTTTGGTAATCTCCAAAAATTAGCCTAATTCCTTCTTATGGGTCATTTTATTCGAAAGCTTGTTTCAGTCAGGTGCCGTACTTGAAACTGTTTCTGTTAGAGTTGTTATTTGTGCAGAAATATGCTTGCTTTCCCACTGAGGATGTGCTCCACAGCCCTGCCTCCTTCCCACCCACTGCTCCTTCATCCAGTCATTGCTGGGTGCCTCGGTGTCCCTGAGATCCAGCAATTACTAGAGCACAAATAACAGCTACAGAGGGAGGCCCTTTGGACACGGAATCTGTGTATAACTGAAAATCTTATTACCTTCATAATCAGCAGTTTCTTCTCACACCAGCATCATTTTCTTGGTCACTTTTCTTTCTGGCATGTTTGTGTCTGTAGGTACATTAAAAAAAAAAAAGATGGAATAGGAGAGTCAATTCATTGAGCCATTGTTTATAGAAAACAGCTCTCAAAGCTGAAACCATTCATTTGATTTAAGATGCTTTTCTGCTTCTGTAATTCTGTATGCAATGCAAGTGGATCAAGAATGTACATTATTAGACTTTTAAATTTTGCATGTATTTCTGATTCACTGTTTGAATTCTCCTGGTGGGTTACAGACTTTGATGTTTTAAGTGTTAATGGGAAAACAGCTATTCTTGACCCAGGATTTTTCCAGGGGTTCATTTACAGGGAAGCTGGGTCATCATAAATGCTAGTCTAGGACAAGAAAATAGCATGTCCCTGCTATTTGGCAAATAAAATGCAACCGTGCAAAATTTATAATAGAAAGCGATTTCCTGACATTCTGGGTACGCAGGGGATGTTAAAAGCGGAGACTGATAAATGAGTTGTAATAATAAAATATACCTGATGTGCCATAAAGATAATTGTCACAACTCCTGGAGCAGTTAGTTCCTCTGAACTCGCTCATGCTCCTCCCCAAGGCAGCTTTTGAAGTGTACCCTTCGGTAGGACATGCCCAGATACCTGACAAGTTTAGCCCATCCCTGCCACCGTGTCACGCTCCTAGATGAATTTTAACAAGATCTTCCAAAACGACAAGTTTCTAATCTGCTATTTTGTTCTAACCTGCAACTGTTGGATTTTTAATACCAAATAAAAGTAATTAGATTTTCTGTACCTGGAGTTTTCAAGATCCACGAATTCCCAATTCCTGAAAAGAAAGGGATAGGAGGGGCCAGGGAGTGGATAATAGTGTTCTCCAGAAATGCCCAGGGAGATGGCATGGGCATTCTTTTTCCTTTCCATGGATTTTCCAGTGATGTGTGAATAATGTCAAGGGCTTCCGGTGTTTACTGGTGTAGAGGTTCTTTCCGCATTCCTTTCTCCGTCTTGAATTAGACTCGAATGCTCAGGTCACCAACCCCTCCTGGGCACATCACTTGGTCAAGTTTGCAGTTACGTTTTATTCTGAATGGCCTTGGCCTGGGAAGCCCTATCTGAGTCTTCTCTCTGCACTGAAATTCCTCCTAAGAAACCAGGGGCACGTGGACCTTCAAATAGTTATGAAATGGTCATGCCAAGAAAGTCCATGGTTCTTATAAAACAGACTTACCTGTCTTGCCATGTATCCCCCTCACTTAAACCTGAGTGATATGAATAATTGCAAAGCAAAGTCCTCCGATCATTGAATTTTTCATGCTGTGTCAGCATAGCAAGGGCTCCTGGGCCACGGGAGGTCGTCGCATTGCTGCAGCCATGACCGGCTCTTTCTGACAAAGCTGGAGAGCTTTTGAGTAGGAACTCCATGTCCCAAAGCTGAACCCTCATTCTGTCACTATTAGATTATTAGAAAGATTCCAGCCTGACCCCATGGCTCTCTGATGACTTGTTCAAAGAAAGGCCTTTGGAAAACTGCACAAGTTATGAGAAATTAATAAAAGATGACTGAAGCCCAGTGCTCTATTTCATGCAGACACAGAACACCTTGAAGCCTTAGAAATAGACTTGACTTGCTCGTCCAGGACTCCACTACGCTTTTCAAAGGAGCCCAAGCTGCCTTCTGGTTTTCATTTGGAACCCAAATAAATGTTTATTTAAAACGTTATAAACAATGTGCCAAATCTTGAAGATGAGCTCACTGCATAGTTCTTTGGCATGATGGTGTAGCTACTCACTTCCAAGTGTGTCACCTCTTTCCAGGACTTGAATAAAATGGAATCTGGTAGCCGCATGGAGAAGATGATGGTGATATTCTCTTGGCAAACTTAGAACATGGAGAGCCACACGATTCTATTACTCCTCGACCTCTATCTGTCTTAGACCTCTTTTGTGATTATCCTGTCATTCAATGCCAGACTAAGATGTACACTGACCCTGGCTGTCCACAGGCAGCGAGGCACAAGCAAGGGTATGATAAATTGTTCCTAAAAGCCAAATAAAATTTAATGCTTGAATAAGCTGAATAGTCCTTCCAAATATTTTGTGATTCACTAGTTATACTTTTTTAAGGTTGTGTTATGCCAGCACATACTGACCTTTTTCAGTTTAAAGGTAATTGAGATATAACCCTTAAATTTCTGCAAATTGAGAAGAAGGCTAGGCACCTTGAAGCTCAGTCCAAGGATATCTAGACTTTCTCTTGGTTTCTTAAAATCCAAATTCCTGTGATCTCAGGCCAAACACTCAGTTAGTCTTATCCTCGGGGGTTGGATCCAAGTTGTATACTTAGTGCTTCTCCCAGCACAGGGGATGTGGCTAGCTCTGGAGAAATACTTCCTGATACATTCTAACGCAATATAAAACCAATCTGACTCAGGAACACCTTGTTCGTAAGCACATTTCCATGAGCATGTTATCCTATACCCTCACCAAATATTAAACAAATATTAAGCTCTGTTTTTATACTGTTGTATCTGCTCTGCAAAATAACCTACCAGTGACCATCAAACTTTTTCCGTGGCATCTGATAATGCTACCGAACTTCTCCAAACTCTCCCTAAGATTCCAATTAAATGTTGCTCCTTTTCCTACTTCTCTGGTTGTTCCTTTGCTGTCACCTTTACTAAATTATCTTTCTCCTCCCAGTGGGCAGAGTAGGGATGGGTTGGAGGGTTGGGGATTGTCGATCTCTGTCCCTCAGTTCATATTTAAGCTGTCCAAGGAATGTTGCGTCTGGAGCGCTGTATCATTGTTTCCATGTCCTCGTGACCATTTATCCATCAGACGATCATCAAGCTCCAAGTCTCCGTTACTGTGCACTGGGACCACAGTTAATGAGATGTAGTCCTAGCCCTCAGGGAACTTCTTTCTGAACTCCACTATAGCCTACCACTCCAGGATTCCCCTCTTCTCCCAAATCCTAGGCCTAGAAACTTTGGAGCTTTCTTTTGTGCTTCCCTTTCTAGATTACAAATACCTACCATTGTTCCTTGCCTCCAAATATCATGCAATCTTTCATTTTAATCTCTATTATCTAACCAAGAAGTGGTCCTCATCACTGCCAAGGAAGATGATATTGATACTTATCTTCTATCTTCCCTTCTTCCTCTTGCCTCCCTTCAATCCATTTGACATAATTGACACTGTCACACATTCCCCTCCACTCCCCCCCTCCTTCCCCTCCCCCAAACATCCACACACATTATACTGGGCACCCATGGGGGAGGGGGAATGCAGACTGAAAGCAAAAAGATTAAATAACATAAAACTTTGTAACATGACTGGCCTAATTAATGATAACAGTGTGCCATGTGCTGAGAGATATGACAGAAAACTGAAGGTAAAAAAAAAAAATTTAAACACCAAGCAAAGAGAAACAGAAAGAAATCAGAGAATATATGCCATAAAGACATTCGGATGGTCTTAGTTCCAGGATAACCCATCAAAACCTCCTCTTTAAGCTTTGCAATTTAATTTTAGACAACCATAGCCTGCCCAGCTCCAAGAATGGTTTCAATTAGCCAGTTCAGGTCAGGGTAACCTCGAGGGAGACTGCTGATTTTCTTCAGTGATCTGTGGAAATTAGACCTTTTTCTTCATCAGGGAAAATCAGGACACGCCGGCTGCCAACCAGCTAACTGACCGTGACCTGAGTGTTGACCCAGGGATTGGCCCCACTTGCAAGGCTCCTTCCTCTCCAAGATGATAAAAGCAAACTAGAAGAGAGCATGCAACTGCATTTAGAACCCTGCACTCAGGCATCAACAGAAGCCCTCACGGAACTCGGGGATATGAAAACCAGAGTGGGATGAGGTTTTATTTTTCCCAACCATAGGCAACTGCATGTCCTTCAGAGACAAAGTATATTAAGTATGTTGTTGAAAATCCCTGTGACCAGAGGATGAGCACAACACTTTAAAATGATAAATACATAAAGTTAAAGCAGAGCGGGGTGGGACAAACTTACAGGTGGCAATTTCTAAGTATCTCCAAGGGAATTCTATTTTGTAGGCAATATTTATATTTAGTAAGGATCTTTTCTTTTAATTTCCAGCCAGGGCCAGAACCCATTACCTCTAAGATTCACACAGTTCAGCCTCTTGGTTTTGTGTACATTCACCTGTGTATGTGTGTGTGTGTGTGCATGTGTGTAAGTAAATGAGTGCACTTAACCTTTCCAAGCCTTAGTGTTCTCATCTTTCTTTATGGGGATTTTGGAGCATTGCCTATACCAGGAATAAATGAGCTAGAGTCATGTTGAGTCCGTTTAGAAGTGAGCTGGGTGGTGGAGGCACTGGCTTTCCGTTTGCTTACCGGAATCTTAGCAAATGATTTGTTTTCATCAAGGAACCTACTCAGAATAGGATTTTTCAAGAGCAGTGTCATGTCAAGGGGAAGCAAGCAACAGGCATTCTAAGCTTCTGTTTTTCATTCTACCACATTTGTTATTTCAGTATCTGGAGTATTGATTCAATTCAGAAGTACAAATTCTTAAAACTGGAAGAGAACAAACAAATCAACCACCCCTCTCATTTGAAGGCTGGAGAAACGGGGGTCTTGCGCAGAGGAATCTCTTGCCTAAAACTACCCAGCACGTTTGAAGTGGAATTGGAAAAATGGGTTGCCCTGCTTGTATTTCGGAACCCTTTCCATTCACTGAGTCATTGCTCTTAATAAACATTACTTGGGCTCCAGTTTAAGGGAATATAACGAATGGCATACCAACAATGGCCAGAAGGGGGTGGTAGAAGTTAAAATATCTAAATGCAACCAAAATACTCAACTTTTTAGGTGGGAAGCACAGAGTTGAAAACATCACATTTTGTATGAAAAGAAAACAGCCTGATGAAGACAAAAATTAATCCCCATGTTATAATTACCCAAGCGGATCACTTAGTGCACGGACTCTGAAGACTGACAGTCTTAGTTCAAATTCTGGGTATGCTCTTTATTAGCTAGGCAACTCCACATAAGCTTCCATTTCATCTGCAAAATGGGGATAAGTAACATCTGTTATATACAGCAAGGATGGAATAAATACGTAAAATCTCAGACATTCATTAAAGGGCATTTATTATCATTTAATGGAGCAAGGATTACCTGTTATTGCTTTAACAATATTAGTCTTTGACCGAAGGCCATCAACTATTAACTTAAAAATGCTGTAAGTTTCTACTATTTTTTTCTGCTATTGAAATTTCTACTATGATTAATTAAATAAATAATATTCAAGAATATCTTATGTTCTTTGTTTTCTGACGTCTGAGAGTTATTCTTGAGTTTCTGCAAACTTTCTCAGATTTCCCTTATGGTTCATGAGCTTTATGATTTCAAATGAAATTATATACATATATATTCCATGGACGGCGGCATGGGCTTTGGAGTTTGTTACATGTTGGTTTAAATCCAGGCTCTGCCACCTACTTCTTCTGAGCAGGTCAAATTTTTAAAAATTTAAATTCATCTGTCAAAGGTGGTTGATTCTATCTACTTTGGAGGAGTAGTATAAGGATTAAATTGTTTATAAGAATTAAATTATAATAAATATTAAATTAAATAGTTGATTTTTTTAACTTGTCACAATCCCTGGTGCATGGTAAGTGCTGGGCTTGGCGACATGTCAGTTGGCTTGTTGTTGGCAAGGGGCTGGCTGTGCAAGGTGGCCTGGGCGGGGTTGGTGAGCTCTCTTCCATGTAGTCTTTTGTCTTGCAGCAGATCAGTCTAGACGCATTCTCCTGGCCATGGTGGGGTTTCTGAGAGCCTGCAGAAGCACATAAAGTCTCTAGACTTGGAACTGGAACTCCATAACGTCCTTCCATATTCAAAAAAAAATGGGGAAATGACTGACCCTTTTAATGGAAGGATCTGTGAAGTCACATGGTAACTGGGTTCTGGAAAATTTGGAGTGAGCACATTCCGCCTTGTCTCTCCCATTGAATACATCTGCAGCTGAAGCTGAAGACTCTGAAAAACAAATGGTGGCTAGCAGTCTGGGAAAGGGAAGCATTTCTCATTTATTTTTCTCCAGTATCTCCCAACCTGGACTCAAAGGCAACTTGAACCCCAGAATTGTGCACAAGATGAGAACGGAGAAAGTGCCAAGAGAAGTTTTCTATTTTGGGGAACAGGTCTTTTTGTGTGTCAGAGAGACTGTTGGTTTTTTCGTTTGTTTGTTTTGGTTTGGGTTTTTTTTTTGGCTTTTTGTTCTTGCTCTTTTGTATTCTTACATACTCTCCCAGCCCCCAGAGAATCCCTTGTGGTAGCTAGAGCAGCAGTTGTTAGACAGGAGCCTAAATCACTTAGGGATGAGAAGCCTCCCTGATGAGAGGAAATGTTGTCCCGAGAGTGTGGATAGGCTCCTGTTGTTTCCTTTCTCTTTCACCTTTCACTGCTTGGCCCGGAGGCAGATGCAGCAGAGGGAAGCACACTGCAGAACAAGTATTCCAAAGCTCCACTTTTTAAAGACAGAGGGAGGAATGGCTGTGGATTGGAAAATGTTGAGGAAATTGCAGAGAGGAGGCAGACAAGAGAGCAATCCTATACAATGGTATTTGAACTCCTGGGTTCACCCCCTAGATGCTCATGCACATTCTAGCTCTAAACAGTCTACCAAAGGCTTTGCAAACTGAACTAGAGGATAGATCACTGCCCGGGACACAGACTGGCCCCTTAGCGCATAAACAGGACAGATCTGCAAAGATCATGAACACTGAGCTGACATTGCAACCACAGTTTACCAAATGAGATAGGAACTTGCAACCTCTAACTGGATGAATTGCCTAAAACAAACAAGAGCAAAACAAAAGCAACATTCTCCTTAGGATTAAAACTAGACCTGGAATCCCATTAACAAAATATTAAAAATGTGTGGGGTGTAATCTAGCATTACTCAGTTCATGAAGAACCAGGAATATTTTCAACATCTCACAAGGGAAAAGCCAGTCAACACATGCCAACCCTGAGAGGACACACATTGGAATTACAGGTGGAGACTTTATAGTAGTTATTATGACCATGGCTAGAAATGGAAAGAGAGGGAGTGAGATAGCAATAGAGAAGAGATATACAAATTTATAGAGAATGAATGGTAGGTAGTAGAGATAAGAGAGATATAGAGACAGAAATGGAGAAACAGGTGGAGAGAGATAGTGAGACAGAGGAGAGAGAAAGAGGAATTGAGGAGAGAGACAGATGAAAAGGCAGAGGCAGGAAAATATAAAAGGATGAATAGTGATGGGAGACATAAAAAGAAAGAAATATGGATATAGAGGTGGGGGGAGAGAAAGAGGGGAAGTAAAGATGGAAATGGGGGAGATGGAAAAATAGAATGGCAGAGAGCTGCTGTTTCATGATCATTTCATGACTGATTGGGGATTGCCTAATATTTTAATTTTGATATTTCTCCTGCATTTATTTGTTGTGATATTTCCGTCAAGAAGAACTGTCCTTTATAAACTCTGGAATCCTGCAAAAATTTATACAGGATTGGCAAGGATTAATTATTTTTCTTTTACTTCTGTTTTTAGCATAATGAGATAGTACCTTAATGAACCCCACATGTGACTTCTTTGGTATGTGTATAGGAGTATATATCAGTGGACAATGTATTTACTGTCTTAATTTTTTATAGGTGTTTTTATTTTAGTGCTTGAATTGTGCCATCTATGGCTGGTGAGAGTCATTGCAAGTTAGTGTCTCTATGTCTATATGAGCCTAATAGGACTGATGATTTCCAAGCTTTCAGAGATGACCAAGATGTCATAGTCTTATCTTATACATACCCTGCCCTAGACATGGATTAAGCCATTTCTCAGTCAAGGCCTAGTTACTTCTTTTTTTAATCAGAGATAACTTTATTTATTTGTTTGTTTATTTTATTATTTATTTCTTCCCCCCCCCCCCCCCCCATTATCTGTTCTCTGTGTCTATTTGCTGCATCTTCTTCTTTGTCTGCTTCTGTTGTCAGCGGCATGGGAATCTGTGTTTCTTTTTGTTGCGTCAACTTGTTGTGTCAGCTCTCCTTGTGTGCGGCACCATTCCTGGGCAGGCGGCACGTTCTTTCCCACTGGGTGGCTCTCCTTACAGGGCACACTCCTTGCGCGTGGGGCTCCCCTATACGGAGACACCCCTGAGTGGCACAGCACTCCTTGCGCGCATCAGCACTGCATGTGGGCCAGCTCCACACGGGTCAAGGAGGCCTGGGGTTTGAACCACGGACCTCCTATGTGGTAGGCGGACGCCCTAACCACTGGGCCAAGTCTGCTTCCCTGGTTACTTTTAAGTTACCTTCTGATGCTCATACTTCTGGATGGTTATTGTGTCCTGTTCAGTCAACTGCTAAGGAAGTATTTCTTAGAGAAAACAGATTCAAATTAAAGATCAGAGGGTTTTTAATTAAAATTTTCTGTTTTTCCTTTTGTAATTCTTTACCTTTCCACTGCAAATCTTGGTTCCTAGCATTATTAACATAAATATATATGTCTGTAAAAATATAAATACATGCCATAGTGTAATTACCATTAACAACACTAGACCTAGAGGATACAATTTAAGATTGTTTTTTCCTTTTTCTTCTTTCCCTCCCCTTCCTTTCTCTTCCCTTTTTTATTTCCCTCCCCTTCCCTTTCCTTTCTTCTCTGACTTTCTTTCTATGTTGGCTTAGGGAAAACAATAAAAAATAAATATATTTTAAAAGGCCATTTGAAATAATTTGTCTCAATCTGTTTATTCCATATTTTTGGTGTATATTTAGGTTTACTTATTTCAGTTTGTATCTTTCTTTTAGAGATAGTTTTTATTTTTCATTTTGTTTTATACTTGTTTTGTATACACAAATCATTCCCGTGTTCCAAAGTCAAAAGTATAAAATGAGGTGCATTCAGAGATTCCAGTTTCCAGTCGAATTTTCCCCTACCTCCTCTCTCCCTCACCCTAAAGGTAACAATATTTTTTTTATTAGTTCCATTGGGTTGGTGTTGTTTTTTAAACTTGATTTAGAAGAACACTTTCCATTTTAAAGAGAAATATTTTATCCACCATTATGTGCAGCTCATATGATTCCTATTTGAATTTGACATTTATTTTTGTTCTGTGGTGTTCAAATTTTTACAGTTTAATCATTTATTTTTGGCTTTTGGGTTTCATGTCTTACTTCATGCCCATACTCCAAGATTACACATAAAGGAAAGTACCTTTTTAAAAAAAATGTTTTTATTATTTTATTATTTAATGTTTGTATCATTGATATACCTTGAATTACCTTATAAGATGGTGGCCGTATAACACTAATAGTGGATATGGGCATTTGTTCTCTGCTAGTTCATGCTCCTAGAAGCCCTATTCAGTAACTTCTATTGAATTCAACAGATAAGAAATTGAGTTACAATTAAGTAACTTTCCCAAGGTCCACAGTTTGTAAGTGACAGAGATTTGAAGTACTCTTGGTCCAAAAAATGAGTTATTAATTTAATTTGCATGATCTTATCTCTAAGAGAAAGAACATTATGTCACAAGTTTATTGGTCAATCATGTTTCTCCTTTTGTCTATTATTTCTTCACTCTTCTTGTCCATTATTCTATTGGAATATTAATATTTTTATTAATGGTTGTTCAGAAACCTTATATACCATGTTGGGGATATTAACCCTTTTTATAATATGTAAAATTATTTCCCCTTTGCAGTTTATTTATTTTGGTGACTAGAAGTTATAAGGTTACTTTTAGTTAAATCTAAATCTTTAGATTTAAACTAATGGGCTCTGCTTTTGCTGTCAAGCTTAGAGAGTCCTATCTCACTGCAGCTTATATACAATCATCAACGTTAAATTCTAATGCATTTCTGTGGGCTTTTTTATACCTAAAACTTTGTTCCAACGTATTTGTGCGTATAAGGGAGAAATTCAACAGTATTTATTACAATACAGTCAGCCGATTCCCACTAGAGACTTTATCAAATAATCAATTCTTTCCTGATTTGAATGACTTCATCACACAATAAAATATTTCATATACATATGATTCCCTTTATGAATATTCTATCTTGTTCAACATATCTTATTATTACTGTGCCATTCCTATACTCATTACTATAGCCTTATAGTTTTTATACATTCTGATGGGGTTAATATTATTTTATTATATTTTTAAAAGAATTTTCGTTCCCTTTTACTGTGAGGACAGTCCTCTCCTTTCTTGTCAGTCTGCTCGATTTCTCCACCAGCAAGCCTTTCCTGCACCAGGTGCTTGCCCTTGCCTCCTGCAGGAAGACCTGGAGCCTCTGGATCTCAGCCCCGCTCAGTCCAGCGCTGCCTCAGCTTCCCTGCTTAGGCTGGACTCTCAGACAAACGGGAAGTCCCTCGAGTTTCTGGCCTTTCTCATTTCCCTGCTGAAGTTATGACAGTAGAAAATGAATTACCCGAGAGAGACAAAACAGTGATCCAAGAGGAGTATCTCAGTATTTTTTATGAACATTTTAAATACATATCCAAATATGTTTAAGAAGTAGTGGTTTATCAAAATACAGGATGCCCAGGTAAATTTGAATTTCAGATAAACATGAAATAATCCCTTACTTAAAAAAAAAAAACTATGACTGGCAAGCCTACCTGGGGGACATTTTTGACTCGAGGATCAACAGAAATCCTTGATTTGTACCTCCCTTCATTCCCCCAAAAACACAAACCTTCCTTTACGTTTAGGAAGAGTCGAAGTTAGACCAAAAAAATTGGTCATAAATTGTTTTAAAAAGCAAGTTCAGAGGTTATTCCATGTGCTGTTCATGTATGCCTCAAAATTGCTTACAGATGCATAAAGAGTAGGGGTTGAAAACAATAATGTAGTTTCCTCTCCTGGTATTGAAACATAATCCCAGGGAAGGTAGCCTGATTCAGGACTGCTCACTGTCCAGGGCAACAGGCAAGCGTGTTCTACTTATTCAAGGTTCTCCTACCCAAGATGCCTGCATCTAACTGCTTATGTATTTCTGAGCTCTCAGGGCTCCAGGCTTCTGCTCTGAGGAGAGGGCTGCTCCCAGCCTGCAGGAGAGGAAGTGGGTGGATCAGAGGTCAGGGCTCCTCCCCAGTCCTGCCCCAGCTCCCACCCCTGATGCATAAACCACTTCCTAGCCTCCTGAGACAGATTCTCAGCTTCTTCTCCCAGCTCCAACTGGTACCTCTTGTTCCAGGGCTGATTTCTTTTGTGGTAGGACTGGAGGTTTCAGAGAGAGAGATCTTCTCTCATTATCTGGTTCCCTTTCCTTCTAAGGCCCAAGAGAGCAAGGCATGCTGTGGGCTCCAGCCCTCCTTTTAGCTTTCCTGGCTCCTGGTAAGTGTGCTGCAGAGATGCCCATGGAATTTTTTATTTTTTTATGGGAAGCAGTACTCAGGAATTACTATTACCTCTTCCTTATTACTTTTTCATGTTCCCTTTGTAGCCAGTCAGACAGCTTCCAACTTGGAGTGGAGTGGGAGGACTGTCATCAAGCGGACTGGGGAATTGGCCACGATCACTTGTGATGTAGCACAAGAAAGCATCGACTATGTCCATTGGTACCGATTCCAAGAGGGGATGGTCCCCAAACGTATTCTCTACTACTCTTTGTATTACTCAAATTCTTATGTAGACCGAGGATTCACAGCAGGGAAATATGATGTTTCTAAAGTTTCAAGCAAGAGCTTCAAATTAGAGGTCCGAAATCTGGAGGAAAGTGATTCCGGTGTGTACAGTTGTGCAGCCTGGGAGTGGCACGGTGATTCAGACTTCCCCTATCCTACACTGAAAACTTACTTGTGGCTGCCAAGAACAGCCCTGTGCCACAGGAAACATGCTCTTGTCTGCTCACTTCCTGGCCCTGACTGTTTTTCTCTGAATAGTGTAAAACCCGGAGCTCAAAACCTAACCTCCACCTTTCCATCCCACCCCACTCTGAACAGCTGTAGCCTGTACCCAACACCCCTGCAGACCAAGCTAAGACCTTCAGGCCTTCCTGGTGCCAGCTGGCTGAGGGCATAGCTCTTTCAGCTCTCCCAGGGGCTGGGGAAGTCTCATGCAGTCTGCTTCCTAGGACAGACAAGGTCACCTGGAGTTGACCTGACAAGAGAGATATTTGGAGAGCCTTTTTGGAAGACTTATTGTGGGGCATCATTTATCTAGTTATTACCTAGAGATTATGGCTGGGAATGTACTTATTCTTACTCATCATTTCAATGAGAAATGATGGAATATAGCATTTGGACTTCATGAAGGCCTCAAACTGATTATTATTATTATTTTTTAATCTGATGTTTCTCCCAAGATAAACAACCAAGGTACTGCTACCATGATTGGAAATGTAGAAAACTGGTTGTGGAAAATAAGCCAACCATTGTCTTCTACTTAGAGATTCATCTTTTCATTAATACTATTTATTTATTTTCTCTATTTCTAAAGGAACTTTAGATTAAGTAAGTGTTACTATATCTTCTTTTGAGGGAATCTATCCCAGCCCCAAGCCAAAGCTATTCTGATTAAACAAGTAAATGTCTTGCCACGCCTGTTCCCCAACATAGCCACAGCCAAGCCACAAGTGGACTGAAGCTTGAGATTATTATTTTTTCTCAACAGTTTAAACTGAGACACTTGGATAAGCAATCAGATAAGGAATAGCATGTTTTTGAATCAAAAAGTCAATTGGAATTGAAATAGTGTGCATGTGAACTGAAGAGGAAGGGTTGTGGCTGCCAAAGGGAGCCAGGCCCTTGTTTAAGATTAGGAAATGTATCTACACAGAGAGAGACTGAAAATGGAGGCATTTGTAACTTCCAGGAGTGGGCATGACTACCAAGGCAAAATAGGTTCTATAGTCATTAAACAACACTCGCCTTTTAAGTAAGAGCCTCCTCTCCCATTTATATATTTATTTAGTTCTTATCAGCATCTATTTATGTATTTTTATTTTTATTCTATTAAATGGCTTATGATCCTTCAGACTTTCATCCAACAATCACCTAGGAATTCAATATAAATAAACCATGAATTCACTCCCTTGGAAAATTTGAATCTGGTAATAAAGAAGAGAGTTGGTAAAAGAGCCATGTATGGACAGTAGGTGCTATGAGAGAGGGAAGCACAAGGTGGTGCTACTAGAAAGCAACCCTGACTTCCTGGAGAAGGAAAAGCTTCTCAAAGGAGATGATGCCTGAGTTGAGCTCCAAACAATAAGCAAGAGTTAGCTTGAAATGAGGGATATACAAGCAATGTCCAGATACTGCAAATCGATCAAGAGAACTGGGTCATAGAATTCTAGGGAGAGAGTGGCTGAAGATGAGAATGGCAGGGAGGCAGTGCCACCTTACGGAGAGAGAACCTCATATCTTAAGAACTCTGGACTTTATCCTCAGATGCAGGGTATGCAGTGAAGAATTTTCAGCAGGGAAGTGACTTGATCAGATCCATCCTATAGATGTGGGTAAGTTGATTTAGAGGAGCCAAGCAAGGGGGATGCCTACGGAGAACTCCCTGGAGATGCATTAAGACAGCGATGCCTTAATCCTGACAACACATGAATAGTGAAGTGGGAAAGTAATAAGGAGGCAGCAGTGGTGGCAAGAAATTGTTAGGAAACAAAAGCCCTAACATTTGGATGTGACAAATTAGAGCAGAGAATTGTGACTGACACTCAGGTTCTGGCAAGACAAAGTAGGTAGCAATGTCTAAGGGAAGAAGGGATAGGTCTGGGTTTTTGACATTCAGTTTGAGGTCTATGCCTGACATACTCAAAAGTGTCCCATAGTCATCTGCATATGTAGATGTGGAGTTCAAAAGAAAGGTGAGGGCTAGAAATGGACATGCCATGCATTCTTTCCTACCCTGGGATTAAAGCCTATAATGAGTTAGAAACCATTCAGGAAGAGTAGGTAAAGTGAGAAGAAATCTGGAAAACAACTTTAATAGGATGCATTTAGGAAGAACAGTCGATAAAAATACTCTGGGAGATTTTAAATTTCATGAGTTAGAGTAAGAAAATCAGACAAAAAGGAAACTCAGGACTCCAGGAACAGAAAACTGTTTTAGAGAGGAGAAGCATGGTTCAGCAGAGATACAGCAATGGAGGGACAGGACATAAACTTAAAGTGGAATGGCTTCTGAGACTCCTGAAGGCGGCCAGTGGGACTGCCTGATGCAGAACATGGCAAACTGAACAGAAGTAAGCAGATTGATGAGCCAAATTTACCCACCTGATTGTGATGTGGGCTATGGTTGGGAGACTCTTTGTCTCTTCAGAGATAACCTAAACTATCTGTGACTTGTGGGTGTAGGATGATAAAAGGCTGCAGTCCTGCCAGTGGTGAGCAGGAAACAGTTTAACAATGCAAGGTCTATAAACTTTAAGTATTCAGGGGAAATGCAAAGCAAAAATGCTAAAAGCTTATGGAATGCCTGAGGTCCATGCCAAAAGCTTACCTAAGATGTGGAAATATATGCTAATTCAAGCCTATTGAGAACTGAAACAAAAGGGCCATTTGGCCTTTCCTCTCTGTATAAAAGGGACTGAAAAATCTTGTTCAGGGCTTGGGATTGAAACAGAAAGTTCCCGAGTCTGGCCAGCCATCAATAAACCATTTTTCCTTCTCAAAATCATTCCTGAGTCCTGGCCTCTCTATACTCAAATAATTGAACCTCTCTCAAATTCTACAACAATTGAAGATAAACTCTCTGTGTGCTCAATGACACTCTACACAGTCTCTACCACCCACTGTTCCATCCACCAATTTCTTTGGAGCATTCACTCTGTGGTAGGAGTGGGAGAAAAGAGAAGACCAAGGTAAGGGTATAAAGAAAGCCATGTCCACCTTCCCATTCGACAGCTCTCCAAGATCAGGTGTCATATTTTTGCCTCTTATAAAAAACTTAACTCAATGCCTTGAACATAGTAGGAAATTAATGAATGTAACTTAATAGATGAGTCATCTCAGAATTCTATGGGGGTTGTCTGTATTGTGCAGTGTGAGTTAAGTGGGAGGACATTGTATTAGCCTCTGCACATAAAGAGGGTGTACTAACAGGCGGTGAGGAGGCAAGAGAGCTGTGTGTGGAGGCCCCCATTTTACCCTCACCAATGGGAAACTTGTCTTGTTAGACTCCTCTGAGCTACAGTTTTCCGAAATGGTTCTCAGTACAGGTTCCAGGCCGCCTTGAAGGAGATCAGAGTTTATTGAGACATGCTCTCACAGTTCTCCACATTAGTTCTGGTTGCTCTCCTCCCCAAATCCTTTTAAAAGTTGTTCTTCTGCAGTGGATGAGAGCCCCCACTCCTCCATTTCCTTTCCAACACTTGTACTCTTCTTTTATTAGCCACCAGTCTGATGGGAGTAAGATGGTGTCTCTTTGTAGTTTTGATTTACATTTCCCTAATTTCTATTTTATTTGAATTACTATTTACTTTTATAAATGTTTGTTGCTATGCTACTGCTATCTATTCTTATAATTGATTATATGAAGTGTACCTAAGCTTTGCAATCTCATTTAAAATTTGTAATTTCCTTCCATCCTTTATTCTATTTAATTTACAATTTTAAAATAAAGTACTTTTTAACAGTTAAAAAAGGCATTCTCTATTTTTGTCATATGAATTTTAAATTCAAAGTTTTAAAAAATTTATTTATTTTTTCTTTTTTTCAATTCTTTTTTACTTTTAGCTTGTGTATGTGGTGTAAGTATTCTAGAACAAACTCAGCCTTCTAGTACTAAACAGCTTTGTAGAGAAACAAGACTCTAAACAGCCACCAACTATTGTGTGACTGGGATGTGCAAAGTAGCAGACAACTAGAGACATGTCATTCCATAAGTGTTCTTTGGTTCTTTATTCTTTATTTGAATTGGGAAAACACAGTTACCACCAGTTTATTTTTACACAGTTTGCTAGAAACATGATGATGGAGTGATACCCCATGCATTATCCAAATTCTCTAATTTTCAGAGAGGAGGTTTTGCATAAGTTCATATACATGATTGGCCTTATCTTTTCAGATATCCACTCTCTCACCAACAGGCTTTCTAGAAGCCCCATGTTTTATTCTTCCTTGTCAACCTCCTCAACTCATTTCATTTCATTTTCTGCAAGATAGGTATACTACATTATTCTGGGACTACTTTTATTTTAGTCAGTTTACATTATTAATTTGTTCTGATCCACTTATTTTCCCTGATAAAAAAATGGATCTTAGATTAAATGCCATTCCTTTTCCCACAGGTTAAAATATTACCTACCACATGCAGACAGACTGCAACGATATGTCCTGACTGTGCACGCGGGAGTGGTGATATTTGATGTTGTGAAAATACTTCTAAACACGGCTGCTATGATTTTGTTTTGTCCAGATGCAAATGAAATAATGATATTGTCTCAAAAAAAAAATGGCATGCATATGTTGCCCACCACTGGGACTTTCTTTCAGCAAGGTTGTTTGACACCTCCCCTTGTCTATGAACATTATCTTCTTCCTTTTACAGAAAGTTGTTAGAACTTTAGCCAAACCTGATCATCAACCGAAGGGTGAAAACAGGATCGCCTTTCAACCTGGATTTGGTGAGCCACCTTCTATGGGGACACGAGTTTCACACCCAGGCAAAGGGCCAGAGCAGAAGCTGAGACAAAAGGAGTGAATTGTCGGCCCATCTTCTATGTTTTCCGCAAGCTTCCCTCTCCATGATCCCCATCCTGCTCTCTGCCCTGGGACTTCATCCTCTATGGATTAAACTAATGGCACCATTGTCCTCTGATTTTCAGTTAATTTTGGCCTGTGGATTTGAAGACAAGTAGCGAGGAAGAAATTGCTCCAGTGGGTTAATTAGTATTAAAAGAGGATGGTCACTGGTGCCTGCCCCTCTTCTTCCTGGACGTAAATATTCTGATATGGGGTTGATGGAGTAATATATTGGCCACTGAGCGAGGATGCAGCCAACCCAGGCCACCTGTCAGGAAGCGCCCCCACCTTACACATCACCATCTCCTGAAAATATTTTTCATTAGCTTCTTCAAAACCTAAACTGGATGATAGACAGTCCAGGAGCAGAAAACTCAGGCACAGGGGAAGAGCACAGAAATGTGGACAATGGACTGGGAGGATAAAAGCAGCAATCAAGCACGTGGTCCAATAAGTGTGTTGATTTTTGTTCTAAATAAGTAAAAACAAACTGGGGAGTAAGATAAAAATTTTATCGAGTTTGGTTCATTTTACTTTTCTCAGAGCCACCAAGATCCCATCTCTACCAGAACAGGATGAGCTGGTTACCCTTTATCAACATAACAGGAAACTGGACAAGGGTAAGAGAACCTCAGTTTTTCCTGTACTTTTCCAGATGATGAACTTAGGAGAAGAACAGCATAAATATTATTTATAATGCTGTCATTCTTGGTGGATTCTCAGGTGTTGGTTGAATTATTAAATTAATAGCAAACACATAGGCAGACTGAAATAAATAACACAAAAGAGGTCTATGTGTTCACTTCATGAATCAATATTATGATTAATCTAATTTTGTGTTCTTCATGTTCTTGAAAATAACATATAACAATAAAGCTTTGAAATAATCACAGCCCCTTTTATTTGATTGAAAATAAAGAAATGCCTGTCGCTTTCATAATGTCAAGTAAAGTCATGCTTCCACTCCCAAGTTGTTAAAAATGGTCAACATTTTCTCTTCCACAGATTTTATTCAATTTCTTGTCACTTTGAAGTGAACTTTTAACTATTTCAATCAAGTGCTAATATTACTATTTTTATAGCACAATCTTATTGTCTTTATTTTTAATTGTGAATTAAGTTTACAAAATAATTATCAAGGATCCATAGCTATTTTCTGAAAGTTGCTGAATGATAATTTGAAGGCCATGCATCTGGACTCCTTTGACTTTTTTCTCTGCTTAGCCAAAGAGAACATAAGAATTAATTAATCTCTGGGTACAGCATTAAATACTGGGGCTTTCTTTGAAGCAGTCAATTCATATACAAATAAATAAATATAATGTAATAGCTGATCTGATAGGCGCATGTATGAAAGTCTGCTCATTACAGCTTTTATTGAGTACTCTTTCTTTGCTAGACCTTATATTATGTATTTTACTTTATATACATCATGTCATTTATCTTAGCAACTTTAGTGTTAGAATATTATTGTTACTATTATCATAATTTTATTGATATTTCAGTTACAAATTTTAGGCTTTGGTTAGTTAAATGACTTGATAGCAGCAAAACTGGGATTGGAATCTATATGTGTCTAATGCCAAAATCTATGCTCTTCATTCCAGAGTAATGAGCAAATAAGAAAAAAAAAAAAAAAGATTTAAAGGAATCCTTTTGGGAAAGAAAGAGTGATTTTAGCTATTCATTTTCTGAATAGGTTTCTTACCTGCAAAGTTTAGGTTCTGTTTCCTAAGGCCACATAAAATTACTTCTTATTGTATTTACTTAGAGACAATCTGCTGAGTAATGGTTGATCTCCAATGATAATAGAATTCTGTTATCCAGTGATTTTTTTCAAAGCTTTCAGAACTAACGAATTTTGAACAAGAAAAAAAAAAGGCTTAACAAAAACTGCATTTATTGAGCAATAGAAAAGCAACAAGAAGGAATACAAAGAAATGCTCCTTGATTGTCACCTTTGGGTCTCAACATTCTCTCACTCTTAACCCAAATGCTGGAGAGGACAGGAGGATTATCCAATCGTGGATGGAAAAATATGCATGGACTTCCCAGTCAAACATGGTGACTGAAAGGAACAATCAAGTAGAGGCTGGTTTGACAATTTGATTGCTGAATGTAATATTCTCCTCTACACACACTTGACATGACTGGAAATAGCCTGAGAGCTGCTCGGAAAGAACACATCCTCTGAGACATGAACCTGGCAGTGGAACCTGGTAGGTAGGTGGTCATTGGTGCCTTGATTTGGAAAAAAAAGTTTTATAGCGGAGGCTGATACTATAGAGTAAAAGGCCAAAAGGGAATCAAAGCATTTTTGGAGGCTTTTTGGACTTAATACTGCAGTAATTTGTAATGGAGTGTGCCCCTTTCACCTTCTTTGTTTTAATTAGAGAAGTTGTAGACTTACAGAAAGATCATACAGAAAATACAGAGCTCCCATACAACTCCCCGATTTTACCGTTTTGCATTACTATGGCACTTTTGTTACAACTGAAGAGCATTTACTTTTAATATTGTACAAGTAACTATAGTCAAGAATAAGTAGGGCTCAACAAACAATGGTTGTTCGTTTTGCTTTTTAAATTTTGTTCTAGCAACATATATGCCACCTAAAATACCCCCCTTTAGCTATATTCAGATATAAAAGTCAGAGATATTGAATACATTCACGGTGTTGTCTCACCATCACCCCTATACATAACCAAAACGTTTCCTTTTCATCTTTTACACCCCTTCTCTGTAATAATATATATGTGCCCACGCAGGACACATATCTCAGTTCAACAACACTGAGATTCAGTTTCCCCATCAAGGGATGTAATAAGAGCTTCTACCTAATAGAGTTTGGATGGATTCTATGGTTCTTATATGTACAGAAATTAAGAGTTTATTAAACATTGGTGTTTGCCATTATTATTTGAGGCATGACCCTGTGTAAAGAGGGTACAGCTCAGAGATGCACTGAACCTTCTGTGATGAGTTTCCCTCCCAGGAGCCTCCTGAGCTCAGAGAGACAAGACTCAGCCTGGCTGAGATGCCACAGGCTGCTCTGCTTCCCGTCAGGCTGCCCAGGGGGTGCTCGCAGGGGCCAAGAACATAGTGGGTGCCAGATCCTGAGCTTTACCTAATTTTCTGACTTAGATATTATCATTTTCTTTTTCAGATAAGGAAACTAGGACACACAGAGGTAATGTAGGTTTCATGACCATGCAGCACAGTTTTTAGTGAAAAAGGATGTGAAGCCAAGCATGACTGTCATTAAAACTCATGCTGCACCTACCACAGGGAATGCCCACTTTGTCTTACAGCTTTGTGGACTTTGTAAGAAGGATTAGTAAAATGGCTTCTGAAATCAAGTTTTCTAATACTGACAGGATCTGATTTGGGAAATTACCCAATTTCATGTGCTGATTACTTAGCAAAAACCCTTCCTGTTTAACGTTGTTTGAGGCATAGACGACAACCAGGAGACAGATAATCTGTCTGCTCCACTGTGATCCTTAATCTAAAATTCACATAAAATTAAGAACTGGGCAACTACAGCATTATTGGAGCCAAGACAATGAGTATCCTTCCCAAATGGAATTACCTTGGTGATGACTCTCACTTGGTCATAGTCTGTTGAGGTCAGAGCCAGCCAGTTCAATTGGACTAAGTCTCGTACTGGAATCAATATAATAGTCATTTTTAAAAAACAAAACATGAAACAGCCTTTATGAAATTAAAAGAGAGAATGTTCTTTAATTTCTAAAGAGCGAACAGGATAGTGAGGTCTGAACAATTTTTACCTCATTAAGGGGACTGCTTGTTTTATTGTCATACTGTGTAGGTTAAGCTTCCATGTGCTGCTGACCAATTAGCAACCTCAGAAACAAGTGGCCTAGAGGAAGGACCCTGAGCCCCCTTTCCTCTGCTAGCACTGTAGGAGGCTCCCCACTCCTGAGCCTGACCTGGCGCCTCCTGCTCCAGATTCCCTATCTTTTTGGCTTTCTCCTTGGCACACAGCCTTAGCAGATGGAATATTTCTGAAGCTCTTGTCTCAGGGAATGTGAGCTTTATTCCAGGCACTCAGATTGGTTGAGGAATCTAAAAGATGTTAATATTTTAATCTTGATCTTTATATTGTTGTTGTGAATGCTATACATTGGTTTGTAATGGATGTGGATAGATGAACTCAAAGGCAACTGAAAATATTCCTTTCAACAGTAGAAAAGAAGCAAATATTTTGACTGTAGATATCCAGATATGGCTTTTCATACATGCACAGTTACTGACAAACACCCATTGAGGCTTTTGAGCATCTAATAGTTACTTGAAAAATCCCTTTTTCAACATTTGCTAGAGGCAAAGAAATACAACCATGAGTTATATAAAGATTGCTTAGTCCTTCACAAAAAATTCACATAAAAAGAAGTAGTGGAGCCAAGATAATGAGCCTGCACATTCCTTAGCATGTCTGAACTGCATCCTTCTTAGCATGGAGAAACAGCAGTCCAGAGTCCTGACTAGGCCTCAGCCTCAGGTAGCAGCACTTCCTGTGCTTTTCTGCTTGACACCTCAGTATCAGAGGAATTGGAAAAAAGATTTTGAAGGCTGTCAATAGTACTGACACAATTAGTTAGTAACTGTGCTCTCATATGACTATTTTGACATGATTTCCTATTGAATTGGGTTTCTCTTTAGAGAAGGCAAAGTTTGTTATGTATTTTACAGAGATTTTCAGTTATTGTGAAAAGTTCAGTCTGAAGGTGCCGGGAATGAACAAAATTGTGTTTCTCTTCATTTGTCTCCTATAGTCTGTTAGGTGATCATAATAAAAATCCTGCAACATAGGTGTAATCAACCTTGTTTCATGGGTGAAAGAGCTGGTGCTTAGAGAGGGGCAGTAACTTATGCAGAAGGTCCATGCTGTTTCAATTGCCCTATTGGACTGCTTTGAATACCTTTTGTGATTATCAATTTTTTAAGAATATACTGAGCCATTTGTGGGTAACATTGGCTAGCTCAGAACTTACTTGGATAGCCCAGACCCACTGCCTAGCTCAGATTAGCCTAGTAGCACATCATTATAAAATAAGTAGCCAGCCACTACAGGGATGACCACAACAAGAGCTACTTTGAGCACACAACTCTAAGAATTCCCTTAAGTGACATCATGCCCTGAGACTCCTCCTTAGTGGTGGAGAAAGATGACTGACAAATAATTCTACGTATCTTCTCTTTCTTATAAACCTACTTTAGTAGGAAACATCATGGGTGATATATAGGTAGAGGTTGTGTCAACACCACATAGCCCGAATTTATAGTAAATCATCAAAATATTAATGGGTATAATGTTTTGGAAATATGTAGCCAATATATTTTTATTTTCTGCATAAATCATGCCAACTGTGGTCTCTCTTGTATTAAGGATAAACCATGAGATTTACCACACATGGGAGGACATGTGTCTGTGTCCAGAAGAAGGTCACTATTTGAGTTAATCGTGAGATGGTGGGCTTTAAAGGCAAGTTTAATTGAAAAAAGAAAAGGTTATCTAAATCTTTTATGTGTAGTTTGAAAGCAATTCTGGAAAATTAGGAAAAGAAAGTGTGACTAGAGATATTAGATTCTGGTAATTGGGGTATGATGTCAGTGAGTTTGGCATCCCTCGAAAGAGGAAGAGGTAGTCCTTCAGGGTGGCGTGTGCAGTGGGAAGGGGGGCAGAGTCAGTGCGGCAGATGTTAAGTGACGGTACTTCCTGGTGTCCTTGCCATGAGGCCGTAATTAAAGAAAGAATAGAAATTCCCTTAGAAAATCAGGATAGACTGGGGAAAAGTCTGAAAACATGTGGCTGATGTTGAACTTTGCCAGTAGGGCCATGATAGAAAAAATGAACAAGGAAGGTGTTTGCAAAAATGTAACTTTGAACCAGAACTACTTTTCCCAACATGCTGTACATATAGGAGCACCAGTGCTTCTAAGGGTGTCTAAAGGAGTGCAAAGTTGCTGAGGGGACCAGGGATACAGTCCACGGGATACAGATGCAAAGCTGCATGTAGGAAGGGGATGGTTAGGAGTCAGTAGTGGTGGATTGGGCTCTTGTTATTGCAGAAGCCAGTTCATAGAGGAAGAAGACAAATCTCATAGATACTCAGGGAAAAGTGCTGAAATTGCTTGAGGATACAGAGGTCACCAAGCAGACAACGATAAGTACTCAGTCTCTTCTGCTGGTGAGGTGATGCCATCCTGAAATGAAAAGTAGAAGGAGACAGAAACACAGAAAAGGGAAACGGACTTTGCCCAGTGGTTAGGGCGTCCGTCTACCACATGGGAGGTCCGCGGTTCAAACCCCGGGCCTCCTTGACCCGTGTGGAGCTGCCCCATGCGCAGTGCTGATGCGCGCAAGGAGTGCCGTGCTACACAGGGGTGTCCCCCGCGTAGGGGAGCCCCACGCGCAAGGAGTGCGCCCCGTAAGGAAAGCTGCCCAGCGCGAAAGAAAGTGCAGCCTTCCCAGGAATGGCACCGCCCACTCTTCCCGTGCTGCTGATGACAACAGAAGGGGACAAAGAAACAAGACGCAGCAAATAGACACAGAGAACAGACAACCGGGGGAGGGGGGGTGGGGAATTAAATAAAATAAATAAATCTTAAAAAAAAAAAAGAAAGAATCACAGAAAAGGCTAAGAATGTAACTCAAGGGGTCTCAGCTCATAGAGATAGTTCTAAATTTGAGAATATGGAATTATTTTAAATTGGTAAGTGTAACACCTCCATCCAGGATATTAAAAATTTGATATATCTGAACTTTTTTTTTATATATCAGCTATATAGAGTAGAAATGGTTCCCCCATCACATTGTGGGTTGTGTATGTTCTGCCCTGCTCAAGTGTGCCTAGCTAAGGCAGCACCATAGAGGACTGAAATCCCACCCCACTCCCCTTGCTTTCCAAGCTATACGGCTTGGAGCAGGGCTATATCAGCTCCCGGAGACATGTGCTGGTACCAAGAAAAAGCATATTAGGTTCTGGTAATTATTTGGTCTCTCAAAACCTGCTATAAAGCAGGCGATAACAATGACAATTTGAAAGCGTTGAACAATTCTGTCACTTCTGCCACAATTCTGTCCGAGAAACAATAATGAGCCACAAACAACTGGGTTCAAAATATTATAGCAACCAAGACAATCAGTGAATGAATCTACCTTTGGTTCTGAAGCTGCATTCTTTACTGGTGCTCTCTATTCTTCACATATATTAACTCCTTCAACACTCACACATCCTATGTGTTGTGTTGTTATCATCAAGCACCCTTGACTCATGATGTAGGTGAAAGACTAGGCGTTTCAGTCACTTGTCTTAGTCACACTGGCCAGATAATCTAACTCCAGAATGTGTCTTCTTAAACACAGGAGGATAAAAAGTTACATTAAATATTGTTCCACTCCTCATGGAGAAGACAAAATTAACCTTTGTGAATATTCCCTGACATAGATTATTATTTTCTACCAAATCATGTCATCAGGACCCAATTAGGACTCTTCACAGAATAAGAAATGCATCAATACATTATCTATTTGATTTCAAAAATATCAAACCATTAAAACAATATTCCTTTACAATGCCCTTCTGTGAAATTGTTGAAATAATTTTGAATTAATCAGAGTTTCCTTTTATCTAGTCTTCTTTTTGTTTTGTAATAGTACATATAGGTTCCTTCTGAAAGAATATAGTTATTAGCTTGCATTTGGGCCATTTATGCTGTCTTGTATGTTCAATAATTTTCAAAGTCCTGTCAACATATTCCTCCTTATCCCATATTTTAAGGATCCAAGCTCTATTGCTCAAGTAAGGGATGTTATTTGAGGACATAAAAGGGATTCACAGGAAAGGTTGTCACAGGAAACAGAATCAGTCTGCACACCTTTCTCCTCTGACCAATGATGTTATCACTGTTTTTTGAGTCACATTTTCTCCATGTAATTCCTGACCAGGAGGATCCCTCAGTGTGAGCCACAGTTGACTGTGTGAGCCTATATTGAGTCCTCTTTTTACCCAATATTCATACAAGCTAAGGTAGAGCGCGGACTTGACAGAGCACATGGGATCTGAGAACTAGAGCCTTTTTAAAAAGAAGTATGTAGAAAAACATGTCAAGATACCTCTGCTCCCTTCTATTCCCAATTGGCTCATATAACACTCAGAGGAACAGCACAGAGCTTTAATGATGTGTCCCCAACAAGACATCTTGACTTCATTTCTTAGATGAAAACTGTACATTATCTTTTCAGGCATCTGTCTAAATGGTGAACAGTGAGGACAGAGGTATCTGACTTGTATTGCATTCAAATAATAGAATACTCTGCAGTTATTAAAATATTTTTGTGGAGTCATTAATAAAATAGGAAGTATTAACTGAACAACTGTGAGAAAAATCTGAAAATATATAATGACCTCTCATGAGCCCCCATGTCTATATTAGTAGAAGAATCAAAGAATGGAGCTAACCAAAGAAGAGATTGTGTGGAAAGAATAGTGGGTAAATCACACACACAGACACACACATACACTCATATATAACAAATCCATAATTACTATCCATAAATTGATAAAGAAAATTCAAAGAAAATGAATATTGCATGGCAATTATTGTCATCTTTTATACCTCAGTTTGCTCCTGTTTTTCCCCGTAAGTATCTGTTACTACTTTGAGCTGCAAGATCTCTAAGGTATATTCTCCTTCAAAATCGAGACCCTTGTTAACAGTACATGTTTCATTTGAATCAGCCCTTATTAATTTAATCTACCCAACAGCCTTTCTTTTCATTATAAAAGGAAAATGTTGTAGTGTGGTAGAATATGAGAGAGGTTTAATTATTTGCATATAGAGAGGCCGGGACTCAGGAATGATTTTGAGAAGGAAAAATGGTTTATTGGTGGCCGGCCAGACTCGGGAGCTTTCTATTTCAATCCTGAGCCCCGAACAAGATTTTTGAGTCCCTTTTATATAGAGAGGAAAGGCCAAATGGTCCTTTTGTTTCAGTTCTCAATAGGCTTGAATTAGCATATATCTTGCACATCCTAGGTAAGTTTTTAGCATGGACTTCATACATTCTAGATAAGCTTTTAGCACATTTGGTTTCCATTTTCCCTGCATATTTAAAGTTTATAGAGTTTGCATTGCTAAACTGTTTCCTGGGACTGGAGTTGTTGCCATGGTCACCGAGGGCAGGACTGCAGCCTCTTACCATTCCACACCCACAAGTCAGGACAGACAGTTTAGGTTAAGGTTATCTCCAAAGAGACAAAGAGCCTCCCACCCATAGCCCACATCAGTAGACATGGAACTGTACAGATGCTCCCCAGCTCTGTATAGCCTCATAATCTTGATTATCTAAAACAATTACTCTTACCACAAACACCCTCACAATATTCCCTGCCTGTCCATAGAATAATATAACCCAACCAGTCTGAGAATTTCTCTGGGCAGCTCCTTGAATGTTCTCCAAACCAGCAATCTACAAAAGTAGGACAAGTATCTCTGGGAATATCCAAATCTTTCCAATAGGTTTATTTCATTTTATTTTTTTTAATTTTTAAATTTAAAAAAATGTTTTATAGTCTTTTTAAAAAGGATGGATAGATCACACAAAATGTTATGTTAAATAACATAAGTTTCCCATATACCCCACTCCCCAACCCCTAACCCCTTGCTTCTCCTACATCAATATCCCCTTTTATCAGTGAGGCACATTCATTGTATTTGGTGAATACACCCTGGAGCACTGCCACACCTTGTGGACCATAAATTACATTGTAGTTCAAACTCTCCCTCAGTCCATCCAGTGGGTTATGGCAGGATAAACAATGTCTTGCATCTGTCCTTGAAATATTATTCAGGACACCTCCAAGTCCCGAAAATGCCCCCATATCACACCTCTTCCTCCCTCTCCCTGTCCTCACCAACTTCCGTGGTCACCGTCTTCACATATATGATATAATATCTTCCATTGCTAGAGTCACAACAGTTCTATAGTAGAACACCATCAAGTCTACTCTAAACCATATATTCCTCCATCCTGTGACCCTGGGATGGCGATGTTCCCTCCACCTCTAACTCGAGAGGGAACTTAGATTCCACATGGCTGATGGATGGAATTTTCCTGCTTGCAGCTGTAGACTATCTCAGTTCCCTGGTATGGTGGTTAGCCATCCTCACTTTCCCCCATGAACCGCATGTTCCTTTACCTTTTTGAAGAGTCAAATGTCAACCAAAATAACTTATCATAATTTATTTTTAAAAGCAAATATAAAGGTTATTCCACGTGCTGCTCTTTTTTACAACAAAAGTGACTTACAGATGTCAAAAGGAAGGGGTTGAGAGCAATAATGCATTTCTTCTCCTGTCAAGACCAGGTATTAAAACAGAATCCTAGGGAAGTTAAGCCTGATTCAGGACTGCTCACTGCACGGGGGAACAGGCAAGCGTGCTCTCCTTACCCAAGGTTCTCCTACCTAAGATGTCTGACTCCTTCTACTTAAACACAGGGCTCCAGGCTTCTGTCCTGAGGAGAGCGCTGCTCCCAGCCTGCAGGAGAGGAAGTGGGTGGATCAGAGGTCAGGGCTCCTCCCCAGTCCTGCCCCAGCTCCCACCCCTGCTGTATAAACAGCTTCCTAGCCTCCTGAGACAGATGCTCAGCTTCTCCCTGCCTAAGACACCAGATAGGAAGATCAGCCCCTCCTCGTGTCTTTTTCTCCAGGGCTGATTTCTTTTGGGGTAGGTCTTGAGTCTTTAGAGGGAGATCTTCTCTCATCATCTGGTTCCCTTTCCTTCTATGGCCCAAGAGAGGAAGGCATGCTGTGGTCTCTGGCCTTCCTTTTAACTTTCCTGGCTCCTGGTAAGTGTCCTACAGAGATGCTAATTGGATTAAAAAAAAAAATTTTTTTATGGGAGGCTATACTCAGGAATTACTATTACCTCTTCCTTATTACTTTTTCATGTTCCCTTTGTAGCCAGTCAGACAGCTTCGAACTTGGAGTGGAGTGGGAGGACTGTCACCAAGGGAACTGGGGAATTGGCCACCATCACTTGTGATATAGAGCTAGGAAACATCCACTATGTCCACTGGTACCGACTCCAAGAGGGGAAAGGCCCCCAACGTATTCTCTACTACTCTTTGTATTCCTCAAAGTCTTTTGTAGACCGAGGATTCACAGCAGGGAAATATGATGCTTCTAAAGTTTCAAGCAAGAGCTTCAAATTAGAGGTCCGAAATCTGGAGGAAAGTGATTCCGGTGTGTACAGTTGTGCAGCCTGGCAAGGCACGGTGATTCAGACTTCCCCTATCCTACACTGAAAACTTGCTTGTGGCTGCCAAGAACAGCCCTGTGCCACAGGAAACCTGCTCTTGTCTGCTCACTTCCTGGCCCTGACTGCTTTTCTCTGAACAGTGTAAAACCCTGAGCTCAAAACCTAACCTCCACCTTTCCATCCCACCCCACTCTGAACAGCTGTAGCCTGCACCCCACACCCCTGCAGACCAAGCTAAGACCTTCAGGCCTTACTGGAGCCAGCTGGTTGAGGACATAGCTCTTTCAGCTCTCCCAGGGGCTGGTGAAGTCTCATGCAGTCTGCTTCCTAGGACAGACAAGGCCACCTGGAGTTGACCTGACAAGAGAGATATTTGGAGAGCCTTTTTGGAAGACTTATTGTGGTGCATCATTTATCTAGTTATTACCTAGAGATTGTGGCTGGGAATGTACTTATTCATTACTCATCATTTCAATGAAAAATGATGGAATCAAGCGTTTGGACTTCATGAAGACCTCAAGCTGATTTTTATTATTATTTTTTAATCTGATGTTTCTCTCAAGATAACCAACCAAGGTACTGCTAGCATAATTGGAAATGTAGAAAACTGACTGTGGAAAATAAGCCAACCTTTGTCTGCAACTTATACCTTCATCTTCTCATTAATATTATTTATTTATTTTCTCTATTTCTAAAGGAACTTTAGATTACGTAAGTGTTACTATATCTTCTTTTGAGGGAATCTATCCCAGCCCCAAGCCAAAGCTATTCTGATTAAAACAAGTAAATGTCTTGCCACGCCTGTTCCCCAAAATAGCCACAGGCAAGTCACAAGTGGACTGAAGTTATGAGATTATTATTTTCCTCAGCAATTTAAACTGAGACACTTGGGTGAACAATCAGATAAGGAATAGCATGTCTTTGAATCAAAAAGTCAATTGGAATTGAAATAGTGTGCATGTGAACTGAAGAGAAAGGGTTATGGCTGCCAAAGGGAGCCAGGCACTTGTTTAAAATTAGGAAACACATCTCCATAGAGAGGAGACTGAAAATGGAGGCATTTGTTCTTTGAAGGAATGTGCGCTACTACCAAGGCAAAATAGGTTCTATATTCATTAAACAACAGTCTCCTTTAAGTAAGAGCCTCCTCTCCCATTTATATATTTATTTAGTTCTTATCAGCATCTATTTATGTATTTTTATTTTTATTCTATTAAATGGCTTATGATCCTTCAGACTTTCATCCAGCAGTCACCTAGGAATTCAATATAAATAAGCCATGAATTCACTCCCTTGGAAAATTTGAATATGGTAAGAAAGGAGGGTAAAAGAGCCACATATGGACCGTAGTTGCTATGAGAGAGGGAAGCACAAGGTGGTGCTACTGATGTGGGCTATGGGTGGGAGGCTCTTTGTCTCTTCGGAGATAACCTAAGCTGTCTGTCCTGACTCATGGGTGTGGGATGGTAAGAGGCTACAGTCCTGCCCTTAGTGACCATGGCAACGACTCCAGTCCTGGGAGGCTCTTTAGCAATGCAAACTCTATATACATACCAGTCTGTCCAGGGAAACTCTGATGGTGGTGATGCCGAAAATTAAAGGAACTTGGATTTGACCTCGAATGGGAAATACAATGTAGCCTGTGCATAAATTCAAAATCATCTAATTCTGTATCCAAGTGTGCCTAGTCTCTAGAAATCCAGTTAAGTGATATGGGCTTTGAATGTGCAGAAAAGATGTAAAATTGAATGTGTATTCAAAGTTGCATCCAGATGGAATGTGGGCAAGATGCTAATTCAAGCTCACCTGAAATGTGGGCGATATGCTAATTCAAAACCTATCTGATACTCAGGCAAAGACTTAACTAACGAAGAAGGTAGTTTTCTTTGATAAAAGCACCATTTGACTCCCCACCCTGTATAACAGGAACTGGAAAATCTTGTTCGAGGTTCTGGTTTGAAACAGAAAACTCCTGAGTCCGGCCAGCCTTCAATAAATCATTTTTCCTTCTCAGAACCATTCCTGAGTCCTGGCCTATGTATACGCAAATAATTGAACCTCTCTCAACTTCTACAACACTACTAGAAAGCAACCCTGACTTCCTGGAGAAGGAAAAGCTTTTCAGAGGAGATGATGCCTGAGTTGAGCTCCCAAAAACGAAAAAGAGCCTCGAAAGGTGCGATATACAAGCAATGTCCAGATACTGCAAATCCATCAAGAGGACTGGGTCACAGAATTCTAGGTAGAGAGTGGCTGAAGATGAGAATGGCAGGGAGGCAGTGGCCACCTCATGGAGAACCTCATTTCTTAAGAACTCTGGACTTTATCCCAGATGCAGGGCATACAGGGAAGAATTTTCAGCAGGGAAGTGACTTGATCAGTTCCATCCTATAGATGTGGGTAAGTTGATTTAGAGGAGCCGAGCAAGGGGGATACCTACGGAGAACTCCCTGGAGATGCATTAAGACAGCGATGCATTAATCTAGACAACACATGAATACTGAAGTGGGAGAGTAATAAAGAGGCAGCAGTGGTGTCAAGAAATTGTTAGGAAACAAAATCCCTAACATTTGGATGTGACAAATTAGAGCAGAGAATTGTGACTGAAACTCAGGTTCTGGCAAGACAAAGTGGGTAACAATGTGTAAGAGGGGAAGAAGGGCTAGGTCTGGGTTTTTGACAAATTCAGTTTGAGGTCTATGCCAAACATACTCAAAGGTGTCCCATAGTCATCTGCATATGTAGATGTGGAGCTCCAAGAAAGGTCAAGGCTCTAGATGGACACAAGGAGACATCTTCCTTACTGTGGGATAATTAAAGCCAGGAATGAGTTACAAACCACTCAGGAAAAGTAGGTAAAGTGAGAAGAAATCTGGAAAACAACAGCTTGTGTGGGGTACATTTAGGAAGAACAGTCCATAAAAATACTCTGGGAGATTTTAAATTTCATGAGTTAGAGAAAGAAAATCAGACAAAAAGGAAACTCAAGACTCCAGGAAGAGAAAACTGTTTTAGAGAGGAGAAGCATGGTTCAGCAGAGATACAGGCAATGGAGGGACAGGACATAAACTTAAAGTGGAATGGCTTCTGGGACTCCTGAAGGCGGCCAGTGGAACTGCCTGAGGCAGAAAATGGCAAACTGAACAAAAGTAAGCAGACTGACGAACCAAAGTTTGCCCACCTGGTTGAAGATAAACTCTCCGTGTGCCCAGTGACACTCTACACAGTCTCTACCACCCACCGTTCCATCCACCAATTTCTTTGGAGCATTCACTCTGTGGTAGGAGTGGGAGAAAAGAGAAGAGCAAGATGATGGTATAAAGTCATGTCCACCTTCCCATTAGACAGCTCTCCAAGATCAGGTGCCATATTCTTGCCTCTTGTAAAAAGCTTAACTCAATGCCTTGCACATAGTAGGAGCTTAATGAATCAAGTTTAATAGATGAGTCATCTCAGAATTCTACGGGAGTGGTCTGTACTGTGCAGTGTGAGTTAAGTGGGAGGACATTGTATTATCCTCTTCACATAGAGAGGGTGTACTAACAGGCGGTGAGGAGGCAAGAGAGCTGTGTGCAGAGGCCCCCATTTTACCCTCACCAATGGGAAGTTTGTCTTGGTAGACTCCTCTGAGCTACAGTTTTCCGAAAAGTTTCTCAGTACAGGTTCCAGGCAGCCTTGAAGGAGATCAGAGTTTATTGAGACATGCTCTCACAGTTCTCCACATTAGTTCTGGTTGTTCTTGGTGCTTGTAAGTTCTTTCTTCTCCCCAAATCCTTTTGAAAGTTATTCTCCTGCAGTGGACAAGGACCCCCACTCCTCCATTTCCTTTCCAACACTTGTACTCTTCTCTTCTTTTATTAGCCACCAGTCTGATGGGAGTAAGATGGTGTCTCATTGTAGTTTTGATTTGCATTTCCCTAATTTCTATTTTATTTGAATTACTATTTACTTTTATAAATGTTTGTTGCTATGCTACCACTATCTATTCTTATAATTGATTATATGAAACATACCCTAGCTTTACCTACTTTTCCTGAGTGGTTTGTAACTCATTCCTGGCTTTAATTATCCCACAGTAAGGAAGATGCACTCTCATTTAAAATTTGCAATTTCCTTCCATCCTTTTTTCTATTTAATTTACACTTTTACAATAAAGGACTTTTTAACAGTTAAAAAAGGCATTCTCTATTTTTGTCATATGAATTTTAAATTCAATGTTTTAAAAAATTTATTTATTTTTTCTTTTTTTCAATTTTTTTTTTTTTACTTTTAGCTTGTGTATGTGGTGTAAGTATTCTAGAGCAAACTCAGCCTTCTAGTACTAAACAGCTTTGTGGAGAAACAAGACTCAGCCACCTTCTTTTGTGTAACTGGTATGTGCAAAGTAGCAGACAGCCAGAGACATGCCGTTCAATAAGTGTTCTTTGGTTCTTTACTCTTTATTTGAATTGGGAAAACACAGTTACCACCAGTTTATTTTTACACAGTTTGCTAGAAACACGATCATGGAGTGGCTTCCCATGCACTATCCAAATTCTCTAATTTTCAGAGAAGAGGTTTTGCATAAGTTCATATACATAATTGGCCTCATATTTTCTGGAATCCACTCTCTCCCCAACAGGCTTTCTAGAAGCCCCATGTTTTATTCTTCCTTGTCAACCTCCTCAACTCATTTCATTTTATTTTCTGCAAGATAGGTATACTACATTATTCTGGGACTACTTTTATTTTAGTCAGTTTACATTATATTAATTTGTTCTGACCCACTTATTTTCCCTGATAAAAAAATGGATCTTAGATTAAATGCCATTCCTTTTCCCACAGGTTAAAATATTACCTACCACATGCAGACAGACTGCAACGATATGTCCTGACTGTGTACGCGGGAGTGGTGATATTTGATGTTGTGAAACTTCTAAACACGGCTGCTATGATTTTGTTTTGTCCAGATGCAAATGAAATAATGATATTGTCTCAAAAAAAAATGGCATGCATATGTTGCCCACCACTGGGACTTTCTTTCAGCAAGGTTGTTTGACACCTCCCCTTGTCTATGAACATTATCTTCTTCCTTTTATAGAAAGTTGTTAGAACTTTAGCCAAACCTGATCACCAACCGAAGGGTGAAAACCTCATAGCCTTTCAACCTGGATTTGGTGAGCCCCCTTCTATGGGGACACGAGTTTCACACCCAGTCAAAGGGCCAGAGCAGAAGCTGAGACAAAAGGAGTGAACTATCGGCCCGTCCTCTCTCTTGTCCCCAAGCTTCCCTCTCCATGATGCCCATCCTGCTCTCTGCCCTGGGACTTCATCCTCTATGGATTACACTAATGGCACCTTTGTCTTCTGATTTTCAGTTAATTTTGGCCTGTGGATTTGAAGACAAGTAGAGAGGAAGAAATTGCTCCAGCGGGTTAATGCGTATTAAAGAGGGCGGTCACTGGTGCCTGCCCCTCTTCTTCCTGGACGTAAATATTCTGATATGGGGTTGATGGAGTAATATGTTGGCCACTGAGCGAGGATGCAGCCAACCCAGGCCACCTGTCAGGGAAGCGCCCCCACCTTACTCTACTCCCACATCAACATCTCCTGAAAATATTTTTCATTAGCTTCTTCAGAACCTAACTGGAGGATAGACAGTCCAGGAGCAGAAAACTCAGGCACAGGGGAAGAGCACAGAAATGTGGACAATGGACTGGGAGGGTAAAAGCAGCAATCAAGCACGTGGTCCAATAAGTGTGTTGATTTTTGTTCTAAATAAGTAAAAACAAACTGGGGAGTAAGATAAAAATTTTATCGAGTTTGGTTCATTTTACTTTTCTCAGAGCCACCAAGATCCCATCTCTACCAGAACAGGATGAGCTGTTACCCTTTATCAACATAACAGGAAACTGGACAAGGGTAAGAGACCCTCAGTTTTTCCTGTACTTTTCCAGATGATGAACTTAGGAGAAGAACAGCATAAATATTATTTATAATGCTGTCATTCTTGGTGGATTCTCAGGTGTTGGTTGACTTAATAAATAAGTAGCAAACACATAGGCAGACCGAAATAAATGACACAAAAGAGGTCTATGTGTGGATAAATGATGATAGCACTTCATGAACCAATATTTTGATTAATTTAATTTTGTGTTCTTCATGTTCTTGAAAATAGCATGTAGTAATAAAGCTTCGAAATAATCCCAGCCTCTATTGTTTTACTGAAAATAAAGAAATGCCTTTTGCTTTCATAATGTCAAGTAAAGTCTATGCTTTCACTCCCAAGTTGTTATAAACGGTCAACATTTTCTCTTCCACAGATTTTATCCATTTTCTTGTCACTTTGAAGAGACCTTTTAACTATTTCAATCAAGTGCTAATCATTACTATTTTTATAGCACAATCTTATTGACTTTATTTTTAATTGTAAATTAAGTTTACAAAATAATTATGAAAGATCCATAGCTATTTTCTGAAAGTGGCTAAATTAGAATTTGAAGACTATGTGTCTGGAGTCCTTTGACTTTTTTCTCTGCTTAACCAAAGAGAAGATAAGAATTAATTAATCTCTGGGTACAGCATTAAATACTGGGTCTTTCTTTCAGGGAGTCAATCCATATACAAATAAATAAATATAATGTAATAGCTGATCTGATAGGCACATATATTAAAATCTGCTCATTACAGCTTCTATTGAGTATCTTTCTGTGCTAGACCTTAAATTGTGTATTTTACTTTATATGCACCATATCATTTATCTTAACAACTTTACTGTTAGAATATTATTGTTACTATTATCTTAATTTTATTGATATTTCACAGTTACAAATTTGAGGCTTTGGTAAGTTAAATGAGTTGATAGTCAGCAGCAAAGCTGGGAGTGGAATCCATATGTGTCCAATTCCAAAACCTTACTCTTCTTCCAGATTAATGAGCAAAGAAAAAAAAAAAAAAGATTTAAAGGAGTCCTTTTGGGAAAGAAAGAGTGATTTTAGCTGTTCATTTTTTGAATAGGTTTCTTACCTGCAAAGTTTATGTTCTATTTCCTAAGACCACATGAAGTTACTTCTTATTGTGTTTACTTAGAGACAACCTGCTGAGTAATGGTTAATCTCCAATGATAATAGAATTTTGTTATTCAGTGATTTTTTTCAGTTTTCAGAACTAATGAATTTTGAACAAGAATAAAAAAAAAGGCTTAACAAAAACTGCATTTATTGAGCAATAGAAAAGCAACAAGAAGGAGTACAGAGAAATGCTCCTTGATTATCACTTTTGGGTCTCTACATTCTCTCACTCTTAACCCAAATGCTGGAGAGGACAGGAGGATTATCCAATCGTGGATGGAAAAACATGCATGGACTTCCCAGTCAAACATGGTGACTGAAAGGAACAATCAGGTGGAAGCTGGTTTGACAATTTGTTTGCTGAATGTATACACATTGACATGACTGAAAATAGCCTGAGAGCTTCTGGGAAACAAAACATCCTCTGTGACAGGACCCTGGCATTGGAACCTGGTAGGTAGGTTGTCATTGGTGCCTTGACTTGGAAAAAAAAGTTTTACAGAGGAGGCTGATACTGTAGAGCAAAAGGCCAAAGGGAATCAAAGCATTTTTGGAGGCATTTTGGACTTAATATGTACACTTGAGTAATTTGTAGTGGAGTGTGCCCCTTTCACCTTCTTTATTTTAATTAGAAAATTTATAGGCTTACAGAAAGATCATACAGAATACAGAGCTCCCATTCAACTCCCCAATTTTTCCATTTTGCATTACTATGGTACTTTTGTTACAAATGATGTGAATTTACTTTTAATATTATACTAGTAACTATTGTCCAGAATAAGTAGGGCTCAACAAATTATGGTTGTTCGTTTTGTTTTTAAAATTTTGTTCTAGCAACACATGCCACCTAAAAGATCCCCTTTTAGTTATATTCAGAAATAAAAGTTAAAGGTATTGAATACATTCACACTGTTGTCTTATCATCACCTCTACACATAACCAAAACTTTTTCCTTTCATCTTTTACACCCCTTCTCTGTAATATATATGTGCCCACGCAGGACGCATATCTCAGTTCAACGATGCTGAGATTCAGTTTCTCTATCAAGGGGTGTAATAAGACCTTCTACCTAATAGAGTTTGGATGGATTCTATGGTTCTTATATGTACAGAAATTAAGAGTCTAATAAACATTGGTGCTTACCATTATTATTTGAGGCATGACCCTGTGTAAGGAGGGTACAGCTCAGAGGTCAACTGAGCCCCTGTGATGAGTTTCCCTCCCAGGAGCCTCTTGAGCTCAGAGAGACAAGACTCAGCCTGGCTGAGATGCCACAGACTGCTCTGCTTCCCGTCTGGCTGCCCAGGGGGAGCTCGCAGGGGCCGAGAGCTGAGGAGGTGCCAGGTCCTGAGCTTTACATAATTTTCTGATTTAGATATTATCATTTTCTTTTTCAGATAGGGAAACTAGGACACACAGAGGTAATGTAGCACTCTTGACCATGCAGGCATGGCTTTTAGTGAAAAAGGATGTGAAGCCAAGCATGACTGTCATTAAAACTCATGCTGCACCTACCACAGGGAATGCCCACTTTGTCATACAGCTTTGTGGACTTTGTAAGAAGGATTAGTATAATGGCTTCTGAAATCAAGTTTTCTAATACTGACAGGATCTGATTTGGGAAATTATCCAATTTCATGTGCTGATTACTTAGCAAAAACCCTTGTTTAACGTTGTTTGAAGCATAGATGACAACCAGGAGACAGATAATCTGTCTGCTCCACTGTGATCCTTAATCTAAAATTCACATAAAATTAAGAACTGGGTAACTACAGCATTATTGGAGCCATGACAATGAGTATCCTTCCCAAATGGAATTACCTTGGTGATGACTCTCACTTGGTCGAAGTCTGTTGAGGTCATAGCCAGCCAGTTCAATTGGACTAGTCTCGTACTGGAATCAGTATAATAGTCATTTTTAAAAAACAAAACAAAACACAAAATAGCCTTTATGAAATAAAAAGGGAGAATGTTCTTTAGTTTCTAAATAGCAAACAAGATAGTGAGGTCTGAACAATTTTTACCTTATTAAGGCAACTGCTTATTTTGTTGTCATACTGATGTTGGTTAAGCTTCCATGTGCTGTTGACCAATCAGCAACCTCAGAAACGAGTGGCCTAGAGGAAGGACCCTGAGCCCCCCTTTTCCTCTGCTAACACTGTAGGAGGCTCCCCACTCCTGAGCCTGGCCTGGCACCTCCTGCTCCAGGTTCCCTATCTTTTTGGCTTTCTCCTTGGCACACAGCCTACGCAGATGGAATATTTTGGCTGCTCTAGTCTCAGGGAATGTGAGCTTTTTTCCAGGTGCTCAGATTGGTTGAGGGATCTAAAAGATGTTAATATTTTAATCTTGATCTTTATGTTTTTGTTGTAAATGCTATACCGTGGTTTCTAATGGACGTGGGTAGATGAACTCAAAGGCAACTGAAAATATTCATTTCAACAGTAGAAAAGAAGCAAATACTTTCACTGTAGATATCCAGATATAGCTTTTCATACATGCACAGTTACTGACAAATACCCACTGAGGCTTTTGAGCATCTAATATTTACTTGACAAAATCCCTTTTTCAACATTTGCTAGAGGCAAAGAAATACAACCATGAGTTATATAAAGATTGCTTAGTCCTTCACAAAAAATTCACATAAAAAGAAGTACTGGAGCCTAGATAATGAGCCTACACATTCCTTAGCATGTCTGAACTGCATCCTTCTGAGCATGGAGAAACAGCAGCCCAGAGTCCTCACTTCAGCCCTGACTAGGCCTCAGCCTCAGATGGCAGCACTTTCTGTGCTTTTCAGCTTGACACCTCAGTATCAGTAGAATTAGAAAAAGGATTTTGAAGGCTGTCAATAGTACTGACACAATTAGTTAGTAACTGTGCTCTCATATGTCTGTTTTCACATGATTTCCTATTGAATTGGGTTTCTCTTTAGAGAAGGCAAAGTTTGCTATGTATTTTACAGAGATTTCTGGTTATTGTGAAAAGATCAGTCTGAAGGTGCTGGGAATGAACAAAATTGTATTTGTCTTCATTTGTCTCCTATTGGCTGTCAGGTGATCATAATCAAAATCCTGCAACGTAGGTGTAATCAACCTTGTTTCATGGGTGAAAGAGCTGGTGCTTAGAGAGGGTCAGTAACTTTTGCCAAAGGTCCATGCTGTTTCAATTGCCCTATTGAATACCCTTTGAATACCCTTGTGATTATCAATTTTATAAGAATATACTGAGCCATTTGTGGGTAACGTTGGCTAGCTCAGAACTTACTCGGATAGCTCAGACTCACTGCCTACCTCAGATTAGCCTAGTAGCACATCGGTACGAAATAAGTAGCCAGCCGCTATAGGGACTACTATCAAAAAAGAGTTACTTTGAGCACCATCTCTAAGACTTCCCTTTAGTGATATCATGCCCTGAGACTCCTCCCTAGTGGTGGAGAAAGATGATTGGCTAATAATACTATATATCTTCTCTTTCTTATAAACCTGCTTTAGTAGGAAACATCATGGGTAATATATAGGTAGAGGTTGTGCCAACACCACATAGCCCGAAATTAAAGTAAATCATCAAAATATTAATGAGTACAATGTTTTGGAAATATGTAGCCAATATATTTTTATTTTCTGCATAAATCATGGCAACTATGGTCTTTTCTGTATTAAGGATAAACCATGAGATTTACCACACATGGGAGGACATGTGTCTGTGTCCAGAAGAAGGTCACTATTTGAGTTAATCGTGAGATGGTGGGCTTTAAAGTCAGGTTTAATTGAAAAAAGAAAGGGTTATCTAAATCTTTTATGTGTAGTTTGAAAGCAATTCTGGAAAATTAGGAAACAAAAGTTTGACTAGAGATATTAGATTCTAGTAAGTTGGGCTATGATGTCAGTGAGTTTAGCATCCATCAAGAGAGAAAGAGGTAGTCCTTCAGGGTGGTGTGTGCAGTGGGAAGGAGGGCAGGCTCAATGCGGCAGATATTAAGGGACTGTACTTCCTGATGCCCTTGCCATGAGGCTGTAATCCAAGAAAGAATAGTAATTCCCTTAGAAACTCAGGATAGACTGGGGAAAAGTCTGAAAACATGTGGCTGATGTTGAACTTTGCCAGTAGGGCCATGATAGAAATCTAAACAAGGAAGGTGTTTGCAAAAATGTAACTTTGAACCAGAACTACTTTTCCCAACATGCTGTACATATAGAGAACCAGAGCTTCTAAGGGTGTCTAAGGGAGTGCAAAGTTGCTGAGGGGACCAGGGATACAGTCCACGGGATGCAGATGCAATGCTGCATGTGGCAAGTTTGCATCCCAAGGCAAGGGGATGGTTAGGAGTCAGTAGTGGTGGATTTGTTTCTTGTTATTGCAGAAGCCAGTTCATAAAGGAAGAAGACAAATCTCATAGATTCTCAGGGAAAAGTGCTGAAATTCCTTGAGGATACAGAGGTCACCAAGAAGACAACAATAAGCACTCACACTCTTAAGCTGGTGAGGTGATGCCATCCTCAAATGAAAAGTAGAATGAGAGAGAAACACAGAAAAGGCTAAGAATGTAACTCAAGGACTCTCAGCTAATAGAGACTGTTCTAAATTTGACATTATGAAATTATCTTAAATTGATAAGTGTAGCACCTCCATCCAGGATATTAAAAATTTGATATATCTGAACTTTTTGTATATATCAGCTGCATAAAGTAGAGATGGTTCCACACCAGCACATTGTGGTTTGTGTATGTTCTGCCCTGCTCAAGTGTGCCTAGCTAAGGCAGCACCATAGAGGGTTGAAATCCCACCCCACTCCCCTTGCTTA
Source organism: Dasypus novemcinctus (assembly GCF_030445035.2). NCBI lineage: Eukaryota > Metazoa > Chordata > Mammalia > Cingulata > Dasypodidae > Dasypus > Dasypus novemcinctus. The sequence goes on from NC_080677.1 coordinate 20,070,884, forward strand.
CCAACCTATACAGCCAGGAGCAGGGCTATTTTGGCTCCTGTAGACATGTGCTGGTGCCAAGAAGCATTTTACGTTCTGGAAATTATTTGGTGTCTTGAAACCTTCTGTAAGGCAAGTGATAACAGTGACATATTGAAAGTGTTGAACGATTCTGTCACTTCTGCCACAATTCTGCCCAAGAAACTGTAATGTGCCACATACAACTGGGTCCAATATATTATAGCAATCAAGACAATCAGTGCATGAATCTACCTTTGGTTCTGAAGCTGCATTCTTCACTGGTGCTCTCTATTCTCCACATATATTAACTCCTTCAACACTCACACATCCTATGCAGTGTGTTTGTTGTTGTCATCAAGCCTCTTGGACTCATGATGTAGATGAAGGACTAGGTGTCTCAGTCACTTGTCCTAGTCATACTGGTCAGATAATCTAGCTCGAGAGTGTGTCTTCCTAAACACAGGAGGATAAAAAGCTTCTTTAAATATTGTTCCACTCCTCATGGAAATGACATAAGCAACCTTTGTGAATATTCCTTGACATAAATTATTATTTTCTACCAAATCATGTCATCAGGACCCAATTAGGAGTCTTCACAGAATAAGAAATTTATCAATACATTGTCTATTTGATTTCCAAAATATCAAACCATGAAAATAATATTGCTTTATAATGTCCCTCTCTGAAATTGTTGAATTAATTTTGAATTAATCAGAGTTCCCTTTTATACAGCCTTCTTTTTTTTTGTTTACAATAGTACATTTAGGTGCCTCCTGAAAGAATATACATATTAACTTGCATTTGGGCCATTTGTGCTGTCTTGTATATTCAATAATTTTCAAAGTCCTGTCAACATATTCCTCCTTATACCATATTTTAAGGATTCAAGCTCTATTGCTCAAGTCACGGATGTTATTTAAGGAAATTAAAGGGATTCACAGGAAGGTTGTCACAGGAAACAGAATCAGTCTGCCCACCTTCCTCCTCCAACCAATGATGTTATCACTGGCTAGTGATTCATATTTTCTCCATATAATTCCTGACCAGGAGGATCCCTCAGTGTGACCCACAGTTGACTGCGTGAGCCTGTATTGAGTCCTCCCTTTACCTAATCTTCATACAAGCTAAGGAGTGCGGACTTGATAGAGTACATGGAATTTGAGAACTAGAGCCTTTTAAAAAAGAAGTATGTAAAATGGAATATAGTGATGAGTTTAAAGGTTAGATATAGAATACATATTAATTTAGAAAAATTAAGGTAGAAATAAATTGGGGTATCAAAAAATTAAAAAATGCAAAAGCTTTGTTTTTGATGTTTTGCCTTCCATCACTGCAATAAGTGTTGCCCTGTATGCAAATTGGCAAGGCAACTTCTTCTGTTTTTTCCTCAGTGTCTTGTCCTCTCTTTTCTTTTTTTTCCTAATTATTAAGCTTATCGTCCCAAAAGTTTTAGATCGCAGTAATTCATATATACAATATACAGTACTCCCACATATCAAACATAAAACCCTTTTCCCTTCCACAGCAATATTCTTTTTACATATTCATACTATATTTACTTAAACTGATGTACAGATATTGAGACAATAATTTTCAAACAAGGTTTGTGGTTTATATTTTAGACTATACAATTTTCTAAATTTTTAGTTATCTTATGTTTTACATTATGATTTACACTTTAGCCTATCAGCCCCTATATATTTTTTGGTGTAATTTAACATGTCTTATATCCAGCCTTGCAGAATCTTGTGGAACACTTCTATTGCCCACACAGTTACACTGATTCCATCTATTCAATACCTCTCTCCCCCTCCCCTTAGGGCCCACAGTGACAGTCAATCTTCATTGCTTGAAGGGCCATGTTCAGAGATACTTGCAACAGTGTTGAGGGCTTGACATGCTCAACTGCCCTAATGCATTGGGAGCCACCATTTCTCTCGAGAGATACAATTCCCTCTATTTGAAAACATCAGTCCTCCCCAGGATGTGGGTATACCTTCACTCTTATTATATGAGTCTCTATCCAATGATATAACCTACTATGGCAAAATGAGAACTCACATACTCCCTAGGAGCCTGTCCTGCATCAGATTATCCCCTTTAAGCATCTTAAACAGTAACCTTCCTTATTATATTTTTGAGAAAGTTTTCTCGGTATTATACTCTCAACCAAATACCTCACAATCTCCTATATGCATATGTTCCTCCACCTTCCCCTCAATTTCTTGGGCATTATTACCCATTCTCCCATCCCTAACCCCCCTCAAGCCTGGAAATCCCCACCCAAAGGTAACCCTACTCCCCCATTTTATCCCTTCCTTGTACAAATACTTACTTCCAGCTTATCATTGGGCCTCATTTTTGAAGAATTTTTGGATCACAGAGCGGTTCAACAATGGTAGGGGAGGAATACTGGTGTGGGATGTTATTGACAGGGGACACATGGCTAGCAGGGAGTTCTCCAGGGCATATATCCAGGGTACATAAAAATGTTTGGATATTTTCATAGTGATTGCAATTAAAAACAACAACTGAGGGGGTGCTGAGTTCCTAGCCAGGGGAGCTCTATCACAGTCCCTAAAGGAAGAGCAACAATCCCCCAAGTGCAAAGGCAAAGACCAAAAAAGAAGGAAGGCCCAACAATGAACCCTTGATACTAATGATTATGCTTGTAATCTGTGCACCTGAAATAAGAAGAAGGCCTAGAGCTGCAGGGTGCCTAAGAGTTACCTCCTGAGAGCCTCTGTGTTGCTCAAATGTGGCCAGTCTAGAAGCCAAACTCAGCATGTAAATGCATTGCCTTCTCCCCAGCATGGGACATGACTCCCGGGGATGAGCCTCCCTGGTGCCAAGGGATTACTACCAAGTACCAGCTGATGATGTAACTAGAAAATGACTGTGAAAACAAGGGTCAACTTGGACCAGCAGAATATCTCAGTCTACATAAAATAAGAGAAGTTAAAAATGCTTTTTTGACCTGCATCAAGGGGGAAATGGAAAGGACAAATGAGTTTATATGGCTATGAGTCTCCAAAAAAGAACTGGGAGGTCATCAGAGGGGTCGCCCTTATGCACACCTCAGTAGAGTCCCAGAGACAGATAAAGTAGATACAAACCTGGGTATTGGTTCTTCTGAGGGCTACAGAGACCCACAGGTTCTATGGTCATGGCAGATGGAGTTCAGTACCATGCCAGTTGGCCCTTCTTTGGAGTTTGTGTTTCTGTGTGATGGAGCTGGACTCAGATGTGATCTTTATTGACAAGCCTCTCCTGTTATGTTTACCAGAACAGTAGTTGGTGCTGGGATTTAATACATACCCAGATGATCTGAATCTTTAGACTGACCCTATGATAGCCAGGCCCTGAGCCGCAACAGACTTCAGCTCCTACACTCTGGTTTATTGGACTCACCCCACTCAGCTAACATGGAGGTGAAGAAGGTCAACCACCACACCAGGGAGCCAAGAAAGCCTACAACTGAAAGCAGGAGGATTGCATCCAGCATCCATGTGGAATCTAAGCCCTCTCTTGATATAGCTGTGGAGTGGACACAACTAATTCAAGGTCCACAGGATGGAGGAATAGTGTAGGGATTAGAGAAGACTTATTGATATTCTATTCATGAACTATTGTGATTAGTAATCGAAGAAACTGTGGCAATGGTGTGGAGAAAGTGGCCATGGTGGCTCCTGGGTGTGGGGAATGAGAGGAAGAAATGAGAGGTGGAGGCATTTTCGGGACTTGGAGTTGTCCTGGGTGGTGCTACAGGGACAATTACCGGACATTGTATTTTCTCCCATGGCCCACTGGATGGAACGTGGGAGAGTGTGGGCTATGATGTGGACCATTGACCATGAGGTGCAGCGGTGCTCAGAGAAGTATTCACCAAATGCAATGAATGTCTCATGATGATGTGCTATGGGGGGAGGAGTGGGGTCAGGGGGGTGGGAGGTATATGGGGACCTCATATTTTCTGAATGTAATAAAATAATAAATAAAATAAATAAATAAATTGAAAAAATAAAAATAAAAAAGATAGATCACAGAAAACATAACAGTTTCCCATATACCCCACTCTGCTCCTCCCCCCCCCCCCCCGCTTCTCCCACTTCAATATCTCCTTTCATCAGTGAGGCACATTCATTGCATTTGGTAAATACAACTGTAGCACTGCCACACCATGTGGACCATACTTTACATTGTAGTTCAAACTCTCCCTCATTCGATCCAGTGGGTTATGGCAAGGTAAACAATGTCTTCCATCTATCCTTGAAATATCATTCAGGATACCTCCAAGTCCCAAAAATGCCCCCATATCACACCTCTTCCTCCCTCTCCCTGCCCTCACCAACTCCCGTGACCACCATCTTCACATATATGATACAATTTCTTCCATTGCTAGAGTCACAACAGTTCTATAGTAGAATACCATCAAGTGTACTCTAAACCATATTATATTCCTCCATCTTGTGGACCCTGGGATGGTGATGTCCACTCCACCTCTAAATCTAGAGGGACTTAGATTCCACATGGCTGATGGATGGAATTTTCCTGCTTGCAGCTGTAGACTATCTCGGGTCCCTGGTGTGGTTGTTGGCCATCCTCACCTTCCTGGGTAAGTCCAACAAACTGGAGTGTAGGTGTTGCAACTCTGCTGAGTCAAGGCTCAGCTGGTACATGGATAGTCAAGAGATTCAAGTCTCCTGAGCATACATCAACCCCTGTGCCAACCACACGTTCAGTAAAAGTGACAGAAGAGGCATGCCTAGAGAGGTCACATCTGAGGCCAACTCTATCACACTCAGGAGCACAGATTCCGAAGTAGGGCCCACAGACAAGGCACTGAGCTCCAGAGCCATCTGCCATGACCATAGGACCTGGTTGTCTCCATAGCCCTCTGGTGCATCAGTACCTGGGGTTGTATCTACTTTAGCTAACTCTGGGATCTTGCTGAGATGTGCAAAATTGTGACCCCTCTGATGAGCGCCTGACTAATTTTGAAGTCTCTTCACCATATAAACTCATTTGTCTTTACCATTTCTTCCTTTTATTCAAGGTCTTTTTCTAGTGGATCACCAGTTGGTGATGGTAGTAATCCCTTGGAGCCAGGGAGGCTCATCCCCAGAAGTCCTGTCCCATACTAGAGGGAAAGTAATGCATTTACATGCTGAATTTGGCTTAGAGTGGCCACATTTGAACAACACGGAGGCTCTCAGGAAGTAACTCTTAAGTACACTGCAGCTCTAGGCCTAGTTGAAATTTCAAGCATACAAACTCATAAGCATAGTCATGGTATCAAGGGCCCATCATTGGATCATCCTTCTTCACTGGTCTTTGTCCTAGCACTTGGAGAATTGTTGCTGTTCCATTGTGGAATGCAACAGAGCTTCCCAAGATGGGAACTCAGTACTCCATCAATTGCCATGTGTAACTCTATCCACTATGACAATACCCAATGAATGTCAAACATATCTATATACCCTATATGCATGCCTTGGAAAACTCCATCCCACTCCCATCAATGATGCATCCCCCATCAATGACAACCCACACCAGTGCTCCTACTTTGCCATAGTTGAATCACTCTGTGATCCCAAACTTCCACTTGTAAAAAGATCATTGCTGGGGAAGTGAGAAAAGGGTTTGATGTTGGGTATATGGCATTTCCCTATATTATATATATGAGTTTACTGTGATCTAAAACTTTTTAGAAGACAAAATTAAAAATAAAAAAGAAAGGCTGTAGACACTGAGGAAGGAATGGAAGAGATTGCCCTGCCACTGCACATTCAGGGCAATACCTATTACTGTGATAAAATGCAAAATATCAAAAACAAAGTTCTATGATATTTTTCATTTTTTAATACTGCAAATTTTTTTTACTTTATTTTAGTTTTTCTAAATTATTATATATCTTATTTCTAAACTTTAATCCTGTCAATACAATTTAATTTTCCTAGTATTTGAATTTGACAATATATTAGGCTTCATTTTTGAAGATGTTTCCAATATGTTCACTTTAAGGGCATCAGATTTAGATCTTATACTTGGATTTGCTGTCTGGGTTCTCTTTTCTCACCTTCCCTTTCACCCTGACCTTCTTCCATTTTCCACCCCTCTGGAATCTTAACATGGAATCCAGACTGTAAAAATATTTTTCAAGCAAAAATATTTGAGGTCCACCTCTCAACAACAGTCTTTGGCCATTCACAGATATTCTAGTCGGCATTGAGACTGCCAAGTGTACATTTCAGCATAGTGAGAAAGCATTTTCAAGCCTATCATCAAGGGTGCACCAGTTAAAAATATTTGTCAAGGGTTTGTACTGATCCCTGGGGTACTCTTCTAGACCCTAGACTCAGTAATTTGTATTTGCTTACTTCCTTGCCCACCTACTCCTTTTAAATATTCCTTCTCTGTTGGCTCTGCTGAGTAAGGAGTGCCTAAAGGTACAAAAATGATAATGCTCTGGTCCCCTGTAGCTGCCCAAAGGTAGAAGGAATTTGTCCTGTTTGTAGAAAGAATAGAAGGGCAGTGGCTGAAGCCCTAGAGAGCAAGGACAAAAGTAGCTAGGGGTGAGGTAAGCAAGGTAGACAGGAGTCAGCTAACGGAAGCATTCAGGTGAGGCCTTTGGAGCCAAGGAAAAAAGACTGGCATGTATTCTAAGTGGGATGGGAAAAGGAAATCCTCCAGGTTCCTGCCTGTCTCATTTCTCTACTGTACAATATGATAGGAGAAGATGAATCACCTGACACAAAACAATGACCAAGGGGAGTTTTCAACATTATATTATCCATATTTTAAATACATATCCAAATACTTTTAAATATGGTGAGTAATCAAATAAAATATATGATGCCCAGTTAAATTTGAATTTCAGATAAACACAAAATAATCTTTTATTTAAAAAAACAACCACAACAAACAAACCCAAAATTATATCTGGAAGCATACCTGGGGTACATTCTTGACTTGAGGATGAGCAGAAATCCTCCATTAACTTGATTGACACCTCCCTTCATGCCCCATGAACACACACCTTCCTTTACCTTATTGAAGAGTCAAATGTCAACCAACGTAACTTATCATAATTTATTTTTAAAAGCAGATGTAAAGGTTATTCCATGTACTGTTCTTGTTTACAACAAAAATGACTTACAGATGTCAAAAGGAAGGGGTTGATAGCAATAATGCATTTTCCTCTCCTGTCAAGACCAAGTATTGAAACAGAATCCCAGGGAAGTTAGCCTGATTCAGGGCTGCTCCCTGAACAGGGGAACAACCATGCATGTTCTCCTTATCTAAGTTTCTCCTACCTAAGAGATCTGACTCCTTCTACTTCAACACAGGGTTCCAGGCTTCTGTCCTGAGGAGAGGGCTGCTCCCAGCCTGCAGGAGAGGAAATGGGTGGACCAGAGGTCAGGGCTCCTCCCCAGCCCTGCCCCAGCTCCCACCCCTGCTGTGTAAATAGCTTCCTGGCCTCCTGAGACACATTCTCAGCTTATTCTCCTTGCCTGAGACACCAGATAGGAAGACCAGTCCCTCCTGGTGTCTTTTTCTCCGGGGCTGATTTCTTTTGGGGTACATCTTTAGTCTTCAGAGGGAGATCTTCTCTCATCATCTGGTTCCCTTTCCATCTAAGGTCTAAGAGAAGAAGGCATGCTGTGGGCTCTGGCCCTCCTTTTAGCTTTCCTGGCTCCTGGTAAGTATGCTTCAGAGATGCCCATGGGATTTTTTGTTTTTTTAATTTTTAACATTTTTATGGGAGGATACATTCAGGACTTATTATTACCTCTCCATTATTACTTTTTGGTGTTTCTGTTGCAGCTAGTCAGACAGCTTCCAACTTGGAATGGAGTGGGAGGACTGTCACCAAGCAGACTGGGGAATTGGCCACCATCACTTGTGATATAGAGCTAGGAAACATCAACTATGTCCACTGGTACCGACTCCAAGAGGGGAAGGCCCCCAAATATATTCTCCACTACTTTCCATCTTCCACAACGTTTTGGATAGACTCAGGAATCAAACGAGGGAAATATCGTGCTTTTAAAGGTTCGGGGAGGAGCTACAAATTAGAGGTCCGAAATCTGGAGGAAAGTCATTCTGGTGTGTACAGTTGTGCAGCCTGGGAGAGGCACGGTAATTCAGACTTCCCCTATCCTGCACTGAAAACTGCTTGCGGCTGCCAAGAGCAGCCCTGAGCCACAGGAAAACTTCTCTTGTCTGCTCACTTCCTGGCCCTGACTGCTTTTCTCTAAACAGTGGAAAACCCTGAGCTCAAAACCTAACCTCCATCTTTCCATCCCACCCATTGTGAGCAGCTTCAGCCTGCACCGAATACCCCTGCAGACCAAGCTAAGATCTCCAGGTCTTACTGGACTCAGCTGGCTGATGGCATGGTTCTTTTGGCTCTGGTAGGGGCTGGTGATGTCCCATGCATTCTGCTTTCTAGGACAGACAAGGTCACCTGGAGTTGACCTGATGAGAGATATTTGGAGTGCCCTATTTGGAAGGCTCATTTTGCTGAATCATTTATCTAGTCCTTACCTAGAGATTATGGCTGAGAATGCACTCATTCACTACTCAGGAGAATGAGAAATAATGGAATGAAGTATTTGGACTTTATGAAGGCCTCAAGCTTTTTTTTTTTTTTTTTTTTAAATCTAACATTTCTCCCAAGATAACTACGCAAGGTACTGTTGGTATGATTGGAAATGTAGAAAACTGTGGAAAATAAACAAACCATTGTCTTCTACTTATATCTTCATCTTCTTCTTCTAACCTTGTTATAGATTTGCAATAATTAACAAGTTGTACCTCAGTTTCCCCTGATATACATTAGGAAAAAAGTAACCACCTCCCCCTTGTGGCACTTTTCCACAGTTAAACAAAGGAACCCCATAGAGACAGGATAAAGGGAGATAGCGATCTTCACCATCTGCATATCTGAGGGAGATGGAGATCTTTGCTACCTCTACCTGTATATCAAAGGGAGATGAGACAGAAAACTTCACTATTTACAAACCCTTTAAAACCTTACAGTTCAAAAGAAACACATGCTCCTGCAGCATTCCAAGAAGCCATAGACTCCCTCAACCTCCTCCCACCACCTCACTCAGACCCTCAACCCCCCTCCCATTAACTATCATTTCCCTGCCTAGGAATGTTCTGCATAAATTCAAGTCCCTCCTTTCCAGGAGTGGGCTGAACTCTCTCTTCAGCCCCCCACCATGCTGGTGGGGGGACTGAAGTCTGTTCTTCAGACCACCTCCATTGGGAGAGCTTCCCAATAAATAAATTCTTTTGCTTATGGTCAGTCAGTCTCCATGACCCAGTAAGAGCCATATTTGATCCAACAATTATTTACTTATTTTCTTTATTGTAAAGAAACTTAAGATTACAAAATTATTGCTTCTATCTTCTTTTGAGGGAATCTATCCCAGCCCACAGACAAAGCTATTCTGATTAAAACTAGTAAATGTCTTCCCATGACTATCCCACAATAGAGCCACAGCAAAGTCAGAAGTGGACTGAAGCTATGAGATTATTATTTTTTTCTCAGTAATTTAAACTGAGACACTTTGGTGAACAATCAGATAAGGAATAGCATGTCTTTGAATCAAAAAGCCAATTGGAATTGAAATAATATACATGTAAACTGAAGAGAAAGTACCGTGGCTGCCAAAGGGAAACAGGCCCTTGTTTAAAATTAGGAAATGTGTCTGCATAGAGAGGGGACTGAAAATGGAGGCATTTGTTCTTTGAAGGAGTGAGCATGACTACTAAGGCAAAATAGCTTTGTTGTGATGTTAACTCTCACGTTCCAATGAGTTGTGTCTGGTATAGAGAAATGCAATTGATTTTGTAAGTGTATATGTCGAACTTTGTACCTGGCAATCTTGCCAGATTCTATAATTAATTCTAATTTAATTGACTCACATTTTCATTGTATACAATTAAAGCATTTGCAAATACGGGAAGATTTGCTTCTTCCTTGACCATCCTTCTACCCTTTATTCACTTTTATATCCTTAATGCATAGGTTGAGATATCCAGTATTCTATTTAATAAAAGCCATGATAATGGGCAGAAAGCCTCTAATTTTTATAGGCTCTAATAATTTGATTTGCACTGCCTTTCATCCCCCATGGACACATCATCTGGTTCTCTTTCCTTCTAAGGCCAAGAGAGGAAGGCATGTTGTGGGCTCTGGCCCTCCTTTTAGCTTTTCTGACTCCTGGTAAGTGTCCTGCAGAGATGCTCATTGGATTTAAAAAATTTTTTCATGGAAGGCTGTACTCAGGAATTACTATTACTTCTTCCTTATTACTTTTTCGTGTTCCCTTTGCAGCCAGTCAGACAGCTTCCAACTTGGAATGGAGTGGGAGGACTGTCACCAAGCAGACTGGGGAATTGGCTACCATCACTTGTGATATAACGCTAGGAAACATCAACTATGTCCACTGGTACCTACTCCAAGAGGAGAAGGCCCCCAAACGTATTCTCTACTACTCTTTGTATTACTCAAAGTGTTATGGACAGTCAGGATTCACAACAGGGAAATACGGTGCTTCCAAAGTTTCAAGCAGGAGATTCAAATTAGAGGTCCAAAATCTGGAAGAAAGAGATTCTGGTGTGTACAGTTGTGCAACCTGGGCGAGCCACTGTGATTCAGACATCCCCTATCCTACACTGAAAACTTGCTTGTCGCTGCCAAGAACAGCCCTGTGCCACAGGAAACCTGCTCCTGTCTGCTCACTTCCTGGCCCTGACTGCTTTTCTCTGAACAGCGTAATACCCTGAGCTCAAAACCTAATCTCCACCTTTCCATCCTACCTCACTCTGAGCAGCTGCAACTTGCACCCCACATCCCTGCAGACCAAGCTAAGACCTTCAGGCCTTCCTGGAGCCAGCTGGCTGAAGGCATAGTTTTTTCAGCTCTCCCAGGGGCTGGGGAAGTCTCATGTAGTCTGCTTTCTAGGACAGAGAAGATCACCTGGAGTTGACTTAACAAGAGAGATATTTGGAGAGCCTTCTTGGAAGACTTATTGTGGTGAATCATTTATTTAGTTATTACCTAGAGATTATGACTGGGAATGTACTTATTCATTACTCATCATTTCAATGAGAAATGATGGAATAAAGCATTTGGATTTCATGAAGACATCCAGCTGATTTTTATTATTTTTTTAAAATCTGATGTTTCTCCCAAGATAAACAACCAAGGTACTGGTAGCATGATTGGAAATGTAGAAAACGGATTGTGGAAAATAAGCCAACCATTGTCTTCTACTTAGAGCTTCATCTTTTCATTAATAGTATTTATTTATTTTCCCTATTTCTAAAGGAACTTTAGATTACATAAGTGTTACTATATCTTCTTTTGAGGGACTCTATCCCAGCCCCAAGCCAAAGCTATTCTGATTAAAACAAGTAAATATCTTGCCACGCCTGTTCCCCAACACAGCCACAGCCAAGTCACAAGTGGACTGAAGCCATGAGATTATTTTTCTCAGCAATTTGAACTGAGACACTTGGGTGAACAATCAGATAAGGAATAGCATGTCTTTGAATCAAAAATTCAATTGGAATTGAAATAGTATGCATGTGAACTGAAGAGAAATGGCTGTGGCTTCCAAACGGAGCCAGGCCCTTTTTTAAGATTAGGAAACACATCTCCATAGAGAGGAGACTGAAAATGGAGGCATTTGTTCTTTGAAGGAGTGTGTGCTACTACCAAGGGAACATAGGTTCTATATTCATTAAACAACACTCTACTTTTAAGTAAGAGTCTTCCCTCCCATATATATATTCATTTAGTTCTTATCAGCATCTATTTATGGATTTTTATTTTTATTCTGTTAAATGGTTTATGATCCTTCAGACCTTCATCCAACAGTCACCTAGGAATTCTATATACATAAGCCATGAATTCACTTCCTTGGAAAATTTGAATCTGGTAAGAAAGAAGAGAGTTGGTAAGAGAGTCACATATGGACGGTAGGTGCTGTGAGAGAGGGAAGCACAAGGTGGTGCTAATAGAAAGCAGCCTGACTTCCTGGGGATGGAAAAGCTTCTCAAAGGAGATGATGCCTGAGTTGAGCCCCGAACAACGAACAAGAGTTAGCCTTCAAATGTGGGATACACAAGCAATGTCCAGAGACTGCAAATCCATCAAGAGGTCTGGGTCATAGAATTCTAGGGAGAGAGTGGCTGAAGAGGAGAATGGCAGGAAGGCAGTGGCCACCTCATGGAGAACTTCATATCTTAAGAATTCTAGACTTTATCCTCAGATGCAGGGTATGCAGTGAAGAATTTTCAGCAGGGAAGTGTCTTCATCAGATCCATCCTATAGATGTGGGTAAGTTGATTTAGAGGAGCCGAGCAAGGAGGATGCCTACGGAGAACTCCCTAGAAATGCATTAAGACAGCGATGACTTAATCCTGACAACACATGAATACTGAAGTGGGAGAGTAATAAGGAGGCAACAGTGGTGGCAAGAAATTGTTAGGAAACAAAATCCCTAACATTTGGATGTGACAAATTAGAGCAGAGAATTATCACTGACATTCAGGTTCTGGCATGACAAAGTGGGTAGCAATGTCTAGGAGGGGAAGAAGGGATAGGTCTGGGTTTTTGACAAATTCAGTTTGAGGTCTATGCCAAACATACTCAAAGGTGTCCCATAGTCATCTGCATATGTAGATGTGGAGCTCAAAAGAAAGGGGAGGGCTAGAGATAGACATGCCATTCATTCTTTCGTACTGTGGAATTAAAACCTATAATGAGTTAGAAACCATTCAGGGAGAGTAGGTAAAGTGAGAAGAAATCTGGAAAACAACTTGTATGGGGTATATTTAGGAAGAACAGTCCATAAAAATACTCTGGGAGATTTTAAATTTCATGAGTTAGAGAAAGAAAATCAGATAAAATGGAAACTCAAGACTCCAGGAAGAGAAAACTGTTTTAGAGACAAGCATGGCTCAGCAGAGATACAGGCAATGGAGGGACACAATATAAACTTAAAGTGGAATGGCTTCTGGGACTCCTGAAGGTGGCCAGTGGGACTGCCTGATGCAGAAAATGGCAAACCGAAGAGAAGGAAGCGGACTGATGCACCAAAGTTTACCCACCTGGTTGAAGATAAATTCTCTGTGTGCTCAATGACACTCTACACAGTCTCTGCCACTCACCATTCCATCCACCAATTTGTTTGGAGCATTCACTCTGTGGTAGGAGTGGGAGAAAAGAGAAAACCAAGATAGTGGTATTAAGTCATATCCTCCTTCCCATTTGACAGCTCTCCAAGATCAGGTGCCATATCCTTGCCTCTTGGTAAAAAACTTAACTTAATGCCTTGCACATAGTTGGAGTTGAATGAATGTAGTTTAATAGATGAGTCATCTCAGAATTCTATGGGGGTGGACTGAACTGTGCAGTGTGAATTAAGTGGGAAGACATTGTGTTATCCTCTTCACATAGAGAGGGTGTACTAACAGGTGGTGAGGAGGCAAGAGAGCTGTGTTGGGAGGCCCCCACTTTACCTTCACCAATGGGAAGTTTGTCTTGATAGACTCCTATGAGCTACAGTTTTCTGAAATGGTTCTCAGCCTTAAAGGAGATCAGAGTTTATTGAGACATGCTGTCACATTTCTCCACAGTCCCTCAAGAAACAGCAACAATCCCCCAAGTGCAATGGCAAAGACCAAAAAAGAAGGAAGGTCCAACAATGAGCCCTTGTAAGCCTATGCACCTGAAATAAGAACAAGGCCTAGAGCTGCAGGGTGCCTAAGAGTTACCTCCTGAGAGCCTCTGTGTTGCTCAAATGTGACCAGTCTCAAAGCCAAACTCAGCATGTAAATGTGTTGCCTTCTCCCCAGCTTGGGATATGACTCCTGGGGATGAGTCTCCCTGGCGCCGAAGGATTACTACCAAGTACCAGCTGATGATGTAACTAGAAAATGACCTTGAATAAAAGGGTCAACTCGGGCCAGCAGAATATCTCAGTCTACATATAATACCAGGAGTTAAAAATGCATTTTGACCTGAATAAAATGGGGAACTGGAGAGCACAAATGAGTTTATATGGTTATGAGTCTCTAAAAAGACCTGGGAGGTTATCAGAGGGGTTGCCTTATGCACACCTCAGCAGAGTCCCAGAGACAGATAAAGTAGATACAACCCCAGGTATTGGTTCTTCTGAGGGCTACAGAGACCCACAGTTTCTATGGTCATGGCAGATGGAGTTCAGTGTCATGTCAGTTGGCCCTACTTTGGAGTTTGTGTTTCTGTGTGATGGAGCTGGACTCAGATGTGATCTTTGTCCACAAGCCTCTCCTGTTACACTTACCAGATCTGTAGTTGGTGCTGCAGTTTAGTGTATACCCAGAGGACCTGAATCTCTGGACTGACCAGTGATAGCCAGGCCCTGAGCCTCAACAGACTTGCCACTCCTACACTCTGGTTTATTGGACTTACCCACTCAGCTAACATGGAGGTGAAGAAGACCAACCATCACACCAGGGAGCCAAGAGTCCTACAACTGAAAGCAGGAGAATTGCATCCAGCATCCATGTGGAATCTAAGCCCCCTCTTGATATAGATGTGAAATGGACACAAACATTCTAAGGTCCACAGGATGGAGGAATAGTGTAGGGATTAGAGAAGACTTACTGATATTCTGTTCATGAACTATTGTGATTAGTAATCAAAGAAACTGTGGCAATGGTGTGGAGAAAGTGGCCATGGTGGCTGCTGGGGGTAGGGAGTGGGAGGAAGAGAAGTGATATGGGGGCATTTTCAGGGATTGGATTTGTCTTGGGTGGTGCTGCAGTGACAGCTACCAGACATTGTATGTACTCCCATGGGTCACTGGGCGGACTGTGGGAGACTGTGGGCCATGATGTGGACCATTGACCATGAGGTGCAGGGGTGCTCAGAGATGTTTTCACCAAATGCAATGAATGTCTCATGATGATGGAAGAGGTTTTTGTTACGGGGGGAGAAGTCGGGTGAGGGGGGTAGGGGTATATGGGGACATCATATTTTTTGAATGCAACATTAAAAAAATAAAGACAAAAAAACCCAAAACAATACAAGAGAAACACATTTCTCCACATTACTTCTGGTTGCCCTTGGTCCTTGTAAGTTCAGTTTGAGGTCTATGCCAAACATACTCAAAGGTGTCCCATAGTCATCTACATATGTAGATGTGGAACTCCAAGAAAGGTGAAGGCTCTAGATGGACACAAGGAGACATCTTCCTTACTGTGGGATAATTAAAGCCAGGAATGAGTTACAAACCACTCAGGAAGAGTAGGTAAAGTGAGAAGAAATCTGGACAACAACAGCTTGTGTGGGGTACATTTAGGAAGAACAGTCCATAAAAATACTCTGGGAGATTTTAAATTTCATGAGTTAGAGAAAGAAAATAAAACAAAGGGAAACTCAAGACTCCAGGAAGAGAAAACTGTTTTAGAGAGGAGAAGCATGGTTCAGCAGAGATACAGGCATTCCCTACTGTGGGATAATTAAAGCCAGGAATGAGTTAGAAACCATTCAGGAAGCGTAGGTGAAGTGAGAAGAAATCTGGAAAACAATATTTATCCAATTCAACCTGATAAAATCTAGGGAAATCTTCACAATAAGTACTACCTTACAATGCATTATTTATTGCCAAATCCCCACACATTCTATTACTGTGAGAAAAGTAATGCCGGTCACCTAGAAGTCACCGTATGAAAATAGCAAATTTAAAAATATTTTGCCTTGTTTGTGTTTTTTTACTTTCTGTCCTGTGAAAGAGTACAGCAGAGTCACCCTTGGGTAGTGGAAATGGCACAGACAGGAAACGGAGTGGTCATCTCTGTACATTAAAATCAGTCTGTTTTGCTGTGTTTGTTTCTGTAGTTAATAAATAATCTACTAAAAATACATATTACTTTTGAATTTTATTAAAAAGGTTATTTAATAAACCAACATAACAGGAACCATACAGGGGTAAAGAGATTCTAACTTTTTCTATACTTTTTGAGATGATGAATTTAAGAGAAGAGCAGCATGAAGATTATTTGTAATACTTTCATTCTTGGTGGATTCTCAGGTGTTGGTTGATTTATTAAATAACAAATAAAGGAGACTGAAATAAATAGCAGAAAAGAGATCTATGTGTGGATAAATTACGATAGTACTTTATGAGCTAATGTATGATTAATCCAATTTTGTGTACATGTTATTGAGAATAAGATATAACAATAGAGTCTTGAAATAATCACAATTCCAATTATTTGATTGAGAATAAAGAAATGCCTACCACATTTGTAAGTCAGGTAAAATAATGTTTACACCCTCAAGTTGTTAAAAATGGTTAACATCGTCTCTTCTGCAGACTTTATCCACTTTCTTGTCACTTTGAAGTGATCATTTAACTGTTTTAATGAAGTGCTAAAGATTACAATTTTTACAGCACAATCTTGTTGCTTTTTTTAAATTGTAAAATAAAATTAGAGAATATGTACCAAAGAATCATCATATTCTGTTATTTAAAGACTTATTTTATTTATTTATATCTTTCCCCCTCCTTCACTTGCTCTCACTTTTTTTAAATTTATTTATTTTTTAATGTTACATGAAAAAAAAATGAGGTCCCCATACAGCCCCCAACCCCTTCACCCCACTCCTCCCACATCAACAACCTCTTTCATCATTGTGGCACATTCATTGCATTTGGTGAATACATTTTGGAGCACTGCTGCACCACATGGATAGTGGTTTACATTGTAGTTTACACTCTCACCCTGTCCACCCACTGGGCCATGGCAGACATACAATGCCCAGCAACTGTCCCTGCAGTACCACCCAGGACAATTCCAAGTCCTGAAAATGCCCCACATCATATTTCTTCTTCCCTTTCCCTACCCTCAGCAGCTACCCTGGCCACTTTCTCCACATTAATGCTACATTTTCTTCCATTACTAATCACATTAGCTCTAGAATAGAATATCAGTAAGTCCACTCTAATCCATACTCTATTCCTCCAGCCTGTGGACCTTGGGATGGTTATGTCCACTCCACCTCTATATCAAGAGGGTACTTAGATTCCACTTGGATGATGGATGCAATGCTCCTGCTTGCAGTTGTAGGCACTCTTGGCTCCCTGGTGTGGTAGTTGACCTTCTTCACCTCCCTGTTAGCTGGCTGGAGTAAGTTCATTAAACCAGATGTTCGTTGTGTGCTACCCTCCTGAGTGTTGGTGGGCGCTCAACTGCTTGAGCCACATCTGTTTTCCCTTGTTAATGAAATTTACTGAATTAGAATTTGAAGTCCATAGGTCAGGAGACCTCTTTGACTTATTTTCTCTGAGTAGCCAAGAAAAAAGTAATTAATTAACCTCGTGGTACAGCACTAAATACAGGGTCCTTCTTTCAAGGAGTCAATTCCATGTGCAAATGAATAAATATAATGTGAAAGCTGATCTGTTAGTAGCATGTATTAAAGTTTGATCATAACAACTGTTATTGAGTACTTTTTCTGTGCTAGACACTATATTAAATATTTTTATTCTATATACATCATGTTATTTTGCCTCAGTAACGTTACTGGTAAAATATTATTATTACTATTATCTAAATTTTATACATAATTCACAGTTACAAATTTGAGGCTTTGCTAGGTTAAATGATGTGATAGTCAACCACAATCTTGGGATTTGAATCCATATGTATCTAATTCCAAAATCTTTGCTCTTGATCCAGAGTGATAAGCAAACAAGAAAAAAAAAATTTAAAGAAGAACTTTGGGAGAAGAAATAGAGAATTTAGCCATTCACTTTCTGAATAGATTTTTTACCTGCAACATTTAGGTTCTATTTCCTAAGGGCACCAGAAGTTATTCCTTGTTGTGTTTACTTAGAGAAAACCTGCTAAATAATGTTTGCTCTCCAACAAGAAGAGAATTTTATTATCAAAGGATTTTTTCAGACATTTCTGAAGTAAGGAATTTTGACGAAGGAATAAAAACAGTTAACAAAAACTGTGTTTATTGAACAATAGAAAAGCATCAAGAAGGAGCATAAAGATATGCCCCTTGATTTTGCCATTGGCTCATAGGGTTCACTTTTGTATTATATAGTCCTATGGTTGTTGTTTTTTTAAAAATTTTGTTCTAGCAACATATATGCCACCTAAAATATCCCCCTTTAACTATATTCAGATACCTAAGTCAGTGGTATTAAATCCATTCACAATGTTGTGTTACCATCACCAATATATATTACCCCAAAATTTCCTTTTCTCCTTTTAC
Organism: Dasypus novemcinctus; assembly: GCF_030445035.2. Lineage (NCBI taxonomy): Eukaryota > Metazoa > Chordata > Mammalia > Cingulata > Dasypodidae > Dasypus > Dasypus novemcinctus. The sequence goes on from NC_080677.1 coordinate 20,089,188, forward strand.
TCCCTTTCTCTTTAATGTAGATGTGCCCACACAGACACACATCGACCCAGGTCAATGACTCTGAGACTCAGTTTCTGCATCAAGGGGAGCTCCTACCTAGTAGAGTTGAGAAGGATTCTATGATTTTATATATGTAAAGGGTTTAAGAGTTTAATAAACATTGGTGCTTACCATTATAATTTGTGATATGGGCCCTGTGTAAGGAGGTACAGCTCAGAAATGCACTGAGCCCCTGTGATGAGTTTCCCTCCCAGGAGCCTCTTGAGCTCAGAGAGACAAGACTCAGCCTAGCCGAGACGCCACAGGCTGCTCTGCTTCCCATCAGGCTGCCCAGAGAGCAGTACGCATGGGCCGAGAGTTGGGAGGTGCCAGATCTGGGCTTTACACACTTTTCTGACTAGATATTACCATCTCCTTTTTCAGATAAGGAAACTAGGACACATGCTAGAGACCATGTAGCATCCACAAGCATGCAGGCCTTGTGTTTAGTAAAATAAGGATTTGAAGCGAAGCGAGACTGTTGTTAAAACTCACACTTTTCTTACCACAGGGAATACCCACACTATCATACACCTTGGTTGACTTTGTAAGAAGGGTTAGTAAAATAGCTTCCGTAATCATGTTTTCTAATACTGACAGAAACTAAATTGTGAAAATATCCAATTCGATGTGATCATTACTTAGCAAAAACCCTTGTTTAATGTTGTTTGAGGCGAAGGACGGCAACCAAGAGATAGATAACGAATCTGTCTGCTCCTCTTTAATACTTAATATAAAATTCACGGAATTTTAAGAACTGGGCAACGACAGTATTATTGGAGCCAAGATAATGAGCATCCTTCCCAAATGGAATTACCCTGGTGATGACGCTCACCTGGTCATAGCCTGCTGAGGTCATAGCTGGCCAGTTCAGCTGGACTAACTTTCACACTGAAATCAACAAAACAGTCATTTTTAAAACAAAAGAAAACATGAAATAGCTTGATGAAATAAAAAAAGAGAATGGTCTTAAAGCTTCTAAGAGCTAATAAAATAGTGACATCTGCATCATCTTCACTTCATTATGTGGACTGAATTTTTTGCTGTAATACAGATGTGGGTAAAGCTTCCAAGTGCTGCTGACCAGTTAGCAACCTCAGAAGCAAGTGACTGTGAAAAAGGATCCTGAGCCCCCTTTCCTCTGCTAACAGTATAGGAGGATCCCTACTCCTGTGCCTGGCCTGGCACCTCTTGCTCCGGGTTCCCTATCTTCTTAGTCTTCTTTTTTGACCTCATTTTTTAAAATTAAAAATACCTTACGTGACAAGCTTGTGTCTAAATATCACATGCTCCCACAAAATCAAATGTTCAAAGAAGTTACAATGAATTAGATCAGAACTCCAAATCTTTTCACGCCTTACTCAAAACTCCCTCTTACCTATTAATGTAGAACTGAATTTATATAAACATAATTTTCCTAAGGTATATTCTCCTTCAAAATCAAGACCGTTGATAACCATACATTTTAACTTGAATCAACCCTTATTTAGTTCACCCAATAGCCTCTCTTTTCATTATAAAACAAAAACGTTTTTCTTTCATGTACAGCTCTGTACAGTCTCATAATCTTGATTATCTGGAACAATCATCCTTACCACAAACACCCTGACTATATTCCCTGCCTTCCCATAGAGTAATATAACCCACCCAGGCTCAGACGCTCTCTGGCCATCTCCTTGAAGGTCCTCCAAACCAGCGATCTTGCAAAGGAGTGCAAGTACTCTGGGGATATCCAGAAATTTTCCAATAGGTACATTTTAAGGGCATTAGATTTAGATCTTAAAAGTGGACTTCTTGTCTGCTTTCTCTTTTCTCAATTTCCCTTTCACAGGTGGCCTTTTCCCATTTTTCACCCATCTGGAATCTTAACATGGTACCCAGGAATATAAAATACATTTAGGGCAACAGAGAATGGAAGCCATTTAAAAATTGGCACAGTATTGAGAGTAATTACTCTAAGGACTAGGTGATGACCTCCAACAAAACAGGTAGATGCCAATACTTTGCTTTCAAAAAAATTAAAGAAATATCTAATCAATTTGTGAATCCATAGGTAAATTTAAAAACGTTTGGTTAATCTTCATATGATTTTTTGATACATAACAAAGACATAGATTTCAGTGACATGTGTTTAAGTTATAGTTATTGCACTCTCATTAACCCATGCAAGGGAACATAGTGTATGGGCTCCAACGTTTATAATCATGTAAGTCCACTTGTATTTATCTACCTAAGTGCATTAGTTATTGATATTTGCAAGACAAGTTACCCCAACTTAGTGGTCCACTTAGGATAATCTCCCCTTTGATTAACTTAAAATAGACTAAGGAACTTAATTACATCTCTAAATCTTCCTTCACCTTGACCATATAGTGTAACATAATCACGGGAGTGACATTCCATCGCCTGTACCTTATTTCACTGATAAGTAGCAAGTTATAGCTCCCATGAACACGCTCAGGGAGGGGATCAAGCAAAGGTTTTAATACTGGGGTGCGAATCATGCAGGCCATCTTAGAATTCTGTCTATCTTACCAGGAAATGGAACATATATGTCCATGTAAGAATTGCACACAATTGTTCATGGCAGCATTATCATAATCACTCAGAACTGGAAAGAATCCAAAATTCTTCAAGCAGTGCATGGATAAAGAGAAGGTGGTACATCCAGAAAATGGAGTATTATAAGCAATTAAAAGGAACAGACAATTTGAAATAAGCTACAACATGGAGGGACCTCAAATATATTAAGGTAAATTAAGAAGACAGATAGAGATATTACATATTGTGTCGTTCAATTACATCCATCCTTCCATGTATGTGAAATGTCATAAAAGGCAATTCCAGTGACATAGATCAGATTAGTAGTTCCCTAAGGCTGGATAGGAAAGTAGTTACTAACTGCAAAAAGCATGAGGAACTTATTTGGTCATGGAAATATTCTAAAAGTGGATTGTGAGGATGTTTGCATAAATTTACTTAAAATGATATGCTTGTTTGCAAAGTTGTATAAATTTACTAAAAATCATTGATGTGTATATTTTAAATGTGTTAATTAGATGCTGTGTAAATTACACCTCAAGAAAGCTCTTAAAATAAAAAGGTCAGCATGTGAACTATCATTCCCACTATTTAAAATTGTTCAGAAGGTCTAGCTAATGTATTTATTCAAGGAAAAATAATATATATGGCAATTAGAATATAAAAACATATTACATGAGGATAAAACATATGTTAAAAATGGAATGGAAATATAAGTTCAATACCGAAATGAATCACAAAAAATTCTTATTGTTGAGGAAGAGCTAATTTTGCATTAAATGGGTGATAACTTTCAAAATCACTGTTATTTAGAATCCATTGGTTATGTTTAAAAGTGTGATGAATGCTCCAGTAATGGGCCCTTGATACTGATGACTATGCTTATGAGTCTGTGTACTTGAAATTTCAACTACACCTAGAGCCGCAGGGTGTCTAAGAGTTACCTCCTGAGAACCTCCATATTACTCAAATGTGACTACTCTCTAAGCCAAACTCAGTATGGAAATATATTACCTTTCCCCCAGCATGGGACATGACTCCTGGGGATGAGTGTCCCTGGCACCATGGGATTACAACCAAGCACCAATTGGTGATGGAACTAGAAAAAGACCTTGAATGAAAGAGGAAAATGGTAAAGACAAATGAGTTTATCTGGCCAGACTTCAAAATGAATTGGGAGGTTGTCAGAGGGATCGTGCTTACGCACACCTCAGAAGGATCTCAGAGACAGCCAAAATAAATACAATCCCAGGTAGTGGGCTTGAGGAGACATTCAGGTTCTACAGTCATTACAGATGGCTCTGGAGCTCAGTGTCTTGCCTGTGGGCCCTACTTTGGAATTTGTGCTCTTGAGTGTGATGGAGTTGGACTCAGATGTGACCTCTCTATGCATGCCTCTTCTGTCACTTTTACTGAACCTGTGGTTGGTGCTGGGGTTGGTGTATACTCAGGAGACTTGAGTCTCTGGACTGTCCATGTGCCAGCTGGGTACTGAGGCTCAGCAGAATTGCAACACCTACTCTCCAGTTGTTGGACTTACCTAGGACAGCTAACAGGGAGGTGAGGATGGCCAACCACCACACCAGGGAACCGAGGTAGACTACAGCTGTAAGCAGGAGAATTCCATCCATCAGCTATGTGGGATCTAAGTCCCCTCTTGATTTTGCGGTGGAGTGGATATCGCCACCCCAGAGTCTTCAGGTTGGAGGAATAATATATGGATTAGAGTGGACTTACTGATATCCTACTATAGAACTATAGTGACTAGTAATGGAAGAAATTATAGCATTAATGTGGAGAAAGTGGACATGGTAGTTGCTGAGGGCAGGGAGAGGGAAGAAGAGGTGTGATAAGGGGGCATTTCCAGGATTTGGAGTTGTCTTAAATGATATTGTAGGGTCAGATGCTGGACATTATATATCCTGCCATAATGCACTGAATGGACTGGAGGAGAGTATAAACTACAATGTAAAGTATTATCTATGTGGCGCAGCAGTGTTCCAAAATTATTCACCAAATGCAATGAATGTGCCACAATGATGAAAGAGTTGTTGTTGTGGGAGTAGTGGGGGGTGGGGGTAGAGTGGGGGGTATATGGGAACCTCTTACATTTTTTAATGTACCCTTTTTTGTCATCTATGTATCTTCAAAAAAATACAATTAAAGAAAAATTATGGGGGTGGGGGGTAGGGAGTGGGGTATATGGGAACTTCTTAAGTTTTTTAATATAATGTTTTGTGTGATGTATTAACATTACAAAAAGATAATTAAAAACAAAATAAAATTTAAAAAAAGAACTTCTGAAAAAAACAAAACAAAACCTAACCTCTGCCTTTCCATTCCTTCCCATTCTGAGCAGCCACAGCTTGCACCCCAACCCCTACAGACAAGCTAAATTCTCCAGGGTTACCAGAGCCAGCTGGCTGATGGCTTAGTATTTTTGACTCTCCTAAGGGCTGGTGAAGTCCCATTTAGTCTGCTTTCTAGGACAGACAATGTCACCTGGGGTTGACCTGACAAGAGAGATATTTGGAGAGCCTTATTGAAAGACTGGTTGTGCTGAATCATTTATCCAACCATTATCTAGAGATTATGGCTGGGAATGGATTCATTACTCAGGAGTATGAGAGATGATGGACTTAATCCTTTGGATTTCATGAGGGCTTCAAACTATTTTGTTTTGGAAAACCTGATGTTTTCTCCATGAAAACCAACCAAGGTACTGTTGGCATGAGTGGAGATGTAGAAAAGAGTGATTGTAGAAGATATGCCAACCATTGTCTTCTACTTACATCTTTTCCTTCTTTTTTTTTTTTCATTTATTTATTTGCTTTATTTTTTTTGGCCTTCTTCAATATAGGCCATCTTTATTATTTTTAAAAATTTTTTTCTTTATTTGTTTTTTTAATGTTACATTCAAAAAATATGAGATCCCCATGTATCCCCCACCTGCCTCGCCCCACTCCTTCCCCCATAACAACAGCCTCTTCCATCATCATGAGACATTCACTGCATTTGGTGAATACATCTCTGAGCACCACTGCACCTCATGGTCAATGGTCCACACCATAGCGCACACTCTCCCACAGTCCACCCAGTGGGCCATGGGAGGACATACAATGTCCGGTAACTGTCCCTGCAGCACTACCGGACAACTCCAACCCCCAAAAATGCCCCCACATTACATCTCTTCCTCCTATTCCCTACCCCCAGCAGCCACCATGGCCACTTTCTCCATACCAATGCCATACTTACTTCCATTACTAATGACAATAGTTCATGAATAGAATATCAGTAAGTCCACTCTAATCCATACTCTATTCCTCCATCCTGTGGACCTTAGAATGTTTGTGTCCACTCCACATTTCTATCAAGAGGGGGCTTAGATTCCACATGGATGCTGGATGCAATTCTCCTGCTTTCAGTTGTAGGCACTCTTGGCTCCCTGGTGTGGTGGTTGACCTTCTTCACGTCCATGTTAGTGGAATGGGGTAAGTCCAATAAACCAGAGTGTAGGAATTGCAAGTCTGTTGAGGCTCAGGGCCTGGCTATCACATGGTCAGTCCCAAGATTCAGGTCCCCTGGGTATACACTAAACCTCAGCACCAACTACAGTTCCGATAAAAGTAACCGGAGAGGCTTGTGGACAAAGATAACATCTGAGTCCAGCTCCATCACACAGAAACACAAACTCCAAAGTAGGGCCAACTGACATGGCACTGAACTCCATCTGCCATGACCATAGAACCTGTGGTCTCTGTAGCCTTCAGAAGAACCAATACCTGGGGTTGTACCTACTTTATTTGTCTCTGGGACTCTGCTGAGGTGTGCATAAGGGCAACTCCTTTGATAACCTCCCAGCTCTTTTTGGAGACTCAGAACCATATAAACTCATTTGTCCTTTCCATTTCCCCCTTTTGTTCAGGTCAAAAAGCATTTTTAACTCCTGATATTATATGTAGACTGAGATATTCAGCTGGTCCATGTTGACCCTTTTATTCAAGGTCATTTTCTAGTTACATCATCAGCTGGTACTTAGTAATAATCCCTTGGCACCAGGGAGGCTCATCCCCAGGAGTCATGTCCCACGCTGGGGGGAAGGCAACACATTTACATGCTGAGTTTGGCTTCAAGACTGGCCACATTTGAGCAACATGGAGGCTCTCAGGAGGTAACTCTTAGGCACCCTGCAGCTCTAGGCCTGGTTCTTATTTCAGTAGCACAGGTTTACAAGCCTAGTCATTAGTATCAAGGGTTCATTGTTGGGCCTTCCTTTTTTTTGGTCTTTGCCGTTGCACTTGGGGGATTATTGCTGCTCCTTTAGGGACTGTGATAAAGCTCCCCTGGCTAGGAACTCAGCACTCCCTCAGTTGTTGTTTTTAATCGTAACCACTATGAAAATATCCAAACATTTTTATGTACCCTGGATATATGCCCTGGAGAACTCCCTGCCAACCATGTGTCCCCTGTCAACAACATCCCACACCAGTATTCCTCCCCTGCCATTGTTGAAACTCTCTGTGATCCAAACCGTCTTCAAAAATGAGACCCAATATATTGCCAGGTTCCATTAATAGTAAAATGGAATATAGTGATCAGTTTAAGGGTTAGATATAGAATACATATTAATTTAGAAAATTTAAGTTAAAAATAAATTGGGGTATCAAAAAATTAAGAAATGCAAAAGCTTTGTTTTTGATGTTTTACCTTCTATCACTGCAATAAGGGTTGCTCTGTATGAAAGTGGCCAGGCAACTACTTCCGTCTTTTCCTCAGTGTCTACATCCTTTCTTTTTCTTTTTTTTTCCCTAATTATTAAGCTTATCTTCACAAATGGGAATCTATCCCAGCCCACTGCCAAAGATGTTTTACTTAAAACAAGTAAATGTGTTGCCACCCCTATCCCCCAACAAAGCCACAGCCAAGTTACAAGTGGACTGAAGCTTGAGATTATTATTTATTCTCAGTAATTAAAACTGAGACACTTGAAGAATAATCAAATAATGAATAGTATATATTTGAATCAAAGAGAACATTTGAATTGAGACAGTATGCATTTGAGTTGAAAAGAAAGTATTGTGGCTGTCCGAGCCCTTATGTAAGGACAGGAAATATATCAAGACAGAGAGGAGACTGAAAAGGGAGACATCTGTTTTTTGGGGAAGCCTTCATAATTAATAAGGGAAAATAGGTTCCTAGTGATTTTAAATCTCATGTTCTAATTAGCTATGGCTGGTATACAAAAACTTAATTTTGTGATTGTGTGTGTGTAACACTGTACCTGGCAATTTTGCCTAGTTCTCAAATTGATTTGATTGTAATTTAATTGACTCTTCTAGATTTTCTGTGCATATAATCATAATATCTGCAAATAAAGGCAGCTTGGCTTCTTCCTTTTCCAGGCTTCTACCATTTATTCACTTTTATATTCTTGATACGTAGGTTGAGACATTCAATATTATATGTAATGAAAGCCAAGACAACTGGCATTCTTGAGTTAGTTCCATCTCAACCAGAACATCTCAAGCATTTCATCCTTAGAGTTTTACCATATCAAATCTTTCCACCCATGAGAATGGTCTCCCTTGTTATTCATTCAACCCAAGTGAGGAGGAGTAACCAACAGAGGGGAATACATTTAGGATCAAAGAAAAATAATGATGCTTTTTAAAAATAGTTAACAAAATAAAATACATTTTAATGAACAATGACTTTTAGGTGAAGAATACAGAAGGAGGTCTTGATGAACAGGTGCCCTCTCCAACTACAAATATGTAGTCGTGGCAGATGAAATATTAAAATTATTAAAGTGACAGCCCATGCAGGTGGTTTCATTATGGGGACTGTGCTGGGAAGGAGCACTTGGCCTCATTTCCTGTTTTGTGTAACCAGTGTCGTAGAAACATATCCTTTGCTTATAAAGAAGCTTGATGTCTTCTTTAAAACGGTGTCTGATAGCAATTTTCACTCAATCACTTTAGTGTTCTGTCATCACCTAAGCAAAATGAGGAAACAAAATGGAATTGCAACTGACACAGTGATGACCACATAGATTTTGGGTGGGAAAGCAGGAAACTGCAGGAGAAAGAGATGACCCTGGAAAGACAGGTATGTGACCACAGGAGTTTTGCAAGGAGTCATGGCTTGTTTGCTTTTTGAAATATACTCAAACAATGAAAAGATTGACTAGAACAACAGTTAGGGAGAATAGAGTTGATAACTTTAACAGAGTCTATAACTATTGAAAGCCTCTAAATTTTTTATACTTTTGAAACAACTCTTAGAAAATGAAATGGGAAAAGTGATTTCATTACAAGGTGATTTATATCTAAAGAATACCCTTATCAAGCAATGTGCAGAAACTATGCAAAGAGAAGTACACAATTTATAGAAAGATATTTTGGAGCCCTTGAATAAAAGCCACAATACCATGTTTTCATGCTTAAGAGAGAATGTCATAAGGTGTAATTGCTTCCTAATTATATGACAGGTTTAGTCAATTAATTGTAGTTTTAATTAACATCTCCACTGGGGGAGAAGGAAAGGTGCTTTTCCTCCTACTACAAGTCCTGTTACTATTTGATGATAACTTATTTTCTTAATAGAGCTTAGGAAGTAGAAGGTCATGAATCAAAAAAGAAATATTTCTTTCCTGGCAAAAGTGATCTTTAAAACTTGTAATTTATTTATGTACTTTTTAATTAAAAAAAAATTAATTAGGGGATTCCCATATGCTCCACATCCCACATCACCAACATTTACCTACATTAACAACATCCTTCATTACTGTGGTACATTCATTGCAATTGATGAACACATTTTGGAGTATTGCCATTAAGAATGGATTGTAGTTTACATTGCAGTTTATACTCTCTTCCACACAAATTCTGTAGGTTATGGAAAGATATATAATGGCCTGTATCTGTCGTTGCACTGTCATGCAGGACAATTTCCAAGTCCTGAAAACACTCTAGATTACACCTGTTTTCCCTCTCCCTGACCTCATAACCTCTAGTGGCCACTGCCTCCATCAATGGTATAATTTCTTCTTTAATTAATAGAATCGCAGTAAGTTAGTAGAATACCAGTAAGTCCACTCTAGTCCATAGTTCATTCCCCAGTCCTGAGGATTTGGGGTTGGTGATGTGCACTCAACCTCTAATTGAGAGAGAGCTTCAGTCCCATATAGCCAACAGATGGGACTCTCTTGCTTGCAGTTGTAGACTCTCAGTTCCTTGGTATGATGGTTGTCTATCGTCACCTCCTCATTAGTTGTACTGGGTGTGTCCAGTGAACTGGAGAGTAGGTCTTGCAACTCTGTTGAGGCTCAGGGCCCACCTGGCACATGGACAGCTCTAAGATTCAAGTGGCTTGGCCGTATACCTACCAACTCCAGCATCAACTAAAGGTTCAAATAGAAGAGACAGAAGAGTGAAGCATAGGGAAACTACAACTGAGTCCAACTCTGTCACACTGGGGAGCAAAAACTCCAGTGTAGGGCCCACTGGTAAGGCACCAAATTCCTGAGCTATCTTCCCTGACCATAGCACCTGGGTGTCTCCAGAGCTCTCAGGAGCCCCACTATTTGGTGTAGTGTCTAATTTGGCAGTAAATGGGTCTTTCTGAGATGCGCATAAGTGTAACCTCTGGAATGACCTCCCAACTCACTTTGAAGTCTCTTGACCATATAATGTGGCAGAGCTCCCCAGGATGGGAATTCAATGTTCTTTTGGTTATTGTCTGAATCTCCACCCACCGTGACAATGCCCCATGAACTTTTTTAAAAAAAAGATTTATTTATTTCTCCTCCCTCCCTCCATTGTCTGCTCTCTGTGTCCATTCATTGTGTGTTCTTCTGTGTCTGCTTGTGTTCTCATTAGGTCGCTCCAGGAACTGGTCACAGGACCTTCTGGAGTGGGAGAGAGGTGATGATTCTCTTGGGCCACCTCATCTCTCTGGTCTGCTGAGTCTCTTTGTTGTCTCTCCTCTGTGTCTCTTTTTGTTGTGTCATCTTGCTTCATCAGCTCTCCACATTGGCTGGCACTCCTGCATGGGGCAGCATTCCCACACAGGCCATCACTTCGCCTAGGCTGGCACTTCACATGGGCCATCTCGCTGCATGGCCCAGCTTCCCTTCACCAGCAAGTCCTGAGTATCAAACCCTGGACCTCCTATATGGTATATGGGGGCCCAAATGCTTGAGCCACATCTGCTTCCCCCCATGAACTTTTGCACACATTTATGTCTTATATGTATGTCCAGGTGAACCTCCTCCCTTGGATCCCCCATCACTGACACCCCCCACAAATAATCCTCCCTTGACAGGGTTTTAACTGTTCTGTGATCCAGAAAGTCTTCAAAAATGAAGCCAGTAAAACAGCCAAGTACAATTAATAAGAAAATGAAATGATAATGTCAGATTTAAAAAGAAGAAATAAAATGCAAAAGAAAAAGTTAAAAAAATTTGGGATAATGAAAATAATGAAAAAATATCAAAAAATGTTTTTTGACGTTTTGCCTTTCATCTGCTGTACTATAGGTAGAGTGACATTTTCTTCCATTTTTTCCCCCAGTGTCTTACTTTTTTCATTTTGTCTAGAAAGAAGTTTTAAGTCACAGCAAAGTCATGTACACAATATAGTGGACTCACCATGTATCCAACATTCTCCCCATTTTCCCTCTTCCCCTATTAATAACATTTTATATGTGGATGGTACATTTGTTATAGCTGATGTACAAATATTGAAACATAACTACCAACCATGGTAAATGTTTTATGTTATGGTTTACATTCTGGAGCATACACTTTTGTAAGTTTTAATAAAACTTAACATGGCCTGTGTCCATCATGCAAGATGATGTAGAACACTTCCATTGCTCTCAAAATCACACCTGTTCCACCTATTTTATTCCTCCCTCTGCCTACTTTCAGGATCAATGGCAACCACCAGGCTTCACTCCTTGCAGGACCAATTCATAGTTACTTACAACAACACTGAAGGCTCGACACACTGATCTCTGTTCCTCTTTTGGGCAGCGCCTTTCCTCTTGAGAGACTCCTGTCCCTCTATTTGAGAACACAGTAGGCCTCTACACAATGGAAGTTCAACATATTCCTGCTCATTATGTGAGTTGCTACCCACTGATATAATACACTAAGTCAAGATAAATACTCACACACTCTACAGAAGCCTGCCCCAGGTGCTCCCTGCCCAGAGTGTCCTATTGCCAAAAGAACATTTCCAACCCTGTAAGTTCAGTCACTTACCCACCAATCCCCAGCATTCAACCTGCTCCCTCCCTTAACCCTCCCACCAGTTCCATGAACATTCCAACCCACCCTCTACACCCTATCCCTCAGACATACTTGTACTGCCTAACCCAATAGTATCACTGCAGTGCTATTATACCCCTCCTTTGCACAACCACACACTTACAACTTATCATAGATTTTGCCCATATGGGCATTGGCTCACAACCTTCTTCTCCCTTTCTATTCCTGTAAACCTATCTTCCACACTCTAGCTCTATGAGTTTGCTCAGTTTGCTTAATTTATATCAGTGAGGCTATGTAATATTTGTCCTTCAGTGTCTGGCTTGCTTCACTCAGCATAAGGTCGTCAAGATTCATGCATGTTATCCTGGGTGTTAATAGTGTATTCCTTCTTACCACTGAGTAATATCCCATTGTATGTCTATACCACAATTTGTTTATCCATTCATAAGTTGAAGGGCGTTTGGATTGATTCCAACTTTTGGCAATAGTGAATAATGCCACTATGAACATTTGTGTGCATATATCTGTTCATGTCCTTGCTTTCAAGTCTTCTGAGTGTATACCCAGCAGTGGAATTGCTGGGTCATAGGGTAGTTCTATAATTAGTTTTCTGAGGAACCATCATACTGTCTTCACAATGGCTTCACCATTCTACATTCTCACCAGCAGTGGATGAGGATTCTGGTTCCTCCACATCCTCTCCAACAGTTGTAGTCCTCTGGTTTTTTAATAGCCACCAGTCTAATAGGTATAAAATGATATCTCATCATAGTTTTGATTTTCATTTCCCTAAGAGCTCTTGATATTGAGCATCTTCTCATGTGCTTATTAGCCTTTTGTATTTCTTATTTGGAGAATTGTCTATTCAAATCATTTGCTCATATTGAAATGGGTTGTCTTTTTATTTTTGAAGTGTGCTATTTCTTTATATACATAGGATATTAGGTCTTTATCAGGTATAGGTTACCAAATATTTTCTCCCATTGAGTAGGCTGCCTTTTCACTTTCCTAACAATCTCCTTTAAGGTGTAAAAGTTTATAATTTTGAGGAGGTCCCGTTTATCTGTTTTTTTCTTTCACTGCTTGTCCTTTGGGTACAGAGTTCATGAAACCATTTCCTATTACAAGATCCTCTAGATGCTTCCTTCCATTATCTTCCAAGGTCTTTATTTTATTGGCATTTATATTTAGATCTTTGAACTATCTTGAGTTAATTTCTATATAAAGTGTGAGATGGTGTTCCTCTCTCATTCTTTTGGATATGTATACCCAGTTCTCTAAGAACTAGTTGTTTTAGAAACCATTCTCTCCCAGTTGAATGGCTTGGTGGCCTTGTCAAAGATTAGCTGACTGTATATGTGAGGATCTATCAAAACTCTCAATTTGGTTCCATTGGTTAGAATGTGTCCTTGTGTCAATACCATGCAGTTTTGTCCACTGTAGTTTGTAGTATGTTTTAATGTCAGGTAGTGTGATTCCTCTGATTTCATTTTCCCTTTTTAATATGCCTTTGGCTATTCAAGGCCTCTTGCCCTTCCAGATAAATTAGTTTTTCCAATTTAGTAAAAAATGCTCTGGTGATTTTTATTGGGATTGTGTTAAATCTGTTTATCAGTTTGGGTAGGAAAGACATGCTAATGATGTTTATTCTTCCTATCTATGAATGGAAATATTCTTCCATTTATTTAAATCTTCTTTGATTTCCTTTAACAATGTTGCCACTTTTCTGAATATGTCATCTACATCTTTAAATTTATCTTTAGTTATTTGTTTCTTTTAGTTGCTATTGTAAATTTTACTTTTTCCTTGAGTTCCTCCTCATATTGCTCATTATTGATGTATAGAAATGCTACTGATTTTTGCCCATTGATCTTATAACCTGTGAATTTACTGATCTCCTTTATAAGCTCTAGGAGTTTTGTTATAGATTTCTCAGGGTATTCTATGTATGAGATCATGTTTCTGCAAATAGTGAAATTTTTACTTCTTTCTTTCCAATTTCAAGGCCTTACATATCTTTTTTTCTTGTAAGTGGTCAAGCAAATACTTCTAACACAATGTTAATTAGGAGTGTTGAAAGTGGGCATCTGTGTCTTGTTCCAAATCTTAGAGCAAAAGCTTTTAGGATTTCCATTGAATATGATGTTATCTGTGCGTTTTTCATACATACTCTTTATCATGTTGAGGAAGTTTCCTTCTATTCCTATCTTTTGATGTACTTTTATCAGGAAAGGGAGCTGTGTTTTGTCAAATGCTTTTTCATATCTATAGAGATGATTACTTGATTTTTTCCTTTCAAACTGTTTATGTGGTGTATTACATAGATCAATTTTCTTATCTTGAATCATCCTTGCATACCAGAGATGAAACCCACTTGGTCATGGTGTACAATTTTTTTCATGTGTTGTTGAATACATTTAGCAAGTGTTTTTTGGAGAAATTTAGTTTCTAAGTTCATTAGAGAGATTGGCCTATAGTTTTCCTTTCTTATGGCATCTTTTTTGGCTTTGGTGTTAGGGTGATGTTGACATCAAGAATGAGTTAGGCAATGTTCCCTCCATTTCTATTTTTTGGAAGAGTTTTAGCAGATTTGGTGTTAGTTCTTTCTTGAATGTTTGGCAAAATTCACCTATGAAGCCGACTGGTCCTGGGCACTTCTTAGTTGGGAGGTTTTGATGACTACTTCAATCTTGTTACTCATGATTGGTCTTTTGATTTCATCAGTTTTTTCTTTTGTCAATGTAGGCTGCATGCATGTTTCTAGAAATTTGCCTCTTTTATCTAAGTTATCCACCTTGTTGGCATGTAATTTTTCAAAGTGTCTTCTTATGATACTCTTTTTCTGTGGGATCAGTGGTGATATCCCCTTTCTCATTTCTTACTTTATGTATTTACATCTTCTCTCTTTTTTTCTTTGTTAATCAACCTAAGGGTTTGTCAATTTTATTAATCTTCTCCAAGAACCAGCTTTTGTTTTTCTTACTTTTTTTCTTAGTGCGTCATCTTGTTTTGTCAGCTCTCCGTGTGTGCAGTGCCATTCTTAGGCAAGCTGCACTTTCTTTCATGCTGGGCGGCTCTCCTTACGGGGCTTACTCCTTGCACATGGGGCTTCCCTACACGGGGGACACCCCTTCATGGCATGGCACTCTTTGTGCACATCAGCACTGCCCATGGACCACTCCACACGGGTCAAGGAGGCCCGGGGAATGAACCATGGACCTCCCATATGGTAGATGGATGCCATAACCACTGGGCCAAGTCCACCATCTTATTTCCTTCTTTCTACTTCCTTTGGGGTTAGTTTGTTATTCTTTCTCTATTGCTCCGGGTGTGCAGTTAGTTCTTTTATTTTATCTCTTTCTTCTTTTTTAATATAGGCATTTTATGAATTTTCCTCTCACTACAGCTCTGGCTGCATCCCATAGATCTTGATATGTTGTATTATCATTTTCATTCATTTCAAGGTAGTTACTGATTTCTTTTGAAGTTTCATCCTTGACCCACTGTTTGTCTAAGAGTGCATTGTTTAACTTCCATATCTTTGTGCCTAATCTGGTTCACTGGATCTTATTGATTTCCAGCTTCATTCCATTGTGGTCAGAGAAATTACTTTCTATAATTTAAATCTTTCTGAATTCATTGAGAGTTGTTCTTTGGTCTCTCCTGGAAAATAATCCATGTGCACTTCAGAAGAATGTATATCTGCTTGTATTTGGGTATAATGTTCTGTATATATCTATTAGGTCTAAATCCCCTAATGTATTATTCAAAGGCTTTGTTTCTTTATTGCTTCTCTGTTGAGACATTCTGTCTAAAGGTGATAATGGTATAGTAAAGTTTCTAACTTTTTTCTAGAGGCATCTATTTCTCAACTTAGTGTTCCCAGTGTTTGTCTCATGTATTTTGACACTGCCTGGTTAGGTGCATAAATGTTTATGATTGTTCTTTTTATTTGAAAGATTACCCCTTCTATTAATATATATTGTCCATTTTTGTCTCTTAGAATAGTTTTGTATATTGTCCAATATTCGTATAGCTACTCCTGCTCTTTTGTGGTTATTGTTTGCCTGTAAGATTGTTTTCTAGCCATTCACTTTCAGCCTCCTTGAATCCCCAGATCTAAGGTGTGTTTCTTGTAGACAGCATATAGATGAGTCATATTTCATTATCCATTCTGCCAATCTGTGTTTCTTGACTGGTGAGTTTAATCCATTGACATTCAATGTCATTACCGTCAAGGAATTACTTATATTAGCCATATTTTCTTTAGGTTTACGCATGCCTTATGCTGTTTTTATTTCTCTTTTTACCTTTTTAGTTGTTCTTACAGTCTCCTCCAACTCACTCTCTCCTGTTTTTTCCTTTCAACTTGCAGAACTACCTTTAGTATTTCTTGAAGTGCCGGTTTCTTATTGACATACTCTCTTAATTTCTGTTTATCTGTGAATATTTTGAACTCTCTCTCATTTTTGAATGTCAGTTTTGCTAAATAAAGAATTCTTTGCTGAAAGTTTTTTCTTTCACACCTTAATTATGTCATACCACTGCCTTCATGCCTCTATGATTTCAAAGGAGAAATCAGCACTTAATCTTTTCGAAATTCACTTGTATGTGATGGTTTTCTTTTCTTTTGCTGCTTTAAGTATTCTCTCTTTGTCTTGAGCATTAGACAATTTGACAAGTATATGTCTTGGAGTAAGCCCGTTAGGATTTATACTGTTTGGGTTATGCTGGCCTTTCTGGACATATACATTTATGTCCTTCAATAAAGTTAGAATTTTTCAGCCATTATTTCCTCCAACACACCTTCTGTCCCCTCTCCCTTGTCTTCTCTCTCTAGGATGCCTACAATGCATATGTTTGTGTATTGTGTGTTGTCATTGAATTCCCTCAGTCCCTTCTTGAATTTTTCTCTCTTTATATCTATCTGTTCTACTATGTATTTGATTTCTATTGCACTGGCTTCCACATTACTGAATCTTTTCTCTGCATGTTCACATCTGATGTTATGTGCTTCCATTGTATTTTTGATTTTTTGTATTGTGCCATTCATCACCATCATATCCATTATCTTTTATGTATATTTACAGTTTCTTCAGTGTGTTCTCCCAGTGTCTTCTTAATATATTCTTAATCTTTTCCTTCACTTCATTAAATTGATTCATGGTATTTGTGTGGACATCTCTGATTAGTTGTTCCATGTTTTCATCTCCTCCTGTTTTATACTTGCTTGATTGGACTAGGTCATGTCTTCTTATTTCTTAGTAAGAGTTGTAATATTTCGTTTGTGTTTAGGCCTCAATTTATCTTGATATGTTTGTTCAGTTCATTAGCTTAACTTTCTCATCTAGGGTTTTATTTTGTTTTTATTTTGTTTTGACACTTTGTTCCTCTTATACTATTTCCTTGCTTTTGTCTATGCTCCACTGGGAAAAAAAATAGAGCCAGAGAAAAGGAAAAAGGTAAGAAGAGAAAAAGGATAATAGCAATAATAGTAAAAGATAGAAGAACTGTGTAAGACCTGAGAAAATGAATAATTATGTCAAGTAAGAAGTGTGGAGGAATAAGAATAAAAAAGTGGAGTACAAACAATGAAAGAGGAACTGAATAGAGAAAAATATAGAGAATTTTTTAAAAAGTCAGAATAATGAGAAGAGAGGGGAAGAGAAATGAAAGACAAAAAGAAAGAAAATTAAAAAAAAGAAAACAGAGAAAAAAAGGAGAGAGAAATAAGAACAAGATTGAAGACCAAACACAAAGAGGTGGAATGTAAACAATGATAGAAAGCAGAAGATAGAAAGATGAAGGAAGGCAAAGTAATAGCATATATAGACAAAATTGGCAAATGCAAATAGGGAAACAAAGGAAGGGAAAACACAATAAAGAAGAGACAAGACAGCAGCAACTAATTTTAAAAAGGGGGTGAGAAGAAAGAGTATAAAAAAAGAAGGCGGCGGATTTGGCCCAGTAGTTAGGGTGTCCATCTACCACATGGGAAGTCCGCGGTTCAAACCCTGGGCCTCCTTGACCTGTGTGGAGCTGGCCCATATGCAGTGCTGATGCGGCAAGGAGTGCCCATGCACAGTGCTGATGAGCTCAAGGAGAGCTGTGCCATGCAGGGGTGTCCCCCGCATGGGAAAGACCCATGTGCAAGGAGTGTTCCCTGTAAGGAGAGCCGCCCAGCACGAAAGAAAGTGCAGCCTGCCCAGGAATGACACCACACACATGGAGAGCTGACACAACAAGATGACACAACAAAAAGAAACACAGATTCCCGTGCCGCTGACAACAACAGAAGCGGACAAAGAAGACTCAGCAAATAGATACAGAGAACAGACAACCGGGGGGGGGGGGGGGGAAGGGGAGAGAAATAAATAAATCTTAAAAAAAAAAAAGAAGAAAAGAAAAACAAACAAACAAGCAAACAACCAAAATCATGGAAAAACAGCCTTCCCACTTAGTTCCCTAAGGAGCATCTCAGGCTGCTGGTGTTCATTAATCAATTATCCTGCAGCCTGCCCTTTGTAGGTTTTGAAACAGGTTTTAGCAAGTAAACTAAGTTAACTTTAAAAACGGAACTTTTTTTTTAAGAAAAATAAGAGATCCAAGAAGAGGTAATACAAAAAGAATGGGTATATTTCCTGTCCTAAAGTATCAGCTGGATGATTGATAATCCAGTGGATCATTTATCTAAGAAGTGCTGGGAATCGAGCCAGGCACCTCATATTTTCAAGTTGGGAACTACTCCACTAACCTAAAGTTTCTCCTTGTGTCAGTTGCCTTTCAGAAAGCCCACATTCCCTCAGGCAGGTTAGAGTCTTTGCAATTGTCCAGAGTCCTGCTGATTAGGTGCCTGTCTGTCCCTACCCACTTTCTATTCTAATTGCTTTCTCTCCCAGGGCAGCTGGGCAGGACAACCTATGTTAGCAGATCACCTCTCCCCTCTCCTGGTCAAGTCAAAGTCCCTTCCGAGATTCAAAGGGGACCCTGGTGACTGAACTCACTGCAAAGAATCCACTCTGGACCCTCTTCCAGACCCCACCTTCCCAGGGGACCCTAAATAGGCCCTTGAAAGCTTGTTGAGGCTTCCTACCAACTGCCTTCCTTCAAGGAGTTGATATTTTGATAGTTCTCAGCACCTGACTAACCTGTTGTCTCTCTCCTCGGCCCTCTCCTCACCCAGATTCCTCTCTCCCAGGGTGGCTGGGTGTGTCAGCCTGCCTGAGCAGATTCCGCTCTCCCTTCTTCCCGGGGCTACCCCAGCCCTGGTTGGTATGTTCCCCAAAGTTGAAAGGGGTCCAAGTAAACAAACCAACAGAAGGGAAACCTCTTTTCACCCTTCACCAGAACCTCTTCCTCCCAGAGAATGCTCCCTCCCACTTGATGGCTAGTGGGAGTCAGGGAGGGTCACTGGGGCTTTTTGCCTTGAGAGTGA
This sequence comes from Dasypus novemcinctus, assembly GCF_030445035.2. Taxonomy (NCBI): domain Eukaryota; kingdom Metazoa; phylum Chordata; class Mammalia; order Cingulata; family Dasypodidae; genus Dasypus; species Dasypus novemcinctus. The sequence continues at coordinate 20,108,480 of NC_080677.1, forward strand.
GTCTTAGACACCAGCAATTTCCAGCCACAGGGGGAAGAGACTCACCACCATTTTCCCTTGGGCCCTTTATGTCCTTGTCTACTTCCCTCCAGATTGATGCCCTGAAGTCTCCTGCTCTGTGGGTTGCCAAAACAGCTCACTCAGGTAGGGTATTGCCCCTTCTCAGCTGTTTTTTGTGGGAGAGCTGTGGAGTGCCCATGTAAGCCAATGCCATCTTGCCGGAACTCTTGCATGTAATTTTAAAAATGTTTTCGGGTGAAATGTTAGAGACCTACAGGTCTTAGGATGTTTTATTTTGAAACCATTTCAAATTCACAGAGAACATACCAGAAGAGTAAAAAGGATTTCTGTATATTCTTTACCCAGATTCACAAATTTTTAACCTTTTAACCATTTGTTTGATATTTTCACTTGATTATTTTGTCTATGTTTCTGACTTACATAGTACTATTTTTCAATTTGCAGTAAACAAGAAATTTGTAGGGAAATATTTTGAGACTATGTAAATATCCTCTTTTTTGCTCTTCTACCTAGTATTGGTTCTTCACTAAACGAGTTTTATTCAGATGTTTGCAAAATGGTGACTTTCTAACTCTATCATTTTTTTCTTTATCATTTTTTCTATCATTTTTTCTATTTCAGCACTCTATTTTTAAGAAAGAGCCTCCTATCCCATTAATATATTTATTTAGTTCTTATCAGCATCTACTCATGGACTCCTATTCTATTGAATGGCTTATAATCCACTCATTCCTTCAGCCTTTTCATCCAACAGTCATCCGAGAATTCAAACATGAATAAGCTGTGATTTCACTCCCCTGGGAATGCTGAGTCTGGTAAGAGAGAAGAGAGGATAAATGAGCCACATCTAGAGTATAGGTACTAGAAAGAGGGAAACATAAGTGGGCTACAGGAAGCAACCCTGACTTCCTGGAGAAGGAAAAGCTTCTCAAAAGAGATGATGCCTGAGTTGAGCCCCAAAGGATGAACAAGAGTTAGTCTTGAGAGACACAAGAAGATAAACGTAATGAGAGACACAGCAAAGCAGGGAACAGAGGTTTCCAGTGTCTCCTAAAGAGGGCTAGCAAGACAGTGAGTTGACACCATAGACAGGTGTGGCAAGCCAATGCAACAAGATGGCACAACAAGATGACACAACAAGAGACACAAGAAGGAAAAAAAACCTTGAGAGACACAACAAAGCAGTGAGTGGAGGTGGCTAAAGTGATTAGGTGCCTCCCTCCAATATCAGAGGTCCTGGGTTCTGTTCCCAGTGCCTCCTAAAGAAACAAGGAAGATGAACAGACACAGCAAGTGCAAACAATGAGGGGGTGGGGAAAAATAAATAAGGAAAATAAATCTTAAAAAAAGAAAAAAAAAGAGTTAGTCTTGAAACATGGTATATATGTGATCTATATGCAATGTCCAGATACTGCAAATCAATCAAGAGGACTGGGTCATAGAATTCTAGGTAGAGAGTGGCTACCGAGAATGGCAGGGAGGCAGTGGCCACATCATAGAGAACCTCCTATCTAAGGAACTCTGGACTATTTCCTCAGACGGAGAGTATGGCAGTGAAGAATTTTAAGCAGGGAAGTGGCTTGATCAGATCCATCCTACAGTTGTGGGGAAGTTGGGTTAGAGCCAGTTAAAGGCATGGGAATGCCTAGAAAGAACTCCCTGGAGATATGTTAAGACAGTGATTCATTAATCTAGACAACAGATGAATACTGAAGTGGGAGAGTAATAAGGAGGCAGCAGTATTGGCAAGAAGTAGTTAGGAGACAAAATTCATAGCACTTGGATGTGATGAATTAGTTAGGGTGGGGATTTGTGGCTGACACTCAGGTTTCTGGTTTGAACAATGTACTTAGCAATGTCTAGGAGGGGAAGAAGGGATGGATCTGGGCTGTTTACAAATTCAGTTTGAGGTCCTATGCCAGACACACTGAAATGTCCCATTGTCACCTATATATGTAGATATGGAATTCTGGAGGAAGGTGTGGGCTAGAGATGGACATGCTTTTCACTCTTCCCTATTGTGGGATAATTAAGGCCAAGATTGTGTTAGAAAGCATTCAGGAAGAATAGGTAAAGTGAGCAGAAATCTGGAAAACAACAACTTTTAAGGGTTGCATTTGAGAAGAACAATCCATAAAATATGTTGGGAAAGATTAAATTTCTCATGAGTCACACACACAAAAATCAGAGGAAAGGAAACTCCGGTTTTAGAAAGAGGAAGCTGTTTTAGAGAGGAGATGCATGGTTCAGTAGAGATACAGGCAACAGAGGGAGAGGACATAAACCTGAACTCAACAAAAGCAAACTTAAACTGAAATGGCCTATGGGACTCCTGAAGGCAGCCAGTGGGACTGCCTGATGCATTATTCTGTTCACCAATTCTAGAGTGACACATGGCTTGGAGGATGCACTCTGTGGTAGGAGTGGGAGAAAAAAGAAGACCAAGATGATGGAATTAAATCATGTCCATCCTCCCATTAGACAGCTCTGCATGATCAGGTCCCATATCCTTGCACCTTACAAAAAAACTTAACTCAATGCCTTGCACATAGTAGGAGCTGAATGATTGCCATTTAATAGATGAGTCATCTCAGAGTTCTATGGTAGGGGAATGTGCTGTGTGGTGTTATCTAAGGAGGAGGACATTGCATTATCCTCTTCTAATTTGGTGTGCTAACAGGCGGAGAGGTGGCAAGAGAACTGTGTGGGAGGTCCCCATTTTACCCTCACCAATGGGAATTCAGGCTTGGTTGACTCCTCCAAGCAACACTGAAATAAAACTGTTCTCAGTACAAGTTCCAGGAAGACTTGAAGGAGAGCAGGGTTCATTGAGACATGATGTCACTTTTCCTCACATTAATGCTGGTTTCCCTTGGTGCTTGTAAGTTCTTTCTCTTCCCCAAATCTTCAGGTATTCTCTATTTTTATGTTTTTTTAATTTAAATTAGAAGTTTTTCATTATTTTCACTATTTTTTTTTTTAACTTTCAGCTTGTGTATATGGTGCAGGTATTCTGGAGCAACCTCAACCTCCCAGTGTTAAAATGCTTTTAAAAACAGTCTAACTGGAGTGTATGGTATCTGGTATAAAAATCTCTGTACTATTCATACTTTGGTATTGATAAAGTGTTGGTCAGGTCATGCCACACCTTCTATAAATTTCATCTGACAACACCATAAAATAGGATCAGTCATCATCCCATAAAATGGGATCAGACAAATTTGAGGTAGACAAGATACTCAAAATGTCTACTGCCACCTTCACCATTCATAATGTAGAGGAACAAGATATGACCACCTACTATCATGCCTCCTGGGATGTGCAAGTAGCAGACAATTAGAAACAGCATATTCAATAAATATTCATTCGTCTTAGTCATTGTTTTGAATTGGGAAACCACTGTTACTTCCAAAGTATTTTTATATAGTTTATTAGAAACAGGTTCATGTGTGTGACTCTCCATGCATTTGCCAAAATGTGTATTTTTGCAGAGATAATAAGGCTTTGGATCAGTTCATACAAATGATCAGATTAGGCTGATTTTTTCAGGAAGTCAATCTCTCCCCAGCAGTCTTTCTAGAAGCCTCATGTTTTATTACATTTTTTTGCCAAGATATGCACACTATATTTTTCTGTGACTAGTTTTATTTTAGTCAATTTATATTGTTAGTTTCTTCTGATCCACTTATTTATCCTGATAAAAAAATGGATCTTAGATCAAATGCCATTCGTTTTCCTACAGGTTAAAATATAACCTACCACAAGCAGGACAGACTGCAATGATACTTATTGTCTGTTTACCTGGGAGTGGTAATATTTGATTTTATAAAATACTGATAAACACTGCTGCTAATGATTTCCTGGTCCACATCTACTTTGGAGTGGGGTGTGAAGAGTGGTTCATTCTCTGACTGAAGACTCCATCACCTAATATTAAGTTACTTATTGAATTGGCAGTCATTGTGCACAGCAGAAATCACAAAGCTCATGCGCCCTGTCAAGGCCAGAGGTTGCTTCTGTGATCCCCTTTTAAAGTTCTGGGCTGCCCTTTACCAGTAAATGCCATCTTATGGTTATAAATCTCCCAATCTCCTATGAATTCTTGTTACCCTAGCTCAGGTCATGGTTTCAGAACAGGTTTTGGGATTGATCCCTTTAAATGTCGTCTTACATATATAACACAGATCAAATTAGAGTAGCTCTAGTTAATACAGAGTTGAGTGACCAGTGTTTCTTAGTCCTGTCTGCTCACATAGCTCTTGTACTTTATGATTCTTCAATAGCTCAATAATGATCAAGCTATTTATGGTTTATCAAAGGAGTTAAGATCTAAGCTCTCATATCAAAGAGACCGAGGTATGAATTGGGGTCTACTATTTACTGGTTGTGTGGCAAAAGGCCTATAGCCTCTCTAGCAGATGAAATAATGATATTGTCTCAAAAAAATGGCATGCATATGTTTGCACGCCATTGGGGCTTTCTTTCAGCAAGGTTGTTTGGCACCTCCCTTGCCTGTGAACATTATCTTCTTCCTTTTATAGAAAGTTGTTAAGAACTTTAGCCAAACCTGATCACCAACCAAAGGGTGAAAACCGCATAGCCTTTCAACCTGGATTCGGTGAGCCACTTTCTATGGGGACACGAGTTTCACACCCAGTCAAAGGGCCAGAGCAGAAGCTGAAGGAAAAGGAGTGGAAGGTGCTGCCCATCTTCTGTGTTGTCCCCAAGCTTCCCTCTCCATGATCCCCATCCTGCTCTCTGCCCTGGGAGGTCATCCTCTATGGATTACACTAATGGCACCTTTGCCCTCCGATTTTCAGTTAATTTTGGCCTGTGGATTTGAAGACAAGTAGAGAGGAAGAAATTGCTCCAGGGGTTTATGAGTATAAAAGAGGGTGGTCACTGCGGCCTGCCCCTCTTCTTCCTGGATAAATATTCTGATATGGGGTTGATGGAGTAATATGTTGGCCACTGAGAGAGGATGCAGCCAACCCAGGCCACCTGTCAGGGAAGCGCCCCTACCGTACCCTACACCCACATCACCATCTCCTGAAAATATTTTTCATTAGCTTCTTCAGAACCTAAACTGGAGGATAGATAGTCCAGGGGCAGAAAACTCAGACACAGGGGAAGAGCACAGAAATGTGGACAATGGACTGGGAGGGTAAAAGTAGCAATCGAGCACATGGTCCAATAAGTGGGTTGATTTGTGCTCTAAATAAGTAAAAACAAACTGGGGAGTAAGATAAAAATTTTATCAAGTGTGGTTCATTTTACTTTTCACAGAGCCACCAAGATCCCATCTCTACTAGGACAGGATGAGCTGTTATCCTTTATCAACATAACAGGAAACTGGACAAGGGTAAGAGACCCTCAGTTTTTCCTGTACTTTATGATGATGAATTTAGGAGATGATGTTAGGAGAAGAAAAGCATAAATACTATTTATAATGCTGTCATTCTTGGTGGATTCTCAGGTGTTGGTTGACTTATTAAATAAATAGCAAACACATAGGCGGACCTAAATAAATAACACAAAAGAGGTCTATATGTGAATAAATGATAGCACTTCACGAACCAATATTATGATTAATCTAATATTGTGTTCTTCATGTTCTTGAAAATAACATATAACAATAAAGCTTTGAAATAATCACAGCCCCTTTTATTTGATTGAAAATAAAGAAATGCCTGTCGCTTTCATAATGTCAAGTAAAGTCGATGCTTCCACTCCCAAGTTGTTAAAAATGGTCAACATTTTCTCTTCCACAGATTTTATTCAATTACTTGTCACTTTGAAGTGAACTTTTAACTCTTTCAATCAAGTGCTAATCATTACCATTTTTATAGCACAATCTTATTGTCTTTATTTTTAATTGCACATTAAGTTTAAAAATAATTATTGAAGATCCATAGCTATTTTCTGAAAGTGGCTGAATTATAATTTGAAGGTTATGCGTTTGGACTCCCTTGACTTTTTTCTCTGCTTAGCCAAAGAGAACATAAGTATAATTAATATCTGGATACAGCATTAAATACTGGCTGGATCTTTCTTTCAAGCAGTGAATTCATATGCAAATAAATAAATATAATGTAATAGCTGATCTGATAGGTGCATATATTAAAGTCTGCTCATTACAGCTTTTATTTAGTACTCTTTCTGTGCTAGACCTTATATTGTGTATTTTACTTTATATTACATCATATCATTTATCTTAACAACTTTACTGTTAGAATATTATTGTTACTATTATCTTAATTTTATTGATATTTCGAAGTTACAAATTTGAGGCTTTGGTAAGTTAAATGACTTGATAGTCAGCAGCAAAGCTGGGATTGGAATCCATATGTGCCTAATTCCAAAATCTATGCTCTTCATCCCAGAGTAATGAGCAAATAAGGAAAAAAAAAATTTAAAGGAGAGCTTTTGGGAAAGAAATAGTGATTTTAGCTATTCATTTTCTGAATAGGTTTCCTACCTGCAATGTTTAGGTTCTATTTCCTAAGGCCACATGAAGTTACTTCTTATTGTGTTTACTTAGACACAATCTGCTGAGTAATGGTTGATCTCCAATGATTAGAGGATTTTGTTATCCAGTGATTTTTTTCAGAGTTTTCAGAACTAATGAATTTTGAACAAGAGAAAAAAAAAGGCTTAGCAAAAACTGCATTTATTGAGCAACAGAAAGGCAACAAGAAGGAGTACAAAGATATGCTCCTTGATTGTCACCTTTGGGTCTCAACATTCTCTCACTCTTAACCCAAATGCTGGAGAGGACAGGAGGATTATCCAATCGTGGATGGAAAAATATGCATGGACTTCCCAGTCAAACATGGTGACTGAAAGGAACAATCAAGTAGAGGCTGGTTTGACAATTTGATTGCTGAATGTAATATTCTCCTCTACACACACTTGACATGACTGGAAATAGCCTGAGAGCTGCTCGGAAAGAACACATCCTCTGAGACATTAACCTGGCAGTGGAACCTGGTAGGTAGGTGGTCATTGGTGCCTTGACTTGGAAAAAAAAGTTTTACAGAGGAGGCTGATACTGTAGAGTAAAATGCCAAAAGGGAATCAAAGCATTTTTGGAGGCGTTTTGGACTTAATATGTACACTGGAGTAACTTGTAATGAAGTGAGCCCCTTTCACATTCTTTGTTTTAATTAGAGAAGTTGTAGGCTTACAGAAAGATCATACAGAAAATACAGAGCTCCCATAACAACTCCCCAATTTTACCATTTTGCATTACTATGGCACTTTTGTTACAACTGAAGAGAATATACTTTTAATATTGTACTAGGAACTATAGTCCAGAATAAGTAGGGCTCAACAAACTATGGTTGTTCATTTTGTTTTTTAAATTTTGTTCTAGCAACATATATGCCACTAAAATATCCCCCTTCAGCTATATTAGGATATAAAAATGAGAGGTATTGAATACATTCACAGTGTTGTCTTACCAGCACCCCTATACATAACCAAAACATTTCCTTTTCACCTTTTTTGTGGTTATTTATTTTTTTAATGTAACATTAAAAAAATATGAGGTCCCCATATACCCCTTACCCTCCTCACCCCAATCCTCCCCCCATAACAACAACCTCCTCGATTATCATCATGAAACATTCATTCCACTTGGTGAATAAATCTCTGAGCACTGCTGCACCTCATGGTCAATGGTCCACACCATAGCTCACACTCTCCCACAATCCACCCAGTGGGCCATGGGAGAACATACAATGTCTGGTAACTGTCCCCGCAGCACCACCCAGGACAACTCCAAGTCCTGAAAACGCCCCCACACCACATCTCTTCCTCCAACTCCCTACCTCCAGCAGCCACCATGGCCACTTTCTCCACACCATTGCCACAGTTTCTTTGATTACTAATCACAATAGTTCATGAATAGAATATCAGTAAGTCTACTCTAATCCATACTCTATTCCTCCATCCTGTGGACCTTAGAATGGTTGTGTCCACTCCACATCTATATCAAGAGGGGGCTTAGATTCCACATGGATGCTGGATGCAATTCTCCTGCTTCCAGTCATAGGCACTCTTGGTTCCCTGGTGTGGTGGTTCACCTTCTTCACTGCCATGTTAGCTGAGTGGGGTAAGTCTCATAAACCAGAGTGTAGGAGTTGCAAGTCTGTTGAGGCTCAGGGCCTGGCTATCACATGGTCAGTCCAGAGATTCAGGTCCCCTGGGTATACACTAAACCCCAACACCAACTACGGAACTGGGAAAAGTAAAAGGAGAGACTTGTGATCAAAGATCACTTCTGAGTCCAGCTCCATCACACTCAGGAACACGAACTCCAATGCAGGGCACTGACATGGCACTGAGCTCCATCTGCTGTGACCATAGAACCTGTGGTCTCTGTAGCCCTCAGAAGAACCAATACCTGGGGTTGTATCTACTTTATCTGTCTTTGGGACTCTGCTGAGGTGTGCATAAGGGAAACCCCTCTGATAACCTCCTGGCTCTTTTTGGAGACTCATAGCCATATAACTTATTTGTCCTTTCCATATATATATATAAATATATATATATATTTCCATATATATATATAAATATAACTTATTTCCCCCTTTTATTCAGGTCAAAAAGCATTTTTAACTCCTGGTATTATATGTAGACTGAGATAGTCTGCTGGTCTGAGTTGACCCTTTTATTCAAGGTCATTTTCTGGTTACATCACCAGCTGGTACTTGGAAGTAATCCTTCAGCACCAGGGAGGCTCATCCCCAGGAGTCATGTCCCACGCAGGGTGAAAGGTAACACATTTACATGCTGAGTTTGGCTTCGAGACTGGCCACATTTGAGTAACATGGAGGCTCTCAGGAGCTAATTCTTAGGTACCCTGTAGCTCTAGGCCTTGTTCTTATTTCAGGCGCACAAGCTTACAAGCATAGTCGTTAGTATCAAGTGCTCATTGTTAGACCTTCCTTCTTTTTTGGTCTTTGCCAATTGCACTTGGGGGATTGTTGCTGTTCCTTTAGGGAACGTGATAGTGCTCCCCTGGCTAGGAACTCAGCACTCCCTCAGTTGTTGTTTTTAATTGTAACCACTATGAAAATATCCAAACATTTTTATGTACCCTGAATATATGCCCTGGAGAACTCCCTGCCAACCATGTGTCCCCTGTCAATAACATCCCACACCAGTATTCCTCCACTGCCATTGCTGAAACTCTTTGTGATCCAAAACTTCTTCAAAAATGAAGACTCCTTTTCACCTTTTACACCCCTTCTCTGTAATAATACATATGTGCCCATGCAGGACACATATCTCAGGTCAATAACACTGAAATTCAGTTTCCTCTTCAAGGGATGTAATAAGACCTTCTACCTAAGAGTTTGAAAGGATTCTATGGTTCTTATATGTACAGAAATTAAGAGTTTATTAAACATTGGTGCTTGCCATTATTATTTGAGGCATGACCCTATGTAAGGAGGGCATAGCTCAGAGATGGACTGAGCCCCCTGTGATGTGTTTCCCTCCCAGGAGTCTCTTGAGCTCAGAGAGACAAGACTGAGCCTGGGCTGAGATGCCAAGGCTGCTCTGCTTCCCATCAGGCTGCCCAGGGGGAGCTCGCACGGGCCAAGAACATAGTGGGTGCCAGATCCTGAGCTTTACATAATTTTCTGACTTAGATATTATCATTTTCTTTTTCAGATAGGGAAACTAGGACACAGAGATATGATGTAATGTTCATGATCATCCAGGCATAGCTTTTAGTGAAAAAAGGATGTGAAGCCAAGCATGACTGTCATTAAAACTCATGCTTCACTTACCACAGGGAATGCCCACTTTGTCATACAACTTTGTTGACCTTATGAGAAGGATTAGTAAAATGGCTTCTGAAATCAAGTTTTCTAATACTGACAGGATCTAATTTGGGAAAGTATCCAATTTCATATGCTGATTACTTAGTGAAAACCCTTGTTTAACGTTGTTTGAGGCACAGGACAACAACCAGGAGACAGATAATCTGTCTGCTCCACTTTAATCTAAAATTCACATAAAATTAAGAACTGGGCAACTACAGCATTTTTGGAGGCAAGACAATGAGTATCCTTCCCAAATGGAATTGCCTTGGTAATGACTCTCACTTGGTCATAGTCTGTTGAGGTCATAGTCAGCCGTTCAATTGGACTAAGCCTCGTACTGGAATCAATACCATAGTCATTTTTAAAAAACAAAACACAAAATAGCCTTTATGAAATAAAAAGTGAGAATGTTCTTTAATTTCTAAAGAGCAAACAAGATAGTGAGGTCTGAACAATTTTTACCTCATTAAGGGGACTGCTTATTTTATTGTCATTCTGATGTTAGTTAAGCTTCCATGTGCTGTTGACCGATTAGCAGCCTCAGAAACTAGTGACCTAGAGGAAGAACCCTGAGCACCCCCTTTCCTTTGCTAACACCACAGGAGGCTCCCCACTCCTGAGCCTGGCCTGGAGCCTCCTGCTCCAGGTTCCCTATCTTTTTGGCTTTCTCCTTGGCACACAGTCATGGCAGATGGAATATTTCCGAAGCTCTTGTCTCAGGGAATGTGAGCTTTTTTCCAGGCACTCAGATTGGTTGAGGGATCTAAAAGATGTTAATATCTTAATCTCGATCTTTATATTGTTGTTGTAAATGCTATACTTTGGTTTGTAATGGACTTGGATAGATGAACTCAAAGGCAACTGAAAATATTCATTTCAACAGTAGAAAAGAAGCAAATACTTTGAGTATAGATATCCAGATATAGCTTTTCATACATGCACAATTACTGACAAACACCCACTGAGGCTTTTGAGCATCTATAGTTACTTGAAACATCCCTTTTTCAACATTTGCTAGAGGCAAAGAAATACAACCATGAATTATATAAAGATTGCTTAGTCCTTCACAAAAAATTCACATAAAAAGAAGTATTGGAGCCAAGGTAATGAGCCTACACTTTCCTTAGCATGTCTGAACTGCATCCTTCTTAGCATGGAGAAATAGCAGTCCAGAGTGCTGACTAGGCCTCAGCCTCAGGTAGCAGCACTTCCTGTGCTTTTCTGCTTGACATCTCAGTATCAGAGGAATTAGAAAAAGGATTTTGAAGGCTGTCAATAGTACTGACACAATTAGTTACTAACTGCGTTCTCATATGTCTGTTTTGACATGATTTCCTATTGAATTGGGTTTCTCTTTAGAGAAGGCAGAGTTTGTTATGTATTTTACAGAGATTTCCAGTTATTGTAAAAAGCTCAGTCTGAAGGTGCTGAGAATGAACACAATTGCATTTGTTTTCATTTGTCTCCTGTAGGCTGTCAGGTGATCATAATTAAAATCCTGCAACATAGGTGTAATCAACCTTGTTTCATGGGTGAAAGAACTGGTGCTTAGAGAGGGGCACTAACTTTGGTCAAAAGTCCATATGGGAGAGTGTCAGAAGTTCGTTGAGAACTAAATGTTGAGTAAAACGTATCAAAGTATAAGTAGGAGGGTTACCTGTTAGGACGCTCAGGGGGTATGGTCTGATGTGTGACGGACTCCGGAGGGAATAGCTGAAGGCTCATTTTGCCAAGGTGGGTTCTATCATTGGGTGGGGTGGACCCATATCCTGGGGAAGACTAATGCCGTCGAATAGAGAGAACTGTATCTCTCGTGAGAAAGGACGGCTCCCAGGGTATTAGATTGGCAGGCATTGTGGGCCCTAAGGGGAGGGGAAAATGGATGTGGAATGGATGGAACAAAGGTAAATAAGGGGGCAAAAGAGGAGTTATGTGAGAGTACACGAGGATGAATATAAAACAGCTAATATTACACCAAAAACATATAGGGGACGACAGACTAATAATGAAAACCATAAGACAAAACATAGGATAACTAAAAAATTTAGAAAACTGTACAGCCTAAAATATGGACCACATAGTAAGCACAAATGTCACCTTGTTTGAAAACTATAGTGTTGGAATCTGTACATCAGTTTCAGGAAATATGATATGAATAAGTTAAAAGATTATTGCTGTGCAAGGGAAAAGGTTTTATGGTGGATCTGGGGAAATACTGTATATTGTATATATGAATTTCAGTGATCTAAGACTCTTCTGAAGCTGACATTATGTTGGGATTCACTTTACGGGAAGTTTTGGATCACAGAGTGGTTCAACAATGGCAGCGGAGGAATACTGATATGGGATATTATTGACAGGATATATATGGTTGACAGGGAGTTATACAGGGCATATGCCCAGGGTATACGGTAATGTCTATATATACTCATAGTGGAAACAAAAACAACAGCTGGGGGGGTACTGGGCTCCTGGCCGGGGGGTCACTGTTCTGGGCCCTGGGAGAGCAGCGGCAATCCTCCAGGTGCAACGGCAAGAACCAGGAAGGAAGAAGGGCCCAACAGTGGGCTCATGATACTAATGGTTACACTTTTGAGCCTATACACCTGCAATAAGAACAAGGCCTAGAGTAGCATTGTGCCTGGGGGTTTCCTCCTGACAGCCTGCATGTTACTCAAATGTGGCCACTCTCACAGCCAAACTCAGCGTGTAGATGCAATGCATTCCCCCCAGCGTGGGACATGACACCCAGGGATGAGCCTCCCTGGCACCGAGGGATCACTACCACATACCAGCTGAAGAAGCAACTATAAAATGACCTTGAATTAAAGATTCAATGCAGAACAGCAGAATATACCTGTCTACATATAATAACATGACTTCGGGAAGCTGTTTGACCTAATGTAAGGGGGAAATGGAAAGGAGAAATGAGATTATAAGGCTGTGAGTCTCTAAAAAAGAGTCTGGAGGTTGTCAGAAGGAATACCCCTATGTACAACTGAACAGAGTCTAAGAGACAGATAAGGTAGATACAACCCCAGGTATTGGTTCTTTTGAGGGATAAAGAGACCCACGGGTTCTATGGTCATGGCAGAAGGGGTTCACTGCCATGACAGATAGCCCTTCTTTGGACCTGGTGTTTCTGCGTGATGGAATTGGACTCAGAGGGGATCTCTTTTCACAAGACTTGCATGCTACTTTATTGGAATTGTAGTCGGTGCTGGGTTTAAGATATATGTAGGGGATTTGAATCTCTGGACTGATAATATGACACCCAGGCCCAGAGCCTCAACAGACTTCAGCTCCTACACTTTGATTTATTGGACTTACTCCATTCAGCTAACATGGAGTTAAAGAAGGTCAACCACCACAACATGGAGCCTAGAGTGTCTACAACTGGAAGCAGGAGGAGTGCATCCAGTACCCATGTGGAATCTAAGCCCTCACTTGACATAGGTGTGCAATGGACACAACCAATCCAATGTCCACAGAGAAAATGTGGAATGGGTGTGGGAACGGTAGCCATGGGGGCTGCTGGGTGTGGGGAACGGGAGGAAGAGATGAGATGTGGAGGCGTTTTCGGGACGTGGAGTTGTCCTGGATAGTGCTTCACAGACAATTACGGGACATTATAGATCCCCCCAGGGCCCACTGGATGGAACGTGAGAGAGTGTGGGCTATGATGTGGACCATTGACTATGGGGTGCAGTGATGCTCAGAGATGAACTTACCAGGTGCAATGGATGTGTCATGATGATGGGAGAGAGTGTTGCTGTGGGGGGAGTGGGGGGCGGGGGCGGTGGGGTTGAATGGGACCTCATATTTTTCATAATGTAATTTTAAAAAATAAATAAATAATTTAAAAAAAAAAAGAAAATTGTATAGTCTAAAATATAAACCACAGTGTAAACCCAAATGTTACCTTGTTTGAAAACTATTGTCTCAATATCTGTAAATCAGTTTCAGTAAATATGGTATGAATATGTAAAAAGAAAGAAAAAAAGACTGATGAGTTTTCCCCTGAAGTAAAACTTGATTTCTTCTAAAAAAAAAAAAAAAAAAAAAAAAAAAATTGCCCGATTGGGCTTCTTTGAATACCCTTTGTGATATCAATTTTATAAGAATATACTGAGCCATTTGTGGGTAACGGTGGCTAGCTCAGAACTTACTTGGATAGCTCAGACCCACTGCCTAGCTCAGATTAGCCTAGTAGCACATCAGTACAAAATAAATAGCCAGCCACTACAGGGACGACCATCCAACAAGAGCTACTTTGAGCACACAACTCTAAGAATTCCCTTAAGTGACATCATGCCCTGAGACTCCTCCCTAGTGGTGGAGAAAGATGATTGGCTAATAATACTAAGATGATTGGCTAATAATACTATGTATCTTCTCTTTCTTATAAACCTGTTTTAGTAGGAAACATTATTAGAGGTTGTGTCAACACCACATAGCCTGAACTTGCAGTAAATCACCAAAATATTAATGAGCATAATGTTTTGGAAATATGTAGCCAATATATTTTTATTTTCTGCATAAATTATGCCAACTGTGGTCTTTTCTGTATTAAGGATAAATCATGAGATTTACCACACATGGGAGGACATGTGTCTGTGTCCAGAAGAAGGTCACTATTTGAGTTAATCGTGAGAGGGTGGGCTTTAAAGTCAGGTTTAATTGAAAAAAGAAAGGGTTATCTAAATCTTTTATGTGTAGTTTGAAAGCAATTCTGGAAAATTAGAAAAAGAAAGTTTGACTAGAGATATTAGATTCTGGTAAGTTGGGGTATGATGTCAGTGAGTTTGGCATACATTGAGAGAGGAAAAGGTAGCACTTCAGGGTGGTGTGTGCAGTGGGAAGGGGGGCAGGGCCAATGCGGCAGATGCTAAGTGAAGATACTTCTTGGTGTCCTTGCCATGGGGCCATAATCCAAGAAAGAATAGAAATTCCCTTAGAAACTCAGGATAGACTGGGGAAAAGTCTGAAAACATGTGGCTGATGTTGAACTTTGCCAGTAGGGCCATGGTAGAAAAACAAAACATGGAAGGTGTTTGCAAAAATGTAACTTTGAACTAGAACTCTGTTTCCTAAAAGGATGTATGGGTAGAAGATCAAGTACTTCTAAGGGTGTCTAAGGAAGTGTAAAGTTGCTGAGGGGATCAGGGATATAGTCTATAGGATGCAGATGCAAAGCTTCATGTGGGAAGTTTGCATGTCAAGGCAAGGGGATGGTTAGGAGTCAGTAGTGGTGGATTTGGTTCTTGTTATTGCAGAAGCCAATTCATAAAGGAAGAAGACAAATCTCATAGAGTCTCAGGAAAAAGTGCTGAAATTCCTTGAGGACACAGAGGTCATCAAGCAGAGAACAATAAGTCCTCACGCTCTTCTGCTGGTGAGGTGATGCCACCCTGAAATGAAAAGTAGAAGAAGAGAGATACACAGAAAAGCTAAGAATGTAACTCAAGGACTCTCAGCAAATCGAGACAGTTCTAAATTTGAGAATATGGAATTATTTTAAATTGGTAAGTGTAGCACCTCTATCCAGGATATTAAAAATTTGATTTATCTGAACTTTTTGTACGTATCAGGTACATAAAGTAGAGATGGTTCCCCCATCACATTGTGGGCTGTGTATGTTCTGCCCTGCTCAAGTGTGCCTAGCTAAGGCAACATCAGAGAGGACAGAAATCCCACTCAACTCCCCTTGCTTACCAAGCTATACGGCCTGCAGCAGGGCTATGTCGGCTCCCGTAGACATGTGCTGGTACCAAGAAAAAGCATTTTATGTTCTGGTAATTATTTGGTCTCTTAAAACCTGTTGTAAAGCAGGTGATAACAGTGACATATTGAAAGTGTTGAATGATTCTGTCACTTCTGCCACAATTCTGCCCAAGAAACAGTAATGAGCCACATACAACTGGGTCCAAAATATTATAGCAACCAAGACAATCAGTGCATGACTCTACCTTTGGTTCTGAAGCTGCATTTTCACTGGTGCTCTCTATTCTTCACATATATTAACTCCTTTGACACTCACACATCCTATGCGGTGTGTTGTTATCATCAAGCACCTTTGACTCATGATGTAGGTAAAAGACTAGGCATCTCAGTCACTTGTCCTAGTCACACTGGCCAGATAATCTAACTCCAGAATGTGTCCTCTTAAACACAGGATGATAAAAAGTTTTGTTAAATATTGTTCCACTCCTCATGGAGAAGACAAAACAAACCTTTGTGAATATTCCCTAGCATAGATTATTATTTTCTACCAAATCATGTTATCAGGACCCAATTAGAACTCTTCACAGAATAAGAAATGTATCAATACATTATCTATTTGATTTCCAAAATATCAAGCCATTAAAATAATATCGCTTTATAATGCCCCTCTGTGAAATTGTTGAAATAATTTCGCATTAATCAGAGTTTCCTTTTATCTAGTCTTTTTTTTTTTTTTTTTTTTACAATGGTACATATTGGTGCCTCTTGAAAGAATATAGATATTAGCTTGCATTTGGGTCATTTCTGCTGTCTTGAATGTTCGATAGTTTTCAAAGTCCTGTCAACATATTTCTCCTTGTCCCATATTTTAAGGATCCAAGCTCTATTGCTCAAGTCAGGGATGTTATTTGAGGACATAAAAGGGATTCACAGGAAAGATTGTCGCAGGAAACAGAATCAGTCTGCCCACTTTTCTCCTCCAACCAATGATGTAATCACTGATTTGTGATCCACATTTTCTCCATGTAATTCCTGATCAGGAGGATCTCTCAGTGTGAGCCACAGTTGACTGAGTGAGCCTATATTGAGTCCTCCCTTTACCTAAACTTCATACAATCTAAGGTAGAGCGTGGACTTGACAGAGCACATGGGATCTGAGAACTAGAGCCTTTTTAAAAAGAAATACGTAGAAAAACGTGTCAAGATACCTCTGCTCCCTTCCTTTCCCACTTGACTCATGTAACACTCAGAAGAACAGCACAGAGCTGTAATGACATGTCCCTCACAAGACATCTTGACTTCGTTTCTTAGATGAAAACTGTACGTTATCTTTTCAGGCATCAATCTAAATGGTGAACAGTGAGGACAGAGGCATCTGACTTGTATTGCATTCAAATAATAGAATATTATGCAGTTATTAAAATATTTTTGTGGAGGTTTTCATAAAATAGGAAGTATTCACTGAAAAACTGAGAGAAAAATCTGAAAATATGTAATGACCTCTCAAGAGCACCCATGTCTATATTGGTAGAAGAATCAAAGAATGGAGCTAATGGAAGAAGAGATTATAAGGAAAGAATACACATACACACAGACACACACATACACTCATATATAACAAATCTATAATTACTATCCATAAATTGATAAAGAAAATTCAAAGAAAACAAATATTTCATGGCAATTATTGTTATCTTTTATACCTCATTTTCTCCTATTTTTTCCCATGAGCATCTGTTACTTCTCTGAGCTGTGAGATCTCCGAAGGTATATTCTCCGTTGATAACAGCACATGCTTCATTTGAATCAGCCCTTATTTAATTCACCCAATAGCCTTTCTTTACATTATAAAATGAAAATGTTGTAGACATGGAACTCTACCGATGCTCCCCAGCTCTGTACAGTCTCATAATCTTGATTATCTAAAACAATTACTCTTACCACAAACACCCTCACAATATTCCCTGCCTGTCCATAGAATGATATAACCCAACCAGTCTGAGAATTTGTCTGGGCAGCTCCTTGAACATTCTCCAAACCAGCAATCTTCAAAAATAGGACAAGTATCTTTGGGGATATACAAATCTTTCAATAGGTTCATTTTATTTTATTTATTTTTTTAATTTTTAAAATTAAAAAAAATTTTTTTTGTCTTTTTTAAAAAGCTAGACCACACAAAATGTTACATCAAAAAACATAAGAGTTTCCCATATACCCCATTCCCCACCCCCCCACTCCCCTGCTTCTTCCACATCAATATACCCTTTCATCAGTGAGGCACATTCCTTGTATTTGGTGAATACACCCTGGAGCACTGCCACACCATGTGGACCATACTTCACATTGTAGTTCAAACTCTTCCTTAGTCCATCCAGCAGGTTATGGCAGGATAAACAGTGTCTTGCATCTGTCCTTGCAATATCATTCAGGACACTTCCAAGTCCTGAAAATGGCCCCATATCACACTTCTTCTTCCCTCTCCCTGCCTTCACCAACTCCCGTGACCACCATCTTCACATATATGATACAATTTCTTCCATTGCTAGAGTCACAACAGTTCTATAGTAGAATACCAGCAAGTCTACTCTAAATCATATTATAGTCCTCCATCTTGTGGACCCTGGGATGGTGATGTCCACTCTACCTCTAAATCGAAAGGGGACTTAGATTCCACATGGCTGATGGATGGATTTTTCCTGCTTGCAGCTGTAGAATATCTCGGTTCCCTGGTGTGGTGGTTGGCCATCCTCACCTCCTGGGTAAGTCCAATGAACTGGAGTGTAGGTTTTGCAAATCTGCAGAGTCAGGGCACAGCTGGTACATAGATAGTCCAGAGATTCAAGTATCCTGAGTATAGATCAACCCCTGTGCCAACTACAGGTTCAGGAAAAGTGACAGAGGAGGCATGCCTAGAGAGGGCACATCTGAGTCCAACTCTATCACACTCAGGAGCACAGATTCCAAAGTAGGGCCCACAGACAAGGCACTGAGCTCCACAGCCATCTTTCATGACCATAGGACCTGGTTGTCTCCATAGCCCTCTGGTGCATCTCTACCTGGGCTTGTATCTACTTTGGCTTACTCTGGGATCTTGCTGAGATGTGCATGATTGCGACGCCTCTGATGACTGCCCAACTTGTTTTGATGTCTCTTTGCCATATAAACTCTTTTATCTTTACCATTTCTCCCTTTTATTCAAGGTCTTTTTCTAGTTGGATCACCAGCAGGTGATGATAGTAACCCCTTGGCACCAGGGAGACTCATCCCCAGGAGTCTTGTTCCATGCTGGGGGGAAGGTAATGCATTTGCACACTGAATTTGACTTAGAGAGTGGCCACATTTGAGCAACATGGAGGCTCCCAGGAGGTTAAGTACCCTGCAGCTCTAGGCCTAGTTGAAATTTCAAGTGCACAGACTCATAAGCATAGTCATGGTATCAGGGGCCCATCATTGGATCATCCTTCTTCATTGGTCTTTGTCCTTGCACTTACAGGATTGTTGCTGTTCCATTGTGGATTGCGACAGAGCTTCCCAAGATGGGAACTCAATTGCCATGTGTAATTCTACCCACTATAACAATACCCAACGAATGTCCAAACATATCTATATATCCAATATGCATGCCTTGGAGAACTCCATCCTACCCATGCATCCCCCATCAATGACACCCCACACCAGTGCTCCTACTTTGCTATATTGAATCCCTCTGTGATCCAAAACTTCCACATGTAAAAAGATCATTGCTGGGGAAGTGGGAAAAGGGCTTGATGTTGGGTATATGGGATTTCCCCAAATTATATATGTGACTTTATTGTGATCTAAAACTTTTTAGAAGAAAAAAACTAAAAATAAAAAATAAAGGCTGCACAGCTGAGGAAGGAATGGAAGAGATTGCCTTGGCACTGTACATTCAGGGCAATGCCTATTACTGTGATAAAATGCAAAATGTCAAAAACAATGTTTTATGATATTTTTCATTTTTTAATACCCCAAATTATTTTTTACTTTATTTTAGTTTTTCTAAATTATTATATATCTTATTTCTAATCTTTAATCCTGTCAAAACTGTTTCATTATCCTTGTATTTGAATTTGGGAACGTATTATTCTTCATTTTTGAAGAAGTTTCCAATATGTTCACTTTATTAGCATCAGATTTAGATCTTATACTTGGATTTGCTGTCTGGGTTCTCTTTTCTCACCTTCCCTTTCACCCTGACCTTCTTCCATTTTTCACTCCTCTGGAATCTTAACACGGTATCCAGACTGTGAAAATATTTTTCAAGAAAAAATACTTGAAGTCCACCTCTCAACAACAGTCTTTGCCCTTTCACAGATATTCCTAGTCTGCGAAGAGACTGCCAAACGTACATTTCAGCATAGTGAGAAAGCATTTTCAAGCCTATCATCAAGGGTGCATCAGTTAAAAACATTTGTCAAGGGTTTGTACTGATCCCTGGGGTACTCTTCTAGACCCTAGACTCAATAATTTGTATTTGCTTACTTCCTTGCCCACCTACTCCTTTTAAATATGCCTTCTCTGTTGGCTCTGCTGAGTAAGGAGTGCCTAAAGGTATGAAAATGGTAATGCTCTGGGCCCCTGTAGCTGTCAAAGGTAGAACAAATTTGTTCTGTTTGTAGAAAGAATAAAAGGTCAGTGGCTGAAGCCCTAAACAGCAAGGACAAGAGTAGCTAGAGGTGAGATCAGCAAGGTAGACAGGAGTCAGCTCAGGGAGGCATTCAAGGAGGCCTTTGGAGTTATGGAAAAGAGACTAGAGTGTATTCTAAGTGGGATGGGAAAAGGAAATCCTCCAGGTTCCTGCCTGTCTAAATTCTCTGCTGTACAATATGACAGGAGAAGATGAATTACCTGACACAAGGGGAGTTTTCAACATTACACTATCAATATTTTAAATACATATCCAAATATGTATGTATGTGAGCTATCAAATAAAATATACGATGCCCAGTTAAATTTGAATTTCAGATAAACACAAAATAATCTTTTACCATAAAAATCCACAACAAACAAAACAAAAGTTCTATATGGCAAGCCTACCTGGGGAACATTTTTGACTTGAGGATGAACAGAAATCCTAAAATAACTTGATTGGCACCTCCCTTCATCCCCAACAAACACACACCTTCCTTTACATTATTGAAGAGTCAAATGTCAACCAACATAACTTATCATAGTTTATTTTTAAAAGCAAATATAAAGGTTATTCCATGTGCTGTTCTTGTTTATAGCAAAAATGACTTACAGATGTCAAAAGGAAGGGGTTGAGAGCAATAATGCATTTTCTTCTCCTGTCAAGACCAAGTATTGAAACAGAATCCCAGGAAAGTTAGCCTGATTCAGGGCTGCTCGCTGAACAGGGGAACAGGCAAGTGTGTTCTCCTTATCTAAGTTTCTCCTACCTAAGAGATCTGACTCCTTCTACTTCAACACAGGGCTTCAGGCTTCTGTCCCGAGGAGGAGGCTGTTCCCAGCCTGCAGGAGAGGAAACGGGTGGACCAGAGGTCAGGGCTCCTCCCCAGTCCTGCCCCAGCTCCCACCCCTGCTGTGTAAATAGCTTCCTGGCCTCCTGAGACAGAGCCTCAGCTTCTTCTCACAGCCTGAGACACCAGATAGGAAGACTAGCCCCTCCTGGTGTCTTTTTCTCCAGAGCTGATTTCTTTTGGGGTAGGTCTTATGTTTTCAGAGGGAGATCTTCTCTCATCATCTGGTTCTCTTTCCTTCTAAGGCCTAAGAGAAGAAGGCATGCTGTGGGCTCCAGCCCTCCTTTTAGCTTTCCTGGCTCCTGGTAAGTATGCTTCGGAGATGCTCATGGGATTTAAAAAAAAATTTTATCGGATGCAGCACTCTGGAATTATTATTACCTCTTCCTTATTACTTTTTGGTGTTCCCTTTGCAGCCAGCCAGACAACTTCCAGCTTGGAGTGGAGTGGGAGGACTGTCACCAAGCAGACTGGGGAATTGGCCACCATCACTTGTGATGTAGCACAAGAATACATCAACTATGTCCACTGGTACCGATTCCAAGAGGGGATGGTCCCCAAACGTATTCTCTACTACTCTTTGTATTCCTCAAAGCCTTATGTAGACTCAGGATTCACAACAGGGAAATATGGTGCTTCTAAAGTTTCAAGTAAGAGCTACAAGTTAGAGGTCCAAAATCTGGAGGAAAGTGATTCCGGTGTGTACAGTTGTGCAGCCTGGCGAGGCACGGTGATTCAGACTTCCCCTATCCTACATTGAAAACGTGCTTGTGTCTGCCAAGAACAGCCCTGTGCCACAGGAAACCTGCTGTTGTCTGCTCACTTCCTGGCCCTGACTGCTTTTCTCTGAATAGCGTTAAACCCTGAGCTCAAAAACCTAACCTCCACCTTTCCATCCCACCCCACTCTGAACAGCTGTAGCCTGCACCCCACACCCCTGCACCAAGCTAAGACCTTCAGGCCTTACTGGAGCCAGCTGGCTGAGGGCATAGCTCTTTCAGCTCTCCCAGGGGCTGGGGAAGTCTCATGCAGTCTGCTTCCTAGGACAGACAAGGCCACCTGGAGTTGACCTGACAAGAGAGAGATTTGGAGAGCCTTTTTGGAAGACTTATTGTGGTGCATCATTTATCTAGTTATTACCTAGAGATTGTGGCTGGGAATGTACTTATTCATTACTCATCATTTCAATGAGAAATGATGGAATAAAGCATTTGGACTTCATGAAGGCCTCAAGCTGATTCCTATTCTTTTTTTTTAATCTGATGTTTCTCTCAAGATAACCATCCAAAGTACTGCTAGCATGATTAGAATGTAGAAAACTGATTGTGGAAAATAAGCCAAAAATTGTCTGCAACTTATACCTTCATCTTCTCATTAATATTATTTATTTATTTTCTCCATTTTTAAAGGAAATATAGATTACATAAGTGTTACTATATCTTCTTTTGAGGGAATCTATCCCAGCCCCAAGCCAAAGCTATTCTGATTAAAACAAGTAAATGTCAGGCCACACCTGTTCCTCAAAATGTAGCCACAGCCAAGTCACAAGTGGACTGAAGCTATGAGATTATTATTTTTCTCAGCAATTTAAACTGAGACACTTGGGTGAACAATCAGACAAGGAATAGCATGTCTTTGAATCAAAAAGTCAGTTGGAATTGAGATAGCAAGTATGTGAACTGTAGAGAAAGGGTTGTGGCTGCCAAAGGGAGCCAGGCCCTTGTTTAAGATTAGGAAATGTATCTCCATAGAGAGGGGACTGAAAACAGAGGCATTTGTTATTTCAAGGAATGTGCGTTACTTCCAAGAAAATAGGATCTATAGTCATTAAACAGCACTCTACTTTTAAGTAAGAGACTCCTCTCCCATTTATATATTTATTTAGTTCTTATCAGCATCTATTTATGCACTTTATTTTTATTCTATTAAATGGCTTATGATCCTACAGATTTTCATCCAACAGTCACCTAGGAATTCAATATAAATAAGCCATGAATTCACTCCCTTGGAAAATTTGAATCTGGTAAGAAAGAGGAGTGTGTAAAAGAGCCACGTATAGATGGTAGGTGCTATGAGAGAGGGAAGCACAAGGTGGTGCTACTAGAAAGCAACCCTGACTTCCTGGAGAAGGAAAAGCTTCTCAAAGGAGATGATGCCTGAGGTGAGCTCCAAACAATAAGCAAGAGTTAGCTTGAAATGAGGGATATACAAGCAATGTCCAAATACTGCAAATCGATCAAGAGAATTGGGTCATAGAATTCTAGGGAGAGAGTGGCTGAAGATGAGAATGGCAGGGAGGCAGTGGCCACCTCATGGAGAACCTCATATCTTAAGAACTCTGGACTTTATCCTCAGATGCAGGGTATGCAGTGAAGAATTTTCAGCAGGGAAGTGACTAATCAGATCCATCCTATAGATGTGGGTAAGTTCATTTAGAGGAGCCGAGCAAGGGGGATGCCTACGGAGAACTCCCTGGAGCTGCATTAAGACAGCGATACATTAATCCTGACAACACATGAATACTGAAGTGGGAGAGTAATAAGGAGGCAGCAGTAGCGGCAAGAAATTATTAGGAAACAAAAGCCCTAACATTTGGATGTGACAAATTAGAGCAGAGAATTGTGACTGACACTCAGGTTCTGGCAAGACAACGTGGGTAGCAATGTCTAAGAGGGGAAGAAAGGATAGTTTTGGGTTTTTGACAAACTCAGTTTGAGTTCTATGCCAAACATATTCAAAGATGCCCCATAGTCATCTGCATATGTAGATGTGGAGCTCAAAAGAAAGGTGAGGACTCTAGATGGACATGCCATGCATTCTTTCCTACCCTGGGATTAAAGCCTATAACGAGTTAGAAACCATTCAGGAAGAGTAGGTAAAGTGAGAAGAAATCTGGGAAACAACAACTTGTATGGGGTACATTTAGGAAGAACAGTCCATAAAAATACTCTGGGAGATTTTAAATTTCATGAGTTAGAGAAAGAAAATAAGACAAAAAAGAAACTCAAGACTCCAGGAAGAGAAAACTGTTTTAGAGAGGAGAAGCATGGTTCAGCAGAGATACAGCAATGGAGGGACAGGACACACTTAAACTGGAATGGCTTCTGGGACTCCTGAAGGCGGCCAGTGGGACTGCCTGAGGCAGAAAATGGCAAACTGAACAGGAACAGAAGTAAGCAGATTGATGAGCCAAAGTTTGCTCACCTGGTTGAAGATAAATTCTCTGTGTGCCCAATGACACTCTACACAGTCTCTACCACCCACCTTTCCATCCACTAATTTGTTTGGAGCATTCACTCTGTGGTAGGAGTGGGAGAAAAGAGAAGACCAAGATGATGGTATAAAGTCATGTCCACCTTCCCATTTGACAGCGCTCCAAGATCAGGTGCCATATCTTGCCTCTTGTAAAAAACTTAACTCAATGCCTTACACATAGTAGGAACTTAATGAATGTAGGTTAATAGATGAGTCATCTCAGAATTCTACGGAGGTGGACTGTACTGTGCAGTGTGAATAAGTGGGAGGACATTGTATTATCCTCTTCACATAGAGAGGGTGTACTAACAGGTGGTGAGGAGGCAAGAGAGCTGTGTGCGGAGGCCCCCATTTTACCCTCACCAATGGGAAGCTTGTCTTGTTGGACTCCTCTGAGCTACAGTTTTCTGAAATGGTTCTCCGTACAGGTTCCAGGCAGCCTTGAAGGAGATCAGAGTTTATTGAGACATGCTGTCATATTTCTCCATATTAGTTCTGGTTGCCCTTGGTGCTTGTAAGTTCTTTCTCCTCCCCAAATCCTTTTGAAAGTTATTCTCCTGCAGTGGATGAGGGCTCTCACTCTTCCACGTCCTTTCCAACACTTGTACTCTTCTGTGTTTTTAATAGCCACCAGTCTGAAGGGAGTAAGATGGTGTCTCATTGTAGTTTTGATTTGCATTTCCCTAATTTCTATTTTATTTGAATTAGTATTTACTTTTATAAATGTTTGTTGCTGTGCTACTGCTATCTATTCTTACAATTGATTGTATGAAATCTATCCTAGCTTTGCACTCTCATTTAAAATTTGTAATTTCCTTCCATCCTTTTTTCTATTTAATTTACAATTTTATAATAAAGGACGTTTTAACAGTTAAAAAAGGCATTCTCTATTTTTGTCATATGAATTTTAAATTCGAAGTTTTTAGAAATTTCTTTCTTTTTTTTTTCAATTTTTTTTTTTACTTTTAGCTTGTGTATGTGGTGTAAGTATTCTAGAGCAAACTCAGCCTTCTAGTACTAAACAGCTTTGTAGAGAAACAAGACTCAGCCACCTACTATTGTGTGAGTGGGATGTGCAAAGTAGCAGACAATTAGAGACTGTCATTCAATAAGTGTTCTTTGGTTCTTTATTCTTTATTTTAAATTGGGAAAACACAGTTAGCACCAGTTTTTTTTTTTACACAGTTTGCTAGAAACAGGTTCATGGAATGACTTCCCATGCAGTATCCAAATTCTCTAATTTTCAGAGAGGAGGTTTAGTGTAAGTTCATATACATGATCGGTCTCATCTTTTCAGGAATCCACTCTTTCCCCGACAGGCTTTCTAGAAACCCCATGCTTTACTCATCCTCATCAACCTCCTCAACTCATTTCATTTTATTTTCTGCAAGATATCTATACTACATTATTCTGGGCCTACTTTTATTTTAGTCAGTTTACATTATGTTAATTTGTTCTGATCCACTTCTTTTCCCTAATAAAAAAAATGGATCTTAGATTAAATGCCATTCTTTTTCCCACAGGTTAAATATTACCTACCACATGCAGTCAAACTGCAATGGTATGTAGTGACTGTGTACCCAGGAGTGGTGATATTTGATTTTGTGAAAATACTTCTAAACACGGCTGCTATGATTTTGTTTTGTCCAGATGCAGATGAAATAATGATATTGTCTCAAAAAAAATGGCATGCATATATGCATATGTTGTACGCCATTGGGGCTTTCTTTCAGCAAGGTTGTTTGGCACCTCCCTTGCCTGTGAACATTATCTTCTTCCTTCTATAGAAAGTTGTTAGAACTTTAGCCAAACCTGATCACCAGTCAAAGGGTGAAAACCGCATAGCCTTTCAACCTGGATTCAGTGAGCCACCTTCTATGGGGACACGAGTTTCACACCGTCAAAGGGCCAGAGCAGAAGCTGAAAGAGTGGACAGGGCTGCCCATCTTCTGTGTTGTCCCCAAGCTTCCCTCTCCATGATCCCCATCCTGCTCTCTGTCCTGGGACATCATCCACTATGGATTACACTAATGGCACCTTTGTCCTCTGATTTTCAGTTAATTTTGGCCTGTGGATTTGAAGACAAGTAGAGAGGAAGAAATTGCTCCAGCGGGTTAATACGTATAAAAGAGGGTGGTCACTAGTGCCTGCCCCTCTTCTTCCTGGACATAAATATTCTCATATGGGGTTGATGGAGTAATATGTTGGCCACTGAGAGAGGATGCAGCCAACCCAGGCCACCTTCAGGGAAGAGCCCCAGTACTCTACTCCCACATCACCGTCTCCTGAAAATATTTTTCATTAGCTTCTTCAGAACCTAAACTGAAGGATAGACAGTCCAGGAGCAGAAAACTCAGGCACAGGGGAAGAGCACAGAAATGTGGACAATGGACTGAGAGGGTAAAAGTAGCAATCAAGCACTTGGTCCAATAAGTGGGTTGATTTGTGGTCTAAATAAGTAAAAACAAA
Source organism: Dasypus novemcinctus (assembly GCF_030445035.2). Taxonomy (NCBI): domain Eukaryota; kingdom Metazoa; phylum Chordata; class Mammalia; order Cingulata; family Dasypodidae; genus Dasypus; species Dasypus novemcinctus. Next base: position 20,135,286 of record NC_080677.1, read on the forward strand.
CTGAGGAGTAAGAAGAAAATTTTATCAAGTTTGGTTCATTTTACTTTTCTCAGAGCCACCAAGATCCCATCTCTACCAGAACAGAATGAGCTGCTGTCCTTTATCAACATAACAGGAAACTGGACAAGGGTTAAGAAACCCTCAGTTTTTCCTGTACTTTTCCTTAGAAGAAGAGCAGCATAAAGATTATTTATAATGCTGTCATTCTTGGTGGAGTCTCAGGTGTTGGTTGACTTATTAAATAAATAGCAAACACATAGGCAGATGGAAATAAATAACACAAAAGAGATCTATGTGTGGATAAATGATGATAGCACTTCATGAACCAATATTATGATTAATCTAATTTTGTGTTCTTCATGTTCTTGAAAATAACAAATAACAATAAGCTTTGAAATAATCCCAGTCCCTATTATTTGACTGAAAATAAAGAAATGCCTGCCGCTTTCATAATGTCAAGTAAAGTCGATGCTTCCAATCTCAAGTTGTTAAAAACGGACAACATTTTCTCCTCCACAGATTTTATCCATTTTCTTGTCACTTTGAAGTGAACTTGTAACTCTTTCAATCAAGTGCTAATCATTACTATTTTTATAGCACACTCATATTGTCTTTATTTTTAATTGTAAATTAAGTTTACAAAATAATTATCAAAGATCCATAGCTATTTTCTGAAAGTGGCTGATATATAATTGGAAGGCTATGCATCTGGAGTCCTTTGACTTTTTTCTCTGCTTAGCCAAAGAGAACAGAAAAATTATTCAATCTCTGGATACAGCATTAAATACTGGGTCTTTCTTTCAAGGAGTAGATTCATATACAAATAAATAAACATAATATAATAGCTGATCTGATAGGTACATGTATTAAAGTCTGCTCATTACAGCTTTCATTGAGTACTCCTTCTGTGCAAGACATATTATGTATATTACTTTATACACATCATGTCATTTATCTTAACAACTTTACTGTTAGGATATTATTGTTACTATTATCTCAAAGTTACAAATTTGAGGCTTTGGTAAGCTAAATGACTTGACAGTCAACAGCAAAGCTGGGATTGGAATCCATATGTGTCTAATCCCAAAACTTTACTCTTTATCCCAGAGTAATGAGCAAATAAGAAAAACAAAGATTTAAAGGAGTCCTTTTGGGAAAGAAAGAGTGATTTTCACCATTAATTTTCTGAATAGGTGTCTTACCTGCTATATGTTTAGGTTCTATTTCCTAAGGCCACATAAAGTTACTCCTTATTGTGTTTACTTAGAGACACCCTGCTGAGTAATGGTTGATCTCCAGTGATAATAGAATTTTGTTATCCAGTGATTTTTTTCCAGAGTTTTCAGAACTAATGAATTTTGAACAGGAAAAAAAAAAGGCTTAACAAAAACTGCATTTATTGAGCAATAGAAAAGCAATAAGAAGGAGTACAGAGAAATGCTCCTTGATGTCACCTTTGGGTCTCTACATTCTCTCACTCTTAACCCAAATGCTGGAGAGGACAGGAGGATTATCCAATCGTGGATGGAAAAATATGCATGGACTTCCCAGTCAAACATGGTGACTGAAAGGAACAATCAAGTAGAGGCTGGTTTGACAATTTGATTGCTGAATGTTATATTCTCCTCTACACACACTTGACATGACTGGAAATAGCCTGAGAGCTGCTCGGAAAGAACACATCCTCTGAGACATGAACCTGGCAGTGGAACCTGGTAGGTAGGTGGTCATTGGTGCCTTGATTTGGAAAAAAAAAGTTTTATAGCGGAGGCTGATACTATAGAGTAAAAGGCCAAAAGGGAATCAAAGCATTTTTGGAGGCTTTTTGGACTTAATACTGCAGTAATTTGTAATGGAGTGTGCCCCTTTCACCTTCTTTGTTTTAATTAGAGAAGTTGTAGACTTACAGAAAGATCATACAGAAAATACAGAGCTCCCATACAACTCCCCGATTTTACCGTTTTGCATTACTATGGCACTTTTGTTACAACTGAAGAGCATTTACTTTTAATATTGTACAAGTAACTATAGTCAAGAATAAGTAGGGCTCAACAAACAATGGTTGTTCGTTTTGCTTTTTAAATTTTGTTCTAGCAACATATATGCCACCTAAAATACCCCCCTTTAGCTATATTCAGAAATAAAAGTCAGAGGTATTGAATACATTCACGGTGTTGTCTTACCATCACCCCTATACATAAGCAAAACTTTTCATTTTCACCTTTTACACCCCTTCTCTGTAATATATATGTGCCCAGACAGGACACATATCTCAGTTCAAAAGGAATGTCATAAGAGCTTCTACCTAATAAAGTTTGGAAGGATTCTATGGGTTCACATATGTGAAGGCTTTCAGGGTTTAATAAATATTGGTGTTTGCCATTATTATTTGAGGCATGACCCTGTGTAAGGAGGGTACAGCTCAGAGGTCGACTGAGCGCCTGTGATGAGTTTCCCTCCCAAGAGCCTCCTGAGCTCAGAGAGACAAGACTCAGCCTGGCTGAGATGCCACAGGCTGCTCTGCTTCCCGTCAGGCTGCCCAGGGGGAGCTCACATGGGCCGAGAGCTGAGGAGGGGCCAGGTCCTGAGCTTTACATAGTTTTCTGACTTAGATATTATCATTTTCTTTTTCAGATAGGGAAACTGGGACAGAAAGAGATGATGTAGCACTCTTGATCATGCAGGCACGGCTTTTAGTGAAAAAGGATGTGAAGCCAAGCATGACTGTCATTAAAACTCATGCTTCACCTACCACAGGGAATACCCACTTTGTCATACAGCTTTGTGGACTTTGTAAGAAGGATTAGTATAATGGCTTCTGTAATCAAGTTTTCTAACACTGACAGGATCTAATTGGGAAATTATCCAATTTCATGTGCTGATTACTTAGCAAAAAACCTTGTTTAAGGTTGTTTGAGGCATAGATGACAACCAGGAGACAGATAATCTGTCTGCTCCACTTTAATCCTTAATCTAAAATTCACATAAAATTAAGAACTGGGCAACTACAGCATGACTGGAGCCAAGACAATGAGTATCCTTCCCAAATGGAATTACCTTGGTGATGACTCTCACTTGGTCATAGTCTGTTGAGGTCATAGCCAGCCAGTTCAATTGGACTAAGCCTTGTACTGGAATCAATACCACAATCATTTTTAAAAAACAAAACCCAAAATAGCCTTTATGAAATAAAAAGGGAGAATGTTCTTTAGTTTCTATAGAGCAAACTAGATGTTGAGGTCTGAACAATTTTTTCCTCATTAAGGGGACTGCTTATTTTTTGTCATACAGATGTGGGTTAAGCTTCCATGTGCTGCTCACCAATTAGCAACTTCAGAAACGAGTGGCCTAGAGGAAGGACCCTGAGCCCCTCTTTCCTCTGCTAGCACTTTAGGAGGCTCCCCATTCCTGAGCCTGGCCTGGCGCCTCCTATTCTAGGTTCCATTCTTTTTGTCTTTCTCCTTGGCACACAGCCTGGGCAGATGGGATATTTTGGCTGCTCTTGTCTCAGGGAATGTGAGCTTTTTTCCAGGCAGTCAGATTGCTTGAGGGACCTAAAAGATGTTAATATTTTAATCTTGATCTTTATGTTTTTGTTGTAAATGCTATACCGTGGTTTCTAATGGACGTGGATAGATGAACTCAAAGGCAACTGAAAATATTCATTTCAACAGTAGAAAAGAAGCAAATACTTTGACTGTAGATATTCAGATATGGCTTTTCATACATGCACAGTTACTGACAAAGACCCACTGAGGCTTTTGAGCATCTAATAGTTACCTGACAAAATCCCTTTTTCAACATTTACTAGAGGCAAAGAAATACAACCATGAGCTATGTAAAGATTGCTTAGTCCTTCACAAAAAATTCACATAAAAAGAAGTAGTGGAGCCAAGATAATGAGTCTACACATTCCTTAGCATGTCTGAACTGCATCCTTCTTAGCATGGAGAAACAGCAGTTCAGAGTCCTCACTTTGGCCCTGACTAAGCCTCAGCCTCAGGTGGTAGCACTTCCTGTGCTTTTCAGCTTGACACCTCAGTATTAGAGGAATTAGAAAAAGGATTTTGAAGGCTGTCAATAGTAATGACACAATTAGTCAGTAACTTTGCTCTCATATGTCTGTTTTGACATGATTTCCTATTGAATTGGGTTTCTCTTTAGAGAAGGCAAAGTTTGCTATGTATTTTACAGAGATTTCTAGTTTTTGTGAAAAGTTCAGTCTAAAGGTGCTGGGAATGAACAAAATTGTATTTGTTTTCATTTGTCTCCTATTGGCTTTCAGGTGATCATAATCAAAATCCTGCAACGTAGGTGTAATCGACCTTGTTTCATGGGTGAAAGAGCTGGTGCTTAGAGAGGCAGTAACTTATGCAGAAGGTCCATGATGTTTCAATTGCCCTATTGGGCTGCTTTGAATACCCTTTGTGATTATCAACTTTATAAGAATATACTGAGCCATTTGTGGATAATGTGAGCTAGCTCAGAGCTTACTTGGATAGCTCAGACCCACTGCTACCTCTGATTAGCCTAGTAGCACATCGATACAAAATAAGTAGCCAGCCACTATTGGGAGTGCTATCCAACAAGAGTCACTTTGAGCACACATCTCTAAGACTTCCCTTTAGTGACATCATGCCCTAAGACTCCTCCCTAGTGGTGGAGAAAGATGATTGGCTAATATTACTACATATCTTCTCTTTCTTATAAACCTGCTTTAGTAGAAAACATCATGGGTGATATATAGGTAGAGTTTGTGTCAAAACCACATAGCCTGAACTTGAAATAAATCATCAAAGTATTAATGAGTATAATTTTTTGGAAATATGTAGCCAATATATTTTTATTTTCTGCTTACATCATGGCAACTGTGGTCTTTCCTGTATTAAGGATAAACCATGAGATTTACCACACATGGGAGGTCTTGTGTCTGGATCCAAGGAAGGTCACTATTTGAGTTAATCATGAGATCGTGGGCTTTAGAGTCAAGTTTATTTGAAAAAAAGAAAGGGTTATCTAAATCTTTTATGTGTAGTTTGAAAGCAATTCTGGAAAATTAGAAAAAGAAAGTTTGACTAGAGATATTAGATTCTGGTAAGTTGGGGTATGATGTCAGTGAGTTTAGCATCCATTGAGAGAGGAAGAGGTAGCACTTCAGGGTGGCATATGCAGTGGGAAGGGGGGCAGGGTCAATGCAGCAGATGCTAAGTGACGGTACTTCCTGGTGTCCTTGCCATGAGGCATAATCCAAGAAGGAATAGAAATTCCCTTAAAACTCAGTATAGACTGGGGAAAAGTCTGAAAACATGTGGCTGATGTTGAACTTTGCCAGTAGGGCCATGATAGAAAAACAAAACAAGGAAGGTGTTTGCAGAAATGTAACTTTGAACCAGAACTACTTTTCCCAACATGCTGCACATATAGGAGAACCAGTGCTTCTAAGGGTGTCTAAGGGAGTGCAAAGTTGCTGAGGGGACCAGGGATACAGTCCATGGGATGCAGATGCAAAGCTGCATGTGGCAAGTTTGCATCCCAAGGCAAGGGGATGGTTAGGAGTCAGTAGTGGTGGATTTGGTTCTTGTTATTGCAGAAGCCAGTTCATAAAGGAAGAAGACAAATCTCATAGAGTCTCAGGGAAAAGTGCTGAAATTCCTTGAGGATACAGAGGTGACCAAGCAGACAACAATAGACATTCACACTCTTAAGCTGGTGAGGTGATACCATCCTGAAATGAAAAGTAGAATGAGAGAGAAACACAGAAAAGGCTAAGAATGTAACTTAAGGACTCTCAGCAAATAGAGACAGTTTTAAATTTGAGAATATAGAATTATTTTAAATTTGTAAGTGTAGCACCTCCATCCAGGATATTAAAAATTTGATATATCTGAACTTTTTGTATATATCAGCTACATAAAGTAGAGATGGTTCCCCCATCACATTGTGGGTTTTATAGGTTCTGCCCTGCTCAAGTGTGCCTAGCTAAGGCAGCACCATAGAGGATTGAAATCCCACCCGACTCCCCTTGCTTACCAAGCTGTACAGCCTGCAGCAGGGCTATGTCGGCTCCCGTAGACATGTGCTGATAACAAGAAAAAGCATATTAGGTTCCGGTAATTATTTGGTCTCTTAAAACCTGCTGTCGAGCAGGTGATAACAATGACATATTGAAAGCGTTGAATGATTCTGTCACTTCTGCCACAATTCTGCCCAAGAAACAGTAATGAGCCACATACACTAGGTCCAAAATATTATAGCAACCAAGACAATCAGTGCATGAATCTACCTTTGGTTCTGTAGCTGCATTCTTTACTGGTGCTCTCTATTCTTCACATATATTAATTCCTTCAACACTCACACATCCTATCTGGTGTGTTGTTATGATCAATCACCTTTGATTCATGATGTCAATGAAAGTCTCGGTGTCTCAGTCTCTTGTCCTAGTCACACTGGCCAGATAGTCTAACTCTAGGTGTGTCTTCTTAAATACAGGATGATAAAAAGTTTTGTTAAGTATTGTTCCACTCCTCATGGAGAAGGCAAAACTAACATTTGTGAATATTCCCTGACATAGTTATTATTTTCTACCAAATTATGTCATCAGGACCCAATTAGGACTCTTCACAGAATAAAATGTATCAATACATTATCTGTTTGATTTACAAAATATCAAACCATTAAAATAATATCACTTTATAATGTCCCTCTGTGAAATTTTTCCAATAATTTTGAATTAATCAGAGTTCCCTTTTATTTGGTCTTTTTGTTTTGTTTTACTATAGTATATATAGGTGCCTCCTGAAAGAATATAGATATTAGCATTCATTTGGGCCATTTATGCTGTCTTGTATGTTTGATAATTTTCAAAGTCCTGTCAACATATTTCTCCTTATCCCATATTTTAAGGATCCAAGCTCTATTGCTCAAGTCAGAGATGTTATTTGAGGACATAAAAGGAGTCACAGGAAAGATTGTCACAAGAAACAGAATCAGTCTGCCCACCTTTCTCCTCCGACCTATGCTGTAATCACTGTTTTGTGATTCACATTTTCTCCATATAATTCCTGACCAGGAGGATCCCTCAGTGTGAGCCACAGTTGACTGCGTGAGCCTATATTGAGTCCTCCCTTTACCCAATCTTCATACAAGCTAAGGTAGAGCACAGAATTGACAGAGCACATGGAATCTGACAACTAGAGCCCTTTTAAAAAGAAGTACATAGAAAAAATGTCAAGATACCTCTGCTTCCTTCTATTCCCACTTGGCTCATAGAACACTCAGATAAGCACAGAGCTGTAATGACATGTCCCCAACAAGACATCTTGACTTCATTTCTTAGATGAAAACTGTACATTATCTTTTCAGGCATCAATCTAAATGGTGAACAGTGAGGACAGAGGCATCTGACTTGTATTGCTTTCAAATAATAGAATACTATGCAATTATTAAAATAATTTTGTAGAGTTATTAATCAAAAAGGAAGTGTTCACTGAACAACTGAGAGAAAAATCTGAAAATATATAATGACCTCTCAAGAGAACTCATGTCTATATTAGTAGAATAATCAAAGAATGGAGCTAACCAAAGAAGAGATTATAAGGAAAGAAGAGTACATAAATCACACACTCAGACACACACATACACTCATATATAACAACTCTATAATTACTAACCATAAATTGATAAAGAAAATTCAAAGAAAACGAATATTGCATGGCAATTATTGTTATCTTTTATACCTCGTTTTGCTCCTATTTTTTTCCATGAGTATCTGTTATTTCTCTGAGCTGTGAGATCTCATAAGGTATATTCTCCCTGGATAACAGCACATATTTCATTTGAATCAGCCCTTATTTAATTCACCCAATAGCCTTTCTTTTCATTATAAAATGAAAATATTGTAGACATGGAACTCTACAGATGCTCCCCAGCTCTGTACAGTCTCATAATCTTGATTATCTAAAACAATTACTCTTACCACAAACACTCTCAGAACATTCCCTGCCTAACCATAGAATAATATAACCCAACCAGTCTGAGAATTTCTCTGGGCAGCTCCTTGAATGTTCTCCAAAATAGCAATCTTCAAAAGTAGGACAAGTATCTCTGGAGCTATCCAAATCTTTCCAATAAGTTCCTTTCATTTTTCTTTTTTTTTTCAATTTTTAAATTAAAAAAAAAATTTATTGTACTTTTTAAAAAGCTAGACCACACAAAATGTTACATCAAAAAACATAAAAGTTTCCATATACCCCATCCCCACCCCTTCACCCCCCTGCTTCTCCCACATCAATATCCCCTTCCATCAGTGAGGCACATTCATTGTATTTGGTGAATACACCCTGGAGCACTGCCACACTGTGTGGACCATACTTTATATTGTAGTTCAAACTCTCCCTCAGTCCATCCAGTGGGTTATGGTGCGATAAATAATCTCTTGCATCTGTCCTTGCAATATCATTCAGGATACACCAAAGTCCCGAAAATACCCCCATATCACACCTCTTCCTCCCTCTCCCTGCCCTCACCAACTCCCGTGACCACCATCTTTACATATATGATACAATTTCTTCCATTGCTAGCATCACAACACTTTTATAGTAGAATACCAGCAAGTCTACTCTAAACCATATTATATTCCTCCATCTTGTGGACCCTGGGATGGCGATGTACATTTCACCTCTAAATTGACAGGGGACTTAGATTCCACATGGCTGATGGATGGAATTTTCCTGCTTGCAGCTGTAGACTATCTCGGGTCCCTGGTGTGGTGGTTGGCCATCCTCACCTTCCTGGGTAAGTCCAAAGAACTGGAGTGAAGGTGTTGCAACTCTGCTGAGTCAGGGCCCAGCTGGTACATGGATAGTCAAGAGATTCAAGTCTCCTGAGTATAGATCAACCCCTGTGCCAACCACAGGTTCAGTAAAAGTGACAGAAGATGCATGCCTAGAGAGGTCACATCTGAGTCCAACTCTATCACACTCAGGAGCACAGATTCCAAAGTAGGGCCCACAGATAAGGCACTAAGCTCCAGAACCATCTGTCATGACCATAGGACCTGGGTGTCTCCATAGCCTTCTGGTGCACCAGTACCTGGGCTTGTATCTACTTTGACTGACTCTGGGACCCTGCTAAGATGTGCATAATTGCGATCCCTCTGATGACTGCCTGACTCATTTTGGCGACTCTTAGTCATATAAACCCATTTGTCTTTAGCATTTCTCCCTTTTATTCAAGGTCTTTTTCTAGTTGAATCACCAGCAGGTGATGGTAGTAACCCCTTGGCACCAGGAGGCTCATCACCAGGAGTCATGTTCCATGCTGGGTGAAAGGTAATGCATTTGCATAATGAGTTTGGTTTAGAGAGTGGCCACATTTGAGCAACATGGAGGCTTTCAGGAGGTAACTCTTAAGTACCCTGCAGCTCTAGGCCTAGTTGAAATTTCAAGCACACAGACTCATAAGTATAGTCATGGTATCAGGAGCCCATCATTGGATCATCCTTCTTCACTGGTCTTTGTCCTGGCACTTGGAGGATTGTTGCTGTTCTATTGTGGAATGCGACAGAGCTTCCCAAGATGGGAACTCAGTACTCCCTCAGTTGCCATGTGTAATTCTATCCACTATAACAATACCCAACAAATGTCCAAACATATCTATATACCTTATATGCATGCCTTGGAGAACTCCATCCCACTCATGCATCCCCCATCAATGACACCCCACACCAGTGCTCCTACTTTGCCATATTGAATCCCTCTGTGATTCAAAACTTCCACATGTAAAAAGATCATTGCTGGGGAAATGGGAAAAGGGTTTGATGTTGGGTATATGGGCTTTCCTCATATTATATATGTGACTTTACTGTGATCTAAAACTTTTTGGAAGTCAAAATTAAAAATAAAATGGGAGGAATGGAAGAGATTGCCTTGTCACTGTACATTCATGGCAATACCTATTACTGTGATAAAATGCAAAATGTCAAAAACAAAGTTCTATGATATTTTTCGTTTTTTAATACCCCAAATTATTTTTTACTTTATTTTAGTTTTTCTAAATTATTATATATCTTATTTCTAATCTTTAATCCTGTCAAAACTATTTCATTATCCTTGTATTTGAATTTGGGAACGTATTATTCTTCATTTTTGAAGAAGTTTCCAATATGTTCACTTTATTAGCATCAGATTTAGATCTTATACTTGGATTTGCTGTCTGGGTTCTCTTTTCTCACCTTCCCTTTCACCCTGACCTTCTTCCATTTTTCACTCCTCTGGAATCTTAACACGGAATCCAGACTGTAAAAATATTTTTCAAGCAAAAATATTTGAGGTCCACCTCTCAACAACAGTCTTTGGCCATTCATAGATATTCCTAGTCTGCAAAGAGACTGCCAAGTGTACATTTTGGCATAGTGAAAAAACATTTTCAAGCCTATCATCAAGACTGGACCAGTTAAAAATATTTGTCAAAGGTTTGTACTGGGCCCTGGGGTACTCTTCTAAACCCTAGACTGGGTATTTTGTATTTGCTTATTTCCTTGCCCACCTACTCCTTTTAAATATTCCTTCTCTGTTGGTTCTGCTGAGTAAGGAGTGCCTAAAGGTATGAAAATGATAAAGCTCTGGGCCCCTGTAGCTGTCAAAGGTAGAAGGAATTTGTCCTGTTTGTAGATGAATAAAAGGTCAGTGGCTGAAGGCCTAGAGAGGAAGGACAAGAGTAGCTAGGGGTGAGATCAGCAAGGTAGACAGGAGTCAGCTCAAGGAAGCAGTCACAGGGGGCCTTTGGAGCCATGGAAAGGAGTTTGGGGTGTATTCTAAGTGGGATGGCAAAAGAAAAATCCTCCAGATTCCTCCCTGTCTCATTTCTCTGCTGTACGATATGACAGAAGATGAATCACCCGACACAACACAGTGACCAAGGGGAGTTTTCAACATTATATTATAAATATTTTAAATACATATCCAAATATGTTTAAATGTGGTGAGTTATCAAATAAAATATATGATGCCCAGTTAAATTTGAATTTCAGATGAACACAAAATAATCTTTTACCAAAAAATCCCACAACAAACCAACCCAAAATTATATCTGGCAAGCCTACCTGGGGAACATTTTGACTTGAGAATGAACAGAAATCCTCTAATAACTTGATTGACACCTCCCTTCATCCCCCAGAAACACACACCTTCCTTTACCTTATTGAAGAGTCAAATGTACACCAGCATAACTTATCATAGTTTGTTTTTAAAAGCAAATATAAAGGTTATTCCATGTGCTGTTCTTGTTTACAACAAAAGTGACTTACAGATGTCAAAAAGAAGGGGATGAGAGCAATAATGCATTTTCCTCTCTTGTCAAGACAAAGTATTGAAACAGAATCCCGGGGAGATTAAGCCTGATTCAGGACTGCCCGCCACACAGGGGAACAGGCAAGCATGTTCTCCTTATCCAAGTTTCTCCTGATGTGGGCTATGGGTGGGAGGCTCTTTGTCTCTTCAGAGATAACTTAAGGGGTCTGTCCTGACTTGTGGGTGTGGGAAGGTAAGAGGCTGCAGTCCTGCCCTTGGTAACCATGACAATGACTCCAGTCCCAGGAGGCAATTTAGCAATGCAAACTATATACATACAGTCAGTTCAGGGAAACTCTGATGGTGGTGATGCCAAAACTTACAGGAACTTGGACTTGCTCTTGAATGGGAAATTATAATATAGCCTGTGCATAAATTCAAAACCATCTAATTCTGTATCTAAGTGTGCCTAGTCTCTAGAAATCCAGTTACGTGATATGGGCTTTGAATGTTCAGAAAGGATGTAAGACTGCATGTGTATTCAAGGTTGCATCCAGACAGAATATAGGCAAGATGCAAAGACTTAACCAACAAAGAAAGTAGTTTTCTTTGATAAAAGCACCATTTGACTCCACACTGTATAAAAGGAACTTGAAAATCTTGTTGGGCTCCGGTTTGAAACAGAAAGCTCCCGAGTCCTGCCAGCAGTCAATAAACCATTTTTCCTTCTCAAAATCATTCCTGAGTCCTGGCCTTTCTATATGCAAATAATTGAATCTCTCTCAACTTCCCCAACACTTCTATCTAATAAGTCTGACTCCTTGTACTTAAACACAGGGCTCCAGGCTTCTGTCCTGAGGAGAGGGCTGCTCCCAGCCTGCAGGAGAGGAAGTGGGTGGACCAGAGGTCAGGGCTCCTCCACAGCCCTGCCCCAGCTCCCACCCCTGCTGTGTAAATAGCTTCCTGGCCTTCTGAGACACTTTCTCAGCTTCTCCCTGCCTGAGACACCAGATAGGAAGACCAGCCCCTTCTGGTGTCTTTTTCTCCAGGGCTGATTTCTTTCGGGGTAGGACTTGCGTCTTCAGAGGGAGATATTCTCTCTTCATCTGGTTCCCTTTCCTTCTAAGGCCCAAGAGAGAAAGGCATGCTGTGGGCTCCAGCGCTCCTTTTAGCTTTCCTGGCTCCTGGTAAGTGTGTTGCTGAGATGCCCATGGGATTTTTTTTTTTTTTAATTTTTAAAATTTTTATGGGAGGCTATATTCAAGAATTATTACCTCTCCCTTATTACTTTTTGGTGTTCCCTTTGCAGCCAGTCAGACAGCTTCCAACTTGGAGTGGAGTGGGAGGACTGTCAGCAAGCAGACTGGGGAATTGGCCATGATCACTTGTGATGTAGCACAAGAAAACATTGACTATGTCCACTGGTACCGACTCCAAGAGGGGGAGGCCCCCAAACGTATTCTCCACTACTCTTCATCTTCCACAAATTTCTGGACAGACTCGGGAATCAAACGAGCGAAATATGGTGCTTTTAAAGCTTCAGGGAGGAGCTACAAATTAGAGGTCCGAAATGTGGAGGAAAGTGATTCCGGTGTGTACAGTTGTGCAGCCTGGGAGACGCACAGTGATTCAGACTTCCCCTATCCTACACTGAAAACTTTGCTTGCGGCTGCCTGAAACAGCCCTGCACCACAGGAAACCTTCTCTTGTCTGCTTACTTCCTGGCCCTAACTGCTTTTCTCTGAGGAGTGAAAAACCCTGAGCTCAAAACCTAAACCTCCATCTTTCCATTCCACCCATTGTGAGCAGCTTCAGCCTGCACCCCACACCCCTGCAGACCAAGCTAAGATCTCCAGGTCTTACTAGACTCAGCTGACTGATGGCATGGTTCTTTTGGCTCTGGTAGGGGCTGGTGATGTCCCATGCATTCTGCTTTCTAGGACAGACAAAGTCACCTGGAGTTGACCTGATGAGAGATATTTGGAGAACCCTCTTTGGAAAGCTCATTTTGCTGAATCATTTATCTAGTCCTTACCTAGAGATTATGGCTGAGAATGTACTCAGTCATTACTCAGGAGAATGAGAAACGGTGGAATGAAGCATTTGGACTTTATGAAGGCCTCAAGCTCTTTTTTTGAAATCTGTTGTTTCTCCCAAGATAACTACCCAAGGTACTGTTGGTATGCTTGGAAATGTAGAAAACTGATTGTGGAAAATAAGCAAACCATTGTCTTCTACTTATATCTTCATCTTCTTCTTATGTTTGAGGTTTTCAATAATTAACAAGCTGTACCTCAGTTTCCCCTAATATACATTAGGAAAAAGGTAACCTCCCTCCCCCATGTGGCACTTTCCACAGGTTAAACAAAGGAACCCCATAGGAACAGGATAAAAGAAGATAAAGATTTGCACCATCTGCATATCAGAGGGAGATGGAGATCTTTACTACCTTTTTAATCTTTACTACCTCTATCTGCATATCAGAGGGAGAAGAGACAGAAACCTTCACTATTTACAAACCCTTTAAAACCTTACAGATCAAAAGAAACATTTGCTCCTGCAGCATTCCAAGAAGCAGTAGGCTCCCTCAACCTCCTCCCACCACCTCACCCAGACCCTCAAAACCCCTCCCACTAACTATGATTTCCCCACCTAGGAAAGTTCTGTATAAATTCAAGTTCCCCCTTTCCAGGAGCGGGCTTAAGTCTCTCCTCAGACCCCCACCATGCTGGTGGGGGGACTGAAGTCTGTTCTTCAGACCCTCTCCATTGGGAGAGCTTCCCAATAAATAAATTCTTTGCTTATGGTCAATTAGTCTCCATGTTCCAGTAAGAGCCGTATGTTCTCCAGCAATTATTTATTTTCTTTATTTTAAAGAATTTTTATACATTTGAAACAACTCTTAGAAAATGTAATTAGAAAAATGATTTCGTCCATAAGGTCATTTATATATAAAGAATACCCTTATCATGTAATATGCAGAAGCTATGAAAATAGAAGTAAACAGTTGTGTAGAAAGGTATATTGGAGACCATGAATAAAAACCAAATTCCCATGTTTTTTTGGATGAAGAGAGGATGTCATAAGGTGTAATTGTTTCCTACTTCGACATGTTTAGATTAGTTTCAATTAATATCCCCACCTGTGGAGAGGAGGCAAAGTACTGTGATTGCTGCTGCAACACCTGTTACTGTTTGATGATAACTTATTTTCTTAATGGAACTTAGGAAGTAGAAGGTCTTCAATCAATAAAAAAAGTTTTTTTCTTGGCAAAAGTGATCTTTAAATTTGCTTGTAATTTTAAAACTGCTCTGTGAAATATTTGAGGTATAAAATATTTCTGATGATTTTAAACAGCATTTTATTTTGAAACCATTTCAAACTCACAGCGAACAGAATTTCTGTATATTCTTTACCCAGATTCACCAATTTTTATTGTTTTACCCCATTTGCTTAATTTTGTTCCCTTAATTATTTTGTCAGTGATTTCTGCCTTATATTGTTATTATTTTTTCGTTTGAATCCTCTTTTTTATTACATTCACCAATTATTGGTCATTCACTAAATAAGTTTTGTTCAGATGTTGGCAAAATGGTGATTTTCTAACTCTATCATTTTTTTCTATATTAATTAACAGCACTCTACTTTTAAGGAAGAGCCTTCTATCCCATTTATTTATTTATTTAGGTCTTCTCAGCATCTATTCATTGATTCTTATTCTCTTCAATGGCATATGATCCACTCATTTCTTCAGGCTTTTATCCAACAGATATCTAGGAATGCAAATAAATAAGCCATGATTACACTCCCCAGGAAAATTTGACTCTGGTAAGTTAGAAGAGAGGGTAAATGAGCCACATATGGACAGTAGCTGCTATGAGACATGGAAGCACATGGTGATGCTACTAGAAAGCAACCCTGACTACCTGCATAGGAAAAACTTCTCAGAGGAGATGATGCCTGAGTTGAGCTCCAAACAATGAACAAGAGTTAGCCTTGGAACATGGGATATACATGCAATATCCAGAATCTGCAAATCAATCAAGAGAACTAGGTCATAGAATTCTTGGTAGAGAGTAGCTGAAGACGAGAATGGCAGGGAGGCAGTGGCCAAACCATGGAGAACCTCATATCTTAAGAACTCTGGACTTTATCTTCAGATGCAGGGTATGCAGTGAAGAATTTTCAGCAGGGAAGTGACTTGATCAGATTCATGTAAGTTGGTTTAGAGGAATCAAGCAAGGGGATCACTAGAAAGAACTCCCTGGAGATGTGTTAAGACAGGGACACATTAATCCATACAATACATGACTACTGAAGTGGGAGACTAATAAGGAGGCAACAGTAGAAGCAAGAAATTGTTAGTAGACAAAATCCATAGCACTTGGATGTGACAAATTAGATAGAGGGGAGAATTGTGGCTGACATTCATGTTTCTGGCATGGACGAAGTGAGTAGCAATGTCTAGGAGGGGAAGAAGGAAGGGGTCTCTGCTGTTTAAAAATTCATTTAGAGCTCCTATGCTAGGCATATTTGAAGATGTCCCATAGTCATCTATATATGTAAACATGGAACTCAGGAGAAACCTGAGACCTAGAGAATGACATGCCATGCCCTTCCCTACCATGGGATTATTAAAACCAAGATTGAGTTAAAAAGCATTCAGGAATTGTAGGTAAAGTGAGGAGATTTCTGGAATACAACAACTTTTAAGGGGTGCATTTGGGAAGAACAGTCCCTAAAAATACTCTGGGAGTGATTAAATTTCTCATGAGTTAGAGAACGAAAAGCAAAAGAAAACTCAGAACTCCAGAAAGAGAATATTGTTTTTGAGAAGAGAAGCATGGTTCATTAGAGATACAGGTAATGGAGGAGAGGACAAAATCTGAATCTTCAGCAGAAGCAAACATAAACTGGACTGGCTTCTGGGTCTCCTTATGGAAATTAATGGAACTCTTTGCGGCAGAATATGGGAGTAGCAGAACAGAAGTAAGCAGATTGATAAACCAAATTCTGCCCAGCTGGTTGAAGATAAACCTCCCACGGGCCCAATGACACTCTACACAGTCTCTACCACCCATTGTTCTGTACACCAATTCTGCATTGAAAAATGGCTTGGAGCATTCACTTGGTAGTACGACCAGGAGAAAAGAGAAGACCAAGATGATGGTACAAAGTCATGTCGACTATCCCATTAGATAACTCTCCATGATCAGATGGCATATTCTTGCCTCTTGTAAAAATCATAACTCAATGCCTTGCACATAATAGGAGATGAATGAATGTAGTTTAATTGGGTACTCATCTCAGAGTTCTACAGCGGTGGTCTGTATTGTGTGGTGTGATCTAAGGAGGAGGGTATTGTTCTATCCTCTTCACATCAAGTGGGTGTGCTAACAGGTGATGAAAAGGCAAGAAAGCTATGTGGGACAGCCCCCATTTTTACCCTCAATAATGGCTAGTTAGGCTTGGTTGACTCCCCTGAGCTACAATGATCTGAAAGTGTTTTCAGTACAAATTCCAGGCAGTCTTGAAGGAGAGCAGAGTTCATTGAGACATGATGTCGCACTTCCTTGCATTAATGCTGTTTTCCCTTGGTGCTAGTAATTCTTTGTCATTCCCAAATCCTTTTAAAAGGTATTATCTATTATTGACATTTAAATTTTAAATTCCAAATTTTTCATTTATTTACTCTAATTATTTTTTAAACTTTCAGCTTCTGTATTTGGTGCAGGTATCTAGAGCAACCTCAACTTTTCAGGACTAAACAGCTTTCAAAAACAGTCTGTCTGAATTATGTGGTGTCTGGAGTAACAATTTCTGCAATATCCATACATTGATATCAAGAAAGAACTGGTCAGACCATGCAACACCTGCTATACATTTCATCTGACAACACTGTAAAAATGGGATTGGGGGTCTAGTGGGAAGATGACATCAGACTAACAGGTAGAGCTCAATACTCTCAGAAAAACAACAGAGAAAGAGCCAAAGGGACCTGCTTTGGGGGTCAGCAGATCAGGATAGTGCTATACAACTCCAAGAGGGTGAGGGACAGAGACAGGAAGAAGCCAAAACAACAAGCGTGAGTTACCAAGCCCCCATGGTGGCTGGGAGGAGTTCCCTTCTTGCACCCCCAAGATATTAAGCTTGGGTAAACCCCAGGTTCACTGCACCCAGCTGAGAGTGGAACAGATATCTTCCTCCCTGTCAGCAGTTTCAAGGGAAAAAGGAGTGGGAATTCAGCCAGCAGACCCTGCTTTGAATCTCTGCCTTGGATGTTCTACACAGGAACACAGGAAAGCCCAGACTGAACCATGGAAGCGCCATCTGTGGCTGGTCTGGAAATTGTATGAACAAACCTGATAATGGTGCTTTCTGTGTCCCATGCCTAAGAGAAAAGCTGTGCCCCATTAGTGTGTCCCTGGCCAATTTTGATAAATTAAGCCAGGGAACTTTAAAGACTTAGAATAAGTTGAAACTGATATCAAAAAAGACCAGTTTTTTGGGGGACTGGATAGGCAAGTGAGAGAAATAGTCCATTAGAGTAAATTCACCAATTCAGAACTAGACATCAGTAAAAAATTACAAGTCATACTAGGAAAGAGATGGTCCAGCCAAAGGAATTAACGATGTATCCAGAAGAGATACAGGATTTAACACAATCAGTGATATTCACGCAACTCTCCTAAATCGCTTCAAAGAATTAAAAAAAAAATGTGACAAAAAAAGCATATTAAGATGACACTGGGTGAGCATAAAGAACAATTTGAAAACCTGCAAAGAAAAGTAACAGACCTTTTGGGAATGAAAGACATGATGGATGAGAGAAAAATACATTAGAGGCACATAAGAATATTTGAGGAAATAAAGAATGAAAATTTCCCAACCCTTATGAAAGACATAAATATCAATACCTAAGAAGGACAATGCTCCTCAAACAGAGTAAATCCAAATAGACCAACCCTAAGACACATACTATTCAGAATAAGAAATATCAGAGATAAAGAGATGATTCTGAAAGCAACAAGAGCAAAGCAAAGCATCACATATAAGGGAAAATCCATAAGATTAAGTGCTAGCCTCTCATCAGAAACCATGGAGGTTTCAGAAATGAGGCTTTCCATAAGTTCATACCCATGATCAGCCTCATCTTTTCAGGAATGCACTCTCTCCCCAACAGTCTTTATAGAACCCCCACACTCCATTTTATTTTATTTTCTGCCAAGATATGCACATTATTCTGTGACTACTTTTATGCCGGTCTATTTACATTACATCAGTTTGTTCTGATCCATTTATTTTCCTTGATTAAAATATGGATCTTAGATTAAAAGCCGTCCATTTTCCCACAGGTTAAAATACCACCCTACCACAAGGAGGACAGACTGCAGTGATATTTATTGACTGTGTTCTTTGGAGTGGTGGTATTTGATTTTGTAAAAATACTTATAAACACCACTACTAATTATTTCCAAGGACACTAATGGCATCGTTACCCTCTGATTTTCAGTTCATTTTGGACTGTGGCAGTTGAAGAGAGGAAGAGAGGGAGAAATTGCTCCAGTGGGTTGATTATATAGAGAGATAGTGGTCACTCCTGCCTGCCCTATTCATTCCTGGACATAAATATTCTTTCTATGGAATAGATGAGCAATATATTGGCCCCTTGAGTGATTTAGCCAACCCAGGGTCACCTGTCAAGGAACAACCCCAAACTCACTCTCCTTCCACATCCAGTCTCCTGAAAATATTTCACATTGGCCTCTCCCAAATAGCAACTGGAAGATACACAGTCCAGGATGACAAAACACAGGCACAGGGGAAGAGCAGAGAAATGTGGAGAGTCCAATACGTGGGTTCATTTTTGTTGTAAATTAGTAAAATCAACTTGGGAATAAGAATAAGATTTTATCATTTGATTCATTTTGCTTTCCACAGAGCCACCAAGAGCCCATCTCTAACAGAACAGGATGTACTGCTATTCCTTCACCAACAAAACAGGAGTTCAGACAAGGGTTACTATTATAATTGTGCTGGTAACTGTGATCCAGTGTTTCAGTTAGGGTTCACTGTTTGTACTGTAGAGTCCTATGGTTATTTGTTTTGTTTTTGAAATTTTGTTCTAGAAACAAAAAAGTCCACCTAAAATAAAAGAGGCCACCACGTAAAATAGCCTGTTTTGATTATTCAGATACATAATTCAGTGGCGTTGAATACATTTGCAATGTTGTGTTACCATCACCAATATATTACCCAAATTTTCCTTCTCACCTTTTACAACTCTTTTCTTTATTATTTATGTTTTATTATTTATGTATTTATTCTTTATTATTTATTATTTATGCAGGGCACACATCTACTCAGTTCAAGGACTCTGAGATTCGTTTTCCCCATGGAAGAGGTATAATGGGGGGTTCTACCTAATAGAGTTTGAAAGCATACTAAAGGTTCACATATGTAAAGGTTTTGAGAGATTAATAAACATTGCTGCTTACCATTATTATTTGTGATAAGGGCTCTGTGTAAGGAGAGCATGGCTCAGAGATGGACTGAGCCCTGTGATGAGTTTCCCTTCCAGGAGCCTCTTGAGCTCAGAGAGACAAGACTCAGCCTGGCTGAGATGCCACAGGCTGCTCTGCTTCCCGTCAGGCTGCCCAGGGGGAGCTCGCAGGGGCCGAGAGCTGAGGAGGAGCCAGATCCTGAGCTTTACATACATTTATGACTAGATATATCATCTCCTTTTTCAGATAAGGAAACTGGGACACAGAGAGACTTTGTAGCATCCATGATCACACAGACATGGTTTTTAGTAAAAAAAGGATGTGAAGCCAAGTGTGATTGTCATTAAAACTCATGCTTTTCTTACCACAGGGAACACCCACTTTGTCATACAGCCAGGTTGTCATAGTAAGAAGGATTAGTAAAATAGCTTCTGTAATCCAAGTTTTCTTACACTGAGAGGATCTATTTTGGGAATATATTCAGTTTGATGTGCTGATTAGTCAGCAAAAACCCTTGTTGTTAGATGCACAAGACTACAACCAAGAGATAGATAAAGAATCTGTCTACTTCTCCTTAATCCTTAATCTAAAATTGACAGAATATTAAGAATTGGAGGGAAGCGGACTTGGCCCAGTGGTTAGGGCATCCGCCTACCACATGGGAAGTGCATGGTTCAAACTCTGGGCCTCCTTGACCTGTGTGGAGGTGGCCCATGCACAGTGCTGATGTGCAGAAGGAGTGCCCTGCCACGCAGGGGTGTCCCCCGCGTAGGGGAGCCCCACGCACAAGGCGTGCGCCCCGTAAGAAGAGCCGCCCAGTGCAAAAGAAAGTGCAGCCTGCCCAGGAATGGCGCCGTGCACACGGAGAGCTGACACAACAAGATGACGCAATGAAAAGAAACTCAGATTCCTGTGCCGCTGACAACAACAGAAGCAGACAAAGAAGAAGTCGCAGCAAATACACACAGAGAACAGACAACTGGGGTGGGGGGGTGAAGGGGAGAGAAATAAATAAATAAATAAATAAATCTTAAAAAACAATTGGACAGCTACAGTATTATTGGAGTAAGACAATGAGTATCCTTCCCAAATGGAACAACCTTGGTGATGACACTCATCTGTTCATTGCCTCCTGAGGTGATAACCAGTCAGTTAATTTGAACTAACTCTCACACTGAAATATTCTTTTCTTTTTTTTTTTTTTAACAAAACAAAGCACAAAATAGCATTTATGAAATAGAAAAGGAGAGTGTTCTTAAAGCTTTGAACAACTAACATGATAGTCAGTTGAACAATTTTTACCTCATTAAGGGGACTGCTTATTTTATTGTCATATAGATATAGGTAAAACTTCCATGTGCTGCTGACCGATTAGCAACCTCAGAAACGAGTGGTCTAGAGGAAGGACCCTGAGCCCCCCTTCCCTCTGCTAACACAATAGGAGGCTCCCCACTCCTGAGCCTGGCCTGGCGCCTCCTGCTCCAGGTTCCCTCTCTTCTTGGCCTTCTCCTTGGCACACAGCCTGGACAGATGAGATATTTTGGTTGCACTTGACTCACAGAATGTGAGTTTGTTTCCAGGCTTCTCTGATTGGTTGATGGATCTAGAAGATGTTAATGTTTTTATTTTGATCCTTTTATTTTTGTTGTAAATGTTATTCTTTGGTTTATAGTTGAACTTGGAGAGATGAACTCAAAGGCAACTGAAAATATTCATTTCAATAGCAGAAACTAAGCATATATTTCTACTTTAGGAATCCAGATATAACTTTTCATATATGTACAGTTACTGACAAACACCCATGATACTTTTGAACATCTGATAGTCACTTGACAAAAATCTTGCTCAAGGTTTGCTAGAAACAAAGAACTACAACCATGAGGTATGTAAAGTTTATTTAGTCCTTGATATAAAATTCACAGAAAAACAAGTTCCAGGAACCTGCAGTATTATTGGAGTCAAGATAACAGACATACACATTCCTTAGCATTTCTTTGACCACATCCTTCCTAGCATGGAGCAACAGCAGTCAGACCCCTGCCTTCAGCCCTGGCTTGGCCTCAGCCTCAGCTGGCAGTACTTCCTGTGCTTTTCATTTTGATACCTTAGTTAGCAGAGGAATTAGAGAAGGGATTTTGATGGCTATCAACAGTACTGACACAATAAGTCAGTAACTGTGCCCCTATTGCCTGTTTTGACAATATTTCCTACTGAAAATAGTGTTTCCATTTAGAGAAGGCAAGGTTCATTATGTATTTTACAGAGATTCCCAGTGACTGTGAAATGCTCAGGCTGAAGGTGCTGGGAATGAACAAAATTGTATTTGTCTTCATTTAACTCCTATAGGCTGTCATATAATATCCAAGATGTTCTCTATATTCAGAATCTTATGTGGTCATAATAAAAATCGTGCAATGTAGGTGTAATCAAGCCCAGTTCATGAAAGAAAGAACTGGTGCTTAGAGAGGGGCAGTAATTTGTACAAACAGTCCCTGCTATTTCAATTGCACTATTGGGCTACTTTCTTTTTTTTTTTTTTTTCTTTATTGATACATACGTGTAAAGCAACAATTCATTCGAAGTGTACAACTCCCCCCCCCCAAAAAAAAACAACAAAGTACAACAGCCAGTGGTATTTGGTATAATTACATAGTTGTGCATTCATTACCTCAATCATCATTAGAACATTTTCATTATTTCAATAATAATAAACAAAAATAAACTAATAAGGAAATTCTTCACCCCTTGATCTCTCTGTTTCCCCTGCTGAACTGCTGCTATTTCTGGTGTTATTGCACAATTATTTACTTATTAAGCAGTTTTACTGAGATATATTCATATACCATACAATCTATCCAAAGTGTATAATCAGTGGCTTTTAGTATAATCACAATATTGTGCATTCATCACCACAAAAAATTTTAGAACATTTTCAGTACTCAAAAAAGAAAAAACCCACACCCCTTAGCAGTCTTTCCTCAGCCCTACATAACCACTAATCTAACTTAACTTTATAAATTGGCTTATATTTACATTTTATATAAATGATATCACATGATATGTAGTACTTAGTGTCAGGCTTCTTAGCATAAGTGATATTATGTTACCATCTTGTAGCATTAACAATACATTTGTTCAATTTTAAAGAAAACAGGCTTATATGCAACTTTATCCATATTCATATGTTTCTCACATGATTTTACTATGCTAAAAAATGTTTGGTTTCTCTATTTTTGGTATTCCTTTTTCTTGAGTACCATTACATATTTTTTTTGTTTGTTTGTTTTTTATTTTTTTATTTTTTATTGACTTTGTAATAATATTACATTAAAAAAATATATATATATATATATACGAGGTCCCATTCAACCCCACCACCCCCATCCCACCTCTCCCCGCCCCAGCAACACTCATTCTCATCATCATGACACATCCATTGCATTTGGTAAGTACATCTTTGGGCACCTCTGCACCTCATGGTCAATGGTCCAGATCACGGCCCATACTCTCTCCCATTCCATCCAGTGGGCCCTGTGAGGATTTACAATGTCCGGTGATTGCCCCTGAAGCACCATCCAGGGCAGCTCCATGTCCCAAAGACGCCTCCACCTCTCATCTCTTCCTGCCTTTCCCCATACCCATCAGCCACCATGTCCACTTTTCCCAATCCAATGCCACCTTTTCTATGTGGACATTGGATTGGTTGTGTCCATTGCACCTCTATGTCAAGAGGAGGCTCAGATTTTGGGCTACTTTCAATATCGTTTGTGATTATTAACTTTATAAGAATATATTGAGGCATTTGTGGGTACTATGGGCTAGCTCAGACCTACTGTCCAGCCCAAACCAGGCTAATAGAGTCACATCACTACAAAATATGCAGCCAGCCACTAAAGGGACAACCATCACTTAAGGGTTACTTTGAGCTCACATCTCTAAGCGTTCCCTTTCTTGACATTGTGCTCTAGGTCTCGTCTCCCTAGTGGTGGAGAAAGATCATTGGCTAAGTTAACTACGCATCTTCTCTTTCTTATAAACCTGCTTTAGGAGGAAACATCATGGGTGATATACATGTAGAGTTAGTGTCAATACCCTAAAGTACGAACTTGAAGTAAATCATCAAAATATTAATGAGTACAATGTTTTGGAAAAAAGCAGCCAACGTATTTTTATTTTCTGCATAAGTCATGCCACCTGTGGTCCTTCCTCTATTATGCTAAACCATGAAATTTACCACCCATGGAAGGATGTGGCTGTCCAGAAGAAGCTCACTATTTTAAATACAGCTTTAAATACAGATTTAGTTGAAAAAGAAAGTGTTATCTAAATCACTTATTTGTAGGTCAAAAGGTAATCCTGGAAAACTAGAAAAAGTAAATTTTTACTAGAGGTGTCAGATTCTGGTAATTTGATGTATGAGGTTAATGAGGTTAGCATCTGTGATGGTTAGGCTATTGTGTCAACTTGGCCAGGTAACTGTGCCCAGTTGTTTGGTGAAACAAGCACTGTAATACAAGGGCATTAATGGACTTTAGACACCATTGACTTTACTGCAGTGGTAAATCATAGATACCTGGTTATAATTACATCAGTCAGGGCCCTAACAGTTTGTTTGAGTGGCTGACTGAAACATGGATCAAAAGTTGGCCCAGCATGTCTGAGGTTGAGATGTCCTATTTGCCCTGGTACACAGTAGAGGAGGGGGAATTCAAAGGCTTAGAAAGATTGGAATGCTAGAATGGATTTACCATTTGAGAGCTGCCCACCCACCCCAGGAATGTCCAGAGGATACACCTTTAACCAGGACTGTGAGGAATAAATTTGTAAGACTAAATCCATCTTCCCTGAAGAACTCTGTGGTTGCTCATCTCTGTAGTCCAGACATTACCATAGGGAGAGATGTGATGGAATTAGAATCTTTAAACATTATGGGGATGATCTGGTTAAAGTCTAGTATGGGCAGTTAATCACCAAAATCAAGGAATTAATGTGTATGGAATTAATATGTTTCTGGTTGTATGCAGGAGAGTTGAATATTGCTAGGTGGAAATATATATACATGCATGTCTGTTATTGCTTTACACAGAGGCTAAGTGTGGTTTAACATAATGTTTATGGTTGCATAGTTGACAAGGAGTGGACTGTAATGGTTACAAGAGGTATCAGATTCTGGTAACTCAATGTATGAGGTTAATGAGGTTAGCATCTGTGATGGTTAGGCTATTGTGTCAACTTGGCCAGCTTATTGTGACCAGTTCTTTGGTCAAGTAAGCACTGGATTAACTGTAATGCAAAGGTATTTATGGACTTTAGTCACCATTGACTACACCACAGTAGTAATTCATAGATAGCTGGTTATAATTACATCAGTCAGGGAGATTGCCATCAATAATGAGTGCTGCTTAATCCAATCAGTTGAATACCTTAACAGGAAAGTGATTCCAGCATAGAGAGAGAATTTCCCAGCTTGTCTTTGGACAGGCAACATCTCCCAGAACTCATCAAAACCTTCATTAGACTTTCATTTCAGCCCCTGGTTGCAGCCTGCCTGTGGAACCTGGACTTGTGCATTCCCAGGATTGCAGGAGAGTCTTTTATAGAACTGCGTACTATTGACAGATATCTCTTATTGATTCTTTTTCCAGAATAACACAGCATCCATCCAGAGAGGATAGGGTAGTCCTTCAGGGAGGTATGTGTAGTGGGAAGGTGGGCAGAGTCTGTGGAGCAGATGCCAAGTGAAGGTACTTCCTGGCGTCCTTGCCATGAGGCTTTAATCCAAGGGAGAATGAAATTCCCATAGAAACTTGAGATAGACTGAGGAAAAGTCTGAGAATATGTGGCTGATGCTGAACTTCATCAATAGGGCCATGGTAGAAAAACTAAATTTGGAAGTTTTTGCAAAGATGATAACTTTGGACCGGAACTACTTTTCCCAAGAGGATGTACATGTAGGAGACCAAGTACTTCTAAGGATATCTAAGTGAATGCAAAGCTGCTAATGGGACCAGGGATGTAGCACCTGGGATTTGTATGCAAAACTTAAGTGTGGGAAGTTTGCATCCCAAGACAAAAGGATGGTTTGGAGTCTCTAGTGGTGGATTTGGTTCCGGTTATTGCAGTAGCCAGTTTATAGAAGAGGACTATTCAAGAGATTTTCAGGTCAAAGAGCTGGAATTTGTTGAGGATACAGAAGCTAGCAAGTAGACAACAATAAGCATTCAAGCTCTTCTCCTGGTGAGGTGATGCCATCCTGAGATGAAAAGTAGGAGGAGAGAGAAACACAGAAAAGGCAAAGAATGTGACTCAAGGAGACTTTGCTGAGAGAAAGAGACAGTTCTAAATTTGAGGATACAGAGTTGTTTTAAATTGGTAAGTGTAGTACCTCCATCCATCATCAAAATGACAAAAGTTGAGGTATTTCACTTACATAGAGTAAAGGTGTTTCCCTCCACCACCAAGTTGTAGTGTGCATGTGTTCTGCCCTGCTCAAGTGTGCCTAGCTAAGGCAGCACCAGTGAAGAATGAATCCCACCCCACTCCCCTTCCTTACCAAGCTATACAGCCTGGAGCAGGACCATGTTGGCACCTGTAGATATGTGCTGGTACCAACAAATAGCATATCAGTTTCTGAGGCATCTGGTAAATTATGTTATTCCTGAACATTGGCAGTTTTGGGGGTGGCCTGTGGAACACTATAATCTCCTTTCCAGTTTATGAGTCCTAGGGTAATTTCTTGAATTTCATAACTGCATTTAAGGTAGTTACATAAGCAAAAATCCTTGGTCTAAGGAAATGTACATGGCAGTATTGGGTTATCAACAAACATGATATAAACAATCTACAGTAAATGGATTGACAATTGAGAGATTAGATAGCTAGCTCACTAGCTAGCTGAATACAATGATTTGACTTTTAGAATCAAGCTGGGGAGTGCTTTTGTGGGTAACTATGAATCATAAAAATTCATATTTAATAATTGAACCTCATTTTTTAAATTAACTATACCTTACTTGATAAGCTTGTGTCTATAGGTCACCTGCTCCCATAGAATCACGTATACAAAGAAGAAATTACAATGAGTTAGATCAGAACTCCAAATCTTTTTACTCCCTACTCACAACTCTTACCTATTAAGTATATAAATCTAATTTTCCTTACATATCTTTTCCTTTAAAATTCAAGACCTTTGATTACAGTACATATTTCATTAGAATCAGCCCTTATTTATTTCACCATTGCCCCTCTTTTCAGTGTAAAACAAAATTATTGTGGACATGGAACTGTACAGATTCTACCCAGCTTCTGCTCTGCTTCCTAATCTTGACCATCTGGAACAATTATCCTTACAGTGAACACCCTCACAGTATTCCCTTCCTGCCCATAGAATAATATAACCCACCCAGGTTCAGACTTTCTTTTCCTTCAAAACAGTGATCTTCAAAAGTAGTACAAGTGTCTCTGAGACTATCCAAAATTTTCCAGTAGGTATATTTTAATGGCATTATTTTTTGGATCTCAAACTTGGATTTGTTGTCTGAGTTTCCTTTTCTCACCTTCCCTTTCACAGTTAAATTTCTTCCATTTCTCAACCATCTGAGTCTTAACACACTGCCCAGTAGTGCAAAACACTTTTTGGGAACCAAAAAATGGGACAATTCAAAATATTGGCATGGTATTGAGAATAATTACTTTAATGACTAGGTGATGACCTCTAACAAATCAGGTGGTATCCAATGCTTTGCTTCCAACAAAATTAAAGGAATATCTAATCAATTTGTGAACCCATAGATAATTTAAAAATGCTTTGTTGATAAATCTTCATGTGAATTTTTGATATATATGACAAAGGCAAAGAGTTTACTGACATTTATGTAGCAAAAGCCCTTCCATTCTCATTTACCAATGTATGTGAGGATTATTTATCAACTCTTACATTTATAATGATGTAAGGACACTCCTATTTATCTACACAAGTATATTAGTTACCTACATTTGCAGGACAAGTTATCACAAGCTTAGTGGCCTTCTTAGGATAATCTCCCTTTTGATTAACTTAAAATTGACTGTTTAGGGAACTTAATTACATCTCCTAATCTTCCATCCCTTTGGCCATATAATGTAGCATAATCACAGGAGTGACATTCCATTGCCTTTGCCTTATTTTACTGATTAGTAGCAAGTTACAGTTCCCATGAACATTTCAAAGGGAGAGTATCAAATGATGGTGTGGATGTTGGGGTGGGAAACATGAGGGCCATCATAGAATTCTGCCTAACTCACCAAGAAAAAGGCAACATATATTATATCCATGCAAGCCTTGTACACAAATATATATAGTATAATATTTAATAATGCTATTCAAAGCAGCATTATTATAATCAATCAAAACTGGAAACAATCCAAAATCCTTCAGCAGTGAGTGGATAAACAGAATGTGGTATGCCTATACAATGGAGTATTATTAAGCAATTAAAAGAAACACACTATTGAAATAGGCTACAACATGAGAGGACCTTAAAAATATTAGAGTAAATTAAAGGAGACAGAAACAAATATTACATATTTTGTGATTCCAATTATATCCATCCTTTCATGTATATGACATGTCCAGAAAAGGCAATTCTCATGAAATAAGTCAGAAGAGCATTTGCCTAGGGCTGGGCAGGAAAGCAGTTACTACTACAAAGCAGCATGAGGAACTGTTACGGTTATGAAATACTCTAAAAGTAGATTGTGATGATGTTTGCATAAATTAATTAAAATGATGTGTTTGTTTGCAAAGTTGTATAAATTTACTAAAAATCATTGATTTGTATATTTTAAATGGGTCAATTATATGCTATGTAAATTATACCTCAATGTATTCATCAGCCAAAGGGGTGCTGACGCAAAGTACCAGAAATCTGTTGGCTTTTAAAAAGGGTGTTTATTTGAGGTAGAAACTTACAGTTACCAGGCCATAAAGTGTAAGTTACTTTCTTCTCCAAAGTCTGTTGTCATGTGTTGGAGTAAGATGACTGCCTAAGTCTGCAAAGGTGCATGGTTCTCCTTCCTCTTAGGCTCTGTGGTTCCAGATTCTTCCAATATCAGCTATATGCTGGGATAACTCTCTAATCTCCTCAGGGACCCCATTCTCTTTGGGCTCAGCTGCTCTGCTCTCTCTACAAGGCCATCTCTAAACTATTAGATGAATATCTCATCTCTTTTCCTGGGACCTCTGCCATGTCTGAAGGAGCCTTCTCTCTTTCCTCAAGTATCTGCTTCTCCATGTATTTACTTTCTGGAACTCTACTCCAGCATTAAAACTCTAACTCCACTTCTGTATTGTTTTCTGTGTGAATCCCTGCCCACCAAGGGTGTTTAATGCTCAGTGTCCTATTGATATGGCCCAATCAAAGCCTTAACCATAAATTAATCAAGTAAAAGTGAGACCTCCAATACAATCTAATACGCACAGAGGAACAGACCAGTTCACAAACATAATCCAATATGTATTTTTGGAATTTACAAACAATATCAAACTGTTACAGTCAATAAAGCTGTTAAAATAATAAGGCCAGGATGTTTGCTGTTATTCCTACTATTTAAAATTTTTCAGAAGTCTAGTTAGTATATTTAGACAAGAAAAAATAATACATATGACAACAGAATATAAAAACAGATTACTTTAAGATAAATCTATGGTGAAAATGGAGTGAAAATATAAGTTCAATGACCAAAATGAACAATACAAAAATTTCTTACTGTTGAGGAAGAGCTAATTTATGCATGTAATGGAAGGCAATTATCAAATCAATACTGTATTTAGATTTTATTGGTTAGGTTTAAAAGAGTGATGAACTGTTTTTATGTTGAAATATCAATATTTACTGTGTAGTAGGACTTGCATTCTTTGTGTCTTTTAAATTAAAACTAAGCTTGAAACACCAACCTGACAGTTGAAAGATGGTACACATTTTAAAAAATATTTTTCAGGGAGAAATATTTGAAGTGCACCTCTCTAAAACAGTCTTTGGAAATCTTTGGTCATTTGTAGATGTTCCTAGTCTGCAAAGAGACTGCCAAGAATGCATTTTAGGATGGTGAAAAAACACTTACAAGCCTATCATCAAGGGTGGACCAGATAAAAATATTTGTCAAGGGTTTGTATCGGCCCCTGGGTACTCTTCTAGATGCTGAGAACCAGTAATTTGTACTTGCTTACTTTCTTGCCCACCTACTCCCTTTATATATCCCTTACCCTGATGAGTAAGGAGTGCCTAATGGAACAAGAGTGATAAGTCTCTGGGCCCCTGGAGCTCTAAGGTAGAACAAATTTGTCTTGTTTGTAGAACAGAATAAAAGGGTAGAGGCTGAAGACCTAGACAGCAAGGACAAGAATAGAGTGAGATGAAGTCAGCAGGGTAGACAGGGGGCTCTTCCTGTAGATGGCGTGTTGGTATTAGTCTCTATTTGGATGAAACAAATGGGAAAAATTCCTTTCATTCATTCCCCCTCCTTTTTTCAATTCACAATCCTAATTTGCAGAATTAAAAGCTATCCTTTACCGTTGTTTCAAGAAAAATGACATGATTTTGCGAGGGACTTTAAACCAATATTTTAGCTGAGATGGCTTAGTGATTTGACCTTTTGTGTATATGTGTGTATAGGAGTATATATCAAAAACAATATATTGACTTTCAATTTTTTAGATGTTTTTCTTTTGGTGCTTGAATTGTCCCATCTATGGCTGGTGAGAGTCACTGCAAATTGGCTTCTCTATCACTACATGAGCTCAGTAGTCTCTGATGACTTCCTCGTTTTCAGACATGACAAGATGTCATGGTCTTTTCTTGTACATGTCCTGCCCCAGACCTGGATTAAACCATTTCCCAATCAAGTCCTGGTTCCCTCTAAATTATCTTTTAGTGCTCATCCTTCTGGATAGTTATTGCTTCCTGTTCAGTGGACAGCTAGGAAGAAAGTATTTCTTAGAGAAAACAGATTCAAACTAAAGATCAGAAGATTTTATCTTAAAATTTTTCTTTTCTGTTTATGTTTCTTTACACTTCTACTGAAAGTTTCAGTTCCTAACAGTATTAATGTAAATATAAGCCTGTAAAAATAAACGTACATTCTATACTCTAATTATCACTAATAACACTGTACCCAGAGAATGCAATTTGTTTTCCTCTTTCTTACTTCCCTTTGCTTCTCTTTCTTCTCTTGCTCTCTCTATCTTGGATTAGAGAGTACAATAAAAATAGAATAAAAAAGCCATTTGAAATAATTTTTCTCTATATGTCTATGCCAGATTTGATGTATAGTTAGGCTCATTTATTTCAGTTTGTATTTCACTTTTAGAGATAGTATTTTTTTCTTTTTAGATTTATATCATTACATTTTTAAAAGAATCTTCTTTCCCCTTTAGTGTGAGGACAGTCCTCTCCTTTCTTGTCAGTCTGCTGGATTTCTCCACCAGCAAGCCTTTCCCGCACCAGGTGCTTGCCCTTGCCTCCTGCAGGAAGACCTGGAGCCTCTGGATCTCAGCCCCGCTCAGTCCAGCGCTGCCTCAGCTTCCCTGCTTAGGCTGGACTCTCAGACAAACGGGAAGTCCCTCGAGTTTCTGGCCTTTCTCATTTCCCTGCTGAAGTTATGACAGAAGAAAATGAATGACCTGAGAGAGAAAACCATGGCCCAAAGGGTGTTTTTCAACATTTTATTATGAATATTTTAAACACATATCCAAATATGTTTAACGAGTGGTAAGTTATCAAGTAAAATATAGGCTGTCCAGTTAAATTCGAATTTCAGATAAACACAAAATAATCTTTTCCTTAAGAAAAAGAAAGAAAAACTATATCTGGTAAGCCTACCTGTGAGACATTTTTGACTCAAGAATAAACAGAAATCTTCTAATAACTTGATTTACACTTCTCTTCACCTTCCATAAATTCATACCTTCATTTACCTTATTGAAGAGTCAAAAGTTGACCAACATAATGGGTGAAAATTTATTTTGAAATTAAAATTCAAAGTTATTCCACATGCTTTAGGTGTTTGCAACAAAAATTACTTACAGATGTTAAGAGTGGCGGATGAAAGAAATAATGCATTTTCTCTCCTGTGAAGACCAGGTATTGAAACAGAATTCCAGGAAAGTTAGCCTGATTCAGACTATCACTGCACAGTGGAAGAGGTAAGTGTGTTCTATGAATACACTGTACTGCTCCCCAAGATGTCTGCCTCCATCTGCTTATACATTTCTGAGCTCTCAGGGCTCCAGGCTTCTGTCTTGAGGAGAGGGCTGCTCCCAGCCTGCAGGAGAGGAAGTGGGTGGATCAAAGATCAGGGCTCCTCCCCAGTCCTGCCCCAGCTCCCACCCCTGCTGTGTAAATAGCTTCCTGGCCTCCTGAGACAGATCCTCCAGAGAGGAAGATCAGCTCTACCTGGAGTCTTTTGTTCCAGGGCTGATTCCTTTTGGGGTAGGACTTAAGTCTTCAGAGGGAGATCTTCTCTCATCATCTGGTTCCCTTTCCTTGTAAGGCCCAAGAGAGGAAGGCATGCTGTGGGCTCCAGCCCTCTTTTTAGGTTTCCTGGCTCCTGGTAAGGGTGTTGTAGAGATGCTCATGGGATTGTTTTCTTTTTGTTTAGTTTTGTTTTTTTATGGGAGGCTACACCAGGAATTATTATTACCTCTTTCTTATTACTTCTTAATGTTTCGTTTGCAGCCAGTCAGACAGCTTCCAACTTGGAATGGAGCGGGAGTTCTGTCACAGAGCAGGTTGGGAAATTTGCCATATTCACTTGTGATATAGTGAAACAAAACACTAACTACGTCCACTGGTACAGACACCAAGAGGGGGAGGCCCCCAAACGTATTCTCTACTACTCTTTGCTTTCCTCAAAGTTTTTAGTAGACTCAGGAATCAGCCAACGGAAATATCATGCTTATGAAGGTACAGTGAGAAGCTGCAAATTTTTAGTTCGAAATTTGGAGAAAAGTGATTCTGGCATGTATTATTGTGCAGCCTGGGACATGCACAGTGATTCAGACTTCCCCTATCCTATGCTAAAAACCATGCTTGTGACTGCCAAGAGCAGCCTGTACCACAAGAGACCAGCTCTTGTCTCCTCACTTCCTGGCTCTGACTTCTTTACTCTGAACAGTGAAAAGCCCTGAGCTCAAAATCTAACCTCCACCTTTCCATCCCACCCCATTGTGAGCAGCGGCAGCCTGCACCCCACACCCCCGAAGACAAAAGTACAATTTCTAGGCCTTACCAGGGTCCACTGCCTGACGTCCTAGTTCTCTCGGCTCTCCTAGGGGCTGGTGAAGTCCCGTTCAGTCTGCTTCCTAGGACAAACAAGGTCACGTTGGGTTGGTCTAAGGAGAGATATTTGGACAGCCTTATTGGTAGGCTGGTTGTGGTGAATCATTTATCCAATCATTACCTAGAGATTATGGCTGGGAATGTACTTATTCCTTACTCAGGATTATGAGAAATGATGGAATGAAGCCTTTGGATTTCATGAAGGGCTCAGGCTGATGTATTTGGAAAATCTGCTGTTTCTCCATGATAACCAACCAAGGTACTTTTGGCATGAATGGAATGTAGTAAAGAGGGATTGCAGAAGATATGCCAACTATTGTCTTCTACTTATATCTTCTTTTTCATTTTTCATGTATTTTCTTTCTTTTTAAAGAAGCTTTAGATTACAAAATATTACTTCTGTCTTTTATTGAGGGAATCTTTCATAGCCCACAGTCAAAGTAGTTCTGTTTAAAACAAGTAAATGTCTTGCCACACCTATCCCCTAGCATAGACACAGCCAAGCCATAAGTGGACTGAAGCTATGAGATTATTTTTTCTCAATCATTAAAACTGAGAATGTTGGGTGAATAATCAGATAACGAATAGTACGTTTTGAATACAAAGTTAATTTGAATTGAGACAGTATGCATTTGACCTGAAAAGAAAGGGTCATGCCTACCATATGGAGTAAAGTCCTTATGTAAGGACAGGAAATGTATGAAGGTAAGTAGGAGACTGAAAAGGGAGACATCTGTTATTTGGGTGAGACTTCATGACTAACATGAGAAAATAGGTTGGTAAAAATTTTAAATCTGATACTCTAATGAGTTGTGGCTGGTATATAAAAATTTAGTTGATTTTGTGAGTGTATGTGTATAACTGTACCTGGCAATTTTGACCAATTCTAAAATTGATTGTAATTTAGCTGACTGCAAATAAAAGCAGTTTAG
Source organism: Dasypus novemcinctus (assembly GCF_030445035.2). Lineage (NCBI taxonomy): Eukaryota > Metazoa > Chordata > Mammalia > Cingulata > Dasypodidae > Dasypus > Dasypus novemcinctus. The sequence goes on from NC_080677.1 coordinate 20,169,326, forward strand.
CTTCTTCCTTTATCAGGCTTCTACCTTTTATTCACTTTTATATCCTTAATGCAGAAGTTGAGACATTCAGTATTATATTTTAAAAAAGCCAAGACAAATGGCACCCTTGACTTGGTTCCATCTCAACCAGAAAGTCTCAAGCATTTTTTCCTTAAAGCTTTATCATATCCAATCTTTCTATATATGTGAAGTTCTCCCTTGTTATTTATTCAACTTAAATAAGTGAACATTAGCAACCAACAGAAGGAAATAAATTTAGGAATCAAAGAAATAAAATAAAGCTTGCTAAAAATAATAAAATAAAATAAAAATAATAAAATAAAAGTGAGGGTTTACGGAATAGATGTCCTCTCCAGCTACAAACATGTAGCTGTGGTTGCTGTAATAGTAAAAGGATTAAAATGACATTGTATGCAGGTGGTATCATTAGGGGGACTTGGAAATCTCTGATGGGAAGGAGCACATGGCCTCATTTCCTGTTTTGTGTAACCAATTCCTTATAATCTTACATTTAAAAAGCTGCCTCTCTTTTCCAAAACTGTTTCTGATAGCATTTTTCGATCAATCACTTTAGTGTTCTGTTATCATCTAAACAAACTCAGGAACCAAATTGGAAGTGGAACTGAAACAGTGATGACCACATAGATTTTGGGTGAGAAAGCAGGAAAATGCAGGAGAAAGAGATGACCTTGGAAAGACAGGCATGTGACCACAAGAATTTTCAAGGAGTCACATCTTGTTTTCTTTTTGAAATATACTCAATCAATGAAAAGGTTGACTAGAGCAATAGTTAGGGAGAATAGTGCTTATAACTTTAACAAAGTCTATAACTATTGAAAAGCCTCTAAATTTGTTATACAATTGAAACAACTCTTAGAAAAGAAAATGGGAAAGATGATTTCATTACAAGATAATTTACATATAAAGAATTCCCTTATCAAGTAATTTGCAGAAACTTGCAAAGAGAAGTACACAATGTATAGAGCGATATATTGGAACCCTTGAATAGAAGCTGCAATACCATGTTTTTAGGATGAAGAGTGAGTGTCATAAAGTGTAATTGCTTCCTACTTACAGGACATATTTAGTCAATTAATTGTAGTTTCAATTAACATCCCTTTAGGGGAGGAAGCAAGGTGCTATTATTGCTACTACAAGTCCTGTTATTATTTGATGATAACTTTTTCTTTTAATAGAGCTTAGGGAGTAGAAGGTCATTAATCAAAAAAGAAAGATTCGTTTCCTGCCAAATTAATCTTTAAGACTCAGGAGTTAACCCTTAGGCACCCTATAATACCAGGCTAGGTTTCAATTTCAAGAGTAAATGTTCATAAACACAGTCATCAATATCCAGGGCATGACAGTGGATGATCCTTCTTCAGGAGCAGTTGACTCTGTACTTGGGGGATTCTTGCTATTCCATTAAAGAATGTGGCAGAGCTACCCAGGATGGGAATTCAATATTTTTCAGTTATTGTGTGAATCTCTACCCACCATGACAATGCCCCATGAACTTTTGAACATATTATATGCTTTACATGTGTGCCCAGGTGAACCTCCTCCCTTCTATCCCCCATCACTGACACTCCACACAAGTAATTCTCCCTACCACAGTGGTAACCCTTTTGTGATCCAAAGCATCTTGAAAAATGAAGCCAATAAAATAGTGAAATATAACAAATAAGAAAATGAAATAATAATGATATTTAAAAATAAATAAAATTCAAAAGATAAAAAATTTAAGAAAATTTAAAAATTTGGGATGATAAAAATTAATGAAAAAATATTAAAAATATTAAAAATTTTTGGCATTTTGCCTTTTATCACCATAAGATTCATTGTCCTATATATACAGTGACATTTTCTTTCATTTATTTCCCCAGTGTCTTACTTTTTTCATTTTGTCTTCAATGAAATTTTAAGCCACAGCAAAATCATGTACAAAATATAGTGGACTCCCGTATACCTAACATTCTCCTACTTTTCCCCCTTCCCCTATTAATAACATTTTATATATGGATGGTACATTTGTTACAATTAATGTACAAAAATTGAAACATAGCTACCAACCATGATAAATGATTTACATTATACTTTATATTTTGGGCCCTACACTTTTATATATTTTGATAAAACTTAACATGGCCTGTATCCATCATTGCAAGATCTTGTAGAACACTTCCATTGCCCTCAAAATGTTACCTGTTTCATCTATTTTATTCCTCCCTCCCCTCCCTTTGGGACCCATGGCAACCACCAGGCTTTACTCCTTGTACGACTAGATTCATAGTTACTTGCAACAACAATGAGGGCTTGACACACCAATCTGTGTTCCTCTATTGGGCAGTGCCCTTGCTCTTGAGAGACTCCCATCCCTCTGTTTGAGAACATAGCAGGCCTCCCCTTGATGGGAGTCCAACACTTTCTGGCTCATTGTGTTTGTCTCCACCTACTGATATAACCCACTACATTAAGATGAACAATCACACGCTCCATACAAGCCTGCCTCAGGTGCTCCCTGGCCTAAATGCTCCCCACATCCAATGCCCAAACCAGTAACCCTAACTTGCTCTATTGCTAAAAGAGCATTCCCAACATTTTGGCTTCAACCATGTACCGCCAATCCCCAATGTTCATCTGCTCCCTCCTCCATCTCTCCCTCCAGTACCATGGACAGTCCAACCCACCCTACACACCCTATCCCCGTGACATACCTGCACCACCTAACCAAATAGTATCGCTGCAGTCCTGTTATGCCCCTCCTCTGTACAACTACACACTTCCACCCTATCATAGATTTTGCCCATATGGGCATTGGCTCACAACTTCCTTTTCCTTTTCTATTTCCTGTCAACCTATCTTCCATGCTCTAGTTCTGTGAGTCTGCTCAATTTGCTTAATGTACATCAGTGAGGTCATGTAATATTTCTTCTTCAGTGTCTGGCTTGCTTCACTCAGCAGAAGGTCCTCATGATTCATCCATGTTATCCTGTGTGTTAACACTGTATTCCTTCTTACAGCTGAGTAATATTCCATCGTACATATATATCACAATTTTTTATCCATTCATCTGTTGACGGGCGTTTGGGTTGATTCCAAATTTGACAATAGTGAATAATGCCACTATGAACAATTGTGTGCATATATCTTTTCAGTCCTTTCTTTTAATCTTCTGAGTATATATCCAGCAGTTGAATTGCTGAATTATGTGGCAGTTCTATAATTAGCTTTCTGAGGAACAACCATACTGTCCTCCTCAATGGCTGGATCATTCCACATTCCCACCAGCAGTGGATGAGGGTTCCAATTCTTCCACATCCTCTCTAACACTTGTAGTCCTCTGTTTTTTAATAGCTGCCAGTATAATGGGTATAAGATGATATCTCAGTGTAGTTTTTTTTTTTTTTTTTTAAATGTACAAGCAGGTCACTATTTTTATTTTTACCTAAGCCCAAGTATGCTGGGGGCTAAAGTTATTTAAACAAGATGTATTATGCATATTTTGTACTATAGTACAAATTCAGAGCATAAAGTACACTTCACTGTTCACCTTCACATATATCTGAAATTCAGTATTTGTAAAACAGAACTGCTCCTGCATCAAAATCAGTATTAGAGAACTTGTTTAAATCATTTTTTAAAGGTGTGGTAGAGTCAATGGTCCTCATTAAGTACCTACATACAGGCATTCAGCACACTCTTGAGTTATTTGAATATAACCATGAATGTGATACTGATAAGCAAATGAGATTATAAAATTCAAACAGTCAAGGTAAAAGGACTATCATGTGATTTTAACCAAACCAAAAATCAATTCTGAAAATATATTTTAAAAATATTCTCCAAGACCATTGTTAACGCATTCCCTTTCTTTATCTAACATGTTGCAGAAGTAATAATTTTCTGTGCTTCCATAGATCTTTCTACTAGTGCAACCATCAATCATCTTCTTTTTCAATGTAAGTCTTTGTATTAGCCCGTGCCATTTGCCTGGCCAAGTACCTGTCTCTAGCAGACATTACAGTTTCTTCATTGTTCCGCTTTGCAAACTTGCTCACTGCCTCAGGTAGAGGCTCTTGTTCTTTGCAATTTTCAAGTCTTGTCTCTGTGATTCTGTGTTTTGCTCTTGATGATGTTTCTGAACTAGAGGATTTCTCTTGGTTTCTTTCATTGTCCTTTTCCATGTTTCTTATTTTGTTGGATTTTTCCTGGTCAGACAACCTATCCTTTACTCTAGAATCTGGGCTGCTTTCCTTTCTGTCTTGATTTCTTTCTGAAGATTGAACACTTATTTCTCGTTTTTCTCTATCTTTGTATTTATCATTGTTCTCATATCTTTCCTTCCTAATTTTCATATGTTCTTTCTCTTTGCTTTTCTCTTCCTTCATTCCTTCTTTCTCACGTCGGTCATGATAATTTTGTTGCCTATCTCTTTCTTGTTCTCTTTGGAGATGTTTCTCTGTCTCTTTCTCCCTTTTCCACTCTCTGTCATTTCCTTCTCTTTCTCTTTGGTCTCTTCCTCTTGGTTTACCTACTTGCTCATGCCTCTTCCAGTGAGAATCTCTATGATTGGCCTCACTGTGCCTATGGAAATCCTTTTCTTTTCGGTAATCACGGTCAGTGCAATACCTCTCCTGTTGCCTGGATTGCCTTTCTTGGTGTTGATCTTCCCTTTTCTCATGTCCCTTTAATGTGGAACTTTTTGTGTGGTGTTTGGCACTGTGTCCTCTTTCTTCACTAGATGACTGTGAGTGAGTCTGATACCTGTGATGCCTGAGGTTATTCTGGGAGGTTTCCGTACTTTTTTCCCTTCTGCAGTTCATTTTATTATTTTCTTCCAATACATCATCTTCACTGCTTTTAGCATCAAAATCACTGTCTGCATCTGGGTTTTCCTCTACTTTGGTACCAGTCTGGAGGATGCATTTCTCATGTGGTATTCTGTTCTCTGAACTGATTTCATCAGAATAACCTCTTGATTTCTCTTCCTTTATTCCAGACCTCGCTTCACGAAAGCTGCATTTAGGAATTTCCTCTTCACCAACTGATTGATTTAATAGGTGCCTATAAAATCCACTGAGATCTTTCTGCTTGGTTACATCCAAACGTGCTTCAAGTTCAGCAGCTCTCTTTTCTCTTTCCTCCTCTTCAGCTCTCTCTTGTAGTTTTTTCTTATAAGCAGATGTCACAAATGCCTCTTTATCATCAAATTCTCCCTTTTCCATTTCTCGTTCTCTCTGTATTTTCTTTTCCATTCTTTTTTCCTGCTCCTTTTTTCTGATCTCAACAGCTTTTAGTAAGTTGTGAATATACTTGGGCTTTCGGTCTTTTCCCAAGAGTAATTTGGGACTACTTTCTTCCTTTTTTTTCTGCATTTCATCGTAAATACTATCATATTCATAGACGGTGGCATCTTCTGCAAGGGCTTTCTGGATTTCCAGTTTGGTCTGTTTCATTGCTTGCTTCTTAGCAGCTTCTCTCTGAAGGCTTTCACTCACAGAGGTCTCATCATCATCATCAGAATCATTCCCAAACACTGATGGTTTTTGCAAAACAGGGTGCAACTGCTGTGTTTTCTTTGGCAAAATAAGCCCATACTGCCTGCCCGGAATCGCCATGTTGCTGCCGTCTCCCCTGAACGTGGCCGACGCCTCAGTGTAGTTTTGATTTGCATTTTTCTAATAGCTAGTGATGTGGAGGATTTTCTCATGTGCTTTTTAGCCATTTTTGTTTCTTCTTTGGAGAAGTGTCTATTCAAATCACTTACCCATATTTAAATGGGTTGTTTTTCTTTTCATTTTTGAGTTGTAGGATTTCTTTATATATGCTCAATATTAGGCCCCTATCAGGTATATGGTAACCAAATATTTTTTTCCATTAAGTAGGCTGCCTTTTCACTTACTTAACAAACTCCTCAGAGGTAGAAAAGATCTTAATTTTTAGGAGGTCCCATTAATCATTTTTTTTCTTTTGCTGCTTGTGCTTTGGGTACAAAGTTCATGAAACTTCTTATTACAAGATTCTGAAGATGCTTCCCTACATTGTATTCCAAGGTCTTTATGGTCTTCACTCTTATATTTAGATCTTTGATCCAGTTGAGTTAATTTTTGTATAAAGTGTGAGATGGTGTTCCTTTTTCATTCTTTTGAATATGGATATCTAGTTCTCCAAGCACCATTTGTTGAAGAGGCCATTCTCTCCCAGTTGAATGGATTTAGTAACCTTGTTGAAGATCAGTTGAATGTTATATGCAAGGATCTATATCAAATCCTCAGTTTGGTTCCATTGGTTAGTATGTCTATCCTTGTGCCATTATCATGCAATTTTAACCACTGTAGCTTTGTAGTATGTTTTAAAGTCAGGTATTTTGATTCCTCCAATTTCATTTTTCTTTTTCAATATGTCTGTGGCTATTCTGGGCCTCTTGCCATTCCAGATAAATTTCATAGTGGTTTTTCCAATGCAGTAAAAAAATGCTGTGGTGATTTTTATTGGGATCACTTTAAGTCTATTAGATCAGTTTGTGTAGATAGACATCTTAATGATGTTTAGTCTTCCTATCTATGAACAAGGAATATGCTTCCACTTATTTAAGTTTCTTTAATTTCCTTTAACCGTATTGCTTAGTTTTCTGCATATAAATCATTTATATCTTTAGTTAAATTTATCCCTAGGTATTTGACTCTTTATTTGCTATTATATATGGGATTTTTTCCTTCATTTCCCCCTTGGAATGCTCGTTATTGGTTTACAGAAATGCCACTGATCTAATAACCTGCACATTGATCTAATAACCTGTGACTTTACTGATCTCATTTAAAAGTTCTAGAAGATTTGTCATAGATTTCTCAGGACTTTCCATGTATAGGATCATTTAGTCTGCAAAAAGTGACATTTTAACTTCTTCCTTTCCTATTTGGATAATTTTGTATCATTTTGTTCTCTAAGAGCTTGAGCAAGTACTTCTAACAAAATGTTAAATAGGAGCATTGAAAGTGGGCATTCTTGTCTTTTTCCCAATCTTAGACAAAAGCTTTTGAATATGATGTTAGCTGTGGGTTTTTCATATATACTCTTTATTATGTTGAAGATATTTCCTTCTTTTCCTATCTTTTGATGTGTTTTTATCAGGAAGGAGTTTTGTATTTTGTCAAATGCTTTTTCTGCATCAATAGAGATGATCATTTGATATTTTCTTTCAATCTGCCTATGTGGTGCATTATATTGATTGATTTCTTACATTGAACCATCCTTGTATGCCAGCAATGAAACACACTTGGTCATGGTGTACTATTTGTTTGATATGTTGTGGAATACAATTTGGAACTTTTTTTGTGTGTGATGATTTTAGCATCTAAGTTCATTATAGAGATTGGCCTATAGTTTTCTTTTCTTGTGGTGTCCTTGTTTGCTTTTGGTATTAGGGTGATGTTGGCACCATAGAACGAGTTAGGCAATGTTCCCTCCACTTCTATTTCTGAAAGAGTTTAAACAGGATTGGTGTGAGTACTTTCCAGAATGTTTGGCAGAATTCACCTGTGAAGCCATTTGATCCTGGGCTTTTCTTAGTTGGGAGGTTTTTCATGACTGATTCCATCTCATTACTTGTGATTGGTCTGTTGAGTTCGTCAATTTCTTCTTTTGTCAATGTAGGCTGCTAGTGTGTTTCTAGATGGGTGCAGACAGGACTGTCCAACCCGGGAGGCCAATCCTGTTTTATCATCCTTTCCCAACTGCAGATCTTTTAAACTGGAAGCTCCACACCCCTTCATGTTTGGAAAAGCCTCAGGCTCTTACCAGCCTCATGGAGTCCATTTTCCAAACCCACCGCCCTGCTTGGGCTGATTGCCGCCAACCCCTCCTAACCCTGTTCACGATGGAAGAGAGACAGCCTCAGGATCCTCGGGGGCCAGAAAGTGGTGGCAAGAACAGGCCCTGCAGGTGTTTTGGAGCCAGAGGAAGGGGCCAGAGAGGCGGCCCTGGAAGCCCAGCCGGCCTGGGACTGTCACACAGAGCAGGGCTGTCCTTCAGTGGTGCGAGAAGCCCTCCTCAGAGGGCACGGGAAGGAGCAAGGGGGCCACAAACAGGCCCAAAATGGCCTCTGTCACTCAAAAGCCTGAAGAGCCTCTGGGAAGTTTCTATAAGCAACTTTACAAAGCCTTCAAGATTTACATCCCCTTCAACCCAGAAGCCCCAGAAAGCCAGAGAATGGTCAGTGCAGCTTTCATTGTCCAGGGGGCACTGGACATCAAGCAAAACCTTACAAAACTGCTGAGGGGAAAACAAAAAGGAAAGGAAACAGAAGCCTTAAAAATCCAGTAACAGCCTTAAAAATCCAGACCCAACCAATCGAGAAAGTCCACCCCGAAAAGGGGGGAACACTTTACCCTGAAATTCCCCGCTGCTGCCAGTACCTCCTGGGGCTGCCTGGTTTACTTGTCTGAATTTAAAGGACTCAATTAGCTTGGACTCAGCTCCCAGCAGAGCTTAAAACAAAAACAAGAGAACTCACCCATCTCTTTTCCTAAATCCTCCCGCTTTCCTGCCGACTGAAAGAGGAACTCCTGGGTGCAACTGTGCAAAAGTGACACGAAAGTGTGTACCGGCTGCCCCAGCCTCCAGGCCAGGCCACTTCCTTGCCCAGATCAAACCCTGTTCACAAACGGCAGCGGTTTTGTCAGAAATGAGAAGAGACTTACCAAGTATGCAGTAGCTGCAGCTAAATAAGTAGTGAAGGCGGCTCCCCTACCTAGGGGGTGAGCTACACAGCAAGCAGAACTCTGGGTAGTGATTCAGACCCTACAACTGGCCACTGGACAAACAGTAAACATTTGCACTAACTCTGGAATTGCATTCTCTGCTGTACATACTCATGGAGCAATTTATAAGGAGAAGGGACTCCTACTGAAGGAAAAAAGAAAAACACAAAATCCTTCAACTGCTGAAAGCAGTCTGGAGCCAGGCAGGGCCGTCCTGCGCTGTCGGGAGCATCAGAGGAAGACGGATGCAGTTGCTGGGGAAAGTGCACTGGCTGATGGGGCGGCTGGACAGGCAACCAAGGGGGCCCTCGAGCTGCAGCCCCACCACTGGTGCCTCACCTGATCCTTTAAAAACTGTGCATTGAAAGGCTGAACTGTACCCAGGGGAAGCAGGAGTGGGCAAGGAAAGAAAGAGACCCCAGACCCCAGAGTGGGGCTGGCTACTCCCAGGCAGCCGGGTGTTCATCCCAGAGGGGGCTACCTACCCCCTTGTTCAACAATGCAACCAGCTCACCCACTTAAAAAAAAAAAAAACTGCTTTAAAGGCCCTGCTCAGAAAATATTGCTACATTGCGCAGATGACCTTGCTCGGCACCACTGTGGGCAGCTGGTGCCAACCCTGCATTGAGGGCAACCCCTCTCAGGATGCCCAGGCCCCGGCTGGCATCCAACACACAGGAACTGCCCCTTTTAAAACCTTAACAAAGGGTTTTGCAGAAATGAAACCAAGGCAAAGGTAGAGGTACTAATTAATAATAATGTACACCTCCTCGGGCTGGGTCAAGGCCTTTCCCACCTGCACTGAAAAACAAAATGTAACTAAAGCTTTACTCTGAGAAATAGTTCCCCAGCACGGGATACCTTTATCCATAAGCAGCAACAACGGCCCAGCTCTCGTGTCAGCCGTTGTCCACCGGCTAGCAAAATGTTAGGAATTAAGTAAAAACTCCACACAGCATATAGGCCCCAAAGCTCAGGGAAAGTAAAACACATAAGTCAAACCCTCAAAACCACCCTAGCCAAAGTCTGTAAAAAAAAATAAAAAACTGGATTCCTGTGAGTAAATCTACTCCCATTAGCCCTCTGTAAAGTCAGACTGCACCCTCAGGCTTTTCACCTTTTGAAGCTCTGTTTAAACAACCACCCCCAATTATTCAAACCTTCAAGGGAAATCTTAGGCTCCTAGGAAAAACTGGCCAGGATTCTATCCTCTAGCAGTTAAAAAACCCTAGCCCAAATACACAAAACTGTCCTGTCTCAGGATCCTATCCCATTAGGAATCCTAATTTGGGTAAAAAAACACACACACAAAAAACTGAATTTATAATAATAACAAAAAGTAATTTTATAACAAGGAAGCTTGTTGGCAGCCAGTCTCCTTGCTAACTTGTTTCTAAAAGACTGTTTCTAGTATTACATGCCAATAGGTATTTAAAATAAAAAGTTACATTTGCATATAATCAAACTGAATCATTATTTTGACAAGTTTATTTAGTGTTGACGGTAATTGTATGTTGTAAGAGGCTTGCTTGGAGACAGTTTCCAAAATCATTATGGTAACTTGTGTATGTAGGGTGTATAGAAAGTGTTTGTATTATTACGGAAACAGAAAATAATTTTGTCCTAAAATAAAATGATTGGTTATTAAGAAAGAGTAAAATGTGGAACAAAACCTGAATGAATACAGAAAGTGCAGAGGGTTTGTAAAAAAGGAATTTTTATGGTTAAAGTTAAGTAAGATTTAATGGGTCTATCTACAAAATTCTAAAAGCTTTAGTATCAAATAGTATACTGATGCAAAGTTAAAATTTTCTTCTTTCTCTGTTAGTGTGACAAAGCTTTTCATGTCATTAGTCTGTTTTAGTAAAAGTTTATGAAGAGTTTTTCTCTTGAATAATCAGTATACAAGAAAGGTCTGTTTTATCAAAACAGCTTCTTGTACTTTAACCTTATCATTTCCTTGGTTTTCTAAGAAGAAAAAGTCTCATATCTTTTTAAGGAATATAATGTTCAAACCTGCTTTTGCAAAATCAGATCCTGAAAAGTATCTTTTTATTTCAAACTATTGCAAAAGATTTGTTCTTTTCCTTTAATATGTTATAAGTTGAATGGAAAGTGTTTAAAAGTGTTATAAAATTAAAAAGATTATTTAACCCTCTGTTAATTGAAGTTGTATGAGTAAAAAAGCTTATATGAATACTTAAAAAGTATATAAAATTCCCAGAAATCTACCAATGTTTCAGCATAATATTTGACAAAAGTACAATGTTGTAATCATGGTTGTAATTACTTAATAGTATGTGTCACAAAAACTAAAAAAGAACCCCTCCAACCTACCTGTTATCCTTGTAACCCCCTCTGCTGCCAGAGTTTCAGGTATTGACCCTTGGCTTCATCATACTAGAGTTAAAAGGGCACACTCCAACAAGAAACAAAGCAGCTGGACAACTCACCCCATACCCGACTGTCCTTTGAAAATCTGAATTGCCCAGAGCCACAGAGAATCGCCACCACCTGCCTAGATAAGCTCCTATTTCCTTTAGTTCCTACTTCTCTTTGGACTGCTTGGCTTGCTGTTTGGGACTGGAATGGTAGCTACAGTTCCCAGAGACTGAAGTGTAGCTGAAAGGATACTCATCTTGAGAGTGTACGTGTGTCTTGTAGAATGCTTTACTACCTTAGGTTGTTTTTCAACTTAGCATAAGTGATGCCCTATAAAAAGTGTATAGGGACACCAGAGGGGGGATTGTTGAGGAATAAAAAGCATAATCTTGCAAAATATCTAGGAAGTCACTCCTGCCCCTACTTCTGTGGATCAGCCTGTGAGGGCATGGCCTTGCAGGAGAATATCAAATAACTCCTACCCCTGTTTCTGTTAATCAGCCTGTGAAAACATGGCATAGTAGAAATATATCAAACGAGTGACTTCACCCCCTGCTTCTGTAAATCAGTCCACAATCTTGCAGCTGTATTTTGCCTCTGTAATCCCCCTGCTTGCAAAATTTCATGTAGCAGTGCATTAGCCAATGAACAAAAGTTATGCTGATCCCACCTGAAATCTTATATAAACTTATGAAAACTGAAAAATGGGGCTCAGAATTTAGAGATTGACTCTCCTCTGGGCCCACCTGTAATAAAACTGTTCATCCACCTTTCTGGAGTGCCAGTTGTGAGTTTCTACAGTTCAGAACTCCTGGCTTTGTTGCAACAGCATGATGTATAGCATGGACACATCTGAGTCCAACTCTATCACACTCAGAACACTAATTATGAAGTAGGGCCCACTGACAAGGCATGAACTTCAGAGCCATCTCTCATGACCCTAGATCCTGTGGGTCTCTGCAGCCTTCAGGAGCACCAGTACGTGGGGTTGTGTCTGCTTTGGGTGTCTCTGGGGTCCTGCTGAGTTATGCATAAGCATGACCCCTCTGATGACTTCCTGACTCTTTTTTGAAGACTCTTAGCCATATAAACTCATTTGTCTTTGCCATTTCCCTCTTTTATTCAAGGTCAAAAAGCAGTTTTTAACACATGATTGTACATGTAGGCTGAGATATTCTGCTGGTCTGAGTTGACCCTTTTATTCAAGGTCTCTTTCTAAATTGCATCACCAGTTAGTGAGTGGTAGTAATATCTCAGCACCAGGGAGGCTCATCCGTGGGAGTCATGTCCCATGCTGGGGAGAAGGTAATGCATTTACATGCTGAGTTTGGCGTAGAGAGTGACCACATTTGGGCAACATGGAGGTTCTCAGGAGGTAACTCTTAGGCACTCTGCAACTCTAGGCCTAGTTCATATTTTAGGCACACAGGCTCATAAGCATAATCATTAGTATCAAGGGCTCATAATTGGACCATCCTTCTTCATTGGTCTTTGCTGATGCACATGGAGGACTGTTGCTGTTCCATTGGGGAATGTGACAGAGCTAGCCTAGGTAGGAACTCAGCACACTCTCAATTGTCATTTATAACTATAACTACTATGAAAATACCCAACATATATTTGAACATTTTTATGTACCCTATATACATGCTCTGGAGAGCTCCCTCCCAACTATGTGCCCCTCATCAATAACACCCCACACCAGTGTTCCTCCTCTGTCATAGTTGAACCACTCTAAGATCCAAAACTTCTTCAAAAAGCAAGCATCAATTAACTCAATTAACAGGAAAATGAAATAGCAATGATAGGTTTAAACATTAGATATAATATACGTAATTTAGAAAAACTAAAATAAAGTAAAAAAAATTGGGATATTAAAAATAGGAAAATACTATTAAAATTTTTTTTTGATGTTTTGCCTTTCATCACTGTAATAGGTGCTGTCTGGTATGTACAGTGACAAGATAATCTCTTTCATTTCTTCCTCAGTGTCTTACTTCTTTCTTTTTTCATTCTGTCTTCAAAGAAGTTTTAGGTCACAATAAAGTCACATACAGAATATAGAGGACTCCAATATACCCAACATCCTCCCCCTTTTCCCCTTCCCCAACAATGATCTTTTTACATGTAGTTATTACATTTGTTACAGCTGATGAACAAATATTGAAATATAGCTACTAAGCATGGTCGGTAGGTTACATTATGGTTTACATTTTAGACCATACACTTTTATAAATTTTTGGTGAAATTTAACATTGCCTGTATCCATCATTGTACCATTATGCAGAACACTCCCATTACCCCCCAATTACCCCCTTTTCCATCTATTTTATTCATCTCTCCCCCTCCTCTTGGGGCCCACAGTGACAACCAAGCTTCTGGAAACTACTGATGCTCCCAAGAGACATCCTTCCCTCTGTTGGAGAATATCAGGCCTCCCAGGATGGGGGCATAACAACTTCCCACTAATTTTATGGGTCTCCACACAATGATATAACACACTATGACAAGATAAGCACACAAAACTCCCTAGAAGACTGGCCCAGGTACACCCTGTGCCAGATGCTCCCCATCAAATACCTTAAACAAGTAACCCTTCCTTATTAATTTTTGAGAAGTGTTTTCTCAACATTATAGTTTCAACCATGTACGTGACAATCTCCCATGTTCACCTACTACCCCCCAAACCTTCCCCCAATTCCTTGGACCATCTGATCCATCCTTCCAACCCTAGCCCCCCTCAAGCCTGCAAGGTCCCACCCAATAGGATTCCTATGTTCCCATCTTTATCCCATACCTGCACAACCACTTACCTCCACTTTATAATAGATTTTGCCCATGTATGCATCAGCTCACAGCCTTCCTTTCCCCCTCAATTTCCTGTAGGCCTATCATCCAGTCTCTAGCTCTCTGAGACAGCTCAATTTGCTTAATTCATATCAGAGAGGTCATGAAGTATTTGTCCTTCAGTGCCTGGCTTGCTTCACTCAACATAAGGTCCTCAAGATTCATCCATGTTACCCCATGTGTTAGTACTGTATTCCTTCTTACAGCTCAGTAGTATGCCATAGTATGTATATACCACATTTTGTTTATGCATTCATCTGTATTGATGGGCATTTGGGTTGATTCCAACTTTTGGCAATAGTGAATAATGCCTTTATGAACATTGGTATGCATGTATCAGTTTATGTCCTTGTTTTCAGTTCTTCTGGATGTATACCCAGTAGTGGAACTGGTGGGTCATACGGCAAATCTATAGCTAGTTTTTTGAGAAACCACCAAACTGTCCTCCAAAATGACTGGATCCTTCTGCATTCCCACCAGCAGTGGATGAGGGTTCCCATTCCTCCACATCCTCTCCAACACTTGTAGTTTTCTGTTTTTTTAATAGCCACCAGTATAATGTATATAAAATGGTATCTCACTGTAGTTTTGATTTTTATTTCCCTAAGAGCTAGTGATTTTGAGTATCTTTTCAAGTGCTTTTTAGCCATTTGCATTTCTTCTTTGGAAAAGCATCTATTCAAATCTCTTGCCCATTTTTAAAATGGGTTGTTTGTCTTTTTATTTTCAAGATATAGGATTTCTTTATATATGTTGGATATTAGGCTCCAATTAGGTATATGGTTACCAAATATTTTCTCCCATTGGAAAGGCTGTCATTTCACTTTCTTGATAAACTCCTTTGAGGTGCAAAAAGCTTTAATTTTGAGGAGGTCCCATTTATCTATTTTTTTCTTTTGCTGCTTGTGCTTCAGGTGTGAAGTTCATGAAGCCATTTCCTATTACAAGGTCCTGAAGATGAGTTCCTACATTGTTTTCCAAGGTCTTTATGGTCTTGGCTCTTATATGAGGTCTTTGATCCATCTTGAGTTGATTTTTGTATAAGGTATGAGATGGTAATCCTCCTTCATTCTTTTGCATATGGATATCCAATTCTCTAGACACTATTTGTTGAAGAGACCATTCTCTCCCAGTTGAGTGGGCTTGGTAGCCTTGTTGAATATCAGATGACTGTGTATGTAAGGATCTATATCAGAGCTCTCAAATTGGTGCCATTTTGACCACTGTAGCTTTGTAGTAGGTTTTAAAGTCAGGTAGTGTGATTCTTTCAATTTCATTTTTCTTTTTCAATATGTCTTTGGCTATTTGGGGCCTCTTTCCTTTCCAAATAAATTTCATAGTTAGTTTTTCTAGTTCATTAAAAAATGCTGTATTGTTTTTTTATTGGGATTGCATTAAATCTGTAGATCAATTCGTGCAGGATGGATATCTTAATGATATTTAGTCTTCCTATCCATTAACAGGGGCTATTCTTCCATTTATTTAAGTCTACTTTGATTTCCTTTAACAGTGTTGTATAGTTTTCTGCATATAAGTCCTTTACATATTTAGTTAAATTTATTCCTAGGTATTTGATTTTTTAATTTACTTTTGTAAATGGTGTTTTTTTCTTGATTTCTTCCTCAGACGCTCATTATTGGTGTACAGAATACACCAATTTGTTTATATGGTGTATAACATTGATTTTCTTTTTTTTTTTTTTAAAGATTTATTTTTATTTATTTAATTCCCCTCCCCTCCCCTGGTTGTCTGTTCTCTGTGTCTTCCTGCTGCGTCTTGTTTCTTTGTCGGCTTCTGTTGTCGTCAGCGGCAGGGGAAGTGTGGGCGGCACCATTCCTGGGCAGGCTGCACTTCTTTCGAGCTGGGCAGCTCTCCTTATGGGGTGCACTCCTTGCGCATGGGGCTCCCCTATGCGGGGGACACCCCTGCGTGGCAGAGCACTGCTTATGCGCATCAGCACTGTGCATGGGCCAGCTCCACATGGGTCAAGGAGGCCCGGGATTTGAACCGTGGACCTCCCATGTGATAGACGGACGCCCTAACCACTGGGCCAAAGTCCGTTTCCTTGATTTTTCTTATGTTGAACCATCCTTGCATACCAGGGATGAAACCCTCTTGGTCATGGTGTATATAATTCTTTTATACACAAAACTGGTAGAATTTGCAGAGTGATCAGCAAGTCTATGCTGAGGATGCCCATCTTCTCTGCCTTCTGAGTCAGTTCCCTTGTGCGCTCTGGTTCCCCTTACCCTCTGATTTAAAATGAGGGTGGTAATAGACTGGGTGGGGGAGCCAAGGGAGGAGGCTGTCTGTCCCTAATCCAGTAACCCCTCTCTGAGTGTGTAAAAGACAGGCAGTTCTACTTTCATTTCCAAACACCTATAGGACGGTGGCACAGATTGCAAAATTTTCTTTAGTTTTCATTGTCACAGTGTTTTTTAAATGGAGTCTGTTTTTTTTTCTTGAAATGCCAGAGTTTTAAAGATGTGCTTTAAGGGCTTTTTTTTTTTTTTTTCCCCCTACTTTACTCTGTTGTACCCACACTTTCAGTTCTTCTTACCTGTCTCCATCTCACCTTTCCCCAGGAGCTTCTCACTAAGCTTTTTCTCTCTCCCTCAGGCTTTGCATTCTAGCTATTTGTGGTGCAAAGTGCCTCATTCTACCTCTCCTCCTGTTTTTCTGCTGGTTTTTTGGATTGGGCCATATGTTTCTGTTTCTGTGTAATAGTTGTGATTTTTTGTTGGTGTCTATGCATCAATTTATTATGATGGTTTGTTCAGTTCATTAGCTTCTCTTCCTAATCTAGGGTTTTATTTGTTGTTGTTTTTTTTTGTGTGTAAAGTTTTCACTTTGAAACTTTGTACTTCTTATTCTTTTTCGTTTAAGTTGTCTATGTTACCTTGAAAAAAAACAGGGCCAGAGAAAAAGAAAGAGGTAAGAAGAGAAAAAGGTTAATAGTAGTAATAATAGTAAAAGGTAGAAGAGGAACCAAATAAGACCTAGGAAAATGAATAATTAACTCAAGTAAGAAGTATGGAGGGATAAGAATAAAAAAGTGGAGTACAAACAAAGAAATAAGAGACTGAATAGAGAAAAATATATAGAATGAATTAAAAGGCCACAATGATGAGGAGAGGTAAAGAGAAATGAAAAGACAAAAAGAAAAAAAGTGAAAAAAGAAAGAAAACAGAGAAAAAAGGAGAAATCAGAACAAGAAAAATTGAAGACCAAACTAAAAGAGGTAGAATGTAAGAACAACAGAAAGCGGAAGACAGATGAAGGAAGGAAAAGAAATCATGTATGTAGATAAAATTGGTAAATGAATTAAAGGAAAACAAAGGAAGGGGAAAAACAACAAAGAAGAAACAAGACAGCAGTAACTAATTTATAAAGAGGATAAAGAAAGAAAAACAAGAAAATCAAACAAAAAAACAAACAAACAAAAACCATGGAAAACAGCCTTCCTTCTTAGGCCCCTAAGGAGCTTCTCAGGCTGCTGGTGTTCATCAATCAATTACCCTACAGCCTGCCCTCAGCAGGTTTGGAACCAGGTTTCAGAAAGTAAACTAAGTTAAATTTAAAAAAGGAAACTTTTAAAAGAAAAATAAGAGAATGTCTATTTGTTTCCTGTCCTAAGGTGTCAGCTGGATGTTTGATAACCTGGTAGATCACTTCTCCAAGAAGAGCCGGGAATCAATCCAGGGACCTCATATATTCAAGGCAGAGACTCCTAAACTGAACGAAACTTTCTCCTTAGGTCAGTTGCCTTTCAGAAATCTATCCACCGATTTTGCCTCCTGCGGGTTAGAATCTTTGCAGCTGGCCAGAGTCCTGTTGATTAGGCTCCTGTCTGTGCCTGCCTCCTTACTATTCTAATTGCCTCTTCTCCCAGGGCAGCTGGGCTTGACAGCCTATGTGAGCAGATTCCCCTTCCCCTCTCCTGGCCAGGTTGAGGTCCCTTCCGAGATTCAAAGGGGACCCTGGTGACCGAACTCACCGAAAAGACCACGTTCTACTGTCTTCCAGACCCCTCCCCCTCTCAGGTACCCTAAGTAGGCCCTTGAAAGCTTATTGAGGCTTCCACCCATCTTCCTTAGCAGAGTTGGAATTTTGATAGTTTTCAGTGCCAGGCTAGTCTGTTGCTTGTCTCTGCCCTCTACTCGCCCAAGTTCCTCTCTTCCAGGGTGGCTGGGTGCATCAGGCTACCTGAGCAGATTCACCCCTCCCCTTTTCCTGGGGCCACCTCCATGCCAGCTGATGTGGTCCCTGAAGTTCAAAGGAGGGCCAAATACTCAAACCCATAGAAAAGAAAACCCTCTCCACCCTTCACCAGAGCCTCTTCTTCTCAGAGAATGCTCCCTCCCACTTGGTGACTGGTGGGAGTCAGGAGGTTCGGGGAGACTCTTTACCTTGAGGGAGGGGCTTAGTTGCCTGCCTTTTGTAGCCACAGGGGCAAGAAACTCATCATTTTCCCCTGGGCTCTTTATCTTTTTGTCCATTTCCTTCCAGATCAATGCCCTGAAGTCTCCTGCTCTGTGGGTTGCCATAACAGCTCACTTGGGTAGGATTTTGCCCCTTCTCAGCCATTTTTTGCAAGATAGCTGGGGAGTGCCCACCTAAGCTAATACCATTTGACAGAACTTTTGTATGTAACTTTAAAAATGTTTTCTGTGAAATGTTTGAGACCTAAGGATTTCTGATGATTTCTAAACAATTTATTTTGAAACCATTTCAAAGTCCCAGAGAAGTCACAAGAAAAGTAAAAAAAGGATTTCTGTATATTCTTTACACAGATTCACCAATTTTTAATATTTTACCCCATTTGTTCGATTTTGTTCACTTGATTATTTGTTCTGTGTTTTCTGACTTATAAGGTTATTATTTTTCATTTTGTAGTGAACAAGTAATTTGTTGGGAAATATTTTGAGACTATCTAAGGACCCACTTTTTCGCTATCCTACTTACTATTGGTTCTTCACTAAATGAATTTTATTCAGATGTTTGCAAAATGGTGATTTTCTAACTTATCACTTTTTCTGTGTTTGCTAAAATTCCCTCCATCTTTACAGAAGAGCCTCCTATCCCATTTATATATTTATTTAGTTCTTATCAGCATCCACTCATGGACTCCCATTCAATAGCTTATCATCCACTCATTCCTTCAACCTTTCATCTGACAGTCATCTGGGAATTCAAATGTAAATAAGCTGTGATTTGACTTCCCTAGGAACTTTGAGTCTGGTAAGAGGGAAGAGAGAAGGTAAATGAGCCACGTCTAGCGTACGGGTACTAGAAAGAGGGATGCACAAGTGAGGTATTAGAAACCCTGACTTCCTTGAGAAGGAAAAGCATCTCAGAGGAGATAATGCCTGAGTTGAACCCCAAATCATTAGCAAAAGTTAGCCTAGATATGTGGAATATACATGCAAAGTCTAGAAACTGAGAATCAGTCAAGAGGACTGGGAGATAGAATTCTAGGTGGAGAGTAGCTGAAGATGAGAATGACAGGGAGGCAATGGCCACATCATGGAGAACCTCATATCTTAAGAACTCTAGTCTTTATCCTCAGATGCAGGGTATGGCAGGGAAGAATTTTAAGCAGGAAAGTGGCTTGATCAGATTCATTCTATGGTTGTGGAGAAGTTGGGTTAGAGGAGCCAATTAAGATGTGCAGATGCCTAGAAAGGCCTCCCTGGAGCATTGTTAAGGCAGTGATTCATTAATCCAGATAACACATGAATACTGAATTGGGAGAGCAATATTAAGGCAGCAGTATTGGCAAGAAGTAGTTAGTAGAAAAAATTCATAGCACTTGGATGTGACAAATTAGAGGGGAGAATTGTGGCTGACACTCAACTTTCTGGCTTGGACAAAGTATTTAGCAATGTCTATGAGGGTAAGAAGGGATGGGTCTGGGCTGCTTATAAATTCAGTTTTGAGGTCCTATGCCAGACATACTTATGATGTTCCATTGCCATCTGCATATTTAGATATGGAGCTGGGGAGGAAAGTGTGGGCTGAATATGGACATGCCGTGTACTCTTCCCTAATGTGGAATAATTAAGGAGAAGAATGAATTAGAAAACATTCAGAAACAGTAGGTAAAGTTAGCAGAAATATTGAAAACAACAACTTTTAAGGGATACATTAGGAGAAAATAATCCATAAAAATATTCTGGGAGAGATTAAACTTCTCATGAGTTACACAAAGAAAATCAGAGAAAAGTAAACTCAGGACTCTAGAAAGAGCAAACTGTTTTACAGAGGAGAAACATAGTTCAGTAGAGATACAGGCAACAGAAGGAGAGGACATAAACCTGAACCATCAACAAAAGCAAACTTTGACAGAAATGGTCTTTGGGGCTACAAAAGGCACCCAGTGGACTGCCTGATACAGACCATGGAGTAGCTGAACAGAAATGAGCAGACTGATGAACCAAACTCTGCCCAGCTGGTTGAAAATAAACTCCCTGTGGGCCTAATGACACACTACACAGTCCCTACCACCCACTGTTCAGACCAACAATTCTAGACTGACAAATGACTTGCAGAATTCATGCTATGGTAGGAGTAGGAGAAATGAGAACACCAAGATGATAGAATTAAGTTATATGTAACTTCCAATTAGACAGCGCTCCATGATCAACTGCCATATCCTTGCTTATTACAAAAAAACTTGCACATAGTAGGAGCGGAATGAATGTAGTTTAATAGATGAGTCATTTCAGAGTTCTATGGGGATGGTCTATCTTGTACAGTGTAATCTAAGGAGGAGAACTTTGTATTATCCTTTCACATTGAGTGGGTGTACTAACAGGTGGAGAGGAGGCAAGAGAGCTGTGTGGGGAGGTCCCCATTTTATTCTAATCAATGGGAAGTCAGGTTAGGTTGACTCCTCTGAGCTGTAATGATCTTAAAGTGTTCTCAGTACAAGTTCCAGGCAGCACTGAAGGAGAGCAAAGTCCATTGAGACTTGCTTTCACTTTTCTCCACACTAACAGTGGTTTCCTTTGGTGCTTGTAAGTTCTTTCTCTAACCCAAATCCTTTTAAAAGGTATTCTTTATTTTTGTCATTTCTATTTTAAATGTGAAATTTTTCATTTATCTGCACTAATTTTTTAAAAAAACTTTCAACTTGTATATGTGGTGTGCAAGAATTCTAGAGCAACTTTAACCTTCCAGTACTAAAATTCTTTTAAAAACAGTCCGACTGGAGTGTGTGGTATTTGGTATAACAATTTCTGTTTTATCCGTACATTGGTATCAAGAAAGATCTGGTCAGGCCATGCAACACCTGCTATACATTTCAGCTGACAACACCATAAAATGGGATCAGGCATCCTGGACGACTAATTTGAGGTGGACAAGATACCCAAATGTCTACCTCCACCTTCACCATTCACAATGTAGAGAAACAAGATATGGCTGCCTACTGTCGTGCCTCCTGGGATGTGCAAGTAGCAGGAAATTAGAGACAGCACGTTTAGTAAATACTTATTGGTTCTTTATTCGTTATTTTGAATTGGGAAATCACTTTTACCACCAATGTATTCTTTACAGTTTGCTAGACACAAGTTCAGTGAGTGACTCTCCAAGCTTTTGCAAAATTCTGTGTTTTCTCAGAGAAGAGATTTTACATTAGTTCATACAAAAGATCAGCCCTGGCTTTTCAGGAGACCACTCTCTCCCCAACAGGCTTTCTAGAACCTCATTCATTTTGTCAACCTCCCCCACACACTCCATTTTCTGCCAAAATATGCACACTATATTATTCTGTGATTAGTTTTATTTTAGTCAATTTACACTGTTAATTTGTTCTGATCCACTTATTTTCTCTGATTAAAAAAAAAAAAGGATCTTAGATTAAATGCCATCCATTTTCCCACAGGTTAAAATATAACCTACCACAAGCAGGACAGACCGCAATAATATAATATATATTGGCTATGTACCTGGGAGTGGTGGTATTTGTTTTTATAAAATACTTATAAACACTGTTACTGATTATTTCCTAGTCCACGTCCACTTTGGAGTGGGGTTTGAAGAGCGGTTTGGTCTCTTACTGAGGACTCCATCACCCAGCATTAAGTTATTGATTGAACTGCCAGTCATTGTGCACAGCAGAAATCACAAAGCTCATGTGCCCCGTCAAGGTCAGAGTTTGCTTTTGTAGGGCCCTTTTAAAATCTGGGCTGCCATTCACCAGAAAATGCCATCTCATGGTTCTAAAAGTCCCAGGCTTGTATGAATTCTTATCACCGTAGCTCAGGTCATGGCCTCAGAACAGTTTTTGGGACTGAATCTCTTTAAATATCATCTCATATATTTAAGACAGATCAAAATGGAGTAGCTCTGGATAATACAGAGTTGAATGACCAGTGTTTTTTCGTCCTGTGTGCTCACAGAGCTCCTGTACTTTATAATCCTTCAATAGCTCAACAAAGATCAGGCTATATTTATGGTGTCGTGAAGGAGTTAAGATCTAAACCTCTTGTATCAAAGAGACCAAGGTATAAATTGAGCTCTGCTACTTACTGGTTGCGTGGCAAAAGGCCTATATCCTCTCCAGCCCCATTTTCTCTTCTGTAAAACAAGGTCCTTGTGGTTACCTCATGGGTTGTTCTGAGGGATCCATATAAAGGGTTTTGTCCAATGCTGGGCATGTTGTGAAAGCTCAGTAAATGTTAGCTGTTGAAAAACCAAACCAAACCAAACAGACAAAATAATTCCCAACACATTTATGTACAGGGGACCCACACATTTTGTATATCTAGGGCTTATCTTCAAGGCTGCCATAGTGTGGTGTACTTAGGGAAAAGAAAGAGATTAGCTGAAGAGGAAGGAACCCTCATGAGAAATCACTATGAATTAATTTAAACCTAAGGTTTCCACCATGGCGCCACAGCACTCTGACTTGCATGCAGCTGGGCTTGTCTTGAGCATGGAGCAAACAACTCCAGTGGAGGGGGCGGGGACAACTTCATATTTCAAATAATTTACTCCTTCTGCTCTTCCATCAGCTAAGGTGAGCTTCACAAGGACACTTAGGTGTGGCCAAAGGCAAACTAGCTAGAGGCAAACCAGCCCTGTCATAAGTGAATATTTGCTGATTCAAAGGCTACTTAAATGGTTGATTTCAAGGAAGAAGCATGGAAAGCCCCTTATGAGAATGCTTAGTACTGAATATAGTAGGGGCTCATTAATGTTTGTTGACTTGAGATTAATACTTCTATTATTAGTGAGGTGCTCACATTGCTTGAGGGTTGGGGGATTTTTGCATATTGAGATGCCCTAAGTACCCTGGTGATTTTGGAACAATTTATTTATTTATTTATTTTAATTTCTGAGTGCATGAGTCATAATGATGTTGAGTAGCAGAACTAAAATCAACCTCAATAAAATCTAGGAACATCTTCTAGAGAATTACTTTCTTATAATGCATAATCTAATACTCTATTGACAAATCCCTACATATTCTACTGCTATAAGAAAAGAGCTGCTGGTCATCCTGAAGTCATCTCATGAAAATCACCATTGTAAATTTATTTTGTCTTCTTTTGAGTAGTTTTTACTTTGTCCTGTGCAGGAGTTCATTAGAATCAGCCTTGTATACTAGAAATGGCACAGGCTTTGGAGTGGTCATCTCTGCACAGTAGAGTCATAGCTTGGTTTTTCTGTGTATGTTTCTACAGTTTCCAAATAATCTAATGAAAACACATAACTTTTGAACTTTATTTAAAATGTTGCTTCACAAAAGAATTTACATGTTTCAAATTATTAAAAATATATTGCCAATTATTCAGCACATGTGAAATGTCACGGCTTGAAAGACTGGTAATAGGGTCTGTCTTGGCCACTCCTTTCTTCCTCATCTCAGGCAACTTAGGCTTCCTTTCAAAACCAAGATCGCTTTTCTCCTGCTGATTCTCACTGATTCAGTCTTTCAAGCCCAAGAGAGTGGATATGGCCTGGAAGCTCAGGGGAGATTTAAATGGCGCTTATCTGTTGTTTTTCCCTAATACGTACAGATACTAAGTAATAGAGATTGTGTTTAATAAAAGTACTAGAGTCTTTTTATTAAAATTATACTGTAATTTTGTTTCATCCAGGTGCAGATGAAGTAATGATATTGTCTAAAAAGCAATGGCATGTGTATGTTGCACGCCATCGGGGCTTTCTTTCAGCAAGGTTGTTTCACACACTCTTGCCTGTGAACATGATCTTCTTCCTTTTATAGAAGTTGTTAGAACGTTAGCCAAACCTGATCACCAAATGGAGGGTGACAACAGCAGAGCCTTTCAACCTGGATTCAGGGAGCTGTGTTAATGAGGACACGAGTTTCTCCCCCGGTCAAAGGACCAGAGCAGAAGTGTGAGGGAAAAGGAGTGGACGGGGCTGCCCGTCTTCTGTGCTGTCCTCAAGCTTCCCTCTTCGTGCTTTCCCATCCTGCTCTCTGCCCTGGGTCATTATTCACTATGGGTTACACTAATGGATCTTTCCCCTCTGACTTTCAGTTAATTTTGGCCCATAGCCTTGAAGAGAGAAAGAAATTGCTCCAGTGGTTTAATTAGTAAAAAAAAAAAAAAAAAGGGAGGGGTCATTGCTGCCTGCCCCTCTTGGTTTCTGGACGTAAATATTCTAACTATGGGGTTTACGGAGCAATATGTTGGCTATTGGGAGAGGATGCAGCCAACCCAGGACCACCTGTCAGCGAAGGGCCCCAATGCCACTCAACTCCCACATCACCATCTCCTGAAAATATTTCTCTTTGACTTTTTCCAAACATAAACTGGAGGCTGTGCAGTCCAAGAGGACAAAACTCAGGCACAAGAGAAGAGCACAGAAGGATCTGGAGGCTAAAAGTTGAAATGAAGCACATGGTCCAGCAAGTGGGTTGATTTGTGCTCTAAATAATTAAAAACAAACTGGGGAGCCCCTGCCGCCTCGCTGCTGCCTCGGGAGGCCGCCTGCCGCGGCGCTGGGTGGCCCTGATGGTCCCAGGCGGGCGGCGCCGCAGAGGTGGCAGGAGGACGAGCGCTCCAGAGGAGCGGGGTGCGGATCTCGCCCGTTTCTACAGGGTCACCGAGCCCGAGAGACACTCAAGGGGCTACACCGTGCGTAAGGTCACCGCCCAGGTTGTTTCAAGAAGAAATCCAGAGGATGTCCAGGAGATAATCGTATAGGAGAGATATAGTGACTTTAAGAAACTGCACAAAGAACTTTGGTAAATTCACAAAGACTTATTCTGTCATTCAGAATTGTTTCCTCCATTTGCTAAAGGAATAGTATTTGGGTGGAGTAATTAATGGTGGTTCTGAATTGACTGGTCCTGCTGAAGCTTATCTGGATTCCCTCACTGGTAGCTTTCCTGAGTGTAGTGTGAAGGCTTCTCCAGTGACAGGGATCTGATATCTCTTATTGTCCATGTGAATTCTCTTGCTGAGTTAGATGATGGAACTGGCTTCCCGTCAAAACTCTCCTCTTAGGACTTTTGGTCTCAATCTTTCTTCGGATTTGTCAGCACTAGGGGCTGTTGCTTCTGACAATGACCAGAATAAAGCAGAGAGCAATGGGAAAGTCATACCTGCTTTCCTGGCAGTTTAAAACCCAAGTTTGGCAAGAGAGATTATTTGGAGAAAGCAGGAGAATTCCTAAAGCTGGCTTTAAAGAAGGAAGAAGAAGAAGATTATGAAGCTGCTTCTGATTTTTATAGGAAGGGAGTTGATTTACTCCTAGAAGGTGTTCAAGGAGAGTCAAGCCCTACGGGTCGAGAAGCAGTAAAGAGAAGAACAGCAGAGTATCTTATGTGGGCAGAGTATCTCTAGCCTTTATGGAAAACCCCAACCTGATGATTCATCACAACCTCAAGGGTCACTAAGTCCAAGGCCGCCTTGGAACCTAAGAAGCCCTGCCGAGTTGCTGAAGGCCTTCAGAGTCCTTGGGGTGACTGGCAAGGTTTTACTTGTGATGGCCACAAGGACACGACAAATTCATTTTAGAAGGTCGAAGGAAAAGCAGTGAATACAGCAGGAACAGAAAGACCACCGTACCCGCTGTGTGCCCAGCATGGTGTGTCTGCACAAGTACGTCATCTCTGAGGAGTCGGTATTTCTTGTGCTGCAGCATGCGGAAGGAGGTAAACACTGCCAGGAAGTGAAAAAAATCTCCGCTTATCAAAGTTCACCTGCAACAGCCAACTTCTAGTCCTCATGACAATAACAGCTTTGAAATCAGAGGTAGTGATGGTGGGACTGTGCTCAAGGTTCAACCTTTGAAGACTAGCCTTACTCCAAGCTCTCAAGATGATAGCATCCAGGAAGACAATAGCCAAGACACCTCTCCAAAATGGCCAGATTCTGGTTCAAGTTCAGAAGAAGAACGCACTACTAGTGATTTAACATTATGCAATGAATATGGGCAAGAAAAGGTGAACCAGAGTCTTTGAATGAAGAGTCCTTTATGAAGACTGAAAGAAAGGGTATTGATACCAAAGCTATTAAATCTTCCCAGCACACCTTGCTGCTGACTGTGACAGCCCCAGCATAGATCTGCTATCTCATGAGCTGAGATTTTTCCCTGAAGATGATAATCCAGAAGCAGTTAGTTCTCCAGACACATCAGATTCCCTCAGTAGATCTAAAAACAGCCCTAAGGAATTGTTTAGGAGAGACAGTAAGGATAGAGCTAGTGAACTCCTGGGTCTTGATTTGGGGGAAAAATTATATCGCCTAAAATCAGAACTTTTAAAACCAGTCTTCTCTCTTCCAGATGGAAACAGCACAACAAGGAGCTTTAATATTAGCAGAAGTAAGGTAGAGTGTAAAGCTCAGGACACCATTAGCAGGGGCTCAAATGACTCAGTCCCAGTTATTTCTTTTAAAGATGCTGCTTTTGATGATGTCAGTGATACTGATGAAGGAAGACCTGATCTTCTTATAAATCTTTCTGGTGAATTGGTGCCAATAAAAGAAGCTGCAACAATGGGACTTATTAAGTTTACACAGAATAATATACACCATACAGAAAGTAAACTTTTGGAAGCCCCTTATGTTTTATGCCTCAGATACTGCTGAACAATGCCAACCACAAGAAGAAAAAGGCACAGAGGAATCAAGTGATCCCTGCCAGCCCAAATTGCATAGCACAGCAGAGAAACACTATGCACAGGAGGATCTTGGATGGTATTTATGGCTGCTGTTGATCACAGTAGTTCAGAAGACATGTCTTTGTTACACAGCTCAAATCCTGAGTTTCAAGGACTCGGAGTGGTTGGACTAGGACTAACTGCAAACAATATGAAAGAAAGTGTACTCCATATCTCTAACCCTTGCTCTGGTGCTAATGAATATAATGCAAACACAGACACTTTAAAAACAGGCAGTATTGCTGTTGACAGATCAAGCTGGTGATTTGGCTCGAGAGGAACTAACTTCTTTATTCCAAAGAGACTCAAGACCAAGGGAGAGAGTGGGTTAGCACTTAAAGGAGACAAGGAAATACATCAGATTTTTGAGGACCTTGATAAAAAATTAGCACTAAACTCCAGGTTTTATATCCCAGAGGGCTGAGTTCAAAGATGGGCATCTGAAATGGTGGTAGCCCTTGATGCTTTACATAAACAGGGAATTGTGCACTGTGATTTGAACCCAAACAACATCTTATTGATTGTTAGAAGACACATTAGGCTAATGTATTTTATTTTAATTTATTTTAATTTTTTATTTTTTTAAAGATTTATTTTAAAGATTTATTTTATTTTTTCTCTCCCCTTCCCCCTCCCCCAGTTGTCTGTTCTCTGTGTCTATTTGCTGTGTGTTCTTCTTTGTCTGCTTCTGCTGTTGTCAGGGGCATGGGAAACTATGTTTCTTTTTGTTGCATCATCTTGTGTCAGTTCTCCATGTCTGCAGCACCATTCCTGGGCAGGCTGAACTTTCTTTACTGCTGGGCGGTACCTGAGGTACCCCTGCATGGCAGGGCACTCCTTGCGCGCATCAGCACTGCGCATGGGCCAGCTCCACACAGGTCAGGGAGGCCCGGGGTGTGAACTGTGGACCTCCCATGTGGTAGACAGATGCCCTAACCACTGAGCCAAGTCCGCTTCCCCAGCTAATGTATTTTAGCAGGTGGAGTGAGGTTATAGATTCCTGTGACAGTGATGCCATAGAGAGACTGTACTGTGCCCCAGAGGTTGGAGCCATCACAGAAGAACTGAAGCCTGTGATTGGTGGAGTTTGGGTGCTGTCCTCTTTGAGTTGAGTGCCATGCAGCAGGAGTAAATACAGTGCTTGGAGCATGCCAGAATGTGTCTCTGAAGAGGCTCCCTCACTTATTCAACAGCTCTTGCAGTTCAATCCTGGGCAACAACTTGGTGCTGGTGTTGAAGACATCAAATCTCATTCATTTTTCACCCCTGTGGATTGGGCAGAACTGATGAGATGAACACAATGCAGGGTTATCTGCACACATTCTGATCTTTGTGAACGGGTCTCCAGCACTGTGGCAACTTTGCCTTACAGTCATTTATGGCGCACCAAATCATTGGGATAAAAACATTAAAGAAAATAGGGAGAAGAAAAAGGCTATACACGAATTTATTAATAGTTACCATTTGGACAAGACACTGATTTATAATAGTAAGGGGTTGTTATATACAAACCTTTAACTAAGGAGTGATTGTTGAATTTGCATTTAATGTTGCAGGTGAGTTTTAAACTCAACTGAAAGAGGAGTGTCTTTCAAGATATTCCTCTGATAGGAAGTTCTAAACATAAAATTAAGAATTACTAAAAAGAAAGACCTTCACAGGGCAACTTGCAGTGTTTTCTGCTAATACTGGTTTATATGATTAAATTAATATTTGCTAAATAATATACTAAAAATGCTTCATGAATAATGTCATCTATGGAACTTAAAAGGTGAAGAAAAAAAAAGAATATTCCTATGTCTAAGAGGAAACTTGTACCATGATGCTTTATAATTAATTTATCTTCAGTGTGGTCTCATATTGTTTCATGCTTTCAGAAATCCATGTGAGAAGAAAGCACTCATGCTGTCAACTTTGCACTTTGTTGCTTGATACTGCTTACTTAGAGAAGGCATTCATTTTAATACTCACTCTATCTTCAGCCTCATTTCCTTTCCCCATCTTTCCATTTCTTAGACCCTTATTCTCTCATATTCCATTCTTCCAACCCTACTAACGCACAAGCAACAAAAAAGGGAAGAGAGTATTTATTTCCCCAAATTGTATCAGTTTAGTAAGGACAAAAATATCATGATGTCAAATAAATATGGTAAAATTTAAAAAAAAAACACAAAACTGGGGAGTAAGAAGATTTATTTCAAGTTTGGCTCATTTTGCTTTCAGAAGCCACCAAGATCCCATCTCTAACAGAACAGGATGTGCTACTATTCCTTCAGCAACATAATGGGAAACTGGACAAGAGTTAAGGGACTCTAGTTTTTGCTGTACTTTTCCAGATGATGAACTTGAGAGAAGAGCAACATGAAGATTATTTATAATGCTCTCACTCTTGGTGGATCCTCAGGTGTTGGTTGACTTATTAAGCAAATAACAAACACATAAATAAACTAAAATAAATAACACAAAAGAGATCTATGAGTTGATAAATGATGCTAGTACTTCATGAACCAATATTATGATTAATCCAATTTTGTGTTCTGCATATTTTTGAAAACAAGAAATAACAAAGCATGGAAGTATTCCCAGCACCTATTAATTGATTCAAAATAAAGAAATTTCTGCCACATTCAAAATGTCAAGTAAAACCGATGCTTCTATCCCCAAGTTGTTAAAAAAGGTCAACATCATCTCATCCACAGACTTTATTCATTTCCTTGTCACTTTCAAGTGACCATTTAACTGTTTCAACCAGGTGCTAATCATTACTATTTCATAGCACAATTTTATTGCCTTTATTTTTAAATGTAAATTAAGGTTACAAAATAATACCAAAGATCCATAGTTATTTTTTGAAAGTGGCTGAATTAGAATTTAAGTCCATAGGTCAAGAGTCATTTTTCATTTAATTCCTCTGCTGAACCAAAGACAACAAGAATTAATTAATCTTTGGTACAGCATTAAATATTGGGCCTTTCTTACAAGGAGTCAATTTCATATGCAAATAAATATAATGTTATAGTTGATCTGATAAGAACATGTTTTAAAGTGTTCATTACAGCTTTTATTGAGTACTATTTCTGTGCTAGACACTATATTATGTATTTTATTTATATACATCACGTCATTTCATATTAATAATTTTATTATTAGAGTGCTATTATTACTATTATATCAATTTTATAGGTATTTCACAGTTACAAATTTGAAGCTTTCGTAAGTTAAATGACTAGATAGTAGAAAGCTGGGCTTGGCATCCATATGTTTCTGATACCAAAATCTGTGCTCTTTATCTCAGAGTAATGAGCAAATTAAAAAAAAAAAGGTTTAAAGGAGACCTTTTGGGAAAGAAATAGAGAATTTAGCTATTCATTTTCTGAATAGATTTTTACCTGCAACATTAGGTTGTATTTCTTAAGGCCACATGAAGTTACTTCTTACTGTGTTTACTTAGAGACAACCTGCTGAGTAATGGTTGATCTCCAACGATAAGAGAATTTTGTTATCCAGTGATTTTTTTCAGGCTTTTTAGAACTAACAAATTTTGAACAAGAGGAAAAAAGCCTAATGAAAACTGCATTTATTGAGAAATAGAAAAGCAACAAAAAGGAGCACAAAGGTATGTTCCTTGATTATTACTTTTGGTTCTCTACATTCTCCCACTCTTAACCCAAATGCTGGAGAGGACAGGAGGATTACCAGTCAGGAATGGAAAAATATGCATGGACTTCCCAGTCAAACATGGTGACTGGAAGGAACAATCAGGTAGAAGCTGGTTTGACAATTTGTTTGCTGAATGTAATATGCTCCTCTACACACCCTTGACATGACTGGAAATAGCCTGGGAGCTGCTAGGAAACAAAACATCCTCTGTGACAGGAACCTGGCAGTGGAACCTGGTAGGTAGGTGGTCATTGGTGCCTCGACTTGGAAGAAAACGTTTTACAGAAAAGGCTGATAATGTAGAGCAAAAGGCCAAAAGGGAATCACAGCATTTTTGGAGGCGTTTTGGACTTAATATATATGGTAGAGTTATTTGTAATGGAGTGTGCTCCTTTCACCACTTTTATTTTAATTAGAAAAGTTGTAGGTTTACAGAAGGGTCATACAGAAAATACAGCATTCCCATACAACTCCCCAATTTTGCCATTTCACATTCTATGGTATCTTTGTTACAACTGATATGAGATTACTTTTAATATTGTACTGGTAACTATAGTCCAGAGTGTAAATTAGGGCTCACTGTTTGTATTGTTCAGTCCTATGGTTTGTTATGTTTTGAAAATTTTGTTCTAGCTTAATATATGCCACCTTTAATATTCCCTTTTGAGCTCAGAGAGATAAGACCTCTGTACTGAGGAGGTGCCAGATCCTGGGCTTTACATACTTTTCTGACAGATATTCTCATTTTCTTTTTCAGAAAAGGAGACTAGGACACATACGAGAGACGATGTAGCATCCACGATCATGCAGGCATGGCTTTCAGTAAAAAAAGGATGTGAAGCCAAGTTGACCTTCATTAAAACTCAAGCTTTTCTTACCACAGGGAACACCCACTTTGTCAAAAAGCTCTGTTGACTTTCTAAGAAGGATTAGTAAAATAGCTTCTGTAATCAAGTTTTGTAATACTGACAGGATCTATATTAGGAAAATATCCATTCTGATGTGATGATTACCTAGCAAAATCCCTTGTTTAAGGTTGTTAGAGGCACAGGACGACAACCAAGAGATAGATAAAGAATCTGTCTGTTTCCCTTAATCCTTAATCTAAAATTCACAGAATACTAAATACAGTATTATTGGAGCCAAGATAGTGATCATCCTTCCCAAATGGAATAACCTTGGTGATGACGCTCACCTGGTCATAGCTTGCTGAGGTCATAGCTGGCCAGTTTATTTGGCCTAACTTTTGTACTGAAATCAACATAAAAGTCATTAAAAAAAAAAACCAACAAAACAAAATGCAAAAAGCCTTTATGAAATAAAAAGGGAGACTTATTAAAGCTTCTAAGAGATAACAGGATAGTGAAGTCTGAACAACTTTTACCTCATTAAGGGGACTGCTTATTTTGTTGTTATACAGATGTGGGTAAAGCTTCCATGTGCTGTTGACCAATTAGCAACCTCAGAAACGAGTGGCCTAGAGGAAGGACCCTGAGCCCCCTTTCCTCTGCTAGCACTGTAGGAGGCTCCCCACTCCTGAGCTTGGCCTGGTGCCTCCTGCTCCAGCTTCCCTATCTTTTTGGCTTTGTCCTTGGCACAAGCCTGGGCAGATGGGATATCTTGGGTGCTTTCAACTTAGGGAATGTGAGTTTTTTTCCCCAGGCTTCTCAGATTGGTTGAGGGATCTAAAAGATGTTAATGTTTTTTATCTTGATCTTTATATTTTATTGTAAATACTATTCTGTGGTTTGTAATTGACTTACATAGATGAATTCAAAGACAACTGAAAAATATCCATTTCAACAGCAGAAAAGAAGCAAATACTTTGACTGTAGATATCCAGATATAGCTTTTCATACGTGCAGTTACTGGCAAACATGAATGAGACTTCGGAGTAATTGATAGTTCCTGGACAAAATCCTTTGTTCAATGTTTGCTCAAGGCAGGAATTACAACCATGAGTTATATAAAGATTGTTTAGTCCTTCACAAACAATTCACAGAAAAAGTATTTTAGCCAAGATATTGATCCTACACTTTCCTTAGCATGTCTGAACTGCATCCTTCCTAGCGTGGAGCAACAGCAGTCCAGAGTCCTGAGTTCAGCCCTGACTAGGCCTCAGCCTCTGATGGCAGCACATCCTGTGCTTTGACACCTCAGTATCAGAGGAATTGGAAAAAGGATTTTGATGGCAGTCAGCAGTACTGACACAATTAGTCAGTAACTGTGCCCCCATATGTCTGTTTTGACATGATTTCTTATTGAATTGGGTTTCTCTTTAGAGAAGGCAAGGTTTGCTATATATTTTACAGAGATTTCCAGTTATTGTGAAAAGCTCAGCCTGAAGGTGCTGGGAATGAACAAAATAGTCTTTGTCTTCATTTGTCTCCTATAGGCTTTCAGGTGATCATAATCAAAATCCTGTAACAGATGTAATCAACCTTGTTTCTTGGGTGAAAGAACTGTTGCTTAGAGAGGCAGTAACGTACGCAGAAGGTCCATGCTGTTTCAATTGCACTATTGGGCTGCTTTGAATACCCTTTGTGATTATCAACTTTATAAGAATATACTGAGTAATGTGGGTAATGTGGGCTAACTCAGACATACTTAGCTAGCTCAGACCCACTGCCTTGCTCAGAGCAGCCTAGCAGCACATCATTGCAAAATAAGCAGCCAGCCACTCCGGATGACCATCCAACAAGAGTCACTTTGAGCACACATCTCTAAGCCTTCCCTTTATTGACATCATGCCCTGGGACTCTTCCCCCTAGTGGTGGAGAAAGATGATTGGCTAAGAATACTACCACATCTTCTCTTTCTTATAAACCTGCTTTAGCAGGAAACATCATGGGTGATAAATAGGTAGAGGTTGTGTCAATACTACATAGCCGGGAAGCGGACTTGGCCCAGTGGTTAGGGCATCCGTCTACCACATGGGATGTCCAAGGTTTAAACCCCGGGCCTCCTTGACTCCGTGTGGAGCTAGCCCACACGCAGTGCTGATGCGCGCAAGGAGTGCCCTGCCACGCAGGGGTGTCCCCTGTGTAGGGGAGCCCCATGTGCAAGGAGTGCACCCTGTAAGGAGAGCTGCCCAGAACGAAAGAAAGTTCAGCCTGCCCAGGAGTGGCGCTGCACACACAGAGAGCTGACACAACAAAAAGAAACATAGATTCCCTTGCCGCTGACAGCAACAGAAATGGACAAAGAAGAACACGCACAAATAGACACAGAGAACAGACAATTGGGGCGTGAGGGGTGGGGAGAGAAATAAATAAACCTTAAAAAAATACTACATAGCCTGTACTTGAAGTAAGGCATCAAAATATTAATGAGTATGATGTTTTGGAAGTGTGTAGCCAGAGTGTGCCCTCTTAAACACAGGAGCATAAAATGTACGATTATATATTGTTCCACTCCTCGTGGAAAAGACAAAACTAACTTTTGTGAATATCTCCTGACACAGATTATTATTTTCTACCAAATCATGTCCTCAGGACCCTATTAGGACTCTTAACAGAATAAGAAATGTGTCAATATATTATTTATTTGCTTTCCAAAGTATCAGACCATGAAAACAATATGGCTCTATAATGCCCCTCTGTGAAATTGTTGAAATAATTTCGAATTAATCAGAGTCCCCTTTTATCTAGTCTTTTTTAAAATTTTTCACAGTAGTATATATAGATGCCACCTGAAAGAAGATAGATATTAGCTTGCATTAGGACCATTTGTGCTGTCTTGTATGTTCAATAATTTTTAAAATCATGGCAACATATTCCTCCTTATCCTGTATTTTAAGGATACAAGCTGTATTCAAATCAGAGATGCTATTGAAGGAAATAAAAGGGATCTGCAGGAAAGTTTGTCACAGGAAACAGAATATTCTGCCCGCCTTTCTCCTCCAACCAATGAGGCAATCACTGATTTGGGATCCACATTCCCTCCAGGTAATTCCTATCCAGGAGGATCCCTCCGTGTGAGACACTGTTGGCTGCTTGAACCTAAATTGAGCCCTCCCTTTACCTAATTTTCATACAAACTAAGGTAGAGCACAGACTTGACAGAGCACATGGGATTATCTGAGAAGAAGATCCTTTTTAAAAAGGTATGCATAGTAAAAGGTGTCAAGATATCTCCTGCTCCCTTCTATTCCCACTTGGCTCATGTAATACTCAGAAGAACAGGACAGAGCTGTAATGACGTGTCTCCATTGAGACACCTTGTCTTCATTTCTTAGATGAAAAATCTACATTATCTTTTCAGGCATCCGTCTAAATGGTGAACAGTGAGGACAGTGGCATCTGATATGTATTGCATTCAAATAATAGAATACTATGTATATATTAAAATATTTTGTGGAGTTATTAATAAAATAAGAAGTATTCACTGAACAACTGAGAGAAAAATTAGAAAATATACAGTGACCTCTCAGAAGCACCCATGTCTATATTGATAGAAAAATTAAAGAATGGAGCTAACCAAAGAAGAGAATATAAGGAGAGAAGAATATGTAAATCACACACACAGACACATACAGACACTCACATATAACAAATATGTAATTACTAACCATAAATAGGTAAAGAACATTCAAAATAAATGAATATTGGGTGGCAATTTATTTTTATCTTTTATACTTCGTTTTGCTCATATATTCGTCCATGAGGATCTGTTACCTCTCTGAGCTGTAAGATCTCTTAAGGTATATTCTCCTTCAAAATCAAGACCTTTGAATACAGTACATGTTTTATTTGAATCAGCCCTTATTTATTCACCAACAGCCTCAATTTTCATGATAAAACAAAAATGTTGTTGAGCTGGAACTCTACAGATGCTCCCCAGCTCTGTACAGCCTCATAATCTTGATTATCTGGAACAATTATCCTTACCACAAACACCCTCGCTATATTCCCTGCCAGCCCATAGAATAACATAAGCCACCCAGGCTGAAACTTTCACTGGGCAGCTACTTGAATGTTCTCCAACCAGTGACCTAAGTTTGATATACCAATCTAACACGTGATGGATAGTACACATTTTTAAAAATAATTTTCAAGCAAAAAATATTGACGCCCACCTCTCCACAATTTATTTGGAAGTCTTTGGCCATTCATAGATATTCCTAGTGTGCCAAGAGCCTGCCAAGAGTACGTTTCGGCGTAGTGAACAGACATTTTCACGCCTATTGTCAAGGGTGGACCAGTTAAAAATATGTCAAGGGTTGTACTGGGCCCTGGGGTACTCTCCTAGACCCTAGACTTGCTAATGTGTATTTGCTTACTTCCTTGCCGCCTACTCCTTTTAAATATTCCTTCTCTGTTGACTCTGCTGAGTTAGGAGTGCTTTAAGGTACAAAAATTGTAAAGCCCTGGGTCCTTAGAGCTGCCCAAAGGTAGAACAAATATGTCTTGTTTGTAGAAAGAATAAAAGGTTAGTGGCTGAAGCCCTAGAGAGCAAGGACAGGAGTAGAATGAGAGGAGATCAGCAAGGTAGACAGGAGTCAGCTCAAGGAGGCAGTCACATGGGCCTTTGGAGCCAGGACAAGTAGACGGGAGTGTCTTCTAAGTGGGATGGCAAAAGGAAAATCCCCCAGGTCCCTGCTTCTCTCATTTCCCTACTGTACGTTATGGCAGCAGAAAATGAATTACCTGAGACAGAACAGTGACCAAGGGGAGTTTTTCAACATTTTATTAACAATATTTGAAAAACATTTCCAAATATATTTAAAATGTGAGTTATCAAAATAAAATATACAATGCAGAGTTAAATTTGAAATTCAGATTAACACAACATAATCTTTTACCTAAAAAAATAAAATAAAAACAAAAAAATTCTATCTGGCAAGCCTACCTGGGGGACATTTTTGACTTGAGGATGAACACAAATCCTCTAATAACTTGATTGACACCTCCCTTCATCCCCCGTGAACACACACCTTCCTGTCCCTTAGTGAAGAGTCAAATGTACACCAACATAATTGATCATAATTTATTTTTAAAGCAAATTCAAAGGTTATTCCATGTGCTGTTCATGTTTATAACAAAAATTACTTACAGTAGTCGAAAGGAAGGGGTTTGAGAGCAATAATGCATTTCCCTCTCCTGTCAAGACCAGGTATTGAAACGGAATCCCAGGGAAGTTAGCCTGATTCAGGACTGTCAATGCACAGGGGAACAGGCAAGCATGTTCTATTATCCACTACTCTTCTACTCAAGAGGCCTGCCTCCTTCTGCTTATACCATCTAAGCTCTCAGGGCTCCTGACTTCTATCTTGAGGAGAGGGCTGCTCCCAGCCTGCAGGAGAGGAAATGGGTGGACCAGAGGTCAGGGCTCCTCCCCAGTCCTGCCCCAGCTCCCACCCCTGCTGTGTAAACAGTTTCCTGGCCTCCTGAGACAGATGCTCAGCTTCTTCCTGCCTTTGACACCAGATAGGAAGACTGGCTGTACCTGGAATCTTTTGCTCCAGGGAATAATTTCTTTTGGGGTTGACTTCGGTTTTCACAGGGAGATCTTCTCTCATCATCTGGTTCTCTTTCCTTCGAAGGCCCAAGAGAGGAAGGCATGCTGTGGCATCCAGTCCTCCTTTTAGCTTTCCTGGCTCCTGGTAAGTGGGTTGCAGAGATGCCCATGGGACTTTTTTTAAAATTAAAAATTTTTTTACGAGAGGCTATATCCAGGAATTATTATTACCTTCCCTTATTACTTTTTGGTGTTCCCGTTGCAGCCAGTCCGACAGCTTCCAACTTGGCATGGAGTGGGAGGACTGTCACCAAGCAGACTGGGGAAACGGCCACGATGACTTGTGATATAGCGGAAGAAAACATCGACTATGTCCACTGGTACCTACTCAAAGAGCGGGAGGCCCCCAAACGTATTCTCTACTACTCTCCGTCTTCCGAAAAGTTTTGGTTAGACTCAGGAATCAAACAAGAGAAATACAGTGCTTATAAAGGTTCAAGGAGGAGCTACAAAATAGAAGTCCGAAATTTGGAGGGAAGTGATTCCGGTGTGTACAGTTGTGGGGCCTGGGAGAGGCACGGTGATTCAGACTTCCCCTATGCTACACTGAAAACTTTGCTCGCGGCTGCCAAGAACAGCCCTGTGCAACAGGAGACCGGCTCTGTTCCTCTCAGTTCCTGGCCCTGACTGCTTTTCTCTGTACAATGTAAAACCCAGAGCTCAAAACGTAATCTGCAGCTTTCATTCTACCCCTTTGTGAGCCAGAGGCTGCCTGCTCCCCACTCTGCTGCAGACCAAGCTAAGATCTCCAGGCCTTGCTGGAGCCGCTGGCTGATGGCCTGGTTCTTTCAGCGCTCCTAGGGGTTGGGGAAGTCCCATTCAGTCTCCTTCCTAGGCCAGGCAAGGTCACCTGGGGTTGGTCTGACCAGAGAGATGTTTAGAGAGCCTTATTGGAAGGCTTGTTGTGCTGAGTAATTTATCCAGTTATTACCTAGAGATTATGGCTGGGAACGTACTCATCCATTACTCAGCAGTATGAGAAATGATGGAATGAAGCCTTTGAACTTTATGAGGGCCTCAAGTTGATTTTTTTTCTTATTTAAAAAATCTAATGTTTCTCCCAAGATAAACAATGAAGGTACTGTTGGCATGATTGGAAATGTAGAAAACAGTGATTGTGGAAAATATGCCAACCATTGTCTTCTGTTTATATCTTCTTCTCTTCATTATTATTATTTACTTATTTTCTTTATTGTTAAAGAAACTTTAGATTCCATAAATGTTACTTATATCATCTTTTGAGGGAATCTATCCCAGCCCACAGCCAAAGCTGTTCTGATTAAAACAAGTAAATGTCTTCTCACGCCTATCCCCTAACGTAGCCACAGCCAAGTCACACGTGGACTGAAGCTATCAGATTATTATTTTTTGTCAGCAATTTAAATGGAGAAACCTGGGTGAACAATCAGATGGAGAATAGCATGTCTTTAATCATAAAGTCGATTGTAATTGGAATAGTATGCATTTGAATTGAAGAGAAAGGGTTGTGGCTGCCTAAGAGAGCCAGGCCCTTGTTTAAGATTAGGAAAGGTATCTCCACAGAGAGGAGACTGAAAACAGAGGCATTTGATGTTTGAAGGACTGTGCGTGGCTACCAGGGCAAATAGGTTTGTAGTGATCATAATTCTCGTGTTCTAATGAGTTGTGTCTGGTATAGAGAAATGCAATTGTTTTTGTGGGTGTATGTGTCTAAGTTTGTACCTGACAAACGTGCCAAATTCTATAATTAGTTCTAATTTAGTGACTCAGATTTTCATTGTATATGATTAAAGCATTTGCAAATAAGAGAAGTTTTGCTTCTTACTTGACCGTCCTGCTACACTTTATTCCCTTTTATATCCTTAATGCATAGGTTGAGACACCCAGTAGCATATTTAGTAAAAGCCATGGTAACTGGCATAAAGCCTCTAAATTTTTATACATTTGAAACAACTCTCAGAAAATGTAGTGGGAAAAATGATTTCATTCATAAGGTCATTTATATTGAAAGAATACCCTTATCAAACAATGTGCACAAGCTTTGAACATTGAAGTACACAATTTTATAGAAAGATATATTGTAGCCCTGACTAAAAGCCGAAAGACCACATTTTTAGGACGAAGAGTGGATGTCATAAGGTGTAATTGTATCCTACTCTAACTGACATGTTTAAAGTAGTTTCAATTAATATCCCCACTTTGGGGGAGGAGGCAAGGTGCTGTAATTGCTACTGCAACCCCTGTTACTATTTGCTGATAACTTCTTTTCTTAATGGAGCTTAGTAGAAGTGAAAGGTCTTGAAACAATAAAGAAAGGTTTCTTTCTTGGTAAAAGTGATCTTTAAATTTGTTTGTAACTTTAAAAATGTGTTCCATGAAATATTTGAGGTCTAAAGTATTTCTGATGATTTCTAAACAAAAGTTTATTTTGAAACCATTTCAAATGCACTGAGAAATCAACAGAAAAGTGAACAGGATTTCTGACTATTTTTTACCCAGATACACCAATTTCTAACATTTTACCCGATTTGCTTAATTTTGTTCCCTTGATTATTCTGTCAGTGTTTTCTGCCTTATATTGTTATTATTTTTTCTTTTGTATCCTCTGTTTCATTATACCTACCTACTATAGCTTCTTCACTGAATGAGTTTTAATTCAAGATGTTTGCAAAATGGTGATATCCCAGCTTTATCATTTTTTTCTCTATTCATTAATCAGCACTCTACTATTAAGGAAGAGCCTTCTCTCCCATTTACATATTTATTCAGTTCTTATCACATCTATTCATCGATTCTTATTCTATTTAATGGCTTATGATTCACTCATTCCTTCATCCGACAGACATCTAATAATTCAAATAAATAAGCCATGATTTCATTCCCCTGGAAAATTTGTGTCTGGTAAGAAAGAAGAGAGGGCAATAGAGTCACTTATGGACAGTAGGTGCTATGAGAGAGGGAAGCACAAGGTGGTGCTCCTAGAAAGCAACCGTGACTTCCTGGAGAAGGAAAACCTTCTCAAAGGAGATGATGCCTGAGTTGAGTCCCAAACAATGAACAAGAGTTAGCTTGAAAACGAGGGATATACATTCATTGTCCAGAAACTGCAAATCAATCAAGAGTACTGGGTAATAGAATTCTAGGTAGAGAGTGGCTGAAGATGAGAATGGCAGGGAGGCTGTGGCCACCATGGAGAACCTCGTACCTTAAGAACGCTGGACTTTATCCTCAGATGCAGGATATGCAGTGAAGAGTTTTCAGCAGGGAAATGACTTGATCAGATTCAGATAAGTTGGTTTAAAGGATTCAAGCAATGGATGCCTAGAAAGAACTCCTGGAGATGTGTTAAGACGGGGACACATTAATCCGGAGAATGTGTGAATACCGAAGTGGTAGAGTAGTAAGGAGGGAGCAGTAGAAGCATGAAATTGTTAGTAGACAAAATCCATAGCACTTTGATATGACACTTAGTTAGGGAGAGAATTGTGGCTGACACTCATGTTCCTGGCATGGACAATGTGGGTAGCAATGTCTAGGAGGGGAAGAAGGGAGGGATCTGAGCTGTTTATAAATTCATTTTGAGCTCAGAGCGAGGCATAATTGAAGATGTTCCATAGTCGTCTGCATTTGTAGTAAGAAACTCAGGGTAAAGTTAGGGTTAGAGAATGACATGCCATGCCCTTCCCTACCGTAGGATAATTAAAACCAAGAATGAGTTAGAAACCATTCAGGAATTGTAGGTAAAGTGAGATTTCTGGAAAACAACAACTCTTAAGGGGTGCATTTGAGAAGAATAGTCCATAAAAATAATCTGGGGGTGGTTAAATTTCTCATGAGTTAGAGAATGAAAAGCAAAGGGAAACTCAGGGCTCCAGACAGAGAAATATGTTTTTGAGAAGAGAAGTATGGTTTATTAGAGAGACAGGCATTGGAGCGAGAGGACAAGACTGAATCTTCAACAGAAGCAAACTTAAACTGCACTGGCATCTGGGAATCCTGAAGGCTGTAGAATATGGGAGTAGCTGAACAGAAGTAGGCAAATTGATAAACCAAATACTGCCCAGCTGGTTGAAGATAACCCCCCAACAGGCCCAATTACATTCTACACAGACTCTACCACCCACCGTCTGTACACAAATTCTACATTGAAAAATGGCTTGGAGCATTTACTGTGTGGTAAGACAGAGAGAAAAGAGAAGACCAAGATGATGGTATAAATTAGTGTCGACCTTCCCATTAGGCAGCCCTCCATGATCAGGTGCCATATCCTTGCCTCTTGTAAAAAACATAACTCAATTCCTTGCACACAGTAGGAGATCAATGAAGGTAATTTAATTGATGAGTCATCTCAGAGTTCTACAGGGATGGTCTGTATTGTGCGGTGTGATCTAAGGAGGAGGGTGTTATTTTATCCTCTTCACATCACGTGGGTGTGCTAATAGGTGGTGAGAAGGCAGGAGAGCCATTTTTACTCTCAATAATGATAAGTTGGGCTTGGTTGACTCCCCTCAGCTACAATGACCTGAAAATGCTTTCAGTACAAATTTCAGGCAGCCTCGAAGGAGAGCAGAGTTCATTGAGACATGATGTCACATTTCCCAGCATTAATCCTGGTTTTCCTTGGTGCTAGTAATTCTTTGTCATCCCCAAATCCTTTTAAAAGGTATTCTCTATTTTTGTCATTTCAATTTTAATTCTAAGTTTTTCATTTATTTACTCTAATTATTTTGTAAACTTTCAGCTTCTGTATATGATGCAGGTATTCTAGAGCAACCGCAACTTTTCAGTACTAAACAGCTTTCAAAAACAGCACGTCTGAATTGTGTGGTATGTGGGATAACAATTTCTGCAATATCCATACATTGGTGTCAAGAAAGATCTGGTCAGACCATGCAACACCTGCTATTTGTTTTATCTGACAATACCATTAAAATGGAATTAGGGTGACTGGTGGGAAGATGGCATCAGACTAACAGGTAGAGCTCAATACTCTCAGAAAATAAATAGAGAAATAGCCAAAGGGATCTGCTTTGGGAATCAGTAGATCAGGATAGTGCTATACAACTCCCAAGAGGGTGAGGGACAGAGACAGGAAGAAGCCAAAACAAGAAACATGAGTTACCATACCCCCATGGTTGCTGGGAAGAACTCCCCTCCTGCACCCCCAAGATATTAAGCTGGGGTACACCCCTTGGTCACTATAGCTGCCTGAGAATGTAATAGATATCTTCCTCCCTGTCAGCGGTTTCAAGGGAAAGGGGAGGGGTGTCTTTTCTTCAGTGAATTCGCCAACAGACCTCTGCTTTAAATCTCGGCTCTGGATGTTCAACACAGGAACAAAGGAAAGCCCAGACTGAAATATGGAATCACCACGTGTTGGCTAGTCTGGAACTTGTATGGACAAAAACTGATAATGGTACTTTCTGTACCCTTTGCCTAGGAGAAAGTCTGCCCCCCATTAGTGAGTCCCTGGTGCTATTTTGATAATTTAAGCCAGGTAATTTTAAAGACTTAGAATAACTTGAACTTAATATCAAAGAAGACCTGTGGGTGGGTGGGAATAGACAAGAGAGAGAAATTAGCCATCAAAGCAAAATTCAGCAATTCAAAAGCCTAGAAATCATTGAAAAATTAAAAGTCATACTAGGAAAGACATGGCCCAGAAAAGAAATTAACCAAATATCCTGAAGAGTTACAGGATTTAATACAATCAGTGATAATCATGCAACTTTCTGAAATCAATTCAAACAGTTTAAAGAAAATATGACTGAAAAATAAAGCATATTAAGATGACACTAGGTAAGCATAAAGAACTATGTGAAAGCCTACAAAGAAAAGTAACAGACCCTCTGGGAATGAAAGACATGATGAATGAGAAGAAAAATAACTTAGAGGCACATAAGAATATTTGAGGAAATAAAGAATGAAAATTTCCCAACCCTTATGAAAGGCATAAATATAAATATCCAAGAAGAACAATGCATCCCAAACAGAATAAATCCAAACAAACCTACCCTGAGACACATACTATTCAGAATAACAAATATCATAGATAAAGAGAAGATTCTGAAAACAAGAGAAAAGGAAAGCATCACATAAAGGGAAAATCCATAACATTAAGTGCCAACCTCTCATCAGAAACCATGGCGGCAAGAAGTAAGTGGTATGATGTATTTAAGTTATTGAAGGAGATAAACTCCCAGTCCAGAATTGTGTATTTGGTAAAACTGTCCTTTAAAAATGAGGGGGAGTTCAAAG
Organism: Dasypus novemcinctus; assembly: GCF_030445035.2. Taxonomy (NCBI): domain Eukaryota; kingdom Metazoa; phylum Chordata; class Mammalia; order Cingulata; family Dasypodidae; genus Dasypus; species Dasypus novemcinctus. Next base: position 20,212,874 of record NC_080677.1, read on the forward strand.
TTTTCACAGACAAACAAAATCTGGTAACATATGTTACCAAAAGACCAGAATTACAAGAGATACTAAAGGTAGTGCTGCAGCCTGAAAGGAAAAAACAAGGGAGATTGGAAAAGAGGATAGAAATGATGAGTATTAGTATGGTAAACCAAAGGATGAGAAGTCAGACAATAGAATATATGACAACAGAGATCCAAAGGAAAAAATGGATGAAGTAAGTAATGCCTTTTCAGTAAGTTGGTTCTTTGAGAAGATCAACAGAATAGATAAATCCTTAGCAAGACTGACAAAGAAAAACAGAGATGGGAATAGACATCGCAGAAGACAATTTGAAGTGGACAAGACACTCACAATGTCTACCTCTACCCTCACCATTCACAATGTAGAGAAACAATACTTTGCTTCCTGGCATGGACAAAGTAGCTAACAACTAGAGATATGTCCTTCAATAAATGTTCCTTGGTTCTTTATTGATCATTTTGAATTGGGAAATCACAGTTACTGCCAGTGTAATTTTTTTTTCTTAAAGATTTATTTATTTATTTCTCTCCCCTTCCCCACCGCCCTCTTCCCCAGTTGTCTGTTCTCTGTGTCTATTTGCTGCGTGTTCTTTCTTTGTCCGCTTCTGTTGTTGTCAGCGACACATGAATCTGTGTCTCTTTTTATTGCGTCATCATGTTGTATCAGCTCTCTGTGTGGGCGGCGCCATTCCTGGGCAGGCTGCACCTTCTTTTGCGCTGGTCTGCTCTCCTTATGGGGCCCACTCCTTGGGCGTGGGGCTCCCCTACACCGGGACACCCCTGCATGGCAGGGCACTCTGTGCGCGCATCAGCACTGCGCATGGGCCAGCTCCACATGGGTCAAGGAGGCCAGGGGTTTGAACCGCGGACCTCCCATATGGTAGACGGACGCCCTAACCACTGGGCCAAGTCTGCTTCCCTGCCAGTGTAATTTTATGCAGCTTCTTGGAAACAGGTTCATGTAGTAACTCTCCTCGTACTTTCCAAATTCTGTATATTTTCAGAAAGGAGGCTTTGCATAAGTTCATACACATGATCAGCCTCATCTTTTCAGGAATGCACTCTCTCCCCAACAGTCTTTCTAGAACCCCCATGTTTTATTCATTAATGTCAAACTCCCTCACACCATTTTATTTTCTGCCAAGATATGTACGTTATCCTGGGAGTACTTTTATGCTAGTCCATTGACATTATGCCAGTTTCTTCTGGTCCACTTATTTTCCATGATAAAAAAAATGGATCTTAGATTAAATGCCATTTATTTTCCCACGATTAAAATATACCTTACCACAAGGAGGACAGACTGCAATGATATATACTGACTGTGTTCCCTGGAGTGGTGGTATGTGGTTTTGTAAAAATACTTATAAGGACCACTACTAAGTATTTCCAAGAACATTAATGGCATCTTAACCCTCTAACTTTGAGTTCATTTTAGCCTGTGAAAGGTGAAGAGATGAAGAGAGGGAGAAATTGCTCCAGTGGGTTTATTATATAGAGAGGGTGGTTATTCCCGCCTGTCCCTATTCATTCCTGGACATAAATATTCTCACTATGGAATAGATGAGCAATATATTGGCCCCTTGCATGGATTTGTCCAACCCAGGTCACCTACAACCCCAAACTCACTCTCCTTCCATGTCCCAGTCTCCTGAAAATATTTCACATTGGCCTTTCCCAAATAGCAACTGGAAGATACACAGTCCATTATGACAAAACATAGGTGCAGGGGAAGAACAGAGAAATTTGAGAATCCAATAGTTAGGTTCACTTATGCTGTAAATTACATGGGAGATTGTTGGGTATGTGGTTGAAACTATAATGATGAGAAAACTCTGTAGAAAATATAATAAGGAAGGGGTACCTGTTTAAGGTGCTTAATGGCGGGCATCTGGCACAGGGGCAGTCTTCTAGGGGGTGTGCTCATCTTGTGTGTTTTATCATTGGTTGGAGACCCTTACAATGAGTGGGAAGGTGTACTTCCATCCTGGGAATTCCTGATGTTCTTAAACATAGGGAATTGTTTCTCTTGAGAGAATTGGTGCCTCCCAGTGGGGGAGGACAGTCTAGTCTGTCAAGCCATCAGCATTGTTGCAAGTATGTGTGAATCTGGTCCTTCAAGCATTGAAGTTTGTTTGTCACTGTGGGCCATGAGGGGAAGGGGAGAGAGGAATAGAATATGTGGAAGCAGGGTAACTGGGGGGCAATGGAAGTGTTCCAAAAGTTCATGCAATGATGGATATAGAACAGGTTAAATTTCACTATGTTAAAAGTCTATAGGCTAAAATGTAAACCATAATGTAACTAAAAATTTAGAAAATTGTAGAGTCTAAAATATAAATCATAATGAAAACCAAAATGGAATAATGTTTGATAGCTATGTTTCAATATCTTTACATCAGCTGCATCAAATATAATATGATTATGTAAAAAGATCATTGCTGGGGATGGGGGAAAAAGGTTTGATGTTGGATATATGGGAGTCCCCTATATTGTAAAGACTCCTATATTGTATTGTATACTGTGATCTAAAACTGTTTTGAAGACAAAATTAAAAATAAAAAGGATGTAGACAATGAGGAAGAAATGAAAGAAATTGCCTTGACATTGTACATATAGGGCAAGACCTATTGCAGTGATGAAAGACAAAAAGTTAAAAGCAAATTTTTATATTTTTCATTTTTTAATGCCCTAATTTATTTTTTTACTTTATTTTAGTTTTTCTAAATTAGTATGTATTCTATTTCTAATCTTTAAACCTATCATTACTTTTTCATTTTCCTACTAATTGAATTTGGCAATGTATTAGGCTTCATTTTTAAGAATTTGACAGAAGGGAGGATCACTGGTGTAGGGTGTTATTGATGGGGGACACATGGCAGGGAGGAAGTTCTTCAGGGTGTATACATAAGGTATATAAATGTTCGGATATTTGTTGGGTATTTTCATAGTAGTTACACTTACAGATGACAACTGAGGTAGTGCTGAGTTCCTAGCCAGTGGGTCTCTGTCAATCCCTCAAAGGAACAGCAACAATCTCCCAAATGCAAGGGCAAAGACCAGCGAAGAATGGTAGTCCAATGACCACCTTTGGTACTGACAACTATGATTTTGAGCCTGTGTGCTTGAAATTTCAACTAGGCCTAGAGCTGCAGGGTGCCTAAGATTACTTCCTGATAGCCTCCATGTTACTCAAAGGTGGCCACTCTCTAAGCCAAACTCAGCATGTAAATGCATTACCTCCCCCCCCACCCCCCAGCATGAGACATGACTCCCGGAATAAGCCTCCCTGGCACTGAGGGGTTACTACCAATCACTAACTGGTGATGCAACTAGAAAAAGACTTTGAATAAAAGGGGGATAATGGTAAAGACAAATGAGTTTATATGGCTAAAGTCTTCAAAAAAGAGTTTGGCAGGTCATCAGCGAGCTCGCGCTTATTCACATCTCAGTAGGATCCCAGAGACAGCCAAAGTAGATACAGCCCCAGGGCTATGGAGACACACAGGTTCTATGTCATGTCAGATGGCTCTGGATTTCAGTGCTTTTTCAGTAGGCCCTACTTTGTAATTAGTGTTCCTGAGTATGATGAAGTTGGAATCAGATGTGGCCTTGCTACACATGTCTCTTCTGTCACTTTTACTGAACCTGTGGTTGACACTGGGGTTGGTGTATACTCAGGAGATTTGAATGTCTGGACTGTCTATGTGTCAGTTGGGCCCTGAGCCTCAGCAGAGTTGCCACTCCTACTCTCTGGTTCATTGGACTTACCCAGGTCAGCTAACTGGGAGGTGAGGATAGTCAACCACCACACCGCGGAGTCAGGAGTGCCTACAACTGCAAGGAGGAGAATTGCATCCATCAACCATGTAGGATCTAAGCTCCTTCTCAATTTAGAGGTGGAGTAGACATCACCATCCCAGGGTCCAAAGGATGGAGGAATAACATATGGATTAGAGTTTACTTACTGATATTCTACTATAGAATTATTGTGACTCTAGCAATTGCAGAAACTGTATCATTGATGTGGAAGCAGTGGCCACAGTAGTTGCTGAGGGCAGGGAGAGGGAAGAAGATATGTGATGTGGGGGCTTTTTGGGACTTGTAATTTTCCTAAATGATATTGCAGGGACAGATGCTGGACATTATATATCCTGACATAACCCACTGGATGTACTGGAGGAGAGTGTAAGCTACAATGTAAACTATAATCCATGTGGTGCAGCAGTGCTCCAAAATGTAGTCACCAAATGCAATGAATGTACCACAATGATGAAAGAGGTTGTTGATGTGGGAGAAGTGGGGTTGGGTGTGGGGTGTATGGGAATCTCTTTTATTTTTTCAATGTAATGTTTTTGTAATCTATGTATCTTTTTTAAAAAAGCAATTAAATTTAAAAAATTTAGAAATTATATATTAAAAAACAAAAAAGATCCTAAACAAAAAAGTCTCCTGTCCCAGACTGTTGAGAAATTTAATTCAGAACCAAAAATTTAAAAACTGGAACAAGGAAAGTAGATATGGCTGAAGTGATTGCACTCCCATCTATCTTAAGGGGATCTAGGGTTCAATTCCCAGGGCATCTTGGTGAAAGCAAGCTGGCCATGTGGCGAGCTGGCCCGAGTAGAGAGCTGTCCCACATGAAGAGCTGACCTGTGCAGGAGTGCTGGCACATGCAGGAGTGCTGACCCACATAGAGTGCTGGCCAGCATAGAGAATTGATACAGCAAAAGATGCAACAAAAATAGGCACAGAAGAGAGACAATAAGAAATGCAACAGAACAGGGACCTGAGGTAGCACAAGAGAGAGTACCTCTCTTCCACTCCAGAAGGTTCCAGGATAGGTTTCCCGTGTCACCTAAAGAGAAGACAAGCAATCACAGAAGAATACACAGTAAATGGACGCAAAGAGCAGAGAATGAGCATGCACACACACACACAAAACAAAGGGGAGAAATAAATAAATAAATCTTTTAAAAAAAATAAATATTGGAACTAAAAAAAAATTCATAAAAGCAACTTGGGAGTAAGAATAAGATTTTATCATTTGGTCCATTTTGCTTTTCACAAAGCCCCCAAGAGCCCATCTCTAACAGAACAGGATGTACTGCTTTTCCTTCACCAACCAAACAGGAAATCAGAGAAAGGTAACTATTAAAATTGTGCTGCTAACTGTGGTCCAGTGTTTTCATTAGGGTTCACTGTTTGTACGGAACAGTCATACGGTGTTTTGATTATTGTTTTTTTAAAATTTTGTTCTAGCAACATAAAAAAGGCCACCTAAAATAAAAGGAGCCACCCAAAATAGTCTCTTTTCATTATTCAGATATATATTTTGGTGGAGTTGAATACATTCACAGAAGTTGTGTTACCATCACCAATATATATAACCCAAAGTTTTCCTTCTCACATTTTACCTCTCTTGTCTTTATGATATATGTGCCCATGCAGGATACACATCTTCTCAGTTCAGTGACTCTGAGATTCATTTTCCCCATTGAAGGGGTATAATAAAAGTTCTTACCTAATAGAGTTTGGAAACATACTAAGGATTCACATATGTAAAGGTTTTAAGAGTTTAATAAACATTGGTGCTTGCTATTATAATTTGTGAAATGGGCCCTGTGTAAGGAGGGCATAGCTCAGATGTAGACTGAGCCTCTCTGATGAGTTTCCCTCCCAGGAGCCTCTTGAGCTCATAGAGACAAGACTCAGCCTGGCTGAGATGCCACAGGCTGCTCTGCTTCCCATCAGGCTGCCCAGGGGGAGCTCTCATGGGCCAAGAACATAGTGGGTGCCAGATCCTGAGCTGTACATGCTTTTCTGACAAGATATATCATCTCCTTTTTCAGATAAGGAAACTGGGACAAGGAGAAACTATGAAGCATCCACCATCACACCAACATGGCTTTTAGTAATAAAAGGATGTGAAGTTTAGTTTGACTGTCCTTAAAACTCATGCTTTTCATACCACAGGGAATACCCACTTTGTCATACAGCTTGGTTGTTACAGTAAGAAGGATTAGTAAAATAGCTTCTGTAATCAAGTTTTCTAACACTGACAGGTTCTATTTTGGGAAAATATCCAATTTGATGTGATGATTACTTAGCAAAGACCCTTGTTAAGGTTGTTAGAGGCAAAGGACGACAACCAAGAAAAAGATAGAGAATCTGAGGAAGTGGACTTGGCCCGGTGGTGAGGGCGTCCGTCTACCACATGGGAGGTCCCCGTTTCCAAACTCGGGCCTCCTGACCCGTGTGGAACTGGCTCACATGCAGTGATGATGCATGCAAGGAGCACCCTGCCACGCAGGGGTTTCCCCCGTGTAGGGGAGGCCCACGCACAAGAAGTGTGCCCCGTAAGGAGAGCTGCCCAGCACAAAAGAAAGTGCAGCCTGCCCAGGAATAGTGCTGCACACAAGGCGAGCTGACACAACAAGATGACGCAACAAAAAGAGACACAGATTCCCATGCCGCTGAAAAGAACAGAAGCAAAGAAGAACACGCAGCTTAGGAAAAAAAAAAGAATCTGTCTACTCCTCTTTAATCCTTAATCTGAAATTGACAGAATATTAATAATTGGGCAATTATAGTATTATTGGAGTAAGATAATAAGTATCTTTCCCAAATGGAACAACCTCAGTGATGACACTTATCTGCTCATTGCCTCCTGAGGTCACAGCCGTCTGATAATTTGGACTAACTCTCAGGCTGAAATCAATGAAATATCCTTTTTTTTTTTTTTTAAAACAAAACAAAACATTAAATAGTGTTTATGAAATAAAATGGGAGACTGTACTTAAAGCTTCTGAGAGTTAACAAGATAGTAAGTCTGAACAATTACCTCATTAAAGGGGATGATTATTTTGTTGTCACACAGATGTGGGTAAAGCATCCATGTGCTACTGACCAATTAGCAACCTCAGAAACGAGTGGCCTAGAGGAAGGGCCCTAAGCCCCCCTTCCCTCTGCTAACACCGTAAGAGGCTCCCCACTCCTGAGCCTGACCTGGCACCTCCTGCTCTAGGTTCCCTAACTTTCTGACCTTCTCCTTGGCATAGCCTGGATTGATGGGATATTTCGGCCTCTCTTGACTCATGGAATGTGAGTTTGTTTCTAGGCTTCTCTGACTGGTTGATGGATCTAAAAGAAGTTAATGTTTTTATCTTGATCTTTATATTTTTGTTGTTAATGTTATTCTTTGGTTTATAGTTGAACTTGGAGACCTGAACTCAAAGTCAACTGAAAATATTCATTTCAATAGCAGAAACTAAGCATATACTGCTACTATAGGAATCCAGATATAACTTTTCATTTATGCACAGTTATTGACAAACACCCAGGGAGGTTTTTGAACATCTGACAGTTACTTGACAAAAACTCTTGCTCAAGGTTTGCTAGAAGCATAGAACTACAACCATGAGGTACGCAAAGATTATTTAGGCCTTAATATAAAATTCACAGAAAAACAAGTGCCGGAACCTGCAGTTTAATTGGAGCCAAGATAATGTGCCCACACATTCCTTAACATATTTTGACCACATCCTTCCTAGCATGGAGCAACAGCTGTCAGAGCCCTGGCTTCAGTCTTGGCTTGTCCTAAGCCTCAGATAGCAGCACTTCCTGTGCTTTTCAGCTTGACACCTTAGTATTAGAGAAATCGAAAAAGAATTTTGATGGCTATCAGTAGTACTGACACAATGAATCAGTAACTGTGCCCCCATATGTCTGTTTGACAATATTTCCTACTGAAAATAGAGTTTCCATTTAGAGAAGGCAAAGTTCAACATGCATTTTACAGAGATTCCCAGGGTTGTGAAAGCTCAGGCTTAAGGTGCTGGGGATGAACAAAATTGTATTTGTCTTCATTTAGCTCCTATGGGCTGTCATATAATGTCCAAGATACTCTCTATATTAAGAATCTCATATTTGATCCTGTAACATAGGTGTAATTAACCTTAGTTCATGGAAGAAAGAACTGTTGCTTAGGGAGGGGCAGTAACTTGAACAAACAGTCCCTGCTATTTCAATTGCACTATTGGGCTGCTTTGAATATCTTTTGTGATTATTAACTTTATAAGAATATATTGAGGCATTTGTGGGTAATATGGGCCAGCTCAGACCTACTGTCCAGTCCAAACCAGCCTAGTAGAGCCACGTCAGTACAAAATAAGCAGCCAGTCACTAAAGGGACAACCATCACTTAAGGGTAAGTGACTTTGAGCTCACATCTCCATGAGTTCCCTTTCTTGATATCATGCCCTAGGACTCTTCTCCCTAGTGGTGGAGAAAGATGACTGGCTAAGTTAGCTACGTATCTTCTCTTCCTTATAAACCTGCTTCAGGAGGAAACATCATGGTTGATATACATGTAGAGGTGATGACAACACCCCAAAGTTCCAACTTGAAGTAAATCATCAAAATACTAATGAGTACAATGTTTTGGAAATATGCAGCCAACATATTTTTATTTTCTGCATAACTCATGCCACCTGTAGTCTTTCCTCTATTAAAGCTAAACCATGAAATTTACCATCCATGGAAGGACGTGGCTGTGTTCAGAAGCTCACTATTTGAGTTAATCTTGAGATGGTAAGCTTTAAAGACAGATTTAGTTGAAAAAGAAAGTGTTACTTAAATCACTTAGTTGTACGTCAAAAAACAGTCCTGGAAAATTAGAAAAAGAAAGTTTTACTAGATGTGTTAGATTCTGGTAACTTGGGGTATGATGTCAGTGAGTTTAGCATCCATCCAGAGAAGACAGAGTAGTCCTTCAGGGTGGCATGTTGGGGATGACCTGTAGAACAGTAAGATCTCTTTTCCAAGTGGCGAGCCCTAGGGTAATTTGTGGAACTTGATAACTGCATTTATGATATTTACATAACTCAAAATCCTTGTTCTAGGAAATGTGCATGGCAGTATTGGGTTATCCACATACACGATATACTCAATCTATAGAAACTGGTTTGACAAATTGAGAGATTAGATAGCTTGCTAGCTACTAAACACAATGATATGGCCTTTAGAATCAAACTTGGAAGTGCTTTTGTGGATGACTACGAATCATGAAAATTCATATTGAATAACTAAACCTTATTTTAAAAATTAACTACACCTTACATGATAAGCTTGTGTCTATACGTCATATGCTCCCATAAAATCACATATACAAAAAAGAAATGATAATGAATTAGATCAGAACTCCAAATCTTTTTACTCCCTACTCACAACCTCCTCTTACCTATTAAGTAGGTCTGAATTTATATAAACCTAATTCCTTGTGTGCTTTTTTTCAAAATTTAAAACCCTTGATTACAGTACATATTTCATTTGAATTAGCCCTTATTTATTTCACCAAATTGCCCCTCTTTTCAGTAAAAAACAAAAATATTGTAGAGATGGAACTGTACAGATTCTTCCAGCTTCTATACACCTTCCTAATCTTGACCATCTGGAACAGTTATCCTTACAGGAAACACCCTCACAATATTCCCTGCCTGCGTACAGAATTATACAACCCACCCAGGCTCAGACTTTCTCTTCCTCCAAAACAGTGATCTTCAAAAGTAACACAAGTATCTCTGGGAATATCCAAAACTTTCCAATAGATACATTTTAATGGTATTAGTTTTTAATCTCAAACTTGGATTTGTTGTCTGAGTTCTCTTTCCTCACCTTCTTTTTCACAGTTAAATTCTTCCATTTCTCAACCATCCAGATGTTAACACTCTGCCCAGTAGTGTAAAACACTTTTAGGGCACCAAACAAAGGGATAATTCAAAATATTGGCAAGGTATTGAGAATAATTACTCTACTGACTAGGTAATGACCTCCAATAAATCAGATAGACTCCAATGCTTTGTTTTCAACAAAATTAAAGGAATACCTAATCAATTTGTGAACCCATAGGTAATGTAAAAATGTTTGGTTGATAAATCTTCATATTAAATTTTTTTTTTAGAGTGAGAGTCCTCTGATTTCACCCTTGTTTATTTATTTATCCCCCTTCCTGCTGCTTGCTGGCTGTCTGCTCTCTATGTCCATTTGCTGCACATTCTTCTGTGTCTTCTTGTCTGCCTTTTGTTGCATCATCTTGCTGCACCAGCTCTGAGTGGGCGTGGCCCATCAGATGTCCACTGGCATAGACCATCAGATGTCCACTGGCATAGACCAGCTTGCTTACACAAGGAGGCCTTGGGAAGCAAACTCAGGGTCTCCTCTTTGTTAAATGGGAGCCCAATCAGTTGAACCACATCCATTTCCCTTCATATTAATTTTTGATATATAACAAAGGCAAAGAATTCAGTGACATTTATATAGTAAAAGTCCTTCCATTCTCATTTACCCATGTATGTGAACATTATCTATCAGCACTTACATTTATAATGATGTAAGGCCAGTCCTATTTATCTACCGAAGTGTATTATTAGTTATCTACATTTGCAAGACAAGTTATCACAAACTTAGTACCCCTTTTAGGATAATCTTCCTTTTTGATTCATTTAAAATTGACTGATTAGGGAACTTAAATACATCTCTGTTAGAGTTTTGCAATAATTTACAAGCTGTACCTCAGTTTCCCCTGATATGCATTGGGAGAAAAGGTAAACCCCCTCCCCCATGTGGCACTTTCCCACGAGTTAAACAAAGGAACTCCATAGAGTCAGGAGTGAAGGAGATAGAGATCTTCACCATCTGCCTATCAAAGGGAGATGGAGCTCTTTACTACCTCTACCTGCATATCAGAGGGAGAGGAGACAGAAAACTTCACTATTTACAAACCCTTTAAAACCTTACAGATCAAAAGAAACACATGCACCTGCAGCATTCCAAGAAGCCATAGACTCCCTCAACCCCCTCCCACTACCTCACTCAGACCCTCAACCCCCCTGCCACTGTCATTTCCCCACCTAGGAAAGTTCTATATAAATTCAAATTCAAGTCCCCCCCCTTCCAGGAGTGGGCTGAAGTCTCTCTTCAGACCCCCGCCATGCTGGTGGGGGGACTGAAGTCTGTTCTTCAGACCCATTCTGCTGGGAGAGCTTCTCAATAAATAAATTCTTTCCTTATGGTCAATCAGTCTCCGTGTCCTGGTAAGAGCCCTATTTTCTCCAACAATCTCCAAATCTTCCTTCCCCTTGACCATATAATGTAAAATAATCATGGGAGTGACAATTGATTGCCTTTGCCTTATTTTACTGACTAGTAACAAGTTACAGTGCCCATGAACATTTTAAGGGAGGGTATCAAATGACAGTATGGATGGTGGGGCAGGAAGCATGAGTCCATCTCTAAAGTTATGCCTACCTTACCAAGAAAAAAGGAACATATATGTCCATGTAAGCCTTGTACACAATTGTTCATGGTGGCATTACTATAATCACTCAAACCTGGAAACAATCCAAAATCCTTCAAGTACTGAATGGATAAACAGAAAGTGGTATGCCTATACAATGGAGTATTATTAAGCAATTAAAAGGAACAAACTATTGAAATGTGTTACAACCTGGAGAGGCCTCAAATATGTTATGGTAAATTAAATATTACATATTGTGTGATTCCAATTATATCCATCCTTCCATGTATATGACATGTCCAGAAAAGGAAATTCCAATGAAATAAATCAGATTAGTAGTTGCCTAGGGCTGGACAGGAAGTAGTTACTAACTACGAAGCAGCGTGAGGAACTTTTACGGTTATGGAAATACTCTAAAAGTGGATTGTGATGATGTTTGCATAAATTTACTTAAAATGATGTGTTTGCTTGCAAAGTTGTATAACTTTACTAAAAATCATTGACTTGTATATTTTAAATGGGTGAATAATACGCTATGTAAATTATACTTTCATGTGTTAGTCAGCCAAAGAAGTGCTGATACAAACTACCAGAAATCTGTAGGCTTTTATAAAAGGTATTTATTTGAGGTAGAAGCTTACAATGTCCAGGCCATAAAGTGTACGTTACTTCCTTCTCCAAAGTCTGTTGTCATGTCTTAGAGCAAGATGGCTGCCTAAGTCTGCTATGGGGCACAGTTCTGCTTCCTCTTAAGGCTCTGTGGTTCCAGCTTCTTCCAATATCAGCCAAAGGCTGGGATAAGTCTCATCTCTCTCCAGGGACTCATGTCATCTGGGATCAGCTGTTCTGCTCTCTTTATAGAGCCAGGTGTAAACTCTCAAGGGAACTTCATCTCTCTTCTCAGGGCCTCTGCCATGTCCAAAGGAGCCTTCTCTCTTTCCTCAAGTATCTGTTTCTCCACATATTAACTTCCCAGGACTCTAGCATTAAAACTCCAACTGTAACTACTATGAAAATATCCAACATCTATCAGAACATTTATATGTCCCCTACATACATGCCCTGGAGAACTCCCTCCCACCCATAAGGTGGAGTGGACATCATCATCCAGAGTCCACAGAATGGAGGAATTAAATATGGATTAGAGTGGACTTGCTGATATTCCACTATAAAACTATTGTGACTAGTAATTGAAGAAATTGTAGCACTGGGATGGAGAAAGTGGCCACAGTAGTTGCTGATAGCAGGGAGAAGGAAGAAGATATGTGATTTGGGGGCATTTTTGGTATGTTGAGTTGTCCTAAACAATATTGCAGGGTCAGATGCTGGACTTTATATATATATGCCATAACCCACTGAATGTACGGGGGGAGAGTGTGATCTACAGGGTAAACCCTCACCCATGTGATGGAGCAGTGCTTCAAAATGTGTTCACCGAGTGCGATGAGTGTGCCACAATGATGAGGGAGGTTGTTGGTGTGGGAGGAGTGAGGTGGGGAAGGTATACCTGAACCTCTTATATTTTGTAATATGGCATTTTTTGTGATGTATACATCATCAAAAAAAATAAAATTTACAAAAATGATTGGAATGGGTTATATGGGAACCTCTTATGTTTATTAATATAATGTTCTTTGTGATCTATTAACTTTAACAAAAAAAAGTGTAAAAAAATTAAAAAAACAAACCAAAAAAAAAACTCCAATTAACCCAACTTTCATATTGTTTTCTCTGGGTGTCCCCACCCACCAAGGGTATTTAATGCTCAAAATCCTATTGATATGGTCCAAGCAAAGCCTTAATCATAAATTAATCAAGTAAAAGTGAAAACTCTGAATCCAATACAAGCTAACATTCCCAAAGGAAACACACCAGTTCACAAACATAATCCAGTATATAGTTTTGGAATTCATAAACAATGTCAAACTGTTATACTCAATAAAGCTGTTAAAATAATAAGGCCAGGATGTTTGCTGTTATTCCTACTATTTAAAATTGTTCAGAAGTCTAGCTAGTATATGTAGACAAGGAAAAATAATACATATGACAATTAGAGTATAGAAACATATTACATTAGGATAAACCTATGGTGAAAATGGAGTGGAAATATACATTCAATGACCAAAATGGACAATAAAAAAATTTCTTACTGTTGAGGAAGAACTAATTTATAAATGTAATGGATGACAACTATGAAATCAATATGGCATCTAGATTCCATTGGTTATGTTTAAAGAGTGATAGAATGTTTGTCTTTTGATTTATCAGTATTTACTATATAGTATGACTTGCATTCTTTGTGTCTTTTAAATTAAAACTAAGTTTGATTTACCAACCTAACATATGAAAGAGTACACATTTTAAAAAATATTTTTCAAGCAAAAATATTTGAAGTGCACCTCTCTATAACAGTCTTTGGAAATCTTTGGTCATTTGTAGATGTTCCTAGTCTGCAAAGAGACTGCCAAGAATTCATTTTAGGATAGTGAAAAAACACTTTCAAACCTATCATCAGGGGTGGACCAGATAAAAATATTTGTCAGTAGAATAGAACAAAAGGGTAGGGGCTGTATTCGTAGAAAGCATAGACAAGAGTAGAGTATGAAGAAGTTGGCAATTGGGGGGCTCTGTCATGGTCCCTAGGGGAGCATCTGCAGTCCCCTGGGTGCAACGGCAAGGACCAGGAAGGAATGAGAGTCCAACAGTGAACCCCTGATACTAATGACTATACACCTGAAATAAGAACAAGGCCTAGAGCAGCACTGGGCCTAAGAGTTCCCTCCTGACAGCCTCCGTGTTACTCAAATGTGGCCAGTCTCGAAGCCAAACTCAGCATGTAAATGCACTGCCTTCCCCCCAGCATGGGACATGACACCCGGGGATGAGCCTCCCTGGCGCCGAGGGATCACTACCAAGTACCAGCTGATGACGTAACTAGAAAATGACCTTGAATAAAAAATTCAACGCGGACCAGCAGAATATCCCTGTCTACATATAATAACAGGAGTTAAAAATGCTTTTTGACCTAAATTAAGGGGGAAATGGAAAGGACAAATGAGTTTATATGGCTATGAGTCTCTAAAAAAGAGTCTGGAGATTGTCAGAGGATTGCCCTTATGCACACCTGAGCAGAGTCTCAGAGACAGATAAAGTAGATAAAACCCCAGGTATTGGTTCTTTTGAGGGCTAAAGAGACCCACAGGCTCTATGGTCATGGCAGATGGAGTTCACCGCCATGTCAGTTGGCCCTTCTTTGGAGTTGGTGTTTCTGCATGATGGAGCTGGACTCAGATGTGATCTCTTTTCACAAGCCTTTCCTGTTACTTTACTGGAATTGTAATTGGTGCTGGGGTTTAAGATATATCTAGGGGATCTGAATCTTTGGACTGACAGTGTGATGGCCAGGCCCTGAGCCTCAACAGACTTCAGCTCCTACACTCTGGTTTATTGGACTTACCCCACTCAGCTAACATGGAGTTGAAGAATGTCAACCACCACATCATGGAGTCAAGAGTGCCTATAACTGAAAGCAAGAGGATTGCATCCAGTATCCATGTGGAATCTAAGCCGCCTCTTGACATAGATATGGAATGGACACAACCAATCCAAGGTCCACAGGAAGGAGGAATACAGTAAGGATTAGAGTGGACTTACTGATACTCTGTTCATGAACTATTGTGGTTAGTAATTGAGAAAATGTGGCATTGGTGTGGAAAAAGTGGCCATGGTGGTTGCTGGGTGCGGGGAATGGGAGGAAGAGATGAGATGTGGAGGCATTTTTGGGACTTGGAGTTGTCCTGAGTGGTGCTGCAGGGACAATTACCGGACATTGTAGATCCTCCCATGGTCCACTGGATGGAACGTGGGAGAGTATGGGCTATGATGTGGACCATTGACCATGAGGTGCAGCAATGCCCAGAGATATACTCACCAAATGCAATGGATGAGTCATGATGATGGGGGAAAGTGTTGCTGTGGGGGGAGTGGTGAGGTGGGGGCAGTGGAGGTGAATGGGGTCTTCATATTTTTTGAATGTAATATTTTTAAAAAATGAATTAAAAAAAAAAAGTCGGCAAGGTAGACAAAAGACTGGAGTGTAATCTAAGTGGAATGGAAACCCACTGGAGTGTTTGAAACTTGAGGACTTTATAATCATAGGTAAGTATACATTTATTTAATATATTCATTTAATAAGAATAAATATGCATATGATTCAAGTATAATTTGATGCTATGTGGAGAATGGCATTGGAAGTAACAATGGATTTAAGGAGACCAGATAGGAGGTTATCCAAACAACTCATGTGGGCTAGGATTAGAGCAGTAGAAATAGAAAGGTGAGGGCATTCTGGGTATATTTGGTGGGTAGAGGTAATAGGGCTTACCCGTGTTTTACACGCTGTAAATGAGACTTTGGTTTAAGCCACTGATTTGAAGTTGGTGCCAGTTACCGAGAAAAAAAGTTGGGGGAGAAAATACAGGTTGTGGGGATTTGGTGAGAAAGCAGGATTAGAATTAATAATTTTGCCTTCTTATTATTAGACATCCAAGATTAGCAATACTTAGCTATAATGTATTGGTACAGCTATCTTTGTTATTACCATTGTTCTTGGTATTTTCAAGGTGTGTGCCGGCTGGGATCTCACAATGTCACAGAGTCAGAAGAGACCAGTAAGGAAACTTCCAATGCCATCCCTTGTCTCCTTTCATGCTCATCCAACCACATCAGGCTCTTCTATGCTCTTAAATACAGATTCTTAGGCTGTTGTAACAGGAAGGGGCCTTACGATATATTAAGCCCAATGGCCACTTAGGTAAGGAAGCTTGGGCCCAGAGATGGCAGGCGACTTATCCAAAACAATTAACCACAGAGTTAGGACTATACTTCTGCATTTCAGATTCCTACTCTAATGTATCTTCCTGTCTCTTGTGGTCAGAGCTGAATGTCATTTAGCAAAATATATTTCTTTCAATGAGGCCTTGCTTCATAACTGATGCCCACAGAACCCAGATATTATAATTACGTGGCAATACCACTATTGGAAAATGGATGAAAGTCTTCAAACTTTTATACACTTTCAAACTCCATACACTTCCGTGTTGCTTTCCCATGTTCATTTATTTTTATTCATTTCTGTTGCCTTCTAACTATTCTGAATTCCCCAACAACTGGGACAATTCAATTTCTCTCATTTAAACTTCAAACATATGGACATGTAGAAAGTGGGGCTTGGTTTCTGTATGAACATATATGTAAACTCTTTGCCAGTTCTTAGAAGAACCTGAGGAACCAACGTCCACATCTCCTCTTCACTCTGAAACCTGGACCGTGAACTTAAATCAGTTTAGGAGCCCTGACCTGCTGTTGATCCTGAGATAATCTCATTTAGTGTCTGGATCTGAAAAGCAAGGGAGAGAAATCAGAGTGACTAGAAGTGTTTGACCCTGGAGACAGAAATGGTGAAAGGCAAGAAAGGAGAAAAGTCAACTTATGAACTCAAGTCAAAGACACAAGGAAATTCCTTGGGATTCACATGACCAGTGAGTAATCAGAATGGAGACTAGTACGGAGCATAAATTAAAACGAATGAGAGTGGCAGTTCCTGCTCTGTAGAAGGAGATTAGAGACAGGGAAAGGTTTTCTTCAGAATCAAAATCCTTAACTATAAGATCTTGTGGCATGTTTCTGGTATAAAGAAACTAGCTGATCTAGGAGACCACGTCAAAGCAATTACATTAAAATGATCCAAGGGGAAGTAATCCCAAATACCTTCCCTTGACTACTTTCCCACTCCAAGTTGTGCATTTTTTCCTAAATTTTCTAAGAGATTTGAGTAGTGACAAAAGGCTATCATGATTTGGATGAAAAGTATCATTATTGTAAATAATAACAAATGAGATATTTTCATATCTTTTTGCAATAGTGTGAATATTTTATGTATCAATAATTTGCCCAAAATTCACAAACTTTGGTCAACATTAATATTGACCACGATTCTCCCTGTAGATAGTGTGGTGGTGTTATTTTCTATTTGGATGAAACAAAATGTTGGAAAAAATTTCCTTTGCTTCATTCCCCTTCCTTTTTTCAATTTATAATCTTAATCTGCACAATTAAAAGCTATCCTTTACTGTTGTTTGGAGAATGATATGACATGATTTTTCAAGGGAGTTTGAACCAATATTTTTAGCTGAGATAGCTTAATGATTTGACCTTTGTGTGTGTGTGTGTGTGTATAAGAATATATATCAATGAACAGTATATTTACTTTCAATTTTTATAGGTGTTTTTCTTTTGGTGCTTGATTTGTCCCATCTATGGCTGGTGAGAGTCACTGCAAATTGGCTTCTCTTTCTCTACATGAGCTCAATAGTCTCTGATGTTTCCTTGCTTTCAGATATCATGGTCTTTTCTTGTACATATCCTGCCCCAGACCTGGATTAAACCATTTCCCAATCAAGTCCTAGTTCCCTCTAAATTATCTTTTAGTGCTCATCCTTCTGGATGGTTATTGCTTCCTCTTCAGTGGACAGCTAGGAAGAAAGTATTTCTTAGAGAAAACAGAATCAAACTAAAGATCATAAGGTTTTTACTTAAAATTTTCTAATTTTCGATTTCTATTTCTTTACACTTCCACTGAAAATCTTGGTTCCTTACAGTATTAATGTAAATATAAATTTACAAAAATAGACATACATGACATACTGTAATTACCACTAACAACACTGGACCCAGAGGATGCAATCTGATTGTTTTCCTCTTTCTTCCTTGCCTTTGCTTCTCTTTCTTCTCTTGTTCTCTGTATCTTGGATTAGGGAGTACAATAAAAATAAAACACTTATAAAAAGCCTTTGAAATAATTTTTCTCAATATGTCTATGTCACATTTGGTAAATAGGTTCATTTATTTCACTTTGTATTTTACTTTTAGAGATAGTTTTTTTTTTCTTTTTTGGTTTATACTTGTTTTGTATATACAGATCATTTAAAGGGTCACAAAGACAAAAGTATAAAGTGAGGGGCATTCAGAGATTCTAGCTACCAACTAATATTTCTCTTTCTCTTCTCTCCCTCACCCTATATTTAACAATTATTTTTTTATTAATTCTATTGGGTTGATACATTTTTTACAGATTTAGAAGAACTTCCTACATTTTAAAGGAATATTTTAGCCACCACATGTGCAGTTCATATTTATCCTATTGGAATTTGACATTTATTTTTCTGTTCTGAGGTATTCATA
The DNA here is from genome assembly GCF_030445035.2 of Dasypus novemcinctus. Classification (NCBI taxonomy): domain Eukaryota; kingdom Metazoa; phylum Chordata; class Mammalia; order Cingulata; family Dasypodidae; genus Dasypus; species Dasypus novemcinctus. The sequence goes on from NC_080677.1 coordinate 20,231,429, forward strand.
TTTTATACAGTTTAATCAATCATTTGTTTAGGGCGCTTGGGTTTCTAGCCTTATTTCATGCACAGATGCCAAGATACACATAAAGAAAACCACCTTATTTTCTTTTAATGTTTTTTATTATTTATTTTATTTTATTATATATTATTTATATCATTGATACATCTTGAATTACTTTGTACAACAGAGACTATAAAATTAATAATGAAATGGGAATTTATTCTCTGCTAGTTAATCCTCTCAGAAGCCCTGTTTAGTAAGTACTGTTGACCTTAACAGAGGAGAAATGGACCTAAAGTTAGGTAAATTTTCAAGGTCCACAGTTTGCGATAGAGATTTCAACTCAAGTCCTGTTGTTCAAAAAACAAGAATTCATGAATTTAATTTGCATGATCTTATTTCTAATGAGAATGCACATTATTTTGCAAGTTTATTGGGGGCCTCTGGATCTCAGGCCTGCTCATGCCAGCGCAGCCTCAGCTTTCATGTCTATGGTGAACTCTCAGACAAATGGGAAATCCCTCGAGTTTCTGGCCTTTCTCATTTCCCTGCTGAAGTTATGAAAGAAGAAAATGAAAGACCCGAGAGAGATAAAATCATGACCCAAAGGCTGTTTTTCAACATTTTATTATGAATATTTTAAATACATATCCAAATATGTTTAAATCAACTAACAACTGGTAATGCAACTGGAAAATGACCTTGAATTGAAGGTTCGATGCGGATCAGTAGAATATCCCTGTCTACATAGAATAATATGACTTTAAAATGCTGTTTGATCTAATGTAAGGGGGAAATTGAAAGGAGAAATGAGTTTATATGGCTATGAGTCTCTAAAAAAAAAGAGTCTGGAGGCTGTCAGAAGGATTTCCCTTATGCACAACTGAGCAGAGTCTAAGAGACAGATAAAGTAGGTACAATCCCCAGGTATTGGTTCCTTTGAGGGCTAAAGGGACCCATGGGTTCTACGGTCATGGCAGATAGGGTTCACTGCCATGTCAGATGGCCCTTCTATGGAGCTGGTGTTTCTGCGTGATGAAACTGGACCCAGAGGGGATCTCTTTTCATAAGACTATCATGCTACTTTACTGGAATTGTAGTTGGTATTGGGGTTTAAGATATATTTAGGGGATCGAATCTTTTTACTGACAATATGATAGCCAGGCCCTGAGCCTCAACAGACTCCAGCTCCTACAATCTGAATTATTGGACTCACCTCACTCAGCTAAGATGGAGTTGAAGAAGAACAACCACCACACCATGGAGCCTAGAGTGCCTACAACTGAAAGCAGGAGGATTGCATCCAGTAACCATGTGGAACCTGAGCCTCCTCTTGACATAGAGGTGCAACGGACACAACCAATCCAAGGACCTCAGAGAAAAGGTGGCAATGGAGTGGGAAAAGTGGACATGGTGGCTGATGGGTATGGGGAATGGCAGGAAGAAATGAGATGTGGAGGCGCCTTTGGGACTTGGAGTGGCCCTGGGTGGTGCTTCAGGGGCAATCACCGGACATTGTAAATCCTCCCAGGGCTCACTGGATGGAATGGGGGAGAGTGTGGGCCATGATGTGGACCATTGACCATGAGGTGCAGAGATGCCCAGAGATGTACTTACCAAATGCAATGGATGTGTCATGATGATGGGAGTGAGTGTTGGGGGGGGAGGGGTGCGGTGGGGATGGTGGGGTCGAATGGGACCTCATATTTTTTTAATGTAATATTTTTACAAAATCAATAAAAAAAAAGGGGGAAAAAAAAGAAAAAAAAGGAAAGAAAAAAGTGATGAGTTATCAAATAAAATATAACATGCCCAGTTAAATTCAAATTTCAGATAAAAAATAATCTCTTCCTTAAAAAAAAGAAAGAAAAACTATATCCGGCAAGCCTACCTGGGAGACAGTTTTGACTCGAGGATCAACAGAAATCCTCTAATAACTTGATTTAAATCCTCCCTTCAACCTCCATCAACACACACCTTCCTTTACCTTATTGAAGAGTCAAATGTACACCTACATAATTGATCATAATTTATTTTAAAATTCAAAATCAAAGGTTATTCTTTGTGCTGTTCGTATTTGCAACAAACATTACTTAACAAATGTCAGAAGAGTGAGGGTTGAAAGCAATAATGCATTTTCCTCTCCTGTCAAGACCAGGTATTGAAACAGAATCCCAGGGAAGTTAGCCTGATTCAGGACTGTCTCTGCACAGTGGAAGAGGCAAGTGTGTTCTATGAATAGACCGTACTGCTCCCCAAGATGTCTGACTCCATTTGTTTATACGTTTCTGAGCTCTTGGCTCCAGGCTTCTGTCCTGAGGAGAGGGCTGCTCCCAGCCTGCAGGAGAGGAAATGGGTGGATCAGAGGTCTGGGCTCCTCCCCATGCCTCCCCCAGCTCCCACCCCTGCTGTGTAAATAGCTTCCTAGCCTCCAGAGACAGATTCTCAGCTGCTTCTCCCTGCCTGTGACACCAGATAGAAAGACTGGCTCCAACTGGAGTCTTTTGTTCCAGGGATGATTTATTTTGGGGTTGGACTTGAGTCTTCAGAAGGAGATCTTTTCTCATCATCTGGTTCCCTTTCTTTCTAAGGCCCACAAAGGGAAGGCATGCTGTGGGCTGTGGGAAGGCATGCGTGGGCTGCAGCCCTCCTTTTAGCTTTCCTGGCTCCCGGTAAGTGTGTTGCAGAGATGCTCATGGGATTGTTTTGTTTATTTATTTATTTTTTTATTTTATGGGAGGCTACACCCAGGAATTATTATCCTCTTCTTTATTACTTCTTGGTGTTTCATTTGCAGCCAGTCAGACAGCTTTCAACTTGGAATGGAGTGGGAGGTCTTTCACGAAGCAGACTGGGAAATTTGCCACAATCCCTTGTGATACAGTGAAAGAAAACATTGACTATGTCTGAAGGTACCAACACCAAGAGGGGAGGCCCCCAAACGAATTCTCTACTACTCTTTGCTTTCCTCAAAGTTTTCAGTAGACTCAGGAATCAGTTAAGGGAAATATCATGCCAATGGATGGAACTCTCTTGCTTGCAGGTGAACTCTCTTGGTTCATTGGTATGGTGGTTGTCCATCATCACCTCTTTGTTAGTTGCCCTGGGAGAGTCCAGTGAACTGAGGAGTAGGTGTTGCAACTCCGTTGTAGCTCAGCACCCAGCTGGTACACGGATGGCTCAAAGGTTCAAGTCTCTTGAATGTACAGCTACCAACTCCAGCACCAACTAAAGGTTCAAATAGAAGGGACAGAAAGTCATGTGTAGGGAAAGCACAACTGAATCTAACTCTATCACACTGGGGAGCACAAACTCCAATGTAGGGCCCACTGGCAAGAGACCAAACTCCTGAGCTATCTTCCCTGATCATAGTGCCTGGATGTCTCTAGAGTCCTCAGGAGCCCACTGTTTGGGGCAGTGTCTAATTTGGCAGTCAAGGAGTTCTTGCTGAGACGTGCACAAGCGTCACCTCTGGAATGACCTCCCAGCACATTTTCTAATCTCTTAGCCATATAAACTCATTTGTCTTTACCTTTTCCCCTTTTTGGTCAAGGTCTTTTTCCAGTTGCATTGCTAGTTGGTGCTTGGTAGTAATCCATTAGTGCCAGAGAGTTTCATCCCTGGGAGTCATGTACCATGCCGGGGGAAGTTATTGCATTTATGTGGGAGTTTGGTTTAGAGAGAGGTCACATTAGAGCAACAAGGAGGCTCTCAGGAAGTAACTCTTAGGCACCATATAATACTAGGCTAAGTTTTAATTTCAAGAGTACAGGTTCATAAGCACAGTCATCAATATCAAGGGCCCATCAGTGAATCATCCTCCTTCACTAGCCATTGTCTCAGTACTTGGTGTATTCTTGGTGTTCCATTTAAGAATGTGGCAGGGGAATTCAATATTCTTTCAGTTATTGTGTTAATCTCCACCCATTGTGACAATGCCCCGTGAACTTTTGAACACATATATATCTTATATGTATGCCCAGGTCAACCTCCTCCTTTGTATCCCCCATCACTGACATTCCACACAAATAATCCTCCCCTCCCACAGTTGTAACCCCTCTGTGATCCAAAACGTCTTCAGAATTGAAGGCCATAAAATAGCCAAATACAATTAATAAGAAAATGAAATAATAATGATTAGCTTATGAATAAGAAATAAAATACAAAAAAAAATTTTAAATTAAATTTAAAAATTTGAGATAATAAAGATTAATGAAAAAAAATTAAAATTTTTGGACATTTTGCCTTTCATCACTATAAGCTCTGTTGTCCTATATGTACAGTAACATTTAATCTTATTTATCTCCCCAGTGTCTTACTTTTCCCATTTTGTCTTCAATGAAGTATTAAGTCAGAGCAGTCACCTACAAAATATAGTGGACTCCCATATACCCAACATTCTCTCTTTCTCCCCTTCCCCTATTAATAACATTTTATATGTGGATGGTACATTTGTTACAATTAATGTACAAATATTGAAACATAGTACCAGTCATGATAAATGATTTACATTATATCCTACACTTTTATAAATTTTGATAAAACTTAACATGGCCTGTCTATCATTGCAAGATCTTGTAGAACATTTCCATCACCCTCAAAATGCCTCCTGTCCTTATTATATTTTCTAAAGAATTTCCTCAGCATTATAGTTTCCTCCACATACCTGACAATCTCCTGTGTTCACCTGCTCCCCGCAACCCTTCCCCCAATTCCATAGACCATCTGACCCATGATCCCAACCCTAGCTCCCCTCAAACCTGCAAAGCCCCAGCCAATAGTATCCCTATACCCCCATCTTATCCCTTCACTGCACAACTAATAACTCCACTTTATCATAGATTTCATCCGTTAGGACTTCCTTTCCACCTTATTTCCTGTAAGCCTATCATCCAGTCTCTAGCTCTCTGAGACAGCTTTATTTGCTTAATTCATATCAGAGTGGTCATGTAGTATTTGTCCTTCAATGCCTGGCTTGCTTCACTCAATATAAGGTCCTCAAGGTTCATCCATGTTTCCCAGTGTTTTGGTACTGTATTCCTTCTTACAGCTGAGTAGTATTCCATTGTATGTATATACCACATTTTTTTAATCCATTCATCTGTTGATTTGGGTTGATTCCAACTTTAGGCAATAGGGAGTAAGGCTGCTATGAACATTGGTGTGCATATACTGGTTCATGTCCTTGTTCTCAGTTCTTCTGGGTATATCTCCAGCAGTGGAATTGCTGGGCTATATGGCAAATCTATAGCTAGTTTTTTGAGGAACTGCCAAATTGTTCTCCACAATGGCTGGATCCTTCTACATTCTGATCAGCAGTGGATGAGGGTTCCCATTCCTCCACATCCTCTCCAGCACTTGTAGTCTTCTGTTTTTTTTAATAGCTGCCAGTCTAATAGGTGTAAGATGGTATCTCATTGTAGTTTTGATTTTCATTTCCTTAATAGCTTGTGATGCTGTGCATCTTTTCCTGTGCTTTTTAGCCTTTTGCTTTTGTTCGGAGAAGCATCTGTTCAAATCTCTTGCCCATTTTTTGAATGGATTGTTTGTCTTTTTATTTTCAAGATATAGAATTTCTTTATATATGCTGGGTATTAGGCTCCCATCAGATATATGGTTACAAATATAATACCCAACACATGTATGTACATGGGACCTACAAATTTTGTATATCTAAGGCTTAGCTTCAAGGCTGCCATAGTGTGGTGTACTTAGGGAAAAGAAAGAGATTACTGAAGAGGAAGGAACCCTCATGAGTTGGGCTTGTCTTGAGCATGGAGCAAACAACTCCAGTGGAGGGGGCGGGGACAACTCCATATTTCAAATAATTTACTCCTGCTCTTCCATCAGCTAAGATGAGCTTCACAAGGCCACTAAGGTGTGGCCAAAGGCAAACTAGCTAGAGGCAAACCAGCCCTGTCATAAGTGAATATTTGCTGATTCAAAGGCTACTTAAATGGTTGATTTCAAGGAAGAAGCATGGAAAGCCCCTTACGAGAATGCTGAGTAGTGAATATAGTAGGGGCTCAGTTAATGTTTGTTGACTTGAGATTAATACTTCTATTATTAGTAAGGTGTTCACGTTGCTTGAGGGTTGGGGGATTTTTGCATATATGAGATGCCCTAAGTACCCTGGTGATTTTGGAACAATTTATTTATTTATTTATATTTTGGAGTGGATGAGCCATAATGATGTTGAGTAACAGAACTAAAATCAACCTGAATAAAATCTAGGAACATCTTCTAGAGAATTACTTTCTTATAATGCATAATCTAATACTCTATTGCCAAATCCCTATACATTCTACTGCTATAAGAAAAGAGTTGCTGGCCATCTAGAAGTCGTCTTATGAAAATCACCATTGTAAATTTATTTTGTCTTCTTTTGAGTAGTTTTTACTTTGTCCTGTGCAGGAGTTCATTAGAATCAGCCTTGTATACTGGAAATGGCACAGGCTGTGGAGTGGTCATCTTTGCACAGTAGAGTCATAGCTTGGTTTTTCTGTGTATGTTTCTATAGTTTCCAAATAATCTAATAAAAACACATAACTTTTGAACTTTATTTAAAATGTTGCTTCACAAAAGAATTTACATGTTTCAAAATATTAAAAATATATTGCCAATTATTCAGTACATGTGAAATGTCACGGCTTGAAAGACTGGTAATAGGGTCTGTCTTGGTCACTCCTTTCCTCCCTCATCTCTGGCAACTTAGGCTTCCTTTAAAAACCAAGATCGCTTTTCTCCTGCTGATTCTCACTGATTCAGTCTTTCAAGCCCAAGAGAATGGATATGGCCTGGAAGCTCAGGGGAGATTTAAATGGCGCTTATCTGTTGTTTTTCCCTAATACGTACAGATACTAAGTAATAGAGATTGTGTTTTATAAAAGTACTAGAGTCTTTTTATTAAAATTATACTATGATTTTGTTTTTTCCAGGTGCAGATGAAGTAATGACATTGTCTCAAAAACAATGGCATGTGTATACGCACGCCATCGGGGCTTTCTTTCAGGAAGGTTGTTTCACCACGTTGAGCTGACAGTAGATGGGAACCGGGTGCAAACCGAAAATGCAAACCGAAAGTGCAAACCGAGCATATACATCAGCTGATACCAATGACCCAGTCTTTGTTGGAGGTTTCCCAGATGGCCTCAACCAGTTTGGCCTGACCACCAACATTCATTTCCGAGGTTGTATCTGATCCCTGAGGCTCACCAAAGGCACGGGCAAGCCACTGGAGGTTAATTTTGCCAAGGCCTTGGAAGTGAGGGGCTTTCAACCTGTGTCATGCCCAGGCAACTAATAAAAATAAGCTTAATCCCAAGATAGGTCCCTCAAAATGACTGTATCAAGTAAAACAAGTATATTTTAACTATGTATGATAATAAAACTAATTTGTGCACGTAAAAAAAAAAAAATGAATATGATCTTCCTTTTATAGAAGTTGTTAGAACGTTAGCCAAACCTGATCACCAAATGGAGGGTGACAACAGCAGAGCCTTTCAACTTGTATTCGGGGACACGAGTTTCTTACCTGGTCAAAGGACCAGAGCAGAAGTGCGAGGGAAAAGGATTGGAGGGGCCTGCCCGTCTTCTGTGCTGTCCTCAAGCTTCCCTCTTCGTGCTTCCCCATCCTGCTCTCTGCCCTGGGTTGTTATTCACTATGGGTTACACTAATGGATCTTTCCCCTCTGGTTTTTAGTTAATTTTGACCCATGGCTTTGAAGAGAGAAAGAAATTGCTCCAATGAGTTAATTAGTTAAAAAAAAAAGGGGGGTGGTCATTGCTGCCTGCCCCTCTTGGTTTTTGGATGTAAATATTCTAGCTATGGGGTTTACGGAGCAATATGTTGGCTATTGGGAGAGGATGCAGCAAACCCAGGACCACCTGTCAGCGAAGGGCCCCAATGCCACTCAACTCCCACATCACCATCTCCTGAAAATATTTCTCATTGGCTTTTTCCAAACATAAACTGGAGGCTATGCAGTCCAAGAGGACGTAATACAGGCACAGGGGAAGAGCGCAGAAGGATCTGGAGGTGAAAAGTTGAAATCCAGCACATGGTCCAATAGGTGGGTTGATTTGTGCTCTAAATAAATAAAAACAAACTGGGAGCCCCTGCCGCCTCACTGCTGCTCTGGAGGCCGCCTGCTATGGGATAGGGTTGCCCTGATGGTCCCAGGTGGGCGGTGCTGCAGAGGTGGCTGGAGGATGAGCGCTCGGTGGGAGCGGGGTGGGGATCTCGCCTGTTTCTGCACGGTCACCGAGCCCAGTGACATCCAAGGGGCTACACCGTGTTGTTTCAAGAAGGTTGTTTCACGAAGAAATCCAGAGGATGTCCAGGAGCTAAGCGTATAGAAGAGACATAGTGACTTTAAGAAACTGCACAAAAAACTCTGGCAAATTCACAAAGACTTATTCGGTCATTCAGAATTGTTTCCTCCATTTGCTAAAGGAATAGTATTTGGGTGGAGTAATTAATGATGGTTCTGAATTGACTGGTCCTGCTGAAGCTTATCTGGATTCCCTCACTGGTAGCTTTCCTGAGTGTAGTGTGAAGGCTTCTCCAGTGACAGGGATCTGATATCTCTTAACTGTCCATGTGGATTCTCTTGCTGAGTTACATGATGGAATGGCTTCCAATCAAAACTCTCCTCTTAGGACTTTTGGTCTCAATCTTTCTTTGGATTTGTCAGCACTAGGGGCTGTTGCTTCTGACAATGACCAGAATAAAGCAGAAGAACAATGGGAAAGTCGTACCCTCTTTCCTGGCATTTTAAAACCCAAGTTTGGCAAGAGAGATTATTTGGAGAAAGTAGGAGAATTCATAAAGCTGGCTTTATAAAAGGAAGAAGAAGAAGATTTTGAAGCTAATTCTGATTTTTATAGGAAGGGAGTTGACTTACTCCTAGAAGGTGTTCAAGGAGAGTCAAGCCCTATGGGTTGAGAAGCGGTAAAGAGAAGAAGAGCAGACTATCTTATGCGGGCAGAGCGTATCTCTATATGTTTATGGAAAATCCCACCTTGATGATTCATCACCGCCTCAAGGATCACTAAGTTCAAGGCCGCCTTGGCCTGCCGAGTTGCTGAAGGCCTTCAGAGTCCTTGGGGTGACTGGCAAGGTTTTACTTGTAATGGACACAAGGACACAACAGACATTCATTTTAAAAGGTCGAAGGAAAAGCAGTGAATACAGCAGGAACAGAAAGACCACCATCCCCCGCTGAGTCCCCACCATGGTGTGTCTGCACAAGTACATCATCTCTGAGGAGTCGGTATTTCTTGTGCTGCAGCATGCAGAAGGAGGTAAACACTGCCAGGAAGTGAAAAAAATTTCCACTTATCAAAGTTCACCTGCAACAGCCAACTTCTAGTCCTCATGACAATAAGAGCTTTGAAATCAGAGGTAGTGATGGTGGGACTGTGCTCAAGGTTCTGCTTTCGAAGACTAGCCTTACTCCAAGCTCTCAAGATGATAGCATCCAGGAAGATAATAGCCAACACTCCTTTCCAAAATGGCCAGATTCTGGTTCGAGTTCAGAAGAAGAACGCACCAGTAGTGATTTAACATTATGCAATGAATATGGGCAAGAAAAGGTTGAACCAGGGTCTTTGAATGAAGAGCCCTTTATGAAGACTGAAGGAAAGGGTGTTGATACCAAGGCTATTAAATCTTCCCAGCACACCTTGCTGCTGACTGTGACGGCCTCAGCACAGAGCTGCTATCTCATGAGCTGCGATTTTTCCCTGAAGATTATAACCCAGAAAGTTAGTTCTCCAGCCACATCAGATTCCCTCAGTAGATCTAAGACCAGCCCCATGGAATTCTTCAGGAGAGACAGTAAGGATAGCGCTAGTGAACTCCTGGGACTTGATTTTGGGGAAAAATTATATTGCCTAAAAGCAGAACCTTTAAAACCAGTCTTCTCCTCTCCAGATAGAGACAGCACAACAAGGAGCTTTAATATTAGCAGAAGTAAGATCGAGTATAAAGCTCAGAACACCATTAGCAGGGGCTCAAATGACTCAGTCCCAGTTATTTCTTTTAAAGATGCTGCTTTTGTTGATGTCAGTGGTACCGATGAAGGAAGACCGGATCTTCTTGTAAATCTTCCTGGTGAATTGATGCCAACAAAAGAAGCTGCAGCAATGGGACTTATTAATATATGCCATATAGAAAGTAAAGTTTTGGAAATCCCTGATGTTTTATACCTCAGACTTACTGCAGAACAATGCCAGCCACAAGAAGAAAAAGGCACAGAGGAATCAAGTGATCCCTGCCAGCCCAAATTGCATAGTACAGCAGAGAAACACGATGCACAGGAGGATCTTGGGATGCTGTTAATAGCTGCTGTTGATCACAGTAGTTGAGAAACTCAGATCCTGAGTTTCAAGGACTTGGAGTGGTTGGACCAGCCCTGACTGCAAACAATATGGAAGAAAGTGTACTCCATATTTCTAATCCTCACTCTGGTGCTAATGAATATAATGCAGACACAGACACTTTAAAAACAGAGGAACTATTGCTGTGTACTGATCAAGCTGGTGATTTGGCTAAAGAGGAACTAACTTCCTTGTTCCAAAGAAAATCTGAGACCAAGGGAGAGAGTGGGTTAGCACTTAAAGGAGACAAGGAAATACATCATATTTTTTGAGGACTTTGATAAAAAATTTAGCACCAAACTCCAGGTTTTTTATCCCAGAGGGCTGCATTCAAAGATGGGCATCTGAAACAGTGGTAACCCTTGATGCATTACATAGAGAGGGAAAGGTGTGCTGCTATCTGAACACAAACAACATCTTATTGAATGATAAAGGACACATTCACCTAATGTATGTTAGCAGGTGGAGTGAGGTTGATGATTCCTGTGACAGCGATGCTATAGAGAGAAGATACTGTGCCCCAGAGGTTGGCGCTATCACAGAAGAAACAGAAGCCTGCGATTAGTGGAGTTTGGGGGCTGTCCTTTTTGAACTTCTCACTGGCATGACCCTGAGTGAGTGCCATCTAGCAGGAATAAATACTCACACTACTTTGAACATGCCAGAATTGTCTCTGAAGAGGCTCGCTCACTTATTCAACAGCTCTTGCAGTTCAGTTATGTGAACGACCAGGTGCTGCTGTTGCTGGGGTTGAAGGCATCAAACCTCATCCATTTTTCACCCCTGTGGATTGGGTAGAACTGATGAAAAGAACACAATGCAGGGTTATCTGCACACATTCTGATCTTTGTGAAGGGGTCTCCAGCACTGAGGTAACTTTGCCTTACAGTCATTGATGGAGCACCAAATATTTTGGATAAAAACATTATAGGAAATGGGGAGAAGAAAAAGGCTGAACAAGAATTTATTTATAGTTACCATTTGAACAAGACACTGATTTATAATAACAAGAAGGGGCTGTTATATACAAGCCTTTAACTAAGGAGTGATTGTTTAATTTGCATTTAATGTTGCAGGTGCGTTGTAAACCCAACTGAAAGAGGAGTGTCCTTCAAGATATTCCTCTGATAGGAAGTTCTAAACATACAATTAAGCGTTACTAAAAAGAAAGACCTTCACTGGGCAACTTGCAGTGTTTTCTGCTAATACTGTATTATGTGATTAATTTACCATTTGCTAAATCATATGCAAAAATGCTTCATGAATAATGTCATGTATGGAACTTAAAAAGTGAAGAAAAAAAAAGAATATTCCTATGTCTAAGAGGAAACTTGTACCATGATGCTTTATGATTAATGTGTTTTCAGTGTGGTCTCCTATTGTTTCATGCTTTCAGAAATTCATGTGAGAAGAAAGCACTCACACTGTCAACTTTGCACTTTGTTGTTTGATACTGCTTATTTAGAGAAAGCATTCATTTTAATACTCACTCTATCTTCAACCTCATTTTCTTTCTCTATCTTTCCATTTCTTAGTCTCTTATTCTCTCACATTCCATTGTTCCGACCCTACTAATGCACAAGCAACAAAAAAGGGAAGGGAGTATTTATTTCCCTAAATTGTATCAATTTAGTAAGGACATTAAAATCATGATGTCAAATAAATGTGGCCAAATTAAAAAAAAAAAACTAGGGAGTAAGAAGATATTTTTCAAGTTTGGTTCATTTTGCTTTTCACAAGCCACCAAGACCCCATCTCTAACAGAACAGGATGTGCTACTATTCCTTCAGCAACATAATGGGAAACTGGACAAGAGTTAAGGGACTCTTAAGTTTTTGCTGTAGTTTTCCAGATGATGAATTTTAGAGAAGAGCAACATGAAGATTATTTATAATGCTCTCACTCTTGGTGGATCCTCAGGTGTTGGTTGACTTACTAAATAAATAACAAACACATAAGTAAACCTAAATAAATAACACCAAAGAGATCTATGAGTCGATAAATGATGCTAGTACTTCATGAACCAATATTATGATTAATCCAATTTTGTGTTCTGCATATTCTTGAAAACAAGAAATAACAAAGCATTGAAGTAGTCCCAGCACCTATTAATTGATTCAAAATAAAGAAATTTCTGCCACAGTCAAAAAGTCAAGTAAAATCGATGCTTCTATCCCCAAGTTGTTAAAAAAGGTCAACATCGTCTCAACCACAGACTTTATTCATTTTCTTGTCACTTTCAAGTGACCATTTAACTGTTTCAATCAGATTCTAATCATTACTATTTCATAGCACAATCTTATTGCCTTTATTTTTAAATGTAAATTAAGGTTACAAAATAATACCAAAGGTCCATAGTAATTTTTTGAAAGTGGCTGAATTAGAATAGGTCAAGAGTCATCTTTCATTTAATTCCTCTGCTGAACCAAAGACAACAAGAATTAATTAATCTTTGGTACAGCATTAAATACTGGGTCTTTCTTACAAGGATTCGATTTCATATGCAAATAAATATAATGTTATAGTTGATCTGATAAGAACATGTTTTAAAGTGTTCATTACAGCTTTTATTGAGTACTATTTCTGTGCTAGACACTATATTATGTATTTTGTTTATATACATCATGTCATTTCATATTAAAAATTTTATTGTTAAAGTGTTATTATTACTATTATATCAATTTTATAGGTATTTCACAGTAACAAATTTGAAGCTTTTGTAAGTTAAATGACTAGATAGTAGAAAGCTGGGCTTGAAATCCATATATTTCTGATACCAAAATCTGTGCTCTTTATCTCAGAGTAATGAGCAAATTAAAAAAAAAAAATTTAAAGAAGACCTTTTGGGAAAGAAATAGAGAATTTAGCTATTCATTTTCTGAATAGATTTTTTACGTGCAACATTTAGGTTCTATTTCTTAAGGCCACATGAAGTTACTTCTTATTGTGTTTACTTAGAGACAACCTGTTGAGTAATGGTCAATTTCCAACGATAAGAGAATTTTGTTATCCAGTGATTTTTTTCAGGCTTTCTAGAACTAACGAATTTTGAATAAGAGGAAAAAAACTTAATGAAAACTGCATTAATTGAGAAATAGAAAAGCAACAAAAAGCAGCACAAAGGTATGTTCCTTGATTATCACCTTTGGGTCTCTGCATTAGCCCATTCTTAACCCAAATACTGGAGAGGACAGGAGTATTACCAATCAGGAATGGAAAAATATGCATGGACTTCCCAGTCAAACATGGTGACTGAAAGGAACAATCAGGTAGAAGCTGGTTTGACAATTTGTTTGCTGAATGTAATAAGCTCCTCTACACACCCTTGACATGACTGGAAATAGCCTGGGAGCTGCTGGGAAACAAATATCCTCTGTGACAGGAAGCTGGCAGTGGAACCTGGTAGGTAGGTGTTCATTGATGCCTTGACTTGGAAAAAAACGTGTTTACAGAAGAGGCTGATACTGTAGAGCAAAAGGCCAAAAGGGAATCACAGCATTTTTGGAGGCATTTTGACTTAATATATATGGTGGAGTTATTTGTAATGGAATGTGCTCCTTTCACTGCTTTTATTTTAACTAGAGAATTGGTAGGTTTACAGAAGGGTCATACAGAAAATACAGCGTTCCCATACAACTCCCCAATTTTGCCAATTCGCATTACTATGGTACCTTTGTTACAACTGATATGAGATTACTTTTAATATTGTACTAGTAACTATAGTCCAGAGTGTAAATCAGGGCTCACTGTTTGTATTGTTCAGTCCTATGGTTTGTTTTGTTTTGAAAATTTTTTTCTTGCTTAATATATGCCACCTTAAATATCCTTTTTCAACTATACTCAGATATAAAAGTCAGAGGTATTGAATACATTCATAATGTTGTCTTACCATCACCCCTATACATAACCACAACTTTTCATTTTCACCTTTTACACTCTTTCTTTGCTAGGGGTTCAACAATGCTGAGATTCTGTTTCCCCATCAAGGGGTGTAACAAGAGTTCTACCTAATAGAGTTTGGAAGGATACTATGGTTCTTATATGTACAGAAATAAGAGTTTAATAAACATTGATGCTTGCCATTATTATTTTCTTTTTCAAATAAGGAGACTAGGACACATGCGAGAGATGATGTAGCATCCATGATCATGCAGGCATGGCTTTCAGTAAAAAAAGGATGTGAAGCCAAGTTCACCTTCATTAAAACTCAAGCTTTTCTTACCACAGGGAACACCCCCTTTGTCATAAAGCTCTGTTGACTTTCTAAGAAGGATTAGTAAAATAGCTTCTGTAATCAAGTTTTCTAATACTGACAGGGTCTATATTAGGAAAATATCCAATTTGATGTAATGATTACCTAGCAAAATCCCTTGTTTAAGGTTGTTAGAGGCACAGGACTACAACTAAGAGATAGATAAAGAATCTGTCTTCTGCTCCCCTTAATCTTCAATCTAAAATTCACAGATTATTAAATACAGTGTTATTGCAGCCAAGATAGTGGTCCTCCTTCCCAAATGGAATAACCCTGGTGATGACTCTCACCTGGTCATAGCCTGCTGAGGTCATAGCCGGCCAGTTTAGTTGGACTAACTCTCGGAATGAAATCAACATAATAGTCATTTTAAAACAAAACAAAACAAAATGCAAAATAGCCTTTATGAAACAAAAAGGGAGAGTATTAAAGCTTCTAAGAGATAATAGGATAGTGAAGTCTGAACAACTTTTACCTCATTATAGGGACTGCTTATTTTGTTGTCATACAGATGTGGGTTAAGCTTCCATGTGCTGCTGACCAATCAGCAACCTCAGAAACAAGTGGCCTAGAGGAAGGACCCTGAGCCCCCTTTCCTCTGCTAGCACTGTAGGAGGCTCCCCACTCCTGAGCCTGGCCTGGCACCTCCTGCTCCAGCTTCCCTATATTTTTGGCTTTGTTCTTGGCACACAGCCTGGGCAGATGGGATATCTTGGGTGCTCTCATCTCAGGGAATGTGAGTTTTTTCCCCAGGCTTCTCAGATTGGTTGAGGGATCTAAAAGATGTTAATGTTTTTTTATCTTGACCTTTATATTTTATTGTAAATGCTATTCTACGATTTGTAATTGACTTGGATAGATAAATTCAAAGACAACTGAAAAATATCCATTTCAACAGCAGGAAAGAAGCAAATACTTTGACTGTAGATATCCAGATATAGCTTTTCATACACACAGTTACCGGCAAACATGAATGAGACTTTGGAGTAATTGATAGTTCTTGGACAAAATCCTTTATTCAATGTTTGCTAGAAGCATAGATTACAACCATGAGTTATATAAAGATTATTTAGTCCCTCACAAAAATTTCACAGAAAAAGAAGTATTTTAGCCAAGATAATGATCCTACACATTCCTTAGCATGTCTGAACTGCATCCTTCCTAGCGTGGAGCAACAGCAGTCCAGAGTCCTGACTTCAGCCCTGACTAGGCCTCAGCCTCAGATGGCAGCACATCCTGTGCTTTTCAGCTTGACAACTCAGTATCAGAGGCATTGGAAAAAGGATTTTGATGGCAGTCAGTAGTACTGACACAATTAGTCAATACCTGTGCCCCCATATGTCTGTTTTGACATGATTTCTTATTGAATTGGGTTTCTCTTTAGAGAAGGCAAGGTTTGCTACATATTTTACACAGATTTCCAGTTATTGTGAAAAGCTCAGCCTGAAGGTGCTGGGAATGAACAAAATTGTATATGTCTTCATTTGTCTCCTATAGGCTGTCAGGTGATCATAATCAAAATCCTGCAACACAGGTGTAATCAACCTTGTTTCTTGGGTGAAAGAACTGGTGCTTAGTGAGGCAGTAACTTATGCAGAAGGTCCATGCTGTTTCAATTGCACTATTGGGCTGCTTTGAATATCCTTTGTGATTATCAACTTTATAAGAATATACTGAGTAATGTGGGTCATGTGGGCTAAATCAGACATACTTGGCTAGCTCAGACCCACTGCCTTGCTCAGACCAGCCTAGCAGCACTTCCCTGCAAAATAAAAAGTCAGCCACTCCGGATGACCATCCAACAAGAGTCACTTTGAGCACACATCTCTAAGGCTTCCCTTTATTGACATCATGCCCTGAGAGTCCTCCTTAGTGGTGGAGAAAGATGATTGGCTAAGAATACTACATATCTTCTCTTTCTTATAAACCTGCTTTAGCAAGAAACATCACGGGTGATAAATAGATAGAGGTTGTGTCGATACTACATAGCCAGGAAGCGGACTTAGCCCAGTGGTTAGGGCATCTGTCTACCACATGAGAGATCCAAGGTTCAAACCCCGGGCCTCCTTGACTTCATGTGGAGCTGGCCCATGCCCAGTGCTGATGTGTGCAAGGAGTGCCCTGCCACGCAGGGGTGTCCCTGCATAGGGGAGCCCCAGGTGCAAGGAGTGTGCCCCATAAGGAGAGCCGCCCAGCACGAAAGAAAGTTCAGCCTGCCCAGGAGTGGTGCTGCACACAGGGAGTGCTGACACAACAAGATGACACAACAAAAAGAGACACAGATTCCAGTGCTGCTGACAACAACTGAAATGGACAAAGAAGAACACGCAGCAAATAGACACAGAGAACAGACAACTGGGGTGGGGGTGGAGGTGAGGTTGGGGGGGGTGGAGAGAAATAAATAAACCTTAAAAAAAATACTACATAATCATCAAAATATTAATGAGGATGATGTTTTGGAAGTATGTAGCCAGAGTGTGCCCTCTTAAACACAAGAGCATAAAAAGTATCATTGTATATTGTTCCACTCCCCATGGAAAAGACAAAACTAACCTTTGTAAATATCTCCTGACACAGATTATTATTTTCTACCAAATCATGTCATCAGGACCCAATTAGGACTCTTCACAGAATAAGAAATGTGTCAATATATTATTTGTTTTCCAAAATATCAGACCATGAAAACAATATGGCTGTATAATGCCCCTCTGTGAAATTGTTGAAATAACTTTGAATTAATCAGAGTCCCTTTTATTCAGTCTTTTTTTTTTTAATTTTTCACAGCAGTATATATAGATGCCTCCTGAAAGAATATAGAAATTATCTTGCATTTGGGCCATTTGTTCTGTCTTGTATGTTCAATAATTTTTGAAATCATGGCAACATATTCCTCCTTATCCCATATTTTAAGGATCCAAGCTGTGTTCAAATCAGATGCTATTGAAGGAAATAAAAAGGATCCGCATGAAAGGTTGTCACAGGAAACAGAATATTCTGCCCGCCTTTCTCCTCCAACCAATGAGGCAATCACTGCTTTTGGATCCACATTCCCTCCATGTAATTCCTATCCAGGAGGATCCCTCCGTGTGAGACACTGTTGGCTACTTGAGCCTAAATTGAGCCCTCCCTTTACCTAATTTTCATATAAGCTAAGGCAGAGCACAGACATGACAGAGCACATGGGATTATCTGAAAACAAGATCCTTTTAAAAAAGGAATGCGTAGTAAAAGGTGTCAAGATACCTCCTGCTCCCTTCTATTCCCACTTGGCTCATGTAATACTCAGAAGAACAGGACAGAGCTGTAATGTCGTGCCTCCAATGAGATACCTTGTCTTCATTTCTTATATGAAAATCTACATTATCTTTTCAGGCATCCGTCTAAATGGTGAAAAGTGAGGACAGTGGCATCTGGTATGTATTGCATTCAAATAATAGAATACCATGCATATATTAAAATATTTTGTGGAGTTATTAATAAAATAGAAAGTATTCACTGAACAACTGAGAGAAAAATTAGAAAACGTACAGTGACCTCTCAGAAGCACCAATGTCTATATTGATAGAAAAATTAAATAATAGAGCTAACCAAAGAAGAGAATAAGAGGAGAGAATAGTATGCAAATTAAACACACAGACACACACAGGCACTCACATATAACAAATACATAATTACTAACCATAAATACATAAAGAAAATTCAAAATAAATGAATATTGGGTGGCAATTTATTTTTATCTTTTATACTTCTTTTGCTCACATATTCGTCCATGAGGATCTGTTACTTTTCTGAGCTGTAAGATCTCTTAAAATATATTCTCCTTCAAAATCAAGACCTTTGAATACAGTACATGTTTCATTTGAATCAGGCCTTATTTAATTCACCAACAGCCTCCCTTTTCATGATAAAACAAAAATGTTGTTGAGCTGGAACTCTACAGATGCACCCCAGCTCTGTACAACCTCATAATCTTGATTATCTGGAACAATTATCCTTACCACAAACACCCTCACAATATTCCCTGCCAGCCCATAGAATAACATAAGCCACCCAGGCCGAAACTTTCACTGGGCAGCTACTTGAATGTTCTCCAACCAGCGACCTAAGTTTCATATACCAATCTAACATGTGATAGATAGTACACATTTTTAAAAATAATTTTCAAGCAAAAAATATTGAAGCCCACCTTTCTGCAACTTATTTGGAAGTCTTTGGCCATTCATAGATATTCCTAGTGTGCAAAGAGCCTGCCAAGAGTACGTTTTGGCGTAGTGAACAAACATTTTCACACCTATCATCAAGGGTGAACCAGTTAAAAATAAGTCAAGGGTTTTACTGGGCCCTGGGGTAATCTTCTAGACCCTAGACTTGCTAATGTGTATTTGCTTAATTCCTTGCCCACTACTCCTTTTAAATATTCCTTCTCTGTTGACTCTGTTGAGTTAGGAGTGCCTTAAGGTACAAAAATTGTAACTCCCTGGGTCCTTAGAGCTGCCAAACTGTAGAACAAATGTCTTGTTTGTAGAAAGAATAAAAGGTTAGTGGCTGAAGCCCTAGAGAGCAAGGACAGGAGTAGAATGAGATGAGGTCAGCAAGGTAGACAGGAGTCAGCTCAAGGAGGCAGTCACATGGGCCTTTGGAGTCAGGACAAGGAGACGGGAGTGTCTTCTAAGTGGGATGGCAAAAGGAAAATCCCCCACGACCCTGCCTCTCTCATTTCCCTACTGTATGTTATGGCAGCAGAAAATGAATTACCTGAGACAGAACAGTGACCAAGGGGAGTTTTTCAACATTTTAACAGTATTTGAAATACATTTCCAAATGTTTAAAATGTGAGTTAGCAAAATAAAATATACAATGTCCAGTTAAATCTGAAATTCAGATAAACGCAACATAATCTTTAACCAAAAAAATAAATAAAAACAACAAAAATTCTATCTGGCACGCCTACCTGGGGGACATTTTTGACTTGAGGATGAACACAAATCCTCTAATAACTTGATTGACACCGCCTTTCATCCCCTGGGAACACACACCTTCCTTTACCTTAGTGAAGAGTCAAATGTACACCAACACAATTGATCATAATTTATTTTTAAAGCAAACTCAAAGGTTATTCCATGTGCTGTTCATTTTTACAACAAAAATTACTTACAGATGTCGAAAGGAAGGGGTTTGAGAGCAATAATGCATTTTCCTCTCCTGTCAAGACCAGGTATTGAAATGGAATCCCAGGGAAGTTAGCCTGATTCAAACTGCTCAATGCACAGGGGAACAGGCAAGCATGTTCTATTATCCACTGTTGTCCTATCCAAGATGCCTGCCTCCTTCTGCTTACGCATTTCTGAGATCTCAGGGCTCCAGGCTTCTGTCCTGAGGAGAGGGCTGCTCCCAGGCTTCAGGAGAGGAAATGGGTGGACCAGAGGTCAGGGCTCCTCCCCAGCCCTGCCCCAGCTCCCACCCCTGCTGTGTAAATAGCTTCCAAGCCTCCTTGAGACAGATGCTCAGCTTCTCCCTGCCTGTGACACCAGATAGGAAGACTGCTGTACCGGGAGTCTTTTGCTTCAGGGAATAATTTCTTTTGGGGTTGACTTCGGTTTTCAGAGGGAGATCTTCTCTCATCTGGTTCCCTTTCCTTCTAAAGCCCAAGAGAGGAAGGCATGCTGTGGGCTCCAGCCCTCCTTTTAGCTTTCCTGGCTCCTGGTAAGTGTGTTGCAGAGATGCCCATGGGACTATTTTTAAAATTAAAAAAAATTTTTTTATGAGAGGCTATATTCAGGAATTATTATTACCTTCCCTTATTACATTTTGGTATTCCCGTTGCAGCCAGTCAGACAGCTTCCAACTTGGAATGGAGTGGGGAAGACTACCACCAAGCGGACTGGGGAAATGGCCACGATCACTTGTGATATAGCGAAAGAAAGCTTTAACTATCTCCACTGGCACCTGCTCCAAGAGCGTGAGGCCCCCAGACGTATTCTCTACTACGCTCCGTCTTCCGGAAAGTTTTGGATAGACTCGGGAATCAAAGAAGGGAAATATCGTGCTTATAAAGGTTCAGGGAGGAGCTACAGATTCGAGGTCAGGAATCTTGAGGAAAGTGATTCCGGTGTGTATAACTGTGCAGCCTGGGAGAGGCACGGTGATTCAGACTTCCCCTATGCTACACTGAAAACTTTGCTTGCAGCTGCCGGAAACAGCCCTGCGCCACAGGAGACCAGCTCTGTTCCTCTCACTCAGTTCCTGGCCCTGACTGCTTTTCTCTGAACAATGTAAAACCCAGAGCTCAAAACCTAATATGCAGCTTTCATTCTACCCCTTTGTGAGCCAGAGGCTGCATGCTCCCCACTCCGCTGCAGACCAAGCTAAGATCTCCAGGCCTTGCTGGAGCCGCTGGCTGATGGCCTGGTTCTTTCAGCGCCCCTAGGGGCTGGGGAAGTCCCATTCAGTCTCCTTCCTAGGCCAGGCAAGGTCACCTGGGGTTGGTCTGACCAGAGAGATGTTTAGAGAACCTTATTGGAAGGCTTGTTGTGCTGAGTAATTTATCCAGTTATTACCTAGAGATTATGGCTGGGAACGTACTCATCCATTACTCAGCAGTATGAGAAATGATGGAATGAAGCCTTTGGACTTTATGAGGGCCTCAAGTTGATTTTTTTTCTTTTTAAAAAATCTAATGTTTCTCCCTAGATAAACAATGAAGGTACTGTTGGCATGATTGGAAATGTAGAAAACAGTGATTGTGGAAAATATGCCAGCCATTGTCTTCTGTTTATATCTTCTTCTCTTCATTATTATTATTTACTTATTTTCTTTATTTTTAAAGAAACTTTAGATTCCATAAATGTTACTTATATCATCTTTTGAGGGAATCTATCCCAGCCCACAGCCAAAGCTGTTCTGATTAAAACAAGTAAATGTCTTCTCACGCCTATCCCCTAACGTAGCCACAGCCAAGTCACACGTGGACTGAAGCTATCAGATTATTATTTTTTGTCAGCAATTTAAATGGAGAAACCTGGGTGAACAATCAGATGGAGAATAGCATGTCTTTAATCATAAAGTCGATTGTAATTGGAATAGTATGCATTTGAATTGAAGAGAAAGGGTTGTGGCTGCCTAAGAGAGCCAGGCCCTTGTTTAAGATTAGGAAACGTATCTCCACAGAGAGGGGACTGAAAACAGAGGCATTTGTTGTTTGAAGGACTGTGCGTGGCTACCAGGGCAAGATAGCTTTGTGGTGATCATAATTCTCGTGTTCTAATGAGTTGTGTCTGGTATGAGAAATGCAATTGTTTTTGTGGGTGTATGTGTCTAAGTTTGTACCTGGCAAACTTGCCAAATTCTATAATTAATTCTAATTTAGTGTCTCAGATTTTCATTGTATATGATTAAAGCATTTGCAAATAAAAGAAGTTTTGCTTCTTTCTTGACCGTCCTGCTACGCTTTATTCCCTTTTATAGCCTTAATGCATTGGTTGAGACACCCAGTAGCATATTTAGTAAAAGCCATGGTAATTGGCATAAAGCCTCTAAATTTTTATACATTTGAAACAACTCTCAGAAAATGTAGTGGTAAAAATGATTTCATTCATAAGGTCGTTTATATAAAAAGAATACTCTTATCAAACAAATGTGCACAAGCTTTGAACATAGAAGTACACAATTTTATAGAAAGATATATCGTAGCCCTGACTAAAAGCCGAAATACCACATTTTTAGGGTGAAGAGTGGATGTCGTAAGGTGTAATTGTATCCTACTCTAACTGACATGTTTAAAGTAGTTTCAATTAATATCCGCACTTTGGGGGAGGAGGCAAGGTGCTGTAATTGCTACTGCAACCCCTGTTACTTTTTAATGATAACTTCTTTTCTTAATGGAGCTTAGTAGAAGTGGAAGTTCTTGAAACAATAAAGAAAGATTTCTTTCTTGGTGAAAGTGATCTTTAAATTTGTTTGTAACTTTAAAAATGTTTTCCATGAAATATTTGAGGTCTAAAGTATTTCTGATGATTTCTAAACAAAAGTTTATTCTGAAACCATTTCAAACTCACTGAGATGTCAACAGAAAAGTGAACAGGATTTCTGTATATTTTTTTCCCAGATACTCCAATTTCTAACATTTTACCTGATTTGCTTAATTTTGTTCCCTTGATTATTTTGTCAGTGATTTCTGCCTTATATTGTTACTATTTTTTCTTTTGTATCCTCTGTTTCATTATACCTACCTACTATAGCTTCTTCACTGAATGAGTTTTAATTCAAGATGTTTGCAAAATGGTGATATCCCAGCTTTATCATTTTTTTCTATATTCATTAATCAGCACTTTACTATTAAGGAAGAGCCTCCTCTCCCATTTACATATTTATTTAGTTCTTATCACATCTATTCATGGATTCTTATTCTATTCAGTGGCTTATGATCCACTCATTCCTTCATCTGACAGACATCTAATAAATCAAATAAATAAGCCATGATTTCATTCCCCTTGAAAATTTGTGTCTGGTAAGAAAGAAGAGAGGGCAATAGAGCCACGTATGGACAGTAGGTGCTATGAGAGAGGGAAGCACAAGGTGGTGCTCCTAGAAAGCAACCGTGACTTCCTGGAGAAGGAAAACCTTCTCAAAGGAGATGATGCCTGATTTGAGTCCCAAACAATGAACAGGAATTAGCTTAAAAACGAGGGATATACATGCAATGTCCAGAAACTGCAAGTGAAGCAAGGGGACTGGGTAATAGAATTCTAGGCAGAGAGTGACTGAAGATAAGAATGGCAGGGGGCAGTGGCCACCTCATGGATAACCTCGTATCTTAAGAACTTTGGACTTTATCCTCAGATGCAGGATATGCAGTGAAGAATTTTCAGCAGGGAAATGACTTGATCAGATTCAGGAAAATTGGTTTAAAGGATTCAAGCAAGGGATGCCTAGAAAGAACTCCAAGAGATGTGTTAAGACAGGGACACATTAATCCAGAGAATGTGTGAATACCGAAGTGGTAGAGGAATATGGAGGCAGCAGTAGAAGCACGAAATTGTCAGTAGACAATACCCATAGCACTTGGATGTACCAATTAGTTAGGGGAGATAATTATGGCTGACACTCATGTTTCTGGCATGGACAATGTCTAGGAGGGGAAGAAGGGAGGGATCCGAGCTGTTTATAAAGTCATTTTGAGCTCTGAGCTAGGCATAATTGAAGATGTCCCATAGTCATCTACATTTGTAGTAAGGAACTCAGGGGAAAGTTAGGGTTGGAGAATGACATGCCATGCCCTTTCCTACCGTAGGATAATTAAAACCAAGAATGAGTTAGAGGCGGCGGACTTGGCCCAGTGGTTAGGGCGTCCGCCTATCACATGGGAGGTCTGTGGTTCAAACCTCTGGCCTCCTTGATCCGTGTGGAGCTGGCCCATGCGCAGTGGTGATGAGCACAAGGAGTGCCCTGCCACGCAGGGGTGTCCCCCGTGTAGGGGAGCCCCACGAGCATGGAGTGCGCCCCATAAGGAGTGCACCCCATAAGGAGAACCGCCCAGCGCGAAAGAAAGTGCAGCCTGCCCAGGAATAGTGCCACACACATGGAGAGCTGAAACAAGATGATGCAACAAAAATAAACACAGATTCCCATGCCACTGACAGCAACAAAATCAGACAAGAAGATGCAGCAAATAGACACAGAGAACAGAAAACCGGAGTGGGGGTGGGAGGGGAAGGGGAGATAAATAAATAAATAAATAAATAAATAAATAAATCTTTTTTTAAAAAAAAGAATGAGAAAGAAACTAATTAGGAATTGTAGGTAAAGTGAGATTTCTGGAAAACAACAACTCTTAAGGGGTGCATTTGAGAAGAATAGTCCATAAAAATAATCTGGGAGTGGTTAAATTTCTCATGAGTTAGGGAATGAAAAGCAAAGGGAAACTCAGGACTCCAGACAGAGAAAAATTGTTTTTAAGAAGAGAAGCATGGTTTATTAGAGAGACAGGCAATGGAGGGAGAGTACAAGAAACTGAATCTTCAACAGAAGCAAAGTTAAACTGCACTGGCATCTGGGAATCCTGAAGGCTGCAGAATATGGGAGTAGCTGAACAGAAGTAGGCAGATTGATAAACCAAACACTGCCCAGCTGGTTGAAGATAACCAACCCCCTCAACAGGCCCAATTACATTCTACACAGACTCTACCACCCACCGTCTGTACACCAATTCTAGACTCAAAAATGGCTTGGAGCATTTACTGTGTGATACGACCGAGAGAAAAGAGAAGACCAAGATGATGGTATAAATTAGTGTCGACCTTCCCATTAGGCAGCCCTCCATGATCAGGTGCCATATCCTTGCCTCTTGTAAAAAGCATAACTCAATTCCTTGCACACAGTAGGAGATCAATGAATGTAGTTTAATTGATGAGTCATCTCAGAGTTCTACAAGGGTGGTCTGTATTGTGTGGTGTGATCTAAGGAGGAGGGTGTTATTTTATCCTCTTCACATCAAGTGGATGTGCTAATAGGTGGTGAGAAGGCAAGAGAGTCATTTTTACCCTCAATAATAGTAAGTTGGGCTTGGTTGACTCCCCTCAGCTACGATGACCTGAAACTGTTCTCAGTACAAATTTCAGGCAGCCTCGAAGGAGAGCAGATTTCATTGAGACATGATGTCACATTTCCCTGCATTAATCCTGGTTTTCCTTGGTGCTAGTAATTCTTTGTCATCTCTAAATCCTTTTAAAAGGTATTCTCTATTTTTGTCATTTCAATTTTAATTCTAAGTTTTTCATTTATTTACTCTAATTATTTTTAAAATTTTCAGCTTCTGTATATGATGTAGGTATTGTAGAGCAACCTCAACTTTTCAGTACTAAACAGCTTTCAAAAACAGAATGTCTGAATTGTGTGGTATGTGGGATAACAATTTCTGCAATATCCATACATTGGTGTCAAGAAAGAACTGGTCAGGCCATGTAACACGTGGTGTATATTTCATCTGACAACCCCGTAAAAATGGGATTAGGGTGTCTGGTGGGAAGATAGCATCAGACTAACAGGCAGAGCTCAATACTCTCAGAAAATAAATAGAGAAACAGCCAAAGGGATCTGCTTTGGGGATCAGTAGATCAGGATAGTGCTATACAACCCCCAAGAGGGTGAGGGACAGAGACAGGAAGAAGCCAAAACAAGAAACATGAGTTACCATACCCCCATGGTGGCTGGGAAGAACTCCCCTCCTGCACCCCCAAGATATTAAGCTTGGGTAAACCCCTGGGTCATTGCAGCTGACTCAGAATGGAATAGATATCTTCCTCCCTGTCAGCAGTTTCAAGGGAAAAAGGAGGGGCGTCTTTTCTTCAGTGAATTCGCCAACAGACCTCTGCTTTAAATCTCGGCTCTGGATGTTCAGCACAGGAACAAAGGAAAGCCCAGCCTGAAATATGGAAGCACCACGTGTTGGCTAGTCTGAAACTTGTATAGACAAAAACATATAATGGTACTTTCTGTACTCTATCTAGGAGAAAGTCTGCGCCCCATTAGTGAGTCCCTGGTGCAATTTTGATAACTTAAGCCAGGCAATTTTAAAGACATAGAATAACTTGAACTTAATATCAAAGAAGACCTGTGGGTGGGTGGGGATAGACAAGAGAGAGAAATTGGCCATCAAAGCAAAATTCAACAATTTGAAAGCCTAGAAATCATTGAAAAATTATAACCCATACTAGGAAAGACATGGCCCAGCAATAGAAATTAACCAAATATCCTGAAGAGTTACAGGATTTAATACAATCAGTGATAATCATGCAACTTTCTGAAATCAATTCAAACAATTTAAAGAAAATATGACTAAAAAATAAAGCATATTAAGATAACATGACACTAGATAAGCATGAAGAACTATTTGAAAGCCTGCAAAGAAAAGTAACAGACCCTTTGGGAATGAAAGACATGATGAATGAGAAGAAAAATAACTTAGAGGCACATAAGAATATTTGAGGAAACAAAGAATGAAAATTTCCCAACCCTTTTGAAAGGCATAAATATCAATGTCCAAAAAGAACAATGCATCCCAAACAGAATAAATCCAAATAAACCTACCCTGAGACACATACTATTCAGAATAAAATATCATCTATAAAGAGAAGATTCTGAAAGCAATAAGAGGAAAGGAAAGTGTCACATAAAGGGAAAATCCATATGATTAAGTGTCAACCTCTCATCATAAACCATGGAGGAAAGAAGAAAGGGGTATGATGTATTTAAGTTATTGAAGGAGATAAACTGCCAGTCAAGAATCGTATATCTGGCAAAACTGCCCTTTAACTGTGAGGGAGAGTTCAAAGTTTTCACAGATAAACACAATCTGGTAGCATATGTTACCAAAAGACTAGAATTACAGGAGGTACTAAAGGGAGTACTGCAGACTGAAAGGAGAAAACAAGGGAGACTGGAGAAGAGGATAGAAATGATGACTATTAGAATGGTAAACTCAAGAATAAGAAGACAGACAATAGAATGATATGACAACAGAGAACCAAAGGAAAAAATGGATGAAATAAGCAATGCCTTTTCAGTAAGCTGGTTCTTTGAGAAGATGAACAGAATAGATAAATCCGTAGCAAGACTGACAAGAAAAACAAAGAAAAGATGCAAGTAAAATGGGAACAGACATCACAGAGGACAAATTTGAGGTGGAGAAGATACCCAAAATGTCTGCCTCCACCCTCACCATTCACAATGTAGAGAAACAAGACTTTGTGCTTCTTGTCATGGGCAAAGTAGCTAGCAACTAAAGACGTGTCATTCAGTAAGGGTTCTTTGGTTCTTTATTCATTATTTTGAATTGGGAAATCACTGTTACTGCCAGTATAATTTTATGCAGTTTCTTGGAAACAGGTTCATGTAGTTACTCCCCTCATACTTTCCAAATTCTGTATATTTTCAGAAAGGAGGCTTTGCATAAGTTCATATACATGATCAGCCTCATCTTTTCAGGAATGCACTCTCTCCCCAACAGTCTTTCTAGAACCCCCATGCTTTATTCATTAATGTCAAACTCCTGCACTACATTTTATTTTCTGCCAAGATATGCATGTTATTCCAGGACTACTTTTATACTAATCCATTGAGATTACATCTGTTTGTTCTGATCCACTTATTTTCCATGATAAAAAAAAATGGATCTTAGATTAAATGCCATTCATTTTCCCACAGGTTAAAATATATCCTACCACAAGGAGGACAGACTGCAATGATATATAAAGACTGTGTTCCCCGGAGTGGTGGTATTTGATTTTGTAAAAGTACTTATAAAGACCAGTACTAAGTATTTCCAAGAACATTAATGGCATCTTTACCCTCTAATTTTGAGTTCATTTTGGCCTGTGGAAGTTGAAGAGATGAAGAGAGGGAGAAATTGCTCCAGTGGGTTTATTATATAGAGAGGGTGGTCATTCCCGCCTGCCCCTATTCATTCCTGGACATAAATATTCTCACTATGGAAAAGATGAGCAATATATTGGCCCCTTGCATGGATTTAGCCAACCCAGGTCACCCACAGCCCCAAACTCACTCTCCTTCCACATCCCAGTCTCCTGAAAATATTTCATATTGGCCTTTCCCAAATAACAACTGGAAGATACACAGTCCATTATGACAAAACATAGGTGCAGGGGAAGAACAGAGAAATTTTGAGAATCAAATAGTTGGTTTCATTTATGCTGTAAATTACACGGGAGATTGTTGGGTATGTGGTTGAAACCATAATGATGAGAAAACTTTTTAGAAATAAGGAAGGATTACCTGTTTAAGGTGCTTAATGGGGACATCTGGCACAGGGGCAGTCTCCTGGGGGGGGGGGGGTGTGAGTGCTCATCTTGTAAGTGTGTTTTATCATTGGTTGGAGACCCTCAAAATGAGTGGGAAGGTGTACTTCCATCCTGGGAAGGCCTGATGTTCTCAAACATAGGGAATTGTTTCTCTTGAGAGAATTGTTGCCTCCCAGTGGGGAAGGACAGTCTAGTGTGTCAAGCCCTCAGCATTGTTGCAAGCATCAGTGATTCTGGTCCTTCAAGCATTAAAGTTTGTTTGCCACTGTGGGCCATGAGGGGAATGGGAGAGAGGAATAGAATAGATGGAAGCAGGGTAACTGGGGGGGCAATGGAAGTGTTCCACAAGTTCATGCAATGATGGATATAAGACATGTTAAATTTCAATATATTAAAAGTTTATAGGCTAAAATGTAAACCATAATGTAAACCTTAATGTAATTAAAAGTTTAGAGAATTGTAGAGTCTAAAATATAAACAATAATGAAAACCAAAATTGAACCATGTTTGGTAGCTATGTTTCAATATCTTTACATCAGCTGTACCAAATACAACGTGAACATGTAAAAAGATCATTGCTGCGGACAGGGAAAAAAGGTTTGATGTTGGATATATGGGAGCCCCCTATATTGTATAGGTGACTATACTGTGATCTAAAACTGTTTTGAAGACAAAATTAAAAATAAAACGATGTAGACAATGAGGAAGAAATGAAAGAAATTGCCTTGACATTGTACATACAGGGCAAGACCTATTGCAGTGATGAAAGACAAAAAGTCAAAAGGAAATTTTTATTATATTTTTCTTTTTTAATACCCCAATTTATTTCTTACACTATTTTAGTTTTTCTATTAGTATGTATTCTATTTCTAATCTTTAAACCTATCATTACTATTTCATTTTCCTACTAATTGAATTTGGCAATGTAGTAGGCTTCATTTTTAAGAAGCTTTGGGTGACAGAGGGGTTCAACTAAGGCAGGGGAGGATCACTGGTGTAGGGTGTTATTGATGGGGGACACATGGCAGGGAGGGAGTTCTTCAGGGCATGTATATAAGGTACATAAATGTTCTGATATTTGTTGGGGGTTTACATAGTAGTTACTCTTACAGATGACAACTGAGGGAGTGCTGAGTTTCTAGCCAGTGGAGCTCTGTCAATTCCCCAAATGGAACAGCAACAATCCCCCAAATGCAAGGGCAAAGACCAGTGAAGAAGGGTGGTCCAATGACCACCTTTGGTATTGATGACTATGCTTTTGAGCATGTGTGCCTGAAATTTCAACTAGGCCTAGAGCTGCAGGGTGCTTAAGAGTTACCTCCTGATAGCCTCCATGTTGCTCAAATGTGGCCACTCTTTAAGCCAAACTCAGCATGTAAATACATTACCTTCCCCCCAGCATGAGACATGACTCCCGGGGATGAGCTTCCCTGGCATTGAGGGGCTACTACCAATCACTAACTGGTGATGCAATTAGGAAAAGACCTTGAATAAAAGGGGGATAATGGTAAAGACAAATGAGTTTATATAGCTAAGAGTCTTCAAAAAAGAGTTTGGCAGGTCTTCAGTGAGGTTGTGCTTACTCACATCTCAGTAGGCTCCTGGAGACAGCCAAAGTAGATACAGCCCCAGGTACTGGTGCTCCTTAGGGCTATGGAGACACAAAGGGTTTGTGGTCATTTCAGATGGCTCTAGAGTTCAGTGCTTTTTCAGTGGGCCCTACTTTGTAATTAGTGTTCCTGAGTATGATGGATTGGACTCAGTATGACCTTGCTACATATGCCTCTTTTGTCACTTTTACTAAACCTGTGGTTGACACTGGGGTTGGTGTATACTCAGGAGATTTGAATGTCTGGACTGTCCATGTGTCAGTTGGGCCCTGAGCCTCAGCAGAGTTGCCACTCCTACTCTCTGGTTCATTGGACTTACCCAGGTCAGCTAACTGGGAGGTGAGGATGGTCACCCACCACACCAGGGAGTCCAGAGTGCCTACATCTGCAAGCAGGAGAATTTCATCCATCAACCTTGTAGGATCTAAGCCCCTTCTCAGTTTAGAGGTGGAGTAGACATCACCATCCCAGGGTCCACAGGATGGAGGAATAAAATGTGGATTAGAGTTTACTTACTGATATTCTGCTACAGAATTATTGTAACTCTAGCAATTGAAGAAACTGTATCATTGATGTGGAAGCAGGGGCCACAGTGTTTCTGAGGGCAGGGAGAGGGAAGAAGATATGTGATGTGGGGGCTTTTTGGGACTTGTAATTTTCCTAAATGATATTTTAGGGACAGATGTTGGACATTATATATCCTGACATAACCCACTGAATGTACTGAAGGAGAGTGTAAGCTACAATGTAAACTATAATCCTTGTGGTGCAGCAGTACTCCAAAACGTAGTCACCAAATGCAATGAATGTGCCAAAATGATGAAAGAAATTGTTGATGTGGGAGAAGTGGGGTGGGGTGTGGGGTATATGGGAATCTTTTTTTTTTAATGTAATTTTTTTGTAATCTATGTATCTTTTTTTAAAAAGGCAATTAAATTTAAAAAAATTTAAAAAATACATATTAAAAAAAAAAAAGATCCTATATATCTCTCCTGTCCCAGACTGTTGAGAAATTTAATTCAGAATCAAAAATTTAAAAACTGGAACAAGGGAAGTAGATATGGCTCAAGTGATTGTGCTCCCATGTACCATACAGGAGGTCTAGGGTTTGTTTCCCAGGGTCTCCTGGTGAAAGCAAGCTGGCCATGTGGTGAGCTGGCCCAAGTGGAGAACTGTCGCACATGAAGAGCTGACCTGTGTAGGAGTGCTGGCACATGCAGGAGGGCTGACCCACATAGAGTGCTGGCCTGCATGAAAAACTGGTACAGCAAAAGATGCAACAAAAATAGGCACAGAAGAGAGATTAAGAAATGCAACAGACCAGGGAGCTGAGGTAGCACAAGAGAGAGTACCTCTCTTCCACTCCAGAAGGTTCCAGGATAGGTTCCCAGTGTCACCTAAAGAGAAGATAAGCAATCACAGAGGAATACACAGTAAATGGACACAGAGAACCGAGAGTCAGCATGCACACACACACACACACACACACAAAACAAGGGGGAGAAATAAATAAATAAATATCTTAAAAAAATAAAAATAAATATTGTAACTAAAAAAAATTAGTAAAATCAACTTGGGAGGAAGAATAAGATTTTATCGTTTGGTCCATTTTGCTTTTCACAGAGCCCCCAAGAGCCCATCTCGAATAGAACAGGAATTACTGCTTTTTCTTCACCAACCGAACAGGAAATCAGACAAAGGTAACTATTAAAATTGTGCTGCTAACTGTGGTCCAGTGTTTTAGTTAGGGTTCACTGTTTGTATGGAACAGTCATATGGTGTTTTGATTATTGTTTTTGAAAAATTTTGTTCTAGCAACATAAAAAGGCCACCTAAAATAGCCTCTTTTGGTTATTCAGATATATAATTTGGTGGAGTTGAATACATTCACAAATGTTCTGTTACCATCACTGATATATATTACCCAAAGTTTTCCTTCTCACCTTTTACCTCTCTTGTCTTTTACATACGTGCCCACGCAGGACACACATCTACTCAGTTCAATGACTCTGAGACTCATTCTCCCCATTGAAGGGGTAAAATAAAAGTTCTTACCTAATAGAGTTTGAAAACATACTAAGGGTTCACATATGTTAAGGTTTTAAGAGTTTAATGAACACTGGTGCTGGCCATTATAATTTGTGAAATGGGCCCTGTGTAAGGAGGGCGTAGCTCAGAGGTAGACTGAGTCAGCCTGGCTGAGATGCCACAGGCTGCTCTGCTTCCCGTCAGGCTGCCCAGGGGGAGCTCACATGGGCCAAGACCATAGTGGGTGCCAGATCCTGAGCTTTACATATTTTTCTGACAAGATATATCATCTCCTTTTTCAGATAAGGAAACTGGGACAAGGAGAAACTATGAAGCATCCACAATCACACCGACATGGATTTTAGTAAAAAAAAGGATGTGAAGTCAAATGTGATGTCATTAAAAATCATGCTTTTCGTACTACAGGGAACACCCACTTTGTCATACAGCTTGGTTGTTACAGTAAGAAGGATTACTAAAATAGCTTCTGTAATCAAGTTTTCTAATACTGACAGGTTCTATTTTGGGAAAATACCCAATTTGACGTGATGATTACTTAGCAAAAACCCTTGTTAAGGTTGTTAGAGGCAAAGGATGACAACCGAGAGAGAGAGAATCTGGGGAAGTAGACTTGGCCCAGTGGTTAGGGCGTCCGTCTACCACATGGGAGGTCTACAGTTCCAATCCCCGGACTGCTTGACCCATGTGGAGCTGGCCCATGCGCAGTGCTGATGCATGCAAGGAGCACCCTGCCATGCAGGGGTGTCCCCCGCGTAGGGGAACCCCACGCACAAGGAGTGTGCCCTGTAAGGAGAGCTACCCAGCGTGAAAGAAAGTGCAGCCTGCCCAGGAATGGTGCTGCACACACGGAGAGCTGACACAATAAGATGACGCAATAAAAAGAGACACAGATTCCAGTGCTGCTGACAAGAACAGAGGCGGACAAAGAAGAACACGCAGCAAATAGACACAGAGAACAGACAACTGAGGCAGGCGGGGGAAGGGGAGAGAAATAAATAAATAAATCTTGAAAAAAAAAATCTGTCTACTCCTCTTTAATCCTTAATCTAAAATTGACAAAATATTAATAATTGGGCAACTATAGTATTATTGGAGTAAGATAATAAGTACCTTTCCCAAATGGAACAACCTCAGTGATTACACCTCTCTGCTCATTGCCTCCTGAGGTCACAGCGGTCTGGTAATTTGGACTAACTCTCAGGCTGAAATCAATGAAATATTCTTGTTTTTTTAAAAACAAAACAAAACATGAAATAGTGTTTATGAAATAAAATGGGAGACTGTTCTTAAAAGCTTCCAAGAGTTAACAAGATAGTGAGTCTGAACAATTACCTCATTAAAGGGGATGATTATTTTGTTGTCACATGATGTGGGTAAAGCATCCATGTGCTGCTGACCAATCAGCAACCTCAGAAACGAGTGGCCTAGAGGAAGGACCCTGAGCCCCCCTTTCCTCTGCTAACACTGTAGGAGGCTCCCCACTCCTGAGTCTGGCCTGGCATCTCCTGCTCCAGGTTCCTTAACTTTTTGGCCTTCTCCTTGGCACAGCCTGGGTTGATGGGACATTTCGGCCTCTCTTGACTCATGGAATGTGAGTTTATTTTCCAGGCTTCTCTGATTGGTTGATGGATCTAAAAGAAGTTAATGTTTTTATCTTGATCTTTATATTTTTGTTGTTAATGTTATTCTTTGGTTTATAGTTGAACTTGGAGACATGAACTCAAAGGCAACTGAAAATATTCATTTCAATAGCAGAAACTAAGCATATACTTCCACTACAGGAATCCAGATATAACTTTTCATTTATGCAAAGTTACTGACAAACACACAGTGAGGCTTTTGAACATATGATAGTTACTTGACAAAAACTCTTGCTCAGGGTTTGCTAGAAGCATAGAACTACAACCATGAGGTATGCAAAGATTATTTAGGCCTTAAATATAAAATTCACAGAAAAACAAGTGCCGGAACCTGCAGTTTAATTGGAGCCAAGATAATGCACCCACACATTCCTTAACTTATCTTTGACCACATCCTTCCTAGCATGGAGCAACAGCCTTCAGAGCCCTCACTTCAGTCTTGGCTTGTCCTAAGCCTCAGATAGCCTCAGATAGCTTGACACCTTAGTATTAGAGGAATTAGAAAAAGGATTTTGATGGCTATCAGTAGTACTGACACAATGAATCAGTAACTGTGCCCCCATATGTCTGTTTGACAATATTTCCTACTGAAAATAGGGTTTCCATTTAGAGAAGGCAAAGTTCAACATGCATTTTACAGAGATTCCCAGGGTTGTGAAAACTCAGGCTTAAGTACTGGGGATGAACAAAATTGTATTTGTCTTCATTTAGCTCGTATGGGCTGTCATATAATGTCCAAGATATTCTCTATATTAAGAATCTCATATTTGATCATAATAAAAATCCTGCAACATAGAGGTAATCAACCTTAGTTCATGGAAGAAAGAACTAGTGCTTAGGGAAGGGCAGTAACTTGTACAAACAGTCCTTGCTATTTCAATTGCACTATTGGGCTGCTTTGAATATCCTCTGTGAATATTAACCTTATAAGAATATATTGAGGCATTTGTGGGTAATATGGGCTGGCTCGGACCTACTGTCCAGCCCAGACCAGCCTAGTAGAGCCACATCAGTACAAAATAAGCAGCCAGCCACTAAAGGGACAACCACCGCTTAAGGGTTACTTGGAGCACACATTTTTACGAGTTCCCTTTCTTGACATTGTGCCCTAGGACTCTACTCACTAGTGGTGGAGAAAGATCATTGGCTAAGTTAACCACATATCTTCTCTTTCTTATAAACCTGCTTTAGGAGGAAACATCATGGTTGATATCCATGTAGAAGTGGTGTCAACACTCCAAAGTTCGAACTTGAAGTAAATCATCAAAATACTAATGAGCGCAATGTTTTTGAAATATGCAGCCAACATATTTTTATCTTCTGCACAACTCATGCCACGTGTGGTCTTTCCTCTATTAAGGCTAAACCATGAAATTTACCATTTATGGAAGGATGTGGTTGTGTTCAGAAGAGGCTCACTATTTGAGTTAATCTTGAGATGATAAAATTTAAAGACAGATTTAGTTAAAAAGTAAGTGTTACCTAAATCACTTAATTGTAGGTCAAAAGACAATCCTGGAAAATTTGAAAAAGAAAGTTTTACTAAATGTGTTAGATTCTGGTAACTTGGGGTATGATGTCAGTGAGTTTAGCATCCATCCAGAGAAGATGGAGTAGTCCTTCAGGGTGGCATGTTGGAGATGACCTGTAGAACAGTAATCTCCTCTCCAAGTGGTGAGCCCTAGGGTAATTTGTGGAACTTGATAAGTGCATTGATGATAGTTACGTAACTCAAAATCCTTGTTCTAGGAAATGTGCATGGCTGTATTGGGTTATCAACATGCATGATATGCACAATCTATAGAAACCAGATTGACAAATAGAGAGATTAGATAGCTAGCTTGCTAGCTAGCTAAATACAATGATATGGTCTTCAGAATCAAGCTTGGAAGTGCTTTTGTGGATGACTATGAACCATGAAAATTCATATTGAATAACTAAACCTTATTTTAAAAATTAACTATACCTCACATGATAAGCTTGTGTCTATATGTCATATGCTCCCATAAAATCCCATATACAAAAAAGAAATGATAATGAATTAGACCAGAACTCCAAATCTTTTTACTCCTTACTCACAACTCCCTCTTACCTATTAAGTAGGTACGAATTTATATAAACCTAATATTCCTTGTGTGTCTTTTTTCAAAATGTAAAACCCTTGATTACAGTACATATTTCATTTGAATTAGCCCTTATTTATTTCACCCAATTGCCCCTCTTTTCAGTAAAAAACAAAAATATTGTAGAGATGGAACTGTACAGATTCTTCCAGCTTCTATACACCTTCCTAATCTTGACCATCTGGAACAGTTATCCTTACAGGAAACACCCTCACAATATTCCCTGCCTGCGTACAGAATTATACAACCCACCCAGGCTCAGACTTTCTCTTCCTCCAAAACAGTGATCTTCAAAAGTAACACAAGTATCTCTGGGAATATCCAAAACTTTCCAATAGATACATTTTAATGGTATTAGTTTTTAATCTCAAACTTGGATTTGTTGTCTGAGTTCTCTTTCCTCACCTTCTTTTTCACAGTTAAATTCTTCCATTTCTCAACCATCCAGATGTTAACACTCTGCCCAGTAGTGTAAAACACTTTTAGGGCACCAAACAATAGGAAAATTCAAAATATTGGCAAGATATTGAGAGTAATTACTCTACTAACTAGGTAATGACCTCCAACAAATCAGGTAGACTTTAATGCTTTTTTTTCAACAAAATTAAAGGAATATCTAATCAATTTGTGAACCCATATGTAATGTAAAAATGTTTGGTTGATAAATCTTCATATTAATTTTTTTTAGAAGTGAGAGTCTTCGATTTCACCCTTATTTATTTAATTTATTTATCTCCCTTCCTGCTGCTTGCTCGCTGTCTGCTCTCTAAGTCCATTTGCTGCATATTCTTCTGTCTTATTGTCTCCCTTTTGTTGCATTATCTTGCTGCACCAGCTCTGAGTGTGTGGGCCATCAGATCTCCACTGGCACAGGCCAGCCTGCTTTCACAAGGAGGCCTTGGGAAGCGAACTCAGGGTCTCCCCTTTGTTAGATGGGAGCGCAATCAGTTGAGCCACATCCATTTCCCTTCATATTAATTTTTGATATATAACAAAGGCAAAGAATTCAGTGACATTTATATAGTAAAAGTCCTTTCATTCTCATTTACCCATGTATGTGAACATTATCTATCAGCACTTACATTTATAATGATGTAAGGCCACTCCTATTTATCTACCAAAGTGTATTAGTTATATACATTTGCAAGACAAGTTACCACAAACTTAGTACCCCTCTTTGGATAATCTTACTTTTTGATTAATTTAAAATAGACTGATTAGGGAACTTAAGTACATCTCGGTTAGAGGTTTGCAATAATTTACAAGCTGTACCTCAGTTTCCCCTGATATGCATGGGGGGGGAGGTAAACCCCTCCCCCGTGTGGCACTTTCCTACAGATTAAACAAAGGAACCCATAAAGTCAGGAGTAAAGGAGCTAGAGATCTTCACCATCTGCATATCAGAGGGAGATGGAGATCTTTACTACCTCTACTTGTTAATCAGAGTGAGATGAGACAGAAACCTTCACTATTTACAAACCCTTTAACACCTTACAGATCAAAAGAAACATTTGCTCTTGCAGCATTCCAAGAAGCCACAGACTCCCTCAAACTCCTCCCACTACTTCACTGGAACCCTCAATCCCCCCCTCCCGAATTATCATTTCCACACCGAGAAAGTTCTGTATAAATTCAAGTCCCTCCTTCCAGGAGTGGGCTGAAGTCTCTCCTCAGACCCCCGCCATGCTGGTGGGGGGACTGAAGTCTGTTCTTCCGACCACCTCCATTGGGAGAGCTTCTCAATAAATAAATACTTTGCTTGTGATCAATCAGTCTCCGTGTCCCAGTAAGAGCCCTATTTTCTCCAACAATCTCCAAATCTTCCTTCCCCTTGATCATATAATATAAAATAATCATGGGAGTGACAATTGATTGCCTTTGCCTTATTTTCTTGACTAGTAACAAGTTACAGTGCCCATGAACATTTTAAGGGAGGGTATCAAGTGACAGTATGGATGGTGGGGCAGGAAACATGAGGCCATCTCTAAAA
The DNA here is from genome assembly GCF_030445035.2 of Dasypus novemcinctus. Taxonomy (NCBI): domain Eukaryota; kingdom Metazoa; phylum Chordata; class Mammalia; order Cingulata; family Dasypodidae; genus Dasypus; species Dasypus novemcinctus. The sequence goes on from NC_080677.1 coordinate 20,269,287, forward strand.
TTATGCCTACCTCACCAAGAGAAAAGGAACATATATGTCCATGCATGCCTTGTACACAATTGTTCATGGTGGCATTACTGTAATCACTTAAAACTGGAAACAATCCGAAATCCTTCAAGTAGTGAATGGATAAACAGAAAGTGGTATGCCTATACAATGGAGTATTATTAAGCAATTAAAAGGAACAAACTATTGAAATGTGCTACAATCTGGAGAGGCCTCAAATATGTTATGGTAAATTAAAGGAGACAGAAACAAATATTACATATTGTGTGATTCCAATTATATCCATCCTTCAATGTATACGACATGTCCAGAAAAGGAAATTCCAATGAAATAAATCAGATTAGTAGTTGCCTAGGGCTGGACAGGAAGTAGTTACTAACTACAAAGCAGCATGAGGAACTTTTATGGTTATGGAAATATTCTAAATGTGGATTGTGATGATGTTTGCATAAATTTACTTGAAATGATGTGTTTGCTTGCAAAGTTGTATAACTTTACTAAAAATCATTGACTTGTATATTTTAAATGGGTGAATAATATGCTATGTAAATTATACTTTCATGTGTTAGTCAGCCAAAGAAGTGCTGATACAAACTACCAGAAATCTGTAGGCTTTTATAAAAGGTATTTATTTGAGGTAGAAGCTTGCAGTTACCAGGCCATAAAGTGTAAGTTACTTCCTTCTCCAAAGTCTGTTGTCATGTCTTGGAGCAAGATGACTGCCTAAGTCTGCTAGGGGGCACAGTTCTGCTTCCTCTTAAGGCTCTGTGGTTCCAACTTCTTCCAATATCAGCCAAAGTCTGGGATAAGTCTCATCTCTCTCCAGGGACTCATGTCTCTCTGGGATCAGCTGTTCTGCTCTCTCTATAGGCCAGGTGAAAACTCACAGGTGAACTTCATCTCTCTTCTCAGGGCCTCTGCCATGTCCAAAGGAGCCTTCTCTCTTTTCTCAAGTATCTGTTTCTCCACATATTAACTTCCTGGGACTCCAGCATTAAAACTCCAACTGTAACTACTATGAAAATATCTAACATCTATCAGAACATTTATATGTCTCCTACATACATGCCCTGGAGAACTCCCTCCCACCCTTAAGGTGGGGTGGATATCATCATCCAGGGTCCACAGAATGGAGGAATTAAATACGGATTAGAGTGGACTTGCTGATATTCTACTATAGAACTATTGTGACTAGTAATCGAAGAAATTGTAGCACTGACGTGGCGAAAGTGGCAACAGTAATTGCTACCAGCAGGGAGAGGGAAGAAGAGATGTCATATTGGCGCATTTTTGGGACGTTGAGTTGTCCTAAACGATATTGCAGGTTAGAGGCTGGACTTTATATATCCTGCCATAACCCACTGAATGTACTGGGGGAGAGTGTGATCTACAGGGTAAACCCTCACCCATGTGATGGAGCAGTGCTTCAAAATGTGTTCACCGAGTGCGATGAGTGTGCCACAATGATGAGGGAGGTTGTTGGTATGGGAGGGGTGGGGTGGGGAAGGTATACGGAAACCTCTTATATTTTTTAATATGACATTTTTTGTGATGTATACACCATCAAAAAAATACAATTTACAAAAATGATGGGGGTGGGTTATATGGAACCTCTTATGTTTATTAAAATAACGTTCTTTGTGATCTATTAACTTTAATTTAAAAAGTGTAAAAAAATTTAAAACATGAACCAAAAAAAAAAACTCCAACTAACCCCTCTTCCATGTTGTTTTTTCTGTGAGTCCCCACTCACCAAGGGTGTTTAATGCTCAATGTCATACAGATATGGCCCAATCAAAGCCTTAATCATAAATTAATCAAGTAAAAGTGAAAACTCTGAATCCAATACAAGCTAACATTCCCAAGGGAAACACACCAGTTTACAAACATAATACAGTATATATTTTTGGAATTCTTAAACAATATCAAATTGTTACACTCAATAAAGCTGTTGAAATAATAAGGCCAGGATGTTTGCTGTTATTCCCACTATTTAAAATTGTTTAGAAGTATAGCTAGTATATGTAGACAAGAAAAAATAATACATATGACAATTAGAATATAAAAACATATTACATTAGGATAAATCTATGGTGAAAATATACGTTCAATGACCAAAATAGACAATAAAAAATTTCTTACTGTTGAGGAAGAGCTAATTTATGAATGTAATGGATGACAATGATCAAATCAATATGGCATTTAGATTCCATTGGTTATGTTTAAAGAGTGATAGAATGTTTGTCTTTTGATTTATCAGTATTTACTGTACAGTATGACTTGCATTCTTTGTGTCTTTTAAATTAAAACTAAGTTCGATATACCAACCTAACATGCAAAAGATAGCACACATTTTAAAAAATATTTTTCAAGCAAAAATATTTGAAGCCACCTCTCTACAACAGTCTTTGGAAATCTTTGGTCATTCATAGATGTTCCTAGTCTGCAAAGAGACTGCCAAGAATGCATTTTAGGATAGTGAAAAAACATTTTCAAGCCTATCCTCAATGGTGGATCAGATAAAAATATTTGTCAAGGGTTTGTATTGGGCCCTGAGGTACTCTTCCAGACCCTGGGATCCAGTAATTTGTACTTGCTTACTTTCTCACCAACCTACTCCTTTTACATATACCTTATCCTGATGAGTAAGGAGCACCTAATGGAACAAAAGTGAAAAGTCTCTGGGCCCCTGGAGTTTCCTAAGGTAGAACAAATTTGTCTTGTTTGTAGAACAGCAGAAAAGGTTAGGGGCTGAATTAGTAGAAAGCATAGAAGAGAGTAGAGTATAAAGAAGTCAGCAAGGTAGACAGAAGACTGGAGTGTAATCTAAGTGGAATGGAAACCCACTGGAGTGTTTGAAATTTGAGGACTTTATAATCATAGGTAAGTATACATATATTTAAAATATTCATTTAATAAGAATAAATATGCATACGATTCAAGTATAATTTGACTGCTATGTGGAGAAAGGTATTGGAAGCAACAATGGATTTCAGGAGACCAGGTAGGAAGTTACCCAAACAACTCAGGTGGGCTAGGATTAGAGCAGTAGAAATAGAAAGGTGAGGGCATTTAACACGCTGTAAATGAGACTTTGGTTTAAGCCACTGATTTGAAGTTGGTACCAATTACTAAGAAAAGAAAGTTGGGGGAGAAAATACAGGATGTGGGGATTTGGTGAGAGTGCAGGATTAGAATTAATAATTTTGCCTACTTATTATTAGACATCCAAGATTAGTGAAACTTAGCTATAATGTATTGGTACAGCTATCTTCGTTATTACCATTGCTCTTGGTATTTTCAAGGTGTGTGCCGGCTGGTATCTCACAATGTCACAGAGTCAGAAGAGACCAGTAAGGAAACCTCCAATGCCATCCCTTGGCTCCTTTCACGCTCGTCCAACCACAACAGGCTCTTCTATGCTCTTAAATACAGATTCTTAGACTGTTGTAACAGGAAGGGGTCTTACAATATATTAAACCCAATGGCCACTTAGGTAAGGAAGCTTGGGCCCAGAGACGGCAGGTGACTTATCCAAAGCAGTTAACCAGAGTTAGGACTACACTTCTGCATTTCAAATTCTTACTCTAATGTATCTTCCTGTCTCTTGTGGTCGGAGCTGAATGTCATTTAGCAAAATATATTTCTTTCAATGAGGCCTTGCTTCATAACTGATGCCCACAGAACCCAGATATTATCATTATGTGACAATACCACTATTGGAAAACAGATGAAAGTCTTCAAGGACAGATGCCAAACTCCATACACTTCCGTGATGCTTTCCCATGGCCATTTATTTTTATTCATTTCTGTTGCCTTCCATCTATTCTGAATTCCCCAACAACTGGGACAATTCAATTTCTCTCATTTAAACTTCGAACATATGGACACGTAGAAAGTAGGGCTTGGCTTCTGTATGAATATATATGTAAACTCTTTGTCAGTTCTAGAAGACCTGAGGAACCAAGGCCCACCTCTCCTCTTCTCTCTGAAACCTGGATTCTAACTGAACTGTTGTGAACTTAATTCAGTTTAGGAGCCCTGACCTGCTCCCTGCCTTGTAAGAATGACCCAGGCCTTTTTCCTCTCTAAGGTCTTGATCTTGTCTGGCTTGAAATTTGTTTGAGCCATAAATGTTTCATCAGTGGCTCCTTTTATTTTTCTACATACAAAGTGACATTCTTGAGTGAAACCCCAATTTACAAGGTTTGTGTTCTATTCTGTCAGATCTTTGTGTATGTGAGAGTTGATCCTGAGATAATATCATTTAGTGTCTGCACCTGAAAAGCAAGGAAGAGAAATCTGAGTGACTAGAAGTGTTTGACCCTGGAGACAGAAATGATGAAAGGCAAGAAAGGAGGAAAGTCAACTTATGGACTGGCGTCAAAGACACAAGGAAATTCCTTGGGATTCACATGACCAGTGAGTAATCAGAATGGAGACTAGTAGGGAGCATAAATTAAAACTAATGCGAGTGGCAGTTCCTGCTCTGTAGAAGGAGGTTAGGGACAGGGAAAGGTTTTCTTCAGAATCAAAATCCTTCACGATAAGATCCTGTGGCATGTTTCTGGTATAAAGGAACTAGCTGATCCTGGAGACCTCATCAAAGCACTTTTATTAAAATGATCCATTGTTAACTTCCCCTTGGGAGTAATCCCATATACCTTCCCTTGACTACTTTCTCACTCCCTGAGTTGTGCATTTTTTCCTAAATTTTCTAAGAGATTTGAGTAGTGACAAAAGGCTATCATGATTTGGATGAAAAGTATCATCATTGTAAATAATAACAAATGAGATACTTTCATATCTTTTTGCAATAGTGTGAATATTTAATGTGTCAATAATTTGCCCAAAGTTCACAAAGTTTGGTCAACATTAATATTGACCACGATTCTCCCTGTAGATAGTGTGGTGGTGGTATTCTCTATTTTGGATGAAACAAAATGTTGGAAAAAATTTCCTTTGCTTCATTCCCCTTCTTTTTTTTCAATTTATAATCTTAATCTGCACAATTAAAAGCTATCCTTTACTGTTGTTTGGAAAATAATATGACATGATTTTTCAAGGAATTTGAACCAATATTTTAGCTGAGAAGCTTAGTGATTTGACCTTTGTGTGTGTGTGTATAAGAATATATATCAATGAACAGTATATTTACTTTCAATTTTTTATAGGTGTTTTTCTTTTGGTGCTTAATTTGTCCCATCTATGGCTGGTGAGAGTCACTGCAAATTGGCTTCTCTTTCTGTACATGAGCTCAATAGTCTCTGATGTTTTCCATGCTTTCAGATATCATGGTCTTTTCTTGTACATATCCTGCCCCAGACCTGGATTAAACCATTTCCCAATCAAGTCCTAGTTCCCTCTAAATTATCTTTTAGTGCTCATCCTTCTGGATAGTTATTGCTTCCTGTTCAGTGGACAGCTAGGAAGAAAGTATTTCTTAGAGAAAACAATCAAACTAAAGATCAGAAGGTTTTTACTTAAAATTTTCTAATTTTATATTTCTATTTCTTTACACTTCCACTGAAAATCTTGTTTCCTTACAGTATTAATGTAAATAAAAGTCTACAAAAATAGGCATACATGACATACTGTAATTACCACTAACAACACTGGACCCAGAGGATGAAATTTGATTGTTTTCCTCTTTCTTCCTTGCCTTTGCTTCTCTTTCTCCTCTTGTTCTCTGTATCTTGGATTAGGGAGTACAATAAAAATAAAATATTTTTAAAAAACCTTTGAAATAATTTTTCTCAATATGTCTATGTCACATTTGGTAAATAGGTTCATTTATTTCACTTTGTATTTTACTTTTAGAGATAGTTTTTTTTTTTCATTTTGGTTTATACTTGTTTTATATATACAGATTATTTAAAGGGTCATAAAGACAAAAGTATAAAGTGAGGGGCATTCAGAGATTCTAGCTACCAACTAATATTTCTCTTTCTCTTCTCTCCCTCACCCTATACTTAACAATTATTTTTTTATTAATTCTATTGTGTTGATACATTTTTTACTGATTTAGAAGAACTTCTTACATTTTAAAGGAATATTTTAGCCACCACATGTGCAGTTCATATTTATCTTATTGGAATTTGACATTTATTTTTCTGTTCTGAGGTATTCATATTTCATACAGTTTAATCAATTATTTATTTAGGGCACTTGGGTTTCTAGCCTTATTTCATGCCCAGATGCCAAGATACACATAAAGAAAACCACCTTATTTTCTTTTAATGTTTTTTATTATTTATTTTATTATCTATTATTTATATCATTGATACATCTTGAACTACTTTGTACAACAGAGACTATAAAATTAATAATGAAATGGGAATTTATTCTCTGCTAGTTAATCCTCTCAGAAGCCCTGTTGAGTAAGTACTGTTGACCTTAACAGAGGAGAAATGGACCTAAAGTTAGGTAAATTTTCAAGGTCCACAGTTTGTGATAGAGATTTCAACTCAAGTCCTGTTGTTCAAAAAACAAGAATTCATGAATTTAATTTGCATGATCTTATTTCTAATGAGGATGCACATTATTTTGCAAGTTTATTGGTCAATTTTTTTTCTTAGCAGAAAAATTTTATTGATACAGATTAATAAAGCAGAAATCTATCCAAAGTGAAAAATCTCTTTGTAGACAATCTCTTGTCTATATGAAGACCTGGGGGCCTCTGGATCTCAGGCCTACTCATGCAAGCGCAGCCTCAGCTTTCATGTCTATGGTGAACTCTCAGACAAACGGGAAATCCCTCGAGTTTCTGGCCTTTCTCATTTCCCTGCTGAAGTTATGACAGAAGAAAATGAAAGACCTGAGAAAGATAAAATCATGACCCAAAGGGTGTTTTTCAACATTTTTTATGACTATTTTAAAAACATATCCAAATATGTTTAAAAAGTGGTAAGTTATCAGATAAATATATAAAATGCCCAGTTAAATTCAAATTTCAGATAAAAAACAAATAATCTCTACCTTAAAAAAAAAGAAAGGAAAACTATATCCGGAAAGCCTACCTGGGAGACATTTTTGACTCGAGGAGCAACAGAAATCCTCTAATAACTTGATTTAAATCCTCCCTTCAACCTCCATCAACACACACCTTCCTTTACTTTATTGGAGAGTCAAATGTTGACCAACATAATTGATCATAATTTATTTTAAAATTCAAAATCAAAGGTTATTCTATGTGCTGTTTGTGTTTGCAACAAAAATTACTTACAAATGTCAGAAGAGTAAGGGTTGAAAGCAATAATGCATTCTCCTCTCCTGTCAAGACCAGGTATTGAAACAGAATCCCAGGGAAGTTACCCTGATTCAGGACTGTCTCTGCACAGTGGAAGAGGCAAGTGTGTTCTATGAATACACCGTACTGCTCCCCAAGATGTCTGACTCCATCTGCTTATACGTTTCTGAGCTCTTGGCTCCAGGGTTCTGTCCTGAGGAGAGGGCTGCTCCCAGCCTGCAAGAGAGGAAGTGGGTGGATCAGAGGTCTGGGCTCCTGCCCAGGCCTACCCCAGCTCCCACCCCTGCTGTGTAAATAACTTCCTAGCCTCCAGAGACAGATTGTCAACTTCTTCTCCCTGCCAGTGACACCAGATAGGAAGACTGGCTCCAACTGGAGTCTTTTGTTCCAGGGCTGATTTATTTTGGGGTTGGACTTGAGTCTTCAGAAGGAGAACTTCTCAGGTCATCTGGTTCCTTTTCCTTCTAAGGCCCAGGAGAGGAAGGCATGCGTGGGCTGCAGCCCTCCTTTTAGCTTTCTTGGCTCCCGGTAAGTGTGTTGCAGAGATGCTCATGGGGTTGTTTTGTTTATTTATTTATTTATTTTATGGGAGGCTACACCCAGGAATTATTATTACCTCTTCTTTATTACTTCTTGGTGTTTCTTTTGCAGCCAGTCAGACAGCTTTCAACTTGGAATGGAGTGGGAGGTCTTTCACGAAGCAGACTGGGAAATTTGCCACAATCCCTTGTGATACAGTGAAAGAAAACATCGACTATGACCTGAGGTACCAACACCAAGAGGGGAGGCCCCCAAACGAATTCTCTACTACTCTTTGCTTCCTCAAAGTTTTCAGTAGACTCAGGAATCAGTTAAGGAAAATATCATGCCAATGGATGGGACTCACTTGCTTGCAGGTGTAGACTCTCTTGGTTCATTGGTATGGTGGTTGTCCATCATCACCTCCTCATTAGTTGCCCTGGGAGAGTCCAGTGAACTGAGGAGTAGGTGTTGCAACTCCGTTGTAGCTCAGCACCCAGCTGGTACACGGACGGCTCAAAGGTTCAAGTCTCTTGAATGTACAGCTACCAACTCCAGCACCAACTAAAGGTTCAAATAGAAGGGACAGAAAGTCATGTGTAGGGAAAGCACAACTGAATCTAACTCTATCACACTGGGGAGCACAAACTCCAATGTAGGGCCCACTGGCAAGAGACCAAACTCCTGAGCTATCTTCCCTGATCATAGTGCCTGGATGTCTCTAGAGTCCTCAGGAGCCCACTGTTTGGGGCAGTGTCTAATTTGGCAGTCAAGGAGTTCTTGCTGAGACGTGCACAAGCGTCACCTCTGGAATGACCTCCCAGCACATTTTCTAATCTCTTAGCCATATAAACTCATTTGTCTTTACCTTTTCCCCTTTTTGGTCAAGGTCTTTTTCCAGTTGCATTGCTAGTTGGTGCTTGGTAGTAATCCATTAGTGCCAGAGAGTTTCATCCCTGGGAGTCATGTACCATGCCGGGGGAAGTTATTGCATTTATGTGGGAGTTTGGTTTAGGGAGAGGTCACAGTAGAGCAACAAGGAGGCTCTCAGGAAGTAACTCTTAGGCACCATATAATACTAGGCTAAGTTTTAATTTCAAGAGTACAGGTTCATAAGCACAGTCATCAATATCAAGGGCTCATCAGTGAATCATCCTCCTTCACTAGCCATTATCTCAGTACTTGGTGTATTCTTGCTGTTCCTTTAGAGAATGTGGCAGAGCTCCCAGGAGGGGAATTCAATATTCTTTCAGTTATTGTGTGACTCTCCACCCACTGTGACAATGCCCCGTGAACTTTTGAACACATTTATATCTTATATGTATGCCCAGGTGATCCTCCTCCTTTGTATCCCCCATCACTGACATTCCACACAAATAATCCTCCCCTACCACAGTTGTAACCCTTCTGTGATCCAAAACGTCTTCAGAATTGAAGGTCATAAAATAGCCAAATACAATTAATAAGAAAATGAAATAATAATGATTAGCTTATGAATAAGAAATAAAATACAAAAAAAATTTAAAAATTAAATTAAAAAATTTGAGATAATAAAGATTAATGAAAAAATATTAAAAGTTTTTGGACATTTTGCTTTTCATCACTATAAGCCCTGTTGTACTATATGTACAGTGACATTTAATTTTATTTATTTCCCTAGTGTCTTACTTTTTTCTTTTTGTCTTCAATGAAGTATTAGGTCACAGCAGTCACCTACAAAATATAGTGGATTCCCATATACCCAACATTCTCTCTTTTTCCCCCTCCCCTATTAATAACATTTTATATGTGGATGGTACATTTGTTACAATTAATGTACAAATATTGAAACATAGCTACCAGCCATGATAAATGATTTACATTATACTTTACATTAAGTATAATGATTTACATTATACTTTATGTTATACCAGCCATGATAAATGATTTATATTATACCTTACACTATTATAAATTTTGATGAAACTTAACATGGCCTGTCCATCATTGCATGATCTTGTAGAACATTTCCATCACCCTCAAAATGCCTCCTGTCCTTATTATATTTTCTAAAGAATTTTCTCAGCATTATAGTTTCAACCACATACCTCACAATCTCCTGTGTTCACCTGCTCCCCGCAACCCTTCCCCCAATTCCATAGACCATCTGACCCATGATCCCAACCCTAGCCCCCCTCAAACCTGCAAAGCCCCAACCAAGAGTATCCCTATACCCCCGTCTTATCCCTTCACTGCACAACTACTTAACTCCACTTTATCATAGATTTCATCCGTGTAGGCCTTCCCCTCCCCCTTATTTCCTGTAAGCCTATCATCCAGTCTCTAGCTCTCTGAGACAGCTTTATTTGCTTAATTCATATCAGAGTGGTCATGTAGTATTTGTCCTTCAATGCCTGGCTTGCTTCACTCAATATAAGGTCCTCAAGATTCATCCATGTTTCCCCGTGTTTTGGTACTGTATTCCTTCTTACAGCTGAGTAGTATTCCATTGTATGTATATACCACATTTTTTAAATCCATTCATCTGTTGATGGGCATTTGGGTTGATTCCAACTTTTGGCAATAGAGAGTAAGGCCGCTATGAACATTGGTGTGCATATATTGGTTCATGTCCTTGTTCTCAGTTCTTCTGAGTATATTCCCAGCAGTGGAATTGCTGGGTTATATGGCAAATTTATAGCTAGTTTTTTGAGGAATTGCCAAAATGTTCTCTACAATGACTGGATCCTTCTACATTCTGATCAGCAGTGAATGAGGGTTCCCATTCCTCCACATCCTCTCCAGCACTTGTAGTCTTCTGTTTTTTTAATAGCTGCCAGTCTAATAGGTATAAGATGGTATCTCATTGTAGTTTTGATTTTCATTTCCTTAATAGCTTGTGATGCTGTGCATCTTTTCCTGTGCTTTTTAGCCTTTTGTTTTTGTTTGGAGAAGCATCTGTTCAAATCTCTTGCCCATTTTTTGAATGGATTGTTTGTCTTTTTATTTTCAAGATATAGGATTTCTTTATATATGCTGGGTATTAGGCTCCCATCAGATATACGGTTACAAATATAATACCCAACACATGTATGTACAGGGGACCCACATATTTTGTATATCTAGGGCTTAGCTTCAAGGCTGCCATAGTGTGGTGTACTTAGGGAAAAGAAAGAGATTACTGAAGAGGAAGGAACCCTCATGAGCTGGGCTTGTCTTGAGCATGGAGCAAACAACTCCAGTGGAGGGGGCGGGGACAACTCCATATTTCAAATAATTTACTCCTTCTGCTCTTCCATCAGCTAAGATGAGCTTCACAAGGACACTTAGGTGTGGCCAAAGGCAAACTAGCTAGAGGCAAACCAGCCCTGTCATAAGTGAATATTTGCTGATTCAAAGGCTACTTAAATGGTTGATTTCAAGGAAGAAGCATGGAAAGCCCCTTATGAGAATGCTGAGTAGTGAATATATTAGGGGCTCATTAATGTTTGTTGACTTGAGATTAACACTTCTATTATTAGTGAGGTGTTCACGTTGCTTGAGGGTTGGGGGATTTTTGCATATATGAGATGCCCTAAGTACCCTGGTGATTTTGGAACAATTTATTTATTTATTTTTATTTCTGAGTGGATGAGCCATAATGATGTTGAATAACAGAATTCAAATCAACCTGAATAAAATCTAGGAACATCTTCTAGAGAATTACTTTCTTATAATGCATAATCTAATACTCTATTGCCAAATCCCTACACATTCTACTGCTAGAATAAAGAGTTGCTGGCCATCTAGAAGTCATCTTATGAAAATCACCATTGTAAATTTATTTTGTCTTCTTTTGAGTAATTTTTACTTTGTGCTGTGCAGGAGTTCATTAGAAACAGCCTTGTATACTGGAAATGGCACAGGCTGTGGAGTGGTCATCTTTGCACAGTAGAGTCATAGCTTGGTTTTTCTGTGTATGTTTCTACAGTTTCCAAATAATCTAATAAAAACACATAACTTTTGAACTTTATTTAAAATGTTGCTTCACAAAAGAATTTACATGTTTCAAAATAGTAGAAATATATTGCCAATTATTCAGCACATGTGAAATGTCACAGCTTGAAAGACTGGTAATAGGGTCTGTCTTGGCCACTCCTTTCTTCCTCATCTCAGGCAACTTAGGCTTCCTTTCAAAACCAAGATCGCTTTTCTCCTGCTGATTCTCACTGATTCAGTCTTTCAAGCCCAAGAGAGTGGATATGGCTTGGAAGCTCAGGGTAGATTTAAATGGTGCTAATACGTACAGATACTAAGTAATAGAGATTGTGTTTTATAAAAGTACTAGAGTCTTTTTATTAAAATTATACTATGATTTTGTTTAGTCCAGGTGCAGATGACGTAATGACATTGTCTCAAAAACAATGGCATGTGTATACGCACGCCATCGGGGCTTTCTTTCAGGAAGGTTGTTTCACCACGTTGAGCTGACAGTAGATGGGAACCGGGTGCAAACCGAAAGTGCAAACCGAGCATCTACATCAGCTGATACCAATGACCCAGTCTTTGTTGGAGGTTTCCCAGATGGCCTCAACCAGTTTGGCCTGACCACCAACATTCGCTTCCGAGGTTGTATCTGATCCCTGAGGCTCACCAAAGGCACGGGCAAGCCACTGGAGGTTAATTTTGCCAAGGCCTTGGAAGTGAGGGGCGTTCAACCTGTGTCATGCCCAGCCAACTAATAAAAATATGCTTAACCCCAAGACAGGTCCCTCACAATGACTGTATCAAGTAAAACAAGTATATTTTAACTATGTATGATAATAAAACTAATTTGTGCACATAAAAAAAAAAAAAAGAATATGATCTTCCTTTTATAGAAGTTGTTAGAACGTTAGCCAAACCTGATCACCAGATGGAGGGTGACAACAGCAGAGCCTTTCAACCTGGATTCGGGGAGCTGTCTTAATGGGGACACGAGTTTCTCACCCGGTCAAAGGACCAGGGCAGAAGTGAGAGGGTAAAGGAGTGGAGGGAGCTGCCCGTCTTCTGTGTTGTCCTCAAGCTTCCCTCTTCATGCTTCCCCATCCTGCTCTCTGCCCTGGGTCGTTATTCACTATGGGTTACACTAATGGATCTTTACCCTCTGATTTTCAGTTAATTTTGACTCGTGGCTTTGAAGAGAGGAAGAAATTGTTCCAATGAGTTAATTAGTTAAAAAAAAGGGGGGGTGGTGGTCATTGCTGCCTGCCCCTCTTGGTTTCTGGACATAAATATTCTAACTATGGGGTTTATGGAGCAATATGTTGGCTATTGGGAGAGGATGAAGCCAACCTAGGACCACCTGTCAGCGAAGAGCCCCAATGCCACTCAACTCCCACATCACCATCTCCTGAAAATATTTCTCATTGGCTTTTTCCAAATATAAACTGGAGGCTATGAAGTCCAAGAGGACAAAACACAGGCACAGGGGAATAGTACAGAAGGATCTGGAGGTGAAAAGTTGAAATCCAGCACATGGTCCAATAGGTGGGTTGATTTGTGCTCTAAATAATTAAAAACAAACTGGGAGCCCCTGCTGCTTCGCTGCTGCTCTGGAGGCTGCCTGCTATGGGATAGGGTTGCCCTGATGGTCCCAGGTGGGCGGTGCAGCAGAGGTGGCCGGAGGATGAGCGCTCGGTGGAAGCGGGGTGCGGATCTCGCCAATTTCTACACGGTCACCGAGCCCAGTGCATCCAAGGGGCTACACCGCACGTAAGGTTACCGCCCAGGTTGTTTCAAGAAGAAATCCAGAGGATGTCCAGGAGCTAATCGTATAGAAGAGACATAGTGACTTTAAGAAACTGCACAAAGAACTCTGGCAAATTCACAAAGACTTATTCGGTCATTCAGAATTGTTTCCTCCATTTGCTAAAGGAATAGTATTTGGGTGGAGTAATTAATGGTGGTTCTGAATTGACTGGTCCTGCTGAAGCTTATCTGGATTCCCTCACTGGTAGCTTTCCTGAGTGTAGTGTGAAGGCTTCTCCAATGACAGGGATCTGATATCTCTTACTGTCCATGTGGATTCTCTTGCTGAGTTAGATGATGGAACGGCTTCCCATCAAAACTCTCCTCTTAGGACTTTTGGTCTCAATCTTTCTTCGGATTTGTCAGCACTACAGGCTGTTACTTCTGACAATGACCAGAATAAAGAAGAAGAACAATGGAAAAGTCGTACCCTCTTTCCTGGCATTTTCAAACCCAAGTTTGGCAAGAGAGATTATTTGGAGAAAGCAGGAGAATTCATAAGCTGGCTTTAAAAAAGGAAGAAGAAGAAGATTTTGAAGCTGCTTCTGATTTTTATAGGAAGGGAGTTGACTTACTCCTAGAAGATGTTCAAGGAGAGTCAAGCCCTACCGGTTGAGAAGCAGTAAAGAGAAGAACAGCAGAATATCTTATGTGGGCAGAGCTTATCTCTATATGTTTATGGAAAATCCCACCTTGATGATTCATCACAGCCTCAAGGATCACTAAGTTCAAGGCCGCCTTGGAACCTAAGAAGCCCTGCCGAGTTGCTGAAGGCCTTCAGAGTCCTTGGAGTGACAGGCAAGGTTTTACTTGTAATGGACACAAGGACACAACAGACATTCATTTTAGAAGGTCGAAGGAAAAGCAGTGAATACAGCAGGAACAGAAAGACCACCATCCCCCGCTGAGTCCCCACCATGGTGTGTCTGCACAAGTACGTCATCTCTGAGGAGTCGGTATTTCTTGTGCCGCAGCATGTGGAAGGAGGCAACTCTGCCAGGAAGCGAAAAAAAATCTCTGCTTATCGAAGTTCACCTGCAACAGCCAACTTCTAGTTCTCATGACAATAACAGCTTTGAAATCAGAGGTAGTGATGGTGGGACAGTGCTCAAGGTTCTGCTTTCGAAGACTAGCCTTACTCCAAGCTCTCAAGATGATAGCATCCAGGAAGATAATAGCCAACACACCTCTCCAAAATAGCCAGATTCTGGTTCAAGTTCAGAAGAAGAATGCACTACTAGTGATTTAACATTATGCAATGAATATGGGCAAGAAAAGGTTGAACCAGGGTCTTTGAATGAAGAGCCCTTTATGAAGACTGAAGGAAAGGATGTTGATACCAAAGCTATTAAATCTTCCCAGCACACCTTGCTGCTGACTGTGACGGCCTCAGCACAGAGCTGCTATCTCATGAGCTGAGATTTTTCCCTGAAGATGATAACCCAGAAACAGTTAGTTCTCCAGCCACATCAGGTTCCCTCAGGAGATCTGAAAATAGCACCATGGAATTCTTCAGGAGAGACAGTAAGGATAGCGCTAGTGAACTCCTGGGACTTGATTTTGGGGAAAAATTATATTGCCTAAAAGCAGAACCTTTAAAAGTAGTCTTCTCTCCTCCAGATAGAGACAGCACAACAAGGAGCTTTAATATTAGCAGAAGTAAGATAGAGTATAAAGCTCAGAACACCATTAGCAGGGGCTCAAATGACTCAGTCCCAGTTATTTCTTTTAAAGATGCTGCTTTTGTTGCTGTCAGTGGTACCGATGAAGGAAGACCGGATCTTCTTGTAAATCTTCCTGGTGAATTGATGCCAACAAAAGAAGCTGCAGCAATGGGACTTATTAATATATGCCATATAGAAAGTAAACTTTTGGAAATCCCTGATGTTTTATACCTCAGACTTACTGCAGAACAATGCCAGCCACAAGAAGAAAAAGGCACAGAGGAATCAAGTGATCCCTGCCAGCCCAAATTGCATAGTACAGCAGAGAAACACTAAGCACAGGAGGATCTTGGGATGCTGTTAATAGCTGCTGTTGATCACAGTAGTTGAGAAGACATGTCTTTGTTACACAGCTGAGATCCTGAGTTTCAAGGACTTGGAGTGGTTGGACCAGCCCTGACTGCAAACAATATGGAAGAAAGTGTACTCCATATTTCTAATCCTCACTCTGGTGCTAATGAATATAATGCAGACACAGACACTTTAAAAACAGAGGAACTATTGCTGTTTACTGATCAAGCTGGTGATTTGGCTAAAGAGGAACTAACTTCCTTATTCCAAAGAGACTCTGAGACCAAGGGAGAGAGTGGGTTAGCACTTAAAGGAGACAAGGAAATACATCATATTTTTTGAGGACTTTGATAAAAAATTTAGCACTAAACTCCAGGTTTTTTATCCCAGAGGGCTGCATTCAAAGATGGGCATCTGAAACGGTGGTAACCCTTGATGCATTACATAGAGAGGGAAATGTGTGCTGCTATCTGAACACAAACAACATCTTATTGAATGATAAAGGACACATTCACCTAATGTATGTTAGCAGGTGGAGTGAGGTTGAAGATTCCTGTGACAGCGATGCCATAGAGAGAAGGTACTGTGCCCCAGAGGTTGGCGCTATCACAGAAGAAATTGAAGCCTGCGATTGGTGGAGTTTGGGGGCTGTCCTTTTTGCACTTCTCACTGGCCAGACTCTGGGTGAGTGCCATCCAGCAGGAATAAATACTCACACTACTTTGAACATGCCAGAATGTGTCTCTGAAGAGGCTCGCTCACTTATTCAACAGCTCTTGCAATTCAGTTATGTGAACGACTTGGTGCTGCTGTTGCTGGGGTTGAAGACATCAAACCTCATCCATTTTTCACCCCTGTGGATTGGGCAGAACTGATGAAAAGAACACAATGCAGGGTTATCTGCACACATTCTGATCTTTGTGAAGGGGTCTCCGCACTGAGGCAACTTTGCCTTACAGTCATTGATGGAGCACCAAATATTTTGGATAAAAACATTATAGGAAATGGGGAGAAGAAAAAGGCTGAACAAGAATTTATATTTACCATTTGGACAAGACACTGATTTATAATAGGAAAGGGCTGTTATATACAAACCTTGAACTAAGGAGTGATTGTTTAATTTGCATTTAATGTTGCAGGTGAGTTGTAAACCCAACTGAAAGAGGAGTGTCCTTCAAGATATTCCTCTGATAGGAAGTTCTGAACAAAATGAAGTGTTACTAAAAAGAAAGACCTTCACAGGGCAACTTGCAGTGTTTTATGCTAATATGGGTTTCTATGATTAAATTAACATTTGCTAAATAATATACTAAAAATGCTTCATGAATAATGTCATGTATCGAACATAAAAAGTGAAGGAAAAAAAGTATATTCCTATGTCTAAGAGGAAACTTGTACCATGATACTCTATGATTAATGTATCTTCAGTGTGGTCTCCTATTGTTTCATGCTTTCAAAATTCATGTGAGAAGAAAGCACTCACGCTGTAAACTTTGCACTTTGTTGTTTGATACTGCTTATTTAGAGAAGGCATTCATTTTAATACTCACTCTATCTTCAACCTCATTTCCTTTCTCTATCTTTCCATTTCTTATACCCTTATTCTCTCATATTCCATTCTTTCCATCCTACTAATGCACAAGCAACAAAAAAGGGAAGGGAGTATTTATTTCCCTAAGTTGTATCAATTTAGTAAGGACAAAAAAATCATGTCAAATAAATGTGGTCAAAATTTAAAAAAAACAAAACTGGGGAGTAAGAAGAATTTTTTCAAGTTTGGCTCATTTTGCTTTTCACAAGCCACCAAGATCCCATCTCTAACAGAACAGGATGTGCTACTATTCCTTCAGCAATGTAATGGGAAACTGGACAAGAGTTAAGGGACTCTTAAGTTTTTGCTGTACTTTTCCTGATGATGAATTTAAGAGAAGAGCAACATGAAGATTATTTATAATGCTCTCACTCTTGGTGGATCCTCAGGTGTTGGTTGACTTATTAGGTAGATAACAAACACATAAGTAAACCTAAATAAATAACACCAAAGAGATCTATGAGTTGATAAATGATGCTAGTATTTCATGAACCAATATTATGATTAATCCAATTTTGTGTTCTGCATATTCTTGAAAACAAGAAATAACAAAGCACTGAAGTAGTCCCAGCACCTATTAATTGATTCCAAATAAAGAAATTTCTGCCACAGTCAAAATGTCACGTAAAATCGATGCTTTTATCCCCAGGTTGTTAAAAAAGGTCAACATCGTCTCATCCACAGACTTTATTCATTTCCTTGTCACTTTCAAGTGGCCATTTAACTGTTTCAATCAGGTGCTAATCATTACTATTTCATAGCACAATCTTATTGCCTTTATTTTTAAAGGTAAATTAAGGTTACAAAATAATATCAAAGATCCATAGTTATTTTTTGAAAGTGGCTGAATTAGAATTGAAGTCCATAGGTCAAGAGACATCTTTCGTTTAATTCCTCTGCTTAACCAAAGACAACAAGAATTAATTAATCTTTGGTACAGCATTAAATACTGGGTCTTTCTTACAAGGAGTCAATTTCATATGCAAATAAATATAATGTTATAGTTGATCTGAGTAGAACTTGTTTTAAAGTGTTCATTACAGCTTTTATTGAGTACTATTTCTGTGCTAGACACTATATTATATATTTTATTTATATACATCATGTCATTTCATATTAGTAATTTTACTGTTAGAGTGTTGTTATTACTATTATATCAATTTTATAGGTATTTCATAGTTACAAATTTGAAGCTTTCGTAAGTTAAATGACTAGATAGTAGAAAGCTGGGCTTGAAATCCATGTTTCTGATACCAAAATCTATGCTCTTTATCTCAGAGTAATGAGCAAATTAAAAAAGAAAGGTTTAAAGGAGACCTTTTGGGAAAGAAATAGAGAATTTAGCTATTCATTTTCTGAATAGATTTTTTATGTGCAACATTTAGGTTGTATTTCTTAAGGCCACATGAAATTACTTCTTATTGTGTTTACTTAGAGACAACCTGCTGAGTAAGGGTTGATCTCCAACGATAAGAGAATTTTGTTATCCAGTGATTTTTTTTTCAGGCTTTTTAGAACTAAGGAATTTTGAACAAGGGGAAAAAAACTTAATGAAAACTGCATTTATTGAGAAATAGAAAAGCAACTAAAAGGAGCACAAAGGTATGTTCCTTGATTATCACCTTTGGGTCTCTGCATTAGCCCATTCTTAACCCAAATACTGTAGAGGTCGGGAGTACTACCAGTCAGGAATGGAAAAATATGCATGGACTTCCCAGTCAAACATGGTGACTGAAAGGAAAAATCAGGTAGAATCTGGTTTGACAATTTGTTTGCTGAATGTAATATGCTCCTCTACACACCCTTGACATGACTGGAAATAGCCTGAGAGCTGCTAGGAAAGAACACATCCTCTGTGACAGGAACCTGGCAGTGGAACCTGGTAGGTAGGTGGTCATTGGTGCCTCGACTTGGAAAAAAACGTGTTTACAGAAGAGGCTGATAATGTAGAGCAAAAGGCCAAAAGGGAATCACAGCATTTTTGGAGGCATTTTGGACTTAATATGTATGGTGGAGTTGTTTGTAATGGAATGTGCTCCTTTCACTGCTTTTATTTTAACTAGAGAATTTGTAGGTTTACAGAAGTGTCATACAGAAAGTACAGCATTCCCATACAACTCCCCAATTTTGCCAATTTGCATTACTGTGGTACCTTTGTTACAACTGATATGAGATTACTTTTAATATTGTACTAGTAAGTATAGTCCAGAGTGTAAATCAGGGCTCACTGTTTGTATTGTTCAGGCCTATGGTTTGTTTTGTTTTGAAAATTTTGTTCTAGCTTAATATATGCTACCTTAAATATCCTTTTTCAACTATACTCAGATATAAAAGTCAGAGGTATTGAATACATTCATAATGTTGTCTTACCATCACCCCTATACATAACCACAACTCTTCATTTTCACCTTTTACTCCCCTTCTTTGCAAGGGGTTCAACAATGCTGAGATTCTGTTTCCCCATCAAGGGGTGTAACAAGAGTTCTACCTAATAGAGTTTGGAAGGATACTATGGTTCTTATATGTACAGAAATAAGAGTTTAATAAACATTGGTGCTTGCCATTATTATTTGTGGCATGGGGCCTGTGTAAGGAGGGTTCAGCTCAGAGGTCGACTGAGCCTCCTATGATGTGTCCCCTCTCAGGAGCCTTTTGAGATGAGAGATAAGACCTCAGCTCTGAGGAGGTGCCATATCCTGAACTTTACATACTTTTCTGACAGATATTCTCATTTTCTTTTTCAG
Organism: Dasypus novemcinctus; assembly: GCF_030445035.2. NCBI lineage: Eukaryota > Metazoa > Chordata > Mammalia > Cingulata > Dasypodidae > Dasypus > Dasypus novemcinctus. Next base: position 20,289,159 of record NC_080677.1, read on the forward strand.
ATAAGGAGACTAGGACACATACGAGAGACGATGTAGCATCCACGATCATGCAGGCATGGCTTTCAGTAAAAAAAGGATGTGAAGCCAAGTTCACCTTCATTAAAACTCAAGCTTTTCTTACCACAGGGAACACCCACTTTGTCATAAAGCTCTGTTGACTTTCTAAGAAGGATTAGTAAAATAGCTTCTGTAATCAAGTTTTGTAATACTGACAGGATCTTTATTAGGAAAATATCCATTCTGATGTGATGATTACCTAGCAAAATCCCTTGTTTAAGGTTGTTAGAGGCACAGGACGACAACCAAGAGATAGATAAAGAATCTGTCTTCTGCTCCCCTTAATCCTCAATCTAAAATTCACAGATTATTAAATACAGTATTATTGGAGCCAAGATAGTGATCCTCCTTCCCAAATGGATCCTCCTTCCCACCTGTCATAGCCTGCTGAGATCATAGCCGGCCAGTTTAGTTGGACTAACTCTCGGAATGAAATCAACATAATAGTCATTAAAAAAAAAAAAGCAAAATAGCCTTTATGAAATAAAAAGGGAGACTATTAAAGCTTCTAAGAGATAACAGGATAGTGAAGTCTGCACAACTTTTATCTCATTATAGGGACTGCTTATATTGTTGTCACACAGACGTGGGTAAAGCTTCCATGTGCTGCTGACCAGTTAGCAAACTCAGAAACGAGTGGCCTAGAGAAAGGACCCTGAAGCCCCTTTTCCTCTGCTAACTCTGTAGGAGGCTCCCCACTGGTGAGCCTGGCCTGGCGCCTCCTGCTCCAGCTTCCCTATCTTTTTGGCTTTGTCCTTGGCACACAGCCTGGGCAGATGGGATATGTTGGGTGCTCTCATCTCAGGGATTGTGAGTTTTTTTCCCCAGGCTTCTCAGATTGGTTGAGGGATCTAAAAGATGTTAATGTTTTTTATCTTGATCATTATATTTTATTGTAGATGCTATTCTATGGTTTGTAATTGACTTGGATAGATGAATTCAAAGACAACTGAAAAATATCCATTTCAACAGCAGGAAAGAAGCAAATACTTTGACTGTAGATATCCAGATATAGCTTTTCATACACACAGTTACTGGCAAACATGAATGAGACTTTGGAGTAATTGATAGTTCTTGGACAAAATCATTTGTTCAATGTTTGCTAGAAGCAGTGATTACAACCATAAGTTATATAAAGATTGTTTAGTCCCTCACAAAAATTTCACAGAAAAAGTATTTTAGCCAAGATAATGATCCCTTAGCATGTCTGAACTGCATCTTTCCTAGCGTGGAGCAACAGCAGTCCAGAGTCCTGACTTCAGCCCTGACTAGGCCTCAGCCTCAGATGGCAGCACATCCTGTGCTTTTCAGCTTGACACCTCAGTATCAGAGGAATTGGAAAAAGGATTTTGATGGCAGTAGTAGTACTGACACAATTAGTCAGTAACTGTGCCCCCATATGTCTGTTTTGACATGATTTCCTATTGAATTGGGTTTCTCTTTAGAGAAGGCAAGTTTTGCTACATATTTTACAGAGATTTCCTGTTATTGTAAAAAGCTCAGCCTGAAGGTGCTGGGAATGAACAAAATAGTCTTTGTCTTCATTTGTCTCCTATAGGCTGTCAGGTGATCATAATCAAAATCCTGCAACATAGGTGTAATCAACCTTGTTTCTTGGGTGAAAGAACTGGTGCTTAGTGAGGCAGTAACTTATGCAGAAGGTCCATGCTGTTTCAACTCCACTATTGGGCTGCTTTGAATACCTTTTGTGATTATCAACTTTATAAGAACATACTGAGTAATGTGGGTAATGTGGGCTAACTCAGACATACTTGGCTAGCTCAGACCCACTGCCTTGCTCAGAGCAGCCTAGCAGCACTTCCCTGCAAAATAAAAAGCCAGCCACTCCAGATGACCATCCAACAAGAGTCACTTTGAGCACACATCTCTAAGGCTTCCCTTTATTGACATCATGCCCTGAGAGTCCTCCTTAGTGGTGGAGACCTCCTTAGTGGTGGAGAAAGATGATTGGCTAAGAATACTACATATCTTCATATCTTCTCTTTCTTATAAATCTCCTTTAGCAGGAAACATCATGGGTGATAAATAGGTAGAAGTTGTGTCAATACTACATAGCCAGGAAGCAGATTTAACCCAGTGGTTAGGGCATCTGTCTACCACATGGGAGGTCCAAGGTTCAAACCCTGGGCCTCCTTGACTTCATGTGGAGCTGGCCCACGCCCAGTGCTGATGCGTGCAAGGAGTGCCCTGCCATGCAGGGGTGTCCCCATGTAGGGGAGCCCCACGTGCAAGGGGTGCGCCCTGTAAGGAGAGCTGCCCAGCACGAAAGAAAGTTCAGTCTGCCCAGGAGTGGCACTGCACACGCAGAGAGCTGACACAACAAGATGACGCAACAAAAGGAAACATAGATTTCTGTTCCGCTGACAACAGAAATGGACAAAGGAGAACACACAGGAAATAGACACAGAGAACAGACACCTGGAGCAGGGTGGAGTGTGGGGGGGAGAGAAATAAATTAATAAACCTTAAAAAAAATACTACATAGCCTGTACTTGAAGTAAATCATCAAAATATTAATGAGTATGATATTTTGGAAGTGTGTAGCCAGAGTGTGCCCTCTTAAACACAGGAGCATAAAAAGTACCATTGTATATTGTTCCACTCCTCGTGGAAAAGACAAAACTAACCTTTGTGAATATCTCCTGACACAGATTATTATTTTCTACCAAATCATGTCATCAGAACCCAATTAGGACTCTTCACAGAATAAGAAATGTGTCAATACATTATTTACTTGTTTTCCAAAGTATCAGACCATGAAAACAATATGGCTCTATAATGCCCCTCTGTGAAATTGTTGAAATAATTTTGAATTAATCAGAGTCCCTTTTATCCAGTCTTTTTTTTTTAATTTTTCACAGCAGTATATATAGATGCCTCCTGAAAGAATATAGAAATTAGCTTTCATTTGGGCCATTTGTGCTGTCTTGTATGTTCAATAATTTTCGAAATCATGGCAAAATATTATTCCTTATCCCATATTTTAAGGATCCAAGCTGTATTCAAATCAGAGATGCTATTGAAGGAAATAAAAGGGATCTGCAGGAAAACACAGGAAACAGAATATTCTGCCCACCTTTCTCCTCCAACCAATGATGCAATCACTGGTTTGTGATCCACATTCCCTCCATGTAATTCCTATCCAGGAGGATCCCTCCGTGTGAGCCACTGTTGGCTACTTGAGCCTAAAATGAGCCCTCCCTTTACTTAATTTTCATATAAGCTAAGGTAGAGCACAGACTTGACAGAGCACATGGGATCTGAGAACAAGATCCTTTTAAAAAAGGAATGCGTAGTAAAAGGCGTCAAGATACCTCCTGCTCCCTTCTATTCCCACTTGGCTCATGTAATACTCAGAAGAACATGACAGAGCTGTAGTGACATGTCTCCAATGAGACACACTGTCTTCAATTCTTAGATGAAAAATCTACATTATCTTTTCAGGCATCCGTCTAAAAGGTGAACAATGAGGACAGTGGCATCTGATATGTATTGCATTCAAATAATAGAATACTATGCATATATTAAAATATATTGGGGAGTTATTAATAAAATACGAAGTTTTCACTGAACAACTGAGAGAAAAATTTGAAAATATACAGTGACCTCTCAGAAGCACCCATGTCTATATTGATAGAAAAATTAAAGAATGGAGCTAATCAAAAGAAGAGAATATAAGGAAAGAATAGTATGTAAATCACACACACAGACACATACAGACACTCACATATAACAAATATATAATTACTAACCATAAATAGATAAAGAAAATTCAATATAAATGAATATGGGGGGCAATTTATTTTTATCTTTTATACTTTGTTTTGCTCACATATTCGTCCATGAGGATCTGTTACTTTTCTGAGCTATAAGATCTCTTAAGGTATATTCTCCTTCAAAATCAAGACCTTTGAATACAGTACATGTTTCATTTGAATCAGCCCTTACTTAATTCACCAACGGCCTCTCTTTTCATGATGAAACAAAAACATTGTTGAGCTGGAACTCTACAGATGCTCCCCAGCTCTGTACAGCCTCATAATCTTGATTATCTGGAACAATTATCCTTACCACAAACACCCTCGCTATAATCCCTGCCAGCCAATAGAGTAATATAACCCACCCAGGCTGAAATTTTCCCTGGGGAGCTACTTGAATGTTCTCCAACCAGCGACCTAAGTTTCACATACCAATCTAACATGTGATGGATAGTACACATTTTTAAAAATAATTTTCAAGCAAAAAATATTGACGCCCACCTCTCCACAACTTATTTGGAAGTCTTTGGCCACTCATAGATATTCCTAGTGTGCAAAGAGCCTGCCAAGAGTACGTTTCGGCGTAGTGAACAGACATTTTCACGCCTGTCATCAAGGGTAGACCAGTTAAAAATATATCAAGGGTTGTACTGGGCCCTGGGGTACTCTGCTAGACCCTAGACTTGCTAATGTGTATTTGCTTACTTCCTTGCCCCCTACTGCTTTTAAATATTCCTTCTCTGTTGACTCTGTTGAGTTAGGAGTGCCTTAAGGTACAAAAATTGTAAAGCCCTGGGTCCTTAGAGCTGCCCAAAGGTAGAACAAATATGTCTTGTTTGTAGAAAGAATAAAAGGTTAGTGGCTGAAGCCCTAGAGAGCAAGGACAGGAGTAGAATGAGAGGAGGTCAGCAAGGTAGACAGGAGTCAGCTCAAGGAGGCAGTCACATGGGCCTTTGGAGCCAGGACAAGGAGACGGGAGTGTCTTCTAAGTGGGATGGCACAAGGAAAATCCCCCAGGTCCCTGCCTCTCTCATTTCCCTACAGTACGCTATGGCATCAGAAAATGAATTACCTGAGACAGAACAGTGACCAAGGGGAATTTTTCAACTTTTTATTAACAATATTTGAAATACATTTCCAAATATGTTTAAAATGTGAGTTATCAAAATAAAATATACAATGCCCATATAAATTTGAAATTCAGATTAACACAACATAATCTTTTACCAAAAAAATAAAACTAAAAACAACAAAAATTATACTTGGCAAGCCTACCTGGGGGACATTTTTGACTTGAAGATGAACACAAATCCTCTAATAACTTGATTTGCACCTCCCTTCATGCCCCGTGAACACACACCTTTCTTTACCTTCGTGAAGAGTCAAATGTACACCAACATAATTGATCATAATTTATTTTTAAAGCAAACTCAAAGGTTATTCCATGTGCTGTTCATGTTTACAACAAAAATTACTTACAGATGTAGAAAGGAAGGGGTTTGAGAGCAATAATGCATCTTATTCTTCTGTCAAGAGCAGGTATTGAAACGGAATCCCAGGGAAGGTAGCCTGATTCAGGACTGCTCAATGCACAGGGGAACAGGCACGTGTGTTCTATTATCCACTGTTCTACTATTCAAGAGGACTGCCTCCTTCTGCTTAGGCATTTCTGAGCTCTCAAGGTTCCAGGTTTCTGTCCTGAGGAGAGGGCTGCTCCCAGGCTTCAGGAGAGGAAATGGGTGGACCAGAGGTCAGGGCTCCTCCCCAGCCCTGCCCCAGCTCCCACCCCTGCTGTGTAAATAGCTTCCTAGCCTCCTGAGACAGATGCTCAGCTTCTCCCAGCCTGTGACACCAGATAGGAAGACTGGCTGTACCGGGAGTCTTTCGCTTCAGGGAATAATTTCTTTTGGGGTTGACTTCAGTTTTCAGAGGGAGATCTTCTCTCATCATTTGGTTCCCTTTTCTTCTAAGGCCCAAGAGAGGAAGGCATGCTGTGGGCTCCAACCCTCCTTTTAGCTTTCCTGGCTCCTGGTAAGTGTGTTGCAGAGGTGCCCATGGGATTTTTTTTTTAATTTAAAAAATTTATGAGAGGCTATATTCAGGAATTGTTATTGTCTTCCCTTATTACTTTTTGGTGTTCCCATTGCAGCCAGTCAGACAGCTTCCAACTTGGAATGGAGTGGGAAGACTATCACCAAGCGGACTGGGGAAACGGCCATGATCACTTGTGATATAGCAAAAGAAAACTTCGACTATCTCCACTGGTACCTGCTCCAAGAGCGGGAGGCCCCCAAACGTGTTCTCTACTACAGTCGGTCTTCCGGAAAGTTTTGGATAGACTCAGGAATCAAACAAGGGAAATATCGTGCTTATAAAGGTTCAGGGGGGAGCTACAGATTTGAGGTCCGAAATCTTGAGGAAAGGGATTCCGGTGTGTATAGCTGTGCAGCCTGGGAGAGGCACGGTGATTCAGACTTCCCCTATGCTACACTGAAAACTTTGCTCGCGGCTGCCAAGAACAGCCCTGTGCAACAGGAGACCGGATCTGTTCCTCTCAGTTCCTGGCCCTGACTGCTTTTCTCTGAACAATGTAAAACCCAGAGCTCAAAACCTAATCTGCAGCTTTCATTCTACCCCTTTGTGAGCCAGAGGCTGCCTGCTCCCCACTCTGCTGCAGACCAAGCTAAGATCTCCAGGCCTTGCTGGAGCTGCTGGCTGATGGCCTGGTTCTTTCAGCGCCCCTAGGGGTTGGGGAAGTCCCATTCAGTCTCCTTCCTAGGCCAGGCAAGGTCACCTGGGGTTGGTCTGACAAGAGAGATGTTTAGAGAGCCTTATTGGAAGGCTTGTTGTGCTGAGTAATTTATCCAGTTATTACCTAGAGATACGGCTGGGAACGTACTCATCCATTACTCAGCAGTATGAGAAATGATGGAATGAAGCCTTTGGACTTTACGAGGGCCTCAAGTTGATATTTTTCTTTTTTAAAAAATCTAATGTTTCTCCCTAGATAAACAATGAAGGTACTGTTGGCATGATTGGAAATGTAGAAAACAGTGATTGTGGAAAATATGCCAACCATTGTCTTCTGTTTATATCTTCTTCTCTTCATTATTATTATTTACTTATTTTCTTTATTTTTAAAGAAACTTTAGATTCCATAAATGTTACTTATATCATCTTTTGAGGGAATCTATCCCAGCCCACAGCCAAAGCTATTCTGATTAAAACAAGGAAATGTCTTCTCACGCCTATCCCCTAACGTAGCCACAGCCAAGTCACACGCGGACTGAAGCTATCAGATTATTATTTTTTGTCAGCAATTTAAACGGAGAAACCTGGGTGAACAATCAGATGGAGAATAGCATGTCTTTAATCATAAAGTCGATTGTAATTGGAATAGTATGCATTTGAATTGAAGAGAAAGGGTTGTGGCTGCCAAAGGGAGCCTGGCCCTTGTTTAAGATTAGGAAACATATCTCCACAGAGAGGGGACTGAAAACAGAGGCGTTTGTTGTTTGAAGGACTGTGCGTGACTACCAGGGCAAAGAGGTTTGTAGTGATCATAATTCTCGTGTTCTAATGAGTTGTGTCTGGTATAGAGAAATGCTATTGTTTTTGTGGGTGTATGTGTCTAAGTTTGTACCTGACAAACGTGCCAAATTCTATAATTAGTTCTAATTTAGTGACTCAGATTTTCATTGTATATGATTAAAGCATTTGCAAATAAGAGAAGTTTTGCTTCTTTCTTGACCGTCCTGCTCCGCTTTATTCACTTTTATAGCCTTAGTGCATTGGTTGAGACACCCAGTAGCATATTTAATAAAAGCCATGGTAATTGGCATAAAGCCTCTAAATTTTTATACATTTGAAACAACTCTCAGAAAATGTAGTGGTAAAAATGATTTCATTCATAAGGTCATTTACATAGAAAGAATACCCTTATCAAACAATGTGCACAAGCTTTGAACATAGAAGTACACAATTTTATAGAAAGATATATCGTAGCCCTGACTAAAAGCCGAAATACCACATTTTTAGGGTGAAGAGTGGATGTCATAAGGTGTAATTGTATCCTACTCTAACTGACATGTTTAAAGTAGTTTCAATTAATATCCGCACTTTGGGGGAGGAGGCAAGGTGCTGTAATGGCTACTGCAACCCCTGTTACTATTTGATGATAACTTATTTTCCTAATGGAGCTTAGTAGAAGTGAAAGGTCTTGAAACAATAAAGAAAGATTTCTTTCTTGGTAAAAGTGATCTTTAAATTTGTTTGTAACTTTAAAAATGTTTTCTATGAAATATTTGAGGTCTAAAGTATTTCTGATGATTTCTAAACAGAAGTTTATTTTGAAACCATTTCAAACTCACTGAGATGTCAACAGGAAAGTGAACAGGATTTCTGTATATTTTTTACCCAGATACACCAATTTTTAACATTTTACCCGATTTGCTTAATTTTGTTCCCTTGATTATTTTGTCAGTGTTTTCTGCCTTATATTGTTATTATTTTTTCTTTTGTGTCCTCTGTTTCATTGTATGTACCTACTATAGCTTCTTCACTGAATGAGTTTTAATTCAAGATGTTTGCAAAATGGTGATATCCCAGCTTTATCATTTTTTTCTATATTCATTAATCAGCGCTCTACTATTAAGGAAGAGCCTCCTCTCCCATTTACATATTTATTTAGTTCTTATCACATCTATTCATCGATTCTTATTCTATTCAATGGCTTATGATTCACTCATTCCTTCATCCGACAGACATCTAATAATTCAAATAAATAAGCCATGATTTCATTCCCCTGGAAAATTTGTGTCTAGTAAGAAAGAAGAGAGGGCAATAGAGCCATGAATGGACAGTAGGTGCTATGAGAGAGGGAAGCACAAGGTGGTGCTACTAGAAAGCAACCCTGACTTCCTGGAGAAAGAAAACCTTCTCAAAGGAGATGATGCCTGAGTTGAGTCCCAAACAATTAACAAGAGTTAGCTTGAAAACGAGGGATATACATGCAATGTCGCAATGTCCAGAAACTGCAAATCAATCAAGGGGACTGGGTAATAGAATTCTAGGTAGAGAGTGGCTGAAGATGAGAATGGCAAGGAGGCAGTGGCCACCTCATGGATAACCTCGTACCTTAAGAACGCTGGACTTTAACCTCAGATGTAGGATATGCAGTGAAGAATTTTCAGCAGGGAAATGACTTGATCAGATTCAGATAAGTTGGTTTAAAGGATTCAAGCAATGGATGCCTAGAAAGAACACCTGGGGATGTTTTAAGACAGGGACATATTAATCCAGAGAATGTATGAATACTGAAGTGGCAGAGTAATATGGAGGTAGCAGTAGAAGCACGAAATTGTTAGTAGACAAAATCCATAGCACTCGGACGTGACGATTAGTTAGGGGAGAGAATTGTGGCTGACACTCATGTTCCTGGCATGGACAATGTGGGTAGCAATGTCTAGGAGGGGAAGAAGGGAGGGATCTGAGCTGTTTATAAATTCATTTTGAGCTCTGAGCTAGCCATAATTGAAGATGTCCCATAGTCGTCTGCATTTGTAGTAAGGAACTCAGGGGAAAGTTAGGGTTAGAGAATGACATGCCATGCCCTTCCCTACCGTGGGATAATTAAAACCAAGAATGAGTTAGAAACCATTCAGGAATTGTAGGTAAAGTGAGATTTCTGGAAAACAACAACTCTTAAGGGGTGCATTTGAGAAGAATAGTCCATAAAAATAATCTGGGTGTGGTTAAATTTCTCATGAGTTAGAGAATGAAAAGCAAAGGGAAACTCAGGACTCCAGACAGAGAAAATTGTTTTTGAGAAGAGAAGTATGGTTTATTAGAGAGACAGGCAATGGACGGAGAGGACAAAAAATGGAATCTTCAAAAGAAGCAAACTTAAACTACACTGGCATCTGGGAATTCTGAACGCTGCAGAATATGGGAGTAGCTGAACAGAAGTAAGCAGATTGATAAACCAAATACTGCCCAGCTGGTTGAAGATAACCCCCCCAACAGGCCCAATTACATTCTACACAGACTCTACCACCCACCGTCTGTATACACGAGTTCTACATTGAAAAATGGCTTGGAGCGTTTACTGTGTGGTATGACAGAGAGAAAAGAGAAGACCAAGATGATGGTATAAATTAGTGCTGACTTTCCCATTAGGCAGCCCTCCATGATCAGGTGCCATATCCTTGCCTCTTGTAAAAAGCATAACTCAATTCCTTGCGCATCGTAGGAGTTGAATGAATGTAGTTTAATTGATGAGTCATCTCAGAGTTCTACAGGGGTGATCTGTATTGTGTGGTGTGATCTAAGGAGAAGGGTGTTATTTTATCCTCTTCACATCAAGTGGGTGTGCTAATAGGTGGTGAGAAGGCAAGAGAGCCATTTTTACCCTGAATAGTGATAAGTTGCACTTGGTTGACTCCTCTCAGCTACAGTGACCTGAAACTGTTTTCAGTACAAATTTCAGGCAGCCTTGAAGGAAAGCAGAGTTCATTGAGACATGATGTCACATTTCCTTGCATTAATCCTGGTTTTCCTTGGTGCTAGTAATTCTTTGTCATGTCCAAATCGTTTTAAAAGGTATTCTCTATTTTTGTCATTTCAATTTTAATTCAAAGTTTTTCATTTATTTACTTTAATTAATTTGTAAACTTTCAGCTTCTGTATATGATGTAGGTATTGTAGAGCAACCTCAACTTTTCAGTACTAAACAGCTTTCAAAAACAGCATGTCTGAATAGTGTGGTAAGTGGGATAACAATTTCTGCAATATCCATACATTGGTGTCAGGAAAGAACTGGTCAGACCATGCAACACCTGCTATATGTTTCATCTGACAATATCATTAAAATGGAATTAGGGTGACTGGTGGGAAGATGGCATCAGACTAACAGGCAGAGCTCAATGCTCTCAGAAAATAAATAGTGAAATATCGAAAGGGATCTGCTTTGGGGATCAGTAGATCAGGATAGTGCTATACAACCCCCAAGAGGGTGAGGGACAGAGACAGGAAGAAGCCAAAACAAGAAACATGAGTTACCATACCCCCATGGTGGCTAGGAAGAACTCCCCTCCTACACCCCCAAGATATTAAGCTGGGGTGCACCCCTTGGTCACTATAGCTGGCTGAGAATGTAATAGATATCTTCCTCCCTGTCAGCGGTTTCAAGGGAAAGGGGAGGGGCGTCTTTTCTTCATTGAATTCACCAGCAGATTCTGCTTTGAATCTCCGCTCTGGATGTTCAGCACAGGAACAAAGGAAAGCCCAGACTGAAATATGGAAGCACCACCTGTTGGCTAGTCTGGAACTTGTATGGACAAAAACTGATAATGGTACTTTCTGTACCCTATGCCTAGGAGAAAGTCTGCGCCCCATTAGTGAGTCCCTGGTGCTATTTTGAAAATTTAAGCCAGGTAATTTTAAAGACTTAGAATAACTTGAACTTAATATAAAAGAAGATCTGTGGGTGGGTGGGGATAGACAAGAGATAGAAATTGGCCATCAAAGCAAAATTCAGCAATTCAAAAGCCTAGAAATCCCTGAAAAATTACAAGCCATACTAGGAAAGACATGGCCCAGAAAAGAAATTAACCAAATATCCTGAAGAGGTACAGGATTTAATACAATCAGTGATAATCATGCAACTTTCTGAAATCAATTCAAACAATTTAAAGAAAATATGACTGAAAAATAAAGCATATTAAGATGACACTAGGTAAGCATAAAGAACTATGTGAAAGCCTACAAAGAAAAGTAACAGACCCTTTGGGAATGAAAGACATGATGAATGAGAAGAAAAATAACTTAGAGGCACATAAGAATATTTAAGGAAATAAAGAATGAAAATTTCCCAACCCTTATGAAAGGCATAAATATCAATATCCAAGAAGAACAATGCATCCCAAACAGAATAAATCCAAATAAACCTACCCTGAGACACATACTATGCAAAATAACAAATATCATAGATAAAGAGAAGATTCTGAAAACAACAAGAGAAAAGGAAAGCATCACATAAAGGGAAAATCCATAAGATTAAGTGCCAACCTCTCATCAGAAACCATTGAGGCAAGAAGAAAGTGGTATGATGTATTTAAGTTATTGAACGAGATAACTGCCAATCAAGAATTGTGTATCTGGTAAAAAATGTCCTTTAAAAAGAAGGGGGAGTTCAAAGTTTTCACAGACAAACAAAATCTGGTAACATATGTTACCAAAAGACCAGAATTACAAGAGATACTAAAGGGAGTGCTGCAGCCTGAAAGGAAAAAACAAGGGAGGTTGGAGGAGAGGATAGAAATGATGATTATTAGAATGGTAAACCAGAGGATAAGAAGTCAGACAATAGAATGATATGACAACAGAGAGCCAAAGGAAAAAAATGGATGAAGTAAATAATGCCTTTTCAGTAAGTTGGTTCTTTGAGAAGATCAACAGGATAGATAAATCCTTAGCAAGACTGACAAAGAAAAACAGAGATGGGACTAGACATTGCAGAAGACAAATTTGAGGTGGACAAGGTACAATGTCTACCTCTACCCTCCCATTCACAATGTAGAGAAACAAGACTTTGTGCTTCCTGGCATGGACAAAGTAGCTAACAACTAGAGATACGTCATTCAATAAATGTTCCTCAGTTCTTTATTGATCATTTTGAATTGGGAAATCACAGTTACTGCCAGTGTAATTTTTTTTTCTTAAAGATTTATTTACTTATTTCTCACCCCTTCCCGACTCCCCTCCCGTCCCAGTTGTCTGTTCTCTGTGTCTGTTGCAAGTATGTGTGAATCTGGTCCTTCAAGCATTGACGTTTGTTTGTCACTGTGGGCCATAAGGGGAAAGGGAGAGAGGAATAGAATAGATGGAAGCAGGGCAACTGGGGGGCAATGGAAGTGTTCCACAAGTTCATGCAATGATGGATATAGAACAGGTTAAATTTCACTATGTTAAAAGTCTATAGGCTAAAATGTAAACCATAATGTAACTAAAAATTTAGAAAATTGTAGAGTCTAAAATATAAATCATAATGAAAACCAAAATGGAATAATGTTTGATAGATATGTTTCAATATCTTTACATCAGCTGCATCGAATATAATGTGATTATGTAAAAAGATCATTGCTTGAAATGGGGGAAAAGGTTTGATGTTGGATATATGGGAGTCCCCTATATTGTATAGTCCCCTATATTGTATTGTATACTGTGATCTAAAACTGTTTTGAAGACAAAATAAAAAATAAAAAGGATGCAAACAATGAGGAAGAAATGAAAGAAATTGCCTTGACATTGTACATATAGGGCAAGACCTATTGCAGTGATGAAAGACAAAAAGTTAAAAGCAAATTTTTATATTTTTCATTTTTTATTTTTTATTTTTTATTTTTTTTAAAGATTTATTTATTTATTTAATGCCCCCCCTCCCCTGGTTGTCTGTTCTTGGTGTCTATTTGCTGCGTCTTGTTTCTTTGTCCGTTTCTGTTGTCGTCAGGGGCACGGGAAGTGTGGGCGGCGCCATTCCTGGGCAGGCTGCACTTTCTTTTCACGCTGGGCGGCTTTCCTCACAGGCGCACTCCTTGCGCATGGCACAGGCGCACTCCTTGCACGTGGGGGTCCCCCACGCGGGGGACACCCTTGCGTGGCAAGGCACTCCTTGCATGCATCAGCACTGCGCATGGCCAGCTCCACATGGGTCAAGGAGGCCCCGGGTTTGAACCGCGGACCTCCCATATGGTAGACGGACGCCCTAACCACTGGGCCAAAGTCCGTTTCCCTATTTTTCATTTTTTAATGCCCTAATTTATTTTTTTACTTTATTTTAGTTTTTCTAAATTAGTATGTATTCTATTTCTAATCTTTAAACCTATCATTACTATTTATTTTCCTACTAATTGAATTTGGCAATGTAGTAGGCTTCATTTTTAAGATTTGGGTGACAGAGGGATACAACTAAGGCAGGGGAGGATCACTGGTGTAGGGTGTTATTGATGGGGGACACATGGCAGGGAGGGAGTTCTTCAGGGTGTGTATATAAGGTATATAAATGTTCGAATATTTGTTGGGTATTTTCATAATAGTTACACTTAAGATAACAACTGAGGTAGTGCTGAGTTCCTAGCCAGTGGATCTCTGTCAATCCCCCAAAGGAACAGCAACAATCCCCCAAATGCAAGAGCAAAGACCAGTGAAGAATGGTAGTCCAATGACCACCTTTGGTACTGAAAACTATGCTTTTGAGCCTGTGTGCCTGAAATTTCAACTAGGCCTAGGGCTGCAGGGTGCCTAAGAGTTACTTCCTGATAGCTTCTATGTTACTCAAAGGTGGCCACTCTCTAAACCAAACTCAGCATATAAATGCATTATCCTTCCCCCCCCCCCCCGGCATGAGACATGACTCCCGCGAATAAGCCTCCCTGGCACTGAGGGGTTACTACCAATCACTAACTGGTGATGCAACAAGAAAAACACCTTGAAAAAAGGGGGATAATGGTAAAGACAAATGAGTTTATATGGCTAAGAGTCTTCAAAAAAGAGTTTGGCAGGTTATCAGCGAGGTCGCGCTTATTCACATCTCAGTAGGATCCCAGAGACAGCCAAAATAGTTACAGCCCCAGGGCTATGGAGACACACAGGGTCTATGTCATGTCAGATGGCTCTGGAGTTCAGTGCTTTTTCAGTAGGCCCTACTTTGTAATTAGTGTTCCTGAGTATGTATGATGGAGTTGGAATCAGATGTGGCCTTGCTACACATGCCTCTTCTGTCACTTTTACTGAACCTGTGGTTGACACTGGGGTTGGTGTATGCTCAGGAGATTTGAATGTATGGATTGTCTATGTGTCAGTTGGGCCCTGAGCCTCAGCAGAGTTGCCACTCCTATTCTCTGGTTCATTGGACTTACCCAGGTCAGCTAACTGGGAGGTGAGAATAGTCAACCACCACACCACGGAGTCAGGAGTGCCTACAACTGCATGGAGGAGAATTGTATCCATCAACCATGTGGGATCTAAGCCCCTTCTCAATTTAGAGGTGGAGTAGACATCACCATCCCAGGGTCCACAGGATGGAGGAATAAAATGTGGATTAGAGTCTACTTACTGATATTCTCTATAGAATTATTGTGACTCTAGCAATTGCAGAAACTGTATCATTGATGTGGAAGCGTGGCCACAGTAGTTGCTGAGGGCAGGGAGAGGGAAGAAGATATGTGATGTGGGCCTTTTTGGGACTTGGAATTTTCGTAAATGATATTGCAGGGACAGATGCTGGACATTATATATCCTGACGTAACCCACTGGATGTACTGGGGGAGAATGTAAACTACAATGTAAACTATAATCCATGGGGTGCAGCAGTGCTCCAAAACGTAGTAACCAAATGCAATGAATGTGCCACAATGATGAAAGAGGTTGTTGATGTGGGAGAAGTGGGGTGTGGGGTGTATGGGAACCTTTTATTTTTTCAATGTAATGTTTTTTTGTAATCTATGCATCTTTTTTTAAAAAAGCAATTAAATTTTAAAAATTAAGAAATTATATATTAAAAAATAAAAAAGAGCCTATGTCCTGCTCCTGTCCCAGACTGTTGAGAAATTTAATTCAGAATCAAAAATTTAGAAACTGAAACAAGGGAAGTAGATATGGCTGTAGTGATTGCGCTCCCATCTACCTTACAGTTGTCTAGGGTTCGATTCCCAGGGCATCCTGGTGAAAGCAAGCTGGCCATGTGGTGAGCTGGCCCGAGTAGAGAGCTGTCCCACATGAAGAGCTGACCTGTGCAGGAGACTGGCACATGCAGGAGTGCTGACCCACATAGAGTGCTGGCCAGCATAGAGAATTGATACAGCAAAAGATGCAACAAAAATAGGCACAGAAGAGGGACAATAAGAAATGCAACCGAACAGGGAGCTGAGGTAGCACAAGAGAGAGTACCTCTCTTCCACTCCAGAAGGTTCCAGGATAGGTTTCCCGTGTCACCTAAAGAGAAGACAAGCAATCACAGAAGAATACACAGTAAATGGACACAGAGAGCAGAGAGTGAGCATGCATGCACACATACACACACAACAAGGGGGAGAAATAAATAAATAAATCTTTAAAAAAAATAAATATTTGAAGTAAAAAAAAATTCGTAAAAGCAACTTGGGTTAAGAATAAGATTTTATCATTTGGTCCATTTTGCTTTTCACAGAGCCCCCAAGAGCCCATCTCTAACAGAACAGGATGCACTGCTTTTCCTTCACCAACCAAACAGGAAATCAGAGAAACGTTACTATTAAAATTGTGCCGCTAACTGTGGTCCAGTGTTTTCGTTAGAGTTCACTGTTTGTATGGAACAGTTATATGGTGTTTTGATTATTGTTTTTTAAAAATTTTGTTCTAGCAACATAAAAAAGGCCACCTAAAATAAAAGGAGCCACCTAAAATGGTCTCTTTTGATTATTCAGATATATATTTTGGTGGAGTTGAATACATTCACAGACGTTGTATTACCGTCACCAATATATATTACCCAAAATTTTCCCTCTCACCTTTTACCTCTGTTGTCTTTATGCTATATGTGCCCACGCAGGATACACATCTTCTCAGTTCAATGACTCTGAGATTCATTTTCCCCACTGAAGGGGTATAATAAAAGCTCTTACCTAATAGAGTTTGGAAGCATACTAAGGGTTCACACATGTTAAGGTTTTAAGAGTTTAATAAACATTGGTGCTGGCCATTATAATTTGTGAAATGGGCCTCGTGTAAGGAGGGCATAGCTCGAATGTAGACTGAGCCCCTGTGATGAGTTTCCCTCCCAGGAGCCTCTTGAACTCAGAGAGACAAGACTCAGCCTGGCTGAGATGCCACAGGCTGCTCTGCTTCCCATCAGGCTGCCCAGGGGGAGCTCACATGGGCCAAGAACATAGTGGATGCCAGATCCTGAGCTGTACATACTTTTCTGACAAGATATATCATCTCCTTTTTCAGATAAGGAAACTGGGATAAGGAGAAACTATGAAACATCCACAATCACAATGACATGGCTTTTAGTAATAAAAGGATGTGAAGTTTAGTGTGATTGTCATTAAAACTCATGCTTTTCATACCACAGGGAATACCCACTTTGTCATACAGCTTGGTTGTTACAGTAAGAAGGATTAGTAAAATAGCTTCTGTAATCAAGTTTTCTAACACTGACAGGTTCTATTTTGGGAAAATACCCAATTTGATATGATGATTACTTAGCAAAAACCCTTGTTAAGGTTGTTAGAGGCAAAGGACGACAACCATGAAAGAGATAGAGAATCTGGGGAAGTGGACTTGGCCCGGTGGTGAGGGCGTCCGTCTACCACATGGAAGGTTGGCGGTTCCAACCTCAGGCCTCCTCAACCCGTGTGGAACTGGCTCATATGCAGTGTTGATGCACGCAAGGAGTGCCCTGCCATGCAGGGGTGTCCCCCGTGTAGGGGACCCCCACGCACAAGAAGTGTGCCCCGTAAGGAGAGCTGCCCAGCACAAAAGAAAGTGTAGCCTGCCCAGGAATAGCACTGCACACACGGCGAGCTGACACAAGAAGATGAAGCAACAAAAAGAGACTCAGATTGCCATGCTGCTGACAAGAACAGAATCGGACAAAGAAGAACACGCAGCAAATAGACACAGATAACATACAACTGGGGCAAGCGGGGGAAGGGGAGAGAAATAAATAAATAAATCTTAGGGAAAAAAAAAGAATCTGTCTACTCCTCTTTAATCCTTAATCTGAAATTAACAGAATATTAATAATTGGGCAACTATAGTATTATTGGAGTAAGGTAATAAGTATCTTTCCCAAATGGAACAACCTCAATGATGACACTTATCTGCTCATTGCCTCCTGAGGTCACAGCTATCTGGTAATTTGGACTAACTCTCAGGCTGAAGTCAATGATATAGTCTTGTTTTTTTAAAAACAAAACAAAACATGAAATAGTGTTTATGAAATAAAATGGGAGACTGTTCTTAAAGCTTCTGAGAGTTAACAAGATAGTGAGTCTGAACAATTACCTCATTAAAGGGGATGATTATTTTGTTGTCACACAGATGTGGGTAAAGCTTCCATGTGCTGCTGCCCGATTAGCAACCTCAGAAACAGGAAACCTAGAGGAGGGGAGGCCTGAGTCCCGCTTTCCTCTGCTAACACCATAGGAGGCTCCCCACTCCTGAGTCTGGCCTGGCATCTCCTGCTCCAGGTTCCCTAACTTTCTGGCCTTCTCCTTGGCATAGCCTGGGTTGATGGGACATTTCGGCCTCTCTTGACTCATGGAATGTGAGTTTATTTTCCAGGCTTCTCTGACTGGTTGATGGATCTAAAAGAAGTTAATGTTTTTATCTTGATCTTTATATTTTTGTTGTTAATGTTATTCTTTGGTTTATAGTTGAACTTGGAGACATGAGCTCAAAGGCAACTGAAAATATTCATTTCAATAGCAGAAACTAAGCATATACTGCTACTATAGGAATCCAGATATAACTTTTCATTTATGCACAGTTACTGACAAACACCCAGGGAGGCTTTTGAACATCTGACAACAACTTGACAAAAACTCTTGCTCAAGGTTTGCTAGAAGCAAAGAACTACAACCATGAGGTATGCAAAGATTATTTAGGCCTTAATATAAAATTCACAGAAAAACAAGTGCCGGAACCTGCAGTTTAATTGGCGCCAAGATAATGTGCCCACACATTCCTTAACATATTTTGACCACATCCTTCCTAGCATGAAGCAACAGCTGTCAGAGCCCTGGCTTCAGCCTTGACTTGTCCTAAGCCTCAGATAGCAGCACTTCCTGTGCTTTTCAGCTTGACACCTTAGTATTAGAGAAATCGAAAAAGAATTTTGATGGCTATCAGTAGTACTGACACAATGAATCAGTAACTGTGCCCCCATATGTCTGTTTGACAATATTTCCTACTGAAAATAGAGTTTCCATTTAGAGAAGGCAAAGTTCAACATGCATTCTACAGAGATTCCCAGGGTTGTGAAAGCTCAGGCTTAAGGTGCTGGGGATGAACAAAATTGTATTTGTCTTCATTTAGCTCCTATGGGCTGTCATATAATGTCCAAGATACTCTCTATATTAAGAATCTCATATTTGCTCATAATAAAAATCCTGCAACATAGGTGTAATCAACCTTAGTTCACGGAAGAAAGAACTAGTGCTTAGGGAGGGGCAGTAACTTATACAAACAGTCCCTGCTATCTCAATTGCACTACTGGGCTGCTTTGAATATCCTTTGTTTATTAACTTTATAAGAATATATTGAGGCATTTGTGGGTAATGTGGGCTACCTCAGACCAACTGTCCAGCCCAGACCAGCCTAGTAGAGCCAGTACAAAATAAGCAGCCAGACACTAAAGGGACAACCATCGCTTAAGGGTAACTGACTTTGAGCTCACATCTCTAAGAGTTCCCTTTCTTGATATCATGCCTTAGGACCCGTCTCCCTAGTGGTGGAGAAAGATGACTGGCTAAGTTAGCTACGTATCTTCTCTTTCTTATAAACCTGCTTTAGGAGGAAGCATCATGGTTGATATACATGTAGAGGTGATGTCAACACCCCAAAGTTCCAACTTGAAGTAAATCATCAAAATACTAATGAGTGCAATGTTTTGGAAATATGCAGCCAACATATTTTTATTTTCTGCATAACTCATGCCACCTGTAATCTTTCCTCTATTAAGGCTAAACCATAAAATTTACCATTCATGGAAGGACGTGGCTGTGTTAAGAAGAAGCTCACTATTTGAGTTAATCTTGATATGGTAAGCTTTAAAGACAGATTTAGTTGAAAAAGAAAGTGTTACCTTCTTAATCACTGAATTGTAGGTCGAAAGACAATCCTGGAAAATTTGAAAAAGAAAGTTTTACTAAATGTGTTAGATTCTGGTAACTTGGCGTATGATGTCAGTGAGTTTAGCATCCATCCAGAGAAGACGGTGTAGTCCTTCAGGGTGGCATGTTGGGGATGATCTGTAGAACAGTAAGATCTCTTTTCTGAGTGGCGAGCCCTAGGGTAATTTGTGGAACTTGATAACTGCATTTATGATATTTACATAACTCAAAATCCTTGTGCTAGGAAATGTGCATGGCTGTATTGGGTTATCAACATGCATGATATACACAATCTATGGAAACTGGATTGACAAATAGAGAGAGTAGATAGCTAGCTTGCTAGCTAGCTAAATACAATGATATGGTCTTCAGAATCAAGCTTGGAAGTGCTTTTGTGGATGACTATGAATCATGAAAATTCATATTGAATAACTAAACCTTATTTTAAAAATTAACTACACCTTATATGATAAGCTTGTGTCTATATGTCATATGCTCCCATAAAATCCCATATACAAAAAAGAAATGATAATGAATTAGACCAGAACTCCAAATCTTTTTACTCCCTACTCATAACTCACTCTTACCTATTAAGCGGTCTGAATTTACATAAACCTAATATTCCTTGTGTGCTTTTTTTCAAAATTCAAAACCCTTGATTACAGTACATATTTCATTTGAATTAGCCCTTATTTATTTCACCCAATTGCCCCTCTTTTCAGTAAAAAACAAAAATATTGTAGAGATGGACCTGTACAGATTCTCCCAGCTTCTATACATCCTCCTAATCTTGACCATCTGGAACAATTATCCTTACAGCAAACACCCTCACAATATTCCCTGCCTGCATATAGAATAATATAACCCACCCAGGCTCAGACTTTCTCTTCCTCCAAAACAGTGATCTTCAAAAGTAATACAAGTATCTCTGGGAATATCCAAAACTTTCCAATAGATACATTTTAATGGCATTAGTTTTTAATCTCAAACTTTGATTCGTTGTCTGATTTCGCTTTCCTCACCTTCCTTTTCACAGTTAAATTCTTCCATTTCTCAACCATCCAGATGTTAACACTCTGCCCAGTAGTGTAAAACATTTTTAGGGCACCAAACAATGGGAAAATTCAAATATTGGCAAGATATTGAGAATAATTACTCTACTGACTAGGTAATGACCTCGAACAAATCAGGTACACTCCAATGCTTTGTTTTCAACAAAATTAAAGGAGTATCTAATCAATTTCTGAATCCATAGGTAATGTAAAAATGTTTGGTTGATAAATATTCATATAAATTTTTTTTTTTAGAGTGAGAGTCCTCCGATTTCACCCTTGCTTATTTATTTATTTATCCCCCTTTCTGCTGCTTGCTTGCTGTCTGCTCTCTAAGTCCATTTGCTGCACATTCTTCTGTGTCTCCTTGTCTCCCTTTTGTTGTGTCATCTTGCCGCACCAGCTCTGAGTGGGGGTAGGCTGTCAGATCTCCACAGGCACAGGCCAGCTTGCTTTCACAAGGAGGCCTTGGGAAGTGAACTCAGGATCTCCCCTTTGTTAGATGGGAGCCCAATCAGTTGAACGACATCCATTTCCCTTCATATTAACTTTTAATATATAACAAAGGCAAATAATTCAGTGACATTTACATAGTAAAAGTCCTTCCATTCTCATTTACCCATGTATGTGAACATTATCTATCAGCTCTTACATTTATAATGATGTAAGGCCACTCCTATTTATCTACCAAAGTGTATTATTAGTTATCTACATTTGCAAGACAAGTTACCACAAGCTTAGTAGCCCTCTTAGGATAATCTTCCTTTTTGATTAATTTTTTAAAAAGATTTATTTCTTTTATTTATTTCTCTCTCCTTCCCCCCTCCTGCCCCAGTTGTCTGTTCTCTGTGTCTATTTGCTGCATGTTCTTCTTTGTCCACCTCTGTTGTCAGTGGCATGGGAATCTGTGTCTCTTTTTGTTGCATCATCTTGCTGTGTCAGCTCTCCGTGTGGGCGGCGCCATTCTTGGGCAGGCTGCACTTTCTTTCGTGCTGGGTGGCTCTCCTTACAGGGTGTACTCCTTGCGTGTGGGGCTCCCCTACACGGGGAACACCCCTGCATGACACGTCACTCCTTGCGTGCATCAGCACTGTGCGTAGGCCAGCTCCACATGGGTCAAGGAGTCTGGGGTTTGAACTGCAGACCTCCCATGTGGTACAAAGATGCCCTAACCACTGGGCAAAGTCTGCTTCCCCTTTTTTGATTAATTTAAAATTGACTGATTAGGTAACTTAAATACATCTCTGTTAGAGGTTTGCAATAATTTACAAGCTGTACCTCAGTTTCCTCTGATATGCATTGGGAAAAAAGGTAAATCCCCTCCCCCGTGTGGCACTTTCCCACAAGTTAAACAAAGGAACCCATAGAGTCAGGAGTAAAGGAGATAGAGATCTTCACCATCTGCATATCAGAGGGAGATGGAGATGTTTACTACCTCTACTTTCATATGAGAGGGAGATGAGACAGAAAACTTCACTATTTAAAAACCCTTTAAAACCTTACAGATCAAAAGAAACACATGTTCCTGTAGCATTCCAAGAAGCCATAGATTCCCTCAACCTCCTCCCACCACCTCACTCAGACCCTCAACCCCCTCCCCCCCACTATCATTTCCCCACCTAGGAAAGTTCTGAATAAATTAAAGTCCACCCCTTCCAGGAGAGGGCTGAAGCCTCTCTTCAGATCCCCACCATGCTGGTGGGGGGACTGAAGTCTGTTCTCTAGACCCCTTCCATTGGGAGAACTTCTCAATAAATAAATTCTTTCCTTATGATCAATCAGTCTCTGTGTCCCGGTAAGAGCCCTATTTTCTCCAACAATCTCCAAATCTTCCTTCCCCTTGACCATATAATGTAAAATAATCATGGGAGTGATAATTGATTGCCCTTGCCTTATTTTACTGATGAGTCACAAATTACAGTGCCCATGAACATTTTAATGGAAGGTGTCAAATGACAGTATGGATGGTGGGGTAGGAAACATGAGGCCATCTCTAAAATTATGCCTACCTCACCAAGAAGAAAGGAATATATATGTCAATGCAAGCCTTGTACATAATTGTTCATGGTGGCATTACTGTAATCACTCAAAACTGGAAACAATCCAAAATCCTTCAAGTAGTGAATGGATAAACAGAATGTGGTATGCCTATACAATGGAGTATTATTAAGCAATTAAAAGGAACAAACTATTGAAATGTGCTACAACCCGGAGGGGCCTCAAATATATTATGGTAAATTAAAGGTGACAGAAACAAATATTACATATTGTGTGATTCCAATTATTTCCATCCTTCCATGTATATGACATGTCCAGAAAAGGAAATTTCAATGAAATAAATCAGATTAATAGTTGCCTAGGGCTGGACAGGAAGTAGTTACTAACTACAAAGCAGTGTGAGGAACTTTTACAGTTATGAAAAAATTCTAAAAGTGGATTTTGATCATGCGTGCATAAATTTACTTAAAATGATGTGTTTGCTTGCAAAGTTGTATAACTTTACTAAAAATCATTGACTTGTATATTTTAAATGGGTGAATAATACGCTATGTAAATTATACCTTCATGTATTAGTCAGCCAAAGAGGTGCTGATGCAAAATACCAGAAATCTGTAGGCTTTTATAAAAGGTATTTATTTGGGGGAGAAGCTTACAGTTACCAGGCCATAAAGTGTAAGTTACTTCCTTCTCCAAACTCTATTGTCATGTCTTGGAGCAAGATGGCTGCCTAAGTCTGCTAGGGGGCACAGTTCTGCTTCCTCTTAAGGCTCTGTGGTTCCAGCTTCTTCCAATATCAGCCAAAGGCTGGTATAAGTCTCATCTCTCTCCAGGGACTCGTTTCTCTCTGGGATCAGCTGTTCTGCTCTCTCTGTAGAATCAGGTGTAAACTCTCGGGTGAGCAGTTCATCCCTCTTCTCAGGGCCTCTGCCATGTCCAAAGGAGCCTTCTCTCTTTTCTCAAGTATCTGTTTCTCCATATATTTACTTTCTGAGACTCTAGCATTTAAAACTCCAACTGTAACTTCTATGAAAATATCCAGCATGTATCCTACATACATGCCCTGGAGAACTCCCTCCCACCCATAAGGTAGAGTGAACATCATCATCCAGAGTCCACAGAATGGAGGAATTAAGTATGGATTAGAGTGGACTTGCTGATATTCCGCTATAAAACTATTGTGACTAGTAATAGAAGAAATTGTAGCACTGAGGTGGGGAAAGTGGCTACAGTAGTTGCTGATAGCAGGGAGAAGGAAGAAGATATGTGATTTGGGGGCATTTTTGGGATGTTGAGTTGTCCTAAATAATATTGCAGGGTCAGATGCTGGACTTTATATATCCTGCCATAACCCACTGAATGTACTGGGGGAGAGTGTGATCTACAGGGTAAACCCTCACCCATGTGATGGAGCAGTGCTTCAAAATGTTCACCGAGTGCGATGAGTGTGCCACAATGATGAGGGAGGTTGTTGGTGTGAGAGGAGTGGGGTGGGGAAGGTATACGGGAACCTCTTATATTTTGTAATATGGCATTTTTTGTGATGTATACTTCATCAAAAAATAATAAAATTTACAAAAATGATTGGAATGGGTTATATGGGAACCTCTTATGTTTATTAATATAATGTTCTTTGTGATCTATTAACTTTAACAAAAAGTGTAAAAAAATTAAAAAAAAAAACAAAAAAAAAACTTCAACTAACCCAACTTTCATGTTGTTTTCTCTGTGAGTCCCCACCCACCAAGGGTATTTAATGCTCAAAATCCTATTGATATGGTCCAAGCAAAGCCTTAATCATAAATTAATCAAGTAAAAGTGAAAACTCTGAATCCAATACAAGCTAACATTCCCAAGGGAAACACACCAGTTCACAAACACAACCCAGTATATAGTTTTGGAATTCATAAACAATATCAAACTGTTATACTCAATAAAGCTGTTAAAATAATAAGGCCAGGATGTTTGCTGTTATTCCTATTATTTAAAATTGTTCAGAAGTCTAGCTAGTATATGTAGACAAGGAAAAATAATACATATAACAATTAGAAAATAGAAACATATTACATTAGGATAAATCTATGGTGAAAATGGAGTGAAAATACACATTCAATGACCAAAATGGACAATAAAAAAATTTCTTACTGTTGAGGAAGAGCTAATTTATAGATGTAATGGATGACAACTATGAAATCAATATGGCATTTAGATTCCATTGGTTATGTTT
The DNA here is from genome assembly GCF_030445035.2 of Dasypus novemcinctus. NCBI lineage: Eukaryota > Metazoa > Chordata > Mammalia > Cingulata > Dasypodidae > Dasypus > Dasypus novemcinctus. Next base: position 20,314,147 of record NC_080677.1, read on the forward strand.
AAAGAGTGATAGAATGTTTGTCTTTTGATTTATCAGTATTTACTATATAGTATGACTTGCATTCTTTGTGTCTTTTAAATTAAAACTAAGTTTGATATACCAACCTAACATGTGAACGATAGTACACATTTAAAAAAATATTTTTCAAGCAAAAATATTTGAAGTGCACCTCTCTACAACAGTCTTTGGAAATCTTTGGTCATTCGTAGATGTTCCTAGTCTGCAAAGAGACTACCAAGAATGCATTTTAGGATAGTGAAAAAACACTTTCAAGTCTGTTCTCAAGGGTGGACCAGATAAAAATATTTGTCAAGGGTTTGTATTGGGCCCTGAGTCCTCTTCTAGACCCTGGGACCCAGTAATTTGTACTTGCTTACTTTCTCACCAACCTACTCCCTTTACATATCCCTTACCCTGATGAGTAAGGAGTGCCTAATGGAACAAAAGTTGTAAGTTTCTGGGCCCGTGTAGCTTTACTAAAGTAGAACAAATTTGTGTTGTTTGTAGAACAGAATAAAAGGGTAGGGGCTGAAATCCTAGAAAGCAAGTAGAGTATAAAGAAGACAGTAAGGCAGAGAGAAGACTGGATTGTAATCTAAGTGGAATGGAAACCCATTGGAGTGTTTGAAATTTGAGTACTTTATAATCATAGGTAAGTATACATATATTTAAAATATTCATTTAATAAGAATAAATGTGCATAAGATTCAAGTATAATTTGACTGCTATGTGGAGACTGGCATTGGAAGTAACAATGGATTTAAGGAGACCAGATAGGAGGTTATCCCAACAACTCGGGTGGGCTAAGATTAGAGCAGTAGAAATAGAAAGGTGGGGGCATTCTGGGTATATTTGGCAGGTAGAGGTAACAGGGCTTACCCGTGTTTTACACGCTGTAAATGAGACTTTGGTTTAAGCCACTGATTTGAGGTTGGTGCCAATTACTGAGAAAAGAAAGTTGGGGGAGAAAATATAGGTTGTGGGGATTTGGTGAGAAAGCAGGATTAGAATTAATAATTTTGCCTACTTATTATTAGACATCCAAGATTAGAGATATTTAGCTATAATGTACTGGGACAGCTATATTTGTTGTTACCGTTGTTCTTGGTATTTTCAAGGTATGTGCCGGCTGGGATCTCACAATGTCACAGAGTCAGAAGAGACCAGTAAGGAAACTTCCAATACCAGCCCTTAGCTCCTCTCATGCTCATCCAACCACAACAAGCTCTTTTATGCTCTTAAATACAGATTCTTAGGCTGTTGTAACAGGAAGGGGTCTTACGATATGTTAAGCCCAAAGGCCACTTAGGTAAGGAAGCTTGGGCCTGGAGATAGCAGGTGACTTATCCAAAGCAGTTAACCTCAGGGTTAGGGCTACACTTCTGCATATCAGATTCCTACTCTAATGTATCCTCCTGTCTCTTGTGGTCAGAGCTGAATGTCATTTAGCAAAATATATTTCTTTCAAAAGTGAGATGACAATGAGGCCTTGCTTCATAACTGATGGCACAGAACCCAGATATTATAATTATGTGACAATACCACTATTGGAAAATGGATAAAAGTCTGCAAGGACAGATGCCAAACTCTATACACCTCTGTGTTGCTTTCCCATGGTCATTTATTTTTTTCATTTCTGTTGCCTTCCATCTATTCTGAATTCCCCAACAACTGGGACAATTTAATTTCTCTCATTTAAACTTCAAACATATGGACATGTAGAAAGTGGGGCTTGGCTTCTGTATGAACATATATGGAAACTCTTTGCCGGTTCTAGAAGAACCTGAGGAACCAACGCCCACATCTCTTCTTCACTCTGAAACCTGGATTCTAACTGAACTGCCGTGAACTTAATTCAGTTCAGGAGCCCTGACCTGCTCCCTGCCTTGTTAGAGTGACCCAGGCCTTTTTCCTCTCCAAGGTCTTGATCTTGTCTGGCTTGAAATTTGTTTGAGCCATAAATGTTTTGTCAGTGGCTCCTTTTATTTTTCTACATACGAAGTGACATTCTCGAGGGGAGCCCCAAACAATTTACAAGGTCTGTGTGATATTCTGTCAGGTCTTTGTGTATGTGAGAGTTGGTCCTGAGATAATCTCATTTAGTGTCTGCATCTGAAAAGCAAGGGAGAGAAATCAGAGTAAATAGAAGTGTTTGACCCTGGAGACAGAAATGATGAAAGGCAAGAAAGGAGAAAAGCCAAATTATGAAGTTAAGGCAAAGATGTGAGAGTTGGTCCTGAGATAATCTCATTTAGTGTCTGCATCTGAAAAGCAAGGGAGAGAAATCAGAGTAAATAGAAGTGTTTGACCCTGGAGACAGAAATGATGAAAGGCAAGAAAGGAGAAAAGCCAACTTATGAAGTTAAGGCAAAGACACAAGGAAATTCATTGGGATTGGTGTGACCAGTGAGTAATCAGAATGGAGACTAGTAGGGAGCATAAATTAAAACGAATGAGAGTGGCAGTTCCTGCTCTGTAGAAGGAGGTTAGGGACAGGGAAAGGTTTTCTTCAGAATCAAAATCCTTAACTATAAGATCCTGTGGCATGTTTCTGGTATAAAGGAACTAGCTGATCCTGGAGACCACATCAAAGCACTTATATTAAAATGATCCATTGTTAACTTCCCCTTGGGAATAATCCCATATACCTTCTATTGACTACTTTCTCACTCCCTGAGTTATGCATTTTTCCCTAAATTTTCTAAGAATTGTGAGTAGTGACATATGGCTATCATATGATTTGGATGAAAAGTTTCATTATTGTAAATAATAACAAATAAGATATTTTCATATCTTTTTGCAATAGTGTGAATATTTAATGTGTCAATAATTTGCCCAAAGTTCACAAAGTTTGGTCAACATTAATATTGACCACGATTCTCCCTGTAGATAGTGTGGTGGTATTATTCTCTATTTGGATGAAACAAAATGTTGGAAAAAAATTCCTTTGCTTCATTTCCCTTCCTTTTTTTCAATTCATAATCTTAATCTGCACAATTAAAAGCTATCCTTTACTGTTGTTTGGAGAATAATATGACATGATTTTTCAAGGGAGTTTGAGCCAATATTTTAGCTGAGATAGCTTACTGATTTGACCTTTGTGTGTGTGTGTGTATAAGAGTATACATCAATGAATAGTATATTTACTTTCAATTTTTTATAGGTGTTTTTCTGTTGGTGCTTGAATTGTCCCATCTATGGCTGGTGAGAGTCACTGCAAATTGGCTTCTCTTTCTCTACATGAGCTCAATAGTCTCTGATGGTTTCCTTGCTTTCGGGTATCATGGTCTTTTCTTGTACATATCCTGCCCCAGACCTGGGTTAAACCATTTCCCAATCAAATCCTAGTTCCCTCTAAATTTCCTTTTAGTGCTCATCCTTCTGGATGGTTATCGCTTCCTGTTCAGTGGACAGCTAGGAAGAAAGTATTTCTTAGAGAAAACAGATTCAAACTAAAGATCAGAAGGTTTCTACTTAAAATTTTCCATTTTACTGTTTGTATTACTTTATACTTCCACTGAAAATCTTGGTTCCTTACAGTATTAATGTAAATATAAGTCTACAAAAAGAGACATACATGACATACTGTAATTACCACTAACAATACTGAACCCAGAGGATGCAATTTGATTGTTTTCCTCTTTCTTCCTTCCCTTTGCTTCTCTTTCTTATCTTATTCTCTCTATCTTGGATTAGGGAGTACAATAATAAAAATTTTTTTAAAAAGCCATTTGAAATAATTTTTCTCAATTTGTCTATGCCACATTTGACATATAGTTAGGTTCATTTATTTCACTTTGTATTTTACTTTTAGAGATAGTTTTTTTTTTCTTTTTTGGTTTATACTTGTTTTGTATGTACAGATCATTTAAAGGGTCACAAAGATAAAAGTAGAAAGTGAGGGGCATTCAGAGATTCTAGCTACCAACCTGATATTTCTCTTCCTCTTCTCTCCCTCACCCTATACTTAACAATTATTTTTTTTATTAGTTCTATTGGGTTGATACATTTTTTACTGATTTAGAAGAACTTCTTACATTTTAAAGGAATATTTTAGCCACCACATGTGCAGTTCATTTTTATCCTATTGGAATTTGACATTTATTTTTCTGTTCTGAGGTAGTCATATTTTATACAGTTTAATCAATCATTTGTTTTTGGCGCTTGGGTTTCTAGCCTTACTTCATGTACAAACGCAAGATTACACATAAAGAAAGCCACCTTATTTTCTTTTAATATCTTTTACTATTTATTTTATTATTTATAATTTATATCATTGGTACATCTTGAATTACTTTGTACAACAGTGACTATAAAATTAATAATGGAAATGGGAATTTATTCTCTCCTAGTTAATCCTCTCAGAAGCCCTGTTGAGTAAGTACTGTTGACCTTAACAGAGGAGAAATGGACCTAAAGTTAGGTAAATTTTCAAGGTCCACAGTTTGTGATAGAGATTTCAACTCAAGTCCTGTTGTTCAAAAAGCAAGAAGTCATTAATTTAATTTGCATGATCATATCTCTAATGAGGATGCACATTAATTTGCAAGTTTATTGATACATTTTTTTCTTAACAGAAAAATATTATTGATACAGATTAATAAAGCAGAAATCTATCCAAAGTGAAAAATCTCTTTGTAGACAATCTCTTGTCTATATGAAGACCAGAGAGCCTCTGGATCTCAGGCCTACTCATGCCAGCGCAGCCTCAGCTTTCAGGTCTATGGTGAACTCTCAGACAAATGGGAAATCCCTCGAGTTTCTGGCCTTTCTCATTTCCCTACTGAAGTTATGACAGAAGAAAATGAATTACCTGAGAGAGACAAAATCATGACCCAAAAGGGTGTTTTTAACATTTTATTATGAATATTTTAAATACATATCCAAATATGTTTAAAAAGTGGTCAGTTATCAAATAAAATATAAAATGCCCAGTTAAATTCAAATTTCAGATAAAAAACAAATAATATCTTCCTTAAAAAAAAAGAAAGGAAAACTATATCCGACAAGCCTACCTGGGAGACATTTTTGACTCGAGGATCAACAGAAATCCTCTAATAACTTGATTTAAATCCTCCCTTCACCCTCCATCAACACACACCTTCCTTTACCTTATTGGAGAGTCAAATGTACACCAACAAAATTGATCATAATTTATTTTAAAATTCAAAATCAAAGGTTATTCTATGTACCGTTCATGTTTGCAATAAAAATTACTTACAGATGTCAGAAGAGTGAGGGTTGAAAACAATAGTGCATTTTCCTCTCCTATCAAGACCAGGTATTGAAACAGAATATCAGGGAAGTTAGCCTGATTCAAGACTGTCTCTGCACAGTAGAAGAGGCAAATATGTTCTATGAATACATTGTACTGCTCCCCAAGATGTCTGCCTCCATCTGCTTATACATTCTGAGCTCTTGGCTCCAGGCTTCTCTCTTGAGGAGAGGGCTGCTCCCAGCCGTCAGTAGAGGAAATGGGTGGACCAGAGGTCAGGGCTCCTCCCCAGGCCTTCCCAGCTCCCACCCCTGCTGTGTAAATAGCTTCCTAGCCTCCTGAAGACAGATTCTCAGCTTCTTCTCTCAGCCTGTGACACCAGATAGGAAGACTGGCTCCAACTGGAGTCTTTTGTTCCAGGGCTGATTTATTCTGGGGTTGGACTTGAGTTTTCAAAGGGAGATCTTCTCCCGTCTTCTGGTTCCCTTTCCTTCTAAGGCCCAAGAGAGGAAGGCATGCTGTGGGCTCCAGCCCTCCTTTTAGCTTTCCTGACTCCCTGTAAGTATGTTGCAGAGATGTTCATGGGATTGTTTTATTTATTTCTTTATTTTTTTTATGGGAGGCTACACCCAGGAATTATTATTACATCTTCCTTATTCCTTCTTGTTGTTTCTTTTGCAGCCAGTCAGACAGCTTTCAACCTGGAATGGAGTGGGAAGTCTTTCACGAAGCAGACTGGGAAATTTGCTACAATCCCTTGTGATATAGTGAAAGAAAACATCGACTATGTCCACTGGTACCAACACCAAGAAGGGGAGGTCCCCAAACGAATTCTCTACTACTCTTTTCTTTCCTCAAAGTTTTCAGTAGACTCAGGAATCAGTCAAGGGAAATATCATGCTTCTGAAAGTACAGGGAGAAGCTGCAAATTTGTAGTTCGAAATTTAGAGAAAAGTGATTCTGGCGTGTATTATTGTGCGGCCTGGGACATGCACAGTGATTCAGACTTCCCCTATCCTATGCTAAAAACCATGCTTGTGACTGCCAAGAGCAGCCTGTACCACAAGAGACCAGCTCTTGTCTCCTCACTTCCTGGCTCTGACTTCTTTACTCTGAACAGTGAAAAGCCCTGAGCTCAAAACCTAACCTCCACCTTTCCATCCCACCCCATTGTGAGCAGCGGCAGCCTGCACCCCACACCCCCGAAGACCAAAGTACAATTTCTAGGCCTTACCAGGGTCCACTGCCTGACGTCCTAGTTCTCTCGGCTCTCCTAGGGGCTGGTGAAGTCCCGTTCAGTCTGCTTCCTAGGACAAACAAGGTCACGTTGGGTTGGTCTAAGGAGAGATATTTGGAGAGCCTTATTGGTAGGCTGGTTGTAGTGAATCATTCATTTAATCTTTACCTAGAGATTATGGCTGGGAATGTATTCATTCATTACTCAGGAGTATGAAAAATAATGGAATGAATCCTTTGAATTTCATGAAGGCCTCAAGCTGATGTACTTGGAAAATCAGATGCTTCCCCATGATAACCAATCAAGATATTTTTGGCATGAATGGAATGGAGATGAGCGATTTAAAAAATATGCCAAACATTATCTTCTAGTTATATCTTCTTTTTTAATTATTTATTTGCTTTCTTTCTTTTAGTTAAGAAGCTTTAGATTACACAAATGTTACTTATATCTTCTTTTGAGGGAATCTATCCTAGCCCACAGCCAATGCTATTCCGAGTAAAACAAGTAAATGTGTTGCCATGCCTATCCCCCAACGTAGCCACAGCCAAGTTACAAGTGGACTGAAGCTATGAGATTATTATTTATTCTCAGTAATTAAAGCTGAGACACTTGGGTGAATAATCAGATAAGGAATGGGACATATTTGAATAAAAAGTTAATTTGATTAGAAATAGAGTGCATTTGACCTTAAGAGAAAGGGTTGTGGTTGCCACGTGGAGTGGAGCCCTTGTATAAGGACAGGAAAAATATCAAGATAGAGATGAGATGGAAAAGGGAGACATCTGTTATTTGGGGGAGACTTCATGACTAACGTGAGAAAATTCGTTGGTTCAAATTTTAAATCTGATGTTCTAATGAGTTGTGGCTGGTATACAAAAATTCAGTTGATTTTGTGAGTTTATATGTATCACTTTACCTGACTATTTTGCTTAATTCTAAAATTGATTGTAATTTAACTTACTGCACATAAGGGCCGGTTAGCTCCTTCCTTTACCAGACTTCTACCTTTTATTCACTTTAATATCTTTAGTGCATAGGTTGAGACATTCAGTATTATATTTAATAAAAGTCAAGAGAAATAGCATCCTTGACTTGGTTCCATCTCAACCAGAAAATCTCAAGCATTTTTTCCTTAAAGTTTTAACATATTAAATCTTTCTGTCCATGTGAATGGCTTCCCTTCTTATTTATTCAACTTAAATAAGTAGACATTAGTAACCAAGAGGGAAATAAATTTAGGAATCAAAGAAAAATAATAAAGCTTTTTAAAAATAGCTAATAAAATCAAGGAAGTTGTAATGAACAATGATCTTTAGGTGAAGAACACAGAGTGAAGGCTTGCTGAATAAACAGGTGTCCTCTCCAGTTATATACATGTAGCTGTGGTAGCTGAAATATTAGAATGATTAAAATGACATCTCATAAAGGTGGTGTCATTATGGGGACTTGGAAATCTCTGGTGGGAAGGAGCACATGGACTCATTTCCTGTTTTGTGTAACGATGCTTTGTAATCATATCCTTTTCTTTTAAAGAAGCTTCATGTCTTTTTAAAAACTGTGTCTGATAGCATTTTTCGATCAATCACTTTAGTGTTCTGTTATCACCTAAGCAAACTCAGGAACCAAAGTGGAAGTGGAACTGAAACAGTGATGCCCACATAGACTTTGGGTGAGAAAGCAGGAAACTGCAGGAGAAACAGATGTCCCTGGAAAGACAGGTATGTGACCACAAGAGTTTTGCAGGGAGTCACGTCTTGCTGCCTTTTTGAAAGATACTCAAACAATGAAAAGATTGACTAGAGTGACAGTTAGGGAGAATAGAGTTTATAACTTTAACAGAGTCTATAACTATTGAAAAGTCTCTAAATTTTTTATACATTTTAAACAACTCTTAGATAATGAAATGGGAAAAATGATTCATTACAAGGTTATTTATATATAAAGAATACCTTTATCAAATAATGTGCAGAAACAATGCAAAGAGAAGTTTACAATATATAGAAATAGATATTGGAGCCCTTGAAAAAGAGCCGCAATACCATGTTTTTAGGATGAAGAGTGAATTTCATAAGGTGTAATTGCTTCCTACTTATATGACATATTTAGTCAATTAATTGTAGCTTCAATTAACATCCCCACTTAAGGGAGGAGGCAAGGTGCTGTTATTGCTACAAATCGTGTTACTATTTGATGATAACTTATTCTCTTAATAGAGCTTAGGAAGTAATACTACTATTGTAGTATTACTACTGTATTACAGTACTATAGTACTACTATTGTATATAGTACATATATAGTAGTATTGTATTAGTACTATTGTATATAGTACTATAGTACTACTATTGTATTAGTCATCCAAAGGGGTGCTAATGCAAAATACCAGAAATTGGTTGGTTTTTATAAAAGGTGCTTATTTGGGGTAAGAACTTACACATACCAGGCCATAAAGCATAAGTTACTTCCCTCACCAAAGTCTATTTTCACATGTTGGAGCAAGTTGGCTGCCGACATCTGTGAGTGTTCAGGCTTCCTGGGTTTCCTCTGGGCTCAGCTCCTGTTTTCTCTACAAGGTCAGCTGTAGACTATCAGGCTCTGTCCCTTTCCCTGGGGCTCCAGTTTAAGACTTTAGCATCAAACTCCAACAACAAAATTCCAGCATCAAAAACCCTCAACTCTGTCCTTTGCCATGTTTTTATCTGTGAATCCCCACCCACGAAGGGGTGGGGACTCAGTGCCCTAATGACGTGGCCCAACCAAAGCCGTAATCATAACTTAATCATGACCAGGTGAAGACCAGATAACACATGTAATCCAATATCTATTTTTGGAATTCATAACCATGTCAAACTACTATAGTCATGAATCAAAAATGAAAGATTTCTTTCCTGCCAAAGTAATCATTAAGATTTATGTGCAATTTATTTAATTTTTAATTTTTTGTATTAAAAAAAGATATTTAGATTACATAAATGTTGCATAAAAAATATAGGGGATTCCCATATGCCCCACTCCCACACCGCCCATATTTACTCACATTAACAACATCCTTCATTAGTGTGGTACATTCATTGCAAGTGATGAACACATTTTGGGGCATTGCCACTAAGCATAGATTATAGTTTACTTGTAGTTCATACTCTTCTCCCACATAATTCTGTAGGTTATGGCAAGATATATAATGGCCTGTATCTGTCATTGCAATGTCATTCAGGACAATCCACAAGTCCCAAAAATGCCCCCATATTACACATGTTTTCACTCCCCCTGACCTCATAACCTCTAGTGGCCACTCCCTCCACATCACTGGCATAATTTCTTTCATTAATAGAATCACAGTGAGTTAGAAGACTACCAGTAAGTCTACTCTAGTCCATAGTTCACTCCCCAATGGTGAGGGTTCTGGGATGGTGATGCCCATGCCATCTTTAATCGAGAGTGGGCTTCAGTCCTATATGGCCATTGGATGGGACTCTCTTGCTTGCAGGTGTAGACTCTCTTGATTCATTGGTATGGTGGTTGTCCATCATCACCTCCTCATTAGTTGCCCTGGGAGAGTCCAGTGAACTGAGGAGTAGGTGTTGCAACTCCGTTGTAGCTCAGCACCCAGCTGGTACATGGATGGCGCAAAGGTTCAAGTCTCTTGAACGTACAGCTACCAACTCCAGCACCAACTAAAGGTTCAAATAGAAGGGACAGAAAGCCATGTGTAGGGAAAGCACAACTGAATCTAACTCTATCACACTGGGGAGCACAAACTCCAATGTAGGGCCCACTGGCAAGAGACCAAACTCCTGAGCTATCTTCCCTGATCATAGTGCCTGGATGTCTCTAGAGTCCTCAGGAGCCCACTGTTTGGGGCAGTGTCTAATTTGGCAGTCAATGAGTTCTTGCTGAGACGTGCACAAGCGTCACCTCTGGAATGACCTCCCAGCACATTTTCTAGTCTCTTAGCCATATAAACTCATTTGTCTTTACCTTTTCTCCCTTTTTGGTCAAGGTCTTTTTCCAGTTGCATTGCTAGTTGGTGCTTGGTAGTAATCCCTCAGTGCCAGAGAGTTTCATCCCTGGGAGTCATGTACCATGCCGGGGGAAGTTATTGCATTTATGTGGGAGTTTGGTTTAGAGAGAGGTCACAGTAGAGCAACAAGGAGGCTCTCAGGAAGTAACTCTTAGGCACCATATAATACTAGGCTAAGTTTTAATTTCAAGAGTACAGGTTCATAAGCACAGTCATCAATATCAAGGGCCCATCAGTGAATCATCCTCCTTCACTAGCCATTGTCTCAGTACTTGGTGTATTCTTGGTGTTCCATTTAAGAATGTGGCAGGGGAATTGAATATTCTTTCAGTTATTGTGTGAATCTCCACCCACTATGACAAAGCCCCGTGAACTTTTAAACACATTTATATCTTATATGTATGCCCAGGTCAACCTCCTCCTTCATATTCCCCATCACTGACACTCCACACAAATAATCCTCCCCTACCACAGTTGTAACCCCTCTGTGATCCAAAACGTCTTCAGAATTGAAGGCCATAAAATAGCCAAATACAATTAATAGGAAAATGAAATAATAATGATAGCTTATGAATTAGAAATAAAATACAAAAATTTTTTAAAAAATTAAATAAAAAATTTTGAGATAATAAAGATTAATGAAAAAATATTAAAATTTTTTGGACGTTTTGCCTTTCATCACTGTAAGATCTATTGGCCTATATGTATAGTGACATTTTATTTCATTTATTTCCCGTGTCTTTCTTTTTTCATTTTGTCTTCAATGAAGTATTAGGCCACATCAGTCACCTACAAAATATAGTGGACTCCCATATACCCAACATTCTCTCTTTTTCCCCCTCCCCTATTAATAACATTTTATATGTGGATGGTACATTTGTTACAATTAATGTACAAATACTGAAACATAGCTACCAGCCATGATAAATGATTTACATTATACTTTACATTTTTGGGCTATACACTTTTATAAATTTTGATAAAACTTAACATGGCCTGTCCATCATTGCAAGATCTTGTAGAACACTTCCATCACCCTCAAAACGCCACCTGTCCTAATATTTTCTAAAGAATTTTCTCAGCATTATAGTTTCAACCACATACCTGACAATGCCTGTGTTCACCTGCTCCCCGCAACCCTTCCCCCAATTCCATTGACCATCTGACCCATGATCCCAACCCTAGCCCCCTCAAACCTGCAAAGCCCCAACCAATAGTATCCCTATATCCCCTATCTTATCCGTTCACTGCACAACTACTTAACTCCACTTCGTCACAGATTTCACCCATGTGGGCCTTCCTCTCCGCCTTATTTCCTGTAAGCCTATCATCCAGTCTCTAGCTCTCTGAGACAGCTTTATTTGCTTAATTCATATCAGAGTGGTCATGTAGTATTTGTCCTTCAATGCCTGGCTTGCTTCACTCAATATAAGGTCCTCAAGATTCATCCATGTTATCCCACATTTTGGTACTGTATTCCTTCTCACAGCTGAGTAGTATTCCATTGTATGTATATGTATCACTTTTTAAAAAATCCATTCATCTATTGATGGGCATTTGGGTTGATTCCATCTTTTAGCAATAGAGAGTAAGGCCGCTATGAACGTTTGTGTGCATATATTGGTTCACGTCCTTGTTCTCAGTTCTTCTGGGTATATTCCCAGCAGTGAAATTGCTGGGTTATATGGCAAACCTATAGCTGGTTTTTTGAGGAACTGCCGAACTATTCTCCACAATGGCTGGATCCTTCTACATTCTGATCAGCAGTGGATGAGGGTTCCCATTCCTCCACATCCTCTCCAGCACTTGTAGTCTTCTGTTTTTTTTGATAACTGCCAGTCTAATAGGTGTAAGATGGTATCTCAATGTAGTTTTGATTTGCATTTTCTTAATAGCTAGTGATGCTGTGCATCTTTTCCTGTGCTTTTTACCCTTTTGTTTTTCTTCTTTGAAGAAGCATCTGTTCAGATCTCTTGCCCATTTTTTGAATGGATTGTTTGTCTTTTTATTTTTAAGATATAGGATTTCTTTATATATGCTGGGTATTAGGCTCCTATCAGATATGTGGTTACAAATATTTTCTCTCATTTGATAGGATGTCTTTCCACTTTATTGAGAAACTCCTTTGAGGTGCAAAAGGTTTTAATTTTGTGGAAGTCCCATTTATCTATTTTTTCATTCAGAGTTTGTGCTTTCAATATGAAGTTCATGTAGCCATTTTCTATCACAAGTTCCTATAGATGATTTTCCCCTTGTCTTCCAATGCCTCTATTTTCTTGGCTCTTTTATTTAGATTTTTGATCCATCTTGAGTTGATTTTTGTATTAGGTGTGTGATGGTATTTCTCTCTTATTCTTTTGAGTATGGCTATCCAGTTCTCCAAGCACCATTTGTTGAAGAGGGCATTCTCTCCCAGTTGAGTCTGCTTCATGGCCTTGTGGAATATCAGATGACTGAATATGTGAGGATCTATATCAGAACCCTCAATTTGGTTCCATTGGTCAATATGTCTATCCTTGTGCCAATACCATACTGTTTTGACCACTATAGCTTTGTAATACGTTTTAAAGTCAGGTAGTGTGATTCCTCTGATTTCATTTTTCTCTTTCAATATGTCTTTGGCTATTTGAGGCCTCTTTCCTTTCCAAATAAATTTCATAGTTGGTTTTTCCAGTTCATTAAAAAATGCTGTGTTGATTTTTATTAGGATTGCATTAAGTCTGTAGATCCGTTTGCTAGGATAGATATCTTAATGATATTTAGCCTTCCTATCCATGAACAGGGAATATTCTTCCATTTATTTAAATCTTCTTTGATTTCCTTTAACAGTGTTGTGTAGTTTTCTGTGTATAAGTCTTTTACATATTTAGCTAAATTTATTCCTAGGTATTTGATTCTTTTATTTATGATTTTAAATGGTATTTTTTTCTTTATTTCCTCCTCAGGTTGCTCATTATTGGTGTACAGAAATCCTGCTGATTTTTACTCATTGATCTTATAACCTGTGACTATACTGAACTCATTTATAAGTTCTAGAATCTTTCTTATAGATTTCTCAGGGCTTTCTATGTATAGGATCATTTTGTCTGCAAATAGTGAAATTTTGATGTCTTCCTTTCCAATTTGGATGCCTTTTATATCTGTTTCTTGCCTCAGTGCTTGAGCAAGTACTTCTAACATAATGGTAAATAGGAGGGGTGATAGTGGGCATCTTTGTCTTGTTCCTGATCTTAGAGAGAAAGATTTTAGGATTTCACCATTGTAAATGATGTTAGCTGTGAGATTTTCATATATACCTTTTATCATGTTCAGAAAGTTTCCTTCTATTCCTACCCTTGGTAGTGCTTTTATCAGGAGAGGGTGCTGTATTTTTTCAAATGCTTTTCCTGCAGCTATAGATATGATCATGTGATTTTTTTTCTTTTGACCTGTTTCTTTTGTGTATTACATTGATTTATTACTTATGTTAAACCATCCTTGCAAGGGATGAAACCCATTTGGCCATGGTGAACAATTTGTTTGTTGTGTTGCTGAATAGGATTAGCATTTTTTTTTTTTTTTGAGGTTTTTAGCATCTAAGTTCAGTCAAGAGATTGGTCTGTAGTTTTCCTTTCTTGTGTTGTCTTTGTTTGACTTTGGTCTTAGACTGATGTTGGCATCATAGAATGAGTTAGACAATGTTCCCTCCACTTCTATTTTTGGAAGAGTTTAAGCAGGATTGTGTTTTCATTCCAGAATGTTTGGCACAATGCACCTGTGAAGCCATTTGGTCCTGGACTCTTCTTAGTTGGGAGGTTTTTGATGACTAATTCTATCTCATTACTTGTGATTGGTCTATCAAGCTTATCAATTTCTTTGTTTGTCAATGTAGACTGCTAGTGAGTGTGTTTCTAGGAATGTGTCCATTTACTCTAAATGATCCATCTTGTTGGCATTTAGTTTTTCAAAGTATCCTCTTAGGATACTCTTTATTTCTATGGGGCCAGTGGTGATATCTCCTTTATATATTTGCATCTTCTGTGTCTTTTTGTTGTTGTTGTTGTTGTTACTCTAGCTAAGGGTTTGTCAATGGTTTCTAATGAACCAGCTTTTCATTTATTTTTTCTACTATTTTATTATTTTCAATTCCATTTAGTTCTACTCTAATCTTTGTTATTTCCTTCTTTCTATTTCCTTTGGGGATTAGTTTGTTGCTCTTTATCTATTTGTCCAGGTGTGTTGTTATTTCTTTGATTTTAGATCTTTCTTCTTTTTTAATACAGGCATTTATGGTTGTGAATTTTCCTCTTAGTACAGCTTTTGCTGCATCCCATATGTTTTGATACATTGTATTGTCATTTTCATTCATTTCAAGGTACTTACAGATTTCTTTTGCAATTTTCTCCTTGACCCATTGTTCAAGAGTTGTTGTTCAAATTCCATTCTTTGTGCTGAATCTGGTTCTCTGTCCCTTACTGATTTCCAGCTTCATTCCATTGTGGTCAGAGAAATTACTTCATATAATTTCAATCTTACTGAATTCATTGAGTATTGTTCTATGGCCTAGCATGTGGTCTATCCTGGAGAATGATCCACGTGCACTCAAGAAGAATGTATATCCCACTGTATATGGGCTATGTCTATTAAGTCCAGATCATCTAATGTGTTATTCAAAGTCTTTATTCTTTATTGATTCTCTGTTGAGATGTTCTGTCCAATGATAATAATGGTGTATTAAAATTCCTCACTATTTTTGTAAAGGCATCTGTTTCTCCATATAGTTTTTCCAATGATTGCCTCATGTATTTTGATGCACCCTGATTAGTTGCATACATGTTCATGATGGGTCTTTCTTCTTGAAAGATTACCTTTTCATTAATAGTGTCCATCTTTGTCTCTTACAATAGCTTTATATGTAAAGTCTATTTTGTCTGATATTAGTATAGCTACTCCTGTCATATTTTGGTTATTGCTTGCTTGCAAAATTGTTTTCCAACCATTCACTTTAAGCCTCCTTGCATCACTGGGTCTAAGGTTGGTTTCTTGTAGAGAGCATATAGATGAGTCATGTTTCCTTGTCCATTCTGCCAATCTGTGTCTATTGACTGGTGAGGTAAATCCATTAGCATTCAATTATATTACTCTAATGGAATTGCTTACATTATCCACGCTTTATTTAGGTTTATGTATGGCATATACTGTTTTTATTTCTCTTCTTATCTTTTTAATTGTTCTTACACTCTCTTCCAACTCTCTTTCTACTGTTTTTTCTTTTGACCTGCAGAACTCCTTTTTTAAAGATATTTTTTATTTTTAAAAGATACATAGATCACACAAAATGTTATATTAAAAAATATAGAAGGTTCCCATATGCCCCACTCCCCACAACCCCCACTTTCCCCACATTAACAACTTCTTTTATTAGTGTGGTACATTACTTGCATTTTGGAGCACTGCTACACAGCATGGATTATAGTTTACATTGTAGTTTATACTCTGTCCCAGTCCATTCAGTGGGTTATGGCAAGATATATAATGACCTTTATCTGTCCCTGCAATATCATTGTAGACAATTCCAAGTCCAAAAAATGCCTCCATATCACACCTCCTTTTCCCTCTCCCTGCCTTCAGCAAATGCTGTGGCCACTGTCTCTACATTAATGATATAACTTCCTTCTATTGCTATAGTCACAATAATTCTATAGCAGAATACCAGTAAGTCTACTCTAATCCATATTTTATTTCTCCATCTTGAGGACTCTGGGTAAGCAATACACCCTATGCCTCTCATTGGAGAAGGGACTTTGATTCTACATGGCTAGAGGGTGGGACTCTTGTGCCCATAGCTAGAAACTCTCTGAGGTTCTTGTTGTGGTAGTTGTCTGTCCTCACCTCCCTGTCAGCTGAAGTGAGTAAGTACAACAAACTGGAAAATAGGTGCTGCAATACTGCTGGGGCTCAAGGCCCAGCTGGCACATGGACAGCTCAGAGCTTCAAGCCTCCCGGCATATACAAACCCCAGTGCCAACCATAGGTTCAATAAAAGGGATAGAAGAGTCATGTGTAGAGAAGTCACATCTAAGTCTGACTTCATCACACTCAGGAGCACAAATTCCAAAGACGGGCCCATTGGCAATATACCAAACTCAAGAGCCATCTACCATGACTGTAGGACTTTCATTTCTCTATAGGCCCATGAGCACCACTACCTGGAATTGTAAGTACTTTAGCTGTCTCTGAGATCCTGCTGAGAAGTGCATAAGTGTGACCCCTCTTGTGACCTCCTGTCTCATTTTGAAGTCTTTTAGCCATATGAACTCATTTGTCTTTAACATTTCCCCCTTTTTTTCAAGGTTTTTTTCTAGTTGCCACACCAGTCAGTGGTTGGTGATAATCCCTCAGTGCCAGTGAGGTTAATACCTGGGAGTCATGTCCCACACTGGAGAGAAGGTAATGCATTTATATGCCGAATTTGGCTTAGAGAGTGGTCACATTTGAACAACATGGAGGCTTTCAGAAGGTAATTCTCAGTCACCCTGCAACACTAGACCATGTTGAAGTTTCAAGCGGAACATTCTCATAAACATAGACATCAGTATCAAGGGCCCATCACTGGGCCATCCTTTTTCACTGGTCATTGGCCTTACTCATGGTAGATTGTTGCTCTTCCATTGGAGAATGCAGCAGAACTCTCCAGGATGAGAACCCAGCACTCCCACAGTTGTCATATGAATCTCTACCCACCTGTGTCAATACCCAACAAACATTCAAACACATTTATATACCCTATATGCATGTCCAATTAAACTAGCTCCCATGCATCTCCCATGTATGACATCCCACACCAATGCTCCTCCCCTGCCATAGTTGAACCCCTCTAAGATACAAAACTTCCTCAAAAATGAAGCCTAAAAGAAGGCCAAATTTAATTAATAGGAAAATGAAAAAGTAATGTTAGGCTTAACCATTAGAAATAAAATATGTAATAATTTATAAAAAATAAAAATAAAAACAACTGATGTATTAAAAAATGAAAAATATTATTAAAATTTTTTTGATGTTTTGCCTTTCATCACTGTAATAGGTGTTGTCCTGTATGCACAGTGGCAAGGTAATCTCTTCCATTTCTTCCTAATTGTCTTACTTCTTTCTTTTTTCCTTTCATTATGTCTTCAAAGTAGTTTTAGGTCACAGTAATATCACATACAGAATGTAGGGAACTCCCATATACCCACTATTCTCCATTCTTTCCCCCTTCCCCAACAATGTTCTTTTTACATGTGGATGTTACATTTGCTACAACTGATGTTCAGATATTTAAACATAGCTACTAACCATGGTCAGTAGTTTACATTATGATTTGCATTTTAGACCATACATTTTTATAAATGCTGACAAGTTGAGCACTCACACACTCCCTAGAAGACTGCCTCAGGTGTACCCTGTCCCATATTCCACCCATACAATACCTTAGAACTCCCTTTAGTATAACTGGAAGTGCAGGTTCCTTATCGACATAGTCTCTTCATTTCTGTTTATCTGTGAATATTTTGAACTCTCCCTCTTCTTTGAATGCCAGTTTTGATGAATAGAGAATTCTTGGCTGGAAGTTTTTCTTTAAATACCTTAACTACACCATACCACTGCCTTCTTGCCACCGTAATTTCAGATGAGAAATTGGCACTTATTGTTATTTAACTTCCATTGTATGTGATGGTTCTCTTTTCTTTTGTGCTTTTATTATTCTTTCTTTGTTCTGAGCATTGGACAATTTGACAAGTATATGTTTTGGAACAGGCCTGTTAGAATTTATACTATTTGGGGTGTGCTATGCTTCCTGGACATATCCATGTCCTTCAATAGGGTTGAGAAGGTTTCAGCCATAATTTCCTCCAACACATTTTCGTCCTCTTCCCTTTTCTTCTCCCTCTGGGATGCCTATAATGCATAAATTTGTGCATTTTGTGTTGTCATTGAAATCCCTAAATCCATGCTGGATTTTTTCTATCCTTTTATCTATCTGTTCTATTATATGTTTGATTTCAGCTGTGCTGTGTCCCACATCACTAGTTCTTTCCTCTGCATGTTCAAATTTGCTGCTATGTGCTTCCATTGTATTATTGATTTCTTCTATTGTGCCATTCATCACCATCATATTTTTATGCATGTTTGCAGTTTCTTTAGTGTGTTGTCCCAGTGTCTTCCTAATATATCTTTAATCTCTTCCTTAAGTTGATTCACAATATTTGTTTGGACATCTTTCATTATTTGTTCCATGTTCTGAATCTCTACCTGATTTTTAACTGGTTCATTGGAATGGGCCATGTATCCCATTTCTCAGTATGGATTCTAATTTTTTTATGGTGTCTGTGCATCAGTTTATCTTGACAGGTTTGTTCAGTTCATTAGCTTCTCTTTCTCTTCTAGGGTTTTATTTTGTTGTTGCTTTGTGCATGTGGTAAGTAAGTTTTCTCTTTGACATGTATACTTCTTATTCTACTTCCTTGCTGTTGTCTATGATCCTTTGGAAAACAAATTAGGGCCTGAGAAAGGAAAGAGGTAAGAAGAGAAAAAAGATAATAGTAGTAATGATAATAAAAGATAGAAGAGGAACCATATGAGACCTGGGACATGAAAACTTAACTCAAGTAATAAGTGTGGAGGAATAAGAATTTAAAAATGGAGTACAGTGAATGAGAGACTGAATACAGAGAAATATATGGAATGAATTAAAAGGCCAGAATAATGAGAAGAGAGGAAAAGAGAAATGAAAAGACAAAAAGAAAAAAGGAAAAAGGAAAAAAAAAGGAGAGAGACATAAGAATAATTAAAATTGAAAACCAAGTAAAGAAGACATGGAATATAAGAACAACAGAAAGCAGAAGATAGAATATGAAGGAGGGAAAAGAAATAGCCTATGTACACAAAATTGGTAAATGAAGAAAAGGAAACAAAGGAAGGGGAAACACAACAAAGAAGAAACAAAACAGCAGAAACTAATTTTTTAAAAAAGGGGGTAAGGGAGACAGCAGATGGTGGTGGAGTAAGGAGCTCCTGGAGTCAGCTCCTGCTACAGGGCAGTTGGTAAATACCCAGAGCTCTCTGGAGCTGGCTGATGCACCTGTTTGGGGGCTCCAGGAGGCCAGAAGGGCATCCTGCAACATCCTTGAAGGAGTGAAAGGAGACTGCTCATCTGCAGAGAAGACTCGTAAGTAGAGTGCTCCTCGCCACGGAGGCCAGTGCCCATCCTCCACTGGAGGCACAAGCCACCTTGGGAGCTGTTCCAGCCTGGAATTGAAAGCTCCACTTCCCCAAAATAGGGAAGAGATGGTTGGGCACCAACTTCAGGTAATGATGAGTAAAATTCAGTGGGCTAAAGTATAATCCTGAGAACAACTAAAGTTTGAGACTGTCCAACTCAGAAAGAGGCTGGGAGCTGACATCTTAACTCCCCACCCGGCACGAGGGGAAGTGGGGCGGTCTGAAAATCCCAGTGGTGGTGGGGACCAGCTTCTTTCCATCCAGGTCAGACTGCAGGTCTAGCCTAAGACCCAGTGCCACCTCTGACAGGGAGGAAGCTGCAGGGACCTGCGCCAGCCTCTCTGGGCAATTGTCAGCCAAGCTGCAGAAGCCGGTGATTATCCTACTCTGGTGGTACAAGCTGCCCCAGGAGCTATTCTGTGACCAGAATTGGAAGCTCCATTTCCTAAAAACAGGGGAAGAGGAGATTGTTGGCTGCTGATTTCATTCAGCTACTGATTGGTAGACTTGGATGGCTAGGGAATAACCCTGGGAACAGCTGGGATGTGAATTTGTCCAAGCTGGAAAGGGACTGGTGGCAACCATTTTGACTCCGACCCCAGCCTGAGGGGAAGCCAGCCTGACCAAATATAACAGTGATGGTAGGAACCGGTTTCTTTCACCTGGATCAGGCTGCAGCCCTAGTCTAGGCTTCAGTCCCACCTCCGGCAGGGTGGGACCAATCTATCCAGGTGACTGAGGGTACCTTTGGCTGGCACAAATTGAACAATTAAAAGTCTACTGGTGCAACTGTGGCCATCTTATACCTGTACTGCACAGATTGCTGCCCACATCTACAGCTCCATCCATGCTCCAGGGAGGGAAGAAAGGGGCATGAAGCTTCATCAGTCTTTCTGGGCAACTACAGTCCAGGCCTGCACAACTTGGATTATTCTACACAACTGTGTCTTTGTCCCTACCTCTGGGAAAAGAGAAAGCTGGGAGAAGCTTCATCTGTACCTGGGGCAATGAGGGCAACTTGGCCCTCCATAGTGCATAGCACCAATTACATCCTTGGCTCCTACTGCACAACCAGCAAGAGAGAAAAGGCAGGAAGCCCTAAACTAAAGAGAAAAACTGCACCCAGAATAAGTACTCCCGTAATCCAGATGCCAAGACACCAACCAAAAATTACAATCCACACCAAGAAACAGGAAGCTATGGCCCAATTAAAGGAACAAAATAAGCCTCCAGATGACATAAAGGAGTTGAGACAACTAATCATAGATATTCAAACAAATCTCCTCAATAAATTCAATGAAATGGCTGAAGAAATTAAGGATATTAAGAAGACACTGGATGAACACAAAGAAGAATTTGAAAGCATGCACAGAAAAATAGCAGACCTAATGGGAATGAAAGGCACAACATATGAAATTTAAAAAACAATGGAATCATATAATAGCATATTTGAAGAGGCAGAAGAAAGGATTGGTGAGTTTGCAAAAATGGTCTCTGAAAGTGAACATACAAAAGAACAGATGAAGAAAAGAATGGAAAGATTGAACAAGGTCACAGGGTACTAAATTACAGCCAGAGATGTGCAAACATATGTATCATGGGTGTCCCAGAAGGAGAAGAGAAAGGAAAAGCAGAGAAGGACTATTTAAAGAAAATTTCCCAACCCTATTGAAGGATGTAGATATCCCTGTCCAAGAAGCACAACGTACTCCCATCTGAAAAAATCTGAATAGACCAACTCTGAGACACATACAAATCGGAATGTCAAATGCCAAAGACAAAGAGAGAATTCTGAGAACAGCAAGAGAAAAGCAATGCGTAACATATAAGGGATACCCAATAAGATTAAGTGCTGATTTCTCACCAGAAACCATGGAGGCAAGAAGACAGTGGTCTGATATATTTGAGATACTACGAGAGAAAAACTTCCAGCCAAGAATTTTATATCCAGCAAGACTGTCTTTCAAAATGAAGGCAAGATTAGAATATTCACAAACCAACAGAAACTGAGAGAATTTTTAAGCAAGAGACCAGATTTTCAGGAAATACTAAATGGTGTGCTAGAGTGGGAAAAGAAAAGACAGGGAAGAGAGGCCTGGAGGAGAGTCTAGAAATGAAGATTATATCAATAAAAGTAACTAGAGTGTCAAAAGAATGGTGGAAATAAAATATGACAGATAAAACTCAAGTAGTCAGGAATAAACTTAACCAACAATGTAAAGCACTTGTGTTCAGAAAACAGCAACCCAATGTTAAAAGAAATTTAAAAAGTCCTAAATAACTGGAAGAACATTCCATGCTCATGGATTGGAAGACTAAATATCATTAAGATGCCAATTCTATTCAAATTGATATACAGATTCAATGCAACCTTGATAAAAAATTCCACCAGCATTTACAAAAAAAATTGAAAACACAATTATCAAATTTATTTGGAAGGGTAAGGGGTCCTGAATAGCCAAAAACATCATAAAAGGAAAAGCAAACCCTCATCTCCAGACCTTAAATCATACTATTAAGCAATAGTGTTAAAAACAGCATGGTACTGGCATAAAGACAGATACATAGACCAATGGAACCAAATTGATGGCTCAGAAACAGACCCTCACATGTATAGTCAAGTGATTTTTGACTAACCTGTCAAACCCACACAACTCATGCACAATAGTCCATTCAGCAAAATGGTGCTGAAAGAACTGGATATCTATAGCCAAAAGAAGGAAGGAGGACTTCTATCTCACAAGTTATCCAAAAATTAATTCAAAATGGATCAAAAACCTAAAAATAAAAACAAGAACCATAAAACTTCCAGAAAAAAAATTGTAGGAAAATATCTTCAAGACCTGGTGGTAGGTGGTGGATTCTTAATGGAGATAAGAGAAGGACTGAGATAAACTACTGATGTTTAATGTATGTAGAAGTTTTATTACCTTTACTGTAAAAGTGTCAAAATGTATAGAATGGATGGTAAAAATAGTAATAGCTAGTTTACACATGGGGATGTGGCTGAAAATGGTAGTCTAGGGATGTAAACACCAATTGACAGAATGCTAAAAATAATCTAGGAACTGAATAGCACAGTAAACCAAGAGGTGAATGAGAATTGTGGTTGATGGTACAGAGGCAAGAGTGTCCTTTGTGAGCTAGAGCAAATGTGTATCACTACTGCAGGTGTTGGGAATGCATGGGAAAAATACAACTGGAATGACCTATGGACTGTGGTTAGCAGTAATAATATAATATTCTTGCATCTATGCCAAAGATGTACTGTGTTGATAATGGGGCAGTATGGAAAATGTGAGCCAAACATATACTATGGACATGGTAACTATCAGATGATATTATCTTATCTGTAACAAATGTTCCACCACAGTGTGTTGTGGTGATTGAGGAGTGTTGCTTGGGAATTCTGCATATGTGCATGATTGTTTTATAAGTTTACAACTTCTGTCATAAAAAATATATTAAAAAATAATAATAAGGTGTGTTGGGGGAAAAACACACCAAATGTAAGATAAGGATTTTAATTAGTAGTAAAATTTTGACAATATGCTTTTGTAATTTGTAACAAACAATTCATTACAATGCAAGGTGTTGGTGGAGGATTGATGTATGGGACGCCTGAATGATGTTATGCATGTTTGATTTGTAAGTTCACAACTTTTTCTATACACTTAATTGTTTACGTATGTTCATATATACAGGGGGAAAATACTTTGGTTGTTAGTAATGCTTTGACAATGCTCGGCAACCATTAGTTAAAAAGGTTTAACAACAATGTAAGGTGTTGGGGATAGGGTGAGTTATGAGAGTCCTGTATGATGTTATATATGTTTGTTTTGTAAGTTCACAAGTATTACTATACACTTATTGTTTATGTATATTTGTATGTGGGTGATATATTTCAATAAATTTTAAAAAGGGGGGGATGAGAAGAAAGAGGATAAAAAAAGATAAAAAGAAAAAAAAACAAGCAAACAAACAAAAACCATGGACAAACAGCCTTCCTTCTTTGGCCTCTAATGAGCTTCTCAGGCTGCTGGTGTTCATCAATCAATTACCCTGCAACCTGCCCTCTGCAGGTTTTGAACCAAGTTTCAGCAAGTAAATTAAGTTAAACTTAAAAAAAGAACCCTTTTTAAGAAAAATAAGAGATCCAAGGAAAGCTAATACATAAAGAATGACTATGTTTCCCATCCTAGAGTATCAGTTGGATGTCTGATAACCTGGTAGATCACTTCTCTCAGAAGAGCCGGGAATCAAACCAGGGTCCTCATATATTCAAGGCAGAAACTCCTCCACTTACCTAAACTTTTCCTTGGGTCTGTTGTCTCTTAGAAAGCTATCCACCAACTTTCTCTTGGGCAGGCTAGAATCTTTGCACTTGGCCAGAGTCCTGCTGATTAGGCACCTGTCTGTGCCTGCCCCTTTCTATTCTGTTTTCCCTCCCAGGGCAGCTGGGCTTGACAGCCTATGTAAGCAGATCTCCCTCTCTTCTCTTGGTCAGGAGAGGTCCCCTCTGAGGTTCAAAGAGGACCCTGATGACCAAACTCACTACAAAGAACCCACCTCCAACCCTCTTCCAGATCCCTCCTCCTCCCAGGGTACCCTAAATAGAACCTTAAAAGCTTATTGAGGCTTCCTACCGCCAATCTCCCTCAGGGAAGTTGGAATTTTGATAGTTTTCAGTGTTGGGCTAGTCTGCAGCCTGTCTCTGCCCTCTCTTCACCCAAGTTCCTCTCTTCCAGGGTGGCTGGGTGCATCAGGCTGCCTGAGCAGATTTCCCTCTCCCCTCTTCTCCGGGCCAATTCAGTGCTAGCTGGTGTGGTCCCTGAGGTTCAAAGGGGGCCCAAGTACTCAAACCCACAGAAAGTAAACCCTTCTCCACCCTTTGCCAGAACCTCTTCTCAGAGAATGCTCCCTCCCACTTAGTTACTGGTGGGAATCAGGGCTTTCCCAGAGAATTTTTGCCTTGAGGTTGGGGATTGACAGCCTGCTGTTTCCAGCTACAGGGGTGAGAAACCCATGGTTTCCCTTGGGTTCTTTATCTCTTTGTCCAGTTGCCTCCAGATCAATGCCCTGAATTCTCCTGCTCTGTGGGTTGCCAAAACAGCTCACTTGGGTAGGATTCTGCCCCTTCTCAGCCATTTTTTACAAGAGAGGCAGGGAGTGCCCACCTAAGCCAACATCATCTTGCCAGAACTCCTGTATGTAACTTTAAAAACATTTTCTGTGAAATGTTTGAGGCCTAAGGATTTCTGATGATTTCTAAACAACATTTTATTTTGAAACCATTTCAAACTCACAGGGAAGTCACGAGAAAAGTTACAAGGATTTCTGTACATTTTTTATCCAGATTCACCAATTTTAAATTTTTTACCCCATTTGTTTGACTTTGTTCACTTAATTATTTTGTCTGTGTTTTCTGCCTTGTAAAGTTACTATTTTCATTTTGTAGTGAACAAGTAACTTGTAGGGAAACACTTTGAGACTATGTAAATATTCTCTTTTTTGCTATCTACTATTGGTTCTTCACCAAATGAGTTTTATCCAGTGTTTGCAAAATGGTGATTTTCTAACTTTATCCTTTTTTAAAATAATTATTAAGTAGCACTCTACCTTTAAGGAAGAGCCTCCTCTCCTCTTTACATACTTGTTTAGTTCTTAATCAGCATCCACTCATAGACTCCTATTCTATTCAATGTCTTATAATCCACTCATTCCTTCCGTCTTTCTTCCAACAGTCACCCGGAAATTCAAATATAAATAAGCTGTGAGTTCACTCCCCTAGGAACTTTGAGTCTGGTGAGAGAGAAAAAAGTTTAAATGAGCCATGTCTGGAATATAGGTACTAGAAAGAGGGAAGCACTAGTGGGTTATTTGAAAGCAACCCTGACTTTTTGGAGAAGGAAAAGCTTCTCAGGAGATAATGCCTGAGTTTAGCCCCAAATGATGAGCAAGAGTTAGGCTAGAAAATAAGGATATATATGCAAAGTCCAGAAACTGCAAGGCAATCAACAGGACTGGGTCATAGAATTCTAGGTAGAGAGTGGCTGAAGATGAGAATGTCAGGCATGCAATGGCCATACTATGGAGAACCTCATATCTTAAGAACGCTAGACTTTATTCTCAGATGCAGAGTTCAGAAGTGAAGAATTTTAAGCAAGGAAGTGGCTTGATCAGATCCAAGCTATGGCTTGGGGGAAGTTGGGTTACAGGAGCCAATTAAGGCATGGGGATGCCTAGAAAGAACTCCCTGGAGATATGTTAAGACAGTGATACATTAATCCAGACAACACATGAATACTGAAGCGGGAGAGTAATAAGTAGGCAACAGTATTGAAAAAAGTGGTTAGTAGACAAAATTCATAGCACTTGGATGTGATAAATTAGAGGGGAGAATTGTGGCTGACACTTAGCTTTCTGGCTTGGAAAAAGTGTTTAGTGATGTCTAAGAGGGTAAGAAAGAATGGATCTGGGCTGGTTATAAATTCAGTTTTGAGGTCCTATGCCAGACATACTTGTGATGGCCCATTGTCATCTGCATATGAAGGCATGGAGCTCAGGAGGAAGGTGTGGGCTGGAGATGGACATGCCATGCACTCTTTCCTACTGCTGGATAATTAAAAGCAAGAATGAGTTAGAAAACATTCAGAAAGAGTAGATAAAGTGAACAGAAATCTGGAAAGCAACAACTTTTAAGGGATGCATTTGAGAAGAACAATCCATAAAAATATTCTGGGAGAGATTAAATTTCTCATGAGTTAGAGAAACTAAAACAGACAAAAGGAAACTAAGGACTCTAGAAAGAAAAATGTTTTAGAGAGGAGACGCAATGTCCATAGAGATAACAGGCAACAGAAGGAGAGGACACAAACCTGAATCTTCAACAAAAGCAAACTTTAATGGAAATGGCCTATGGGACTCCTGAAGGCACCCAGTGGGACTACCTAATGTAGACCATGGAGTCGCTGAACAGAAGTGAGCAGGTTGATGAATGAAACTCTTCCCAGCTGGCTGAAAATAAATTTGCTGTGGACCTAATGACACACTACACAGTCCCTACCACCCATCATCTGTCCACCAATTCTTGACTGACAAATAACATGGGAGGATTCACTCTGTGGTAGGGGTAGGAGAAAAGAGAAGACCAAGATGATGAAATTAAGTCATGTATACCTTCCCATTAGACTCTGCATGATCAGGTGCCATATCCTTGCATATTACAAAAAAAAAAAAAAACTTAACTCAAGCCTTGCACATAGTAAGAGCTGAATGAATGTAGTTTAATAGAGTCATCTCAGAGTTCTATGGGGGTGGTCTGTCCTGTGTGGTGTTACCTAAGGAGGATTTTGTATTATCCTCTTCACATTGAGTAGGTGTGCTAACAGGTGGAGAGGAGACAAAAAAGCTCTGTGGGGAGGCCCCCATTTTACCCACACCATTGGGAAGTTGGACGTGGTTGACTCTTCTGAGCTGTAATGATATTAAAATGTTCTCAGTACAAATTCCAGGCAGCCTTAAAGGAGAGCAGTGTTCACTAAGACATGCAGTCACTTTTCCTCACATTAACACTTGTAAATTCTTTCTCTTTCCCAAATTCTTTTAAAAGGTATTCTCTTTTTTTGTCATTTCTATTTTAAATGTGAAGTTTTTCATTCATTTGCACTAATATATATGTTTTTTTAACTTTCAGTTTGTATATATGGTGCAGGTATTCTAGAGCAACCTTAACCGTACTATAACCCTTTTAGAAACAGTCCAACTGAAATGTGTGGTATCTGGTATAAAAGTTTTTGTAATATCCATGTAGTGGTATAGAGAAGGACTTGGTTAGGTCATGCAGCACCTGCTGTACATTCATCTGACAGCACCATAAAATGGGATCAGCCATCATGGAGGACTAATTTGAGGTGGACAAGATACCCAAATGTCTACCTCCAACTTCCCCATTCACAATGTAGAGAAACAAGATATGGCCACCTACTATCATGCCTCCTGGGATGTGCAAGTAATAGGAAATTAGAGATAGTGCATTCATTAAGTGTTCATTGGTTATTTATTCATCATTTTGAATTGGGAAATCACCATTACCTTCGATGTCTTTTTATATAGTTTGCTAGAAACAGGTTCATGTGTGTGGCTCTCCATGCATTGGCCCAACTCTGTATTTTCTCAGGGAGGAGGTTTTGTATTACTTCATCCATATGACCAGCCCCATCTTTTCAGGAATCCACTCTCTCCCCAACAGGCTTTCTAGAACCTCATTCTTTATTAATTTTGTCAACCTCCCCCATGCACTCTATTTTCTGCCAAGATATGCACTCTACATTCTTCTGTGACTAGTTTTATATTAGTCAATTTGCATTGTTAGTGTAGCAGTTTGATATTATTAATGAATTAAAAAAAGAAATATTGGAACATGTTTGTAAACTGCTCTTTTCCTCTGGGCATATTAGATTATATTGGATTCAGAGGTTTACTTAATTACTTAAGGGGCATTGAATCCCCGCCCCTTGGTGTGTGGGGTCTCACAGATAAAGACATAGCAAAAGACAAAGTTGGAGGGTGTTTAATGTTGGAGTTTTGATAATGGAGTTTGATGGCGAAGTTGTAAGCTGGTGCCCTGGGAAGTAAGCACACAGAGGGAAGAGAAGCAAACCTTGGGAAGAGAGGATCCCTGAGCCCAGAGAGAAGCAAGACTCAGGAAGAGAGGAGCACAGGAAGCCTGAACTCTCACATGCTTTGGCAGCCACCTTGCTGCAACACCTGAAAATAGTCTCTGGTGAGGGAAGTAACCTGTGCTTTATGGACTGGTATCTGTAAGCTCCTACCCCAAATAAATACCCTTTATAAAAGCCAGCAGGCTTCTGGTATTTTGCATGAGCACTCTTTTGGCTGACTAATACAGTTAGTTTCTTCTACTCCACTTATTTTCCCTGACGAAAAAATGGATCTTAGATTAAATGTCATTAATTTATCCACAGGTTAATATATAACTTATTACAAGAGGGACAGACTGCAATGATGTATATTGACTATGTACCCAGGAGTGGTGGTATTTGATTTTATAAAATACTTATGAACACTGTTACTCATTATTCCCTAGTCCATGTCTACTTTGAAGTGGGGTTTGAAGGGTGAGTCACTCTCTTACTGAGGACACCATGACCCAACATTAAGGTCTTGATTGAATTGCCAGTCATTGTTCACAGCAGAAATCACAAAGCTCATGTGCCTTGCCAAAACCAGAGTATGCTTTTGTAGGGCCCCTTTAAAATTCTGGATGTCTATTTACCAGTAAAGGCCATCTCAAAGTTCTAAAACTCCTAATCTCCTATGAATTATTGTCACCCTAGCTCAGGTCATGGCCTCAGAACAGTTTTTGGGACTGAATCCCATTAAATATGAGCTCACATATATAAGACAGATTGAAACAGAGTAGCTCTGGTTAATACAGAGTTGAGGGACCAGTGGTTCTTAGTCCTTTGTGCTCACATAGCTCTTGTGCTTTTTTTTTTTTTTTAATTTTTTTTTTTTTAATTTTTATTTATTTAATTCCCCTCCCCTCCCCTGGTTGTCTGTTTTCTGTGTCTTTTTGCTGCGTCTTGTTTCTTTGTCCGCTTCTGTTGTCGTCAGCGGCATGGGAAGTGTGGGCGGCGCCATTCCTCGGCAGGCTGCTCCCTCCTTCGCGCTGGGCGGCTCTCCTTATGGGGCGCACTCCTTGCGCGTGGGGCTCCCCTACGCGGGGGACACCCCTGTGTAGCACGGCACTCCTTGCGCGCATCAGCACTGCGCATGGGCCAGCTCCACACGGGTCAAGGAGGCCGGGGGCTTGAACCGCGGACCTCCCATGTGGTAGACGGATGCCCTAACCACTGGGCCAAAGTCCGTTTCCCGCTCTTGTGCTTTTTGATTCTGCAATAGCTCAATAAAGATCTGGCTATATTTATGGTGTAGCGGAGGAGTTAAGACATAAACCTTTTGTATCAAGAAGATCTAGGTATGAATTGCGCTCTGCTACTTATTGGTTGCACGGCAAAAGGCTATAGACTCTCCAGCCCCATTTTCTCTTCTGTAAAATAAGCTCTTTGTAGTTATCTCATGGGTTATTCTGAGGGATCCATATAAAGGGTTTTGTCCAGTGCTGGGCATGTTGTGAGAGCTCAGTAAATGTTAGCTGTTGAAAAACAAAACCAAACAAAACTGAGAAAATAACATTCAACACACATGTATGTACAGGGACCTACACAACTTTGTTTATCTGTAGCTTAGCTTCAAGCCTGCAATAGTATGGTGTAGTTAAGGGGAAAAAAGGAGATTAGCTGAATAGGAAGGAGTCCTCCTGAGAAATCACCATAAATTAATTTAAACCTAAGCTTTCCACCATTGCTCCACAGCACTCTGACTTGCATGCAGCTGGGCTTGTCTTGATCATGGAGCAAACAAATCCAATCGAGGGGGAGGGAACAACTCCCTATTTCAAATAATTTCCTCCTTCTGCTCTTCCTTTGACTCAGGTGGGCTCCACAAGGACACTCAGGTGTGGCCAAGGCAAGCTAGCTAGAGACAAACCTGCCCTGTCATAAAATAATATTTGCTGATTAAATGACTGCTTAAATGGTGGATTTCAAGGAAGAAGCATGGAAAGCACCATATTATAATACTCAGTACTGAATATAGTAAGGGCTCAGTTAATGTCTGCTGAACTGAGATTAATACCTCAATTATTAGTAAGTAGCTCACATTGCTTGATGGTTGGGGGATTTTGTGTATATGAGATGCCCGAAGTACCCTGATGATTTCAGATCAATCTTTTTTTCTTTACTCTGAGGGGGATGAGTTATAATGATACTGAATAACAGAACTAAAATCAATCTGAATAAAATCTAGAAACATCTTCATGAGAAGCACTATCTTATAATGCACAATCTAATGTTTTGGGTGCTTTTTACATTCTGTCCTGTGCAGTTCAGAAGAGTCAGCCTGGTGTACTGGAAATGGCACAGGCTTTGGAATTGTCATCTCTGCACGTAAGAGTCATAGTTTGTTTTTCTGTGTATGTTTCTACAGTTTCCAAATAATCTAACAGAAACATATGACTTTTGAATTTTATTTAAAAGGTTACTTCATAAAAAAAATTTAGATGTTTCCTAATATTAAAAATATCTTGCCAGTTATTCAGCTTGTTTGAAATATCATGACTTGAAAGACTGGTAATAGGGTCTGTCTTGACCACTCCTTTCTTCCCTCTTCTTTGACAGCTTAGGCTTCCCTTAAAACCAAGATTGCTTTTCTCCTGCTGATTCTTCCTGATGCAGTCTTCCAAGCCCAAGACGATGGGTATGCCCTGGGTGCTCAGGGTAGATTTAAATTGGGCCTGTCTGTTGTTTTTCCCTAATTCATACTGATACTAAATAATGCAGATTGTGTTTTAAAAAAGTACTACAGTCTTTTTATTAAAATTATACTATGATTTCCTTTTGTTCAGATGCAGATGAATAATGATATTGTCTCAAAAAGAATGGCGCATATATGTTGCATGCCATCAGGGCTTTCTTTCAGCAAGGTTTTTTTGTACCCTCTTGCCTGTGAACATTCTCTTCTTCATTTTATAGAAGGTTGTTAGAATATTAGCCAAACCTGATTATCAATTGGAGGGTGAGAACAGCATAGCCTTCCCACCTGGATTCAGTGAGTTGCCTTCTATGGGGACACGAGTTTCTCACCCAGTCAAAGGGCCAGAGCAGAAGCTGAGGCTAAAGGAGTGGACAGGGCTGCCCGTC
Organism: Dasypus novemcinctus; assembly: GCF_030445035.2. NCBI lineage: Eukaryota > Metazoa > Chordata > Mammalia > Cingulata > Dasypodidae > Dasypus > Dasypus novemcinctus. The sequence continues at coordinate 20,345,646 of NC_080677.1, forward strand.
TTCTGTGTTGGCCTCAAGCTTCCCTCTCCATGACCCCCATCCTGCTCTCTGCCCTGGGTTGTGTCTGCTGTGGATCACACTAATGGCACCTTTGCCTTCTGATTATTAGTTAATTTTGGCCCGTGGCTTTGAAAAGAGGAAGAAATTGCTTCAGTGGATTAATTAGTGAAAAAGGGGGTTGGGGTCACTGCTGCCTGCTCCTCTTGGTTCCTGGACATAAGTGTTCTAAGTATGGGGTTTGTGGAGCAATATATTGGCTATTGGAACAGGATGCAGCCAACCCAGGGCCACATGTGAGGGAAGGGCCCCAATGTCACTCAACTCCCATATCACTGTCTCCTGAAATATTTTGCATTGGCTTTTCCCAAACATAAACTGGAGGATGCTCAGTCCAGGAGGACAAAACTCAGGCACAGGAGAAGAGCACAAAATATGGACAATGGATCAGGAGGCTAAAAGTAGAAATCAAGCATGCTGTTCTATAGATGAGTTGAATTGTGCACTAAATAATTAAAAACAAACTGGGGAGTTAGAAGAAGATTTTTTCAAATTTAGTTCATTTTGCTTTTCACAAGACCATCAAGATCCCATCCTAACAGAACAGGATATGCTGCTATTCCTTCACCAACATTACAAGAATCTGGACAAGAGTTAAAAGACTCTAAGTTTTTTCTGTACTTCTCCAGATGATGAACTTAAGAGAAGAGGAACCTGAAGATTATTTATAATGCTCTCATTCTTGGTGGATTCTAGGTGTTGGTTGACTTACTAAATAAATAACAGACACATAAGTATACCAAAATATATAACAGAAAAGAGATCTATGAGTCAATAAATGATGATAGTACTTCAAGAACCAATATTACGATTAATCCAATTTTGTGGTCTTCATGTTCTTGAAAATAGGATATAACAATAAAGCATTGAAATAATCGCAGCTCTTATTAATTGATTGAAAATAAAGAAATGTCTTCCACATTCATAATATCAAGTAAAATCGATGCCTCCACCCCCAAGTTGTTAAAAACAGTCAACATTGTCTCATCTACAGACTTTATTCACTTTCTTGTCACTTTGAAGTGGCCATTTAACTGCTTCAATCAAGTACTAATCATGACTATATTTATAGCACAATTTAATGCCTTTATTTTTAATTGTAAATTAAGTGTACAAAATAATTTTCAAAGATCCATAGTCATTTTTTGAAAGTGGCTGAATTGGAATTGGAAAACCATAGGTCAAGAGTCATCTTTGACTTATTTCCTCTGTTTAGCCAAAGATAGCAAAAGAATTAATTAATCTTTGAGTATAGCATTAAATACTGGGCCTTTCTTACAAGGAGTCAATTCTATATGCAAATAAATGTAATGTAATAGCTGGTCTGATAGGAACATGTCTTAAAGTCTATTCATTATAGCTTTTATTAAGTATTCTTTCTGTGCTAGACACTATATTATGTATTTTATTTATATACATCATGTCATTTCATATTAATAATTTACTGTTAAAATTGTTATTATCTTAATTTTACAGATATTTCACAGTTACAAATTTGAAGCTTTGATGCGTTAAATGACTTGATAGCAGGAAAGCTGGAATTGGAATCTATATGTTTCTGATTGCAAAATCTCTGCTCCTGATCTCAGAGTAATAAGTAAATAAGAAAAAAAAAGATTTAAAGGAGACCTTTTGGGGAACAAATAAAGAATTTAGCTATTCATTTTCTGAATAGGTGTTTCACCTGCAACATATAGGTTCTATTTCTTAAGGCCACTTGAAGTTCCTTCATATATATTTACTTAGAGACAACCTGCTGAATAATGGTTGATCTCCAGTGATAAAGGAATTTTATTATCAAATGATTTCTTTCAGACTTTTCAGAACTAGCGAATTTTGAACAAGAAAAAAAAAAGCTTAACAAAAACTGCATTTATTGAGCAATAGAAAAGCAACAAGAAGGAGCACAAAGACATGCCCCTTGATTATCACCTTTGGGTCTCTGCATTCACCCACTCTCAACCCAAATGCTGGAGAGAACAGGAGTATTATCTAATTGTGGATGGGAAAATGTGCATAGACTTCCCAGTCAACCACGGTGACTGAAAGGAACAATCAGGTAAAGCTGGTTTGACAATTTTTTGCTGAATGTAATATGCTCCTCTCTACACACTTGATATTACTGGAAATAGCCTGAGAGCTGCTAGGAAACAAAACATCCTCTGTGACAAGAACCTGGCAGTGGAACCTGGTATGTAGGTGGTCATTGGTGCCTTGACTTGGAAAATAAGGTTTACAGAGGATTCCTCAAAAGGGAATCAAAAGCATTTTTGGAGGCTTTTGGACTTAATATGTACAGTGGAATAATTTATAATGCAGTGTGCCCATTTCACCGTTTTTATTTTAATTAGAGAAGTTGTAGGTTTATAGAAAGGTCATACAGAAAATCCAGAGCTCCCATACAACTTCCCAATTTTACCATTTTGCATTACTAGGGTACCTTTGTTACAACTGATAAGTGATTATTTTTAATATTGTACTGCAAACTATAGTTCAGAGTGTAAGTTAGGGCTCCCTGTTTATATTGTACAGTCCTATGGTTGTTTGTTTTGTTTTTAAAATTTTATTCTAGCAAAATACATGCCACTTTAAATATTCCCTTTTAACTATATTCAGATATAAAAGTTAGAGGTATTGAATATATTCACAAAGTTGTCTTACCATCACCCCTATACATAACTGAAACTTTTCCCTTTGACGTTTTACACCCCTTCTCTGTAATATATATGTGCCCACACAGGACACATATCTCAGTTCAACGATGCTGAGATTCAGTTTCCCCATCAAGGGATGTAATAAGAGCTTCTACCTAAAAGAGTTTGGAAGGAGTCTATGGTTTTTATACATACAGAAATAAATGTATTCACCAAATGCAATGAATGTGCCATGACGATGGAAGAGGTTGCTAATGTGGGAAGAGTGCGGAGCAGGGATTGGGGGGTATATGGGGACCTTATATTTTTTTTAATGTAACATTTTTTAAAAATGAAGGAAAAAAAAGAGTTTAATAAACAGTGGTGCTTGCCATTATTATTTGAGGCTTGGGCCTGTGTAAGGAGGGCATAGCTCAAAGGTAGACTGAGCCCCTGTGATGAGTTTCCCTCCCAGGAGCCTCTTGAGCTCAGAGAGACAAGACTCAGCCTGGCTGAGATGCCACAGGCTGCTCTGCTTCTCGTCAGGCTGCCCAGGGGGAGCCCACATGGGCGAGAGCTGAGGAGGTGCCAGGTCCTGAGCTTTACATACTTTTCTGACTTAGATATTCTCATTGTCTTTTTCAGATAGGGAAAGTAGGACACACAGAGACTATGTAGCATCTATGATCATGCAGGCATGACTTTTAGTGAAAAAAGGGAAGTGACACCAAGTTGACCTTCATTAAAACTCCCGCTTTTCTTACCACAGGGAATACTCACTTTGTCATACAGCTTTGTGGACTTTGTAAGAAGGATTAGTAAAATAGCTTCTGTAATCAAGTTTTTCTAATACTGACAGGATCTATATTGGGAAAATATCCAATGTGATGTGGTGATTACTTAGCAAAAACCCTTGTTTAATGTTGTTAGAGGCACAGGAAGACAATCAATAGATAGATAAAGAATCTGTCTGCAGCCCTTTAATCCTCAATCTAAAATTCACAGAATATTAAGTATAGTATTATTGGAGCCAAGATAGTGATCCTCCTTCCCAAATGGAATAACCTTGGTGATGACTCTCACCTAGTCATAGACTGCTGCGGTCATAGTCATTTAAAAAAAAAAATGTAAAATAGCCTTTATAAAATAAAAAGGAAGACTGTTCTTAAAGCTGCTAAGAGATAACAGGCTAGTGAGTTTAAACAACTCTTACTTCATTAAGGGGACTGCTTATTTTGTTGTCATACAAATGTGGGTAAAGCTTCCACGTGCTGCTGACCAATTAGCAACCTCAGAAACGAGTGGCCTAGAGGAAGGACCCTGAGCCCCCCTTTCCTCTGCTAGCACTGTAGGAGGTTCCCCACTCCTGAGCCTGGCCTGGCACCTCTTGCTCCAGTTTCCCTAACTTTTTGGCCTTTTCCTTGGCACACAGCCTGGGCAGATGGGATATACTGGCTGCTCTATGCTCAGGGAATGGGAGTTTTTATCCAGATTTCTCAGATTGGTTGAGGGATCTAAAAGATGTTAATGTTTTTATCTTGATCTTTTTATTTTTGTTGTAAATGCTACTCTGTGGTTTAAATTGACTCGGATAGATGAACTTAAAGGCAGCTGAAAATATTCATTTCAACAGCAGAAAAGAAGCATATACTTTCACTGTAGATACCCCTATATAGCTTTTCATACAAGCACAGTTACAAACATGAATGAGGCTTTTGTGCATCTGGTAGTTACTTGACAAAATCCTTTGTTCAATGTTTGCTAGAGATAAAGAACTTCAACCATGAGTTAATTAAATTTGTTTAATCCTTTACAAAAATTCACATAAAAAGAAGTACTTGAGCCAAGATAATGAGCCTACACATTCCTTAGCATGTCTGAATCGCATCCTTCCTAGCTTGGAGCAACAGCAGTCCAGAGTCCTACCACAGGAATTAGGAAAAGGATTTGGATGACTATCACTTGTAGTGACACAATGAGCCAGTAATTGTGCCCCCATATGTCTGTTTTGACATTATTTCCTATTGAATTTGGTTACTCTTTAGAGAATGCATCGTTCCTTATGTATTTTACAGAGATTTCCAGTGATTGTGAAAAGCTTTGCTGAAGGTCTTGGTAATGAAGAAAACTGTATTTGTCTTTGTTTGTTTCCTATAGGCTGTCCAGTGATCATAATAAAAATCCTACAACATAGGTGTAACCCACCTTATTTCATGGGTGAAAGACCTAGTTCTTAGAGAGGGGCAGTAACTTATGCAGAAGGTCCATGCTGTTTCAATTGCACTCTTGGCCTGCTTTGAATACCCCTTGTGGTTATCAACTTTATAAGAATAGGGAAACGGACTTGGCCCAGTGGTTAGGGCGTCCATCTACCACATGGGAGGTCCGTGGTTCAAACCTCGGGCCTCCTTGACCCATGTGGAGCTGGCCTATGCGCAGTGCTGATGCGCGCAAGGAGTGCCCTGCCACGCAGGGGTATCCCCTGCGTAGGGGAGCCCCACGCACAAGGAGTGCGCCCCGTAAGGAGAGCCGCCCAGCGTGAAAGAAAGTGCAGCCTGCCCAGGAATGGCGCCGCCCACACTTCCCGTGCTGCCTACGACAACAGAAGCGGACAAAGAAACAAGACGCAGCAAAAAGACACAGAGAACAGATAACCGGGGCGGGAATTAAATAAATAAATAAAAATCTAAAAAAAAAAAAAAAACTTTATAAGAATATATTGAGCCTTTTGTGGGTAATATGGGCTAGCTCAAACCATCTGCCTAGCCCAGACCAGCCTAGTAGCACATCAGTACAAAATAAGCAGCCAGCCATTCAAGGGACAACCATCGCACAAGGGTCACTTTAGACATATATCTCTAAAAATTCCCTTTCTTGACATCATGCACTAGGACTTTTCTCCCTAGTAGTGGGAACAAATGATTTTCTAAGAATACTATGTATCTTCTCTGTTCTTATAAGCCTGCTTTAGCAGGAAATATCATGTGTGGAATATGTGTAAAGGAAGTATCAACACCCTATAGCCCAAACTTGAACTTAATCATGAAAATATGAATGAGTATAAAGTTTTGGAAATACATAGCCAACTTATTTTTATTTTCTACATAAATCATGCCAACTGTGGTCTTTCCTGTTTTAAGCCTAAACCATGAGATTTACTACCCAGGGAAGGAGATGCGGTTGTGTCCAGAAGAAGCTCACTGCTTGAGATAATTGTGAGATGGTGGGCTTTAAAGACAAGTTTAGTTGAAAAAGAAATGGTTATCTAAATCTTTTATTTGAAGTTTCAGAAGCAATCCTGGGAAATTAGAACAAGAAAATTTTTCTAGAGATTTTAGAGTCTGATAACTCAGTATGAAGTCAGTAAGTTTAGCATCCATCCAGAGAGGAAGAACTAGCACTTCAGGGTGGCATGTGGGAAGGTGAGCAGGGTCCATTGGACAGATGCTAAGGGAAGGTACTCCCAGGTGTCTTCACCATGAGGCCCTAATCCACAAGAGAATAGAAATTCCCATTAAACTGAAGATAGACTGAGGAAAAATCTGAGAACATGTGGCTGATGTTGAACTTCACCAATAGGGCCATGGTAGAACAATTAAACCTGTAAGGTGTTTGAAGAGATGGTAACTTTGAACCAGAAATACTTTTCCCAACAGGGTGTACATGTAGGAGGTCAAGTGCTTCTAAGGGTGTCTAAGGGAGTACAAAGGGGCTGAGGGGACCAGGGATGTAGCACCTGAGATATGGTGCAAAGCTGCATGTGGGAAGTTTGCATCCCAAGGCAAGGGGATGGTTAGGAGTCAGTAGTGGTGGATTTGGTTCTTGTTATTGCAGTTGCCAGTCATAGAGGAAGAAGACAAATCTCATAGATTCTCAGGGCAAAGAGCTGGAATTTGCTGAGGATACAGTGGCCATTAAGTACACAACAGTAAGTACTCACTCTCTTTCCCTGGTGAGGTTATGCCATCCTGAAATGAAAAGTAAAAGGAGAGAGAAACACAGAAAAGGCTAAGAATGTAACACAAGGAGTCTCAGCTAACAGAAAGAGATAGTTCTAAATTTGAGAATATGGAATTATTTTAAATTGGTAAGCATAGTACTTCCATCCAGGATATCAAAATTTGACATATCTCAACTTTTTGTATATATAGCTACTTATAGTACAGATGGTTCCCACCATCACATTGTGGGTTGTGTATGTTTTGCCCTGCTCAAGTGTGCCTAGCTAAGGCAGCACCATAGAGGATTGAAATCCCACCCCACTCCCCTTGCTTACCAAGCTATACAGTCTGGAGTAGGACTTTGTTGGCTCCCATAGACATGTGCTGGTACCAAGAAAAATCATATCAGGTTCTGAGACATCTGTTAATTATTTGGTCTATAAAAACCTGCTGTAAAGCAGGTGTAACAATGACATATTGAAAGCATTGGACGATTCTGTCACTTCTGCCACAATTCTGCCCAAGAAACATTAATGAGTCACATACAACTGAGTCCAAGATATTATAGCAACCAAGACAATCAGCACATGAAACTACTTTTGGTTCTGAAGCTGAATTCTTTACTGCTGCTCTCTGTTCTTTACATATACTAACTCCTTCAACACTCACATCTCCTATGCAGTGTATTTGTTGTTATCATCAAGCAACTTTGACTCATGATGTAGATGAAGGACTAGGTGTCTCAGTCACTTGTCCAAGTCACACTGGCCAGATAATCTGGCTCCAGAGTGTGTCTTCTTAAACACAGGAGGATAAAAATTATGGTTATACATTGTTCCACTCCTAGTAGAAAAGACAAAAACAACCTTTGTGAACATTCCCTGATACAAATTATTATTTTCTACCAATCATATCATCAGGACTCAATTAGGACTCCTCACAGAATAAGAAATATATCAATATATTATTTATTTGTTTCCCAAAATATCAAACCATGAAAATAATATCACTTTATAATGCCCTTCTGTGAAATTGTTGAAATAATTTTGAATTAATTAGAGTCCCCTTTTATCTAGTCTTTTTTTTTTTTTTTTACAGCAGTACATATGGGTGCCTCCCAAAAGAATATAGGCATTAGCTTGCATTTGAGCCATTTGTTCTGTCTTGTATGTTTAATAATTTTAAAAGTCTGGCAACATATTCCTCCTTATCCCGTAATTTAAGGATGCAAGCTCTGTTGCTCAAGTCAGGGATGCTATTGAAGGAAATAAAAGGGATTCTCAGGAATGGTTGTCACAGGAAATATATCATCTGCCCACCTTTCTCCTCCAACTAATGATGCAATCACTGGTATGTGATCTACATTCCCTCCATGTAATTCCTGATCAGAAGGATCCCTCAGTGTGAGCCACAGTTGACTGCATGAGCCTATATTGAACCCTCCCTTTATCTAATCTTCATACAAGCTAAGGTTGGGCACAGACTTGACAGAGCACATGGGATCTGAAAACAAGAGCCTTTTTTAAAGGAATGCATAGAAAAACATGTAAAGATACCTCCTGCTCCCTTCTATTTCCACTTGGCTTATGTAATACTCAGAAGAACAGCACAGAGCTATAATGACGTGTCTCCAACAAGATACCTTGTCTCCATTTCTTAGATGAAAACTCTACATTACCTTTTCAGGCATCAGTCTAAATGTTGAACAGTGAGGACTGCTGCATCTGATTTGTATTGCTTTCAAATAATAGAACACTATGCAGTTATTAAAATATTTTTGTTGAGTAATTAATAAAATAGAAAGTATTTACAGAACAACTGAGAGAAAAATTAGAAAATGTGTAATGACTTCTCAAAAACACCCATGTCTACATTGGTAGAAGATTCAAACAATGGAGACAACCAAAATAAGAGATTATAAGGAGAGAATAGTATGTAAATCACACACACAGACACACACATACACTCATATATGACAAATCTGTAATTACTAACCATAAATAGATAAAGAAAATTGTAAGAAAATGAATATCGTGTGGCATTTATTGTCATCTTTTATACCTCATTTTGCTCATATTTTCTTCTATGAGCATCTGTTACTTCTCTGAGCTGTGAGATCTCCTTCAAAATCAAGACCCTTGATAACTGTACATGTTTCATTTGAATCTAAACACATTACCCAGGAGTGTAGAACAATTTTAGGGCACAAAAAAAGGGACAATTCAAAGTGTTTTAATGGTATTGACAGTAATTATTCTAAGGACTAGGTGAAGACCTCTAACACATCCGACAGATGCCAATAGTCTTTTTTCAAAATAAAATAAAATAAAAGAATACTTGACCATTTTGTGAACCCATAGATAATTTTTAAATGTTTGGTTGATAAATCTTCATATGAATTTTTGATGTATAACAAAGACAAAGAATTCAGTGACATTTATATCGTAAAAGTCCTTCCATTCTCATTTATACATGTATGTGAACATAGTTATGGGCTCCTACATTTATAATGATGTCTGTCCACTCCTATTTACCTACCCAAGTGTATTAGATATCAGTATTTACAAGACAAGTTACCACAAACTTGTTAGTCCACTTAGGACAATCTCCCTTTTGATTAACCTTAAGCCAAGGTACTTAATTACATCTCTAAGTCTTCCTTCACCTTGGCCATATAATGTAACATAATCATGGGTGTGACATTCCCTTGCCTTTGCCTTATTTTGCTGATTAGGAGCAAGTTACAGTTTAAATGGGTGAATTATATGCTATGTAATAAAGCTGCTAAATAAATAAGGCCAGGATGTTTACTGTCATGCTACTATTTAAAATTGTTCAGAAGTTCTAGCTAGCATATTTTTACAAGGAAAAATAATATTTATGGCAATTAGAATATGAAAGCGTATTACATTAATATAAACTCTATGATGAAAATGGAATGGAAATATAAGTTCAATGACCAAAATGAGCAATAAAAAAATTTCTTACTTGAGAAAGAGTGAATTTATACATTAAATGGATGATTATCAAATCACTACGGTACTTAGATTCCATTGGTTATGTTTGACATAGTGATGGATGCTCTTCTTTTGATAATCAATATTTACATTACAGCAGGAATTAAATTCTGTGTCTTTTTAATTAAATCTAAGTTTGATATTCTTAAAGCTTTTAATAATTAGCAAGCTGTAGCTCAGCTTCCCCTGATATGCCTTGTAGAAAGGCTAACCCCCTCCGCCATAAGCCTATGGGCAGGGCACTTCCCCACAGGTTAAACATAGAAACCACGCAGAGAAGGGAGTAAAGGGAGATGGAGACCTTTGCTACCTGCATATCAGAAGGAGACAGAAACCTTCACTATCTACATACTAGAGGGAGATGAAGACCTTCAGTACCTGCATACCAAAGGGAGATAAAGAAGCTCTTTAATCCCTACAGATCAAAGAAACATCTGCTCCTGCAGCATTCTAAGAAACCATAATTCCCTAACGCACTACCCTGTAGCCATATCAGGGAAAATTTTCACCTCTAGGGCTCCTGATTGGTCCCTGCACCTCACTCGAACCCTCAACCCCCTCCTATCAACTATCATTTCCTTGCCTAGGAAATTACTGTACAAATTCAAATCCCCCCTTCTAGGAGTGGGCTGACGTCTGTTTTTCAGACCCCCCTCCATTGGGAGAGCTTCTCAATAAATTCTCAGTCTGAGGTCATATTAGTCTCCATGTTCCAGTAAGTGCTGTTTTTCTCCAACAGATACACCAATCAAACATGTGATAGATAGTACGCATTTTAAAAAATATTTTTCAAGCAAAAAAATTTGATGTCCACCTCTAGGCAATGGTATTTGGAAGTCTTGGCTATTCATTGATATTCCTCATCTGCAAAGAGACTGCCAAGAGTACATTTCAGCATAATGAAAAAATATTTTCAAGTCTATCATCAAGGGTGGACCAGTTAAAAATATTTGTCAAGGGTTTGTATTGGGCCCGGGGTACTCTTCCAGATCCTAGACTCTAATTTGTATTTGCTTATTTCCTCGCCCACTGACTCCTTTTAAATATTCCTTCTCTGTTGATCCTACTGAGTTAGGAGTTCCTAATGGTATTAAAATGATAACACTCTGGGTCCTTGGAGTGGTCCGAAGGTAGAACAAATTTGTCTTGTTTGTAAAAAGAATACAAGGTTAGTGGCTGAAGCCCTGAAGGGCAAGAACAAGAGTACAGCAAGATGAGATCAGCGAGGTAGACAGGAGTCAGCTCAAGGAGGCATTCACAGGGGCCTTTGGAGCCATGGAAAGAAGACTGGGGTGTATTCTAAGTGGGTTGCCAAAAGGAAAATCCCCCAGGTTCCTGCCATTCTCATTTCCTTGCTGTACATTATGACTGCAGAAAATGAATTACCTGAGACAAAACAATGACCAAGCACAGTTTTTAACATTTTATTATCAATATTTTAAAAACATATTGAAATATGTTTAAAATGTAGTCGAGGTATCAAATAAAATATAGGATGTCCAGTTAGTTAAATTAGAATTTCATATTAGCACAAAATAATTTTTTACCTAAAAAAAAACCAAACAAAAATTGTATCTGGCAAGCCTACCTGGGGGGCATTTTTGACTCGAGGATTGACAGAAAGCCTCTAATAACTTGATTTACACCTCCCTTCATCCCCCACGAACAGATACTCTCCTTTACCTTGATTGAAGAGTCAAAGGTCAACCAACATAATTGATCATAATTTGTTTTTTTTTTATGTTCTTAGTTTCATTAGATATATATAGTTTTATTTCATTTGTCATGATTCAGTCCTTTGCAGTTAACATCTGTTTTGTGCCCAATTTGTATCATCATTTGTGAAGTGGAATCTTATTCCATTTTTTTTTCCAGAGGAAAAACATAATTTATTGGGAATACATTACCTATTAAGTACAGTATCTTTTTAAAAATTTTTTTCTTTCTTAATTTTTTTAATATTACATTCAAGAAATATGAGGTCCCCATATACCCCCCACCCCTCTCACCCCACTCCTTGCCCCATAACAACAATCTCCTCCATCATCATGAGACATTCATTGCATTTGGTGAATACATCTCTGAGCACCGCTGCACCTCATGGTCAATGGTCCACATCAAAGCCCACACTCTCCCATATTCCACCCAGTGGGCCATGGGAGGACATACAATGTCCGGTAACTGTCCTGGCAGCACCACCCAGGACAACTCCAAGTCCCAAAAACATCCCCACATCTATTTTTTAAAAATGTTACATTAAAAAAAAATGAGGTCCCCATATACCCCCCACCCCCCTCACCCCACTCCTCCCACATCAACAACCTCTTTCATCATCGTGGCACATTCATTGCATTTGGTGAATATATTTTGGAGCACTGCTGCACCATATGGATAATGGTTTATGTTAGAGTTCTGCAGTGGTACTTTCCCACAGGTTAAACAAAAGAACCCCATAGAGACAGGAGTAGAGTGAGATAGAGATCTTCACCACCTACATATCAGAGGGAGATGGAAATCTTTACTACCTCTTCCTGTATATCAGATGGAAAGGGAAATCCTCATATTTACATATCAGGAAATAAAGAAACCCTTTAAAACCCTACAGATCAAAAGAAACATTTGCTCCTGCAGCATTCCAAGAAACCATAAGCCCCCTAATCATTATCAGGAAAATTTCCCCACCTCAAATGCTTCCTATTGGTCCCTGCTCCTCACTCGGACCTTCAAACCCCTCCCACTATCATTCCCCCACCTAAGAATGTACTGTATAAATTCAAATTCCCCCTTTCCAGGAGTAGGTTGAAATCTCTCTTTAGATCCCCACCATGCTGGCGGGGGAACTAAAGTCTGTTCTTCAGACCCCCTCCATTGGGAGAGCTTCTCAATAAATAAATTCTTTGCTTATGGTCAATCAGTCTCCATGTCCCAATAAGAGCTGTATTTTCTACAACAGTTTACGTTGTAGTTTATACTCTCCCCTAGTCCACCCAGTGGGCAATGGCAGGACATACGATATCCACCATCTGTCCCTGCAGTACCACCCAGGACAACTCCAAGTCCTGAAAATGCCCCCACATCTTATCTCTTTTTCCCTCTCCCTACCCTCTGCAGCTACCATGGCCACTTTCTCTACATTGATGCTACAATTTCTTCCATTACTAATCACAATAGTTTCATAGTAGAATATCAGTAAGTCCACTCTAATCCATACTCTATTCCTCCATCCTGTGAACCCTGGGATGGTGATGTCCACTCCACCTCTACCTTGAGAGGGGGCTTAGATTCCACATGGATGATGGATGCAATTATCCTGCTTGCAGTTGTAGGCTCCCTGGTGTGGTGAAAGGCTATTCCATATGCTGTTTGTGTTTATAACAAAAATTACAGATGTTGAAAGGAAGGGGTTGAGAGGAATAATGCACTTTCTTCTCCTTCAAGATCAGGTATTGAAGCACAATCCTAGGAAGTTAGTCTGATTCAGGAGTGTTGCTGCACAATGGAAGAGGCAAGCATGGTCTACTTACCCACTGTTCTCCTACCCAAGATGTCTGCCTCCATCTGCTTACACATTTCTGAGCTCTCAGGGCTCCAGGCTTCTGTCTTGAGGAGAGGGCTGCTCCCAGCCTGCAGGAGAGGAAGTGGGTGGATTAGAGGTCAGGGTTCCTCCCCAGTCCTGCCCCAGCTCCCACCCCTGCTGTGTAAATAGCTTCCTAGCTTCCTGAGACAGCATCTCAGCTTCTTCTCCCTGCCTGTGACACCAGATAGGAAGACTGTCTGTACCGGGAGTCTTTTGCTCCAGGGAATAATTTCTTTTGGGATTGACTTCGGTTTTCAGAGGGAGATCTTCTCTCATCATCTGGTTCCCTTTCCTTCTAAGGCCCAAGAGAGGAAGGCATGCTGTGGGCTCCGGCCCTCCTCTTAGCTTTCCTGGCTCCTAGTAAGTGTGTTGCAGAGATGCTTGAGTGATTTTTAAATTTTTTATTGGAGGCTATATTCAGAAATTATTATTACCTCTTCCTTATTACTTTTTTATGTTCCCTTTGCAGCCAGTCAGACAGCTTCCAACTTGGAATGGAGTGGAAGTTCTGTCACCAAGCAGGCTGGGAAAGGGGCCTCAATTACTTGTGATCTAGTGAAAGAAAACATCAACTATATCCACTGGTACCTACTCCAAAAGGGGGAGGCCCCCAAATGTATTCTCTACTATTCTTCATCTTCAGCAAAATTTTGGATAGACCCAGGAATCAAAACAGGAAAATATGTTGCTTATAAAGGTTCAGGGGGGAGCTACAAATTTGAGGTTCGAAATCTGGAAGAAAGTGATTCTGGTGTGTACGGTTGTGCAGTCTGGGAGAGGCACGGTGATTCAGACTTCCCCTGTGCTACACTGAAAACTTTGCTTGTGGCTGCTAAGAACAGCCCTGTGCCAGAGAAGACCAGCTCTTGTCTGTTCATTTCCTGGCCCTGACTGTTTTTCTCTGAACAGTGTAAAACCATGAGCTCAAAACCTATCCATCCCTCCCCACTCTGAACATTATCAGCCTGCACCCCACACCCCTGCAGACCAAGTTAAGATCTCCAGGCCTTACTGGAGCCGGCTGGCTGATGGCATTTCAGCTGTACTAGGGGCTCTTCTGTCTGCTTCATAGGCCAGACAAGGTCACCTGGGGTTGGTCTGTCAAGAGTGAGATTTGGAAAGCCTTACTGGAAGGCTCTCGGTGCTGAATCATTTATCCACTAATTATGTAGAGATTATGACTGGGAATGTACTCATTCACTACTCAGGAGTGTGAGAAATGACAGAATGAAGCATCTGGACTTTATGAAGGCCTCAAGTGTTGTTGTTTTTTTTTTTTTCTTTTTTAAAATCTGATGTTTATCCCAAGATAACTAACCAAAGTAGTGATGTGGGCTATAGGTGGGAGGCTGTTCGCCTCTTCATAGATAGCCTAAGCAGTCTGTGCCCTGACTTGTGGGTGTGGGACAATGAGAAGCTGCAGCCTTGCCTTTGGTGACCATGGCAATGATTCCAGTCCCAGGAAACAGTTTATCAATGCAAACTCTATAAACTTTAAATATTCAGGAAAAATGCAAACCAAATGTGCTAAAAGCTTATCTAGAATGTATGAAGTCCATGCTACAAGCTCACCTACGGTGCGGAAGATATATGCAAATTTAAGCCTATTGAACACTGAAACAAAGAACCATTTGGCTCTTCCTCTGTATAAAAGGAACTAAAAAATCTTTTCCAGGCCTTGGATTTTGGAACAAGAAGCTCCGAGCCTGGCTGGTCATAAATAAATCATTTTTCCTTCACCAAAATTATTCCTGAGTCCTGACCTTTCTATGTGCAAATAATTGAACCTCTCTCAACTTCTACAACATTGCTGGGGGCTCTCCTGGGATTGCAAATGAAGGACAGAGATGGTAGCATTTTGCTGCCCCTTCCAGATCTCTGAGGAAGCCAGGAGAACTCGGGTGAACCCCAAATCTGGGTTCCCCTGGATTAAATTTAATCCAGAAAAGATGTGGGCTCCACCAGAATCTTCCCAATGAAAATTGAGGGCAATGGAAGGTCTGAGGAGAAAAAATTCTGGAAACAAAAAAACTCCAAACATGGAAGAAGGTAAGACTCCCCAGGGGAGCACAGTCTGGAGAACCTTAGCTTTAATTGCTAGAGAGGGAGGGCGATCACATCCTGAGAGAACCCCATTACCTCCAGAAATTTTGAGGGGAAGGTGTTCTCTCTAGGTCTGGAAAAAGGAGAAAAAAAGAGGGAAAGCCTGGTGTTTTAGGTTTGTCTAACTGCATGTTAGAATCTGGTACTGGTCTTGTCTCCACTGAAAAGAGTCGAGGTTTGATTATAGTAAGAAGGGATGTTTATCTGTTCAAGTCCTAACGTCCTGGAAATTGGTCTCAATTTTGAAAAACTTGGTTATAGGAAAATGAATCAACTTTTCTAGTGAAGCTTGGTTTGGGTGTAAAGTTAAACACTGAAAAAGGTCTAGTTGGGATATTTTGTTGTGCTGAATTGCAAATGAATTCGCTTTATATCAGATGTTAATGTTAAGTGTTCTCTCTTTCTAAGGTTTGCAATGGCTATGGGGGCAGCTGTTCTGAAAAAGATATATATAGATCTTGTGGGTCAGATTAATGACTTTTGTGACTCTGCCAGCTCAGTGCTGGTGTTGGAGTTGTGTGGTTATGTAAAGTGGTGGAATTTGGTTGAGCTGGAATCCTCCCTTGCCATTGGCAGGGGTGTGAATTGATTATGGAGCAAAACTGCAGAGTCTGGATATTTGCACATGCTCCTCTGCCTCATCTCTGTTCTGCCCCTTTGCTGGGGCTTGGGGGTTGTCCGTGTCTGCACCACACACTGGCTTTGTTAGGGCTGCCCCAGTCAGGGTGACTGGGTCCCCAGGAGGGATGCCGAATTCAAGTAGGTTCTTTTGACCCATTTTGGCGGAAAGCTGGAAAGGGGGGAGTGGCTTGCCCCTTTCCAGTGAGTCCATGCCTTCTATTCATAAGCTGCATTCTTATTTCATTGCTGTGTACCCTACTGCCTGGAAGAGGGGGAAGTGAAGGGGATGCAGAACAGGATCAAAATAAATGCAATAAAGTTTCCTCCCTAAGGTGTCAAAGGCCAAAATAAATTTGCATTCTGCCCAGGTTCTGTGAGACTATGTAAAAATGCTTTGAAATGTTTTAAAGCTGTAAATTTGTCTAAAGGAAGGAGGCTATCAATTGAAAACAATAGACCTCTGATTACTTGATAGCCTTTTTAATGGTCTGGCTAGGAACTTCAGGGTTGTGAAACTACAGAGGAAAAAAAAGGGATAAACCTCCATTTTAAAAGCTGTGTTTGGCTTTTGTCAGTTGCTGGTGCCTAAGAATTCACAGTAAAAGATAGTTTAAAATTGAATCTTTAAATGCTAGCACTCTCTTGTTGGTGAATTAAATGCATAACTTGCAGTTGAGAATTTGTTCCATTATTAGGAAAAGGCAGAACTTCACAGAATTGTTACTAATAAAATTCTTGTAACTTAATTAATCAAATTCACCTTAAGGTTAAAACTTAATGAAAACTATAACTAAGAGTTAAGATCATTTATAGATGTATTTATATTAGAAACAGCAGAAGGATAATAACTGAAATTATAACTGGGTAATTTAGCTTGAACCTATTATTGTAAGTGTAAATTCTAAACTAACTTTACCTTTGTTTCTTGGTCACTTCAAGCCTAGCCTCATCCCTTGCCTCTGCTTATGGTTATTTCATAACAGCTTCTGCCTCTACAGTCCAGGGAAGAGCTGGGACATCCCTGTCTCCTGTCCTACTGGTATTAGCAACCCTGCTTTCTCTCATGAATCCAAGTGTGAACTAAATTGCTGCCTGGTGAAATTCTTAACCCTGAGGGTTAAATGACCACTGGAGTTTTATTATCTCCAAGGACTGGGAAATGAAGGAGGTCTCCTGCCTTGACTGTCAGGGTTCCTAAGAGTAGAAATTCATGAGAGTAACCAGTCTCTCTGAGGCATCAATACCCTTGGTAAACATATACAGAATTAGTCTTGTTGCTCATCCAAAATTCTGCTAAATTCAAGGTAAAATATAAAGTTCTGAAACAAAAGAAAATTGTGTTAAAGCATTGGGAACATTTTGGTTACAAGCCATTAGTTAAGAAACAAAATTCTTGTGCAAATCTGCATGGTTATAGTGTGAATTAAGAAAAAAAAAACCTTTTAGAAATCTTCAATTATTTTGCAGTCACACTTGTTTTGTAAAAATGAAAGTTTTACGTAACAAGTTATGTTTATGTGTCTGTCTATGTCTGCCTATTTGCTCATTGTTGGTTAAATATGCAGTTATATTGTTGTAGAAGTCGAGAGTTTCAATTAGTTGCTTATAGAAAGGCCAGGACTCAGAAATAATTTTTGGGAAGGAAAAATGATTTATTTATGACTGGCCAGGCTTGGAGCTTCTCATTCCAAAATCTGAACCCTGAACAAGATTTCTGAGTTCCTTTTACACAGAGAGGAAGGGCCAAATGGTTCTTTGTTTCAGTGCTCAATAGGCCTGAATTAGCATATATCTTCCACATCCTAGGTAAGCTTGTAGCATGGACTTCCTACATCCTAGATAAGCTTTTAGCACATTTGGTTTGCATTTTCCCTGAATATTTAAAGTTTATAGAGTTTGCATTGATAAATTGCTTCCCAGGACTGGAGTTGTTGCCATGGTCACCAAAGGCAGGGCTGCAGCCTCTTATTGTCCCACATCCACAAGTCAGGACAGACAGCTTCGGTTATCCACAAAGAGACGAACAGCCTCCCACTCATAGCCCACATCAATATAAGTAATATATATTCCTGAAACCTAAATTAAACTGAACAGTATATAAAATAATGCAAATTATAAGTAACATCAATGAGTTGTGTTTTTGTGTCTAACTCTATTTGTGTCTGCCTATTTGCTCAGTGTATATTTTCATACATCAGGATAATAATATCAAACTAACAAATGAAAATTCTTAAAAGAGCTCTATTTAAATTGCTAAAAAATAAATGTGCAGTTATATGTGTGAATAAATATTCCTAGGGCCCAAATTAGACTAAGCAGGATGGAAAGGTCATATAGAAATCTGATTATAGGAACTATTGGGAAAGGGCCTCCTCTTTGCAAGAGCTTTGAGGGCAGGACTAGGTGCAGCAGATTAAACCTATCTACTAGGCTGGGGAATTAAGAATCAATTTGCCCTGTAATTCCCCAGTTTAAACCTTTTAACAGCCTTAAAATAAGGGTGGTTAGTGGTTCTGTTGCCGAATTTCAGTAAGTAAAGGAAGGTCCATAAAAGCTATGGAGAGATTTTTCCTGGATTATGATTAAACAAATTATGAGTTGTAATGTGTTTTGGGACCTGGTAGTCATTATGCTTTTAAAATTATTCACAGTTTCAGAACTTAAACAAAGAAAAAAGGTTTTGGCTTCCTGTAGGGAAAGGGGGAGAGCATTCCTTGCATAGACTATAATGGTTTCAGTTTTATTTAGCTTGGATGTCATCTCCCTTAGTTTATAAATTACCCATTAAATAAATTAACATTACGTGTACAAAATCTTTGGAATAGTGAAAATAGTAAGTTCATGTTAATGAAATTAAGCTAAAGAAGAAAACTGTAGATATGCTCTCTTAAATAAATAAACTTCTTTAGTTGTTAATTGTAATTTAATAAGTTTATTAAAATATAAGGTAACTAGTCTATGTGGCTGCGGTCAATTATAAAGAGTTTGTAAAAACATATTCCAAACTGAAACATTTAAATGGTTCTAGTTCTAGAAGTCATTGTTAACTAAAAACCTGGATTGGTATTGATGGCAAAAGTAACTTCATGGTAATAAAACCTGTCTGAAAGTCACTGCAAGGTGCATATTTAAGTAAATAGTAATGAAAAATTTTCTTGATTCTATTGGGAATGTTCTGTTTCATTTTAACAATGAAAAATAGTTTTTTCCCCCCTGTATTACTAAAGTAAAATACCTACTATTATCTTCATGGTAAAATCGTATAAGTAAACAAAGTCATTTGATATACTATGTGCTGCATTAAAATGTTTAAAATATATAAAAATAAAGAATAAACTTTAACATTTTCAAACTCTTTTGTGCATTCAAACCAGGCCATGAATACATTATGGGTTGCCTGTCCATGTGAGTTATTGGCTAGGCTGGTCACTTGTGGCGACTTGCTTGGTCGGTAGAGGTGGGGTCTGGCTGCGGACGAGGGGTCGGTCCAGCTCAGGATGAGGGGCCGGTCCCGCTTGGGACGAGGGATCGGTCCCGCTTGGGACGTGGGGTCGGTCCGGCAGCAGACGAGGGGTCGGTCTCACAGGGGTTGCGCGGTTCGGCTGATGGGGTCGCACGGCGAAGCCAGCGACGAAGGGGTCGCCCGGAGAAGCAGGCGACGAACTGGGGACAAGGGAGGCCAGGCCTTTGTCGGGAGCTCTCAGGACTGGAGGGCGCACGGCAGAAGAACTACCGTGGAGACAAGGTAAACATGCAAGTCCACTTTATTGAGGGAGAGGCAACAGTTTTATAGGGGCTGGGGAAGGCTGATTGGTCAAAGCCACGCCCTGTTCTGATTGGTTGCCGGCGAAAGGTCAGTGGGCGGTACTGGATGGGGGAGGGGTGGTGGTTAGGGATTGGCTGTTGCTGTTGCTGGGGGAAGGGGCAGGGTTTAGTGATTGGTGGCTGCTGTTGCTGGGGTGGAGGGCAGACTTGAGTTTCCCGCCCACGCCTGGCTGTTGCCGCTGTCGGGGGAAGGGAAAAGGGCAGACTGGATTTTTCTGCCCACGCCTGGCTGTTGCTGCTGTCGGGGGAGGGGAAAAGGGCAGACTGGAATTTTCCGCCCTGCGCCTGCGCAGGGAGAAAGAAGAAGAAGGGTGCCGCCCCACAGGCATCGTGTGGCACCATCCGGGAGGAGGGGCGGCCGCGGAAGCATGGCTGCCGAGAAGGGGAGACCCGAGGGCACTCTGCGCCCATGCCGAGCTCCCTTCAGGGGTGGCGGTGAGTCCGACCAGCCACCCTATTATGGGGGCAGCGGCTTGGCCTGCCGCGGCTGCTCCCCCGCCAGGCCAGCAAACCACACTTCAGCCCGAGGGGTGACCGCAGTCACTGACCCCTCAAATAAAAATATTTGCTATATCAGCCTCTGGTTATGCTCTTGAAGTCCACGGAAACTACGTTGCAGTTTCAAGCTCCTGCAGCAGCCAACGATGACTTGGTACAGCCAAGTGTACAATGCATGATGCCTCCAGACTGGCACTGTTCCGTAGTGCCAGAGAGCCCTATACACCAGGCTGGTAGAATACTGGAAACTTTCCCTAGGATCAACAATGCTGTGACTTGCTCACTGTGTGAAGAACATGCTAAGTGAAGCCATGATTACCAGGATACTGTAAGTAAAACTTAAACACAATTGGCATTATGGCCTGCTCCCATGGAGAGATAACATGTAAAGTATTACAAACCTGAAACTTAAAACTATTAATTGCAACTTAGAATCCTTATGCATTCAGTAATACATTAATTAATATTAAGTGCTGTACTTTTATCCTGTACTAAATATATACCTAATAATTATAATGTTATCTTTTCTATTCTGGGTCAGGTACAAAAGTGCATTAAACATGTTAAATTCCTGGTAGCTTCATTTTCTAAATAGTTAATAAACATGTCTATAAAATAAGGTGGTGGTCTTACCTGAAAAACAATGGGGTCACCAGTGGCTTGCAGGTAACTGGTTAATTGGTACCAGACTCAGCCAACCTACTATTCTACTGTTCTCTATTGTGTAGCAAAAATGAAGCTTGCTTGCTAATAATGGGTCACCTATTGAACAGTCAAAATTACCAATTAAACCAAAATGTAAAAAAAAACTTTGTTCTGTAGTTCTGATCACTCCCACAGCTAAAAACTAAGAGAATTTCCAACTTGGTGCACTAATCCTGAATGAAACCAATTGCCCAGAGGGTGCCAGTTCATCAGGAGGATCTGACAGAGCACATGAGTACCAACCATTAAACATCCTGAAATGCATCTCCAAAACAAAAATAAGTATCTGTTACAATTTTTCTCTGAAAATAAATAACTTAAAAAACATGTATATATATATACTATTCCCACCAACTTTTAAAAAGGGGTGCCATCTTTATAGGCACCTAACCTTGTCTACTTCTGTAATCCAATGTCCTCTTTTCAAAATGGGTATTCCAAAATTTTAATTAAGTTTGTTTCTCTCAGAATGAACATCTTATTAACCATAGGAAAACTTCATCCAGCTTTGTATAGAATGCTAGATCCACCTTTTTCCAGTTAAAATAAAATAAAGGTTTTACACCTTGTTAGGTAATGACTATAACCCATGGCCAGCAGGAAGCAGTTACAGAAAAGAGATCATCTTCCTTCAGCACCCATTTAAGATTAAAGGTGTAAACTCTAAGGATAAAATAAAATTAATAGATGGATCTGGAGCGTGTCGGGAAATCCACATAAGTGCCAGTGGCACCCATGATGACTGCAGGGGGCCCCCTCCCCCAGGATTCTACTGTCCAGGAAGAAAACTTCTAAAAACAGGATAAACCCTGGATGTTACCCAGGAACTTTTTCTTTAGGTCTTCACTGAAAATTGATAAGTGGAATAGCCAATCAAAACAAAAAATAGTCACCTACCTCCTAACTCCAACAATAATTATGCTAAAGTTTAGCAAGTTAAACTTTGGCATAAGGGGGGGAAATGATGTGGGCTGTGGGTGGGAGGCTGTTCGTCTCTTTGTAGATAACTTAAGCTGTATGTGTCCTGACCTGTGGGTGTGGGACAGTGAGAGGCTGCAGCCCTGCCTTTGGTGACCATGGCAATGACTCCAGTCCCAGGAGGCAATTTATCAATGCAAACTCTATAAACTTTAAATATTGAGGGAAAATGCAAACCAAATGTGCTAAAAGCTTATCTAGAACGTATGAAGTCCGTGCTAAAAGCTTACCTATTGGCATGATTGGAAATGTAGAAAACAGTGATTGTGGAAAATATGCTAAACATTGTCTTCTACTTATATCTTCATCTTCTCATCATTATTATTTATTTATTTTCTCTATTTTTAAAGAAACTTTAGATTACATAAATGTTACTTACATCTTCTTTTGAGGGAATCTATCCCAGCCCGCAGCCAAGCTATTCTGATTAAAGCAAGTAAATGTCTTCTCATGCCTATCCCCCAACATAGCCACAGCCAAGTCACAAGTGGACTGAAGCTATCAGATTATTATTTTTTCTCAGAAATTTAAACTGAGACACTTGGGTGACCAATCAGATAAGGAATGGCATGTCTGTGAATCAAAAAGTCAATTGGAATTGAAATAGTATGCATTTGAATTGAAGAGTAATGGTTGTGGCTGCCAAAGGAACCAGGCCCTTGTTTAGATTAGGAAATGTATCTCCATAGAGAAAGGACTGAAAATGGAGGCATTTTTTATTTGAAGGAGTGGGCATGACTACCAAGAGAAAATAGATTCGTAGTGATTGTAACTCTCATGTTCTAATGAGCTGTGTCTGGTATAAGGAAATGCAATTGATTTTGTGAGTGTGTGTGTCTAACTCTGTACCTGGCAATCTTGCCAAGTTCTAGAATTAATTCTAATTTAGTGACTCAGATTTTCATTGTCTACAATTAAAGCATTTGCAGATAAGGTAAGTTTTGCTTCTTTCTTGACCATCCTTCTACCCTTTATTCACTTTTATGGCCTTAATGCATTGGTGGAGATATCCAGCATTATATTTAATAAAAGCCATGATAATGGGCAGAAAGCCTCTACATTTTTATACATTTGAAACAATTCTTAGAAAATGTAACGGGAAAAATGATTTCATTCATAAGGTCATTTATATTTAAAGAATACCCTTATCAAGCAATATGCAGAACTTTTGAAAATAGAAGTACATAATTGTATAGAAAGATGTATTGCAGCCCTTGAATAAAAGCTGAAATACCATGTTTTTAGGATGAAGAGTGGATGTCATAAGGTGTAATTATTTCCTACTTTAATTGTTTAAAGTAGTTTCAATTAACATCTGCACTTTAGAGGAGGAGGAAAGGTGCTGTGATTGCTACTGCAACCCCTGTTACTGTTTGATGGTAACTTATTTTCTTCGTGGAGCTTAAGAAATAGAAGGTCTTACATCAATAAAGATTTCTTTCTTGGCAAAAGTGATCTTTAAATTTGTTTGTAACTTTAAAAATGTGATCTGTGAAATATTTGAGGTCTAAAGTATTTCTGATGATTTCTAAACAACTTTCATTTTGAAAACATTTCAAACTCAGTGAGATGTCCACAGAGAAATGAACAGTATTTCTGTATATTCTTTACCCAGATTCACCAATTTTTAACATTTTACCCCATTTGCTTGATTTTATTCCCTTGATTATTTTGTCAGTGTTTTCTGCTTTATATTGTTCTTATTTTTTCTTTTATATCCTCTGTTTCATTATACCTACCTACTACTGGTTCTTTACTAAATGAGTTTTATTCAGATGATGCAAAATTGTGATTTTCTAACTTTATCATTTGTTTCTATATCCATTAAACAGGACTCTACTTTTAAGGAAGAGCCTCCTCTCCCATTTATATATTTATTTAATTCTTATCACATTTATTCATGGATTCTTATTCAAAGGCTTATGATCCACTCATTCTTTCAGGCTTTCATCAAAGAGGGTAACAGAGCCATGTAAGAACAGTAGGTGCTATGAGGGAGGGAAGCACAATGTGGTGCCACTAGAAAGCAACCCTGACTTCCTGGATAAGAAAAAACTTCTCAAAGGAGATGATGCCTGAGTTGAACCCCTAACAATGAACGAGAGTTAGCCTTGAAATGTTGTATATATGTGCAATATCCAGAAACTGCAAATCCATCAAGAGTACTGGGTCATAGAATTCTAGATGGAGAGTGGCTGAAGATCAGAATGGCAGGGGGGCAGTGGCCACCTCATGGAGAACCTCATATCTTAAGAACTCTGGACTTTATCCTCAGATGCAGGGTGTACAGTGAAGAATTTTAAGCAGGGAAGTGACTTGATCAGATCCAAGTAATTTGGTTTAGAGGAGTCAAGCAAGGAGATAGTTAGAAAGAACTCCTTTGAGATGTGTGAAGACAATGACACATTAATCCAGACAACACATGAATACTGAAGTGGGAGAGTAATAAGGAGGCAACAGCAGAGGCAAGAAATTGTTAGTAGACAAAATCCATAGCCCTTGCATGTGGCAAATTAGTCAGAGGGGAGACCTGTGGCTGACACTCACTTTTCTGGCATGGACAAAGTGAGTAACAATGTCTAGGGGGGAAAGTCGGGAGGGGTCTGAGCTGTTTATAAATTCATTTTGAGGTCCTATGTTAGGCATACTTGAAGATGTCCCACAGTCATCTGCATATGTAGATATAGGGCTCAGGAGATAGTTGAGAGAATGACATACCATACATTTTTCCCTGCTGTGGGATAATTAAAACCAAGAATGATTCAGAAACAATTCTGGAATTGTAGGTAAAGTGAGAAGATTTCTGAAAAACAACAACTCTTAAGGGGTGCATTTGGGATTAACAGTCCATAAAAATACCTTGGGAGTGATTAAATTTCTCATGAGTTAGAGAACAAAAAGCAAAAGAAAACTCAGGGCTCCAAACAGAGAAAATTGTTTTAGAGAGGACAAGCATAGTTCATTAGATGTACAGGCAATGGAGTGAGAGGACAAAAACCTGAATCTTCAGCAGAAACAAATATAAACTTTTCTGGCTTCTAGGACTCCTGAAGGCAGTCAGTGGGTCTCCCTACTACAGAATATGGGAGTAGCTGAACAGAAGTAAGCAGATTGATGAATCACACTCTGCCCAGCTGGTTGAAGATAAACTTCCTGTGGGCCCAATGACATTCTACACAGTTTCTACCACTCACTGCTCTGTACACCAATTCTGGATTGATAAATGGCTTGGAGCATTCACTGTGTGGTATGACTTGGAGAAAAGAGAAGACCAAGATGATGGTATAAAATCATGCCTACCTTTCTATTAGATAGCTCTCCATGATCAGGTGCCATAACCTTGCTTCTTGTATAAAACTTAATTCAATATATTGTACATAGTAGGAGCTAAATGAATGTAGTCTAATAGATGAGTCATCTCAGAGTTCTACAGGGGTGGTCTGTATTATGTGGTATGATCTAAGGAGGAGGGTGTAGTTTTATCCTGTTCATATCAAGTGGGTGTGCTAAAAGGTGGTGAGGAGGCAAGATAGCTATGTGGGGTCACCCCCGTTTTTACCCTCACTAATGGCAAATTGGGCTTGGTTGACTCCCCTGAGCTACAATGATCTGAAACTGTTCTCAGTACAATTTCCAGGCAGCCTCGAAGAAGAGTTCATTGAGACATGATGTCACATTTCCTTGCATTAATGTTGATTTCCCTGGGTGCTACTAAGTTCTTTGTCATCCCCAAATCCTTTTATAAGGTATTCTCTGTTTTAGTTATTTCAATTTTAAATTAGAAATTTTTCATTTATTTACTCTAATTTTTAAAAAACTTTCAACTTGTGTATAGTATATGATACTGGTATTCTAGAACAACTTCAACTTTTCAGTACTAAACAGCTTTCAAAACCAGCCTGTCTGGATTGTGTGTTATCTGGATTAAGAATTTCTGTATTATCCATACACCAGTATCAACAAAGATCTGGCCAGACCATGCAACATGTGCTATATGTTTCATCTGACAAAACTGTGAAAATGGGATCAGGTAGGAAGATGGCATTGCACTAACATGCAGAGCTCAATACTCTTAGAAAAACAACAAAGAAAGAGCCAAAGGGACCTGCTTTGGGGATCAGCAGATCAGGACAGTGCTATACAACTCCAAGAGGGTGAGTGACAGAGAAACAAAGAAGCCAAAATAACAAGTGTGAGTTCCCAAGCCCCATGGTGGATGGGAAGAGCTCCCCTACTCCACTCCCAAGTGATTAATCTTGGAAAAACCCCTGGCTCACTGTAGCTGACTGAGAGTAGAATAGATATTTTCTTCTCTGTCAGCAGTTTTGAGGAAAAAAGGAGGGAGAGTTGGGGGTCTTTTCTTCAGTGAATTCAGCCAGGAGACCCTGCTTTAAATCTCTGCCCTGGATGTTCTACACAGGAACACAGGAAAGCCCAGACTGAAACATGGAAGTGCCATCTGTTGGCTGGTCTGGAAATTATATGGACAAACCTGATAATGGTACTTTCTGTATCATACTCCTGGAAGAAAAGCTGCAGCCCATTAGTGAGTCCTTGGCACAATTTTGATAAATTGAGCCAGACAATTTTAAAGACTAAGAATAAGTAAAATCTAATATCAAGGAGGACCTGTGAGTGTGGTAGGAATGGGCAAGAGAGAGAAATTGGCCATCAGAGTAAATTCACCAATCCAGAAGCCTAGACACCAGTAAAAAATTACAAGCCATGCTAGGAAGGAGATTGCCCAGCCAAACAGATTAACAAAATATCTGAAGAGATACAGGATTTAAGATAATCAGTGATATTCACACAACTCACCTAAATCACTTGGAAGAATTAAAAGAAACTGTGACGAAAGAAGCAAAGCATACTAAGAAAATACTGGGTGAGCATAAAGAACAAATTGAAAGCCTGCAAAGAAAAATAATAGAACTTATGGGAATGAAGGATATGATGAATGAGATTAAAAATACATTAGAGGCACATAAGAATATTTGAGGAAATAAAGAATGAAAATTTCTCAACCCTTATGAAAGACATAAATATCAATATTCAAGAATGACAGTGCACCCCAAACAGAATAAATACAAAAAACTACCCCAAGACACATATTATTCAGAATAAAATATCAGAGATGAACAGAAGATTCTGAAGCAGCAAGAGAAAAGCAAAGCATTACATACAAGGGAAAATCCAGAATATTAAGTGCCGACCTCTCATCATAAACCCTGGAGACAAGAAGAAAGTGGTATGATGTATTTAAGTTATTGAAAGAGATAAACTGCCAGTCAAGAATTCTGTATCTGGCAAGAATGTCTTTTAAAAATGAGTCGGAGTTCAAAGTGTTCACAGACAAACACAATCTGATAGCATTTGTTACCAAAAGACCAGAATTACAAGAGATACTAAAGGGAGTGCTGCAGCCTGAAAGGAAAGAACAGGGGAGAATGGAGAAGAGGATAGAAATGACGATTATTAGAATGGTAAACTAAAGGATAAGAAGACAGACAGAGAGCAAAAAGAAAAAATGGATGAAATAAGCAGTGCCTTTTCAGTAAGTTGGTTCTTTGAGGAGATCAACAGAATTCATAAACCCTTAGCAAGACTGGCAAAGAAAAACAGAGAAAAGATGCAAGTGAAATGGGAACAGACATCACAGAGGACAAATTTGAGGTGGAGAATATCCCCAAAATGTCTGCCTCCACCCTCACCATTCACAATGTAGAGAAACAAGACTTTGAGCTTCCTGGTATGGGCAAAGTAGCTAAGAACTAGAGACATATCATTCACTAAGTGTTCTTTGGTTCTTTGTTCATCATTTTTGTGAGGAGCCACCCGCTGTGAGGTCTGTTTACAGCCTCCAACAACATGGCGGATTTCACAACCCTGCCGCGCCATTTTCTTCTTCTTCTTCTCCTTTGTTCTCCCCTTCCCACCACAACTCTGGTAAACACAGCAGCACGCATGCGCAAGGCGTGAAACTCTGCAGACCCAGCGCGAACTTTGAGCCAATCCCCTCCTTGGACGCCTGTCACCTGCGAGACTAGCCTATCACCTGTGGACACGTTCCCTTCCCTCAGTATATATTCCCATGTTCTACCCCCAATAAACGAGGCTTGATCAGAATCCTGTCTTGCCTCCATTCTTCGTGCTCTTGTCCCTGTCTCTGTGCCGTTTGCTTTGTTTCTAGATCCCCGAGCTTGGTCAGACGGGAGACGCCCTGTTGTATTGGCCTGGCCTGCAGGCGGGTCTGGGCCAATTTTGAATTGGGAAACCACAGTTACTGCCAGTGTATTTTTATGCAGTTTGTTAGAAACAGGTTTATGTAACTACTCCCTTGTGCTTTCCAAATTCTGTTATTTTTTTCAGAAAGGAGACTTTCCATTAGTTCCTACACATGATTAGCCTCATCTTTTCAGGAATGCACTCTCTCCGAAACAGTCTTTCTAGAACCCCCATGTTTTATTCATTCATGTCAAACTCCCCCACACCATTTTATTTTCTGCCAAGATATGCACGTTATTCTGGGAGTACTTTTATACTAGTCCATTGACATTACGTCAGTTAGTTCTGATCCACTTATTTTCCATGATAAAAAAATGAATCTTAGATTAAATACTGTTCATTTTCCCACAGGTTAAAATATGCCCTACCGCAAGCAGGACAGACTGCAATGATATATATTGACCATTTACCCTGGAGTGGTGGTATTTGATTTTGTAAAATACTACTAAGTATTTCCAAGGACACGAATGGCATCTTTACCCTCTGATTTTCATTTCATTTTGGGCTGTGGAAGTTGGAGAGAGGAAGAGAGAGAGAAATTGCTCCAGTGGGTTAATTATGTATAGAGAGGGTGGTCACCCCTGCCTGCCGCTGTTAGTTCCTGGGCATAAATATTCTGACTATGGAATAGATGAGCAGTATATTGGCCCCTCAAGTGGATTTAACCAACCCAGGGTCCCCTGTCAGGGAATGGCCCCTACCTCATTTTCCTTTCAGTCTCCTGAAAATATTTCACATTGGCCTCTCCCTAATAGCAACTTGAAGATACACAGGCCAGGAGGACAAAACACAAGGCACAGGAAAAGAGCAGAGAAATGTGGAGAGTCCAATAGTTGGGTTCATTTTTGTTGTAAATTAGTAAAATCAACTTGGGAGTAAGAAGGCAATTTTATCGTTTGGTCCATTTTGTTTTTCACAGAGCCACCAAGAGCCCCTCTCTAACAGAGCAGGGTGTACTGCTTTTCCTTCACCAACAAAATAGAAAATCAGACAAGGGTTACTATTAAAATTGTGCTGCTAACTGTGGTCCAGTGTTTAAGTTAGAGTTCACTGCATTGTACAGTCCTATGGTTTTGTTTTTGAAATTTTGTTCTAGCCACAAAAAATAGGCCACCTAAAATAAAAGAGGCCACCTAAAATAGCCTCTTGATTACTCAGGAATATAGTTCAGTTTGTTGAATACATTCACAATGTTGCATTACTATCACCAATATATAATACTCAAAACTTTCCTTCTCACATTTTACACCCCTTTTTTATTATATATGTGCACATCTACTCAGTTCAACGACTCTGAGGTTCAGTTTCCCCATTGAAGGTCTATAATTGGGGGTTCTACCTAATAGAGTTTGGAAGCATACTAAGGGTTCCTATATGTAAAGATTTTATGAGTTTAATAAACATTGGTGCTGGCCATTATAATTTGTGAAATGGGCCCTGTGTAAGGAGGCTATAGCTCAGAGGCAGACTGAGTCAGCCTGGCTGAGATGCCACAGGCTGCTCTGCTTCCCGTCAGGCTGCCCAGGGGGAGCTCACATGGGCTGAGAGCTGAGGAGGAGCCAGGTCCTGAGTTTTACAGAGTTTTCTGACAAGATATATCATCTCCTTTTTCAGATAAGGAAACTGGGGCACAGAGAGACTACGTAGCAGCCATAATCATGCTGGCACGGCTTTCAGTAAAAAAAAAAAGAGACGTGAAGCCAAGTTGACTGTCACTAAAACTCACACTTTTCTTATCCCAGGGAATACCCACTGTGTCACACAGCTTGTTTGAAACAGAGTAAGAAGAATAAGTAAAATAACTTCTGTAATCAAGTTTTCTAATACTGACAGGATCTATACAGAGGAAATAATCCAATTTGATGTGGTGATTACTTAGCATAAACACTTGTTTAATGTTGTTAGAGGCACAGGAAGACAATCAATAGATAGGTAAAGAATCTGTCTGCTCCTCTTTAATCCTTAATCTAAATTTCACAGAAAATGTAGAATCTGGCAACTACAATGTTTTTAGAGTAAGAAAATGTGTATCCTTCCCAGTGGAACCACTTCGATGGTGACACACATCTGCTCATTGCCTGCTGAGGTCATAGCCAGCCAGTTAGTTTGGACTAACTCTAGTACTGAAATCAAGGAAATATTCTTCTTATCTTTTTAACAAAACAAAACAAAACATGAAATACCCTTTATGAAATAAAAACGGAGAATGTTCTTAAAGCCTCTAAGAGCTAACAAGATTGTGAGACAATAATTTTTACATCATTAAGGGGACTGCTTATTTTGTTGTCATACAAATGTGGGTAAAGCTTCCATGTGCTGCTGACCAATTAGCAACCTCAGAAACGAGTGGCCTCGAGGAAGGACCCTGAGCCCCCTTTCCTCTGCTAGCACTGTAGGAGGCTCCCCACTCCTGAGCTTGGCCTGGCGCCTCCTGCTCCAGGTTCTGTACCTTCTTGGCACAGCCTGTGTAACTGGAATATTTTGACCACTCTTGACTCAAGGAATGTGAGACATTTTCCCGGTTTTGCGGATTGGTTGATGGATCTAAAAGATGTTAATGTTTTTATCTTGATCTTTATATTTTGTTGTAAATGCTATTCTTTGGTTTGTAGTTCAACTTGGAGAGATGAGCTCAAAGGCAACTGAAAACATTCGTTTCAATAGCAGAAAGTAAGCATATATTTCTATTGTTGATATCCAGATATAACTTTTCATACATGCACAGTTACTGACGAACCTACTGTCCAGTCTAATAGAGTCACATCACTACAAAATAAGCAGCCAGCCACTAAAGGGACAACCATCGCTTAAGGGTGACTTTGAGCTCACACCTCTAAGCGTTCCCTTTCTTGACATTGTGCCCTAGGACTCTTCTCCTTAGTGCAGAGGAAGATGATTGGCTAAGTTAACCACATATCTTCTCTGGTCTTATAAACCTACTTTAGCAGAATGATCACGGGTGATATACATGTAGAGGTGGTGTCAACTCACTAAAGTCAGGACTTGAAGTAAATAATCAAAATATTAATGAGTGCAATGTTTTGGAAATATATAGCCAACATATTTTTATTTTCTTTATAACAGTGTGGATGTTGGGGTAAGAAACATGAGGGCCATCTTAAAATTCTGCCTACCTCACCAAGAGAAAGGGATAATATTTGTCCATGCAAGCCTTGTACACAATTGTTCACAGCGGCATTATTATAATCACTCAAAATTGGAAACAATCCCAAATCTTTCAAGTAGTGAATGGATAAACAGAACGTGGTATGCCTATACAATGGAGTATTATTAAGCAACTGAAAGGAACAAACTATTGAAATGTGCTAAAACATGGAGGGAGTTCAGATATATTATGGTAAATTAAAGGAGACAGAAACAAATATTACATATTGTGTGATTCCAATTATATCCATCTTTCCATGTATATGAAATGTCCAGAAAAGGCAATTTCCATGAAATAAGTCAGAAGAGCATTTGCCTAGGGCTGGGCAGGAAAGCAGTTACTAACTACAAAGCAGCATGAGGAACTGTTATGGTTATGAAATACTCTAAAAGTAGATTGTGATGATGTTTGCATAAATTTACTTAAAATGAAGTGTTTGGTTGCAAAGTTGTATAAATTTACTAAAATCATTAACTTGTACATTTTAAATGGGTGAACTATGTGCTATGTAAATTATACATCAATGCAAGAGCCAGCCAAGGGGTGCTGATGCAAAATAGCAGAAATCAGTTGGTTTTTATAAAAGGTATTTATTTGGTGTAGAAGCTTACAGTTACCAGGCCATAAAGTATAAGTTACTTCCCTCTCCAAAGTCTGTTGTCATGTGTTGGAGCAAGATAACTGCCTAGGTCTGCAACAGTGCATGGTTCTGCTTCCTCTTAAGGTTTCTAGGTTCCAGCTTCTTCCAATATCAGCTATAGGCTGGTATAAGTCTCATCTCTTTCCAGGGACTCGTTCCTCTCTGGGATCAGCTGTTCTGCTCTCTCTATCAGATGAACATTTCATCTCTCTTCCCAGGGCCTCTGCAGTGTCCAAAAGAACCTTCTCTCTATCCTCAAGTATCTGCTTCTCCATGTATTTACTTCCTGGGATTCGATTCCAGCATTAAAACTCCAACTGACTCCACTTGCGTGTTCGAGTTCCTGCCCTTCAAAGGTGTTTAATGTTCAGTGTCCTATTGATATGGCCCTATCAAAGCCTCAATCATAATTTAATCAATTAGAAGTGAAACCTCTGAATCCAATACAATCTAACATTCCCAGTGGGAACACAGCAGTTCACAAACATAATCCAATATATATTTTTGGAATTTGTAAGCAATATCAAACTGTTACACTCAATAAAGCTGTTTAAATAATAAGGCCATGGGAAGCAGACTTGGCCCAATGGATAGGGCGTCCGTCTACCACATAGGGGGTCTGCGGTTCAAACCCTGGGTCTCCTTGACCCGTGTGGAGCTGGCCCAAGTGCAGTGCTAATGTGCAAGGAGCGCCATGCCATGCAGGGGTGTCCCCTGCGTAGGGGAGCCCCATGCGCAAGGAGTGCCCCCCGTAAGGAGAGCCACCCAGCACAAAAGAAAGTGCAGCCTGCCCAAGAATGGCTCCACACACACGGAGAGCTGATGCAGCAAGATGACGCAACAAAAAAAGAAACACAGGTTCTCCTGCTGCTGACAACAACAGAAGTGGACAAAGAAGAACACGCAGCAAATGGACATGGAGAACAGACAACTGGGGCAGGGTAATGTTCCTAGTCTGCAAAAAGACTGCCAAGAGTGCATTTTTAGCATAGTGAAAAAACATTTTCAAACCTATCATCAAAGGTGGAAAACATAAAAAATAATTGTCAAGGATTTGTATTGGGCCCTGGAGTACTCTTCTAGACCCTGGGACCCAGTAACTTGTACTTGCTTACTTTCTCACCCACCTACTCCCTTTGCATATTCCTTACCCTGTTGAGTAAGGAGTGCTTAATGGAACAAAAGTGATAAGTCTCTGGGTGCCTGGAGATGTCCTAAGGTAGAACAAATTTTCTTGTTTGTAGAACAGAATGAAAGGGTAGGGGCTGAATTCCTAGAAAGAAAGGATAAGAGTAGAATGATGAGGTCACCAAGGTAGACTAGAGACTGGAGTACAATCTAAGTGGAATGGAAACCCACTGGAGTGTTTGAAGTTTGAGGGCTTTAAATCATAGGTAAGTATACATATTTTTAAAATATTTATTTAGTAAGAATATATATGTATATGGTCCAAGTATAATTTGACTGCTATGTGGAGAATGGCATTGGAAAAAACAGTGGTTTTAAGGAGACCAGATAGAAAGTTATTGAAACAACCCAGGATCATAGCAGTAGAAATAGAAAGGTGAGAGCATACAGGGTATATTTGGTGGGTAGAGCTAACAGGGCTTACCCTTGTTTTACATGTTGTGAATGAGACTTTGGCTTAAGCAACTGATTTGAGGTTGGTGCCAATTACTGAGAAAAGAAATTGGGGGAGAAAATATAGGTTGTGGGGACTTGGTGAGAAAGCAGGATTAGTATTAATAATTTTTCCTACTTATTAATAGATATCAAAGATTAGAGATACTTAGCTATAAGAATTGGTATAGCGTCTTTGTTGTTACCATTGTTCTTGGTATTTTCAAGGTGTGGGAGGTAAGACCTTGGAGAGGAAAAAGGCCTGGGTCACCCTAACAAGGCAGGGAGCAGGTCAGGGCTTCTGAACTGAAATAAGTTCACAGCAGTTCAGTTAGAATCCAGGTTTCAGAGTGAAGAAGAGATGTAGGCGTTGGTTCCTCAGGTTCTTCTAGAACTGGCAAAGAGTTTACATATATATTCATACAGAAGCCAAGCCCCACTTTCTACATGTCCATATGTTTGAAGTTTAAATGAGAGAAATTGAATTGTCCCAGTTGTTGGGGAATTCAAAATAGATGGAGGGCAACAGAAATGAATAAAAATAAATGACCATGGGAAAGCAACACAGAGGTGTATGGAGTTTGGCATCTGTCCTTGCAGACTTTTATCCATTTTCCAATAGTGGTATTGTCACATAATTATAATATCATGGTCCTGTGGGCAACAGTTATGAAGCAAGGCCTCATTGTCATCTCACTTTTGAAAGAAATATATTTTGCTAAATGACATTCAGCTCTGACCACAAGAGATAGGAAGATACATTAGAGTAGGAATCTGAAATGCCGAAGTGTAGCCCTAACTCTGTGGTTAACTGCTTTTGATAAGTCACCTGCTATCTCCAGGCCCAAGCTTCCTTACCTAAGTGGCCATTGGGCTTAATATATTGTAAGGCCCCTTCCTGTTACAACAGCCTAAGAATCTGTGTTTAAGAGCGTAAAAGAGCCTGTTGTGGTTGGACGAGCATGAAAGGAGCCAAGGGCTGGTATTGGAGGCTTCCTTACTGGTCTCTTCTGACTCCGTGGCATCGTGAGATCCCAGCCGGCACAGCAGTATCTGGCTTCATTTGTCTTGGCAACAGTTTTTCCTATCAGGTTATTTTTCTCATCTGTCTTCAAGCAGGGCTTGGTCTTGTCTGGCTTAAAATTTGTTTGAGCCATAATGTTTTGTCAGTGGCTTCTTTTATTTTTGTAGATACAAAATGTCATTCTCGAGGGGAACCCTAAACAGTTTACAAGGTATGCGTGCTATTCTGTCAGGGTTTGTGTATGCCAAAGTTGATACTGAGATAGTATCATTTAGTGTCTGCATCTGAAAAGCAAGGGAGAGAAATCACAGTGACTAGAAAACTTTGACCCTGGAGACAGAAATGATGAAAGGCAAAAACAGAGTAAAGTCAACTTAGGAACACAAGTCAAAGACACAAGGAATAAATAAATAAAAATAAAATAAAAATAAAACAAAGACACAAGGAAAATCATTGGGCTTGGCATGACCAGTGAATAATCAGAATGGAGAGTTAGAGGGAGCATAAATTAAAACTAATGATTATGGCAGTTCCTGCTCTATAGAAGGAGATTAAGGACAGGGAAAGGTTTTCTTCAGAATCAAAATCCTTCACGATAAGAACTTTTGCATGTTTCTGGTATAAAGGAACTAACTAATCCTGGAGACCACATCAAAGCACTTATATTAAAGTGATCCAGTGTTAACTTCCCCTTGGGAGCAATCCCAAACATCTTCCCTTGACTATTTTTTCCCTCCCTGAGTTGTGCATTTTTTCCTAAACTTTTTATAAGACTTGTAAGAGTGATATATGGCTACCATATGAATTGGATGAAAAGTGTCATTACTGTAAATAATAATAAATGAGATAACCCCACATCTTTATGCAATAGTGTAAACATTTTATACATCAATATTTCCCCAAAGTTCACAAAGTTTGGTCAACATTAATGACCACAGATCTTCCTGTAGATAGTGTGGTGGTGTTACTTTCTATTTTGGATGAAATGAAATGTTGGAAAAAAATTCCTTTGCTTTATTCCCTCTCTTTTTTTCAATTCACTATCTTAATTTGCAGAATTAAAAGCTATCCTTTACAGTTGTGTGGAGAAAAATATGACAAGATTTTTCAAGAGAGTTTGAACCAATGTTTTAGCTGAGATGGCGTAGTGATTTGACCTTTTTTTGCGTGGGTATATCAGAGTATATAGACCAATGAGCAATATATTTACTTTCACTTTTTTAAAGGTGTTTTTCTCTTGGTGCTTGAATTGTCCCATCTATGGCTGGTGAGAGTTACTGCAAATTGGCTTCTCTGTCTCTACATGAGCTCAGTAGTCTCTGATGGTTTCCTTGCTTTCAGAGATGACAAGATGTCATGGTCTTTTCTTGTACATATCCTGCCCTAGACCTGGATTAAACCATTTCCCAATCAAGTCCTAGTTCCTTCTAAATTACCTTCTAGTGCTCATTCTTCTGCATAGTTATTGCTTCTTGTTCAGTGGACAGCTAGGAAGAAAGTATTTCTTAGAGAAAACAGATGCAAACTAAAGATCAGAAGATTTTTACTTAAATTTTTCTATTTTTCTATTTGTATTTCTTTGCACTTCCATTGAAAATCTTGGTTCCTTATAGTATTAATGTAAATATAAGTCCGCAAAAAGAGACATACATGACATACTGTAATTACCACTAACAACACTGGACCCAGAGGATGCAATTTGATTGTTTTCCCCTTTGTTCCTTTCTTTTGCGTCTCTTTCTTCTCTTGCTCTCTGTATCCTGGACTTTGGAATACAATAAAAATAGAATTTTTTTAAAAAGCCATTTGAAATAATTTTTCTAAGTATGTCTATGCCATATTTGATATATAGTTAGGTTCATTTATTTCAGTTGGATTTTACTTTTAGAATTATTTTTTTTCTTTTTGATTTATACTTGTTTTGTATATACAAATCATTTACAAAAACAAAAGTATAAAGTGAGGGGCATTCCGAGATTATAGCTACCAACATAATATTTCTCTTCCTCTTCTCTCCCTCACCCTATACTTAATTATTTTTTTATTAGTTCTACTGGGTTGATACTTTTTAACTGATTTAGAAGAACACTTTACATTTTAAAGGAATATTTTAGTGACCACATGTGCAGTTCACATTCATCCTATTGGAATTTGACATTTATTTCTCTATTCTGAGGTATTCATATTTTATACAGTTTAATCAATCATTTGCTTTTGTCTTTTGGGTTTCTAGGCTTTAGTCAAGTACACACTCCAAGATTACACATAAAGAAAACCACATTATTTTCTTTTAATGTTTTTTATTATTTTATTATTTATTTTGTCTTACTATATATTATTTATATCATTGATACAACTTGAATTACTTTGTACAACAGAGACTATAAAATTAATAATGGAAATGGGTATTTATTCTCTGCTAGTTAATCCTCTCAGAAGCCCTGTTCAGTAAGTATTGTTGAACTTAATAACCAAGAAATTGACCTACAGTTAAGTAAGTTTCCCAAGGTCCACAGTTTGTGTTAGAGATTTCAACCCAAGCCCTGTGGATCAAAAAATAAGAAGTCATTAATTTAATTTGCATGATCATATCTCTAATGAAGATGCACACTCTTCTGCAAGTTTATTGGTCAATTTTTTTCCTTAACAAAAAAATTTTATTGATACATATTAATAAAGCAGAAATCCATCCAAAGTGAACAATCAATGGTATTTGATATAATCACATATTTTTGCATTCATTATTTCAATCATTCTTAGAACACTTTCATTATTCCAATAATAATAATAATAAACAGAAAACAAATATATATGCTTATGTATTGCACATATAAGATTGTTTTTACAAAATACATATACAAATACACTAGAAAGAAGAAAAAGAATATATGGCAGGGGAGGCTTAGAGAGATTGTGTGGTGATGAGTTTTGTTTGTTCATTTTTCTTTTTTGGTCCATTACCTCTTTATGCTCCTTGTCCAATCTTCTGCTGGAGTATTAATACTTTTCTTAGTGGTTGTTAAGAAGTTTTACATACAATTTTAGGGATATTAACCCTTTTTAAAAATATGTTAAAAATATGTCCCCTTTGCAATTTATTTATTTTTGACTTTTTTTGTTACTAGAAGTTGTAAAGATACATTTAGTTCAATCTAAATCTAAACTTAAGGGCTCTGCTTTTGATGTCAAGCTTAAAGTCTTATCTCACCACAGCTTATATGCAATCATCAAAATGAATTTCTAATGCATTTCTGTGGGTTTCTATTTTTAAAATCTAATCTATACATTTCCAACAAAAATGTATTTGTGAGTGGTAAAGGGAACAATTCAACAGTATTTATTACCACAGAATGAGCCAATACCCATAGGAGTATTTATTGAATAATCAATTATTTCCTGATTTGAATGGAGGACTGTGCCATACAGTAAAATATTACGTCTACATGTGATTCTCTTTGTGGACATTCTAACTTGTTCAACAAATCTTATTATTATTGTGCCTGTACTGCTTTATAATTCTTTTTACATTCTAGTGGGGTTAATTTGCTTTCATTACATTTTTAAAAGAATCTTCTTTCCCCTTTAGTGTGAGGACAGTCCTCTCCTTTCTTGTCAGTCTGCTCGATTTCTCCACCAGCAAGCCTTTTCCAGTACCAGGTGCTTGCCCTTGCCTCCTGCAGGAAGACCTGGAGCCTCTGGGTCTCAGCCCCGCTCAGTCCAGCGCTGCCTCAGCTTCCCTGCTTAGGCTGGACTCTCAGACAAACGGGAAGTCCCTCAGTTTCTGGCCTTTCTCATTCCACTGCTGAAGTTATGACAGAAGAAAATGAATGACCTGAGAGAGAAAACCATGGCTCAAAGGGTGTTTTTCAACATTTCATTATGAATATTTTAATAAATATCCAAATATGTTTAGAAAGTGGTTAAGTTATCAAATAAAACATAAGATTCCCAGTTAAATTAGAATTTCAGATAAACACCAAATAATCTCTTCCTTAAAGAAAAGAAACAAAAACTATATCTGGCAAGTCCACCTGGGAGACATGTTTGACTTGAGGATCAACAGAAATCCTCTAATAACTTGATTGACACCTCCCTTCACCCTCCATCAACACAGGCCTTCCTTTACCTTATTGAAGAGTCAAATGTCTACCAACATGATTGATCATTATTTATTTTAAAATTCAAAATCAAAGGTTATTCTATGTGCTGTTGGTGATTGCAACAAAAATTACTTACAGATGTCAAAAGAACGGGGGCTGAAAGCAATAATGCATTTTCCTCTCCTGTCAAGACCAGGTATTGGAACAGAATCCCAGGGAAGTTAGTCTGATTCAGGACTGTCTCTGCACAGTAGAGGAGGCAAGTGTATTCTACTAATACACCGTACTGCTCCCCAAGATGTCTGCCTCCATCTGCTTACACATTTCTGAGCTCTCAGGGCTCCAGGCTTCTGTCTTGAGGAGAGGGCTGCTCCCAGCCTGCAGGAGAGGAAGTGGGTGGACCAGAGGTCAGGGCTCTTCCCCAGTCCTGCCCCAGCTCCCACCCCTGCTGTGTAAATAGTTTCCTGGCCTTCTAAGACAGATAGATCCTCAGCTCCTTTGCCCTGCCTGTGACACCAGATTGGAAGACCAGCTCTACCTGGAGTCTTTTTCCCCAGGGCTGATTTCTTTTGGGGTAGGACTTGAGTCTTCAGAGGGAGATCCCATTCTCTGGTTCCCTGTCCTTCTAAGGCCCAAGAGAGGAAGGCATGCTGTGGGCTCCAGTCCTCCTTTTAGCCTTCCTGGCTGCTGGTAAGTGGGTGGCAGAGATGCTTATCAATTGTTTTTTTGTTTGTTTGTTTTGTTTTGTTTTAATGGGAGGCTACACCCAGGAATTATTATTACCTCTTCCTTATTACTTTTTGGTGTTTCCTTTGCAGCCAGTCAGACAGCTTCCAACTTGGAATGGAGCGGGAGGTCTGTCACCAAGCAGGCTGGGAAATTAGCCATATTCTCTTGTGATATAGTGAAACAAAACACCAACTACATCCACTGGTACCAACACCAAGAGGGGAAGGCCCCCAAACGAATTCTCTACTACTCTTTTCTGTCCTCAAAGTTTTCGGTAGATTCAGAAACCAATCAAGCGAAATATCATGCTTATGAAAGTACAAGGAGAAGCTGCTTACTTACAGTTCAAAATCTGGAGAAAAGTGATTCTGGCGTGTATTATTGTGCAGCCTGGGACATGCACAGTGATTCAGACTTCCCCTATCCTATGCTAAAAACCATGCTTGTGACTGCCAAGAGCAGCCTGTACCACAAGAGACCAGCTCTTGTCTCCTTACTTCCTGGTCCTGACTTCTTTACTCTGAAAGTGAAAAGCCCTGAGCTCAAAACCTAACCTCCACCTTTCCATCCCACCGCGTTGTGAGCAGCGGCAGCCTGCACCCCACACCCCTGTAGACCAAGGTAAAATCTCCAGGCCTTTCTGGAGCCAGCTGCCTGACGTCCTAGTTCTCTCGGCTCTCCTAGGGGCTGGTGAAGTCCTGTTCAGTCTGCTTCCTAGGACAAACAAGGTCACGTTGGGTTGGTCTAAGGAGAGATATTTGGAGAGCCTTATTGGTAGGCTGGTAGTGGTGAATCATTTATCCAATCATTACCTAGAGATTATGGATGGGAATATACTTATTCATTCCTCAGAAGTGTAAGAAATAATGGAATGAATCTTTTGAATTTCATGAAGTCCTCAAGCTAATGTGCTTGGAAAATCTCATGTTTCCCCATGATAACCAACTGAGGTGCTTTTGGCATGAATGGAAATGGAGAAAAGAGCGTTTGTAAAAGACATGCCAAACATTGTCTTCTACTTATATCTTCTTTTGCTATTATTTATTTATTTTCTTTCTTTCTCAAGCTGCTTTAGATTACATAGATGTTACTTATATCTTCTTTTGAGGGAATCTATTGTAGCCCACAGCCAAAGCAGTTCTGTTTAAAACCAGTAACTGTCCTGCCATGCCTATCCCCCAACATAGCCACAGCCAAGGCATAAGTGGACTGAAGATATGAGATTATTATTTTATCTCAATAATTAAAACTGAGACTGTTGAGTGAATAATCAGATAATGAATAGTACATATTTGAATAAAAAGTTAATTTGAATCGAGATAGTATGCGTTTGACCTGAATAGAAAATGCCACGTGGCTGCCATATGGACAGATCCCTTGTATAATGACAGAAAATATATCAAGATACAGAGGAGATGGAAAAGGGAGACATCTGTTATTTGGGGGAGACTTCATGACCAACACGAGAAAATAGATTGGTAGAAATTTTAAATCTGATATTTTAATGAGTTCTGGCTGGTATACAAAAATTCAGTTGATTTTGTGAGTGTATGTGTATCATTTTACCTGGCAATTTTGCTCAATTCTAAAATTGATTGTAATTTAATTGACTGCATTAAGGGCAGTTAGCTTTTCCTTTATTAGCCTTCTACCTTTTATTCACTTTTATATTCTTAATGCATAGGTTGAAACATTCCATATTATATTTAATAAAAGCCAAGAGAAATGGCATCATTGACTTGGTTCCATCTTAACCAGAAAGTCTCAAGCATTTTTTCCTTAAAGCTTTAATATATCAAATCTTTTTGCGCATGTGAATGGCCTCCTTTGTTATTTATTCAACTTAAATAAGTGAGCAATAGCAACCAACAGAGGGAAATAATTTTAGGAATCAAAGAAATAAAATAAAGCTTATAAAAATAATAAAAGATATTTTAATGAACAATAATCCTTAGGTGAGGAACACAGAGTGAGGGCTTTCTGAATTAATAGGTATAAATAAATAGCTACAAATATGTAGCTGTGGTAGCTGAAATATTAAAAGATTTAAGAAGACATCCCATGCAGGTGGTATCATTATGGAGACTTGGGAAAAATCTGCTGGGAAGGAGCAAATAGCCTCATTTCCTGTTTTGTGAGACCAATGCCTTATAATCATATCCTTTACTTTTAAAGAAGTTTCATGTCTTTTTAAAACTGTGTCTGATAGCATTTTTCAATCAGTCATTTTAGTATTCTGTTATCACCTAAGCAAACTCAGGAACCAAAGAGGAAGTGGAATTGACACAGCGATGACCACATAGATTTTGGGTGAGTAAGCAGGAAACTGTAGGAGAAAGAGATGACCCTGTAAAGGCAGGTATGTGACCACAAGAGTTTTGCAGGGAGTCATGTCTCATTTCATTACTGAAAAACACTCAAACAATGAAAAGATTGACTAAAGGGAGAATAGAGTTTGTAACTTTAACAGAATCTATAACTATTGAAAAGACTCTAAATTTTTTATACATTTGAAACAACTCTTAGAAATTGAAATGGGAAAAATGATTTCATTGTAAGGTTATTTATATATAAAGAATACCCTTATCAAGTAATGTGCAGAAATTATACAAAGAGAAGTACACAATGTATAGAAAGATATAACTAGAGCCCTTGAATAAAAGCCACAATACCATGTTTTAAGGATGGAGATTGAATATCGGAAGGAGTAATTGCTTCCTATTTTTACGACATATTTAGTCAATTAATTGCTGTTTCAATTAACATCTCCACTTAGGGGAGGAGGCAAGGTGCTGTTATTGCTATTACAAGTCCTGTTACTATTTGATGAAAACTTATTCTCTTAATAGAGCTTAGGAAGTGGAAGATCATGAATCAAAAAAGAAAAAAATTCTTTCCTTCCAAAATAATCTTTAATGCTTTAATGTAACTTATTTATTTATTTTTAAATTTCAAAAAAGATATTTAGATTACATAAATGTTACATTACAAATATAGGGGATTCCCGTATGTGCCATGTGCATACTACCCACATTTACTCACATTAACCACATCCATCATTATTATGTTACATTCATTGCAACTGATGAGCAAATTTTGGAGCATTGTCGCTGAGAATGGATTATAGTTTACTTTGTAGTTTATACTCTCTCCCACACAATTCTATAGGTTATGCCAAGATATATAATGACCTGTTTCTGTCATTGCAATATCATTCAGGACAATCCCGAAGTCCCCCAAAAAAACCATATATTACACCTGTTTTCCCTCTCCCTGACCTCATATCCTCTAGTGGCCACTGCCTCCACATCAATGGTATAATT
This sequence comes from Dasypus novemcinctus, assembly GCF_030445035.2. Classification (NCBI taxonomy): domain Eukaryota; kingdom Metazoa; phylum Chordata; class Mammalia; order Cingulata; family Dasypodidae; genus Dasypus; species Dasypus novemcinctus. Next base: position 20,388,488 of record NC_080677.1, read on the forward strand.
TCTTCCATTAATAGAATCACAGTAAGTTAGTAGACTACCAGTAAATCCACTCTAGTCCATAGTTCATTCCCCAATCCTAAGGATTCTGGGATGGTGATGCCCACTCCACCTCTACCTGAGAGGGGGCTTCAGTCCCATACGACCAATGGTTGGGACTCTTTTGCTTGGTTCCTTGGTATGGTGGTTGTTCATCATCACCTCCTCGTTAGTTGCCCTGGGTGAGTCCAATGAACTGAGAAGTAGGTATTGCAACTCCGTTGAGGCTCAGTACCCAGCTAGTACATGGGCAGCTCAAAGAATCAAGTGTCTTGGATGTATAGCTACCAACTCCAGCACCAAATAAAAGTTCATATAGAAGGGACAAAAAACCATGTGTAGGGAAACTACAACTGAGTCCAACTCTTTCACGCTGAGGAGCACAAACTCCAACGTAGAGCCAGTGGCAAGGGACCCAACTCCTGAGCTTTCTTCCCTGACCATAGTGCCTGGGTGTCTCCAGAGTCCTCAGGAGCCCACTATTTGGGGTAGTGTCGAATTTGGCAGTCAATGAGATCTTGCTGAGATGTGCACAAGTGTCACCTCTGGAATGACCTCCCAAATCACTTTAAAGTCTCTTAAACATATAAACTTATTTGTTTCTACCTTTTCCCCCTTTTGGTCAAGGTCTTTTTCCAGTTGCATTGCTAGTTGATGCTGTGGGAAAGTTATTACATTTATGTATGAGTTTGGTAGAGAGAGGTCATATTTGAGCAACAAGGAGGCTCTCAGGAAGTAACTCTTAGGCACCTTATAATATTAGGCTAAGTTTCAATTTCAAGAATAAAGTTTCATAAGCACAGTCATCAATATCAAGGGGGGACCATCCTCCTTCACTAGCCTTTGCCTCAGTACTTGGTGGATTCTTTCTGTTCCATAAAGAATGTGGCAGAGCTTCCCAGGATGGGAATTCAATATTCTTTCAGTTATTGTGTGAATCTCCACCCACTGTGACAATGCCCCATGAACTTTTGAACAATTTATATGTCTTATATGTATGCCCAGGTGATCCTTCTCCCTTGTATCTCCCATCACTGACACTCGACACAGATAATCGTCCCCTACCACAGTTGTAACCCTCCTGTGATCCAAAATGTCTTCAAATTGAAACCAATAAAATTGCAAAATACAATTATTAAGAAAATGAAATAATGGTGATACTTTAAGAATAAGAAATAAAACACAAATATGTAAAATTTTTAAAAAATTAATATAATTTGGGATAATAAAAATTAATGAAAAATATTAAAATTTTTTTGACATTTTGCCTTTCATCATTGTAAGATCTGTTGTCCTATATGTACAGTGACATTTTCTTTCATTTATTTCCCCAGTGTCTTTCTTTCTTCATTTTGTTTTCAGTGTAGTTTTAAGTCACAGCAAAGTCACATACTCCTTCCCCTATTAATAACATTTTATATGTGAATTGAACTTTTGTTACAATTAATGTACAAATATTGAAACATAGCTACCAACCATGATGAATTATTTATATTATAGTTTACATTTTGGACCAAACACTTTTATAAATTTTGATAAAACTTATCATGGGCTGTATCCATCAACATAAGGTCCTCAAGATTCATGCACGTTATCCTGTATGTTAATACTGTATTCTTTTTTTATTGCTAAGTAATATTCCATTGTATGTATATACCACAATTTATCCATTCATCTGTTGAAGGGCATTTGGTTTCATTTGAAATTTTGGCAATTGTAAATAATGCCACTATGAACATTTGTGTGCATATATTTGTTTCTGTCCTTGCTTTTGAGTCTTCTGTGTATATACCCAGTAGTGGAATTGCTGGATCATTTGGCAGTTCTATAATTAGCTTTCGGAGGAACTGCTATACTGTCCTCCACAATGTCTGCCCCATTCTGCATTCCCACCAGCAGTGGATAGGGGTTCCCATTCTTCCACATCTTCTCCAACACTTGTAGTCCTCTGTTGTTGTTTTTTAAATTTTTATTGTCTTTTTTTTTAAAGATACATAGATTACACAAAAGATGTCATTAAAAAGTATAAGAGGTTCCCATATACCCCACTACCCACCCATTCCCAATCCTCCCATATCAACAACCTCTTTCATTGCATTTGATGAATACATTTTAGAGCACTGCTACTGTTCAAATCTGCTGTCATATGCTTCCAGTGTTTTCTTAATTTCCTGGATTGTGCCATTTATCACCATCACATCCATTATCTTTTATGTATCTTTACAATTTCTTTACAATTGCTCTCCAAGTGTTTCCTTAATATCCTTAATTTCTTCCTTCTCTTCATTAAGTTGGTCCATGGTATTTGTTTGGAGAGCTTTGATTACTTGCTCGATGTTCTGCTCCATTTCCTAGTTTTTAATTTGTTCATTGGACTGGTCCATGAGTGTAAGATGATATTTAATTGTGGTTTTGATTTGCATTTCCCTAATAGCTAGTGATGTGGTACATTTTCTCATGTGCTTTATATCCATTTGTATTTCTTCTTTGGAGAAATGTTTATTCAAATCACTAGCCCAAATTTAAATTGATTGTCTTTTTATTTTTGAGGTGTAGGATTTTTTAAAATATTTGCTTGATATTAGGCCCCTATCAGGTATATGATTACTAAATATTTTCTCCCATTAAGTAGGCTGCCTTTTCACTTTCTGGACAAACTCCTTTGAGGAGCAAAAGTTTTTAACTTTGAGGAGGTCCCATTTATCTATTTTTTATTTCACTGCTTGTTCTTTGGGTGCAAAATTTATGAAACATTTTCCTATTAGAAGATTCTATAGATTCTTCCCTACATTGTCTTTTTGGGTCTTTATGGTCTTGGCTCGTATATTTAGAACTTTGTTCAATCGTGATTTAATTTTTTTACAAGGTGTGAGACAGTGTTCCTCTTTTTATAGATACCCAGTTTTCCAAGCAACATTTGTTGAAGGGGCCATTCTCTTTCATTTGAATTGATTTGGTAGCCTTGTCAAAATTGAGTTGACTGCTTATGTGAGGGTATATATCTAAACTCTCAATTTGGTTCCATTGGTAAGTATGTATAATCTTGTGCCAATATCATGCAATTTTAAACACTGTAGCTTTGTAGTATGTTTTAAAGTCAGGTAGTGTGCTTCCTATGATTTCATTTTTCTTTTTCAATATATCCTTGGCTATTCATGGCCTCTTGCTCTTCCAGGCAAATCTCATAGTTGGTTTTTCTAATTCAGTAAAAAATGCTCTGGTGATTTTAATTGTGACTGTGTTAAGTCTATGTATCAGTTTGTTTAGGATAGTCATCTTAATGATACGTAGTCTTCTTATCCATGAACAGGGAATATTCTTCCATTTATTTAAGTTTTTTCAATTTCCTTTAACAATATTGTTTAGTGTTCTGCATAGAAGTCATTTATATCTTCAGTTAAATTTATCCCTAGGTATTTGATTCTTTTAGTTGCTATTGTATATGGAATTTTTTTCTTGATTTCCTCCTCAGAATGCTCACTATTGGTTTACAGAAATACTGATTTTTGCACATTGATCCAATAACCTGCATCTTTATTGATCTCATTTATAAGTTCTAGGGAAGTGGGCATGGCTCAACTGCTAGAGCATCCACCTACCATATGGGAGGGTCCCAGGTTCGAGACCCAGGGCCTCCTGACCTATGTGGTGAGCTGGCCCATATGCAGAGCTGCCGTACACAAGAAGTACTGTGCCACGCAGGGGTGATCCTGCGTGGGGTACCCCTCATGCAAAAAGTGGGCCCTGCAAGGAGAGCTGACCTGAGTGAAAAAAGCGCAGCCCACCCAGGAGTGGCACCGCACACACAGAGAGCTGATGCAACAAGATGACACAACAAAAAAGAGATGCAGTTTCCCAGTCTCACTGAGGGTCCAAGCGGACACAGAAGAACATACAACGAATGGACACAGAGAGCAGACAGCGACGGGGGGGAAGAGGTGGTGGGAAAGGGAGAGAAAAAAATAAATATTAAAAAAATGTTATACAAGCTTTGTTGTAGGTTTTTCAGGGCTTTGTATGTAAGGATCATGTTGTCTACAAAGAGTGAAATTTTAACTTTTACCTTTCCAGTTTGGATAACTTTTGTATGGTCTTCTTCTCTAAGTGCTTGAGCAAGTACTTCTAACACAATGTTAATAGGAGCACTAAAAATGGGCATCCTTGTCTTTTTCCCAATCTTAGAGCTAAAGCTTGTAGGATTTCTCCATTGAATATAATGTTAGCTGTGGTTTTTCATATATACCCTTTATAATGTTGAGACTGTTTCCTTCTTTTCCTATCTTTTATGTGTTTTTATCAGGAAAGGGTGTTGTGTTTTGTCAATTGCTTTTTCTGCATCTATAGAGATGATCGTTTGATTTTTTTTTCTTGCAGTCTGCTTATGTGGTATATTATATTGATTGATTACTTATATTGAACCATCCTTTCATACCAGGGATGAAATCCACTCCGTCATAGTGTACAATTCATTTGTTGTGTTGTTGAATATGATTAGCAACTGTTTTGGCTTTTTTTTTGAGGATTTTAGCACCTAAGTTCATTAGAGAGATTGCCTATAGTTTTCCTTTCTTGTGGTGTCTTTGTTTGGCTTTGGGATTAAGGTGATGCTGGCATCATAAAATGAGATATGCAATGTTCCCTCCACTTATATTTTTGGAAGAGTTTAAGCAGGATAGTGTTTTTCATTCCAGAATGGTTGGCAGAATTCACCTGTGAAGCCATTTGGTCCTGGGTTTTTCTTAGTTGGAAGGTTTTTGATGACTAATTCTATGTCATTACTTGTGTTTAGTCTGTTGAGATCATCAGTTTCTTCTTTGTCAGTGTAGGCTGCTAGTGTGTTTCTGGGAATGTGTCCATTTATTCTAAATGACCCATCTTGTTGGCATATAATTTTTCAAAGTATACTCTTAGGATATTCTTTATTTCTATGGGGTCAATGGTGATATCTCCTTCTTCATTTCTTATTTTATATACTTGCATTTTCTTTCTTTTTTTCTTTGTTAGTTTAGCTATAGGTTTGTCAATTTTATTGATCTTCTCATAGAACCAGCTTTTGGTTTTGTTCATTTTTTCTAGTACTTTATTATTTTCAATTTCCTTAATTCTACTCTAATCTTTGTTATTTCCTTCTTTCCATTTCCTTTCGGGATTAGTTAGTTGTTCTTTGTCTATTCCTCCATGTGTGCGTTTAGCTCTTTTGTCAGAGTCGCAGACCTGAAGGCTATCGGGAATGAAAGACAAAGAGAGATTGGGATCAGGGAATCTGAGAGCATTGACGCCTCAAGCTCATCAGACAAGTTTATTAATTTCAGGAACTTCCTTTTATACCCCTTCCAAGCATGAAAGCAGGCAATTATTCCTAGTTAGTCATTACCATTACATCAACCCATTCCAGTAAGAGTGGATACACATCTAATGTACCTAACCTACATGATTACACCTCTAAGTACAAAATCACTGTGTTCTTTAACACTATTCTATAAACAAGCCTATAAATCTTGTTGCTCACTTTGCCTTGTTCCACCTGAACACACACATCTCCTTGCTGGCTTTGTGATCTGCACATAAAGCCATGATGACAGTATGTCACAGTGGTCAAGGAAGTAACTTGCTTAATGGAAACAATGTGCCTTTGTGTCCCACATCTTTGATTTTAGCTCTTTCTTCTTTTTTAATATAGGCATTTATGGTTATGAATTTTCCTTTAGTACAGCTTTTGCTGCATCCCATAGATTTTGATACATTGTGTTTTCATTTTCATTCATTTCAAGTTAATTACTGATTTCTTTTGCAATTTTGTCCTCGACCCATTGCTTGTCCAAGAGCTGTTGTTCAATCTCCATATCTTTGTGCTGAATCTGGTTCTCTGCCCCTTACTGATTTCCAGCATCATTCCAGTGTGGTCAGAGAAATTACTTTGTATAATTTCAATCTTCCTGAATTCATTAAGAGTTATTTTGTGGCCTAGCATGTGGTCTATCTTGGAGAATGATCCATGTGCACTTGTGAAGAATGTGTCTCTTGCTGTACATGGGTATAATGTTCTGTTTATGTCTATTAGATCCAGATCCTCTAATGTATTATTCAAAGGCTTTGTTCTTTATTGAGTCTCTATCAAGATGTTCTGTCCAATGATGATAATGGTGTATTAAAATCCCTCACTATTTTTTAAAGGCATCTATTTCTCCACTTAGTTTTTCCAGTGTTTGCCTCATGTATTTTGAGGTGCCCTGGTTAGGTGCATCAATGTTTATGATTGTTCTTTCTTCTAGAAAGATTACCCCCTTTATTAATATATAGTGTCCATCATTGTCTCTTACAATAGCTTTGTTTTTAAAGCCTATTTTGTCCAATATTAATATAGATACTCCTGCCCTTTTTTGGTTATTGCTTGCTTGCAAGATCATTTTCCAACCATTCACTTTCAGCCTTCTTGCATCCCTGGATCTAAGGTGGGTTTCTTGTAGAGAGCATATAGATGAGTCATATTTCCTTGTCCATCACGCCAATCTGTGTCTCTTGACTGGTAAGTTTAATCCATTAATATTCAATTATATTACTGTAAAGTAATTACTTCCATTAGCCATGATCCCTTTAGGTTAATGTATGCCATATGTTGTTTTTCTTTCTCTTCTTATCTTTTCAGTTGTTCTTACGCTCTCTTCAACCTCTCTTTCTACTGTTTTTCCTTTTGACCTGCAGAACTCCTTTATTTTTTAAAATATATTTTTATTTATTTTTAAAAAGTACATAGATCACACAAAATGTTTCATTAAAAAAATATTCAAGGTTCCCATATGCCCCACTCCCCACGCTCCCCACTTTACCTACACCAACAACTTCTTTCATTAGTATGGTACATTCATTGCATTTGATGAATACATTTTGGAGCAGTGCTACACAGCATGGATTATACTTCACATTGTAGTTTGCACTCTCTCCCAGTCCATTCAGTGGATTATGGCAGGATATATAATGTCCTGCATCTGTCCCTGCAATATCATTCATGACAACTCTAAATCCTGAAAATACTCCCATATCATACCTCCTTTACCCTCTTCTTGCCTTCAGCAACCTCCATGGCCACTGTGTCCACACCAATGATAAATTTCTTCCATTGCTAGAGGTACAATAATTCTATAGCAGAATACCAGTAAGTCCACCCTAATCCATATTTTATTTCTCCATCCTGAGGACTTTGGGATAATGATACCCACTCCATCTCTCATTTGAGAGGGGGATTTGATCCCACAGGGCTGGTAGGTGGGACTCTCATGCACACAGCTGTAGACTCTGTCAGATCCTTGGTGTAGTGGTTGTCCATCCTCATCTCCCTGTCAGATGAAGTAAGTACAGCAAAATATAGAGTAGGTGCTACAACACTGCTGAGGCTCAGGACCCAACTGGCACATGGAAAGCCCAGAGATCAAGTCTCCTGTGCATACACCAACCCCAGGACCAACCACAGGTTCAATACAAGGGACAAAAGAGGCATGTGTAGAGAAGTCTCATCTGAGTCCAACTCCATCACACTCAGGGGCACAAATTCCAAAGTAGGGCCTTCTGGCAATGCACCAAACTCTGGAGCCACCTGCCATGACTGTATGACCTAGGTGTCTCTGTAACCCCAGAAGGAGCACTACCTGGAGTTGTATATACTTTGGCTGTCTCTGATATCCTGCTGAGACATGCATAAGTGTGATCTCCTCCTGAGTCATTTTGAAGTCCCTTAGCCATATAAACTTATTTGTCTTTACCATTTCCCCCATTTTATTCAAGGTCTTTTTCTAGTTGCCTCATCAGCCAGGTCTTGGTGGTAATGCCTCAGAGCCAGGGAGGCTCATTCCTGGGAGTCATGTCCCACACTAGGGAGAAGGTAATGCATTTACATGCTGAATTTGGCTTAGAGAGTGGTCACATTTGAGCAACATGGAGTTTCTTAGGAGGTAACTCTTAGTCACCCTGCAACACTAGGCCAAGTTGAAATTTCAAGTGGAACAGGTTCAGAAGCATAGTCATCAGTATCAAGGGCCCATCCTTCTTCACTGGTCATTGGCCTTGCACTTGGGGGATTGTTGCTATTCCACTTGGGAATGCAGCAGAGCTCCCAAGGATGAGAATCCAGCACTCCCTCAGTTGTCATGTGAATCTCTACCCACTGTGTTAATACCCAAGGAACACCCAAACATACCTATATACCCTATATGCATGTCATGGCAAACTAGCTCCCTTGCATCTCCCATGGAAGACACCCCACACCAATGCTTTTCCCCTACATAGCTGAAACCTTCTAGGATCCAAAACTTCTTCAAAATGAAGCCTAATATAATGCCAAATTCAAGTAATAGTAAGATGAAGTAATAGTGATAAAGTAAGTTATTTGAAATAAAATACATAATAAATTAGAAAAACTAAAATAAAGTATAAAAATTGGAGTATTAAAAATGAAAAATAGTATTAAAATTTTTTTTTTTTATCTTTTGCCTTTCATCTTTGTAGTAGGTGTTGTCCTGTATGTACAATGGCAAGGCAATCTCTTCCATTTCTTCTAAGTGTTTTACATCTTTTTTATTTTTCATTCTGTCTTCAAAGAAGTTTTAGGTTACAGTAAAGTCACAAACAGAATATAGGGGACTCCCATACACCCAACATCCTCCTCACTTCTCTGCTTCCCCAACAATGATCTTTTACATGTGGATGTTACATTTGTTACAACTGATGTTCAAATATTTAAACATAGCTACTATGATCAGTAGTTTACATTATGGTTTACATTTTAGACTGTACACTTTCTAAAATTCTGACAAGATAAGCACTTACACACTCCCTAGAAGCTTGCCCCAGGTGTACCCTGTGCCAAATGCCACATATCCAACACCCTAGAATTCCCTTTAGTATTTCTTGAAGTGCAGGTTCCTTATTGACATAGTCTCTTATTTTCTGTTTATTTGTGAATATTTTGAATTCTCCCTCATCTTTGAATGCCAGTTTTGCTGAATAGGGAATTTTAGCTGGAAGTTTTTCTTTTCACACCTTAACTACATTATACCACTGTCTTCTTGCCTCCATGATTTCAGATGAGAAATTGGCACTTAATCTTACTGAGCTTCCCTTATAAGAGGGATGGTTCTCTTTTTTCTTGTGCTTTCAGTATTTTCTCTTTGTCTTGAACATTGGGCAATTTGACAAGTATATGTCTTGGAGTTGGCCTGTTAGAATTTATACTGTTTGGGGTGTGCTGTGCTTCCTGGACGTGTATGTCCATGTCCTTTAATAGGGTTGAGAAATTTTCAGCCATTTATTTCTACCAACACACATTTTATTCCCTTCCCTTTTCTTCTCCATCTGGGATGCCTCTAATGCATATGTTTGTTCATTTTATATTGTCATTGAAATCCCTGAATCTCTGCTGGATTTTTCTATCTTTTTATCTATGTTTTCTATTATATGTTTGATTTCAGCTGTACTGCCTTCCACATCACTCGTTCTTTCCTCTGCATGTTGAAAACTGCTTTATGTCCTTCCAGTGTATTTTTGATTTCTTATATTGTGCCAACACATCACCATCATGTCCATTATCTTTTTATGTATGTTTACAGTTTCTTTAGTGTGTTCTCCCAGTGTCTTCTTAACATATCCTTAATCTCATCCTTAAGTTGATTCATGATATTTGTTTGGACATCTCTCATTAGTTGTCCCATGTTCTGAATCTTCACCTGAATTTTAACTGGCTCATTGGAATGGGCCATGTATCCTGTTTCTCAGTATGGGTTCTAATTTTTTTATAGTGTCTGCACATCAGTTTGTCTTGATGGGTTTATTCAGTTCATTAGCTTCTTTTTCTTTTCTAGAGTTTTATTTTGTTGTTTTGTGCATGTGGTAAGTTTTCACTTTGATACATCATACTTCTTATTCTACTTCCTTGCTGTTGTCTATGTTCCCTTGGAAAAAAAATTAGGGCCTGAGAAAGGAAAGAGGTAAGAAGAGAAAAAGGATAATAGCAGGAATAATAGTGACAGGTAGAAGAGGAACCATATGAGACCTGGGAACATGAATAATTACCTCAAGTAAGAAGTGTGGAAGAATAAGAATAAAAAAGTGGAGTACAAACAATGAAATGAGAGACAGAGAAAAATATATAGAATGAATTTAAAGGCCAGAATGATGAGAAAAGAGGGAAAGAGAAATGAAAAGATAAAAAGAAAAAAGTAAAAAAAAGAGAAAAAACAGAAAAAAGGCAAAATAAGAACAATAAAAATTGAAGACCAAACAAAAAGGGGTGTAATGTAAGAACAACAACAGAAAGCAGAAGATAGAAAGATGAAGGAAGGAAAAGAAATAGCATATGTAGACAAAATTGGTAAAGGAAAAAAAGGGAAACCAAGGAAGGGGAAAAACAACAAAGAAGAAATAAAACAGCAACAACTAAGTTTTAAAAAGGGGGTTGGGAAGAAAGGATGAAAAAAGAAAAAAGGAAAACAAAGAAAGAAGCAACTAACAAAAACCTTGGAAAAACAGCCTTCCTTCTTAGGCCTCTAATGAGCTTCTCAGGCTGTTGGTGTTCATCAATCAATTACCCTGCAGCATGCCCTTTGAGGGTTTTGAACCAGGTTTCAACAAGTAAATAAAGTTAAATATTTAAAAAGGAAACTTTTTTTAAAGAAAAATAAGAGATCCATGGAAAGCTAATACTAAAGGAATGTCTATAAGTTTCCTGTCCTAGAGTATCAGCTGGATGTCTGATAATCTGGTAGATCACTTCTCTAAGAAGAGCTGGGAATCAAACCAGGGACCTTATGTATTCAAGACAGAAATTCCTCCACTGAACTAAACTTTCTCCTTAGGTCATTTGCCTTTCAGAAAGCTATCCCCCAACTTTCTCTTAGGCAGGTTAGAATCTTTGCAGTTGCCCAGGGGCCTGCTAATTAGGCATCGTTTGTCCCTGCCTCCTTTCTATTCAAATTACTTTCTCTCCCAAGACAGCTGGGCTTGACAGTCTATGTGAGCAGATCCCTCCTCCCCTCTCCTGGTCATGTCGAGGTCCCTTCTGAGATTCAAAGGGGACCCTGGTGACCAAATTCACTACAAAGAAACCACTCTCGACCCTCTACCATGACCCCTCATCCTTCCAGGGTACCCTGCAACTCCTACCTTCTGGTTTATTGGACTTACCCCAGCCAGCTAACAGGGAGGTGAAGATGGTCAACCACCACACCAGGGCATAAAGAGTGCCTACAACTGAAAGCAGAGGAATTGCATCCATCTTCGACGTGGAATCTAAGCCCCTCTTGATCTAGAAGTGGAGTGGACATCACCATCCCAGGGTCCACAGAATGGTGGAAAAAAATATGGACTAGAGTGGATTTACTGATATTCTACTGTAAAACTATTGTGAAGAATAATAGAAAAAATTTTAGCATCGAATTGGAGAAAGTGGCCACAGTAGTTGCTGAGGGCAGGGAGAGGGTAGAAGAGATGCAATGTGGGGGCATTTTTGGGATTTTGAGTTGTCCTTAATGATATTGCAGGGTCACATGCTGGACATTATATATCCTGCCATTACCCACGGAATGTACTGGGGGAGAATGTGAACTACAGGGTAAACTATTATCTATGTAGTGCAGCAGTGCCCCAAAATTTGTTCACCGAGTATGATGAGTGTGCCGCAATGATGAGGGAGGTTGTTGGTGTGGGAAGAGTGGGGTGGGAGATGGGGAGTATACAGGAACCTCTTATATTTCTTAGTGTAACATTTTTTTTGTGATGTATATATCTTCAAAAAAACACAATTTACAAAAATGATGTGGTGGGGGGTGGGGAGCGAGTTATATGGGAACCCCTTAATATTTCTTGTTTTTTATGTTTTTTATTATTTTTAATTTTTATTTATTTATTTTTAAAAGAGTTATTTATTTATTTATTTCACTCCCCTCCCCCCCTCCTGGTTGTCTGTTCTCTGTGTCTATTTGCTTAGTCTTCTTCTTTGTCCACTTCTGTTGTTGTCAGCAGCATGGGAATCTGTGTTTCTTTTTGTCACGTCATCTTGTTGTGTCAGCTCTCTGTGTGTGCGTCGTCATTCCTGGGCAGGCTGCACTTTCTTTCGCACCGGGCAGCTCTCCTTACAGGGCGCGCTCCTTGAACGTGGGGCTCCCCTACACAAGGGACACCCCTGCGTGGCAGGCACTCCTTGTGTGCATCAGCCCTGCACATGGGCCAGCTCCACAAGGGTCAAGGAGGCCCGGGGTTTGAACCATGGACCTCCCATGTGGTAGACAGATGCCCTAACCACTGGACCAACTCTTCTTCCCCTTTATGTTTCTTAGTATAACATTCCTTGTGATCTATTAACTTTAATTTTAAAATTTTTTTTAAAACTCATGCTTTTCTTTTTTTTAATGTAAATGTATTTTTATTTCCTTTAAAAAAAAAAGATAAATAAATCACACAAAACGTTATGTTAAAAAACATAAGAGGAGCGACAACCAGCAAGATGGCCACAGAGTAAGGAGCTCCTAGAGTCAGCTCCTGCTACAGGGCAGTTAGCAAACACCCAGAGCTCTCTGGAGCTGGCTGAATCACCTGTTTGAGGGCTCCAAGGGACCAGAATAGCATTCTGCAACATCCTTGGGAGAGTGGAAGGAGGAGACGGGCCATCTGCAGAGAAGACTTGTAAGTAGAGTGCTCCACACTGTGCAGGCCGGTGTCCATCCTTCACTGGAGGCACAAGCTGCCTTGGGAGCTGTTCCGTGGCTGAAATCGAAACTCCTCCTCCCCAAAATGGGGGAGGAAGAGACGGTTGGGCACCAATTTCAGCTATTGATGAGTAAATTCAGTGGGCTACAATATAATCCTGAGAACAGCTAAAGTTTGAGCCTGTCTAAGTCAGAAAGAGGCCAGGAACCGCCATCTTAACTCTGCCCCTGGCAAGAGGGGAAGCAGGACAGAATGAGAATCCCAGTGCTGGTGAGGACGAGCTTCTTCCCATCCAGATCATATTGCAGGTCTAGCCTGGGCCTCAGTGCCACCACCAGCAGGGAGGAAGCTATGGGGACCTGCGTCAGCCTCTCTGGGAAATTACCAGCCAAGCCACGGAGGCTGGTGATTATCCTACTCTCTGGTGGCACAAGCCACCCCAGGAGCTGTTCTGTGACAGGAATTGGAAGCTCCATTTCCCAGAAACAGGGAAGGAGGAGACAGTTGGCTGCCAATTTTGACTACTGATTGGTACACTTGACTGGCTAAGGGATAACCCTGGGGACAGAGAAGTGGGAACCAGTCCAAGTCAGAAAGAGGCCAGTAGCCACCATCCATTTTCTTTCATACAGATCAGCCTGCAGCCTGTCTAGGCTTCAGTCCTGCCTCTGGTGGGGAGGAGGCTGAGGAGCCCTGCACCAACCTATATAGGTAACTACAGGTAACTTTGGCTGCCATAGACTGAAAATCAAAAGTCTACCAGGGCAACTGTGGTCATCTTGGACCTGCAATGCACAGATAGCTGCCCATACTTGCAGTTGCATCCCTGTCCCAGGCAGGGGAGAAAGGGATGTGAAGCTTCATCAGTCTCTCTGGGCAACTACAATCTAGGTCTGCACGTGAATTATTCCACATAGCTGTGACTCTGTCCCTATCCCTGGCAAAGAAGAAAGTTAGAAGAAGTGTCATTGGTCCTTGGTGCAATGAGGGCAGCTTGAGCCTCCACAGCTTACAGCACCAACTACATGCTTGGCTCCTACTGCACAACCAGCAAGGGAGAAATGATAGGAAACCCTAAACTAAAGAGAAAAACTGCACCCAGAATAAATACTCTGGTAAGCCAGATGCAGAGACACCAACAAAAAATTACAATTGACACCAAGAAACAGGAAGTATGTCCCAGTTAAAGGAGCAAGAAAAGTCTCCAGATGACATAAAGGAGTTGAGAAAACTGATTATAGATGTTCAAACAAATCTCCTTAATAAATTCAATGAGATGGCTGAAGAGATTAAGGATATTAAGAAGACACTGGATGAGCACAGAGAAGAATTTGAAAGCATGCATAGAAAAATAGCAGATTTAATAGGAATGAAACATGCAATAAATGAAATTTAAAAAACATTGGAATCATATAATAGCAGATTTGAGGAGGCAGAAGAAAGGATTGGTGAGCTTGAAGAAATGGCCTCTGAAAGTGAACATACAAAAGAACAGATGAAGAAAAGAATGGATAAAATTGAACAAAGTCTCAGGGAACTAAATGACAGCAAAAGATGTGCAAACATATGTGTCATGGGTGTCCCAGAAGGAGAAGAGAAGGGAAAAGGGGCAGAAGGAGTATTTAAAGAAATAATGTTAGAAAATTTCCCAACCCTATTGAAGGACGTAGATGTCCCTGTCCAAGAAGCACAATGTACTCCCATCCAAAAAAACCTAAATAGACCAATTCTGAGACACATACTCATCCAAATGTCAAAGGCCAACGAGAGAATTCGGAGAGCAGCAAGAGAAAAGCAACGCCTAATATATAAGGGATATCCAATAAGACTGAACACTGATTTCTCACCAGAAACAATGGAGGCAAGAAGACAGTGGTCTGATATATTTAAGATACTACAAGAGAAAAACTTCCAATCAAGAATCTTATATCCAGCAAGACTGTCTTTCAAAAATGAGGATGAAATTAGAATATTCACAGATAAACAGAAACTGAGAGAATTTCTAAGCAAGAGATCAGAATTTCAGCACATACTAAAGGGTATGCTAGAGCCTGAAGAGACAAGTCAGAAGAGAGAGGCCTGGAAGAGAGTCTAGAAATGAAATTTATTTTGGTAAAAGTATCTAAAAGTGTCAAAAGAGTGGTGAAAATAAAATATGACAGATAAAACTCAAATAGCCAGAAATAAACTTAACCAATGATGTAAAGCACTTGTATTCAGAAAACTGCAACTCAATGTTAAAACAAATTAAAAAAGCCCTAAATAATTGAAAGAACACTCCATGCTCATGGATTGGAAGTCTAAATATCATTAAGATGTCAATTCTACTCAAACTGATATACAGATTTAATGCAATCCTGATAAAAATTCTACCAGCATTAAAGAAAAAATTGAAAACACCATCATTAAATTGATTTGCAAGGGTACAGAGTCCTGAATAGCCAGAAACATCATAAAAAGGAAAAGTGAACCCTCATCTCCAGACTTTAAATCATAATACCTACCTATAGTGGTAAAAATAACATGGTACTTGCCTAAAGACAGACACAATAGACCAATGGAACCAAATTTATGGTTCAGAAACAGACCCTCATAGGTAAGGTCAAGTGATTTTTGACTAGCCTGTCAAACTCACACGGGCAGAACAATCCATTCAACTAATGGTGCTGAAAGAATTGGACATTCTGAATGAAGGAAAGAGGACCCCTATCTCACACCTTATCTAAAAACTAACTCGAAATGGGTCAAAAAACTGAAAATAAAAGCAAGAACCATAAAACTTCTAAAAGAAATTATTGGAAAATATCTTCAAGACCTGGTGGGTAGGTGGTGGATTCTTAAAGGAGATAAGAGAAGGACTGAGTAGACTACTGATGTTTACTGTATGCAGAAGTTTTAATTAGCTTTACTGTAAAATATGGAAATGTACAGAGTGGACGGTAACACAGTGAGTAACAGCTGGTTTATAAATGGGGATATGACTGAAAATAGTAGTCTAGTTATGTAAATTCCAATTGACAGAATGCTTGAGAATAATCTAGGAACTGGATAGCACAGTAAACCAAGAGATGGGTGAAAATTGTGTTTGATGGTACAGATGCAAGAGTGTCCTTTGTTAGCTAGAACAAATGTATATCACTACTGCAGGGTATTGGGAATGTGGAGAAGTATGGGAAAAATACAGCTGAAATGACTTTTGGACTGTGGTTCGTAGTAATAATATAATATTCTTGCATCTATGCAAAAGATGTACTGTGTTGACACTGAGGCAGTATGGAAAATGTGAACCAAATGTACACTATGGACAGGGCGATAATCAGATGATATTACTTTATCTGTAGCAAATGACATACCACATTGTGGTCTGTTGATGAAGAGGTGTTGTTTGGGAGTTCTGCACATGCGCATGATTGTTTTTTAAGTTCACAACTTCTGTCTTAAAAAAGTATATTTAAAAAATAATAATAGGGTGAGTTGGGGGAAAAATACACCACATGTAAGAAAAGAACTATGGGGAAACGGACTTTGGCCCAGTGGTTAGGGCATCCGTCTACCATATGGGAGGTCTGCGGTTCAAACCCCGGGCCTCCTTGACCCGTGTGGAGCTGGCCATGCGCAGTGCTGATGCGCGCAAGGAGTGCCGTGCCACGCAAGGGTGTCCCCCGCGGGGGAGCCCCACGCGCAAGGAGTGCGCCCGTGAGGAAAGCCGCCCAGCGTGAAAAGAAAGTGCAGCCTGCCCAGGAATGGCGCCGCCCACACTTCCTGTGCCGCTGACGACAACAGAAGCGGACAAAGAAACAAAAGCAGACAAAGAAACAAGACTCAGCAAGTAGACACCAAGAACAGACAACCAGGGGAGGGGGGGGAATTAAATAAATGAATAAATCTTTAAAAAAAAAAAAAAAAAAGAAAAGAACTATGATTAGTAGTAAGATTTTGAAGTGTTCTTTCATAGTTTATAGCAAATGTCTCATGACGGTGTGGGATGTTGGTGGAGGGTGGTTGTGTGGGGCTCCTACGTGGTGTTATGCATGTTTGCTTTGTAAGTTCACAACTTTTACTATACACTTAATTGTTTATGTATGTTCATATATAAATGATATAAAGATAATAATTGGATTGATTAGGGGGAAAATACTTTGTTTAGTAGTAATATTTTGACAATGCTCTTTAATCATTAGTTAAAAAGGTTTAAAAAAATGCAGATTATTGGTGATAGGGTGAGATGTTTATATATGTTTGTTTGATGTTATACATGTTTGTTTTGTAAGTTCACAACTATTATACATTTATGTTTTATATGTTTATATATGATGGATATATTTCAATAAATGAAAAAAAAAGAAAAAATAGCTGATAAAATAAAAGACATTTTAGTGAACAATGATCTTTAGGTGAAGAACACAGAGCAAGTGTTTGCTGAACAGGTTCCCTCTCCAACTACAAACATGTATCCACGGTAGATGAAATATTAAAATGATTAAAATGACAGCCCATGCAGGTGGTATCATTCTGGGGACATGGGGATCTGTGCTGTGAAGGAGCACTTGGCCTCATTTCTTGTTTCGTGTAACCAATGCTGTATAAACATGTCCTTTGCTTTATGTCCTTTACGTGAAGGATCTTTCCATCCATCACTTTAGTGTTCCTGTATCACCTACACAAACTCAGGAACCAAAGTGGAAGTGGAATTGACACAGAGATGCTGGAACCTAGGTACCAAATAGATTTTCAGGGAGAAAACAGGAAACTTCAGGAGAAAGACATGACCCTGGAATGACAGGTATGTGACCACAAGAGTTTTGCAGGGAGTCATGTCTTGTTTCTTTTATGAAATATACTCTAACAGTGAAAAGATTGACTAGAGAGCAAAAGTTAGGGAGAATAGAGTTTATTGCTTTAATAGAGTCTGTAACTGTTGAAAAGCCCCTAAATTTTTGTACATTTGAAACAACTCTTAGAAAATGAAATGGGAAAAACGATTTCATTATAAGGTTATTTATAGATAAAGAATACCCTTATCAAGTAATGTGCAGAAACTATGCAAAGAGAAGAATACAAGGTATAGAAAAATATATTGTAGCCCTTGAATAAAAGCTGTAATACCATGTTTTCAGGATGAAGAGTGAATGTCATAAGGTGTAATTTCTTCCTACTTGTATGACATGCTTAGTCAGTTATTGTAGTTTCAGTTAACATCCCCACTTGCAGGAGGATGCAAGTGCTGTGATAGATACTATAAGCCCTGTTAGTGTTTGATGGTAACTTATTCTCTTAACAGAGCTTAGGAAGTAGAAGATCATGAATCAAAAAAGAAATATTTCTTCTTGGAAAAGTGATCTTTAAAATTTTTGTGTAACTTTAAAAATGTTTTCTGTGAAATATTTGAGGTCTAATGAATTTATGATGATTTCTAAACGAGATTTTATTTTGAAACTATGTCAAATTCAGATAAGTCAACAGAAGAGTAAAAAGGATTTCCAGATATTCTTTACCCTGATTCGCCAGTTTTTAACATTTTACCCCATTTGTTTGATTTTGTTCACTTGATTATTTTGTCTGTGTTTTCTGACTTCTACAGTTACTATTTTTCATTTTGTAGTAAACAAGTAATTTATAGGGAAATATTTTGAGACTATGTAATTATCCTCTTTTTCACTATCCTACCTACTATTGGTCCTATTTATTCAGATGTTTGCAAAATGGTGCAAAATGGTGATTTTCTAACTTTATCATTTTTTCCTATATTTGTTAAACAGCACTCTACTTTTAAGGTAGAGCTTCCTCTCCCATTAATATATTTATCTAGCTCTCATCAGCACCCACTCATGAACTCCTCTTCTATTCAATGGCTTATAATCCACTCATTTCTTCAAACTTTCATCCAACAGACATCTGGGAATTCAAATATAAATAAACTGTGATTTCACTCCCCTGGGAACTTTGAGTCTGGTAAGAGAGAAGAGAGGGTAAATGAGCCACATGTAGAGTATAGGTACTGGAAAGAGGGAAGCACAGGTGGACTGCTAGATAGTGACCTGGGGAAGGAAAAGCTTCTCAGAGAGGATGATGCCGGAGTTGAGCCCCAAATGATGAGACAGAGTAAGCCAAGCATCATGGGACATACATGCAAAGTCTAGATACTGAAAATCAATCAAGAGGACTGGGTCATAGAATTCTGGGTAGAGAGTGGTTGAAGATGAGAATGTCAGGCAGGCAATGGTCATACCACAGAGAGCCTCATATCTTAAGAACACTAGACTTTATCCTCAAATGCAGGGTATGCAGTGAAGAGTTTCAAGCAGGAAAGTGGCTTGATCAGATTCATCCTATGGTTGTGGATAAGTTGGGATATAAGAATCAAGATTAAAGGCATGGGGATGCCTAGAGAGAACTCCCTGGAGATATGTAAAGACAGCGAAGCATTAATCCAGAAAACACACGAATACTGAAGTGGGAGAGTAATGAGTAGGCAGCAGTATTGGAAAAAGTAGTTAGTAGACAAAATTCATAGCACTTGGATGTGACAAATTAGTTAGAGGGGAGAACTGTGGCTGACACTCAGCTTTCTGGCTTGGACAAAGTGGGTAACAATGTCTAAGAGGGTAAGACGGGATGGGTCTGGGCTGTTTGTAAACTCAGTTTGAGGTCCTATGCCAGACATACTTGTGATGTCCCATTGTCACCTGCATATGTAGATGTGGAGCTCGGGAGAAATGTGTGGACTGGAGATGGACATATCATGCACTTTTCCTCACTCAGGCATAATTAAAGCCAATATGAGGGAAAAACCACTCCAGAAGTATAGGTAAAGTGAGTAGAAATCTAGAAAACAACAACTTTAAGGGGTGCATTTGGGAAGAACCATCCATAAAAATCCTCTGGGAGAGATTTAATTTCTCATGTGTTAGAGAAAGAAATTCAGAGCAAAGGAAACGCAGGACTTCAGAAAAAGAAAACTGTTTTGGAGAGGAAAAGCATGGTTCAAGAGAGATACAGGCATAGTATGAGAGAGGCCATAAACATGAACCTTCAACAAAAGCAACTTAAACTGGAATGGTATATGGGATCTCTAATGGGAGACCCTGGGATGGCTGATGCAGACCAAGGGAGTAGCAGAACAGAAGTAAGCAGATTGATGAACCAAACTCCACGTGTGCCTAATGACACACTACACAGTCCCTACCACCCAACGTTCCATCCATCAATTCGAGACTGACAAATGGCTTGGAGGATTCACTCTGTGGAAGGAGTGGGAGAAAAGAGAAGACCAAGATGATGGTATGAAGTCATGCCCATCTTCCCATTAGACAGTTCTACATGATAAAGTGCCATATCCTTGCATATTACAAAAAAAATTAGTTCAATGCCTTGCACCTAGTAGGAGTTGAATGAATGCAGTTTAATAGATGAGTCATCTCAGAGTTCTATGGGGGAGGGGGGGTATGTATTGTGTGGTGTGATCTAAGGAGGAGAATGTAATATTATCCTCTTCACATCCAGTTGGGGTGCTAACAGGTGTCACAAGGCAAGAAAGCTATGTGGGGAGGCTCCCATTTTACCCTCACCAATGGGAAGTTGGGCTTGGTTGACTCCTCTGAGCAGCAGTGAAATGAAACTGTTCTCAGTACTGGTTCCAGGCAGCCTTGAAAGAGAGCAGAGTTCACTGAGAAATGATATCACATTTCCCTGCATTAATGCTGGTTTCCTTTGGTACAAGTAAGTTCTTTCCCTTTCCCAAATCCTTTTAAAAGGATTCTTTGTTTTTGTCATTTCGATTTTAAATGCGAAGTTTTTCATTTATTTACTCTAATTTTTTTTTTAAACTTTCAGCTTGTGTATATGGTGCAGGTATTCTAGAGCAACCTCAACCTTCCAGTACTAAAACGCTTTTAAAAACAGCCAGCTTGGAATGTATGGTATCTGGAAAAACAATTTCTGCAATATCCATACATTGATATTGAGAAAGACCTAGACAGATCATACAAGACCTGCTATACTTTTCATCTGACAACACAGAAAAAATTTGATCAGGCATCATGAGGGCAACTTTGAAGTGGACAAGATACCCAAAATGTCTACCTCCACCCTCACCATTCACAATGTAGAAAAACCAGGTTCGGCCTCCTACTACTGTGCCTCCTGGAATGTTCATGGTAGTAGAAAATTAGAGACAATGCGCTCAATAAATGTTCATTGGTTCTTTATTCATCATTTTCAATGGTGAAATCATCATTACCACAAATGTATTTTTATACAGTTTGGTAGACACAGGTTCATGTGAGTCATTCTCCATGCATTGGCCAAATTCTGCATTTTCTCAGAGAGGAGGCTTTGCATAATTTCATACACATGATCAGCCTCATCTTTTCAGGAATCAACTCTCTGCCCTACAGGCTTTCTAGAAACCCCATGTTTTGTTCAATTATGTCATCCTCTCGACTCTCCATTATATTTTCCGCCAAGAAACGCACACTACATTATTCTGTGACTACTTTTATTTAAGTTACATTGTTAGTTGGTTCTGAACCACTTATTTTTCGTGATAAAAAATGGATCTTAGATTAAATGCCTTTCATTTTCCCGTGGGTTAAAATACAACCTACCACAAGCAGAACAGACTGCAATGATCTATATTGACTGTGTACCTGGGAGTGGTGATATTGATTTTATAAAATACTTATAAACATTGCTACTAAAGATTGCCAAGCTCACATCTAATATGCAGTGGTTTGAAGAGTGGTTCGTTCCCTGACTGAAGACTTCATCACCCAACATTAAGTTATTGATTGAATTGACAGTCATTGTGCATGGCAGAAATCACAAAGCTCGTGTGCCCTGTCAAGAACAGAGGGTGCTTTTGTAGGTTCTACAGTTTGTGATAGAGATTTCAAACCAAGCACTGTGGTTCAAAAAATAAGGAGTCATTAATTTAATTTGCACGATGAAGATTATTTCATAAGTTTGTTGGTCAGTTCTTTTTCTTTTCTTAACATGTCAATTTTATTGATACGTATTAATAAAGCATAAAATCCATTCAAAGTGTAAAATCAGGGGTATTCAGTGTGATTACACATTTTTGCATTCATCATTTCAGCCATTCTTAATAATAATAAGCAAAAAACAAATATATGTATTTTATGTATTGCATATATAAGATTGTTTTTACAAAATATAAATACAAATATGCTAGAGAAGGAAGAAGACTAGCAGCCACGTACTGCAGGGGAAGCATAGAGACATTGAGAGGGGATAAGTTTTGGCGGGTGGTTGTTGGTTTATTTTTCTTCTTTTGTCCATTACCTCTTCATATTCTTTGCCCATTCTTCTATTGGAGTATTAATGTATTACTTAGTGGTTGTTAAGAAGTATTATATACTATTTTAGGGATATTAGCTCTTTTTAAATTTTGTAAAAACATTTCCCATTGCAATTTATTTATTTATTTATTGTAACCAGAAGTTGTAAAGTTACTTTTTTTAAAAAGATTTATTTTTTATTTATTTCTCTCCCCTCCCCCCTCCCAACAGTTGTCTGCTCTCAGTGACCATTTGTTGTGTGTTCTTCTGTGACTGCTTCTATCCTCATCAACTGCACTGGGAATCCGTGTTTCTTTTGTTGCTTCATCTTGCTGTGTCAGCTCTCCGTGTGTGTGGTGCCATTCCTGGGCTGCACTTTCTTTTACGCTGGGCGTCTCTCCTTATGGGGTGCACTCCTTGTGCGTGGGGATCCCCTACATGGGGGACACCCCTGCATGGCACCACACTCGTTTGTGTGCATTAGCACTATGCATGGGCCAGCTCTGCACGGGTCTAGGAAGCCGGGAGGTTGAACCTTGGACCTCCCATGTGGTAGGCGGACGCCCTAACCACTGGGCCAAGTCCGCCTCCCTAAAGTTACTTTTAGTTAAATTGAAGTCTAAATTTAAGGGCTCTGCTTTTGACGTCAAGCTTAGAGAGTCTTATCTCACCACAGCTTATTTGCTGTCATCGACATTAAATTATAATGCATTTCTGTGGGTTTTTTTTTAACCTAAATCTCTGTTCCAACTAAAAGGTATTTGTGAATGGTAAGGAAGCAATTTAACAGTATTCGTTACCATAGAATGAGCTAATTCTCACAGAAGAATTTATTGAATAATCAATTATTTCCTGATTTGAATGGAGGGCTGTGTCATACAAACATTATATCTACATGTGACTCTCTTTGTGAATACTCTATCTTGTTTAACAAATCTTATTACTATTGTGCCAGTACTGCTTTATAGCTCTTTTTACATTCTAGTGGGATTCATTTGCTTTCATGACATTTTTAAAAGAATTTTCTTTCCCTTTTACTGTGAGGACAGTCCTCTCCTTTCTTGTCAGTCTGCTGGATTTCTCCACCAGCAAGCCTTTCCCGCACCAGGTGCTTGCCCTTGCCTCCTGCAGAAGACCTGGAGCCTCTGGATCTCAGCCCCACCCAGTCCAGCGCTGCCTCAGCTTCCCTGCTTAGGCTGGACTCTCAGACAAACGGGAAGTCCCTCGAGTTTCTGGCCTTTCTCATTTCCCTGCTGAAGTTATGACAGAAGAAAATGAATGACCTGAGAGAGACAAAACCATGGCCCAAAGGGAGTTTTTCAACATTTTATTATGAATATTTTAAATACATATCTGAATATGTTTAAGAAGTAGTAGGTTATCAAATAAGATAAATTTGAATTTCAGATAAACACCAAATAATCTCTTACTTTAAAAAATATTATGTCTGGCAAGCCTACCTGGGGGACACTTTTGACTGGAGGATCTACAGAAATCCTTAATTTGCACCTCCCTTCATTCTGCATAAACACATACCTTCCTTTATGTTTAGGAAGAGTCAAATATAGACCAGCATAACTGGTCATAATTTATTTTTAAAAGCAAATAAGTTTATTCCCTGAACTGTTTGTGTTTCCAACAAAATTACTTACAGATACTAAACGGAAGGGGTTTGAGAGTAATAATGCATTTTCTTCTCCTGTTAAGATCAGCTATTGAAACAGAATCCCAGGGAAGTTAGCCTGATTCAGGACTGCTCAATGCACAGGGGAACAGGCAAGCATGTTCTATTATCCACCGTTCTCCTACCCAAGATGTCTGCCTCCATCTGCTTACACATTTCTGAGCTCTCAGGGCTCCAGGCTTCTGTCCTGAGGAGAGGGCTGCTCCCAGGCTGCAGGAGAGGAAGTGGGTGGACCAGAGGTCAGGGCTCCTCCCCAGTCTTGCCCAGCTCCCACCCCTGCTGTGTAAATAGCTTCCTGGCCTCTTGCAACAGATCCTCAGCTTCTCCCTGCCTGTGACATCAGCTCTACCTGGAGTCTTTTGCTCCAGGGATGAATTTCTTTTGGGGTAGGACTTGAGTTTTCAGAGGGAGATCTTCTCTCATCATTTGGTTCCCTTTCCTTCTAATAAGGCCCAAGAGAGGAAGGCATGCGGTGGGCTCCAGCCCTCCTTTTAGCTGTCCTGGCTCCTAGTAAGTTTGTTGCAGGGATGCCCATGGGATTTTTTTTTTAATTTAAAAAATTTATGAGAGGCTATATTCAGGAATTGTTATTACCTTTCCTTATTACTTTTTGGTGTTCCCATTGCAGCCAGTCAGACAGCTTCCAACTTGGCTGGGAAATCCGTCACAATCTCTTGTGATATAGATAAACAAAACAGCGACTACATCCACTGGTACCGACACCAAGACGGGGAGGCCCCAAAGCGTATTTTCTACTACTCTTTATCTTCCTCAAAGTTTTGGGAAGATTCAGGTATCAAAAAGGGAAATATAATGCTTATCAACCTCCAGGGAATAGCTGCAGATTTGTAGTCAAAACTCTGGAGGAAAGTGATTCTGGCGTGTATTATTGTGCAGCCTGGGATACCACTGTGATTCAGACTTCCCCCATCCTAAGCTAAAAACTTTGCTGATGGCTGCCAAAAGCTGCCCTGTGCTGCAGGAGAGCAGCTCATGTCTGCTCATTTCATGGCCCTGGCGGCTTTACTCTGAATGATGAAAAGCCCTCAGCTCAAAACCGAACTCTCACTTTTCCATCCTGCCACCCTCAGAACAGTGGGAGGCTTCATCCCACACCCCTGCAGACCAAGCTAAGATCTCCAGGCCTTACTGGAGCAGGCTGCCTCATGGCCTAGTTCTTTGGGGGAAAAAGTGATATTTCCCCCACTGTAACCAGGCAAGGTTCCTTTGGCATGTTTGGAAATGTAGGAAAAAGTGATTATGGAAGATAAGTCAATCACAGTCTTCTGCTAGTGTCTTCTTTTGAGGGAATCTATCCCAGCCCACTGCCAATGCTGTCCTGTTTAAAACAAGTAAATATCTTCTTACACTTATCCCCCAACATAACCACAGTCAAGTCACAAGTAGACTGAAGCTTGAGATTATTTTTTTTCTCAATAATTAAAACTGAGACACTTGGGGCGAACAATCAGATAACAAATAGTATGTTTTTGAATTGAAAAGGCAATTTGAATTGAGATAGTATGGATTTGAATTGAAGAGAAAGGGTTGTGGCTGCCATAGGGAGCTGATCCTTTGTGTAAGGACAGGAAATATATCAAGATAGAGAAGAGGCTGAACTGGAGACATCTTGTTATTTAGGGGAGTGTGCCTGACTACCAAGGGAAAGGGGGTGTGTAGCAATTTTAACTCTAATGTTCCAAAGAGTTGTGGCTCATACACAGAAACATTAATTGACTTTGTGAGTGTCTGTGTGTAACTTTGTACTTGGCAATCTTGCCAAATTCTCTTATTAATTCTAATTTAATAGACTCTTCTAGATTTCCTGTGTATACAATTAAAACATCTGCAGGTAAGGGCAATTTTGCTTCTTCCTTTACAATCCTTCTTCCTTTTATTCACTTTTCTCTCCTTCATGCATAGGGTGAGACAATCAGTATTATATTTACTAAAAGACATGATAATGGGCATCCTTGTCTTAGATCCATCTCAATCAGAAAGCCTTAAGCATTTCGTCCTAAAGAGCTTTACTGTATCTTTCCACCCATGTAAATAGTCTACCTTGTTCTTTGTTCAACTTCAGTAAGGGGAGCATTAGCAATCCAACAGGGGCAATACATTTAAGGATCAAAAAATAATAATAAAGTTTATTAAGAACTGTTAATAATATAAAGAATAAGAAATTTTAACAACCAATGACTTATAGGTCAAGAACACAGCGATTGCTTGCTGAACAGGTACACTCTCCAACTACAAACATATAGCCATGGTAGATGAAATATTAAAATTAATTAAAAAGACACCTCTTGCAGGTAATATTATTATGAGGACTTGGGAATCTCTGCCAGGAGGGAGCACATGGCCTCATTTCCTTTTTGTGTAAACAATGCCATATAATCATATCTTTGCTTTTAAGGAAGCTTTATGTCTTCTTTAAAACTGTGTCTGATGGCATCTTTACAGCCATCATTTTGGTGTTCCTGTATCACCTAAGCAAACTCAGAAACCAAAGTAGAGGTGGAACTGACAGCATCACACAGAGATGCTGAAACCTAGTGCCCACATAGATTTTGGGGGAGAAAGCAGGAAACTGCAAGAGCAAGAGATGATCCTGGAAAGACAGGTATGTGACCACATAAATTTTGCAGGGAGTCATGTCTTCTTTCCTTTTTTAAATATACTCAAACAATGAAAAGATTGACGAGAACAGTTCAGGATAATAGAGTTTATAATTTTAATAGAGACAGTAACTATTTAAGAGACTAAATTTTTATACATTTGAAACAACTCTTAGAAAATGTAATGAGAAACATTATTTTATTCATAAGGTCATTTATATGTAAGGAATATCCTTATCAAGCAATGGGCAGAAACTCTAAAAAGAGAAGGACACAATTATATAGAAAGATATATTGTAGCCCTTGAATAAAAGCTGAAATACCATGTTTTTAGGGTGAAGGGTGAATGTCATAAGGTACAATTTAATCCTACTTTGATTGACATGTTTAAAGTAATTTCAATTAACATCCCCACTTTGGGGGAGGAGGCAAGGCGCTGTAATTGCTACTGCAATCCTTGTTACTGTTTGGTGATAACTTATTTTCTTAGTGGAGTCTAGGATTACAAGGTCATAAATCAATAAAGAATGATTTCTTTCTTGGCAAAAGTGATCTTTAGACTTGTATGTAACTATAAAAATGTGTTCTGTGAAATGTTTGAGGCCTAACAGATTTCTGACGATTTCTAAACAAGTTTTTATTTTGAAATATTTTCAAACTCACAGAGAAGTCACCAGAAGTGAAAAAATGACTTATGTGTATTCCATACCCAGATTCACCAATTTTTAATATTTTACCCCACTTACTTGATTTTGTCCATTTGATATTTTGTCTGTTTTCTGCCTTGTATAATTACTATTTTCCTGTTTGTAATTAATAAGTAAATGTAGGGAAATATTTTGAGATTATATAAGTATCCTCTTTTTCACTATACCTACCTACAAAATGATCCTTGACTAAATGAGTTTTATTCAGATATTTAGAAAATGGTGATATTCTAACTTTATTTTTTTTCTATATTTATTAAACAGCACTCTACTTTTAAGCAGACTCCTCTCCCATTTATATATTAATTTGGTTCTTATCAGCATCCATTCATGGATTCTTATTCTATTCAATGGCTCCACTCATTCCTTCAGCCTTTCATCCAACAGACATCTGGAAATTCAAAAACAGTCCATGACTTCACTCCCCTGAGAACATTAAGTCTAGTAAGAGAGAAGAGAAGGTAAATGAGCCATGAATGGAGTGTACGTGCTATGAGAGAGAGAAGCACAAGGTGGTGCTACTAGAAAGCAACCCTGCCTTCCTGGAGAAGGAAAAGCTTCCCAGAGAAAGTGATGATTGAGTTGAAACCCAAATGATGAACAGGAGCTAGCCATGAGGTAGAGAGAGGTAGAAGGAGACTGAAGATGAGAATGGCAGGGAGGAGAGGCTACATCATGGGGAACTTCATATCAAAATAACTCTGAACTTTATCTTTAGATGCAGAGTATGGAGTGAAGAATTTTAAGTAGGGAAGTGGCTTGATCAGAGCCATCCTGTGGTGGGGAAGCTGGATTAGAGGAGCCAAGCAAGGGGATACCTAGAGAGAACTCCCTGGAGATGTGTTAAGACAGCAATGCACTATTTACACAGCACATGAATACTGATGGGCAGAGTAATAAAGAGGCAGCAGAAGAGTCAAGAAATTGTTAGGAGACAAAATCCATAGTACTTGGATATGATATGATGAATTAGTTCATGGAGTGAATTGTGGCTGGCATTCAGGTTTCTGGCATGGACAAAGTGGGTAGCAATGTCTAAGAGGGGAAGAAGGGATGGGTCTGGCCTGTTGATAAATTCAGTTTGAGGTCCTATGCTAGACATACATGAAGATGTCCCATAGTCATCTGCATATGTAGATATGAAGCTCAGGAGAAAGGTGTCTGCAGGAGATGGACATGCCATGCACTCTTCCCTACGGAGGAATAATTAAAGCAAGAATGAGTTAGAAACCATTCAGGGAGAATAGGTAAAGTGAGCAGAAATCTGGCAAACAACAACTTTTAAGGGGTGGATTGGAGAAGAATTCTCTGTAGAATTACTCTGAAAGAGATAAAATTTCTCATGAGTTTGATTTAGAGAAAGAAAATTAGACAAAAGGAAACTCAGGACTCCAAAAAGAGAAAACTGTTTTAGAGAGGAAAAGCATGGTTCTGTAGAGAAACAGGCAACGGAGGGAGAGGACATAGCCCTGAACTTTCAACAGGAGCAAACTTAAACTGGAACGGCGTGTGTAATCCTGAAGGTGGCCAATTGGACTCCCTGATGCAGTATGTGGGAGTAGGTGAACAGAAGTATGCAGATTGATGAACCAAACCCCATCCAGCTTGTTGAAGATAAACTCCCTGTGGGCCCAATGACACACAACAGTCCCTACCACCCACCATTCTGTCCACCAATTCTAGACTGACAAATGCCTGGCAGGATTCCTTCTGTGGTAAGATTGGGAGAAAAGAGAAGATGAAGATGATGGTATTAAGTCATTCTGACCTTTCCACTAGATAGCCCTCCATAGTAAGGTGCCATATCCTTGCCTCTCATAAAACCTTAGCTCAATGCCTTGCAAACAGTAGATGCTGTATGAATGTAGTTTAATATATGTGTCATCTCAGATTTCTCGGGTGGTGATCTATACTGTGTGGTGTGAAGTAAGTTGGAGGACATTGTATTACCCTCTTCACATTGAGTGGTTATGCTAACAGGTGGTGAGGAGGCAAGAGAACTGTGAGGGGAGGCCCCATTTTACCTTCACCAATGGGAAGTTGGGCTTGGTTGACTCCCCCGAGAACAGTGAAATGAAACTGTTCTCAGTACAGGTTCCAGGCAGCCTTGAAGGAGAGCAGAGCTCATTGCGACATGATGTCACTTTTCCCGGCATTAACTCTGGTAGCCCTTGGTGCCTGTAAGTTCTTTCTTGTCCCCAAATGCTTTTAAAAGGTATTTGCTGTTTTTGTCATTTTGATTTTAAATTTGAAATTTTCATTTATTTCCTTTTTTTTTTTCTTTCAGCATGTATATATGCTGCAGGTTTTCTAGAGCAACCTCGACTTTCTACTACTAAACAGCTTTTAAAAACAGCCCGCCTGGAATGTGTGGTATCTGGAGTAACAATTTCTGCAATATCCATGCATTGGTATCGAGAAAGACCTGGTCAGGCCCTGAAGCACCTGCTATACATTACATCTGGTAACATCGTAAAATTGGGATCAGGCATCCCAAAGGACAAATTTGAGGTGGACAAGATACCTGAAACGTCTACTTCCACCCTCACCATTCACAATGTAGAGAAACAAGACTCAGCCACCTACTATTGTGCCACCTGGGATATGCACAGTAGCAGACAATTAGAGACATGTCATTCAATAAATGTTTATTGGT
This sequence comes from Dasypus novemcinctus, assembly GCF_030445035.2. NCBI lineage: Eukaryota > Metazoa > Chordata > Mammalia > Cingulata > Dasypodidae > Dasypus > Dasypus novemcinctus. The sequence continues at coordinate 20,418,181 of NC_080677.1, forward strand.
TCTATATTAATCATTTTGAATTGGAAAAACACAGTTACCACCGCAATATATTTTTATGCAGTTTGTTAGAAACAGGTTCATGTAGCACCTCTCCATGCATTTTCCAAATTCTCTATTTTCTTGGTGAGAAGAAAGATAATCGGCCTCATCTTTTCAGGAATCCACTGTCTCCCCAACAGGCTTTCTAGAAGCCTCATGTTTTACTCATTTATGTCCACGACCTCTCCACTCACTTCATTTTATTTTCTGCCAAGATATGAACACTACATTATTTTGTGACTCCTTTTTTTTTTAATTATTTTTTTTATTTATCTCTCTCCCCTCCCCCTTTCCCCAGTGTCTGCTCTCTGTGTCCATTCACTGTGTGTTCTTCTGTGACCGTTTCTATCCTTATCAGCGGCATGGGAATCTGTGTTTCTTTTTGTTGTGTCATCTTGCTGTGTCAGCTCTCCATGTATGCAGCACCATTCCTGGGCAGGCTGCACTTTCTTTTGCGCTGGGCAGCTCTCCTTACAGGGTTCACTCCTTGTGCGTGGGGCTCCCCTACGCGGGGGACACCCCTGAGTGTCAGGGCACTCCTTGCGCGCATCAGCACTGCACATGGGCCAGTTCCACACGGGTCAAGGGAGCCCGGGGTTTGAACCACGGACCTCTCATGTGGTAGACGGACACCCTAACTACTGGGCCAAGTCTACTTCCCTTCTTTTTTTAAAGATTTATTTTTTAATTGTTTCTCTCCCTTTCCCCCTGTTGTCTGCTCTCTGTGTCCATTCGCTGTGTATTCTTCTGCATCTGTTTTATTATCCAGTGGCACTGGGAAACTGCTTCTCTTTCTTGTTGCGTCATCTTGCTGTGTCAGCTCTCTGTGTGTGCGGTGCCACTCCTGGGCAGGCTGCGCTTTTTTCACGTGGGGTGGCTCCTTGTGGGGTGTGCTCCTTATGCATGGGACTCCCCTATGTGGGGACACCCCTGTGTGGCAAGGCAAACCTTGCATGTGGCAGCAGCACAGTGTGGACCAGCTCACCACATGGGTCACAAGGCCCTGGGGATCGAACCCTGGACCCTCCATATGATAGACAGACACTCTAGCAGTTGAACCACATCCACTTCCCTAACTACTGTTATACTAGTCAATTTACATTATATTAGTTTGTTTTGATATGTATATACTTGATAAAAAAGGTGAATCTTAGATTAAATGCTATTCCTTTCCCATAGGTTAAAATATATTCTACCACAAGCAGGACAGACTGCAATGACATATATTGACTGTGTACCCTGGACTGGTGATATTTGATTTTATAAAATACTTGTATACACTGCTACTAAAGATTGCCAAGTCCACGTCTATTGTGCAGTGGGGTTTGAAGAATGGTTCATTCTCTGACTGAGGACTCCATCACCCAACATTAGGTAATTGATTGAACTGCCAGTCATTGTGCACAGCAAAAATCACAAAGCTCATGTGCCCTGTCAAGGCCAGAAGGTGCTTTTGTAGGGCCCTTTTAAAATCTGGGCTGCCATTCACCGGTAAATGCCATCTCATGGTTATAAACCTCCCAATCTCCCATGAATTCTGGTTACCTCTAGCTCAGGTCATGGTTTCATAATAATTTTGGGGATTGAATCCCTTTAAATATCATTTTACATATATAAGACAGATCAGAATAGTGTTGCTCTGGTTAAAACAGTTGAGTGATACAGTGGTTCTTACTCTTGTCTGCTCACATAGCTCTTGTACTTTATGATTCTTCAAAAGCTCAAATAATTTTTAGGTTATATCTATGGTGTAAGAAAGGACTTAAGACCTAAGCCTCTTGTATCAAAGAGACCAAGGTATGAATTGGGCTCTGCCACTGATTCGTTGTATGGCAAAAGGCCTAGAGCCTCTCCAGTCCCATTTTCTCTTCTGTAAAACCAGGATCCAAATAACACCCAACACACATGTATATACAGGCCCTCACACATCTTTGTATGTCTGGACTTAGCACTACACCTGCCATAGTGTGGTGTAGTTAGGGGAAAAAATGAGATTAGCTGAATAGGAAGGAACTCTCAAGAGAAGTCACCCCAAATTAATTTAAATCTCTGTTTTCAGCCATGGCTCAGGCATCTCTGACTTACACGCAGCTGCCGTTGTCTTGAGCACGAGCAAACAACTTCAATGCTGGGGGAGGAACAAACCCATATTTTGATTAATTTCCTCCTACTGCTCTTCCTTTGGCTAAGATGAGCTTCACAAGGGCCCTTAGGTTTGGTCAAAAGCAAAACAGCCAGAGGCTAACCAGCCCTGTTATCAATGAATATCCACTGATTAAATGGCTCTTAAGTGGTTGATTTCAAGGCAGAAGCATTGAAAGCATCTTGTTAGAATGCTCAGTACTGAATACAGTAAAGGCTCAGTTAATGTCTGCTGAATTGAGATTAATATTTCAATTATTAGTGAGGTGCTCACGTTGCTTGATGGGTGGGGGGATTTTGTATGCCCTATGTATCCTGATGATTTTAGCTCAACTTATTTTCTTTAATTTTTGAGGTGAATGAGCCATAATGTTATAGAATAACAGCCAAAATCATATTACCCAATTCAACATGAATAACATCTAGGAAAATCTTCACAATAAGTACTTTCTTATAATGCTTTATCTATTGCCAAATCACCGCACATTCTAGTATGTGAGTAAATTGATGACTGTGATCAAAAAGTCATCTTATGAAAATCACAAGTCTAAAAATATTTTGTCTTGTCATAGGTGCTTTTTACTTTCCTTCCTGAGAACTGGTTCAGAAGAGTCAGCCTGGGGTAGTGGAAATGGCACAGGTTTTGGTTTCGTCATTTCTGCACATTAGAGTCATAGTATTTTCCGTGTACGTTTGTGTAGTTTCGAAATAATCTAATAAAAATACGTGTTACTTTTGAATTTTACTTAAAGATTATTGTATAAAAGTATTTATATGTTTCATAATATTAAAAATATCTTGCCAATTATTCAGCACATGTGAAATTTTATGGTTAGAAATACCACTAATGGGCTCTGTCTTGGCGACTTCTTCCTTTCCACTTCTCTGACAACTTAGGCTTCCTTTAGAAGCCAAAATTCTTGTTTTCTTCTGCTGATTCCTACTGATCCAGTCTGCTAAGTCTAAGACTGTGGTAATGGCCTGGGTACTCAGGGTAGCTGTAAATTTGGCTTGTCTATTGTCTTCCTTCAAGTTGTACAGATGCTAAGTCATACAGAGTGATAGAAAAAAAATATTTAGATCTTCTTATTAAATATACACTATGGTTTGGTTTTGTCCAGATGCAGATGATATAATAAGAAGGGTTCACATACATTGCATACCATCGGGGCTGTCTTTCAGCAGGTTGTTTGGCACCTGTCTTGCCTGTGAACATGATCCTCTTGCTTTCATAGAAAGGAAGCCAACCTGATTACCAGCTGGAGGGTGAGAACAGGATAGCCTTGCAGCTGGGTCAGTGAACCCCCTTCTATTTGGACACGAGTTTCTCACCCCTTCAAAGGGCCAGAGCAGAAGCTGAGAGGCTGAAGGAGTGAACTGTGCTGCCCGTCTTCTGTGTTGTCCTCAAGCTTCACTTTCCATGATCCCCATCCTGCTCTCTGCCCTGGGACATTATCCTCTGTGGATTACACTAATAGCATCTTTGCCCTCTGATTTACAGTTCATTTTGGACTTTTTATTTGAAGAGTGGAAAAATTGCTCCATTGGATTAATTAGTATAAAAGAGGGTGGTCACTGCTGCCTGCCCCTCTTGGTTCCTGGACATAAGTATTTGGAATATGGACTAGATGGAGCAAAATAGTTGCTGTTGGGACCAGATCCAGCCAAACCAAGGCCACCTGTCAGGGAAGGTCCCCGACCTCACTTTCCTCCCACATCCCAGGTTCCTGCAAATATTTTGCATTGGCCTCTTCTAAACAACTGGAAGATATACAGTCCATGAGGACAAAACACAGGCACAGGGGAAGAGCAGAGAAATGTGGAGAGTTGATCAGGAGATGTGAAAGGAAGAAATCAAGGACCTGGTCCAATAAGTGGGTTAATTTGTGCTCTAGATAAGTAAAAACAAACTGGGGGTAAGATTTTATCAAGTTTGGCTCATTTTGCTTTTCACGAAGCCACCAAGATCCCATCTTTGAGAGAACAGGAAGTTCTGCTGCTCCTTCACCAACAAAACAGGAAACCTGACAAGGGTTAAGAGACTCTCATTTGTTTCTGTATTTTTCCAGATGATGAACTTAAGAGAAGAGAAGCCTGAAGATTATTTATAATGCTCTCATTCTTGGTGGATTCTCAGGTGTTGGTTGACTTATTAAATAAATAGCAAACACATAAGTGAATAAAATAAATAGCACAAAAGAGAGCTGTGAAGATTATATACTTCATGAGCCAATATTATGATTAATCCAACTTTGTGTTCTTCATGTTCTTGAAAATAAGAAATAATAGTAAAGCATTGAAATAATCCCAGCTCCAATTAATTGATTGAGAATAAAGAAATGCCTGCCACATTGATAATATCAAGTAAAATGGATGTTTCTACCCCCAAGTTGTTGAAAATGGTCAACATCGTCTCTTCTGCAGACTTTATCCATTTTCTTGTCACTTTGAAGTGACTATTTCACTGTTCCAATCATGTACTAATCATTACTATTTTTATAACAGTCTCGTTACTTTTATTTTTTTAATTGCAAATTAAAGTTACAGAATAAGTACCAAAGGTCCATTGTTATTTTCTGAAAGTGGCTGAATTAGAATTTGAAGTCCATAGGTCAGGAGTTTTCTTTGACTTATTTTCTCTGCTTAGTCAAAGACAAAAAAAGAATTAATTAATCTCTGGACACAGCATAAAATAGTCATTCTTTCAAGGAGTCAATTCCATATAAAAAATAAATATAATGTAATAGCTGATCTGATAGGAGGATGTGTTAAAGTCTGATCATAACAGGTTTTATTGATCACCGTATTTTATTTTATATACATCATGTGATTTAATCTTAATAACACTACTGAGAGAAAATTCTAACGATTATCTAAATTTTACAGATAGTTCACAGGTAGAGATTTGAGGCTTTTGTATGTTAAGGACTTAATAGCAGCAAAGCTGGGATTTGAATCCAGAAGTATCTGATTCCAAAATCTAGGCTCTTCATCCCAGGATGATGAACAAGAAAGGAAAATTATTTAAAGGAGGTCTTTTAGGGAAGAAATAGAGAATTTAGTCATTCATTTTCTGAATAGTTTTTTTTATCTGCAACATTCAGCTCTGTTTCCTAAAGCGACATGCAGTTATTTCTTGTTGTGTTTACTTAGAGTCAATCTACTGAGTGATGGTTGAGATCTAATAGTGAGATCCAGTGGTTTTTTCAGACTTTTCAGAACTAAGGAATTTTGAACAAGGAAAAAAGGCTTAACAAAAACTGCATTTATTGAGCAACAGAAAAGCATCAGGATGGAACACAAAGATATGAACCTTCGTTTTCATCATTGGCTCTGCTGTTGCCCACCCTCAACCCAAATGTTGGAGAGGACAGAGCATTAGCCAATAGTGGATGGAAAAGGGCATAGAGTTCGCAGTCAACCACAGCGCCTGAAAGGTGACTCTCTTAGAGAGAAGATAGTTTGACCATTTGTTTCTGGGGTAAATTTAGCATGGAGCAAATGCCCTTTCTCTGGAAGGTATGTGAAGGAGGATGTTTATCCTCACATTCAGGACTCTGCCAACGTGATGACATTGGAGCGCCAAGTCTTTGGGGCTGTTAGATGAGTCCATTAGATTGACAATCCTTGCTCCTGTCTATGAAAGAAGAAGGGGAATGGGCCAAGGCAGAATAGCTTGCAATTTGGTGTGTGTGTGAGAATCCTTTACTGGCGCTCTCAATTCTTTACATACGTTAACTCCTTTAACCCTCACACAACCGATGCGGTGTGTTTTGTTGTGATCATCAAGCAGCTTTGACTCATGGCATAGATGAAGGACTAGGCATCTCAGTCACTTGTCCAAGTCACTCTGGCACATGGCAAAGCAGGGAAGGAACCAGGTATACTGGTTCCAGAGTGTGTCCTCTTAAGCACAGGAGGATAAAAAGAAGGATTATATATTGTTTCTCTCCCCCTGGAGAAGACAAAACTAGCCTTTTGAACATTCACTGTGAAATTATTATTTTCTACCAAATCATGTTGCCAGGACCCAATTAGGACTCTTTAGAGAATAAGAAATATATCAGTACTTTATTTATTTGTTTTTCAAAATATCAAACAATAAAAATAATTCTGTTTTCTAATGTCCCTCTTTGACATAATTGAAATAATTGTGAATTAATCAGAGTTTCCTTTTGTCCATTGAATTTTTTGCAGAAGGACATATAGATGCCTCCTGAAAGAATATAGATACCACCTTGCATTTGTCCATTCTTGCTGTTGTTTGTTCAATAGTTTCCAAAGTCACAGCAACATCTGCATTCTGTGGATCTCTCAAAGTCAGGAAGATACTGAAGGAAATAAAGGGATTCTTAGAGAAGGCTATCACAGGAGATAGAATATCCACCCAATTTCTCCTCCCACCTTTGATGCACTCACAGGTTTGTGATCTACAATCTCTCCATGTAATACCTAACCATGAGGATCCCTCAGTGTGAGCCACAGTTGACTGCTTGAGCCTAAGTGGGTCCTCCTCTTACCTAACTTTCTCATACAAGCTAAGGTAGAGAGCAGGCTTGGCAGAGCACACGGGATCTGAGAACTAGAGCCCCTTTTAAAAGGAATGCATAGAAAAACGTGTTGAAATACTTCTGCTATCTTCTTTTCCTGGTTGGCTCATGCAGCACACAGAAGAACAGCACAGAGTAGTAAGGAAGTGTCTGCAGTGAGACAACCTGTTTTCATCTCTTAGAGGAAAGCTCTCCATTAGCTTTTGAAGCATCAGACTAAATGGTTAACAGTAAGAATGGAGAAATCTGATTTATATTACATTCACATAATAGAATACTATGCAGCAACTAACAATGTTTTTGAGGATTTTTTAATAAAATTGAAAGTACTTACAGAAAAACTGAGAGAAAAATTAGAAAATATTTAACAACCTTTACAAAACATCCATGTCTGTTTTGGTAGAAGTAACAAATAATGGAGCTAGCCAAAAAAAGAGAATTTAAGGAGGGAATAGTATATAAATCACACACAGTCATGCACACACACACACACACACTCATATATAACCAATCATTAGTATCCATAAATATGTAGAGAAGAAAATTCAAAGTAAATAAATGATAGGAGGCTTTTATTGTCACCTTTTATTTTATTTTCAGAAAATTCCTTTATTATAGTGCAATAGTGTAAGAACACATTTAAACATTTTACAACATGCAGTAAATAAGAAAGTATTTCCTTGAAAATATGGAACATTGTTTCTACATGAATGCTGAAGATGCTAAGGCTGTTTCTGTCAAGGCAATGGGGCTTCCTCCCTTTTGGATTGAAAAAAAAAAGAAAGGATTTTCCATTTTAACAAATCACCATCAGTTCTAACAGAGATCTCTTATGAGGCTTTGACTCAAAGTTGGCAAGATTTAACATGGGATTTAAAATTTTAAAAATAAAATAATTTTAAGACAATTCTGAGATAGCCCAGATGGTAGAAGTCACTTTTGCTAACTTTTAAGTAGATATACACATTCACTTTAATTTTGTTGCAAAAATGGACAGATTGTCTAAAGCCTGCCTTTTTAAAATTTATTTATTTATATATTTATCTCCTCTTTCCCCCCTCCCCCATTGTCTGTTTTCTGTGTCTATTCGCTGCGTGTTCTTTCTTTGTCCGCTTCTGTTGTTGTTAGCGGCAGGGGAATCTGTGTTTCTTTTTGTAGAGTCATCTTGTTATATCAGCTCTCCGTGTGTGCAGCGCCATTCCTGGGCAGGCTGCACTTTCTTTCGTGCTGGGTGGCTCTCCTTATGGGGCACATTCCTTGCACGTGGGGCTCCCCTATGTGGGGACACCCCTGTGTGGCAGAGCACTCACTGCGCGCATCAGCACTGCACATGGGCCAGCTCCACTCGGGTTTTGAACTGCGGACCTCCCATGTGGTAGACCGACGCCCTATCCACTGGGCCAAGTCCGCTTCCTTCCTGCCTTTTATTATTCCCCCGTGCCTGATTGTTATTTACAGTCCTTGGTTTTGGTCATATTACAAACTAGGCCTTTGATCAGAAATAACTCCTTACATGCCCCCAGTGCCTTCCTATGAAGCCTCAAATTGCACTTTCCATCCTGAAATTCCCACCTTAGACTTCACAGGCCGATGAGAGGATGTGAAAATTCTAAGCCAATGATTAGTCCGGCTGGATTAGCCCTCCAGTAATATAACTATACCTGAATCCAAGCCACCACATCATTTAGGGGGATCCTAATAGGCTCATCACAGAGGTTCCCACTGCTCTCGTAGAGAAATGAGAGTTAACAGTGTCTTCTCATCAAGCTGCCTAAGGACTCGCCTGCTATTGAGTTAGCTGGTAGGTAGAGAGAACAGTGTCAGTTCCAATCCATCACACTCCAAGCTCCTCGAGTTTCTGCTGAAGTTTGCAGTGGTGGGAAAGGAGGAGCATTCAAAGGAGACCTCCCACAGAGCTTTCCCCATAAGTGGGCTCAAAGTCCCTAGAAATACATTCTCAGGAGACTCTCTATAAACACTCCTCAAAATGTAAATGCTCTGCAAGCCCATGGGAAATTAATCATGGCCTGGCAAATATCTGGAGCCCTAGGGCAGCCCTCACAGCCCACCAGGTGGAATAACTCAGCTGGGAGGTCAAGCTTTCAATGCACAGCGTGTCTTGCTGGATAAAGTATCTTCTTAGATAACGCAAGGGAACTGTGCTTAACAGTTTCAGAGTTGAGAAGAATCCAAACACATCACCTATACAAAATTCAAAATTTTAGTTCGTTTTGTTTTTCTTTAACTTTGGTACCGAAACACCATCTACATTCTCGACATATGACAGTGACACGGGCACCTCAGTGCCTCTACATGTTGCATAAAAAACTCAAAAGCAAAGCAGGACAAGAACACGTCATAGCAGGATGCAGTAAGCTATACAGATTAAACCTAAATTATATAGAAATACACCTCCAACCCTACACCCCTTTCTTCCCCCACTGTGTGACCAAAGCCATGCCAAGGGGCCTTCTCTTCAAGTCCAGTGCATTTGTGACGTCCAGCACCCAGGATGCCAACCAGCCCTTGCCTTGCTGTGATATTTACAGTTTGTCATATTTGGGCTGGAGCCAGACACTCAACTGTCTGATCAGTTTCAAAAGTGCAGAGAAACACTTCCAGCTTAATTTGAAGCAGCCACACTTCTGGCTGTGCTCAGAGACCTAGAGGCCTGGGAGTTAACCTCACAGATAAAGTAACTGGTTCATTTCCTAAGCTGGATCCTGTCTCATCCTAATATTTCAGCGGTGTCAACATAGTAGGAAGTGTCCTCTATTCTGAAGTCCTAAAGGTATCACGTAGGGATATTGGTAAGGGTCACATAAAAAAGTGATACAACGAGCTAATAGCTTAAACCGATATAAACAATTTCTGAGTAAGTTATCTGGGCCCATTTGCTTTTGCTATCTGAGGCTTCCCATTGTTATCTTTTTTATCTCATTTTACTCAGATTTTCTTCCATGACTATCTGTTACTTATCTGAGCTCTCATATCTAACAACTCTGTCACTTTGTATGTCATTTAGCCTTTCTTTGCCACACTGTTCTCATTTGTCAAATAGAGATTATAATAACACATCTCACAGGACTATTGAGAAGATTCAGAGAAATACAGGAAAACTTCTAGGACAAGTTCTGATAAATAGCAAGTAATCAGTGCATATTAAATGCTGTATAAATGTGTTATTACATATTAAGCATAACATTGATTTGGAAATACACCTGTAGGTGACATAACGTCCATGAGATAACCCCAAGGTCCAGAGCTAGTAGAAGCTGATTTCCTCATGGTCCCCCCAGCAGCTGTGTCTAGCCCCTTCTTGAAGGCACACAGTTTAGAAAGGCAATTTGATTTCTGAGTCACAATCTGCATGGTGACATCGCAATAGAATAAACAAAAACCAAAACACTCCAGTGCTTATATGGATGGTATATTAAACAATGACAATGAGAAACCTTGGGACTTACCTTTTTTAAAATTTGTGATATGGAAAATGAAAAATAAAGGTCAAGTTTTATGGCCCCTAAGTCCTGATCAACAGCACTGGGGCTGAACAGAGCAGCCATGTCTTCATATTTCCCAAGAAAGGTTTCCACAGTATGATAAATGGGGAGAAATAGCGCCGTGGGTATGAGAAATGTCCCTGTCCACTCCTATACATGCACACTTGTATCAAGAATTTCTTTCAAGATTATGAATCCTATTAACCCTTCTGCCCAGCATTCATGGGACACAGGAAACCCCACAAAGCTCATATGCGTGGCAAGTCATAAAGGACCCCAAGGAACCACCTGAGCTGCCACTTCTTCCGAGACACCGGAACCAGCCATGTCCTGCTGTCACTGACCTGAGACCTCCCGCTAACAGGGTCTTCACTTGTTTCTTTCTCCTTGGGAACCCAGCCCGGTAGACAGGATGTTATTCCTGGACACACTTGTCTTCTTCTCCCTCTGGGTTTGTAAGTTGCCCCCCACTCATTTCGTTCTAAGGAGAGATTGAATAAATTCTTTTCTGTTACCTCTTTACATAGCAGTTGTTCATGGGAATTTCTCTTCTTTGTTTGCAGTTGGACTTGGACAGGGAATCCTGGAGCAACCTGAAATATCTCTTTCCACAGTGGCCTCTAAGAGTGCCCACATAGCTTGCAAGCTGTTTTCCAACAACTTTGAAACTGCACGTATATTCTGGTATCAGCAGAAACCAAATCAGGGTTTAGAACATCTAATAAACGTTGTCTCGACAATAACTGCTTCTCAAAGTAACTTTCGTGGGAAGAGCAACAAACTTGAAGCACATAAAATTTCTCACACTTCCACTTCGATCTTGAAAATAAATTCTGTAGAGAAAGAAGATGAGGCTACGTACTACTGTGCAGTCTGGATTGACAACCACAGTATTACAGTTGTGAAGATAACCTACCCCAAACCATCATCAGGTCTCTGCCCTCTCACTTCCTTCCCAATAAAGGAAACCACAGCAAGCTATTTGGCAAAGCTGCCACCCTTAGCTTTCCCACCCTGTGGCACTATTTGAATTTTACAGAAATACATCTTGGATTCTGCTCACACAATAGGTCCCACATGTCAGTTATGGTCTAAATTAAGGGCAATTTGACACTCTTTCCTACTGAACTAGGACCCTATCTGGGATCTCTAAGAATATAGAGTGGGTGACTTAGATTTAATTTATCTGTCCATTAATCCACCATTCAGACAGTGATTTCCAGTAACTGGATGGTTCAGAATGAAGGTAGGATTCACTGTGTGTCAGGCAATGGGTATACTTAAAATCTGTATATTCCTCTTATATTCATTAACATTGCTGCAATGTAATTATTTCCCCATTTTGTTCATGAGCTTTGGAGGTTTTTCTGAGGTAGAGTATTCTATTAAACAAAATAATTCTATGATTTTTAAAATTAGTATCCTGAGGCTATCCTCAAGAAATCTAGTAACCACTAATCCATTAGTAAACAGTCAGCTGTTTTGAGTAGATGAAAGACCTAAGTCCTGTGTCCTGGGCAAAGAGGATGTTTCTCACTTCACACTCAGGGCTCAACACTGGGACAAACCAGCACTGTCCACAGGCACAGAGCCCCTGAGCTCATTAGGTGACCCCTACATGGAGGACTGACTTGAAGACCTTGTTCCCCAGGGTTCTGAGAAGAAAATGAAGGATCCCAAAAAAGTTAGGAAGAGAAGGTGAAAAAGAAATATAACACATGCTCCCTGCCTCTATAGAGGAAGCAAAGGTAAAATGCCTCAAAAATAATAAAGTAAAAAAGAATTATTGTGAGTTGAATACTGTGATGATTAGGAGTTGGGTGATAGAAACCTACAAGGAATAATGAAAGGTGCTCATTTGCTGAACAAAATGCAAAACTATTGTTATAAGTTGAATTGTGTACCCCAAAAAGTTAAGTTGAAGTCCTAACCCCAGTTTCTGTAAATGTGACTTTATTTGAAAATAGGGTCATTGCAGATGGATTTAGTGAAGTTAAAATGAGATTATATGGAGTAAGGTGGGCCCTTAATCCAATCTGACTGATGTGCTTCCAAGAAGGGGAACAGAGACAGACAAAAACAGAGAGGGAGGCTTGTGAAGAAGGAGGTGGAGGTTGAAACGCTGCAGCTGCAAGCTGCGAGATTGCTGACAAATCATCAGAAGCCAGGAAAAGGCAAAAAAAGGTTCTAGCTACAGATTTAAGAGGACGCTTGGCCCTGTCCACACCTTGCTTTTAGGATTCCAGCCTCCGGAATGGGAAGACAATACATTTCAGTTGTTTAAGGTCACCAAGTTTTTGCTGATGTTAGGGAAGCCCTAGGAAACTAACACCATTGAAAGACTATTTTCCCTCCGTGTTTGCTTTCAAGCAATGAGGAAAGAAATGAGGAGCAACACTACCTCCGAAAATGTTCTAGTATCTGTACATTCAGTAATAGGGTATCTTACAAATAATTTCCAGGTATGATGCTTAAACCATATTTCCTAAAATAACTGTAATGCTAATATTCTCCATTTCTCCATTCTAAGTATCAAGTTTTACAGCTGAGTGTAGAGATACCAGTGAAAGCAACACGAGTGTAACTCAGGGGCTACCGTGACAGCATCAGCCTCTTCCCATTGCAGACTTGAGATCTCATGTTTATTGCGATTCCTGCCCTGGTGTTTCCACAGCGGGAGGATGCTAAGGTCCTGACAGTCTCAGGGGAGCCTCACTTGTCCCATAGCATTTATATGGAAGGAAAGGTAAGACCATTAAAGGGACGAGGAAGGCTTTCTCAAAAGAAGTGAATGGACAGGTGGAATTAAGCTTCTCAAGATATTTGTACTACTGTACATGATTATTTCACGTATTTGTCAAAAGAACAGTGTGAGGTAGGACTGCCATGGCCACCCTGGGACAGCTCTTAGGAGATGAAGCCACTTCAACTTTTCAATGGACCTCTGGGTTATTTATGTGGATGAAAATTTGGTGACACATTAAGGAATGAAGAAGAGGGAAAGGGGGCATTGTATTAAGATTCTTAAGGCAAACAACTGCCAGGAATTACGGTAGTATTATGAGGCTTTATATAATTGTCTCAAGAGACTATGGGGATGCACAAGTACAAATTCTGTAGGGCAGGGTGCAAGCTGGGAACTCTGATGAAGGTTTTTGATGAATCCCTTAGGAAAAGCTGATTCACTGGAGTAAAGACAGAAATTCTCTCTTCTGCCAGACAAAAGCACCACTTCTTTTAAAACATCAACTGATTGGATGAGATGCCTCTCATTGCTGAAGGCAGTCTACTCAGTTGACTGTAGATGTAATCAGCCATAGATGCAACCCAGTTACTGATGATTTAAATCCATGAAGTAGTCATGGAGTATTGTCTCAGTAGGTGGACACCCTCACAACAGCTGAAAAAATATTGAATTCCCACCCTGGGAATCCTGTTACATTCTCTAATGGAACAGCAAGTATCTGTAGAGTACAATGGCAATGCCTAGAGAAGAGCACACCAATATACCAGGCCCTTGATGTGGATGCTTATACCTATGAACCTTGTTCTTGTGAAATTGAAACTTAGCCTAGTATTACATATTGCCTAAGATTAACCTCCTGAAAACCTCCTTATTGCTCAACTATGGCCTCGCTCTCAGCCAAACGCAGCATAAAAATTCACTTACTTCCGCCTGGTGTGGGACATGACTCCCAGGGATGAGACTATGTGACACCAAGGCACTATTACCATGTGCCAACTAGTGAAGCATCTGGAAAAAGACTTGACCAAAAGGGGGTAATATTAAAGGCAAAGAGTTTTTATGGCTAAGGGATTTCAATGTGAACTGGAAGGGACAAGGAATTTTTTATTTTTAGGTTTTTATTTTTAACTTTATTTTGTACATTTAATCATTGAAAATATAAATAACTAAAAACAAAAAAGAAAACACAGTTGAATAAAAACATACATTTCTCAGTTAAATATACTGGATACATATATATATATTAATCACACCATATGTTACACTGTATATTTGATTCACAGTAATGCAATCATACAGTATTTGTCCTTTTGTGTCTGACTTGCTTCACTCAATATAATGTCCTCCAGGTTCATCTATGTTGTCATATGCTTTATGACTTCATTTCTTCTTACACCTGCATAATATTCCATTGTGAGAATACAGCACAGTTTGCTTATCCATTCATCTGTTGATGGACACCTGTCATTTCCAACTTTTGGCCATGATAAATAATGCTGCTATGACCATCAGTGTGCATATGTCTCTTCATGTCACTGCTCTCCGTTCTTCTGGGTATATACCCAGTAGTGGTATTGCAGGTTCACATAGCAAGTCTATATTCAACTTCTTTAGGAGCTGCCAAAGAGTCGTCCACTATGGCTGTACCGTTTTGCATTCCCACCAACAGTGAATAAGTGTTCCTATCTCTCCACATCCTCTCCAACACTTGGAGTTCTCTGTCTTTTTAATAGTGCCCATTCTGATAGGTGTGAAAAGATATCTCATTGTATTTTTGATTTGCATTTCCCTATCCATTAGTGATGTTGAGCATTTCTTCATGTGTTTTTTGCCATTTATATTTCTTCTTTGGACAAATGTTTATTCAAGTCTTTTGCCCATTTTTTAATTGGGTCATTTGTCTTTCTACTGTTGTGCTGTAACAGTTCTTTACATATCATGGATATTAAATCCTTTTCTGATATGCGATTTCCAAATTTTTTTTATCCCCCCCCCCTTTGTGGTTTTCTTTGCTTGCTGTCCGTTCTCTATGTCCATTTGCTGTGCTTTCTTCTGTGTCTATATTTATTTATTTTATTTCCCCTCCCCCTTGCAGCTTGCTTGCTGCCTGCTCTCTGTGTCCATTTGCTGCATGCTCTTCTGCTCTTCTGTGTTTTTGCTTGTTTCCTTTTTGTTGTTGTTGTTGTTGCATCACCTTGCTGAATCAGCTCTCCACAGCATTTGTAGGCTGAGCAGTGCTCTGCAGCATGTGGATGAGCTTGCCTTCACAAGGAGGCCCCAGGACGTGAACCCAGGTGCTCTCATATGGTAGACGGGAGCCCAACTGATTGAGCCACAGTCACTTCCCTCCAAATATTTTTTTCCCATTGAGTCAGCTGCCTTTTTACCCTTTTAACAAAGTCCTGTGAGGTTCACAAGTGTTTAATTTTGAGGAGGTCCCATTTTTCTATGTTTTCTTTTGTTGCACATGCTTTGGGTGTAAGGTCAAGAAACCACCACCTATGACAAGTACTTTAAGATGTTTCCCTAGTAGTAGAAGGTCATTCTAGAGGTGATGCTTACGCATTTATCAGCAGGATCTCATGGACTGCCACAGCAAACAGTGCCTCAAACAGCGGGACTCCTGAGGACTCTAGAAACATACACTATAAGCAGGGCAGACAAGCTCAGGAATTCAGCACCCTGTCTGTGGGTCTTACTTTGGAATTTATGCTCCCCTGTGTAATAGAGTTAGACTAATTTATGTTTCCCTATACATGGCTTTTCTGCCCCTTTTATTTGAGCATATAATTAGCCCTAAACCTGATAAATATATGTCCCTTAGACTTAAATCTTTGGTATGTTCATGGTTGAGCCCTGAAACTCAGCAGAGTTGCAACACCTACTCTCCAGTTCAGTGGACTCACCCAGGACCACTAATAAGGAGATGATGATGGACAATACCCATCCCAAGGAACAGAGAGTCTGCCACTGCAAGCAAGATAGTTTTTTTTTTAAGATTTATTTATTTGTTCCTTCCCTCTCAATCCCCACCCCCCACAGTTGTCTACTCTCTGTGTCCATTCACTGTGCGTTCTTCTGTGTTTGCTTGTATTCTCATTAGGCAGATCTGGGAACTGATCCTAGGACCTTCCAGGGTGGGAGAGAGGTGCTCATCCTATTGCGCCACCTCAGCTCCTTGGTTTGTTGTGTCTCTTGTCTCTCCTTTTGTTGCGTCATTTTGCTATGCCAGCTCTTCATGTGGGCTGGCATTCCTGCATGGAGCAGCACTCTGTGGGTTAGCTTGCCACATGGGCCACCTTGTTTTCACCAGAAGGGCACCAGGTATCAAGCCCTGGACCTCCTACATGGTAGATGGGAGCCCAATTGCTTGAGCCACATCCACTTCCCAAGATAGTATCATCTATCAGATCCATGGGATCTAAGCACCCTCTCAATTAGAAACATCACCATCCCCAAATCCTCAAGATTGGGGAATGAACAATGGACTAAATTAGACTTATTCTTTTATAGACTTATCATTATTCTAGCAATTGAAGAAGTTTTATCATTGATATAAAGGCAATGGCCACCAGAGTTTCTGAGGGGAGAGAGAGGGAAGAATAGGCATAACATGGGAAATTTCTGGGACATTGAAATTGTCTTGCATGACATTGCAATTATGGATACAAGGCATTATATAAATTCCATAACTTATAAAATTGTTTGGGCAGAGTGTGAAAATAAGGTAAACAATATCCATGGTTACTAGCAATGCTTCAATATGTGTTCATCGATTATAACAAATGTACCACACTAATGAAAGATGTTGTTAATGTGTGAAAATGTGTGTGGGGGGGCATATGAAAATTCCCTATATTTTTTAATGTAACACTTATGTAATCTAAAGCTTCTTAAATTAAAAAAAAAAATTGGTCACTCAGAAGATAGTCCTAGTCTGCAAAAAGACTACCCAGAGTGCATTTTAGCATAGTGAGAAAACTTATTCAAGCCTACCAGCAACAGTGGACCAGGTAAAAATATTTGTCAAGGGTTTGTATTGGGTCCTGGGGCTCCCTTCTAGACTCTGGAACCCAGGAATTTGTACTGTCTTACTTCCTTGCCTACCTATTCCTTTTACATATCCCCTCTCTTTGGCCCTACTGTGTAAGGAGTGGCTAAAGGAAGGAAAATGGTAACTCTCTAGGCAACTGGAGAATAAGGTATAGACCCTATAAATGTCCTAAGGTAGAAGAAACTTATCCTGTTTGTAGAACAGAATAAAAGGTCTTGTGGCTGAAGCCCAAGAAAGCAAGAACAAAAATAGAGTGAGGTGAGGTTAACAAGGTAGAAAGAAGCCATTCACAGGGGGTAGTCACATGGAGTCTTTGAGCCATGGAAAGGACACTGGAGTGTATTCTAAGTGGAATGGAAAACCACTGTAAAGTTTTGGGGCTTTTTTTCCTTTTTTTTAAATTATCTTTTTTTTAAAAGATACATAGATCACACAAAATATTACATTAAAAAATATAAGAGGTTCCCATATACCCCACTCCCCACACTCCCCACTCCTTCCACATGGACAACTTCTTTCATTAGTGTGGTACATTCATTGCATTTGATGAGTACATTTGGAGCATTGCTGCACACCATGGATTATAGTTTATGTTGTAGTTTATACTCTCTCCCAGTCAATTCAGAGGGTTATGGCAGGATATATAATGTCCTACATCTGTCCATGCAATATCACTGAGGACAACCCCAAGTCCTGAAAATGACCCCATATTACATCTTTTTTTCACTCTCCCTGCATTCAGCAACTCCCATGGTCACTGCCTCCACATCAATAATATAATTTCTTCCATTGCTAGAGTCACAATAACTCTATAGTAGAATACCAGTAAGTCCATTCTAACTATATTTTATTCCTCCATCCTGAGGACCCTGGGATGGCAATATCCACTCCATCTCTAAATCAAGAGGGGGCTGATATCCAACATGGCTGATGGATGGGATTCTCCTGCTTGCAGCTGTCTACTCTCTCATTTCCCTGGTGTGGTGGTTGACCATCCTCACCTCTCTGTTAGCTGAATAAACCAGAGAGTAGGTATTGCAACTCTGCTGAGGCTCAAGGCCCAGCTGGTACCTACACAGTCCAAAGATTCAAGTCTTCTGAGCATACACCAACCCCAGTGCCAACCACAGGTTCAGTAAAAGTGACAGAGGAGGCATGCATGGAGAGGTCACATCCAAGTCCAACTCCATCACAGTCAGGAACACAAATTCCAAAGTAGGGCCCACTGGCAAGGCACTGAGCTCCAGAGTCATCTGTCATGATCATATGACCTGGGTGTCTCGATAGCCCTCAGGAGCACCACTACCTGGGATTATATCTACTTTGGTGTCTCTGAGATTCTGCTGAGAAGTGCTTAAGAGCAACCCCTCTGATGACCTCCTGACTCATTTTGAAGTCTCTTAGCCATATAAACTCATTTGTCTTTACCATTTCCCCCTTTTATTCAAGGTCTTTTTTTAGTTGCATCACCAACTAGTGCTTGGTAGTAAACCCTCAGCACCAGGGAGGCTCATCCCCAGGAGTCCTGTCCCATGCTAGGGCAAAAGTAATGCATTTACATGCTGAGTTTGGTTTAGAGAGTGGCTACATTTGAGCAACATGGAGGCTCTCAGGAGGTAACTCTTAGGCACCCTGCAGCTCTAGGCTTAGTTGAAATTTCAAGCACACAGGTTCATAAGCATAGTTATCAGTATCAAGGGCCCATCACTGGGCCATTTTCTTCACTGGTCTTTGCCCTTTTTCAAGAGGATTGTGGCTGTTCCATTGGGGAGTGTGAAAGAATTTCCCAGAATGGGAACTCAGCCTCAACACTCCCTCGGTTGTCATGTGAAACTCTACCACCTATGTCAATACCCAACGAACATCCAACATAGCTATATAACCTATATACATGCCCTGGAGAACTCCTTCCCACCCATGCATCCCCCATCAATGGTACCCCACATCAGTGCTCCTCCCCTGCCATAGTTAAAACACTCTGTGATCCAAAACTTCTTCAAAAATGAAGTCTAATATACTGCCAAATTCAATAACTAGGAAAATGAAATAATGATAGGTTTAACGATTAGAAATAGAACACATACCTATTTAGAAAAACTGAAATACATTGGAGGATTTAAAAAATGAAAAATATCATAAAAATTTTTTTGATGTTTTGCCTTTCATCACTGTAATAAGTATTGCTCTGTATGTACAGTGGCAAGACAATCTTTTCCATTTCTTCCTCAGTGTCTACATCCTTTTTTAAATAAATCTTCAAAAAAGTTTTAGGTCAGAGTAAAGTCACATATAGACTATAAGGAATTCTAATATACCCAATATCAAACCCTTTTCCCCCTTCCCCAATAATGATTTTTCACATGTGGATGTTACATTTGCTGTGACTGATGTACAGATATTGAAACATAGCTATAAACCATGGTTCCATTATGGTTTACATTTTAGACTATACATCTTTATACATTTTTGGTGATATTTAATATGGCCTGTATCTATCATTGCAGAATCAGGTAGAACACTTCCATTGTCCCCCAGTTACACCTTCTTCCAACTATTCAATTCCTCTCTCCCTCTACCCTCAGGGTCCACAGTGGCAACCAAGCTTCACTGCTTGAAGGACAAGATTCATAGATACTTGCAACAATGCTGAGGGCTTGACACACTAGTCTGTCTTCCCTGATTCGGAGCCACCCATGCTCTTGAGAGACACCCTCCCCTCTGTTTGAGAACATCAGGCCTCCCCAGGATGGTAGCATAACAACTTCCTGCTGAGTGAACGTGTCTTCACCCTATGACATAATATCATATAACACACAATGACATGATGAGCACTCACACACTCCTAAAAGCCTGTCCCAGATGCACACTCTACCTGATACCCCTTGTCAAACACCTTATAACAGTAACCTTCCTTATTATTTTTTCTAAAGAGTTTTCTCAGCATTATAGTTTGAATCACATACCTGACAACCTCCTGTGTTCACCTGCTCCCAACCAACCCTCCCCCCAATTCCTTGGACCATCTGACACATCCTCCCCACCCAGGCCCCTATCAAGCCTGCAAAGCCCAACCCAATAGTATCCCTATGTCTGCATCTTATCCTTTCACTGCCCAACTACTTACCTTCACTTTATCATTGATTTTGCCCCTGTGGGCCTTGGCTCACAACCTTCCTCCCCTCCCCCATTTCCTGTAAATCTATCTTACAGTCTCTAGCTATCCGAAACAGCTTGATTTGCTTAACTCATATCAGAGAGGTCATGGAGTATTTGTCCTTCAATGTCTGGTGTGCTTCACTCAACATAAGGTCTCAAGATTCATCCATGTTATTCCATGTTATTCCTTCTTACAGCTGATAGTATTCCACTGTGTGTGTGTGTGTGTGTGTATACACACCTCATTTTGTTTATACTTTCATCTGTTGATGGGCATTTGGGTTGATTCCTACATTTGGCAATAGAGACTAATGCTGCTATGAACATTGGTGTGCACATATTGGTTTGTGTCCTTGTTTTCAGTTCTTTTGGGTATATACCCAGCAGTGGAATTACTGAGTTATATGGCAAGTCTATAACTAGTTTTTTGAGGAACCACCAAAGTGTCCTCCACAATGGCTGAATCCTTCTACATTTCCACCAACAGTGGATGAGGGTTCACTTTCCTCTACATCCTCTTCAACACTTGTAGTCCTCTGTTTTTTCAATAGTCGCCAGTCTAATGAGTATAAGATGATATCTCATTGTAGTTTTGATTTGCATTTCTCTAATAGCTAAGGATGTTGAACATCTTTTCATGTGCTTTTTAACCATGCGTTTTTCTTCTTTGGAGAAGCATCTGTTCAAGTCTCTTCACCATTTTTTAAATGGGTTGTATGTCTTTTTATTTCTGAGATATAGAATTTCTTTATATATGCTAGATATTAGGCTCCTATCAGATATATGTTTACCAATTTTTTTCTACCATTGTGTAGGCTCTCTTTTCACTTTCTTGATAAACTCCTTTGAGGTGCAAAAGGCTTTAATTTGAGAATGTCCCATTTATCTATTTGTTCTATCACTGCTCATGCTTTGGGTGTGAAGTTCATGAAACCATTTCCTATTATGAGGTCCTGTAGATGCTCCCCTACATTGTCTTCCAAGGTCTTTATGGTTTTGGCTCTTATATTTAGATCTTTGATCCATCTTAAGTTGATTCTTGTATTAGGTATAAGATGGTATTCCTCCCTCATTCTCTTGCATATGGATGTCCAGTTCTCCAAGCACCATTTGTTGAAGGGGCCATTCTCTCCCAGTTTAGTGGGCTTGTTGGCCTTGTTGAATATCAGATAAGTATATATGTGAGGATCAATATCAAAACTTTCAATTTGGTTCCATTGGTCCATACGTCTACCCTTGTGCCAATACCATGCTGTTTTGACCACTATAGCTTTGTAGTATGTTTAAAGTCAGGTAGTGTGATTCCTCCAATTCATTTTTCTTTTTCAATATGCCTTTGGCTATTTGGGGCCTCTTTCTCTTCCAAATAAATTTCATAGTTAGTTTTTCCAGTACATGGGAAAATGATGTATTGATTTTTATTGGGATTGCATTAAATCTGTAAATCTGCTTGGGAAGGACAGCCATCTTAATGATATTTAGTCTTCCTATCCATGAACAGGGAATATTTTTCCATGTATTTAAGTCTTCTTTGATTTCCTTTAACAGTGTTGTGTAGTTTTCTGTGTATAAGTCTTTTTTATCTCAAGTTGGATTTATTCCTAGGTATTTGATTTTTTATTTACTATTATAATGGTATTTTTTCTTGATTTCCTCCTCAGATTGCTTATTATTGGTGTACAGAAATGCTACTGACTTTTGTGCTTTGATCTTATAACCTGCAACTTTACTAAACTCTTTTATAAGTTTTAGAAGCTTTATTGTAGATTTCTCAGGGTCTTCTATGTATTGGATGGATTATGTCATCTGCAAATAGTGAAACTTTTACTTCTTCCTTTCTTCTTCCTTTATATCTGTTTCTTGCCTCAGGGCTTGAGCAAGTGCTTCTAACACAATGTTAAATAAGAGGGGTGAAAGTGGGCATCCTTGTCTTCTTCCTGATTTTAGAGGGAAAGATTTTAGGATTTCACCATTGGAAATGATGTTAGCTGTAGGTTTTCATAAGTACCATTTATCATGTTCAGAAAGTTTCCTTCTATTCCTATCTTTGGCAGACTTTTTATTAAGAAAGGTTGCTGTATTTTGTCAAATGCTTTTTCTGCATCAATAGATATGATAATGTGTTTTTTTTCTTTCAATCTGTTTATGTGGTGTATAACATTGATTGATTTTCTTATGTTGAACCATTCTTGCATACCATGGAAGAAGCCCACTTAGTCATGGTGTATAATTCATTTGATCTGTTGTTGAAAATGATTAGCAGGTATTTTGTTGAGGAGTTTAGCATCTAGGTTCATTAGAGAGATTGGTCTGTAATTTTCCTTTCTTGTGGTGTGTTTGTTTGCCTTTGGTATTAGGGTAATTTGAGCATCATAGAATGAGTTCAGCAATGCTCCTTCTATTTCGATTTTTTGGAAAAGTTTAAGCAAGATTAGTGATGTTTTTTTCTGGAATGTTTGGTATAATTCACTTGTCAAACCATCTGGCCTGGTGCTCTTCTTAGTTGGGAGGTTTTTAATGACTGATTGTATCTCTTTTGATTGGTTTATTGAGATCATCAATTTCTTCTTTCATCAGTGTAGTCTGCTTATGTATTTCTAGGAATTTTTCCATTTCCTCCAAAGTGTCCTTCTTGTTGGCATATAGTTTTTCAAAGTATCCTCTTGTGACACTCTTTATTTCTGTGGTGTCAGTGGTGATATCCTCTTTCTCATTTCTTATTTTGTGTATTTACATCTTCTCTTTTTTTTTTCTTTGTTAGTCTGGCTAAGAGTTTGTCAATTTTATTGATCTTCTCAAAGAACTAGCTCTTTGTTTTGTTTATTTTTTCTAGTGATTTCTTATTTTCTATTTCATTTATTTCTTCTCTGATCTCTGTTCTTTCTTTCTTCTTCCTTTGGGGTTAGTTAGTATTTTTTTTGTTTTTTTTTATACTAATTCCTCCAAGTATGCAGGAATGTCTTTGATTTTAGTTCTTTCTTCTTTTCTCAGTTATCAATTTATGGCTATGAATTCCCCTCTCAGCACAGCTTTTGCAGCATCCCATAAGTTTTGATATGTTGTGTTGTCATTTTCATTAGTTTCAAGGTAGTTACTGATTTCTTTTGAGATTTCCTCCTTGACCCACTCTTTGTTTAAGAGTGTGTTGCTTAACTTCCGTATCTTTGTGCCTAATTTGGTTCTCTGGCCCTTGCAGATTTCCAACGTCATTCCACTGTGGTCAGAGAAATTATTTTGTATGATTTCAGTCTTTCTGAATTTATTGAAGCTTTCTCTGTAGCCTAACATGTGGTCTATTTTGGAGAATGAGCCATGTGCACTTGAGAAGAATGTATATTCTCCTGTTTGGGGATATATTGTTCTGTATATGTCTATTAGGTCCAGATCCTCTAATACATTATTCAAAGTATTTGTTTCTGTATTGATTCTCTGTTGAGATGTTCTGTCTAATGGTGATAATGGTGTATTAAAGTCCCCCACTATATTTGTAGAGGCATCTACTTTTCTAGTTAGTTTTTCCAGTGTTTGCCGCATGTATTTTGAGGTGCCCTAGTTAAGTGCATAAATGTTTATGATTGTTCTCTCTTCTTAAAAGATTGCCCCTTTTACTAATATGTAGTGTCCATCTTTGTCTCTCACAATAATTTTGCATTTAAAGTCTATTTTGGGGAAACAGGCTTGGCCCAATGGTTAGGGCATCTGTCTACCACATGGGAGGTCCACGGTTCAAACCCTGGGCCTCCTTGACCCATGTGGAGCTAGCCCACGGACAGTGCTGATGCATGCAAGGAGTGCTGTGCCATGCAGGGGTGTCCCTGTGTAGGGGAGTCCCATGCGCAAGGAGTGCACCTCATAAGGAGAGCCGCCCAGCATGAAAGAAAATTCAGCCTGCCCAGGAATGGCACCACACACATGGAGAGTTGACACAACAAAAAGAAACAGATTCCCATGCCACTAACAACAACAGAAGCAGACAAAGAAGAACAAGCAGCAAATAGACACAGAGAACAGACAACTGGGGTGGGGGGGAAGGTGAGAGAAATAAACAAATAAATCTTTAAAAAAATAAATAAATAAAGTCTATGTCTGATTAGTATAGCTAATCCTGCCTTTTTTTGGTTATTGTTTGCTGGTAAGATTGTTTATAGCTGTTCACTTTCCGACTCCATTCTGCCAATCTGTGTTTTTTGACAGGTGTGTTTAATCCATTGACATTCAGTGTTATTACTTTCAAGGTATTACATTAGCCATATTTTCTTTGGATTTGTATATGTCATATGTTGTTTATATTTCTCTTTTTGTCTTTTTATTTGTTCTTACACTCTCCTCCAACTCTGTCTTTCCTGTTTTTTTTTTTTCTTTCCTTCTGCAGAACTTGCTTTAGTGTTTCTTGAAGGGGAGGTTTCTTATTGGCATACTCTCTTAGTTTCTGTTTATCTGTGAATATTTTGAACTCTCTATCATTTCTGAATGCCATCTTTGCTGGATAGAGTATTCTTGGATGGGAATTTTTTTCTTTTAATACCTTGACTATGTCATATCACTGCCTTCTTGCCTCCATGGTTTCAGATGAGAAATCAGCACTTAATCTTATGAGGCCTCCCTTGTTATGTGATGGTTCTGTTTTCTCTTGCTGCCTTCAGTATTTTCTCTTTGTCAGGAACATTGGATAATTTGACAAGTATATGTCTTGGAGTAGGCCTGTTGGGATTTATGCTGTTTGGGGTGTGTTGTGCTTCCTGGACATGTACATCCATCTCCCTCAATAGGTTTGGGAAGTTTTCAGCCATTATTTCCTCCCACACCCCTTCCGTCCCCTTTCCCCTCTTTTCTCCTTCTGGGATGCCTATAATGCATACGTTTGTGGCTTTTGTGTTGTCATTCAAATCCCTAAGTTCCTACTAGTTTTTTTCTATCTTTTTATCTATCAATTCTACTATCTGTTTGATTTCAGATGCACTGTCTCCCACATTACTAATTTATTCCTCTACCTGTTCAAATCTGCTGTTATTTGCTGAAAGTATGTTTTTGATTCCTTGGATTGTGCCATTCATCACCATCATATCCACTATTTTTTTGCATATGTTAAAATTTCTTCAGTATGCTCTCCAAGTGTTTTCTTAATATTTTTAATCACTCCTTTCACTTCATTACATTGGTCCATGATATTTGTTTGGAGAGCTCTGATTAGTTGTTAGATATTCTGCCCTCTTCCTACTTTTTAATTGTTCATTGGATTGGGCCATGCTTTTCTGATTATTGGTATGGTTTGTAATTTTTTGTTGCTGTCTGGTCATCATTTTACCTTGATGGGTTTGTTCAGTTGATTAGCTTCTCTGTCTAGCCTCAGGTTTAATTTAAGTTCTGCTTTTGTGTGCATGTTGTTTTCTCTTTGACACTTTGTTCTTCTTTTTTATTTCCTGTTATTGTCTATGTTCCTTTGAAGGAAAAGATTAGGGCCAGGGAAAGAAAAAGAGGTTTGAAAAGAAATAGTATAATAGTAGTATTGATAGTAAATGTTAACAGGAGAACATGTAAGACCTAGGAGAATAACTTTTAAACTCATGCAAGCAGTATAGAGTTATAGGAATAAAAAAGTGGAGTACCTACAATGAAATGGGAAACTGAATATAGAGAAGACTATAGTATGAATTAAAAGGCCAGCATGATCAGGAGAGAGGGAAAGAGAAAAGAAAGGACAATAACATAAAGAATTAATAAAAGATAGAAAACAGAATAGAAGTTTAGAAATAAAAAGCCAGAGAAACTGGTGGAATGTAAGAGCGACAGCAGAAGGTGGAAGGTAGAAAGATGTAGGAAAGAAAAGAGATAGCACTGGTATCCAAAATCAGTACACACAAAAAAGAAGAAATAGAGGACGAGGAAGCACAGCAAAAAAGAAACAAGCCAGCAATAGGTAATAGGAAAAAAGAAAGAAAAAAAAAAGGTGGGGAATAAAGAGCAAGGAAAGGCAAGAAAACAAAACAAAACAAAAAACCAGAAAGCCCTCAAGCAAGGAGTCAATCAAACATTAAGAAAAACCAGACTTCCCTCCCACATCCCTGTGGAGCTTTTCAGGCTGCTGGTGTTCACCAATCAATCATGCTGCTGCTTTCTCACTGCAGACCTTGAAGTGGGTTTTAGAGAATAAACCAAGTCAAATTTTGTAACAAAAGTAATCTTTTTTTTTTTTAAATAAGAGACCCAAGAGAAGCTAATACAATGATAAGGTATTTGTTTTCCCTCTCTCAAAGTGTCAGTCATGTGTTTAATATCCCAGTGGATCACTACTCTAAGAGGAGCCAGGAACTGAACCAGAGACCTTGCACATTCAACGCTGAAACTCCTCCACTGAGCCAAACCCTCCTTCTGGG
Organism: Dasypus novemcinctus; assembly: GCF_030445035.2. Classification (NCBI taxonomy): domain Eukaryota; kingdom Metazoa; phylum Chordata; class Mammalia; order Cingulata; family Dasypodidae; genus Dasypus; species Dasypus novemcinctus. The sequence continues at coordinate 20,444,745 of NC_080677.1, forward strand.
TCAACCTGCTCCTCAAAAAGAGTCCCCTTCCCAGGGAAAGATCAACTCTTTGCAATTGAACAAACTGATTAGGAATCTGTCCTTCTCCCTTTCTCCCTTCCTCACCTCCCTCTCTCCCAGGGCAGCAGGAAGCCTGTTTGTTAGCTCGCCTCCAGGACTCAAAAGGGACCCTGGTGAACCAACTCACCACAGAAAATAATGACTCTCAGTCTCGTTGAGAGAGAGCACCCACACCTTGCCAGGAACCCTAAATATTCTCTTGGAGGCCTACCAAGCACTTCCTACTCTCCTCTTCCCCCGGGTGGGTTGCAAAGGACGAGTTAATTGCCTGACTACAGCTTCTCTCAGACCAATTTTCCCTATTCCAGGGCATTTACTTAAGTCAGGCTGCCTCAGCAGATTTGCCTCTCACCTCTTTCCAGTTTCTCCTCAAGCCAGCTGGCAAGATCTTTAAAGCTCAAAAGGAAACTCCGCTTGTTGGACCCTTTTGCATCCTTTGCCAGAACCCTCCCACTCTCAGAGTTTGTCCGAGATCTGTGGGGTTTAGGGAACACCGGGTTTGGGGAATGCAGGTTTGGGGTACATGGGTTCTGGGATAATGGGTTTGGGGAAGGCAGTTTCAGGGAAGGCAGGTTCGGGAGCATGGGGTTCAGGGAATGCGGGTTCAGGGACTGCAGGTTTGGGGAACATGGGGTGCAGGGAATGCTTCCGTTTGACTAGCAGCTCCCAACGTTTTAAGCTAGAGGACTTTATAAGCTTAGGTATGTAAACATTTATTTAAAATATACACTTAATAATAATAAATATGCATATGATTCAAGTATAATTTGACTGCTATGTGGAGAATCGCCTTTGGAGCTACAATGTATTTAAAGACACCAGATAAGAGGTCATTGAAGTAGCCCAGGTGAGCTAGGATTAGAGACTACAAATAGAAAGGTGAGGACATTTTCTGGGTATATTTGGTGTGAGGGTAGCAGTAACAGGACTCACCCTTGTTTTATATGTTATAAGTGGTATTTTGGCTGAAGCCACTGATTGAAGGTGGTGCCAATTATTGAGAAAGGGAAGTTATGAGAGAAAATATACGTTTTGGGGAATTGGTGAGAGAGCAGGATTATAATCAATAATTTTTTCTAAGTAGAAAAGAATAGAGATATTTGGCTATAATGTATTGGTACAGCTGTCTTTGTTGTTATCAATGTTCTTGGTATTTTCAAGGTATGGGTGGTAAATCCTTGGAGAGGAAAAGGGCCTGGAGCACTCTCACAAGGAACAGAGCAGGTCAGGGCTGTCGAACTGAATTAAGTTCCTGACAATTCAGTTAGAATCCAGGTTTCAGAATGAAGAGGTGATTTGGGTCTTGGTTCTTCATGTTCTTTTAGAACTGGCAGAGATTTTGCATAATATATTCTGCTGAGGCCAATCCCCACTTTCCACATGTCCATATCTTTGAGGTTTATGCCAGAGAAATTATTCCAGTTTTGGGGGATTTCAGAACAGACAGAAGGCAACATATATGCATGAGATTAAATGGTAATGGGAGAGCAACATGGAGGTAGATGGAGTTGGCATCCATCCTTGCTGACCTTTGTCCCTTTTCCATTAGTGGGATGGTCACTTGCTTTGCCTAATTGTAAGATCTGGGTTCTGCAGCCATTACTTATGGAGAAAAGACCCCACTGTGGTCTCCCTTTTGAAGGAAATGTATTTTGCTAAAAGAAGTTTAGTTCTGACCATAAGAGAAGTGGGAAGATACATCAGAGTAGGAATCTGAAATGCAGAAGTGTAGCCCTAACTCTATGGTTAACTAGCTTTGGATAAGTCACCTGCCGTCTCCTGCCCACATTCTAAAATTACACATAGAGAAAATTGCCTTCTTTTCTTTTAATATTTTATTAAATTATTATTTAATGTTTATATCATTGATACACCTTGAATTAAATTATATAACAGTTACTGCATAAAATTAATGGATATGAGTATTATTCTGTTAGTTAATCCTCCTAGTAGCTCTTTTCAGTTATTGGATTTAACAGATGAGAAATTGAGATACTTAAAGGTAAGTAACATTCCCAAGGTCCGCAGTTTGTAATTGATAGAGATTTCAACTGAAGCACTGTGGCTCAAAAAATGAGTCATTAATTTAATTTGCCTAATCATATCTCTAATGAGGATAAACATTATGGCACAGTTTATTGGTCAATTCTATTTCTTCTTTTGTCTATTACCTCTTCATGCTCCTTGCCCATTCTTCTATCGGAGTATTAATATTTTTCTTAGTCGTTGTTAAGAAGTCTTATGTACCTTTTTAGGGATATTAACCCTTTATTTAATATGTTAAAATATTTCTCTTTTGCACTTTATTTATTTTTGGCTATTTTTTGGTGACTAGAGCTTGTAAAGTTATTTTTAGTTAAATCTAAATCTAAACTTATGGGCTCTTCTTTAATGTCAAGCTTAGAGAGTCTTATCTAACTCAATTTATAGGAAATTAAATTCTAATGCATTTCTGCAGGTGTTTTTAAACATCTAAATCTCTGTTCCAGATAAATTGCTCCTGTGAGTGGTAAGAGAGTGATTCAATAGCATTTGTTACCATAGAGTGAGTCATTTCCCATAAGATAATTTATAGAATAAGTAATTACTTCCTGATTTGAGTGGATGACTATCATATAGTAAAATATTGCATCTACATGTGATTCTTTTTGTGGATATTTTATCTTGGTCATTAAATCTTATTATTATTGTTTCAGTACTAAACTAATTTCAGTACTGTAACTTTAGAGTTTTTTAAAATTCCGGTGGGGTTAATTTTCTTTTATTGCATTTTAAAAAGGGTTTTCTTTGCATTTTAGTGTGAAGACAATTCTCTCGTTTCTTACTGTTAAACTAAGTAGATTTCTACACCAGCAAGCCTTTTCCAGGGCACCAGATGTTTGCCCTTCTCTCCTGCATAATAACCTGGGAGCCTCTTGATTTCAGGGTCACTCTTTCTAGCAGCAGCCTCAGCTTTCCTGCTTATGCCAAAAGAAAATCACCTGAGTTTTTGCATTTTTCATTCCTCTGCTGTAAGCAATGACAAGCAGAAAATGAATTACTCGAGAGAGACAAAATAGTGACCCAAGGGGTTTTTCATCATTTTATTACGAACATTTTACACATATCCAAACACATTTAAGAAATAGAGGGGTATCAAATGAAATACAAGCTGCCCAGTTGAATTTTCATTTCAGATAGACAACAAATATTCCCTTACTTAAAATAAAAACAAAAACAAAAACTAAATCTGGTAAACCTACCCGAGGGACATCTTGACTCGAGGGTCAATAGAAATCCTCGAATGGCTTGATCTACACCTCCCTTCATCCCCCAAACACATACCTTCCTCCACCTTACAAAGGCCAAATATAGACCAACATAGGTGATCATAATTTATTTTAAAAAGAAATTCAAAGGTTATCTCATGTGCTGTTCATGTTTGCCTCAAAAATTCCTTACAGATGTCAAAAGAGTGGTGGTTAAGACAATGTACTTTTCTCTCTTGTCAAGACCAGTAATTGAACCAGAATCCCGGGATGTTAGCCTGATTCAGGACTGTCTCTGCACAGTGGAAGAGGCAAGTGTGTTCTACTTACCCATGATTCTGCTACCCAAGATGTCTGGTTCCATCTGCTTACACGTTTCTGAGCTCTCAGGGCTCCAGGCTTCTGTCCTGAGGAGAGGGCTGCTCCCAGCCTGCAGGAGAGGAAGTGGGTGGATCAGAGGTCAGGGCTCCTCCCCAGTCCTGCCCCAGCTCCCACCCCTGTTGTGTAAATAGCTTCCTGGCCTCCTGAGACAGATTCTCACCTCCTTTTCCCTACCTGAGACACCAGATAGGAAGACCAGCTCTACCTGGTATCTTTTGCTCCAGGGATGAATTTCTTTTGGGGTAGGACTTGAGTCTTCAGAGGAAGATCTTCTCTCATCATTTGGTTCCCTTTCCTTCTAAGGCCCAAGAGAGGAAGGCATGATGTGGGTTCCAGCCCTCCTTTTAGTTTTCCTGGCTCCTGGTAAGTGTAGCTGCTCATGAGTTTTTGTTTTTATGGGTGAGGTATACTAAGGAATTACTATCACCTCTTCCTTATTACTTTTTGGTATTCCCATTGCAGCCAGATATACAGCTTCCAACTTGGAATGGAGAGAGAGGTCAGTCACCAAGCAGGCTGGGGCATCTGCCGTAATCACTTGTGATATCGTTAAACAAGACATTAACTACATCCATTGGTATGGACACCAAGACGGGGAGGCCCCCAAACACATTCTCTATTACCATTTCGCTTCCTCACAGTTTTGGGTAGAATCAGGAATCCATCAAGGGAAATATCATGCTTATGAAGGTTCAGAAAGGAGCTGCAAATTTGCAGTCCTAAATCTGGAGAAAAGTGATTCTGGTGTGTATTATTGTGCTGCCTGGGATGTGCACTGTGATTCAGACTTCCCCTATCCTAAGCTAAAAACTATGCTTGTGGCTGCCAAGAACAACCCTGCATCACAGGACGGGCCAGCTTTTGTCTCCTCACTTCCTGGCCCTGGCTGCTTTCTCTGAACAGGGAAAACCCTGAGCTCAAAACTGAACCTCCACCTTTCCATCCCTTCCCACTCTGAACATTATCAGCCTGCACCCCATTCCTATACAGACCAAGATCTCTAGGTCTTACCTGAGCCTATTGGCTAATGGCATAGTTCTTCCATCTCTCCTAGGGGCTGGTGAAGTCCCTTTTAGTCTGTTTCCTAGGAAAGACAAGGTCACCTGGGGTTGATCTGACAAGAGAGACATTTTGGACAGCCCTATTGGAAGGCTGGTTGTGCTGAATCATTTATCCAATCATTACCTAAAGATTATGGCTGGGAATGTGCTTATTCATTACTTAGGAGTGTGAGAAATGATGGAATGAAGACTTTGGATTTTATGAAGCCCTCAAATTGGTATCTCTTGAAAAACTGATTCAATTCTACCCAAACTGATTCACAGATTCAATGCAGCCCCAATAAATATCCCAACAGCTTTTTCTTGAAGAAATGGAAAACAGATTACCAAATTTATTTGAAAGAACAAGGGGCCTTCAAAAACCAAACATGTCTTAAAAAAGAACAAAGTTGCAGGATTCTCACTTCCTGACTTGAAAGCATGTTACTTAGCTACAAAGGTAAAAAACATGTTATTGGCAAAGTGAACAATGGAACCAAATTGAGAACTCAGAAATAGACCCTCCAATCTATAGTCAAGTGATTTTTGACAAGGTTATAAAAACATCCTGCTGGACCAGAACGGTCTATTCAACAAATTGTGCTGGGGGAATTGGCTAGCCATATTCAAAATAAAGAATGAGGATCTATATCTCACACCTTATACAAAAATAACTCAAAATGAATCAAAGAGCAAAATATGAATGCAACACCCATAAAACACTTCAAAGAAAAATGTAGGGAAATGTCTTCAAGATCCTGTGGTATATAGTAGTTTCATAAACTTACACCCAAAACGCAAACAACAAAAGAAAAAAAAAATGTGACCTCCTCAAACTTGAAACACTTTAGCATCTCAAACTACTTTGTCAAAAGGGTGAAAAGGCAGCTGACCTAATGGAAGATAATATTTGCCTATGACATAACTGATAAGAGTTTAATATCCATGATGTATACAGAGAACACACAGCTTAACAACAAAAAGAAAAATTACCTGATTAAAAACTGGGCAAAAAACTTGAAAAGACAATTGTAAAAAGAAGAAATACAAAGGCAAAGAAACACAAGAAAAAGTGTTCAACATCACTAGCAATTAGGGAAATGCAAATCAAATCTACACTGAGATATCATTTCACACCAATTAGATAGACTGGCCACTATTAAAAAGTTGGAAAACTGTAAACATTGCAGAGGATGTGAAGAGATAGGAATGCTTATTTACCTTTGTTGGGAATGTAGAATGGTACAACCACTGTGGAGGACTGTTTGGCAGTTTCTAAGGAAGTTGAATATAGACTTGCCATGTGACCCGGCAATACCATTACTAGGCAGATACCCAGAAGAACTGAGAGTAGTGACTCAAATAGACATCTGTACTCCAATGTTCATAGTGGTGTTATTCACAATTGCCAAAAGTAGAAAACAACCCAGGTGCCCATCTACTGATGAATGGATAAACAAATTGTGGTGTATACACACAATGGAATGTTATGCAGATGTAAGAAAAATGAAGTTGTGGGGCCTTTGACTACATGGTTGAACCTGGAAGACATTATGGTGAATGAAACAAGCCAGACACAAAAGGACAAATACTGTATGATTGCTCTATTATGAACTAAATGTATTATGTAAATTCATGGAGTTTAAATTTATAATATAGGCTACAAGAGAATAGAATGAGGGTAGAAAATGGAAAGCTGAGAGTTAGTCTGTGCAGAATTGGTAAAATGGTTGTTTGTAAATCTTCAGAAATGAACAGAAATGGTGAAAGCACATCATAGTGTGTGTAATTAGCAAAGTTATTATATGGGTTTAATAGTGGTTCAAAGCATTAAGTCTAGGGTCATATATATTACTAAAAGGAAAGCTAAAAATGTAACATGAAACTGTATAACATAGAGAAACCTCATGTGAAATATGAATATGGGTGTTATTACACATATAAGATTGTTTTTACAAAATATAAATACAAATGAGCTAAAGATGGAAAAAGAATAGCAGCTAATTATGGCAGGGGAAGCATAGAGAGATTGAGAGGTAATGAGTTTTTTTAATTTGTTTTTTGTGTTTTTAAAAATTATTATTAGCATAATGAAAATGCTTTAAAAATAATTGAAGTGGTGAATGTGCAACTATGTGATTATACGGAGTACCACTGACTGTATACTTTGGATGGATTTATGCTTTATTAATATGTATCAAAAAATCAGTATATTTTTAAAAACCTGCTATTACCTGGCCCCTGTAATCAAACAAGAGACTGTTGTTAACATGATTGGAAATGTAGAAAAACAGTAAATACAAAGATATACCAATCATTGTCATCTACTAATATTTTTTTTGAGGGAATCTATCTCAGCCCACAGCCAAAACTATTCTGAATAAAATAAGTAAAATGTCTTGCCATACCTATCCTCCAACATAGATAGGCACAGCCAAGTCAAAACTGGACTGAACTTATGAGAGGATTATTTTTTCTCAATAATTGAAACTGAAAACCTGGGTGAATGATCAGATAACAAATAGTATGTATTTGAATAGAAGAGTCAATTTGAATTGAAATAGTATGCATATGAATTGAAGAGAAAGGTTTGTGGCTACCATAAGGAGTCAAGCCATTTTTTTTTTTAAGAACATATTTTTAATTTATTTTTAAAAGATACATAGATTACATAAAATGTTACATAAAAAAAATAGGGGATTCCCATATACCCCAGAGACCCCATGCCTCCCACTTTTCACACATTAATAACTTCTTTCATTAGTGTGTAAATTCATTGCAATTGATGAACACGTTTTGAAGCACTGCCATACAACATGATTAAAGCTGACATTGTAGTTTATACTCTCTCCCACTCCGTTTTGTAGGTTATGGCAAGATATATAATATATCATGATAGAGCTGAGATTGAAAGGGAGATGCCAATTTTCGGGGAGTGTACATGACTATCAAGGTAAAAATAGGTCTGCAGTGATTTTTAAATCTCATGTTCTAATGAGTTGTGATTGGTATTCAAAAATTCAATTGATTTTGTGAGTGCATGTATGTAACTTTGAACCTATCAATCTTGCCAAATTTTCTTATTAATTCTAATTTAATTGACTCTATTAGATTTACTGTGTATACAATGATAGCATCTGCCAATGAGGGCAGTTTTGCTTCTTCCTTCACAATACTTCTCCCTTTTATTCACTTTTCTATCCTTAATGCATGGGTTGAGACAACAGTATTATACTGCATAAAAACCAAGATAACTGACATCCTTAACTTAGTTTCATTTTCAACAAGAAAGCCTCAAGCATTGATCCTTAAGTGTTTTATCATATTGAATCTTTCCACCCATGTGTATGGTGTGCCTTTTTAATTATTCATCTTGAATGAAGGGAGCATTAGCAATCCAACAAAGGGAATTAATTAAGGGAAAAAAGAAAAATGATAAATTTTATTTAAAATAACAAAATAAGAGCAAAATAAGTTTTAACAATAACTTTTAGTTCAAGAACACAGTAGGAATTGGCTTCTTTCCACCGGGATAAGATTGCAGCTCTAGCCTAGGCTCCAGTCCCACTGCGAGAAGGGCAGAAATAGGGAACCTGCAATGGCCTTTCCAGACAACTGCAGGTTCCTTCTGCAGGCACAAACTGGATAATCAGATAACTGGGGCTCCGTTCCTGCATCCCAATAGGATAGGAAGGGAGCTGTGTTTTTTTGCCTTTCTGGGCAACTGCAGGTGATTTCAGCCTACATGGACTGGTCTGTTGAGTGTGTTCATTTCCACCTCCACCCTCCACCCCCTGTAGGATAGGAGGGGTGCTGATTTTGGTCCACATGGACTGGTCTGTTGGGTGCCTGTGGTTTCATCCCCAACCCTTAAAGAGCAGAAGGGGCAGAATTCCCTACGCCACTCAGGGAAACTGCAGGCACTTTGGCCCACACAGATTAGATTGTTGTAATTTCCATAGGGACCATCCATTTCCCTGTCATGGGAGGAGAGGTGTCAGTGTTACATCACTCTAGCTGGGTAACTTTAGTCAGTTATGATCCACATGGCTTAGTTTGCTGCCTGCACCTTCAGCTCTATCCTGCCCCAGTCAGGGGATGAGGGGCATGAAAGTTCATCAGGCACTCCAGGCAACTACAGATGACCTTTGTCTACATGGCTTAGATTAGTACACATGGCTGTAAATCCATCCCTACCCATGACAGAGGAGAAAGGTGGTGAAGCTTCGTTGGTTACTGGGGCAATGCAGCCAGCATCAGCCTCTGCAGCTTACAGTACCAAATACATCCTAGGTTCCTATGGCACAACCAGCAAGAGAGAAAGGGCAAAAAAGCCCTAAGCTAAAGAGAGAAACTGCCCCAGAATAAATATATCTAGTAAGCAAGATGCCAAGACAGCAACAAAATATTACAATCCATCCAGAGAAACAGGAAGATATGGCCCAGTCAAAGGAAAAAGATAAGCCCCCCGATGACATAAGGAGTTAAGACAACTAATAATTGATGTTCAAACAAATCTCCTTAATAAATTCAATGAGATGGCTAAAGAGCTTATGAATATTAAGATGACACTGGGTAAGCATAAAGAAAAATTTGAAAGCATACATAGGGAAATATGAATAGGGAAAATATGCTTATGAAATTGAAAAACACAATAAATGCTTTTCGTTTATTGTGCTTAGTGTAAGTTTAGAATATTCACGGATAAACAGAAACAGAGAGTTTGTAACCAAGAGACTGGCTTTGCAGACATACTAAAGGGAGTGCCCCAGCCAGAAAAGAAAAGACAGGATAGAAAAGCTTGGAAGAAAGTCTAGAAATGAAGATTATATCAGTAAAAGTAACTAAAAGTGTAAAAGTACAGGTGAAAATAAAATATGACAGATAAAACCTAAAGGTCAAAATAGGTGAAATAAGGACCGCCTTTACAGTAATAACATTGAATGTTAATGAATTAAACTTCACAATTAAAGGAAACAGACTGGCAGAGGGAAACAGACTGTCTACAAGAGATTTATATTAGACCCAAGGATACAAATAGATTGAAAGCGAAGGTTGGAATAAGTTATTCCTTGCATGCTGTAACAACACAACAACAACAACAAAAAAACTGGAGAAGGTATACTTATATTGGATGAAACTGAGTTTAAAAGCAAAATTGTTTTTAGAGAACAAGAAGGATATTATATATTAATAAAGGGGCAATTAACCAGGAAGAAATAACAATCATAAATGTATATGCACCAAACCAGGATCCCAAAAGTTACATGAGGCAAACCCTGGCAAAATTGAAGGGAAAAATAGATGTCTCTAAAATAATAGTTGGAGACTTCAATATACCACTCTCAGCACTAGATAGAACATCTGGTCAGAGGATCAATAAAGAAGCAGAGATCTTGAACATGATAAATGGAATAAACCTAATAGACATGTACAGAACATTGTATCCCCAAACAGCAGGATACACATTCTTATCCAGTGCTCATGGATCTTTCTTCAGGATAGACCATGACGGGTCACCAATTAGATCTCAATAAATTCAACAAGATTGAAATCATACAAAACACTTTCTCTGATCATAATTGAATAAAGTTAGAAATCAACAATAGGCAGAAAAAGGAAAATTCACAAATAAATGGAGATTAAACAGCACACTGTTAAATAATTAATTGATCAAAGAAGAAATTGTAAGAGAAATCTATAAATATCTTGAGACAAATGGAAATGAGAGCACAACATAGCAGAACCTATGGAATGCAATGAAGACAGTGCTGAAAGGGAAATTTAGAGTATTCAGTGCTTACATTAAAAAAAAAGAAAGAGCTAACATCAATGGCCTATCTAGTGTTGAAGGATCTAGAAAAAGAAAACTATTCCCAAAGCAAGTGGAAGAGAATAAATAAAAAAGATTATAGCAGAAATAAGTGAAATTGAGAAAAAAAAAAAACAATAGAATGAACAAACCCAAAAGTTGGTTCTTCAAGAAATTGTCAATTAACAAATTGACAAAACCTTAGCTAGACTAACAAAGAAAAAAGGAGAAAAAAATGCAAATAAAATAAAAAATGAATTACTACAACCCTGAGGAATTAAGAGATCATAGGAGGATACAATAAACAACTGTGCACAAACAAACTAGATTATGTATATGAAATGAAAAACTTATGAGAAATATTTGAACAACACACATTGACCCTAGAAGAAACAGAAGATGTCAACAACCCCATCACAGGTAAAGGGATTGAAAGGGTCATCAAACAACTCACCAAAATGAAAAGCCCAGGACCAGGTGATTTCACAGGTGAGATCTACCAAGCATTCAAAGAAGGTTAAATACCAATATTACTAAAACTCTTCCAAATATTGAACAAGAAAGAATGATACTAAACTCATTCTATGAAGCCAATATCACCCTAATATCAAAGCCAGATAAAGATATTACAAAAAGAAAAATAACAGACCCATTTCTCTAATGAACACAGATGGAAAAGTTCACAACAAAATACTTGCTAATCAAATCCAACAACACATTAAAATAATATTTCTTCATGATCTAATGGGTTTTATAACAGTAATGCAAGTTTGTTCAACACAAGAAAATAAAGAAGTATAATACACCACATTAATAAATCAAAGAAAAAATCACATGATCATTACAATTAACACAGAAAGGCATTTGACAAAATATAGCATCCTTTGTTGATAAAAATACTACAAAAGGTAAGAATGGAGGAAACTTTCTCAGCATGATAAAGGCCATATATAAAAAACCCACAGCTAACATTGTACTCAGTGGTCAAAGACTGAAAGCTTTCCTGCTGAGACTGGGACAAGACAAGGATGCCCACCGTAACCACTGTGATTCAATATAGTGCTAATGTTACTAGCTAGAACAATCAGGCAAGGAAAAATGGGCATCCAAATTGGAAAGGAAGAAGTAAAACTTCGCTATTCACAGATGAGATGATCCCTCACCTAAAAAGTCCTGAATTACCTACAACAAGGATGCTAGAGTTAATAACAATTTCAGCAGAGTGGAAGGACACAAGACCAATATGCAAAAATCTATAGAGTTTTTATACAACAGAAATGCACAGCCTGAGTAGGAAATCAGGAAAAAAGTTCCATATACAATAATGACTAAAAGAATCAAAGTTTAGGAATAAATTTAACCAACAATGTAAAGCACTTTTGTTCAGAAAACTGCAATGCATTGCTAAAAGAAATTTTAAAAGACCTAAATAAATGGAAGAACATTCCATGCTCATGGATTGGAAGACTAAATATTATTAAGATGTCAATTCTACCATAATTGATACATAGATTCAATGAAATCCTGATAAAAATTCAAAAAACTTATTTTAAAGAAATGAGAAGAACAATTATTAAAATTATTTGGAAGGGTAAGGGTCCCCAAATAGCCAGAAACCATTTAAAAAGGAAGAGCAAAGTTGGGGAACTCTCATTTCTGGAGTTTAATTCCTATTACCAAGTTAAAGTAGTAAAAACCCCATGGCACTAGCATAAAGATAAACACACAGACAAATGGAACCAAGTTGATGGTTCAGAAACAGACCTTTAAGTCTATGGCAAAGTGATTTTTAACACGGCTGCCAAATCCACCTTGCTAGTGCAGAACAGTCTATTCAATAAATGGTGCTGGGAGAACTGAATATCCATAGCCAAAAGAAAGAAAGAAGATCCGTATTTCACACCCTCTACAAAAATTAACTCACAATGGATCAAAGACCTAACTATAAAATGTACAACCAAAAAACCCCTTGAAAATCATGAAGGGAAACATCTTTAAGACCTGAGAATCAGTGGTGAATTCTTAAAGCTAACACAGAAAGCAAAGCAACAAGAGAAAACATGCAGAAATGGGACCTCCTCAAACTTAATCACTATATAGAATAGACTTACATACAAATTCACCAACATCTAGCTCGTGGCTGGGAAGCTCCAAATCAGCAGCCGATATCAGAGTCTTGATTGAAAAGAACACCTATGTAGAGCACCCTCTCCCAGGGTGGGACTTCGACTGACCTGACCAGGGACTGTCCTTTTTATTGAGCTCATAATAAATGAACTCAATACTATAGATGTCAATTTGCGAGTACTGCATCAGTTCCCGAGAAAGTGGCCAGCATTTCCAGGGAGGAACACAGTACTCCCTGGAATGTATCCTATCTGTTCGTATTTGTTTTTTTTTTTTGTTTTTTTTTTTATTGACTTTGTAATAATATTACATTAAAAATATATCTGTGAGGTCCCCTTCAACCCCACCCCCCCACCCCACCTCTCCCCCCGCCTCAGCAACACTCATTCCCATCATCATGACACATCCATTGGATTTGGTAAGTACATCTTTGGGCACCTCTGCACCTCATAGACAATGGTCCACATCATGGCCCATACTCTCCTCCATTCCATCCAGTGGGCCCTGTGAGGATTTACAATGTCCAGTGATTGCCTCTGAAGCGCCATCCAGGGCAGCTCCATGTCCCAAAGACGCCTCCACCTCTCATCTCTTCCTGCCTTTCCCCATACTCATCAGCCACCATGTCCACTTTTCCCAATCCAATGCCACCTCTTCTATGTGGACATTGGATTGGTTGTGTCCATTGCATCTCTAGGTCACGAGGAGGCTCAGATTCCACATGGATGCTGGATGCAATCCTCCCACTTTCAGTTGTAATCACTCTAGGCTCCATGGTGTGGTGGTTGTCCTTCTTCAACTCCATCTTAGCTGAGTGTGGTAAGTCCAATAAATCAGATTGTAGGTGTTGGAGTCTGTTGAGGCTCAGGACCTGGCTATCACATTGTCAGTCCAGAGATTCAAATCCCCTAAATATATCTTAAACCCCAACATTAACTGCACCTCCAGCACATTAGCATGAAAGTCTTATGAAGGAAGATCCCATCTGAGTCCAGATTCATCACACATAAACACCATTTCCAAAAAGGGGCCATCTGACCTGGTAGTTAACCTATGGCCATGACCATAACTCCCATGGGTCTCTTTAGCCCTCAAAGGAACCAATATCTGGGGGTTGCATCTGCTTTATCTGTCTCTCTGACTCTGCTCAGTTGTGCATGAGGGCAATCCTTCTGCCAGCCTCCAGACTCTTTTTTAGAAACTCGTAGCCATATAAACTCATTTCTCCTTTCCATTTCCCCCTTACTTTAGGTCAAACAGCATTTTAAAGTCATGTTATTTTATGTAGACAGGGATATTCTGCTGATCCACATTGAACCTTCCGTTTAAGGTCATTTTCCAGTTGCATCATCAGTTGGTAGTTGATAGTGGTCCCTCAGTGCCAGGGAGGCTCATCCCCGGGTGTCATGTCCCACGCTGGGGGGAAGGCATTGCATTTACATGCTGAGTTTGGCTTCGAGACTGGCCACATTTGAGTAACATGAAGGCTGACAGGAGGAAATTCCCAGGCACAATATTGCTCTAGGCCTTGTTCTTATTTTAGGCTTATCAGCTCACAAGCATAGTCATTAGCATCAGGGGCTCACTGTTGAACCTTCACTCCCTCCCGGTCCCCGCCGCTGTACCTGGGAGACTGTCGCTGCTCCCCTAGGGACCACGATCTGTTCGTATTTGTTATAAAACATTCCCCATGTTCTAGTGCTCATCATTCCTCCTGAAATATGAAAAGTGCTGACCAGTAAGGCATTGGTTTGCATATTAACAAAGATTCCTTTATGATGTTTCACTTTTAGGTTTGAATAACACTAAATTTTTTTCCTAATACAATGTGGTATATACACACAATGGAGTACTATGTTGCTATAAGAAGAAATGAAATTGGGGGAATTGTGATAACTTGGATGAAGCTCAAAGACATTAAGTGAAATGAACCAGACACAAAAGGACAAACATTGTGTGATCTCACTAATATATACTAAATAAATGCACGGAGTTAAAACTTAGAGTATAGGTTATTCGAAGAAAAAAAAAAGAGGGCTGAGAGGCTGTACTGATGCTTAATGCATGTAGAAGTTTTAATTAATTTGACTGTATAATTGTGGAAATAGATAGAGCTGATGGCAACACATTCCAGAGAGTAGAACCAATGCAGCTGATTTATAAATGCAATGTGGCTGAACTGGGTAATCTAAGGATGTAGATTGAAAGAGATAATAATCTAGAGACTGAATAACATAGTGAATCCAGAAGTGGGTGAGAATTGTGGATAAGAGAACAAATACAAAAATGCCCTTCTATGAACTAGAATAAATGTATGTCAGTATTGCGAGGTGGTAAGAATGAAACATGGGAAAATAAAATTAATGTAACTTCTGGACTATATTTAACAGCAATACTGTAATATTCTTGCATCAGTACCAAAGATGTACTGTGTTACTAATAGGAAGGCATGCAAAAAAATGTACCAAATAATATACTATAGATGATATTAATGGTAATAGTATGATGATATAATCTCATAATCTGTAACAAATTTCCACAACAATGTAGTGTGTTGGTGGAGGAGTGTTATAGGGAATTCCACACATAGGCCTGATTGTTTTATAATTTCACAACTTCTCTAATAAAAATATATTTTTAAAAAACCCACAGAGCGAGGGCTTGTTGAAACAGTGCCCTCTCCAGGACAAACATGTAGCAGTGGTTAATGAAATATTAAAATGACCCCCAACGCAGGTGGAATCATTATGAGGAATTGGAGACCTTGCCAGGAGGGATCACATCTCCTCACTTCCTGTTTTGTGCAACCAATGCTGTACAATCATATCCTTGGCTTTTTTTTTCGTCTTTATTTTTTTAATATTACATTAAAAAAATATGAGGTCCCCATATACCTCCCACCCCTCTCATTCCACTCCTCCCCCCATAACAATAACCTCCTCCATCATCATGAGACATTCATTGCATTTGGTGAATACGTCTCTGAGCACCGCTGCACCTCATGGTCAATGGTCCACACCACAGCCCACACTCTCCCACAGTCCACCCAGTGGGCCATGGGAGGACATACAATGTCCGGTAACTGTCCCTGCAGTATCATTGGCTTTTAAAGAAGCTTTGTGTTCTTTATCTATGTTTGAAAGCATCTTTCCATCAGTTGCTTTAGTGTTCTGTCATTACCTACGCTAACTCAGGAACTAAGGTGGAACTGGAACTGACACAGAGATGCTGGAACCTAGTGACCACACAGACTTTGGGTGAGAAAGCAGGAAACTGGGAGAAAGAGATAACCCTGGAATGATAGGTATATGACCACAAGGATTTTGCAGGAAGTCATGTCCAATTTCCTTTAAAAAAATATACTCAAGCAATGTAAATATTGACTAGAGCACAAGAGTTAGGGATAAAGGGTTTATAATTTTGATAGAGTCTATAACTAGTGAAAAGGTTATATACTAAATATTTTATACATTTGAAGCAACTCTTCGAAAATGTAATAGGAAAAATGAATGCATTCATAACGTCATTTATATGTAGAGAATACCCTTAACAAGCAATGTGCAGAAACTATGCAAAAAGAAGTACAGAGTTGCATAGAAAGATATACTGGAGCCCTTGAATAAAAGCCAAAGCACCAGGGTTTTAGAATGAAGAGTGACTGTTATAAGGTATAATTGTTTCCTACTATAATTGACATGTGTAATGTAGTTTCAATTAATATCCCCACACTGAGGGAAGAGACAACGTGCTGTGATTGCTACTACAACTCCTGTTACTGTTTGATGATAACTTTTTTCTTCATGGACGTTATTAAGTAGAAGGTCATGAATCAATAAAGATTTCTTTCCTGGCAAAAGTGAAATTTAAACTTGTAAGTAACTTTAAAAATGTTTCCTGTGGAATGTTGGAGGCCAAAAGGATTTCTGATGATTTCTAAAACTTTGAATTTTGAAATCACTTCAAACTCACAGAGGAGTCACTAGAAGAGTAAAAAGGACTTCTGTATGTTCTTTATCCAGATTCACCAATTTTTAATATTTTACCTCATTTGTTGGGTTTTATTCACTTGGCATTTCAATGGTCTTTTTTCTGCCTTATGTAATTACCATTTTTCCTTCAGTAATAAATAGGTAATTTGTAGAGAACTATTTGGAGATTATGTAAGTATCCTCTTTTTCATAATGCCTACCTCCCAGATGGTGCTAGACTAAATGAGTTTTTATTCAGATAGTTGCAAAATGGTGATTTTCTAACTTTACCAGTAAATGGCACACATATGGACAGTAGGTGCTATGAGAGATGAAAGCACAAGATGCGTTACTAGAAAGTAATCCTGACTTCCTGGATAAGGGAAAGCTTCTCAAAGGATGTGATGCTTGAGTTGAGCCCCAAATGATGAACAAGAGTGAGCCAGGAGACATAATATACACAGCCAAAGTCCAGAAACTGCATGTCAATCAGAAGGATTAGATCAAAACTCTATGGAGAGAGTGGCTGAAAATGAGAATGTCAGGGAGGCAGTGGCCACACCATGGAGAACATCATATCTTAAGAATTCTGAACTTTATCCTCAGATGCAGAGTATGGTAGAGAAGAATGTAAAGCAGGGAAGTAACATGATCAGATAAATCTTATGGCTGTGCATAAGTTGAGTTGGAAAGCCAACATTAAAGACATGGAGATGCCCAGAGAGAACTCCCTGGAGATGTGTTAAGACAGTGACACATTAATCCAGACAATGCATGAGTACTGAAGTGGAGAGTAATAAGGAGGCAGTATTAGAGTCAAGATATAATTAAGACACAAAATTCATAGGACTTGAATGTGACAAACATGTTAAAGAGGGGAATTGTGGCTGTCACTCAGCTTTCTGGCTTGGACAAAGTGGGTAGCAATGTCTAAGAGGGAAAGAAGGGATGGTTCTGGTCTGTTATAAATTCAGTTTGAGGGCGTATGCTAGAAATGCTTGAATATGTCCCATACTCATCTGAATATGTTGATATGAAGCTCATGAGAAATGTGTGGGCTGGTAGTGGACATCCAAGCATTCTTCCACAGTCAGGCATAATTAAAGTCAAGAATAAGGAAGGGAAGTGGACATGGCTCAACTGATGGAGCATCTGTCTACCACATGGAGGGTCCAGGGTTCAATCCCCAGCGCCTCCTGACCCGTGTGGTAAGCTGGCCCACGCACAGTGCTGTAGGGTGCAAGGAGTGTCCCCCTACACAGGGACGCCCCACGTGCAAGGAATACACCTTGCAAGGAGAGCGGCGCCATGTGAAAAAAGAGCAGCCTGCCCAGGAGTGGCACCGCACACACAGAGAGCTGACCCAACAAGATGGCACAACAAAAAAAGAGATGCAGTTTCCCAGTGCTGCCAAATAATGCAAGCGGATGCAGAAGAATACACAGTGAACACAGAGAGCAGACAATGCGGGGGGGGGGGGGGGGGGGAGGAGAGAGGAAGGGGAGAGAAATAAATAAAAATTTTTAAAAAGAATAAGGAATAAACCACTCAAGAAGATTGAGGAAAGTGAGCAAAAACCTGGAAAAAATAACTTTTAGGAGATGGATTGGGGAAGAACAGTCCATAAAAATACTCTGGGAAAGATTCAATTTCTCATGAGTTAGAGAAAGCAAATCAAACTGGAGGAAACTCGGAACTCCAGAAAGGGAAACTCCTTTAGAGAGGAGAAGCTTAGTGCAGTAGAGATACAGGCAAAGGAGGGAGAGAACATGAACCTGAACCTCAACAGAACAAACTTAAACTGAATGGCATGTGGTGCCCCTGAACGTGGCCAGTAGGACTCCTTCATGGACGTGGGAGTAGTTGAACAGAAGTAAGCAGATTGATGAAACAAACTCTGCCCAGCTGGTTGAAGTTAAACTCTCCGTGGGCCTAATAACACACTACACAGTCCCAACCACCCACCATTCCATCTACCAATTCTTTTTTTTTCTTTCTTTCTTTATTTTTTTAATATTACATTAAAAAAATATGAGGTCCCCATATACCCCCCACCCCCCATCCACCAATTCTTGACTGTGAAATGGCTTCAAGGACTCACTTTGTGATAGGAGTTGGAGAAAAGAGAAGAGAATTAAGTCATGTCCATCTTCCCATTAGACAGCTCTGCATGATCAATTGCCATATCCTTGCATCTTACAAAAAAACTTACCTCAATGCCTTGCACATAGTAGATGCTGAATGAATGTCGTTTAATAGATAAGTCATCTTAGAGTCCTACATTGGTGGTCTGTACCGTGCCTTGTGATGAAAGTTGGAGGACAATGTATTATCCTCTTCAGGATAGAGGGTGTGCTAACAGGAGGTGATGCACTCAGAGAGCTGCATGGAGAGGCCCCCATCTTACCCTCACCAATGGAAAACTACAATGATCTGAAATTGTTCTCCATACAGGTTCCAGGCACCTTGTAGAAGAGCAGAGTTTGAGACATGAGGTCAATTTTAAAGGCATTGTCTCTGGTAACTCATTGTGCTTGTAAATTCTTTCCCTTTTCCAAATCATTTATCAAGCATTCTCAATAACTGTCATTTGAATTTTAAATTCCAAGTTTTTCATTTATTTACTCTACTTTTTTTTTTCACTTTTAGCATATGATAGAGGTAATCTAGAGTAAACTTAACCTTCTAGAATTAAAAGCCTTTAAAAACAGCCCATTTGGACTGTGTGATATCTGGAGTAACAATTTCTGCGGTAGCCATACATTGGCATTGAGAAAGACCCAGTCAGGCCCTGCAGCACCTGCTATGCATTTCTTTGGCCAACACCATAAAAATGGAATCAGGCATCACTGGAGGACAAATGTGGGACAGCAACATCTACCTCTACCCTTACCATTCACAATGTAGAGAAACCAGACTTGGTCATGTACGAATGTACTTCCTGGGAGGTGTACAGTAGCAGACAATCAAAGTCATTAGATGCCATCCATTTTCCCTCAGGCTAAAATATAACCTACCATAAGCAGGACAGACTGAAATTATATGTATTGACTGTGTACCTGGGAGTGGTGATATGTGATTTTGTAAAATACTTATAAACACTGCTACTCAAGATATCCAAGTTGACGTCTCCTTTGCAGTGAGGTTTATAAAGTGCTTCATTTTCTAACTTAAGACTCCATCACCCAACATTAGGTTATTGATTGAATTGACAGGCATTCTGCTCAGCAGAAATCACAGAGCTCGTGTGCCCTGTCAAGGCCAGAGGGTGCTTTTGTAGGGCCCTTTTAAAGTTCTGCTCTGTCATTTACCAGTAAATACCATCTCATGGTAATAAATTTCCCAGTGTCCCATGATTTCTGATTACAACTAACTCTGGGCATGATTTCAGAATATTTTTGGGGACATGAAATCCTTTCTTTAAAGATAATCTTACATATATAAGACAAATCAAAATAGAGTTGCTCTGGTTAAACAGAGTTGAGTGACAAGTGGTTCTTAGTCCTGTCTGTTCACATAGCTGTTTTACTTTATGATTCTTAAATAGCTCAATAATTATCAGGCTATATTTATGGTGTAGCAAAGGAGCAAATACCTAAGCCTATCACATCAAAGAGACTGAGGGATGCATTGGGCTCTGCTACTTACTGGTTGTGTGTCTAAAGGCCTATAGCCTCTCCGGCCCCATTTTCTCTTCTTTAAAACAAGGTCCTTGTAGTTACCTTGTGGTTCTGAGGGATCCATATAAAGGACTTTGTCCAGTTCTGGGCATTTGTGGGAGCTCATTAATTGTTAACTGTTGAAAAACAAAACAAAACAGACAAAATGATACCCGAAACACAGGTACATACAGTGACCCACCCATCTTTGTATATCTGGAGCTTAGCACTATGCCTGCCATAGTTTGGTATAGTTAGGAAAAAAGGAGATTAGCTGCATAGGAAGGAACTCTCAAGAGAAGTAATCCCAAATTAATTTAAATCTAGTTTTCCAACCATGGCTTCATAGCACTCTGATTTACATGCAGCTCGTTTGTCTTGAGCATGGAGCAAACAACTCCTATTGTGGGAGGGCATGGAATCTATATTTCAAATAATTTCCTTCTTCTTTTCCTTTGGCTATGGACACTCAGGTGTGGCCAAAGGCATACCAGCCAGTGGTAAACCAGCCCTGTGTTAAGTGGATATTTGATTCTTAACTGGCTGCTTATATGGTGGATTTCAAGGTAGAAGCATTGAAAGCACCTTATTAAATGCTCAGTACTGAACATAATAAGGGCTCAGTTAATATCTGTTGAGTTGAGATTAATATTTCAATTATTAGTGAGGTACTCACTTTGCTTGATTGGTGGGGAATTTTGTATACATGACATGACTTAAATTCCCTGATAATTTTGGCTCAACTTCTTTTCTGAGGTATATTATCTAATTAAGCCTGAATACAATCTTGAAAAATCTTCACAGTAAGTATGTTCTTATATAGAATTATCTATTGCCAAATCCCTGCAAATTCTAGTACTATGAGAAAGCTGATGTCTATCACTTAGAAGTCTTCTTATGAAAAATCACAATTTCTAGAAATGTTTTGTCTTGCCTTGGGTGCTTTTTACTTTCTGTCCTCTGAAAGGGTTCAGAAGAGTCAGCCGGGGGTAGTGGACATGGCACAGGCTTTGGAATTGTCAACTCTGCACATTAGAGTCACAGTTTTTTCTGTGTACATTTCTGAAGTTTCTAAAATGTGTAATAAATATACATAATGGGAGCAGATGTGGCTCAAGCAGTTGAGTGCCTGTCTTTCACATGGGAGGTCCCTGCTTTGGTTCCCAGTAACTCCCCCCAAAAAACAAAGAAACAAACAAAAAAACAATGAGCAAAATAAGCAGACAAACAAAACACAAAACAAAACAACTCAGGGAAGCCAATGTCGCTCAGTGGTTGAGTGTTGGCTTCTAACATATAAGGTCCCGGGTTCAATCCTCAGCCCTTGGTACCTCAAAAAACAAAACAAAACAAACAAACAACCAAAAATAAAAAACAAAACCCCCACATGTTACTTTTGAATTTTATTTAAAAGGTTACTTTAAAATATATACATGTTTCATAATATTAAAAATATCTTGCCAATTATTTAGCATATGTGAAATTTGATGGCTAGGAAGATCTTTAACAGGCTCTGTCTTGGCCACTTCTTTCTTCCCTCTCTTCCAACAACTTATGCTTCCCTTCAAAACCAAGATATTCATTTCTTCTTCTGATTTCCACTGACCCAGTCTGCCAAAACCAAGACCATGGTAATGCGTTGGGGTGTTTAGGGTAGCTTTAAATTGGGCTTGTCTGTTATTTTTCCCTAAGTCGTGTAGACACCACATATTGCAGATTGTGGTAAAAAATACTCAGTCTTCATTAAAAATGCATTATGATTTTGCTTTGTCTAGATGGAGATGAAGTAATGAGATTGTCTCAAAAAGAATGGCACACATAAGTTGCATGCCATCGGGGCTTTCTCTCAGCAAGTTTGTTTGGCAAATGTTTTGCCTGAGACCTTGATCCTTTTCCTTTCATAGGAAGTTGTTAGAACATTAGCCAAACCTGATCGTCAACTGTAGAGTGAGAACGGCATAGCCTTTCAACCTAGGCTCGGTGAGCCACCTTCTTTGGGGACACAAGTTTCTCACCCAAAGGACCAGAAAAGAAGCTGAGAGACAAAAAGAGTCAACTGTGCTGCCCGTCTTCTGTGTTGTCCTCAAGCTTCCCTCTCCATGATCTCCATTCTGCTCTCTGCCCTGCGACATTATCCACTACGGATTACACTAATGGCATCTTTGCCCTCTGATTTATGGTTCATTTTGGCCTGTGGAAGTTGAATTTCAAAGGAATTATGACTGACCACCTGATGAAATAATTTTTTCCTTGAGGACTCGAATTTCCAAGACTTTGGACCCAGGATCTTTGGGCGGGGGCAGTGAGGAAGATAGTTCTAAGTGGTTCATTAGTATAAATGAGGGTGGTCACTCCGGCCTCTACTCTTGGTTCCTGGACATAAACATTCTGGCTATGGAGGAGATGGAACTATATATTGTCCACTGGGAGAGCATGCGGCCAACCCAGGGCACCTGTCAGGAAGGGACCTTAACCTCACTCCCCTCCCACACCTCCAGTCTCCTGCACATATGTGGTTGTTTTCAAACAGTAAATGAAGCGAACACAGTACGTGAGGACAAAACACATGCTTGGGGGAAGAGCAGAGAAAAGTAGAGAGTGGATCCGGAGGCGCAAAAGGAAGAAATCAAGTACATGATCCAATAAGTGGGTTAATTTTTGTTCTATAAAGTAAATATAAGCTGGGGAGTAAGAATGAGATTTTATCAAGTTTGGCTCATTTTGCTTTTCACAAGCCTCCAAGATCCCATCTCTAAGAGAACAGGATGTTCTGCTCTTACTTCACCAATCAAACAGGAAACTGGACAAGGGTTAAGAGACTCAGTTTTTTCAATACGTTTCCAGGTGATGATCTTAAGAGAAGAGCAGCATGAAGATTATTTATAATGCTGTCATTCTTGATGGATCCTCAGGTGTTGGTTGACTTATTAAATAAATAACAAACATATAAGTAGACTAAAATGAATAACAGAAAAAGAATTCTGTGTGTAGATAGATCTTTATAGTAATTTATGAACCAAAATTATGATTAATTCAATTCTGTGTTCTTCATGTTGTTTAAAATAAGACATAATAAAAAAGCAGTAACATGATCCCAACTCCTATTAATTGAGAATGAAGAAATACCTGCCACATTCAAAACATCATGTAAAATCGATGCTTCCACCTCCACGTTGTTAAAAATGGTCAACATTGTCTCTTCTGAGGAGACTTTACCCAGTTCCTTATCACTTTGATGTGCTAATCTTTACTCTTTTTATGCCAGAGTCTTGTTGCTTTTATTTTTTAATTGTATATTAGAGTTACAGAATAGGTTCCAAAGATTCATAGTTATTTTCTGAAAGTGGCTGATTAGAATTTGCTGTTCATCTGTCAGGAATCAGCTTTGACTTATTTTCTCTGCTTAGCCAAAGGAACACAAATTAATTAATTAATCTGTGAGTACAGTATTAAATACAGGTTCATTTTTTCAAATTGCTCAGTTTCATATGCAAATAAATAAATACAATGTAATAGATGTGCTGATTGGAGGATGTCTTAAAGACTGATCATAACAGCTTTCATTGAGTACGCTTGTGCTAGACGTGTTATTTCATTGTATATACAGCATATTTAATCTTAATAAAAATACTGTGAGAATATTATTACTATTATCTCAATTTTATAGTTATTTCACAGGTACAAATTTGAGGCTTTGTTAAGTTAAATGATTTGATAGTCAGCAGCAAACCTGGGATTGGAATCTATTTGTGTCTGATACCAAAACCTATGCTCTTGATCCCAGGGAAAAGAGAAAAATATATGTATATTTAAAGGAGATCTTTAGGGGAGGACAGAGAAAATCTAGTCATTCATTTTATCTTTCAGTTTTTTTACCTGCAACTTTTAGGTTTCATTTCCTAAGACTAATGAAGTTACATCTTGTGGTGTTTACATAGAGACAATCTCCTAAGTGATGGTTGATTTCTAACAATGAGACAATTTCACTATCCCATGAAGTTTTTCTGACTTTTCAGATAGAAAGAATTTGAACAAGGGGAAAAGAAGGTGCACAAAGATAGGCTCCTTGATTTTCGCCTTTGGCTCCCTGCATTTGCCCACTCTTAATCTAAATACTGGAGAGGACAGAAGTGTTATCCAATGGTGGATGGAAAAGTATGTACAGGACTTCCAGATCAACCATGGTGACTGAAAGGAACGCTCACAGAGAAGCTGATTTGCCAATTTCTTTGCTAAATCACTAGAAATAACCTGAGAGCTGATGGGAAATAGAACATCCTAAATGTTATGAGCCTGGCAGTGGAGCCTGGTAGGTACATGGTCACTGGTACCTTGGCTTGGAAAAAAAAGTTCCACAGAGGAGGCCGATGCTATAGTGCAAAAGGCCAAAAGTGAATTAAAGCATTTTGGATGCACCTATGTGCAGCATGAATGACTTAATGTCTCCAAGGCAGTAATTTGTTAAGGAATGTGCCCCTTTCACATTTTTAATTTTAGTTAGAGAAGTTGTTGGTTTATGGAAAGATCATACAGTAAATAGAGTTCCTACATACCTGCCCATTTTTACCATTTTGCATTAGTTTGGAAACTTTGTTACAACTGATGAGAGATTACTATTATAATTTTGCTACTAACTGTAGTCCAGAATTTAAGTTAGGGCTTGCTGTTTGTATTGTAGAGTCCTGTGGCTGTTTGTTTTGTTTTTTAAATTTTGATCTCGCAATATGTATGCCACCTAAAATATCTTCTTTTAATTATTCAGATACATAATTCAGTGATGTTGAATACATTCACAGTGCTGTGTTATCATCACCACTATATTCTGTCAAAATTTTGCCTAATCACCTTTTCACCCCTTTTCTTTAATATATATGTGCTCACACAGGACACACGTCTACTCAGTTCAATGACTCTGAGATTCAGTTTCCCCATCAAGTGGTGGAATAAGTGTTCCTACCTAACAGAGTTTGGAAGGATTCTATGGGTTCATTTATGTAAAGAAAATTTAAGATTTTGATAAACATTGGTGCTTGCCCTTATTTTTGTGCATGGACTCTGTGTAATGAGGGTACAGCTAAGACACCCAGGAGCCCACTGTGATGTGTCTCCCTCCCAGGAGCCTCTTGCAGCTCAGAAAGATAAGACTCAGCCTGGCTGAGATGCCACAGGCTGCTCTGCTTCCTGTAAGGCAGCCCGGGAAGGAGCTCGCATGGGCCAAGAGTTTAGTAGGTGGTAGATCCTGAGCTTTACATACTTTTCAGACTAGATATATCATCTCCTCTTTCAGATAAAGAAACTGGGACAGAGAGAGACTATGTGGCATCCACGATCATGCAGGCATTGCAGGTAGTAAAGAAAGGATCTGAAGCCAAGGTGTCTATCATTAAAACTCATGCTTTTCCCACCACAGAGGAATACCCACTTTGGCACACAACTTGGCTAAAGCCATAAGAAGGATAAGTAAAGTAGCATTTGTAATGAGGTTTTCTAATACTGACCAGGCCTATAAGCAGAAAATATCAAACTTGATGTGATGTTTAATTAGCACAAACCCTTGTTCAATGCTATCTTGAGGCAAAGGACTATAACCATTAGATAGATAAAGGTTCTGTCTGCTCCTCTTTAATCCTTAATATAAAATTCACAAAAAAAATCAGAACTGGTAGCTTCCAATATTATTGGAGCCAAGATAATAAGCACCCACTTTCCTTAGCATGTCTGTGACCACATCCTGCATAGCATTTCTTCAGTATCAGGAAATTGAAAAAGGATTTTGATGGCTATCAATAGCACTGCCACAATGAGCTAGTAACTGTGCCCACAAAGGTCTGGTTTGACATCATTTCCTATTGAATTGGGTTGCTCTTTAGAGAAGACAAGATTCCCAGTGATTGGGAAATGGTCAGGCAGAAGTTACTTGGACTGAACAAATTGTATTAGTTTTCATTTAGCTCCTATAGGCTGTCATATAATATCCAAGATATTCTCTATATTAAGAATCTCATATGATCATCACAAAAATCCTGCAATGTAGGTGTAATCAACCCTAGTTCATGGAAGAAAGAACTGGTGTTAAGAGAGGGGCAGTAACTTGTGTAAACAGTCCTTGCTGTTTCAATTGCACTGTTGGGCCACTTTGAATATCCTTTATGTTTATTAACTTTCTAAGGATATAATGAGACAATTGTGGGTAATATGAGCTGATTCAGACCTGCTTCCCAGCCCAGTCCAGTAGAGCTGCATCAGGACAAAAAAAGCAACCATGTGCTTAAAGGGCGACCATGGCTGAAGGTTTACCTTGTGCACACATCTCTACGAGTTTCCTTTCTTGACATCATGCTTTGGACACTAGTTCTTGGTTGAGAGGGGAAAATGCTTAGCTAAGAATACCATATATCTTCCTGTTCAAGAAGAGGTGGTGTCAACACCCCATAGCCCAAACTTGAAGTAAACAATCAAACTATTTAATGAGTATGCTGGTTTGAAAATCTATTGCCAGCATATTTTTTATTCTTCTGCTTAAATCAGGCCAACTGTGATCCTTCCTCTACTAAGGCTAAATCATGAGATTTACCACCCATGGAAGGAGATGTGGCTGTATCCAGAACAACTTCATTTTTTTTTTCAGTTAACTGAGAGATGATGGGCTTTAAAGTCAGGTTGAACTGAAAAAGAAAAGGGTTATATAAATCTCCTGTCCATAGGTCAAAAGGCAATCCTGGAAAACTAGAAACACAAAGCTTTAGGAGAGGTGTTAGATGCTGGTAACTTGGAGAACGATGTAGGTGAAGTTAGCAGCATCCAGAGAGAAAGAGGTAGTCTTTCTGGCTGGTGTGTGCAGTGGGAAGGTGGGCTGAGGGTAAATTAATGCACTTCCTGGTACCCTTGCCAGTGAGGGCTTACTCCAAGAGGGACCTAAATTCTCATAGAAATGCATAGATTGAGAAAAAGTCTGAGAACATGTGACTGATGTTGAGCTTCGCCAATAAGGCCATGGTAAAACAACTAAACGTGGAAAGTGTTTGCAAAGATACTACCCCTGCACCAGAACTACTTTTCACCACAGGATGTACATGTAGGAGATCAAGTGCTTCTAAGGGTGCTCAAAGAGTGCAAAATTGCTGAAGGGACCCGGGATTCAGTGCCTACGGTTTGGATGCAAAGCTTCAGAGTGGGGACTCTGCATCCCCAAGAAAGTGGATGGTTAGGAGTCATTAGTGGTGGATTGGGGTCTGGTTATTGCAGCAGCCAATTCAAAAAGGAAGAATTAAAATGCCAGAGATTCTCAGGGAAATGAACTGGAATTTGTTGAGAACGCAGAGGGCAACAAATAGACAACAATAAACATTCACTCACTCTTCCTCCGGGTCGTGATGCTATCCTGAAATGAAAAATAGAAAGGGAGAGATACACAGAAAATGATAAGAATATACCACCAAGAGACTCAACTAAATGGAAATAGATGGTTCTAAATTGGTGGGACAGAGTTATTTTAAATTGGTAAGAGAAGTACCTCCCTTCATTATCAGAAAGAGGAAAATGTGATATATATCACCTTTACATTGAGTAAAGATGTGTCCCGCCCCTACCCTCTGCAAAATTGTAGTGTGCATCTATTCCACCGTTTTCAAGCATGCTTAACTTAGGCAGCATCAGTGAGAACCAAAATCCCACCCCAGTCCTTTTGCTTACCAAACTATACAGCCTGGAGCAGGGCTATGTTGGCTCACCTAGTCAGATACTGGTACCGACAAAAACCATAGCACGTTCTTAAGCATCTTACAATGTTCTGGTCTATTACAACAAACACTCTAAGGCACGTGAGAACAAGAACCTTTTGGAAACACTGAAAATTTCCACTGCAATTCTGGGCAAGAGTCCAGTCATGAGCCACATGCAGCTGGATCCAAAATATTAGAGCAACCAAGGCAATCAATGTATGAATCTAACTTTGGATGTCCTGGCTCTTGGCTTCAGACTCAGGTCCCATCCTGTGCTCCCAGAAAGGTACCTCTGTCCCAGAGGCAAACAGCAAAGGGGGCAGACAGCTACCAGCTGTGCCCATGCGATGCTAGTCTTCCGGCTGAAAGTTCCATTTGATCCGACTTCCTCCTGATTGGGAAATGAAACATGAACACTCATTGACTGGTTTCCCTTGATTTACCCAAGTTGCAACTTCAAAATGGTCATCAAAGTTCTTACAGCAATGAAAATTAAGGAAAAATGAAATGTTCAACAGTAGGGGATAGTTAACTTTGAAGACTGTTGTAGCAGTACTAAAAATAATACCTAATAAATACCAAAGAAACATACTCTATGCTAGAAATTCTATTGTAGATGCATTTAGTTATTAATCTGCATGAACATTTGAAATAGATACTTTTATTGCAAACATATTCAAATGAGGAAATTGAAGCATTAAGATATTAAGAAATTTGCACAGAAGCAAAAAGGTCCTAAGTGATAGAGATGGACAGCTAAGAGCTGAAGATACTTAAAAATGTTTTCCTGACATGAAATGTTGCTTATAACATAAAGTGAACAGAAAGGAGGATAAAAGCCCTGCACATAGTGCATGCATGAGTTGTAAATATATTTATACTACATTAATTATATTAATAGTCATGCATCGAAAAGGAAAAAGTCTATAAGTAACTGCACCTTACTACTACTACTAATAATAGTTTTATTGATGCTATGATTGTAGATGTACTTATTGTCACCTTTACTCTGAGTTTCTTTATGAGCATCTTTATCAGCATATCTACTTATAGTTGAGTGATTTGTCATTAAGACAGTTAATTACCATGTACCTCATTTCATACATCTAGAAAGTTAAAATTATAAACATCTATGTTACAGAATAGCTTTTAAGAATCAAAAAGTGGAAAAGCTTTAGAAAAAGTCTTGCACACATAATATGATCATTAACTATTGGCTCTTACAAAATTACTATTATTTATGAAAAACCAAATATTTAAAATATTTTACTGAGAAAAGTGTTTATAAAATAGCTATTAGGTAAATCAAAGCCACTGCCAATTCCACAGAAGGAACTAAAGCACCTCCATGGCTCCTCACATTCAGGCCAAGCAGCTAGCCTGGGGCCACCAGCGCTGGGGCCAGAGCTGCAGAGCAACCACACAGCACACCGGAAAGGCACCTCAGACCTGCTGAGCTGCAGCCAGCTCTGGCACGTCCAGCCCAAGGAACCGCCCAACCCACCACTTCCTGGACACTCCCCAATTCAGGCCACACCCTCCTGTATTGACCTGGGCGTCCAGCCAGCAAGTCCCTGCTTTCCTGCCTTCTCCCTGATGATACAACCTGGCAGACAGGATGTCCCTGCTGGAAACACTGATGTTCTTCTCCCTCTGGGCTTGTAAGTTACTCCCTGATCCTTTCAGACTAGATGAGTGACCAAAAGAATCTTCAAGGTGTCCTTCCTATATTATGAGAAATTCCTCAGAAACTCTCTTCTTTTACTTACAGCTGGACTTGAGTTATTAAAATTGGAGCAGAGCCACATGTCTGTTTCTACAGCACTAAAGAAAAGTGCCAATATATATTGCCATGTATCAGGCACAAATTTTGATGGTGAAGTCATTCACTGGTACCGGCAGAAACCGAATCAGCCCGTGGAACATCTGATGTACATTGGCTCGACAAAAACCCGGACTGTAGAGAGGTTTGTGGCAAGGAAAGAGTCTACCTCTTCTACTGCCACCCTTACTGTAAAATTCATAAAAGAAGATGATGTGGCCATTTACTACTGTGCCGTCTGGGACACACAGTATTAGAAATACCAAGACAACCCAGGTAAATACCCCTCGTAGGGTCTGTGCCCTCCCACATCCTCCTCAGCAGTGGCAACCACAGCCAGCTTCCCAGCTGGGCTACAGCCTCGCATGAGCTCTGCAGTGCTTCCGGAGCCTGCAGGGTAGCCATCGTGGGTTATGCTCACAAGATGGCCCCAAAAATGATGCTGGGAATGGAGCTCAGAATCTTTACTTGACACTATTTCCTAATGTGTTAAAGTCCTGCCTGTGACCAGGTGGACCCAGGCATTGTCACTGTCCATTCTATAACTATGCAGATTTCTTCAGTAAGTGGGCAAGCTTCAGACTGAGGGAGAGTTTCACTGTGTGCCATTTTTATCACATATGATGAGGAAAATTCCCCTGCACTTTAACTACCATGGGCCCACTTTTCAGAAAAAACAATTTAAGGTTTAGAGAATTGAAACTCTGCGATTGGACAAGACAAGATGTTCTTGCTTTCTGAATTGGTTTATTTATTTATTTATTAATAATAAATTGTCTTTTTTTAAAAGGATACATAAATCACAAAAAAATGTTACATTATAAAATATAAGAGGTTCCCACATACCCCACTTCCCACACCCCCACTCCTCCCACATCAACACCCTCTTTCATCATTGTGGCCCATCCATTGCATTTGGTCAATACGTTTTTGGAACACCGCTGCACGGCATGGATTATAATTTACATTGTAGTTTGCACTCTCCCCCAGTACATTCAGTGGGTTATGACAGAATATATAATGTCTGGCATCTGCCCCAGAATATCATTTAGAACAACTCCAAGTCTGAAAATACCCTTATATCTCATCTCCCTGCCCTCAGCAACTACCTTGGCCACTTTCTCTGGATCAGTGCAGAAACTGTAAAACTATTGTTATGAGCTGAGTTGTGTACCCCCAAAATGTAAGTTGAAGTCCTAACCCCAGTTCCTGTAAATGTGAAGAATTTATTCGGAAATAGGATCATTGCAGATGGATTTAGTGAAGTTAAAATGAGATCATGTGGAGTAAAGTGGGCCCTTAATCCAATCTGACTGATGTCCTTACAAGAAGGGGAAAAGAGACAGAAAAACAGAGAGGGAGGCTTGTGAAGAAGGAGGGGGAAACAGAAGTAGCTGCCAGGGAAGACCAAGGATTGCAGGCAAGGCATCAGCAGCTAGGAAGACGCAAGGAGAGATTCTCTCTACAGGTTTAAGAGCAAGCATGGCCCTGTCCACACCTTGCCTTTAGACTTGCAGCCTCCAGAATGGGGAGGCAATAAATTTAAGTTGTTTTAAGTCACCAAGTTTCTGTAATTTGTTATGGCAGCCCTAGGGAACTAAGACAACGATAAAGACATTTTCCCTCCCTTAGTGTCTGCTTTCAAACAGTGAGGAAAGAAATGAGGAGCAGTATTACTTCAGAAAATGTTCTAGTATCTCAAATTTTAGTAATAGGATATCTTATCAGATAATTTATATATGGTTCTTACCTATAGTACCTGAAATAACAGCAATATTAACATTCTCCATCACTCCATTCTAAGCATCAAGCTTTACAGATGAGTATACAGAAGCTATTGAAAGCAAAAAGAGAGGACCTCAGGGGGCTCCCGAGACAGCATCAGGCTCTTCCCATTGCAGACTTGGGATCTTGTGTTCATTGTGAGTCTTCCCCTGGTGTTTCCATACTGGGAAGATGACAGGCCTGACAGAGTCTCAATGGACACTCACCTATTTAAGAGCATTTTTTTCAAATTAAAGGTATTATACACTTTAATCAAGTGGGATTCATTTCAAAAAAAAGTCTAACATCCATAAAATAATTAACATAATAAACTATATTAATTGAATAAAAGACAAAGTCAAATGAACATCTCAATAGACAGAGAAACATTTGCAAATCCATCAAACTTTCATGATGAAAAATATAAGCACACTAGGAGTAAAAGAAAATTAACTCAACTTATAAGTGGGCCTCTGAGAAAACACCAGAGAAAACAATAAACTTTCCAGTATCATTAAGGAACCAGTTTAGGATGTTTCAATAGGTTGCTGGAAACTCTTTCCAGACAAAATGAGAAAGCCAATGAAATAGGCATCCAAATTTGTCAACTACAAGTAAAGCTATCTCTATTTGCAAATAAGATCTTTGATTTAGAAAAATCTTACAGAGTCCCTAATAAACTATTTTAAAACTCATAAAGGAGTTTAATAAGTATGCACATAGCATTTTCATGGAAGGAAAGATTAGAGCATTGAAGAGAACAAGAAGGCTTTCCTGAAAGAAGTGAATGGACAGATGGAATTAAGCTTCTCAAACTATTTGTACTACGTTACTTGATTATTTCAAGTTCTCATCACAATAGCATCATAAGGTAGGACTACAGTGGCAGCACTGTGACAGCTCTCAGGAGACAAAGCCACTTCAACTTTTCAATGGACCTCTGGGTTATTTATGTGGTTGAAAATTTGGTGACACACTGAGGATTGAAGAGGAGGGAAAAGGGCACTGTATTAGTCAGAATTCTCAAGGGAAACAGAACCAATAGAAAATACTGTAATATTATTATAAGACTTTACATAATTGTCTCTTGAGACTATGGAGATGCAAAAGTCCAAATACTGTAGGGTAGTGAGCAAGCTGGGAACTCTGATGAAGGTTTTTGACGAAATACCCAGGAAAAACTGACTGGCTGAACTAAAGTTGGAAATTCTCTCTTCTGATTGCTGAAAGCATCATTTCCTTTAAAGCATCAACTTTACGTTTCTCATTGCTGACAGCAGTCTACTCAGTTGATTGTAGATGTAATCAGCCATAAATGTAATCCAATTACTGATGATTTAAGTCCATGGAGTAGTCATGGGGTGTTTTCTCAGTGGGTGGAGACCTTCATAACAGTCAAAAGAATATTGAATTTCCATCCTTGGAGTCCTATTACGTTCTCTAATAGAGCAGCAAGAATGCCTAGTGTACATGGGCAGTGCCTAGAGAAGAACATAACAATATGCCAGGTTCTTGATGATGATGCTTGTTTTTATGAACCTTTTTCTTGTGAAATTGAAACGTAGCCTAGTATTACATATTGCCTAAGATTTACCTCCTGAAAACCTCCTTGTTGCTCGAATGTGGACTCTCAGCCAAACTCAGCATATAAACTCACTACCTTCCCCCTGGTGTGGGACATGACCCCAGGGATGAGGGTCCCTGATATGTAGGGAATATTAACAAGTGCCAGGTAGTGATGCATCTGGAAAAAAACTTGACCAAAAGGGAGAAATATTAAATGCAAAGAGTTATATGGCTAAGAGATTTTGAAGGAAACTGGGAGGTCATTCTAGAGGTTATGCTTATGCATGTCTCAGCAGGATCGCATTGGATGTCACAGTAAACAGTGCTTCAAACAGCAGGGATCCTGAGGACTCTAGAGACATCTAGACACTATGAGCAGGACAGACAAGCTCAGGAATTTGGCACCCTGTCAGAGAGCCTTACTTTGTAATTCATGCTCCCCACTGTAATAGAGGTAGACTCATTTATAATTTCCCTACACATGGCTTTTCTACCCTTTTATTTGAACATATCATTAGTGATAGTTGATAAATATATGCCCCAGATTCTTAAATCTTTGGTATATTCATGTGCCAGTTGAGTGCTGAATCTCAGTAGAGTTGATCTCCTGCTCAGTGGACTCACCCAGGACAACTACAAGGAGATGATGATGGACAGCACCCATTCAAAGGAATAGAGATTGTCTGCAACTGCAAACAATAGTTCCATCCATCGGCCCCGTGTGAACTAAGCCCCCTCGCAATTAGAAACAGTGGGCATCACCATCCCTAAATCCACAAGTTTGGGGAAAGATGTGGACTAAATTAGACTTATTCTATTACAGATGTATTATTTTTCTAGGAATGGAAGAGCTTTAATCTTTGATATAAAGGTAGTGGTCACCAGAAGTTCTGAGGGGAAGGAGAGGGAAGAATAAGTGTCACATGGAGGCATTTTCAGACATTGGAATTGTCCTGCATGACATTGCAATGACAGATACAAGTGATTATACATTTTGTTTTAACTTATAAAATTGTGTGGGGCAAAGTAAACTATAATGTAAACTATTCCCATGGTTAGTAGCAATGTTTCAATATGCATTCATCAACTGTAACAAATGTACCATTCTCATGAAAGACGTTGTTAATGCATTTGATTCAAATATAATTTGACTACTATGTGGAGAATGGATTTAGGAGCAACAATGGATTTAAAGACACCAGATAGGAAGTCATTGAAGTAACCCAGTGAACTAAGATTAGAGCACAAGAAACAGAAAGGTGAGGACATTTTCTGGGTATATTTGTGGTAACAGAATTTACCCTAGATTAATATGTTAAAGTGACATTTTGGCTTAAGCCACTGGTTGGAGGATGGTGCCATTTACTGAGAAAAGAAAACTTGGAGAGAAAATATGGGTTTTGGGGATTTGGTGAGAGAACTGGATTATGACCAATACATTTTTCTAAATAGAAAAGAATAGAGATATTTGTACATACAGAGGCCAATCCCCACTTTCCACATGTCCATATGTTTGAGGTTTATGCCAGAGAAATTATTACAATTTGAGGGATTTCAGAACAGATAATAGGGAACATGAATGAGATTAAATGGAAATGAGAGAGCAATATTGAGTAGCCGGAGCTTGGCATCCATCCTTCCCAGCCTTCATCCCTGTTCCGTTAGTGTGATGGGCATGTGCTTTGCCTAATGATAAGATCTGGGTTGTGGTTGTTTCTTATGAAGAAAAGACCTCACTGTTATCTCCTTTGGAAAGAAATAAATTTTGCTAAACGAAGTTCAGCATTGACCACAAGAAGCAGGAAGATACATTAGAGAAGGAATCTGAAATGCGGGAGTGTAGCCCTAAAATGTGGCTAACTTGCTTTGGATAAGTCATTTGCCTATTCTAGCCCTAGCCTTCTCACCTGAAGTGGGGCCAATGGGCTGAATATTTCCTAAGGACCCTTCCTGTTCCAAACGCCTATGATTAATTAAGAGCATTAAAGATCCTTTTGTGATTGGACGAGTATGAAATGATCTAAGGCTAGTATTGGAAGAGGTTTCCTTACTGCTTGTTGCTAACTCTGTGACATTGTGAGATCCCGGCAAGCACAGCAGCATCTGTCTTGGTAACATTATTTGCTGACGCTGTTATCTTTCTCAACTGTCTCCAAGCAGGGATTGGTCTTGTTTGGCTTATAATTTCTTGTTGAGCCATAAAGGATCCGTCAGAGACTCCTTTTCTTTTGTTGATACAAAATGACGTTCTCAAGGGGAGCCTCAAACAATTTAGACGGTGTGTGCACTGTTCTGTTAGGTTTTCTGTTAAAGAGAGTTGATCTTGAGATAATCTCATTTTAGCATCTCCATCTAAAAAGAAAGGAAGAGAATTCAGAGTGAATTGGAAAAGTTTGACTGTGGGAGCAAAAGCAATGAAAAGGCCGAAAGGAGGAAAGTCAAACTATGAAACCAAGCCTAAGACACAAGAAAAATCTTGGGTTTGGTATGACCAGTGAGTAATCAGAATGGAGACCCAAGAGGGAGCATGAATTAAGACTAACAATAGTGGCAGTTCCTGCTCTGTAGAAGCAGGGTTGGGGAGAAGGAAAGTTTTGCTTCAGAACCAAAGTCCTTCATGAAAGAGTTTATATCAAGTTTCTGGTATAAAGGAAGTATATAATAAGGGAGACCACATCCAAACATTTACATTAAAGTGATTGAATGTTAAATGCCCGTTGGGAACAATCCCAAACACCTTCCCTTGACTACTTATTCACTCTCTCTGTTGGGCAGTTTCCACTGTATTTTCTAAGAGTTCTGAGTAGCGATACTTGGTTATCATATCAATTGGAAGACAAGTGTCATTACTGTAAATAATAACAAATGAGATAATCCTACAATTTTATGCAGTAGCATGCACATTTTATACATCAATAATTTGTCCAAATTTCACAGAGTTTTGTAAACATTAACAATTAATGCAGCGATTCCTATAGATACTGTGGTGTAGTTATACTCTCTTGTTGAATAAAAAAATACGTTGGGCAAAAATTCCTTTTTTTCATCACCTTTCCCTCTTTTTCAATTCATAAATTTGATTTCCAGAATTAAAAGCTACCATTTCCTGTTGTTTTAAGAAAAATATGACACTATTTTTCAAGGAAGTTTGAACGACTGTTTTAGCTGAGATGTCTTAATGATGTGGCATTGTGTGTGTGTGTGTGTGTGTGCGCGCGTGCATAGAGGAATAGATATAAATGAGCAATGTATTTATATTATTTCAATATTTGTAGGCATTTACTTTTGGAGATTGAATTGTCCTATCTGTGGCTGGTGAGAGCCACTGCAGGTTGGCTTCTCTCTCTCTCCATGAGCTCAGTAGTCTCTGACGGCTTCCTCGCTTTCACATACGACATGATGTCACAGTCTTATCTCATGCACATATCTTGCTTAGACCTGGATTAAGCCATTTCTTAATCAAGTCCTAGTTCCCTCTAAATTACCTTCTAGGGTTCATCCTTCTGGATGGTTATCGGTTCCTGTTCAGTGGACAGCAAGGAAGTATTTCTTAAAGAAAACAGATTCAAATTAAAGATCAGAGGTTTTTTACTTAAAATTTTCTATTACTAAATGTTTTTTTTACCCTTTAACTGAAAATCTTGGTTCTTACCAGAATTAATATATATATATAAGTCTGTCAAAATATAAATATGTGGTGTATTAGTCAGGGTTCTCTAGGGAAACAGAATCAACAAGAGTTACCTGTCAATAGTATGCGATTTTATAATAGTCTCTCATGCAGCTGTGGGGATGCACAAGTCCAGGCTCTGCAGGCAGGCTGCAACCAAGGGCTCCAATGAAAGTCCAATGAAGGTTCTTGACCAGTTCTGGGAGATGCTGGCTGTCCAAAGACAAGCTGGGAAATTCTCTCTCAATGCTGGACTCACTTTCCCTTTTAAGGCGTTCAACTGATTGGTTTAAGCATCACTCATTGCTGATGGCAATCTACCTGATTGATGTAATTGTAATCAGCTATCTATGATTTACCACTGCAGTAAAGTCAATGGTGACTAATGTCCCTAAAGGCCCTTTTATTACAGTTAGCCCAGTGCTTGCTTGGCCAAACAATTGGACACAATTACCTGGCCAAGAAGACACAGTAGTCTAACCATCACACATGACATATTGTAATTACCACTAACAGCACTGGACCCAGAGGTTGTAATTTAAGATTCTTTCTACTGTCTTTCTTCTGTCCCCTCCTCTCTTGTCCCTTCCTTTTCTCTCTGCTCCCTTCACCTCCCCTTACTTATCCTTACCACTCTCAGTCTCTCACTTTCTAACTTGGCTTAGGGACTGCAATAATAATACTATTTTTTTAAAGCCATTGAAATAATTTGCCTTTATATGCTTATACTACCTTTGATGTGTAGTTAGGTTTATTTATTTCAGTTTATATTTTATTTTTAGAGAGAGTTTTTTTTCATTTTTGATTTATAATTGTTTTATATGCAGAAATCATTTATGGGGTCACAAAATCAGAAGTATAAAATGTGGTATATTCGGAGATTCTAGCTTCAAACCTAATTTCCCCTTACGGTTCTCTGTCTCATCCTATAAGTAAAAATATACTTATTAGTCTTATTGGGTTGATGCCGTTTTTTAATTTAGAAAAAACTCTTTCCATTTTAAAGAAAGAAATATTTTATCCACCATCTGTAGAATTCACATTATATCTATTTGAATTTGACATTTATTTCTCCATTCTGAGGTTTTCAAAATTTATACAATTTAATTCAAAATTTGTTTTTGGCTTTGGGATTTCATTCCTTACTTACTTCATGCCCACACTCCAAGATTACATATAAAGGAAATCACCTTATTTTATTTTTAAAATTTTATTATTTAATGTTTATTTCATTGATACACTTGACTTAAACAGTTACTATATAAAATTAATAATGGATATGAGTATATTCTCTGCTAGTTAAATCTCACAGAAGCTCTTTTCAATTAGTTGCATTGGATTTAACAGACAAGAATTTGAGTTTCAGTTAAATAACTTACCCAAGGTCCACAGTTTGTAAGGGATAGAGATTTCAATCCAAGCACTGTTGTTCAAACATAAGGAGTCATTTATTTAATTGGGATGAACTTATCATTAATAAGGATGGATATTATGGCACAGGTTTATTGGTCAATTATGTTTCTTCATTTTTCTATTACTTCCTTGTGTTCCTTGTCCATTCTTCTATGAAGTATTAGTGTTTTTCTTAGTGGTTGTTAAGAAGTCTTATATACAATTTTAGGGATGTTACAACTATATTAACTATGTTAAAAATAATTCCCCTTTGCAATTTATTTACTTTTGGCTATTTTTTGGTGACTACAGGTTGTAAAGCTACTTATAGTTAAATCTAAACCTAAACTTATGAGCTCTGCTTGGATGTAAACCTAGAGTGTCCTATCTCACTCAGCTTACAGGGACTCACCAACGTTAAATTCTAATGCATTGCTGCAGGGTTTTTTAATACTTAAATCTCTGTTTCAACTAAAACGTACTTGTGAGTGGTAAGGGAGCAATTCAACACTTTTCTTTACCATAATATGAGTCAATTCCCATAACAGAATTTATTGAATAATCAATTATTTCATGGCTTGAGTGGATGTCTTTATCATATGGTAAATATTGCATCTACATGTGATTCACTTTGTGGATAATGTACCTTGTTCAACAAACCTTGTTATCATTGTTTCAGTCCTGCATGTGTTTGATTACTGTAGCTTTAACATTTTTTTACATTCTGGTGGGGTTAATTTTCTTTTCCTACATTTTTAAAAAGAATTTTATTTGCATTTTGCTGTGAGGATAATTTTGTCCTTCCTTACTGTTACACTGTTGGATTTCTCCACCAGCTAGCCTTTTCCAGGGCTCCAGGTGCTTGACCTTGCCTGCTACGTGGAGTCCTGGGAGCCTCTTGATTTCAGGGTCATTCATTCCAGGAGCAGTGTATGGTGGTCTCTCTGGCTGAAGGAAAATCACACGGTTTCTGCATCTTAAATTTCTCTGCTGTAAGTACTGATGGCAGAAAAG
This sequence comes from Dasypus novemcinctus, assembly GCF_030445035.2. Classification (NCBI taxonomy): domain Eukaryota; kingdom Metazoa; phylum Chordata; class Mammalia; order Cingulata; family Dasypodidae; genus Dasypus; species Dasypus novemcinctus. The sequence goes on from NC_080677.1 coordinate 20,483,989, forward strand.
AAATTAACTGAGAGAGACAAAACAGTGAACTAAGGGGAGATTTTTAGCATTTTATTATGAACATTTTAAACACATATCCAAACATGTTTAAGAAATAGTGGGTTATTAAATAAAATATAGGATGCCCAGTTAAATGTGAATTTCAGATAGACAACAAATAATAGCTTACTTTAAAAAAAAAACACAAAAACTAAATCTGGCAAGTTTGTAGAGGGACAGTTTGACTCAGGAGCAACAAAAATATTCTAACACTTTGATTTGTACCTCCCTTCATGCCCCAAACACCTTCCTTCTTTTACCTTAGAGAAGAGCCTAAATAGACCAAAATAATTAACCATAATTTATTTTAGAAAGCAAATTCAAAGGTTATTCCATGTGTTGTTTCTGTTTGCCTCAAAAATTACTTTGCGCTGTGGAAAAGAAGGAGATTTAGGTGGTAATGCAGGTTCCTCTCCTGGCAAATCTGGTATTGAAACAGAATCCAAGGGAAATTAGAACATAGGCAAGCATGTCCTACTTATCCACAGTCCTACTACCCAAGATGTCTGCCTCCATCTGCTTACACATTTTTGAGCTCTCAGGGTTCCAGGCTTATGTCTTGAGGAGAGGGCTGCTCCCAGCCTACAGAAGAGGAACTGGGTGGACCAGAGGTCAGGGCTCCTCCCAGTCCTGCCCCAGCTCCCACCCCTGCAGTGTAAATAGCTTTCTAGCCTCTTGCAACAGATCCTCAGCTTCTTCGTCCTGCCTGTAACACCAGATAGGAAGGCCAGCTCTAACTGGAGTCCTTTGCACCAGGGATGAATTTCCGTTGGGGTAGGACTTGAGTCTTCAGAGGGAGATCTTGTCTCATCATCTGGTTCCCTTGCCAAGAGAGGAAGGCATGCTGTGGGCTCCAACCCTCCTTCTAGCTTTCCTGGCTCCTGGTAAGTGGGTTGCAGAGATGCTCATGGGATTTTTTTTTAATGGGAGGCTATATTCAGGAATTATTATTACCTCTGCCTTATTACTTTTTGGTGTTTCCTTTGCAGCCTGTCAGACAGCTTCCAACTTGGAATGGAGAGGGAGGGCTGTCACCAAGCAGACTGGGGCAACTGTTTTAATCACTTGTGATATAGTGAAAGAAAAAATCGACTATGTCCACTGGTACCGACACCAAGAGGGGGAGGCTCCCAAACGAATTCTCTACTACTCTTTTTCCACTTCAAAGTTTTCAGTAGACTTAGGAATCAATCAAGGGAAATATGAGGCCTATGAAATTTTAGGGAGAAGCAACAAATTAGTAGTCCTAAATCTGGAGGAAGATGATTCTGCTGTGTACTATTGTGCCATCTGGGATATGCACTGTGGTTCAGACTTCCCCTATCCTAAGCTAAAAACTTTGTGGCTGCCAAGAGCAGCCCTGTAGCACAGGAAAGACGAGCTCTTGTCTCCTCATTTCCTGGCACTGGCTGCTTTACTATGAACAGTGGAAAACCCTGACCTCAAAACCTAACCTCCAGCTTTCCATCCCTCCCCATTGTCAGAAGCTTCAGCCCACACCCTGCAGACCAAGCTAAGATCTCCAGGCCTTCCTGGAGCAGCTGGCTGATGGCTTAATTCTTTCAGCTGTTCTGGGGGCTGTTGAGTCTGCTTCCTAGGCCAGACAAGGTCACCTGGGGCTGGTCTGACAAGAGAGGTGCTTTGGAGAGCTTTTTGGAACACTGATGGTGCTCAATCATTTATCCCGTCATTACTTAAAGATTATTTCTGGGAATGTGCTTATTCATTACTTAGGTGTGTGAGAAATGATGGCATGAAGACTTCGGATTACATGAAACCTCAAGCTGGTGTCTTTCAGAAAAACTGATTCAATTCTACCCAAACTCTTTTGCTTATTCAATGCAATCTCAACAAAAATACCAACAGTCTTTTTTGAAGAAATAGAAAGCCAATTATCAAATATTTGGAAGAGTAAGAAGAGCTCAATTGCTAAAAAATGCCTTTAAAAAGAAGAACAAATTTGCAAGACTCTCACTTCCTGACTTCAAGCATACTACTTAGTTACAGGGGTAAGAACAGCATGATACTAGCAAAATGTCAGATAAATTGACCAATGGAACCAAATTGAGAACTCAGACAGAGACCCTCCCATCTACAGTCAAGTGATTTTTGACAAAGTTACCAAACCAACCCACCTGGGCCAAAGAGTCTATTCATATGGATATGGATAGCCATATCCAAAAGAAAGAATGAGAACCCATATCTCACACCTTTATGAAAATTAAATCAAAATGGATCAAAGATCAAAACATAAAAGCAGCAACCGTAAAATACCTCAAAGTAAAAGAGAGGGAAAATCTTAAAGATCTTGTGGTATATGGCAGTTTCTTAAACCTTAAACCCAAAGCTTGAACAAAAAAATTAAAAAATAGATAAAGGGACCACCATAAACTTAAAAACTTTTGCACCTCAAAATACTTTGTCAGAAGGGTGAAAAGTCAGCCAACCTAACGGGAGAAAATACTTCACTATGATAGAACTGATAACAGTTTAATATCCATGGTATATAAAGAGATCGTTCAACTCAACAACAAAAAGAAAAATTGCCTGGTTAAAAACTGGGCAAAAGACTTGAAAAGACTAGTGTCCAAAGAAGAAATGCAAATGGCACAAAAACACATGAATAAATGTTCAACATCACTAGTGATTAGGGAAATGCAAATCAAATCTACAATGAAATACTATTTCACACCTATTATTCTGGCCACTACTAAAAAGTCATAAACCTGGAAATGTTGGAAAGGATATGGAGAGATAAGAGTGCTTATTGACTGTGCTTGGTAATGTAATATGGTACAGTCACTGTGGAGGACTGTTTGGCAGTTCTTAAGGAAGTTGAATATGGACTTTTGCCATGTCACCTGGCAATATCATTACTAGGTATATACCCATAACTGAGAGCATTGACTTCAATAGATATCTGCATACAATATTCATTGTGGCTTTATTCACAATTGCCAAAAGTTGGAAACAACCCAGGCGTCCATCAACTGCTGAATGGATTAAAAAAATTGTGGTGCATACATACAATGGAATATTATGCAAAAGCAAGAAAAATGAAATTGTGGCGCATATGACAACTTAGGTGAACCTGGAGGACATTATGTTGAGTGAAGCAAGCCAGACACAAATGGACAAATACTGTATGATTGTGCTATCATGACCTAAATATATTATGTAAATTCATGGAGTTCATAATCAGAATATTGGTCACAAGAAAATAGAATGAGTTAGAGAATGGAAAGCTGAGGGTTAATCTGTGCAGAATTGGTAAAATGGTTGTTTGTGTATCTTTGGAAATGAATAGAAATGATGAAAGCACATCATAGTGTGTGTAACTAGCAGAGTTTTTATATTGATATCACAATGGTTGTGATAGGGCTATGTGTTAGGGCTGTGTGTTTCTTCATGAATAACCTGGGCTATGTGTGTCATAAAATAAGAACTACAGCCCTGCCTTTCGTAATCATGCCAACCACTCCAGTCCCAGAAAACCAATCAAGTGATAGGCTCTATAGACTTTGAATATTCAGGAAGGATGCAAACTAGATATGTTAATCCAAGCTTACCTGGAATGTGGAAAATACATGTTAATTCAAGCTTATCTAGTATTCAAAAAAATCACCATTTGACTCCCAACTTCTACATCCTCTGTGTAAAAGGAAACCAAAATTTTATTCGGAGCTCAGTTTTCATTAGGGAAGAAGCCAGGCCAGTTGTTAATAAATTTTCCTTGCCAAAATTCTTACTGAGTCCTGGCCTTCCATATGTGATCATTGAATCTCTCTGTTTCCACAATAGTTGAAAGTCTAAATCTAGGTTCATGTATATTGCCAGAGGGAAAGCTGAAAATGTAACCTGGAACTGTATAACATAGAGAAACTTCATGTGAAACATAAATTTGGTGGTATTACACATATAAGATTGTTTTTACAAAATATAAATATAAATGAATTAAAGAGATAGAAACAAAATAACAGCTATATCTGGCAGAGGAATAATAGAGATTAAGAGAAGATGAGTTTTTTTAAATGTCTTTGTTTTTTATTTATTATTTTTATTATTAGAATAATGAAAATGCTCTAAAAATAATTGAAGTGATGAATGCACAACTATGTGACTATTCTGAATACCAGTGATTGTATAATTTGGATGGATTTATGCTTTATTAATATGTATTAACAAAATTGATATTTTTTAAAAAAACTGGTATTACCTTGTCCTGATAACTAACCAAGGGACTCTTGGCATGGTTGGAAATGTATAAAAGAAATACAAATCATTGTCATCTACTAATATCTTCTTTTGAGGGAATCTATCTTAGCCGTCAGCCAAAGGTATTTGTTTAAAACAAGTAAAATGTCTTGCCATACCTATCCTCCAATTTAGACACTCCAAGTCAAAACTGGACTGAACCTATGAGAGTATTATTTTTTCTCAATAATTAAAACTGAAAACTTGGGTGAAGGATCAGATAATGAATAGTATGTATTTGAACTAAAAAGTCATTTTGAATTGGAATAGTATGCATTTGAATTGAAAGGAAAGAGTTGTGGCTGCCATAGGGAACCAAGGCCTTTTTTAAGGACAGGAAATGTACTGTCATAGAGAAGACACTGAAAGGGAGATATCAGTTATTTGGGGGAGTGTACCTGACTACCAAGGTAAAATAGGTCTGTAGTGATTTTAAATCTCATGTTTTAATGAGTTGTGATTGGTATACAAAAATTCAATTGATTTTGTAAGTGCTTGTATATAACTTTGCACCAGGTAATCTTTCCAAATTCTCTTATTAATTCTAATTTAATTGACTCTCTTAGATTTACTGTGTATACATGATAGCATCTGCCAATGAGGGCAGTTTTGCTTCTTCCTTTACAATATTTTTCCCTTTTATTCATTTTTCTATCCTTAACACATGAGTTGAAACATCCAGTATTATATTTAATAAAAACCATGGTAACTGACATTCTTAACTTTGTTCCATTCTCAACCAGAAAGCCTCAAACGTTTCATCTTAAATGATCTACCATATTGAACTTTCCACCCATTGTGTATAGTATGCCATTTTATTTATTCATCTTCAATAAAGGGAGCATTAGCATGCAACACTGGGGAATGTATTTAAGAAAGGGGAAAGTAATAAAGTTTATTAAAAATATTTAATAAAATAAGAGCAAAATAAAATTTAACAATGACTTTTAGTTCAAGAACACAGAGTGATGACAGTAGGAAATAACTTTATTCCACCAGGATAAGACTGCAGCCCTAGCCTAGGCTCCAGCCCCATGTCCAGGAGGGAGGAAGCAGGGGGACCTGAACCAGCCTCTCCTGGCAACTGCAGGTTCCTTCAGGCGGCACAAACTGGATAGTCAGACACTTGGAGCTGTATCCCTGCATCCCAATAAGATAGGGAAAGAGCTATGCTTCCTTTACCTTTCTCAGCAACTGTACATGATTTCAGCCTGCATGGATTAGTCTGTTAAGTGTGATCATTTCCACCTCCACCTCCCTCACGCCCATCTGGATAGGAGGAGTGCTGTGTTTCCTCAGCCTCTCTGGGTAACTGCAGGTGATTTAGGACCATGGGGACTGGTTTATTGTGTGCCTGTGGTTCCATCCCCACCTGTTAAAGGGCAGAAGGGGCAGAATTCCCTCAGCCATTCAGGGAAACTGCAGGTACTTTTGGCCCACACAGATTAGATTGCTGGGCTCTCCATAGGGTCCATCCATGTCCCTAACAGGGGAGGGGAGGTGCTGATGTTACATCAGTCTAGCTGGGCAACTAGTGTCAGTTATGATCCACATGGCTTAGTTTGCTGCCTGCACCTTCAGCTCTGTCCTGCCACAGGCAGGGGATGAGGGGCATGAAGTTTCAACAGACTCTCCAGGCAACTACAGATGGTCTTTGTCTACATGACTTGGATTACTACACATGGATGTGAATCCATCCCTACCCATGACAGAGGAGAAAGGTGTGGAGAAGCTCGTTGGTTACTGGAGCAATGCAGCCAGCATCACCCTATGCAGCTTACAGTACCAAATACATCCTAGGTTCCTACTGTACAACCAGCAAGGGAGAAAGGGCAAAAAAGCCCTAAACTAAAGAGAGAAACTTCCCCCAGAATAAATATATCTAGTAAGCAAGATGCCAAGACAGCAAAAGAATATTACAATCCATCCAGAGAAACAGGAAGATAAAGGAACAAGATAAGCTTCATGATGACATAAAGAAGTTAAGATAACTAATAACTGATGTTCAAACAAATCACCTTAATAAATTCAATGAGATGACTAAAGAGTTAAAGGATATTAAGAAGACACTGGGTGAGCAAAAAGAAGAATTTTAAAGCATACGTAGGGAAATAGCAGATCTTATGGGAATGAAAAGCACAATAAATGAAATTTAAAACACACTGGAGGGCAATAACTGCAGATATGAGAAGGCAGAAGAAAGAATCAGTGAGGATTGAGGCCTCCAAAAGCAAACATTTAAAAGAACAGACAATGAAAAGATTGGAAAAAATTAAAGAAAGTTTACAGAAATAAAAGACAGCAAGAGATGTGCAAACATACATGTCATGGGGTTCCCAGAAGGAAAAAAGAAAGGGAAAGGGACAGAGGGAATATTTGAAGAAATAATGGTTTAAAATTTTTCAACCCTATTGAAGGACAGAGATAACCATGTCCAAGAAACACAACATACTCCCATTTGAATAAATCTGAATATACTTACCCTGAAACAGTTACTAATTAGGATATCAAATGCCAAAGATAAAAAAGTATTCTGAGAGCAGCAAGAGAAAAACAATGCATCACAGACAAGGGATAACCAATATAATTAAGTGCTGATTTCTTATTAGAAACCATGGTGGCAAGAAGGCAGTGGAATCAGTAGAATTATATATTTAAGATATAGCAAGAGAAAAATTACCAGTCAGAATCTTATATCTGGCAAGAATGTCTTTAAAATAATGAGTGCAACTTTGGAATATTTACAGATAAACAGAAACAGAGAGTTTGTAACCAAGATACCGGCTTTGCAGACATACTAGAGGGAGTGCTCCATCCAGAAAACAAAAGACAGGGGAGAAAGTCTAGAAATGAAGATTATATCAGTAAAATTAACTAAAAGTATAAAAATACAGGTGAAAATAAAATATGACAGATAAAACCTAAAGGACAAAATGGGTGAAATAAGAACTGCCTTTACAGTAACAACACTGAAAGTTAATGAATTAAACTCCCCAATCAAAAGTAACAGACTAACAGAATGGAAAAGAAAATATATCAGTATACTCTCTACAAGAGTGTCACATTAGACCAAAGGATACAAATTGTCTGAAAGCGAAGGTTGGAAAAAGTTATTCCACACATGCAGTAACAAAAGCAAGAACAACGAAAGCTTGAGGAGCTAAAATTATATTGGCTAAAGCAGACTTTAAAAGCAAAATTGTTATTAGAGACCAAGAAGGACATTATAAATTAATAAAGGGGCAATTAACAAGGAAGAAATAGCAATCATAAATGTGTGTGCACCAAACCAGGATTCTAAAAGTTACATTAAGCAAACACTAGCAAAACTGAAGGGAGAAATAAATGCCTCTACAATAATATTTGGAGACTTCAAAACATCACTCTCAGCACTGGGTAGAATAACTGAGCAGAGGATCAATAAAGAAATGGAGATCTTGAACAATATGATAAATGGAACAAACCTAATAGACATCTACAGGACATTGCATGCCAAAATAGAAGGATATACCTTCTTCTCAAATGCTTATGGATATTTATCCAGGATAGACTAAATGGTGGGTCACCAATTAGATCTCAATGTAATTCAACAAGATGGAAATCATAAAAAGCACTTTCTCTGATCACAATTGAATAAAGACAGATATCAACAATAAGCAGAAAATGGAAAATTAAAAATTATATATATATATTATATAACACACTGTTAAATAATTAGTGGATCAAGGAAGAAATTGTGAGAGAAATCAGTAAGTATCTTGAGATGAATGAAAATGAGAGCACAACATATCAGAAACTATGGGATGCAGCAAAGGCAGTGCTGCAAAGGAAATTTATAGCCTTCAATGCTTACCTTAAAAAAGAAGAAAGAGCTAAAATCAATGACCTAACTACATAGCTGCATGAACAAAAAAGAAGAGCAAACCATTACTAAAGCAAGCAGAAGAAATGAAATAACGAAGATCTGAGCAGACTAAATTAAATCAAGAACTCAAAACAATAGGGAGAATTAACAGAACCAAAAGTTGGTTCCTTAAGAAGATTAACAAATTGACAAAACCTTAGCTAGACTAACAAAGAAAAAAAAGAGAGAAGATGCAAATAAATAAAAAATGAAAATAGGGACATTACTATTGATCCCAATTAAATTAGAGATCATAAGAGGATACTATAAATAACTGTACACCAACAAACTAGACAATGTAAATAAAATGAAATACTCCTAGGAACATTCAAACAAACTACACTGACCCTAGCAGACCTCAAAATATCAATCACAAGTAAAGAGATTGAAACAGTCATCAAACAACCCCCAAAATGAAAAGCCCAAGACCAGATGGTTTCACTGCTGAATTCTAAAAAGCACTCAAAGATTTAATACCAATATTATTCAAACTCTTCAAAAAAATTGAAAAAGAGGGAATACTACTAAATTCATTCTATGAAAGCAGTATCACTCTAATATCAAAGTCATAAAAGATATTACAAAGTAAAAAATTACAGACCCATTTCCCTAATGAATACAGATGCAAACATTCTCAGCAAAATACTTTCTAAACAAACCCAACAACACATTAAAAAAATAAGTCCTCATGATCTAATGGGCTTTATTACAGTGATGCAAGGTGGTTCAACTCAAGAAAATAAAAAAGTATAATAAACCACATTAATAAATCAAAGAAAAAATTACGTGATCATCACAATTAACACAGAGAAGGCATTTGACAAAATACAGTGTCCTTTCTGGGTAAAATTACTACAAAAGATTGTAATTGAAGGAAACTTTCTCAGCATGAGAAAGACTGTGTATGAAAAAGACACAGCTAACATTGTACGCAGTGGTCAAAGACTGAAAGCTTTCCTGTTGAGACTGGGACAAGACAAAGATGCCCACTGTCACCACTGTGGTTCAATATACTGCTAACATTACTAGGTGGAGCAATCAGGCAAGAAAAAAAAAAGTATCCACATTGGAAAGGAAGAGGTAAAACTTTTGCTATTCACAGATGATATGAGCCTTCAGCTAAAAAGTTCTGAATTAACTACAACAAAGATGCTAGAGTTAATAAACAATTTCAGCAGAGTGGCAAGTGTGGCAAATCCATAGTGTTTATATATACTAGTAATGTTCAATCTGAGGAGGAATTCAGGGAAAATTCCATTTAAAAATGTGACTAAAAGAATAAAAATTTAGGAATAAATTTAACCAACAATGTAAAGCCAATTTTGTTCAGAAAACTACAATGAATTGCTAAAAGAAATTTTAAAAGACCTAAATTAATGGAAGAACATTCCATGCTCATGGATTGGAAGACTAAATATTATTAACATGTCAATTCTACCCTAATTGATATACAGATTCAATGCAATCATGATAAAAATCCAAAGAGCATTTTTGAAATAAATCGGATGAACAATTATTAAATTAATTTGGAATGCTAAGGGACTACAAATAACCAGAAACTACTTAAAAATGAAGAGCAAAGTTGAGGGACTTTAAATCCTATTACCTAGTTACAGTAGTGAAAACAGCATGGTACTGGCATATGCACAAGTACAGATAAATGGAACCAAACTGATGGTTCAGAAACAGACCACCAGCTTTGGTAAAGTGATTTTTAACACAGATGTCAAACATGCCCTGCCAGTGCAGAACACTCTGTTCACCAAATGGTGGTGGGAGAACTGGATATCAGTATCCAAAAGAAAGAAAGAAGATCTTTATTTCAACCTTATACAAAAATTAACTCAAAATGGATCAAAGACCCACCTAAAATATGTACAACCAAAAGCCCCTAGAAAAAAATGAAGGGAAACAACTTCAAGACCTGATGTTTGGTGGTGGATTCTTAAAACTTACACAGAAAGCACAAGCAACAAGAGAAAACATGCAGTAATGGGACCTCCTCAAACTTAATCACTTTTGTGATTCCAAGTTCTTCATCAGGAATATTGTAAAATGGTGCACTCTGTGAAAGAGAGTTTGGCAGTTCCTCAGCAAGCTAATGGTAGAATTGCCATATGATCTAGCAATTCCATACAAATATATCCAGTACCGAAAGGCATAATGCAAACAGTCATTTGCACACAATATTCATAGTGGTGTTATTCTCAATTACTAAAAGAAGAAACCAAACATGTATCCTTCAAATAATGAATGGATAAAAAAATGTAGTATATACACACAATGAAATACTGTGTTACTGTAAGAAGAAATGAAATTGGGACACATATAGTAACATGGATGAAACTTGAAGACATTAAGTGAAATAAGCCAGACACAAAAGGACAAATATTGCAAAGTCTCATTAATATATACTAAATAAAAGCACGGAGTTAAAACCTAGAGTACCAGTTATTTGAAGAAAAAAAGAGGGCTGAAAGACTGTACTGATGCTTAATACATGTAGAAGTTTTAATTAATTTGACTGTACAATTCTGGAAATGGATAGAGTTGATGGCAACACATTATAGTGACTAGAACCAACGCAGATCATTTATAAATGGGATGTGGCTAAACTGGGTTACCTATGGATATAAATGTCAATTGAAAGAAAGTGAAAGACTAATCAACATAGTGAATCCAGAGGTGGATGAGAATTGTGGATAAGAGTACAAATATAAAAATGTCCTTCTGTGAACTAGAACAAATATATATCACTATTGCAATGTGTTAAGAATGTGGAGAAGTATGGGAAAATACAATTGCAGTAACCTCTGGATGATGTTTAACAGTAATACTAGAATATTCTCACATCAATACCAAGACACACTGTGTTAAAAATAGGGAAGCATGGAAAAAATATACCAAATAATATAGTATAGGTGATACTTAGTGTTAACAGTATGATGACATACTCATAACATATAACAAATTTCCACAACAATGTAGTGTGTTGGTGGAGGGCTGTTGTATGGGAATTCAACACATGGGCATGATTGTTTTTTAGGTTCACAACCTCTCTAATAAAAATATATTTTAAAAAAGAACACAGAGCAAGGGCTTGCTGAAACAGTGCCCTCTCAAGCTACAAACATGTAGCAGTGGTTAATGAAATATTAAATTGACACCCCGTGCAGGTAGAATCATTATGGGAACTGGAGACCTTGCCAGGAGGAAGCACATGTCCTCACTTCTTGTTTTGTGTAACCAATGCTGTACAATCATATCCTTTCCTTTTAAAGAAGCTTTGCATCCTTTATCTATGTTTGAAAGCATCTTTCCATCAATCACTTCAGAGTTCCGTCAGTACCTAAGCAAACTCAGGAACTAAGGTGAAAGTGGAACTGACATAGAGATGCTGGAACCTAGTGACCACAGACTTTGAGTGAGAAAGCAAGAAACTGCAGGAGAAAGACAGGTATGTGACCACAAGAGTTTTACAGGGAGTCATGTCCCATTTCCTTTTAAAAAATATACTCAAGCAGTGTGAAAATTGCCTTGAGTAACAGTTAGGGATATTACTTAAATAGAGTCTTAACTATTGAAAAGTCTCTAAATATTTTATATACTTAAAGCAACTCTTAGAAAATGTAACAGGAAAAATGAATGCATTCATAAGGTCATTAATATAGAGAGAATACTCTTAACAAACAATGTGCAGAAACTATGCAAGAAGAAATACACAGTTGCATAGAAAGATATATTGGAGACCTTGAATAAAAGCCAAAACACCATGTTTTTAGAATGAAATGTGACTGTCATAAGGTGCAACTGTTTTCTACTGTAATTGACATGTTTAATGACGTTTCAGTTAACATCCCCCACTGGGGGAGGAGGCAAGTTGCTGTGATTGCTACTACAACTCCTTACTATATGACGATAACTTCTTTCCTTCATGGAGGTTATTAAGAAGGTCATGAATCAATAAAGAAAGATTTCTTTCCTGGCAAAAGTGAAACTTAAACTTTATATAACTTTAAAAACATTTTCTGTGAAATGTTGGAGGCCAAAAGAATTTCTGATGATTGCTAAAGCTTTTTTGATTGAAATCATTTAAAACTCATAGAGGGGTCACCAGAAGAGTAAAAAGGACTTTTGTATATTCTTTGACCAGATTGACCAATTTTTAATATTTTACCTCATTTGTTGGATTTTGTTCACTTAACTATTTTGTCTGGTCTTTTTCTAACTTATATAGCCATGATTTCTCATTTCTTAATAAATAAGTAATTTATAAGGAAATAATTTGAGACTATATAAGTATCCTCTTTTCCACAATGCCTACCTTCCACATGGTGCTAGATTAAATGAATTTTCACTCGGGTAGTTGCAAAATGGTGATTTTGTAACTATATCAGTAAATGGGGCATGTATGGACAGTAGGTGCTATGAGAGACAAAAGCACAAGATGTGTTAATAGAAAGTAATCCTGACTTCCTGGACAAGGGAAAGATTCTCAGAGGATATGATGCTTGAGTTGAGCCCCAAATGATGAACAAGAGTGAGCCAGGAGACATAAGATACACAGCCAAAGTCCAGAAACTGCATGTCAATCAGGAGGTTGGGTCAGAATTCTAGGGAGATAGTGGCTGGAGATGAGAATGTAAGGGAGGCAGTGGCCACACCATGAAGAACCTCATACATCAAGAAATCTGGACTTTATCTTCAGATGCACAGTATGGCCAAGAAAAATTTTAAGCAGGGAAATGACTTGATCAGATAAATTCTATGACTGTAAGTAGGTTGTGTTGGAAATCCAAGATTAAAGATTGGACATGCCTGGAGAGAACTCCCTGGAAATGACAGTGACACATTAATCCAGACAAAACATGAATACTAAGTGGGAAAGTAATAAGGAGGTTGTGTTAGAGTCAATATATAGTTAGGACACAAAATCCATAGCCCTTGAATGTGACAGATATGTTAAAGAGGGGAATTGTGGCTCACACTCAATTTTCTGACTTGGACAAAGTAGGTAGCAATGTCTAAGAGGGGAAGAAGGGATGGTTCTGGTCTATTATAAATTCAGTTTGAGGGCATATGCTACAAATGCTTGAATATGTCCCATGATTACCTGCATATACTGATATGGAGCTCATGAGAAATGTGTGGGCTGGAGATGGACATCCAAGCATTCTTCCACACTCAGGAGTAGAAAGAGCCAAGACTGAGAAAAAAACCACTGATTTAGGAAAGTGAGCCAAAATCTGGAAAACAAAATTTTAGGAGATGGATTGGGGAAGAACAGCCCATATAAATACTCTGGGAAAGAGCAACCCCAGCCATCAACTATTAAAAAGCCTTCAAAAACAGCCCACCTGGAATGTGTAGTAATGGGAGTAACAATTTCTGCAATATCCATGCATTAGCATTGAGGAAGTCCCCATCAGGCCCTGCAGCACCTGCTATTCTTTTCATCTGCCAACACATAAAATGATATCAGATGTCATGGAGAACAAATCTGCATCAGAAACATCTACCTCCACCCTTACCATTCATAATGTAGAGATATAAGACTCGTCCATGTACAAATGTGCCTCCTGGGAAGTGCAAAGTAGCAAAAAATTAGACACATTAGATGCCACTAATTTTCTCACAGGTTAAAATATAACTGACCACAAGCAGGGCAGACATACAATTATATATATTGACTGTGTACCCCAGAATGGATATTTGATTTTGTAAAATACTTAAACACACTGCTACTAAACGTTACCAAGTTGATGTCTACTTTGGAGTGGAATTTGAAGAGTGGTTCATTCTGAGTTAAGACTCCATCACCCAACATTAAGTTATTTGTTGCACTGACAGTCATTGTGCCCAGCAGAAATCACAAAGCTCATGTGCCCTGTCAAGGCAAGAGGTTGCTTTTGTATGACTATTTTAAAGTTTTAGGCTGCCAATCACCAGTAAAAACCATCTCATGGTAATAAATCTCCCAGTGTCCCAAGAACTTTAGTTACTCCTAGCCCAGGTCATGGTTTTAGAACATTTTTATGGAGTGTAAACCACTTTCTTTAAATTTAATCTTGTATATAAGACAGATCAAAATAGAGTTGCTCTGGTTAATCCAGAGTTGATTGACAAGTGGTTCTCATGACTGCTCAAATAGCTCTTGTCTTTATTCTTCAATAGCTCAATAAATATTTGCTATATTTATGGTGTAGCAAAGAGTTAAGACCTAAGCCTCTCATTGTTGTAGGAAACTGGCTTACCTATTTGTTGATTTTTGTTATTGTACAAGATGTTCTAAGTTGCTTCCTGTTATTATAAATTACCTTTTGTAGATGTTGCAAATTGCTTCCTCTAGCCCACAGATGCTTGTTAGCTTTCAAATAAATACAATGGGGAAACTAGGGTTGAGGCTCTCAGTTCCAGAAACTATTGAGTCCCCTGGTCCCATCTTTACCTCCTCTCTTGTTTCTCTCTCTGTCTTTGATTCTGTAAAGTTCTGCATCACCTTCCCTTTGAGGCAACTGATAGCTGACTTAATGCAGCACCTGGAACCTGAACAGGGACCCGAAGAGAATAAGTCTCGCTTAGAGTGAAACTAAGAGTTGGTGTAGTGACATAAAGCCCTGAGTGGTACAGAAAACTTTCCATGTGTTCGGTAACTAAGGACACTCTTGGGTGTTTTTGCAAGGTTACAATGGGAAAGAGAAATAGTTCACCAAAATATTACCAATTTGCGTGTCTCTTGAAACAACTTCTCAAAACAAAAGGAGCTAAGGTCACTGAGCCTTATATTTTGGAACTCTTACAGGTTATAGAACAATATTGCTCATGGTTCCTATCAACAGGAAATTTAGAGTTAAGAGACTGGGAAAAAAGTGGGAAAAGAGTTAGAAATATTACTTGTACAAAGTGTTCCACTTCCTATTACTATTTGGTCCACTTTGATTATAATTAAATCTGTTTTGGAACCTTTGCAAACAGAAGATGGGGAAGAGAAAAAAGAAAATAAAGTGAGGAAGTTCCTCCCTCTGAATTTTCTTAAACTAAATCTAAAGTTATTTTGCCTTCAGCGCCACCATTAACTGACTTTAGAAAGTCACTTTCCCCCCAACCAACACCTCCTCCCCCTCCTACGCCTGGAGATGCTCAGCTAAATTTGTCATCTTTACCACAAGATATTTTACAGGCTAGAAGGGAGGATGACTTGGAGGTACTTCAAATGGCCTTTCTGGTTACTATGCAAGAAAGAACAGGTCCTGGAGCTGATCCTCAAAATCCAAATGGGGTTTATGAGTTCACTCATGAACCTCTCCCATTTAAAATTTTGAAAGAGTTAAAAGCAGACATGCAACAATATGGTCCAAATTCTCCTTTTACCTATGGTATGATGCAGGGGCTGGCTGAAGGCTCTAGGCTGAGCCCAGCTGACTGGTCTGCATTAGCGCCTATCACCCTAGGGTCTGGAGAGTTTTTACAATTCAAAACCTGGTGGACTGATCATGCAGAGACTCAGGCTGCTCATAATAGAACCCATAATATCCCCATTTCCTTGGATCAGTTCGTGGGGGCGGGAAATTGGGTGGGAGTAGATCAGCAATTAACTATGAATAATCAAGTCATTGCATAGGTTCGACGCTGTTGCTTAAGAGCCTGGGAAAAGATTGAGGTTAAACGACAGCCTCCAATATCATTCCAAAAAATATTACAGGGACCTAAAGAACGCTACCCTGACTTGATTGCTTGGTTACAAGAGACTATAAAAAAACAGGTCAATAACTTAGAGGCTGCAGATACTATTTTGCAGCTAATGGCCTATGAAAATGATAATCAGATTGTCAGTAGGCTATAGGGATTATGAAGGGTAAAGTGGATCTCAGTGGATATATTAAATTGTGCCAGGATGTAGGGACAGAGGGCCACCATGCTACAATGATGGCTCAGGCTATGGCAGGGATGAAAATCAATAAGAGGTTTTCTGGAAAAATGCTTTAATTGTGGAAAACCTGGTCATATGAAATAAGATTGTTGGAAAAGGTCTGAGGGAAAAGCAATGCTGTTAAGACAGAATATTTCAGCTCAGAAATGACCTGAGCTGTGTCCCTGCTGTGGCAAAGGATATCATTGGTCTAACCTATGTTGGTCTAAATACCATAAGAATGGCATCCCCTTGTCAGGAAACTTCTAATGAGGCCTGCTCCCAGCCCCGCTCCAAAAGGTCATTTTCCCAGTTCAGTGGAGCAACTCTGGCACTCCCAACATGCCACAGTGTCCTGGATTTTTCCCCTCCCACAGCCAGGAAGCACAGCGGTAGATATCCCTACGGCAGAACCTGTTACCTTGCTTCTAGGGGATACCCCTATCTGTGTAAAAATGGGAATAGGGGGATGTGATCTATTAGAACAGCATCAGGCTGAAATGTATATTCCCTAGGAGGGCCAATATAGTAAACAAAGTCAACAATAAATGAGGAAACAAGGACATGTTCCAGGAGTAGGGTTGAGTAAACCCTGCCAGGGAATTGTTAAGCCAATTGATCCCACAGCTCATGGTAATCATGCTGTAATGGCCACTGCTCAGTCTAGCCTCCTTGGATCACCGAGACCCATCCCTCTCAAGTGGACTACAATTTCTCCAGGTTGAACAGTGGCCATTAACTCAAGACAAACTGGAGGCACTTCATAAATTATTAAGGAATAATTAGACAAGGGGCACATTGAAGAATCTTTTAGTCCTTGGAACTCTCCAGTGTTTCTTATGAAGGAAAAATCAGGCAAATGAAGGCTTTTAACAGACCTCCAAGCAGTAAATGCAGTCATTCAACCTATGGGTGCATTGCAGCCAGGCTTGCCCACACCAGTTAGGATCCCTCAAAGCTGGCCACTTGTTGTTATTAATTTAAAGGATTGCTTCTTTACAGTACCTTTGGCTCCCAAGACTGTGAGAAATTTGCATTCTCAGTGCCTTCTTTCAATAACAAAGAACCCATGAGATGGTGTCAATGGAAATATCTTCCTCAAGGAATGCTTAATAGTCCTACTATATGTCAAAATTTTGTGGCTAAAGCTTTAGATCCAGTCAGAATGGCTTTTCCTTCCTGTTACATTATACATTATATAGATGATATATTATGTGTTGCTACCTCTTCCCAGACTCTAGTTTTAGCATATCAGGTCTTAGAAAAGAGTTTAACTGCAGTAGAGTTAAAACTTGCCCCTGAGAAAATTCAAGAGGTTACCCCTGTTTCTTATCTTGGGACTATTTTTGATAAAATTACAGTTAAGCCTCAGAAGGTTCAGATTCGTAGAGACTCTATTAAAACTTGGAGTGATCTGCAGAAATTATTAGGAGATATAAATTGGCCGAGACCCAAAGTAGGCATTTCCACATATGACCTGTCTAATCTCTTTTCACTATTATGAGGAGATCCTCAATTAAACAGCCCCTGGGTTCTAACAAGAAAGGCAGAAAAAGAACTAAAACTCATAGAGGAAAAAATTCAAAGTGCCCAAGTTGAGTGCATTAATTCAGAACAGCCACTGCAGTTGGTTATCTTGCCTTCTTTACACTCCCCCGCAGGAATCCTTATGCAACAAGGTCATATTGTAGAATGGCTATTTTTACCTAACAGTATTGTTAAAACTTTATCTCCTTACATAGATTCTATGGCCCAAATTACATAGATTCTATGGCCCAAATTATACTTCAAGGCTGTGAGCGCACTTGTGCCCTTCATGGACAGAACCCTTCTCATATCATTCTTCCACTTTTGCACAAGGAAGTTGAGGCTTGCCTCCAAAGCCACTTACAATGGCAAATAGCCTTTGCTGATTATATTGGACATATAGATAATCATTACCCTAAAAATCCTGTATTACAATTCATTAAAAGCACTCAATGAATTTTACCTAGCATAACTAAGTTTTAACCAGTACTTGACGCCCCTACAGTCTTTACTGATGGGTCTGGATATGGCACCACAGGGTATCCTGGGTACAAAACTAAGAAAATTCCTACTCTCGGATTTTCGGCTCTGTCTGAAAAACCTTTAATTTGGTGGAATGATCCACTGACCAATAAATGGTCGACAGGGAAGCTGTTAACTTGGGGAAGAGGGTTTGCTTGTATTTCTCCAGGAGATGGAGAATATCCTGTGTGGGTACCAGTTCTTCACATAAAGCCATACTAAGAATGCCAAGAGACAATGAAAGTTCCTATGAAACCCAGAACCTCCGGTCATGCAGAAGAGACTGATGCTGAAAACTGCACGGCTGGGTTGCATTCTGAAGGTTAGAGTTGCTTCACCTCCCACCTGGGGGTGAGTTAAAAATCTGAAGTCAAGAAGCTGAACTGCAGCTGAACAAGAGCTCAGTTACCTCTTATATCAGGATTGAGTCCTTGCCTGATATTTAAACTTTGCTAATATTCTTAAAGAAGGTGTTTAAGCACACAAAAAGGTTTATGGGCTAGAATGGCTTTACCTTAAGTATTAAACAAAAGAAAGAAAGGAAGAAAGGACTGCTTTTGTGTTTATCTGTTTGTTCAATGTCAGTGTGTGTGTGGTAATTGCTTCAGTGTGTTGTAATGGTTTTTGTGATTGTTCATTGTCAGTGTATTCCTCCGAATGGTGATATAATTTGAAAAATAAAATTTTCTGAAAGAGCTCTATTTAAATGGCCAAAAAATTAAATAAGCCCTTATATTATTACCTAAGTTTATAATGTTAATGAGATCTCTATAGTTGTAAATCTTGATTAATATAATTACTATAAGGCTCTTCATAAAAACTAGTTCTTGCTTGAACTAAAATGAATAATCTATTTTTTTCCCATCGGATAAAATGAAAGATGTAAAAGTTAAGCAAATATTGAAAAAGGTAACTGAAATTTAATAAGGTGTATTTAGTCCTAAAATAAAATGGTTAGTTTTATAAAATCAGAAATGAAGATATGTTGGACAAAACTAGTATGCATACAGCAAGTTGTAAAAGTATTGTGGTAGCATTCAGTGAAATAATGTGTTTTGTAAAAGTAAAATAAACCTAAATGAATAGAAAAAGTACAAAAACTGTGTGAAAAGGGCAACAATGGACTTTTGCAGTTCTTCAAGGCTTTCTACCCTGGCCTGATGGCAATGAATCTGGCAGCATAGAAGAAACCTGTGGCAGGGACCCTACTAAGAAACATCAGAGACAATGATATCCTTTTAAGGGCCTGAAATAGGCAAACAATTGGGACAAGCTGTAAGGTCCCTGCTACTCTATCAAATTCTTAAATGCCCTTTGGTTGGGTAAGACAAAACTATACTTACTGCTGTAATTAATGAAATACAATGTTTTCTCATGTTAAGAGAATGTAATATTGTTGAAATACTAAAAATCTTTTATCCCTCCCTGAGATGTGTTAATTATGAAAGGTCCTTCATGGGAGTAGGAGGACCTCCAGCAGGCTGCTTTAATAATAATAATAATAAAAAAGGGGAGAAGGTGGATATAGACTTAGCCTGTTATTTGGATATGGCCAGCACCAATATTGGTTTTGGGTGGGGTTTGTGGCAAAGGCAACATTCTAACTGAGTATGCCTCAGGCTATTGTCACAATTGTGGGAAAAGGCAATAAGTCCAATATAAAAAAGCAGCTGTGTACAGCATAGCAAGCCCTGCTAAGAGTGAAAGGCTTAACCCAATAGTGTCTGGTTACTTTGAAGACTGCCATCCCTATCCAGGGGAGGATTGCAAATACTAAAAGCAAGACAAAAATGATGGACTGTTGTGAGTCACCCTCTATGGGGGAGAGCTCTGTGGAAGAACATCTGGGACACCAGCCAGCAGTGACAGGTAACTGTCTGTCATGTCCCTGCCCACTCTTCTAACATCCTTCTCAGGACTGTTGAGGCAGATGCCTCATGAAGATCCAGAGCCATACAATTGAGACCTGAGAAGAAGCACAGTGGCTCCACCGGAAAGGTGAACATCGTGAAAATCAGACCTTGTGGTGCCTAGCCCAGCAGTTCCAGCTGCCTGTTGTTCACCAGCCATTTGTGGACATCACCCATGGGTGTCCTTCATGCTTACTTCAGTGACTGTGGCATTGGTCCTCTCTTGCTCTTGGGAAGGATGGGATGTGCTTTCACTGCTACGGACACTACATCAGGACTCTTATAACAAGCCAGCTATTGTTTTCCACCTGGAAAATGAGTCCTCACAATGATGGACTAAGCTAATTCAACACTGAGATGTGGCCTCATGTCCAGTAAAGATGCTAAAAGCTGGATCAATTAAGGCATTGAAATTATGTGATAAGCTTCCAGCTGCCCCACAGTCCAAAATGGGGAAGTAACAATAATTTGTCATTGCCTATGCCTCAAACTATACAAATTAGGGAAAATGAGGTCAGTTTTGATCAAGTACTGGCCCATATAGCCTTGCTGGTAAGAAATCTTAAGTCTATGAGAAATAAATCATCTGTTAGTTGGAAGTTTGTATAAATCTACTGTAGGTATGGATTATGTATAAAATACAGTTTTCTGATTTGACATTATTACTTAAACAATAAGCACACAATGAATGAGCCCTTCACCTAATCTGCATTCCTTGCTTTATAAAAACAAAAAAAGGGGGATATGTTGTGGGAAACTGGCTTACCTATTTGTTGCTTCTTGTTATTGTGTAAGATGTTTTAAGTTGCTTCCTGTTATTGTAAATTACTCTATTGTAGATGTTGCAAGTTGCTTCCTCTACCCCACAAATGCTTATTTAACTTTCAGATAAATACGATGGGGAAACTAGGATTGAGGCTCTCAGTTCCAGAAGCTGTTGAGTCCCCTGGTCCCATATTTACCTCCTCTCTTGCCTCTCTCTATGTCTTTGATTCTGTAAACTTCTGCATCACCTTCCCTTCGAGGCAACTGATAGCTGACTTACAGCAGCATCTCATATCAAAGAGACCGAGGCATGAATTGGGCTCTGCTACTTATTGTTTGTGTGGCAAAAGACCTAGACCCTCTCCAGCCACATTTTCTCTCCTGTGAAAAAAGACTCCTTGTCGTTACCTCATGGGTTGTTCTGAAGGATCCACATAAAGGGCTTTGTGCAATACTGGGCAAGTAGTGAGAGCTCAGTAAATGTTAGCTGTTGAAAAACCAAACTAAACCAAGCAGACAAAATAACACACAACACACATGTATGTATAGGGACCCATGCATCTTTGTATATCTGGAGATTATGCACCATGCCTGCCATAGTTTGGTGTAGTTATGAAAAAAGGAAGATTAGCTGAATAAGAAGGAACCCTCAAGAGAAATCATCCCAAGTTAATTTAAACCTAAGTTTTCAACCATGGCTTCATAGTAAATACAGCTGGGGTTGTCTTGAGCATGGAGCAAACAACTCCTATTGGAGGCAGGGGGATCCATATTTCAAATATTTCCTTCTCTTCCTTTGGCTAAGGACACTTAGTTGTGGCCAAAGGCAAACCAGCCAGAGTCAAACCCACCTGTGTTAACTGAATATTTGCTGCTTAACTGGATGCTTAAATGCTTGATTTCAAAGTAGAAGCATTAAAAGTATCTTCTTAGAATGCTCTATACTGCACATAGTAAGGGCTCAGTTAATGTCTGTTGGTTTCAGATTAATACTTCAGTTATTAGTGAGATGTTCACATTCCTTCAGTGAGAATTTTGTGTACATGGAATGCCCTAAATTTCCTGATGATTTTGGCTGTTTATTTTCCTCATTTCTGAGGTAGATGAGACAGAGTAATGCTAAATAACAGAATCATATTTTCATTTAAGCCTGAATAAAATTTAGGAATATCTTCACAATAAGTGCTTTCTTATATTATATTATCTATGTCCAAATCCATGCACTTTCTAGTACTGTGAGAAAGATGATGTCTATTACCTAAAAGTCATCTTATAAAATCACAATTCTAAAATATTTTTATCTTGTCTGGGGTGCTTTTTACTTTCCATCTGTGACAAGGTTCAGAAGAGTCAACCTGGGTAGTGGAAAGGGCACAGGCTTTGCAGTGGTCATCTCTGCACATTAGAATCATAGTTTTTTCTGTGTACATTTTTGAAGTTTCTAAAATGTCTAATAAAAACATATTGGAAGTGTATGTGGTTCAAGCAGTTGAGTGCCTGCCTCTTTGGGAGGTTCCTGTTTTTGTTTCCCAGTGCCTCCTGAAAAACAAACAAAGAAACATAAATACTAAACAATGAGTAAAACAACTCTGGGAAGCTGATGTGGCTCAGTGGTTGAGAGGTGGCTTCCTACATATGAGATCCCAGGTTCAATTCCCAACCCCCAGTTCCTCAAAGAACAAACAACAGAAACAAACAACCAAAGGAAAAAACCCCATATGTTACTTTTGAATTTTATTTAAAAGCTTACTTTTAAAATTTTACACGTTTTATAATATTAAAAATATTTTGCCAATTATTCAGCATATGCAAAATATGATGTAGGAAGACCTGTAATGGGCTCTGTCTTGGCCACTTCTTTCTTCCCTCTTTCCTGACAACTAATACTGCCTTTAAAAAACTAAGATCTTTTCTTCTGCTGATTACTGCTCAGGGTAGCTTTAATTTGGGCTTGTCTGTTGTTTTTCCCTAAGTTGTATGGACACTAAGTATTGCAGATGGTGGTAGAACATACTTAGTCTTTGTTTAAAAATACATTATTTTTTTGTCCAGATGCAGATGAGGTAATGAGATTGTCTCAAAAAGAATGGCACTCGTATGCTGCATGCCACCAGGGTTTTATTTCACCAAGGTTGTTTGGCACCTCTTTTGCCTGAGAACATGATCTTCTTCCTCTCGTGGACATTTGTTTGAACATTAGCTAAACCTGATTGCCAACTGGAGGGTGAGAACAGTTTAGCCTTTCAACCTAGGCTCGGTGAGCCCCCTTCTTTGGTGACAAGATTTGTCACCTAAAGGACGAGATCAGAGCTGAGAGGCAAAAGGAGTGGAAGGTGCTGCCCATCTTCTGTGTTGTCCTCAAGCTTCCCTCTCCATGGTTCCCCATCCTGCTCTCTGCCCTGGGACATTATCCACTATGGATTACAATAATGGCTTCTTTACCCTCTGATTGACAGTTCATTTTGGCCCATGGAGGCTGAAGTTCAAAAGAATCATGACTGATCCTCTGATAAGAGCACGTTTTCCTTGAGAACCAGGATTTCCAAGCGTTTCACGCAGGGTTTTGTGTGTGAGGTGGCTGGGAAGATTGTTCCAGTGGTTAATAAGTAAAACGAGGGTGGTCACTCCTGCCTCCACTCTTGGTTCCTGGACATAAACATTCTGGCTATGGGGTAGATGGAACTATATATTGTCCACAGGGAGAGGATGAGGCCAACCCAGGGCACCTGACAGGAAGGGACCCTGACCTCACTCTCCTCCCACCCCCCGTCTCCTGCAAATATTTCTTATTGGCTGTTCTCAAACAGTAAATGGAGGGAACACAGTACATGAGAACAAAACACATGCACAGGGGAAGAGCAGAGAAAGGTAGAGAGTGGGTCAGGAGATGTAAAAGGAAGAAATAAGGCACATAGTCTAATAGGTGGGTTAATTTTTGCTCTAAAAAGTAAACACAAACATGGAAGTAAGAAGAAGATTTTCATATTTGGCTCATTTTTCTTTTTACAGAGCCACCAAGATCCCAAATCTAATAGGATAGGATGCTCAACTGTTCCTTTACCAAAAAACAGGAAACTTGACAATTTACTGTATTTACTGTACTTTTCCAATTAATGAACTTAAGAGAAAAACAGCATGAAGATTATTTATAATGCTCTCTTTCTTGGTGGATTCTCAGGTGTTTGCTGACTTATTAAAGAAATAGCAAACACATAAGTAGGCTAAAATAAATAACAGAAAAGAGGTCTATGAATAGATAAATCATTATAGTAACTTATGGACCAATATTACGATATTCAATTCTGTGTTCTTCATGTTCTTTAAAATAAGATATAATAAAAAAGTGGTGAAATGTTCCCAACTCCTATTAATTCACTGAGAATAAAGAAATGCCTGCCACATTCAAAATGACAAGTAAAAGCAAACTTTCCACCCCCATGTTGCTAAAAATGGTCAACAACAGGAAGTGGACTTGGCCCAATGGCTAGGGTGTCCATCTACCACATGGGAGGTGCGGTTCAAACCCCGGGCCTCCTTGACCCGTGTGGAG
The DNA here is from genome assembly GCF_030445035.2 of Dasypus novemcinctus. Classification (NCBI taxonomy): domain Eukaryota; kingdom Metazoa; phylum Chordata; class Mammalia; order Cingulata; family Dasypodidae; genus Dasypus; species Dasypus novemcinctus. The sequence continues at coordinate 20,508,369 of NC_080677.1, forward strand.
CTGGCCCATGCGCAGTGCTGATGAGCACAAGGAGTGCCCTGCCATGCAAGGGTGTCCCTCATGTGGGAGAGCCCCATGCATGAGGAATGCACCCCATAAGTAGAGCTGCCCAGCACAAAAGAAAGTGCAGCCTCTCCAAGAATGGCACCACACACAAACAGAGCTGACACAACAAGATGATGCAACAAAAATAAACAGAGATTCATGGTGCCACTAGTAAGGATAGAAGCAGTCACAGAAGAACACACAGCAAATGGACACAGAGAACAGACAACTGTAAAAAAATTAACCTTTAAAAAAAGGTCAACAACAGCAACAAAAATGATCAACATTCTCTTCTGCAGAGACTTTACCCGCTTTCTTGTCACTTTGAAGTGACCATTTAACTGTTTCAATCATGTGCTACTTTTTACCATTTTGATAGCAGGGCCTTATTCCTTTTATTTTTTAATTGTATATTGGAGTTGCAGAATGTGTTCCAAAGATCCATAATTATTTTCTCAAAGTGGCTGAATTAGAATTTGCTGTCCATTGTGAGAAGTCAGCTTTGACTTATTTTCTCTGCTTAGCCAAAAGAAACCAAAAGAATTAATTAAGTTATGCATACAGCATTAAATACAGGTTCATTTTTCTTTTTTTCTTTTTTGTCATTGTGGCACATTCCTTGCATTTAGTGAATACATTTTGGAGCACTGTTGCACCACATGGATAATAGTTTACTTTTGTGAGAAATGAAGATTAGTTTAGTTTTCACATAAAGGAAGAAAATATTGATTAATGTAACCTGGCAGCCTGTTGCCTCAGTCTCCCACTCCCGGGTTAAGCAGGAACAAAGGAAACCAGCTTAAGTCAGTCCTATAGGCAGTAAAAAAGATGCCCAAGAAAGAGCTAAGTCAATACCAATTCAGCACTAAATTCTATTCCTTATTTGGCAAAGGGGAGCAGGTAAAAACTAAAATGGTTGGAATGTGATGGGGGAAGCGGTTAATCACAAACTTTTGCATGGGAAAGTTAGATCTTCTCAGATAGGCAGTAACTTCTGAAGTATCCAATCTATGGAGAAACAGAGGAAGGGCCTGTGTGCTAGGCTTACGGGTATAAATTTTGTCATTTTCCTTTGTTCGGGGTGCCAGCCACGTTTTCTGGTTGTGTGCCCCTTCTTGCAAGATTGAGAATAAATTCTTTTCTTCTCCACAATTGGGTGAGTCTTATTTTCTTCCAGAAGCTTTCTTTCTAACAAATTTGGGTGCTTGTCCAGGATTCTGAAGCTTCAGAGAGCAGACCCCCGGGGTGGACAAAGGGGAGGCACGCCCTGCTATTTAAGCTGTGTTGGATCCACTGATGGGGGCCTCGCCTCTGGCAGTCAAGAGGCCCAAGAACAGATGCTTAGATCAGCTGATTGTGGACAAGAAAAAGGGAAGGGAAAATCTGCCTCTTGCTGACCAGGTGACTCTGTGCATGGACTAAGGTAAAAACAAAGGTTATTAAATATTACCTTGGTGGTTGGGAATTCTGATGAGTCTGAGGTTCACTGTGTGTGCATGAGATGCATGACATATGGTGTGAAGTGAATGCAGAGTCCCAATTCGCATTTCCCTTCTTCTGTGAGGGAAAGGGCCGGAGACAGACAAAGCAAAAGATTCAAAAGAAAGAGACTCAGACAAGATTCAGATGGGAAATAGAGGCAGTCTGTCAACTGAGAAAAAGGGGAAGGGGGTAACTGTAGGATCCCCCAGAGACATTCCACCGGATAGCCCACTAGGGAGGATGTTAAGGCATTGGACTGATAGTGATCGGACCAAGGCAAAAGACAAGAAGAAAATGATTAAATACTGCTGTTGTATCTGTGTTGTGGAATTTAAGAGAAGTTCAATTATTTGAGTATAGAGAGGCCAGGACTCAGGAATGATTTTGAGAAGGAAAAATGGTTTATTGACGGCCGGCCGGACTCGGGAGCTTTCAGTTTGAATCCCGAGCCCCCGAACAAGATTTTTCAGTCCCTTTTATACAGAGAGGAAAGGCCAAATGGTCCCTTTGTTTCAGTTCTCAATAGGCTTCAATTAGCATATATCTCTTCCACATCTTAGGTAAGCTTTTAGCAAGGACCCCAGACATTCTAGATAAGCCTTGGTTTTTGCATTTTCCCTAAATACTTAAAGTTTATAGCCCTTGCTTTGTTAAACATTTCCTGGGACTGGAGCCTGTTTGACATTTTCCCTAAGGGCAGGACTGCAGCCTCTTATCTTTCCACACTCACAAGTCAAACAGCTTTGTTATTTCTGAAGAGACAAAGAGCCTTTCACCCATAGCCCACATCATTCCCCCCTTTCTGCCAAAGATTAACTTGCTAAGCTTTGGCATAATTATTGTTGGAGCTATGAGGTGGATGGCTGTTTGTTGTTTTGATTGATTATTTATCAGTCTTTAGTACAGCATCTAGGACTGTTTTTAGAAGTTTAGAGCTTTTCATTTTGGACAGCAGAATCTTGGGCAGGGGCCTCCTGCAGTTATTTTGCTGCTACTGGCACTCACGTGGATTTCTAGTCAGGTTCCAGATCCATCTATTACTTTTATTTTACTTTTAAAGAGTTTACACCTTTAATTTAAAAGGGGTGCTGAAGGGAGACGATCTCTTTTCTGTAACTGCTTTTTGCTGGCCATGGGCTGTAGTCATTGCTTAATAAGGTGTAAAACTCTTTAATTTATTTTAACTGGAGGAAGATGGATCTGGCATTCTGTACGAAGTTGGATGAAGTTTTTATATGGTTAATAAGATGTTCACTCTGAAAGAAACAAACTTAATTAAAATTTTGGAATATTTGTTTTTAAAAGAGGACACATTGGATTACAGAGGTAGACAAGGTTAGGTGCTTATAAAGATGGCATTCTTTAAAAGCTGGTGGTAACAGCATATATATATTTTTTTAAGTTATCTATCTTTAGAGAGAAATTGCAACAGACACACTTAGCTTTGTCTGAAGACACATTCTAAGCTGTTCAATGATTGATACTCATTCGCTCTGTCAGATGCTCCTGGTGAACTGGTACTCCTTGGGCAACTGGCTTCACTCAGGATTAGAACACTAATTTGGAAATACTCTTAGTTTTCACCTGTGGGAGTGATTAGAACTACAGAATAAAGATTTTTACACTTTGGTTTTCATTGTACAATTTCTAGCAATTTTGACTTGTTCAATAGGTGACTCACTATCAGCAAGCAAGCTTCACTTTTGCTAACTGAGACTGGCTGAGACTGCTACTTTATTCTATAGACATGTTATTAACTGTTTAGAAAATGATTTTACTAGGAATTTAACATGTCTAATATACTTTTGCACTTGATCTAAAATAGAAAAGATAACATTACAATTATTAGGCATATATTTAGTACAGGATAAAAGTACAGCACTTAATATTAACTAATGTATTACTTAATGCATAAGGATTCAGAGTTGCCATTATTAGTTTTGAGTTTCAGGTTTGTAATACTTTACATGTTATCTCTCCATGAGAGCAGGCCATAATGCCAATTGTGTTTAAGTTTTACTTACAGTCTCTTGGTATCATGGCTCTACTTAGCATGTTCTTCAACGCAGTGAGCAAGTTGCAGCATCCTTCTAGTATTTTAGAGATTTTCTAGTATTTTACTAGCCTGGTGCATAGTGCTCTCTGGCACCATGGAACAGTGCCAGTCTGGAGGCGATATCTATTGTACACTTGGCTGTACTGAGTCATTATTGGCTGCAGGAGCTTGAAACTGCAATATAGTTTCCATCGACTTCAGGAGCAGAACCAGAGACTGATATAGCACATATTTTTAATTGAGGGGTCAGTGACCAGCCTAGCCAATAACTTACATGGAGAGGCTACTTGTAATGTATACAAGGCCTGGTTCGAATGCACAAGAGTTTGACAATGTTAAAGTTTATTCTTTGTTTTATATATATATTAAACAACTTAACGCAATACATATATCAAATGACTATTTACTTACACAATTTTATTATGAAGATAACAGTAGGTACTTTACTTTAGTAATAGAGGAAAAATATTATTTTCATTGTTAGAATGAAAACAAAATATTTTCAATAGAATTAAGACAACTTTTTATTACTATTTACTTAAATGTGTATTTTGCAGTGGCTTTTAGACAGGTTTATTATCATGAAGTTATTTCTGCTACTAATACTAATCTAAGTTTCTTTAGTTAACAATGACTTTTACAACTAGAACTATTTAAACATTTTTAGTTTGGAAGATGTTTTACAAACTCTTTATAATTGACTATAACTACATTGACTAGCTACCTCATGTTTAAGTAAACTTACTAAATTACAATTACTAATGAAAGAAATTTACTCTTTATTTAAGAGAGCATATCTACAATCTTTTTCTTTTAGCTTAATTTCACCAATGTGAACTTACAATTTTCATTACTGTAAAGATTTTGTACATATAATGTTAATTTAGTTTATAAATTAACTATAGGAGATTACACTCAAGTTAAATAAAATTGAAACTATAATAGTTTATGCAAGGAATGTTCTCTTTTTCTCTTACAGGAAGCTAAAAACTTTTTTTTTTTAAGTTATGAAAATTATTAATTTAAAAGCATAACTGACTACCAGGTTTTAAAACACATGCATACTGACTACTAGGTTTTAAAACACATTACACAATTACTTAATTTTTTAAAATCATAACTTAGGAAAGATCTCTCTATAGTTTTTATGGACTTTTCTTTACTTACTGAAATTTGTTAATAGAGCTACTAATTACTTAATTTTGTTGGAAAGAAATTTTCTGGAAGAAAATAAGGCTTACCAGATTGTGGAGAAGAAAATACTTTATTCTCAATTTTGCAAGAAGGGGCGCAGAGCCAGATATGGCTGGTGCCCCGAACAAAGAAAAATGACACAATTTATACTCTTAAGCCTAGCATGCAAGCTCTTCTTCTGTTTTTCTATAGATTGGATACTTTAGAAGTTACAGCTTATCTGAGATTTAACTTTCTTACGCAAAAGTTTGATTTAACTGCTTTTTCTATCACATTTTAACTATTTTAGTTTTTACCTGCTCCCCCCTTTTTAAATAAGGAATAGAATTTAGTGCTGAAATGGCACTGACTTAGTTAGCTCTTTTTTGGGCATTCTTCCACTGCCCATAGGACTGGCTTAAACTGGTCTCTACTGCTGTCCAACCCGGGAGTGGGAGACTGAGGCAGCAGGCCGCCAGGTTACATTAACATTTTTCTTATGTGAAAATTAACTTAATTTTTGTGTGTGTTTTTTTTTTTTTTTTTTTTTGCAATTTATGGCTGACAAAGGTTTAAACTGGGAAATTACCAGGCAAACTGATTCTTAATTTTCTAGCCTAGTAGATAGGTTTAATCTGCTACACTTAGTCTTGCTTTAAAAGCTCTTGCAAAGAGGAGGCTCTTTTCTAATTGTTTTTATAATCAGATTTTTATGACTTTTCTATCTTGCTTAGTTTAATTTGGGCTTTAAGAATATTTATAAATATAACTGCATATTTAACTTTAACAATTTGAGCAAATAGGCAGACATGAATAGTTTGACACAACAACATGACTTTAGTTTACTTTAAACTTTTCAAAGACTTTTGAAACTCTTTTTAATTTGCACTATGACCATGCAGTTTACCACAAGAATTTTCTTTCTTACTTAATGGATTGTAATAACCAAAATGTTTTCAATGCCTTAGCACTATTTTGTTTTAGAACTTTATATTTTACTTTGAAATTAGCAGAGTTTTGGATAAGCAACAAGATTAATTTTATATATATTTACTGAGGCTATTTGAAGCCTCAGGGAGACAGACTGCTTTCTCTCATGAATTGCCACTCTTAGGAACACTGACCGTCAAGGCAGGAGACTTCTCCCCCTCTACCCCCCTTTTTGATTTTGGAGATAATAAAACTCTAGTGGCCATTTAACTTTATTCTATCAGGCAGCAATTTATTTAGTTTACACTTGAATTCATGAGAGAAAGGGTTACTAATACCAGGAGAGGAGACAGTGCTGTCCCAGCTCTTTTCAATTATGAAATAACCATAGGCAAAGGCAAAGGGTGAGGTTAGGCTTGAAGTAACTATAAACAAAGGAAAGGTTAGTGTAGAATTTACACTTAAATAATAGTTTTAGGCTAAATTTACTCAGCTATAATCTCAGTTATTGTTTTTCCACTGTTTTATAATATAAATGCATTTATAAATGATTTTAACTCTTAGTTACAGTTTTTATTAATTTTTTTAAAACCTATTAATTTTATAACACTTTTAAATACCTTTCATTCAACTTATAACATATTAAATGAACTTAACCATTACTTTAATTTTTCTTTTAAAGTGAAAGAATAAATCTCTTGCAGTTAGTTTGAAATAAAAGGCTACTTTTCAGGATTTGATTTCTAGAACATAAAATGTTCTTTTAAAAGAGGTAAGACTCTTTTTCAAACATTGAGGATATGATGAGGTTAAAGCACAAGAAGCTATTGATAAAATATTTTCTTTGTATATTGATCTTACTCAATTTAATCATAAAAATTTCTCTTTTACAAACTTTCTACACTTTCAGTATTTATTCAGGTTCTGTCTCACACTTTACTTTTTCTAATAATCAATCATTTTATCTTAGGACAAAATTATCTTCTGTTGCCTTAACAATAAAAACACACTCTATATATCTCACATACTAAGTTACCAGGCAAACTTCTTGCAACATATAATTGCCATTAATACTAAACAAGTTTGTTAAAATAATGAACTTTTCTTCACTTTAAATACTTAGTAGCATGTAATACCAGAAACAGTTTTTTTGGAAGCAAGTTGGCAGGGGAGATTGGCTGCCGAAAAAGTTTGTTATAAAATTGCTTTTTATTATTATTATTATCAATTCAGTTTTGTTAAATAATGACTTTCTGCAATTAGCTACTTAAATACTTTAAACAATGCTTTGTAAAACTTTTATAATTATTTAAACCCTTAAGACAGATTTTACCTTCACAGAACACATTTTCTCACTTAAGGTTACTACAATACTTTCTAAGAACCTGAGCAGAATGCAAACATATTTTGGCTTTGACACCTTAAGGAGCGAAATTTACTGCATTTATTCTGATTCTGCTTTTCACCTCTTTCAATTCCCCCCCCTTTCAGGCAGTTGGGTGCACAACAAACAGGAATGTGGCTTATGAATAGAAGGGTGGACTCACTGGAAAGGGGTAAGCCGCTCCCCGATTTCTAGCTTTCAGCCAAAATGGGCAGACAGAACTTACTCAAATTTGGCAACTCTCCCAGGAACCCAGCCGCCCCGACTGGGACATTCCCAACAAACTTGGGTGCTTGGCGCGGACACAGATGGCCTCCAAGCCCCGGCAAAGGGCCAGACCAGAGACAAGACAGCAGAGCATGCACAAACATCTAGACTCTTCAACTTTTGCCCCAGAATCATTTTACCCCTTTGCCAATGGCAAGGGAGGGCTCCAGCTCAGCTGTAATTCTACTTTATGTAAGGACACAACTCTAACACTAACATTGAGCTGACACAGACAGAAGCACAAAGGTCACTAATCTGACTCACAAGTTTATATATTTATTTTCACCACGGCTGCCCCCACAGCTATCACAAACCTCAGAACACTTAACATTTGGTATAAAGCGAATTCATTCACAAATTAGCACCATAACAAAAGATTTTAGTTAGACTTTTTCACTGTTTAAACTTTACATCCAGACTAAGCTCTACCAGAAAAGCCGATCCATTTTCCTGTAACTAAGTTTTGTTTCCCTTAATCTAGACTAATTTCCAGGATATTAGGACTTGAACCTATAAATACTCTTCCTATTAAAATTGAGACTCCACTCCTTTAGTGGATATAAGACCAGTACCAGATTCTAACATGCAGTTAGACAAACTCAAAACACCAGGGCTTCTCCCCGGTTTTCCTCCTTTTCCCAAGCCTAGAGAGAACGGCTTCCCCCCAGCCTTCTGGGGCTACTAGGGTTCTCTCAGGAGGTGATCAGCCTCCCCTTCCTAGCAATTAAAGCTAGGGCCTTCTAGACTGTGCTCACCCGGGGAGTCTTACCTTCTTCCATGTTCGGAGTTCTTTTTCGTTCCCAGAATCTTTCTCTTCAGACCTTCCATTGCCCCTTGATTTTGTCGGGAAGATTCTGGTGGAGCCCACATCTTTTCTGGATTAAATTTAATCCAGGGGCGCCCAGATTTGGGGTTCACCTGAGTCCTCCCGGCTTCCTCGGGGATTTGGAAGGGGCAGCAAAATGCTACCGTCTCTGGCCTTCATTTATTGTCCCTTCGCGGTCGCCATCAATGTTGTGGAATTTAAGAGAAGTTCAATTATTTGAGTATAGAGAGGCCAGGACTCAGGAATGATTTTGAGAAGGAAAAATGGTTTATTGACGGCCGGCCGGACTCGGGAGCTTTCAGTTTGAATCCCGAGCCCCGAACAAGATTTTTAAACGTCTTTTATACAGAGAGGAAAGGCCAAATGGTCCCTTTGTTTCAGTTCTCAATAGGCTTCAATTAGCATATATCTCTTCCACATCTTAGGTAAGCTTTTAGCAAGGACCCCAGACATTCTAGATAAGCCTTGGTTTTTGCATTTTCCCTAAATACTTAAAGTTTATAGCCCTTGCTTTGTTAAACATTTCCTGGGACTGGAGCCTGTTTGACATTTTCCCTAAGGGCAGGACTGCAGCCTCTTATCTTTCCACACTCACAAGTCAAACAGCTTAGTTATTTCTGAAGAGACAAAGAGCCTTTCACCCATAGCCCACATCATCTGGACCAAGGAAAATATTTTACTGCTTGATATATTCTGGCCAAAATACAGGGCAGATGAGGATCAGCTCTGTGCTGACCTTGTACTGTATTTTAATGGAAAAAACACTCTTCTCCAAAGAAGAGTCTGACTATGCATGTGCTGGTTAAAGGGAAAGGGGGCCACTTACTATCCAATGAAAGCTGAAGATCCAGGACCCAAGACTAAGCTTGCAGAAACTAAGGTTACAGAAACAAAAGCTGTAGAAACTAAGCCCTGGGACCCCCTGTCTAATCTCCCTCCTCCTTATGTTCCCCCTCCCTCCCAGGAGAAAGGCCATTAGACTTGAAGGGCCCAATAGAACCCACTGTAAGCCCTGGGGAACTGGAGAATCAAGCAGCACCAACAGCCCCACCGGTTACAACCCACCAACAGCTGAGGAAAGAATTGGAACAGTGTAAGAAAGATATACAAAATTTTCCATTCCCCAGAGCATCTGAGAAGGAGAGAGTGAAAGAACAAAACTCCATTGAGCCTTTGTGTCCACGGAGAGAAATACCAATGGGGCCAGGGGAAATTGGCTATGTAAATGCCCCACTGACAAGTCTAAATTAAGGAACTTCAAAAAGGAGATGAAATCTCTAATGGAAGATCCAGTGGGGCTGGCTGAACAAGTAGATCAGTTCCTAGGTCCTAGTTTATACACCTGGCCTGATCTTATGTCCATACTGAATTTCCTCCCTATGGGAGAAAAAAAAAGGAATGGTGCGGAGGGCAGCTATAAAGGAGTGGGAAAGGCACCGTCTGCCTGGGCAGGGAGTAATGGCAGCAGAACAGAAGTTCCCAAACACAGACCCTAATTGGGATAATAATGACCTGGAGGACAGAGCACAAATGAAAGATCTTAGAGACCTCATTATACAGGGGACCAGATTGGCTGTACCCAAATCTCAAAACTTGACTAAGACATTTGAAGTAGCCCAGGAGAAGGATGAAACTCCCTCTGCTTACCTGAAATGATAGAGGGACCAAGTGAGGAAATATTCAGGGATGGACCCTGATGATCCTGTGGCTCAGAGAATGTTAAAAGTTGGCTATGTGAAAGGGTCTTAGTGTGACATTCAGAAGATTCAGAAAATAGAACGATGGATGGACAAACCATTGGAAGAGCTTTTGAGAGAGTCCCAGAAAGTGTTTGTAAGGAGAGAGGAGGAAAAGCAGAAACAGAAAGCAAAGGTTATGATTAGCGCAGTCAATCAAATGGTTAAGAAAAGACTGGAGATGAGTAAGGGAGGGAACAGGCAGAGGTGGGATGAAGATGTAAAATGGACTTATTTAGATAAGGGGACAAAGAGAATGCAAGGCTCTGCAGGGTGCTATATTTGTTGAAGGCCTGGTCATTTCAAAAGGGAATGCCTGAGTTTAAAGAAAGAGAGTCGGGTAATTTCCCTCATGAATTTTGAGGATTAGGGGGTCTGAGGCTCCTCACTTCTTAAGCCCACCGGGAGCCTTTAGTAAATCTAAGGGTGGGCCCATATCAGGAAGAAATTACATTTCTAGTGGACACTGGCACAGCCCAATCCTCTGTGACTTATCTTCCCAAAGGGACCAAACCCTCTGGCAGTTCCCTTACAGTCTCAGGGGTAAAAGGAGAAGAATTTGAGGTCCTAATTCTTTCTTCCACTAGTATTTGTTGGGCAGACAATCGAATTGTAAGCCCTTTGTTGCACATCCCAGAAGCTGGGAGTAATTTGTTGGGAAGTGACTTAATAGTATTCATGGGTTTGGATTTGGAAGTAAGGGATGGGCAGATAGAACTAGTCTTAGCCATGCTCACTGAAGAAGATGGAAAAGGTATCAGAGAGGAAGTGTGGGTAAGAGAAGGGAATAGAGGGAGGTTTGCAGGTACCCCCTATTAAAATCAAATTGAAAAAGGAAGGGGAAATTATTTGTCAAAGACAATATCCCATTCCCCTTAAGGGGAGGCAGGGACTTCAACCCATCATCAAAGGCCTCCTTTGGGATGGACTCTTGTAGCCCTGCATGTCCCCCTTCAATTCTCCTATCTTGCCTATTCAGAAATCAGATGGTAGTTGGAGGTTGGTACAGGATCTAAGGGCCATTAATCAAATCATTCAGGTTCGACACCCAGTAGTCCCAAATGCATACACTCCCCTTAGTAAGATCCCCTGCCATCATAAATGGTTTAGTGTAGTAGATCTAAAAAATGCCTTTTGGGCCTGTCCCCTTGATCCGGAGAGTAGAGACTTGTTTGCCTTTGAGTGGGAGGATCTCTCTATGGGAGGAAAATAGCAATATAGGTGGACAGTTTTACCCCAAGGCTTCACAGAACCCTCCAACCTCTTTGGGCAGGAACTGGAAGAAGTCTTGGAGAAATTTGCAGTCCCATCTGAAATTTCCATTTTACAATATGTAAATGATATGCTATTATCAGGTGAAGAAAGGCAGATAGTGATCTGAACTACAAAGAGTTTATTGAATTTCCTGGGGGATCAAAGGCTAAGAGTGTCAAAAAGTAAGCTACAATTTGTAGAAAAGGAAGTCAAATATCTGGGCCATCTATTAGTGAGGGAAGGAAGAAGATTAATCCAAAAAGAATTCAGGCCATTACTGAATTACCTCTTCCCTGGGCAAAAAGAAAACTAAGAAGATTTTTGTGATTGGTGGGATATTGTAGATTATGGATAAATTCTTATGCATTCCAAACCAAAGGGTTATACCAAAAACTGTTGGAGGAGGAGCCTGACAAATTAGAATGGAAGGAGGAGGAAGTAAAGGCCTTAGAGGGACTCAAGCAGGCATTGGTGCAAGCCCTTTTTCTACCCCTCCCCTTCCTGGAAAATCCTTTCCATCTGTTTGTTACAGTAGATAAGGGGACACATTGGGAGTCCTAACCCAGATCTGGGGAGGCCAAAGGAAGCCTGTGGCCCTCCTTTCCAAAATCCTGGACCCTGTCTCCAGGGGATGGCCAGGGTGTGTTCAGGCCGTGGCAGCAACTGCTCTCTTAGTAGAAGAAAGCAGGAAACTGACCTTTGCAGGGGCCTTAGTTGTTAGCACCCCTCATCAGGTCAGGACTATTTTGTCTCAAAATGCAGGAAGGTGGTTAATGAATTCCCAAATTCTAAAACATGAGGTGATTCTAATGGAAAAAGATGATTTAATACAGACAATTGCTCATAGTCTAAACCCAGCTTCTTTCCTTTGGAAAGGTCCCAACCAGGTAGAAACTCCTGAACATGACTGTTTAGACTTAATAAAATACCAAATCCAGAATTGGCCTGACCAAGGGGGACTTCCCTTACATTCGGGGGAAAAATTGTTTATAGATGGGTCTTCTAAGGTCCAGGAAGAAAAAAGTCACAATGGCTATGCAGTTGTTGATGGGCTAACTTGGGAAGTAAAAGAAGATGACCAACTCCCAATGATTAGTCAGCTCAAACTTGTGAGCTGTATGCACTAAATCAAGTCCTTAAATTGTTAGAGGGAAAAGATGGTACAGTCTACACAGATTCTAAATATGCCTTTGGCATGGTCCACATCTTTAGAAAAATTTAGAAAGAAAGGGGATTGATCAATAGCAGAGGGAAGGAATTAGTCCATGTGGAACTGGTAAAACAAGTGTTAGCCAGTCTGCTCTTACCAAGGGAAATATCCATGGTATATATAAATAGGCACCAGAAGTTTCACACTTTTGAAGCAAAAGGCAACAGATTGGCTGATGAGAAGGCCAAAGAGGCTTCCCTCTGTTCCCCTCTGGAACTAATTGTCCTGATACCCTCCATTCCCAAAGAAATTGGAATCCCTGTATTCTCTGAAAAGGAAGTAAAAGAACTAGAACAATTGGGGGCAACCTTGGATAGCCAAGGGAAGTGGCTTCTCCCAAATGGCTGGCAGATATTGAATAAGCAAATAATGAGGGAAGACCTAGCAGTTTTGCACCAAGGGAAGCACTGGGGAGTACAGGCCATGTGTGACCTGGTCCTCAAGCATTTCGGGTGTATGGGCCTTTATACTATAGTGAAACAAATAAGTGAACAGTGCATAATCTGTCAGAGAGTTAATCAGAAAGTTTTAAGAAAGCAAGTGCCAGGGGGGAGGGAGCCTGGCCTCAGACCATTCCAGAGCATTCAGGTTGATTATACTGAAATGCCCCCTGTAGGTCGACTAAAGTATGTTCTGGTTATTGTGGATCACCTGACAGGGTGGGTAGAAGCATACCCTCTTGCTTCAGCTACAGCATCAGGGACTTCAAAAATTATCCTTGAACAACTCATTCCCCAATACGGGTTAGTAGAAAGCATAGATTCAGACAATGGTAGTCACTTTACATCCAGAGTGTTGCAAAATATTATGCAAGGTCTAGGTGTCACATGGAACTTCCATACACCCTGGCACCCGCCATCCTCAGGGAAAGTGGAAAGAATGAACCAAACCTTAAAAATCATCTCTCTAAGTTGGTCTTAGGAACCAAGTTACCATGGGCTCAATGATTACCTATAGCTCTGTTAAGAATCTGAACTGCCCCTATGAGAGAACTGGGAAATCTTTTGAAGTGATTTTTGGTCTCCCTTCCATGGGTAGTCTGGAGAACTCCCCTCCTTTGAGTCGAAGGATCTTTCTTCAAAATTATTTACTGGCCTTGTCTTCTACTTTGTCATCCCTCAGACATCGGGGTTTGCTGGCTCAGACTCCACCTCTTGAATTCACAGTCCACCAATACCAACCTGGCAGCTGGGTCCTCCTAATCAAGTCGTGGAAAGAATCCAAACTCCAGCCGACCTGGGAAGGACCTTATCAAGTCTTGCTGACAACTGAAACAGCAGTCTGAATGGCAGAAAAAGGCTGGACTCATTACAGTTGAGTGAAAGGACCAGTACCTGAACCGGACGATAAGTACCCAACAACTTCGTCTGAGTCTTGGAAAATAATTTCAGCCCCATATCCCTTAAACATCACACTGAAAAAACAATAACTGGGGTGGGGAGAGGGTTGAGCTATGTATTGTCCTAGTCAACAATGGCCCTAGTCCTATCAGAATACTGAAGGAGAAATTCAGATCTTAAGATACAGGTGAAAATAATCTTACTAGCCATGGTGTTTCAAACCCGAGAAGCACCTAGCCCCATCAAATTAATTATAAATGTGACTGAAGGTCTGGAGTCCCAGATGGTGTAGTTTGATGCCTGCCAAGTAATAGACTGTGGGAATTTAGAGCACCAGCGATGGCTGAGTGGGGAAAATAAATACCTATGCCCAGAGCCAGTGGGGAATGGCTACAGTCGAGCCCCTCCTTGCCCCTCATGGGATGACGTGTGGTGGATACCCAGTATAAGGGATGAACCGTGAATATGGGATGGGTCTCACCAAGTTTGAGACCATTAAAGGGTAAGATAAAGGTAATACCCCACCAGACTGCAAAAGTCTTCAGTGCAATCCAGTAGTAATAATTATTAAGATAGCAGACTAATTAGAAACTGGGAGCAGCCCCAGGGACCAAGTGGTCGATAGAGTATATGGAATGAGAACAGATGTTACAGGTGAAGATCCTCTGGGGAGGTTGCGTACTCGACTCCTTCCTCCTCCTGTAGATATGACATCGACAACACCCTCTCCAGCAGACCCTTCAGAAATACCACAGGAAAACCCACCAAAAGCCAGTTCCCCAATTCAAAATGATCCCAATGCAGTTAGGATACTTAAAGCAGAAGATTTAAAGCAAACCATAGAAATAGAGACAGGATATGGAGACATAAATGCCTGGGTAGAATGGATCAAATATACAGTCCAAAGTCTAAACAAAAACAACTGTTATGCTTGTGCAACAGGCCGCCCACAGCTCATGTTGTACCCTTTCTGCTCGGCATGGAAAAGCATGAAAAGGAGTTTAAGTGCATGATACTCCTCTTCCAAAATGCTACTCCTGGTGAAAATTGTAGTACGTTGCCCTCTCTCTTCCCACCGGTCAAAAACAGAAACATCAAGGTCATACCAGCCTTCCGTCTGGGTCCAGGGAATTACTCTGCTTTTCTCTCTAGACAGGGGAAAGGATTCCAGGACCTTAGAACTATGGCCTCGTGTACACAAGTGTGGAATGTAAGCAGTGATCGAACTGACAATTTCTCCAGTTTGGTCAGACCTCGAGCAGACCTGTGGTGGTACTGTGGAAAGGGTGTTCTCCAGTCAATACTGCCTGAGAGGTGGGGCGGAACCTGTGCTCTGGTCCAACCGGCTATCCCATTTACCTTGGCATTTGAAAAAGAAGCGAGAATATCATCCCAGGGAGGGAGAGAAAAGAAGTTTACTTGGTTCTTTTGATGAGTGAATCTATTTAGACAATATAGGAGTTCCCTGGAGAGTCCCGGATGAACTTAAGGCTAGAAATCAGGTAGCAGCTGGGTTTGAGTCATTCTTGCTCTGGTGGGTAACCATTAATAAAAATGTAGACTGGGTTAATTATATCTATTATAATCAACAGAGATTTATTAATTATACTAGGAATGCAGTTAAGGGGATTGCAGAACAATTAGATGCTACTAGCAGAATGGCATGGGAAAATAGAATGGCCTTAGCTAGGATGCTAGCTGAGAAAGGGGGAGTCTGTGTTATGATTGGAGGTAGTTGCTGTACATTCATCCCCAATAACACTGCCCCTGATGGAACTATCGCTAAAGCTTTACAAGGCCTAACAGCCGTATCTGAGGAATTAGCAGAGAATTCTGGCATTAGTAATTCACTCACAGGATGGCTTGAAAATTGGTTTGGAAAATGGTAAGGGGTTGCACTGTCCATCTTAACGTCCCTCATTATCTCACCTGGGGTGCTTACCACAGTCGGACGTTGTATCATTCCATGTGCCCCAGGGCTAGTTCAAAGACTCATTGAAACTGCCCTAACCAAACAAATGCCTATTCAGTGTAGGCAAAACAATCTGTACCCCCTTAAAGAAGGAGATTCTTATGAATAAGAGTGTGAGATAGCGCTTAGAAAATTTAAAGAATGGAAATGTGAAAACTAAAAAGAGTTTAAAAGAAAGAGGGGCAATTATAATAAAATGAAGATTAGTTTAGTTTTCACATAAAGGAAGAAAATATTGATTAATGTAACCTGGCAGTCTACTGCCTCAGTCTCCCCTTCCCGGGTTAAGCACGAACAAGGGAAACCAGCTTAAGCCAGTCCTAAAGGCAGTAAAAAAGATGCCCAAGAAAAAGCTAAGTCAATACCAATTCAGCACTAAATTCCATTCCTTATTTGGCAAAGGGGAGCAGGTAAAAACTAAAATGGTTGGAATGTGATGGGGGAAGCAGTTAATCACAAACTTTTGTGCAGGAAGGTTAGATCTTCTCGGATATGCTGTAGCTTCTGAAGTAGCCAATCTATGAAGAAACAGAGGAAGGGCTTGCATGCTAGGCTTAGGGGTATAAATTGTGTCATTTTCCTTTGTTCGGGGCATCAGCCTCGTTTTCTGGTTATGCGCCCCTTCTTGCAAGACTGAGGATAAATTCTTTTCTTCTTCACAATTGGGTGAGCCTTATATTCTTCCAGAAGAAGATTTCTTTCTAACACTTTATAGTTTACACTCTCCCCCAGTGCATTCTGTGGGTTATGGCAGGATATATAATGTCCAGCATCAGACCCTGCAATAACATTTAGGACAACTGCAAGTCCCAAAAATGCCCCCACATCACATCCCTTCTTCCCTCTCCCTGTCCTCAGCAACTACCATGGCCACTTTCTCCACATCAGTGCTACAATGTTTTCCATTACTAGTCACAATAGTTCCATAGTAGAACATCAGTAAGTCCTCTCTAATCCATATTTTATTCCTCCATCCTGTGGACCCTGGGATGGTGATGTCCACTCCATCTCTATAGTGAGAGGGGGCAGTTTCATTTTTCAAGTGGCTCAGTTCCATATGCAAATAAATAAATAGAATGTAATAGATATGCTGATAGGAGCATGTCTTAAAGACTGCTCATTACAGCTTTCATTGAGTACTCCTGTGCTAGACATTATATTAAGTATTTTATTTTATAAATATCATATCATTTCATGTTAATAACAGAACTGTGAGAATATTCCTACTATTATTACAACTTTATAGATATTTCACAGGTACAAATTTGAGGCTTTGGTTAGTTAAGTGACTTGATAGTCTGCAGAGAACTTGGGATTGGAATCCATATATGTCTGATACCAAAACCTATGCTCTTGATCCTAGGGTAACGGGAAAAAAAAAAAAAGAAAAAAAAATGTTTAAAAGAGATCTTTAGGGGAATACAAAGAGAATTTAATCACTAATTTTATCTTTAGATTTTTTCCCTGCAACATTTAGGTTCTATTTCCTAAGAATACCTCAAGTTATTTCTTGTGGTGTTTACATAGAGACAATCTCCTGAGTGATAGTTGATCTCTAACAATGAGGGAATTTTTATTATTCCATCATGTTTCTCTGACTTTATGGATAGAAAGAATTTTGAACAAGAGTATAAAAGGATTAACTTTAACTGCATTTATTAAGCAATAGAAATCAAGATGAAGCACAGAGATTTGCCCCATGATTTTCACCTTTGGCTCTGCACTAGCCCATTCTCATCCCAAGTGCTGGAGACAACAGATGTATCATCCAATGGTGGATGGGAAAGTATGTACAGGACTTCCAGGTCAACCATGGTGACTGAAAGGAACACTCAGAGAGAAGCTGGTTTGACACTTGGTTTGCTAAATCACTGGAAATAACTTAAGAGCAGATGGGAAACAGAACATCCTAAGCAGCATGAACCTGGCAGTGGAGCCTTGTAGGTACATGGTCATTGGTGCCTTGGCTTGGAAAAAAAAGTTGCATGGAGGAGGCAGGTGCTATAATGCAAAAGGCCAAAAGTAAATCAAAGCATTTTGGATGCACCTTTGTGTAGCATTAATGGCTTAATGTCTCAGTACAGTTATTAGGGAGTGTGCCCCTTTCACATTTTTTATTTTAATTAGAGATGTTGTACACTTATGGAAAGATCATACAGAAAAGAGAGTTCCCAGATACCTGCCCAATTTTTCCAATTTGCATTACTATAGTATTTTGTTACAATTGATGATTGATTACTATTATAATTGTACTAACTGTAGTCCAGAGTTTAAATTAGGGTTCACTGTTCGTACTTTACAATACTATCGTTGTTTGTTTTGTTTTTAAAATTTTGTTCTAGCAACATATATGCCACCTAAAATATCCCCTTTTGACTGTATTCAGATACATAATTCAGTGGTGTTAAATACATTCACAGTGTTGTGTTATCATCACCAATATATATTACCATAGCTTTGTCTTATTCCCTTTTCACCCATTTTCTTTAATATGTATGTGCCCACGTAGGTCACACATCTACTCAGCTCAAGGAATCTGAGATTCAGTTTCCCGATCAAGTGGTGTAATAACAGCTCTTAGCTAAGAGTTTGGAAGGATTCTGTGGGTTCATATATGTAAAGGTTTTAAGGGTTTAATAAATGTTGGTCCTTGCCATTATTATTTGAGGCTTGGGCCTGTGTAAAGAGGATACAGCTCAGAGCCCCTGTGATGAGTTTCCCTCCCAGGAGCCTCTTGAGCTCAGAGAGACAAGACTCAGCCTGGCTGAGATGCCACAGGCTGCTCTGCTTCCCTGGGCTGCCTGGGCGGAGTTCACATGGGCCGAGACTGAGGAGGTGCCAGGTCCTGAGCTTTACGTGCATTTATGACTAGATATATCATCTCCTTTTTCAGATAAGAAACTGGGACACAGAGAGATTATGTAGCATCCACGATCATGCAGGCATGGCTGGTAGTGAAAAAAGGGTTTGAAACCAAGTGTGTCTGTCATTAAAACTCATGCTTTTCCCACCACAGAGAAATACCCACTTTGCACACAGCTTAAACTGAAAGAAGGATAAGTAAGGTAGCTTTCATAATGAAGTTTTCTAATTCTAACCAGACGTATAAGGGAAAAATACCAAATTTAACGTGATGTTTACTTAGCAAAAAGCTTTGTTCAAGTTTGCCTAAATGCAAAAGACTACAACCATTAGATAAAGATTGTCTGCTCCCCTTTATTCCTTAATATAAAACTCACAGAAATATAAGAACTGGGTGCCACGTTCTTCGAACCAAGCTAACGAGGATCCTTCCCACATGGAACAAGCTTGACGATGACTCTCACCTGCAAGTTTCAAAGGTGGCTTGTTGGCCATAGCCAGTTGAGGACATAGAGCCAGCCTGGTAAGTTGGACCAGCTGTCCCACTGAAATAAACAACATAGACTTAAAACAACAAAACCAAAAAATGTAATAGTCTCTATGATTTCATAGAGGGAGAATTTTCCTAAAAGCTTCAAAGAGCTCATAAAGTAGTGATGACTTGAGTAATTTTCACCTCATTGAGGAAACTGCTTATTTTTCTATCATGCAGATGAGGGTGAAGCTTCCATGTGCTGCTGACCAATGAGCAACCTCAGAAATGAGTGACTTAGAAGCAGGACATTGAATCCCCCTTCCTCTGCTCACACTGGAGAAGGTTCTCCACTCTCGAGCCTGGCCTGGCACGTCCTGTTCCAGGTTCCCTTTCTTCTTGGCCTTCTCCTGGGCACACAGACAGGACACATGGGATATTTTGGCTACCCTTGACTCAGGCAACATTAGTTTGTTTCCTGGCTTTTCAGATTGGCTGAGGGATCTAAAAAATATTAATATATTTATCTTGAAATTTTTTATTTTTGTTGTTAATGCTCTTCTTTCACTTATAGTTGAACTTGGATAGATGAACACAAAGGCAACTGAATTATTCATTTCAACAGCAGAAAAGAAGCATTTACTTAACTACAGGAATCCAGATACAACTTTTCTCACATACACAGGTACTGACAAACACCTTATCAGGCTTTGGAGCAATTGATAGTTAATTGACAGAAACCCTTGTTCAAGATTTCCTAGAGGAATTGAGCTACAACTATGAAGTATGTAGAGATTGTTTAGTCCTTTATATAAAATTCACAGAAAAATAAAAACTAGAACCTATAGTATTATTGGAGCCAAGACAATAAGCACCACATTCCTTGGTATATCTGTGACCACATCCTACTTAGCATTTCCTCAGTATCAGGAAATTAGAAAAGGATTTTGATGGCTATCAATAGTACTGCCATAATAAGCTGGTAACTGTACCCCAAAGGTCTGCTTTGACATTATTTCCTATTGAATTTGGTTACTGTTTAGGGAAGACAAGTTTCCCAGGGATTGGGAAAAGCTCTGGCAGAAGGTAACTAGACTGAACAAACTTGTACTTTCTTCATTTACCTCCTATAGGCTGTCACATAATATCTAAGACCTATATTCAGATTCTCATGTGATCATCATAAAAATCCTGCAATGTAGATGTGATCAACCCTATTCATGGAAGAAAGAACTCATGCATAGACAGGGCAGTAGCTTGTACAAACAGTCCATGCTGTTTCAACTGTACTATTGGGCCACTCTGAATACTGTTTGTGCTTATTAACATTCTAAAAATATAATTAAGAATCTGTGGGTAATAATGAAGCATTAATGGGTAATATGGGCTGGCTCAGACCTACTGCCCAGGTCACACCAGGACACTAGAGCCACGCCAGGACTGAATAAGCAACCAGGCACTCAAAGGATGACTATGGCCAAAGAGTCACCTTGTGCACACACCTCTAAGAGTTTCCTACCTTGACAACGTGGCCTAGGACACTAGTTCTTAGTGGTGGGGGAAATGTGCTTAGCTAAGAATACTACATATATTTTCTGTTCTTATAAACCTGCTTTAGCAGGAAACATCACGGGTAACATACATGGAGAGGTGGTGTCAACAACCCATAGTCTGAACTTGAAGTAGAAAAATCACAATATTCAGTGAGTCTAATAGTTTGACAATATGTACCCAGCATATTTTCATTCTTCTGCATAAAACATCCCAACTGTGGTCCTTCCTCTACTAAAGTGAAACCGTGAGATCTGCCACCCGTGGAAGGACATGTGGTTGCATTCAGAACAATCTAACTTTTTCAAGTTAAATGGGAGACAGTGGGCTTTAAAGTCACATTTAATTGAAAAAGAAAAGCATTATCTACATCTCCTATTTGTAGGTCAAAGGCAATCCTGGAAAACTAGAAACACAAAGTTTTAAGAGAGATGCTAGATGCTGATAACTCAGGGTATGATGTCAGTGAGTTAGCATCCATCCAGCGAGGAAGACCTAGATCTTCTAACTGGTATATTAAGTGGGAGGTGGGCTAAGGGTTAGTGAAGGTACTTCCTGGTACTCTCACCGTTAGGGCTTAATCCAAGAGGGACTAGAAATTCCCATAGAAACCAAGGTAGATTGACGAAAAGCCTGAGAATATGTGGCTGACATTGATCTTCACCAGGAGGGCCATGGTAGAACATTTCAATGTGGAAGGTGTTTGCAAGGATCATAATCTTGCCTAGAAATACTTTTTATCGCAAGATATACGTGTAGGAGATCAAGTGCTTCTAAGTGAGTGCAAAGATGCTAAGGGGACCAGGGAGGCAGTACCTGTGATTTGGGCACAAAGCTTCAGTGTGGGAACATTGCATGCCCAATAAAGTGGATGGTTAAGAGTAGTGTTGGATTTCGGTCTGATTATTACAGTAGCCAATTCACAGAAGAAGTGGCCAAATCCCAGAGAGTCTCCAAGTAATGAGCTAGAATTAGTTGGGGTGCAGAAGGCAACAAATAGACAACAATATGTACTCACTCATACTTTTCCCCAGGGTCTTGATGCTATCCTGAAATGAAAAAATAGGAAGAGAGAGAGATATTGTTCTATCACAAGTAATAATATCATCTAATGAATACCAAATAACATGCTATCTGCTAGGAACTCTACTGTAGGTACATTTAGTTATTAATCTGTATGAACCTCTCAAATAGATATTTTATTGCATCCATATTCAAATGAGGAAATTGAAGCCACAAAGATATTAAGAAATTTGCACAAGAAACCGAAGGTGCATATAACAGAGATGGACAACTAAGTGCTGAAGATATTTAAAAAAGGTTTCCTGACATGGAAAGTTGCCTGTAAGATAAAGTGAACTAAAAGAAGAAGAACAAAACCCCTACACATAGAACATGATTGACTGATAAATACATTTGTGTTATATAAAATCATATAAATAGTCATGCATTTGCAAAGAAAAAGTCTAGAATAAACCCACCATATTAAAAATAATAGTTATATTTATGCCATGGTTATGGATGTATTTATTTTCATTTTTATTCTGTTTATTTGAGTTTCTTTAATGAGCATTTTTATCAGCATATGTACTTACAGTTTAATGATTTACATTAAGACAGTTAATTCCCCAGTACCTCACTTTCCATATTTAGAAAGTTAAAATGACAGACATCTATGTTACAGAATAGCTTTTAAGAATCAAATGTGGAAAAGCTTAGGAAAAGTCTTGTATACATAATATGACCATTAGCTACTTGCTCTTACAATATTACTATTATTTATGAAATATGTTTTCTTTAAAATATTTTACTGAGTAAAGTGTTTATAATGGGAAGCAGACTTGGCCCAGTGGATAGAGTGTCCCTCTATCACATGGGAGGTCTGCGGTTCAAACCCCGGGCCTCCTTGACCCATGTGGAGCTGGCCCATGTGCAGTGCTGATGCACGTGCCATGCAGGGGTGTCCCCCGCATAGGAGAGCCCCACACACAAGGAGTGTGCCCCATAAGGTGAGCCGACCAGCGCAAAAGAAAGTTCAACTTGCCCAGGAATAGCGCTGCACACACGGTGAGCTTACACATAAGATGACGCAACAAAAAGAAACACAGATTCCCATGCCACTGACAACAACAGAAGGGGACAAAGAAGAACACGCAGCGAATGGACACAGAGAGCAGACAACGGTGGGGGTGGGGGAAGAAATAAATAAAAATAAATAAATCTTTTTAAAAAAAGTTTATAAAATATCTCTTAGGCAAGGCAAGGCCATTGGCAATTCCAAAGAAGGTATTAAAGCACGTCCTTGGCTCCTCACACTAGCAGCTAGTCTGGGACCACCAACTCTAGGACAAGATCTGCAGAGTAAGCACACAGCCCACCAGAAACAGGCACCTCAGACCTGCTGAGCTGCAGTCAGCTCTGGTGGGTCCTGCCCAAGGAACCGCCCAACCCACCACTTCCTGGACACTCCCCAATTCAGGCCACACCCTCCTGCTATTGACCTGGGGGTCCAGCCAGCAAGTCCCTGCTTTCCTGCCTTCTCCTTGATGATACAACCTGCCAGACAGGATGTCCCTGCTGGAAACACTGACGTTCTTCTCCCTCTGGGCTGGTGAGTTACTCCTTGATCCTTTCAGACTAGACGAGAGACCAAAAGAATTCTTTAAGGTTTCCTTCCTATATTATGAGAAATTCATCAGAAACTCTCTTCTTTTGCTTGCAGTTGGACTTGGGTTATTAAAAGTGGAGCAGAGCCAGATATCCGTTTCTATAGCACTAAAGAAAAGTGCCATTATATATTGCCAAATATCAGGCACAGATTTTGATGGTGAAGTCATTCACTGGTACCGGCAGAAACTGAATCAGCCCATTGAACATCTATTGTCCATTGGCTCGACAAATACCCAGACTGTACAAAGATTTGTGGGAAAAAAAGAGTCCACCTCTTCTACTGCAACGCTTACTATAAAATTCACAGAAAAAGATGATATGGCCATTTACTACTGTGCTGTCTGGGACACACAGTATTAGAAATACCAAGACAACCCACATAAATACCCTCCTAGGGTCTGTGCCCACCCACATCCTCCTCAGCGGTGGCAACCACAGCCAGCCTCCCAGCTGGGCTTCAGCCTCGCCTGAGCTCAGCAGTGCTTCTAGAGCCTGCGGGTAAGCCATCGTGGGTTATGCTCACAAGATGGCCCCAAAATGATGCTGGGAATGGAGCTCAGAATCTTTACTTGACACTATTTCCTAATGTGTTAACGTCCTGGTTGTGACCAGTTGGACCCAGGCATTGTCCCTGTCCATTCTATAACTACGCAGATTCTTTCAGTAAGTGGGGAAGCTGCAGGCTAAGGACAGGAACACTGTGTGCCATTTTTATCACATATGATGAAGACAATTCCTCCGCAATTTAACTATTATGGGCCAATTTTCCAGAAAAAAATTTTTTATTTTGAGGAATGAAATGCTGTGGTTGTACAAGATCAGGCATTCTTACTTTTTGAATTGGTTTTTGAGGCCAAACTGAAAAGGCTAAGGCTCACAATTCTTTCAGTGAACACTAGGGTATCTGGGGTGCATTTAGGAAGGAGCAGATGCCCTTTGTCAGGGAGGCATGGGGAAGAGGATGGTTTATCCATTCACATCAGGACTTTGCCAAAATGATGTCATTTGAATGGAGCGCCAAGTCCTTGGGGCTGCTAGATGAGCCCATCAGTTGTGCACAATCTGCTCCTGCCGATGAAAGGAGTGAGAATGGCCCTGGCACAACAGCTCACAGCTTGGTGTATTTCTGTGCATTCTTTACTGACACTCTCAGTTCTTTCCATACATTAACTCCTTCAACATACACACAACCTATGCAGTGTGTTTTGTTATTATCATCAAGCACCTTTGATTATGATTACGTGTTTCAGTCACTTCTCCAAGTCACATTGGCACATGACAGAGCAGGGACAGAACCATGTAATCTGCTCCAGTTTGTGTCTTTTTAAAGACAAGAAGATATAAAGAAATGTTTTACATTGTTCCTCTCCCCATTCATATTACATTCAAATAATCGAATACTATGCAGCAATTAAAAATATTTTTCTGACATTAATAAATATCAAGTATTCACATAAAAACTGAAGGAAAAATTCAGAAATTTTATAGTGACTACTCAAAAACATCCATATCTGCATTGGTAGAAGAATTGAAGAATGGACTTAACAAAAGAAAAGAATATAAGGACAGAATAATATGTAAATCACACACACTTATGCAAACATGTATATAAACTCATACATAACCAATCAATCAATGCTATCCATAAATATGTAAAGAAGAAAATTCAAAGTAAATGAAAGATGGGTGGCTTTCATTGTCATCTTTTATATCTCATTTTACTCAGATTTTCTTCCATGACCATCTGTTACTCACCTGAGCTCTCATGTCTAGCACCTCCGTAAATTTGTGTGAGTCATTTAACTTCTCTTTGCCAGACAGATCTCACTTATCAAATGGAGATTATAATAACACATCTCACAGGAGTATTGAGAAGATTCAACGAAATATAAGAAAACTTTTAGGACAATGCCTAATGAATAGCAAGTATAAATTATAAAGCGTATTATTACAGATTATGCATAACGTTGCTTTGATAATACTCCTCTAGGTGACATGATGTCCTGGAGATAATCCCAAAGTCCAGAGCTAGTAAAAGCCTGTTTCCTCAAGTCCCACCAGCAGCTGTGTCTAGCCCCCACTTAAAGGCACGTGGATTAGAAATGCAAAGTGATTTCTTTGGGTCAAAATCTGAATGGTGACATCACAATAGATTGAACAAAAACCAAAATACTCCAGTGCTTATATAGATGGTATATTAAACAAAGACAAAGGGAAACTTTGTTGACAGAACTTATTTTAAGCTTGTGATATGGGAATATAAAGGTTAAGTTTCATGTGCCTGCGTCCTGATCAACAACACTGGGGCTGAACTCAGCTGTCATGTCTTCATATTTCCCAAGGGATGTTTCCAGAGTATGAAATTTGGGAAGAGATAGCTGAGTGGCTTTAAGAACTGGCCCTGTCCCACCCCAGATGTACACATTCATACCATGAATTTCCTTCCAGATCATGAACCCTGTTAAGCCTCCTGCCAGGCACTCATGGGACACAGGAAACACCACAAAGCTCATATCTGTGGCAAGTCATAAAGGACCCCAAGGAACCACCTGAACTGCCACTGCTTCCAAGATACCAGAACCAGCATGACCTCCTGCCACAGACCTGAAACCTCCAGCTAACAGGGTCTTCATTCTTTCCTTCTCCTTGGAACCCAGCCCAGTAGGTAGGATGCTTTTATTAGGAACACTTATTACTCCTCCCTCTGGGTTTGTAAGTTGTCCCCTAGTCATTTCTTTCCAGAAGAGAAACTGAAGAAATTCTTTAATATTGCCTCTTTACATATAACATCTTCATGGGAATTTCTCTTTTTTGCTTGCAGTTGGACTGGGGTAGTTAAGTTTGGAGCAACCTGAAATATCAATTTCCTCAGGGAATAATAAGAGTGCCCTCATATTTTGCAAGGTGTGAGTTGACAACTTTGGAAATACACCTATAATATGATACCAGCAGAAACCACATCAGGGATTAGAATATTTAACACTTGTTGTCTCAACAACAATTTCTGCTCATAGTAGCTAACTTGGGAAAAACAACAAACTTGAGGCACGGAGAACTTCTTACACTTCAACTTCGACCTTGATAATAAATTTCATGGAGAAAGAAGATGAGGCCATGTACTACTTCGCAGTCTGGATTAGCATCCACGGTGTTACAGTTGCCAACATAACCTGCCCTAAACCATCATCAATACTGTGCCCTCCCTCCTCCTACCCAATAAAGGTCACTGCAGCAAGCTGTTTGGCAAAGCTCCCACCCTTAGCTTTCCCACCCTCCAGCACTGTCTGAATTAGGCAGAAAGATCCCTTGGATTCTCCTCACACAGTGAGCTCCACATGGTATTGGCAATTATGGTCCAAATGAAGGGCAATTTGGCACTCTTTGTTCCTGAGCTAAACCCCTATCCAGGAACTCTGATACTACAGTGTGAAAGGCTCAGAATAAATCCATTTATCCATCATTTCCTGTTATATTCAGGAACATTATTGCAATGCAATGAATATTTCCCCTTTATGTTCAGGAGAATTGGAGTTTTTCAGAAATAGAAAAATCTGTCAAGCA
Organism: Dasypus novemcinctus; assembly: GCF_030445035.2. NCBI lineage: Eukaryota > Metazoa > Chordata > Mammalia > Cingulata > Dasypodidae > Dasypus > Dasypus novemcinctus. Next base: position 20,535,160 of record NC_080677.1, read on the forward strand.
AAATACTTCCACATTTCTTATGTGTACCCTGAGGCATCGTCAGGAAATCTAGTGACCATTAGATCCATTAGTAAACAGGTGTTGGGGTATAAGAAAGACCAAAGATAAGTCCTGTGTCCTGGCGAAGAGGATGTTTCTTAGTTCACACTCAGGGCTCAGCACTGGGACAAACCAGGACTGTCCCACAGGAACAGAGCCCCTGAGCTCGTTAGGGGACCCCTACATGGAGGACCTGACTTGAAGACCCCATTCCCCAGGGCTCTGAGAAGAAAACAAAGGACCCAGAAAAAGATAAGAACGGAAGGTGAAGAAGAATTATACCACAACTCCCTGCCTCTATATAGAAAATGAAAGTAAAATCACGCAAAAAATTGAAAGTAAAAATGAATTATTATGAGTTGAATCCTTTGATGATTAAGAGTTGGATGGTTAGAAATCTTAAGGGATAATGCAAACTATTCATTTGCTGAACAAAATGTAAACCTATTGTTAAAAGTGGATCTATGTTCCCCAAAAAAGAGAAGTTGAAGTCCTAACCCCAGTTCCTATAAATGTGAAGAATTTATTTGGAAATATGGTCAGTTCAGTTGGATTTAGTGACGTTAAGATGAGATCATGTGGAGTAAGGTGAGCCCTTAATCCAATCTGAGTGATAACCTTCCAAGAAGGGGAAAAGAGACAGTCAGAAACGAGAGGGAGGCTTGTGAAGAAGGAGGCAGAGATGGAAGTGCTGCAGCTGCAAGCCAAGGAACCTAAAGTATTGCAGGAAATCATCAGCAGCTAGGAAGGGGCGAGGAGAGATTCTCTCTACAGGTTTAAGAGGAAGCCTGGCCCTGTCCACAACTTACTTTTAGACTTAGAGCCTCCAGAATGGGGAGGCAATAAGTTTCACTTGTTTTAAGCCACCAAGTTTGTGTAATTTGTTCTGGAAGCCCTAGGGAACTAAGACAACTATAAAGAAAAATTCCCTCCCTTAATGTCTGCTTTCAAACAGTGAGGAAAGAAAAGAGGAGCACCATTACCTTAGAAATGTTCTAGTATCCGAAATATAAATAACAAGGTATCATACCAGCTAATTTATGTATGGTGCTTACCTATAGTTCCTGAAATAACAGCAATGCTAACATTCTCCATTTCTCTATTCTAAGCATCAAACTTTACAGATGAGTATACAGAAGCTATTGAAAGCAAAATGAGAGCACCTCAGGGGGCTCCCAAGACAGCATCAGGCTCTTCCCATTACAGACTTGGGATCTTGTGTTCATTGTGATTCTTGCTCTGGTGTTTCCCAAGTGGGAGGATGCTGAGGTCCTGACAGAGTCTCAATGGACACTCACCTGTTCCACAGCATTCCTTTTCACATTAAAGGTACTATACCATTTAATCAAGTGGGATTCATTTCAAAAAAGCAAGTTTACCATCCGTAAAATAATTAACTTGATAAACCATATTAACTGAATAAAAGAAAAAATTAAATGAGCATCTCAAAAGACACAGAGAAATATTTGCTAATCCATCAAACTTTCATGATGAAAACTATTAACAAACTGGGAGTAAAAGAAAGCTAACTCAACTTGTAAGTGGGCCTCTCAAAAAACACCACAGATAAGAATAAACTTTCCAATATCATTAAAGAACCAGTTTAGGATATTTCAGTAGTTTACTGGAAACTCTTTCCAGAGAAAATGAGAAAGCCAATGAAATAGGCATCCGAATTCATAAATAAGAAGTAAAGCTATCTCTATTTGCAAATAAGATCTTTGATTTAGAAAATCTTACAGAGTCCTAATAAACTATTAAAACTCATAAAGAAGTTTAATAAGTATACACATAGCATTTTTATGGAAGGAAAGATTAGAGCTTTGAGGAGAACAAGAAGGCTTTCTTGAAAGAAGGGAATGGACACATGGAATTAAGCTTCTCAAAATATTTGTACTACTTTACTTGATTATTTCATATTCTCATCACAACAGCATTTTAAGGAAGGACTACAGTGGCTGCACTGACAGCTCTCAGGAGACAAAGCCACTTCAACTTTCCAAAGGACTTCTCTGTTATTTATGTGGATGAAAATTTGGTGACACACTAAGGGTTGAAGAGGAGGGAAAGGGATGCTGTATTAGTCATAATTCTCAAGGGAAAGAGAAATGACAGGAGATACTGTTGTACTATGAGACTTTATATAAATGTCTCATGAGACTATGGAGATGCACAAGTCCAAATTCTGTAAGGTAGGGTGCAAATTGGGAACTCTGATGAAAGTTTTGATGAAATACCCAGGAAAAGCTGACTGATTGAACTAGAGATGGAAATTCTCTTTTCTGACTATTGAAAGCATCATTCCCTTTAAAGCATTAACTGATGGGATGAGATGTCTCTCATTACTGAAAGCAGTCTACTCACTTGACTGTAGATGTAATCAGCCATAAATGCAATCCAATTACTAATGATTTAAGTCCATGGAATAGTCATGGAGTGTTTTCTTAGTGGATGGAGACCCACACAACAGCTGAAAGAATGTGGAATTCCTGTACTGGGAGTCCTGTACACTCTCTAATAGAGCAGCAAGAATGCCTAGATTATGTGGGCAGTGCCTAGAGAAGAACGAAGCAATATGCCAGGTTTTTGACGTTGATTCTTGTTTTTATGAACCTTGTTCTTGTGATATTGAATCTACCATAGTATTACATGTTACCTAAGAGTTACCTCCTAAAAACCTCCTTGTTGATCAAATGAGGACTTTCAGCCAAACTCAGTACATAAACTCACTACCTTCCCCCTGGTGTGGGATCAGACAAGGAGTGAACATAGGGAATATTAATAATGCCAACTAGTGATGCATCTGGAAAAAGGCTTGAACAATATGGGGAAATAATAAGTGCAACGAGTTTTATGGCTAAGAGATTTCAAAGTGATTTGGGAGGTCATTCCAGAGGTTATGCTTATGTGCTTCTCTTTGAATCTCTTTGAATGTCACAGTACACAGTGCCTCAAACAGCAGGACTCCTAAGAACTGTAGAGACATCTTGACATTATAAGCAGGGCAGATAAGCTCAGGAATTCGGCACCCTGTCAGTGAGCTTTACTTTGGAATTCATGCTCCCCAGTGTAATAGAGGTAGACTCATTTATAGTTTCCCTATACATGGCTCTTCTACCCCATTTATTTGAACATATAATTAGTGACACTTGGTAAATAAATGTCCCAGATTCTAAATCTTTGATATGTTCATGTACCAGTTGAGCCCTGAATCTCAGCAGAGTTGTAACACCTAATCTCCTGATCACTGGACTCACCCAGGACAACTACAAGGAGATGATGATGGAGGGCACCCATTCAAAGGAACAGAGAGTATCTGCAACTGCAAACAATTGTTCCATCTATCTGCCCCATGTGATCTAAGCCCCTTCTCAATTAGAAACAGAGCGTGCATCACCATCTCTAAATCCACAAGATTGAGGAAAGAACTGGACTAAATAGACTTGTTTTATTATAGACTTATTTTTCTAGAAATGGAAGAATTTTATCTTTGTTATAAAAGCAGTGGTTACCAAAAGTTCTGAGGGGAGGGAGAGGGAAGAATAAGTGTAATTTAGGGGCAATTTCAGACATTGGAATTGTCCTGCATGTCATTGCCATGATGGATACAAGCCATTATACATTTTATTATAATCTATAAAATTGTACAGGGCAGAGGATAAGCTATAATGTAAACTATTTCCATGGTTAGTAGCAATGCTTCAATATGCATTCATCAATTGTAACAAATGTACAACATTAATGAAAGATGTTGTTAATGCATTTGATTCAAATATAATTTGACTACTATGTGGAGAATGGACTTAAGAGCAACGGTGTATTTAAGGACACCAGATAGGAAGTCAATGAAGTAACCCAGTGGACTAGGATTAGAGCACAAGAAATAGAAGGATGAGGACATTTTCTTGATATACTTGCAGTAACAGGACTTAACCTAGTTTTTTATGTTAAAAGTGACATTTTGGCTTAAGCCACAGATTGGAGGATGGTGCCAATTACGGAGAAAAGAATGTTAGGAGAGAAAATACATGTTATGTGATTTGATGAGAGAGCCAGATTATGACCAATACATTTTTCTAAGTAGAAAAGAAAAGAGATATTTATACATGCAGTGGCAGATCCCCACTTTCCAAATGTCCATATATTTGAGGTTTTTGCTACAGCAATAATTCTAGTTTTGTGGGATTTCGGAACAGATAATAGCAACATAAATGATGAGATTGAATGGTAATGGGAGAACAACACTGAAGAAGATGGAGCTTTGGCATCTATCATTCACAGCCTTCATCCACTTTCCGTTAGTGTGATGGGCATGTGCTTTGCCTAATCATAAAATCTGGATTTTGTGGGTGTTACTTATGAAGACAAGACCTCGCTGTCATCTCCCTTTTGAAAGAAATGTATTTTAGTAAATGAAGTTCAGCACTGACCACAAGAAGCAGGAAGATCCATTAGAGGAGGAATCTGAAATGTGGAAGTGTAGCCCTAACTGTGGTTAACTAGCTTTGGATAAGTCACTTACCTCTTCCAGGCCTAGCTTCCTCACCTGAAGTGGGGCCATTGGGCAGAATATTTCTTAAGGCCCCTTTTTGTTTCAAAAACCTGTGATTAATTAAGAGCATTAAAGAGCCTGTAGTGATTAGATGAGCGTGAAATGATCTAAGGCTAGTATTGGAGGAGGTTTCCTTACTGGTTGCTCTTAACTCTGTGACATTGTGAGATCCCAGCAAGCACAGCAGCATTTGTCTTGGTAACATTATTTGCTGAGGTGAAAGACACCATTATCTTTTTCATCTGTCTCCAGGCAGGAGTTGGTCTTGTATGGCTTGTAATTTTTTGCTTACCCATAAAGGATCCGGCAGAGGCTCCTTTTCTGTTTTTGATACAAAATGACATTCTCAGGGGGAGCCTCAGACATTTTACACGGTGTGTGCGCTGTTCTGTTAGGTTTTCTGTTAAAGAGAGTTGATATTGAGATAATCTCATTTAAGCCTCTCCATCTAAAAAGCAAGGAGGAGAATTCAGAGTGAATTGGAAAAGTTTGACTCGGGGAGCAAAAGCAATGAAAAGGAAGAAAGGAGGCAAGTCAAACTATGAAACCATGTTTAAGACACAAGAAAATCTTGGGTTTAGCATGGCCAACAAGTAATCAGAATGGAGACTAAGAGGGAGCATGAATTAGGACTAACAATAGTGGCAGTTCCTGCTCTGCAGAAGCAGGGATGGGGAGAGGAATGCTTTTCTTCAGAACCAAAGGCCTTCATGAAAGAGCTTATATCAAGTTTCTCGCATAAAGGAAGTATATAATAAGGGAAACCACATCCAAACCTTTATATTAAATTGATCCAATGTTAAATGCCCCTTGGGAACCATCCAAACACCTTCCCTTGACCACTTTTTCACTCTCTGAGTTGTGCAGTTTCTACTGTATTTTCTAAGAGTTCTGAGTAGCGATACATGGCTATCATAACAATTTGAAGACAAGCGCCATTACTGTAAATAATAACAAATGAGATAATCGTACAATTTTGTGCAATAGCATGCACATTTTATATATCAATTATTTGCCCAAATTTCAGAGTTTTGTAAGCATTAACAACTAATGCAGTTATTCCTGTGGATACTGAGTTATACTCTGTTGTCAAAGAAAAAACAATGTTGGACAAAAATTCCTTTTTTTCATTACCCTTCCATCTTTTTCAATTTACAATTTCAGATTTTCAGAATTAAAAGCTACCATTTCCTTTTGTTTTGTGAAAAATGTAAGATACTATTTTCAAGGGAGTTAGAATGACTGTTTTAGCTGAGATGGATGAGTGATGTGACATTTTGTGTGTGTGCATGTAGGAGTAGATATCAATGAGCAATATATTTACACTCTTTCAGTATTTGTAGGCATTTACTTTTGGAGATTGAATTGTCCCATCTGTGGCTGGTGAGAGCCACTGCAAGTTGGCTTCTCTATCTCTACATGAGCTTATTAGTCTCTGATGGCTTCCTTGCGTTCACATATGACATGATGTCATAGTCTTATCTTGTAGACATATCTTGCCAAGACCTGGATTAAGCCATTTCTCAATCAAGTCCTAGTTCCCTCTAAATTACCTTCTAGAGCACATCCTTCTGGTTGGTTATTGGTTCCTGTTCAGTGGACAGCAAGGAAGTATTTCTTAAAGAAAACATATTCAAATTAAAGATCAGAGGATTTTTACTTAAAATTTTCTATTACTATATATTTTTTTTACCCTTAAACTGAAAATCTTTGTTCTTAACAGAATTAATATAAATATAAGTCTGTAAAATACAAATATATGGTGTATTAGTCAGGGTTCTCTAGAGAAACAGAATCAAGAAGAGATATCTGTCAATATTATTCAATTTTTCAAGAGTCTGTCATGCAGCTGTGGGGATATACAAGTACAGGTTCCAGTGAAAGTCCAATGAAGGTTCTTGACGAGTTCTGGGAGATGTTGGCTATCGAAAGCCAAGCTGGGAAAATCTCTATATGCTAGAATCGCTTTTCCTTTTAAGGCATTCAACTAATTGGGTTAAGCATCACTCATTGCTGATGGCAGGCTCTCTGATTGATGTAATTGTCATCAGCTCTGTATGATTTACCACTGCAGTAAAGTCAATGGTGACTAATGTCCCTAAATGCCCTTGTATTACAGTTAGCCCAGTGCTTGCTTGACCAAACAATCGGGCACAATTACCTGCCCAAGTTGACACAATAGTCTAACCATCACACATAGCATACTGTTATTACCACTAACAACACTGGACCCTAGAGGTTGCAATTTAAGATTATTTCTACTTTCTTTCTTCTTTCCTTAAACTCCTGTCCCTTCCTTTTCTTTCCCCTCCCTTCCACTCCCCTTTCTTATCCTTACCTCTCTCACTCTCTTGCTTCCTAACTTGGCTTAGGGAGTACAATAATAATAATACTATTTTTTTTATAGCCATTGAAATAATTTGCCTTTATATGCTTATGCCACCTTTGATGTGTAGTTAGGTTTATTTATTTCAGTTTGTATTTTATTTTTAGAGATAGTGTTTTTTTTTCATTTTTGATTTATAATTGTTTTGTATGCACAAATCATTTATGGGGTCACAATATCAGAAGTATAAAATGAGGTATATTCAGAGATTCTAGCTTCAAACCTAATTTTCCCCTTCCTTTTCTCTGTCTCACCCTATAAGTAACAATAAACTTATAAGTTTTATTGGGCTTATGCAGTTTTTTTAATTTAGAAGAACTCTTTCCATTTTAAAGAGAGAAATATTTTATCCACTATATGTGCAGTTCACATTATATCTATTTGAATTTGACAATTATTTTTCTGTTCTGAGGTATTCAAATTTTATACAATTTAATCAAAAATTTCTTTTTGGCTTTGAGGTTTTATGCCTTACTTCATGCCCACACTCTAAGATTATATATAAAGGAAGTCACCTTATTTTCTTTCTAAAATTCTATTATTTAATATTTATTTCATTAATATACCTTGAATTAATTTAAACAGTTACTGTATAAAATTAATAATGGATATGAGTATTATTCTCTGCTAGTTAATACTCATAGAAGCCCTATTCAATTAGTTATATTGAATTTAACAAATGAGTAATTGAGTTTCTGTTAAGTAACTTCCCCAAGGTCCACAGTTTGTAAGTGAGAGATTTCAACCCAAAAACTGTTGTTCAAAAATAAGGAGTCATTTATTTAATTGGGATGAACTTATCTTTAGTAAGGATGGACATAATGGCACAAGTTTATTGGTCAATTATGTTTCTTCTTTTTCCTATTACTTCCTTGTATCCTTGCCCATTCTTCTATGAAGTATTAGTGTTTTTCTTAGTGTAGTTAAGAAGTCTTATATACAATTTTAGGGATGTTAAAACTATATTAAACATGTTAAAATAATTCTCCTATGCAATTTATTTATTTTTGGGTATTTTTTGGTGACTACAGGTTGTAAAGTTACTTTTAGTTATATCTAAATCTAAACTTATGAGCTCTGCCTTGGATGTAAACTTAAGAGTGTCCTATCTCACTCAGCTTACAGGGAATCATCAAAGTTAAACTCTAATACATTAAAGCAGGGTTTTTTACACCTAAATCTCTGTTTCAACTAAAATGTACTAGTGAGTGGTAAGGGATCAATTCAACAGTTTTCTTTACCATAATATGAGTGAATTCTCATAAAAGAATTCATTGAATAAACAATTATTTCCTGGCTTGAGTGGATGTCTTTAATATATAGTAAAATGGTGCATCTACATGTGATTCTCTTTGTGGATAATCTACCTTGTTCAACAAATATTATTATTGTTCCAGTCCTGAATTTGTTTCATTACTGTAGCTTTAACATTTTTTTACATTCTGGCCGGGCTAATTTTCTTTTCCTACATTTTTAAAAGAATTTTATTTCCATTTTGTTGTGAAGACAATTCTTTCCTTTCTTACTGTTAAACTGCTGGATTTCTCCACCGGCTAGCCTTTTCCAGTGCACTAGGAGCTTAATTTTGTCGGCCTCCATCTGCTGATACGTTTCTGAACTCTCAGGGCTCCAGGTTTCTGTCCTGAGGAGAGGGCTGCTCCCAGCCTGCAGGAGAGGAAATGGGTGGACCAGAGGCCAGGGCTCCTCCCCAGTCCTGCCCCAGCTCCCACCCCTGCTGTGTAAATAGCTTCCTGGCCTCTGAGACCGATTCTCAGCTTCTTCTCCCAGCCTGTGACACCAGAGAGGAAGATTGGCTCTCACTGCCTTCCTTTTGTATCAGGGCTGATTTCTTTTGGGGTAGGACTTGAGTCTTCAGGGGGAGATCTTCTCTCATCATCTGGTTCCCTTTCCTTCTAAAGCTCAATAGAAGAAGGCATGCTGTGGGATCTGGCCCTCCTTTTAGCTTTCCTGGCTCCTGGTAATTGGGTTGCAGAGATGTTCACGGGATTTTTTTTTTTTTGGGGGAAGCTATGCTCAGGAATTATTATTACCTCTTCCTTATTACTTTTTTGCTTTCCTGTTGCAGTCAGTCAGACAGCTTCCAACTTGGAATGGAGTGGGAGAACTGTCACCAATCAGGCTGGCAAATTTGCCGTATTCACTTGTGATATACTGAAAGAACACATCAACTACGTCCACTGGTACCAACACCAAGAAGGGGAGGCCCCCAAACGTATTCTCTACTACTCTTTTTCCTCCTTAATGTTTTCAGTAGCCTCGGGAATCAGTCAATGGAAATATCAGGCCCATCAACATTTGGGGAGAAGCTGCAATTTTGTAGTCCATAATCTGGAGGAAAGTGATTCTGCTGTGTACTATTGTGCAGTCTGGGACATGCACTGTGGTTCAGACTCTCCCTATCCTAAGCTAAAAACTGCTCGTGGCTGCCAAGAGCAGCCCTGCACCACAGGACAGAAGAGCTCTTGTCTCCTCACTTCCTGGCCTGGCTGCTTTACTCTGAACAGTGAAAAACCCTGACCTCAAAACCTAACCTCCACCTTTCCCTCCCACCCCATTGTCAGAAGCTTCAGCCCACTCCCCTGCAGACCAAGCTAAGGTCTCCAGGCCTTCCTGGAGCAGCTGGCTTATGGTATCGTTCTTTCAGCTATTCTGGGGGCTGTTGAGTCTGCTTCCTAGGCCAGACAAGGTCACCTGGGGTTGGTCTGACAAGAGAGGTGTTTTGGAGAGCGTTTTGGAAGGCTGATTGTGCTGAATCATTTATCCCATCATTACTTATAAATTATTTTTGGGAATGTGCTTATTCATTACTTAGGAGTGTTAGAAATGATGGCATGAAGACTTTGGATTTCATGAAAACTCAAGCTGGAGTCTTTCAGAAAAACTGGTTAATTTCTACCCAAACTGATTTGCTTATTCAATGCAATCCCAATAAAAATACAAAAAGCCTTTTTTGAAGAAATAGAAAGCTAATTATCAAATATTTGGAAGAGTAAGAAGCATTCAATTGCTGAAAAATACCTTAAAAAAGAAGAACAAAGTTGCAAGACTCTCACTTCTTGACTTCAAGAATATTAGTTATAGGGGTAAGAAACAGCATGATACTGGCCAAAAATCAGACAAATTGATGAATGGAACCAAATGAAGAACTCAGAAAGAGACCCTCCCATCTACAGTCAAGTGATTTTTGACAAAGTTACCAAACTCTCCCACCTGGGTCAGTCTATTCAACAAATTGCGCTGGGATAATTGGATAGCCATATCCAAAAGAAAGAATGAGAACATATCTCATATCTTTTATAAAAATTAAATCAAAATGGATCAAGGCCCAAAACATAAAAGCAACAACCATAAAATACCTCAAAGAAAAATATACGGAAATGTCTTCAAGATCTTGTGATATATGATAGTTTCTTAAACCTTACACCCAAAGCACAAGCAATAAAAGAAATAAAAGATAAATGGGACCACCACAAACTTAAAAACTTTTCACCTCAAAATACTTTGTCAAAAGGGTGAAAAGTCAGCTGACCTAATGGGAGAAAGTATTTCGCTATGATAGAACTGATAACGGTTTAATATCCACGCTATATAAAGAGATCATTCACCTCAACAACAAAAAGAAAAATTGCCTGAATAAAAACTGGGCAAAAGACTTGAAAACACAATTATCCAAAGAAGAAATACAAATGGCACAAAAATACATGAAAAAATGTTCAACATCACTAGCCATTAGGGAAATACAAATCAAATCTACAATGAGATATCATTTCACACCTATTATACTGGCCACGACCAAAAAGTCATAAACCTGGACATGTTGGAGGGGATATGGAGAGATAAGAAAGCTTATTGACTGTGCTTGGTAATGTAGTACGGTACAGCCACTGTGGAGGACTGTTTGGCAGCTCTTAAGTAGGTTGAAGATAGACTTTTGCCATGTCACCTGGCAATATAATTATTAGGTATATACTCAGAACTGAGAGCATTGACTGGAATAGATATCTGCATACCGAAGTTCATTGTGGTTTTATTCACAATTGCCAAAAATTGGAAACAACCCAGGGGTCCATCAACTGCTGAATTGATAAAAAAATTGTGGTGTATACATACAATGGAATATTATACAGAGGCAAGAAAAATGAAGTTGTGGAGCATATGACAATGTAGATGAACCTGGAGGATGTTATGTTGAGTGAAGCAAGCCAGACACAAATAGACAAACGCTGTGTGATTGTGCTATCATGCCCTAAATATATTACGTAAATTCATGGAGTTCATAATCAGAATATTGGTCACAAGAAAATAGAATGAATTAGAGTATGGAAATCTGAGGGTTAATCTGTGAAGAATTGGTATAACGGTTGTTTGTGAATCTTTGGAAATGAGTAGAAATGATGAAAGCACATCATAGTGTGTATAACTAGAAGAGCTTTTATATGGATATGACAATGGTTTTGATACGGGCTATGCGTTAGGGCTGTGTGTTTCTTATGAATAACCTGGGCTATGTGTGTCAAAAAAAAGAACTGCAGCCCGGCCTTTCGTAACCATGCCAACCACTCCAGTCCCGGAAAACCAATCAAGTGATAGGCTCTATAGACTATGAATATTCAGTAAGAATGCAAACTATATATGTTAATCCAAACTTACCTGGAATGGGGGGAATACCTGTTAATTCAAGCTTATCTAGTATTCAAACAAAGCACAATTTGACTCCCAACTCCTACATCCTCTATATAGAAGGAAATAAAAAATTTTATTCGGGGCTTGGTTTTTATTAGGGCAGGAGTCTGCCGAGCCTGGGCAGTCGTTAATAAATTTTCTTTGCCAAAATTATTACTGAGTCCTGGCCTTCCATGCACTGTCATTGAATTTCTCTATTTCACAACAATTGGAAGTGTCAGTCTAGGTTCATGTATATTGCTGGAAGGAAAGCTGAAAATGTAACATGAAATTGTATAACATGTAGAAACTTCATGTGAAACATGAATATGGGTGGTATTACACATATAAGATTGTTTTTACAAAATATAAACACAAATCATTAAAGAGATGGAACCAAATTGCAGCCCTATATGGCAAGGGAATCAACGAGAGACTGAGAGGTGATGAGTTTTTTACGATTTCTTTATTTTTTATTTATTATTATTATTAGAATAATGAAAATGCTCTAAAAATAATTGAAGTGATGAATGCACAACTATGTGACTATTCTGAATACAACTGATTGTATACTTTGGTTGGATTTATACTTTATTAATATGTATCAACAAAATTGATATATTTTTTTAAAACTGATATTACCTTGTCCTGATAACTAACCAAGGGACTCTTGGCATGATTGGAAATGTATAAGAAAGTGAATGCAAAGAAATACCAATCATTGTCATCTACTAATGTCTTCTTTTGAGGGAATCTATCTCAGCCGTCAGCCAAACATATCTGTTGAAAACAAGTAAAATGTCTTGCCATACTTCCAACATAGAACTCCAAGTCAAAACTGGTCTGAAACCTATGAGAGTATTAATTTTTCTCAATAATTAAAACTGAAAACTTGGGTGAAGAATCAGATAATGAATAGTATGTATTCAAATTGAATTGAAAAGTCATTTTGAATTGAAATAGTATGCATTTGAATTGAAAGGAAAGAGTTGTGGCTGCCATAGGGAACCAAGGCCTTTTTTAAGGACAGGAAATATATTGCGATAGAGAGGACATTGAAAGGAAGACATCAGTTATTTGGGAGAGTGTACGTGACTACCAAGGTAAAATAGGTCTGTAGTGATTTTAAATCTCATGTTTTAACGAGTTGTGATTGGTATACAAAAACGGAATTGATTTTGTTAGTGCTTGTATGTAACTTTGCACCAGGCAATCTTGCCGAATTCTCTTATTTATTCTAATTTAATTGACTCTCTTAGATTTACCGAGTATACAATGATAATATCTGCCAATGAGGGCAGGTTTGCTGCTTCTTTTACAATACTTCTTCCTTTTATTCAATTTTCTATCCTTAACGCATGAGTTGAGACATCCAGTTTTATATTTAATAAAAACCATGGTAAGTAACATTCTAAACTTTGTTCCATTCTCAACCAGAAAGCCTCAAGCATTTCATCCTTAAGTGTTCTACATTATTGAATCTTTCCACCCATCTGTAGAGTGTGCCTTTTTATTTATTCATCTTCAATAAAGGGAGCATCAGCATGCAACACTGGGGAATGAATTTAGGAAAAAGGGAAAGTAATAAAATTTATTAAAAATAGTTAATAAAATAAGAGCAAAATAAATTTTAACAAAAATGACTTTTAGTTCAAGAACACAGAGTGATGACAGTAGAAATTGGCTTGATTCCATGAGGATTAGATTGCAGTCTAACCAAGCCTGCAGCCCCACATCCAGGAGGGAGGAAGCAAGGAAACCAGCACAAACCTCTCCAGTCAACTACAAGTTCCTTCAGGTAGTACAAACTGGATTGTCAGACTCTTGGGGCTGTATCCCTGCATCCCAAAGGAGAGAAAATGAGCTGTGCTTCCTTCACCTTTCTGGCAACTGCAGGTGATTTCAGCTGGCATGGACTGGTCTGTTGAGTGTGATCATTTCCACCTCCACTCCCATCACACCCGTTGGATAGGAGAGATGCTGTGTATCCTCAGACTCTCTGGTAACTGCAAATGATTTCGGACCATGGAGACTGGTTTGTTGGGTTCCTGTGGTTCCATCCCCACCTTTTTTTTTTTTAAAGATTTATTTATTTATTTATTTATTTATTTATTTCATTCCCCTCCCCCCCCCACCCTGATTGTCTGTTCTCTGTGTCTATTTGTTGCGTCTTCTTTGTCTGCTTCTGTTGTTGTCAGTGGCATGAGAATCTGTGGCTTCTTTTTTCTGCATCATCTTGTTTTGTCAGCTCTTCGTGTGGGCAGTGCCATTCCCGGGCAGGCTGCATTTTCTTTGGCACTGGGCAGCTCTCCTTACGGGGCACACTCCTTGCACGTGGGGCTCCCCTATGCGGGGACACCCCTGCGTGGCACGGCACTCCTTGCGCATCAGCAGTGTGCATGGGCCAGCTTCACACAGGTCAAGGAGGCCCTTGGTTTGAACCGTGGACCTCCCATGTGGTAGACGGACGCCCTAACCACTGGGCCAAGTCTGCTTCCCCCATCCCCACCTCTTAAAGGGCAGAATGGGCAGAATTCCCTCAGCCATTCAGTGAAACTGCAGGCACTTTTGGCCCATACAGATTAGATTGCTGGGCTCTCTGTAGGTTCCATCCATGTCCCTGGAATGGGAGTAGAGGTGCTTGTGTTAAGTCATTCTAGCTGGGCAACTTTTGTCAGTTATGATCCACATGGCTTAGTTTCCTGCCTGCACCTTCAGCTCTATCCTGTGGCAGGCAGGGGATGAGGGACATGAAGTTTCAACAGACTCTCCAGGCAACTACAGATGGTCTTTGTCTACATGGCTTGGATTACTACTTATGGCTGTAAATCTGTCTCTACCCACAACAGAGGAGAAAGCTGTGGAGAAGCTCGTTGGTTACTGGAGCAATGCAGCCAGCATCACCCTATGCAGGTTATAGTACCAAATACATCCTAGGCTCCTACTGCACAACCAGCAAGGGAGAAAGGGCAAAAAAGCCCTAAACTAAAGAGAGAAACTCCTCCGAGAATAATTATGTCTAGTAAGCAAGATGCCAAGACACACACACAAAAATTACGATCCATCCAGAGAAACAGGAAGATAAGGCCCAGTCAAAGGAATAAGATAAGCCTCCAGATGACATAAAAAAGTTGAGACAACTAATCATTGATGTTCAAACAAATCTCCTTAATAAATTCAATGAGAAGACTAAAAAGTTAAAGGATATTAAGAAGACACTGGGTGAGCAAAAGGAAGAATTTGAAAGCATACATAAGGAAATAGCAGATCTTATGGGAATGAAAAGCACAATAAATGAAGTTTAAAACACACTGGAGGCCTATACCTGAAGATTTGAGAAGGCAGAAGAAAGAATCTGTGAGGATCGAGGCCTCCAAAAGTGAACATTCAAAAGAACAGATAAACAAAAGATTGGAAAAAATTGAAGAGATTCTTACAGAATTAAATCATAACAAGAGATGTGCAAACATACATGTCATGGGTGTCCCAGAAGGGTAAGAGAAGGGGAAAGGGACAGAGGAAATATTTGAAGAAATAATGGTTAAAAATTTGTCAACCCTATTGAAAGACAAAGATAACCATGTCCAAGAAACACAACATATTCCCATCTGAATAAAACTGAATATACCTGCTCTGAGACATTTACTAATTAGAATATCAAATGCCAAAGACAAAGGAAGTGTTCTGAGAGCAGCAAGAGAAAAAGCAATGTATCACAGACAAGGGATACCCAATATTATTTAGTGCCGATTTCTCTTTAGAAACCATGGTGGCAAGAAGGCAGTGAAATCAGTGGAATTATATATTTAAGATATAGCAAGACAAAAAATACCAGCCTGAATCTTATATCTGGCAAGAATGTCTTTCAAGAAATGAGTGTAACTTTAGAATGTTTACAGATAAACAGAAACAGAGATTTTGTAACCAAGAGACCAGCATTGCAGACATACTAGAGAGAGTGATCCAGCTGGAAACGAAAGACAGAAGAGAAAGTCTTGAAAGAAAGACTAGCAATGAAGATTATATCAGTAAAAGTAACTTAAAACTGTAAAAATGTAGGTCAAAATAAAATATGAAAGATAAAACCTAACAGACAAAATGGGTGAAATAAGAACTGCCTTTACAGTAATAACATTGAATGTTAATGAATTAAACTCCCCAATCAAAAGACACAGACTGACAGACTGGGAAAGAAAATAAAATCCATCTGTATACTGTCTACAAGAGACTCATATTAGACCCAAGGATACAAATAGACTGAAAGAGAAAGGTTGGAAAAGTTAGTCCATACATGCAGGAACAACAACAACAAAAACTGGAGGTGCTAAAATTATATTGGATAAAGCAAACTTTAAAAGCAAAATTGTTATTAGAGGTCAAGAAAGACAAAATATATTAATAAAGGGGAAATTAACCAAGAAGAAATAACAATCATAAATATATATGCACCAAACCAGGATTCTGAAAGTTACATGAGGCAAACACTGGCATAACTGAAGGGAAAAATAGATGTCTCTAAATTAGTAGTTGGAGACATCAATACATCACTTCAGCACTGGACAGAACATTTGGGCAGAGGATCAATAAAGAAATGGAGATCTTGAGCAATATGATAAATGGAATAAACCTGATAGACATTTACAGAACTTGCATCCCAAAATAGCAGGATATAACTTCTTCTCAAATGCTCATGGAAACTTTCTCCAAAATAGAGTAAATTGTGAGTCACCAATTAGATCTCAACAAATTCAAAAAGATGGAAATCATAAAAAGCACTTTCTCTGATTATAATTGAATAAAGTCAGAAATCAACAATAGGCAGAAAAAGAAAAACTCACAAATATATGTATATTATACAACAGACTGTTTAATAATTAGTGGATCAAAGAAGAAATTGTGGGAGAAATCAATAAATATCTTGAGAAGAATGAAAATGAGAACACAGCATATCAGAACCTATGGGATGCAGCAAAGGCAGTGCTGAAAGGGAAATTTATAGCTTTCAATGCTTACATTAAAAGAAGAAAGAGCTAAAATCAATGGCCTAACTATGTAGCTGGATGAACAAGAAAAGAAGAGTAAACTATTCCCAAAGCAAGCAGAAGAATTGAAATAACAAAGATCTGAGCAGAGTAAATTAAATCAAGAACTAAAAACAATAGAGAGAATTAACAAAACCAAAAGTTGGTTCCTTAAGAAGGTTAACAAATTGACAAAACCTTAGCTAGACTAACAAAGAAAAAAAGAGAAAAGATGCAAATAAATAAAATAAAAAATGAAAATGGGACATTACTATTGACCCCAATGAAATAAGAGATCATGAGGATACTATAAACAACTGTACACCAACAAACTAGACAATGTAGATGCAATGAAATTATCCTAGGAACATTCAAACTACCTACACTGACCTTAGAAGAAATAGCAGACCTCAAAAGATCAATCACAAAGAGATTGAAACAGTAATCAAAGAACTCCCCAAACTGAAAAGCCCAAGATCAGATGGATTCACTGCCGAGTTCTACCAAGCATTCAAAGATTTAATACCAATATTATTCACACTCTTCCAAAAAATTGAAAAAGAGGGAATGCTACTAAATTCATTCTATGAAGCCAGTATCACCCTAATATCAAAGCCGGATAAAGATATTTCAAAAATAAAAATTTCAGACCAATTTCCCTAATTAATACAGATGCAAAAATTCTCAGGAAAATACTTTCAAACAAATCCAACAACACATTAAATGAATAATTCTTCATGATCTAATGGGTTTTATTATAGTAATGCAAGGTGATTCAACACAAGAAAACAAAAAATATAATACATGACATTAATAAGTTAAAGAAAAATCATATGATCATTACAACTGACACAGAAAGGCAAAAAACAAAACACAGCATCCTTTCTTGATAATATTACTACAAAAGATAGTAATTGAAGGAAACTTTCTCGGCATGAGAAAGGCCGTATATGAAAAAAGCACAGCTAACATTGCACTCAGTGGTCAAATATGAAAATTTTCCTGTTGCGCCTGAGACAAGACAAGGATGGCCACTGTCATAACTGTGGCTTAGTATAATGCTAATGTTACTAGCTAGAGCAATCAGGAAAAAAAAAAAGCATTCAGATTGGAAAGGAAGAAGGACAACTTTCGCTATTCACAGATGATATGAGCCTTCACCTAAAAAGTCCTGAATTATCTACAATAAAAATGCTAGCGTTAATAAACAATTTCAGCAGAGTGGCAAGACACAAGATCACTATGCAAAAATCCATAGTGTTTCTACACACTAGTAATGTGCAATCTGAAGAAGAAGTCAGGAAAAATTTCCATTTACAAAAGTGACTAAAAGAATCAAAATTTTGGAATAAATTTAACCAACAATGTAAAGCACTTTTGCTCAGAAAATTACAATGAATTTGCTAAAAGAAATTTTAAAAGACCTAAATAAATGGAAGAACATTCCATGTTCATGGATTGGAAGACTAAATATTATTAAGATGTCAGTATTTCCCTAACTGATTTACTGATTCAATGCTATCCTGATAAAAATCCAAAGAGCATTTTTTGAAAGAAATCAGACAAACAATTATTAAATTAATTTGGAATGATAAGGGACCACGAATAGCCAGAAATCACTTAAAAATGAAGAGCAATGTTGGAGGACTCTCATTTTTGGACTTTAAATCCTATTACCTACTTACAGTAGTAAAAACAGCATGGTACTGATATAAAGACTCATATAGACAAATGAAACCAAACTGATATTTCAGAAAAAGACCACCAGTCTTTGGTAAAGTGATTTTTAACACAGATGTCAAACCCACCGTGCTAGTGCAAAACAGTCTATTCACCAAATGGTGGTGGAGAATTGGATATCTGTATCCAAAAGAATAAAAGAAGATTTTTATTTCACACATTATACAAAAATTAACTTAAAATGGATCAAAGACCTAACTAAAATATGTACAACCAAAAGCCCCTAGAAAAAAAGGAAGGGAAACAACTTCAAGACCTGATAATTGGTGGTGGATTCTTAAAACTTACACAGAAAGCACAAGCAATGAGAGAAAACATGCAGGAATGGGACCTCCTCAAGCTTTTGTGATTCAGAGGACTTCATGAAGAAGATTGTAAAATGGTGCAATCCATTGAAAGACAGTTTGGCAGTTTCTCAGCAAGCTACCTGTAGAATTGTCATATGATCAAGCAGTTCTTTAAGAATATATCCAGAAGAACTGAACACTATGATGCAAACAGCCATTTGCATACAATATTCATAGTGCTGTTATTCACAATTGTAAAAAGTGAAACAACCCAAGTGTCCATCAAACAATGAATGGATAAACAATAGTGGTATATACACACAATGGAATACTATGTTGCTGTAAGAAGAAATGAAATTGGGACACATATGATAACAAAGATGAAACTTGAAGATATTAAGTGAAATAAGCCAGACACAAAAGGACAAATATTGCAAGGTCTCACTAATATATAGTAAATAAATGCACGGAGTTAAAACGTAGAATATAGGTTATTTGAAGAAAAAAATAGGGCTGAGAAGCTGTACTGATGCTTAATGTATGTAGAAGTTTTATTTAAATTGACTGTATAATTGTTGAAATGGATAGAGTTGACAGCAACACATTATAGAGACTGGAACCAATGTAGCTGGTTTATAAATGGGATGTGGCTGAACTGGATAATCTACGGATATAAATGTCAATTGAAAGAAAGCGAGAGACTTATCCAGGGACTTACAGTGAATTCAGAGATGGATGAGAATTGTAGATAAGAGAACAAATACAAAAATGTCCTTCTATGAACTAGAACAAATGTATGGCACTATTACAAGGTGCTAAGAATGTGGAGAAGTTGGGAAAACACCATTGTAGTAACCTCTGGATGATGTTTAACAGTAATACTATAATATTCTTGCATGAATACTAAAGACGTACTGTGTTAATAATATAGGGGATCTTGGAAAAAATATACCAAATAATATACTATAGAAGATAGTTAGTGGTAATTGTATGATGATATTATCTCATAACATGTAACAGATTTCCACAACAATGTAGTGTGTTGGTGGAGGGCTGTTGTATGGGAATTCCACACATGGGCATGATTGTTTTGTAAGTTTACAACCTCTCTAATAAAAATATATTTTAAAAAAGAACACAGAGCAAGGGTTTGCTGAAAGAGTGCCCTCTCCAGCTACCAACATATAGCAGTGGTTAATGAAATATTAAATTGACACCCCATGCAGGTGGAATCATTACGGGGAATTGGAGACCTTGTCAGGAGGGAGCACATGTCCTCACTTACTGTTTTGTGTAACTAATGCTGTACAATCACATCCTTGGCTTTTAAAGAAGCTTTGTGTCCTTTGTCTATGTCTGAGAACATCTTTCCACCTTAGTGTTCTGTCATCACCTAAGTAAACTCAGGAACTAAGGTGGAAGCAGAACTAACACAGAGTTGTTGGAACCTAGTGACCACACAGACTTTGGGTAAGAAAGCAGGAAACAGCGGGAAAAAGAGATGACCCTGGAAAGACAGGTATATGACCACAAGGGTTTTGCAGGGAGTCACATTCAATTTCCTTTTAAAAAATATACTCAAACAATGTAAATATTAACTAGGGCAACTTTAGAGATATAACTTTAATAGAGATTATGACTACTGAAAAGACTCTAAATATTTTATACATTAAAGCAACTCTTAGAAAACGTAATAGGAAAAAATGAATGCGTTCATGAGGTCATGTATATGTAGAGAATACCCTTAACAAGCAATGTGCAGAAACTATGCAAAAAGAAGTACACAGTTGCATAGAAAGATATATTGGAGCCCTTGAATAAAGGCCAAAACACAATGTTTTTAGAATGAAGTGTGAATGTTGTAAGGTATAACTGTTTCCTACCGTAATTGACACGTTTAATGTATTTCAATTAACATCCCACACTGGGGAGGAGGCAACTTGCTGTGATTGCTTGCACAACTCCTGTTACCCGTTTGATGATAACTTTTTTTCTTCATGGAGGTTATTAAGTAGAAGGTTATGAAACAATAAAGAAAGATATCTTTCCTGGCAAAAGTGAAATTTAAACTTTATGTAACTTTATAAACATTTTCTGTGAAATGTTAGAGGCCAAAAGAGTTTCTATGATTGCTAAAACTTTTTAGGTTGAAATCATTTCAAACTCACAGAAGGGTCACCAGAAAAGTAAAAAGGACTTCTGTATACTCTTTACCCAGATTCACCAATTTTTAATATTGTACCTCATTTGTTGGATTTTGTTCACCTGACTATTTGTCCGGTCTTTTTTCTGCCTTACATAGTTACCATTTTTCCTTTTGTAATAAATAAGTAATTTGTAGAGAAATATTTTGACACTATGTAAGAATCCCTTTTTTTGCAATGTCTACCTTCCACATGGTGCTTAACTAAATGAGTTTTTATTCATATAGTTGCAAAATGGTGATTTTTCTGACTTTACCAGTAAACGGGCCATGTATGACCAGTAGTTACTGTGAGAGATAAAAGCACAAGATGTGTTGCTAGAAAGTAATCCTGTCTTCCTGGATAAGGTTAGCCTTTCAACCTAGGCTCGGTGAGCCTCCTTCTTTGTTCACAAGAGTTTCTCACCTAAAGGGACAGATCAGAGCTGAGACACAAAAGAAGTGGATGGTGCTGACCGTCTTCTGTGCTGTTCTCAAGCTTCACTCTCCATGCTTCCTTTGAGAACTAGAAATTTCCAAGCCTTTGTCCCAGTGTCTTGGGCAGGAGTTGGCTGGGAAGATTGTTCCACTGGTTAATTAGTGTAAACAATGGTGGTCACTCCTGCTTCCACTCCTGGTTCCAACACATAAACATTCTGGCTATGGGGGAGATGGAACTATATATTGTCCACTGGGAGGGGATGAGGCCAACCCAGGGCACCTGTCAGGAAGGGACCCTGACCTCACTCTTCTCCCACCTCTAGTCTCCTGCAAATATTTCTACCCCCATGTTGTTATAAATGGTCAACAACAACAACAACAAATGGTCAACTCCTGAATTTCTGGACTGTCCATTTGACAGTCAGGCCCGGAGCCTCAGCAGACTTGCCACTCCTACCCTCTGGTTTATTAGACTTACCCGGGCCAGCTAACAGGGAGGTGAAGAAGGTCTATCACCACACCAGGGAACCAAGAGCACCTCCAACTGCAAGCAGGAGAATTGCATCCATCATCCATGTGGAATCTAAGCCCCCTCTTGATGTCGAGGGGGACTGGACATAACCATCCCAGGGTCTACAGGAGGATTAGAGTAGGGATAAGAGTAGATTTACTGGTATTCTGCTGGGGAACTATTGTGGTTAGTAAGGGAGGAAATTGTAGTATTGATGTGGAGAAAGTGGCCACGGTAGCTGCTGATGGTAGGGAGAGGGAAGAAGAGATATGATGTGGGGGCATTTTAAGGACTTGGAGTTATCCTGGGTGGTACTGCAGGGACAGATGCTGGACATTGTGTGCCCTGCCATGGCCCACAGGGTGGACTACGGGAGAGTGTAGACTACAGTGTAGACCACTGTCCATGTGATGCAGCAGTGCTCCAAAACATATTCACCAGGTGCAGTGAAGATGCCACAATGATGGAAGATGTTGTTAATGTGGGAGAAGTGTGTAGGGGGTAGGGGGTATATGGGGACCTCATATTTTTTTAATGTGACATTTAAAAGAAAATAAAGATGGAAAAAAAAAAGAAATGAAAACTTAAAAAAAAAAGTCAACATTCTCTCCTGAAGTTTCTTCTCACTTTGAAGTGACCATTTAACTGTATCAATCATGTGCTAACTTTTACCATTTTGATAGCAGAGTCTTGTTTCTTTTATTTTTTAATTGTATATTGGAGTTAAAGAAAATGTTCCAAAGATCCATAGTTATTTTCTAAAAGTGGCTGAATTAGAATTTGCTGTCAATTGGGAGGAGTCAGCTTTGACTTATTTTCTCTGCTTAGCCAAAGGAAACCAAAAGAATTAATTAAGCTATGAGTACAGCATTAAATACAGGTTCTTTTTTCTTTTTCTTCTTTCTCGTCATCGTGGCACATTCCTTGCATTTGGTGAATACATTTTGGAGCACTGCTGCACCACATGAATATTAGTTTACTTAGTAGTTTCCACTCTCCCCCAGTGCATTCTGTGGGTTATGGCAGGATATATAATGTCCTGCATCTGTCCCTGCAGTATCATTTAGGACAACTGCCCCCACATCGCATCCCTTCTTCCCTCTCCCTGCCCTCAGCAACTACCGTGGCCACTTTCTCCACATCAGTGCTACAATGTCTTCCATTACTAGTCACAATAGTTCCATAGCAGAATATTAGTAAGTCCTCTCTAATCCATATTTTATTCCTGCATCCTGTGCACCCAGGGATGGTGATGTCTACTCCATCTCTATATTGAGAGGGGGGGTAAGTTCATTTTTCAGGTAGCTTAGTTCCATATGCAAATAAATAAATACAGTGTTAATAGATGTGCTGAGAGGAGCACGTCTTAAAGACTGGTCATAACAGCTTTCATTGAGTACTCCTGTGCTAGACATTACATTGTATATTTTATTTTATATATACCATATCATTTCATGTTAATAACAAAACTGAGAACATTACTACTATCATTACAACTTTATAGATATTTCACGGGTACAAATTTGAGGCTTTGGTAAGTTAAGTGACTTGATAGGTAGCAGCAATCCTGGGACTGGAATCCATATATGTCTGATAAAAAATCTTTGCTCTTGATCCCAGAGTAATGAAAAGAAAAAAGAAAAAAATATCTTTACATGAGATCTTTAGGGAAATACCAAGAGAATTTAATCACTAATTTTATCTTTAGATTTTTTTCCTGCAACATTTTGGTTCTATTTCCTAAGAATACCTCAAGTTATTTCTTATGGTGTTTACGTAGAGACGATCTCCTGAGTGATAGTTGATCTCTAACAATGAGAGAATTTTTATTATTCCATGATGTTTTTCTGACTTTACAGATAGAAAGAATTTTGAACTAGACATATCATCTCCTCTTTCAGGTAAGAACTGGGACACAGAGAAACTATGTGGCATCCACAATCATGCAGGCATGGCTGGTAGTGAAAAAAGGATTTGAAGCAGAGTGTCTGTCATTAAAACTCATGCTTTTCCCACCACAGAGGAATACCCACTTTGCACACAGCTTGCTTGAAACTGAAAGAAGGATAAGTAAAGTAGCTTTTGTAATGAAGTTTTCTCATTCTGACCAGACATATAAGGGAAAAATATCAAATTTGATGTAATGTTTACTTAGAAAAAACGTTTGTTCAAATTTGCCTAGAGGCAAAAGACTATAACCATTAGATAAAGATTGTCAACTCCCCTTTATTCCTTAATATAAAATTCAATGAAAAATAAGAACTGGGCACCAAGTTCTTGGAACCAAGATAACGAGAATCCTTCCCACATGAAACATTCTCAACGATGACTCTCACCTGCAAAGTTTTGAAGGTAGCTTGTTGGCCATATCCGGTCAAGGACATGGAACCAGCCAGGTAAATTGGACCAGCTCTCCCAGTGAAATAAACAACAAAACCAATAAATGTCTTTATGATTTCATAAAAGGAGAATTTTCCTAAAAGCTTAAAAGAGATCATAAAGTAGTGATGACTTGAGTAATTTTCACCTCATTGAGAAAACTGCTTATTTTTCTATCATACAGATAAGGGTGAAGCTTCCATGTGCTGCTGACCAATGAGCAACCTCAGAAATGAGCAACCTAGAAGCAGAACATTGAACCTCCTTTCCTCTGCTCACGCTGGAGAAGGTTCTCCACTCTTGAGCCAGGCCTGGCACGTCCTGTTCCAGGTTCCCTTTCTTCTTGGCCTTCTCCTGGGCACACAGACAGGACACATGGGATATTTTGACTGCTGTTGACTCAGGCAACATGAGTTTGTTTCCTGGCTTTTCAGATTGGCTGAGGGATCTAAAAAATATTTATATATTTATCTTCACCTTTTATATTTTTGTTGTTAATGCTATTCTTTGACTTATAGTTGAACTTGGATAGATGAACACAAAGGCAACTGAATTATTCATTTCAACAGCAGAAAAGAAGCATTTACTTAACTATAGGAATCCAGATACAACTTTTCTTACATACACAGGTACTGACAAACACCTTTTGAGGTTTTGGAGCAATTGATAGTTACCTGACAAAAACCCTTGTTCAAGATTTCCTAGAAGCATAGAGCTAACCATGAAGTATATAGAACTGTTTAGTCCTTTATATAAAATTCACAGAAAATAAAAACTGGAACCTATAGTATTATTGGAGCCAAGATAGTAAGCCTCCATCTTTAGCATATCTGTGACCATATCCTGCTTCCCATTTCCTTATCAGGAAACTGGAAAAGGACTTTGATGGCTAACAATAGTACTGCCATAATAAGCTGGTAACTGTGTCCCAAAGGTCTGCTTTGACATTATTTCCTATTGAATTAGGTTACTGTTCAGAGAAGACAAGTTTTCCAGGGATTGGAAAAAGCTCTGGCAGAAGGTAACTAG
Organism: Dasypus novemcinctus; assembly: GCF_030445035.2. Taxonomy (NCBI): domain Eukaryota; kingdom Metazoa; phylum Chordata; class Mammalia; order Cingulata; family Dasypodidae; genus Dasypus; species Dasypus novemcinctus. The sequence goes on from NC_080677.1 coordinate 20,560,410, forward strand.
ACTGAACAAACTTGTACTTTCTTCATTTACCTCCTATAGGCTGTCACGTAATATCCAAGATCTATATTCAGAATCTCATGTGATCATCATAAAAATCCTGCAGTGTACATGTGATCAACCCTATTTCATGGAAGAAAGAACTCATGCATGGAGAGGGGCAGTAGCTTGTGCAGACAGTCCATGCTATTTTAACCTTTGGGCCACTTTGAATACTGTTTATGCTTATTAACATTCTAAAAATACAATTAAGCATCTGTGCGTGATAATGAAGCATTAATGGCTTATATGGGCTGACTCAGACCTACTACTCAGCCCACGCCAGGTCACTAGAGCCACATCAGGACAGATTAAGCAACCAGGCACTCAAAAGATTACTATGGCTAAAGAGTCACCTTGTACACACACTTCTAAGAGTTTCCTATCTTGACAACATGGCCTAGGACACTAGTTCCTAGTGGTGGGGGAAATGTGCTTAGCTAAGAATACCACATATATTTTCAGTTTTATAAACCTGCTTTCGCATGAAACATCACAGATGATATACATGGAGAGGTGGTGTCAACAACCCATAGCCCTAACTTGAAGTAGACAATCGAAATATTCAATGAGTTTGATGGTTTGACAATATGTACTGAGCGTATTTTCATTCTTCTGCTTAAAACATGCCACCTGTGCTCCTTCCTCTACTAAGGTGAAACCATGAGATCTCCCACCTGTGGAAGGACATATAGTTGTGTTCAGAATAATCTAACTTTTTAAGTTAAATGGGAGATGGTGGTTTTTAAAGTCATGTTTAATTGAAAAAAAAATGCTTTATCTAAATCTCCTATTTGTAGGTCAAAGGCAATCCTGGAAAACTAGAAACACAAAGTTTTAGGAGAGGTGCTAGATGCTGATAACTCGGGGTATGATGTCAGTGAGTTAGCATCCATCCAGAGAGGAAGAGCTAGAACTTCTGACTGGTATGTTCAGTGGAAGGTGGGCTAAGGGTAAGTGAAGGTACTTCCTGGTACCCACTCCTGTTAGGGCTTAATCCAAGAGGGACTAGAAATTCCCTTAGAAAACCAAGGTAGATTGAGGAAAAGTGTGAGAATGTATGGGTGACGTTGATCTTCACCAGGAGGGCCATGATAGAACATTTTAATGTGGAAGATGTTTGCAAAAGTGACAATCTTCCCTAGAAATACTTGTCACTGCAAATTATACATGTAGGAGTTCAAGTTCTTCTAAGTGAGTCCAAGGTGCTGAGGGGACAGGGAGGCAGTACCTGTGATTTGGGCACAAAGCTTCCGTGTGGGAACATTGCATTCCCAAGAAAGTGGATGCTTAGGAGTACTGTTGGATTTGGGTCTAGTTATTACAGTAGCCAATTCACAGAGGAAGTGGCCAAATCCCAGAGAGTCTCCAGGTAATGAGCTGGAATTAGCTGGGGTGCAGAGGGCAACAAATAGACAACAATAAGTACTCACTCACACTTTTCCCCAGGGTCTTGACGCTATCCTGAAATGAAAAAAATAGGAAGAGAGAGAGAAATTGTTCTATTAGGAGTAATAATAACCTTAATGAATACCAAATAACATGCTCTCTGCTAGGAACTCTACTGTAGGTACATTTAGTTATTAATCTGCATGAACCTCTCAAATAGATATTTTATGGCATCCATATTCAAATGAGGAAATTGAAGCAACAAAGATATTAAGAAATTTGCACAAGAAACCGAAGGTGCATATAACAGAGATGGACAACTAAGTGCTGAAGATATTTAAAAAAGGTTTCCTGACATGGAAAATTGTTTATCACATAAAGTGAACCAAAAGGAAAAGAATAAAAGCCCTACACATAGAGGATGATTGACTGATAAATACATTTGTGTTACATAAAATCATATTAATTGTCATGCATTTGCAAAGAAAAGGTCTAGAATAAATCCACCATATTAAAAATAATAGTTTTATTTATGCCATGGTTATGGATGTATTTCTTTTCATTTTTATTCTGTTTACTTGAGTTTCTTTAATGAGCATCTTTATCAGCATATGTACTTATAGTTGAATGATTTACATTAAGACAGTTAATTCCCCTGTACCTCACTTTCCATATCTAGCAAGTTAAAATGACAGACATCTATGTTACAGAATAGTTTTTAAGGATCAGATGTTGGGGAAGTGCACTTGGCCCAATGGATAGGATGTCCCCTTCCACATGGGAGGTTTGTGGTTCAAATCCTGGGCCTCCTTTACCCGTATGGAGCTGGGCCAAGTGCAGTATTGATGTGCGCAAGGAGTGCTGCGCCAGGCAGGGCTGTCCCCCGCATAGGGGAGCCCCACACAAAAGGAGTGCGCCCCGTAAGGAGAGCAGCCCAGCATGAAAGAAAATGCAGCGTGCCCAGGAATGGTGCCGCACTCATGGAGAGCTGACACAACAAGATGATGCAACAAAAAGAAACACAGATTCCTGGTACCACTGATAAGGAGAGAAGCGGTCACAGAAGAACACACAGCAAATGGACACAAAGAGCAGACAACTTGGGGGGGGTTGGGGGGAGAGGGAGAAATAAATAAAAAATAAATCTTAAAAAAAAAACCAATCAAATGTGGGAAACCTTTAGAAAAAGTCTTGCATACATAATATGATCATTAACTATTTGCTCTTACAATATTACTCTTGTTAATGAAATATGTTTTCTTTAAAATATTTTACTGAGCAAAGAGTTTCTAAATAGCTCTTAGGCAAGGCACAGCCATTGGCATTCCACAGAAGGAACTAAGGCACCTCCGTGGCTCCTCACATTCAGGCCAAGCAGCTAGCCTGGGGCCACCAGCCCTAGGACAAGATTTACAGAGTAAGCACACGGCCCACCAGAAACAGCCACCTCAGACCAGCTGAGCTGCAACCAGCTCTGGTGGGTCCTGCCCAAGGAACCGCCCAACCCACCACTTCCTGACACTCCCCAATTCAGGCCACACCCTCCTGCTATTGACCTGGGGGTCCAGCCAGCAAGTCCCTGCTTTCCTGCCTTCTCCTTGATGATACAACCTGCCAGACAGGATGTCCCTGCTGGAAACATTGATGTTCTTCTCCCTCTGGGCTTGTGAGTTACTCCCTGATCCTTTCAGACTAGATGACTGACCCAAAAGAATTCTTTAAGGTTTCCTTTCTATATTATGAGAAATTCATCAGAAGCTCTCTTCTTTTGCTTGCAGTTGGACTTGGGTTATTAAAAGTGGAGCAGAGCCAGATATCCGTTTCTATAGCACTAAAGAAAAGGGCTATTATATATTGCCATATATCAGGCACAACTTTTGATACTAAAGCCATTTACTGGTACCGGCAGAAACTGAATCAGCCCGTGGAATATTTGATATACATTGACACGACAAAAATCCAGACTGTACAGAAATTTGTGGCAAAAAAAGATTCTACCTCTTCTACTGCAACCCTTACTGTAACTTTCACAGAAAAAGATGATGTGGCGGTTTACTACTGTGCTGTCTGGGACACACAGTATTAGAAATACCAAGACAACCCACATAAATACCCCTCCTAGGGTCTGTGCCCACCCACATCCTCCTCAGCGGTGGCAACCACAGCCAGCCTCCCAGCTGGGCTTCCAGGCTCAGCCTTGCCTGCACTCTGCAATGCTCCTGGAGCACTAGGTTATGCTCACAAGATGCCCCCAAATGATGTCAGGATTTGAGCTCAGAATCTTTACTTGACAGTATTTCTTAATGTGCTAAAGTCCTGCCTGGGGACCTGGGGGATCAACACATTGTCACTATCCATTGTATAACTATCCAGATTCTTTCAGTAAGTGGACAAGCTTCAGGCTGAGGGAGGGAACACTGTGTGCCACTTTATCACATATGATGAAGAGATCTCCTCCATCATTTAACTACAATGGGACCATTTTCCAGAAAAAAAATTTTAAGTTCAGAGGATTGAAATGCTGTGATTGGACAAGATAAGACATTCTTACTTTTTGAATTGGTTTTGAAACCAAACTGAAAAGGCTAAGGCTCACAATTCTTTCAGTGAACACTAGGGTATCTGGGGTGCATTTAGGAAGGAGCAGATGCCCTTTGTCAGGGAGCCATGGGGAAGAGGATGGTTTATCCACTCACATCAGGACTTTACCAAAATGATGTCATTTGAATAGAGTGCCAAGTCCTTGGGGCTGCTAGATGAGCCCATCAGTTGTGGACAATCTGCTCCTGCCTCTATAGAAGGAGTGAGAATGGGCCATGGCACAACAGCTCACAGCTTGGTGTGTATGTGAGCGTTCTTTACTGACTCGCTCAATTCTTTACATATATTAACTCCTTCAACATGCACACAACCTATGCTGTGTGTTGTGTTATTATCATCACGCACCTTTGACTCATGACTATGTGTCTCAGTCACTTCTCCAAGTCACACTGGCACATGGCAGAGCAGGGATAGAAGGAAATCTGTTCCAGATTGTGTCTTTTTAAAGACAAGAGGATAAAGAGAAGTGTTTTACATTGTTCCTCTTCCCATTTATATTGCATTCAAATAATAGAATGCTATGCAGCAATTTAAAATGTTTTTGTGACGTTATTAATAAAATTGAAAGTATTCACAGAAAAACTGAAGATAAAATTGAGAAATTATATAGTGACTACTCAAAAACATCCATGTCTTTGTTGGCAGAAGAATCGAAGAATGGACTTAAAAGAAAAGAATGTAAGGACAGAATAGTAGGTAAATCTCCCCTACTCTTGCAAAAATATACAAACTCATACATAACCAATCAATCAATACTTTCTATAAATATGTAAAGAAGAAAATTCAAAGTAAATGAATGATGGGTGGCTTTCATTGTCATCTTTTATATCTCATTTTACTCAGATTTTCTTCCACGAGTATCTCTTACTTATCTGAGATCTCATGTCTAGCAGTATTATAACTTTGTATGAGTCATTTAATCTTTCTTTGTCACACTGTTCTCATTTGTCAAATGGAGATTATAATAACACATCTCAAGGAGTGTTGAGAAGATTCAATGAAACATAAGAAAACTTCTAGTCAATGCCTGATAAACAGCAAGTCCTCACTGCATATTAAATGCTGTATAAATTTTCAATTATATTATTGCATATTATGCATAACATGGTTTTGATAATACTCCTCTAGGTGACATGATGTCCTGGAGATAATCCCAAGGTCCAGAGCTAGTAAAATCCTGTTTCCTCAAGTCCCACCAGCAGCTGTGTCTAGCCCCACAAAGGCACATGGATTAGAATTGAAATTTGATTTCTCTGAATCCAAATCTGCATGATGACATCGCAATAGATTAAACAAAAACCAAAATACTCCAGGGCTTAGATAGGTGGTATATTAAACAACGAAAAAGAGAAACTTCCATTACAGTACATATTTTAAGCTTGTGATATGGGAATATAAAGGTTACGTTTTATGCTGACTGAGTCCTGATCAACAACACTGGGGTTGAACATAGTCAGGTCTTCATATTTCCCAAGGGATGTTTCCAGAGTATGAAATTTGGGGGAAGATAGCTGAGTGGCTTTAAGAACTGGTCCTGTCCCACCCCAGATGTACACATTTCTCACCATGAATTTCCTTCCAGATGATGAACTCTGTTAACTCTTCTGCCAGGCACTCATGGGGCACAGGACCCCACAAAGCTCTTATCTGCAGCAGGACACGAACGACTGCTAGGTACCACCTGAGCTGCCACTTCTTCCAAGACACCATATCCAGCCATTACTTCTTGTCACTGACCTGAAACTTCCAGTTAATGGGGTCTTCATTCTTTTCGTCTCCTTGGAACCCAGTCTGGTAGACAGGATGCTATTACTAGAAACACTCATTTACTCCTCCCTCTGGATTTGAAAGTTGCCCCCCGCCCCCACCACCCCGTCATTTCTTTCTAGAGGAGAGACTGAAGAAATTCTTTAATATTGCCTCTTTGCATATCATCTGTTCATGGGAATTTCCCTTTTTTTTTTTGCTTGAAGTTGGACTGGGGCAGTTAACTTTGGAGCAACCTGCAATATCAATTTCCTCAGGAGGGATAAGAGTGTGCTCATATTATGCAAGGTATCAGTAGACAACTTTGGAAATATACCTATAATATGGTATCAGCAGAAACCAAATCAGGGTTTAGAATATTTAACACTTGTTATTGCAACAACAATTTCTGTTCAAAGTAGCTTATGTGGAAAGAAAAACAAATTTGAGGCACAGAAAATTTCTTACACTTCCACTTTGACCTTGATAATAAATTTCATAGAGAAAGTAGGTGAGGCCATGTACTACTGCACAGTTGGATTAACAAACATGGTGTTACAGTTGCCAACATAACCTGCCCTAAACCATTATCAATACTGTGCCCTCCCTCCTCCTACCCAATAAAGGTCACTGCAGCAAGCTGTTTGGCAAAGCTCCCACCCTTAGCTTTCCCACCCTCCAGCACTGTCTGAATTTGGCAGGAAGATCCCTTGGATTCTCCTCACACAGCTCCACATGGTATCAACAATTATGTCCCAATGAAGGGCAATTTGGCACTCTTTGTTCCTGAACTAAACCCCTATCTGGGAACTCTGAGACCACAGGGTGGAAGGCTCAGATTAAATCCATTTGTCCATTAACCCACCATTCATTCAGTGACTGCCACTAACTGAATGATACAAAATGAAGGTGGGAGTCACTGTGTACCAAGAAATGGCATATATATAGCAAATACATTTCCTGCTATATTCAGTAACATTGTTGCAATGTCATTATTATTTCCCCATTAGGTTCATAAGAATCAGAGGTTTTCAGAGGTAGAAAATTCTGTCAAGCAAAATACTTCCATATTTCTATTGTGTACCCTGAGGCATCGTCAGGAAATCTAGTCACCATTAGATCCATTAGTTAACAGTCAGCTGTTGGGGTATAAGACCAAGGTATAAATCCTGTGTCCTGGCGAAGAGGATGTTTCTTAGTTCACACTCAGGGCTCAGCACTGGGACAAACCAGCACTGTCCCATAGGAACAGAGCCCCTGAGCTTGTCAGGTGACCCCTACATGGAGGGCCTGACTCAAAGACCCCGTTCCCCAGGACTCTGAGAAGAAAACAAAGGATCCTGAAAAAGATGGGAACAGAAGGTGAAAAAGAAATATATCATATACTCCCTGCCACTATATAGGATATAAAGGGTAAATCACTCAAAAATTAATGAATAAAAAGAATTATTTTGAGTTGAAACATGTGATGATTAGGAGTTGGACGGTTAGAAATTTCAAGGAATAATGAAAACTATTCACTAGCTGAACAAAATGTAAAACTATTGTTATAAGTTGAATTATGTACCCCAAAAAGATAAGTTGAAGTCCTAACCCCAGTTCCTGTAAATATGACTTTATTTGGAAATAGGATCATTGCAGATGGATTTAGTGAAGTTAAAATGGGATCATATGGAGTAAAGTGGGCCCTTAATCCAATCTGACTGTTCTCCTTACAAGAAGGAGAAAAGAGACAGACAAAAACAGAGAGGGGGGTTTGTGATAAAGGAGTCAGAGAATGAAGAGCTGCAGCTGCAAGCCAAGGAACCTGAAGGATTGCAGGGAAATCATCAGCAGCTAGGAAGGAGCAAGGAGAGATTCTCCCTGCAGGTTTAAGAGCAAGCATGGCCCTGTCCACACCTTGCTTTTAGACTTACAGCCTCCAGAAAGGGAGACAATAAATTTCAGTTGTTTTAACTCACCAAGTTTGTGTAATATCTTATGGCAGCCCTAGGGAATAAGACAAGTATAACGACATTTTCCCTCCCTTAAAGTCTGCTTTCAGACACCGAGGACAGAAATGAGGAGCAACATTACTTCAGAAAATTTTCTAGTATCTGATATTTTAGTAATAGGATAGCTTACCAGTTGATTTATTTATGGTGCTTACCTATAGTTCCTACCGAAATAACAGGAATGCTAACATTCTCTATGTCTCCATTCTAAGCATCAAGTTTTACAGATGAGTATACAGAAGCTATTGAAAGCAACATGAGAGCACCTCAGGGGCCTCCCGTGACAGCATCAGGCTCTTCCCATTGCAGAGCTGGGATCTTGTGTTCATTGTGATTCTTGCCCTGGTGTTTCCACAGTGGGAGGATGCTGAGTTCCTGACAGAGTCTCAATGGATACTTGCCTGTTCCATAGCATATTTTTTCACATTAAATGTATTATACACTTTATTTTATTTATTTATTTTAGATTATTTTTATTTATTTCTCTCCACTTCAAACCGCCCCCCCCCCCCGGGTGTCTGCTTTCTTTGTCTGTTCGCTGTGTGTTCTTCTGTGTCCACTTGTATTCTTGTCAGCGACACCCAGATTCTGTTTCTCGTGTTTTTGCGCCATCTTGCTGTGTCAGCTCTCTTTGTGTGTGGCGCCACTCCTGGGCAGGCTGTACTTTTTTCATGCTGGGTGGCTCTCCTTATGGGACACACTCCTTGTGTGTGGGGATCCCCTACACAGGGACACCCCTGCATGACATGGCACTCCTTGTGTGCATAAGCACTGTGCATGAGCCAGCTCATCACACTGGTTCAGGAGGCCCTGGGTTTGAACCTTGGACCTCTCATGTGGTAGCCGACACCCTATCGGTTGGGTCAAATCTACTTCCCTTATTATACACTTTAATCAAGTGGGTTTCATTTCAAAAAAACAAATTTAACATTTATAATGTAATTAACATGATAAACCATATTAATTGAATAAAAGACAAAGTCAAATGAGCATCTCAAAAGACACAGAGAAACATTGGCAAATTCATCATCTTTTCTTGATGAAAAGTATAAGCAAACTAGGAGCAAAAGAAAATTAACTCACTTATAAATGGACCTCTGAGAAAACCAACAGATAACACGAAACTTTCCAATATCATTAAGGAGCCAGTTTAGGATGCTTCAATAGTTTACTGGAATCTCTTTCCAGGGAAAATGAGAAAGCCAATGAAATAGGTATCCAAATTGGTAAACAAGAAGTAAAGCTATCTTTAATTGCTAATAAGATCTTTGATTTAGAAAATCTTACAGAGTCCCTAATAAACTATTAAAATTCATAAAGGAGTTTAATAAGTATGCACATAGCATTTTCATGGAAGGAAAGATTAGAGCATTGAAGAGAACAAGAAGGCTTTCCTGAAAGAAGTGAGTGGACATATGGAATTAAGCTTTTCAAAATATTTGTACTACTTTATTTGATTATTTCAAGTTCTTGTCACAAGAGCATTGTAAGTTAGGACTACAGTGGCCACACTGAAAGCTCTCAGGAGACAAAGTCACTTCAACTTTTCAAAGAACCTCTGGGTTATTTATGTGGATGAAAATTTGGTGACACACTGAGTATTGAAGAGGAGGGAAAGGGACACTGTATTAGTCAAAATTCTCAAGGGAAACAGAACTGACGAGAGACATTGTAGCAATTTGAGACTTTATATCATTGTCTCATGAGACTATGGGGATGCACAAGTCCAAATTCTGTAGGGTAGTGGGCAAGTTGGGAACTCTGATGCAGGTTTTTGATGAAATACCCAGGAAAAGTTGACTAGCTGAAATAGAGATGGAAATTCTTTCTTCTGACTGCTGAAAGCATCATTTCCTTTAAAGCATCAGGGGATTGGATGAGATGTTTCTCACTGATGAAAGCAGTCTACTCAGGTGACTGTAGATGTAATCAGCCATAAATGCAATCCAATTACTGATGATTTAAATCAATGGAGTAAGTCATCGGGTGTTTTCTCAGCAGGTGGAGACCCTCACAACAGCTGAAAGAATATTGAAATCCCATCCTGGGAGTCCTGTTACATCCTCTAAGAGAGCAGCAAGAATGCCTAGAGTATGCGGGCAGTACCTAGAGAAGAAAAGACTAATATGCCAGGTTCTTGATAATGATGCTTGTTTTTCGGCACTTTTTTCTTGTGATGTTGAAACCTGCCATAGTATTACATATTACCTAAGAGTTACATCCTGAAAACCTCCTTGTTGCTCAAATGTGGACTCTCAGCCAAACTCAGCACATAAACTCACTATCTTCCCCCTGGTACGGGACACGACCACAGGGATGAGGGTCTCTGACTCATAGGGTAGATTAACAAGTGCCAAGTAATGATGCATCTGGAAAAAGCTTGACCAAAATTGGGAAATATTAAATTCAAAGAGTTTTATGGCAAATAGATTTAGAAGGGAGCTGGGAGGTTATTCCAGGGGTTATGCTTATGCCCATCTCAGCAGGATCTCATTGAATGTCACAGTAAACAGTTCCTCAAACAGCAGGGATCCTGAGGACTCTAGAAGCATCTAGACACTATGAGCAGGGCAGACAAGATCAGGAATTTGGCACCACATTGGTGGGCCTTAGTTTGGAATTCATGCTCCCCAGTATAATAGTGGTAGAGTCATTAATAGTTTCCTTACACATGGCTCTTCTACCCCCTTTATATGAACTATAATTAGTGATATTTGATAAATATATGTCCCAGAGGCTTAAATCTTTGATATGCTAATGTGCCAGTTGAGCTCTAAATCTAGGAGAGTTGTAACACCTACTCTACTGTTCAATGGACTCACCTAGGACAATACAAGGAGATGATGATGGACAATGCCCATCCCAAGGAACACAGAGTATCTGCAATTGCAAACAAGATAGGTCTATCCATCATCTGCCTCATGCAATCTAAGCCCCCTCTCAATTAGAGACAGAGTGGGCATCACCATCCCCAAATCCTCCAGATTGGGGAAAGAACTGGACTAAATTAGACTTATTCTATTCTAGACTTATTATTATTCTAGGAATGGAAGAGCTTTTATCATTGATATAAAGGCAGTGGTACCAGAAGTTCTGAGCAGAGGGAGAGGGAAGAGTAAGTGTAACATGGGGGCATTTTCAGACATGGGAATTGTCCTGAATGACATTGCAATGACAGGGACAAGCCATTGTACATTTTGTTATAACATATAAAATTGTGCAGGCCAAACTGTAAACTGTAATGTAAACTATTTCCACAGTTAGTAGCTACTGTAACAGATGTACCACACTAATGAGAAAAGTTGTTAATGCATTTGATTCAAATATAATTTGACTGTTATGTGGAAAATGGATTTAGGAGCAACAATAGATTTAAGGACACTAGACCGGAAGTCATTAAGTAACTCAGTGGACTAGGATTAGAGCACTAGAAACAGAAAGGCGAGGATATTTTCTGGGTATACTTGCAGTAACATGACTTATTCTAGTTTTATATGTTATTTGTTAAAAGTGACATTTTGGCTTAAGCCACCAATTGGAAATTGGTGCCAATTCCTGAGAAAAGAAAGATAGGAGAGAAAATACAAGTTTTGGGGATTTGGTGAGGGAGCAGAATTATGATCAATACAGTTTTCCAAATAGAAAATAATAGATTTATTTGTACATGCCAATGCCCACTTTCGACATGTCCGTATGTTTGAGGTTTATGCTAGTGAAATTATTCCAATTTTGGGGAATTTCAGAACAGATAAAATGGCAACATAAATGAATGGGATTAAATGGTAATGTGAGGGAAGCGGGATTGGCCCAGTGGTTAGGGCGTCCATCTACCACATGGAAGGTCCACAGTTCAAACCCCGGGCCTCCTTGACCCGTGTGGAGCTGGCCCATGTGCAGTGCTGATGTGCGCAAGGAGTGTCCTGCCACGCAGGGGTGTCCCCCGTGTAGGAGAGCCCCACGCGCAAGGAGTGTGCCCTGTAAGGAGAGCCGCCCAGCGCAAAAGAGAGTGCAGCCTGCACACGAATGGTGCTGCACACACCGAGAGTTGTCACAACAGGATGATGTAACAAAAAGAAACACAGGTTCCTGTGCCGCTGACAACAACAGAAGCGGACAAAGAAGAACACGCAACAAAAAGGACACAGAGAACAGTCAATTGGGGTGGAGGTGGGGGGTGGGGGGTCGGGAAGTGGAGAGAAATAAAAGATAACAATAATAACAAGTAAATAAATCTTTTCAAAAAATGCTAATGGGAGAGCAACATGGAGGTAGATGGAGCTTGGCATCCATCCTTCCCAGCCCTCATTCCTTTTCCGTTAGCGTGACGGGCATATGCTTTGCCTCATCATAAGATCTGGGTCCTGCGGGCATTACTTATGAAGACAAGACCTCAGTGTCTTCTCCCTTTTGAAAGAAAGGAATATATTTTGCTAAGTGAAGTTCAGCACTGACCCCCAGAAGCAGGAAGATGCATTAGAGGAGGAATCTGAAATGCAGAAGTGTAACCCTAACTCTGTGGTTAACTGGCTTTGGATAAGTCACTTGCCATCTCCAGGTCTCAGCTTCCTCACTTGAAGGGGGCGGGGGGGCATTGGGCTGAATATTTCTAAGGCCCCTTCCTGTTCCAAAAACCTATGATTAATTAAGAGCATTAAAGAGCCTGTAGTGATTGGACAAGTATGAAATGTTCTGAGGGCTAGTATTGGAGGAGGTTTCCTTACTGGTTGCTTCTAACTGTAACACTGTGAGATCCTGGCAGGCACAGCAGCATCTGTCTTGGTAACATTATTGCTATGAGATGAAAGACACTGTTATCTTTCTCAGACTCCAAGCAGGAATTGACTTGGTCTGACTTGTAATTTTTTTAAACCTCCCCCACCCCCACCTGCCTTGTGGCTTTTTGTGTGCTCTCTGCTCTCTATGCCCATTCACTGTGTACTCTTCTGTGTTTTTGCTTATCTACTTTCTTTGTTGCATCACCTTGATGCATTGACTCTCCGTGGTGTCTGCGGATCAGGCGGCACTCCAGGGCATGTGGGCGAGCCTGCCTTCACAAGGAGGCCCTGGGACACAAACCCAGGGCCTCCCATATGGTAGATGGGAGTCAAGTGATTGAGTCACAGTCACTGCCCGTCTTGTAATTTTTTGTTGATTCATAAAGAACCATCAGTCTCCTATTCTTTTTGTTGATATGAAATGACATTCTCAAGGGGAGCCCCAGACAATTTACAAGGTGTGTGTGCTGTTCTGTTAGGTTTCCTGTTAAAGAGAGTTCATTTTGAGATATTCTCATTTTACCATCTCCATCTGAGAAGCAATGGAGAATAATCTCATTAAATTGGAAAAGTTTGACTCTGGGGTCAAAAACAATGAAAAGGCAGAAAGGAGGAAAGTCAGACTATGAAACCAAGCCTAAGACACAAGAAAAATCCTTAGGTTTTGCATGGCCAGTGAGTAATCAGAATGGAGACTAAAGAGGGAGCAAGAATTAAGATTAACAATAGTAGCAGTTCCTACTCTGCAGAAGCAGGGTTGGGGAGAAGGAAAGTTTTGCTTCAGAACCAAAGTCCTTCATGAAAGAGCTTATATCAAGTTTCTCAAATAAAGGAAGTATGTAATAAGGGAGACCACATCCAAACACTTATATTAAATTGATCCAATGTTAAATGCCCCTTGGGAACCATCCAAACACCTTCCCTTGACTACTTTTTCACTCTGTGTTGTGCAGTTTCCACTGTATTTTCTAAGAATTGTGAGTAACGATACATGGGTATCATATCAATTTGAAGACAAGCGTCATTACTGTAAATAATAACGAATGAGATAATCGTACAATATATTGACAACAATTCCTTTTTTTCATTACCCTTCCATCTTTTTCAATTCACAATTTCAGATTTTCAGAATTAAAAGCTACCTTTTCCTGTTATTTGGAGAAAAATATAACACTATCTTTTAAGGGAGTTAGAGTGACTGTTTTAGCTGAGATGGATGAGTGATGTGACATTTTGTGTGTGTGCATGTAGGAGTAGATACCAATGAGCAATATATTTACACTCTTTCAATATTTGTAGGCATTTACTTTTGGAGATTAAATCGTCCTATCTGTGGCTGGTGAAAGCCACTGCAGGTTGGCTTCTCTCTCTCTACATGAGCTCAGTAGTCTCTGATGGCTTCCTCCCTCTCACATACGACATGATGTCATAGTCTTATCTCGTACACATATCCTGCCAAGACCTGGATTAAGCCATTTCTCAATCAAGTCCTAGTTTCCTCTATATAACCGTCTAGGGCTCATCCTTCTGGTTGGTTATTGATTCCTGTTCAGTGATCAGCATGGATGTATTTCTTAAAGAAAACAGATTCAAATGAAAGATCAATGGGTTTTTATTTAAAATTTTCTATTACTAAATGTTTTTTTTTAACCTTACACTGAAATCTTGGTTCTTAACAGAATTAATACAAATATAAGTCTCTAAAAATAAAATATGTGCTGTATTATTCAGGGTTCTCTAGGGAAACAGAATCAACAAGAGATATCTGTCAATAGCATGCCATTTTATGTCTCTCACTCAGACGTGGGGATACACAAGTCCAGTTTCCGCAGGAAGGCTGCAAACAAGGGCTCCAATTAAAGTCCAATGAAGGTTCTTGATGAGTTCTGGAGGATGTCGACTGTCCAAAGACGAGCTGGGGAATTCTCTCTCAATGCTGGAATCACTTTCCCTTATAAGACATTCAACTGATTGGGTTAAGCGTCACTCGTTGCTGATGGCAATTTCCCTGACTGATGTATTTGTAATAAGCTCTGTATGATTTACCACTGCAGTAAATTCAATGGTGACTAAAGTCCATAAATGCCCTTGTACTACAGTTAACCTGGTGCTTGCTTGACCAAACATTTGGGCACAATTACCTGGCAAAGAAGACTCAATAGTCTAACCATCACACATGCATACTGTAATTACCACTAACAACACTAGACCCAGAGTTTGCAATTTAAGATTTTTTCTACTTTTTTTCTTCTGTCGCCTCCTCTCCTGTCCCTTCCTATCATCTCTACTCCCTTCTCCTCCCCTTACTTATCTTTACCACTTTCACTCTGTCACTTTCTAACCTGGCTTACAGAGTACAATAATACTATTTTTTAAAAGCTATTGAAATAATTTACCTATATATGTTTATGCCATCTTTGATGTGTAGTTAGGTTTATTTATTTCAGTTTGTATTTTATTTTTAGAGATAATTTTTTTTCATTTTTGATTAATAATTGTTTTGTATGCACAAATCATTTATGGGGTCACAAAATCAAAAGTATAAAATGAAGTATATTCAGTGATTCTAGCTTCAAACCTAATTTTCCCCTTCCTCTTCTCTGACTCACCTTAAAAGTAACAATGCACTTATTAGTCTTATTGGGTTTATGCAGTTTTTTAATTTAGAAGAACTCTTTCCATTTTAAAGAGAGAAATATTTTATCTACCATATGTACATTTCACATTATATCTATTTGAATTTGACATTTATTTCTCCATTCTGAGGTATTAAAATTTTATACAGTTTAATCCAAAATGTTTTTGGCTTTGGGTTTCATTCTTTACTTACTTCATGCTCATACTCCAAGGTTACATATAAAGGAAATCACTTTATTTTATTTTTAAAATTTTATTATTTAATGTTTGTTTCATTGATACATCTTGAATTAATTTAAACTGTTACTGTACAAAATTAATAATGGATGAGTGTTATTCTCTCCTAGTTAATCCTCATAGAAGCCCTATTCAATTAGTTGTACTGAAATTAACAGATGAGAAATTGAGTTTCAGTTAAGTAACTTCCCCGAGGTCCACATTTTGTAAGTGATAGATTTCAACCCGAGCCCTGTTGTTCAAATGTAAGGAGTCATTTATTTAATTGGGATGAACTTATCTTTAATGAGGATGGACATTATGGCACAAGTTTATTGGTCAATTATGTTTCTTCTCTTTTTCTGTTACTTCTTTGTGCTCCGTGCCCATTCTTCTATGGAGTATTAATATTTTTCTTAGTGGTTGTTGAAAGTCCTGTATACCATTTTAGAGATGTTAACATTCTATTAAATATGCTAAAAATAATTCTTGTTTGCAATTTATTTATTTTTGGCTACTTTTTGGTGACTACAGGTTCTAAAGTTACTTTTAGTTAAATCTAAATCTAAACTTATGACCTCTGCTTTGAATGTAAACCTAGAGGGTCCTATTCTCACTCATTTACAGGGAATCATCAACGTTAAATACTAACGCATTGCTGCAGGGTGTTTTTACACCTAAATCTTTGATTCAACTAAAATGTACTTGTGAGTGGTAAGGGAGCAATTCAACACTTTTCTTTATCATAGTGTGAGTCAATTCCCGTAAGAGAATTTATTGAATATTCAATTATTTCCTCACTTGAGTGGATGTCTTTACCATACGGTAATATATTGCATCTACATGTGATTCTCTTTATGGATAATCTACCTGGTTCAACAAATTTTATTATTATTGTTCCAGTCCTGCAGTTGTTTCATTACTGTAGCTTTAACATTTTTTTACATTCTGGTGGGGTTAATTTTCTTTTCCTACATTTTTTTAAAAGAATTTTATTTCCATTTTGTTGTGAATCAATTCTCTCCTTTCTTACTGCTAAATTGTTGGATTTCTCCACCAGCAAGCCTTTCAAAGTGCACAGGTGCTTGACCTTGCCTGCTACATGATGTCCTGGGAGCGTATTAATGTAAGGGTCATTCATTCCAGCAGCAGTTTATGGCGATCTCTCTGGCCAAAAGAAAATCACCTGATTTTCTACATTTTAAATTTGTCTGATGTAAGCTCTGATGGCAGAAAAGGAATTACCTGAGAGTGACAAAACAGTGAACCAATGGGAGATTTTCAGCAGCATTTTTTATGAACATTTTAAACACATATCTAAACACGTTTAAGAAATACTGGGTTATCAAATAAAATACAGGATGCCCAGTTAAATGTGAATTTCAAATAGACAACAAATAATCCCTTACTTAAAAAAAAAAACAAAAACTAAATCTGGCAAGTCTGTAGGGTACAGTTTGACTCAAGAGCAAGAGAAATCCTCTAATACTTTGATTTGTACCTCCCTTCATGCCCCAAACACATACCTTCTTTTACCTTAGAGAAGAGTCAAATGTAGACCAACATAATTAATTATAATTTATTTTAAGAAGCAAATTAAAAGGTTATTCCATGAGTTGTTCCCGTTTGCCTCAAAAATTACTACAGATATGGTAAAGAAGGAGATTAGAGCTATAATGCTGGTTCCTCTCCTGTCAAACCAGCTACTGAAACAGAATCTAAGGGATATTAGAACATAAGCAAGCATGTTCTACTTATCCATAGTCCTGCTATGCTAGATGTCTGCCTCCATCTGCTTACACATTTCTAAGCTGTCAGGGCTCCAGGCTTCTGTCCTGAGGAGAGGGCTGCTCCCAGCCTGCAGGAGAGGAAGGGGGTGGATCAGAGGTCAGGGCTCCTCCCCAGGCCTGCCCCAGCTCCCACCCCTGCTGTGTAAATAGCTTCCTGGCCTCGTGAGACAGATCCTCAGCTTATCCCTGCCGGTGACACCAGATAGGAAGACCAGCTCTACCTGGAGTTTTTTTCTCCAGGGCTGATTTCTTCTGAGATAGGACTTGAGTTTTCAGTGGAAATCTCTCATCATCTGGTCCTCTTTCCTTCTAAGGCCCAAGAGAGGAAGGCATGCTGTGGGCTCCGGCCCTCCTTTTAGCTTTCCTGGTTCTTGGTAAGTGGGTTGCAGAGATGCTCATGGGACTTTTTTTTAATGGGAGGCTCCAATCAGGAATTATTATTATCTCTTCCTTATTACTTTTTGGTGTTCCCTTTGCAGCCAGTCAGATAGCTTCCAACGTAGAATGGAGAGAGAGACCTGTCACCAAGCTGGCTGGGGCAACTGCCATAATCCCTTGTGATATAGTGAAAGAACACATCAACTACATCCACTGGTACCGACACCAAGACGGGAAGGCTCCCAAACGTATTCTGTACTATTCATTTTCCTCCTCAATGGTTTCAGTAGACTCGGGAATCAGTCAAAGGAAATATCAGGCCTATACAGGCCTGCAAATTTGTAGTCCTAAATCTGGAGGAAAGTGATTCTGGTGTGTACTATTGTGCAGTCTGGGAGAGGCACTGTGGTTCAGACTTCCCCTATCCTAAGCTAAAAACTTTGTGGCTGCCAAGAGCACCCTGTGTACCACAGGACAGAAAAGCTCATGTCTCCTCACTTCCTGGCCTGGCTGCTTTACTCTGAACAGGGGAAAACACTGAGCTCAAAACCTAACCTCCGCCTTTCCATCCCACCCCATTGTCAGAAGCTTCAGCCCACACCCTGCAGACCAAGCTAAGCTCTCAGGCCTTCCTGGAGCAGCTGGCTGAGGGCTTAGTTCTTTCAGCTCTTCCGGGGGCTGTTCAGTCTGCTTCCTAGACTAGACAAGGTCACCTGGGGCTGATCTGACAAGAGAGGGATTTTGGAGAGTGTTTTGGAAGGCTGATTGTGCTGAATCATTTATCCAGTCATTACCTAAAGATTATTACTGGGAATGTGCTTATTCATTACTTAGGAGTGTTAGAAATGGTGGCATGAAGACCTTGTATTTCATGAAAACTCAAGCTGGTGTCTTTCAGAAAAACTGGTTCAGTTTTACCCAAACTGATTTGCTTATTCAATGCAATCTCAATAAAAATACCCATAGTCTTTTTTGAAGATAGAAAGCCAATTATCAAATATTTGGAAGAGTAAAAAGCCCTCAATTGCTGAAAAAAGCCTTAAAAAAGAAGCACAGATTTGCAAGACTCTCACTTCCTGACTACAAAGCATATTACTTGGTACAGGGGTAAAACAGCATGATATTGGCAAACAGTCAGACAAATTGACCAATGGAACCAAATGAAGAACTCAGAAAGAGACCCTCCCATCTACAGGCAAGTGATTTTTGACAAAGTTACCAAACCCTCCCAGCTGGGCCAAAACAGTCTATTCAACAAATTGCGCTGGGAGAATTGGATAGCCATATCCAAAAGAAAGAATGAGAACACATGTCTCACACCTTTTATAAAAATTAACTCAAAATGGATCAAGGACCAAAACATAAAAGCAACAACCATAAAACACCTCAAAGAAAAATATAGGGAAAATCTTCAAGATCCTGTGATATATGGTAATTTCTTAAACCTTACACCCAAAGCACAAGCAATAAAAGAAAAAATAGATAAATGGGACCTCCTCAAACTTAAATACTTTTGCACCTCAAAATATTTCATCAAAAGTGTGAAAAGTGAACCGACTTAATGGGAGAAAATATTTCACTATGACATAACTGAGAACGGTTTAATATCCATTAAACAATGGATATTAAACAATTGTCCAAAGAAGAAATACAAAAATACAAATAACAAAAAAACACATGAAAAATTGTTCAACATCACTAGCAATTAGGGAAGTGCAAGTCAAATCTACAATGAGATATCATTTCACTCCTATATTACTGGCCACTACTAAAAAGTCATAAACCTGGAAATGTTGAAGAGGATATGGAGAGATAAGAATGCTTATTTACTGTGCTTGTTATGTGGTAAGGCATAGCCACTGTGGAGGACTGTTTGACAGTTCTTAAGAAAGTTGAATATAGACTTTTGCCACATCACCTGGCAATATAATTACTAGGTCTATAACCAGAACTGAGAGCATCGACTTGAATAGATATCCACATACCAATGTTCATTGTGGTTTTATTTGCAATTGCCAAAAGTTGGAAACAACCTGGGGGTCCATCAACTGCTGAATCGATAAAAAAAAATTGTGGTGTATATATACAGTGGAACATTATGCAGCGGCAAAAAAAATGAAATTGTGGAGCATATGACAACTTAGATGAACCTGGAGGACATTATGTTGAATGAAGCAAGCCAGACACAAAGGGACAAATACTGTATGAGTGTGCTATCATGACCTAAATATATTATGTAAATTCATGGAGTTAATAAGTAGATTATTCATCACAGGAAAATAGAATGAGTTAGAGAATGGAAAGCTGAGGGTTAATCTGTGCAGAATTGGTAAAATGGTTGTTTGTAAATCTTTGGAAATGAATAGAAATGATGAAAACACATCATAGTGTGTGTAACTAGCAGATATTTTATAGGGATATGACAGTGGTTGAAAGTGTAAGTCTAGGTTCATGTATATTCCCAGAAGGAAAGCTAACAATGTAACATGGAACTGTATAACATAGTGAAACTTTATGTGAAACATGAATGTGGGTGGTCTTGTTGTAGAAGTCAAGAAGTTCAATTATTTGTGTATAGTAAGGTCAGGACTCAGGAATAATTTTTGAGAAGGAAAAATGATTTATTTATGACTGGCCAGGCTCGGAGCTTCTCATTCCAAAATTGGAGCTTCTCATTCCAAAATCCAAGCTACAAACAAGATTTCTGAGTTCCTTTTATACAGAGGAAGGGCCAAATGGTTCTTTGTTTGAGTGCTCAATAGGCTTGTATTAGCATATATCTTCCACATCCTAGGTGAAGCTTGTAGCAAGGACTTCATACATTCTAGATAAGCTTTTAGCACATTTGGTTTGCATTTTCCATGAATGTTTATAGAGTTTGCATTGCTAAACTGTTTCCCAGGACTGGAGTCGTTGCCATGGATGCCAACAGCAGGGCTATAGCCTCTCACTGTCCCACACCCACAAGTCAGGTCACAGACAGCTTAGGTTATCTACAAAGAGATGAACAGCCACCCACCCATAGTCCACATCAGTATTACACAT
Organism: Dasypus novemcinctus; assembly: GCF_030445035.2. Taxonomy (NCBI): domain Eukaryota; kingdom Metazoa; phylum Chordata; class Mammalia; order Cingulata; family Dasypodidae; genus Dasypus; species Dasypus novemcinctus. The sequence continues at coordinate 20,581,017 of NC_080677.1, forward strand.
ATAAGATTTTTTTAATAAAATATAAACACAAATGAATTAAAGAGATGGAAATAATATAGCAGCCATTTAGGGCAGGGGAACAATAGAGAGATTGAGAGGTGATGAGCTTTTAAAGTTTTCTTTGTTTTTTATTTATTATTATTATTAGAATAATGAAAATGCTCTAAAAATAATTGAAGTGATGAGTGCACAACTATGTGATTATTCTGAATACCACTGAGTGTACACTTTGGATGGATTTAGACTTTATTAATATGTATAAATAAAATTGATATTTTTTTTAAAACTGGTATTACGTCTCCCTGACAACCAACCCAGGGACTGTTGGAATGATTGGAAATGTATAAAAAAGTGAAAGCAAAGAAATACCGATCATTGTCATGTAGAAATATCTTCTTTTGAGGAAATCTATCTCAGCCCTGTAAGATATAAATCTTCTTGTAGAAGAAAATAAGGCTCACCCAATTGTGGAGAAGAAAAGAATTTATTCTCAATCTTGCAAGAAGGGGCGCACAACCAGAAAACATGGCTGGCGCCCCAAACAAAGAAAAATGACACAATTTATACCGCTAAGCCTAGCATGCAAGCCCTTCCTCTGTTTCTTCATAGATTGGCTACTTCAGAAGTTACAACCTATCCCAGAAGATCTAACTTTCCCACACAAAAGTTTGTAATTAACCGCTTCCCCCATCACATTCCAACCTTTTTAGTTTTTACCTGCTCCCCTTTGCCAAATAAGGAATGGAATTTAGTGATGAATTGGTATTGACTTAGCTCTTTCTTGGGCATCTTTCTTACTGCCTATAGGACTGGCTTAAACTGGTTTCCTTTGTTCCTGCTTAATCCGGGAGTGGGAGACTGAGGCAGTAAGCTGCCAGGTTACGTTAATTGATATTTTCTTCCTTTATGTGAGAACTAAACTAATCTTCAATTCTTACAGCCCTCAGCCAAAGATATTTGTTTAAAACAAGTAAAATGTCTTGCCATACTTATCCTCCAACATAGGCACTCCAAGTCAAAACTGGACTGAACCTGTTAGAGTATTACTTTTGTCAATAATTAAAACTGAAAACTTGGGTGAAGGATCAGATAATGGATAGTATGTATTTGAATTGAAAAGCCATTTTGAATTGAAATAATATGCACTTGAATTGAAAAGAAAGAGGTGTGACTGCCATAGGTGCGGCAACCTGCGCAGGTGAACTGAGAACCTGAGGGAAGGCGACGGGAGCTGAAGAAAGACACATGGAGACAAAGACAAAATTAGAGGGGGCCAGGTGGACCAGGGCCAGCTGATGACAAAGTCAAGGCCCTGAGCTGGCACCACAAGCTTTATTTAAAGCAGTTAACTAGGTCATTGTTCTCAGAGCAGGGACTATCAGGCATGAAGTTCTTTGAGAAGAGTTGTTGCTGCCTCCCTTCACCCCTCCTCCTAGCCTTTGTTATCTCCCTTTTCCAGCCGTTGCTATCCTTCCCGCCAGTCCCGTCCACTTAGCCAACTCATAATCTGCCCCCTTTCTTAATCACCGCCTACTTCATAGCTGCCTGCACAGTTCCGCCTATCCACTACCGCCCCGTAGTTTACCCGCCCCAATTCCTACCCCTCCCTTGACCCGACCTTATATAATCAAGTGTGTTTCCGCAATAAAGTAGACTAGCTCATTCTCACAGGCTGTCTCCGTAGTTTTTACCGCGCGTCCCCCACGCCTGGAGAACCTAGGCCTACGCGCTGGCCTAGGGGCTCACTGCCGAGCCGTGGAAGCCCGCCCGGTCCTCGTAGGTTGCTAACTTAGAATAGCAGCCCACAGCAGGGGTTGCTAACTTAGAATAGCAGCCCATAGCAGGGGTTGCTAACTTAGAATAGCAGCTCACAGCTGGGGGCCCACCCGGGATCCTTTCCTTCCACCGCCCTCCGGCCCCTCTCTGCTGCTGCTGCTGCTGTCTACTGGCGACCATTTCAGCTCTCCAGGTAGGGACCCCATCGCCGTCTTTTCTTCTCCCACTATGGGCACCTCTCTCTCCTCACACCATACCCCTCAGGTTCGGCTTTTAGCCGCCCTGCTTGATACCAATGGAGTCCGCGTTTCCCTGAAACAGCTCCAAAAATACTGGGACCTGCTACTCCCTTTTAATCCGTGGCTTGCCACCTGCCAGCTCTGGAGCCCAGATACATACTCTCGACTCATAGATCGAGTCACCTCCACCATAGAGCATGAAAAGCGGTCTTTTCCGCACGGCCTGCTGCCTGCTCTAGTAGCCATACGCGCCTGTCTCCTTGGTGCACCGTCAGAAGCCATCCGAGACAAATCAGTTAAGCAACCCAATGACTATGAGCCCGATGATCCTGGCGACCCAAATTCTCTGTCTGACCAGCTCGCCGCCGCTCTCGAGCGCGAACCTCCCCGCCCGTGCTCCCCACGGCCCGCAGAAGCCGCTTCAGTAGCTCCTCAAAATAGCGGACTTTCTCCTTCTTCTTCCACCTCTGCCCAAAATGGCGCACTTCCGGCTTCTTCTTCACCTATGTCCGAGCCCGCCGGCGGGAACAAAGACGCTTCCTCTCACCTTTACCCGCCCCTCCCTGTCTCGTCATCTTCCGGCCCTGCCCCGGACATAATGTCGCCGCCATCTTGGCCGGCACCCGGAAATGACGTGACTTCGCCGCCATCTTGGCCGGCCCCCGGAAATGACGTGACTTCGCCGCCATCTTGGCCGGCGCCCAAAAATGACGTAACTACATCGCCATCTTGGCAGGCGCCTAAAAGTGACGTCGCCGCTCCGCCATCTTGTCCAGCGCCCAAAAATATCCCGCCGCCAGTTTGTTGCCGCCTTGACGCTGCTAAGCCATCATTCTCTCATCTGTTTCCCGCTACCGTTCATCCCTCGCCACCACCGTATGGCAGCAGCTCCCCACCTGCTTCTAGCGAAGCACATTCTCCCGCCCCCCAGCTATACCCGCTCAACCCGCTGCCCACGCAGCAACGCCCTCAGACTTGGCTTCCCTTCACAGCCGAAGAAGTTAAAACTCTTCGCAAAGCTGTCAAAGAAGACGGCATAAGTAGCCCATATGTCCAACAATTAATAGAAGAGTTAGGGGTTCAACTTGCTCTTCCTTATGACTGGATTTCTCTAGCCCGTTCCATCCTTCCGCCAGGCCAGTTCCTTGAATGGCGTGCTTACTATCAAGTAGCTGTTGATAAGCAAGTGGAAGAAAATGTCCAGGCGGGTATCCAAGATCCAGCTGACGCCTACACGGGAATTAACAACTATGCTGACCCTCGTTCTTATATAAACATAGATCCAGGGTTTTGGCACCGAGTAAAAGCTCTTGTCCAGCGATCGTTCTCTTTAGTTTCTACCAAGCAGTCCACCAAATTTACGCAAATGCTTCAAGACTCGCAAGAAACCTTTCCAGCATTTGTCGCACGCGTTTTAGAAGCATGCCAGCGGAAAATTACTAACGAAGATGCTCAGTTTGTGTTAGCAAAAGAACTCATTCTCGATGGGTGCCTTGCACCCTTCCGGGCCGTTATTCTTCCTATCCGTGATAAGCCAATACATGAATGGGTATTGGCTTGTCGAGATATTGACCCACAGACTAAAGCACTTACTGCTGCCTTCGCTTCCGCCATGGCTGTGTCATCTGCCTCCACTTCTGCCTGCTTTCGATGCGGTCAGCCCGGTCATTTTGTCCGCGAGTGCCCTCAACAGGCAGCTCCCCGCCCTGCCGTAGCACTGCACAGACCAAGAGGCCCCCCCACACCATGCCCGCGCTGTGGCAAGGGGTATCACTGGGCCCGCGATTGCCGCTCATCACAACATATCTCCCAGCCTTTAAACTTCCAGCGGGGCAGGCCTCAGCCCCTCCCCCAAGAGGCCCTCCAGAGAGCTCCAAAACCTTAATGTGGACAATGCCTATCAAACGTCACCAAAAACCTTCCTTAGAGCTTAAAATAAACGGACAATGGCTTGAAGGGCTCTTAGACTCTGGTGCTGAAATCTCTTGTATTCCCTTTGAAATCGCCGCCTTCAATCATTGGCCCCTCGAAACCGGCCCTCAAGTCATCGGCGCCACGGGAGCTGCTACCTCCTGGAAAACCTCCCAGCCTCTGCATTGGAGCGACCGAGAAGGTCACGAAGGCCAGATTCGTCCACTCGTCCTTTCTTCAGTCCAAACCATCCTGTGGGGAAGAGATGTACTCAGCCAGCTAAAAGCTCGAATCACCACAGAAGCCTTCATAGCTGCGCCGCCCCCCCCCCTTATAGGGGCCACTGCTCCCATCTCAAGACCTGACCCTATCCCTCTGGAATGGGACACAGAGGAGCCCATCTGGGTCGAGCAGTGGCCCTTGCCAACTCATAAACTGCAAGCTCTCTCTGCCCTCGTCGAAGAACAGCTACAAGCAGGGCATATTGAGCCGTCTACCAGTCCCTACAATTCTCCAGTCTTCGTCATCAATAAAAAGAACACGAGCAAATTCCGCCTCCTTCATGACCTTTGAGAAATTAACAAACATATTAAGCCAATGGGATCACCTCAGCCTGGTTGCCCGCATCCCACTGCAGTCCCTTAGCATTTTTATGCAGCCACCATTGACATCAAAGATTGCTTTTTCTCCATTCCTCTTCACCCGCGAGACTGTCCACGATTTGTGTTTACAGTCCCGCGTACCAACAATCAAGGAGCAGCACTCCGATTCCAATGGCGAGTACTACCACAAGGCATGCGGAACAGTCCAACTATATGTCAGCTCTATGTCAATCATGCCATTGAGCCGCTACGCTCTAAGTTCCATCCAGAGCACACATACATCATCCACTATATGGATGACCTCCTTTTAGCAGCAAGTTCTAACACACTTCTCAATGATTTACTCTCTGCAGTTACGACAAACCTTTCAAGTCTTGGATTAATAGTGCAACCTGACAAAGTCAACCCCCAGCCACCTTTCCAGTTCTTAAGCTTTCATTTTCATCAATATATTCGGCCCACCAGCCCGCAAATCCATGTTTCTGATCACATGACGCTGACTGAGCTCCAACGGCTTTGCAGACAAATCAATTGGCTTCGATCAGCACTCCCCATCACAACAGCGCAAATGCCACCCCTTTTCGAGCTCCTGCAGACTAAGTGCAGTCCATCCGCTGCAGTCGTTCGCCCCATCACCATCACCCCAGCTGCCAAAGAAGCCATCCAACAAGTAAATGCTGCACTCCAGCAATGCCGCCTAGAGCGATTCTCTCCCGATCTCCCAATCCTTGCCTTAGTTTTGCCAACACCAGTCACCCCAACGGGTCTCCTATGGCAAAATGGTCCTCTTCTTTTTCTACACACGTCAAAAAGTAAACTCCCAAAAATCTGCCCATTTACAAGGGCTTGGATCACATTAGCCACTGACTTAGTACTTCTCTCCATACAAACGTACGGCGTCCCGCCACACACCATCGTTTGGCCCTTTGATGCAAAAGAAGTTACCTCTCTCATCATGAATAATGCCCAAATGCAAAGCCTAATAGAATTCTTTCGTGGCTCCTTTGACAATCACTATCCGCATCATCCACTACTACAAGGGGTATCTCAATTAGCATTTTCCAACCCGTTCCATCCGCTGCCCGCAAGAAAGCCAATTCCTTTTGCCATCACTGCTTTCACCGATGCTTCAAAAAAGGCATTCGCTGCTGTCATATATACGCCAAGAGAACCTAAGCCACGACAATTAGTGTTTGCTAATGACTTTTCTGTCCAAACAGGTGAACTTTTAGCTGTCGCCGCAGTCCTCAATCTCTACCCGGACCAGCCTCTTAACATCTTCACAGACAGCTTATACACTTTACAAGTGTGTCGCAGCCTCCCGCTTGCTACCTTCCTACCCAGTGACTTAACTATTGACCAAGCACTCGCTTTTGTACATCGACTGCTTGAAGAAAGGCAACAACCCTGGTTCATTGCTCATATCAGAAGTCACTCTGGCCTGCCAGGACCGCTAGCTCAAGGAAATGCCCTCGCCGACGCTTTAGCATCCGGCCGCCATGTATGCCCAGTTGCCATTCAAGAAAACCTCACTGACAAAACAAGACTGGGAAACTTTGTCAACCAAGCTAAGCTCCTACACTCTCAGTTCCACTTCTCAGCATGATCCATTCAAAAGCTCTTCCCAGACCTCCCCATTGAAACATGTAAACATCTTGTGCGTTCCTGCCAAACATGTGCACCTTTGCTGCCTCTTGGACCCTTGCAGCCTCGCGGAGCTAATCCCCGCGGCCTACGGCCTAACTCCCGCTGGCAACTTGACGTCACACACGTTAGCGCCTTTGGACGCCTTAAGTATCTTCATGTTGCAGTTGATACTTTCTCGCACCTGTGCTACGCCGTGCCCCTCACAGGAGAGAGCGCTAAACATTGCATCAAAGCACTCCGACAAGCCATTCTATTCATGGGAATTCCCTGGGATCTCAAAACCGACAATGGACCAGCCTATCGCAGTGCTACCTTTGCCAGCTTCGTACAAATGTACCACATCACACACCATTTTGGCATCCCCTACAATCCACAAGGGCAAGGAATTGTTGAGCGCACTCACCAACAGCTCAAGCTACTCATTCAAAAAGAAAGAGCTTCCTCCCCCCATAAAGCCCCTGCTGACGTCATCACTGCCTGCCTTATTCATCACAATCTCCTGACCTTCGATGACAAGGGACTTTCCCCAACCCACAAACATTGGGGACCCATGTGGCAACCCTCGCAAGTCCCTCTTGTTCACTGGAAAGACCCTGCCACAAATCTTTGGCAGGACCCAGCTCCCTTGCTAGCACAGGGGAGAGGTTTTGCTTGTATCTTCCCAGACTCTGAGCCACAACCACTCTGGGTTCCTGGGCGCTATATCAGGCCTGCCACCGACCCCAAGGTTCCCCTTAATGATAAGTACCCTATGCCCTCCGTGAGAGACAACATTGACAGCGGAGGCCCAGATGTCGCCCCATTCGCTCAAATTCGGCACCAACCAGCCCCTCCCTGAAATGCTTATATTTAAATAAGTGCTCTCTCCGAGTTTCTTTCTGCTGATTGCCCCTCCTCTATGAGGGCTCTCTTCTCCTTCTTTTGTCATTACAGATCTCTCAAAGGACCCAACTCTGCATACTCCACAAGAAAAGCCTTTGCTACCTCCGCAACCCGCCGTTGACAAGTGCCTGACCTTCACCAAAACGTGCTTTATAGTTCATCAGAAAAGAACTCTCAGTGCAGATGCTCCTCAAGCTCCCCTCGCACCCACTCTTACTCTGCTTCTTTCTTGTAATTTTCATTTTCTTAACAATCTTCTCAGCTGTTTGCCTCGCAGCTACAGCCCCAACAGATTGGAACCTCCGTCAACGCCTCCTCCTCGCTGTCGCCTTTCTACTTTTAATTGGCATTTTCACCTCTCTCGTCGTCCTTCTCCCATGACCACTATACGCCCCCAGGTAAATTCACCCGAGTCTACCTCTCCGACACCGTCGTCCATGGGAACCACACCAGCTCTTTCTCGCCGCGAACGACGTCGACAACGTTTCTTTGCCCGCCGCCTAAGCCGTCTTTCCCTTGAAGATGATGACCCCATCGAACGCCAAGTTCTCCAACTCCTCCGACGAGCCCGCTCTGTTCATACCCCCGCCTCCTGTTCCCCTACCCTCCCCTACCTCATCCATCTCCTCATTCTCATGTTGTCTCTAGCCTCCTCTGCCCAAAGCTCCTCCTCCCATCAGCCATTCAACTGGACCCTGCAGACATTTCCAGAAAAACGTGTTCTCGCTTATAATGTTACTAGTGTCGCTCCCTCCTTTTTCACGCATGTCTGCCCTCTTGCTGAAATTTCCTTCCGTCCCGAATGCCAAGTGAGTAACATCAAAAAAGCAAAAGTAGGCTTCCACCATTCCTCATCCTGTCGAGGCGGGAATACAGCATGCCTGCTTTCTCGAAACAATCGTCTCCTTGGCCCTCAATTTAACCCTGTGTCTGGTTTTTACATCTGTCCTGCTAGTGCTCGAGGTTGTCATGACCCATCACACTTCTACTGTCCCTCTTGGGGATGTGTGACCATGGCCCATGGATGGTCCGGCGCCCCCAACAGAGACCCGTATCTCTCTCTCCAAGTAGCCAACAATTCCCGTTGGGACTTCATTTCGCTGACAGTAAAAAACCCAAACGACGATACATGGCTGGCCGCTCGCCCCTATGGACTCCGGTTGTATATGAGCAACTATGATCGTGGCGCTTTGTTTGAAATCCAAAAGCGTGTTGTCTCCGCCCCACCCTCTGCTATTGGTCCCAACCACATCCTTAACCCTCCTCCCTCACCCACTGTTCACCTTCTTCCGTCCTCATCTACTCCCCTCAAAATCTCTTCCACCTCGGCCGCTGTCGTCCCTTCTACAAGCCCCACTACCCCCCCGCTTCAGGTATACAACCACATCCTCTCATCCCCTCTAGTCCCTACTTCAAACTCCTAAACGCCTCCTATTCCTCTCTCAATGCCTCCCACCCCAACCTCACTCACTCTTGCTGGTTGTGTCTTTCCCCCAGCCTCCCCCTCTATGATCCACTTGCTATCCCTTCACCACTCTTTACTTCCTCCACCGACGATTCCCCCTCTTCCTGCAATTGGAATCAGTCTACTCATGTCCCACTCACTTTTACGCACATCTCTTCCCAAGGTTTATGCATTCACCCCCGTTCTTCCCACACTCCTAGCCTTACTGCCTGTGCCAACTATGCCTCCCCAAACATCTCTGCCAAATACTTAGTTCCTCTAAACACCACCCAATGGCTCTGCTCTTCCACCGGACTTACCCCATGCTTATCTGTTGCCACACTTAACAAGACCAAAGAAACGTGTGCTCTCATCCTCCTCACGCCTCGAGTCGTCTATCACACTCCTCTACATTTCTTTGAAGCCTTTGATCACACTCAAGAAGCTATTTACCTCCACAAACGCGAACCTATTACTGCTGTACTCACTGTCACTTCCCTCCTAGCTACAGCTGGAGCTGCCACTGGTGTTGCAGCCCTAGCCACACAAGCCTCCGCCCTCCAAAATCTCAGACAAGCAGTAGACTCTGATATCATCTACCTCCGAGATGCAGTCAAATATCTTAGAGACTCCCTCAATTCCCTTTCAGAAGTTGTCCTGCAAAACCGCCGAGGCCTTGACCTCCTCCTCCTCAAAGAAGGAGGCCTATGTGCAGCTCTGGGAGAAGAATGCTGCGTCTATGCCAACTATACCGGTTTAGTAGACTCCAGCTTAAAAGAACTTGAAAAAGGTCTCAACCAACGCCGACTTGAATGAGCCCAAACTGCTGGTTCCTGGGGCTTTCTGCAGCCCCTCCTCCCCTATCTCCTCCTGTTACTAACCCCAGTTCTGCTCATCATCCTAGGTCTCACCGTTGGTCCTTGGGCCATTCGACGTATCATCCGCCTTGCCAAAGATCATGCTGACAGTGTATTTTCCTCATTTGTTCAAATCCATTACCAACGTCTTGCTACCTCTGATTCCATTCCTCAATCTCGACCACGTCCTCACCCCCCTTCCCACTGTACATCCCGCCTGTGAAGCTGCTTGCTGTGAAGCTCTCTGACTTTAGCCGTCGGTACGGGTTCGCTTCCCTCGGCGTAAAGGGCTTGGGTGCACCCTCCGCCCCCCTTTATTGCTATACGTCTGAGAATTCTTCGCAGTTAAGCTAGCCACAGCGCTATCCACCCCAAAAAAGCGTGCGCAACATCATGTTAGATATTTCGTCTAGCACCGGCACGCACCAACCCTAAGGGCTATGCATACATTCTGGCCAAATGATATGTCATTTGCCCATCGCCAGTCAATCCTGCCCCCTTTTTCTCTCACCCTCCACAGCCCATCCCTCTACTCTCTCACACCCTTTTTTTATAAAACAAAAGGAGCAATTGTTGCTGCCTCCCTTCACCCCTCCTCCTAGCCTTTGTTATCTCCCTTTTCCAGCCGTTGCTATCCTTCCCGCCAGTCCCGTCCACTTAGCCAACTCATAATCTGCCCCCTTTCTTAATCACCGCCTACTTCATAGCTGCCTGCACAGTTCCGCCTATCCACTACCACCCCGTAGTTTACCCGCCCCAATTCCTACCCCTCCCTTGACCCGACCTTATATAATCAAGTGTGTTTCCGCAATAAAGTAGACTAGCTCATTCTCACAGGCTGTCTCCATGGTTTTTACTGCGCGTCCCCCACGCCTGGAGAACCTAGGCCTACGCGCTGGCCTAGGGGCTCACCGCCGAGCCGTGGAAGCCCGCCCGGTCCTCGTAGGTTGCTAACTTAGAATAGCAGCCCACAGCAGGGGTTGCTAACTTAGAATAGCAGCCCACAGCAGGGGTTGCTAACTTAGAATAGCAGCCCACAGCAGGGGTTGCTAACTTAGAATAGCAGCTCACAAAGAGTTTTCTTAGAGTTTCTTCGTATCAGGACATCAGCTCCTTTCTGCTTACTTGCAAGTACAGACATGGCTGACCACACCCTCGCTTCTGCGCACATTGATCCTCCCTAGCAATGTGGCTTGAGCCCCGACATTACTTCAGGCACCCCTACAGGTCCCCCTTTTCTTTTTGTCTGGACATCAGCTGTGCCTATCTTAGTTTGGTTTCTTCTGAAATGCATACCTGTCATTGACTGCCAGCTGGCTACAGACTACTGTGCATGGGGAGCCACGGGAGTGATCAGAGGCCACGCTGAGCCTTTTGTGCGAGTTTAAGGTGTGTGGTTTCAGTCTGCAAATGTTGGAGCGCTTGGCGAGTTTGGCTGCAAAATAGGGAAAACATGCACCACAACACAAGAATACAGACAATAGGCCTGCTAAATACCAAAAGCTATACTGCAACAGGTTCCAAGGATTGAAACCATGTAAAGTATGTAGGAGGTTCTTGGCCAATTGTTTGGGGTCCCTAACTGCCAGATGAGCAGTGTGGAGAGCTAAGATCTCATGGTGCAAATGTTTTCGATTCATACTAATTTCTCCATGATTCCATACCCCTTGTAGCTGCAGTTTCACTGCCGTCCAATTCCAGGAAGTTTCACTCAATTGAACAGAGGTTATGCAAACAAATGTGTACTGTGGATGGCATTGTACCTGCGGTACTGCAATGCCTCCAACTGAACTTCTAAAGAAAGGATCGTTTCTTCCAATGCGTTTAATTTTGCTTCCAATTTTTGGTCAATATGTTCCTGATTTTCTCATGCTAGCAAAGTGTTTCTAGCCAAATCCTTTACAAAATGAGCTGTCTGAATGCTATTTGCTAAGGCCACACTGGTGGCTACAGAGGAGGCTGTAAGGGTAATGAGGACAAAAATGCTGGCAATGATCAGGCCGAGGGCTCTATGACATCGTGACTCTAGTGTGTCCTGCATAAGCTGCAATGTTCATTCCCCAGGGTCATCATACCAGGGCTCATCTAGGGTCACTGGGAGGATGACAAAGCTAGGTTTTCGGATGATGAGTAGATCATCATCCCACTTAGCAGTGGTAATGCAGTTGGTAAGGTTACAGAGGGGGCATTCTACCACATAGTAAGAACCCTGAAGGGAAATGGCCCACTAAAACTGCATACGGGCTGGGGACACAGGCCTTCAATCCATATAGAAACTGGAGACCACGGTCTGCAGTCCCAGTGCCTGAGAAATTGATGATGGGTTGCAGCAACCAACTGCCACAGCTTATCCTGCAAAATAAACTTTGGAGAAGTGATGACATTAGCAACAAAACCTCCTGCAAATGTGTAATAAAAATTCAGATGCTGGGGTCCACACAGTGGGCCCTGGTATATAAAGTACCCAAGCCTCCTGAGATGTTATGAGCACAGGCTGGGACTTAAGCACAGGAGACCCAAGGAGGAAAGCCCCTAAACTCTAAATTAGTGCTTTTAGCACAGAGTGGCAATGGGGGCTGATGGTGCATGGCCACTGGAGTATCATTAGTGAATCCCCATTTGCTTACAATTTGGATGTATTTATAGAGATCCCGTGGGCCAGCGATATTGGCTACACAACTGCCTCCATAGGCTGTCTGATTTTTCTGCTGGGTACATAGACAAGCCACAGTTTCCCAGATAGAAAAACAAAGAGGCACTTCGGCAGTGAGGCTACTGTAGTTAAATGAGTTGACAACATGAGGTTTGATATGATCCCTCAAGGAGCCTCCTATCATGGCCGTGTGGTTGACAAACACAGGCACAGGCGGGTCATACCAAGTGACCGGGTACAATAGGGGAGGCCTGGGAAAAAACGCCCAATAGGAATAAGATGCTTGCATGCAGGTTAACTGCAGCAACCACAACACCCCACCTCCTTACTCAGCATCCTGCTGGCCCCTTTCCTGGTTTCCTGAAACTTCTCATTCAGCTCGGGGCAGGGTCGCCGGTGTTGTGGCTGGCCGGACTGCATGATCAGGAACCCATAGCAGCTGATCTGCTGTTTCAGGAAACACACAATAACCTGGGCCCTGTAATAACACAGGGTCAGGACCAGGCCACTGGCCCGTAAGGAGATCCTTCCACATAAGGAGCTCTTTTGCCTCCCGTGGGGTCCTAATGAAATGCCGTTCAGCCCCAGAGGTCCCTGAAGCATCACAATTTAAAAAATTAAGGGTATAAAGAGAAGCAGCTAATTGACGCTGTAGACTCTTTGCTGCCTCCTCATTTCCACCCCCTTTTTTTGTTTTAAGAGCTGCATTTTTAGGGTGTGATTGGTTCTCTCAACAATTACTTGTCTGGCTGAATTGTATGGAATGCTGTTTGAGTGGGAGATACCTTAAGTGGAAAAAATTTGTTGCAATGCACGGCTGCAGTAAGTGGGAGCGTTATCAGCTTTTACACAATGGGGCAAACCTGTAACTGCAAATGCTAGCAAAGGATGGTTTATAACGTCCTGTGTACTTTCTCCCGTTTGGCAGGTAGCATGGAGAAAATGGGAGTGAGTATCTGCAGTTACATGAACCCACCGAACATGGCCAAAAGGGGCAAAATAGGTGACATCCATTTCCCAGAGGTGATTGGGGCGCAGGCTGCGGGGATCAACGCCGACAGTGGGGACAGAACTGAAAGGAAGACAGTTAGTACATTGCTTTACAATCTGCCAGGCTTGTTCACGGCTTAGCTGAAATTAATTCTGCAAACTATTTGCATTTTGATGGAACATAGCTTGCAGGCATTGGGCTTGTGAAACTTTGTCAAAGGTGGGGCTACTAAACGGTCAGCTTGGGCATTTCCTTCCACTCGGGGTTCAGGTAAAGATGTATGTGCACATAGATGACCAAAATAACAGGGAAGAGACCATTGGTGAATAGGAGTTTGCAAACGAGAGAACAAAACAAAAAGCTCTTCAGACGGGATAGTTTTAAATGAGCAGTTTCAATTCTCAGGGCCACACTGGTCACATAGCAGCTGTCAGAATAAACATTAAGGGGCTCATGAGGAAAATATTGCAGAGGATCACAAAGTGCAAAGAGCTCCACTCACTGAGCAGAAGTGTAAGGCGTTTGCCGGGAGTGAGAGAATGTAGATGAAACTACAGCAGCCCTTCCCGAAATGGAACCATCTGTAAAGACAGTACGTGCAGGTGGTATCAGACAGGCAGAAATACGACTGGGAAACACAAAAGGGGTTAACAAGAGAAACTGTAATAGAGGGTGTTTGGGATAATGACTGTTAATTTCTCCTGGGAATTGCTCCAGTGCGCACTGCCGAAAGGGTGGAGAACACTAGCAATTGATCAAGCTGGGTTCTATTGAGAATGGAAGAACAATCCGTCCGGGTTCCCTGCAAAGTAATTGAATTCCACGAGCACGGCCCCTAACAACAAGGGTGGCAACCACTTCTCCACAGGGAAGCACACTTTTTTGCGGACTATGAGACAGGTGAATCCACTCCAGGATGCCTATTGATTGCCACAAACCACTTGGAGGGGAAAACGTAGTGGCGCAAATCAGTAATTCAACAGGCAAGGTAGTATTAACTTGTGTTAGTTGGGCATCTGCTAATTTTTGCTCCACGAAATGTAGAGCAGACTCAGCTTCAAGTGACAGTGTAACAGTTTTTGGAAATCATTTAAAGTAGTGAAATGAGACACACGAATAGTCGGCCTTTGTGGCCCTACTTGCTGCTTTTCCACTGGATGCTCTAAGTAAGCAAAAGGAAAGTCTTTTTGAACTTTTCCTGGAGCAATTTGCAGTCTGCACTGCGTATGCACCTGTTGGGTGTCACCAAAAAGTGAAAGCAACTGTTCTTCTGTTGCACAAGCCAATAAGATATCATCCATAGAGTGAATAATATAGGCAGAAGGGTATTTTTCTCACACTGGCATCAGTGCCTTAGCTACATAAGCTTGGCAGAGAGCAGGACTGTTGGCCATGCCTTGAGGCAGTACGGTCCAACAGAACAGGCGTAAAGGTTGAAAATTAAGAGCTCGGCAAAGAAAAGGCACAACAGGGGCGGTCGGCAGGGTGCAAGGGAATAGTGAAAAAGGCATCCTTTAGGTCTAGTACCAAAAAGTGATATTGTAGAAGCATAGCAGTTGGAGACGGGAATCCGGGTTGTAATGGACCCATAATCTGCACGGTTTTATTTACTGCACACAGATCTTTTAACAACCGCCAATTTCCTGATTTCTTTTTAATAATAAAAAATGGGAGTATTCCATGAACTAAAAGTTTCACAGAGATGGCCAACAGCTGTCTGTTCATTCACTAGCATTTCTGCAGCTACTAACTTCTCCTGTGTAAGGGGCCATTGATCCACCCAGACAGTTTCCTTGGATAGCCAAGCTATGGGTGCTGCAGTTGGCTGGGTTGAAGTATCAGTGACCACAGCTAAAAATGTGGGTCCCCTAACCCCCGTCGAGGAGGTTTGCACAGGTTCCAACAAAGCCTGCTGTTGTTTTCCCAGGCCCTTTTTGGGCAAAGGGGGTCAGTACCCACGGATTCCGAAAGGGACATGGTGAAAGGTGAAGTAGGACGCTAAGTACTGCAAGCAAGCCATTTTTAACTCTTTCAGCAATTTAAAAGGAATGGGGTCATGGGAGCACAAGACCTGACCGGGATTATTAGGGTCTGGGAGTTCTATCACATGTAACAATTGGAAACTTGCGACGTCTTCTCCAGCAAGACGCGCTGCGCACAGCCCTTGCTGCAGTGGGGATACCAAAGGAGCCTCTGCTTTATGCACTTTAGTGAAGGGAGAGCTACAGCTAGCAAGTTCTGATCCTGCACAGACAACTGAGACATCTGGTGTTGTAGTCCCCCTAATCCAGAGCCCAAGGGCATGGTAATTCTTCCCCCTCTTCCTTGGAGTGTCCATGGCAGCAGCCAGAGAGGACTCCTTTAAACCTTTAATAGAAAGTTAAAATGACAAACATCTATGTTCCAGAACAGTTTTTAAGAATCTAAAGGTGGAATAGCTTTAGAAAAAGTCTTGTAGACATAATATGATCATTAACTATTGGCTCTTACAAAAATTTACTGTTATTTATGAAATATGTAATCTTTAAAATATTTTACTGAGTAAAGAATTTATGAAATAGCTCTTAAGTAAATCGAAATCATTGCCAATTCCAAAGAAGGAACTAAGGCTTCTCTGTGGCTCCTCACTTTCAGACCAAGCAGCTAGCCTGGGACCACCAGCCCTAGGACAAGATCTGCAGTGTAAGCACACGGCCCACCAGAAACAGCCACCTCAGACCTGCTGAGCTGCAGCCAGCTCTGGTGGGTCCAGCCCAAGGAACCGCCCAACCCACCACTTCCTCTATACTCCGCAATTCAGGCCACACCCTCCTGTATTGACCTGGGGGTCCAGCCAGCAAGTCCCTGCTTTCCTGCCTTCTCCTTGATGATACAACCTGCCAGACAGGATGTCCCTGCTGGAAACACTGACGTTCTTCTCCCTCTGGGCTTGTGAGTTACTCCCTGATCCTTTCAGACTAGATGAGTGACCAAAAGAATCTTCAAGGTGTCCTTCCTATATTATGAGAAATTCCTCAGAAACTCTCTTCTTTTACTTACAGCTGGACTTGGGTTATTAAAATTGGAGCAGAGCCACATGTCTGTTTCTACAGCACTAAAGAAAAGTGCCAATATATATTGCCATGTATCAGGCACAAATTTTGATGGTGAAGTCATTCACTGGTACCGGCAGAAACCGAATCAGCCCATGGAACATCTGATGTACATTGGCTCGACAAAAACCCAGACTGTACGGAGGTTTGTGGCAAGGAAAGAGTCTACCTCTTCTACTGCAACCCTTACTATAAATTTCATAGAAGGAGAAGATGTGGCCGTTTACTACTGTGCCGTCTGGGACACACAGTATTAGAAATACCAAGACAACCCACGTAAATACCCCTCCTAGGGTCTGTGCCCACCCACATCCTCCTCAGCAGTGGCAACCACAGCCAGCCTCCCAGCTGGGCTTCCAGGCTCAGCCTCGCCTGCACTCTGCAGTGCTTCCGGAGCACTGGGTTATGCTCACAAGATACCCCCAAATGATGTCGGGATTGGAGCTCAGAAACTTTACTTGACAGTATTTCTTGATGTGCTAAAGTCCTGCCTAGGGACCCAGGAACCAACACATTGTCACTATCCATTGTATAACTATCCAGATTCTTTCAGTAAGTGGACAAGATTCAGGCTGAGGGAGGGAACATTGTGGGCCATTTTATCACATATGATGAAGAGACCTCCTCTGTCATTTAACTATAATGGGACCATTTTCCAGAAAAAAAAATTTTAAGTTTAGAGGATTGAAATGCTGTGATTGGACAAAAGCAGGCATTTTTACTTTCTGAATTGGTTTTGAGACCAAACTGAAAAAGGCTAAGGCACACAATTCTTACAGTGAACACTAGAGTATCTGGGGTGCATTTAGGAAGGAGAAAATGCACTTTGTGAGGGAGTCAAGAAGAAGAAGATGGTTTATCCACTCACATCAGGACTTTGCCAAAATGATGTCATTTGAATGGAGCACCGAGTCTTTGGGGCTGCTAGATGAACCCATCAGTTGTGCACAATCTCTGCTCCTGCCTATGAAAGGAGTGAGAATGGCCCTGGCAGAACAGCTCACAGCTTGGTGTATTTCTGAGCATTCTTTACTGACACTCTCAATTCTTTACATATATTAACTCCATCAGCATGCAAAGAACTTATGCAGTGTGTTTTGTTATCATCATCAAGCACCTTTGACTCATGAATACATGTCTCAGTCACTTGTCCAAGTCACATTGGCACATGGCAGAGCAGGGGCAGAACAAGGCAATCTGGTTCCAGATTGTGTCTTTTGAAAGACAAGGGGATAAAAAGAAGTGTTTTAAATTGTACCTCTTCCCATTTATATTGCATTCAAATAATAGAATAGTATGCAGCAATTAAAAATATTTTTGTGATGTTCATAAAAAAATTGAAAGTATTTGCAGAAAAACTGAATGAAAAATTCAGAAATTATATAGCAACTACTGAAAAAGATCCATGTCTCCATTGGTAGAAGAATCAAAGAATGAAATTAACAGAAGAAAAGAAAATAAGATCAGAATAATAGGTAAATCACACAACTCATGCAAACACATATACAAACACATACATAACCAATCAATCAATACAACCCATAAATATGTAAAGAAGAAAATTCAAAGTAAATGAGTGATGGGTGGCTTTCATTGTCATATTTTATATCGCATTTTACTCAAATTATCTTCCATGAGTATCTCTTACTTACCTGAGCTCTCATATCTAGCAGCACTGTAAATTTGTATGAATCATTATATCTTTCTTTGCCAGACAGATCTATTTTGTCAAATGGAGATTATAATAACACATCTCACAGGAGTATTGAGAAGATTCAATGAAATATAAGAAAACTTCTAGGACAATGCCTGATAAATAGCAAGTCCTCACTGCATATTAAATGATGTTTAAATTTTAAAGTATATTATTACATATTACACATAAAATTGCTTTGATAATACTCCTCTAGGTGACATGATGTCCTTGAGATAATACCAAGGTCCAGAGCTAGTGAAAGCCTGTTTCCTCAAGTCGCAGTAGCAGATGTGTATAGCCCTCACCTACAGGCACAAAGATTAGAAATGCAGATTGATTTTTCTGAGTCAAAATCTGCATGGTGACATCGCAATAGATCAAACAAAAACCAAAATATTCCAGTGCTTATATAGATGATATATTAAAGACAAAGAGAAAATTTAGTGAGTGAACTTATTTTAAGCTTGTGATATGGGAATATAAAAGTTACATTTTATGCCCCCTGGGTCTTAATATTTCCCAAGGGATGGTTCCACAGTATGAAATTTGGGGGAAAATAGCTGAGTGGCTTTAAGAACTGGCCCTGTCCCACCCCAGATGTACACATTCATACCATGAATTTCCTTCCAGATCATGAACTCTGTTAACCCTTCTGCCCAACACTCATGGGGCACAGGAAACCCCAGAATGCTCATAGTGGTGGCAAGTCATAAAGGACTTCAAGGAACCATCTGAGCTGTCACTTCTCCCAAGACACCAGAACCAGCATGATCTCCTGCCACTGACCTGAAACCTCCAGCTAAGAGGGTCTTCATTCTTTCCTTCTCTTTGGAACCCAGCCTGATAGACAGGATACTTTTACTGGAAACACTCATCTACTCCTTCCTCTGAATTTGCAAGTTGTCCCCCAGTCATTTCTTTATAGAGGAGAGACTGAAGAAATTCTTTAATATTGCGTCTTTACATATCATCTGCTCATGGGAATTTCTCTTTTTTGCTTGCAGTTGGACTGTGGCAGTTAACTTTGGAGAAACCTGAAACATCAATTTCCTCAGGGATTGATGAGTGCCCTCATATTTTGCAAGGTTTCAGTTGACAACTTTGGAAATACACCTATAATATGATACCAGCAGAAAACACATCAGGGATTAGAATATTTAACACTTGTTTTCTCTACAACAACTTCTGCTCAAAGTAGCTTACGAGGGAAGAACAACAAACTCGAGGCATGGAAAAATTCTTACACTTCTAAATTTCATGGAGAAAGAAGACCAGGCCGTGTACTACTCTGCAGTCTGGATTAACCTCCACGGTGTTACAGTTGCCAACATAGCCTGCCCTAAACCATCGTTAATTCTGTGTCTTCCCGCCACCTTCCCAATAAAGGCCACCGCAGCAAGCTGTTTGTCGAAGCTCCCACCCTTAGCTTTCCCACCCTTCAGCACTATCTGCATTTGGCAGGAAAATCCCTTGGATTCTCTACATAGTGAGCTCCACATGGTATCAGGAATTATGGTCCAAATGAAGGGCAATTAGGCACTCTTTGTTCCTGAACTAAACCCCTATCTGGGAATTCTGATACTACAGGGTGAAAGGTTCAGATTAAATCCATTTGTCCATTAATCCACCATTCATTCAGTGACTACCACTAACTGAAGGATTCAGAATGAAGGTGGGAATCACTGTGTACCAGGAAATGGCATATATATAGCAAATATTATCCTGCTATATTCAGTAACATTATTGCAATGCAATTATTATTTCCCCATTATGTTCATGAGAATTGGAGGTTTTCAGAGGGAAAAATTATGTCAAGCAAAATATTTCCATATTTCTTATGTGTACCCTGAGGCATCCGCAGGAAATCTAGTCACCATTACAACCATTAGTAAACAGTCAGGTCTGGGGTATAAGAAAGACCAAAGTGTAAGTCCTGTGTCCTGGAGAAGAGGATGTTTCTTAGTTCACACTCAGGGCTCAGGACTGGGACAAACCGGCTGTCCACAGGAACAGAGCCCCCGAGCTTGTCAGGGGACCCCTACATGGAGGACCTGACTTGAAGACCCCGTTCCCCAGACCTCTGAGAAGAAAACAACGGATCCTGAAAAAGATAAGAACAGAAGGTGAAAAAGAATTATATCACAAATATCTGCCTCTATATAGAAAATAAAAGTAAAATCACACAAAAAAATTGGTAAAGTAAAAATGAATTATTATGAGTTGAATCCTGTGATGATTAAGAGTTGGATGGTAGAAATTTCAAGGAATAATGAAAACTATTCACTTGCTGAACAAAATGTAAAACTATTGTTAAAAGTGGTACTGAGTTCCCCCAAAAAGAGAAGTTGAAGTCCTAACCCCAGTTCCTATAAATGTGAAGAATTTATTTGGAAATATGGTCAGTTCAGTTGGATTTAGTGACATTAAGATGAGATCATGTGGAGTAAGGTGAGCCCTTAATCCAATCTGAGTGATAACCTTCCGAGAAGGGGAAAAGAGACAGTCAAAAACGAGAGGGAGGCTTGTGAAGAAGGAGGCAGAGATGGAAGTGCTGCAGCTGCAAGCCAAGGAACTCAAAGGAATGCAGGGAAATCATCAGAAGCTCGGAAGAGGCAAGGAGAGATTCTCCCTACAGGTTTAAGAGCAAGCATGGCCCTGCCCACACCTTGCTTTTAGACTTAGAGCCTCCAGAATGGGGAGACAATAAATTTCACTTGTTTTAAGCCACCAAGTTTGTGTAATTTGTTATGGCAGCCCTGGGGAACTAAGACAACTATAAGGAAAATTTCCCTCTCTTAATGTCTGTTTTCAAACAGTGAGGAAAGAAAAGAGGAGCGACATTACCTTAGAAATATTCTAGTATCTGAAATATAAATAATAAGATAGCTTACCAGCTAATTTATGTACGGTGCTTAGCTAGAGTTCATGAAATAATAGCAAGGCTAATATTCTCCATTTCTCCATTCTAAGCATCAAGTTTTACAGATGAGAATACAGATGCTATTGAAAGCAACATGAGAGCACCTCAGGGGCCTCCCAAGACAGTATCAGGCTCTTCCCATTGCAGAGCTGGGATCTTGTGTTCATTGTGATTCTTGCCCTGGTGTTTCCACACTGGGAGGTTGCTGAGGTCCTGACAGACTCTCAGTGGACACTCACCTGTTCCATAGTATTCTTTTTCACATTAAAGTTATTACACACTTTGATCAAGTGGGATTCATTTCAAAAAAGCAAGTTTAACATCCATAAAATAATTAACTTAATAAACCATATTAATTGAATAAAAGAAAAAGTCAAATACTATCTCAATAGACACAGAGAAATATTTGTAAATCCATCAAACTTTCATGATGAAAACTATGAGCAAACTAGGAGCAAAAGAAAATGAACTCAACTTAAAAGTGGGCCTCTGAGAAAACACCACAGATGACAATAAACTTTCCAGTATCATTAAGGAGCCAGTTTAGGATGCCTCAAGAGTTCACTGTAAACTCTTTCCAGAGAAAATAAGAAAGCCAATGAAATAGGCATCCAAATTTGTAAACTACAAGTAAAGCTATCTCTATTTGCAAATAAAATCTGTGATTTAGAAAATCCTAAAGTCCCTAATAAACTATTAAAACTCATAAAGGAGTTTAAAAAGGATGCACATAGCACTTTCATGGAAGGAAAGATTCGAATATTAAAGAGAGCAAGAAGGCTTTCCAGAAAGTAGTGAATGGACAGATGGAATTAAGCTTCTCAAAATGTTTGTACTGCTTTACTTGATTATTTCAAGTTCTCATCACAAGAGCATCGTAAGGTAGGACTACAGTGGCGGCACTGTGACAGCTCTCAGGAGACAAAGCCACTTCAACTTTTCAATGGACCTCTGGGTTACTTATGTGGATGAAAATTTGGTGACACACTAAGGGTTGAAATGGAGAGAAAGGGATGCTGTATTAGTCAGAATTCTCAAGGGAAACAGAACCAACAGGAGATACTGTAGTATTATGAGACTTTTTATAATTATCTCATGAGACTATGGAGATGTTCAAGTCCAAATTCTGTAGCGCAGAGTGCAAGTTGGGAACACTGATGAAGGTTTTCGGTGAAATACCCAGGAAAAGTTGACTGGCTGAACTAGAGATGGAAATTCTCTCTTCTGACTGTTAAAACATCATTTCCTTTAAAGCATCAACTGATTGGATGAGCTGTTTCTCACTGCTGAAAACAGTCTATTCAGGTGACTGTAGATGTAATCAGCCTTAAATGCAATTCAATTACTGGTGATTTAAGTCGATGGAGTAAGTCATGGGGTGTTTTCTCAGTGGGTGGAGACCCTCACAATAACTGAAAGAATACGGAATTCCCATCCTGGGAGCCCTGTACATTCTCTAATAGAGAAGAAAGAATGCCTAGAGTATGTGGGCAGTGCCTAGAGAAGAACACACCAATATGCCAGGTTCTTGATAATGATGCTTGTTTTTAGGAACCTTGTTCTTGTGATATTGATATTTAGCCTAGTATTACATATTACCTAAGAGTTACCTCCTGAAAACCTCCTTGTCGCTCAAATGAGAACTCTCACCCAAACTCAGCACATAAACTCACTACCTTCCCCCTGGTATGGAACCAGACCCCAGGGGTGAGATTCTCTGACGTGTAGGGAATATTAAGAATGCCAACTAGCGATCCATCTGCAAAAGACTTGAACACAAGGGGGAAATATTAAATGCAAAGAGTTTTATGGCTAAGAGATTTTGAAGGGCGCTGGGAGGTCATTCCACAGGTCAAGTTTATGCACTTCTCTTAGGATCTCTTTGAATGTCACAGTACACAGGGCCTCAAACAGCAGGACTCCTGAGGACTATAGAGGCATCTTGCCATTATAAGCAGGGCAGACAAGCTCAGAAATTCAGCACCCTGTTAGTGAGCTTTACTTTGGAATTCATGCTCCCCAGAGTAATAAAGGTAGACTCATTTATAGTTTCCCTACCCATGGCTCTTAGGTGCCATTTATTTGAACATATAATTAGTGACACTTGATAAAGAAATGTCCCAGATTCTTATCTTCGATATGCTCATGTGCCGGTTGAGCTGTGAATCTCAGCAAAGTTGTAACACCTAATCTCTTGATCTCTGGACTCACCCAGGAAACTACAAGGAGATGATGATGGACAGCACCCATTCCAAGGAACACAGAGTGTCTGCAACTGCAAACAAAAATCCATCTGCCCATGCAATATAAGTCCCCTTTCAATTAGAAAAAGAGCGGGCATCGCCATCCCTAAATCTACAAGATTGAGGAAAGAACTGGACTAAATTAGACTTATTTTTCTAGGAATTGAAGAGATTTTATCATTGATATAAAGGCAGTGGTCATCACAAGTTCTGAGCTGAAAGAGAGGGAAGAATAAGTGTATCTTGGAGGCATTTTCAGATATTGGGAATTTTCCTGCATGGCACTGCAATGCCAGATGCAAGCCATTATACATTTTGTCATAACCTATAAAATTGTGCAGGGCAGAGTGTAACTATAATGTAAACTATTTCCACGGTTAGTAACAATCCTTCAATATGCATTCATCAATTGTAACAAATGTACCACATTAATTAAAGAGGTTGTTAATACATTTTATTCAAATATATTTTGACTACTATGTGAAGAATGGATTTAGGAGCAACAGTGGATTTAAGGACACAAGATAGGAAGTCACTGAAGTAACCCAGTGGACTAGGATTACAGCACAAGAAATAGAAAGGTGAGGACATTTTCTTGGTATGCTTGCGGTAACAGCACTTAACCCAGTTTTATATGTTAAAAGTAACATTTGACTTAAGCCACTGATTGGAGGATGGTGCCAATTACTGAGAAAAGAATGTGAGGAGAGAAAATATGGGTTTTGGGGATTTGGTGAGAAAGCAGGATTGTGACCAATACATTTTTCTAAGTAGAAAAGAATAGAGATATTTGTACATGCAGAGGCCAATCTCCACATTTTCTCATGTCCATATATTTGAGGTTTATGCTAGAGAAATAATTCCAATTTTGATGGATTACAGAACAGATAAAAGGCAACATATATGATGGGATTAAATGGTAATAGGAGAGCAACACTGAAGTAGATGGAGCTTGGGACTCATCCTTCCCAGCCTTCATCCATTTTCCGTTAGTGTGATGGGCAAGTGCTTTGCCTAATCATAAGATCTGGGTTCTGCGGGAGCTGCTTATGAAGACAAGACCTCACTGTCATCTCCCTTTTGAAAGAAATATATTTTACTAAATGAAGTTCAGCGCTGACCACAAGAAGCAGGAAGATACATTAGAGTAGGAATCTGAAATGCAGAAGTGTAGCCCTAAAATGTGGTTAACTAGCTTTGAGTAAATAAGCTGCCATTTCCAGCCCAAGCTTCCTCACCTGAAGTGGGGCCATTGCGCTGAGTATTTCCTGAGGCCCCTTCCTGTTCCAAAAGCCTGTGATTAATTATGAGTATTAAAGAGCCTGTAGTGATCGGAAGAGTGTGAAATGATCTAAGGCTGGTATTGGAGGAGGTTTCCTTACTGGTTGCTTCTAACTGTGACATTGTGAGATCCCAGCAAGCACAGCAGTATCTGTCTTGGTTACATTATTTACTGAGGTGAAAGACACTGTTATCTTTCTCATCTGTCTCCAAGCAGGAAAAGGTCTTATCTGGCTTGTGATTTTTGTTGAGCCATAAAGGATCCCTCAGAGGCTCCTTTTCTGTTTTTCATAAAAAATGGCATTCTCAAGGGGAACTTCAGACAATTTACAAGGTGTGTGCACTGTTCTGTTAGGTTTCCTGTGAAAAAGAGTTGATTTTGAAATAATCTCATTTAAGCCTCTCCATCTAAAAAGCGAGGAAGAGAATTCAGAGTGAATTGGAAAAGTGACTCTGGGAGCAAAAGCAATGAAAAGGCAGAAAGGAGGAAAGTCAAGATATGAAACCAAGCCTAAGACACAAGAAAAATCTTGGGTTTAGCATGGCCAGTGAATAATCAGAATGGAGACTAAAGAGGGAGCATGAATTAGGACTAACAAGAGTGGCAGTCCCTGCTCTGCAGAAGCAGGGATGGGGAGAAGAAGGAAAGTTTTGCTTCAGAAACAAAGTCCTTCATGAAAGAGCTTATATCAAGTTTCTGGTATAAAGGAAGTACATAATAAGGGGGACCACATCCAAACCCTTATAGTAAAGTGATCCAGTGTTAAATGCTCGCTGGGAATCATCCCAAACACCTTCCCTTGACTACTTTTTATTCTCTGAGTTGTGCAGTTTCCACTATGTTTTTTAAGAGTTGTGAATAGTGATGCATGGCTATCATATAAATTGGAAGACAAGTGTCATTACTGTAAATAATAACAAAAGTGATTAATCGTGCAATTTTATGCAATAGCATGCACATTTTACACATTAATAATTTGCCCAAATTTCACAGAGTTTTGTAAACATTAACAATTAATGCAGTTATTCCTGAAGATACTGTGGTATAGTTACACTCTCTTGTGGATTAAAAAAATATTTTTTCAAAAATTCCTTTTTTTCATTACCCTTCCCTCTTTTTCAATTCACAGTCTCAGATTTTCAGAATTAAAAGCTACCATTTCCTTTTGTTTTGAGAAAAATGTAAGATACTGTTTGCAAGGGAGTTAGAATGACTGTTTTGGCTGAGATGGCTTAGTGATGTGACATTTTGTGTGTGTGCATGTAGGAGTAGATACCAATGAGCAATATATTTATACTCTTTCAGTATTTGTAGGCGTTTACATTTGAAGATTGAATAGTCCCACCTGTGGCTGGTGAGAGCCACTGCAGGTTGGTTTCTCTATCTCTACATGAGCTCAGTAGTCTCTGATGGCTTCCTGGCTTTCACATATGACATGATGTCATGGTCTTATCTCGTACACATATCCTGACAAGACCTGGATTAAGCCATTTCTCAATCAAGTCCTAGTTCCCTCTAAATTACCTTCTAGGGCTCATTCTTCTGGATGGTTATCGGTTCATGTTCAATGTACAGTGAGGAAGTATTTCTTAAAGAAAACAGACTTGATTCAAATATCAGAGGGTTTTTGCTTAAAATTTTCTATTACTGTATTTTTTTTTTCACCCTTGCAATGAGAATCTTGGTTCTTAACAGAATTAATATAAATATAAGTCGGGGAAGCGGATTTGGCCCAACAGGTAGGACGTCCACCTACCACATAGGAGGTTCAAGGTTCAAACCCAGGGCCTCCTGACTCATGTGATGAGCTGCCCCATGCACAGTGCTGATGCACACAAGGAGTGCCGTGCCACACAGGGGAGTCCCCCACTTAGTTGAGCCCCATGCGCAAGGAGTGCACCTTGTAAGGAGAACCACCCAGAGTGAAAAAAGTGCAGCCTGCTCAGGAATGGCACTGCACACGGAGAGCTGATGCAGGAAGATGACTCAATAAAAAGAGACATGGATTCTGGGTGCCGCTGAGCAATACAGGTGGACACAGAAGAATATGCAGTGAATGGACATAGAGACAGACAACTGGGGGAGGGAGCGGGGAAGGGGAGTGAAAAAAATATATGTATATATATATAAGTTGGTAAAAATATAAATACATGGTGTATTAGTCAGAGTTCTCTAGGGAAACAGAATCAACAAGAGATATCTGTCAATAGTATACGATTTTATGAGTCTCTCATGCAGCTGTGGGGATGCACAAGTCCAGGTTCTGCAGGCAGGCTGCAACCAAGGGCTCCAATGAAAGTCCATTGAAGGTTCTTGATGAGTTCTGGGAGATGTTGGCTGTCCAAAGCTGAGCTGGGCAATTCTCTCTTAATCCTGGAATCCCTTACCCTTTTAAGGCATTCAGCTGATTGGGTTAAGTGTCATTCATTGCTGATGGCAAACTCCCTGATTGATGTAACTGTAAACAGCTCTGTATGATTTACCACTGCAGTAAAGTCACTGGTGACTTAAGTCCATAAATGCCCCTGTATTACATCTAGCCCAGTGCTTGCTTGACACAACAATTGGCTACAATTACCTGGCCAAGTTGACACAATCGCCTAACCATCACACATGGCATACTATAATTACCACTAAAAACACTGGACAATTTAAGATTGTTTCTACTTTCTTTCTTCTGTCCCCTCCTCTCCAGTCCCTTCCTTTTCTCTCCCTTCCCTTCCTCTACCCTTTCTTATCCTTACACTCTCACTCTCTTGCTTTCTAACTTGGCTTAGGGATTACAATAATAATACTATATTTTCAAAAGCCATTGAAATGATTTGCCTCTATATGCTTATGCCACCTTTGAGGTGTAGTTAAGTTTATTTATTTCAGTTCATATTTTATTGTTAAAGAAATTTTTTTTGTTTTTGATTTATAATTGTTTTGCATGCACAAATTGTTTATGGGGTCACAAAATCACAAGTATAAAATGAGGCATATTCAGAGAGTCTACCTTCAAACCTAATTTCCCCTTTCCTGTTCTCTGTCTCACCCTGTAAGTAACAATATACTTATTAGTTTTATTGGGTTTATGCAGTTTTTTAAAATTTAGAAGTCTCTTTCCATTTTAAAGAGAGAAATATTTTATCTACCATATGTGCAGTTCACATTATATCTATTTGAATTTGACAATTATTTTTCTGTTCTGAGGTATTCAAATTTTATACAGTTTAATCCAAAATTTGTATTTGGCTATGGGGTTTCATGCCTTACTTACTTCATGCCCACACTCCAAGATTACATATAAAGGAAATCACTTTATTTTCTTTTAAAAATTTTATTATTTAATGTTTAAATCATTGATATACCTTGAATTAATTTAAGTAGTTACTATGTAAAATTATTAATGGATATATGTGTTATTCTCTGCTAGTTAATCCTCATAGAAGCCCTATTCAATTAGTTGTATTGAATTTAACAGATGAGAAATTGAGTTTCAGTTAAGTAACTTCCCCAAGTTCCACAGTTACTTAGTGATAGAGATTTCAGCCCAAGCACTCCTATTCAAAAATAAGGAGTCATTTATTTAATTGGAATGAACTTACCTTTAATGAGGATGGACAAAATGGCACAAGTTTATTGGTCGATTATGTTTATTCTTTTTTCTCTACTTCTTTGTGCTCCTTGCCCATTCTTCTATGGAGTATTAATATTTTTCTTAGTGGTTGTTAAGAAATCTTATATACCATTTTAGAGACGTTAAAACTATATTAAACATGTTAAAAATAATTCTCCTTTGCAATTTATTTATTTTTGGCTTTTTTTTTTTTTTTGGTAAGTAGAGATTGTAAAGTTACTTTTAGTTAAATCTAAACCTAAACTTATGAGCTCTGCTTGGATGTAAACCTAGAGTGTCCTAACTGACTCAGCTTACATGTTAAATTCTAATGCATTGCTACAGGGTGTTTTTACACCTAAATCTCTGTTCCAACTAAAATGTACTTGTGATTGGTAAGGGAGCAATTCAACACTTTTCTTTACCATAGTATGAATCAATTCCCATGAGAGAATTTATTGAATAATCAATTATTTCCTGGCTTGAGTGGATGTCTTTACCATACGGTAATATATTGTATCTACATGGGATTCTCTTTGTGGATAATCTACCTTGTTCAACAAATCTTATTATTATTGTTCCAGTCCTGCATTTGTTTCATTACTGTAACTTTAACATTTTTTTACATTCTGGTGGGGTTAATTTTCTATTACCACATTTTAAAGAATTTTATTTGCATTTTGCTGTGAGGATAATTCTGTCCTTCCTTACTGTTAAACTGTTGGAATTCTCCACCAGCAAGTCTTTCAAAGTGCACAGGTGCTGACCTTGCCTGCTGCATGATGTCCTGGGAGTGTCTTAATGTAAGGGTCATTCATTTCAGCAGCAGTTTATGGTGGTCTCTCTGGTCAAAAGAAAATCTGCATTTTTAATTTCTTCAGTGTAAGCTCTGACAGTAGAAAAGGAATTACTTGAGAGAGACAAAACAGTGAACCAAGGGGAGATTTTCAGCATTTTATTATGAACATTTTAAACCTATATCCAAACACATTTAAGAAATAGTGGGTTATCAAATAAAATATAGCCTGTCCAGTTAAATGTGAATTTCAGATAGACAACAAATAATCCCTTATTTAAAAAGAAAACAAAAACTAAATCTGTCAAGTCTGTAGTGGGACAGTTTGACTCAAGGATCAACAGAAATCCTCTAACAATTTGATTTGTACCTCCATTCCTGCCTCAAACAAATACCATTTTTTACCTTATGAAGCAGCTTGTAAGATAGAGAATTAATAGACATTTCTGGAACCTGGCAGAGTCCACGAGGACATCAGTAACCCCCAAGATGGCTGCTGGATGATCCCCTCCCCCAAGATTCTGCTATCCAGAACAAAGACTTCTTCCTGGGAGCAAGGAAAAGCCCCGGATGTTCCCTAGGAGCTTTATCATTGGATCCTCACTAAAGGATTGATGGGTCGGGTAATCAGTCAAAACAGCGAACAGTTGGAAACCCCTCCCTGCCTTTAGCAAAGGGGTGTAATAATTAACAGTTCAAAAGCAAATCAGGAGGCTCGAGCATGCTCTCATCCTGCTATCCTGCCTGCAGACCCATCCTTTCCTCTGTGTACCACTTTCGCCATTTTCCCTCTGCCATGTGGTCACTCAAGTAAACCTGGGGATTTATAATCTATAATAGGGAATTACAGCTTGCAAATCAGCCCTCTCCTCCCTTTTCACCCCCTTCTTCTCTACCTGGAACCCCTGCTCTGTTATTTTCTCCCATTTCTCTTCCCTCTCTACCTGAATAAATTACTGGCCTAACTCACCCAGTGTGCTTTTGACATTCATTTCTGCAGCATAGACAAGAACCTAGAAAAAATCCAGTAACATTTATAGAAGAGTCAAATGTAGTCCAACATAATTAATCATAGTTTATTTTAAAAAGCAAATTCAAAGGTTATTCCATGTGTTGTTCCTGATTTCCTCAAAAATTACTTACAAATGTGGAAAAGAAGGGGATTTAGAGCAATAATGCAGTTTCCTCTCCTGTCAAACCAGTTATTGAAGTAGAATCCCAGGGAAGTTAGAACACAGGCAAGCATGTTCTACTTATCCACTGTTCTCCCACTCAAGATGCCGGCCTCCGTCTGCTTTTACATTTCTGAGCTCTCAGGGCTCCAGGCTTCTGTCCTGAGGAGAAGGTTGCTCCCAGGCTGCAGGAGAGGAAGTGGGTGGATCAGAGGTCAGGGCTCCTTCCCAGGCCTGCCCCAGCTCCCACCCCTGCTGTGTAAATAGCTTTCTGGCCTCCTGAGACAGATCCTCAGTTCTTCTCCATGCCTGAGACACCAGATAGGAAGACCAGCTCTACCTGGAGTCTTTTTTCCCCACGGCTGATTTCTTTTGAATTAGGACTTGAGTCTTCAGAGCGAGATCTTCTCTCATAATCTGGTTCCCTTTCCTTCTAAGGCCCAAAGAGGAAGGCATGCTGTGGGCTGCAGCCCTCCTTTTAGCTTCCCTGGCTCCTGGTAAGTGTGTTGTAGAGATGCTCATGGGATTGTTTTTTAATGGGAGGTTGTGCTCAGGTATTATTATTACCTCTTCCTTATTACATATTGGTGTTCCCTTTGCAGCCATTCAGACAGCTTCCAACTTGGAATGGAGAGAGAGGTCTGTCACCAAGCTGGCTGGGGCAACTGTTGTAATCACTTGTGATATAGTGAAAGAAAACATCAACTTCGTCCACTGGTACCGACACCAAGAAGGGGAGGCTCCCAAAAGAATTCTCTACTACTCTTTTTCCACTTCAACGTTTACCGTAGACTCAGGCATAGAACAAGGGAAATATCATGCTTCTAGAGGTGTGGGGAGAAGCTGCAAAATTTTAATCCGAAATCTGGAGGAAAGTGACTCTGTTGTGTACTATTGTGCAGTCTGGGATATGCACCGTGGTTCAGACTTCCCCTATCCTAAGATAAAAACTCTGCTTGTGACTGCCAAGAGCAGCCCTGCACCACAGGAGAGAGGAGCTCTTGTCTCACTTCCTGGCCCTGGACGCCTTACTCTGAACAGGGAAAAACCCTGAGCTCAAAACCTAACCTCCACTTTTCCATCCCTCCCCATTGTCAGAAGCTTCAGCCCACACCCTGCAGACCAAGCTAAGGTCTCCAGGCCTTCCTGGAGCAGCTGGCTGAGGGCATAGTTCTTTCAGCTGTTCTAGGGGCTTTTCTGTCTGCTTCCTAGGCCAGACCAGGTCACCTGGGGTTGGTCTGACAAGAGAGGTGTTTTGGAGAGCTTTTTGGAAGGCTGATTGTGCTGAATCATTTATCCAGTCATTACTTAAAGATTATTGCTGGGAATGTGCTTATTCATTACTTAGGACTGTGAGAAATGATGGCATGAAGACTTTGGATTACATGAAACCTCAAGCTGGTGTCTTTCAGAAAAACTGATTCAATTCTACCCTAACTGATTTACTGATTCAATGCAGTCTCAATAAAAATACGAATAGCCTTTGTTGAAGAAATAGAAGGCCAATTATCAAATATTTGGAAGAGTAAGAAGCCCTCAATTGCTGAAAAATGCCTTAAAAAAAGAACAAAGTTGCAAGACTCTCACTTCCTGACTTCCAATATATTACTTAGTTATAGGGGTAAAAAAAGCATGATACTGGTAAAAAGTCAGACAAATTGACCAGTGGAACCAAATCAAGAACTCAGAAATGGAGCCTCCCATCTACAGGCAAGTGATTTTTGACAAAGTTATCAAAACCTCCTAGCTGGGCCAAATAGTCTATTCAACAAATTGCACAGGGAGAATTGGATAGCCATATTCAAAAGAAAGAACGAGAACCCATATCTCAGACTTTTTATAAAAATTAAATCAAAATAGATCAAGGACCAAAACATAAAAGCAACAACCATAAAATACCTCAAAGAAAAATATAGGGAAAATCTTCAAGATCTTGTGATATATGGTAGTTTCTTAAACCTTACACCCAAAGCACAAGCAATAAAAGAAAAAATAGATAAATGGAACCTCCAGAAACTTAAAAACTTTTGCACCTCAAAATACTTCATCAAAAGTGTGAAAAGTCAGCTGACCTAATGGGAGAAAATATTTTGCTATAATTGTTAATGGTTTAATATCCATGATATATAAAGAGGTCATTCAAATCAACAACAAAAAAGAAATATTGCCTGATTAAAAACTGGGCAAAAGACTTGAAAAGACAATTGTGCAAAGAAGAAATACAAATGGCAAAAAAAAAAAAAAAAAACACAAAAAAATGTTCAACATCACTAGCAATTAGGGAAATGCAAATCAAATCTACAATGAGATATCATTTCACACAAATTATACTGGCCACTACTAAAAAGTCATAAACCAGCAAGTGTTGGAGAGGATATGGAGAGATAAGGATGCTTATTTACTGTGCTTGGTAATGTAGTATGGTACAGCCACTATGGAGGACTGTTTGGCAGTTCTTAAGGAAGTTGAATATAGAATTTTGCCATGTCACCTGACTTATCATTACTAGGTATATACTCAGAACTGAGAGCATCAACTTGAATAGATATCTGCATAACAATATTCATTGTGGCTTTACTGGCAATTACCAAAAGGTGGAAACAACCCAGGGGTCCATCAACTGCTGAAATGATTAAAAAATTGTGGTGTATACATAAAATGGAATATTAGCAGAGGCAAGAAAAATGAAATTGCGGTGCATATGACAACTTAGATGAACTTGGAGGACATTATGTTGAGTGAAGCAAGCCAGACACAAATGGACAAATACTGTATGATTGTGCTATCATGACCTAAATATATTATGTAAATTCATGGAGTTCATAATCAGAATATTGTTCATAAGAAAATAGAATGAGTTCGAGAATGGAAAGCTGTGGGTGAATCTGTGAAGAACTGGTAAAACGGTTGTTCGTAAATCTTTGGAAATGAATAGAAATGATGAAAGCACATCACACTGTGTGTAACTAGCAGAGCTTTTATATGGATATGACAGTGGTTGTGATAGGGCTATATGTTAGGGCTGTGTATGTTTCTTCATGAATAACCTGGACTATGTGCGTCAAAAAATAAGAACTGCAAATATTTTTTAAAAATGAATAAAAAAATTAAAAAAAAAAAAGCTGGTGGGGACAGTGTATATCTATATATTTTTTTTCTCGAAGGTATTTTTAGAGAGAAATTGCAATAGATACTTAGCTTTGTTTTGAAGACACTTTTCAGGCTGTTTAATAATTGGCACTCTTATGTACTTTTAGATGCTCCTGGTGAACTGGCACCTTTTGGACAGTTGGTTTCATTCAGGACTAGTGCACTAAGATGGAAATTTTCTTAGTTTTTAGCTGTAGGAGTGGATCAGAACTACAGAATAAAGATTTTTTTTTAATTAAAAAAAAAAAAAAGAACTGCAGCCCTGCCTTTTGTAACCATGCCAACCACTCCAGTCCCAGAAAACCAATCAAGTGATAGGCTCTATAGACTATGAACATTCAGGAAGGATTCAAACTAGATATGTTAATCCAAACTTACCTGGAATGGGGGGAATACATGTTAATTCAAGCTTATCTAGTATTCAAACAGAGCACCATTGACTCCCAACTCTTACATCCTCAGCATAAAAGGAACCCAAAAATCCTATTTTGGTCTTGGTTTTTATTAGGACAGGAGTCTGCTGAGCACAGCTGGTCATTAATAAATTTTCCTTCCCAAAATTATTACTCAGTCCTGGCCTTCCATATGTGATCATTGAATCTCTCCGCTTCTACAACAGTTGAAAGTGTATAAGTCTAGGTTCATGTATATTGCTAGAGGGAAAGCCGAAAATGTAACATGGAACTGTATAACATAGAGAAACTTCATGTGAAACATGAATGTGGATGGTATTACACATATAAGATTGTTTTTACAAAATATAAGCACAAATGAATTAAAGAAATAGAAACAAATTAGCAGCCATATACAGCAGAGGAATCATAGAGATTGAGAGGTGATGAGTTTTTTTTAAATTTCTTTGTTTTTTATTTATTATTATTAGAATAATGAAAATGATCTAAAAATAATTGAAGTGATGAATTCACAACTATGTGATTATTCTGAATACCACTGATTGTACAGTTCAATGGATTTAGGCTTTATTAATATGTACCAATAAAATTGATATTTTTTTTAAAACTGGTATTACCTTGCCCTGATAACCAACAAGGGAC
The DNA here is from genome assembly GCF_030445035.2 of Dasypus novemcinctus. NCBI lineage: Eukaryota > Metazoa > Chordata > Mammalia > Cingulata > Dasypodidae > Dasypus > Dasypus novemcinctus. Next base: position 20,615,026 of record NC_080677.1, read on the forward strand.
TCTTGGCATGTTTGAAAATGTATAAAAGAGTGAATGGAAAGAAATATCAATCATTGTCATCTACTAATATCTGCTTTTGAGTGAATCTATCTCAGCCCTCAGCCAAAGATATTTGTTTAAAGCAAGTAAAATATCTTCCCATACCTATCCTCCAACATAGACACTCCAAGTCAAAACTGAACTGTACCTATAAGAGCATTACTTTTTCTCAATAATTAAAACTGAAAACTTGGGTGAAGGATCAGATAATGAATAGTATGTATTTGAACTGAAAAGTCATTTTGAATTGAAATAGTATGCATTTGAATTGAAAGGAAAGAGTTGTGGCTGCCATAGGGAACCAAGGCCTTTTTTAAGGACAGGAAATGTACCGCCATAGAGAGAACACTGAAAGGGAGACATCAGTTATTTGGGGAGTGTACAGGACTACCAAGGTAAAATAGGCCTGTAATGATTTTAAATCTCATGTTCTAATGAGTTGTGATTGGTATACAAAAATTCAATTGATTTTGTAAGTGCTTTTATGTAACTTTGCACCAGGCAATCTTGCCGAATTCTCTTACTAATTCTAATTTAGTTGACTCTCTTAGATTTACTGTTTATACAATGATAGCATCTGCCAGGGAGGGCAGATTTGCTGATTCCTTTACAATACTTCTCCACTTTATTCACTTTTCTATCCTTAACACATGAGTTGAGACATCCAGTTTTATATTTAATAAAACCATGGTAACTGACATTCTTAACTTTGTTCCATTCTTAACAAGAAAGCCTCAAGCATTTCATCCTTAAGTGTTTTACCATATTGAATCTTTCCACCCATCTGTAGAGTGTGCCTTTTTATTTATTCATCTTCAGTAAAGAGAGCATCAGCATGCAACACCAGGGAATGAATTCAGGAAAAAGGGAAAGTAATAAAGTTTATTAAAAATAGTTAATCAAATAGGGGCAAAATAAATTTTAACAAACAATGACTGTTAGTTCAAGAACACAGAGTGAAGACAGTAGCAATCGGCTTCATTCTACAAGGATAAGATTGCAGCCCTAGCCTAGGCTCCAGCCCCAGTCCAGGAGGGAGGAAGCAGGGGTACCTGCACCAGCCTCTCCAGGCAACTGCAGGTTCCTTCAGGTGGCAGGCACAAACTCGATAGTCAGACATTTGGGGCTGTATCCCTGCACCCCAAAGGAGAGGAAAAGAACTGTGCTTCCTTCATCTTTCTGGGCAACTGCAGGTGATTTCAGCCTGCATGAACTGGTCTGTTGAGTGTGATCATTTCCACCTCTACCACCCTCATACCTCATCGGATAGGAGGGGTGCCATGTTTCTTCAGCCTCCCTGAGTAACTGCAGGTGATTTTGGACCACGGGGACTGTTTTGTTGGGTGCCTGTAGTTCCATTCCCACCTCTTAAAGGGCACAGGGGCAGAATTCCCTCAGCCACTCAGGGAAACTGCAGGCACTTTTTAGATTGCTGGGCTCTCCATAGGCTCCATCCATGTCCATAGCATGGGAGGAGAGGTACTGGTGTTACATCAGTCTAGTTGGGCAACTAGTGTCAGTTATGATCCACTGGCTTAGTCCGCTGCCTGCACCTTCAGCTTTATCCTGCCGCAGGCAGGGGATGAAGGGCGTGAAGTTTCAACAGACACTCCAGGCAACTACAGATGGTCTTTGTCTGCATGGCTTGGATTACTACACATAGCTGTGAAAACTTCTCTACCAATGACAGAGGAGAAAAGTGTGAAGAAGCTTCGTCAGTTACTGGGGCAGTGCAGCCAGAATCAACCTACACAGCTTAGATTACCAAATACGTCCTAGGCTCCTACTGCACAACCAGCCATTAAGAAAGGGCAAAAAATCCCTAAACTAAAGAGAGAAACTGCTCCCAGAATAAATATATCTAGTAAGCAAGATGTCAAGACAGCAACAAAAAATTACAAACCATCCAGAGAAACTGGAAGATATGGCCCAGTCAAAGGAACAAGATAAGCCTCCAGATGACATAAAAAAGTTGAGACAACTAATAATTGATGTTCAAACAAATCTCTTAATAAATTCAATGAGAAGTCTAAAAAGTTAAAGGATATTTAGAAAACATTGGGTGAGCACACAGTAGACTCTGAAAGCATACATAGGGAAATAGCAGATATTATTGGGAATGAAAAGCACAATAAATGAAATTTAAAACACACTGGAGGCCTATAACTGCAGATTTGAGAAGGCAGAAGAAAGAATCAGTGAGAATCGAGGCCTCCAAAAGCGAACATTCAAAAAAACAGATGAAGAGAAGATTGGAAAAATTGAAGAGAGTCTTATTGAATTAAATGATAGCAAGAGATGTGCAAACATACATGACATGGGTGTCCCAGAACAGTAAGAGAAGGAGAAAGGGACAGAGGGAATATCTGAAGAAATAATGGTTTAAAATTTGCCAACCCTATTGAAGGACAGAGATAACCATGTCCAAGAAACACAACATACTCCCATCTGAATAAATATTAATATGCCTGCTCTGAGACACTTACTAATTAGAATATCAAATGCCAAAGACAAAGTCAGTATTCTGAGAGCAGCAAGAGGAAAGTAATGCATCACAGACAGGGGATGCCCAATATAATTTAGTGCCGATTTCTCTTTAGAAACCATAGTGGCAAGAAGGCAGGAGAGTCTGTGGAATTATATATTTAAGATACAGCAAGAGAAAAAATACCAGCCTGAATCTTATATCTGGCAAAAATGTCTTTCAAAAAATGAGTGTAACTTTAGAATGTTTACAGATAAACAGAAACAGAGAATTTGTAACCAAGAGACCAGCATTGCAGACATACTAGAGAGAGTGATCCAGCCAGAAACCAAAGACAGAAGAGAAAGTCTTGAAAGAAAGACTAGCAATGAAGATTATATCAGTAAAAGTAACTTAAAACTGTAAAAATGTAGGTCAAAATAAAATATGACAGATAAAACCTAAAGGACAAAATGCATGAAATAAGAACTGCCTTTACACTAATAATATTGAATGTTAATGAATTGAACTCTCCAATCAAAAGACACAGACTGACAGGCTGGGAGAGAAAATAAAATCCATCTGTGTACTGTCTACAAAAGACTCATATTAAACCCAAGGAATCAAATAGACTGAAATTGAAAGTTTGGAAATGTTATTCCAAACATGTAGGAACAACAACAACAGCAAAAGCTGGAGGAGCTAAAATTATATTGGATAAAGCAGACTTTAAAAGCAAAATTGTTTTTAGAGGCCAAGAAAGACAAAGTATGTTAATAAAGGGGAAATTAACCAAGAAGAAATAACAATCATAAATGTATATGGACCAAACCAGGATTCTAAAAGTTATATGAGGCAAACACTGGCATAACTGAAAGGAAAAATAGATGTCTCTACATTAGTAGTTGGAGACTTCAATACATCGCTCTCAGCACTGGATAGAACATCTGGGCAGAGGATCAATAAAGATATGTAGATCTTGAATAATATGTAAATGGAATAAACCTAATAGACATTTACAGAACTTGCATTTAAAAATAGTTGGTTATAAATTCTTCTCAAATGCTCATGGAATTTTCTCCAGAATAGAGTAAGTCATGGATCAATTATTAGATCTCAATAAATTCAACAAGATGAAAATCATAAAAAGCACTTTCTCTGATCATAATTGAATAAAGTCAGAAATCAACAATAGGCAGAAAAAGAAAAATTTGCAAATATATGTATATTATACAACAGACTGTTAAATAATTAGTGGTTAAAGAAGAAATTGTGAGAGATATCAATAAATATTTGAGAAGAATGAAAATGAGAACACAACATATCGGAACCTATGGGATGCAGCAAAGGCAGTGCTGAAAGGGAAATTTATAGCTTAAATGCTTACATTAAAAGAAGAAAGAGCTAAAATCAATGACCTAACTATGTAGCTGCATGAACAAGAAAATAAGAACAAACTATTCCCAAAGCAAGCAGAATAAATGAAATAACAAAGATCTCAGCAGAATAAATGAAATCAAGAACTAAAAACAATAGAGAGAATTGACAAAACCAAAAGTTGGATCTTCAAGAAGATTAACAAATTGACAAAACCTTAGCAAGACTAACAAAGAAAAAAAGAGAAAAGATGCAAATAAATAAAATAAAAAATTAAAATGGGACATTACTATTGACCACAACAGAATAAGAGATCATGAGGATACTATAAACAACTGTACACCAACAAACTAGACAATGTAGATGAAATAAAATATTCCTAGTAACACTCAAACAACCTACACTGACCCTAGAAGAAATAGCAGACCTCAAAAGATCAATCACAATGAAAGAGATTGAAACGGTCATCAATCAACACCCCAAAATGAAAAGCCCAAGACCAGATGGATTCACTGCTGAGTTATATCAAGCATTCAAAGATTTAATACCAATATTATTCAAACTCTTCCAAAAAATTGAAAAAGAGGGAATGCTACTGAACTCATTCTATGAAGCCAATATCACCCTAATATCAAAGCCAGATAAAGATATTACAAAAATAAAAATCTCAGACCCATTTCCCTAATGAATACAGATGCAAAAATTCTCAGGAAAATACTTTATAACAAATCCAACAACACATTAAAAGAATAATTCTTCATGATCTAATAGGTTTTACTACAGTTATGCAAGGTGGGTCAACACTAGAAAATAAAAAAGTATAATACACGACATTAATAAATTAAAGAAAAAATCACAGGATCATTACAACTGACACAGAAAAGGCAAAAAACAAAATACAACATCCTTTCTTGATAAAATTACTACAAAAGATAGTAATTGAAGGAAACTTTCTCAGCATGAGAAAGGTCGTATATGAAAAGAGCACAACTAACATTGTACTCAATGGTCAAAGACTGAAAGTTTTCCTATTGAGACTGGGACAAGACAAGGATGCCCACTGTCACCACTGTGGTTCAAAATACTGCTAACATTACTAGCTAGAGCAATCAGGCAAGAAAAAAAATAGGCATCCAGTTCAGAAAGGAAGAAGGAAATCTTTTCCTATTCACAGATGATACGAGCCTTTAGCTAAAAAGTCCTGAATTATCTACAACAAAGATGCTAGAGTTAATAAACAATTTCAGCAGAGTGGCAAGACACAAGATAAATATGCAAAAATACATAGTGTTTCTGTACACTACTACTGTGCAATCTGAAGAGTAAGTCAGGAAAAAAATTCCATTTATGAAAGTGAATAAAAGAATCAAAATTTTGGAATAAATTTAACCAACAATGTAAAGCACTTTTGCTCAGAAAATTACAATGGATTTGCTAAAAGGAAATTTAAAAGACCCAAATAAATGGAAGAACATTCCACGCTCATGAATTGGAGGACTAAATATTATTAAGATGTCAATACTTTACTAATTGATTTACAGGTTCAATGTTATTCCAATAAAAATCCAAAAAGCATTCTTGAAAGAAATCAGACAATTATTAAATTAATTTGGAATGATAAGGGACCACGAATAGCCAGAAACCACTTAAAAATGAAGAGCAATGTTGGAGGACTCTCATTTTTGGACTTTAAATCCTATTACCTACTTACAGTAGTAAAAACAGCATGGTACTGGTATAAAGACACAGACAAATGAAACCAAATTGATGTTTCAGAAACAGACCACCAGTCTTTGGTAAAGTGATTTTAACACAGATGTCAAACACACCCTGCTAGTTCAGAGCAGTCTGTTCAGCAAATGGTGGCAGGAGAACTAGATATCTGTAACCAAAAGAAAAAAAGATTTTTATTTCACACCTTATACAAAAATTAGCTCAAAAAGGATCAAAGACCTAACTATTATATGGACAACCAAAAGCCCCTAGAAAAAAATTAAGGGAAACAACTTCAAGACCTGATGATTGGTGGTAGATTCTTAAAACTTACACAGAAAGCACAAGCAATGAGAGAAAACATGCAGGAATGGGACCTCCTCAAACTGAATCACTATTGTGATTCAAAGCACTTCATTAAGAATATTGTAAAATGGTGCAATCCATGTGGAAGACAGTTTGGCAGTTTCTCAGCAAGCAAACTGTAGAACTGTCATATGATCAAGCAATTCCATAAGAATGTATTAGAAGAACTGAACACTATGATGCAAAAGTCATTTGCACCCAATATTCATAGTGGTGTTATTCACAATTGTCAAAAGAAGAAACAACCCAAGTGTCCATCAAACAATGAATGGATAAACAATAGTGGTATATACACACAATGGAATACTATGTTGCTGTAAGAAGAAATGAAATAGGGACACATATGGTAACATTGATGAAACTGGAAGACATTAAGTGAAATAAGCCAGACAGAAAAGGACACATGTTGCGAAGTCTCACTAATATATACTAAATAAATGCACAGAGTTAAAATTTAGAATATAGGTTATTTGAAGAAAAAATGAGGGGTGAGAAGCTGTACTGATGCTTAATGTATGTAGAAGTTTTAATTAAACTGATTGTATAATTGTGGAAATGGATAGAGTTGACAGCAACACATTATAGAGACTGGAACCAATGCAGCTGGTTTATAAATGGGATGTGGCTGAAATGGCAACTATATGGATATAAATGTCAATTGAAAGAAAGCGAGAGACTTATCTAGGGATAACAGTGAATCCAGAGGTAGATGAGAATTGTGGATAAGAGTACAAATACAAAAATATCTTTCTGTGAACTAGAACAAGTGTATGACACTATTAAGGTGTTAAGAATGTGGAGAAGTTGGGAAAACACCATTGCAGTAACCTCTGAACGATGTTTAACAGTAATACTATAATATTCTTGCATCAATACTAAAGACGTACTGTGTTAATAATAGGGGACCTTGGAAAAAATAGACCAAATAATATACTATAGAAGACAGTTAGTGGTAATTGTATGATGATATTATCTCATAACATGTAACAGATTTCCACAACAATGTATTGTCGGCAGAGGGGTGTTTTATGGGAATTCCACACTTAGGAATGATTGTTTTGTAAGCTGTGGGGGGAGTAGGGGGTGGGGGCGGTGGGGTTGATTGGGACCTCGTATTTTTTTAATGTAATTTGTAAAAATAAATAATTTTAATAAAAAAAAATATATATATTTTAAAAAAGAACACAGAGTGAGGGCTTGCTGAAACAGTGCCCTCTCCAGCTACCAACATGTAGCAGTGGTTAATGAAATATTAAATTGACACCCCATGCAGGTGGAATCATTATGTGAATTGGAGACCTTGCCAGGAGGGAGCACATGACCTCACTTCCTGTTTTGGGTAACCAGTGATGTACAATCATATCCTTTGTTTTTAAAGAAGCTTTGTGTCTTTTGTCTATGCCTGAGCACATCTTTCCACCTTAGTGTTCTGTTATCACCTAAACAAACTCAAACTGAGTTGGAAGTAGAACTGCCACAGAGATGAGGGCACCTAGTGACCACGTAGACTTTGGTGAGAAAGCAGGAAACTGTGGGAAAAAGAGATGACCCTGGAAAGACAGGTATGTAACCACAAGAGTTTTGCAGAGAGTCATGTTCAATTTTCTTTTAAAAAATATACTCAAACAATGTAAATATCGACTAGGACAACTTTAGAGATATAACTTTAATAGAGATTATAACTACTGAAAAGGCTCTAAATATTTTATACATTAAAGTAACTCTTAGAAAACATAATGGGAAAAAATTAATGCATTCATGCGGTCATGTATATGTAGAGAATACCCTTAACAAGCAACGTGCAGAAACTATGCAAAAAGAAGTACACAGTTGCATAGAAAGATATATTGGAGGCCTTGAATAAAAGCCAAAACACCATGTTTTTAGAATGAAGTGTGAATGTCATAAGGTATAACTGTTTCCTACTACAATTGACACGTTTAATGTATTTCAATTAACATCCCACACTGGGGAGGAGGCAACCTGCTGTGATTACTTGTACAACTCCTGTTACTGTTTGATTATAATTATTTTTTTCATGGAGGTTTTAAGTAAAAGGTCATAAATCAATAAAAAAAGATATCTTTCCTGGCAAAGGTGAAATTTAAACTTCATGTAACTTTAAAAACATTTTCTGTGAAATGTTGGAGGCCAAAAGAGTTTCTGATTATTGCTAAATCTTTTTATGTTGAAATCATTTCAAACTCACAGAGGGGTCCCCAGAAGAGTAAAAAGGACTTCTGTATATTCATTACCCAGATTCACCAATTATTAATATTGTACCTCATTTGTTGGATTTTGTTCACTTGACTATTTTGTCCTGTCTTTTATCTGCCTTACATAGTTACCATTTTTCCTTTTGTAATAAATAAGTAATTTATAGGGAAATATTTTGAGACTATGTCAGTATCCTCTTTTTCACAATGCCTACCTTCCACATGGTGCTAGACAAAATGAGTATTTATTCAGGTAGTTGCAAAACAGTGATTTTTCTGACTTTACCAGTAAATGGGCCATGTATGGACAGTAGGTGCTATGAGAGATGAAAGCACAAGATGTGTTACTAGAAAGTAATTCTGACTTCTTCAATAAGGGAAAGCATCTCAAAGGATATGAGGTTTGAGTTAAGCCCCAAATAATGAACAAGAGTAGATCAGGAGACAACCTATACAGCCAAAGTCTAGAAACTGCATGTCAATCAGTAGGTTGGGTCAAAATTCTAGGGAGAGAGTGGCTGGAGATGAGAATGTCAGGGAGGCAGTGACCTACCATGGAGACCCTCATATCTCAAGAATTCTGGACTTTATCCTAAGATACAGAGTATGGCCAAGAAGAATTTTAAGCAGGGAAATGATTTGATCAGATAAATTCTATGGTTGTAAGCAAGTTGGGTTGGAAATTGAAGATTAAAGATTGGAGATGCCTGGAGAGAACTCCCTGGAGATGACAGTGACACACTAATTCACACAAAACATGAATACTGAAGTGGTAGAGTAATAAGTAGGCTGTTTAGAGTTGAGATATAGTTAAGACACAAAATCCATAGCACTTGAATATGACAAATATGTTAAAGAGGGGAATTGTGGTTCTCAGTTTTTTTACTTGGACAAAGTGGATAGCAATGTCTAAGAGGGGAAGACGGGATGGTTCTGGTCTGTTATAAATTCAGTTTGAGGGCATATGCTACAAATGCTTGAATAAGTCCCATAATCACCTGCATATATTGATATGGACCTCATTAGAAATGTGTGGGCTGGAGATGGACTTCCAAGTTTTCTTCCACACTCAAGTATAATTAGAGTCAAGACTGAGAAAAAAAACCACTGAAGAAGATTGAGGAAAGTGAGCAAAAATCTGGAAAAAAATTTTAGGAGATGGATTGGAGAAGAACAGCCCATATAAATACTCTGGGAAAGAACAATCTCAACCATCAAGTACTAAAAAGCCTTCAAAAAGAGCCCACCTGAAGTGTGTAGTAACGGGAGCAACAATTTCTGCACTATCCATGCATTAGCATTGAGGAAGTCCCTATCAGGCCCTGCAGCACCTGCTATGCTTTTCATCAGCCAACACCATAAAAATGGAATCAGGCATCATGGAGAACAAATATGCGTCAGAAACATCTACCTCCACCCTTACCATTCATAATATAGAGAAACAAGGCTCACCCATGTACAAGTGTGCTTCCTGAGAAGTGCACAGTAGCAGACAATTAGAGACATTAGATGCCACTCATTTTCCACAGGTTAAAATATAGCCTACACAAGCAGGACAGACTTGCAATTCTGTATGTTGACTGTGTACCCGGGAGTGGATATTTGATTTTGTAAAATACTTATAAACAATGACACTACAGATTTCCAGGTTGACGTCTCCTTTGGAGTGGGATTTGAAGCGTGGTTCATTCTCTGACTTAAGACTCCATCACCCAACATTGAGTTATTGATTAAACTGACAGTCATTGTGCCCAGCAGAAATCACAAAGCTCATGTGCCCTGTCAAGAACAGAGGTTGCTTTTGTAGGGCCTCCTTTAAATTTTTGGGCTGCCATTCACCAGTAAAAGCCATCTCATGGTAATAAATCTCCCAGTGTCCCATGAACTCAGGTTACCTCTAGCTCAGGTCATGGTATTAGAACATTTTTGGGGAGTATAAACCACTTCCTTTAAATATAATCTTATATATAAGACAGATCAAAATAGAGTTGCTCTGGTTAATACAGAGTTGATTGACAAGTGGTTCTTAGTTTTGACTGCTCAAATAGCTCTTGTCTTTATTCTTCAATAGTTCAATAAATATTAAGCTATATTTATGGTATAGCAAATTAAGACCTAAGCCTCTCATATCAAAGAGACCAAGATATGAATTGGGCTCTGCTACTTATTGGTTGTGTGGCAAAAGACCTATAGCCTCTCCAGCCCCATTTTCTCTTCTGTAAAAAGAGGGTCCTTGTAGTCACCTCATGGGTTGTTCTGAGGGATCGATATAAAGGGCTTTGTCCAATTCTGGGCAGGTAGTGAGAGCTCAGTAAATGCCAGGTGTTGGGGAAAAAAACAAACAAAACAGACAAAATAACACACAACACACATGTATGTACAGGGTCCCACCTATCTTTGTGTATCTGGGTATTAAGCACCATGCTTGCCATAGTTAGGTGCACTTATGAAAAAAGGAAGATTAGTTGAATAAGAAGGAACCCTCAAGAGAAGTCATCCCAAATTAATTTAAATCTAAGTTTTCAACCAATGCTTCATAGAACTCACACTTACATACAGTGGGATTGTCTTGAGCATGGATGAGACAACTCCTATTACGGGGGGCATGGAATCCATATTTCAAATAATTTCCTTCTTCTCTTCCTTTGGCTAAGGACACTTAGGTGTGGCCAAAGGCAAAACCAGCCAGAGGCAATCCCACTGTGTGTTAAGTGAATATTGGCTGCTTAAATTGTTGATTTCAATGTAGAAGCATTGAAAGTATCTTATTAGAATGCTCTGTACTACACATAGTAAGGGCTGAGTTAATGTCTGTAGGATTGAGATTAACACTTCAATTATTAGTGAGGTATTCACATTCCCTTGATTGGTGGGAGTTTTGTGTACATTAGATGCTTTAAATTTCCTGATGATTTAGGCTCAGTTTATTTTCTTTCATCTCTGAGTTGGATGAGGCAGAGTAATACATAAACAGAATCATATTATCATTTAAGCCTGAATAAAATCTAGGAATATCTTCACAGTAAGTGCTTTCTTATAGTGTATTATATATTTGCAAATTGGTGCACTTTCTAGTACCATGAGAAAACAGATGTCTATCTCCTAGAAGTCAGCTTATAAAAATCACAATACTAAAATATTTTTATCTTGTCTTGGGTACTTTTTGCTTTCTGTCCTGAGAAGGGGTTCAGAAGAGTCAGCCTGGGTAGTGGAAAGGGCACAGGCTTTGGAATGGTCATCTCTGCACATAAAAATCATAGTTTTTTTTCTGTGTACACTTTTGAAGTTTCGAAAATGTCTAATAAAAACATATGTTGGAAGTGCATGTGGCTCAAGCAGTTGAGTGCCTGCCTCATACATGGTAGGTTCCTGTTTTGTTTCCCAGTGCCTCCTGAAAAACAAACAAAGAAACAAAAATACTAAACAATGAGCTAAAAAACTCTGGGTAACTGAGGTGGCTTAGTGGTTGAGTGGTGACTTCCCACATGTGAGGTCCCAGGTTCAATTTCCAACCCCCAGTACTTCAAAGAACAAACAAAAGAAACAAACAACCAAAGGGGGGGGGAAACCACGTTACTTTTGAATTTTATTTAAAAGCTTACTTTTAAAAATTTACATGTTTTATAATATTAAATATATCTTGCCAATTATTCAGCATATGCGAAATTTGATGGCTAGGAAGATCCGTAATGGGCTCTGTCTTGGCCACTTCTTTCTTCCCTCTTTCCTCACAACAAATACTGCTTTTAAAAACCAAGATTTTCTTTTCTTCTACTGATTCCTATTCCGGGAGGCTTTAAATTGGGCTTGTCTGTTGTTTTTCCCTAAATTATAACAGAGACTAAGTATAGCAGATTGTGTTAAAACATACTCAGTCTTTGTTTAAAAATACACTATTTTTGTTTTATTCAGATGCAGATGAAGTAATGAGATTGTCTCAAAGAGAATGGCACTCGTATGTTGCATGCCATCAGGGCTTTATTTCACCAAGGTTGTTTGGCACCTGTTTTGACTGAGAACATGATCTTCTTCCTGACTGCTAACTGGTGGGTAAGGACAGGATAGCCTTTCCAGCTAGGTTTGGAGAGCTCCCTTCTTTGGTGACAAGTGCTTCTCACCTAAAGGACCAGATCAAAACTGAGAGACAAAAGGAGTGAACTGTGCTGCCCATCTTCTGTGTTGTCCTCAAGCTTCCCTCTCCATGATCCCCACCCTGCTCTCTGCCCTGGGACGTTATCCACTATGGATTACACTAATGGATCTTTACCCTCTGATTTTCAGTTCATTTTGGCCCGTGAAGGCTGAAGTTCAAAGGAATCATGACTGATCACCTGATGAGAGTACTTTTCCTTTGAGAACTAGGATTTCCAAGCCTTTGGACCCAGGGTTTGGGGCAAGAAGTGGCTGGGAAGATTGTTCCAGTGGTTAGTTAGTGTAAACGAGGGTGGTCACTCCTGCCTCCACTCTTGGTTCTGGGACATAAACATTCTGGCTATGGGGGAGATGGAACTATATATTGTCCACTGGGAGAGGATGCAGCCAACCCAGGGCACCTGTCAGGAAGGGACCCTGACCTCACTGTCCTCCCACCCCCTGTCTCCTGCAAATATTTCTTATTGGCTGTTCCCAAACAGTAAATGGAGGGAACACAGTACATGAGAACAAAACACATGCACGGGGAAAGAGAAGAGAAAGGTAGAGAGTGGATCAGGAGATGCAAAAGGAACAAATCAAACACATGGTCTAATAGGTGGGTTACTTTTTCTCTAAAAAGTAAGCACAAACTGGGGAGTAAGAAGATTTTCATGTTTAGTTCATTTTGCTTTTTACAGAGCCACCAAAATCTCAAATCTAATAGGACAGGATGTTCAGCTGTTCCTTCACCAAAAAATAGGAAACTTGACAAAGGTTAAGAGACTCAGTATTTTCTGTACTTTTCCAATTAATGAACTTAAGAGAAGAACAGCATGGAGATTATTTATAATGCTCTCATTCTTGGTGGATTCTCAGGTGCTTGATGACTTATTAAATAAATAGCAAACACATAAGTATACTAAAATAAATAATAGAAAAGAGGTATGAGTAGATAAATCATTATAGTAACTTATGGACCAATATTACGATTAATTCAATTCTGTGTTCTTCATGTTCTTTAAAATAAGGTATGATAAAAAAGCAGTGAAATGTTCCCAACTCCTATTAATTGATTGAGAATAAAGAAATGCCTGCCACATTCAAATGACAAGTAAAATCGAAGTTTCCACGCCCATGTTGTTAAAAATGGTCAACAACAACAAATGGTCAACTCCTGATTTTCTGGACTGTCGATGTGACAGTCAGGCCCTTAGCCTCAGCTGACTTACAACTCCTACCATTTGAATTATTGACTTACCCTGGCCAGCTAACAGGGAGGTGAAGAAGATCAACCAACACACCAGGGACCCAAGAGGGCCTCCAACTGCAAGCAGAATTACATCCATCATCCATGTGGAACCTAAGCCCCCTCTTGATGTAGAGGGAGACGGCACATAACCATCCCAGGGTCCACAGGGTGGAGGATTAGAGTATGGATTAGAGTGGACTTACTGGTGTTTTGCTGGGGAACTATTGTGTTTAGCAAGGGAAGAAATTGTAGTATTGATGTGGAGAGAGTGGCCACATAGCTGCTGATGGTAGAGAGAGGGAAGGAGAGATATGATGTGGAGGCATTTTCAGGATAAGGAGTTGTCCTGGGTGGTGCAGCAGGGACAGATGCTGGACATTGTGTGTCCTGCCAAGGCCCACTGAGTGGACGGGGGGAGAGTGTAGACTACAATGTGGACCACTGTCCATGTGGTGCAGCAGTGCTCCGAAATGTATTCACCAGGTACAGTGAAGGTGCCATGATGATGGAAGAAATTGATGATGTGGGAGGAGTGGGGTGGGGGAGTGGGGGGTACACGAGGACCTCATATTTTTTTAATGTAACATTTAAAAGAAAATAAAGATAAAAAAAAAAAAAGAAATGAAGCCTTAAAAAAAAAAAGTCAACATTCTCTACTGCAGAGACTTTACCCAGTTTCTTGTCACTTTGAAGTGACCATTTACTGTTTCAACCATGTGCTAACTTACCATTTTGATAGCAGAGTCTTGTTTCTTTTATTTTTTAATTGTATATTGCAGTTAACAGAATATGATCTAAAGAGCCATAGTTATTTTCTGAAAGTGGCTGAATTAGAATTTGCTGTCAATTGGGAGGAGTCAACTTTGACTTATTATCTCTGCTTAGCCAAAGGAAACCAAAAGAATTAATTAAGCTATGAGTACGGCATTAAATACAGGTTCATTTTTCTTTTTTTTCTTTTTCGTCATTGTGGCACATTCCTTGCATTTGGTGAATACATTTTGGAGCTGTGCTGCACCACATGAATAATAGTTTACTTAGTAGTTTCCACTCTCCCCCAGTGCATTCAGTGGGTTATGGCAGGATGTATAATGTCCAGCATCTGTCCTTCAATATAATTTAGGACAACTGCAATTTCCAAAAATGTCCCCACATCACATCCCTTCTTCCGTCTCCCTGCTCTCAGCAACTACTGTGGCCACTTTCTCCAAATCAATGCTACAGTGTCTTCCAGTAGTACTCACAATAGTTCCATAGCAGAGTATCAGTAAGTCCACTCTAATCCATATTTTATTACTGCATCCTGTGGATCCAGGGATGGTGATGTCCACTCCATCTCTATCTTGAGAGGGGCGTAGGTTCATTTTTCAAGTACTTCAGTTCCATATGCAAATAAATAAATACAGTGTAATAGATGTGCTGATAGGAGCATGTCTTAAAGACTGATCAGGGAAATGAACTTGGCCCAGTGGTTAGGGAGTCCGTCTACCACATGGGAGGTCCGCGGTTCAAACCCCGGGGCTCCTTGACCCGTGTGGAGCTGGCCCATGTGCAGTGCTGATGTGCACAAGGAATGCCATGCCACGCTGGGGTGTTCCCCACGTAGGGGAGCCCCACACACAAGGAGTGCGCCCCATAAGGAGAGCCGCCCAGCATGAAAGAAAGTGCAGCCTGCCTAAGAATGGTGCCGCCCACACGGAGAGCTGACACAACAAGATGACAACAAAAAGAAACACAGATTCCTGTGCCGCTGACAACAACAGAAGCAGACAAAGAAGACGCAGCAAATAGACCCAGAGAACAGACAATCGTGGGTGGGGGGGGGAGGGGAGGAATAAATAAATAAATCTTTAAAAAAAAATAACATTGATCATAACAGCTTTCATTGAGTACTCCTGTGCTAGACATTATATTAAGTATTTTATTTTATAAATATCATATCATTTCATGTTAATAACAAAACTGTGAGAATATTACTACTATCATCACAACGTTATAGATATTTCACAGGCACAAATTTGAGGCTTTGGTATGTTAAGTGACTTGATCACCAGCAGCAAACCTGGGACTGGAATCCATATATGTTTGATACAAGCATCTATGCTCTTGATCCCAGAGTAATGAAAAAAAAAAAAGAAAAAATATGTTTACAGGAGATCTTTGGGGGAATACAGAGAGAATTTAATCACTAATTTTATATTTTTTTCCTGCAATATTTTGGTTCTATTTCCTAAGAATACCTCAAGTTATTTCTTGTGGTTTTTTTTATGTAGAGACAATCTCCTGAGTGATGCGTGATCTCTAACAGTGAGGGAATTTTTATTATTGCATGATGTTTTTCTGACTTGACAGATGGAAAGAATTTTGAACTAGACATATCATCTGCTCTTTCAGATAAGAAACTGGAACACAGAGAAGCCGTGTAGTAGCCACCATCATGCAGGCATGGCTGGTAATGAAAAAAGGATCTGAAGCCAAGTGTGTCTGTCATTAAAACTCATGTTTTTCCCACCACAGAGGAATACCCACTTTGCATACAGCTTGCTTAAAACTGAAAGAAGGGTAAGTAAAGTAGATTTTGTAATGAAGTTTTCTAATTCTGACTAGAAGTATAAGGGAAAAATATCAAAGTTAATGTAATGTTTACTAGCAAAAACCTTTGTTCAAGTTTGCCTAGAGGCAAAAGACTACAACCATTACATAAAGATTGTCTGCTCCCTTTATTCCTTAATATAAAATTCAGTGAAAAATAAGAGCTGGGCACCAAGTTCTTGGAACCAAGATAATGAGGTTCCTTCCCACATGGTGCAATCATGACAATGACTCTCACCTGCAAAGTTTCGAAGGTGGCCTGTTGGCCATAGCTGGTCGTCGACATAGAACCAGCCAGGAAGTGGGACCAACTTTCCCAGTGAAATAAACAACATAGATTTAAAACAACAAAACCAATAAATGTCTTTATGATTTCATAAAAGGAGAATTTTCCTAAAATCTTTAAGAGCTAATAAAGTAGCAATGACTGAGTAGCTTTTACCTCATTGAAGAAGCCGCATATTTTTCTATCATACAGATGAGGGTGAAGCTTCCATGTGCTGCTGACCAATGAGCAACCTCAGAAATGAGTGACCTAGAAGGAGGACATTGAACGCCCCTTTCCTCTGCTTACACTGGAGAAGGTTCCCCACTCTTGAGCCAGGCCTGGCACCTCCTGTTTCAGATTCCCTATCTTCTTGGCCTTCTCCTGGGTACACAGACAGGACACATGTGGTATTTTGGCTGCTCTTGATTCAGGCAACGTGAGTTTGTTTCCTGACTTCTCAGATTGGCTGAGAGATCTAAAAATTATTAATATATTTATCTTGATCATTTATATTTTTGTTGTTAATGCTATTCTTTGATTTATACGTAAACTTGGATAGATGACTCAAAGGCAACTGAATTATTCATTTCAACAGCAGAAAAGAAACATTTACTTAACTATAGGTATCCAGATACAACTTGTCTTACACACACAGGTACTGACAAACACCTTATGAGGTTTTGGAGCAATTGATAGTTACTTGACAAATCCCTTGTTTAAGATTTCCTAGAGGCATAGAGCTAGCCATGAAGTATGTAAACCTGTTTAGTCCTTTATATAAAATTCACAGAAAAATAAAAGCTAGAACCTACAGTCTTACTGCAGCCAAGATAGTAAGCACATTCCTAAACATATCTGTGACCATATCCTGCTTCCCATTTCCTTATCAGGAAATTGGAAAAGGATTTTGATGGCTAACAATAGTACTGCTGTGATAAGCAGATTAACTGTGCCCCAAAGGTTTGCTTTGATATTATTTCCTATTGAATTAGTTTACTGTTAAGAGAAGTTTCCCAGGGATTAGAAAAAGCTCTGGCAGAAGGTGACTAGATTGAACAAACTTGCACTTTCTTCATTTACCTCGTATAGGCTGTCACATAATATCCACGATCTATATTCAGAATCTCATGTGATCATTATAAAAATCCTGCAATGTAGATGTGATCAACCCTATTTCATGGAGAAAGAACTCATGCATGGAGAGGGGCCGTAGCTTGTGCAGACAGTCCATGCTGTTTTAACCTTTGGGCCACTTTGAATACTGTTCATGCTTATTAACATTCTAAAAATATAATTAAGCATCTCTGGGTAATAATAATGCATTAATGGCTAACATTGCCTGACTCAGACCTACTGCTCAGCCCACACCAGGCCCCTAGAGCCATGTCAGGTCAAAATAAGCAACCAGACACTCAAAGGATGACTATGGCTAATGGGTGACCTTGTGCACACACCTCTAAGAGTTTCCTATCTTGCCAACATGGCCTAGGACACTAGTTCCTAGTGGTGGGGGAAATGTGCTTAGCTAAGAATACCACATATATTTTCTGTTCTTATAAACCTGCTTTAGCAGGAAACATCATGGATAATATACATGGAGAGGTGGTGTCAACACCCCATAGCCCGAACTTGAAGTAGACAATCGAAATATTCAATGAGTTTGATAGTTTGACAATATGTACCCAGCATATCTTCATTCTTCTTCATGAAACATGCCAACTGTGGTCCTTCCTCTACTAAGATGAAACCATGAGATCTCCCACCCGTGGAAGACATGTGGTAGTGTTCAGAACAATCTAACTTTTTCGAGTTAAATGGGAGATGGTGGGCTTTAAAGTCAGGTTTAATTGAAAAAAAAAGAACGTTATGTAAATCTATTTGTCGGTCAAAAGACAATCCTGGAAAACTAGAAACACAAAGTTTTAGGAGAAGTGCTAGATGCTGATAACTTGGGGTATGATGTCAATGAGTTAGCATCCATCCAGAGTGGAAGAGCTAGAACTTCTAACTGGTATGTTCAGTGGGAAGGTGGGCTAAGAGTAAGTGAAGGTACTTCCTGGTACCCTCTCCTGTTAGGGCTTAATGCAAGAGGGACTAGAAATTCCCATAGAGCACCAAGGAAGATTGAGGAAAAGTCTGAGAATGTGTGGCCGACGTTGATCTTTACCAGGAGGGCCATGGTAGAACAGTTTAATGTGGAAGGTGTTTGCAAAAGTGACAATCTTGCCTACGAATACTTTTCACTGCAAGATATACATGTAGGAGATCAAGTGCTTCTAAGTGAGTGCAAAGGTGCTGAGGGGACCAGGGATGCAGTGCCTGTGATTTGGGTACAAAGTTTCAGTGTGGGAAAATTGCATGCCCAATAGTTCGATGGGTAGGAGTAGTGTTGGATTTGTTCTGGTTATAGCAGTAGCCAATTCACAGAGGAAGTGACCAAATCCCAGAGATTCTCCAGGTAATGAGGTGGAATTAGTTGGGGCACAGAGGCCAACAAACAGGCAACAGTAAGTACTCACTCACACTCTTCCCTGTTGTCTTAATGCTATTCTGAAATGAAAAAATAGGAAGAAAGAGATAAATTGTTCTATCAGGAGTAATAATAACATCTTATGAATACCAAATAAGGTACTGTATGCTAGGAACTCTATTGTAGGTACATTTAGTTATTAATCTGCATGAACTTTTGAAGTATATATTTTTATTGCAACCAATATTCAAATGAGGAAATTGAAGCAACAAAGATATTAAGAAATTTGCACAGGAAACAAAAGGCGCTAAGTGACAGAGATGGACAACTAAGTGCTGAAGATATTTTAAAAAGGTTACTTGACATGAAATGTTGCTTATAACATAAAGTGAACCAAAAAGAAAAGAATAAAAGCCCTACACATAGAGCATGATTGGTTGATAAATACCTTTATGTTACATAAAATCATATTAATCGTCATGTATTTGCAAAGAAAAAGTCTAGAAATAAATCCACCTTATTAAAAATAATAGTTTTATTGATTCCATGGTTATGGATGTATTTATTTTCATTTTTGTTCTGTTTATCTGTGTTTCTTTAATGAGCATTTTATCAGTATATGTACTTATAGTTGAATGATTTACATTAAGACAGTTAATTCCCCTGTACCTCACTTTCCATATCTAGAAAGTTAAAATGGCAGACATCTATGCTACAGAATAGCTTTTAAGAATCAAATGTGGGAAGCCTTTAGAAAAAGTCTTGTATACATAATATGATCATTAGCTACTTGCTCTTATAATATTACTATTATTTATAAAATATGTTTTTAAAATATATTTTACTGAGTAAAGAGTATATAAAATATCTCTTAGACAAGTCGAAGGCATTGCCAATTCCAAAGAAGGAACTAAGGTGCCACCTTGGCTCCTCACATTCAGGCCAAGCAGCTAGCCTGGGACCACCAGCCCTAGGACAAGATCTGCAGAGTAAGCACACGGCCCACCAGAAACAGCCACCTCAGACCTGCTGAGCTGCAGCCAGCTCTGGTAGGTCCAGCCCAAGTTCCACTCAACCCACCACTTCCTCAATACTCTCTTCTTCAGGCCACACCCTCCTGCTATTGACCTGGGTGTCCTGCCAGCAAGCCCCTGCTTTCCTGCCTTCTTGATGATACAACCTGGCAGACAATATGTCCTTGCTGGAAATACTGACGTTCTTCTCCCTCTGGGCTTGTGAGTTACTCCCTGATCCTTTCAGACTAGACGAGTGACCAAAATAATTCTTTAAGGTTTCCTTTCTATATTATAAGAAATTCATCAGAAACTCTCTTCTTTTGCTTGCAGTTGGACTTGGGTTATTAAAAGTGGAGCAGCGGCAAGTGTCCGTTTCTATAGCACTAAGGAAAAGTGCCATTATATATTGCCATGTATCAGGCACAAATTTTGATAGTGAAGTCATTCACTGGTACCGGCAGAAACCTAATCAGCCCGTGGAACATCTGATGTACATTGGCTCGACAAATATCCAGACTGTACGGAGGTTTATGGCAAAAAAATATGCTACCTCTTCTACTGTAACCCTTACTGTAAATTTCATAGAAGAAGATGATGTGGCCGTTTACTACTGTGCTGTCTGGGACACACAGTATTAGAAATACCAAGACAACCCACATAAATACCCCTCCTAGGGTCTGTGCCCACCCACATCCTCCTCAGCAGTGGCAACCACAGCCAGCCTCCCAGCTGGGCTTCAGCCTCGCCTGAGCTCAGCAGTGCTTCCGGAGACTGCTGGGAAGCCGTCGTGGGTTATGCTCACAAGATGGCCCCAAAAATGATGCTGGGAAAGGAGCTCAGAATCTTTACTCGACATTATTTCTTAATGTGTTAGTGCCCTGCCTGTGACCAGGTGGACCCAGACATTGGCACTCTCCATTCTATAACTATGCAAATTCCTTCAATAAGTGGGCAAGCTTCAGACTAGGGAGGGGAACACTGCGTGCCATTTTGATCATATATGATGAAGACAACTCCTCTGCAAATTAACTATAATGGGACCATTTTCCGGAAAAAAAAGTTTAAGTTTAGAGGATTGAAATGCTGCGAGTGGACAAGATAAGACATTCTTACTTTTTGAAATGGTTTCTGAGACCAAATTGAAAAACGCTAAGACTCACAATTCTTTCAGTGAACACTAGGGTATCTGGGGTGCATTTAGGAAGGAGCAAATGTCCTTTGTCAGGGAGGCAAAGGGAAGCAGATGGTTTATCCACTCACATTAGTACTTTGCCAAAATGATGTCATTTGAATGGAGCGCCGAGTCTTTGGGGCTGTTAGATGAACCCATCAGTTGTGCACAATCTCTGCTCCTGCCTATGAAAGGAGTGAGAATTGGCCATGGCACAACAGCTCATGGCTTGTTGTGTTTGTGAGCATTCCCTACTGACACTCTCAATTCATTATATATATTAACTCCTTCAACATGCATACAACCTATGCCGTGTGTTTTGTTATTATCATCAAGCACTTCTGACTCATGACTACGTGTCTCAGTCATTTCTCCAATTCACACTGGCACATAGCAGAGCAGGGACAGAAGAAGGTTAATTGGCTCCAGATTGTGTCTTTTTAGGGACAAGAGGATGAAAGAAATGTTTTACATTATTCCTCTTCCCATTCATTTGCATTCAAATGATAGAATACTATGCAGCAATTAAAAATATTTTTGTGACATTATTAATAAAACTGAAAGTATTCACAGAAAAACTAAAGGAAAAATGCAGAAATTCTATAGTGACTACTCAAAAACATCCATGTCTGTATTGGTAGAAGAATCAAAGAATGGAATTAACAAAATAAAAGAATATTATAGGGAGGGGGAAAGAGGTATTTAATAGATGGAATCAATAAGTGTGAGGGCAATAGAAGCGTTCCACAAAATTACTCAAGGATGGATATAAGACATGTTAAATTACACCAAAAATGTATAGGGGCTGATAGGTTAAAATGTAAATCATAATGTAAAACATAAGATAACTAAAAATTTAGAAAATTGTATAGTCTAAAATATAAACCACAATGTAAACCCAAATGTTACCTTGTTTGAAAGCTCTTGTCTCAATATCTGCACATCAGTTTCAGTAAATATGGTATGAACATGTAAAAAGATTATTGCTGTGGAAGGGAAAAGGGTTTTATGTTGAATATGTGGGATTACTGTATACTGTATATATGAATTACTGCAATCTAAACTTTTGTGAAGATAAGCTCAATAATTAGGAAAAAAGAAAAAGAAAGGACGTAGACACTGAGGAAAAGATGGAAGAAGTTGCCTTGCCAATTTGCACACAGGGCAACACTTCTTGCAGTGATGGAAGGCAAAACATCAAAAACAAACTTTTTCATTTTTAAATTTTTTGATACCCCAATTTATTTTTACCTTATTTTTTCTAAATTAATATGTATTCTATCTCTAACCTTTAAACTCATCACTATATTCCATTTTACTATTAATGGAACCCGGCAATATATTGGGCTTCATTTTTTAAGAAGTTTTGGATCACAAAGAGGTTCAACAATGGCAGGGGAGGAATAGTGAGGTGGGATGTTATTGACAGGGGACACATGGTTGGCAGGGAGTTCTCCAGGGCATATATCCAGGGTACATAAAAATGTTTGGATATTTTCATAGTGGTTGCAATTAAAAACAACAACTGAGGGAGTGCTGAGTTCCTAGCCAGGGGAGCTCTATCACATTCCCTAAAGGAACAGCAACAATCCCCCAAGTGCAACAGCAAAGACCAAAAAAGAAGGAAGGTCCAACAATGAGCCCTTGATACTAATGACTATGCTTGTGAGCCTGTGCACCTGAACAAGGCCTAGAGCTGCAGGGTGCCTAAGAGTTACCTCCTGAGAACCTCCGTGTTGCTCAAATGTGGCCAGACTTGAAGCCAAACTCAGCATGTAAATGTGCTGCCTGCCCTCCAGCATGAGACATGACTCCCAGGCCTTCCTGGTGCCAAGGGATTACTATCAAGTACCAGCTGGTGATGTAATTAGAAAACGACCTTGAATAAAAGGGTCAACTGGGACCAGCAGAATATTTCAGTCTACATATAACACCAGGAGTTAAAAATGCTTTTTGACCTGAATAAAAGGGGGAAATGGAAAGGACAAATGAGTTTATATGGCTATGAGTCTCCAAAAAGAGCCAGGAGGTTATCAGAGGAGTTGCCCTCATGCACACCTGAGCCGAGTCCTAGAGACAGATAAAGTAGATACAAGCCCGGGTATTGGTTCTTCTGAGGGCTACAGAGACCCACAGGTTCTATGAACATGGCAGATGGAGTTCAGTGCCATGTCAGTTGGCCCTACTTTGGAGTTTGTGTTTCTGTGTGATGGAGCTGGACCCAGATGTGATCTTTGTCCGCAAGCCTCTCCTGTTACTTTTACCAGATCTGTAGTTGGTGCTGGGGTTTAGTGTATCCTCAGGGACCTGAATCTCTGGACTGACCATGTGATAGCCAGGTCCTGAGCCTCAACAGACTTGCAACTCCTACATTCTGGTTTTTTGGACTTACCCCACTCAGTAACATGGAGGTGAAGAAGGTCAACTACCACACCAGGGAGCCAAGAGTGCCCACAACTGAAAGCAGGAGAACTGCATCCAGCAACCATGTGGAATCTAATCCTCCTCTTAATATAGATGTGGAGTGGACACAACCATTCTAAGGTCCACAGAATGGAGGAATAGAGTATGGATGTGAGTGGACTTACTGATATTCTATTCATGAACTATTGTGATTAGTACTCGAAGAAAATGTGGCATTGGTGTGGAGAAAGTGGCCATGGTGGCTGCTGGGGGTGGGGAGTGGGAGGAAGAGATGTGATGTGGGGGCATTTTTGGGGATTGGAGTTGTCTTGGGTGGTGCTGCAGGGACAGTTACTGGACATTGTATGTCCTCCCATGGCCCACTGGGTGGACTGTAGGAGAGTGTGGGATATGGTGTGGACCATTGACCATGAGGTGCAGCAGTGCTCAGAGATGTATTCACCAAGTGCAATGAATGTCTCATGATGATGGAGGAGGTTGTTGTTATGGGGGGGGAGGAGTGGGGTGAGGGGGTAGGGGGTATATGGGGACCTCATATTTTTTGAATGTAACATTAAAAAAATCAATAAAGACCAAAAAAAAGAATATAAGGATGGAATAGTAGGTAAATCACATACACTCATGCAAACACATATACAAACTCATACATAACCAATCAATCAATACTATGCATAAATATGTACAAAGAAAATTCAAAGTAAATGAGTGATGGGTGGACTTCATTGTCATCTTTTATATCTCATTTTACCCAGATTTTCTTCCACAAGTATCTGTTGCCTACCTGAGCTCTCATATCTAGCATCTCTGTAAATTTGTAGGAGTATTTTAATCTTTCCCAGACAGATCTCATTTGTCAAATGGAGATTATAATAACACATCTCACAGGAATATTGAGAAGATTCAATGAAATATAAGAAAACTTCTAGGACAATGCCTGATAAATAGCAAGTCCTCACTGCATATTAAATGAGGTATAAATTATAAAGCATATTATTACATATAAAGCATAACATTGCTTCGATAATACTCCTCTAGGTGACATGATATCCTTGAGATAATCCCAAGGTCCAGAGCTAGTAAAAGTCTGTTTCCTCAAGTCCCACCAGCAGCTGTGTCTAGCCCCCACAAAGGCACATTGATTAGAAATGCAAAGTGATTTCTCTGCGTCAAAATTTGCATGGTGACATCGCCATACCTTAAACAAAAACCAAAATATTCCAGCGCTTATAGAGATGGTATATTAAACTATGACAAAGAGAAACTTTGGTGACTGCACTTATTTTAAGCTTGTGGTATGGGAATATGAAGGTTAAGTTTTATGTCCCGAGTTCTGATCAACAACATTGGGGCTGAACTCAGCAGTCATGTCTTCATATTTCCCATGGGATGGTTCCACAGTATGAAATTTGGGGGAAGGTAGCTGAGTGGCTTTAAAGCCTGGCCCTGTCCCACCCCAGATGTACACATTCATACCATGAATTTCCTTGCAGATCATGAACCCTGTTAACCCTTCTGCCTAGCACTCATGGGGCACAGGAAACCCCACAAAGCGCATATCCGTGGCAAGTCAGAAAGGACCCCAAGGAATCACCTGAGCTGCCACTTCTTCCAAGAAACTGGAACCAGCCACGACCTCCTGCCACGGACCTGAAACCTCCAGCTAACAGGGTCTTCATTCTTTCCTTCTCCTTGGAACCCAGCCTGGTAGACAGGATGCTTTTACTAGGAACACTCATCTACTCCTCCCTCCGGGTTTCTAAGCTGTCCCACAGTCATTTCTTTCTAGAGGAGAGACTGAAGAAATTCTTTAACATTGCCTCTTCAGATATCATCTGTTCATGGGAATTTCTCTTTTTTGCTTGCAGTTCAACTGGAGCAGGTAACTTTGGAGCAACCTGAAATATCAATTTCCTCAGGGATTGATGAGTGCCTTCATATTTTGCAAGGAATCACTCAACAACTTTGGAAATACACCTATAATATGATACCAGCAGAAACCACATCAGGGTTTAGAACATACAACACTTGTCTCAACAGCAATTCCTGCTCAAAGTAGCGTATGTGGGAAGAACAACTAACTTGAGGCATGGAAAATTTCTTACACTTCTACTTCAACCCTGATAATAAATTCCATAGAGAAAGAAGATGAGGCCATGTACTACTGCGCAGTCTGGATTAACAACCATGGTGGTATAGTTGCCAACATAAACTACCCTAAACCATCATCAGTCCTGTGCCCTTCCACTGCCTTCCTGATAAAGGCCACCGCAGCAAGCTGTTTGGCAAAGCTCCCACCCTTAGCTTTCCCACCCTCCAGCACTGTCTGAATTTGGCAGGAAGATCCCTTGGATTCTCCTCACACAGTGAGCTCCACATGGTATCAGCAATTATGGTCCAAATGAAGGGCAATTTGGCACTCTTTGTTCCTGAGCTAAACCCCTATCTGGGAACTCTAGTACTACAGGGTGGAAGGCTCAGATTAAATCCATTTGTCCATTATGCCACCATTCATTCAGTGAATTCCAGTAACTGAATGATTCAAAAATGAAGGTGGGAGTCGCTGTGTACCAAGAAATGGCATATATATAACAAATACATTTCCTGTTATATTCGGTAACATTGTTGCAATGGAATTATTATTTCCCCATTATGTTCATGAGAATCAGAGGTTTTCAGAGGTAGAAAAATCTGTCAAGCAAAATACTTCCACATTTTTATTGTATACCCTGAAGCATCCTCAGGAAATCTAGTCGCCATTAAGTCCATTATTAAACAGTCAGCTGTTGGGGTATAAGAAAGACCAAAGTGTAAGTCCTGTGTCCTGGCAAAGAGGATGTTTCTTAGTTCACACTCAGGGCTGAGCACTGGGACAAACCAGCACTGTCCCACAGGAACAGAGCCCCTGAGCTCGTTAGGGGACCCCTACATGGAGGCTCTACTTACAAACCCTGTTCTCCAGGGTTCTGATATGAAAACAAAATACCCAGAAAAAGAGAGGAACAGAAAGTGAAAAAGAAATAATATCGTACACTCTCTGCCTCTATATAGGATATAAAGGGTAAAACACTCAAAGATTGATGAAATAAAAACGAATTATTTTGAGCTGAATCCTGTGATGATTATGAGTTGAATGGTTAGAAACCTCAAGGAACAATGAAAACTATTCACGAGCTGAATAAAATGTAAAACTATTGTTATAAGTTGAATTGTGTACCCCAAAAAGATAAATTGTATTCCTAACCCCAGTTCCTGTAAATATGACTTTATTTGGAAATAGGGTCATTGCAGATGGGTTTAGTGAAGTTAAAATGAGATCATAAGGAGTAAGGTGGGCCCTTAATCCAATCTGACTGATGTCCTTACAAGAAGGAGAAAAGAGACAGACAAAAACAGAGAGGGGGTTTTGTGATAAAGGAGGCGGAGATTGAAATGCTGCAGCTGCAAGCCAAGGAACACCAAGGATTGCAGAGAAAATCAGCAGCAGCTAGGAAGGGGCAAGGAGAGATTCTCCCTACAGGTTTAAGAGCAAGCATGACCTGTCCACGCCTTGCTTTTAGACTTACAGCCTCCAGAAAGGGAGACAATAAATTTCACTTGTTTTAAGTCACCAATTTCTGTAATTTGTTATGGCAGCTCTAGGGAATAAGACAAGTATAAAGACATTTTCGGTTCTATAATGTCTGCTTTCAGTGAGGACAAAAATGAGGGGCAATATTACTTCAGAAAATTTTCTAGTATCTGATATTTTAGTAATAGGATATCTTATCAGATAATTTATGTATGGTGCTTACCTACAGTTCCTGAAATAACAGCTATGCTAACATTCTCCATTTCTCCATTCTAAGCATCAAGTTTTATGGATGAATGCACAGATGGTACTGAAAGCAAAATGAGAGGAACTCAGGGCCCTCCCAAGACAGCATCAGGCTCTTCCCATTGCAAACTTGCGATCTTGTGTTCATTGTGATTCTTGCCCTGGTGTTTCCACAGTGGGAGGATGCTGAGGTCCTGTCAGAGTCTCAACAGGCACTCACCTGTTCCATAGCATATTTTTTCACATTAAATGCATTATACACTTTATTTAATTTTTAAAGATTATTTTTACTTATTTCTCTCCCCTTCTTTGCTACCCACCCCCCCACCCCCGCCCCACAGTTGTCTGCTTTCTGTGTACCTTCTCTGTATGTTCTTCTGTGTCCGCTTCTATTCTTGTCAGCAGCACCCGGAATCTGTGTCTCATTTTGTTGCTACATCTTTCTGGGTCAGCACTCCGTGTGTGCGGCACCACTCCTGGGCAGGCTGCACTATTTTTGGACTGGGCGGCTCTCATTATGGGGCGCACTGCTTGTGCATGGGGCTCTCTTACACTGGGACACCCCTGCGTGGCACGGCACTCTTCGTGCACATAAGCACTGCGCGTGGACCAGCTCCACACAGGTCAAGGAGGCCCTGGGTTTGAACCTTGGACCTCCCATGTGGTAGATGGATGCTCTATCCATTGGGCCAAATCCACTTCCCTTATTATACACTTTAATCAAGTGGGATTCATTTCAAAAAAACAAGTTTAACATTCATAAAGTAATTAACATGATAAACCATATTAATTGAATAAAAACAAAGTCAAATGAGCATTTCAAAAGACATGGAGAAACATTTGCAAATTCATCATACCTTTATGTAGAAAACTATAAGCACACTAGGAGTAAAAGAAAACTAACTCAACTTATAAATGGACCTCTGAGAAAACACCACAGATAACAATCGACTTTCCAATATCATTAAGGAGACAGTTTAGGATGCTTCAAGAGTTTACTGGAAACTCTTTCCAGAGAAAATGAGAAAACCAATGAAATAGGCATCCAAATTCATAACCAAAAGTAAAGCTATCTCTATTTGCAAATAAGATCTTTGATTTAGAAAATCTTACGGAGTCCCTAATAAACTATTAAAACTCATAAAGGAGTTTAATAAGTATGCTCATAGCATTTTTATGGAAGCGAAGATTAGCGCATTGAAGAGAACAAGAAGGCTTTCCTGAAAGAAGTGAATGGACAGATGGAATTAAGCTTCGCAAAATATTTGTACTGTTTTTCTTGATTATTTCAAGTTCTTTTCACAAGAGCATTTGAAGGCAGGACTACAGTGACAGCACTGTGACAGCTCTCAGGAGACAAAGCCACTTCAACTTTTCAATGGACCTCTGGGTTATTTATGTGGATGAAAATTTGGTGACACACTAAGGGTTGAAGATAAGGAGAGACATTGTATTAGTCAGAATTCTCAAGGAAAACAGAACCAATAGGAAGTACTGTAATATTATGAGACTTTATATAATTGTCTCATGAGACTATGGGGATGCACAAGCCCAAATTTTGTAGGGTAGGGTGCAATTTGAGAACTCTGATGAAGGTTTTTGATGAAATACCCAATAAAAATTGACTGGCTGAACTAGAGATGGAAATTTTCTCTTCTGACTGTTAAAGCATCATTTCCTTTAAAGCACCAACTGATTGGATGAGATGTTTCTCATTGCTGACAGCAGTCTACTCAGTTGTCTGTAGATGCAATCAGCCATAAATGCAATCCAATTACTGATGATTTAAATCAATGGAGTAAGTCATTGGGTGTTTTCTCAGTAGGTGGAGACCCTCACAACAGCTGAAAGAATATTGAAATCCCATCCTGGGAGTCCTGTTACATTCTCTAATAGAGCAGCAAGGATGCCTAGAGTATGTGGGCAGTGCCTAGCAGAGAACAGACCAATATGCCAGGTTCTTGATAATGATGCTTGTTTTTAGGCACTTTTTTCTTGTAATATTGAAACCTGCCATAGTATTACATATTACCTAAGAAGTGCCTCCTGAAAACCTCCCTGTTGCTCAAATGTGACCTCTCAGCCAAACTCAGCATATAAACTCACTACCTACACCCTGGGATGTGACATGACCCCAGGGATGAGGGTCTCTGACTCATAGGGTAGATTAACAAGTGCCAAGCAGTGATGCATCTGGAAAAAAACTTGGCAAAACTTGGGAAATATTAAATGCAGAGAGTTTTATGGCAAATAGATTTCGAAGGGAGCTGGGAGGTTATTTCAGAGGTTATACTTATGCCCATCTCAGCAGGATCTCATTGAATGTCACAGTAAACAGTTCCTCAAACAGCAGGGATCCTGAGGACTCTAGAGACATCTAGACACTATGAGCAGGGCAGACAAGATCAGGAATTTGGCACCCTGTCAGTGGGCCTTACTTTGGAATTCATGCTCCCCAGTATAATAGTGGTAGAGTCATTTATAGTTTCCCTATACATGGCTCTTCTACCTATTTTATTTGAACTGTAATTAGTGACAACTGATAAATATATGTCCCAGAGGCTTAATCTTTGATATGCTAATGTGCCAGTTGGGCCCTGAATCTAGGAGAGTTGTAACACCTACTCTCCTATTCACTGGACTCACCTAGGACAATACAAGGAGATGATGATGGACAATGCCCATCCCAAGGAACACAGAGTATCTGCAATTGCAAACAAGACAGTTCCATCCATCTGCCCCATCCAATCTAAGCCTCCTCTCAATTAGAATCAGCGGGCATTACCATCCCCAAATCCCCCAGACTGGGGAAAAGAACTGGACTAAATTAGACTTATTCTATTCTAGACTTTTTATTATTCTAGGAATGGAAGAGGTTTTATCATTGATATAAAGGCAGTGGTCACCAGAAGTTCTGAGCAGAGGTAGAGGGAAGAGTAAGTGTAACATGGGGGCATTTTCAGACATGGGAATTGTCCTGCATGACATTGCAATGACAGGGACAAGCCATTGTACATTTTGTTATAACCTATAAAATTGTGCATGGCAGACTGTAAACTATAATGTAAACTATTTCCACAATTAGTAGCTATTGTAACAGATGTACCACACTAATGAGAAAAGTTGTTAATGCATTTGATTCAAATATAATTTGACTGTTATGTGGAGAATGGTCTTAGGAGCAACAATAGATTTAAGGACACTAGATAGGAAGTCATTAAGTAACCCAGTGGACTAGGATTAGAGCACTAGAAATAGAAAGGTGAGGATATTTTGGGTATATTTGTGCTAACAGGACTAACCTAGTTTTATATGTTAAAAGTGACACTTTGGCTTAAGCCACTGATTGGATTGGTGCCAATTACTGAGAAAAGAACGTTAGGAGAGAAAATACAAGTTTTGGGGATTTGGTGAGAGAGCAGGATTATGATCAATACAGTTTTCCAAATAGAAAAGAATGGATTTATTTGTACATGCAGAGGCCAATCGCCACTTTTGACATGTCCATATGTTTGAGGTTGATGCCAGAGAAATTATTCCAATTTGGGGGAATTTTAGAACAGATAAAAAAGTAACATAAAGGAATGTGATTAAACGGTAAGGGAAGAGCAACACGGAGGTAGATGGAGGTTGGCATCCATCCTTCCCAGCCCTCGTCCCTTTTCCGTTAGCGTGACGGGCATGTGCTTTGCCTCATCATAAAATCGGGGCATTGCGGGCATTACTTATGAAGACAAGACCTCACTGTCATCTCCCTTTTAAAGAAAGGAATATATTTTGCTAAATGAAGTTCAGCATTGACCCCCAGAAGAAGGAAAATGCATTAGACGAGGAATCTGAAATGCAGAAGCGTACCCTAACTCTGTGGTTAGCTGGCTTTGGGCAAGTCACTTGCCATCTCCAGGTCTAAGCTTCCTCACTTGAAGGGGGGGCATTGAGCTGAATATTTCTAAGGCCCCTTCCTGTTCCAAAAACCTATGATTAATTAAGAGCATTGAAGAGCCTGTAGTGATTGGACGAGTATAAAATGTTCTAAGGGCTAGTATTGGAGGAGGTTTCCTCACTGGTTGCTTCTAACTGTAACACTGTGAGATCCTGGCAGGCACAGCAGCATCTGTCTTGGTAACATTATTGCTGTGAGGTGAAAGACACCGTTATCTTTCTCAGTCTCCAAGCAGGAATTGGTTTGGTCTGGCTTGTAATATTTTTTAATCTCCTCTCTCCCCTGCCTTCTGGCTTTTTGAGTGCTATCTGCTCTCTGTGTCTATTCACTGCATGCTCTTCTGTGTTTTTGCTTGTCTCCTTTTTTTGTTGCATCAACTTGATGCATCGGCTTTCCGCAGCATCTGCAGATGGGGCGGTGCTCTGCGGCATGAGGGCGAGCCTGCCTTCACAAGGATGCCCCGGGACACAAACCCAGGTCCTCCCATATAGTAGATGGGAATCCAAGTGATTGAGCCACAGTCATCGCCCTGTCTTGTAATTTTTTTTTTAAGATTTATTTTTATTTATTTCTCCCCCCTTCCTCCCCACCCCACCCCAGCTGTCTGTTCTCTGTGTCCATTTCCTGTGTGTTTTTCTGTGTCCATTTGTATTCTTTTCAGCGGCACAGGGAATCTGTGTCTCTTTTTTGCATCATCTTGCTGTGTCAGCACTCCGTGTGTGCGGCACCATTCCTGGGCAGGCTGCACTTTCTTTTGCGCTGGGTGGCTCTCCTCATGGGGTGCACTCCTTGCATGTGGGGCTCCCCTGCGTGGTACGGCACTCCTTGCGCGCATCAGCACTGCACGTGGGCCAGCTCCACACTGGTCAAGGGGGCTTGGGGTTTGAACTGTGGATCCCATGTGGTAGGCAGATGCTCTATCCATTGAGTCAAGTCTACTTCCCTAATTTTTTGTTGAGTCATAAAGAATCCGTCAGAGGTTCCTATTCTTTTTGTTGATATAAAATGACATTAACAAGGGGAGGTCCAGACAATTTACAAGGTATGTGTACTATTCTGTTAGGTTTCCTGTTTAAGAAAGTTGATCTTCAGATAATCTCATTTTACCATTTCCATCTGAAAAGCAAGGGAGAATAATCTTAGTAAATTGGAAAAGTCAAAAACAATGAAAAGGCAGAAAGGAAGAAAGTCAAACTGTGAAACCAAGCCTAAGACGCTAGAAAAATCCTTGGGTTTAGCATGGCCAGTGAGTAATCAGATGGAGACTAAGAGGGAGCACGAATTAGGACTAACAATAGTGGCAGTTCCTGCTCTGCAGAAGCAGGGATGGGGAGAAAAAGTTTTGTTTCAGAACCAAAGTCCTTCATAAAAGAGCTTATATCAAGTTTCTCACATAAAGTAAGTATATAATAAGGGAGACCACATCCAAACCCTTATATTAAAGTGATCCAATGTTAAAGGCCCCTTGGGAACCATCCCAAACACCTTCCCTTGACTACTTTTTCACTCTCTGTTTTGTGCAGTTTTCACTATATTTCTAAGAGTTCTGAGTAGCGATACATGGCTATCATATTAATTGGAAGATAAGTGTCAGTACTTTAAATAATAATGAATGAGATAATCGTACAATTTTATGCAATAGCATGCACATTATATATACCAGTGATTTGCCCAAATTTCACAGAGTTTGGTAAACATTAACAATTAATGCAGTTATTCTTGTAGCTAGTTATACTCTATTGTCAAAGAAAATAAGATGTTGGACAAAAATTCCTTTTTCTCATTCCCCTTGCATCTTTTTTAATTCACTATTTCAGATTTTCAGAATTAAAAGATAACTTTTCCTGTTATTTGGAGAAAAATATGACACTATTTTTTTTTTGCAATTTTATTTTATTTTTTTATTTTTTATTTTTATTTTTTTCATTTAGGTTTATTTTTTTTAATTATTTATTTATTTTTTTAAAATTACATTAAAAAAATATGAGGTCCCATTCAACTCCCCCGCCCCCACCCCCCACTCCCCCCACAGCAACCCTCTCTCCCATCATCGTGACACATCCATTGCACCTGGTAAGTACATCTCTGAGCATCACTGCCCCCCCAGTCAATGGTCCACATCATAGCCCACACTCTCCCATGTTCCATCCAGTGGGCCCTGGGGGGATCTACAATGTCCCGTAATTGTCCGTGAAGCACCACCCAGGACATCTCCTCGTCCCGAAAACGCCTCCACATCTCATCTCTTCCTCCCATTCCCCAAACCCAGCAGCCACCATGACTACCCTTCCCACACCCATTCCACATTTTCTCTGTGGACATTGGATTGGTTGTGTCCATTGCACATCTATGTCAAGTGGGGGCTTAGATTCCACATGGATACTGGATGCACTCCTCCTGCTTTCAGTTGTAGACACTCTAGGCTCCATGGTGTGGTGGTTGACCTTCTTCAACTCGATGTTAGCTGAGTGGGGTAAGTCCAATAAATCAAAGTGTAGGAGCTGAAGTCTGTTGAGGCTCTGGGCCTGGGTGTCATATTATCAGTCCAGAGATTCAAATCCCCTAAATATATCTTAAACCCCAGCACCACCTACAATTCCAATAAAGTAGCATGCAAGTCTTGTGAAAAGAGATCCCCTCTGAGTCCAATTCCATCACTCAGAAACACCAGCTCCAAAGAAGGGCCATCTGCCATGGCAGTGAACCCCATCTGCCATGACCATAGAACCCGTGGGTCTCTTTATCCCTCAAAAGAACCAATACCTGGGGTTGTATCTACTTTATCTGTCTCTCAGACTCTGCTCAGTTGTGCATAAGGGCATTCCTTCTGACAACCTCCAGACTCTTTTTTAGAGACTCACAGCCTTATATTCTCATTTCTCCTTTCCATTTCCCCCTTACCTTAGGTCAAACAGCATTTTGAAGTCATGTTATTATATGTAGACAGGGATATTCTGCTGATCCGTGTTGAACCTTTAATTCAAGGTCCTTTTCCAGTTGCCTCTTCAGCTGATATGTGGTAATGATCCCTCGGTGCCAGGGAGGCTCATCCCCGGGTGTCATGTCCCATGCTGGGGGGAATGCACTGCATCTACATGCTGAGTTTGGCTGTGAGAGTGGCCACATTTAAGTAACATGAAGGCTGTCAGGAGGAAACTCCCAGGCACAGTGCTACTCTAGGCCTTATTCTTATTGCAGGTGTATAGGCTCAAAAGCATAGCCATAAGTATCAGGAGCCCACTGTTGGGTCCTCCTTCCTTCCTGGTTCTTGCCGTTGCACCTGGGGGACTGCTGCTGCTCCCCCAGGGTCCATGACAGTGGCCCCCCGGCCAGGGGCCCAGTACCCGCCCCAGCTATTGTTTTTAATTGTTTCCACTATGAGTATATCTAGACATTACTATATACCCTGGGCATATGCCCTGTATAACACTCCCTGTCAACCATATATATTCTGTCAATAACATCCTATATCAGTATTCCTCCGCTGCCATTGTTGAACCACTCTGTGATCCAAAACTTCCTGTAAAGTCAATCTCAACATAATGTCAGCTTTACAAGAGTCTTAGATCACCGAAATTCATATATACAATATACAATACTTCCCCAGATTCACCATAAAACCTTTTCCCTTCCACAGCGATAATCACTTAACTTGTTCATATCATATTTCCTGAAACTGATGTACAGATTCCGAGACAATAGCTTTCAAACAAGATGACATCTGTGCTTACTATGTGGTCCATACTTTAGGTTGTACAGTTTTCTAACTTTTTTAGTTATCCTATGTTTTGCCTTATGGTTTACATTATTAGTCTGTCGTCCCCTATATGTTTTTGGAGTAATATTACATGTTTTATATTCATCTTCGTGTACTCTCACAAAACTCCTTTCTTGCCCCCATATTTACCTTGTTTCCATCCATTCCACATCCATTTTCCCCTCCCCTTGGGGCCTACAATGCCAGCCAATCTTGATTTCCCGAGAGGCCATGTCCAGAGATACTTGCAGCAGTATTCAGGGCCTGACTTTCTCAACTGCCCTAATGCCCTGGGAGCCATCCTTTCTCACTAGAGATACAATTCTCTCTATTTGACGGCATTAGTCCTCCCCAGGATGTGGGTCCACCCCAACTCTCACTTCTTGGGTCTCTTCCCAATGGTAAAACCCACCTTGGCAAAATGTGCCTTCAGCTATTCGCCCTGAGTCCGTCCCGCATCAGACCATACCCCCTGAGCATCCTAAACAGGTAACCCTCCTACTTATACTTTGATACGATTTTCTCAACATTTTGTTCTCAATGAACACCTGACGCTCTCCTATGTTCGTATGTTGCCCCTTCCTCCCCCCAATTTTTGGACAATATTACCCTCTGCCCATCCCCAGCCCCCCTCAAACCCACAAAGCCCCACCCAAAGGTAACCCCTTGCCCCCATTTTGTCCCTTCTTTGTGCTCATACTTACCGCCAGCTCATCACAGATTCCACCCCTACAGACGTTAACTCACATCCTTCCTCCACCCCCCGATTTCCGGTAAGCCTCTATTCCGGTGTCTAGCTCTCTGAGGCAGTTTGCTTATTTCATATCATTGAGGTCATGCAGTATTTGTCCTTCAATGCCTGGGTTGCTTCACTCAACATAAGATTCTCAAGGTTCATCCATGTTATCACGTGAGATTGTAGCGTATTTGTTCTAATAGCCGAGTAGTATTCCATTGTGAGTATATAACACATTTTATTGATCCAGTCGTCTGTTGATGGACATTTGGATTGATTCCAACTTTTGGCGATAGTAAACAATGCTGCTATGAACATTGGTGTACATATATCTGTTTGTGTCCTTGTTTTCAGTTCTGATGGGTATATACCCAGCAGTGGTATTGCTGGGTCATATGGCAAATCTATGGTTAGTTTTTTGAGAAACTGCCAAACTGTCCTCCAGAATGGTTGGATCCTTCTGCATTCCCACCAGCAGTGGATGAGTGTTCCCCTTTCTTCACATCCTCTCCAGCATTTGTATTCTTCTGTTTTTTTCATAGCTGCCAATCTTATGGGAGTAAGATGGTATCTCATTGTAGTTTTGATTTGCATTTCCCTGATAGCAAGGGAGTTAGAATGAAGAACTCAAGGGAGTTAGAATGAAGTTTTAGCTGAGATGTCTTAGTAATGTGACATTGTGTGTGTGTGTGCATAGAGGAATAGATATAAGTGAGCAATATATTTACACTCTTTCAATATTTGTAGGCATTTACTTTTGGAGATTAAATTGTCCTATCTGTGGCTGGTGAGAGCCATTGCAGGTTGGCTTCTCTAACTCAAATGAGCTCAGCAGTCTCTGATTGCTTCCTGGCTTTCACGTATGACATGATGTCATAGTCTTATCTCGTACACATATCCTGTGCAGACCTGGATTAAGCCATTCCTCAATCAAGTCCTAGTTCCCTCTAAATTACCTTCGAGGGCTCATCCTTCTGGTTGGTTATTGGTTCCTGTTCAGTGGACAGCTAGGAAGTATTTCTTAAAGAAAACAGATTCAAATTAAACATCAGAGGGATTTACTTAAAATTTTCTACTATATTTTTTTACCCATACACTGAAAATCTTCATTCTTAACAATATTAATATAAATATAAGTCTGTAAAAATATAAATACATAGAATACTGTGATTACCACAAACAGCATTGGGCCCAGAGTTTGTAATTTACAATTATGTCCTCTTTCTTTCTTCTGTCCTCTCCCTTCCCCTCCCTTTACCTATCTCTACCACTCTCACTCTCTCGCTTTCTATGGTGGCTGAGGGAGTACAATAATAATACTATTTTTCTCAAAAGCTATTGAAATTATTTGTCTCTATATGTCTATGCCACATTTGATGTGCAGTCAGGTTTATTTATTTCAGTTTGTATTTTATTTTTACAGATTTTTTTTTCATTTTGATTTATACTTGTTTTGCATGCACAAATCATTTATAGGGTCACAAAGTCAAAAGTATAAAATAAGGTGTTTTCAGAGATTCTAGCTTCAAACCTAATTTTCCCCTTCCTC
The DNA here is from genome assembly GCF_030445035.2 of Dasypus novemcinctus. NCBI lineage: Eukaryota > Metazoa > Chordata > Mammalia > Cingulata > Dasypodidae > Dasypus > Dasypus novemcinctus. Next base: position 20,652,324 of record NC_080677.1, read on the forward strand.
TTCTCTGTCTCACCCTACAGATAACAATATACTTATTAGTTTTATATGGTTTATGCATTTCTTTTAAGAAGAACTCTATTTTAAAGAGAGAAGTATTTTATCCACCATATGTGCAACTCACATTATATCTATTTGAATTTGACAATTATTTCTCTGTTCTGAGGTATTCAAATTTTATACAATTTAATAATTTGCTTTTGGCTTTGGGGTTTCATGCCTTACTTACTTCATGCCCATACTCCAAGATTATGCATAAAGAAAATCACCATATTTTCTTTTAAAAATTTTATTACTTAATGCTTATATCATTGATATGCCTTGAATTAATTTAACAGTTACTGTATAAAATTTATAATGGATATGAGTATGTTCTCTGCTAGTCAATCCTCATAGAAGCCCTGTTCAATAAGTTGTACTGAATTTAACAGATGAGAAATTGAGTTTCAGTTAAGTAACTTCCCCAAGATCCACAGCTCATAAGTGATAGAGATTTCAACCCAAGCACAGTTGTTCAAAAAATAAGGAGTCACTTATTTGATTGGGATGAACTTATCTTTAATGAGGGTGGACAATATGGTACAAGTTTATTGGTCAATTATGTTGCTTCCTTTTTCTATTACTTCTTTGTGCTCCTTGCCCATTCTTCTGTGGAGTATTAATTTTTTTTAGTGGTTGTTAAGAAATCTTATATACCATTTTAGGGATGTTAACATTATATTAAATATGCTAAAAATAATTCTTGTTTGCAATTTATTTATTTTTGGCTATTTTTTGGTGACTAGAGGTTAAAAGTTACTTCTAGTTAAATCTAAATCTAAACTTATGAACTCTGTTTGGATGTAAACCTTAGAGTGTCCTATCTCACTCAGCTTACAGGGAATCATCAATGTTAAATTCTAATGCATTGGTGTAGGGGGTTTTTACACCTAAATCTCTGTTTCAACTAAAATGTACTTGTGAGTAGTAAGAGAACAATTCAAAAGTTTTCTTTACCATAATATGAGTCAATTCCCATGTGAGAATTTATTGAATAATCAATTATTTCCTGACTTGAGTAGATGTCTTTACCATACGGTAATATATTGCATCTACATGTGATTTTCTTTGTGGATAATCTACCTTGTTCAACAAATCTTATTATTATGGTTCCAGTCCTGCAGTTGTTTCATTACTGTAGCTTTAACATTTTTTTACATTTTGGTGGGGTTAATTTTCTATTACCACATTTTAAAAAGGAATTTTATTTGCATTTTGCTGTGAGGATAATTCTGTCCTTCCTTACTGTTAAACTGTTGGATTTCTCCACCAGCAAGCCTTTCAAAGTGCACAGGTGCTTGACCTTGCCTGCTGCGTGATGTCCTGGGAGCCTCTTGATTTCAGGGTCATTCATTCCAGCAGTAGTTTATGATAGTCTCTGGCCGAAGGAAAATCTCACGGTTTCTGCATCTTAAATTTCTCTGCTATAAGTACTGATGGCAGAAAAGGAATTACCTGAGAGAGACAAAACAGTAAACCAAGGGGAAATTTTCAGCAATTTATTATGAACATTTTAAACACATATCCAAACATGTTTAAGAAATAATGCGCTATCAAATAAAATATAGGATGCCCAGTTAAATGTGAATTTCTGATAGACAACAAATAATCCCTTACTTTGAAAAAAAACAAAACTAAATCTGGCAAGTTTGTAGAGGGACAGTTTGACTCAGGATCAACAAAAATACTCTAATACTTTGATTTGTACCTCCCTTCCTGCCCCGAACACATACCTTCTTTTACCTTAGAAAAGAGTCTAAATAGACCAAAATAATTAATCATAATTTATTTTAAAAAACTAATTCAAAGGTTATTCAATGTGTTGTTCTGTTTGCTTCAAAAATTACTTACAGTTGTGGAAAAGAAGATTTAGCGCGATAAGGCAGGTTCCTCTCTGTCAAATCTGGTATTGAAACAGAAACCAAGGGAAATCAGAACGCAGGCAAGCATGTTCTTTATCCACAGTCCTGCTATGCGAGATGTCTGCCTCCATCTGCTTATACCTTTCTGAGCTCTCAGGGTGCCAGGCTTCTGTGCTGAGGAGAGGGCTGCTCCCAGCCTGCAGGAGAGGAAATGGGTGGACCAGAGGTCAGGGCTCCTCCCCAGCCCTGCCCCAGCTCCCACCCCTGCTGTGTAAATAGCTTCCTAGTCTCCTGAGACAGATCCTCAGCTTCTTCTCCCTGCCTGAGACACCAGATAGGAAGACAAGCTCAACCTGGAGTCTTTTGCTCCAGGGATGAATTTCTTTTGGGGAAGGGTTTGAGTTTTCAGAGGGAAATCCTCTCTCATCATTTGGTTCCCTGTCATTCCAAGGTCCAAGAGAAGAAGGCATGCTGTGGGCTCCAGCCCTCCTTTTAGCTTTCCTGGCTCCTGGTAAGTGTGTTTCAGAGATGTTAATGGGATTTTTTTTTTTTTTAATGGGAGGCTATATTCAGGAATTATTATTACCACTCCCTTATTACTTTTTGGTGTTCCCTTTGCAGCCTGTCAGACAGCTTCCAACCTGGAAGTGAGAGAGAGGTCTGTCACCAAGCTGGCTGGGGCAACTGCTTCAATCACTTGTGATATAGTGAAAGAAAACATCAACTATGTCCACTGGTACCAACACCAAGAGGGGAGGCCCCCAAACGAATTCTCTACTATTCTGTTTCCTCCTCAACATTTTCAGTAGACCCAGGAATCAATAAAGGGAAATATCAGGCCTATAAAACTTTAGGGAGAAACTATAAATTTATAATCCTAAATCTGGGGGAGAGTGACTCTGGTGTATACTATTGTGCAGTCTGGAATTTGCACCGTGGTTCAGACTTCCCCTATCCTAAGCTAAAAACTGTGCTTGTGGCTTCCAAGAGCAGCCCTGCACCACAGGACAGACGAGCTCTTTGTCTCCTCACTTCCTGGCATGGCTGCTTTACTATGAACAGTGAAAAACCCTGAGCTCAAAACCTAACCTCCAGCTTTCCATCCCACCTCATTGTCAGAAGTTTCAGCCCACACCCTGCAGACCAAGCTAAGCTCTCAGGCCTTCCTGGAGCAGCTGGCTGATGGCTTAGTTCTTTCAGCTATTCTGGGGGCTGTTCAGTCTGCTTCCGAGGCCAGACAAGGTTACCTGGGGCTGGTCTGACAAAAGAGGTCTTTTGGAGAGCTTTTTGGAAGGCTGATTGTGCTGAATCATTTATCCAGTCATTACCTAAAGATTATTGCTGGGAATGTGCTTATTCATTACTTAGGAGTGTGAGAAATGATGGCATGAAGACTTTGGATTTCATGAAACCTCAAGCTGATGTCTTTCAGAAAAACTGATTCATTTCTACCCAGACTGTTTTGCTTATTTAATGCAATTGCAATAAAAATACCAATAGTCTTTTTTTTTAAGAAATAGAAGGCCAATTATCAAATATTTGGAAGAGTAAGAAGCACTCAATTGCTGAAAAATACCTTAAAAAAGAAGAACAAACTTTCAAGACTCTCACTTCCTGACTTCAAGCATATTATTTAGTTACAGGGGTAAGAATAGCACGAAACTAGCAAAATGTCAGACAAATTGATCAATAGAACCAAATCGAGATGCAGACAGAGACCTTCCCATCTACAAACAAGTGATTTTTGACAAAGTTACCAAACCATCCGACTTGGGCCAAACAGTCTATTCAGCAAATTGTGCTGGGGGAATTGGATAGCCATATCTAAAAGAAAAAATGAGAACACATGTCGCACACCTTTTATAAAAATTAAATCAAAATGGATTAAGGACCAAAAATCTTCAAGATCATGTGGTATATGGTAGTTTCTTATACCTTACACCCAAAGCACAAGCAATAAAAGAAATAAAAGATAAATGGGACCTCCAGAAACTTAAAAACTTTTGCACCTCAAAATTCTTTGTCAAAAGGGTGAAAAGTCAGCCGACCTAATTGGAAAAATATTTTGCTATGATGTAACTGTTTATGGTTTAATATCCATGATATATAAAGAGATTGTTCAACTCAACAACAAAAAGAAAATTTGCCTGACTGAAAATTGGGCAAAAGACTTGAAAACACAAATATCCAAAGAAGAAATACAAATGGCACAAAAACACATGAAAAAATGTTCAACATCACTAGCCATTAGGGAAATGCAAATCAAATCTACAATGAGATATCATTTCACACCTATTATACTGGCCACGACCAAAAAGTCATAAACCTGGACATGTTGGAGGGGATATGGAGAGATAAGAAAGCTTATTGACTGTGCTTGGTAATGTAGTATGGTACAGCCACTGTGGAGGACTGTTTGGCATCTCTTAAGTAAGTTGAAGATAGACTTTTGCCATGTCACCTGGCAATATAATTATTAGGTGTATACCCAAAACTGAGAGCATTGACTTGAACAGTTATCTGTATACCAATGTTCATTGTTGCTTTATTCACAATTGCCAAAAGTTGGAAACAACCCAGGGGTCCATCAGCTGCTGAACTGATTTAAAAAATTGTGCTGTATACATGCAATGGAATATTATGCAGAGGCAAGAAAAATGAAATTCTGGTGCATTTGACAACTTAGATGAACCTGGAGGACATTACGTTGAGTGAGGCAAACCAGACACAAATGGACAATTACTGTATGATTGTGCTATAATGACCTAAATATATAATGTAATTAATGGAGTTAATAATCAGAATATTGGTCACAAGAAAATAGAATGTTAGAGGATGGAAAGCTGAGGGTGAATCTGGGCAGAATTGATAAAATGTTTGTAAATCTTTGGAAATGAGTAGAAATGATGAAATCATATCATAGTGTGTGTAACTAGCAGAGCTTTTACATGGATATGACAGTGGTTGTGATAGGGCTACGTTTAGGGCTGTGTGTGTTTCTTCACGAATAACCTGGGCTAGGTGTGTCAAAAGATAAGAACTGCAGCCCTGCCTTTGGTAATCATGCCAATCACTCCAATCTGGGAAAACTAATTAAGTGATAGGCTCTATAGACTGAATATTCAGGAAGGATGCAAACTAAATATGTTAATCCAAGTTTACCTGGACTGTGGGAAATACATGTTAATTCAAGCTTATCTAGTATTCAAACAAAGCACCATTTGACTCCCAACTACTACATCCTCTGTGTAAAAGGAAACCAAAATTTTATTCAGAGCTCGGTTTTCATTAGGGAAGGAGTCCACCAAGCCAGGCCAGTTGTTAGGAAATTTTCCTTGTCAAAATTCTTACTGAGTCCTGGCCTTCCATACACAATCATTGAATCTCTTTGCTTCCGCAATAGTTGAAAGTGTAAGTCTAGGTTCATGTATATTGCTAGAAGGAAATCTGAAAATGCAACAAGAAACTGTATAACAGAGAAACTTCATGTGAAACATGAATGTGGATGGTATTACACCTATAAGATTGATTTACAAAATATAAACACAAATGAATTAAAGAGACAGAAACAAAATAGCAGACAAATCCAACAAGGGAATCATAGAGAGATTGAGAGATGGTGAGGTTTTTAAAATTTCTTTGTAGTAATAATGAAAATTATCTAAAAATAATTGAAGTGATGAATGCACAACTGTGATTATTCTGAATACCACTGATTGTATACTTTAGATGGATTTTGGCTTTAAAAATATGTATCAATAAAATTGACATTTTTTTTTTAAAACTGGTATTACCTCACCCTGATAACCAAAAAGGGATTTTTTTCATGATTGGAAATGTATAAAAGAGTGAATGCAAAGAAATATCAATCATTGTCATCTACTAATATTTGCTTTTGAGTGAATTTATCTTAGCCCTCAACCAAAGATATTTGTTTAAAACAAGTAAAATGTTTTGCCATACTTATCCTCCAACATAGACACTCCAAGTCAAAACTGGACTGAACCCATCAGAGCATTACTTTTCTCAATAATTAAAACTGAAAACTTGGGTGAAGGATCAGATAATGAATAGTATGTATTTGAACCGAAAAGTAAATTTGAATTGAAATAGTATGCATTTGAATTGAAAGGAAAGAGTTGTGGCTGCCATAGGGAAGTAAGGCCTTTTTTAAGGACAGGAAATGTATTGTGATAGGGAGGACACTGAAAGGGAGACATCAGTTATTTGGGGGAGTGTACCTGACTACCAAGGTAAAATAGGCCTGTAGTGATTTTAAATCTCATGTTTTAATGAGTTGTGATTGGTATACAAAAATTCAATTGATTTTGTGAGTGCTTGCATGTAACTTTGCACCAGGCAATCTTGCCGAGTTCTCTTATTAATTCTAATTTAATTGACTCTTTTAGATTTACTGTGTATACAATGATAGCATCTGCCAATGAAGGCAGGGTTGCTGCTTCCTTTACAATTTTATTCCCTTTTCTATCCTTAACACATGAGTTGAGACATCCAGTATTATATTTAATAAAACCATGGTAACTGACATTCTTAACTTTGTTCCATTCTCAACCAGAAAGCCTCAAACATTTCATCCTTAAGTGTTTTACCATATTGGATCTTTCCACCCATGTGTATAGTATGTCTTTTTATTTATACATCTTCAATAAAGGGAGTATTAGCATGCAACACTGGGGAATGAATTTAGGAAAAAGGGAAAGTAATAAAGTTTATTAAAAATAGTTAATCAATTAAGAGCAAAATAAATTTTAACAAACAATGAACTTTAGTACACAAACACAGAGTGATGACAGTAAGAATCGGCTTCATTCCACCAGGATAAGATTGCAGCTCTAGCCTAGGCTTCAGCCCCACATCCAAGAGGGTAGAAGCAGGGGTACCTGCACCAGCCTCTCCAGGCAACTGCAGGTTCCTTCGGGTGGCACAAACTGGCTAGTGAGACACTTGGGGCTGTATCTCTGCATCCCAATAGGATAGGGAAAGAACTGTGCTTCCTTCACATTTCTAAGTAACTGCAGGTGATTTCGGCCAGCATGGACTGGTCTGTTAAGTGTGATCATTTCTACCTCCACCCCCATTACCCCCCATTGGATAGGAGGGGTGCCATGTTTCCTCAGCCTCTCTGGGTAACTGTAGGTGATTTCGGACCATGGAGACTGGTTTGTTGGGTGCCTGTGGTTCCATCCCTGCCACTTAAAGGCCAGAAGGAGCAGAATTCCCTCAGTCATTCGGGGAAACTGCAGGCACTTTTGGTCCACACAGATTAGATTGCTGGGTTCTCCATAGGGTCCATCCATGTCCCTAACATGGGAGGAGAGGTGCTGGTGTTACATCAGTCTAGCTGGGCAACTAGTGGTTAGTCATGATCCCCATGGTTTAGTTTGCTGCCCACACCTTCAGCTCTATCCTGCCCCAGTCAGGGAAGGAAGGGCATGAAACTTCATCAGACACTCCAGGCAACTACAGATGGTCTCTGTCTACATGGCTTGGATTACTACACATGGCTGTGAATCCATTCCTACCCATGACAGATGAGAAAGGTGGTGAAGCTTCATTGGTTACTGGAGCACTGCAGCCAGCATCAGCCTCCACAGCTTACAGTACCAACTGCATCCTAGGCTCCTACTGCCCAACCAGCAAGGAAGAAAGGGCAAAAAAGCCCTAAACTAAAGACAGGAACTGCATCCAGCATAAATATATCTAGTAAGCAAGATACCAAGGCACAAACAAAAAATTACAATCCATCCAGAGAAATAGGAAGCTATGACCCAGTCAAAGGAATGAGATAAGCCTCCAGATGACCTTAAAAAATTGAGACAACTAATAATTGATGTTCAAACAAATCTCCTTAATAAATTCAATGAGATGACTAAAGAGTAAAATGATATTAAGAAGACACTGGGAAGCAGATGTGGCTCAACTGATAGAGCATCCACCTACCATATGGAGGGTTCAGGGTTCGATCCCCAGGGCCTCCTGACATGTGTGGTAAGCTGGCCCATGCACAGTGCTGCTGTGAACAACAACTGCCACACCACACAGGGGTGCTCCCACATAGGGGTGCCCCATGTGCAAAAGAGTGCACCCTGTAAGGAAAGCCACCCCACATGAAAAAAGCACAGCCCACTCAGGAGTGCTGCTGCACATGTAGAGAGTGATGCAGCAAGATGACAAAAAAAAAAAAAAAAAAAAAGAGGGACACGTTTTCCCAGTGCTGCAGGATAATGCAAGAGGATGCAGAAGAACACACAACTAATGGACACAGAGAACAGAGAACAGATTGGGGGGAAAGGGAGAAAAATAAAAAAAATAAATCTTTAAAAAGAAAAAAAGAAGACCCTGGGTGAGCAAAAAGAAGAACTTTAAAGCATACAAAGGGAAATAGAAGATCTTATGGGAATGAAAAGCACAATAAATGAAATTTAAAACACACTGGAGGGCAATAACTGCAGATATGGGAAGGCAGAAAAAAAGAATCAGTGAGGATTGAGGCCTCCAAAAGAAACATTTAAAAGAACAGATAAAGAAAATATCAGAAAAAAATTGAAGAGTGGCTTATGGAATTAAATGACAGCAAGAGATTTGCAAACATACATGTCATGGATGTCCCAGAAGGAAAAGAGAAAGGGAAAGGGACATATTTGAAGAAATAATTGTTTAAAATTTGCCAACCCTATTGAAGGACAGAGATAACCATGTCCAAGAAACACAACATGCTCCCATCTGAATAAATCTGAATATACCTACACTGAGACACTTACTAATTAGAATATTAAATGCCAAAGACAAAGAAAGTATTCTGAGAGCAGCAAGAGAAAAGCAATGCATCACAGACAAGGGATAACCAATATAATTAAGGGCTGATGTCTCAGTGGAAGCCATGGTGGCAAGAAGGCAGTGGAAGCAGTGGAATTATATATTTAAGATAAAGCAAGATAAAAAATACCAGCCAGAATCTTATACCTGGCAAGAATGTCTTTTAAATAATGAGTAACTTTAGAATATTTACAGATAAACAGAAACAAAGAATTTGTAACCAAGAGACCAGCATTGCAGACATACTAGAGGGAGTGCTTCAGTCTGAAAAAAAAAAAGACAGTAGAGAAAGTCTAGAGATGAAGATTATATCAGTAAAATTAACTGAAAGTATATAAATACAGGTGAAAATAAAATATGACAGATAAAACCTAAAGGACAAAATGGGTGAAATAAGAACTGCCTTTACAGTAATAACATGGAATGGTAATGAATTAAAACCCCAATCAAAAGACACAGACTGGCAGAATGGAAAAGAAAATATATCTATATACTCTCTATGAGAGAGTCACATTAGACCCAAGGATACAAATAGTCTGAAAGTGAAGGTTGGAAAAAGTTATTCCACACATGCAGTAACAACAGCAAGAACAACCAAAGCTGGAGGAGCTAAAATTATATTGAATAAAGCAGACTTTAAAAGTCAAATTGTTATTAGAGACCAAGAAGGACATTATAAATTAATAAAGGGGCAATTAGCCAGGAAGAAATAGCAATCATAAATGTGTATGTACCAAACTAGGATTCCAAAAGTTACATTAGGCAAACACTAGCAAAACTGAAGGGAAAATAGATGTCTCTACAATAACATTTGGAGACTTCAACACATCACTCTCAGCACTGGACAAAACATATGGGCAGAAGATCAATAAAGAAATGGAGATCTTGTACAATATGATAAATGGAATAAACCTAATAGACATTACAGAACATTGCATCCCAAAATAGCAGGATATACCTTCTTCTCAAGTGCTCATGGATCTTTCTCCAGGATAGACTAAATGGTGGGTCACCAATTAGATCTCAATAAATTCTACAAAGTGGAAATCATGAAAAGCATATTCTCTGATCATAATTGAATAATGCCAGAAGTCAACAAAAGGCAGGAAATGGAAAATTCAAAAATATATGTATATTATACAACACACTATTAAATAATTGGTGGATCAAGGAAGAAATTGTGAGAGAATTCAGTAAGTATCTTGAGATGAATGAAAATGAGAGCACAACAAATCAGCACCTATGGGATGCAGTGAAGGCAGTGCTGAAAGGAAAATTTATAGCCTTCAATGCTTACACTAAAAAAGAAGAGCTAAAATCAATAACCTAACTGCATAGCTGGACAAACAAGAAAAAGAAGAGTAAACTATTCCCAAAGCAAGCAGAAGAAATGAAACAACAAATATCTGAGCAGAATAAATGAAATAAAGAACTAAAAACAATAGAGAGAATTAGCAATGCCAAAAATTGGTTCTTCAAGAAGATTAACAAATTGACAAAACCTTAGCTAGACTAACAAAGAAAAAAAGAGAAAAGATGCAAATAAATAAAATAAAAAATGAAAATGGGAACATTACTATTGATCCCAATGAAATAAGTGATCATTAGAGGATACTATAAATAACTGTACACCAAAAAACTAGACAATGTAAATAAAATGAAATACTCTTAGGAACATTCATACAATCTACACTGATCCTAGAAGAAACAGCAGACCTCAAAATATCAATCACAAGTACAGAGATTGAAACAGTTATCAAATAACCCCCAAAATGAAAAGCCCGAGAACAGATGGTTTCACTGCTGAGCTCTACCAAGCATTCAAAGATTTAATACCAATATTATTCAAACTCTTGCAAAAAACTGAAAAAATGGGAATGCTACTAAATTCATTCTATGAAGCCAATATTACCCAAATATTAAAGCCAGATAAAGATATTACAAAGATAAAAATTACAGACCCATTTCCATAATGAATACAGATGCAAAAATTCTCAGCAAAATACTTTCTAAGCAAACCCTACAACACATTAAAAGAATAAGTCTTCATGATCTAATGGGCTTTTTTACAGTATTGCACGGTGGTTCAACTCAAGAAAATAAAAAGTATACCGCATTAATAAATCAAAGAAAAAAATCACATGATCATTATAATTAACACAGAGAAGGCATTTGACAAAATACAGCGTCCTTTCTTGATGGAATTACTACAAAAGATGTTAACTGAAGGAAACTTTCTCAGCATGATAAAGGCTGTATATGAAAAACCCAAACCTAACATTGTACTCAATGATCAAAGACTGAAAGCTTTCCTGTTGAGACTGGGACTAGACAAGGATGCCCACTGTCACCACTGTGGTTCAAAATACTGCTAACATTACTAGCTAGAGCAATCAGGCAAGAAAAAAAAAAGGCATCCAGACTGGAAAGGAGGAAGTAAAAGTTTTGTTATTCAGAGAAGATATGAGCCTTCACCTGAAAATTCCTGAATTATGTACAACAAAGATGCTAGAGTTATAAACAATTTCAGCAGAGTGGCAAGAGTGGCAAATCCATAGTGTTTATATATACTAGTAATGTTCAATCTGAGGAGCAAGTCAGGAAAAAATTCCATTTATTAAAGTGACTAAAAGTATCAAAATTTAGGAATAAATTTAACCAACAATGTAAAGCCACTTTTGTTCAGAAAACTACAATGAATTGCTAAAAGAAAATTTAAAAGACCTAAATAAATGGAAAAACATTCCATGCTCATGGATTGGAAGACTAAATATTATTAAGATGTCAATTCTACCCTAACTGATATACAGATTCAATGCAATCATGATAAAAATCAAAAGAGCATTTTTGAATGAAATCGGAGAAACAATTATTAAATTAATTTGGAATGCTAAGGGACCACAAATAACCAGAAACTACTTAAAAATGAAGAACAAAGTTGGGAGACTTTCATTTTTGGACTTTAAATCCTATTACCTAGTTACAGTAGTAAAAGCATCATGGTAACTGGCATAAAGACACATACAGATAAATGGAACCAAATTGATAGTTCAGAAACAGACCACCAGTCTCTGGTAAAGTGATTTTTAACACAGATGTCAAACACCCCACCAGTGCAGAACACTCTATTCAGCAAACGGCGGCGGGAGAACTGGATATCAGTATCCAAAAGAAAATAAGAAGATTTTCATTTCACACCTTATACAAAAATTAACTCAAAATGGATCAAAGACCTAACTATAATATGTACAACTAAAAAGTCCCTAGAAAAAAATGAAGGGAAACAACTTTATGACCTGATGGTCAGTGGTGGATTTTTAAAACTTACACAGAAAGCACAAGCAATGAGAGAAAACATGCAGAAATGGGATCTCCTAAAACTTAATCACTTTTGTGATTTAAAGGACTTCATCAAAAGATTGTAAACTGGTGCAATCTCTGTGGAAGAGAGTTTGGCAGTTCCTCAGCAAGCTAACCGTAGAAATGCCATATGATGCAGCAATTCCATATGAATATATCCAGAACTGAACAGCATGATGCAAAGTCATTTGCACACAATATTCATAGGGGTGTTATATACAATTGTTAAAAGAAACAAACCATGTGTCCATCAAACAATGAATGGATAAACAAAATGTGGTGTATATACACACCATGGAATACTGTAAGAAGATATGAAATTGAGACACATATGGTAACATGGATGAAACTTGAAGACATTAAGTGAAATAAGCCAGACACAAAAGGACAAATATTGCAGTCTCACTAACATATGATAAGTAAAAGCATGGATTTAAAACTTAGAGTATAGGTTATTTGAAGAAAAAAAGAGGGCTGAGAAACTGTACTGGTGCTTAATGCATGTAGAAGTTATAATTAATTTGACTGTATAATTGTGCAAATGGATAGAGTTGATGGCAACACATTATAGTGACTAGAACCAATTCAGATTGTTTATAAAGGGGATGTGGCTGAACTGGGTAGTCTATGGATATAAATGTCAATTGAAAGATAGCAAGAGACTTATCGACACAGTGAATCCAGAGGTGGATGAGAATTGTGGATAAGAGTACAAAGACAAAAATGTCCTTCTATGAACTAGAATAAATGTATGTCACTATTGCAATATGTTAAGAATGTGGAGAAGTACAGGAAAATACCATTGCAGTAACCTCTGGATGATGTTTAACACTAATACTATAATATTCTTGCATCAATACCAAAAATGTACTGTGTTAATAATAGGGAAGCATGGAAAAAATATGCCAAATAATATAGGATAGGTGATACTTAGTGGTAATAGTATGATGATATTATCTCATAATATGTAACAAATTTCCACAACAATGTAGTGTGTTGGTGGAGGGCTGTTGTATAGGAATTCTACACATGGACATGATTGTTTTGTAAGTTCACAAACTCTCTAATAAAAATATATTTTAAAAAAGAACACAGAGTGAGGTCTTGCTGAAACAGTGCCCTCTCCAGCTACAAACATGTAACATTGGTTAGTGAAATATTAAATTGACACCCCATGCGGATGGAATCATTACGGGAATTGGAGACCTTGCCAGGAGGGAGCACATGTCCTCACTTCTTGTTTTGTATAACTAATGCTGTACAATCATACCTTTTGCTTTTAAAGAAGCTTTGTGTCCTTTTTCTATGATTGAAAGCATCTTTCCATCAATCACTTTAAAGTTCCATCAGTACCTAAGCAAACTGAGGAACTAAGATGGAAGTGGAACTGACACAGAGATGCTGGAACCTAGCGACCACACAGCCTTTGAGTGAGAAAGCAGGAAACTGCAGGAGAAAGAGATGACCCTGGTAAGACAGGTATGTGACCACAAGGGTTTTGCAGGAGTCATGTCGCATTTCCTTTTAATGACGTTTCAGTTAATATCCCCCACTGGGGGAGGAGGCAGCTTGCTGTGATTGCTACCACAACTCCTGTTACTGTTTGATGATAACTTTTTTCCTTTATGAAGGTTATTAAGTAGAAGGTCATGAACCAATAAAGAAAGATTTCTTTCCTGGCAAAAGTGAAATTTAAGCTTTATATAACTTTAAAAATATTTTCTGTGAAATGTTGGAGGCCAAAAGGATTTCTGATGATTGCTAAAACTTTTTGGGTTGAAATCATTTCAAACTCACAGAGGGGTCACAAGAAGAGTAAAAAGGACTTCTGTATATTCTTTTCCCAGATTCACCAATTTTTAATATTTTACCTCATTTATTGGATTTTGTTCACTTGACTATTTTGTCTGGTCTTTTTTCTAACCTATATAGCTATGATTTCTCCTTTCTTAATAAAAAAAGTAATTTGTAAGGAAATATTTTGAGACTACGTAAGTATCCTCTTTTTTCACAATGCCTACCTTCCACATGGTGCTAGATTAAATGAGTTTTTACTTAGGTAGTTGCAAAATGGTGATTTTGTAACTATACCAGTAAATGGGACAAGTATGGACAGTAGGTGCTATGAGAGACAAAAGCACAAGATGTGTTAATAGAAAGTAATCCTGACTTCCTGGACAAGGGAAAGATTCTCAAAGGATATGATGCTTGAGTTGAGCCCCAAATGATGAACAAGAGTGAGCCAGGAGACATAAGATACACAGCCAAAGTCCAGAAACTGCATGTCAATCAGGAGGTTGGGTCAGAATTCTAGGGAGAGAGTGGCTGGAGATGAGAATGTCAGGGAGGCAGTGGCCACACCATGGAGACCCTCATATCTCAAAAATTCTGGACTTTATCCTAAGATGCAGAGTATGGTCAAGAAGAATTTTAAGCAGGAAATTACTTGATCAGATAAATTCTATGGCTGTAAGCAGGTTGTATTGGAAATCCAAAATTAAAGATTGGACATGCCTGGAGAGAACTCCCTGGAAATGACAGTGACACATTAATCCGGACAAAACATGAATACTAAGTGGTAGAGTAATAAGGAGACTGTGTTAGAGTCAAGATATAGTTAGGACACAAAATCCATAGCCCTTGAATGTGACAAATATGTTAAAGAGGGGAATTGTGGCTCACACTCAATTTTCTGACTTGGACAAAGTAGATAGCAATGTCTAAGAGGGGAAGAAGGGATGGTTCTGGTCTGTTATAAATTCAGTTTGAGGGCGTATGCTAGAAATGCTTGAATATGTCCCTTAATTACCTGCATATACTGATATGGAGCTCATGAGAAATGTGTGGGCTGGAGATGGACATCCAAGCATTCTTCCACACTCAGGCATAGAAAGAGCCAAGATCGGGAAACGGACTTGGCCCAGTGGTTAGGGTGTCCGTCTACCACATGGGAGGTCCGTGGTTCAAACCCCGGGCCTCCTTGACCCGTGTGGAGCTGGCCCATGCACAGCGCTGATGTGCGCAAGGAGTGCCCTGCCACACAGGGGTGTCCCCTGCGTAGGGGAGCCCCACGTGCAAGGAGTGCGCCCCATAAGGAGAGCCGCCCAGCGCAAAAAGAAAGTGCAGCCTGCCCAGGAACAGTGCCACCCACACTTCCTGTGCCGCTGACGACAACTGAGGCGGACAAAGAAACAAGACGCAGCAAATAGACACAGAGAACAGACAACCGGGGGAGGGGGGGAATTAAAATAAAATAAATCTTAAAAAAAAAAAAAAAGAAAGAGCCAAGATTGAGGAAAAAAACCACTGAAGAAGATTTAGGAAGTGAACAAAAATCTGGAAAACAAAATTTTAGGAGATGGATTGGGGAAGAACAGCCCATATAAATACTCAGGGAAAGAGCAACCCCAGCCATCAACTATTAAAAAGCCTTCAAAAACAGCCCACCTGGAATGTGTAGTAATGGGAGTAACAATTTCTGCAATATCCATGCATGAGCATTGAGGAAGTCCCCATCAGGCCTGCAGCACCTGCTATGCTTTTCATCTGCCAACACATAAAATGGAATCAGATGTCATGGAGAAAAAATTTGCATCAGAAACATCTACCTCCACCCTTACCATTCATAATGTAGAGATATAAGACTCGTCCATGTACAAATGTGCCTCCTGGGAAGTGCAAAGTAGCAAAAAATTAGACACATTAGATGCCACTAATTTTCTCACAGGTTAAAATATAACTGACCACAAGCAGGGCAGACATACAATTATATATATTGACTGTGTATCCCAGAATGGATATTTGATTTTGTAAAATACTTAAACACACTGCTACTAAATGTTACCAAGTTGATGTCTACTTTGGAGTGGAATTTGAAGAGTGGTTCATTCTGAGTTAAGACTCCATCACTCAACATTAAGTTACTTGTTGCACTGACAGTCATTGTGCCCAGCAGAAATCACAAAGCTCATGTGCCCTGTCAAGGCAAGAGGTTGCTTTTGTATGACTATTTTAAAGTTTTAGGCTGCCAATCACCAGTAAAAACCATCTCATGGTAATAAATCTCCCAGTGTCCCAAGAACTTTGGTTACTCCTAGCCCAGGTCATGGTTTTAGAACATTTTTATGGAGTGTAAACCACTTTCTTTAAATTTAATCTTGTATATAAGACAGATCAAAATAGAGTTGCTCTGGTTAATCCAGAGTTGATTGACAAGTGGTTCTTAGTCATGACTGCTCAAATAGCTCTTGTCTTTATTCTTCAATAGCTCAATAAATATTTGGCTATATTTATGGCATAGCAAAGAGTTAAGACCTAAATCTTTCATATCAAAGAGTCCAGGGTATGAATTGGGCTCTGCTACTTACTGGTTGTGTGACAAAAGTCCTATAGCCTCTCCAGCCCCATTTTCTCTCCTGTGAAGAGAGGGTCACCTAATGGGTTGTTCTGAGGGATCCACATAAAGGGCTTTGTCCAATGCTGGGCAAGTAGTGAGAGCTCAGGAAATGTTAGCTGTTGAAAAACAAAACCAAACAAAGCAGACAAAAATAACACACAACACACATGTATTTATAGGGACCCATGCATCTTTATGTATCTGGAGATTATCCACCATGCCTGCCATAGTTTGTTGTACTCATGAAAAAAGGAAGATTAGCTGAATAAGAAGGAACTCTCAAGAGAAGTCATCCCAAATTAATTTAAACCTAAGTTTTCAACCATGGCTTCATAGCATTCTGACTTACATACAGCTGGGGTTGTCTTGAGCATGGAGCAAACAACTCCTATTGGGCGGGGTGGAGGTGGGGATCCATATTTCAAATATTTCCTTCTTCTCCTCCTTTGACTAAGGACACTTAGGTGTGGCCAAAGGCAAACCAGCCAGAGGCAATTCCACCTGTGTTAAGTGAATATTCGCTGCTTAGCTGGATGCTTAAATGCTTAATTTCAAGGTAGAAGCATTAAAAGTATCTTATTAGAATGCTCTGTACTGCATATAGTAAGGGCTCAGTTAATGTCTGTTGGTTTGAGATTACTTCAATTGTTAGTGAGATATTCACATTGCTTCATCAATGGGAATTTTGTGTACATGGAATGCCCTAAATTTCCTGATGATTTTGGCTCTATTTATTTTCTTTCATTTCCGAGGTTGATGAGGCAGAGTAATACTGAATAAAAGAATCATATTACCATTTAAGCCTGAATAAAATCTAGGAATATCTTCACAAAAAGTGCTTTCTTATACTATATTATATATTTCCAAATCTGTGCACTTTTTAGTACTGTGAGAAAGTTGATGTCTATAATCCAGAAGTCATCTTATAAAAATCACAATTCTAAAATATTTTTATCTTTTCTTGGGTCCTTTTTACTTTCCATCCTGGGACAGGGTTTAAAAGAGTCAGCCTGGGTAGTGGAAAGGGCACAGGCTTTGGAATGGTCGTCTCTGCACATTAGAATCATAGTTTTTTCCTGTGTACATTTTTGAAGTTTCTAAAATGTCTAATAAAAACATATGTTGGAAGTGCATGTGGCTCAAGCAGTTGAGTGCCTGCCTCATACATGGTAGGTTCCTGTTTTGTTTCCCTGTGCCTCCTGAAAAACCAAGAAAGAAACATAAATACTAAACAATAAGCAAAACAACTCTGGGAAGCTGATGTGGCTCAGTGGATGAGTGGAGGCTTCCCATATATGAGGTCCCAGGTTCAATTCCCAATCCCCAGTTCCTCAAAGAACAAACAAAAGAAACAAACAACCAAAGGAAAAAAAAAAACACCACATGTTACTTTTGAATTTTATTTATTTAAAAGCTTACTTTTAAAAATTTACATGTTTCATAATATTAAATATATCTTGCCAATTATCCAGCATATGTGAAGTTTGATGGTTTAGGAAGATCTGTAATGGGCTCTGTCTTGGCCACTTCTTTTTTCCCTCTTTCCTGACAACTAATGCTGCCTTTATAAACCAAGATCTTTTCTTCTGCTGATTCCTGTTCAGGGTAGCTTTAATTTGGGCTTGTTTGTTGTTTTTCCCCAAGTTGTATGGGGAAATACAGCAGATAGTGGTAAAACATACTCAGTGTTTGTTTAAAAAGACATCTTGATTTTGTTTTGTCCAGATGCAGATGAAGTAATGAGATTGTCTTAAAGAGAATGGCATTCATATGTTGCATGCCACCAGGGCTTTATTTCACCAAGGTTGTTTGGCACTTCTTTTGCCTAAGAACATGATCTTCTTCCTCTCATGGATATTTGTTAGAACATTAGCCAAACCTGATTGCCAACTGGAGGGTGAGAACAGGATAGCCTTTCAACCTAGGCTCAGTGAGTCACCTTCTTTGGTGACAAGAGTTTCTCACCTAAAGGACCAGATCAAAACTGAGAGACAAAAGGAGTGAACTGTGTTGCCCATCTTCTGTGTTGTCCTCAAGCTTCCCTCTCCCTGGTTCCCCATCCTGCTCTCTGCCCTGGGACGTTATCCGCTATGGATTACACTAATGGATCTTTACCCTCTGATTTTCAGTTCATTTTGGCCCTTGGAGGCTGAAGTTCAAAGGAATTATGACTGATCACCTGATAAGAGCACTTTTCACTTGAGAACCAGGATTTCCAAGCCTTTCACCCAGGGTTTTGTGTGGGAGGTGGCTGGGAAGATTGTTCCACTGGCTAATTAGTGTAAACAAGGGTGGTCACTCCTGCCTCCACTCTTGGTTCTGGGACATAAACATTCTGGCTATGGGGGAGATGGAACTATATATTGTCCACTGGGAGAGGATGCAGCCAACCCAGGGCACCTGTCAGGAAGGGACCCTGACCTCACTCTCCTCCCACCCCCCGTCTCCTGCAAATATTTCTTATTGGCTGTTCCCAAACAGTAAATGGAGGGAACACAGTACATGAGAACAAAACACATGCACAGGGGAAGAAAAGAGAAAGGTGGAATGGATCAGGACACACAAAAGGAAAAAATCAAACACATGGTCTAATAGGTGAGTTAATTTTTGCTCTAAAAAGTAAACACAAACTGGGGAGTAAGAAAAAGATTTTCATATTTGGTTCATTTTGCTTTTTACAGAGTCACCAAAATCCCAAATCTAACAGGGCAGGATGTTCGGCTGTTCCTTCACCAAAAAACAGGAAACTTGACAAGGGTTAAGAGACTCAGTATTTTCTGTACTTTTCCAATTAATGAACTTAAGAGAAGAACAGTATGAAGATTACTTATAATGCTCTCTTTCTTGGAGGATTCTCAGGTGTTTGATGACTTATTAAAGAAATAGCAAACACATAAGTAGGCTAAAATAAATAACAGAAAAGAGGTCTATGAGTAGATGAATCATTATAGTAACTTATGGACCAATATTATGATTAATTCAATTCTGTGTTCTTCATGTTCTTTAAAATAAGATATAATAAGAAAGCAGTGAAATGTTCCCAACTCCTATTACTTGCTTGAGAATAAAGAAATGCCTGCCACATTCAAAATGACAAGGAAAATCGAAGTTTCCACACCCATGTTGTTAAAAATGGTCAACAACAACAAAAATGGTCAACATTCTCTTCTGCAGAGACTTTACCCACTTTTTTGTCACTTTGAAGTGACCACTTAACTGTTTCAATCGTGTACTGATTTTTACCATTTTAATACTGGAGTCCTGTTCCTTTTATTTTTTAATTGTATACTGGAGTTACAGAATAAGTTCCAAAGATCCATAGTTATTATCTGAAAGTGGCTGAATTAGAATTTGATGTGCATCGGGAGGAGTCTGCTTTGACTTATTTTTTTCTGCTTAGCCAAGGGAAACCAAAAGAATTAATTAAGCTATGAGTACAGCATTAAATACAGGTTCATTATTCTTTTTTTTTTTCATCATTGCGGCACATTCCTTGCATTTGGTGAATACATTTTGGAGCATTGCTGCACCACATGGATAATATTTTACTTTGTAGTTTACACTCTCCCCCAGTGCATTCAGTGGGTTATGGCAGGATATATAATGTCCAGCATCTGTCCCTGCAATAACATTTAGACTCCAAGTCTCGAAAATGCCCCTACATCGCATCTCTTCTTTCCTCCACCTGCCCTCAGCAACTACGATGGAAACTTTCTCCAAATCAATGCTACAGTGTCTTCCATTACTAGTCACAATAGTTCCATAGTAGAATATCAGTAAGTCCTCTCTAATTCAAATTTTATTCCTCCATCCTGTGGACCCTGGGATGATGATGTCCATCCATCTCTCTATTGACAGGGGGGCAGGTTCATTTTTCAAGTGGCTCAGTTCCATATACAAATAAATAAATACAATGTAATAGATGTGCTGATAGGAGCATGTCTTAAAGATTGATCATAACAGCTTTCATTGAGTACTCCTGTGCTAGATATTATATTAAGTATTTTATTTTCTAAATACCGTATCATTTCATGTTAATAACAAAACTGTGAGAATATTACTACTATTATTATAACATTATACATATTTCACAGGTACAACTTTGAGGCTTTGGTAAGTTAAGTGACTTGATAGTCAGCAGCAAACCTGGGATTGGAATCCATATATGGATTTGGTCTGATACCAAAACCTATGCTCTTGATCTCAGAGTAACGAAAAAAAAAAAAGAAAAAAAACATGTTTACAGGAGATCTTTAGGGGAATACAGAGAGAATTTAATCACTAATTTTATCTTCAGATTTTTTTCTTGCAAAATTTTGGTTCTATTTCCTAAGAATACCTCAAGTTATTTCTTGTGGTGTTATGTAGAGACAAACTCCTGAGCGATAGCTGATCTCTAACAATGAGGGAATTTTTATTATTCCATGATGTTTCTCTAACTTGAGATAGAAAGAATTTTGAACAAGAGGTAAAAGGATTAACAATAACTACATTTATTGAGCAATAGAAATCAATATGATGCACAAAGATATGCCCCATGATTTTCTCCTTTGGCTCTGCACTAGCCCATTCTCATCCCAAGTGCTGGAGAGGACAGATGTATCATCCAATGGTAGATGTGAAAGTATGTACAAGACTTCCAGATCAACCATGGTGACTGAAAGGAACACTCAGAGAGAAGCAGGTTTAACAATTGGTTTGCTAAGTCACTGGAAATAACCTGAGGGCTGACGGGAAATAGAACATTCTGAGTGACAAGAGCCTGGTAGTGGAGCCTGGTAGGAACATGGTCATTGGTGCCTTGGCTTGGGAAAAAAGTTTCACAGAGGAGGCAGATGCTATAGTGCAAAAGGCTAAAAGTGAATCAAAGCATTTTGGATGCACCTATGTGTAGCATTAATGGCTTAATGTCCCTGATTAAAGTACAGTAATCAGGGAGTGTGCCCCTTTCACATTTTTATTTTAATTAGAGATGTTGTACATTTATGGAAAGATCATACAGAAAAGAGAGTTCCCAGGTACCTGCCCAATTTTTCCAATTTGCATTACTATAGTACTTTTGTTACAATTGATGACTGATTACTATTATAATTGTACTACTAACTGTAGTCCAGAGTTTAACATATATGCCACCTAAAATATCCCCTTTTAACTGTATTCAGATACATAATTCAGTGGTATTAAATACATTCACAGCGTTGTGCTATCATCACCTCTATATATTGCCATAGCTTTTTCACACCCTTTTCCTTTAATATATATGTGCCCACGCAGGTCACACATCTACCCAGTTCAATGAATCTGAGATTCAGTTTCCCCATCAAGGGGTGTAATAAGAGCTCTTACCTAAGAGTTTGGAAGGATTCTATGGGTTCATATATGTAAAGGTTTTAAGGGTTTAATAAATATTGGTGCTGGCCATTACTATTTGTGATACGGGCCCTGTGTAAGGAGGATACAGCTCAGCTGTAGACTGAGCCCTGTGATGAGTTTCCCTCCCAGGAGCCTCTTGAGCTCAGAGAGACAAGACTCAGCCTGGCTGAGATGCCACAGGCTGCTCTGCTTCCTGTCAGGCTGCCCAGGGGGAGCTCGCAGGGGCCAAGAGCTGAGGAGGTGCCAGGTCCTGAGCTTACATATATTTATGACTAGATATATCATCTCCTTTTTCAGATAAGAACTAGGACACAATCCGGGAAAACTAGAAACACAAAGTTTTAGGAGAGGTGCTAGATGCTGATAACTCAGGTTATGATGTCAGTGACTTAGCATCCACCCAGAGACGAAGAGCTGGAACTTCTGACTGGTATGTTCGGTGGAAGATGGGCTAAGGGTAAGTGAAGGTACTTCCTGGTACCCTCACCTGTTATGGCTTAATCCAAGAGGGACTAGAAATTCCCGTAGAAACCCAAGGTAGATTGAGGAGAAGTCTGAGAATCTGTGGCTGACATTGATCGTCACCAGGAGGCCATGGTAGGACATTTTAATGTGGAAGGTATTTGCAAAGATGATAATCTTGCCTAGAAATACTTTTCACTGCAAGTTATACATGTAGGAGATCCAACTGCTTCTAAGTGAGTGCAAAGGTACTGAGGAGACCAGGGAGGCAGTACCTGTGATTTGTGTGCAAAGCTTCAGTGTGGGAACATTGCATGCCTAACAAACTGTATGGTTAGGAATACTGTTAGATTTGAGTCTGGTTGTAGCAGTAGCCAATATACAGAAGAAGCAGCCAAATCCCAGAGATTCTCCAGGTAGTGAGCTGGAATTGGTTGGGACATAGAGGACAACAAAGAGACAACAGTAAGTACTCACTCACACTCTTCTCTGGTGTCTTGATGTTATCCTGAAATGAAAAAATAGGAAGAGAGAGATAAGTTGTTGTATCAGGAGTAATAATAACAGCTAATGAATACCAAATACCACACTATATGCTAGGAACTCTATTGTAGGTACATTTAGTTATTAATCTGCATGAACTTTTGAAGTTGATGTTTTTATTGCAACCATATTCAAACGAGGAAATTGAATTTGCACAAGAAACAGAAGGTACTAGTGACAGAGATGGACAACTAAATGCTAAAGATATTTTCAAAAGGTTTCCTGACATGGAATTTTGCTTATACCATAAAGTGAACCTAAAGGAAAAGAATAAAAACCCTATACATAGGGCATGATTGACTGATAAATACATTTATGTTACATAAAATAATATTATTCGTCATGCATTTGCCAAGAAAAAGTCCAGAAGTAAATCTACCATATTAAAAATGATAATAGTTTAATTGATGCCATGTTTATGGATGTATTTATTTTCATTTTTATTCTGTTTATTTGAGTTTCTTCAATGAGCATCATTATCAGCATATGTACTTGTTGTTGAATGATTTACATTAAGACAGTTAATTCTCCTGTACCTCACTTATAATATCTAGAAAGTTAAAATGACAAACATCTATGTTACAGAATGCCTTTTAAGAATCAAAGGTGGAAAAGCTTTAGAAAAAGTCTTACACACATAATATGATCATTAAATATTTGCTCTTATAATATTACTATTATTTATAAAATATGTTTTATTAAAAATATTTTACTGAGTAAAGAGTTTATAAAATAGCTTAGGCAAGTCAAAGCCATTGCCAATTCCAGAGAAGGAACTAAGGCACCTCCGTGGCTCCTCACATTCAGACCAAACAGCTAACCTGGGGCCACCAGCCCTATGATGAGATCTGCAGAGTAAGCACATGGCCCACCAGAAACAGCCACCTTGGACCTGCTGAGCTGCAGCCAGCTCTGGTGGGTCCTACCCAAGGAATGACCCAACCCACCACTTCCTGGACACTCCCCAATTCAGGCCACACCCTCCTGCTATTGACCTGGGGGTCCAGCCAGCAAGTCCCTGCTTTCCTGCCTTCTCCCTGATGATACAACCTGCCAGACAGGATGTCCCTGCTGGAAACACTGACGTTCTTCTCCCTGTGGGCTGGTGAGTTACTCCCTGATCCTTTCAGACTAGACGAGCGACCAAAAGAATTCTTTAAGGTTTCCTTTCTATATTATGAGAAATTCATCAGAAACTCTCTTCTTTTGCTTTCAGTTAGACTTGGGTTATTTAAAGTGGAGCAGAGGGAGATGTCCGTTTCTACAGCACTAAAGAAAAGTGCCATTATATATTGCCATACATCAGGCACAACTTTTGGTAATGTAGGCATTCACTGGTACCAGAAGAAACCAAATCAGCCCGTGGAACATCTGATGTACATTGGCTCGACAATAACCCGGACTGTACAGAGGTTTGTGGGAAAAAAAGAGTCTACCTCTTTTACTGCAACGCTTACCATAAAATTCATAGATATAGATGATGTGGCCATTTACTACTGTGCTGTCTGGGACACACAGTATTAGAAATACCAAGACAACCCACATAAATACCCTCCTAGGGTCTGTGCCCACCCACATCCTTCTCGACAGTGGCAACCACAACCAGCCTCCCAGCTGGGCTTCCAGCCTCACCTGAGCTCGGCAGTGCTTCCAGAGCCTGTGGGTAAGCCATACTGGGCTATGCTCACAAGATGGCCCAAATGATGTCGGGATTGGAGCTCAGAGTCTTTACCTGACACTATTTCTTAAGGTGTTGAAGTCCTGCCTGGGGACCAGGTAGACCGAAGCATTGTCACTGTCCATTCTGTAACTGTTCAGATTCTTTCAATAATTGGGCAAGCTTCAAGCTGAGGGAAGGGATCATTGTGTGCCATTTTTATCACATATGATGAAGAAACCTCCTCTGCAATTTAACTATTATGGACCAATTTTCCAGAAAAAAAATTTTAAGTTTAGAGGATTAAAATGCTGTGATTGGACAAGATAAGACATTCTTGCTTTTGGAACTTGTTTTTGAGACCAAACTGAAAAAGGCTAAGGCTCACAATTCTTTCAGTGAACACTAGGGTTATCTGGGGTTCATTTAGGAAGGAACAGATGTCCTTTGTCAGGGAGGCAAGGGGAAGAGGATGGTTTTTCCACTCACGTCAAGACTTTGCCAAAATGATATCATTTGAATGGAGCGCCGAGTCTTTGGGGCTGCTAGATGAGCCATCAGTTCTGCACAATCTGTGCTCCTGTCTATGAAAGGAGTAAGAATGGGCGATGGCACAACAGCTCACAGTGAGCATTCCTTACTGACATGACACTCTCAATTCATTACATATATTAATTCCTTCAACATGTACACAACTTATGCAGTGTGTTTTGTTATCATCATCAAGCACTTTTGACTCATGACTGCGTGCTTCAGTCACTTGTCCAAGTCACCCTGGCACATGGCAGAGCAGGGACTGAAGAAGGTAATCTGGCTCCAGATTGTGTCTTTTTAAAGACAAGAGGATAAAAAGAAGTGTTTTACGTTGTTCCTCTCCCTATTTATATTGCATTCAAATAATAGAATGCTATGCAGCAATTATAAATATTTTTGTGACGTTATTAATAAAATTGAAAGTATTTGCAGAAAAACTGAAGGAAAAATTCAGAAATTATATAGTGAATACTCAAAAACATCCGTGTTTGCATTGGTAGAAGAATCGAAGAATGGACAACAAAAGAAAAGAATATAAGAACAGAACAGTAGGTAAATCTCCCCTATTCTTGCAAAAATATACAAACTCATACATAACCAATCAATTGATACTTTCTTTAAATATGTAAAGAAGAAAATTCAAAGTAAATGAATGACGGGTGGTTTTCATTGTCATCTTTTATACTTCATTTTACTCAGATTTTCTTCCATGAGTATCTCTTTTTTATCTGAGATCTCATATCTAGCAGTTCTGTAACTTTGTATGAGCCATTTAACCTTTCATTGTCATACTGTTCTCATTTGTCAAATGGAGATTATAATACCACATCTCACAGGAGTATTGAGAAGATTCAATGAAATATAAGAAAACTTCTAGGACAATGCCTGATAAATAGAAAGTTCTCACTGCATATTAAATGCTGTATAAATTACAAAGCATATTATTACATATTAAACATAACATTACTTTGATAACACTCCTCTAGGTGACATGATGTCCTGGAGATAACCCCAAGGTCCAGAGCTAGTAAGAGCCTTTTTCCTCAAGTCCCACCAGCAGCTGTGTCTAGCCCCCAGTTAGAGGCACATAGATTAGAAATGAAATTTGATTTCTCTGAGTCAAAATCTGCATGGTGACATCACAATAGATTAAACAAAAATCAAAATACTGCAGTGCTTATATAGATGGTATATTAAACTATGACAAAGAGAAACTTTGTTAAATGAACTTATTTTAAGCTTGTGATATGGGAATATAATGGTTACATTTTATGCCCCCTGAGTCCTGATCAACAGCACTGTAACTGAATACAGCAGTCAGGTCTTCATATTTCCCAAAGGATGTTTCCAGAATATGAAATTTGGGGGGAGATAGCTGACTGGCTTGAAGAACTGGCCTGTCCCACCCCAGATGTACACATTCATACCATGAATTTCCTTCCAGATCATGAACCATGTTAACCCTCTGCCCAGCACTCATGGGGCACAGGAAACCCCACAAAGCTCATATCCGTGGCAAGTCATAGAAGACCCCAAGGAACCACCTGAGCTGCCACTGCTTCCATAACACCGGAACCAGCATCACCTCCTGCCACGGACCTGAAACCTCCAGCTAACAGGGTCTTCATTCTTTTCCTCTCCTTAGAACCCAGCCCAGTAGACAGGATGCTTTTACTGGAAACACTCATCTACTCCTCCCTGTGGGTTTGTAAATTGTCCCCCAGTCATTTCTTTCTAGAGGAAAGACTGAAGAAATTCTTTAATATTGCCTCTTCGCATATCATCCATTCATGGGAATTTCTCTTTTTTGCTTACAGTTGGACTGGGGCAGTTAACTTTGGAGTAATCTGAAATATCAATTTCCTCAGGGACTGATAAGAGTGCTCTCATATTTTGCAAGGTGTCAATCTTCCACTTTGGAGATATACCTGTACTATGGTACCAGCAGAAACCAAATCAGGGTTTAGAATATCTAACACTTGTTATCTCAATTACAATTCCTGCTCGAAGTAGCTTACATAAGAAGGAAAACAAACTTGAGACACAGAAAATTTCTTACACTTCCACTTTGACCTTGATAATAAATTTCATAGAAAAAGTAATGAGGCCATGTGCTACTGCGCAGTCTGGATTAACCTCCACAGTGTTACAGTTGCCAACATAACCTGCCCTAAACCATCATCAATTCTGTGCCCTCTGACATCCTTCCCAATGAAGGCCACGTCAGCAAGCTGTGTGGCAAAGCTCACACCCTTAGCTTTCCCACCCTCCAACACTATCTGTACTTGGTAGAAAGATCCCTTGCATTCTGCTATCCCAGTAAGTTCCACATGGTATCAACAATTATGGTCCAAATGAAGGGCAATTTGGCACTCTTTCTTACTGAACTACACCCCTATCTGGGAACTCTAATACTACAGGGTGGAAGGCTCAAATTAAATCCATTTGTCCATTAATCCACCATTCATTCAGGGACTACCACTAACTTAATAGTTCAGAATGAAGGTGTGAGTCACTGTGTACCAAAAGTGGCATATATATAACAAATACGTTTCCTGCTATGTTCAGTAACATTGTTGCAATGTAATTAATATTTCCCCATTATGTTCATGAGAATTGGAGGTTTTCAGAGATAGAAAAATCTGTCAAGCAAAATACTTCCATATTTCTTATGTGTACCCTGAGGCAGCATCAGGAAATCTAGTCGCCATTAGATCCATTAGTAAACAGTCAGGTGTTGGGGTATAAGAAAGACCAAAGTGTAAGTCCTGTGTCCTGGCGAAGAGGATGTTTCTTAGTTCACACTCAGGGCTCAGCACTGGGACAAACCAGCACTGTCCCACAGGAACAGAGCCCCTGAGCTAGTTAGGGGACCCCTACATGGAGGACCTGACTTGAAGACCCTGTTCCCCAGGGCTCTGAGAAGAAAACAAAGGACCCAGAAAAAGATAGGAAGAGAAGGTGAAAAAGAAATATAACACATGCTCCCTGCCTCTATAAAGGAAATAAAGTTAAAATCCCTAAAAAATTGACGAAATAAAAAAGAATTACTGTGAATTGAATCCTGTGATGATTAGGAGTTGGATGGTTAGAACCCTTCATGGAATAATGAAAACTATTCACTTGCTGAAGAAAACATAAAACTATTGTCATAAGTTGAATTGTGTACCCCAAAAAGATAACTTGTATTTCTAACACCAGTTCCTGTAAATATGAATTTATTTGGAAATAGGGTCACTGCAGATGGATTTAGTGAAGTGAAAATGAGATCATATGGAGTAAGGTGGGCCCTTAATCCAATCTGACTGATGTCCTTACAAGAAGGGGGAAGAGACAGAAAAAGCACAGAGGGAGGCTTATGACAAAGGAGGCAGAGATTGAAGTGCTGCAGTGCAAGCCAAGGAACCTAAAGGAATGCAGGGAAATCATCAGCAGCTAGGAAGGGGCAAGGAGAGATTCTCCCTGCAGGTTTAAGAGCAAGCATGGCCCTGTCCACACCTTGCTTTTAGACTTACAGCCTCCAGAATGGGGAGACAATAAATTTCAGTTGTTTTATGTCACCCAGTTTGTGTAATTTGTTATGGCAGCCCTAGGGAATAAGACAACTATAAAGACATTTTTGCTCCCTTAATGCCTGCTTTCAGACAGTGAAGATAGAAGTGAGGAGCAACATTACCTCAGAAAATGTTCTAGTAGCTGAAATTTTAATTATAGGGTATCTCACCAGATAATTTATGTTTGGTGCTTACCTATAGTTCCTGAAATAACAGCAATGCTATCAGTCTCCATTTCTCCATTCTAAGCATCAAGCTTTACAGATGAGTATACAGAAGCTATTGAAAGCAAAATGAGAGGACCTCAGGGGGCTCCCATGACAGCATCAGGCTCTTCCTATTGCAGACTTGGGATCTTGTGTTCATTGTGATTCTTGCCCTGGTGTTTCCACAGTGGGAGGATGCTGAGGCCCTGACAGACTCTCAGTGGACACTCACCTGTTCCACAGCATTCTTTTTCACATTAAAGGTACTATACAAGTTAATCAAGTGGGATTCATTTCAAAAAAGCAAGTTTAACATTCATAAAATAATTAACATAATAAACCATATTAATTGAATAAAAGACAAAGTCAAATGAGCATCTCAAAAACCCAGAGAAACATTTGTAAATTCATCATCCTTTCATAATGAAAATTATAAGCACACTAGGAGTAAAAGAAAATTAACACAACTTATAAGTGGGCCTCTGAGAAAACACAACTGATAACAATAAACTTTCCAATATCATTAAGGAAGCAGTTTAGGATGTTTCAATAGTTTCCTGGAAACTCTTTCCAGAGAAAATGAGAAAACCAATGAAATAGGCATCCAAATTTGTAAACAAGAAGTAAAACTATCTCTATTTGCAAATAAGATCTTTGACTTAGAAAATCTTACAGAGTCCCTAATAAACTATTAAAACTCATAAAGGAGTTTAATAAGTATGCACATAGGATTTTCATGGAAGGAAAGATGGAAGAGAACAAGAAGTCTTTCCTGAAAGAAGTGAATGGACAGATGGAATTAAGCTTCTCAAAATATTTGTACCACTTTACTTGATTATTTCAAGTTCTCATCAAAAGATCATTTTAAGGTAGGACTACAGTGGCAGCACTGTGACAGCGCTCAGGAGACAAAGCCACTTCAACTTATCAATGGACTTCTGGGTTATTTATGTAGATGAAAATTTTGTGACACACTAAGTGTTAAAGAGGAGGAAAAGGGACACTGTATTAGTCAGAATTCTGAAGGGAAACAGAATCAATAGAAAATACTGTAAAGTTATGAGACTTTACATAATTGTCTCTTGAGACTATGGGGATGCACAAATCCAAATTCTGTAGGGTAGGGTGCAAGTTGGGAACTCTGATGAAGGTTTTTGATGAAATACCAAGGAAAAATTGACTGGCTGAACTAGAGATGGATTCTCAACTGATTGGATGAGATGCCTCTCATTGCTGAAAGCAGTCTACTCAGGTAACTGTAGATGTAATCAGCCATAAATGCAATCCAATTACTGATGATTTAAGTCCATGGAGTAGTCACTGGGTGTTTTTTCAGTGGGTGGAGACCCTCCCAACAGCTGAAAGAATATGGAATTCCCAGCCTGGGAGTCGTAATACATTGACTAATAGAGCAGCAAGAATGCTTAGAGTACGTTGGTGGTGCCTAGAGAAGAACAGACTAATATGCCAGGTTCTTAATAATGATGCTTCTTCTTAGGAACTTTGTTCTGGTGATATTGAAACCTACCATAGTATTACACATCACCTACAAGTTACTTACTGAATACTTCCTTGTTGCTCACATGTGGACTCTCAGCTTAACTAAGCATATAAACCTACTACCTTCCCCCTGGTGTGGGACATGACCCCAGGCATGAGGTTCCCTAACTCGTAGGGTGTATTAACAAGTGCCAAGTAATGATGCATCTGGAAAAAGACTTGACCAAAATTCGGAAATATTAAATGCAAAGAAATTTTATGGCTAATAGATTTAGAAGGGAGCTGGGAGGTCATTCCAGAGGTTATGCTTACGCACATCTCAGCAGGACCTCATGAATGTCACAGTAAATAGTGCCTCAACCAGCAGGGATATACGCACAATATACGCAGGGCAGACAAGTACAGGAATTTGGTAACCTGTCAGTGGGCCTTACTTTGGAATCCATGCTTGCCAGTGTAATAGAGGTAGACTCATTTATAGTTTCCCTACACATGGCTCTTCTACCCCTTTTATTTGAACTATAATTAGTGATATTTGATAAATATATGGTCCAGATACTTAAATCTTGGATATGCTAATGTACCGGTTGAGCCCTCAATCTAGGAGAGTTGTAACACCTACTCTCCTGTTCATTGGACTCACCCAGGGCAACTACAAGGAGATGATGATGAACAATGCCCATCCCAGAGAACACAGAGTGTCTGCAACTACAAACAAGATAGTTCTGTCCATCTGCCCCATGCAATCTAAGCCCCCTCTCAATTTCACATCCCCAAACCCACCAGATTGGGGAATGAACTGGACTAAATTAGACTAATTCTATTCTAGACATATTATTATTCTAGGAATGGAAGAGCTTTTATCATTGATATAAAGGCAGTGGTCACTAGAAGTACTGAGGGGAGGGAGAGGGAAGAATAAGTATAAC
This sequence comes from Dasypus novemcinctus, assembly GCF_030445035.2. Taxonomy (NCBI): domain Eukaryota; kingdom Metazoa; phylum Chordata; class Mammalia; order Cingulata; family Dasypodidae; genus Dasypus; species Dasypus novemcinctus. The sequence continues at coordinate 20,683,573 of NC_080677.1, forward strand.
ATGGGGCAGTTTCAGACATGGGAATTGTCCTGCATGACATTGCAATGATAGGTACAAGCCCTTATACATTTTGTTATAACCTATAAAATTTTGCAGGGCAGAGTGTAAACTATAATATAAACTATGTCCATAGTTAGTAGCTATGCTTCAGATGCATTCATCAATTTTAACAGATGTACCACACTAATGAAATAAGTTGTTAATGGATTTGACTCAAAAATAATTTGACTGCTATGTGGAGAATGGACTCAGGAGCAACAATGTGTTTAAGGACACCAGATCCTTTAAGGAAGTCATTGAAGTAACCCAGTGGCCTAGGATTAGGGCACTAGAAATAGAAAGGTGAGGACATTTTCTGGGTATGTTTGTGCTAACAGGACTAACCTAGTTTTGTATGTTAAAAGTGACATTTTGGCTTAAGCCACTGACTGGAGATTGGTGCCAATTACTGAGAAAAGAGCGTTAGATGAGAAAATATAGGATTTCGGGATTTGGTGAAGGATCAGGATTATGATCAATACAGTTTTCCAAATAGAAAAGAATAGATTTATTTGTACATGCAGAAGCCAATCTCTGCTTTCCACATGTCCATATGTTTGAATTTGATGCCAGAGAAATTGTTCCAATTTTGGGGGATTTCAGAAGAGATAAAAAGGCAACATAAATGAATGACATTAAATGGTAAGGGGAGACCAACAAGGAGGTAGATGGAGGTTGGCATTCATCCTTCCCAGCACTCGCCCCTTTTCCGTTAGCGTGACAGGCATGTGCTTTGCGTAATCATAAGATCTGGGTCCTGCGGGCATTACTTATGAAGACAAAACCTCCCTGTCATATCCCTTTTGAAAGAAAGGAATATATTTTGCTAAACGAAGTTCGGCACTGACCCCCAGAAGCAGGAAGATGCATTAGAGGAGGAATCTGAAATGCAGAAGTGTAGCCCTAACTCTGTGGTTAGCTGGCTTTGGATAAGTCACTTGCCATCTCCAGGTCTAAGCTTCCTCACTTGAAGAGGGGGGTATTGGGCCGAATATTTCTAAGGCCCCTTCCTGTTCCAAAAACCTATGATTAATTAAGAGCATTAAAGAGCCTGTAGTGATTGGACTAGTATGAAATGATCTAAGGCTAGTATTGGTAGAGGTTTCCTTACTGGTTGCTTCTAACTCTGTGACATTGTGAGATCCTGGCAGGCACAGCAGAATGTATCTTGGTAACATTATTGCTATGAGGTGAAAGACACCATTATCTTTCTCAGTCTCTAAGCAGGAATTGATTTGGTCTGGCTTGTAATTTTTCTAATCCCCTCCCTCCCGCCTTGTGGCTTTTTGCATGCTATCTGTTCTCTGTGTCCAATCACTGCGTGCTCTTCTGTGTTTTTGCTTATCTCCTTTTTTTGTTGCATCACCTTGATGCATCGGCTCTCCGTGGTGTCTGTGGACCTGGGGCACTCCACGGCGTGCGAGCAAGCCTGCCTTCACAAGGACGCCCCGAGACACAAAGCCAGGGCCTCCCGTATGGTAGACGGGAGTCCAAGTGATTGAGCCACAGCCACTGCCCCTGTCTTGTAATTATTTGTTGAGTCATAAAGAATCTGTCAGCAACTCCTATTCTTTTTGTTGATATAAAATGACATTTTCAAGGGGAGCCCCAGACAATTTACAAGAATGCGTGCTGTTCCATTAATTTTCCGGTTAAAGAGTGTTGATCTTGAGATAATCTCATTTTACCATCTCCATCTGAAAAGCGACGGTGAATAATCTTAGTAAATTGGAAAAGTTTGACTCTGGGGTCAAAAACAATGAAAAGGAAGAAAGGAGGAAAGTCAAACTATGAAACCAAGCCTAAGACACAATAAAAATCCTTGGGTTTTGCATGGCCAGTGAGTAATCAGAATGGAGACTAAAGAGGGAGCCTGAATTAGGACTAACAATAGTAGCAGTTCCTACTCTGCAGAAGCAGGGATGGGGAGAAGGAAAGTTTTGCTTCAGAACCAAAGGCCTTCATGAAAGAGTTTATATCAAGTTTCTCAAATAAAGGAAGTATATAATAAGGGAGACCACATCCAAACCCTTATATTAAATTGATCCAATGTTAAATGCCCCTTGGGAACCATCCAAACACCTTCCCTTGACTACTTTTTCACTCTGTGTTGTGCAGTTTCCACTGTATTTTCTAAGAATTGTGAGTAGAAATACATGGCTATCATAACAATTTGAAGACAAACGTCATTACTGTAAATAATAACCAATGAGATAATCATACAATATGTTGACAAAAATTCCTTTGTTTAATTACCCTTCCATCTTTTTCAATTCACAATTTCAGATTTTCAGAATTAAAAGCTACCATTTCCTTTTGTTTTGTGAAAAATGTAAAATACTATTTTCAAGGGAGTTAGAATGACTGTTTTAGCTGAGATGGATGAGTGATGTGACATTTTGTGTGTGTGTGCATGTAGGAGTAGATACCAATGAGCAATATATTTACACTCTTTCAATATTTGTAGGCATTTATTTTTGGAGATTGAATAGTCCCACCTGTGGCTGGTGAGAGCCACTGCAGGTTGGCTTCTCTATCTCTACATGAGCTCAGTAGTCTCTGATGGCTTCCTCCCTCTCACATACGACATGATGTCATAGTCTTATCTCGTACACATATCCTGCCAAGACCTGGATTAAGCCATTTCTCAATCAAGTCCTAGTTCCCTCTAAATTACCTTCTAGGGCTCATCCTTCTGGATGGTTATTGGTTCCTGTTCAGTGGACAGCAAGGAAGTATTTCTTAAAGAAAACAGACTCCAATTAAAGATCAGAGGGTTTTTGCTTAAAATTTTCTATTACTGCATTTTTTTTTTTACCCTTGCACTGAAAATCTTGGTTCTTAACAGAATTAATATAAATATAAGTCAGGGAAGTGGATATGGCCCAATGGATAGGACATCCACCTACCACATGGGAGGTCCAAGGTCCAAACCAGGGCCTTCTGACCCATGTGATGAGCTGGCCCATGCACAGTGCTGATGTGCACAAGGAGTGCCGTATCACACAGGGGAGTCCCCCGCTTAGGTGAGCCCCATGCGCAAGGAGTGCGCCTTGTAAGGAGAGTCACACAGCGTGAAAAAACTGCATCCTACCCAGGAATGGCACTTCACTCGGAGAGCTGACCCAGCAGGATGACACAACAAAAAGAGACACGGATTCTGGGTGCCACTGAGCAATACGGGTGAACACAAAAGAATATGCAGTGAATGGACACAGAGAAAAGACAACTGGGGGAGGGGGCGGGTAGGGGGGAGGAAAAAAAATACATATATATATAAGTTGGTAAAAATATAAATACATGGTGTATTAGTCAGAGTTCTCTAGGGAAACAGAATCAACAAGAGATATCTGTCAATAGTATGTGATTTATGAGTCTCTCATGCAGCTGTGGGGATGCACAAGTCCAGGTTCTGCAGGCAGGCTGCAACCAAGGGCTCCAATGAAAGTCCAATGAAGGTTCTTGACGAGTTCTGGGAGATACTGGCTGTCCAAAGCCGAGCTGGGAAATTCTCTCTCAATCCTGGAATCACTTCCCCTTTTAAGGCATTCAACTGATTGGGTTAAGCGTCATTCATTGCTGATGGCAATCTCCCTGACTGATGTAATTGTAATCAGCTATGTACGATTTACCACTGCAGTAAAGTCAATGGTGACTAAAGTCCATAAATGCCCCTGTATTACATTTAGCCCAGTGCTTGCTTGACTGAACATTTGGGCACAATTACCTGCCCGAGTTGACACAATCGACTAACCATCACACATGGCATACTGTTATTACCACTAACAACACTGGACCCTAGAGGTTGCAATTTAAGATTTTCTACTTTCTTTCTTCTGTCCCTTCCTCTTCTTTCCCTTCTCTTTTCCTCCCCTTTCTTAACCTTATACTCTCACTCTCTTGCTTTCTAACTTGGCTTAGGGATTACAATAATAATACTATATTTTTAAAAGCCATTGAAATAATTTGCCTCTATATGCTTATGCCACCTTTGAGGTATAGTTCGGTTTATTTATTTCAGTTTGTATTTTACTTTTAGAGATAGTTTCTTTTTTGTTTTTGATTTATAATTTTTTGCCTGCACAAATTATTTATGGGGTCACAAAATCAAAAGTATAAAATGAGGCATATTCAGAGATTCTACCTTCAAACCTAATTTCCCCCTTCCTGTTCTCTGTCTCACCCTATAAGTAACAATATACTTATTTGTTTTATTGGGTTTATGCAGTTTTTAAAAATTTAGATGTACTCTTTCCATTTTAAAGAGAGAAATATTTTATCTACCATATGTGCAGTTCACATTATATCTATTTGAATTTGACATTTGTTTTTCTGTTCTGAGGTATTCAAATTTTATACAGTTTAATCCAAAATTTGTTTTTGGCTGTGGGGTTTCATGCCTTACTTACTTCATGCCCACACTCCAAGATTACATATAAAGGAAATCATTTTATTTTCTTTTAAAAATTTTATTATTTAATGTTTAAATCATTGGTATACCTTGAATTAATTTAAATAGTTACGGTGTAAAATTAATAATGGATATGTGTATTATTCTCTGCTAGTTAATCTTCATAGAAGCCCTATTCAATTAGTTGTATTGAATTTAACAGATGAGAAATTGAGTTTCAGTTAAGTAACTTCCCCAAGGTCCACAGTTTGTTAGTGATAGAGATTTCAGTACAAGCACTGTATTCAAAGATAAGGAGCCATTTAATTGGGATGAACTTATCTTTAATGAGGATGGACAAAATAGCACAAGTTCATTGGTCAATTATGTTTATTCTTTTTTCTATACTTCTTTGTGCTCCTTTCCCATTCTTCTATGGAGTATTAATATTTTTCTTTAATGGTTGTTAAGAAATCTTATATACCCTTTTAGGGATGTTAAAACTATATAAAACATGTAAAAATAATTCTCCTTTGCAATTTACTCATTCTTTTTCACCTATTTCCTCTCTACTGGAACCTCTGCTCTGGCATTTTCTCCCATTTCTCTTCCCTCCCTACCTGAATAAATTACTGGCCTAACTCACCTGGCATGCTTTTGAAATTCATTTCTGCAGCATAGCCAAGAAGAAGAAAAAATCCGGTAATACTTACAGAAGAGTCCAATGTAGTCCAACATAATTAATCATTATTTATTTTAAAAAGCAAATTCAAAGGTTATTCCATGTGTCTTTCATGTTTGCCTCAAAAATTACTTACAGATTTGGAAAAGAAGGGAATTTAGAGCAATAATGCAGTTTCCTCTCCTGTCAAACCAGGTATTGAAACAGAAACCAAAGGAAGTTAGAACACAGGCAAGCATGTTCTCCTTATCCACTGTTCTCCTACCCAAGATGCCAGCCTCCATCTGCTTATACTTTTCTGAGCTCTCAGGGCTCCAGGCTTCTGTCCTGAGGAGAGGGCTGCTCCCAGCCTGTAGGAGAGGAAATGGGTGGACCGGAGGTTAGGGCTCCTCCCCAGCCCTGCCCCAGCTCCTACCTCTGCTATGTAAATAGCTTCCTGGCCTCCTGAGGCAGTTCCTCAGCTTCTTCTGCCTGCCAGAGACACCAGACAGGAAGACCAGCTCTACTGGAGCCTTTTGCTCCAGGGATGAATTTCTTTTGGGGTAGGACTTGAGTCTTCAGAGGGAGATCTTCTCTCATCATCTGGTTTCCTTTCCTTCTAAGGCCCAAGAGAGGAAGGCATGCTGTGGGCTCCAGCCCTCCTTTTAGCTTTCCTGGCTCCTGGTAAGTGGGTTGCAGAGATGCTCATGAGATTTTTTTTTTTAATGGGAGGCTATGCTCAGGAATTATTATTGCATCTTCCTTATTACTTTTTGGTATTCCCTTTGCAGCCAGTCAGACAGCTTCCAACTTGGAATGGAGAAAGAGGTCTGTCACCAAGCTGGCTGGGGCAACTGCTTCAATCACTTGTGATATAGTGAAAGAAAACACCAACTACATCCACTGGTACCGACACCAAGAGGGGAAGGCTCCCAAACGAATTCTCTACTACTTTTTTTCCTCCTCAACATTTTCAGTAGACTCGGGAATCAATCAGGGGAAATACCATGCCTCTAAAGGTTTTGGGAGAAGCTGTAAATTTGTAGTCCGAAATCTGGAGGAAAGTGATTCTGGTGTGTACTATTGTGCAGTCTGGGATATGCACCGTGGTTCAGACTTCCCCTATCCTAAGCCAAAAACTTTGCTTGTGGCTGCCAAGAGCAGCCCTGCACCACAGGATAGACGAGCTCTTGTCTCCTCACTTCCTGGCATGGCTGCTTTACTCTGAACAGGGAAAAACCCTGAGCTCAAAACCTAACCTCCACCTTTCCATCCCACCCCATTGTCAGAAGCTTCAGCCCACACCCCTGCAGACCAAGCTAAGATCTCCAGGCCTTCCTGGAGCAGCTGGCTTATGGCACAGTTCTTTCAGCTATTCTGGGGGCTGTTCATTCTGCTTTCTAGACCAGACAAGGTCACCTGGGGTTGGTCTGACAAGAGAGGGATTTTGGAGAGCTTTTTGGAAGGCTGATTGTGCTGAATCATTTATCCAGTCATTACCTAAATGAGGGACGAAACGGGGTCCCTGTCATGGACGAGCGGGGTCCCTGTTGCGGGACGAGAGGGGTCCCTGGCGTTGGGAAGAAAGCCTCGTATGGCCGCTGAGGCTTCCCTCGGGGGCTCTGAAGGCGTGGAGGGCGCACGGCCCAGGAAGGAGTCGCAGAGACAGGCTGATGGCACAAGTCTGGTTTATTGCGGAAGGAGGTGCAGATTTATAGGATTGGGAAGTGGTGTGGCGGGTTCTGATTGGCTAGAGCAAATGCTGTTTCCATATAAGGCAATGTTCTGGCATTGGGCTAGTGATTGGCCAGTAGAGTATGTGCTAACTCTTGATAGGCTGACACTGTTACTAAACTGATAGGTGGTTGTAAGCTGTTGCTGGGCAAACAGCGTACTAAGAGATTAGGTTTAAGGGAGAGGGGAGGGGAAGTGAGAGCTGGGCTAGGCGGGAGATAGGAAGGGGGAGGGCGGTGCCAGCTAGCCGTTAGCAGCAAAGGCCTAGTCAGGCGTGGTCACCTTGTCCAGGCCCAGTGGGCAGAGGCGGTGTCACCTCTTGCCGCACTGTTTGCCACTGAGGCAAGCCGGGTGCCCCTCCTCCCACACCTAAAGATTATTGTTGGGAATGTTCTTATTCATTACTTAGGTGTGTGAGAAAAGATGGCATGAAGACTTTGGATTACATGAAACCTCAAGCTGGTGTCTTTCAGAAAAACTGAATCAATTCTACCCAAACTGATTTGCTTATTCAATGCAATCTCAATAAAAATACCAATAGCCTTTTTTGAAGATAGAAAGTCAGTTATCAAATATTTGGAAGAATAAGTAGCACTCAATTGCCGAAATATGCCTTAAAAAAGAACAAAGTTGCAAGACCCTCACTTCTTGACTTCAAAGCATATTACTTAGTTAGAGGGGTAAGAACAGCATGATACTGGCAAAATATCAGACAAATTGACCAATGGAACCAAATCAAGAATTCAGACAGAGACCCTCCCATCTACAGTCAAGTGATTTTTGACAAAGTTACCAAACCCTTCCACCTTGGTCAAAACAGTCTATTCATATGGATATGGATAGCCATAGCCAAAAGAAAGAAGGAGATCCCATATCTCATACCTTTTATAAAAACTAAATCAAAATGGATCAAGGACCAAAACATAAAAGCAACAACTAAAATACCTCAAAGAAAAATATATGGAAAATCTTCAAGATCTTGTGGTATATGGTAGTTTCTTAAACCTTACACCCAAAGCACGAGCAATAAAAGAAAAAATAGATAAATGGGACCTCCAGAAACGTAAAAACTTTTGCACCTCAAAATACTTTGTCAAAAGGGTGAAAAGTCAGCCTACCTAATGGGAGAAAATATTTTGCTATGATTTAACCGTTAATGGTTTAATATCCATGATATATAAAGAGAATGTTCAACTCAACAACAAAAAGAAAAATTGCCTGATTAAAAACTGGGCAAAAGATTTGAAAAGACAAGTGTCCAAAGAAAAAATACAAATGGCACAAAAACACTTGAATAAATGTTCAACATCACTAGTGAGTAGGGAAATGCAAATCAAATCTACAATGAGATAGCATTTCACACCTATTATACTGGCCACTACTAAAAAGTCATAAACCTGGAAATTTTGGAGAAGATATCGGGAGATAAGAATGCTTATTTACTGTGCTTGGTAATGTAGTATGGTACGGCCACTATGGAGGACTATTTGGCAGTTCTTAAGGATGTTGAATATGAGCTTTGCCATGTCACCTGGCTTATCATTACTAAGTATATACCGAGAACTGGAAGCATTCACTTGAATAGATATTGACATAGCAATGTTCATTGTGACTTTATTCACAATTGCCAAAAGTTGGAAACAACCCAGGGATCCATCATCTGCTGAACTGATAAAAAAATTGTAGTGGATACATGCAACGGAATATTATGCAGAGGCAAGAAAAATGAAATAATAGTGCCTATGACAACTTAGATGAATCTGGAGGATGTTATGTTGAGTGAAGCAAGCCAGGCACAAATGGACAAATACTGTATGATTGTGCTATTATGACCAAAATTTATTATGTAAATTCATAATTCATGGAGTTCATAATCAGAATATTGGTCACAAGAAAATAGAATGAGTTAGAGAATGGAAAGCTGAGGGTTAAACTGTGTAGAATTGGTAAAATGGTTGTTTGTAAAATTTGGAAATGAATAGAAATGATAAAAGCACATCATAGTGTGTAACTAGCAGATTTTTCATATGGATATGACAGTAGTTGTGATAGAGCTATGTGTTAGGGCTGTGTGTGTTTCTTTATGAATAACCTGGGCCATGTATGTCAAAAAATAAGAACTGCAGCCCTGCCTTTCGTAACCATGGCAACCACTCTAGTCCAGGAAAACCAATTAAGTAATAGGTTCTATAGACTGAATATTCAGGAAGGAGGCAAACTAAATATGTTAATCCAAGCTAACCTGGATTGTGGAGAATACATGTTAATTTAAGTTTCTTTAGTATTCAAACAAATCACTATTTGACTCCCAATTCCTACATCCTCTGTATAAAAGGACTCCAAAAATCCTATTCGGGGCTCGGTTTCTATTAGGACAGTAGTCTGCCCAGCCCAACTGGACGTTAATAAATTTTCCTTCCCAAAATTTTACTGAGTCCTGGCCTTCCGATCATTGAATCTCTCTGCTTCCACAACAGTTGAAAGTGTAAGTCTAAGTTCATGTATATTGCTAGAAAGAAAGCTGAAAATGTAATATGGAACTGTATAACATAGAGAAACTTCATGTGAAACATGAATGTGGGTGGTGTAACACATATAAGATTGTTTTTACAAAATAGAAACATGAATTAAAGAGATAGAAACAAAATAGCATATCCAGCAGAGGAATCATAGGGAGATTGAGAGGTGATGAGTTTTTTTAAATTTCTTTGTTTTTTATTTATTATTATTATAAATATTAGAATAATGAAAATGCACTAAAATAATTGAAGTGATGAATGCACAACTATGTGATTATTCTCAATACCACTGATTGTACACTTTGGATGGATTTAGGCTTTACTAATATGTATCAATAAAATTGATGTATTTTTTAAAACTGATATTACCTTGCCCTGATAACCAACCAAGGGACTCTTGTCATACCTGGAAATTATAAAAGAGTGAACGTAGGGAAGCAGACTTGGCCTGGTGGTTGGGGAGTCCATCTGTTACATGGGAGGTCTGCGGTTCAAACCCCAGGCCTCCTTGACCTGTGTGGAGCTGGCTCACGTGCAGTGCTGATGCACACATGGAGTGCCGTGCCACGCAGGGGTGTCCCCGCGTGGGGGAGCCCCACGCGAAAGGAGTGCGCCCCATAAGGAGAGCTGCCCAGCGCGAAGGAAGGTGCAGCCTGCCCGGGAGTGGCGCCGCACACATGGAGAGCTGACACAGCAGAATGATGCAACAGAAAGAAGCACAGATTCCCGTGCTGCTGACAACAACAAAAGCGGGCAAAGAAGAACACACAGTGAATAGACACAGAGAACAAACAACTGGGGGGAGGGTGGGAAAGGGAGAGAAATTTTAAAAATAAATAAATAATAAATTGATTTTTTAAAAAAGAGTGAATGCAAAGAAATATCAATCATCGTCATCTACTAAAATCTGCTTTTGAGTGAATCTATCTCAGCCCTCAGCCAAAGATATTTATTTAAAACAAATAAAATGTCTTGCCATACCTATACCCCAAACACAGGCACTCCAAATCAAAACTGGACTGAACCTATAAGAGTATTACTTTTTCTCAATAATTAAACCTGAAAACTTGGGTGAAGGATCAGATAATGAATAGTATGTATTTGAATTGAAAAATCATTTTGAATTGAATTGAAATAGTATGCATTTGAATTGAAAAGAAAAAGTTATGATTGATTTTTTTATTTATTTCTCTCCACTTCCCCACTCCCCAACACACAAACACAGGTCAAGGAGGTCCTGGGTTTGAACCACGGACCTCCCATGTGGTAGGCGAACGTTGTATTCATTGAGCCAAATCCGCTTCCCCTACAGCCTTTTTTCAGAACAGGAAATGTACTGTGATAATGAGGACACTGAAAAGAAGATATCTGTTATTTTGGGGCTTACGTGACAACTAAGGTAAAACAGGTCTGCAGTGATTTTAAATCTCATGTTTGTTAGTTTTTTTTTAAAGATTTATTTTTTATTTATTTCTCTCCCCTTCCCTGCCACCCTCTCACCCCCAGTTGTCTGCTCTCTGTGTCCATTTGCTGCGTGTTCTTCTGTATCTGCTCGTATTCTTGTCAGCGGCACCCAGAATCTGTGTCTCGTTTTGTTGTGTCATCTTGCTGTGTCAGCTCTCCAAGTGTGTGGCGCCATTCCTGGGGGCAGGTTGCACTTTTTTTGCACTGGGCGGCTTTCCTTATAGGACGCAGTCCTTGCAAGTGGGACTCCCCTACGCGGGGGACACCCCTGCGTGGCATGGCACTCCTTGCGTGCATCAGCACTGCACATGGGCCAGCTCATCACACAGGTCGGGAGGCCCTGGGTTTGAACTTTGGACATCCCATGCGGTAGGCAGATGCACTATCCATTGGGCCAAATCTGCTTCCCTTAAATCTTATGTTTTAATGAGTTGTGATTGGTATACAAAAATTCAATTGCTTTTGTGAGTGCTTGTATGTAACTTTGCACCAGGCAATCTTGCTGAATCCTCTTATTAATTCTAATTTAATTGACTCTCTTAGATTTCCTGTGTGTACAATGATAGCATCTGCCAATGAGGGTAGTTTTGCTTCTTCCTTTACAATACTTCTCCCTTTTAGTCACTTTTCTATCCTTAATGCATGAGTTGAGACATCCAGTTATTATATTTAATAAAAACAAAGATAACTGGCATTCTTAACTTAGTTCCATTCCCAACCAGAAAGCCTCAAGCTTTTAATCCTTAAGGGTTTTATCATATTGAATCTTTCCACCCATGTGTATGGTGTGCCTTTTTATTAATGCATCTTCAATAAAGAGAGCATTAGGAATGCAACAGAGGGAAATAAATTTAGGAAAAAAATTAAGCTAATTAAAAATAGTTAATAAAATAAGAGCAAAATAAGTTTTAACAATGACTTTCTTTTTTTAAATTTTTGTCTTTATTTTTTTAATATTACATTAAAAAAATATGAAGTCCCCATATACCCTCCACCACCCTCACCCAACTCCTCTCCCCATAACAACGATCTCCTCCATCATCATGAGACAGTCATTGCATTTGGTGAATACATCTCTGAGCACCGCTGCACCTCATGGTCAATGGTCCACATCATAGCCCACACTCTCCCACAGTCCACCCAGTGGGCCATGGGAGGACATACAGTGTCCGGTAACTGTCCCTGCAGCACTACCCAGGACAACTCCAAGTCCCAAAAATGCCCCCACATCATTTCAAGAACACAGAGTGAGGACCGTAGGAAAATAGGAATGGCTTCTTTCCACCCAGTAAGATTGTAGTTCTAGTCTAGGCTCCAACACTACTTCCAGGAGGGAAAGAAGTTGGGGGACCTCTCCAGGAAACTGCAGGTTCTTTCAGCTGGCACAAACTTGATGTTCAGACACCTGGGGCTATATTAGTGCACCACAAAAGGATAGGAAAGGAGCTGTGTTTCCTTCAATGCTCTTGGAAAATGCAGGTGATTTCAGCCTGCATGGACTGGTTTCTTGAGTGTGCTCATTCCCACCTACCCACACCCACCCACTCTGCATAGGATAGGAGGGGTGCCATGTTTCCTCAGCCTCTCTAGGTAACTGCAGGTGATTTCAGCCCACACAGACTGGTCTGTTGGGTGCCTGTGGTTCCATCCCCATCTCTTAATGAAGGGACAAAATTCCCCCAACCACTCAGGGAAACCTCAGTCAGTTACAGCCCAAACAGACTAGATTGCTGCATTCCCTTTAGGGACCATCCATGTCACTGGCATGGGAGGAGAGGTGCTGGTGTACATCACTCCAGCTGGACAACTTGGGTCATTTATGATCCACATGGCTTAGTTTGTTGCCTGCACCTTCAGCTCTATCCAGCCTTAGGCAGGGGATGAGGGGCATGAAGCTTCATCAGATACTACAGAAGGTATTTGTCTAAATAGCTTGGATTACTACACAGGACTTCAAATCCATCCTTACCCATGATAGAGGAGAAAGGTGGGAGAAGCTTTATTGGTCACTGGGGCAATACAGCCAGCATCAGCCTTCACAGCTTACAGCACAACCAGCAAGGGATAAAGGGTAAAAAAAAATTCCTAAATGAAAGAGAGAAACTGCACCCAAATTAAAACATCAAGGAAGAAAAATGACAAGACACCAAAAAGCAATTACAATCCATCCAGAGAAAAAGGAAAAAATGGCCCAGTCAAAGGAGCAAGGCAAGCCTCCAGATGACAAAGAAGTTAAGACAACTAATAATTTATGTTCAAACAAATCTCCTTAACAAATATAATGAGATGTCTAAAAAGCTTAAGGATATTAAGAAGACACTGGGTGAGCACAGAAGAATTTAAAAGCATACATAGTGAAATAGCAGATCTTATGGGAATGAAAAGCACAATAAATGAAATTTAAAAATTCACTGGAAGTTTATAACTGCAGATTTGAGGAGGCAAAAGAAATGATCTGTGATCCTGAAAACATGGCCTCAAAAAGCAAACATACCAAAGAATAGATGAAGAAAAGATTGGAAAAAATTGAACAGAGTCTTAGGTACATAAATGACAACAAGAGATGTGCAAACATACATGTCATGGGTGTCCCAGAAAGATATGAGAAGGGAAAAGGGACAGAAGGAATATCTGAAGAAATAATGGTTTAAAATTTACAAACCCTATTGAACGGTGATAACCATATCAAAGAAGCACAACATACTCTCATCTGAATAAATCTGAATACACCTACTCTGAGACACTATTAGAATGTCAGATGCCAAAGACAAAGATAGTATTCTGAGAGCAGCAAGAGAAAAGTGATGCATCAAATATAAGAGATACCCAATAAAATTAAGTGCTGATTTCTCATCAGAAACCATTGTGACAAGAAGGCAGTGGAATTACATATCTGAGATATAGCAAGAGACAAAATGCCAACCAAGAATCTTACATGTGACAAGATTGTCTTTTAAAAATCAAGGTAAGTTTAGACTATGCATAACTAAAAGAAAAAGAGAGTTTGTATCCAAGATATTGGCTTTGCAGACATAGTACAGAGTGTGCTAAAGCCTGAAAAGAAAAGTAAGGTAGAAAGTCTTGGAAGAAAGTCTAGAAATAAAGGTTATATTAGTAAAAGTAACTAAAAGTGTAAAAATATAGGTGAAAATAAAATATGAAAGAAAAAAACCTAAAAGTCAAAATGGGTGAAAAAAAAAACAAAACTGCTTTTACAGTAATAACACTGAATGTTAATGGATTAAACTCTGCAATCAAAAGTCACAGGATGTCAGAATAGATGAGAAAATATAATCTATCAACACACTCTTTACAAAGACTCATATTAGACAAGGATACAAATACACAGAAGTGAAAGGTTGGAAAAAGGTATTCCATGCGTGCAGTAACAACAAGAACAACAAAAATGCTGGAGAAGTTGTACTCTATTGGATGAAACAAACTTTAAAAGCAAAATTGTTAATAGAGGCAAGGAAGGACATTATATAAAAATAAAGGGACATTTAACCAGGAAAAAATAACAATTATAAATGTATCTGCACTGAACAAGGATTCTGAAAGTTATATGAGGCAAACACTGGCAAAACTAAAGGGAGAAATAGATATCTCCACAATAGTAGTTGAGACTTCAATACATCACTTTCAGCACTGGATAGAACATCTGGGCAGAGGATCAATAAAGAAACAGAGAGCTTGAACAATATGATAGATGGAATAAACATAGTAGACATCTATAGAACATTGCACCCCAAAACAGCAGGTATACATTCTTCTCAAGTGCTCATGGATCTTCCTCCAGGATTGACCATATGGTGTGTTACCAATTAGACATCAATGAATTCAACAAGATGGACCTCATAAAATGCACTTTCTTTGATGATAATTGAATAAAGCTAGAAATTAATGAAAGGTAGAAAAAGGAAAATTCACATATATTGGAGATTAAACAACACAATATTAAGTAATTAGTGGATCAAAAAAGAAAAATCAAGGGAAATCAGTAGATATCTTGAAATGAATGAAAATGAGAACACAACAGCGAAGGCAGTGCCGAAAGGGAAATTTATAGCCTTCAATGCTTACATTAAAGAAGAAGAAAGACCTAAAAATCACAGACCTAACTACACAGCTAAATGAACCATAAAATGAAGAGCAAACTATTCCCAAAGCAAGTAGAAGAAATGAAATAACAGAGAACTGAAAAGAAATAAATGAAATCATAAACAAAAAAAAAAAAGAGAGAATTAACAAAACCAAAAGTTGGTTCTTCAAGAAGATTAACAAATTGACAAAACCTTAGCTAGACTAACAAAGAAAAAAAAAAGAGAAAAAAATACAAATAAATAAAATAAAAAAAGAAATTGGGGCCATTATTATTGACTCCAACAAAATAAGAGATCTTAAGAGGATACTATAACAACTGTCCAACAACAAAGTAGACAATGTAGATGAAATGAAAATATTCCTATGAAATTTTGAACAACCTACACTGTCCCTAGAAAAATAGAAGATCTCAACAAACCCATCACAATAGAGAGATTGAAAAAGTCATCAAACAACTCCTCAAAATGAAAAGCCCAAGATCAGATGGTTTCACAGGTGAGTTCCACCAAACATTCAAAGAAGATTTAATGCCAATATTACTAAAATTCTTTCAAAAATTGAAAAAGAGGGAATGCTACTAAACTCATTCTATGAAGCCAGTATCACCCTAATATCAAAGACAGATAAAGATATTACAAATATAAAAATTTCAGACCCATTTCCCTAATGAACACAGATGCAAAAATTCTCAAAAATACTTACTAATCAATTCCAACAACACACTGAAAGAATAATTCTTCATGATGTGATGGATTTTATTATAGTAATGCAAGATGATTTGACATAAGAAAATAAAAAAAGTATAGTATGCCACATTAACAAATCAAAGAAAAAATTACATGATCATTACAATTGACACAGAAAAGGCATTTGAGAAAATAAAGCATCCTTTCTTCATAAAAATACTATGAAAGGTAGGAATTGAAGGAAACTTTCTCAGCATGATAAAGGCCATATATGAAAAACCCACAGCTAACATTGTACTCAATGGACAAAGACTGAAAATGTTTCTGTTGAGACGGGGACAAGACCAGGGTGCCCACTGTCATCACTGTGGTTCGTATAGTGCTAAAGTTACAAGCTAGAGCAATCAGGCAAGATTAAAAAAAAGGCCTCCAAATTGGAAAAGAAGAAGTAAAACATTCAATATTCACAAATGATATGATCCTTCACCAAAATTCCTGAATTATCTACAACAAATATGCTAGAGTTAATTAACCATTTCAGCAGAGTGTCAGGACACAAGATTAATATACAAATATCCATACAGTTTCTACACTAGAAATGTGCAGTCTGAGTAGAAAGTCAGGGAAAAAATTCATTTACAATAGTGACTGAAAGAATAGAAATTTAGGAATAAACTCAAACAACAGTGTAAAGCACTTTTGTTTAGAAAACTGCAGTGCATTTCTAAAAGAAATTTTAAAGGACCTAAATAAATGGAAGTACATCCCATGTTCATAGATTGGAAGACTCAATATTAAGATGTCAATTCAACCATAATTATATACAGATTCAATGCAATCCCAATAAAAATTCAAAAAGAATTTTTGAAAGAAATGAGAAAAGCAATTATTAAATTTATTTGGAAGAGTAAGTGACACCAAATAGCCAGAAACTACTTAAAAACAAAGAGCAAAATTGAAGGGCTCTCATTTCTGGACTTTAAATCCTATTACTGAGCTACAGTAGTAAAAACAGCATGCACTGGCATGAACACAAACATACAGACAAATGGAACTGAGTTGATGGTTCAGAAACAGACCATCAAGTCTACGGAAAGGAATTTTTGACATGGCTGTCAAACCCAACCTGCTAATGCAGAACAGTCTATTCAACAAATGGTACAGGAAGAACTGGATATCCAAGAAAAAAAAGGATCCATATTTCACACCTTATACATTTCACAGCTTATACAAAAATTAACTCAAAATGGATCAAAGACCTAACTATAATATGTACAATCAAAAAGCCCCTAGAAAAAAATGAAGGGAAACAACTTCAAGACCAGATGGTGAGTGGTAGATTCTTAAAACTTACAATTAAAGCACAAGCAATGGGAGAAAATACAGAAATGGGACCTCCTCAAACTTAATCACTTTTGTGATTCAAAGGACTACACCAAGAAGAATGTAAAGTGGTGTAATCTCTGTGGAAGACAGTTTGGCAGTTTCTCAGCAAGCTAAGTATAGAACGCCATTGATCCAGCAATTCCGTAAGAATATATTCAGAAGAACTGAACACTATGACGCGAAAGTCATTTGCATACAATATTCATAGTAGTGTTATTCACAATTGTCAAAAGAAGAAGCAGCCCAAGTATCCATCAACCAATGACTATTTAAACAAAATGTGATATATACGCACAATGGAATACTATGTTGCTGTTAGAAGAAATGAAATTGGGACACATGATAACATGGATGAAAATTGAAGACATTAAATGAAATAACCTAGAGAAAAAGGACATATATTATAAGGTCTCACTTATTTGTGCTAAATAAATGCATGGAGATAAAACCTAGAGTATATGTTACTAGAAGATAAGAGAAGGGCTGAGAAGCTGTACTGATGCTTAATATATGTAGAAGTTTTAATTAATTTGACTGCAAAATTGTGGAAATGGTCAGAGTTGATGACAACACATTATAGTGAGTAGAACCTAGGCAGCTGGTTTATATATGGTATGTGGCTGAACGGGGTAATCTACAGAGGTAAATGTAAATTCAAAGAAAGCAAGAGTATTATCTAGGGACTTAATAACATAGTGAATCCAGAGGTGGATGAGATTTGTGGATAAGAGTACAAAAACAAAAATGTCCTTCTATGAACTTGAATAAATGTGTATCACAATTGCAAGGTGGTAAGAATGTGGAGAAGCACAGGAAAATACCGTTACAGTAACCTCTGGACTATATTTATCAATAATATTGTAATATTCTTGCATCAATACCAAAGATGTACTGTGTTAATAATAGGAGAGAATGGAAAAAATATACCAAATAATATACTATAGATGATATTAGTGGAAATAGTATGATGATGTTCTCTCATAATCTGTAACAAATTTCCACAACAATATAGTGTGTTGGTGGAGGGGTGTTTTATGGGAATTCCACACATAGGAATGATTGTTTTGTAAGTTCACAACCTCTCTAATAAAAATATATTTTTAAAAAGTACACAGTGAGGGCTTACTGAAACAGTCCCCTCTTTAGGTACAAACATGTAGCAGTGGTTAATGAAATATTAAAATGACATCCCATGAAAGTGGAATCATTACGGGGAATTGCAACCTTGCCAGGAGGGAACACAAGTCCTCGCTTCCTGTTGTGTGTAACCAATGCTGTACAATCATATCCTTTGCTTTTAAAGAATCTTTATGTCTTTTAGCTATGTCTGAGAGCATCTTTCCATCAATCACTTTAGTGTTCTGTTATCACCTAATCAAACTCAAGAACTAAGGTGGAAGCAGAAAGGACACAGAGATGCTGGAACCTAGTGACCACACAGCCTTTGGGTGAGAAAGCAGGAAACGCCAGGAGAAAGAAATGACCTGGAAGGACAGGTATGTGACCACAAGAGTTTTACAGAAAGTCATGTCTCATTTCCTTTAAAAAAATATATCAAACAATGTGAACATTGCCTAGAGCAACAGTTAGGAATGTAAGTTTAATAGAGTCTACAACAATTGAAAAGGCTATAAATATTTTATACGCTTAAAGCAACTATTAGAAAATGTAATAGGAAAAATGAATGCATTCATGAGGTCATTTATATGTAGAGAATACCCTTAACAAGCAATGTGCAGAAACTATGCAAAAAGAAATACACAGTTGCATATAAGAAGTACACAGTTGCTTACTGGGGCCCTTGAATAAAAACCAAGACACTAGGTTTTTAAAATGAAGAATGACTGTCATAAGGTATGATTGTTTCCTACTATAGTTGGCATGTATAATGTAGTTTCAATTAACATCCCCACAGTGGAGGAGGAGGAAAACCTATTGATGGGGGAGAAGGAAATTTTATTTCAAATAATTTCCTTCTCCTCTACCTTTGGCTAAGGTGAGCTTCATAAGCACACTTAGGTGTGGCCAAAGGCAAACCAACCAGAGGCAAACCAGCCCTGCGTTAAGTGAATATTTGCTCCTTAAATGACTGCTGAAATGGTTCATCCTATTAGAAAGCTCCATACTGAACATAGTAAGGGCTCAGTTAATATCTGTTGGATTGAGACTGATACTTCAATTATTAATGAGGTACTCACTTTGCTTGATTGGTGGGGAATTTTGTGTACATGACGTGCCCTAAATTTCCTGATGATTTTGGCTCAATTTATTTTCGTTCATTTCTGAGGTAGATAAGACAGAGTAATACTGAATAACAGAATCATATTATCATTTAAGCCTGAATAAAACCTAGGAAAATCTTCAAAATAAGTGCTTTCTTATACTGTACTATCCCTTTCCAAATCCCTGCACTTTCTGCTACTCTGAGAAAGCTGATGTCTATCGCCCAAAAGTCACCTTATGTAAATCTCAATTCTAAGATTTTCTTATCTTATCTTAGTTGCTTTCTACTTTCTGTTCTCTGACCGGGTTCAGAAGAGTCAGCCTGGGTAGTGGAAAGGGCACAGGCTTTGCAAGGGTCATCTCTGCACATGAGAATCATAGTTTTTTCTGTGTACATTTTTGAAGTTTCTGAAATGTATAATAAAAATATATGCTGGATATGGCTCAAGGAGTTCAGTGCCTGCCTCTCACATGGTAGGTCCCTGTTTTGTTTCCCAGTGCCTCATGGAAATAAAAAACAGAAACATCAAAACCAAACAATGAGCAAAACAACTCTGGGTAGCTGATGTGGCTCCGCGGTTGAGTGGTGGCTTCCCACATTTGAGGTCCCAGGTTCAATTCCCAGCCCCCAGTACCTCAAAGAACAAAACAAAACAAACATCCAAAATAAAAACCCACATGTTACTTTTGAATTTTATTTAAAAGCTTACTTTTAAAAAGGTACATGTTTCATAATATTAAAAATATCTTGCCAATTATTTAGTATATGTGAACTGTGGTTAGGAAGACGTGTAATGGGCTCTGTCTTGATCACTTCTTTCTTCCCTCTTCCCTGACAACTTATACTTCCTTTAAAAACCAATATCTCTTTCCTTCTGCTGATTCTTATTCAGCGTATCTTCAATTTGGGCTTGTCTGTTGTTTTTCCCTAAGTCGTGGAGATACCACATATTGCAGATTGTGGCAAAACATACTCAGAATCTTTGTTTTAAAATACACTATGATGTTGTTTTGTCCAGATGCAGATGAAGTAAAGAGATTGTCTTAAAAAATGGCACATGTGAGTTGCATGCCATCGGGGCTTTCTATCAGCGAGGTTGTTTGGAACCTGTTTCTCCTGAGAACATGATCCTTTTCCTTTCATAGAAGGTTGTTAGAACATTAGCCAAACCTGATCCCCAACTGGACTGTGAGGAAAGGATAGTCTTTCAACCTAGGCTCAGTGAGTTCCCTTCTATGGGGACACGAGTTTCTCACGTAAACGACCAGAACAGAAGCTAAGAGACAAAAGGAGTGGACGGGGCTGCGCGTCTTCTGTGTTGTCCCCAAGCTTCCCTCTCCATGATCCCCATCCTGCTCTCTGCCCTGGGATGTCATCCACTATGGATTACACTATTGGCATCTTTGCCCTCTGATTTACAGTTCATTTTGGACCGCGGTCCTTGAAGTTCAAAGTAAGCACATCTGGTCACCAGATGAAAGCACTTTTCCCTTGAGCACTAGGAATTTCCAAACTTTTGGACCCAGGGTCTTTGGCAGTGGGTAGCAGGGAAGATTGTTCCAGGGATTAATTAGTATAAACAGGGGTGGTCCCTCCTGCCTCCACTCTTGGTTCCTGGCCATAAACATTCTGACTATGGGGTAGATGGGACTATATATTGTCCACTGGGAGAGGATTAGGCCAACCCAGGGCACCTGTCCCTTCCTGACAGTCACTGTCCTCCCACCTCTAGTCTGCAAATAATTCCAACTGGCTGCTCCCAAACAGTGAATGGAGTGAAAACAGTATACGTGAGGACAAAACACATGCACAGAAGAAGAACAGAGAAAGGTAGAGAGTAGATCGGGGGTGCAAAGGGAAGAAATCAAGCACATGATCCAGTAAGTGGGTTAATTTTTGTTCTATAAAGTTAAAACAAACTGGGGAGTAAGAAGAAGATTTTATTTTATCAAGTTTGGTTTATTTCGCTTTTCACCAGCTGCCAAGATCCCATCTCTGACAGAACAGGATGTGCTGCTGTTACTTCACCAACAAAACTGGAAACTGGACAAAGGTTAAGAGCTCATTTATTTTTTTACTTTTCCAATTAATGAACTTAAAAGAAGAGCAGCTTGAAACTAATTTATAATGTTTTCATTCTTGGAGGATTCTCAGGTGTTTCTTGACTTATTAAATAAATAACAAACACATATGTAGACTAAAATAAATAACAGAAAAGAGATCTATGTGTAGGTAAATCATTATAGTACTTGATGAATCAATATTATGATTAAATTCTGTGTCCTACATGTTCTTTAAAATAAGATATAACAATAAGACAGTGAAATGATCCCAACTCCTATTAATTGATTGAGAATAAAGAAGTACCTGCCACATTCAAAATGTCAGGTAAAATCGATGTTTCCACACCCACATTGTTAAAAATGGTCAACATTGTCTCTTCCTCAGAGACTTTACCCACTTCCTTGTCACTTTGAAGTGACCATTTAACTGTTTCTATCATGCACTAATCTTACTATTTTAATATCAGAGTCTTGTTGCTTTTAGTTTTTAATTGTATATTGGAGTTATAGAATAAGTTCCAAAGATTCATAGTTATTTTCTGACAATGGCTGAATTAGAATTTGCTGTCCATCAGTCAGGAGTTAGCTCTAACTTATTTTCTCTGCTTAGCCAAAGGAAAACAAAAGAATTAATTTTTCTATGAATACAGCATTAAATGCAGGTTCATTTTTTCAAGTAGCTCAGTTCCATATGCAAATAAATAATTACAATGTAATAAATGTGCTGATAAGAGCATGTATTAAAGACTGATCATAACAGCTTTCATTGAGTTCTCCCATGCTAGACATTATATTAAGTTTTTATTTTATATATCTCATATCATTTAATGTTAATAACAATACTGTGAGAATATTATTACTATTTTCTCGATTTTATAGATATTTCACAGGTACAAATTTGAGACTTTGATAAGTTAAATGACTTGATAGTCAGCAGCAAACCTGGGAATGGATCCATATATGTGTGATACCAAAATCTATGCTCTTGATACCAGGTAATGAGAAAAAAATAAAAATATGTATTTACAGGAGGTCTTTAAGGGAAGACAGAGAGACTGTAGACATTCAATTCATCTTTAGGTCTTCTACCTGCAACATTTAGGTTCTATTTCCTAAGACACATGAAGTTATTTCTTATGGTGTTTACATAAAGACAGTCTCCTGAGTGATAGTTGATCTCTAACAATGAGGAAATTTTATTATCCCATGATGTTTTTCTGTCTTTTCAGATAGAATTTTGAACAAGAGGATAAAAGAATTAACAATAACTGCATTTATTGAGCAACAGAAATCAAGATGAAGCACAAAGATTTGCCCTAGGATTTTCACCGTTGGCTCTGCACTAGCCCATTCTCATCCCAAGTGCTGGAGAGGACATTTGTATCATCCAATAGTGGATGGGAAAATATGTACAGGACATCCAGGTCAACCACGAGCACTGAAAGGAACACTCAGAGAGAAGCTGGTTTGACAATTGGATAGCTAAATCACTGGAAATAACTTAAGAGCAGATGGGAAACAGAACATCCTAAGTGACATGAGCCTGGCAGTGGAGCCTGGTAGGTACATGGTCATTGGTGCCTTGGCTTGGAAAATAAGTTTCACAAAGGAAGCAGATGCTATAGTGCAAAAGGCCAAAAGTGAATCAAAGCATTTTGGATGCACCTATGTACAGCATTTATGGCTGTGTGTCTCCAGTACATTAATTTAGGGTCTATGCCCCTTTCACATTTTTTATTTTAATTAGAGAAGTTGCACATTTATGGAAAGATCAAACAGAAAATAAAGTTCCTATATACCATATATACCAGTCCAATTTTTCCATTTTGCATTAGTGTAGTAACTTTGTTACAATTTGTGAGTGGTTACTATTATAATTGTACTACTAACTATAGTCCAGAGATTAAATTAGGGTTCACTCTTTGTATTGTATAATCCTATGGTTGTTTGCTTTATTTTTAAAATTTTGTTCTATCAACATATATGCCACCTAAAATGTCCCCTTTTAACTATATTCAGATATAATTCAGTGGTGTTAAATATATTCAAAGTGTTGTGTTATCATCAACACTGTGTATTACCAAAGCTTTGCCTTTGACCTTTTCATCCCTTTTTCTTTAATATATATGTGCCCACACAGGTCACACTTCTACCCAGTTAAATGACTCTGAGATTCAGTTTCCCCATCAAGGGGTGTAATAAGAGCTCCTACCGAGTAGAGTTTGGAAGGATTCTATGGGTTCACATACGTGAAGGCTTTCAGGGTTTAATAAATATTGGTGCTGGCCATTATTATTTGAGGCATGACCCTGTGTAAGGAGGGTACAGCTCAGAGATAGACTGAGCCCCTGTGATGAGTTTCCCTCCCAGGAGCCTCTTGAGCTCAGAGAGACAAGACTCAGCCTGGCTGAGATGCCACAGGCTGCTCTGCTTCCCGTCAGGCTGCCCGGGGGAGTTCGAAGGGGCCAAGAGCTGAGGAGGTGCCAGATCTGGGCTTTACATACTTTTCTGACTAGATACATCAGCTCCTTCTTCAGATAAGGAAACCGGGTCACAGAGAGACTATGTGGCATCCACAATCATGCAAGTATTGCTGGTGGTAAAGAAAGGATTGGAAGCCAAGTGTGGCTGCCATTAAAGCTCATTCTTTCCCACCACAGAGGATACCCACTTTGCACACAGCTTGCATGGAGCTGTAAGAAGGATAATTATTAGCTTTTGTAATGACGTTTTCTAATATTGACTGGATGTATAAGGGGGAAATATCAAGTTTAATGTGATGTTTACTTAGCAAAAACCTTTGTTCAAGTTTGCCTAGAGGCGAAAGATTACAACCATGAGACAGATAAAGATTGTGGGCTCCCCTTTATTCCTTAATATAAAATTCACAGAAAATAAGGACTGGGCACCTACAGTGCTGTTGGAACCAAGATAACAAGTATCCTTCCCACATGGAACAACCTCGGCGATGACTCCCACCTGCAAAGGTTCAAAGGTGACTTATTGGCCATAGCCGGTTGAGGTCATAGAGCCAGCCAGGTAAGTTGGCCCATCTCTCCCACTGATATAAACAACATAGTTTTAAAACAAAACAAAAGCAAAGAATGTAATCATCTTGGTGATTTCATAGAGGGAGAATTTTCCTAAAAGCTTCAAAGAGCTAATAAAGCAGTGAGGTCTGAGTTATTTTTACCTCATTGAGGGAATTGCTTATTTTGTTGTCATACAGATGAGGGTAAATCTTCTATGTGCTAATGACCAATTAGCAACCTCAGAAACAAGTGACCTAGAAGCAGGACCCTGAGCCCCACTTTCCTCTGCTGACACTGTAGGAGGCTCCCCACTACTGAGCCAGGCCTGGCACCTCCTGTTCCAGGTTTCCTATCTTCTTGGCCTTCTCTTCGGCATAAAGCCTGGACAGATGGGTTATTTTGGTTTTTGTTGACTCAGAGAACATGATTCCTGGCTTCCTAGATTGGTGGAGGGATCTAAGAAAACATTAATATTTTTATCTTGTTCTTTCATATTTTTGTTGTTACTTCTATTCTTTGGCTTATTGTTGAACTGGGATAGATGAACTCAAAGGCAACTGAATTATTCATTTCAATAGCAGAAAAGGAGCATTTACTTTCACTATAGGTATCCAGATATAACTTTTCATACATACACAGGTACAGACGAACACCCAATGAGGCTTTTGAGCATCTGATAGTTCCTTGACAAAAACACTTGTTCATGATTTGCTAGAGGCAAAGAGCTACAACCATTAGTTATGTAAAAATTGCTTAATCCTTAATATAAAATTCACAGAAAAATAAGAACTAGTAACCTGTAGTATTATTGGAACCAAGATGATAAGCACCCACATTCCTTAGCATGTCTGTGACCACATCCTGCTTAGCATTTCCTCAGTCTCAGGAAATTGAAAAAGGATTTTGATGATTATCAATAGTACTGGCACAATGAGCTAGAAACTGAGCCCCCCAAAGTTCTGGTTTGACAACACTTCTTATTGAATTGTTAGTATTTAGTTCATGTTTAGAGAAGAAAAGCTTCCCAGTGATTGAGAAAACTTCGGGCAGAAGGTACTTGGACTGAACAAAATTGTATTTGCCTTAATTTATCTCCTATAAGCTGTCAGATAATATCCAAGATGTTCTCTTTATTCAGATACATAAAAATCCTGCAACATAGATGTAATCAGCCCTATTTCTTGGAAGAAAGAACTCCTGCTTAGAGAGGGGCAGTAACTTGTGCAAGCAGTCCATGCTGTTTCATTTGCACTATCGGGCCACTTTGAATACTGTTTATGCTTATTAACTTTCTAGAATATAGAAATCTGACTTCCCCCTGATTAGGAAATGAAACATGAACACTATTTGACTGCTTTCCCTTGATTTACCCAAGTTACGACTTCATAATGGTCATGAACATTTTCATAGCAATGAAAACTAGGAAAAAATGAAGATAGTTGTAGCAGTGGTAATAATAACATCTAATAAATACCAAAAAAAAAATACTATATGCTAAGAACTCTATTGTTGGTACACTTAGTTATTAATCTGCATGAACTTTTGAAATAGGTATTTTTATTGCAACTATATTCAAATGAGGAAATTGAAATACAAAGATATTAAGAAATTTGCACGGGCGTTCCACGGGCTGATTTGGTTTCTGCCAGTAGCAGTGAGTGACTGACTGCATTATCAAAATTTGTGCCCGATATATGGTAAAATATAATGACACTTTTCTTTAGTGCTATAGAAACAGACATCTGGCTCTGCTCCACTTTTAATAACCAGAAGGTGCGAAGTGATAGAGATGGATAGGTAAGAGCTGAAGATATTTAAAAATGTTTTCCTGACATGGAATGTTGCGTATAACATGAAGTGAATTGAAAGGAGAAGAATAAAAGTCCTACACACAGTGCATGCTTGACTTATAAATATACTTCTATTACATAAAATCATATTCATAGTCACATGTCAGCAAAGGAAAAGATTTAGAAGTAAATGCACCATATTAATAATAATAATAATTTTTGATGCTGTGGTTATAGATGCATTTATTTTCATCTTTACTCTATTTATTTAGGTTTCTTTAATGAGCATATCTATTTATACTGTGTGATTTTTCATTGAGACAGTTAATTCCCCTGTACCTCATTTCCCACATCTAGAAAGTTAAAATGACAAACATTTATGTTACAGAATAGCTTTTAAGAATCAAAAGGTGGAAAAGCTTTAGAAAAAGTCTTGCACACACATGATCATTACTATCTGCTCTTACAAAATTACTATTATTTATAAAATATGAAAAATATTTTACTGAGTAAAGTGTTTATAAAATAACCCTTAGGCAAGTCAAAGTCATTGCCAATTCCACAGAAGGAACTAAGGCACCTCCGAGGCTCCTCACATTCAGGCCAAACAGCTAACCTGGGACCACCAGCCCTAGGACGAGATCTGCAGAGTAAGCACACGGCCCACCAGAAACAGCCACCTCAGACCTGCTGAGCTGCAGCCAGCTCTGGTGGGTCCTGCCCAAGGAACCGCCCAACCCACCACTTCCTGGACACTCCCCAATTCAGGCCACACCCTCCTGCTATTGACCTGAGGGTCCAGCTAGCAAGTCCCTGCTTTCCTGCCTTCTCCTTGATGATACAACCTGGCAGACAGATGTCCCTGCTGGAAACACTGACGTTCTTCTCCCTCTGGGCTTGTGAGTTACTCCCTGATCCTTTCAGACTAGATGAGTGACCAAAAGAATCTTCAAGGTTTCCTTCCTATACTATAAGAAATTCATCAGAAACTCTTTTCTTTTACTTACAGCTGGATTCGGGTTATTAAAAGTGGAGCAGAGCCAGATGTCTGTTTCTGCATCACTAAGGAAAAGTGCCATTATATTTTGCCATATATCAGGCACAAATTTTGATAATGCAGTCATTCACTGGTACCGGCAGAAACTGAATCAATCCATGGAACATCTGACGTACATTGGCCCAACAAAACCCCAGAATGTACGGAAGTTTGTAGCAAGGAAAGAGTCTTCCTCTTCTACTGCATCCCTTACAGTAAGTTCCACAGAAAGAGATGATGTGGCCGTTTACTACTGTGCTGTCTGGGACACACAGTATTAGAAATACCAAGACAACCCACATAAATACCCCTCGTAGGGTCTGTGCCCACCCACATCCTCCTCAGCGGTGGCAACCACAGCCAGCCTCCCAGCTGGGCTTCCAGGCTCAGGCTCACCTGAGCTCAGCAGTGTTTCCGGAGACTGCTGGGAAGCCGTCGTGGGTTATGCTCACAAGATGGTCCCAAAAATGATGCTGGGAAAGGAGCTCAGAATCTTTACTTGACACTATTTCTTAATGTGTTAGTGCCCTGCCTGTGACCAGGTGGACCCAGACATTGGCACTCTCCATTCTATAACTATGCAAATTCCTTCAATAAGTGGGCAAGCTTCAGACTAGGGAGGGGAACACTGTGTGCCATTTTGATCATATATGATGAAGAGACCTCCTCTGCAATTTAACTATAATGGGACCATTTTCCAGAAAAAAAAAAGTTTAAGTTTAGAGGATTGAAATGCTGTGATTGGACAAGATAAGACATTTTTACTTTTTGAGATGGTTTTTGAGACCAAATTGAAAAAGGCTAAGGCTCATAATTCTTTCAGTGAACACTAGGGTGTCTGGGGTACATTAAGGAAGGAGCAAATGCCCTTTGTCAGGGAGGCAAAGGGAAGCAGATGGTTTATCCACTCACATCAGGACTTTGCCAAAATGATGTCATTTGAATGGAGCGCCGAGTCTTTGGGGCTGTTAGATGAACCCATCAGTTCTGCACAATCTCTGCTCCTGCCTATGAAAGGAGTGGGAATTGGCCATGGCACAATAGCTCATGGCTTGTTGTGTTTGTGAGCATTCCCTACTGACACTCTCAAGTCATTATATATATTAACTCCTTCAACATGCATACAACCTATGCCGTGTGTTTTGTTACTATCATCAAACACCTTTGACTCATAACTGCATGTCTCAGTCACTTGTCCAAGTCACACTGGCACATGACAGTGCAGGGACAGAAGAAGGTTAACTGGCTCCAGATGTGTCTTTTTAGGGACAAGAGGATAGAATAAATGTTTTACATTGCTCCTCTTCCCATATATATTGCATTCAAATAATAGAATATTATGCAGCAATTTAAAATATTTTTGTGGCATTATTAATAAAATTGAAATTATTCACAGAAAAACCAAAGGAAAAATTCAGAAAATCTATAGTGACTACTCAAAATCATCCATGTCTGCATTGGTAGAAAAATCAAAGAATGGAATTAACAAAAGAAAAGAATAAAAGATGGAATAATAGGTAAATCACACAACTCATGCAAACACACATACAAACTCATACATAACCAATCAATCAATACTATCCATAAATATGTAAAGAAGAAAATTCAAGTAAAGGAGTGATGGATGGATTTCATTGTCAATCTTTTATATCTCTTTTTACCCAGATTTTCTTCCACAATATCTCTTACCTACCTGAGCTCTCATACCTAGCAACTCTGTAAATTTTTAAGAGTCATTTAATCTTTGCCAGACAGATCTCATTTGTCAAATGGAGATTATAATAACACATCTCACAGGAGTATTGAGAAGATTCAATGAAATATAAGAAAACTTCTAGGACAATGCCTGATAAAGAGCAAGTCCTCAGTGCATATTAAATACAGTACAAATTATAAAGCATATTATTACATATTAAGCATAACATTGCTTTGATAACACTCCTCTAGGTGACATGATGTCCTGGAGATAATCCCAAGGTCCAGAGCTAGTAAAAGCCTGTTTCCTCAAGTCCCACCAGCAGCTGTATCTAGCCCCCACTTAAAGGCACGTGGATTAGAAATGCAAATTGATTTCTCTGAGTCATAATCTGCATGGTGACATCGCCATACATTAAACAAAAACCAAAATACTCCAGTGCTTATAGAGATGGGATATTAAACTATGACAAAGAGAAACTTTGGGGACTGCTCTTATTTTAAGCTTGTGATATGGGAATATGAAGGTTAAGTTTCATGCCGCCTGAGTCTTGATCAACAACATTGGGGCTAAACTCAGCAGTCATGTCTTCATATTTCCTAAGGGATGTTTCCAGAGTATGAAATTTGGGGAGAGATAGTTGAGTGGCTTTAAAACCTGGCCTTGTCCCACCCTAAATGTACACATTCATATCATGAATTTCCTTGCAGATCATGAACCCTGTTAACCCTTCTGCCCAGCACTCATGGGGCACAGGAAACCCCACAATGCTTATATCCGTGGCAAGTCATAAAGGACCCCAAGGAACCACCTGAGCTGCCACTGCTTCCAAGACACCAGAACCAGCATGACCTCCTGTCACTGACCTGAGACCTCCAGCTAACAGGGTCTTCATTCTTATCCTCTCCTTGGAACCCAGTCCAGGAGACAGGATGCTATTACTAGAAACACTCATTACTCCTCCCTCTGGGTTTCTAAGCTGTCCCCCTGTCATTTCTTTTCAGAGAAGAGACTGAAGAAATTCTTTAATATTGTTCTTCACATATCCTCTGTTCATGGGAATTTCCCTTTCTTGCTTGCAGTTGAACCGGAGCAGATAACTTTGGAACAACCTGAAATATGAATTTCCTCATAGATTGATGTGTGCCTTCATATTTTGCAAGGTATCAGTCAACAACTTTGGAAGTACACCTATAATATGATACCAGCAGAAAAGACATCAGGGTTTAGAACATCTAACACTGTTGTCTTAACAACAATTCCTGCTCAAAGTAACCTACATGGGAAGAACAACAAACTTGAGGCATGGAAAATTTCTTACACTTACACTTAGACCTTCATGATAAATTTCATAAAGAAACAAGATGAGGCCATGTACTACTGTGCAGTCTGGATTAACCTCGATGGTGTTACAGTTGCCAACATAACCTGCCCTAAACCATCATCAATTCTGTATCCTCCCACATCCTCCCCAAGAAAGGCCACCGCAGCAACCTGTTTGGCAAAACTCCCACCCTTAGCTTTCCCACCCTCCAGCACTATCTGCATTTGGCAGAAAGAGCCCTTGCATTCTGCTCATATAGTGAGCGCCACATGGTATCAGCAAATTATGGTCCAAATGAAGGGCAATTTCGCACTTTCTTACTGAATTATACCCCTGTCTGGGAACTCTGAGACTATAGGGTGGAAGGCTCAGATTAAATTCATTTGTCCATTAATCCATTATTCATTCAGTAACTACCACTAACTGAATGGTTCAGAATGAAAATGGGAGTCACTGTGTACCAAGAAATGGCATATATATAGCAAATACATTTCCTGTTATATTCAGTAACATTGTTGCAATGCGATTATTATTTCACCATTATGTTCATGAGACTCAGTCCAGTGTTCTGGCGAAGAGTATGTTTCTCACTTCACACTCATGGCTGAGCACCGGGACAATCCAGCACTGTCCCACAGGAACAGGGTCCCTGAGCTTGTTAGGGGACCCCTACATAGAGGATCTACTTACAGACCCTGTTTCCCAGGGTTCTGAGAAGAAAACAAAAGACCCAGAAAAAGATAGGAACAGAAGGTGAAAAAGAAATATATCATATACTCCCAGCCTCTATATAAGATATGAAGGGTAAGTCACTAAAAAATTGATGAAATAAAAAAGAATTATTTTGAGTTCAATTCTGTGATGATTAGGAGTTGGATGGTTAGAAATCCAAGGAATAAAGAAAACTATTCACAAGCTGAACAAATGTAAAACTATTGTTACAAGTTGAATTGTGTACCCCAAAAAGATAAGTTGAAGCCCTAACCCCAGTTCCTATAAATGTGTAGAATTTATTTGGAAATAGGGTCATTTCAGCAGGATTTAATGATGATAAAATGAGATTATATGGAGTAAGTTGAGTCCTTAAACAAAACTAACTGATTTCCTTACAAGAAGGGGAAAAGAGACAGACAAAAACAGAGAGGGAGCCTTATGAAGGGGGCAGAGATTGAAGAGCTGCAGCTGCAAGCCAACAAACCTAAAGAACTGCAGGGAAATCCTCAGAAGCTAGGAAGAGGCAAGGACAGATGCTCTCTTCAGGTTTAGGAGGAAGCATGGCCCGTCCACACCTTGCTTTTAGAATCTGGTCTCATTTTGTTGCGTCATCTTGCTGCGTCAGCTCTCTTTGTGTGCGGTGCCACTCCTGGGCAGGCTGTACTTTTTTCATGCAGGGTGGCTCTCTTTACAGGGCACACTCCTTGTGTGTGGTGCTCCCCTACACAGGGACAACCCTATGTGGCACGACACTCCTTGCACGCATAAGCACTGCGCATGGGCAAGCTCAGCACATGGGTCAGGAGGCCCTGGGTTTGAAACTTGGACCTCCCATATGGTAGAGGGACACCCTATCCATTGGGCCAAATCAATTCCCTTATTATACACTGTAATCAAGTGGGATTCATTTCAAAAAAACAAATTTAACATTCATAAAGTAAATAATATGATTAACTGTACAAAATTCAAAGTCAAATGAGTATTTCAAAAGACACAGAGAAACATTGGCAAATTCATCATTCTTTTATGATGAAAACTATAAGCAAACTAGGAGTAAAAGAAAATTAACTCAACTTATAAGGTGGCCTCTGAGAAAATACCACAGATGACAATAAACTTTCCAATATCATTAAGGAGCCAGTTTAGGATGTTTCAATAGTTTACTGGAAACTCTTTCCCAAAAAAATGAGAAAGCCTACTGAAATAGGCATCCAAATTTGTAAACAAGAAGTAAAGTTATCTCTATTTGAAAATAAGATCTTTGATTTAGAAAATCTTACAGAGTCCCTAATAAACTATTAAAACTCATAAAGGAGTTTAATAAGTATTCACATAGCATTTTCATGGAAGAAAAGATTAGAGCATTAAAGAGAACACGAAGGCTTTCCTGAAAGAAGTGAATGGACAGATGGAATTAAGCTTCTCAAAATATTCGTACCACTTTACTTGATTATTTCAAGTTCTTGCCACAAGAGCATTGTAAGGTAGGACTACAGTTGCAGCACTGTGATAGGTCTCAGGAGACAAAGCCACTTCAACTTTTCAATCAACCTCTGGGTTATTTATGTGGATGATAATTTGGGGACACACTAAGTGTTGAAGAGGAGGGAAAGCGACACTGTGTTAGTCAGAATTTGGCAGGGAAACACAACCAACAGGAAATATTGTAGTATCATGAGACTTTATATCATTGTCTCATGAGACTATGGAGATGCACAAGTCCAAATTCTGTAGGGCTGGGTGCAAGTTGGGAACTCTGATGAAGGTTTTTGAAGAAATACCCAGGAAAAGCTGACTGGCTGAACTAGAGATGGAAATTCTCTCTTCTGACTGTTCAGAGCATCATTTCCTTTAGCATATCAAGTGATTGGATGAGATGTTTCTCATTGCTGAAAGCAGTCTACTCAGTTGACTGTTGATATAATCAGCCATAAATGCAATCCAATTACTGATGATTTAAGTCCATGGAGTAGTCATGGATTTTTTCTCAGTGCGTAGACACCCTCAAAACAGTTGAAAGAGGATTGAAGTCCCATCCTGGGAGTCCTGTTACATTCTCTAATAGAGCAGCAAGGATGCCTAGAGTATGTGGACAGTGCCTAGAGGAGAACAGACCAATATGCCAGGTTCTTGATAATGATGCTTGTTTTTAGGAATCTTGTTCTTGTGATATTGAAACCTGCCATAGTATTACATATCACCTTAGAGTTGCCTCCTGAAAACCTCCCTGTTGCTCAAATGTGGCCTCTCAGCCAAACTCAGCACATAAACTCACTACCTTCCTCCTGGTGTGGGACATGACCCCAGGGATGAGGGTCTCAGACTCATAGGGTGGATTAACAAGTGCCAAGCAGTGATGCATCTGGAAAAAGGCTTGACCAAAATTGGGAAATATTAAATGCAGAGAGTTTTATGGTTAAGAGATTTCGAAGGGAGCTGGGAGGTTATTCCAGGGGTTGTGCTTATGCCCATCTCAGCAGGATCTCATTGAATGTCACAGTAAACAGTTCCTCAAATAGCAGGGATCCTGAGGACTCTAGAGACATCTAGACACTATGAGCAGGGCGGACAAGCTCAGGAATTTGGAACCATATCAGTGTATCTTACTTTGGAATTCATGTTTTCCAGTATAATAGTGGTAGAGTCATTTATAGTTTCCCTATACATGGCTCTTCTACCCATTTTATTTGAACTGTAATTAGTGATAATTGATAAATATATGTCCCAGAGGCTTAATCTTTGATATGCTAATGTGCCAGTTGGGCCCTGAATCTAGGAGATTTGTGACACCTACTCTCCTGTTCATTGGACTCACCTAGGACAACTACAAGGAGATGATGATGGACAACACTCATCCCAAGGAACACAGTATCTCCAAATGCAAACAAGACAGTTCCATCCATCTGCCCCATCCAATCTAAGCCCCCTCTCAATGAGAAACAGTGGCATCACTATACCCAAATCCGCCAGTTTGGGGAAAGAACTGAACTAAATTAGACTTATTCTATTCTAGACTTATTATTATTCTAGGAATGAAAGAGCTTTTGTCATTGATATAAAGGCAGTGGTCACCAGAAGTTCTGAGCAGAGGGAGAGGGAAGAATTAGTGTAACGTGGGGACATTTTCAAACATGGGAGTTGTCCTGCATGACATTGCAATGACAGGGACAAGCCATTGTACATTTTGTTATAACCTATAAAATTGTGCAGAGCAGAGCATAAACTAAAATGTAAACTATTTTCATAGGTAGTAACTATTGTAACAGATGTACCACACTAATAAGAAAAGTTATTAATGCATTTGATTCAAATATAATTTGACTGTTATGTGAAGAATGGACTTAGGAGCAACAATAGATTTAAGGACACTAGATAGGAAGTCATTAAGTAACCCAGTGGACTAGGATTAGAACACTAGATATAGAAAGGTGAGGATATTTTCTGGGTATATTTGCGATAATAGGACTTAATCTAGTTTTATATATTATATGTTAAAAGGGACATTTTGACTTAAGCCACTGATTGGAGATTGGTGCCAATTACTGAGAAAAGAAAACTAGGAGAGAAAATATGGGTTTTGGGGATTTGATGAGAGAGCAGGATTATGATCAATACAGTTTCCAAATTGAAAAGAATAGATTTATTTGCACATGCAGAGGCCAATTCCCCGCTTTCGACTTGTCCATATGTTTGAAGTTTATACCAGCGGAATTATTCCAATTTTGGGGGATTTCAGAACAGATAAAAAAGCAACATAAATGACTGGTAAGGGGAGATTAAATGGTAATGGGAGAACAACAAGGAGGTAGATGTATCCTTCCCAGCCCTCATTCCTTTTCTGTTAGAGTGACGGGCATGTGCTTTGCCTCATCATAAGATCGGGGTCCTGCGGGCATTACTTATGAAGACAAGACCTCACTGTCATCTCCCTTTTAAAGAAAGGAATATTTTACTAAATGAAGTGCAGCACTGACCCCCAGAAGCAGGAAGATACATTAGAGGAGGAATCTGAAATGCAGAAGTGTAGTCCTAACTCTGTGGTTAGCTGGCTTTGGGTAAGTCACTTGCCATCTCCAGGTCTCAGCTTCCTCACTTGAAGGGGGGGGGCATTGGGCCGGATATTTCTAAGGCCCCTTCCTGTTCCAAAAGCCTATGATTAATTAAGAGCATTAAAGAGCCTGTAGTGATTGGATGAGTATTAAATGATCTAAGGCTGGTATTGGAGGAGGTTTCCTTACTTGGTTGCTTCTAACTGTAACACTGTGAGATCCTGGCAAGCACAGCAGCATCTGTCTTGGTAACATTATTGCTATGAGGTGAAAGACACCATTATCCTTCTCAGTCTCCAGGCAGGAATTTATTTGGTCTGGCTTGTAATATTTTTAATACCCTACCCCCCACCTTGTGGCTCTTGGCATGCTATCTGCTCTCTGTCCATTCACTGCGTGCTCTTCTGTGATTTTGCTTGTGTCCTTTTTTTGTTGGATCACCTTGATGCATCGGCTTTCCGTGGCGTCTGTGGACCTGGTGGCACTCCATGGCATGTGGGCGAGCCTGCCTTCACAAGGACATGCCGGGACACAAACCCAGGGCCTCCCATATGGTAGACAGGAGTCCAAGTGATTGAGCCACAGCCACTGCCCCTGTCTTGTAATTTTTTGTTAAGTCATAAAGAGTCTGTCAGAGGCTCCTATTCTTTTTGTTGATATAAAATGACATTCTCAAGGGGAGCCCCAGACAATTTACACGGTGTGTGCTCTGTTCTGTTAGGTTTCCTGTTAAAGAGCGTTGATCTTGAGATAATCTCATTTTACCATTTCCATCTGAAAAGCAAGGGAGAGAAATCAGAGTGAATTGGAAAACTTTGATTCTGGGGTCAAAAACAATGAAAAGGCAGAAAGGAAGAAAGTCAAACTATGAAACCAAGCCTAAGACACAATAAAAATCCTTGCGTTTGGTGTGGCCAGTGAGTAATCAGAATGGAGACTAAGAGGGAGCACAAATTAACACTAACAAGAGTGGAAGTTCCTGCTCTGCAGAAGCAGGGATGGGGAGAAGGAAAGCTTTGCTAAAGAACTAAAGTCCTTCATGAAAGAGCTTATATCAAGTTTCTGGTATAAAGGAAGTATATAATAAGGGAGACCACATCCAAACCCTTATATTAAATTGATCCAATCTTAAATGCCCCTTGGGAACCATCCAAACACCTTCCCTTGACTACTTTTTCACTCTGTGTTGTGCAGTTTCCACTGTATTTTCTAAGAATTGTGAGTAGTGATACATGGCTATCATAACAATTGGAAGACAAATGCCATTACTATAAATAATAATGAATGAGATAATCATACAGTATGTTGACAAAAATTCCTTTGTTTCATTACCCTTCCATCTTTTTCATTCACAATTTCAGATTTTCAGAATTAAAAGCTACCATTTCCTTTTGTTTTGAGAAAAATGTAAGATACTATTTTCAAGGGAGTTAGAATGACTATTTCAGTTGAGATAGCTTAGTGATGTGACATTTTGTGTGTGTGTGCATATAGGAGTAGGTATCAATGAGCAATATATTTGCACTCTTTCAATATTTGTAGGCATTTGCTTTTGGAGACTTAATTTTCCCATCTGTGGCTGGTGAGAGCCACTGCAAGTTGGCTTCTCTATCTCTACATGAGCTCAGTAGTCTCTGACGGCTTCCTTGCTTTCACATATGACATGATGTCACTCTTATCTGGTAGACATATTCTGCCAAGACCCGGATTAGGCCATTTCTCAATCAAGTCCTAGTTCCCTCTAAATTACCTTCCAGGGCTCATCCTTCTGGATGGTTATTGGTTCATGTTCAGTGGACAACAAGGAAGTATTTCTTAAAGAAAATGGACTCGAATTAAAGATCAGAGGGTTTCTGCTTAAAATTTTCTATCACTGTATGTTTTCTTTACCCTTGCACTGAGAATCTTGGTTATTAATAGAATATAAATATAATTCAGGGAAGCGGATTTGGCCCAACCGATAGGACGTCCATCTACCACATGGGAGGTCCAAGGTTCAAACCAGGGCCTCTTGACCCGTGTGCATCTGGCTCACATGCAGTGCTGATGTGCACAAGGATGTCATGCCATGCAGGGGTGTCCCCCACTTAGGTAAGCCCCATGTGCAAGGAGTGTGCCCTGTAAGGAGAACCGCCCAGCGTGAAAAAAGTGCAGACTGCCCAGGAATGGCACCGCACTTGGAGAGCTGACACAGCAAGATGACACAACGAAAAGAGACATGGATTCTGAGTGCCACTGAGCAATACAGGTGGACACAGAAGAATATGCAGTGAATGGACACAGAGAACAGATAACTGGGGAAGGGGGGGTAGGGGAGAGAAAATACATATATATATATATAAGTTGGTAAAAATATAAATACATGGTGTATTACTCAAAGAGTTCTTTAGGGAAACAGAATCAACAAGAGATATCTGTCAATAGTATGTGATTTTATGAGTTTCTCATGCAACTGTGTGGATGCCCAAGTCCAGGTTCTGCAGGGAGGCTGCAACCAGGGGCTGCAATGAAAGCCCAATGAAGGTTCTTGATGAGTTCTGGGAGATGTTGGCTGTCCAAAGCTAAGCTGGGAAATTCTCTCTCAATCCTGGAATCACTTCCCCTTTTAAGGCATTCAACTGATTGGGTTAAGCATCATTCATTGCTGATGGCAATCTCCCTGACTGATGTAATTGTAATCAGCTATGTACGATTTACCACTGCAGTAAAGTCACTGGTGACTAAAGTCCATGAATGCCCTTGTATTACAGTTAGCCCAGTGCTTGCTTGACCGAACAATTGGGCACAACTACCTGGCTGAGTTGATACAATCGACTAACCATCACACATGGCATACTGTAATTACCACTAACAACACTGGACCCTAGAGGTTGCAATTTAAGATTGTTTCTACTTTCTTTCTTCTGTCCCTTCCTCTCCTGTCCCTTCCTTTTCTTTCCCTTCTCTTCCCCTCCCCTTTCTTATTCTTACACTCTCACTCTCTTGCTTTCTAACTTGGCTTAGGGATTACAATAATAATACTATATTTTCAAAAGCCATTGAAATAATTTGCCTCTATATCCTTATGCCACCTTTGATGTGTAGTTAGGTTTATTGATTTCATTTTGTATTTTATTTTTAGAGATAGTTTCTTTTTTGTTTTTGATTTATAATTGTTTTGCATGCACAAATTATTTATGGGGTCACAAAATCAAAAGTATAAAATGAGGCATATTCAGAGATTCTACCTTCAAACCTAATTTCCCCTTTCCTGTTCTCTGTCTCACCCTATAAGTAACAATATACTTATTAGTTTTATCGGGTTTATGCAGTTTTTTTAAATTTAGATGTACTCTTTCCATTTTAAAGAGAGAAATATTTTATCTACCATATGTGCAGTTCACATTATATCTATTTGAATTTGACATTTGTTTTTCTGTTCTGAGGTATTCAAATTTTATACAGTTTAATCCAAAATTTGTTTTTGGCTATGGGGTTTCATGCCTTACTTACTTCATGCCCACACTCCAAGATTACATATAAAGGAAATCACTTTATTTTCTTTTAAAAATTTTGTTATTTAATGTTTAAATCATTGATATACCTTGAATTAATATAAATAGTTATGGTGTAAAATTAATAATGGATATGTGTATTATTCTCTGCTAGTTAATCGTCATAGAAGTCCTATCCAATTAGTTGCATTGAATTTAACAGATGAGAAATTGAGTTTCAGTTAAGTAACTTCCCCAAGGTCCACAGTTTCTTAGTGATAGAGATTTCAGTCCAAGCACTGCTATTCAAAAATAAGGAGTCATTTATTTAATTGGGAAGAACTTATCTTTAATGAGGATGGACAAAATGGCACAAGTTTATGGGTCAATTATGTTTATTCTTTTTTCTCTACTTCTTTGTGCTCCTTGCCCATTCTTCTATGGATTATTAATATTTTTAAAACTATATTGAACATGTTAAAAATAATTCTCCTTTGCAATTTACTCATCCTTTTTCACCTCCTTC
The DNA here is from genome assembly GCF_030445035.2 of Dasypus novemcinctus. NCBI lineage: Eukaryota > Metazoa > Chordata > Mammalia > Cingulata > Dasypodidae > Dasypus > Dasypus novemcinctus. The sequence goes on from NC_080677.1 coordinate 20,722,483, forward strand.
CTCTCTACTGGAACCCCTGCTCTGTTATTTTCTCCCATTTCTCTTCCCTCCCTACCTGAATAAATGCTGGGCTAACTCACCTGGTATCCTTTTGAAATTCATTTCTGCAGCATAGCCAAGAAGAAGAAAAAAATCCGCTAACACTTATAGAAGAGTCAAATGTAGTCCAATGTAATTAATCATTATTTATTTTAAAAAGCAAATTCAAAGGTTATTCCATGTGTCTTTCATGTTTGCTTCAAAAATTACTTACAGATTTGGAAAAGAAGATGATTTAGAGCGATAATGCAGTTTCCTCTCCTGTCAAAACACAGGTATTGAAACAGAATCCCAGGGAAGTTAGAACACAGGCAAACATGTTCTCCTTATCCTGCCTCCTTCTGCTTACACATTTCTGAGCTTTCAGGGCTCCAGCCTTCTGTCTTGAGGAGAGGGCTGCTCCCAGCCTGCAGAAGAGGAAATGAGTGGACCAGAGGTCAGGGCTCCTCCCCAGTCCTGCCCCAGTTCCCACACCTGCTGTGTAAATACCTTCCTGGACTCCTGAGACAGATTCTTAGCTTCTACTCCCTGCCTGAGACACCAAATAGGAAGACCAGCTCTACTGGAGCCTTTTGCTCCAGGGATGAACTTCTTTTGGGGTAGGACTTGAGTTTTCAGAGGGAGATCTTCTCTCATCATCTGGCTCCCTTTCCTTCTAAGGCCCAAGAAAGGTAGGCATGCTGTGGGCTCCAGCCCTCCTTTTAGCTTTCTTGGCTCCTGGTAAGTGTGTTGCACAGATGCTCATGGGATATTTTTTTTTAATGGGAGGCTATGCTCAGGAATTATTATTGCCTCTTCCTTACTACATTTTGGTATTCTCTTTGCAGCCAGTCAGACAGCTTCCAACTTGGAATGGAGAGAGAGGGCTGTCACCAAGCTGGCTGGGACAACTGCTTCAATCAATTGTGATATAGTGAAAGAAAACATCAACTAGGTCCACTGGTACTGACAACAAGGGAGGGGAGGCTCCCAAACGAATTCTCTACTACTCTTTTTCCTCCTCAACGTTTTCAGTAGACTCAGGAATTGATCAAGGGAAATACCATACCTCTAAAGGTTTTGGGAGAAGCTGTAAATTTGTAGTCCAAAATCTGGAGGAAAGTGATTCTGATGTGTACTATTGTGCAGTCTGGGATTTGCACCGTGGTTCAGTCTTTCCCTATCCTAAGCTAAAAACTTTGCTTGTGGCTGCCAAGAGCAGCCCTGCACCACAGGATAGACGAGCTCTTGTCTCCTCACTTCCTGGCCTGGCTGCTTTGCTATGAACAGTGGAAAACCCTGAGCTCAAAACCTAACCTCTACCTTTCCCTCCCACCCCATTGTCAGAAGCTTCAGCCTGCACCCCACACCCCTGCAGACCAAGCTAAGATCTCCAGGCTGATTGTGCTAAATCATTTATCCAGTCATTACTTAAAGATTGTTGCTGGGAATGTGCTTATTCATTACTTAGGACTGTGAGAAATGATGGCATGAAGACTTTGGATTACATGAAACCTCAAGCTGGTGTCTTTCAGAAAAACTGATTCAGTTCTACCCAAACTGATTTGCTTACTGAATGCAATGTCAATAAAAATACCAATAGCCTTTTTGAAGATAGAAAGTCAGTTATCAAATATTTGGAAGAGTAAGAAGCCCTCAATTGCTGAAAAAAGCCTTAAAAAAGAACAAAGTTGCAAGACTCTCACTTCTTGAACTCAAAGCATATTACTTATTTACAGGGGTAAGAACAGCACGATACTGGCAAAATGTCAGACAAATTGACCAATGGAACCAAATCGAGAACTCAGACAGAGACCCTCCCATCTACAGTCAAGTGATTTTTGACAAAGTTACCAAACCCTTCCACCTTGGTCAAAACGGTCTATTCATATGGATATGGATAGCCATAGCCAAAAGAAAGAATGAGATCCCATATCTCACACTTTTTATAAAAAGTAAATCAAAATGGGTTAAGGACCAAACATAAAAGCAGCAACCATAAAATACCTCAAAGAAAAATATATGGAAAATCTTCAAGATCTTGTGGTATATGGTAGTTTCTTAAACCTTACACCCAAAGCACGAGCAATGAAAGAAAAAATAGATATATGGGACCTCCAGAAACGTAAAAACTTTTGCACCTCAAAATACTTTGTCAAAAGGGTGAAAAGTCAGCCGACTTAATGGGAGAAAATATTTCGCTATGATGTAACCATTAACGGTTTAATATCCATGATATACAAAGAGAATGTTCAACTCAACAACAAAAAGAAAAATTGCTTGATTAAAAACTGGGCAAAAGACTTGAAAAGACAAGTGTCCAAAGAAGAAATACAAATGGCACAAAAACACATGAATAAATGTTCAACATCACTAGTGAGTAGGGAAATGCAAATCAAATCTACAATAAGATATCATTTCACACATATTATACTGGCCACTACTAAAAAGTCATAAACCTGGAAATTTTGGAGAAGATATGTGGAGGTAAGAATGTTTATTTGCCATGCTTGGTAATGTAGTATGGTACAGGAACTGTGGAGGACTCTTTGGCAGTTCTTAAGGAAGTTGAATATGGACTTTTGCCATGTCGCCTGGCAATATAATTACTAGGTATATACCCAGAACAGAGAGCATTCACTTGAATAATATCGGCATACCAATGTTCATTGTGGCTTTATTCACAATTGCCAAAAGTTGGAAACAACCCAGGGGTCCATCAACTGCTGAAGTGATTTAAAAAAAAATTGTGGTGTATACATACATCGGAATGTTACACAGAGACAAGAAAAATGAAAATCTGGTGCCTATGACAACTTAGATGAACCTGGAGGATGTTATGCTGAGTGAAGCAAGCCAGGCACAAATGGACAAATACTGTATGATTGTGCTATCATGACCAAAATATATTATGTAAATTCATGAAGTTCATAATCGGAATATTGGTCACAAGAAAATAGAATGAGTTAGAGAATGGAAAGCCGAGGGTTAAACTGTGCAGAAATGGTAAAATGGTTGTTTGTAAATTTTGGAAATGAATAGAAATGATGAAAGAATATCATAGTGTATGTAACTAGCAGAGTTTTTATATGGATATGATAGTGGTTGTGATAGGGCTATTTGTCAGGGCTGTGTGTGTTTCTTCATGAATAACCTGGGCTATGTATGTCAAAAAATAAGAACTGCAGCCCTGCCTTTTGTATCCATGGCAACCACTCCAGTCCGGGAGAACCAATTAAGTGATAGGTTCCATAGACTGAATATTCAGGAAGGAGGCAAGCTAAATACGTTAATCCAAGCTTACCTGGAATGTGGGAAATACATGTTAATTTAAGCTTATCTAGTATTCAAACAAAGCCCCATTTGACTCCCAACTCCTACATCCTCTGTATAAAAGGACCCTAAAAATCCTATTCAGGGCTCGGCTTCTATTAGGACAGTAGTCTGCCAAGCCCAACTGGTCGTTAATAAATTTTCCTTCCCAAAATTTTACTGACTCCCGGCCTTCCATATGTGATCATTCAATCTCTCTGCTTCCACAACAGTTGAAAGTGTAAGTCTAAGTTCATGTATATTGCTAGAAGGAAAGCTGAAAATGTAACATGGAACTGTATAACATAGAGAAACTTCATGTGAAACATGAATGTGGGTGGTGTAACACATATAAGATTGTTTTTACAAAATAGACACACATATGAATTAAAGAGACAGAAACAAAATAGCAGCCATATCCAGCAGAGGAATCATAGAGAGATTGAGAGGTGATGAGTTTTTTAAAAAATTTCTTTGTTTTTTATTTATTTTTATTATAATTATTATAATAATGAAAATGCTCTAAAATAATTGAAGTGATGAATGCACAACTATGTGACTATTCTCAATACCACTGATTGTGCACTTTGGATGGATTTAGGCTTTATTAATATGTATCAATAAAATTGATATATTTTTTAAAATTGGTATTACCTTGCCCTGATAACCAACCAAGGGACTCTTGTCATAGCTGGAAATGTATAAAAGAGTGAATGCAGGGAAGCAGACTTGCCCCGGTGGTTGGGGCGCCGTCTGTCACATGGGAGGTCCACGGTTCAAACCCCAGGCTTCCTTGACCTGTGTGGAGCTGGCCCACATGCAGTGCTGATGCGCGCAAGGAGTGCCCTGCCCCACAGGGGTGTCCTCGTGTAGGGGAGCCCCACATGCAAGGAGTGCGCCCCATAAGGAGAGATGCCCAGCGTGAAGGAAGGTGCAGCCTGCCCGGGAGTGGCGCCACACACACGGAGATCTGACGCAGCAGGATGACGCAACAGGAAGAAGCACAGATTCCCGTGCTGCTGACAACAACAGAAGCAGACAAAGAAGAACACGCAGTGAATAGACACAGAGAATAGATAACTGGGGGGGTGGGAAGGGGAAAGAAATAAAATAAATAAATTAATAAATAATTAATTTTTTAAAAAAGAGTGAATGCAAAGAAATATCAATCATTGTCATCTACTAATATCTGCTTTTGAGTGAATCTATCTCAGTCCTCAGCCAAAGATATTTGTTTAAAACAAGTAAAATGTCTTGCCATACCTACCCCCCAACATAGGCACTCCAAGTCAAAACTAGATTGAACCTATGAGAGTATTACTTTTTCTCAGTATTTAAACCTGAAAACTTGGGTGAAGGATCAGATAATGAATAGTATGTATTTGAATTGAAAAATCATTTTGAATTGAAATAGTATGCATTTGAATTGAAAAGAAAAAGTTGTGATTTATTTTCTTATTTATTTCTCTCCATTTCCCACCCCCACACATACACACACAGTTCAAGGAAGTTCTGGGTTTGAACCGTGGACCTCCCGTGTGGTAGGCAACGGTTGTAATCATTGAGCCAAGCCCTCTTCCCCTATGGCCTGTTTTAAGGACAGGAAATGTATTGCGATAATGAGGACACTGGGAGGGAGACATCAGTTATTTTGAGGAGTGTACGTGACTAAAAAGGTAAAATAGGTCTGTAGTGATTTTAAATCTCGTTTGTTTTTCGTTATCTTTAAAGATTTATTTTCTATTTATCTCTCTCCCCTTCCCTGCCACCCTCCACCCCCAGTTGTCTCTGTGTCCATTTGCTGGGTGTTCTTCTGTGTCCGCCTGTATTCTTGTCAGCGGCACCCAGAATCTGGGTCTCGTTTTGTTGTGTCATCTTGCTGTGTCAGCTGTCCATGTGTGCGGCACCATTCCTGGGAAGGCTGCACTTTTTTCATGCTGGGCGGCTCTCCTTATAGGGCGCAGTCCTTGTGAGTGGGGCTCCCTTACATGGGGGACACCCCTACGTGGCACAGCTCTGCTTGTGTGCATCAGCACTGCGTGTGGGCCAGCTCATCACATGAATCAGGAGGCCCTGGGTTTGAACCTTGGACCTCCCATGTGATAGGCGGATGCCCTATCCATTGGGTCAAATCCGCTTCCCTTAAATCTTATGTTTTTAATGAGTTGTGATTGGTATACCAAAATTTAGTTGATTTTGTGAGTGCTTGTATGTAACTTTGCACCAGGCAATCTTGCTGAATTCTCTTATTAATTCTAATTTAATTGACTCTTAGATTTCCTGTGTGTACAATGATAGCATCTGTCAATTGAGGGCAGTTTTGCTTCTTCCTTTACCATACTTCTCCCTTTTATTCACTTTTCTATCCTTAACGCATGAGTTGAGACAAACAGTTATTATATTTAATAAAAACAAACATAACTGGCATTCTTAACTTAGTTCCAACCCAACCAGAAAACCTCAAGCTTTTAATCCTTAAGGGTTTTATCATATTGAATCTTTCCACCCATGTGTATGGTGTGCCTTTTTATTAATGCATCTTCAATAAAGAGAGCATTAGCAATGCAACAGAGAGAAATAAATATAGGAAAAAAATAAAAAAATAAAGCTAATTAAAAATAGTTAATAAAATAAGAGCAAAATAAGTTTTAACAAACAATGACTTTCACTTCAAGAACACAGAGTGAGGACTGTAGGAAATAGGAAAATAGTAATGGCTTCTTTCCACCCAGTAAGACTGCAGTTCTAGCCTAGGCTCCAACACTACTTCCAGGAGGGAAAGAAGTTGGGGGAACCTCTCCAGGAAACTGCAGTTTCTTTCAGCTGGCACAAATTGGATATTCACACCTGGGGCTATATTACTGCATCCCAATAGGATAGGAAAGGAGCTGTGTTTCCTTCAACGCTCTTGGAAAATGCAGGTGATTTCAGCCTGCATGGACTGGTTTCTTGAGTGTGCTCATTCCCACCTTCCCACACCCATACCCGCCCATGTAGGATAGGAGGGGTGCCATGTTTCCTCAGCCTCTCTAGGTAACTGCAGGTGATTTCAACCCACATAGACTGGTCTGTTGGGTGCCTGTGGTTCCATCCCCATCCCTTAATGGAGGGACAAAATTCCCCCCACCACTTAGGGAAACCTCAGTCAGTTACAGCCCACACAGATTAGATTGTTGCATTCTCTTTAGGGACCATCCATGTCACTGGCATGGGAAGAGAGGTGCTGGTGTTGCATCACTCTAGCTGGACAATTAGTGTTATTTATGATCCACATGGCTTAGTTTGCTGCCTGCACCTTCAGCTCTATCCAGCCCCGGCAGGGGATGAGGGGATTGAAGCTTCATCAGATACTACAGAAGGTCTTTGTCTAAATAGCTTGGATTACTACACAGGACTGTAAATCCATCCCTACCCATGATAGAGGAGAAAGGTAGGAGAAGCTTTATTAATCGCTGGGGCAATGCAGCCAGCATCAGTCTCCAAAGGCAAAAAATAATTCCTAAACAAAAGAGAGAAACTATACCCAAATTAAAACATCAAGGAAGAAAAATGACAAGACACCACAAAACAATTACAATCCATCCAGAGAAAAAGGAAAAAATGACCCAGTCAAAGGAGCAAGGTAAGCCTCCAGATGACAAAGAAATTAAGACAACTAATAATTTATGTTCAAAGAAATCTCTTTAACAAATATAATGAGATGTCTAAAAAGCTTAAGGATATTAAGAAGACACTGGGTGAGCACAGAAGAATTTGAAAGCATACATAGGGAAATAGCAGATCTTATGGGAATGAAAAGCACAATAAATGAAATTTAAAAATTCACTGGAGGTTTATAGCTGCAGATTTGAGGAGGCAGAAGAAATGATCTGTAATCCTGAAAACAGGGCCTCAAAAAGCAAACATACCAAAGAATAGGTAAAGAAGAGATTGGAAAAAATTGAACAGAGTCTTAGGTACATAAATGACAACAAGAGATGTGCAAACATACATGTCATGGGTGTCCCAGAAAGATATGAGAAAGGAAAAGGGACAGAAGGAATATTTGAAGAAATAAGGGTTTAAAATTTACAAACCCTATTGAAGAACAGTGATAACCATATCAAAGAAGCACAGCATACTCTCATCTGAATAAATCTGAATATACCTACTCTGAGACACTATTAAAATGTCAAATGCCAAAGACAAAGACAGTATTCTGAGAGCAGCAAGAGAAAAGTGATGCATCATATACAAGAGATACCCAATAAAATTAAGTGCTGATTTCTCATCAGAAACCATTGTGACAAGAAGGCAGTGGAATTATATATTTGAGATACAGCAAGAGACAAAATGCCAACCAAGAATCTTACATGTGACAAGATTGTCTTTTAAAAATCAAGGTAAGTTTAGACTATGCATAACTAAAAGAAAAAGAGAGTTTGTAACCAAGATATTGGCTTTGCAGACATATTACAGGATGTGCTACAGCCTGAAAAGAAAGTCAGGTAGAAAGTCTTGGGAGAAAGTCTAAAAATAAAGGTTATATTAGTAAAAGTAACTAAAAGTGTAAAAACACAGGTGAAAATAAAATATGAAAGAAAAGAACCTAAAGGTCAAAATGGGTGAAAAAAGACCTGCTTTTACAGTAATAACACTGAATGTTAATGGATTAAACTCTGCAATCAAAAGTCACAGAATGTCAGAATAGATGAGAAAACAATCTATCAACACACTGTCTACAAAGACTCATATTAGACCCAAGGATACAAATACACAGAAGTGAAAGGTTAGAAAAAGTTATTCCATGCATGCAGTAACAACAAGAACAACAAAAATGCTGGAGAAGTTGTACTCTATTGGATGAAACAAACTTAAAAAGCAAAATTGTTAATAGAGACAAGGAAGAACATTATATAATAATAAAGGAACATTTAACCAGGGAAAAATAACAATCATAAATGTATCTGCACTGAACATGGATTCTGAAAATTATATGAGGCAAACACTGGCAATACTAAAGGGACAAATAGATATCTCGACAATAGTATTGGAGACTTCAATATATCACTTTCAGCACTGGATAGAACATATGGGCAGAGGATCAATAAAGAAACAGAGAACCTGAACAATATGATAAATGGAATAAACATAGTAGACATATACAGATCATGCACCCCAAAACAGCAGGATATACATTCTTCTCAAGTGCTCATGGATCTTTCTCCAGGATTGACCATATGGTGGGTTATCAATTAGACATCAATGAATTCAACAAGATGGACCTCATAAAAAGCACTTTCTTTGATCATAATTGAAAAATCATAGAAGTCAATAAAAGGCAGAAAAAGGAAAATTCACATATATTGGAGATTAAACAATACAACGTTAAATAATTAGTGGATCAAAAAAGAAATTGTGAGGGAAATCAATAAATATCTTGAGATGAATGTAAATGAGAACACAACATATCAGAACCTATGGGATACAGTGAAGGCAGTGCCAAAAGGGAAATTTATAGCCTTCAATGCTTACATTAAAAAGGAAGAAAGAGCTAAAATCACAGACCTAACTACACTGCTAGATGAACCATAAAATGAAGAGCAAACTATTCCCAAAGCAAGTACAAGAAATGAAATAACAGAGAACTGAAAAGAAGTAAATGAAATCATAAACAAAAAACAATAGAAAGAATTAACAAAACCAAAAGTTGGTTCTTCAAGAAGATTAACAAATTGACAAAACCTTAGCTAGACTAACAAAGGAAAAAAGAGAAAAAATGCAAATAAATAAAATAAAAAAAGAAATTGGGGACATTACTATTGACCCCAACAAAATAAGAGATCATAAGAGGATACTATAACAACTGTCCAACAACAAAGTAGACAATGTAGATGAAATGAAAATATTCCTAGGAAGTTTTGAACAACCTACACTGTCCCTAGAAAAAAATAGAAGATCTCAACAAACCCATCACAATAGAGAGATTGAAACAGTCATCAAACATGTCCTCAAAATGAAAAGCCCAAGATCAGATGGTTTCACAGGTGAGTTCCACCAAACATTCAAAGAAGATTTAATGCCAATATAACTAAAACTCTTTCAAAAATTGAAAAAGAGGGAATGCTACTAAACTCATTCTATGAAGCCAGAATCACCCTAATATCAAAGCCAGATAAAGATATTACAAATATAAAAATTTCAGACCCATTTCCCTAATGAACACAGATGCAAAAATTTTCAAAAATACTTACTAATCAATTCCAACAACACATTGAAAGAATAATTCTTCATGATCTAATGGATTTTATTACAGTAATGCAAGGTGATTCAACACAAGAAAATAAAAAAGTATAGTATACCACATTAACAAATCAAAGAAAAAATCACATGATCATTACAGTCGACACAGAAAAGGCATTTGACAAAATATAGCATCCTTTCTTCATAAAAATACTATGAAAGGTAGGAATTGAAGGAAACTTTCTCAGCATGATAAAGGCCATATATGAAAAACCCACAGCTAACATTGTACTCAATGGTCAAAGACTGAAAATGTTTCTGTTGAGACGGGGACAAGACCAGGGTGCCCACTGTCATCACTGTGGTTCATATAGTGCTAAAGTTACAAGCTAGAGCAACCAGGCAAGATAAAAAAAAAAAAGCCTCCAAATTGGAAAAAAGGAAGTAAAACTTTCACTATTCACAAATGATAGGATCCTTCACCACAAAGTCCTGAATTATCTACAACAAAGATGCTAGAGTTAATAAACAATTTCAGCAGAGTGTCAGGACAAAAGATTAATATGCAAAAATCCATAGAGTTTCTATACACTAGAAATGCACAGTCTGAGTAGGAAGTCAGGAAAAAATTTCATTTACAATAGTGACTAAAGAATAGAAACTTAGGAATAAACTCAAACAACAATGTAAAGCACTTTTGTTCAGAAAACTACAGTGCATTTCTAAAAAAAATTTTAAGGGACCTAAATAAATGGAAGAACATCCCATGTTAATGGATTGGAAGACTAAATATTAAGATGTCAATTCAACCATAATTATATACAGATTCAATGCAATCCCAATAAAAATTCAAAAAGAATTTTTGAAAGAAATGAGAAAAGCAATTATTAAATTTATTTGGAAGAGTAAATGACACCAAATAGCCAGAAACTACTTAAAAACAAAGAGCAAAATTGAAGGGCTCTCATTTCTGGACTTTAAATCCTATTACTGAGCTACAGTAGTAAAAACAGCATGCACTGGCATGAACACAAACATACAGACAAATGGAACCGAGTTGATGGTTCAGAAACAGACCATCAAGTCTACGGAAAGGAATTTTTGACATGGCTGTCAAACCCAATCTGTTAGTGCAGAACAGTCTATTCAACAATTGGTACAGGAAGAACTGGATATCCAAGAAAAAAGAGGATCCATATTTCACACCTTATACATTTCACACCTTATGCAAAAATTAACTCAAAATGGGTCAAAGACCTAACTACAATATGTACAACCAAAAAGCTGAAAAAAATGGAGTGAAACAACTTCAAGACCAGATGGTGAGTGGCAGATTCTTAAAACTTACAATTAAAGCACAAACAATGGGAGAAAATACAGAAACAGGACCTCCTCAAACTTAATCACTTTTGTGATTCAAAGGACCGCACCAAGAAGAATGTAAAGTGGTGTAATCTCTGTGGAAGACAGTTTGGCAGTTTCTCAGCAAGCTAAGTATAGAACTGCCATTGATCCAGCAATTCCATAAGAATATATTCAGAAGAACTGAACACTATGACGCGAACAGTCATTTGCATACAATATTCATAGCAGTGTTATTCACAGTTGTCAAAAGAAGAAACAGCCCAAGTGTCCGTCAACCAATGACTATTTAAACAAAATGTGATATATATACACAAAGGAATACTATGTTGCTGTTAGAAGAAAGGAAATTGGGACACATGATAACATGGATGAAACTTGAAGACATTAAGTGAAATAACCTTTTAGAGAAAAAAGACAAATATTGCAAGATCTCACTTATATGTGCTAAATAAATGTATGGAGTTAAAACCTAGAGTATAGGTTACTAGAAGAAGAGTGCTGAGAAGCTGTACTGATGCTTAATAAATGTAGAAGTTTTCATTAATTTGACTGCAAAATTGTGGAAATGGACAGAGTTGATGGCAACACATTATAGTGAGTAGAACCTAGGCAGCTGGTTCATATATGGTATGTGGCTGAACGGGGTAATCTACAGAGGTAAATGTAAATTCAAAGAAAGCAAGAGTATTATCTAGGGACTGAATAACATAGTGAATCCAGAGGTGGATGAGAATTGTGGATAAGAGTAAAAAGACAAAAATATCCTTCTATGAACTAGAATAAATGTGTATCACAATTGCAAGGTGGTAAGAATGTGGAGAAGCACAAGAAAATATCATTAGAGTAACCTCTGGACTGTATTTATCAGCAATACGGTAATATTCTTGCATCAATACCAAAGATGTACTGTGTTAATAATAGGAGAACATGGAAAAAATATACCAAATAATATACTACAGATGATATTAATGGAAATAGTATTATGATGTTATCTCGTAATCTGTAACAAATTTCCACAACAATATAGTGGGTTGGTGGAGGGGTGTTTTATGGGAATTCCACACATAAGAATGACTGTTTTGTAAGTTCACAACCTCTCTAATAAAAATATATTTTTTAAAAGTACACAGTGAGGGCTTACTGAAACAGTCCCCCCTTTAGGTGCAAACATGTAGCAGTGGTTAATGAAATATTAAAATGACATCCCATGCAAGTGGAATCATTACAGGGAATTGCAACCTTGCCAGGAGGGAGCATATGTCCTTGCTTCCTGTTGTGTGTAACCAATGCTGTACAATCATATCCTTTGCTTTTAAAGAATCTTTATGTCTCTTAACTATTTCTGAGAGCATCTTTCCATCAATCACTTTCGTGTTCTGTTATCACCTAAGCAAACTCAGGAACTAAGGTGGAAGCAGAACTGACACAGAGATGCTGGAACCTAGTGACCACACAGCCTTTGGGTGAGAAAGCAGGAAATGCCAGGAGAAAGAAATGACCTGGAAGGACAGGTATGTGACCACAAGGGTTTTAAGAAAGTCATGTCTCATTTCCTTTAAAAAAATATACTCAAAGAATGTGAAGATTACCTAGAGCAACAGTTAGGAATATAAGTTTAATAGAGTCTCTAACTAGTGAAACAGCTCTAAATATTTTATACGCTTAAAGCAACTATTAGAAAATGTAATAGGAAAAATGAATGCATTCATGGGGTCATTTATATGTAGAGAATACCCTTAACAAGCAATGTGCAGAAACTACGCAAAAAGAAGTACACAGTTGCATATAAGAAGTACACAGTTGCATACTGGGGCCCTTGAATAAAAACCAAGACACTAGGTTTTTAGAATGAAGAATGACTGTCATAAGGTATGATTGTTTCCTACAGTTGGCATGTGTAATGAAGTTTCAATTAACATCCCCACACTGGGGGAGGAGGAAAACCTATTGACAGGGGTAGGGGGAAATCCTTATTTCAAATAATTTCCTTCTCCTCTACCTTTGGCTAAGGTGAGCTTCATAAGCACACTTAGGTGTGGCCAAAGGCAAACCAACCAGAGGCAAACCAGCCCTGCGTAAAGTGAATATTTGCTCCTTAAATGACTGCTGAAATGGTTCATCTTATTAGAAAGCTCCATACTGAACATAGTAAGGGCTCAGTTAATATCTGTTGGATTGAGATTGATACTTCAATTATTAATGAGGTACTCATTTTGCTTGATTGGTGGGGAGTTTTGTGTTCATGACATGCCCTAAATTTCCTGATGATTTTGGCTCAATTTATTTTCTTTCATTTCTGAGGTAGATAAGACAGAGTAATACTGAATAACAGAATCATAATATCATTTAAGTCTGAATAAAACCTAGGAAAATCTTCAAAATAAGTGCTTTCTTATACTGTATTATCCCTTTCCAAATCCCTGCACTTTCTGCTACTATGAGAAAGCTGATGTCTATCACCCAAAAGTCATCTTATAAAAATCACAATTCTAAGATTTTCTCATCTTATCTTGGGTGTTTTTTACTTTCTGTTCTCTGACGGGGTTCAGAAGAATCAGCCTGGGTAGTGGAAAGGGCACAGGCTTTGCAAGGGTCATCTCTGCACATGAGAATCATAGCTTTTTCTGTGTACATTTTTGAAGTTTCTGAAATGTATAATAAAAATATATGCTAGAAGTGGATATGGCTCAAGCAGTTCAGTGCCTGCCTCTCACATGGGAGGTCCCTGTTTTGTTTCCCAGTGCCTCATGAAAAATAAACAGAAACATCAAAACCAAACAATGAGCAAAACAACTCTGGGTAGCTGATGTGGCTCCGCGGTTGAGTGGTGGCTTCCCATATATGAGGTCCCAGGTTCAATTCCCAGTGCCCAGTACCTCAAAGAACAAAACAAAACAAACATCCAAAATAAAAAACCCACAAGTTACTTTTGTATTTTATTTAAAAGCTTACTTTTAAAAAGGTACTTGTTTCATAATATTAAAAATACCTTGCCAATTATTCAGCATATGTGACCTTTGGTTAGGAAGACGTGTAATGGGCTCTGTCTTGATCACTTCTTTCCTCCCTCTTCCCTGACAGTTTATACTTCCTTTAAAAACCAAGATCTCTTTCCTTCTGCTGATTGCTATTCAGTGTATCTTTAATTTGGGCTTGTCTGTTGTTTTTCCCTAAGTCATGGAGATAACACATACTGCAGATTGTGGTAAAACATACTCAGAGTCTTTGTTTTAAAATACACTATGATGTTGTTTTGTCCAGATGCAGATGAATAAAGAGATTGTCTCAAAAAATGGCACATGTGTGTTGCATGCCATCGGGGCTTTCTATCAGCAAGGTTGTTTGGAACCTGTTTCTCCTGAGAACATGATCCTTTTCCTTTCATAGAAGGTTGTTAGAACATTAGCTTAACCTGATCCCCAACTGGACTGTGAGGAAAGGATAGTCTTTCAACCTAGGCTCAGTGAGTTCCCTTCATGGGGATACGAGTTTCTCACCTAAAGGACCAGAGCAGAAGCTGAGAGACAAAAGGATTGCCTGGTGCTGCCCATCTTCTGTGTTGTCCTCAAGCTTCCCTCTCCCTGGTTCTCCATCCTGCTCTCTGCCCTGGGACTTTATCCACTACAGATTACACTAATGGCATCTTTGCCCTCTGATTTATAGTTCGTTTTGGTCCGCGGAAGTTGAAGTTCAAAGGAATCATGTCTGGTCCCCTGATGAAAGCACTTTTCCCTTGAGCACTAGGATTTCCAAACTTTTGGACCCAGGGTCTTTGGCGGTGGGTAGCAGAGAAGATTGTTCCAGGGGTTAATTAGTATAAACACGGGTGGTCACTCCTGCCTCCACTCTTGGTTCCTGGCCATAAACATTCTGACTCTGGGGTAGATGGAACTATATATTTTCCACTGGGAGAGGATGCTGCCAAGCCAGGGCACCAGTCGGGAAGGGACCCTGAGGTCACTGTCCTCCCACTTTTGGTCTCCTGCAAATATTTCCACTTGGCTGCTCCCAACAGTAAATGGAGTGAACACAGTACTTGAGAACAAAACACATGCACAGAGGAAGAGCAGAGAAAGGTAGAGAGTAGATCGGGGGGTGCAAAGGGGAGAAATCAAGCACATGATCCAATAAGTGGGTTAATTTTTGTTCTATAAAGTTAAAACAAACTGGGGAGTAAGAAGAAGATTTTATTTTATCAAGTTTGGTTTATTTCGCTTTTCACCAGCTGCCAAGATCCCATCTCTGACAGAACAGGATGTGCTGCTGTTACTTCACCAACAAAACAGGAAACTATACAAGAGTTAAGATACTCTCATTTATTTTTGTACTTTTCCAGTTAATGAACTTAAAAGAAGAGCAGCATGCAACTAATTTATAATGTTTTCATTCTTGGAGGATTCTCAGGTGTTTGTCGACTTATTAAATAAATAACAAACACATACGTAGACTAAAATAAATAACAGAAAAGAGATCTATGTGTAGGTAAATTATTATAGTACTTTATGAACCAATATTATGATTAATTAAATTCTGTGTCCTACATGTTCTTTAAAATAAGACATAACAATAAAACAGTGAAATGATCCCAACTCCTATTAATTGATTGTGAAAAAAGAAGTGCCTGCCACATTCAAAATGTCAGGTAAAATCTATGTTTCCACACCGACATTGTTAAAAGTGGTGGACATTGTCTCTTCCGCAGAGACTTTACCCACTTCCTTGTCACTTTGAAGTGACCATTTAACTGTTTCTATCATGCACTAATCTTACTATTTTAATATCAGAGTCTTGTTGCTTTTAGTTTTTAATTGTATTTTGGAGTTACAGACTAAGTTCCAAAGATTCATAGTTATTTTCTGACAGTGGCTGAATTAGAATTTGCTGTCCATCAGTCAGGAGTTAGCTCTAACTTATTTTCTCTGCTTAGCCAAAGGAAAACAAAAGAATCAATTTTTCTATGAGTACAGCATTAAATGCTGTTTCATTTTTTCAACTGGCTCAGTTCCATATGCAAATAAATAATTACAATGTAATAAATGTGCTGATAGGAGCATGTATTAAAGACTGATCATAACAGCTTTCATTGAGTTCTCCCATGCTAGACATTATATTTTTTATTTTATATATCTCATTCAATGTTAATAACAATACTCTGAGAATATTATTACTATTATCTCAATTTTATAGATATTTCACAGGTACAAATTTGAGGCTTTGATAAGTTAAATGACTTGATAGCAGCAAACCTGGGAATGGATCCATATATGTGTGATAACAAAATCTATGTTCTTGATACCAGGTAATGAGAAAAAATTAAAAATATATATTTACAGGAGATCTTTAAGGGAAGACAGAGAGACTGTAGTCATTCAATTCATCTTTAGGTCTTCTACCTCCAACATTTAGGTTCTATTTCCTAAGACACATGAAGTTATTTCTTATGGTGTTTACATAAAGATAGTCTCCTGAGTGATAGCTGATCTCTAACAATGCGGGAATTTTATTATCCCATGATGTTTTTCTGTCTTTTCAGACAGAATTTTGAACAAGAGGATAAAAGAATTAACAATAACTGCATTTATTGAGCAACAGAAATCAAGATGAAGCACAAAGATTTGCCCTAGGATTTTCACCGTTGGCTCTGCACTAGCCCATTCTCATCCCAAGTGCTGGAGAGGACATTTGTATCATCCAATGGAATGGTGGATGGGAAAGTATGTACAGGACATCCAGGTCAACCACGAGCACTGAAAGGAACGCTCAGAGAGAAGCTGGTTTGACAATTGTTTTGCTAAATCACTGGAATTAACTTAAGAGCAGATGGGAAACAACATTCTGAGTGACATGAGCCTGGCAGTGGAGCCTGGTAGGTACATGGTCATTGGTGCCTTGGCTTGGAAAATAAGTTTCACAAAGGAAGCAGATGCAAAAGGCCAAAAGTGAATCAAAGCATTTTGGATGCACCTATGTACAGCATTAATGGCTTCATGTCTCCAGTACAGTAACTTAGGGCGTATGCCCCTTTCACATTTTTTATTTTAATTAGAGAAGTTGCACGTTTATGGAAAGATCAAATAGAAAATAAAGTTCCTATATACCATATATACCGGCCCAATTTTTCCATTTTGCATTAGTATGGTAACTTTGTTACAATTTGTGGGTGGTTACCATTATAATTGTACTACTAACTATAGTCCAGAGTTTAAATTAGGGTTCACTCTTTGTATTGTATAATCCTATGGTTGTTTGCTTTATTTTTAAAATTTTGTTCTATCAACATATATGCCACCTAAAATGTCCCCTTTTAACTATATTCAGATATAATTCAGTAGTGTTAAATACATTCGAAGTGTTGTTTTATCATCACCACTGTGTATTATCAAAGCTTTGCCTTTGACCTTTTCATCCCTTTTTCTTTAATATATATGTGCCCACACAGGTCACACATCTACCCAGTTAAATGACTCTGAGATTCAGTTTCCCCATCAAGGGGTGTAATAAGAGCTCCTACCTAATAGAGTTTGGAAGGATTCTATGGGTTCACATATGTGAAGGCTTTCAGGGTTTAAGAAATATTGGTGCTGGCCATTATTGTTTGAGGCATGACCCTGTGTAAGGAGGGTACAGCTCAGAGATAGACTGAGCCCCTGTGATGAGTTTCCCTCCCAGGAGCCTCTTGAGCTCAGAGAGACAAGACTCAGCCTGGCTGAGATGCCACAGGCTGCTCTGCTTCCCTCAAGCTGCCCCGGGGGAGTTTGCAGGGGCCAAGAGCTGAGGAGGTGCCAGATCTGGGCTTTACATACTTTTCTGACTAGATACATCATCTCCTTTTTCAGAAAAGGACACCGGGACACAGAGAGACTATGTGGCATCCACAATCATGCAAGTATTGCTGGTGGTAAAGAAAGGATTGGAAGCCAAGTGTGGCTGCCATTAAAACTCATGCTTTCCCACCACAGAGGATACCCACTTTGTACACAGCTTGCATGGAGCTGTAAGAAGGATAATTATTAGCTTTTGTAATGACGTTTTCTAATATTGACTGGATGTATAAGGGAAAAATATCAAATTTAATGTGATGTTTACTTAACAAAAACCTTTGTTCAAGTTTGCCTAAAGGCAAAAGATTACAACCATGAGATAGATAAAGATTGTGGGCTCCCCTTTATTCCTTAATATAAAATTCACAGAAAATAAGAACTGGGCACCTACAGTGCTGTTGGAACCAAAATAACAGGTATCCTTTCCACGTGGAACAACCTCGGCGATGACTCCCACCTGCAAAGGTTCAAAGGTGACTTATTGGCCATAGCCGGTTGAGGTCATAGAGCCAGCCAGGTAAGTTGGCCCAACTCTCCCTCTGATATGAACAACATAGTTTTAAAACAAAACAAAAGCAAAGAATGTAATCATCTTGATGATTTCATAGAGGGAGAATTTTCCTAAAAGCTTCAAAGAGCTAATAAAGCAGTGAGGTCTGAGTTATTTTTACCTCATTGAGGGAATTGCTTATTTTGTTGTCATGCAGATGAGGGTAAATCTATGTGCTACTGACCAATTAGCAACCTCAGAAACAAGTGATCTAGAAGCAGGACCCTGAGCCCCACTTTCCTCTGCTAACACTGTAGGAGGCTCCCCACTACTGAGCCAGGCCTGGCACCTCCTGTTCCAGGTTTCCTATCTTCTTGGCCTTCTCTTCTGCATAAAGCCTGGACAGATGGGATATTTTGGTTTTTGTTGACTCAGAGAACATGATTCCTGGCTTCTCAGATTGGTGGAGGGATCTAAGAAAACATTAATATTTTTATCTTGTTCTTTCATATTTTTGTTGTTACTTCTATTCTTTGGCTTATTGTTGAACTGGGATAGATGAACTCAAAGGCAACTGAATTATTCATTTCAATAGCAGAAAAGGAGCATTTACTTTCTCTATAGGTATCCAGAAAAACTTTTCATACATACACAGGTACAGACGAACACCCAATGAGGCTTTTGAGCATTTGATAGTTCCTTGACAAAAACACTTGTTCATGATTTGCTAGAGGCAAAGAGCTACAACCATTAGTTATGTAAAAATTGCTTAATCCTTAATATAAAATTCACAGAAAAATAAGAACTAGTAACCTGTAGTATTATTGGAACCAAGATGATAAGCACCCACATTCCTTAGCATGTCTGTGACCACATCGTGCTTAGCATTTTCTCAGTCTCAAGAAATTGAAAAAGGATTTTGATGGTTATCAATAGTACTGGCACAATGAGCTAGAAACTGAGCCCCCCAAAGTTCTGGTTTGACAACACTTCTTATTGAATTGTTAGTATTTAGAGAACACAAAATTCCCAGTGATTGAGAAAAGCTCGGGCAGAAGGTACTTGTACTGAACAAAATTGTATTTGTCTTCATTTATCTCATATAGGCTGTCAGATAATATCGAAGATGTTCTTTATATTCAGAATCATAAAAATCCTCCAACATAGGTAAAATCAGCCCTATTTCATGGAAGAAAGAATGCCTGCTTAGAGAGGGGCAGTAACTTGTGCAAACAGCCCATGCTGTTCCAATTGCACTATGGGACCACTTTGAATATGGTTTACACTTAACTTTCTAAGAATATAATGAGACATTTGTGGGTAATATGGGCTCTCTCAGACCTACTGCCCAGTCCAGACCAACCCAGTATCCACGTCAGGACAGAAAAAGCAACCAGGTACTCAAGGATGACCATGGCTAAAGGGTCAACTTGTGCACACACCTCTAAGAATTTCCTATCCTGATATCATGCCCCAGGCATGTGGTGGGGGAAATGTGCTTACCTAATGTGCCATATATATTTTTCATACTTATAACTTGCTTTAGCAGGAAACATCATGGATGATACACATGGAGAGGTGGTGTCAACACCACATAGCTCAAACTTGAAGTAGACAAAATATTCAATGAGCATGCGGTTTGAAAAGCTGTAGCCAGCATATTTTTATTCTTCTGCATAAATCATACCAACTGTGCTCCTTCCTCTACTAAGGCTAGACCATGAGACTTCCCACCTATGGAAGGAGACATGGTTGAACCCAGAACATTTTTGCTTTTTTGAGTTAATGGGGTAGGCTTTAAAGTCAGGTTTAATTGAAAATAGAAAGGATCATCTTCATCTCCTGTTTGTAGGTCAAAAGGCAATCCCGGAAAACTAGAAATACAAAGCTTTAGGAGACATGTTAGATGCTGATAACTTGGGGTAAGATGTCAGTGAGGTTAGCATCCATTCAGAGAGGAAGAGATAGAACTTCTGGCTGGTATGTGCAGGGGGAAGGTAGGCTGAGGGTAAGTGAAGGTACTTGCTGGTACCCTCAACAATGAGGACTTAATTCAAGAGGGACTAGAAATTCCCATAGAAATGCAAGGAAGATTGAGGACAAGTCTGAGAATATATTGCTGACATTGAACTTCACCAAGAGGGCCAAGGTAGAAAAACTAAACATGGAAGGTGATTGCTAAGATGATAACCTTGCACCCACCAGAACTACTTTTCACTGCAAGATGTATATGTAGAAGATCAAGTGCTTCTAAGGGTGTCTAAAAGGATCCAAAAGTGCTGTGGGGACCAGGGATGCAGCACCTATGATTTGGATGCAAATCTTCATGTGGGAACTTTGCATCCCCAAGCAAGGGGATGTTTAGAAGTCAGTAGTGGTGGATTTGGGTCTGGTTATTGCAGTAGCCAATTCACAGAGGAAGTGGCCAAATCCCAGAGATTTGCAGGGTAATGAGCTGGAATTTGTTGGGGATGCAGAGGGCAACAAATAGGCAACAATAAGCATTCACTCACTCTTCCATGGTGTTTTGATGCTATCCTGAAATGAAAAATAGGAAGGGAGAGATACACAGAAAAGGCTAAGAATGTACCACAAAGAGACTCAACTAAATAGAAATAGATCGTTCTAAATTGGTGGATACAGAGTTATTTTCAGTTGGTAAGAGAAGTTCCTCCCCCCATTATTGGAAGGCAGAAAATGTGAGATATATCACCTTTACACAAAGATTTGTCCCTCCCCCACCCCTGCAAAGTTTTAGTGCGCATCTGTTCCACCCTTTTCAAGCATGCCTAGCTAAGGCAGCACCAGGTAGGACCAAAATCCCATCCCAGTCCTCTTGCTTACCAAGCTATACAGCCTGGAGCAGGGCTAATTTCACTCACTTAGTCTTATACTGGTACCAATGAAAACCATATCATGTTCCTAAACATCTTGTAATCTTTTGGTCTATTATAACACATACCCTAAGGCAGGTGAGAACAACAACATTCAGGAAGCATTGGAAGAATCTGTCACCTCCACTGCAATTCTGGGCAAGAATCCAGACCTGAGCCATATGCGCCTGGATCCAAAATATTAGAGTAACCAAGACAATCAGTGCATGAATGTACCTTCGGTTCTGAGGGTACATTCTTTCCTTGTGGACACCTTCGATCATGGCTCCTGGCTTCAGACTCAGCCCCCACCCAGTGCTCACAGAAAGACACCTCTGTCCCAGAGGCAAATGGCAAAGGGAGCAGACAGCTACCAGCTGTGCCCATGCGAAGCCAGTCTTCCTGCTGAAAGTTACATTTGATCTGACTTTCCCGATTGGGAAATGAAACATTAACACTATTTGACTGCTTCCCTTTGATTTACCCAAGTTACAACTTCATAATGGTCATGAAAGTACACATAGCAATGAAAACTAGGGAAAAATGAAGATAGTTGTAGCAGTGGTAATAATAACATCTAATAAATACCAAAAAAAAAAAAATACTATATGCTAAGAACTCTATTGTTGGTACACTTAGTTATTAATCTGCATGAACTTTTGAAATAGGTATTTTTATTGCAACTATATTCAAATGAGGAAATTGAAATACAAAGATATTAAGAAATTTGCACAGGTGGTCCATGGGCTGATTTGGTTTCTGCCAGTACCAGTGAATGACTTCATTATCAAAATTTGTGCCTGATATATGGCAAAATATAATGACATTTTTCCTTAGTACTGTAGAAACAGACATCTGGCTCTGCTCCACTTTTAATAACCAGAAGGTGATATGTGATAGAGATGGATAGTTAAGAGCTAAAGATATTTAAAAACGTTTTCCTGACATGGAATGTTGCATATAACGTGAAGTGAACTGAAAGGAGAAGAATAAAAGCCCTAACATAGTGCATGCTTGACTTATAAATATACTCCTACTACATAAAATCATATTAATAGTCATGTGTTGGCAAAGGAAAAGGTTTAGAAGTAAATGCACCATATTAATAATAATAATAATTTTTTGATGCTATGGTTATAGATGTATTTATTTCATCTTTACTCTCTGTTTATTTAGGTTTCTTTAATGAGTATATCTACTTATACTTGAGTGATTTTTCATTGAAACAGTTAATTCCCCTGTACCTCATTTCCCACATCTAGAAAGTTAAAATGACATTTATGTTACAGAATAGCTTTTAAGAATCAAAAGGTAGAAAAGCTTTAGAAAAAGTCATGCACACATATGATCATTACTATTTGCTCTTACAAAATTACTATTATATATGAAATACTTAAAATATTTTACTTAGTAAAGTGTTTTTTTTTTTTTTAAGATTTATTTTATTTATTTCTCTCCCCTTCCCCCCCACCCCAGTTGTCTCTTCTCTGTGTTCATTTGCTGTGTGTTCTTCTTTGTCTGCTTCTGTTGTCAGGGGCATGGGAATCCGTGTCTCTTTTTGTTGCGTCATCTTGCTGTGTCAGTTCTCCATGTGTGCGGCACCATTCCTGGGCAGGCTGCACTTTTTCACGCTGGGCAGCTCTCCTTACGGGGTGCACTCCTTGTGCATGGGGCTCCCCTACACAGGGGATACCCCTGCGTGGCACTGCACTCCTTGCGAGCATCAGCACTGTGCATGGGCCAGCTCCACATGGGTCAAGGAGACCCGGGGTTTGAACTGTGGACCTCCCATGTGGTAGACGGATGCCCTAACCACTGGGCCAAGTCCACTTCCCCACCCCCCACGCCCGAGTAAAGCATTTATGAAATAGCTCTTAGGCAAGTCAAAGTCATTGCCAATTCCACAGAAGGAACTAAGGCACCTCCGAGGCTCCTCACATTCAGGCCAAGCAGCTAGCCTGGGGCCACCAGCCCTAGAACAAGATCTGCAGTGTAAGCACACGGCCCACCAGAAACAGCCACCTCAGACCTGCTGAGCTGCAGCCAGCTCTGGTGGGTCCTGCCCAAGGAACCGCCCAACCCACCACTTCCTGGACACTCCCCAATTCAGGCCACACCCTCCTGCTGTTGACCTGGGCGTCCAGCCAGCAAGTCCCTGCTTTCCTGCCTTCTCCTTGATGATACAACCTGGCAGACAGATGTCCCTGCTGGAAACACTGACGTTCTTCTCCCTCTGGGCTTGTGAGTTACTCCCTGATCCTTTTAGACTAGATGAGTGACCAAAAGAATTCTTTAAGGTTTCCTTTCTATATTATGAGAAATTCACCAGAAGCTCTCTTCTTTTGCTTGCAGTTGGACTTGGGTTATTAAAAGTGGAGCAGCGGCAAGTGTCTGTTTCTATAGCACTAAGGAAAAGTGCCATTATATTTTGCCATGTATCAGGCACAAATTTTGATAATGCAGTCATTCACTGGTACCGGCAGAAACCGAATCAGCCCGTGGAACATCTGATGTACATTGACTCTAAAAAAATCCAGCCTCTTGGTAGGTTTGTGGCAAGGAAAGATTCTACCTCTTCTACTGCATCCCTTACAGTAAGTTCCACAGAAAAAGGTGATGTGGCCATTTACTACTGTGCCATCTGGGACACACAGTATTAGAAATACCAAGACAACCCACATAAATACCCCTCCTAGGGTCTGTGCCCACCCACATCCTCCTCAGCAGTGGCAACCACAGCCAGCCTCCCAGCTGGGCTTCCAACCTCAGGCTCACCTGAGCTCAGCAGTGCTTCCGGAGTCTGCTGGGAAGCCGTAGTGGGTTATGCTCACAAGATGGCCCCCAACTGATGTCGGGATTGGAGCTCAGAATCTTTACTTGACACTATTTCTTAAAGTGTTGAAGTCCTGCCTGTGACCAGGGGGACCCAGGCATTGTCATTGTTCATTGTATAACCAGATTCCTTCAGTAAGTGGACAAGCTTCAGGATAGGGAGGGGATCATTGTGTGCCATTTTTATCACATATGATGAAGACAACTCCTCTGAAATTTAACTATTATGGGTGCATTTTTCAGAAAAAAAAACAATTTAAAGATTAGAGAATTGAAATGCTGTGATTGGATGAGACAAGACATTCTTTCTTTTTGAATTGGTTTTTGAGACCTATCGGAAAAGATCTAAGGCTCACAATTCTTTCTGTGAACACTAGGTTATCTGGGGTGCATTTAGGAAGGAGCAAATATACTTTCTCAGGGAGGCATGGGGAAGAGGATGGTTTGTCCTCTCATATTCAGGACTCTGCCAAAATGGTGTCATTTGAATGAAGTTCCAAGTCTTTAGCACTGTTAGATGAGGCCATCAGTTGTGGACAATCCCTGTTCCTGCCTATGAAAGGAGCAAGAATGGGCCAAGGCAGAACAGCTTACAATTTGGTGTGTATGTGAGCAGTCTTTACTGACACTCTCAATTCTTTACATATATTAACTCCTTCAACACTCACACAACGTATGCAATATGATTTATTATCATTAAGCACCTTTGACTCATGACTAGGTGTCTCAGTCACTTATCCAAGTCATATTGGCACATGGCAGAGCAGATATGGAACCACGTAATCTGGCTCCAAAGTGAGTCCCATGCCACACAGGGGTGTCCCCCTTGTAGGGGAGCCCCATGCACAAGGAGTGAGCCCCATAAGGAGAGCCGCCCAGTGTGAAAGAAGGTGTAGCCTGCCCAGGAATGGTGCCGCACACACGGAGAGCTGACACAACAAGATGACACAACAAAAAGAAACAGATTCCCGTGCTGCTGACAACAACAGAAGTAGACAAAGAAGATGCAGCAAATAGACACAGAAAACAGACAACCAGGGTGAGGGGGAAGGGGAGAGAAATAAATAAATAAATCTTAAAAAAAAAAAAGACAAGAGGATAAAAACAAGTGTTATACATTTTTCCTATACCCATGGGGAAGATAATACTTAACCTTTATTAACATCTACTGACACAAATTATTATTTTGCATGGAATCTTTTCACCAGGACCCAATCAAGATTCTTCACAGATTAAGTAAATTGTCAGTACATTATTTATTTGTTTTTCAAAATATCAAACTATTAAAATAACAATTTTTATAATCCCCTTTTCTGAAGTAATTGTGAATTAATCAGTCTGTTTTAACCATTTATTTTTTTATAATAGTACATACAGGTGGGTCCTGAAAGAATAGTTATCAGCTTGCATTTTGGCCATTCATGCTATCTCGTATGATCAATACTTTCCAAAGCTATGACAACATATTCCTCCTTAGCATCCCTTATTCTAAGGATCCAGTTTCTATCTCTCAAGTCAGGAATGCTATTGAAGAAAATAATAGGGATTCTCAGGAAAGGCTGTCATAAGAGATGGAATGTTTGCCCACCTTTCCCCTCTGACCTTTGGTGCACTCACAGGTTTGTGATCCTGACCATGAGGATCCCTCAGTGTGAGCCACAGTTGACTGCTTGAGCCTAAGAGGGTCCTCCTCTTAACCTAATCTTTCATACAAGCTAAAGTGGAGAGCAGATTTGACAGAGCACATGGGATCTGAGAACAAGAAACCTTTTTAAAAGGAATGCATAGAAAAACATGTCAAGATACCTCTGTCACCTTCTTTCCCAGGTTGGCTCTTGTCAATAATCAGAAGAGCAGCACAAAGCAGTGATGAAGTATCTGCAGAGAGACCTCGTTTTCATCTCTTGGATGAAAACTCTACATCAACTTTTCAGGCATCCTACTAAATGGTGAGCAGCAACAACATAGACATCTCATTTATATTGCATTCAAATAATAGAATACTATGCAGCAATTTAAAATATTTTTGTGATGTTATTAATAAAATTGGAAGTATCCACAAAAAAACTGAAAGAAAAATTCAGAAACTATATTGTGACCACTCAAAAACATCCATGTTTCTATTGGTACAAGAATCAAAGAATGGCATTAACCAAAAGAAGAGAATATAAGGACAGAATAGTAGGTAACTCACACACACTCATGCAAACACATACACAAACTCATATATAACCAATCAATCAATACTATCCATAAGTATGTAAAGAAGAAAATTCAAAGTAAAGGAATGATGTGACTTTCCTTGTCATCTTTTATATCGCATTTTACTCAGATTTTCTTCCATAAGTATCTGTTACTTACCTGAGCTCTCATATCTAGCAGCTCTGTAACTTTGTATGAGTCATTTAACCTCTCTTTGCCACACTGTTCTCATTTGTCAAATGGAGATTGTAATAACACATCTCACAGGAGTATTGAGAAGAATCAATGAAATATAAGAAAATTTCTAGGACAATGCCTGGTAAATAGCAAGTCCCCACTGCATATTAAATGCTGTATAAATTATAAAGCATATTATTACATATTACGCATAACTTTGCTTTGATAATATTCCTCTAGGTGACATGATGTCCTTAAGATAATCCCAAGGGCAAGAACTAGTAGAACCTGATTTCCTACAGTCCCTTCAGCAGCTGTGTCTTGCCCCACTTAAAGGCACATGGATTAGAAATGCAATTTGATCTCTCTGAATCACAATCTGCATGGTGACATCACAATAGATTAGACAAAATCAAAATACTCCTGTGCTTATATAGATGGTATATTAAGCAATGACAAAGAGAACTTTGTTGAATGAACTTATTTTAAGCTTGTGATATAGGAATATGCAGGTTAAGTTTTATGCCCCTGAGTCCTGATCAACAACACTGGGGCTGAACACAGCAATCATGTCTTTATATTTCCCAAGGGATATTTCTGGAGTATGGAAATGGGGGGGGGGGAGGGGGAGATAGCTGAGTGGCTTGAAGAACTGGCCCTGTCCCACCCCCCGATGTACACATTCATACCATGAATTTCCTTCCAGATCATGAACTCTGTTAACCCTTCTGCCTAGCACTCATGGGGCACAGGAAACCCCACAAAGCTCATATCCATGGCAAGTCATAAAGGACCCCAAGGAACCACCGAAGCTGCCACTGCTTCCAAGATACCAGAACCAGCATGACCTCCTGTCACTGACCTGAAACCTCCAACTAACAGGGACTTCATTCTTTCCTTTTTTTTTTTGGAACCCAGCTCAGTAGATAGGATGTTATTACTGGAAATATTCATCTACTCCTTCCTCTGGGTTTGTAAATTGCTCCCCAGTCACTTCTTCCTAGAGGAGAGACTGGAGAAATTCTTTAATGTTGCCCCTTTACATATCATTTGTTCAAGGGATTTTCTCTTCTTTGTTTGCTGTTGGACTTGATCAGTTAACTTTAGAGCAACCTGAAATATCAATTTCCTCAGGGACTGATAAGAGTGCCCACATATCTTGCAAGATGTCAGTAGACAACTTTGAAAATACACCTATAATATGGTACCAACAGAAACCAAATCAGGGTTTAGAATATCTAATGCATGTTATCTCAACAACAATTCCTGCTCGAAGACGCTTACATGGGAAGAACAAACAAGGCACGAAAAATTTCTTCCACTTCCACTTCGAACTTGATAATAAATTTCATAGTGAAAGAAGATGAAGCCATGTACTACTGCGCAGTCTGGATTAACAACCACAGTGTTACAGTTGCCAACATAACATGCCCTAAACCATCATCAGTTCTGTATCCTCCCATATTTTTCCCAATAAAGGCCACTCCAGCAAGCTGGTTGGCAAAGCTCCCACCCTTAGCTTTCCCACCTCCGGCACTATCTGAATTTGGCAGGAAGATCCCTTGAATTCTGCTCACACAGTGAGTCCCACTTAGTATCAGCAATAATGGTCCAAATGAAGGGCAATTTGGCACTCTTTCTTACTGAACTATACCCCTGTCTGGGAACTCTGAGACCATGGGGTGGAAAGCTCAGATTAAATCCACTTGTCCATTAATCCACCATTCATTCAGTGAATTCCAGTAACTGAACGGTTCAGAATGAAGGTGGGTGTCACTCAGGGAATGCATTTCCTGTTATATTGATTAACATTGCTGCAATGTAATTATTATTTCCCCATTTTGTTCATAAGAATTGGAGGTTTTCAGAGGTAGAAAAATCTGTCAAGCAAAATAATTCCATATATTATATCTCTACCCTGAGACCGTCCTTAGGATATCTAGTCGCCATTAGATCCATTAGTAAACAGTCAGATGTTGGGGTATAAGAAAGACCAAAGTGTAAGTCCTGTGTCCTGGCAAAGAGGATGTTTCTCAGGGCTCAGCACTGGGACAAACCAGCACTGTCCCTGAGCTTTTTCGGTGACCCCTTCACGGAGGATCTGACTCCAAGACCCTGTTCCCCAGGGCTCTGAGAAGAAAATGAAGGAAAAGATAGGAACAGAAGGGTAAAAAGATATATACCACATACTCCCTGCCTCTATATAGGAAACAAAGGTAAAATCCCTCAAAAATTGATAAAATAAAAATGAATTATTTTGAGTTGAATCCTTTGATGATTAGTAGTTGGATGGTTAGAAACCTTCATAGAATAATGAAAACTATTCACTTGCTGAACAAAATGTAAAACTATTGTTATAAGTTGAATTGTGTACCCTAAAAAGATAAGTTGAAGTCCTAGCCCCAGTTCCTCTAAATGTGTAAATGACTTTATTTGGAAATAGGGTCTTTGCAGATGGATTTCATAAAGTTAAAATGAGATCATATGGAGTAAGGTGGGCCCTTCATCCAATGTGACTGATGTCCTTCCAAGAGGGGGAAAAGAGACAGACAAAAACAGAGAGGGAGGCTTGTGAAGAAGGAGGCAGAGATTGAAGTGCTGCAGCTGCAAGCCAAGGAACACCAAGGACTGCTGGCAAATCAACAGAAGGTAGGAAGATGGGAGGAAAGATTCTCCCTACAGGTTTAAGTGGAATCATGGCCCTGTCCACAACTTGATTTTAGACTTTCAATAAACGCCGGTTGTTTTAAGCAACCAATATGTGGTGATTTGCTATGGCAGTCCTAGGAAATTAACAGTACTGTTAAAACTATTCTCCCTTCCTTAGTATCTGTTTTCAAACAATGAGGAAAGAAATGAGGGGCTCCTTTACCTCAGAAAATGTTCTAGTCTATACCTTTAGTAATACGGATTTCTTACCAGATAATTTCCATGTACAGTGCAGTATTAGTCAGGGTTCTCTAGGGAAATAGATTGACAGGAGATATCTGTAAATAGTATGAGATTTTATAAAATTCTCTCATGCAACCATAGGGATACTCAAGTCCAAATTATGCAAGGCAGGCTGCAAACCAGTGGCTCCAATGAAGTTCCTTGGTAAGTCCCCAGGAGACACTGGCTATCTGAGGTAGACATGGGAATTCTCTGAATGCTGAAATCACTTCCCCTTTTAAGGCCTTCAACTGATTGGATGAGTCCTCACTCATTGCTGAATAAAATCTCCTTAGTTGATACAGATGTAATTAGCCATCTATGCAATCAATTCACTGATGATTAAATTCCATAATATGTCCTTGTATTACAATTAGCCTTTTGCCTACTTGACCAGACAACAGGAAACCATTATCTGGCTGAGTTGACACCTTAGCTTAACTGAAGCAGGCTAGATAGGGAATCAATAGATGGATCTGGAACCTGGCAGAAAAACTGCCACCATTGAACACGTGTTCTTCAGTGCCCCCAAGAGGGCTGCTGGAAGACCCTCACGAGAAATCCCATTCAGAACAAGATTTCCTCTGGAAGCTAGGAGAAGCCCCGGATATTCTCCAGGGACCTTATCATTTGGCCTTTCCAGGGGATTGATGGGTGGGGTAATCTGTCAAAACAGCTGGAATTCCTCCAGTGCCATTAACAAAGGGGCAGAGTAATGAATGATTTAAAAGATAAGTGAGAAAGTAAACCAGCTCTGTCCCAGTGCCTGTCCCTGTGCCTGTTTGTGCCCTATTCGAGCCTTCTTTGCCACTGCCTGGATCAATACACAAGTAAACCTGTATTTATAATCTATAATGGGGAATTGGAATCTGTAAATCAGCCCACTTTATTATTCTTCAGCCCCTTCCTATCTACCTGGGACCCATGATTTGTTATTTTCTCCCACTTCTCTTCCCTCCCTACCTTAATAAATTACTGGCCTAACCAACACAGCTTGCTCTTGAAATTCATTTCTTGCAGTTTAGCCAAAAATGTAGACAAAATCTGATAACATAACAATCACAGGTGCTTACCTATAGTTCCTGAAATAATGGCAATGCAGTTATTTCCTCCATCATTGTGGCACACTCATCACACTTGGTGAACAAATTTTGGAGCACTGCTGCACCACATAGATAATAGTTTGCCCTGTAGTTTACACTCTCTCCCAGTACATTAAGTGGGTTATGGCAGGATATATAAAGTCCAGCATCTGACCCTGCAATATCATTTAGAACAACTCAAAGTCCCAAAAATGCCCCACATCACATCTCTACTTCCCTCTCCCTGCCCTCAACAACTACTGTGGCCACTTTTTCCACCTCAATGCTACCATTTCTTCTATTACTAGTCACAATAGTTTTATAGTAGAATATCAGTAAGTCCAGTCGAATCCATATTTTATTCCTCCATTCTGTGGACCCTGGGATGGTGATGTCCACTCCACCTCTGGGTCAAGAGGGGACTTAGATTCCACATGATGATGGATGCAATTCCTTTGCTTGCAGTTGTTGGCACTCTTGATTACCTGGTGTGGTGGTTGACCATCTTCACCTCTCTGTTAGCTGACTTGGATAAATCCAATGAGCCGGAGAGTAGGAGTTGCAACTCTGCTGAGGCTCAGGGCCCAGCTGGCACATGAGCAGAGATTCAAGTCCCCTGAGTATGCACCATCCTTAGCGCCAACCACAGGTTCAGTAAAAGTGACAGAAGAGGCATATGTAGGAAGGTCACATCTGAGTACATCTCCATCACACTCAGGACCACAAATTCCAAAGTAGGGTCCTCTGACATGGCACAGGACTCCAAATCCATCTGTCATGTCCATATACCCTTTGGATCTCCATAGCCTTCAGGAGAACCAGAACCTAGTGTTGTATCTACTTTGTCTCACTCTGGGGTCCTGCTGAGGTGTGCATCAGCGTAACCCCTCTGATGACCTACCACCTCTTTTTGGAAGACTCTTAGCCATATAAACTCATTTGTCTTTGCCATTTCCCCCTTTCATTCAAGGTCAAAAAGCAGTTTTTAACACTTGATCGAACATGTAGCCTGAGATATTCTGCTGGTCCAAGTTGACCCTTTTATTCAAGGTCTCTTTCTAGTTGCATCACCAGTTAGTGATCAGTAGTAATCCTTCAGTGCCAGAGGAGATCATCCCCAGGAGTCATGTCCCATGCTGGGTATAAGGTAATACACTTACATGCTGAGTTTGGCTTAAAGACTGGCCACATGTGAGCAACATGGCGGCTCTCAGGAGGTAACTCTTAGGCACCCTGCATCTCTACACCTAGTTTATATTTCAGGCACATAGGCTCATAAGCATAGTCATCAGTATCAAGGGCTCATTATTGGACCATCCTTCCTTGTTGGTCTTTGCCATTGCAGTTGGGGCTTATTGTTTTTCCATGGGGAATGTTACAGAGTTCCCCTGGGTAGGAACTCAACACTCCCTCAGTTGATGTTTGTAACTGTAACTACTATAAAAATACCCAACATATATCAGAACATATTTATGTCCCCTATATACATGCCCTGGAGAACTCCCTCCCACTCATGTACCCCTAACAATAACACTCCACACCAGTGTTCCTCCCCTGCCATAGTTGTACCTCTCTGTGATCCAAAACTTCTTCAACAATGAAGCCTAATATATTGCCAAATTCAGTTAATAGGAAATTGAAATATAATGATGGGTTTAAGGTTTAGAAATAAAATACATAATTTAATCTGATAAGAAACTTATAACTTGCATATATAAAGAACTCCTACATCTTGAAAATAAAAAGATAAACAATCCATTTAAAAAATGGGAAAAAGACTTAAACAGACACTTCTCCGAAGAAGAAATACAAATGGCAAGAAAGCACATGAAAAAATGTTCCAAATCTCTAGCTATCAGGGAAATGCAAATCAAAACCACAATGAGATACCATCTTACACCCATAAGATTGGCAGCTATGAAAAAAACAGAAGAATACAAGTGCTGGAGAGGATGTGAAGGAAGGGGAACACTCATCCACTGCTGGTGGGAATGCAGAAGGATCCAACCATTCTGGAGAACAGTATGGCGGTTTCTCAAAAAACTAGCCATAGATTTGCCATATGACCCAGCAATACCACTGCTGGGAATATACCCAGCAGAACTGAAAACAAGAACACAAACCAATATATGTACACCAATGTTCATAGCAGCATTGTTCACTATTGCCAAAAGTTGGAACCAACCCAAATGCCCATCAACAGACGAGTGGATCAATAAAATGTGGTATATACACACAATGGAATACTACTCGGCTGTAAGAACAAACACACTACAAACACATGTGATAACATGGATGAATCTTGAGAACCTTATGTTGAGTGAAGCAACCCAGACATTGAAGGACAAATACTACATGACCTCAATGATATGAAATAAACAAGCTGCCCTAGATAGCAAGAGACTGAACGATAGGCTTGCAGGAAATCGGAGGGTGGAGGAAGGATATGAGCCGATGTCTGCAGGGGTGGAATTTAAGACGAGATGGTGGTAAGTATGAACACAAAGAAGAGATAAAAGGGGGGCAAGGGGTTGCCTTTGCTTGGGGCTTTGCGGGTTTGAGGGTGGCTGGGGAGGGACGGGTGGGTAACGTTGCCCGAAAGTGGGGGGAGGGAGGGGTAGCATACGAACCAGGAGAGGGTCAGGTGTTGGTGGAGAGTAAAATGCTGAGAAAATCATATCAAAATATAATAAAGAGGGTTACCTGTTTAGAATGCTCGGAGGGGAGGGTCTGATGCAGGACGGGCTCCTGGGGAATGTCTAAATGCTCATTCTGCCAGAGTGGGTGACACCATGGGGTAGAAACCCAAGTAGTGAGAGTGGGGGTGGACCCACATCCTGGGGAGGACTAATGCCATCCAATAGAGGGAACTGTATCCCTCGAGAGAAAGGGTGGCTCCCAGGGCATTGGGGCAGTTGAGCAAGTTAGGCCCTGAACACTATTCCATCTATCTCTGGAAGTGGCTCCTCAGGAAACGGAGGTTGGCTATCACTGAGGGCACCAAGGTGGAAGGGAAAATGGACGTTAAATGTGTGGAACCAAAGTAAATGGGGGGTAAGAGAGGAGTTTCTTGAGAGTACACAAGGATGGATATAAAACATGTAATATTACACCATAACATATAGGAGATGACAGACTGATAATGTAAACCATAATGTAAAACATAGGATAACTAAAAATGTAAAGAACTGTGTATCCTAAAGTATGCACCATAATGTAAACACAGATGTCACCTTGTTAGAAAGCTAATGTCTCAGACTCTGTACATCACTTTAAGTAAATATGATATGAATAGGGCGTAAGAGTATCACTGTGGAAGGGAAAAGGTTTTCTGGTGGATGTGTGGGAGTGCTGTATATTATATATATACATTGCTGTGGTCTAGGACTCCTGTGAAGAAAAGCTGAATAATTAGGGGGGTGGGGGGGGGGGGAAAAATAGGATGTGTAATTTTTTCAAGTCAACATTCTTTATCTAAGTTCTTTATCTAACTTTATCCAAGTTCTTTATTTATCCTTTAAACTCATCGCTATATGCCATTCCCTAGTAAGGGACCATGACATTATATTGGGCTTCAAATTTCGGGGAGTTCTGGATCACAGAGTGTTTCAACAATGGCAATGGAGGGATACTGGTATGGGATACCAATGACAGATGATATATGACTGACAGGGAGCTGTACAGAACATATGTCCAGGGTGCATGGTAATGTTTGGATATACTCATAGTGGCAACAATTAAAAACCACAGTAGGGGGGGTACTGGGTTCCTGGCCAGTGGTGCTCTGTCGTGGTCCCTAGGGGAGCAGCGACAGTCTCCCAGGTACAGTGGTGGGGACCGGGAGGGAGTGAGGGTTCAACAGTGAGCCCCTGATACTAATGACTATGCTTGTGAGCTGATAAACCCAAAATAATAACAAGGCCTAGAGCAACTTTGTGCCTGGGAATTTCCTTCTGTCAGCCTTCATGTTACTCAAATGTGGCCAGTCTCGAAGCCAAACTCAGCATGTAAATGCAATGCCTTCCCCCCAGCGTGGGACATGACACCCGGGGATGAGCCTCCCTGGCAACGAGGGACCACTATCAACTACCAAATGATGATGCAACTGGAAAATGACCTTATACGGAAGGTTCAATGCGGATCAGCAGAATATCCATCTCTACATAAAATACCATGACTTTAAAATGCTGTTTGACCTAAAGTAAGGGGGAAATGGAAAGGAGAAATGAGTTTATATGGCTACGAGTTTCTAAAAAAGAGTCTGGAGGCTGGCAGAAGGTTTGCCCTCATGCACAACTGAGCAGAGTCAGAGAGACAGATAAAGCAGATACAACCCCCAGATATTGGTTCCTTTGAGGGCTAAAGAGACCCATGGGAGTTATGGTCATGGCCGATGGGGTTAACTACCAGGGCAGATGGCCCCTCTTTGGAAATGGTGTTTATGTGTGATGAATCTGGACTCAGATGGGATCTCCCTTCATAAGACTTTCATGCTAATGTGCTGGAGGTGCAGTTAATGTTGGGGTTTAAGATATATTTAGGGGATTTGAATCTCTGGACTGACAATGTGATAGCCAGATCCTGAGCCTCAACAGACTCCAGCACCTACAATCTGATTTATTGGACTTACCACACTCAGCTAAGATGGAGGTGAAGAAGGACAACCACCACACCATGGAGCCTAGAGTGATTACAACTGAAAATGGGAGGATTGCATCCAGCATCCAGGTGGAATCTGAGCCTCCTCTTGACATAAAGGTGCAATGGACACAACCAATCCAGTGTCCACATAGAAGAGGTGGCATTGGATTGGGAAAAGTGGACATAATGGACAAAGGGTATGGGGAAAGGCAGGAAGAGATGAGAGGTGGAGGCGTCTTCGGGACATGGAGCTGCCCTGGATGGTGCTTCAGAGGTAATCACCGGACATTGTAAATCCTCACAGGGCCTACATGATGGAATAGAGGAGAGTATGGGCCATGATGTGAACCAATGTATATGAGGTGCAGAGGTGCCCAAAGATGTACTTACCAAATCCAATGGATGTGTCATGGATGATGGGAACGAGTGTTGTTGGGGGGGGAGAGGGGGGGTGGGGGGGGTGGGGTTGAATGGGACCTCACATATATATTTTTTAATGTAATATTATTACAAAGTCAATAAAAATAAAAAATTAAAAAAAATAAAATAAATAAAATACATAATTTAGAATACTAAAATAAAGTAAAAATAAATTGGTGTATTAATAAAATGAAAAATATTATAAAGCTTTGTTTCAAACATTTTGCCTTTCCTCACTGTAATAGGTGTTGCCCTGTATGTACACTGGCACGGCATTTTCTTTCATTTCTTCCTTTTTTTTCTAATTTTTAAATTTTGTCTTCAAAAAAGTTTTAGATCACAGTACTTCACATACACAATGTAGGGGGACTCCCACAGATCCAACATCAAACCCTTTTCCCCTTTCCCAGCAATGATCTTTTCACATGTTCACGTTATATTTTCTGCAGCTGATGTACAGATTTTGAAACAAAGCTATCAAACATGGTTCCATTTTGGCTTACATTATGGTTTATATTTTAGACTATACAAATTTCTAAATTTTTAGCTTTCTTATGTTTTACACTATGGTTTACATTTTAGCTTAAAGATTTATACACTTTTGGTGTAATTTAACATGCCCTTTACCCATCATTGCATGATCAGTGGGGCATGTCCATTGCCCCCCCAGTTACCCCTGTTTCCTTCTATTCATATCTCTCTCCCCTCCCCTCAGAGCCCACAGTGACAATCAATCTTCACTACTTGAGGGATGAGATTTACAAATACTGTAATGATGCTGAGGGCTTGATATACTAGACTGCCCTAACTAATTGCGAGCCACCAATTCTCTCGCTAGACATAATTCCCTTTCTTTGGGAATATCAGGCCTCCCAGGATGTTGGTACATCTTCACACTTCATTGTGTGGGTCTCTACCCAATGATATAACACACCATGAGAAAATTGAGCACTCCCCACACTCCCTAGAAGCCTGCCCCTGTGCCAGATGCACCCCCTTTAAGCACCTTAAACATGTAATCCTTCCTTATTATATTTTCTAAAGAGTTTTCTCAACGTTATAACTTCAAACACATTCCTGACATTCTCCCATATTCAACTGCTAAAATGTCAAAATACTATGTAGCCATTAAAAATGTTTTTTTAAGAATTGCTCATAAAATTTTAAATGTTCACTAAATATTATCAAAAGGAATTTGAACTGATATGTATAGTAAGTTCCCCAATATATAACTGTACATATTGAAAAAGCAAAACGGGAAGAAATTCTCAAAGTTTAAAGAATGGATATCCCTGGAAGGGTTCGTGGTTTTAATATCTTCTTAGTACTTTTAGAGTCTTATACATTTAATAAAAACTTTACTATTTTAAAGGATATGAATGCATAATATACTCATATATTTTATTGGTATCTACATATAATTATGAAATTATTTACATAGCAATATAAATATAGCTGTATATATAAGGCACACTTAAAATGGTTACATATTTATGTTTTCCCACCTAATTATATTACTTCTCTATATCTGTCATGAGGATCTTTTCCTCAGGGCTATGACATCTTTCAGGTCTCCCTCTTGGCATGTGCCATGACAACCCTCACAGAATCTCTTTTCAGTGCTGGTCAAGATGGGTCCTTCCCAATATGAGCACCATTAGCAGCTCTTCAGAGGGCAAATTCATGAGGAATCCACAGAAACAGAACCAATAGGATATATGTGCGTGTGTGTTTATACATGGTATGTGTGTGTTTGTGTTGTGTGTATAGACAGACAGACAGATTTTAATGAACACAAGAGACTGTGTGAGCTGCCAAGTATGAGAAATATAAGGCAGGCCACAGGCTGGAAACTTACACAGCATTTTATGCTGCAGAATTAAGGCAGCCTTCTATTTCTATGAAAGACCTCAGGTTTTGTATGTAAGGCCTTCATCCTGATTGGATGAGGCCCACTCACACCTATAGAGAATAATCTCCTTTACTTAAAGTCGGCTGAATGTAGGTGCTAACCATATCTACCAAATACATCCTCCATAGTGACATCTAGATTATTGTTTGCAGCCTAACCAAGTTGCCACAGAAGATTAACCTTCACAGATGGGTTCTCAGGGTTGGCCTCCACCTCCCAGTCATTCCCTCTCAACTCTCAACTACTGAATGAAAATTTGGATTATGTTCATACTTTACAACCTATGAAAATCAAGTCATGGAGTATTTTTTTTACTGTTCATAGTTTACCTGTGTGTTTATATGACTCAGGCATGAAGAAATCATTGAGGGCCAGGAAATGTGCTGATTGTATCACATATCTTCTATAATCATTGACAACACATTTGTAATGTCATTTTCATTTTTTCCACTTTAATATGAATAATAATTTGAGGTCTAAAGACTTAAAAGAGCTGCTTACAACCAAATACCATTCTTCTTCAACTATACAGGGCCAACCAAAGATATAGTGTTGATTTACTCCATACATAAACAGGGCAATTGAGGGTGACCATGGGATGAACTCATACCTCTTCTTCTCTTCCAGCCTGAAGGGTTGGTGTGGCAGCTCCACCTGCACACTGCCTTTTGCATGTGGTTCAGATGCTCCTGGGGCATTAGATAAGTACACAGCAGGGTAAATCTCTTTCAAGATCCTTTTCTATGGGATCCAGCCTGTCAAGAATGACGGCCAACCTTTATTCAGTGCTACTGACTCTTTCTCAGGCACTGTTCTAAATCCTTTACATTTAATACATCTCATGCTCATGACAGTCCTTTGACATTGGTACTATCATGACTCACCTTCTGTAGGTGAGGAAACAGAGACACAGTGCCACTATTTACTTCATCCAAGGTCACAGTTACTAAATAGTTGGAGGAGGGGAGTATAAACTGAGATTTTAGCTTCAGTGTGTTGCTGGTGGTGGGTTTCCAGGTTCTTGCCCACATCACAGAAAAGAATTTAAGGAAGCACCATGCTTTAAGGAAGTAAGTAAGGAGTTTATCATAAAGCAAAAGAAAGAGGAAGCACACACCTGAGACAGGTGGGGGCGTGCTCAAGGGGTGGAGCTGCGGCCTTATTCAAGGCTGGCCTTCCCAGCCCCCTTCCTTCCTCCAAGTAAATGAAGACTTGTGAGTTACAACATTCTCATTGGTTTTGACTATGCAAAAGGAGGATTGGAAACATAACATTTCCTTGGTTTTGAGTGTCTGCCAGCCTGCATGGGGGTCAGGGGAGAGGGTAGGAATGGGCTTCTCTTTATCTACTGTCTTCAGGTATTCGGCCAGGGGTGGTTAACTTCTCCCTTGTTGGCGGAACTTTCCTCTGGCAGACACAGGCAAAGATGGGCAACTGTGAGCAGGAGTTTTACACAGAACAGCCTGTTTCATCCTTGCCCCCCTAGTGCTTTCCTATAGCATCCTTTTTCCCCTCAAGTCCCTGTTCTAATCTGCCTCAAGTGTCTGTCCTTCTAACCAATGTACAATTATGCCCCTGAAAATAGAAGGTAAAAATGGTATGTCGTCCCTAGAGCTGAAGTGAATAAAAAGCCTATTCAGGAAGTAATTCATGAAACAGTAGATTTCCACTCTATTCTGAGTCTGAATTTAAGTGTTGCCTTTCTAGAATAAGTATGACCATCATTGCTGATCTGAGTTTCAAATTAAATTTTGAATAAATGTCTATGTTATTGTCTTTCTTTCTTTTTAAGTAATGGGAAATAAATGAACAAGGAAATCCTTTCCACCAGAGAATTTTCTAGTTAGGCATCTGCCACAACATCCCGGTGCACAGCCATGCCTAGCCATTTTTGTACTGTCTATAACTGCTTTTGAGCTACCACAGCAGATATACATGGATTAGCATGGTATGCTGTCCATTCTGATCAGCTTTCTCTACTTGATGGAGACTAGTTTTATCATCAGATATTGCTTATCAGTGACTCTGTAGGGTAGGTTCTGTTTTCTGGGTAGAAGAAAACCTTGAAGGTCAATTGATTTTGTCTTCTGGAAAAGTCCATTTCGGAAAAGTTTTCTCCCAAAGGCACCTTCTCCCAGCAACCCCCGATGCAGAAGGCCATTTTAATTTATCTAACGGTAAAATGACATCTCTGAAAGGATATGTACTAAAGGAGGGCAATAGTGATTGGTGGGTGGTATGACTTGTTTTTTTGAATTCTTTGCTTATCTGTATTTTCTAATTTTCTAAAAATACATGTACTACTTCTGTAGCAAAAATATATATATATTATATTTTTATAATGATACGACGGAATCGTTCAGCAAAAATAAAAGGTGGGGAAGCAGATGTGGCTCAAGTAGTTGACCTACAGCATGGGAGGTCCTGGGTTCAGTTCCTGGTGCCTCCTAAAGAAGATCAAGGCAACAAGCTGATGCAATAGGCTGGCACAGCAAGCTGACTCAACAAGCTGATGCAACAAGATGGCACAATGAGGAAACACAATGAAGAAACACATTGAGAGACATAATGAGCAGCTCAAGTGATTGGGTACCTTCCTCCCACATGGGAGGTCCAGGTTTGGTTCTCAGTACCTCCTAAAAAAAAAAAAGGAAGAAGAAGATGAGCAGACACAGAAAGCACACAACCAACAGACACAGAGAGCAGACAGTGAGTGCAAACAATGTGGGGAGGGGGGAAATAAATACATAAAATAAAATAATAAAATAATAAAATAAATAAAGGTGCCCTTGGTTTAATTTGTCCAGTCAATGGGGGTGCATGGTCTGCTAATCGAGACAATATAAAAATTTAAGTATTTTGCTTTGGGTCAGACAGCAATCTCTGGGATTCAAAGAAATGTACAAAAATCTCATTCTAGTTCTTCAGCTCTTTCACAGCCATATATAGCATAGATGAGAAGTTTAAGTGACCTGCCACACCACTTCCGGGATCTCAAAGTAACAGAGATGTCAAGTTAGCCTGCAGATGAAGCCCTGGCAGCTCTGAGCCCACATCAGCCCCCACGTGGATTTGCCACAAGGGGCTCACTGCCCCAAACTCAGCTTATCTGCAGCACTTCCAGTGCTTTTCTAAGCAAATCTAGGGACTATGTGCAGACATTGGCCAAAACCTCAGGTAACAAATATAAATTAACCCCTTAATTATTTACTTTGTTATACCACAGCAACTAGTTTTCCTCAGGGCACTTTTCACTCTGAAGTGTGCATTGAGACTCAAGTTTCCATTTCAGAAAGGATCTCAATTCATAAACAGTTAGAGCAGGAAAGATTTTAGAGTCATTGGGGCAGGGTGGTCTATGATAGCCCATTAAACAATAAAGTATTTCTCCTATAAAGCTGCAGGTCAGAATAAAGAGTATTAGTAGTTCCTATCAAGTCACAAAATGTTGGTTCTTCCTCAGTTGCCCCATCGCATGTACTTCTACAAGACTAAGCAGGAATAGTAAAGCACTGAAAATAGTACTGCAAAGACCATCTCTGCCCTAAGAAGTGAATTTTCAGCCGTTACAATTCACAAGACGGGACCCTCCTCAAGTAGCTCTGAGACCTGGACAGAAGATAGTAGAATGAAAAAAAGAATCCTGTTTTGTCAAGCAATTCAGGTGACCAAAGGGAATTTCTTCGCATACATAAATGTAAGAATTTGCAGTGTTCAGAGGTTACATAATTTGAGGTTGGTGGTAGCAAAATTTTCCTGACTCATTGTCCATGACACACTTTGAGATCCATTAAAAAAGAACTATAACTGTAAGAAACTGTACAAGAAATTCAGGTGCATCGTAGACAGATGAGAAAACAGACTATTAAAAAGAAAAGCTAACGTAGCCCAAATAGCAAAACCCAGACATAAGCACTGTTAACATTTCCTTGTTTATCCTTTCATTCTCTTCTTCGTGTTTATGTACATAGTTAATAGAGTGTAAAATATGTGATCACAGTAAGCTTAATCTGCTTTTTTTCTTTAATTACTGTGATGATCTAACTGGCAATTTCATTAAGGTTTAAGGGAAACAGTTGATTTTACTGTTATTTTAAATGTTCCAGAGCACATAAAAGGGCTAAAAATTCTCCAGTGTATTTCATAGGGTAGGATAAACTAAAACCTAATGGTTAAAACTAAAGAAAGGAAACAGGTATATCAATTCAAAATGAGAACCAATTGAATTAATTGATCATATTTAACAATGATATGTTGAATGAATAGTATACCAAGATGAAGTAGATTTTAATCACTTATCTATAAAAAGAGGAGTAACTACTTCATTGGATTGATGAAGAATAAGTGAATTCATATACATGAGGCACCCTGAACAACACCAGCACATAATATACTCTCAATAAAAGTTAATCTCATTATCACACATTTTAATGATCTCATTCTGGTAAAAATAAAGCTAATAACTTTCCCCAAAAGACTGAAATTCCTGTGAGGGTGACATCTGTCCTTTTCACAATTAAACCTCAAACACTTGGCACAAGAAGGCACACAATATGTACTTGTTGAAGGAATGAATGAATGAATGTTAAAACATAGCATTCATTGTGTGAGCACACAAGCTCCCACAAACGGGTTTCATAATCAAATAAATTTGAAAAAGGACAATATAACTTCCTCTTAGAGCATCAAAATACATATTAGCATATTAAGGCCGTGAGAGAGAAATCCCATAGTAAAGGCAATCATGCAAATTCTCAAACTGATTTGACTTCAGAACTCTTTTTGCCATGAAACACCCATGAACCTCTGCTCTCTCAGGGTTCCGTAGATCGTGCTGTGGGAAATGCTGCCCTAAAGGCATTTTGATTAAGTCAAACAAGAATGCCTCACCACCACCGTTGTTCTAATTCTTCAAGTGCTAGTCAATCCATTCAGAGGAGGATACCAAAAGAGAGTTTTAAACTATAGAAAGGTGCTAGTCAATCCATTCAGAGGAGGATACCAAAAGAGAGTTTTAAACTATAGAAAGGAAGAAATCAAAATAGCCACTACTGAACCCAAGAAAATAAACTTAAAGATTAAATCTAAAGACACAGTGTTTTGCTATGGTCAAATATAAAGGCAAAGTTTTTAAAAATCAGATCTACATGAAGAAAATCATAAAACTATACTCATGGACCTAAAAGGTTAACAAATTAAAATACCTTCTATTTTAGACTCTACGGGTACAGAGGCTTTGTCTGTTCTGCTCATTGCTTCTGGAATGCTCTGGGTTTCTTGGTTCTTGGCTATGTTGTATAAAGGAATTTAAGTACATGGCATGGAGCAGCAAGATAGTAAAGAGTTGATTAAGAAACAAAAAAAGAGACAGTACACACCCAAGACATGGGCGCCGGTGTGCTACAGGGTGAGAGGCCCGCTGGGGGCCAGGGGTGGGCCTTTTTAAGGCCTTTCCTCCTCCCTGCTCCCCATATTAAGGAGGGACCCCAGCTATTTGGTGTCCTGATTGGTTGCCCTTCTACCTTCACCTGTCAGCTTTCAGGGAACCAAAAGGGAGGCCCTTCTGTTGGGAGTTAACCGGGGCTTCTTTTGATCCTGGAAGTTTCAAATGGGACTTCAGTACCATGGCCTTGGTGGGCTTTTCAGCGGCAAAGTTTATGGTTTTGTCTTCAAATAGCTGTCTTCCCTCAGGGGGTTTTGGGGCAGGGTCCCATGGCCATGTTTTTCAGCTGTGACAGTTACAGCTTTCTTCTGACTGTCTTCCCTGGTTTCCTATATTAACCTGCCTCACTAAGGTAGAGTCCCACAAAAAATAGCTGTTCCATACATTTTTTTTTTAAAGATTTATTTATTTATTTAATTCCCCCCCCCCCCCCCCGTTTGTCTGTTCTCTGTGTCTATTTGCTGCGTCTTGT
Source organism: Dasypus novemcinctus (assembly GCF_030445035.2). Taxonomy (NCBI): domain Eukaryota; kingdom Metazoa; phylum Chordata; class Mammalia; order Cingulata; family Dasypodidae; genus Dasypus; species Dasypus novemcinctus. Next base: position 20,765,696 of record NC_080677.1, read on the forward strand.
TTCTTTGTCCGCTTCTGTTGTCGTCAGCAGCACGGGAAGTGTGGGCGGCGCCATTCCTCGGCAGGCTGCACTTGCTTTCGCGCTGGGCAGCTCTCCATACGGGGCACACTCCTTGCGCATGGGGCTCCCCTACGCGGGGGACACCCCTGCGTGGCGCAGCACTCCTTGCGCGCGCATCAGCACTGCGCATGGGCCAGCTCCACACGGGTCAAGGAGGCCCGGGGTTTGAACCGCGGACCTCCCATGTGGTAGACGGACGCCCTAACCACTGGGCCAAGTCCGTTTCCCTCCATACATATTTTTGAATAAATAAATAAACAAACAAAGGTATGTGATCTGTGATGTATCAATATATAGTCTATCATAAATTAAGCCATAATTTAAACAAACTGATTTTTTGCAACATAAAAAATGATGCTAAAAGAATAAACATGAAAGAATAGTAAGCATCTATTTTGACTCTTATTCATTTATAAAAACTGTTTTTTTAGTGTCTAGAAATGCCTCCATGGTTTTAGGTGCTGCAGAAAAAATACCAAAAATGACAATTAAAAATCTTACTTTTCCATGGATGAGACACCTATTAAAGATGAAATATTAGGTTGTGGGAATTGCTAAGAAAAAAAAAAAAGCATCCATTTTGGTGGTATAAAGAGTGACAGAGTGTGACATTTTAGATGGGTAGCTCAGGGGTGGTCTCTGTGGAGGTGACACTGAACAGAGCGCAGAATAAATTGAGGAAGCAAGTCATTTAATTATCCACATAGCATTTCAGAGAAAGGGAGTAGTGTGCAAAGTCACTGAGCCAGGAAAACATTTGAGGAACACAAGGAAAATGAAGGAGAGAGAACTTATCAGATGTAAAACGTGCCGAAATCAAACATTTGTCCTGCCCCCGAGAGTCTTATGATGCCCATAAAGGAAACTCTACCCACCAAGGTATCAATCACCTACCCCCTTCTCCCACATTCACCCTATCACCCGCACTGCCGTTTCTCTCTGCACACTAGAACTTGAAGCTGTCCTTTGTTCTTAATAATTCTCTACCACCAGCAAGCCATAAGAACTCTTGCCAACCCTCATGTAGTTTTGGCCCCTTCACCATTTTCTCCCTCAGGGTCAAAGTGATCCTTTTTCATAATCTAAATCATATCTTATCCCTGACCGTGCCCTGTAGGAAGTGCCACCTGTTTCTCTCACTTCACCTAATACCTCTCTCCCCATCCTCACCAGCCATGTGTCAATTTCTTAAATCTGCCACATCAAGGTCTCGTACATTATTTTCTCTATGTTTCAAATGCTCGTCTTAAAAGTCACTTCCTCTGAGACCATTGCTGTGGTCCCTAAGCTAAGTTAGTTCCCCTGTTAGTTCTCACATGGCCCCCTTTGCTTTCTTGTCTAAGCACATCTCAAACATAAATATATATCAATTAGTGAGATTGCTTGTTTCTTAATCTATCTCCCCACTGGCCCTTACGCTTCAAGAATGTAAGATGACATCTATGCTACTCACCATTGTATAAACTGCACTGAACACAATGACTAGCATGTAACAGGGGTTCAGAAATAAGTGACGAATTACGTAATTAATTTCTAGTTCTGCTTTTGTATTTTGTGCAACTGTCCATGTAAAATGAATAAAATAAGTGGAAGCCTAGTGATCTGGTGGCCAGGTAGTCTTCTAAGAGTTAGAACATTGTTAGGAAGTAAATACAGAGTAAAAAAAAAAAGTTTATACCATGGTAAGTATGAAAATGGACTAATATTATGATATATGTGTATAATATTAAAGAGATAAGGGAAGGGAATACAACAAACTGTTAATGGTGGTTGTTTTGGGTTCATGGGACAAAAAGTGATTGTTTTCGGTTTGCTTTTTTATGATCCGTGTTGAATAGTCATTTATTTTATAAAAGGATATAAAAATGGTTTTCTTACAATGATTTTTTGTTTTTAAGGCACTCCAAGGAGAAGGCATCGTAATAGTTTCCATTTCATGGTGACATTTGAAAATAAAAGAATTGGAAAAATTTCCTTTGGCAGGGTTATCTAAATTATGAAGTAACCTCTCCACTCAGCCTGTGTCTGTAACCGCCTGATAAAATATAGTGATGAGCAATTAAGTAACTGATAAGGCACATCAAAAGTAGACTTGACAGGAATGGATATAGTTGAGCACCCACCTCCCATATGAGAGGTCCTGGGTTCAGTTCCTGATGAGTTCTGAAAAAAAAAAGGAAAATCCAACTCAGGGGAGCCGATGTGGAACAATGGTTGTGTGCTAGCTTCCCGCATACGAGGTTCCAGGTCCAATCCCTGGCCCTCAGTACCTCAACAACAACAAATAGCAGACTTGAGAATTTTTTCTTTCTTTCTCCTCATCCCTACCCATGAAGGACTTTTGTCCTTTAATGTGAAAACTGCTTCGTTACACTAACATCCTCAGACGGTAAAAATCCCGTAGTAATGAAGGGAAATCTGCAGGCTAAGTGAGCTAGAAGGCCTATTCCGGATGTTCTGGTGAAATACCGCACACGGATCCCTTTTCCTGCACCCTACAAATCTGAGCCCTGGGCTCGGAGCACCACTTCCTCTCACCGTCCGCGACCCTCAGATTTGCCGAGCTCACTCCCTCATTCAAGCACGCCTCGGTGACTAGCGCAGGCAGAATGCTGCTCCCGCTACAGGTCGTCGCGGTGGCTTCTCTCTGGGCGTGTGAGTTGGCTTTATCCAAGAGGTCCCTTGTGCATTTGAAGCGAGGCCAGAGGGGGCAGGACCGTGAACCCACCCCGCCATCGGGGGGGAGAGGCTGCACGGTCGTTCAAACGAAGCCGGCAAATTCCACCGTTACCCGCAGTTCTTCGCGGAGAAAACAGCAACTTCAAACTCCCAGCTCGTTTACGAACAGAGAACAGATACATACTTTTAAACGAGCCTCAAAATTTCACTAACGTTGGCTTTTGTTTTTCTTCCAGATTCAAGTGGCAACAGTCTCATAACGCAGCTCGCGGCATCCATCACCAAGAGAAAAGGAAATACGGCCTTTTTTGAATGCCAAGTGGAAACAAGTGTTTTAAAGAAAAACAGGTTTATACACTGGTACCAGCAGAAGCCAGGCCGGCCTCTGGAACGAATTCTGTATATTTCCTCAAATGAAAATATTTTCTATGAAAAAGGCATCAGCGAGGAAAGATTCGAGGCCAGGAAGCGGCAGGACGGCTCGGCGGCGAGCCTCAGAGTGCACCGCGTGGCGGAGGCGGACGCGGGCACGTACTACTGCGCCTGCTGGGATGCACGGCGGCCGGGCGCGCCTCCGCGACTGCGCAAAAACCCCTCGCGCCCAGCGCGGCGGGCCACGCGTAACGCGCGGACGTGCCACCCTGCTTTCTCCCTCCCCAGCAGACCAGATAGTCCATGGAATGTATTTCTGCTGGACGCATGTTCTTCCCAAGGTCTGAGCAGGAAGCCTGGGACTCGTGGTTTTTGGGGGCCCCTTCGTCCTCTTTTCTCAGCCTTCTGGGGCCCAGGCTGGGTCTTGTGCTGTGCCCGTATTATCTCTGCTTCACCATCTGTTGACGTCCCCTGAGAAGTCACAGTGATCCAGTGTTCAGAAAGGTTCATTGATTCTGAAGGGATGGATAGGTGGATGGGTGGATGGGCGGATAGATGGATGAATTATGGAAGAGCCAAAGCTTTTTGAGTGACACACACCTGGTTTGAAATTCCTGCTCATCCACTTGCATACAATGAAATCTAGGACATTTACTAAATTGTTTTCATTCTATTTTCCCAATTTTAAGTGGAGATAACATTAACAACCTCACAGTTTCTGAGGACTGAGTGATATGATTTAGTTATAACAGGAAAAAATGCTGTAATTTTTTTAAACACTACTCCAAGAACTATCATATATGTCATTTTACTCATCTCAGCTAAAACAATCGTATTAGAAACTTCCTTGAAAAACCACGTCTTACGTTTTTCTCCAAATAACTGCAAAAGGTAGCTTTTAATTCTGAAAATCTAAGATTGTGAATTTAAAATGAGGGAAGCATAATGAATCAAAGACATTTTCCCAGAATTTTGTTTCATTCAAAACAGAGTATAACAAGAACACAGTCTCTACAGAAATAAGTGTAATCATTGTTAATTTTTACCAAACTTTGGGCAAATTATTGATGCATAAAATGTGCCTATTTTGCATAAAGTTCTATATTATTATCTCTTTTGTTATTGTTTACATAATGGTACTTTTCTTCTAATTCATATGATAACCATGCATAGCTACTCACAATTCTTAGAAAATATACTGAAACCTGCACACCTCAGGGAATGAGAAAGTAGGCAAGGGAAGGTGTTTGGGGTTGGTCCCAAGGAGAAATTCATGTTGGATCACTTTAATATAAGTTTTTTTATAAGTCTCCCAAGATCAGATAGTTCCTTTTATAGAAACATGGTAAAAGTAACACTACAAGCTCTTACCATGAGGGCTTTCAAGATTCTGAAGCAAATTTTTCCTTCCCACAGTCCCTGCTTCTGTAGAGCAGGACCTGCCACTATTTTTAGTCCTAATTCATGCTCCCTCTTAGTCTCCATTCTGATTACTCACTGGCCATGCCAAACCCAAGATTTTTCTTGTGTCTTGGCTTGGGTTTGTAGGTTGACTTTTCTCCTTTCTTGCCTTTACCTCATATTGGTCTCCAGAGTCAAATTTTTCTAATTCACTCTGATATTTCTCCCTTGTTTTTCAGATAGAGACACTAAGATGAGAATATCTCAGAATCAACTCTCACATACACAAACCTGACAGAAGAGAACACATACCTTGTAAACCATCTGGAGTTCCCGGTGAGAATGCCATTTTGTACCAAATAAAAGAATAGGAGCTCCTGACGAATCCCTTATGGCTCAACAAAGAATTACAAGCCAGAGAAGACCAATTCCTGTTTGGAGACAGATGAGAAAGATAACGGTGTCTTTCACCTGATAGTAAATAATGTTACCCAGACTATACTGCTGTGTTTGCGGGGATCTCACTATGTCTCAGAGTCAGAAGAGACCAGTAAGAAAACCTACAATACTAGCCCTTAGCTCCTTTCATACCCGTCCAACCACAACAGGCTTTTTAATGCTCTTAATTATAGGTTCTTAGGCTGTTGGAAGGGAATGGGGCCTTAGGACATATTCAGCCCAGTGGCAGTACCTCAGGTGAGGAAGCTAGGGCCCAAATCACTTAACCACAGAGCTGGGCTACACTTCTGCATATCAAATTCGTTTCTTGTGGTCAGAACTGAACTTCTTTTAGCAACATGTTTTTCTTTCAAAAGGGAGATGACAATGAGGCCTTGTCTTCATAAGTGATGCCCACAGGACTCAGATTTTATAATTAGGCCAAGCATGCTACCATCCCACTATTGGAAAAGGGTTAAAGATTGGTAAGGACAGCTGTCACCTCCATCTACATCAGTGATGCTTTCCCGTGGCCATTTTATATATATATATAGTTAAATTTGGTTTATTCTGTTCCTGAAAAGAAAAAAATAGCAAAAGGTCTAAATATATTTTGGAAATCAAAAAGCCGTGGATCTGTATTATAACACAGAGAACACTGTGGTAGAGGTTGAACTGTGATTAACAGTACAAATATAAGAAATTCTTTCATGGACTATAACAAATATGATATTAATACATGGTGTTAATAATAGGGTGGTTTATGGAAAAAAATACAACAAATGTTAACTTAGAGACAATAGGTAGCAGTAATATTTTGATAGTGTTTTATTTTCATAGCCATTTCATCTTTTTTTTGTCTTTATTTTTTTAATATTACATTCAAAAATTATGAGGTCCACATATACCCCCCACCCCACTCACCCCACTCCTCCCCCCATAACAACAACCTCCTCCATCATCATGAGACAGTCATTGCATTTTTTTCTGTTGCCTTCTGTCTGCTCTGAAATCCCCAACAATTGGAATAATTTCTCTGGCATAAACCTCCAACATATGGACATGTGGAAAGTGGGGATTGGCCTCTGTATGAATATATATGTAAACTCTTTGCCAATTCTAGACGAACCCGAGGAACCAAAGCCCAAATTTCCTCTTCGCTCCTGAACCTGGATTCTAACTGGACTGTCATGAACTTAATTCAGTTCAGGAGCCCTGACCTGCTGTGCCTTCATAGAGTGACCCAGGCCTTTTTCCTCTCTAAAACCTTACCACCCATACCTTGAAAATACCAAGAACAATGGAAACAGCAAAGACAGCGGTACCAATACATTATAGCTAAATATCTCTCTTCTTGGATGTCTGATAATAAGTAGGCAAAATTATTGATTCTAATCTTGCTCTCTCACCAAATCCCCATAGCCTATATTTTCTCCCCCCAATTTTTTTTCTCAGTAATTGATATCATCCACCAATAAGTGGCTTAAGCCAAAATCTCACTTACAACATATAAAACAAGGGTAAGTCCTGTTACCTCCACCCACCAAATATACTCAGAATGCCCTCACCTTTCTATTTCTATTGCTCTAATCCTAGCCCACTTGGGTTACTTCAAGGACTTCTTATCTGGTCTCCTTAATTCCATTGTTGCTCCAAGGGCCATTCTCCACATAGCAGTCAAATTATATTTGAATCATATACGTATTTATTCATATTAAATAAATATTTTTAATATATGTATAGAAATTTAGGATTATAAAATCCTCAAACTCTGCAGTGATTTTCCATCCACTTAAAATGCATTCCAGTGTCCTTTCCATGGCCTCAAGTGCCCCCTGTGTCTGCCCCCTGGGAGCTGGCCCCTGTCTTTCTGCCTTGCTAACCTCATCTCATTCTCCTCTTGTCCTTGCTCTTTTGTTCTTCAGCCTCAAGGCCTTTTATTATGTTCTACAAACAGGACACATTTGTTCTACCTGAGAATAGTTCTACCTTAGAATAGAATAGAGTCTATATTTTACTTTCCAGGGGCCCAGACAGTTATTTTCCTTCCATTAGTCACTCTTTACGTAGTAGGGCCAACAGGGAGGGGATATGTGAAAGGAGTAGGTGGACAAGGAAGTAAGACTGTACAAATTCCTGGGTCCCAGGGGCTGGAAGGGTGCCCCAGGGCCCAATACAAACCTTTGCTGATAGGCTTGAATATGTTTTTTCGCTTTGCTAAAACACACTCTTGGTAGTAGTTTTGCAGACTAGGAATAGCTACTGAATTATCAAAGACTTCCAAATACTGCTGTAAAGAGGTAGATTTCAAATATTTTTGCTTGATAAATGTTTTTCAAAATGTGTACTATCTTTCACATTTTAGGATACATCAAATTTATCAATTTTAGTTTAAATAAATACAATGAATGCAATTCTTTCTGTAAAGTAAATACTGATATTTTAAAATAGAAGCGTCCCATCGTTCTTTTAAACATAACCAATTGAATATAATTCTGTAGTGGTTTGATATTTATCATCTATTAAAGCATAAATGAGCTCTTCCTCAACAGTAAGAAATTTTTATATTGTTCCTTTTGGTCATGAACTTGTTTTTTCATTCCATTTTTCACCATCAACTTTTATTCTAATGTAATATGTTTTTATATTTTAATTGCCATATATATTATTCTTCCTTGTCTAAGTATACTAGATAGAACTTCTGCATAATTCTAAATAGTAGGAATGATAGTAAACCTCTTGGCCTTATTATGTTAACAGCCCTAGTAAGGCTTATGGAGCTGGACTCAGATGTGGTCTTTGTTCATGAGCCTCTCCTGTTACTTTTACTGGAACTATAGTTAGTGCTGGGGTTTAATGTGTACCCAGGGGACCTGAATCTCTGGACAGCCAGGCCCTGAGCCTCAACAGACTTGCAACTCCTACACTCTGGTTTATTGAACTTACCCCACTCAGCTAACATGGAGGTGAAGAAGGTCAACCACCACACCAGGGAGCCAAGAGTGCCTACAACTGAAAGCAGGAGAATTGCATCCAGCATCCATGTGGAATCTAAGCCCACTCTTGATGTAGATGTGGAGTAGACACAACCATTCCAAGGTCCACAGGATGGAGGAATAGAGGATGGATTTGAGTGGACTTACTGATATTCTATTCATGAACTATTGTGATTAGTAATCAAAGAATATGTGGCATTGGTATGAAGAAAGTGGCCATGGTGGCTGCTGGGGGTAGGGAGTGGGAGGAAGAGATGTGATGTGGGGGCATTTTCGGGGGTTGGAGTTGTCCTGGGTGGTGCTGCAGGGACAGTTACCAGACATTGTATGTCCTCCCATGGCCCACTGGGTGGACTGTGGGAGAGTGTAGGCTATGCTGTGGACCATTGACCATGAATTGCAGTGGTGCTCAGAGATGTATTAACCAAATGCAATGAATGTCGCATGATGATGGAGGAGATTGTTGTTATGGGGGGAGAAATGGGATGAGGGGGGTGGGGGGTATATGGGGACCTCATATTTTTTTAATGTAATATTAAAAAAATAAAGACAAAAAAATTCACCCATTTTAAGTATACACGTCAATGATTTTTAGTAAATTTATGCAACATTGCACACCTTGCCACAATCCATTTTAGAATATTTCCATCACTCATCAAAGTTCCTCATGCTGGTTTGCAGTTAGTCCCTACTTTCCTGTCCTAGGCAACAATTAACCTAATTTCTTTCAGTGTATTGCCTTTTCTGGACATTTCATGTACATTGATGAATGGGTATAAATGGAATAAAACAATATGTAATCCTTTGTATCTGCCTTGTATTTATAATATTTTTGAGATCCCTCCATGTTGTAGCCTTTTTCAATTGTTTGTTATTTTTAATTGCTGAATAATACTCCGTTGTATAGACAAACCACATTCTGTTTATCCATTCACTAGTAGAAGGATTTTGGATTGTTTCCAGTTATGAGTAATTATAATAATGCTGCTATGAACATTTGTGTACAAGTCTTGTATGGTCATATATGTTCCATTTTTCTTGGTGAGTTAGTCAGAATTCTGAGAGGGTGCTCAGGACTCCCACCCCAATATCCACACTGTTGTTTGATACCCTCCCTTTGGGTATTCATGGGAACTATAACTTGAATATGGCAGAGGTGATGGAATGTCACTCCTGTGATTATATTACATTATATGGCCAAGGTGAAGGAACTTCTGGACATGTAATTAAGTTCCCTAACCAGTTGATTTTAAGCGCATTACCCTAGGTGGACTTCTAAATTTGTGGCAACTTCTCCTGCAAATATAGATAACTAACACATTTGGGTAGAAAAATAGGTGTGACTTTACATGAGTATACATGTAAGAGCCAATAAATGATGTTTACATATATGGGTAAATGAAAATGGAAGGGTTTTTACTATATAAATGTCATGGAATTCTTTGCCTTTGTTAGATACCAAAAATTAATATGAATATTTATCAACTAAATATTTTTAAATTACCTCTGGTTTCACAAATTGATTAAATATTCCTTTATTTTTGTTGAAAACAAAGCATTGGAATCCAACTGACATGTTGGAGGTCATAACCTAGTCATTAGAGTATGCTCTCAATACCATGCCAAAATTTTGAATTGTCCTATTGTTTGGTGGCCTAAAAGTGTTTTACACTCCTGAGCACTGTGTTAAGATTCAGCTGCGTGAAAAATGGGAGAAGGTCAACTGTAAAAGGGAAGGTGAGAAAAGAGAGCCCAGAAAATAAATCCAAGATTAAGATCTAAATTTAATGCCCTTAAAATGTACCTATTGGAAAGTTTTTGGATATTCCCAGAGATACTTGTCCTACTTTTCAAGATCGCTGATTTGGAGGACCTTCAAGGAGCTGGTCAGAGAAAGTCTGAGCCTGGATAAGTAATATTATTCAATGGACAGGCAGGAATATTGTGAGGCTGTTTGTGGTAGGAACAATTGTTCCAGATAATCAAGATTATGAGGCTCTACAGAGCTGGGGAGAATCTGTACAGTTCCAGCTCAACAACATTTTTGATTTATAAAGAGAGGAGCTATTGGGTCAACTAAATAAGATCTGATAAAAATGATACATTCTGTTTTCAAGGGTCTTGATTTCAAGAGAGACTATACCTAAGGAAAATTTGTTTTGTATAAATTCAGATCTACATTAACAGGTAAGAAGGAGGTTTTGAGTAGGAGAGTGAAAAGATTGGGAGTACTGATCTAGTTCAATCTAATTTCTTTGTACATATGATTTTATGGGAGCACATGACATTTAGACAAACATATCATGTCAGGTATTTTTAAAATAAAAAATGAGGTGTGAATATAAATAATGAATATTCATGATTCATAGCCATCTTCAAAAGCACTTCCAAGCTTGTATCTAAAGGTCATATCACTGTACCAAATTATAATCTATTATCTATCTATCCATCTATTGATTTATCAGTCCAATTTCCGTAGGTTGTATACATCTTGCTCCTTGACCACTGAATACTGCCATGTACATTTCCTTATGTCACCACCTTACAGGCAGTTATCAAGTTCAAGAAATTATGCTGGGGCTCATTTCTTAGAAAGGAGATCTTAGTGTTCCAGGGGCCGCCCACGGCTCTGCTTTGGTTAGGGGATAAAATACTTTTAAAAATACATACTAAGAGGTAATAAGTATTGAGCGCCCATTTGTGCCAGCCACCCAATGCGGAACTTCATGAGGATTATGTAGCACATGAGGAAACTTCATTATATCCTCGTTTTACATTAGAGAAAACCCAGGATCAGGGAGGTTAAGCCTTTTGCTTGAGGCCAAGCTGACTTGCCCAGGAGGGGTGGGAAAGAGAAATGATGGCCAGCCCCTTGGAGTTCCACTAGGTAGAGACTCATCTATGTGATCAACCTGCTGAGAGGCGACATAGCCTGTGATACCACAAGGAGATGTATCAGAAGCCGATCTGAGGAAACACCTGTCTGCTGCTGTGTCAGATATCAAAGAGATTTGCAGCAATGTGCAACAATGCCATTCTCCTCAGGTCTCTTGTGATTCTTTTTTCCTGGCAAGACTTGCATTGCTCTCAGTCCTGAAGCGCTTAGTATGTGTTTGCGTGGAGGGTGAGGTTGGGAGGCGGGCAAGAGGATAGAGGGATGAGAGCTGAAAGGGGAGAGTTGTGGCTTAGGAGTTATTTTGCAGACACTTTAGTGGTGCTGGGCGAAGTGAGTCTGAAGCACTTGGCAGTGATGCAGTCATGGAGGACAGGTCTGAGTGCCATCTCCTCTCTCCTGTGTGATTTTTCTGAGCCTGGCTTTGAACTGGCAGATTCGTAGGAGGATCAAGTGAAATGAGGAATAACTAGACTAACAAGTGATTTTCATAGTAACTACTTGATAAAATGTGGTTTCACCCGTCAACACTGGGACCTTGAAAAAGTCTTCAATGTTCAGGCCAGGGGTTCTTAACCAGGGTCCATGGACCCCCAAGGGGTCTGTGAGCTTGAATTGAAAAAAAATCAAAATCAATTTATTATCTTTATTTTCTCTGACCTCTAATTGAAATCTAGCATTTCCTTCACTTATGAATGTATGCAATAAATAAATTACAGTAGTATTCATTTCCCCTGACTGGCAAAGGGGTCCATGGAGCAGAAAATGTTAGGAACCCCCCTGATTTAGGCATTTTATCCTTCTCCACTTTCACACGCAAATGTTTAAAAACAAGACCATGAAAAATAAGGTGGATTGTGTATTTTAACAGAAGGACAAGGAGGTTTTGCCAAGCAGATGGTGTTTTCTTGAAGATTCACCTATTTTGTTTCCTCTGGTAGTGAGAGAAAAAAAGATGAGGGGCCCGCATGCTCTTCAGGAGCTTCTCATGATATGAGATTGGGGAGACAGAGAGAGAGAGGCAGGAGACCCTGGGAACTGTGGTTTCACCTGCCAGAAAGCAAACCACATGTCAGGCCAAGTATGGTACTTCTGATACCTGAGCTAACTGTCAGAGGGCTCTAGGTCCAGTGCAGGGAATGCACACCCCTCACTCTCTAGCTTAGCCAGGATTAGAGACTTCTTTTTCCAGCAGCCATGCAGGGCACTCAAAGGGATGACAGCAATAACTATCATCACACTTCCAGGTTGGGTTTTTTAAAAACTTTATTTCAACATCAAAAAGTTAAATAACAGACAAAAGGCTGTTTAACAATTCATGGAATCATTAGTTTAAAAACCCTGTCCAGATACATTAATCTTACTTAATGCTAAAAACAGATTCAGTAGTTTCTCCACTTTTCCCAAAGATGAATACATGAACACCAATTGGTTAAATGACATGACCAAGGTCTCCTTGTTAAGGAAGAAAATGAAAGAAATAAAAAAAACCCAATCATATTCACATCTCATAATTTTTTCCCCCAGTCTGCTTCTCCTCTCCATTTGGGAGGGGGCTTGTGAGCTGCTGTCAACAGACAGCTGCCCATCGTGGCCACAGCCATAGCTCTTCTCAGAGGTCGGAGGCAATGCCTGCTCCTGGGCTCAGGCTGGGACCAGGTGGGCCTGCGGTGCACTTGGAGATCAGCAAGGCCTGTGCTCTCTGACTCCTTAAGAGCCCGCCTCATCTGTAACCAGCAGAATGCTCATTTGATATTTAGGCAGTTTAATTCCCCCAGCTCCCGGGTGAGGAGAATAGGATTAGAGAACAGTATCCAAGAAGCTTCTTTTAAAGTATTGGGGAACTTGGCCTTTTTTTTTTTTTTTTCAAGTTCTAGTTTAAATAAGGAATCTATTATGTCATAGGAGACCAATTTCTAAAAATTGCTCTATTCCAGGAAAAATAATGAAAAAATGAGGCTTTACAGAACTTGTTTGCTCAGGGAAAGAATCACGTCCCTGCATGCTAAAAATAGCTTTATTGAAAATGAGATCTTTTATTCCCCTTTCCCAATTCAATTTGAATTGGTATATTTGCATTTTTCAACTACTAAAGAGCTTCTTCCTTTCAAAAATCCATCCTAAATTTCTAACAGTTCTAGTATTTGTGAGAACAGAAAGGGCCCTTGCTTTGATGTTATCTCTAAGTAGTTTCCAATATAATTGTGCACCTGGAAATAAAAACAGCCCTAATTCTTTGAATATCTTTCCTGGTAATTTAGAGAAGCCGTTGGTTGATCAGTTGGGCCTTCTCTCTTCTTAAACTGTTACCCTTTCCACTTTCTCTTTGGTGTTTTCCAGTGATTTCTGCCTCTGTGGAAAACAGCCATCAGGCCAATTCTCAGGAATTCTTACAAAATATTAGATGCCACAAAACCTATATCCAACAGCTTCCAAAATAACCCAGAAGATCAAATTTCCAATACAAAGGTTTGAACCGCTCATTCATCATGGCATGAAACTTGGTGGGGAGAGGGCTGTGATTTTTGTAAAAGCTATAACTAACGTGATAGCTCAGGATGGATCAAGGTATTTGGACAAGGAACTAAGCTCATAGTAATTTCTCCTGGTAAGTAGATTTTTCTCTCTATTTTTACTTTTATAATGAAAAACTGTTGATTGTTTTAAAGGGGAAAAATTAGGCTCAATTAGATCTGCCATGTTCTTGGCCTCAGTATATGAACTGCAATTTTATAGATACTAGTAACTGGGTATGGAAACAAGATTAATTTGTGGTTTATTTCCTTTCCTCATTGTAAGCAAATTGAAATTGTACTGTAGAATATGCAAAAAAAAAGGGGGGGGTACTCAAGCTAGAAATTAAAATGTTCTTGAGGGCCATATCTGTCAGCCATCCATGAAAGTTATTTGTCCAAGATACTCTTCTTATAAAAGATCATTTAAACAAGATACATCAGAATGTATTTTAATTGCCTCCTTATATTTGGGGATAAAACACAATATTTCTTTTTTCCACAACAATTTACAAACCTGTATTTTGACTGTGATCTTATCCCTAACAACAAGGCAAAAAAATTAATTATGAACGGTAAAGAACTGTAGAACACCAAAATTCCCACTTGTTATTATTCTCGCTTCTCGGACAGTTAGGCTGAGATGAGTCAAAATTGGTTCTATTGTGGCTCCTCTTACCTTGCCTGGAAATGGACCAGTTTACTGGAATTTGTAAGCTCCATGAATCATTTCAGCTTCAAGGTCTATGAAAAGAGTTCCTGGCTTTACTTTCTCAAGAATTCATTCTCTCACCAAATATTTCTTGAAGACAGACTCTGTGCTAGATTCTGGACATAAAATGATAAAATCTGACCCTCCCACCCCAAAGACTGAAATGTAGCATGAGAACAGACCTCAGCAAGCGGGGCAGCAGTGTGGTCAGTATTTAAACTGTAGGTCACGGTCAGTTCTAGTGTGACCTTTATTAGAGCTTCATCTTTTTTTCACGCTAGCAGGGCTAATTTTCATATATTTATATAAATAATGACTTAAGTATGAGTGCCATTTTAACACAGACCCACAGGGGGATTTCTATAAAGGGATTTCAAACAGTGGGCGAGAGCGTCAAAGTCTTTGGTCCTGGCACAAAGCTCGTTGTTCCAGGTAAATTTTCTTTAAATTCTCTACCAGAAAAGATACATGGCGGGTAGGTCATGCAGATGCTGCTGGGTAGAGTGTTGGAACTGGCTTTAGAATTTTAGGATTTGGTCTCAATTTGGTTATAAATCACGAGGAGGTTGCTGGAGAGGTCGTTGACTCGGTCCAGGTCCTGGGAGGCAGTTTCTTAATGACTGAGCATGGAGAATATCAAAAACAGTTTATACTGTAATAACTGCGAACCTCTAAGGGATAGCATCATCAGGTTCCTTTGGTCTTTCTGTGTTGAAATGTTTGTAAACAAATTTAAGTATAACAATCAATGGGGAAAAAATGAAAAAAAAATCTGTTAAAATTCTCATTTGATCACAGAAGGATTGAATACTTTGTGACTTGGTCACAGGATGATTAATAGCCAATGTCAAACTATTCGACCATGAGATCCTACTCAAAAGTGTCATAAGCTATATTTGGTTATTTGATCTTTTTTCCCCCCAAAATCCAGTCTGCTAAGTTTGTTCTTTCCTCCTTGGCTTTAAAGATGAATTTTACCTGGAAGAGAGAGAGTTTCACCTGGGTGTTCCATAGCCACTGAAATGAAAGTTTTCAAAAATTTTCACAAAGTTGATAAAAGTGTTAGAAAATGAAAGGGATTTTAGAGTTTTGTCTCTTTAGTGGTTGAGATCATATGAACAAATGAATTCCTAAAGTGAAAAGCAATTTCGTGGGTCTCTTTTGTTTCCAGTTGGCTGCATACTCAAGGTCAAAATATATGATCAATTAAATGCAATTGGAAATTTGTCATAAACTTGAAATTCATATTTAGATATGAAATAGCTATAATTATTTGATGAAAGACAAGAAAATGGAAAAATAGGGAACATAAATACTGTATGATTTGAAAAATTATGCATTAATCTGAAAACGTAGTTATATTTGGTGAATTTACATAGAATTCATATTTCTGCATATTAGTAAAATATAAAGTACTCAGTTCATGTAAATCAAATATGTTATTAGATTATGCAAATAAGTATATAAATGAATTTATTTTCCAAACTGGTTGCTATTTTATGGATCATGAAAAAGATTTGACCATGAAAAATACTAACAATAAATACATTTAAAAATAATGTTTCAAAAAGTAAATAGGTAATATAATAATTCAGAATATAGGTACTAACTATATATAATCAAATACGCTTGTTAGCGCTTAGTTAACTATTAATGTACATTGAGGAAATTATGGGAGTTCAAGATTAAAAAAACAAAAAGTTTTTTCACACCATGAAATCCATCCAAAGTGTACAATCACTGACTCTCAATATAATCACAGAACTGTGCATTCATCACTACAATCAATTTTAGAACATTTTCACTGCTCCAAAAAGAAAACTTGAAAAGCATGAAACAAAGAGGCAGCTAGGGAAAAAGAACAAGAGGCAATGGATGGTGCATTACTGAACAGAGCTTTTTCAAATTTCACTATTCCACTTTCAAATTCTTTGCTATAATAAATCTGATGTATTCCAATTAAGACAGATAAGGTCCTGTGATGAAATTTAAAATTTAATATATTGATTAGTGACTAAAATTGGGTAAATATAATGTACAATTGAAAAATTAATCTTTTATGTAACATACTATTTTGTTTTGTTTTTTTACTAAAAGTAAGGTGTATAGCTGTAGAAAAATCCAATGTCTTGCTATTATAATAATAGGTGTGCAATTTGCACCCAAAACAAAATGAAACTAAAATAAACACATCATGACCTAAACACAGTTACAGCCAAATTTTTAAAAATCACTTAATTATACACTTACAACTTTAGTATAAAAATAAGAGGCTTTGATAGTCAAGCCAAAATCCCCAATTTTTTTCTCTTCTTAAATGAGAAATCCAATTATTTTTTTCCTTAAGAAATTGCATGTTGAATTACTAAGCAAACTCCAAACTAGCTCAAAGAGGATATTAATTAAGCATTTGAGTTTTAAGTGGAAATAAAATTAGAAATAATGAATATATAGACATATAATCAGTTGTGATTCTCACATTATATCAAGTGACATGCCTTATAAATACCTTTTGTTATATATTTTTTACATTATGCCTACAAAAAAGTCTGAAACCATAACCTTCAGCAGTATAGCAATTGTACATGCATTTTACTTAGCAGGTTACAAGGAAGAAAAGAGTGAAGATACTCCAGAAATGTTCAGCAGCTAGTGGGGTAGATACAAATATTGGGGAGACACTGGTAGTCAAAATGTGGATATGCTGATATATATGGGCCCTTTCAATAATGAGATAAACTCATCTCAAATCAATGATTAAAAAAAAAATACAGTAGGTGTATGATAGCTAAACTTAAACTTCAAATTGAATTCCAAAATAAAATGTGCTTTCTGTGAACAGTTTCCAAGGAGAAACATAATTTTGATAAATGCATTCCTGAGAAGTTTAACATGAGACCATTTCTGAGACTAATCTATAGAAATGTTTAGAAGTATTGAAAATATTACCATTTTGCTTCTAAATGCAACACATCATAAATATTTTGAGGGTGAAGCTTTAAATACTGCAGTACCCGAAAACCTAGAGAGGGTTCTAATGGTAAATTTGGATGTCATAAAGCTAGAAATCAAATAGAACTCCATGAACTTCAGAGCAGAGTATGAGATCCACATTTAAAGCTAAAAGGTCAACTTGGTAGATTCTAAGTATACAGCGACATGGATTCCTTTTTGTAAACTAGTGACAATTATTAAAACCAATAGTAATGAACTTCCTCTTTACATTAATTCCCATAAGAAATTAAATATATATGGTGCACTCTAGTATCAGTGAAATGAGGAGTCTAGGATTCCACAGAGTTGCAGAACATGACAAAGTGAGTTATTTGGCCAGAGAAAGCTAAACTCATCAAATTCACAGATAGGAAAAGGGAAGTACTTTAGAAGGGACCAGAGATCCTGATCCAGGAGAGAAATTTTCTGTGTTATCTGGTCCACTCCCCACCTTGAAAATATGGCCCAATATGCTTTAAAAAAAGAGATTCTTTCAAAGAAATGTGGATGATGTTGGAAGCTTTAATATAAAGCAATTAAAATTCAGTCCCCATTGTAGCATATGAAGAAAGAACAAAAGTCAGATTTTCATTCAGGCTCTGCCACTTAATGGCTGTGACCGCTGGAAAGTTATTAACCTCCGGCACCTCCTTTCCCATCTGTAAAATGAGGACAAAATATGTACCCTGCCACCCATTGTGAGGAGGAAAGGCTATGGTAGGCGCTAAATCAATGGCAGCTTGTCTTCCTGTCAGTGTCCCAGGCTGTCCAGACCTCACAATGTTTGGGTGTCTCTAATGATTCTTCAATTGATATTCTATTTTCCCAAACAGATAACACCCCGAAGGGAGACCTATCCCCCAAACCCACTGTGTTTCTTCCTTCAATTGCTGAAACACATCTTCATAAGGCTGGAACATATCTCTGTCTTCTTGAGGATTTCTTCCCTGACGCTATTAAAGTATATTGGAAAGCAAAGGATGGCAATACGATTCTGGAATCCCATCAGGGAAATACAGTGAAGACTAATGACAAATACATGAAAGTCAGCTGGCTGACCGTGAATGGGAAGTCGATGGATGAAGAACACAAATGTGTGGTCAGACACGAGAATAATAAAGGAGGAGGGGATCAAGAGATTCTTTTTCCTTCAATAAATAAAGGTATGGGTATAAATATAACCTCCCAAGAAACTTATTCCACAGGTAACTTCCCACCTCTTCTGTAAGTATTAATAAAAAACAAGCAAATGTAAATCTTTCTTAATTGATATTGCATTTGATGGTAGCATAAATACCCTGTTATTTTACTATAAAATGAAAGTGGTATAGGATTTGGAGAGGGAGAGGGAAAAGGAGAAGGGGAAAGGTAAGATAGATTTACTTAACCTTTCTCAGCTTCAGTGTTATCATCCAAAATATTAATGGCACAATGAGTGACATTTTTAGGGTTGTTGTATGGATTAAATGAGACCATATATGTGAACTCAACCCTGGAAAAAGACTCAAAACCAGATTGTCCTTTTGATGACTTTGCTTGATCGGGAAATAAGAATAATTATATATATTTTAGAAATGTTCTACCAAGCAAGCAAAGTCACTCTCACTTCAATCTTCCTATACCCAAAGTTTAACTTGTAAATGATGAGTTTTTAGGACACAGATGGTGTTCATCTGAAGGAGCCACGGCAAGCTACTACACGCACAAAAATCTAATAACCCCGGCTGCTCTAGCTTTATTATGGCCTTGGGTTTTTCACATTTGTGTTTTATATATAACCGTAAAGTACAATTTCATACTTAAACCATGGGTGAGGCTGTCTATAAACACATTTACATTCTGTATAATGAATGTAATCTTTGCCATTGGTAAATGCGGCTGAACATTTATTATACTACCGTTTCGTACCAGCCCTGGAGGAGACATATGGATCGATGCACTATGGTGAATTATTGTGCCAAGAGGATGAAATCCCGTAAAGGGAATGCACTCTTGAGCTAATGACTCAGGGTCCCTGATGATTCAGGCATGATGTCCCAGTCACTTTGAGCAGGTGCTTTAGGGTGGTCTGGGAATTAGGGTTGAATATGGACCCAGCAGTGCTCCAGCTACTTCCTGTGGGTTCACTCCCGAGTATCAACAGAACAAAGGCTTCCTTACCAGAAGTAGAGTTTTGAACTTCTCCCCATCGTAGACAAGCTGTTTGGGTTTTTTTTAAGATTTATTTTATTTATTTCTCTCCCCTTCCCCCCAGTTGTCTGTTCTCTGTGTCTATTTGCTGCATCTTCTTTGTCCGCTTCTGTTGTTGTCAGCGGCACAGGAATCTGTGTCTCTTTTTGTTGCGTCATCTTGTTGTGTCAGCTCTCTGTGTGTGCAGCACCATTCCCGGGCAGGCTGCACTTTCTTTCTCGCTGGGTGGCTCTCCTTACGGGGCACACTCCTTGCGCGCGGGGCTCCCCTAAGTGGGGGACACCCCTGCGTGGTACAGCACTCCTTGTGCGCATCAGCACCATGAGTGGGCCAGCTGCACAGGGGTCAAGGAGGCCTCCCCCGTGGTAGGCAGACGCCCTAACCACTGGGCCAAGTCCGCTTCCCGACAAGCTGTTTTTAAGCAGTGTGATACAAGCAACAAGTAAAAAGTGGGAAGACTTTTGTAATGCACCAGTCCTAATTTCTTCAAGACGTGTTTAGCCTCTCAGATTTGTCTCTCCAGTTGTCAAATGAAGTTAGACCACTTCTCTTGGCCATCTCGTGGGGCTGTGATGAAAGGTAAATGAAATAATGTCAGTGAAAAGTGCTTGCTTTCAGAAAATAACATGGCCACCCTTATTAAAATTGACAACTAAAGCAAGACTGTAAAAACTGCCCTAGTTTTATATTTCCATTGCTAGGAAGCAGAGGGGAAACAAATATGCCAAGTACAAACTTAATATAACTACTGTATTGAAGTGTCCAAGTAGGTTCTGATTGTTCTAGTGATCAGAGAAAATAAGAACTATAATAAGTTCCATAGTGATCGTTCTTATAAAGGAGTGATACTCCAGTTTATATTTTACATGGAACGAGGTCTAAAAAGAAAAGCCTTACGTGGGCTTCTCAAGGTGACACAGTTAATGAGGTTATTTCTATCTCATTCTATAGAAAAATTCTCGTGTTGTTTTTTAAAAGTATTTTTTTTTTATCTAAAATACAGGATGGCCATCTTTGAGAGAGGGAAATTGCTATACACATACAGATACAGTTTTGAGTAATTGTTACTTCACTGTTTTTCCTCAAATTAATGTATGGCAACAGAAATTTTTATTTACTTTTTAAATAATAGAGCTGCTTTAAGGAAAGAAAAGAGACTTCCAAGGGCTCAGTTCATAAGAATATTTTTACATCTAAACATGTTTATATTAACATTTCCATTCCTAGATTTACCCAAAGCCTATACCTCAAATTCACTTTCTAGAAAACACCAAAAAAGATCTTGTAGAGTCCATAAGATTGTTTTCCAGAATCAGATCTGTACGGACAAAAATACATCTAGTAGCAAAAAGTTAAATTAAAACAACCAGCACGGCTGTTTCCCACCGTCAAACATAAAACTATCTTGTTAAAAGAAATTTGTTTTTTTTAATCTTGTTTTTTTCACATTGTAGATAAAAACAATGCTCACCTCAAGTTTAATATGTTCAGAGAACTATAAATGTGACTTAACTTATTTTTCTGTCACTGGAAAAAATTGTACTGGAAATGTTGAGCTCCTGTAATTAAAAAGGCCATTCAGTAAGAATAATTAAGATATCTAGAAGAGAAGATTTTCTTGGTGTCCTCAAGGACAGAATTATACTGTCTGTCTTTTAATTATTTTGTCAATTTCTGTGGATTATTTTTGCAAAGTGCTTTCCATATGCTCAGTCTCATTTTATCCCCCACAATGATCCTTTGAATATTCACTCTGCCACTTGCTTGTGTGACTCTTGACTAGTGACTTATAGGCTCTAGGCCTTATTTCCTCATTTTAAAAATGGGCCATCCATGATGTAATTTTCTTCAAAGTGTTATTGGGGATTAAATGAGATAAACAATGGGAATCATTTAACATACGGCTTGGCACAGTAGCTATCACTCAATAGGTGTTAGCTTTTAATTATATCATTGCTGTTATTTCTACAAATATGACTCCAGAAAATGATTTGCATGAATTGGGGAAATTGATGTTTCTAAGAAGAGCCCAGAGCTTTTCCTGCTTTGGAAAGTTATGTCTGCCTTCATCGTTTAGATGAGAAATTCCCTTAAAGCAGAATTCCTCCAAAGTGTAAGATTTGGTTGTGCATTATAGGATTGAATGTTTTCATTCATTCAACACTGTCAGGAAGGAGCCACTTTTTCTGTTTATTTTTCTATTCAACAGAGTTTCATTTATTGAACAGTTAATTTTGGCAGGCACTGTGCTAGGAGCTGTAACTACAGAAGCAAGGTCTTGGACATGGCACTTCGGTTCTGATAAAAAGAAAAGTTACAGCCTTCATCAACTTCAACATCCTTCAAAACTTAACATGTGCAAAAACACAGTATATTGACTGGGTGTGCTGAATAACAAAGAATCAGACCAATTGCTTCTGAAATTGTGGGACTCATATTCTTAAATGACTGTCTCTCTGTCAGCAGATTATGTATTACGAGCATGAACAATTGACTAAAGCTTGCTTTCATTTCTTCTAGGGGTCATGCCTACCAGTTCTACAGCAGCTTGTTTGAAAGATAAACAGGGTAAGGTTTTGGTAACATATACCTTTAGGTCATGCTATAGCATATTTTTCTCCCTGATCAAATGTTTAACTTGTTTGGCCCAAGGTAGAAAGATCAGAATGGCTGAATGCTGCAGAATAGACTAGGGGATATTTTAAATTAAGCCCTCATTTTCTAGGAGGCAACTTATCACAGGAAACTGCAGATCTTTGAAGAGATTAACTGTAAATTAGAGCATACAGTGATATCTCTGAATTATTTCAACGAATGATTTTCATTCATTCATGGTGCCTTTGTTTCTAATGACTAGGGAAAATATGATAACAACATGCTTCTAGACGTTTTTTAATCTATGATCCTTGCTAGTATGTACTAACACAAACCAGCTCTGAGTGCCTCTCATACAGAAGGCCTTGTGCTGTGTTCTGCCTGCATTTTCTTGTGTAATTCTCATAATGCTCCCATGAGGCAGTATAATCTTTTCCATCATTTTACAAGTTATGGCAATGAGCCAAAATTAATAACCTTCCTTGCACTGTGTCACATAGCCAGTTAATAGTTAATCTGGGGTATCATATATGTCATCTGAGTCAAGAGTCCATAAACTGATTCAGTTCTTAATTCTTCTTGTAAAACAAAAACATGGTAGAAGTTCCAAAGCCAGCATGCTGAGACACAGTGGAGCTTTGGGGACAGAGGGTATATGGTCATCAGAAAACCACACACTGGGGAAAAAAAATTTCACACATTGGAATTTAATCCCATTTCTTTTATTTATTAAATTTATGAATATGGGTGAATAACTCATGTTTTCAGAGCATGTTTTCCCTCATTTGCAAGCTTGGAATAATTATGCCTAATTCACAGTTGTTAAAAAATATGGTACCATATGTGGAAACTCTTAGATAGGGTGCTTATTCAGCATGTACAGAATAAATACTAGTGCCAGCCCTTCCTCCCTGTATGTATAAGGAAAATGACTAGAAGCATTGGCCCTAGTCCTGTGAGGCTTTCCTCCATTCCTGGTGCCAAGAGAGCCCTGGATCTCAGCTGCCACACCAGGCAAGGAGGGATTCTAACCCTTTACCTGTTTTTGGGTAGGGAGTGATGACCTCATCACCTCTTAAGGTCCATTTCCACATCTAGGGCTAATGAATCTGGGCTCTGATTCTATATAGATCCAACATATAAGATGGAAATTTCCATAGGAAGCAAGACAGCCATATAGTTCATGGAATAGCCAGCCTGGCCCACCATCATTATCATTATTTCTTGACATTGTCTGGTTTTGGCAAAACTTCAAAGACATTAAGTATAATTCTTTTATAACATCATAGCCACTATAGAGATGATAGGATAAGCAGATGAGTAAAATATGTACTCCTAAATTTTTGGAGATTTGATCGAGCCCATTTGTTTCATTTTCTGTAATACCCTGTTTACTAAAATCTATCACCCAATACCTGTTAAATTACCTAATTTACTTGGAATACCCTTGTTAGTGAAGCACAATACATAAGTCAGATGCATCTAAACCAAAAATTCAACTTTATGCTTAAACTTTTGATTTCTGCGGTACTTACTACACTTAGATCTGCAGAATTAGAAAGCAGTCAAGAGCATGAGCTCTAAAATCATGTTAGTGGGGATGAAAAATGGGCTCTAGCACTTGCATGACATCTGGCAAATTACTTTTCTTTCTGTCCTCAGTGTCTTGATTTGTAAGATAGAAATGAAAATGATATTCTGTCTTATTTTTGTAAAGATTAAATAAGGTTAAAGTTTTACATGCAAAGCTTTTAGAATACTGTCTGGCATTTGTTAGCACTCAAATATATCTTATTACTTATAAACACAGGTTTGATGGGGTGAGAAAAAAGAAGCAGCTAGTTATCACAAACACTAATTCCCATTGGACTCATTGATGAAAAATTCAGTTCTAGTTTTTAATACTTCAAAATGTCCTGAATGAATTTAGCAGAGTTTGATAATAACTTGACCTGCCAGCTGAATTTTGAGTTGTTTTATTGATGGTGATGGTGGTAGAAGTGGAAGAGGTAAATATTTACTTTTGGATTTTGGTGGGGGTATGATGTCACTTCGATACAGATCAGCAGCAATGAATATCTGTGACTCCTGCCCCAATTAATATGTCCTATGTTTTCAAAAGAACAGGCAAATCTAATGTAACAACTTCTCCTTAGATGTCCTGCAGCAGCAGCTCTGGAACACCTCAGCATATTACACCTACCTCCTCCTCCTCCTCAAGAGCTCAGTCTACTTTGTCATCATCGTGTTCTGCCTGAGAAAAACAGGGGTCTGCAGTCACGGAAAGACTTTGTGACAGACGGTGGCATAAGGAGTCATCTTCTCATCATCTTTTATAGTCCCTAAAGCTTTCTGCTGATGATCTAGCTGGATTTCTTACTTGCTGAGTAATTTCAAAATTTTGAGTAATTCAGTTCACAAGTGTGCTTTTCTATTATGGCATCACTTACAGAGATGTGTATGACCATTGGACAAACTAAAACCTTACTCTGTAATAACAACAAAAAACCTGCCACCCCTCAGGGGCAGAGCAAGGGGTTGCCCAAGGAGCTGTTAGTGCCACTCTCTCTAATCCCCATCAGCCCCTCTGAGTCCACCCAAATACACAGCCTTCTGAGGGTTGACAGCATGGAGCTTCTAGGCACCTCTCTCAGTGTCCCTAACCAATGACTGCCTTAAGGCCCTGCATTTTATACAGTCTGAAGCCACCATCTTTGGCACTTGTATTCTGTCCTTTGTTGTTCAGAGATAGGCACAATATATTAAAATATATATATATATCAAATGTCTGCTTTTGTCCATATGTACTGTAATTTGATAAAATTGAATTGAAATCCCAAAGTAAGAAACAGCATGAGAATTGAGCTGTGAAGTCCAGCATTGCTGTGTTCAATGGTCTAATACCACATTTCTACTTCATTCTCTTATCCTCTTTGATTAATGTTGTCCTTGGGGCACCAGTTCCAGCAGGGGCCACATCCATATGAAGGTACAAATGCCACTTCTCTTTCGAAGGTCATCAGACTCAGAGTCCTTTTGTTTGGGGCACATGACAGCAACAACCCAATGTCTCTATCCTAGTGGTTGAGAAGCGCCATCTTTCCCCATCCTCACAAGAACCCATGGCAGAGGCATGTGATGGTGGAGCTAAGTACATGGATTCTTGGCCTGGTATTTAGTATCTATCCATGTGGCCTCAGGCAAGTTACTTGTTATCTCTGTTACAATTCCCTCACAAAATGAAGGCATATCATCTCTCCTAGAGTTGTTTCATGAAATCAGTGCATGCTTGGTACAGATGAATCCTCAATAACATTACATCTACTAATGGTAGACCCAGTTTAGGAATAAATACCGTAAATGTGAGGACTAACAATAATCTCTAACCTTATTTCTCTGCAGGGAGGTTGGATGTGGGGGAAATAGGACTCAGTGAGTTCCTACTATACACTAGAAATTTTCACAATAAGCCCATTAATCCTCCAAGAGCCTTTGAGGTAGGTACTGTGCTATGCTAATCCACATAACATAAAATATCATTAAATATTAATATGAATTGATTAATAAAATAATATACTAGTATGTGTCCTCAAAAATACAGATTGGTTAAACAAATGAAAATTCATCAGGAAGTATTATTGAGTGTGGCATGTATGACTTTGCATTTTCTCCCCCAACCTTTCCAGTTCTTTCCCTTCCAGTCTCAAAAGCATTTCATTCCTAAATAGTTAAAAGGCAAGCCTGGGGAGCTGATTGTGAACAGGTGACTGACCAGTAAATCTTGTAACACTACATTCTGTCCAAGTCCTACCACCCTTCACGTGCTTTCCCCTTCTGCATGTGGAAGTGCATTATAAAAGACCCCTCTGGTTTTGCAGTGAGCCTAGTTGATGGAGTGCAGGTAATGCTCTTTTCTCCTGCTGCCCAGGATGAGAACCCCAAATAAGCCCCCTAAATAAATGCTCATTACTTTCCAAGCTGGACTTGCCCAAGTCTTTCTTTGGCCTGATGTACCCACCTCAGTTCGGTGGGAAGCTGTCACTTTACACAGCTCCTCGCCATACTCACAACAATTGGCGAAACTGGCAAGACACGTTGGACCAAAATATGAGCTGGGGCAGGGAATTCAAGGGAGGAAATATCCCGGGGTGGCCTCCCACCTCCATGTGGGGTGGTGTTGCCGGCTGGCTTGACAGGGGCAGGAGTAGTGGGATGCTCCGAAAACGCCAGGGGGAATAGAACGCATGGTTCACGAAGAAAAATTTTGAAATTTAGCAAGGATGGCAGATGCCGCTGCAGCAGTCCCCTAGCAGTTGTTACAGGGGCGATGGCAGGCCGCAGCAGGCTGGCTGGAGAAAGCCAGAGAAATCCGCCGATCAAGAGAAGAGTGACAACTGGAAAGGGATATGCGGCCTTCCTCCTCTGCTTTACTGACACATCTCAGAACAGCTCGATCAAAAGGAGGAAAATGACTGGAATACTGTTTTGTAGAGAAGAATCCTGTCTCTCAATTCTGCCAGGATGGCTCTCTAACACAGCAGCTGAGCCAGCAAAAATTCTATTTCGGGAGATGCCTCCAGGAATAGACAAAGAATGTGTAGGCATCCTTACCCCATTTCCCATTCTGGGTTTATATACCTGAGAAAATATCATCCACTCTGTAGAGGAAACCCAAAGAAGAGAAAAGGCTTAATTGTTCCAATTGGTCATTGAAATTTGCAGCCTTCCTTACAGGCCAAGTTGAGGAAAGCCGCTGCTTCAAACGGCGAATGTCACTGTTAGGGTCCTTTCCAGCTGGGTTAGAACAAAAAGGAAAGAGCCCTTTGCCCATCACTCAAGGAGAGGCGACATTCTTAGAAATTGGAAAGTCTCAAGGACAACTGGGAGTAAACCACAGAAACCTGGAAAGAATGGGCCGGGGGGAGGGGAGCCTTACTAGTGAATTAAAACCAAAGTATTTAAAGCATAGCCGCCTGAATAGATACCTCCCTTGCTAACAACCTGTTAACCAAATAATGCCCAGATAACTTTTTCTCCAATTTTTTATATAAAAGTGTTTCCAAGAACAAGCTTGCATATTGCAGGCAACACTGATCCTAGAGGAGATCTTAAAAACTGTAAAAAGCAGAGGCATGGAATGATGGAAAGCCCGAAGACAAACCATTCAAAAAGTTAGATTTATGAGTCAAATTAGTGAGCTTTACTTTTGTATTTGTGTGTTTAACTCTCCATTTGTGTCTGTTTGTTCAATGAATATTTTCATACCTCCAGAAGGTAATATCAAAATAAAAATAAATGAAAATTCTTAAGAGAGCTCTATTCAAATAGCTAAAAATTAAATAAGGCTTATGTATATATTCATATATGTAAATGAGTGCTCCTAGAGCCCCAAATTAGAAAAACCAAGCAAGATGATGATATCATATAGAAATCTGAATAGAGAAACTATTGGAAGAAGAAAACAGTTTTTTTCCTAAAGCTCCTTGATCTACCCTGCGCCGCCAGAGCCTTCTCCTAACCACCCGATTTCAAAACTTTCATAAAACTGGTTGCGAGAGCTAAGGAAAAATGCTAGATACAGTAAGATAGGGAGATGTGAGTTTAGCTTAGAACTCAGTCTAATAGACCTGGAAATTAAGAACAATAAAGACAGAAGGAATATTACAGAATAAACCTTGTTTTGCACAGTTTGTCCTGTAAATCCCCAAATTAAACTTTTTTATAACCTTGGGATGAGAATAATTAATAATCCAATCGCCAAATTTTAGTGTGCAAAGAAAAAGTCCTTGAAAGCTATGGAAAGGTTTTTCTAAATTATGATTGAAACAAATTAAATGATTTTAATATATCCCAGAAACTGGTATCAGTATGCTTCTGAGGTTGTTCACAATTTTAGAATATTATGGAAAAAGGGTTTTAGCCTCCCCTAGAGGAAGAGAAAAATAAAACCATTTCTTTCATAAACTATGATTGTTTCAATTTTATTCAACTTGGGTTATTACTCCTTAGGTTTATACAGATGCTAACAAAATAAGTTAGCATTATATTTATTAGGTTTTTAAGATGAAGAAAATTTTAAGTTTGTCTTTAATGAAATTAAGTTAAAGAAGAGAATGCAGTTCTGGCCTAAGAGTGAAATGGCTAATTTTTCATAAAACAGAATGAGGGATGTAAGACAACAGTAAAATGGATATGGAAAGAAGTAAAAGTTTTGTAGAAGTGAATTCATGTCATTGTTGACTAAAATGTGTTAAGTTGTTTAAGGGAGTGTGCTTTTGTCCTAAGATAAAATGGCTCATTTCATCAGAGCAAGTATATGTAGGACAAAATCTGAAGGATATTGTAGGGAGCTTGTGAAAGTAAATTTCATTTGTTGCTGTCTGTAATTTAATAAACTTAAAGGTGAAATTTATCATAAGGTGAATTATCTCACATATGTGGTTTTAAGGAGTTATAGAAAGTTATACGTTATAGGAAGTTTGCAAAAGCATTTTCTAAACTGAAGGATTTCAAAGGAAATGGCTGATTCCGGGAAGCCATCATTAAAGTAGAAACCTATGAGTTGATATTGATAACCAAAAACGACTTCATAACACAGAAACCAGTCAGGTGCCACTTCAATCTGCATATTAAGGTGGTGGCAGGGGGAAGAAAATCTTAAATTTTCATAAAATAATTGGGAAAATAGGTTTTTTTCTCTGTACTGCTGAAATTTATTCATAAATATCATGTCTCTTTTAGCGAACAGTGTGGAAACTGTTTATTTTAATCTGAAATAAAACACTTAAGAATCTTAAAAATATATATAGTTAGCTTTGTTTAATATGAGTTACATATGAATGTGATATGTTATGAAAGCAAACAAAATCCCTTACCCCATACATTGTTCTGCGCTGATGCTTCTCTAAAAGAGCATGCAGTCATCTCAGCTTAAACAAAAAGGGACTTTAAAGGAGAAGCGAGGCAAGTCTTTAAGTTATGCTTTACCTGTTGATTAACATAATCTTAGTAAAAGTGTAAAAACAAAATGAAAGAAGACTTCTATTGGCTACAACTAATGATCTCTAGAAACAACTTTATGTAAAATACTTATGAGGAAATTAAGGTCTAGATAGTAAGACTGTAAGCTCTGCATCAATCACATTTATTCCTGGGAACTGATGTCTGTTATTTCTTTGTTTTTTTTAATTAACCATGGTCAAAGGTTTACATTGTGGTTTACATTTTGCTCCATACATTTTTATAAGTTTTGATGAAATTTAAAATGGCCTGTATTTGTTATTTCAAGATCATGTAGAACAATTCTAATGACCTAAAAATATCCTATGTTCCATTTATTCTATTCTTCCCTCCCCTACCCCTTGGAACCTGTGGTAATCACTAAGTTTCTTGAAGCATGCCTCTAATTGTTATTTCTAAATCCTAAAATGCTTTGCTCCTTGTGTATAACCTGATAGTTCCCTAGAATTTTTAAGTGCCTGTTTGACACCTGGAACTCAGAGCTCAAGTTAGCTAGTCCTCAAGGTGCTGACGAAGCAGCCCTATGGCTATAAAAAAAAGAGTGGCTGTAGAGGAGCTGCCACGAGGTGGCGCCTGGCTAAGGCTAGGCACCTCCATTAAATATTAGTATTATAAAGATTGTGAGGCCTTCATGGCTCCGACCACATTCAGTGCCTTACAGCAGTGGGCACGTAAATCTTGTAACACTGCACTGCTTGAAAGTCCTGCTGCCCCTCTTGTGCCTTTCCATCTGCACGTGGACATGCATTAGAAAAGACCCCTCTCTTCTGGCAGTAAGCATGGTGATCAAGCTTGGAAAAATGCCATTTGTCCTCCTGCCACCAAGGAGTCCACAAAACCCCCTTAAAAAAGGCTCATTACTCTCCAAGCTGGACTTACCAGAGTCTTTCTTTGGTCTGATGTATCCATCTCAGTTTGGCAGGAAGCTGTTGCTTTACACAGCTCCTCACCATCCTCGGAACAGTGATTAAAAAATGTGTAGCATGACCTTATTAAAAAGTTATTACATAATATATGCATATGGTTCAGAAATCAAAAACTGGAAAACATGTTCTGAGAAGTACTGCTTTAACCACTGTCTCCCCTCCCTCCTCACCATGTACAGGTCTCCACTTTTGCTTGTTTCTTTGTATCCTTACAATTTTTATGTATACAAAGAGTGGTTTGGCACTGATGGTTGCTGTGGCTTTCTTCTCAATGGTGGCTGCACTGGTATCATCCACTTTGGGTCACTGAATCAAATTGGGTGGGGCACTTAAAACCCCTGGGTTAGGCAAGGGCACTGGTGGGAAAAGCCCAGGTGGGGCAGGTCCAAGTGGAGGCGCCAAAGGTGGGTGCATCATGTCAGGATGAGGTGGAGGGATACCTGGGGATGCAGGGGGAGGTAGCCTTGGTGGAGGTCCCTGAGGACGAGGGCCAGAAGGCAGACCTGGAGGTGCACGTGAGGGAGGGCCAGGGAGTCGGCCTGGAGGTGGTCCTGGAGGTAAAAGTCGAGGCAAAGGCCCTCGGAGTCCTGGCATTCCAGGTGGTCTCAGGAATGGAGGAGCTCCTGGAGGTGGCCCAGGAGGAAGACCTGTAGGTCGTCCAGGTGGCCGTAAAGGTGGTGCAGGTGGTGGTCCAAAAGGAGGTGATCCAGGCATGGGAAGTGCTTGCATCTGAGCAGTAACAGGCTGTGGAGGAGCCTGCTGCTGTGAAGAAGCTGTAGATATGCCGTCAGAAAGAGATTCTTCTTTACGCTGTTTTTGTGACTGCTTTTCTGCTTCAGAATCATCATCATCATCATCCTCTGAAAACTCGTCTACTTCTCGTCCCTCCTCTGGGATTTCCTGACATGCCATTTGAAGCATCATGGCTTGAAGAGGAGTCAGTTCCTTCATGTTCTTCTTTTTCCTTGACTTTCCAGGCATATCTGCAAATCGTACACTCAGACCTGACTTTTTTTTCTTCATTGTTGTCTCTTTCATTATCACCACGGTGCACAAATTGATCCCCCTCACTTTCCCCATCTGATCTGTCAGTGTCACTGACAGATGTCAGTGCTGTCATCATGCTTATCCTGATCCATGTCCTCAGGATAGCCATCATCCTCACTGGTGCTGGAAATATCATCATGACCTCACTGAGCAAGTTCAGGACTATATAACATACCTTCATCTCTCCTACGTGGAGGAAGATAAAGGGCAAAGTCCACTTTACAACCATACATCTGGAAGACTGGAGGAGGAGGTGGGCCAGGGGAGGACCAGGAGGTTTTCTGCCAGGGGGCAAAAGTGGAAGAAGAGGAAGTACAGAAACTGTCCAAGTCGGAGGTCCATAGGCTGCAGTCTTCTTAAGGATGGAAGATGGAACACCCTGACCAGGAAATGGAATGTCCTGGATCAAGATGTTGGACCGAGCATGAGGCATATCTGGCAAAGGAACACTTTCAACTTCCAAATGCTGAGCATTCTTGATGGCATCAAAATATTGACTAAGTTGAGCCCACTTCTGTTTATATTCTACTTCTAAGTTTCTCAATTCTTTGTAAATATCTGGATTCTCTTTTTCATAGAGTCATAGAATACGTTCAAAGGTTTCACGCAGCTTTTTACGTTTGTCTTTCAGCACCTTCTCATTTAACTGTGGCTGTAGCACAGGGTTAAATTCCATTTCATCTGATTTCTCCATGGCCCGTATAAACTGCTTGGGATCCTTCATCTTCAAAACTGCAGCTCGTACCATCATGCATTGTTTTTTGTTCTTCTTTAATTTTCTTTTCCGCGCTTCCTTTCGGGCCTGGTCTGTGGAGTTCATAAATTTTCCACTCTTGATGGATGATGTAGATCTCCGTCCCATGTTTAAAATCTGCATCGTTTACTTGTATAAAAAAAACAAAAACACTTCTGCTGAATTCCCGGGACTTCTAGAGGTGGGTTATGGGCGGTTTCTGGCCTCTTTCACTTCGTCAGGGTGTTCACCTCGACCCCTCGGTCAGCCCTCAGCCACCGCCATCTTGAAACCTCGTGCCCCTCCGCCATCCTTACGTCACTTCCGGTGCCTTCGGGCCGTCGGTCGCTTGGCGTTTCTCGGTCCCGGGCCGCAGCCTAGTTGTTTCTATGAAACAGTTTCTTCTGGAAACTAAGTGCAGGTTCCCATTTGGAAACAAAATAAGACCAACCATACACATGGACAATTACATTTAGTTTAAATCAACCATTGACTTTTCATGAATTTTGTGAGACTTGGTTAGACTAAATGCATGGCCCCTTTTTGAAAGACTTGGGGCTATTTCTGCAATGTGGAAAGTGTAGAAACAAAGAGGGGAGACTTTAAAATCCCTGGCTGTTTGCTAGGTAGTGTCTCCTGCCTCTTCAACTTTCCTAGCAACTTCCCTGCCCATACCTGAGGTGTAAGGACAGAGCTTGGTGGTGAAGGAAATTGAGAGGGTGGTGGGACATGTTGGTGTGACTGACGGTATTGTATTTTCTCAGGCTACTTGTTTACGTGCTCTGCCAAGGTCGCTGATTCGGAAAACATGCTCAGATCAAACTGGTCCTGACTGGTCGGGGCTGTGCTTGGGTGGGTTAGTGTATTAGTAGATAAAATTGAGGACAGTTAAACCACAAGCAACTCTGCTCATTTTCAAAAGGCCAGAGCTAACATCAAGAAAATGTTAAGCTACACAAGAGTGACGTCAAGCGTATTATTAGCGCTGTGGCTAAGATGGGTTCTGTTTTTTATATGCAAAGTTTATCCCAGTTAGCTGCTATGCGAGCTGAGAATCTCATGCCCAGGATTGATGGATGCTGCCCCGTTAGTCCACTCATGACGCTGTTGTGAAGGAGAGAGCAGAAGACTTCTTCTAGCATGAAGACAATCCAACATTCTACCAGTATCTTCGCTTTTCTGTGGTGTTTGATTTACAGATGTCGATCAGTTTTGGTTTCATTTTCTCAGGGTAGACAGTGTGACAGAAGATGCATGCCTTTGAATCTATTATCATAGGCAAATCGTAGATGTGGGCAACAGCCACGTGCTTCTCCGCCCCTCCCACACCACCCCCACCCCCGGCCCTGCCCCCAGAACACAGTTGTACTGAGGCCCTGAGTCCTCAGTTTTTGAAGTTCATGTGCAGAATCAGCAGAACAATAGTTCTTCTACAGGGACAAAGAGTTTCAAAGCCAATCTGAAAAAGACTTAACAGAAAACATCAACATTAGATACGAATGGGGTCAATGAGCTCTGCACATAAAGAGGCAAATGTCCGCACCCACACCTCACTGAAGCAGGATGCAGAGTGGGTGCCCGGACCCAAGGGCTCAATTTGTCCAGTCCCTGGAGTAAGTATAACTGCTGCTGAGATACATGCCACAGGCTTTCTTAGTCTGAACTCATTATACAGGTGTATCTCAGAGATATTATGGTTTCAGTTCCAGACCACTGCAATAAATTGAATATTGCATTAAAGTAAGTAAAAAAATGTTTTGTTTCCCAGTGCAGATAAAAGTTATGTTTACACTTAGCAATAGTCTATTATGTGTGCAATAGGATTATGTCTGAAAAGCAATGTATATCCCTTAATTTAAAAATACTATATTTCTTTTAAAAAAATGCTGAGCATCCTCTGAGCCTTCACCAAGCCCTAACCTTTCTGCCGTGGAGGGTCATGCCTCGATGCTGATGGCTGCTGACGATCAGTGTGGGGGGTGCCAAAGGTTCGGGTGACTGTGGCAATTTCTTAAAAGGAGACGACGATGAAGTTTGCCACATCGAATGACTCTTCCTTTCATGACAGATTCCCCCACAATGTGCAAGGCTGTTTGATAGCATTTTACCTAGTGTAGAACTTTTTCAAAATTGGAGTCAATCCTCTCACACCCTGCTGCTGTTTTATCAACTAAGTTTACGTAGTATTCTAAATCCTTCGCTGTAATTTCAGCTGTGTTCATGTCTTCACCAGGAGTAGTTTCCATCTCAACAAACTACTTTCTTTCCTCATTCAGAAGAGGCAACTCTTCATCCCTTAAAGTTTTAACATGAGACTGCAGCAATTCAGTCATATTTTCAGGCTCCACTTCTAATCCTCATTCACTTACTGTTTCCACCACATCTGTAGTGACTTCCTCCACTGAAGTCTTGAACCCGGAAAAGTTATCCATGAGATTTGGAATCAACTTCTTCCAAACTCATTAATGCTGATATTTTGACCTCCTTCCATGAATTATAAATGTTCTGAGTGGCATGTGAAATGGTGAATCTTTTCCAGAAGATTTTCAATTTACTTTGCTCAGATCCCTGAGAAGAATAACTGTCTATGACAACTTCAGCTTTATGAAATGTATTCTTTAAATAATAAAACCTGAAATTCGAAATTATTCCTTGATGCATTGGCTAAAGAAGGAATGTGTTAGTAGACAGAAAGCAACATTAATATTGTGTGTCTCTGCCAGAGATTTGGATGAACAGGTATGTTGTCAAAGAGCAGTCATATTTTGAAAGGATTCTAACACATTTATTAAATAAACCATGTTTATAAACAGATGTATTGTTATAGAGTTTTTCGTTCCATTTATAGAATACAGGCTAAATTAGCATCATTCTTAAGGATCCTAGGATTTTCAGAATGGTAAATGACCATTGGCATCAATGTAAAACAATGTCATTCTGCCCAATACATTTTATCTTGCTTATTTTTATGACTTATTTTCATTTTGCACACTCATTGGTTTCATTCTTTTTTTCTTTCTTCTTCCCTTTACACTTGCATTGCTCTTAGTCCTAATGTTAGCAGAACACTCTGGGTTCTGGGCTTCAGAATTCTTGGCCTTATCACATAAAGGAATTTAAGACACACCATAGGGTAGGCAAAGGATTGAAGAGTTTCTAAGAAACAAGAGAAGGAAAATAGTACACAGCCCCCGACATTAGGTGGGTATGCTGCAGGGTGAGACGTGTATGTGGGGCTCCAGGGTGGCCTTTTAAGACCTTCCCCCTCCTCTTGCCTAATGTTGGGGAGGGGCCCGGATGTTTGTTCTTCTGATTGGTTGTCTTAAGACCCCCACCTGTTAGCTCTCAGGGGCCCAAAGGAAAGGCCTTTTGTTTGGATTTATCCCAGGCTTCCCCTTGACCCCAGAAAGAGTGGCCAGGGTCTCAGGGGGTCTTTCCAGCTTTGTTCTTGGGAGCAGCCTCCCCTCAGGGGGTTCCCGGGCGGGGTCTCATGGCCTTGTTTTCTGCCAGGTCCCAGCTGTGACTCGGCCTCCCTCTTTCCCTGTATCAACCTGCCTCGCTAAAGCACTTTCTATGTGTTATGTGGAGGGAGGTGGGGGTGAGGGCAGGAGGACAGAGGGACATGAGCAGGAGGGGAGAGTTGTGGCTTCGGGGTTATTTTTCCAGACACATAGTGATCCTGGGGAGTGAACATGAAGCATTTGGAAAGGATCCTGCAACATAGGGACAGGTCTGAGCGCTGCCCCTCAGGCCTGAGTGATTTTTTCTGAGCCTGGCCTTAAATTGGCAGAGTCAACGGAGGACCAAGTCAAGTGAGAATAACAATAGTAAAAAGTGATCTTCATAGTAACTACTGAACAAAATATGGCTTCAGTCCATGAACATAGGGGCCTTGAGAAAGTCCTTCCCAACTTTCAGGCATTTTATCTTTACCCACTTTCACACCCAAATACATAGACACAGGTCAGTGTAGAATAAGATGGATAGTCGTGTCGTTTTTTAAGGAAGTACTGGGGATTGAACCCAGGACCTCGTATGTGGGAAGCAGGCGCTCAACCACTGAGGTACATCCACTCCCTGCGTTCTGTATTTTAACACAAGAAAAAGGAGATTTTGCCAAGCAGATGGTGTTTTCTTGAACTTTTACCTATTTCGTTTCCTCTGGTAATGAGAAAAAAGAGATGAGGGACCCAAGTGATCTTAAGGAGTTTCTCATGATATAAGATCTGAGAGACAGAGAGAGAAAAGAGACAGAGAGAGAGAAAAAGAGAGAGTGAGAGGGGGAGAGAGACCCTGGGAACTGTGGTTTCACCTGCCAGAAAGCAAAACACACATCAGGCCAAATCCAATGCACCTGCAACTGGGCTTATTGTCAAAAGGCTCTGGATCCAATGCAGGCAACACCCACTCCTCGCCCTCTAACATAAGCCAGGTTTACAGACTTCCTTTGCCAGAGACATGTCCAGGGTACTCACAAGGGATGACAGCAACAACCAGCTCATTACACTTTGGAAGTGCAGGGCCAAAGAGTCCCCTGATCTCCTAGTGCAACTAACTCAAGGACAAGTGAAAAGAAGGCGAATGTGGGGTTTAGCTGGATATTCAGATTAAATTAGATCCTTTGGGTAGGTGCTTGCACTGTCTGCCATCCTTTTTTCAGAACATGCAGATCAACCATTTCACTTTTTATTTAGATTTGTATTTCCCATGATTCTCAGAAGACCAACATAAAATGTTATTCTCAACCATTTGAGATACAAATCTTTTAATTTACATGGACATGGAATAACCTGGGAAGACTGTGTCTTCTCTACAACCATTTTTTCCAACTACACCCAAGCAGTGTGGAATAGCTGAAAGAACAGGGCTCCTGTGAACTTGGACCAAAATCCCAAATTGGCTTGAATTCACTGAACCTCAGTTTCCTCATATGATGCTTTTTTTTTTTTTTTGAGGTCTGAGCATCGAACCCAGGACCTTATACGATACGTGGAAAGCAGACTCTCAACCACTGAGCTACATTTGCTCCCCAATAAGTTTTTGCCTCCTCGTTTGTTTGCTTTGTTCTTAGGTGGTATCGGGGATTGAACGTAGTACCATGTACATGGGAAGCAGGCACTCAACCACTTGAGCTACATCCACTCCTCAGATTTTCAATATTAATAACCTTCTGACAGGCTTTAGTACGTTGAATTATGTACCCTAACACACAGGTTCGTAATCTTTGCATTCCTGTGGATGTGAAACTATTTGTAAACCTGAGCATTGGAAGATGTTAATTTTAGTAAGGCTAATTGAATCAGGCAGTTTTAACCTGTATTGTTGGAGGCCTTATAAAGAAAAGAAACTGGAAGCAGGGAAACCCAAGAGACAGCCAGAAGCTAGAAGCCAGCCGAAATCGGGAGAACAGAATAAAAGAGAGGACTTTGCTGTGTGACAGCAGGCTGAGCTACAGGCCAAGCAACCCGAGAACTGCCACAACAAGACCCATGCAGACGTGGGGTAGAGATAGCGAGGTTTGCTGACGCCTTGATTTTGAGCTTCTTCTAGCCTCAAAACTGTGAGCCACTAGGTTGCTGTTATTTAGGCCAACCCATTGCATGGTATTTGTCATGGCAGCCTGGAAAACCAGTACTAGCAAGAGGACAATGGATGGATAGTGCCTGATTCCTAGTAAGCTCTATATTTACAGTTTTCTTCCCTCTCACTACTAGAGAGCACAGTGCTTCTACAGTATGGGATCGTGTGGCAGGAAAAAGAGAAATGAAAGGAGATTCGGAGCAGAGAACAGGTTGTTTATTTTCCAAGAGATTTTTCCTCACTGCAAAGTGACTGTCAAGCATACATGTTCAAACAGACAAACGTTTCTTCTTTGCAAAAAAAAGCAAGTACTTCTCCATGCAAGTTTGCCTGTGGGTGGCATAGAAATGAAGAAGTATCTAAAATGTATGTGTGGATCAAGAACTCAAATTCAAAAGAAGCCTCAAGAGACTAGAAGAACATCAAGTTCAGCATAAAGACAGTTGGTAAAATTGCTAAAGGGAATAACCTGCTTGAAAGTGAAATGACTCCAGCATCTCCCAAACATTGTCCCTGAGTTTCTATAAGCAAGTAAAAATCAGTATTTTCACATGATGCATTGTACTATGTGGAAACATTTCTGATGTCATCTAAGAAATGGCATATATGAAATCAAAATAGACAGAAAGTTACAGATTCTTTGAGTTACTGTATGGTTTTATTCTTATACATACCTGATAATATGCTCATTTCACTTTAAGACAGTGGGTCTGGTCATTTTATTATTATAAGTCTCTAATATACTCATGGACAGATTGAATTAAAAGCCATCAAACTTTCTAGAAAATAAAATGATGTTTAAAAAAAAATGTATCTGTGTGGACATTAGAAATGTTCACAAGATTACACAAGGATGGATATAAGACATGTTAAATTACACCAAAAATGTATAGGGGCTGATAAGCTAAAATGTAAATCATAATGTAAAACATAAAATAACTAAAAACTTTAGAAAATTGTATAGTCTAAAATATAAACCACAATGTAAACCCAAATGTTACCTTGTTTGAAAGCCATTGTCTCAATATCTGTACATCCGTTTCAGTAAATATAGTATGAACATGTAAAAAGATTATTGCTGTGGAAGGGTAAAGGGTTTGATGTTGGATATGTGGGAGTACTGTATATTATATATGTAAATTACTGTGATCTAAAACTTCTGTGAAGATAAGCTTAATAATTAGGAAAAGAAAAAAGAAAAAGAAAAGATGTAGACATTGAGGAAAAGACAGAAGAAGTTGCCTTGCCAAATTGCATACAGGGCAACACTTATTGCAGTGATGGAAGGCAAAATATCAAAAACAAAGCTTTTGCATTTTTTAATTTTTTGATACCCCAATTTATTTTTACCTTATTTTTTCTAAATTAATATGTATTCTATATCTAACCTTTAAACTCATCACTATATTCCATTTTACTATTAATGGAACCTGGCAATATATTGGGCTTCATTTTTGAAGAAGTTTTGGATCACAGAGAGGTTCAA
Organism: Dasypus novemcinctus; assembly: GCF_030445035.2. NCBI lineage: Eukaryota > Metazoa > Chordata > Mammalia > Cingulata > Dasypodidae > Dasypus > Dasypus novemcinctus. Next base: position 20,804,331 of record NC_080677.1, read on the forward strand.
CAATAGCAGGGGAGGAATACTGGGGTGGGATGTTATTGACAGGGGACACTTGGTTGGCAGGGAGTTCTCCAGGGCATATATCCATGGTACATAAAAATGTTTGGATATATTCATAGTGGTTACAATTAAAAACAACAACTGAGGAGTGCTGAGTTCCTAGCCAGGGGAGCTCTATCACAGTTCCCAAAGGAACAGCAACAATCCCCCAAGTGCAACGGCAAAGACTGAAAAAGAAGGAAGGTCCAACAATGAGCCCTTGATACTAATGACTATACTTTTGACCTGTGCACCTGAAATAAGAACAAGGCCTAGAGCTGCAGGGTGCCTAAGAGTTACCTCCTGGGAGCCTCCATGTTGCTCAAATGTGGCCAGTCTCGAAGCCAAACTCAGCATGTAAATGTGTTGCCTTCTCCCCAGGGTGGGACATGACTCCCGGGTATGAGCCTCCCTGGCACCAAGGGATTACTACCAAGTACCAGCTGATGATGTAACTAGAAAATAACCTTGAATAAAAGGGTCAACTTGGACCAGCAGAATATCTCAATCAACATGTAATACCAGGAGTTAAAAATGCTTTTTGACCTGAATAAAAGGGGGAAATGGAAAGGACAAATAAGTTTATATGGCTATGAGTCTCCAAAAAGAGATGGGAGGTTATCAAAGGGGTTGCCCTTATGCACACCTGAGCAGAGTCCCAGAGACAGATAAAAGTAGATGCAACCCTAGGTATTGGTTTTTCTGAGGGCTGCAGAGACCCACAGCTTCTATCGTCATGGCAGATGGAGTTCAATGTCATGTCAGTTGGCCCTACTTTGGAGTTTGTGTTTCTATGTGATGGAGCTGGACTCAGATGTGATCTTTGTCCACAAGCCTCTCCCATTACTTTTACCGGAACTGAGGTTGGTACTGGGGTTTAATGTGTACGCAGGAGACCTGAATCTCTGGACTGACCATGTGATAGCCAGGCCCTGGGCCTCAACAGACTTGCAGCTCCTACCCTCTGGTTTATTGGACTTACCCCACTCAGCTAACATGGAGGTGAAGAAGGTCAACCACCACACCAGGGAGCCAAGAGTGCCTACAACTGAAAGCAGGAGAATTGCATCCAGCATCCATGTGGAATCTAAGCCACCTCTTGATATAGATGTGGAGTGGACATGGTCATTCTAGGGTCCACAGGATGGAGGAATAGAGAATGGATTAAAGTGGACTTACTGATATTTCTATTCATGAACTATTGTGATTAGTAATCGAAGAAAATGTGGCATTGGTGTGGAGAAAGTGGCCCTGGTGTCTGCTGGGGGTAGGGAGTGGGAGGAAGAGATGTGATGTGGGGGCATTTTTGGGGATTGGAGTTGTCCTGGGTGGTGCTGCAGGAACAGTTACCAGACATTGTATGTCCTCCCATGGCCCACTGGTTGGACTGTGGGAGAGTGTGGGCTATGGTTTGGACCACTGACCTTGAGGTGCGGCAGTGCTCAGAGATGTATTCACTAAATGCAATGAATGTCTCATGATGATGGAGGAGATTGCTGTTACGGGTGGAGGAGTGGGGTGAGGGGGGTGGGGGGTATAGGGGGACCTCATATTTTTTTAATGTAACATTACAAAAATAAATAAAGACAAAAAAGAAAAAAAAATGTATCAACTATCTGTTTCAAGATGGTAACTAAATCTGGTTGAGGTGGGCCAGCTAGGAAAATTATCATGGTTAAACTTGGAAAGTAATGCAAAACTCCAAGTCATTCAGCTGAAACTTGTGCTTTACTTCAGTTGAACTGCTTGTTATTTACACACTTATTTAATGATTTGTAATCCTATTCGAAGTTGGAATCAGTTGTCTCAGCTGGTCATCTCAGAACATGTTGACTAGGTTATACACTTGTATGCCATACGTAGTAGGATTAGAAGCAAAAGTACTAATTTTTATACACAAGCTAAAATGTTTCCATTCTTTCTTAAAACGTAATTCTCTGTGCTTGAAATTTTGCATTGATATGAGAATTAAAATTTCGAGCACCTAGAGTGACCCAGGCTCTGTTTTAGGCACATTTCCTCTTTCAAAACTTAAAAACTTCCTTAGAAATAAGTATTATCATCATCATTTTAAAAATGAGGGAAGTGAAGTTCTGAGAAGCATGTACCCAAAGACTTATCAGAAGGAGGAGAAAAGCTGTAGTTTGAACTTTATCTTTCTAATTAAATGTTATGCTCCTGAAGGGGTCAATTGATTTGTATCGTGAGAATACTTCTTTTCTTTTAAAGATTTATTTCTCTGTGCCCTCCTTCCCCCCTTTTGTGCTTGCTGTGTCCTTTCGTTTGTACTCTGTGTCTGCTTGTCTTTTGGAAACCAAACTGGACCTCCCATGTAGTAGGCAGGCACCCAACTGCCTGAGCCATGTCTGCTTCCCAAGACTATTTTCTCTAATAAACCTGTTCACGTTTATTGTACCAGCCTTTCAGTCCATCCCCATGCTCACTGACAAACCTGGAATCCACTCTACTGCCATTTACTATCACATTCCTACACATGAGCTTTGCTGGAATTGCTCCCCTGATCTGTCCACTTTCCTTCCTACTCAGATGTTTATCTTCCTCAAGCACAGACCTGATTGTGTCATTTTCCTTCCTAGGACCTTCAGTAAGATATTTATTCTTTACTCTTTTAAGAATGCTTGTTTCAAATACTGTGAAAATTTCTGAACACACTTAAAAATTAATGTTAAGTGAAGGTGTCTCCTACTCCATTTCCATTCCAAGCCTGTATACACAAAGTATACAGTTATTCTCCTACATGCTCCCCCATGTCGCCTCTCTATAACTTTAAAAAAACTTTCATCTTATATTTGTTGTTCCTTAAAGAATTCAAAATTAAAGAATTCTAAATCATATCTGTCTCACCTCCAACCCTCAAACCATACAACCAAAAGACTAAAATGAGGTAATTCTGATTGGATTGTAGTCACTTTCCATGAGTTGAAAAGAGACTGGAATCTTTATGATGCTGACTTCTTTCTTCTGTGAATACAGTATCTCTCCATTGATCTAGGTTTTATTTTATGCCCTTAACATCTTACTATTTTCTTCATATATGACTTATATTCTTATAAATTTAAAGATTTCATAATTTTTCATGTTAATAAAATCTTTCCTAGATCTTGAAAGACAACACTGAAGTCTCCTGATAAATCCCTTCATGGTCTTGGAATAAGGTGAAACACAGGATAAATTGTCAGACAGGGCTTGACTGGAGGGGTTCACCTCGACAATAGATACAAGAGTTTTGACAACTCAGTAATAACAACATGGAATTCTCCTTTTAAAAAAATGAGTCTTTGCCCGCCTCTTTGTTTTTCCAGTCCGGTGGGCTGTGAGCTGCTCTGAATGGATGGCTGCCTAGTGGGTCACAGTCATAGCTCCTGCTTGGTGGCAGAGGCCGTGTCTGCTCATGGACTCAGGCTGGGATTAGGTGGGTCCGGGGTGGATATCGAGATCAGCAGGGCCTGTGATCTCTTGACTTCTTACAGCTCACCCCATCCCGAACAGCAGAATGCTCAGCTGACCCTGGCAATTTAATTCCTCAGGCTCCAGAGTGAGGAGAATAGGATTAGAAAATAGCATCCAGGAGGCTTCTTTTAAGTATAGGAGAAATTAATTTTTTTCAGGTTATACTTTTAATAAGGAATATATTACATCATAGGAGACAGAATTCTAAAGCTTTCTGTTATTCCAGAAAAAATCGTCATCACAGAAATTATTTTCTCATTTGGCATTCTCAGGTAAAGAATAAGGCTGCCAAGTGACAATGGCTTAATTGAAAATGGGATGCCAGACTGCCCTTTCTCACCTCAATTTGTGTTATTATATTTTTCAGTTACTAAAGAGCTGCTTCCTCTCAGAGATCCATCCTAAATTGTTAGCAGCTCTGATATTTTGTGAAGACAAAAGGGCCCTGCTTTGATGTTATCTCTACGTAGTTTCCAACATAATTGTGCACCTGGAAATAAAAGCAACCCTAATTCTGTGACTACCTTTCCTGGTGATTTAGAGAAGCAGTTGGTTGATCAGTTGGGCCTGCTCTCTTCTTAAACTCCGATGCTTTCCACTTTCTATTTGGTGTTTTTCAGTGATTCCTGTCTCTCTGAAAAACAAGCACAGGCCAATTTATCCAAGGAATACTGACAAAATAAAAACCTATCTTCCAGGGCTTTCAATGGAACCCAGAAGATCAAATTCCCAATGCAAAGTTTAACTCCTCATCATTTCATGAAACCCAGGAGGTTTATTTTTGTAAAAGCTGTAACTAGTGTGCTAGCTCAGGATGGATCAAGATTTTTGGACAAGGGACTAAGCTCACAGTAATACCTTCTGGTAAGTAAAATTTTCTATTTTTACCCTTGTAAGGAAAAAACTGATAGGTGCTTTTGAGGGAGGGGGCTCCACTTTAGGGTCAATCTGAGCTGTCACATTCTTGGTCTCAGTATATGAATAGTATATACTCATGACTGGATATGGAAACGTGTGAATTGTAAATGATTTATTTCCTTTCCTTTCTGTAAGCAAACTGAAATTTTACTTGTAGAGTATGAAAAGGCTAGAATTTGAAATTTCCTTAGGTCCATGTCTCTGAGCCACCAGTGTAAGTTACTGGTTCAAGATACTTTGCTCATAGAAGATCTTTTGAGATACATCAAAAAGGCATTTATTAATTGCCTCTTCTCTATATTTTTGGACAAAAACAATGCTCCTTTCTCAGAATAACCTACAAACCTATGTTACTGGTTTTCATCTTATCCCTAAAAGCAGGGCAGAAAACCCAATTCTTAGTGCTCAATAACATGAGAACACCAGTAAATCCCACTTCTTATTGCTCTAGCTTCTTGGACAGGAGGCAGAGATGAGTCAAAACTGGTGCTATTGTGGCTCCTCATTTTTGCCAAGAGATGGGCCAGATTACTGGTAATTATAAGCTCAATGAACCATTTCAGTAACAAGACCGGGAAAATAGTTCCAGGTTTCACTTTCTCACTTATTCAGTCTCTCAGCAAATTTTCTCTAAGACAGACTCTGAGCTATAGGTTGGAGATAAAATGGTGAATAAGGCCCAGTCCCAACCCTTGAAAAGCTTCCAGTTAGCTGGAATATTTTTATTCTAGATTCTGGCTTGATTTGTCTTCATGCTCATTGGCTAGGGCTTGTAGAGAGGCAGGAGGCCTTGGTTTACTAGCTCTTTACTTTCTTAATCTGTATAATTGTTAATGCTTATAAAATTGATATGCTGTATTTGTTGGATAATTTGGAAATGACCCAATACCACCCCATGAAACAGAATAATATTACCTAATATTTGTTGAGTACTAGACTCTCTCCTTTCATTGTCTTATCTCACTACTCAACAGCTCTATACATGAGATTCTATTTTCCCCATATAACAGATGGAGAAACTGAGGTTTAGAGATGTTCAGTTACTTCCCTGAGGTCACATGGCTAGTTTGGATTTCAAGCTAGATCTATCTAGTCCAAAGAGAATAGTCTTGAGACATTACGTGACATTCTAAATATTAAATCATAGTTTTAGATTCCTATTATTTATTCTTTGTGGGCTGACTTTTAAATGGACTCTCTAGTTGACAATAACAGCTGTGAATTTGTAATACTAGTCATGTGTATAAACAATGCCTCATCTAAATCACAAAATTGTGGTAAATCATATTGAGCATGCATTTATTAAATACTCAAAAAGTATGACTCCTATTGTTATTTCTTCTGGGAAAGTAAATATTACTGACCTCTAGACATAGAACTGACTTTATCCATGAAAGGTAGGAGATTTAGAAGTCTCAGGGAAAATGCTGAGAAGGTCAAATCTGACTCTCCAATGGATAAGATGTAGCATAAGAACAGGCTTACAGCAAGCTGGGTAGGCAGAGTGTGCTCAGAATTTAAGTTCTAGATTATACTGAGATCTACTGGGAATTTAGTTTGGGCTTCATCTTTTTTCATGTTAGTGGGCTAATTTAGATAGAGAGTAAATATGGGTACTATTTTAAGACAGGCCCAAAGAGGGATTTCTACATAGGGTTTCCAGATACTAGGCAAATGGACAGCAGGAGAATCACAAATTTTGGTCCTGGCACAAAACTCATTGTTACGGGTAAATTTTCTTTAAATTCTGCACTCAAAAATATACATGGCAGGCAGGTAAGGCAGGTGCTGCAAGAGGGAGTGTTGGTGCTGGCTTCTGAAATTTTGAGATTTGTTCCAATCTGGTTATGCATCATGATGAGATGGCTGGAGAAGTTGGTGACTGAAACCGTGTCCTAGAGAGTAGTTTCATACCAACCTAGAACAAAGAACATCAAAAGTTTAGAGTAACTATGGACCTCTGCGGAATGGAGATATTAGGTCCCTTTGGTCTATGTTGAAAGGTTTGTAAACAAATTTAGGTATTTGATTTATTTGGTTCCAAATAGAACCCATGGGTAAAAATGAAAAGATCTGTTAAAAATTGTCATTTGATCACAGAAGGATTAAATATTTGTGACTAGGTCACAGGATGATTAAATCATATATCAAAATATTTGATCATGTGATCTTACTGAGAAGTGTCAGCAGTTGTGTTTGCTTATTTGACTTTTTCCTTCCTAAAATTCAGTCCATTAAGTTTTTTTTTCTTCAATTCCTGATTGGCCTTAAAGGTGAATTTTACCTGGATGAGAGAGAATATCTCATGAGGATAATTCACAGTCTGCTAGATCCACTGAAATGAAAGTAGCCAAAAAATTTCAAGAATTTGATAAATATTGAAAAATAAAAGATTTTTAGAGTTTAGTCTCTTTAGTGATTGATATCAGATGAACAAATGAATTCCTAAAGTGAAAAGCAACTTTCTGATCCTCTTTCATTTTCAAAGTTGACAGCCTAACCAGGACTAAAATATACAGTCAATTAAATGCAATTAGAAACTTGCCATAAACCCGAAATTAATATTTAGATGAGTAATAGCTATAATTATTTGATGAAAGGAAAATGTAAAAAAAGGATACACAAATATCATATGATTTAGAAATCATGCAATAACCTGAAATGTAGTTGATATTTGGTAAATGTGTATAGAATTCATCCTGGTGCATATTAATAAAATATATAGAACTCAGATATTTTAACCCAAATGTGTTCTTTGATTATGCAAATGAATGTATTAAAATGAATTGGACAAGTTTATTTTCTAATCTGGTTGCTATTTTATGGATATGAAAAATATGAAAAATACTTGACAATTAACAATGTCGACAATATGTACATTTTACATTAATGCTTTCAAAAAGTAACATGTAATATAATATTCCAAAGTGTAGGTCCTAACTTTTAAAATCAAGTACACTAGTGATCAGTTAAATAGTAATTTACATTGAGAAAATTATAGGAGGTCAAGAGTCACTTTATCCTAAAAAGAATGAAATTTAAATATGCGACTAGGGAGAAGGATGAGTGGATGGTTCATTATCATACAGAAACATCCCAAACTCATCATTCCTCTTTCCGTTTCTTTAGTATAATGTATAAGATGCGGTGCAATGAAAAATTCCTGAAATGAAAATGAGATTTTTAATATATTGATTAGTAAAAATTCATGTCTATAATGTATACAAAATTATGTACATAATGAAAATTTGAAAAAAAATTCTTGTTTTATATAACATACTGTTTTTTTAAACAAATCATTTTAATGATACATATTAATAAACATATAATTCATCCAAAGTGTACAATCAATGGTATTTGCTATAATCACGTAGCTAACATACTGGTTTTATAATTAAAAACAAAGTATATGGCTGCATAAATATATAGGGTCTTGCTATTATAATCTATAAATATATTATTGCCACTCAAAATGAAATTAAATGAGCAGAAGCACATTATGACTTAAAGACAGTTAGAGCCAGATTTTTAAAATCAGCATTATATGCTTACTCTTTTAATAGAAAAATCAGGAGCTTTGATATTCAAGTCAACATTCTCAATTTTTTTCCTTTTCCTCTTAAATGAGGAATCCAATTCTTTTTCCTTCGTAAGAACTTGTTGAATTATTAAATTCCAGGTAGCCCAAAGAGGATATCATTTAAACATTTGACTTTCAAGTGGATATTAAATTAGAAACAAATATATAAATATACATAATCAGTTAACATTCCCAGATTATATCGTGACATGCCTTGTAAACATGTTTTGTTACATATTTTGACATTAAGTCTGCAAAAAAACTCTGAAACGATAACCTATGACGTTACACTAATGTACCATGCATTGTACTTAGGTTACAACAAAGAAAAGAGTGGAGGGTCTCAAGAAAGGTGCAGTAGCTAACAGGGTAGATACAAATATTGGGAGAGACACTGGTAGTCAAAATGAGGACATGCTGAAATACATGGACCCTGCCACTAATGGGATAAATTCATCTCAAAGCATTTATGAAAAGTACACTGTTGGCGTATTCTTAACCATGATTAAACTTCAAATTCAATTCCATTACAAAATGTTTTTAATAATAAACATTTTTATTTTTTTAAAAGATACTTAGATAAAATAAATGTTACATAAAAAAGTATAGGGGATTCCATATGCCCTGCTCTCTATCCCTGGCACATTTTCCAACATTAACAACATCCTTCATTAATGTGGTGCATTTGTTAAAATTAATGAACACGTTTTGAAGCATTGCCACTAAGCGTGGATTATACTTTAATCATTGTAGTTTATGTTCTCTCCCACAAAGTTTTGTAAGTTGTGTCAAGACATATAATGGCCTGTATCTGTCATTGCAGTGTCATTCAGGACAATTCCCAAGTCCCAAAATTGCCCCCATATTACACCTATTTTTCCCTCTCCTTCCCCTTCGAAACTCCAGTGGCCACTATCTCCACATCAATGATGAAAGTTCTTCCATTGCTAAAATCACAGTAAGTCTATTTTAGAGTAATAGTAAGTGTACTCTAGTCCATGGTTCAATACCCAATGCTGAGGATTCTGGGATGGTGATGCCCACTCTGCTTCTAATTGAGAGGGGCTAAGATCCCATGGAGCAGGTGGATAGAACTACCTTGCCTGCAGTTGCAGACTCTTATCTGTTCCTTGGGATGGTCATTGTCCATCATCATCTCCTTGTTAGTTGTTCTGGGTGTGTTTTCACCTGCACATGGCTCTTCTGCCCCTTCTATTTGGACCAATAGTTATTACTAAAATATACTTTTAGTTAACAGTTTCTAAGGAGAAAATCACTTTTGATTACTGCATTGAGAATTTTAACATAAGACCATTTCTAAGAAAAAACTACAGAAATGTTTAACAGAAATATTGGGAAATACTGCCAATTTGTTTTTAAATGGAAGACATAATTTAAGGATGAACCTTTAAATACCACAGTACCGGAAAACCTAGAGAGTTTCAAATGGGAAATGTGAATGCCCTATAAAGCTAGAAATCAAACAGAGTTCCATGAACTTCAGAGCAGGGTATGAGACACACACTGAAAGCCACAGGCTCAACTTGATAGATTCTAAGTATACAAGGACATAGATTCCGTTTTGTAAACTAGTGAACATGTATTATTAAAACCAATAGTAAGAAACTTCCTCTTTACATTAATTCATATAAAAAATCAAATATTTATGGTGCACTCTAGTATCAGTGAAATGAAATTATTGGATTCCATAGAGTTGCAGAACATGATAAGGTGAGTAATTTGGAAAGAACAAAGCAAAAGTCATCAAATTCACATGTAGGGAAAGGGAAGCACTTTAGAAGGGAGGAGAGATTCTGACCTGGGAGAGAAATTGGCACTGTGATCTGGTCCACTCCCCACCTTGAAAACATGCTCCACTATGCTTAAACAAGAGACTTTTAAAAAATATTTATGAATGCTGGAAACTTTTACACGAGGTGATTAAATTTCAGTCCCCATTGTCACATGTGGAGAAAAAAGAAAGGCCAATAATGCATTTAGGATAAGCTTAATAGTTTGTTATGCACCTGTACTACACTATTTGCTCAAGTCTAGTGCCATCTCTTAATGAGAACAACATTTTAAAAGCCTATATGCAATAGCATTGCTAATTGAAGGAAATATTCCAGTTGCCTAAGTTTCTAACTGGGAAACATTCAAATAAGACAAAAACATTTCAGGACTTTTAGGTATAAAGAAAAATTATTTGACTTATTAAAAACAAGAGAATTTTTAGTTGGTATTTCTAAAATTATTCTAATGCATTTTATCATTTTTAAGTAATCAAATTCTAATCATGATTTTGCCAGGGTTATGCTAAAGAGTTTAGCTCAAAGGCACAAAGTATGATTTCTGCAAGAAAGCTACTTTTATGATAGTTTTGAAGGGTTAGGAAGAGCCTCATCATTTCACACTCCTACGTCCTTCAGTGTATATTTCTTTCATCTTATCATTTATACCAGTTAAAGTTCTTTGGTAACAGAATTCTTGCAGCTGTAAAATAAAACTTCAGAGCTGTAAGAATCAAGTAAACAGTTAATGAACATACCAAGATTAGCAAATCTTATACTGTAAACCAATCTGTCCTCAGCAAGTAAAAATCATTATTAGTTATATAAACAAACTCCATTTTGACTTTCAGGATGTCACACTACTTCTGTACCTAGCATTTTGAACCCTTGATTAACAACGTTACAAAAACTACTGTTTTCTTTGTGCAGTTTACAAAAGTTAAATCATTGGAGAATACATTCTATCTTTAATTTCAAAACTTGATCATTGGCAAGTTGTTAACCTCTGGCACCTCCTTTCCCATCTGTAAAATGAAGACAAATATATGGACCCTGCCACCCACTGTGAGGAGGAAAGGCTATGGTAGGCGCTAAATCAATGGCAGCTTGTCTTCCTATATCAGTGCCTGAGACTGTCCAGGCCACGTGATGTTTTGATGTCTCTAATGATTCTTTTCGATTGATATTCTCTTTTCCCCAACATGGAAAACCCTAGGTGGACACCGATCCCCAAAACCCACTATGTTTCTTCCTTCAATTGCTGAAACACATTTTCATAAGGCTGGAACATATCTTTGTCTCCTTGAGGATTTCGTCCCTGACGTTATTAAAGTATATTGGAAAGCAAAGGATGGCAATACGATTCTGGAATCCCATCAGGGAAACACAGTGAAGACTAAAGACGCCTACATGAAAGTCAGCTGGCTGACCGTGAAAGGGAAGTCGATGGATGAAGAACACAAATGTGTGGTCAGACACGAGAATAATAAAGGAGGAGTGGATCAAGAGATTCTTTTCCCTTCAATTAATAAAGGTATGTGTATATAAATGTAACCTCCCAAGAAACTTATTCCACAGGTAAATTCCCACTTCTTTGGTATGTACTAATAAAAACCAAGCAAATATAAGTCATTCTTAAATGTTCTTACATTTAATTGTAGCATAAACACCCTGTTATTTCACCATAGAAAGAAAGTGCTAGAGATTTGTAGAGGGAGAAGGACAGAAGAAAGATTTACTTAATCTTTCTCAGCTTCAGTGCCATCACCCAAAATACTTGTCACAATTAATGACATTTTTAAAAGTTGTATGGATTACATGGAACCACATTTGGGATCTCCTACCAATTCAACACATGAAAAAGGCTCAAAAGGAAATTGCCCTTTTGATGACTTTATTTGATCTGGAAATAATAATTATATGCCTTTCAGGAATATCCTACCAAGCAAGCAAAATCACATTCACTGCAATCTTGTTGTACACAGTGTTTTTCCCAAAAATGATGAGTTTTTAGGAAACAGGAATTGTCCATCTGAGGAGTAATAGCAAGCTTCAACAAAAAAATCTACTGACTGGACAATTGTAGCTTTGCACCAGGCACTGTGCTAGGATCTGTGCCTACAGAAGGAAAACAAGGATGTATTGGATATGGCAAACCAGTTGTGATAAAAAGAAAAGGTTTAACCTTCATGAGCTTCAACGTCCTTCAGAATTTCAACATGTGCAAAAACACAGTAAATCAATTTGGTCTCTTGAATTACATAGAATCAGACCAAATACTCCAGGCATTGTGGGGCTCGTATGTTTTAATAACTGTTGGCAAATTATTTATATATTATGAGTATGAACAATTGACCAATCCTGGCTTTCATTTCTTCTAGGTGTCATTCCTACTGTTCCTACAGAAGCTACCTACCTACTTACCACTGGTAAGATTTTGTAAATGTTAATATGCTACTGCATATTTTCTCTCCTGATCAACTTTTTAACTTGTTTGGGCTCTGGTAGAAAAACCAGAATAACTGGGTATTGCAGAAGAGAAAAGGGGATTTTTAAAATGAATCCCTCATTTGCTAGGAGTCATCCTAACATAGTAAACTGCTGGTTTTGGTATGAGATTAATTAAATTACAGAGCATACGGTGATATGCTCTGAATTATTTCATTTGTGCTGCTTTTGTTTCTTAATGACTGGGAAAAACATGATACCATGTTGCATCTAGATGTTTTTAATCTATGCTACTTGCTGGTATGTAATAACAAAAACCAGCTCTTCCTGAGTGTTTCTCATACAGAAGGCCTTGTGCTGTGTTCTGCCTGCATTTTCTTGTGTAATTCTCACAGCACTCTTATGTGCCAGCACAAACTTTTTCACCATTTCACCCATCAGTTGGAAGGCCTTAAGAGCAAGCTAGTCTTCTCTGAAGAGGTGGAAATTTGCCCGTGGGTAGAAGCTACAGCCTGTGCCAGAGAGTTCCAGCCTGCCCTTCTGCAAGGATTTCAGATTTGTCTATTCCCCTCAATGTCTGTTCCCCTCCCACCCTCATAAATGTGTAAGCCAATTCCTTGCAATAGGTCTTTTTTTATAAAACTTCTTTTTTAGAAATGTTTTAGGTTTACACTCAGAGAAAAATTACACCATAAATTTTAAAAAAATTGCACCTCTGTTATTGCCCTCTTAAATTAGTATAGTGCATTTGTTACCGTTGATGAACTAATATTGAAGCATTGCTATGAATGGTTTACATGTGCTGCATGATTCCATAGGCCTTGACAAATGCATCATGTCATGCAGCCATCATTGCAATATTATACAGAGAACTCTCACTGCCCCAAATATGTCCTGCTCTACACATTCATTCCCTGCCCCTTCTGAACCCCTGGCAACCATTAAATATCAATGTTACAAAGTTCCTCGGCCAACACAAGTTAACATCCCTCCTAGTAAGTTTTTTGTTGTTAGTTTTTGTTGTTTTTCAAATATATTTTTTATTTATTTTTTAAAAGATACTTAGATCACACAAAATGTTACATTAAAAAATGTAGGATGTTCCCATATGTCCCACTCCCCACACCCCTACTTTTCCCACAGCAACAACTTCTTTCATTAGTGTGGTACATTCAGTATAATTGATGAATACATTTTGGTACACTGCTACACAGCATGGATTATAGTTCACATTATAGTTTACACTCTCTCCCAGTCCATTCAGTGGGTTATGGCAGGATATATAATGTCCTGCATCTGTCCCTGCAATATCATTCAGGACAACTCCAAGTCCCAAAAATGCCCCCATATCACACCTCCTTTTCCCTTTCCCTGCCTTCAGCAACTCCCGTGGCCACTGTCTCCACATCAATAATCTTGTAATGTATTTATATTTCCTATTGGTTCTGCTTTCCTGGTTTTTTTCCTGTTTCCTCAGATATGTATTCTTCCATTGTTTGATTTACTGGACACCTATCAGGATGTTGACTTTACTAACTTGATTTTAAATCTTTGTTTGCGTATCCACCTTGATTGTGAGCTCCTCCTTTGTTCTCCTGTCGCTCACCACAGGGCCATGGTTGTCTCAGATTTGCCCAATCTGCTCACAGTTCAGAAGTCGGTTTTAAATTATCAATCCAGGTATCTCATTCCTTGGGGGTAGCCCAACTCAAGTTTCCTGAGTCAGAGCAAACATATACCAGGTTCCTGGATACTCATGTGTTTTGCTTTCTGCTTCCACCCTGGGTCCATAGCTCAGGTACGGTCACAGTCCCTGAGTAAGTGGTAGAAATTTTCTCTTTTTCCTTTCTTTCTTTTTTTAATTAACAACTTTATTTCAAATTCACAAAAGAAAAATAACAGAAAAAGGCATCTCGGCAAGTTATGGAAACATTACTCCCAAAAAGTTCTTTTGCAGGCATTTTCTCCCATCTAATTCTGTTAATTCAGTTTTTCCTCTAGTGTTCAGAAAGATACACAGATGAACACACATTAGTTAAATGACATAGTCAAGATGTCCATATTAAAGAAAAAAATGAAGAGAAAAAATGCTTAATCATATTCATCTCACAAAACTGAAACCCAAATTATTTTTACCTTTAGAATTAATATAGTACCAACTTTGCTTTTGCTACAAAACTTTACAATGGTAACTATTGTCCATATATTACATTAGTTATATTTTTTCCATGCATCACCACATTCTTAGCACCCTGCAAAATCACATCCATAAATCAACAACGGTTGTTACATTCATTATAGTGTGTTACCATCAAGTCCAACCATTACCATGTATTTACATTTTAATTTATTAAACGTTCTCCATACAGTCAGCATCTCTGCCTTCTCATTCCATATTCCGTCTCCCACCAACCTATACTTCATAGTCAAACTCCATACGTCTAGTTGTTGTATTTAATTTGTATCAGTGAGACCACACAATATTTGTCCTTCTGTGTCTGGCTTATTTCACTCAACATAATATCATCAAGGTCCCTCCATGTTATCATGTGCTTATCCAAATTTTGACCATTTGTAGGCTATCTTTTTACTTTCTTGACAAAGTCTTTTGCAGAACAAAATAATTTAAATATGAGGCAGTCCCACTTATCTATATTTTTCTTTTGTTAGCTTGCTTTGGGTGTAATGTCCAAGAAACCACTACCAATCACAAGATCTTGAAGATGTTTCCTTACATTTTCTTCAAAGAGTTTCATGGTTCTAATTTTTATACTTAGGTCCTTGATCCATTCAGAATTAATTTTTGAATAAAGTATGAGATACGGTTCCTTTTTCTTCTCTTAGATATGGCTATCCAGTTTTCCCACTGTCATTGTTGAATAGGCTATTCTGACCCAGCTGAGTGGGTCTTTTAATTAGGGAGTTCAATCCATTAACATTCAGTGTTGCTACTGTAAAGACATTACTTACTTTATTCATTTTATCCCTTGGCTTTCTGGTGTCAAGATTTAAGGGTCTATTTCTAAATTCTTGATTTGCTTCCACTGGTCAGTCTGTCTATCTTTATGCCAGTGTAATGCTGTTTCTACCACTGTAGCTAAGCAATATGCTTTAAAGGCTGGAAGTGAGAGTCCTCCAACTTCATTTTCCTTTTTTAAGATATGTTTGGCTATTCAGGACGCTTACCCTTCCAGATAAATTTGATAATTGGTTTTTCCAATTCTGTAAAGAAGGATATTGGAGTGTTTATTGGGATTCCATTAAATCTGTAGCTCAGTTTGCGTAGAATTGACATCTTAATGAAATTCCATGTTCGAACCCATGAACCTGGAATATCCTTCCATTTATTTAGATCATCATCGTTTCTTTTAGCAATGTTTTATAGTTTTCTGAATACAGTTCCTTCATGTCCTTAAATTTATTCCTAAATTTTTAATTCTTTTAGTCATTTTTGTAAAAGGAATGATTTTTCTGACTTCCTCCTTAGATTGCTCATTAGAATTCATGCTAGAACACTATTGATTTTGTGTATTAATCCTGTATCCTGCCACATTGCTGAAATTGTCTATAAATTCTAATAGTTTTGTCATGGATTTTTTGTGATTTTATATGTCTATGTAATCAGTGAATAACAAAAGTTTTATTTCTTCTTTTCCTGTTTGGGTGCCTTTATTTCCTTTTCTTGCCTAACTGCTCTCACTAGAACTTCTAGCAGAATATTAGAAACAGGGGGGAGAGTGGGCATCCTTGTCTTCTTCCTGATCTCAGTGGGAAAGCTTCCAATCTTTCACCATGTAGTATAATTTTAGCTGTGTGTTTTTCATTTATGTACTTTATCCTATTGATAGAGTTTCTTTTTATTTCTAAGTTTCAGAGAGTTTTCATCATGGAAGAATGTTATATTTTGTCAAAGGTCTTTTCTGCATCAATTGAAATGATCATGTGATATTTCTTCTTCAATTTATTAATGTGGTATATTACCCATACACAAGTCCATTTGATTATGATGTATAATTTTTTGTGTGTTTTTTTAATTGGTTAGCAAGTATTTTGCTGAGGATTAAAGAAATTGGTCTGACATTTTCTTTTTTCGTAATATCTTTATTTGGCTTTGGTATTAGCTTCATGGAATGAGTTTGGTAGCATTCCTTCTTATTAATTTTTTAAAGAGTTTAAGCAGGATTTGTTTTAGATCTTCTTTAAATGATTGGCAGAATTCACCTGTGGAGCCATCTGATCCTGGACTTTTCATTTTCAATGTCCTTACTTGTCATTGGTTTGTTTAGGTCTTCTAATTCTTTTAAGGTCAGTGTGGTTTGTGCATGAGTTTCCAGGAATTTGTCCATTCCATCAATGTTGTCTAGTTTATTGGTATATAGTTCTTCATAGTATCCTCTTACGAACTCTTTTTTTTCTTTTTGCTGGTCAGTGGTAATGTTACCCTTCTCAATTTCTCTTTACTTATGTTCTTCATTTCTACACTTTTCTCCAGGGCTTACTTTCTTGTGTTTTCCTATCAGGCTGTAATACATCCTTGAATATCGCTTGTATATTCAGTCTCTTGATAAAATTATCTTTCAGTTTTCGTTTGGCTGTAAAATGTAATTCACTTTCACTTCTGAAGGAGAGTTTCGCCAGATAAAAAATTCTTGGCTCCCAGTTCTTCTCTTTCAGTACTTTAACTATATCATACCACTGCCTTCTCACCTTCATGTTTCTGAAGAGCGATCAGTACTTAGCCTTATTAAGGTTCTCTTGTAAGTAATACATTGTTTTTCTCTTGCTGCTCTCAAATTCCTCTTTATCCTTGGCCTTTGACAATTTGAATATCTCAAATTGTATCTACTGATTGCTCAGATGTCTCACAGTAGGTCTACTAGGATTTATTCTGTTTGGGGTGCACTGACCTTTTTGAATATGGATATTCCTATCTTTCATACGTGTTGGAAGGTTTTCAGTTAGTATTTCCTAAAATATTCTTTCAATCCCTTTTCCATCCCTGAGACCCTGTTCAATTTTTTTGTATTCTCTTCTCTGCCTCTTCTCCTATCTTTTGAATTTCAAATGCCCTGTATTCAAATTCATTTATTTGTTCTTCTAACTTTTTAAATCTGCTGTTATATGCCTCTAATATATTCTAATCTCATCCATTGTGTCTTTCATTCCCATAAGCTCTGGAACAATTTTCCAGAATTTCAAATTGTTTTTTTAATCACACAGAGTTAACTTAATATTCTTATTGTTTTAGTCATATTTTCCTTCATCTCCTTAAATTGATTAACGAGGTTTGTTTGAACATCATTTATTAGTTGTCTTAAATCCTGAGTCTCATGTAGGTTCTTGGCTTGTTCCTTTAGTGGACCATATCTTACTGCTTTTCAGTCTGGGCTGTCTTTGTTCATGCCCTGCCTCAGCTATTCTGATGCCATCTTGAGTCATCTCCAAGCAATAATTTTTCACAATTATACTACAAACTATAATAATTCACTAAGGTTCACTGTGCAGTTCCATGGATTATTTTAAATTATTCTAACAACATAGATACATCATAAAATTTCCCTTTTAAACCACATTCCAATATATAATTCAGTGCTGTTAATTACTTCCTCAGTGCTGTATGGCTATCATCACCCTCCACTAACAAAAGTTCTCCATTGTCCCAAACAGAAACTCTTTCAGTTTTAACGCCCTATTCCCTACCCCTTACCGTGACCACTGGTACCAGTATTTTAAATTCTGACTCTCTCAATTTGCTTATTTTAATTATTTCATATCAATATGTATCCATTTGTGTATGGCTTATTTCATTCAACATGACGTCTTCAGGGTTCATCTATGTTGTTTCACGTATGAGAATTTCATTTTATGACTGAATATAATTCCATTGCATGAATACACCACATTTAGCTTATTCTTTCCTCATTTGATGGACACTTGGGTTGCTTCCATCTTTTGGGAATTGTGAATAATGCCACTATGAACATCAGTGTACCAATAACTGTTCAAGCCCCTGTTTTCAATTCTTCTGGGTATATACCTGGAAGGGGAATTGCTGGGTCATGTAGTAATTCTATCCTTAACTTCCTGAGAAACTGGGAAACAATCTTCCACAGTGGCTGCACTATTTTACATCCTACCAGCAATGAATGAGCTTTCCAAATTTCTATGTCCTCTCTAAAACTTAATCAACAGTGGCTGCACCGTTTTACATCCCACCAGCAAAAAATCTGCATTCCAAATTCTCTATGTCCTCTCTCAAATTTACTTTCCATTTTTAAAATAGTAGCCATTCTACTGGGTATGAAATTGTATCTCATTGTGGTTTTGATTTGCATTTCCCTGATGATTAATGATGTTGAACATGTTTTCATTGCTTTTTGGCCATTTGTGTATATATTTGGAGAAGTGTCCATTCAGGTCTTTTTTCCATTTCCATTTGGGTTGTTTGTATTTTCATTGTTGTGTTGAAAGATATCTTTGTATCTTCTGAATATTAAACCCTTATTGAATATAGCATTTCCAAATATTTTCTCCCATTATGTAGTTGTATTTTACTTTCAAGTTAAAGTCCGTCAAGGTGCAAAAATTTTTAATTTTGATGAGATCCCATTCATCTTTCTTTCATTGCTTGTACTCTAAGTATCAAGTTTAAGAATTCACTGCCGAAAGCATGCTTCTGAAGATACTTCCTTATATTTTTTTCTAGGAGTTAAATACTTCTGGTTCTTATATTTAGATCTTTGATCCATTTGGGGTTGATTTTTTTATATAGTATGAGGTAGACATTCACCTTCATGGACATAGAGTTTTCTTGGCACAATTTATCAAAGATGGTATTCTTCCCAATCGAGTGGTCTTTGCCCACTTGTCAGAATCAGTTGGCCAAAAATATGAAGGTTGATTTCTGAGCTTTAATTAATTCCTTTGTTCTACATGACTGTCCTTGTGCAAGTATCATGCCATTGTGATTACTGTGGCTTTGTAATAAGTTTTAAGATTGGCAACTGTGAGTCCTTCAACTTCATTCTTTATGAATATAGCTCCGGCTATTTGGAGCCCCTTACCCTTCCATATAAATTTAATGATTGGCTTTTCCATTTCTTCAAAGAAGTCTGTTGGAATTCTGGTTGGAATGGCATTGAACCTGTAAATTGCCATGGGTAGGACTAGCATCTTAACAGTATTTAGTCTTGTAATCCATAAACACAGAATGTCTTTCTACTTATTTAGGTCTTTGATTTCTTTTACCAATGTTTCATAATTTTCTATGTACTGGTCTTTTCAATCCTTGGTTAGATTTATTGCTAGATATTTGATTCTTTTTGTTGTTATTGTATAGGGAATTTTTCTTGATTTCTTCTAATAATTATTCATTACTTGTATATAGAAACACTACTGATTTTGAGTTTTGATCTGTACCCCACCAATTTGCTGAATTCATTTATCAGCGTCAGGAGTTTTGCTGTGGAATTTTCAGGAGTTAAGAATGTTTTCAGGATTGTGAACAGGGAAAGATTTACTTCTTTTGCAATTTACTTCTTTGCAATTTTGCCTTTTATTACTTTTTCTTGCCTAATTGCTCCAGCTAGAAATTCCAGTATAATGTTGAATAACAGTGGGCATCCTTATCCTCTTCCTGATCTTATAGAGAAAGCTTTCAGTCTTTTACCTTAAGTATGATGTTAGATTTCTTTTTTCCCATATATGCTCTTAATCATGTTGAAGAAGTTTCCTTGTATTCCTATTTTGGTGTTTGTTTTTTTTAATCAAGAAGTGATGCTGATTTTGTCAAATGCATTTTCTGTGTCAACTGAGATGATAATGTGGTTTTCTTCCTTCATTCTGTTAATGTGGTGTATTATGTTAATTCATTTCTTATGCTGGAACTCCACTGCATACCTGAGTAAATCCCACTTAATCATGTTGGATTCAGCGTGCTCGTATTTTACTGAAGATTTTTACATCAGTATTCATCAGAGAGATTTGTCTATAATTTTCTTGTTATACCTTGACCTGACTTTGGTATGAGGGTGATATTGACCTTGTAGGGTGAATAAGGGAGGGTTCCATCTTCTTCCATTTTTTGGAAGAGTGTGAACAGGATTGGTGTTAATATGTCTTAGAATGTTTGGTAAAATTCGCCGTGAAGCCATTTGTTTCTGGGCTTTCCTTCGTTTTGAAGTTTTTGTTCACTATATTAATCTCTTTACTAGTTATTGGTTTTTTGAGATCGTTCGATTCTTCTTGAGTCAGTGTTTATACTTTGTTTATGTTTCTAGGAATGTGCACATTTCATCTAGGTTATCTAATTTGTTGGCATGTCCTTGTTCCGAGTATCCTCTTGTATTCCTTTTATTTCATTGGGGTTGGTAGTAATGCCTCCCTTTCCATTTCTGAATTTAGTCATTTGTGTTCTCTCTCTTCTTTTGTCAGATTAGCCTAGGGTTTGTCAATTTTATTTCTCTTTTTAAAGAACCAGCTTTTGGTTTTATTGCTTATCTCTATTGTTTTTCTTTATTTATATTTCACTTAACTCCACTCTAATCTTCATTTCCCTCCTTCTGCTGGCGTTGGACTTAGCTTCCCCTTCTTTTTCTAGTTCTTCCAGTTTTGAGGTTAGGTCTCTGAGATCTTACTTTTTAATGTAAGCACTTAGACCTATCAAATTCCCTCTAGAACTGCCTTTGCTGCATCCATCATGTTTGGTAAATGGTATTTTCATTTTCATTCACTTGAAAATATTTCCAAATTACCCTTGTGATTGTCTCTTTAACTCATTGGTGTTTAAGAGTATGTTGTTTAATTTCTACATATTTGTGAATTTTCCACTCCCTCCTCTGTTGATTTCTAGCTTTATTTCATTGTGGTCAGAGAAGATACATTATATTTCAATATGTTTGAATTTATTTAGAATTGTGTGACCTAAAATATGATCTATTCTGGAGAATGAGCCACGTTCTCTTGGGGAGAATGTATATTTTGTTGTTAGGAAAGTGTTGTATATATGTCTCTTAGTTCTAGTTGGCTTAAAGTATCATTCACATGTTGCCAGTCCTTCGATCTTCTCTATAGATGTTCTAGCCATTATTGAAAGTGGTATACTGAAGTCTCCTGCTATTGATGTAGAACTGTCTATATCTCCCTTTAATCTGTCAGTATTTGCTTTGCATATTTAGAGGGTGTCCATTAGGGGTGTGTGTGTATATATATTTGTTATGTCTTATTGAGATGGCCCCTTCTTTAGTACATAAACTCTGTCTTTTCCTCTCATAAGAGTTTTTGACTGAAGTCTATTCAATCTGCTATTGGTATAGCTATCCCAGGTCTCTTTCATTTAATAACCACGTGGAACATTTCCCCCATGCATTCACTTTCATGCTACTTAAGTCTTTGAATTTAAGGTGACTCTCTTTACACAGCATAGAGGTGGGTCATGCTTTTTATCCATTCGGCCACTGTTTGCCTTTTGACTGGAGGATTTAATATAGTTGCATATTATGTCAATACTGATAATGCACGACTTTTTTCTGCCATTTTGACATTTAGTCTTTTTAAGTTTTACACAAATTTTATCCCTCAATTCTTCCATTAATGTCTGCTACCATATTATTTGAATTTTTTAATTGTACCATATTGAGCCCCTTCTCATTTCTCCATGGATATATTTTTCATATATTTTCCTTGCTGTTATGATGAAGTTAAAATTTAACATCCTAAAAATCTAACAATTGTATTTGATTGAATACCAATTTGACTTCAGTAGCATATGCTGTTCTTAAACCTCTCTGTCCTCCCACATTTTTATACCTGTTTCTAATTACATCTTTGTACAAACTATAGTTTCATATATTGTACGTTAAAAGGCATAGAATTTACATTACTTTTCATGTATTTTCATTTTAGCACTTCTAGGAGATGGAATTACACAACAAAAACAACAACAAAAAACAATAAAATAGCACTGGCATTTATGACCACCCAATTGGTTAGCTTTACCAGAGATCTTTATTTCTTTATGTGTCTTTGAACTGCTGTCTAGTGTCCTGCCTTTCAGTCTGGAATACTCCCTTTAGCATCCTGGTAGATCAGGTCTAATGGTAATGAGCTCCTGCAATTTTAGTTTATTTGAGAATGTCTTCATTTTTCACTCTTTTTTTTTTTTTTTTAAATATCCTTGCTGGTTATAAAATTCTTCATTGGCAGTTGTTTTCTTTCAGTACTTTAAGTATTTCCAACCTCTGCCTCTTGCCTACATAGTTTTGATGGTAAATCAGTACTTAATTTAATTGTGACTCCCTTTTACCCAACACATTATTTTTCCTTTTCAGCTTTCAAAAATTTCTCCTCCTCTATTCCATTTCACAGTTTGATTGCTATGTGATGGAGTGTTTTCTTTCTTCAAGTTTTTCCTGTTTGGTGTTCTCTAGGCTTCTTGAATGTGCATATTCACATCTTTTGCTAAGTTTGAGAGATTTTCTGTCATTATTTCTTTTAATATTCCTTCAGCTCCTTTCTGTCTTCTCCTTCTGAAACCCCATAATGCAAATATTTGTATACTTGATGGTGTCACAGAGTGGTATAACCATTGTTTGCTTTCTATACTTCTTTATTCTGCCTGATTTCTCAGCAGGACTCATTTCAATTACCTTGTCTACATGTTTGCTGATTCTTTCTTCTACCAGGGTCCATCTACCATTGACCCTTCCTAGGAATTTTTTGGTTATTGTGGTCTTCAACTGCATAGTTCTGTTTTGTTACTTTTAAAACTTTCAGTCTCTTTACTGAGAGTCTCTTTTCATCACTCATTGTTTTACAGATATATTTTTGTTCATACTGTATTTTCCTTCATCTCCCTGAGCATCTTGAAGATCTTTTTTTAAAAAAAAAAAAAACTCTTTGTCTACTGTAACCACCATCTGGTCTTCTTCTTTGGTGTTTTCTGGATTTGTATTCTTACTTTAGATGGGTCACCATTTCTGGTTTATTAGTTTATCTTGTAATATTTAGCTACATACTATATGTAAATTTTAATATTTTAAAATGTTAACTCTGGGATTTGAGCTGTCTGTTCTTGAGTTTCTAACCAGCTGGTGTTATGACAGAGATTTCCATGAGTGTCAGCCCTCCTAACAGGAAGGTTCACCAAGGAGAATGGAAAGTGCAGGACTCTCCCTGTCTTCTCTGTGCCTATATCTTGTTTTGGGCTTGTGCTTGCTAATGGACTGTAAGTTCCCCTGCTAACAGGAGTTTGATGCCTCTGTTTTCCAGGAAACACACCATCTCCCCCTCCTGAGTGTTCCTCTGCTGAACTTAATGCAGGTAAGCTTTTACCCCAGGCCTTCTGCCTCAATTGCTCCTTCTACCACTTTCATTTTCTTAAGTTGCTTTTGCCCGGAGGGCAAATTCTTTGAGAGGCAGTGCACACTGGACAGGAATTTCCTATGTCAGTCTTTCCCAAGTAAAACAAGACCAGGGACAAGGGAGTGCCTGCCAATCCAAACTGCCCTAGAGAATGGATGCGGTGGGGCGGAAGGTAAGGAAGGACAATAGGAGCTTCCATGATGACACAGCGCTGTACTTTCTTGACCTGTCCAGCAAATGTAGGCCTTCAACTGTCCTATGGATCTCTGAGGAAGCATACTCTCTAAGTTTCCTATGCTACCTTTGCTCAGGGCAGGTAGGTCAATGACCAACCTCAGAGCTAGGTCCCCATCCATCCAAAGTCACTATTCAAAAGCTGTGATCAGCAATTGGTCTGTGGCCCACACCACAGGCCTTGGGGAAGGGGATTTTTACATTCCTTTCTGGCACCAGCAAGCTATGCCTGGGGCTGGGGCACACTGGGGCCTGCCGAAAGAGTAAGAAATGGGTGCCAGTTACTGTGGAAAGGAGAGAGCAATTTACTATTTACTGTAGTTCACCTGCCTTTTCATCCCAGTCTTTCCTGTATGTTGTTCTGGCATGTTTGATAGTTGTTTGACTGGAGGCATTGTTTCCAGGAGCTTTCCACTCTGTCATTTTCCAACAATCCAATTTAAACAGACTAGATTTAATCCTAGTTCTTTTATTAGTTGCATAACTCTAGGTAAATTATTTAAGGTTTTGGAACAATATTTACCTCATTTGCAAACTTGGAATAATTATACCCAATTCATTATTGTTGAAGAGATATGGTACTATAGGGAGAGGTAGTACCACAGGTTATCTCACTTAAGAAGTTTAGAATAAATACTAGTGCCCAGCCCTCTCTCCCTATATGTGTGTGTGTATATATATATATATATATATATATATATATACAAGGAAAATAACTAGAAGCATTGGTGCTAGCCCCTATGACCTGCCCTCCATTTCTGATGTCAAGGGAGCCCTGTAACCTCAGTGCTACCCCAGGCAAGAAGGGATTCTAACCCTTTAACTGCCTGTGGGGAGGGAATAATGACCTCAACACCTCTTGAGATCCCTTTCTACACCAAGGGCTAATAAGTCTGGAACTTTGACCCTATGAAGACCCAATCTGTAAAATGGAAATTTCCAGAGGAAGCATATCAGCCTTATGGTTCATAGAATAGTCAGCCTGGCTTATAATTATTATTTCTTGACATTGAATGCCTTTTACAAAACTTCGAAGAGCATTACGTGTATTTCTCTAAAGGCATCAGAGGCACAATGTGCAAGAATAGAAAAGAGAGGTAAGGCATATACACCTAAATATTTGGAGATTTGGTTGAGCCTCTTTGTTCCAGTTTCTGTAACAGCCTGTTTATTAAAATCTACCACCCAGTACCTGTTAACATTATCTAATTTATCTAGATTATCCTCGTTAGTGAACCATGATGCATATTGGGTCAGATGTTTCTAAATCAAAAAACAACCTTATGCTTGGACCTTTGATCTCTAGAGTACTTATTACACTTAGATGCAGAATTAGAGAGGAGTCGAGAGCATGCTTTCTATAGTCATGTTAGTAGAGATGAAATCTGAACTCTTGCAATTGCTAAATGATTGTTATCTGGCAAATTACTTCTTTGTTTCCAGTTTTTTGATTTGCACAACAGAAATAAAAATTATATTCTCTCATATTTCTGTAAATTTTAAATAATTTTAAAGTTTTACATTCAAGGCTCTCAGATTGCTGTCTAGCATTGGTTAGCACTCAGTGTATATTACATATTATTATTACTTATACTTATTTACATGTTGGGGTGAAAAAATGCTTATAGCTAGTTAATAAAAATACTAATTCCCCTTGGACTCACTCATGAAAAAGTCAACCCTAGTTTTTAATACTTTAAATGTCCTGAGAGCATTTAGCAGACTTTGATATTAACTTGACCATGTGACCGGCCAGCTGAATTTTGAGTTGTTTTATTGGTGGTGCTGGTGGTAGAGGCGGAAGAGGTAGATATTTACTTTTGGATTTTTGGTGGAGGTTGGTGTCACTTCATACAGATAAGCAGTAATGAAAATCTGTGGCCCCTGCTCCATTAAGAGGTCCTATCCTTTCAAAAGAACAGGCAAAACTAACCCAACTTCTCTTAGATGAACTGCAGCTGCAGTACATGAACACCTCTGCGTATTACACCTACCTCCTCCTCCTCCTCAAGAGCTCAGTCTACTTGGTCGTCATCATGATCTGCCTGGGAAGAAGAGGGGTCTGTGGCCATGGAAAGAGTTCGTGACAGATGGTAGCCTAAGGAGTCATCTTCTTGTCATCTTCTACTATCCCTAAAAGTTCCTGCTGAGGATCTCGCTAGGTTTTCTTGCTGGGTTTGGGTAATTTCAGTTTGCAAGTGTGCTTCTCTATTATGTCTTTACTGTATACTGGTATATTAGACCACCGGACAAATCAAGAACCTCACCCTGTAATAACAAACCTACTACTACTCAGGGGTAACCCAAGGTTGCCCATGGAGCCTTTAGCAGCACTCTCTCCACGATCCCCATAAACTGCTCAAAGCCCACCCACATACAAAAAAATGTCTGAGTAATGAAAAAGTGGCCCTTGTAGTCACATCCCTTAGTGCCCTGAAAAGTGATTGCCTTAAGGTTCTTTATTTTACACAGCCTGAAGCCATCATCTTTGGCACTTGTATTCTGTATTTTGTTTTTTTTATATGTAGGCAAATAAATTTTTTTTAGAAAAAATCCGATGTCTGCTTTTGTTCACATATACTCTAATTTGATGAAATTGAATTGAAATTCCAAGTTAAGAAACAACATAACAATGGAGCTATGAAATCCAGCATTGGCTGTACTCATGGTCCAATACCACATTTCTACTTCTTTTTCTGAGCCTTTATGATTAACATTTCCCTCGGTGACAGTTGTCAAGTGTCAGGAATTTGCCAACCTGACAGGTGTAAAACAGTATATGATGGTATTTTTTATTGCTTTATCTTACTACTAAAAAGGATAAAGTTTTGCATGTTTAAGGTCCTTTAAATTTTCATTTCCTGTAAAATATTTTTTCACATCCTTAGACCATTTTGCTTGGAGTAATCATATTAACAAGAATGCCATTTGTTTTAGTTTATGTGTGTGCTTGTGTGTGTTCATATATGTATATTTCTACATGCATTAATATAAAATGAGGTTCAAAGGATTGGTAAGTGGATGAAAAATGAAATCTTTTAAAGTAAAAACTTACATTAGAATGAAAACAATGCCCTATTGTAAAGTGGACATGATTTTTCTTTGTTTTCAACAATAAGCTTCAGGATTTCTATGAAGCAGTTCTTGAAAACAAAACAAGACCAAAAAGATGGAAAATTTTACATTGAACTCAGATCTACTGCTTAGTTCTCAGGGACTTTGTTAGCTGTGGTTAGGCTAAATGCATGGCCCTCTATTGAGAGATTTGGGATGGTTTCTACACTTGGGAAGTGTGGAAACGGAGAAGGACAACTTTAGAATCACTGAAAGCTTTGTACGGCTGTTTTCACTGGCTGGGGTTCTAGGTAGTACCTCCTGTCCCTTTAAATTTCCCAGCAACTTCCTTCCCCTCTCCATCCTGGGCTGCCCTTTACTGGGGACTGTGTAAGGAGAGCAGGGTGGTGCAGACACTGAGTGGGTGGTAGGACGCTTTGGTGTGGCTGAAGTTGTATTGTCTCAGGCTTCTTGTTTACGTGCTCTGCCAAATGTGGTTGCAGAGTGGGTGCCCTGACCCAAGGGCTCAATCTGTCCAGTCCCTGGAGTAAGTATAACTACTGCTGAGATACATGCCACAGGCTTTCTTAGTCTGACCTCAGTGTACAGGTATATCTCAGAGATTTTGTGGGTTCAATTCCAGATGAGGGCAATAAATTGAATATTGCATTAAAGCAAGTAAAAAAATTTTTTGTTTCCCAGTGCCGATAAAAGTTATGTTTACACTTTACAGTAGTCTATTATGTGTGCAATAGGATTATGCCTGAAAAGCAATGTATATACCTTAATTTAAAAATACTATATTTCTTTTAAAAAACAGCTAAGCATCCTCTGAGCCTTCACCAAGCCCTAACCTTTCTGCCGTGGAGGGTCACGCCTCCATGCTGATGGCTGCTGACGATCAGGGTGGGGGGTGCCGAAGGTTTGGGTGACTGTGGCAATTTCTTAAAAGGAGACGACGATGAAGTTTGCCGCATCGAATGACTCTTCCTTTCATGACAGATTTCCCTATAACGTGTAATGCTGTTTGATACCATTTTACCTGCTGTAGAATTTTTTCAAAATTGGAGTCAATCCTCTCACACCCTGCTGCTGCTTTATCAACTAAGTTTATGTAGTATTCTAATTCCTTCGCTGTAATTTCAGCTGTGTTCATGTCTTCACCAGGAGTAGTTTCCATCTCAAACTACTTTCTTTGCTCATCCATAGGAAGCAATTTTTCATCCCTTAAAATTTTATCATGAGATTGCAGCAATTCAGTCACATTTTTAAGTTCCACTTCTAACCCTCATTCACTTGCTGTTTCCACCACATCTGCAGTGACTTCCTCCACTGAAGTCTTGAACCCGGAAAAGTTATCCATGAGGGTTGGAATCAACTTCTTCCAAATTCGTTAATGCTGATATTTTGACCTCCTTCCATGAATTATAAATGTTCTGAGTGGCATGTGAAATGGTGAATCTTTTCCAGAAGATTTTCAATTTACTTTGCTCAGATCCCTGAGAAGAAAACTATCTATGGCAAATTCAGCTTTATGAAATGTATGCTTTAAATAATAAAACCTGAAATTCAAAATTATTCCTTGATGCATTGGCTAAAGAAAGAATGTGTTAGTAGACAGAAAGCAACATTAATATTGTGTGTCTCTGTCAGAGATTTGGGTGAACAGGTATGTTGTCAATGAGCAGTAATATTTTGAAAGGATTCTAACACATTTAGTAAATAAACCATGTTTATAACCAGATGTGTTATCGGGCTTTTTGTTCCATTTATAGAATACAGGCTAAATTAGCATCATTGTTAAGGTCCCTAGGATTTTCAGAATGGTAAATGACCGTTGGCATCAACGGAAGGTCACCACCTGCTCTAGCCCCAACCTAAACAGCCAGCCTGTCCTTTGAAGCTTTGAAGCCAGGCATTGAGTTCTCCTCGATAGCTGCAAAGGTTCCAGATGGCATCTCCTTCCGATATAAGGCCGTTTTCTCTCACTGTCTTTTTTCCTCTCACTCTCTCACAAGGATGCACTCTACTTTTCCAGAGCCTATGTATCTGAAGCAGATATGATAAGCCACCTACCTTCTACTGAGTCAGATAAGGAGATTTGCAAAAATGTAAAACAATGTTATTCTTCCTTAACGTTTTATTTAGATTTGGAAATATGGGCATTTTTTCATTAAAATATGTAATTAATAATAACATACAATGAGGTTATTAGTTATTTCATATGAACTAGCAAATGTTTTTCAGTCTCAATTTCTTCTTTGACAAATATTAATAGATATAAACCAATAAAAAAAGTTCTTTGAGGTCCTATCAAGTTTTAAGAGTGCAAGTGTGTCCTGATACCAAAAAGGGTGTATAGCCTTGAACATTTTGGAGACCCCCTCCTGAGATTCACAGGCATTTCTCAAGGCAACGTCTTGGACAGATAAAGCATGGCTTGTTGGGGTTTGAGAGGGGGTGGGGCTTCTGGTACCTTCTCTCATCCTCCCATACACTGGAGCTCAGCTCTTGGAAAGGAGCACTTAGAGTTCCAAAGGCCACCCCAAATCTGCTATGGTTCAGGGATAACATAATAAAAAAATAAATACTAGAATCAGGGAATGATTATTGAGCACCCATTTGTCAGCCACCTAGCCCAGCACTTTATGGGGCTTATATACCACATGAGGACATTGCTATTATTTTCCTCATTTTACATTAGAGAAAACACAGGGTCAGGAAGTTTCAGCCATTTGCTTGAGGCACTCAGTCCTCTCCCTGCAGGCCTCTTGACAGGGGCTACTTTCCTTGCTGATGTGCCTGAGAGCAAAGCCCTGGAAACATCCTGAGGATGGAGCTGGCAGCTCACGGGCTGCTGAGGCTCTGTCTCCATCTGCTCCCTGTCTGCTATGGTGTCTGATATTAAAGCTTTGCAACAATGTAAGACGATGCCATTCTGCCCAATACATTTTATCTTGTTTATTCTTATGACACATTTTCATTTTGCACACTCATTGGTTTCATTCTTTTTTTCATTTTTCTTCCCTTTAGACTTGCATTGCTCTTAGTCCTAATTGTCAGCAGAACACTCTGGGTTCTGGGCTTCTAAGTTCTCGGCCTTTTCACATAAAGGAATTTAAGACACACCATAGGGTAGGCAAAGGAATAAAGAGTTTCTAAGAAACAAGAAAAGGAAAATAGTACACAGCCCTGACATAAGGTGGGTATGCTCCAGGGTGGATGTGTCCATGGGGCCCAGGGTAGGCCTTTTAAGACCCTCCCCCTCCTCTTGCCTAATGTTGGGGAGGGGCCCTGGCTGTTTGAAGTTCTGATTGTTTGTCTTAAGACCCCCATCTGTTAGGTCTCAGGGGCCCAATGAGTTGTGGCTTCAGAGTTATTTTTCCAGGCACCCAGTGGTCCTGGGGAGTGAGCCCGAAGCACTGGGCCAGGACGCTGAGACGTAGGTGGAGGACAGGTCTGAGCGCCGCCTCTCGGGCCTGAGTGATTTTTCTGAGCCTGGCTTTAAATTGGCAGAGTTAACGGAGGATCAAGTCAAATGAGGAATAACAATAGTAAAAAGTGATTTCATATTAACTACTGAATAAAATATGGCTTCAGTCCATCGACACAGGGGCCTTGAGAAAGTCCTTCCCAACTTTCAGACATTTTATCTTTACCCACTTTCACACCCGAATATATAGACATAGGTCCATGTAGATAAAGGTAGATTGTGTTGTCTTTTTTTAAGGAAGTACTGGGGATTGAATCCAGGACCTCGTATGTGGGAAGCAGGCACTCAACCACTGAGGTACATCCACCTCCTGGATTCTGTATTTTAACACAAGGAAAAGGAGTTTTGCCAAACAGATGGTGATTTCTTGAACTTTCACCTATTTTGTTTCCTCTGGTAATGAGAAAAAAGAGGTGAGGGACCCAACTGTTCTTCAGGAGTTTCTTATGATATACGATCTGAGAGACAGAGAGAAAAAGAGAGAGTGAGAGGAGAGAGAGAGCCTGGGACTGTGGTTTCCCCTGCCAGAAAGCAAACCACACATCAGGCCAAGTGCAATGCACCTGCAACTGGGCTTATTGTCAAAGGCTCTGGATCCAATGCAGGCAACACCCACTCCTCGCCCTCTAACATAAGCCAGGTTTACAGACTTCCTTTGCCAGAGACATGTCCAGGGTACTCACAGGGGATGACAGCAACAACCAGCTCATTACACTTTGGAAGTGCAGGGCCAAAGAGTCCCCTGATCTCCTAGTGCAACTAACTCAAGGACAAGTGAAAAGAAGGCGAATGTGGGGTTTAGCTGGATATTCAGATTAAATTAGATCCTTTCGGTAGGTGCTTGCACTGTCTGCCATCACCTTTTCAGAACATGCAGATCAACCATTTCATTTTTTATTTAGGTTTGCATTTCCCATGATTCTCAGAAGACCAACATAAAATTGGTATTTTCCATGATTCTTGAAGACCAACATAAAATGTTATTCTCAACCATTTGAGATACAAATCTTTAATTTACATGGACCTGGAATAACCTGGGAAGACAGTGTCTTGTCTATAACCATTTCTTCAACTACACCCAAGCAGTGTGAAATAGTTGAAAGAACAGGATTCCTATAAACTTGGACCAAAATCCCAATTTGGTTTGAATTCACTGAACCTCAGTTTCCTCATATGATGCCTTTTTTTTTTTTTTTGAGGTTCTGGGGATTGAACGCAGGACCTCCTACATGGGAAGCAGGCTCTCAACCACTGAGCTACATTTGCTCCCCAATGACTTTTTGCCTCCTCGTTTGTTTGCTTTGTTCTTAGTTTGTACCAGCGATCGAACCTAGTGCCTTGGTCATGGGAAGCAGGCGCTCAACCACTTGAGCTATATTCACTCCTCAGATTTTTAATACTAATAACCTTCTGACAGGTTTTAGTAGGTTCAATTATGTACCCTAACACACATGTTCCTAATCTTTGGATGTGAAACTATTTGTAAACGGGAGCATTGGAAGACATTAATTTTAGTAAGGCTAATTGAATCAGGCAGTTTTAACGGGTATTGTCGGAGGCCTTATAAAGAGAAGAAACTGGAAGCAGGGAAACCCAAGAGAGAGCCAGAAGCTACAAGCCAGTGGAAATCGGGAGAACAGAAGAAAAGAGAGGACTTTGCCTTGTGACAGCAGGCTGAGCTACAGGCCAAGCAACCCGAGAACTGCCACGACAAGAGCAGTGCAGGCTTGGGGGGCATAGCGAGGCTTGCTGACGCCTTGATTTTGGGCTTCTTCTAGCCTCAAAACTGTGAGCCACTAGGTTGCCGTTGTTTAGGCCAACCCATTTTGTGATATTCGTCACGGCAGCCTGGAAAACTAGTACTAGGAAGAGGGCAATGGATGGATGGTGCCTGGTTCCTGGTGAGCGCTATATTTACAGTTTTCTGCCCTTTCACTACTAGAGAGCGCAGAGCTTCTACAGTATGGGATCCTAGGGCAGGAAGAAGAGAATGAAAGGAGATTTGGAGCAGAGAACAGGTTGTTTATTCTCCAAGAGATTTTTCCTCACAGCAAAGTGACAGTCATGCATACCTGTTCAAATAGACAAACATTTCTTCTTTGCAAAAAAAAAAGGCAAGTGCTTCTCCATGCACGTTTGCCTGTGGGTGCCATATAAATAAGAAGTATCTGAAATGTATGTGTGGATCAAGAACTCAAATTCAAAAGAAGCCTCAAGAGACTGGAAGATCATCAAGTTCAGAATAAGACAGTTGGTAAAACTGCTAAAGGGAATAACCTGCTTGAAAGTGAAATGACTCCAGCATCTCCCAAACATTGTCCCTAAATTTCTATAAGCAAGTAAAAAGCAGTATTTTCACATGATGCATTGTACTATGTGGAAACACGTCTGATGTCATCTAAGAAATGGCATATATGAAATCAAAATAGAAAGTTACAGATTCTTGGAGTTAGATTATGGTTTTATTTTCATACATGCCTGATAATATGCTCATTTTGCTTAAAGACAATTGGTCTGCTCATTTTATTATTATAAGTCTCTAATATATTCATGGACAGATTGAATTAAAAGCCATCAAACTTTCTAGAAAATAAAATGATGTTAAGAAAAATGTATCTGTGTGGGCATTAGAGTGTTCACAAGATTACGCAAGGATGGATATAAGACATGTTAAATTACACCAAAACTGTATAGGGGCTGATAGGCTAAAATGTAAATCGTAATGTAAAACATAAGATAACTAAAAACTTTAGAAAATGGTATAGTCTAAAATATAAACCACAATGTAAACCCAAATGTTACCTTGTTTGAAAGCTCTTGTCTCAATATCTGTACATCAGTTTCAGTAAATATAGCATGAACCTGTGAAAACATTATTGCTGTGGAAGGGAAAAGGGTTTTATGTTGGATATGTGGGAGTACTGTATATTGTATGTATAAATTACTGTGATCTAAAACTTCTGTGAAGATAAGCTTAATAATTAGGAAAAGAAAAAAAAGGACGTAGACATTGAGGAAAAGATGGAAGAAGTTGCCTTGCCAGTTTGCATACAGGGCAATACTTATTGCAGTGATGGAAGGCAAAACATCAAAAACAAACTTTTGCATTTTCAAATTTTTGATACCTCAATTTATTTTTACCTTAATTTTTCTAAATTAATATGTATTCTATATCTAACCTTTAAACTCATCACTATATTCCATTTTACTATTAATGGAACCTGGCAATATATTGGGCTTCATTTTTGAAGAAGTTTGGATCACAGAGAGGTTCAACAAAGCAGGGGAGGAATACTGGGGTGGGATGTTAATGACAGGAGACACATGGTTGGCAGGGAGTTCTCCAGGGCATATATCCAGGGTACATAAAAATGTTTGGATATTTTCATAGTGGTTACAATTAAAAACAACTGAGGGAGTGCTGAGTTCCTAGCCAGGGGAGCTCTATCACAGTCCCTAAAGGAACAGCGACAATCCCCCAAATGCAATGGCAAAGACCGAAAAAAAAGGAAGATCCAACAATGAGCCCTTGATACTAATGACTATGCTTGTGAGCCTGTGTACCTGAAATAAGAACAAGGCGTAGAGCTGCAGGGTGCCTAAGAGTTACCTCCTGAGAGCCTCCATGTTGTTCAAATGTGACCAGTCTCGAAGCCAAATGTGTTGCCTTCCCCCCAGGGTGGGACGTAACTCCCAGGGATGAGCCTCCCTGGTGCCGAGGGATTACTACCGAGTACCAGCTGATGATGTAACTAGAATAAAAGGGTCAACTTGGACCAGCAGATATCTCAATCTACATATAATACCAGGAGTAAAAATGCTTTTTGACCTGAATAAAAGTGGGAAATGGAAAGGACAAATGAATTTATATGGCTATTAGTCTCCAAAAAGAGGTGTTGCCCTTATGCACACCTGAGCAGAGTCCCAGAGACAGATAAAAGTAGATGCAACCCCAGGTATAGGTTCTTCTGAGGACTGCAGAGACCCACAGCTTCTATCGTCATGGCAGATGGAGTTCAGTGCCATGTCAGTTGGCCCTACTTTGGAGTTTGTGTTTCTGTGTGATGGAGCTGGTTTGAGATGTGATCTTGGTCCACAAGCCTCTCCTGTTACTTTTACCGGATTTTAGTTGGTGCTGGGGTTTAGTATATATGCAGAGGACCTGAATCTTTGGACTGACCATGTGATAGCCAGGCCCTGGGCCGCAACACACTTGCAGCTCCTACACTCTGGATTATTGAACTTACCCCACTCAGTTAACATGGAGTTGAAGAAGGTCAACCACCACACCAGGGAGCCAAGAGTGCCTACAACTGAAAGCAGGAGAATTGCATCCAGCATCCATGTGGAATCTAAGCTCCCTCTTGATATAGATGTGGAGTGGACACGGCCATTCTAGGGTGCACAGGATGGAGGAATAGAGAATGGATTAGACTGTACTTACTGATATTCTATTCATGAACTATTGTGATTAGTAATCGAAGAAAATATGGCATTGGTGTGGAGAAAGTGGCCATGGTATCTGCTGGGGGTAGGGAGTGGGAGGAAGAGATGTGATGTGGGGGCATTTTTGGGGATTGGAGTTGTCCTGGATGTGCTGCAGGGACAGTTACCAGACATTGTATGTCCTCCCATGGCCCACTGGGTGGACCGTGGGAGAGTGTGGGCTATGGTATGGACCATTGACCATGAGGTGCAGCGGTGCTCAGAGATGTATTCACCAAATGCAATGAATATCTCATGATGATGGAGGAGGTTGTTGTTATGGGTGGAGGAGAGGTGTAAGGGGGGTGAGGGGTATATGGGGACCTCATATTTTTCGAATGTAACACTACAAAAATAAAGAGAAAAAAGAAAAAAAATGTATCAACTATTTGTTTCAAGATGGTAACTAAAAATGGTTGAGGTGGGCAAGCTAGGAAAATTTTCAAGGTCAAATTTGGAAAGTAATGCAAAACTCCAAGTCATTCAGCTGAAACTAGTGCTTCGCTTCAGTTGAACTGTTTGTTGTTAACACACTTATGTATTCATTTGTAATCCTGTTTGAAGCTGGAATCAGTTGTCCCAGCTGGTCACCTCAGAACATGTTGAGGGGCTTATACACTTGTATGCCATATGTAGTAGGGGTAGAAGCAAAAGTACTAATTTTATACACAAGCTAAAGCTGTTTCCATTCTTAGTTAAATTGTAATTCTCTGTGCTTGAAGTTTTGCATTGATATGAGAATTAAAATTTTGAGCACCTACAGTGTCCCACGCTCTGTTTTAGGCACATTTCCTATTTCAAACCTTAAAAACTTCCTTAGAAATAAGTATTATCATCATCATTTTAAAGTAGAGAGAAGTGAAGTTCTGAGAAGTGTGTACCCAAAGACTTATCAGAAGGAGGAGAAAAGCTGTAGTTTGAACTTGATCTTTCTAATTAAATAGTATGCTTTACTGCCAACCTCCTGAGGGGGTCATTTGATTTGTCTAGTGAGAATACTTCTTTTCTTTTAAAGATTTATTTTATTTATTTCTCTGTGCCCTTCTTCCCCCCTTTTGTGCTCCTGCGCCTTTTCATTTGTACTCTGTGTCTGCTTGTCTTTTGGAAACCGAACTGGGCCCTCCCATGTGGTAGGCAGGCACCCAACTGCCTGAGCCATGTCTGCTTCCCAAGACTACTTTAAAAACTCTAATAAACCTGTTCAAGTTTATTGTACCAGCCTTTCAGTCTATCCCCGTGCTCACTGACAAACCTGGAATCCACTCTATTGCCATTTACTATCACCTTCCAACACATGAGCTTTGCTGGAATTGCTCCCCTGATCTGTCCACTTTCCTTCCTACTCAGATGTTTATCTTCCTCAAGCACAGACCTGATTGTGTCATTTTCCTTCCTAGGACCTTCAGTAAGATATTTATTCTTTACTCTTTTAAGAATGCTTGTTTGAAAACACTAAAATTTTCTGAACACACTTAAAAATTAATGTTAAGTGAAGGTGTCTCCTACTCCATTTCCATTCCAAGCCCGTATACACAATGTATACCGTTATTCTCCTTCATGCTCCCCCATGTCGCCTCTCTATAACTTTAAAAAAACTTTCATCTTGTATTTGTTGTTCCTTAAAGAATTCAAAATTAAAGAATTCTAAATCATAGTCTGTCTCACCTCCAACCCTCAAACCATACAACCAAAAGACTAAAATGAGGTAATTCTCATCGGATTATAGTCACTTTCCATGAGTTGAAAAGAGATTGGAATCTTTATGACGCTGACTTCTTCCTTCTGTGAATACAGTATCTCTGCATTGATCTAGGTTTTATTTTATACCCTTAACATCTTACTATTTTCTTCATATACATCTTATATTCTCATAAATTTAAAGATTTCATAATTTTTCATGTTAATAAAATCTTTCATGGATCTTGAAAGACAACACTGAAGTCTCCTGATAAATCCCTTCATAGTCTTGGAATAAAGGAAAACACAGGACAAATTGTCAGACAGGGCTTGACTGGCAGGGTTCACCTCGACAATAGATACAAGAGTTTTGACAACTCAGTAATAACATCATGGAAGTCTCCATTTAAAAAAATGAATCTTTGCCCGCATATTTGTTTTTCCAGTCTGCTGGGCTGTGAGCTGCTGTGAATGGATGGCTGCCTAGTGGGTCACAGTCATAGCTCCTGCTTGGTGGCAGAGGCCGTGTCTGCTCATGGACTCAGGCTGGGTTTAGGTGGGTCCGGGGTGGATATGGAGATGAGCAGGGCCTGTGATCTCTTGACTCCTTACAGCTCACCCCATCCCGAACAGCAGAATGCTCAGCTGACCCTGGCAATTTAATTCCTCAGGCTCCAGAGTGAGGAGAATAGGATTAGAAAATAGCATCCAGGAGGCTTCTTTTAAGTATAGGAGAAACTAAATTTTTTTTCAGGTTATACTTTTATTAAGGAATATATTACGTCATAGGAGACAGAATTCTAAAGCTTTCTGTTTTTGCAGGAAAAATAGTCATCACAGAAATTATTTTCTCATTTGGCATTGCTCAGGTAAAGAACTAGGCTGCCAAGTACTGATGGCTTAAGTGAAAATGGGATGCCGGACTCCACTTTCTCACCTCAATTTGAGTTATTACGTTTTTCATTTAGTAAAGAGCTGTTTCCACTCAGAGATCCATTCGAAATTGTTAGCAAGTCTGATATTTTGTGAAAACAAAAGGGCCCTGCTTTGATGTTATCTCTAAGTAGTTTCCAACATAATTGTGCACCTGGAAATAAAAGCAACCCTAATTCTGTGACTACCTTTCCTGGTGATTTAGAGAAGCAGTTGGTTGATCAGTTGGGCCTGCTCTCTTCTTAAACTCCGATCCTTTCCACTTTCTATTTGGTGTTTTCAGTGATTCCTGTCTCTCTGAAAAATAAGCACAGGCCAATTTATCCAAGGAATACTGACAAAATAAAAACCTATCTTCCAGGGCTTTCAATGGAACCCAGAAGATCAAAATCCCAATACAAAGTTTAACTCCTCATCATTTCATGAAACCCAGGAGGTTTATTTTTGTAAAAGCTGTAACTAGTGTGCTAGCTCAGGAGTGATCAAGATTTTTGGACAAGGGACTAAGCTCACAGTAATTCCTTCTGGTAAGTAAAATTTTCTATTTTTACCCTTGTAATGAAAAAACTGATAGGTGCTTTTGAGGGAGGGGGGTTCAATTTAGGGTCAATCTGAGCTGTCACTTTCTTGGTCTCAGTATATGAATAGTATATACTCGTGACTGGATATGGAAACGTGTGAATTGTAAATGATTTATTTACTTTCCTTTCTGTAAGCAAACGGAAATTCTACTTGTAGAGTATGAAAAGGCTAGAATTTGAAATTTTCTTAGGTCCATGTCTCTGAGCCACCAGTGTAAGTTACTGGTTCAAGATACTTTGCTCATAGAAGATCTTTTGAGATACATCAAAAAGGCATTTTATTAATTGGACGAAAACAATGCTCCTTTCTCAGAATAACCTACAAACTTATGTTACTGGTTTTCATCTTATCCCTAAAAGCAGGGCAGAAAACCCAATTCTTACTGCTCAGTAACATTAGAACACCAGTAAATCCCACTTCTTACTGCTCTAGCTTCTTGGACAGGAGGCAGAGATGAGTCAAAACTGGTGCTATTGTGGCTCGTCACTTTGCCAAGAGATGGTCGAGATTACTGGTAATTGTAAACTCAATGAACCATTTCAGTAACAAGCCCATGAAAAGAGTTCCTGGTTTTACTTTCTCACTTATTCAGTCTCTCAGCAAATGTTTCTCTAAGACAGATTCTGAGCTATAGGCTGGAGATAAAATGGTGAATAAGGCCCAGTCCCAACCCTTGAAAAGCTTCCAGTTAACTGGATAATTATTCTAGATTCTGGCTTGATTGGACCTCATGCTCATTGGCTAGGGCTGGTAGAGAGGCAGGAGGCCTTGGTTTACTAGCTCTTTACTTTCTTAATCTGTATAATTGTTAATGCTTATAAAATTGATATGCTGTATTTGTTGGATAATTTGGAAATGGTCCAATACCACCCCATGAAACAGAATAATATTAGCTAATATTAGTTGAGTACCAGACTCTCTCCTTTCATTGCCTTATCTCACTACTCAACAGCTCTATACATGAGATTCTATTTTCTTCATATAACAGATGGAGAAACTGAGGCTTAGAGATGTTCAGTTATTTCCCCAAGGTCACATGGCTAGTTTGGATTCCAAGCTAGATCTGCCTAGTCCAGAGATAATAGTCTTGAGACATTACGTGACATTCTAAGTATTAAATCATCGTTTTAGATTCCTAATATTGATTCTTTGTGGGCTGACTTTTAAATGGACTCTCTAGTTGACAATAACAGCTGTCAATTTGTAATACTAGTCATGTGTATAAACAATGCCTTATCTAAATCACAAAATTGTGGTAAATCATATTGAGCATGCATTTATTAAATACACAAAGTATGACCCCTGTTGTTATTTCTTCTGGGAAAGTAAATATTACTGACCTCTAGACATAGAACTGACTTTATCCATGAAAGGTAGGAGATTTAGAAGTCTCAGGGAAAATGCTGAGAAAAGATCAAATTTGACTCTCCAATGAATAAGATGTAACATAAGATCAGACTTAGAGCAAACTGGGCAGGCAGAGTGTGCTCAGAATTTAAATTCTAGATTACACTGAGATCTACCGGGAACTTAGCTTGGGCTTCATCTTTTTTCATGTTAGTAGGCTAATTTATATAGAGAGTACATATGGGTACTATTTTAAGACAGGCCCAAAGAGGGATTTCTACATAGGGTTTCCAGATACTAGGCAAATGGATGGCAGAAGAATCACAAATTTTGGTCCTGGCACAAAACTCATTGTTACGGGTAAATTTTCTTTAAATTCTGCACTCAAAAGTTATACATGGCAGGCAGGTAAGGCAGGTGCTGCAGGACGGAGTGTTGGTGCTGGCTTCTGAAATTTTGAGATTTGTTCCAATCTGGTTATGCATCATGATGAGATGGCTGAAGAAGTTGTTGACTGAAACCGTGTCCTAGGGAGGTAGTTTCACACCAACCTAGAACAGAGAACATCAAAAGTTTACAGTAACTATGGACCTCTGTGAAATAGAGACGTTAGGTCCCTTTGGTCTATGTTGAAAGGTTTGTAATCAAATTTATGTATTTTATTTATTTGGTTCCAAATATAACCCATGGGTGAAAATGAAAAACTCTGTTAAAATTGTCATTTGATCACAGAGGGATTAAATATTTTGTGACTAGGTCACAGGATGATTAAATCAAATATCAAAATATTTGACCATGTGATCTTACTGAGAAGTGTCATAAGTTGTGTTTGCTTATTTGACCTTTTCCTTCCTAAAAGTCAGTCCATTAAGTTTTTTTTCCTTTAATTCCTGGTTGGCCTTAAAGGTGAATTTCACCTGGATGAGAGAGAATATCTCACAAGGATAATCCACCATCTGCTAGATCTACTGAAATGAAAGTAGCCAAAAAATTTCAACAATTTGATGAATATTGAAAAATAAAAGAAATTTTTAGAGTTTAGTCTCTTTAGTGACTGATATCAGATGAACAAATGAATTCCTAAAGTCAAAAGCAATTTTCTGATCCTCTTTTTTTTTCCAAGTTGACGGCCTAACCAGGGCTAAAATATACAGTCAATTAAATGCAATTAGAATACTCTGGTTTCTCTTCAGATCGAATAAATCTTTCGCCTTTTACTAAAAATAAATA
Organism: Dasypus novemcinctus; assembly: GCF_030445035.2. Classification (NCBI taxonomy): domain Eukaryota; kingdom Metazoa; phylum Chordata; class Mammalia; order Cingulata; family Dasypodidae; genus Dasypus; species Dasypus novemcinctus. The sequence continues at coordinate 20,844,970 of NC_080677.1, forward strand.
AATAAATAAATGCAATTAGAAACATGCCATAAGCCTAAAATTAATATTTAGTTGAGAAATAATTATTTGATGAAAGGAAAATGTAAAACAAGGATACACAGATATCATATGATTTAGAAATCATGCAATAAACTGAAATGTAGTTGATATTTGGTAAATGTGTATTGAATTCATCCTGGTGCATATTAATAAAATATATAGAACTCAGATATTTTAACCCAAATGTGTTCTCTGATTATGCAAATGAATGTATTAAAATGAATTGGACAGGTTTATTTTTTAATCTGGTTGCTATTTTATAGATATGAAAAATATGAAAAATACTTGGCCATTAACAATGTCCACAATATGTATATTTTAAATTAATGCTTTCAAAAAGTAACATGTAATATAATATTCCAAAGTGTAGGTCCTAACCTTTTATAATCAAGTACACTAGTGATCAGTTAAATAGTAATTTACATTGAGAAAATTATGGGAGGTCAAGAGTCACTTTATCCTAAAAAGAATGAAATTTAAATATGTGACTAGGGAGAAGCATAAGTGGATGGTGCATTATCATACAGAAATATCCCAAACTCATCATTCCTTTTCCGTTTCTTTAGTATAATGTATAAGATGCGCTGCAATGAAAAATTCCTGAAATGAAAATGAGATTTTTAAATATATTGATTAGTGAAAAATCATGTCTATAATGTATACAAAATTATGTACATAATGAAAACTTGAAAAAAATTCTTGTTTTATATAACATACTGTTTTTTTACACAAATCATTTTATTGATTCTTATTAATAAGCATACAATTCATCCAAAGTGTACAATCAATGGTATTTGCTATAATCACATAGCTAACATACTGGTTTTACAATTAAAAACAAAGTATATGGTTGTAGATATACATAGGGTCTTGCTATTATAATCTATAAATATATTATTTGCACTCAAAATGAAATAAAATGAGCAGAAGCCCATTATGACTTAAAGACAGTTAAAGCCAGATTTTTAAAATCAGCATTACATGCTTACTCTTTTAATATAAAAATCAGGAGCTTTGATATTCAAGTCAACATTCTCAATTTTTTCCTTTTCCTCTTAAATGAGGAATCCAATTCTTTTTTCTTCTTCAGAACTTGTTGAATTATTAAAATCCAGGTAGCCCAAAGAGGATATCATTTAAACATTTGACTTTCAAGTGGATATTAAATTAGAAACAAATATATAAATATATATAATCAGTTAACATTCCCAGATTATTTCAAGTGACATGCCTTGTAAACATGTTTTGTTACATATTTTGACATTACGTCTGCAAAAAAAACTCTGAAACGATAACTTGTGACGTTACACCAATGTGTCATTCATTGTACTTAGGTTACAACAAAGAAAAGAGTGGAGGATCTCAAGAAAGTTTCTAGCTAACAGGGTAGATACAAATATTGGTAGAGACACTGGTAGTCAAAATGAGGATATGCTGAAATACATGGACCCTGCCACTAATAGGATAAATTCATCTCAAAGCATTTATGAAAAGGACACCATTGGTTTATTCTTAACCATGATTAAACTTCAAATTGAATTCCATTACAATATGTTTTTAATAATATACCTTTTTATTTTTTTAAAAGATACTTAGATAACATAAATGTTACATTAAAAAGTGTAGGGGATTCCCATATGCCCTGCTTTCTATCCCTGGCACATTTTTCCACATTAACAACATCCTTTGTTAATGTGGTGCATTTGTTACAATTGATGAACACATTTTGGAGCATTGCCAATAAGCGTGGATTATAGTTTAATCATTGTAGTTTATGTTCTCTCCCACAAAGTTTTGTAAGTTATGTCAAGACATATAATGGCCTGCATCTGACATTGCAATGTCATTCAGGACAATTCCCAAGTCCCAAAAATGCCACCATATTACACCTATTTTTCCCTCTCCTTCCCCTTCGAAACTCCAGTGGCCACTATCTCCACATCAATGATGAAAGTTCTTCCATTGCTAAAATCACAATAAGTCTATTGTAGAGTAATAGTAAGTGTACTCTAGTCCATGTTCAATACCCAATTCTGAGGATTCTGGGATGGTGATGCCCACTCTGCTTCTAATTGAGAGGGGGCTAAGATCCCGTGGAGCAGGTGGATAGAACTACCTTGCCTGCAGTTGCAGACTCTATCTGTTCCTTGGGATGGTCATTGTCCATCATCATCTCCTTGTTAGTTGTCCTGGGTGTGTTTTCACCTACACATCGCTCTTCTGCCCCTTCTATTTGGACCTATAGTTATTCCTAAAATATACTTTTAGTTAACAGTTTCTAAGGAGAAACTCACTTTTGATTTGTGCTTTGATTGAGAAGTTTAACATAAGACCATTTCTAAGAAAAAACTACAGAGATGTTTAACAGAAATATTGGAAATATTGCCATTTTGCTTCTAAATGGGAGACATAATGTGAGGATGAACCTTTAAATACCGCTGTACCAGAAAACCTAGAGAGTTTCAAATGGGAAATGTGAATGCCCTATAAAGCTGGAAATCAAACAGAGTTCCATGAACTTCAGAGCAGGGTATGAGACACACACTGAAAGCCACAGGCTCAACTTGATAGATTCTAAGTATACAAGGACATAGATTCCGTTTTGTAAACTAGTGAATATGTATTATTAAAACCAATAGTAAGAAACTTCCTCTTTACATTAATTCATATAAGAAATCAAATATATATGGTGCAGTCTAGTATCAGTGAAATGAAAGTATTGGATTCCACAGAGTTGAAAAATATGATAAAATGAGTTATGTGGCCAGAACAAAGCAAATGTCATCAAATTCACAGGTAGGGAAAGGGAAGCACTTCAGAAGGGAGAGAGATTCTGACCTGGGAGAGAAATTGGCACTGTGATCTGGTCCACTCCCCACCTTGAAAACATACTCCACTATGCTTAAACAAGAGACTTTTAAAAAATGTTTATGAATGCTGGAAGCTTTTACACGAGGTGATTAAATTTCAGTCCCCATTGTCAATTGTGGAGAAAGAAAAAAGGCCAATAATGCATATATGGTAAGCTTAATAGCTTGTTATGAATCTGTACTACAGTATTTGCTAAAGTCTCAGTGCCATCTCCTACTGAGACTGACATTTTAAAAGCCTATATGGAATAGCATTGATAATTGAAGGAAATATCCCACTTGCCTAAGTTTCTAACTGGGAAACATTCAAATAAGACAAAGATATTTCAGGACATTTAGGTATGAAAAAAAATTATCTGACTTATTAAAAACAAGAGAATTTTTAGTTGGTATTTCTAAAATTATTCTAAGTCATTTTAATATTTTGAAGTAATCCAATTCTAATCATGATTTTGCCCGGGTTATGCTAAAGAGTTTAGCTCAAAGGCACAAACTATGATTTCTGCAAGAGAGCTACTTTTATGATAGTTTTGAAGGGTTAGGAAGAGCCTCATCATTTCACACTCCTACGTCCTTCAGTGTATATTTCTTTCATCTTGTCATTTATACCAGTTAAAGGTCTTTGGTAACAGAATTCTTGCAGCTGAAAAAGAAAACTTCAAAGAAGTCAAGTAAACAGTTAACGAACATACCAAGATTAGCAAAACTTACACTGTAAACCAATCTGTCCTCAGCAAGTAAAAATCATTATTAGTTATATAAACAACTTCCATTTTGACTTTCAGGATGTCACATTACTTCTGTACCTAGCATTTTGAACCCTTGATTAGCAACGTTACAAAAACTACTGTTTTCTTTGTACAGTTTACATAAGTTAAACCAATAGAGAACACATTCTATCTTTAATTTCAAAACTTGATCATAGGCAAGTTATTAACCTCTGGCACCTCCTTTCCCATCTGTAAAATGAGGACAAATATATGGACCCTGCCACCTATTGTGAGGAGGAAAGGCTATGGTAGGTGCTAAATCAATGGCAGCTTGTCTTCCTATATCAGTGCCTCAGACCGTCCAGGCCACGCGATGTTTGGGTGTCTCTAATGATTCTTTTCAATTGGTATTCTCTTTTCCCCAACATGGAAAAACCTAGGTGGACACCGATCCCCAAAACCCACTATGTTTCTTCCTTCAATTGCTGAAACACATTTTCATAAGGCTGGAACATATCTTTGTCTCCTTGAGGATTTCGTCCCTGACGTTATTAAAGTATATTGGAAAGCAAAGGATGGCAATACGATTCTGGAATCCCATCAGGGAAATACAGTGAAGACTAAAGACGCCTACATGAAAGTCAGCTGGCTGACCGTGAAAGGGAAGTCAATGGATGAAGAACACAAATGTGTGGTCAGACACGAGAATACTAAAGGAGGAGTGGATCAAGAGATTCTCTTCCCATCAATAAATAAAGGTATGTGTATATAAATATAACCTCCCAAGAAACTTATTCCACAGGTAACTTCCCACTTTTTGGTATGTACTAATAAAAACCAAGCAAATATAAGTCTTTCTTAAATGTTCTTACATTTAATTGTAGCATAAACACCCTGTTATTTCACCATAGAAAGAAAGTGCTAGAGATTTGTAGAGGGAGAAGGACAGAAGAAAGATTTACTTAATCTTTCTCAGCTTCAGTGTCATCACCCAAAATACTTGTCACAATTAATGACATTTTTAAAAGTTGTATGGATTAAATGGAACCACATTTGGGATCTCCTACCAACTCAACACATGAAAAAGGCTCAAAAGGAAATTACCCTTTTGATGACTTTATTTGATTGGGAAATAATAATTATATGCCTTTCAGGAATGCTCTACCATGCAAGCAAAATCACACTCACTGCAATCTTGTTGTACAGTGTTTTTCCCAAAAATGATGACTTTTTAGAAAACAGGAATTGTTCAACTGAGGGAGCAATAGCAAGCTTCAATAAAAAAATCTACTGACTGGACAATTGTAGCTTTAGTATGGCCTTGGGCTTTTCACATTTGCATTTTATATATGACTGTAAGGTACAATTTTGTTCTGAAAGATTGGGTGAGGCTAATGTATACAAACACACATTCTATGTAATGAATGTCTTCCTTGCCATTTTTTTTTTAAAAGATTTATTTATTTATTTAATCCCCCCCCCCCCGATTTATTTATTTATTTAATCCCCCCCCGCTCCCAGTTGTTTGTTCTGTGTCTATTTGCTGCGTCTTGTTTCTTTGTTTGCTTCTGTTGTCTTCAGCAGCACCGGAAGTGTGGGGCCATTCCTGGGCAGGCTGCACTTTCTTTCGCACTGGGCGGCTTTCCTTACGGGTGCACTCCTTGCGCGTGGGGCTCCCCTATGCGGGGACACCCCTGCGTGGGGCGGCACTCCTTGCGCGCATCAGCACTACGCATGGGCCAGCTGCACATGCGTCAAGGAGGCCCGGGGTTTGAACCGCGGACCTCCCATGTGGTAGATGGACGCCCTAACCACTGGGCCAAGTCCGTTTCCTTCCTTGCCATTTTTAAACAAATATTTCATTAGCATTTTATGGCAGCTCTGGAGGAGACATAAGGATCAGTTAGACTGGTATGAATTTTTGTGCAAAGGAAGATGCAATCTAGTAAAAATACACACTTGTCCTAATGACTCAGGGTCCTGATGATTCAGGCATGAGGTCCTAAACAGTCACTTTGAGGCAGATGCTCTAGATGGCCTGGGCATTAGGGCTGAATGTGGACCCCAGCAGTGCTCCAGTAACTCCCTATGAGTTCACATTCTGAGTATCAACAGAACAAAGGCTTTGGAGAGCTGGGAAGAAGGAAGGGTTTTGAACTTCTCCCCATCATAGACAAGCTGTTTTTAAGCAGGGTGGTACAAGCAACAAGTAAAAGTGGGAAGATGTTTGTAATGTACCAGTCCTAATTTCTTCAAGATGTATTTAGCCTCTCAGATCCTTTGTCTCTCCAATTGTCAAATGAAGTTAGACTACTCCTTTGATTGTCTTGTGGGGCTGTGATGAAGGGTGAATGAAATAATATTGGTGAAAAATGCTTGCTTTCAGAAACATAACATGGATGCACTTATTAATATATTTATTGTACTTGTTTCCTTAAAAAAGTTGGCAACTAAAGTAAGACTGCAAAACTTTCCCACCTTCTATTTCCACTGCTAGGACACAGAGGGAAGCAAATACACAGACTACAAATGTAATATAACTGCTGTGTTCAAGTGTCTAATTAGGTCTGATTGTTCTCGTGATCAGGGAAATTAAGTTTCACGATCATTATTATAAAGGAGTGATGATCCTGATTTATGCATTTTACTTTACATTAAATTCTTACAAAAAAAAAAAAGAGGGGCATCACATGGGTTTCTTATGGTGAAAAAATTAAGGAGGGTATTTCTATGGTCATTTTACATCAAATTTCTTATGCTTCTTTTTGAAAGGATTTTTGATAAAATCTTAAATATAATTACGACAACTTTTGAGAGAAATTATTCTACCCATATAGATGTTACTATGAGTAATATTTACTTTACTGTTTTTTACCTTAAATTGACGCATAGTGACAGAAATTTTTATTTCCTTTTAAATAAAAAAACCACTTCATGGAAGAGCAAGTAATTTTCAGGGTACATTAAAGTTAGTTCATGAGAATACTTTAACATCTAAACATGCTTCTGTTACCATTTTCATTCATGAATAAACCAAAATCTAAACCTCAAAACTACTTTTTGGAAAACTTCAGAAGTTCTTGCTGAGTATATAATATTTCATTCTAGAATCACATCCATATGGACAAAAATATATCTAGAAGAAAAAGAATAAATCTAAACAACCAGCTTTGCTTCCCTCCATCCATCCAACATTCAAATTTTTGTCTCTCTTTACTTATTTTTTCACGCTGTAAATAAATATTAACACAACTCTGAACTCTGATTTTATAAGTTCACAGAACAACAAATAAGTGACTTAACCTCTTATCTGTCACTGGTGAGCCCCTATAATTAAAAAGGCCATTTGTTAAGAATAATTAAGATGTCTAGAAGAGAAGATTTTTGTGGTGTCCTCAGTGGTAGAATTATGCTGTCTCCCTACTGATTTTGTCTATTTCTATGGATTGTTCCTGCAAAGTGGTTTTTCAAATGTGTCTAAGTTTATTCATCTCAATGATTCTTTGAAAACTCACTCTGCCACTTGCTCGTATGACTTGCCAAGCTCCTCACAGGCTCTCAAGCTTATTTCCCCATTGTAAAACGGGACCATCCATAATGCAATTTTCTTCAGTGCTTTGGGGATTAAATGAGGTAAAACATTATTATTTACAATATAACTTGGAACAATAATAATCACTCAAAAGGTATTAGGTTTCGTTTATATTTTTGATGTCATTTCGATAAACACAACCCCAGAAAATGATCGTCATGAATTAGGGATATCGATGTTTATAGGCGGTGCCCAGGGCTCTTCTTGCTTAGGAAAGTTAATCGCTGCATTCATCTGCTCTGATGAGAAATTTGCCTAAATCCAACATGTTAGTGCGGGTGTGATATATTTATTAAATAACACACAGTAGAGTGTGGACTTTGTAAGGGATCTGTGGTTTTCACCTGATTGGCAGAGGGATCTGTGGAACAAAAAGGTTAAGAACGCCTGCTCTAAAGGAAGTCGTTCTTTTGTGCATTGTAGGGTTGGACATTTTGGTACCAACACTTCATGTCAAGAAGGAGCCACTTTTTGTTTATTTTTCTATTTAAAAAGTCTTTACTGAATACCTACTTTGCAGCAGGCACTGTGCTAGGAGCTGTGACTACAGAAGGAAAACAAGGATGTATTGGAAATGGCAAACCAGTTGTGATAAAAAGAAAAGGTTTAACCTTCATGAGCTTCAACGTCCTTCAGAATTTCAACATGTGCAGAAACACAGTAAATCAATTTGGTCTCTTGAATTACATAGAATCAGACCAAATACTCCTGGCATTGTGGGGCTCGTATGTTTTAATAACTGTTGGCAGATTATTTATATATTATGAGTATGAACAATTGACCAATCCTGGCTTTCATTTCTTCTAGGTGTCTTTCCTACTGTTCCTACAGAAGCTACTTACCTACTTACCACTGGTAAGATTTTGTAAATGTTAATATGCTACAACATATTTTCTCTCCTGGTCAACTTTTTAACTTGTTTGGCCTCTGGGAGAAAAACCAGAATAACTGGGTATTGCAGAAGAGAAAAGGGGATTTTTAAAATGAATCCCTCATTTGCTAGGAGTCATCCTAACATAGTAAACTGCTGGTTTTGGTATGAGATTAATTAAATTACAGAGCATACGGTGATATGCTCTGAATTATTTCATTTGTGGTGCTTTTGTTTCTTAATGACTGGGAAAAACATGATACCAAGTTGCATCTAGATGTTTTTAATCTATGCTACTTGCTGGTATGTAATAACAAAAACCAGATCTTACTGAGTGTTTCTTGTACAGAAGACCTTGTGCTGTGTTCTGCCTGCATTTTCTTGTGTCATTCTCACAGCACTCCTATGTACCAGCACAATCTTTTTCACCATTTCACCAAGTCCATAAGAGCAGAACTAGTCTTCTCTGAAGAGGTGGAAACTTGCCCGTGGGTAGTAGCTACAGCCTGTGCTAGAGAGTTCCAGCCTGCCCTTCTGCAAGGATTTCAGATTTGTCTGTTCCCCTCAATGTCTGTTCCCCTCCCACCCTCGTAAATGTGTAAGCCAATTCTGTGCAATTGGTCTTTTTTTTAAACTTTATTTTTAGAAATGTTTTAGGTTTACACTCAGAGAAAGATTACACCAGAAATTTAAAAAAATTCACCTCTGTTATTGCCCTCTTAAATTAGTGTAGTGCATTTGTTACCGTTGATGAACTAATATTGAAGCATTGCTATGAATGGTTTACATTTGTGCTGCATGGTTCCATAGGCCTTGACAAATGCATCATGTCATGCAGCCATCATTGCAATATTATACAGAGAACTCTCACTGCCCCAAATATGTCCTGCTCTACACATTCATTCCCTGCCCCTTCTGAACCCCTGGCAACCATTAAATATCAATGTTAAAAAGTTCCTCGGCCAACACAAGATAACATCCCTCCTAGTAAGTTTTTTGTTGTTAGTTTTTGTTGTTTTTCAAATATATTTTTTATTTATTTTTTAAAAGATACTTAGATCACACAAAATGTTACATTAAAAAATGTAGGATGTTCCCATTTGTCCCACTCCCCACACCCCTACTTTTCCCACAGCAACAACTTCTCTCATTAGTGTGGTACATTCACTATAATTGATGAATACATTTTGGAGCACTGCTACACAGCATGGATTATAGTTCACATTGTAGTTTACACTCTCTCCCAGTCCATTCAGTGGGTTATGGCAGGATATATAATGTCCTGCATCTGTCCCTGCAATATCATTCAGGACAACTCCAAGTCCCAAAAATGCCCCCATATCACACCTCCTTTTCCCTTTCCCTGCCTTCAGCAACTCCCGTGGCCACAGTCTCCACATCAATAATCTTTATATTTTTTTATATTTCCTTCTGGTTCTGCTTTCCTGGGTTTGTTTCTGTTTCCTCAGATATGAATTCTTCCATTGTTTGATTTACTGGACACCTATCAGGATGTTGACTTTACTAACTTGATTTTTAATTTTTGTTTGAGTGTCCACCTTGATTGTGAGCTCCTCCTTTATTTTCCTGTCGCTCACCACAGGGCCATGGTTGTCTCAGATTTGCCCTATCTGCTCACAGTTCAGAAGTTGGTTTTAAATTATCAATCCAGGTATCTCATTCCTTGGGGGTAGCCCAACTCAAGTTTCCTGAGTCAGAACAAACATATACCAGGTTCCTGGATACTCGTGTGTTTTGCTTTCTCCATCCACCCTGGGTCCATAGCTCAGGAATGGTCACAGTCCCTGAGTAAGTGGTAGAGATTTTCTCTTTTTTCTTTCTTTCTTTTTTTAAATTAACAACTTTATTTAAAATTCACAAAAGAAAAATAACAGAAAAAGGTAGCTCAGCAAGTTATGGAAACATTACTTCCAAAAAGTTCTTTCGCAGGCACTTTCTCTCATCTAATTCTGTTAATTCAGTTTTTCCTCTAGTGTTCAGAAAGATACACAGATGAACACACACTAGTTAAATGACATAGTCAAGATGTCCATATTAATGAAAAAAATGAAGAGAAAAAATGCTTAATCATATTCATCTCACAAAACTGAAACCCAAATTCTTTTTACCTTTAGAATTAATATAGTATCAACTTTGCTTTTGCTACAAAACTTTACAATGGTAACTATTGTCCATAAATTACATTAGTTATATTTTTCCCACGCATCACCACATTCTTAGCACCCTGTCACAATCACGTCCATAAATCAACAGTGGTTGTTACATTCATTACAATGTGTTACCATCAAGTCCAACCATTACCATATATTTACATTTGAATTTATTAAACGTTCTCCATACAGCCAGCATCTCTGCCTTCTCATTCCATATTCCGTCTCCCACCAACCTACACGTCACAGTCCAACTCCATACGTCTAATTGTTATATTTAGTTCATATCAATGAGAGCATACAATATTTGTCCTTTTGTGTCTGGCTTGTTTCACTCAACATAATATCATCAAGGTCCCTCCATGTTATCATGTGCTTATCCACTGTTTTTGATCATTTGTAGGTTACCTTTTTACTTTCTTGACAAAGTCTTTTGCAGAACAAAATAATTTAAATATGAGGCAGTCCCATTTATCTATATTTTTCTCGTGTTAGCTTGCTTTGGGTGTAATGTCCAAGAAACCACTACCAATCACAAGATGTTGAATATTTCCTTACATTTTCTTCGAAGAGTTTCATGGTTCTAATTTTTATACTTAGGTCCTTGATCCATTTTGAATTAAATTTGTATAAGGTATGAGATAAGGGTCCTCTTTCTTTCTTTTAAGTATGGCTGTCCAGTTTTCCCACTGCCATTGTGGAATAGGCTATTATGACCCAGCTGAGTGGGTCATTTTAACAGTCTATGTCTTTTAATTTGGGAGTTCAATCCATTAACATTCAGTGTTGCTACTGTAAAGGTATTACTTACTTTATCCATTTTATCCCTTGGCTTTCTGGTGTCAAGATTTGAAGGTCTATTTCTAAATTCTTGATTTGATTCCACTGGTCAGTGTGTCTATCTTTATGCCAGTATAATGCTGTTTCTACCAATGTAGCTAAGTAATATGCTTTAAAGGCTGGAAGTGAGAGTCCTCCAACTTCATTTTCCTGTTTTAAGATATGTTTGGCTATTCAGGGTGAATAACCCTTCCAGATAAATTTGATAACTGGTTTTCCAATTCTGTAAAGAAGGATATTGGAGTGTTTATTGGGATTCCATTTAATCTGTAGCTCAGTTTGGGCAGAACTGACATCTTAATGACATTCCATGTTCCAACCCATGAACCTGGAATATCCTTCCATTTATTTAGATCATTAGTTTCTTTTAGCAATGTCTTATAGTTTTCTGATTACAGTTCCTTTATGTCCTTAAATTTACTCCTAAATTTTTAATTATATTAGTCATTATTGTAAAAGGAATGTTTTTTCTGACTTCCTCCTTAGATTGCGCATTAGAATTCGTATTAGAAACACCATTGATATTGTGTATTAATCCTGTAATCCTGCCACACTGCTGAAATTGTCTATGAACTCTAATAGTTTTGTCATGGATTTTTTGTGATTCTCTATGTCTATGTAATCAGTGAATAACAAAAGTTTTATTTCTTCTTTTCCTGTTTAGGTGCCTTTTATTTCCTTTTCTTGCCTAACTGCTCTCACTAGAACTTCTAGCAGAATATTACGAACAGTGGGGAGAGTGGGCATCCTTGTCTTCTTCCTGATCTCAGTGGGAAAGCTTCCAATCTTTCACCATGTAGTATAATTTTAGCTGTGTGTTTTTCATTTATGTACTTTATCCTATTGATAGTTTCCTTTTATTTCTAAGTTTGAGAGTTTTCATCAAGAAAGAATGTTATATTTTGTCAAAGGTCTTTTCTGCATCAACTGATCATGTGATATTTCTTCTTCAATTTATTAATGTGGTATATTACCCTTACAGAAGTCCATTTGATTATGATGTATAATTTTTTATGTGTTTTTTTAATTGGTTAGCAAGTATTTTGTTGAGGATTAAAGAAATTAGTCTGACATTTTCTTTTTTCATAATATCTTAATTGGGCTTTGGTATTAGCTTCATGGAATAAGTTTGGTAGCATTCCTTCTTATTAATTTTTTAAAGAGTTTAAGCAGGATTTTAGAACTTCTTTAAATGATTGGTAGAATTCACCTGTGGAGCCATCTGATCCTGAACTTTTCATTTTGGGGACTTGTTTGATGACTATTTCAATGTCTTTACTTGTCATTGGTTTGTTGAGGTCTTCTAATTCTTCTAGGGTCAGTGTGGTTTGTGCATGGGTTTCCAGGAATTTGTCCATTCCATCATTGTTGTCTAGGTTATTGGTATACAGTTCTTCCTAGTATCCTCTTACGAATTCTTTTTTTTTCTTCTTGCTGGTCAGTGGTAATGTTACCCTTCTCAATTTCTCTTTACTTACGTTCTTCATTTCTACACTTTTCTCCAGGGCTTGCTTTCTTGTGTTTTCCTATCAGGCTGTAATACATCCTTTAATATCGCTTGTATATTCAGTCCCTTGATAACATAATCCCTCGGTTACTGTTTGGCTGTAAAATGTAATTCACTTTCATTTCTGAAGGAGAGTATCACCAGATAAAAAAACTTGGTTCCCAGTTCTTCTCTTTTAGTACTTTAACTATATCATACCACTGCCTTCTCACCTCCATGGTTTCTGAAGAGCGATCAGTACTTAGCCTTATTAAGGTTCTCTTGTAAGTAATACATTGTTTTTCTCTTGCTGCTCTCAAATTCCTCTTTATCCTTGGCCTTTGACAATTTGAATATCTCAGATTGTATCTACTGATTGCTCAGATGTCTCACAATAGGTCTACTAGGATTTATTCTGTTTGGGGTGCACTGACCTTTTTGAATATGGATATTCATATCTTTCATACGTGTTGGAAGGTTTTCAGTTAGTATTTCCTAAAATATTCTTTCAATCCCTTTCCATCCCTGAGACCCTATACAATTTTTTGTATTCTGTTCTCTGTCTCTTCTCCTAGCCTTTCAATTTCAAATGCCCTGTATTCAAATTCATTTATTTCTTCTTCTAACTTTTTAAATCTGCTGTTATATGCCTCTAATGTATTCTAATCTCATCCATTATGTCTTTCATTCCCATAAGCTCTGGAACATTTTTTCCAGACTTTCAAATTGCTTTTTTAATCACACAGAGTTAACTTAATATTCTTATTGCTTTAGTCATATTTTCCTTCATCTCCTTAAATTGATTAAGGAGGTTTGTTTGAACATCATTTATTAGTTGTCTTAAATCCTGAGTCTCATCTAGATTCTTGGCTTGTTCCTTTAGTGGGCCATATCTTCCTGCTTCTTAGTCTGGGCTATCTTTTGTTCATGCCCTGCCCTAGCTATTCTGATGCCATCTTGAGTCATTTCCAAGCAATAATTTTTCACAATTATACTATAAACTATAATAATTCACTAAGGTTCACTGTGCAGTTCCATGGATTATTTTAAATTATTCTAACAACATAGATACATCATAATATTTTCCCCTTTAAACTACATTCAAATATATAATTCAGTGCTGTTAATTACTTCCTCAATGTTGTATGGCTATCATCACCATCCATTAACAAAACTTTTCCATTGTCCCAAACAGAAACTGTTTAGTCTTAACGCCCTATTCCCTACCCCTACCGTGACCACTGGTACCAATATTCTAAATTCTGACTCTCTCAATTTGCTTATTTTAATTATTTCATATCAATATGTATCCATTTGTGTCTGGCTTATTTCATTCAACATGATGTCTTCAGGGTTCATCTATGTTGTTTCATGTATGAGAATTTCATTTTATGACTGAATATAATTCCATTGCATGAATACACCACATTTAGCTTATTCTTTCCTCATTTGATGGACAGTTGGGTTGCTTCCGTCTTTTGGCAATTGCGAATAATGCCACTATGAACATCGATGTACCAAGAACTGTTCAAGCCCCTGCTTTCAAATCTTCTGGGTATAGACCTGGAAGGAGAATTGCTGGGTCATACAGTAATTCTATCCTTAACTTTCTGAGAAACAGGCAATCTTCCACAGTGGCTGCACCATTTTACATCCTACCAGCAATGAATGAGATTTCCAAATTCTCTACGTCCTCTCTAAAACTTAATCCACAGTGGCTGCACCATTTTACATCCCACCAGCAAAAATGTCTGCATTCCAAATTCTCTATGTCCTCTCTAAAATTTACTTTCCATTTTTAAAAACGTAACCATTCTACTGAGTATGATATTGCATCTCATTGTGGTTTTGATTTGCATTTCCCTGATGATTAATGATGTTGAACACGTTTTCATTGTTTTTTTGTCCATTTGTGTATATATTTGGAGAAGTGTCCATTCAGGTCTTTTTTCCATATTCAGTTGGGTTGTTTGTATTTTCATTGTAGTGTTGAAGGACATCTTTGTATCTTCTGAATACTAAACCCTTATTGAATATAGGGTTTCCAAATATTTTCTGCCATTATGTAGCTGTCATTTTACTTTCAAGTTAAAGTTCATCAAGGTGCAAAAATTTCTAATTTTGATGAGGTCCCATTCATCTATTTTTTTCTTTCATTGCTTGTACTCTGGGTATCAAGTTTAAGAATTCACTGCCTAAAGCATGCTTCTGAAGATACTTCCCTATATTTTCTTCTAGGAGTTAAATACTTCTGGTTCTTATATTTAGATCTTTGATCCATTTGGGGTTGGTTTTTTTATGTAGTATGAGGTAGACATTCACCTTCATGGAGATAGTTTTCCTGGCACCATTTATCAAAGATGGTATTCTTCCCAATCTAGTGGTCTTTGCCCACTTGTCAAAATCAGTTGGCCAAAAATGTGAGGGTTGATTTCTGAGCTCTTAATTAATTCCTTTGTTCTACATGACTGTCTTGTGCAAGTATCATGCCATTGTGATTACTGTGGCTTTGTAATAAGTTTTAAGATTGGGGACTGTGAGTCCTTCAACTTCATTCTTTATGAATATAGCTCTGGCTATTTGGGGCCCCTTATCCTTCCATATACATTTAGTGATTGGCTTTTCCATTTCTTCAAAAAAGTCTGTTGGAATTCTGGTTGGGATGGCATTGAATGTGTAAATTGCTTTGGGTAGGACTGGTATCTTAACAGTATTTAGTCTTGTAATCCATGAACACAGAATGTCCTTCTACTTATTTAGGTTTTTGATTTCTTTTACCAATGTTTCATAGTTTTCTGTGTACTAGTCTTTTCAATCCTTGGTTAGATTTATTGCTAGATATTTTATTCTTTTTGTTGTTATTGTATAGGGAATTTTTCTTGATTTCTTCTACTAATTGTTCATTACTAGTATATAGAAACACTACTGATTTTGAGCTGTGATCTTTACCCTACCACTTTGCTGAATTCATTTATCAGCTTCAGGAGTTTTGCTATGGAATTTTCAGGAGTTAAGAATTTTTTCAGAATTGTGAACAGGGAAGGTTTTACTTCTTTTGCAATGTGGATGCCCTTTATTACTTTTTCTTGCCTAATTGCTCCAGCTAGAAATTCCGGTATAATTTTGAATAGCAATGGGCATCCTTATCCTCTACCTGATCTTGGAGAGAAAGCTTTCAGTCTTTCACTTTAAGTATGATGTTAGATTTCTTTCTTCCCATATACACTCTTAATCAAGTTGAAGAACTTTCCTTGTATTCCTAGTTTGGAAGTGTTGTTTTTTTTTTTTTTTTTTAATCAAGAAGTGATGCTGATTGTGTCAAATGCATTTTCTGTGTCAACTGAGATGATATGTGGTTTTCTTCCTTCATTCTGTTAATGTGGTGTATTATGTTAATTCATTTCTTATGCTGAAACTCCACTGCATACCTGAGTAAATCCCACTTAATCATGTTGGATTCAGCGTGCTCGTATTTTACTGAAGATTTTTACATCAGTATTCATCAGAGAGATTTGTCTGTAATTTTCTTGTGATATCTTGACCTGACTTTGGTATGAGGGTGATATTGACCTTGTAGGGTGAGTAAGAGAGGGTTCCATCTTCTTCCATTTTTGGAAGAGTGTGAACAGGATTGGTGTTAATATGTCTTAGAATATTTGTTAAAATTCCCTGTGAAGCCATCTGTTCCTGGGCTTTCCTTTGTTTTGAAGTTTTTGATCACTATATTAATCTCTTTATTAGTTATTGGTTTTTTGAGATTGTTTGATTCTTCTTGAGCCAGTGTTGATACTTTGTGTATGTTTCTAGGAATGTGCTCATTTCATCTAGGTTATCTAATTTGTTGGCATGCACTTGTTCAGAGTATCCTCTTGTACTCCTTTTATTTCATTGGTGTTGGTAGTAATGCCTCCCTTTCCATTTCTGAATTTAGCCATTTGTGTCCTCTCTCTTCTTTTGTCAGATTAGCTTAGGGTTCATCAATTTTATTTCTCTTTTTAAAGAACCAGCTTTTGGTTTTATTGCTTATCTCTATTGTTTTTCTTTATTTATATTTCACTTAACTCCACTCTAATCTTTATTTCCTTCCTTCTGCTGACTTTGGACTTAGCTTTCCCTTCTTTTTCTAGTACTTCCAGTTTTGAGGTTAAGTCTCTGAAACCTTTCTTTCTAATGTAAGCACTTAGACCTGTCAATTTCCCTCTAGAACTGCCTTTGCTGCATCCCATTGTGTTTGGTAAATGGTATTTTCATTTTCATTCACTTGAAGATATTTCCAAATTACCCTTGTGATTGTCTCTTTAACTCATTGGTGTTTAAGCGTATGTTGTTTAATTTCTACATATTTGAGAATTTTCCACTCCCCCCTCTGTTGATTTCTAACTTCATTTCATTGTGGTCAGAGAAGATACATTGTATTTCAATATGTTTGAATTTATTTAGAATTGTTATGTGACCTAAAATATGATCTATTCTGGAGAATGTGCCATGTTCTCTTGGGGAGAATGTGTATTTTGTTGTTGGGAAAGTGTTCTATGTATATCTGTTGGTTCTAGTTGGCTGTGAGTATCATTCACATGTTGTCGGTCCTTCGATCTTCTCTATAGATGTTCTAGCCATTATTGAAAGTGGTATACTGAAGTCTCCTACTATTGATGTAGAACTGTCTATATCTCCCTTTAATCTGTCAGGATTTGCTTTGTATATTTAGAGGGTGTTCGATTAGAGGTGTGTGTGTGTATGATTGTTATGTCTTATTGAGATGAGCCCTTCTTTAGTACATCAACTCTGTCTTTTCCTATCATAACAGTTTTTGACCTGAAGTCTATTCAATCTGCTATTGGTATAGCTATCCCAGGTCTCTTTCGTTTAATAACTGCATGGAACATTTTCCCCCATGCATTCACTTTCATCCTACTTAAGTCTTTGAATTTAAGGTGACTCTCTTTACACAGCATAGAGTTGGGGTCATGCTTTTTAGCCATTCGGCCAGTGTTTGCCTTTTGACTGGAGGATTTAATATAGTTGCATATAAGGTCAATACTGATAATGGACGACTTTCTTCTGCCATTTTGACATTTAGTCTTTTTAAGTTTTACACATATTTTATCCCTCAATTCTTACATTAATGTCTACTACCCTATTATTTGAATTTTATAATTGTACCATATTGATCCCCTTCTCATTTCTATATGGATATATTTTTCATTTATTTTTCTTTCTGTTACGATGAAGTTAAAATTTAACATCCTAAATATCTAACAATTGTATCTGATTGAATACCAACTTGACTTCAGTAGCATATACTGTTCTTATACCTCTCTGTCCTCCCACATTTTTGTACTTGTTTCAAATTACATCTTTGTACAAACTTTGGTTTTGTATATTGTATGTCAAAAGGCATAGAATTTACATTACTTTTCATGTATTTTCATTTTAGCACTTGTAGGAGATGGAATTACACAACAACAACAACAAAAAACCACATACAACAAATTAGCATTGGTTTTTTTTTTATTCATTTTTTAAAAAATATTACATTCAAAAAATATGAAGTCCCATTCAACCCCACCACCCCCACTGCCCACTCCCCCCACAGCAACACTCTCTCCCATCATCATGACACATCCATTGCATTTGGTAAGTACATCTCTGGGCATCGCTGCACCTCAGTTAATGGTCCACATCATAGCCCACACTCTCCCACGTTCCATCCAGTGGGCCCTGGGGGAATCTACAATGTCCCGTAATTGTCCGTGAAGCACCACCCAGGACAACTCCAAGTCCCGAAAACACCTCCACATCTCATCTCTTCCTCCCATTCCCGGCACCCAGCAGCCACCATGGCCACCCGTCCCACACCAATGCCACATTTTCTCTGTGGACATTGGATTGGTTGTGTCCATTACACATCTATGTCAAGAGGGGGCTTAGATTCCACATGGATACTGGATGCAATCCTCCTGCTTTCAGTTGTAGGCACTCTAGGCTCCATGGTGTGGTGGTTGACATTCTTCAACTCCATGTTAGCTGAGTGGGGTAAGTCCAATAATTCAGAGTGTAGGAGTTGAAGTCTGTTGAGGTTCAGGGCGTGGCTATCATATTGTCAGTCCAGAGATTCAAATCCCCTAGATATATCTTAAACCCCAACACCAACCACAATTCCAGTAAAGTAGCATGAAAGTCTTGTGAAAAGAGATCCCATCTGAGTCCAGTTCCATCACACAGAAACACCGGCTCCAAAGAAGGGCCAACTGACATGGCAGTGAACCCCATCTGCCATGACCATAGAACCTGTGGGTCTCTTTAGCCCTCAAAAGAACATATACCTGGGGTTATATCTACTTTATCTGTCTCTGAGATTCTGCTCAGGTGTGCATGAGGGCAATCCTTCTGACAACCTCCAGACTCTTTTTTACAGACACATAGCCATATAAACTCATTTCTCCTTTCCATTTCCCCCTTACATTAGGTCAAACAGATTGCTTTATGATCACCCAACTGGTTAGCTTTACCAGAGATTTTTATTCTTTATGTGTCTTTGAACCGCTGTCTAGTGTCCTTTCCTTTCAGTCTGAAATACTCCTTTTAGCATCCTGGTAGACCAGGTCTAATGGTAATGAACTCCTGCAATTTTAGTTTATCTGAGAATGTCTTCATTTTTCTCTCTTGTTTTTGAAAAAGATACTTGCTGGTTATAAAATTCTTCATTGGCAGTTGTTTTCTTTCAGTACTTTAAGTATTTCCAACCTCTGCCTCTTGCCTACATAGTTTTGATGGTAAATCAGTACTTAATTTAATTGTGACTCCCTTTTACCTAACACATTATTTTTCCTTTACAGCTTTCAAAAATTTCTCCTCCTCTTTTCCATTTGACAGTTTGATTGCTATGTGATGGAGGGTTTTATTTCTTCAAGTTTTTCCTGTTTGGTGTTCTCCAGGCTTCTTGAATGTGCATATTCACATCTTTTGCTAAGTTTGAGAGATTTTCTGTCATTATTTCTTTTGAATATTCCTTCAGCCCCTTTCTATCTTCTTTCTGAAACCCCATAATGCAAATATTTGTATGCTTGATGGTGTCACAGAGTGTTATAGCCATTGTTTGCTTTTTATACTTTCTTATTCTGCCTGATTTCTCAGCAGGACTCATTTCAATTACCTTGTCTACATGTTTGCTGATTGTTTCTTCTACCGGGGTCCATCTACCATTGAAACCTTCCTAGGAATTTTTCAGTTATTGTGGTCTTCAACTGCATAGTTCTGTTTTGTTACTTTTAAAAATTTCAGTCTCTTTACAGAGTCTCTTATTCATCATTCATTGTTTTACAGATATCTTTTTGTTCATACTATATTTTCCTTCATCTCCCTGAGCATCTTGAAGATGTTCTTTTTTAAAAAAAAACTCTTTGTCTACTATAACCACCATCTGGTCTTCTTCTTTGGTGTTTTCTGGATTTGTATTCTTACTTTGGAGGGGTCACCATTTCTGGTTTATTAGTTTGTATTGTAATATTTAGCTACATACTATATATAGATTTTAATATTTTAAAACGTTAACTCTGGGATTCGAGTTGTCTGTTCTTGAGTTTCTAACCAGCTGGTGTTATGACAGAGATTTCCATGAGGGTCAGCCTTCCTAACAGGTAGGTTCACCCAAGGAGAATGGAAAGTGCAGGGTTCTCCCTGTCTTCTCTGTGCCTATATCTTGTTTTGGGCTTGTGCTTGCTAATGGACTGTAAGTTCCCCTGCTAACAGGAGTCTGATGCCTCTGTTTTCCAGGAAACACACCTTCTCCCCCTCCTGAGTGTTCCTCTGCTGAACTTAATGCAGGTAAGCTTTTACCCCAGGCCTTCTGCCTCAATTGCTCCTTGTACCACTTTCATTTTCTTAAGTTGCTTTTGCGTGGAGGGCAAATTCTTTGAGGGGCAGTGCACACTGGACAACAATCTCCTATGTCAGTCTTTCCCAGTAGAACAAGACCAGGGACAAGATAGTGCCTGCCAATCCAAACTGCCCTAGCGAAGGGATGGGAGGGCAGGGGCAAGGTAAGGAAGGACAATAGGAGCTTCCATGATGACACAGCGCTGTATTTCTTGACCTGTCCAGCAAATGTAGGCCTTCAACTGTCCTATGGAGCTCTGAGGAAGCATACTCTCTACGTTTCCTATGCTACCTTTGTTCAGGGCAGGTTATAACAATGACCTAGCTCGAAGCTAGGTCCCCATCCATCCAAAGTCACTATTCAAAAGCTGTGATCAGCAATTGGTCTGTGGCCCACACCACAGGCCTTGGGGAAGGGGATTTTTACGTTCCTTTCTGGCACCAGCAAGCTATGCCTGGGGCTGGGGCCCACTGGGGCCTGCCGGAAGAGTAAGAAATGGGTGCCAGTTACTGTGGAAAGGAGAAAGCAATTTACTATTTACTGTAGTTCCCCTGCCTTTTCCTCCCAGTCTTTCCTGTATGTTGTTCTGGCACGTTTGATAGTTGTTTGACTGGAGGCATTGTTTCCAGGAGCTTTCCACTCTGTCATTTTCCAACAATCCAATTTAAACAGACTAGATTTAATCCTAGTTCTTTTATTAGTTGCATAACTATAGGTAAATTATTTCATGTTTTGGAACAATATTTGCCTCATTTGCAATCTTGGAATAATTATACCCGATTCATTATTGTTGAAGAGATATGGTACTATAGGGAGAGGTTCTACCACAGGATATCTCACTTAGCAAGTTTAGAATAAATACTAGTACCCAGCCCTATCTCCCTATATATACACTCAAGAAAAATGATCAGAAGCATTGGTCCTAGCCCTTTTGAGCTGCCCTCCATTTCTGATGTCGAGGGAGCCCTGGACCTCAGCTACTACCCCAGTCAAGGAGGAATTCTAACCCTTTAACTGCCTGTGGGGAAGGAATGATGACCTCATCACCTCTTGAGATCCTTTTCTACACCAAGGGCTAATGAGTCTGGAGCGCTGACCCTATGAAGACCCAATCTGTAAAATGGAAATTTCCAGAGGAAGCATGTCAGCCTTATGGTTCATTGTATAGTCAGCCTGGCTCACCATTATTATTTCTTGACATTGCATGTCTTTTACAAAACTTCGAAGGGCATTAAGTGTATTTCTCTAAAGGCATCAGAGGCACAATGTGCAAGAATAGAAAAGAGAGGTAAGGCATATACACCTAAATATTTGGAGATTTGGTTGAGCCTCTTTGTTCCAGTTTCTGTAACAGTGTATTTATTAAAATCTACCACCCAGTACCTGTTAACATTATCTAATTTATCTAGACTGCCCTTGTTACTGAACCATGATGCATACTGGGTCAGATGTTTCTAAATCAAAAAACACCCTTATGCTTGGACCTTTGATCTCTAGGGTACTTATTACACTTAGATGCAGAATTAGAGAGGAGTCGAGTGCATGCTTTCTAAAGTCATGTTAGTAGAGATGAAATCTGCGCTCTTGCAATTGCTAAATGATTATCATCCGGCAAATTACTTCTTTCTTTGTTTTCAGTTTTTTGATTTGCAAAACAGAAATGAAAATTATATTCTCTCATATTTTTGTAAATTTTAAGTAATTTTAAAGTTTTACATTCAAGGCTCTCAGAATGCTGTCTAGCATTTGGTTAGCACTCCTTGTATATTACATATTATTATTACTTATACTTATTTGCATGGTGGGGTGAAAAAATGCTTTAAGCTAGTTAATAAAAATACTAATTCCCCTTGGACTCACTCATGAAAAAGTCAACCCTAGTTTTTAATACTTTAAATGTCCTGAGAGCATTTAGCAGACTTTGATATTAACTTGACCATGTGACCGGCCAGCTGAATTCTGAGTTGTTTTATTGGTGGTGCTGGTGGTAGAGGCGGAAGAGGTAGATATTTACTTTTGGATTTTTGGTGGAGGTTGGTGTCACTTCATACAGATAAGCAGTAATGAAAATCTGTGGCCCCTGCTCCATTAAGAGGTCCTATCCTTTCAAAAGAACAGGCAAAACTAACCCAACTTCTCTTAGATGAACTGCAGCTGCAGTACATGAACACCTCTGCGTATTACACCTACCTCCTCCTCCTCCTCAAGAGCTCAGTCTACTTGGTCGTCATCATGATCTGCCTGGGAAGAAGAGGGGTCTGTGGCCATGGAAAGAGTTCGTGACAGATGGTAGCCTAAGGAGTCATCTTCTTGTCATCTTCTACTATCCCTAAAAGTTTCTGCTGAGGATCTCGCTAGCTTTTCTTGCTGGGTTTGGGTAATTTCAGTTTGAAAGTGTGCTTCTCTATTATGTCTTTACTGTATACTGGTATATTAGACCACTGGTCAAATCAAGAACCTTACTCTGTAACAACAAACCTACCACTATTCAGGGGCAGGCCAAGGGGTTGCCCATGGAGCCTTTAGCAGCACTCTCTCCACGATCCCCATAAACCCCTCAAAGCCCACCCAAATACAGAAAAAAGTCTGAGTAATGAGAACGTGGCCCTTGTAGTCACATCCCTTAGTACCCTGAAAAGTGATTGCCTTAAGGCCCTGCATTTTACACAGCCTGAAGCCACCATCTTTGTCACTTGTATTCTGTATTTTGTTTTTTCATATATAGACAAAATAAAGTTTTTTTTAGAAAAAATCAGAAGTCTGCTTTTGTTCACATATACTCTAATTTGAAAAAATTGAATTGAAATTCCAAGTTAAGAAACAGCATGACAATGAAGCTATGAAATCCAGCATGGCTGTGCTCATGGTCCAATACCACATTTCTACTTCTTTTTCTGAGCCTTTATGATTAACACTTCCCTTGGGGACAGTTGTCAAGTGTCATGAATTTGCTAACCTAACAGGTATAAAACAGTATCTCATTGTATTTTTTATTTCTTTGACTTACTACTAAAAAGGATAAACAGCTTTGCAAGTCTATGGTTCTTTAATATTTCATTTTCTGTAAAATATTTTTTCACATCCTTGGACCATTTTTCTATGGAGTAATAATATTTTAACAAGAATGCCATTCATTTTTTTAATATGTTAGTTTGTGTGTGCTCATATATGTATATTTCTACATGCATTAATATAAAATGAGGTTCAAAGGGTGGGTAAGTGGATGAAAAATGAAATCTTTTCAAGTAAAACCTTATGTTAGAATGAAAACAATGTCCTATTTTAAAAGTGGACATGATTTTCCTTTGTTTTCAACAATAAGCTTCAGTGTTTTTATGAAACAGTACAGGTTCCACTTGAGAACAAAGAAAGACCAAAAAGACAGAAAAATTTTACATTTAACTCAGATCTACTGCTTAGTTCTCATGGACTTTGTTAGCCGTGGTTAGGCTAAACGTATGGCTCTCTATGGAGAAATATGGGACGGTTTCTGCACTTGGGAAGTGTGGAAACTAAGAAGGGCAACTTTAGAATCACTGAAAGCTTCATGTGGCTGTTTTCACTGGCTGGGGTTCTAGTTAGTATCTCCTGTTCCTTTAAATTTCCCATGGATGTTGGGAAATTTAGTTAGTATCTCCTGTCCCCTCTTCAACCTGGGCTGCCCTTTACTGAGGACTGTGTAAGGAGAGCAGGTGGTGGAGACTGAGTGGCTGGTAGGACGCTTTGGTGTGGCTGAAGGTGTTGCATTTTCTCAGGCTTCTTGTTTACGTGCTCTGCCAAATGTGGTTGATTCGTGAAACATGCTCAAATCAAACCGGTCCTGACTGGTTGGGACTGTGCATGGGGTGGTTAGTGTGTTAGAAGATAAAATAAGAACAGTTAAAAAACCACAAACAACTCCGCCCACTTTCAAAAGGCCAGAGCTAACAGAAAGGAAATATTCAGCTACACAAGCATATGAGTGATGTCAAGTGTATTATTAGCGCTGTGGCTAAGGTGGGTTCTCTGCTTTTATATACAAAGTTTACCCCAATTAGCTGCTATGTGAGCTGAGAATCTCCTGTCCAGAATGGTTTGGATGCTGCCTCTTTAGTCCACTCTCACGACACTGTTGTGAAGGTCAGAGCAGAAGACTTCTTCTAGGATGAAGATAATCCTAGTTGATTTACAGATGCTGATCAGTTTTGGTTTTATATTTTTCAGTGTTGACAGAATGACACAAGATCCATGCCTTTGAATCCATTATCATTGGTAGACTGTAGATGTGGGTAACAGCCATGTGCTTTCTGCCTCACAAGAAAATAGTTATACCGATGCCCTGAGTTCAACCTAGTTTTTGAATGCCCCATGCTGAGTCAGCAGAAAAATATAAAGTCCTCCAAAGGACAAAATGACTTCAAAGCCAATCTGAAAGAAAGCTTAATGGAAAACATCAACATCAGGTATGAATGAGGTCAATTAAAAGAGGGCCTTTTAGTCCTGAACACAAAGACACAAATATCCCCACCCTCACCTCCTTGAAGCAGGATGCAGAGTGGTACCCTGACCCAAGGGCTAATTCTGTCCAGTCTCAGGTAGAAATAAAACTCTATTGTTGAGATACCTGCTGCAGGCTTTCATGCTCTGACTCATTGGACAGGTATGCCTCAGAGATATTATGGGTTTAGCTCCAGGCCAACGCAATAAATTGAATATTGTAATAAAGCTATCACAAATTTTTTGGTTTCTCAGTGCATATAAAAGTTAAATTTACAATATACAGTGGTCTATTAAGTGTGCAATAGGATTATGGCTAAAACCATATATACCATAATTAGAAATACTTTATGGGCTGATGCCATGGCACATTAGGGGAAGAAGTTGGTGTTCCAGTGGGCCCTAGGACTGAAGACCAGGTCTGGGTGATCCCTGGCCCTTCCTACCCATCCCCAGCCTGCCTGTTCCCTCCTCCTCTGGCAGGATGAGGCCTGCAGACCTGGGTGAAGGAGCATCTCCTGGAAACTATGGCCACTACGGCTCTGCTAATAGTGGGTATAGTGCCTGTGAAGAAGAAAAATGAGAGGCTCACTGAAAGTCTGAGAAACAACGTAACTGCTATAAAATCTCTATCGAAATAGGCCATGAAATTAAAAATTGAAATAAATAACTAGCTGAGATTGAGTCACAGTTTGATTCTACAACTGGATTTCCAGGGGAAACTATTGAAAAATTGAAGATTTTATCCAAGGGGAGCCAAACAAATCTGTTGTGCTATATGATGCTGCTTTTATTTTTTGTCTTTTCTGTCATTTATGGATGATTAAACTGAGGTGATGCAAAAAAAAAACAAAAAAAAACCACCTTTATGCTAAAAAAAATATGTTAACCATCATCTGAACTTTTATCAAGTCACAGTCTTTTTGTTGTGTCTTGCCTCGATGTTAATGGCTGCTATCTGATCAGAGTGGTGGTTGCTGAAGGGTGGGGTAGGGGTGGCAATTTCTTAAAATGAGATGACAATGAAGTTTGCCACATCAAATGACTTTTCCTTTCATGAAAGATTTCCCTATAACATGTAAGGCTGTTTGATAGCATTTTATCTAGAGTAGAACTTTCAAAATTGGAATCAATCCTCTCAAGCCCTGCTGTTGCTTTATCAACTAAGTTTATGTAGTATTCTAAACTCTTTATTGTAATTTCAACTATTTTCACAGCACCTTCATCAGTAGTTTCAATCTCAACAAACTATGAGAAGAATAACTATGTCAGCTTTAGCCTTATGAAAGGTATTTCTTAATAAGACTTGAAAATCAAAATTATTCCTTGATTCATGGGCTGCAGAATGGATGTGAGAGCAGGCAGAAAGCAACATTAATCTTATTAATTTTGTACATCTCCATCAGAGATTTTGAGTGACTAGGTGCCTTGTCAATGAGCAGTAATATTTTGAAAGGATTCTAACACAATCTGTAAACCATGTTGTAAACAGATGTGCTGTTATCCAGGCTTTGTTGTTCCATTAATAGAATATAGGCAAAATTAGCATTATTCTTAAGGACCCTAGGATTTTCAGAATGGTAAATGACCATTGGCTTCAACTTAAGATCACCACCTGCACTAGCCCCAAACTAGAGAGTCAGACTGTCCTTTGAAGCTTTGAAGCCAGGCATTGAGTTCTCCTCTATAGCTATAGATGTTCTAGATGGCATCTTCTTCTGATATAAGGCTGTTTTGTCTACATTGAAAATCTGATTAGTGTAGTCACCTTTGGCAATTATCTTAGCCCAGAGCTTCTGGAAAACTTGTGAAAGCTTCTACAACAGCACTTGCTTCTTCACCTTGCACTTTTATGTTATGATAATGGCTTCTTTCCATAAACCTCATGAACCTCTACTATCATCAAACTTTTCTTCTGTGGCTTCCTTACTTCTCTTAGCCTTTATAAAATTGAAGAGAATTAGCACCTTTCTCTGTCTTAGGCTTTAGTTCAAGGGAATGTTGTAGCGGGTTTGATCTTCCCTCCATACCATATTCTCCAAATCAGCACTAAGCCTGTTTCCTTTTCTTATCCTTCATCTTTCTAATTTCCTCCATGAGCTTTTCCTTTGTATTCACAACCTGACTGTTTGGCACAAAAGGCCAAATTTTCAGCTTTTGAATTGCCTTCTTCACTAGGCTAAATCATTTCCAGCTTTTTATTTAAAGTGAGAGGCATGAAAGTCTTCATTTTCCTTGAACATTAGAGAACATTATAGAACTTATTTCAATATTTTTGTGTGTCTCTGGCAATAGGGAAGCCAGAGGAGAGGGAGAGAGACTGGGTAAAGGCTGGTTGGTGGAGCACTCAGAACATACACATTTACCAAGTTTGCCATCTTAGAGGTGTGTCCCTTGTGGTGCAGCAAAACAATTATAATAGTGGGATCAAAGATTCCAGATCTCCTTAACAGAATAATAATGACAAAGTTTGAAACATTGAGAGAATTAACAAAACATGGCAGAGCGACATGTAATGAGCACATGCTATTAGAAAAATGGTGCCATAAATCTCCTTGTTGCATGGTCACCACAAACCAACTATTTCTAAAAATGCAGTATCTGTGGACTGCAATAAAGCAAAGCACAATAAAATGAGGTATGCCTATAGTATTTGTTCTTCCAGTGTGGTCGTGGTGGGAGGGAGTAAAGGCCTGAGATTCTGCCAGGAACACTATGAGGTCAAATGTATTTTCATAATAATACAAAAACACTATTTGTCTTTTTTCTTCTCAATCTCTCACAAGGATTGTAGTTTTCCAGAACCTATGTATCAGAAGCAGATATGAGAAGCCACCTGCCTCCTACTGAATCAGAAATTTGCAAAAGTACACAACAATGTTGTTCTTCCCCCAAATTTTATTGTGGCTTGGAAAATCTGGGCATTTTTTTCATTAAAATATGTGTAATAATATGCAATATGAGTTTATTATTTCATATGAATTAGCAAATACATATATTTCAACTTTTCAGTCTCCATTTCTATGAATGGATATGGTGAATAGACATAACCCACATAAACAAAAGCTCTTTGGGGTCCTATTAAGTTTAAGAGTGCCCAAAAGTTTATGAACTGTTGATCTACAGTAAGTTCCAAAACACTTTGGACTGGTCCCCACTCCTGAGACACACAGGAACTTCTCAAAGCAACACCTTGGACAGATAATGTGTGATATGCTGGGGCTGGAGGGGGCTGGGGCTTCCGGTGCCTTATCTTCTCCTCCCACATGCTGGGCTGCACCTCTTGGAAAGGACATCTTAGTGTTCCAGAGGCACCCCAAATCTGCTTTGATTCAGCAATAACATAAATAGAAAAATACTAGTAACAGGTAATGATTATTGAGTACCCACTTGTATCAGTCATTTAGCTCAGCACTTTATAGTGATTATAGAGCACATGAGGACATTTCCAAATTTTCCCTATTTTAGATTACAGAAAACCCAGGACCAGGGAGGTTAAGTCAGGGAGGCTTAAGTTTCTTGAGGCACTCAGTCATTTACCTGCAGGCCTCCTGACAGTAGCCACTTTCTCCTTTGCTAACCTGCCTGAGAGCTAAACCCTGCAAACATCCAGATGATCGAGCTGGCAGTTCAGGGACTGCAGCTCTAGCCCCAATCCCTCTGCCTCCTCTGCCTTTACCATTCACAGCTTTCCAGACATCCCTCTCTCTACTGGTCACCACAAGATCTGGCTTCCAGGCTGTAAACTCAATCAGGAAAACTGTCCCAACCTCTCCAATACTGGGGGCCTTCTGTCTTTGATCTACTCTTGTGCTTCTAGTATTTTCGGAGCTGACTTGCTCAGGAGTGGTATGAAAGAGATGGTAAGTCACCTTAGAGTTCAGATAGGCAGAGACTCATTTTTGCAATCCGCCTGCACCAGAAACTACATCACCTTTGATATCACAAGGGGATGTATCGGAAGTAGATATGAGGAAACACCTGTCTCCTATTGTGTCAGATATTAAAGAGATTTGTAAAAATGTAAGACAATGCCATTTTTCTCTAACTTTATTTGTTTATCGACAGTCTGGTCTTCTTCATTGATGTTTTCTGAATTTGTATTCTTACTCTGGATGGGCCAAAGTAAAAATACTTTGAATTTTAATATTTCAAAATGTTAACTCTGGGATTTATTCCCTGATATATGTTCTTGAGTTTCTAACCAGCTGGTGATAATGAGAGATTTCCTTGAGTGTTGGCCCTTCTGACAGGAAGGTTCACCCAAGGAGAATAGAAAGTGCAGGGTTCTCTGGCTTTGGGGGGCTATCTCTTGTCTTGGGCTTTGCTTGCTAATGGACTTAAAAGGTCCTCAGTTTACAAGAGTTTGATGACACCTCTACCTCTCAGGTGACAGACCTTCTCCCTCTCCTGGGTATTCCACTGCTGAACTTTTAAGTCTTTACCCCAGGTCTTCTGCCTCATTGCTTCTTGTACTGCTTTCACTTTCTCAAGTTGCTTTTGCCTAGAGGGCAAATTCTTTGAGGGACAGGGCACACTGGAGAGGAGTTTCCTATGCCAAACTTTCCCAGCTAGAACAAGGCCAGGGACAAGAGTGCCAGCTCCAAACTGCCCTGGAGAGGGGATGAAGGAGGGGTCAGGAAGGACACTAGGAGCTTCCATAATGCCAAAAAGCTGTACTTTCTTGACCCGCCCAGCAAATGCAGCCCTTCAGCTGTCCTATGCAGCTCTGAGGAAGCGTACTCTCTCAATTTCCTATGCTGCCTTTGTTCAGGGCATGTTGGAACAATAGCCAACCTCAGAGCCAGGCCCCCATGGATCCAAAGTCACTATTCAAATGCTGTGATCAGCAATTGGTCTGTGACCCACACCACAGGCCTTGGGGAAGATGATTTTTATGTTCCTTTCTGGCATCAGCAAGTTATGTCAAGGACTGGGTCCCACTGGTGCCTGCCAAAAGAGTAAGAAATGGGTGCCAGTTATTGTGGAATTTATTGTTTACCATAATTTACCACCTCTTTCTCCCACTCTTGCTGTATGCTGTTCCTGCCTGTTTAATTGTTTGACTGGAGGCACTGTTTCCAGGGGCTTCCTACTCTGCCATTTTCCAGCAATCCAATTTACACAGACTGGATTTTAATCCCAGTTCTTTTATTAGTTGCATGAATATGGATGAATTACTCAGCGTTTTCAGAGCAATATTTATCTCATCTGCAAACCTGGAATAATTATGCCTAATTCATAATTGTTGAAGATATATAGTACTATATGTAGAAGTTCTACCACAGGGTATATCTCACTTAACAGGTATAGAATAATACTAGTGTCCAGCCCTCTCTACCTCCATACATACAAGGAAAGTCCTGTGGAGCTTTCCTCCATTTCTGAAGCCAAGGGAGCCCTGGATCTCAGCTGCCACACCAGGCAAGGAGGGATTCTAACTAAGCCTTCACCTGCTCGGGGGAGGGAATGATGACCTTATCACCTCTTGAGATCCCTTTCCACACCAAGGGCTAACGAATCTGGAGCTCTCACCCTTGAAGTCCTAAAATGTAAAATGTAAATCTCCAGAGGAATCAGGTTAGTTTTATGGTTCATGAAGAAGACTGTGTGGCCACCATTATTATTTCTTGGCATTGTGTCATTTTTACAAATCTTCAAAGAACATTAAGTATATTTCTCTCATAACATCAGAGCCACAATGTGAAACAATCGAGAAGACAGGAGAGTAAGCATGTATTCCTAAATTTTTGAAGATTTTTTGAGCCTCATTTGTCCCATTTCCTGTAATATCCTGTTTATCAAAATCTATGTGGAGACAGTGGCCATGGGAGTTGCTGAGGACAGGGAGAGGGAGAAAGAGGTGTGACATGGGGGCACGTACGGACCTTGGAGTTGTCTGAATGATACTGCAGTGAATGATGCAGGACATTGTATATCCTGCCATAACCCACTGGATGGACTGGGGGAGAGTGTGAACTATCATGTAAACTAAGGTCCATGTAGTCTGGCAGTGCTCCAGGGTGTATTCACCAAATGCAATTAATGTGCCTTACTGATGAAAAAGGATGTTGATGGGGGAGAAGCGGGCTCGTGGGGGTGAGGTGGGTGGGGTACATGGGAACCTCTTATGTTGTTGGTTTTTTTTAAAGATGTATTTTATTTCTCTCCTCTGCCCTGACCCCATTGTCTCCTGTGTCCACTCGCTATGTGTTCTTCTGTGTCCTCTTGCATTCTCAGCTGCACCAGGAATCTGTGTCTCTTTTTGTTGTGTCATGTTGCTGCGTCAGCTCTCCGTGTGTGCATGGGTGCCACTCCTGGGCAGAATGCACTGTTTTGTCACTCCTGGGTGGGCTGCACTTTTCTCAAGTGGGGCGGCTCAATGCAGGACAGCCCAAGGCGGGGCGCACTCCTTGTGCATGGGGCTCCCCTATATGGGGGACACCCCTGCGTGGCACAGCACTCCTTGCATTTGGCAGCGCTGAGTGTGGGAGAGCTCACGACGTTGGCCAGGAGGCCCTGAGTTCGAACCCTGGACTTCCCATATGGTAGACGGACGCGCTATCAGTTGAGCCACATCCACTTCCACCTCTTACGTTTTTTAACATAACGTTTTGTGTGATCTACTTATTTTTTAAAAAAAGACAATATCAAAAAATAATTTAAAAAATTAATAAATAAAAATAAAAAGTAAAAAAGAAAATACAATCTACCACCCAATACCTGTTAACGTTACCTCATTTACCTGGACTACCCTTGTTGGTGAAGCAAAGTGCATAGTGGGTCAGATGCTTCTAAATTAAAAAATCCACTTGTGCTTAAACCTTTGATCTCTAGGGTATTTATTACACTTACAGATACAGAATTAGAAAGCAGTCAAGAGCATGCTCTCTAAAGTTACATTAGTGGAGATTTTATCTGTGCTCTTAAATGCATGACATCTGACAAATCACATCTCTGTCTTGTCTTCACTGTCTTCGGTTACAAAATAAAAATGAAAATGATACTCTCAAACTGTAAAGATTAAATATATTTAAAGTTTTACATACAAAGCTTTCAAAGGCATTTAATTAGTACTCAATGAATATTATAAATTATTTATAAATACTACAGACATGGTAATGCTAAAAGCTGGTTATTACAAATAGTAATTCCCCATGGATTCATTCATGAAAAAATTCAACTGTAGTTCTTAATTTTTTAGAATGTCCAAAGTGAATTTAGCAGAGTTTGATATTAACTTGATCTGTCAGATGAATTTTAGGTTGTTTTATTGGTGGTGATGGTTGTGGAGGTGGAAGAGGTAGATATTTACTTTTGGATTTTGGTGGGGGTGTGGTGTCACTATAATAAAGATCAACAGTAATGAATATTTACGACCCCTGCTCCATTAATATGTCCTATCTTTTCAAAAGAACAAATCTAATACAATTTCTCTTAGATGCCCTGCAGCTGCAGCTCACAAACAACTCTGGCATAGTACACCTACCTCCTCCTCCTCAGTGCTCAGTCTACTTGGTCATCATCGTGTTCTACCTGAAAAGAAGAACAGTGGTCTGTGGTCACGGGAAGAGTTTGTGACAGATGGTGGCATAGGGGTCATCATTTCTTCCTCTTTTCCTATTCCTAAAGATTTCTACTGAGGATCTAGCTGAGTTTTCTTGCTGGGTTTGGGCAATTTCTGTCCTAAAGTATGCTCTTCTATTATGTCTTTATAGTGGGGTATATTAGACCACTGGACAAACTAAGAATTTTACTCTGTAATAACAAATCTACCACTTCACAGGGGCAGGGCCAAGGGGTTGCTCATGGGGCCTTTAGCAGCACTCTCCCCATATTCCCCATAAACCCATCAAAGTACACCCAAATACATAAACTTCTGACTAATGACAGGATGGTGCTGTCATTAGAGCCTTAACCAGTGACTCCTCCATTTTACACAGCCTGAAGCCACCATCTTTGCCACCTGTATTTTCATATATAGGCAAAATAAAATTTTTTAGAAAACATCAGAAGTCTCCTTTTGTCCATATGTACTGTAATTTGATAAAATTGAATTGAAATCCCAAGGTAGGTAAGAAACAGCATGACAATGAAGCTATGAAATCCAGTGTTGGCTGTGCTCATGGTCTAATACCACAGTTCTACTTCCTTCCCTGAGCTATTAGTGATGAACACTTTCCTGGGAAAACTGGTTCCAGAAGGAACCACAACAAAATGAAGTTGCAAATGTCACATCATTTGAAGGTAACCAGGCTGAGTCCTCTGGTTAGGGACATGATAACAGCAACAACCCAATGTCTCATGTGACTTGCACTGTGCTCAGCTCTATAGTAGTGTTTCACAAGTGTCATCTTTCCCAAGAACCCTATGGGCAGAGGCTTGTGATGGTGGGGCTAAGTACATGCTTTCTGGGCCTAGTATTTAGTATCTATGTAACCTCAGGCAAATTACATGAAATCTGTCACAATTTCCTCACATGTAAAATGAAATCATAGTACCATTTTTCTTGGAGGTGTTTCATGAATTTGATGCTTGCTTACAGATGAATCCTCAAGAACATTAGCATCTACTATTGGTAGCTCTAGTTTAGAAATAGTAAATATCACAAAAATGAGCACTGACAACGATCTCTAACCTTATTTCTCTGCAGGGAGGTTGGATGTGGAGGAATTAGGACTCAGTGAGTTCCTACTATGCACTAGTCAACTTTAATACATATGCCCATTAATCCTCCAAGAGCCCTTTGGGTAAGTACTGTGCTAGTCCACAGATTATAGATTAGAATGATTGTTACATATTCTAGGTCACTAGTTAGTGGATTCATGGTTTGAAGCCAGGTCTATCTGCAACTAGAGCCCAAATTCTTAACATAACCCCATGTGGCTTTTCTTTCACCCAATATTAATGGGAAGAAACAGACCGATACACAGCCATGCATTGCTTCTTTACTAAATGTATTACCTAGGGAGACAGTGACTGAGTTCTCTTAAGGACTTCTGAGTGCATCTAGGTTTTCTCCTCATATGCACACCAGTTCACTGGGTTGTCTTAACTTCCCATTCGATTTTTCTCTTTGGATAGAGCTGTGTCCTACTCTGGTATTACCATAGTCTGGTTTTCTGTGCATATGCGTGTCTGAGATTTGCAATTGTTTTCTTAGAGGAGCTGATGAAATGGACTCTGAGGCTCAGACATTGTTAGGACCAATGATGGTGCTCTCTAGGTATGTATAATATTCTGACACCCCAGCTCATTTCATAGACGATGAGTTCAGAGATCCTCAGAATCACCATCTGGAAGACCTGTTCTAGCTGAGAGCATTTCTGATGCTGGGGATGAGTTATACATGCCTTCCAGCCCAGAACTCTTTCAACCACTTAAGTTTCAGGAGAGTCACATGGTATGGTCAGGGGAATACCAGGCGATAAGTCACACCTTACATCTGGTTAAAGCCCCACCTACTTGGTTGGCTCTAACAAGCTGTATCATTATTCTGGACCAAGTCACATTGCACCAGTTCAACCATCTTTAAAAAAAAACTCAAGTTAAATAATTTCTGATTTCAATCCCAATTTTCAAATCAATAATTAACATTCTAATGCACTACTGATAGCAAACACATGTACAATGCTCCCTATATACCAGGTAGTGGCCTAAGTATATGTTAACTCCTTTAATTCTAACAACACCCTATAAGAAAGGCACAATTAACGCCATTCTATAGATAGGAAAAGTGAGGCAGAGAGGGCCTAAGGAACTTCCTCAGAGACACACAACTAATAAATGAGGGCTGGGATTTGAACCTAAGCAGCCTGGCTTTAGGAAAGCTGGACCGTAACTTCTACCTTACTTGCCACTAGAAGTGAAATAGGTTACTTTTAGTTCCAATTAAAAACAGAATATTTCCTTCCTCATTAAGCTAAGAACTGAGTAGAGAACTGCCTCTTCACCTGCCCATATTTTCTCTCTTGCTCCTACACTGTTCCTACAATTAGAAGGTAGTAGGCCAACCTTTACACACTGTTTCATGCTGGGAAGACTTATATAAATATATATACTCACTGGCCTCCCAT
The DNA here is from genome assembly GCF_030445035.2 of Dasypus novemcinctus. Classification (NCBI taxonomy): domain Eukaryota; kingdom Metazoa; phylum Chordata; class Mammalia; order Cingulata; family Dasypodidae; genus Dasypus; species Dasypus novemcinctus. The sequence continues at coordinate 20,879,980 of NC_080677.1, forward strand.
CCACCAACAGGACCTACATGATTAAAATCCATAACACTCTACCAGAACAGCCAGTTACATCCACAGGTATGCAAGGAAGAAATGGTGCAAAGATTTGAACAATTTCACCTTAAAGCAGTCATATCTTAATAGTCTTTATAGAGATAGAACCCTCCATATACTCAACAACTAATAAAAAAAAAAAAACAGAAAAAAAGAAAATGTCAAAGTGAAGGTTCTAAAATTTCTCGATCATGAATCCCTCTAATATCAGTAATTTCTCTCCTCATAGAATCCATTTTTAAGGCATTCTGTCTACCAAGCAGGCCAAGATTAAGAACTACTTCATTTCACCTTTCTTCTTAATGAATGTACTATATATAGCTGCCAATCAGAAATAAGAAACAGATTCTACACCAAAATGATGTAATTCAGCTCAAAGGCAAAAGCTCTACATTTCATTAGCCAAGAAAATTTATCTGAGTAAAAGCATATTTTTCCTCATATTGTTAGGCCATTTTTGTCTGCTCTTTTTTGTTCTGTTTCCATAACAGCCATGGCCTACTCCAAAGTAAGCACCAGGGATTCTGCTAGACAGTTTCACATTCTGTATTTCTCATGCGCTCTGTGCACCACAGGAATTACACTCAGTTCACTGATAAGCTAAGTTTCAGAGAGGTTAAAAAACACACCCAATGTTACACATCGAGTACGTGCCATAGTTCACATCTGATAACAGGTCTGTGTGACTTAAGACCTCCTGCTCTAACCATGATGCCAGTGGCTCTCCTCTTGGGAGTTCTCATAAATTACTGAAGGTCGAACTATATGACCGACCAGGCCTCAGGACTTTTAAACAACTCTGTAAGTAATTCTAATGCATAGCCGGGATTGAGGCCAGCAAATGCCTGGAACAGCTCCAGGGACCACAGCATTGCTTATCTCAGGGCGCAAGTAGTTGAAAGCCATTAGAGAGCACATTGCATAAGCATAGAACACGCTTCCCCTGGGAAGTGTTCCTACTGCTCCAAAGGAAACAAAAGGTCTGTACTAACTCTTATGTGCAAGTCTGTTCATGAACTGTAGCATAATTTACAGCAGGCAAAAATTAATTTAAATGCCCCACAGGAAATTAATAAAACATTATTGAAATACTAATATAAATTAACAAAATATACCAATATGTGTTCTCTATAGATTGGTTAAAGAAATGGAAAGTTAATGAGGAAGTATTGGTGTTAAAAATATACGTAGCATGACCCTATTAAAAATTGTTATATCATGTCATATATTGATATGGTTCAGAAATCAAAACACTTTAAAAATAAGCATTGAGAAATGCTGCTTTAACTACTGTCTCCCCTCCCTCTCTTACTGGTCACCACTTTTTCTTGTCCCTCAAGTGTATTTACAGTTTTTAATTTATTAAAATATGAATGTACATATATAAGTAATGTGTACATATGTAAAGAATTATATTCTTATTCCCCCCCTTTTTGCAAATAGGTGGTATATAATATACATTATTCTGTATATTTCACTTATACTTTTAGAGCTCTTTCTATCTCAATATATAGGGACCTTTACATAACTGCATAATATTTTACTGGCAAATATACCACACTTCATTTAATCCATTCCCTAGAGACTCTTGGCTTATTTCCAATCTTTTGCTATTATAAAAACGTGTTGAAAGAAATTATAGTGTTCTTATGTCACTCTGACTACGTTCAATTGTAATTTTTAGAGGTATTGCCAGCTTGCCCTCCAAAAAGTTAGCATTAGTTTGCACTTCTAAAATAATGTGTGTACCAAGAAGCTGTTGTCAAAATAAGGAATTTGCTAATCTGACAGGTGAAAAATAGAATTTCATTGCAGTTTTAATTTTTTTGTCTTACTATTAATAAGGATAAGCAGCTTTTCTTATTCTAAGTTCCTTTGATATTTCATTTTCTGTAAAATATTTTTCACATCCTTTTAGCAATTTGCTATTGATTAATATTAACAAGAATGTCATTTATTTTTATTTGTTTATGTGTGTGTTTACATGTGTATATTTTTATAGGCATCAATATAAAACAAGAAATACAATGGATGGGTAAGTGGATGAAAAATGAAACCTTTTAAAGTAAAAACTTATATTACAATTAAAACAATATCCTATTTAAAATTGGACATCATTTCTTTGTTTCCACCAATAAGCTTCAGGGTTTCTATGAAATGGTTCTTTTTGAAACCAAGTACAGGTTTCACTTGAAAACAAAACAAGACCAAAAAGACAGAAAAATTTTACATTTAACTCAGATCTACTACTCAGTTTTCATGGACTTTGTTAGCTGTGGTTAGGCTAAATGCATGGCCCTCTACTGAGAAATTTGGGATGGTGTCTGCACTTGGGAAGTGTGGAAACTAAGAAGGGCAACTTTAGAATCACTGAAAGCTTTGTATGGCTGTTTTCACTGGCTCGGGTTCCAGTTAGTACCTCCTGTCCCTTTAAATTTCCCAGCAACTTCCTCCCCCTCTTCAACCTGGGCTGCCCTTTACTGAGGACTGTGTAAGGAGAGCAGGGTGGTGGAGACTGAGTGGCTGGTAGGACGCTTTGGTGTGGCTGAAGGTGTTGCATTTTCTCAGGCTTCTTGTTTACGTGCTCTGCCAAATGTGGTTGATTCGTGAAACATGCTCAAATCAAACCGGTCCTGACTGGTTGGGGCTGTGCATGGGGTGGTTAGCGTGTTAGAAGATAAAATAAGAACAGTTAAAAAACCACAAACAACTCTGCCCACTTTCAAAAGGCCAGAGCTAACAGAAAGGAAATATTCAGCTACACAAGCATATGAGAGATGTCAAGTGTATTATTAGAGCTGTGGCTAAGGTGGGTTCTGTTTTTTATATACAAAATTTACCCCAATTCATTGCTATATGAGCTGAGAATCTCCTGTCCAGGATGGTTTGGATGCTGCCCCTTTAGTCCACTCTCATGACACTGCTGTGAAGGAGAGAGCAGAAGACTTCTTGTAGGATGAAGATAATCCAACATTCTACCAGTACCTGTGCTTTTCCGTGGTGTTTGATTTACAGATGCTGATATTTTTTGGTTTCATTTTCTCAGTGTAGACAATGTGACAGAAGATCCATGTCTTTGAATCTATTATCATAGGTAAACCATAGATGTGGGCAACAGCGATGTGCTTCTTCCCCAAGAATACAGTTATACCAAGGTCCTGAGTTCAACTTGGTGTTTAACACCACATACTGAATCAGCAGACCAACATAAAGTTCCTCCAAAAGGGACAAAATGACTTCAAAGCCAATCTGAACAAGGCTTCATAGAAAACATCAACATCAGATATGAATGGGGTCAATTAGAAGAGGGCCTTTGAGCCCTGAACACAAAGATGCAAATGCCCCCAACCTTCACCTCATTGATATTGGAAGCAGAGTGAGTGCCCTGACCCAAAGGCTCAATCCGTCCAGTCTCCTGAGGAGCTATAACTATTGTTGAGAAACATGATTCAAGCTTTCATAGTCTGATCTCCCTGAACATTCAAATCATGTATCTACTTACCCTTGGTTTATGCTCACTGAACAACTTCTGATTGACCCTTGGTTCCTGTGAGGATTGGCTGCACCCTAGTGATTCTACCAAGCATTCTCTGGTAATAGCTTTCTGAGGGTAAAAGCAGACATTCTGGGTTAGGCATCATCCATGGACTTGGTCTATGGACCTCCAGTTTCACCATGACAACCCCATTGAGTTCCTGAGGTTTTAGTCCCAAGGTCAGACCCTGGTGATTTTCCTTGATTCCTATTCCACTGTGAGAAGCTTCTGCTCAACTTCACAACAGGCTTCTCTGGAGCATCTCTAATGTCTGCCCCACTCTAGAACAAGCACAGATGGATTTGACCTGGTGTGTACAAAGTGACAGTTTCCACCAAATCAGCAGCACCATTACCAGTACACAAGGTTAAGTTTTCCTTGGATGTTAGAATAAATGAAGAAACTAAGACATGATGCCTTCTTATATAGCCTTATGGTGAATTTTCACGTTTGAAAAACATAGCTCACAATATAATTTAGTTCATTTTAATTCAATTTAGCTAATCACAAAGAAAAAAATTAAAGCAATAATTTCACAGTGTGAATTCAAAATAAGAATACTCAGAATACTGCAGAAGCATACTTCTAAGAGAAAGACATTACTGCATGATAAAATAATATAACATGCTTGAAAACTCACTACATAGATTCACAAACCCTTCTTGTTCCCCTTTTAAATGTCTGCAATTCCAACACTTTAGGCTCATACAATGCAAACCAAGATTAATTAAAATAATCATCTTGAAATGTTGGATTTATTAACTTTTAAAATTGTACAAGGAACACATGTGCATGAGTTTAAAACACCAGGTAAATGTAGAAAAAAAGAAATACAAAATAAATCTGAGACATGAAACCAAAAAATTCCATTTTGTGAATCAAAATAAAAAGTTACTTTGCTTACTATAAAAGTGTTATTTCAATATATTAAGAAGTCTTTTGATTAGGAATACAAGACAAGACTTTTCTGCAACTATTCATTAACAGTTCAGATTTGGTCTCACTGACTATACAACAGTTCATTACATTATCTTACCAGCCACAGGCAGGCTACTAAATATACGTGGATATGGTACAATGTTTGTGAGGTAATACAATAAATAAATTCCTTATTAGTCATTCAGCAACGTCAGCTGTGCATGTTACCATTTCAACTTTCACTAGGGAGATCCCATGTCCAGCCATTACTTTTCAATCTCCAATGACATTCAGTGAGGGTTTTTCACACTATAGAAAGGAAAAGAAAGAAGACAAATGTATTTGAGATGTAGTGTTAAAAGGCAAAATGTTACAATTCATTGCCTTAAATGTTTATGACACATGAAGTTAAGGAAGGGGCTGTGTGTGGCCATACAATAATTGGTTTGAAAGCATATTAGAAAAGGATGTCAAAGACGAGCTATTCATGTGCCCACATTTCTGCTTTATGTGAAAAACTACCGCTGTGGAAGGAAGGGTGGAGTATTTTGGGTGCTGGTGATGCAGGCCCAGGGGCTCCTTCAGCCCTTCGCCAGGATTTCACTGCCTCTGCTCCTATTCCAAGTCCCCTAGGATTCCGAATATGTCACTTACGTTTTTCTTCCGTGACTAAAGAATTAGGCAGAGTTTTCGCTACTACAACATACACAATTTATGCTTATTTGCCTTGTATTTATGAAGTTGAAATGTTTTTCTCTGATGCTTTGAAGGGATCTGAACTTTATTTCATCTTGAAGCACAAGAAGTGCTAGTGCTTTGAATGGAGAACATCTTTCATCCCAGAAGCTTCAAAACACTTGAGAGACACCATGACATGGCCTGGAGTGGCCAATGTTTCAGATCTGGGTGAGTGTGAGTCCCAGCTCTGCCACCTGTTAGCTGTGCAATTTGGACAGGTGGCCCACTCTCTCTTTGCCTCTGTCACTTCAAGTATAAACGGGGATAACAACAGCAGCTACATCTCATAGGGATTTAATATCCTCATAACATAAATAAGTTAACATTTGTAATTACAACAATGCCTGACACACAGACATTCTGGTTAAAGAGAAATGAATTCAACTTTTTTGTTTAGAAAATTAGGGCTTTGAGGTATTTTTCATGTCACAAATTTATATGGAAAATGTTAAGAAATTTCATATTAATAAAATATAATTGATAGATCAATTGTACATAAGATACATCTAGCTATATACATACCTATATTCATATATTCTTTGCATTTTACTTTGGATCTACCAATCTGCATTTACTTTGTCATTATGATTTCATTTTTAAACACTTACTTTAACAGAAATAGTACTCATAGTTCTAGAAGGGGTTTTTCACTGTCCTGTTTTTCTTCAGCTTCTTCTTCAGATCCTACATGGTGGGAAAGAACAAGGAGAAAAGGTATTTTGTTTTATTAAAGTAAGATATTATTTCCTTAATATTACCACATATAGGAATAAAATGTTAAATGATATATACATATATTTAATCCTCAAGAGATTTAGGTTAAACTGTTAAGTTTTACTTGATTTCCTATAGAAGTAAACATTTCAGATATGTTCTTTCTCCCAGTAACTCATCAAAATGAATTTCACCTATGTACTATTGAAAATATTCAGAGAGACCAGGAATTATTATTTACAGCTCTTCTTCCTCCACTTGGTTGCTGACAAGACTGCATACATTTTTAAATACTAATATCTCTGAGCTCTGGTACAAATAAAATAATCTACCTATTTTTTAAATCTCTGTATCAGGCAAGTGAACGAGTGGAAAAGGCAAAGTCAGATGTCCACTCCCGTGTACTTCCCCCAGGGCCAACTGCAATTGCAATTTTGGATCAGGGGTTCATGTCCCACAGACTAAATCATTCATATGACCCAAAAATTCCACTCTGCAATGATTTCCTTAGTGTCTATCTCTGAGGAACCAATACTTATAATCCATTATGTAGATTTTCTCCCTAAAAATTAGGAAGAAATCTAAATGTTTGAGAACAGAAGGAAAGTTAAGAAATTTCCATAACATGGAAAAAAATATACAAAGTAAAATCATATATATAATGCAAAAAACTGTACATATTTGTAAGATTATATTTGATTAAAAAATTTTAAAATCATACATAAATGTATATATGTGCAAATCTGGAAGTCTTTCACGTAATCAGGTGACTTTTAAATATTTCTCTATATATTTCAAAATTTCTACATAAACTCAAATTAACTTTAGAATTTTAAATTATAAATTTTAAAAGCATGGAATATACAATACAATGTGGCCACAATTATGTGAAATTACAAATAGACACACAAGTAAGAAAGATACTAATATTGCTGAATAATCTAAAGGAAGTGATTTAAAATTTTTGCTCTTTTCCACATTTTTATTAAAAATGTATTACTTTTATAATCAGAAAAGGAAAATATAAAAAGAAATATGAGAAGAGAAGGTACCAGGTTAGGGATGTAACCTATTTGCATACAAAAAAAAAAGCAGCCTGCTTCAACTGCTGCTTCACTGTTGCTAGGTAATACACTTCAAAAAGTATGGTGCTTTTTTGTTTTTTTTTTTTATGAGAACATCTGCCTGGATTACAGTCAAGCTCACCTCTGATGTAGGGCAAAGAATGGCTGAGAATCTCAAGAAGATATCATGTCTCACATCTTAACCTCATAAAAGTCATGATTTAGGGTAAAATTGCGGTAAAATAAATAGATGAAGGTGAAATGGTTGGATGGCTTTAGTTTTATGCCTATTAAACTGCTGTAAATCGCAGGAACACTGGTGTGGTTTAACTGCCTTTTCACTTTGAAAGGAGCCTGAGAAATGTGGTCATACCGATTCTTTCTGTTCCCTGGCTCACTTTCCACCTGCCAGACCAGCAGCATTTGAACCACAACGAACTGATGCTTCTTGCAATTATTTGGAAGTCTTAAAGCTAAACCTTTGATTGAAACATAACAATATGAATTATTTACATAATTTAAAACCTCAGACTTAAGGACAACCAGGTTAAAAGTGAAAGATTGGAAAAGGATATTCTATGTAAATAGGAACTAAAAAAGAGCTGTAGTATCCCATATTAATATTGGACAGAAGAGATTTTAAATGCAAAACTGTTATAAGGTATGATGCAAGTCATCATATATTAATAAAAGGGGCAATTCCTCAAGAAGAAACAACTATACTAAATAGTTATGCACCTAACCTGGGTGCCCCAAGATACATGAGGCACAAACTAGCAAAACTGAAGGGAGAAATAGACATCTCTACAATAATAGTTGGAGATTTCAATACATCACTCTCAGAATTTGACAGAACATCTGTACAGAGGATTAAGAAACAGAAAGTTTGAATAATATTATAAACGAACTAGACCTAACAAATATTAATAGAGTATTGTACCCCAAAATAGCAGGCCAAATATTCTTTTCAAATGCTCATGGGTTCTTCTCCAGAATAGATCATATGTTGGGTGACAAGGCAAGTCTTAATAAACTTAAAAAGACTGAAATTATATAAAACACATTCGCTGATCATAATGGAATGAAACTGGAAATCAATAATGGATGGAAAGTGGGAAAATTCATAAACATGTGCAGATTAAACAATACATTCTTAAATGATCAGTGGGTCAAAGAAAAAATGCAAGAGAATTCAGCAAATATCTGGAGGAATGAAAATGAGAACACAACAAAACAAAACCTTATGAGGGAAGTAGATGTGGCTCAAGCTACTGAACTCCTGCCTACCACATGGGAGGTCCCAGGTTCAGTTCCCATTGCCTCCTGAAGAAGACAAGCAAGACAGCGAGCTGACACAATGGGCAGCCATGGCAAGTTTACACAAGATGGTGCAACAAGAGATATAAGGAAGAAAACATAATGAGAGACACAATGGGCAGCCATGGCAAGTTTACACAAGATGGTGCAACAAGAGATATAAGGAAGAAAACATAATGAGAGAAGTAACAAAGCAGGGAGCAGAGGTGGCTCAAGTGCTTAGGCACTTCCGTTCCCACATGGGAGGTCCCAGATTCAATTAGGGGTGCCTCCTAAAAAGAAAACCAGCACACAACAAAAAAAAACACAGCAGGGAAGCAGATTTGGCTCAACTGATAGAGCATCTGCCTACCACATAGGGGGTCCGGGGTTCAAACCCAGGGCCTCCTGGCCCGTGTGGTGAGCTGCTGATGCACACAAGGAGTAATGTGCCATGCAGGGGTGTCCCCACATAGGGCAGCCCCACGTGAAAGGAGTGTGCCCTCAAGAAGAGCCATCCCACGCAAGAAAAGCACAACCTGCCCAGGAGAGGTACCGTAAGAAGAGCTGATGCAGCAAGATTACGCAACAAAAAAGAGACAGATTCCTGGTACTGGTGACAAGAATGCAAGCAGACACAGAACATGCAGTGAAAGCACACAGAGAGCAGACAACGGCAGGGGAGGGGAGAGAAATAAATAAATAAATAAAATTAAAAAAACAACAAGGCAATGAGCAGAAATAAATAAAATAAATCTTAAAAAAAAAACCCTAAGGGACACCACAAAGGCAGTGCAGAGAGGGAAATTTATAGCCCCCCATGCTTACATTTAAAAAGAAGAGCTACAATTGAAGATCTAACTGCATATCTGAAGAACTAGAAAAAGAACAGCAAACTAATCCCAAAAAAAGCCAAAGGAAAGAAATAGTCAAGATCAGAGCAGAAATAAATGAAATTGAGAACAACAACAACAACAACAAAATAGAGAAAATCAAAAGTTGGTTCTTTGAGAAGATCAAAAAAATTGACAAACCGATAGCTAGACTGATAAAAAAAGTGAGAAGACACAAAATAAAGATAATCAGAAATGACAGAGGAGACATTACCACTGACTCCACAGAAATAAAAGAGATCGTAAGATGACAGGTATGCCAGAAAACTAGACAATGTAGACAAAACGGACAAATTCCTAGAAAAACACAAACCACCTACACTAACCCTGGAAGTAGAAAACCTCAACAAACCAATCACAAGGGAAGAGAGTGAACAGTCATCAAAAACCTCCCAAAGATGAAAAGCCAGGGACTAGACGACTTCACAGGTGAATTCTACCAATCATGTGAAGATGATCTAATACCAAACTTGCTTAAGTTCTTCCAAAAAAGTGAACAGGAAAGAATGCTACCAAACTCATTCTACAAGCCAACAACACCCTAATACCAAAACCAGATAAATATACTACGAAAAAAGAAAATTACAGCCCACTATTACTAGTGAATAAAGATGCAAAAATCCTCAACAAAATACTTGCAAACTGAATCCCAAAGCACATTAAAAGAATTATATACCACCATCAAGTGGGTATATCAGGTTTTCAAGGGTGGTTCAACACTAGTGTAATAAACCACATTGATAAATAAGAAAAATTACAGGATTCTCTCACTTGATATAGAAAAGGCATTTGACAAAATAAAGCAGCTTTCTTGATAAAAACACTCCAAAACATAGGAATAAAAGAAAGTTTTCTCAATATGGTAAAGTGCATATATGAAAAACCTATAGCTAGCATTATAGCATCAATGGTGAAAGACTCAAAGCTTTCCCGCTGAGATCAGAAAAACAAGGATGCCCACTGTCACCACTGTTATTTAATACTGTGGTAGAAGTTCTAGCTAGAGCAATTACACTAGGTAAAGAAATAAAAGGCACCCAAATTGGAAAGGAGGAGATAAAACTTGACCTATTCACTGACGATAGGATCCTTTATCTAGAAGATCCTGAAAAATCCACAACAAAGCTACTAGAACTAATAAATGAGTTCAGCCAAGTGGTGGGATACAAGATTAATATGCAAAATACAGTAGCATTTCTATACACTACTGATGTGTAATCTGAGGAGGAAATCAAAAGCAACTAAAAGAATCGAATATTTAAAGAATAAACTTAACCAAGATTATAAAGGGCCTGTATTCAGAAAAGTACAAACAGTGCTAAAAGAAATAAAAAAAGACTTAAATAAATGGAAGGACATTCTGTGTTGATGGATTGGAAGACTAAATATTGTTGGCAGTTTGATACTATTTATGAATTCCAAAAAGAGATATTGATTATATTTGTAAACTGGTCTGTTTCTCTGGGCATGATACCCCTTTGATCATATTACATTCAGAGGTTTCACTTTTACTTTACTAAACCAAGATTAGGCCTTTGATTTGACTATATCATTAGGATATGTAGGGTTGAGTCCCCACCCCTTTGGTGGTCTATACAAATGGATGCTCAATCAAGAACAAGGAAGTAGATACAAAGAGAAGAACACAGAGGAAGAGAGACAGCCCCATAGACACAGCAGAGGCCCTGGGAAGAGAGATGAGCCTGATAGCCTACAGCTGACCTTGTGAAGAGACCAGAGCTGTGCGCCTGGAAAGAAACGAGTCCTCTAGACTACAGGTGAGATCAGAAGAAGCTGGGCCCACAGAGCCTTAAGAGGAAGAGGAAGGCTGAAGCCTCACAGACACTGCCTGTTATCTTGCTTTAACACATGCCAAGAGAGTGTGGTAAGGAAGTAACTGAGTCAGACTCTTTATGGCCTATAACTGTACCCCAAATAAATACCCTTTATAAAAGCCAACAGATTTCTGGTACTTTGCATCAGCACCCCTTTGGCTGACTAATACAATCGTTAAATGTCAGTCCTACCCAAAATTATTTACAGATTCAACACAACCCCATAAAAATCCCAATAGCCTGTTTTTGCAGAAATAGAAAAGCCAATTATCAAATTTATTTGGAAGGGCAAGGGGCCCCAAATAGTCAGAAATATCTTTAAAAAGAACAATGAAGGTTGGAGGACTCTCACTTTCTGACTTTAAGGTATATTACTTAGCTACACTGGTTGAAACAGCATAATACTGGCATAGAAACAGGCAGGTTGACCATGGAACTGAATCAGGAACTCAGAAATAGACCTTCACATCTACAGTCAAGTGATTATTGACAAGACTGTCAAGCTCTCCTAGCTGGGCCAGAACAATCTATTCAACAATGGTGTTGGGAGAATGAGATAGCCATATCCAAATGAAAGAAAGAAGACCCCTATCTCACACCTTATACAAAAATTAACCCCAAATGGATCAAAGGTCTAAATATAAAAGTGACAACCACAAAACTCCTAAAAGAAAATGTAGGAAAACACCTTCAAGATCTTGTGGTAGGCAGTAGTTTCTTAAATCTTACACCCAAAGGATGAGCAACAAAAGAGAAAACAGATTCATTTGACTTCTTCCAAATTAAACACTTTTACAGTTCAAATGACTTTGTCAAAAGGGTGAAAAGGCAGCCCACTCAAGGGAGAAAATATTTTGCAATCATATATCTGATAAGGGTTTAATATCCAAGACATACGAAGAGATCATACAATGCAACAATAAAAAGACAAACGACCCAATTTAAAAAATGGGCAAAGGACTTGAAAAGACAACTGTCCAAAGAAGAACTACAAATGGCAAAGACACACATGAAAAAATGCTCAACATCACTAGCAATTAGGAAAATGGAAATCAAAACTATAATGAAATATCACTTTACACCTATTAGACTGCCCACTATTGATGAAATATCACTTCACACCTATTAAGACTGCCCACTATTAAAAAGTCAGAAAACTGTAAATGTGGAGAAGTTGTGGAGAGAAAGGAAAGCTTATTTAGTGTAGAAGCAAATGTAGAATGGTACAGCCACTGTGGAGGACTGTTTGGCAGTTCCTAAGAAAGTTGAATATAGACTTGCCATGTGACCCAGCAATATTCTAGGTACATACCCAAAAAGAACTGAGAACAATGTCACGAATAGACATCTGCATATCAGTGTTCATAGCAGCATTATTCATGACTATCAAGAGTTGTAGACAACTCAGTTGTTCATCAACCAAAGAATGGATAAACAAATTGTGCTGAATACACATGATGGATGATGCAGTGGTTAAGAAGAAATGAAGTCGTGAAGCATTTGACAATGTGGATCAACCTGGAGGACATTATGTTGAGTAAAGCATGCCAGACACAAAAGGACAAATACTGTATGATTGTGCTATTATGAACTGAATATATTAAGTAAATTCATGGAGTTAATATTAATAATTAGAATACAGGACACCAGAAAATAGAATGAGAGTAGATAATGGAAAGCTGAGGGTTAATCTGTGCAGAATTGGTAAAAAGGTTGTTTGTAAATCTTTGGAAATGAATAGAAAAAGTGAAAGTACATCATAGAGTATATAACAAGCAGAGATATTATATGGGTATGACAGCGGATGAAAAGGTAGACCTTAAGTCTAAGGTCATGTATATTATTAGAAGGAAGGCTAAAAATGTAACATGGGATAGTATAACAGTGAAACTTTATTAAAACATGAATATGGGTGATATCGCATATATAAGATTGTTTTTACAAAATATAAATACAAATATGCTAGAGAAAAGGAGAAAGAATAGCAGCTATATATGGCAAGGGAAGCATAAAGGGATTGAGAGGTCATGTGTTTTGTTTTTTGTTTTTTATTATTATTATTGGAAAAATGAAAATGCTCTAAAAATGACTGAAGTGATAAATGTACAATGGTGTGATTATTCCAGATATCACTGATTTTTACACTTTGGATGAATTTATACTTTATAATTATGTATTAATAAAATTTGACTTGTTAAAAAAAATCACATTACAAAGCTACAGTAATCAAACTACATGATACTGGCACAAAGACAGACATATTAACCAATGTCACCAAATTGAGAGTTCAGAAATAGACCCACATGTCTATGGTCAACTTATATTTGATGGGAAGTGGACTTGGCCCAGTGGTTAGGGCGTCCGTCTACCACATGGGAGGTCCAAGGTTCAAACCCCGGGCCTCCTTGACCCATGTGGAGCTGGCCCATGCGCAGTGCTGATTCAAGCAAGGAGTGCCCTGCCACGCGGGGGTGTCCCCCGTGTAGGGGAGCCCCATGCGCAAGGAGTGCGCCCCTTAAGGAGAGGCACCCAGGGCGAAAGAAAGTGCAGCCCACACGGAGAGCTGACACAACAAGATGATGCAACTAAAAGAAACAGATTCCCATGCCACTGACAACAACAGAATTAGACAAAGAAGAAGATGCAGCAAACAGATACAGAGAACAGACAACCGGGGTGGGGGGTTAGGGGGGGGAATAAATAAATAAATCTTTAAAAAAAACAAAAAGAGAAAAAAACCTTGTATTTGACAAGGCTGCCAAGTCCACTCAACTGGGACAGAATAGTCTCTTTAACAAATGGTGTTGAGAGAACTGGATATTCATATCCAAAAGAAGCAAAGAGGATCCTTATCTCATACCCTATATAAAATTTAACGCAGGACAGATAAAATACCTAAATATAAGAGACAGGATTGTAAGACTCCTAGAAGAAAATATAGGGAAGCATCTTGTGGTTAGTGATGGTTTCATAAACTTTATACCCAAAGCACATGCAACAAATGGAAAACTAGATAAATGGGACCTCTTCAAAATAAAAACTTATGTGCTTCAAAGGGATTTGTCAAGAAAGTGAAAATATTTGGAACGCAGAAAATATTTGGAAACTACATAACCGATAAAGGTCTAACAGCTAGCATTTATAAAGTAATTCCACAACTCAACAATAAAAAGACTGCTCAAATAAAAAATCCGCAAAAGACATGAAAAGACTTCTTCCGAAGAGGAAATACAAATGACTAGAAAAGACATGAAAATATGTTTAACATCACCAGCTATTAAGGAAATGTGAATCAAAACTACAAGATATCATTTCACACTTACTAGACTGGCTGCTATCAGAAAAACAGAAAACTACAAGTGTTGGAAAAGATGTGGAGAAATAAGAACACTCATTTACTGCTGGTGAGAATGAAGAATGGTACAACAGATGTGGACAGTTCGGTGGTTCCTCAGGAACGTAAGTAAAGAATTGCCATATGATCCCAGCAATCTCACTACTAGGTAAATAACCAGGAGAACTGAAAGCAGGGATATGAACAGATGTATGTACACCAATGTTCATAACAGTATTATTCATAGTTAGCAGAAGATGGAAGGAACCTAGGTGTCCATCAGTAGATAAATGGATAAATTTGGTATATACATATGATGGAATATTATTCAGTTCTAAGAAGGAATTAAGTACTGATGCATGCAACAACATGGATGAACCCCAAGGACCTTAAGTTGAGTCAAATAAGCCAGACACAAAAGGACAGATATTGTATGACTTCACTGAGATGAACTAAATATAATAAGCAAACTTATAGAGGTAGAATCTAGAAGATAGGTTATCAGGAGATAGAATGGGAGTAGAGAATGGGGAGCCAATATTTATTCTGCACAGAGTTTACAATAAGGTTGATTGTAATGGTTTGGAAATGGACAGAAGTGAGGGTAGAGCAGCAGTATGAGTATAATTAACAGTGCTGAAATATATCTATGAATGTGGTTGAAAGGAGAAGCTCTGGGTTGTACATATTGCTGTAAGGAAAACAGAAAAAACATGAGATTTTATAACACAGTGAACCCTACGGCGGCCAAGGATTGTGGTTAATAATACAAATATAAGAATGTTCTTTCAAGATCTGTAACAATGATACCTCACTTGTACAGGGTATTGATAGGGGGCTTGTACATAGGGGGAAATGAATCTAAAGTAAAATATGGACTATAGTTGACAGTAATAGTTTAACATCATTACATCACTTGTAACAAAGGTACCACGCCAATGTTATGCATCAAAAATGGAGGGGGGGGTGGAGTTGTTATGGGAACACTGCATATTTTATTCTTAGAAAAATGTTTTACATCACAGAAATAACCTAATATCCTTGTCTGTATTACTGTTTTACACTGAGGCTTCTCTAAAAGTACATATGAAGGGCTTTTCACAGGAGCCAAAGAATTTATATAATTTATGGTCTGTTAACTCACATGAACTGAGTAAGAAGGTAAAAATGGGATATGGTCAGGTGCCCCAACAGACAGGTTCTTGTTTTCAATTTCTTATCATTGAAGCATATAATATCTTTCATAAATGTACACAACAGTAAGTGTGTAAGTGTATAGTAAAAGTTGTGAACTTACAAAAAAACATGCATTATCATCATACCTAATACATACATAAATCACTCCATCAGCACCACCTTCCATTGTTGTGAAACTTTTGTTACAAACTATGAAACAGCATCATCAAAATATTACTATTAACTGTAGCCCATATCTCACGTTTGGTGTATTTTTCCCCCAACCCACACAATTATTAACACCCTGCATTAGTATTATACATTTATTATAGTTCATGAGAGAAAGTTCTCATATTTCTCCTATTAGACACAGTCCACCTTCCACCACTGGATTCCCTGTGTTATAAAGCCCCCAGTTTTGTATAATCCATTCAAACTGCACACTCAGGGGCTCTTGTTTTCATTATAGAGTTGTGCTTTCATGCCTTAGTCTATTTTAGAATGCTTTCATTACACCAGAAGGAAAAATCCCATACCAACTTGTGCCCCCCTATGGTTGTCTCTTAAAATTAATATAGTATATCTTCTTTGCCATTGCTGCAAAAATATTACAATATTATGGTTAACTATCATCCATAAGTTACAATAGTTGTAATTTTTCTGTGTATCACCATATTCTTAACACTTTGTAAAAGAACATTCTTACATTTATACTAACAACCACAATCTTCATCTACCACCGAAATCATTGTTATACATACCCTAGGTTATTATTTAGTTTCCTTTCAATTGACATTTACGTATCATAAATGTCAGACATGTCTACCCCTTACAGCCATAAGCTCATTTACAAATAGGCAGTGTGAGTTATACTATGTGTTACCATCAGTTCTATTCATTTCCACACTTTTACAATTAACCTTATTAAAAATTCTACACAGGGAAGCCTACTTGGCTCAACGGATAGAGTGTGCCCTCTCTGCGGTTCAAACCCAGGACGTCCTTGACTTGTGTGGAGCTGGTCCACGCACAGTGCTGATGCGTGCAAGGAGTGCCATGCCACGCAAGGGTGTCCCCTGCATAGGGAAGCCCCATGCACAAGGAGTGTGCCCCGTTAGGAGAGCTGCCCAGCGCAAAAGAAAGTCCAGCCTGCCCAGGAGTGGTGCTGCACACACAGAGAGCTGATGCAGCAAGATGACACAACAAATAGAGACACAGATTCCCGGGCTGTGAAAAGAATAGAAGCAGACACAGAAAAACACAAAGCAAATGGACACAGAGAGCAGACAACTGGCGCGGGGGGGGGGGGGGGATAAATAAATAAATCTTAAAAAAAAAAAAGATACAACAAGAAGGAATGTGCCTTGCACAAATTAACCCACGAAACTTTAAAAATTCTACATACATCGAGCCTCAGCTCCCATTCTCAACACATATTTTATTTCCTAGACTATACTCTAGAGTTTACTCCGTGAATTTATTCTTCATATTTAGTTCACATTAGTGAGACTGTACAATGTTTGCCCTTTCGCGTCTGGCTTATTTCATTCAGCATAATACTCTCAAGGTTCATCCATGTTGTCTTATGTATCCCAATTTCATTTCTTCTTAAAACTGAATAGTA
The DNA here is from genome assembly GCF_030445035.2 of Dasypus novemcinctus. NCBI lineage: Eukaryota > Metazoa > Chordata > Mammalia > Cingulata > Dasypodidae > Dasypus > Dasypus novemcinctus. Next base: position 20,897,149 of record NC_080677.1, read on the forward strand.
TTTCATTGTATGTATATACCACATTTTGTTTATCCATTCACTGGATGGACATTTGGGCTATTTTCATATTTTAGAAACTGTGAATAATGCTGCTATGAACATCAGTGTGCAAATGTCAGTTCATATCCTTACTTTCCATTCTTCTGAATATAACCCTAGTAACAGAATTGCTGGATTATATGGCAGTTCTATAGTCAGCTTCTTGATGTACCACCAAACTGTCTTTCAGAGAGTTGCACCATTCTACATTCCCACCAACAGTAAAAGCACGTACCTATTTCACCACATCCTCTCCAGCAATTATAGTTTTCTGGTTTGTTCTTTGTTTTTGTTTTTGTTTTGTTTTACGATGGCCATTATAGACATAGCCTCAATAATCCCAGAGCCTTGGAGTGTCCTCCAAGGTACTGGAAGGAAAGAACCAGACAGATACTTTTGATCATCTTGAAAGTTATACAGCTAGATACTTCTATGGGATGTAAAGGTATCCTGGTTGCCATAGGTAAGTTTTCTGGATAGATAGAGGCCCACATAGTAGCTAACAAAATATGAAACTTTCCCTCTGGGGAAGTCCTGCTACTTTCTCAAATGAGATGGCAAAAAGCTCTGGATTATATTAACCTTGCCTAATTAAAACAATAACAACAACAATAACAACAAATAGGGCAATAAGCCAAGCTTATTGGCTTCCATTTATAAACTTTATTCCTGTAATAATGAAATTAAGCCTACTATTATATAATTAATGCCCAAAAGTAACCTCCTGAAAACTTCCTTGTTATTCAAATATACCTCTCTCTCAAAAAAAAAAAACACAAATATACCTCTCTCTAAACCAAATGCTGCAAATAAACCCACTACCCTAACCTCAAGCTGGGACATGACTCCCAGGGATGAGCCTCCCTGGCACTAGGGATTATTAAAATACATTAATCAGCAGTGTATTTGGAGAAACAACTTGATCAAAAGGGGAAACATTACAAAAAATGGCTTTTTTGGCTAAGAGATTTCAAGTAAGTCGAGAGGACATTCTGGAGATTACACTTATGCACATCTCAGCCAGTCTTCACAAATTGCCACAGTAAAAAAAAGTCTCAAACAAAGTACTCCTGAGGGTCCTAAGGACAACTGGACACAAGCCTCACGAAATTAATATCCCCTCAGTGAGCCTTATCTGGAATATATGTGAATATATTTTCTTAGTACAACATAAGTATACTCATTTACAAATTCCCTAATCATGATTCTTCTACTTCTTTTATCCGAACCTATAATTTTCATTCTACCTGCTAAATATAGTTCTCAGAGAGTACAAGGCTTCAGATTGTTCATATGCTAGTTGAACGCTGAAAGCCAGCAGATATGTGGTCAATCCTACACTTCAGTTTTCAGGTCTGTCTTGGACAACCAACTAAATGGTGAGAATGGCCCAGCCCCACCACAAAAATAAGGATTATCATCAACTGTAAGTGAAACAATTTCATTTCTCTGCTCCATAATATCTATATCCCTTCTCAACTTGAAGCAGTCAGGGCAGACACTGATCAAAGCAGATTTATTATTACTGTAGTTATTAATTGAGTAACTTGTAACATTAATACAAAAAACAAATTTTTAAAATAATGGCTAATAAAAACATTAAAAAGTTCTCAATAACATTTGTTAGGGACATGTAAGTTAAAACCACAATAAGATACCACTTCACATATTCTAAAATGACTATGATCAAAAAGCTAGATCATAAAATATTGATAAGTATAGAAACTGAAATCTTCATGTATAGCTGGACATAATGTAAAATGGTACAACCCCTTTGGAGACTAGTTTGGCAATTTCTTAAAAAGTTAAATATAAAATTGCCATATAACCCAGCAAATCCTCTTCTAGAAATCTATCCAAGAAAAATGAAACTATATATCTACACAAAGACATACATGTACATGAACATTCTTAACAGGATTATTGACAATGGCCAAAAATGGTAAATAATCCAAATAGTCAACTGGTGACTGAATAAACAAAATGTCGTATATCCACGTAATGGAATGGAATAATATTCAGCTATAAAAAGTCAGACGCAAAAAACTATATATCATATGATTACATTTATATTATATGATTACATTTATAGAAAAGGCAAATTTATTGAGAGAGAAAGCAGATCAGTGGTTACCTAGAGCTGGAAACAGAAGCAGGAATTAACTGGAACTTTTTGGGATTATTTCTCTCCGACCTCCCCCCCCCCCCGCCCTCCCCCGCCTCAGTTGTCTGTTCTCTGTGTCTATTTGCTGCATGTTCTTTTTTGTCCACTTCTGTTGTTGTCAGCGGCACGGGAATCTGTGTCTCTTTTAGTTGCATCATCTTGCTGCATCAGTTCTCCGTGTGTGCGGAGCCATTCCTGGGCAAGCTGCACTTTCTTTTGCGCTGGGCGGCTCTCCTTATTGGGTGCACTCCTTGCGCGTGGGGCTTCCCTACGCAGGGGACACCCCTGCATGGCATGGCACTCCTTGCGCACATCAGCACTGCGCATGGGCCAGCTCCACACGGGTCAAGGAGGCCCAGGGTTTGAACCGCGGACCTCCCATGTAGTAGACAGATACCCTAACCACTGGGCCAAGTCTGCTTCCCACTATATTCCACTTAATACACAAGTAAACAAGCTGTGGTCAGATCAACAAACAAATCTGTATAACAAACCACTTTTATATCCTTTAACGGTGCATCTATCAAAATGTGCCAATTTCCCAAATCTCTGTGATACTGGAATTCAAACCATTCCGTTATGAAGAAAATGCTAAGATTTTTATTTTTGGTGCCTCCGATTGCTTCCTCTCTTTTTTTCATTCATACATTCAACAATTATTAAAAATTTATTGTGTCCAGCACAGTTCTAGGTGCTGGAGAAAGATGGAAAAGGGATGGCAGCTGCTGCTCTCACCTCACTCTTCTAGGAGTAAATCAGTGCTGTGTAAGAAAGTTGGCTACTGATAATTTCAGCACTGAAAGACTCAGTTAATTTTTAGCAAGTGGCCTGACAAGAAAGATCTAGAGCACAGCCTTCTTTTTCTAGGCACATTAATTCAAATATTAGTTTTTCATTTTAATTATTTTCCTCAATTGAACATTCAGACAATGCAAATATAATACAACAAAGTAAGCCCTGTTGAACACTCTTTCTCTGCTCAGCACTTATCTGCATTTTTTCTTAAACAAAGCAACTATCCAGGGGACCACTGTGAAAGTGTTTTTGTTCTTGATTAGCTTCATGGTCCAATAAAATAGTAATGCTTTTGGCTACCACTAGGTGGTGGTATAAGCCACAGGCAAGAGGCCAAAGGATAACATTAACTGAATGCTTGATGAAAAATGCCTGAGGTGGTATTCCCTACTTTACTATAAGTATCCTGCTGTTCTGAACTTCCAACAACAAAAATATACATTAGAACTGAGCAACTGTATTACTTTTAGAAAAAGAAGAGGTAATTAAAAACATGAACTGTAATGAAAACTTCCATTTTCAAAAGAATGTGACTGACATACTGCCTTACAATGAGGCAAAGACAAGTTTAATACTTAATTCTAATTACTTTTAGCTTAGAAATAGATTTAGCTAATTCATATCTATTTTAAATGCCTCTTTGTTTTGGTGTTTTATACTGTTTTTAGATCCAAATGGATAGTCTAGAATATCAAATTACTTAGTATTCTGTGCCTTTTATACTTCTGTGCCTTTGATCATTCACATGGCTTTTTCTGCTTGGAATCTGTTTCATCATATTGTGTGTGTGTGTGTGTGTGTGTGTGTGTGTGTTTAAAACAGCTTCTATGCTTAAAGCTGGGAATAAAATACCAGTCTCTAACTCAAGTTTTGTTTCCATTCCAGCAGTTAGAAAAAGAGCAGGTCACTGCTGAGGACAGTACAGACAACACGTGATAAACAGCTGTGGAAGAGGACCCAGAGGACATGCCGGGAGTGAGACCGCTGATGGGGGTAGGTAGGCAGAGTGTCCTGAATTGTGAGTGGAGACTAGGATTGCAGAAGGGCTAGTATTCAGGATAGAAAAAGCAAGTTGCACAATGGCTGGGTAGCTTTAGAGCATAGCATTTTCAGGACAAGGGTGTAACAAGGGGAAGAGGTTGGATAAGTGGCTAAGGGTGGTTCACAGAGGTACCTTCTGCCAGGCTAAGGATCTATGACTTTATTTGTTTTATTTATACCACTGAAGACTTTTGAACAGGGAAATGACATAATCAATTTCCCATTTTCATAGTTAGGGAAAGGCCAGGTAGCTTAGCAGTTGTGTGCACAGACTGGAGCCTGGGTTCAAATCTTCATTCCATTATTAATCTATGGAATGCTGGGGCAAATTATTTCCCTCTCTGTGCCTCAATTTGCTCACCTCTGAAATCAGGATAGTAACACTTCCCCATCTCTGTGTGTCATCACTGGTCTCACGCCAAGGCCATGTCTTACCTATTTTCATATGCTTAGTGTCTGGTGTGTTAAATGTTTGCTAAACGTACTAAGAAAGAAAGAGAAAGAGAGAGAGAAGGCAGGCAGGAGGGCTGACCTTTTTGATGATGGACAAACATACATGATAATCAAATATTTTACCTGCTTCAGATTCAGGAGGAGAATAAAACTGACCATCAGAAAGACCTCCAGGTATAAGTGCTGCCCTCTCTGAAGCATCCTGAACTATCTGGAGTCCTAGAAGAGAAGAAATTCAGATGCTGGGAATGAAGTCAACGATCTTGCAAGATTCAATACAGCATTACAATTACATAAAAATTCTGAGTATTTTGAAAATCTTTCAGCCTTAGAAAGAAAAAAAATGTTTCATTAACAAGCTATGAGCCAGTATTGTATAGATACCAACTAGGTTAAAAAGTTGCCCCATGTTATCTATGAGCACCGTTCCCTTAGGAATACTTACCTCCCTGCAAAATCAACAATGAAAGCAAAACCGAAAAAAACAAACGACAAACTCAGCCAGCTCACATAGTCTACAGTCTGCATGTAGCTAGAGAAATGCCAGCTGTACAGTGTAATAACAGATGGCCTTTTATAAATATACCAAAAGTAATTAAGATGATAAAAAAATTTCTTAAAAAGTACCCCACAGATACATATTTTTAAAAAATGAGAAGAGACAAGACGAGACAAGATGAGATGGGCACTGAGTTCTACGGGTTGAAAGCTGAGTGGTAAGAGAGTCAGAGGAAGCCCCAAACAAATGGCAGGGTCCAGGTGTGTGTATATTGGTGTGTGTATATTATATGCTCTTGACAGCCAAGTAAATGCTGCTGATTAGATTTTCATTAGTTGTGTGTTCTGCTTCATTGGTTACTTTGAATTTGGTTCAATCATTTACTCATACCAGCCTTAGTAATATTTGATGTTTATATGGAGTTTAATTTGATATATATGTATAATAGAGCAATTCTGTTAGCTTTATTTGTCCCTTCTCTACAATATACTGTCAGAAAGGAACAGAGGGCACAGGACAGAAGAAACATCTTTGTATGTTAGTATGATTTTTTTAATCTACTCTTGAATTCTTTTTTTTTTTTAATTCTTAAAAGATTTCTTTATTTCTGCCCCCTCTCTCCATTGTCTGTTCTCTGTGTCCATTTGCTGTGTGTTCTTTTGTGTCTGGTTGTATTCTCATCAGGTGGCTCCATGAACTGATCCTGGGACCTTCCAGAGTGGAAGAGAGGTGATCATTCTCTTGTACCAGCTCAGCCCCTTGGTGTTTGCTAAGTCTCTTATTGTCTCTCTGTGTCTCTTTTTGTTGTGTCATCTTGCTGCATCAGCTTTCCATGTTGGCCAGCACTCCTGCACAGGGCAACATTCTTATGAGGGGTGGCACAGAGTGCCAGCTCACTGTGTGGGCCAGCTTGCCTTCACCAGGAGGCCCTGGGTATCAGATCCCAGACCTCCTATATGGTAGACAGGAGCCCAATTGCTTGAGCCACATCCGCTTCCTGAATTATAATTCTTATAATTAGGTTTCTTCTCTGTAGATGAGATTTTCCAAAACAAAACCAGTTACAAGGATATTTGTTTTCCTCCCTGTTTTTCTGGAGGGTGTTATAATTATGATTATACAAGACTTACAAGATGCAAGATTTTTTTTCTATTGGGGAGAGAAAAAGTGGCAGACGATTGATAGAGGCATAAAAATGGCACATCTTGAAAGTGCACAAGTCTCAGATCTGAGCTTTTGACTATGTAGTCTCTGAGAGCAGTAGGTGGGTCACATGGACTTCCACTAATGACATCAAGCGGAAGAGAATCCCAGTCCAATAATTAATCGTAAGCTCATTTTGCTTTCCTAATTTCCTGTGAGGCCTACTGTCACACAACGAGATAATGGCTTTGGCAGGACTCATGACTACACAATGTGAGCGAGCCCTCAGCTACTTAGGAATGGAGAAAGCCTGAGATGGCTAAGCATTTCTCTGGCTTGCTCTCTTCCTCCTCTGGACTCCATCTTCATCATTGTCCTGCCAATAGTCTGAGCTCTAGGCACTCAACACTTTTCTAATTATGGCTCTGTGATGGTACAGCTAATGTGTCAACTTAGCCAGGTAATGATACCCAGTTGTTTGGTCAAGTAAGCTTCTGGGCTAACTGAAATACAAAGCCATTTCATGGACTTTTATCATTGGTAAATTGATTCTATAGATGGCTGGTAACATCTATAATCAACTGAGGAGACTGCTGTCAAGAATGAGCGATGCGAAGCCAAACTCAGCATGTAAATGCAATGCCTTCCCCCCAGCGTGGGACATGACACCCGGGGATGAGCCTCCCTGGCACCGAGGGATCACTATCAACTACCAACTGATGATGCAACTGGAGAATGACCTTGAATAGAAGGTTCAATGCAGATCAGCAGAATATCCCTGTCTACATAAAATAACATGACTTTAAAATGCTGTTTGACCTAATCTAAGTGGGAAATGGAAAGGAGAAATGAGTTTATATGGCTACGAGTCTCTAAAAAAGAGTCTGGAGGCTGCAGAAGGATTGCCCTTATGCACAACTGAGCAGAGTCTAAGAGACAGATAAAGTAGATACAACCCCCATATATTGGTTCCTTTGAGGGCTAAAGAGGCCCATGGGTGCTATGGTCATGGCAGATGGGATTAACTGCCATGTCAGATGGCCCTTCTTTGGAGCTGGTGTTTATGCGTGATAAATCTGGACTCAGATGGGATCTCTCTTCTTAAGACTTTCATGCTACTGTGCTGGAGTTGTAGTTGGTGTCGGGGCTTAAGATATATTTAGGGGATCTGAATCTCTGGACTGACAATGTGATAGCCAGGCCCTAAGCCTCAACAGACTCCAGCACCTACAATCTGATTTATTGGACTCACCTCACTCAGCTAAGATGGAGTTGAAGAAGGACAACCACCACACCACGGAGCCTAGAGTGCCTACAACTGAAAGCGAGAGGATTGCATCCAGTATCCATGAGGAATCTGAGCCTCCTTTTGACGTAGAGGTGCAATGGACACAACCAATCCAATGTCCACAGAGAAAAGGTGGCATTGGAGTGGGAAAAGTGGACATGGTGGCTAATGGGTATGGGGAATGGCAGGAAGAGACGATATGTGGACGCGTCTTAGGGACTTGGAGCTGCCCTGGATGGTGCTTCAGGGGCAATCACCGGACATTATAAATCCTCACAGGGCCCACTGGATGGAATGGGGGAGAGTATGGGCCATGATGTGGACCACTGACCATGAGGTGCAGAGGTGCCCAGAGACGTACTTACCAAATGCAATGGATGTGTCATGATGATGGGAATGAGTGTTGCTGGGGGGGGAGTGGTGGGGTGGGGGTGGTGGGGTTGATGGGGTCCTCATATATTTTTTTGTAATGTAATATTTTTACAAAATCAATTTAAAAAATTTAAAAAAAAAAAAAAAGAATGAGCGATGTCTCATCCAATGAGTTGAAGACCTTAAAAGGGGAAGTGATTTCAGCATTCAGAGAGAGAATTCCCATTTCTACTTCAGACAGCCAGTGTCTCCTGGGACCTCATTAAGAACCTTTATCAGAGCCCCTGGTTTGCAGCCTGCCCTGTGGAATTGAGACTGTGCATCTCCATAGTCACGAGACAACTTTATAAAATCTCATACTATTTGCAGATATCTCCTGTCGGTTCTGTTTCCCTAGGGAACCTTGACTAATACAGACTCTTATTCAAAGCTACCCCCTGCTTTATGGATAGCAATATGAGAGGGAGGAATCACTGACTATTACTCAAAATTGCTCCCTAAGCTTACTCAAAACTGGTTTAATTTTCTCTGCCCCTAAACAACACAGTTCTGTTTACATGCATAAAATGTATAGTGTCCTACGACTATTATTAATAGGGGAGACAAGGTAAACCTGTCTGAGCAAGAAGCAGTATGGGCTATTTTTGTTGTTGTTGTATTAGTTTTTTTTCCCCACCAGTGTTCACACTTTCTTCCAGGAGAAGTGTGACTCAATGGCAGAAGAGAGGAGCCATATTCTGTTACTATCCTTTCAATCAATCATTTTCTTGATTTTTGTGATAATCACTAAAGAAGAGAGAAGCTGTGACATGCCTAACTATCCACCTGCTCCGTTCAGATCAAGATGTTTATTTCACTTTCTTCTAGCCTGTCTCAAGAGGCTAATTTTGAGAGAAACTTACTGTTTTCTTCTTCTGCTTCTTGAGGTAACACTTTGAAATCCAGGAACCAGGTCTCAATCCAGGCAAGGATGAATGAAATGATGGGCAGCACATAGCCAAAAGCCCCTTGAGAGAAAAGCTGGAAAAACAGATGTGACCAGAGAGGAAAATGCAGTCACCAAGAATATACACTGGAAAACGAGGCTTCATCATTATTCATGGTAATTGTAATGAGAATGTGGTAGGATATACCTTAGAGAGGATCACTTTTGCTAGTAAAAAGGCACTGGTCACTGCTGTCGTCAACTGAAAGACACATAATCCAGCACCATTTGAATTAGATATTTCATACTGTGAAGGCACCTCCCTTACACAAGTTAGCTAACTCCCTTCTTAACCAGGAGCAGGCAGATGCCTGAAAAAGCTATGGTTGGCACTCCAGAGACAGGTTCCTTTCCACCTAATTCTATTTCTCTACCCTCAAACCCAGGCTGGAGATAAGTGGCCTCTATGTGAAACATATCCTTCACTGGCTTCTGGTGGTTTCCCTTCTCCCACTTTTTAGTAGGCTAGTGTTTTGGCCTTAAGAAGGAACAACATCCAAAGCCACTCCCACCACTTAAAAGAAGGAACGAGTGAAACATGTAGGCAGGCTCTCTCTAGGGGTTATGAAGCTCAGAGATATAACCACAGTACCTGGGCCTTGTCACTCCATCTACTAATATTTTAGCATGGTAAAACATGACCAAAGTGATTTCCAGTAGTAGCCTTGTTGACAGAATGGAGGTCAGAGAGCATCAGGTCATGCTCAATAAGTATTAAGAAAGCTTCAGCACTTGTTAACAAAATAAAACTACCACCATACACACCCATACCAGCCAGAGTGACATGTGTGGGAGAAAAGGCATTTTACATGCTGACACTAATTAGCTTTACAGGCTGACACTGACTACTCTTTAGGTACCAAATGGCATTTCCTCCTTCCAGCTGCCTGGATACTCTGTGCAAGGGTTTTTCAAGTCAACAATCAAAAACAATGAAATGAATCCTTAAAGCTAGCCTGGCTCTTTAATAATTTGAAAGTAAATATTCAAGATACTGCCTTTAAACTCTCATCAGGATTTTCTAAGTCAACCACTTTTCTGAAACACTGGGTCAGATTGTCTGAAAAATATGTTTTGGAGATACTGGAACAGAATGTCCCAAATGGGTACAGCTGTAGAAAATCTGGAAGGCACAATCATCACAGCTATTGTGATACTACCAAAGCATATTCAGGAAAGGAAGTCTGGCTAGGATTGTAAGCTTACATACATGAAATGTGAGCTTCATATAAGCAGACAGTCTGATCTCAGTCCTAGGGTTCTGTGAATGCTCAGAAGAGATGGCCCAGGCAGACGTGGCCCCCAGTGGGATCCATTTTAGCAGAGTTGTTCGAGTCCCATCTCCAGCTAGACAAAAATGAGTGTGGCCCACACTTAGATGGAGGTCTCACTCTGATTACTGGACTTGAGGTTATTCCTGAGCAATTCTCTCAAGTATTAAGAGCTTGACATTTCTCCCTGTCTTACTAGAGCTCTCAAAAAGCTGAATTCAGGTATCTATGGAAAATGACATAAATAATTCAAGCAGAATTGTTTATAATTCTTCTTTCAATCAATAAATATTAATTGAGGATGAATAGCACATGCCAAGCTCTGTACTAAATGCAAGAAAACAGAGATGAGTTAAAAAGTCACTACCTTCAAGGAGCTTGAAGTCAACAATAAAAAGGAACATGAGAGCATTTTTCTTTAAGGATGAAGGTAGGGGAAATGAAATGGAGGGGAAGGTATTACTAAAATAAACAGAACAAGTCATGAAAACTCACTAAACAGTTTTAACCAAACAAGTAATTTTCCAAATAACTTTGCGAATAAGGTACTGATCTCAACTCTTATTTGCAAAATGAAGTAGAGCATAGGATGATGCTTGATTAGTAATCAGTCTTGGGACTCTAGTTTCCCCCTTATACTCAGTGTCCATAGAGACAAAGCTAGTTACTCATTATATTGCAAAGAAGTCTAGAGTGTGAAACCTCCTAGAATGTAGAGAAAGGGGACTCAGGAAAAAAGAGTGGAATCCATCCCAGATTCAAATAGCATCTCTTCCCAGCTCAGACCAGGAGTGAGCAGGCAGGCCCTGGCCACCAGCACTGGGGAAGGAGGTCACTCACTCATCTGGGGCATACTCACCGCAATTGCCCACCAATGGCGCAGTTTGCATACAGCATATGCAAGTATTAATACTTTAAATCGGAAAACTGCCAAAAGCTATACAAAAAAAAGAGAGGTTATTTAAAATATATACAAAAAATGAAGTAATTGAGCTTTATGAAAAATTTATCATATTATCTTTATTGTTCTAGCTTAGCTGAGAACTGCCACAAACCAGTGCTGATCTATAGACCAGCATCTGGAACTGCTGGCTCTAGAATTTAAGTGTACTTGTTCTAAGCAAAAAATTACTTAATTGTACTTAACTGAACTTAATATGGTTTTCAAATTAACTTTTCATTATGTATGAGTCCACATATATTTCTGATATCCTTTTAAGATAAAAGAAAATCTTTTGAAAGTTGACTTTTCCATTCCCAAGGCAAACACTCACTTCTGGAAAACACCAGGTGATCAGTATAGTCTGCCATAAAGCTCTGGGTTACTGGGGTCATGGTGAGAAGTCTACCTATCCAGTAGCGTACATCTTTTTACTATGGGTCAGGGACCACTGTGAAGTCCTCTGTTGTGTATTATTATCCCTCATAATCTTTTACCCCAACAACCCTATGAGTTAACTACCATCATTAATCCCATTATAGATATAGGGAAACTAAAGTAGAAAAGTTAGGGAAAATGCTGAAGGCCTCCAAAGCTTCTTAGACAGGAAACTGTGTTTTGAGCCCAGGCAGTGTGAATGTAAACAGCAGGCCCTTAAATTATGGCACAGCAGTCTTAGTAACTCTCATCCACTAAGGAAATAAACATAGAATAAAATTCTACCACTATTAGTTGGAAAATATGTTTATCCAGGGTAGAGAGAAGTCAGGTGACTCTTGAGTAATGCCTCAGGATAAAGTTTTGTCAAAAGTTCCATTCCTCAGGTCCCAAGGTTTCTCAGAGGCTGGGTTCATTCTCTAGGCTAGATATGACAGTACTTCCCATCTGAGCTAATGGGTCCCACCTATTTGTCCAGCACAGTCACTCCCTAAGGAAAGAGGCCAATCAACCCTTGGAGATAAGTCTGGTAAATTAAACTAGCTTCCTGAAAATTCCTGGATCAATCCATTTCATAAATTCAGCAAGGGATATAGGAGAAAAAAGAGAAACCAACTTTGTTACTACATGGCAATCATTTCAGAAGAAAGAAATATCAAGAGATATGAGCCCTCAACCTGCTCTGCAACCAATTTAGATGACTTGGGAAGGGTTAAGACACTGAAGTCACGAAACTCTATTCCTTTATTTGGAAAAATGAGGGGATTAAAATATATCAGTGGTTTTTTCAAATATTCTGTCACAGTCAATCACTGTTTCAACAAAATCCTGTGGAGAACCCTAACATCCTAAGATAAAATGGAACTTCTCAAGTTGCTGAGGCAGGGAATGACAGCAAGGAACCCTGATTTCTATTTACTGGGAACTCCACCTCTTTCTCCCCACACATCTCTGCAGGCCTCTTTGAAAACAAAACAAAACAAGAGTCTTCAGAGTAGTCTGAAAACCACTAGAAAATATAATCACTAAAATTCTCTACCAAAAATAATAATGTTGACACTGATTGCAGCTAACATTTACTGACCTATGATGTATCTACCATTGAGCTATGCGCTTTCAACGCATTCTTTCATCTATTCTTCAGAACTATGATTATCTCATTTTACATATGAGGAAACTGAAGATTAGACCTAGTATATTCAAGGAGTTACAACTAGCAAATGATAATGACGGGAATCAAAACTAGGTATGTTTGACTTTACAGTTCCCTGCCCTTAATCAAAGAACGTACTGCCTCCATGCTGCTAGTGACAATGAAAGAAAGAGTCCAAGTGAATTGGCGGGAATTCTCTGTGAATTTTCATAGCCTATGCTAGCTTTAGCACAAATTAGAATCTGACTTATACTATAAGCTATAAAGAAATACCACTGAGATATAGCAAATGCAATCAGAGTCACAATGTGTCACAGAAAGATACTATACACATTCATTAGAATAAAATGAATGTCTCATCTACAGGGAATTGCTTTGAGGTACCTCTACAATTAAACAATGCTGCTCAAGATGACCAATACATAACTTTTATCAAAAGTTTCTATTACAGCAGATAAAATAGAATTATTAAAAATATACCCAGATAGAATTCTATCTTAAGGCATAAAAGGAATGTCATTTTCATAAATAAGCAAATTTCCCTTTGAGACATTAGGGTATGTCAGTGAGTTTCTATTTCAGTCATTTGAAAGAATAAAGGTTCTCCTCTAAGGAAATGGGAATGGATCCTCCTGCAGCCCTCCTTTTTCTCTCACTGATCTTTTCTTTCCTTGAGATGATGAGACAATTCCTTAGAAAGAGGGAAGAAGAACTAAATGGGCCCATATCTAAGGAAGAAGGAAACAAAAGTAGTGTTCAAGGGGGAGAAAAAAGGAATGACATAGAATCTGAGGCCTATTGAAAAGAAATCTGGCTTTTGGTTTTATCATGTCTGGAAAGATACGTGAAACAGAAAATACTTACAAATATATCAAAATAAGAAGAGTAGTAGTCATAATGTACCACCTCTTTCTCTAATGTGTTCTCAATGCCTCCATTCACCTACAAGGGAGAGGAAGAAGTAAAACTGAGGAGAGATTTATGTGTGAAAATAAAAAACATAATGTAAGAGAACAACACAAGGTTTCATATGTGCTTTCTGTTTTTCTTCTCAGAACCCAGAAATGCTGAAATATGGAGGAAGAGAACCCTCACAGTTGTAATAGAAAACTGCTAAATAGCACTTCTTGAATTCTAAACACATTCAAAAAATATAAATGTATAACTAAAAACAATGACTTTCTTGTAGTCAGTATTTTCAAAATGATTAATAAGAAAACTTTTTTTTTCTCTTCTAAAATAAAGTCTTCGACCTTACAAATGTATAATTTTAAAGAAGGCAGTTAACATTTCTCTAGCGCCTCCTCCTCTTTCTGATCACTTTCCACTGTTTTAGGTCTTGGAAAGCCAAGGGTCCCCTGCTCTCTTAACAACCATCAATGATGGCAGTTAGCATGCCATATGATAGAGCTGTCAATATTATTTATTTATATTTCTTCCTGTCATTTTAACATTCTGGATTCTTAACTTTTTAAAACCTTGAATAGACAAAATAAGGGATAGACTAGACCTTCAATTACAGGAGATAAAGTTACAGTAAACGATGAAAATCAAACCTAATATGATAAACTTTGTCGTCTCCCAATTGTACAACCAAAATGGATTTTAAAAGGTAAAAATTCAAAATTCCACAAATTAACTATAGAGAATTTTATTTTTTAAATCAAGTAAGGGTCATATATCAGGCACCTAATGCAGTGCCCAAGCAGGCAATCTACAACTCTTAGGGTCCGTGGATTAGCCTGATCGGAGGGAAAATGATGGGTAACAGCAAATTCAAGTTTCCGGTTCAGAGCGTAGTCCTGGCAGACAAATGCAGATGGTCTGAAAAAGGACAAAATGAAGGGCAATTAACTAGAACACTGGATAAGGGAAAAGAAGAAAAATGAATAAAGAATACTATTGCAGGATTCACTAAGTGGCCATATTAGAAGAAAAATTACCCCAAGGAAAAGTTGTTCTTGGTTAGATAACTTTTCATGTATTTTCATTTTTACGCAAATAGAATACCATAAACACTATTCTGTACCTCAAAAAATAGCTTAAGGAGGCTTAGATTTCTGTGTAATTAATGTAGATTATAACTATATTCTTAAGTAGACAAAGCCTGACTGTCTATACACCTTTACAAATGAATAGACTGAAAACTCAGAATAATTATCACAAGACATTCAACCATCTAATCTCATCCCTGTGTTTCTCCACACTAATACTCAGAATGTTAAAATATATAATATATATATATATATTATTCCAAATGGCTTAAAGCAAAGATAGAATGCGTGACTTCTTTGGGTTAGCTGGTCATAGAAGGTTTCTTTGGGGGTGATATGTAAACTGACACCTACATGATAAGAAAGAGAATCTGTAAATGATAAAGGAGATTAATTCTCTTATATGGAGTGAACTAGTATGCAAGCCCCATGACAGGAAAGAATTTGTTCCATTCTAAGAATGGAAGGAATCCACTGTGGCTGATCTGTGGAGGGCCAAGAGTAAAGGGTGGGAGAGGAAGTCTGCAAGGCTTCTGGGGCATGGCATTTGGATTTTATTCTAATAAAATGCTTTGGTAAGCCAGTGAAGGGTTTTAACCAGAAAGTGACCTAATATGATTTGTGTTTTAAAAAGGATTCTGGTTATTATAAGGAAAATGGACTGTAGGAAGGCAAGAGAGTAAGCAGGCAAACCAGTCAGGAAGGAACATGGTGCAGTAATTTTGATGAGTGATAACATGGGCTTAGTCAAGTGTGACAATAGTAGAAATGGAAAGAAGTGACAACTTGAATATATTTTGGAGGTAAATTTGGTAGAATTTACTGTTAGACTGTATATGGAGTGTGAAAAAATATAAAACAAACCAATCAGTGATGAGATTTTAATTCAATCTAAGTATCTGAATGTTGTTTACTGACATGAAGAAAGGGAAAAGCAAGTAGGGGTGTGTGTGTGTGTGTGTTGGGGACAGGGAGTAGCAGCATGTTAAGTTTGAAAGTCTTATTAGATGTCTAACTGGAGATGTCAGGTAGGTCATAAAATAGAGGCAGACTGGAAGTTACTGACTTCTGGAAGATCTTGAAACTATGTTTCTACTCTACTTCAGAACCTAGAACAGTCTACTACTATTACAGTAAGTCCAAACATTTCTGTAAAGCTTTTAAGAATTAATTGGGGAAAGAAGGGTCTCTTTTAATAAATGGTGCTGAGAAAACTGATTCTTCATTTGGAAAAGAATGAAGTGGGACTCCTACCTCACACCATATACAAAAATTAATTCTAAATGGATCAAGGACCCAAACATACAACTAAAACCATAACACTCTTAGAACAAAACATAGGGAGGAACCATCAAACCCTGGATTTGGTAGTGATATCTTAGATCTGACACTAAAAACACAAGCAACAAAAGAAAAAAAAAGATAAAATGGCTTTCATCAGATGAAAATCTTTTGTTCATCAAAGGACTTTATCAAGAAAGCAAAAGGACAACTTACAGAATAGGGAAAATAATTGCTAATCATATATCCGGTAAGAGTTTAATATCCAGAATTTATTAAGAACGGCCACAACTCAACAACATAAAGACAAATAACCCAATTTAAAAATGGGCAAAGGACTTTTATAGACATTTCTTAAAGGAGATATACAAATGGCCAATAAGCACATGAAAAAATGTTCAACATCATTAGCCATCAGGGAAATACAAATAAAACCACAATGAGATACCACTTCATACCCACTAGAATGGCTACTATTTTTAAAAATGGAAACGATTGGAGAGGATGTGGAGAAATAACAAACTCCATTGTTGGTGGAAATGTAAAATGTGCAGCCACTATGGAAAACAGTTGGCAGTTTCTTAGAATGTTAAGTATAGAATTACTATATGACCTGGAAATCCCACTTCTGGTCATATATCCCAAGAACTGAAAGCAAGGATTCAAGAAGATATTTGTACACTAATAATTACAGCAGCCATTTTCACAATAGCCAACGGTAGAAACTCAGAGTCTATCAACAGATGAATGGATAAACACACTGTGGGATGTATGCACAATGATATTACTGAGCCATAAAAAGGAATATAGTTCTTTTACATGCTATAACATGCATGAACTTTGAAGACATGTTGAGTGAAATAAGCCAGTCAAAAAAGGACAAATACTGTACGATCTTACTTATATGAAATACATAGAAGACGCAAATTTCATAGATATGTAGTAGATTACAGGTTACCAGAAGCTGACAAAAGAAATGGAGGTGGGAAGTAGAACTGGAAGGGAGAGTTAGTGCTTAACAAGTGTGCAGAGCTTTGACTAAGTTGATGAAAAAAGGTGGGATAATTGATGGTGGCAAGGGTAGCATAGTATTTTGAATGTAATTAATATCTCTGAATTGTACACTTGAAAGTGATTAAAATGGGAAATTTTGAATTGTATATATGGTATTATAATAAATTTTTTTTAAAAATAGGGAAACAAAAAAAAAAAGCACATAGTGATATTAGAGGCATACCAATGAATGCCATGACTTTGTACTATCATTAACATATTTTTTATGCCTGCCCTCTTAAAATTGCCACTATGCTTTCCTGTTAAAAGATCTATTTCTTTTTTATATATCACTATATAGCTATTGGTCTTGAAAATATCTCACTCCTTTAAAATATACATTAATTTAAATATTTTCTTTAGTTTATACACATGGAACAAAAAATTTTTAAAAACATTTTTTTATTACTATGTCATAACACTGACCTCTTGTTTCAAACAAAACTAAGGCATACCCATAGCAGTAAATTAATAGAAGGAAAATCTGCACATACTAACTTAACAGATTCATGTTGCATATTACTATGATTGTGGGACAAATCTATTTCTTAATTCACAGAACCAATCTCTCAACTTGATCACTTGTTTTTAAGGTATTTTTCTCTGTTTCTAGAAAACATTCGTTTCCGAGTTTGCTGTAGTGACTCATGCTGTGCCAGTTGCCTTGCATCCCAGACAAAACTCTTTCAACACATAACCTTGGCATTAGAGGATCTGGATGAAATCCCAGTTGTGCCACTAACTGAAGGAACTTGGGAAAGTCACAGATCTTCTCTGGACCTTAAATTCCTTATTTGTAAACTGAAAGGATTGGTTGGTAAATTGTTTCATGGGCCTTTTCAGAATTAAAATTCTCTCACTCTGTGATCCTTTTATGGTCCTTTCCTTTTAAGCTATTTTTTTTTTCTGTTAAAAGGCAAAATTCAAAATCATTTTCAATCTCACCAACTTTTCATAATTTCTCCATTTTAACACATTTCTTAGAAAGCATCTAGCATTGTGCCTGGCAAAGAGTAATCTCTTAATAATAAGAATTAGCTAATCATTATTACTACCTAAGTCTTGGCAAATATTTCCCAAAAATAAGTGAATTGCCAAAGGTGCAGGAAAGCAGACAAGTTTGGCCTGTAAGAAATGCCTTATGGAAAAGTTCACTTATTTGTTGTTAAGGAATATAATCATTTCCAAGGTTTTGAGAAGAAAACGGATATGAGTTAAAAATTAAAATGTTATTAAAATGATTTTTGCCTGTCTAATTTTTTTACTAATCTGTGACCAAAAAATTAAATTACATAGGCAATTATATGCATTATATTCCTATAGGACAGCACTGGTCTAGACAAAACCTGATGAAATATAAGCAAACACCAAATGCCTTCTAGGATAGCATTTTTTTTAGGAGGAACCGGGTATTGAACCTGGTACCTTGTATATGGGAAGCAGGTGCTCAACCACTGAGCTACATCCACTCCCCTAAGAGAGCCTTTTTTATAAAGTGAGAATAAATAATCTCTTGTGCAGTAAAGTAAAGCAAGAATACAAGCAAAATGTTAAAATGGGAGTTAAAATTGTAGAAGCAACATCGTAAGCATGTTCAAGAAACATGCTACATTTATGGTACAAGGGTTTGCAAACTTGGTTCGTAAACAGCCTGGTAGTAAATATATTTGGCTTTGTGGGTCTCTGTCACAACTACTCAACTCAGCTACTCAGCACAAAAGCAGCCATATACAGTATGTAAACAGATGGGCATGACTGCTCCAATAAAAGCTTATTTAGAAAACAAGATCCAAATCAGCTGGGGGACAGCAGTGTTTTCTTACTTGGCAAAAGATGGAACCCACTAAATGAGACAGAAATGATGAAGAGGACAAGAACATTGATTGTCTTTATCTTGGAAACATTCTTATAAAAATCATGAAAAGAAAAAAAACTTACATTTAACTCTATTATCCACAGTAATGTTACAAATAAGAGGTCAAAGGTGACAAACAAACAGAAAGTCCTCCTGACATCGGAAATGCCTTTCTTTTCCCGTCCTTCATAGGACTCAATCCTGGCCATGATTTGTGTGGGGTTGATGGAATGGACATTGCGCAAAGAAGCATGAGAGCTCTGGCTGCCACTGAGAGTGTTCTCCATGTCTTCAGGCAAGTGGCTCATCCTGGAGGAGGGTTAAGAGAAACTTTTTCCAACTTCACCATCCCTAAGGAGAAGAGACCTTTGGGGAATAAAAGTAAGACAGCATTATAATCAGAACTCACAGATGCAACCATGCTACCCACACCACCTTGCAATTCATTCTTTAACTAAGCAATTGCATACTGACAGTATGCAATTACAACATGCAATTGCATACTGTAACTTCAACACAAAGAGAAAGTAATATGAGAAGCAATGCTTGATGTTATCCATTAATACTACAAAATAACTTTTACAGAACATAATGGCAATAAAGAAGAATGCAAATTTACAGTAAGAAAAGGCCTTGAAGGCTGCACGGTAACTACAACTAAAAGGTGTGCCTGAAGCAAGCCATTTGGTGAAAAAGCCAAGCCAGGGAAAAAACTTCTATGGTCGTATAGCCATCAAGGCCCATGGATTAGTAAAACATTTACTGAGCAGTTGCCCAGAATGTGTGCTTTAGCTAGAGAGGACTTGTTTCCTAAAGAATTGCTCTGCACCAAAAGTACGTAAAACAATCTAGCATTTCCCCACCACCTCCTATTTAATGAAAAAGCGTTTTTCTGTGTTTCTTCTTGGAAAAGAAGTGAACATATGATCTAAAAAATGAAGGGAGGGAGGGTACTTCCACAAGTTCAATACCATGCAACAATTCCACTGATAATCACAGAAGTCACAGCTCCATATGGAGATGGAGGTCTTCTCAAGGCCAGGAGGTGCTTTTATAATAAAAGCAAAGGATGAATACTCTAACTGATCTTATCTCTTCATGAATTGGTGCCAATGTCATTAAATACAAAGTGGGATAGTTTTGTTTGTCAAATATCCCAGTTTCCTTTCCTGCAGTACCTCCTCCCTACGGGAGGAATAATTATCTTGGCTCTAGTAACTCGTATGCCTTTCTCTGGCTAACGTAATGTGGGCAGAGCTTGTGTCACTTGTGGCAAGAAGTCTTGAGAGCCAGTGCACAGCTCATGATATTTTCCTTTCTGCCACAATGACTGGCGATGTCTAGATACAGAAGAGCATTTTCAAGATGGGCAAAACAGAGTTTGGAAACAGACTGCTAAGTGTTCCTTAAAATAATATGGTCCCATCTGGTCCTGTTCACTCAAAAACTTTGTCACTCTACATTTGACTCCAGACTTTCTTTCCCTTCTCAAATTCAGGAACAAAAATCTTTTCTTCCCCACACTTTAAAACAGTGTACTTGTAAAATGACATAGCATTTTTTAAAGCAATTTAGTCATGTGAACTAAGATAATTTAAGGTATTCATACCTCTAGATCTATTAACTCTATATCTGGAAATCTAAAGAAAATTAACTAATCTACTTCAAGGCAAAAACTGATTTATGGTGTTAGACGTCAGGTTCATCATTACCTTCAGGAAAAGGGAGAAAACAGTGATGAGAGGAACGAGATGGTGGTGATGGGGCATTTAAAGTTGATAAAGTTGGTAAAGAGGATTTGCTGAAGTTCTATTTCTAATCTGAGTGGTAATTCACTGAGTGGCAATTTATTGGCCAATGCTGTAGTTCAGTGTTGTGTTTACTTGTGAAAAATTCAAAATACCAAATACAATCTGTGCATCTCTGTATTTTATCTTCCAATAAAAATCTTTAATAAAAAGACATCATAATATATCTATAGTAGTCCCAATTAGAAAATAACCTAAACATTTAAATACAGGAAAATAATTAGACAAATCACAGTACAGCCACAAAATAAAAGCTTATGAAATATTTATAGTAACTTGGAAAAATGCTTATAATGGTCACCATATTAAAAACCTAAATACTAAATGGCATGAAGATCACTTCAAATTGATCACTTTCCTATATTCCTTTCCACAGCCCCACTCCTCATGAAAAAAAAAAAAAAGGGCCAAATGCCAATCTAGAAATATGACACCTAATGTTTTAATTGGCATTATTCAAAAATATACACAGACATGACTTCGGAAATGAAAAGCCTTACATTATTTTTCAGATGTGTGTATGGTACAGATAACTGCCAAACTAGCTAGAATATAGACATACTTGTGATAGTTGGGCAATAAGTTGCCCAAAGCACATGTTGTTCTGAGCAGCTTGACTCTGATCAAGTTGATCTTGATCTCGGTGAAAGAAACTGGTCTTTAAAAAGAGAGCTTCCTTAATGTGTAAAGTGAAGAATTCCTAAAGTCCCTTTCTACTCTACAATTCTAGGACTTCATCCTAACTACATCTTTCAGAAAGATTGAGCCTAAGGGTCAGTTCTTCCAGGAAGACTTCCTAGAACATTAAACACATTCCAATTCTCAGGTTGGGTCAAGCACATCTTCTCTAAGCTCCCATAGGACTGTGGATATGCTCACCATCAGAGTGCTCACCATACCTTGCCATAATTATCCACCTACCTCTCCCATTAGTTGATGAACTCTGTGAGGGCAATGGATTTGTTTTACATACCCAGGATATCCCCAGAGATTAGCACAGTATGTTGTGAGCAGCAGGAACAAACCAAATATTGACTGAAAAAATTCTATCTAGCATTCAGCTCAGAGACCAGCACAAAGTAAACAAGCTCTCAAAGATCTGTTGAATTGAGGAAACCACAACTATTCATATCTTAGGAATAGCTTGGATATTTTCCCAGACTTCATTTCAAAAGTATTAAATATTCAGTCTTTGGAACCAAGATCCTCTCTGAGGTTAGCTTAAGCAGACATATGCTTCTCAAAAAAAGGTGTTAATTATTCATTAAGTGTACAAGTAGAAACCTAAATCTAGAACTTAGGATTTATCCAACCATGGGGGAAGAAGCATAGGAAGGAGGATTATAAAATGAGGAAAAATAGCCCCTATTCTTTTTTCTGGGCTTTGTGTGAGGAGATAAGAATTCCTTTTTATTATTTTGGTTTTTGAAAATGAACTTATTTTATCTAGATGGGTAACTATCCTCCTCCGTACTACAGAATCGCCAGCAATTGACACAATTACGCTGTGTAAAAAACCACCCCAAAACTTAAATGGTTAAAACAACATACACTTTTCCTCAAAGCTCACAGGTCTGCAGGTTGTCTGAGATTCAGCTGATCTAGGCCAGGTTCATAGGCTGGGTTCACCTGAGCAACTGCTTCAGGTGGAAGAAGACTTTAAATATCTATACTATGTCTGTTATCTTCCTTAGAACTGGGTTTCCTAGGGCATGTTCTACTCATGCAAGTGGCAAGAGCACAAAAGACAAGCCAAATCATGTTATTAGGGATTGGATCATGCCCCCCACAAAGCCATGTTTAAGTCTTAACTCACGGTTCTGTAGATATGAACTCATATGTAAAAGGAATCTTCAAAGATCCTATTAAGATGAGACAAAACTAAATCAAGGTGGGCCTTCATACAGTATGACTGGTGTCCTTATAAGCAGAGGAAATTCTGATAGAGTAGTGAGTAGTAGGAGAAAAAAATAGCCATGTAATAGGCAGAAATTGAGTTATGGATTGTCTACAAGCTACATTCAGAACTACAGACTTCAGAAAAAGCATGGCTGTGCCAGGACCTTGACTTTGGACTTGTAGCCTCCAAAACTGTGAGACTTTAAATTCCTGTTGCTTCAGCCAACCAGCTGGTGGTATTTATTACAGTAGTTCTGTCCAACTAAGATACCACATAAACACTTTTAAAACCTTTGTGCACATCATGTTTTCTCACATTCCCTTGACCAAAGCATGTCCTAGGGCCAAGTTCAAAGGCCATGGAGAGGGGACATATACTCCACTCAAAGGGGAGGGAAAGGTCAGTGAATGCTTGCTGATTAATATTCGATTCTAAAACAGCTATCAATGCTCTAAATCAGGGGGTCAGCAAATTGTGGCCTGCAGGTCAAATATGGTCTGCTGCCTGTTTTTGTAAATAAGTTTTATTACAATATAGTCACACCTATTCAATTATCTATGTCTGTTTTTACACTATGATGATAGAGTTGAGTAGTTGTAACAGAGACCATAGGGTCTGCAAGTCTTAAAATATTTACTTTACTCTCTGCATTTTTTAGAAACAGCAATTACTGCTTTCCTCAGCTTCTCAAAGGGACATAGATAAGAGTCACAGTTACTGTGTTAATGTTAGTAAAAAAGATTAAGTTGATTGATGAATACCAGTTTTTTCAATGCATGCTCTAAACAGATTGTGTGGTTAGCAAAAACTTGTAATCTATTCTTATTTTTCCACAGTTTGCACAGATGACACGCCATGCCTTGGGTACAGGTGGTCTTGCCTTATGTTGGTCTATCTAAGAGCAATTTCCACAGTAATTATACAGCATGAACATGCTACTCTCTGCTTTGTTCCCCTCCTTTAATGCCATGCTACTATAGGTGGGGGAAAACTATCCTATCTATCCAGGAGCTTCCTAAATGATGCTTTCCCTTCTACATGAAAACAAAACCAAAGCAAAAGCAAGAATGAAAAACAGATCCTTTCTGCTTCTAGGGAACTGCTTGCATCTTTGGGATCCTCCTACTGCATTTGTCCCCACGATGGGTGCAAGCTGAAGCAAAATTTCAGTTCCACCTGCTTAAGTACAGAACTAATATCACCCAGATAGTAAACAGAAGCTGCTATGGAGCAACAGCTGCCACTGATAGTGTTTTACAGAAATCCTACAATTTCTCATTCCTTCCTAGGCAGCCACACCAAGCCTTCTCAGTCCAACCACTTAGCCTACTTTCTCTGAGTTACTGCTGCAGAAGCCAAGACACAATGTTTTCTTCCCCAAAAAAAGAATATCACAATAACAGACACTAAAATATCTAATTCAGAAAGCCCTTATCATTTTATCCAGAGGTCCAAATTAAAGGCCCAGAGAGAAAATTTGGCTCAGAAACATGTTTGCTTGGTCTTATATATTATTTCTAAAGATTGTGAATGAATTACTAACATTTTAAATAATGAATTTTCATATGAACTTCCAGATTCCTAGCTTCTCTTGAAAAGTAAGAAGATGACCAGACCTGTATCCCTCACCATTACAATAAAGCCAAGAAACCACTGACCTCCTTAGTTAGGGCATGCACTCTCTGCTTTGCCATCAGTCTCAACATATACTGGAGACATTTGAGCTTATCACCCTGATCTATTTCCATTCCCATATTTTACAGGAAAAGAAGATAAGGCATAGGTATATTAAAAAGATACCACTTTCTAAAGCAGGGGTTCCTAACAAGGGGTCGGTGAGCTTGAATTGAAATTCAAAAAAAACCACCATTATTCTAGTGGGGACGTGTTGGTACAGGTGTGATATATTTATTAAATAATGTACAGGATAGTGTAGACTTAGTAAGGGGTCCGAGGTTTTCACCTGACTGGCAAAGGAACTGTCCATGGAACAAAAAAGGTTAAGAACCCCTGATCTAAAGGATATTTCAAGATATGTTTTAGGATTAAAATTCATTTTTCCCCTGCATCACCATGCCTCACCCCAAATTCCCAGTAGGAAAGAGGAGGGAGATCAACAGGTGTTCAAATGGCCCCTGGGATGCACTTGTGGGTTTTGAGAGTCCTTGAAGACAAGTTCTGCTTCAGCAGCTCTGGCTCAATGATGGGCCCACTTTATCCTGACACTGAGTTTTTGTGGGGACATAAAACAGCCTATTACCAGCTCTTCTCCTACAAATTCCACTTTGTGATAGCAAAGGTCCTGTTTAAGCCCTCAGTTCAAGAGATAAAGCACTTAGAAGTGGGGATTGGGATTGTGAGGGAATAACCTGACATTTATAAACACACTATGCCAGTACGGGAAAGAGGCAAGATAAACCAAAACCACCGAGGCTTCGAAAGTAAACATGCATGCATAGAGAAGAGGGCAAAGTGGGGAGGAAGCTAATTCAGACTAATAAAAAAAAGACAGCAACACAGACACCTTCATATTCTAAAGGCACCAGTATGAGCTGGCGAAAGTTATGCCATATCTAAGAAAACTTGGATATTCTACAGGGTTAATACATGTTCAATTCAACCTCTTGGATAAGTGGTTGAATAAAATTTAATAATATAAAATAGTTCTGCCTTTTGCTTAAATGAAAATGTTTGCTTAAATGGGGCTGCCTGTATTTTTTAAACATCTCAAAGTTGGTTTATAGATAACATGTTCTAAAAATAAAAATAATAATAATGCACTCTTTATGTGACTGATACTATCAAGTTTGTCAATTTTAGTATGGAAAGTAAAGATCTGGTGGAATTCTACCAGAGTGACTTTATAAAAGGTTATTAAAAGGTAATCATTGGGAAAAAAAGAACTGGCAGTGGGCAAGCTTAGAGAGCTGAAGCATTTACATAACTTCCTGAGCTGGAGAATTATCATTACGAAACACTACACGAAGTTTAATAAAACCAAGATCCAATACACCTTTCTTTAGCAAACTGAACACTGCCATTATGTTGACATTTATTTAGGCCATAGATAACTTTATGCCATATATGCTCCACGTTAACTACGATGTTTGACAAATCATTTCTAAAATCTGGCCTATCAGAATGAATTTTAAAACACCAACACATCAAAATCAACTTAGTAGTTGGAACAATGGGAAAATACTGTTTGGAGAAATCTTTAAAAAAAAAATCATTTCAAAGTAACAAATTTTTAAAAAATTTATAAAGGATTTATATAAAATCACCCAGCCAATTGTTTGATATTATTTCAAATAAAAGCAAAACAAAACAAAACAAAACAAAGGTCAAGCAGTTAAATTCCTCCGGTAGATATTTATTAATGTGTCAAGACAAAATAAGCAAAATGTTAAGAAAAAAAAACCAGAAGATTCATGTGTGTGCATGAAATTCTACCAGGCTTTTAACAGATTTGCCCATACCATCAGGGGTACAATGGGGGAAAGAAGAGAATTTTAAAACAAGTAACACTACTCTCTGAAAGTGAGACACATAATCCAACACACGAATTAGAGCAGAAGTGTAGAGTGTCCTTAAAGAAGCAAAATGGCTCACAGGCCAAGGTACAAGAACAAGCATAAAGGGCAAAAGCTCAGATCTAAAGAGAGAAAGAGGAAATGTTCCCGTCAGAAGAGGGAAGGGTCAGTCCGGGAAACACAGGAAAAGGTGTGTCACAAGCAAATGGTGCTGTGCCCACCCTGGCACTTTTCATTCGGGTGGGGTGTGGCACTTTTCCTTTCAGATTTAAATATCTCCAGTCCACTGGAGGTATCATCAGCACTTTCTGATTAACATGATCACACTGGGGGGTATCATCAGCGCTTTCTGACTCTGAACAACTTAAGTTAATAATTCCCTTTGCCTGCCTCCTCTAACCCTTTCTAATTCCAGGCTTCTGATTAAACTTCAAAATTTTGTGTGGCTAAACCATAGGCTGGTCAGGTTAAATAGGTAAATATTCAGTCTAAAGGACAGTTAAGGTGCTCATTGTAAATTCTGAGATTGGAATCTACACATGCAAGGCAGAGTTACTCCCAGAGAGGCTTTGTGAACAGAAATCAATAAAATCAGTTTCTCCATCTACAAGGAGGGTGGGCTTCAGACCCAAATAATGGTGCCAATAAGAAGCTTTTTTGGGAGGTAGACATCTAGACTTCTGATGGCCCTTAAAGAAGACATCTGGTACAAAGTTGTTCTTTGGGATTTTCCAGAGATACGAGTCAGATACCATCTAAGTGATGGTTAGCCACAATTTTAGCATACTCTGTATAGAGTTGTTTAGGATAAAATGCTTTTATTCTACACTGAAAAATATGCTCACTTTTTGCTGCTCTGTATCTTTCCCACCCATACACATTCAGGGCTATCTATTAACGCTCTAGCCAAATCATTTCTTGTGTCCTTGTATCATTCAATGATTACTGATAATATCTCAGCAGCAGAAAGTCACTGCAGAATTTAACCTTTCAATAATCTGCTTTGGGAAACGGACTTGGCCCAATGGTTAGGGCGTCCATCTACCACATGGGAGGTCCACAGTTCAAACCCCGGGCCTCCTTGACCCATGTGGAGCTGGCCCATGTGCAGTGCTGATGCGTGCAGGGAGTGCCCTGCCATGCAGGGGTGTCCCCCGCGTAGGGGAGCCCCACGCGCAAGGAGTGCATACCCCGTGAGGAGAGCCGCCCAGCATGAAAGAGAGTGCAGCCTGCCCAGGAATGGCACCGCCCACACTTCCCGTGCCGCTGACAACAACAGAAGCGGACAAAGAAACACCACGCAGCAAAAAGACACAGAGAACAGACAACCGGGGGAGGAGGGGAATTAAATAAATAAATAAATCTTTTAAAATAAATAAATAAATAATCTGCTTTAAGACTCAGATTTCTTTATAAATTAAAGTCAATGACCTGGAAAAATGAAAGCAGAAAAACATATGATGGTAATTTTAAGTCACTCCTCTAACAGAAGCTAATTTCTCTCCCAAGTCCAAGCCTATTCCCACAAAAACTGATTGTAAATGATATTTCTTATAGTAATATAAAAAATATTAGTAAATGTTTATTTGACATACAATTTATATAGAGAGCAAAAACTATTAAAATTTAAACATGCCTGGGTAAGTATATATCAGTAATTTCACAATTCATGAGGCACACCTAAAACAAATACCAAGAAGCTGAGCCCAGATGTCAATTATAAGAGGTAAGAAAGCTCTTGATTGTTTTCAAAATGCAAAGCCTGCCCAAGAATATACCACATCTACTTTCTTTACTCTGCAAATGAGCACCAAAAATGCTGTCAGGTCTCCTCTGGACACTAGGGATTCAGCAGTCCCTACTCTCAAGGAGCTTACTTTCTAGGAGGAGGAGAGAAAAGTTAAAAGAGAGGTAGGAATATTGCAGTTATAATGAGTGGTCAGAATGACTTCATTGAGAAGGTAGCATTTGAGCAAAGACTAGTAGGAGGCAAGAGAGAAATGATGCATAGCTCTTAGGAGGAAAAGCATAGCAGGTAGAGGGCAGAGTAATGGCATGAATCCTGAGGAGAGATGGAGTGGTCACGCAGGAAGTTTAGTCCAGAGGTCACTGTGGCCGGAGCTGAGTGCAAGAGATGAATGAACATGGGAGAAGCAGCAGACGTTAATGACAGAGAAGTTCATGACGGGCCAGGGCCTGTGGAACCATACAGGCCATTGTAAGGACTTTTACTTTGAGATGGGAAGATACTGGAAGGTTTTCAGTAGAAAAGGAACATGATCTGGCAAAAGCATTAAGTGACTCTGGCTGCTCTGCTGACAAAAGCATAGAAGCAGGGAAATGGGTTAGGATTCTATGACAATCATTCAAGAGAGAGACGAAATACTTAGCAGACCAGAGTGGTGCAAGTGGTGAGAGGCAGTTGGTTCTAAATACAGAGTAAAGAGCATCTGGTGACAGATTAGGCATGAGGTATCACAGAAAGTGAGGACTGAGGGAAAATACCAAGATTTATGGCCTGAGAAATTAGAAGGATGGAGTTGATAAATTCTGAAATGAGGAAGGAAGAGGTGGGCAGCCTTGAAGGAGAAGGTGAATTCTGTTTGGATATATAACCTTGGAGATGCTTAGTAATAAATAAGTGGAGATAAAGTAAACAATTGGATATGAGTCAGGAGTTCACAGGTGAAGCCTAAATAAAAACTTGGAAGTCATCAACATATAGATGGAATTCACAGCCATGAGATCTACATATAATCTTTTTTCTCTATAAAAGTTGTACAGAACAGAAAATAACTTATGGTATGGGCCTTATATAAATGCATAGATTACTGGACATTGTATGTCCTCCCATGGCCCACTGGGTGAACTGGGGGAGAGTGTAAACTATAATGTGGACCATTGACCATGTGGTGCAGCAGTGCTCAAAGATGTATTCACCAAGTGCAATGAATGTCCCATGATGATGGAGGAGGTTGTAGTTATGGGAGGAGTGGGGTGAGGGGGGTGGGAGGTATATGGGGACCTCATATTTTTTTTAATGTAACATTAAAAATAAATTAAATAAATAAATAAATGCATAGAGTTCCATTTTATTTAACAATATGCACTGAACACCTACAATGTGTAAAGCCCCAAGCAGATATTTCCAAGGATTCAAAAGGTAGTGCAAGGTATTAGCAACCAACATGACAGAGATGCTCCAGGGTTCCATCCAAACATGAAAGTTTTAAAGAACAACTAGCAGGACTGTTAGTCTCAAAGCCCTGAAATGTTAAAGGCCTCTGGACAACCAAGAGAATGGCAGAAAATAGTGGGAAACTACAAATATGATAAGGATTTTGTATCTAAATATATAAAGAACTCCTACAACTCAACAACAAAAAGACAAACCAACCATTAACAATGGGCAAAGGACTTGGGGTCAGATTTCTCCAAAAAAGATATAAAATGCCCAATAAGTACATTAAAAGATGTTCTGAATCATTAGCCATGACAGAAATGCAAATCAAAACACAATGAGAGGGAAGCGGACTTGGCCCAATGGATAGGGCGTCCATCTACCACATGGGAGGTCTGTGGTTCAAACCCCGGGCCTCCTTGACCCGTGTGGAGCTGGCCCATGTGCAGTGCTGAGGCGCACAAGGAGTGCCCTGCTACACAGGGGTGTCCCCCGCGTAGGGGAGCCCCAATCACAAGGAGTGTGCCCCGTAAGGAGAGTCGCTCAGCGTGAAAGAAAGTGCAGCCTGCCCTGGAATGGCACCGCACACACAAAGAGCTGACACAACAAGATGATGCACCAAAAAGAAACACAGATTTCTGTGCTGCTGACAACAATAGAAGTGGACAAAAAGAACAACACGTAGCAAATGAACACAGAGAACAGACAACTGGGGCGGGAGGGGAGAGAAATAAATAAAATAAATCTTTAAAAAAAAAAACCACACAATGAGATATCACTTCATACCACTAGAATGGCTACTATTTAAAAAATGGAAAAGAAGTAATGGAGAGGATGTAGAGAAATAGGAACCCTCATATATAGTTGGTGGGAATGTAAAAGGGTGCAGTTGCTGTGGAAAACAGTTTGGCAGTTCCTCAGAAAGTTAAATACAGAATTACGATATGACCTGGCTATCCCACTTCCAGGCATATACCCAAAATAAATGAAAGTGGGGCCTCAAACAGATATTTCTATACCAATGTCACTAACAGCATTTTTCACGATAGTCAAATGGGAGGAAGCAACTCTCAAATGTCCATCAACAAATGAATAGATAAATAAAATGTAGGATATACATACAATGGAAATATTATTCAGCTGTTCAAAGGAAGGGGGCTGGGGAAGCAGATGGCTCATGCAGTTGGGTGTCTGCCTACCCCATGGCAGGTCCTAGGTTCAGCTTCCAAAGCCTCCTAAAGAAGATAAGCAAGACATCAAGCTGATGCGACAGACTGGTGTGACAAACTGATGCAACGAGATGATGCAACAAAGAAACGCAATGAGAGACACAACAAGCAGAGAGTGGAGATGGCTCAAGCAACTGGGCCCCTCACTCCCACATGGTCCCAGGTTCGGTTCCCAGTGCCTCCTATAAAAAAAGAAAAAAAGAAGATGAGCAGACACAGAGAGCACACAACAATAGACACAAAGAGCATACAACAACAGACACAAAAAGCAGACAGTAAGCACAAATGGGGGGAGGGGGAGGGGAGAAATAAATAAAATTAATCTTCTTAAAAAAAGGAATGGGGGAGCAGATATAGTTCAAATGATTGAGTGTCTGCTTCCCATGTGTGAGGTCCTGGGTTCAATCCCTGGACCTCACAATCCCTGGGTTCAATCCCCTAAAAAAATAAGCAAAACAAACAAATACAGAACCGTCAATGTGGCTCAGTAGTTGAATGCTGGCATTCCCACATACGAGGTCCTGGGTTCAAATCCCCACTCCCCAGTACCTAGAAATAATAAATAAAATTAAAATAAAATAAAATAAATAAAATGAAATAAAATAAAATAAAATAAATAAATGCAACACATGATTCTTAACAGGAGAAATATCCAAAAGGAAATGATGGGGACAAATGAAAAAATTCCATGCTTTACATCAAAGTTAAATTTCTTACACTTGCTAACTGCACTTAAAAAGAACATCTTTGTTCTTGGGAAATATATACAGAAGTATTAAGTGGTAAAGGATCATGATTTATGCAACCTACTCTCAAATGCTTAGAACACAGAGAGAGAGAATGATATAACAAATGTGGCAAAATGTTAAAAGTTTGTAAATCTACATATCTGCATAGGAAGTATAGTGGAATTCTCTATATTGTATTTGCATTATTTTTGCAACTTTCAGGTGAGTTTCAAATTGTTTTCGAATAAAAAGTAAAAAATAATAATAATAAAGGTAATGCAAGAGTCCCCATGTTCTCAGCACAAGTTAAATACAGTAGAGAAGGCAGATATATAAATAATGTAAGGGAATGACTGAAGGGAGGGAGAAAAATCAAGTGTATATTCTTGACAATAACTGTTATGGGTTTCAGCCAGAAGAATAACAAGTTGAAGAGAGGAAGGCCACTTGATAATGTACATTAATTCTTCCACAGATCATGGGTTAACAACATGGAGCCATGCCATGGAGTAGTCAAAGTCATATTGGATAGTCCACAAAACCTGTCAGCTCACCAGCCCTGCAGGGATCAACAATTTGAGGACCTGGTAGTCAATCATTTTACTATCATCAGCTGAGGCAGGTGAGCTATATCTCATCATTGATTCAATTAAAGTCTCTCTTAAAATGGGCTTTGAGAAAAAAATATTCTTTTATTTTTTCAATCCTCTTTTTCAGAAACTACTGTCAGGTGTCTCAGAATAACCAAGATAAAAGGATTCTCCATAACTACTTTCCTTCAGCATCAACTGCCTCTCTCCTACATATGGGCTCATATTGATTGTGCAAGCTTTTTTTGTTGTTGTTTTCCTTTCTCAGCTTCAGCTCCAACTCCTCCATTCAAATCTTTCCCCTGCAGCTCACCTAAAAACTCCTCTGTCTTAATCTTAAAATTCACAGAAGCTATTCATCAATTACCCCCCATTTTTCTTCAGGAGAAAAATTAGGTCACCTCCACACATGAAAAAGATTGCTGATTTTTTGGTTGCTGACTGGTCAATCTTTTCCCAGAACTTTCTCTTGATCCCACAAACTAAAATTGCCCTTTAGCTTCTTTAATTTTAAAGTCACAATAAATAAGTTACACAAAACCTGATGGTTATTATTACAGAGTTACCACTATTTTGCCGAGTTTTACTTCACTGGTACCATTAGCCATCAGCAGACTGGCACACAGAGAGGCCTGGTTGCTCCTTAGTGTACCAAGTCTGATGAAAGGTAAAGCTTCATTTTAGAAATATGTTGTCATCTTTATCAAAGATGGAAATCACAGTTGTATTATGACCTAGACAGATGTAGGTTCCTCAATTAAGGAACTTGAAATATTTTCCAATGGGTATAAGGATATCTCTGCACCACATATTGTCACTTCCTGTAAGCCATTATCAAACAAATGCCATCAACTCTCAGCACAGAACTGACAATCTTATTGATCTGCACTCCTAGGAATTGTAGGAAGGTGGCCAAAAGGGCACACTTCTTCCGTAACTGTCCTTCTTTACCCCAAACTTTAGAATTAAAAATGTGTTCATCACACATTCTTCATATGTCTCCCCAGACCTATCTTTGCAATACAAAGAAAACAATCTAAATTCCAAGGAGCTGTCTGGTGAGCGTACAGCAAAGTCAACATGGCTATTCAAAGACAAACTAGGTTTCTCTTCATTTAACAAGAGAAGACCCCTTCTCTGAAAGCAGAGTGATAAGGATTCTTGCAAATGCTTCCCTAGCAGAAGGAGCCATTTTTTATTCACTGCCCTTTTCGTGGCTCTGTTAACTGGTGGAACTAGCATACTAATAACAATGCTGTGGAAGATGTGGCATCAAAATAAAGTAAGTTAATAAAAGGGATTACCAATCCTATCTATGCCTGGGAATATCTACTAACAGGCAGGAATTACAGATGTTCTCTCATCATTTAATAGACAAGGATAGCACACCAAAAAAAGCCCTTACCATAAAGGAAGGATTGCAGTCCAAAACACGGTGCATGTGACAGAGAGGGGAAGTCAATCTCAAAATCTTAATGCCTAGGTTTAAAAAAATACCAGTACTCTTTTCCTCTTTGTTCCTCAAACTTTTTAGGCAGTTGCTGAGATAATCAGAGTCTCAAGAGGTCAACAACCAGATAAGGCCTCTAGGACGGTCTTTAACAGTCTTTGCGTGTCAGAAAACAAAACCACATAAACAAGGACCACTTGTGCTAATACATCCACAAAGTAGAGTATACTTCACAGGCTAATAACGAGAACAGGCTCAGGGCACGTGTTACAGAGGCAGAGGCTATCACAAAGTCCTAACATCTCCTTAAGCTCACAAGGTTATAAATAAAGGTTTGAAACTAGCACCATTCTAGAAAAACTTTTTATCAAATACTTTAACAAAGAGATAAGCAATCGCAAAGTCAAAATGAAAAATATGATGAAAAGTACAGATATTGATA
Source organism: Dasypus novemcinctus (assembly GCF_030445035.2). Lineage (NCBI taxonomy): Eukaryota > Metazoa > Chordata > Mammalia > Cingulata > Dasypodidae > Dasypus > Dasypus novemcinctus. Next base: position 20,930,774 of record NC_080677.1, read on the forward strand.
TACATATACTAAAAGTATTTAAAAAATGATTAACAATAATTAACCAATTATACATTAGTAAGATTTGTTTACAGCATTTATTAAGAACATTTAATAAATTTGATTCTGCTGTTGGCTCCATCCCACAAATAAACCTAAATGATGACCATGTCAATCCTCCTAAAAGTCTTCTTCACTATTTTCCCAAATATCTCTCATCCAAATTGTTCTAATAATTCAGTCTAACTCATTTCTAAAACATTCTCCATAAGATATCATCCTGATTTTTCTAAAATGAAAGCTATAGCAGGTGAAGTTGGAGTGGAAGTGTGTGGAATGATTATGGAAGGTCGTGAAAAGCCAGCACGGGAGTGTGAGTTTGCCTTTCATACCAAGAGCAAGAGTGTGACAGTATACAGCCTAGACTGAAGAGGCCATGGTCCCAAAGATCAGGAAAATGTACAAAGGCTCAGCAGGAATCTATTATCTGCTACCAAAAAGTAAGCAGAAAACCTAGTCATTCACATCAAAACCTAAACTCAACTGTCACTGGATGTCAACAAAGTAAGGTATGGCTTTGGTTCATTTCTTCAGGAGTCAGTCATTTAATACCAGAATCTATATTTTTTTAAAATCCTATAAATACCTATTTTAACTCCTAGACAAATAAAAATCATGAAAGAAGTAGAACTTAAAAGTACAGAACTTTCAAGTTGAATCCACATTGAGCAGCAGAGTATTAAAAATGTGAGCGTGACTGTCAGCTTTAATTGTTTTATTCCTTGGGCTTTAAGAGAAAGCCTAGAAATCCTGACCCCACCCATCCTCATTTCAAGAGCCTTCAATGAAGGGTGTCTGTAACAGTTTGAAGTTCTTTTATGAATCCCAAAAAGAGAAATAGTACATTTTTTAACTAATTTATTCCTGTGGGTGTGAGGCTCTTCTGACTGAACTAAATCAGTAGGCATGACTCAGGTTGAGTCTCCACCCTCTGACAAAAATGGACACACACATGAAGAGGGAGCTGTCATAATTTGTTGATCCTGCCATGTGAGAGAGAAAAAAGAAGCTCTGAGACACTCAAATAGCTGAGGCCCCAAGGAGAAGAAACCAGAAACTGATAGAAGAGGCCCAGAAAGTGACAAGCCCTATGCCTGGCTGCCCACTGCTGAGCTCCAGGAGACAGGAGCATCTGGAGGGGAAGGTAGGGTGGCAATCTTCACCGTGTGGCAGGATGCTAGAATCGACAGTAGCTGACTTTGGGAAGTGGACCTGGCCCAGTGGTTAGGGCATCCATCTACCACATAGGAGGTCTGCAGTTCAAACCCCAGGCCTTCTTGACCCATGTGGAGCTGGCTCACGCACAGTGCTGACACATGCAAGGAGTGCCATGCCACGCAGGGATGTCCCCGTGCAGGGGAGCCCCATGCACAAGGAGTGTGCCCCGTAAGGAGAGCCGCCCAGCGTGAAAGAAAGTGCAGCCTGCCCAGGAATGGCGCTGCACACACGGAGAGCTGACACAACAAGATGATGCAACAAAAAGAAACACAGATTGCTGTGCCACTGACAACAGAAGCGGACAAAGAACACACAGCAAATAGACACAGAGAACAGACAACTAGGGTGGGGGGAGGGAAGGGGAGAGAAATAAATAAATAAATCTTTAAAAAAAAAAACAGTAGCTGACTTTAACAAGAAAGGATCTCTGCTGATGCTTTGATTTTAACATTTAATAGCCTCAGAACTGCAAGCTTTTACCCCAAATAAATTCCCTTTATAAAAGCCAACCCATTTCTGGTACTTTGCATTGGTATCCCTTTGGGACAGTGTCATTTGTCCTCCACATAGAACCTACCTCATTTCCCCCATAAAATGAAATACACTTGCCTGTAATGTCACAATGCTAAGTAATCTATACAAATAGGCTACAAACTTATGGTCTCAGCCAAAGGTTGTCCATATATGTACGGTGGTGTGTGTTTGTCTGTTGGCTTACACAGTGTTGTTTTAAAAGTTAAATTAATTGCCAATATTAAACACTGGAACATTTTCACATAAAGAAAATCTAGAGACATCCGGGAAGATAGTGTTGAAGTAGGTAGGCAGGGTTCAACTCTCTCACAAAAACAACAGAAGGGCAAAAAGCTGTTCAAGGAAGCTGCTTTGGCGACCTGCACATCAGGAGAGTATTGTGCATCATCCAGGAGGGAGAGGGACAGAGAGAAGAAGATGCCAAAATGAAAACTGAGTTACTTGCCCCTGCAATTAGAAATGGCACATATCCTCCACTCTCAAGGTGAATAGCCTCAATAAAACACCTGGCTCACTGCAGCCAACTGAGACAAGTAAGAGAGGTGCTACTCTCTGGGAGGAGGAAGGGTCTGGCGGAGGCTGATAGTGGTTTATCTTTAGTGAGTGTGGCCAGATGACCCCGCTTTAAATCTCAGCTGTAGCGGCCCAGCAATGGAGGCTGAAAGAGACACCTTTGTTGGGAAACTATGGGGCAAACAGGTGTGGGACCAGGACCCAGCAAACTCAGGAGAAGACAGGCATAGGGGGAAGGGAGACAGGGCAGACAGAACAGAGGAAAAAGAAGAAGAGGACAGCCAGTGCTGAAGTGGCTCCAGGGAGTGGGGACGGGGGAGCTGCTCAGGCAGGCTGTCATACCCACCCAGCCTGGGGGAGAGAGGAACTGGGTCAGTGAGGGGGTGGGCTCATAGGCATCCAACAGCCTGGGACAGAGAAAAGCCAGGAAAGACAGTCAGCAAACTGTGAGAAGTCCAACTGGCCTGAGGGAAAGAGAAGTGGGGAGAGGTAAACGAATACTTTAGAAGCCTACCTAACTGGAGGAGTGGGTGCAGCTCAGTGGTTGAACACCTGCCTCACATACATGAGATCCCTGATTCAATCTCCAGTACCTCTTAGGGAAAAAAAAAAGCCTAACCAACCTGAGGGATAAAGACTTGGGAAGAGGCAGTCCAGGCGCTGTAAGAAGACCAAACAGCCCTGAAGAGAAGGGACCCAGAGAGCAGTCAGGCACCCAGATGGCACCTTGTGACAAGGAACTTAGAGTCTGAGTTTTTTCTTTTAGGTTGTTTGATTTATTATATATTTATTTACTTATTTGCTACTGTATGGTTGGTTTTTTATTCTCTAAAACCAGAAACCTTACCCATGGAGGGCAGGCCAAAGGATTATTGATTGTGAGCACTGGCAGCCTGAGACAGTAGCAAGTGGCCTAAGAGGGAAGCCTGTTTTGCCTGGGTTTCTTGGTTTTTGTTTTTCATTTCTCTGGGTTTTTTTTTCTTTTTCTTCTTTTTTTTCTTCATTTTTTTATTGTCTTCATTTTTTACTCTTCCATTGCTTTTCTTTCATTCCACGTTCTCTTGTTTTGACTTTATTTTCTTTCTTCTCATCTTCCTGGTCTTTTTGTTTATTCAGATTTTTTTGTTGTTTAAATTTTTTATTCCACTTTTTTTAAAAATAATTTTTCATTCTTAATACTTATTGTTTGTCCTGGTTCTTTTATGGTTCCTTTTTCTATCTTTTTATTATTATTTTTTTTTCTTCTTTCTTTTCGTTTCCATGGTCTTAATATTTTTTGAGAAGAACATGGACAACTCCAAGAATATAGAAAAAGCAGAACCAAGTACCAAAGAGGACCCTTAACACAAAACAGAAACAAAATGCTAAAGTAGAAAGAGAAGATAATGAATCAAATAAGCGCAAAACATGAACAGAAACCTAGACACCAGCAACAAATTACAAGAAACAAGAATAGCCCAGTCTAATGAAAAAACTGAAAAACAGGAAGAGACATAGAATGTGGAACAATTAATCAAGAGTGATGCAGTAGTTTGATATTATCGATGAATTCCAAAAATAAAAACTGGATTATGTTTGTAAACTGGTCTTTTCCTCTGGGCATATTTGATCATATTGTGCCAGTAGGGCATTGAGTCCTCACCCTTGGTAGGTGGGGACTCACAGATAAAAGACATGGCAAAGGACAGAGTTAGAGGATTTTTAATGTTGGAGTTTTGATGCTGAAGTCTTAAGCTGGAGCCCCAGAAAGTAAGCACACAGAGGAAAGAGAAGCAAGATCTGGGAAGAGAGGAACACAGGTAGCCTGAGCCCTGGCAGACACCTTGCTTTAATACATGAAAATGGACTTTGGTGAGGGAAGTAACCTACGATTTATGGCCTGCTATCTCTAAGCTCCTACCCCAAATAAATATCCTTCATAAAAGCCAACAGGCTTCTGGTATTTTGCATCAGCACCCCTTTGGCTGACTAATACAGATGTCGAAACAAGTATCATGAATTAACTTAAGTGAAGCAACAGATACACAGTATATTAAGATGACACTAGGCGGCGGACTTGGTCCAGTGGTTAGGGCATCTGTCTACCACATGGGAGGTCCACGGTTGAAACCCCGGGCCTCCTTGACCCGTGTGGAGCTGGCCCATGTGCAGTTCTGATGCACGCAAGGAGTTCCGTACCACGCAGGGGTGTCCCCCGCATAGGGGAGCCCCATACGCAAGAAGTGCGCCCCATAAGGAGAACCGCCCAGCGCAAAAGAAAGTGCAGCCTGCCCAAGAATGGCACCGCACACATGGAGAGTTGGCACAACAAGATGACACAACAGAAAAAAGAAACAGATTCCCATGCCGCTGACAACAACAGAAGCGGATAAAGAAGACACAGCAAAAAGACACAGAGAACAGACAACCGGGGTGGGTGGGGGAGGGGAGAGAAATAAATAAATAAATAATCTTAAAAAAAAAAAAGAGGACACTAGGGAAACAAACAGAAGAAATCATAAATATACTTAAAAAGATAACAGACTTGATAGTGAAGTCAATGAAAGAAATTAAAAATATGCTGGAAGCACACAACAGTAGATAAGAACAGGCAGAGGAAAGAATTAGTGACATCAAATATGTAGAACATCTGAAATCACACAGATAGTAGAACAGAAAGATAAAAAATTCAGTAGGGACTCAGGAAATTGAATAACACAAAGTCAAAAACATACATGTTATAGGCATCACAGAGGAAGAAGAGAAGGGAAAGGGGGCAGAAGAAGTGTTGGAGGAAATAATAGCTGAAAATTTCCCAACTCTTACAAGGGACATGGATGTACATGTCCAGGAAGTGTAGTGCACTCCAAACAATATAAATCCTAACAGGCCTATCCCAAGACACATATCTATCGAACTGTCTAATGCTCAAGACAAAGAGAATTATTAAAGCATCAAGAGAAAAGAGATCCATCACATACATGGGAAACCCAATAAGATTAAGCGCTGATGTTTCATCTGAAATCATGGAGTCAAAAAGGCAGTGGTATGACATAGTTAAGGTGCTAAAAGAAAAAAAATGCCAGCCACAAATCCTATACCCAGCAAAACTGGCATTCAAAAATGAGGAAGAATTCAAAATACTCACAGATAAACAGAAATAAAGAGAATTCTTCAACAAGAAGCCGGCCCTTCAAGAAATACTAGAAGGAGTGCTGCAAGTTGAAAGGAAAAACAGGAGACAGAGGGTTGGCGAAGAATATTGAAAGGAAAATTACTAGTAAGAATAACTAAAAGGATAAAGAGAAAAACAAAATGACATGAATAAACCAAAAGAAAAAGTGCCTAATGTAAGTACTGCCTTGACAGTGATAACAATAAAAGTTAATGGATTAAACTCTCCAATCAAAAGACATAGATTCACAGAATGGCTAAGGAAATATGACCCATCTATATGCTGTCCACAAGAAACCTTATATCAAGGGACATAAGGAGATTGCAAGGAAAAGGCTGAAAAGCGATTTTACATGAAAACAATAACCAAAAAAAGACAGGAGTAACAATACTAATATTGGACAAATAGACTTTAAATGTGAGACTATTGTAAGAGACAAAGGATACTATATAGTAATAAAAGGGGTAACATACCAAGAAGAAAGACAGTCATAAATATTTGTGCATGTAACCAGGGTGCCCCAAAACACATGAGGCAAACAATGGAAAAACTAAGGGGACAAAGAGATGCCTCTATAATTATAGTGGGGGTCTTTAACACCATTATCACCATTAGACAGAATATCTTGATAGAGGGTTAATAAAGAAACAGAGACCTTAAATAAATACTTTCAGGATCTAGACCTAATAGACATATACAGAACATTATACCCAAACATGGCAGGATTACACATTTTTCTCACATACACATGAATCATTCTCCAGGATATACCACATGCCAGGTCACAAAACAAATCTCAACAAATTTAGAAAGATTGATATTATACTAAGTAATTTATCAGACCACAACGGAATGAAGTTGGATAATAACAATGGGCAGAGAACCAGAATAGGCACAAAGACATGGAAGTTAAACAACATACTCTTAAACAATCACTGGGTCAAGAAGGCAACTGCAAAAGAAATCAGTAACTACCTTGAAACGAAAGAAAATGAGAACACAACATATGAAAATCTATGGGATGCAGCAAAAGCAATGCTAAGAAGGAAACTTATATCCATAAATGCCTATATTAAAAAAAAAAGAGCTAAATTCAAAGACCTAATGGCACACATGGAGGAACTAGAAAAAGAACAAACTAATCCCAGAGTGAGCAGAAAGAAGGAAATAACAAAGATTAGGGCAGAACTAACTGAAATTGAAAAAAAAAAAACCACTAGAAAAAAATGAAAACCAAAAATTGGTTCTTTGAGATTAATAAAATTTACAAACCTGGGGCTAGACAACAAAGAAAAAAAGAGACGATGCAAATAAATAAAATAAAAAATTAGAAAGGGTATATCACCACTTATTCCATGGTTATAAAGAATATTATAACAGGAAAGGTTGAAAAACTATATGCAAACAAGATGAATAACTCAGATGAAATGGATAAATTTCTAGACCCACACAAGCACTTACATTGGTGAAAGAAGCAACTGATGAACTCAAGAGACCAATCAACTGCAAGTATGAGACTGAATTAGTCATCAAAAACCTCCCAAGGAAAAGTTAGGACCAGAATGCTTCACAACCGAATTTTACCGATCATTCCAGAAAGAACTAACACCAATCCTGCTTAAACTCTTCAAAAATAGAAGTGGAGAGAACATTACCTAACTCATTCTATGATGTAAACATCACCCTAATACTAAAGCCATGTAAAGATGTCACAAGAAATAAACCTATAGACCAATTCTCTAATGAACTTAGATGCTAAAGTCCTCAACAAAATACTGGCTAATCATAATTAACAGCACATCAAACAAATTATACACCATGATCAAGTGGGTTTTATCCCTAGTATGCAAGGATGGTTCAACATAAGAAAATCAATCAACATAATATAGCACATTAATAGATCAAAAGAAAAAAAATCAAATGATCATCTCTATTGGCACAGAAATAGCATTTGACAAAATACAGGATCCTTTCTTGATTAAAAAAAAAAAAAAAACTTAGAAAGATTGGAAAAGATGGAAAATTCCTTAACATGCTAAAGGGTATATATAAAAAACCTGCTACTAACATCACGCTCAATTGTGAAATGCTAAAGGTTTTCCCGTGAAGATCTGGAACAAGACAAGGATGCCCATTGTCACTAATCTTATTTAACACTGTGTGAGAAGTACTAGCCTGTGCACTTAGGCATGAAAAAATAATAATAAAAGGCATCCAAATTAGGGAGGAAGAAGTAAAAATTTCACTATTTGCAGATGACATGATCTTATATTTAGAAAGACTGAAAAATCTACAACAAAATGTTCATAGCTGATAAACAAGTTCAGTAAAGTAGCAGGATATAAGATCAATGTGCAAAAATCAGTTGATTAGTACACTAATAACGAGCAATCTGAAGAGGAAAGCAAGAAAAAAATTACATTTACACTAGCAACTAAAAGAACCAAATATCAAGGCACAAACTTAACTAAAGACATCAAGTACTTTTACACATAAAACTATACAACACTGTTAAAGGAAATCAAAAAGAAGACCTAAATAAATGGAAGAATATTCCATGTTCATGGGCTGGAAGACTAAACATCACTAAGATGTCTGTCCTACCCAAACTGATTTACAGATTTTATACAATCCCAATAAGAATTATAACAGCATTTTTTAGCGAACGGGAAAAGCCAATTATGAACTTTATGTGGAAGGGCAAGGAGTCCCAAACAGCCAAAAATATGTTGAAAAGGAAAAATGAAACTGGAGAAATCATGCTACCAGACTTTAGACATACTACAAAGCTACAGTGATCAAAACTGCATGGTATTGGCACAAGGATAGATATACTGATCAATGGAATCTGAGAGTTCTGATACAGATCCTTGCAAATACGGTCGACTGATATTCAACAAGGCTTGTAAATATGGTCCACTGATACTCAACAAGGCTACTCAACTGGGACAGAATGGGTCTTCAACAAATGGTGCTGGGAGAACTGGATAGCCATAGCCAAAAGAATGAGAGAGGAGTACCATCTCACACCCTATACAAAAATTAACTCAAGATGGATCAAAGACCTAAATATAAGAGCCAAGACCATAAAACTCCTAGAAGATAATGTAGGCATGCATCTATGAGATCTTGTAGCAGGAAATGGTGGTGTAAAGTTTATACCAAAAGCAAGAGCAATGATGGAAAAAACAGGTAAATGGGATCTCCTCAGAATTAAAAACTTTTGCACTTTATTTGTTCAAGAAAGTGAAAAGGCAGCATATTCAATGGGAGAAAATATTTGGGGACCACTTATCCAATAAGGGCCTAATATCCAGCATATATAAAGCAATCCTAATCTCTAAAATAAAAAGAAAACCCATCTAAAAAATAGATGAGAGATTTAAATAAACACTTTCCTAAAGATGAAATACAAATGGCTAAAAAGCACATGAAAAGATGCTCAACATCACTAGCTAACAGAGAAATGCAAATCAAAACTACAATGAGATATCACCTTACACCTATTAGACTGGCATCTGTTAAAAAAGAGAGAGAGAACTAAAAGTGTTGGAGAGGATATGGAGGAAAGAGAACTCTCATCTACTATTGGTGGTAATGTATGATGGTGCAGCCATTGTGCAGGACAGTTTGGCAGTTTGGTGGTTCCTCAGGAAGCTATCTATAGAATAGTTACGTAATTCTATAGCTAACTATAGAAATGCCATATGATCCAGCAATCCCACTGCTGGATATATACCCAGAAGAATTGGAAGCAGGGACATGAACTGATATATGCTTACCAACATTCACAGCAGCATTATTCACTATTGCCAAAAGTTTGAAGCAACACAAGTGTTCATCAGCAGATGAATGAATAAGCAAATGTGGTATATACATACAATGGAATATTACTCAGCTGTCAGAAGGAATGAGGTATTGATGCACACGACACTGTCAATGCATCTTGAAGATCTTATGTTGAGTGAAGAAGCCAGTCACTAAAGGACAAATATTGCAGGACTTCACTGATATGACCTAAGCATATTGAGCAGACTCACAGAGCTAGAGTCTGGAAGACAGGTTACCAGGATATAGAAAGGGAGTAGAGGCTGGTGAGCTGATGCCCGAAATGGGCAAACCAATGATAAGGTGGAAGAGGGTGATGTGGCAGTGGTGAAGATGGTTCAGAGATGTGAGTGGGGTCGATGGTGCTGGAATGTGAGGGTGAGCAGGGTGGGGAGGTTGGGTTGGACCATCCCTGAACTGAGGGAGGGGTGGAGGAAGGAACAGGTGAACCCTGGAGATTTGTAGGTCTGTGGATGAAACTACAATAGTGGGAATGTTCTTGTGGCAAATATGGCAGTGGAGGGTCACTGCTGCAGGGCATCAGTGGTGGGGGGATATGTGGGAAAGGGTGAACATAGGACATACTTCTATGGAATATGAATGTGTTTGTCTTGCCACTGTGTGTCATCTCAGTGGGTAGAGTCCCACACAATAAACAAGAAAACATTAAACTCCCATTCTGGGGAGTCCTATTATGTTTTCAAATAGGGGGACAAGAAACCCTTGAGTTCATAGGCAGTGCCTATTAAAACAGACCAGTATGTCAAGCTCTCAGTAGTAACACATGTAACTATGAACCTTATTCCTAAAAAACTGAAACTTAGTGTTACCATAGGTCATAGGTTAAGAGGGGAGGGGGAAGGAAGAATGGGTAGAACACAGAGCATTTTGGGGGCACTGGAAATGTTATGTATCATTTTGCATTCACAAACACAGATCATTATATAATTCATCAGAGTCTGTTTAAGTAAACAGTGCAAAATGTAAACCATAATGCAAACCATTGATCATAGTTAGTCGCAATGCTTAGATATGTGTTCATTAATTTTAAGAAAGGTACCATACTCATGTAAGTTATTATTGTTAGGTTGAGGAGGGGGTGGTATATGGGAATCCCTTATATTTTCTATGTGACATCTTTGTAGCTTAAAGTTTCTCTGAGGGAAGCAAATTTGGCCCAACAGATAGGCCGTCCGCCTACCACATGGGAGGTCCAAGGTTCAAACCCAGGGCCTCCCGACCCATGTGATAAGTTGGCCCACGCACGGTGCTGATTCACACAAGGAGTGCTGTGCCATGCAGGAGTGTCCCCCGTGTAGGGGAGCCCCACACATAAGGAGTGCACCCCGTAAGGAGAGCCGCCCAGTGCGAAAAAAGTGCAGCCTGCCCAGGAATGGCACTGCACACACGGAGAGCTGATGCAGCAAGATGACACAACAAAACGAGGCACAGATCTGGGTGCTGCTGACAAGAATACAAGCAGACACAGAAGAACACTCAGCAAATGTACACAGAGCAGACAACTTGGGGGGGGGGGGGCAGGGAAGGGGAGAGAGAAATAAAATAAATCTTTTAAAAAAAAGCTTCCTTGAAAATAAAGTGGAAAAAAAAAAAGACACTAGGGAAACATAGCGATATTGTCAACATGCATAAAAGATAACAGATCTTATGATGAATGGCACAATGCAAAAAAAATTATATTTTTTATCTATTTATACTTTGGGCTTTGTTTTTGAATAGGTGTTGGATTGCAGAATGGTTGCAACTGTGGCAGGGGAGGATTACTGGTGCAGGTTGTCAGTGATGTGGGGATGTGTGTGGAGGGGTGCACCTAGGGCATGCCTCTGTGGAATATGAATATGTTTCTATAGTAATGGGGTGTTCTCTTGGTGGGTGGAGACCCACACAATAACCAACAGAATACTGAATGCCATCCTAAGGAGTCCTGCTACATTCTCTTAAGAGTGGCAAGAATCTCTAGAGGACATAGATAGTGCCTAGTGAAAGAGGACAAACCAATACACCAGGCCCTTGATATCAACATCTGTACTTATGAACCTTGTTCTTTTGAAACTGAAACTAAGCCTAGTAATATATATTGCCTGAGAGTTGCTTCCTGAAAGCCTCCTTTTGGTTCAAACATGGCTTTTCTATAAGCCAAATTTGGTATATAAACTGACCACCTTCCCCTCAACATGGGACATGGCTCCCAGGGATGAGGCTCCCTGGCACCAAGGAATTATTACCAAGCACCAACTAGTGATGCATTTGGAAAAAGACCTAGACCAAAAGGGGAAAATATTAAATACAAATGTTTTTATGGCTAAGAGATTTCAAAGTGAGTCAGGATGTCATGCTTATGCACATCACAGAAGGCTCTCACTGATTGCCACAGTAAACACTGCCTCAAGCAGGGGTACTCTTGCGAATTTGAGGCATCTGAACACTAGAGGCAGGGCACACAACCCAAGGAAATCAGCACTCCATTAGTAGACTTTACCTTGCAATACATGATAACCTCTCTCTCCAATGTATCAGAATTATATCCATTTATAATTTTCCTACACATGGTTCTTCTGCCCCTTTTATTTGAACCTATAATTATAGCACTATATCCATTAAATATGTGTCCCAGAAACTCAAATCTTTGGTCTGTTCATATGACAGTTGAGCCCTGAATCTCAGCAGACTTGCTGCCAACTCCTTTCTGCAGTTCACAGGACTCTCCCAGGGCAACCAACAGAAGGGTGATGATGGACAACATCCATCCCAAAAAACAGAGTATCTACAACTGCAAGCAAGACAGTTCCATCCATCTGCCCCAAGGGATCTAAGGCCCCTTCCAATCAGAAGTAGAGTGGGCACCAACATCCCCAAACCATCAAGACTGAGGAATAAATAAGTATAAGGTAAGAATGCAACTATGGACTAAAGTAGACTTATTATTCTACTAACGGAAGAACGTGTAATACTGATATAAAGACAGTGGTCACCAGAGGTTCTGAGAGGAGGGACAGGGAAGAATAGATAAAACAGTTTTGAAACATTGGAACTATTCTGCACGACAATGTAATGATGGATACAGGCCATTATACATTTTGTCAAAACATATAAAATCATGCAGTGCAAAGGGTAATCCATAATGTAAACTACAGACCATGCTTACTAGCAATGCTTCAATATGTGTTCATCAATTATAATAAATGTATCACATGAATGAAAGATATTGTTAATAGGGGAAAGAGTGGGAGGGGGTAGGGGTATGGTATATGGGAATGCCCTATATTTTCAATGTAACATTTACATTTATGTAATCTAAAATTTCATTAAAAATAAAGAAAAAATTTTTTTTTAAATTCTAGATTTCTAGCCTCTCTTGAAATTAGCCAGTTCTGGCAATACTGGATCCACAATGAACTAAGCAGCCTCTCCTTTCTTCCAGTACATGCATTCCCCAATTCACCAGTTGTCACTCAGCCACCTCTATTACTTACATACCTGCTTGGTCCCTGTCAGCATTTGCTTTGTCTCCTGGTTTACAGGGACTTTTAGATGCCTAATAGTTGGTGCTTAGGGTTCACCAAAACCATACCTGATTTAATATCCAGTCCTGCAGATTACTAGCCTATGTAACCTTAGACAAATGGCTTTTGCCTCAGTTTCTTCTACTATAAAATGGGAACAATAATAATATCACCTACCTCACTGGGTTGTTGTGAGGGATTACTTCATATAAAGCAATGGGTCTCAATGGCCAGGGGTTGGGAGAAGATTCTATCCCCTTTCTCCACCCAGCCCTTAAGAAGACACTGCCCAACGTACGGAGTCAATTTTGGTTATCTTAACTGTGTGAGGTGCTAGGCATCCAGTGGGTAAGACTAGGGATGCTTCTAAGCATCCTAGAATGCTCAGGTCAGCCCCCACAACAAAGAATTATCCAGTCCAAGATGTCAATATTGCATTTAGAATAGCACCTGGAACAGAGGGAGCCTTGTGTGTTAGATATCAGTAATGCCAAGACCAAGTCCTGGTTGGTACTCTCACCTTATTTGGAGAAACTAATATTTCAAGAGTTCCTTGTTTTAGCTTTGATGAATTTAACTTAACAGACACACAGGAAAAGGTACTTTGCAAAGTCCCTGTTCTCACATGGTTAATCTAACATGGCTTTACTTCTTCCAGTGGTTCATTTAAAAAAATAATTGTAAGTATTTATTTTCCTGAAACAAAAAACAGAGAAGAATATACTTTGGTGAGCAATACCCAAAATTTAAAAATTATACAGTTCTGAAAATATGGGACATGGGAGCTCTTGTACTGCAAGTTGAAGGAAGTAAGCCATCCTCCAAATCCAGGTTTAATATACTAAGGATGCCCCATTGGCCTCAAGCTATTTTGGGGGGAGAGAGAAAGGGGGGAGGATAATGGTGATGAGAGGAAGTGGAAGAGAAATGTTTTAGTGATACTACCCCAAGTTTGCCCAGGAACACTCTCCAGACTTAACTAGCCCAGAATCAGGAATTTAGTCCCACTCTGATCTTGTACCACCAAGAGAGATATCTTCCTGATATAGATTCACAAGCAAAGCAAGCAAAACATTCAAGAAAGGCCTGAAGTATGCTGTTACCTTCATAAGAAACTGCCAGGAGTTCTGACACAGGACACCAGAACCAAAGACAGCCGGTAACAAGACTCTGCTGCCATGAACCAAGAGTACTGACCAGGAGTCCTGACAGCACTACAAGTAACAAAGATGCCCTGGGCCAGTCATGGTCTCTCTCTGGGCCTCAGTTTTCTTGACTCTAATGTTAAAAAGTGGGATCAGTGTTACAGTTCTACAATGCCATGAACACAGAGACTTTATTTGTGAAAATGTTCCTTCATTATTTACAGTTCCAAAGATTAGAGCTCCTCTCAAGACATCACATGAACTATAGAAGTTAGACCCTTAACTAAAATTAGAGACTCTGTTGAATAAAAGCAAGAAAAGCACTGTGTTAATCAGCTAAAGGGGTGCTGATGCAAAATACCAGAAATCTGTTACTTTTTCTAAAACCTATTTATTTGGAGTAGAAGCTTACAGTTACAAGGCCATAAAGCATAAGTTACTTCCCTCACCAAAGTGTTTTTGCCACACATTGGAGCAAGAAGGCTGTCGACGTTTGCCAGGGTTCAGGCTTCCTGGATTCCTCTCTTCCCAGGGTTCATTTTGCTCCAGGCTCAGCACCTCTGTTTTCTCCTCAAGGTCAGCTGTAGACTATGAGGCTCTCTAGGCTTTGCTTCAGTCCACAAGGCCAGCTGTAGACTATTAGGTAAATGGCTTGTTTCTCTTCCCAGGGCCTTCTCTCTTTCCTCACAACCAAGCTCCTGTGTGCTTACTTCCTGGGGCTCTAACTCAAGATTCCAGTATTAAAACTCCAGCACCAAAAATTCCAACTCTGTCCTTTGCCATGTCTTTTATCTGTAAGTCACCACCACCAAGAGGTGGGGACTCAACACCCTATTGACACGGTCAAATCAAAGCTCTAATCATAATTTAATCATACCCTGGTACAGACCAGTTTACAAACATAATCCAATTTCTATTTTTGGGATTCATGAACCATATCAAACTGCTTCAAGTATACTGATGTGCCTCTCAAAAATGAAGTAACAAAACTGTAAATAAAACCAGAAGGCTCTAGGACCTGCAAAAACTTCACGTGTGTAACAGCTGTTAATCTCCGTTAAGCTTAAATCAACATATATTTGTGCCCCCATATAAATAATTATGCATTTCCAAACATAACAAGATTGGTAGACTGAGTTGCCAAGAAAGACTCCCAAGGTGTGAAAAAATAAGGCATTCACTCAAGATGCACAGGAAATGTTTCATTACGAAAGCAGCATTTGAGATGAACTTAGAAGGACAAGTAGAACTTTGAATGGTTGGAGTTATCCCTCTATAGAGTATTCCAGACTCTACGTAGAGCATAAGCAAAGGCACTGAAGCTGGAAAGCCTAAGGGTTAAGCAAGGCGGATAGTCAGGGATAGTGGATTCAGGCAGAAGAACAGGTAGACTATACTATGAGGTCAAGTCACAACAGGCTGCATGTACAGGATATGGTCATCACTTGCATGAACAATCTTAAAGGAGAGAAGCACTTGGTCAAATATCTAGTAGATAGCTTGAAGAGCAAAAGCTCTTTTACCTATGTGTGGATATCTTCGAACATTTAAAAAAGGTGTTAATCCCACTAACATTATTCTAATTTGACTAGTAAAGAAGACAATCTCATTGTCATCCAAAAAGTATATAAGGTTATTTATTATTAGTTTACTATTTTTTGCCTGTCATATCCCATCATAATTACTAATATAAGCAAATCTTAAATTAAAAACTGGGTACTTTTTAAAAAATTTTAGAAACATAGTAACCCATTTATCAACCATATAATTCATAAGCTGGTTTCTACTTATTTTTAATTGATAACATATTGCTAAAAAAGAGAAGTTACATTACTGAACTGACCCAAGGGCTTCCTCCATTATAGGAAGAAATTCCACTTGCTGACAGAAAGTATGAGCCAACAAACCCTGGGCATTATTTCCACACTTCTAAGCATAAGATGAAGTCTGGAAAATAGTATCTCATTTTAAACTCCTTTTTGGGCAGTTCTGAAATCAAAATTTAAAGCTTAAATGGTCATTTTGAAGCACCTGAAAAATTGTTCAATATCAGTAGCTATTGGGGAAATACAAATCAAAACTACAATGAGATGATATCTCACACCTCATAGAACGGCAATTATTGAAAATAAAAAAAACAAAATAATAAGTGCTGGAGAGGACATGGAGAAATAGGAACACTCCTTCACAGTTGGTGGGAATACAGACTAGTGCAGGCTCTGTGAAAGACAGTTTGGAGGTTCCTCAGGAAACTGAATATAGAACTTCAATATGATCTGACAAACCCTCTATTAGGAATAAATCCAAAAGTACAGAAAACAGTGACACAAATAGACATTTGCACACCAGGGTTCAAAGCAGCATTATTCACAACTATCAAAAGATGGAAACAACCCAACTATCCATCAACTGATGAATGGATAAACAAAATGTGGTATATACATGTGATGGAATATTATGATGCTATAAGAAGTGAAATTAGGACACATATGATAACATGGATGAACCCTGAAGACCTAATGCTGAATGAAATAAGTCAGACACAGAAGACAAATATTGTATGGTCACTAATATGAACAAAATACAACGAATAAATGCATGGAGTTAAAACCTAGAGTATAGGTAACTAGGAAATAGAATGAGGGCTGAGAAGGGGTACCTATGCTTAATGTACATAGAAGTTTTAATTAGATTGACTGTAAAAGTGCAGAAATGGATGAAGTTGATGGTAATACATTATACTGAGTATAACTAGCACAGCTGGTTTACAAAGGGGACTGTGGCTGAGAAGAGTAATCTAGGGATGTAAAAGTCAATTAAAAGAAAGCTTAAGGAGAATGGATGTAGCTTGGGTGGTTGAGCACCTGCTTCCCATGTATGAGGTCCTGGGTTCAATTCCCAGTACCTCCTAAAAATTTTTTTTTAAATAAAATAAAGAAAGCTAGAGAATAATCTAGGAACTGATGAATCTAGTGAACTCAGAGGTGCATGAGAATTGTGGTTGACAGTACAAATAAAAGAATCTTCTTCTATGAACTAGAACAAATGCATATACTTCATTATTACAAGGTAGTAAGACAATGGAAATGCATGGGGAAAATACAATTAATGTAATCTATGGACAATAGTTAACAATATTGTAATATTCTTGCATCAATGTCAAAGAAGTACCAAGTTAATAGGAGTATGGAAAAAATATATCAAATGTATGCTATAGACCATAATTAGTGGTAATAGTCTGCGAATATTATCTCATAATTTGTAACAAAAGTTCCACAACATTGTAATGTGTTGGTGGAAGGGAGTTGTATGGAAATTCTGCACATTTGCATGATTGTTTTGTAAATTCACAACTTCTATAATAAAAATACATATTTTTAAAAAAGGTCATACCACTCAACTAACAGAAATCAAAGCTCCATCCAGAAAGTTTATACCTGCTCACTGCCTGAGAAGGGTAAAAAAGGCAAAGGATTATTTCAACTCAACAAGAAGTATTATCTTTTTAAAAACTACCTTTGACCTTTTAAGAGTGTATGGACAGTAAATTCATGACATCAAAACATCATATTTTTATATATCAGAAACTCCTTGCTATGGGACTTTCATGAAGGAAGACTATGAAGAACAGGAGTAAAAATGCAAAGCTGAGAGAGTTAGCCGGAAGGAAAACTAGTGCCCATTTGGACCCTATCTGCCTTATGTTTTGAAAATCACTTAACTTCTCTGGGTCTCCACAACCCCACCTTTAACTGAGAAGGCTAATCACATGACCTCTAAAATGCCACACTATAAAACAAAATTTTAAATAACAATTTGTTGCTATTATTATATATTCAAGGAAACAGTGTATCCCTGAGCATGGAGGTTCTATTAGTACTAGCTGTATGGCTATAAATGTACGTTTCCTTTTTTATCAGGCAGGGATAATATTCATCACTGCAAACTGTTGGAAGTATGACAATGGTTGTAATAGACCTGGCACATCAAAGGCACTAAAAAAAGCCAGACATAGGTCCCTGGTCAATAAAAGAAATTCTAATGGGAAATGATAATCTACTTGACAACATCATTTCCTAGAACTTGGCTTGGAGAAGGGCAGGGGCTGACTGCCAGTACTTTCCAAAGGGAATGCACATAAAGATAATATTGGAAAGGATTCATGGTTGGGAATGGGGAGGGTAAAAAGAGGGAACTGAAGATAAGTAGAGGCTCTGAGGTCTGCTCAGAAAGACAATGCAGAAGAAAGATATCTTGTGGAACATAGTGCTTGAGGGTAGAAAACATTTTTTTAAGAAAGAGAACCACTGGTGAAAAACTATGAACTACTGCAGTGATTTCATAACCAAAAGAAAGCAGAGAGCAGGTTCGAGTCTGTTACTAAAAGAAAACAAAAAGGGTTTTGCAATATAGAAATTATACTGCCTTTGCCTGCCTTCAATTCTTACACAAGATACAAATGATCTGGCTGCTGCCATCCTTTCCAGTGTGATTTCCTACCATTCTGCCCCTACTTCACTCTCCCCTGCTTCAGCCACACTGCCATCCCTTCTGTCCCTGGAACATGCCAAGCTCACTGGTCCTTTAGCTCCTTTGCACTGCTACCTCTGCCTGGAAACTTCCTGCAGATCTTTCCATGGCTGACTCATTCAAAACATTCAGGTCTCACCCAAAATATCTTCTTCTCACCTATCTATATTTCTCCATGCATTCCAGTCACTCTAATCCCATATATATATATATGCATTTATCATTATCTTATATATATATAAGCATTTATCATTATCTTAAATTATTTTTATCTGTCTTCAAGTTTATTATACCTCCTTCACCAGAAGGTAAACTCTTTACAGGCAGGGACCTTATCTAAATTGTTCATCACTCAAATCCCAATACCTAAAACAAAGCATGGCATAGAAAGGTATCCATCAGATAAAGTGTCCAATGAATAAAATGTAAATGGAAACAATCACTACTCTTCTATGAATACAAGTAATGAAGTCTTCGGAGGGGGTTTTAACTTCATTGTACTTCTAGAAAGAGAAAGTGTTTAAGTAGGTGGTATATAAATGGGAATTAATTTCAGAACCCATCCCAACAAAGAATCTAAGATAAACAAACTGAACTAATTCCCGTATATCTGAGAGGTTAGACTTTGTTACCTTGCTAAACTTATCCAAACTATTACTGAGACAAGTGATGAATTCAGTGATCTCATCTGTGAAATAGAAAACAAATAACATGGTGAACAATTGCTATTGAGAGGATTGTGAGAAAAGTTTCACAAGGTTAACCTATGTTTGAATTAAAAGATGGAAAAAATAAAAATCCCTTCCTAATCCTAAACAAACAGTAGGCATGCTACTGAGATTTCAAAAAGTGGCCAGATAATCATGCATGGGCAAACTGAAACCACAGGCAGAAAAGTCATGGGTCGTGCATTAAAAAATAACATACGTATGTTTTTTTTACATATAATATGAATACAGCTTTCTTGATAATCAAGAGGTCGGTGGCCGACGACGAGAGCGTCTGGTGACCACGCATCAGCCCCAGGCACACTCTTGCTCACTCTGGAGGGCCCAGGGTGCACAGCGAGGGCAGGACCCCACGGCAGGCCTCCTAAGGATGAAGGAGCGCGGCCCTCACTATCTGCATCCATCCCATCAATCCCGTTCCCAGCCGTGCGGGAAGCCAGGCTCAGCATTCCGCAAGTTCACTTTGCATCCTTTGAAAACACAGCGTGCCTGGCCCTTCCTCCTGCCCTGAGGATCGCGGGGGGTTTGCGCAGAGCTCAGCAAATACTGCGAGACGCCCGGCCCTCGGCGGCTCCTGCTGCCCTCCTGTGAGCCCCGAGCAAGTCACCTGACCTCGGGTGACTCAAGTTTTCCCACCTGTCAAATAGGGAGACGGGAGACCAGCCTACCTCATCGGGTGGTTCCGGGGACAGCCTCCCCAGGCTGGCCCGGGAACAGCGGCTTCGTGGTGGCGCCCGCAGGGCCCTCACGGGCGGAGGGGCGGGGTTAGGCGAGGCGGGACCGGGGGCCGGGCCCAGAAGGGACAGGCAGCGCACTGCCCGCGGCCAGCTGCGCGTGGAGCGTCCCGAGTACCCGGCTCGTGACGTCAGCGCGCTGACTGGGACGCACGGATCCGGCTGGGCCTTGAGCGGACACGGAGATAGGCGATTGGTTACTACGTCTGTCAGTCATCTTCCTGCCAGTAAACGACGCGGGAAAGCGGGAATGGGCGGGCTGTTCTAACCTAAGGAAGAGTGGGAAGCTGGGATAATTTGAAAGTCGGGGGCTCATACAGAACTCAGCATTGATTGTGTGTAGTGAGACTTCCGCTTCGTCTAGGTGGCGATCTCCTTCTTCTGCCTTCCTGTAGTGTCTTCAAGTGGAGACTTATGTTCCAGCAGGTGGAAAATAATCTTGGGAATGTATTTCAGAGCTCCCCGGGCACCTCGCACTGAGAAGCAGTCCAGCAATGACCCATTAGGACATTTCAAGGACTCCGCTCAAGTGGCACCTTCATCTGGAATTCTCCTGAACTCCCCCAGCTCTGTTTAGGCGACCTTTTCTCTGCTTCCTTGGCATAGCGAACACATACCTGTATCTTAGTAGTAGTCACATTTGTATTGTATTTGTGTGTTTTCCCACGAGATCGGGCATCTTTATTATAAATTTTTTAGAATAAAAAAAAACTTTTCCCGATAGGTAGTGCAGCTATATATTTCAAAAATATAAAGATACACCATGAAAAGTCTCCTTCCCATCCCAGTTCTTCAGTCACTCAGTTCGCCTCCGAGAGGTAACCAGTGTTGCTGATTTTCTTGAGCATTCTTCCAAAGACATTCGAAGTGCTGTCATTAACTTTAAATTACACAAGTAATATCATAATGCATACAGAAACGTGAACATTACATATTAGACTAAAACCTCAGTTACCGATGACAAGCTGGGGTCTCTAGACGATGGCTCCTAATTCCTCTGTATTTACGTATTGGTAGATTACTTTTTCCTCTCAACTTTATATCTTTGAGTTCTTTCCAAATCTATGTATAAATACTGCATGGTAGTCCTCAGAACCAATATACAAAATTTAATTTACCATCCCCCTTCCCGTAGACATGTACATTGCTTCCATTATGTTTTTCTTTTAATTAGAAGCAATGTTGCCTTCAACATATGTGTCATGCCTTTTTAATTTCTAGGTGCAAGTAATCTCTAGGTTAGAGACACTTGGAAGTGAACATGCTGAGTCATAGAGTATGCACCTTTCAAATCTTCATAGTAGATTCTGTGATTTGTTCCCCTGAGTAGATGTTACAGTTTACAGTTCCACCACTAGTGTAGGAGCAAACCTACACTTGTTACAACCCAACTCCTGAAGGACACAAGTTGGTGCGACTGTGAGACCAAAGAACGCACCTGGCACTTAGTGAGGCATAAGCTTTATTGGGACTTACAGACAGAAGAGGCACTCTGATGGTGGTGGTTCAGAGAATAAAGATAGTGCTCTGCAGAGAGATGAGAAAATGAGGGGTGATATGTAAGGGGTTTCAGAATAAGGACAGTCCATAAGGTATGGGAACAGAGTTTCTGCTAGGATCACACGAATCCTATACTTGGGGCTTGGTGATGTTTTCACTACACTCATAGAAAGGAGTTTACAAAGGACATTCACTGCTTTGGGAAGATTATAGTTTATGATACCATCTATAAATTCCCCCTCTAGGGGAGACATGACTTATGTCTAGGTCACACAGGCTGCCACGTGCTGAGGACTTGGTGATGGGGACCCCTGGGTACCTACAACACTCTTTCCAAAATTGATAAAATCAAACATTTTAAACTTTTATCTAATGATGAATGTGAAATTATTTTAAAATGATTACTCATACCAAAAAATGCAATAATCATTTAAGTATTTTTGGTCACTGGCATCCAATAAAAAAGTTCTTAATCTGAACCCCATTCCAGTGGGTGTGAACCCATCCTAAATAGCACCTTTCTATGTTATTTTTAGTTAACAGTGAATCAGAGTGAGTCTTAATCCTGTACCTGGCGACCTTATAAAGAGAAAGCCACTGGAGAAACAGGAAGCAGAAAGCCAGTAGAAAACAGAACCTGGAAGAGAAGGGAGAGGACAGCGGCTTGTGGCGATACAGGAATACAAACCAAGGAACCCCAGGGATCTTCAGGAAGAAAGCATCACCTTGCTAATGCCTCAATTCTGGAATTCTTCTAGCCTCAAAACCGTGAACAAATAAATTCCCAGTGTTTAATCCAACCCATTATGTGGTATTTGTTATAGCAGCCTGGAAACCCAGACAGTGGCAAAGTGAACAAAATAATTTCCTCCCAGACCAAGGTATAAAATGTTTACCAGCAATATAAAAGCTCTGCTCATGCTCAGTCATAGTCATTACATAGCTGCACAGGTGTGTGAGCCCCCCTCCCCACCCCATGGGTCAAGCGCTTGCTATGCACAATCAAAATTAATTTTGCCTGCTTTTAAGTATTTGTAGATGGGCACAGAGTATATATTCTTGGTCAGCTTTTTTTCATTCAACATTATATTTGTAAGATGCATCGTTGTTAAAAAATATAGCACTAGTTTATTCATTTCCATTATTGTATAAAATTCCAAACTTTCCTTTTCTATTTTACTGTTACTTAACGTTAGATTGGGATTGTTTCAAATGATACTGCTATAAATATTCTTGTACCTATCTATTCATGTACATAGTTATGCATTTGATTTTATTTAATAGTATATACCTAAGACTAGTATTACTGTGTCATAGGATATACATACATTCATCATTACTGCACACTGCCAAATAGTTTTTGGTTTTACCAATTTACAAATTCACTAGCAATGAGTGAGAAATCCAGTTGTTCCAAATCTTTTCTAAAACTTGGTATTATCAGTTGTGTTTTATATTAATATATATTCTGGTGATTATGTAGGGGTTTCACATTTTGGATTTAATTTGCATTTCCTAGATGACAAAATGAGTTTAGCATCTTTTTATATGTCAATTTGCCATTTGGATATGCTCTTTTGTGAAATGTCTCTTCAATTCCTTTGTCCATTTTTAAAATTAGATTGCCCATCTTTTCTTATTGATTTCTAGGAGATTAATATATTCCAAATGTAAGTCCTTTGTCAGTTATATGTGTATTGTGAACATTTCACATACTCTATAACCATCTTTTCAGTATAAAGTGAACCTACTTTAGGTTAATATTTTTCTTACCCCCTGGTCAATGCAAGGACCTTAAAATATTTTAATTTCATTTACCCAGCTACTGGGTTTTGTACTCTTGATGGCACACACCTTTTTTAATTAGAAGGGTGATGGGTTTACAGAAAAATCATACATAAAATAGAGGGCCTTTGTGTACCACCCTATTATTAACACCTAACACTGGTTTTATCAACATGGGTGTGGTATATTTGTTACAATTCATGAGAACACATTTTTATAATTGTACTATTTAACTGAGGATTCACTATTTGTGTTGTTCAGTGCCATGGATTTGTTTTTCATATTTTTATTCTACTAACATATCTATAACCTAAAATTTCTCCTTCTAACTACATTCAAGTATACAATTCACTGCTGTTAATTACATTCACAGTGTTGTGCTACCACCACCACCATCCAATACAAAAACTTTCCCGTCATTCCAGGGAGAAACTCGGTACATTTCAAGCCTTAATTACTATTCTCTATCTCCACCCCATTCCTTGGTACCCTATATTCTGTGTCCTGACTCTATCAGTTTACTTATTCTAATTATTTGATATCAGTGAGAACATACAATACCTGTCCTTTTGTATCTGGCTTATTTCAATCAGCATAAGATCTTCAAAGTTTATCCATGTTGTCACATGTATCAGAACTGTATTCCTTTTAATGGCTGGATAATATTCCATAGTGTGTATATGCCACATTATGTTTAAATACTCATCAGTTGATGGACAATTGGACTTCTTACATCTTTCAGCAATTAGGAATAATGCCAGTATGAACATAAGTATGAAAATATCTGTTTGAGTCCCTCTCAATTCTTTTGACTATATACCTAGAAGTGGGATTGCCAGATCATATGGTAATTCTATCCTGATCTTTTTGAGAAACTGCCAAATTGTTGCCCACAGTGACTGAATCATTTTACATTCCCACCAACAACAAAGGAGTTTTGCTATTTCTCTGCATTCTCTCCAACACTTGTAATTTCCTATTTCTTTATTAGCAACCACTTTAATGGATGTAAAATTATATCTCCTGTGGTTTTGATTTACATTTCCCTACTGGATTATGATGTTGAGCATCTTTTCATTCACTTTTTGGCCATTTGTATATCTTCTTTGAAAATGTCTATTCAAGTCTTTTTGCCCACTCTTTAATTGTGTTGTTTCTCTTTTTGTTATTGAGCTGAAAAATTTCTTTATGTATACTGCATATTAAATCTTTGTAGGATATGTGGTTTCCAAATATTTTCTCCCATTATGTAAGTTATCATTTTGTTTTCATGATTAACTCCTTTGGACAAAAGTTTTCCAATTTGATGAGATCCCATTTATCTATTTTTTCTAGTGTTGCTTATATTTTGGGGTATAAAGTCTAAGAAACCATTGCCTACACAAAGTCCTGAAGATGCTTCCCTAAATTTTCTTCTAGGACTTTTTTTTTTAAGATTTATTTATTTATTTTATTTCTCTCCTCTGCTCCACCCCCCCCCCCACCGGTGGTCTATTCTCTGTGTCTATCTGCTGCATGTTCTTCTTTGTCCACTTCTGTTGTTGTCAGTGGCACGGGAATCTGTCTCTTTTTGCTGCATCATCTTGTTGTGTCAGCTCTCCGTGTGTGCAGCGCCATTCCTGGGCAGACTGCACTTTCTTTTGCGCTGGGCAGCTCTCCTTATGGGGCGCACTCCTTGTGAGTGGGGCTCCCCTACGCAGGGAACACCCCTGCGTGGCAGGGCACTCCTTGTGCGCATCAGCACTGCACGTAAGCCAGCTGCACACGGGTCAAGGAGGCTCGGGGTTTGAGCCGCGGACCTCCCATGTGGTAGACAGATGCCCTAACCACTGGGCCAAGTCCACTTCCCATCTTCTAGGACTTTTATAGACCTGGTTCTTATATTTAGATCTTTGGTCCATTTCCAGTTAATTTTTGTAAATAATGTTTGTGGCAGTTTGGGATTATTTATTGTAGCCGTTTGATATGGTTATGAATTCCAAAAATAGATATTGGATTATGTTTGCAATCTGGTCTATACCTGGGCATGATTAAGTTATGATTAGGGTTTTGATTGGGCCATGTCGTTAGGGCATTGTGTCCCCACCCCTTGGTGGGTGAGGACTCACAGATAAAAGGCATGACAAAGGACAGAGTTGAGGGGTTTTGATGTTAGAGTTTTGATATTGGAGTTGATGCTTAAGTCTTAAGCTGGAGCCCTAGGAAGTAAGCTCACAGAGGAAAGAGAAGCAAGCCCCAGAAAGAGAGGACCTGAGCCAGGAGAAGAACACAAAGGAATAGAGATGGCTTCTTAGACATAGCAGAAACCCCAGGGAGAGAGACAGAGCCATTCACCTGATAGTCTACAGCTGACCTTGTGGAGAGGGGCAAAGTCTAGAGAGCCTCATATTCTATAGCTGACCTTGTGGAGAAAGCAGAGGAGCTGAGCCCAGAGGAAACCAGGAAGCCTGAACCCTTGCAAATGTCAGCAGCCATCTTGCTCCAACATGTGAAAATAGACTTTGGTGAGGGATGTAACTTATGCTTTATGGCCTGGTATCTGTAAGCTCCTACCCCAAATAGATACCCTTTATAAAAACTAACCAATTTCCCATATTTTGCATCAGCACCCCTTTGAATGACAAATACATTTATGAGTCCCCAAAAGAGAAAAATTATGTTTGTAAATTAATCTATTCCTCTGGATGTGATACTCTTTGATTGTATTAAATTCAAAAGTTTTAAGTTTACTTGATAAAATCAACTTACAGTTTTTGATTCAACAATGTCAGTAGGACATGACTCAGGTTGAGTCCCCACCGCCTTGGTGGGCTCATATAAATGGGCGCTCACTCAAGAAAACACAAGAAAAGAGAGCTTTGTCATGTTTGATTCTGGGGCCCTGGGGACAGATAAGCCATTCACCTGATAGTTTGCAGCTAAAGAGAACAGAGAGGGAAACGGACTTGGCCCAGTGGTTAGGGCGTCCGTCTACCACATGGGAGGTCCAAGGTTCAAACCCCGGGCCTCCTTGACCCGTCTGCAGCTGGCCCATGCGCAGTGCTGATGTACGCAGGGGTGTCCCTCGCAAAGGGGAGCCCCACGCGCAAGGAGTGCGCCTGTAAGGAGAGCCACCCAGTGCGAAAGAAGGTGCAGCCTGCCCAGGAATGGCACCACCCACACTTCCTGTGCCGCTGACGACAACAGAAGCAGACAAAGAAACAAGACACAGCAAATAGACACAGAGAACAGACAACCGGGGGAGGGGGGGGGATCAAATAAATAATAATAATAATAATAAATAAAATCTTTAAAAAAAAAAAAGAGAACAGAGAAGTTGAACAGCTGAGAAGGCCTGGAAAGAAATGAGCCCTATGCCAGAGACTGATATAGGAAGCCCTGAGAAACCAGACAGAGATCATCTGCCATTGCTTCAACACATGGCAACTGACTTTGGTGAGAAAGCAACCTTAAGTTGGACTCTTTAAGGCCTTGTAACTGTAAGCTTTTCCCCAAAATAAATATCCTTTATAAAAGCCAACAGACTTCTGATACTTTGTATCAACACCCCCTTGGCAGACTAATACAGTGTTACATACTCATCCTCCTTCATTCTTTTGTATATGTATACCCAGTTCTCCCAGCACCATTTGTTGAAGAGACTCTTTCCCTTTTGTCAAAATCAATTTGCTGTAGCTGTGAGAGTCTAATTCTGAACTCTCAAATCTATTTCATTCATCATTGTCTTTCCTTGTGCCAGTACCATACTGTTTTTTTTTTATTGACTTTGTAATAATATTACATTAAAAATATATATGTGAGGTCCCATTCAACCCCACCCCCCCACCCCCCCCTCTCCCCCCCCAACAACACTCGTTCCCATCATCATGACACATCCATTGGATTTGGTAAGTACATCTTTGGGCACCTCTGCACCTCATAGACAATGGTTCACATCATGGCCCATACTCTCCTCCATTCCATCCAGTGGGCCCTGTGAGGATTTACAATGTCCGGTGATTACCTCTGAAGCACCATCCAGGGCAGCTCCATGTCCCAAAGACGCCTCCACCTCTCATCTCTTCCTGCCTTTCCCCATACCCATCGTCCACCAAGTCCACTTTTCCCAATCCAATGCCACCTCTTCTATGTGGACATTGGATTGTTTGTGTCCATTGTACCTCTATGTCAAGAGGAGGCTCAGATTCCACATGGATGCTGGATGCAATCCTCCCGCTTTCAGTTGTAGGCACTCTAGGCTCCATGGTGTGGTGGTTGTCCTTCTTCAACTCCATCTTAGCTGAGTGTGGTAAGTCTAATAGATCAGATTGTAGGTGCTGGAGTCTGTTGAGGCTCAGGACCTGGCTATCACATTGTCAGTCCAGAGATTCAAATCCCCTAAATATATCTTAAACCCCAACATTAACTGCACCTCCAGCACATTAGCATGAAAGTCTTATGAAGGGAGATCCCATCTGAGTCCAGATTCATCACACATAAACACCATTTCCAAAGAGGGGCCATCTGCCCTGGTAGTTAACCCCATCGGCCATGACCATAACTCCCATGGGTCTCTTTAGCCCTCAAAGGAACCAATATCTGGGGGTTGTATCTGCTTTATCTGTCTCTCTGACTCTGCTCAGTTGTGCATGAGGGCAATCCTTCTGCCAGCCTCCAGACTCTTTTTTAGAAACTCGTAGCCATATAAACTCATTTCTCCTTTCCATTTCCCCCTTACTTTAGGTCAAACAGCATTTTAAAGTCATGGTATTTTATGTAGACATGGATATTCTGCTGATCCACATTGAACCTTCCATATAAGGTCATTTTCCAGTTGCATCATCAGTTGGTAGTTGATATTGGTCCCTCGTTGCCAGGGAGGCTCATCCCCGGGTGTCATGTCCCACGCTGGGGGGAAGGCATTGCATTTACATGCTGAGTTTGGCTTCGAGACTGGCCACATTTGAGTAACATGAAGGCTGACAGGAGGAAATTCACAGGCACAATGTTGCTCTAGGCCTTGTTCTTATTTTAGGTTTATCAGCTCACAAGCATAGTCATTAGCATCAGGGGCTCACTGTTGAACCCTCACTCCCTCCCGGTCCCCGCCACTGTACCTGGGAGACTGTCGCTGCTCCCCTAGGGACCACGACAGAGCACCACTGGCCAGGAACCCAGTACCCGCCCTGCTGTGGTTTTTAATTGTTGCCACTATGAGTATATCCAAACATTACCATGCACCCTGGTCATATGTTCTGTACAGCTCCCTGTCAGCCATATATCACCTGTCATTGGTATCCCATACCAGTATCCCTCCATTGCCATTGTTGAAACACTCTGTGATCCAGAACTCCCCGAAATTTGAAGCCCAATATAATGTCATGGTCCCTTACTAGGGAATGGCATATAGCGATGGGTTTAAAGGATAGATAAAGAACTTGGATAAAGTTAGATAAAGAGCTTAGATAAAGAATGTTGACTTGAAAAAATTCCACATCCTATCTTTTTCTTTTTCTTTTTTTTTTTTTTCCCCCCCCTAATTATTCAGCTTTTCTTCACAGGAGTCCTAGACCACAGCAATGTATATATATAATATACAGCACTCCCACACATCCACCAGAAAACCTTTTCCCTTCCACAGTGATACTCGTACGCCCTATTCATATCATATTTACTTAAAGTGATGTACAGAGTCTGAGACATTAGCTTTCTAACAAGGTGACATCTGTGCTTACATTATGGTGCATACTTTAGGATACACAGTTCTTTACATTTTTAGTTATCCTATGTTTTACATTATGGTTTACATTATCAGTCTGTCATCTCCTATATGTTATGGTGTAATATTGCATGTTTTATATCCATCCTTGTGTACTCTCAAGAAACTCCTCTCTTACCCCCCATTTACTTTGGTTCCATACGTTTAACGTCCATTTTCCCTTCCACCTTGGTGCCCACAGTGACAGCCAACCTCCGTTTCCTGAGGAGCCACTTCCAGAGATAGATGGAATAGTGTTCAGGGCCTAACTTGCTCAACTGCCCCAATGCCCTGGGAGCCACCCTTTCTCTCGAGGGATACAGTTCCCTCTATTTGATGGCATTAGTCCTCCCCAGGATGTGGGTCCACCCCCACTCTCACTACTTGGGTTTCTACCCCATGGTGTCACCCACTCTGGCAGAATGAGCATTTAGACATTCCCCAGGAGCCCGTCCTGCATCAGACCCTCCCCTCCGAGCATTCTAAACAGGTAACCCTCTTTATTATATTTTGATATGATTTTCTCGGCATTTTACTCTCCACCAACACCTGACCCTCTCCTGTGTTCGTATGCTACCCCTCCCTCCCCCCACTTTTGGGCAACGTTACCCACCCGTCCCTCCCCAGCCACCCTCAAACCCGCAAAGCCCCAACCAAAGGCACCCCTTGCCCCCCTTTTATCTCTTCTTTGTGTTCATACTTACCACCATCTCGTCTTAAATTCCACCCCTGCAGACATCGGCTCATATCCTTCCTCCACCCTCCGATTTCCTGTAAGCCTATCGTTCAGTCTCTTGCTATCTAGGGCAGCTTGTTTATTTCATATCATTGAGGTCATGTAGTATTTGTCCTTCAATTTCTGGGTTGCTTCACTCAACATAAGGTTCTCAAGATTCATCCATGTTATCACATGTGTTTGTAGTGTGTTTGTTCTTACAGCCGAGTAGTATTCCATTGTGTGTATATACCACATTTTATTGATCCACTCATCTGTTGATGGGCATTTGGGTTGATTCCAACTTTTGGCAATAGTGAACAATGCTGCTATGAACATTGGTGTACATATATCGGT
The DNA here is from genome assembly GCF_030445035.2 of Dasypus novemcinctus. Lineage (NCBI taxonomy): Eukaryota > Metazoa > Chordata > Mammalia > Cingulata > Dasypodidae > Dasypus > Dasypus novemcinctus. The sequence goes on from NC_080677.1 coordinate 20,960,815, forward strand.
TTGTGTCCTTGTTTGGTTCTGCTGGGTATATACCCAGCAGTGGTATTGCTACCATACTGTTTTGACCACTGTAGTTTTGTAATAATAAGTTTTAAAGTCAGGAAATATGAGTCCTCCAACTGTGTTCTTTTTTGAGATGTTTTTGCCTATTGAAGGCCCTTTACCCTTCCAAATAAATTTAATAATTGGTTTTTCCATTTCTGAAAATTAGGCTGTTGGAATTTTGATTGGGATTGCATTGAATCTGTAAAACATTTTTTGGTAGAATTGGCATCTTAACCATATTTAGTTTTCCCAATTCATGAGCATAGAGTATCCTTCCATTTATTTATGTCTTCTTTGATTTCTTTTAGCAATGTTGTGAGTATTCTGTGTACAATTACTTTATATCTTTGCTTAGATATCTTCCTAGGTATTTGATTCTTTTACTTACTGTTGTAAATGGAGTTATTTTCTTGATTTCTTCTTTTGATTGTTATTGTTCATTACTAGTGTATAGAAACACTACTTATTTTTGAGTATTAATCTTGTACTCCAACACTTTGTTGAATTTATCACAGTTTTGCTGTGGCTTTTAAAGGATGTGCTATATATAGAATTATGTCATCTGCAAATAGGGAAAGATTTATTTTCCAATGTAGATGTCTTTTATTATTTTTTCTTGTCTAATTGCTTTGGCTAGTATTTCCAGTACAAGGATGTATAACAGTGATGATAGTGGATATCTTTATCTTGTTCCTGATTTTAGAGCTAAAGCTTTCAGACTTTCACCAGTAAGTGTGATGTAAACTGTGGGTTTTTCACTCATGCCCTTTATTATGTTTAGGAAGTTTCCTTTTCTTCCTAGTTTTCTAAATGTTTTCATCAAGAAGGTATACTGGATTTTTTCAAAGGCCTTTTCTGCATCAACTAAGATGATCATGTGGTTTTTGCCTTCATTCTGTTAATGTGGTGTATTACATTAGTTGATTATCTTATGTTGACCCACCCTTGCAGAGTTGGGGTAAATCCCACTTGATTATGATGTTTAATTTTTATTGTGTACTGTTGGATTTGGTTTGCTAATTTTTTTAGTATTTTTGCATCGATATTCATAAGAAATATTGGTTTATAATATTTTACTCCTGTGGTATCTTTATCTGGTTTTGGTATGGGGGTGATATTTTTCCCTCCTGTTCAAATTTTTTTTTTATATGCTTCAGTTTTTTGGAAGAGTTTGATCAGGATTTGGTGCTAATTCTTCAATATCATTACTAATTATTTGTCTATTAAGATCTTTTAGTTCTTCTTGAGTCACTGTATGTACTTTCTTTGTTTCTAGGAATTTTTCCATTTCATCTAAGTTATCTTAAATGAATTTGTTGGGATACAGTTGTTCATATTATCCCCTTATAATCCTTCTTATTTCAGTGGTAATATTCTACTTTTCATTTCTGATTTTAGTCATTTGTGTCTTCTCTTGTTCTCTTTGTCAGTCTAGCTAGATCAAAGATCTTTGCAAAGAACCAACTTTTGGTTTTGCTGATTATCTCTGATTTTTAAGAAATTCTCCATTTCAGTTATCTCTGTTCTACCTTTGTTATTTCCTTCCTTCTGCTCACGTTTGGGCTTAATTTTCTCTTCTTTTTCTAGTTCTTTGAGTTTGAATTTTAGGTTTCTAATTTGAAATCCTTCTTCTTTTTAAGTAAGCATTTAGAGCTGAAAATTTCCCTCTCAGAACAGTGTTTGCTGCATCTCATATATTTTAGTATGTTATATTTTCATTTTCATTCACCTGAAGATATTTCCTAGCTTTTTTTGTGATTTCCTCTTTGATCCATTGGTTGTTTTAAGAGTGTGTTGTTTAATTTCCACATATTTGTGAATTTTCCACTTCTCCCTCTGTTATTGATTTCTGACTTCATTCCATTTTGATTAGAAAAAACACATTGGATGACTTGAATACTTTTTTAAATGTATTGAGACTTGTTTTGTGATCTAGAATATGGTCTATTCTAGAGGATGATCCATTTACACTCAAAAGGAAGAAGTATTCTGTTGCTGTTGAGTGAAATGTTCTATTTAGGCCTACTTACTCTGAGTATCATTCAAGTCTTGTATTTCCTTATTAGTCTCTGTATGGACAGTCTATCCATCACAGAAAGTGGTACATTAAAATTTCCTACTATTAATGTAGAATGTCTAATTCTCCCTTCAAGTCTGTCAATATTTGCTTCATATATTTGGGGGATCTGCTTTTAGGTACATATATATTTATAATTTTTACATCATCCTGTTGTATTGACCCCTTCATCAGTATATAATAACCATCTTTGTCCCTTTTAACAGTTTTTACTTAAAATCTCTTCTATCTGATATTAGTATAGCTACCCCAGCTCTCTTTTAGTTACTACTTGATGGAATATATATTTTTTCCATCCTTCTACTTTCAACCTACTTATGTCTTTTAATTTAAGTGAGTCTTTTATAATCAGCAAATAGTTGATTAATGTTTTTTTCAATCCATCTGCCATTCTCTGCCTTTTGACTGCAGAGTTTACTTCATTTACATTTAAAGTCAATATTAATAGTGCAGTAGTTTCTTCTGCTCTTTTGTCAAAGTCTTTGTAGACCTTACCTTTTCAGTTCCTCAGTTCTTCCATTAATGCATACTTTCATATAAATTTGTTTATTTTTGTATTTTACCATATTTATTCCCTCCTCACTTCTATCTGGTTATATTTTTCATATATTTTCCTTGTGGTTGCCATGGGTTTAAAATTTATTATCCTACATATGTAACAATCATTTTATTTGATACCAACTTGATTTCAGTAGTATACACTTGCACTGTTTCTATTCCCTACCATCTCCCCACCTTTTTTGTATTTGCTGCAAATTATATTTCTGTACATTGTATTTCCATAATAATAGATTTATTATTACTTTTATGGATTTGCATTTTAGCATCTGTAAGAAGTAAGAAGTGGCATTACATACCACAAAATACAATAGTACTGGTATTTATAATTACCCAAATAATTATCTTTATTGGAGTTCTTTATTTCTTTATACCACTTTGAACCACCATTTAGTGTCCTTTCTTTTTAGTCAAGAACTCTCATAGCATTGCTTATAGGGTAGGTCTAGTGGTGATGAACTTCCTGCATTTTTCTACATCTAGGAATGTCTTAATCTCTCCCTTGTTTTTGACAAAAAGTCTCACTGGGTATAAAATTCTTGGTTGGCAGTTGTTTCCCCTCAGCATTTTAATCAGTTCAACCACTGTGTTCTTACCTCCATGGTTTCTGAAGACAAATCTAATTGGGTTTCCCTTGTACATAAGACATTGCTTTTCTCTTATAGCCTTCAGAACTGTCTCCTTGTCTTTTGTATTTTACATTTTGATCAGTATGTGATGGAGATATTTTGTCAAGTTTATCCTGTTTGATGTTGTCTTGTTTTCTTGGAAGTACATATTCTGACTTTTGCTAAGTTTATTAAGTTTCTCTGTATTATTGCTTTTAATAGTCCTTCTCTGCCCATTTCTCTCTTCCTTCTCCTTTCTCTCTTTCTTCAGCATATTGGTATGCTTCTTGGTGAGTCAGAGGTCTCTCTTGGGCTATTTTTGTATTTTTATAAGTCTTTCTTCATTCTTGTCACCAGCCTGACTCCTTTTATTTGTCTGTCTTTGAGTTCACTAGTTCCATCTTCTGCCATTTCCCATCTTCTGTTGAAACCCTCCTGGGAACTTTTCATTTCAGTAATTTGTGGCCTTCAACTCCAGTAGTTCTTTTTGTTCCATTTTAAAATTTCTCTCTTTATCAAGATTCTCATATTGTTCATTCATTCTTTTGCTTGTATCTTTAGTTCTTTCTCTGTGTTGTCCTTCATCTCCTGAGTATATTAAGGATTTTTTTTTTTTTACTTTGTCCAATGGCTTCAATCTAGTCCTTTTCATTGATGTTTTCTGAATTTTAATCCTCTTTGGTATAAGCCATTATTTCCTATTTCTTTATTTGACTTGTAGTCCTTTGTTGCACATAGTACCTTTTAATATTTTCAAATGTTAACTCTTGAATTTATTTTCTGATATGTCTGTTTCTTGGGTTTGTAACCAACTAGTGATATGACTGAAACTTTCTTGAGTGCCAGGACATAACAAACCCAGAAAACCTAAGCAAAAATACCTTTCACTCTCTTTGAAAATTGTGTTTTGCATTGGCCTGATGCTCTATATCAGAGTTAAGTTCTTCTTTCAGAAAGGTCAGCTTAAGGTGAATACAAAGTGCAGCATTCTCCCCATCTTTTCTAGGCCTGTGTCTTGTACTGGGCTTGTGTTTGCTAATGGCCTTAGGAGTTCCCCTATTTACAGGAGTTTGAATGCCCTATTTCCCAGAGAACAGATCTTCTCTCTTTCCTGGGTGTTTCACCTAAGGATTAAGAAACATAAGCCATTGCTCCAAATCAGCTGCCTCATTTATTTCTTACACTGTTTTCATAGTCTCAGGTCCTTTTGCCTGGAGTACAAATTCTTGGATGGGAGCACATTGGAGAGGAGTTTCCCAAGAAATTTTTTCCTAAGTAGGACAAGGCCAGGACAAGGCCAGGGACCCATCAAGAGAGCACAGGTGGCAGGCTCCAAACTGCCCTGGAGATGGGATGAGTGAGGGGCCAGAAAGGGCAACAGGACTTCCTTCCATGATCCCCAAAGCTGCACTTTCTTGACTAGGCAACTGTCCAGCAAACACAGCCCTTCAACTGTCCCCCACAGCTCTGAGGAAGTGTACCATCTTTAAGTCTCATCCATTGCCTTTCTCTGGGGTGGGTTGGAACAATGGCCCAACTCAGAGCCAGGCCCCCAACACTCTGAAGTAGCTAATCAAAAGCAGTGATCAACACCCAGCCCTGACCCCCTTTCCCCTGCCCCAGATCTTGGGGAAGTGGATTTTTATGGCCCTCTCAATCAGCAGCAAGCTACACAAAAAGAATGGGCCAGATCCACTGCTGCCTGCCACAAGAATGGGGGATAGGCAGTGGTAACCACCACCCGGAAAGGGTAATTTACTGGCATTTACCTTAATTTACCAACCTCTTCCTTCCATCCTTCCCTACTGGACTCTGGGGCTTTAAGAGTTGATTCAGACAGTTCCTACCTGTTTAATAGTTGTTCCATTACAGGGACTTATTCATGGAGCCTCCTACTCTGCCATCTTCCCACAATTCTATTGGCATATATTTTAATTCTATTTAATTTAAAACTCCACACCATACTATTTTTATTTTATATGGACAATATTCCTTTAGATTTATTCACATAGTTATGCTTTCCTTGGCTTTTCATTGCTTCTCACATTTCTGGGCTTACATCTGAAATAATTTAATTCTCTGTGATGGTCTCCTGGTGACAGAAACCTACTCTAAGCTATCTATAAAATGAGTTTCATCTAAGCTTTCTCTACTGGCTGATTTGGATACTCTCAGATATCTTCCAAGAAATGCTTCCTTTTAGAATTTAATCCAGCTTTATAGTTGTTCATGATGGGAGGCTGATCTTGATACCAGCTTCTCAATTATAGCCCAAAGGGAATTGAGCATATTGATGAGTATGAATAACATCATTTTTGTGTCCCCTGGTGTAAAGCTGTGCTCAATAAGCAAAATGTTTGGATGAACTTTATTCCCCATTCCCCAAAATACCACAGAGTTGGGAATTGGGGAGACCTACAGTTTATCAAATATGAAAGAACTATCTAAATTACATGAAACACGTGAAATGTTTGATATAAGATCTATTAAAGTAAAATGTGAAAATTTCAGGGAAAGTTCTATCACCATATTTCCAACTCATCTGCTGCTCTTTCTCCCACTTTCCATTTTAGACCAGGTATAACTATTTCTAACCCAGATCAGATGTTTAGCAAATAATTATTAAATGATGATGCAGTGCACATATCATTTTACAATGCTCATGCTAATGCAATGTTCCTGTCTAATCCATTCTCTCTACTGTCACTAACTAGTCCATATGAACTTTGAAGAAAACCTAAAGTCCAAGGGAAGTGGACTTGGCTCCCATGAGGGAGGTCCACTGTTCAAACCCCGGGCCTCCTTGACCCGTGTGGAGCTGGCCCACATGCAGTGATGATGCGCGCAAGGAGTGCTGTGCCACGCAGGGGTGTCCCCACATAGGGGAGCCCCACGCTCAAGGAATACACCCCATAAGGAGAGCCACCCAGCATGAAAGAAAATTCAGCTTGCCCAGGAACGGGCCCGCACACACAGAGAGCTGACACAACAAGATGACACAACAAAAAGAAACACAGATTCCTGTGCCTCTGACAACAACAGAAGCGGACAAAGAAGAACATGCAGCAAATAGACACAGAGAACAGACAGCTGGGGTGGGGGGGAAGGGGAAAGAAATAAAATAAATAAATAAATCTTTGAAAAAAAGAAGCAAAAAACCTAAAGTCCTGCAATAAATATATCTATAATGGACATCAGTAATGTGAATTAGAGTGGGGTGGATAGAAAGCGAGACTTTCTTTTCAATGTAAGCTATTAAAGAGGTAGAATTGGCAAGACTTGGTAATTGACTTTGCTTAAAAAAATAACAGAAAGTAATGGATCTCAGTCATTTGGCTTGGATGATTGGAATTTTGCCATTAATTTCAATCAGGAATTCAGGAGGAAATCTGGATAGGGGCAGGGGCTAGAGGTATGGCTCAGTTTTTAAGATTTTGTGTTTGCAATAGCTGTAGTTAATCTGGAAATATGTATTTACTAGGCATCTAGATTATTTAGGAGAAACATCATCATATATGTGAGCATAAATGATATCTCCCAAGGAGACTATATGGATTGAGAAAGAATGAGAACCCACAATATAACCTTGACATATATCATCCCATAAGGAGTAGGCAGAAGCAGAAGAGACCAGAAGGAACTGAGTGAATTCACAGATCAGAGGAGAAACACTAGAGAAAAGGGCTTTTTAAGAATGATAAAGTGATATCTATTTACAAACATTTACGAACATTAAGAGAACACACAATAGAAATCCTAAAAGATAGAGTTACATATGGCAATTAAAGAGATTAATTGTAAAGTTGATCATTAAGGATGTAAGGGACATAAAGTGGGAATAAAGTAACTGGAAAATGGGGAAAGACATGTATAATAGAAAAAGACCTGGAGGCAGCAGTGTGTGAATGGCCTTGAGGATAGTACTGATTCAGTAGTACCTGAAGCTCTAGGTCCCTGAATAATCTAAACTGATAAATCACTGTGGATTATGAGAGGGACTGGGGTGGGTCATACGTTGAAAGGAAAGATTAGCTCCTTTTTTGGTAACATTTTTCTTATATTTCCTTTGTTATTTATTAATCTGCGACTAAAATGATTTTAATTGATTTCTAAAATGGAAACTCCCTTTAGTAATTAACAAATCACTAATGCACATCACAGTTTAGCTCCTGTAAAAGTATAGTACCATGTAAACAAAAAAACTTAAAAACCTGAGATTGATGGTATAAATTCTAAAAAGGAAAAACACACCAATCCTAGTGATGAACTCAAGCGTGGATAATGTCTAGGAAGGGAAGCACCTGTGGTGTTCAAAGAGACGTGAGTTCTAAGGTCATTTGGGGCATTTGGGTGTGATCCTTGGCGGTCTTTGAATGATAATTCACTCTTTATAGATGAACTAATATAAATTCCTGTGGAACGTATTGAAAGGCAGCATAGACTGCAGCAATTTAACTCTCAGGAGTCAAAAAGACACAGTAACATATGATTTATGAGCCCAGAGCTAATGTTAGACCATCATAGAACTTTGCCAACCCAAACCATCAGTGCGTTTGGTCATTTCCATCCTGTTCTCTCTTAATTTGAAGGATTTGGTTGCATTTTGGTGAAGCTGTTTAGCTCACTGCGGTCTCTCACAAAACACAAGACCACAACCCCAATGAGAATCCTCTCCTGCTCCACAGAGTGAGTCAAGACAGCCAGGAAGGAGGCCCTCTTCTGCCGCTGTGACTCACTGTGCATGAGACTTAGCTGGTGACCCGGGGTAGGAGCCACTGTTCTTCCCTTACATGTGGAGCCTGCGTTAGCCAAGGCTGGTCAAACCACCAGTTCCACATGTCAAATCAGGCCTCAGTCTTGGCAAAGCTGCCAAGAAGTCATACAGAGGTCATTGGTCTATTCTTCCCAGTTGTGTTTGTAAAGTGTTTTCACACGTCGCTTATGTTGGCAGGGAGCAGCTCTTTTAAGATTCTAGTGGCAAAGTGTCACTATAAAAGAGCCAAAATAATGGCAGAATATCCAGGAAAAATAAAGGTACCATTATCATCAATTATTTTCAAAGATCAGTATCCCCAGTTCTTTTGTGACTTACTGAGTTCTTTTGCTTAATCTTTTTGCAAGCCTCCGTCACCTGAGGGCCTTTCTTGGTTAAAAATGGAATTCAAATGAAGCCGTTCTTAACCTTTGGCAGCCCCATATTGATGTTTTTCCATAAAATGATCCTAGGCGCTTTCAAAAATAAAATAAATAGAATTGCTATAAATAAATAGCTATAAAATTTTAAAAAATAGAATTGCTATACTGCTCAGTATTCGTTCTTGGTGAACTCATTTGCCTTTGCTTTAAAATTAATGACCCTCGTCAGTAGGAACCAATATAGTTAGTGAGGTAATAGTTTTTTTTTAAAAGTCGGCCGGTTCAAAATTTCATAGGGAAAAGGAGATTATGTATCTCTTCCTCCCTCCCTTCCCCCCTTTTGTCCTTTGTTTCTTCCTTCTTCTTCTTTTTTTTCTGGAGATAAAAGAAAAACCAGGGAAACACAGTTTTCATACCTGATCCTATAATCAATGCTGGATTCCAATAAGCTCAAAGAAAGTTTGTCTTTCCTTATAGGTTGACCAATCTGTGGTTACAGCAAAGTGGGCTGTACTTAGGTAAACATTGTACTCATAAGAAATAAAACTGCTTCACGTATTAAGTCCAACTTTGGTTTTAAAACGCCCACACCACTTATGTAGGGATATATAAATGCATGTTCCTTGCAAATAATTCAAATAGTAATTCATACTGTGTGAAGGGTAAAAAATCTTTCAACCACCCCTTTTTCTAATCCCTTCCCAAAGATGACTACTGCTAACCATTTAGTGTGTCATCTTCCAAACAGTTTCACAGTATTTACATTACATATAGTAACTTTTGAAATGAATATACTGGATAAGTAAAATAGACAGTTTTTATTTCCTGTTGTCTCTTTAAACAAGCTCAGCAGGAAATTTCTTTCTCTGTCAATGGATTAAAACTGGGCAAGAATAATAACTCTTCTGCTCATTCCTAGCTCACTCTTACGTTGCAACCTGGAGCCCTGTGCTAGGAATTAGAATGTCCAGTCCTATCTATTGATCAGCACTTCAATATTCTCTTAAGGCAAGCAGCCCTCCTTCTCCTAGCTGGACCGATTGTGGTGGAACCACCTGCTGCCATAGAAAAGGCTGTGGTCAGTTTCTCCCCTCTGTCTAACTGACCTCCGTCCCTATTCAACTAGCCATGGTATCTGATCGCTCTAGATCTGGAGCTGGAGGGGTAGGAAAAGGGAGGAGGAAGAGATATGGGTGGGGGGCAAGTATGAAAGGAGTTAACTCTAGTGGCAATTTTGTAAGATGACTCCATGGTCTCTGGGCCTGGATCTTTTTTAGTATTCATCAGAGACTCTTTTTCTGAACCTCTCTAGCTGCAATACCTGTAAGGCTGGCAGTGCCCTTTCTACTTTGCTGCACTCCAGTCTCCAATACTTTAGTGGCACACTCCATTCAGATTTTCTTTTAGGGTCTCATCTTAAGGTTTTTGCAAAAGAAAGTAATTTTTCTCTTTAGCATTCCAGATGGAAAATATATAGGTTTATCTTTTCATTTGAATTGTTTCCCCATTTTTTATTTTTAAAAAATCAAACATAGAAAAGCTAAAAGAAAGGTACCATAATGAACACCTATATATTCTTCATCCAGATTTGCTGATTGTTAACATTTTGTCACAGTCTGTCTCTAATACACTTTTGCTTTCTTACTGTGTTTGTGTGTTTATTTTCCCTCAGGAATCATTTAAAGTAAGTTACCGACAGTATGACGTTCATAGGTACATATTCAGCACGCAGCTGCTAAGAAAAAGTAAATTTCCCTACTTGGCAACAATATATCAGTGCAACTAAGAATATTATCAGTAATTCCATTATATCATCTAACATATCGTCCATATTCAAATCACCACAATTATCTAAAATTGACTTCTCTTTGTTTCTTTCTTAGGATGACAATTAACTTGATTATTCATCACCTGCATGTTCTGTAAATTGGTAGTGAGGTCTAAAGGCTTGATAAGGGGAAACGGACTTTGGCCCAGTGGTTAGGGCATCCGTCTACCATATGGGAGGTCCGCGGTTCAAACCCCGGGCCTCCTTGACCCGTGTGGAGCTGGCCATGCGCAGCGCTGATGCGCGCAAGGAGTGCCGTGCCACGCAGGGGTGTCCCCCGCGTGGGGGAGCCCCACGCGCAAGGAGTGCGCCCGTGAGGAAAGCCGCCCAGCGTGAAAAGAAAGAGCAGCCTGCCCAGGAATGGCGCTGCCCACACTTCCCGTGCCGCTGACGACAACAGAAGCGGACAAAGAAACAAGACGCAGCAAATAGACACCAAGAACAGACAACCAGGGGAGGGGAGGGGAATTAAATAAATAAATAAATCTTTAAAAAAAAAAAAAAAAAAAAAAAAAAAATAAAGGCTTGATAAGGTTCAGGATAAACATTTTTTATAAGAATGCTTCATGGGTGATTGCTGTAGTTTGCTAAAGCTGCTCAAAGCAGATACTGTAAAATGGATTGTCTTTTAACAGTGGGAGTTTGTTAGCTTACAAGCTTACAGTTTCAAGACTGAGAAAAAACGTCCAAATCAAGGCATAAGCAAGTGATGCTTTCACCCCAAGACCAGCTGCCAGCAATCCTGGATTCCTCTGTCATGTGGCAAGGCACGTGATGGCATCTTCTAACCTCTCCCTTCTCTTCAGGGTTTTGTTGCTTTCAGCTTCTTCTTCTGGGGCTTTCTCTTTGTCTGAATTCAGTTCTCTTACGAAGGACTCCAGTAAAAGGCTTAAGAACTATCCTGAATGAGGTGGGTCACATCCTAAGATCCTACTCACCAAAATATCCTCTTTGCAATAGGTCCACACCCACAGGAATGGATTAACTTTAAGAACATACATTTGTGAGGTACATACAGCTTCGGATCATCACAGTGATATTATTTTCATCGTATTGCAATCACACAAGAGGCCAATAAGTCAAGTTGTCCCACTATAAGTGACACTAAGTTTGATCACCTTGTTAAGGTATTGGCTAGTAGAGCTCTCAATTTTAAGATAAAATTTCCTTTTTCTAATTAGTGATTAATCTGTTGGGGTAACATTTGACATATTCTGTTCCTTATTAACTTGTCTCCTAATGGTTTAGGAAGCCATTGATTACCCTTGGGTGTATCACTGAGTGCACTTGGGGTTGAAAAATGTCAATTTTCCCATTGTTTCCTTCCTTCTACATTTATTACATGATATTCATGTAAAGAAGAGATTTCCTTTGCTTTTCCCTTTTCTGTCACTCTCTTCTATTTTCTATTTATTTTATTCCTTGAGTATTAATATGGGCTCTTGGTTTAAAAACCTTACATTTAATGGGTTATGATCACTTACAGTCATTATTCTTGTTGATATTTAAATGGACTCAAATGTGGTCACTGGGAGCTCCATCAATCTGGTTCCCATGTCTTTTTTCACATAATCCTATTAATCTTTGAGTCCTTTCTTGATTCTGTCACAAGTTGTTCCAGGCTCAGAACTAGAATTCAGTTATAAGGAAATATTGGTTCTTTGTAACTGGGGAACGATACTTAGAAACTAAGGTTTGAACCCTGGGTATGTTCATTGTTATTGGAAAGTTGTTCTTTCTAGGCCCTTTCATGGATTAGAGGTAAGAATTACTATTTTTTTAAATTAGGACTTTGTATTGATATTTCCATCTCAAACTTAACTTTGCAGGATTTTTTACTCAATTTCTTTCAAAAATATTTATTATCTTTTCTATTACATTGAAAATTTTACTTTCTCTTAATATTAAGGTTATTTATTTGTTTTATCCTACAATATACCTAAAATTGTTTCAAAATTACTGCACCAATAATACTGCTAACATGCACGCTGACTAAAGTTTAAAATTTTTTGGCATATTTTTTGTCTTAGAGTAAATCTCCCTGAGAAAGTGTATAGTCAAGGTAATGTATTATAAAATTACTTAAAACAATTTCATTTTTCTCAAGTGGTTATTTTATCAAATTGTTACACATTTTATCTATTTATTTTGTTTTTTGCTTTAGCAAACTAGAACAATCACCCATGAAGCATTCTTACCAAAAATGTTTATCCTGAAACTTATCAAGCCTTTAGACCTCAGTAAGTTGGCTTTATTGAGGGGTACAATGAAATTCACAATTTTTAAGTGAAAATTTGATGAGTTTTGACAAACAATATATTTACCATTACAATACAGAACATTTTGAACACCCCCAAAACTCTCTCATGCTCTTTGCAATTTACCATCAGTCATGTCTCTCAACTCCTAGGGCCTCTGTCAACCATTGGTTTGGTTTCTACTACTATAATTTTGTCTCCTCTGGAATTTCATATAAATTTATGTGCTGTTTTTTGTTTGATTTCTTTCACTTAGCCTGATGTTTGTAACATTAATGCATATTGTCATATGTAGCCATAGTTTATGCCTTTTTTAGCTGAGTGGTATTTCATTGTATGTATTATTTATAGGAAATTTTCAAACTGTTTTACAGAGTAACTGTATAGTTTTACATTCCCACCAGCAATTATGAAAGTTCCAGTTGCTCAGCAGCCTCGCCTCTCTTTATATTGTAAGATTTTAAAATTTAAGCCATTGTAATATGTACATAGTAGTTTTGGTTGTGGCTTTAATTTGCATTTCCCTAGTGACTAATGATGTTGATTATCTTTCTTACATGTTCATTAGCTGTACATATATTTTCTTTTCTAGTGTCAATTTAAATCTTTTACCCATATTTTAATTAGATTGTTTGCCATATTATTGAGTTTAAATTTCCATGCATATTCTGGATATAAATCCTTTATCGAATATATGTTTGGCAAATAATTTCTCCAACTCTGTTTTTTGTCTTTTCATTTTTTTTAAAGCGTACCCTTAGAGCCAAAGTTTCAGATTTTTGTTATCTACTTTTTTCTTTTATAATTTATGCTTTTGGTATTCCTATTTAAGAAATCTTATCTAATCCAAGGTCACTATGATTTTATCCTATATTTTCTTCCAAAATTTTATAGCTTTAGCTCTTATTTTTAGGACAATGTTCAACTTTCAGTTAATTTTTGTTTGATGTAAGTATCTTCTGTCTAATTGTTCTATCTAATTATGTGAGTGGTGTGTTGAAGCTTCCAAATATTATTTGTAGCTTTCAAATATTATGGTAGAGATGTATAGTTCTTCTTTCAGTTTTGCCAGTTTGCCTCATGGTTAGGCGCATAGATATTTATGGCTATTATTTCTTCCTGGTGAGTTGTCCCTTTTATTAATATATAATGGCCTTCTGTATCTCTCATAACTTTTTTGCATTTAAAGTCTTTTTTGTCCTGTATTTGTATAGCTACCTCTGCTCTTTTTTGTTTACTATTTGCATCAAGTATCTTTTTCCAACTTTTCACTTTCAGTCAGTTTGTATCCCTGGGTCTAACATGAATCTCTTGTAGGCTGTATATGGATGGCTCATGTTTTTTTAATCTATTCTGTCAGCCTATATCTTTTGATTAGGGAGTTTAATACGTTCTCATTCAGTGATACCACTATTCTTTGTTTTTCATATGTCATATCTTATTTTTGTCTGTCTTTTTTACTCTTTTGGTTACCCTTTCCTCTATTCTTTCTTCTATATTCTCCTCCAAGCCTCTCTATCCTTTCTTTTTCTTTCAGGATATAAGGCTCCCTTTAATATTTCCTGCAAAGGTAGATGCTTTTTTAAGACTTCTCTTAGTTTCTGTTTGTGAATGTTTTAAACTAACCAACATATCTGAAGGACAATTTTGCTGGATAAAAAATTCTTAGCTGGCAGTTTTTCTCTTTCCGTATCCTAATTGTGTCATACCATTGTCTTCTTGCTTCCATGGTTTCTGATGAGAAATTCACACTAAGTCTTACTGGACATCCCTTGTATGTGATGGTTTTGTTCTCCCTTGCTATTCTCATAATTTTCTCTTTGTCTTTGATGTTTACATTCTGAGTAGTGTCTTGGAGTAGGTCTTTTCAAATTTATTCTGATTGGGGTATGCTGTGCTTCTTGGACATTTAAGTTCATTTCTGTCATGAGAGTTGGGAAATTTTCAGTATTTCCTCAAATATTCTTTCTGCCCCTTTTCACTTCTCTTCTCCTTCTGGAACTCCCATGACATGTATGTTGTTGCATTTCATGTTATCATCAAACCCAGGACCTTGTACATGGGAACCAGATGCTCAACTACTTGAGCTACATTCACTCCCCTAATGTGTTTTTTTATCTCACCTATTGTGACTTCCTTCCCATGAGCTCTTTTTTATTCAGGTTTTCAAATTCTTCTTTGTGCCTGCTCAATACCTTCTTGAAGTCTGTATCTCTTTAGTCATATTGTCTTTCAACTCATCAATTTGATTTTGGAAATTTGTATGCATCTCATTAATTAGTCATCTCAAATCATATGTTTTTTCTAGGGCTTTGATATATTCCTTTTCGTGAGCCATTTTTTTTTTCCATTTTCTTAATATGACTTGTAATATTTTGCTGATGTCTAGATGTCTGATTAGGGTGGTGAGTTTACTCAATTGCTCAATTTATCTCTCTTTTGTAGGGTTTTAGTGATGGGAGGCTGTACATTACTGCTGTTCTTTGATTCTTGGTTCAACCTGTTCTAGGTATTTTGGAATGTCACTGTTAGTTGCTAAAATCTGGGCCCTGGACCCAGTAATGGGTTGCAGACCTGCTTCCTAGGGTCTTGGGGAGGGAGACTGGAAAGGCTGGAAAAAGCCTCTTATTTACTTTTAATTTTCTCATGTGCACTTCTTCTGTCTGCCAGCAGATGGTGCTCTTTGGAAGCCCTCTCAATTTAGTGCCTGCTCAGAGTTTGTTTGCTGCTACATGGACTGGATCAATGTGACCAAAGTTCCTGCCTGGAGGCTAAGCGTCTAATTCAACTTTCTCAGAGGCCATTCTCCAACCTTTGCAGGTTGCCCCTTCCCTTTTTCTGTGTAGGAAATAATTGCACTCCCTGTTGTATCCTCCACAACTAGTCCTGGTCAGTAGAGAAGGAGATTGAGAGGGTAGGATTGTTGTAGAATTTCAGAGAGGTTCAGTTATTTGCATATAGAGAGGCCAGGACTCAGGAATGATTTTGAGAAGGAAAAATGGTTTATTGATGTCCGGCCAGACTTGGGAGCTTTCTGTTTCAATCCAGAGCCCTGAACAAGATTTTTGAGTCCCTTTTTTGCAGAGAAGAAAGGCCAAATTGTCCTTTTGTTTCAGTTCTCAATAGGCTTGAATTAGCATATATTTTCCACATCCTAGCTAAGCTTTTAGCATGAACTTCACACATTCTAGATAAGCTTCTAGCACATTTGGTTTGCATTTTCCCTGAATATTTAAGTTTATAGACTTTGCATTGTTAAACTGTTTCCTGGGACTGAGTCATTGCCATGGTTACCAAGGGCAGAACTGCAGCCTCTTACCATCCCACACCCACAAGTCACAAACAGCTTAGGTTATCTCTGAAGAGACAAAGAGCCTCCCACCCATAACCCACATCATTTCCCCCCTTATGCCAAAGTTTAACTTGCTAAGCTTTGGCATAATTATTATTGGAGCTATGAGGTGGATGGTTGTTTGTTGTTTTGACTGATTACTTTACTTATAAATTTTCAGTGTAGCATCCAGGAGCCTGTTCCTAGAAGTTTAGAAGTTTTTATTCCAGACAGCAGATCCTGGAGCAGGGGTCCCCCTGCAGTCATCCCGGGGCCACTGGAGCCCACGTAGATCTTCAGCCAGGCTCCAGATCCATTTATCAATCCTGTTTTACTCTTAAAGAGTTTACACCTTTAATTTTAAATGACTGCTGAAGGGAGATGATATCTTTTCTGTAACTGCTTCCTGCTGGCCATGGGCTGTAGTCATTGCCTAATAAGGTGTAAAATTCTATTTTATTTTAACTGGAGGAAGATGGATCTGGCCTTCTGCATGAAGTTGGATGAAGTTTTCATATGGTTAATAAGATGTTCATTCTGAAAGAAACAAACTTAATTAAAAATTTGGAATACCTGTTTTTAAAAGAAGACATTGGATTACAGAGGTAGACAAGGTTAGGTGCTTAAAAAGATGGCACTCCTTTTTAAAAGCTGGTGGGACAGTATATATATATATATATATATATATATACACTTTTTCTAAGTTATTTATTTTTTGAGAAATTGCAATAGATACTTAGCTTTGTTTGAAGACACATTTCAAGCTGTTTAATGATTGGCACTCATGTGCTCTGTCAGATGCTCCTGGTGAACTGGCACCCTTTTGGCAATTGGTTTCATTCAGGATTAGTACAACAAGTTGGAAATTTTCTTAGTTTTTAGCTGTGGGAGTGATCAGAACTACAGAATAAAGTTTTTTTACATTTTGGCTTTAATTGTACAATTTCTAGTAATTTTGACTTGTTCAATAGGTGACTCATTATTAGCAAGCAAGCCTCATTTTTGCTACACAGTAGAGTACAGTAGAATAGTAAGTTGACTGAGCCAGGCTGAGACTGCCACCTTATTCTATAGACATGTTTATTAACTGTTTAGAAAATGAATTTACTAGGAATCTAACATGTCTAATATATTTTGCACTTGATCCGAAATAGAAAAGATAACGTTATAATTATTAGACATATATTTAGTACAGGATAAAAGTACAGCACTTAATATTAATTAATGTATTACTTAATGCAAAGGATTCAGAGTTGCAATTAATAGTTTTAAGTTTCAGGTTTGTAATACTTTACATGTTATCTCTCCATGGGAGCAGGCCATAATGCCAATTGTGTTTAAGGTTTACTTACAGTATCCTGGTATCATGGCCCCACTTAGCATGTTTTTCAGAGTGAGCAAGTCGCAGCATCGTTGATCCTAAAGAGATTTTCCAGTATTTTACCAGCCTGGTGCATAGTGCTCTCTGGTGCTTTGGAACAGTGCCAGTCTGGAGGCGATATCCATTGTACACTTGGCTGTACCAAGTCATCATTGGCTGCTGCAGGAGCTTGAAACTGCAAGGTAGTTTCCATTGACTTCAGGAGCAGAACCAGAGGCTGATATAGCAAATATTTTTAATTGAGGGGTCAGTGACCAGCCAATAACTCACATGGACAGCAACTTGTAATGTATTCAAGGCCTGGTTTGAATGCACAAAAGAGTTTGACAATGTTAAAGTTTATTACTTGTTTTTATATATATTTTAAACAATTTAATGCAACACATCATATATCAAATGACTGTTTACTTATATAATTTTACCATGAAGATAATAATAGGTATCTTACTTTAGTAATAGAGGGAAAAAAATTATTTCCCATTGTTAAAATGAAAACAGAAGATTCCCAATAGAATCAAGATAACTTTTTATTACCATTTACTTAAATATGCACCTTGTGGTAGCCTTCAGACAGGTTTTATTACCACGAAGTTATTTTTTTGCAACCAATACTAATTCAAGTTTTTAGTTAAAAATACCTTTTAGAACTAGAACTATTTAAACATTTTCCATTTGGAAGATGTTTTACAAACTTTTTATAATTGACTACAACCACATTGACTAGTTACCTTACATTTAAATAAACTTAGTAAATTATAATTACTAACCAAAGAAATTCACTTTCCTTCTTTAAGAGAGCATATCTACAATCTTTTTTTAGCTTAATTTTATTAACGTGGACTTAAATTTTTATTATTTTAAAGATTTTGTATATATAATGTTAATTTAGTTTATAAGTTAACTATGGGAGATTACACTTAAGCTAAATAAAATTGAAATCATTATAGTTTATGCAAGGAATGTTCTCTTTTTATTTTTACAGGAAGCTAAAACTTTTTTGTTGTTGTTGAAGTTATGAAAATGAGTAACTTTTAAAAGCATACTGATTACCAAGTTTCAAAACACATTACACAATTACTTAATTTGTTTAATCATAGGCCAGGAAAGATCTCTCCATAGTTTTTATGAACTTTTTTTTTACTTATTGAAATTTGTTAACAGAGTCACTAATTACCTTTATTTTTATTGGAAAGAAATCTTCTGGAAGAAAATAAGGCTCACCCAATTGAGGAGAAGAAAAGAATTTATTCTCAATCTTGCAAGAAGGGGCACACAACCAGAAAACATGGCTGGCTCCCTGAACAAAGAAAAATGACACAATTTATACCCCTAAGCCTAGAACACAAGCTCTTCCTCTGTTTCTCCATAGATTGGATACTTTAGAAGTTACAGTTTATCCGAGAAGATCTAACTTTCCCATACAAAAGTTTATGATTTAACCGCTTCCTTTATCACATTCCAACCATTTTAGTTTTTACCTGCTCCCCTTTGTCAAATAAGGAATGGAATTTAGTGCTGAATTGGTATTGACTTAGCTTTTTCTTGGGCATCTTTTTTTATTGCCTATAGGACTGGCTGGTTTCCTTTGTTACTGTTTAACCCAGGAGTGGGAGACTGAAGCATTAGGCTGCCAGGTTACATTAATCAATATTTTCTTCTTTCATGTGAAAACTAAACTACTCTTTGTTTTTTTTACATTTTATGGCTGACAAAAGGTTTAAACTGGGAAATTACAGGGCAAACTGATTCTTAATTCCTTAGCCTAGTAGATAGGTTTAATCTGCCATACCTGGTCTTGCCTTTAAAGCTCTTTGCAAAGAGGAGGCCCTTTCCCAAGTTTCTATAATCAGATTTTTATGACTTTTTCATCCTGCTTAGTCTATTTTGGGCTCTAAGAATATTTATTCACATATATAACTGTATATTTAATTTTTAACAATTTGAATAGAGTTCTTTTAAGAATTCTCACTTGTTAATTTGATACTATCATCCTGATATATGAAGACATACACCAAGCAAACGGTAGACACAAATAGTTAGACACAGAAACACAACTCATTGATGTTACTTATAATTTGCATTATTTTATATACTGTTTAGCTTAATTTGGGTTTCAGAAATATATATTACTTATATAACTGCATATTTAACCTCAACAATTTGAGCAAATAGGCAGACATGAATAGTTTGACACAAAAACATAACTTTAGTTACTTAAAACTTCCATTTTTCACAAAATAAGTGTGACTGCAAAACATTTCGAAGACTCCTGAAACTTTTCTTAATTTGCACTATGACTGTGCAGTTTTACACAAGAATTTTGTTTCTTAACTAATGGCTTGTAACCAAAATGTTCCCAATGTTTTAACACAATTTTCTCTTGTTTCAGAACTTTATATTTTACCTTAAATTTAGCAGAATTTTGGATAAGCAACAAGATTAATTCTATGTATATTTACTGAGGCTATTTGAAGCCTCAGGGAGACAGACTGGTTTCTCTCATGAATTGCCACTCTTAGGAACATTAACTGTCAAGGCAGGAGACTCCCTCCACCCTCCCCCCCCTTTTTTTTTCCCCCCAGTTCTTGGAGATAATAAAACTCCAGTGGTCGTTTAAACCCAAGGGCTAAGAATTCCATCAGGCAGCAATTTCATTTATACTTGGATTCATGAGAGAAAGCAGGGTTACTAATACCAGTAGGACAGGAGCTGTTATGAAATAACCATAGGCAAAGGCAAGGGTTGAGGCTAGGTTTGAAGTAACCATAAACGAAAGGAAGGTTAGTTTAGAATTTACACTTACAATAATAGTTTCAGACTAAATTCACCCAGTTATAATTTCATTTATTATCTTTCTACTGTTTTATAATATAAATGCATTTATAAATGATCTTAACTCTTAGTTACAGTTTTTATTAATTTTTTTTAACCTTAAGGTGAATTGGATACTTTTATTAATTAAGCTATAAGAATTTTATTAGTAACAATTCTTTGAAGTCCTGCCTTTTCTTAGTAATGGAACAAATTCTCATCTGCAAGTTATGCATTTAATTCACCAGCAAGAGAGTATTGGCATTTAAAGGTTCATTTTAAACTACCTTTTTACCTTTTTACCATGAATTCTTAGGCGCCAGCAACTGACAAAAGCTAAACATAGATTTCAAAGTGGCATTTCATTCTTTTTTTTCTTTTCCCTCTACAGTCTCACAACCCTGAAGTTCTTAGCCAGACCATTGGAAAGGCTATTAAGTGATTAGAGGTCTATTGTTTTAAGTGATAGCCTCTTTTTTCAGACTTTACAGTTCTAAAACATTTCAAAGTATTTTTATAGTCTTACACAGAGAGAGATTCAGAAAAGTAAAGAAGCTGTGCAGAATGCAAATGTAATTTTTGGCCTTGACACCCTAGGAGGGATCTTTACTGCATTTATTTTGATTCTGCTAGGAATGTGGCTTATGAATAGAAGGTGTGGACTCACTGGAAAGGGGCCAGCCACTCCCCCCTTTCCAGCTTTCTGCTAAAATGGGCAGACAGAACTTACTCAAATTTGGCACCCCTCCCGGGGACCCAGCCACCCTGACTGGGGCAGCCCCAACAAACCCAGGTGTGTGGCACAGACACAGACGGCCTCCAAGCCCTGGCAAAGGGGTGGACCAGAGACAAGGCAGCAGAGCATGCACAACATCCAGACTCTGCAAACATCCAGACTCCGCAGTTTTGCCCCATAATCAATTCACCCCCTTGCCAATGGCAAGGGAGGGTTCCAGCTCAATTAAATTCTACTTTACATAACCACACAACTCTAACACTAGCATTGAGCTGACACAGAGAAGTACAAAGGTCACTAATCTGACCCACAATTTCTATATATATTTTTTTCCAGCATGGCTGTTCCTACAGCTATCACAAACTTTAGAGAGAACACTTAACATTAACATCTGGTATAAAGCGAATTCATTCACAATTCAGCACCATAACAAAAGACATTTTTCACTATTTAACTTTACACCCAGACCAAGCTTCACTAGAAAAGCCAATCCATTTTCCTGTAACAAAGTTTTTAAAAAATCCAGACCAATTTCCAGGACATTAGAACTTGAACCTATAAACATTCCTTCCTATTATAATCAAGCCTCCACTCCTTCAGTGGATGTAAGACCAGAACCAGATTCTAACATGCAGTTAGACAAACCTAAAACACCAGGCTTTTTCCTGGTTTTCCTCCTTTTTCCAGACCTAGAGAGAATGGCTTCCCCCCAGTTTTCTGGGGCTACTAGGGTTCTCTCGGGAGGTGTCAGCCTTCCCCTCCTAGCAGTTAAAGCTAGGGCTTTCCAGACTGTGCTCACCCGGGGAGTCTTACCTTCTTCCATGTTCAGAGTTCTTTTTCGTTCCCAAAATCTTTCTTTTCAGACCTTCCATCACCCTCAATTTTTGTCGGGAAGATTCTGGTGGAGCCCACATCTTTTCTGGATTAAATTTAATCCAGGGGCACCCAGATTGGGGTTCACCTGAGTCCTCCAAGCTTCCTCGGGGATTTGGAAGGGGCAGCAAAATACTACCATCTCTGGCCTTCATTTGCAATTTCGGACAAGCCCCCAAAAATGTTTTAGAATTTGAGAGAGGTTCAGTTATTTGTGTATAGAGAGGCCAGGACTCAGGAATGATTTCAAGAAAGAAAAATGGTTTATTGACAGTCGGCCAGTCTCAGGAGCTTTCTGTTTCAATCCCCAGCCCCGAACAAGATTTCTGAATCCCTTTTATGCAGAAAGGAAAGGCCAAATGGTTCTTTTGTTTCAGTTCTCAATAGGCTTGAATTAGCATATGTCATCCACATCCTAGGTAAGCTTTTAGCATGGACTTCATACCTTCTAGATAAGCTCCTAGCGCATTTGGTTTACATTTTCCCTGAATATTTAAAGTTTATAGACTGCATTGTTAAACTGTTTCCTGGGACTGGAGTCGTTAACATGGTCACCAAGGGCAGGACTGCAGCCTCTTACCATCCCACACCCACAAGTCACAGACAGCTTAGGTTATCTCTTAAGAGACAAACAGCATCCCACCCATAGCCCACATCAGGATCTCTTC
Source organism: Dasypus novemcinctus (assembly GCF_030445035.2). Classification (NCBI taxonomy): domain Eukaryota; kingdom Metazoa; phylum Chordata; class Mammalia; order Cingulata; family Dasypodidae; genus Dasypus; species Dasypus novemcinctus. The sequence goes on from NC_080677.1 coordinate 20,983,125, forward strand.
ACTCCCCTGCCAGCTCCCAGGGGAGATGACAGTGTGACCTGGGAAATAACAGTGTGACCTCACCTGGCCTGGAAGTGTTCCTGGGACACAGCAGACCAAATGTGTGGGCCAAAAGCTGAGTCGGCCTTAGGCTGTGTCCCTCTCTCTCCCTTTCCTGGGAAGGTAGATCTGTGGGGCCTTCTTTGTCTGTCTATAGCCTCCAGCCCTGAGGCCTGAGAATTGAAGTGTCTATAGTGTGCGGGAGGGTGCCGGCCTTTGCAGATGCATTTTTAAACTCAGTTTTGCTGTTATGATTCTTTTCCTTCACCACTCTCTCTTCTGAGTCGTGTCCAGCCTTCCCCAAGCGTCCTAAACCCTAGAAAAAATTTTCCAGTTTCTGCCTTTCCTCTAGCTACTTTTCTGGGAGAGAAGAGAGTCCTGTGTCTTCTAGTCCAGCAACTTCCTAGAAGTTGTGAAATAAGTATGGAGATTCTTTTTTGTCTGTGCATATACAAAAGCCCAGCACCATTTTTTGAAAATATTATTCATTCCCTGTTGAATTGTTTTGACACCTTTGTTGAAAATCAATTGCCTGTATATGTGTGATTCTATTTCTAGAATCTCTATCCTGTTCTGTTGATCTATATGTCTATCTTTATGCAAATACCAAACTGTCTTGGTTACTGTAGCTTTACAACATGCCTTGAGATCAGATACCATAATTCTTCCATTTTCATATAACCACATAATTAGTTTGTCAACTTTTACACAAAGGCCTGCTAGGATTGTGTTTGGGATTGCAGTGACTATACAGATTAATTTGGAAACAACTGATATTTTAATGATACTGACTCTTCTGTTCCATGAATACTCAGCATAATTCCTTGGACATTTATCCAGGTTGTATGTATCAGTAGTTTGTTTCTTTTCACTGATGGATAGTAGATAGTATTTCATTTTATAGGTGTACCACCGATTGTTTACACATTTATCCACTGAAGGACATCTGGGTTTTTTCCCACTAAAGGGAAAATAATGCAAATATCCTGTACAGGTTTTGTGAGCGCATAAGTCTTCATTTCTCCCAGATAAATGTCCAAATGTGCAATTGCTGGGTCAAATGGTAGTGCCATGTTTTGTTGTTGTTTTAAGAAACCAGCAAACTGCTTTCAAGATACATTTCCATCAGCAGTGTATGAGTGATCCAATTTCTCTGCATCCCTACAAGTATTTGGTGTTGTCACTATTTTTCATTCTAGCCATTCTTGATAGGTACATAATGATATCTTATTGTGGTTTAAATTTGTATTTACATTAATAGTTAGTGATGTTAAACATCTTTTCACATGTTTATTTGCCATCCATATATAGTCTTCAGTGAAAGGTTTTTTCATGTCTATTTTCTAATTGGCTAGTTTGGTTTTTACTGTTGATCTGTGACTGTCCTTTATATATTCTAGATACTAGTCATTTGTCATATAGATGGTTTGCAAATATTTCCTCCCAGCCTGTAGCTTGTCTTTTCATCTTCGTATCAGGGTTTTTCTCTGAGCAAAAGTTGTTACTTTTAATAAGGTCCAATTTATCATTTATTCCTTTTGTGAAATATACTTGTGTACATGCTGAAAACTCAACCTTATATTCAGAAGATTTTCTCCTAAAAGTTTTGTTGTTTTGTGTTTTACATTTTAGTCTTTCACCCATTTTAAGTTAATTCTTGCATATGGTCTGAAACTTAAAGTCCTTGTTTTATTCCTGTGAATATCCAATTATACCAGTATCATTTGTGAAAGGGTCTCTTCCTTCCATTGAATTGCTTTTGCACAGTTGGACATATCTGTGTAGATCTTTTTCTGGGTTCTCTATTCTGTTCCATTATCTATGAGCCTACTTCTCTACCAATAGCACATCGTCTTGGTTACTGTAGCTATATAATAAGACTTAAAATTATGTAGACTGATTCTTCCCACTTTATCCATTTTTTGGAACATTGTTTTAGCTATCCCAGTTTTTTTGTTTCTGCATATAAATTTTATAACAATCTTGTCATTATTTACAAAAACTTGCTGGAATTTTAATAAAAACTGTGTTTGACCTTATATATCAGTTTCGGAAACACTGACATCTTTATTAAATCTTCCAGTCTATGAATATGATATGCCTGTCCAACTATTTAGATCTTATTTTATTTCTTTCATCTGAGTTGTGTCATTTTTAGCATTCATGTTATATACACGTTTTGTTAGATCTTTAAGATTTATTCCTAAGTATTTAATTTTGTTGAGTGATTGTATAGAATTTTATTTTTAATTTTGACACATACATGATTATTGCTAATATGTAGAAATGTAATTGATTTTTGTTTTTTTATCATGTACTCTGCAATTTTGCTAAACTCATCTATGAGTTTTGGGAGTTTTGTTATATTTTCTCGGAATTTTCTTGGTATTTTCTAAATAGAAAATCATGTTCTCTGCAAATATGGGCTTTTTTATTTCTTCCTTTCCCCTTTATTCCATTTTCTTGCCTTATTGCACTGGTGACAATTTATAGTGATATGTTGAATAAGAGTGGTGCGAGTAGACACACTTGCCTTTTTTCCAATCTTAGGGGAAAGCATTTAAACTTTGACTATTAAGATAATATTTGTTGTAGGCTTTTTGTAAATGCTCTTTATCAAGTTTAGGAAATTCCTCTGTATACTTCAGAAAATCATATTTTTCTGAGATTTTTAAAAATTAAAATTTTTTTTTTAAAGATACATAGATCACAAAAAATGTTACATTAAAAAATACAGGAGGTTCCTACATAACCCCTCCCCAACCCCCTCCCCACTCCTCCCACATCAACAACCTCCCCCATTACCGTGGCACATTCATTGCACCTAGCAAATACATTTGGAGCACTCCCGCACTGCATGGACTATAATTTACACTTTAGTCTACGTTCCCCCCCAGTACATTCAGTGGGCTATGGCAGGGCACACAATGTCCAGCATATGTCCCTGCAATATCACCCAGGACAACTCCAACTCCCAAAAATGCCCCCACATCTCATTTCCTCCTTCCTCGTCCTGCCCCTAGCAACCACTGTGGCCACTTTCTCCAGATCAATGCTACAGTTTCTTCCATTACTAGTCACAATAGGTCTATAGTAGAATACTAGTAAGTCTACTCTAATCCATATTTTATTCCTCCATCCTGTGGACCCAGGCTTGGTTATGTCCACCTCGCCTCTATATCAAGAGGGGGCTTAGATCCCACATGGTTGATGGATGGGATTTTCCTGTTTGGAGTTGTAGGCACTCTTGGTTCCCTGGTGTGGTGGTTGACCATCTTGACCTCTCTGTTAGCTGACCTGTGTAAGTCCAACAAACTGGAGAGTAGGAGTTGCAACTCTGCTGAGGCTCAGGGTCCAGCTGGCACATGGCCAGTTCAGAGATTAGAGTCTCCTGGGTATACACCAACCCTAACATAACCACAGGTTCTATAAAAGTGACAGAAGAGGCATGTGTGGAAAGTTCACACCTGAGTCCAACTCTATCACACTCAGGAACACAAATTCCAAAGTAGGGCCCACTGACAAGGTACTGAATTCCAGAGCTAAATGCCATGACCATAGAACCTGTGTGTCTCTGTAGCCCTCAGGAGCACCAGTACCTAGGGCTGTATCTACTTTGTCTGTCTCTGGGATTGAGATTTTTAATTTTTGAAAGAATATTGAATTTGTCAACTGCTTTACTGCATTGACTGATATTATCACGTTTTTTTTTCTTTTCTTTAACCTGTTACTATGGTGAATAATGTGGATGTTTTTTGAATATTGAGCCATCTGAAGTCTTTGGAATAAACCCTATGTGGCCATGGTGTATATAATTCTTTTTAAGTATGGTTGAACTGTATTTGCTAGTACTTTTGTTAACTTTTGTATCTACATCCATGAGAAATATTGGTATATAGTGTTTTGTTTTGTTTTGTTTTGTTTTGTTTGATGCAGCGGAAAACTAGTTTTATAAAATGAGTTGGTATGTGTTCCCTCTTATTTTCTGGATGAGATTGTGTAGAATTACCAAGAATTTTTCTTTAAACATTCAGTGAATACTCTGGTGAAATCTCCAGTGAAATTTCTTTTTTGGGGGAATTTTTTATCATAAAACATAATTTCCTTATTAGATATAGGGCTATTCAAATGATCTATTTCATATTGGGTGAGTTGTAGCATGTTTTTCAAGGAACAGGTCCATTTCATCTAAGTTGTTAAATTTATGGGTATAGAGTTGTTCATAGTATTCTGCGGTCACCCCTCGGGCTGAAGAGTGGTTTGCTGGCCCGGCGGGGGAGCGGCCGCGGTAGGCCAAGCCGCTGCCCCCATAATAGGGTGGCTGGTCGAACTCACCGCCACCCCTGAAGGAAGCTCAGCATGGGCGCAGAGTGCCCTCGGGTCTCCCCTTCTTGGCAGCCATGCTTCTGCGGCCGCCCCTCCTCCCGGATGGTGCCACATGATGCCTTGTGGGGCGGCACCCTTCTTCTTCTTTCTCCCTGCGCAGGCGCAGGGCGGAAAATTCCAGTCTGCCCTTTTCCCCTCCCCCGACAGCAGCAACAGCCAGGCGTGGGCGGGAAACTCAAGTCTGCCCTCCACCCCAGCAACAGCAGCCACCAATCACTAAACCCTGCCCCTTCCCCCAGCAACAGCGACAGCCAATCCCTAACCACCACCCCTCCCCCGTCCAGCACCTCCCACTGACCTTTCGCCGGCAACCAATCAGAACAGGGCGTGGCTTCGACCAATCAGCCTTCCCCAGCCCCTATAAAACTGTTGCCTCTCCCTCAATAAAGTGGACTTGCGTGTTTACCTTGTCTCCGCGGTAGTTCTTCTGCCATGCGCCCTCCAGTCCTGAGAGCCCCCGACAAGGGCCTGGCCTCCCTTGTCCCCAGTTCGTCGCCTGCTTCTCCGGGCGACCCCTTCGTCGCCTGCTTCTCCGGGCGACCCCTTCGTCACCGGCTTCGCCGGGCGACCCCGTCAGCTGAACCGCGCAACCCCTTGTGAGACCGATCCCTTGTCTGCTGCCGGACCGACCCCTCGTCCCAAGTGGGACCGACCCCTTGTCCCAAGCGGGACCGACCCCTCGTCCGCAGCCAGAACCCACCTCTACCGACCAAGCAAGCCGCCGCAGTATTCTCTCATTATCCTTTTGATATCTGCAAATTCTGTATTTATAACCTTTATTTCATTCCAAATATTGGTTATTTATATTTTCTCTCACTTTTCTTTGTCAGGCGTAATGGAGATTTGTTAATTTTATTGAGTTTTACAAAGTACCAGTTCTGTTTCATTGGCTTATTCAATTGTTTTTCTGTCTTCAGTTTCATTGGCTTCTGCCCTCTATTTTTTTTTTTTTATAATTATTTCTGCTTGGTTTGGGTTTATTTTAATCTTCTATTCCTGGGATCTTGAAGTGGAAGCCTGGATTGTTAATTTGTAATATTCTTCTTTCCTAATGTATTCATTTAATGCTATCAATTTCACCCTCACCATGCTTTAGCTGTGTTCCACAATTTTTGACATTTTACTTTTTAAATTTTCTTTAAATTCGATGTATTTTTTAAAAATTTGCTTGAGACTTCCTCTTTGACCCATGGACTGTTTAGGAGTGTGTTGTTTAGTTTCCAAAGCTTTGCGCATTGTCATGCCATCTTTCTGTTATTCATTTCCAGTTTGATTCCAGTGTGGTCAGATAATATCCTATATGATTTAAATTCTTTTAAATTTATTGAGATTTGTTTTTTGGCCCAGGATATGGTCTGTCTTAGTGAATGTTCCATGTGAGCTATAGAAGAATATATATTCTGCTGTTGCTAAGTAGCATATTCTATAAATTTCAATTAAACACTGTTGTTTGATGGTGTTATTTTATATCCATTCATATTTAGGATAACTATATCTTCATGGTGAACTAATACTTTTATCATGTATAATGTTTCTCTCTGACCAATATTGATTTCCTGATTAATGTTTGAATGATATATATTTTTCTATCCTTTTACTTTAACCTGTCTATATATACTTATATTTGAAGTGAGTTTTGTGTAAATAGTATACAGTTGGATCATGGTTTTTATTCTACTCTGCCAATCTCTTATAATTGGCATACTTAGACTGTTTATATTTATGTAATTATTGCTATATTAGAGCATAATTCTGCTATTTTATTTTTGTTTTCTGTTCGTCCTTTTGAGTTTCATTTTTCTATTTTCTTTTTCCTGACTTCCTATTGGTTACTTGAACCTTTTCTTTAAATTCCTTTCTGATTTATCCATAGTGGTTTGGGGTATATTTCTTTGTATACTCTTTTTAGTGGTTGCATCAGGTTAAATGTTTTATATATATATATATATATATTTATGTATATAACTTATCATAATCCACTGGTGTCATCATTTTAGAAAACTTACCTCTCTTTACTTCCCTTTATCCTCCCCCATTTATAATATAATTATCTTAAATACTTCCTCCCTATACATTTAGAAATACATCAGACAGTATTATAATTTTTGACACAGACAGGCCTACTGATGACAAAACTCTAGAAATGAAATATTACTTGGTTTAGGTAATAGTCTAGAGGCCAGAAGCCTAACAAGCAAGAAGTAAATGATTGTTCAGTAGTAGTTAGTCTAGCTTGTCTAATGCAACTGGATAATGACAGTAATATCCATTATTTTTCATTAGAAATTAAAATTGAGAAATTTAAAACCTTTTGATATATTATATGTGCTTTTTTATGGTTTGACCTTAGAGAAGAAAGAAGTGAAGATTCTGTGTTACCCTATCACTATGATAATGTTATCAAAAGGGCTGCAAAAATCTTCCTGAAATACAAGAGTTTAATATAATGAAATTATACTTTGACTCTATGCTTTAGTTCACATACCTTTTTCACTGGCTGTTGCTGAGCGTGAGGGTCTCGTCCTTGCTCAGGCCCAAGAGTTGGGGGGGCTTGCTCCTGCCAAACCACCGGCGGGGGGTGCCCCAAGAGGGAGCACTGGTTCTCCAGGCATGGGGGACGCGCGGTTGGGGAAAAACCACGGAGACCGCTTGAGCGCAAGAACAGGTCTGCTTTATTACGGAAGTACACTTGGTTATATAGGGTTGGGTAGAGGGAGGAGTAAGATATAGGGAGGGCTAGCTATGGGGCAGTAGTGGACAGGCTGAAGCTGATGGACAGCCCCGAGGTAAGCAGTCACCAGGGAAGAGGGCAGACTGTACGCCGGCAACATGGGCGGGACTGGCGGAAAAGATAGCGAGGGCTGGCTGAGAGGTTTGGAATAGGGGAGGGGAAAGGGGGAGTGAGAGCCGGCCGGATGTTGGGCTAGGCGGGAGATAGAAAGGGGGAGGGCAGCGCCGGCCAGCCGCTAGCAGCAAAGGCCTAGTCAGGCGTGGTCACCTTATCTAGGCCCAGTGGGCAGAGGCGGTATCACTTCTTGCCGCACTGTTTGCTACTGTGGCAAGCCGGGCGCCCTTCCTCCCACATTTCCCCCTTTGTTTTTATTAAGCTCCTCCGAAAAGCTTGATTTGAGGAGGGAGGGGGACTGTGCCTGTCTTAGGTCGGGATTGCGCCCAGCCGGGCAATGCCCGTGCCACACAGGTGGCCAGTCTTACCCGTCATGGGGAAGGGCGGCAGCAAAAGGCCGTGTCCCTGCCTTAGGTTGACTGGCGGGCCGATCCCGTTGCCCGTCATTGGCTAACCAGTCCAGCGCCTCGATGGAATGTTGGCGGCCTTAGATAAACAGGGTGGGGGAGGGGAAAGGGTAAGGGTAAGGGGTTAGGATGGGCGGTGAGAAGAGGTAGGGGCAGGGGGAGCTGGGGCTTGGGTGCGTTGAGAGGCGGCTGGCCATTTGGGGAGGACGGCAATTAATGGAGACTCCTGGTGCGTCTTCGTCGGTGGTGCGGATTCGCTGGTACCGGACCTGGATGGGCTTACTAAGGACAGAGTTAACTTGATTTTTGACAAGACGGACAATTCGCTTGATGATCCAGGGTCTTAGGGCTAATAGGAGGACAAGGGTGAGGAGCGGGCCTAGAAAGGGGAGAAAGTAAGAAAGGATTCCACTGGGCAGCCCCCAAGAGAAAGACCATCTGGCTTCACGTTCCTGCTTTTTCTTGCGGAGGCCCTCCCTAACTTGTGTGAGGTTATCTCGAATGAGGCCAATAGAAGCAGCATTTTTCTCCTAACGCTGCGCAGAGCCCCCCTGGCTTCACGTTCCTGCTTTTTCTCGCGGAGGCCCTCCCTAACTTGTGCGAGGTTATCTCGAATGAGGCCAGAGTGGTTAGCATAGAAGCAGCATTTTTCTCCTAACGCTGCGCAGAGCCCCCTTTTTTTAGGAGGAGGAGGTTTAGGCCCCTGTGGTTTTGGAGAACGACTTTAGACAGGGAGTTGAGAGATGTTTCAAGGTGGGCCATGGAAGTCTCAAGGCGCGCGATGTCTGCATCGACAGCTTGCCTAAGGGTTGAAAAGGAGTTATTTTGGAGGCTGAGAGCTGCAGCTCTAGTGGTTGCGCCGGCAAGACCTAGAAGGGTGGCAATTGTGATGGCGGTGAAGACTTCCCGTTTCTGCTCGTGCTGCGGGGAGCTGAAGTGCTGCCAGGAGTCAAAGAATTGGTTATCAGTATAAAAGAGAACGCGGGGGGGGGGGGGGGGGGGGGGGGCAATGAGTATGAGCACACAGGTGTCGCCGGTGGAGTTAAGGGTTTAAACATTGAGACATGGAGTGAGGCCGGAGGAAGAACATAGCCATTTGGTATTATTAGGGGGAATTAGGAACTTGGCGGCTGCAACTGGCAATGGAAATCAAGGAGTGATATCCTTCCCTCATAGCCTCACCTCCACACAAGGTGTTCCCAGCATCTCTCTTCTTCGTGTCAGGAACACTGGAAAGCAGGTTAGGAGGGAGGGGTCCACACTCCAGCAGAGTCACTTCTCCACTTTCTATTCCTTCCTGTTCTGTGGTCCTCAGCTCACTCTGCCTTTCTCCCATCTTCCTTTTGGTTCCTGTTTTCCCCTCTCTCTTCCTTCTACTGTGGCTTGATCTTGGCAAGCATGTCTTACAACCTTACTGAGACTTAGCACAAAGTCGTCTTTACAGTTATTTCTGTTTTTCTATGCAATGGAGGGAGAAGTGAAGAGAAACTGCTCCTTAATGTACCAGTGAGAGAGCACAGAGGGAGAAAATTACTTAGAAAACAACACTGATATTTAACCCTGCTAGAAAAAGGCTGTGTGGCAAAATCATCTTCCCAAATAGCACTGTGATTGATTTTCATTGCTGTGGACCTCAACCCACTGCTAGATCTGAGGGCACAATAAATTTGAGTATTTTGTGACTTAGAAAAAAAATGTAGTTTTAGTGGTTTGGTTGCATATATATACTTTCCCTCAATCAGCAAAATGGACAGATCAACTGATGTGCTCTTTCCTATAGTTGACTTATCATAAGAACCACCTGGGGCAGCAGTTAAACATGGAAATTTCTGGACCCTCTGCTATCCCCAGGGTACCAGCCTCCCTGAGGAAGGGCTCTGAACTTCTATTTTTAATTCATTTCTCATGATCAGTTTGTTCATAAACAGTGAGCAAACAAGGGAAATAATTCTGAAAAGGGAAATAATAGACCTCTCACACTTAAAATATTGTTGAACATGTATTTGAAAATAACTACCATGACTAAATACATTTTTAAAATTGTGTATTTTTATTTGGAAATATTTTCAAGTGGACAAGACAGTTAAAAAGGTAATAAAAAGTCCCCAGAGCGAACTCCAGTATACACCTTGTACTGCAGATAGCCAGATTCTCCAATTTTAACATTTTGCCAGATTTTCCATATCCATCAATCTACCAGTACATCCACCTATCCGTATATGTGCCAATTTATTAATCCATTTTCTGAACAGCTTAGTATAGATTGCATGCATCATGCTCAGTGAATGCTTAGTACTGCCATATATGTACATTGCCTAAGAACAAGGATATTCATTTACATATCCACCTTAAGTGCAGTTATCAAGTTCAAGAAATTTAACATTTACATAAAGCATGCAGTTTATATTCCAATATTTTTATATGTCATAATAATTTCCTTTTGAGATGTCTCTCCTCCTTTGTTAATCCCCTTCAGAATCATGTATTGCCTTTGTCATTTTCTCTTTAACTGCTCCTATTTTCTTTAATTGTGGGAACATAATAAACTTTCCAACCTCAACCACTCTCAAGTATACCATTCAGTGTGATCAATCACATTCATTATGTTACAGTAACCTCAGCACCTTCTATTATTTATACTTTCCTAACTCTCAGACAGAAACCCTACATCCATTTCGCATTAACTCCCCATTCCCCCTTCTCCCACCCCTGGCAACTTGTACTCTAATTTCTGTCTCTATAATCTTGCTTATTCTCCAGTATTTTCTTTATAGTTACCATGGAACTTAAATTTGATCTCCTAAATCTGTAACAATTCCAAATTATTTGATATCAATTTAATTTCATTGGTATATACAAAGCATGCTCTTACATCTCTCTGTCCCCCCAACTTTATGTAGTTCTTGTCACAAATCACATGTTTATACATTATGAGTCCCAAACCACTTATTTCTAAATCAGTGTTATGCATTTGCCTTTTAGATCCCATAGGAAGTAAAATTGGAGTTACAAATCAAAGATACATTAGTACTGGCATTTATATTTACCCCTATCATTACCCTCACCAGAGATCTTTATTTCTTCATGAGGTTTCAATCTATTGTCTATTGTTCTTTCCTTTCAACCTGCAGTACAATCTTTGGCATTTCTTGCAGGGTCAGTCTAATGGTAGTAAACTCCCTCGGTTTTTGTTTATCAGGGAATGTCTTAATCTCTCCTTCATTTTTTGAGAGACGCTTTTGCCCAATGTTAAATTCTTGGCTGGCAGTATTTTGCTTTCACCACAATAAATATATCATTCTTTTGTCCTCTGGCTTCCATGGTTTCCAATGAGAAATTGGCACTTAATCTTTTTGAGCCTCCCATAGATGTAAGGCTTCTCTCTTTTGGTTCTCAGAATTCTCTCTTTATCTTTGGCATTCAACAGTTTGATTACAATAAGCCATGGCATGCATATATTTGGGTTTATCCTGTTTGGGGTTTGTTGAACATCACGAACATTTATATTCATGCCTTTTCTTAATTTTGGAATGTTTTCAACCATTATTTCCTTGAATATTCTCTCTGCCCTTTTCTGTATTTCTTCTTCTGAGACTCCTACAATGTGCATATTGGTATTCTTAATATCTTTCCACAGGTTCTTCAAGCTCTGTTCACTTCTCTTCAGTCTTCCTTCTTTCTGTTTCTCAGACTAAATGATTTCAATTGTTTTATCTTCAAGGTCATGGATTCTTTGTTCTACCAGCTCCAATCTGTTGTTGAATCTCTCAAGAGAATTTTTAATATCTGTTACAGTGGACTTCAGCTCTGTTTGCTTCCTTTTCATAAGTTCCATCTCTATTGATATTCTCTTTGCATCCATTTATTATTTCCATTTTTCTTTTGGTTCTTTGTCTGTGTTTTCTGTTAGCTCTTTGAGCACACCTAGACCATTTTTTAAAACTCTTTGTCAGTTCAGTGCCTTGCCAGTGGGCCCTACCTTGGAATTTGTCCTTCTGAGTGTGATGTAGTTGGACTCAGATGTGATCTCTGTCTGCATGCCTCTTCTGCCACTTTTACTGAACCTGTGGTTGGCACTGGGGTTGGTATATGCTCAGGAGACTTGAATCTCTGGACTGCCCATGTACCAGCTAGTCCCTGAGCCTCAGCAGAGTTGCAACACTTACTCTCCAGGTCATTGGACTTACCCAGTCAGCCAACAGGGAGATGAGGATGATCATCCACCATACCAGGGAACCAAGAGAGTATACATCTGCAAGCAGGAGAATCCCATCCATCAGCTTTGTGGGATCTAAGCCCTCTCTCTATTTAGAGGTAGAGTGGACATCGCCATCCCAGGGTCCACAGGATGGAGGACTAGAGTATGGATTAGAGTGGACTTACTGATATTCTACTACAGAACTATTGTGAGTCTAGCAATAGAAGAAGTTATATCATTAATGTGGAGACGGTGGCCATGGGAGTTGCTGAAGGAAGAAGAGGTGTGATATGGGGGCATTTTCGGGACTTGGAGTTGTCCTGAATGATACTAAGGGACAGATGTAGGACATTATATATCTGCCATAACCCACTGAATGGACTGGGGAGAGTCTAAACTACAATGTAAACTATAATCCATGTGGTGCAGCAATGCTCCAAAATGTATTCATCAAATACAATGAATGTGCCACACTGATGGAAGAGGTTGTTGATGTGGAAGGAGTGGGAAGGTGGGGAGAGGGCTATATGGAACCTCTTATATATATATATATATATAAATTTATTTCTTTCCTCCCACCCCCGGGTGTCTGCTTTCTGTGTCCCCTCACTGTGTGTTCTTCTGTGACCACTTCTATCCTTATCAGAGGCACTGGGAATCAGTGTTTCTTTTTTGTTGCGCCATCTTGTTGTGTCAGCTCTCCGTGTATGCAGTGCTATTCTTGGGCAGGCCGCACTTTCTTTCATGCTGGCCGGCTCTCCTTACGGGGCGCACTCCTTGTGCATGAGGCTCCCCTATGCGGGGGACACCCCTGTGTGACATTTTGTGTGATCTATGTATCTTTTTTAAAAAAGACAATAAAAAAATTAAAACAAAAAACAAAACGAAAAAACCTCTTTGTCAATTATGTTCAGGTTCAGTCCCTCTCATTGTTGATTTCTAATGGTTTTATTTTCTTTAATGCTTGAACTATCACTTCCTGTTTGTTTGTTTTGTAATATTTTATTGAAACCTGGAGATTTGATATTTTAAAGTGTTATTACTAGAATTTAGACTCTGAGACTTTTGTTCCTTAAGCTTGTATTCAGCTAGTGTTATGACAGAGTTTTCCTTAAATGCCAGGAGCTAAAAAAAGAAAGAACATGAAAGTATTAAAAGAGAACACTTTTCCAAGTCTTTGTAGATTGTTGTGGGCGATTAAGGCAGCGTGCATAGAGTTTACCTTTCAGCAATGCCGATAACATGGCGGCCAGGGCTAATACAATAACTCAGCCCCTCAAACAACATGACAGAATTCACAAATCTGCCCAGTCATTTCCTTGTTCTTCTTTCTCCCTGCTCCTTTGTTCTCCGTTTCCCGCCACTGCCCAGGTGTATACAGCAGTGCGCAGGCGCAAGGCTCGAAACTCTGCATACCAGGCGAGAGCTTCTAGCCAATTCCCTCCTTAGACGTCTGCCTTCCTCCCTAGACCCGTCCCCCCTTCTCCCCAGAGTATATATGCTCAGTCCCCCAATAAAATTTTGCAGCTTGATCAGAACACTGTCTTGCTGTCATTCTTCATGTCTCTTGTCCCACCATTCCTCCTTAGCAGGTCTCCGAGCCCTCGTTAGTGTCCCAAGGGTCGGGACCTTCACAGTAGATAGTTCTCCCCTTTAAGGTTTATTCAAACAATGAGTTTAGAAAATAGCTCCAGGCCAAAGCCTAATGGCCTCTAGGATCCTTTCTGTGCATGCACTTCCTCTCTTGAGCTTGCAGATATGGCCCTAGGAATTCCTCTGATTGCTTAAGCAGATAATAAATGTCTCTCTTCCCTAGGAAACTGTTTTCTCCAGGTCCTAGGCCTGTACTATATATTCTATAGTCAGCAATCCCTTATCCCAGGCAGCCACTTGACTGTTTTCCCACAGCATTTTCTAGGCATGTCAGTGAACTGCTTTCTATACGCAGGACAAATTCTCATACTGCAAGTCCCTTAGGCCACCACCATACAGATTGGGATAGACATACATGATCCAACTATGAGCATGAGTGTTATTCTGCTTTCTCTGGAACTGGGACCAGGGATCTACACCCTGGGAGCATGGACCAGCTCCATGCAGAGCCAGTGAGGTGTGGGGGAAGGGTCAGCCAGGGTACCATGGAATCCTACCACTTTTTTTTTTTTTTAAGATTTATTTTTATTTATTTATTCCCTGCCTCCCCCCCCCCCCATTGTTTTGTGCACAGCGTCTGCTTTCTGTGTCCATTCACTGTGTGCTCTCTGTGTCTGCTCACCTTCTCTTTAGGAAGCAGTGGGACCCAAACTTGGAACCTCCCATGTGGGAGAGAGGCTCTCAATCACTTGAGCCACCTCAGCTCTCTGCCTTTGTTGTGTCTCTCATTGTCTTTCCTCCTTGTGTCTCCTTGTTGCATCATCTTGTGTCAGCTCACTTCATCTGCCCATCGTGCCAGCATGCTGTCTTGTTTGTCTTCTCCTGGAGGCACTGGGAACCAAATCTGGGATCTCCCATATGGTAGGTGTGAGCTCAATTGCTTGAGCCACATCTACTTCCCCCTACCACTTTTAAGTAGCCTTTTTCTTGATTTGGTGTTTGACCTATTACTGTAGTCCTTTTTTTTCCTGAAGCTTTGAGAAAGACGTTTCTGCAAGTTCTTGCTGGTTGTTCAAAGCTTCTAAGGTGAGATGAGTCCTGAATCATTTCACTCCACCATCTTTATCAGGTGGAGCTAAACACATTTTTAAAAGAAAGGAGTGTCCAGCTTATATTGTAAAACTTTGTTGAATTTGAGGATGATGAGAGTTCAGATAGGCAGCTATAAACTTTTCCTTCTGTGGTATTATTATCACAGTGAATCACCAGTCAGCATCTTCATTAAATGAGAATTCCAAGTAATTGCTTGTAAAGTACAATGTTATTTATTTATTTATTTTTAAAGACAGTAAAGGAAAATAACTGGCTTCTTATATGGTTGAAATTATATAAGCAAGAAACTAAGACAAAAGTTAATGCAGCTTTGAGGAAGAATTTCTTCTATTCTGGAAACTTTAGTTTTTATTCTTTAGGTCTTCAACTGATTGAATGAGACCCATCCACATTATTAAAGGTAATCTCCTTTATTTAAAGTCTGCTGATTATATTACCATAAACACAGCTATTTCCAATAGACAGACCCATCTCATCTGGGACTACAAAGGAGAAACAAGTGTCTCAGAGAGAAGGTGATTTATTGCAAGTGCACAAGCAAGGAACTAGGGAATCTTTGCCAAACCCAGTTCAAAGTGAGAAAGAGGGCTGGGGTTTTTATAGAGAGAATAAGGGTTGAGGACCAAGTAATGATTGCATGATGTAGTCCTGCCATGTGGGTGATGACTCTGGAATTTTTTTACAGGTCTTCTATTTTAACTCCTATATGTAAAACTCCTGTTTGATGTCCAGTCCTGATTCACAGCCTTTTATCCCAGGGAAGCTGCAGATTTCTTGGGTTATAAGGTGCTTCTGGTACCATTCTGTGATTTTGCTTTGATGTAATCAAAACTCCTGTTTGATGTACTGGTTCCCAGTCTTTTATCCCGGGGAAATTGCAGATTTCCTGGGCTGTAAGATTCTTCTGGCACCATTCTGTGGATGTGCTGAGATGTTATCTTATTCTTGACTTTCCTGGGAGTAGAATTGGGAAGTTCTCGTTATTGTCCTACTAAGAACTAAGAACACAGAGTAAACTACCTTCATTAAATGCAATGAATGTACCACATTAATGAAAGAAGTTGTTGATGTGGAAGGAGTGGGTGGTATTGATGTGGGCTATGGGTGGGAAGCTCTTTGTCTCTTCAGAGATAACCTAAGCTGTCTGTCCTGACTTGTGGGTGTGGGACAGTAAGAAGCTGTCATCCTGCCTTTGGTGACCATGGCAACAACTTCAGTCCCAGGAGGCCATTTAGCAATGCAAACTAAATACATACCAGTCAGTCCAGGGAAACTCTGATGGAAACTTAAGGGAACTTGGACTTGGCCTTGAATGGGAAATATAATATAGCCTGTGCATAAATTCAAAATCATCTAATTCTGTATTCAAGTGTGCCTAGTCTCTAGAAATCCTGTTAAGTGATGTTGTAGCAGTTGAGAGAGGTTCAATTATTTGCATATGGAAAGGCCAGGACTCAGGAATGATTTTGAGAAGGAAAAATGATTTATTGATGGCCAGCGGGACTCTGGAAGCTTTCTGTTTCAAACCCGAGCCCTGAACAAGAATTTTGAGTTCCTTTTATACAGAGGAACGGCTATATCGTTTTTTGTTTCAGTGCTCAATAGGTTTGAATTAGCATATATCTTCCACATCCTAGGTAAGCTTTTACCATGGACTTCATACATTCTAGATAAGTTTTTAGCACATTTGGTTTGCATTTTCCCTGAATGTTTAAAGTTTATAGAGTTTGCATTGATAAACTGTTTCCTGGGACTGGAGTCGTTGCCATGGTTACCAAGGGCAGGGCTACAGCCTCTCACCATCCCACACCCACAAGTTAGGTCACAGACAGCTTAGGTTAAGGTTATCTCCGAAGAGACAAAGAGGCCCCCACCCATAGCCCACATCAATATAGGCTTTGAACGTTCAAAAAAGATGTAAGACTAAATGTGTTTTCAAAGTTCCATCCAGACAGATGGATGGGCAAGATGCTAATTCAAGCTCACCTGAGATGTGGGCAATATGTTAATTCAAAACCTACCTGGTACCCAGGCAAACACTTAACTAACAAAGAAAGTAGTTTTCTTTGATAAAAGCACCATTTTACTCCCCACACTGTATAAAAGGAACTTGAAAATCTTGTTGGGGCTCGGGTTTGCAACAGAAAGCTCCCGAGTCCCACCGGTTGTCAATAAACCATTTTTCCTTCTCAAAATCATTCCTGAGTCCTGGCCTTTCTATATGAAAATACCCTCTCACTACTTCTACAACAGTATGGGGAGTGGGGTTTATGGGAACCTCTTATATTTTTTAATGTAACATTGTGTGATCCATGTATCTTTAAAAAAAAAGATAATTAAAAAAATAAAAACAAACAACTAAAAAGATTAAACTATCAAGATTAGGTTACTAGAAAACCAGATCGATTAGATCTAGAAAAGGTATTTGAATTTTTCAGAACTGCTTAAGAAAAGAAATTTTTCATAAGTACATTTTCCAGCTATCAAGTGTCCCAGCTTGTGATTATACTCTTCTTATTTTTAATAAAGGTATTTCTTATCATCACCCGTTTGAGGAAAATGGGTGAAGGTCTCATTTTCAGTAACTTCCTACTGAGCATGTGCAAAGAAAATATCCACATTATTTTAAAGGATGTTCTAGACATAAACCCACAAAGACAATATAGAGAGCAGCAAGATAAGCCTATGGCAAGCAGAATAAAGGCAACACTTAAAAGGGCCACTCTCCACCTCGTAGGCAAGCTCACTAACCACTCAGAAAATGAATCAAGTTTTCCAAGATTTTTAACATGTTCAATTCACTTTGCATATTATCCAGAGGAGATATTATATTCATCAGGTATAGTACTTAATACTAATTAATGCACCAGTTTTTCTTTGAGGGCTAGTTAATATTTCTAAGCTCCAGGGTTGCAATACCATACATGTTCACCCATGAAAGCAGGCCATAATGCCAATTGTATTTGTTTAGGTTCTACCCACAATACTCTGGCAATTATTGCTCCACTTGGCATATTTTCCACACAGCCAGCACACTGCAGCACCATTGGAAAGTAGGCTCCTGTGTTCCACTGGCCTGGTGCATAGCACCTTCTGACACTATGAAACAGAGCCCGTTGGAGGCAATGTAGTGCTATCGAGCCAGCTACAGCTGTCAGAGCCACAGGAGTCTGAAACAGCAATGTATTTCCATCTACTCCAGGAACATGACCAGAGAATGTGGCAGATACTAATATAGCCTGTGCATAAATTCAAACTTATCTTATATCCAAATATGCCTAGAAAGCCAATTGAGAAGCATAACCTCTATAGGCTTTGGATATTCAGGGAGGATGCAAACCAAATGTGTCAAGCTTACCTGGAATGTGGGGGGGGGGGGGGGGGGGCAGGGTTTCGTGCTAAAAGCTTACCTGGAATGTAGAGAATGTGTGTTAACTCAAGCTTACCTGGAATGTGGGGGATATGCGTTAAATCAAGCTTACCTGGAGGAAATAACCTATCTAATACTCAGATAAAACACTTGAAGAAACTAACAAAAAGTCCTTTTGCATACAAGCACCCTTTGTCTCCCCACTCTTATATCTTCTCTATAAAAGGAACCCAAAAATTCTATATGGGGCTCGGTTTTTATCAGAACAAAGTCTGCTGAGTTGGGCTGGTCGAAATAAATCATCTTCCTTCTCAGAATTCTCGCGTCCTGGCCTTCGATACTGCGTACACCCGACTTCTCTCTGCTACTACAATACCTTTATTTTTTAGCGTCGTAGTGACTGATCTAGGCAAAAACTCAAATGGAGAGATGCCATACATGGCCCTGGGGCCTGGTGTAAATGCACAAGGGAGTCCAACAACACTAAAGTCCATCCCCTTAGTGTGTGTGTAGCCATAGGGCTGCTTCGTCATAACTTTTAGAGCTGCCTAACTTTAACTCTGGATTCCAGGTGTCACACAGGTACTCAGAAAAATTCTAGGGAGCTATTAGGTTATACCTAGAGAGCAAAGCATCTCAGGATTTAGAAACAATTAGAGATCAGAGCTCAGGAATAAGTGTGACTGCTATAAAAGCTTATAATCAAGGCCCTAATTTCCATAAATAAAGCTATTGCTAGAGATTATTCACTATATCTTACAGTAGAAGTTTTGTTTCATTTTACTTTTACTCTTTCACCAAGATTATGCTAATCAACAGGCAAAACATAACAAACTTTTGCTTTGTTCTTCCTTTAAAGTCCCTTTTTTTTACAATAGGATGACTGCATGCTCTTTCAGATAAGCATCAGAGCAAAACAGTTTAACTGATGAAAGATCTTGGTTGTTTTCATAACATTTTTTCTAAGAATAACTAATAACTTAAAACTATAACCAACATTATCATGCAAATCAGTATTAGGATAGAATAGACAATGAGAACTTCAAAAGTCTCTAAGAAATTTTATACAATTTTATACAATCCCTAAACACCTTTAATTACTTATTACTTTTTAAGTTACTTTTTCCTGTTTTCTCTTTTAGAAAGGTACTATTTACCAGAAAGAAACAAGGCAGGTGAGGATAAGGAAGTGGAAACGGGGGCAGGCAGTGAACACAACATCTCAAGGGCAACAAAAAGCACGATAGGCAGCCAGACCTGAGCTATTGTGTGAAACTCAGAAAATAAGCGATAACACTTTCTTCTGCCCAGCCAAAGGAGATTGAACACACTAGCCCTAACCCCTTCCTCACCAACTCAAGTCACAAGGCAAGAAGACCCTCCCAATTCATCCCTTCTTAAACCCCAAGCCCAAGTCACTGGGGTGCCTCTTCACTAGTAAGAGTGCCCACGCTCACATCCGGGGTATGACCTTTCACTTTCCAATCAATTCTCTGCTTGCTTAATTTGTGGCGCATCCTTGAATTCTTTCTTGTGACGTGGCCAAGAACCTGGAAGCCACATCCAGTAACAAAACTTCAGCAATACTGGAAGAAATTTTTTTTAATTTATGAAAACTTAAGATTCCCAATGGAATCTCATCTTCTCACTACTACTACCTTATTATCACATGTTTACTGGGATATTAATATCCCCATCTTAAGAGTATGTTACTGTTGTAGAAGTTGAGAGAGGTTCAATTATTTGTGTATAGAAAGGCCAGCACTCAGGAATGATTTTGAGAAGGAAAAATGATGTATTGACCGCCGGCCGGACTCGGGAGCTTTCTGTTTCACACCCAAGCCAGGAACAAGATTTCCAAGTTCCTTTTATACAGGGTGGGGAGTCAAATGGTGCTTTTTATCAAAGAAAACTACTTTCTTTGTTAGTTAAGTGTTTGCCTGAGTACCAGGTAGGTTTTGAATTAGCATATCGCCCATCTTTCAGGTGAGCTTGAATTAGCATCTTGCCCACATTCCGTCCGGATGCAACTTTGAATACACAATTAGTCTTACATCCTTTCTGAACATTCAGACCCCTATCACTTAACTGGATTTCTAGAGA
The DNA here is from genome assembly GCF_030445035.2 of Dasypus novemcinctus. Classification (NCBI taxonomy): domain Eukaryota; kingdom Metazoa; phylum Chordata; class Mammalia; order Cingulata; family Dasypodidae; genus Dasypus; species Dasypus novemcinctus. The sequence goes on from NC_080677.1 coordinate 21,003,179, forward strand.
CTAGGCACACTTGGAAACAGAATTAAGATGATTTTGAATTTATGCATAGGCTATATTATATTGTATTCCCATTCGAGGCCAAGTTCAAGTTCCCTTAAATTTTGGCATCACCACCATCAGAGTTTCCCTGGACTGACTGGTATGTATAAAGAGTTTGCATTGCTAAAGTGCCTCCAGGACTGAAGTCATTGCCATGGCCACCAAGGGCAGGGCTGCAGCCTCTTACCATCCCACACCCACAAGCCAGGACACAAAGGGACCGACAGCCTCCCACCCATAGCCCACATCATCACTTTTAACAATGTGGGTGATTCCTTAAAATTGCAGATGGTAAATGTAATATGGATTTTTTACATCTATGAAATGTATGTATTTCAGCACCTCACTTTTTACAAGGTAAAAGAACAAATTATGGCCAACAGTTAGCGATTAAAGATATCCTTAAGAGTTTTGTTAGAATATTAAAGGTTGTCATGTCTGAATATTATATTTAAATAGGCCTCTATTTATCACAATGACAAACAAGTTAGTAAAATAGTTTGGAAAAGACAACTTCCAAATAGCAGTGGCTTTGTATTTAAAAAAATAACAAACCATTAAGGATAATTTGTCATTCTGATAAGGCACTGATTTTTGTTCTTCATTTAGTATCTCAAAAGGACTTTTAAATCCTTCCACTGAAAACAGATGAGCCATTTAAGAAAACTGTGTTCCTTTAAAGAGACAGAAAGTCAAAGTTTAGCTTTGTATCAGAATACCATTCGGTAAACAAATATTAGCATAAATCATAGCAGATTGAGGTTAGGTGTGCTGTTTTTTTTTTTTTCTATAAAGTTACTTTTTGTTATAAATATCAACTTCTAGATTTCTATTTAATCATGATTTCCTGGAATCAGTCATTCACATTGTAATCTTGCAAGTTTGGAAAATGCTTTTACAAATTCCCTACAACCATCTGTAACCACATAGATTAATTACTCTATCTCAAGACAAATTTCATCTTTAAATAAGCTTATTGAATTACAGTCAGCAATAAGTGAAATCCACTTCTACTAACCCTTCTACAACTTTCCATATGCATTTAAGTCTTGTCCTACATATTTCTACCCTGATTTTATTAAAATCAACAATCTTATCTTAGGAAAAAACATACTCCCTTAACCAAGCTTTCACAAAACTTCTACTTCTGTCTAATCCATTTAAGTCTTGCCTTACATCACTCTTTGTGTTTGTAAAAAATTAGTCATTTCAATTTTAGGCAAAACAATTATTTTTTAAAAGGCATTTATAACAATTTCATTAACCAAAAACTTACAATGTTCATTATCTTAAAACATTTAACAGACTTAATGCTACCATATTTTGTTGGTATCCATGTAAATCTAGGGAGATTACACCCAAGTAGAATAAAAAGAAAAGAATGATAGTTTATGTAAGAAGTGTTTTCTTTCTTCTTTTTTTCTTTTCCATAGGCTAAACTTTCTTTGTTTTCATAATACTTTAAAATTGTGAACAACCTCAAAAGCATACTGATTATTAGGCTCTGAAGAATGTATTATAATTGTTTTGTTTTAATCACAATTCAGAAAAACCTTTTCATCTTTTTCAAGGACTTTTTCTTCACTTATTGAAATTTGGCCATTAGATTATTACTCTCATCTCAGGACAGATTATACAAAGCAAGTTTAATTCTATAATACCCCTTCTTTCCCTATCAGTTTAATTTCCTGGCCTAGGAGACAGAATTCTAAACTAAACTCATACCTCCCCTAACTTCCACACCAGCCCATCTCCAATAGTTTCCTAAACTGGTTTTATTTTATTTTATTTTTGTCTTTATTAATTTTTTTATTACATTAAAAAAATATGAGGTCCCCATATACTCCCCACCCCCCTCACTCCACTACTCCCCCCATAGCAACATTCTCCTCCATCATCATGAGACATTCATTGCATTTGGTGAATACATCTCAGAGCATCGCTGCACCTCATGGTCAATGGTCCACATCATAGCCCACACTCTCCCACGTTCCATCCAGTGGGCCATGGGAAGACCTACAATGTCTGGTAATTGTCCCTGCAGCACCACCCAGGATAACTCCAAGTCCTGAAAATGCCTCCACATCTCATCTCTTCCTCCCATTCCCCACACACAGCAGCCACCATGGCCACTTTCTCCACACCAATGCCACATTTTCTTTGATTACTAATCACAATATTTCATGAATAGAATATCAGTAAGTCCACTCTAATCCATACTCTATTCCTCCATCCTGTGGACCTTGGATTGGTTGTGTCCATTCCACATCTATGTCAAGAGGGGGCTTAGATTCCACATCAATGCTGGATGTAATCCTCCTGCTTTCAGTTGTAGGCACTCTTGGCTCCATGGTGTGGTGGTTGACCTTCTTCAACTCCATGTTAGCTGAGTGGGGTAAGTCCAATAAACCAGAGTGTAGGAGCTGAAGTCTGTTGAGGCTCAGGACCTGGCTATCATATGGTCAGTCCAGAGATTCAGATCCCCTGGGTATATATTAAACCCAGCACCAACTACAATTCTGGTAAAGTAACAGGAAAGGCTTGTGAAAAGAGATCACATCTGAGTCCAGCTCCATCACACAGAAACACCAATTCCAAAGAAGGGCCAATTGACATGGCACTGAACTCCATCTGCCATGACCAGAAAACCTGTGGGTCTCTGTAGCCCTCAGATGAACCAATACCTGGGGTTGTATCTACTTTATCTGTCTCTGGGACTCTGCTGAGGTGTGCATAAGGGCAACCCCTCTGATAACTGGTTTTAATAAGTCACGGAATTCAGTCAAGTTTAGAAGACCCTGGAGGCATGATAGGCTGTTGAAAGATTATGGAAGAATTCAGAACAAACATTTTTAGTCTCTTTCCTTTAAGTCATTTATTTAGTCAGAGTTTATATGACAAACACAAACAAGAGTTAAGACATATCAACGAACACAAAGTGCACTAATTTGGCTCATAATTCTCACTCCTTTGGTACAGCTGTCTCCAAGCTCTCTATCATTTCACATCTCTGATTTTTACTGCTCTTAAGAATATTCTTTGGGATCAATATTGCCTGTAATATGCAAGTTCATTCTTGGAAATACTTTTATTAGTAAACAGCAACCAGTTAGAAATACTTGAGCAGTAGAAATGAAGGTAAACACTAATTTAGCAGTTTAGACAGATATTTAACACTTACATATTCTGGAATACTCTTCAGGAGTACACTTAATATACAGTCTCTCAATTCAGGAGTAAGTTATTGATTCAAAACTAAAAGTTGTTTTTAACACCTTGATAAAAATTTTCATCACATAAAATATGACTAAAACTTAAACCATTGTCAAAATAACATCCCATTTAAACTCTTCCACAGTATACACAAGTATTATAAGCTTTCAGTTTTGTAATATATTTTTCCATCATGAATTAAAATACAAATATATTTATAACATTAATGTTCATAAATGTATACATAATATAATACTTCAGCATTCCATCATGAATTAAAATACAAATATATTTATAATATTAATTTTCATAAATGTATATATAATATAATACTTCAGCAGTGCCCTTTGCCCTTTGAAGCACAGGTTTTTCTCAGCTTGGCCTTGAAGGAAAACTGAGATTTTTCTTTATTTTATTTTATTTTTTTTAAAGATTTTATTTATTTATTTTATTTCTCTTCCCTTCAACCCCCCTGCCCCAGTTGTCTGTTCTCTGTGTCTATCTGCTGCATGTTCTTTTTTGTCTGCTTCTGTTGTTATCAGCAGCACAGGAATCTGTGTTTCTTTTTGTTGCATCATCTTCTTGTGTCAGTTCTCTGTGTGTGCAGTGCCATTCCTGGGCAGGCTGAACTTTCTTTCACGCTGGGCGGCTCTCCTTAAGGGGTACACTCCATGTGGGTGGGGTTCCCCTACGCAGGGGACACCCCTATGTGTCAGGGCACTCCTTGTGCACATCAGCACTGCGCATAGGCCAGCCGCACACGGGTCAGGGAGGCCCGGGGTTTGAATCATGGACCAACCATGTGGTAGGCGGATGCCCTATCCACTGGGCCAAGTCTGCTTCCCATGAGATTTTTCTTTAGAGAACTATGTTTCAGCTACTTTCCTCCTTCTTAATAACTAGTTATTTTACCTTAGGACAAAGTTACTTTCTTCTTCTTTAATAAAGAGAAACATTCTAAATACCTTACATACCAAGTTACAAAACAGATTTTGGTAGCTGTCTCCAAGCAAACTTCTTACATTATAAAATTGAATATTTTATTAAACAAGCTTGTCGATATAATGATTCAATTTGGTTATATGCAAACATCACTTTTCTTCATTTTAAATGCCTTCTACAAAACAAATTCAATTACAAGATATTATTGAAATTTAGACTCATTTTTAGGTTAGTTTTCATCATCATCCAATTTATACTGTGGCCAGGCAATGGTGTCATAGAAAATCATTTTCTTTTCCTTAAGGGGGTTCCCTCCAAATTTAGAACAATTTTCTAATATGCAATCTGGAGGAGATAGAGCTGGCACATTCTGATAGTTTCCCATGGCTAGTCAACACCAACAGAAGTCACAGAAGCAGAACAAAAGAATAGGAGCGCCATGGATAGCAGATATGGCTCAACTGATAGAGCATCTGCCTACCATATAAGAGGTCCAGCGTTTGGCACCCAGGGCCTCCTGGCCCATGTGGTGAGCTGGCCCACAAGCAGTGCTGCTGTGCACAAGGAGTGCTGTGCCACACAGGGGTTCCCCCCATGTAGGGGTGCCCCTTGTGCAAGAAGAGGCCGCCCTGCGTGAAAAAAGCACAGCCCACCCAGGAGTGGTGCTGCACACATGGAGAGCTGATGCAGCAAGATGACGCAACAAAAAGAGGCAGATTCCCAGTGCCACCTGACAAGAATGCAAACAGACACAGAAGAACACACAGTGAATGGACACAGAGAGCAGACAATGGAGGGGAGGGGAAGGGGAAATAAACAAATTTTAAAAATAAATAAATCTTAAAAAAAAGAATAGGTTGCTCCTCAAATTCAACAGGGTCCCCCAACTACAAAACAATATTTCAAATCTAATTCAACAGGGGAACCCCAAATCTGAGGTTACAGATTATGGGACTCAAACCCACCAGGTCCATACTCATGACCTCAGATTTATCCAAACTTTACCAGTCTTTTCAGCAAGAGCAGACCAACAATGCTAATCCAACAGTCTCCTCAGTACCAGCAGATCAACAAAGTCAATTCAAAAGTCTCTTTTGAATGAGTAGACCAACAAAGTTAATTTAATACTTCTTTCTGAATGAGCAGAGCAACAGTGAAAGTAAGCATAGATCAGAACAGAACAGACTTACCTAGCACAGGGAAAGACCTCGAATCAAAATCACCTTCACACAAAGCACCCAGTGTCAATCCATAGTGGAAACCTTACTCAGAGGCTTCAGCCCTCATCTTCCTGGGAAACCCCTGGGCAGCTGCTAGGCACAGAGTTGAGGTATCCAGGGAAACACCATGGCCTATGAGACATGGATTGGTGCTGCTCTTGCATCCCAGAGCAGCATGGCTCCTGGTTGGCTCACCAAAATTTATTACTGTAAGCACAGCTATTCCCAATAGACAGGCCTGCCAGATCTGGAGCTACAAAGGAGAAACAAATGTCTCTGTGAGAAGGTGATTTATTGTGAGTTCACAAGCCAGGAACTCAGGGAATCTTCCTCCAAACTAGTTCAAAGTGAGAAGGAGGATTAGGATTTTTATAGGGTGAATAAGGGATGGGGATCAAGTGATGACTGCATGATGTGGTCCTACCATGTGGGTAATGACTCTGGAATATTTTTAGAGTCTTCTGTGTTACCTCCTGTATGCAAAAATCCTGTTTGATGTCCAGTCCTGATTCACAGCCTTTAGTCCTGGGGAAGGTGAAGATTTCCTGGACTGTTAAGTTTCTTCTGGCACCATTCTGTGGTTTTGTTAATATGTTATCTTATTCCTGACTTTCCTGTGAGTAGAATCAGGAAGTTCTAGTAATTGTCTTTCTAGGAACTAAGAACAAAGAGTAAGCTAACATGATTAGGTTACTAGAAAACCAGTTCAATGAGATCTGATATTTGAATTTTTTAGAGTGGCTTAAGAAAAAAACATTTAATAAATACATTTTTCAGCTATCAATTATAAAAGTTAAACATATCTACAAAATACTTTCATAGCAACACCTATAAAGAGGTTTGAATAAGTATCTGTGTACTATAGCCTAGCCAAGTTGACATGAAGACTAACCATCACAGGAGAAATGCTCTTTTTTGAATATTTACTATGAGCAAACTACTTTTTAAATATATATATGAACCATATAAATGTCTTCAAAGTAGGATGGTGGTCTCCATTTTGCTGATGGGTAAAGAGACTTGAAAAAGCAAAGAGGCTTTGCCATCAGGATAGAGTAAAAAGTGTGTCCGGATCCAGATTTAGATAATTTGCTAGGACAGCTAAATCAGAAACTAAGTGGAGATAAAAATGTTGTGAGTCCATATTGTATTTTTAAAATGAATCTTCCAAAATCTGTGCAAAAAAGAGAAAGCTCACAAATGCCTGTTTTAACTCCTAGAGAATCTGCACTGCTCTTAAATTGGTGGTTGCACTGATTACAACAAGATTGGTGCAGTCACAGACAGTGGGTTAAATTCTACAAAGGTGATAAGTAACTTTAATTAAACATAGCAAACAAATAATGAAGAAACACAACTTCCCACAAGAACAAGTAAAATAAACATCATTGTTTTCAGGTCTTTAGTTATGCAAAAGTAAACCAAAAGAGAACTTCTTTAAAGCAAACTCTTAATTTTATGATGTTAGACTGCAGAATAAGTATAATTTAATTTTAAATATTTTCCAGCCTCTCCAAGTTGGCCGCTCACTGCTCTGAATTCTCCAGACCCTTGTATCAATTATCTTCTCATTCTTTCAAATTTAATTATTTTGTGGTCTCGTTTCAACTATAATTTCAAGTAACGTTAAATCAAACTCTGCATCCTTATAATTTTCATCTAACCAAAACTGACTCACTGAAAATAGCCATTAACTTGTTAATGTCATTTGCCATTCAAAGTTAAAATATAAACATCTACTAAATCTTTGTCAGGAAATATGTTGTTGCAGACAGTATATTATATATTTCAAGAGAAGTTATCACATTGGTGAGACATTAAAGAACTTTCCAGAAAAGCACTACAATAGGAGAAAATAGTGTATGTTATATCATATAGTAACTTATGCTTTGGTTTCATAGAGATTCTGACTCAACTTAGCTTATGAGATAAGTTTCTTCCAAATAAGCTATACAAGTAATTTATTCAGGTAAATTATATAGGTAAGTTTCTAGTGAGTAACCCTGTGAAGATTAAAGTGAGACACTGTATGTAATGTACGTAGCATAATGTCTGTTCCATTATAAGTCCTCCATAATATTTATTATGTAATAAATAATAATATTATTAAAATCTATTATTACTATAACTGTCCCTAAAACATATCTTCTGCAAAATGAGCAGTCCTACTGAAAATATGAAATCTTTAACATATGTGTTTTGTTGCAATAAACTTGAAAGTAGCATATCATTTTGTAAAGGATAGGGAATTTCAGGCAAAAATATTATGCTCCTTCCAGAGTCACGTTCCCCTATGAGACAGGAGAAGCTTAATGAAAGGAAAGATAGAGCTTGTCTGCAGTTACCTGGCTTCATAAGGACAAAACAATATCCCAATGTGCTTCCACTCTTCATTCCACTTCAAAGGAATACAGTTTAGATCTAGACATACAGATGTCACCCAAAACTCTCTTCTCATTACCAATTTTGGAATTGACTCCTCATTTCAGAATCCACCTACCATTTTAACAATTGCAACATGGCAATGAGAAGTGGATCAGCACTAGGAGATATGGAGCGGATTAGTGGCACATGCTGTCTTCACCTCCATTGCAGGGATGTTTGTCCTTGGACATCTCCCAGGTTTTCTTTTAGTTCTTTACTCCTTGAGATTTTGCAGCTCCTTCCATAAGTACTGAGGGATCTGGACTTCACCAGCCATCTCAGAACAAGATTATAACTTGGATCCTCCTTCTGATCAATCATCATTAGATTCAACATATACCAAAATTATGTGTATTCTTTTTATGCACTAGGGAAAATATTTCTCTGACATGTGGAGAGTGAATTTTCACTGAAATAACTTCATTTTGTAGAAAAATAATAATAGAGGGGGAGAGGAGAAGGGATGAAGAGGTGGAGCACAGAGAATTTTTAGAGCAGTAAAACCATTCTGTAAAATATTGTAATGATGAACACATGACATGCATTTGTCAAACCAGTAGAATTGTAGAAAAAAAGAGCAAACCCTAATGCAAACTATGACTTTCGTTAATAGTAATGTATCAATATTGATTCATCAAGTGTAATAGATATTCTGCACTACATGATAGTAATAGGGGAAACTGTGTTGCAGGGAGAGGAGGTATATGGGAACACTCTGTACTTTCCATACAGTTTTCCCATAAACCAAACACTGCTCTAAAAATAAAGTCTATTAAAAATAGATTAATGGAGAGCTGGTCTGTAATTGAATGCTGAAGGACTAAAGGGAAAGAGGTTGTCAAAGATTTACCTCTAACGCCCATTGTTTATGAAAAACTTCCCCAATATCTATTAGTTAGTCTCCTTCTAAGTGGTCCATAAAAAAGTTACCTCGTGAGCAAAGGCAACAAGGAGAGAAACAGTTTTAACAATCTGGGGAATATCATCTGTTCTGTGTTGCTGCAGCATCAAGCTTGAGGCAGGGGACTGTGATTTTTTTTCATTTTTATTAAGTTCGGAATACTTTCTAAATGCTCTTTCTTTTTATTTATTTTAGTTTAGTTTAAAATTGATAGCAGAAGAGATAAGAAAAGGTTAGATCATGAAGAATTATTACAATAACTGGCCAAGAAATTATTTGATAGATGGTCATTAAAGGGCCTAAAGTACTAGAATGATATAATCAGTCTTCATCCAAGACTATGATTGGAAGCTTTGTGGTGAACCAATATGAAAGGGGAGAGATAGCAGCAGAAAGAATATTAGAATTCCTTTGTCTCTACAGGTGGGTTAGCATGCCAGCACAAACCTGGTTGTTACAGTGCAGATGAAGAAGAGGGTTCTGGGAACCAGAATATTTGAAATACAGTAAAAGCCTACGTTGAACATAGGATAAGAAAAATGCAGGAGAGGAAGCTAAAAAGAGTCTCCAAATTTCAAGCTTAGGGTAAAGTGAGTGTATAACTAGTGGATGTGACATATATAGAAGGGTTTGGAGAAGGGATGGAGGGTGGTAAGAAGAGATTAATTTTAAAAATACTGAAAACAGGTACCTATCAAAAATTAACAACCGTGTCCAGCCAGCTGGTAAAAATATGTGTTTAAATCTTAAGAGGGAAGGGTGTTTACTTCCAAATATAGATTTAGAATTCAAAAACATACTGATGATAGCTAAAAATGACATGAATTACTTCAACATATTATTAATCTGTGATTAAGGCAGAGTACTGAGAAAACAGTCCAAAATGAAAGAATATGTGAAAGAGACTCCAGTTACAGAAATAGGAGTAGGGATAACAATGCTGTATCTTAGAGGACAAGAGCACATCAAGTTTTAAAATGAATGGGGTCAACCAAAAAAGATAGGTCTAGTAAGACAGGAACAAAAATAACTGTCAAATTTGGCTAATCATTTCTTATGGACCCCAACATGGACAACTACGATGGAATTCTGAGAGTGGGAGCCAGGCTTCAGCAGATTTTTATTGCAAATGCTAAAATAGGGTAGAGCTCTCTTGCCTCCCCTATTAATCTGAATTTGCAAAATTAAAAACTACCTCTTTTTTTTTTTTAAAGATTTATTTTATTTATTTCTCTCCCCTTCCCCTCCACCCCGCCCCAGTTGTCTGTTCTCTGTGTCTATTTGCTGCGACTTCTTTGTCAGCTTCTGTTGTTGTCAGCGGCATGGGAATCTGTTTCTTTTTTGTTGCGTCATCTTGCTGTGGCAGCTCTCCGTGTGTGCGGCGCCATTCCTGGGCAGGCTGCACTTTTTTTCGCGCTGGGTGGCTCTCCTTACGGGGCGCACTCCTTGCGTGTGGGACTCCCCTATACGGGGGACACCCCTGCTTGGCACGGCACTCCTTGCACACATCAGCACTGCGCGTGGGCCAGCTCCACACGGGTCAAGGAAGCCTGGGGTAGACGGACGCCCTATCCACTGGGCCAAGTCCACTTCCCAAAAGTACCTCTTGAAGAATGCAATTCAAGGGAAAGTATTTGTACCTTTATTTATTCAAAATGGGTAAAATTTGAGCATCTATATCATTATGGAGGAAAGAATTAGATAGGGATAAAGAAGTTGAGCATGCAAGAGAGATAACGGGTGACAGAAGGAAAGTGTATGGCATCAAGGGCTGGGTGGCGGACCTTCACGTGAAGTAGGGAGAACTTAGATCAGGGGTAAAGAAGGCAAAAGTGGATTGACTGGTAGTGGTAGATACATTTGTAGATGGGACAGAAAGTTCAGAATGGAAAGAAACACTCTGAAAGCTTTAGCTATAGTCTAAATAAAAAGCAAGAATGAGAAGATATGTGGGAATAAGAACATCAGAGATTAGAAGTTGGATTGTAAAACTTAATGGAAGAGAAGTGATGGTTTAGATTTTTAAATGTTAGTGCATGGAATGGAAGGGAAAACTTGGCGTTATCAAATAAAGGGGATAAAAGTGGGCACCAAGGGTTCAGGGCACCAGGCACTTGTAAGTTTGGTTTCATCCATCTGCAGGTTCCTATGACTTTCTCCAGCAAAACCTAGTCCCCTGGATACAGTAAGAGAAAAGGTGAACTGTCCCTTGTCTCTTTCCAAGGGTGGGTAAATGCAGAGTGGGTGTGGCAGGAGGTTCATGTGTAGGTAAATTGAAGTGCTGGTGAAAAGTAGAGAAAGTCAGGGGGTTCAGGGTAGGTAGCAAAGCTACTGGTGAGAGAGGGGCACATAGCCTTGGGTGGGCAGAGATGAGGAATTAAAGAAAAGGAAATCTCAGAGATGAAAGAGAGAATCATAGAGAATTAGATCCTCTTAGAAGTGGAATTGTGTTCCAAGTGTGGGACCTTGGAGTCTATGATTCCTGGGGCCTAACACATTCTTGAAGCCAATATTGAACCAGACTGCTCTTTAACTTAAAGACATAAGATGAAGTCCAAAAAGATCATTTACATCTCATATTTAAGTTGGGTGATGCTGGGTTCCTCTAGATTCTTGTCTCTGCACATAAAATAATTGAAGCACTTGCCAGTTTAGTTAGGCGAATGAAAAGAGTTTATTGAGAAATGAAAGAAAAGAACAGTACACCCCTGAGGCGTGGCTGTGGGCTCCTCCAAGCAAAAAGAGAGCATTTGGGGCTGGGGTTACCTTTATTAAAGCTGTTCTTCACTCCTCCCCTTTCCTAATCTTGAGGAGAGACCCCAGCTGTTTGCTGTTCTGATTGGTTGCCTTTTGATCCCCACCTGTTAGCTCTCAGGGGACCAATGATGAGGCTTTTTGTTTGGGATTATCTGGGACCAATGGGAAGACCTGTCTGGAGTTAGTTGGGGCTTCCTCTTGACTCAGGAAAGAGTTCCAGTTGGGACCTCATGGCCAGGGATTCGGCAGGGTTTTTCTGGCTTTGTTCTTGGTAGTAGCCATCCCTTAGGGGGTTTTGGGGTGGGGTTTCACAGCCATGTTCTCTGCTAGGTTCCAACTGTGGCTCAGTTTTCCCTATACTAACCTGCCTCATTACTATATCTTCATCAATGCCACAGATCACAACTAGGGGTAACAGCAGCTCAGAGGTTATTGACTCATGCTTTTTTGATTCCTGTCCCTTTTATTTTTTATAAAAAGGGAATTGTGGTTAAAAGCAACCATTAATGGGGGCTTGGGAAGGGCTGACTAAGGCAGAAGGATGGGAAAGCTTATTTATTAGACACGCCCTCAATCACCACTCAGACATAATGTGATTCTGAGCAATTGCTGGTGGGAGTATTTGCAAGGTGCTTGAACCACAGGAAATATCACATTACATATATGTTTCATATATTTTAACAAAATGCTATGTGATGGAATAATCTGATACTAGGTGTAATGTTTAAAGATACGTCAAAGAGACCATGACTGAGCCTAGAGGTTTTGAAACACTATGGAAAAATGGAAATCTTGGGCTGCTCTCATTAACTATTGTGGATAACCACTGTATTTCTCAATCTGCAAAGTATGCAAATTGTGGAAGATTCACCAAAATTTTTTGGAAATTGCAACAAGAAAGTGGATATATGGTTTTTTTCTTCAAGAGAATATTGTTAGAGATTACCTTGGTTTCCCATTATACCATTAAATATTATCACCGAAAACTCACAGAGAAACTAGCATATTGTGTACTCCATTTCTGTCTTGGGGACATATCTGTTATTTTTTGTAAGCTTCATTAACTATTTATCAACTCAAAAAGCATGTGAAGAGAAAATGTGGGAACATGGCATTGGTTAGCAGATAAGGCTCAGTGTACTCATTAAAACAATGGAGAAAAAGTCTAAAGCTGCCAGAGGGATCTGCTTTGGGGGTCAATAGATCAAGACAGCACCTCACAACTCACAGAAGGTTGAGGAACAGAGAGACAAAGAAGTCGAAACTACAAACTATAGAATATATTACCAAAAGACCAGAATTAAAAGAGATACTAAAGGGAGCACTGTAGCCTGAAAGGATAAAAACAAGGATGAGAAACTTGGAAAAGAGTGTAGAAATGAGGAATATTAGAAAGGGTAAAAAAAAAAAAAAAAAAAAAAAGACTGTAGAATGATATGATAACTAAAAGCCAAAGGTCAGAATGGATGGAGTAAGTAATGCCTTTATGGTTATAACATTGAATGTTAAGGACTTGAACTCTCCAATTAAAAGACTCAGACTGACAGAATGGATTAAAAAATATGACCCATCTATATATTGTCTACAAGAGACTTACTTTAGATGTAAGGACACAACCAGGCTAAAAGTGAAAGGTTGGAAAAAGATATTCCATGCAAAGAGCAATCAAAAAAGAGTTGGGAAAAGTGGATTTGGCACAATGGATAGAGCATCTGCCTACTACACGGGAGGTCCAGGGTTCAAACCCAGGGCCTCCTGACCCATGTGATAAGCTGGCCCACGTGCAGTGCTGATGCACACAAGGAGTGCCATGCCACGCAGGTGTGTCCCCCACATAGGGGAGCCCCACATGCAAGGAGTGCACCCCATAAGGAGAGCCGCCCAGCGCTAAAAAAGTGTAGCCTGCCCTGGAGTGGCACTGCATACACAGAGAGCTGACACAGCCAGATGATGCAACAAAAAGAGACCCAGATTTCTGGTGCTGCTGGCAAGAATAAAAGCGGACACAGAAGAACACACAGCAAATGGACACAGATAGCAGACAACTGGTGGGGGGGGAGGGGAAGGGGAGAGAAATATATAAAAAATAAATCTTAAAAAAAGAGCTGGAGTAGCAATACTAATATTGGACAAAATGGATTTTAAATGCGAAATCTATGTTTACATTTATAGGAATGAAGAAGGTCATTATATTTTAATAAGAGGGGGCTATTCAACAAGAAGAAATAACTATTCTAAATATTTATGCCCCTAACCTCAGTGCCCCAAGATACATGAGGCTCACACTGGAAAAGCTGAAGGGAGAAATAGATGTTTCTATAATAGTTGGAGACTTCAATACATCACTCTCAGTGGATAGAATATCTGGACAAAGGATAAATAAAGAAACAGAGAACTTGAATAATATGATAAATGACCTAGACCTAACAGACATCTATAGAACATTGCACCCCAAAACAGCAAGATATACATTCTTCTCAAGTGCTCATGGACCCTTCTCCAAGATAGACCATATGATGGGTCACAAGACAAGTCTCAGTACATTTAAAAAGATTGAAATGATAAAAAACACTTTTTTGATCATAACAGAATGAAACTGGAAATCAATACTGGACAGAAAAGGAAAATTCGTAAATATATAGAGATTAAACATCACACTCTTAAACAACCAGAGAGTCAAAGAAGAAATCGCAAGAGAATTCAGCAAATATCTTGAGATGAATGAAAATGAGAACACAACAAAGCAAAACCTGAGACACTGCAAAGGCAGTGTTGAAAGGGAAATTTATAGCTCTCTATGCTTACATTTAAAAAGAAGAAAGACCTAAAATTGAATCACAGCTGGAAGAACCAAAAAAAGAACAACAAACTAATTCCAAACCAAGCTGAAGGAAAGAAATAAAGCTCAGGGCAGAAATCAATGAAATCAAGAAAAAAAAAAAATAGAGAATCAGCAAAATCCAAAGTTGGGTCTTTGAGAAAACTAACGAAATTGACAAACCCTTAGCTAGACTGACAAAGAAAAGAAGAGAAAAGACACAAATAAAAATATCAGAAATGAGAGAGAAGACATTACCACTGACCCCGTAGAAATAAGAGAAATCATAAGAGGATACTATGAGCAAAAGAATGCCAAAAAAAAAACACAAAAAACCTAGAAAATCTAGCCAAGATGGACAAATTCCTGGAAACACATGAACTTTGCACTGACTTTATAAGAAAGAGAAGACCTCAACAAACCAATCAAAAGTAAAGAGTTTGAAACCATCATCAAAAACCTCCCAAAGATTAAAAGCCCAGGACCAGATGGTTTCACAGGTGAACTCTACTAAACATTCAAAGATAAACTAATACTGATCTTGCTCAAGCTCTTCCAAAAAATTGAACAGGAAAGAATGCTACCAAACTCATTCTATGAAGCCAACATCACCCTAATACAAAAACCACATAAAGATACTACAAAAAAAGACCAATATCTCTAATGAATATAGATGCAGAAATCCTCAGCAAAATACTTGCAAACAGAATCCAAAAGCATGTTAAAAGAATTATGCACCACGATCAAGTAGGTTTTATCCCAGGTATGCAAAGATGTTCGCAACTATGCAATAAAAATTTCAGCCATTTCAGCCAACTTATATATATATATGTATGTGTGTGTGTGTGTGTATATATATATATATATATGAATAAGGGAGAATGGAAATTAAAAACAATAACAAAATGAATCAAGGACTTAAATATAAAAACAACAACCATAAAACTCCTAAAAATGTAGGAAAAATCTTCAAGATCTCATGGTAGGCAGTAGTTTCTTAAACTCTACTCCCAAAGCACAAGCAACAAAAGAAAAAATAGGTAACTGGGAGTTCCTCAAAATTCAACACTTTTGCACCTCAAGGGACTTTGTTAAAAGGATGAAAAAGCAGCTAACTCAATGGGAGAAAATATTTGGTAATCACAAATCTGATAATGGTTTAATATCCATGATCTATAAGGAGATCATACAACTCAACAATAAAAAGACAAATGACCCAATTAAACAATAGGCAAAAGACTTGAAAAGACAACTGTCCAAAGAAGAAATATAAAGAGTGAAGAAAGACGTGAAAAAATGTTCAACTTCACTAGCGATTAGGGAAATGATATCATTTTGCACCTATTTTAAAGCTGGAAAACTATAAATGTTGGAGAGGATATGGAGAGATAGCAATGCTTATTCACGTTGGTGGGAATGTAAAATGGTACAGCCACTGTGGAGGACTGTTTGGCAGTTCTCTAACAAAGTTGATTATAGACTTGCCATGGGATCCTGCAATACTATTGCTAGGTATAGGTTGGTGCAAAAGTAATTGAGGTTTTGCACTGTTGAAATTTGCTGTTTAATACTGGAATACATGCTTAATAAATATGGTTGTGTTATACATTCATTTTAATGTGCATTTCTTGCTTCATGTTTTTTGCTAATGACTTATTACTTGCTGTTTATTTTATATTTATTTTAGACTATGGAAATGATGTTAGACAAAAAACGTATTCAAGCAATTTTCTTATTTGAGTTCAAAATGGGTGGTAAAGCAGTGGAGACAACTCACAACATCAACAATGCTTTTTGCTAGGAACTGCTAGTGAAGGAACAGTGCAGTCTTGGTTCAGGAAGTTTTGCAAAGGAGACAAAAGCCTTGACGATAAGGAGCATAGTGGCCAGCTATCAAAAGTTGACAACAACCAATTAAGAGCAATCATCAAAGCTGATCCTCTTACAACTACACGAGAAGTTGCCAAAGAACTCAATATTGACCATTCTATGGTCATTCGGCATTTGAAGCAAATTGGAAGGTGAGAAAGCTCGAAGGTGAAAAACCTCATGAGCTGACCGAAAATCAAAAAAAATTGTCATTTTGAAGTCTTGTCTTTTCTTATTCTAAGCAACAACAATGAACATTTCTCTGTTAGATTGTGATGTGCAACAAAAAGTGGATTTTATTCGACAATCTGTAATAACCAGCTCAGTGGTTGGACTGAAAAGAAGCTCCAAAGCACTTCTCAAAGCCAAACTTGCATCAAAAACAGGTCATGGTCACTGTTTGGTAGTCTGCTGCCGGTTTGAACCATTACAGCTTTCTGAACCCCAGTGAAATCATTACATCTGAGAAGTATGCTTAGCAAATCAATGAGATGCACCAAAAATTGCAACACCTGCAGCCGGCGTTGGTCAACAGAAAGGACCCAATTTTTCTCCACAACAATGCCGGTCTGTGCGTCTCACAACCAATACTTCCAAAGTTGAACGAATTGGGCTATGAAGTTCTGCCATATTCACCTGACCTCTTGTCAACCAACTACCACTTCGTCAAGCATCTTCACAACTTTTTGCAGGGAAAACACTTCCACAGCCAGGAGGATGCAGAAAATGTTTTCCAAGAGTTCATCAAATCCCGAAGCATGAATTTTTACACTACAGGAATAAACAAACTTATTTCTCGTTGGCAAAAATGTGTTGATTGTAATGATTCCTATTTTGATTAATAAAGATGTGTTTGAGCCTAGTTATAATGATTTAAAATTCATGGTCCAAAACTGCAATTCCTTTTGCATAAACCCAATGTATACCCAAAAGAACTGAGACGTGAACAGACATCTGCACATCGGTGTTCATTGCAGCATTATTCACAATAGCCAAAAGTTGGAAACAACCCAGGTGTCCATCAACTGAAGAATGGATCAACAAATTATGGAATATACACATGATGGAATATTATGGAGCAGTAAGAAGAAATGAAGTCGTGAAACATATGACAACATGGATGAACCAGGAGGACATTATGTTGAGTGAAGCAAGCCAGACACAAAAGGAGAAAATACTGTATGATTGCCCTATTATGAACTAAAATATATATGTTATGTGAAATATAAATATATTATATGAAATATGAATATGGGTAGAATTGTATATATAAGACCATTTTTCCTTTAAGCTAAACAAATGTAAGTTAATACTACATGATGTTAATATCAGACAAAAAAAACACAAACATTATACTAAGTGAAGGAGTCCAGATACAGAGTACTACATATTGTATGATTCCATTTCTATAAAATGTAAATATAAATCAATTCATAAAGATGAAAGATTAGGGAAGTGGGCCTGGCCCAGTGGTTAGGGCGTCCGTCTACCACATGAGAGGTCCGTGGTTCAAACCCTGGGCCTCCTTGATCCATGTGGAGCTGGCCCACGTGCAGTGCTGATGCACATGAGGAGTGCCGTGCCATGCAGGGGTGTCCCCGCCTGCGTAGGGGAGCCCCACGTGCAAGGAGTGCACCCTGTAAGGAGAGCTGCCCAGCACGAAAGAAAGTGCAGCCTGCCCAGGAATGGTGCCGCACATAGGGAGAGCAGACACAACAAGATGATGCAACAAAAAGAAACACAGATTCCCATGCCGCTGACAACAACAGAAGCAGACAAAGAAGAAGACGCAGCAAATAGACACAGAGAACAGACAACCGGGGTTGGGGGGAAGGATGGGGAGAGAAATAAATAAATAAATAAGATGAAAGATTAGTTGTTATGTATGTTTGAGGAAGGAATGCTAAGGGGTTTGGAGTCTTTCCTTTTTTTTACTTTTTTTTTTCTTTATTTTTTTAATGTTACATTCAAAAAATATGAGGTCCCCATATACCCCCACCCCTCTCACTCCACTCCTCCCCCCATAACAACAACCTCCTTCATCATCATGAGACAGTCATTGCACTTGGTGAGCATATCTCTGAGCACCGCTGCACCTCATGGTCAATGGTCCACACCATAGCCCACACTCTCCCACAGTCCTCCCAGTGGGCCATGGAAGGACATACAATGTCCGGTAACTGTCCCTGGAGCACCACCCGGGACAATTCCAAGTCCCGAAAATGCCCCACATCACATCTCTTCCTCCCACTCCCTACCCCCAGCAGCCACCATGGCCACTTTCTCCACACCAATGCCACATTTTCTTCAATTACTAATCACAACAGTTCATGAATACAATATCAGTAAGTCCATTCTAATGGAGCCTTTTTGGAGTAATGAAATTGTTCTAGAATTTTTAAGATGATGAGTATACAACACTGTGACTATACTAAAAGTCATTGATTATATGCTTTGGATAGAATAGCCAGAAATAGCAGCTACATACAGTGGGGGAAGCTTAGAGAGACTGAGAGGTGAGGAATTTTCTTGTTTGGTTCCTTGTTTATTATAATTAATATTGAAATAGTGAAAATGCTCTAATGATTAAGTGAAAAATGCACAACTATGCGATTATAACAAATTCCATTGACTGTACACCTTGGAGGAATTGTATGCTTTATTAATATATATCAATAAAATTGATTGTTTAAAAAAAGCATATGACCGGTGGACCAGATGTATTTCAGGGGTTGAGTGCCTGCTTTGCATATGGAAGGTTCTGGGTTCAATCCCTCATACCTCCTAAAAATTTTTTAAAAAAGCATATAACTTTAGGATCCTGAAAAGGTAGACAAAACTAGCACTCTTTTGTTCTTGGATCATTTTAAAACCTTATTCAGATTTTCTAGCCTCTCTATAGGATTGGTGCACTGGCCTTAGGCAGATAAAGGGAAAAAGCCAAAAACTAAAACAAGATCTACTGCCAATCTAAGCAACTTTTTAGCATATCTAGAACTGAACTGGTGAAATTCAGTAATTAGCATCACAAACACATAATTTTCTTTGCTTTGCTGGTTTAGAGGTTTATGTATTTTATGGGTATAAGTTTTGTGAAAGTCCAGTCTAGCACTTAAATTTTCAACCCCATCAGCAAAGTTTAGCTAGATTGAGCCTAAAATATGTCTTCTATTAGAATGAAATATTTCCAAAGTTCTTGATGCCAAGTTCTGCTGTTCATGCAAGGGTGTATGCATTTAGTTAAAAGACATTGTTTGACAAATCAAATATAACTGTTTAATAATTTAGAAACACAAGAGCAAAGCTTGCTTTGATTCAGTTTGCAACTTTCCAAATCCAACACTGCCTGAGGCAACTATGCAATAGAAATTTCAGCCATTTCAGCCAACATATATATATGTATATGTGTGTATGTGTATACATATATATGAATAAGGGAGAATGGAAATTAAAAACAAAACAAAAAGGCAAGCTGAAAGTTCTTCTTGGCACCTTACACCACCATTGCAGGATCACAGAGGAAAGATACAAATGCAAATTTGGCTTTGATGAACCCAAACCAGTAGGGTAGTGATTTATAAACTCGAGACAGAGTTTAAGAACTCTTATCCACATGTACCTCTTAACTCTACACATAGTAAATTCCTTACTTCCTTTATTCCAAAATTTTAACCTACCTCAATTTATTGTTCCAGTTGCCATAGGATATCTTCACTTACACAAACTCCTCTGCATCTCAAACTCAAGGTAACTAAGTCTGAATATATCTCTGCCCAGTCCAATCCTACCTCTAAAGATAACTTAATATATTTTCCATTCTAGAGAAGGCAGGACAGTCAATGAAAAAGGCTTTATATTTCTCTGACTCCTAACTCATCTGAGTATTTTCACTGCAGAACCCCATGGAGAATTCATTCAGCGACAAAGCCGTTGTGCACAGAGGCAACCATTATTTTTCTGAAGGAAAAATCCTCTCAAGAGTAATTCAGAAATGGTGGAGGAGGTCTACTGTTTCTCTTGTGGTTCTGTTCTGCTTTACTGCACTTTGTAATAAACTCTGGTTGAAAGACCAAGTTCTGATGAAGTGGCACAAAAGTACATATCATCCCACAGCCTCTGACAGGAGGTTGCTCATTTTATTTTAAGCATACTGTAACGTGGGATGCTAGCACCATCTCTGAGAATTGGTATATGACAACACATAACCAATGTTTGGATTGCCTGTCAACCACAAAAGAATAGCCACAACGCCGCAACTTTCCTTCTTTAGCTCCACCCAAGTGTTCTGAAAGCTATATCCTGGAATTCTGATGTAGATTATCACTGGTTTTCCGGGGATTGGGGGTGGGGTGGGAGGGTTTGAGAGACAATAACTGAAATAACTGATTAGTTCTATGTAGGGTCATAGTAAATAGAGTATAAAGGAATTTGAACTCCTTTTTCTACTCAGCAACTAAGGTCAAATCATTTGGAGTCCTGCGTTTAACATATGAGAGGTTTAATGTTGAATGCAATGACTTCTTTTTCTATAAATGAAAAAGTCAAAGGCTTGAACCTTTCAATAATTCTAAAGTTTGCACTCTGCATTAGGAGGGGCTTCCATCACTGATGTGAAAATTATTATTCATTTTATGCCCTCCACTTTAAAGATAAATGACATCTGCCAAAGTAATTCTTAATTGTTTTTAATTCACAAGGAAATGAATCAATATTGTAGCAAGAAATTATCCCTGGCTAATTATCTCTAGAGTTGATTTATAAGAGTATCTGGGAAATTCCACTTCTTAGAAGATCTTAGAGACCAGGATACAGGTGCTTCTCCATGACCAGAGTGATGAATTCCTAATTAGCTATGGTTATAATGCAGCAGGGCTCAGAAATCAGGCAAGGGTTATTTATAACTTGCTGCCATTGATGTCCAATAAAACACCCAGAGGCCAGGGCAGATAAGATGGTATTAGGAAACATAGTTTCAAGCCTTGGGGATTGGCTGCTTACAGGTTAGTAGAATATGATAAATAGTTTATTTCAACTATGTCTTTGGATTTTTTTGTGAGCTTCTCTCTCCTCTGATAAATTTAGAGTTGACTATGTGTCCATATGACTATTAATTTTTGTGTCCATATGACTATTAATATGGCTATTAATTTAATGGAGTGGGGAAACGGATGTGGCTCAGCTGATAGAGCTTCCGCCAATCATATGGGAGGACCTGGGTTTGATCCCTGGGGCTTCCTGGTGAAAAAGAAGAGAAAGCATGCCCGCACAGCAAGCCAGTGCCCACATGAGTGCCCGTGTGGTGAGCCAGTGCCAGCACAAGTGCCAGCGTGGGTGCCCACGTGCTGAGCCAGTACCCTGCGCAAGTGAGTCACACGGCAAGATGATGATGCATCAAAAGAGAGACAAGGGGAGAGTCAAGGCGAAGCGTAGTAGAAACCAGGAACGAGGTGGCACAATTGACAAGGGAACATTTTTCCCCATCAGAGATTTCCAGGATCGAATCCTGGTGAACCCTAGAGGAAAGAAAATGAGAAGAGAGACAACACAGACAGCAAAAACAGGAGGGAGGGAGGGAGGAGGGGAAGGGGGCGGGAAATAAATCTTTAAAAAAATTTTTTTTACAGAGTAATATTTCATGGTTTTCTAAATCACACCAGTGTTTTCTTCATACGTATTTTTCATCTCAATGATGAAGATCTACTTAACGATGCAGAAAATATTTCATGAGAGATAGCACCAGTACACAAGGAAATTATAGGAAAAACATCTTTCACTGAATTGGAAACTTAATTTAAATATCATTTATTGGTCAATTGCATGAACCCCCAGCTTTTATATGACAAACATTAATGACACCAATTATTTTGTAAAAAGGGGGGATCTGGGGATCATCTTCTTGGCACTGAGCTACTAAAAATGCTTTGCACAGTCCACATCCAGAGGTCTGGAACCAGGATAGACTGCTTTAATCCATGCAATGTGATTTAATCTATGCAAAGTAAATTTCCTAGCAGTTGAAAGAACTCCAGGCATTAAAATGATATCTTGCTTTTGCAAAAAGGCCAAATCACAAGAGCAAAGAAATGCTATTCTTCCTTAGATAAAAATGGGGATGGGTGCTAGGACAGAGAGTTAGAGAGATCATGTAAGGAGTTGGTTAAAGAAGATGGGAGGAAGAAGTACTGTTGGGCAATTACAAGGCTGAAACTTAAAATGCCTCCAAATTCAGCCATCCTGGGGACCAAGTGTGGATCTTGTGAAAATGATTTATGTCAACTGAAAAGTGTGAAATCTTGGGGGACTCAGGTCTACAATGGCCTAGATGATCGTAGTTGAAAGTAATATTGAGAGGCCTCCACTCCCTGTGGAGGAGCTACTGCCAGAGCAGTGATGGATGTAGGTGATGGTTGTAGGTCAGCAAGGAGCTCCTCTGCAGTGGCCAAAGACCACAACCCCAGCCCGAGATTCAGCAACAGTTTTGTACAGCAGGGGCCCACATGATGGCTGTGTTCCCGGTGTTTCAACAGTGACACCGTGTGGCAAAACAGTGGCCTCCACCACTGATGAACACGTTTGATGGAGTAAGTATCCCTGGGCGTTCTGGAACCTTCACAGGAAGGTGGATCCTAGGGAGAGAAAGAAAGAATGACTGGGATGCAAATGGTTCATGTCACTGTCTGAAAGAATTCTCTTCCTCCCCTCTTTTCAGAATGGAGATGGAAAAGGAGCATGCATCTTACTTTCCTCTTTCAGTAATTATCTCCTCACCCAACAAGGAAACCAGGATTAACCAATCTGAGGGTATGGAAAGGTGCAGGCTGGATTGGCAAAGCAAGCCAAACTACAACTCTAAGCTTATTGCCAAATTTTCTTCTACAGCCAGGGTTTAGTAGAAGCCAAAAGCCCGAGATTTACCCCAGACCTATCTGGGGTTAAACTCAGTTCTTCTACATTATTATTTTTGACTTTGAAAAAGTTATTTAACACCCTGAGCCTCTCTTTCCTTATCTATATATTGGGAAAGAAACAATAGACCACATGGAGTGATTTTGAGGATTTAATGCATTTATCCACAGGAAACCCAGTGCAGGACCTGGTAAGCTGATGTATTTTTGCCTTTTCATGCAGTCTTGCTGTTAGGTTCTCCTTTAGTTTTCCTTAATTCAAGATTCTTCCTATAATCTGGCAACCAGATCTTAATATTCTTGTATTATTTCTTCTGTTTTGACTTTACATCTATATTTCTGAAATACATATCAGTATCAAATTATATTTTTCTTAGATTCCTTTGAGTAAACATCCATTACTTGAGAACTTAAGGTGAAGCTGTAATGCAAGGATCACAGTCAAAAATACCTGTAAGGGCCAGACAGGTATATAACCAATTAAAGCAAACCAAACGAGAATAATAAACTGCCCCTACCTGTAGAGGGCCTGCTCCCTGTAAAGTTTTTCAGATCTTCTTTCTTTCAAGAAAAGTGAGAGGTACAGATTTTATAATGTGGCATTCTCTAATTTAACATGTTGAACAGTAATCCAAATTTTTGCAAACATGATAGGCCCATCGAATCTTATTTGTGGGCCAGATTAAACCAATGTCTGTAAGCAATTTCTTTATCCTCTTCCTGTATTGCTACAGTTTTGGGTGAGTGCCACCTAGTGGTAAGAAGTATAATTAAAAGACAATAAGTAACAAAAGGCTGTTGTTTCACAATTTATGATTTTAATGTTAAGTGGTGATTGCTGTCTTCTAATTTCTTCCTAAATTGCAGTGGTCTCAGTTGGTTTGGATCAATTTTTTTTATAAAGAGTGGTCCCACACTTTATTTCATCCTCATAATAACAGTGGATGCAGAAGGGCTGCTCGAGTAGTGTAGCCACAAGATTTCTGCTTAAATTCCTTCCAACAGTTTCTGGGATCCAGTTCTCTTACATTCTAGTATCTAGAACTACTCTCTAAAGCCTATGTCCTGATTTTTTTTACCTTGTCTGGAACTAATATGGGTTGGGAGTGAGGGAAAAGAAAAGAAGTGATGGACTTAATGATGCACAAGGGAGTGAAAATTAGGCCATCCCCCATCTTCCTCCAATTCCTTCCCCTCTCTTTTTGCTGTACCATTCCCAAAACCCTGAGTCAGCCACTCACTGTGCTTTCTCTTATCCCTGAAATCCGGATGCTTTTCACCCCATGACCAAGGTCTGCCAAGCCTTAGCAATGGCACCGACCACCTGATGGGGCTCCTGATTCCACTTTACCCCCATCCATTTGTGGGCAGAGTGCTCCTTTCTTGACTCTCTATCCACTAAGCTTCAAGGATGTAGAAGAATTGGCCCATCTAGAAGTTCAATGTTGACTTTTGGAGAATGGAGTCATGTCAACCTTCTTTTTAAGGGTGCCATATGTTCCCAAACACCAAAGTCTTTCCATGATGCTCTGTCCTAAGGATCTTGCTCCTAGGCTTCAGTGTCTCCAGTTGCTTGTCCAGCACACATGAAACAGAAGCCCTGTGCCACTTCTTTCCGCCAAATCTGTCAGAATGCAAGACATCTCTTAGTAGGATAGCTTGCTGACTCCAGCAGAAAAGCAGAGGTCTAGAATTGGGAGTGAAGGAAGAAGAAATGATATTCAGATATCCACAGTCTCCACATGCTCTTCTGAGAGTAACTTTTGGTGGTTTTGAGTGGAATTACATCGACTAGAGATAGATTGGGGAGAATTGAAATCCTTAATAAATCATCCTACTAATGAACAAGGTTTATATATTTCCATTTATTTGTCTATTTTAAAGACTTGCATTAAAGTTTCAAGTTTTTTTTGCATAAGATTCTTGTACCTCCTTTGTTAGATTTCTTACCAGATAAAATAGTTTAAATACTTTACTGGATTTTGCTTTCTGGTATTTTATCTAGAATTAATTTTTTTTTTTTTAAACATTTTCTTTTTTTTTTTTATTTTTTTTTATTTTTTATTTATTTAATTCCCCTCCCCTCCCCCGGTTGTCTGTTTTCTGTGTCTTTTTGCTGCGTCTTGTTTCTTTGTCCGCTTCTGTTGTCGTCAGCGGCACGGGAAGTGTGGGCGGCGCCATTCCTCGGCAGGCTGCCTCCTTTGCGCTGGGCAGCTCTCCTTATGGGTGCACTCCTTGCACGTGGGGCTCCCCTACGCGGGGGACACCCCTGTGTAGCACAGCACTCCTTGCGCGCATCAGCACTGCGCATGGGCCAGCTCCACACGGGTCAAGGAGGCCCGGGGCTTGAACCGCGGACCTCCCATGTGGTAGACGGACGCCCTAACCACTGGGCCAAAGTCCGTTTCCCTAGAATTAATTTTTTAAAATGTTTATATACATGTGTAACAGTTTAATTTCCCAGTCTCAAAATCTTACTGCCTGGTTTTTGTACCAATTTAGTAATTTCATAAAATGAATTAAGATGTATCTCCCTCATTTTCCCTTTTTCTATCCCATGAAAACATTTCTAAAATTGTAATTATCTCCTCCTAAACATTTAGTAAAATCTTACCCTGTGAAATATTTTGGCTTTTCAGATTTGAAGGGTAATGTTATTAACAGCTGGCATTTCTTTAATGGTTTCCTAATAGTTTATTTAGGCTTTCTATTTTTCTTGAATCAGTTTTTAGAAATTGTACTTTTCTAGTAATTTAAACATTTAATTCAAATATATTAATGTGAAAATTTAAATCTCTTTTGATTAATTATGTTCCCCTATTTCTATATTTTTCCTTTGTAGTGCAGACTTGCTGCAGTTTTGTCTATTTTATTATCCTTCCTAAAGAACCAGGTGTTGCTTTCTTTGATCCTCTCCATTAATTTTTATTTCTTACTTCATGAAATACTGCCTATATATTATTATTATGTCTGCTTTATTTTCTTTGGATTTATTTTTTGTTCTTTTTAGCTCTTTAATTTCACTTCTTTCATTTTTTTATGATATAAATATTTAAAATTATAATTTCCCTCTAAGCACAGTCGTAATTGCATCACACAATTTTGATGAGTGTTTTCATTATTATTCAGTTTTCATTGTTTTCTAATTTCTATATTTATCTTCTTCAAACTCTTGAGTTGTTTCTTTTTTAATAGAAGTAGCAGGTTTACAGAAAAAATATGCAGAAAGTACAGAGTTCCCATATACTGCCTCCAACCCCTAGTTTTCCCTATTATCAATTTTGCATTAGTGTGGTACTTTTGTTACAGTTGATGAAACAATATTATTATAATTATATAATTATACTTTTTTTTTTAAGATTTATTTTTTGTTTATTTCTCTCCTCTCCTCCCCCCCTCAGTTGTCTGTTCTCTGTGTCCATTTACTGTGTGTACTTCTTTGTCCGTTTCTGTTGTTGTCAGCGGCACGGGAATCTGTGTTTCTTTTTGTTATGTCATCGTGCTGGGTGGCTCTCCTTATGGGGCGCACTTCTTGTACGTGGGGCTCCCCTACGCAGGGGACACCCCTGCGTGGCAGGGCACTCCTTGCGCGCATCAGCACTGTGCATGGGCCAGCTCCACACGGGTCAAGGAGGCCCCGGGTTTGAACCGCCGAGCTCCCATGTGGTAGACGGACGCCCTAACCACTGGGCCAAAGTCCGTTTTCCTTTATATAATTATACTTTTAACTATAGTCCATAATTTACTTTAGGGTTCACTGTGTTGTACAGTCTATGGCTTTTTAAATTTTTTATTTTGTTAACATATATATACAACCTAAAATTTCCCTTTTAACCACATTAAAATATGTGTTTTTCAATTTTCAAATATAAGAGTTTTTGTTCATCTTTTGGTTATTAATTAATTTCATTGCACCACATCATGTGGTCTACAAAAAAGGTATTAGTTGCATATTATTTCCTGACCTAATACATGACCAGTATTTGGGAACTGTTAAGAAGAAAATTAACTTTCTTATTGTTGGATGCAGAGTTTTATAATTTTACCAGATCAAATATAGCACTGTGTTTTTCAAATCTTTCATATCATGCAAATTATTTTTTGTTTGACCAATCAATCACCAGAAAAAGTATATTATAATCTCCCTCTATAATTGTTGATTTTATTGTTTTCTTCTCTAAATCTATAAAAGTTTGCTTTATAAATTTTGAGGCTATTTTATTAAATCTATGGAGGTTTTAAATTGTTATAACTTCCTATAACATTAGTTGTTTCAGCATTATGTAGTTATCATCTTTATTCATAATAAGATTCTCTTTTGCTTTAAAATCTTTTTAGGTTATCTTAATATAACCATGCAAACAATTCTTTGATTACTGTGTGAGAGTATGTAATTTTCCATCCTGTTGCTTATAATCTCTGTATCCACAAGTTATGTGTGTCTCTTTTAAGATTCAGAATATTGCTGAATTTTTTATTTAATCCAATTGTAATTTTTATTTTATGTGATAAATTCAGCTATTATATCTGTTGTGATTATTGATGTATTTGGGGTTATTTTTGCTACACTATTTTGTAAATTTTATTCTCCCAGTTTTCCCCTATGCTTCTTTTTTTCTTCCCCTTTAAATATTTTAATGTTGTGATAAAGCTTTTAAGTTTTCTGTTTCCCTACCATTTTGAAACTTTTATACTCTATTTTACTTGTTGGAATTGTCTTACATTTTTAACATGCTCATGTGACTTTACGGTGTTCAATGTTAATATCTTTATCCTTCACCTGAAAAGTACACAGTTCCTAGGACACCTAAATACCTAACACATTTCAAAATGTCAATTATTTCCCAAATTTTAGCTCTAACTTGATTTTATACTCCTCAAAAAAGGTGCAGTAATAGTAATAATAATATTTACATAGTCAATTCTTGTTTATATTGAACCTGATAATTTTCATTTTATTTATTTAACATAGTTTCTTATTTCCATTTCTTCTTTGGGTTGTATTAACATTTTTTTGGAAGCACATTTTTGAAAAGATATTTCAGGAAAGATATACCATACATAAAGATATACCATACATGTAGTTCCAGAAAAGAGAGAGAGAGAGAACGGGGAAGAGGTAACATTTGATGAGATAATATTTCATGAACTTTTCAAAATTTTCAAAACTGACAAGATAGTAAGCAATCAATTTAAGAAGCGTCTAGAGTCCAAGCAGGGTAAATACAATCAAACCCACATTTGGCATGTCACGAAGGTCCAACAGATTACCTATGAAGCATATATAGGAAGAGAAGGAAATTGCCAGAATGAGAACCCTAGATATATCAATATTTAAAAGATGGATGGATAAATCCAAACAGGAGATCAAGGAATGGGATGAGGAAGAGGGAAAGAAATTAAGAAAGACAAAGAGAAGCCAAGTGAAGGGAAAGATTAGTGTCAAACACTGCAGGACTCAAACTAGGGAAGAGTTGAAAAGATTGAAAAATCTTTTGTATTTAATACAGAGGTCAGGATAACCTTGCAGAAACATTTCAAGTGCCTCTGTAGGAGGAAAGCTTGGTAGTGATTCTGGCATACTCTTCAACCCACTATGAACTATGTATTCAAAGACCTTGGTAGTGAAGGGGAGAAGGAGATAGAATAAAAATCAGAGGAGGAAAGAGCCAAAGGTTATTTATATTTAATAAGTGATAACTGAGCACACAACAAGACAGTGAATGAATGGTTCTTAAATTTAGAATGCATACGGATTACTAGGGTCAGTTAGGGAAAATAATTCCTGGGTCCTGCCCTACAGAGCAGTAGGCTTTGTGGGGTACTGGAATCTGTGTTTTTATGAAGTAAAAATGTGGTGTAGGTTTTGTAAAGACTGCAGTTTTAGAAATAGTAGTAGATGAAAATAGTAGTAGATGGAAAGTTTGAGAATACATATAGCAACAAAGATAAAACCTATAAAACTTGCACAATAGAAGTGTAGAAGGGGATATGGTATCCAAAGTTAGTGGAATAAACATTTTAAAGGAATAACAGACTTATTCTACTATGAGAGGAAAGAAGGAAAGAGCAAGGTTTGCCATAGGTACACATATGTTTGCAGTAAACACACAAAGATGAGTGAGTTACGTTCTGAATGCTCTTCAATTCTCTAAGCAATAAAATATTTAACTATAACAATGGGTGACATTAAAGAGCAGGGGCATGAGGAAATAGTTTTGAAATGGATATTTTTAGGGAATGAAGAAAAGATGAGATATGGATGTGAAAGCATTGCTGGGCAGCTAAGGCCCATTAAAAATTATCTGCTGTTAATTGGCAATGACAGTGATCATTAGGATCGGCTGTGGCTTTTTCCCTCTCTGCCCTTATGTAATGGGTGTTTTTCTAACAGGTGAAGGAAAACAAAGGGGCAACCTAATCATGTCCTCAGCGTATTGTTTCTCAGCTCCAAATCCATCCTTCTTGCCCTGTTCCGTGACACAGAGGCTGGACCCTGTAAACACTTCTCCTTGCCAGCTGGTACAGTGTTAGGCCTTGTCCATAGAGGGTGCTGGAGGGACACTGTAAGACGAAGGGGCTTCTTCCTAGTAATGGTGCTTTCCTCTAGCTCCTGAGGTGGCTTTCTTGTCACATGGGCTGCTTCCCTGTCGGGACTGTGCTGGAGACCAGGGATGGATGGCCTCCCAGCGAGCCTTATAGGCCCCCCCAGTGGTGGCTTCCTGGCAAGTCTATTGAGTGCCCGCAGGTGCAGCCCCTCAGGGAAGTTCTTTCCCACCCAGAGGACCATAGCCAGGCCCTCTCACTTGAGGTCTGACTCTCAGCCCTTGGTGGGGGTGGTGGGGGCGGTTCTTCCAAGCTGGTTTCTTCTTGAGTTCTCTCCCCCAGTCCTAGAGCTGGTGGCTGCTCCTTACATCTGCTTTTCCTATAGTCTTTAGAGTTCTCTTACTAGTCAATTCCTTGTACTAATTAATAATTTTTTAATGTTATTTTCCCTGTTCAACTTACTTGTTTCTGAACTGCACCCTGACTGACACATTAAGTGAGAATGTTTTCTTTGTAAAATCATTTTGAAATTGCTGGAATGGCTTACCAAGAAGCTTGATCAGAATAGACATTTTTGAGTAAGTTCTGCATTCACAGAAGGTTGAGTGATGAGATAAATATTGGAGTAGAAAATGAGAGGAGTTTAGTTAAATTGATTAATCTCTTTCCCACACAAGGTGGTAAAGATGGTTGTCTTTGAATGTAAAGAGACTGGCTCACTAAGCATCAAAGTAAAAGAAGCTATCGACTATTCATATAATAGATTTGGAGAGCCATCACTGTGGTAAGTAGTTTTGTAAAAGAAGTACCTGACTTTCTTTTTTTTCTTCTTCTTCTTCTTTATTTCCTTTTAAATGTTACATTAAAAAAAATGAGGTCCCCATATACCCCCCACCCCATCCATGCCACCCCTCCCATATCAACAAACTCTTGCATCATTGTGGCACATCCACTGCACCCGGCGAATACATTCTGGAGAATCGCTGTAGCACATGGACAGTGGTCCACATTGTAGTCCACACTCTCCCCCAGTCCACTCAGTGGGCCACGACAGGACATACAATGTCCAGCATCCGTCCCTGCAGCACCACCTAGGACAACTCCAAATCCTGAAAATGCTCCCACACCATATCTCTTCTTCCCTCTCCCGATCATCAGCAGCCACCGTGACCACCTTCTCCACATCACTACTACAATTTCTTCCCTTACTAATCACAATAGTTCCCCAGCAGAAGTCCACTCTAATCCATACTCTATTCCTCCATCCTGTGGACCCTGGGATGGTTATGTCCAGTCCCCCTCTATATCAAGAGGGGGATTAGATTCCACATGGATGATGGATGCAATTCTCCTGCTTGTGAGGCATCATCCACAGAAATCTGTGCCTTGCCAACATGAAGGTTCACAGTATCTATGAGATGTTTATAAATTATATTTAACTAGATTTTTTATTTATGTGTTGATGAAATATAATTTTCTGCTGTGCAAAATTCTTAATTATAGCATTTGTAGCACATTATCAATCTTTATTTGTAATGCATGACTGCTATTAGGAGAAAATATTCATATTTAAAGAAAAAATATGATTTGATTCCATTATTTATGTTCTTTCTATGATTAGGAAAGCAAAAATGAAGGTTGATGCTTTGTTGATACGCATTATTAGCATTTTGCTGGCTATGGGTGAGTCTTTTATTCATTCAGCAAACATTCAGCACTGAACAATATACAGATCACCGTTATATGCCAAGGATACATTTAAGTGTAAGTCATGATCATGTTGCATAGAAGGGTGGCAAACTACCAGTGAAATCCCAGAATATCATATCAAGGTTATTAATCATAGAATAATACTAATCTGCCCACTCTAGATTCTCAGTTCAGCTGCTCTGCTGCTTCAAACATGTCTGCAGGAATTATATATCTAGAGAAATGGGGTTAGAAATAGACAAATCCATCACTAAGCACTTGGAAAAGTACTTACCTTGTCCATTTCAAAGATTTAAAATGTAAGTGATGTTTATGTTAGTTAGGGTTCTCCAGAGAAACAGAACCAGCAGGATTTGTGTGTGTATGTGGGTGTGTGTAAAGAGATTTATTATAAGGAATTGGCCCATGCGACTAAAAGAGCTGGCAATCCTGAATTCCTTAGGGTAGGCTGCAAGTTGGAAACTCTGATAAAGGTGATATTGAAGTCCTTAGTAAGATTTCCCCAGGGGAAACGGGCTGGCTGGAAATTCTGGCAAGAGCCAATGTTGAAGTTGAGGCTTCAGAATATCAAAAGATATTATTCTTCTGATCTCTGAAACCCTCAGTTCTGTCTTTTAAGACCTCCTGATTCATCCATGTCTGAGGTCAGTCTCCTTTATTGCTTGTAGATGCAATTAACTTATTATAAATGCAGCCAACTGATTGTAGATGCAAATTCTAATCTACAAAAATACTTCACAGAAATGACTTGACACCATAACTAAGTTTACATAGAAATGAACCATCACACTTATGGTAACATACTCCAAATTCACAGCAAAGGAAAAAAATTTCATATTTTTATGTCATCGTTTTATGTGGAAAATTTTATGATCCATATTTTATTGAATCTGTGATGTTATCAGTTATAAAACATGCCATTGGGTGTTGGAGTCCTGGACTGAAGGGTATCAAGAATGAAAGACAAAGAGAGATTGGGATCAGGGGATCTGAGAGCATTGAAGCCTCAAGCTCATCAGACAAGTTTATTAACCTCAGGGGCTTCTTTATATTCTCCAAGCAATCGTGAGAACCAGCAACTATCCTAGCTAACTATTCCCATTACCTTAACCTGTGTAACACAATGGATCAAAATCTATGATTATAATTCAAAGTACAAAATTTCAATGTTCTATTATATTGTTGAGAAAACATACCCATAAATCTTGTTACCCAGGTTGTCCCATTCTACCTAGTCCTTGTTCCACCTGAATGTACACATCTCCTTGCTAGATATATGACCTGCACGTATAGCCATGGAGACAGCATGACTCGGTGGTCAAGGAAGTAACTTGCTTCCATGGAAACAACATGCTTTTGTTTCTCACAATTGAGTGTGCAACAGTTTTAAGTCCAGCTTCTGTTATGCTCTGCCCAATGCCTCATTCCTTGAACAGTGAATACAGATTGAAAGTTAGAAAGAGAGTCTTTCTCTAGGTCTGAGATGTGAATGGGGTTAGGTTTGTTCATAATTATGTAGACCTCCCTGTCCAAAGTGGCAAAAAGAAGATTTAAATTATGCATTGAGGATATCTGTGACATAATGAGCACCCTATAATTGCAATGTGAGGTAGGTTGGTGTATTAGTAAGGGTTCTCTAGGGAAGCGGAGTCAACAAGAGATATCTGTCAATAGAAAGAGATTTTATCAGAGTCTCCCACATGACTGTGGGGATGCACAAGTACAGGTTCCACAGGCAGGGCTGCAACCAGGGGCTCCAGTGAAAATCCAGTGAAGGTTCTTGACAAGTTCTGAGAGACACTGGCTATCCAAAGACAAGCTGGGAAATTCTAACTCAATGCTGGAATCACTTCCCCTTTTAAGGCATTCAACTGATTGGATAAAGCATTGCTCATTACTGATGCCAAACTCCCTGATTGATGTAATCAGCTATCTATGCTTTATCACTGCAGTAAAGCCAGTGGTGACTAAAGTCCATAAATACCCTTGTATTACAGTTAACCCAGTGTTTGCTTGACTAAACAACTGGGCACAATTACCTGGCCCAGTTGATACATTAGCCTAACCATCAGAGTCCACCCTTTGTCAACTCGGTAACCATACACATTACCTTAAACCATTCTTAATCTCTAAGTGAAAACAATGACAGGTATGCATATATATGTATTTCCACCTAACAATGTTCAGCTCTCCTGTGTACAACTGGAAACACATTAATTCCATACAGAATAGGGTGCAAGTTCTTGGGTAATATTCACTCTTAAACTTGACGTCCTCAAAATATTATGACATGAAACTGTTATATGCTAAGGGAAAAGTTTGGGGAAGAAGATAAAGAAATTCATTTTGTGTACATATACAATCATCATCATAATGAAACAAGAAGAAAGGTCCATGACCATTACAGTCCTCATTTCTGTAACTGGTCCCATGGTCAAAGTTAATATACATCACTACCTTTTTCTACTACCCATTCCATGTTTCCATTACCCTTAGCAAGCACTTCAGCTTTGCCTGGTGGGGTGACCCAAACTTTCATTCCTGAAGATTCTGGGCCATTGTTAGTCCTGCTTGGATTGGGTTGTTGCAATTTTACATTGACTTTAATTATAGGACATGGCAGTACTAGGAGATGCCCCAGAGTATTTCTGTATTCCAAGCAAACTCTTTTTTCCTCCCATTATGTAGATGCAGTCCTATTTCCCATTGATAGTCAGGATTAATCACCCCAGCCAGTACAGAAATTCCCTTCTTCGACTTGATTGGTTCAGAGGTAAGAGGAGCCAAAAGTGGCCAGGTGGCTGTTTTAACTTCCAGTTCAATGGAATCTTTGTTGTGTTTCCTGATGACAGCACTCCTCCTTTTGGGACTAAAATTTGTAGCAGCAGAGTTTGAGGTTGCAGGGACAGGAAGCAAAAATTTTCCTAGTGGGTCACTAGGGATAATAGTGAGTGGTCCCACTCCCATTTCCACCCCTTGATTCCCTTGATCCTGGTTATGGGAGAAACAGCACCATTGAGTGGATGCTGATATAGAGCATACACAGCCTCCTGGAGAACATTGCCCCAGCCCTGCAGGGTATTGCCACCTAGTTGGCACTGTAATTGAGTCTTCAAAAGGCCACTCCACCAATCTATCAATCCAGCTGCTTCAGGGTGATGGGGAACATGGTAAGACAGTGAATTCCATGGGCATGTGCCCATTCCCACACATCATTTGCTATGAAATGGGTTCCTTGATGGGAAGAAATACTCTGTAGAATGCCATGGCAGTAGATAAGACATTCAGTAAGTCCACAGATGGTAGTTTCGGAAGAAGCATTGCATGCAGGAAATGCAAACCTATATCCAGAGTATGTGTCTATTCCAGTTAAAACAAATCACTGCCCCTTCCATGGTGGAAGTGGCCCAATGTAGTCAACTTACTACCAGGTAGCAGGCTGGTCACCTCAAGGAATGGTGAAATATCAGGGGCTGAGGAAGGAGATTTGGCTCACCTGATAGAGCATCTGCCTACCACATGGGAGGTCCAGGGTTCAAACCCAGGGCCTCCTGACCTGAGTGGAACTGGCCCATGGGCAATGCTGATGTGCGCAAGGAGTGCTGTGCCACGCAGGGGTGTTACCACGTAGAGGAACCCCGCACACAAGGAGTGTGTCCCATAAGGAGAGCTGCCTTGCGTGAACAAAGTGCAGCCTGCCCAGGAGTGGCACTGCTCACACTGCTCACAGCAAGATGATGCAACAAAAAAGAGACACAGTTTCCCAGTGCTGCTGACAAGAACACATGTGGACACAGAAGAACACACAGCAAATGGACACAGACAGCAGACAACTGGGGGGGCAGTGAGGAGATGGGGGGAGAAATAAATAAAATAAATCTTAAAAAAAAAGACTGTAGCTGATCTCCACTGCACTCTGGAAAATATAAGCATAAGTGGCAGTAGTAGGAAAAAAATGTCAGGGGCTGAGTGTGGGTCTCTGCTGCTGGCAGATTGGGCACTCAGAAGTGGCTGTAGCCAAGTCAGCCTTGGTAAGGGGAAGTCCATGTTGCTGCACCCATGCCTAACCTCCATCCCTACCTCCATGGCCACTTTGTTCATGAGCCCATTGGGTAATGACAGGAGTGCCTGGGGAAAGAGACTGAGCATTAGCCACAGAGTGGGTCATCTTATCCACTTGATTGTTAAAATCTTCCTCTGCTGAAGTCACTCTCTGGTGAGCATTCACATGGGACACAAACATTTTCATGTTTTTTTGTCCACTCAAAAAGGTCTGTCCACATACCTCTTCCCCAGAACTCTTTGTCAACAATTTTCTAATCAATTTCCTTCAAATTCCCTGACCATCCAGCTGAACCGTTGGCAACAGCTCATGAATCAGGTACAAACTCACCTCTGGCCATTTCTTCTTCCAAGCAAAATGAACAACCAGATCCACTGCTGGGAAGGTTTTCCCTCAGCACTGTCCTTCAGGGATGTCCCAGAAAGGAGCTGCAGTACTGCCGCTGTCTACTTTCAGGTGGTACCTGCGTATCATGCAGAACCATCTGTAAACCAGGCCTGAGTTTTCTCTTCCTCAGTCAACTGATTGTAAGGAACTCCCCAAGAGGCCAAAGCTGTGGGCTGGGAAAGAGAAGGTAACATGACAGGGATGTGACCAAGGGCATTTGGGCTACTTCCTCATGTAACTTACTTGTGACTTCAGGACCTGCTTGAACCCTATCTTGTATATACCACGTCCACTTTATTATGGAGTGCTGCTGTACATGTCCATCTTATGGTTTGGTGGGTCAGAAGATACCCAGCTCATTATAGACAACTCAGGTCTCATGATAACTTGATGGCCCATAGTTAAGCATTCAATCTCTTCTAAGGCCCAGTAGCAGTCCAAAAGCTGTTTCTTAAAAAGGGAGTAGTTATCTGCAGAGGGTGACAGGGGTTTGTTCCAAAATCCTAAGGGTCTGTGTTGTGATTCTCATATAGGGGCCTTCCAAAGTCTCCAGACAGCATCTCTATTTGCTACTGAAACTTCCAGCACCATTGGATCTGCTGGATCATATGGCCCAAGGGGTAGTGCAGCTTGAACAGCAGAATGGATGTGATGCAGAGCTTCTTCTTGTTCTAGTCCCCAATCAAAACTAGCAGCTTTTCTGGTCACTAGTAAATGGGCCAGAGTAGCACACCCAAATGAGGAACATGTTGTCTCCAAAATCCAAAGAGATCAACTAAGCATTGTGCCTTTTTTTGGTCATAGGAGGGGCAAGATGCAACAACTTATCCTTCCCTTTGGATGGGATATTTCAATGTTCCCCACACCACTGGACACCTAGAGATTTCACTGAGGTGGAAGGACCCTGTATTTTAGTTGGATTTATCTTCCATCCTCTCTCATGCAAATACCTTACTAATAAGTCTAGAGTCTTTGCTACTTCTTGCTCACTAGGCCCTATCAACATGATATCATCAATAAAATGGACTAGTGTGATGTCTTGTGGGAGGCAGAGATGATCAAGATCCCTGTGGACAATATTTTGACATAGGGCTGAAGAGTTGATATACTCCTGAGGCAAGACAGTGAAGGTATACTGCTGTCTTGCCAGCTGAAAGCAAACTGTTTCTGGTGGTCCTTACCAATAGCAACTGTGAAAAAAAAGCATTTGCCAAATCAACAGCTTCATACCAGGTACCAGGGGATGTGTTGATTTTAGACACATTTTAGACACATTTTAGACACATTTTAGACAATGATACCACATCTAGGAGAGCAGCTGTAATTGGCATCACCACCTGGTTAAGTTTATGATAATCTACTGTCATCCTCCAAGATCTCTCTGTTTTCTATACAGGTCAATGAGGGGAGTTGAAAAGAGATGTGATGGGAATCACCACCCCTGCATCCTTCAAATCCTTGATAGTTACATTAATTTCTGCAATCCCTCAGGAATCCAGCATATCTTTTTGTTTACTATTTTTCTAGGTAGGGGCAGTTTTAGTGGTTTTCACTTGACCTTTCTAAATATAATAGCCCTCGCTCCAAAAGTCAAGGATCCAATATGGGGATTCTTCCAGTTCCTGAGTATGTCTGGTCCAATTATGCATTCTGAAACTGGGAAAATAACCACAGACTGGGTTCAGGATCCACTGGACCAACTATGAGACAGACCTGAGCTAAAACTCCATTAATTACCTGACCTCCATAAGCCCCTACTCTGACTGGTGGACCACAGTGATGTTTTGGGTCTTCTGGAATTAATGTCACTTCTGAGTCAGTGTCTAATAATCCCTGAAATGTCTGATCATTTCCTTTTCCCCAAAGCACAGTTACTCAGGTAAAAGGCTGTAGATCTCCTTGGGGAAAGGCAGAAGGAAGATTAACAGTATAAATTTGGGGTAGTTTCAACAGGATCCTTCCCGAAGGAAACCTGGCCTCCTCCTCATTCAAGGGGCTCTGGGTCTGTAAACTCTCAAGTCTGGGAATTGATTAAGAGGCTGTGATTCTCTGCATCTGTAATTAAAGTTAGGGTTTCATTCACTCGACCTAAAACTTCTGTTTACACAGATCCAGAAGAAATTTAGTAGACTGCCCTTCTGTTTCACTGCTAGGTACTGCATGATGTATTAGCCAATGCCATAACTCTACACTACTCAACGATTTTGAGTGCTTTTTTGAATCTGCCTTTCATTGTGTTAGCCATGCCCACCTTGACTTTGGTGATTAACTGCCAATATTTGACTTTTATTAGACTGACATCTCATCATCTCCATAATGTTTAAGGATTCTGATTCCATCACAACCCTCCCTACAGTAATATCTGGACTACAGAGAAGAGCAACTACAGAGCTCTTCAGAAAAGATGGAGTTAATCTTACAAATTTATTCCTCACAGCCCTGGTTAAAGGTGTGTCCTGTGGACATTCCTGGGGTGGGTGGGCAGCTCTCAAAAGGCAAGTCCATTCTAGCATTCCGATCTTTCTAAGCCTCTGAATTCCCTCCTCTACTGTGTACAAGGCACATTGGGCATCTCAACCTCAGACATGCTGGGCCAACTTTTGAACCATGTTTCAGTCAGCCACTCAAACAAACTGTTAGGGCCCTTTCTAACTCCTCGAGCTATGGTGTTGAATCCAGAATTTCTGCTTAGTGGGCTCATATCAATAAATTCAGCCTGATCCAACTTTACATTTCTTCCACCATTATCCCATACCCTTAGTATCCATTCCCACACAATTTCCCCTGATTTCTGTCCATATTAGTTGGAAAACTCATGCAGTTCTTTCTGAGTATACCTTATTTTCTCATGGGTCACACTTTGTATTTCACCTTTGGGGGCTTGTGATTTTAGTCTAGTAATAGGTCATGAAGACAAGAGAGGTGGTAGGGGTGGGTAAGAAGGATTAGAAATGACTTGCAAGCTACTGACCTCAGGGCATTCCTTTGCGTTTTCTTCTGGTGAGAAAGGATTAATCTCTTCAGACAGGGGTTGGAAGGCAATTTCCTCAGAGTAGACTAGAGGCTCTGCAGCACTTGCTGAAGTTTGGCTGGTAAGTGCCTCAGGGCTGGGAGGAGGTCCAGACACCTGGAGCAGGCTAGAAGCTGGGCAGGGTAGGCTTCAGTTTGACTGATACCCACCTCAAGGTTGGAAGTTGTTTCAGACTCCCTGGGCTAGACTGGAGGCTGGTTGATACAAGGTGTGGTCTGGACAGGTCAGGCCGTAGCAGGTTTATTTGGTAAAGTCTCAGCAGAATTCAGGGTTCCAATTTCCCCACCAATATTATCATCATCCCATATATCTCCATCCCAATTCTCTGTTTCCACTCTTTTCTAATCAATGTCTTCACTTTAAGTACAGAAACCCTGCAGGGTTGAGATTTTAGTTTCCTTTGTAACTCCTGTACAATGAGAGTCTGAGTTTGGTTCTCAGATATTTTGAGCCTGTGGCTACAGGAGACAAGATTTTCTTTCAGAGCACACAAAGAAACTTTCACATTATTCATGTGGTGTTTAAGTTTCAAATTTGAAGCCTTTAACTCATCTCTTTCTTTTGTAACGTATCCAGAGTATCTATATTGTAGAAGTCGAGAGAGGTTTCATTATTTGTGTATAGAAAGGCCAGGACTCAGGAGTAATTTTGGGGAGGAAAAAAATATTTATTTATGACTGACCGGGCTTGGAGCTTCTCATTCAAGCTTCTTATTCAAAATCCGAGCCCAGAATAGAGTTTTGGGTTCTTTTTATACAGAGGATATAAGGGTGGGGGTCAAATGGTGCTTTTATGAAAGAAAATGACTTTTCTTTGTCCGTCAAATGTTTGTCTGAGTACCAGATAGGTTTTGAATTAACATATTCCCCACATTCTAGGTAAGCTTGAATTAGCATCTGGCCCACATTCCATCTGGGTGCAACTTTGAATACACATTCAGTCTTACATCCTTTCTGAACATTCAAAGCCTATAGGGCCTATATCTGTTAACTGGATTTCTAGAGACCAGGCACACTTGAATACAGAATTAGACAATTTTGAATTCATGCACAGGGTAAATTATCTAGGAGGAGCCAGCCAACATCATTATACCGTTTGACTCCACAAAACTCTGTTAAGGTGTTGAAAACACTCTCACCCAATCCTTGCTTCTTTTAAGCATGAAAGTAGAGGAA
Source organism: Dasypus novemcinctus (assembly GCF_030445035.2). Lineage (NCBI taxonomy): Eukaryota > Metazoa > Chordata > Mammalia > Cingulata > Dasypodidae > Dasypus > Dasypus novemcinctus. Next base: position 21,043,179 of record NC_080677.1, read on the forward strand.
TCCAGTGATGATAGTTTGCATATCTCAATTGCCAACTTGCACCATAGACTGTTAGCAGCCTCTTCATTATTGGAAAGGGAGTCGTCAGTGCCCTTGAGTCCTATTAGAGTAGAGAGCCAATTGCAAAACTCCCAGAACCACCTCAGATACCCCATGTTTGAGACTCTTCTCCAAGAACCACTCCTGGTACCAAGTTATATTAGTCAGGGTTCTCTAGGGAAACAGAATCAATTAGACATATCTGTCAATAGTAAGAGATCTTATCAGCATCTGTCATGTGACCATGGGCACGCATAAGTCCAGGTTCCGTAGGCAGGCTGCAACCAGGAGCTCCAATGAAAGTCCAGTGAAGGTTTTTGATAAGTTCTGGAAGACGTTGGCTCTCCAAAGACGAGCTGGGAAATTCTCTCTCAATGTTGGAATCACTTCTCCTTTAGGGCATTCAGCTGATTGGATAAAGCATCACTCATTGTTGATGGCAATCTCCTTGATTAATGTAATTGTAGTCAGCTATTATTTACCACTGCAGTAAAGTCAATGGTGACTAAAGTCCATAAATGCCCTTCTATCACAGTTAGCGCAGTGCTTGCTTGACCAAACAACTAGGCACAATTACCTGGCTGAGTTGACACATTAGCCTAATAAAGCACAGTTGTGTAGCAGACCAGTTCCTTTAGACACAAAGATATCATAGAAGAGAGGCTCGCTGGACAAACCTAATAGTTTGGGTTTTCTACACTCCCAACCTAATGTTTCATTCTGCACTTGCTTATTTTATTTCTATTAGGTTCACACAGAGTTTAAATGTATTCCCCACCCAAAAACCCACAGGAATCAGGCAAATGTGTTTTGATAGATTTTCGCAGTTTCCTTTCAGAACCAGATGTTGGACAGCAGCCATTTTAGTGAAAACACTTGCGGGATGGGCAGGTTAAAAAGGGGAGGAAATCTGAAGAAACCAATTGAAAAAAATTGTTTAGCATATCCAGCATAAGAAATTTAATTAGATGCTAGATGTTAATACCTCAAATCACTGGAGGCATTTAAACCAGCAATTTTCACACCTCAGCTGCGTCAGAATTGCCTGAATTGCCTGGAGGACTGGTTCAAACACAGATTGGGTTTCTAATTCAGTAGGTCTGGGTGGAGTTCAAGAATTTGCATTTCTAACAAGTTCTCTAGTGCTGCTGTTGCTGCTGGTTAAGCAACCCCTCTTTGAAAACCAGAGATTTAAGCCATGGTACTGGTTAAATATTTTACTTTTGTTTGATTTCTTGCCATAAGGATTCGAGAGCATAAAGAGATGCTACTTTGAAAAATAAGGATGTTGTAAGCTACAGATGGATCAGAATAGCCATCCAACCACTATAAGTGATGAGATGATTTGGATACTATCTCTGTAGATAGAGGACCAAGGAGGAAAACCTGCATAATTTACGAATTAAGGTTTAGATTTTGTTGAGAGCTCTTATTACATTTGAAATAAATGCACCTTCTCTCAGCTCTTTTATTCTCTTCTGCAACATGAAGATCTTCTGAAACCAGATGAACTGGGAACACACATTTCAAAAAGTAGTAAATTGTGAAATATCCTCTGTAAGAGTTTGATAAAGAACCATGTGCTGCTTTCCTAGTGTTGCCGTAATAAATTACCACAAACTTGGCAACTTAAAATAACAAAAATGTATTCTCTCACAGTTTTGGAGGCCAGAAGTCTGAAGTTGAAATTAAGGTGTTGGCAGGGCCTCACTCCTTTTGAAAGCTCTAGGGAAAAATCTTCGCTTTCCTCTTCCAGCTTCTGGTGGCTCCAGGCGTTCCTTGGCTTGTGGCCACATAACTCTAATCTCTGCCTCTGTCTTCACATGGCCTTCTTCCCTCTATGTGTTTGGGTCTATTCCTCTACTTCTAAGGACATTTGTCACTGGATTTAGGGCCCACCTGGCTAATCCAGGGTGATCTCCTTTTAAGGTCCTTCCCTTAATTATTCTGCAAAGACCTCTTTTCCAAATAAGGTCACATTCCCAGCTACAAGGGTTTAGGGCGAGAATGTATCATTTTTGGTGCCACTAGTCAACATCATAAATCTTAAATCATTTAACATGTGCAAATGAAAGATTCTTTACTTGATTTAGTGTAAACTAAAAATTCATGTATTTGGGAGAAGCAGAGGAGGTTGTACTTCTGCAATAAAACTATGTTGCTATAGAAAGGAAGAACAGTAATAATAGCTTTTGCATAATGCTTTTGCTGGGAAACACCTAGTTACGTCTTACTGATGCTTGACAAAAGCAGAAACTTGTGTGGTAGACTGTTTGCAAAGTTGGCCATCAGCTATTACTCCCACCCCAGTGGATGGATGGGCACATGCCCCTTCTCGCATGAATGGGAGTCTCTTTTCCCTACCTTTGACTTGCTTTGACCAATCAAATATGGCAGAAATGATGCAGTATGATGGATTAGTATGCTAAAAACTGTCCAAAGCAGTAGACCAGAAATGGGTTGGCTTTTACAATGGAGATTTATTGGGCGGCAAACTTATAGTTCTGAGATCATGAAAGTGACCAAATCAAGGCATCATCAGGCAATGCTTTTTCCCTAAAGATTGGCACAGGGAGGCATCAGCTGGTCTCTCCCTTCTCTTCTGGGTTTTGTTGCTTCAGCTTCTGTTTTCCTCTCTCCCAGTTCCCATTGATTTTAGGTCCTTGCTCTTATGGCTTTCTCTTTCTGCACCTGTGGCTTTTTCTCTGCTTCTGTGGGTTTCTCTCTGTGCTCCTGTGTCTCTTTCCACATTCATCCTGTTATATAAAGAACTCCAGTAAGAGGATTAAGACCCACCCTGTGTCATCACACCCTACTGAATTAACCTAATCAAAACGTCCCACCTACAGTAGGTTCACACCCACAGGAATGGATTTGCTCTAAGGACATAAAAGCCTCAAATTACCACACTCTTGGCAAAGTTGCTATTCTCTCTTTGCTTGCGCTTCTCCATCTATAAAGAGGGAATAATAAAAGCATCTATATCTTAGGATTGTTGAGATGATTAAATGGATTAATATATTTAAGGCACTTAGAATAGTACCTGGCACATACTTGGCGCTGTATGATGGATATAATTATGTGTCAGTTGCCACCCTATGTCTATTCTCTCCATCTTGCTTGGTAACAGAACCTCTATGCTGTCAGAGGTGACTTTGTGCTCAGCTAAGCAAACTGCATTTTCTAATACATCAAGCTGGCTAGTCATCTGTAAAAGGGAGTTTTTGGATGTAACAAGGGAAAGTCCTTCCAAAATGAATTATTTGGCTAGTTGGAACACTTTTTCCTTTTCCTTTTCTTCTTCCTTTCTTGAAATTCAGACATGGTGACTAGAGATTCAGGAGACTTTTTTGAAGGATCATGCAAACATCAGATTCCTTGACTCAGGAATCTTTGAGTCTTGAACCATGCCAGCAAACATCTGTAAACCACACCAGACTCCTCATTATATGCAAAAAGTAAGCTTTTATTTGTTTATGCCATTGTAGATAGGTTTCTGTTATAACCTAATGTAATTCCTAACCAATATATATTCTATTATTACAATAAATGGAGTTTCCAGTTGAGAAACAATTGCCTTAGGGGGAAGGAAAAGAAAGAGATTCAAAAGCAACATATCATGAAAAGTCATAAAAGGTATAATACTTCAAGAAGAAGGGACTTCTCTTAAATATGGTTTGCAATGCCTTGCTCATAGCAACTATTGTGGATGACATGACAGAACACTTAATTTGGATTTAGGAAGTTATTTGTGAAAAAGCAAGAAATCCCAACTCTTAAGACTTAATCCATTGGAAAACAGTCTAGCAGTTCCTCAAACAATTTAACCATATAAATAACCATGAGACCTAGCAATTCCACTCCTAGGTACATACCCAAGAGAAGTGAAAACATAGGCCTACATATAAACTTACATATGAATGTTTATGGCAGCATTATTCTTAATGGCCAATAGGTGAAAACAACTCAAATGTCCATCAATGAATGAATGGATAAACAAAATGTGTTATATCCATATGATCGAATATCATTCAACCATAAAAGGAGTGAAGTACTGATACATTCTATTACATCTATGAACCTTGAAAACATCCTAAGTGAAAAAAAGAAACAGGCACAAAAGACCACATATTATTTTATGTCAACCATATGAAAGTCCAGAAGAGGGAAATTTATGGAGACAGAAAGTAGATTAGTAGCTGCTTAGGGCTGGGGAGCCAGGGATAGATGAGTGATAGCTAAAGGATACTGGGTTTCTTTTTAAGGTGATGAAATGTTTTAAAATTGGCTGTGGTGATGGTTGAACATATCTGTGAATATATTAACAAACCATTGAATTACATGGGCAAACTTTATGGGATATGCATTATATCTCAATAAAGCTGTTTAAAATAAAACTTAATGCTTATCATGTTAAAGAAAAGCTATAGATAAATAAAGGAGATGGGCTACTAGAGGAGTCTGACGTGATAATAGTAGGATGAGGTGCTGAGGCAAAAGGAGCAAAAGAAGCCTAACTGAATACAAAAAGGAGTTAATAAATAAGAATTTCTTTATTGATCAGAGTTATGACCACCAAATTGGGGCCTAGATATATCATAAAATCAAATAGAGGGAATGACTTCATTTCAAGAATGTATTAGTTTACATAATACAACTTTTCATCTTTGTTGTCTATTCTAATATGGTATTATACTGACACATTTAAGTTCCGCTTTTTAAGACATAATGAAAACTTGTGTTGTACTGAAAGGGAATGAGTAGGCAACTGGAGGACTCAGACAATTTGGGCTACTGACTTTTTTCTGAAACCTGGCTCCAAGAATCCTAGAAAATCCTCTGGCTTTTCCCAACTCTCTTCTATTAGCATGTACTGACATTGTATACTAAAACCAGAAAATCTATGCACATTGTCCCTTTCTAACTTCAAAGGTTTGCCATCTCAGAATATTCTATGGTTTTGTTGCTTACAGTTCATCTTCTACTTGTTAATGCCTTCTTCATGAATACATAAACAAATTAAGTATCTTAATTGCTGTGGAAAATTACCTTAATGCAACAGTATATTCCAAGGACACTCTGTTTATTAAATCAATTTATAACACCCAGCTAGAAACAAGGGGAAAGAGAAGAGCTATTTTAATATACTTAAGATAAGGTGTAAGCAAGGCAAAATCCTATGTTAAGCAATGTTCATATGGCCTGCCCATCTGATGCCTTAGCCTTCTTGTTCATGGTGTGATTGTGAAAACAGAGCTAAAGGTGAGAAAGGGGCTCTTCAGATGGAAGGTGCCTAGAATTGACAATACACAAAATTATTCTATGGAAGAGAAGTAGATTTTAAGTATTGGCTAACACTATAGTTAGCCAATAAATCTGATGAGCAGCTACAAATGTTATTTACTTTTCTTGGGTCGAGGACACATGAGGCCAACATGGGTGTCACTAATGGGTGGTCAATATAAAATCTCATGAATATTGAGCACTTCATATGTCTAATGTATTAGTGTACCATGAGTATTAGTTGCCTGTTGGTCCTTCTATCCTTTTCTTTCTGTACACACATACTCTTTCTTTCAGTACACACATACTCTACTGACGTTCTGGTGTAACCTGACTCACAGGTTACTTAACTTGCTTATCTATGTTAAACCATCTAAGGACTTCTGCCCATGTCTTAAAGCTACTTGCTTACTCATTAACTATATCTAACATAACTTATTATTTTCATCTTTGCCTTACAAGCTACTAAGCTATTCATTATGTACATTTCACACAGCTTTCGAGTTTTATCATCTCATTTTTCATAGCAGAAATAAATATTTTCAATTAACACACAAATACACCTTAATTTTTCTGTGATCTATGTTCAAAGCATACATGTAATGAAACTTACTCTGGGAATTTAGCCAGTGGGTAGAAAGAAGTCATACTGAACAGTGATAATCCACATTTCACTGACAAATGACCTTGCCTCCCCCTAGCACAAGGCCGTGGTGCTATGCATATTTTCTGACAGGTAATTTGGGGGACTTTTCAGGGGGTTGCTCATGTGCTCTCACATATAGCCTGCTTCATATATTGGTATCTCTGCTTGATAAAATGTTCTCATGTATTTCAAGCAGAGAATACACCTATCTGATAGAAGGTATGTGGGCCGCCAACAGAGAATCTTGTGTCCCATTGTCCTTTGAAGTGTTGTTTTTCATTTCCTCTCATACTCTCTGAGGTTCTTAATATGAGTCCCACGTGGGATCTAGGTAAGACCAGATCTCAATGAGTCTGTGTGAGTCTGAGAATAGTATGGTGTCTGAAGTCATCTTATTAGTTCAAACTCAGTATTCTTGGAGCTTCCTTTTAGAATAATTTTTTTAAAGACTCCATGGTTCTCTTCCAAAGAGAAGACCCCTCACTGATTCATTATATAAAACCATAAATAAATATATAACACTTAGACTGAAGCTGAGACAATTCCAACATACACCATACACACGCACATTTGTATGCATGTACACAACACATATATTATGCTTAATCTTTTTAACAACTTCAAATATTAGGTACCATCCCTATTTCACAGTTGTAGAACCTGAAGTTCTAGGTAGGTAAAATAACTTGCCTAACATAGTAGTCTTGGGCTAAGCCTGTCATGCTCAATCCCTTTTGGGCCTGTAATACTGGAGGTGATTGATTGCATGTGTCCTTACATGGTTGCAAGGTGACAGAGGCTAGAGGATGACTTATCATAACTAATGCATAACCTAATGAAGCAAAATGTCACTGTGGGATAAGAGATTGTTTCTTGGACTTGAATATTAACTCCGGGTTCCCATACCTAGGCTGTGCCTAGGTAGGTTGTGCCCTTTCTACTCCATCATGTTGATGGGAGCAGTCTAGGTTGTCATGATGTTAGTGGATGAAATTTGAAAGATGGTTGATTCGATATTGGTCTCATGGAATCCCCTCCATATCCTCAATGAGACTTGGCAACAAGGAAGTGTTTATTAATAACAAGGTCTTATCAATATCATAATTTCTATACCACAGCCCCAAATTTGATTCTCTTTATTCTTGGACACATATACCCAAATACTGTGTTCCTAACTAGTTCAACTTTTAGAATGACAACAGAAGCCAAACTATAGCCTCCTCGTTAAGATTCATCCACTTGAATCCAGAAATTTGGGACTAAAAAATTGTCCACATTCTTCAGGGAAAATTTTGACCCAAGAGGCAACATATCCCTGCAACTCAAAGTCAAGGGCATATTTCAGAACAATTAAGTTTAATATGGTTTGAGGTTTTGTAATAAAATCTCATATGATCCTAAGTAAAGAGTGAAATTCCCTTCCCAGAGTCCAAGAAAGAACTTGAACTGACGATACTAAAAAATGGATTAAACCAAACCAAAGGAAGCAGACAGTAGGGTGAGAGGCTCTGCCAACACAGGGTGGACTGGAACAGATAGTCACATACATTATCATTTTCCAAAACATCCTTTTCCCTGGAAGCCAATGTTACCACATGGCCTTTGACCAGCCATTAATAACAAACTCAGGTCAACCATATCCTATGAAGCTTTTAACTCTTTAATCTCACAACAGCAGTGCTGAGAAAATGAGTTTGTATATTTCTGTATTAGAGAAATTTGAATATCTGGGATAACCAAGAAGAAATGGTCTAAAGGGTAATTTTCTTTCAGAATTTATGTAGACTTTCCCCATGCTTCCAGAAGGTCTTGAGACTACCAGGTTTTGCCCAACATTTCAAGGAGGGCTTTTTATCACTTGACTTTATATATGGTATAGCCCAAGTTTATACCTAATGACAAGAAGGCTGAATTTTGATGATCTTATATCAGAAGATGACAGTTCAAATTGTGCCCTTTAATATTTTAAGCCAATCACAGCAATTTATATGAAATGAATATCTGTGTTTAGATTTTCCTCAAGTAAGACAAATGTGAAAAATGTATTCTGTTTAAACACATGAAGAAAATATTATTAGGTTCTGAGACAGTTTTCTCATATATGGAGTCTGTATTTAGAATTTTTTGTTGTCTGTTTAGAGAAAAGTGATTGTATTATCACTTTAATATGCTTATTCATATTACCCTGAATTTATTTATTTTCAGGGGTTTCTTGGTCATTTGCTCTTCTGTGAATTGTATATTATTATTTTTTACTAATTTTTCTTTTGAGAGTTGTCTTTTCTTGTCCATTTATAAAAGCTCATATTTTTTAAAAACTGCAGATGTTACTCCTCAAGTAATCATTACATGACAGTTTTTTTTTTTTCAAATTATCTTTGGTTTTATTGACATATGACTTTAATTTTAAAGACTCAAGTATATCTATTTTTAAGAGATTCTGGATTTCCAATTTTGGTTAAGGACATCTCTAGTGCATTAGACTGTACACAGTCTCCTAGATTTCATTATAAGGCAATTATTATTATAATTAATATTACTGCATTTATTTGTGTAATATACCTAGAAAGCTTTTTTTAATAGGTAAAGAGTGAGATCCAATTTTAGATTCTTCCATTTTGATAGCCAGTAATGAGAGTACCATCCTTGTTCATTTCGATATATTCTGAATATATTCTGTTTCACTACTCAACAAGTCAGTCAATATCTATGCCAATACCATAGTTGTTTATAAAAAAGTTTTTTGTATTAAATTCTGTGAATCTCAGAAACAAGTCCACCTTCCCTCTGCCCCTTCATTTCTGTTAGTCTTTATACTTTCAGCTATTCTGGACAGTTTTCCCATATAGAACTTATGATCACTTTATCCTATTCCAAAAGAAACCCTATGAGGGGTCTAATGAAATTTCAGTGCATTTCATATTAACATTAAAAAGTTTGAGGGAAGTGGACTTGGACCAATGGATAGGGCATCCGTCTACCACATGGGAGGTCTGTGGTTCAAACCCCGGGCCTCCTTGACCCGTATGGAGCTGGTCCATGCATAGTGCTGATGCGTGCAAGGAGTGCCCTGCCATGCAGGGGTGTCCCCCACGTAGGGGAGTTCCCTGAGCTAGGAGTGTGCCCCGTAAGGAGAGCTGCCCAGTGAGAACAAAAGTGCAGCCTGCCCAGGAATGGCACCACATATATGGAGAGCTGACACAACAAGATGATGCAACAAAAAGAAACACAGATTCCTGGTGCCACTGATAAGGACAGAAGTGGTCACAGAGGAACATTCAGCGAGTGGACACGGAGAGCAGACAACTGGGGGGAGGGGAGGGGAAGGGGAGAGAAGTAAATAAAAAATAAATCTGTTAAAAAAAAGTTTGATATTTTTAAGATGTCACTTTTTCCAGTCTATGAGTGTATTATCCATATGCCCAAATCTTGACACATCTTTTCTTAAAATATTGTGGCTTTTTGATATAGGTTTTTAAGTTATAATTATTTTGAATATTTTATGGCTTATTTCTATTATAAATGGAATATGTTCCCCTGCTTTCATTTTTAGGTGCTTATTGGTAAAAGAGAGTAAAACTGTTCATACTTGTATACCTACCTTTTATCCTGCTATCTTGTCTTACAGATTTTTTTCTTTTGTAAATGTAAAATGTAAATATAACTGGGAAAAGATTTGTAATGTTCATAATAAGGAATGGTTATTGGTAAAACAAATAAAACACATAGAAACAAGTAAGAAGAAGATAAACCTTTCAATTTAATATTAACAAAGAACAATAAATAGCAATATAAATGGCTTGCAGCTAGATGAGCTATTAGTGTTCCACCATCAATCTACTCATAATTAGGGGGCAAGGGAGGGTTGTTTTGATAAGTATTCAGAGAAATGGCTATCTTTAGGCAGTGTGAATGAAAAGCAGTTTTGACAGTTTGAAATTCTTTTATGAAACCCAAAAATAGAAATATTTTTAAAAACTAATCCATTCCTGCAGGTGTGAGATGCTTTGGATTGGATTACATCAGTGAGGGGTGACTCAAATTGAGTCTCTGCCCTCTTGCTGAGTCTGATATAAACAGAGGCACAGAGAGACAACCAGGAAAGGGAGCACCACCATTTTTGACCCTGCCATGTGAAAGAGGACTCAAGGATCACTTAAGCATGAAACCCCCAAGAGGCTGGGCCCACGGAGGAGTTCAAGGCTGAGGAGATGAACCCTGCCATGTGCCTGTTTGGCACGTGTCAAGACACCAGGGTCACCAATAACTGACTTTGGTGAGAAAGAATCTCTGATGGTGCTTTTATTTGGACATTTCATGGTCTTGGAACTGTAAACTTTTACTCCAAATAAATCCCCTTTATAAAAGCAAACCCATTTCTAGTACTATGCATTGGCAACCCTTTGATAAACTAAGACAACAGTTATACCAATTTAGATTCATATTGCTTGAGTTTTAAATTTTAATTCCAGTTTTAGGAATCCACCCAAAAAACAGAACTTAGTTTTGCTCCTAATTTTAAAAGAGAATGTTGCTTTATAGGTTCTGAAACAAATGAAATAAACCAGTCAAGAGAGAAAAGAGATCAGAGAGGTAAATGGGAAACCTGACAGTGCAGTATCAAGACAATACAGAATACAAAGTCGATTTCAACAGGGAAGCAATGGTTAATGTCAGTCTCTACAGAGAATCAAATAACGTTATTTTCAAGTTGATAGAATTGGCTGACCCATTTGAAAGCTCTTAATGGAATAATGTAGAGAACTCATTTAACACTTAATATCAGTTTTGGAAATTGCTAAACGCATCTGATGCTCAACGACTAGTAAAACCTATATGTGGAATAAACACACATACACACAGCCTCTTTTGTTGCACTTTTTATAAAGTCTTACGTATTCAGATAAAAGACAAATGACAAATGGATTTAAAGTTTGAAATTGAAACTTTTTGATGAAGCAATGCTTCATTGTTTATTTTGCTTAGGCACGCTGTCAAAATCAAAACTACTCAAGAAGTCAGATCCTACTATAAAGGTCATCTGGAAAGTCCAGAGAAGGGCCATGTGCCCCTGCTGGGAAAGGGAAATTGTCCTCCAGGCCCGTGAGCTGGTGTATTTGTCTGCTGAGTGGCTTCAGTGGTTTTGTCCACTGCTGGAAGAGCCAAGAGAAAGGGATGAAATGGTACTATACTCCACACCACAATGAGCCGGAAGAGAACAGTAGCCAAGTGGGTTTTGTTTATATGCTGCGCCTTCTGGCACTCTGCATTGGTGCACAGATTGTATGGGTTATAATCATCATTTAAATGAGTGGCTCAAGCTTGTCCTTCACTAGATTTTTATGCAGCTTGCTGATAATCCAGGGGTAACAGAAACTGCAATTCCCAAATTATGATCTCCAAAGCGTGGTGATATCATGACTTGAAGTGTAACCATCTCTCATGTTCATATCTCCTGTTTATCTCTTATATACCCTGCATATAATCATGGAGAGAAAATACTAGATAGAAGAGCTAGAAACTGATTTTTGCTTTCAGCAGACAGTATACAATTCTTCATTGACTCCATTTCAAATCATAAAAATGGACTAAATGTATCATAATTTGAACCTCTGAGATTCTGATTCTTTTTTAAATTTTTATTTTTAAAGAAGATTTAGATTATGTAAATATTACATAAAAAATATAGGAGATTCCCATATGCCCACCCCTCCCCCTCCCACACTTTCCCAGATTCACAACATTTTTCATTAATATGGTACATTTGTTACAATTGATGAACACATATTGAAGCGTTGCTACCAACTGTGGACTGTAGTTTACATTACAGTTTACACTCTGCCCTGCACAATTTTATAGGTTATGACAAAATATATAATGGCCTGTATCCATCATTGCAATGTCATGCAGGACAATTCCAATGTCCTTCTTGTGAAATTGAAACTTAGCCTAGTATTATATATTTCCTAAGAGTTACCTCCTGAAAGCCTTGTTGCTCAAAAGTAGTCTCTCTCTGAGCCAAAGTCAGTATATAAATATACAACCTTACCTTCAGCATGGGACATGATTCCAGGGATGACCCTCCCTGGTACCAAGGAATTATCACCAACTAGCAATGCATCTGGAAAAAGACCTTGACCAAAAGGGGGATTATATTCAATTGAGTTTTTGTGGCTAAAAGATTTCAAAGTGAGTCTGGAAGTCATTCTGAAGGTTATGCTTATGCAGGTCTCAGCAAGAGTCTGAGTCTTATATCAACACTGGGCATTGATATTTCTCTCTTCTAAGCCTTTTTTCTTTTCTCCTGCAGTATGGAGGGAAAGACCAAAAAATAAATTATAAGATTATTCAATTAAAGATACCAAACTGACTGGCAATAATGAATGGAAACTTAATGTTTATGGAAATATCAAGAAATAGATTTTCTTGTGCACTGTTCATAAGTGAGAAAACTGTCCTACTATTTTGGAAGAAAATAATACAATAATAATCAAAGTCCTTAATTTTCTATCCATTGACTTAGCAAGTAGTCTCATAAGAATTTATCCTAAGGACCTAATAACACAAGTGCCTAAATATAGTTTGCAAGAGTTGCTATAAAAATACAGCAGATTGGTTGACTTAAAAAACAGGGATTTATTTTCTCACAGTTTTAGAGGCTAGATGTCTAAAATCAAGGTGTTAGCAGAATCTTGCTTTCTCCAAAGTCTGTAGCTTTCTGATAGTGACTTGCTGGAGATCCAAAACTCAATCTATCTGCCTCTGTCACATGGCCATCTGTCTCCTGTCTCCTCTTCTTACCACTTGTGTACAAATATCTGTTTATAAGGACTCTGGTCATAAGTATTAAGATCCACCCTGATTCAGTTTGTTCTCATCTTAATAGAAACTTCAAAGATTCTATTTACAAATGAGTTCACATCCACAGTATGGGGATTAGTACTTGAACATGTCTTGGTGGGGTACATGATTCAATCAATAACAATATGTAAGTATAGGGATAATTGTTGCAAAATAGCTTATACTGTAAACTTTTAAATAACCTAAATGTTTAATGGTGACTGATCTGTATTCTATTCTATGTATGTTGCTAATTTACTCAGCCGTTTAAAATACTGTGGAAGCATATTAGACATAGGAATGCATTATGTGTTCTTTTTCTTGCCAAAATTTTAATATGAACAATTTCAAACTTACAGACAAATTGAACAAATTGTATAGAGAACATCCTTGTATCTATCACCTATATTCTGTAATTAACATTTTACCATAATTTCTTCATCATATATCTACCCATGTATCTATACCTGTCCCTATCTATCAATCCATCTTTTAAAAAAATTCATACCAAAGCAAGATGCAGACATCAACTCACTTTCACCTAAATACTTTAGCATGCATATCATTAAGTAAAACTCAGTATTTGTTTAGTATTCTTTTTAGGTAAAATTTGCATACAATTAAATGCACAAATCTTAAGTACCACTAGATGTGTTTTGACAGAGGTATACACCTATGTGACCCAAACCCATTCTATATGAAGATATAGAATATTATAATCGCCCAAGTATGTTCCCTATTGCCCCTTCCTCATTTGCTTCCTGGCCTGCCAAGGCAATCGCTTTTCTGATTTTTATACCAGAGAATCATTTTGCCTGTTTTAGAATGTCATATAATGGGACTCATACAATATATACTCTTTTGGATAAAGCTTCTTTGACTCGGAATTAGTTTTTTGACATTCATTCATTTTGTTACATGTATAAATAGATAATTCTTTTATATTGCTCAGTACTATTCTATTGCATAAATGCACCATCATTTGTTTATCCATTCTCCTGTTCATGGACACCTGGGCAGTGAAATATATAGTGCATTCTTTATTCTTTTTTTTCCTTCACTTTTTTCTTTTTAAAAAGATACTTCAACTACATTCAATTATATAAATGTTACAGAGAATATATAGGGGGTTCCCATATGCCCTGCTCCCCACACCTCCCATATTTTCTCACATTAGCAACATTAGCAATCTTTCATCAGTGTGGTACATTCGTTGCAATTGATAAACACATTTTGGAGCATTGCCACTAAGCATGAATTATAGTTTACATTGTAGTTTACACTCTCTCCCATTTGACTCTGTAGGTTATGGCCAGATACATAATGGCCTGTATCTGTCATTATAATGTCATTCAGGATGATTCCCAAGTCCTGAAAATGCCTCCCTTTAGACCTGTTTCTCCCTTTCCCTAACCCCAGAGTATCTATGAGTCACTGCCTCCACAACAATGGTATTTCTTTCATTGCTAGAATCATTAAGTCTATAGTAGAATACTAGGAAGTTTATTTAGTTCTAGTTCATTTCCCAAACCTGAGGACTCTGGATGGTGATGCCCACTCCCCCATTAATTGAGGGGGCTCTGATTCCATACATTGAATGGATGGGACTCTCTTGTTTGTAGTTGTAGACACTCTTAGTTCCTTGATATGTTTTTTGTCCATCATTTCCTCCCCATTAGTTGTCTTAGGTGAGTCCATTGAACTGGAGAGTAGGTTTTGCAACTCCTTTGAGATTCAAAACTCAGCTGGCACATGGAGGGTCCAAAGATTTAAGTCTCTTGACTATACACCTGCCAACTCTAGTGCTAATTATAGGTTCAAATAGACAGAGAGAAGAGTCATGCATAGGGAAACCACTGGTGAGTCTAATTTTGTCACACTGGGGAGCATAAATACCAGATTAGGGTCCACTGGCAAGGGGCTAAATTCCTGAGCTATCTGCCCTATGAGGAGATTCACTATTTGAGGTAGTATCTACTTTGGCTGTCAATGTAATCCTGTTCAGATGTTCATAAGCACTACCTCTGGGATGGCCTCCTGACTCACTTTGAAGTCTCTAAGTCATACAAACTCATTTGTCTTTAGCTTTTCTCCCTTTTAGTCAAAGGCTTTTTTTTTTTTTTTCCAGATGCGTTGTTTGTTGGTACTTGGTAGTAATCCCTCAGTGCTAGGGAGACACATCCCTGGGAGTCATGTCCCATGCTGGGGGGATGTTAATGCTTTTATATGCTGAGTTTGGCTTAGAGAGAGGCCACATTTGAGTAACAGAGGCTCCCAGTATATAACTCTTATGTGCCATATATCACTAGGCTAAGTTTCAATTTCAAAAGCAAAGGCTCATAAGCATAGTCATCAATATCAAGAGTGCTTAAATGGACCATCCTCCTTCACAAGTCATTGTCCCTGTACTTGGGGGTATTCTTGTTGTTCCATTAGGGAATGTGACAGAGCTCCCCTGGATGGAAGTTTGATAGTAAAAATAAAATAATATTTTTAAAAATTGGGATATTAAAAAATAATGAAAAAATATTGAAAGGAAAAAAAACCTTTTTTTTTGACATTTTGCCTTTCATCACTGTAAGACTGTTGTCCTGTAAGTACAGTGACATAATTTTCTTCCATTTATTCCCCCAGTGTCTTCCTTTTTTTTTTTTTTTCATTTTTTTCTTCAAAGAAATTTTATGTCACACTAGAGTCAATACAGAATACAATGGATTCCCATGTACCCAACATCCTCCCCTTTTCCCCTTTGCCCCATCAATAACATCAATTGTACATTTGTTGCAATTGATGAACAAATATTGAAACATAACTACTAACCATCATCAATGACTCACATTATAGTTTACATTTTGGACCATATACTTTTATAAAATCTGATAAAATTTAACATGGCCTGTATCCATGATTGCAAGATCATGCAGAACATTTCCACCACCCCCAAAATGCGCCCTGTTCCATTTGTTTTATTCCTCCCTCCCCCTCTCCTTCAGTCCCATGGTGACCACCAGCCTTTATTACTTGACAGACAAGATTCGTAGTCACTTGCATCTTTATTGAAGGCTTAACACACCTGTCTGTCCTCCCCTATTAGTCCCCGCCAATGCTCTCAAGTGACTCCCATCCCTGTTTGAGAACATAGCAGGTCTCCCCAGGATGGGATTCCAATACCTTCTCAATCATTACGTGAGTCTCTATTCACTGATGCAACACACTATGCCGAAATGATCACTCACATGCTTCCTAGAAGCCTGCCCCAGGTGTACCTTGGCCTGAATGTCAACAGCCTAAACCAGTAATCCTTCCCTGTCATATTACCAAATGAGCACTCCCAACATTGTAATTTCAACTGTACACCCCCCAATCCTCAGTGTTCACTTGCTCCCTCCCCCAGCCATCCCCCCATTTCCATGGGCCATCCAACCCACCCTCCTCACCCTACCCCCTTGTCAAACTTGCATCACCCAACCCAATATTATCACTATACTCCTGTCATGTCCCTGCACTGCACAACTCCATGCTTCCACCTTGTCACTGATTTTGCCTGTATGGGTGTTAGCTCACAACCTTCTCCCTTTCTGTTTCCTGTAAACCTATCTTCCAGACTCTAGCTCTCTGAGTCTGCTCAGTTTGCTTAATTTATATTAGTAAGGTCATGTAATATTTGTCCTTCAGTTGCTTTTTGCTTCACTCAACATAAAGTTCTCAAGGTTTGCGCATGTTATCCTGTGTGGTAGTACTGTATTCCTTCTTAGAGCTAAGTACTATTCCATTGTATGTATAACATTTTGTTTATCCATTCATCTGTTGATGGGCATTTGTGTTGATTCCAACTTTTTGCAATAGTGAATAATACCACTATGAACACTGGTGTACATATATCTGTTTGTGTCCTTGCTTTCAATTCTTCTGGTTATATACCCAACAGTGGAATTGCTGGATCATAGGGCAGATCTATAGTTAGTTTTTTGAGGAACTGCCAACATATCTTCCACAATGGCTGGATCATTCTACATTCCCACCAGCAGTGGATGAGGGTTCCTCTTCCTCCACATCCTTTCCAACACCTGTAGTCCTCTGTTTTTTTCAATAGCCTTCAGGCTAAAGGATGTAAGATGGTATCTTATTGTAGTTTTGAGTTGCATTTCACTAATAGTGATGTTGAGCATCTTTTCCTGTACATTTTAGCCATTCATATTTCTTCTTTTAGAGAAGTGTCTATTCAAACCACTTACTCATTTTTTTAAATGGGTTGTTTTCCTTTTGATTTTCAAGGTGTAGGATTTCTTTATTTATGATAGACAATAGACTCCTATAGATATATGCTTATCAAATATTTTCTTCCAATGAGTAGGCTGCCTTTTCACTTTCTTGATAAATTCCTTAAGGTGCAGAAGTTTTTAATTTTGAGGAATTCCCATTTGTCTATTTTTTCTTTTGCTGCTTGTGCTTTGGGTGTGGAGCTTATGAAATCATTTCCTATTACAAGGTCCTGTAGATGTTTTCCTACATTATCTTCCAAGGTCTTTATGGTCTTGGCTCTCATATTTAGATCTTCGATCCATCTTGACTTCATTTTTGTATAATGTGTGAGATGGTGCTCCTCTCTCATTCTTTTGGGTATGGATATCCTGTTCTTCAAGTATCATTTGTTGAAGAGGCCATTTTCTCCCAGTTGAGTGGGCTTTGAGGCCTTGTTGAATATCAGATGACTGCATATGCAAGGATATATATCAGAACTCCCAATTCAATTCCACTGGTTAGTATGTCTATCCTTGTGCCAACACCATGCAGTTTTGACCACTGTAACTCCGCAGTATGTTTTAAAGTCAAGTAGTATGATTACTCCAATTTCATTTTTCTTTTTCAATATGTCTCTGGCTATTCAGGGCCTCTCACCCTTCTAAATAATTTTCATGGTTAGTTTTTCCAATACAGTAAAAAATGCTCTGTTGATTTTTATTAGGACTGCATTTAATCTGTATTTCAGTTTAGGTAGGATAGACATCTTAATATGTTTGGTCTTTCTATCCATGAACAGGGACTATTCTTCCACTTATTTAGGTCTTCTTTGATTTAACAGTGTTGTGTAGTTTTCTGCATATAAGTCATTTTACATCTTTAGTTAAATTTATTCCTAGGTATTTGATTCTTTTAGTTGCTATCGTAAATAGTATTTTTTTTTTCTGATTTTCTCCTCAGATTGCTCATTAGTGGTGTACAGAAATGGTACTGATTTTTGTGCACTGATCTTAAAAGCTGTGACTTTATTGAACTCAATTTAAGCTCTAGAAGCTTTATTGTAGGTTCCTCAGCGCTTTCTATGTACAGGATCATGTCATATGCAAGTAAAGAAGTTTTTACTTCTTCCTTTCCAATTTGGATACTTTTTATATCTTTTTCTGCCTAAGTGCTTGAGCAAGTACTTCTAACACAATGTTAAATAGGAGCAGTGATAGCAGGCATCCTTGTCTAGTTCCTGATCTTAGAGGGAAAGTTTTTAGGATTTCACAATTGTATATGATGTTCACTGTAGGTTTTTCATATATACCCTTTACCATGTTCAGGAAGTTTCCTTCTATCCTTATCTTTTGTAGTGTTTTTATCAGGAAAGTGTGTTGTATTTTGTCAAATGTGCTTTCTACATCTATAGAGATGATTATGTGATTTTTTTTTCAATCTGTTTATGTGGTATGTAACATTGGTTGATTTTTTTCATATTCATCCATCCTTGCACACCAGGGATGAAGAACACTTGCTTGTGGTGTATAATTCATTTGATGGTTGTTGAATACAATTAGCAAGTATTTTGTTGAGGATTTTAGCATCTAGCTTCATTAGGGAGATTGGTCTCTAGTTTTCCTTTCTTGTCATGTCTTTGTTTGGCTATGGTATTAGGGTAATGTTGGTGTTATAGAATGAGATAAGCAATGTTCTTTCCACTTCTACTTTTTGGGAGAGTTTAAACAGGATTGGTATTAGTTCTTTCCAGAATGTTTGGTAGAATTCACCTGCAAAACCATCTGGCCTGAGTTTTTTTTAGTTGGGAGGTTTTTGATGACTGATTCTGTCTCACTATTTGTGATGGGTCTGTTGAGCTAAACAACTTCTTTTGTCAGTATAGGCTGCTTGTGTTTCTAAGAATTTGTCCATTTCCTCTAAATTATCCTTCTAAATATATCCTTTGGCATATAATTTTTATCCTCTTATGATAGTCTGTATTTCTATGGGTTCCGTAGTGATGTCCCCTTCCCCATTTCTTATTTTGTGTATTTGCATCTTCTCTCATTTTTCTCTTTGTTAACTTAGCTGGGGGTTTGTAAATTTTATTGACCTTCTCAAAAAACCAGCTTTTGGTATTGTTTATTTTTTCAATTGCTTTCTTATTTTTTTTTAAAGATTTATTTATTTATTTAATTTCCCCCCCTCCCCTGGTTGTCTGTTCTTGGTGTCTATTTGCTGCGTCTTGTTTCTTTGTCCGCTTCTGTTGTCGTCAGCGGCACGGGAAGTGTGGGCGGCGCCATTCCTCGGCAGGCTGCTCTTTCTTTTCACACTGGGCGGCTTTCCTCACGGGCGCACTCCTTGCGCGTGGGGCTCCCCCACGCGGGGGACACCCTTGCGTCGTGCGGCACTCCTTGCGCGCATCAGCACTGCGCATGGGCCAGCTCCACACGGGTCAAGGAGGCCCGGGGTTTGAACCGCGGACCTCCCATGTGGTAGACGGACGCCCTAACCACTGGGCCAAAGTCCGTTTCCCATGCTTTCTTATTTTTATTTCATTTAGTTCTGCTCTAATCTTTGTTATTTCCTTCTTTCTACTTCCTTTAGGGTTAGTTTGTTGTTCTTTTTCTAATTCCTCCAGGTTTGCAGTTAGGTCTTTGATTTTAGCTCTTTTTTTTTTTTTTGATATATGCCTCTATGGCTATGAATTTCCCTCTCAGTGCCACTTTTCCTGTGTCCCATAGGTTTTGATATGCTGTGTTGTCATTTTCATTCATTTCAAGGTAAGTTACTGATTTCTTCTGTGATTTCCTCCTTGACCCACTGTTTGTCTACTACTGTGGTATTTAACGTCCACATCTTTGCGCTTAATCTGGTTCTCTGGCCCTTACTGATTTCCAACATCATTCCATTGTGGTCAGAGAAATTACTCTGTATAATTTCACTCTTTCTGAATTCACTGAGAGTTGTTCTGTGGCATAGCATGTGGTCTATCTTGGAGAATGATCCATATGCACTTGAGAAGAATGTATATCCTGCTGTGTTTGGGTGTAAAGTTCTTTATATGTCTACTAGGCCCAGCTCCTTTAATGTATTACTCAATGTCTTTGTTTCTTTATTGATTCTATGTTGAGATATTCTGTCAAATGGTGATAATGGTGTATTAAAGTCCCCCATTATATTGTAGAGGCATCTATTTTTCCACTTAGTGTTTCCAGGGTTTGCTTCATTTATTTTGAGGCTCCCTGGTTAGGTGCAAAAATGTTTACAATTGTTCTTTTTTTCTTGAAAGATTACCCCTTTTATTAATATATAGCCTTTGTCTCTTATAATAGTTTTGCATTTAAAGTGTATTTTGTCTGATATTAGTATAGCTACTTGCTCTTTTTAGTTATTGTTTTCTTGTAAAATTGTTTTCCAGCCATTCACTTTCAGCCTTCTTGAATCCATGGGTCTATGGTGGTTTTTTGTAGACAGAATACAGATGGGTCATATTTCCTTGTCCATTCTGCCAGTCTGTACCTCTTGACTGGTGAGTTAGTCCATTAATATTTAGTCAATGTTATCATTGTTATGGAATTACTTAGATTAGCTATATTTTCTTTGGGTTTATGTATGTCAAAAATTGTTTTTATTACTTTTTATCATTTAGTTGTCCTTACACTCTTCTCCAACCCTCTTTCTCCTGTTTTTTTTTCTTTTATCCTGCAGAACTCCCTTTAGTATTTCTTGAAGTACAGTTTTCTTCTTGACATACTCTCTTAGATTCTCTTTTTCTATAAATATTTTGAACTCTCATTTTTGAATGCCAGTTTTGCTTATTAGGGAATGGCTGGAATTTTTTTCTTTTAGCACCTTAACTATGTCATACCACTGCCTTCTTGCCCACATTGTGTCAGATGAGAAATCAGCACTTAATCTTATTGAACTTCCCTTGTATGTGATATTTTTCTTTTCTCTTGCTGCTTTCAGTATTCTCTCTTTGTCTTGAGCATTGGGCATTTTGACAAGTACATATCTTGGAGTAGGCCTGTTGGGATTTATACTCTTTGGGGTGCACTGTGCTTCCTGAATAGGGCTGGAAAGTTTTCAGTCATTATTTCCTCCAGCTCTCCTGCTATCCCCTTTCCCTTCTCTTCTCCCTCTGGGATGTCTATAATGCATATGTTGTGTGTTTTGTATTGTTGTTCAAGTCCCTGAGTCATTGTTGGATTTTTTCTAATTTTATCTATCTGTTCTATTATCTGTTTGATTTGTGTGTTTCCATTGTATTTTTGATTTTTGGATTGTGCCATTTGTCACCATCATATCCGTTATCTTTTTATGTATGTTTACAATTTCTTCAGTATGTTCTTAATATCTTTAATCTCTTCTTTCACTTCATTAGGTTGATTGACAATACTTGCTTTGACGTTGTTTTTCCATGTTCTGCATTTCCCTTGGTTTTTGTTTGTTCAGTGGGCTGGGCCATTTCTTCCTATTTTTTAGCATGGCTTGTATTTTTTTTGTTGGCATCTAGTTATCTGCTTATTTTGGTGTGTTTATTCAGTTGATTGGCTTCTCTCCCTGCTCTACAGTTTTATTTTCTTGTTTTTGAATGTGGTAAGGTTTTATTTTGACACTTCATTCCTCTTACACTATTTCCTTGCCACTGTCTATGTTCCCTTGAAAAAAATGTTAGTACCAGAGAAATAGGAATAGATAGGAAGAGAAAATGAGTAAGAGTAGTGATAATAGTTAAAGGTAGGAGAGGGACCATGCAAGATGTGGACAATTGGATAATTGACCCAAGTAAAAGTTACAAAAGTATAGGATTAGAAAAATGGTATAGAAACAATGAAACATGAAACAGAATGGAGAAAAATATAGAATGAATTAAAAGTTCAGAATGATGAGAAGGGGGTAAAAGAAAAAGTAGAAGAGACAAGGAAAGAGAAAAAAAAGTAAAGAAGAGAAAATAAAACACAGAAAAATTAGGAGAGAGAGAGAAATGAGTACAAGAAAAACTGAAGACCAAGCCCAAAGAGGTGAAATGAAAGAACAAGAGAAAACAGAAAATATAAGGATGTAGGAGGGAAAAGATATAGCATAGGCAGAGAAAATTGGGAAGCAAAAGAAAGAGAAAAAACTAACAAACCAAGAAACAAAGGAAGGGGACATGCAAGAACAAGAAACCAGACAGCAGCTACATGTTTTTTATTTTTCTTTTTTTCAAGAACAAGGGGAAGAAGGCAAGAAAAGAATAAAAAAGCCAAGATAAACATGGAAAAACAGACTTTTCTTTTGGGAACCTAATGATCTTCTCAGGCTGTTGCTATTCAACAATCAATCACCCTGCAGCCTGTTTTCTGCAGGTTTTAAGCCAGGTTTTAGTGAGTAAAATATGGAAAGTAAAAAAAGGAAACTTTTTATTTTTTCTTTAAACAAGAGATCCAATCAAAGCAATTATAATACAAAGAGGATGTTTATATATTCCCTGTCCTGAAGCTTCACTGGATGCTTGATAACCAGTTTCTACTGTATCTATTCTCAGAAAGGAATTGAGGAGCAAACCAGGGACCTTATATATGCTAGGCAGGAACTCTTACACTAAGCTAATGTACCTTTTCAGGTTAGTAAGGCTTTTCAGAAACCTCTCAGCACCTATTCCCTCCCAGTTATTTCTGCCTTCTTTCTGATGTAAATTCTCTCATTACCTAGGATGCTAGGAGTGGCAGGGAGCTTGAGGAGATGCCATCTCCTTTCTGATGTAATTCTTCTCTTTACCTAGCTGCTGAGTTGGGCAGCCTACCTGAGGAGATCCCCCTCCCCTATCCCTGTCCGGTCAGTGGCCCTTCTGACACCCAAAAGGGGCTTGGCTGGCTACAATAACCACAAAGGGACCACTCTCCACCCTCCTAGACCCCTTGTCCCCCCAGGGAGGCTGTGCTATATTCTTTTTGGAGGAGGAAGCCAGTGGCTCCACTTAGGCTGTTTTTCCTGAGGGCAGGGTATAAAGGCCACTTCCAGCCACAGGCAGGATTGTTAGAAAGAAATCTTCTTCTGGAAGAAAATAAGGCTCACCCAATTATGGAGAAGAAAAGAATTTATTCTCAATCTTGCAAGAAGGGGCACACAACCAGAAAACATGGCTGGCGCCCTGAACAAAGAAAAATGACACAATTTATACCCCTAAGCCTAGCATGCAAGCCCTTCCTCTGTTTCTCCATAGATTGGATACTTCAGAAGTTACAGCCTATCTGAGAAGATCTAACTTCCCCGCACAAAGTTTTGTGATTAACTGCTTCCCCCATCACATTCCAACCATTTTAGTTTTTACCTGCTCCCCTTTGCCAAATAAGGAATGGAATTTAGGGCTGAATTGGTATTGACTTAGCTCTTTCTTGGGAATCTTTTTTTACTGCCTATAGGACTGGCTTAAGCTGATTTCCTTTGTTCCTGATTAACTTGGGAGTGGGAGACTGAGGCAGTAGGCTGCCAGGTTACATTAATCAATATTTTCTTCCTTTATTTGAAAACTAAACTAATCTTCATTTCTTACAATTGCCCCTCTTTCTTTTAAATTCTTTTTAGTTTTCACATTTCCATTCTTCAAATTTTCTAAGCACTATCTCACACTCTTATTCATAACAGTCTCCTTCTTTAAGGGGGTACAGATTGTTTTGCCTACACTGTATAGGCATTTGTTTGGTTAGGGCAGTTTCAGTGAGTCTTTGAACTAGCCCTCGGGCACATGGAATGATATAGCATCCGACTGTGGTAAGCACTCCTGCTGAGATAACGAGGGAAGTTAAGGTGGAATGCAACCCCTTTCCATTTTCCAAACCAATTTTTAAGCCATCCAGTGACTGAATTACTAATGCCAGAATTCTCTGCTAATTCCTCAGAGAGGGCTGTTAGGCCTTGTAAAGCTTTAGTGATAGTTCCATCAGGGGCAGTGTTACTGGGGATGAATGTACAGCAACTACCTCCAATCATAACACAGACTCCCCCTTTCTCAGCTAGCATCCTATCTAAGGCCATTCTATTTTCTCATGCCATTCTTCTAGTAGCATCTAATTGTTCTGCAATTCCCTTAACTGCATTCCTGGTATAATTAATAAATCTCTGTTGATTATAATAGATATAATTAATCCAGTCTACATTTTTATTGATGGTGACCCACCAGAACAAGAATGACTCAAGCCCAGCTGCTACCTGATTTCTAGCCTTAAACTTATCTGGGACTCCTTGGGGAACTCCTATATTGTCTAAATAGATCCACTCATTAAAAGAACCAAGTAAACTTCCTTTTTCTCTCCCTCCCTGGGATGATATTCTTGCATCTTTTTCAAATAGCAAGGTGAATGGGATAGCCAACTGGACCAGAGCACAGGTTCCACCCCACCTCTCAGGCAGTATTGGCTGGAGAACACCCTTTCCACAGTACCACCACAGGTCTGCTCGAGGTCAGACGAAATTGGAGAAATTGTCAGTGTGATCACTGCTTATGTTCCACACTTGTGTACACGAGGCCATAGTTCCAAGGTCCTGGAATCTTTCCCCTGTCTAGAGAGACAAGCAGAGTGATTCCTTGGGCCCAGATGGGAGGCAGGTATGGCCTTGATGTTTCCATTTTTGACTGGTGGGAAGAGAGAGGACAACGTACTACAATTTTCACCAGGAGTAGCTTTTTGAAAGAGGAGTATCATGCAATTAAACTCCTTTTCACGCTTTTCCATACTGAGCAGAAAGGGTACAATATGAGCTGTGGGCCGGCCTGTTGCCCAAGCATAACAGTTGATTTTGTTTATACTCTGGACTGTATATTTGATCCATTCTACCCAGGCATTTATGTCCCCATATCCTGTCTCTAATTCTATGGTTTGCATTAAATCTTCTGCCTTAAGTATCCTAACTGCTTTGGGATCATTTTGAATTGGGGAATTGGCCTTTGGTGGGTTTTCCTGTGGTATTTCTGATGGGTTGGCTGGAGAGGGTGATGTCGATGTCATATCTACAGGGGGAAGAAGGACTCAGATACGGAACCTCCCCAGAGGATCTTTACCTGTAACGTCTGCTCCCATTCCATATACTCTATCAGCCTGCTGCTGCTCCCAGTTTCTAATTTGTCTGCTTTCTTAATAGTTATTACTACTGGATTGCACTGAAGACTTTTGCAGTCTGGTGGGGTCATACCTTTATACGTCCTTGAACTTGGTGAGACCCATCCCATATTCACAGTCCATCCCTTATACTGGGTAGTCCACCATACATCATCCCAGGAGGGGCAAGGATTATTTTCACCTGTAAGTTAAGGTCTGAATTTATCCTTTGGTATTCTGATAGGACTAGGGCCATTGTTGATTAGGACAATACACAGCTCAACCCCCTTCCCCCCACACCCCCAGTTACTGCTTTTTTCAGTGTGATCTTTAAGGGCTCTGGGGCTGAAATTATTTTCCAAGACTCAGATGAGGTTGTTGGGTACTTATCATCTGGTTCAGGTACTGGTCCTTTTACTTGAGTGTAATGAGTCCAGCCTTTTTCTGCTGTTCAGACTACTGTTTCAGTTGTCAGCAAAACTTGATAAGGTCCTTCCAAGGTCAGTTGGAGTTTGGACTCTTTTCTCAACTTGATTAGGACCCAGCTGCTGGGTTGGTGTTGGGGGACTGTAAATTCAAGAGGCAGAATCTGAGCCAGCAAACTCTGATGTCTGAGGGATGACAAAGTAGAAGACAGAGCCAGTATATAATTTTGAAGAAAGAGATCCTTTGACTCAAAGGAGGGGAGTTCTCCAGACTTCTCAGTGAAGGGCAGTCCGAAAAGCTTTTCATAAGGAGAAATTCCCATTTCCCTCCTAGGGTCAGTTTAGATTCTTAGCAGAGCTATAGGTAAACATTTAACCCATGGTAATTTGGTTTCTAAGACCAACCTAGAGAGATGGTTTTTTAAAGTTTGGTTCATTCTTTCCACTTTCCCTGAGGATGGTGGGTGCCAGGGTGTATGGAAGTTCAATGTGATATCTAGACCCTGCATAATATTTTGCAACACTCTGGATGTAAAGTGACTACCATTGTCTGAATCTATGTTTTCTACTAACCCATATTGGGGAATGATTTGTTCAAGGATAATTTCCGAAGTCCCTGATGCTGTAGCTGAAGCAAGAGGGTATGCTTCTACCCACCCTGTCAGGTGATCCACAATAACCAGAACATACTTTAGTCGACCTACAGGGGGCATTTCAGTATAATCAACCTGAATGCTCTGGAATGGTCAGAGGTTGGGCTCCCTCCCCGCTGGAACTTGCTTTCTTAAAACTTTCTTATTAACTTTCTGACAGATTATGCTCTGTTGGCTTATTTGTTTGGCTATAATATAAAGGCCCATATACCCAAAATGCTTGAGGACCAGGTCACACATGGCCTGTACTCCCCAGTGACTCCCTTGGTGCAAAACCGCTAGTACTTCCCTCATTATTTGCTTATTCAACATCTGCCAGCTATCTGGGAGGAGCCACTTCCCTTGGCTGTCTAAGATTGCCCCCAGTTGTTCTAGTTCTTTTACTTCCTTTTCAGAGAATACAGGGATTCCAATTTCTTTGGGGATGGAGGGTATCAGGACCATTAGTTCCAGAGGGGAACAGAGGGAAGACTCTTGGCCTTCTAATCCGTGAATCTGTTGCCTTTTGCTTCAAAAGTGTGACACTTCCAATGCCCATTTATATGTACCATGGATATTTCCCTTGATAAGAGCAGACTGGCTAACACTTGTTTTACCAGCTCCACATGGACTAATTCCTTACCTCTGCTATTGATCAATCACCTTTCTTCCCAAAAATTTCCAAAGAATTTGCACCACACCAAAGACATATTTAGAATCTGTGTAGACTATACCATCTTTTACCTCTAACAATTTAAGGGCTTGATTTAATGCATACAGCTCACTAGTTTGAGCTGACCAATCATTGGGCAGTTGGCCAGCTTCTTTCACCTCACAAGTTAGTCCATCAACAACAGCATAACCATTATGGCTTTTTCCTTCCAGGACCCTAGAAGACCCCTCTATAAACAATTATTTCCCCGAATGTAAGGGAAGATCCCCTAGGTCAGGCCAGACTCAGGTTTGGTATTCAATTAAGTCTAAACAATCATGTTCAGGAATTTCTACCTGGTTGGGACCTTTCCAAAGGAAAGAAGCTGGTTTCAGACTATGATCAGTTGTCAGTATTAAATTGTCTTTTTCCATTAGAATCGCTTCATATTTCAGAATTCGGGAATCCTTTAACCATCTTCCTGCTTTTTGAGACAAAATAGTCCTGACCTGATAAGGCTGTCCCCTTATCTACGGGCACAAACAGATGGAAAGGCTTCTTGAGGAAGGGGAGGACTAGAACAGGAGCTTGCACCAATGCCTATTTGAGCCCCTCCAAGGCCTTTACTTCCTCCTCCTTCCTTTCTAATTTGTCAGGCTCCTCCTGTAACAGTTTTTGGTATAACCCCTTTGTTTTGAGATGCATAAGAATCTATCCATAATCTACAATATCCCACCAATCCCCAAAATCTTTTTAGTTCTCTTTTTGTCTGGGGAAGAGGTAATTCAGTAATGGCCTGAATTCTTTCCAGATTTATCTTCCTCCTTCCTTCACTAATAAGATGACCCAGGTATTTGACTTCTTTTTCTACAAATTGTAGCTTACTTTTTGACACTCTTAGCTCTTGATCCCCCAGGAAATTAAATAAGCTCTTTGTAGTTTGGACCACTATCTATCTGCCTTTCTTCACCTGATAATTGCATATCATCTACATATTGTAAAAGGGAAATTTCAGGTGGGACTGCAAATTTCTCCAATACTTTTTCCAGTTCCTCCCCAAAGAGGTTGGGGGATTCTGTGAAGCCTTGGGGTAAAACTGTCCACCTATACTGCTGTTTTCTTCCTGTAGAGGGATCCTCCTACTCAAAGGCAAACAAGTCTCTACTCTCTGGATCAAGGGGACAGGCCCAAAAGGCATCCTTTAGATCTATTACACTAAACCATTTATGATGGCAGGGGATCTTACTAAGGAGAGTGTATGGATTTGGGACTACTGGGTGTCAAACCTGAATGATTTGATTAATGGCCCTTAGATCCTGTACCAACCTCCAACTACTGTCTGATTTCTGAATGGGCAAGATAGGAGAATTGAAGGGGGACATGCAGGGCTACAAGAGTCCATCCGGAAGGAGGTCTTCAATGATGGGTTTAAGTCCCTGCCTCCTCTTAAGGGGAATGGGATATTGTCTTTGACAAATAATTTCCCCTTCTTTTTTCAATTTGATTTTAATAGGGGGTATCTGCAAACCCCCTCTATTCCCTTCTCTTACCCACACTTCCTCTCTGATACCTTTTTCATCTTCTTCAGTGAGCATGGCTAAGACTAGTTCTATCTGCCCATCCCTTACTTCCAAATGCAAACCCATGAATACTATTAAGTCCCTTCCCAACAAATTACTCCCGGCTTCTGGGATGTACAACAAAGGGCTTACAATTCGATTGTCTTCCCAACAAATATTAGTGGGAGAAAGAATGGGGACCTCAAATCCTTCTCCTTTTACCCCTGAGACTGTAAGGGAACTTCCAGAGAATTTGGTTCCTCTGGGAAGATGAGTCAGAGAGGATTGGACTGCGCCAGTGTCCACTAGAAATGTAATTTCTTCCTGATATGGGCCCACCCTTAGATTTACTAAAGGCTCCCGGTGGGCTTAAGAAGTGAGGAGCCTCAGACCACCCTAATCCTCAAAATTCATGAGGGAAATTACCCGACTCTCTTTCTTTAAACTCAGGCATTCCCTTTTGAAAAGACCAGGTCTCCCACAGTGATAGCACCCTGCAGAGCCTTGCCTTCTCCTTGTCCCCTTATCTAAATAAGCCCATTTTACATCTTTATCTCACCTCTGCCTGTTCCCTCTCTGACTCGTCTCCAGTCTTTTCCTAACCATTTGATCAACTGTGCTAATCATAACCTTGGCTTTCTGTTTCTGCTTTTCCTCCTCTCTCCTAACTAACACTTTCTGGAACTCTCTCAGTAACTCTTCCAATGGCTTATCCATCCATCCTTCTATTTTCTGAATCTTCTTCTGAATGTCAGGCCAAGACCCTTTCACATAGCTGACTTTTAACATCCCCTGAGTCACAGGATCATCAGGGTCCATCCCTGAATATTTCTTCACTTGGTCTCTCAATCTTTGCAGGTAAGCAGAGGGAGTTTCATCCTTCTCCTGGGCTACTTCAAAGGCCTTACTCAAGTTTTGAGATTTGGATAGCCAATTTGATCCTCTCTATAATGAGGTCTCTAAGATCTTTCATCTGTGCTCTGTCCCCAGGTCATTATTATCCCAATTAGGGTCTGTGTTTGGGAACTTCTGTTCTGCCGCCATCACCCCCTGTCCGGGTGGATGCTGCCTTTCCCACTCCTTCATAGCTGCCCTCCGCACCATTCTTCTTTCTTCTCCAGTAAAGAGGATATTCAGTATGGACATAAGTTCAGGCCAGGTGTATAAACTAGGACCTAGGAACTGATCTACTTGTTCAGCCAGCCCCACTGGATCTTCCATTAGTGATTGCATCTCCTTTTCAAAGGTCCCTACTTCAGTACTTGTCAGTGGGGCATTTACATAGCCAATTTCCCCTGGCCCCATTGGTACTTCTCTCAGCAGGTACAAAGGCTCAATGGAGTTTTGTTCTTTCACTCCCTTCTCCTCAAATGCTCTGGGGCATGGAAAATTTTGTATATCTTACACTGTTCCAATTCTTTCCTCAGCTGTTGGTGGGTTGTAACCGGTGGGGCTGTTGGCCCCGCTTGATTCTCTGGCTCCCCAGGGCTTACAATGGGCCCTCCAAATCTAATGCCCTTCTCCTGGGAGGGGAGGGGGAATGCCCTTCTCCTGGGAGGGGAGGGGGAACATAAGAAGGAGGGAGATTAGACAGAGGGTTCCAGGGTTTGGTTTCTACAGCTTTTGTTTCTGCAGCCTTAGTTTCTGCAAGCTTAGTCTTGGGGCCTAGGTTTTCAGCTTTCATAGGATAGAAAGTGGCCCCCTTTCCCTTTAGCCAGCACATGGCATAGTCAGACTCTTCTTTGGAGAAGGGTGTTTTTCCATTAACATACAGTACAAGGTCAGCACAAAGCCAATCCTCATCTGCCCTGTATTTTGGCCAGAATACATCAGGCAGTAAAATACTTTCCTTGGACCAGATACAACAGCAGTATCTAATCATTTTCTTCTTGTCTTTTGCCTTGGTCCGATCACTATAGGTCCAATGGCTTAACATCCTCCCTAGTGGACTATCTGGAGGAATGTCTCTGAGGGATCCTATAGATTCCCCCTTCCCTTTTTCCCAGTCGACTGACTGCCTCTATTTCCCAGTGTGAATCTTGTCTGCGTCTCTTTCTTTTGAATCTTTTGCTTTGTCCGTCTCCAGCCCTTTCCCTCACGGGAGAAGGGAAATGCGAATTGGGACTCCGCACTCACTTCATACACATCTCATGCACACACAGTGAACCTCAGACTCATCAGAATTCCCAATCACCAAGGTAATAACTTAATAGCCTTTGTTCTTACCTTAGTCCATGCACAGAGTCACCTGGTCAGCAAGAGGCAGATTTTCCCTTCCCTTTTTCTTGTCCACAATCAGCAGATCTAAGCATCTGTTCTTGGGCCTCCTGGCTGCCAGAGGCCAGTGGAGTCCAAGACCGCTTAAACAGCAGGGCGTGCCTCCCCGTTGTCCACCCCAGGGGTCCGCTCTCTGAAGCCCCAGAATCCCAGGTGAGCCCCCAAAGCTGTTAGAAAGAAATCTTCTGGAAGAATATAAGGCTCACCTGATTGTGGAAAAGAAAAGAATTTATTCTCAATCTTGTAAGAAGGGGTGCACAACCAGAAAACATGACTGGCGCCCTGAACGAAGAAAAATGACACAATTTATACCCCTAAGCCTAGCACGCAGGCCCTTCCTCTGTTTCTCCATAGATTGGATACTTCAGAAGTTACAGCCTATCCGAGAAGATCTAACTTTATCATGCAAAAGTTTGTGATTAACTGCTTCCCCCATCACATTCCAACCATTTTAGTTTTTACCTGCTCCCCTTTGCCAAATAAGGAATGGAATTTAGGGCTGAATTGGTATTGACTTAGCTCTTTCTTGGGCATCTTTCTTACTGCCTATAGGACTGGCTTAAGCTGGTTTCCTTTGTTCCTGCTTAACCTGGGAGTGGGAGACTGAGGCAGTAGGCTGCCAGGTTACATTAATCAATATTTTCTTCCTTTATGTGAAAACTAAACTAATCTTCGTTTCTTACAGGAGAAACTCAAGATTTTTCATTGGCTGCCTTTTCTTTCTAGCACCTTCCTAGGTGGACGTAAATCATCCCCCTGCTATCTATATATCTTTAATTGTTGGTAGGGAGGAAGAAGTCTGCTGTCCTCTTAGATACATTTTGCCAGGAGTTTTATCTGCCGGATATCTCAGGAATGGGGGAGGGGAGCCCTTCCCAGCAGCAGGGAGGATCAATAACTTACAGTTTGCTGTTTTGGCTTCCTCCTCTCTGTCCCAGACTCTCCTTTTAGTTGTAAAGCAGTGTCCTGGACTGCTCTACCCCAAAGCATGTTGCCAAGGCAGGCTTAGATTCCCTCTACATTGTCTTAGTAAGAGCTAAGCTTTATTTGTCTACCTTGTTGCTCATATCCCCATATCCCCCATATAATGCATTTTTTTAAAGATTTATTTTATTTATTCCTCCCTCCCCCCTTTGTATGCTCTCTGTGTCCATTCATTGTGCATTCTTCTGTGTCTGCTCATCTCCTCTTTAGGCGGCACTGGGAACCAATCCTGGGACCTTCCAGAGTGGGAGAGAGGTGCCACCTCAATTCATTGGTCTGCTGTGTCTTGTGTCTCTTCTCTGTGTCTCTTTTTGTTGCATCATTTTGCTGCACCAGCTCTCCGCTCAGTTCAGCTTGCTGCACAGGCCAGCACTCCTGTGTAGGTCAGCACTCTGTGTGGGCCGGCTCTCATAAAATGCCAGCTCACCATTTGGGCCAGCTTTCCTTCACCAAGAGGCCCCCGAAATTGACCCCTGGATCTCCCATATGGTAGAAGGGAGCCCAGTTGCTTGAGCCACATCCACTTCCCATATAGTGTATTCCTTTTTTTTTTTCGAGATTTATTTTTTGTTTATTTCTCTCCCCTTCCTACCTCCCCCCCCAGTTGTCTGCTCTCCCTATTCATTCACTGTGTGTTCTTCTGTGATTGCTTCTATCCTTGTCAGCATCACTGGGAATCTATGTTTCTTTTTGTTGGTCATCTTGCTGTGTCAGCTCTCCGTGTGTGCGGCACCACTCCTGGGCAGACTGCACATTCTTTCCCACTGGGCGGCTCTCCTTAAGGGGCACACTCCTTGCACGTGGGGCTTCCCCACACGGGGGACACATCTGTGTGGCACGGCACTCCTTGTGAGCATCAGCACTGTGCATGGGCCAGCTCCACACGGGTCAAGGAGGCCCCGGGTTTGGGGGATGCCCCATCCATTGGGCCAAGTCTGCTTCCCTAGTGTATTCTTAAGTGAAAAGAAAAAGACTGCAAAATAGGATAGGCAATATGGTTGTATATATGTAAAACACATACATATGCATTAATAAATGCTTTTGAGTACTATTTACATGGGAAACTACCTGAGAGGAGAGTCAAAAATACTCTACCAGAATATATCTCAGTCATAGAATTCATGTGATTAGTGTTTTGCTTATGAGCTGTGGTGGATTGAATTGTGTACCCCAGTTTGGACATATTCTTCGTTTTGGTACGCTCTCTGGTGGGTGTGTACCCATTGTAAATAAGATCTCTTCAAGATGTTACTTCAGTTAATGTGTGGCCCAAATGAATCAGGTTGGGCTCTAATCCAGATTACTGGAGTCACTTATAGGCAAAGTAAAAGTCAGGTAGAGGGAAAAGCCACAGGAATCACTCAGAAGTCAAAGTCAAGGCAACCCAGAGGAGAATGGAGAAGACATGCCATGTGCATTGCAATGAGATGCAAATGCCAAGGAATCCCAAAGACTGCTGGTCAGCCAGAAGAATCCAAACCCAGGAAGAAACAAGCCTTCTAGCCTTTGAAACCATGAGCCAATAAATATTTGTTGTTAAACCAACCCATTATATGGCAATTGTTTTAGCAGTTAGGAAACTAAAACACATGCTTTCTAGTTCTACAAGTAACATTCGCTAACAATTTACCCCTGTTTTAAATGATCAGACTGCCTACAATATACTGTGAGGAGCTGAGATTAAAAATAAAACACTGATTTATAATGCAAATCTCCCTTCCTGAAATCAACTGGAAGAACAAAAATGTAACTTCTCGGCTAGATGAGTCAGAGTAGATGAGTGTCTTCCCTCAGGGCCTTTAAAGTAACCCAGTGCTGACTGTGGACAAATAATTGTGCAAAACTCCTCTCTAAACAAAGACTCAGACTGGAGTCCTGTGCCTGGATTAGAAACCCACCTTGTAAAATACTCCAAAGTTATTTGTTCTCTTATTTATAAAGATTGTGAATTAATCTTTTGTTATTTCCTAAGGAGGAGGGGGTGAAGAAAAAAATGGAGCACTTTACTAATGGCGATGGAGAATAAAGAGGGGCAAAAGAGAGAGAAAAATGTAAACATGTGAAAGGATTTGTAAAGACCTAATTAAATGCATTATTTCACATCATCTTGTCAAGGTCTGTGAGGTTCTAGATAAGTAGGTAAGTATTAGTTTCTCTGGCAAAGTGGGAAGAGTGTGGTGACATGACTTGGGAAAAAATCATGGAAGTTGGTAGCTTAGATCTTTTATCCCTTTATTCTTAAACCAAAATTCTCTCCACTCTATCTGTTGAGGAGCCCAAAGTTTTGTTTTATTTAAAACATTTTAAAAAAGTGTATCTTAATTTTTGGCCTTTTGATATGAATTGGATTGAAATATGTCCCCCAGAAAGATATGTTCAAGTCCTAATCCCTCCTACTGTGAACGTAATCCTATTTGGAAAGACTGTGAAGATGTTATATGATCCTATTTTGAAACAGGATCTTTGAACATGTTATTAGTTAACATGAGGCCAAGCTGGATTAGGGTGGCCCTGATCCAATATGACTAGTGTCCTCATAAAAGGGACTTTGGATGCGGAACAGACAGATGGAGAGAGAAGAGGGCCATGCGACAGAGGCCGAGTTAGGCCCTAGATTGCCAGCAGGCCACCTCCAGAACCCCAGAGACTTCAGACGAAGTGTGACCCAGCCGACAATTTGATTCCACACCTCTGGCCTCCAGAGATGAGACAATAAATTCCTGTTGTTTTAAGCCACCTAGTCTGTGGTAGTTTGTTATAGCAGTGCTTGCAAACTAAGACATGAGTTATGTTTGGTGTCAAAACCAAAACTTCAAGAGAAGTCTTTCAAAATGGACAGTTATCTGGGTGGTCCTAAGTAAGCCTCTGAGAAGAGAAAAGAACACCTCAGTTCCTGTGTTCAAGCCCATCTGAGGAACCCAGGTTGTTAGAAGTGATTCCAGAGTGCAGGATTATGGTGGGGCAGGAATAGAACCCATACACTTTCCATTTGAGAGTTGAGTCACTGGGTGAATTTAGGCAAGGCCACGGTGAGGGCCAGTGAACACTTTGGTTCTGTGGGTACCACAGGCTCCTTTTGCATTTATCCCTCATTACACTGAAAGGGTCAGAATGAGGCCTTTGGCTGACCCACGGCGTGAGAGCCTCAGAGAGTTGCCTCTGCTGCCACAGGAAGACTTATAGAAAGGACACTTGGCAAAATACACACAGCACTGGACCCAGAGTCAGAAGGTCCTCCCAAGAGGTCACAGCTCTTAAACTCTGAGTTTCAGTTTCCTACTGTGGGTAAGAAGCATGTTAAATAAAACAAAATGGATAAAATACCATAAAGAACATACTTAAATAATAGTGAAAACATGTGCTATAGAGCCCTTTTTACAATAGAAGACTTGACTCAGATTTTTATTCAATCCTTAATGGTTTAATAATTTGGTCTGTCCATTAATGATTATATAAAGGCAGATACATGTAATGATTAAAAGCATGGACTCTAGAGTCAGATTGTGGGCTCAAATTCCAGCTCTGTTGCTGAGAGTTGCAAGAAATGCAGATGTTACTTAACCTATCTCTCAGTTTTCTCATCTGTAAAATGAGGGTAATAGAAGAGCCTTCCTCATAGCGTTATTAGGAGTAGTGAGTTAATACATGTAAAGCACTTACAGCACCACCTGGCCAATAGCTGGTGCTATTCCATTTGCTATTATTATTGTTGTTGTTGTTGTTGCTGCTGTTGCTATTTGTGACCTCTGCTGTAAAGGCAGGAGTGTGTACAGGCATGAGAATAATGTGTCCAGCTGTGATTTGGATGGCGGTACCGATACAAAGGAAGCAGCAGCCAATTGTGTACGGGCTAGAAACTTTATACTAAACTTATTTGACCACCAAACTCAACATCTGCTAACAGCTATGTACCACCGCCCAAAGAAATGAAAAGATATCAATCTACCCTGGCTTCCCACTACTGGACTGGATGCCCTGTGATGGCATGTGATCTCCCAGGGTCCTAGAGCTCCTCAATGGACCCCTTCAACCTATCATCTGTCACAAGCAGCAGCTTGGGTGAGGTGGTGGGAAGGGGCACAGGGAAAGGGCTGTAGGTCCTTCATTGTTGAGTCAGGAGCCATCTTCTCTGGCTAAGTCTGGCTTTTTGTGTAGACCTCTCTCTTCCCAGAAGCATGCGACCTGGGCTGGCCTTTTCCATCCCAACCCCCTATTGTTTTTTCCCAGACTTACTTCTCCTGAGGGAGAGATTAGAAAGTATAAAAGAATTTCACAACTTTTCTCCTTTCTGCCTTTGCTAAAAATATATTGGACATACTGGCCACAAAGCATGCTCCAGCAACTCAAAAACCAAAGTCTGCAGGAGTTGAGGCTGGGAAGAGAGAACAAACACTAGGACCGGCTGGAAAAGGCAGGGGGAAATCATGGAGGCCAGCTGGGGTCAGGGACCAGCTGTCAGTAATGAAAGTTTGAAGCGCTGACTAGGGATGAATACCTAAAGGCAAAAAAAAAAAAAAAAAAAAAGGAACCAGCAGAGGCAGAAGGTGGCAGTGAATAATTATTTCTGGGGAAATATATATATATATATATATGTTTTTAATTAATTAATTAATTAATTTTCTGGATGAGGGTTTTTTTTTAAAGATACATGGATCCACAAAATGTTACATTGAAAATATGAGGTTCCCCATATACGCCGCTCCCCACCTCTCCCACTTCTGCCACATCAAAAACCTCTTTCATCAGTGTGTTCATTGCATTTAATGAATATGTTTCTGAACACTACTACACAGCATGGATTATAGATTGCGTTGTAATTTATACTCTCCCCGAGTCCATTCAGTGGGTTATGGAAGGATATATAATGTCCTGCATCTGTTCCTGCAGTATCATTCAGGACAACTCCAAGTCCCAAAAATGCCCCCGTATCACAACTCTTCTTCCCTTTCCTGGGGAAATATTTTAAAAATAGAATAATCTTTCTAAAAAATAGAATCAGGCTGCATTCACTGTTAACCTCTTAGTCTTTTTTTTTTTTAAAGATTATTTATTTATTTCTCTCCCCCTCACCCCAGTTGTCCGTTCTCTGTGTGTATTTGCTGCGTCGTCTTCTTTGTCTGCTTCTGTTGTTGTCAGCG
Source organism: Dasypus novemcinctus (assembly GCF_030445035.2). Classification (NCBI taxonomy): domain Eukaryota; kingdom Metazoa; phylum Chordata; class Mammalia; order Cingulata; family Dasypodidae; genus Dasypus; species Dasypus novemcinctus. The sequence goes on from NC_080677.1 coordinate 21,079,959, forward strand.
GCACAGGAATCTGTGTCTCTTTTTTGTTATGTCATCTTGCTGTGTCGGCTCTCCTTGTGTGTGGCATCATTCCTGGGCAGGCTGCACTTTCTTTTGCACTGGGTGGCTCTCCTTACAGGCCACACTCCTTGTGCACGGAGCTCCCCTATGCGGGGACACCCCTGCATGGCACGGCATTCCTTGCGTGCATCAGCACTGCATGTGGGCCAGCTCCACACGGGTCAAGGAGGCCCAGGGTTTGAACCGCAGACCTCCCTTGTGGTAGATGGATGCCCTAAGCACTGGACCAAGTCCGTTTCCCTCTTAGTTTTCTTAAAAATGCCAATTAAATAATGAAAGTGCTGTAAGAATGACTAAAGTGATGAATGCACAAATATGTGATTATACTGAATACCATTGATTGTATAGTTTGGATGAATTTATACTTTTTAATATGTATCAATAAAATTGATTTGTTAAGAAAATATGCCAATTAGCTGGGTTTGAGAGAAATACACATTTTTGTTTACTGTGTACTTTTGGGACAAAAGTTAGATGCCCAGGAACTACTTAAAATTACGCTAGTGTACTCAAAGGAGAGAGAGATTCTCAGTGTTATTTTTTTCTCTAACTGTGGTTAACTATTTTGGACGGACAGTCCCTGTTGAGAAGCTCAAAGAAGAAACGTGGAGGTGAGTCAAGCGACATGTGTGAAATGGGAGGGGTGTCTGGAAGCAAGATGACAAATCATAAGTGGTGTCAGGGTTGAGTTTCATCACTCTCTTGGCTCAGGTGAACCCTTGGAGCTGGTTCTCTTTCATACCACCATGTACAGGTGCAGGGGCTCTCCCTTCCAAACTCCACTGTCCTTGATGCCAAGGTCCCAATATCTTTTATAAGAAGGCTTATGGCTCTCTTGGGCCATAGAGAAGTGGGAAGTTCTGATGGGGATAGTTCAAATAGGACTGAGCAAGTTCATGGAGCACAGACAAGAGTTCTTCCTGGTGATTGATCAACAGGTGACAGGTGACTATCTCTAGATGAGTGCTTTCTTTGGATGATAATCAGGACAACCATGGTACTCCTCAAGAGATGCACGCAACGTTCCCTTAAATGTAGTGAACCTCCCTGCAACTATTGGTTCAGGTCATGGCTTCCCAGTGGATTGGGCAGTAATCACACTGGCAGAGCTGGGCCAGCTCCCAGCTCCTTGCATCTCTCTTCAGATGTGGTCCTCTCTTGTCAGACTCCCTTGATCTGCTCCCAGGTCACACCTCCTCACCATGCCAGCCCCACCTTCCATTATGGGGAGATGACGGCCTGGCTTCTCATCAAACACCCTTTTTAAGGTATTATTAGTGCCATAACTCTATTCTGGATTTCTACATAGCATAGCACTTTTTATTCTCACAATTCATGCTGACAGAACTCTTTAAAAGCTTAATTTTGTCACCATTTTTCAGGCAGGCTGACTGACACTCATGCTTGACCTTAATTTCTATTCTCCAGCTCTACATTCATATTCCCCCCACAGAACCCCTGTTATATCGGAACACGCATGCTTTTGGTCTAGTTCACATAGCTTATCCTTTGCTCATACATTTAGATCTAGACAGCCTCAAGCCCTGCTGATAAAAAAATGATCTCCCATTAGACGTTGAAGTGAAGCCTTCTAAGTAGATCACTCCTGGAGACGGACATCTCTATGAAGTTCACATCAAATCCCATCGAAAGTCAACTTCCCCAGAATTGGAGGCTCATGCTTTCGAGTGTTTGATTTCTTCCTCATAGGACCAGCTTAATCTACTTTAGGCCATGGGCCTAAGCCCCTTTATAACTTACCTAAGCATTTTGACCTCTATTAAGAGTCCCTAAAGTCATGCCCTTTGTTCTCCCTTATTTCCAACCCTCAGTCAAAGGGATTAACACAATAATTTCTCCTGCTCTCAGATCCCCAATCCACTGTTCATTGTACACAAAGCCTTTTTAGGAGGTAGGGAAAGAAATTTAAGTAGTGGAGGGTGAGATGGAAGTATGAACAAAGAGGAAGTGAGGGAGGACTTCAAAAGGAATTGTTCCCACTCAGGAGATGAGGGAACAGTCTTAGAAGTCAACAGATGAACCACCAGAATGCCTTTCCTCAGACTCGGTTGGGAGTGTGGAGGTGGACAAGCAGAGTCGAAGGCACTGCATCATTTATTCTAGTTCTCAATCCATAATCACTTTCTATTTTCTCATTCAACTTTTTGTTAGCCAAAGTCTCCTCAACAATTCCCTTCTTGTGGAGAGCTTCACCAGTTTATTCTTAATGTCCCTGTCAAAAGCAAGTTCTGACTCTAACATAATTTGATGACCCTGATACCACCTTATGCACTGAGAAAATGTGTAGGCTCAAAAGTTCCTTAGTTCCTGAGATCTGGAGTTTGTTTGAATTATGCAAATATTCATCTTTGGAGATTTTTTTTTTTTTTTGAGATTCCAGGGCTGGAGATTGAACCCAGGACCTCATATGTGGGAAGCTGGTGCTCAACTACTGAGCCACATCAGCTCCCTTGAGTGAGTTGTGTTTTTCATCTGTTTGCTTATTGTTTGTTTGTTTGTTTTGTTTTTAGGAGGCACTAGGAACCAAACCCAGGAACTCTCATGGGATGCAGGCACTCAACTGCATGAGCCACATCAGCTCCCCTGAAGAATATTTTAAGGGCCCAAATCAGTGTAGGTGATTCTGATTTGGTCAGTGAGAGTGGGGAAAGTTCTACTACAGCTTATTGCACTAACTGCCATAGGGTATAACTGGAGATCTCAGTCAGGCAGAGTCATGCAGCCAATGTTTTATTTTTAATTCATTCCATCTAAAAATGCAGTGGTAGTGATTTACTAAATAATTTTGAACATATATTACAGAAATGTTAACTTGGGGTTAAATGAACATCATGTGGGAAACCCCAATTTTTCATTAATTGAATGGAAATATACTTTTCTAGACAACTGGGAAAAATTCTTTAGCACATACCTACTTACGTTATTGACCCAGATATTTTCCTGATACAGTCCATCCTATATATAGACCAGTTATGTTAGTTCAAGCCACTGCCCAGGGGTTCGCTTACTCAGTTAACTGAAGAGTCCAAATTCAAATGGAGGTACTTGCTTCAGTGTCATAAACATTGTAGAAGCATGTCTTTGTACTTCTCTTACAAAATAGTTAATTTGAATATATTGCTTTGAACAAACATTCCAAAATTTCATATATTATAATTTATGATGTACCAAGGAAAGTAGTGAAAGATAAGGTTGTAAAACTTTTTCCCAGAGTTTGTGTTTATGACGAGCGAACCAATCCCAAAAATGAGAAGGCTAGACTAAAGTGATGAGGTCATCGAATTCATAGAAGTCAAAAAGAATAGACTCACTTTGATTTCTACTTTTTACTCTTTAAACACATAGGAAAAAAAACAGTGTGGCATGTCCCAACATTCTTTATGTAATTTTTTATATAAAGTTTTGCCACATTTGAATCAGAAACCTCTATGAACTCCTCATTGATCCTATTGCTCTTCTCCCCCATAGCTAGTTGCAGTCCATCATTTCCAGACATGCTTTAATACTTTTAAATCATATTTAATTATCCCTCAGTGTATGTATAATATTGCCTTATGGGCTTTTAAACTTTGTTTATAATTTTTATCTTTGTATTTTCTGCAATGTTGGGATTCTATGTAATGAAAAAGCATGTTCCAAGTTTACAAAAACTAATACTGATTTATATATATTGAAATATCCTTGCTGTATAAATAACTCTTTTTTTTTTTTTTTTTGTATTTTATGTCATGGTCCACTAGTTAAATAAGATATGAGATCCCAAAGTGTGAGGCTCCCAGAAAGTGAATGTGCACCTGAATATTTAAGAGATGGTTAGAGAAAAAACTGCCCACAAAGAAGACAGAAAGAACAGAGAGGCATAAGGAAAAGAGAGGAATGTGATCATCCGGCATCATCAAATTATTGAAATAATTAACATTGTTAAAAAATGACAAAAGCTCTTTGAGGGAATATTATGAGAACTTTCAGAGTTTCTGTGTAGGAAGGAATGAGAGAAATGGAAGAATTTGGTTTACCATTGGGCACATAGGCATTGAGTCCTCATCTCTTCCCACAGTCCAAAAGGCACACAGACAAATTCTTTCATCCAGAGAATCTTATGTGAAAGTGTCTAGAATAGAAGAATTTCAGAGTTTATAATTTTACACAGTGAATAATCTCTGTGAAATAGTTCAGAGTACAATTTTCTTCTTGCTTATTATGTCCATCTGTATGACTATATCTACAAAAATACTGTTTATCAAATCTAAGCCATATAGAAATCCTCATCCTAAAATATTGTGTTGCCTCCCCCAAAAGAAATGTAAGAGTTTAGATTTGGAGCCAGTTTGAATTCTGTCATCACCATTTATTAGCTGTGTGACACTGGGCAAATTGTTTAACCTTTTCGAGATTCAGCTTCCTTTCTGTTAAGTGGGAATAATGAAATTGTGTGGAGGGTAAGTCAGATAGTGCATGCAGTAAGTGCTTTAATTGCAACAATGCTAAGGCTCGTAAAATATTTTAAAATGGTATTGCTTTCATACATCTACCTCTCAACACTGGTGGCCGGGTCTTTTGTGTTTGCAAAGTACCTTGATAATCTACAACTCTGAATTATATGCATTTATTTGTAAGTGCTGTGAGTATAAACAATGCAATACTCCCTTGACCAAACTGAGCCCCTGCCCTTCGCAGGACTCTTTTTGTGCCCTCAGCACCTGCATGGTATATGGTTCCTAGTAATGTGCTGCATGAATGGATTGAAAGACAAAATCATTATAGATCAACATATGCAGAAAAACCATGTGATTAAACTAAACATTTATGATTAAGGAAAAAAAACTTAGCAAACTGGGTTAGAATCTAATAAAAAATACCTACAACAAACAAGCAAAACAACTGGGTTAGACTCTAATAAAAATGCCTACAACTAACAAGCAAAACAGTAACATTTCTGAAACAAGTCATTTCAGGTGGGCTGCAGATTTAATTTTCTAGGCAAGGGTGCTAAAACTTAATGGCAGCAAGAAAGTAGGTACAGCTTTCACTACATCCCCCAGAACTACCAGTCAGGATATTGTCCATGCAAAAATCATCCGATTGAGAGGAGGCAGATGTATGGAATTGTCTTGCTTGCAATTGTAGATACTCTCTGTTTTTTGGGATGGGCAGTGTCCATCATCATCCTTCTGTTAGTTGTCCTGGGTGAGTAGGTGTTGGTTGCAACTTTGCCGAGATTCAGGGCTCAACCGGCACATGAACAGCCAAAAGATTTATGTCTCTGGACATATTTTTAATGGGTATAGTGCTAATTATAGGTTCAAATAAAAGTGACAGAAAAACCATGTGTAGGAAAATTATAAATGTGTCTAACTCTGATACATGGGAGAGATAGGTTAGCATATACCCCGAGATCAGGTCCACCAATGGGGTGCCGACTTCCTGGGTTTGTCTGTCCTGCCTATAGTGTCTAAATGGCTCTAGAGCAGGGGTTCTTAAACTTTTTGTTCTATGGACCCCTTTGCCAGTCAGGTGAAATGAAGACTGCTATGATTTATTTATGTCATACATTCATAAGTGAAGGAAATGCTAGATTTCAGTTAGAGGTCAGAGAAAATAAAGACAATAAGTTGGCGGCGGACTTGGTCCAGTGGTTAGGGTGTCCGTCTACCACACGGGAGGTCCGTGGTTCAAACCCCCGGCCTCCTTGACCCGTGTACAGCTGGCCCATGCGCAGTGCTGATGCACGCAAGGAGTGCCCTGCCACGCAGGGGTGTCCCCTGCGTAGGGGAGCCCCACGCGCAAGGAGAGCGCCCCGTAAGGAGAGTTGCCCAGTGCGAAAGAAAGCCTGCCCAGGAATGGCGCCGCCCACATGGAGAGCTGACTCACAAGATGATGCAACAAAATAAACACATATTCCTGTGCCGCTGACAACAACAGAAGCGGACAAAGACAACGACACAGTAAATAAACACAGAGAACAGACAACCGGGGTGGGGGGGAAAGGGGAGAGAAATAAATAAATAAATAAATCTTTAAAAGAAAAAAGACAATAAGTTGATTTTTTTCAATCCAAGGTCACGGACCCTGTGAAATCTTTCCACGGACTCCTTGGAGATCTGTGGACCCCTAAGTAAGGACCCCTGCTCTAGAGGCCTCAGGCCCACCCCTGTTTGAGACACTGTTTGCTGTGGCAGTCAGTGAGAGCCTCCTGAGCTGCGCATTAAGCATAACTTCTGAAATGACCTCCCAACTCACTTTGAAATCTCTTAGCCATAGTGAGTTTATATGCTGTTTGGCTCAGAGAGAGGCCACGTTTGAGCAACAAGGAGGATTTCAGAATGTAACTCTTAGGCGACAGCTATTACCAGGGTATATTTCAATTTCACAAGAACAAGGTTCATAAGTACAACATCATTATCAAGGGCCTGGCATCATGGTCTGTCCTCCTTCTCCAGGCAATGCTCATGTACTCTAGAAATTCTTGCCACTCTAGTAGAGAATTGAGCAGGCACTCCAGGATGGGAATTCAATACTCTATTGGTTACTGGGTGGGTCTCCACCCACTGAGACAATACCCTTTGTCCACATGAACACATTCATGTTCCATAGAGACATGCCCTAGGTGCACCCCTCCCCACACGTCCCATCACCACCAACACCCACACCAGTGATCCTCCCCTGCCACAGCTGTAACCCTTCTGCAGTCCAAAACCTCCCCCAAAGAAGAGCCAAAAATAAATAAATAAAAAGGTAAATAAAATTTTATGTATACTGACAAAATAAAAAAATAAAATTTTGTGTATATTGACAATTTCTTCTGTGTGTTCCCCTAGTGTCTTATATTTTTTTCATCTTATTTTCCACATGAATTTTTGAATTGGCATGACAATTGCACAAAAATAATCTATTGGAAATTTTATTGGGATTTCACTGAATCTAAAAATTAATTTGGGTGAGAATGGACAACTTTACAGTATTGAGTTTTTCTACGCATAAACATAGTATGTTTCTCCAGTAAATTAGGTTTAATTTTATTTTTCTCAATAATAACACTTTGTTTCCTGTGTAGATGTCTTATGCATTTTCAGCACATTGATTTTTTTCAACCTATTTTAGTTGGCATACTTTTATGAAGATTTTTTTGTTTGCTCTCTGTGTCCATTGATGTGTGTTCTTCTTTGTCTGCTTCTGTTTTGGTCAGCGGCTTGAGAATCTGTTTCTTTTTGTTGCATCATCTTGTTGTGTCAGCTCTCCGTGTGTGCGGCGCCATTCCTGGGCAGGCTGAACTTTTATTTTGCACTGGGTGGCTCTCCTTACAGGGCACACTCTTTGCACGTGGGGCTCTCCTACGCGGGGGACGCCCCTGCGTGGCAGGGCACTCCTTGCGCGCATCAGCACTGTGCATGGGACAGCTGCACACGGGCCAGGGAGGCCCGGGATTTGAACCGCCGACCTTCTATGTGGTAGACGCCCTAACCACTGGGCCAAGTCCACTTCCCCTTTTATGAAGTTTTATTCTCTAATTGTTGCCATTATAGAGAAATATAATTCCTTCTAAACACTGAAATATTTGTATCTAGTGACTTTGCTAATGTCAACTAATAACTAATCATTTATATATAGTTTTCATGGATTTTCCACAAATAAAACATGTCTATAGATAAGTGGAAGTTTATATCTCTTTATATTTTCCTTCCCAATCCTTATGCCATTCATTCTTTTCCTTCTTGCTTTCTCATAGTATCTATGACATCTAGCATGGTGCTGAATAAAAATGGTGATAGCAAGTATCCTTGACTCATTCTCAATCTCATGTTGAAGCCTATCAATATTGTACCTCTGAATATATTTGCTAGAAGATTATTTTTTAGAGATGCTTGCTATAAGATTAAAGGAGACCTTTACTCTTCCAATTTAAGTACAAGTTATTATCATGACTGGGCATTAAATTTATCAAATACTTTTCCTGCATCTATTGAGATGATCATATGATTTTCTCCCTTTTTAAAAAATTAATTGGGGAAACGGACTTGGCCCAGTGGTTAGGGCGTCCGTCTACCATATGGGAGGTCCGCGGTTCAAACCCCGGGCCTCCTTGACCCGTGTGGAGCTGGCCATGCGCAGTGCTGATGCGCGCAAGGAGTGCCGTGCCACCCAAGGGTGTCCCCCACGTGGGGGAGCCCCACGCGCAAGGAGTGCGCCCGTGAGGAAAGCCGCCCAGCGTGAAAAGAAAGAGCAGCCTGCCCAGGAATGGCGCCGCCCACACTTCCCGTGCCGCTGACGACAACAGAAGCGGACAAAGAAACAAGACGCAGCAAATAGACACCAAGAACAGACAACCAGGGGAGGGGGGGAAATTAAATAAATAAAATAAATCTTTAAAAAAAAAAAATTTAATTGGTAAACTACATTGCTTGATTATCAAATAGTCAACCAACATTGTATTCCAAGATTACTCTTGATCATGATATGTTATCCTTTTTATTTAGTGTTGGACTATGGTTGTAAATATTTTGTTTAGAATTTTTACCTAAGTTCATGAAGAGCTTAGTCTTTAATTTCCTTTTTTGAAAAGGAAATGTCCTTGTTGGGTTGTGATGTCCATGACAGGCTGGCTTTGTAAAAGAAGTTAGGAAGTATTCCCTTTTCTCCACTATCTGGAAAACCTTCAGTAAAATTGATGTTATTTTATACTGGGGGAAGCATTTTAATTCCAAATTCAATTCATTTCATAAATATAGGACTAATTATGTTTTCTTTTTCTTAATGTGCCATCTTTGGTGAGATGCATTTTTCTAGAAATACGATCTTTTTAAAAATGCATTTTCAAATTAATTGGCAATTGTCTCTTTAATGTCTCTTACTATTTCCTTATATTAATGTCTGTATGATTTCTAATGATGTACCTTTTTCATTTTTGACATCAGTAATTTGAGCCTTTTATCTATTCTTCGCTGTTGCTATGCCGTAATTGATTTTTTAAATCTTTTCTTAGCACCAAGTTTGGCTTTGTTTATTTTCTCTATTTTATGTTTGTTTTTAATTGAATTTATCTTAAATTATAATCTGTCAGATATGACTGCCCTAGAAGATTCAAGTGGCCAGATGCTGTATTCTGATGATACAGGTATATTGTATAGGTGACCCAAATATCATGAATTTACTATCAGTGATGTGATTTTCTGAGCTGGTCAACAGCTCTTAGAATAAATTCCAAACCAAATACAATCTTTTCTGAGTTTACATTTATATTACTGGAAGGTTCAATATATGTTAAAACTGCACAAAATATCTTTGTTTTTATATGTATAAAAGACGTTCTACTCTAGGCTCAGAAAATAAATTTTTTCATCTATGTAAACATCCAGTGAGACAATTTAAAAGTTGTACAGGATGCAAGACAATCATTTGAATACATGATATTTTGTATCCCTGATCCCCTCACTGTGTGTTGGAAGCATTTCCTGATCATTGTGACAAAAAAAAGCCCCCTAAAATTTTCAAAACGCCCCTATGTGTGTCTAACATCCCCCATGGAGGACACAGTTATAAGGAGAATTGGAGTGGCAGATTACTGTTGATTTTTCAAGTCCACTGCCATTTTTCATATCCACTGTCATTTGGTATTAACTACTGGGCTCCACTTATGCCTTTCCTGCTAGGACATGTTGTGGCTCCCTAGAAATTCCTAAAATAGACTTCTGCTGAGTTATATTCTGTCAATTCCTACTATATAAAAGGGCTTAACTACCCTAATTTTTAAATTAAATTTTTTTACCACCTATCTCAGTAATAGCTGTGATGCTAGCACAAGGTGTGTTCCCATCTTGGGTGGGGACTTCTAAGCCCCTCTAAGGATCTTCCACCCTATTTAGTCACTTGGGTCTTCCTGGAAAAATAATAGATTGACTTCTAGTATATACCGAGCCCCTTCATGCCAGCAGATGGTAACTTCAGCATAAAGCCTGATCCCACACTGGCATCAGGGCTGAGTGAATGTACATAAGTTCCAGACTGGATTTGATACTTTAGTACATTATATGTTTTAGAAGCACTGTCATGAATGGGTTGTCAATATCAAAATTCCTTTCTCCTCACCCCCATGCTTTAATCTGCTTTAATGCTTCTGCCTCTTTAGGGCCTGTATCCACCTCCTTTCTAGGGACAACTTGGCATTTTATACAAATTACAAAACTGGCCTTCTCTACCTACACTAGTAGCATATTCTAGGATGATGTCAACTCACCAACTTATAGGGCTTGCAGTTTCTAGTACTGTAACTAACTGGGATTTCCCCACTGTCATCCCTGCAGCTAATGAGTTTAACTTGTACTTGGTACCCTGGGACCTCAGCTCAGGGACCTGAGATATTGCCTGCATTGAAACTGGTTCCCTCCTCCAAGCATACCCACTCAGATTATACATCAAATCTATTCTTACCTTTTCTTTGACCTGAGTAGTTGCTTATCTGCCAAGCTAGAATTGGCACCATTGTCATCAGCAACATGATCAGTGGCTTCCTGCTGCAAGGGCTGCTCAGATACTGACCTGACCTGATGAAATTCTTCCCTGATTAGTTTAAGAGCTGTGTCCGATAGACTCACAGTCAAGCAAACCATGCCCCTAGCTGCTTAACAATGTTCTACCAGAACTAGGATTGAAAAGGAACCTGTTGTTTGCAGGAGTACTGATATATTTTTTAGTTATACTTCCATCTCTCCAAGCTTCTTTCTGCTATGACCCATATGTTTAAGGGGCTTATAAGAACTGATTTTAACATAATTAGCAAATGGTCAATAAATACCTAGTAAAACTTACTGTGTGACCTTAGGTGTGGTGTAATAAGACAGGGCATACTTGGTGAAAACATCATTTCATTCTCATTTTGGCCACAAGTTGGCTCACTCTTTTGGTGCATGGATTCTATTAAATTAGGTGCTTGAAGTAAGAGGTGCCAACAGTGTAGCATAAGGTGAGAAAATACGTAGAGTGGGGTCGTGGAGCATATCAGTGTGTATAAGCTGTGTGGGCACTGACTAAAGCTGTTTGTTTAATTTTTTGTAAATATTTTCTACATAGTCACTAAAATTACAGAGCTCTGGTCACCAAACAAAGTATTTCTTATGCATAATCACTGAAACCAGAAATGTAACCAGATTCTGAATTTGAAACAGGACAATTTTCTTCTGGTATTCTTCCTGGAAAATGGCTGACTTCGGTAAAGTAGAAATAGAAAGACAGAAGCTGAAGAAGAAGCTTAACAAACATGTGACCGTCATAGAGTCAAAGATAAACAATGCACAAAACATCTATTAAACTGTTTGATGAATCAGATTTCATATTCACGGTGATAAAGGGCTAAAGAGTATAGTGACATTGGCATTGTAAAGAACTAAGCTATGTCTGAGTTAAAAGCTTTTGGCTGTTGAAAAGCATCCCAGAATATCTAGCTGTGTGGATTCAAGCACTTCAATGTAGAGATGACTCCAGATTCCGGCAGGGGCCTCCATTCCAGACCACACACCTCTCCTCTCAGCGGTCCTGCTTATTCCCCATCTCAGGCACCAACAGCCAGACTGGACATGGGAGGAAATACTTCCTCATTTAACTGAAGTCTAATTCAAAGGAGACTGTGGGCAAAAAATACTATTGCTATCAAACTTCTGTGGACTCTTCCCATTAATATGCTGTGTTACCAACATAGGAGAGAACCTAATATGAAAGTCTCCCATGGAAAGTGAATAAAGTAAATCTTTTTAAGGGTCACAAACATGGAGGGAAATTTAAAACATATTGATATTCCACTTCTTGGAATTTCCTTAGTGTAAATTTATGTATTCAAGATACATATTTATAAGAGAGGAAATAAACAAAAATGTGACTGAGAATTGGTTAAGTACATGATACTTTCATATAACAGAGTATTACAGTCTTATACTATTTAATGGAGATTTATACTGGTGCCACTGAAACTATTCACAAGACAACAAGTGAGGAAAATAAATTCTGGAACATGCCTGTATATGTTATCCATATGTTCATATAAAATCTGGAAAGATATATGTGAATATATAATAACAGAGGTCATTTCAGAATGAAATGTGCTTTTTAGGCAGCACTTTTTTTTCTTCTTTTCTACTTCTAACTTTTATGTAAAGAACCTGAATTGCTAATATAATAAATGTGCTGAGTACAATAAAAGCTATAATATTTCCCACTGCCCTAGCTTCTAGTCTATATGGAATGGAAGTAGGAGGTCTGTAGGTTGGTAGAGTAGCCTAATGCTTTTCTAATTCTTGCCTAAATTTTCAGATCTCTGACTTTGGAAACTTCTGTCCTTACAGTAACCCCTTGCTAGGCTTAGCTTTAATTCTAAGTGAAAATAGGCTTATTTTATCATCTCCTGTGAAGGCAATTTATAATCTAGATATGGAGTAAGTGCTTCTGTTACACAATTTCACTCTTTCATTCTCTTCAATATTTTCTACTCTCTAAAGACAGGAATATTATCACCACTCCCTGAATTCCATGGTGGAAGTAAAAAAGAGGGCCTATTTCCCTAAATGTTTATATCTTTTAATACCTTCCTAATGTGAACATATGATGTTGCAGAACTACAGAACCTTCTACATGTGTGTGCTTGTTTTCAAGAGAGACCAGTTATCAATTTAATATGAGGTATGTACCTTTAACATTTAACAAGTAAGAAAATTAAAGCCTTAGGGAGATTTTTGTCCAGCTAGTAAATGGAAGATCACAAAAAAACTTGAGTTCATAACTTCTGATTCAAATAATTTGACTTTTTACTGCATAGCAATAAAGAAGCAGGCACAAACTGCTTAGGAAGCAGTCCAAAAGTGGCTGGTTACTAGCAGAGTGTGAGGTTATATGCATTAAGTTTACATCAACATGTTTTACACAACTTAATTATTCACTTCTATTTTCAACTGTAAAATACAAGAGATCCACAAGAGAAGCTATCTCCTACAGCTTTAGCTCTCTTATTAGAAATGTCTGGAGAGTGGGGATATTCTGTATTCTGTGTCTTTCAAGACTAAGAGCTGTATTTTCTCTAATAACATAACCCACTGCACTTATGTTTGCATCCTTCTTATTATCAGCTAAGACATCAAGGTATTAGAAAACTAAAACCAATACTTGAGGCCTTGACACATTGCCTTAAACTTTAAACAAATAGCCTTAAAATTTAATAAAAATTGTTTTATCACAAGCGAATAATTAATCTGTAATCATTCATTATTCCAGGTTTTCCTTCAGTAGGGATTAAGCTGATCTCTTAGGAGAGCACATAGTAGGGGTATTTACATAAGGAAAAAGAAGCTTCATTCAAAGGCAAGCGGCAGAGATATTGGCTGTAAGAAATCAGATCTGGAAACAATATTTCCACATATTGAATGCATATACTATGGGCTAGTGCTCTAGGCTCATCTTTAAACCTCTCTACCGTCCTGTGGGAACTGTTTTAAAGATGAGAGAACCAAAGCATAGAGTGTGTTCAGTGCGACAAGCCGAGAAATAGAGTCAAGATTTTAAACAATTTCTGTTATCAGTCTTACTTTCCATGAAACTAAAATGCCTCTATAATCATTCTTGTGATTTTCACAATGATGCCACATAGTAAATACTCTAAGTTGACTGACAAGACGATCAAACTAAGCATTTATCATTTTTTTTTTTTTTTTTTTTTTTAAAGATGTATTTATTTATTTAATTCCCCCCCCTCCCCTGGTTGTCTGTTCTTGGTGTCTATTTGCTGCGTCTTGTTTCTTTGTCCGCTTCTGTTGTCGTCAGTGGCACGGGAAGTGTGGGCGGCGCCATTCCTGGACAGGCTGCTCTTTCTTTTCACGCTGGGCGGCTCTCCTCACGGGCGCACTCCTTGCGCGTGGGGCTCCCCCACGCGGGGGACACCCTTTGCGTGGCACAGCACTCCTTGCGCGCATCAGCACTGCGCATGGCCAGCTCCACACGGGTCAAGGAGGCCCGGGGTTTGAACCGCGGACCTCCCATATGGTAGACGGACGCCCTAACCACTGGGCCAAAGTCCGTTTCCCATAAGCATTTATCATTATATTCACATACATGGCCAATGGGAATTTCTTCAACACAGAAAACTCTTAAAGGTATTAAACTTTTGTTACTATAAATGTAAATCCTGTGCCTTCTGTCCTGCAAGGTGTTGTGATATAAAACATTTAAAATTGCCTATTGAGAATAAAGAAGTTTTCTACTTAGTTTTGGACAAATTCCAAACCAAAGGAACTCTTGTGCTGGGGTTTGAAATAAAGTGCTGAAATGATACATGTCCCTTGCTAGACTGGAAACCACAATCCCTTAATTCAAATGACCTCAAGACTTGACCAGAGCGTACTCAGCTGCTTCTTCTGGTTACCTTTTCATGCTGGCTTGTCCTTAATATAGCTAATGTTCCCCAGATGTATCAGCTGCGGGTCCTCTTTAACTCTTCCTTGTCTTGCAGCACTGACTGCTTTTTACAGACACTAAGGGAGAAAAAAAATATCTTGCAATGGAGAAAAGAGCACATCTCTCAGGTGCCATCAGGGCAAGGTAATACTGTGCAGGCAAACCCAATACAAATACATCAGGAGAGCATCGTAAGTCCCCATGTGCCATTATCCAGCTTCAACAAACTTGTTTCATGTGTATCTTTACCCACATCACTTTATAACTCTAGAAAAAAGGATTAACATAACCACAGTACCATGATTGTATAATTTAGAAATTAGTAATTCCTGAATACTGGCAAATATTAAAGGTGTTCAAATTTCCAATTGTCTCCTTCATGCCATGATTTTTTTCTAGTTTGTTTGAATATGGATCCCAGTAAGGCCTACACGTGATGATTGAAACGTGTGTGTGTGGGTGGGTGTGTATAATCTTTTCAGTCTCTTTTCACCTATGACTACCACATCCCCTCAAATTCCTCCCCCACCCCACAGCAATCTAGGGGCGTAATAAACTTGATCGTCCCGTAGGATTTTGCTGGCTTCATCCCCATAGTGTAGTTAAACATGGTCATCTATCGTCCATATTTTCTGTAAATTAGTAATTGGATCTAGATGATTGGCCACATTCAGGTCTAATTTTTCTGGAAAGACTCCTTCATAGAGGTGTGTTGCTACTCTAATAGTAGGCATCTAATATTAATTTGGTTATCTGTTTCTTTATATTAGCTGTCATTGATGCACAATGCCTAGATTCATTAATTCAATATGTGTTGCAAAATAGTGATGTTCTATTATTTCATTTATTTGCTGAAATACCACAATGAAGAAAACCTTACTCTTATTTGGTTACCCAGTGATTCTCTTGTCTATGAGGTTTCAAGATAATGAGTTGGTTCAATAGTGTCTTCCAATGGAGAACCATTATTTTTTTTTACTTATCATTATGAACTCATGGGTTTAAACTTATTATGTGTTTCCATTTTTTTCAGTTTTATCCTTATTGGTTGTCATATTACCTCATCTTTGATGGTCTTTTCAAGTTGATTCTCAAGGCCTATAAATACATACATCTATATATGTACAAAAATACATATAATTAAAGAAGTTATAGGTTTCCAGAAAAATCAAGCAGAAAATAAAGTTTCATGTACTCTCTCCCCATTATTAACACCTTGCATTAGAGTGATACTTTTGTTACAATTAATGAAAGAATATTATTATAATTGTACTATTATGCTTGCATTGCACAGTCCAATAACTTAAAAAAATTTCTTTACCCCAAATTCTTTTGAAAGCTAGAAGTCTTTGATAGCTTCCTTTTGACAAGAGTTTCAAAGATGAGCTTACATGGCCCATGTGCAGTGCTGATGCGCACAGGGAGTGCCGTGCCACACAGGGGTGTCCGCCATTAGGGGAGCCCCACGGGCAAGGAGTGCGCCCTGTAAGGAGAGCCACCCAGCACGAAAGAAAGTGCAGCCTGCCTAAGAATGGCGCCGCCCACACGGAGAGCTGACACAACAAGGTGATGCAACAAAAAGAAACACGGATTCCCATGCCACTGACAACAACAGAAGCAGACAAAGGAGAAGACGCAGCAAATAGACACAGAGAACAGACAACCGGGGTGGAGGGGGAAAATAAATAAATCTTAAAAAAAAATAACTGATGAGCTTACATATTTCCTTCTCCAGACCTGGAATTAGCCATTTCTTGATGGACTATGGGTCCTTTCAGAGGGAAATCGTATTTCAACATTAAAATCTGGGTACCAGGGTACTCATTGCTACTGGGGGGGGGAGGGGGGAGAAGCAGGTATTATTTATAGGTTTTTTAAGTGGAAAAATGAGAAAATAGTTTTTTTAAACAGTAAATGTCTTCAATTTATATTAACACTTCAAATTCAGTACTAAAAGGTGTCGCAGTGTGGGCTCGCCCGGAGGGCCGCTGCAGGGGCAGTGTGGGCTCGGGCGGAGGGCTGCAACACACGGAGGGGCCTTCCGAGAAGGCGCTCCGGGGCCGGCAAGGTGCGGAGGACGCGCGGTAGGAAGAAGACTACCGAGGAGACCAGGATCTGTGCGCAAGTCTGATTTATTCAGGAAGTACAGTGGTTAATATAGGGCGAAGACGGGGGAGGGGCAGGGGGCGTGGCCGGGCGGTGGCAGACGGCTGATAGGTTCGTGCAGGGGTGCATCACTGGTTGCGGGCAGAAGACGGGGTAGCCAGGGTTCTCGGCGGCAGCGAGGCGGGGCTGTCATGGCGCGGCGGTGGCCCTCGGGGGAGAGGCGGGGTTAGGCCACCGAGGGGGAAGTGGGTGCAGCTGGGCAGAGGGGCGGGCAGTACGCCCGAACCCCAAGCGGAGGGCCTTAACACCCGTTCCCGCCACCCGGGTCCGACTCGCACCGGCGCCTGGAGATGAGCCGACCCTTGCTGTCGCCGCGCTCCCACACGGTGCCACCCTACAAAAAGGGTTTTACTTAATCTCTTTTTCTTATATCTGTTTTTTCTTTCATTCTGGCCAGAGTCTTGCTCATGAAGGACATTGGGATTATAATATCAGAGAATTAGATGTTGTATACACAACATTTTTTGAATAACAAAACCAACACTACCACCTACAATATGGTTAATGAAAACTTTTAAAAAATTTTTCTGTCCTTAGCATATATTCCATTAGAGATAAACAGATAAACTCTGTGTTTTAAAGTCACTTGGATAGTTCTTTTCTTTGTGGTTATGCACACAAAGAAACTGTATACCCATCTAGATTCATTTATCTCATTTTAATTTCAATTTTTAGGGGTAGGTTTTTAAACTTTATTTTTAAATTATGTAAAATACATACATGGTTTCGAAGTCACTTCTATAAAAGAAGATATACTCCCAAAAGACTAATTTTTATCACTCTTCTTTCACCCTTCTCATTCTGTACACTTAGAGGGAGACATCCAAAATTAAGACTGTGTATATATAACTATTATATACTATATCGTTTGCTATCTGTTGCTATCATTTATTCATAGTTCTGCAATTAACTATATGTACTACGTACCACCAGTCCTTAAGTTGCTATATCTCTAGTCATTTTAGTTGCAAGAAGTTCATTCTCTGGTAGAGTACTCAGGAAGAACTCATGGGATGGTGATAAGAGTTTGGATTTATACTTGAAATCAGTTTATCTGGACATAAAATAGATGTTTCAGATTATATTGTTTAGCTTATTCCAGAAGCATAAAATGTTCTTATTGAAAATTCTGCTGACAATCTTATTTTCTTTCAGTTATTAGTGACTTAGTATTTTTGTCCAGATGCCAAAAGCATCTACTTTTTTAAAGATTAGTAATTTCATTTGACTTTTCTCAGTTTCTTGTTCAATATTCTCAGGTATGTAATATGCATTTTCAATCTGTTCTTCCATATCTTTTTATTTCAGCACAGTTTTGTTTTAAATATATATATATATATATATATATATATATATATCTTTGTTTTTATTGTTTTGGTTTTCTTCTTTGTGAAATCTCATTATATGTGTGCTATGTCCTCTTTTCCTATCTTCCAAAAGGTTGGGTGTATTAAAAATTCCTAGAGGACTGATATGTGAAAAGCCCAACTTTAGGTGAGAACTGAAATTTTAGGAAACATTATTCAAGGACAGAAGTTACTGACAAGCGAGTAAGTTGAATGCATATCCTGTATGACTCAGACAACCAATGGGTTGCCTGTTTCCCAGTAAGCTTATGTTCTCCTATTTTTTTAAGTGGTCAAAAAGAAATTGCATGAAATTTTACTACAGCATTTGAGATTATGCAGTTTCCAAAATAAAGTTAACTAAACAGTCCCAGGGGAAATTATTTATAATTCATTGCTAGGCAAAGCTTTGTTTTCACTAAATGCTGTGTTTCCTTTTCTTGATGAGAGTCACCAACAAGGCTTTCCATTCCCCCCAACCCTGGCTGCTAGGAAAATGAGCCAAACCGTCACTCAGTTTTGCAATAATAAACATCATTATGCAGAGATCTCTATTGCTGGCATGCATCTGTTCTTTAACTTAGTCCCAACTTTTATGTCAAAGATTTTTAAATGTTAGGCCCAAAAATCAAGTATGCATACAATTGTATAAAACACTTAGGTTATTATTTAAAAAATTTTTATTAGAGATGTTTAGAGTTTATAGAACAGTCTTACATAATGTGCAGAATTCCCGTACATCGCCCCACCACCAACACCTTGCATTGCTGTGTGACATTTGTTGCAGATTATGAAAGGAAAGGCCATCCTCAAAGTATAACTCAAAAATAACTACTGACTATGGTCCATAGCTTACATTGCTATATTTTTTCCATCCACTTACTATTATTAACACCATGTATTAGTGTTGTACATTTGTTATAGTTCATGAGAGGATGGTTTCATATATGAACTGTTAACCACAGTCCATCATCCACCACATGGCTCACTGAGTTACACAGTCCCATGCCTTATACCATTCATTCCAAGTGTACACTCAGTGTTTCTCACTTTCATCACAGAATATTGTAGTCATTGCACAGTAAATTTTTGACATTAAAAAACGTGGTTTTTAAATTTTTTTTTTATTTTTTAAATATATTTTTATTAGTGAGGTTGTGAACTTACAAAACAATCATGCACAATGATGGAATTCCCATATAACACCCCTCCACCACACATTACATTGTTATGGAACATTTGTTACAGATTATGAGATAATAAAATCAGACCATTATCACTAACTATGGTCTATACCATACATTTTGTATATTTTTTCCATATGCCCCTATTACTAACACAGTACTTCTTTGGCATTGATGCAAGAATATTATATTTTGCTGGTAACTATATTCCATAGGTTACATTAATTTTATTTTTCCCATGCTTCTCCACATTCTTACCACCTTGCATTTGATCTAGGTCATAGAAGGACATTCTTGTATTTGTATTATTGACCACAATTCTCATCCACCTCTGGGTTCACTATGTTATTCAGTCCCTAGATAATTCTCTAGTTTTCTTTCAGTTATCCTTTACATCCCTAGACTACCCATTTTAGCCACAATTCTATTTATAGACCAGTTTCATCAGTTTTACTCAGTATAATGTCTTACCATCAACTTTATTCATTTCCACATTTTTACAGTCAAGTTAATTGAAACTTTCACATACATTAAGTATCAGCACACCTTTTCAGCCCTCCTTTTATCTCCTAATATCCTATACTCTATGTTTTAACTCCATGCATTTATTCATATTTAGTTTATATTAATGAGACCATGCATTATTTGTTCTTTGACTTATTTCACTTAATATAATGTCTTCAAAGTTCATCCATGTTATCATATATGTCCCAATTTCATTTCTTCTTACAGCAACAAAATATTTCATCATATGTATATACCACATTTTGTTTATCTGTTCATTGATAGATGAACACTTGGGTTATTTCAATCTCTTGACAATTGTGAATAATGCCACTATGAACATCAGTGTGCAAATGTCTGTTTATGTCACAGTTTTCAGTTCTTCTGTATATATTCCTAGTAGAGGAATTGCTGGATCACATGGCATTTATGTATTTAGCTTCCTAAGGAACTGCCAAATTGTCTTCCACAGAGGCTGCACCATTTTTAACAATCCTACCAACAGTGAAGGAGTGTTCTTTTTTCTCCACATCCTCTCTAGCACATATTGTTTTCTGTTTTCTTAATAATGGCCATTTTATGTGGTATGAGATGATATCTCACTGTCATTTTGATTTGCATTTCCCTAATAGCTAATTGCGGCGGCTTGCTCGGTCGGCGGCGGTGGGGTCTGGCTGCGGACAAGGGGTCGGTCCAGCTTTGGACGAGGGGTCGGTCCGGCTTGGGACGAGGGGTCGGTCCGGCAGCAGACGAGGGGTCGGTCCGGCAGCAGACGAGGGGTCGGTCTCACAGGGGTTGCGCGGTTTGGCTGACGGGGTCGCCCGGCGAAGCCGGTGACAAAGGGGTCGCCCGGAGAAGCAGGCGATGAAGGGGTCGCCCGGAGAAGCAGGCGACGAACTGGGGACAAGGGAGGCCAGGCCCTTGTCGGGGGCTCTCAGGACTGGAGGGCGCACGGCAGAAGAACTACCGCGGAGACAAGGTAAACACGCAGGTCCAATTTTATTGAGGAAGTGGCTACAGTTTTATAGGGGCTGGGGAAGGCTGATTGGTCGAAGCTTATGCCATGTTCTGATTGGTTGCCGCAAGCAGTTACTGGGGAGAAAGGTCAGTGGGAGGTACTGGAAGGGGGAGGGGTGGTGGTTAGGGATTGGCTGTTGTTGTTGCTGGGGGAAGTGGCAGGGTTTAGGGATTGGTGGCTGCTGTTGCTGGGGTGGAGGGCAGACTTGAGTTTCCCGCCTTGCCTGGCTGTTGCTGCTGTGGGGGGGGGGGGGAAGGGCAGACTGGAATTTTCCACCCTGCGCCTGTGCACGGAGAAAGAAGAAGAAGGGTGTTGCCTCATAAGGCTTTGTGTGGCGCTCTCCGGGAGGAGGGGTGGCCGCGGAAGCATGGCTGCCGAGAAGGGGAGACCCGAGGGCACTCTGCGCCCATGCCGAGCTCCCTTCAGGGGTGGCGGTGAGTCCGACCAGCCACCCTATTATGGGGGCAGC
Organism: Dasypus novemcinctus; assembly: GCF_030445035.2. Classification (NCBI taxonomy): domain Eukaryota; kingdom Metazoa; phylum Chordata; class Mammalia; order Cingulata; family Dasypodidae; genus Dasypus; species Dasypus novemcinctus. Next base: position 21,101,154 of record NC_080677.1, read on the forward strand.
GGCTAGGAATTAGGCCTACTGCGGCCGCTCCCCTGCCAGGCCAGCAAACCACACTTCAGCCCGAGGGGTGACCGCAGCTAATGATATTGAACATCTTTTTCACGTGTTTTTGGCCATTTGTCTTCCCTCCTTGGAGAAATGTCTATTTAAATCTTGCGCCCATTTTAAAATTGGATTGCTTATTCTTTTATTGTTGAGCTGTATAATCTTTTTATATAGAATGGAAAACAAACCCATATCAGATATGAGGTTTCCAAATATTTTCTCCCATGGAGTGGGCTGCCTTTTCACTTTCTTGACAAAGTCCTTTGAAATACAGAAGGGTTTAAGTTTGAGGAGATAAAAAACTTAGTTTTAAAATACATGTTTTTTCCTAAGAAAGTATGAATATTTCAATAGATTCTGGTTCTAAAAGGGGTCTGTGATAAAAACAAAAGTTAAACCACTGTTCTTTCATTATATACAGGCAGTGGCCATCAGAGCTTCTGAGGGGAGGGAGAGGAAAGAACATGTGTAATATGGGGGCATTTTCAGGACATTGGAATTGTCCTTCATGATATTGCAGTGACGGATACAGGCCATTAGACATTTTTCCATAACCTATAAAATTGTTCAGGGCAGACTATGAACTCTAATGTAAACTATAGTCCACAGTTCGTAGCAATGCTTCAGTATGTGTTCATCAATTGTAACTAATGTACTGCACAAATAATAGATGTTGCTAATGTGGGAAAATGTGGGAGGGGGAGGAGGTGGGGCATATGAAAATCCTCTACATTTTTAATGTAATATTTATGTAATCTAAACCTTCTTTAAAAATAACAAAATTAATTAAAAAATTATTTCATTGTATTTATAAAGCAAAAGCTTCTCTCCCAGTTTAATTGTAAACTCCAAATGGTTAATATTAAAATAAATGGTTTATTTTTCAAACTACATCATTATCTTTTATAATAAAAATTATAATTAATGATAAAAGATGAATTTACAGTACAGACCCCTATCACTGAAAAGTGAGTTATGTTATTATAAGTCCAGAGCATGGATTACAGAAAAAAAGCTAAGCTCTCATATTGCAATTATTATTAAGAGCTAGATGAAAATTCATCAACCAGATTCACTAACTTTCGAAAGAAGACTAGCATTATACATGATCATTCTAATAGTGTTCTTAGAACAGTTTGAGATGCAATCCACTAGAATAAAGTCACTTATTATTTCTAGATAAGCAAGTCTCATTTTCTTCTCTAAGTCTTTCTTCCTCCCATCACTGCATTGTGTTTTCTTGGGCATGGGTAGCTGTCTTGTGGTCTTTTGCTGAATATTTATCTAATTGGTCATAGGCTTATTACCATAAATCAGGCACCTCTGGAAAAATGCTTCAGAATTTAGTCTTCAAATAGTTTCCTTGCTTTACGGATAAAAAGAAATATAATATAAGATAGAGTGCTTTATAAGTGAGCTTTAGATTAAATATATATCTCACTCTTATGATAAATACATCTAAATGTTTTTTAATTTTATCACCACATATATTTTAATATGGTTGTTTATATTTAGAGAGTATGATGCCCATTTGGCAAACTGTGATACAGTAAGAAAACATTATCCAGAAGATGGATTGATAGTGTACAATGCTACCAAAGAAAAAATTAGAAGTTGGCAACCTGAATATCAACTTGTTAAACTTTAATTTATAGATAGTAATTGCAATGACGAAGCAATAATTTCAAATACTTACTGATGAAGTACAACAAAGACAAAGGTTATTTTAATATGATTTCTTTCTCTCTGTCTCTCTGTTTCTGTCTTTTGATACATATTTATCTACTTATCTACCTATGGTTTATTTATCATTAGATAGAGATAGAGGTAGAGAAGAGATAGATTGAAGAGGCCAAAGTATCTCAATTAAATGTGCACTTGAATGGAACCACTTATCTAGAATGCATTGATTTTATTATTTCACCAGTGATTGTTTTTAACTATTTGTGGGAACCCTTTAAGTCTTTTCTAGCATACAATCAGTTCGTAAGTCTGTGACCTAGAATAACAGATTGGGTTTTTTGAAAATTATTTTGTTAACCTGAGAACCTATTTTGAACCTGTTGAAAACATGGTTGCAATTTGCATTTTCCTTGAAATAGTCAAAGAAATAATTATCCCTGAATATCTCTATTCTTAGTGCAATTAGATTAAACTCCTTTTTAAAAATTAGAGAATTTAGAGTTGATTGATATTTAAAATATTTAGAAAGTGACCAATGATTAAATATTTAATTGTGCTATTACACATATTTTCATGATGCAAATAAAAATATCTAGGTAAAATTTCCCAAACGTAATTGCATGTTAAGCAAATGATTACCAATTTTTGGTCTGTTGAGTTACTCAGTCAACTGGAGTTAGTAGTTAGCTTGTAATTTGATGGATCTGAGGTGGGGAGAAAAATATCTGCGGTTGGAATTTGTTTACGTGCTTTTTTAATAAATTTTGGAGTCAGCTTAAATGCCTAAAATGGGTTCTGACACTGACACTTTTCTTTCTCCCTCATGATTCAATTCACAGAGCCAGGGGCACTTACGCGGCCAAATACTAAGTTACAGGCAACACTTAAGGTAAGCAAAGACTTACCCGTTCCTTGTGGCCAGACATCTGAAGTTAGTTATCGGAGAAGTAGATAAACATCTACGCTGTGGTGAGATACAAGCTGGTATGCCTTTTCTAAGCTCATTAAAACCTATAGCTTGCCAGTTTACACACATATCCTAGAAGTTTCAAATAGAGTCATTTGTGCATTCTACTGAAGTCTTCTGAAGGGATAAATACAGTTTCAAATGCAACCTTAGATTAAAAAAGAAAAATTATCAAAACCAAAACAAAAATGAACTAGCTTACACTTCAAGTTCCTTCATATCCATCCTTCGAACCCCCCTGTAGATCTTACTGGGGCCATATTTCTCAGTTAAATATCCCTGAATCACAAAATCTCATTTCTCTACCACTTCAGATTTTTCCCAAATGCGCTCTAACTCTAGCCAAAAACAAAAGGACCAAAAACAACAGCAAAAAAAAAAAAAAAAAAACCCACAAAGGTTTTATTTAATTTCCCTTCTACTCCACCTCCCATCAAAATGAATTCCTTAGAAGTCACGTCATGATTAATCGCACTTGTTTTCATTGGAAAGATTCTGCCAATTCAACAAAGATTAGAATATTAAAGATAGAGGATTAGAACATCTTTCAGATTTTCTTATTTCTTCCGCATTTTATACAAAAAAAGAAAGATTTTACTTATATGTCATGACTTCATACAAAATATACCAGAGAAAATTGAACTCATTTTACAGAAGCCTCATCCTGCTTACTAGTGATGTTATTTCTCAATATTTTTTTTCTCAACCTCCATCAGCCACAATTTAAACCTATGTGCTTATTAAATAGGGTTTGAGTGACTTTCCATCTCTGTTTTCTCCTTCTTCATAGTTTCTGTGGTCCCCCCTTCCCATCCAAAGATAACCATTGCAAAATGTTTCTAAAAGTCTCATGATATTGATCACCCTTTGAACTGAGGAAATAAACAGGAAATATCTCCCATGTCCCATTGCCCCTGAGGAACCACAATTCCTACCGATTGCCACTGAGGACACACTAATGGTCCTGGATACAGTAGATTATGTGTGATTACCAACACCCTTTAAAAAAATCAGACCACCTCTGACTGGCCATGCCCAAACTATGTAAGCTAACCCTGTTTCTACAGATTCCACCTACCCCATAAGATTTTTAAAAATATATTTCCACAAATATAAAATATAATTAGGAACCTACTACACACCTATTAGAAGGGTTGAAGTAAAGTTTTATAAAAAAAATTACCAATATACTACATGTTTAATCCCAATTTAGCATCTACTTCTTGGAGGATCCTTAGAAACACAGTACACTGAAAAGGGTGAGTTTAGCTGTATGTTAAAATAATAGCTAAAAACTACACCTACCAGTAGGCATAATGACTGGAATATAATAACAGCTTATTAAAATACTATTTTTTGATAGCTCTCAAGAGTCAGATATCAAAAGCCAGAAGTATTACTTTGATATTTAATCTAAGCACTCTGTGTAACTGAATTGCAAAAAAAGACAAGCAACATGATAATGATTTTACTTTGAAAGCTTTGGTTAAATAATTGCTAAGAATGTCACTATATAATTTGATTTAACTTTGAACACTCTCTGCCAGGATTAGGAGCTAAATTAAGAATTCCAATAATGAATGAGGCTCTGATAGTTTAAAATAAATTATCTGGATAAACATTTATTCAGGCATATATAAGTATTTTTTATTTAATTTTAAGAATTATTAAGACTGTTCAAACATCCAGAATCTATCATTTGCATGATTTGCTTCTTCTCAAATTTTGAAGGGAATATATTTGTACTGTAATAAGTGAAACAGCATAATACAATTCAAAAATAGGGAATGTTAACCCACACCAGCAGCCCAAATCCCTTGACCTCACTCTTCCCCAGCCCATCCTGAGGGAAGCTCTTGATGGTCTAGTGTGATTAGTACCAGGCCCTTATAATTGCTCATGCAAACATATATAGACGTAGATATTCCTATTTAAAGGCTTGGTTTATTCACTTTATCCTGAAATACCCTGAAATAATGAAGTACATTACTCTGTACTTACTCTGAATTTACTTTTTATTACACCCCAGACATGCCTGTAACTCAGTAACTAGAGATCCAACTTGTTCTAATTTCTGTGAGCATACATAGGCTCATGTAATTGGGCACAAATGGTATCATATTATGGATACACTTTTAGTTGTCTTCTCCTAGCATTTATCTTCTGCCTACCGCACTTCCCCACCCTCTCCTTACTCCCATTTCCTCTTCCTTTTCCCAAATTATGTATCCTTTTGTAACTTGATATACGCACACATACACATCACACTCATTTTGTCATTGTTTACTTTAAAAATGGAATATTAAATACTCTTACCTACATATCATTTTTCTCATTCAATACATTTTAGAATCCCTGTCAGTTCACCTATCTTAATTATTCTTTAATAATAGCTACAAATATTATGTGATATTCCATGCATAGTTTATTTAACCATTTTCCATTTGGCAGGCATTCATCTTACACATTCAAACAATGCGCTGCAATAATACTGCAATAAATATTTTTTTACATATATCTTACTATATATTCTGGTGCTCTTATATCCATAAGATTGATTCCCAAAGTGGGACTGTTGGATTGAAGTGTATGAAAATTTATGATCTTACTAGATATTGTCTGACATATTTCAAAAAGGATATAACCATTTACATTTCCTCTTTTTATTCTCCATGCCCATGCTATGAATAGTTAGTGCTCAGCAAAATTTTTCTGATTAAATAGATGTTGTGGAGAACTGTTCTAAGCCGATTTCTGGTTCTCTTGATACATACATATCAGTAGCCTTCAATGGCTAGAGATGGGAGGGATCTATGACTCTTCCCCCAAACTTCATAGTACTGTTGTAATGAAATAACTCTCAAACTGAATTTTTCACATGTGCCTTTGTTAGTGCACAAAACAGTGTAATCTGTTCTTTGAAGCTCCCTGAAGTTCCCACTCTGCTTTAAAAATTTATCCCAAGGTAAGGGAAGCAAATATTTTGGCAGTAGAATTACTTGCTTTTCGGTCAGCTAAAGTGATACAATCCTATATTAAATGGTGGCAGTGGAGGGGAGAGGCTATGGTGGGAAATGGAGTTCCAGTCTTAAGGCTTTATTTACTCCAAAAGTGTTAGCATGTTGAGCTCACTGTATTCTTATACCCTATTTATGAAAGCGTGTAGGTGTCCACACTAATCTTCCTAGCCAAGCACACAACTTGGATCACCACTCATTTCACCAATGAAAACATTCCCAACAGCTAATCAGTGAGTACAGTGGGAGGGATTTAGACCTTGCAATTTAAGGTAATTTTGTGTTTGCCTTTGGAGAGTTAACACCTGCTAATGTCAATCAAGGGTTACCTAACCCATCCCAGAATGTGAATCAAGGGCTGGAAAACCTCAGATATTAACTAATTACTCTAGGTTGAAGATTGAAGATAACTTCTGTACACATCATATTGTCTATACTGAAATATTTTAATGTAAATGCAGTGTGGCAGGTATAAAGCTTAGCTTTGCTACCTTTCCAATAGCAAATGGCAACAAAAGAGAGAAGACATTTCTCTGTTTACCAAAAGATGCTTTGGTAATTCAAAGCCATCAGCAGAGGGACCTCCATGCTTACACGAGGAAAACAGAAAGAAAGTGAAGGTAGCCAGACCCAGCAGCTGGTTGAATATGTTCAAGAGCTCATGGTATGACCTGAAATACTTATCTAAGGTTCAGTGTGCTTGTCTTCAGGGTTCTTCATTTAGGACTCAAAATACCCAAGGTTACACTGTAAGTAGTAACTATTGATTGAAAAAAGTCCTTTTTCCACTGCTTCAGACTCTTATTTCTTCAAGAGATGATCTGAAAATATAGTTGCAAAGGTGGAAAATGCTCCACTATTTTCCACATTATAGAAATAGTCAAAAGACTCATCCATATAATTATTAAATTTAAAATGTAGAGTCTAATATAGGCATTCACAGGTATGCAGGGATGAAATTCTTTCTCAATACAAATGGAATCCCTTTGGGTAAGAGCCACTTGGTTGCCTTTGTTTTTGAAAGAGTGATGGGCCGTATTATGGTCACTGCAGTTTGATAAATGACCTTCCCATCATGTTCTCATTTTGTGGGTTTAGCCCAGACACCCATATTGTGACTTGGTTCATGTGGAGGCTGGTGTTTTACTATATTTTTAGAGTATTTAGTCTATTTGGAAAGTTTACATAATTTTGGTTATAGTGACTAAAGTGAGTAGGACTAAAAGTAAGCCTGGGTTTTATAAAAACAGACTATTCTAGCATTAGAAGATGGAAGTGCGTGCCAGTGGGCCATTCATTCCTTCGAATTCTGGGGTTTGCTGTTTAAGACTGCAAGTAGGGGTACCCATAGAGGGGGAAAAAACATTTTGCCCATGTTATTGGTAGGGGATAGATGTTCCTGAAAGGCAAAATGAAAATTACTATTTTACCATGGTTCTTGGTCTGGTATATAGTAAGTTTCATCTACTTTTGCTGACTCTAATGAATTGGTAGCAGTTGCCTGCAGCACTTGGTGGGAAAGTATTGTGATGGAGTTGGTACCCTATTTTAAAAGATGCTAAGTCAGTTAGTGATACTTGCTAAATGATACTTCTCTCACATTCTGTGTGAGAGAAGAGGCAGCACATTTGGTATTTGATATTTCTGGATTAATGGGAGTAAAGGCATACCTTGAGAGAACGGGCTAAATAAGCCATTTCTAACTGATATTCCTTAGGTAGTTAATATGGTGCTTTAAATCTACTAGATCAGAAATTCTTTTAGGGCTGATTTTTAAATTATTTACTACATATTTATAATGTAAACATATAAAATACACAGTCACACATATATGTATATATGTATATTTCTTGCTTGCTTTATACTTAAGCTTGGTGAAAAGTTTTTAATTTGGTTTTAGAATTGTACTTGTAAATCTAATTGAGTGACTGAGATAAAGCCAATTGTTCTTAATAGTTAAATAACATAAATAATTTTTTTAAGGTTAAGATTTTATGGAGCATTGAAATGTCTAGAAAAGTATAAAGTATAAAAAATGCTTAAGTGGTAGTCCACATTCAGAATCTGAAAACCAATAATTACCTTCCATAGCAAAACTCATGTATATCTGAGTTATATACATTTTAAAACACTTCTCATTTTATTATAAATTGTTTTAAGAAGATTAATATTTGTATCATAAACTATGCCTTTTTGAGCCTTGTGTCTGAAAAATGGAATTTTTTGTTTTTGTTTGTCCATAGGATTTCTTTATATATTCTGATTGCTCATCCTTGGTAATTGTATGAATTTCAAATATCTTTTTCTAGTTTTTAGATTACTTGTTTGTTCAGTTTGTGGTGACTTTTGATGACCAGAAATTCTTAGTTTTAATATAGTGAAATGTCTCAATCTTTTCTTTTATGGATTATCCCTTTCTGTGTCTTGTTTAGGTAATCCTTCCCTACCTTGATATAAAGATATTCTCCTTTGCTGTCATCTTAATGTTTTATAATTTTGTCTTATACATTTAAGTCATTAATCCACTTGCATTAGATTTTATTTCTGATGTGAGGTAGAGAATTCTCCCAACTTAATACTTTAAATAGACCATCCTTCCTCCTTGTGAGACTCACTCACTCTTGAATCAAATTTCCATTCATGTTTGGATCTATGTCTAATCCTTTATTCTTCCCCATCTGTCTATTTATTTTTTTATGTAGCAAAATTATACTCTCTTATTCCCTAGAGCTTTATAATAAGTCTTGATATCTGGTAGAGCAGATCCCCTCAATGCTATCTCCCATTTCCCAATTTTGTTGTTCTTTAGGAATTTCCTGACTATTTCTGACTTTTGCTCTTTCAAATAAATTTTAGGAATGACTTCTCAAGTTCCATAGTAAACACTTATCTTAGCTTGGATTCCTGGGGAAATGGACTATGAGACTAGGGAGTGCCCTGTGATCATCACCTGAGAGGGAGTGAAGGAAGCAGGATTGAGCATAGGGAGAAGTTGAGTTGTGATGCAGTCACAACAAAGACCTCAATAGATCCCCTAGGGAGCTCTGGAGCTGGGAGGACTTCAGTTTTGTATCAAATTGAGGTAAAGGGGCCAAGTCTTTTAAACTTCACATTCAGAAACGATTGCATGTGGATTGCTTCTGGAAATGGGATATAACCTTAGGCAAGGCTTCAGCCAAAGGCAGTTCTCACAGAGAGAGACTCCGCTGTAAATTGTACAGTTACACTCCAGGAAGCTCATAGAATGAGTGCCTTGATACCAAAGGAGTGGTTTGGATAGTGCCTACAGGGTGTGCTACAGTTGATTTCCTTCAGGATTCTGGTAGGTCCCTTTTCCCTGGGAAATTTACAAGAAGAAGATTAGTAGAATTAACTACAGTCCCCACCATCGTAGCCAGTTTCTTCATTCTTCTCTATCACTCTTTTTAGATTCCCCTTACTCTTGGCTAGCACCTCTGATAGTCTAGGTGGCTTGCAGTTGGCATGACTCCGTCCCTTATCCCTGTTTTTCTGAGACTGGCCATCATGCCCTTATCAGGATGTGACTCCTGGCACTTGTCCAGTTCCTCTCCATATTGGGCAAGGGAGTCCCAAGAAATACTCCCGTGTATCATCAACATATAAGCGCCAGACTTATTTTTCCTTCCCCATGTTGAACAACAGCATCTCTCCTAGTTTCCTAGGGCTGCTGTAACAAAGTATCACACACTGGGTGGCTTAAAACAAGAAAAATTTATTGTCTCACGCTTCTGAAGGTTAGAACTACAAAATCACAATGTCAGCAGGACCATGCTTCTTGTGAAGTCTATAGGAAAGAATATGTCTCATGCCACTCTTCTGGTTTCTGGCTTGCCAGCAATTCATGGCATTCTCTGCCTCGTTCATTACCTAACATTTTCCCCTCCTCTGTCTATATGTCTAATTCTCCCCTTCTTATAAGGACACCAGTCATGTTGGAGCAGCGCTCACTCTAATCCAATTTGGCCTCATCTTAACTAAAAACATTTTGAAAGATATAATTTCCAAATAAGGTCCCATTCACAGACCAGGGGTGAAGCCTTGAATATGTCTTTTTGGAGGACACAATTTAACTCATAATAGCATCCCTACCTCCTTTTAGTGATGAACAGAGTCAGTTACCCACTTTTCTTGTCTGATGTTCTTTCCACAAATGGGACTTGCAGGGACTGGGCAGCAGACACAGCTCAAAGTTCAATGAAACTCTTTGGTTTACCTGGTGGGAGAACCCCTTCTCTGAGAACTCAAACTCTAGACCTACAGAGCCTAAGGTTGCAGAGACAGGAAGCATGGCCTACCCAGGTGAGTCATAAAGAGTGATGGTAGGCAGGACCACTTATCCTTGCACAACTTGGTTCCTAGACCCTTGTATTTTGTTTACTGGGGACATAGCACCAGTAAGTGGTTGTTCATTTAGGATGATGGCATTCTATCTTTTAAGGGTGTCATCTCCTTGTTAGCACTCAGCTATACCTTCAAAGGCCATTCAATTGCTCAATGAGGCTAGTATATTCTGGGTGGAGTATTTTGTGTTAGAACTTATAGCTCGCATGGACATGTGTCTACAGATGTACCTTCTCTGATATAAATTGGGTCCCTTGGCCCAAGACAAACTTAGGTAGTATTCAGTGTTCTGTGTTGGTAAATCACTCTGTAAGCCTTCAGTTGTGCTGGTTGAGATCTTGTGTACTGGAAAGGCAAACCAAGCTCTCAGTCTGTGTCAACTGCAGATGAGATAAATTGTTGCCCTTACCAAGAGTGAAAGGGGTCCAATGTAATGAACTTGCCACCAAGTAGTTGGCTGTTATCCTTGAGGAATATGCTGAATTAAGGGTCCAGCATTAGTTTTTGCTGTTGGAAGGTTGGTCATTTGGCAACAGCAGTAGCTTTCTTGAGTAAGAAGACTTGCTATTGCACCCATGGATAGCCTCCATTCCTATCACCATAGCCATTCATTCTTGAGCCCATTGTACTATCAGTGAGGTGGTCAGTGACAGAGGATGGCTGAGGTCAACTGGCTACACCATTCTGTATATTTGACTGTTTAATGCATCTTCCACAGTGAATGTTCTTTGGTGGGTGTTTACGTGTGAATCAGAGATATCACCTAAAGCTGTGTTTAATCTGATCTAACAAAAATATCTCAGCCAGTCAACACAGAAATTACTATTGGGAATACACCTTGGTTGAGTTTGAAGTAGATTTCTATCATCCATTAGAACACACCTAATTTTTGTAAAGCCCCAAATAGGTGAATTAAATGGCTATATGATGGAAACCTCTGCACACTTTAGGACTTTGAGGATATATCCAACTCTGGCCACTCCAGGATACAGTATATTTTTGTGATTTACCATTATGGCCAGAAAAGGAGAGGAGTTTCAGCACCTCCAACTTGGAATTTCCCACTGGGATAAGTGTTATCCTGTTACATATCAATGAATAACTGTGAATATTATGCCAATTACCAAGTATATCTATTCCAATTTTAAGTTCAGGGTTGAAAAAAATGACCACTGTCTGGCCCATGGACTCATTAGACCCTCTGGATCAGAACTCCTTTTATTAATTGATTCCCATGTGCTTTCATCCTAAAAAGGGGACCACTTGCCATTTTGGGCCTCTGACTATCAATGTCAACTTGCTATAGCCAGCAGTCCTCAAAATATTTGGATATTCCCCTTTCCCCAGTGATAAATTACTGTGTGTGCCTTTAAAGAAGTACTGGAGAAGTGACTACTGAGTATATGTGCTGTGATGTTGTAGGATCCACTTTCCTAGTAACCGAGACTCTTCTTAAGTCAATGGGTTTGGGTCATAAAATTGTCCATCTCCCAGGCCCCTAGGGAAGCTCTTTTATATTAACTATTAATATATTCATACCTGTTCCTGATTGCCACTCTACCCTGCCATTTATTGTGATATATGTGCCCAAATTAATTCAGATGGTAAAGTCATACTTCCCGGCCTCTGTTACTTTGGATCATCCCCATTGTTATCAGTGAGCCTTATTCTCTAATGGCAACTCCAGGCTTGCGAAGAGAGCTTCTCAGTGGTAGTAGTAGTGCCTCTCTCACCAACATATTTGCTATTATTCTACTAAGTGGAATATCTTCCAGGCCCTCCTGCAGAATAGAGTCAGCTGGTAGGGCTTTTATTTTTTTTAGACTTAGATAGTTATCTACTTTTGAAGGCCCTCTTCTCTGAGCTTTTTGATCCCTTATTCCACTGCTGGCCATGGAAATTCTGGCATTTCTACTTCATTGAGTGGGGCTTTTATTCTTTACAGGCATCCAAGAGCTATCCTCGTGGTATGTTATCATTGTCCCCTGAGGTCTTCTGTAGTGGATTAAATCATGTAATGCAGAAATGTTCTCCCAAATGAAAAAGCTTGCTGTTATCCAGCATTATGTTCTCACATACTTGGTCTAACACCCAAAGGATCCAACTTTATGCAGACTGTCCCACTTTATGCCAGAGACATGTTAACTTTGTCCCACATCTCTGCAGCACCCACTACAACTATTTTGAGATTTTTATTGGAATCTTATTGAACCTATACAGTAATATAGGCAAAATTGACTTTTTCCAGGACTAGTTTATTTAGGTTATCCTTAATGATTTTTTAAAAAAATTTCATGATTTTCTCCATTATAGGTTTGCACAACTTTAGCTAGAATTATTTCTTAGTTTTTTAAAATAATTTCAGTTGCCACTAAAAATGCTTCCTTTTAAACTGCTTTATAACTGTTTATGATATAGAAATATAACTGACTTTTTAATATTAATTTTTGTATTGTGAACCCTTGCCAAATTTTCCCATTAAATGTCCTATCCTTTTTTTTAAAGATTTATTTTTTTATTTATTTCTCTCCCCTTCCCCCACCCCCAATTGTCTGCTCTCTGTGTCCATTCGCTGTGTGTTCTTTTGTAACTGCTTCTATCCTTATCAACAGCACTGGGAATCTGTGTTTCTTTTTGATGTGCCATCTTGTTGTGTCAGCTCTCCATGTGTGCGATGCAATTCTTGGGCAGGCTGGACTTTCTTTCACACTGGGCAGCTCTCTTTATGGGGCACACTCCTTGCACGTGGGGCTCCCCTTGCACTCCTTGTGTGCATCAGCACTGTGCATGGGCCACCTCCACACAGGTCATGGAGGCCCAGGATTTGAACCATGGACCTCCCATGTGGTAGGAGGACACCCTATCCATTGGACAAAGTCCACTTCCCTAATTTCCTCTCTTTTCTAAAGCTTCTTTTGGATTTTCTCCATAGCCAATTATATCATCTGGAAAAAATGATGAGATTTTTCATTCTTCTTTTACCGTTCTTTGTTGCTTTTATTTCTTTTTCCCCTGTTCTATTGCACTAGTTAGAACCCTGAGTAAATGGTTAAACAGAAGTGGTGATAACTGATATCCAGATCCTGAAGAAAATGCCTTCAACATTACACCTTTAGGCTTGGCGTTTTTTCTACATTATTTGCTTGTTTTTCATATCCTGTTTTCTGGTTAAGGAAGTTCCATATAATTCATAATTTGCTAGGACATTTTTTAAAAATTATGAACGGAGACTGAATTTTTAAAAATGCTTTTTCTGCATCTATTGAGATGATAACCTGTCTTTTCCCTTCTAATTTAATAACATGGTAAATTATATTAGTTTATTTCTATTATCAAACCAACATTGCATTTCTGGGATAAACTAACCTTACTCATGATGTGTTCTTTCCTATATATTACTGCATATGGATTGCTGGAATTTTATTAGTTAATATTTTACGTTGTGGTTGTTATATAATTTTTATTTATTGGATTGTTCTGGCCAAGTTTGGGCATAAAATGCTGGCCTCATAAAATGAGGTGGAATGTGTTCACTCTTTTTTAAGTTTCTGGAAGAGTTTTGTGAAAGACTGGATTTTGCTTCCTTGTATATGTAGTAGAACTACTTTTTAAAGTTTTTTAGGTCTGATGTTTTCTTTGTGGGAAAATGTTTATTAACTATGAATCATCTTTTCAAGGAAAATATGTATTTCTTGGTATTTTCTGAGAAAATAAAGGACTGGCAGGTGAATCATAGTACTTTTAGTTTACCAAATTATACCAGCATCAACAAGGGAAAGGGATATAGTTGCTGAATTTCTACCAGCAATGGCTGATGGTGTGAAATATTTGCATTTCTATGGCAAAATTCCTGACATCTCATTAGAAACCACTTTACAACTTATATGCAAGTAACAAAAAGATATGTTGTCAGTGTTAACTATATATTTGGTAAATCTGGATTTACAAGGTAGTGACATTAAGACAGAATTAATTTCCTTAATGGCTAAACTCAAGTGGTGTTAATGCTGCTTCAGACACATTTTCATAATTTATAATCATTCTTATTTGCATGTGGCTTTATTTTCCTTTCTCCATTCTCTATATGTGTTCTCTAAAGTGATGTAAGCACAGCTGAACTCCATTTCCTAGATGTGATGAGATTATATCAGTTCTACTATCAGTTCTCTAGATTCAGATATAAATGTCATTCTAATACTGCAGTGAATTTCTCTGGTCACTCTAACATTGACTCAAAGGAGTGGATCTTGAAATGGAGTTGTTCTTTTACCTTATGTTACTGTTAAGCCACATGTACATTTTACAGAGCTCTTTTTCATTCTAGGTCCAGGATTTTACTTATAGATCTGCTTAATGATCATGTCTGTGTATTAATCATTGGTTACTTTAAAGGCTTCTCAGTTCCATCTTGACACTGGATCTGACATTGCCACCCCAGATTCTCATCATCCAGATTAAATGAGTGAATCTTTATTAACTTCATCCAAGTTGTTGATATCTATTGTTGGGGATTGAATCATGCCCCCCCACAAAAGATATGTTCAAGTCTTAATCCATGTTTTCATATGTGTGAACCCATTTGAAAATAAGATCTTTGAGGATGTTATTATTTTTTAAGGCACATAATCATTTGTAAAGAAGATCTGTGAAGATCGTATTTAAAAGAGGCCAAATTGAATCAGGGTGGGCCTTAACCCAGATAGCTGAAGCCCTTTAAAAAGTCAGGAAACAGTAGAAGCCATAAGTCAATGGAAACTGGAGGAACAGGCATAAGCAGAGAGAGATTGCCTTGTGAGAGAGGATCACTGGAATGCTGAGGGCTCCGGAAGATAGCAAGCCTGTGAATACCTTGATATTAGACTTCTAGTCTTCAAAACTGTGAGACAACGAATTTCTGTTCTTTAAGCCAACCCATTGTGTGGTATTTGCCATACGAGCCCTAGTGATTTAAGACTTGTCCTGCACAGCCCTGGAAACTGCTCCTCAACCTGAATTAAATCCATTAATGTCCTCTCAGCTATCATCTCTAGTTGTCCTTGTTCACCATGATAAAAACTCGCTACAAGAAAAAAACTTTCCCAAGATAGATACCTCGTAAAAAGACTTGCTGAAGTTAAGATTTATTGGGACAGTGTTGAGAGAGTACATAATCAACAAATTACAACATAGAAAATGATGTGAGTTTAGCGTGACAAAAACTGTACTGATTTCAACATTTGGCAACTTCAGTTTCTCCCTAATCAGACCAGTATTTTTCATTTTCTGTAATGAATATGAGTAAAATCACACTGAGCATTTGTGATACAGAAGAAAATTGTAAATAATTTTAGAAAGTAGCATTCAGATAAATATAAATACAGAAATATAATACAAGCCTTGGAGGAGATGTGTCTAGTTTTATATTATTTGTATCAAAATTTAGAGAAAAGGCATAGAGAAAGATCTGTATACATTATAGGTGCTTTAGAGCTTGGATTCTGGAGAAAGACTACCATACTAATATACTAATCACTTACTAGAGACCAAAGGAAGTTTACTTAGCCCTCTTAGTTTTCATATTTATAAAATGTGGATAGTAATTGTTCCTACCACAATCATTGCTGAGATGATAACAACTAAAAACATAGTAAGTGCTCAATGTATTTGAACAGAAGAAACAGGACTGTCATAGAATGGAATACATTTCTAGATGGCAAAAAATTGGTAGTGATGGCAGGCAAGTAGGATAATTAAGGAGGAATGCTAAGTGGGGAATAGATCATCTTTCTCGAAAGGTAGCCAATATCTATTTGCAACTGGATAATAATTTTTTTCTTCTTTTGTTATGTACACATATATTTCTCATCATACAGTGTAGCAAATAACATTTTTACTATTATAGTATTTTTTGTTAAATTTTTATTTCAAAATTTTAAAGAACAATCATGCATACCATACAGGATTTTCATACATTACCCGACCACCACCACCTCACACTGTTGTAACATTTGTTACAAATGATGAAAGAACATCATCACAATATTACTGCTACCTATAGTATATATCTGGTGTATTTTTCCCACAAACCATCTTATTATTAATGTCATATATTATAAGAGAACATTCTCATATTTGCATTGTTAATCATAGTCCATCATTCACCACAGGGTTCACTGTGTTATATGGTCCCCTGCCTTGTAAATTCTATCTCAAGTATATACTTGGTGGCTCTCAGTTTCATCACAGAGTTGTGGTTTCATCAGCTCAGTCCATTTAAGAACATTTTCATTAATCCAAAAGGAAAAATTCTATATCCCCTATACACCCCATTATTGACCCTTAGCATGATATAGTACCTTCTTTGCCATTGTTGTAAAAATATTACAATATTACCGTTAATCATAGTCTATACATTACATTAGTTTTATTTTTCCCATGTATCTCCATATTCTTAACATCCTGGAAAACAACTTTTTTCCCCTCTCCCCCTCCCCCTTCCTGACCCCCCGCCCTGCTATTTTTGCTGTCTGTGTCCATTCACTGTGTGATCTTCTGTATCTATTTCTCTTTTTGTCTTCTCTTCTTGTCTTTCTTCTCTAGGATTCACCAGGATTCGATACTGGGGACCTCTGATGTGGAGAGAGGTTCCCTGTCAGTTGTGCCACCTCAGTTCCTGGTCTCTGCTGCACTTCACATTGATTCTCCCCTTCGTCTCTCTTTTGTTACGTCATCATCTTGCTGATTGACTCACTTGTGCAGGCACTGGCTCACCATGCAGGCACTCACGCGGGCACTCAGCTCACCCGTGGGCACTCAAGCGGGCACTTGGCTCACTGCACGGGCACTGGCTCACCATATAGGCACTCAGGTTGTCACGCAGCTCGCCATGTGGGCACTCGACTCACCCACGGGCACTTGAGTGGGCACTTGGCTCTGCACGGGCACTGGCTTACCATATGGGCACTGGCTCACCTCATAGGCATGCACGTGGGCACACGGCTTGCCATGTGGGCACTCGTGCAGGCGCTCAGCTCACTGTGCAGGCACTTGGCTCACCACATGGGCACTTGTCTCACCATGTGGGCACTGGCTCGCCATTGGGACATGCTTTCTCTTCCTCTCTTTCACCAGGAGGCCCCAAGGATTGAACCCGGGTCCTCCCGTATAGTAGGCGAGGCCTTTTCACTTAAGCCACATCTGCTTGGACAACAATTTATAAGTGAGCCAAGTTGTCTTGGATTGTGAAGTTTTCCAGAAGCACACAACTGGATAGAACTGGGATTGGGAATAGTAGGGTGGGGAAGGTAAGGATCTCTTATAAGAAACTCCCAGGAAGAAGAGTGCAGTCAGTTGTTTCATTCTTCTTATTTTATTACCTGAATTGCCTTTTAGAATACCTCAAAACTTTGCTGTTGAAAGAAATGATAACTTAGTCTACAGCTGACCAAAACTAGGTTAGATCCCAGAAGAGCAACTTATTAAGGAGAAACGTTAACCATTGAGTACATAGAAAGAAACGTTATCTAGTCAGTGATTGTAGCTTTTCTTTTTCTTTTTAAAGATTTCTTTCTTTCTTTCTTTCTTTATTTCTCTCCCCTTCCTCCCGCCCCCCCAGCCCCAGCTGTCTGTTCTCTGTGTCCACCCGCTGTGCCTTCCTTGTCCGCTTCTGTTGTTGTCAGCAGCACGGGAATCCGTGTTTCTCTTTGTTGCATCAGCTCTCTGTGTGTGCGACGCCACCCCTGGGCAGGCCGCACCCTCCCTCACGCTGAGCGGCTCTCCCCACGGGGTGCAGCCCCTGCACGTGGGGCTCCCCCACGCAGGGGACACCCCTGTGTGGCATGGCACCACCTGCGCGCATCAGCACTGTGCATGGGCCAGCTCCACACGGGTCAAGGAAGCCCGGTGTCTGAACCGCGGACCTCCTATGTGGTAGATGGACGCCCCAACCACTGGGCCAAGTCCGCCACCCTGATTGTAGCTTTTCAAGACTCTAAAACAACACATCAGGATCCCATGTTGCCTTGAGGGAAACATTAAATGATAGACTTTCTTGTATCTCCCTGATATCTGTTTTCTTACCACTCTGCTGTGAGTTAATGCTAAAAAAAAAAAGGAACAGAACTGAAATGGAAACAAGTGCCAGAATATCTGATACAAAAAAGGAAATATAAATCGGTGCAAGCAGCATCATTTATTATTTAAGAGTTCATATCTTAGAGACATGACCAATAACTTCTTAGTTTTCTGACTTGGAGTTAACCATTCATTAATGCCTCTATTTTTTCATTTGTGAAATGGAGCTAATGCCTTCCTCAACTACCATAAGACCTAAATAGAATATTATATACTCACCCACACACTTATAATCACACAGTAAACCTTGTAACATTACTTTCATCAGCATTTATTAAGCACATACTATCTTTGGCTACTGTAAGTTGAGTCCAATGGAGACAAAATGCTAAGAGACCAGCCAGCAAGGAGATACTTTATGTTCCTGGATCCTGAGAACTCATATTACCCAAGGACAACTTTCCTTCACAAGGGTAGTGCAGGAAGAGAGGGGTAAAAATTAACCACTGTTCTCTGATCCAAGAGATGTTTATATGAAGAATATGTACAAGGCATCCCCAGTCCCCGAAACTCTATCTAGCAGGATCCCCAGCCAATAACCATTGTCATCTTGGTCTTAAGTTTGGGTTAATGATTATAGTCTTGGAAATGAGATATTCTGCACAAAGTATTTTATCGCAAGTTTTTTCTCTTATTTACTCTTTATATGATGAAGGTCTGCTTTTGAACATGGTACTGAATGTGTATGAGGTACACCAACACACCTGAAGATAGCAACTATAGACACTTCCTTTGCCCTTCATTCTTTCCAGACATGGAGCCGGCCCCAGAAAACCAGAAAAGCACAAGGTGAGGAGATTTAAATCATTTGTTCATCAGTGCATTCTTCCTGAACCACAGCTTAAATCCAAATTGCCATTTTCAAAAAGGCACAATCTATTAATATCTTTTCCTAAGTTTATTTTCAATGAGGTTGCAATATAAGGTAGAAAGAAAATGTGTAGAATGCAACCAGAGATGAGGCAACAGGACTTAGTCCCGATCCTGTAACTTATTCACCATGTGGTTGGTCAAAATCACAGGTTTAAGGGAAGAGGCACAAAGGAAGAATACTTTAATTTCACCGGATCTGAAATAATGAAAAATGTCTCCTTCTAAGATTAAAAAAATAAAAAGGGAAAAAAGAGAAGAAAGGAAGGAAGAGGAGAAAGGCTGGCATTATATTACTTGCTAATTTGTAAAGTGCAATTAAGGCTAAAGTCATACTTCCCTTCTCAAGAAAACATGACCCAAGGCATTATGAGCAAGAAAGCTTTGTTTGTAAGGAACTTTTCAAGATGCTGTTTTTCTCCTGGAAAATGTGGTTTGTCTAATTGATGGCTGAGGAAAACCATCTTTTTAAACTTCCCACTCAATGAGTCACCCTGGGGTGTGTCTGTCTTGCAGCATCCTGTGAGATCCAGTAATCTAAAGTGGCAAGACCAACGTAGCCCCAACTTCGTACGTCAAGCGGAGCTATGGGCACCGAAAAACCAGAGGGAGCTCAGCTTTCTAAACAGAGTGGTTAACAAAATTGCAGGCTATGAAATGGGGTTTCATCCTTTAAAGGATAATTACCTATTTTTAAAAAGAACCTGTTGAATGATTCCTATCAAACCCAGAAGTCTACAATTGGTAATGGCCCGGTAATTGCTCCAACTCAAGGGCAAGTATTATTTTCTTCTTAAGACTTATTGATAGCAATGTTGACCTTGAAGAGAATTTCCATGCTCACCACCAGTTTCCTTAAAAGTGAGATGGAGAATTTGGGCTTGTTCTTTTTCAAATATAGCTTGAGACACTGACAAAGCATCATGAGTACTCAGACATCCAATGGAACATCAAACACTTGAGGAAAGAAATTTAAAACCCACAGTAACTAATCCATTCTTTTTTTTTTAAGATTTATTTATTTAATCCCACCCCCCCCTCCCCAGTTGTCTGCTCCCTGTGTCCATTCACTAGGTGTTCTTCTGTGACCGCTTCTATCCTTATTAGCGGCACCGGGAATCTGTGTTTCTTTTTGTTGTGTCATCTTGTTGTGTCAGCTCTCCATGTGTGTGGTGCCATTCTTGGGCAGGTGGCACTTTCTTTCACACTGGGCGACTCTCATTACGGGGTGCACTCCTTGCACGTGGGGCTCCCCTATGCGGGGGGCACCCCTGCGTGGCATGGCACTCCTTGCACACATGAGCACTGCACATGGGCCAGCTCCACATGGGTCAAGGAGGCCCGGGCTTGAACCACTGACTTCCCATGTGGTAGGCAGATACCCTATCCATTGGGCCAAGTCCACTTCCCATGATCCATTCTTGATATCTGAGAATTTGTACCTATCAGAACGTTGGAGCTTAAATGTGTAAAATATGGAGTATGCTATGCTTGACAGATCTTAGCAGAGAATCAACTAGTGATATTATGCTTGCCAAAATAAGAGATGTGTGTGAATAAGTGACTTATAAGTATTTTGGAAGTCAACAGAGAAGATAAAGGGATGGAAATGATAGCAGAAGTCATCTTTGTTGAAAAAACAGTCCACTTTCTTCATTATGGCTAGGTCAGAGTTGACATTTATCTAGATATGATATAAGAATACAACAGGATTGTATTTGGAATTCTTTAAAATGTATCTCATCAATCTTCCATAAGTAGTTTGTTAGAGTAAGGACCAAAGGCTGCAAAAGGAACCAAATGTTACCTAGGACTGGAAAGCCTTTACTCAAATCTTTGGGTATTATTGTATAAGTCAAATCAGGGTCATGGGGTGAAGGATTAGGACAACAGATAAGTTAAATTTCAATGGAGTGCCTAGGGCTATAGAGAATTTTTATACTTTTGGAGGTGACTTTAGTTATAGACCTTATCTTTAACTTCTCTGACAAGATTACCACAAAATAAAAATTTATCAGATAATGGGGAACAAAAAGGGAAGGAAATGATCTGAAAATACAGCAACATTATTTTCAGTAAAAGATATGGCAGGAAAAGATATTAATACCCTGATGAGTTAAATAAGAGGATCAAAACTGGTGACTTCTAAGAGCCATATCAAGATACGCAAGCCCTGTACCTCTAGAGATTTCAACAATTTATCACGTTTAGAATGATCGAAGACATAGGAGGATCCTCTAGGCATCTGAGCTGAGAAAACACGCTTTCTGGTTCGTCAGTATTTTCCTGACTGTTCATTAGCTACAGTGTAATTTTCACTATGTTATAGTCCAAGAAATATCATAATTACATCCCCAGATCATGACTATCAGCTCTGGAGACTGAGATAGGGAAAGTTGTAGTCACCTATGAGGAACTGTGAAATTTCCATTTATTTATAGTTGGCTGCTGAAAATGAACACAAAGCACTGACAGAGTACCCTTTTGTGCCTGCAGATGGAAATCCTTTACCAATGTGAATATCTAAAGAATTCTTTACAGTAGCTGTTGGAATTCTTTTCCATATTTCTAAAAAGTATTATCATATCCAATCCTCTGTTTTTTTCTGAAAACCTGACATGCATACCACTGATAGTGGGCAAGATGATTTTTGCTGGTATATGACCACGTTAAAAAAAATGGTAAGGATAATGATGAATTTAAATAGAGAGTACACATAAGGAAATAGGAAAATAATAATATGCACAGTATGCAGATATTTATAAGAATCATACAATTACTCTGTGAATGACTAAAATCTGTCCTGGGTTATGCTTTCTGTTAAGTGTTTCTCACAGTCAGGTTATGGTGATTGATAGAATCAAAATAATGAACTCCAAAGAAACTGGAAAAATGAGCCAAGATGTAAACCTGAATTTGATCATACATGCTTACCTTATAAATGAAATAAGAATTAAGTTTTTTTATGGAGAAATGAAAGTGTCTTAGCAATTGAATAAAGATAATGAGTTTTTAATAGGAAGTGAGGGTGAGTTGGCGGTAGTGTCTACTTTTGTCCACTGAGCTGTATAAGCTTCAAAAAGCAGAGATGGTAGTTTTCAAATTCCATTCTATTATACCCATGGCTTTATTATGGATTTTGTCTAAAGATGTTTTGCTACTGGCATTCCTGTATGTATCCCCTGAGTTTGTCTCCAAATTGCCTGTATATGATCATAGTTATTTTAGTGGAACAGACAGACACAAAGAGTTGGTTGATTATTACCAAAGCAAAAATGAAAGTCCATTTTATTCCTTGTCCAAAAACGAGAAAATTTTCATTAATTTCAAGCCTAAGGGGAATTAGATTAAAGGGGAAAAAAAGGAGACAAAGGTACAATCATTTGTTCTACCAGCATATGTTATGAGAGAAAGAACATGATTACCAGTATTAGGTAGCTATTAATTTGCCCTCTGACTTGGACACAAGCACTGGGCTCACCAGAGATGCTCTTTCACTCTTTCCCATCCCAATTAAGTCAGAATGCTTTAGCTAAAGTCTATCTCCTAAAAAGTAACGATATTGATGGCGATAATGATGTGGCTGGTCCTACTTCACTGATCTGGGAAAGACAGTTCCCACACATAGTCTTAAGTGGGGTGGCAATAGATAGGAAAAGTCTGAGTATCAGAAGCATTAAAAATTAGAACACACTAAAATAATAGTAACCAAAAAATATCTGCAGAGAGTGCCAGTGTCAGGACTTGGTAATAGGAAGACATCCAAGTCTTCTGGAAACCTAATGGATACTAGGGTTTGAACTAGAAGTTTTGCAAGAACATGTCCAGCATGGACATGAAAAAGGGTTTCAGGTCAATTTCCAGTTTCAGTTCTGACATATAAAGAGTTTGGAGTCATCACTCCCATTTTCACGAAGAGAAAAAAGCAGAGCAAGCTGAAAATCCATGACTTTTAGACCTACCAGAGTATTGGGGTCACAGGATAAACTGCCATCTTGACATCTGTAAAGACAGGTGAATTCAAAGAAACACAGCTGAAATCAGCTAATTGGGAACAGAAGCCACCAAAGCCATAAACCAGTAGGAGCACCTAAATGCTAATTTTGATGAATTGCTAGAGACTGAATTCATGCTAGCTTGAGCATTATGAACTCCTGGGAGACAATTTGTAGAGGGACCCCCCATACATTCACGGGCTTCAACTCCAGGAACCCTACCAAGTTCTCACAGTGAAGAACCAAGGAATACAAACAGTGTTTGTAGCAGATGGAGGGAGTAAGTAGATATTTTGAAATAAACTCAGGACATTCTCCACAACAAAGGCCTAAAGGCCTATTCAGTAGAGAAAGAGACTTTTTCAGAGCTTTATCTAACTGGGGAAAGAGAAATTACCCAACTCCAGCCCTCTCCAGCCTTTCTGTTGCACCTACAGTTAAGAAGGAGAGTCAAGAAAGCTAGGAAATAGTTCAGAATGTCACAGTCCATTAAATGTAGGATTGAAATGTAGGATTTAATCATAGGGTTATAGGACACTTTCCATCCTCCCACACTTTACCACTACTACCATGGGGCTCAAGTATAATAATAGTGGGCTACAGCTGAAAGAATTGCAAGGTGCAGATTCTATTTAAGAACGAATTTTTAGGGAAACCCAGACAACAGAGAAGACAAAAAACAGGGACACTAGAGAAAATTGAAGCATCTGGCATCTACAGAAATAGAAGACATTAAGCAGAGCTGTAGCAGTTTGATACGGTTATGAATTCCAAAAATAGATATTGGATTATGTTTGTAATCTGGTCTGTACCTGGGTGTGATTGAGTTATGATTAGGGCTTTGATTGGGCCACGTCATTAGGGTGTTGAGGCCCCACCCCTTGGTGAGAGGGGACTCATAGATAAAAGGCATGGCAAAGGACAGAGTTGAAGGTTCTTAATGCTGGAGTTCTGATGTTGGAGTTTGATGCTGGTCTTAAACTGGAGCCCTGGGGAGAGAGACAGAGCCATTCACCTGATAGTCTATAGCTGCCCTTGTGGAGAGAGGCAAAGCCTAGAGAGCCTCATAGTCTACAGCTGGCCTTGTGGAGGAAACAGAGGAGCTGAGCCCAAAGGAACCCAGGAAGCCTGAATCCTCACAGACGTCCAGCAGCCATCTTGCTCCAACATGTGGAGATAGACTTTGGTGCGGGAAGTAACTTATGCTTCATGGCCTGGTAACTGTAAGCTCCTACCCCAAATAAATACCTTTTATAACACCCAGCAGATTTCTGGTATTTTGCATCAGCACCCCTTTGACTGACTAAAACAAGAGTCTAACTACGGAATAAATAAACATAAAGCCTCATCCTAAAAGCCTATTTACCTCAGGTTTTTACCCTATAAATTATGTCCATCTATCAACAAAAAATTAAAAGGAGTGCTAAAAGGCAAAGAAAACATAGTCTGAAGAGACAAAACAAACATCAGGACAAAATTCAGATATGGTTCAGCTTTTGGAATTATCAGATATAGACTGAAAAATAACTATGATTAATATATTAAGG
This sequence comes from Dasypus novemcinctus, assembly GCF_030445035.2. Lineage (NCBI taxonomy): Eukaryota > Metazoa > Chordata > Mammalia > Cingulata > Dasypodidae > Dasypus > Dasypus novemcinctus. The sequence goes on from NC_080677.1 coordinate 21,125,752, forward strand.
GCTCTAAGGGGAAAAAGAAGGCAACATGCAAGAAAATACAGATAATATAAGCAGAAAGAACAACCCTCTAAGAAAGAATTGAAGGAAAATGCTAGAAATAAAAAGCACAGCAAAAGAATTGAAGAATACATCAATGGGTTCAATAGTAGAGTAGACAAGGCTAAAAAAGAATGTGACCTTGAAGATATGACAAAAGGAACATCCCAAGCTGAAATGCAAAGAGAAAAAGAATAAAAAATAGCATAATATACAAAGACATGACAATTTCACAAGGTGTAACAATCACGTCATTGAAATAGCAGAAGGAGAAGAGCAAGTGGAGCAGAAGAAATATTTGAGGTATTACTTTTCCAAAACAAATTATAAAATACTCAACTACAGACCCAGGAAGTAAAGAGCACACAAAGCAGAATAAACACCAAAAAAAAAAAAAGACAAAAAAGAAAATGTCTTCCCCTAGACATATTCAAACTGCATTCAAAGTGCAGAAAACCAAAGGCAAAGAAAAACTCTTAAAGGCAGCCAAAGTGTGTGTGTGTGTGTGTGGGGGGGTTACCTGTAGAGGAACATGAATAACATTTTAATCAGACCCCTAATCAAAAACCATGCAAGCAAGAAGAGAATGGAATAAAATACTTAAAGTATTGAAAGAAAAATTCACTTAACTTAGAATTCTATATCCAATGAAATTAGCCTTCAAATGTGAAGGAGAAACAAAGATTTTCTCAGACAAACAAAAATTGAGGGAATTCATCATCATCAAACCTACACTGAAAGAAATATTTTAAAAATTTTTTCAAAAAGGATAAAATGACAAAGGTAAAAACTCAGATCTACATGAAGAAAAAGAGGATCAAAGAAGGATAAAATAAAATCTTCTTGTTTTTATTCTTAAATGATGTGCTAGTTAAACATTCAAAGTAAAATAGTAGCAATATATTAGATTATTACAGTATATGAATACATGAAATGAATGATACCAATGTTACGAGGGATGGCAGGGAGGAATAAGAAATACTATGCTATAAAGTACCTGTATTAACTAGAACTCAAGTGCAGTAGTGCTATTTGAAAAGGGTCTTGGATTAGTTGTAAACATATATTGTAAACTCTAGGGCAACTACTCGAAGTCTTTTAACAGAAGTATAATCGATATGCTAAGAGAGGAGAGAAATGAAATAACAAAATGAGAAGGCAGAAGAAGAGAGGAAAATGAAAAAAAAAAGAGAACAAGTGCAATGAATACAAAACAGTTAAAAAATAAGACATACTTGATAGATATTAATACAACTATATCACTGATCAATTTACATGCATATGGTCTAAATACACCATTTAAAGGCATATGTTATCGGAATGGAGACAAAACAAGTCCCAACTATGTATTTTCTACTAGGAACCCACATTAAATGCAAAAACATCTATAGGTTAAAAGTAAAGAGATGGAAAAATATATAATATGCTTGCATTAATAAAAAGAAAGCTGGAGAAGATATATCAATCTTTGACAATGCATACCTCAAAACAAGGAAAATTATCAGTGATGAAAGGCTTTACATATAAAAAGGGGTCAATTCTCCAAGAATACTAGCCTTAACATGTACTTACTGAACAACAACATAACAAATTATGTCAAGTAAAACTGATAAAACTTCATGAAGAAATAGACAATTTACTTTTATAATTGGAGACTTCAACACCCTTTTTCCAATAATTTCTAGATAATGCAGGCAGAAAATTAGTAAGAATATAGTCAGCCTGACAGCACCATCAATCAAGTTGAGCTAATTGACATCTATAGAATACTTCATCCAACAACAGCAGAATACATATGGTATGTTGAACAAGATAGACCACATTCTCGGACAAAAAGCACTTACCTGGAAAGTTTAAAATAAAAGAAATCACAGAAGGCTTCTAGTTCCCTAAGGAATTGAACTAGAAAGTAATAATTGAAAGATAGCTGGAAAATCCCAAAATATTTAGAAATCAAATAATCTACTACTAAATAACACATGATCAAGGAATGTCTCAAAGGAATTAAAAATATTTTAAACAAACTTAAAATGAAAATACAACTTATCAAAATAGTGGGTTGCAGTTCAAGCAGTGCTTAGAGGAAATTTTAATAGTATTGAACATATATATTATAAAGTATTAAAGCATAGAAAAAAGGAAATAATAAAAATTAGAGAAGAAATCAGTAAAATTGAAAACAGGAAAACAATAGAGAAAAATTGATGAAACCAAAAGCTGGGTCTTTGAAAAGATAAATAAAATTGATAATCCTCCAGAAGATGAATAAAGAAAAAGAGAAACTTGGTACCAATATAAGAAATGAAGGTGTAATCATCACTGTTGATCTAAGGACATTGAAAGGATAACAAAGGAATATTATTAACAATTCTATGCCCTCAAATTTGTTAACTTAGATGAAATGGACCAGTTCCTTGAAAGACACAAACTACCAAAATTCATATGGGAGAGAGATTCTGAATAAGCCTATATCTATTACAGAAATTGAATTAGTACTTAATAACCTGTCAAAAAAGAAAAAGAAAGCACCAGGCCCAAATGGTTTCATTGGTATATTCTACCAAACATTTAAGGAAAATATTATATTGATTCTCAAAAATCTCTCCCAGAAAATAGAAACAGATGGAACACTTCCTAAATCGTTCTATGAAGCTAGCATTTTCCTAATTCCAAAACCACATAAAGGAACATTCCAAGAAAGAAGAACTACACACTGATAGCTCTCATGAGCATAGACTCAAAAATCCTCAAAAAAAAATAGCAAATAGAAACCAACAATGTACTAAATAATTATACACTATGTCCAAGTGGGATTTATTCTGGTTTCGCCAGGCTGATTCAACATTCAAAAACCAGTTAATGTAATCCGTCACGTAAACAGGCTAAAGAAGAAAAATCATATGATCATATCAACAAACATTTGACAAAATTTAACATGCTTTTTTGTAAAAAACTCACAGCCAACTAGGAAAAGAGGGAACTTTCTCAACTTAGTAAAGAATTTCCATAGAAAAACCCACGAGTAACATCATACTCAGTGGTAAGAATCTGGATGCTTTCCCTTAAAAATCAGGAACAGTTGACATGATTGTGTAGAAAACCCCAAAGAATAGATAAAAAAACTCCTGGACCTGATTATAGCATAGTCACAGGAGAAAGGTTAATATACAAAAGTCAATTGTTTTCCTATTAACAAAAATGGACAACTGGAATTTAAAATGAAAAAACACAATACGTTTACATTAGCACCAAAAACTGAAATATTTAGATATAAGTTTAAGAAAATATGTGTAGAATCTCTCTATATAAAACTATAAAATTCTAATGAATGAAATCAGAGACCTAAATAAATGAAGTGATATTCCATTTTCATAGATTTTAAGAGTCAATATTCTTAAGATGTCAATTCTTCCCAACTTGATCTATAGATTCAATGCAATCCTCAGCAAAATTACAGGAAGATATTTTGTAGATATGGACAAACTGATTCTAAGGTTTGTATGGAAAGGAGACAGACCAAAAATAGCCAACAGAACACTGAAGAAGGGCAAAGCCAGAGGACTATCACTATCTGACTTTAAGACTTACTTTAAAACTACAATAATTGAGACAGTATGGAAGTAGTAAAAGAATAGTCATATATATCAATAGTACAGACAGAATAGAGAACCTAGATATAGACCCCTACAAATATTGTCAACTGATTTGTGACAAAAGAGCAAAAGTAGTTCAAGGGAGAAAGGATAATCTTTCAATAAAAGATGCTGGAACAACTGGACATCCACATGCAAAAAAAAAAAAAAAAAGGGAGAAAGAATCTATACACTGATCTTACACCTCTCATGAAAATGAAATCTAAATGGATCCACATCTTAACATAAAATGTAAAACTTTAAAACTTCTAGAAGATAATATAGGAGGAGAAAATCTATGTGACCTTGTGTTTGGCTATGAGTTTTTACTTATACTTTATAAGTGAAAGAAAATTTGATAAATTAGACTTTCATTTTTAATTTAAAACTTCTGCTCTGTCAAAGACACTGTTAAGAGAATCACAAAACAAGTGCCAGACTGAGATAAAATATTTACAAAACCACATATCTTATTAAGGACTTGTATCCAAAATATACAAAGAATCCTTAAAACTCAAGATAAGAAAGCAAGCAATCCAATTAAGGAATGGTAAAATATCTGAACAGACACATTACAAAAGAAGATATACAGATTAGAAAATAATCATATGAAAAGATGTTCAATATTATGTGTCATCAAGGAATTGAAAATTAAAGCAACTCTGCACTTATTAGAGATACCACTGTATACCTGTTAGGATGGCTAAAATTTTAAAAATGATGGCAATATCAAATGCTGGTATGAAGTGAAGCAACAGGAACTCTTATTCATTGCTGGTGGGAATGGAAAATGGTATAGCAATTTTGGAAGAGAGTTTGGCAGTTTTTTACAAAGCTAATCATAGTGTCACATATAGTCTAGCAATCACACACCTTGGTATTTATCTAATGGATTTGAAATGTTTATAGCAGCTTTATATACAGCATTGCCAAAACTAGAAGCAATCAAGGTACACTTCAATAGAAAATTGGATAAACAAAATATGGCACATCCATACAATGGAATAACATTCAGTGATAAAAAGAAATGAGTTATTAAGTCACAAAGAGACATGAAGAAGTCATAAATACACATTGGTAATTGAATTAAGCCAGTCTGAAAAGGCTATATATTATATTATTCCAATCTTATGACATTTTGGTATAGGCAAAACTGCGAAAGAAGAAGTAATCAGTAGTTGCCAGGAATGTAAAGGTGGGGATTTTTAGGGAAATAAAACTAATCTATGTAATACTATAATGGTGGATACATTACTTTATGCATTTTCAAAATGCATGGTAAGATATTGCACAAAGGCTGAATGTTAATGTGTACAAATAAAAAAAACCTCATTTGGGAGATTTGAGGAGCCCAGGAAAGAGTGCTATTGATGAGAGTCTTCTTTGGCCAGTGCTGCTGTAACAAATACCACAGACTGGTTGAATGACACAACAAGAATTTATTATCTCACAGTTTTGGAGGCTAGAAGTGCAAAACCAAGGTGTTGACAGCATCATGCTTTCTCTGAAGTCTGTAAAATTTTGGTGGTGGTTTGCTGACAATCAAAAACGCAATCTCTGCCTCCATCACATAATTGTACCTCTCCTTCTGTCTCTTGTTTCTACTGTGTCAAAATTTCCACTACTTATAAACATTTTGGTCATATTGGATTGAGGCCACCCGGATTTAGTTTGACCTCATCTTAATAGGATGTTTAAGTATCCTATTTATGAATCAGTTCACATCCAGAGGACCAGAGGTTAGGATTTGAACATGCCTACATGAGTGACGTAATTCAATCCGTAACACTAACTGCATTACATATGTATGAAACAACTTCTCTGAGGGGGAGTTCTTACTGAAGTAACTTCAGAAATAAGGGGAGTCTGTAAGACCAAAGGCCAAAGTAACTGCATATTAGCACAGTACTCTAGTTGATAAAGCTTTTTCCCATAGGGTACAGTTAACAATTCTGCTCTTGCTATACACATAGAGTGGAATTGAACAATTAAGTAAGTGGTTGGCAAATGGTGCGAACCAAGGTTGTTGCTGTTGGAGTGTAAGTTTACAGATAAGCAAGTGGAGGAAGCTATAATGATGTATGTGGCAATGGAATACGGTTGGAGACATCAGTAGGAATTAACATCTAATATAAATACAGATGGATAAATATAGAAATATATTTTATATGTGTATGTATACATATAAAATGGTTAGAATACATACACATTCCTGTGCTCTGCCAGGTTAGAGGCCCTAAAAGAAATGACATCCCAGGAAATACATACATACCTAGAACCCAGATCTTGATATCTAATACTACTATCCAATAAAAGGAACCAGGACTTCTTAGAGAAATGGAGGATTCTAGAGCTGAGGCAGGAAATATCCAAAATGAGCCTAAAGCAGCATGTAGTGCCAGAAAGTAAGGAGGTGCTAAAACACATACACAGACACACACAGACACACACACATACACATTGATGGAGAGCTAACAAAGAAGCACAGCAATCAGTGGAAAGTGTTTCCAATGGCCAAGCTGGAACAATTGAGCAAAATTGTATACAATTTTAACCCAAAGTATTAAAAAACTGTTCTAAAAATAAAGTCTATTAAAAATATTGTGTATTTGAGAGTTGGGGAGGTTCAACCAGAACCTAAGTGTACCATATTGTATTGGGGCTTCCCTTTGCTCACATCCTAGAAATTCCATTTGCCTATGTTCTTTACTAGGGGTCCTGTATCCTGGATTCTTATATCTTCTACTATCTTACTTTATTCCCTCACCTTGGTGGAATTTATTGTCCAGTAGATTTCTGCTAAAAAAATGTATGTTAAAAATGTGTTTCAAAATATGCATGTTTCAAAATATCATTCCACACTCAGTGCACCCAGTAGGCTGAGTATAGAATTCTAAGTTGGAGATGATTTACCATCACAATTTTGTAAGCATGTATCCTTTATCTTATTTATTTATTATTTATTTATTTAAAACTTTATTTTTAAAGTTTTAGATTATGGAGAAGTTACATAAAAAATATAGGAAATTCCCATATACCCTTCTCCCCCTCTCACCTTTTCCCCTATTAATAACATCTTACATTAGTGTAGTATAGTTGTTACAATTGAAGAATATCTATTCTTAATTGTTATATCAATGTTACCAATTACTACATTAACACATGATAATAAGCACAATAACCATAAATGTGTTTTTGTTCATGGTTACAATTGCCCCTTATTTTTGTTCATTCTTTCATCTTGAGGGATTGTGGATGATGTCCACTCTGTTTCATGCTAAGAAGGGATGTAAATATTATGGGGCAGAGGAAAAGAATTGATTTGTTTGCAGTTGAAGATACTCCTTGTTTGTGGGATGGGACTGGTCCATCATCATCCTTTTGTTAGCTGTCCAGAAGAACTGAGGTGTAGGAGTTGACCACAACTCTGCTGGGTTTCAGCACAAGCAGCATATGAACAATCCCAGGAGTTAAGTCTCTGAGAAATCAACTTAGCATGTACATTGAAACTTATAGGTTCAAATGAAAGGAGTAGGAGATTCATGACTAGGGGAATTATAAACGAGCATAACTATGTTATATTGGGGGAATGGATTTTCTTGTATTCCCAAATAGGGCGCACCAAGAGACTGCTGATTTCATGAGGCTGTGTGGCTTGCCTATGGTGTCTGGACATCCCTGGAGCACTTGGGAGCACTTTTATTTAAGGCTTTGTTTACTGTGGTAGTTTGTGAAATTTGCCTAAGACTTGCATAAGTGTAACCTCCAGAATGACCTCTTGATTCACTTTGAAACCTCTCAGCCATACAAATTCCGTTTAATTTAATATTTGCCCTTTTGGTCAAGGCCTTTTTCCCAGTGCATCGCTGATTAATGCTTGATAAGAATCCTTCAGTGCCAGGGAGGGTGATTCCCACATGGAGGAAGGTAGTGAGTTTTGCTGCAGAGTTTGACTAAGAGAGAGGTCACATTTGAGTAACAAGGAGGTTTTCAGAAAGTGATTCATAGGCATTAATTGTAATTAAGTTTATTTTCATTATTATGGGAATAAGGTTCATACGTGCAAGAATTAAGATTGAAGGTTTGGTTCATTGGCCTGTTTTATTTTATTAAGCAAGGCTTATTTATTCAAGAGTTGGTGGGTTTTGTGTGTGTGTATGTGTGTGTGTGTGTTTTGCCATCTTATTGAGAAAAAAACAGGACTACCCCAGAAGGGAAGTTTAATATTTTTTTGGCTATTATGTGGGCCTCTATCTTTTCAGAAAAAAGCATACCTATGGCAACAAGGATACATTTATATCCCATAGAAATATGCTTTAGGTGCATTTCCCCCCATATACCACCCAACTATCAACACCCTGGACTAGTGACATAACTTGGTTATAGATACTGAAAGAGCATCCTTATATTTCTATTATTAACTACAGTCTTTGACCACCACGGAGTTCATTGTACTATACAACCCCACCTGTCTTTCAATCCTTCAGCTTTTTTTCTAGCAACATACACAGCACAAAATTTCCCCTTTAAACCACGTTCACACACACATTTCAGGGCTGCTAAATACACTCACATTGCTAAACTACCATCATTTCCATCCATTACCAAACCATTACAATCAACCTAATTATAAACTCTGCACAGATTAAGCTTCAGTTTACCATTCTCTACTCCCATTCTATCTCTTGGTGACCTATCTTCCAGACTCTACCTCCATGAATCTGCTCACTAAACTTAATTCATATCAGTGAGATCATAGAACATTTATCCTTTTGTGTCTGGGTTATTTCATTCAAAATAAGATCCACAAGGTTCATACATGTTGTGACATGTGTCAGTACTTCATTCCTTCTTACAGCTGAAAAACATTCCATCATAGGTATATACCACATCTTCTTTATCGATTCATTCATTAATGGACACTTGCATTGCTTCCATCTTTTGGCAATTGTGAATAATGCCACTATGAGCATTGCTATGCATATATCCGTTCATGTCTATGATTTCAGTTCTTCTGGGCACATACCTAGGAGTGGGATTACCAGATCATATGGCAATTTCATACTTGGTTTCCTAAGGAACTGCCAAACTGTCCTCCACAGTAGCTGCACTATTCTACATTCCCATCAACAGTGAATTAGCATTCCCATTTCTCCATATCCTCTCCAACACTTTTAGTTTTCTTTTTTTTAAATAGCAGCCAGTCTAGTAGGTGTGAAATGATACCTCACTGTACTTTTGATTTGCATTTCCATAATGATTAGTAATCATTATGAACATCTTTTCATGTGCTTTTTAGCACATGTATTTTGTCTTTGGAAAAATGTTGTTCAAGTCTTTTAGCCATTTTTAAATTGGGTTTTGTCTTTTTATTGTTGAGTTGTAGGATTTCTTTATATATGCTGGATATTAAACCCTTATCAGCCATGTGGGTTCCAAATATTTTCTCCCATTAAGTAGGCAGTCTTTTCATGTCCTTGATAAATTCTTTTGAAGCAGAAAAGTTTTTAATTTTGAGGAGATCCCATTTATCTATTTTTTCTTTTGTTGCTTGTGCTTTGGGTATAAAGTTTATTAAAACATTGCTTTCCACAAGCTCTCAAAGATGCTTCCCTACACTGTCTTCTATGAGCTTTATGGTATTTGCTCTTATATTTAGGTCTTTGAGCCATATTGAGTTTATTTTCATATAGGACATGATATAAGGATCCTCTTTCATTCTTTTGGATATGGATGTCCAGGACTCCCAGCACCATTTATTGAAGAGCCTATTCTGTCCCAGTTGAGTGGACTTGGCAGCCTTGTCAAATATCATTTGGCTGTAGGTGTATGGTTCTACTTCTGAACTCTCTAGTTGTTTCCATTGGTCAATATGTCCATCCTTTGTCAATACCATGCAGTTTTGACCACTGTAGCTTTTTAATATGTTCTAAAATCTGATAGTGTGAATACTTCAACTTTGTTCTTTTTTCAAGGTACATTTGGCTATTCATGGACTCTTACCCTTCTAAATAACTTTGATAATTGACTCTTCCTTTTCTGCAAAAGAAAGGCTGTTAGAATTTTTATTAGGATTGCATTGAATCTATAAATCAATTTGGGTAGAATTGACATTTTAATGACATTTAATCTTCCAATCCATGAAGGTGGAATATCCTCCCATGTATTTTGGTCTTCTTTGATTTCTTTTAGCAATTTTGTATAGTCTTCTGTGTAAAAGTCTATTACATCCTTAAATTTGTTCCTAGATATTTCGTTCTATTAGCTTCTATGTAAATGGAATTTTTTTCCTGCATTTCCTGCTCAGATTGCTCATTCCTGGTGTATAGAAACACTACTGATTTTTGCATATTGATCTTATATCCCACCATTTTGTCAAACTCTTTTATTAGCTCTATTAGCTCTGTTTTATATCTTTCAGGATTTTCTATATATTGGATCATGTCATCTGCAAATAGTGAAAGTTTTACTTCTTCCTTTCCAATTTGGATGCCTTTTATTTGTCTTTCTTGCCTAATTGCTCTAGCAAGAACTTCTAATTCAGTGTTGAATAAGAGTGGTGACAGTGGACATCCTTGTCTTTTTCAGATCTTAGAGGGAAAGCTTTTAGTCTTTCACAATTGAGTATGATGTTAGCTGTGGATTTTTAAAATTAATTTTTAAAATTTTTGAATTATTTTTAAAGAAGTTTTAGATTACATAAATGTTACATAAAAAATATAGGGGAGGCTCACAATCACCTCCTCTGGATGCACGACTTTGCGAGGTAACCTCATGGCCCAACTGCTTTCTAGCCAGGCCAACTGCCATTATTTGAGCTGAGTCCAGATGGTCACGCCATGTTAAGCCTCCTGCTTCTGCTCCCAGGGCTCATTAGGCTCTGGGCAGATCGTGATTTTGAAAGACTACATGTGCAAATTACATTCCAGAGAAAATATTGTCAAGAACAAGTGGGGGAGTCGAATTAGAAATTTTCTGCTGCTACCAAGGGCATATTGAACATTTTCCAAATTCTGTGGCACTCGTTAACATATGTACTGGACTCAGGGACTTGCTGCAGTTTGAAAAGGTCACTTACATAATTGAAACTTTGTAGCCTTCATTTGGTTTTGAACATGCTGTTTATCAAAGTAAAATGTAAGAATGTAAGTGTTTCTTTATACGCTGAGAAGGAAGTTGAGGCAAAAGATCTGCCCTATAAAATACAAAGTATAAAGCCATTATAAGACTTTTCTCAGTACATAGAAATGCATGCTGTAATGGAAAAAAATTTGTATAATCACATGGGTTCTGATACGGCTGTTGTCATCCAAAAAATTTTCCAGTTGATTGGATTGACCAGTGTTATTTTTGCTTCAGTTAACATTACAATAATAATGTCCTCACTGGAGATTTGGATAGATGAAAATAAAATTCTGACCATTGGATATGCTAATGAGTTATACAGATCTTTAGAGTGGAAAAGATTCTATCTTGTTTTGTGTCCACATGATGTGGCATTTTTACTTGTGTGAGCATAATATCTTGGCAATAATACTAAAACTTATACAAACAAAACACCCATGTGCAACCTAATTTCTGACAGTGCCATTTTTTCTGACAACACAGTTTGACTATTATTACCATGAGAATTTTTACCATAGAGTGTAAGATATTACATGTCCCTAAATAGACATAAGATAATCTATGTGAAGAAACATCCCTGAATTCTATAGATGATTAATTTGACCCTTTTGTGCTTTGTGGCCAAAATAAACCCCACAAAGACATGGAAACACTTGTATTTTTAAGGCAGTTTTATTGAGATATAGTCACATACCATACAATCCATCAAAGTGTACAATCAGTGACTCTCAGTGAAATCACAGAGTTGTGCATTCATAACAATAATTAATTTTTAGAACACTTTCATTCCCCAAGAAGAAAAATCCCATACTCCTTAAACCCCTCTGCTGTTGACACTTAGCATTGCTATGGTACCTTTGTTACAATTGATGAAAGAATATTAATAAAACATTGCTATTAACTGTAGACCATGGTTTTCATTAGGTATATTTTTTCCCATACATCACCCATAGACACCTCTATTATTAAACACCATGTAATAGTGATGAATATTTCTTATGGTTTGTTAAAGAACATTCTCGTTCATACTTTTAACCACAATCATCGTCCACGACAGGGTCTACTGTGATATACAGTTCCATGTTTTGTCCTCTGGCTTTCCGTCTAGTGGAGTGCATGACCTGGACTTCCCCTTTCAACCACATTCACATGCAGTTCAGTGCTGTTAATTACTCTCACAATTATATTCCACAGTCACTTCTGTCCATTTCCAAACATATGCAGTCAACCTAATTGGAAATTCTGCACAAATGAAACACTGACTCCCCAATCTCGACCCTCCTTCTATCTCCTGGTAACCTATTGTAACTCTATGAATTTGCTTCTTATAATTAGTTCATATTAGTAAGACCATACAATATTTGTCCTGCTGTGTCTGGCTTATTTCAAGCAACATAATGTCCTCCAGGTTCATCCATGTTGTTGCATGCATCAGGACTTCATTCTTTCTTACAGCTCAATGATATTCCATCATATGTATATACCACATTTTGTTTATCCATTCCTTGGTTGATGGACACTCAGATTGCTTCTAACTTTTGGCAATTGTAAATGGTGTCACTGTGAGCATTGGTGTGCAAACATCTGTTTATATCTCTGCTCTCAGTTCTTCTGCATATATGCCTGGTGGCTGGATTGCCAGATCATACAGCAATTATATACTCAGCTTCCAGAGAAGCTGCCAAAATATCATCCACAATGCCTGCACCATTTTATGTTGCCAATAGCAGGAATGATTGTTCCTATTCCTCCACATCCTCTCCAACATGTTTACCTTTCTGTTTTTTAATAATGGCCATTCTGATACTTGTGAAATGATTATCTCCTTGTGGTTTTGATTTGCATTTCCCTACTAGCTATTTTTTAAAAAGATTTATTTATTTATTTATTTCTCTCCCCTTCCCTCCCCCACCCTGGTTGTCTGTTCTCTGTGTCTATTTTGCTGCGACGTCTTCTTTGTCTGATTCTGTTGTTGTCAGTGGCACAGGAATCTGTGTTTCTTTTTGTTGCATCATCTTGTGTCAGCTCTCCGTGTGTGAGGCACCATTCCTGGGCAGGCTGCACTTTCTTTCACGCTGGGCGGCTTTCCTTATGGGGTGCACTCCTTGCGCGTGGGGCTCCCCCATGTGGGGGACACCCCTGCATGGCAGGGCACTCCTTGGGCACATCAGCACTGCGCATGGGCCAGCTCCACACGGGTCAAGGAGGCCCGGGGTTTGAACCGCGGACCTCCCATGTGGTAGATGGATGTCCCAGCCACTGAGCCAAGTCCGCTTCTCCCTACTGGCTATTGATGTTGAACATCTTTTCATGTGCTTTTTAGCCATTTGCATTTCCTCTTTAGAAAAATATGTGTTCAAGTCTTATCCATTTTTAATTGGGTTGTTTGTCTTTTTATTGTTGAGTTGTAGGATTTCTTTATATTTTTTGGACGTTGAACCCTTGTCGGATGTGTGGTTTCTAAATATTTTCTCCCATTGAGTGGGCTACCTTTTCACTTTCTTGACAGGGTATTTTGAAGCACAAAAGTTTTCAGTTTTCAGGAGGTTCCACTTATCTACTTATTAAAACGTCTCCTTTTTGAGTATGAAGTCTGGGAAATCATTGCCTACCACTGGGTCTTGGGGGTGCCTCCCTACATTTTCTTCTATGAGTCTTTGATGCTGGCTCCTTTTTGGGGGTCTTTGATTGGTATTGAATTGATTTTTGTGTGAAGTGTGGGATGGGACTCCTTTTTCATTCTTTATTACATATGGATGTCCAGTTTCCCCTGCACCATTTACTGTACAGACTGTTCTGTCCTGGTTGAGAGGACTTGGTAGCCTTTTCAGGAATCAGTTGACGACAGATGTGAAGGTCTATTTCTGAAGTCTTGATTCGATTCCCTTGGTCAATATATTCAGTATATCTGTCTTTATGACAATACAGTATTGTTCTGACCACTGTAGCTTTATACTATGACTTGAAGCCAAAAAAAGTGAGTGTTCCAACTTTATCTTTTTCAAGTTATTTTTGGCTCTTCAGGGCCCCTTGCCCTTCCAGATAAATTTGATAATTGGCTTTTGTATTCAGCAAAATAAGGCTGTTGGCATTTTCATTGGTATTGCATTGAATCTGTATCAGTTTGGATGGAATTGCCATCTTGATGATGTTTAGTTTTCCAATCCATGAGCACAGAGTGTTCTTCCATTTATTTAGGTCTTTGGTTTCTTTTGACAATGTTTTATAGTTTTCTGTATACAGGTCCTTTATATCCTTGGTTAAGTTTATTCCTTGATGTTTAATTCTTTTAGTTACCATTGTAAATGGAGTTTTTATTCTTGATCTCCTCTTCAGCTTGCTCATTGCTGGTGTGTGGACACACTACTGATTTTTGCATGTTGACCTTGTGTCCTGCCACTTTGCTGAACTCATTTGTTACCTCTGCTAGCTTTGTTGTAGATTTTTCAGAACTTTGTATATATAGGATCATGTCATCTGTGAGTGGTGGTTTTGCTTCTTCCTTTCCAATTTGCGTGCCTTTTGTTTCTTTTTCTTGATTGGTTGCTCTAGCTAGAAGTTCTAGCACAATGGTGAATAACAGTGGTAACAGTCGTCACCCTTGTCTTGTTCCACATCTTATAGAGAGAGCTTTCATTTTTTCACTATTGAGTACAATGTAAGCTGTGCCCTTTATCAGATATGCCATTTGTCATGTTGAGGAATTTTCCTTCTATTCCTATCTTTCAAAGTGTTTTTTGTCAGGACAGGATGCTGGATTTTTTCAAATGTCTTTTGAACATTGGTCAAGATGATCCATGAGTTTTTTCCCCTTCAATTTGTTAATGTGGTTATTACATTGATTAATTTTCTTGTGTTGAACCACCTTTGCGTGCTTGGATAAAACCTACTTGATCATTCTTCTAGTATACTCTTGGATTTTATTTGAGGGTGTTTTGTTAAGTACTTTTGCATTTATATTCATTGGAGAAGTTAGTCTCATTTTCTTTTCTTGTAGTATATTTATCTGGCTTTGGTGTTAAAGGGATGTTGGTTTCAATTTTTTTTTTAAAGAGTTTGAGTACGATTGGTATTAATTCTTCTTGGAATGATTGGTAGAATTCATCTGTGAATTTGTGATGACCAATTCAAAGTCTACTTGTGGTTGGTCTGTTGAGGAAGACTTCTATTACTTCTAGAGTCAGTGTAGTTTGTTCATGTATTTCCAGGAATTCATCCATTTCATCGAAGTTCTTTAGTTCGTTGGCTTGCAATTGTTCACAGCACCCTCTTATGACCCTTTTTATCTGTGGGGTGGGTAACAATGTCCCGCTCTCCTTTATGATTTTGTTTGCATATTTTTTTCTCATTTTCTTTGTCAGTCTAGCTAGGAGTTTGTCAATTTTATTGATCTTTTCAAAGATTGACTTTCGGTTTTATTAATTCTCTGTTGTTTTTTGTTATCAGTTTCATTTGTTTCTGCTCTGATCTTTATTTTTTCTTTTCCTTCTGTTTCCTTTGGGATTAGTTTGCTCTTCTATTCTAGTTCCTCCAGATGTACAGCTAGGTCTTTGATTTTAATTATTTGCTTTTTTTGATTTAGGGCCATACATTTCCCTCTCAGCACTGTTTTTGCTTCATCCCAGGGTTTGGATGGCTTATGTTCTCGTTTTCAATTGTCTCAAAATATTTACTGATTTCTATTGTAGTTTTTTCTTTAACTGGTTAAGAGTGTGTTTTTTGACCTCCATTTATTTGTGAATTTTCCAGTTTTCTGCTGGCTATTGATTTCTAGCTTCATTCTGTTGTGGCCAGAGAATGTGCTTTGTATAATTTCACTATTTTTAAACTTACAGAGACTTATTTTGTGACCCAACATGTGGTCTATCCTAGTTTTATGATTCATGAGCACTGGAGAAGAATGTATATCCTGCTGTTTTGGGGTACAGTGGTCTGTATATGTTTGTTAGGTCTAGTTGATTCATCATAATATTCAAGTTTTCTGTTCATTATTTATCTTCTTTCCGGATATTCTATCTATTGGTGGTAGTGGTGTACTGAAGTCTCCAACTATTATTGTAGAGATGTCTGTTTCCTCCTTCAGTTTTGCCAGTGTGTGTCTCATGTATTTGGGGCACCTAGGTTAGGTGCATAAATATTTATAACTTATTTCTTCTTGGTGTATTGACCCTTTGTTAATATATAGTGTCCTTTTATTCCCTCTCTTGTAACAGTTTTGCATTTCATGTCTCTTTTGTCCAATGTTAGTATAGCTATCCCAGCTCTAGCAAACAGTTTTGGTTTCTGTATGTGTGAACTGTCTTTTTCCAACCTTTCACTTTGGCATCTTTGTAGCCTTGGGTCTAGGGTGAGTCTATTGTGAGCAGTATGTGGCTGGATTATGCTTTTTATTCATTCTGATAGTCTGTGTCTTTTGATTGGGATGTTTGGTCCATTGATGTTCAGTGTTGCTGCTGTGTAGGTAGTGCTTACTTTAACCATTTTGTCCTTTGGTGTTTATATGTTATGTCTAATTTTTTTTCTCTCTTTACCTATTGGTTACCCTTGCTGATAGTCTTTATATCTCCTCCCTCTTCTGGACCCCTCTCTCCTGTCTTTTCCTTTCAGCCTGCAGTGCTCCCTTTAGTGTTTCTCATAGGGCCAGTCTCTTGTTGATGTATTCTCTCAGATTTTGTTAATTTTTAATGTTTTGATCTCCCTCATTTTTGAAGGACAGTTTTGTCAGATGAAGAATTCTATGCTGACAGTTTTTTTCTTTCAGTGACTTGGATATGCCATGCTGCTATCTTCTCTCCTCCATGGTTTCTGATGATAAGTCAGTACTTAATTTTATTGCTGTTCCCTTCTATGTGATGAATTGCTTTTTTCTTGCTACTTTCAGAATTCCCTCTTTGTCCTTGGCATTTCTTGGATTAGGTCTATTAGGATTTCCTTTTTAGAGTATGTCACTCTTCTTGGACATATATATTTATGTCTTTCATAAGAATTATTTCCTTAAATATTTTTTCTGCCCCTGTTCCCTTCTCTTCTCCTTCTGAGACACCCATGAAATGTATGTTTGTATACTTCATGCTGTCATACAATTCCTTGAGACCCTGCTCTACTTCTTACATTCTTTTCTCTATCTGTTTGATTTCAGATATTCTGTCTTTATGCTCATTGATCCTTTCTTCTGTTTGCTCAACTCTGTTGTATGCCTCTAGCATAGTTTTAATGTCATCTATTGTATCTTTCATTCTCATAAGTTCTGTTATTTTTCTTTACATGCTTTGGTAATTTTTCACTGAATGCTTTCAAATTCTTAATGCTCATCTGTGTTTTCTTCTCATGCTTTATCTCTTTAGCCATATGTTCCTTGAATTGATTTTCAT
Source organism: Dasypus novemcinctus (assembly GCF_030445035.2). Classification (NCBI taxonomy): domain Eukaryota; kingdom Metazoa; phylum Chordata; class Mammalia; order Cingulata; family Dasypodidae; genus Dasypus; species Dasypus novemcinctus. Next base: position 21,142,916 of record NC_080677.1, read on the forward strand.
GATTAGTTTGAAGATCTTTGAAGAGTTGTTCCAAATTCTGTATCTTCTCTGACTTTTTCATTTGTTCCTTTGACTGGGCCATATGCTCCTGTTTCTCAGCATGGCTCATAATTTTTTTGCTGATGTCTAAGTACCTCATTATTTTGAGTTTATGCTGATGGGCAGTTTTTCTCTCTTGTCTAGGGTATTATTGTTGACTGACTTAGTGTTAAGCCTCTTTATTGATACTTGGTTCAACTTCCTCTAGACATTTAGAATTGTCCATATTTAATTGCTTAGATTTATTCAACACTTATTCACGTGAGTCTTGCCCTGAGTATGCAGTATAATTTTTAAGGCTGCTCTGTTGGTGCAGTTTTTTCACACCCAAGAGAAATTTCCTTTCCTCCATTCTTTCTCTGGGAATCTTGATCTGTTCCACTTTGTTCTGTTTGTTTTTGTTCTGCTTCTATAGTTTTTTGTTTTGTTTTGTATTGTTTCTCTCTCCTTTTGTTGCTTCTAGCCGCTTTTGCCTAGAGGGCAAATTCTGGGAGGAAGATTACCCAGGAGAGGACTTTCCTCAATCAGTAATTCCTGGCCTAAATAGGGCCAGAGATCCAGGAAGGGTGTGCAGAACAGTTCCAAAGAGCCCTGGGTGGAGTGTCAGAAGAGATATCAAAAAGTCTTTTGGCAGCTCCCTGAGGCCCTGCTTCCTTGCCTTCCCATTAGATGACACTATTTGGCAAACTGTTTCCCACAGCCCTAAGAAGGCAGTGTGTCTTTTTTCCTCCTTCAACTCTTCTCCTGTCAGGGGCAGGGTTAAAACAATGGCCTCAGTAATCTCTGTCTGTCATGGGCTAAAACAGCAGGTCAGAATTGGGACCCAGCATGGCTTTTCACCATGAAAAGTCATGATCAATACTCAGCCATGCCTAACACCTGTTCTTGAGGAGAAGGTCTTCTGTGTCCCTCTCCTTCTGCAATAACCAGCCAGTACTGGACCCACTTCAAGGGTGGGCAGTGGGTGCCAGCCTCCACACCAGAGCAAGTTGCAATTTTTCATCCCACAGTTTCTTAGTCTCTTTGTCGTTCTTTTCTTTGGATGCTGTACAGTGTTTTCCTGCCTCTGGAGCCACAGAGCAGTTGTTTCAGACAGTTTCTGCCTTTCTACTAGTTCTTTTTGGAGGAGGAATGAGTCCTATATCTCCATACTCCACTATCCCAACTATTGCATTTTTAATACCTCTATCATAAAATATGTGCACTGTACTATACATTTTTTAATATGTAAGCCCTCCTTCTATTTCATAATCTGTTTTTCAATATTCAGGCCCCATTACATATAATATATAGTATTATATATACAAATGTATGCATCTTTATACATATATTTGTATATATATGGATGGATGTGAATATATATATATGTATGAATTCTAATCCTTTTTCTTCTCTTTCCCATAAAAAAGCCATGTCTTTGCATGACTCTTTCAGGTAAACTTCATCTAATTAAGGGGAGAATTTAATCTGTAAGGTGACTGTGCCCATTTGTTAGCTTCATTGCCTTAGCTGTCTAATTCTAAGAGGTTTTATTTAGATTATTTTGATTTTATGTTTTATTTATTTAAATTTTGAAAACAGTATAGAACATTTTCTCAAAATTCAAATAAAAATATACTTTCTGTTATTCATTAAAAAATCTATGTTATTGTTTTCAAAAGAAGGAGAAACATTTAGTCGCTTTTTATTCTTTGTTACACTATAGTTAGGAAGAAATATCTATGAGTTTAATATAAATACACTAAACTAGAAGTTGCTCTAGGGAAATTTATTAATTTTGTTTGATTTTACAGGAATTATTTAGTTATGATCATTTTTTAAACTTAAGTTACAAAGAACATGCCAATTAAGTTGGTGCAACCTTTCAAGGCAAGATGTGTGATAGAAACAATGGAGGAGGTGGTGTTGTGATATGGTATGGCTTAGTTTGCTTGTATAGATAGAATGCTGTATAAATTAATATATGGTTAAATTTTTCCTTGTTTTATCATTTCTAAGTATATTAATATTTTCATTGTGATACTGTGGACCTTTATCCCTGATGCTAATCAATATGTCTGAAATATAAGAAGTCCTGGGACTCAGGATTCAGTAATATGAGACTTCTATAGTATTTCTTTTCATGCGTTCAACATACCAGTTTTAGAAAGTTACTACTTTTAAAGAATGTGCTCTATTTTAATTGTAAAATGCTAACAATTTTTATAACTCCACTGTTGAATAATTGAAAATTTTTATCACTATCTTTAAAATGCTTCATAGAGCATAGATGAAGAATAACATAACAGATGCAAGATTTTAAGATTTGTGCCCTGATTTGACATTATTTAGCTTGGTAGAAAATTTTAGTGTACTGAAAATGGGATATTTTTTGTCAGTATATTATAATGCTATGGTTTTTGTTGACAAATGAAACTTGTCTTTTTGTTTAAAAAAATATATAGGGGATTCCCATATACCCCACCTCCTCCCCCTCCCACACTTTTCCACATTAACAACATCCTTCATTAGTGTGATACATTTGTTATAATTGATTGGCACATATTGAAGCCTTGCTACTAACCATGGGCCACAGTTTACATTATCGTTTACACTTTTCCTCATACAATATTATAGGATTTGACAAAACGTATGATGGCCTGTACTCATCATTGCTATGCCATTAAGAACTTTCCATGTCCCAAAAATGCCCCCAAGTTAGTTATTCTTCCCTCTCCCTCCCCTTAGAAACTCTGGTGGCCTATGCCTTTATATCATTGACACATCTTCTTCCAATACTAGGATAATAAGTATACTTTAGTCCATTGTTGCATTCCCTCATTTATGTTTGTTCATTTCTCAATCTTGAGAGTTTTTGGATGGTGATGTCCATTCTTTTTCCAATTGAGAGGGGGCTTAGATCCCATGGGGCAGAGAGATGGAACTGTCTTGCTTGCAGTTGTAGATACTCTCTGGTTTTGGGGATAAGTGTTGCCTATCATCATCCTTTTATTAGTTGTCCTGGGTGAGTCCAATGAACTGAAAAGTAGGTGTTGCAACTCTGCTGAGATTCAGGGCTCAACTGGCATATGAACAGACCAAAGATTTACATCTCTAGGACATATATTTAATAAGTGTAGTGCTAACTATAGGTTCATATAAAAGGGGAAGAAGAGCTATGTGTAGTAGCTGTGGATTTTTTATATATGTCCTTTATCATGTTGAGGATGTTTCCTTCTATTCTTATCTTTTGAAGTGTTTTTATCAAGAAAGGATGCTGATTTTTTACTGAATGCCTTTCCTACATCAACAGAGATGATCATGTAATTTTTCTCCTTATTAATTGGTTAATGTGCAGTATTACATTAATTGATTTTCTTTTATTAATACACTGAATGATCCTTGCATACCTGAGATAATACCCACTTGATCATGATGTATAATTTGTTTACTATGTTGTAATTGATTTGCAAGTATTTTGTTGAAAATTTTTCAATCCAAGTTCATTACAGTACTGGTCAGTAATTTTCTTTTCTTCTAGCATCTTTATCTGGCTTTGGTATTAGGGTGATGTTAGCTTCATAGAATGAGTTAGGTAATGTCCCTTGTTCTTCAATTTTTTGGAAAAGTTTGCATAGGGTTGGTATTAGGTCTTTTCAGAATGATTGATAGAATTCACCTGTGAAGTCATCAGGTACTGGGCTTTTATTTACTCAGAGGTTTCTGATGACTGATTCATTACTTGTAATTGGTCTGTTGAGGTTTTCTATTTCTTTTCTTGTCAGTGTAGGTTATTCGTGCATTTCTAGGAATTCAATCATTTCATCTAAGTTGCAACCTTTGCTGAAATAGTTTTTCATAATACTCTCTTACAGTCATTTTTATTTCCATGGGGACAGTGGTGATGTCACCTCTCTTGTTTCTGATTTTATTTAATTGCATCTTCTCTCTCTTCTTTCTTTGTTAGTCTAGCTAAGGGTTTGTCTATTTTATTAATCTTCACAAAAAGTAGCTTTTGGTTTTGCTAATTCTATTTTTAAAAAATTCTCAGTATCATTTAATTCTGCTCTAATCTTTATTTCTCTCCTCTGATTGCTTTGGGATCAGTTTACTGTTCATTTTCTAGTTCCTCCAGATGTGCTCTTAGGTCTTTGAGTCGAGTTGTTTCTTGTTTTTTAATGTAAGTATTTAGGGCCATAAATTTCCCTGTCAGCACTACCTTCACTGCATCCCATAAGTTTTGATATGTTGTGTTCTCATTTCCATTCACCTCGGGATATTGATTTCTCTTGCCATTTCCTCCTTGATCTACTGATTGTTTAAGAATGTGTTGCTTGACTTCCATATATTTGTGAATTTTCTAGTTCTCTGCCCATTATTGAATTCCAACTTCATTCCTTTGAGATCAGAGAAAAGTGCTTTGTAAAATTTCAATCTTTCTAAATTCACTGAGGCCTGTTCTATACCTAATATGTGGTCTATCCTGGAGAATGATCATGAGCACTTGAGAAGAATGCATATCCTCTTGTTTTAGGGTATCATGTCCTGTATATGTCCATTTGGTCTAGGTCCTGTGACATCTTATTTAAGATAACTGTTTCTATATTGAATCTCTATCTAAATGTTCTATTACTGAGTGTGGTGTATTGAAATTCTCCACTATTATTGTAGATGTGTCTATTTCTTGTCTCAGTTTTGCCAGTGTCTGCCTTGTGTATTTTGGGACACATTGGGTAGGTACATAAAAATTTATGACTATTCTTTCTCCTTGGTAGTTGCCCCTTTTGTTAATATATAATGTCCTTCTTTGTTTCCTCCAACATTTTTAAAATTTAAAGCCTATTTTATCCAATTATAATATAGCTATCCTAGATCTTTTTTGGTTACTGTTTGCATGGAAAATCACTTTCCAACCTTTCACTTGCAATCTCTTGGTGTCCTTGGGTCTAAGGCGAGTCTCTTGTAGACAAAATATATATAGATGATATTTTTTAACAGATATTTGTTAAATATTTATTAGTAAGGCATAAATCCATCCAAAGTGTACAATTAATGGTTTTTGGTACAATCACATAGTTGTGCATTCATCACTTCAATCACTTTAGAGCATTTTCAATATTCTCTTAAAAATAATAAACAAAACTCATCACCTCTCAATCTCTCTATGCTTTCTCTGCTATACATAGCTGCTATTCTGTTCCATCTCTTTAGTTTATTTTATTTATATTTTGTAAAAACAATCTTATATATGAAATATTACCCATATTTATATTTCATATTAGGTTTCACTATGTTATACAGTCCCATGTTATATTTTTTAGCTTTCCTTCTAGTGATATACATGACCTTAGACTTTCCCTTTCAACCACTGCCACACTCAAATAATAGCCCTGTTAGTTACACACACTATGATGTGCTTTCAGCACTTCTATTCATTTCGAAAGATTTACAAACAACTTTTTTTTTACCAATTCTGCATGGATTAACCCTCAGCTTTCCACTCTCTACCCTCATTCTATTTTCTGGTGACCTATATTCTAATTATAAACTCCATGTTTACACAATATATTTAGTTCATAGTAGTGTAGTCTTACAATATTTGTTCTTTTGTGTCTGGCTTGCTTCACTCAACATAATGTCTTCCAGGTATATTCATGTTGACATATGCTTCACATCTTCATTTCTTCTTATTGCTGCATAATACTTCATCGTGTGATACATCACAATTTGTTTATCCATTCATCAGTTGATGGATACCTGGATTGTTTCCAACTTTTGACTATCATGCATAACGCTGCTATGAACATCTCAGTGTGCAGATATCTATTTGTGTTCTTCTGCTCTCAGTTCTTCTGGGTATATACCTACTAATGTATTGCTGAGTCACATGGCAAATCTACATTCAGCTTACTTAGGAACTGCCAAGCATCCTGCACAATGGCTGTACCATTCTACTTCTAACCAACAGTGAATAAGCGTCCCTATCTCTCCGAATTCATCCCAACATTTAAAATTTTCCAATTTTTTAATAGTGACCAGTCTAATAGGTGTGAAATGATATCTTGTAGTTTTGATTTGCATTTTGCTAGTTATGTTCAACATTTTTTCATGTGTTTCTTTACCATTTGTATTTCCTCTTTGGACAATTGTCTTTTCAAGTCTTTTGCCCATTTTTTATTTTTTTATTTTTATTATTATTCTTTTAAGATTCATTTTATTTATTTCTCTCCCCTTCCCCCTTCCCCTCCAGTTGACTGTTCTCTGTGTCCATTTGCTGTGTGTTCTTCTTTGTCTGCTTCTGTTGCTGTCAGTGACACGGGAATCTGGTCTCTTTTTGTTGCGTCATCTTGCTGCTTCAGTTCTCCGTGTGTGTGGTGCCATTCCTGGGCAGGCTGCACTTTCTTTCACTCTGGGCAGCTCTCCTTTACGGGGTGCACTTCTTGCGCGTGGGGTTCCCCTATGTGGGGGGCATTCCTGTGTGTAATGGCACTCCTTGCGTGCATCAGAACTCCTTGCGCGCATCAGCACTGCGCATGGGCCAGACCCACACTGATCAAGGAGGCCCGGGATTTGAACCCCGGACCTCCCATATGGTAGATGGATACCCCAACCACTGGGTCAGGTCCACTTCCCTTTTGCCCATTTTTTAATTGGGTAGTTTGTCTTTTTATTGTTGAGTTGTATGATTTCTTTGTATATTATGGATATTAAATCTTTTTCCGATACGTGATTGCCAAATATTTTCTCCCATTGGGTTGGCTGCCTTTTCACCATTTTGACAAAGTCCTTTGAGGTGCAAAAGTATTTAATATTGAGGTGGTTCATTTACCTATTTTTTCTTTTTTGTTTGTGCTTTGGGTGTAAGGTTTGAGAAACTACCACCTACCACAAGATCTTGAAGATGTTTTCCTACATTTTCTTCTTGGAGTTTTATGGTTGTTGCTTTTATGTTTAGGTCCTTGATGCATTTGAGTCAATTTTTTAATAAGGCTTGAGATAGAGGTCCTCTTTCTTTCCTTTAAATATGGCTATCCAGTTCTCCCAGCACCATTTGTTGAATAAACTAGTCTGGCCCAGCTGGGAAGCCTTGAGAACCTTTGCAAAAATCACGTGATTGTAGATGTGAGGGTCTATTTCTAAGTTCTCAATTCAGTTCCATTGGTCAATCTGTCTGTCATTGTACCTGTTCTATACTGTTTCTACCACTGTAGCTAAGTAAAAAGATGAAAGTAATCTCATATTCAAAACAGTGATGAATTTAACTGAAATTATTTCTAACTCTCTTGCTTCTTTAATTTTTCTAATATCATACCCAAATAACTTGTGCTCTGCCTTCACTCCTCAATTTCATTGGATAATAACAATCTACCAGGATTTTAGGGCATTTAGTTTGGAGTCAAAATGTTGAATCCTGGATCTGAAAGTTCTTTTATAGCCCATAAATAAATGGTGGTATTTATTTTCATCATCATCTTTATTCCTTTAAGGATTATTAGAACTCATAGAAAAAATGCAACATGGGCCTGACCTGTGGGTATTAGTGTCATTGGCTCCTGTAATACAAAAAATCTTTAACATTATGCCCTTTGATTTATTACTGAATGCAAAGACTCACTTCTCTCATTTGTAGATCCTAAACATTCATATAAGGAGAGACCCTGTGCCTTGCACTAGAAATTTCTGCAGACTCAACTGCTCCAGCTCTGACTCAAGCCTACTAGGTACTTGAAACCTCTGTTAGCATTTGTGGTAAAAAAAAAAAAATTCATATTAGAAGTCTCCTTGCTTTTCATGATCATATAATGTTTCCAGTAGAGGCATTTTTATTTGCTGTTAGATCCTAAAGATCTGAGTCAATGTTTGCTTCTCTGACAGCTCATCTGAAGAAAGGACATAATTTATTTATGCAATAATGAGGTTTTTTGAACCTAGAACTTCTTACTCAGACATCTCATGATCTTTTCACACTGATAACTCATTTTCAAATCATGTTTCTGTTTGATTAATATCTCATATTTAAAGCCATTGAAGGAGGCTTTGGGCTTTCCCTAATCTACCTTCAAAAATTCTATAACTTTCTTCCATGAACCCATGAAAACTACTAACAACCAGTTACAACCCCAATGAGGACTGCCTTTCTATCAGATGGGGATACATCCAATCATGCTTTCAACAGGTCCTGGGGAGAGTCTGGAATGTGTGTGTAAAGCCAAGAATTATTAAAGAATCACTGCGGCTAGGCTCTCAGTCTTGACACATGAAGAACTCCCACTCTACTTTGTAAACAACACTTAGCTAAATTGCTGAGTGGCTGGAGTGCACCCTCACTCCTCTGCTCTGCACTTTAGAAAGCCTTGGAGAATTCACAGAATTTGGTTCAATGAAAATAGTACTTAGCAACAATGTAGTTACATAATCAGAAGGAGCTGGCACTTGTAGGTGTTTACTTTCTAGTACCACCTTCAGAAAGATTAAGAATCCATGAGCTTTTCAGAATTTCCAGACCAAAATTAAGCTGTGGTGGTGGATTGCATCCATATCTAGTTCCCCAGTTTTAACAGGAATGCCGCCAACATTTTGTTGCTAAAAATGAGATGGAATGTTGGCTAAAGAATAGTTTCCTTATTATGGTAAGAAAAGAGCTCTCTATTCCCAGATCATGAAACATATAAAAGGAATGGATGATTTATCAAAATGCTTTTTATGATCTTGATTGACTAAAACATTTTGTTACTTTCCTAATCTTAAACCATCCTTGCATTCTGGTTATAAATAATTGCATGATCAAGGTTTTATTATTTTAATATCTTGAGTCCTTTTTGTCTGTATTATAAAAAAAGTAGATTAATTAACATTAGGAATAATTCATCACCTAGTGATGAATTCATGGCCTATTGGGGTGTTTTGTTGCTATTATCTAATTTATATTTTTATCTGTGGTTATTGGTTATGGTTCTTTCACCCTCCCTTTTTGATTCCCCTAACATTTACATTTCTCCCTGAACTTGTAGTTAATCCTTTGCTCAGGCTTTTCTTTTAGAAGAACCCATACCAAAAAAGTCTCTTTCAACCTAACAAAATACTGGATATTTATTTTCTAGAAATGAAGGATGAACTAGATTTTGTACCCCAGCCACAGTAGAGGGCAACAGAAATTTCCACTAACAAAATAGAGGCATTAACTGAAAGTTGAACTGATGAATAATGAAACATCCAGATCCTTTTCTTTTACAGGTCTTAAATTTTCAGATGTTTGGCCATTGCTTAGTTTACTTTGTTCTATAGAGTCATAAATCTTACTTCATTTTGTTATAATCCTTTCTTGATCAGTATCCATATAAATTTAGTAATCTGGCATCCATTCTTTGGAAATGTCATACTGTTCTGATGAAGTAAGAGAATTTACTCCATCTTATTTTCAGCATTAACATTTCTCCTAATGGTATTTTTAACTTCAAAATATTTCACTTACATGCTGTTTTATTATATATAATTGCATGCTGTACTAAATGTGTCTGCAATTTTCAGAGTTTCTCACATGTGATAGAAAATGAAGTACTGTTCTATTAATGTTTTGGAAGAATGAGGAAGTATCATTGAGGAAGTCACTAGAATTATTTTTAATTTAATGATAGATTTTAAATAGGTAAGATGAAATGTGAAAAGAGTGTTATTTTTGGCTCATTTTTACAATTAAAAATATACTGCCTTTATTCATGGAAAGAAAAATTCATGCATCATGTTCTCTTTTTTTTTAGATAAAGATTTATTGAAATTTACAGAAGCATACATAAACAATAAGTGTATAGTAAAATTTTTGAATTTACAAAACAAACATGCATATCATCATGCAAGGCTTCCATACATCTCCCCACCACCAACACTTAGCATTTTTGTGAAACGTGTTATAAACTATGCAAGAGCATCATTAAACTATTATTACTAACTATAGCCCATATCTTACACTTGGTGCATTTTCTCCCAACTCACTCAATTATTAACATCCTATATTAGTATTATATATTTATTATCGTTCAGGAGAAAACATTCTCATATTTTTCCTGTCAACCACAGTTTATCATCCAACCACTGGATTTCTTGTACTATACAGTCCCATGCTTTGTACAATCCATTCAATATGTACTCTCAGGGCTCTCATTTTTGTCACAGAGTTGTGCTGTCATCACCTCAGTCAATTTTAAAATGTTTTCATTACTTCAAATGGAAAAATCCCATACCTCCATATATTCCCCTATTGTTGTCCCTTTTATTGAAAAAATATCTTCTTGCCATTGTTGCAAAATATTACAATATTACTGTTAACTATCATCCATAAGTTACATTAGTTATAATTTTCCTGTGTATCACCATATTCTTAGCATTTTGTAAAAGAAGAGCATTCTTATATTTATATAATTAACGACAATCTTTATCCACCACTGAAATCACTTATACATTACTTAGATTAGTCTCTATTTTCCTTTCAATTGAAATTTATGTCCACAGACTACCCCTTTCAGTCACGATCATATTTATAAATCAGTAATGTTAGTTATACTCATTAGAACATCATGCTTTCTTAATGGTAATTCTATAATAAGCATATTTTACTATGGATTTTGGGTACATCCCATTTTAATTTAGTTTTTAATAAAAATATTTCTCACAAATGTCCACATGTACCCATTACAATGATTTCAGATGACTCTATTATGTTTCCCAATATTTTCCAGAAACTTCATTCCAATTATAGACCTAGATGGGTTTTCCATACTAGAATTTCCAGCAAAAGGATCATTGAATACCAAGAGCAGAATTCTGCATCCCCTCCTACTAAGAAAAAGCTCAACATTGAATGCCTTTATGTTTTTTACACTAAACATTAGTTTTTAGTTTTTTTTTAAAGTTTTATTTTATTTAATTCTCTGCCCCCGCCCCCATTCCCCCAGTTGTCTGCTGTCTGTGTCCATTCACTGTCTGTTTTTCTGTGTCTGCCTGTGTTCTCCTTAGGCAGCTCTGGGAATAAATAATGGGACCTTCCAGAGTGGGAGAGAGGCGATTACTCTCTTGTGCCACCTCAACTTATTTTCTCTTCTCTGTGTCTCTTGCTGCATCATCTTGCTGTGTCAGCTCTCCACGTTTGCTGGCACTCCTGTGCGGGGCGGCTTTCCCATGCTGGATGGCACTCCCACATGGGCCGGCACTCTGCATGGGCCAGCTTACTGTGTGGGCCAGCTTGCCCTCACCAGGAGGCTCTGGGCATTGAACCCTGGGCCTGTTATATGGTAGACAGAAGCACAGTTGTTTGAGCAACATCCGTTTCCCTGGGAATTAGTTTTGACTGATGTACAGTCTATCATTTTTTTCACTACCCTCAGACAAGGTGAAAAATCAAAGCTTAAAACTGAATTTATGTGATTATCAGATATGAAGTGACTTTCACAAGGAAGAGAACCAACCAAGACTTAGCTTGTCAAAAGAATGATTTTTTATTGGAATGGAACATTATTACTCTTAATATTAACTGCTAGCATTCAGAACTCTTTATACCCCTCCAATTTTCTTCTTGTATTACAAAGGCTAGAAGTCTGGGAATTACACTTTCTCAACTCCCTTGCCAATAGGATTCTAAATGAATCAATATAGTCACTTAATCTGAAGATAAGTTCCATGTCTAATCAGGGGTTGTGATTATTGAGTGATTTCTGGTATGTGAAAACACCCAGTAACAAGCAAATCCAAAGGAAGACTAAACTGATCAGGAAAGAAATAAGTTAGCCTGAGTAATGACTGCTCTCTTCTATTGGAAATTCTAATACTCCATGGAACTAGGGAATCGAATGAGGGTACCAGTGACCACTTGCCAGGAAGAGGGCAAGATATGGGAATAGTTTTAGCACCTAGAACTAATATGTAAAGGTTTTATATTTAAAAGTAAATTTGCACATGCAAGTAAATGTACATGCAATGACCTCTGGAATCCAACACTGCTCACTTCATTAATGCTTTTACGATGTGTAATATTAATTATTTAAAAAAATAAATCCTGGGGTAAAATAGAATGAGCACATTTCGTCCTGTCTTTCCAACTCAATTTTCCTATTAGAACTATACAGCATGTCTGAAGAAGTTATTTAAAGACTCTGAAAGCAACTAGTAGCAGGCAGATTGGAGAAGTAAACCAAAATTGAAATTACCATGGAACCATGCAAGTTTGCCATTTTTTTCCCCTCTGCTATCCCTCAGTCTGGATGCAAAACAACCTGAAACCCAGAGGTAGTTGTTGGCTCAGACAGAAATAGCTCCTGGAGAATTCCTCTAGTTCTGCCCCAAAACAGGGAAATGGGTCTCCAAATGCCCAGAGAGAGTGATGAAAATCCCTTATTTTTCTTTTCTTTTCCAGAAAAATAAAATATTTTTATTAATTGTCTGACCCATATCTCTATTAAGTTTCTTACACTTTTTGGCTGTGAACTCTTTGATAGCATCTTCATATAACAATTATTTTGTAATAACATTTCTATAGAGAGAATATAAAGAAAATGCAGTTTTTCTTTAGCATAGTTTATCAAAATTTTTTTAATATTGACAGCTTAGAAAAGTTTCAGCTTCACATCTCAGTATTAGTAATATACATTTTTAACAAATAAATTTTATTAGTACATGTTAACAAAGCATACAAGTGTAAAATCAGAGGTATTTGGTATAATCATATAATTGTGCATTCATCAATCATTATTGGAGCATTTTCATTACTCCAATAGTAATAATAATAATAATAAAAACAAAAACAAAATGCTCTTTTCTTTCCTTGATTCTCTTGCGTCCTCACCCCATGGCACTGGCAGCAGGGATAGTAGCAGCAGAGAGCTGCAGGTGCCTTAAACTCTGAGGGAAAGGACGCTCTCTCTATAAAAAGAGTTCTGGTTCAGGACAGTGGGTTGAACTCCCATGGCTTTTTTTTTCCCCTCTCTGCCCTTCCGCCACTTAGTCCAAACATGGGTGCAGTTGCAGGAAGTGCATAGCAGAGTGGGATAACTAAAGACCTAGCTTTCTGGCTGGAGGACCAAATGGGAAGCCACAGGGAACCAAAAAGTACTAGAGAGATCACAGAGAGGGAGGAAATTAAGAAATCAACACCATAAATTTGTCTGTGAACTCCTGGGCTCTCTCCCATTATACCGTGCCTGCACAAATCTCATCCTAAATAGCATACCAAAGACTTTTTAAGGCTAAAGTCTGCAGAGGGTTCCTTTTTGGTGAAGTTTCTTGGCATAATTTGCCTCCATTCCCCTTAGTATATATTCAGGGTGCTATTTTCCATTCTCGGATTTACAGCTGTCTTCCAAGGAAAAATATAACCCTGTATTCGAAAGAGAGGACAAGATCCTTCCAGATCCTCCTCCCAAAATTGGCCTGACCAAGGTCTTGCCTAATTCAGGAGGTTAGGAATGGCAGGTTTTAAGGATTTCAGGGTGGAAGGTCAGTGCTGGCAACAGCTCCCACTCTCTCAGGGCAACTGACCTTTAGTTAGTTCTAGCCAACATTAGAAACAAAGCATACAACAAGCTCAGCAGTGAGGATGAGAGAAGGCAAAGGAGGGCCTCCACGTGATCATCCTAACTCTGACACTCATTGCAAGGTCCAGAAACCTGAAGTCAGAGAGTCTAGATTTAAAGGAGATGAAAGAATACACCATTATAAAAACCTGTAGTACTTAAAAAATCCTTTTGCTAGAGATCTGACCTTCTGTCGGGAGTTCTTAGGGTTTGGGCTTGGATGAAATTGAAATAGGTTGGTAGAAATCATACATATAACAGACTAAGGTAAAAGTGCACACACACACACACACACAATGGCATTAGCGTGAACTATTGCCTTTTCCAATCACTGTTTTGCTAAAAGATGTGGAAAGTAAACTGTCTGCTTTTGCCCACCATTTATATTGCTGTGTACCTTCTTGGAGCCTCTGGATCCTGGCTTGAATTTTTGCTGTGGCGGTGCTGGATATTTGGAAAGGAGTAGGGGAGAAGGTCATGTGCTGCACACATGGTCTCAAAATCAGTCTTAAGAACACAGTACTTTCTTGCTCAATCTCCCACTGCCTTTTCACTGAACTCAGGACAAAGTCCATGCTCTTTAAACTGGCATTTCCCCAAAGCAAACTGGTTTCTCTGTCCTTTGAGCAGTTCATGCTCATTTGGAACTTTGTTCTCCATTTTCTCCTGCTGTTTCCCCAGCCCCGAGAGTCTGGCCTTCTGCTGTACCTTTTTCAGATCTTATTTATAGTGCTACCTAGAAAAGCCTGTCTTCTCTTTATTGGGCCACAATATTTCTTCCTTCTCCTTTTTTATAGCACATGAATATACTTGCCAAAATAAGAGGCACAGATTGTCTAAAGTTAATGATCTATTGTCTGTGTATATCTTGATCTACAAGTGGATTTTAAATCACTAGAATCTATGGGCCCTGACTTACATTTGTTTTCCTATTACTAACGCAAATCAGTTAAAATCTTAGCAAAGTTCATACGCAAATGCCAGCTTATTTATGAACTCTTCCAGTCATAATGAATCATAATTTTCCTTTCCTATGCTACTGGCGTGCTTGTAACTTGATCAGAATGACTTTCTTGCTGTAACATGGAAAGTTGATACCATGGGGGTCATGGTTAATGTCTGCATCTAAATGAAAAATTACTATTATAAAGAATCTTGGTGAATAGACTTTTGTTGTTGTTAGTATTGACTGATAAAAAAATTTGGTATACTCTTGTGGTCATCTTGGGTAACATAATATGCTGAGTACTTGCCATCTTAATTGCACCAGAATTGTATCAGCTCATCTTAAGATATCCAATGACTGTGCCTTTAACAAAAGAAGATATTTTTATTAATAGTATAATTTTAGAATGTTAGTATGGAAGCATATAAACAGCAAAAACCACCTTTCCCCTTCACCCTACCCCCTGAGGTAACTATTATGAACAATTTTGTTCAGGGGTTGGCAAAGTACAGCCTGTTATCTGTTTTTAGGAATAAAGCTTTATGGGAACATAGCTGCATCATGTCAATGCCCACGACTGCTTGCATGTTTACAACAGTGGAGTTTAGTAGTTGTTGCAGGGTCAAAGCCTAAACTATTTACTACCTGGATGTTAATAGGACAAGTTTGCTGACCCCTGATGTAGTATATACACTTTCATGTAAGTACAAATATACATAGGCTTTATAATACCTTACAGAAATCTAACAGACATGCTGAAAATTGCACAGATTGAAAGTTTACAGCTTGATAACTTTCTACAAACTCAACAGCCAATATAATCAGCACTCAGTTCAAGAAATAGAAGGGAACAGCTATAGCTCAAGTGGTTGAGCGCCTGCTTCTCACATTCATGGTCCTGAGTTCAATCCCCAGGACCTCCACAAAACAAACAAGCAAAAAAACATATGCTGAGTGTAAAATTCTAAAATAACTAGAAAAATGGATTGAAAGGAGCTCCCCATGCTCCTTTCTAATACCCTTCAAATGTAACTGTATCCTGATTTCTAACACTATAAATTAATCTTGCCTGTGTATGAACTTTATATGAATGGAATTAAACATTATGTGCTCTATCCGTGGTTTCTTTCACTTGACATTGTGTCATTAAGAATCATCTATTTTGGGAGGTCATTCAAGGTTATGCTTATGTGTGTCTTAGATGGATCTCACTAACTGTTACAGTAAATAAAAATTGAAACAGGGGTGCTCCTGAGGGTTCCTCAGACATCTGGACACTTATGCAAGGTACACAACTCCATGAAATCAACACCCCATCTGTGGACCTTACTTTGGAATATATGATAACCTATTTCCCCACCGTAACAGAGTTAGGCTCATTTAAACTTCCCTGCACACTGTTCTTCTGCCCCTTTTATTTGAACCTATAATTAGCACTATATCTATTAAATATGTGTCCCAGGGACTTAACTCTTTCATCTGTTCATATGCCAGTTAAACCCAGGATCTCAGCAGAGTTGCAGCCAATACCTCCTCTCCAGTTCATCCGACTTACCCAGGGCAACTAATGAAAGGATGATGATAGACAACCCCTATCCCCAAAAGCAAAGAGTACCCACAAGTGCAAGCAAATCAGTTCCTTATATCTGTCCCATAAGATCTAAGAGCCTCTTAATCTCAAGCAGAGCAGGCATCACCATCCAAAAATCCTCAAGATTGAGGAATGAGCAAAGCAACCATGGACCAAAGTAGACTTATTATTATTGTAGTAACAGAAGAACTTGTAACACTGATATAAAGACAGTGGTTACCAGTGGTTCTGAAGGGAGGCAGAGGAAAGAATAGGTGGAACACAGGGCATTTTTAGGGCATTGGAATTGTTCTGCATGTAATTGCAATGACTGGCACAGGCCACTGTACATTTTGTCAGACATAAAATTGTGTGGTGCGAAACGTAATCCATATGTAAACTATAGACCATGGTTAGTAGCAATGCTTCAATATTTATTCATCAATTGTACCAATGTACCACGCTAATGTAAGAAGTTATTAATAGGGGAAATGTGAGGTGGAGAGGGGGTGAAGTATATGGAAATCCCCTATATTTGTTATATAACTTCTCTGTAACTGAAAACTTCTTTAAAAATAAAGTTAAAAATTTTTAAAAATCTATTTTTCTTATATAAAAACACTATGTTCATTCTCATTGATCTACAGCATTTCACTATATGAATATGCCACACTTACTGATTCTACTGTTGGTGGATATTTGTATTATTTTCAGTTTGGATCTATTAAATGTAATGCAGAAATAAATGTTTTTCATTGTTTAGTGAGTATATACATTTCTCACGCAAGATTTTTTGAAACTTTTGTACTAAATAAACACTCTGTTCTGCAACAACTTTGCCTGTTGTTGGGAATTAAGTCATGTCTCCCATAAAGACATGTTCAAGTCCTAAGCCTGGATCCTGTGGGTATGAACCAATTTGTCAACACAACCTTATAAGATGTTATTATTAGTTTAGATGTGGACTTACTTGTGACTATGATCTTCAAAGATTCTTTTTTTAAAAACAAATCAATTTTATTGATACATACTAATAAATCATACAGTTTATCCAAAGTATACAATCAATGGTATTTGGTATAATCACATAGTTTTGCATTCATCTTTTCAATCACTATTAAAGCATTTTCATTATTTCAGTAATAATAATAATAAACAAAAAACAGATCAACAAACAAACAAGGAAATTCCTCCCCTCTCAATCTCTCTGTTTGCTGTACATAGCAGCTATTTCTGACTATTCTTGCATAATTATTTATTTGTATATTAAGCAGTTTTACTGAGATATATTCACATATCATATGATCTATCCAAAGTGTGTAATCAATGGCTTTTTTTTTTAGCTGTTAAAAAGTCCTTTATTATAAAGTAAAATAAATAGAAAAATAGTTTGAAAGGAATTACAAATTTTAAAAGAGAATGCAAAGCCAGGCTAGATTTAATATAATCAATTATAAAAAGTAGATAGCACAACAACAGACATCTATAAATGTAAATAATAATTCAAATATAATAGAAATTAATTATAACATAATTCTAATTTTTATAATACAGCTCTAACTATTGAACATAATAATCTCTAAGAATGAAATAAATTATTGGTTTACTTATTTAATTTCCATTTAGGCTAAAATTCTTTCTAGATAATCAAATTTCTATTTGGGAATTCTTCACATCTCGTTGGAATGAATTACAGCAGTTACCAATTTGCTGACTCATAATTTTATGAGGCAGAAAAACTCAAAATTTTGTTCATTAATAGCCATGCTAATTCATTATTGGTCCTGATAGATTTTTAAATTAAAGAGTATGAATAAGAAAGGGTTAAAGAAAAACGAAGTGTCCAAAAATAAATTTCTTCTCCAGTCCTCCTCAATTAAAAGCAAGTGTTTATTTTGTATGAAGAAACTTACAGAATACTGATCACAGGAACAATTTGCTAGTTGCACTGAGTAATTATTTTTCATATATTGTGATATTGTTATTTTACATTTATCTGGTCTACTCCAGCCCTTTTTTTGGTTACTATTTGCATGGGATATCTTTTTCTGGCCTTTCACTTTTAACCTATTTGTGTCCTTACATCTGAGGTGGGTCTCTTGTAGACAACATATAGACACTCATATATGTTTATCAGTCTTTATCTTTTGATCGGGGAGTTCAATTTGTTAACATTCAGTGTTATTATTGTAAAGACATTACTTACTTCATCCATTTTGTCCTTCAGCTCTCTGTTGTCATAACCTTCTATTGTTTGTCTTCTTATCCTTTAGTTTACCCTTCCTAACAATCTTCATTTCTAAACTCTTCTCTAAATCTCTCACCCTTGGTTTTTCCTTTCAGGCTGCAGTACCCCCTTTATTATCTCTTGTAAGAATGGTCTTTTGGTAACATATTCTATCAGTTTTTGTTTGTGAAGGTTTTGAATTCCCCTCTTATTTGAAGGACAGCTTTGCTGTTAAAGAATTCTTGACTGGCACTATTTCTCTTTCAGTACCTTAAATATGTCATACCACTTTCTTCTCTCCTCCATGGTTTCTGATGAGAGTTTGGCACTTAACTGTATCAAGTTTCCCTTGTATGTGATGCTTTGCTTTTGCTGCTTTCAGAATCCTCTCTTTATCTATGATATTTGTCATTCTGAATAGTAGGTGTCCTGGGGTAGGTCTATTCAGATTTATTCTGCTTGGAGTGCACTAATATTTATGTCCTTCATAAGAGTAGGGAAGTTTTTAGCCATTATTTCCTCAAATATTCTTTCTGCCCTTTTTCCATTTTCTGCTTCTGGGATACCAATAATGTGAATGTTGGTGTGTTCTGCATTGTCATTCAACTCCCTGAGACCCTATTGCATTTTTTCCATTCTCTTCTCTTTCTGTTCTCCTGTCCTTTGCAGGTCAGATATTCTGTCTTCAAAGTCACTAATTCTATCTTCAAGCAATACAAATCTGCTTTTTGTGCCTCTAATGCATTTTTTTACTTTCTTTTTTTATTAGCTTTTTTAAAAGATACATAGATCAAACCAAAATGTTACATTAAAAAATATGAGGTTCCCATATACCCCATTTGCTACACCTCCCACTCTTCCCACATCAACAACTTCTTTCATTAGTGTGGTACATTCATTGCATTTGATGAGTACATTTTGGAGCATTGCTGCACAGCATGGATTATAGTTTATGTTGTAGGTTTTATTCTCTTCCAGTCCATTCAGTGCATTATGGCAGGACATATAATGTTCTACATCTGTCCCTGCAATATGATTGAGGACAATTCCAAGTCCTGAAATTGCCCCCATATTATACCTCTATTTCCCTCTCCCTGCCTTCAGCAATGCCCATGGCCACTGTCTCCACATCAATGATATAGTTTCTTCCATTGCTAGAGTAACAATAATTCTATAGTAGAATACCAGTAAGTCAACTCTAATCCATGTTTTATTCCTCCATCTTGAGGACCCTGGGATGGCAATGTCCACTCCACCTCTAAATCAAGAGAGGCCTTAGATCCCACATGGCTGATGGATGGAATTCTCCTGCTTGAAGCTGTAGACTTTCTCTGTTCCCTGGTGTGGTGGTTGACCATCATCACCTCCCTGTTAGCTGACCAGGGTAAGTCCAATGAACTGGAGAGTAGGTGTTGCAACTCTGCTGAGGCTCAGGGCCCAGCTGGCACATAGACAGTCCAGAGATTCAAGTCTCCTGAGCATAAACCACCCCTATTACCAACCACAGGTTCAGTAAAAGTAGCAAGAGGCATGCATGGAAAGGTCACATCTCCAACTCCATCACACTAAGGAGCACTAATTCCAAAGTAGGGCTCACTGGCCAGGCACCAAACTCCAGAGCCATATGCCATGACCATAGGAACTGGGTGTCTCCATAGCCCTCAGGAGCACCACTACCTGGGGTTTTATCTACTTTGGCTGTCTCTGAGATCCTGTCGAGATGTGTGTAAGCATGACCCCTCTGATGACTTCCCGACTCATTTTGAAGTCTTTAAGCAATATAAACTTATTTGTCTTTACCATTTCCCCCTTTTATTCAAGGTCTTTTTCTAGTTGCATCACCAGCTGGTGGTTGGTAGTAATCCCTTGGCACCAGGGAGGCTCATCCCTGGGAGTCATGTCCCATGCCAGGGGGAAGGTAATGCATTTACATGCTGAGTTTGTAAACTCATTTGAGCAACATGAAGGCTCTCAGGAGGTAACTCTTAGGCACCCTGCAGCTCTAGGTCTAGTTGAAATTTCAAGCACCCAGACTCATAAGCATAGTCATCAGTATCAAGGACCTATCATCAGACCATCCTTCTTCACTGGTCTTTGCCCTTGCACTTGGGGGCTTGTGTTGCTGTTCCATTGATGGGTTGTTGTGACAGAGCTCCCCAGGAAGGGAACTCAGCACTCTCTCAGTTGTCATGTGAAACTCTACCCACTATGTCAATACCTTATGAACATCCAAACATAGGTATATACCCTGTATGCATGCCCTGGTGAACTTCCTCCCATGCATCCCACATCAATGACATCCCACACTGTTGCTCCTCCCCTGCCATAGTTGAACCCTTCTGTGATCCAAAACTTCTTTAAAAATGAAGTCTAACATATTGCCAAATTCATTTAATAGGAAAATGAAAGAATAATGATAGGTTGAAATATTAGAATGAAATACTTAATAATTTAGATAAACTAAAATAAAGTAAAAAAGAAATTGGGGTATTAAAAATGAAAAATATGATAACTTTTTTTTTGGTGTTTTGCCTTTCATCTCTGTAATAGGTGTTGTCCTATATGTACAGTGGCAAGGCAATCTCTTCCATTTCTTCCTCAATGCCCTACATCTTTTTTTTTTTAATTATGTCTTCAAAAAAGTTTTAGGTCACAGAAGGTCACATATAGAATATAGGGGACTCCCATATACCCAATATCCTCACCCTTTAACTCCTTCCCCAACAATGATCTTTTTACATATGGATATTATATTTGCTACAACTGATGTACAAATATTGAAACATAGCTACTAACCATGGTTAACTTATGGTTTACATTATGATTTACATTTATTTCTTTAGTCATATCTTCCATAAATTCTTTGAGGTGATTCAGGAGAGTTGTGTGATTATCACTGATTAATTGTCTTAAATCCTGTATCTTTTAAGGATATTCTATTTGTTCTTCTGGCTGGGCCATCTCTTCCTGTTTCCTACTATGGCTTATAATTTCCTGCTGATGTCTAGGTATCTGAGAATGTTGGTGAATTTACTCTGATGGCCAATTTCTCTCTCTTGATTAATGTTCTTTTTTCTCACAGCTCTTCTTTGATATTTGGTTCAACTTACATTGTCTTTAAAATTGCCCAGCTTAAGTTTTCAAAATCAGGTCAGGGACTCACTAGTGGGGTGAAGATTTTCTCCCAGGGGTTGGATACAGAGAGCACACATTTTGTCTACACAATTTCCAACTGGCGCTCATCAGTGCACCTTTCCACAGAGGTATTGCAGTCTTTCAAACTATGCTGAATCTCCAAACTGGGGATTCAAAGCAGGCTCTGCTGGCTGAATTCAAGAAATACCCAGACTCCACCTTCATTCTCCCTTGAAACAACTGACAGGGAGGAAGATATCTGTTCCCCTCTCAGTTGGCTGTAGTGAGTCAGGTGTTTCACCCCAGCTTAATGTCTTGGGGGTGAGGGAGAGGAGCCCTTCCCAGCCGCCTTGTGAACTTGGTAACTCATGTTTGTCATTTTGGCTTCTTCATCTGTCTGACCCCCAAAGCAGATCCCTTGGACAGCTTTTGGCTCTTTCTCCATTGTTTTTGTGAGAGCATTCATCTCTGCCTGTTAGTCCTTTGCTAACTTTCCAAAATCCCTTGAAGATCTTATTTTGATGGATCCAAACTGAATCAGGGTAGCCTTTAATTCATACAATTGATGTCCTTATAAGCAGAGGAAATTGTGCACAGAAGTAGAAGCCAGATGTAGGAGAAGCCAGAGAATGAGGCAGATCACCATGTGATGGAGGAAACCCACAGACTGCAACTAGAGAGCAACAAAACACTACAGACTCAGGGAGAAAGCATGACTTGTAAAGACCTTGATTTTGAACTTCTAGCCTTGAAAACGGTGAGACAATAAATACCTGTTGTTTTCGCCACCCTGCTGTGTGGTACATTCATACGGCTCTGGCAAACTAAGACACATATCAATCCATAAAGAACTGCCTTAGTCTGTAACAACTGCATAGTATTCAATTGTAGGGTGTTCTGTAATAGAATTTCCCATTGTTGTTCATTTAGTTATGTGATGGAAACTGCTATTTGTTCCCCAATATTCATTGTCCTTTCCTTCTATGGTAATAGACTCTCCACTTGTATGGCTAGGTACAAGGATGCCCAGAATAAGGACTACATTTTCCAATCATCCCTACAACTTGGTTTAGTAATGTGATTATGTTCTGGAAAATGAGATGTAGGTGTAAGTGACAGGCTATTTTATTAAATATATTTAGTTTGGAGGAGGGTGGGATAATCAACATATATATGATATTGAATATTATTATCTGGTAAATGATTTCTCTCCATTTATTTAAGTCTTATTTCCATAACTAACATTTTTTAGCTTTATCTATGTAGGTTATGCTCATTTATTTCTGTTTATATCATGAATTTTGCAGTTCACAATGTGAATAGGAAATGTTTACCTTTACAAATAAATCTGATTATGGCTGGTTCATGGAATGCTATTTTTTGTTTATTAACTTTAGTCTTTTTCCTATCCTTGTTGTTATTAACTAGTTATTTTCATTTTCTGCAAATCATATCAATGGCAAATTAATTATCTTTAATGCTAATATGTATACATTATTTTTCTTGTCATATTGCATTGGGAATAGAACCAGAGCAATATTGAATAATGTGAGTAAAAGTAGTATTGCTTTTTCTTTTATCAATGGGAATTCTTTAAGTAATTATTCTTAAATAAGATTTTTGAAGTAGGCTTTTAATTATTTATTAAATAAGATAACATTTTTAAAATGCTTTATTTTACTTTAATACATTAGTTTTTAGTTTAGCAAGTGACCATCCAAAGCTAAATGATCTCTTGTAGGCATGTTATTATTAGCTCAGTTGCCCAATATACTTAGTCACCTTTTCTTCTTTATTCCCTACAACCAAAATTCAAAATATCAGGTACCCTCAATTATTTTCTTTTCTCCTTCCCTAGCTTTTATGTCTGGACCATACTGACCACAGGGACAATAGAAATGATATAGGTAATATTCATAGATTCCCCTTTCCAGGCCCTGGGACCAAAGTCAAATTCTGTCATCCCAGCAGAATGCTGTCAATTGTTGGAATGTTTACACCATATTGAAAGAGCTTAACCCAAGTCTTGAGACAGAAATTGGCAATGATTATACTGGGAAATATTCAATAGTCTAGGAAGCTCTGCAGCAGAAAGCAATATGATTTGGAAATTACTTCACAGTCATAAAGAAAATATTTTGGCCACTCAGAATGATGTTCCAAGCACTAAGTTTGAGTCTTACCCTAGCTATGTAACCTTTTGAGGTCAGCAGAAAGGTCAAACAATTGGCCAAAATTCAGAATCAGCACGCAATTGAGATTTGAGAGAAAGGGAATTCAGATCTAAAGTCCACAAGTACAGACCTTAGTTGTTCCGGCCATAATTTATTTATTATTGATACCATATGATTGTAATGACATACAATGGTGTAAGGGCAATACTTGCTGCCAAGACACAAAGGCTTGTATGAAGCATTCCGTTTTTGGCCACTCAAATAACAAAGATGTAATTTGGGTTATTTTCATTTTTTATCTCTCCCAGGGCTTTTTAATTCCCTCCTGCAGTCTCCAACTATTTTAT
Source organism: Dasypus novemcinctus (assembly GCF_030445035.2). Taxonomy (NCBI): domain Eukaryota; kingdom Metazoa; phylum Chordata; class Mammalia; order Cingulata; family Dasypodidae; genus Dasypus; species Dasypus novemcinctus. Next base: position 21,166,892 of record NC_080677.1, read on the forward strand.
GCCAAAGTGGTAAAGCGAATTTTTTGATATTCAGCAAATATTGGCTTTAAGATTACCAGAAGTTGGGAAGTAACCATGTAACCATTAATTTAACCCCCAGGTGAAGAAAACTTGACTCCTTATTCTTTTCTAAGAAGCACTACCAGAATGTAGTCTTAACGTTTTAATGTTCAAGAGGCTTGTTTTTTTCAAATTTGCTTTCTAATGATGTTCTGGGTGCCTGCTTCTAACCCTGCTCCACTCATTCTGGACATGGCAAATCATCTTACTTCTCACCACCAACAAACAGACATGTAAGTTGCACTTTTCTGCTAAGGCTACATAAAGTACTTAGAATTGCCTGGTTGTGCTGCTGCATTGAATTCAATTAGTTGAAACAAGTAACTCTGGGCCTATACACTGATGCCTGTACTAGGCTTGTTCCTTGATGCCAATATGTTGGGTTTGTTTAGTGAACTGGTAGTTAAATTGATTCTTTCTTGTCAGTCTGCCTCCCATCCTTCTGAAGAACACAATCATCTGGCTGGATTATTTGATTTTTGTCAGAAGAGTCCTAAATATTTAAGTGCATCAGTTCCAGCACAGAATCAGGAGATGAGAAGGGAAAAAGGAAAGGTGGTCCACAGTTGGACCCCATCGAATTGGGGATATAGAATTCAGGTGGAGAATTCCTCTCTAAGAAATAACCGTTTAGCCACAAAGGGTAAAGATACTTCTACATGTTGGCAATATTTGGTGAAGACAGAAAAATACTCCGATCAAATCACGTTTTATTATAGTTTGGGAACTATTTCTGAAGAGTTGCTTAATGCAGCACTTTCATGAGAGGAGGCAATGCGCTACCAATGTCCTTTGCATGGATGATATACAAGGAACAATAAACATATAAATACCTCTACTTGCTGGAGCCCAAGAACATGAAACATGAGTGGCACCCCAGACCCCTTCCTCTCTCTTCCATATCTAATCTGTAACTTTGTTATGTCCTTACTAGCATATAAGCCATCATTTGCTTCGTGGAAATGTTAGAAAGTATAAATAAGAAAAGATAAATTCACTTATCTCACCACTCAGAAAAGAGTTAGGCATTCTTGTTCCATCATTTACTATTGCTGCATAACAAACCATGCCAAACTCAGTGGCATGCAATTGTTTTAAAAATAATAATTGGGGAAGCGGACTTGGCCTAGTGGTTAGGGTATCTGTCTACCACATGGGTTCAAACGCAGTTCAAACCCTGAGCCTCCTTGACCCGTGTGGAGCTGGCCCACGCACAGCACTGATGTGCTCAAGGAGTGCCGTGCCACACAGGGGTGTCCCCCACGTAAAGGGATCCCCACGTGTAAGGAGTGCACCCCATAAGGAGAGCTGCCCAGCGCGAAAGAAAGTGCAGCCTGTCCAGGAATGGTGCCACACACACAGAGAGGTGACAGAACAAGATGATGCGACAAAAAGAAACACAGATTCCCATGCCACTGACAACAACCAACAGAAACAGACAAAGAAGATGCAGCAAATAGATACAGAGAACAGACAACTGGGGTGGGGGGGGGGGAGAAGGGGAGAGAAATAAATAAATAAATCTTTTAAAAATAATTTAAAAAATAAAAATAAAAAAATAATTGTATTCACAGATTTGTGAGGGTGAGGAATTTAGACTGGGTACAATGGGGACTGTTTGTGCCCGCTCAACAATGTCTGGGGTCTAGCTAGGAAGACTCAAAGAATGGGCGTGGTCCAACAGCTGGGGGCAGGAACCGTCTGGAAGAATCTTCCCTTGCATGACTGGCGGTTGATCCTGGTTATTGGCTGCGGCCCCATCTGGGCTAGCAGTCAGATTGCCTATACATGGCTTCTCCATGGGGGCTAGTTTAGGCTTCCTCACAGCACACATAGCAGCTGGGTTCTAAGAATGAAGGTCCTAAGAAGGCAAGGCAGATGTGCAAGGCATTTTTAATAATTAATCTTAGAAGGCTCATGGTATAGCTTCCATTATATTCCATTGGTTGAGAAAGTCACAAAGGACTACCCAGTTTCGTTTCACTCGATAGGAATAGTGCCCCAGGTCACATTGTATTTAGTAAGAACATTGGATGGGAGGTATTGTTGTACCACTTTTGGAAAATAAAACCTGACACCCTTTTTTTGCCTGGTTTCCTTTGGGGAGTGGAGAATAAGCAGACAGAAAACCACTCTTCTTATTCACCTCATACTCCTTTGAGGATTATTATGGTACATGTGAAGAGAAATTCATAGATATTGCCCTATTTCCTAGGGACCGAAAAATAGACTGTGAAGGAGGCAGTTTCAAGAAGAGGAGTATCCTTCAGTAAATAACCAAGCCAAGATTACTCTCCCCAGATTCTGACTTGGGAGACAGCAGATAGAATACCAGCCAGAAATGTCTCTCTTAGTGACACCTACAAGTCGAAGTTTGAGAAGTCCAATAGTGTGTTTCCAGTTGGGAGTAAAGCAATTGCTCTCACAGTCTTGGGGAGTATTTGGCAAACAAGTGTTGTGGAAAAGTCCTAAAAACAGAAGGGAGAACTCTTCAGATCCACTCTACTGGAGATACCACTCGGGCAAGGCATCCGAAGAGTCTAGGTTTAACAAAGGAATCTTCTGATTCTCTCCTTATAGAAGGTATCATGAACAGTAATAAAAACAACAAAAGCAACAAAGCAGTCTTAATTCTTTAATCCTGAAGCAGATTTCAGGAATTCCTTTACCCTCTAGGGGTTTAATAGAGATGAAATCTCCAGATAGGAGTACAGGTACATAGGCTAACAAGGAAATTGACTATAATTATGTCATACATAGGTTTAGGTGAAAACTACATATAAGATAATGTGAGATCCTTGAGTGGCAAAATGATGACTAAGGCAATAGCCTGTCCTGGAAGGAAAATCTGGGCAAGGGAATGGCAGATGTCTTAGGGACACTAAAGGTAAATAGAGAAACCAGATAATTATCCTGGTAATAGTAGGCAGTCCGTGCTTTTGACTGTTCTAATATTGCGTAGATTTCAGTCACCAGGTTCCGGTAAGTAACACTAGTCCCAAAAATGTGGTTCTGATTCCCGTATATGAACTGTTAGTAGTTTCACAAAATACAAACTTCACTGTTAGATCTTCAGTCCACAAATTGCTACATAAATAAAGGGCACCATAATCAATGACCAATTAGTGACTTCTTTCAAAGTCCATCAGGGCTTGGTTAACATACATCTGTTATTCAGTTCACACAGACTGCAAAGCATGTAGTTGTGTTGCCTCCTTGTCTTCCAGTGAAAAACTTATATGACATTTTACAAAAATGGATAATCAAAAGAGGAAATGAGCCAACAGTGAGGTGTAGCAAAGATGAAAGTGCATAAAAGAATCACAAATTCATAAAACTGGAAGTGAAATCCAAATTGAGTGTCAAAAGAGTTAGAGAATAAATAGCTGATTGTAGGAAAACTGCCACTGTCACTGTTTACCTCTAGCTATGCAGTCTAAGGAACATAGTGAAGGCAAACTTAGCAACATAAATGTTGAAAATGGTTGTGGTAAAAAGGATGAAGTCACCTTAGAGGAAGTGATACTAGCAAAACACTTCATATTAAAGGAACTCAGAGATATTTCATGACATTGAAAGCAAAAAGGATAAGTGGTGGGAAACTGATCCAAACTTAGTGTAGTAGTCTGATATTATTTATGAATTCCAAAAAGAGATACAGATTATGCTTGTAAACTGGTCTGTTCCTCTGGGTGTTATCATGCCCTTTGATGTATTATTAATAAAATCAAAGATTTTATGTTTACTTGGTTAAATCAAGATTAGGGCTTTGATTTGACCACTTCAGTAGGTTGTAATTCAGTTTAAAGCCGCACCCCCCTTGGTGGTCTATATAAACGGGCACTCATGCAAGGAGACACAGAAGAAGGCACAGGAAGAGAGAGAGCTCCAGACACGGAAGAGGAGAGAACTTGGTTATTTCAGTCCTGCAATGTGACAGAAAGGAGAATGCACAAACGGCTAAAGCACTGGGGAGAGCTGAGCCATTCACCTGATAGTTTGCAGACCAGAGTGCTGAGAAGCTGAGAAGGTTTGGGAAAGAAACAAGCCCTCCAGCCTACAGCAGAGATCCCAAGAACCTATGCCCATAGAACCTTAAGAGGAAGTGGAAGAAGAAGTCTGAACCCTTGCAGAGATCGACAATCACTTGCTTCAACACATGGCAAAAGACTTTGGTGAGAAAATACCTCTTATGGTATTTTGGACTTTTTAGGGTCTTGTAAGTGTAAGCTTTTGCCCCAAATAAATACTCTTTATAAAAGTCAACAGATTTCTGGTACTTTGCCTCAGCACCCCTTTGACTGACTATTACACTTGGAAAGGAATATGACAATTCACCAAGGCATAATAAATATGATATTCCATATTGTAAGTTATATAAGAGGAAGAGGCAAGCACTGTTTGAATTACCCTTGTTAAGATTTTTACAAAGAAGTAAAGCAATTCGATTCTCAATGTTTCTGGTGTTTTAAATTATAGTCTACTAAATAAATAATAGCTTTACTATTTTTTTATTTCCCTAAACATTTACAACCAGCAGTTAGAGGAAGAAAGTTTTTAATGCTTTAACAAGAAATGTTAAGGGTCACAAAACAATTGTGTATTTCTCCTTGATTAATAAGAAATTGTATGGTTTCAGTTTGCACATCGCTTTTATTGTCCCTTGTTACCAGGCAAAGTGTGGACTGCCTGTATATCTGAGCTAGGGTATTGGCAGTAGGAAAAAAAAGGAAATGGTAACATGAAGTGAAGCACATGATTGAGTAGTTGTGAAGAACAAGGTAGGAGCAAAAATAAGCACAAATGTATTGGAAGAAAATTGGGAAGAGCATCTTGTGGGGAGACAGACTCCAGAAGACATCTGGTTTAGAAAAAGCAAGTTATGAGTTTTGAAACAATATGATTGTTTCAGAAACATGCAGTTATGTGAAACATTTGTTGTGAGAATACACCAAGACTGACGCTTTGTGATTTGGTTGGAAGGATAGGCACATAAACCATTGCCGGAGCAAGTAAAAGGAATGGTTCCATTCTCCTCAGTTACCATTAATCTAGTGGGAAAATTTGATTTTTAAAAAGTCTGTCTTTAAAAATATGTGATAGTCAATTTCAGGTGTCAACTTGCTAAGTTATGGTGTGGTGGTTTGGGCAAACAATCACTAGTCTGATTGTTACTGTCGAGGTATCTCAGTTAGATTTAAGTCATTATTTGATGAGTCAGTGACTTATTACCTCTACCTTTAACAAAGGAGATTGTCTTCAGCAATGAGGAGTCTCCTCATCCAATCAGTTGGAGGTCGTAAAGATAGAACTGAGGATTTCAGCGGTCAGAAGGAATTTCTATCTCTACTTCACCATCCAGCTTGTCCCAGGGATTCAAATCACCTTCATCAAATTTTCAATTCACTGCCTGTCTATGGAATTCAGACATGCCAATCCTCATGGTTGTATGAGGAAAACCCTATAATTAATATCTTAATATTGACATATATACCATGCTTGTTCTGTTTTTCTGAAGAACCCTGGCATATACAAAGTAAAAAGTCAGCATTTTCTAATGCTTACTGAATAAGTCAGGATTATTATTAAAAATTAATTGTGCTCATTGAGAATTTGCCTCTTTGATGCCCTTGACAAATGTCACCTTTCTGTCTCTTAAAGAGATGTTATTTCAGTGATGTGATTTGAGAATATAGGTCTATAAAAACAGTTAAGAAAGGACAGCATGTTGGGATTTTCTAGGGGTCAGAAAAAAAAATTTGGTCAGTGGAAAAATTATGAACAAGAGGATCAGATCCACTAAAATAGTTGGCTGTACTCAGCAGAAGGACACTTAAACTGATAGATTCCAGTGCTGCAACTGTGAAGGCTATTGTTCGGTAATGTAAAGAACACTATTCATCCACTGTTGTTGGCTGATATGTTTTATTAAGCTGATGCAAGTGCAGAAAGGAAAAGTTCTTTATGATAGGACAGATTCTGTGAGTGAGAATTCCTTGGAGTCAAATAGGGAAAGACTACGCCCAAGTGTGAAAGACTTTCCAGAGACTTCTTCCATTCCACTTTCCACCCCTCCCTAAATCACTCGCCAAAGAAAGAAATACTTTGCTGGACTCTGAAATGGCCACAGCTGCAGTCATAAGAAAACATCAGGATATAAAATGAATCATTCTCTTTCTTAGTTAACTTTCCTTTGGAGTGCGTATGAAGTATAAAAGGACAGGTGTTATTAAGATATTGCGATAATAAACAGCATTAAAGTGTTTGGAAGTGCTGCCAGTTTCCATGAATAAAAGCTTTCCAAAGAGCCATAATTATTAGTAAGGCCAATGAACTAAAATTTTCCCTGTATCAATATTAAGCAAAAAGGTCATTAATGCTTTAGGGGACTGTAATGAATCTGGAATATGTTGACTTGAACCTCCCTTTGTCCATTTCTCTATCAGATCACCCTGTGATTCCCCTCAACTGCTGGACACCTAGATCGCCAAAGCAGAGCCAGCAAATGACGCCCTGATCAATCTTCCAGGGCCTACAGCTGTCCTTGAATTGGCAAGTTCTTCTATGACCTGTGTAGACTCATCCTCAGATGAGAATCACCACCCTCCCCCAAAAGCCTGTAGGTCAGTTCTGTTTGCCAGCTATGAGAAGGGAGAGGTAACTGCAGTCTTCTGTTCAATCAGCATTAAATATACTGCAATTTCCATGCAGGTGACCCAAAGCATCTGATTGCAAGTGTGGACAGAAGGTTCTTAAATCACAACAGAATTCAAGTTTTGCTCCTGAATAAAAGGAGAGGTACTTGGAGTCATGTATTATCTATGAAGTGGGGTTGTCCTCTAATTCTAAAGGACTACTCCTGGTGACCCTTTTGCCAAAGGTGCCACATGTCTTGAAACCTGATAATAAACTAGTTACAATGTTTTAAAGTCATACTATCCAGAAAATATACACATATATAGACGCATATATACATACATATACATATGTACATATATCTCACTTAATTTCCACAAACAAAATGAAGATATCATTTTCATTGCACAAATACGATAAAAGAGGCTTAATGATTTTCCCAAAGCCAATATATTTAAGTCTGCCTAACTGCCCAGAGTTCCAGTCAATGAGATTCAGATTCCTTAAGGAGAACTACCTCACCATCTTCCAAAACACCAAAACAATCCTGCCTTAATCATTGCCTGGCTGGTTACTGGTCATGCTTTTTCTCATGCGATCCTAAATAACTGCTTCTAAGAATATCCTGAGCTTTCTCCCACATTAACTGAGGCTCTCACCTCTCTGTTTCAACCCATGAAATGTAAGAGCTGAGCTGCAAGTAATTCCCTTCAATTGACTTGTAGATAGTTTGATTAACATGTCCCAAGTTTCAGTTACATTTTCAAATTAGACTCCATGCTCATACAGTGCTCTTCATTTATCTTTTTTTCCCTCAACACTAGTAATATATGCTATATGTTAAAATAACTGTGCTATCCTTTGACAACTCTACCCTGTATGATAAAAAGAATAGATAAATTCATTTTAAAATAGACTTATTATGAAAGAGATTATGGGAAAGAGATGAATGATGAAAGAAATCTATCCATATGTTTGTGCATCTCATAAAAGAAGTGTGGCATAGTCCACATATATTTTGCTAAGTATTATTTACAGCACAAGAGGAAAATCCTATCACCCCCACCCTCAGTCCTAAGGCTAAACTCTGGACTTGACTTCTGCAGCTGTCCACACACCCAACCTCACAGCACATGCAGAGTTACCGCCTCTGTATCCACACAGCTGATCACCATGTGGTGTTTTAGAAATCACAGGATCTAATTCCCACATCTTGTTTGGAAATTTGAGATTTATTACTCCCAGAATGATTTCAACACACATTTCTCCACCATAAAACCAGGAGTGGCAGCAACATGGTGCCAGAACCCAGGAACAATCTCTGCCATTAGGCTAATCAAACTCGATTAAGAAACACATCCGTGGCTCAGACCTAGAAACACAATAAATTTGATGGCCTGAAGAAAGGATCAAAGATGTTTTGTCTTGTTCTAATTTCTGTTCTAGGCTCAGAAACACGTCTGACTACAATAATCAGAAAATTGTACTTCATTTATTGTGTAGGCGTTGCTTTGAAGATCTCCACTCACCACTCAAATTGTGAGCACTTCTCTCAAACACTTACATGTCCTGCTTCCCTGGTCCATAACAGTTCTAAAGGCAAATTATGAAGATAATATATATATATGGGGGAAATATGGAAAATCAGAAAACTGCAAAAAGGAAACAATCATCCAGAGATACCTGATGTCAAGTTTTTAGCATATTTTTCCAGTCTCTATGTATTTTTCCATAGTTCAGCCTTTAAGTGGGCCCATAGTGTTGGCTGTCAAGTCTAGGCCCTTTACTTGTCAACTTTCCTAGAGGAGCATTTCATACCCTCTTCTATTTCATCAAACCTCAACACCCCCTCCTTGGTTCTTACTCTTAGGTGAAGACTTTAACTCCTCTATAGAAGCAACCAGAATATATCTTTCCCATTGGACACAACAAAGTTGTTGGCACTACAAAATTCAAAGGCAACCGTCCACTTTCCCTGGATCCCATTTCACTCTCTCATTCAAGGAATTTGCTCCTATAATTACTTTCTCTCTTGACTCATCATTTTTACTCCCTTCTTAAATGGTCATCGCCAAGGGAATAAACATGCTATAATGACTCCATCTTAGAAAAGCCCTCTCTTCACTCCAGATAACCCTTTCAGCTCCTGCTCATTTTTAAGCTTCCCATTCACAGGAAATGTGCTTAAAAGAGTTGTCCACATTCGATATTTATTCTTATCCTCTTCTCTTCTCTCTTTAACCCAAGCAAGACTAGGCAATGAGCAGATCCAAGTGGCTAAATCAAATAGTCAATTCTTAGGCCTGAGATAACTGACCTCTCAGGAGTATTTGAGATAGTAGATCACTTTATCCTTCTTTTTATAGTTTCTTCTCTTGCTTTTATGAAACCATCACACACTTGCTTGATTTTCAGTCTACGTCATTGGCTCTTGACTATGCTGGATCCTCAGCATTCCCAACCAGGACCTGCTACATGAAAAAATTTTAAGAACTTCCAGACAGTGAAAACAGAGCATTAAAACAAGCATTGGGCCTTTCTAAGCATCCATGAAACTAATTCTGTTCTCATTCTTAAATGCCACAGTGCCCCATGGCTCAGTGTCTATCTGTTCATACCCACTTCCTACATGAGCTCGTCTAGACCAACTGGCTCTAGGTAACACATCCAACAACACAACCTACATTTTATCTTCAGCTCTAACCTCTCCCTTTGGCTCCAAATTGAAATATTCAAGTGCCTATCTCCATGTCCATTGGATATATAAAATACATCTCAAATTTCACATGTCCAAAATGATAACTCTCATTTCCTATCCAAATCCCTCTCCCAGTCTTTACATTTCAGTAAATAGCAACTCCATTGTTACAGTTGCTCAGGCCAAAATCATCATCGCTATCCTCTGCCCCATGCTTTCTCTCACACCTCATATGGAATCCATCAGCAAATTTTATAAATTTTACCTTAAAAATATTTCCCAAGTTCAGCCAGTGAAGATGTCCAACTGCTTGCAACCCTGGTGCAAACCTCTATCATGATCCACCCACTCTTATACTCTCCTAGATCTCCTGTATTCTACTTCTGCACCCAATTGTCTGTTCTCCATATGGCTACCAGTCACCCTTTTAAAAAACAAGTCATACTTTTCCATTCCCAAATGGTTAATTTGAAAGCTTCCAGGAGCTTCCTATTTTATTAAAAACAGTTACTAAATTCTTCTGTGAGGCTTTGTGTAGCTTGCTTCTGGATACCTTTCCAACCTCATCTCCTATCACTACCTCCTCAATGATCTCACTCAGCCAACCAGCTATTCCCGTTATTTCTCCCGCTTTCCTTTCACTAGTGGTTTCCTCTCTCTGAAATAATTTCTACCCAGATTCTTGAATGACTCTCATAATTCAAACAGACTTCTTAAACTGCATCTCCTCAAAAAGCCCTCTGTAATGAATACAAATTTTGTGTGTCTCTACAGATTCCCTTGAGTGTTTCCTTTTATTTCAAAGGTGCAGCCTAGCTCCTAGACCATGCCATATCACTCATGTCTTTGTTGAGCTCCCAAAAGGAAGGAATCTGCAAAGTCCTGTCATGCCTTCCTGATCTGCCATGTAAAGGCCAGAAGATGGATTCCTGAAGACAGGGGAGTTAGGTCCTTGTGACCATGGAAAACAGGAGATTGAAGGATCTGAGCAGATTTATCTCCTCCTTTCTCCTTGTGTGGATGATGCCAAAGTGCTCCAAAGTCCAGTTCCATCCTGCTACCTTTCTAGAAGGGCCCTGTAGGCAGAGCAAATGTACTCTATGGATAATCCAGTGAATACATGGCTGCATTTTTGTGGCTTATTGTCAAGCAGAAGTTGTTAAAAACAACATATCACAGTACAGTACATTTCATCTTCCCTTACTTCACTTTCACCCTCACCTGGACATGCACCTTCCAAATAATTTATCAGCATTTTATTGCTACCTCAGATTCTGCTTTCTATAGGACCTGGACAAGATCCTTTTCTTAGCAACCTCATTGCTCTCTGTATAGGTCAGGGATCTGGCAGGAAACAGGTGGCATAGACAAAGGGTTTCATTGAAGTTTGAATGAAGGTAGTGTGAGGTGAAGCAACAAAACATAGTGAAACATCCAGGGACTGGTAACAGCTGGAAGCCATTACCACTTCTAGAACATAGATGGGCAAACTGAGGTGGTGGAATCACTAGAACCTGGCGAGAGCTACATCAGTGGAATAAGGACTGACAGGAGTCACTATGGCCTTTGGGAAAAGAAATGTAGCACATGCTGTGTGTGGGGGAGGGGAGATCTAAAGGGGGAAATAAATAACCCAACCTCCTTCTCCTCCTGTGCTCCAAATTCCCACTGGTGCCTCCCATTGGCTGAACCCAACAGCCTCCCATGGTGCAGAGCAGGGCAGAAAAGGGCAAGAGTAGATTTATAGGGCACATGAAGGATAACTACCTAATTCCCTATGTTCTTACTCCACTTTTCTTTTTTATTGCAAACATCTTTTTTATGTTTCTATATGTATGTATGTATGCTCCTCGATAATAAAGACCCCATCTTTTGTGCTTGTTGAAATATTACCAGCTATTAGAGCAATGACTAGTACACAGTGGACATCTAACAGATATTTTCTTATTGAAAGAATCAATGAGTGGCTCAGTGCTATATTCACAATTATTTTCTTTTCACTCAACACAAGTTTTGTTGTTTGTTGCATGATTAATATTATTTCTAAAGGAAATGACAGTTTTTTGTGGACTCTAGTATAAATAGATATGAAAGTAAAGGTTCTATTGGAACAAATTATTTAAGAAAGACAAAGAAAATTAGTGATTTTATAATAAATTTTGTTATGTGGTTTAATTGGACAATAAAAAAAGATAAAGGTAATTAGGGATGGCTAGTTATTAGAAAAGGCATTTGGCTAGGAGTTTGGCTGGTAGCAAAGCAGGTCAGTAAATTCAGAAACATTACATTAGCAAAGATTCAAGGCTGAAATGAGGTGGCCCCCATGAGGTAAAGGGAAAATTCTAAGACTAGCCCAACTGATTTACCTGGGAAATACAGGTTTACCTACAAAGGGGAAGGAGCTGAATTCTGCAGGACCCCAAAAGCCAGGCAAGAAAGATTTTATAGAGAACAAAAAGTTTATACTTGTTATATGAATACATTTAAAACATATTAGTTTGAAAGACACTACTAACTTTTTCTACTTATTTTCTTTTGCAACTACAATTGGCTTATTCCTGAAGAAGAAACAAAGAAAGCCATTGAATAAATCTCATCCAAAAGAAGACTGTGTAAAATGTATAAGTGAGTAACACTGTTTATGTGTTTTATAGGGATATATACTCCATTCACATGCAAAGTTTAATACTTATAACTGTTTTTGTTTACTATATAAAAATATATTAATTACAGGAAGTTTAGAAATAGCTATAAGCAAAAGAAGAAAATGGGAAGCAAAACAAAACAACCACAGTAAATATGTTGGTAAATAACTCCAGATGTTCTTTTAGTCACTCATCTAAATAAGTAAATATTAATATATTTAAATATATAATTATGAAAATATGTACTCATTGCTGTTTAATAAACTGCTTTATTGATGAAATAATTCCTCATGAGTAACTAGAAGTTGTCTTTTACACTATGAGCATGACAGCATATATTAATGGATTTTCTTTGTAGTTGATACATTAAAGAAAAAACAAAAGCAAAATTCTACTTCCTTATGGCCTATCAGTGTTTTAATTTGATGTTGGATTAATTTGATAATGTATTATACCTTCATCATAATTGGGATTAGTTTATGGGTTTTTGATAGGATATTTGTCAGGTTTGGGTTTCAGAATTATGCTAGCTTTAAAAAGTGAATTACAATAGTTTAGATGTTTTCTATGCTATAGGACAGTGCTTGTCTGAACTATCTATGTAGAAAGAACTTCTGAAAAATTTTCAAATCCATTATACGTGATATTTTTATTAAAATATAATAAAAAGGAATTACTGGAAAAATGAAATAAAAAACCTAAACCAATAAAAATTTAAATTCAATTTCTATATTATTAGACTTAATAGACACGAAATTACTCTGTGAAATTGCTATGAAAGTTTCTAAGTGTTGATTTTCAATTATTATACTTATTGTGGACCTGTAAAAAATAGTTCATGGGCCAGTATCAGTCCATGGACCATATTTTGAATATCCCTGTTCCAGAGAAGCAATCTCCAAATAAGTTTGATGATGCACACCTCTCCACAAAAATATTCCTTAGCATATAACCATGATATATGTCTTTTCATTTATTTATCAATTATATATGTAATTAAAATTATTATAATATTCTGGATGCTTAGATTTTAGATGCCCTGCATCCTGATAATCTCATCTTTTTATGTGTTAATACACAAGGCATGGCATACACTTAGGATAAGTTTTATTGTTGCTGATACTCTGTGCAGATCATTATTTTCCAATGATTTTGAGCATTTAAATTGTTTGGCCTGATGTTTCTCATGTCTAATGAGTTGGTCCTGGTTTTTGTCTCATAGTGTTATTGATGAGGACTTGGAACTAAGAGTAGGAAAAATGTCAGTCCTGCCTGGCCCCCATTGTTTCCATGTGCCTGCCTTATAAATAATGCTCTCTTCTATCTGTGGCTTCTGTTCAGGAATATATCCGTGCGAATTATCCATTCTATGAGGTTTCAGTTAGTGGCAACTACATGATGTACCCTAGGGAAATTGCAATGTGGTACCTAAGGGCAGGCACGCCAGTGAGGGGACCAGGTGGCACTCCCACTCTGCTCCAAAGACCCCTGCTGGTCTGTGCGTGTGGCTTGGCCATCCAACACTGCCAAGGTGCCAGGGAAAATCAGTAAAACAACCATTATTAAATCGCAATTTCTTTCTTTTTTTCTTTCCCTTCAGTTTTACGAAGGATTCAATGTTTGTGTTGTACAGTTCCATGAATTTTTAAAAATTTTTTATTCTAGTCCCATATAGGCAATCTAATGTTTCTGCTTTTAACCACATTCAAATCTATAATTCAGTGCTGTTAATTACATTCACAATGTAGTGCTACCATCACCATCATCCTTTACCAATACTCTGTACTTAATTACTTATTTTTTAAGAAAAAACCCATAAATGTTCCAATCTTTTCCCTTCATCTTATGGGATTTCTCATGCAAACTTTATCTGGCTTTAGAACACACTTCTCAAGGGATAGAGTTGTTCTCCAAGTACTTGCTGATTAAAAAATCAGATTCCTAATTCCCATTCCATAATATTAGATCAAAGTCTCAAAGAGAAGTTGGGGGAAGGGGAAGCAGGTGTCTATATATCTAATAAAATCTCCAAGTGATTCTTGTTCCTAGGTATTTTGAGAACCAATGCTTCAGGGTAATGTTTTTTAAAATCATAAGAATTACATATCAACCTTGAAGGCATCACACATAAAACTGAGCATTTTTATTGTAGATAATTTAGTACTTTGCCATATTTTTCCTTTTTTTCTATGGTGATTAGCCTATTCTATTTCTGTTCCTTCTTGAGCCAATCTTAGTAATCTTTATTTTCCTAGGATAGCATACATTTCAGCTAAATTTAAAAACAACTGTATAAAATTATATTTTTTAAAAAAAGGTGCTTTTCTTTTCCACACTTGGCTGACCATGTATTTCCTTATATAGGGATGTGACTATTAGAGATATCCTTTTGGTAAAAGGGAGGAAGAGGTTACGATTTATTTGTTGGAAACCAAAGAAAAACAGTACGTTTTCTTGAAGCTTATATAAAAAATAATAATTTGGAAACTCTCGATTTAAAAGAACCAAGCTTTTTGGGAGGATAAGTGAATTTTGAATATCAAAAGACAAACATTGCCAGGATAACACTGAAATTCGCTTATAAATAATAAACTAAGACTACAGTTTTACAAGGAGTCTGTCGGAAGATAGAGAACCTGACAAGGATGGAGGTCAAGCTGACTTTCTGGATGTCTGAGAGAGGTCACACGGAGAAGAAAGAGATCAGACTGAGAAGGAACCCAGTCTCTGCCAAATAAGGACCATTGTGGCCCATCCAGGGACAGGCAGGAGCCAAGCCAGGCTGTGTCTTCCTGCCAAGGAGCATGCTAGCATCTCTTTGTCATCGAGTGGAGGTCTTCCATGACAGCTGCTCGCACCTCTCCCACTAAACTCCCAGGGGCAGTGTCATCCCTATATACCCTAATATTTGCTTAGGTTCTGGAGTTTTCTATAGCTCTTTTTAAAGGCCTAGGTATTTTTAAGGCCCTTAAGAGATAAGCTGGAGCCCTTGACATCTGAAGGGATATTCCTGGTATAGAAGGAAAATAGCCCAGCACCTCAATTTGTGTGGGAATAAACACACACACACACATACAAAACAGCTGAAATTTTCACTTTGAGCCAGGACAGGAGATCCACTTCTGTTACTTAATAAGAATATCAGTCAAACATGCTAATGTCAAGCTTCATCTTTACTTACTTGGAAAAGGATAACAACCACTTTACTCATCTCCCTGAAACCACTCTCTCCACCCACCAGTCTTTATTCTACAGTGTTACCATTATCTTTCATAAAAAGCAAATGCTATCATGTTGCTACCCTGCTTAGAATTTTCCATTACCCCTATTACCTAGAAGACAAAAGCCAAACTTTGTAGACTTGTCTACAATGTTCTTCAAAAAGAAGCTTCAGGCCAGGTTTTTGGTCTCATCACATACCTCTCCACTTGATAAAACCTATGTGCCAGCCTTTCCCAATGCATCAAGCCTTTTTCCCCACTGCTGGATTTTCACATGCTGCTGTAGCCTCCTAGACTGCCATGATCTCCCTTCACTACCCAGCCTTCTCCTTTTTTCCTATAGCAACCCAAATGTCACCTCCACACACCTCCCTGCTGGTCTTCCATGACCCTATGAAAAGTTACTCTTTGTCTTGTGTATGAAGAGTGCTTCATTCAGGCTCATATAAAACCATTTATCAGGTTGTTTTGTAATGATTGGTTTTTGGCTTTGTCTCCCTTCTGTACCAAAGCACCTTGTGTGGGGTTGCTTGGACCTGTTCAAGTGGACCAAGTGGACCTGGTCACTCCTGGGGCCTTAGTTCACAGGACTGACCAAGCCAACTAATAAAACTAAAAGGCGCTCTATTCACATCACGGTGCATGTTCATTGCTTTGTTTTGACCTATCTGGTTTTTATTGACTAAGAAGAAATTTATTTATATATTCTACACCACTTCTTTAGATCTGGCCAAATCATTCCTGACTGAAAAGATGGTTTTATTGTCTTTCTCTTTTTTTTTTTTTCTTAGATTTGGGTCTGCTATACTGGGAATATGTTGCCCATTCCAGGCTTATCATCAGCAACATTTATTATCCTGCCATCGAATTTCCACATTCAAGTAATAAATAACGTTTCTGGACAGGGCCCATTTCATGATCTTTATTTTATCCTACCTTAGATTATAGTTATTTCTTCTCTTGTGTTATCAACTAGATTGTGGGCTTCTCAAGACAGGTATCATGACTCACTTGTTTTTATGTTCACTTAACTTTCTGGCTTTCAATTAATATGATGAAATGTTCTAACATCCTCAATGGTGGTGGCAAAAAGCTATGAGATATACAGTTCCAAATAATCCAATGACCTGTGTTCAGTATCTGGTCCCCCAAGTTACCTGTTGGGTAAACTTGGGCAGGTTTCTCAAACCCTCCAAGCCATACATGTCATGTTTTCTCAAATACAAAATATGAATAATAGTAGTACCTACATCAAACAATCATTTTGAGAGAATAAAACCAATACTATATACAGAGCACTAAATGCTGTACTTAATATACAGTAAATGCTTAATATTTGTTAGGGATTATTGTTATTGCAAATGTGAGTTGAACATATGCATCCTTAAAATAAGAGCAGAAAAATCAGTGTCATCAAATATGCTGATTTGTTCATCAACCATAGACATCACACACATTATAAGTAATATCTGAATAGCTATGGGAAATTGTTTAATCAATAACAACTTCTCACTCACTCTTCTTGAAGGAGGGGATATACATGCCTGCTGCAATTTGACCCGCAGGGCCTCCAATGGAAGGAATAAACATCAGTGCCCCAATTATGTCGGACTGGGCCATGTGACTTGATTTGACCTGTATGTGAGTATGTGATATGCCTCATTCCCAAGCAGAAACTTTAATAGCCATTGCTTGTTTGCAACAGCTATCTTGCTCTTTTCCCTCTGCCCCAAGAGCAGTGTGTCCCAAATAAGGGCGTTCTTTTAGCCTAGGGCCCAGAATGAAGAGGATAATGGATCAGAATGCCTAGATGATGCACAGATGTTAATGTGTTTTATATATGCAGGAGGAGTAAATGCTTTTGCTATAAGCCACTGACATTTGGGGGGATTGTTGATTACTGCACCAAAGCATCTATTATGAAAAACAAAAATGACAATGACAATGAATACATATGCTTATTACCTTTCCTTGCAAAACACATAAAAACACAATGTGCTATCAATGAGATAATTCTAAAAAACCAAACAGGATAAAGAGGAACAGAGTATAAACAATTTCATGAGCAATCAAAGCCCTCTGTGGCATTTTGACTAATTATCTCATTTATGTGTAAGAGCACACATGTTTCCCTTATGGTTAAATTTTCACTTGAATATAAAGGACTTGCACAATGACAGTTCTTGCAGCCTTGTATCTCCCTTTTCTAGAAAGAAATACTATTCTTATTGAATTGCAGTGCATGTCAAAAATCATAATCATGTACTTACCAAATCCAATGGATGTGTCATGATGATGGGAACGAGTGTTGTTGGAGGGGGGGAGAGGGGGGGTGGGGGGGTGGGGTTGAATGGGACCTCACATATATATTTTTAATGTAATATTATTACAAAGTCAATAAAAAATAAAAAAATTTTAAAAAAAAATCATAATCATCTCCTTTCACTTGGAAAACACTAGGATTTCCTAAGCCAGTATAACCTTACTCAAACCAAGATTGATGATACCAAAACATATTCTATGTTCAGAATTCAATCCCACAACCTTACTTCAACTCCCTGCTATTTCACAGTTATGGAGTGAAGGTGACTATTGAGCTACACTCTAAAGAGTGAGCTGTGGAAAAGGGGAAGAAGCACATTTAAGGCAGATGTCACAGTTATAACAAAAACAAAATGTGTTTTCTGGGAATATGATGAGTCTAGGGTGGTTTATAGCATAGGGTCAGGGGAGTGGCTAGAATTAGGACTGAAAATGTAACTGGGGACCATCTTTGGCAAGCAGTGTCTATGATACTAAACCAAAGCACAACTCAAAAAACAACAGGCAAAACTTTAAATTTTATGGGGCTTTATATGTTTTCATACATGATTTCAGAAAAAACATTCTCTTGAATAAATGCATAATATTGTGCAGCAGTTAAAAATCAGCCTTTTGTCTCTTTTGGTCAAGGTCTTTCTCTAGTTACATTGCTAGTTGGTGCTTGGTAGTAATCCCTCAGTGCCAGGAAGTCTCATTCCTGGGAGTCGTGTCCCACGCTGGGGGGAAGGTAATGCATTTATATGCTGAGTTCAAAGGTAAAGACAAATGAGTTTATATGGCTAAGAGAGAGGTTATTCCAGAGGTTTCACTTATGTACGTCTCAGCAGGATCTCACTGACTGCCAAAGTAAATACTACCTCAAATAGCAGGTCTTCTGAGGGCTATGGAGACATCCAGACACTAAAGTCAGGGCAGATAGCCCGGGAGTTTGGTGTCTTGGCAGTGGATCCTACCTTGGGATTTATGCTACCCAGTGTGACAGAGTTTGACTCAGTTGTGGCTTCCCTACACATGGCTTTTCTGATCCTTCTATTTGAACCTAAAATTAGTACTAGAGTTGATAGGTTTTTGTCCAGGAGACTTAAATAATTGGGCTGTCCTTGTACCAGCTGGACCCTGAATCTTAACAGAGTTGCAACACCTACTCTCCAGTTTGTTGGTCTCACCCAGGACAACTAACAAGGAGATGATGATAGACAATGACCATCCCAAGGAACCAAGAGAGTCTACAACTGCAAGCAAGAGAGTCCCATTCATCTGCCCTATGGGATTGAAGTCCCCTCTCAATTAGAGGTGAAGTGGACATCACCTTCCCAGAGTCCTTAGGATTGGGGAATGAACTATGAACTAAAGGACACTTACTGGTATTCTACTATAGACTTATTGTGAGTCTAGCAATGTAAGAACTTATATAATTGATGTGGAGGCAGGGGCATTGGAGTTTCTGAGGGGAGGGAGAGGGAAAAACAAGTCTAATACAAGGGCATTTTTGGGACTTGGGAATTGTAATGACAGATGCAGGCCATTATATATCTTGCCATAACCTACAAAATTGTGTGGGAAAGTGTCAACTACAATGTAACCTCTAATCCAGGCTTAGTGGCAGTGCTCTAAAATGAGTTCATCAGTTACAACGAATGTACCACACTCACAAAGGATCTTGTTAATGTGGGGAAATGTGGGAAGTGTAAGGAGTGGGGGATATGGGAATACCCTCTATTTCTTATGTAACATTTATGTAATATATCTTTAAAATACATACACACACATATATATATATGTGTGTGTATATATATATATATATATTTTTTTTTTAAATAGGCTGGCTCCATACTACAGCTCTGTCATGATTGTGCCCTGCTGATTTGGGGAAGGTGACAGACCCAGGTAAGCTTCAAGTCTTTCTTCTGTATAATGGCAATAGTAGTAATGTTTTCCTTGGACAGTGAGGACCACCTAAAATGATGCATATAAAACTCTGAGCACAGTATCTGAGACTATGCAAAAGCTCCAGAAACAGTACTGCTGCTGAAATTTGTTGCTATCGTCACTGACAAGGAAGGCCTAGAGAGACAACTTACACCCCTTAGTTGTCTTCCGATCTCTTAAGTACTACTTTTTATCTGTCCTAAAACGTGCCCAACCCAAAGCCAAAGGGAGAGCACCGCACATAATTCAGCGACCAATGCAGACCAAGAGGAGAGGCCCACAGCCAGCCATGTCTCAGCTCAAAAAGGGCTAAGCTCAGACAGTTCAAGGCCATCCACAGGCTTGACTTGCTATTGTGACCATGCAAGATGCAACTGTAGCAGGCAAGAACAAGAGTGCACCTAGCGACTGCTCTGCTGGAAGCTACCTGGGAGATCAGTCTTCATCTTCCCGATCAAGGCTTCAGGGCATTTTAAATTGAGAAGTGTGATTCTGCATTAGAAGGTGAATTTTTTCCCTGAGAATGTTATTTTCTTTTTCTCTTAAATCACTGGTTTCATTCTTTTGGGGTTTATGAGCTGAAATTTCATTCTTCCTCGAATTAGAGCCTGTGGTTAGGTGGTGGTTTTTTTGTGCTTATACTGATGGGTAGAGTTTTGAAGAAATAAGAAGGATGAAGGAAAGAGAGAATGGTGGGGATAAACTACCAGTTGGCTTTTTTATCCTTAAATAATTTCTAGTTAGTTTCAGACACAACAATATTTAATAAATAAATATGTAGACTATATGACTGTACTGTGAGAACTTTGAGGGAGTATTTTCATGGAAAAAGGGAATGATATGATCCAGAATCATTTTTCCCCTTTCCCACAGAAATTAAAATTTGTAAGCACAGATTTTGAATGTACAGTAAATTCTGGTAATTGTATCTTAAGGGAGTCTCTCCATATTCTTTTCCAAGATCCATCCAGAAAATCTATTTCTGTCATTTATCAAATGATCTTAATAAAACACAGTCTGCTAGTTTATTATATAGAGTATCATTTTCATTACTGATTGGTTGAATGTTCCGTTTCTATTGAGCGATGGTGATTATTCTATATAATGTTGTTTTAAATAACAGAATTACAAAGATCAGTTCTTTCTCTCTCTTGGGTTCCTCCCCATAAAGCAGTTTTTCTTGTTGGTGATTGAATCATGCACCCTACAGAAGACATGTTCAAGTCTTAATCTGGGTTCCTGAGGGTGTGAAGCAATTTGTAAATAGTATCTTTTAATATGTTAAAGTGAGTAAGGGTGTGGATTTATTTGTGAATGAGATTTTCCAACTTCCTATTTAGATGTGGCTGAACTGAATCAGGGTAGGCCTTAATCCATATTACTAGAGGTCTTTTTAAAAGAAGAACAGATTTTCTAAAAATAAAATTTTCTTGAAGTATATCATTCATATATGAATATACATAAACAATAACTGTATAGTAAAATTTACAAACTTACAAAACACCTAGAGGCCTTTGAAAGAGAGGAAATTTAGATGCTGTTAGTACTAGAAGTTACAAGCCAGAGAAAGTCACAGGAAGAGACGGAGAACAGACATGGCCCCGTGACAGAGGACTGCCAGCACCAGAATCCTGCAGGCAGCTTAATTTTGGATTTGTGGGCTTCAAACCTATGAGACAATAAATGCTTGCTGTTTAAGCCCTGCCATTGTGTGGTGTTTGTCACAGCAGCTCTGGCAAGGTAAGACACCCCTCAATCATAAAGGCCAGCTGTCTCATAACTCCCAAAGGAGAAAAAACTTGAGTTGAGAAACTTACATACTTAAAGGCATAAATCAGATGGGTACCTGATAAGTAACATGGAAGCCTATTAAGTCTGCATGTTTTTATTCTTTATAATGACTGAAATAAAATGTGCACTGCTTTTCCCAGGTTGGTGTTCCAAGTCTCATGTCTACCTCTGACTGGGTTCCACTGAGCTTTCAGAGACACAGGGTGGCTTGAATGTTGATGTAGAGGGCTGAAAAATTATTACCTTAACTGCTTGACTTGGTTTTGCGTATTAAGCAAAGGAATTTATATACCTCCCTGCCGTATCATTAAGGTTCTAGATGATATTGAAGTTTTGGCAGGCAGACCATTTTCCTGTTTCTCACTGAAGGCCAGAAGACCTGAGACTCTTGTGCATCCAGAGTCCGTGTGCTGGGAAGGGGGATTTGGGGGGCTGAAGGGGGTGGTGCCCTGGTTCGCCTGTGCAGTCAACTGAGAGCATGGAGGGAGAATAGAGATGGGAGCTCATTTGTCCCAGGCTGCTGCTTCTCATGTCGTCTGGAGTGACTTTTAAACACGCTTCTGCTGAGGAGACAGTGAATGCCCAGAATGGAATGTACCTCTTAAAAAAGGCAACGCCAGCAGAGTAGAGTAAAAGAGAACTACCATTTGGTAACAACAACTTGATTCTATCCCAAAGGATAGAATGACAGTGAGGAATTTGTTCCACTGTCCTTGGGTTTAATTGAATGAGCACTTGCTCCATGGTTTCTATTAAGGTGATAACTAGAGTAAATAGTTCTTGCTAGACCAACTTCCCTTCAAATCCCTTAATATAACATTTCCTATTATAGGAACAGGTACAACCTGCTGTTGGAAGTGCCCAAAGGCCCATCTTAGAATTAGATTCTCCTGTACATAGTGTTCTCTGAATTCTTGGCTGTCCTAGAGGGGATCAGCAATGGAGCATCTGGAGTACCAGCCAGATAGGCAAGTATTAGAATTTTGCTTTCAGATAGAAACATGAAGCATTATTCGTAGACTTAAAATAAACACAGTATGACAAAAGTGTGGCCCTCAAGGCAAATCCTTAATTAGTACTGAGTGAAATCCAGTGAAAAATATGTTCAAATGTCAGAGTATAAGTTGGGCCAAATCAGAAAGAAAAATCTAGCAACAGAAGTCAGTAGTAACTGCAATAAAATAGGAGAAATTTAGGTGATAGAACAGGAATGATTGCTTCAGTTGAACTGATGGATCCCTGGCTTGCCTGCATTAGCTGTCAACCATGTAGTTTGGGGCTTTTGTCTGAGTTGGTTCAATTAAATGTACAGGTTCAGGATAGGTGCCTCAAGGAAAGAACCCAAAGAACTCAATGGTAGCTAAGTATTCATAATAGCAAGAGAATCCAGGATTACTCAAAAGTTCTAATTAATTCACCAAATCAATGACTAAGACTTTATGGAAGATTTGAGAGAACATCAATTATAACTAACTAAACAAATAGTTAGATAGATAAATAAATAGCAAGTGATTGCCAAGTCATCTGACAAATTACTTTTTTTAAATGATATTCATTTCATGGTTCTGAATCTCTGTTTCCTTCTCTAAAAACTAACATAAAAATGTCTACCTTGTTAGGCTGTTTGTGAGAATCAAATTAAGTAACTGTGAAGGTTACTAGTGCAATGTTCAATAAATATTTGTTTGGTCTGGGAATTTTACACCATCTGTGCAGGCATTATCAACCTGGGCTTTAGTAGACCTGTGAATCTTGTGAAATTCCATGCAAAATTGTGTATGCCCATAAGAGATCTTATTTCTAGAAAGAGAATCCACCTCCTACATTGAATTCTTAAAGGAGTCTGCATCCAATGACTTAGAAGCAGTGGCTCTAAAATCCGCTTTTTTGCTTACCCTGTACCAACTTAAACAGCAAATTTTAGGCTTTTTCTACCTCCCTCCTTTCTTCCCTACGTCTTCCCCATTCTCCCCCTCCTTTTTTTCTTGCACAGCAGATAACCTTAAAAGTTTTATTTCCTGAGACTCACACCTGTCAAGACTTCCAACTGCATCTGATTTTCATTACTCACATAGACATTGCCAGAGTGGCCTTGACCGCCTGTGCCTCACACACCATCTCTGCAGGGCTGATGCTCTGTGCCCACATGGACGTAAGCAGAGGGTGATTGTAACCCTGAGCCAGGGGCCCTCAGAGAAGAGGAACAGAAACCTCAGCCAACGTAAAGCATGTGTTACACATATCAGGGCAGATCATGGGGGCAAACTAACTGTCAACTGTTTCCACTGCTGCCTGGGGCAGCCTTGTTGGGAGCACCCCACCAGTCGCTGTTTAAGGCTCCCCAAAGCTGACTCATTCCCCTTCAGCCTTGGTAACAGCCAAAATGGTAATTTGGTAATCTCCTAAAGAGATGTTATCCACAGAGTTACAAAACAAGGGCCATGCAGACCATATAGATATTCATGTGACCACAATCATGCAGTGTTATTTTGAAAGCAGAGAGGGACAAGTGACTGCAGCCCTGGGAAAAAACTTTAGAGGCATCTGCAGAAGGGTAAAGGCTGGAATCATGTGACTGAATGTGCTCATTCAGAGTGAGAGCGGAAAGCAACATTTAAGGAGTGGAGAGAGAAAAATGCCATTGAGCAAGTGTAGGCAGAGTAATAGGAATGCACCAAAATACAGCATGACTCTATTCTCTCTAAAGAATCAATGTTAAGAGTTTCAAGAAATCAGAGGGATAGGGGTCAAGAATATGGATTGCCAGTACCCATGTGGAATCTAAGCCCTCACTTGACATAGGTGTGCAATGGACACAACCAATCCAATGTCCACAGAGAAAATGTGGAATGGGTGTGGGAACGGTAGCCATGGGGGCTGCTGGGTTTGGGGAATGGGAAGAAGAGATGAGATGTGGAGGTGTTTTTGGGACATGGAGTTGTCCTGGATAGTGCTTCACGGACAATTACGGGACACTATAGATCCCCCCAGGGCCTACTGGATGGAACATGAGAGAGTCTGGGCTATGATGTGGACCATTGACTATGGGGTGCAGTGATGCTCAGAGATGAACTTACCAGGTGCAATGGATGTGTCATGATGATGGGAGAGAGTGTTGCTGTGGGGGGAGTGGGGGGAGTGGGGGGAGTGGGGGGTGGGGGCGGTGGGGTTGAATGGGACCTCATTTTTTTAAATGTAATTAAAAAAAATAATAATAATAAATAAATAATTAAAAAAAAATGCCTCGAAGATCTAAATGGAAGTACCAAAACTATAAAACTTCTAGAAGAAAACATAGGGAGCCATTCTCAAGACCTTGTTTTAGGCAATGAGTTCTTAGACTTTACACTAAAACACAAGCAACAAAACAAAAATATAGATAAATTGAGCTTCATAAAAATTAATAACTTTTGTGCACCAAAGAACTTCATCAAGAAAATAAAAATAAATACCCTAAACCCAATTTTTAATGTTTAAAAAAAAAAAAAGAATATGGATTGATGAACTGGTAGAGTAAGATGGAGAAGCGTTTCAATGGTTTCCCATTTCTTCTAGAGTAAGTTCCCAAATTCTTTGCAATGCCCAGATGCCCTTCAGCCTCATCTCATACCATTCTCTCATTCCCCTACCTCCTACTCTTCTCCAGCCTCACTGGCTTTCTTTTAGCTACTTGAACGTATCCTCTTCCCTCCTACCCCAGGGCCTTTATACATGTTCTTCCTGGAATACTCTACTCTTCCCTCTAAATTCACTTAGAGTCATCTCTCCAATCTCAGATAAAGCACTAATTTCCTTAGGGAAGCTTTCCCTGACCTCTCCAGGTCAAGTCAAATTTCTTCATTATATGCCTTCATAGAATCATGTTTCTTTCTATCATAGTAACAATCTTAATATATAATTACACAAACATTTGTGTTATTATTTGATAAAATGTGCCCCATCCCTGTTTTTTGAACTTTATGAAAGTGGAACCCAAGAAATTTTTGCACAGTCATCAGGATTTTAACCAAATAGCAACAGCCACCACCCAGAATCAAGTCCAGTATAGAAAGAGACTTTCTGCATGTTCTGCCCATCAGTACATGCCTAAACAACTCCATGAAAATTACCTTGATATTTCTCCATGATTCAGCACTCAAGAAACATTTTGGCATATCTTGAATCTACAAACTTGCTGGTTAAGTTGGTACAGGATAAGCAATAAAGCAGACTTATAGCCCTTGCTTCTTAGTCATTGGATGGGCCACAGACTCCTTTAAGAATCTAATGTAGACGAAGGATACTCATTCTAGAAATAAAATCTCTTACGGGCATATGCAATTTTGCATGTAATTTCACAAGGTTCACAGGTCCACTGAAGCCCCGGTCAATAATTCCTGCACAGATGCTGTAAAAATTCCCAGACCAAAGTACCCTTGGATAAAGGCAAAAGAAAGGAGAAGAAAATTGTCAACTGTCATCTGCAAATGTTTCCTACATGTTTGGCCTGAGGCTAGACACTTGACATTTGTTATTTCATTGAAACTTTATAAACACTCTATTAAGTAAATGCTACCATTTCCATTTCAGAGGGGAGGAAATTGAGATTTAATAACATGTACAAATTCACACAGCTAGATAGTGGTTGTGCTGGGAATATGGCTTGAGTTTGTTTTACCCTGAAACCCATGCTTTTTCCATTCTTACCCTGTCTCTGAGCATATGTGAGATATGTGAGAGCCAAAGCACATGATGTGTGGCTTCCTGGGATGTGAGGTTACAGAGAGACCAGGGTCATTTATGTGTCAGTGGCTTCAAAGAAACAGAAATTTAAAGAGAAAAAAAAAAATAACCATTTCTCGTGACTTCTCTTTTTTCATTGTTTGGCACTATTATACCTTCTCTTGAACAATGTAAGAATTTTGGTATAGATGGATTTTTCCTCTTGCTGGGTAAGGATAGAGCCAACAGAAGTTTAATTAAGTCAAACTGGTGATAATTAGCAACAGGAGCTTTAAATTAGGATTATTAGGGGTGACACGTAGTATGCATGAGATAGCAAAGCAAAAGAAATTCAATCTCTCATCCATCAAAAAACATTTACTGATCATCCTCTTGGTGTCAGACTCCAAGCTCTGCTGAGAACATGATTGTGAATGAGGTGGACAAATTCTGGTCACAAAGAGACTCAAGTCTAGAGGGATGGTGGACAGCTACATCAGCCAGTCTAATAAACTATCGTATAATAAGCAAAGAACAGTGCGCCAATTAGCAAATAATAGGAGAAACCACCACCCTCTAGTTGGAGGAAAAATGCAGTGTAGGTGCTATCCTGGCACAGGTGGGAGGTAGGAGATTCCGAGCAGGGAGAACACATGCAAAGGTCCTGAGGCAATAGGGAATATAAGCTATTTGAAAACCTGAAAGCAATTTATCATGATCTGAGTGTGGAATGGGAAGAGGCAAAAAAAAAAAAAAAAAAGGCAATGATCCTGAAGAAGTAGGCAAGAGTTAGATCATGAAGAGTCTTGTCAGCTGTGTGATAGAGCTATGATTTTCTTCAGAGAGCAGGAGAAGCCATTAAAGATTTGTAAAAGAATGAGTTCTGTGAGAGGATTATGGCGGCTGGGGAAATCAAGCAAGTTAATTAACCTCTCTGAGTCTCAGGTGCCTCATAATAAGGGATAGTATGGGTTGTTGTGAGGAATAAATGATTCATGTCATGCAATACTCTTTGACCAGTGTGCCAGGAAACATAGCTTTTATATTATAACAGTAATTCAGGGAGAACAGCCATTGTCAGACTCAGGATCCTGAAAGTTATTCCCTTCTTTCCTGCTGTCCTTATAACCACTGCTCAGTGGCAAGCGTAGCAGTTGTGCCATGTTTATAGCTTCCCTAGATCATATAGAAATTTTCTACAGGTTTGTCCTACACCCCATAGGTAGGGAATGAACCTTTTCATTCCACTATTTTCAGATGGGTATACAAGCCCCCAGGTCCATGGGAAGTCAGGTTGTCTACATGTCAAGCAGGGGCCTTCAGTGGCTTGGCTGAGTGTCTGGCCAGTGGCCATGGAGTCCCACCCTCCAGATCAGCTTGGAGCTCTCTAAGGCTTATCTCATTTGAGGGTTACCATAGGGTGGGGGAGCCTCACCTGGAAGCACACATCTGGATTTTTATACCACATGCATCTTTGTTTCACAACCTCTTTAAGTTTTTAATTAGTCTTCAGTGACACTTGAGGGGCAGACAAACAAGTCTCCTGGCACCAGTAAGGCAACATGGCAGTTGTAGAGGAGAAAGGGATTTGGACATGTGAGAAACAGACTGATATTGCAAGATAACACTCCATCTTGTCCACCACAGAAAAATCCCAGACAACTCAATTCTGTTGCAGGCTTCTCCTTTTCCTTCACATGCAATTTTAGAGACTGTGTCAAAACGTGTGTGTGTCACATCTCTTCCAAACATGCAATATCCTGGGAAATGAGAGTAATATCATATTCACACTGTTGCCATCTCCAGTGATGGGGCTCCTGAGGATGGAAAGATAGATAGATAGATGTATGGACATCATGGAAAGCAGACTTTCTGTGTCCTGAGAATTTCTTCTCATGAAAGATGGTAACACATACTTGCTGAGTACCCTTGATGCTCAGAGAGCCATTCTAGTTGTTTGCACGTACATGATCACTTTTATTCTATTAAGTCTGTGACATAACTATGATTATTCTAAATTTTACACATTGAAAAATGTGACCCAGGAAGGCCTATCCATAGGACAAGAGAGTCACTTGAGTCAGTTTGACTTGAAGCCTGTGGCTCCCCATGTCCCATTGCCTCTCAGCTTCCTTGCTTTGCATCCTCAGCTCAGCCTAGTGGGAGACCAGACAACCTGACTGTGTATTAATTTCAGCTTTATCCCTTCCTGGTTCTGTGACCTTGGACAAGTTAAGTTACTTAATCTTTCTGTGCTTCAGAATCCCTAACTACAAAATAGATCATGAAAATATCTGCCTTATATTACTTCTATGAGAATTAAGTGAATTAACTCTTGTAAAGGACTACAGCGGTGCCTCATGATTACAAAGCTCTTCATAGAAGTTAGTCATTATTATTTTTATATCTCCATAGAGAGAAAAGTCTCAGCCTCATGAAGGGGCCAATAAGATATTGTCTGAGGTCTATAGGATAAAGGTAAATACATATAAAACCAAATGAATACACAAAAAAGAACAAGACAAAGAGCATTTAATACCCAACCTTGGCTCCTTCCAAGAAACCTTCCCTTAAAAAAAGAAATCTCTGAGGCAGATATATGAGAACGATTGGTTTTTAAAATTGTTTTCCAGTAAGAGCTAATTCCTTTATTTGAAACTCTCACAATGACTTTCCCCTCAACTTCGTTAAGGACCTGGATGAATCAAATAATAGCATCTCCATCCCATGATTATCTACCATTATTATTGGCATCCCCAAGTAGAAACCATCCAGAGGCTTTTAGAAGAGATTTACAGCCATTAAAATCTTCAACCTCAAAGTTTATCCCCTTATCCCAGTTACAGCTGAGATAATGGAAATAACGGGATTTAGTGACATTCATTGTGCTAAGCACAAAATCCTAAATTGTAGCTGTGGTCATGTGCCCGGAATTTTCTATAGGCTCTTCTTACATGTTTGTTTTATGAATTCAATCCAATCAGCAATTTTATATTGAACCCTAACTTGTGCAAATAACTATGGGAAATTCGAGACAAGTCTAAAACAGGGGACATATCCTTGAGGAAAATAACGTCTAGTTGGGAAACAATGAACAGGTCTGACATTAAAAAATAATTAGAGTCTGGCCTGGGTATTAGAATGGTATCAAAATGCCTCTCACACACTGGCTGAAAGGGACTTGAAATCATTCCATTCCATTTTCATGTCTTTAACTCAATCTTTTGACCTCCACAAAAACATCAGATGCCTACTTGTCCTGCTTACCTTAGAAGTTATTTCTTCAAAACCAATGGTTTTCCAACAACATTGGCATCACCTGGGAGCTTGTTTGAAATGCAAATTCTCTGGCCACACCCTAGATCTGAAATTCTGTGGGTGGGGCCAGCGGTCAAGTCCTTCAGGTGATTTTATTTATTTATTTATTTATTTGTTTGTTTGTTTGTTTATTTCCCCTTCTCCCCCCAACCCCAGTTGTCTGTTCTCTGTGTCTATTTTGCTGC
Source organism: Dasypus novemcinctus (assembly GCF_030445035.2). NCBI lineage: Eukaryota > Metazoa > Chordata > Mammalia > Cingulata > Dasypodidae > Dasypus > Dasypus novemcinctus. The sequence continues at coordinate 21,196,398 of NC_080677.1, forward strand.
GTGTTCTTCTTTGTCCGCTTTTGTCACTGTCAGCAGCACGGGAATCTGTGTTTCCCACTGTTGCGTCATCTTGTTGTGTTAGCTGTGTGCTGGTGCCATTCCTGGGCAGGCTGAACTCTCCTTCAAGCTGGGTGGCTCTCCCTACGGGGCGCACTCCTTGCACGTGGGGCTCCCCCATGCGGGGACACCCTTGTGTGGCAGGACACTCCCCGCGCACATCAGCACTGCGCATGGGCCAGCCCCACACAGATCAAGGGGGCCCGGGGTTTGAACCGCGGACCTCCCATGTGGTAGGTGGACTCCCCAACCACTGGGCCAAGTCTGCTTCCCCCTTCAGGTGATTTTGATGCTGCATGCTTTCATTTGAGAATCACTGCTTTAGGAATATTCCTCTAATCCCCCAATTTGGACTAAAAGCCTGTGGAGGACCTAAGCTGTGTTGTTTGAGCTTGTACAATTTGAAGAAAGGAAGATCCAAATATGGTGTATCCAGAAAGGGAAGACTCCAAGGTTTTAATAGTCTCTCAGATTGAATTAACATTCTTTTATAAAGGACAAAAAAATGATGGATCGAATGCTTCAGCTCTCAAAAGGTGAGTCTAGGGAATGCTGACATTTTCTGTAAAAGAAAATGTGGAACCTACTCCAAGAAGTGTTAAAATGATTTATGAAAGCTTGAAGTTCTTCTACAGTATACATTCTGACTATAAGAATTTAGATGAAATTAGGTTTAAAGTTGCTGATGCTAAATGCCCACCTCAGTAAATTGGAGGTAAGGTTGGGGGCATGACAGCATAAGAAGTTTTTTAAGGCTCTCAATTTCATGCTGTTAAAATGCTTTCCAGGAATGTGCCAAAAGTACTGCTCAGCAGCTATATCTGAGAGTACTTATCTCATTACCATCCCTTTCATATCACTGGAGATTATAATATTTAAAATATTTACGAATTTCAGAGGTGAAATGGTATTTTGTTGCTTTATAACTTGCTTCTCTTTGATTATTTACTGAGATTGGATGTTTAAAATTGTGTATTAGCCATTTGTCTGTCTTTTGTGAATTACTGACATGTATCTTTCACCCATTTTTGTAATGAGATATGTTCTAGTCTGCTAGGCTGCTCAAGCAGATACCATGAAATGCATTGGCTTTAAAAAGGGGAATTTATTTACTTAAAGGCTTACAGTTTTGAAGCCATGAAAATGTTCAGACCAAGTCATCGTCAACACAATACCTTCTTCCTGAAGACCATCTGCTGGTGATCGTGGACTCCTCTGTCACATGGCAAGGCACATGGCAGGGTCTACTGGTCTCTTCCTTCTCTTCCAAGTTGCCTTGCTTTTAGCTTCTTGCTTCCATGGTTTTCTCCCTTTCTTTAATCATCCAGTTTATAAAGGGTGAATACAGAAAGAGACAGTAAGAGGAATAAGACTCACCCTGGGCCAAGCCTTCACTGAAGTAGCCTAATCAAAATGTCCTACTTACTATAGGTTCATACCCTCAGGAATGGATTTACTTGAAAAATATACTGCCTTCTGGGGTCTGTTTTAGTTTGCCAAAAGCTGCCAATGCAATATAACAGAAATGTTTTGACTTTTTTATAAAAGGGTTTTATAAAAGTTTATAGTTCCACGGCTGTGAAAATATCCAAATCAAGGCATAACTAGAGATGCTGTCTCCACCAAAGATCCGCTGTGGGAATCCCTGGACCCCTGTCATGTGGAAAAGCAAAGTAGTGGCTGATCTCTGCCTTCTCCTTTAGGCTCACATTTTCTCCCAAGCTCAGCTGTGGGCAATCAGGCATATGGCTCATCTCTCCCTGGCCTCCTCTCTTCAGCTTCTGCTAGTCCACTGATTCTAGCCTCTGGACTCTCTCTCAGCCTCTTGGCATTTCTCTCTTTTTCTATGGCTTTGATTATCCTGGTGTTTTCTCTCACATGGCAGGGTAAAACTGTAGCTCTCATTCTCCGTGTGTTTCTTCTTCCAGTTCTGTTTATATAAAACTCTAGTTATAGGATTAGGATCCACCCTGTGTCCTGCAATCTACAACTAGATCCCTGCCCCCTAACTTTATTTTTTATTTATTTTTTTAAAGATACTTAGATTACATAAATGTTAGATAAAAAATAAAGGGAATTCCCATATGCCCTACTCCCTACACCTACCACATTTTCCCACATTAACAACATCTTTCATTAGTGTGGATACATTAATTACAATTGATGAGCACATCTTGGAGTATCACCACTAAGCATGAATTGTAGTTTACATTGTAGTTTACACTATCTTCCATACAATTTTGTAGATTATGGAAAGATATATAATCGCCTGTATCTGTCATTGCAATGTCATTCAGAACAATTCCCAAGTCCCAAAAATGCCGCCATATTAGACCTGTTTTTCCCTCTCCCTCCCCTCAGAAACTCCAATGGCCCCTTCCTCTACATCAATGATATAAGTTTTTATATTGCTAGATTCACAATAAGTCTATAGTAGAATACCAGTAAATCTAATTTTGTCCATAGTTCATTCCCCAATCCTGAGGATTTGGGGATGCTGATGCCCACTCCAACTCTAATTGTGAGAGAACTTCAGTCCCATAGGACAGATGGATGGGACTCTCTTGCTCACAATTATAGACTCTCTTGATTCCTTGGGATGGTCATTGTCCATCATCATCTCCTTGTTAGTTGTCCTGGGTGAGATGAATGAACTGGAGAGTAGGTGTTGCAACTCCATTGAGATTCAGGGCCCAGCTGTACATGGACAGCCCAAAGATTTAAGTCTCTTGGACATACACCTATCAACTCTAGTACTAATTTTAGGTTCAAATAGAAGAGTCAGAAGAGCCATATGTAGGGAAACCACAACTTCCTGTGATTCCAACTCTGGAATCCAACTCTGTCACACTGGAGATCATAAATTCCAAAGTAGAGCCCACTGTCAAGGCACCAAACTCCTGAGCTACCTGCTCTGACTAGAGTGTCTGGATGTCTCCAGAGCCATCAGAGCCCTGCCCCATTCTCTAGTGTGATGGGCCCTTGATATTGATCACTGTACTTATGAACATTTACTTTTGAAATTCTAACTCAGCCTAGTATTATAGGGTGCCTAAGAGTTGCTTCCTGAGAGCCTCCTTGTTGCTCAAATGTGGCCTCTCTTTAAGCTGAACTCAGTATATAAATGCATTACCTTCCCCCCAGCATGGGACATGATTCCTAGGAATGAGCCTCCCTGGCACTGAGGGATTACTACCAAAAAACCAGCTAGCAATGCAAGTGGAAAAAGACCTTGACCAAAAGGGAGAAAAGGTAAAGACAAATGAGTTTATATGACTAAGAGATTTCAAAGTGAGTTGGGAAGTCATTCCAGAGGTTATACTTATGCATGTCTCAGAAGGATCTCATTGACTGCCAAAGTAAATACAACTAGACTTTGTTTCTGTAAGAACTGGATGATATTCCCAACATTTCCTAACAAGTAAATCCATCCTTTATATGGGCTTATGATACTGCTTTGTGAAATTTTAAATTTGTGAGTCTGTTTCTACAAAACACTATAACATCCATGATTTATTTGTGAATTTTAGAGTGTCTCCAAATTTTTATTTATCACTTCCTTATATACCTAACATCTCATATGGATGGTCCTTAACTCATTTCTTTTTAATTTTTAGATCCATTTTATTTTTCCAACTGAACTTTGTAATTATTTTGTCAGATTGCAAAGGAATCTCTTTCGGATTATAATTGGATCTTTTTAACCACTAAATTAAGTTCGAAAAATTACATTTTTATAGACTAAATCAGCAACTGATGAGAATATTTCATTATTTACTGTTGTAAAATTTATGAAGATTATATATTATTTTTAGAATATTGATTCCACAACTTTCTTATAAGTGTTATTATTTTTGGCATTTATGTTTACCTGCTATTACTTTGAATATAATATTTGTTTTCATTTAATTTATGATTATTTCTGGTATTTAGAAACCTAAAATTTTATGTTCAAAAATTCTTCTAAGAAAACATCAGTCTTCCCAGTATGTGAACACATTAAATTTCAGTGTGAACAGGGGTGGGCACAACTTCTGATCCATAGCTGGGCATTTCAATGGCTCTTTTTCCTTACCAGTCCTCATATCTTAAATGAAGGCAGAGGGCCTGAAGGGGTTAATAGCAGGACCAATTCTTCATTAGTTTTCTTAGTAAAAAAAGGAAGTGATTGGTACCAATTACTGGCCCTACTGGTAACTCTTTAAAAGTTGTCCTCAGCTTTGGTCTTTAGCACAATTTCATCTGATGCTCTACTATAAAACATCTCAGACACAGACATACATATAAGCATATTTTAAATGAATAATAAAGTTCCTTCCTATTTCTAATAGTTTGTACACACAAACATGTACAAACATACATGATTAGATACTAGGCTAAGGCAAGATTTTCTCCTGCTATCATTATCTAGTTACCTGAATATGCAGTGAATTTAATCACAACTAATATTTGAGTAGGATTTTCCTGATTCCACCTTCTCCTACCCCCTCAACCTCCACATCTAATCCATTAGCAAGTCCCACTGATTCTATTTTGAATCATATCCTGACTCTGGGCCCTTCTTCCCACCTCCACTACTGCCAACCAAGGCCAAGCTGTCATTTTCTCACTTTTGGACTATTGTAATTGCCTCCTTATATTCTTCATGCTTTTCTTTTCACTCTCCTGTGGTGTATTTCCACCCAGCAGACAGAAGGTCTTTTTTTTTTCAAAGAAAGAAAGAGTTTTATTGATTGCATAAGCAATGAAGCACAGAAGCCTTCTGGTCCAAAACTGCCTCCAAAAGGGTGTTTTTAAAATACAAATCAGATTTTGTGACTCCTCTGGTGAAAATCCCTCAATAGTATTTTAGTTTCCTAGGCTGCTCAAGCAAATACCATGAGATGGTTTCAATTAAACAATGGGAATTTATTCACTCATGGTTTGAGGCTTGGAAAAAGTCCAAATCAAGGTAGCATCTGGTGATGCTTTCATTTTGAAGAGTCTGGCCTTCTGGGGTTGGCTGCTAGTGATTCTTGGATGTTAGCTTGTCACATGGCGGTGCACTTGGTGGTGCCTTCTGGTCTCTCCCTTCTCTTCAGTTTCCACTGATGTTCAGCTTCTTGCTTCCTATAGTGATTCCTCTCTGAATTTCATTCCACTTATAAAGGACTCCAGTAATGGGATTAAGAGCCATCCTGATTTGGCTCGGCTATAACTTCTTAACTGAAGTAACCTCATCAAAATGCCCCTACTTTACAACAGGTTTGCACCCACAGGAATGGATTACATTGAAGAACATGTTCTGGGGTACATATAGCTTCCACAAAAACCTTTCCATTGTCCTGAGACTAAAATCCAGATCCCTTTCTCTGGCATATCCACATATGGGTTCTGGCCCTTGCCTGTCTCTTTAGCCTCATCCAGAACCACTCTCCCAGGAGGTCTTGCCCGTGAAGCTCCAGCATCACGGGCATTTTACATTTCCTAAAACAAGATGAATTCATTGTAGCCCAAGTACTTTAATTGTTCCTGCTAATAGAATACTATTCATTGGAGCTTCTCAAGACTCACTTCTCCTTGGTGTCTCCTGTTAAAGGAAGAAAGGGTACCTCTTCAGAGAGGTATTGCCTATCATCCCCATGTAAAGCATTCACTCATTCCACTTCATCACGTTCTTTTCATTATTATGTAGTTCCTGCCACTTTCTGGCTTTTTAAATAGTCTGTTTGTTGTCTGCCTCTTACCTCACCAGAGTGGAAGTTCCCTGATGAGAGGATCTTGTCTGACTTGTCACCTACTATGTTCACTATGCCTTGAGGAGTCTCACATAAAGAAGGCTCTCAGTAATGCTTAATGAATGAATGACTTCCTGGTAGTTTGAAACAGGTGATACTTCTTCTTTAGCTTGAAAACTACAATCCCCAGGATCCTCTTCTCTGTTTTGGGGACTTCACATACCTGTTAACATTGACCCGCCATCTATCCTATATCACTTTTGGTTGCTGCTAGAAATTGTATAACTTGGAATTGATTCAGGTTTTTTAAAAAAGTTGCTATTGAAGAATCTGGTAAAGCAAAGTAAGAGGGATGACTTTAGCTGCTTTCTGGATAAAAGACAACTACTGGCTTTCTGCCTTGGGCCAGATCATTGGCATAAGTGGTAGCACTGGGTGGAAATATTTTTGAATCTTGGTCCTGCTTGCCATATTGGTCATTGCTTAGTGAATCCCTTGGATCACTTGTTTTTGATAACTCTTCCAAAGATTGGCAAACTGCTGATGGGTATTCCTAATTTCCAGTCCCATTGTGCCTTTATATCTTTTTTTGTGTGTTTAAATGGACATTGGACCATGAAGTTTGGAGAAGGATAAGAAAGATCACAAAACCTAGAAGTCTGCAGGCACTGCTGGAAAAAAAAATGTGATGTTGAAATAGTTTTATTTTCAGCTCAAATCATTCAAAATTTACCATACAGAGTTGTGTTTTAATGTATTCATTCATTTTAATCTTCATTTAATAAATGTGACTTTTATAAGTGATGCACTAATAGCAGGTACCTAGCAGATAAAATCATAGTTGAAAACTGTTATTAGTTATCCTCGCAAGTCAAGAGCATTTGATATAAGCCCCAGTCTTGTCACCTATGAGATGACAATAAAATAACGGAATCTAACTCATAGGTTGTTGTGGAGAATAAATGAAATAATCATTATAAAATCTAAGTAAAGAACCTGGCACAAAATAAGTCTTATTACTGTCCTTTTTGATTGAGGTTGATACTATTTTCATTTTCTCTAACCTTAATGTGTTGTGTGCAAAATGAAAAGACCCATGAAAGACTTACTTATTAGAAGAACATCACCACTGTTTTTTTTTTTAAACTAAGCTTATATTATTCCTCGGTGCTTGAGTAAGGCTAGGGCTGGGTCCATATTCCTGCATATGGGAGTGCAGTAGTGGAGAGTAGAGAGAGGAGTCTCAGAAGGCAGCCAACTGATCTCAAGGTGGACCCCACAGAGGGCACTGTTCTGTGGGTCACTGTTTCAGTCTGCCTAGGGTCTGCTGATACAAATTATCAGAAATGTGTTGGCTTTTATAAAGGGTATTTATTTGGGGTAAAAACTTACAGTCCAAGGCACCAAAAGAAGTACTTTCTCACCCAAGTTAGCTGCCACATATTGAAGCAAGATGGGGAACGATCTCTCCCCATTCTCTGCCATCCCTTCCAGGCTATACCACCTCCCGGAGCTTAGCTGAGGGCAACCAGGCATAGGACCTGTCCCTTGCCAGCCTCTTCTTTCAGACTCGGCTGCTTCACTTTCCTCCTAATTTCAGCTGTAAACTACCAGGCAAATGGCTCACCTCTCCCCAGGACCTCATCTCCTTGAGCTTCTCCTTTCCATCACATGGCAGCATAAAAAATATCAGAGCTCTCTTTTCCAGTGTGTCTCTGTTTTTTATCAGACCCAGCAAGAGAGCAGAAACTCAACCTGAATCATACCTCATTGACATAGTCCAGTTGAAAAGGTTGCTCACACCCATAGTAGTGGACCAGCCCACAAACATAATCTTTCTCTTTTTGGGATTCATAAAATAACTTCAAACTGCTATAGTCACCATGGCTCAGGTCTCATTCTTAGCCAATTTATGGCCATAAAAATTTGATTTTGTTGGTCCATGCAGGATTTGTCAGACTCTTGGGGAAAAGAAACAAAGATAGGAGGAACCTAACATTTTTGAGTGCCTATTCCTTCCATGCCACATGCCATATTTCATCTGATTCTAAACAAAATCCTTTAAGGGGGGAGAGGAGAAAATATAGGCTAAAAGAAGGCTAAGAAAATATATCAAAGGTCACACAGTAGCAATAAGTGCCTGAATTGGCACTTGTATTCAGGTATGTATGATTTCAAACCCTTGTCCTTTCTATTATACTTCATGGTCTCCCTTAGAGACTAAGATGCACTAAGGAAATTAGTTAAGAGAATGATATGCCAGAATGACAAAGTTTTATTTTACAGTGGTGTTTTTCGCCTTTCGAGTGAGTGGAATATTTAAACCTGTCATTTAGAGCACTTACTATCAATAACAAATTACTTGAGAAGCAAAATTTCTAATCATTAGGGAATTAGGGTAGTCTTGAGGGATAATTCTTCCAAGCCATGGAGTTTATTGAATTCTTTTTGACTCATAGACCTGGCCAAATCTTTCTTTCATTTTTGGATGTTCCACCTTCAAACAAGTTGGCTATTACTCTGACCAGCAAAGGTCTGGAGAAGGCAGTTAGGCATTGGGATAAATACTCTCTTTCTGTTGTCTCTTACTCCTTTTCTCTGATGTCAGTGGATCTACTGTGTGTGTTCCCTTCTGCTGAACTGGGAGGGTGAGATCTACTCCATTTGGGACTTGTCATAGAACAGACAGACCTAGTAATTTATCCTGCTTTAGTCTGTGGCTGCCTTGGCCTCTATTTCCACCACTTGGTCTAGCCTAGTTCACCAGTGTGCTACATAAATATTGGGGACCAATGATAATTTGTTTGGCTCTGTCTTCTGAACTTGTCTCACTCTGGATCTTTGATAGCAAAATAAAATCTGGGTATTCCTGGATCTTGGCCACAGTAACAACCTGTGACTTTAATCTCATAACTGTCACCAAGTTCTCTATATGTCTGCAAGATGCTATACTGCAGGTTCCCAAACAAAGAAGATTTTTCTTTCAGGTTATTTTCCTTCCTCATTAAATGGCAACACATAATATGAGGTCTATAGATCCACAGTCCTGGGAACAACTTTCAATTTTTGGTGGAAGGGGCCAGTGGTCAGTGGTTTAGGAAAGAACATATAGTTTGGAAATGCTCTATGTTAGGGTAACTTGAAATGGAAATATTTCAATTGAAAATCTCTTAAAGTCTCCTCTAGTGTGACTTGTACTTTCTCATGTTTATTCACCAATGTACATCAATTCCTTTGGCTGAGAATTTATGGTGATGTATCTTACAATGGTCTCTTTGCTATTTGGGATATGGTTAGTCTTAGCTTGCCACAGGCTGCCGGTGCAATATTCCAGAAATGTATTGGCTTTTTTAAAGGAAATCTATTAGGGTAAAAGCTTATAGTTCCAAGGCTGTGAAAATGTCCAAATCAAGGCATCATTAGAGATGTCTCACCAAAGGAAATCCTGGACCACTGCCATGTGACAAGGCAAATCTCTTGGCCTTCTCCTCCAGGCTCACTTTATCTCCGAGCTCACCTGTGGGCCATCAGGCATATGGCTCATCTCTCCTGGCCTTGTCTCTTTAGCTTCAGCTCTTACACTGATGCCAGCCTCTGGCCTCTCTGTCAACCTCTCGACTTTTCTCTTTCTGCAACTGTAGGCAATCCTGGAGTCCTCCCTCATGTGGCAGTGTAAAAATGGCAGCTCTCCTTCTGTGTGTCTGTCCTTTCACTCTTCAGTTATATAAGATTTCAATGAGAGAATTAGGATCCACCCTGGGCCCCACAGTTCAATCAAAAGTGATCTAATCAAAAGGTCCTTTAACTGAATCAAATCAAAAGGTCCCACATGCAATAGTACAATAGGCTTACACATGGAGGAATGAATTAGCTTAAGAACATAATTTCTTGGGGCCCACAAAAGACTCAGACCAGGACAGTTAGATAGTTTGAGCTAGAATTCATGGGGTCATTATGTTATTTATTGAAATTAGGTAGAATCTAAGCAATATCCTTAGTGTCAAGCTACAGGAAGATAGGGCTCTACCTGGAAACATTTGCAGTGCTATTGGTTACTTTTTATGTGGTATTAGTTATAGGAAAGTGTGTGTGTTTGCTGCACTGGGAGGAGATTATGAAAGGTGTTGTTAAGTGAAATGACTCATAAGGCACCTCTTAAAGGCATACACCTTTACTGGGCTTGTAGCATCGCTTTTCTTACTCCTATGATGTTGATTTGCACTGTAAGGTTGTTAAAATTTCTGAAAATTGCACAAAACAAAGCATTCTATGACTTCACTTTATTATCCCCGAGCTGTCAGGAAGGCCAGAGCTACTGAGGAAGGGTCAATTAACACTTTAGAGTTGGAAAGCTCTGCAACACCAAAGAGTCCCATTAAAAAGAGACTAAATCATTGCCCATCCACTAATGTGATTACAGAATGTTTCCTAAATCACAGTTGTCTTAGTCTTTTTCTCACTGAAAGTTTTGTTAATTTTGTTTGTTTTTTTAAGATTTATTTTATTTTATTTCTCTCCCCTCCTCCCCTGCCCCAGTTGTCTATTCTCTATTTTGCTGCGTGTTCTTCTTTTTCTGCTTCTGTTGTTGTCAGCGGCACAGGAATCTGTTTCTTTTTGTTGCGTCATCTTGCTGCATCAGCTCTCCATGTGTGTGGTGCCATTCTTGGGCAGGCTGAACTTCTTTCATGCTGGGTAGCTCTCCTTATAGGGTGCATTCCTTGTGTGTGGGGCTCCCTACGTGGGGGGCACCCCTGCGTGGCACAGCACTCCTTGCGTGCATCAGCACTGCACATGGGCCAGCTCCACACAGGTCAAGGTAGACGGATGCCCTAACCACTGGGCCAAGTCTGCTTCCCTTAAGTTTAGTTTTTATATTCCTGGAAGTGAAATTCCCACCTTAGAAGGAATTTAGTGGGAAATTATACTTTGCTGAAATGTATGTGTTCCACAGGAAAGGACAGATGCATCATGACCCCACACAAGGGCACCATTGCTGTCACTGGAAGAGAAACAAAACCAAGAAGCCCTAAATGTCTATGATACATAAATAATTAACCATGAGTCTAGCCCAAATCTATACCATTAATCAAACAGTTTTGTGTACTTACATAACAGGGAATTTCACAATAGTTTAGGCTGGTGCTTCTTGGTTGGAAATTTAATACCAGTGTTTTCCTAACATCCACCTTCCTCCAGGCTGACAGAGAAACCTAATGAACTAAGGTTGCGATGTTACTAAATAAAGCACTTTAGGTCTGAAAAAACATTCCAGACAATAACAGATAACCCCTTGATTTACTGTTTTTTGATGATTTTCTCTATTGAAATTATAGAGCTCAAGTAAAAATTACAACAACAAATTTTAATAAGGAAAGTACATGTTTTGCCATCAAAAATTACAGTGATGGAGGAAAAGAACACTTAACTAGATGATTTGAATGAATGAAGCTAAAAATAAATATGCTATTAAGAATCACATAACTGTTACCAAAGCACAGTGCACACATACACACTCAGATTACTTAAAACTGCATATGTTGTATTCACTGCAAATTATTCCTAAAGTACAGGATAATTATAGCCCACTTCTTGATTGACAGGGTTAAATTACATTTTCCAACTTTAACCATCAAATATATATTGAAAATACGGTAATTTTTGCTCTAATGGAAGCATATGATAAAAATAAAAGCTTAGGATAAGGTAAAAATAAATATCACTCTTCCTGAATAAAACATACAACAGATTGTAGGCCCAAAACCTTATATTTTTCTTCAAATATAGCTGAACTAATAATACTGCTTTAAAACAAATTGAAAAAGTTTGTAGTTGGTTATTTTCCTAGTAGAGTTCATAAAAATTTTATTATTGTTGCTAAAATATCCAAAAATAGTTAAGATTGATAACAAACATTAAGGAGGCATATACATATAAGGCATTTGATTCTCTCATAAAATTTCCCTAAGTCCTTGGTTGAGAAGGCTCAATCTCTCATCCAAATTAATTGAAGTTATTTTGATTTGATAAGAACATCATTACTGTATCTTAAGCGCTTTAAGTAGATGTAAGAAAACAAGATATGATACGCATACAGGAAAAAAATGAAAAAAAACCTCTAGTGTAGTACAGACAGAATACTTAGGAGAAGCAATTTAACATAAGAAAGAGAACTTTGAGAGGGGAGACTTAGTAAAGGAGAACCAGCAAGAGGTGAGAGTTCAATGGAAGTTTTAAATGGCGTCACATTTATCTTGGCAGAAAATTCAGAACATTTCATGGAAACTTCATGGGAAAATTCATGGAAAATTTCCTGAGACCTAGCCCTTTTGGCCTTCTGTAAATATTCAAAGATTTTTTAAAAATGTGTACTGATTTTATTTCAATGAGCTAAGTTTCTTGTAAGAAAGTCACCCTGAGGATAGAGCAATTGGAGGCAGGAAGGTCAGATCCCCCTGACTTCCACATGGGCTGTTGGGAGAGAGGGGGTGAGAGGGAAGTGATGGCTCTGTCACAGAGCTGGGCCTTCTTCAATCTGGCCAGTTGAGGCAGGTGGTAGGAGCACACACTAGCACATGCTCTATCCCAGCAAATTGGAAGGTGGCAGTAAGTAGTTCCAATATAGCACAAAGTCAGAGACATGAGGCAGGGTATCTGTAAAATGGCACCAACCCTAAGTCTTGCCTGTGATTGGTAAGGCCATGTCTGCAGAGAAGTGAGACATGGAACCAGTCAACTTAATGGATACAACCCCCTTCCCTATTGAATAGTCCTCTCCCAGAAGTAATCCTGGCCTCACTTCTCATACTCTTGTGGCAGTTAGGAAAAGAGAGTATGGAGCCAGGTGGTAAAGAAGGAAAGAGTTGGGGGCCTGGTTATAAAAGACACTGATCACCACGCTATGGAGGCTCTGCCCTATTTTCAGGCCGTGGAGAACCACAGCACTAGGGCACCATCAGATCTGTGTTGGGGTCTCCACCAGAAGTAAAATCCTTCAGGAAGGGAGACGTTTTTTCCATTTCTGGGAAGTGGTTTAACTACAGCAAAGTGTCCTGCACTTTAGTGTCCTGAAGCTGCTGTAACAAATTGCCATAAGCTTGTTGGTTTAAAAGGACAGAAACTTATTCTAGCTCTGGAGGACAGAGCTCTGAAATCAAGGTGTTGGCAGGGCTTTGTCAGGCTGGACCACCAGGGCACAGATGTGAATTTCTTGCCCAACTGTGCCTTTCAAATGCCCACCTGGACCAGGCTTTGCTCCTGCTCTGTGACCCCGGCAACCTGCATGGGCACTGGAGATGACAGGTGCTCCATAATTAGTTTATGACTGACTGGCTGAATGAATAGACAGATAATAGATTCCAGAAGGAAAAAACAGGCCAAGGACACATGTTATAAAGATCTTGCAAAGGCCAGAGATCTGAAAAGGCTGGCTGTCGGTAGTGGTTGAGCCAATGGAGAAGAGGTAGCAGCTTTAAGAACAATTTTGATGGGGCTCAAAATACTGATTGCCTGTGAGAACTAATGGAGACAAAAAGGTCAAGAAAGATTCTGAGGCTTCCAATCCAGGCCACCAGACTTAAGGGAAGGTGAGAAGAGAGTGGGCTTTCGAGAGAAGAGAATGAATTTGGTTTTGAGTACATGAATCACTTTATTTGATTATCAGATAGGAGTTTTTACTTCCTTATAACCAAGACAATCCGTATTTATTTGAAAAGCAAATATATCAAAGACCACTTTGAAATGCAGTGACATTTTTATTGAAATAACATAGATAAACTGTGAGTAATACAGATTGTTTTCAGCATAATATAATCATCACACATTTCTCCTGGTAACTAAAGAAGACAGATGGCCAGATGTAACACAATAGGAAAAGGATCTAGAATCATCAGTTTAATTACTAGAAGTTTCCCTAAAGGTCAGCCAACCCAACCACCCCATTTAAAGACCAGAGAAGCTAGCATTCTTCACTCTACAATGCTTAGGGCACTGACCATGTGCCAGGCACTTGCTTAGTGCTGGGGATAGAGAAGTAATCAGAACATGGTACCCGTAGTCGAGGAGCTCATGGCCAGGATAGTGGATGCCAGTGTCTAGGAGGCGGGATATTAGAGTAAGTATTGTGAGAAAAGCATGCTCAAAGTGCAAGGTGCACCTAATTCAGGCTTGGGGGCAACTGTCAGGGCAGTTCATGTGTGAACTGAGCAGGGAAGGAGGAGCAGAAGTCAGATAAGGAGGTCACAGAACAGTGTCCCCAGAAAAGGCTGAGGTGAGGGAAATAGTGCACTTAGTTGATCCAAGGAGTTAGAGTACGAGGGCATTGTAGTCCTGGATTTAGGAGACAATAGTCTCCTGACTTCCATTTCAGGGCTATTTTTAAAATATTGCCCATCTTTCTAGATCTGTTGACAAGTATTTGATGCAGATAATTCAATACTTTGCATAGAAAAAAGAAAGCAGACATGGCTCATGCTTACCCAGGAGTAGATATTTTTGTAGATAGTCTTGTAAATAAGATTTTCTACACCCTCTTGATCAAAATGTCTCTCAGGAAGAATAAATACTTCACAGTTTAGCCTTTCATTTCCCCCCTAAATCTTTATAACCACTAGGTCATGCCATAAAGATCTTAAGGCTGGAAGGAATTTTAAGGGATCATTTTGCTAGTGGCCAACGGAATCTCAGAGGTAGGGCTCAGTGGGAGCAGTCCACAACGCTGAGGCAGGCAATAAAGGGTTAGTTATCTGTAAAGAACATAAAAATGAATAATAAAACTGACCAAAATCACTCTGCTTTTATTATCACCATGCGCCAGCAATTGTCCACAATGTCAGTAATAAAATACTCTGCCCAGACAATGCAAACTTCTCCTATTGGCCCCTCATCCTTTGTACGCCACTTCTTTTAGTATCTACTTGGACATGCATAAGAATCAGAACTCAGCTGGGCGTCTTAATTATCTAGTGTCCACAGTAGCCATCTCTTCAGCTCATATTACTCTCATTCAATTTCATTTTGTAAACACAGCTTGAGTAGTCAAAAATCACACATACAAAAAGACCCCACGCATCCATGCTTATCTTCCTAAAATTATATCTATCTCCAATGAAGACTCACAACTCCTCAAATTTCAAGTCAGGTTCCAGCTGGGCTCCCCGGTTCTGGAGTCATTGCTCTCATTTCTGCGGTCCCAAGTTTACAAGGCACAGTCCTCGCTCATCTTCTCCAGCCGGGCCATCTGGCACGTGCTCGGAGGAGTAAACACGGAGGGGTCCTTGATCCCCAGCTGTATGTCAAAAAATCGGGTGGACAATATCACACTGTAGTTTTTGGTGAAGGTTTCCTGGACCGGGTAACAATCCTTGACTGTATAAATGCCAATCCAGGTTTCATCTGGAAGAGGAAGGAAAGTTGACCTTTTAATAGAAAAGACAGGCAAAATGCCTGTATTTTTAAACAGTTTTGGGCTAGCACTTTGCATTAGAGCAGAGAATATTTTCATCTCTATGTACAAAGTAGGCTGGGCTGCCACCTGGAATAATGGGAGTAGATTTGATCATTGCAACTTTAAGTAGTCATGTGGGGAAAGATAAGTAGGCACCCTATTTAAATTGGTGCCATAGAAAAATGCCTTCCATGTCACTTGGGAATCATTGCAAAATGTCAAAACCAAGACTAAGTCCATAAAAGCCAAAGTGACACTGGAAGGCTGAGGTGTTTCAAATATGATGCTATGATCCTAGAGTTATGCAATCAGCGTAGCACACATGGGGACTATATGTGGGTTTAATTAATTAAGTTGACAAATTTCCCTAACCCCCACCTTCACTAAAGGAGTTAAAAAACCCCCCTCCCCCCAAAGTGCTTCCTGAGATACAAAGCTTGAAAAAAATTTTTTAACCCCAAAAGACATAACCTTACAGGTTCTTGCTGATTTTCGGTCGGACCACTCCTGAACGGTGATCTGCTCCTGGGGCCCCCCTATGGAGTATTGATCTTCAAAGGTGGAGTTCTGGGGAATATCAAGAGGATCCCAGGGATCTGTCAGGGTAATTTTTGAGCACTCCTTGGTGGCTTGTTCAATCTGGAACATCACTCCTTCCTTATAGAGTAAAATATATTCAAATAATCTGAAAGACAAATGAAATGAAAATAACGTATGACTATAGGCCTTTAGAAAGGCCAAATATCTTTGATATCAATAATTTTTAAAGTAGAAAAATAGTTTTGTTTGCTAGGTAGTCCTTTACAGACTAGTAACTGGACATCATAAATCTGTAATAATCAAACTTTAGAGGTCAAAAGCTAATATTCACTGAATAAATACTTATCAAGTTCTTATTACATGTCAGATTGGTGCTTAGGACACAAAAAGGACGACGAAGATAGGCCCTTGGTGAACAGTAAGGTGGTGACCTTCAATTAGCTTCGGGGGCAAAGGAGGCTTTGACCTTGGGTTGCATTCTCTTTATGGACTAAGCCATTGGACCACATAGGGGTAAGCTGAATCCAGGATACACGAGAACTCCACTGAGGACTACATCTCCTTGTCTTGACTGCTGGTCATGACTAAAGGGTTTTGGTGTGAGGCAGCTGCCACTGAGGATGGGTGCTCCTCACTAACTCTGAGGTGGTTGCGACAAGCAGGACAAAGGCTGGATGGACCCCGGAGCTCACAGCTTCCACAAGTTGTCGACTACATACCCTCAGCCCCGTGACCATGCACCTGCCCTATGTGTGGATTGAGAAGGAGATGCCGGGAGTTTCCATATAGGCCTTTGCTTTCCCAAGGCCAGGCAGGCTGTGGTGTTGCTGGTCCTGTCTTTTAATTAAAGCTAAATGATCTTTGTTGCTGCCTCCCTTCACCCCTCCTCCTAGCCTTTGTTATCTCCCTTTTCCAGCCGTTGCTATCCTTCCCGCCAGTCCCGTCCACTTAGCCAACTCATAATCTGCCCCCTTTCTTAATCACCGCCTACTTCATAGCTGCCTGCACAGTTCTGCCTATCCACTACCGCCCCGTAGTTTACCCGCCCCAATTCCTACCCCTCCCTTGACCCGACCTTATATAATCAAGTGTGTTTCCGCAATAAAGTAGACTAGCTCATTCTCACAGGCTGTCTCCGTGGTTTTTACCGCGCGTCCCCCACGCCTGGAGAACCTAGGCCTACGCGCTGGCCTAGGGGCTCACCGCCGAGCCGTGGAAGCCCGCCCGTTCCTCATAGGTTGCTAACTTAGAATAGCAGCCCACAGCAGGGGTTGCTAACTTGGAATAGCAGCCCACAGCAGGGGTTGCTAACTTGGAATAGCAGCTCACAGATCTTGGTGCTGGGGAAGCCCATTGTGGTCTCCTGAGTTCGACTGCTCATTCAAAACTCAACCACTGCTGCTGGTCCAATGGAGTGGGTATTGCAGCCTTAACACAAAAGGAGAAATTTGTAACACCTGAAGGCAGAAGAGCCTAGAGATGGCTTTTCATGAGTCAATAAGATGGGGATGTGAGACTCACTCCTGCTATAGGACCTTGATGATGGAAGTAGTTTCTGCCATCCTAAGGCTGAGCTGAATTCAACATTATTTTCTTCAGAAAAAAAAATGTTACAAATGATAACTGTCTATGTGGTTAAAATAGTACTGCTATTAGTATCATGTTTCGGGATTCCACAAGCAAGTATGGGAATATAAACATGACCTCAGTTTATTTATTTAGCTATATTCTGCTTACTCTAGAAAAGGTTTGAAATTACTTACACGGATAAAACCAAGCACCTTTTTTTTTTTGTCTTTACTTTTTTAAAATGTTACATTCAAAAAATATGAGGTCCCCATATACTCCCCACCCTCCTCACCTCACTCCTCCCCCCATAACAACAACCTCCTCCATCATCATGAGACATTCATTGCATTTGGTGAATACATCTCTGAGCACCACTGCACCTTATGGTCAATGGTCCACATCATAGCCCACATTCTCCCACAGTCCACCCAGTGGGCCATGGGAGGATACACAATGTCCGGTAACTGTCCCTGCAGCACCACCCAGGACAACTCCAAGTCCCAAAAACGCCCCCACATCACATCTCTTCCTCCCACTCCCTACCCCCAGCAGCCACCATGGCCATTTTCCCCACACCAATGCCACATTTTCTTCGATTACTAATCACAATAGTTCATGAATAGAATATCAGTAAGTCCACTCTAATCCATACCCTATTCCTCCATCCTGTGGACCTTAGAATGGTCGTGTCCACTCCACATCTATATCAAGAGGGGGTCAAGCACCTATCTTTATAGGCTGGAGTATATGTAGAAAGAAAACTTGTGCATTTTATGAGATATTGTTCAAAAAATGAAGTCAACCTCTTGAAATATGCATGGAGGGGGGGGTGCACATAAAACTCTAAGCCCTTTGAAGGAATTTGGAATTGGATGGTCAGTTTTTCACACCGAGTTAAAGCCTTTATATGTCAGTCTAAACATTTGTCAAAGGAATACAGAAACATTAACGTCAACTTTTAGAGCACAATCTATTGAAAAAAATGGGACTCTTTTTCCATACACAGATCCTGATCTGAGATGCTTTCAATGACAGTGGGTCACTCTTGATAGACCTATAGTGTATATCCCCAGGAATATCCATCTTCATCGCTCTCCTCCTCACCATCATCATCATCATCACCGTACAGTGTTTTCCCAAGTTCTAGGTACTAGGCTCAAAAGTCATCCCTAGCTTTTGCTGATACTCTGGTTCTGGACTTCTCAAACTGCAATGACTGTGTCCTGGAGAATATGCTTCCATGTGGGGAGGTGGAAGGGATCCTCCTCTGAGAACAAGCCCCTCTGTCCAAAATCCACAGGATCACAGAAGCAGGACCCTGGCATTTTGTAGAACGAAGGGTCACAGAGGTGCCTGCTCACTCACCTGCTGTGGAATGGATGGATGACAGCAAGAAATGAATTCTGCCACTGAAGCAGGCTAGTTTAGGGAAGGAGAAGACGAATCTGGGACTTAGCAGAAAACCACATCCATGAAACATAGAGTCACGGAATCCTGCTTGGAACCGCTCCCCCCCCACCAGGGGTAAAAAACCCACAAGAAGGCTGCTGGAAGAATCCCAGGAGAATCCTCCATTTAGAATGGGATTTCATGTGGGATCAAGGAAAAACCCTGGATATTCTGAAGGGGCTTAAGGGTGGGTTCCATCTCCCACCCCCCCACCCCAGGGGAATTGACAAGTGGAGTAATCAATCAAGACAGAGAACAACTGAGACCCCCTTGCCCTGAACATTAGCAAGGGGTAGGAATAATTAATGATTTAAAAGGCAAGCACACACTGAATTGCTCTCTCTCTCTGTCTGGACCAACCTACCTGGGACTGATAATCTGTTATTTTCTCCCATGTCGATTCGCTTCTCTCATTTCCTTAATAAAATACTGGCCTAATTAGACTGGCATGTTCTTAAATTCATTTATGTAACATAGCCAAGAAACTAGAGGGAATCCAGTAACATCACCTTCACTGTTTTCCCAAGGCCAGCTCTGCCCTTATACAGAAATTACAATTTAATTTCAAAATGAGAATGCTAGACTTGAAACAATCATTATGAAACGATAACAGTTGTTATATCTGGCTGGTCTGAATGCAGGTGTTTGTGATGGTATTCTCTGAACTTTTCTGTGTTTTTGAAATATTTGATTTTGGAAAAAGAGCATAATCTGATATCGAGGTTATGTTGACTGTGCTTGTCATAAAACTAAAATAATAATTTAATGGGAAACAAAACAGACCAGTATAATTCTTTCTTTTTCAAAATCCCATTGGGTATAAATGCTAGTCCTGCCCCATGAGAAATTTTGGCAAAGAAGATTTTAATGATGTTGTTGTGGCTGGTATGATTTATATGAACATATGAACTTAAGATTTAAGGTTCTCCAGTATAAATAGGATACTGGACCTGGTGCCTGATATGGCCAGAAGATCAAAATGCAGAGATCAGCCAAGGTTGAAATGAGTAATCAGCCCCGAGATGCTGTGTGGGTAATAACCCCTGGACCAAAAGACCTGAGGGACTTAAATAGAAACTGGATCCCAGGAGGCAAGAGCAAAGCCTGGCTCTGAGGCGGAGATAGTTAAGAGGACGGGAATCACAAAGCACAGCACTAGGGATATGGTCAAGGTCAAGCAAGGTGAGGAGGCCAGCATTGGGACAATAAAGGCAAAGGCATGTAAACTTGGGCCTTGGCTGGTCAGACCAACCAAAGCCATTTCCAGGATGGGGCAGGCGAGACTTCCCCCAAAGGTCTAGGGCCCCACCTGGGCCAGAGGCTTGAGCAAGGCCAGGCCCCACCCCCTCCACCCCGCCCCTCTCCCCCCCTCCCCCCAGCCCTCAGCCAAGGGGTTCCAAGACCAAGCTCTTTCCATGGCAACTACAAAGTTGGGAGGGAGCCCTGGGCCCATTTTACCTCTCACCATGTGGGAAAGAGGATTTTTCTTGCTGTCAGCAAAATTCTCAGGCTGTGATGGCAATTTCTATTGTTGCTGAAAAATCTGTTTTCTGAAAAATTAGGCTCTACCATCCCTTTTTTTTTCCCTAAAACACTGGAAACCTACAAAAGTTTTATTGCTTTTGAGAACAGGCTTATTGTTTTTGTAAAGATAAACCGTGTTTAATGTAAAAAAAATTTCAAACAATACGGAAATGGAAAAGGTAATAAAACTTGCCCAGAAACTCTAACTTCCAGAAATAACAACTGTGTGTGTGTGTGTGTGTGTGTGTGTGTGTGTGTGGCAGTTTGGAGCTGAAGGTACCCCAGAAAAAAACCTGTTCTTAAACTTAACCCATTCCTGTAGGTGTGAACCCATTGCAAGGATGACTTGTCATGAGGTTATTTCAGTTAAGATGTGGCCAGCCTCTGTCAGGATGGGTCTTAAACCTGTTACTGAAGTCCTTTTAAAAATAATGAAACTCAGACAGAGAGAGAAAGACATAGAAGCAGCAGCCAGAAACTGAACATCACAGGCACCCAGGAGAGAAGGGAGAGACCAGGAGATGCTGCCATGTGCCTGGCCATGTGACAAGCTAAGGATCAAGGATTCCTGCAGCCAGCTTCAGAACACCACAGTCTTTGGGAAGAAAGCATCACCATGATGATGCCGTGATTTGGACATTTTTCCTAACCACAAAACTGTGAGCCATTAAGTTCCTTTATTTAAGCCAAACCATTGCATAGTATTTGCTTGAGCGGCCAAGGAAACTGAAACAGTCTCTAAGCACATAGTCTTCTTCTAGACATCTCTTTATGCATATATACATTTTAAATTTTAAAATAAGTGTACTATGCACATTTTACAAAAAGTGAATATCTTGTATGTGTTTTCTAATCTGCATTTTCAAATGAATTTCAATTAACTGAAATTGTCCGCAATATCTTTTAAGAAAAAAACAACAGATCTATATATATTTTTTCTTAACTTTTTACAAAATTTTTAAGCATGTAAAAGAGTAGAAAGGAGAGTACAATGATCACCTATGTCACCTACCATATACATTCAACAAGTATTTATATTTTACCATATTTGCTTTATCTACTTCCTAAATATTTCCTAAAACAAAGACAGATTTTCCTTTCAAATTGCCCATTTATTGAATTTATTGACAAGTTTAAAAATTGGCTCTGTATTTTTTTTCTGTAACAACAATTTTTAAAAAACTTTTATTCTTTGCTTAAATACTTTTTTGTAAAAAATTGCCTTGTTGTAATATATATGTAGCATAAAGTTTGCCATTCTAGCCAATTTCAAGTGTATAATTCAAAGGCATTAATTATACTCACAATGTGCCACCATCTCCACCATCCATTACCAAAATTTTGTCATCAAAGTAAACACACTCTATATCCATTAAGCAATATCTCCCCCTTCTCCCTGCCCTGAGCTTCTGGCAACTTCTAATCTATTTTTTGCCTCTATGAATTTGTTTATTGTAGATATTTCATATAAGTGGAATCACACAATTCCTGGCCATTTCTGTCTGACTTATTTCACTTAGCATAATATTTTCAAGGTTCATCTATGTTGTTGTATATATCAGAACTTCATTCCTTTCTGCAGCCACACAATGATCCATTATATGTATATACCACATTTTATCTATTCATTCATCTGCTGATGGACACTTGGGTTGTTTCCATCTCTTGTCTATTGTGAATAACGCTGCTATGAATACTGATGTACTGTACTGTTTGAGTCCGCTCTCAATTCCTGTGCACGTATACTTAACAGTGTAATTGCATGGTTACATGGTAATTCTATGCATAACTTTTTTTTATAATTTTTACAAATTTTTTTAAAGATACTTAGATTATACAAATGTCACATAAAAAAATATAGGGGATTCCATATGCCCCACTTCCCACACCTCCCACATTTTCCCCACATTAACAACACCCTTCATTAGTGAGGTACATTCATTGCAATTGATGAATACATTTTGAAGCATTGCCACTAAGTGTGGATTAAAGTTTACATTGTAGTTTACACTTTATCCCACCCAATTCTGTAGGTTATGGCAAGATTTATAATGGCCTGTGTCTGTCATTGCAATGTCATTCAGGACAATTCCCAAGTCCCAAAAATGCACCCGTATTACACTGTTTTTCTTTTTGCCTGCCCTCAGAACCTCCATTGGCCACTGACTACACATCAGTGATATAATTTCTTCCATTATGCATAACTTTTTGAGGAACCTCCAAACTGTTTTCCACAGTGGCTGCACCACTTTACATTCCCGTCAGCAATGCATGAGGTTTCTATTTCTCCACATCTTCATCAACACTCGTTATATTTTTGGTAACAGCCATCCTAAGAGGTATTAATTATTGTCTTAATGTGGTTTTGATTTGCATTTCCCTATTGGCTAATGATGTTGAAAATCTTTTCATGTGCTTATTGTACTTCTTTAGAGAAATATCTATTTAAGTTAATTTAGATCACTGTTATATGGTATTTAAGATGTCTTGCTATACAGGTGCTTTCCTTTGCAATTAGCAAGCAAGTTGTGGGTGATTCTATGTGATGGTGGGAATATCCTGTTCCCCAATAAATGTCACCTAATGGGTTTAGGTAAAACCATTTTCTGAAACAGTATTTCACTGGGGTTGGAGATTGGTCACTTTCATGTTGTTATTCCTTCTTCATTTTTCAAGTGTCAATCTTTGGTAAAAAAGAGATTTCTTTATTCAACTGGGATGAACTACAGTTCCTAATAAAAAAACATGCTAAATGCTTAATAATTTCTCCTTATTGATTTTTAATGTAAGGATTTGATATAATGGTTACCTCCAGTGGTACAGAAAATGAATTCTCTCTCTTCCCTGGAATATCACTCTAAACTCATGGGTTTTTTGTTTATTCAATGTATTGCAATAATTTGAAGTCATTATTCTTCCTGATGTTCTAATTGTCCCAAATTCAGTCAGTAGAAGAAACTTCTAGCTGCTATCTGTGGATCTGACATGACCCCATTTATCTTTGAGTTGTTCCTGGTTTTCTGGAACAAGAAGATATCCCAGGCTTAACTTCTACTTTCCCACTCCAGATCTGAAATCAGACATTTCTTTAAGGAGCCCTGGTTATAATTAATGGAGAAACAGAACTGAGAAAATCAAGATATGATCTTTAGATGTGCACATTGTCATTGAGAAGCCACTGCTTTGGAAAACTTTCAGTGACAGAGGTTCCTGTATTTTTTAAAAATCATGAATTTGGGACATAGAGGGACAACCAGCGAGATGGCAACAGAGTAGGTAGCTCCTAGAGTCAACTCCTGCTACAGGGCAGTTAGTAAACACCCAGCACTATCAGGAGGTAGCTGAAACACCTGCTTGGGGGCTCTAGGAGACCTAAAGAACATCTTGCAACATCCTTGAAGGAATGGAAGGAGGAGAAGGCTCATCTGCAGAGAAGATTCATAAGTAGAGTGCTCCACATCATGGAGGCTAGTGCCCATCCTCCACTGGAGGCAGAAGCCATCCCAGAAGCTCTTCTGCCGCTGTAATTGAAAGCTCCACCTCCCAAAAAAGGGGGAGGAAGAGATGACTGGGCACCAACTTCACCTACTGAAGTAAAGTTCAGCATGCTAAAGTATAATCCTAAGAACAGCTAAAGTTTGAACCTGTATAAGTCAGAAAGAGGCCAGAAGCTGCTGTCTTAACTCTGTACCTGGTACAAGGGGAAGTGGGGAGGACAGAAAAATCACAGTGCTGGTGGGGACCAGCTTCTTTCCATACAGGTCAGATTGCAGCTCTAGCCTAGCTCCCAGTCCCACCTCCAGCAGGGAGGAAACTAGGGTTATTTGTGCCAGTCTCTCCAGGAAATTACTGGACAAACCAAGGAGGCCGGTGATTATCCTACTTTGGCAGCACAAGGTATCCCAGGAGCTATTCCGTGGCTGGAATTTGAAGCTCCATTGCCCAAAAACAGGGGAGGAAGAAACAGTTGGCCAACAATTAGTAAATTTGAGACAAAGAAGAATTTGAAAGCATACATAGAAAAATAGTGGATCTTATGGGAATGAAAGGCACAATAAATGAAATTTTAAAAACACTGGAATCATGTAATAGCAGGTTGAGGAGGCAGAAGAAAGGACTGGTGAGCTTGAAGAAATGGCCTCTGAAAGTGAACATACGAAAGAACAGATAAAGAAAAGAATGGAAAAAATTGAGCAAGGTCTCAGGGAACTTAAAGACAGCAAAAGACGTGCAAATATACATGTCATGGGTGTCCCAGAAGGAGAAGAGAAGGGAAAAAAGGCAGAAGGAATATTTGAAGAAATAATAGTAGAAAATTGCCCAGCCCAATTGAAGGACATAGATATCCATGTCCAAGAAGCACAACATACTCCAATCCTAAAAAGTCCAAATAGACCAACTCTGAGACACATACTAGTCAGAATGTCAAATGCCAAAGACAGAATTTTGAGGACAGCAAGAGAAAAGCAATGCATAGCATAAAAGGAATACCCAATAAGATTAAGTGCTGATTTCTCATCAGAAACCATGGAGGCAAGAAGACAGTGGTCTGATATACTTAAGATAGTACAAGAGAAAAACTTCCAGCCAAGAATCTTATATCTAGCAAGATTGTCTTTCAGAAATGAGGGAAAGTTTAGAATATACACCGATAAACAGAAACTGAGAGAATTTCTATCCAAGAGACCAGATTTTCAGGAAATGCTAAAAGGTGTGCTAGAGCCTGAAAAGAAAAGACAAGAGAGAGGGGCCTGGAAGAGAGTCTAGAAGTGAAGATTATATCAATAAAAGTAACCGAAAGTATAAAAAAAGTGGTGAAAATAAAATATGACAGATAAAACTCAAATAATCAGGAATAAACTTAACCAATGATATAAAGCCCTTGTATTCAGAAAACTGCAACTCAATGTTAAAAGAAATTTTAAAAAGGCCAAAATAACTAGAAGAACATTCCATGCTCATGATTGGAAGACTAAATATCATTAAGATGTCAATTCTACTAAAATTGATATACACATTCAATGCAATCTCATTAAAAATTCCACCAGCATTTTTTTAAAAATTGAAAACATGGTTATCAAATTTATTTGGATGGGTAAGGGGTCCTGAATAGCTAGAAACATCTTAAAAAGGAAAAGCAAACTCTCATCTCCAGACTTTAAATGATATTATCTAGCTTAGCGATAAAAACACCATGGTACTATAATAAAGACAGACACAATAGACCAATGGAACCAAAGTGATGGTTCAGAAACAGACCCTTACATGTATGGTCAAGTGATTTTTGACTAGCCCATTAAACCCACACAGCTCAGTCAGAACAGTCCATTCAACAAATGGTACTGAAAGAACTGGATATCCATAGCCAAAAGAAGGAAAGAGGATCCCTGTATCACACCTTATCCAAAAATTAACTCAAAATTGATCAAAAACCTTTAAATAAAAGCAAGAACAATAAAGCTTCTAGAAGAAATTGTAGGAAAATATCTTTAAGACCTGGTGGTAGGTGGTGGATTCTTAAAGGAGATAAGAGGACTGAGAGGGGCTCCTAATGTTTAATGTATGTAGAAGTTTTAATTAGCTTTACTGTAAAAGTTTGGAAATGTATAGAGTGGATGGTAACACAGAATAACAGCTAGTTTATAAATGGGGATGTGACTGAAAAGGGTGGTCTAGTTATGTAAATGCCAGTTGGCAGATTGCTGGAGAATAATCTAGGTACTGAAGAGCACAGTAAACCAAGAGGTGGATGAGAATTGTGGTTGGTAGTACAGATGCAAGAGTGCCCATTGCTAGCTAGAGCAAACTTGCATCATTATTGCAGGGTGGTGGGAATGTGGAGACACATGGGAAAAATGCAACTGGAGTGACCTATGGACTGTGGCTAGCAGTAATAATATAATATTCTTGCACCTATGCCAAAGATGTACTGTGTTGATAATGGGACGCTATGGAAAATATATACCAAATGTACACTATGGATGTGGTGTAGCAGTGTGATATAGTTATGAATTCCAAAAATAGATATTGGATTATGTTTGTAAACTGGTCTATACTATGATTAGGGCTTTGATTGGGCCACATAAGTAGGGTGTTGAGTCCCCACCCTTAGTGGGTGGGAATCACAGATAAAAGGCAGGGCAAAGGACAGAGTTGAAGGGTTTTTTAATGTTGGAGTTTTGATGTTGGAGTTTGATGCTGAATTCTTAAACTGGAGCCCTGGGAAGTAAGCTCACAGAGGAAAGAGAAGCAAGCCCCAGGAAGAGAGGAACCCTAAGCCCAGGAAGAAGCAAGACCCCGGAAGAGAGGAACCCAGGAAGCCTGAACCCTCACAGACTTCGGCAGCCATCTTGCTCCAACACATGAAAATAGACTTTGTTGAGGGAAGTAACTTAAGCCTTATGGCCTGGCATCTGCAAGCTCCTACCCCAAATAAATACCCTTTTTAAAAGTCAGCAGATTTCTGGTATTTTGCATCAGCACCCCTTGGCTGACTAATACACGTGGTAACTATCAGATGATATTATCTCATCTGTAACAAATGTTCCACCACAGTGTGGTGTGTTGATAGAGGGGTGTTGTTTGAGAATTCTGCACATGTGCACAATTGTTCTATAAGTTCACAACTTCTGTCATAAAAAATATATTTAAAAAATAATAATTGGGTGGTTTTGGGGAAAAATACAACAAATGTAAGATAAGGACTATAATTAGTAGTAAGATTTTGACAAACGTCTCACAACAATGCAAGGTGTTGAAGGAGGGCTGATGTATGGGACCTCTGTATGATGTTATGCATGTTTGCTTTGTAAGTTCACAACTTTTACTATACACTTACTGTTTATGTATGCTCATATGTAAATGATATAAAGATGATAATAATACGGTGGTTTGGGGGAAAAATACTTTGGTCAGTAGTAATATTTTTACAATGCTCTTTAATCATTAATTAAAAACGTTTAACAACAATGAAGGTATTGGTGGTAGGGTGGGGTATGAGAGTCCTGTATGATGTTATATATGTTTGTTTTGTAAGTTCACAACTATTACTACACTTATTGTTTATGTATGTTTCTGTATGAGTGATATACTTCAGTAAGTTAAAAAAATAGAAAAAAAAACTCATGAATTCACTTGACTATTTGCAAATTAAATTTTATATTACAGGTTCTTCCCTCTTATTTTTGTTTTTATATATGTATCTCCTTTCTCTTAAAATAAAAATTGTGGTTCATACTTATGGCATTAGCATCCTACAATACTTTCAAAATGACAATAGATTCTTATTTCTCGTTCACTTTTACAGAAAAGGCAGCCTACTATATACATTGTTGCACACCTTACTTTTTTCACTCTCTGTTAATACATAGAGATTGTCCTTATTCCATTTTATGACCACATAATATTTTATGGTATGCAAGTATCATCGTTTATTTAACCAGTCTTTTAATGATGAACACTGGGTTTTCCCCAGTCTTTTTACATTACCAAAAAACACCATTATCAATAACCATGTGAATGTGCTGTTTTGAAGGTGTGTATTTACAGTTAAATACTAGGTGTGGAACTACTAGATCAACGGGTAAAAGCACTTGTGATTGTGTTAAATATTGTAAGATTCTTCAGTATAGGTTGTACTATTTTATACTCTCACAACAAAAATATGAGTGCCTATTTTCTTTTTCTTTTTTTAAAGCTTTATTTATTTATTTCTCCCCGCCACCCCACCCTCCAGCCCCAGTTGTCTGTTCTGTGTGTCTATTTGCTGTGTGTTCTTTGTCTGCTTCTGTTGTTGTCAGCGGCTTGGGAATCTGTGTTTCTTTTTGTTGTGTCATCTTGCTGTGTCAGCTCTCCATGTGTGTGGCGCCATTCCTGGGCAGGCTGTGCTTTTTTTTGCATGGGGCAGCTCTCCTTACAGGGGGCACTCCTTGCATGTGGGGCTCCCCTATGCAGGGACACCCCTGCGTGGCAGGGCACTCCTTGCGCACATCAGCACTGTGCATGGGCCAGCTCCACACGGGTCAAGGAGGACCAGGGTTTGAACCGCTGACCTCCCATGTGGTAGACAGACGCCCTAACCACTGGGCCAAGTCTGCATCCCCTATTTTATTTATATAGGCTGGCCATGAGCATACTGGCAATCTTTTGCATTTGTACCAATCTGATAACTATTTTTTAGAAGTTTTTTGGGGGGTAAGTATAACACATGTACAATAGATAACATAAATTTAACGTGTAGAGCTTAGAAAATTTTACAAAATGAATAATCCAGATAACCCCCATCTGGATCAAAATATGGCAACCCAGAAGCCTCTCTGTGCCCCACAAAGGGCAGGGCAGTATTAATTTGTTCCACTCATTATAGTTGGTTGAACCTCTTTCATATTTTTAATGACCATCTGACTTTCTTTTCCTGTGAACTCTTTTATCTCTGCACATCAGATTTTGTTGTTTCTTCCTATTTTTTATATAGCTCATTAATTAGGCTTTTGTGGGTGATGTAAGTTGCAGATATTTTCTCTCTGCCATTTACATGCTGACTTGAATTTTTTCTGCAATGCACAGAGTTTAAAATTTTGTAGTCAAATTATTTTTATGGCTTCTGGATTCTATCATATTTTAAAAGGCTTTAACAACTCCCAGGTTATAAAGGAATTTACCCATATTTTCTATTCTTCCCGTGTGGTTTTATTTGGTTTATATTTAGATCTTTAATGCATTTGGACTTTATTCTTTTTGTATGGTATGAGATATGGATCCAAATGCACCTTTTTTACCAATACAATTTATTAAAGTCCATCTTTTCCCAGTGATTTGAGATACCACTCATATCTAATTTCCAGATGTGCCTTGGTCTATTTTTGACTCTCAATTTTATTCTATTAGTTTGGTAGTGGATTCATGGACCAGTATCACACTGCTTTAATTACAGAGATTTAATAGTGTGTTTCAGTATCTGGTACAATAAACTAGACCTCACACTGTCATTCTTCTTCCTTTCCAGGAGTTTCCTATATGATCAGGCTTTTAAATTTTTCCATATGAAATTTAGAATCAACTTATTTAGCTCAAAAAAACATCTTTTTTTTCTGGCATTTCTATTACAGAATTAAATTTATATATTAACTTGGAAAGAACTGATATCTTCATGATGGTGATTCATCCCGTAAAAAAAAAAAAAAGACTATCTTTCCATTTATTCAAGTCTCATTTTGTGACTTTTTTTATATTTCAGGACCGTTTAAAAAAACTTTCCTATACATATTTTCACATTTCCTTTAAATTTATTCCTAAGTAGTTTATCTTTTGGTTGTTGTTATTATTTTAAATGGGATCCTATATTCCATTATAATTTTTAACAGGTTATTGTTAGTATATATGAAGGCTATTGTTTTTTCATGTTGATTTTAAATGAAATTTAACTGCTTTACTGAACTTTTTTATTGTTTGAATGAGTTTTATTTTTTAAATCTTTTGGATTTCCTAGGTATACCACATCCATCTTATAGGCAGGGATAGTTTTTGATCTTTTCTAATTTGCATGCCTCATTGTTTTCTCTTCTTTGATTATATAGGCTAATAAATTCAAAACAATATTAGATAAAATGGAGATAATAACATCCTCACCTCCTTCCTGAGTACAGTGGGAAAGAGGGTAGGGATTCAACCTTAAGTGAATTGAGAACTCTGAAGATTTTTATCATGTTAAGGAAGCAGTCTTCACTTCTTACTGAATGCTTTTATACAGAATGAATGTTGAACTTTATCAAATGGCTTTCTGGAGAACATGGAGATGATCTCATGATTATTTTCTTAGATATTTATGGTTTCCTAAAACTGAATCATCCTTGCATGCTTGGAATAAACCTTACTTGGGCACAATGTGTTTTTTAAAATATGCTGTCGGATTCAGTTTGCTATTTTTGTTTAAAATCATTTTAACAGATGCATAATATTTTCCTTCTATGCTACCAGTCCTCTACTCATTATCACTTAGATTATTTCTATAATTTTATAAATATTAACAACACTGAAAATAAATTTGGAGATAAGCCTTTTTGCCTTTTGTCTTTATATCCTTATGAAAACTTTATAGACTGGGATTGTGGAATCGAAGGAAATTCCCATTTATATTTTGATAGCTACCACCAATTGCTTCCCGGAAAGAAATACTGGAATTTTTAAATGGATGTGATGCTTCATTTCTTTGCACGAGGAAAGGTAGTAACTGTTTACCCTATCATGAGGAAAAGGGAGAAATCCTTTCCTCAAAGTTTTCTTACTTCAGAATAAGGACTACAGACCAATGCAAAAGGAATTATAAAACAGGTTAGGTCAAGGAATCAAGATTCCCAGTCTACCACTGTGAGATGCAAGATCAGGAACCAAAACTATTATTAAAATGGATGGAAAATTTGAGATAATGGATATAAAAATTATTACACAAACAAAAGGAATTATAGCTATTGTAATAGAGTCTGATAATATTTGTGTTTACAATCATCAGTTAATATTAATATATAGCAAGCAAACTAGCCATTTAAAGTCTTACACATAAGACTTCATCTACTACGGAACCAATAACGACTAATTCTTCCAGGTTGGGTGAAGAGATGAACGGGGAACAAACATGGAATGCTATGATGGTTTCCTTTGTAGAAGAGCTGGCAGGCATTTCACCTTTCTCCTTTGCCTACCTCTGAATATAGAACTGGAAATGTCAGATACTCATTTTCTCTGTCTCTCTTATAGCTGGGGATGTGATGGGTTCTGGTTCAGAAAATTAAATGGGAAGTCTGAAGGAGAGAAAGAGCATCCTCTGGTAATTTTTCTCCTATCAAAAAGGAAAGGTGAGTCCCCATCTCACTTCACTTCCCTCACTTCTTATCTTAGAATGCAGTTGGGTAAAAGCATAAATGCTTGGAGTTGAGGCAGCCCCATTGAAACCATGAGGCAACAAGTTAGCAAGAAGCAAACCATCTTACAACTATGAACCAACATTCTAACAATGGCAGTGTGGAAAGATGGAGAACATCCTGGTTTAAGTCAGGTTTTCTGACATCTGCAGCTGTAAGTACCTCTAATGAAATAAGTAATAACTGTCGCTTTACATATATTATCTAATCAATTCCTCACAACAACTCTATGAGAGACTGCCCTTCTCAGATCTGGCTTATCTTGGAGTCTAAAACACCAATGCCCAGCCTGGTCATAGGCCAGTATGACTAGTTACTGCCTTTACAGCCAAAAGGCAAATGTATTTCTGTCTTGAATTAGAAAAGTCAGGGAAAAAATAAGTCTAAGACAGGTTACAGACTGGCAAATCTAGCTGGGGATATGTTACCAGGTTTTTTTTGTTGTGTGTGTGTGTGTTGTAACAGATGAGGAACTATGAGGATCAGAGCATAGCTAGTGGTAAATAATGCCCAGAAATGGACCAAGATTTGATCTCTTACCAGATCCACTGTAATTCTCAAACACCATACTCCTTTCCACAAGGCAAAGGGCTGTTTCTCCCCATCCACACAGAACTGCTTGGCCATCTAAGATATATTAAATTGCAGAAAAGGGAGTAGACAAATATCATACTGTGATTACAAAAGGACCTTAGCTTTTATGGAAAAAATTGTTTAATATGCAATAGAATAGATTACTAATGCATGCCGACTCTGACTCCCCAGAGGAAGAACTGAGCTGAGGTCACTTGCCATTCTGGCATATGCTAGGTTTGAGTTACACCCTAAAGTAATTATGAGACATAAGGAGAAAAGCACTATTTCAAAATTGTTGTGCTAGACACAAATGCTTTGTGTAGGCTGATGCCAGTCACACATAACAAAAGGAAAATTAAAATTGAATTACTTGAGAATGCAGCCAGAGGAAAAGTAAAATAAAAAAAAAATACTGTATGCAGCTTAAAGAACTGTAAGATAATAGGCCTCCACTACTTTGATTCAAAAGAGGAAAAGAGTGGCTAGCACATTGAGGAAAGTTTTTTCCCCAGAAATATACCTGGATAATACTGGCAATGTGTAGGCAGATAGTTTTCCAGTTCTGATGGAAGAACAGAAAAAAACAAACCAAAACACTTCATGATACAGCAATTCAAGCTGACTTTTTTTAAGCCACCACTGAAAGAAATGGCCTCATTAGTACTGAAGTAGTCATGTTGCCATAGCACATGGCTATTTCTAGGATTAGGTAACAGGGGGTATTAAGGAGAGTGGGAAGGGTACAAAGATAGGTCCATACAGTTAGCATTATGCTTTTCGGTAAAAGCATATCAATTCTCACCCACACTGAAATAAATACATACACCCTTCCATTAACAGCAAGCAATTAATGGAATTCTAAAACATAAATCTTATTTTTCACTTTCAATGGGATTTGAGATGATACTGCCTATATGAAAAAAAGGAATAATATGTGATTAGAAACATAGTTTTTTAGTGAAAAACATAATTATCAAAATTTAAAATGCAGTGCAGGCAGTGTAAGAAGGTAGGTTGGCTTTGAAAAAAAATAAAAAACAAAAAATGTAAACAGTGAATTAGAAAATATTATTCCAGAACTCAGAAAAAAAAAAAAACAAATAAAAAATGATGAAAAGATCAGAGATTTGGAGGACAGATGTAAGAAGGTCAATGTATTTAAGTAGAGGGATATTCTACAAGGAACACAGAGAGAGTACAGAGTACCAAATGTCCAGAAATCGTAGTTGAAATTTCCCTAGGGCTAGACATAGCCCAAAAATGTTATTAAAGTTCAAGGATAATAGAAACAACTTACAAAAACTTTGGCAGAAAAAAAAATTAATAAAACCAAACAAAGCATTTTGTTTGTTACCAGACATCTCTCCTACAAACTCTACATGCCATAAAAAAATTTTAAGGACACCCAGCAAGATGACAGCAGTGTAAGGTGCTCCTAGAGTCAGCTCCTGCTACAGGGCAGTTAGTAATCACTCAGAGCTATCTAAAGCACCTTTTTAGGGGTTCCAGGAGACCGGAAGAGCACCCTGCAACATCCTTGAAAGAATGAAAGGAGGAGACTGCCCATCTGCAGAGAAGTTTTTAAGTAGAGCTCTCCATGCCACAGAGGCTGGGGCCCATACAACACTGGCAGAGCAAACCGCCTTGGGAGATGTCCGTGGCTGAAATTGGAAGCTCCACTTCCCCAAAACAGGGGAGGAAGAGATGGTTGGGCACCAGCTTCAGCTACTGATTAGTAAATTCGGCTGGCTAAAGTATAATCGTAAGAACAGCTGAAGTTTCAACCTGTCCAAGTCGGAAAGAGGCTGGTAGCCACCATTTTAACTCCATCCCTGGCATGAGGGGAAGCAGGGCTGACTGAAAATCACAGTGAACATTAGGACTGGCTTCTTTCCACCCAGATTGGACTGCAATTCTAGCAAGATTCCAGCCACACCTCTGTTAGGGAGGAGGCTGGTGGGACTTGCACCAGCCTCTCTGGGTAACAGCAGGTATATTTGGCTGGCACAGACTGAATAGTTGGACACCTGGGTTCTATCCCTGTACCCCAATAGGACAGGAGAGCAGCTGTGTTTCCTCACCCTTTCTGGGCAGCTGCAGGCACTTTCAGCCCTCACAAACTGATTTGTTGAGCACCTTCAATTCCATCTCCATCCCTCCAACCCCATAGGATAAGAAGGGGCTGGGATTTCTTCAGCCACTCTGGGAAACTGCAGGCACTTTCAGCCCACACAGACTGGATAGTCAGGCACCTGTACCTCCATCCCTGTCCCCCAATAGGATAAGAGGGGGCTGTGTTTCCTCAGCCTCTCTGGGTCATTGCAGGTGCTTTTGACCCACACAAACTGAACAGTCAGACACCTATAGCGCCATCCCTTCCCCCAAGTAAAGCAGAAGGAGATCTGTGTTTCCTCATACTTTCTGGGCAAAGGCAGGCACTTTTTGCCTGGATGGCTTGGACTGTTGGGGGCCTGTGGCTCCCCCAATAGGATAGAGGGCACTGGTATATCCTCAGCCTCTACAAACAATGCAGGTACTCTTGGCCTACAGGGATGAACTGCTGGGAGACTGTGGGTCCACTCCCACCCAATAGAATAGAAGGCAGCTGGTATTCCCTCATCCTCTCCAGGCAATGGTAGGTACTTTCAGACTACAGGGATGGAAATGTTGGGCATCGGTGGTTCTGTTCCCACCTCCTAAAGGGTAAAGGGACAGTACTCCCTCAGCCTCTCAGGGAAACTGCAGGCACATTTGGCCCACATGGATTAGATTGTTGGACAATGCAGAGGGTCCATCCCCACCCCTGGCAAGGATGAGGGAGCAGTGCTATGTCAGTCTACCTGGGCAGCTGTGGTCATTTTGGACCCACATGGCATAGATTATGGCCTAAACCTATAGTTTCATCCCTGCCCCAGGCAGGGGAGGAAGGGGCAGAAGCTTCATCTGTCTCTCCAGGTAACTAAAGATGGTCTTGGCCTGCCTGATTGGACTATTGCACACAGCTGTGACTCTGTCCTTACCCCTAGCAAAGGAGAAAGTTGGGACAAGCTTCATGGGTCCCTGGGACAACATGGAAGCTTCAGCCTCCAGAGATTACAGCTCCAATTACATTCTTGGCTCCTACCACACAACCAGCTGGGGAGAAATTGCAAGAGAGCCCTAAACTAAAGAGAGAAACTGCACCCAGAATAAATATATCTAGTAAGCCAGATGCCAAAACACCAACAACAAATTACAATCCTTACCAAGAAACAGGAAGATATGGCCCAGTTAAAGGAAAAAATAAGCCTCCAGATGACAAAAGGAATTGAGACAACTAATCATAGATGTTCAAACAAAGCTCCTTAAAAAATTCAATGAGATGGCTAAAGAGATTAAGGATATTAAGAAGACACTGGGTGAGCACAAAGAAGAATTTGACAGCATTCATAGAAAAATAGCAGATCTTATGGGAATGAAAGGCACAATAAATGAAATTTAAAATATACTGGAGTCATATAACAGCAGATTTGAGGAGGGAGAAGAAAGGATCGGTGAGCTTGAAGACATGGCCTCTAAAAGCAAACATATAAAAGAAGAGATGAAGAAAAGAATGGGGAAAAATTGAACAAGGTCTCAAGGAACTAAATGACAGCAAGAGACTGGAAATATACATGTCATGGGTGTCCCAAAAGGAGAAGAAGAGGGAAAAGGGACAGAAGGAATATTTGAAGAAATAATGGTAGAAAATTTCCCAACTCTATTAAAGGACGTAGATATCTGTGCCTAAGAAGCATATTGAATAAATCTGAATAGACACATACTAATCAAATGCCAAAGACAAAGAGAGAATTCTGAAAGCAGCAAGAAAAAAGCAATTCGTAAGAAATAAATTTGATCATAAGAGGATACTATGAATAACTGTATACCAAAAACAAGACAATGTAGATGAAATGAAAAACTTCCTAGGAATGTATGAACAACCTACACTGACCCTATAAGAAATAGAAATCCTCAAAAAAAAAAATCACAAGTAAAGAGACTAAAACAGTCATCAAACAACTCCCCAAAAATGAAAAGCCCAGGACCAGATGAGTTCTACCAATCAAAGAAGATTTAATACCAATTTTACTCAAGCGCTTCAAAAAAATTGAACAAAAAAGAATGCTATGGTAATGGTTAGGCTAATGTGTCAACTCAGCCAGTTAATAGTGACCAGTTGTTTGGTCAATCAAGCACTGGGCTAATTGTAATACAAGAACATTAGTCATTAGTGACTTAGTCATTAGTGAGTTTACTGGATACATGGCTGATTACATCTACAATCAACCAGGGAGATTGCTATCAGAGAGAGACTTTTTATCCAATCTTGAATGCCTTAAAAGGGGAAGTGATTTCAGCATTCCAGAGAATTTTTTCAGCTTGTCTTTGGACAGCCAAGTTCTTCTGGGAACTCATCTAGGAACTTCATTGAACCTTTACTGGAATCCCTGGTTTGCAGCCTGCCTGCAGAATATGGACTTGTGCATCCCCATGGTCATGGGAGAGAATTTTATAAGATCTCATACTTTTTACAGATATATTCTGTTGGTTCTGTTTCCCTAAAGAACCCTGACTAATAAAGTTACCAAACTCATTCTATGAAGCCAGTATCATCCTAATACCAAAGCAAGGTAAAGATATGACAAAAAAGAAAATTACAGACCCATTTCCCTAATGAAGACAGATGCAAAAATCCTCAACAAAGTACTTGGTAATTGAATCCAACAACACATTAAAAGAATTATTCATCATGCTCAAGTGGGCTTTATATCACACATGCCAGGGTGATTCAACACATCAATAAATTGAAGAAGAAAAATCACATGATCCTATTGATTGATGCAGAAAAGGCATTTGACAAAATACAACATCCTTTCTTGATAAAAATACTTACAAAAAATAGGAATTGAAGGAAACTTTCTCAGCATGATAAAGGTCATATATGAAAAACCCATAGCTAACATTGTACTCAGTAGTGAAGGACTGAAAGCTTTCCTGTTGAGATCAGGGACAAGACAAGGATGACCACTGTCACCACTGTTGTTAAATATAGTGCTAGACATTCTAGCTACAGCAATCAGGCAAGAAAAAAGAAATAAAAAGCATCCAAACTGGAAAGGAAGAAGTAAAACTTTGGCTATTTGCAGATGATATGATCCTATACCTAGAAAGTCCTGAAAAATCTACATGCTACTAGATCTAATAAATGATATCAGTAGAGTATCAGGGCACAAGATCAATATGCAAAAATCAGTGGTGTTTCTATACATTAGTAATAATGTGCAGTGTGAGGAGGAAGTCAGGGGAAAAATTCCATTTATAATAGTGACTAAAAGAATCAAATATTTAGGAATAATCTTAACCAAGGATATAAAGCACTTGTATTCAGAAAACAATGCACTGTTAAAACAAATTTTTTAAAAACCTAAATAATTAGAAGAACATCTTAAGATTAAATATCATAAGATGTCAATTCTACCCAAATTGATGTACAGATTCAATACAATCCTGATAAAAATTGCACCAGCATTATTTTAAACAAATGTAAAACACAATTATCAAATTTATTTGGAAGGCTAAAGGGTCCCGAATAGCCAGAAACATCTTAAAAGGAAAAAGCCAAGTTAGAGGACTCTTACTTCTGGACTTTAAATTGTATTACCTAGCTACAGGAGTAAAAACAGTATGTGTCTGGCTTATTTCATTAGACAGAATGTCTTCAGGGTTCATCCATGTCATTGCATGTATCAAAACTTCATTCCTTTTTATAGCTGAATAATATGCCATTGAGAGTATAATCACACTTTTGTTTATTCATTCATCAGTTGATGGTTACTTGGGTTTCTTCTGTCTTTTGGCAATTGAGAATAATGTCACTATGAATATCAGTGTGCACATACTTGTTCAAATCTCTGCTTTCAGTTCTTTTGGGTACATACGTGGAATTGCTGGGCCATATGGTAATTCTGTACTTAACTCTCTGAGGAAATGAAAAAGTGTCTTCCACAGCGGCTGCACCATTTTACATTCTCACCAGCAATGAATGAATGTTCCTCTTTCTCCACATCCTCTGCAAAATTGGTACTTTTTCATATTTTAAAATAACAGCCATTCTATTGGATATGAAATGGTATCTCATTGGTGGTTTTCACTTGCATTTCTCTGATGGCTAATGATGTTGAGTATTTTTTCATGTGCTTTCTGCCCATTTGTATATCTTCTTTGGAGAAATGTTATTTCAAGTCTTTCATCCATTTTTAAATTGTCTTTTGGTTGTTGAGCCAAGGATTTCTTTATATATTTTGGATAGTAAACTCTCATTAGATATGCAGTTTCCATATGTTTTCTTCCATTGTGTAGGTCATCTTTATTACTTTCATGATAAAGTCCTTTGAGGTGCAAAAGTTTTTAATTTTGATAAGGTCCTATTTATATTTTTATTTTGTTGCTTGTGCTTTGGGTATAAGTTGTAAGAAACCATTGCCTAAAATGAGTTGCTAAAGATGCTTCCCTAAGTTTTTTTTTCTAAGAGTTTGATAATTCTGGCTCTTACATTTAGGTCTTTCATCCATTTTGAGTTAATTTTTTATATGGTGTGAGGTAGGGGTCATTTTTTTTTTTTATTATTGCAAATGAAGATACAGTTTTCCCTACACCGTTTGTTGAAGAGACTTTTCTTTTCCAATTGAATGGTCTTTGACACCTTGTCAAAAATCAGTTGGCCATAAATGTGAGGGCTGATTTCTGAGTTCTCAATTCTCTGCCACCGGTCAATATGATTGTCTTTATGCCAGTATCATACTGTTTTGATTACTGTGTCTTTGTAAGAAGTTTTAGATCAGGAAATGTGAGTCCTCCAACTTCATTCTTCTTTGTCAAGAAGGCTTTAGCCATTCAGCACTCCTCACACAACTATATAAATTTGATAATTGGTTTTGTTTTTTTCTCCTCCCCCCCACCTCCCCCACTCTGCTGTTTTTGCTGTTGGTGTCCATTCACTCTATGACTCACTGGGATTCGATCCTGGGGACCTCTAATGTGGAGAGAAGTTCCCTGTCAATTGCACCACCTCAGTTCCTGGTCTCTGCTGTGCTTCACTTTGACTCTCCCCTTTGTCTATCTTTTGTTGCATCATCATCTTGCTGTGTAACTCACTTGTGCAGGCACTGATTCACCGCGTGGATATTCAGCTTGCTATGCAGACACTTAGCTTACTGTGTGGTCCTGGCTCACCACACAGGCACTCAGCTCACCATGCAGGCACAACACGTGGGCTCTCAGCTCACCGCATGGACTCTTGGCTTGCCACACAGGCACTGGGTCACCATGCAGGCACACTTTCTCTTCTTCTTTTTCACCAGGAAGCCCCAGGGATCGAACCTGGGTCCTCCCATATGGTAGGCAGAGGCCCTATCACCTGAGTCACATCTGCTTGGCAATAACTGGTTTTTCCATTTCTACGAAGACAGTAGTTGGAATTTTTTTAATTATTATTTTTTATATAATTTTTACATGAACATACATAAACAGTAAGTGTATAGTAAAAGTTGTGAACTTACAAAGCAAACATGCATAACATCTTACAGGGGTCTCATACATCAACCCACCACCAACACCTTGCATTGTTGTGAGACATTTGTTACAAATTATGAAACAATATTGTCAAAATCTTACCTTATATTTGCTGTTTCCCCCCCACCCACCCTATTATTAATTTTTACCTATATATTTCTATGACAGAAGTTCTAAACCTACAAAAAAAATCATGCAGAGAAGCGGACTTGGCCCAGTGGTTAGGGCGTCTGTCTACCACATGTGAGGTCCGCGGTTCAAACCCTGGGCCTCCTTCACCCATGTGGAGCTGGCCCACATGCAGTGATAATACGTGCAAGGAGTGCCCTGTCACGCAGGGGTGTCCCCCGCGTAGGGGAGCCCCATGCACAAGGAGTGCGCCCTGTAAGGAGGCCCGCCCAGCACGAAAGAAAGTGCAGCCTGCCCAAGAATGGTGCTGCACACATGGAGAGCTGACACAACAAGATGATGCAATGAAAAGAAACACAGATTCCCATGCCACTGACAACAACAGAAGTGGACAAAGAAGAAGATGCAGCAAATAGACACAGAGAACAGACAATGGGTGGGGAGGGGAGAGAAATAAATAAATAAATAAATCTTTTTTAAAAATCATGCACATGTGTGTAGAATTTCCATACAATACCCTTCTATCAACACACCACACCATGGTGGAATATTTGTTACAGATTATGAGACAATATCATCAGACTATTACTAGTCCATAGTGTACATTTGTCACACTTTTTCCATAGTCCCCCATTATCAACACAGTACACCTTTGGCATAAATGCATAGATATCACATTATTACTGTTAACCATAGTCCATAGGTCACTCCAGTAGTATTTTTCCCATGCTTCTTCACATTCCCACCACCTTGGAATAGTGATGTAAATCTGCTCTAGTTCACAAAGGACAGTAGGCATCCTTGTCTTGTTCCTGATCTTAGAGGTGGGGCTGAAGCCTAGGCCAGGCCTGCAGGCAGACCTGGGTGAAAGAAGCTGGTCCTTACTCTCACTGCGGTTTTCAGTCAGCCCACCCTGCCCTCATGCTGGAGGCAGAGTCAAAATGGCATCTACTAGCCTCTTTTCAACTTGGACAGGTTCAAACTTCAGCTGTTCTTACGGTTATACTTTAGCCAGCAGAATTTACTAATCAGTAGTTGAAGTTTATGCCCAACCATCTTTCTCCCCCGTTTTGGGGAAATGAACCTTCCAATTTCAGCCACAGAATAGCTCCCAAGGTGGCTTTTGGTGCCAGTGAGGTATGGACACTGGACTCCACAGCATGGAGTGCTCTACTTATAAATCTTCTTTGCAGATGTGCAGTCTCTTCCTTCCTTTCTTTCAAGGATGTTGTGGGGTGCTCTTCTGGTCTCCTGGAGCCCCCAAACAGGTGCTTTAGATAGCTCTGGGTGATTAGTAACTGCCCTGCAGCACAAGCTAACTCTAGGAGCTCCTTACTCTGCCGCCATCTTGCTGGTTGTCTTGGTTGTTGGAATTTTTGTTGGGATTGTGTTGAATCTGTAAATAACATTAGTTATTCTTGAAATCTTAATAATAGTTAGTCAAACCCATGAACATGGACTGTCCTTCCATTTATTTAGGTCTTCTTTGATTTTTTTTTTCAGCAATCTTCTATAGTTTTCTTCATACAAGTCTTTCCCAGCCTTAGTTTGATTTATTGGTAGAAATTTGATTCTTTTAATTGTTATTGTAATTGGATTTTTTTTCTTTATTTCTTCTTCCAGTTGTTCTTTTCTTGTGTATGGAAACACTAATGATTTTGGGGTGTTGGTCTTGTACCCCAACCACTTTGCTGAGTTCATCAGTTAGCTTTGATTTAGGAGCTTTGACGTGGTTTTTCAGAATTTCCTTTATATAGGTTCATGTAATCTGAAAATAGGGAAAGTTTTACATCCATCTTTCCAATCTGGATACCACTTATTTCTTTTTCTTGCATAACTGCGTTGAATAAAACTATTGAATAGCAATTGTGACAGGGGGCATCCTTGTCTTGTTCCTGAGCCTAGAGGAAAAGATTTCAGTCTTTCACTATTAAGTATGATGTTAACAGAGGGTTTTTCATATATGCCCATTTATCATGTTGAGGAAGTTTCCTTCTATTCCTAGTTTTCTAAGTGCTTTTATGAAGTAAATGTGCTGGATTTTGTCAAATGCCTTTTCTCCATCAAATGAGACAATCAGCTGTTTTATTTTTCCTTATTCTGTGAATGTGGCATATTATATTAATTGATTTTCTTATGTTCAACTTCCCTTGCACACCTGGGATAAATCTCACTTAATCATGGTGTATAACTCTTTAAATGTGCTGTTGGATTCAGTTTGCTAGTATTTCCTTGAGGATTTTTACCTCTGTATTCAAAAGAGATACTGTTATTTAATTTTCCTTTCCTATAGTATCTTTATCTGGTTTTGGTATGAGAGTGATGTTGGCCTCACACAATGAATTCAGGAATTCTCCCTCCTCTTCAATTGTTTTGAAAACTGTGAGCAGGATGAATGTTAATTCTTCTTGTACTTTATTTGGTAAGGTTTCCCTATGGCACCATCTGGTCCTAGACTTTTCTTTGTTGGGAGGTTTTCAATTACTGATTTAATCTCTTTATTAGTTATTGGTTTGTTGAAATCTATTTCCTCTTAATGTCCATTTCATCTAGGGCAGGGGTTCTTAACCAGAGCTACACAGATTTAAGGGGTCTGTGAGCTTGAATTGAAAAAAATCAACTCAATTAGATGTCCAACATGATATGTGTGTTGCTTTGTCAAATACTACACCATAGTTTAATGTTCTTATTCAAGATAAACAACAACAGTCTACACATTGACATGTCTTTAAAAAATAAAATTTACCTTTAACTTTCTTATATTTTTGATGTATTGGATTGTTAGTTAATGTGTTAAGAAAGATGCACATATGTAGAGTATTATATCATGTTTTTTATTTTAATAACTATATTTCAATAAATGTAACTGACTTCCTTTGTAGTTTTATTTTATACATTTAAAAACATTATTCTTGAAAATGTCCATGGAGTAGGCAGGCAGAGATTGATCCTCTCACAAAAAAAGCAGAGATAAGGCAGGGACCTATCTGAAGGAGGGGCTTTGGCTATACATAGAATGGGAAGGTGTTCTGAGTCATGTAGGAGGGTACAGGAAAATTGAAGAAGCCAAACAAAAACCATTGAGTTGCTCATCCCTATGCCTGGAACTGGCACATACTCTACCCTCTGGGCAAGGAGCCTCAGTACCCCTGGCCCACACTGCTAAGGGACTGGGAGGGGGCATTTCCTGGGACGAGAGGGGTCTCGTAGAGGGTGGAGAGTGGTTTCTGTGTGTTGAGTTTGGTCAGCTGAGCCCACTTTGAATCTCAGAAGGGACCCTGACCCGGTAGGGACAGAGGGTAGGGGAAGATCTACCTAGGCAGGGTGTCACACTCAGTGGCCCCCAGGAAAGAAAGCAATTAGATTAGAGAGGGGACGGGGACAGGTGCCTAATCAGTAGGACTCTAGCAAGCTATGGA
Organism: Dasypus novemcinctus; assembly: GCF_030445035.2. Lineage (NCBI taxonomy): Eukaryota > Metazoa > Chordata > Mammalia > Cingulata > Dasypodidae > Dasypus > Dasypus novemcinctus. Next base: position 21,239,329 of record NC_080677.1, read on the forward strand.
AGTCTAAAAATGCCTGGGGGAAAAGGGGCAGATAGATCTCTAAAGACTGCTTAACTTAAGGAGACAATTTAGCTCAGTGGAGGAATTCCTGTTTTGAATATATCAGGGCCCTGGTTTGATTCCTGGGTTAACCAGGAATCTCTGGATCACTTCAAGAGAGTGATCAACCAGATTATCGGACATCCAGCTGATACTTTATGACAGGGAACATAAAGACATTCTGTTTGTTTTAGGCTTTCTTGGATCTGTCAGGTTTTTTTTTTTAAAGGTTCCCTTTTATTTTATTTTATTTTTCATTTTAATTGCTAAAACCCAGTACATCACCGGCAGAGGGCAGCCTGTGGTGTGACTGATAGATGAACACCAGCAGCCTGAGAAACTCCTTAGGGGCCTTTAAAGGGAAGGCTGTTTTTCCTTGGTTGTTTTGTTGTTGTTGTTGTTGCTGCTGCTGCTGTTTTGTTTCTTGTTTGTTGTCTTTCCTCTTTCTTTGTTTCCCCTTTTTTTTTCTTTTACTGATTTTTTCTACCTATGTTATTTCTTTTCTTTCCTTCATTTTTCCATCTTTTGTTTTCTGTTGTTTTTCACTCATCCCACTTCATTTTTTTGTTCTTTGGTTTTTTTAATTTTTATTTTTCTCTCTCACTTTTTCTTTTTCTTTCCTTATTTCTTTTACTTTTTTTTCTTCTCTTTTTTCTTTTCCTCTCTTCACATAATTCTGGACTTTTAATTCCATCTATGTATTTTTATCTATTTTGTTCCTTGTTTCATTTTTTCTATTCCACTTTTTAAATCTTATTCCTTTGCACTTCTTATGATTTTTTACTCATGTTAATTATTTATTTTCCTAGTTCTTATTTGGCTCTTCTACCTTTTACTATTATTATTGCTATTATACTTTTTCTCTTCTTATCTCTTTCCTTTTCTCTGGTCCTATTTTTTTCCCCCAAGGGAAAACAAGCAATAGCAGGGAAATAGAGTAATAGGAATGAAGTGTCAAAGTGAAACCTTACAACACACACAAAAGAACAACAAAATAAAACCCTAGAGTAGAAAGAGAAGCTAACCAACCGAATAAACTCATCAAGATAAACAGATGCCCAGAAACGAACACAAAATTACATGCCAAACTGAGAAACAGGAAGACATGGCCTTGTCTAATGAACAAACTAAAAAACAAGAGGAGATGCAGATCATGGAACAACTAATAGAAGATGTCCAAATAAATACCATGAATCAACTTAATAAAGTGAAGGAAGAGATTAAGGATATTAAGAAGACACTGGTAGAACATTTTGAAGAAATTGTAAACATACATAACTAGATAATGGATATGGTGGTGATGAATGGCACAATGCAAGAAGTCAAAAATACACTGGAAGCACATAACAGCAGATTTGAACAGGCAGAGGAAAAACTTAATGATGTGGAAAACATTACATCTGAAATTAGACACATAGCAGAAGAGATAGATAAAAAGATAGAAAAAAATCCAGCAGGGATTTAGGGACTTGAATGACAACACAAAATGCACAAACACATGCATTATAGGCATCCCAGAAGAAGAAGAGAGGGGAAAGGGGGCAGAAGGAATGTTGGAGGAAATAATGGCTGAAAACTTCCCAACCATATTGAGGTACATGGACATACATGTCCAGGAAGGGTAGCAAACCCCAAACAGTATAAATCTTAACACACCTATTCCAAGACATATACTTGTCAAATTGTCCAATGCTCAAGACAAAGAGAGAATACTGAAAGCAACAAGAAAAAAGAGATCCATCACATACAAGGGAAGATCGATAAGATTAAGTGCTGATTTCTCATCTGGAACCATGGAGGCAAGAAGGCAGTGGTATAACATAGTGCTAAAAGAAAAAATTTCCAGCCAAGAATTCTCTATCCAGCAAAGCTGGCATTAAAAAATGAGGGAGTTCAAAACACTCACAGATATGCAGAAATTAAGAGAGTTTGTCAATAAGAACCCTTCACTTCAAGAAATAATAAAGGGAGTTCTGCAGGTTGAAAGGAAAAAACAGGAGAGATAGAATTGGAAGAGAATATAAGAATAATTTAAAAGATAAACAGTGAAATAAAAACAACATAAGGCATACATATACCTAAAGAAAAAATGGCTAATATAAGTAATTCCTTGACAGTAATAGCAGTAAATGTTAATGGCTTAAACTCTCCAATCAAGAGACACATATTGGCAGAATGGATAAAGAAATATGACCCATCTATATGCTGTCTACCAGAAACTCAGGGACACAAGGAGGCTAAAAGTGAATGGTTGGAAAACCATTTTACATGCAAACAATAACCAAAAAAGGGAAGGCATAGCTATACTAATAGCAGACAAAACAGGCTTTAAATGCAAAAATATTGCAAAAGATAAAGAAAGACATTATATATTAATGAAAGGGGAAATCTACTGAGAAGAAAGAACAATCATAAACATTTATGCACCTATCCAGGGCACCTCAAAATACATGAGGCAAACATTGGAAAAACTAAGTGGAGAAATAAATGCTTGTACAATTATACTGGGAGAATTTAGTGCACCATTATCACCATTAGACAAAACATCTTGACAGAGAATCAATAAAGAAAGAAAGATCTTGAATAATACATTAGAGGATCTGGACCTAATAGAGATATAGAACATTACACCAAAATACAGCAGTATAAACATTCTTCTCAAGTGCACATGGATCATTGTCCAGGTTAGACCACATGCGAGGCACAGAACAACTCTCAATGAATTCAGAAAGACTGTAATTATGCAAAGTAATTTCTTGGACCACAATGGAATAAAGCCAGAAATCAGTAATGGGCAGAGAACCAGATTAGGCACAAAGATATGGAAGTTAAGCAACACACTCATAGACAGTCAGCGGGTCAAGAAGGAAATTGCAAAAGAAACAAATGAAAATGACAATGCAATATAGCAAAACCTATAGAATGCAGCAAAAGTTGTACCAAGAGGGAAATTCATAGCCATAAATGACTATAATAAATAAGAAGAAAGAGGTAAAATCAAAGATCTTACTGCACACGTGAAAGAACTAGAAAAAGAACAACAAACTAACCCTAAAAGAAGTAGAAAGGAGGAAATAACAAAGATTAAATGAAATTGAAAATAAGAAAACAATTGAAAAAAATAAACAATACCAAAAGCTGGTTCTTTGAGAAGATTAATAAAACTGACAAACCCTTAGCTAGAGTAACAAAGAAAAAAAGAGGGTAGATACAAATACATAAAATAAGAAACAAGGAAGGTGATATTACCATTGATCCCACTGAAATAAAGCATATTGTAAGAGCATACTTTGTAAAATTGTGTGCCAACAAGATGGATAATTTGGAAGAAATGGACAAATTCCTAGAAATACAGAAGCAGCCTACACTGACAAAAGAGGAAATTGAACTCAACAGACCAATTACAAGTAACGAGATAGAATTAGTCACCAAAAACCTCCTAAGTAAGAAGAGCCCAGGACCTGATAGCTTCACCAAACATTCCAGAAAGAACTAACACCAATCCTGCTTAAACTCTTCCCCAAAAAACAGAAGTGGAGAGAACATTGTTTAAATCATTCTACAATGCCATCACCCTAATACCAAAGCCAAACAAAGATACCACAAGAAAGGAAAAGTATAGACCAATCACTCTAATGAATCTAGATGCTAAAATCCTCCACAAAATACTTGCTAATCATATTCAACAACACATCAAATGAATTATACACCATGACCAAGTGGGTTCCATCCCTGGTATGCAAAGATGGTTCAATATAAGAAAATCAATATAATACACTACATAAACAGATTGAAAGAAAAAAAAAAACCACATGATTATCTCTAAGGTTTCAAAAAAAAGCATTCAACAAAATACAGCACCTTTTCCTGATTAAAAGCTCTTCAAAAGATAGGAATAGAAGGAAATTTCCTCAACATGATAAAGGGTATATATGAAAAAGCCACAACTAACATCAGATTCAATGGTGAAATCCTAAAAGCTTTCCCTCTAAGATCTGAAACAAGACAAGAATGCCCACTTTCACCACTCTTATTTAACATTGTGTTAAAAGTACTTGTTCAAGCATTAAGGCAAGAAAAAGTTATAAAAGACATCCAAACTGGGAAAGAAGAAGTAAAAATTTCACTATTTGCAGATGAAATGATCTTATTCCTTGAAAGCCCTGAGAAATCTACAACAAAGCTTCTACAGCTTATAAACAAGTTCAGTAAAGTGGCAGGTTATCAGAAAAATGTGCATAATTCAGTAGCATTTCTGCTACTGATGAGCAATCTGGTGAGGAAGTCAAGAAAAAAATCCCATTTACAATAGCAACTAAAATAATCAAATACTTAGGAATGAATTTTACTAAAGATGTAAATGACTTGTACACAGAAAACTACACAACCCTGTTAAAGGAAACCAAAGAATAACTAAATAAATGGAAGAATATTCCCTGTTCATGAATAGGACGTCTAAATATCATTAAAATGTCTATCCTACCCAAACTTATTTACAATTTTAAAGTGATCCCAATAAAAATTACCACAGCTTTTTCTACTGAATTGGTAAAGCTAACTACGAAATTTATTTGGAAGGGCAAGACACCCTGAAGAGCCAAAGACTTACTGAAAATAGAAATAAAATCAGGGGAATCACACTACCTGACTTTAAAACATACTACAAAGCTACAGGGGCCAAAATGGCATGATATTGGCACAAGGATAGACATACTGACCAATGGAACTGGATTGAGAGTTCTGATATAGATCCTTGCATATACAGTCAACTGATATTCAACAAGGCCATCAAATCCATTCATCTGGAAGAAAATGGCCTCTTCAGCAAATGGTACATAGAGAACTGAATATCCATACCTAAAAGAATGAGAGAGGAACACCATCTCACACCCTGTGCAAAAATTAACTCAAGATGGATCAAGAATCTAAATATAAGAGCCAAGACCATAAAAATCTTGAAGATAATGGAGAGAAGCTTCTGCAGGATCTTGTATTAAGAAATGGTTTCATTAACTTTACACTCAAAGCATGAGCAATGAAAGAAAAAAAATGGGACTTCCTCAAAACTAAAACCTTTTGCACCTCAAAGGAAGTGAAAAGGCAGACTACTGAATGGGAGAAAATATTTGGTAACCATATTATCTGATAGGGGCCTAATATTCAACATATATAAAGAAATGCTACACCTCAAAAATAAAAAAGACAATCAAACCATTTTTAAAATGGGCAAGTGATTTGAATAGACACTTCTCCAAAGAAGAAATACAAATGGCTAAAAAGCTCATGAAAAGATGCTCAACACAGAAATGCAAATCAAAACTACAATGAGATATCACCTGATACCCATTAGACTGGCAGCTCTTAAATAGAGGACTGCAAGTGTTGGAGAGGATGTGGAGGAATGGGAATCCTTATCCGCTTCTGGTAGGGACCAGGTGAACACTGGGGATTTGCAGGTATGTAGTTGAAACCACAATGTTGGGAATGTTCTTTTGGCAATATGGCAGAGGAGGGTTACTTGTTTAGGGAGTTGGAAGTTGGGGGCAATCACAACAAGGTGCACCTGGGGCAGGCTTCTAGGGAGTATGAGTGTTCATCTGTCATAGTGTGTTGTATCAGTGGGTGGAGACCCACATAATGAGCAGGAAGGTATTGGACTGCCATCCTGGGACGTCCTGTTATGTTCTCAACAGAGGGATGGGAGTCTCTTGTGAGCATGGGCAGTGCCTAACAGGGGAGGACAGGCCAGTATGTCAAGTCCTCAACATTGTTGCATATAACTATGAATCTTGTTCTTGAAGGAGAAAGTTTGGTGGTCGAGGGGAGGAGGAGGGAGGAATAGAATAGATGGAACATGAAGCATTTTGGAGGTGATGGAAATGTTCTACATGATCTTGCAATGATAGATACAGGCCATGTTAAATTTCATCAAAATTTATAAAATTGTATGGTTCAAAATATAAACCATAATGTAAATCACTGACCATGGTTAGTAAAAACGTTTCAATATATATATAATTGTAACAAATGTACCATCCACATTGTAAAATGGAAAACGTAATAGGGGGAATAGGGGAGGATGTTGGGTATATGGGAATCCTCTATATTCTGTATACGACTTTTCTGTAACCTAAAGCTTCTTTGAAGACAAAATGAAAAAAATAAGACACTAGGGGAATAAACAGAAGAAAATGTCACTATACATACAAGATAAGAGTTCTTACAGCAATGAAAGACAATGTCAAAATTTTTAAAATTTTATATTTTTAAATTTTTTCATTAGTCCAAAATTCTTTTTAAATTTTGTATTTTATTTATTTTTAAAACTATTATTATTATTTCATTTTCTTATTAATTATATTTGGTTATTTTCTTAGTTTCATTTTTGAAGAGGTTTTGGATCACAGAAGGGTACTACTGTGGCAGGGGACGATCATGGGTACAGGTGTTAGTGACGGGGGATGCATGGGAAGAGGTTCACCTAGGGCATACCTATAAGGTATATAAATGTGTTAAAGTGTTCGTGGGGCATTGTCACAATGGGTGGAGGTTCTCACAATAACCGAAAGAATATCGATTTCCTATCCTGGGGAGCTCCGCCACATTCTCTAATGGGACAGCAAGAATCCCCCAGATATAGGAGCAATGACTAGTGAAGGAGGATGGACCATTGATGGGTCCTTGATATTGATGACTGTAGTTATGAACATTTACTTTTGGAATTGAAACTTAGACTAGCATTTTAGGGTGCCTACGAGTTACCTCCTGAGAGCCTCCTTGGTGCTCAAATGTGGCCTCTCTCTAAGCTCTCAGCATATAAATGCATTACCTTCCCCCCAGCATGGGACATGATTTCCAGGGATGAGCCTCCCTGCACCGGACAGATTACTACCAAGCACCAACTAGCAAGGCAAATGGAAAAAGACGTTGACCAAAAAGGGGAAAAGGGAAAGACAAATGAATTTATACGGCTAAGAAACTTCAAGGTGAGTTGGGAGGTCATTCCAGAGGTTACATTTATGCATGGCTCAGCAGGATCTCATTGACTACCAAAGTAAATATTGCCTCAAATAGCAGAGACATCCAGACACTATAGGCAGGGAAGACAGCTCAGGAGTTTGGTGCCCTGCCAGTGGACACTATTTGGAAATTTATGCTCCCCGTCATGACAGAGTTGGGCTCAGTTGTGGTTTCCCTACACATGGCTCTTTTGATTGTCCTACTTAAACCTATATTTAGTGCTAGAGTTGATAGGTGTTATGTCCAACAGACTTATATCTTTCTGCTGTCCATGGTCCAGCTAGGCCCTCAATCTCAACAGAGTTGCAACACCTACTCTCTAGTTCATTGGACTCACCAAGGACAATTAACAAGGAGATGATGGTGAACAATGACCATCCTAAGGAACAGAGAGAGCCTGCAACTGCAAGCAAGATAATACCATCCATCTACCCCATGGAATCAAAGGCCTTCTCAATTGGTGATGGAGTGGGCATTACCATCCCAGAATCCTTAGGATTGGGGAATGAATGATGGGCTAGAGTAGACTTACTGGTATTCTAGTATTATTGTGATTCTAGCAATTGAAGAACTTTTATCATTGATGTGGAGGCAGTGGCCATTGGGGGATCTGAGGGGAGGGAGAGGGAAAAACAGGTGTAATATGTGGACATTTCCAGGACTTGGGTATTGTCCTGAATGACATTGCAATAACAGATACAAGCCATTATATATTTTGTCATAATTTACAAAAGTGTGCAAGAGAGAGTGTAAACTACAACATAATCTAAATCCACGCTTAGTGGCAATGCTCCAAAATGTGTTAATCAATTTTAAGAAATGTACCACATTAATGAAGGATGTTGTTAAATGTGGGAAAATGTGGGAGGGATTGGGAGCAGGGTATATGGGAATCCCCCTATAATTTTTATTTAACATTTATGTAATCTAAGTATCTTTATTTTTTTTAAGTATATGAAAAATAATAAAAAATAAAAACATTCTTGTGGGGACAGGTTGGTACAGGTGTGATATATTTATTAAATAATACACAGTATAATGTGGACTTTATATGATTTTTATATTGATATAACATGTTCTGACTGCAGTGGATAACTGCCTGCAAAAAGGTTGGTAAGAAGAGCGGAGACAGTTTTATAACACCATAGGAAAAACTCGAATTTCTAAATGTTTGTCGAAAATGACTGTTTGAACAGATGTTGAACCGTGTTAAATGATCAGCTATTGAATTATGGGAAAGTTGTAAAACATAATTTTGAATAATCCTAAAATTTAATTTAAAGATATGTTGATGCTGGAGTGTCGTGAAACTACCTGCCACTACGTTCTGAGAAGGGCTTCCTGGTTTTCTCCTGACTGTCAGAGGGGTCTGTGGAACAAAAAAGGTTAAAAACCCCTGATCTAGGGTATCTCATTTGTTGGGGTACAGTTGTTTCTAGTATCCTCTTAGTGACTTTTTGGTTTTTATTTCAGTGAGGTCAGTGGTAATGTTCTCCGTTTCATGTCTGATTTTAGTCATTTTTGTCCTTTCTCTTTTTTCCTCATCAGTCTACCAAAGGTTTGTCAATTTTATAACCTTTTCAAAGAAGCAACTTTTGGTTTTGTTGATTCTCTATTGTGCTATTGTGGTTTGTTTAAAATTCTCTCTTTAATTTTAACTCCACTGTAATCTTTGTTGTTTCCTTCCTTCTGCTTATTTTGAGTTTAGTTTGCTCTTCTTTTCTAGTTCTTCCAGTTTTAAGGCTAGGTCTATGATAGGAAATCTTTCTTCTTTTGTAATGTAAGCATTTGAAGCTATAAATTTCCTTTCACCACTTTGTTCTATTTTCATTTTCATTTGTCTCAAGGTATTTCTTAATTTCACTTGTGCTTTCCTTTTGAACTCATTGGTTGTTTATGAGTATGTTGTTTAATTTCCACATCTTTTTTATTTTTTTAAGGATGAGTAAAATAAAAGAAATCATAAAGGAGGGGGAAATAGAAGGCTTTTTACTGGAATCAGAGAAATATAAGACAATGCGATTTATTCCAGGAAAAACAAACCACTAATTGGCAGAATATTTTCAGATCTTTGGGCACTTTTCCCCTGACCTCTACCCATCTTTCGGGTCAGAATCAAGAAGAAATACATCAAGGTTATTGGAGACAATTAAAGATGTCTCCAGAACAGCATGGTGACCCCCTCTGGCTTCATTTATAAGTATGTCTTGTGCCCCACCAGCCTGCTTCCTCTGAGGATTATCTTCTGTGTACCTTTCCCTCCCTGCCCTCCTTGCTGCCCTCTTCTCCTTCCCCAACCCACCATCTCCCCTAGAAAATTCAGGTTCCCCAGACCTACAAAGTTATGTGCTTCTAAAAAAATCTTGAAGAAAAATTCAATATTGCACATAAGAATGGTTTATTCTTAGAGGGTCAAGAAGCCACAAATAGCCAGAGATCCTAAACTAATAAAAGAAAAGACTAGCTTCAGAGAACGAGGGAAGGCACTAAAGGCTGAAGGAGGAGACTTTGTCTTGAAATTCTGGAAGTTAATATTACTTAAAATGACAGGCTAATCCATGCAAAACAGGGTTCAAGATCAAATAAGTTTGTTGAAGACTTCTGACTATAGCTACCTCCCCCGTCACGTGTACACACATGCTGAGGATTTACAATGAAAGTGTAGCATGTTACAGCTTCAGAGAAATGCAACAGAAAATAATTTAGACTAAAGCAATTACATGGGGTCAAGCAAGACAGAGCCCATGGGGTAAGGAGGGCATATTTGCAGGATTGGACAGCACACCAGTGAAAGACTGGTTCCCCACTGCACCTGAATTAATGAGAACCAGTTTTCTCACTGTCTTAGAATGGATATAAAAATAAAAGGGAGAAATCTGGAATGAACCATGTTCTATTGACTTAGAGTTGTAAGCATTAGTATAGATATCTTAATGGATTAGAATTGGAGGTACGTAAATAAATATAGGTGGAAATGTGTGTATATGGATGTGTGTGTGTATTTAAAACTACATACCCCTGCTCTGTCCATGGTGAAGCCCTGGGAGCAGGAACACCCAGTAACAATGAGCACACTGAGAACAAACTGGATCGTGGCATCCAAATATTATTTTGGAACATCTGGTTGTCCTGGGAAGCAAGTAAGCAAGGAGGTGCTTAAGGAATAATGGGAACACGCCAAAAGAATATAGAAGCCAACTTGAAGAGGCTCTTGCTGGCCAAATCAGGGACATTTTGAATATTTAAATAAATAATGAGAGCAATAGATTATAGCCCATTGAATGAAATAAGAATACTCGAGTCCATTTTGATAAAAATAAATGAATAAATTGAGAGTCAGATGAAGAATGGGATATGTACATAGTTCAACTACAAAACACTTATTAGTTACTTTTAAAAAGGGCACCTGTTAGTGAAGAAACCTGGCAGATACCATATTAATCAAGTGATCAAACTGAACCTCAGGATGCAATCAGAAGAAGTGAGCATCACTTCTGTGTTTCCTGACAAATGTGAATGGCTTGACTATAATTATAAGGAAACATCAGACAAGTTGTTCCATGCAGAAAGAAACTAAAGAGACACAAGGCCTAAGCGAAACACTTGAGTATAAACCGGGTCCATTTGCTATAAAGAACATAAAGATAACAAATGCCAAAACTTGAATGGGTTCTGAATATCAGATTGTAGAAGTGAATCAGTGTTGATTTCCTGATTTTTACGGTTGTACTGGAGTTATACAGGGGAATGACCTTGTTAGTAGAATTACACACTAAAGTATTTGAGGGTAATGAGGGTCCTGGATAAACATCTCCCTCTCAAATATATAACAAATTATCATTGAATCTTATCTGCAGCTAGTTTTTAAGTAAGACAGCTTAAAACTGTTGAATATCAACACTGCAGGTTTTACTAAAATTCAGTGAAAAGGTGGAAAAAAAGGAAGTTCCTAGAAGCTAAGGACCTTGTGATGGAGCCAAGATTAGAAGCCACATTTGCAACCCATGGCTCTCTAACACGGAGGCCCGTGCTTTCTCCACTGTACAAGCTGGTTTTTTTTTCTGTAAAAATAGATAAGAGAAATGCTATTCTGTTCTTCAAGAAATGAAACACTCTAGGAAAACTGAGAAATACATGAGTTAATCAGAACTAGAATAAGAATCTACTTGTCCCTCCACTTGAGGTATATTTTCAACCTTTCATCTGTTACAGATTTTAAAAATCTAATCCAACATTTAGAATTGGTCTTTTAAGCTATTACCCCTAACTTATAGATACATAGATTCTTAACACCTCTCTGTTCACTCTCCTTTGGATGGTTTTATTAATTCCAACACCCATGCCAATCAGTAAGTTCCTAAAGGCCTACCAGGGCTCATTCAGTACTTACTGCTTCTCCTGAGTCAAGATTTTAATGTTGACTGAAATATGAAAATAATCTTCTTGCTTTTCCTTCAGTCGTCCAAACATAATAACACTCATGAGTTTAATCAAGAAGTCAGGAAAGACAGTTGGAACCAGAAAACAAAATAATATCAGTTGCTGATATTTCTCATTCTCTGCTAAGGCTTATCTTATCTCAAGCCTGTAGAATTATTTAATCTTTTCCATCATCTCAGAGAAAAGAGAGCCTGGAAAATCCTAGTCATTCCACAGTAACTATCAGTGGGATTTTCCATAACTATCTGGATGCAAAATAAAAATCTTAAGAAGTCGATCCAATTCTAAAACTTATGTCTCAGATTACTTATAACTATGAAGAGACAACCCATACATATTTCCTTCGAATAACATCTGCTTTCTTGGCCAAACTGCTAATACCTGAAATAAGTTTGGGGTTTCTTCCAAAATACTCTGCAGTTAAAAGCTTACAAATGCATTCATGTGCTCAATATTCTTTCTACATTGGACTTAGAACCAGAGATGGGACGGTGAGCAGAACCTTGCCAAAGTAATTGGAAAGGAGGGGAATAATTGACTTTAAAATGTTAAACTGTAAAGTCAACACTTAATGCACTGGGACAGCAAAATGAGAAACCACTATAAGGGGACAAAAGAATTTCAAGGCCAGCAAGATGTGGCTGGGACCCCACTAAAGAAAAGTATAATACAGAAATCAATCAAGGCTGTATTAATCAATCAAGGAGCCATCAAAGAATAAGGGTTGCTCAGACTTGGGCAATATCCACCAAAGCTCTCTTCAGAGTAGAGAGTCTTGTCCAGCAGAGTTGGGGTACTTGGCTCACCTACAAGGCACCTCCATTGTGAACACGAACACAACACTTTATCTTAACCTAATTATGATTTCATGATGAAAAACTCAACGTTGAGCCATGGCCTAGCCTAGAACAGGCAATCAGGTAACCATGAGAAGTTTGTTCCATGAATTAGAACTGCACATATCCCCTTACTCGACTGTTTGCTCCATCTTAACTTTCTGATTATAAGTTGGCTCCCTCATATAGTTTTCCCTATGCAGAGAGAATGCCCTAGTCTTGTGGATCTAAAAATTCTGATCCTCATACCAGCTATACAACTCACTGAAATATATAGTTTAACATTTATGTTTGCTCACTCCAAACTATGTACTGTTGAACCAAGTTTCTGAGTCTGCAGGCCTGGCAGCAAGTCTGTGGGCCATGGTAAATTCACCTAGATGATGGTGATGTGGTGGTGATAGGGTAATCACTGCCATGTGCCAAGCATCTTGTATGTGTCAGACAGTGTACTATGTGCTTTATATGTGTGAATTCATTTAATCCCTTCAACAATCAGATGAATTGGGCATTATTAGTATTCCTATTTTCTAGATGAGAAAACTGAGGCTAAGAAAGCGTTAGCAACACACCCAAAGACCCACATTAGGGAACTGGATTCTGGGGAGGATGAGCCCTTAACTTTCTCTCGGCCACTGAGAGAAAGTGTGCTTTGGGACATTCTTATCCATCTTCAACAAGACTAGTCATCACAACACCACTACTATACAAACCTTCACATAAATGCACATAAGAATAGCCACCCGCCCTTAACTGCTTCCAAAATGCCAAACACTATCCCAATAAGCAGCATCCCTCTATGTCATCTGTAGGCAGCTAAAAATGGGGACTTGCTCCTTGACTCTTTCCTCTTACTCAGCAGCCCTGGCAAACACCATCTAATCATTTACATGTCTTTCAATTAAACATCTTCAAAATTCCCCAAATGTGCCCACTTATCACTATTTGCTTATTCCCCATTTTTCTACCATAGACTCCTAAATTGTGTTTTTGTTTCCATTTTCACATAATCCAATCATGGTATTCCATTGTTTAAAAACACTTCTGTGGATTTCCACTCACCTCTTCATAGTCTGTCCTTCAGACCTGACAGTTACTAGCCTGCAGTTCTACAATATACTCAGCTCTGTACACTCCAGGATGGTACACCTACCAAGTCTGAAACATACCTGCATCCGCCTAAACCACTCTTCCCTCTACACCTTTCCTGGTCAGCTCAAACAGATGCTTTGGGATATGCTCATGTTTCACCTTCTCCCAATGCCTAGGAAAGGTGCCCATCTGAAGTGCTCTCATCACACCCCACCTTACTCCTCATCTCATTATATGGGAATTTTTTACTTAAGTGACTATGACTTTCCTGAAAACTCAGATCTACTTTGTGTAAACATAAAACCTGATCTAAATAAATACTTGTTGAATGAGCAAATGAATAAATGAACATGTGGGTGAATGAAGGTGAGCCTGGGCCCATCACAGGTATCAAAATCCACCCAGCTTCATCAAGTCCCAGTTGTATGATCTTGATAAGTTGAATAATCTCCACAGACCTCAGATTGTCTATAAAATGGAAATACATAAAATCTACACTGTCAAGTTGTTATAAGCTTTAAGCTAAATCATATAATGTGTGTGACGGTTTGAAATGCAGAAGAATCATGTTCTTAAAGGTAACCATTCCTGTGGCTGTAAATCTACTGTTTGTAGGACCTTTTGATTAGGTTACTTCATCTAAAGCATGGCCTAAGGTGGGTCTTAAACCTCTTGCTGGAGTCCTTTATCAACAAGATGAATACAAAGAGAAAAAAAGAAAGCCACCAAAGGAAGAAGCTAAAAGCAACAGAAACTCAAAAGAGAGAGGTTGACCAGCAGACACTGCCATGTGCTTTGCTACCTGACAGAGGCACTCCAAGATCACAGGCAGCAATCTTTGGGGAAGAAAATATCGCCTGATGATGCCTTGATTTGGACATTTTTTTTCCAGCATAGAAACTATAAGCTTGTAAGCTAATAAATTCCCACTGGTAAAAGCCAACTTATTTTACGATATCTGCTTTCAGTAGCCTAGCAAATTAAAACAGATTTTGGTACCAGGAGAGTGGGGTGGTACAATTGCAGATACCAAAAATATTTTTTTTTTAAAAAGGCTTTATAAATTAGGTAATGAGTAGAGGTAGAAAGAATTGTAAGGTACTTGATTAAAAAAATAAAAGGCCTAGATTGCTTTGAAAAGACTGTTGGTAGAAATATGGACGCTAAAGATACTTCCTATGAGTCCTTAGAAATGATGAATGTGTCACTGCAAATTGGAAGAAATCCGACCCTTATTTTAATGGCAAAGAGCTTGGCAAAATTGAGTTCTGATGTAAGATGAAAGACGGAATTTGAAAATGATGAGCTTGGATAATTAGCTGAGGAAGTTTCCAACCTAAATGTAGAAAGGATTGCCTGGTTTCTCCTTGCAGTTCATAGCAAAATGTGAGAGGAAAGGGATGAGCTGAGAACTGAACTTCTGCACAAAGAAACCAGAAATTGATGGTTTGGAAAATTCTGAGTTTCTGGAAAGTAAGTCCCAGAGAATGGTGCTCCATTTAGGAATTAACTGAACATGGAAACAGTCAGCCATTTCAGAGCAAGTCAAGACTGGAAATATAGTTATCCAGAAAGGATCTGTGGAAAGTCTGATGGTTTGGACCTGGGTGTACTACATGCAAAACCAATAAGTTTTTGTTGTTGTTGTGTTGTTTTGTAAGATCTGTATGAATAGAACCACTGGCAGCCTGAACTAAAAGGTACAGACAGAAAAGGGACAGACTGAAGGAAAAATCACTTCAAGGGTAGGACTGTGGAAGCTGAGTTCTGGACCAAAGTGATCATCTCAGGCCAAGAGAGGGAACTCACCCATGTGTGTGGAAAGGTGAGTATGCCCCAGAGCTTGGGGCATACATTGTTCAGAAAGAGTGTTACCACCTGAATTTTCACAGATGCCTGGGAGATTGCCTAGAGTCCAGCCACCACCCTGAGGCTTAATAGATGTTGGAGCGTTCACCCCAGTGTTTGGGGAGAGCATGGCAGCTGCGTAAGCACACGCAAAGGGTGGGGCTGCTGCTCCATTAATCCCCATTGTTCCATAGATGAATCTTAGACCTTGAAACCTAATGGAACATGCCCTAGGATTTTGAATTGTTTGGGACACATGACCCCCATTTTCCTTCCAATTACTCCCTATGGCAATGGGAATATTATCCTATGACTTCCCCTCCATTGTATATGGGAAGCAGATAATTTGTTCTCTAGGTTTCACAGGTCCTCAGCCAGAGGAGAATTGTGTCCCAGAACAGACTACACCTATAACTAATGTTTATGAGACTTTATAATTAATATTGTAACAAATAATTTAAGGCACTTAGGATATTGTGATGGAATGAATGTATTTTGCATATGGAAAGAATATGTCCTTCTGGGATCCAGAAAATGGATTGTGGTAGTTTGGAAACATATGTACCCCAGAAAATCATGTTCTTAAAACCAACCCATTCCTGTTACAATAGTAAGTAGAACCTCTTGCTTAGGAATTCACTTAAGGCAGGGCCAAGGGTAGTTCTCAAACCTCTTTCTAGAGTCCTTTATAAATGGGATGAATCCAGGGAGCAAAAGAGAAAGCCACCTGAGCAAGCAGCTGAAAGCCACGTAACCCAGAGGAGAAGGGAGAGACTGGCAAACACTGCCTTGCCGTGTGGCAGAGGAGTCCAGGATCACCAGCAGCTGTTCTTTGGGAAGAAAGCATAGCCTAATGATGCCTTGATTTGGACATTTTTCTCAGCCTCAAAAATGTAAGTTTATAAGAGAAAAATTCCCACTGTCAAAAGCCAACCCATTTTATGGTATCTGCTTTAGCAAACTAAAAATAATGAGTAAAGTCCTCAGTACCATGCCTAGTGTATGATCAGCACGAAAATGTTGGTAACTGTTATTACTACTCTTTCCTTCAGGACACAGCTGAAAACATTCTCTTCTTACATGGCTTTGCAGATCTTCACAGCCTGCTCCTGCCGTCTTCCTGGGCATGGATGACTGCATCTCATAATGCCTTCTCTTGCACTCCTGAATATATTGGGTTGAACATTCTGCTACTTCCATTCTTTCTTTAACGTGCCTAATAGTCTGACAAGTGCCTTTAGAAGAAATGGTATTTATCAAGATTCGTTTTGTTCTAGAAACTTTAATGGTGCTCTTTTGCCACAGATCTCACTGCCCCTTGGAGCCCTGGGCCATGGACAATATTATTGCATCTCCTAAGGGTGCAAATGCTATAAACAGAAGTCAGCATGACCCTGGAGGAACACAACAGGAGGGTGTTGGAAGGGAGACAAGGGGTGATCCCAAAATAGAAATCAGGTCTTAAAGAGGCAAGAAGCAAGATGAGGTCTCAGAAAGAAGTGAGACCTCTGACACACAGGTGTGTAGAGGTGAATTAGCAGACAAGCGGTAAAAAAATTATAGCATAGCTACTCCAAGGGATGTTTCTGACACCCCTTTCCCCACTCTGCCACACCTTTCACTGCCATTAATAGGGGGTGAACCATTAAACTGGAAAATGAGACCATGCTAAGTGAAACAGACTACAGGTAACGCATGCTTTTAGATCACAAGAGATGAAATTTTCTTATACAAACTTGAAGGGAGTAGACAAAAATTTTAATAGCTGTAATTTAAAAATTGGGTTTGGGGACAATCTATTTACTTTTACGATTTCCCATACTTTTTGTAGAGCTGTCAAATTCTTTTAAAAAGTAAGTTAAAAAAAGTAATTCTTGAGGGAAAAAAAACAAAAACCAAAAACCGTATCCTGGGCACCTCCCTTACAGAAGGCTCCTGCGGGGGAGGAGATAACACAGAAGACACGCCCGGGGCTGAAGGGGGCTCCAGGTACCGCATCTCTGACTCAGCAGTGTAGGGTGACTGGGCGAACCCGGGCCTGGGGGCACCCGAAAATGCGATCCGCCCGCCCGAGGCTTTAGGGGCCACGGCTCGGTTGGGAATTCAGGAGCGCACGCCTGCAGGCCGCCCCCCGCGGGCCTAGCCCTCCTGCCCAGCCCCCGACCCACCGCGCTGTCCCTGTGCGACCCGCTTTGCTAAGATAGTCTTTGGGAGAAGGGGGCAGCTGCGAAGTCCCGTGACACCGGCGAGGGCAGGGGCTGGAACTCAGCGCGGGCCCCCGGCGCCCTCGCCTGCCCACCCCGGCTGCCCCCCGCGCGCCCCCGCGTACCTCTTGCAGGGGATGAGCGCCTTCCTCTCGTCCAGCACCCGCACGCGCTGGTTGAGCCCGTCGTAGGAGAGCAGGGCGCGGCTGTTGAGCCCGCTGCTCTTTCGGTACAAAACCTGGCGGCCCTCCCACTGCTGCGGCGCCTGGCACGGGCGCGACGCCCCGGGGGCGCCCCCGGCCCGCGGCGCCGCCAGCCCCTGGCCGCAGAAGCCGCAGAGGCCGCCCAGCACCCACACCCAGAGGCCGCCCAGCAGCCAGGCCGCCTGGGCCCCCCGGGCCACGCGGACGGAAGCTCCTGCTGGCATCGCTGTCCCCCGTGCCCAGGCACCCTGGGAGTGAGCCGGAGCCCGAGGGGGCGCCGAGGCGCGTGGGCGCAGCGTGGGCCGGCGTGGGCGGCGGCGCGGGGGCTCTCCGGTCGCGGGACTGTGGTCTGAAGAAAGTTGTTTCCTGTCCCCGCGGCGGCCTCTGCTGCTGTGGAGATCAGGGCACACGAAGGCAGGGAGCCCGGACCAGCGGCCTGGGAAGCCTCCAGCGAATCGCGCAGGAGCTGTTACTGCCTTGGCCGCTGCCTCAGCAGCTTGTTTTCCCTTGCTCTCTGCTGCCAACAGGAAATGCAGTGGCAGTAGTGCCACTTGCATCCGGAAGGGCAAACGCATTTTCCAGGGGAAGGCGGGGAGCGTGTGCTGAGAGGGACCTGTTTCTCAGAGAACTGCTGTGTTCAGGAGGTAATCTCACATCGGAGGCCAATTTCAAAGTCAAGGTCAGGAAAGCAATATTGCTGCACTTGCTCTGACCTTTCCACTTCTTAATATTGCAATCTCCTGCCTCCAAACTTCAAGTGGAAAGAAGGCGCCCCTCCTGAAAAATGAGTATCAGCTATTCATTATGGCTATTCCCAGCCCAGCCACCAATCCCAGGATAGAGTCTAGGGGACCAGGAATTCACCCTTGCCCTTGGATCTAATGCTCAGAGACCTTGCCTGAAAGCCGACAAACTGCTCCCCTCTCCTGGAGGCTTGGTGATGTTGGTTTGAGGTTAGCATCTTCAAGAACAAATTTACTTGGGTTTGTGCATGTGCAATGTTAAGATCTAGAATACTGAATAAAGAATTAATAAGGCAACTTCTTAAAAATGACGCCTGCTTTCCAAATTGACAAGGATTTTGACTCAGAGGGAGAAAGGGAGGTTTCTGTTTTGGGACACTGGGAGTTCAGTCCTAAGTGAGGAAAGAAGATAAATTCAGTTTAGGATTGGTTGAGTTTGAGATGACTGGGATATTCAGGACATGGGATATTCATGTCCAGAAACCAGGAAAGAAATGTGGACTGGAGATCTGTATTTGGAAGGTATGGGTGGTAAATGGAGCCAAACTATCACAGTGGAGCAATTGTTTTCCACCAGAGGTGATTTTGCACCCCAGGGGACTTTTGGCAATATCTGGAGATACTGGCGGGGAGGGAAGGCATTTAGTGAGCAGAGGCCAGGGATGCTGCCACACTTCCTACAATGTACAGGATGGTCCCCACAGCGAAGAATTACCCAGTCCTGAATGTCAATAGTGCCAAGGTTGGAAAGCCCTGGAATAGGGTGAATGTGGAGAGTAAGAAGAGGGCTGAGGATGAAGCCCAAGAGAATTCCAGACATTTAAGGGATGGACAGAGAAGCAGGCACTTGAGGAGACTGAGAGTGGCCAGAAAGAAGCCATTGACCTGGGAACTTCCTCAGTTATACAAACTTTGGTTTGGGGTAATGGATAGGCTTCATGAGGAAGGGAGACCAGTTGATAGCCTCCTAATTAATCCCTTCCTGGTGTTCCCCCACCCGCCACGGGAACACTGGGTACAGTCTACCAGTGGGCGTAATGGGTGAGAAAAGAACTTTATGAAGAAGGGCTTTTTAACTTCTCTCCACCCTTTCTTAAAGGACATGCATTCAGAGAAGATCAGGGCAGCACACGAGTTGTGACTTGGTACTTGGACAGTTAAACTAAAGCAACAAGTCCAAACAGGCTGCAAACATTTGAGCCCTCTGTGCACGTTTGCCCTCCACAACAAACTCCTAGGAAAGGGGTGGGTATTTCTACTTTCCCCAAACAGTATTTTCTCCCCTTGTAGGAACTCAGGCTGACAATCTGTTACTAAGTGACGGGTTTAGATTCATTGGATTTTACTGCTGGAAAAGACTTGAAATGTCATCTGGGCTACCCTCTTGTTTGATATTGCACTTGCCTGGTTTGGCATCTTTGGAACTTGAGATCGGTTCTATAGAAAACTGGAATATCGCTCCTGTTGGGATGGCTCGTTGCCCCGGGCTTTCCCTAAATGGGACTTGCATCCTTAGATGAATCCTGAAATGTATGTCTCATTTCTCTTTTTCATTCCCAGTAACACCATGCTTAACCCGTGTTCCCTAAAAAAATAAGATAATGCATTTAAAGTATTTAGCATCTTGCCAAGCCCTTTGTAAATACTCAATAAATGCCAGCTGCTTCTGTTTGTTTCTTGGGCTATCTCAACCCACAGTCCTAGTCAGGGTCAACACTAATTTCTGTGGGTCTAAGTTTGGAGAGATAAATCTGCCTGCCAGATTTCCAATGAAGCCATGATTTTAAAAGATTAGCATTCAGAAAACATTCCTCCATATTGCCAATGCCCTAGGAAAATATATATCTGAAATCTTACTGCATGAAGATTGATGTTCACTTGTAACAATAAAGCCTCCCTTTTCTGGGTAGAGCTGAGCCAGCAATTGGTTTTACTACTTCTTCTCAATAAAAATAAGATAAAAGAGAAAACAAACATACATACTTGCTTTCCATGGTACACATCTTCTTACTCAATTCAAATAACAGTCTCCATGCACATCAAAAATCAAGATTTTAGTCTGCTGGATTGCAACTCTCTTGACATGATGGACAAAAAAGATCTCTCAGATTATGCTTCCCAATTTTTTTTTTATCCTTCTGGGTTCCATTCATATTGGAGAAAGGATTAAGGAGTTAGAAGAAGGGGAAATGCTGGTAGATGGAAACATTTTTCAAACTAGAAGATGCTATTTTGCCTTCAGAGAGTTCTGTTCAATTCCTGGAGCAGGTACGAACCAAGTGCCATTCTGGAAGAACATGAGCCACAACTAACTACAAGCTACCCACAATAACAACAAAAACAAACACCACACATCTTGGGGCGGGGATGGGGGTGAGTTATATAACGTGTCCATCCTGGCCAAAGTTTGCTGCACTCTCCCCGGATCCCACACAAGATTCTCACTACTCGGTGTTACTCATGCCCCCTGCTGGAGAAAGCAAACATGCGTCATAAAGGGCAGCAGAAGTTTTCATTTTCTTCCAACTTTACACTTGGGGAACCTACAAGATAGAAAGGCGCAAAGTTCAACTTTAACTCAAAAGAGCGTCTTCCTCTCCCTTGAAATCCTCTCTTGCGCCCTCTTGGATCCGGCGTCCAAAACAATTGCCAGGAGCTCTTTTTCTTGGTCCGAGTAAAAGGACTGGCCAGACTAAAAAGGAGGGACTTTGGGGGAATGCAAGATTCCAGCCCTGGGCTGCGGCCGGGAGGAGATGATGTAACCACTTCTGCAAAGAGGGTTGGGGGTGGAGCAGCCGAGGGGGAGCCCGCGCCGCGCCTGCAGCTGCCAAGGGAGCGTTCCGAGCCCACGTCAGGGGAGGTGTCGGGATAAATAGGGTCTCGCAATGGCCGTGGCCGGCTGCGCCTCGTGCTCCGGGGTTCGAGACCGGAGCCGCCCGGGCGGGTTCGCGCTCTGCAGGCTGAAGGTTGGCGCTGCTCCTGCTCCGTGCTCCGCACGGCGGATATCCACGGCCGGACCCTGGGGCGCTGCATTGCTACCTGCAGAAGTTTGGAAAGGGCACCCCTTCTGTGCCCGAAGGGCTTCCACTTCGGAGAAGCGAGACCCAAAGACTAGGGAGGCGGGGAAAAAAGCCGTTTCTGCCTGCCGGGGTCGCAGCGCGGGTAGGCAGTGCCATGTTCCTCTCCCTCCTGGCGGCGTTTTGTCTGTGGCTGCGCCTGGCGCTGGGCGTGCGCGGCGCGCCGTGCGAGGCGGTGCGCATTCCCATGTGTCGGCACATGCCCTGGAACATAACGCGGATGCCCAACCACCTGCACCACAGCACGCAGGAGAATGCTATCTTGGCCATCGAGCAGTACGAGGAGCTGGTGGACGTGAACTGCAGCTCCGTGCTGAGCTTCTTCCTCTGCGCCATGTACGCGCCCATCTGCACCCTGGAGTTCCTGCACGACCCCATCAAGCCCTGCAAGTCGGTGTGCCAGCGCGCGCGCGACGACTGCGAGCCGCTCATGAAGAGGTACAACCACAGCTGGCCCGAGAACCTGGCCTGCGACGAGCTGCCTGTCTACGACCGCGGCGTATGCATCTCACCGGAGGCCATCGTCACTGACCTCCCCGAGGGTGAGGCCTGGGGAGGGGAGGAAGGGACCCAGGAGGCACCCGGGGCTGTGGAGGCCTCCTGAGAACCAGGCGGCCACACCTACAGCTGCCCCCCGATGGTCAGACCCTGTCCTGCTTGCAGGGGTTGGAGGAGATGGGAGGGGGTGGGAGAAGACTTTGTTTCTGGAAGTGTGTGGTTTCCCCCAAAGGATTTTCGGGACCTGAGGACCAGCACGTTGTCCCCGAAAGAAAGAATAAGTAAAAAAGAAAAGGTTTTGCTTACAAAGGGAGACGTTGGGGATATTTCCATTTGTAGCAATAACGGAAATAAGAGCAGCAGCAGCAAACACGCATACGGCGCTTAATATGTGTCTGATTCCGTGTTAAGCATTTTACGTGTATTAGCTCGCTTGTTCCTTGAAATACTCCAGTTGGGCAGGTGCTAATACTCTCTCCATGTAGTGCTATTTCTTGAAAGTTCTTTCTGAAAAAGCAGTGACAGTCATCACTCCCTGCCAGAGCGGATGTGTAAATTTAGTCGCCCTAGAACATTGCAATGTCTGCTTTATGGTCATCCACTAGGCGTGGCAATGACGATCTGTGGCAACATCGTTAACTTGATCTCAGCTTCCACTCCCTTCTTTTCTCTTTGGTAATTTTCCTGCTTGTCTTGGAAGGAGGAGCAGATTTAAATCCACTGCTCAAAATGAAACCTAAGAATATTTTTTTGCTTTCTTTTATCGAGACCTTCCCTGACTCAGATGGGGATTTGGAAATATATTGGTTATTTTGATTAGTGTAAACTGCCAACTTGGGGAAATCATTAAAAAGGGATTTGGAGAAAGGGTGACTGGAATTACACAGTGTGGCTGTCTGTATCAGCCAGGATGAATGGATGTGCCTTCATTCACATGGGTTTGTGCTGGGTAGGCAGAGTCTACACCCAAAGTGTCTGTTTCTAAACCCCCGGGTACATATGTGAAAGAGGTAGTCGACAATCACGTGATGTAGTTGCTATTTATTATCATTTTTCGTGTGATATTGTTAGTTGATGTCTTCAGATGATTTTTTTCCAGTTGGGTGAGCAGGTCAAACCACTGACCACGCCCACGTGGCCCTCGTGTATTTCAGATGTTAAGTGGATAGACATAACTCCAGACATGATGGTGCAGGAAAGGCCTCTTGACATTGACTGTAAACGCCTAAGCCCCGGTGAGTTCTTAATTCCTCACATCTAGCTCTCCTTCCTCCCCCAAGGTGATTTCTGTACCCTTTTCCAATTGTTTGCCTTTACTTTGTCTTCTTTAGACCGGTGCAAGTGCAAAAAAGTGAAGCCCACTCTGGCGACATATCTGAATAAAAACTACAGCTATGGTAAGTCATTTGATGAAGCCAGTCATTTTTGAGACTTTAGGCACTAAGTTGGGCCATACAGATGGTCGACATCACTAACGTTTTAGACCTTTCAGGCCTTGCAATTTAATCGCTACATAGGTGCAATAAAGAAAGCCTAATAAAAAGAATTATATTTCAATGGCAACATTTTATACTTTGTAGATAGCTTGTGGAGCTATTCCCTACATCGAAATAAATCTTGTTTTTTGTTAAAAAAAAAAAATCCAGACTTATAATCGCGTTGTCCTTGCTAAAAGCAGTTGCTAATCGTGAAGTAAGGAAGATAGTTGGTGACTTTTCTAGTTATTTGTGTAGGTTCTGGATGGCACAATGGCAACAAGTGTACAAACTTCTCTTTATTTTGAGTAAATCTAGTAAAAACAGAGTAAATTACCCAGGGTAGAAGAGTGCTGTGAATGAAATTAGAAGTTTGGCGCCATGACCCTCCTTGTCTAGGTGAGAAGGCACTGCCCAGCCAGCGTGGAGCACCCCATATGCTTGCTTCCCAGGATTTCACTGCTGCACATAGGAGGGTGAGGGCCATTTGGGTGACTGGTACATACGTTTGGTTATCTGAGGCCCAGAGAATTAAAACCTGCCTGTGTATCTTTTTACTTACAAACAGCTATAAATATTTAACATCTGAAAGAAATTGTGGGGAAACGTGGTCCTCATAAAACCATATGGCTTCAAAGTTTGAATGCCCTCTTCTCTCTTATTTGAAGGAAACTTTTAGCACTTTCTTCAGAGAATAAGTCATGGTATTTTAAATGTTTTAAATAAATGTAATTCTACTATCATCATTTGAAAGTAAGTTTAGTTAAACATATCTTCTTTTAAAATATCTGTTTGAACTCTTTTATATTTCATTGTATCTCAAATCCGTCCTGTGGAGGTAACAGAAAACTGTTTTGGGAAAAATGTTCATTTTATGGGCTAGCTTAGTTTCCATATTTCAAATAATCAATAAATAACTTTAGATTCTACATCACAAATGAAAGTGGGAAGATCACTGCCGTATGCACATCTGAAACAGTAACCTCTTATTGGCACTGTCAGATTGGAGAACCATTTACAGCTAATGTGGATAATTCAACCAAAATTAAAAATACACTTGTTTTTCCTATAGGTTTTTAAAAAACCTCTTCTATGTAGATATTGTCTTTGATCACTTAGTCCATCATCTGCCAAGATCCAACCTCAGTTACTAATCACAGTTTCACTTTCATGTTGTTTTCTGGGGTATCATTGTCTTGGAACTACTTTGACAATGAAACCATTTTCTGTTCAAGGCCAGCTTCCTAGGCTGCAACTTAAGACAGACCCATATTAAGCTGATTTCACCTCCAAGGAAAGGAGTAATAATAGCAAGAGGACAAAGAAAAGTGATTATAAACAGTGACCTGGACAACCATCTGTGACAACATTCTCCCTCCCTCCGCTCACCCTGGCCTGCCTTTGCTGGCCTGGGAAATTAAAGACTTGAGCACAGTAATCC
Source organism: Dasypus novemcinctus (assembly GCF_030445035.2). Lineage (NCBI taxonomy): Eukaryota > Metazoa > Chordata > Mammalia > Cingulata > Dasypodidae > Dasypus > Dasypus novemcinctus. Next base: position 21,264,245 of record NC_080677.1, read on the forward strand.
CCAAAGACTCTTTCCTGTTTGAAAATGTTATGAGTCTAATATTTTCTTTGGTAAAAAGAGGAAATCCAAACATAAGTGGTTGAGCCATATAAATTTTAGGTGACTTCTGAAACTGAGAATAGTTCTCTCATTTCAAATCATGAACAAGGTACAGTACATACACATAAATATAGGCTTCTGTGAAATCTGTCTCATATTTTATGGAATTAAATTTCTTGATGTATTTTTGACAAAAAAAAAACAATTGTGGAATTACAGAGTGTTAGGGATGACAGGGACCCATGGGATCCTCCGTTTAAATTCGATCTGCAGCCCAGTGAGGAGTAGTCACCCACCCAGAGGCAGAGCCCAGGCGAAAATATGCTTGTCAATTTGCTTTGATATATTGCAGTGTGATTCAGAAGTTTTAAAACAGTGTGGGCAAGATGGGAGGCCTTATGTTTAGGATATGATTGTGTGGGCTTTTTGCCTTCACTGGGGCTGTTGGGACATGACCATAATTACAGGAGTGATTCTTCCAGAGAGGCTCAGGAGTTGAAGTAAATACACCATCCCTAAGTTTTCGTCCAAAGGCTTTGACAACACATCTATCAATTTTTAAATTGCAGTGATCCATGCCAAAATAAAAGCCGTGCAGAGGAGCGGCTGTCATGAAGTCACGACTGTGGTGGATGTGAAAGAGATCTTCAAGGCCTCCTCACCCATCCCTCGAACTCAAGTGCCGCTCATTACGAACTCTTCCTGCCAGTGTCCACACATTCTGCCCCATCAAGATGTTCTCATCATGTGTTACGAGTGGCGCTCAAGGTAGGCACAAAGGGGCAGAGGCACTGCACACTTTTTATGAAAACATGAATCTATTCAGCCTTCGTGGTTTTAAAAAAATATGGTACCAGTAATGGTTGAGAGAAAGAAGTCACATTAACAGATGCCTCCGTTGGGGTATCCTATATCCTATACCCCAAGTATGATCAATTAATTACTCATAGAATTAAGAAAAATAGAACTATGAGTATATGAATAGAAACGTCAAAAATCAGCTTCACTATGCATTCAGTGACTTCAAAAATTATAGGCAAAGTATTAATAATGGGGAAAAGTGTGAGGGGGTATATGAATGCTATTTTCTGAATGATTTTTCTGTAAAACTACAACCTCTCTAATAACAATTATTTAAAAAACATGTAGACAGGAAAATTACTTTGAATAAATAAGTAAAACACAAAATAATTCTTTCCAAATCAATCTTAGCAGGGCAAATACTGAATTTTGCTTTTTTAACAGGACTCCTTACTCAAATACCTTACACGTCTAGTAAAGATGGCCCTCTGTGGCTACAGTTCCATATATTCCTTGTCGACACTTAGTTTGTACTATTTGGTTGATAGTGCATTGTGCACATGTATACACCCTCACACACATATACACATCTCTCCAGCTGGGAGTGTTTGTCTCTCCACATCTTTTTCCTTGGAACTTTTTTTATACATCTGTACATTCCTTATAAGATAAAAGTCAAACTCTTCAGTCCGTCTTCCAGGACTCCATTCACTGGCTGCAATAAACTTCAGCAGTATTACTTATTGTATGTAACAAGTCCCCCCATTGGTTTTCTGCCATTAATGTTTATCTGTTTTTTCTGGATTGGCACAAGATTTTCTTAACGATTAAAATGAAAAAAGAAAAAAAGAATTTTGAATCTGACTCCACCTGGACCATTTCTTATTCTGCCAAAACTTGGGTAGCTTCCTCATACTGTGTATACCATCTTAAGCTCTTGGTTTTAGATACATTCTTCTGTTTGAATCATATTTATCTAAAGAAGCTATCACTACCTCTGGGCTGGTCTCTTAATGGTGTTTGTATCTCCTGCAGTACTAAATGCAGCCTGGAGATGTACCAGGCTGCTAGTCATTAAATTCTATTTAAATAGATGAATGGATTATAAATAAATTCAATAGCAGATTTCATGTCATTCTTCCCAACTTAGTTTGTAGGTGTAATGCAATTCTGATCAAAGTCCCAGTAAAATTTTTTTGGGCAATTGGGAGTAATGTCTTCACAAATTATACTAATGATCATTTGGAAGTATAAACTGGAAGGGCTTTTAAAGGATATTTTGAAAATAAGAGGATGAAAGGAAATCTTTCCGCTGAGACATGCAAAACTTGTATAAAGCCACAATTGTTAAAAATGCGGTACAAGAATAGTCATAGATAAATCAGAAGAAAAAATTTTGCAACAGTTCCAAATGCATATAAAAAGTTATTAGTATATTATGAAGATACTGCAAATCAATAAGAAATGTTTATATTGTACAATAAATGATTGAAGTTTTTTATTTTTGGAAAACTGCATATTTTCACTTCATATTGACTGTAAAATAAATTTTCAAAGTATTAAAGAGATAAACATTTTAAAAATATAATCAAAGAGGACAAAATTATGGAGTAAATATGTTATATCTCAATGGCAAAGTACATTATGTAGAAATATTGTAAGGAACTACAAGGGAAAGATGAATATATATATATATATTTGACCACATAATATTGTGTACATAAAGATGACAAACAAAACAGAAAGGTAAATAAAAACTGTGAAAAACACTTGCAACAGACATGGCAAAGGAATAATAATCTTACTCTATGAGGAGTTTGTGCAAAACATTAAGGCCACAATATAGAAATATTTGCCTATCAATCTAAACAGACAAGTTCCAGAAGAAGAAATACAAATAGTAAGTAAACATCAAAAAATATGTATACCCTTCTTACTCAAATTCAAATAAAAAGAAGATTGCAGTTTTACCTAATTCCTAATGTTACTGAATTGGACGAAATTCAACAATTTTGCAGACAATTTGGCACTACGTGTTAAAAATCTGAAAAAACAAAACAACAACAAAATACTCTTTATCCCAGTAATTATACTTTCAGAAATCTGTCCCAAGGAAATAATAAGGCAGTGCACACTAGTATCTATACAAGGATATTGAATACAACACTGGTAATAATAACATATGATTATTAAACATATTTTTGAATAGTTTTACTTATATCCATAGATGCATATAATATAATGATAAAAAATGTACAATATGATCTAACTATACAGTAGGTATTAAAATATATATATAGGTACAAGGAAGAATGAAAGAAAATACCATCAAAATATAGAAGATTTTTTTTTTTTAAGATTTATTTTATTTATTTCTCTCCCCCTCCCCCCCACCGCCCTGCCCTGCCCCGGTTGTCTGTTCTCTGTGTCTATTTGCTGCGTCTTCTTTGTCTGCTTCTGTTGTTTCCAGCAGCACGGGAATCTTTGTTTCTTTTTGTTGCATCATCTTGTTGTGTCAGCTCTCCGTGTGTGCGGAGCCTTTTCTGGGCAGACTGCACTTTCTTTCGCGCTGGGCGGCTCTCCTTATGGGGCGCACTCCTTGTGCGTGGGGCTTCCCTATGCGGGGGACACCCCTGCGTGGCAGGGCGCTCCTTGTGCGCATCAGCACTGTGCATGGGCCAGCTCCACATGCGTCAAGGAGGCCCGGGGTTTGAACCGTGGACCTCCCACGTGGTAGGTGGATGCCCTAACCACTGGGCTGAGTTCACTTCCCTATTTTATTTTATTATTATTATTTTTAAAGATAAAATATAGATGGTGATTACTGGATTGTGAAATTCAGCTTTATTGAAAAAGTTGTAAAAATAGTTTTCTTTATTTTTAAACTTTCTACTTTCGTCATCAGAATCTGCTTATTGAAACTAATTACTTTATTTTCAGGATGATGCTTCTTGAAAATTGCTTAGTTGAAAAATGGAGAGATCAACTTAGTAAAAGATCTTTAGTAAGTATAATCAGCAGCACTAAGAATATGGATTTAAGTACAAGCAGAGAAACTGTAGAATTTGGGGATTCTTCATATTCCCTCCCCTTCAAGCTCTCAGAGGAGCCAGCATTCACATTGGTATTGCACTACAAAATGGGTAATCAAAAACAGTATAGCTTTTCTCATTTGGAATTTGTATATTTGTATCACAACTCTTATCATTCAACTTCATATGACTGAAGTTGAGTCAATACTGATCTTCTCTATATTTCCAGATTAAATGTGTTTTTGGGTTCATTATTATATGACATTTCATTGTTATATCAGAGTCAGATACTTGAGCTACATTCATACTGGCTGGGATTTCAGGGGTGTGAATACCCAGTTCTAAAACTCACACCATAACAAAAATAGCAAACTTTTCCTGTGTTTAAAATAGTTTTAAGACCTTCTTCAAAATAAATTATATGCAAAAAGTAATGCTTTGTGACCAAATTCAGGATTTTAGCAGTAACATCATAGAAATATAGATGACTCAGTTAGAGGAATTATAATTTGAATAATCTTTGCCCAGAGATGTGAAATCATACCAGAGTTATAGGAATCAAGTCATGGGACTAAAATTTTTAAAGTATTTTCACTCCAGAAAATATATTTAGAGATATTCAGGGGAATTTATATTTTCAAGTTCACAAAAGGTATTTTTTATACTTTATATGAATACTTTTATACATTTATGTTTAACTACTACTGCCTGTGCTCTCCTGGTTTACACCAGTAAAAATTATTGGGCAGGAAAGAGAGCTATATTAACAACCGACTTACGGAGAATGTAGTTTCAGAACAGCCTCACCTACACAGTGTATTGCTAATTAACAGAACCAAACACTACTGTGGGAAATCTGAGCCAAAACCTTGTGCTTGAAAACTCATGTTCACTCAACAGAAACTTCTAGCAAAACTGGTTATCCGCATTCCAAGACTACAGTAGATTAGCAGTATTAATGTAGAAGGCAAGTTGCCCACAAGAGCCTGAGATTGCTGAGAGGAAAGAAAGCTTTGCACTATCGTAGCCATTTGAGACATTCACTTTACAGCAAATATGCCAATATATTTCAGTGAGAATCTGGAGCATCACCATTTCAAGGCAATGTACAGGAATGCATTTATTATTTTAGAAGAGACTAGAATTGTGCCCTTATGAGGTCAGGAACAATATTTTTCATTTGATTATATTCTCAGTGTCTAGAACAATAGCCAGCCTATGATAGTGCTCCAGTTTTTTTTGCTGAATGAAATATATTTTAATAAAACAGGACCATGCATGTTATTATAATAATAATAATAATACAATTATCTATTCAAGTGGGCTTTTAAAATTTTTCTTACATAAAGCTATTTAAAGAGTAAGTCTTTATACTCTCAAGGAAACTTTATCCAGAATGACTGATTTCCCAATGGTTCTGGGTAGCTAACAGTTAGGTGGATTATTCCATGTAGGTGGCACATCTGTCTTCCTTTGGAGGTAGGAGAATTAGGTGAATCTGTAAGTGTGGATGAACTGATTTCCCCATAAGGTTGGATAAATTGCTGCTTTCAACTTTAGTTTAAAAGGTTAAGCAGTTTTAAAAGATTTTCCATTTAGGGCATATTGCATTATAGGACTAATGGACAACAGTGCATGGGTTAGGGTCTTAGGCTGTAGAATAAGATGGGGAGGATTTGAATCCCAGCTCTGACATTTACCAGCTGTGTGACCTTCTGCGGATAACCTTCCTGTGCTGATTTCCTATTCGTGGCAATGGTACCTACCCAGAAGGGTTGTTGTGAGGGTCAGTGAAATGAATATGCATATGAAGAGTTCATCTATATTGAGCACTTGCCACATTGCCTGGCACATATCTACTCAATACCGTGTAGCCATTATTATAGCTTTGTCCTGATTAATACAGTACAGTGAGATAATATATTGTGAAATAAATGCTATGTTTCATTTGATTCTGATATTAGTTTAGCAGCATGAAAGGGGTAAGAAGCATTTGACACTCAGATGTTGCCAACTGTCTCCTAGCAGTGGGAAGAGAGGCTGCAGGAACAACGGAGAACGATTCAGGACAAGAAGCAAACGGCTGGGCGTAGCAGCCGCAGTAATCCACCGAAACCAAAGGCAAAGCCACCTGCTCCCAAATCAGCCAGCCCCAAGAAGAACATCAAAGCTAGGAGTGCCCAAAAGAGACCAAACCGGAAAACAGTGTGAGCTGATGGCTTCCCAGAAAGGAGAGGAGCCCAGACATTGCCTAGCACAGCCTGTGTAAGGCTACACACCCTTGCCTTAAAAACTCACTGTAATACTCTTTGCATTTTTCTTTAATGACATGCTTCTTTTTTTTTTTTTGTAGTCACCACAAACCATAGTGGTAGGCTTGCACTTTGGTGTGGGAGATGTATAAAAGCTGGTTGAAAAAGCTTATGGCAACGTGTGCATACTCTGTGGGATCTCGATGTGGAGAAAATATGCTTTCTTTTTTGGTTACAAATTGACCTAATATGTGCATTGTGAAATAAATGCCATATTTTAAACAGAACATCTAATTTTTCACAGTATATTTTTATTTCAGGCCGACTTCTGTTACTAAAATGTTAGTGATATCTTAAATTGTCATTTAAAATATAAGGAAGAAAGCAAGAGGAATGGAATTTTAAAAGATCTTCATGTGATTACATCATGCAGAAAAGTATTTGTTATGAAAGAGGATCTCTGAAAAATCTAGAAAAGAAAGATGTGGAAAACTGTAGTGTGTTTTTTTACCAAAAAGCCTTTCTGTTCTGTTTTTAGCTAGGCAATCTAAAAGCTAAAATAATAATAATCGCAAATAAAAGGGAAAGGAAGACAGCCTCTGGATTCTTGCTTTCTGATTACCACACCCAGGTGGAGATGTGTCTCATCAGTACCCTTTAAGTGGCACCAGCACCAATGAATTTGTTTCTCCTGTTATGCTTTAGGTACCAATTGGTCAACCTTCAAACATTTTATACCCACAAGAGGAGAGGTGATGTGCTTAGCTCACTGCCCAGGATAGCCCAGGAGTCTGGGCTGCAAAACGGTAGGGAATTTTCTTTCTGCAGACTGCTGGTGCATAGAACAGAGCCTGCATGACTGGTGGGGCCAGGACACGAAGCCCCTGTTCTCAGCCTGCTGCCACAGGGCTGCCACACAGCCCTCTATGCCTGGGAAAAGGGACTCAGGTCATGAGCCCACCCACTCTTCTTGGAGAGAGAAGAACCATCGGAAAGCTGAAGAGCAATTTCTCCTTTAGATTTATCACAGCCCTCATTCAGTTGCCCCTTCTTCAAGGAGAAGGAATGCGTTACATATTGCATTTGCATGAGATGATCAAATGAATAATTTAGTGTCATCTTTGTAGGCATTGGGATACAGAAGTGAGGTGTGTGGTTCACCCAGGGGAGAGCAGAGAAAACAGTGCTAATGGGACTGCCTGGAGGAGCACTCACCTCCTGAAAGTTTCACCTTGCCTGCATGGCTAGCTGGGGTCAGCAGAAATAGAGGAACCCAGCAGTTCGAGCTACACAAGGGCAGAGATAGAAATGTGCATTCCTGCTATATAAAAGCCAACACTTTTGGCCATAAGGAAAGTCAGAGAGGTGTTTAACACATTATTCAAATTGTAGGGTCCTAGGAAAAGCCACTGAACATTACACAAAATCTTGACTAAAATAGGCACATTTATCAGTTTGAGTAACTGATAAAAGATTGGTCAGGGGAGCAGCTGTGGCTCAAGCGGTTAAGCACTGGCTTCCCACATGGGTGGTGCTGGCTTCAGTTCGCGGTGGCTCCTTAAAAAACAAAAACATAAACAACAAGTAAACAAATGAAAAATCCAACTCAGGGTTGCCGATGTAGCTCAGTGGTTGAGTGCCAGGTTCCCACTGGGTTCAGTCCTTGCCCTGGTACCTCAGGGGGAAAAAAAAAAGATTAACCATAATAATTCTGTCATTTATGATGAAAGTTTGAAAGTGAACCTCAGTCCAAATGGAGAATAATGTAACAAAGTGGCCTTTGGGTGAGAGAGCCAGGAGATTTCGTTTTCTCACATCACTAATGTTTTCTTTACATAGAAATATTGTGGAGAGGATCTCCATAATCTATTTTCTTCACATAAATATATTATGAGAGTCTGTCTCTGAAATGGAAGTTGTTTGAGACATGGATTACTTTATCTGGAAAAATAAAAATTTTTTGCAATATTTAATTGAAGAACAACTGAAAGCATTTATTTAAAAATAGTTTTGTTGGTCTTTTAGTAACACAATAAACATATGTTCTCTATAAATTATAAATGCATGAAATAAAAAAAGACAGGAATTAAAATCCTACCTAATTTTACCAACCACTATGCAGAAGTAATCACATGGTATATGCAGTGTGCAACAATCCCTTATATTACCGGGTATTTAGGTTGCTTCCTAAATGAACACTGAATAAACATCCTGGCAGAGAAATATCTGTGCACATCCTTAAGAAGCATTGGTGGACCAAAGAGTATGAAAAGCCAGGAAGGTTCTTGAGCTTGTCACTTTTCCTTGACCTCCAGAATACTTGGGCCAAAAGAGTATGAAGACACTCTCCAATCCCTCACCAAGACTGTTTCCCCACCCTCAGGTTTTCATAAGTCTTAGCTGAGGACCGGATGTGGCTTTGAGTGAAGCTCCTCTATCCGTGAGCCATCACCTTGCAACATTCTCGACACTCCCAACCCTCCTGGCAGCTGGGGGAATGGGGGACTGAGTGCCTCGAGGGGGGTTTAAGTGGTCACTATAGGTCTGAAGGAACATTAGTATAGCCATCCTACCTATCACTAGATAAATAGATTAGATAGATGGATAGAAAGAGAGAGAGAGAGAGAGAATGATAAGTATTTCTTGACTGTTAGGAAAAGGCTATGCAACCCCCTCAATTTTAATGACTCAAATTCAGTGATATAACCAGTCACCTGGAAAAAACAAATAATTAGGGTGTAGCAGAAATACTAATAGATTTCCTCCCTTCCCAGCCTCCTTGTAAGATAGACGCGAATTTAAGAAGTAAATTGCGGGAAGCAGATGGGGCTCTAGTGATGAGGCCTCTGCCTACCGTATGGGGGGGACCGGGTTGGGTCCCTGGGGCCTCCTGGTGAAAAAGAAGAGAAAGCGTGACTGCGCAGCAAGCCTAGTGCCCATGTGGGGAGTCGAGTGCCCACGCAAGTGCCCACATGGTGAGTTGAGTGTGCCCGCGCAGCGAGCCAAGTGCCCTAGAGTGGCTGAGTGCCCAGGTGGTGAACTGAGTGCCTGTGCGGTAAGCCAGTGCCCGTGCGGCGAGCCAGTGCCCATGTGGCGAGCCGAGTGCCTGCGCAGGAAGCCGAGTGTCCGTGCAGTGAGCCAGTGCCCACGCAAGTGAGTCACGTGGCAAGATGATGACACAACAAAAGAGAGGAAGGGGAGCGTCAAGGTGAAGTGCAGCAGAGACCAGGAACTGAGGTGGCACCATTGACAGGGAACCTCTGTCCACATCAGAGGATCCCAGGATCAAATCCTGGTGAATCCTGGAGGAGAAAGACGAGAAGGGAAGACAGAAAGAGAAATAGATACAGAAGATCACACAGCAAACAGACACAGGCAGCAAAAACAGTGGGGCATGAAGGGGGAGGGGAAGACAAAAAGTAAAATAAAACTTAAAAAAAAAATAATTAACTGCCTTTGTTTCTTACTTTTCAGTTCTAATCCAGGGCAGTCTGACCACACTTTGGTTTTCTGTCCTCAGAGGCCTATAAGAGTGCCTATTTTACCCTCACAATAAAAGCCCTCCAACAGAAAGCTTGAGGGCATTTCTGTTTCGGGGAACCAATCCCTGAGCAAAAGAGAAGAGCATATTTGTACCACAATTCTCTATCTGCTTTTATCACCAATCCAAAAAAGCAAAAATGGCATTTGGATTCCAGGGATGAGAAAGTTGAATGGGACCTTAGAGGTTGTAGTTTATCATATCGGGAAGAGGCAGCCTGTCTGACGTCTCCCGTGTGGTTAGAGAAAGGTCTGACGCCCAAAGTGCCTGAATTTTTTGTTTACCAGGCCAAAGTGCAGTGATTGTTTTGAAACCTAAAACTGGGATATTAGAGGGAATACCCAGTCATGACCAGAGGAAGAAAGAAGATACATTCCTGCTGCTGGCTATCATCTGATTTATGCCAATCTGACTAGATTTCCTAATTTGGAAATCCTTTTCAAAAACAAGTATTAAAAAGTATTTTACCCTGAGAGGTGCATTCTGTAAAAGTGAAAGGCATGCCAACCCAACATTTCAGCTGTGAATTTTGTGGTTTAATTGATAAAGCAGCCATGCTGTGTTCTCCAGATGGGGTATATGGGATAGTACATGGATCAAAGGTGAGGTTTCGCCTCAGGATGGCAATGAAATAGCCATCCCATCCCCACTTGTGTTACTTAAGAAATAGTGATATGCAAAAAGAAAAATGAAAACAAAAGCACCAACTATGTCAAAATAAGTACTATTAGCATTTTGGTTTGAATCCTTCTAGACTTTCCCGTTTGTATGAATTTAATAATGCAGTATGGGTATCTTTGCCCGTCAAACAATGCATCTACATCTTCACATTTTGCAACTGTATAGCATGGATGCATCAGAGTTTATTTTACCAAATAATGTTAGAGAATGGACTTTTAGATGTGGTTCCCATGCCAGTGTGGGACAGATATTTGTGAAACAAATAATATCCCACTGTTATTGAATTCTCAGGACCAGAAAAAAATTTGGCACAAGAGTGAAGGCATATGGGCTTTCCCACATCTTGTAGAATGAACATGTACTATTTGTATAATTAGACATAAAATATTACAAAAATTGTATGAGAGAGAGAGGAGGAGAACAGAAGGGAGAAGAAGAGGGAGCAGGTGAAAGAATGAATGGACTGTAGCATGGTCGTAAGCCATGAAGATAGTAAATGTGGGAAATATCTCATTGGATCCTACATGTATTAGTGTTGGTCCTCTGAGAAGCAGGTACCAAACCAGAATTAAATGTGCAAGGATTCTATAAAGAAAGGAAACGACTGTGAGAGAAAATGGGAAGGGAGCTGGGAAAGGCTGGGAGTGGTGGCAGACCATTAGGCTCCTCTGCCTTGAGTGAAGGAGACAGGCAAGGAAGGTAGGATGGACCATGCAACCTAAGGAAGTTTTGGAAAGACTATTGGGGAGTCCTCAAGCAAAAGTCAGCACCAAGGAGACCCTTATTTCCCAGGATTGTTTCTGCCTTAGTATCTTGCAGTGCTCAGTCATTTGTAGGGAGCAGTCCCTGGAAGGTTGGCAGAGGGGTCTCAGTGCAAAGAATATCAGAGCACAACAGCTAGGGCCATCGGTCAACTGGAAGTCTGAGACTTATTCTCATGGCCATTATAATCCAACCATCATAAAAATGTTAAAATTTGCCATTACAATTTTCAGCACATTCTAAAGTGTGGTGGTGTCGAGCTATGTCATTTCTCTGTCAGTTTCTGTAATTGTTGTCAATTCACTGTGAATTCCAGAACCCCAAAGACTTTGAAGTCTTTCTATAAAATTTGTTTTATTTCAAATTTATTGGAGAGAGGATGTGCTGATCACAGCCACATATTTTACAGTGAGAGAGATCTCTAACTACTAGAAAGCAAGTTCAAAGAAACAGTCTTTTAAGAGGTGATTGCTGGCAGTAACCAAGCCCATAATGTTTGCCTTTCTAGGTTCAGATGGCATAAACATGTTTCTAAATATTTAGGTGTGGTATTTACATGAGTACAGTTAAATAGCTAGATATTTCTAAAATAATTTAGCTGTAACATCTCGATGAGGACCACATTTTAATGGCAGGTTTGGATCATTTTAATGACACACTTTCTAAAGGGAAAAACATACTCTATTAGTAATTAAATTCAGCTAACAGAGATGATTCATAACTAGAGAGCAGTTCCTGAGCCTCACAAAATTGAAAGGAACTGAATAATATCATGAGGTATAAAGAACTGAGGTTAAACAAATAATGGTATGATGAATAAAATTCCATCCTGGTATCTAAGGAAATCAAGGATACCATTCTTGAATCACACTGATGGATTCTGAACACCCATGAACATTTGTAGTTTAGTAACTTCATGGATTTATTATGTCACTGAAATATTTCAACAGCTAAAAATCACCTGGACGGTTGCTGAGTCCACTCTCTCTCTTTATGGAAAGCATCGGAAAAAACGGCTTTGGAGGTCATCCACAGTAGCATCCAAAGGGTGAGCAAGTTCAGATACGGTTCAGGCCATCATGTGTCGCGGTCATCCATTCCAGTGAGTGGAAAGGGCAGCAGGGGAATCCAGGCAGAGGGGCATAAAGTAGAGCCTATTACATTAGAGGAGGCCTGCCCATTTTCTGCAGGAGATCTGCTTAGAGGGAACAGGATTGAGGAAGAGGGGTCCTGAAAAGCATTGGGCTCCAGCCAGGAATTCATCCCCAGCTCGGTTGGCTGTTGGGAGAGAGGCGCCTCCCTGGCAGGCCCACCCCTGCCTACTTTGTGAGCCAGTCCCTGAATTTGGGCTCACATCCCACCAATTGGACGATTCCCAGTCCAGGGCTGTGCCCAGCGAACTTTCTGCAGTCCTCACTTGCCACAGCCACAACGGTCCATGGCATGTGTTTTCAGTCTAAACCCCAGGGGAGATCCAAGCTCGGCCCACCTAGCTAGGCCCTGGCAACCTGCTAGCTTTTCTGACCTTTTCTCCGCAGGGGCTAGAAGATACTTCTCTGCATTGCCATCCATAAGCCGACTCCCACAGACCTGCCTCCAACTCACTAAATCCAATCCTCTCAGGACCAACACCACTGCAAATTCAGGTTTAATTGAATATGTCCATGTGGACATTGATCATTAGGTTTCAGCTACTTACCTCAAAGCTAGCCCTGCAATCCAAAAGAAAGGGCCTTTCCATGTCTGTGTCTAAAATTTTTGTACATCTCATACACACACACACACACACACACACAACTGAATGAAGTCTGCCATCTACTGGTGAAATGTAGTGTTACTTTTAGAGGGTGTTTTGTTCCTGTGTTTCGTTTTCTTTACTTTTAATACTCTTGACGTTCTGAACACATCTTGAGGGCAATAATAGTGTGCCATTTATATTAAGAACATAGAAATGCTATCAGGCCATGTTAAGGAACAAATACCTTTCATTTAAAGGAGTGGGGCAGGAGGAGGAAGTGAAGTAGGTGAAGATTTTTAAGATACTTTTTTGTCTGCACAATTCAAAGAAAGCCAACAACTGACTGCCGATTTGGCTCAACTGGTAGACCGTCTGCCTACCATATGGGAGGTCCAGGGTTCAAACCCAGAGTTCAAACCCAGGGCCTCCTGACCCCTACCACACAGGGGTGTCACCCGTGTAAAGGACAGCCACCCCACGTGAAAAAAGCAAACAGCTTGCCCAGGAGTGGCGCTGCCCACATGGAGAGCTGATGCAGCAAGATGATGCAACAAAAAGAAACACAGAGTCCCAGTGCCACTGACAAGAATTCAAGTGGAGACAGAAGCACACACACTGAATGGACACAGAGAGCAGACTATGCGGGGGGGAGGGGGGGGGCACAGTAGCTAGAAGGGGAGATAAATAAATAAGTCTTTTTAAAAAATTGTATTAAACTGCATTCTGAAGAAAAATTGAGAAACACCCTTACTGATAGTTCACACTGAACTAGATTTGGTATAATTTAACAATACAGATGATAGTCCACAGGTGTGTTTTTCAAACAGTGTTGCAGCACAATAGTTTTGCAGAGAGAAACTAATACTAAATAATCCAACTTTGTATCTTAGTTTTACTAATATTAGAGTTTAAAAATGAGAAACAAAGCTTATCATTATTATTATTTTTTTAAAGTTAACCATATGAGAGCATCATTCTAGCTCACTTGCATTCCAATATATTCTGACTGGAAGATAACAGGGAGGGGTATCACAGCTTTCATGCTGAGAATCGCATATAACCCTGGCTATAAGCACAACAATTTACCACCTCAGTGAACCTGATTCAAATGACATCCTGACAGCTGTAAACAAAAACAAAAAAGAAACGCTTTCACTGATTACTGTCCCTGCTCCCTGGAGAAATTCACATTATCTTACCATCAGAGAGCTACGTGGCCTGCACTGTCCTGTAGTTAGATGGCAAATGATGCAAATTGATACGCCACCTCTTCACAACGTTCTGCTGGAAGGCTCGAGTCAAACTTTTGGTCATCCTCTAAATAGACACTCAGGCTTTGCCGTATGCTTTCCTATCCAGCTCTGTTTGTGGTTACATTTGATCTCACCTACTCTCTTCTCCACATCCCACATTGGTCCCCACCTATTTTATCGCATCTTGATTTCTGTACTTATATAATGCATCTTCAATCCCTTCTGGAGGATATGGTAAAAATAAACATACAGGAATTGTTTCGGGTTCCATTTTTATTGTTATTATGCATAGTCAGGCGTTTTTCACTTTGAGGTGAGTTTTTAACTTGAGGTGCTGTGGAGTTTTCCTCCAAACAATGTCTTTCTTACCATTCCTCCCAGGAAGCTTGCCACATAATTATATGTGGATGTTAATTTTGCACCATCTTCTCCAAGTTCTATAAAAAAAAAAGATATACATGATAAAATAAATTATAATGCTATAGGTTGTTTTTTTTTAGAAAATATTGATTTTTATTTGTGATTCAATCAACCAAGCAATAAATCAGTAACACTGAAACCATCATGTGTGCCAAAAAAAATAATAGTTAACATATTTTAAATACTGAACCATGTGCCTGGCACTTGGATAACTTATAATCTTTAATCCAGTTATTCTTTAGATGATTTTTAAAATATATTTTTATTACTGAAGCTGTGAACTTACAAAACAATCATGCACATGTATAGAATTTCCATACAACAACCCTTCACCAACACACCATACTATTGTAGAAAATTCATTACAGATTATGAGATAATATCATCAGACTATTCCCATTAACTGTGGTCTATAGCATACATTTGATATCTTTTTTCCATTCCCCTTATTATTAACATAGTACATCTTTAGCATTGAAGCAAGAATATTACAGAGTTTTTGTTAATTATAGTTCACAGATTACATTAACTGTATTTTCCCCATGCTTCTCCACATTTCCACCACCCTCCAATAGTGACGTACATCTGTTCTAGTTCATAGAAGGACATTCTTGTATTTGTATGTGTACAATTCTCATCCACCTATGGGTTCACTGTGATAGTCCCTAGATTATTCTCTAGCTTTCTTTCAATTGACATTTCATTCCACTGTAGGCTAATTTTAAAGCAATGATGAGCTTCCATATTAAAATCTTGCACACAAATCCCTGACAAGTGGTATAATCACAGAGCTTGGGAGATGGTCTCCGCTCTTCAAATTTAAAAACAAAAAAATCCTTTATTGGCTCTCTCTTCAAGAAATTTATTAAAGGTTTGCTTTTCTTTAAGGCTTTGGATATCAGAATTGGGTGTATGTATCATAATAAATGGGTTAATGGGGGGTTATTTTGGGAGGGGTTTTGGAGAACTCTGCTGCAAGTGGTTTTTGTGCTTTCCTGATGGAACCTTCTTGACCTTGACAGTGCTCTTGACTCATGAGCTTAAAACACAAGGCATGATATTTCCTTCTAATCTGCTTCTCTTTTCTGAGTTTCCTATCTGGGGATGGTCCAATCATTTTCTCAGTTCCTCAAGCCAGGAAGCTAGAAGTCATCTTTATCTCTTTCCTCATAAGGCCTGTGCTTACAGCCTTCTAGGAATTTTCTGTTCATTCCACTTATCACTAAGCTCACTGTTTCTACATTAGTTCAGGCTGCTTCCTTCTTTCACTGTGACTATTGCAACACCACCTACCTGGTTAAATTGCATCTCATCTTCCTTTCTCAAAATGTATATGCATCTGCCCAAAGCATTCTGTGCTCACCCAATAACCTCTAAGACACATGTTAATTTTCTATCTCCTGCTCTTAGAGTCATGCACTCCTTTAAGACAGGGACTATGTATATCCAGCCCCAGAACAGTGTTCAGCATATAGCAAGAGCTGATCAAATGATTCTTGAATATCTGGAGCATATTCACAATGCCAGCCCTCAGAATGCTATGACATAGTATAGCAGACACAGTGAAACAGAAGCCAGCAAAATTGAGTTTCAAAGTAGGGCTAATACCACATTAAGGGGCATCTATAAAACTGTGCAAACTCTAAATTCGCTTTACTGCTTCCTTACATCTGATGCTTTGTTTGTTTGTTTGTTTCTTACATCTGATTTTGAAAACTCTACCCATTTTTTTTTCAAGACCTGTCTCATTCCTTACCTTCTCCAGCTCCTCCCCATGAAATATGCGCCTGTCTACTCAGCACTGAATTATTCACAGATTTAAAATCCCCTGTATCAGTCATAACGCTCCTTCCACCTGGTACTAGAAGGATTCCACACCACATGGGTAATAGAAGCTATAACCAAAACACACTCCACTGGTCCCCTGACTCCTTCCCCCTCCTCCATCCCAGCCATTCATCACCAACATGCTTAAATAGTGTTCTGTCTTATTGTGGTTTCTAATCATCCTGGGTCTATGAGTTTTGTCAACCCATTAAATTTGCATCGACTTGAAGATGATAACCATCTTTCAACTATTTTTGTATTAACCAAGAACCCACAGTTCAAGCAGACATATAATAAATATTTGCCCAACACAGTTGTGCCATCACATCTTGGTCTATAATTGAGTCAGATTTTTGGAATGAACTGGACTACGCCAGAGATTATTCCTTTTTTATTCATTTACTTTTCTGAGGCACTGGGGGCTGGGGATTGAACTGGGGACCTGGTATGAGGGAAGCTGGTGTTCAACCACTGAGCCACATCAACTACCCTGAGTTGGTTTTTTTGTTTGTTTTGCTTGTTGTTTGCTTTTTTGGTTTTGTTTCAGGAAGCATCGGGAACCGAACCTGAGACCTCTCATGTGGGAGGTGCACACTCAACTGCTTGAGCCACATCCATTCCCAGAGATTATTCTTATTCAATACATCTAATATTTTGATGCATCTTTCTTGGACCCAGAGGAATCATATCCAAAAGGACAATACTGAGGAAACAATGCACCCTTTTCTGTCCCTAAGGAACTTGTTGGGTGTGGAGGGCTCCCTGTATTTCATACTGCTTTCTCATTCTTTTCTGGAGACTGATTCTCAGCTGGGCTCTTCCAGGTGCATGAAGAGGACAAGGTCATATTCAAGTCTGCGGGCAGAACCATGTGGGCATACAATTACGAGCCTGCTCTCTCTATACTTCCGGTTATGAAAGTAAAGAAGGAAAGCAGGATTGATGTGAAAAGTCACCCACCTACTACTTCAGCTCCCACACTGCCTGGCATAGAACAGTTTGGGGCAACTCAGCAGATTCAACAATCATGTTTATGACAGTTGCTACCCCTACCCAATAACTACCAAGGACTAGCAACGACTGTCTTTTACTCTGTGATTTCTAATATCATTGTTAGAAGACTGACATAAATGTCTTGAGACCAAGGCTTGCAAACCAAGGGATGCCTCTTTGCTCTACTCTCTATCCCTGGAATCCGGATGCAGCCCCCTCAGACTGGCTACATGCAACTGGACTCTTGGGGTCCCTGGTCCCTACAAGGATCAGCTTTGAGGCTGCAAGGCTGCTACAGAAGAGCATAGTGCATCTGGCAGGAAATACATTTTGATCCAGGAATATGGGGAAAATTCTGTTCTTTCCAAGACAGCTTTGCCTGAAGTTTAGTCACTGGAACAAGCAAGGAGAAAGACAATAATAATGAAGGAGACATCATACTTCGTTTTCCTCAGGATTCCCGGGATCGAGCTCTCCAAATAATTTCTCAATCATATCTGTTGCTTGATGGATGTTTGATGCTCCATGGACAGCATTGTTCAAAATAGATGTTCCAAAACGGGCTCGAATGGAGTCTGGGGACAGAATTTTTGCTTCTTCTGGGTCTGTTGGGCCTATCAATCTTCTCCATTCTGAAACAGCATTCCACTTGGTCAGGACCATTACCACAGCTGGGCTTCTGTAAGCAAAGAAGTGCTTTCAGAAGGTTTGGACTATATACAGCCATCGAGATGGCATACGTGGCTAAAACCAAAATGTGACAGTGTGGTCTAGAGGTCTCTTTATTCTTTGTTCTTGTCTGTGCAATTTTATGCTTTTTGTTTGGTTTTTCGGATCTCCCTTTTTTATCAAGTTGTTGTGCTATAGTTTAATTCTAGGGAAAATTTTTCAATGGAATCTTATTTCTTTTAATTTGGGGGGCAACAATAAATACAGACATTGTCATGATATATTTATGACAATATATATTCATATATATTCAGTGAAGGGCTTGTTGCCCAGTCTGGCCTTCAGCAATGAGCCCCTTCCAGCACTGCCTCTGTTGCAGACAGCCACCCTTGTCCAAGGCCACACTCATTGCTAACATAGCCTACATTCTATGACGGATCTATGTGAGGTTATCTGCCCAACCGAGGACAACCAACCCTGGGGGGCCGACCTAGAGCTGATCAATGAGACAGTTGTTGGGCCTGCATGGCATCTTGACTCCTCCCTTTTCCCACCCTGCTTCTTTATCCCCCCTCCCCCACAGGGCATCCTTAATAAATATTCTGCACACTAAGCTCTGTTCCCCAGGAATGCAACCTGCAACAGATAAGAAAGGTAGTTTTCCAAGCTGTTGTGGAGCAGTAACTGAAAGTTCCTAGCTTTCTGCTGATTATTTGTATGTAATTACTACTTGCATTCAAGAAGTATAAGGAATTAGTGCTTCTTTTTCAATTTCATGCAATGTTTTGTTTGAACTCTATAAATTTTGCCTTTCTAGACTCATTGAGAAATGGTCAGGGACTGAGAAGGGAACATAAAGATATCATATAAAAAGTCTGCTTATTATATATATAAAATGGCAAAAAAATTAAAAGCAAACTCAAAATAAGTTGGTAAGAGTATTTAAATAATTGTGAGCTATAAAAGGAAAGGAGTCCTGGGAAGCAGCAACAAAGGGCACAGACTGTGGGCTCGGAGTCCAGCTAGACTCTCGCTTCATGACTGTGGACAAATTCAGTCTCTCTGCCTCTGTTCCCGCATAGCTAAAGTGAGAATCACAGTAAAAACGACTCCATGGAGCTGTTGTAAGTGTCAAACGAGATGAAAGTGTAGGAAGTCCAGCATGAGGCCTGTAGTTAGTAAGCACTCAATAAACGTTAGTCTTCAGCTCCTATGCAGTGGTTATAAAGGTGTGTGTTGCCAGGAACAGATGTCCAAAACATGGAAGAAGAAATTTCCAGAAGAGCAAGCTTAGCAATGTTTATATAATTATACAAATAAATTGTGTATATACTAAGAATTTAGCAAGGTATCTACAAATTTAAAAAGGAAAGGACATGTGAATAATGACATCTAACATTTATTCGGTGCTTATGTCCCAGGCACTGTCTGAGTGTGTTGATTATTTACCCATCACAACAGACGGATGAAGTAGGTAGTACTATTATCCCCATCTTACAGATAAGGAAACTGAGGCACAGATTAAGTGCGTTGGCAAAGCAGGGATAAATCCACCCAGCCCCCATATCTACTGTGAAGACCTAAAGAGAGAGAGACAGAGAGAGAGAAAGAGAGAGAAAAGGAAGAGAGGAAGGAAGGGAATGAGATAGAAAAGAAATGAACCCTAATGCCCTCAGTGTTAACAGTATGTCTTTTCAGGGGTAAGATTATAAGGGAATGTTTTAATTCTTTTTCAGTTTCTATAATGAACATTTATTTTTATTATAATGCAAAGAACTATGTATCAGAAACTTACTGAGACATCATGGCCAACAGATCTTCATAAAAGTCTTTTCCTTTCAGATTTCTATAAAATTGTTCAGCTATTTCTCGAGTTAGGAGCATTTCCTTCATCCGTGTCACTTGAAATCCCTGTTCATTAATACACTTCAAGATCTCCTCTAGGAAAAACAGATAACTGGTCATCTTCCAGATTACCTTTACTTTTGCTCTGTGTTCAAGTAGACTGTAATAACTAAAGAAAGTGATAGTTTTACCTGAATAATGTGGTTTAAAAAACAAAGTATGTTAAAAAAAATTAAATAACTGGATGAACATTCAAAATCTTTATTAATGAAGATGTTCTGTCTCCAAGACCCACCCTTCCAGAAACCACCTGAAACGTCTAATTGACTATAAAATTGGGGTGAAGCCTGCTCCTATGCTGGGAATGAAGGTATCTTGTCCTCTCTACAGTACAAATGTAAGCAATTTTTGCTAGCTATGGATTGAAGAAGAGAAATAATGTTTACTCTTCTTTTTGAAGAAGGAGGGCATTGTTAGGAGAATTAAATAAAGGAAATCTTGTTAGAACCTCACTGACACCTGAATTTGAGAGCCACATTCTGGAGACAAAGATGAGCCAAGGGAGAGACCGGGAGCTTTCTAGTTAAATAGCCCTTTCTATGCTCTAGATCAAAGGCAATGTGAAGTGGATGGGCTGGTAGTGAGAGGCAAGTGAGTCATAATCAACAGAGAGCGTGAAGGAATCTGGACTTCTCCCCTTGGAAGGAAAGTGATCAGGATCTGCCCTAAGACAGACCTGGCCTGGATAGCTCAAGGTTCTCCAGAAAGAAGGGTACTCCAAGCATGATGTGACTCTGGAATGAAGGTTGGTTTCAGTACAAAAGAAAATAAAAAGTTGGCCATGAAGAGTGGTCCAGAACAGCCAAGAAAATATTGACAGTTATTAAAATGCACTATAACTCAATGATATTTAAAATGGTAAGGACTGGTGCAATAAGAAGCATCTAAATATAGGGACTAGAAGAGAAAGCACAGCAGCTGACCTGGATATATGCTATTGCTGATTATATGAATAGAAGGCATACCAGATCAATGTGGAAAGAATGAATTAATAAATCAATGGAAAGGATGAATTATTCAATCAGAAGATAGAATTAGTTGGTTAATGAATGAAATATTTTTAAATTAGTGGTAAAATGAGTTATATAATTTCATACTTAAGCCCAAATCAATTTCATACTGATCAAAAAGTTATTATGGGAAAAAATAAAATAGTGTAAATTTAAAAATTAGGAAAGTGCATGCATAAACTACTAGAAGAAAGAAAGGCAATCATAATCGGTAAAATGGTGCCTTGATTGACATTTTGCCCACAGGAGTTCTGAAGCCATGCTAAAAATGGCCACTGATGGGACTAAAGTTCTACCAAACATTTTTTATATTG
This sequence comes from Dasypus novemcinctus, assembly GCF_030445035.2. Classification (NCBI taxonomy): domain Eukaryota; kingdom Metazoa; phylum Chordata; class Mammalia; order Cingulata; family Dasypodidae; genus Dasypus; species Dasypus novemcinctus. The sequence continues at coordinate 21,285,482 of NC_080677.1, forward strand.
TGGACCTCAGAGTTAATTTTTAACACTTGCCACCATCATATTGTAACTATTTGTTTAATTTCTATCTCTCCTTTGACTGTGACTTCCTGTATGATTTGTGCTTATCATTGTATCTAATCCTGCTCAGCAGAGGCTCAGAACATGAAGACCCTTAACAAATGATCAATGAACTAGGCACTGAAGGAACAAATGAGATTAGAGCATACATCCTTCCTCCAGATGTAACTGTTTTGTGGGAGGGCCAACTTTGATCATTGTCACAAAGAGTAATGTACAAATTTCCTGGAACCACAGCAGAGGAAACTATGAACTCTCTCTGGGGAGATCAGGGATGACTTCCCAAAGAAGCTGAACGTTGTGATCAGTGTGCAAAAATAAGGTGGTGACACTAAGCAGACGAGAAAGGAAAGGAACTCTGAGCAGAATGAGCAACATACACAAAGTCCAGAGGTGAGAAAGAAAGTGATAAGGATAGAAAGTTATTGGCAATTAAACTGGGTGAATAGAGGAAAGATTACAAACAGCTGTGGTAACTGGGCTATGTACCCCAATTCTTCAATGTAATCTATTCCTGGGAGTGGAGAGTGGGGACCCATTTTAAGTAGGTTGTTTTGATGAGGTTATTTCAGTGAAAGTGTGGCCAACTCAATCAGGATGGGTTGTAATCCTATTACTGGACTGAAATATAAGCAAACTGAAATTCAGACTGATAGAGAGAAAGCCACAGGAAGCAAAAAGTTGAAAGTAAATGGAAACTGGAAGAGAAAGCAGAGGCCAGGCGAAAATTACACCATGTGCATTGCTATGTGACAGAAGAGCCAAAGACCAAGGATCACTGGCAGCGAGCCCGAGATTGCCTATCTTTGGGAGGAAAGCATCTCCTAGATGATACCTTGATTTTGGACTTCTTCTAGCCTCAAATTCCCATTAAGTCAATAAACACCCATTGTTTAGGCCAGACCATTGCATGGTATTTGCTTTAGCAATGAGGAAACTAAAGCAAGAGCTATACCTTCCATAGAAATATTGACTTTAGCCTGAAGGTAAAAAGTAACATTTAAAGGATTTGCAGCAGGAATATATTCACAATTGCACTCTAGAAAGGTAATATCTTTGCAGTATGAAAGTTGAATTTGTGTTAGATGTGGCATTAGAAGTAGACTGGAGAAGACTAATATAGAAAGTCAGGTGAGCAGCAGAGTAGCTTAAAGGAAGGTGATACCAATAGGAAGGGACATTTTAGTGATGGATTTAGAGATTTTTACAAAGTCGGATAGATAGATAGATCTGAATATTGGATAAATAAAGCCCATTTCAAACCCATTCACAGTTCAGCATTAATTTAAGGGAAAAGATACTTTGTCATGGATGTCAAGCATACAGATTTGGTTGCGTTAAGATCACTAACATTACTAAATTATTTTAACTGATAAAGGATTTACATATTGCAGAAGCTGGATTCGCTTTTTAAAAGGTATACATTTGACAAAATGTTGGTGTGTAACTTAATGGTGGCCACTTAAATCTGAATCTATCCTCTCTCTTCCAACTACTATTTATATCAATATGGGAAGTAAATAAAATCACCCATAATCCATACCTATAGTAAAGTAGGAGATAGTAATAAAAAACTTTAGTTTACATGTGAGCTGTGCAATAAATATTTGGAACCAGCAGAGGACAGTTTCAGAGTCTGTGCAAGCACAGAAAGTCAAACAGGGTTTAAGCAAGAGGAAGGAGAGTAGAAGAGTGTCCTGTCAGTGCTAGCACAAATAATATCAAAATAGAGTGAAACTCCGTAGAGAGAGGCTCACTCTAAAAAGGGAAATGTTAAGAACAACTATGCGATTCAGTGGATGGGAGCACAAGGACTGGGGAAATAGAGGACAGGGCTTGAAAAGTGTGGGAACAGAAATGAGTCTTTGAAAGGCACTATTCCTCCAGAAAAGGAGGCAGCTTAGAGAACAAAAGTCTCCTGGAGTACCCGGGAATGAATGGAAAGGATGCAAGTACCTGAGGCTAATGTTCTAGATAAACAGAGAACATTGCAGAAATAGGATACAGATCCATTCACCACTACCACCAAGGTCCTATTAAAGAAATTGTACTTTATCTTACAAAACAGAACATTCTGAACTAAGAAACTCCTATACTTCCTGCATACTTCCATTGAATCATCTGTGAAATAAAGTGGGCAAGAAAATCCAACACACTTGAAAGTAAACATAGAAAGCTATCTTAAATCCATGCTGCATTATTATAATTTAAAAAACCCAAATATTAAAACTAAAGTTATTTCCCCTCAAAAAAAAAAAAAAAAAGAGGAAAGAAAAGAAATGACAAGGCTCAAGAAAACTGTAACATAACATTCCAATATGAATTAAATATAACTAATCAAACAGTTGGGACATGGAAAACATGTGAATTAGAACTTCTAAAAAAAAGGTAGAAACAGTCAAGCAATAATTGTAGATGTGAAATAAGAGCTGACTCTATGCAAGAAAAAAATCTAAAGAAAGATAAAATTATCACATATAATAAGTACTAAGTTACAAGGCAACTATTAAACAGGCAGGAACTGTCTGAAATGGTAACTTTGAAATTCCAGAGGCCAGAAGAACACAGTATATAATCCGGGCAAGAAGCTGATAAATTATAGTAAAGAACTGTAAATTGCTCTCTCTGCATGGCAGGTAGCAGCATTTATTCCTGACTTGTGGCAGCTGCAATGGGAGTCGGTTCTTGGTTAGAGGCTGGTGACTGAAAGGAATGTAAAATCATCTTCCCAAGAACAGGGGTGGACAGAGTAAATCACTGATCACAGCTTATGGTTAGTGAAATCAGATCACTGAGTCCTGACTCTGAGGGCAGCTATTTTTCACCCCACTCTGGACAAGGGCAGCAGCAGCCATTGTTTCATCCTTCCCTGGACAGAGGCAGATGAGGTGAAAATTTACAGACTCAGGGCTTCCTCAGGGCTGTGGGGGACAGTTAGCTGAAGCCAGGAAATCTCAGTTTTGGGAAGCCACCAGAGAAGATTTTGGCACCCTTCCTGAATCCCCCATAGGACACCTTGGAGGCAGTCTGTGACACTTTTGTGGGTCCCTGGTTCTGTTTTGACTGGGAAAGACAGGTTTGGGAAAGTCCATCCCAGGGTGACACTCCTCCCAGAATTTGCCCTCCAGGCAAAAGCATCGTGAGACAATGAAAGGAGTGTATAAAACTACAGAAGTAAACAGTCTAGGACAAAGGCCCACTGGCTTCAGATACCTGGGAGAGGAAATTTTGTCCGCAGGGAAACAATGGACAAACTGTTAGAAATAAGGAAACTCCAAAACAACTAACAAGCAAAATCTCAGGAAAGGACAGAGACTCAGAAAGACAAGGAAAACCCTGTGCACTACCATTCACCTTGGGCAGACCTTCCTGACAGGAGGAGGGCTGAAGCTCAGAAAATTTCTGTCTCATCACCGGCTGATTATAAAACCAAGAAACAGGCATCCCAGAGAGTAAATCCCAGAGTTAACGTTTTAAAATACCAAAATATTCAGTGTGCAACAAAATAGTATAAGACAAAGAGACAGGAAATGATGGCATATACAAAGGAAAAGGATAACTAGACAGGAAACAGCAACAAGGAAAATGAGAATGTGCATATACCAAACAAATCTTTTTAAAAATGATCTTAAATATGCTCAAAAAGATGAAGGAAAACAATGATTGAGCAATATGAAAGTCTAGGTAAAGAGACAGAAATTTTAAAAAGGAACCAAACAAAACTACTGGAGTTGAAGACCAAAATGACTGAAATGAAAAATACCCAGGAGGGGAGATTACAGCAACATGGTGGCAGAGTAAGGAGCTCCTAGAGTCAGTTCCTGCTCCAGGGCATTAGTAAACACCCAGAGCTCTCTGGAGCTAACTGAAGCAACTATTTGAAGTCTGCAGGAGGCCAGAAGGGCATCCTGCAACATCATTGAAGGAGTGGAAGGAGGAGACTGCCCATCTGCAGAGAAGACTCATAAGTAGAGTGCTCCATGCCCCATAGACCAGTGCCCATTCTCCCCCGGAGGCACAAGCTGCCTCAGGAGTTGTTCTGCGGCTGGAATTGAAAGCTCCACTTCCCAAAACTGGGGGAGAAAGAGACAGTTGGGCACCAACTTCAGCTACTGATGAGTAAAATTCAACGGGCTAAAGTATAATCCTGAGAACAGCTAAAATTTGAGCCTGTCTAAGTCAGAAAGAGGCTGGGATCTGCCATCTTAACTCCGCATCTGGCACGAAGGGAAGCGGGGAGGACTGAAAATCCCAATGCTGGTAGGGACCGGCTTCTTTCCATCCAGGTCAGATTTTGGGTCTAGCCTAAGACCTAGTGCCACCTTTGACAAGGAGGAAGCTGTAGGGACTTGCACCAACCTCTCTGGGAAATTGCCAGCCAAGCCACAGAGGCTGATGATTGTCTTACTCTGGTGGTGCAAGCTGCCTCAGGAGCTGTTTCGTGACCTGAATTGGAAGCTCCATTTCCCAAAAACAGGGGAGGAGGAGATGGTTGGTTGCCAATTTCAGCTACTGATTGGTAGACTCAGATGGCTAAGGAATAACCTTTGGAACAACTGGGGTGTGAATTTGTCCAAGTTTGAAAAAGTCCAGTGGCCGCCATTTTGACTCCACCCCCAGCCTGAGAGGATACTAGCCTGACCAAATGGTAGGATGGTAGGAACACAGTGATGGTAGGAACTGGTTTCTTTCACCTGGATCAGCCTGCAGCCCTACCCTAGGTTTCAGTTCCACTGCTGGCAGGGAGGAGGCTGGCAAGCTCAGCATCAGTCTATTCAGGTAAGCATAGGGTACCTTTGGCTGGCACAAACTGAAAAATTAAAAGTCTACCGGGGCAACTGTGGTCATCTTGGACCTGCACTGCATAGATTGCTGCCCACACCTGCAGCTCCATGCATGCCCAGGCATGGGAGAAAGGGATGGGAAGCTACATCAAACTGTAGGCAACTACAGTCTAGGCTTGCATGACTTGGACACACAACTGTAACTCTGTCCCTACCTCTGGGAAAGGAGAAAGTTGGGAGAAGCTTCGTCCATCCCTGGGGCAATGAGGACAGCTTGAGCGTCCACAGTTTTTAGCACCAATTACATCCTTAGCTCCTACTGCACAACCAGCAAGGGAGAAAGGACAGGAAGCCCTAAACTAAAGAGAAAAACTGCACCCAGAATAAATACTCTAGTAAACCAGATGCCAAGACACCAACTAAAAATTGCAATCCACACCAAGAAACAGGAAGCTATGGCCCAGTTAAAGGAACAAGATAAGCCTCCAGACGACATAAAGGAGTTGAGACAACTAATCATAGATGTTCAAATAAATCTCCTTAATAAATTCAATGAGATAGCTAAAGAGATTAAGGATATTAAGAAGACACTGGATAAGCACAAAGTAGAATTTGAAAGCATGCATAGAAAAATAGCAGATCTTACAGGAATGAAATGTGCCATAAATGAAATTAAAAAAACAGATTTGAGGAGGCAGAAGGAAGGATTGGTGAGCCTGAAAAAATGGCCTCTGAAAGTGAACATGAAAAAGAACAGATGAAAAAAAGAATGGAAAAAATTAACAAGATCTCAGGGAACTAAACAACAGCCAGTGATGTGCAAACATACATGTCATGGGTGTCCCAGAAGGAGGAAAGGGAAAGGGGGCAGAAGGAATATTTAAAGAAATAATGGTAGAAAATTTCCCAACCCTATTGAAGGACATAGATATCCCTGTCCAAGAAGCACAATGTACTCTCATCCAAAAAAAAATCCAAATAGACCAACTCCAAGACACATACTAATCAGAATGTCAAATGCCAAAGACAAAGAGAGAATTCTGAGTACAGCAAGAAAAAAGCAATGCATAACATATAAGGGATACACAATAAGATTAAGTGCTGATTTCTCACCAGAAACCATGGAAGCAAGAAGACAGTGGTCTGATATATTTAAGATACTATGAGAGAAAAACTTCCAGCCAAGAGTTTTATATCCAGCAAGACTGTCTTTCAAAAATGAGGGCAAGATTAGAATATTCACAGACCAACAGAAACTGAGAGAATTTCTAAGCAAGAGACCAGAATTTCAGGAAATACTAAAGGGTGTGCTAGAGTGTGAAAAGAAAAGACAGGAGAGAAAGGCCTGGAAGAGAGTCTAGAAATGAAGATTATATCAATAAAAGTAACTAGAGTGTCAAAAGAATGGTGAAAATAAAATATGACAGATAAAACTCAAATAGTCAGGAATAAACTTAACCAACAATGTAAAGCACTTGTATTCAGAAAACTGCAATCCAATGTTAAAACAAATAAAAAAAGTCCTAAATAAATGGAAGAACATTCCATGCTCAAAGATTGGAAGACTAAATATCATTAAGATGTCAGTTCTATTCAAATTGATATACAGATTCAATGCAACCCTGATAAAAATAAGTGCTTAAAAAAATTGAAACCACAATTAGCCAATTTATTTGAAAGGGTTAAAGGGTCCTGAATAGCTAGAGACATCATAAAAGGAAAAGCAAATCCTCCTCTCTGGATTCTAAATCATACTACCAAACTATGGTGGTAAAAACATCATGATACTGGCATAAAGACAGATACATAGACCAATGGAACCAAATTGATGGCTCAGAAACAGACCCTCACATGTATGGTCAAGTGATTTTTGACTAGCCTGTCAAACCTACACAGCTCATGCAGAACAGTTCATTCAGCAAAATGATGCTGAAAAAACTGGATATCTATAGCCAAAAGAAGGAAAGAGGACCTCTGTCTCACACTTTATCCAAAAATTAACTCAAAATGGATCAAAAACCTAAAAATAAAAGAACCATAAAACTTCTAGAAGAAATTGTAGGAAAATACCTTCAAGACCTAGTGGTAGGTGGTGGATTCTTAATGGAGACTTTAAGAGAAGGACTGAGATGGACTACTGATGTTTAATGTATGTAGAAGTTTTAATTAGCTTTACTGTAAAAGTGTGGAAATGCATAGAATGGATGGTAAAAATAGTAATAGCTAGTTTATAAATAGGGATATGGCTGAAAATGGTAATCTAGGGATGTAAATGCCAATTGACAGAATGTTAGAGAATAATCTAGGAACTGAATAGCACAGTAAATCAAGAGGTGGCTCAGAATTGTACTTGACAATACAGATGCAAGAGTGTTCTTTGTGAGCTAGAGCAAATGTATATCACTACTGCAGGGTGTTGGGAATGTGGAGAAGCGTGGGAAAAATACAGCTGGAGTGACCTATGGACTGTGGTTAGCAGTAATAATATAATATTTTTTCATCTATGCCAAAGATGTACTGTGTTGATAATGGGGCGGTATGGACAATGTGAGCCAAATGTATGCTATGGACATGGCAACAATCAGATGATATTATCTTACCTGTAACAAATGTTCCACCACAGTGTGGTGTGTTGATAGAGAGGTGTTGCTTGGGAATTCTGCATATGTGCATGATTGTTTTTATAAGTTTACAACTTCTGTCATAAAAAAAATATATTTAAAAAATAATAATAAAGTGTGTTGGGGGACAAACAAACTACACGTAAGATAAGGACTATAATTAGTAGTAAGATTTTGACAATATTCTTTCATAATTTTTAACAAACATCTCATGACAATGCAAACTGTTGGTGGAGCATTGATGTATGGGACCCCTGTATGATGTTATGCATGTTTGCTTTGTAAGTCCACAACTTTTACTATACACTTAATTGTTTATGTATGTTCATATATAAATGACATAAATATAATAATAGGGAGGGTTGGGGGGAAATACTTTGGTTAGTAGTAATATTTTGACAATGCTCTTTAATCATTAGTTGAAAAGGTTTAACAACAATGTAAGGTGTTGGTGGTAGGGTAAGTTATGAGAGTCCTGTATGATGTTATATATGTTTGTTTTGTAAGTTCATGACTATTATTATACACTTATTGTTTATGTATGTTTGTGTGTGGGTGATATATTTCAATAAATTAATTAAAAAAAAATACTCAGGAGGGTTTCAAGAGTACATGAGAGCTGGCAGAAGATAAAGTCAGTGAACTCAAAGAAAGACAAGACACTTGAAATGAGCCAGGCTGAGAAGCAGAAAGAAAAAAGAATTATCAAAAGCAAAAATAGCCTTAGACACATCTGGGACTCCATCAAGCACACCAATATATGCATTATGAAAGTCCCAAAAGGAGAAGAGGGAAAGAAAGGAGCAGAAGAAATAGTCAAATAAATAATGAAAGAGAGCTTCCCAAACATAGCAAAAGACATGAAAATGCACATTCAAGAAGCTCAGGAAACACTAATTAGGATAAACATGATAAAAAATGCACCCCATCATACACTGATTATATTATGGAAAGGACAGGGAGAGAGTTATGAAAGCTGCAAGAGAAAAGCAACATGCCACTTACAAGAGAGTCCCAATTAGATTGAGAGCTGATTTCTCATCAGATATCAGTGAGTCAAAAAAGCAGTGGGTTGAAATAATTGGAGTATTGAAGGAAAACAACTGCCAGCCAAGAATTTTGTATACAGTGATGTGCTCTTTCAAAAATGACTGAGAGAATGGAAAGCAGTTGTGGCTCAGGCAGCTGGGCACCCACCTTCCATATGGGAGGTTCCAGATTTGGTTCCTGGTGCTTCCTAAAGAAGACAAGCAAGACAGCAAGCTGACACAATGGGCTGGACTGGCAAGATGATTCAACAAGAGGACATGAGGTGACACAACGAGGATACACAATGAGGAAACACCATGAGAGACACAACAAGCAAGGAATGGAGGTGGCTCAAGCAATTGAGCACCTCCCTCCCACATGGGAGGTCCCACGTTCAGTTCTCCGTGCGTCCTAAAAAGAAGACAAGCAGACACAGAGAACACACAACAGACACAGATAACAGACAGCTAGCTCGAACAATGAGGGTGTTAGAAATAAATAAATAAAATAAATATTTTTTAAAAATTGAGAGATGAAGACATTCTCAGATAAACAAAAGCTATGGGAGTTTATCACTACTAAACCTGCCCTGGCTACAAGCAATGTTAAAGGGTACTCTTGAAACTGAAATGAAAGGTCACTACACAGTGATTCAAAACAGCATAAAGAATAGATCTGTGGTAAAGGTAACTATTTGGGTAATTATAAGTGCCGGTATTATTGTATTGTATTGTTTGGTATGTGTTTTGGTTTTCTAAGCTGCTGAAAGCAGATTCCATAAAGACCCTAGAAAGACATGTTCTCTCCATATGCAAAATACACTTATTCCATCACACAATCCCCAAAGACTTATATCATTTCAAGAACAATATTACGTATAAAGTCTTATAAAAATTAATTATAAGTGTATTCTGTCCTGGGGTGCATTTCCCCTCTGGCTGTGGACTTGTGAAACCCAGAGTGCACATTGTCTGTTTCTAATATACAATGGAGATACAGTAATAGGATAAACATTCCCATTGCCATAGGGAGAAGTTGGAAGGAAAATGGGCCATGGGTCCCAAACAACTCCAAAACCCTCCAGGGAATATTTCATTACATTTAAAACTCTGAGAGTCATCTATAGACGATGCTTTCTCCTCCTGGCCAGATGGAGCAGTGGCCCTACTCTTTCCAAGTGTTTGTGCAGTGGCCATGTTCTCCCAAGACACTGGGGTGAAATCTCCAACATTTTCAAGCATCGGGGTGATGACTGAACTCTGCTCCACCCTTATCAAGCATCAGGTGGTAGCTGGGCTTAGGCAATGCCCCAGGCAACTGAGAAAACTGGGGTGATAACAATCTTCCTGAACAATAGGGCAGAAGGTCCACCCTTCCAAGCACTGGGGTATACTCACCTTTCCACACACATGGGAGGGTCTGCTTTCTTGGTCCAAGAGGATGCCTTTGGTCCAGAACTCAGCTTCCACGGTCCAGTGTTTGAAGTGATTTTTTCCTTCATTCTGTCCATTTTCTGTCCCTTTTAATCTAGGCTAGCAGTGGTTCTATTCATACAGAGCTCACAAAAAACTTGTCGGTTTCACATTAGTACAAAGAGTTCCAAACCATCAGGCAATAACACTTTCCACAAATCCTTTCTGGATAACTCTATTTCCAGTCATGACTTGTACTGAAAAGACTGATTGGATCCATGTTTAGTCAATTCCTCACATGGAGTACTATTCTCTGGGGACTTGCTTTCCAGAAGCTAAGAAATTTTGAAAACATCAATGTCTGTTTTTTTTTGTGCCCAGCAGTTCAGTTCTCAGCTTATCCTTTTCCCTTTCATTCAACTATAAGCTGCAAGGAGAAGTGGTTTAATTTGCCAAAGGGCTGTGGATGCAAAGTACCAGAAATGGGTAGTTATGGGATTTATTTGGGGTAAAAGCTTACAGTTCCAAGGCAAAGAAAAGTCCAAATCGATATACCAAAGAGGGGCTTTCTCACCAAAGTCGGCTGGCTGCCACATGTTGAAGCAAGACAGCTGCTGATCTCTATTGAGGTCTGAGCTCAGCTGAGGGCAACCGGGCACAGGGCTTGTCTCTTTCTGGGCCTTCGATAGGACTCTGCTGCTCTGCTTTCTTCCCAAGTTCAGCTATAAGCTATCAGGAATACAGCAGGGCTCATCTTATATTGAGCTGCCGTGTGGGCCTGGCCTACTGCAGACTTTGTGCTTAGGTGATCCTCTAGTCCTCTCTCCATGGACGGATAAAATAGAGGATTCCTTTTCCTGTCTGTGGGTCCCTCTATCTCTGTTTTTATCAGGCCCAGCAAGAGGGTGGAGACTCAACATAAATCAAAAGCCCCCAAATTTTATCAAGTAATCTAATCCAAGGTCCCTCAACAGAACTAATGCAATCAAATGCTATCACACCCACAGGAATAGAAGAGTTTAAAAAGATAGTCTTTCTCTTTTGGGGATTCACCAAATTCAAACTGCCACAAGAAACCAGGCCACACTTTCCATATTTAGTTTGGAAATCTCTTCAGCTAAATATCCAAGTTCATCACTTTCAAATTCTGCATTCCAACTGACAAGAGTACTCAATTTTGCCAAGTTCTCTGCCACTTAAAAAAAAAAAAGGTTGCCTTTCTTCCTTGCATTCATCATTTGTGTCTAAGGCCTCACCAGAAGTGTCCTTAGCATCCATATTTCTACAAACAACCTCTTCAAAGCATTTGAGGCCTTTTCAATAGCACCTCACAATTCTTCCAGGTTTTACTCATTACACAATTACAAAGCCTTTTAAAAAATTTTTTGGTATTTGCAATAGCAAGACCCCACTTCCTTGGCACCAAAAACTGTTTTAGTTTGAAAGGCTGCCGACAACAGATGTCATAAAATACATTGACTTTAACTATAGGAATTTATTAGCTTACAAGCTTATACAGTTTCGAAGCCATGAAAATACCCAAATTTATCCATCAAGACAATACTTTCTTCCTGAAGACTGGCTGTTGATGATCATTGGCTCTTCTGTCACATGGCATGGAACATGGCAAGGCACATGCCAACATCTACTGGTCTCTCCCTTCTCTTCCAGGTATTTTGCTTTCAGCTTCTTGCTTCCATGGTTTTCTTTCTCTTTGTCTGAATTTAATTCTTTCATAAAGGTCTTTAGTAAAAGGATCCAGTCCTACCCTGAATAAGGTGGGTCACATCTTAACCTAAGATCCTACTCACCAAAAGATCCTATGTCCACAATCACAAGAATGGATCAACTTTAAGAAATGGATTAACTTTACCCCAATTAAACTTTAAGATTAAACTTTGTGGTGTACATAAAGCTAAAACCACCACAGTATATACTTCTATTTCTTACTTCCTACAGCTGGCAAAATGCAAATGCGAAAAAAGTAATGATAAATCTAGGTTTTTGAACATACATTGTACAATGACATAAATGGTAACAAGTAAAAAAGATGGTGGAAGAGCAGAGAGATATAGGAAAAGTAAATGTGAATGCTACTGAACTTAAATTGGTATCAAAACAAATACAATTGTTACATATTTAGGATGTTAAATAATAACCTTGTAGATGGTAAATACAAGGAAAACAGATTAAAAATATATCCAAATAGAAACGAGAAAGCACTCAATATGGTACAACACAAGGAAGCAAATATATACAAAACCAGGCTTTAACAGAAGTGAGGGACAAAAAGGGTATAAGGCTTACAAAGGCTAAATAGCAAAATGGCAGAAGAAAGTTCTGTAAACGGATTAAAGTCACCAGTCAAAAGGCATAGGCTGGCAAAATGGATAAAAAAGCATGGCCCAACTCTTTGCTGTCTGCTAGAGATTCACCTTAAACTCACAGGTACAATTAGGTTGAGGGTGCACAGATGAAAAGTATACATACCATGCAAGTAATATTCAGAAGAGAGTTGGGGTGACTAAATATCAGGTAAAACAGACTTTAAGTAAAAAACTGTTATGAAGGACAAAGATAGTTATTTCATACTGATAAAGGAGACAACTCAACATGAAGATGTAACAATTATAAATATATATACACCTAAGAGCAGAGTCCCAAAACATATGAGGCAAATACTGACAGATTTGAAGGAAGAAACTGATAGCTCTACATTAATAGTAGGAGACTTTAACACACCATTGTCAATAATGGATAGAACATCTAGTAAGCAGATCAGTAAGGATGTACAGGATTTGAATAGTACCTTAAACCAACTAGACCTAATAGACATGTATAGAGAACACTGCACCCCCAAAATACAGAACACACATTTTTCTCTAGTGCAAATGGGTCATTCTTCAGGATAGGCCATATGTTGGATCACAAAACAAGTACCAATAAATTACAATTATTAAAATTATACAATGTATATTTTCCATCCACCAATAAATTACAATTATTAAAATTATACAATGTATATTTTCCATCCACAACAGAATGAAACTAGAAATCTGTAACAGAAGGAGAAAGTAAAATTTCAAATATATGTGTTAAACAACATACTATTAAACAACCAAAAATCAGAAGTGAAATTAGGAAATATCTTGATAAGAATGAAAATGAAAACACAACATACTTAAAGTATGCAGTGAAGTCAGTGCTGACAGGGCAACATATAACTCTAAAACTGCTTATATTAAAAAAAAAAGAAAGACTTCAAATCAGAGCCCTGATCTCAAAACTGGAAGAACTAGAAAAAGACAACTAACCCCAAAGTGAGCAGAAGAAAGGAAATAACAAAGATTAGTACAGAGATAAATAAAATAAAAAACAAAACAAAGTTAAAAAAACAAAAAATAATAAAGAGAATCAACAAAACCAAAAGTTGGTTTTTTGAAATGATCAATAAAACTGACAATCCTTTAGCTACACAGACAAAAGAGAGAGAGAAGCTATAAGTAGTGAAAATTAGAACTGAAAAGGGAGTCATTACCTCTGACCCCGCTGAAATAAAAAAGACTACAACTGTATGGCAATAAATTAGATAACCTAGATGAGAGGAACAAATTCCTAGAAACACACAAACCTACCTAAATTGACTAGAGAAAAAATAGAAGCTCTCAACAAAGCAATTCCTAGTAAAGGGATTGAATCTGTAATCAAAAACCTCCCCACAGAGAAAAGCTCAGGACCAGAAGGCTTCACAAGGGAATTCTGCCAAACATTTCAAGAAGACTTAACTACAGTTCTGCTCAAATGCTTCCAATAAATTGAAGAGGAAGGGACATACCCTAATTCATTCTATGAGGTCAACATCACCCTCATATCAAAATGGATAAAGATCCAACAAGAGAAGAAACGTCTTAATCAGAGTCAGGGCTCTGATTTAAAGTCTTTCCTTCTTTTTAATATAATTTTGTTTTTTGGGGGGTGATAATCCTTTATTAGGGTTCAGGTTCACACAAGGTAGAAAGAAACGGCAAGAAGGAAGTGTTCAGGGAGGGATGGTGAGGAAACACCAGGCTTGGCTAGCTCTGGGCTAGAAGGGGTCAGAGGCGGGTAGACAAGGGTCGGTCTAGAGGAGTAGATGGGGTCAGCGGAAGGTGTATTGTACATAGGGGACCTCAACATCCTCGCCACTGTAGTCGTTGCAGCACAGCTCCAACACCAGCGCCTGCACATGGCAGCCCAGCTTTCACTTCAACACACAGCTCACAACCTCTGTCATCAGTTGATCCAACTGTTCCTTGAGCTTGGTGGTTGTCATGAAGAAGGAATACAGCATGGACACACCTTGGGACAGCATAGCGATCTCCAGTTTGTGCTCTGTCTTAAAGTAGTCAAGGAACTGTTTGAGAGTCATCTCCTTACCAGTAGGCTATAGCCCCTGTACCTCCTAAACATTCTAAACTAGGGAGAAAATATTTGGAAATCATAAATCCTATAAATGGTTAATATCCAGTAATCTATAAAGAAATCCTTCAACTTAACAAGAAAAAGACAACCCAAATAGAAAATGGGCAAAAGATTTGAACATCTTTCTCTCTAGAGAAGATATACAAATGGCCAGAAAGCACATGAAAAGATGCTGAACATCATTAGCCATCAAAGGAATGCAAATCAAAATCACAATGATATACCATTTCACACACAGGGGAATGGTTGCTAATAAAAAGAGAAAATAACAAGTATTGGTGAGGATGTGTATAAAGAGAAACACTCATTCATTGCTGGTGGTGATGTAAAATGGTGCAGCCACTGTGAAAGACAGTTTGGTGTTCCTCAGAAAGATAAGTACAGAACTGCCATATGACCCAGCAATCTCACTATTAGGTATAAACACAAAGAATTGAAAGCAGAGCCTCAAACAGATATTTGTACACCAATGCTCATAGAATCATTATTCACAATGCCAAAATGAAGCAACTCAAGTGTCCATCAACCAATGAATGGATAAATAATATACATGTAATGGAATATTATTCAGCATTAAAAAGAATGAAGTTGTGGTTCATGTGACAATATAGATGAAATTTGAAGATATAATGTTGAGTGAAATAAGCCAGACACAAAAGAACAAATAATGTATGTATCACTGATTTAAAACAATTAAATAATTAAACTTACAGAGTCAGAATCTAGAATATACTGGGGATGGGGTGGAGATAAAAATGGGAAGTTAAGACTTTAAATGTACAGGATTCCTATTTGGAATGATGGAAGTGTTTTGGTAATGGATGATGGTGATGGTAGCACAATATTGTGAATGCAGTTAACAGTACTGAAATATATATCTGAATATGATTAAAAGGGAAAAGATTATATGGTAACAGAATTAACATAATAGAATAGACTCATGGAACAACATAACACAAACAGTGATCCCTCAGTTAAACCACAAACTTCAATAATTCAATTATAAAAGTGGGCTATCATCAACTGAAGCAAATGATCCACAGTGGTAAAAGGAGTTAGTGGTGAGGTGGTATATGAGAGTCTTGTATTTTCTGCATAATTGTTCTGTAAACCCACAACTTCACTAATAAAGAAAAAAATAATGATAATGAAAACATTATGCATTAGAGTAGATGGAATACAATTAAAACAGTGGTTAAGGAAAATGCATAACCTTAAAAATTTATACAAATAAAAATGAAAGAATGAAAATAAGCAAATTAATTTCCCAACTCAAAAAGCTGGAGGAAGAATATGAAACAAAACTACTAGAAAGTAGAAGGAAGAAAATAATAAAGATAAAATCAGAGAAATGAATTGAAAAATAGGAAAGCAATAAGATGCATAAATAAATCAAATTCTGGTTGTTTGAAAGACCACAAGGTAAGAATAGAAAGGTAGAGATAATCACAGAAACAACGAAAATGAAACATGATTTTTTTTAAAAAAAGAGATTACTTTGCAAACTCTATGTAGATGAAATGGATAATTTCCTAAGAAAATGCAACTAAACAAATGTAACTCTAGCAGAGATGGAAAGTTTAAATAGGTAAATTTCCATAGAAGCAATAGAGAAAGTAGTCAAAGAATTGTCACACTAAAAAAGCAATGGGCCCAGATGTTTTCACAAGAACATTCTACCCAACCTTCAAATACCAATCCTAGTGCTGCCTGAAATCTTTGAGACCACTGAACAGGAAAATGCTCACATTTTAAAAAATTAAGTATTATATTGATATCTAAATGTGATAAAAATTGTGCACAAATGAAAAATACAGACCAAAATCACTTTTAAGCCTCAATGCAAACAAACAAACAGATCCCAAATTAGATATAAGCAAATAGAATCCAAAGCATTTGAAAACATACAGCATGGACACAGATGCACAATGGAGGAGAAGGGAGTTTTACAGATCACTTCCTCCACCAGGAAAATGAATACAGTGGAAAAAGAGATTGAAATTAGTTCGATGACAATCCCGAAAACAGACTGAACATTAGTACAACCACAGAAGTGCCAAACAAAAGGAGAGGCTGCCTGGATTTCAACTTTTTTAAGGGAATGCAAGCCAGAACCAGCAACCAGCCTACGTTCCTTTGCCCTGCAGCTGTGGCAAGAGCAGCAGCTACAGAAACATAGCACTGACATACGGAGTGGCCAGTGGGGGCCAGGGTGGGCAGAGGAAACCTCATCTTCCAAAGGTTGGGGTTGGGCGTTGAGGTTGATCTAGGGTGTACCTAAGGGACCATCGGGTCTTAAGGACTTCCACCAGGATCTTCTGGGAAGTAAAGAGCCAGTGAACCTTTGTTTTTTTCTTTTGTATGTGGGTGTTTCTTGATAAAAACACTCAGAAAAGTAAGAATAGAAGGAAACTTCCTCAACATGGTAAAGAGCATACATGAAAAACCCCACTCAATGTTGAAAAATCAAATCCAATGGTGAAATACTGAAAGCTTTATTCCTAACATCAGAAACAAGACAAGGATGCCCCCTCTCACCACTGCTTTTCAATATTGTACTATAAGTTCTAGCCAGAACAACTAGGCAACAAAAAGAAATAAAAAGAATTCATATTGGAAAGGAAGAAGTAAATGTTTTCCTATTTGCATATGACATGATCCTATACATAGACAATCTTGAAAAAATCCACAGCAAAGCTACTAGAGGTAATTACAAACTCAGCAAAGTGGTGGGGTACAAGATCAACACACAAAAGTCAGTGGTATTTCTATACAGTAGTAATGAACAATCTGAAGAGGAAACCAAGAAAACTATTTTATTTACAATATAAACTTTTAAAGAATCAAATATATATGCATAAATTTAACTAAGGATATAAAGGACTTGTATACAGAAAAGTATAAAATACTGCTGAAAGAAATTTTAAAAAGACCTAAATAAATAAAAGGACATTCATGGATTGAAATGCTAAATATTGTTAAGATATCAATCCTACCCAAGTTGATATACAGATTCAATGCAATCCCAATCAAGTTTTCAACAACCTTCGTTGCAGAAATGGAAAATTCCATCATCAAATTTATTTGGTAGGGTAAGGGGCCTTGGATAGCCAAAACTATCTTGAAAAGGAAGAACAAAGCTGGAGGACTCACACTTCCTGATTTTAAAACTTATTACAAAGCTATGGTAACCAAAACAGTGTGGTACTAGAACAAGGACAAACATACAGACTAATGGAATTTAAATAAGAGATAAGCCCCAACATACATGGACAACTGCTTTTGACAAGGATGCTAAGCCCACTCAATTGGGAAAGAATAGTCTCTTCAACAAACGGTTTTGAGAACATAGGCTATTACATGCAAAAAAATGAAACTGAGCCCCTACCTCAAATCATACATACAAAATTAGCTACAATGAATCAAGGACCTAAATATAAAAGCTGAAACCATAAAACTCATAATATAGGGGCAAGTCTTCATGATTTTTGATTCATCAGTGGGTTTTTAGATAGGCATCAAAAGTTTATGCAACAAAAGAAATTATAAATTGGATTTCATCAAAATTAAAAACTTTTGTTCATTAATGGACATTATCAAAAAGTGAAAGCCAACCTACAGAATGGGAGAAAATCATTGCAAGTCATATCTCTGATAAGGGCTTAATATCCAGAATACATAAAGAATTTTATCAAAAAGACAAACCACTCAATTTAAAAATGGGCAAAGGACTTGAACAGAATTTTTCCAAAGAATATACAAATGAACAAGAAGCATATGTAAAGATGCTCAACATAATTAGCCATTAAGAAACTGGAAGTCAAAATCATGATGGGATACCACTTCACACTCACAAGCATGGCTACTATTTAAAAAATGGAAATAATATGTGTTGTAGAGGATGCAGAGAAATTGGAACTCTAGTGCATTGCTGGTGGAAATGTTGAATGGTGCAGCCACTGTGGAAACACATGGCAGTTCCTTAAAAAGTTAAATATAAAATAACCATAAGATCCAGTCATTCCACTTATAGGTATATACCCAAAGAAGATGAAAACAGGCCTCAGATACTTATACATGAATGTTCCTAGCAGCAAAATGTGAAAACAACCCAAGTGTCAGCTAGTGAATGGAAAAGCAAAATGTGGTATAAGGACACAATGGAATACTATTTGGCCATAAGATGGAATGAAGTTCTGTCAACATGGACAAACACTGAAAATATTATGTTTGATGAAATAAACGAGGCACAAAAGAACAAATATTGTATGGTGTCATTTACATGAGATATCTAGAAATAGTAAATTTGTAGAGACAGCAAATATATTAGAGGTTACCAGCGGATGGAGATGAGGGAAAAGGGGAATATCTGCTTGGTGGGATTAGAGTGTAAAATATTTAATTAAAAATTTTAAATTACATCATAATTAAGTGGAATTTGCACAAGAATGGAAGGAGGAGTCAATTTTAGAAAAATCATAGTACAATTTCCATATTAATTTATCTATGGAGAAAAAAATATCATTATCTTCATCAACTCTACAAAGGACTTGAACAAAGTACAATACACATTTCTGATTAAGAGAGAAACAGAGAAAGATGAGTGAGGGAAAGAAAGAGACAGAGAAAATAATTATGGCAAAAGTAAATTATTGAGTCTAGATGGAGCGAGACAAGTGTTCTTAGTACTATTTTTCAAATTTTCTGTACTTTGAAAATTTTCACAAAAATTTGGAGAAAAATGTATACATTGGCTTTCACTTTTGAATATTTACCTTTATTTTCATTAGTTACATGAGGTTTTATCACTGCTAAAGTGTTTTGAGGAGGAAAGAAATGCTGTATTTCCCTTTTGGCAGCTTCCAGAGAATTGCTTCCATATAGCTGATTGATAGGCAAACTTTCCATTGCAAACTGTGCACATAAACTTTGAAAAATAAGCCAAGTTCAAAAAAAAAATTGTTGTTGTACATGACATAATATAAAACATCAATTACATAGCATAAAATATAACAACATAACATTATTTACATAAAATATTCAAAATTATCATCAAGCGGCAACAATTCATTCCTGATCCAGGTGTTGTGCAAAAGAAAGTGATAACTGAGTAGCTTGGGCATGTTACTCCCCTTCCAGGTGTTAATAATCATTGGGAAGAAAGGACACTGATAGTTAAATTATCATGTTTATCTTTATTGACAGAGAACTATGAAAAAAGAAATGACTGTCCAGTGTAGTGAAAAAAACAGGAGCTGTGAAATCTTGGTTGCACTACTTGCTAACTATGGGACATCGGGCAATTAACTCCCCTGTGCTTTAAATGTCTCAATTCAAATAATAAAATCTATTTCGGAAAGTTTCTTGAGGATATAATCAGATGAGATATTTGAAATATAGGTGTACATTACGCTTTAAATAAACATTCCTTCCCTTTCACCATTAAATGTTGTCAAATACAAGATGGCACTTGCCTATATATTGAAGATACCAAATTATAAACACTGGATCCAGGAGATACCACAATGGATCCATTCAGGGGAGCAAGTGTAGCAATAAAAGAGCAGCATCTGTAACAGCTTTGTGTATAGTGGCAGGAATGGTGCTGTGGGTTTTAGAAAATCTGTGTCAGACTGGAGAATTTATTCTTGTTCTGCTTCTTTTACTACAGATGAATAAGTATCTCCTAAATCAACTGTTATTCCTTGTTGTTATTGTTGTGGCTTTTCAGTTGACCTTTCTATCTCTCTCTCTCTCTATGTATAATTCAGGAGAGAAGTTGCTCACTGACCATTTCATCTCCTGCTCTTTAAACACAGAACTGAGCAGATAATCCATAAAATCCAACCTTGGTGAACAATGTCCTTTTCATCTCATTGATTCACAAAACTGAAATCTTGGCTGACTGTCATCATCTTCAAGACCTTCTCTGGCCTCTGGTTTCAGATTTCCTTTTTGCCTTAACCAATTTGACCTTCCACTTCAACCTTGGCTGTTCTTATACCTCCGGTTTAGAGTTACTTCCATCCCAAGACCCTTGGAGCTCTAGATTTCCCTATTCAATGCACAACAACCAGCCCTTCTGTTTTGCTATTAAAAAAAAAAAGTGCTCTGTGAAAAGTATATGTGTAGAGGGAATGGAATAGAGGGAATAATGAGGGATTGTTGTGTTTCTTTTTATGCAAATGACCAGATTTCAGATACAGCAATGCCTATAGTACAGAATCCAATAACAAGTATAGGAAAGGTGCAGAACTCTGCTGCTAAGACTTATTTCCAAAGCAGCCAGAAAGAGCTGGATGGAGCCAAGTAAACTGGAGAAGGGAGGATCAATCAGAAGAAATGATTAAATTAGTTGTAAACATGGGACTTTGGATGGAAACCCTAAGCATAATGGTAGGTTGTGGAGGGGCAGTCACTGTGTGCCTACACAATTAGGAAGTGTCTCTAGACTGATGCACCACCTTCACACCACCAACCTTGACAACCACAACTTTTTGGCCAGTATGCTGCAGCCATAGGCCTTGCATTGATAGGAATTCCTCTCTCTGTTGTCATACACTGCATTCTATGCTATACTTTGCTTGCGCCATTTGCAGGCGGTACAACCCATATTACTCTTCATAATAATTGTCTAGCAGAGGAGAAAGACAAAAGTGAGCAGGGATAAATGAGGGGTAAAATGTGTATACATGGACAATGCAGATTCAAGTATATGCTATATATTCTATATACCCCAAAGAAAACACCTTGGCTTTTGTATAACTTATGTTTCATAAATACTGTATACTCATTGTGTTAACATGTGAGACAAGTTTGCTGTGCCTTATAGTGTTCTCATTCTTGCCTATTTGAAAGATGACACTTTCTTCCTAAATTGAATTTTAACCTGAAATCAGCACAAAGAATTCAAGTGAATTTCAATGCAATTTGTATTTCATCAGCTATTTGCCAGGCATAGAGATACATGAGATGCTATTCTCATCCTTCAAATGATACCAAGCCCAACAATTTAGATAAAAAATATTTTAAGAGTGCCTCCTATATGTCAGGAAAAGGGTGAGGTGTTGAGTTGCTTACAAAGTTTAGCCAATTCCTAAGGTTTACAGTAGATGATCTTAGTAAATGTCCCCACTAAACTGCAGTTTAGTACAAAGCCAGTTAGTCGCTATTGTCTAGAAACCCTTACGCTCAGCTGAAAGACCTGCAGCTGCCAACATAACCCTTCTCAAAGGAATTTCTCAAGTGTGGGTGGGGTCAATATTTCTCCCAAGAGACAGTCCTTTGGCTGGGTTTTTCCCCACTTACTTCCCAGCCCCACACCAAGCATTCCTTCTCTGGCAAAGCCTTGGGCAACTTCAGGCAGGCACTGAACTGGTCCTCCAACCATAGGCAGTTCACATCTTTCCTGCAGAATTAGCTTTCTTGAGATACTCCATTGGACTAGAGCTATGGATTCTGTACTTCATATTCTAAAAGGAAATTAAAATGAATCCTAAGGAAAATGTTGGTGACCCATGATAGGAATCCTACCTCTCTGGGAAATATGTTTTAGCATCTTCAACATGGTTTGGTCCCAGGAACTGTTTCCAGCGCAACACAACATTGTCTCCTACTAAAGCAAGAACTAGGGATGGACCACTGTTAGAGGAGAAAAAAACATTTTTAAAGTATGACTCAGTAGTTAATTATATGTAAGGAACCCAAATATAAGTTGTTAAATAGACTGAAAACATGTCAAAATAATCCTTTTATCAGGGGCCTGAAATTAACTTCCAGTGTATGCTTTCATGAACATAGCTATAGAAGGGTGGCAACAAGGAAAGTTAGAGAAGCATCTTGCTTCTGATAGAGTGGTTGCTACCCTTGATAGGTTCCATGCTTCTACCAATTTCTATCCTCTTTCTGGACTTCTGTTTCAGCTGCTATTTCAGGCACTCTTTTAGAAACCTGACAGAATCCTAGCACCTCATTCCTCTCTGAAGACTGGAATGATCACAACACTTGACAGTCATTTAAGACCTCTGCTTGGATTTCTGGCATTCAGCTCAACTGGACGCCAGCTGGCTTTTCCGTGGATGTTCTCACTGCTATAGTAATGTTCCAGAAGCCAGAGAGTGAAGCAGAGTCTAGGGATGGGAACGGGACAGGTAAAGAAGTAGACTCAGCACATGTTTACATATTGAGAATTTTGTCAACTTGAACAGAACGCAAGATTAAAAGACTTAAATGTCAGAAATAAAGCTGACTGTGCTTTCTAAACCTAAACTCTACTTACCTGGTCATGTTGTATATTATTTGCTCAAAATTGTCATCTTGTTCATATTCCTGGCAAATTGTTTTCGCTTCTTCTTCTGATAATACTATTTGTTGTTGCATCATTATTTTAAAGCCTCCTTCTTGAATAACATTCAAAACATCCTCTAAATTGAGAGAGCAATATCATAAATTTCAAACAGCCAAGTTATCAGATACATACACAAATGTAATATATTATCGTGAGACTATATAATGCATTTTATTCTCATATGAAATAGTTTGCAAAAATAATCAGCTTATTAGGTTTTGATATAAGGTGAAAATACTCAACATATAAAATCATATGCTTTTCTAATTTTGCATCACATAGGAATCATATACATATACGGTTTCCACATACACACACACCTGAAGAAAATATTTGCTAATAGTACCTATGTGCGTGTGTACAGCTAGTAACCAAAATAACCAACAAAGTTATGCAAGTGCTTATAAATAACTTACATTTAATATACCTTATTTTATTTGCTAGATATGGGGTAAGATGAGTTAAGTGGGTACCCCAGAGTATTTCCAGGCTCCTTCTCTCTTGCCTACTTCCCATTATAAAGCCTAGAAAATCCATCACTCACTTCGTCACCCTTCCTTGTCAGTGAGCCAACATGACCCACGTGCTGGGGATGCTTCTGAGGGAGGGACTCAGGGAGAACTTCCTTGCCCTGCATCACCTTCTGTTTCCTGCTTTTGACACTTGGGCGACACAACCCTTGGGGCTGCGAAGGCCATCTTGCAACCAAGAGGGAAAAGCAAAAGCAAAAATGCTGCCTCAGAGCCCTGACAGTGCTCAGCTGCTGACCAGGGCCAACAGTGTATCCTGAAAGCGATATCACCTCTGCCCTGCCGGGCAGGCAACCAAGTTAAAAAACTAGAAACAAGTAAACAATCGTAAAGGAAAAGAACAACAAAGAATTTGTACATATTAGTATAGGTTAAGTAATAACTTGATTCAAAAGTTACCTTACAGGCAAGAAGAAAAAAAAACAGACTATATAGTTCTTAACATTTAAAAAGGTAGAATCATTTCCATTCTTACAAGGGATCAGAGTGATTTTAAAACAAGTTTTGCATTATAGAATTAAATAATAACATATGTCTCATATGAGGGTACCTAGTGACAGCAGTTTAAAAACCAGCAACTAATTCTCAAATAGTTAGCACAAGATGGCTTCTTGAATTGACTCATGATTAAGAACTGAAGGCAAATATTCAGGGAAGGTAAGTCTGCAAAAACCTAAACTAATAAGAACCAATAAAGGGTAGGGTTCTCAAACCAATGCTAGAACCTAGACTTAACAGAGGAGAGGATAGACTGAATTTCCTTGAAAATGTCTTCCCTAGTTTGCATCTCCTCAGTTGGGTGGTCACCAAAAGTTATAAACTGTACGAGGCATGCAGAGGGACCTCCGTATCCAACTGTTAAACTGCAAAGGCTCTTGGGAGTACAACTATATGCAAGATGGAGTTGAGTTTCCTCGATCTCACAACTAGAAGATTAAGTTCCACTTCAAATTCTAATAGATAAAATAATAAGTCTTTTCTTTTATTTGCATAGTGTCATGAATTGAATTGTGTCCCCCAAATAAGACATGTTAAAGCCCTAATCCCTGGGACCTCAGAAGGTGAGCTTATTTGGAAATAGGATCCTTGCAGATGGAATTCGTTGCATTAAGATAAGGCCACAGAGGAGTAAGGATGCTAATCTGATAGGACAGGGTCCTTATAAGAAAGGGGAAAGAGGCAAAAGAGGAGATGGCCAGGGGATGATGGAGGCAGAGATTGAACTGCTACAGTGGCAAACCAAGAAATGCTGGCAAACCACCAGAAGTTAGGAAGAGGCAAGGAAAGACTTGCCCCTACAAGTTTCAGAGGGAGCATGGCCATGCTGACACCTTGACCTCTAGCCTCCAGGACTATGAGACAATAAATTTCTGTGTCTTAAGACACTCCAGTTGGTGGTACTTTGTTACAACAGCCCTAGAAAACTAAGACACACAGTGTCCATGAGGCATTTCAAACACCATCTCAAGCACTCCAGTGATGCCAACTGATACCAACATTCAGTGACAGATGTGGCAATGCAGAGAATTGCTGGCTCCAGGTAAAGAATTCTGCTAGATATAAGGAAGCCTCATGGAATAACCTAGTCCATAAAAATTGTACATCCAAGCCCCGAACACCTTCGTTACTTCCCTCTTATCAATTGCAGATAAATTGCTTATTAAGGTGGTTATCAATAAAATAAATGTGTAAAAATCAGTTTATTATATGTCTACATGATCTTGAAAAAAAAAACTAAACGAACATAAATGGAAAATTTTCTACAAGTATCTAATTAAAATAAAATATTACAGCAATAAAAAAAGGATTAACTACAAAGGAACAAAAAAATGGGCTGATATCAGACTTTTCCTCTGCAATACAAAAGGCCAAAAATCAGTGGGCCAAAGTCTGTAGGTTTGAAGGCAGAAAACTATATAAAATATTGACTAGCCAGACAAATTTTCTTTCCCTTTATATAAAAGCAATAGGAAAACATTCTCAGATGTGCGAAAGCACAGAAAACACAATTGGATACATATTCTTAAGAATATATGCTTAAATATTTTTTCCAGAAAACTGAGACAAAATATAATTATGTGCTTAAAAAATGGGAAATTAATGGGCCCTTAGAGAATTGTGGGAAGCGCTAACAATAGTTAAAGAAGATTCTAAATACATGTGTTGTAAATCTGATTAAAAGCAAACTACAAATGGCCAAACATTACCCCAATGTAAGAAATGTACTGAAAGGTAACGTAATCTCCCATCTGTGTACTAAAACCTCAAACATTAACAAAGACCAAGAGCATAAGAAACTGGAAGTGGGGTGGGGTTGAGAATGGGGAGAGAAATAAAAGTTGTTAAACTCAAAATTTGTTTCGCTCTTGATTTGGAAAAGTAATAATCAAATATAAGTTTTAACATACTTTAGAAAAGCAAAAGCAATTATAGGAAGAACTGAAAACACAATATTCATTTTTCAAAATACTAGAATGACAAAGTGGAGAAATGCTTACTCTTTATAAAAAAAAACACAGAAACCAAAGAAACCAAGAAAGCAAAGAACACAGAAATAATAAAACAGTTGTAATATTAAAATTATTTAAGTGAAAATCTCCTACTAATAAAAAAAAGATCAGATTAAGTTAAAATAATTTCCAACTAAATTTTACAGGTAGAATACTAAATACTAAAGATTATGTGTCAAACCTAAAGTTGTAGTCATAGGAATGCTTTCATTACCAAACAAAAGAATTGTAATAAATAGATAGAAACTCAAATGAAGACGTTAGAAAAGGAATAAAAATAGAAACCTAAGTTACCTAAATGAATGAAAATATGTTATTATAGATAAAAACAAAAATTAAGTCATTACAAAACATATACAACTTAATTGTTTTTCAAAAAAGGATCCTACTGCTGTTTTCTTTAAATGAGCTTCCAGAAAATCTAACTGAGCAAAAATTAACACTCAGAGGAATCGTTAAGAATGAGAAATGGGCTTAACAACCAATCATGCTATTAAAACAATTTTGGTGGAATGCTATGTGAACCCTGTGCTTATAAATTTGAAAGTCAGAAAATGAAAGTATTTCAAGAGAAACACTGTGATGGTGAGGCTAATGTGTCAACTTGGCCAGATAATGATGCCCTGTTTGGTCAAGGAAGCTAATTGTGATGCAAGGACATTTATGGACTTTAACCATCAGTGAGCTGATTGCACAGATGGCGGATTACATCTAAAATCAACCAAGGAGATTGTTGTCAGCAATGAGTGATGTTTTATCCAATTAGTTGAAGGCCTTAAAAAGGAAAATGATTTCAGCATTGAGAGAGAATTTTCCAGTTTGACTTTGGACAGCCAACATCTCCTGGGAACTCATCAAGGACCTGCATTGGAGTCCATGGTCTGCAACCTGCCTGTGGAACTTGTACTTGTGCATCACAACAGTCACATGAGAGAATTTTATAAAATCTCATACTATTTATAGATATCTCCTGTCAGTTCTATTTCCTTAGAGAACTCTGACCAATACAAGCATCAATTGTCGAAACTGACCCAAGAAGAAATTTTAAAACCTGGAACAGATAAATAACCATTCCCTTAAATTGGGGACCAGTATGACTAGTTTTATTAGTAAACTAATTAGGTCATGTATAGCTCCTCTGACAGGTTAAACTTTCCCAGTGTGGTCATCATGAAGGAAAATTAGCACAATCCTAAAATACTTAGGAAAGACTAATGAATAACATTTGAACTAAAATAGACATTAGCAAATCAGCTCCAACAGTATGGTGTATGCCACTATCTATTATTCTAGAAATCCAAGGAAGGATGAATATTAGAAAATCTGTTACAGTCACAGCAACAGGTCAATACATCAAGGGAGAAATAATATCTTATATGTATCATAGTAAATATCTAAAAAAATATTGGATAGCATTAAAAATCACTTTCAATCACTTTGTAGCAAGTTAGAAATAGAAATACATTGCCTGAACATGATAAAAATTATTTTCCTGAAATCAAAAGCCAACATCATAATTAAAAACATGAAAGATATTAATAGCTGTCTAGAGGGGAAAAAAAGGAAAGATGTTACATAACTACTATAAATATTTAATATTTTCCCAGAAGTTCTAAACAATCCATAAAGATAAGAAAATTGAACAATATAGGTAAAATTGTTTGCACATAAGCTGTTTGGAAAATTCAAAAGTCTACTTTAAATAGTAAAATATTTAGAATAAAATGATGTACTTCAGTAAGGTGGTCAGTAAGAAAAAATATATAGGGAAAAAGTTATATTGGGAAAAAGTTATTTATCATAAGAAAAAAAATCCAATAACAACCCTAAAAAGAAATATCTGTACACTGAAACAGCAACAATTGCAATTAACTGCTATTTATTATGTGCATAAGATATCAGGCACAGAGAAAAGTACTTGATATATATTAGCTTATTTAGTTAAAAATAAGATACATATTATATTTTAAAAGCATTACATATGAAGAAAACACATAATCAATGAGCTGAATAATATATAACTACATATGCATATGTATCTACACTATATTTCTTGAACAAAAATGAGAAATAATGAAGATATCAATTTTCCCTGTAGCAGTTTTATACCATTTATGAATTCCAGAAATAGACATTGGATTATGTTTCTGAACTGGTCTGTTCCTCTGGGCACCTTAGATTGTACTGGATTCAGAAGTTTCACTTTTACTTGATTGAGCTATGATTAGGGCTTTGATTGGGTCATGCCAGTGGGACGTCAAGTCCCCACACCCTTGGTGAGTGAGGACTGAAAGAGAAAACTAAACAGCAGAGGAGTCAGTTGGAGTTTTGGGTGCTGGAACCTGGGGAAATAAATACACAGAGAAGCAGATATGTATGTGAAGGTTCCCATAGACATGGCAGAAGCCCTCGGAAGAGAGACAAGTCATTTGCCTCATAGTCTACAACTTGTGGAGAGAGCAGAGCAACTGAGCCAGGAGAGAAACAAGCTGGGAGAGAGATGAGACTTATACCAACCTATAACGGATATTGGAAGAGGCTGGGACCATGATTTTCCAAGGGGGAGATTGAACCCTTGCAGACGCCGGCAGCCATCAACAGACTTTGATGAGGGGAGTAACTTACGCTTTATGGCCCAGTATCTGTAAGCTTCTACCCCAAATAAATACCCTTTATAAAACCCAGACAGATTTCTGGTATTTTGCATCAGCTCCCCTTTGGCTGACCAATATATTCCCTAAATTAATTAATCCATATGGACTTTACTTTGGAATTTCACAAATTGATTCAGAATAATAAAATGACAATAATTGCCAAAAAGTTATTGCAAGAGAAGAATAATGAGTTACCACTTATTCCTAGATTGTAAACAAATGTAAAGCTAAAATGATCTTAAAAAAGAAAACTGATGCTAGAGTCAAGCAATGGATCAGTGGGAGAGGGATATCTGATGACCTGTTTTAAATTTTGCTTTTGTCCTCTTTAGTTAATACATTTATGTCATCTTTCTTAATAAGATTTGTGTATCATAGTAGGAATATGTCATTTTATTAACAGCTACTGCCAAAATTCTTCATAGGAAAAATGGTATTTGTTTGGGGAAAATATTTCAACAAATTACCAAAAGGAGAATGTGGGATATTTAGAACTTATTTGTGAGTAGATTTGCTCTTCTCAGAAAAATGTAAAGAACGTATTTGTTTCCCAGTGGCAGGAGCCAGGATGCCAGTGGCAATCAAAACCCAGGTGACCACATGGGTGCAGAAACTGTGCTGAACACTTTGGGAGCCAAGTACAAAGGGTTGGCCATCTGAAACTTGGATTTGGCAATCTGGAGGTCACTGGACATCTTGACTAGAGCAGTTCTGGTAGACACCCAATAGCAGTAGGTTTAGGAGAGGTTGAGGGTTGAGAAGATAATTCACATAAGATACTAATAATATGGTAATATTTGGGCAAAAATAAACTTGAAGCAATCTTCTCCTCGCTACAGTGAATCCTACATCTCTGATAAAGAAATCATCTTTTGCCTGCTCTGAGTGACCTTGGCCTATCTTTATCTTCCCTCTCTTCCTAGCATCTTCAACTGCTCCTTCCCCACCGTTTCCTTCCCATCAGCATTTATGCATGATCAGATTTTTCCAATTTCCAGTTAAATAAGATCTGTCAAAATTATTTTTTCAACTACGGATTGCTCTACCTCATTGTCTATAATCTCTCACCTCAATTTGTCATCTAAGCTTCTGCTGCAAGCACTCCATTGACAAACTCAAATTTAGCCTTTCCAGCCTCAGCATAAACAATGTTTCCTCCAGGAAGCTTTACACAGCTTTCTCTTGGCATGGCTTATCCTTCCAGGCACCTCTGTGCTCACACAGAGGAGTGACCCTCTCCTGTCATAGCACTTTCCACATGCTACTCTAATTCCCTGTTTATATAAGTGTATTTTGGAGCATCAGCTTTATTATTCAGGATAAACTAGATCATGCTGTGTAGAAAATTAAACCTAAAACTCCAGTGGTTTAATACAACAGACGTATTTATTGCTCATGTTGTGTGTCCACAATAAACCAGTAGGGGGAGCTCTGCTCTTCACAGTGACTCCTCAGGTTTCAGAAGGCTACACCATCTGTATTTACAGCAACTGGAATGCATGTTTCCTGGTTCACCATAGCAGGGAGAGAGAAACTGTAATATCAATTGTAGATGGGTTTTTATTCCCTTAACCCTGTAGAGACACACAGTACTTACTCTAACATTCATTGGCCAGAACCAATCACATGATACAATTCAAATGCAAAGGGCTGGAATCTTCCATTTGTGCAGATGGGGCAAGTTAGGGGAAGCACTTGACACTGCTGAACACTTACAATGCTATAAACCAGGTTTACTATAAACCTGGTCTCCCTATGTGCAGTAGTAACTCCTTTATTTTCAGTGTTATATTTCCCGATATTTCAACCTGTATTGTTAACCAAATGGTAAGTGTTCACTAAATATTTTTAAGTAAATGAAAAAATAAATGAATGAGCAAAGATTTTCTAAACATAAAAGATTTAAAACTTTAAATGGATGAACTGTGATATGCCAATTATATCTCAAACAAGATATTATTTTAAAACATTAAAAAAGAATTAGAAAAGTCTCAGAAGTAGACTAAGGGATTTAAGTAAATAAAATTAAACTACAAATGAAAAACTGAGGTGAAGTACTAATCATATAAAAAATGACAGATGTGGCGGTGGACTTGGGCCAGTGGTTAGGGCGTCTGTCTACCACATGGGAGGTCCGCGGTTCAAACCCAGGGCCCCCTTGACCTGTGTGGAACTGGCCCATGTGCATTGCTGATGCAAGCAAGGAGTGCCCTGCTACATGAGGGTGTCCCCCACATAGGGGAGCCCCATAAGGAGAACCGCTCAGCTCGAAAGAAAGTGCAGCCTGCCTAGGAATGGTACCGCACACATGGAGAGCTGACACAACAAGATGACGCAACAAAAAAAGAAACAGAGGTTCCTGTGCCACTGACAACAACAGAAGCGGACAAAGAAGACGCAGCAAACAGACACAGAGAACAGGCAACTGGGGTGGGGGGGGAGGGGAGAGAAATAAGTAAATTAAATTAATCTTAAAAAAAAATGACAGATGTGACTTCCCGTCAACATAAACGCTGGCATAATATACACAGAAACTTTGAAAAACTAGCAAAAACTGGGAGAGCTATCTTCCTCAAAATAGGTAAAGGGCTGCAGTAATTGAGTGGATGCCAAATCAAGAAATCGCAGCTTTAGAAATAGGACGAAATATTCCTGGCAAACTTGCTGGCTCCTTTTCCACCCCTCCCCAATGCAGTGTGAAGTTGGCCTGCACTTCCACTGTGGGTCCCGGCTCTAAAACCAAAGCCAGATACAGAGATACTATAGGAAAAGAAAATTAGACCAATATCCTTTATGAATACAGGTGCGAATAGCCACAATAAAACACCAGCAACCCTAATCCCACAGCATATTAAAAGAATTTTATACCATGAGCAAATAAGATTTTTTTCCAAGTATGCAAGGTGGTTCAAAATAAGAAAATAATTAATGTAATATACCATGTTAATTGAACAAAGATTAAAAAAAACAAATAAACATGGTCCCTGCAATTGATACTGAAAAGGTATTTGTCAAAACCCTTTCTTGATTAAAAACACCTAGAAAACTAGGAATAAAAGAGATTTCCTCAAAATGATGATGGGCTTATATGAAAGACCCACAGCTAACCTCGTACTCAATAAGACTGAAAGCTTTCACTTTAATATTATCCACAAGGTAAGGATA
This sequence comes from Dasypus novemcinctus, assembly GCF_030445035.2. NCBI lineage: Eukaryota > Metazoa > Chordata > Mammalia > Cingulata > Dasypodidae > Dasypus > Dasypus novemcinctus. The sequence goes on from NC_080677.1 coordinate 21,317,052, forward strand.
CCCAATGTCACCACTTTTATTCAACATTGTATTGCAAGTCAGAGCAATTTTAGGGGAAAAAAAAAGGAAAAAGGAAAAAAAGATATAAGATCTCCAATTTAGAAAGGATGAATTCAAACTTTCCTTATTATCGGATATAATCCTATATAATCTTAATCCTAAAAAAATCTTGAAAAATCCATACCAAAGCTACTAGAGCTAATGAATTCTGCACCAGAATGGGGTACAAAACCAACACAAAAAAATCAGTAGTGCTTTGGTACACCAATAATGAACAATCTGAAGAGGAAATAAGGAAAGGAATTATAATTACTTTATATAGCAATGAAAAGAATCAAATATCTAAACAGAAAACTACAAAACATTGCTAGAAGATTTAGATAAATGGAAGGACATTCCGTGTTCACAGATCAGAAGAGTAAATATTGTTAAGATGTCAATTCTACCAAAAGCGATGTACAGATTCAATGCAATCCTAATCAAAATTCCAACAGTCTTCTATACAGAAATGGAAAAGCCCATCATCAAAATTATATGTGATGGCAGATGGCCCTGAATAGCCAAAATCAAATTAAAAAAGAATAGCAAAGTTGGAGGACTCGCACTAGCAGAATTAAAATTTTTTACAAAGCTATACTAATCAAAATATTATGGTACAAGGACAAAAAGATCAATATAATCAAATTGAGAGCTCAGAAATAAACCCTCACATCTATGGCTAGTTGGTTTTTTATGAGTGCCAAGGCCACTCAATGAAGTAAGTGAGAATAATCTCTTCAACAAATGGTGCTGGATAAACTGGATACAAATATGCAAAAGAATGAAGGGGTATCTCTACCTCATCCCTTATATAAAAATTAACTCAATATTGACCAAAGACCTAAATAAAAGAGTTCAAACTATAAAATTTGTAGAAGAAACCTTAGGGAAATCTTTTCAGACCTTTGTTTCTTAGACTTTATTCAAAAGCATGAGTAACAAAATAAAAAATGGATGACTAGAACTGCATGTTAATTTGAAAACTTTTATGCATCAAAGGACTTTATCATAAAAGTAAAAAATGATCTACAGAATGGGAGGAAATATTTAGAAATCACATATCTAAAAAGGTTTAATATCCAGAATATGTAAAGAAATCCTACAACTCAACAACAAAATGACAGAAAACCCAATTAGAAAGTGGGCAAAATACTTGTATAAACATTTCTCCAAAGAAGTATACAAATTGCCAATAAGCATATGAAAAGATGCTCAACATCATTAGCTATTAAGGAAATTCCCCACTAAATCTACAATGAGATACCATTTCATACACACTTTAAGGGCCACTATTAAAGAACAAAGTGAAAATGACAAGTGTTGGAGAGGATGTGGAGAAATAGGAACACTCATTCATTGCTGGTGGGAATGTAAAATGGTGCAGCACTATGGAAGACAGTTTCTCAGAAAGTTAAATACAGAATAACCACAGGGCTCGGCAATTGAAACCCAAAAGAAGTGAAAGCAAGGACTTGAGATATTTACATATCGATGGTCACAGCAGCATTACTCCTAATTGTCAAAAGATCTAAGCAATCCCAGTGTCCATCAATAGATGAATGAATAAACAAAATGTGGTACATATATACAATGGAATACTACTCAGTCATAAAAAGGAATGGATGAACCTTGGAAACAACCTTTTGAGTGAAATAAGTCAGACACAGAAGGACAAATATTGGATGGTCTCACTGATACAAGGTAATTATAATAAGCAAATTCATAGAGTGAGAATCTAGAATATAGATTACCAGGGACAGGGTGGGGGTAGGAAATAGGAAGTTAGGGCTTCAAACAGAGATGCTTTGCAAGACTTTGTGGAATTCATCTATCAACAGACTACATTTTTCCCAAATTTTTCTTACATGGGAGCTCGTCTGTGTAATTACCTGTCTCTTCATCTGACAATTAGTGTGCAGAGAGGTAACTTCTACCAACTGCTACTTCAGAGATGTAGGACCGAATATGAAATTAAAGATCAAGATGCAAAGTGAGATGAAGCGACTCACAAATGATTTCATGCATTTGTGCTCTTCCTGGAAGAACTTCATCTTAACCTGGAGATCAAGGGAACAAATGGACAGGTTACAGTAGCAGTTACTTTTCAGCTTGGTCTTCAGACGTTGCTGAATGCCCTCTTTCCTAATCCTGTGGATGATAACTTAATTTGTGCAGTAAAATCACTGATGTTGACAGGGCCAGTTTTGGAAGATGCCTGGAAAGAAAAAGGAAAGACTAATATGGAAGAAATTATTCAAAGAATTGAAAATGGTCCTAGTCTTGGAAGCAGATGTGGCTTCCTGCAGTCGGGTACCTGACTACCACATGGGAGGTCCCAGGTTCAGTTTCTGGTGCCTCCTAAAGAAGATGAGCAAGACAGTGAGCTGATGCAACGAGCCTGCATGGCAAGCTGATGCAACAAGATGATACAGCAAGGAGAAATGAGGAGACACAATGAGAGACACAACAAGCAGGGAGCAGAGGTGGCTCAAGTGATTGGGTGCCTCCCTCCCACATGGGAGGTTCTGGGTTCAGTTCCCAGTGCCTCCTAAAACAGAAAGAAGATGAGCAGACACAGAGAGCAGACGGAGAGTGCAAACAATAAGGGGCGGGGAGAAATTAATTAAATCTTTAAAAAAATATTGTTCTAGATGCAAATTGCAGCAGAGATATAAAAGAGATGCTCTTGAAGCTTGCAGAACTCTGGTCAAATAACTGGTGTAGAGTCCACACAACTCAACATACAGAGAAGCAACACCTGAAAATGATAACAAACTATTTTATGAATGAGCCAACATTTTATACATCTGATGTTGTTCCTTTCATGCAGCTGATTCAGATTACCAAGAGAAATATCAAGATTTACTTGAAAGAGAAGACTTGTTTCTAGATTATGAAGAAAATGGGACAGATTTATCAGGGGCTAGTGATCCATACTTGGATGATACTGATGATGAGATGGACCCAGAGAGAGAAGAAGCTTAGAAAAGTTTTGATTACAATCAGAGGGAAGTGAAAGCGGTAAAGTTATATTTCAGCATATCAGTTTTATAAAGCAGTTTAGGTATGATGATTTAGCAGAACATGAGGAAGCAAGAATAATTTCACACTTATACCAGATTAAGGATGTTGAGTGATATTACTAACGTATGCAACTTTAATCGTGTTTTACACTATTTGCCAAAATAAACTTTATTCCCTATAACTTAAAATGTGTGTGTGTGTATATATACATATATAATATTTTATTATGTACAGTTAATTCTACTGTTTTGGCTGCAGTAAAATCTATTTTGAAGTAAAATTTTAAAAAGATTATAAAATGCTTCTCTTCCCCAACACCTTAGCACCACATCACCAGGCCTCCAATATAACAGTGGTTTACAACTGAAAGAACTGCAAGGCACAGGCTCAATTTTCGGAGGACTTTTTGGGGGAACTCAAAGAAAATAGGGGAGCAAAAACAACAGCAACAACAAGGAAACTAAACGACTGAAGCCTCTGGCACCTACAGCTACAGCAAACATTTAATACAGATGAAGCTCTAGCCAGATTAACATGACCCTCACAATAAAAGCTTAATTACCTCAGTTTCTATTACCCAATACATCTTGTCTGGTTTTCAACAAAAAAAATTAAAAGCCACGTTAAAACGTAAGAAAAGGCACAGTCTAAAGAGACAAAGCAAGTTTCAGAACCAGATTCTAATACAACACATATTTTGGAATTACCAGGTCAGTAGGGAATTTTTTACAACTCTGGTTGATATATCAATGGTTCTGATGGAAAGAGCATAGACAACTTGAAAGAATAGATAGGTAACATAAGCTGAGCAATGGAAACCCTAATAAAGAATCAAAAGGAAATGCTAGATATCAAACTATAGGTACAAAAATGAAGAATTACTTTGATGGGCTTCTTCGTACTTAGAGAATGGCTGCAGAAAAAAATTCAGTGAGCTTGCAATATGTCAACAGAAACATCCCAAAATGAAATGCAAAGAGAAAAAAACAAAGAAAATACAGAGCAGAATTTCCAAGAACTGTGGTGCAATCACAAAAGGGGGGCATATGCATAATGGGAATACCAGAAAAAGAAGAAAGAGATAAAGCAGCAGAAGAAATTATTTGATGTTACAATAGCAAACATTTTCCAAAATCAATGACAGACACCAAATCACAGATCCAAAGAGATCAGAGAACATCAAGCAGGATATGTACCAAAATATCTAAAACTAGGCATATCATATTCAAACTTCAAGAAAACAAAGACAGAAAATCTTGAAAGAAGCAAGAAAAAAAAAATGGCTTACATATACAGAAATGAGATAAGAACTACTTCAGACATCACAAACCACATAAGTAAAAACCAAGAGGTGGGTGAGAATTGTGGTTGATGGTACAGACGCAAGAATGTTCTTGATTAGCTAGAACAAATGTATATCACTACTGCAGGGTGTTGGGAATGTGGAGAAGTATGGGAAAAATACAGCTGGAGTGACCTATGGACTGTGGTTAGTAGTAATAATATAATATTCTTGCATTTATGCAAAAGATGTACTGTGTTGATACTGAGGTAGTATGGAAAATGTAAGCCAAATGTACACTATGGACATGAAAATAATCGGATAATATTCTATCTGTTGTAAATGACATAACACATTGTGGTGTGTTGATGGAGGGGTGTTGTTTGGAATTCTGCACATGTGCATGATTGTTTTGTAAGTTTACAAATTCTGTCAAAAAATTTACTTAAAAAGTAATAATAGGATGAGTTGGGGGAAAAACACACCAAATATAAGAAAAGAACTATGGTTAGTAGTAAGATTTTGACAGTGTTCTTTCATACTTTGTAGCAAACGTCTCATGAAAATGCAAGGTGTTGGTGGAAGGCTGATGTATGGGGCCCCTGTATGATGTTATGCATGTTTGCTCTGTAAGTTCACAACTTTTACTATACACTTAATTGTTTATGTATGTTCATATATAAATGATCTAAAGATAATAATAATCGGATTTGTTAGGGGAAAAATACTTGGTTTAGTAGTAATATTTTGACAATGCTCTTTAATCATTAGTCAAAAAGGTTGAAAAACAAGGCAAGTTACTGGTGGTAGGGTGAGATGTTATATATGTTTGCTTTATAAGTTCACAACTATTATACATTTATTGTTTATGTATGAGATATATATTTCAATAAATTAAAAAATAAATCTTAAAAAAGTGAAGGAGAAATAAAAGCTTTCATAGACAAACAAAAGCTGAGAGAATTTTCACCAGTTAGACCTCCCTTGAAAGAAATTTTTTTTAATTCCACAGAGAGAAGAAAAACAGGAAATCTATAGAGAAAATCAATGAAATCAAAACCAGTTCTTTGAAAAAATCAGTAAAATTGGCAAACCACTAACAGACTTAAAGAAAAAAGTGATGACAAAAATTAATAGTATCAGAAATAAATTATTATTATCAGAAGTAAATGACACCATGGAAATAAAAAAGCTAACAAAGGAATGTTATGAACAACTTTATAATTTTGGTAATTTAGATGAAATGGACAAATTCCTTAGAAGATATTAACTATCAAAAACTCACACAAGGAAAAATACATAATCTGAATAGGTCCATATCTACTAAAAATTTAATCAGGTTATTAACTTCCCAAAAAATTAAGTATCAATCCCTCATGGTTTCACTGGTGACTTCTTCCAAACATTTAAGGAAAAAAGACTTAAAAGGAAGAAAAAATACAAGCCAATATCTCTCATGACAACATATGCAAACATATCCAACAAAATATTTGCCAATTAAATCCAAATCATATAAAAATAAGTTTATACCAGGACCAAGAGGGATTTATTCCAGATATGTAGGGCTGGTTCAACATTTGAACATCAATGAACCTAATCCAACATATTAACAGGATAAAGAACAAAAAAAATCATATGACCATATCAATAGATGCAGAAAAATCATTTGCCAAATACAACATCCATTCATGATAAAAACGCCCAGTTAACTAGGAACAGAGAAGATTTTCCTCAACTCAACAAACTCTATAAAAACATATAGATAACATCATATTTAATAGCAAGACACAAGTTTCTCTCTAAGACTGGGAACAAGGAAATGATGTGCCCTCTCACAACTCCCATTCAATATTATACTTGAAGTCTTAGCTAATGCAATAGGGCAAGAAAAGTAAATAAAAAGCACACAGTTTTGGGAAAATAAAATAAAATTGTCTTTATTCACAGATAAGATGATCATTTAGTAGAAAATCACAAAGAATTCACAAAGACATCCAGCAATTAATAAGAGATTATAATAAAATTTCAGGATACAAGTTAACATACAAAAGTCACTTTCTTTCTTATGTTCAAGATGTGAACAATATGAATTTGAAATAAAAAAACACAATACCATTTACATTAGCACCAGAAAAGGGAAATAACTTGAAATAAGTCTAACAAATTATGTACATGATCTCTATGAGAAAAACTGAAAATCTGGATTGTAAAAAACAAAGAAGATATAAAAAATGGGGAGATATTCCCTGTTTATTGAGAAAAGCGCAATATTGTTAAGATACCAGTTCCTAAGCTCAATGCTGTTAGGATGTTAGTTCTTCCCAAAGGGATTTATGGACTGAGTACAATTCTAATCAAAATCTCAGTAAGTTATTTGGTGGATATTGACACATCAATCCTAAACTTTATAAAGGAAAAAAGAGAAAAGACCCAGGATACCCTATACAATACTGAAGAGGACAAACAAATTTGAGGGACTGACAAAACTCAACTTCAAGGTTTACTATGAAGCTAGAATTTTCAAGACATCATGTATTGATGGAAGAATACACATATAAATCAATGGAACAGAATACAGAACCCAAAAATAGAAATCATACAAATATTCAGCTAATCTATGACAAAGGAATGAGGGCAATTCAATGGATTAAAGACAGTCTTCCCAACAAATGGTGCTGGAACAATTGGACATCCATATGTAAAAAATGATTCTATACACGAGTCTTAAGTATTTCACAATTAGTCCAAGCAAATCATAAAGCTAAATGTAAAACACAAAACTACACAATTCTGGAAGATCACACAAGAGAAAATCTAAGTGACCTTAGATTTGTCAAGTCTGGGAATAAGTTTTTAGATACAACAACAAAAGAACAATCCATGAAAGAAAAAAATGGTAAGTTGAATTTTATTTTTTAAATTCTGCTCTGCAAAAGACACTGTTATGGAAATGAAAAGACAAGCCACAGATTTGGAGAAAATATTTGCAAAACACATATCTGATAAAGGAATGATATTCAAAACATATAAATAACTCTTAAAATTCAATAATAAGAAAACAAATAGCCCAATTAGGAAATGGGCAAAAAATATGAACAGACACATCACAGAAGATATACAGATTTCAAATAAGCATATGAAAAGATGTTCAAATTCATATGTCATTAGGGAATTGCAAATTAAGACAAATTAACACAACTCTTAGATTGGCTAAAGTACAAAAATTTGAGGCCATCTAATATAGATAAGGATGCAAAGCATTGGGAACTCTGATTTATTGCTGTTCAATGGAAAATGGTACAACCACTTTGGGTGTTTCTTATAAAGCTAAATATTGTCTTACCAAACCATCTAGTAATCATACACCTAAGCACTTACCCAATAGAGCAGAAAAATTTTGCCCTCACAAAAACTTGCATATGAATGTTTATAGCTTCTTTATTCATAATGGCCCCAGGCTGGAAGCAACCAAAATGTCAATAGGCAAATTGGTAAGCAATAGGTAAATGGATAAACAAACTGTGTTGCATCAATAAAATTGAGCATAATTCAGAAATAAGAATAAATTAAATATCTAGACAAGGAAATACATGCAGAAACTCCTAAATGGAAGAAGTCTGTCTCAACAGTCTATACACCACATGATTCTACATATATGACATTTTGGAAAGAGTCAAAACTATAGAGATAGTAAAAGTTCAGTTGTTGCCAGAGGTTCCAGCAGAGAGGGAGAGATGAACAGGTAAGGCACAGTGGATTTTTAGAGTGATGAAACTACTCTGTATGACACCATAATGGTGGGTACATGACATTATGCATCCATCAAAACCCAGAGAACTGTATAACACAAAGAGTGACCACTAATATAAACCATGGACTTTAGTTAGTAATACTGTATACATATTGGTTCATTAACTGCAAAAAATATTCCATACTAATGCAAGATGCTAATAATAGGGGAAATTGTATGTGCATAGAATGGAGGTATATGGGGAGCCTTTGTACTTTCTGTGAAATTTTTCTGTAAATTTAAAGGTTTTCTAAAAATAAAGTATATTAATTTTAAAAATAATATGTACATATTGAGAGAGATTTGAAAGTCCCCTCCCCTCCATAAAATTAAAAACAAAATCCTCGCCACTGAAAAACTCCAGGTTCAGATTTCGCTGGTAAATTCTAGGAAAAAATTAAGAAAGAAATAATAATTCCTCATAATCTGTCCAAGAAAATAAGAGAGTGAACACTTCTCAACTCATTTTATAAGGTCTGCATTATCCTGATACCAAGACCAGATAGAAACATTACAAGAAAAGGAAACAAATATCCCTCTTGAATACAGAAGAAAAGTTCTCAAAAACACATTAGTAAATTGAGACCAGGACAAGGACAAGACACAATAACCAAGTGAGGATTTATCTAGAGAGTGCAAGGATAGTACAACATTCAAAAATCAAAGTTGGAAGTTGTGGAACATAAGGTTCAAGTACCAATATCAATTGTATTTATGAGCACTAGGTATAAAAAGAATAGTGTTATATTAAGATTTGACTTCTTACTCCACCCTCTTCATTCTGTGAATATGGGGTAAGGTAAAAAATAATTAACACTCTCTGACTATCTTGAGTTAATTTTTGTATAGGGCGTGAGATGGTGATCCTCTCTCATTCTTTTGGATAAAAGACCTACTATAAGAGCCAAGACCATAAAGTTCCTAGAAGATAACATAGAGAAGCATTTATGAGATATTGTAGTAGGATATGGTTTCATAAACTTTACACCCAAAGCACAAGCAACAAAAGAAAAAAAATAGATAAATGTGACCTAAAAATTAAAAACTTGTGCTTCAAAGGAGCTTGTCAAGAAAGTAAAAAGGCAGTCCACTCAATGGGAGAAAATATTTGGGAACCACTTATCCTATAAGGGCTTAATATCAGGCATATATAAAGAAATCCCCATCTCAAAAATATAAAACCAAACAACCCATTTAAAAAATGAGCAAGAGATTTGAATAGACACCTTTCCAAAGAGGAAATATAACTGACTATAAAAAGCACATGAAAAGATGCTCAACATCACTAGCTGTTTGGGAAATGCAAATCAAAACCACAATGAGATATCATCTTACACTTATTAATCTGTCTGCTATTAAAAAAAAAAAACTAAAAGTGTTGGAGAGCTGTGGAGGAATGGGAACACTCATCCACTGCTGATGGGAATGTAGAATGGTGCAGCCATTGTGGAGGATGGTTTGGTGGTTTCTCAGCCAGCTAACTATAGAATTGTCATATGATCCAGCAATCCCACTACTAGGCATATACCCAGAAGAATTGAAGCAGAGACATGAACAGATATATTCACACCAATACTCATAGTGGCATTGTTCACTATTGCCAAATGTTGGAAGCAACCAAAGTGCCTATCAACAGATGAGTGGATAAGCAAAATGTGGTATATACAATGCGATATTACTCAACTGTAAGAAGGAATGAAATATTGACACACATGACAACATGGGTGAATCTCAAAGACCTTATGTTGAGTGAAGTAAGCCAGTCACTAAAGGACAAATACCACAAGACCTCACTGATATAACCTAAGCATATTGAGCAGACTCACAGAGATGGAGTCTGGAAGACAGGTTACCAGGACGTGGAAAGGTAGTAAAGAGTGGTGAGCCAATGTTCAATCTGGGCAGAACCTATGATAAAGTGGAAAGGGGTGATTTGGCAATGGATGGGAGTGATGGTGATACAGGGATTGAGTGGGGTTGACAGTGCTGGAGTGTGATGGTGAGAAGGGTTGGAGGATGGGTGGACTATCCATGGAATTGGAGAGAGGGTTGGAGAAAGGAAATGTGAACTCTAGGGGAGGGGGAGATCTGTGGTTGAAAGTACAATTGTGGAAATGTTCTTCTGGAAAATATGGCAGGGGTGGGTCACTGGTGCAGGGTGTCAGTGGTGAGGGGATGTGTGGGAAAGGAAGCCCCTGGGACATGCTTCTATGGAATATGAATATGTTCATCTTGTCATAGGGGATTAATCTCAGTGGATGGAGTCCCACATAAAATAACAACCAAATTTTAAACTCCCATTTTGAGGAGTCCTGCTATATTCTCAAATAGAGGGGTAAAAATCTCTTCAGTATGTAGGCAGTGCCTAATAAAAGAAAATAGACTAATATGTCACGCTCTTAATATTAATGCACATAACATGAACCTTATTCTTGTTAAATTAAAACTTAGCCTAACAATAACTATTGCTTAACAGTTACCTCCTGAAAACCTGCTCGTTTCTGAAATGTGGCTTCTCTCTAAACCAAACTCAGCAAATAAATGCACTACATTCCTCCACCCCTCCCACAGCATGGGACATGACTCCCAGGGATGAGCCTCCTTGGCGTTCAAGAATAATATGAAGCATGAACCAGCAACACATTTGGAAAAAGGCCTTGACCAAAAGGGGGAAACATCAAGTACAAAAGTTTTTATGGCTAAAAAATTTCAAAATGAGTCTGGAGGTCATTCCAGAGGTTACGGGTCTCAGTAACTGCTACTGTGAACAAAGCCTCAAATAGTGGTGCTCCTGAGGGCTCTAGAGCCATCCAGACACTATAGGCAAGGAACACAATCCCTTGAAATCAGCACCCTGTCAGTAGACCTTACCTTGAAATATATGACAATTTCCCCAATATCTCAGTTAGACTCATTTATAATTCTGTTAACCCTTTTTTTTTTTTTCAGCCTATACACATTAAATATCTCAGAGACTTAAATCATTGGTCTGTTCATATACTGATTGAGTCCCGAATCTTAGAAGAGTTGTGGCCAACACCTACTCTCCAGTTCATCAGATTTGCCCAGGACAACTAACAAAATGACGATGATGGACAACCCTCATCACAAAAAACAAAGAGTATTTACAACTGCAAGTAAAGCAGTTCCTTTCATCTGCCCCATAACATCCAAGCTGCCCCCCCTCCCCATCTGAGGTAAAGTGAGCATCACCATTCCCAAATCCTCAAGGTTGAGGAATGAACAAATATAAGGGGGAAATATAAGGCAAAGTAAACTTATTAATATTGTAGTAATTAGTATTGTAGTAATGGAAGAACAGGTAACATTCATATAAAGACAGTGGCTACCAGAGGTTTTGAGGGGAGAAGGCACTGGAATTAAGTAGAAACAGCAATGTAAACTATAGACTTTGGTTATTCATCAACAGGAACAAATGTACCACACAATCATAAGATGTTATTAATAGGGGAAAATGGGGGAGGGGGAAAGGGTGAGGCATGCAGGAATCCCTTATACCTTCAATGTAACTTTTCTTAATCTAAAACCTCTTTAAAAATAAAGTTTATTACATTAAAAAAAATTACTAGCACTTCTTAAGTATCTATATGCCAGGTGCTTTACTGTTTTCTCATTGAATCTCCTGAATTTTACAGGTGAAGAAACAGACAGTACAATATCTTGTTTGAGTTACATTACTAATGAATGGTTGAACTAAGCTTTAATCAAGGCATTTAAAACTTGAAAGTTTCTGATCTTTATTATTATGAAATAATTTCTCCTATATTAAAATCTTCTCAAACAAACCTGTAGGTTAGAGAATGCATTGTAAACTCATTAACTACAAAAATGTTTTATTTGTTATTATTGAGAAATCATAAATTAATATTAACAAGTTCTTATTTCAGGAATTTTTTTCTTCAATGTTATATTTTAAAATAGTGTCTCTTAGTATATTTATAGTGTGACTGATTCAAATCCTATCTAAAAAAATAACTAAATGATTGGTACTTCATTTCTTACCTTTATTTGCTTGACAGAGATCTGGTCTAATTAATGCCAGTGTCGTTTGAAATTTCATGTTTTTAAGCTTTTTAAAATCAGGAAAGAAGATTTCAAGGAATTTATTAACCTTAGTTAAGCTAACTTCAACATCGCAAAATTCAGATACATGTTGTCTTTCCAGATATTCTTCTAAACTATCAAAATCCAAAATAGAATTTAAAATTATTATAAGCTAAAGTTTAATAACTATGACAACAAATCAAAACTCACATATATTCACAAATAACTTAAGTTTAGTAAAATAGAAATCGAATTTTAAGAAAGATAATTTCAACCACTCTATCATACCCAATAATATATATTTAATTTAACTCTTTTTATATACCCACTCCAAGAATTTCAGTTACCTGATATCATCTATGTTTGACTTTCTAAGAGGCTAAGCAAAGACCAAGATAAAATGTTTTTGAAAGTTTATTTTTTCTCTATGTAAAGCTTTCTATTTTTTCTTTTAATTTTGTCTTTGAACCACAGATCATTTAGGAGCACATTTCAAATTTTCAAATATTTCAGACATTTTTGGTCATCATTTTATTATTAATTTCCAATTTTATAGTATTATGATCAGAAAATACACATGGTAAAATCTTAATATTTTAAAAATAATCACAAAGAAAACCATGAATTTTTGGAACTATTCAAAATGGGCATAGAAAAAAAAAAGCCAAGTTTTTATTTGTGTGATTTAAGGGTGTATATATATTTATTTTACACCACATATTATTATATATAGTTTATGGAATGTGCAGTTTCATTTCTGTATAGCTTTAGTTATTTTGTCTACTAGAAGTATTCTGAGATCTCTCACAATAATGGTACTTCTATCCAGTTCTCATTATTTTTAACATTTTATTTTTTGTGTATTTAGGTATTTTGGTTGGGAGGCAAAAATTTTTGGAGACTGTATCTTCCGAATAAGCACTGCCTTTTAGATGGTATCCTTTATTACCAAGTTTAACACTTTTTTTTGTCTTTATTCATTTTTTTAATATTACATTCAAAAAATATGAGGTCCCCATATACCCCCCACCCCCCTCACCTCACTACTCCCCCCATAGCAACATTCTCCTCCATCATCATGAGACATTCATTGCATTTGGTGAATACATCTCTGAGCATCGCTGCACCTCATAGTCAATGAAGTTTAGCACTTTTAATGCTCAGTTCTATTGCTTTTATTTTCTCCAGTTTTTTCCACCTTTTATTTCTTTTTATTTGTTTCTTGGAAATAAAATGTAGATGAGTGGTTTTTCTGTAAACTTTTTACTTTGAAAATTTTTAAATTTACAGAAAAGTTGCAAGACGAGGACAATGAACTCCCATTTATATGAATCATGTAGCTTCACCAACTATTAACATTTTCCCATATTTGTTTTCTCCCTCTTTGTCTGTCTCTCTTTTTGTGAATGTGTGTGTTTTGTCTGAACCATCTGAGAATAAGTTACAGACATCTTAAACACTCACTCCTAAATATCTGATGAAATTTTACACTGACATAAACTTTATCTAATTAACTCTCCATATTCCAATTTTCACCAATTCGCCAATACTGTTCTTTGTTTAGTTTTCCCCTATTCCAGGATCTTCTGTTGCATTTGGTCATCCTTTCTCCTAGTCTTCTTTAATCTCTATGGCCTTACTTGCCTTGCATGACACTGATATTTTTTAAGAGTCCAGGCCACTGTTTTGTTGAGACTGTCCCTTAGTTTGAATGTGCCCAATGGTTTCTTCAAGATTAGATTCAGGTTATGAATTTTGACCAAGATTACTTAAGTGGTGCTGTATTCTTGGTACACATCAACAAGAGGTGGACAAAGGCAGTTTTTTCCATTATTGGTGATATTAGTATAGTACTTACCAGTTTTCTCCAATGAAAAACTACTAATTCCTCAATATAATTAATAAGCAATCTGTTGGGACCTTATTTGAAACTGTGTGAATATCTTGCACACAATGGTTTTAGCACCGTTGATGATTATTACTATGATTGTTACTATGAGGGCTTTAAATTTACTTTGTTTTTTTTTAAACGTAATCTGGAAATTTCTACATTTAATGGTAAAATTAACCTTTTGATATTTTATATAATAGTCATATACTTGACTTGATGTTATTTAGTACACCTTAATAAATACTGTTATTTAACCTTGTGGTTTTTTCGTTTTTTCTTTTCCTTATCTTGCTGGTTTGATCAAGTTGCTATTCATTCCAAGCCTTTCCCTTTCTTAATGTGGAAGTTCTATATTTGTCCACTGCCCTAATCTTTTTTTACCTCTTTTCATAATCAAATATTTGATGTATTCAGGTATGTTATTTCCCAATTTTAACACCCATTCCTATACTCGAATAAAATAAGAACCTTAAAGCACTTTGTTACTTTCTTTATCTTTCTCTCCCCTCTCTGAGACATTTTAGAACCATTTTGCCAAACATATCCAGCAGCTCTTAGGTTTTGTAGAGATAATTCAGAATTTATCAAAATTTTTTTGGATTTCAAGAGTCTTTCATTAGCCGTCTTACTGCATAGTAACCTGTTGTGAGAAAATGTGAGAGTATGTCTGTAATCCAAGGGCCACTGACAACAACTTTTTCCTCATCTTTTGCTCCTCATCTTGAGGTGACTCTTTCGTTTTTTGTTTGTTTGAGACTTTCTACAGTTACTTTCCATATAAGGGGTATCTAGGTTATACATTCTTAAGCACACCCTTAACACTTTCCTTTACACGATATCTTGGCTGAATAAGGAATGTTGGAGTTGTAGTCTTTTTCTCTCAGTAGTCTGACAACAAGTCCAATGCTAGTTAGATGATTTTCTCTCTTAAATAACTTGTTCTCAGTTGCTGCCAAGTACGGAGTTAACGGAAAAGGTCTGACTGAGTGCAGGTCCTGAGGGGATACATTGTCTTTAGAGGATTTAAAACCCATTATAAAACCAACTAAAATCGAGCTGTTTTTCATTATCATCATGCACCAGCCATCCTAAGCAATGATAATGACAAAATGCTCATCCTTGAAAAAATCTTCTGCTGGTCTACATTCTAAACAATTGCTGTGGTTAGTGTTGAATTTTAATTCTATATTAATAATACACGGGTAAGCTTCAAGTTAGCACATTTTTATTACTTATCCTTTAATAAATGTACTCTGCAATGAGAACTTGATCCCAAAGTGACAAAGCTGTGGGTGAGCAGTATTGCAATTTCTGGAATTTATTGTGAAATGGGAATTTTATGTCTCTCTTCTAAACTTATTCTTTTGCTTAAAACTTTCCTCTATTTGTAAATCTGTTATTTTAAGTCAATGAAAATTTTCAAAATTAAAATAAAAATATGTATGCCCTTCAATCAACCATAAGTGAAGACAGAATGATAAATCTGGTAAAATCATTCATTATACATGAATACACGGTAAAACTCAATTTTGAGACAATCATTGACTCATATGCAGAAGTTAAGGCTCAAAAGTATAAACATATTTTTTTCTTTGATGGAATAACATATGTATATATACAGGTATAACTGTTTCTCCTTTAGATAAAGAACACATTAATGAAATTCAAAAGTGTGAACTCATTGCTTTTTCCTCTTTTCATTATAACATTTATTTTATTTTTTGTACATGTTTTTATATACAAAATTCCTAAAAGAAAATTTTCACTGTCTAGGTTTCTTCTCTGACCATTATTATTATTTGTTTCATTTCATACTTAGTACTGATACACTTTCGTTGTATAGAGGAGGAGTATTAAAAAAAAAAATTCTCCTCTGGGTGTCAGATATAATAAGTATACCATTGCTTTTTCTTTCTGCCCACATGCCTTAAATATTTTATATTTATCCTTCATTGCCAGTTTTTTTCCCCAGACATGCCCATATCTGTGGTTTTTTCCATAAATTCAGGCTGGACCACTGTGACTCCTTTCAATTGCCATACTCACGTCTTTCTTCACTTTAAGAAATTTTTTCTATTACTTGTCCATCTGTTCTTTTTTCCTCCATATAAAAGTTCTCTCAATAGCACATTAGGTCTCCCAGATATATTCTCCAGATTGCTTGATTCTGCTCTCATGCGTTCTGTTTCATTTTTGTCCTGTATTTAAGATGTTTCATCTGATTTTCTAAGCCATTAGAGTCTCAAATGACTATCATACCTTCCAATTTTTCTGTAGAACTTCTTTTCTCTAGCTGCTAGAGTACTCCAGGTTGGTAATTATTTCTCTTTGCTGGGACTTAAGTCTAGTTATAGGGTTTCAGTGGTAGAAATCCTGGATGGAAGAGAATGTGGTCCTCAGGCTACAGGCTATGCTGCAGGAGCCAGCAGGCTGTCACACCTGCAGGAGAACACCTAGGAAAAAGCCTCGGAGTGCTTCAAGGGCATGGAATTCGGCAGTTCCACTCAGCCCCATCTTGGCCTTTCAGGAATCAAAAAGACCCAGGGATACTCAAGAGGACCCTTGTCCTTGGGAATCGCAAGCCTGAGCTAGCTTTTACCAGGGTCTGTGGTCCCATCTCCAGGCACTCACCTAGCCCTCACTGGAGAAAGCACCACTCCACCACATTTTGCCTTCTCTTTTGTTAGGGAACTTAGCTGAGCTACAGACCCCATTTACAACCACCTGTTATAAATTATAGCTGCTATTATGTTTCTTTTGATTATGGAGAGGCAAGAAAGCCCTGAGATGGGAGTAGAGGATAAGGGTGCAGAATTCAGAAGTCCCTAATCCCAGGAACACCTTTAAAAATGATTTTAAGAACTATATATATTTTCTTTAATTTAAATGAGAATTTCTTAAAAGAAAAATCTAGCTTTCTCTAACCATGCCATTGTATGGGAACAACCAGAGAGTTTACCAAGAATAGAAGAGACACTAGCTATGGATAGCGAAATATGATATAGTATAGGAAGTAAGAACAGGCATCTTATCTCAGCCACAAAGATTTAAAGCTGAAAGGAGTCTCAGAGATCATCTCCATGATGTGGCCCCTAGGAAGACTTCAGTAAGTTAGATGAATAAATGAACACATAAAAGAATAAATGAATGACTGAGCAAAGACGCTGCCAGTAACCACTTATAATATTCTGAGCAATGTATGAATGGAATCCCACCTTCTTCCTCTGTAGAATGACGGGAAAGCAAAGGCAATGGCATTGACTTCTGATTTCTAAACACATAGGCTGATGAGAGACAGAGGTGTGTAAACAGATAATATAAATAATGTGACAAAAGCTATCATGAAGGAATCGAGAATCTGCATGAAGATGTGGGTACTGTGCAGATTTTTTCAGCCAAATGGCAATCCGTGTCTCTTCCTCATCCTCCCAGCCATCACGGGAACAGGTGGCCATTGGTGGTCATGGAAAAGGTTGCCCCCAAGCCATGAGGGTTCACAAACTGCAGTATTTGTTTCTGGAATAACCAACTGGACAGACTTGTATGCTGCCTTGTACATAGCTCATGTTCCTGGAAGGAGCCACCTGTCACCCCCAGTATAGTTGCTTTAACTTCCCTTCTGCCTCATCCCACCCCTTACCCCCTCCAGAGAGGAGAGGGAGGATGCATTGAGGTGGAGGTGGCTGGTGGTGGCAATAAAGAATAAGAATGAATATGTGTATAAATTAACCATGAGAGTTTTGGTTGTTCGTCTTTAGGGTCTTGATCTACTTAAAAAGAAGTTAGATGGAAATACAAGGTCCCTCTAAAGTCAAGCCTCCAGAACAAGAGCTGTAAAAACTAGCTGGCACCATTCTATTCCCTGCTGCCTGCCTGTGACCGCACCTCAGAATAAACATGGGCTGAAGGGGAATGGAATCTCCAAGGTCAGGACGAAAATACTACAGATTTTGCCAGAGCAAAATGTACGCATCTCATCCTACCATGACTGGGCCAACTAAATGGCTAAATTACTCATTTTGTTATGGAGTTATTGAACAATTGGGGATAGCAGCTTCTCCAAGTTGGGTGCAATGGAGATTTATCACCTGAACAATAGCACTAATGGAATGCTGACTTCTCTTATATCAGTTGCATTAAAGAATGTTTCATAGAACACTTTTTTAAAAATGGCTCTGCAATTATGGCATGAATTCTGGTAGATTTTAATGCCCAATACTCCTAACACACCCCTCACCTTTCCCTGTTTACTCATTATCATTTTTCACTCACAACCCTATAAGAAACTACTACTGTTTACAATTTCCCTTATGAGTTTCTCTCTCTTGCTTTAAACTTGGAGTTAATTAATTACTTTTCTGACCATCCAGAAAAGTAAGACATCTCTAGAAGCCACAGATGCAGCTACTCAAGAAAAAACACTACAATTCATTAATAAGGAAATAAGGAATATTTTGGAGATTCTCACCAAGAAAATACCAACCAGGAGGGGATAAACCCTGAAGCCTCAAGACCAAACTACTCTATATATGTCCCTCTTCGACCATCTTCCCTTTAGGCACAGCTCTGACAAATCTTGTGTTAAACTCTCTCACTTTTCTAAGTCTTTTGAGGAATAGAAGGCACAAATGGCAATGTACAAAACCAACATTCTGCACATTAATTGTGTTAATTTTCCAATATAATAATTTTTAAAAAGTATTAACAAAATTATACAACCATTTTGTTCTCAGCAATTTAAAAACTGCTGTCTTAAGTAATAAAGTAGGTTGTGTTTACTGTCTTTAGGGATCAAGAAGGGGGATATGAGGGATGACAGTTGAACTATATTGGAGGATGTGGAATGGTCCCCCTCTAACCCTCAAGTCCAAGCCAGAATGGCGTGCCTGCTATAAAAGTCAAGCAGAGAAAAAATTTTTTCTCTCTAATCCTCTTGACATAACTTACATAGCAATCCCAAACGTCCTGAATATGCAATATTATTAGAGTGACTGGAAGAAATACTGTGCCTTTATCATGGAAGAGCTTTGTCCTTAGATTTTGAGATATTTAAACATCACATTTCATTATTTAATGACACATTGTAAATGAAAAATATTCCGGTCTTGAGTTACCTGACCCGCTTACTCTTCGTTCCTGTATATGTAGCCTTAACTTCGACTGCAGGTTTGTCCTCATATGGTTCGGTCTCTAGTTCAGGTCCTGCCGAGGAATCCTCTTCCTCATTTCCTTGAGAGATAACTAGAATACAGCTTTGGCCACTTGTCATAAGAGAGACAAAATCTTCAAAGTCAGGCTACAAAATAAAGTGATAAACTGTTTGCTCTGGGCTCCTGAAATGCATGAATTAAAATTGTAACAGCTACCAAGGTCAAATGAAATCTGCCCCTTCGTAATCACTGGCCAAGGGAATGTTATCCTGATAAATCTCCTATTACAAACAAATCATTTAAGATCAATGTTCAGAGGTAACAGGGATTGATCTTAAAGATAGTCAAAGTGGTTCTCAAACTTCAGTGTGCATCTGAATCATGTGGAAAGTTTATTAAAACAGATTGCAGAAGCCCATCCCCAAAGAATCTGGTTCAGTAGGTTTCCACTGGAATCCAGGGGCTGGATTTTTAAACATTCCAGATGATGTTTAGGTAGCTAGACCAATCCTTTCCTTTTACATATGTGAGTGTTGAGCCCAAGAGATACTATTTGAATAGTGCAGCTAGTTGTAGAAAGTGTTGTCCAATAGAACTTTCTGTAACTACAGACGTATTCTGCACTGTTCAACACACATGTAGCCTCATGTGGCTATGGACCACTTGAAACATGATTAGTGTAACTGAGAAACTGATTTTAAATTTCCGTTTACTTGTAATTCACTTAAATTCAAATATTCACATACATCTAGTAGCTACCACATTAGACAATGCAGTTCTAGAAGCATTGTCTCCTGACCCTGAAGCCATTGTACTTTTCAATACACAGCACTGTCTCTATTATATTCTCCCAGGTGAAGGAGAATTTAAAATAACTGAAGACGGAAGACTTAAGGTAGAGAAAGGACAAAGCATTCTGTGTAGCTTATGACAAGGAACCTCCAACCAAGGATAAAAAATCTTTAGGAAAAGCCTGGCTATTCTCTTCCAGAGCATTGATGCAGGGAGTCTCAGAGGATATGCCACCAAGAGGTAGTCATTCCAACCAGAATGGAGCCATCTAGCTTGGCTGCCTCTATTTCTACTGGGGACGTCCCCATAGCTGCGTCACTGGCATCACCATGATATGGACACCAACAGGGACTCCTGGGGCAAGTTGATTGGTCGGGCTTAAACATTAGCTTTTCCATATTGAGGCTCTAAAGCTTCCAGGAACCCGCCATATTTGAAAATCACAGTCACTTGTTTTTCTTTTTTTAAACATTCTTACCTGGTCTGCCAATGGACTATAGAAGTCCCTAACTTGTTCTTTGGTGAGCACTTTCTTTTCCTCTCCTTCTATGACAAATCCCGCCTTCAAAAGCTTGAATGAGAAAATAAGGTCAGATCCAGAAGTGCGGTGGGACAGCATGTAAAACCAGCCTAGGACGTTTGTTTCTTGGCTTAACAAACCACCCGGTTTGAATGTATTTCATTGTAAAAGACTTCATTGTGATCCATGAGGCACAAGGTTTGAAGCTGCTCAAAAGTATATAAACAAGGAAGACCCTTTTCATACCCTCTGGGTAGTGGCATTTTCAAGACTTGTACCAGAGCCTCAGCAACATCTCTGTTTAAATGAATTGCCTCAAAATGGAAAGAATTAACAAAATTCCAAGGAAAGAGATGACAGCTTTTGAATCATTCATAAACAATAAATTTACAAGCACATCTGAACCACCTATTTTCCGAATTGTTTTTAACATTTTTAGTCTTTAATTTGTTAAGGCAAGAACACTTAATGTGGTATATCTTACAGCAACGAAAATATCCCAGATTGTAAGAAGGACAGAATTTAAGATTTAACCACACTTTACTTGTATTAATGAAAAGTTAATTTAACCTGAAATTCAGTTTTCATGGTACTCAAGTATTTAAAAAAAATGTAACCAAGAGAAATCTGGAGGGAGATAGGACAAGTCAAATGAGGTATTGAATAATTAAATTTATGTGGAAACTGGGTTTAAAGCAACTCAATAATTACATTAAAGAATACTAGTAAAGTGAGCTCAACTTGATTTGGGATTATCCAGCATCAGATACATTCCACTGGCTTTGTTAATATCGCAGATCATTGGTTACATCTTCATAAATCCTTTTCTGACTACCATTTCAATGTGAAGCATTTTTAAAAAACCAAATCATGTCTTTGTTAATTCCTTAGTGCTTGACCACAGGAAATAAAATCTAAGAAACATTTAAACTCCTCCTTTACTCGTGTAGAAAAATGCAGTATGCTCATTTTCATTTTATTCAAAGTGGTCCTTGTCTCGTCTGTCCGGCTATGTAGCCTTTTACTGTCTTTCAGAGAGGGAATGTCTTAGCAGATGTTCACACCATCTCTGAAATGATTACCACTCAGAAACAAAAACATTAAGATTGCATCAGCTAAGAGAAATACACAATTTTGAACACCTTCACCAAAAGGGCTATTAAAACAGGGTCTAACAAGCAACCTCTGGTATGTGATAGCACAGGTGTAACTAGTCTTATTGCATGTTGCTTTATTGTGCTTCACAGATATTGTGGGTTTGTTTTTTTTTTAACTGAAGATAGGAAGAGATCTTGCGTTGAGCAAGTTTATTGGCGGCATTTTTCCAATTGCATATGCTCACATAGTATCTGTGTCACATTTTAATTAAGATATGTAAATAGTTTTTCTAGACATAATGTCATGGCACATTTAATAAACTACAGTGTTGTGTAAACACAGCTTTTATATGTACTGGGAAACCAAAGAATTTGTGTGACTTGCTCTATTTGTGCTATTCACTTTATAACAGTGGTCAGGAACTGAACCTGTAATATCTCTGAGGTATGCTTTATAAATGTACACTCTATAAAGTATAAACAAAATATGAGGAAGTGAATGCAGCTTGGTGCGCATGCTCTGCACACACACGCACACACACACCAGAATCTGGAAACAAGGGCTATCAGACATTGACATTAATTAAGTCAATGCATAATTGGAAGAGACAGTATGAATCCCCTGATCTGCAGGCCATCTGCTTTACTGCAGTTTAATCAAAGCTAATGCTGCAATAGCTAAAGAAGGAATGAATGCATGATGTCACGTTCATCGAGAGGTATTCAGTTCCTCTGAAACAACCCTTATGTGACTTCCTCTATTGTATATGCAACATTCCTTCATATTTCAATATAGTCTGCGTGTTTCAACAGCAAGTCATTGTTTAGGGGTCATCAGACTATAGACTGCAGACCGTATTCAGCCCACCAGCTGTTTCTGTAAATAAAGTTTTAATGAAATACAGCCATGCCCGTTCATTTACATACAGTCTACGGCTACTTTCTTGCTGTCACGACAGAGCTGAGTAGTTGCGGTAGAGACTGAATGCCCCGGGAAGCTGACAATAGTTACCATCTGGCCCTTTAGAGGAAAAGTTGGACTGTAGTTTTCCCTTTTAAAGAATTATTTGGGCTCTAAGGCAAAAACATTAACTGTTTCCTTAAGCGATCAAGCCTCTAAAAGGTCGACTCATTTGTGACAGCTTACAGGAAATAAAGCAAGCTAATATGAACTGAAGACAATGAATTGCTAATCATTAAACATGGAGAGCATTGATTACAGTCCCATATAAGAACCATCATATTTTTTGATATGTGAAACAACTTTTAATCAGTAAATAAATCAAAATAATTTATGTTAACAGCCTATATTTCCTAGAATTTTGCCAAAGTAACTAGTCCCATTCCATGGCATTTCATAACTAAACATAAAAGCCTCCCTTCCAGACAACCAGCAAGATGGGGGTGGAGTAAAGAGCTCCTAGAGTCAGCTCCTGCTCCAGAGCGGTTAGTAAACACCCAGAGCTCTCTGGAGCTAGCTGAAGCACCTGTTGGGGGCTCCAGGAGACCAGAAGAACATCCTGCCACATCTTTGAAGAAAGGGAAGGAGAAAACTGCCCGTCTGCAGAGAAGATTCATTAAGTAGAGCGCTCCACACATGGAGGTCAGTGCCCATCCTCAAGAGCTGTTCCATGACTGGAATTGAAAGCTCCACTTCCCAAAAATGGGGGAGGAAGAGATGGTTGGGCACGAGCTTCAGTTACTGATAAGTAAATTCAATGGGCTAAAGTATAATCCTGAGAACAGCTAAAGTCTGAGCCTACCCAAGTCAGAAAGAGGCTGGTAGCCACCAGCTTAACTTGGGCCTGGCACAAAAGGAAGCGGAGTGGGCTGAAAATCACAGTGCTGGTAGGGACTAGCTTCTTTCCATCCAGATCAGACTGCAGCTCTAGCCCAGGCCCCAGTACCACCTTCAGCAGGGAGGAAGCTGAGGGGACTTGCATTTTCAGTCTCTCTGGGAAATGACTGGCCAAGCCATGGAGGTCAGTGATTAACCTACTTTGGCAGTGCAAGCTGCCTCAGGCGCTATTTTGTGGCTAGAATTGGAAGCTCCATTTCCCCAAAACAGGAGAGGAAGAGATGGTTGGCCACTGACTTTGGTTACGGATTTGTAGACTTGGTTGGCTAAGGTATAAGGCTAGGAAAGCCAAGTCAGAAAGAGGCCGGTAGCTGCCATTATGACTCCACTCCCAGCCTGAGGAGAAGCCAGGACTGAAAATCACAGAGGTGGATGAGAATTGTGATTCATGGTACAGAGGCAAGAGTGTCCTTTGGGAGCTAGTGCAAATGTACATCACTACAGCAGGGTGGTGGGAATGTGGAGAAGCATGGGAAAAATACAACTGGAGTGACCTTTGGACTGTGGATAGCATTAATAATGTAATATGCTTGCATGTATGCCACAGATGTACTGTGTTGATAATGGGGCAGTATGGAGAATGTGTCCCAAATGTACACTATGGATGTGGTAACAATTAGATGATACTATTTTATGTGTAACAAATGTTCCACCACAGTGTGGTGTGTTGATAGATGGATGTTGTTTGGGAATTCTGCACATGTGCATGATTGTTTTATAAGTTTACAACTTCTGTCACAAAAAACATATTTAAAAAAATAATAATAGGGTGGGTTGGGGAAAAAATATACCAAATGTAAGATAAGGACTATAATTAGTAGTAAGATTTTGACAATATTCTTTCATAATCTGTAACAAATGTCTCACAATGCAAGGTGTTGGTGGAGGGCTGATGTATGGGACCCCTGTATAATGTTATTCATGTCTGCTTTGTAAGTCCATGGCTTTTAGTATACACTTATTGTTTATGTATGTTCATATAGAAATGATATAAAGATAATAATAATAGGGTGGGTTGGGGGAAAATACTTTGGTTAGTAGTAATGTTTTGACAATGCTCTTTAATCATTAGCTTGAAATGTTTAACAACAGTGCAAGGTGTTGGTGGTGGGGTGAGTTATGAGAGTCCTGTATGATGTTGTATATGTTTGTTTTGTAAGTTCACAACTATTACTATACACACGTATGTTTACGTGTGAGTGATATACGTCAATAAATTTTTTAAAGTCTCCTTTCCAATCCTATGACACAGAGATAAAGAACCATAAATTTTATAATTTACATCAGATCCTGGTAGAGCAGGACTATTTGAAGAAGGATGCCTGAGTGGATGAAACCTTTGTAGATGTGGAAAACACTCAAAGCTTTTAGAGGTAGCTAGGACAAACATATCTTTATGTTCTATTTTACTCTAAGTGACAAATTTGTCTCCAAAGTGAAATTTAAGAAGTTGTGATTTTGCCTTAATTCAAACTACTGTTGAAAAACACTACTTACATATTCTTTAATTTCTAAAGCTTTCTTATTAATCACAGCCTCTGGTCTGATAATAGCAATATTGTATGCATTCTCTGGAAAAAAATAGAAGAATGTCATTTCTTGGCACAAAGTCTTGCTAATGAAGCATTTGCCAACTAGAAATATAAATGTCTAACATCCAGAGAATTTTTGCCCATTAATAGTATTTATAAAATCTATTATGGCATTTCCACTACCAAAGATTTTATACTTAAAATCAAAATATAGTTCTTTTATTTGCAAACAGGAGAAAATTTCACAAAAGTTTTTACTAGCCAATTAGAACAAAAAAACAAGTTGAATAGGTAGGTTTTGGTGATGTAGGTATTGGTGCTTCCTCCCCTAGCCAAAAAAACACACTCACAACCCCACACACACAATTATACTGAAGGCATATGATTGTCAACTGCAAGGTAAACTGGAGCATGAGTCATCATGGAAGTAATTATTTTAACAAGTTTTGGAAGGTGATGAAGGCTGAGATAGGATGACGCTGATGTGCAGATTAGTCATGGGAGTCAGGGACCCTTGTTCCTTGGTAACCTCTGAGAGGATTTGGGACCAGAGTTGAAAGGTAAGGCAGGGGGAGCAAAAGAGGGTGCTTTTTGCTCAGTCTTCTACTGCATGAGTGCACTACAATTCATCTTACAAATCTTCTACTGATTAACACTGATGCTGTTCCAGCTTCTTGGTATTACAGATAATGAACATCCATGTACAGAAAACCCTTACATCATTTTGAAATATATTTACTTACCAGCACTTTCATCTTGTCCTTCCCCTCCATCTTCTGCATCTGAGTCTACAAAAACGATTTCATGGTACTGGGGAAGAGAAATGCAGTAAAAGACAGTTATGTTTTAAATGATGATTAAAAAGCTTTTAGAAATTTTGTTTCTAGTACATACATACAACCCAGGAGATAGAAGGTAAAGTGGGATGTGCCTGCATATATATAACACTACTTTTCCCAGCTTTCCATTGAAATAATATAGGGAATTTTAAAAAAATGGTGGTGGGAGAGAGTATCAGAAAAAAATGCATATGTGCTACATGGAAAATAGTAAATAATAATAACCAAAAACAAACCTTAAAACTTAAGGAGAGTTGAGGGAGAAAGTAAGAAAGAGGCAGAGATTAACAAATAGGAAGGCAGTAACATGCAATTATCAAAGTAATATTTCAAGTTATATCAAGCTAATAATTCAAAAGGGCATTTGATAAATTTCAAGATCCTTCTTGACCATAACTCTTAGAAACAGAAGGATTCCTCTTAACCTATAGAAAATTTTTTTCTCAAACCAATAGCCAATAGCCCACTAAAGTGTAAAACACTGGGAAGAATGGAGATTCTTATCTTCTAGAGAAGCCCTAAATAGACTTACGCAACTCTGTGGACTACCTGAAAGGTTTCATGTATTTACATATCTACATTTTTTGGCAACAGAATGGATAACTTCAAAACTCAGTGGAATGAAGATGGAGAAGAAATTGGAAATCATTCCTATTATAATCAGGAACAAGAAAACTGTACTAGTTATACCTCAAAATTGGCCTGATTTTGTATTTGCTAGATTTGTGTTGGCCACTAGAGCAACCACTAACCACATGATACTCCCTGAGCACTTTAAATGAGGCTGTCTGAATTAAGATGTTATAAGTGTAAATGCACAGCAAATTTCAGACTTAGTATGAAAAAGGAGATTGCAAAATAACCTATTAATAATTTTATATTGAGTTATATTGAGTACATCTTTAGAATATTTTGAATATACTGACTTAAACAAATATAGTTTTAAAATTAATTTCATTTTTTTTTACTGGTTTTAACATGACTACTAGGAAACTTTATATTATAGCATTGTGGCTTGCATTATATTACTATAGGACAAGGAGGTACTAGACAATGCAATTAGATAAGAAAGCTAATAACAGGAGTATCCAACAAAATGGAATAATATAAAATAAATATAACAATGCATTTCTTCTATACCCAAGTTGTTAAATAAAACAGCCTATTATTCTGCAAGAAGAGCAAGAACAATGAGAATGATAAAATCACAAACATAAGCATAACCTCTGGAATGACCTCCCAACTCAATTTGAAGTCTCTTAGCCACATAAACTCATTTTTCTTTACCTTTTCCCCCTTGGCCAAGATCTTTCCCCAGTTGCATTGCTAGTTAGTGCTTGGTAGTAATTCCTCAGTGCCAAGGAGGCTCATCCCCAGGAGTTATGTCCCACATTGGGGGGAAGATAATGCATTTATATGCTGAGTTCAGCTTAGAGAGAGTCCACATTTGAACAAGGAGGCTCTCAGGAGGTAACTCTTAGGCACCCTAAAATACTAGGCTAAGTTTCAATTTCAAGAGTAAAGGATCATAAGTACATTCATCAATATTAAGGGCCTATCAATGGACCATCATTCTCTTTCACGTCACTGCCCCTGTACTTAGTGGATTCTTGCTGTTCCTTTAGAGAATGGGGCAGAGTTCCCCAGGATGGGAATTCTATATTCTTTCAGTTATTGTGTGAATCTCCACCTACCTTGACAATGCCCCATGAACAACTGAACACATTTAAATACCTTATATGTATGCCCAGGTGACCCTCCTCCCATGCACCCACCATCACTGACACCCCACAAAATGATATCGTCGTAGTTGTAACCCTGCTGTGGTCCAACCCTTCTTCAAAAATGAAGCCAACAAAATAGCCAAATACAATTAATAAGAAAATGAAATAATGATAGTTTTAAAAATAAGAGTTTACACTTATGCATGTCTCAGCAGAATCTCATTGACTGCAAAAGTAGATACTACCTCAAATAGTGGGACTTCTAAGAGCTCTGGAAACATCCAGACACTACAGTCAGGGCAGATAGCTCAGGCATCAGAAGTTTGATGCCTTGTCAGTGGGCCCTACTTTGGAATTTATGCTCCCTATTGTGACAGAGTTGGAGTCAGTTGTGGTTTCTCTAAA
Source organism: Dasypus novemcinctus (assembly GCF_030445035.2). Classification (NCBI taxonomy): domain Eukaryota; kingdom Metazoa; phylum Chordata; class Mammalia; order Cingulata; family Dasypodidae; genus Dasypus; species Dasypus novemcinctus. The sequence continues at coordinate 21,345,060 of NC_080677.1, forward strand.
CATGACTCTTTTAGCCCTTCTATCTGAATCTATAATTAGTACTAGGGTTGATAGGTGTACGTCCAAGAGACTAAAATATTTGGGCTGTCTCTGTGCCAGTTGGACCCTGAATCTCAATGGAGTTGCAACACCTACTTTCCAGTTCATTGGACTCACCCAGGACAACTAACAAGGAGATGATGATGGGCAATGACCATTCCAAGGAATCCAGAGAGTCTACAACTGCAAGCAAGAAAGTCCCATCCATCTGCCCAATGGGATTGAAGCTCCTTCTCAATTAGAGATGGAGTGGCCATTACCATCCCAGAATCCCCAGGATTGGGGAATGAACTATGGACTAAAGTAGACTTACTGGTATTCTACTATAGACTTATTGTGAGTCTATCAATGGAAGAAATTATATTACTGATGTGGAAGCAGTAGCCACTGGAGGTTCTGAGGGCAGGGAGAAGGAAAAACAGGAGTAATATGGGGCCATTTTCGGGACTAGGGAATTGTCCCAAATGGCATTACAATGACAGATATAGGCTGTTACATACCTTGCAATAACCTACAAAATTGTGTGGGAGAGATTGCAAACTACAATGTAAACTATAATCGAATGCTTAGTGGCAATGCTCCAAAATTATTTCATCAGTGGTAATGAATGTACCACACTAATGAAGGATGTTGTTAACGTGGGAAAATGTGGGAGGTGAAGGGAGTGGGGCATATGGGAATCCCTATATTTTTATGTGACATTTATATAATCTAAATATCTTTTTTTTTAAATTGAAAATACATTAAAAAAAGAAACATACAAACAGAATATACCTAAAGCAAGTTCAATAGAATATAGCAATTAGGGGAATATGTCTGGGAGTCATCTTGCCTAAATTCAAATTCTGGTTTCACCACTACTAGTTTCTTGTTTCTGGACAAATGACTTAAATTTTTAGGCCCTGTCGTTCATCTGTAAATATTTCACGTGATTGGACTAAATGAAGAGATCTGTTTCTTAGCAAATAGCAAGTCCTCAATAATTGCTAGCCATTTTAACTTGTTAAAAAGGGGGGATAGAGAGAATTGTGAGATGCTTCCCTGAAAAACAAGAAAGCTTAAAGAAGTTCTTGGATGAGAAAAATCATTATTTTAAATGATAATTTATCATTCATGTGATTATCACTTTTCCATCAAAATGTTCTTTTCCTTAATGACCATAAAGTACTTTGTGTAAGTTATGAATATTAGCCCATTGACACATACAGAGTAACTATTTTCCCCAGTGTGTTGCTTTCCTTTTAATTTTTAGGATGCCCTTGAAAGTTTTTAATAATCAAATCTGTCAATTCTTTTCCTTTTTAATTCCTCAATTTTGTATTATCCTTAGAAGACCTTCCTCAACCTTTGACAATATGAATGTTTGCCAATATTTTCTTCCCATATTTTCATGTTTTTTTCCCTTATATTCAACACTTTAACTCACCTGGAATTTATATATGTTTATGACATGAGGAAATGTTATAACCTTTTACTACAAATAGTTTATGCAATATTCCCAACTCAGGTAATGGATGTTTTATTCTTTTGATATGAACTGACACTTTTCTTATAGCAAATATTTATACATCCTCGAGTCTATGCTTCCTTATTATTTTTATTTTGCAATGTTTATTGACTAGTCTCTACTTTCTCTGTCTTCAAGTCATACTTTGCATGTGTGTGTGTGTGTGACAGCATCAGTTCTCTTGTGTCTCTGCTTATATTTCTCGTCACTTTCTTATGTGGCTTTCTTTCTCATGCCATTATAATCATGTCTCCACATGTCCAAGGGCTCATTTCTTAAATTTTCAAATGTTTTATTACTTTCAATAAAGGTGATAACACATAGTTAATACATTTCACATACAACATACAGGATCTTACTGTAAGTACACTTTTAAAACATATTCTTTTTCATTCATCAATCTATCCAGGCCCCCTTTCTATGTCAATAAATGCAGAGCTGGAACACACTACATAATATTTCACTGTATGAATTTGTATAATTTATGTCATAAATTATGTACATTTATGTAACTGATTTACACTGTTGCTAGGTATTTGGACTGATTTCAAAATTTAATAATATAGATAAGACTGCAATAAGCCTCTTTTTAATGTTTTCCTCATTATCCTAGGGCAAATTATTGGAGTGTAATTGCTAATTCAAAGGATCTAGGGGTATTTTAAGGCCTCTGACTCATATTGCCAAAATGTTTCCCAGAAAGTTTGCACCATTTAGACACTTAATAGCTATAAAATTAAGAAAAATGCTTCAGGAAATCCAAAACAGGTGAATTGTTTTCTAGATTAAAATAATCCTTAATCCAAAATATTACCTGAGGGCGATTCATTTCACCTGATGCAATTTTCCTCTCCTCATCAATCAAGTTAATAACTTTCTGATTAACAAGTGGTGCATTTGCACCCTTAACCTTTGAAATAATTTTGCCATTCTACAAGGGAAAAGAAAACATGAAGGAAACTTTCATTTTCAGGATAAGTCAAGAATGAACACTTAAACCGGACTAAGCCACCTTTCCTGCACTCTCTACCCAATCTTCTATTATTTATTGTAATTAGCCATTTTATAAGAGGATATCCGTGATGTGAAAGTACGTGTATATTTGGTAAACCCAGCTCTTCGAGTTCCACCTCCAATTTATCTCGTCTCCTACAAGCAACCCAAGGTGAGGCGGGATCCTCAGGCACCTTGCAGCAAGCCTTGCCCTACGTGAGCACTGAGGTGAAATCTCTTCCAAATCATCTCTGGATTAAATGTGAACAATTCTATACAGCCTCTCTGCACAATACTCCCTAATTTTTTTGGACACTTTTCTCTTTTGTCTGCTTTTCAACACATATTTCCTGGGCAGCTGGCATCAAACCAGGCATGATGGTATGGAATAATACTGAATGAGGTATTGGCCTAATTAAATTACAAAACAACACAAACATGTGAAATAGCAGCTGTAAGAGCTGCCACCAGAAGAGGCACAATGTGCTGGGAGAACCTACAAGAATTTGTCCTGGTCAAAGAGATCAGGGAGGCACTTCTTAATTTCAGGAAGTGGTTCTTGGGTTAAAATATGAAGGACAGGGGAAATGGAGAGGGAAGGGCATTCTAGGCTAAGGGAATAGCCAATGCCAGGGTCCTAAGGCTGGATGGGAATATGGCAAGGGAGGAGGACTGCAGAGAAAGTACGGGGTGGGGAAGCCTGGTATGAAAGGAAGTCCATCGGTTAGACTGTGCCAAACCTTGAAGGCCATGTAAGGATGCAGCCTTCCTCATACATACAGATGGAAGCCTTTGGAATGTTTAGACAGAGGCAGTGACCACAATCAGAACTGATTTTTCATAAAGATAATTTCACCTACAGTGTGGCGAACAGAGGGGGCAAGACAGAATGTTTATACACAAGTTAGGAGCTAATATAGTGGCAAAGAGGAGAGACCATGGTGGCCGAGTCTACGGCAGGGTAGTCGAGATGGAATTAGAAAGAAATGGACAGGTGTGAGAAGATTTGAGACTGACAGCTTCAAGGGTTGGTTTAGATTGGATGTGATGAAAAGAGAAATGACTATAAGGTATCTTCTGTTTCTGGCTTAAGAAACTACATGAATTTTGATGTTATTCACCAAAAGAGGAGACACTAGAAGACGGAATTTCATAGGGGAGTCTAGCATTGAACCAGTTTATTTTGACATGCCTGTGGCAATTTGAGATTATTTGTGAATCCCCAAAAAAGAAAGATTATGTTTGGGAACTAATCTATTTCTCTGGGTGTGACACCCTTTGATTGCACGAAATTCAAAGGTTTTAAGTTTACTTGATAAAAATCAATTTATGGCTTTGATTCAACCAGGTCAGTAGGGCATGACTCTGGTTAAGTCCCCACCCCCTTGTTGGCCTGATATAAATGGGCACTCACTCAAGAAGACTCAAGAAGATGGGAAAGAGCTCTGTCAAGTTTGATCCTGGGGCCCTGGGGAAATATGAGCCATTCGCCTGATAGTCTGCAGCTGGAAAGAACAGAGTAGTGAGTAGCTGAGAAGGCCCTGAAAGAAATAAGCCCTATGCCAGAGACTGATATAGGAAACCCTGAGAGACCAGGCAGAGATCACCTGCCACCTTGCTTCAACATGTGGCAGCTGACTTTGGTGAGGAATCACCTCTTATGGTACCTTGACTCTTTAGGGCCTTGTAACTGTAAGCTTTTACCCCAACCAAATACCCTTTACAAAAACCAGCAGATTTCTCATACTTTGCATGAGCACTCTTTTGGCAAACTAATACAATGTCTTTGAGACAACTGAGAGATGTCAAGTTGCCAGTTGGATAAACAACTCTCATGTCCCAAGGAATAATATTTGGTTGAAGGTAAACTTGAGTTATTCATATATAAGTAGTGACACTTGAAACTATGAGTGGGAGTAATTTATCTACGGAGGGTATATAGCATGGTAAGGTCAAGATTTAATGGCTGGATAAAGAGTGGTGACCAAACAATAAAATACTATTTGCTCCTTGCTCTTTTCACTAAATATCTCATCATGACATCACTCTGTGTCCTTAAGTAGTTTTCTCTGATATGATTTTTAATGGTGCAGAATATTTCCTTCTATGGATATACATGACTATTTATAACCAATTGTCTTCTACTGGGTATTTAAGAACTTTCTGATATTTTACTACATAAATAATAACTCATACAAATCTCTGATTATTTCCTTAGGAAAGGTAAATACTATCTTAATTTTCTTTTCTTTGGTCAACTTAGTGTGTGGGTGTCTAATCTCCTCAATCTATTATGAGCTCCTGGAGATGAAGTTATAAAATATATTGAAAGATAAACAAAGATAATGCAAAAAAATTACAATTACTATCATCAGCAAACAGTTTCATGATAATTTTACAGTGGCCTTTTACCAAATGGGAATCTGATAACACAAGGGAGACAATAAACATTATACTTACGAGACTAAAGAGGAAAACAGGTTCACATTTATCTCTAAATGACTGCAAAGATGCAATGCTGTCAGCCTCTGCCTAAAATAAATGTAAATATTTCAAATTACAATAAAGGAAACGATATCTAAGTAATTTTGTAGACTAGGTCCAAAAAAGTGCATAAATTTTATTTTATGTTTTCAGCAGCATTTTCTGAGTATGTTATAGTGGTTGTAAAGTCAAATCCAGGCCCTGCATCATTTGGCCCCAACCTTTACTCTCACCTGTGCCCTTTATGGAACCCAGGTGCCAATCAAACTCCTCTAGCTTCCTTCCCTGCCCACCCCCCACACTTTCCTCCTGCATTGCTTGGGTAATCACTGCTTCTCAGTATGGGGACTGCCCTTCCTTTTCCAACAGCTCAGGTGACCTTCTCCAAGAAGCCTGCTTTGCTCTCTCCTGCTACAAAGCATCTTTCCCTGCACAGAGATCTTTCCTGACCTCTCAGGGACTGACTGTCCCTTTAAATGTTGTGATACAGTTATATGTGGGTCATCTCCTTCAACAGAAGGCAAGCCATGTGCCCAGATGGGGTGTTTTCATAGTCACTGTTATACCGCTCCCCCAGTGTCAGTCACAGGACCATACATAAAAAGTCTCAGCAGAGTTGCAGAACCTACTCTCCAGTTCATTGGACTCATTCAGGACAAATTACAAGGAGGTGTAAGAACCAAGAAAGTCTACAACTACAAGCAAGAGAATTCCCATCCATTAGCCATATGGGATCGAGGTCTCCTCTTAATTAGAGGTGGAGTAGGCATCACTATCCCAGAATCCCCAGAACTGGGGAATAAAATATGGACTAGAGTAGACTTACTAGTATTCTACTATAGACTTATTGTGATTCTAGCGATGGAAGAAATTATATCATTGATGTGGAGACAGTGGCCACTGGAGGTTCTGAGGGTAGGGAGAGGGAAAAATAGGTGTAATATGGGGGAATTTTCAGGACTTGGGAATTGTCCTGAATGACATTGCAACAACAAATACAGGCCATTATATATCTTGCCATAACCTAAGAATTGAATGGGAGAGAGTAGAAACTACAATTAAACTATAATCCATGCTTAATGGCAATGCTCCAAAATGTGTTCATCAATTGTAATAAATATACCATTCTAATGAAAGAAGTTGTTGATGTGGGGAAGGGTGGGAGGTGTGGAGAATGGGGCATAGAGGAATCCCTTATATATATATTTTTTGTAACATTTTGTGTAATATAAGTATTTTTTTAAAAAAATAAAAAATATATTTAAAAAATTAATCTTTAATAAAAAGCAAATGTTTGATCATCAAAAAAAAAGCAATGATGAAATGCTTCTGGAATGAATTGGTTGTCAAATTTTAAATCTTTGATTTTAATATGGGATTTTCTTAACATTTTCTCACAAATTTCAAATTGTCCTACGTGGATTACAGAAGTATTTATTCATAATAGTCTCTTCCTCTATGTTAACATAGTGTCAGTTGGTCCAGCTCTCAGAATGAGATGATTTGGTAGTGGCTTCTGTAAGAATTTGTTTTTTGTAAGCTAAGGTAATGCTTTTCAAACTGGGATGTCTGGAGGTGCCTTGAGAGCTGCCGAGGACAATGACAGGGAAGTCAAACAAGGCTTCCTCACCCTGATTCAGCTGCAATAACCTTTTATTAGCATATTGGGGTCCATATTTTTTTCTAATTTTCTTTTTACTAGAAAATAGGTACCACTGCTTTTTAAAAAAGAGGAGTTGAAAAGCACTAATCCATAATTTTCCATTGCAGGATTCAATAATTACATTTTAAAGTTGTCTAGGTATCTTCATTATAATGTTTGCATTACAATAAAGTATTTAAGAATTTAAGAATTTAATAACTATTGAAAGTAATATTTTTTGAACTTTTATATGCATAGGCACTATGCCATGATATATATATGAAATATCTCTCTCTATATATATATAAAAACAAGACAGAGAAACAAACAACAAGGAAACAAACGAAAAAACCAACTCAGGGGAGCCGATGTGGGTCAGTGGTTGAGTGCCGTTTTCCCACATACGAGGTCCCAGTTTCAATCCCCAGTCCTGGTACCTCAAAAAAAAAAAAAAGGTGCATAAAAAAATTATAGTGACCAGTTAGCTCAGGGTAATTTTAATAGATAATCAATTTCATTAATTTTAATTCTGTACTTAAATTTGCAAGCACAAAAAAGGTCCGTATTATTGTAACTGCAGAAATCAAAATGTCCAGCAGATGGAGCCCCTCCATTGTTGCTCACTATGGAGACTGGGAGACTTCATTTTCTTCCATAGGGCCACTCATATTACAAAAGAGAACCAATCTATTGCATGTACCATTGTTGAATGGACTCTGACCGGAGAGCTATGACCAGTCCTCCTTTCTAGAAGCTTCTCTGACCTGTGCCAAAGTAGAAGACCAACAAAATCCAGGAGGGATTCCAGGCCACCTGGGAAATTGCGCTTCCTACTGATTGAAAGACTTCTGGGGAGGGGTGTGTGTGTGTGGGGGGGAGGGGAGTCCACCTTGTTGGTGGCCTCTCCCTATTGTCCTAAGTTTCCTATTAGATCCTGGAGTTTTCCCATGACCGCTACTCTGTGAACTTGAGGTACTATCACTTCCAAGCAAGCTTCCCTAACACCAGCTGCCAGGATGCAAGAGAATTTTCTGATCCTGTGCTCTATTTGCCTGCTATTTCACCCTTCTGATATTGTTTTTTAACTTTCTACACCAACCCTTGGTCTACTGCACTTGGGTATCCTCTATAGGCCCTCTTCCCTGCCCTCTGAATTTGGTTTTTCCTCCTGCCAATGATAAAATCAAGAATCACATCTGAGCTCCTTTCGAGTGGTCCCGACTCTTCAGAGTGAAGCAGGTTATGGAATCCCTGCCTTCTTGAAAACTACAAGTCCCTTTCATCAGAAAACGGCCTCAACTCCTTGCTCAGGACAAAAGGTTTTAACTACTATATATTAGAGAGAGAGATGAAGAGGTGAGTTCTAGGCTTTAGAGTGTACAGTTGTAACCTTCTACTAAGGAAAAGAAACCGTATAAAGAGTCTATCTGCAGAAGGGTATGGGCCAAGGGACAAGGTCACCCCAAGGTCTGGGTTAAGCGAGTCACATTGAAAGCCTGCACACAGGAGGATGTGCTTGGATTGAGCTTTCACGTCTGTATCAGGGACTGTGTGTTTAAGGATAAAGCGTAATATGTATAATCAGTTATCTGCTTTTGCATCTTAGATCTAGCTGGTTTGATTGTGTTTTCATCCAGTAAAAATATAATCCAGTAAAAATATATACACTTATAAATTCTCTAGTGGTCACATTTAAAAGCTAAAAAGAAACTGGTGAAAGTAATGTATTTAGTTAATTGTGTTTATCCAAAATATTATCATTTCAGCATGTAATCAATGTAAAATAATTTAATGGGATATTTCATGTTCTTTTTTTTCATTCTGTCTTTGAAATGTGAGGCTATTTTATACTTGCAGTACATCTCAATTCGTCGGCTGTTTTCATCAGAAATACTTCAATCAGATTTCATAAAAGTCACAGCTAAAAAAGTAGAATCACATACCCAACTTGCCCCAAACAACATAGAAAGCTTTCCAATAACTGCATTTGCATATCAGTTTCTGAATTTAAAGTTAAATGAATTAGAATTAAAAATTCACTTCCTCAGTTGCACAAGCTGGATCTCAAGTGCTCAATAACCATTGGGTCCTACTAGCTACTCTATTGGACAGCACAGCTCTGAGCAGCTGGTAATGCGATGTGGATGCATTAAATAATCAATACGACGAAGCCAAATGAGTTTGGCTGCGACATTTTAGCCTCTCCTAAAATTTCGGTGGCATATCCAAGGGAGGGGAAAACCACTGTCCTTGGGAAAATGCCTAAAGGCCCAGAATACAACCCAGCAACACTGAGTAAAGAGCATATGCAGCCCTAATTCCAAGAGACACATATTTAGCTCAGGTAGAAAGGATCAGGACAGCAGCCAGGAGTCCTTTTTTAAATTTTTCTAATATTCACAGTCACATGAATAACCTCAACATTACTGGAAAAGGTGTGTTCTCAGATAGGTAGGACCAAATACCACAGTAAAACTGCTGAGTAACCATTGTCTAGTTTGAAGAGTTAGCAGGTTGCTTAAATTAAGACAATACTTAAAGTACTAGAGGCTATGTAAAGAACACACTCGGAGCAATAAGAAAGCAAGAGTTTAAAGTTAAAATGAAATCCTTACGACAACAAAATGCAGAAGTTCATCTTCGTTCAGCTCGTTTTTCAGTTTTCGGAATAAAGCTTGCATTGCTTTGCAAGGTCCACACCAGGCTTGGTACACATCAATTACTAGAATATGATAATATGTATGAAAGAACAGAATAAAAGAAAGAATCTAGAACAGCAGCTCACTCCAATGCTAGGGCAGGGGCAAGTGCAGAGAAGTAACAGATCTGCTCCGAGGACCTAGCCACACTCCACGCTGGGTGCAGTGAGGTGCCCTGGACCTACCCCTGGGTGGCCCCTCCAGCAAGGAGCCCCAGTACCTGTTAGGCCTTTGTTCAGCAACATCTCATCCCACAGGCTCTGACTATTGATGACTGTCTGCAAAAAGGAAGGCCCCGTCAGTGGTCTTCAAACACCAGTGGACGGGGAAAGAACCCATTAGAAGACTACCCACCTGTAACTGGATTTCCCGCTTTTTGGTCGCCATCTATTGACATCCCATGAAAACAGGAAGAAAAACAGAAAACGTGTAAGGGGAAATTTAAATAACATTCTTCTCCTTATGCATTCCAACAGCATCTTAACGTACCGTAGAAGTTTGCCTTCAAAAAGCCCTGGATTATGCACTCTCACCGTCACTGGAGATGACGTAGCTAAGGACTTGAAGGGCTATTGCATGCTGGGCTCTACAGCGCCAGGGCCATCTTCTTCTCCCAGTATTCCTGCAGCAAGAGAGAATGTGAGGAGTCACCGGGTTTTTAAAAGTAGTTTATTTTCCTGAAGTGTTATGAAGTGGTCTCTATATTTTAACTTGCTCACATTTGAATTGTCTTCCGAAACGCACCAGACCCTCTGTAAGCTCTGCCCACTCCAAGGATGTTTATTTTGTTTTAAACAAGGTCACGGGTGAGTTCTGGGGGACAACATAAACTTTTCATTAGTGTGAAACCAGTGAGGCCTGAAATCCCTCTTCCATGCTATCAGGGAAGGTTTAGCATGTGCCCCCGTCTGCAGGTGCGGCAGCCAGCGTTATCATCAACTAAGAGACAGTTCCCATCCAGGGTGGCAGGTGCTCCCACCAGCCTAGCACAAGGCAGCTTCTCCTCTGAGCCGGATGGGGCCGTTCAAAGACAGCCACCAACACGCCTCAGGATCCACAGCCACCCCGCGCCGGGGCCTGAAGGTAGCGGGGGAGCTCCGGGAAGCCCGGGCACCTGCGGCGACCCGCCTGGGGGTGGGCTACTGCTGCGCTGCGTCCCACGCTGGTCCATCTACGGGCAGAGGACGAGGGATGCCCGGGAAGGGCGCCAACGTTTCCTGCCCAACCTCTGCGGCCACGAGCCGCGTCCCGCGCCGGCCCTCGGGCGGCGTCTCGGGGGCCACGCGCCCACCAGCCCCTCACTCCTAGGCCGCGCGGGTTCCCAAGCTGCTGGCCTTGAAAACTCGCCCAGCCCTCCTGCCTGTGCGCAGGAGGGAGGACCAAGACCTCTTTCCACCTCTCGCATCCTTGCCTGAGTCCCCTCCTTCAGCTGCCTCCTCTGCTGACCCCGTCTGGGTGCCCCCCATCACCTTCCCACAGCTCAGCTTCCAGGGTGCCCTTGCCAGAGCGCGGCTTTGGTGCTATCGCGCTCCTCCGCTTTGAGTCCTCCCAGCGCTGACCACACTGTCAAGGATCAGACGTGGCCTCAGACCAGCAGCCTGTCTCCAGTTTCATCTCCTGCCTCTTCCCGCTTGACGTCCTGAGCCCTTTCTTGCTTTCCTTTTTCTTTTCTAAATTTTTATTGAGAAATAATTTGAGTCTAACAAAAACGAAAAGCAAAAATAGTACAGAGTTCCACCCTTCACCCAAGTTCCTTTAAGGTTAGCCCATTAGCGGATTTTGTAATCTTGATACAGTGATGGAAAACAGGGAACCAACATGGATTCCATACTTAACCACTCTGCCCATCTTTCACAAATCTTGCCAGCTTTTCCAAAAATGTACTTTTTCTGGCCCAATATCCAATCCTGGATCCCACATTGCTTTTTTTTTTTTTTTAAGATTCATTTTATTTATTTCTCTCCCCCCCCCCCCCCCCGCCCGCCCCAGTTGTCTGTTCTCTGTGTTTATTTGCTGCGTGTTCTTGTCCGCTTCTGTTGTTGTCAGCGGCACGGGAATCTGTGTTTCTTTTTGTTGCGTCATCTTGTTGTGTCAGTTCTCCGTGTGTGCGGCGCCATTCCTGGGCAGGCTGCACTTTCTTTCGCACTGGGCAGCTCTCCTTACAGGGCGCACTCCTTGCATGTGGGGCTCCCCTACGCGGGGGACACCCCTGCGTGGCAGTACTCCTTGTGTGTATTAGCACTGCGCATGGGCCAGCTGCACACAGGTCAGGGAGGCCCGGGGTTTGAACCGCAGACCTCCCATGTGGTAGGTGGATGCCCCAACCACTGGGCCAAGTCTGCTTCCCCCACATTGCTTTCAGTTTTCATGTCTCCTTTGTCTCCTCCAATCTGTGACAGTTCCTCTGGATTGTCTTTCATAACCTTGACACGTGTAATTTTTATTTCCTTTCATTGATTATATTATTGAAAGAATTTCTGTGAAGAATCTTTTGTAAAAATAACTTTTTTTAAGGATATTGTCCTGTTTGCCCTACAGATTCTATCCTTTACACTTATTTTAATGTCTAACATCTCTTTTGACTTGCTGTATTTTTCCTTGCTTGGGGGATACAGTCCTCCCACTTATTGGGTCTGTTATATGTGTAATGTTTGACTAGAGGTAACCTGCAGCAGGGATTATGTTTCTTGTGAGTCCTGGTGGCCAGGGCTGTGTAAACACACCTGGGTGGTGAGGTACTATGTGCCTTTGCCCGGTCCTTGGGTATTTCGGGTTCCAGACCTGCTTTATGTCAGTTACTCAGCTTAGGTTTCCTGTTTCACATAACAGTTGAAAATCCATGCCGATATGTATGGATGGTACCATTCTGGGACCTGAATTTCTCACTCATGACTTTTTATCCTCATACAGTTCCATACAGATGGCAAGCTTCCTTGCTTCCACCCCTAAGCTAGTGGGAAAAAAAAAAAAGTTTCTCCTCTCACTCCAGAAACAGGGCAACTTGTCTTACTTCCAGTTGTGCACAGTCAGTTCCTGCTGTGAATGTGGACTCTCCACCCTGACGATCATGGGCATATGGGGGTGCAGGTACCGGAATCCCAGACCCACCTGTTAAGAGCTGTTCTCCATTCCAGTACCCCAGTGAGACCTTTCTGAAGCCATGCTCAGAAAACCCTTGGGTTTTGATTTTCTTCTTTGTTTCCTTGGCCTAGACCTTTTTCTTCTCTATTTTTCTTGAGCTTAATTTAAAGCTTTTGAAATTAAAAAAAAAATGAGTTATTTTATTCAGTTTTTCCACATGTTTGGCATTAGACTGGGCATCACTCTGTACTAGCTTGGTCAACCATGTTAACTGGAAGTTGACCTGCTGAATTTTCACCTCAGCCTTGCTTCTCTTAAAAATCAAACTTCCATCGAGTTTTCTTTCTTTTCCTGCAGTAGATAATTTTTGGAAATAACTTTCCAAATTTTCTTCTGAGGCTTTTCTTCTGAGTCTTTCTTTACTACTTACCTTTCTAGTAGTCTAATTTCTTTTGCCCTGTTGCCTATGTGATGCTGCTTTTCTCTTCACCCTTCTTCAGAATAAAGTCTATTCTATTTTGATTGATAAAATGAATGGCTGGCTTGACCCTGGAATTTTTTATCTATATTTACTGGGATAGAATTCCCTAGTAATTTCTATACCTAGGGGACTTGTTGTGGGCCTAACTTCCAGTCCACTTCCCTGTTTATAGCACGATTTCATATAGGTCCCTCTATTCTACTGAGATGGCATCTTTTTTACTACCTCTATTTCCCTGATTTACTGGGAAAAGCAAACTATAGCTATAACTCCCAATATCCCCTACTAGAGTTCTTCCTGTTTCTGCGTAGCCTGGGAACATACCTCCCAGAAAGCAGTGAACCATTAGCAGGTTGTCCTTCAATATGTGTAGTTGTTTCTTGATATTAGGCTAAATGTTGCTTATCTAATTTCTAGAACCTACTTCACAAGTTTCAGTGTTTTCAATCCAGCTTTGTTCATTGGGTCCAACACAAAACTTCTGGCAAACCTCTGAGGAGCCAAACTTTTCCTTTGGACCCAGAGTGACAATACTGGTACCACTAACTTTCCTCTTCAGGAACCAGCGGCATCAACCATTCAATTGAACCAAAGAAAAACAAGATTCAATTTACTGCCCATATGACCCTGGTGAAATAGCAGTTATAGGAAACTGTTTTGTTGTGTTTTGTTGTCTTTTTTTTTTTTAAAGCAACAAATGATGAAGTTAAGGAGTAATAAATGACCTGCCTGAATAGAATAAGGGCTTATTCAGAAATCATTCTGTAGGTAATTCTGCTCAAATATTCGATCCGCTCCAGGAATGAAGGACTTTTTACAAAGATTCATCATGTCCCTTTATCCTATGGTTGCTTCCCATATGTCAACCAATGCGCAGCAGCTGGAAATGTTTTTAAATGAACATTTTCTTGTTAACTCCAAGAGATGTTATTGTGCAGGCACCTATAGGAAGAGTTTGACAAGTGCCACTGATTTTCATGCAAATATTCCTTGCAAATTCTTCCCATAATGGTTTTGATTTTTAAGGCAAAACATTGTTGTACAAAAAGAAGTTTCAGTCTATACTGAAATGAGAACAAACATTTACTAATCGATAAAGACATGCAAGGCAATAGGTGGAAAGAGGTTTTAAAGATCATTCCTTCTAATTACAAAAATATTGAATGTTCTGGCTTTGGAACACAAACATGATGAGCTTTTGATTTGGGTCTGCCCAGAACTGACTTCAAGGACAAATGCACACTGAGAATGAAGGGTTATAAGAAAATATGTTTATATTTTATCTTAGGAAAGGATAAGTTATGAAGTGCCAAAAGGTCTATGATAGATGTTGCCCTGAAGGGGCCCCGCAGCTTGTTTTGTTCCTTGCATATATTCGACACTATTTTTAGCGATCCAGGTAAAGTGATTCCTTACACACTGGCCTGCCCTTTTATGTGCTCACACAGTGCTATCTTCAGTGTTCTCTCTCCCCCTCCCCACCATGTCATAGATCTTTTAGAAACTGTTTAATTTGCATGTTCTCTGGATCTCTAAATATATCTGAATACCCAGAGAAGAAGAATGGTGTTGCAGAATTATTTTTACTTGACTCTCTTCTCCTTGAAACCCCTTCTGAAACCTAGCATCACCATTTGTACATAAACACTAAAAAATTAAGTGGCAAATTAGTGCATTTGGAAATAGCAGATATTCATAGCATATTTATGAATGCCTTCATGAAAATAAGAAAAAAACCTGTTTTTACATGCAGGCAATCTAGGGTAGGGTTGTCCAGGTAATTAGGTAGACTACAGAGAAAATAATGTTTTAGGGACTTACTTTAGACTCATCATTTCTGCTAGAGACAGAAATAAATTGTCTTTTATCTAGGAGACCTTTATAGCAAAATTTTTTTGTTAATTTCCTCTATCTCCTTTAAATTGAAAATGCCAGATTCTGAATTCCAATTTTAAATGTCACCTGAATAATAATAATACTGCAGTAGATATTCTCTTTTCTCATTGAATAATGAAAACTCATAATAATAAGAACTTATACTGAAAGAACCTATTATTGTTGCAATCTATTGGGAACTACAAGATTGATAGATCTGGACATGGAAAAAAAGTCTGTGCAGATTCTGAGTCGGAGCAAATCTCCTGGTCTGAAATTAATCAGGAATAGACTTTGACCATGTCTGCCTTCTGGCCCAAAGATTCAGAGAGTTGCAATAAACCAAAACAGTAACCATCCCTCAGCAGTTCCAGCACTGACTTTAAGGCACTGGAGTATTATTTTCTACCCATCACTGTATTTCTTGCTATAATCATTAAAGACTATACTTCTTGATAAAAAAGACAACAGGAAACAAAGGCAGATGCCAGAGAGTGGAAGAATTAGCTCATGATATTCTCGGAATCATAAGCAGTGATACAGTGGTAAATGTTTAGAAAGCAGCTCTCTTGGAAAAATGTATGTAGATAATAAATTACTATAATTTTTTTGTTAGAGAAGTTGTGAGTCCACAAAACAATCATGCATACCATACAGGATTCCCATATATTGCCTCACCAGCACCTTACATTGTTGTGACACCTCAATAACAATTGATAAAAGAACATCATCATTATATTACTGGAATCTACAGTCCATAGTTTATACTTGGTGTATTTTTCCCACAGACTATCATATTATTAACACCATGTATTAGTACTGTATAGTTCCTGAATGTCTTCATATTTGTACTGTTAAATTATTATAAATTTTATTGCTATCAATGATGTATAGCATATGTACAAATAAAATATGTAAAACTCTATTGCAAATTCCATACAGCCAATTAATTTTTTCCTTTATATAATTAATTTTTTTTATTTTTAAAGAAGCTTTAAATCACATAAATGTTACATTAAAATATAAGAGATTCCCATATGCCCCAATCCCTCCCCCTCCCACAGTTCCACACATTGACAATTTCCTTTATTAGTGTGGTTACATTTGTTACACTTAATGAACTCATATTGTATCATTGCTACTACTAACCATAGACTACATTATAGTTTACACTTTGTCCCACACAAAGTGGGACAAAATATACAATGGCCCATATCTGTCACTTCATATATCTATCAAGTATGGTGCTAATTATGAGTTCAAACAAATGGGTCAGAAAAGCCATGTGTGAAGAACTTATAAAGGGGTCTAATTCTGTTACGCTGGGAAGCATAAATTCCAAAGTAAGGTCCACTAAAAGGGTGCTGAATTCCTGAGCCATCTGCCCTGCTTATAGTTTCTGGATGTCTTGAGAGCCCTCAGGAGCCCCACTATTTGAGGCACTGTTTCCTGTGGCAATCAATGAGATCCTGCATAAGTGTAACCTCTAAAAGAACCTCCCAACTCACTTTGAAAACTCTTAGCCATAAAATCTCATTTGTGTTTATCATTTCCCATTTTGGTCAAGGCTTTTTTCCAGATGCATTGCTAGTTGGCACTTAGTAATAATCCCTTGGTGCCAGGGAGGTTCATTCCCAGGAATCATGTCCTACATGGTGGGAAGGTAATTTGTTTATATGCTGAGTTTGGCTTAGAGAGAGGACACATTTGAGCAACAAGGAGGCTTTCAGGAGAACTCTTAGGTAGTATATAATACTAGCTAAGTTTCAGTTTCACAAGAAAAGGTTCATAAGTACAATCACCAATGTCAATGTCCTGGCACAATAGTCTGTCTTCCTTCACTAGACATTGCCTTTGCACTTGGGGGATTCTTACTCTCCTATTAGAGAATGTGGCAAAACTCCCCAGAACTCTCCACTCACCGAGACAATGTCCCATGAACACCTGAACTTATGCATATGTCTTAGAGGCATGCCCCAGGTGAACCCTTCCCCGTGCATCCCCACACCACTGCACCCCACACACATGATCCTCCCCCGCCACTGTTGTGACCCTTCTGTGATCTAAAACCTCTCCAAAAATGAAGTCAACAAAATAACCAAATAATATTAATAAGAAGATGAAATAATAATTTAAAAAATAACCAATAAATGCAAAAAAAAATTAAAACAATTTGAAATAATAAAAAAAGTCACATAGAGAATACAGGTGATTCCCATATACCCAACATCCCCCCACTTTTCCCCACTTCCTTATTAATAATATTTTACAAGTGGATGGTACACTTGTTAAAATTGATGTACAAATATTGAAGCATTGCTACAAACCACGGTCAATGGTTTACATTTTGGATCATATACTTTAATTGGTTTTGACAAAATATGAAGGGGCCTATATTTGTTACTGCAAGATCATGCTGAACAATTCTAGTGCCCTAAAAATGCCCTACATTCCCTCTATTCTATTCTCCCCTCCCCCCTCCTCAGAACTTATGATAATCATTAAGTTTCAATTTTTGAAAAAGATTCATAGTTATTTGCAATAATATTGAAGGCTTGATATATTGGTCTGTTTTCTTGTCCCTCTAATTGAGAATATAGCAGGACTCCCCAGGATAGGAATTTAATATTTTCTTGTTTATTGTGTGGGTCTCCAGCCACTGATATAACACACTATGACAAGATGAACACTTACATATTCACAGAAGCATGCTCTGTTGCACCCTATCCTGTATACCCTCCACACCTGACACTCTACACCAGTAACCCTCCCCTGCCATATTTGCCAAAAGAACATTTCCATCATTGTAGATTTAATCACAGACCTGCAAATCCCCAGAGTTAATCTTGTCCTTCCCTCAACTCTTCCCCAGTCCCATGGATAGTCCACCCAACTCCCCCATCCTACTCCCAGTCACAGACCAGCACCACTGAACCCAGTCTGATAGAGGCCTAATATCCAGCATATATAAAGAAATCCTACACCTCATAAATAAAAAGAATCCATTTAAAAATTGGGCAAGAGATTTGAACAGACACTTCTCCAAAGAAGAAATACAAATGGCTAAAAAGCACATGAAAAGATGCTCAACATCACTAGCTGGTAGGGAAATGCAAATCAACACTATAATGAGATACCATCTTATATCCATTAGACTGGCAGCTATTAAAAAAACAGAGGACTACAAGTGTTGGAGGAGATGTGGAGGAAAGAGAACACTTAACCACTGCAGGCAAGTATGTAGAATGGTACAGCCATTGTGGAGGACAGTCTGGAGGTTCCTCAGGAAGCTAACTATAGAACTGCCATATGATCCAGCAATCCCACTGCTGGGTATATAACCAGAAGAACTGAGAGCAGGGACACAAACAGATAAATGCATACCCATGTGCCAAAAGTTGGAAACAACCCAAATGTTCATCAACAGATGAATGGATAACCAAAATGTGGTATATACATACAATGGAGTATTAGTTGTAAGAAGGAATGCAGTATTAACGATATGGGATAACATGGATGAATCTTGAAGACTTTATGTTTAGTGAAGTAAGCCAGGCAATGAAGGACAAATAACATGATCTCGATCTCACTGATACAAATTAAGCAAATTGGGCAGACTCATAGAGCAAGAGTCTGGAAGAAAGGTTACTAGTGACTGAAAGGGAGTAGAGGGGGTTGAGCCAATGCCCATATGGACAAAATTTATAAGGTGGAAGGGTGTGGTTGGGAAGTGGATGGGCATGACAGTGGTTGATTTTTACAGAATGCTTTCACTGATTTTTGTGAAACCCCTATATCCATAACCAATTTATAGTCACAATTCAAACATGATTTTCCAGATTGTGAATATGAATAACTTTACTATCTGATTCAGGAAAGAAGTTGCTCATGTCATTGGTGAACATGTGTAATTCCAACAGGAATGTTGGTTGACATTTTTGTTTATGTTAATGAGCTCGACAAAAATGATATAGTGAAGGGAAGTGTCTGTGGCTCAATTAGTTGGGCTCCTACCTACCATATGGGAGGCCCTGGGTTTGTGTCCTGGGGCCTCCTTGTGAAGGCAGGCTCACCCACATGCTGTGGAGAGACACCGGTCTGCAAGCACTGTAGACAGCCAACTCAGCAAGGTGACACAACAAAAAAGGGAGACAAGTAAAAAATACAGAAGAGCGCACAGCGAATGGACTCAAGAGCAGACAGCAAGCAAGCTGTGTGGGGGTGGGGGGAATAAAAAATAAACAAGATACAGTGAAGATGAATGCTGGAACTTGACTCATTCAAAAATGAGGTGAAAGACTTGCTGAATCAGATGTTAGTTTTCAAATACTAGAAGATTTTCTCAGTTTTTGTGCTGTTATAGTGTACTATCTACAGACATTACACATTTTTTATTTTAATCTGCTTTACCAATCAACAAAGCAATAAATCAAGCCCTAGTTTGTAACATTCACAGAATTCCATGGTATAAATATTCCTATCACGACTGATTTCAACTTACTTATTATCAGGATGCCACTGAACAAAACAACAACAACAACAACAAACTATGCACTGGAACACATTAGATAGTATTTTTACCATATAGATACAATATAAATAAATAACCTCAAGACCATAGAAAATAATAAAGTATGATAAAATAAGAAAATGATGATTTGGAGGATTCATTACCTGTGTTGTTAATACAAATAATCTAATTATAAGGTATATAATTTAATTTATTTTTTCTTTTTTAATGAATAGAATTTGATTTTTAGAGCAGATTTAGGTTTACAGAAAAATTGATCAGATATTTCCCATATCTTTCTCCTCATCCAAAGTCCCCATGCTCTCCAATTTTAACATCTTGCCTTAGCGTGGTATGTCTGGTACAATTGATGAACCAATGTTGATACATTATTATTAACCAAAATCCATAATTTACATTGGGACTCACTCTTTGTGTTATACAATTCTATGGATCTTGACAAATGTAGGATGTCATGTATCCATCAGTAGAACATTATATAGATAGCTTTACTGCTCAAAAAATCCCCTGTGCTTAACTTTTTCATCCCTTTCCTCTCCCCTAATGCTTGTCTCCTCCAGTCCTCTGGCAACCACTGATCATTTTACTGTCTCTATAGTTTTTATTTTTCCAGAGTGTCATATAGTTGGAAGCAGGCAGTATGTAGCCTTTTTAGACTGACTTCTTTCACTTAGCAATATGCATCTAAGGTTCCTCCATGTCTGCAACCAGCTCATTTATTTTTTTTAATAAATCAATTTGATTGATACATATTAATAAAGCATACAACTCATCCAAAGTTTACAATCAATGGTATTTGTTAAAATCACATAGCTGTGCATTCAGCACTTCAATCAATATTAGAGCATTTTTATTAATTCAATAATAATAAACAAAAAAACAGACAAACAAGAAAATTCTTCACCTCTCAATTCTCTATGCTTTTCCTGTTGTATATAGCAGTTATTTCTGGTTCTTCTTGTACATTTATTTATTAAGCAGTTTTATTGAGATATATTCACATCTCACATATCATTTCTTTTAATGATTTAATAATAGTCCATCATATGAACATATCACAATTTACCCATTCACCAAATGAGGAACATCTTGGTTTCTTCAGGTTTTTGCAGTTATAAAAAAGAGTGCTATAAACATTCATTGTGCATACGAATGTCCAGTTGTTCCATTCATTGAAAAGACTATCCTTTCTTCATTGAATTGCCTTTGCTTCTCTGTTAAATGTCAGCTTCTGGTCTCTCTATTCTGTACTATTGATCTATTTGTCTATTCTTTTGCTAAAACCACAGTCTTGATTACTGAGCTTTGTTGTAGTCTTGATGTCAGGTAGTGTCAGTTTTCCACTTCTGTCCATCCTCTTCAGTATTGTGTTGAATATTCTGGGGTTTTTGCCTTTTCTTATAAACTTTTGAATCAGTTTGGCTATATCCACAAATTAATCTGCTGGGATTTTATTGGGTCACATGGAATCTATAGACCAAATTGCTGAGTATTGACCATAACAATATTGAGTCTTTCTTTCCATGAAGAGACATATCTCTCCATTTATTTAGGTCTTCTTTTATTTCTTTCATCAGAGTTTTGTAATTTTCCAAATACAGATCTTGTTTTTGTTAGATATTTGAGCCTAAATATTTCTGTTTTCTTGGTGCTAATAAAAATGGTATTGTGTTTTTAATTTCAAATTCCAATTTTTAATTCCTGGTATATATTAAATCAATTGACTTTTATATATTACCTTTCTATCCTGCAACCAACCCTGTTCTAATCTCATATTAATTTCAAGAGGTTTTTAGTCCATTCTTTGGGTTTTTGTAAATAGTCAATCATGTCATGTTCAGACAAAGAGTTTTATTTCTTCCTTCCCTATTTGTATAACTTATTTCCTTTTCTTGTCTTCTTTCATTGGTTAGTATATCTGGTACAATGTTGAATAGTGGTAGTGAGAAGGGACATCCTTGCCTTGTTCCCAGTCTTAGTGGGAAAACATCTAGTCTCTCACCATTACATATGATGTTAGTTGAAGGGTTTTGTAGATGTAACTGAACAAGTTGAGGAACTTGTTAGTTTGCTGAGAAATTTTTTTTTTTACCATGAAAGGGTGTTGGATTTTGGTAAAAACTTTTTCTTCATCTATTGAAATAATCATTTTCTTCATAACCCTCTTTATGTGACGGGTTGCATTAATTAATTTTTGAGTGATGAACCTGCCTTGCATACCTGGTATAAATCCCACTTCATCATGGTGTATAATTCTATTTCTTTATGGCTGGATTTAATATTTTACTCTTTTGTTTAGAATTCTTGCATCTATGTTGATGTTTTTCTTTCTTGCAATATTTAATGTTTAGTAATGGCTGTGATTAACACCAGCTAGTGTAATTCCTGAAAATTAAAAATTGGCCCTCATAAACTGATACAAACTGGCTCTAGGAAAACACTGGGTAATAATCTCAAATAAACTCCAACATGGGGAAAGAGATAGGAAGACCATTAGTAACAACATATTATGATTGCAGTATGAGTTCAGAATATTAGAAAATAGTGGAAGGAGTAGATATCTGACCTCTGACGAGAAGAGCAGCACCAGATGGCTGCCATTTCATGGTTTTATTTTTAATTAATAGACTTTATTTTAGAGTAGTTTTAGGTTTACAGAAAGATTTATCAGAAAGTACAGAGTGTTCCCATATTACCACTCAGACACAGTTTTCAAAGTGCTTTCAATCAGCAGCCATGTGTAGCTGAGTAAAATCAAGAAAACTTAGCACCTTATCATTTGGCAACTAAAAGGTCTAGATAAATCTATGTTCACGCATAAATGAAGAAATTTAACAAAGCAGCAACAACAGAAACTCAACATGAGGCATACGGGGGGGAGTCACCAATAAAGAAAAAGCAATACTGTCTTCATGAATCAAAGAGTCCTTTTTTACTGACAACCATTTTAAGCTACAAAGTTCTCCTTTAGTGTTGCTTTAGTTGAATACTACACATTTTTATATTATAGGTTTCTATTGCCTTTCAATTAGATATATTTTATAATGGGCTGTTTAAAACTAAATTGTTTAATTCTAGATATTTGAGGCTTTCTAAGTGTTTTGTCATTGCTGATTTTCTATTGAACTCTGTTGGAGCCAAAGAACATATTCTGTAAGATTTCAAACTTTTTAAAACTACGAACATTTGTTTAACAACCCAGCTTATGGTATATTTTGGCTAATCTTCTATATGCATGTGAATAGATGTGTATTTTATAGTTATTGGATGTAGTATTTTACAAATGTCATTGAGGATAAGATGATTGATATTGCTCACATCCTTAGTGAATTTTTGGCCTAGTCGTTCTATCAATTCTTTGGAAAGGAGATACAGTTTCCAAATAGATGTAACCCTTTAAATCCAATATATTTCTCATCTTGAAGGAGATTGAAGTATATTTTGACAGATATTAATATAATCACTCCAGCTTTATTATGCTTACTATTTTCTATTCTTTTATTTTCAATCTATTTATTTCTTTATACTTAAAGAATACTTATGAAGAGTATTAATTGTTTCTTGTTTTTTATACATTTTGCAAATCTCAACCTTTGTCTTTTCATTGGAGCATTTAGTCCATTTATATTTAACGTAATTACTGATATGGTTGTATTTAGGTCTGCCAAGTTTCTACTTATCTCATCTGGTTTTTGTCTTCTGTTCCTTTGATGCCAATTTTATTTTGTCATATATTTTTAGTATTCATTTTAATTCTGCTATTGGTTTCTTACCTATATCTTTTTTCTTCCTTTATTTTTGTTTCTTTTTATCAGGAAGAGTACAAACACAGTCCCCCACTACCACAAATTATGCTGTCAAGTTTCCCACATTTGGGGAAATCACAGGGGTCAGCACATCTGGAGTGCAACGGATAAGCCTTGCCCTGGGAAAACCATCTTCATGATCATGGTATCTCTCCTGCCAGGTAAATATATCTATATCTTATAAACATTATTTTTACTGACTAATTTAGGAATTAAATTCTGCATGTACAGCTTATCCCTCCCAAATGAGAATTAATATTGGATTAATGTAAGTAATAAATTTTACTCAAAAACTGAATGTTGTAGATAATAATGTCAGTCTGGTACCAAATCTGAATTCTGCTGCATTACTTTGAACATTTTTATTTAATTGTTGTAGTAGGAAATTAACTTACTTGACTGGACCCTAAGTGAAAATTAAAATACCTCATGGTATGCAGCAGCCAATAAAAAGAGATGCTTTTTAAATATAAAGATACAGGCAAATTGAAGGTCAAAGTATGGGAAAAGATATGATGTAAAGTGTAACCATGAATAAACTGATAGGAACAACAAGTAACATCAGGTGTGGATAAGGGGATTTTCAAATACTTCTTTTAGGAGCATAAATTGATACAGCAGTTCCATTTCTTAATTCTTATTTTAAAGCAACACTTTCCTGTGAGTTCAAAGAAGCATTTATAAAGATGTTTATTCCAGCATTGTTTATAAAAGCAAAGGCATGTTAACCACTCAAATGTTCAACAATGGGAAAAACATAATTTATCCATCTTATTGAATATTACACGGATTACGTACTATTATCATACTACAGAATAATATATATAATGTAATAATATCAAATTACCACCAAGTTAATTTAAATGGGAAAAGCAGATGGCAAAGTGTTATGGATAATATGACACCATTTATGAACAAACAAGCCCCTGTACTCCAAGTCCTGAATATTTCTCTAGAAATATCTATATTTATTCATTTTTCACTCAGTATTTACTAAAAGTCTCCAATGTACCACCATTTTATGAATATAATTATTATAAAAATCTAAATGTTATGTGCATTTAAATATATTGAAAGTCCTAAAATACAGACATAACAAGTAGCAGTGGTTTTTATCTAGAGTGGTGACACAGATTAGGTTATCGGTCAAATGAGTCAGCTTTATGTGTACTATTTGGATGTTGTCACTGAAAATAGTCACGTATTACTTGTATAATTAAATAATTAGAAATAATTACTAATGTCTAATATTATTTATTAGAATGAAAATTATAAGCAATGTAAATCACCACAAAGAGAAGATGGTTAAATTAAATGATATTAATATTAAAGGATTATTAAAGGAGAAGCATACAATGTATACATTGAAAATATATTTTCGGGAAACGGACTTTGGCCCAGTGGTTAGGGCGTCCGTCTACCACATGGGAGGTCCGCGGTTCAAGCCCCGGGCCTCCTTGACCCGTGTGGAGCTGGCCCATGCGCAGTGCTGATGCGCGCAAGGAGTGCCGTGCTACACAGGGGTGTCCCCCGCGTAGGGGAGCCCCACGCGCAAGGAGTGCACCCATAAGGAGAGCCGCCCAGCGCAAAGGAGGGAGCAGCCTGCCGAGGAATGGCGCCGCCCACACTTCCCGTGCCGCTGACGACAACAGAAGCGGACAAAGAAACAAGACGCAGCAAAAAGACACAGAAAACAGACAACCGGGGGAGGGGAATTAAATAAATAAATAAATAAATCTTAAAAAAAAAAAAAGAAAATATATTTTCAATGTCTATCCTTGGTTGATAAAATATTTGTGATCTTTATTTGTATACTTTTCTATAGTTCCCCTAGTTTGTGCAATTATATTTATTTTATAATCAGAAAGAGCAGTAAGTATAATTTTTAATGCATTTTCCTTAATATTTTACAGTAGATTTGATTTGTCACCAGCTCTTTTCTGAAAATTTAAACTATTTTAAAAATAAAGATCAATTTTAATTTTATCTGGTTTTCCTTATTATTTTATTTCCCTTACTAAACTTTAACATATCTCACTTTTCTGAGTACTGCCTTTTTTTCTAAGCTAATAAGAATGGTTTTCATAGACCTTTTGAAACTACTCTGCCTTATCTTTTTAAAAATTTTTGAATTGTATTTTTTGAAGATATATAGATCACAAAAAATGCTACATTAAAAAATATAAGAGGTTCCTATTTACCCCACACGCTACCCCACCCCCCATTTCTCCCACATCTACAACCTCTTTCATCATTGTGGCACATTCTTTGCATTTAGTGGATGCATTTTGGAGCACTGCTGTACCACATAGATAATAGTTTACGTTATAGTTTACACTCTCCCCTGGTACATTCAATGGGTTGTGGCAGGATATATAATGCCCAGCATTTGCATTTGTCCCTGCAATATCATTTAAGACAACTCCAAGTCCCAAAAATGCCCCACATCATATATCTTCTTCCCTCTTCCTGCCCTCAGCAACTACTGTGGCCACTTTCTCCACATCAATGCTACAATTTCTTCCATTACTAGTCACAATAGTTCTATAGTAGAATACCAGTAAGTCCACTCTAATCCATATTTTATTCCTCCATCCCTGTGGACCCTGGGATGGTGATGTCCACTCCACCTCTATATCGAGAGGGGGCTTAGATGACTCATGGCTGATGGATGTGATTCTTCTGATTGCACTCTCAGTTCCCTGGTGTGGTGGTTGACCATCTTCATTTCCCTGTTAGCTGATCTGGGTAAGTCCAACGAACCAGAGAGTAGGAGTTGCAACTCTGCTGAGGCTCAGGACCCAGCTGGCACATAGACAGTCCAGAGATTCAAGTCTCCTGAGTATACACCAACCCAAGTATCAATCACAGGTTCAGTAAAAGTGACAGAAGATGCATGTGTAGAAAGTTCCCATCTGAGTCCAACTCCATCACACTGAGAATGCAAATTCCAAAGTAGGGTCCACTGACAAGGCACTGAACTCCAGAGCCATCTGCCATGACCGTGGAACCTGTGTGTCTCAATAGCACTCAGGAGAACCAGTACCTGGGGTTGTATCTACTTTGGCTATCTATGGGATCCTGCTGAGGCATGCATAAGTGTGATCCCTCTGATGATCTCCCAACTCTTTTTTGAAGACTCTTAGTCATATAAACTCATTTGTCTTTACTATTTCCCCTTTTTATTCAAGGTTTTTTTCCTACTTGCATCACCAGTTAATGATTGGTAATAATCCCACAGCACCAGGGAAGCTCATCTCCAGGAGTCATCTACCATGCTGGGGGGAAGGTAATGCATTTACCTGCTGAGTTTGGCTTATAAAGTGACCACATGTGAGCAACATGGAGGCTCTCAGGAGGTAACTCTTAGGCATCCTGCAGCTCTAGGCCTAGTTGAAATTTCATACCCTGCCTTATCTTTACTAGACAAGTCAGTGTTTTTCCAAAGATGCTTTCCCCTCAGTCTTTGATATGAAAGTACATACATAGACTTTGACATAGGAAAATTTGGGTTTAACCCCTGATTTTGCTTTTTATCCTTAGTGTGGCCTAGAACAAGTTATATAACATTTGTAGCCTTAATTTTCCCATCCTCAAAATGGGGATTGTGGTAGCATGTTTGTGAGATAAATAATCTAAATGAAAGAGAGGGATGAATGGTGAGCATGGCAGGTAGCAAGTGACTCTTCAACCCTGTTCTATTTTCTTTGATGACTTCCTTCTGAAACAGAACCTGATGATCACTATAGAATTTTAAGAGATGTAAGTTATCCTGACTAGTATGACTGCTGAAAGCAAATTTTCTAATAAGAATTTAACAGAAATTCATGTCATCCTATTAGACCCTAATAGACCCCTGATTCCTAAGATGCTAAAATTCTTGACTTCTCAGAATCCTCAACTACTGTTAATTTCAATGAAATCTAAATCACCTCCTTTTAATTTTATCATATTCTGTTCTAAGCCCTTATATAAATTGTCTATTTGCATATTTTCATAAAAACAACCCATAACATTATTTGTTTATTCTATTGTAATTTTTTTTTTAAAGATTTATTTATTTATTTAATTTCCCCCCCTTCCCTGGTTGTCTGTTCTTGGTGTCTGTTTGCTGCGTCTTGTTTCTTTGTCCGCTTCTGTTGTCGTCAGCGGCACGGGAAGTGTGGGCGGCGCCATTCCTGGGCAGGCTGCTCTTTCTTTTCACGCTGGGCGGCTTTCCTCACGGGTGCACTCCTTGCGCGTGGGGCTCCCCCATGCGGGGGACACCCTTGCGTGGCAGGGCACTCCTTGCGCGCATCAGCACTGCGCATAGCCAGCTCCACACGGGCCAAGGAGGCCCGGGGTTTGAACCGCGGACCTCCCATATGGTAGACGGACGCCCTAACCACTGGGCCAAAGTCCGTTTCCCTCTATTGTAATTTTATAATTAAAAATATTTAGGTACAGCTTCTCTGTACGTCCACTAGGTGGCAGTGTGTGCTACTAGGGTGGCGGTTGAGAAGCAGTGCATTTTGAAATCAAACTTTTTTGACACATGCTACTTCTCAGACTCTGAAGCTCTCCTGCTCATAGTAGCCTGGAGCAGGAAGGATATAAAGAGCCCTTGGCTCATATTCTAGGACTTGGCATTGTCTTTCCTGCTGCCTATCATGTTACACCCAGTTCAAAAATGACTCCCCTGTTTGTAAGATGCCCCATCAAGCTCTGGGGTTTAGAGCTTCCCATGTGGTCCTGCAGATCAGGCTTTCCCAGTCTGGGGTGAGCAGGGTTTCCTAGCAGCCTGACAGCATTTTATAGGGTAAGGCTGATAAATCTCTGGCACCTGAAACTTTGCCTGGCCTCCCACTTCTGTCACAGGAATTACTAATAGATCAGCCTCAGAACTTTCTTCAGCGCAAGTCCAAAGGCTTCTACAGAGGAGCCGCATGGTATTAGAGCTGAAGGCCCATGCCCAGATGCTCCTAGGACTCCAGCGTGAGTCTGGAGGTAGCTGTTGCCTGTCAACTAGGAATAATCCCTCCAGGTTCAGTCCTGGACTCCTTGTCCATTTTCTGAGCACAGAGCAGGGACCTCTCTCCTCTAGCGTTAATGTCACCACTTCCTCTGTGGTGACGTACAAATGTCCAAGACTTGTATTTTGCTTTCAGCCAAAATTTGGCATTTTTTCATTAGTATCTGGTTATACCATAACAAAAATTTTCTGCCTTTTCAAATTCCTTTCCAATAGCATTTCTATGAAAGCTCAGTAGTAGAAAAATTGTTCTTGTATAGTCAAAATTTTAACATTTCTCAGGAGTGAACTTAGGATTTTATTTGAGTCTGGTATTCCCAAATGAAACTCCTGAAAGAAGCAAGTTGTAGTTCCAGTTTGGATGATATTTCTACTTGAGACATCTGCCATCCAGAGTGGGAAAGGAGACCTATCAGAATAGCAATATCAGGGGTACCGAGAAGAGAGGAAGAAAGAAAGTTTGATGATTCATGGTAATTGATTTTGCCTTTTCCAAAGAAAGGCATTTGGTTTTATGTTCCTGAGTTGAGAATGCAATCTAGCAGCCCTGCCCAGGATCCAGCCTTGACCTTGGGCAGAGGAGCAAGCTGTTGCGTGATGACAGCGATGGCAACAAACACACCCAGTGACAAGGTGATGTCACTAAGGGTCACTGCAGAGGGAGCAGCAGCAACTACCAGAAGAAGTGGTGCCCAGGCCCCAGCCCACCATGAGAGAAAAAGGAGTCATCACTCGCTCTCCAGAGACCCAGCCACAGCGACTGTTGAGAGTCCCCAGGCGTTCTGCCAAGAAAGTGTTCCCTGTGTGGGAAATAGCTGCATTAGGGGAGCTGGCCTGTGATAGTGTCTAGCTGGCAGAGGCTCAGCAAGACCCTACCAGTTTTGTTCCATTGTGATCCAGGAAATACTTTCTCTAATTATTTTGAATTTAATATTATGTAGAAGAAGAATATTTATATATTCCTATGGCCTTTAGAGGGCAGGACGCTGTTCCTCACAATGTACACTGGTGACAATTACACAGAAATAATTACACAGAAATTAGTTCTAAATTCCTCTTTACTTTAATGTGATATATAACTGAATTGGGATTTTTTTTTAACAATCCCATATTGCAATTTTTACTTCCTCTAGCATGTTTTCAAAATTCCCTTAATCTACACAGCTCTTCTCAGCTGAGTGCCTGTGAGAGAATTAAGCCCAAACATTTATTTTAGTGCTCTAGAAAAACTTTGTAACTCTGGTATTAAAGAAAGTGACAAATCTAGGAATGTGACTCCTGTTACTTTCAGTCCCTATGCTTTAAGATTAGACATACTTTGACCTGGATACATAAAAGTCTTCAAAATAATGAACCTTATTATTATAGGGATTCTATTTTATTTCTGATTTTAGCATAGCCTGGTCTTTTTTGTGCCCTTTCTCTTGTAATTCTCAAATTATTAAATTATATAATATAGCACTTAATTATATTGCATCCATTTAGTATCATTTTCCCCCTAATTGTTTCAACTGTACATGTAAGTAGACTGTAAACTCATGTAGGCAGGAATTTCTAAGCATACGTTCATTTTGTTGACCAGTTTCTAAAAACTCACATTTATTCAACAAAATTTCAAAAGTGACCTCTACTGAGATTTCCATGGAGGCAACTAGACTTCAGTAGCTCCTTGAGTTCTGTGAATTATTTCTTCCTACTATTATAATCCCTACTGAATTAGGCATTACTAGTTTACTTTGAAGGTGTTGCTTTAAATTTAGCCATCTTTATCTAAGCATTGGTTACCCATATCTCCTGGTAGATATGAATTAATTAAAACAATCTGGGATGTACTTTGGAATGTGTGGAAATTATTATTATAGAAAATATTAATACAGAAATCATCACATTATGGAAATTACAGGTTTACTTTCTGTGCTGGGAGTGTTTGGCAGGTGATGTCCCACCCCATGGGCTCTATTCCCTTCCCACAGTAATTCCAAGACAAAGAGAAGCTGCCTCCTTGAGTCACTGGCAGAGGTTTTAGCTGAGCTGCATGTGCAAAGAGCAAATAAACCTTTGCTGGGCTACACTACTGAGATGTGCATTTCTTTATTACATCAGCATGTTGTAGCTTACCCTGACTACCAATTTATATAGAGAAGTGTATTTCATCAGGGTAAATAGAAATAAGGAAAAAGCATTTTACATGAGCCTTGGTCAGAGACCGTAGGCAGAGACACTATCAGAGTACTCTAAATTCTCTCTCTTCTTTGGCATACAATATTCCACAACTTTTTTATTTCTTTGAAGTGGGAGTATGTTATTTTCTAAATGTTATACTATAAAGATCAAATTCTTAAGTGTGTTCGTGCAGCTCAAAAACAAAAATATATTAAGGAAAGAAAAAAAAAAAACACTCATCTAGGTGCCAGATACACTTGAAGTTTTACTTTTGGTTGTGTTTTCTTTGTATATTATAAACATTTATTTAACTTGCTACAGTTTGAAGTAAAACCTTTCCAAAACATTTGCTCAACAAAAATCATTAACAGGTTGCGGTGTAAAATAAATAAATACAAGTAGGCAGGAGAATTAGGAAGCTTTATAGTGGCAAAAAAAGTCTTTCAGTATTCTTTGACTGGAGGTGGATGATAAAGAACTAAACTTACCCATAGCAAAAAAGAAAAAAAAAAAAGTATAGCTCTCTATGTATTTTCTGTATATGTATATGTGAAATTGAGATCAGATTTTATCTGTTAGATTTGTATTTAGCTGCATGTTACATGAAACTGAAATAATAAGGCTTAAAGTTTAGTATTTTTCTCAGGGTATAAAGAAATATGAATGTAGGCAGTTCGAGGATGGTGCATCATCCACAAAATATCATCCTTCTTGTGGTTTCTCCCTGGGGTTGCCTGTTCTCAACAACCTTACCTCTGAGTAATTAGCCAGAAAAATGTGCATCAAATATGGTGCATTGGGGTGGGGTGAGGGGTATGTGGGAACCTCTTATATTTTTTAATGTAACATTTTTTGTGACCTATGTATCATTTTAAAAAAAGACAATTTAATTAAAAGAAGAAGAAGAAGAAGAAGGGGTAAGGATATAAATGGTCCCTATATCATAAAAAACTAACAAACAAATACAGTGCAGTAAGTGCGTGCTGGGGTACTTGTCAGCAGCGGGGGTGTGGGGACTTGAGGGAGAGAAGAGGCTTCCTGAGAAAGTGGTGTTTAAGGTCACTCCTGAAGGACGAAGAGCGCTTTGGAGTCAGGCTCCCCCCCCCCCAAAGAAAGGCTTGTCAAGGTGTTGACTGGAGAGGGACCATGCCACTTTAGGAAAACCCAAGCGATTTGGTGTAGCCGGGCCCAGGTCCAAGAGGTGGCAGTGTGGGCAGAGCGGTGCAGGGTGGGCGAGCTGGGAGCAGGCCCTTCAGGGGCCTTGCAGGCAAGGCAGCCAAGGAGGGGCCTCGGAGGAGAGGGACCCAACCGTGCGACCGTGAAAGGCCTGTTTGGCTGGCGACTGGAGCATGGGTGTAAGGAAAGGGGCCAAGACGGGAGCCCAGAGGTCTAGGAGGCCACCAGGGCAACCTAAGTGGACATGGAGATGGTTTCAAAGGATCCTAAGGAAGGAGTCGACAACAAATTCCACCAGGAAAGGAATTTAAGCTTGCACCCCCCGTTAGGTATATTTGCATATTTCTAGATTACATAGAGCTCCTTTTACTAATAAATTATATTTTTCTTTTTTTTTTAAGGAGGTACTGGGGATTGAACTGGGGACCTCATTCATGGGAAGCAGGTGCTCAACCACTGAGCTAAACCTGCTCCCCTTCTCTACATTTTTAAAGCTCACATAAAAACTGAAATGTTAAAAGGTTAGGATCTACCCATAAGCATCATCCTTTAGATAATTGTGCTTTTTTTTCATATTCATTGCTAGTTCAAAACTCTATAGCCTCATTGAAATATTAATATTAATAATATTATTATTAACTTTTGATGAGAAATGTGATTGAATAAGCTATGCTCTTTTTTAAACCCAGGCTTAATATTTTGTGACAGAGTTATTTAAATGTCTCTTTCTAAGTTTTAAATTCACTACTGGGACCAATCCAATGTCCACAGAGAAAAGGTGGCATTGGAGTGGGAAAAGTGGACATGGTGGCTAATGGGTATGGGGAATGGCAGGAAGAGACGAGATGTGGAGGCGTCTTAGGGACTTGGAGCTGCCCTGGATGGTGCTTCAGGGGCAATCACCAGACATTGTAAATCCTCACAGGGCCCACTGGATGGAACGTGGGAGAGTATGGGCTATGATGTGGACCATTGACCATGAGGTGCAGAGGTGCCCAGAGATGTACTTACCAAATGCAATGGATGTGTCATGATGATGGGAATGAATGTTGCTGAGGGGGGAGTGGTGGGGCGGGGGTGGTGGGGTTGAAGGGGTCCTCATATATATTTTTTTAATGTAATATTTTTACAAAATCAATTAAAAAAATAAAATAAAAAGCAAAAAATAAATAAATAAATAAATAAATAAATTCCCTGCTGGAAATACTTCCTCATAAGCATAAGTCATTTACAATGAAAGAAGTACCTCATTGGCTGTGCTTACTCTATCATGATACTCATCTTTCAATATCATGCAGAAAATTTGCAAAGGCTTTTCCTGAAATTACTCGGTAACTTTTCATTATTGTAGGAAATGTGAATTGGTTTTCCAGGTGAATTAATCAGGAAGTTTTGCATCTTTATTATTTTTAACAAATGACCTAAAAAAAAAAAAAGAAAGGATTTTTTTTTGGAAAAAAGTTGAAAACAGATTCATAAATGTAAACTATGAATCTGAGATTTTTTTAAAGAGTGCAAGTTTGGGAGCATTTATTGGTAATGTGCATTTTCAGCATTAAAATCACATTAATTATAGAAACATTTCAAAATATCAGTTTTCATAGAGGTCTCCCTCATTATTGTGGATTGTTTCAAAAAGTAGTAATTTTCACACTGATTTAAAAGATCACTCTAATCTCAAAGTGACCGATAATGACAAGTTACTTTTCAAATGTATCTGCTAGATATGAAAATACTGACAATTACGTGTCCTCAAATTGAACATTTTCTTTTTGCAAAATACAAATGAATGTATCCATGAAAGAACCAGTGAAATTATATCTGGGACAAAATATTTTTGTAGTTACTCTCCATCCCATACAAAGCATTGCAAAGATTCTGCTTTTTCAAGGTCTTTTGTGTGTTGTTGGTTTTGATACATTTACTCTTGGATGATATTAATTATAACATGACACTCGTATCACAGGGGTTAATCTCTGCTGGTGTGGTTTGACACCCTGGGGCACCGTAGGGGCTCTTGGCCAACACTATGAAACACGTGAAGTAAAGAAAAATGATGTTCTGTAACCATGGGCCAGTGAGTTGTTTCAGAGCGGGCACACAAGCCTGCCAGCATTTTTAACAATAATACTTGGCTTAGGATTTCTACCAGGTTTTGCTGGTGCCCCAGGGTGGGGGAAAGAAGGAGGTTAAGACTGGCACAAAGTTGGACTGTGCTTACCTATGATCTGCCCACTACAAGGGACACCCAATGGACCTTGGCTCCCTGGCGTCTTTGCAGTGCATGCTGGTAGTGATGAAAGACCTGGAGACAAAGTACATCTTGTGTGGCCCAGGGGTGGGAGGACAAAGAACTCTGCAGTTGAGAACCTTTTCAATGCATACCCTTCACCTGCTATTGCTATATTATATCCTTTGCCTGAAAATATGCTGTTTCCTGAGCATAAACTGTTGCAGTTCTGTGAGTCCTTTCAGCAGTTGAATAAACTAGTTAACTTGTAATGAACGCAACAAAATATGTTCAAAACAGAGTAACCAGTAAAGGATCTATTGTGGAGCCTGCCAAGTTATGAAATTCCCACTCTTCACTTTGAATACACAGACGTACCAGACTTGTGCTCCTCTAGGAATCCACTGAGGACACAGCTGATGATCCATTTAACAGACTTTAGTAAAGCATGATAACTTTCAGATTTTTCAGATAAGAAAATAAGCAGAATTAGAAATGCTTAACTTTTTCTTCCTGTAATCTCATGGGTTATTTTACACACATTGGAGATAGTGGACATAAAATTGAGATATCCAGAAGAAACACCTGGGCTAGAGAAATGGGTTTGGGGATAATCAGCATATGAGGGGTATAGGAGTAGAGCAGGTACTCAAGGAAAGAGCATAGTTTGAAATGGTGCAGGCCCAGGAAAGTGCCATTAACATCTAGGAACACACAGATACAGTGTGTGTTTCGTGAAGGGGCTTGAGAAGGAATAGTCAAAAATCAGAAAGGTAGGGGAAGTGGGGAGTGAATGTAGCTCAGTGGTTGAGTGCCTTCTTGCCATGTACGAGGTCCCATGTTCAATTCCCAGTACCTCCTGAAAAAAAAAAGAAGAGCCAGGAGGGGAGATATCTGAGGTATCAAGGAAAGAAATAATCTTAAGGCAGCCACATGAAAATTGTCATGTGCTACAACAGTGGTCAAGTAAAACAAGGAACAATCCAATAAAATGTTGCTCCTTTGGACTAAGCAACAAAGTTGGCAATGTTGGCCTTACATGAATGTTTTCAGTAGAATGTTCTGGGTAAATCACTTGAGGACAGAATGTAACATCAGGAAGTGATGACAAAGAGCATCAACAGCTCTTTCAAGTAGGTATGAAGGAAAGTCAGAAGAAAAGGGACAGTGGCCAAAAGAACATGGGGTGGTGGAGGGCTTTTCTTTCTTTCCTTTTATAACGATTAGTTCTTGAGGAGCTGGAAGGACACAAGCAATGGGAATAGTCTCAGGTGAGAGAAGGGGTCCTCCATCCAGCATGACTAAAGAAAAAATATAAGGCTCTACATTCTGTTATTCTTTGTTTTGCTTAAATACCTTACACTTTCCAGTGACTTTTTTGGCATCTTCATGCAAAATTTTTTTTATGACAAGTATCTTGGAAGATTCCTGGAGTCCAAACATGCTAGCATTTAAAGATTTATATCCACAGGCTATGTTTTTATTCAGTTAATCCCTATGCCCAGCTATTTAAAAATTTCTCTAAAATGCAAGAAAAAGTTAAGAGATGAAATATCTAGTTGATGCTCTTATACACACCCCAGATAAGACTAATATATCTCATTTACAGTTCCTGTTGAGTCAAAGTCATTTCAGGCTTCAATGGAAAGAAATCTACACATTCCTGCCATATTTAGTACTTTGGCCCCTCAAGCTCCTGCCTTTTTAACCCATGTTTTATTCTATGAGGTTATAGCTATATTAGTTTGTCAGAGATGCCTTCACTAACCTTTCATTTTATGTTTATACTTTTATTTTGTGATGGAAACACAAATGTGTCCAGTAGAAAATAGTCAGCTGGGCTTACTGAAGGTAGTATTTCAAATCCATGCCTTTTATCTTTTGTCTGAAGAAGAAAGTGTTATGAAATTGATCAACTTATTAGTTTATGCGTTTACTGAACAATTAGGTTTTATTCTAGAGCCTAAAGACACAGAGAAATATCATACAGTTTCTTCTCTCCATGACCTCACTGTTTGCTGGTCATAGCACACCCAATGAAAGACCCTATAAGAAAAGCATGATTAGAAGTTCAGGGAAGATAATTAAAGAGAAGGTCCATAATTCAGTCTCTGATAACATGGGACATCATGAAGGTCTGATCCCTGAGCCTTTTCAAAAGATAATGGGCGTAATTAATTACCCCCTTCCTCTCTCCATAAAGAATTGGACATGAGACTAAGAGAAGGTAAGCTGGAGCTAAGCGCGTAGCATCAAGTGAGGCATTTGGGGATGAGGGAAAGACAGGAGGAGGATGAATTCAAGGTAGCAGAAACAGTATGTGAGAAGTCCTAGAAGGAGGAGAGTGCACATGGAAATATGACGAGTCTGGGAAGCGAGCTGGGCAGGACCACAGAAGGTGTTGAAAGCAAGCTAATGAATTTGGGCTTTAAATGGAAACAGTGTGAAGCTTCTAAAGGTTTAAAGCAGGAAGATGTAAAACAGACGGATGATATAAAAAGCTTTCAATTTTGGGAAAACCATGCGGATATCAATGTGGCAATTGAAGTAAAAGTTGTTGGAAAAGTGAAATGGTGAGTTGGACTATTGCAGCAAGGCATGAGGGCTGGGTTTAAGGTTCTGAGTGAAGGCTGAGGCCATAGATAAGCAAAAGAGACTATTGAGATATCTGGGGGCTAGTATCAACAGGAATTGGTGGGTAAGCAAGGAGACCACAGAAAACTCCTAAGTTTCAAGTTTAGGTGAATGAATGACTCCTTTTGCAAGAATGGGGAGTGTAAAAGGAGAATCCTATCTGGAGGGAAGATCCTGAGTACCGGATGTGGGGATGATAAAATGGAAGAAGAGGACTCATTACTGCTTTTACTGCTTTTGACAGTCAAACCAGGATGATTGTGAGCCACAGATATGGTTAATCTCCAGGGAACAAATAATCAGGCAAAATTCTTTTTGCACAGTAGCACTGGGCTTGAATAAAGGTATATTCTGGGTCAAACTTGCTCTAGGTGATAAGCAATTGTGAATAAATAAATCTTATTACAGTGATGCTTCTCTCGTCAAACTCTTCACCCACAACCCCCCCCCCCCCCCCCCATTTTCTGCCACACACTCTATGACCTTGGGCAAGTTTCGTAACCTTCCTGAACTTCAATATCTTTATTGGAGATAATAATAGAACTTACTTAATGGCTTCTCTGAGGATTTAATAAAACATGTAAAAGTCTTAGAACAGTCTCTAGCTTGTAGTGAGCTTTCAATAAATGTTACCTATTGTCATGCAAAGATGTTCACTCTAAAACAGTGTGATTAGGATTCCTATGTGGAATTCCAGTCTATCTAAAACTTGCAAAACCATATTTTCACAAAATTTCCTATAACTGTGCAGTAAGAATTGATTGGGAGATGGAAGAGAAAGAAAGCTGGAGAAGGGAGAGGAATTACATGACTGAAATGTTTTTCAGTGATAGATATTGATATTCTTTTATACTGATGATTTATTGATTGATTATTATATGAGAGAAAGAAGATTTAATTACAGCCACATGTATAAAGGATGTCTTAACATTATTATGTCATCTGAAACAGAGCTTAACCCAGAGAATAAGAAAGTAGATCATGAATATCTATGGCACGTAGTTATATATTAAATTCCTGTGGTCCAGGCCAAGATAGAGTAATAGGGACCAGATTTATGCTGTGACCTAAAACAACAAAAAATGGGCAAAATACATGTAAGTGGTTTCCAAGACATTGGGCATCAGACAAAGGAAGACAGTGATCAATGAGAGATGGAAGCAAAAATGAGATGAACCTTACAGTTGCCCTGCTTATTGCCTTATGAGAGTTTTACACTGCAGCATAGGGAAAAGATATCCAGGATGAGCCAGGCAGAATCCCTTGTTTCAAGATGCTAAGGATCCTCAAATCCAGGAAGACCAAGGCAGCTAGAATTTGCAGGACTGGGTAACAAATAGGAGACAGCTGTGTAGCGAGATAAATCCAGAGATTTACAGAGAGCCCCCCTGAGTATTCAGCTGAGTATGATCAGCCTCTGCATGTGAAGAAACTACCCAAAGCTGGGGAAAGAACAATATGAAAGGATTAGTGGGAACTGTGCCCAGTGTTCACAGACTCAGGGATAGTAAATATTCCCACCAGTCAGATTTAAGAACTTCCTGATTTACAGAGCACTGGGCTTGTCTAATAAATCTTAAAAGCCACACCTTAATGGATCAAACAGAATTCCAGAAGAAAATTCAAGAATATTTATAGGAATACAAAAATATACAGCACCAATACATGTAAAACTTACAATGAATGGCATTTAGCTAAAAATTGTCAGGCATGCAAAGAAGCAGGAAAATGTGATGCATAATGAGGAGAAAAATCAATCAATCAAGACTGATAGATACTAGAATTAGTAGACAGGAGCATTCAAGTAGTAATCATAACTATATTCCATATATACAAAAAGTTAAGTAGAGATATAAAAGCTTTTTTTTTTTAATGACCCAATCAAACTTCGAGAGATGGAGACTACAATGACTGGGATGAAAAATACAGTGGATGGGAATGATGGTAGATTAGACATTGCAGAAAGAAAAAAAAGATCAGTAAACATGAAGACATAGCAAAATAAGCTATACAAAATGAAGCACAGAGGAAAAAAAAATAACTTAAAAATGGAAAAGCACAGGGCTAGCTTGGAGAAAAACTTCAATAAGCCTGATATATGTGTGATCAGAGTCCTCGGATGAGGCAGAGAAGAGCCAGAAGAAACATTTGAAGAAATAATGGCTCAAATCGTCCCAAATTTGGTGAAAACTGTATACCCAGAGATCCAAGAAGCTCAGTGAATCCCAAGCACAAGAAAAATTAAGTAAATTATACCAAAGCATAAATTACTCAAAGCAGTGATAGAAGAAAATCTTTAGAGCAGTCAGAAAAACAGGAAATGTTATATATATAGAGGGACAAATATAAGGTTGATGGCAAATTTCTCACAAGAAAGAATACAAGTAAGAAGATAGTGAGGCAACCTTTTTAAAATATGGGGAAAAAATAACTGCCAATCTAGAATGCTATACCCAGTGAAAATATAGTTGGAAAAAAGAAGGTGAAATAAAAACTCCCTAGAGGACGCAAATGTGTATGTTGATCTCATTTTGCTGTGTTTTACAACTCTTATTTTATTCCTAATTCTTCTTAACTCTTTTTTTAATTTCCATATAATGATGTTTGCTTTTCTCAATTCTGACCTCCATGTCCTTTGCCATGTTTCCACAATGTCTCTTCTTTTTTATGATGTTTTCAATATGACCTTCATTTCTGAGGTTTTGCTTTTCCTTGTGTTTTTCAAGATTTTCCAGTTCATATTTTACTGCCTTCTGTTTTCTTATCATATCTAACTGAAACATTTTCTCTCTGCCTTTTTGCCTTTGTTTCAGAGACAATTGTTTCAAAAGGGATTCTCAAATAAATTTTTCTCCATGCTTTCTAACCTATTCTCTACCCACATAGACTAACCTATATAAACTACATCAACAGAATTTCTTGCCTCCTAGCTTCTGGATTCAGGCTATAGAGAACATCCCAAAAATTGCAAGGGAGGAAGGAGAGTGAGGCTGTGGTATTTATTCTATTGTCTTATTTTCTGAAGTGTTGCCTTTGGATGTGTGCATTCCTCAATCTAAAGTCACAGCTTCTTTCAAAGAAGCCTTCTCCACATGCTTCCCTCCTTCCAGGTCCTGGTAACTGCTCCCTCCCCTCTCTCCAGGTCCTGGTAACTGCTCCCTCCCCTTGCCACTTCAGGCCTGGAGGTACTAATAGCACGGCTCTTAACTAGTCCTATATTACTGCACAATGGTTTGTGGTTTCCCAGTGTTGTACCCTACATTTATCCCTGGTCCTTTAATGAAGCCTCCGTTGAATTATCATTATTTGAGTGGACCATCTGTTTCCTGATGGAACATTTTTGATTGAAGATAAACAGCCTGCTTGAGTTGCTGACATCCTCTTTTTGAACCTGAAGCATTGAAGATTCTTGGCTTTCAGTATTAATGAAGTAGGCAGGTAATTTGTTTTCCTTGTAGTTCCAAAATCAAACAGTGAGTGACCTTTTAAGCATAACATTTTATTAAATATTTATTTGCTATCAGGTTGCAAAATAACTGGTCAAGAAGAGAAGAAAATGATCGGGGATTAGTAAATCAAAAGAGAAATTTGTTCTTGATCTGGATAATGTTGAAATCCACTCTGCTCTCCAACTTGATAATGATCATACTAGAAGATTAATATTTGCCATCATCTAGATTGAGAAATACTGTGCACAACCCTCTCTCAGCCCAGGTTTATAAGGTCACTGCCTTATGCTTTGTTACTTAAGCAGCTCCCATCCTGAGCAGAAGGCTCATGAATAAACAACTGATACTTCAGGACAGAACCCCAGATTTGGCTCTGGGGTTCTGTCTGGTTTTCCCCTTGGCTATCTTAAAGAACAGTTTTATTTCTGGCTAGATATTAGAAATATAAAAACAAATAAGTACCATTCCATGCTCTCAAGTATCTCATGGCCTTGGGAGAGGGATTTATGTATAGACAAGAACTGCATAAAGACAAATAGAAGACAGTTTGACAAGGGCACTAATAGGTGTAAGTGCATATATGTTTGTCAGGCATCTAACAGTAATGCCTGGTATGCTTTCCTATGCTATTTTGATTATTGTTTTTAATTTCATTGTTTGCAAAACATTTTGGAATGCAAAAAAGGTCCAAGGGTAATACTGAAAGGATTCATGCAAATATGGAATGGAATTGTGGGCAGTACATGGAGTCGTAGAAGTGGTATTGGATACCTGGAAGATGGAGACTGAAAGAAAGAAGGAAAAGGTTAGAGGACCTAAGAAAGTCTCCGCATGTGCCCAAGGTCTGCCAATTAATGAATATCAAGGGTTCTGGAGTAATTCTCTTTTCTCAAATATTCTCAAATATTTTAAAAGATTCTCTCATATTTATGCTTTTCTGGATTTTCTTGGCTTTTGATTTCTGAGTCAATTGAATTGTTGTTTTGCATCTGGTGGCACCTGTTCTTTTTTCATTCCACTTAGCCCAGACAGACATGTCTGTACCCATCCTCTTAAGCAGCAATAACTCAAAGCCATTGTTGGTATAATGCTTTTGCATTGCAGCCCTGCACAGAACAGGAAGCAACTCAAAATACAGTACATGAAAACAAATGAAGTATTTAATATCTTAAGGTGTGCTTGGTGGTCTGCCTGAGAATCATTTCCTTTAGGTCTACTTTTTAAAATGTTGCAGGCACTTACTCTCCCTAGTAATATGCTTCTCCAGCTCTTTTTA
This sequence comes from Dasypus novemcinctus, assembly GCF_030445035.2. Taxonomy (NCBI): domain Eukaryota; kingdom Metazoa; phylum Chordata; class Mammalia; order Cingulata; family Dasypodidae; genus Dasypus; species Dasypus novemcinctus. Next base: position 21,386,137 of record NC_080677.1, read on the forward strand.
ATCACTGAGTCCCTGGGTTCCTTCAAACCACCTGGAAACAATGCCTTAATTTTGGCTACTCAATCAATCACAAAGAGTGGTCCCTTCTACTCACTCATCTGGACTAGCTGGAGAAGTTGACGCAGTCCTCTCCATCACAATGTTTCATCAAAAAGCTTCACTAAACTAAGAACAGTTTTAGCCTTCAGAAAAAGAATGTTGTCATTCCTTTAACGGTCTCCTGGAGCTATGACTTTCAAATTATTTTGACCATGCATCACTTTCAGTGAAATATTAGCATATACCCCCCCCTTTCAATATATGTTTATTCATGATTTATACCCATGCACTCATTCTTGATGATCCATTTATTAAATATCAGTAAAACGAAATTACTTTATTTTTATACAAAATAAATAGAAGCAGAATGTTCACTATTACTGATTTTACATCCCAATGAATTCTTTTGCACAGAGCCACTTAAAGACCAGTGCTCTAGAGGAAATGTATCAGCCCGGGGAAAAAAAATTTCCACATGCAACAGGTATATGATATTTATCTTATGGTCTGGTGTACTTGAGGTCCTGGGTCATTTCTCTTATAGGGAATGTCAATTTTTCTCCTTTTCAAGTAATTTACTTTATATTTCTGCCTGATAGACCCCGTGGAGAATCATGTGAAAATGGAAACTTGGAAGCTTATCTAGTCCTTACTTCCGGTTTCTCTGGACTTTTAAGAGATAAAGGGAAAGAATATTTCTAGGATCAGAGATGTGAGAGCAAAGGAGTAGCGGGGAACATCAAGGGGAAAACTCGGGAAAGCTAATAGCTGTGCCGACCAGAGAAATCCAGCATAAAGAACGGGGTTGAAGTTGAGTCTGGAAGGGTTGGATGAGGCCAAGTTGGGTAGAGCTAGGAGATTAAACAAATTCTTTAGTTAATGGAGAGCTGGTAACAGTTTTCTGATGACAATCAATCCGCATTATCTTTTCATGGAAGAATAATTTTGGTGACTCTTAAGAGCAGATAATTTGAAAATAGTTTGAAATCACAATAGCACACTATCAATTGGAGTGATTTTGTCACAATGTTGGGGACACTGATTACAAGGCAAGTGAGTTAGGCATGTCTCATGAATAATGCCACATATGAAACACAGCATATCCAGGCAACATATGGTAGTTAAAGCAAAACAAATTTCATTATAAAAAACTAACTCAGAACTTCCCATTTCAGAATAATTTTGAATAAAGTATACCCTGAATGCATGGTGGGGTATAAAACAGACAACTATTACTAGGAGGAAGAAGAAGCTCTTGATCTGGGCTCTATATTCTTGATGTGTCCACATGTCAGGCCAAAGAGCCTTTATCATTTGAAGGATAACAGCCATCTGAATCAAAAAGAGGGTCAGGACAGTTGTTAACATAATGATAATCATAACGTAGTTCATTACAACAAACTCCCAGCGACTGAGGTCTTTGTAGAACTCAAAGCATCTCCGCTCTTCAGAGTGTCTTGGATCCATGCCATAATGTAAAAAAAAAATTGGCAAAAAAATGAGACTACCCACCAACCAAATAATAATGCTTAAAACTATTGCATGGTACTTTTGTAACCATTGTCTTTGGAGTTTTTTAAAATAGATGAGTAATCGGAGTACAACGATGGTCACATAGAATACAAAGGAAAAGTACATATGACCGTATACTATGCTGCTAACCAGTCGGCAGGCAAAGGATCCGAATTCCCAGACAGCTAAGATGTAGTAGCTGAGGCGGAAAGGAAGGCTCACCAGCAGGACTGAGTGTAGCACTATGATATTGGTGACAATACTGGCAAATATTGATTGGCTTTTCCTTTTGAACATCATCCGTGACATCAAAACTGTTCCAGCAGTGCCTCCAAACAAAACCAGGCTGTAGAGTATTATCAAAGTCATCCTACAACGTGAGTCATAGACGCATTGGTCTATGTTAGAGGTGTTAGGCAAAGCAGTTGTATTGATCATCTCCATGAAATTCCACGAAGGTCTTAGAAGACCACAAATCCTAAACAAAACATTTCACAAATTAGAATGGAGATATTGAAACTATATTGCAATTGTGCATGCATAGTATTGAATTTTGCAATCCCAGCCAATTCTTTACAAACCTGAAACTATGAATAAAACAAACATTGTCAGAGGCTCCACTTAATTATCCAGATATAGAAAAGAGACAGAGATGAGTGATACAAAACACCAAAAGTAGCAAGTTTGCCTTAATATAAAATCCAGAACTCTGCACTCAAATATTCTATAAGCAGATAAGTGAGGGTACACATACCAAGCCTGGAACTGGCATGAGACAATTTAGCAATAGTAGTAACATGTAAGAAAGAGCCAAACACTTAGTAATCAAAATAAATACCATTTTAATATAACGTTTTTTAAAAAATCTAAATTCATGCAAAAGAATTCATGATTTAAAAAATAGCAAACTTTTCAATAAAGACAGGATCAGATCAGTATACACCCAGTCCATATTCATGGCAAATCTCTAAAGATTTCTCAGGCAATCCTATTTGGGATAGCATAGAAAAAAACCCCCATCTATGTCAAGTATAATTATTAGAAGAAGATATATCAGACTACATTTTTGGGGCAGGGAGCAACATACACTTATTACCTGCACCTTTTTCTTCTTAGCCATGAGTCCTTTTTCTGGACCAGTATGTTGCATTTTGGAGGGAAAGTTGGTGTTTGAGGGCAGTTTCTATTTAGGTTTATTTGTTAGTTTCAGGTGTGGGAGGTTATGGGGCAGTTAGGGTAGAACAAAAAGACAGAGCACTGACAGTTTGCTACCCTGAATAAGTGCACTCTGCCAGTTAATTGCTGGAGGAGCATGATGAGTCACATGGCTTCTTGGAGCTTTGACTGTGAAACAGGAAATGTAGCACTGCCTATATTACAGGGTTGTTGAAAAACGAAGTGAGTTACCAAGCATAAGACCACTATATAACTGAGAAAAAAGCCATGCAAGTGTTATGCTTCCTAAGGTAAAACAATGGCAACAAAAAGACCTTATTTATCTCTTCCTTCTTACTCTCAGTATAGGCCAATACATAGTGAGGTCATGTAAAATTATTGTTGTATCAATAAGTATTTAATAAATACCTGACAATTAAAACAAATAGTTCTCAGACTTTTGCTTTGCCAGAACAAGACCCAGCCAACAACATCTCAGATCTCCCTTTTTGGAAGGTTCTATGTCCATTTTTCTTAAGTATCTCCTACCTACCTAGCCAGAGGCAGGATATGTTCATTTGCACATGAACAAGAAGTTACTCACAGTGGAAATCTAAATATCTTGAAGTTTTTCTTCTGCTACTACTGTATCTTTGTAGAATAGCTAAATTTTGTGTTTTTGAAAACTAATATGGGACCTGGCATATTTACTATCCTTAAATAAGATTTTATTGCAACTTTAAAACATAATCACAATGGGAATCTGGACAAATAGCAAGATGGCAGCAGAGTAAGAAGTTCTTAGAGTCAGCTCATTGTACAGGGAAGTTAGTAATCACCAGAGCTATCTAAAGCACCTGTTTGGGGGCTCTAGGAGACAAGAAGCACATTCTTTTCATCCTTGAAAGAATGGAAGGATGAGACTGCCCATCTACAGAGAAGATTTGTGAGTAGAACACTCCACACTGTGGAGACTGTGTCCATCCTCCAGTGGCAGCACAAGCCACCTCAAGAGCTATTCCAGGGTTGGCATTGGAAGTTTCACTTTCCAAAAGCAGGGGAGGAAGAGACAGTTGGGCACCAACTTCAGCTACTGATTAGTAAATTTGGTGGCTAAAATGTAATTCTAAAAATCGCTGAAGATTGAAACTGACCAAGTCAGAAGGAAGCCAGTAGCCACCATTTTAATTCTGACCCCAGTATGAGGGGAAGCAGGGAAGACTGAAAATCACAGTGCTGGTAGACTGGCTTCTTTCATCCAGATGGGATTGCACCTCTAGCCTAAGCCACAGCCCCACCTCCAACAGGGAGAAAACTGGGGGAACCTGCACCAGCCTTGCCAGGTAACTGCAGGTACATTCAGCTGGCACAGACTGAATTGTTGGAAATCTACCAGGGCAACTGCTGTCATTTTGGACCCACACAGCACAGATTGCTGCCCACACCTGCAGTTACATCTCCACCGCAGGCAGGGGAGGAAGAGGCATGAAGCATCATCAGTCTCACTGGGCAACTACAGTCTAGGTCTCCAAGACTGGATTATTACACATGGCTGTGGCTCTGTCCCTACCCCTGGCAAAGGAGAAAGTTGGGAGAAGCTTCACTGGTCCCTGGGGCAATGTGGGCAACTTGAGTCTCCACAGCTTACAGCACCAACTACATCCTCAGCTTCTACTACATAACCAGCAAAGGAGAAAGGCAAGAAAGCCCTAAAGAGAGAAACTGCACCCAGAATAAATACATCTAGTAAGCCAGATGCCAAGATAACAACAAATTACAATCCATACCAAGAAACAGGAAGATATGGCCCAGTCAAAGGAACAAGGTAAGCCTCCAGATGACATAATGGAATTGGGACAACTAAGCATAAATGTTCAAACAACTCTTCTTAATGAATTCAATGAGATGGCTAAAGAGATTAAGGATATTAAGAAGACAGTGAGTGAGCACAAAGAAAAATTTGAATATATATAGAAATTGTGCAATAAATGATATTAAAAATGCACTGGAATCATAACAGAATATTTAAGGAGGTAGAAGAAAGGATTGGTGAACTTGAAGACATGGCCTCTGAAGGTGAACATACAAAAGAACAGATGAAGAAAAGAATGGAAAAAATTGAACAAGTTCTCATGGAACTAAATAACAGCAAGAGATATGCAAATATATATGTTATAGGTGTCCCAGAAAGAGAAGAGAAGGGAAAAGGGGCAGAAGGAATATTTGAAGAAAAGTTCCCAATCCTATTAAAGGATATAGATATCCATGTCCAAGAAGCACAAGGTACTCCCATTTGAATAAATCCAAAGAGACCAACTCCAAGAACATACTAATCAGAATGTCATATACCTAAGACAAAGATAATTCTGAAAGCAGCAAGAGAAAAGCAATGCATAATATATAAGGGATACCCAATAAGATTTCTCACCAGAAACCACAGAGGCAAGAAGACAGTGGTATGACATATTTAAGAAACTCAAAAGAAAAACTTCCAGCCAAGAATCTTATATCTGGCAAGTTTAGAATATTCACAGACAAACAGAAACTGAGTGCTACAGCCTGAAAAGAAAAGACAGGAGAGTCTTGGAAGAGAGTCTAAACATGAAGATTATATCAGTAAAAGTAACTAAAAGTCTCAAAAGAGTGGTGAAAATAAAATATGACAGATAAACCCCAAGGGTCAAATGGGTGAAATAAGTACTGCCTTTATAGTAATAACATTGAATATAAATGGATTATATTCCCCAATCAAAAGCTACAAACTGGGGGAATGGGTAAGAAAATATGGGCCATTTATATTGTCTCTGCAGGGGACTCACCTCAGATCCAAGGATACCAATAGATTGAAAATGATAGACTGGAAAAGATATTCCACACATGCAGTAACAACAACAACAACATCCAGAGTAACTATACTTACATCAGAATAAATAGACTTTAAAAGATGCTAATAATGAGCAATCTGTGGAGAAAGTTTGGAAAAAAATTCCATTACAATAGTGACTAAGAGAATAAAATATTTAGGAATAAACTTAACCAAGGAGGTAAAGCCCTTATATTCAGAAAACCGCAATGTATTAAGTCAAAAAAGACCTAAATAATTGGAAGAACATTCCATGCTCACAGATTAGAAGAGTAAATATCATTAAGATGTCAATTCTACCTAAATCAATATTCAGATTCAATACAATCCAGATAAAAATTCCACCAGCATTTTTAAAATAAATGGAAAACACAATTATCAAATATATTTGGAAAGGTAGGGATTCTAAATCTCCAGAAACGTCTTAAAAAGGAAAAGTGAAGTTGAAAGACTCTCATTTCTGGACTTTAAATCATATATATTACCTAACTACAGTGGTAAAACAGCATGGTATTGGCATAAAGATAGGCACATAGACCAATGGAACTGAATTGATGGTTCAAAAACCAGCCTGTCAAACTCATTCAGCTCAGGCAGAACAGTCCATTCAACAAATGGTGTTGGGAGAACAGGATATCCATAGCCAAAAGAAAGAAAGAGGACCCCTATCTCATACCTTATACAAAAATTAACTGAGAATGAATCAAAAACCTAAATATAAAAGCAAGAACCATAAAGCTTCTAGAAGAAAATATAGGAAAAGATCTTCAAGACCTGGTAATAGGTGGTGGATTCTTAAAGGAGGTAAGAGACAGATTGAGATGAACTACTGATGCTTAATGTAAATAGGAGTTTTAATTAACTTTACTGTAAAAGTTTGGAAATGTATAGGGGTGGTGGTAACACCTAATGTTGAGTAACAGATAGTTTATAAATGGGAATGTGGCTGGAAAGGGCACTCTAGGGATGTAATTGTCAATTGAAAGAGAGCTAGAGAATAATCCAGGGACTGAATAACACAGTAAACCTAGAGGTAGATGAGAATTGTGATTGATGTACAAATGCAAGAGTGTCCTTTGTGAGCTATATCACTACTGCAGGGTATTGGAAATGTGGAGAAGCTGAAGTGATCTATGGACTGTTGTTAGTAGAATAGTATAATATTCTTGCATCTATGCGAAAGATGTTCTGTGTTGGTAATGAGGCAGAATACAAAATGTGAGCCAAATGCACACTTTGGATGTGGTAACAATCAGATGATATTATCTGTAACAAATGTTCTACCACAGTGTGGTGTGTTGGTAGAGGGGTGTTGTATGGGAATTCTGAACATGTGCATGATTGTTTTGTAAGTTCACAACTTTTGTAGTACAAATACATTTAAAAAGTAATACTAAGGTGAGTTGGGGAAAATACACCAAATGTAAGTTATGGACTATAATTAGTAGTAAGATTTTGATGATATTCTTTCATAATTTGCAACAAATGTCTCACAACAATGCAAGACATTGGTGGTGGGTTGATGTAGGGAACCACTGTATGATGTTATGCATGTTTGCTTTGTAAGTTCACAACTTTTACTATACACTTACTCTTTATGTATGTTCATGTTTAAATGATATAAAATAATAATAATAATAGGGTGTGTTGGGGAAAAACACACCAATTGTAAGATAATTTGGTTAATAGTAATGTTGTGAGGATGTTCTTTCATCATTAGTTAAAAAGGTTTAACAACATGGCAAGGTATTGGTGGTAGGGTGAGGTATAGGAGCTCTATGATGTTTTTGTAAGTTCACAATTATAACTATATACGTATTGACTTATTCTTTATGTATGTTTGTGTATGAGTGATGCTTCAATAAACTTTAAAAATCATAATTACAATGTGTAATATATATAATATGCAATACTTGTAAGCTTATTGTATGACAAGAGTTTTACATCACTTTATCAACAACACATATGATAGTGATTTAATTTTAAAGTTTTTGGCAGTGCTCAGGTCTAAGCAGACAAGATATAGTTTGTAATTATTTTAAAGTAATGAAAACCCAAATTATTTATCAGTTTCACAATTTAAATGGAAAAAATAATCTCCTAAGGAGATGCGACAGTTACCATCATCATATACCAGCTGGCTAATTAAGGTTGTCTCCTCAGCTGTAAAACTGGAAATGATAACCTCTACTTTGCAAGATTTTTGTAAGAATTAAGCCAGACTGCACATATAAAGAAACTAACAGAGTCCCTGACATATTATAAGTCATCAAAGTGTTAATGCCATTTCTCCCCTTTTAATATACACAAAGATAATTCATAAACACAACTCAAGATGCTATTCTTTTTTGGTTTCCTCTCAGAATTGTCCTATGAATATTTATATTTTAGGGGTAAATTCCTAAGGGAAAAAGATGCTCACTTTTCCCTCAAGACTTCTCCCTATGACTTCACTCTCTATCCCACCCCCAAACGTATTCCCCAAACACCTGAAATTTCTAGGTATTTTTCCTTTTTCTCATTAAGACCAAGTACTGAAATTTCTAGATCTGCCCTTTACCGGGAAACAAATGGCTTCTCAAACTACTTACTTGCTCTTTTCCTCCTTATGATTTGGTCCTGGTAGAAATTCAAGGCACTGTGGTCCTCTGTAGATTGTCTGCTTCAGCACAGGTACTACGAGCTTTTCATTAGAACCAAGACTTGGCTACCACCTCACTCAAGAGAAACCATGACTTGAATGACAAACTAGGAAATAGCTCGTTTTAGACTGAAGGATCACCAAATGACCTAGATAAAACCACTCAGAGGAAGCCACAAATAGATGTTTATCTCTATGGCTAGTCCTAGGTAAAAAGTTTCATTTTCACTCTAATGACTGCTTTGCAGGAATTTTTCTATTAAAAAGAAAAACTTGAGTTACTTACAGTGCTTTTTCTTACCAATCGTTTATGCATTACCCAAAATATTTCACATTCAGAGTAAGAATGACTCAGGGGATTGCTTTCTATGAGATTTTCATCTTCTCTGGAGTATGCTCGAAATATTTATATCCCTGACTTTCAATTTCCAAAAGTTCTCTTTCCTTTACTAGCTACCATTTGGAGATATGATTCCTTTGGAAGCTTAACCATCTGGTGATATAACTTCAAAGAGAGGACTCATTTTCCTCAAGTCTAACATCAACCTTCTCTCTTCTGGGCCTAATTTCATAATCATCTTGAACTGTGCTAAGACATCTACGGATAATTTTAAGGAACTATCAGGCTCAGTACATGTAAAGATACCAAAGACAAATACACCTTTAACAGTTGCTGGTGCTCTCAACACCAAATGATATTACTCTTCAGCTGCAGGAATTCAGAAGGACAAAAATGCTATCACTTGTAATATAAGTTCTTCCTGGCTCGCATTTAGGTATCACCTGATAAAATTCTCAATTGCTTTTGAAGAGAGTATTATCCCTACCTATGCCATCTGCTGCACAATAATCCAACAGTGTCTATGGCCACAGAGATATAAAACAACAGAATCTAAATGTAATGGAGCCATATGCTTAATTATTTCAAGAAAGATCTCAATAAAATATACAATTTCAAACTCATTACCAAAAGCAAATTCATACCAACTCATCTCAGCTGGAAATAATTCACCAGTTTTAAAAATCCTTCCTGAAGTCAACTTAATTTAAAAACACAAAATCAGCATTAGAGGCCTGGTTTGGACATGTTATCTGACAGTCCTCATTTTTCAGATAAAATATGTTCCTGGAATCTGCAGGATAAAATATGTTTCCATAGAAACCATGCTATATTCGGGGTTGCTTCTCTGATGAAGGACTAAGTGGAAATAAGTTAGATGTGACCAGCAATAGAACTTAAAAATAAAACTCAAATATATAAAATTCAACACTATGGCTAGCACGCAAATTAATTATCACATTAACAGCATAAAGATTTCAAAGTACTGGAATGTGTGTGTATTACATTTACAGCACAGCTAGAAGAATGCATGTGTTCTATATTTTTCCCCCTCTGTACTCAGAATTCAGCTCTTTTTCCATGGGGAGTGCCAAGGTTTTAAAGAAAAATAACAAAACCTTATGTGAGAGCTTGGAAACCATTGAGTCCAGAAGAGTTAAACCCTCATATTTCACAGACGAAGCCAACACAATTCAGTTTGTTTAGCAAATCACCACAAGGCCCCGAGTAAAGTAGGAACTGATATAGATGAGAAACATGGCCACTGTTTCAAGCCTTCATTCCCACTGTACCACCAAGCATATGGTGCAAGGAACTTGAGATAGTTCTTGTGAGAAACATTAACAACCGGGGGCTTAATTTTTTCACCTTCTCTGTGATATCTGTAATCTTATTTTTGGAACTGACCTTAACCTTTAAATAGAACTATTTTTTTAGACCCTAGAGAATTTAAATTCCTCTTTAAATGTAGTGCTTTAGTTCATCCTCAAACCATTAAAGTAATCCATTGCCATCGGTGATTAGCCTAAGTTAATTTTCAGAAGTCAAAGGTAGTCTGTCTTCGGCATGGGGCAGGTTGGAAGCAGATGCTGCGGAGGTGGCACCCTTCTAGGCTGTTTGAGATTGGCCATTGGCTGGCAACCTGTCCTGTGCCCTGGAGAGAATGGAGTGGGGGAATCTTGTCTTTCTAGCCATGTTAAATTGTTCTTATAAAATATCCTTAGGGAAATGGTCAAGAAATCTGCAAGGGTTACTCTCAAACCCATTAACAGTCACAAGTCATTTACCAAGAGTTTGCAGTGCCATGTGTGGTGGCCTGTTTTGTCCAAAACACCCAGGGACTGAGCTGACCAAGACACCGGAGAGAGGACTGGGGGTTTTGACTTCTCATTCTGGGCACATGAGTTCAGATCCTCTGTGTTTGTGTGTCTCTGTGTCTCTGTGTGTGTGTTTCACTCTGGTCAACAGCACCTTCTTCCAGGGAGACATAATATTTGAAGTGAGAAGGGTGAAAGAGCCCACACCATTCCTTCCCTCTGCTGCACAGATGAGGAGATGGAGGTGCAGGAAACTGGTCCCCTCCTCTCTCGCCTCCCCAGGAAGAAGAGGACACAGTGCAGCATTGGAGCTTTTTAGGTACTGAGCACTCTGAAGAGCACCAAGCAAGCATGTGGCAAGTACTTTTACTTGTATATTTTTAAAAACCTGAATTAAATAACCTCTTACATTTATTTGCCAGTAGAGATATTGTCTCAGAAAATGAAACCAAAGTTGATACACAAAGCGCTTGGATGGGTGAGAGTCATAGACATTCATCTTCAAATATGAAAAACATATATCATGGCCTGACAGGGTGAGCTCTATGTTTGCTGAAAGGATAAATGATTTTAAATGGGGAAAGGAGGATTAGGATTTTTTTAAAAGCTTCCTGACAAAAGCAGGGAACGATTTATACTGGCCTAGAAATCCCTCGGTTATATGTGGCCTGTTTTTGCATCAGTGTCTCTCTGCCTGGAGGGCTTCTCTCAGTTCCACCTGTCAGGCTGCCTCTTGTCATTCAGGGCTCTGTGCTGATGACACCTCCTCAGGGAAGCCCTCTGTGACTATACCATGTAAGGTAACTGCCCATGCACCATCACAATGTCCTGTTTGAATTATTTGCATATGATTTCCCTCCAGATGTTTTTATTGCTTCATTATTTGTTATGGGTTTGTTATCTGCCTGTCTTGTTTGCTGAGATGTGCTATCTTCAGCACCTCAGTTGGCTTAGCCTCTGGCTTTGTTTTTAGATCAAACAAGGCATCAAACCTGGCATTTCAAATCCTTAGTCAATAACTTGTAAGTGCAAACAGGTTTGAGAATTAGCAGCTCCTGGTTTATTTACTACTTTCCTAAGGATATTTCCTTAGGATTGTTTGTTACTTCCCATTGCCCAGAATAGTTCCTAACACAAACCAGGTGCTCAACTGGTACATGTTGAATGAATGTAGAAAGGTGCATCATTTTTCTAACAGTGGTTCTGGAATAATCTTTCCTTTAAAGATAATTATTTACTCCTCTTTAATTTCATTCTTACACGTCTCCTGGGACCAAGGTTGAATATGAAAGTTGAAAGTGACCTTAACGAGGTTCTCTCCAGTCTGAGTATATCATTTTACAGAAGAAGGAACTGGGGTGTTGGGTGGCAGCTTAGGTAGAGGCCACGCAGATGGTGCATTTTGAGCCTCCTGGCCTGCTGCTGCTTTCTCGTGCTGCTGCTTGAAGTCAGCATCTCCAGGCCTGTCTTAACTGGAGGCTCCACGATTGTCCTTATTTAGAGGACCACATCTTTTTCTAAATCCAGAGCATGGGTATATTCCAATAAAACCAAGAGGAGACATTTTGTTAAACATAAACTTTAATTTTCCTAACTTTCCTTTTAGCCTCAGCTCTCTAAATGCTTTGTGTGAAGCATCTCTTATGCCTGTGGGTGCCAGTCTGATGTCAGTACTGATAAAGCAGGGTACCTCTTTGGAGATTACTCTGCAGTATGGCTTAACACTTTTTTTCCTCTTCTTTATTCTGTTCCTCCATGAAAGGAATACCATGTTATCTCAGAGTACAGGAAAGGAATGCAGGATTCACACGGGACTGAAGAAGGATGGGTAACGTGGATCAGTAGATGAAACTCAACTGCTTTCCAAAATGAGAATTATCTTAGAATTTTAACATCCAAAGAGATTTCAATTAGGATGTGATTAGCAGTGTAGCTGATTAATGTGTTAAGGACTTGGTAACCATTCACAGAAAAGAAAAATAGCTTTCTAAAGGGTAAAATAGCTGTGCTAGGATACACGTGTGTGGAGAAATGGCCGGAGGTTAAAATGTTTCCATGACAGGCCAGAGGTTAAAACGTTTCCATGACGCAAATGAGGGTACAGAACTTAGAACATCAGGTCCTTTCAAGACAGAACACGGTCCTGAACAACCCACGACTGTTTGCAGAAAGAAACATTGAGCCTTGCCCTGCATGGGAAAGATATGGGCGTGATTACTTTGGCCAAATGTTACCAAAAGAATAAAAAATGGCTATACTTCCATCCCTGAGATATTCAATAAATAGGATGTGGAAGTTTGGGCCGAGGCTCTTAGTCCTTAAGCCTTTGAGTTCCCTGTTCCCACCTTTCCTACTTCTTGTGTCTCTTTCCTAAGTTCTGCGACGCCTTTTATTTGAGCATTCCTTATGTAGAGCTGGTCTCCACACACACGTGTCTGTCACTGTAAGGCTTTAAAAGGCTTTAAAACAAACTTTAGAGCAGGGGTTCTCAAGCTTTTTTGTTCTATGTATCCTTCTGCCAGTCAGATGAAAACCACGGGCCTCTTACTAAGTCCATGCTGTAGTGTGTATTATTTAATACATATATCATACCCACACCCACATGTCCCCACAAGAATGGTGTTTTCTTAAAATTTCAATTCCAGCTCATGGACCCTTGCTTAAGAACCCCTGCTTTAGAGCAATGCTTTTCAAAGGTTATTGTGCTTAGACATCACCTGAGATGCCATTGACACGCGGGTTCTGCATTAACAGGTCTGGGGTGGAACCTGAGATTTAGCATTTCTAAGGTGCTCCCAGGTGAGGCTGAAAGTGCAGGCCCATGGACCACACTTTGAGTGGCAAGACTAACACTGCCCCCTATGGTAAGTATGTGGTTATTTTAATTCACTTCAATTAAATAAAGTTGAACAATTTAGTCCCTCAGTCACGTTAGTCACAGTCCAAGTGCTCAATTGCAGAGTTATAGTAGACAGTGCTGCTCATTGATGACCATCTTGCAAGAGAAAATAAAAATTTATTAAATAGTTCCTAATCCCCATGATCTCGTCTCATTCCTTTTCTAGCTGTAGGCTGCCAGCTTTGATTTGGAGAACAGCAAGCATTGGTGAGATGAGCAGGTATTTGGAACTGGAGGAGATGGGGTTGAAGAGAACCAGGGAGAAATGTTGTTAGGGGAGTCACCGAATAAAGGAAGTGCAGGAAGGAGTGATGTGCCTGATCTAATATTGCTGAGAGGACAAATAAGTCAATGTTTGTAAGCTGACCATTGACCGTGAAGGGACAAGGAGAGTAAAAGGGCAGTAGCTGGAGGAATATATGAAAAAACCAAGGTTTTTATTGAAGGTGAAAGATTTGTGCTTATTTACATGATAAAATATGAAAAGGCATATCTTGGGTCATAAAGGGGAGTGGCCACTGGGATATTTCGGTTTTCTCAAGTCATATTGGGCCCTGTAATGACTTAGTTCATGCTTTAATAATCAAAGAACTCAAATAAATACCACTGACCATCAAGGACTTCAGTTTCCAATTCTAAGAAGCAGATCTCTGCCTTCAAAGAAACCTCACATTTCCTTCGGCTAAGTAGGAAATAATTACTTTGTCTTTATTACAGGAGTATTCCCTCTCTTGCAGGCTCTCTTTAGCATAAAGAGCAATTCCACAAATCACTTTTTACTCAAAATCTCACCAGACCCTTAAAGATAAACCTTCTTTTCAAGGAGAGGTCAAGCCCTATAGGATTTTGCTAACTAAAATCTGACACCTTGTTCAGAGTGTGAGAAGCAGTTTTAATTAGGTGCACAGACCAGCCTCCTTTTAATGGAAATAAAACTTTTTGAAATTATACTTAATTGTCCTATTATTAGTAAATTAAAAAAGATATAAAAGCTTATAGCACTTGATGGGCAAAGTCAATTACAATTTCCCTCTGCCGCTACAGAGAAGGCTATTCAAGGAGAACAGCATGCATCCAACCCCAGGGCAGACAAATCTTTATTTCCCCAGGGCAGTGTAGTCCCTCTGACACTCTCAGAATATTGCCTTCTTGGTTGTTCCAAATTGCTAACACCATTGCATCATTGCATTTATGTGGTCACAAAAGCAGCTGACACATTACTTGAAATGGACCATTGTGACAAGTGGAATTGCAGAAGTTTGGGCTCAGATTGGTACAGTGTGACTTTGGGCAGGGCTCATTGTCTTTGAATCCCTGTAGTTTTAAAAATAGGTAGCATGCAAGTTTTCCCTGTCTAAAGGATTTTTCTTTTCTTTTTTAAAAAGAGAAACAAAATGCAAAACTGACAGAGACATCAAAAGCATATTGATTTCATAAGAGAATTGTGCTATGCTAACTCATGCTCCCAGCATTCTCGAAGATTATGGCTGGGATGTTTTTTTTAAGGAATTAAAAAATCTCTGAGCTTCTTATGATTAATTAATGGATTTTAGTCCCAAGAGTGTTGGCTCACCAGGCGTTTGGGGGTGTCATAATTAAGACTGGCTTAATTACGGTTAGTGGGGAGAAAGACTGAATCAGGAAGGATGGGATTGAGAGAAATGGACTCCACTCAAGGGGCTTGGCCCACAGGACTGGCTGGGCGGTCCAGTGTCAGGTTCAGAGAGAGTAACAGACTCAGACAGGCTCAACCTGGTGAGAAGGGCAAGGAGGCAGGAGGAAATCCAGGTGATGGGTATAAGCCAAATGCATGTAGGTCGAGGCAGTGGACCTGGCATTGTGCTCATTGCTGTAAGGGACCTGTGACAGGGCAGTCAGAGGTTCAGGTGTTGCTTTCAGCTTTAGCCTGCATCAGAGTGACCTCGGAAGCGTATTACCATGCCACTTCCCAGTGGTCTGTGGGTGGAGCCAGGCATCTACGCCTTGACCAACTACTGCAACTGATCTGAGCACCATTCTAAGAAGGGTGGAAGCAGTCCAGGATAGCACACAGAGGCACATAGCCTAGAAAGGAAGCTGGAGTTCTAGAGAGGAAATTGAAGCAGAACCATGGTGTTATGGACCCCACAACAGAAAGCATCTAATGCTGGGGCCAGGAGGTGTGCTTGCCACACACACACACACACACACACACACTGGCAAAAAATTCCTGTCATGCTTGCTGCTCTGATCATGGGCTTTGCAAGAGCTAGGATGCTAGAGACAGGGCTGTGAGGCAGATGCGAACGGAGAGAAGTGTGGGGTGTGGGAAAGCACCGCATCTGGATTAGCTTCATTGTGGTTTGTAACCAAGAAAGTTTGCCTTCAAGGAATACAATGCCAAAGCAAGTGTCTTGAAGGAGATGTGGGATTATCCCACATTACAGGAAATCCAGGGTGGATGGCTCCAGAGTAGGGTATTCTTTAGCATTCAGTAATGGCAGATTCTGAGCTGGTTTCCCTGAGCTCCTTACAACGTTCCTTTCATGACTTCAGAAGGGCTACTGTTGCTTCAGTTTTCAGAGCCTCACAAAACTTCACTAGGAGATAGAAAAAGCAATGGTATACCTCTAATGACTTTTTTTATCAGGGAGGAAACATTTCCTGAAGACTTCCAGCAGACTGGACTTCACCCTTTATTAGCACATGGGTAATGTATCGACCCCTAAACCCATCAGGGAAGGGGAATGGAATGACAAGGACTAGCCTAGACCCATCATGGCTCATACCCTATGGCTGGGGTATGCGGCAGTGAACGAAGAAGGAGGGGGACCGTCTCTGAAGCCAACAGTGCCTTCACCTTTCCTCCTAGGAATACAACTGAGGGAATTCCCAAATGCCAAGAATGGAGCCATGTAGAATTTACAGCATGAATTCTTGACTGCCTGTCCATTATCAAATGATGGCAGTAAAATTATGGTTGAATAAGTAAGTCCTAAATATAAGTCAGGGAACTGCCAGTCCTACCCCGTCTGCCTTCCCTTGACATGCTGATAAATCCCCAGCACACACCCTCCTGTGCAGGGCCTTATGGCCTTGCCTTTGCTTCAGCTCAGCCCTTAGTTTGAGATACATTATCTCTGTGAGAAACATGGATAACAAGAAACAAGGGCGGGGGATGTTTTCTCACTTTCCCTTTATGAAGCAATAGAGTCTTCCAACCTTTTCATTTCATTTGGATCAAGGCTCATCTCAGAAATTGCACCTGTAACATTTTTCCTTCTTCAAGGGATAAGGTGTTGGAAAATGCTCTGCAAGGAGAGTTAGTCTGGGTTTTGCTTTTGAAATGATAGGCAGTCATGCTTTTCTACAAGCCCATGAACACTTTTATGCCTAATGGTTTCCTGCAAATCACGCCATTTAGAAACATATAGATGTCCTGGTAGATTCCAGCAGTGTTTCATTTTTCATGATTAATTTGCACTTTTTAAAGCTACTAGATAGGCACAGTAAGAACATCTTAATTGACTGGTGTCTTCCTTCTTTCCCTTTTACTTGGCAAAATTAAAATAAGGAAATTAAAATGTGATCTCAATATCAAACAATTTTAAGCTCGAATATTCCAGCACAGCCAGGTCATTTTTTGTTTAGGGACAAGAAAATGATACTATAGAACAATTCATCAGTTTCTAGAGTTTCTGAAGGGCAGAAGTTCTGATGGCTTGACTTTTTTTAATGCCAGAAGACTAACTGTTAAGAAAAAATATAGAATAACAAAACCATCAGTGCTCAGATACATATGTTGATAAGCTAGTGCAGCCACCTAATCTTACCATGAGAAATCAGGAGTCAGAGCCAGAAAGGTGAGGAGCCTTGCCCAAGTTCACCTGAATTAGCATGTAAAGATAACTCAGCTTCCTCAGGTTTAGATCTTGGACCTGTGCTGGCCAGTACGGTAGCCAAGAGCCCCAGGTGGCTACCAAGCACTTGAGACCTGCTTGTAGTATAAAGTACACACTGGATTTCAAAGACGTAGTATGGAAAAAGGATTGAAAAAACACTATTATTTTATATTGACCACAGGTTGAAGTCAATATTTTTGAGGTATTGTGTTAAATGAAATATATTAACATATTTATGTTACCTATTTTCCATTTTTAAATGTGGCTACTAGAGAATTTAAATTTGCAAAAATATAATTTGGATTATATTCCTATTGTACTATGCTAGCATAGATCCTCAGCTTTTTTAGTCCCTTAATATCAAATGAGAAGGGTAGAGCCATTTCTTAATTGCTTTTGCTCATTGTTTATTCCTTTGAATCAAGATGAGATGATCTCATGAATCAATGAAAACAAATCAAGTAATCCACCGCCTACTGGTTTCTGGTGCAGATGATAGTCCCTAGTCGTGCTGAAACTCTGTTTTTGCCTGGGAAAGGTGAGTTAATTAACATTACTGAGAGGTTTTTGGCTTTACCTGGGGGGAAATCAGATTTAACTGATTAGAAGTCACCAGTGTCTGTTTTCATATTAAAGCAATCCTTTCTCAACATCCAAAAGCATCTTAGAAAGAAGTACTTTTCCCTTGTCTTTTTTTTTTTTTTTTTTGCCACCATCCATTACTAAAACTTTTCTGTTTTTCCAACTAGAAACTCTACATTTTAAGCCTTAACTCCCTTGCAGAGCAGAGAGAAGAATGAATTCCCAAGCCAGTTCTTGCTGGGAAATGGAACTACTGTAAGACAAGGTGAAGGAAATTCTGTGCCCATTCAAGGCCATTCTCTGTAAGCAAGAGAAACCAGACTTGGCTGACTTTAAACAGAAAAGGAAATGTTGGAAGGCTATAGTTGGTTTGTTTATAGAACAGCTTGGAAGGTTCAGAACTAGGTTCTGAAAGAAGACATGAACACAAGGCAACCAGAACCACACCTGGAATCAGGACGCAGAACCTGACCTTGAGGCAGCAGACGGCGTATCATTGAACACCAACCAGCTACTGCAGCCTGTCCTGCAGCCACTGCTGACCCTGAGCACGGGAGGATGAAATAGGGTGACCAGCTCATCCCTGTGTGCCTGGGCCTTCCAGGTTTTAAAACAGAAATCCCACATTCTGGGGAACCCCTCAGTCCCAGGCAAGCCAGGACTTTGGTCACCCTTCCCCAGAATGAAGTCCCCTCCATCCCTGCTTCTTCAAGTCCCCGGCTTCTGCATGCAAGTCCGGGGCACCGATGTCCTGCCGCAGGGGGACTGGAGGGACAGAGGCTGGCCATTTGTCTTCCTTGTGGCAGGGAGACTCAACTTTGGGTACAGAAGTAGATCTCTCTGGAGTAGCTTCAGTTAACTCCTGCACATGGAACACAAAGGTAAACAACCACAATTGACAGGAATTAGGTGCTTCTCCTTCAAAGGTGGCATGGTCCTGTGGAAAGTACGTGAGCTTCACTGTCACGCAGCCTTGAGAAAGACACTTAGCTCTTCTGTGGCTCATTTTCTTAATTTGCAAATTGGGAAAAAGAATACTTTCTTGAAGATTAAATGAGATGATGTAAGGAAAGCACCTAGCGTATATTATGTGACCAAAAGATATTTGCCTTTCCCCTTCCTCCTTTTCACTTCCTTTGCAATCCCTTCATTGGACTCTGATATCCCTACTGCAGAAACTAACCCCATATTCCCAGCCATTATTAAAATTTAAATTATTTAAACTTACAATTAAATAAACCATATTAACAACAAAAGTAAGAAATACTTAAGACTCATCACTTACTAATTATTTTACTCTTATTTATGTTCTTGAAGTCACTTGTGCCATTGTAGCTGCATGTTGGAAGTTCTAGCACATCCCTTCTCAGCACTATTCGGTCACATTAATAACTTGAAATTGGTCTAGAGGGAGTATTTACATCACAGGAATCGGCAAATGCTATAGGTCAGGGCAGAATTTATTGGTTTGTTGGTTGTTTAGACTTATGAAAGTGATAGAGGAAATGATAATAAAGCAGATTAAACATACAAATGTGTCGTATCTGTAGCCTTTACATTGTGACTAGCTTTCCAGCATTTGACCTCTAATAACCAATTCAGCAATTGTCGTAGACAAATATATGAAATTCTAATACATGACTTCAGTTGGTTCTCTCTTGTCTTACTTGTTAATGTAAATGGTCATATCAGTTAACAGTCACGTCAAAACTAAGCTCATTCATCCATTGCAATCACAGGTTGATGATGGATATGAGTTCGGCAAAAATCAAAGAAATATTCTGTGAAACTCAATTTACTACATGGAATTTACAATCAAGAGTATTATATATTTTGTTATTATATGTAAATTGGGTGCTACACATCCATTACATGAGCAAAATTTATAATAAAGTTATGTACATATACCTATAAACAAACATGTTTTGAGGAGTCAGGGGAGGGAGGGAGCCAGTTATTAAACATTTATTAGTAATCCCCTGCTACTCTCCCTCTGTGGGGAAGTGTTCTGGTTAACACATGATTTACCTTTATAATGACCTTATTTTCTAAATCAAAACAGAAACACATGGTCTAACAGATTTAATTTCTGAATCATAGAACTTATTTTTTTGAAAATGCTTACATCAGTTTATAATTAATTCACATTTAGTCTTCATTTCCTGGATTGTTTTCATTGAAAAAAAAAACTCATGAAAGTAATACACAATTCTACATACATCACATCATTTAACACATCACTTGGCTATTTGAATTCAACATGCCTCAAGGCAACATACTAAGTTACAAAAGCACCAAACAGGAAGAGAGAATTATATTGTTTCTTTGTTGTTCTGTGATCTTGGGCAAGTTACTCTGAACATCAGTTACCTCATCTAAAAGATTCAATTAATAATACACATCTTTCAGGGCTCAACCCTGAGAGCCCTGAATAAATCTTCAACAAGTATTTATTGAGCCCTAACCTGCACCTCACACTGCACAGACTAATAAGAATGAAACAGACATGGTCATTTTCCTCAAGGAGGATACAGTTTGGTAGATAGATTGATTGAAGAAGAAAAAACAAAACATGTAAAATGTCAAATACGGTACATTCTCAGCTAATTTCCTTCCTCTTCTCCCTTTCTGGGATATCCAAACGATATCCTTCTTGCACTCTGTTAGGTCCTAAAGAACGTATAATTTTCCCATCTTCATCTTTAACCTTTTTAATACACACACAGAGACACACAAAGTTGGGTAATAAAGGTCTTTCTGCTGCAATTGATCGTCATTGGCCTAATGAAACCACAAAGAACAATTACAAGCAGAAAGGAGAAATTCAAAATCCATTTAAGTTCAAGAGAAGGTAGAAGTCACAGTGTTCCTACAGATGCTGAAAACTCTATTTTCCTTGTTTCCCTGTAACAAATTTAACTCACCCCAAAAATCTTTCATGGTCAGAAAATGTTTGGGCATGTAACGTCCCTTTCTTATCCTCGAATTCTAGTCTAGTCTTGTCCAGTCTCATCTATTCTGGACCTCAGAGGTTTTAGATGACAAAATCAGGTCCCCATCTCTCTCTAGTTCCCATTCCTACCAACCCATTCCCAGAAGCAGCAGATGTGGGTTGAGTCCATGGGAAAACTGACCTGTCTCCTGCCCTCAGTTCTCCTTCGTTTATGAAATAAAGACATTGTCCCAAATCTGTGTTTCCTACCCTAAATCATATTGTTGATCAGTGTGCTATCTAAACTCTCTGTAGCCCCTCAATGTACTCTCATCATGGGATATTAACCATTTGGTCTTGGGGGATGAGAAAGGAAGGAGTAGAGGGCTCTTACTGCTAGCTCATCAGTCTACACGCAGCCTGTCCAGAACGAGGTGTAAATAAGCCTTTGTTTCTGGCAAGGTTGACCTATTTTAGTCCAGAGAAATTGAAGAGTGGCTCCTCTCCCCACTTTAGCTCTTCCAAATGAGCAAAGAGCCTTTGTTCGTAATCCTTGGGCTAGCCCTGCGGCACTCGTTTCCCTGTTAGATTTTCCACCATTGCCTTTTTATCCCCCACACCCTCCTCTGGAGTCATTCTCCAGGACTCCTTTTATTTTCTTTGGTCATGGGCAGAGGTTGCCAGGCATTCAAATTCTGCCTGGTTTCTGCTGGATTAAACTGTGAGGATGAAGGAGGAGTTGAAAGAAAGAAGCTCTTGCCTCTTACTTTAGGATCAGGCATCTCCAAGACATTTTCACATCTAAGAGTAACCACCTATTTGAGAACTCTGCTGTCATTCTAAGACCCCCGTGTCTCTGTTCTACGCTTGGACTCACATTGCTAAAGCCCTCTCTTCTGTCATCCAGGCTTGGTGATTGAATTATGTACCCCTTTGTAGCAGTTTGAGATTATTTATGAATCCCCAGAAGCAAAAGATTATGCTTGAAAACTAATCTATTCCTCTGAGTGTGAGAGGTCTTTGATTAAATTACCTGTTGAGATTAGGGTTTTGATTGGACCATGTCAGTAAGGTGTGGCTCAGAGTGAGTACCTGTCCCCTCGGTGGGCTGATATAAACGGATACTCTCTCAAGAGATGCACAGGAAGAGAGAGCTCTGTCATGCTTGATCCTGGGGCCCCGAGGAGGGGTGAGCATTTGCCTGATAGCTTATAGCTGACCTTGTGAAAAGAGCCGAGACTGATACAGAAGTCCTGAGAGACAAGCCCTATGCCAGCCTCTAGATGAGACAGGGCAGAGGCTGGGCCATGGAGCCTCAAGAGGTAGAAGAAGCCCAAAAAGGAGAGACCTGGCAGAGATCAGCCACCATCTTGCTTCAATACATGGCAACTGACTTTGGTGAGGAAGTAGCCTTGAATTGGACTCTTTGGAGCCTTGTAATTGTAAGCTGTTACCCCAAATAAATACCCTTTATAAAAGTAAACAGATTTCTGGTACTTTGCATCAGCACCCCTTTGGTTGACTAAAACACCTTTCAAAGACATGCCCTTAAAACAACAATCCTGTGGGTATGAACCCATTTATAACTAGGACCTTTGTGGAGTGCCTCTCACTCATGAAGGTGGCACAGCTGAATCGGTGTGAAGAGCTACAGTCCTTCATAAGCAGAAGGAATTTGGACACAGTCAGAGAAAGCCAAAGGGAGGAGGCCCAAGCTGAATGTTAGTGGAAACCTCGCCTTGTGACGGGAGGCAGGGGCAAGCCGAGGAACCCCAAGTATTGCGACAAGCCATTCTGGGGAGAGAGCAGGGCCTCCCCCTGCTTGATTTTGGACTTCTAGCCTCTGAAATCATGAGACAATAAATGCCTGTCATTAAGCCAACCCATGATGTGATACTGGTTCACAGCACCTGGCAAATGGGGACAAGACACTGGGCTTGGGGTCGCCCAAGTCCTGGTTGTCCTGCCACATCCTTACTGTACATCCTTACTGTGGGAGTGAGGAACAGGCAGGCCCATGCAGGAGGGAACTTGGTGTAAGGCAATAAAAGTGTGCCATGCGTTGTGTCTTCAGCTCGCCAGGGCTGTTGTCACAAAGTACCACAGGCCAGTTGGCTTAAACAATAGGACTCTCTTTACTCACACAGTTTTGGAGGCTAGAAGTCCACCATCCAAGTGCCTGAATTCTCATGATGGCTTGCTGGCAATCTGTAACTCAATCTCTTCCTCTCTCATGTGGCATCTTTCTCCCCCTGCACCCCACCCCCAGTCCCTCCTCCCTGTGTTCAACCTTCCTCCCCACATGAGGGCTGCAGTCTAATGATTTAAGGCCTGCCCAATTCACTGTGTCCTTACCTTACCTAAGAACATCTTTAAAGGTCTTATTTACAAATGGGTCCACATCCACAGGACCGGGGTGAGGACTTGAACATGTCTTTGTGGGAGACCTGAATCAATCCATAAAACCAGGTTAGAGCATCAGGTTAGCTGCCATGCTGTGCAGTCCCCAGGCTCCAAGATGGACTTTGACCTATGTAAAAATTAAACTGTGAACAATAATAAAGTACCATGGTTTGCAAGGATTTGTTGTTGCTTCCCCCCCTATAATCAGAATGTTCCACTTCAAAATCTGGGATTAAAAAGCATGATCCTGGGGAGCAGATGTGGCTCAGTGGTTGAGTGCCTGCTTTCCACATGGGAGGTCCCAGCTTCAATCCCTGGCCCTGGCACCTGATAAAAAAAATTTTTTTTTTAAATACAAGGTCCTATTTCTCTTAATGTTCACATTATAAAGACAAAGACCCAAATAGGCACATTGGCAGAAAGTCAACTTTTATTCTGGAATTCCTTCCCAGGTAGTTCTAAGAATCTCAGGAGTGTCTTACATTCCTGTATTACATCAGTCCTCCCTGATGCTTGTGTATGGCTGGCACGTGTCCAAAGAGCACAGAAACCAGCTGTCACCATCACAGGTGAGCCCTGTGACTGGTAACTGCTGGACACGTGGCTTCAGGCCCTGTGCCCTGCGGGGACTGCTGTGCTGGCTGACGCACCGTGTGCAGTAAGCCGCCATGATCCCACAGCCCAAGGAATCACCATGGTAACCAAGGTCCAGCCTTCCTTGGAAACCGGGGTGCTCTGGCCATCTTTTTCATGTGTTTGTTGCTACTGCTGATCCTGCAAAGTTTCTCTGCCAACAGACACGGGTGTTCCACTCTCAAATATTATGCTTGGTCAGGGGTATCCCACAGCAACGAGAACAGTAAACAAAATCCAACTGCTTCGGGCTCAGAGATACCAGCTCTCAGAGTACCTACATCAACCCATTCCCACACACACACAAAAAAGATAGAAGGAAAGATTATTGCATCTGTATCAGAAAGAGTTATGGAACCAGGCACAAATTGTGTCTTAACCCAGGCTCCTCTGAGAACGTCAGGCTCTGTTTCTCTCTCTAGATCACCAACCTAGAGGCCCCTTGTGATGATGAGATTCCTCTTTCTCCGTGGCCCCGGGGACTTTTCTTGGTAGCCAGTTTCATTTGCGGCCACTCCAATCCATCAGGGATGTTTTATTCCATGACTTTAAATCTCAAAGAGATGATACTTGTGCTCCTTTTCCCTTTCTCACACAAAGCTCCTTGGCTCCTAAAATAGTTTCTGCAGATTCAAATTGATAGACAAGGGTCACACTTCACCTAACTTTACCCAAGATTTCTAAGTCCTGGGTCCTCGATGAGCCAAAAAGTTATGACACATTCTTCTCTTAGAATGGTTTCTTCCAGAACTTGACCTACAGAGATTTCTTTAAGAGAGGTCACTCCAAGATCATTTGAGGGCAAAAAGCTTTACTCTTATAAACTACAGTTCTCCACCTTACAAAAATATAAAACCTGGTTCTTCCAAGCCAGGAGGAAAAAACTACGTTAGAAACTTGAGGTTTGATAGGTTGCACCTATCATGAAATCTTTTTTGAATCTTTTTATAGTAGAGTTACGACTATAGCACAGAAGTCATCCTCAGCCTCCAGCCTCTCTGGTCTTACATGTACGTATTATATGTACATGTAGCACATCAGACACACTAATACTACCTATAAGCAGTTGAAAGAATCCTTGAGGACTCCACCAGACTACAAATACCTTCCAGGCCCTTCAACTGGCAGGTGATTCAAATGTGGTTTCTATGGTCATATATAAAGATACAGGTAGTTTGCCAAACAGGTATTTTGTAAAATATTACCCTGCATTCCAACATCTATTCATACAGATGGCTTAATCGGGCTCCTCTTTGAGAGCTCTGCCCAAATGGTCTTGGGCAGAGCTGGCCTGCAGTTGAATTTTGGAAATAGGCCCATTTCAACCTCGCTGTCCTGACCTCCTGCTCTTGCACACTTTTCTTCTCAGTGCCCAGCCCTCTTTTACTCAGAGCCCAGTGCTCCAGTTTCCTTGCACTGATTTTCCATCAAAGACTTCCTCCAGAGAGGATTAACCTTCTTCACACTGAAAGGAAAATTACTTGTCAGGCTCAGGGCTATTTTTACAGTGACCAGTCAGAATGGAAACAGGATCAAATAATAACCTGTGAGGCTCCTCATCCTCCAGGTGATACTTGCAAACTCCCAGGTATCTTAGAGTAAGGGCGAATCCTCCAGGCTTTTTGAAAATTAAGAAAACTGTATTTCTTCTAAAACACTGTAAGTGCCAAACTTATGAATAAAATAAAGTAAAATAATAACCACATGGCCCTGTGTTGAGTGTTCATGATATAAGGATTGTTTAGAACTGCCCCTGCTTTTGAGGAGCTCAGGACATAGTAAGGTAAGGAGATAAAGCAAATACGTAACAGCGGTGTACCAAGTGCCTCCAAAGCAGCTTGTAAAGGGCTAGTGACTAGAACCACAGAGACCTAGGGAAGATGGGGTCAGCCTTGTGCCTGGGAACACCCTGTAGACAATTTACAGTCCCACCCAACTGTTGACTGGCTTTGACACAGGTGATGACATCCCTGCAGTAAGAGCTAATCAACCCCTTCTGGAAGCCCTGATTGAAAATCAGGCCAAATGCTGTCCCTGCTCATGACTAAAGAAGACAGGGCTTCCCGCTTCTCGGCTCCCCCAGGGGTGCCCCCACACCCCCCACACAGAGTAAACTCCCCGAGAAGATGTGCTTCCCACAGGGGCCCAATTAATACCCTCTTATCTTGTCCTTGAGTATCCCAAGTTAAGAACTTCAGTTATTTGTCCTTGTACTGAACATGCTCAGGTAGGCACACCTGGGAAATATTTTATTTAAGGAAGAACTATCAAAATGGAAGAACTGTATGGAATGTGTTTACACTTCAAAATTCAGCCTTCCCTGTGAGGTTCCTCTAGTTCCTGCCCTCATTCTAGCTGACAGCAATCGTGTGACTGCCTCCTAACTGAAAATCACCCCCTATCTTTATCTGCAGCATAGGGTTCATTGTCCTTAAACTTCCAGCCCTCACCACAAAAATCCCCTTTTGCAAATAGGAAGAGATTGCCACATGATCTATATTATTTCCTCTCTGCTTTTATAATAACTGTGTACCAGAGCTAGCCATTTCACCATAAAATTCACCTTGTCCAAGATTCAACAGATTGCTTTCTTAAACTTTAAAATATTATCTAAGGAATACAAATTTAGTATTTTAAAGTCCATAGGAAATAAAGAGAAGTAGCAAAAAAAACTGCCCATCAGAGTTAACTATGACCACAGTTAACATCACCATGTAAATCCTTCCAGATAACTTACATGCAAAGGCATAGACGCACTGTATTTGTCATCTACTTATATTCCCTAATAATATATCTATGTCATTTTCCCTAAAAATTCGACATCATCATTTTTCGGACTGCATAATTCAACAAAACACCTATGTATAATGTGACGAGGTTGCAAATATGAAGGAAAGATCAACTCTTGTAGGAATGACTTTATACCCCACCCCCCACCCACCCACTGCTCCCACGTCAACAACCTCTTTCATCATTCTTTTGGATTGTAGACAACTTTGAAAATATAGTGAAAACTTTGGTTACTAGGCCCTGAAAATGCATGTATGCAAGTTGACATAAATAATGGCAAACAATTGCAGGAGAATTGGAGGCCTCTGAAGTTGAAACCAGAAAGGTAATTTAAGCAGGAGAGTGACAAGATCAGACTTGCTCCTCTTTGACCTCTAGTCCCATATACATCCTTTTTCCATTCCAATAACTTTGTGTCCTAAAAGAGAAAAGCAATCATATACTATAACTTCTAATGACTCTGTATAAAAGTGATTTTTCATTTAGGATGTGATTTCATAAAATAGAAACTCATATATACTATGAAACATCTTCCTCTCAAACACTTAACACACATTGCTAAGTCTAGCCCTGTTTTATCCATCTGCTATGTATATTCAAGAACTTTTCCCTTTAGCTATCGACATCCTCTATAAATATTCATAGAATATCTACTAGAGCACTCTGCCAGATAAACATAAAAAGGGGGGAAAGGGCTGGTTCTTGCTCTTGGGAGAAGTAAAACCTTTGGAGAGGTGACAATTCTCTAACAATTGACCAGTTTATCCTGGCTGGTAATTGTCTCAATTCCTCGACAAACTTCAGCTTTCATTGAGGGAGAAATTTGACTTTATTTTCTAGTTGTTTTTTGCTTCCTTATGCTTCATTGTTACGCTTCTTTCCTCTAGTAACACAAGATTTTCCTCCATCTGACTGGCATGGGGCAGAAGCTAAGTGTTCAGCCACTGAGACCTGGATATAATCACATCTCTTTCATGTTCTAGCTGTGTGACCTTAGGACAGTCAATTAACCTCCTTGAATCTCACCTTCATTACCCAAAGTAAGTGGATTATAAGACCTATACAAGTTTGTTTAAAAGCAGTACATAAAGATTTTCAATAAAAGAAAACTCTTGGTACATCAATGAAAAAAGGAAACAACATCAAAACAACAAAATTACAAGATCAATAATCTGAGAACCATGAAGCATTCCTCCTGGGCAAACAACTAGACTATATTTTCTGGTTTTCTTTGTAGTTAGATATGGCCATATGACTGAGTTTTCTTGTGGATGTTGTTGATGGGCATGACTTCATAGCTCTCCATACTGTACACATTTTATTATCACTGGCCAGGTAAACAGCATGGAAGATGGAGTTGAAGGAAAAATTAAACTGACACATCATTTTTATGTGGCATAACCTAAATTTTACCCCACTCAAGGGGATATGGCTAGTCTAGAAGCAGTAATCATCAAGACATAGCAATCCACTTCCTTCCCCCAGATAGCTTCCTCATCTGTGGCTCATTGTTTTTGCTCTTTTTTTTTTCTTCTCGATGTCTGCTTGTTGTTTGTCTTCTTTAGGAGGCACCAGGAACCAAATCCAGGACCTCCCTTGTGAGAAGTGAGTGCTCTACTGCTCGAGCCACATCCATTCTCCAAACAGAAATTTTTACTACAAGAAACTTTGCAAAGAGACTGAAAACTGAGGAGGCATATGCACTAAGAATATAAAATAGCATGTTTCATAAGGGGAAAAATCCAAATCAACAAATCGAAACATTCTCAAGAAAAGAGTCAAGAAACATTGTGCTTGACAATGAAATCCAATCTATGAAGAGAGAAATCCAAATTAAGAGGGCTATCTCCTCCAGCTCAGTTCCACATTTTTCTTTAGTAAATGGATGGCTTCATCTATTTATTATTATAAATAATAATCAGAAAGAAAGAAGTTTTAGGGTTTAGGTTTTTATACCAAGTCAGCAGGGAGGAGGAAAAGTTTTTAAACAAAATGCAAATGAAGAACATAATTCCAATAGGAATTACCCAAAGAAACAGAGGACTCTTCCAGATAAAGTAGCTTCTCATGAATCTCAAAGGAATTTTAGACAACATGAACTCTCTGAAAGAGAGCTCAAGAAAATGCATAGCTTAAGTAAATTACTATTATAAAGTAGAAGAAGAAAAAATGAGTTCTCAGATCTTAGGAAAGAAATGGAAGACAAAAAATTTAAATACTCTGAAGATGAACACCACATTAGAATCAATAAAAATGGATGAAATGAATGAAAATATCATTAAATTTTAAAAATGAACTTGCTTAAGGAAATCATACAAATAAAGGATTTGGAAAAGAATAATATATAATATTAAGAGACTGTAATAGATATAGGAGGCAAAGGAAATTCATATTATTGGTAGTCTGAAGGGCAGAATAAAATGAACAAAATTCAAATATATAATAAGGAAAAATCTGAAGTAAAACTTGAATATGAAAATTGACGCATACAAGCTCCAAGGGAAAAGAAAAGTCCTGAACAATAAATACTAAGCTTTATCCCAGTAAAGCTATTGAAATGATAGTTTAAAAAAAAAATGCATACCTCAGTGGACAATATTTCTTTTTCAACTCACACACAAGTCACACAGAAGTTTTTGGAAAATTTTAGATTGTTCTTACTCTTCTCCACAGCAATATTCAATTCCAGGTAAGGTACAACATTACCTCCAAAGTTCTGAGGGGATATGGAAAGTTACTCAAAGATTTTGTGCCCATTGAGGTGGTTCTTCAGGAATAAAACCTACTGGCTATGCCTACACGGCGTGTAAAAGTGGCACATTAGCACTTAATGGCCATCGTTTCCTTAAACAACCCAAACACTTATTCCAAGTAGAAGAGTGGGCTTGATGGACAAATACACTTTAAGGACAAGTTACTGACTTCTCCCAGATTGCCAACTCCAAACTCCACAGAGACCAAAGTTCTGGAGGTGTCAGTTATAAATGCAAAAGCCAAACATACTCAAATATGCAAGAACTCAAGGAATAATGTCAGATAATCAAGTTTCATTAACCAAAATGATAATTAAATGAAGACACTTTTGTCAAATGACTAGTCATAATTGTTGAATCTATTTCTAAAGCTGTAAGTAGCTGAGCTTCTGGAGTTGAACTGCCTGCATTTACATCCTGACTAGGTCACTGATTAGCTGAGTAACCTTGGTCAAGTTCCTTAACTTCTCCATTCCTCAGTTTTCTCACATGTATAATGGGGATAACAACATTGTTGTAAAGATTAAACAAAATAAATTAATGCTTGAAACAGTGCTTATTATTTATAAATGCTTTAGGAAAAAAGGAAACAATTTGATTGCAGAAGGAAATGTAAATATTAATCTTGACCAAATTTAGCACTAAACTGACTATTAAAAGTTGAAATATGGAGATAAGTAAGTAGCAGTAAGCGTAAGTTTGATAATTTCTTCATCTACTATTACCTGGCATCATTGGATAATATCTGAAGATGAGATGGAGAGCACAATGCCACAGTGATAGAAGCATGGACACTGGAGCCAGATCTCTTAGTTTCAAATAACCGCTCTTCTGCTTACTGCTATGTGGCCTTGGGAAATCTGCTTAACTTACATGTGCCCTAGTTTCATCACCTGTAAAGTTGGAATACTATCAGCCCTTAAGTCACAGAGTTTTGGAAGACTCAATTAAGATCCTTTTCACACTGATTGACACGTAGGATTTGCCTAATAAATGCAGGCTAGTCCTGGCTTGCTCATGCGACCTATTCTAAATGGCAAGAAGAAGCCACTTCCATGTTATGTTTTCAGAGATGCTATGGAAAACCATGGCATTGCTTTGGAGTCAGACAAGGCCCAGAGTTGGAGCACTACCTCTTCCTGGTCCCTGCATCCTCCACTTTTCTACATGCCTGTAGAGTGGTAGCCTTGCCCATCTAATATACAGCATTTGATGATAGATAAGAAATCTAAGTCTAGAAATGTTAAGTGCCTGACCAAGGTCAAATAGCTGAAGGCAGAAGAATGTTTCAGCCTCAAGTCTTCTGACACCTAAACTCTTCCCAATGCACAACAATGGCATTTGTAAACAAGTCCCTTAAATCTTTAAGGTTTAATGCTTAATTATCTAATATGGCAGAGATGTATTAATATTACATATTGCTACATTTTGTTAATTCAATTCACTTCCCTATGAGTTCCTCTTTCTGAAAACCACCAATGATAAGAGAAAAATTTAGCTTAAGACCTACATGTTTACTATGCGCAAGCCACTACCCATATGATATGCCTATGTCAGTCTGTTTTTCCCAGGTAATCTCAGAGAAAGTTTATAATCCTTCTCAGCAGAGTGCTCTGGGCAGACAATGCTTTTCAAGTGGAATAGGTCCTTGAGGTGAAAATGTTTTGACTTCCTGAGCATCTGATCAACCCCTCCCTTAATATAAAGGCCTGAACGGGATAATCTCTCTCCTCCCTTTACTAACATTTGTCTTTTGTTATAAATATTATAAATATTTATTTATAACATTTAAATATTTATTTATAACAAAAATGTCTTTTGTTATAAATATTTAAACATGATACAAATCACTGAGAGAGCCTCTGTCCACTTAAAATGTCCTTAACAATTTTGTCAAAATTATTAAAAACAGGAGCACAAACTGTTAAAACCTAAGATTTATTCTTGCTCTACTAGGGCAATTCAGAAAGTCAAAGAGAGTAGTTACAAACCCATCACAGATTTATAGAATTTCTCCAAGAAAATAATTTATCATCTCTGAAAGAATAATTTTAAATTCTCCAAAAGAGAGAGGAAACTATTTTACAAAAGAGAAGAGCTTTCCAAAGAAACCTGGATATGATATTTTTATCGGAATTTCTGCTAAGTTGTTCATTGAAGGGCAATTTGGATATGTATCTGCTCTGCTTCACATCATTACCAGTATTGGCAGGGCACCATCTCCATACCTTACGTCACCTCCCTTGAGATCTGGAGCCAAAATAAATCCCTGTCCCAGGCAAACAACACCATTTGGGACAAATAATCTTCTCTTTTCCTTTACTAATCAATGCTGAGACAAGTAAAAAACTTAGTTGCTTGTTCCTTGAAATAATTGTTCTCAGGGAAGTGGACTTGGCCCAGTGGATAGGGCGTTCGCCTACCATATGAAAGGTCCGCAGTTCAAATCCCGGGCCTCCTTGACCCGTGTGGAGCTGGCCCATGCGCAGTGCTGATGCGCGCAAGGAGTGCCATGCCATGCAGGGGTGTCCCTGCATAGGGGAGCCCCACGTGCAAGGAGTGCGCCCTGTAAGGAGAGCCACCCAGCGCAAAAGAAAAGTTCAGCCTGCCCAAGAATGGCACGGCACACAGGGAGAAGCTGACACACAAGATGACACAACAAAAAGAAACACAGATTCCCGTGCTGCTGACAACAACAGCAGTGGACAAAGAACACGCACGCAACAAATGGACACAGAGAGCAGACAACGTGGAGGGGGTGTGGGGGTGTGGGGGGGGTCGTGAGGGGGCCTGGGAGGGTCTGGGGGGAGAAGGGGAGAGAAATAAATAAAAAATAAATCTTAAAAAAAAAAAAGAAATAATTGTTCCTGGATAAATAAGTCTCAGTTTTGTTTTCTTTTTTTCTTTTTTCCTCAACTAGTTGCCTTTATTGCCTTGAAATTGCTTTTTTTAATAGAGAAGATGTGGGTTTATAGAACAATTGTACATAAAATACAGGATTCCCATGCACTGCTCCATCATCAACACCTGCATTGGTGTGGAATATTTGTTATAATTGACAACAGCACTTGTAAAAAGTAATTATATTCAACCTACAGAACTCTTTCATATTTCTTGAAGGGCAGGTTTCTTATTGGCATGCTCTCTTTTTTTTTCTTTTTTCAATTGCATTGGTACTTTATTTTTTTTTTTCCTTTTATTTTTTGTCTTTATTTTTTTAATGTTAACATTCAAAAAATATGAGGTCCCCATATACCCTCCACCCCTTCACCCCACTCCTCCCCCTAGTCTCAATTTAATAGCTTTATTCATCAAGACTAACAATTTATTGATCCAAACTAACATCAAGATCTTTATCTCACTGAGTTCACCAACTCAAAGTTCCTACTTTATTACCTTTGCCCAATCACAACCATTTACTACACTTTGAAACATCCTTTTTAAAATTATCTGGCCCAGGCTCTAAAACCTTAGGGATATATCACTCCAACTTTCCATTTTGAGACACAGTTCAGATTCCATCATGGGCTGGCTTTGCTTGACCAATACATATTCCTGGTGGTATTTGGGGAGTTATTTGACACAGTGAATCCTCACCAAAAACTCTCTGAGGGGTAGATGTATGAAGTTCTGAGAAGTCCAGAAACTTGCCTAAATTTCATATGTTAATAAATGGTAGCTTGAGGATCCAAACTCAGTTCTACTGAAAAATAGAAATTCATTCATTCACCGATTCATTTTTTTTTTTCAACAAATTCTTAGTCACTATACTTTAAGTCTGGGCTCACCAACAGGAAACAAGGCAAAAAATTTTCAGCTTTTATGAAACTTTAATTCTATTTAAGGAGATCTGGAAAAACGCATAAAGAGAAAAGAATAAATAATATAATTTTTGAAAATAAGAAATACTACAAAGAAAATCAAGAAGTAGTAAAAGACTTCTAGATAGGGAAATCAGGGTGGTCTTTTCTGAGGAGGTGACATGAACAGATGGGGTTGATATGAAGGACCCAATCATTTGGGGAAGGGTTCCCCAGGCAGAGGGAACAGCAAATACAAATATTCTGAGACCAAACTAAGAATCAAAAAGAAATTGAGTGAAAGGGAGACAGGGGTCTTATCCTCAAGTTCATATTTTAATCTGAGTAGGATGGAAGTAACCAAGGGGGTAGCAGCAGTAGGAAAGATAAGATGGGTTCAGGTAAGGGACACATTTTGAAAGAAGACCATTGTTACTGGATAATAGAGCAGATGTGGGTGTGGATGAAAGATTGGTCATCAATATCTTGCCTCTTGCTCCAAGTATCCCTTCCATTTTCCCTGCTTGTGAAACTGGAAAATAAGCATCATAAGTTCAAGTTTCTGGAGAGACACTAGTGGAGGAATAGCCATTTCTTCTAGAATCTGGTCTGTGATCTCTCTCTCTCAGCAACCTCTTCAAGTACACAGTCACCTGCAGTGCAGGGCGCTTCCCCAAGGGCAGCTTCCCTCTGCACCCCAGAGAGCAATTTCCAGGCATAAATACGTTGGGCAATTTTTCTCCATAGACAGCTTTCTCAGGCAACCTTGTGGGTGGCTTCCCAAAGAATTCCACCAGCACAGCACCTCAGCCAAGGTCTCAGTTATCCAGCGGGTCCCACTGAGCCCTCCCCTGTAAGGTCTGAATTTTAGCCTGAGCAAAGGCAGCTGAGGGGAAGAAATCAAGTGTTCTGCTTCAGAAGACTTAAATGAAAGCTGCTTATTGTAAGTAGAACTTTTAAATTGGCAGTTGGATATGCATGACTGGAACCTAAGAAAACAAGACCAGAAATGTAAAATGGGCATGGGGGACAGGGATAAGCGTGAAGAAAGCATTTAAAGTCACAGAACTGAATGATGTCTTTTAGGGGGAAGTGGAGAGAGGCAGAAAAATTGCTAAGGATGGAGCCATGTGGCTCTCTAACATTTAGAGGCTGGGAAGAGGAAAAGAAACAGCAAAGAGATGAAAGACAGAGGAAAACCAAGAGTGGGTGGTATTTAATTATTAAATGAAGAAAGTATTGCAATAAAAAAGGGAATAAATGCTTAAATTGTACAGAGTTTCTATTTGGAACTGATGGAAAAAATTTGGAGATGGATGGTAGTGATGGTAGTACAGCATTGTGAATGTAATTAACAGCCCTCGAATATTAATTCATATTTGAATGGGGTTAAAAGGGGACATTTCAGGTTGTATATATGTTACTAGATTAAAGTTTTAAAGACATAGGACTGTACAACACAGTGAACCCTGATGTAAACTGACTATAGTTAATAGTACAATTAGAAAAATGTTCTTTCATCAACTGTAACAAATGTACCACCTAATGAAAGGTGTAAAAACTTAGGTGGTATATAGGTATTTTATGCATGATTTTTCGTAAACCTACGGCTTCTCTAATCAAGAAAAGAGATTGGTCACCTATATCATACCTTATTTTGAGATTAAGATGAGGACTCATCATTATCCTTTGGATATGCAAATTGTTCTCATTAATGACCTTGACAAGATTGGTGTGGTAGAGTGAGAGGCAAGAAAACCATGAGAAGAGTCAAAGGAAAGAATGGGATCTAAGGAAGTGGAAATATAATTTGGACAATTTACAGAAGAATGCAAAGCAATGACGTTTATTGGAAAATATGGAGTATAGGGGGTATTTTGTTGTAGTTGCTTTTACAATCTATTTTACACTGATGTGGATGGTTCAGAAGGAAAGGGAGAAGATAATACTGCAGGAAAATGAGAGCACAGCTATAGGAGCAAAGTCCTTGAGCAGACAGAGGGAAATGGGATCAGAGAGCAAATAGAGGGGTTGGCACAAGTGGATATCTATAAACCAACAGGAAAAATTATGATTTTATAATTTTGGAACATTTTTATTTTTTAAAAATTATCTGCACTGATCCTTTATGCCGGTGTCTTTTATTTTAAATATCTTAAAAGATTTTATGGTTTCAAAGTATCACTGTAGAGAAAATCCATTTATATTATGTGCTATAGTTGTTCTGATCATTTTCATTTAGCTCGATAATCTGAATCAAATATGTGAGTCCTCATATTTCCTAATAATTCTGCGTGACTTTCCTGGGCAGACAGGATATTATCTTGGTCATGTCCTTCTGTGAACTTACCCACAATACAGCATATCACATTTTCTGTCAGGTCTTTTTAAAAACGTTCAAACAGACCAACTGAAATAAACTTTGTTTTGACACATATATATAACAATTAAATTGCAGTTATTCTTAATCTCTTGGTAGCTATAAATAATATCTATCAATAACAATTAATAAAAACCAAAGATATCATGTCAGTATTTACAGAACAATTCAGTGTGTGTTGACTTCTTGAATGTCTACAACCTCAGTTTCAAATACAAATTTACTTTGTAAACTTTGTCAGTTGTTCGAGAGTCTATATGCCATCAGAGCTTACTTCACCTGTAGCAACAGCAAATGTAGACTCTTTT
This sequence comes from Dasypus novemcinctus, assembly GCF_030445035.2. Taxonomy (NCBI): domain Eukaryota; kingdom Metazoa; phylum Chordata; class Mammalia; order Cingulata; family Dasypodidae; genus Dasypus; species Dasypus novemcinctus. The sequence goes on from NC_080677.1 coordinate 21,421,865, forward strand.
TGCCTCCTTGATATGCTGAGATTAGCCAAAGGGCCAGGGCCCTAGACACTTACAGGTATTGTCAAGAAAATATTTATCTTTTAGCACAACCACCATCCTGTAAATCTCTTAATTTTATCGTATAATCAGTGTTTATTATATATCTGTTATGATATAGTACAAATAAAGTGAATTATATAAATATATTTCACAGTATAACATTGAATATATATAAATATTTTTTAAAGATTTATTTATTTATTTCCCCTCCCCTCGCAGTTGTCTGTTCTCTGAGTCTATTTGCTGCATGTTCAGCTCTCCTTACGGGGCGCACTCCTTGCGCATGGGGCATGGGGTTCCCCTTCGCGGGGGACACCCCTGCATGCCAGGGCACTCCTTGCGTGCATCAGCACTGCACATGGGCCAGCTCCACACGGGTCAAGGAGGCCCAGGGTTTGAACCGCGGACCTCCCATGTGGTAGATGGATGCCCTAACCACTGGGCCAAGTCCGCTTCCCTATATTTTGTTTAATGAAAAACTCACTGCATTGTTATTGCTCTTCTCAATTTCCTAGAGAGGTAAAGATTTAATTAGGTAACAGTGCTTCTAATTTATGGACCACCAGGTTACTCACGGGTTTGACGTTGGATGGAGGAGGTCTGTTCACAGGGACAAGGCAGTTTCTTCACCCCAAAGGCATTCTTGGTACACAGGGTTGGTCACTTTATACAATGGCATTAATAACAATGAAGAAGAACCTGAAGATCTGGTTGAGGTTTCCTTGATCCCTATACTCTCTCTACTACCCTTAGGCTGTGGAACCTGGGAACTGTTAATCAATTTTCCTACCTTGATATTTAAGTGAAAACCTCTAACCACATCCAATAATAAAGAGTTGCTGAGAAGAAGCTACTGACACAGTTCATAGGGAAAATCCAGGTCTGGCCAAGCTCTTTTCACTGAGGAAATAGGAAAAATAAAAATAAAAAAGATAATTTGGGACAAAATAACCTCAACTACTCAGATTTCAGGTAAATAGCACATTTGAAAATAATTTCTGAAGGAGACTGAAGGAAAATTTAGACAGTATTGATCAACTTTGAACCTTGCATAAAATTCAAAATATGTGTTTCCTATGGTTCACGAGGTTAAATGTGAGTTCATGTCATTAGCTTTGATTGAAAAAATGGAGATGATGGAGAGGGAGGCAAAAATTTTATTTAGGAAATTTTAGGAAATAAGATTGTTAAAATAAACCTGTAACAGAAATTTAAATACAAGGCAGAAATTCAGAGGTGGTATGAGAAACAGAAGGGACACTCCTTCTTTGAATAGATATCTACTCTCTTCCAATTCCAACTGAAATTCCCAAAGAAATATTAAAATGGGAGTGGAAGGACATGGAACATGAGGTCAAGAAGCTAGGGAAGGCTGCCTTCTTGTTGAAAGAACCATGGAAGAAAAAATAATTGCTAGATTCAGAATTTAAAGGATCATATTCTAAAAACGTTTAGGATTTGCCAGCTACTCACCACCTGAAAAGATTATTTGGTCTTAAGGTAAGTAAGAGTGGCTCTCTATTATGGGATGAATTGTGTCCCCCAAAAAGATATGTTGAAATCCCAGGAGTAGGGTTGTTAAGTATGGCATTAGGCAAGTTAAAATAAGGGTATAGGGCAGAAGTGTGGGCCCTCAATCTGACATGACTGGCATCCTTAGAAGGGAAGAGAGAAACAGGCAAGGGGAGAAGACAGCAGATGACCACAGGAGCAGAGGATACATTGATACTGCCCAAGTCAAGAAACACCAAAGACTGCCAGGCCCCACCAGAAGTCAGGAGAGAGCCACGAAACAGACTCTTCCCTACAAGCTTCAGGGGTTGCAGGGCCTTTTCAACACCTGGTTTCAGTCTCTACCCTCCAGAAATGTGAGAAGATAAATTTCTGTTGTTTTAAGGCATCCAGGTTGTGATACTTCATTACAACTAATAAACAAGATTTACTCTCCAACCCAGAGAAGACCCTTGAGCTTGAGAAGCAATGACTTGGGGATGATCAATCCTGAAGTTGCAAGAAGCTCCCCCAGAAGTCCCTGTTTCAATATTTTGCATGCTTACAGTGTTCTTTGTTCCCAAATTGTCAATCAGAATCTAGTAGGCATTGCCCCAACTGTTTTCTGACATTTAGGCTGTGAAAGGAGAACACTGGATACCTTCTTAATTGTTTTTATTTTATGGGTAAGCTTTTCCCTGCCTGGCTTTTGTAGTATTCAAAATTTCTCCAGGATATGTCCAGAAGTAAAGTCCTTTCCCTTAGCTTTTCCTGGTACTCAGTAGCTCCTCTTGATGTAAGAATTGAAGTCTTTCTACATCTCACAGTGGGATTTTTATTTTTTATACTTTATCTTCTTCAATATGCCCAGTTCTTACCTATTCAAGTTCCTATTATTTATATATTGAGACTCCTAATTTTGACGCCAGTATCTTTTTATCTTTTTGTCCTTCATGTTAATTGCTTTATGTCCCACCTCTGAATCCTGAGAGAATTCCTAAAGCTAGTTTTCAAATGAACGGATTTTTTTAGGAGCATCCCAACTGGTAGATCAGCCTCTACTTACATGGTCTATCTCCCTCCCTATATATTTTTTTATCCTTTTAAATATCAAAACAAAGTTTTCTAATATTAGTTTGATTCATTTTTATAAGTATACTGTTTTATTAAATGTTCCTGAGGATACAAATTAGAAAATTTAATTTTTGTACTTTGTGCTTGAGGTAAGTCTTTTTCTAAGGGCACACTGGTTTTCTCGTTTGATCTATTGACAAAGTTCATGTGTCTTCTGATATTTTTCCCTGCCTCCTTTTTACAAGAAACTTCTCTCATACACATGTACACACTTGCATACACACTGGCCTTCTGCTAATTAATCTTTGTGCCCCACTGCCTCCCAAAACACTATTATTATTATTTTTTGGCCCAGTGTTTATTATATAATTTTTTTTTTACAGCAGTAGAGTTTAAGACAAGAACACAAATGAAATAAAAGATACAAGTTCACTGCATAAAAACACTGAAAACAGGGTTATGTACTTCTATGATCTAATAAAACATACAAGCATAGAAATACCCCCTTGGATCAAATTTAAAATCTCGTTCATTTAACAGTTATTTTCTGAGCACCTTCTATGTGCAAGGCACTATAAAGTCCCCACTCTCATGGAGCTTACGTCCTAGTTGGGGGAAGACAAAGACCAAACCAAACAAAATAAATAAAAACATAGCAGGTAAATGGTTATGGGGGGGAGGGAGGGACATTTGTGTACACCCCAAAGTTCTTTTTTGTTACCCCTGCCCCACCCCAAATTCTTAAGAGCAGCTTGGGGCTGGGTAAAGGTCCTAGCTCAGGAAAATATATGAATTCTAAATTAAATTTTAAAAATTACTTTTATAGATTACAAATTCTGGTCCAACTCTGAGCATTTCTAATTTTCTAATTAGAAGCTACACTAGTAAATACCTTGTGACTATACTATTGGCATAAGGCCCCTCTTTGTAGCATGAGTGCTAAAACACTATCAAACATACTAAAGTCATGAAATTCTGAAAGGTAAAGGACAAATCCAAGAATGCAATAACCAACTAGACTTTGTGAAATAAAAAGTATGTTGTGTTTGCAGAATTAAACATCACCCAGAATGTTCGCTGGCTGTTCCTCTGTACTCTCTTGGGCTTGTAATTCAATAGAACTGTGAGAACATGAGGAGACTTTAAAGAAGTGCTGCTAGGAAGGCAGGTGAAAGTTTGGTGAGTGTCTCCTCTGGACATTGAAGATGATGTTCTACTGAGAACTAAAGGGGAAATCATTGACTCTCTCTATTCTCAATTCCAGAGGATTCATCTCTTGCATAATATGGGATAAACCCAATCACAGCTAGAGAAATTTGTCTAAAATCCCTAGTAAGGCGTGGTCTCACAAAGACATGCAATGTGTCGGTCTGATGTTGGCACCTGTATCTAATATTGAGCTGAATGCAAAAGCTACAGATACTGCTTATAGGTGTATTGTGTTGTATTTTAATACCACAAATCATGTTGCCAATGATGACGTGATATTCCAAAAAAATGAACAACCCTTGATAAACTTCTGAGGAAAAGAGAGTAAAATCTTTCCTCAGTATCTATGATAGCTGTATTTCTGGAACATTCAGAAGAATAAAACCATACCAAGAAAATACTCTACGTTTATGAAAACTGAACAAAGCCTAACTAACTTCTGTGATTATTATGAGCAGATTGCATACTTCTGGCAGAATATTCCAATGCAGAGCAAGACCTGATAATTATTTATTGTTCAGACAGTTGCATAAAAGATAAATTGTCTAGTCCCTGGCTCAGCCATCAAATGCCAGTAGTATTCTTATAATTGTGATATTCAGACATGGTCCTATTGGCCAATGTCATACCTCCACCCCTTCCACATGAGGTTTATTTATAGAGCATAGAGCCAATGAATGGGCAAACTGAAATAGTTTCTTTTATTTAATATTATGGAATGCTACATTTCTATATTTTGGTTGCTAGTCCTTATAGGCCCTCAAGAAATAGGTCCTGTATTATACTATATAACAATACATAGAGGAGCATAATTGCCTGAACTGGACATAACCAAAATCTGGAAGAGGTTATAATACAATCAGTAAGTGAAAAGACATTATGATAGTAAGATATAGACATATAAGCATTGATTAAATTCCCACAAATAATTTTTTAAATTCAAAATTATTTTACCATATTTCTTTTACTTTGTTCTCACAAATTTTATGGGTCAGCAGGAGAAAGAAAAAAAACTAAGAAAATAAATGGAAAATGAAGACAAATGAGAAATAATAGAATTATAACTTTAAAAAAGAAAGAAAATCTGAAACAGGAAAAAAATTGGGAACAAGTCATGTATGCAAAATGCTGCTGCTTTTTATTTCCAGAAATGAATCTCTATGACTCAATAATTTCAGTGACCATAGAAACTTACAGGTGTATTTCATATTCATCTAATGAATTTATGCACCCATAAATGGTAACAAATTAAGAAAAACCTTCAAATTACTAAAGGTTTACATTGCTGAAAAAATTTTCCCTAGTCCATTCAGTGCTAGTCACACCATTAATTGCTTCAGGTTTTCTGTAACATTTGATATGATTTGATATAACATTTGATATTAGACCAGTTCATAGGAACTTTCGAGAGTTTGAAACCTTGAGAACAATAGTAGAAGTATGAGCAGAGAAATAAAACAACAAATAACGAACAACATGCAAGGCATAATCTCACCATTAACAGAAGTTCTTGAAAAGAAAATCACTAACATATCAACTGTCACAAGTTATTTAACAAATATTGGAAAAAAGCTACTCAAAATTGGAAAGAAAATCTAAATTACTTAACATTTTAGTATTATAATTTTATTATTGTCAAGTATATTTATTCATCCATTCCTCAAATATTCTCAGAGGAGTTTCTTCACATAACCTGATTTAATAGAGACTGAAGTAATGGTGTATCTTTATACTTCTCAAAAATTCGTTTTTAAAAGAATTTTATTTTTTTATTTAAAGATGCATAATTTTAAGCATGGAAAGGAACTCTAAATTTAAGTGTAATGCTCTGTCTCCAAGGAAAATCTAAATAAATCGTGGCCCAGGATGTCTAAAAATTCTCTCAGGTGACAGAAAAGGGAAAAAAAAAATCTCCCTTTGGGAACTCATTTTAAGGACTAGCAGCTCATTGGTCAGGAATATTCTCTAAATTACAGTTTCACTATTATTTAGATTGTTCAGTGAACTTTTAAAGTGATTTTTGGAAGGACAGTAAAATGGTGATATTGAGGAAATTGATTCCCATGTCCTCAAATTTGACCTTACAAAGAACTCAAACTAGAAAATCTTGTTATGAGTTCTGTTTCTCTTGATTTTTAGATAAGTTATTTCCCATTGAAACTATGATAACTAACAGCAGCTTCTTATGGAACCACCTTGCTTATCTGTTTTGGGCAGGACTGTGAGTTGAGTCCTAATGCATCCTAATGCACCTAATGCACCCAATGCAAGTAGAGTTTGTATTTTCAGAGCTGGATGGTGGATATGATAACCTACCTAAAGTCAGGTGGAGTGAAAGAACTAGATAGGTGAGTACCAAAAAATCAGAAGGAGTTAATAAAACTCTAGAAACCTTTAGTCTCACAGTGCCTTGAGGAGCCAAGCAGATGTTTTGTATTGAAATACGATGCAGTATCACAACTCCAGGTGGATCAAACATCACTGATCTTTGCATAGGAATCATTTAGGGATCCGTTGGGATTGAACAAGGACTGCAATGAGTGTTCTTGGCATTTTATAGGCCATTCGTTTGGCTGCATAAAGATGTACTTTTCATCAAGTCGCAAATCAACTATTCCTACCGCCCATGTCCATTCTTCACTCCCAATAAGGAAGTAATCCTGAATATTGTAGTTTATGGCTAACAACAGAAAAGGCAATTCCATAGGTCGATTGTCTTTTGCTTAAACCAATGGCTCCCTCCAAGAACAAAGAGCAGTAAATCAAAGCAGCTAATTGCTGTGACACTTAAGAAGATTTCATTGTAAAATGCAATGTTATTGTCACAATGACTTGAGTGTGCCACAACATGCAAATAATAGAACCGGAAGAACTGATAGGGAATGAAGCAAACAAGGATGACTCCTATAAAAAACAGGTTTTTCAATTGGGCCCAGAACTCCTGGTGGGATAAGAAGGAATGGCGTAGCTTCCTCACCATTGATACAATGATGAAAACCTGAAAGACCGAGAGAAACATTGCAATGGCTATAACGACAGAGGCTATCATATAGTTGATGACTTGCACGTATTCACGAGCTAGTTCCTTGTGGAATATGAAACATTGTTGGTCACTGTATGCCTCATGCGACCCATACTGGGAAACAATCAGGGGTACCACAATGACAATCACCAGCAGCCACATGCCAGTGCTAGCGGCCACGGCATGCAGTTTTCTGTAGAATTCCACTTTGTCCTTGCGCTTGAAGAAGATGAGGTACCTGATGACCAGAATCACCATGTAGAAGAGGAACGTGAGGTACATGTGAATATGCAGCATGGCACTCACAAATTTGCAGAAGGGCAACCCAAATGTCCAAGTCTTCTTGACCAGGTAGATCAAGCGAAAAGGCACCGTCAGGAGAAATACACTATGTACCACCACCAGGTTAACGACAGCGGTGGTGGTCACAGAGCGGGTGTTCATTTTCACCAGCAGGAACAAAATGGAGATGATGCCCACCAGTCCTCCAACGAGCACTACGCCATAGAGCCTGGTTAAATGGGGTGTCAGTACAGGATTGCACGAGGAATTCCTGGAAACATTGTTGTCAGCCATATTCCAGAAGCCACCTGAAAGAGATAGAGTGCCAGTGTGACTGAGCAAGTTCCACAGAGCCTTGTTTATATTTCCTCCATGGCACTGACAAGGTGGCTTTGCAGTTTATCAGTTGACCTATGTAAACCTTATGTGTCTTAAGAATGGCGATCACATCATATGTTTATATTCTCTGACCCTAAAACACAACAAGCCATTGATCCTTTAAACTTTAATAAGTTAAAGACCTCTTTGAGATGCCCCTGGAGACGTGCATATATGTACATGGACAAACCATTTTGTACAAAACTTCAGGAGGATTTCAGACTATCTGAAGTTGATACATGGATACATGTACGGCAGTAACCACTGAAAAAGTTTGCAGGATGGATGGAAAGATAAGTGGATGCATTAAGTATGCAAAATATTTTTTTCCTTTAGATATGATTATCATTCTCTAATTCCAACTCACCAGCAAATGACCCAGGAACACTCATATACAATTGATTTTGTAGACTGATTAATTTGGCAGAAAAATCAGTTGTCAAGGTTGCAGCAATCAATAAAAGGATATATCCAAATTTTTCATTATATTATCATCTAGCAGTAAGGCCTTGGCTAAATTCTTCTCATGGTCCCACTAAAAATGCAATATGTCTCCCAATTCTCTCATCCCCTACCCTCAAATGTTTTGCAAAGTAATGAAAGAGCCACCAACCACATGTAAACTAATATCATTTCTTCTCTGAACTCCTGAAAGAATCCTCTCCCAAATAATCCTGTGGCTTTCTAATTTTTTTCCGCATGTAGCCTTAGTAATCTATCTATTACTATATTACTATTAATTAATAGGCTAACTGGGCCATGTCACTTTCCTATTTAAATCCCTTCCATGGATTCCTCTTTCTTTTAGGATAAGGATCAATATCTTTAACATGTCTTCTGAGACATAGTGTGATTTTGGTTACATTGGCAAAATTTGATCTTTTGAGACCCGATTCAGGAAATGATTCAGAGAATTTGATAGATTGGATATGGGAGAATGCAAGAAAGGTAAGTGTCTTGACCACTCCCAAATTTAACAATTGTGTGATTGGAGATCTGTTTCCTGAAACCAGTAGGTGTGGAGGAAGAATACAAGATCAATTTTGCACTCAGCACTTGACCTTTGCAGCACATTTGCAGCTATTCTTATTTATTTTTTTGAATATGTCTTTTTCTATTAGATCTTAACTCCCTAATGTCAGAGATTGGGTCTGTTCTGTTAATCCTGTCTCTGCAGCCTGACTAGATGGCCTGATAAATAGTAAATTCTCCAGCACCCCTTTGGTGACTTACGGCTGTCTTTCTAAGAGATGGATCTTACTTATTTACCCCTTACATTTTGGTCCTGGAAATGTTCGTGTTTACATATCTAATGACTTCTGACTTAAAATTGCCCCTTCCATGCCCTATTTGAATATTTTGAACTTCCCAGTACAAAGATAACTTAAATCCCTGGACTCAGTCAGACATCCTGTGGCCAGGTCCTCCACCAGGTTAATTATCACCAAAGTCACTCTGGTGGGCCAGTCTTCTCCCAGTCTAAGCATCCCCCTCTCCCAGGTACCTAAATGTAACTAAGTCTGGAGCCCCTGGTAACTAGAATTAATTGGAAACAGTGATCATTTTTGGCTTTTGAAAGTTTAAAACCTTGACGGATGAATGCAAAGAGAACTTTGAGGTTTGGAAATTCTCATTATTTAGAAATCAAAAGAACTTCTGAGTAAAATATATGCAAAAATAAGAGTTCAGATTCAAGGAAACATTCATTTCCTTCAGAAGAAATTTGAAAACAGAATGAGGTGATACACAGTTGATTAAAATCAATTGTTGACTGTTACTTCTGGCCAAAATGAAGTAACAGGGACAGGATTTACCTCCTATCAGAAACAACCAAAGCTAGGCAAAATATATAAAACAGTGGTTTGCAAGACAATGTATATCAGGCAGTGAAGGACAGTGTCTATGAAGATGGAAAATCAATGAGGTCTGTCCTTACTGTCTTTAGAGAACTTCCAGGCCACTGTGGCAAGTAGTGGGAACAACCCAAAAACCATCCTCAAATGTTGGACAGGGGAGTGAGAGCCCAGTAGACCATGGTAGATAGACCTCTCAGAATAGAGCACCAGAGAGGAGGGCACTGCACAGAGAGACAACTTTGAAGTTCTGTGGAGGGTCCCCCTTAAGTATTCAACTGAGTACTGATCAGCACATGTATGTGAAGAAATTACTATGAGGCTGGGTTAAGAACCACCCAAAAGGATTTCAAGTAAAGTGTCGGTGCTCACAAAGAGCCAGGAATAGTGCTCTGGTGTGACCAGAGTGGAAAACCCCAATATTCATACAGTATTGCGTAAGGTAGACAGAAAGTTCTTATCTCAGTAGAAGGCAATAATTAACTCTGGACCAATAAGTGTTCTAATTCCACCTAACATAACTTTAAAGCAAAATCTCAGGATATTTTTAAGTGTATCCCATCATAAAGCTAAATAATATTAACAGTGACACAAAAATATTCAGCACTCAGCACAATAAGACTCAATATTGCTAAAATGTTAATTCTTCCCAAAGTGAGCTACAGGGATTGGATGCAATTGCAAACAAAAACCCTACCAGGCCTCTTTCTAGAAATTGATAAACTTATTTGAAAATTTAAGTGACCATGAAAAGGGCTTAGAATAACCAAAATGATTTTTAAAACAGAAGAACAAAATTAGAGGTCTTATTTAAATGCTATCAATATTTTCTATAAAGCTATAATAAAGACCATGTGATTTTAGCATAAGGAAAGACATATAGAACAAAAAGACAGATTTAGCGAGAACAAAAATGGACACACACAGCAAGTAATTTTCAAAGAAGATGTCAAAGTATTCAATGATGAAAGGTGATGGAACAATTGGATATTCATGTGCAAAAAAAAAAAATGATCTTTGATTTTACATCACCCCACATATAAAAGTTAACTCAAATCAGATCATAAAACTAAAAGGAAGAACTAAAATTTAAATCTTGGAGATGAAACTAAGAGAAAAATCTTTGTAACTTTGTTTACAAGCTTCTGTTCTGCAAAACAAACTATTAAGAAAATGAAAAATCACACCCTGTACTGCGAAAAAAAGCTGCTATCTGCCTGGCCAAAGATTTTTATCCAGTTTAACTCTTCCAATCCAATAACAGAAGACAAAGAACCCATTTTCTAAATTGCGCAAAAGATTTGAACAGACATATCATCAAAGATATGTGAATGGATAATATATAGAAGAAATTGTCCTCATTGTCAATGGTCACTAGGGAAATGGATAGGAATAAACACAAGACACCATTACACTCCCACTAGAACATCTAAAAGCGAAAAGACTGACAATATTGATTAATGGAAAGTACATCCAACAATTGGAACTTTCATACATTCCCTGATGGAATGCAAAATATTATAACCACTTTGGAAAAAGATCAGCCATTTCTTATAATGTTAAACATCCATTTGCCATTGTGCCCAGAAGTCCCACTCACATGTATTTACCCAAGAAAAATGAAAACATATTTTCCTCCCAATAATTTGTATTGAATATTCATAAGTACTTTACTCATAATAGACAAAAATAGAAAACAATCCGAAAGTTTTTGACTGTTGAATATGAATAACCAAAACATGGATATTCATCCTATATAACATTACCCGAAAAAAAAATTAATCAACTACTGATACACACAACGACATCAAAAGCATTATTCTAAAGGACGCATTTTCACTGGGGGTGATATTGTCCTCAAAGGGGCAACAATTTATTCTTGGTATGTGAAAAATTCCTACTCTTTGTATGTATAAAGCAGATATGGATATAGTACATACACAGATTTATGCTATATTTTTCATATTACACAGCAGCTAACAAAATATTAAACTTCCATCCTGGGGAAGGCCTGCTACTTATATAAGCCATGCTTAAGGGAAAAAACAAACAAACAAACACCAGAACTATATGCCAAATCCTCAATCTTAATACTCATACATATGAACCTTAGCCTAATTGTAAGTAATTCTTAAGAACCATTGTCTATGAGGTGCAGAGGTGCCCAAAGATGTACTTACCAAATCCAATGGATGTGTCATGATGATGGGAACAAGTGTTGTTGGGGGGGGAGAGGGGGGATGGGGGGGGTGGGGTTGAATGGGACCTCACATATATATTTTTAATGTAATATTATTACAAAGTCAATAAAAAAAAAAAAGAGTTATCTTCTGAAAACCTCCTTGTTTCTGAAATGTGGCCTCTCTTGAAAGCAATCTCAGCAAATAAACATACTACCTGTCCCCCTATGTAGGACATGACTGCTGGGAATGAGCCACCCTGGCACCAAGGCATTTGGAAAAAGACCTTGGACAGAAGGGGTAAACATTAAATAAAAAAGAGTTTTATGGCTAAGAGATTTCAAAGTCAGTCTGGAAATCACTCCAGAGGTTACTCTTATGCAGGTCTCAGACAGGTTTCACTAACTGCCACAGTAAACAAAGCCTCAAACAAGAGTGTTCCCAAGGCCTCCAGGGATGTCCAGACACCAGAGGCAAGGCATGCAGCCTCATGAAATCAATACTCCATGGCGGGCTTATTTGGAAATATATGTAATCTATTTCCCAATATAACAGTTACACTCATTTATAATTCCCCTACTCATGATTCTTCTACTCCTTTTATTTGGGCCTATAATTTTCAATGTGTCTTTTAAGTGTATTTCTTAGAGACTTAAATCTTTAGATTGTTCATATGCTGGTTGAGTCCTGCATTCCAGCAGAGAAGCAGCCTACTCCTACTCTCCAGTTTTTGGGTTTGCTCTGGACAATCAAAATGATGATGATGGGTAAGTCTCATCCCCCAAAACAAGGAGTATTTACAACTGCAAGCAAAATAACTCCTTCTATCTGTCCCATAATATCTAAGTCCCCTCTCAACCTGAAGCAGTCAGAGCAGACATCACCCTAAAGGCCTCAAGATTAAGGAATGAACAAACATAAGGAATGAATATAATCATGAACCAAAGTAGATTCATTGTTATCATACTTATGATCTTGTGTTAATGGAAGAACTTGAAACATTGATATAAAGATAGTGGTTGCTAGGGGTTCAGAAGGCCAGGGTAATGGATGGAACACAGGGAATATTTGGGGTGGTAAGATTCTTCTGTGTGATAGTGCAATGACATTATACATTTGTCAAGACCTATGGAACTGTACAGCAGAAAGTGCAAACCATATTGTAAAATATAGCTATTGATCAGCAGCAATTCTTCAATATTGGTTCATCAACTGTAACAAATGTACCAAACTAATCTAAAACGTCAATCATAGGGGAAACTATGTGTGTGAGTGTGTGGGTGTGGGGGGGGGGGGTTTAATGGAATTCCCCATGCTTTTGGTGTAATTTTTCTGTAAATGTAAATCTAAAAATTCTCTCAAAGTCTAAACAAATTTCATAAAGAGCATGCAAGAATTGGGGGGTGACAAATGTTTTATATCATGTTGCTCACAACTTTTTTGTTAAAGCTTTCTGGTTTATACACTTAAAATTGAATTTAACTGTACGTAAATTATATGTCAGTAAAGCTGATTTATAAAATTAATAGTAATCAGATCCCAGAGATTCTCTGCTTTTGTGAGCATGGAATACAATCTCAAAGAATTGTGAGAGCTACTTAATTGGACATTTTCTGTGGGGTTCCACAAATATTTGCCTCGTGTTATACTTGGTCTATTTGATGTGCAATCTCTGTACTTGCCTTTTTATTTTTCCCCATAGAAAAGTAGTTCCATCAAGTAGACATGAAATTACATTGTGTTGGTATCTGAGTCAAAGATGGACGTGCCACTGTAAGTTCTGCTCCTCATTTTCTTTGGTTATTGACCTTGTATGATGACCTTTGGGGAAAAAAATAGCAAAATGAAAATGCAAATCACTTGTTGTGAGTCCTCTTTCTCTTTTTAAGAAGCCATGACCTCTGACATTCAGATACAAGAAACACAAATTGAATGTCTTCCATATGCCAAGTACGATACTAAATGCTTGCTTGTCCATTGTCTCATTTAACCCTCACAATTTTTTGAGCTGTGTTTGTACTGTATTGAATTTTAGTGCAGAAATTGAGCCCTAGATGGGACAAATTACTTGGCCAAGGTCCCCAAAGTTACACACACACACACACACACACCACACCACACCAAATTCTTCATGGTGTATCATGGAAAAGCAAGTTGTGAGTCTCCAAGGCCCAAGTCTCTCTCTTTTTTTTTTTTTTTTAAACCATTCTTTTTTTTTTTAAGATTTATTTATTTATTTAATTCCCCCCCCCTCCCCTGGTTGTCTGTTCTTGGTGTCTGTTTGCTGCGTCTTGTTTCTTTGTCCGCTTCTGTTGTCGTCAGCGGCACGGGAAGTGTGGGTGGCGCCATTCCTCGGCAGGCTGCTCTTTCATTTCACGCTGGGCGGCTTTTCCTCACGGGCGCACTCCTTGCGCGTGGGGCTCCCCCATGCGGGGGACACCCTTGCGTGGCACTGCACTCCTTGCGTGCATCAGCACTGCACGTGGCCAGTTCCACACGGGTCAAGGAGGCCCAGGGTTTGAACCGCGGACCTCCCATATGGTAGACGACGCCCTAACCACTGGGCCAAAGTCCGTTTCCCCCAAGTCTCTCTTAAAGTAACGAATAGAGAATAGAGAATTGGTACCTCTATTCTGAGTTCATGAAGAAATTTGTTTCCATTCACGTTTGTTTGCCAATATATCTTTAAAGCTCTCTTTTCCTTTTTTTTTGTATTTCTCACTTTCCTGTTCCTTTTATTTAGTTTGGTAGATTCTATAGGTTAGCCCATACAACATCCATTCTAACCTACCCTCCTGTACAGAATTTGTGCAGCTGGTGTGCTTGCTCTTGACCTGGTTTGCACTCGTCTGTTGCACTGCTTCAAAGCTTGTAGGCAAACCTGAGCCATTGTGTAGAGAGAGTGGATCACTTTGTAAGACAGTAGTGCACATGTCTGGCTCTTCTGAAACAGCTATGGCAAAATTCTGGCACCAAAACCACACGTTACAGGTTTCAGAGAGTAAGAAAATCAGTGACATTTCTGGAATTAGGTTCATGGTGTTGATGAGTACTTTCCTAAATTCATGGTTCATGCTTGTATAGCATTCAAGCCCTGTTCTCAGACATTCCCAGAGAGTCTGTAAGCTGTTACCTTTTAAAAACACATTCTGCTTAAAATAGATAAAATTGGTTCTGTTGCCTGTGACTAACAACCCTAGTAGACCTAGTTAATTCTTAGCTCTCCTTCAAGAGCCACTGAAACCTTACTTCCCTCAGAAATCTTTCCCTTATCTCTCCGCTCTCAATTGTGCTCTGTGTCATTCCTCTCTTGCTCCAAAGAACAAACAGTGCTTGACTCTCCTATGGCACTTAACATATAGAAACTTTATTATCAGTTTACACTTCTGCTTTCTAAACAAGATGGTAAGCAGGGTAGAATCCCAGGGTTGACCTGGGAGTGGAATCCTCTTTAGTTGATATTTATATCCACAGACCTTAATACCTTTTTATTTAATGCAAATATACTTATGAAAGGTAATATACACATACATGAGAGCACAATTATACATGTACTGCTCAATGAATTTTAACAAAGTGATTGCACATTTGAAATCAAATCAAGAAATAGAATTATTGCTATAACTCCAGAATATTCTGTAATATCCCTTCTGAACAGTATTGCTCTCACTAAAGGTATCACTATCATGACTGCTAATACAAATAGAATAGGTACCTCTATTCTGAATTTCATTTAAATGAATCATACGCTTAATTAGTTTTTAATTTAACTTCTTTCACTCAACATTATGCTTTGTGATTCATTCATGTGTATAGTTGTCTGTTTATTCTTATTATGTTTTATTGTTCCACTGTATGACTATACCGTAATTTGGTTATCCATTCTATTGTTAATGAACAATTGTATTATTTCCAGTTTGGAGCTGTTACAGATAATGCCACCCTGAACATTCTTACACATATCTTTTGTAAACATATGCATACATTTCTTTTGGGTATTTAGGTAAGAGTGGAACTAATGGATCATAGGGTAGGTGAATATTCAGGTTTAGTAAATATTGCAGTTTCCAATATAAATTCTTACTAGCAGTTGATGAGTGTTTCAGTTGCTCTGCAGTCTCAGAAACACTCAGCATTATCTGTTCTTTTCATTTTCTCTATTTTAGTTGGTGTGTGGTAAAATCACATTGTGGTTTTAATTTGAATTTCCCTGATGAATCATAAAGTTGAGCACTTTCTCATGTTTATCAGGCACTTAGATATCCTGTTCTGTGAAGTTTCCTTTGACGTCTTTTGCCATATTCCCATTTAGTTGTTTGCCTTTTTCTCATTATTTCCAGTAGTTCTTTATGTAACTTAGATATACTCCTTTGTTGGATACCTGTGTTGCAAATATATTCTTCCACTTTATAACTTGCCTATTTGCTCTTTAATTGTGTCATTTGGTAAACAGAACTTCTCATTTTTAATATGCCACAATGTGATCAATTTTCCTTTGCAGTTAGCACTTTGTTGTTGTTCTGTTTAAGAAATTTTTCCTACTCAAAGGTAATAAAGATAATAATACCCTGTAGCACACCCGCAACCCATGTCTCAGGTTGTGTACTTATCTCATTCCTAGTTTTCTTGTTTCTTAATTAAACTATTTACTCCCTTGCCTGAAAAAAAAAAAAGATAGTATCCTGTATTTTCTTCTGCTTACCTATTTTGTTTTGCTTTTCATTTTCACATTGAGATTTACAATCCATCTAGAATCAATTCTTGAATGTAATATAAAGTAGGGGGCCATGAGTCTCCAGTTGATTCAGTATCATTTATTAGAAACACCACCCTTACCCTCCACTAAATTACAGGATCAACTTTGTCATAAATCAGGTGACTATGAGTCCATATTCTGGATTCCATTCTTTTCCATTGGTCTATCGATCAATACATGTCAATACCACACTGCCGAAATCACTGGTGCCTTATAATACTTTTTTATACCAGGTAGTATAAGTCTTACAGCTTTCTTCTGAAGATTACCTAGACTATACTTGATCTTCTGCATTTCTCTATAAATATTAGGATCTGCTTACAAAAACTCCTATTTTTTTATTTTGCCATGAATTTGTAGATCAATTTGTGGAGAATTTATCATTTTTCAATACTGAGTCTTCTAAACCTAAACATAACATATTCCTCCATTTATTTAGGTCTTTAATCTGTCTCAATAATGTTATGTAGTTTTCTATATAGAGATTGCATACATTCATTTTTATATTAATTGGGATAATCATATGATTTTTCTTCCTTTGCCCTTGCATGGCTGTAATAAAACCCATTTTGATGTGATATGTAATTTTTCTTAACATATCACTGAATTTGAGGTTATATATATACACACACACACAAATACAGGGCTATACATTCCTTTAACCACTACTTTAGTTAAATTCTCCAAGTTTTGATGTCATGTATTCATTACCATTCAATTCAAATATTTTCTAATTTCCATTTTGATTTCTTCTTTGACTCATGGGTTATTTTTAATAACATTTAAAAATTTTTATAAAATATAGGTTTTCCCTAGTTATCTGTTTTTAAATTAACAGACTTGATTTTGTGGAACAGTTTTAGGATTACAGAAACTTGAGCAGGTAGTACAGAGAGCTCCTCTCATCTGCACACATTTTCTCCTTTTATTAATATCTTACCTTAGTGTACCAGTCAAAATGCTCCAGAGAAACAGAACCAAGTGAATACATGTATTTTACTTTGAGGAAGTGGCTCATGTGATTGTGGGGTCTGCTAAGTCCAAAATCTTTTAAGGCCAGGAGGCAGGCTGGAAATTCCTGGTAAAACTGATATTGCAGTCTTCAGTCTATAAGGGATGCCAGCAGGGTAGAATCTCAGAAAGGTGTTGATATTGTCGTCTTGAGGCAGAATTTCTGCTTCCTCTGAAAACTTCCATTCATTGCTCTTAAGATCCTTCACTGATTGGATGAAGCCCACACACGTTATGGAGAATAATCCCCTTTACTTAAAGTCAACTGGTTGTAGAGATTAATCATATCTATAAAATACCTTCACACTCCATTTATGTAACTTTTAAATATAAATAAATTTATAGAGATGGAATTAGATTGACCAATATGTGTGGCAGAGGGTGGATAGAGGAATTGAAAGTTAACTGCTAAGGGTGAGTTTTTTCTTTCTGGAGTAATGAAAATGCTCTACTATTGATTGTGGTGAGGAATGCACAACTCTGTGATTCTACTAAAACCCATTGAGTGTAGACTTTTTATGGATTGCATGGTATCTGAATATATCTCAGTAAAATTGCTAACTGAAAATATCTTCATAGCAACATCTAGGCTACTGTTTGAAAAAACAATTTGAATATCAAGGCCTAGCCAAGTTGACAGTACCAATTAGTATGTACATTAGTGAGGTACAATTGATACGTTATTACTGATTAACAGATAATAATTTACATCGTTTCACTCTTTCTGCTGTACAGTTCTATGAATTTTGATAAACATCTGTCATGTATCCACCATTACAGTGTCACACAGAAGAGTTTCACTGCCCTAAAAACCCCTGCACTTCACCTACACATCCCTCCCTACCTCCTCCTAAACCTCTGGCAATCACGGGTTTTTCTTTATCGCTGTAGTTTTGCCTTTTGCAGCATGCCATATAGTTGAAATCTCATAGTATGTAGCCTTTACAACCTTCTTTCACTTAACAATGTGCATTTTAAGTTTCCTCCAGTCTTTCCATGGCTTGTTAGCCCATTTCTTTTTATCATTGAATAATATTTCTTTGTACTTTTTTAATCAGTCACCATCTGAGGACAGTTGGTTGCTTCCACTTATTGGCAATTATGAATAAAGCTCTATAAACGTTATTATGCAGGTTTTTGAATGGACATAGGTTTTCACCTAGGAATGTAATTGCTGGATCATATGGTAAGACTGTATTTGGCTTTGTAAGAAACTGCCAAACTGTCTTCCAAAGTGGCAGTACTATTTTGCATTCCCACCAGCAGTTAGTCAAGTTCCTATGACTCCACATCCTTGCCAGCATTTGATCTTATTAGGTGTTGGAATTTTAGCCACTCTAATATGCATATAATGGTAGCTCATTGCCACTTTAATTTGCAATTCCCAAATGAAATATTATGCTAAGAGTATTTTCATATGCTTATTTCCCAATGAAATATCTTCTTTGTTGAGACGTCTGTTCAGAACTTTTGCCCATTTTTAAATTAGACTGTTTCTTTTCTTATTGTTGAGTTTTAAGAGTTCTTTGTATATTTTGGATAGAAATTCTTTATCAGATATGAGTTTTGAAAATATTTTCTCCAAGTCTGTGGTTTGTCTTTTCATTTTCTTTACAGTGTCATTTTTCAAAGCAGAAATTTTTCTTTTTATAAAGTCCAATTTATTTTTTTCTTTCATGAATCATGCTTTGGTGTGATAGCTAAAAACTCATCACCAAACCCAAGGGTTCCTAGATTTTCTCCTAAGTTATCTTCTAGAAGTTTTATAGTTTTGAGTTTTACATTTAGGCCTGTGGTCAATTTTGTGTGAATTTTTGCTAAAGATGTAAGATCAAGGTCTAGATTAATTTTTTTGCATGGTGGCGGTCCAGTTGTTTCAGCCCCATTTGTTGAAAAGCCTTTTCTTTCTCCATTTAATGTCTTTGCTTCTTTGCCAAAGATCAGTTGGTTGTATTTCTGAGGCTCTGTTCCTGGGTTCTTTATTCTGTACCATTGATCTATTTGTCTGTTCTTTCACCAATACCACACTGTCATGATTACTTTGTTATATTTTTGTTATTGATGTCTAGATTAATTATCCTCTGGTTAGAAAATATACTCTAAATGAATTCAATCCCTTGAAGTTTTTTGAGACTTGCTTTATGACCAAGCATAGGGCAAATTTGGTAAACATTTCACATATATTTAAGTAGAATGTGTATATCATCATTAACAGCTCTAGGTTTCTTTATCTCCAGCTAAGATTTAATTTAACTGTATTGTTCAGATCTTTTTCTTTCCATTCCCTAATCTTGTAGCTATTAAGAGTGATATTTTTAAGTCTCCTACTATTATTGGAGATTCGTGTACTATTCTTTTTTATTCTGTAGACTTTCACTTTTAAGATCTGAAGCTATGCTATTCAGTGCATAGATTTTTGAATAATGATATATTCATTATAAAACGTCCCTTCATATCTACTACTAATTCTTAGGTAAAGTCTACTTTTTCCTTACACAAACCAGCTTTTTATTGCTTAATGTTTTGTATATTTCCATCCTTTTACTTGCAAACTTTATGGTTCTTTTATTTCTAAATTGTCTATTTTTTTTTTCTCTCTCCTCCCCCCCCCGGCCCCAGTTGTCTGTTCTCTGTATCTATTTGCTGCGTGTTGTTCTTTTTGTCTGCTTCTGTTGTTGTCAGGGGCACAGGAATCTGCATTTCTTGTCGTTGCATCATCTTGTTGTGTCAGCTCTCCATGTGTGTGGCACCATTCTTGGGCAGGCTGCACTTTCTTTCGTGCTGGGCTGCTCTCCTTACAGGGCACACTCCTTGCGCGCGCGGGGTCCCCTATGTGTGGGACATCCCTGCACTCCTTGCGTGCATCAGCACTGCGCATGGGCCAGCTCCACACGGGTCAGGGAGGCGGACCTACCATGTAGTAGACGGCGCCCTATCCACTGGGCCAAGTCCGCTTCCCACCAGATAGTTTGGTCTTGCTTTTTAAAAAAAATACACTGTAATACCTCTGTCTTCTAATTGACCTGTTTACTCCATTTACATTTGATATAATTTCTGATTTATATGCGTGACATATCTTAATATCTGTTTTCTATTTGACCCAACCATGTTATATTCCTTTTCTCTTTTTTGCCTTCATTTGGATTATTAAAATATATTTTATTATCCCATTTCCCCCTCTACTAATTTGTTAGTTACGGATTCTTCCACTCTTTTTTTTCATTGGTGGTAACCCTAGAGATTATAACATACATTTTACTTATTATAGTTTAATGCAAATTTATTACTTTTACCACTCCCTTCATAAAGCTGTGACTTCAGAACATTTTAATTCCAGTTACCCTTCCTTCCATCTCTTTTATTATTCTCATACATTTTAATTCTATATATGTTTTCAGTCCTATACATTATTATTATTATTACTTTGGACAGTCCATATTCAACAGTAGTTATTTATTTTTTCTGCCTAGTTTCTGATCCTTTGGACTTTCTCCCTTCCTTTGTACCTGTGTTTTCAGCTGGGATAATTTTCCTTTTGCTGAAGAACTCCACTTAAAATTTCTTTTAGAGCACGTTTGTTAGGGTCAAATTCTTCTATATTTTCTGTATCTGAAAATGTTTATAATTCACCTTCATATTAGAAAACATATTTGCAAAGCATAGAAGTCTAGATTGGCAGTTGTCTTCTCTCTGTACTTTAAAATTGTCTTCTGGCTGCCATTATTAATATTTCAGCTGTCAGTCATGTTTTAGCTTCTTTGAAGTTATGCCTCTTTCTTTCCCTCTTTGTATGTGTGCTTAAGGTTTCCTTTGCTTTTTGTGTAGTTTTATGCCTAGGTATTTTTGTTTTATTTTATTTTACATTTTATTTTATTATTTGGTCTGCATTTCTGCATTTTTATTGCTTAGAGTTGATGCTTTTAATCAGTTTTGGGGATTTCTCAGTATTACCCCTTAAATATTGCTGTGTCCCACTCCATTCTTTTCTCTTAGACCACAATTACATATTTGACAGACATTTTCACTACTTCCCTTTTGTCTGTAATTCTTTTTTTCTGAATTTCCTATCCATTTTTTATCTATTCTTCCATTTGATTATTTTCTATCATTCCTGTTTAGTACTCCTATCTTTGATTATGCCTAATCTACTGTTCAATGTACTAGTGAGTTTTTAATGTCAGATATTGAATTTTTAGTTGTAGAATGGCTATTTAATTCTTTTTATAAATTCTAATTAATTCTTGTGAAATTTTCTCCTCTATTTCATTTTTCCATCTTCTCTAATTTCTTAATTATTTTAATCTACGTTTTTTTAAAGCCTTGTCAGGAACATCTGTGGATCTATTTATGTTATTTAATTTTTTATCTTGGTTTTCCATTATTGGTCTTTTGCCATGTCTGGTAATTTGTTATTAATTGCTAAATATTGTGTTATTGTTTTGTTTTGTTTTTTCCATTTTTTTCTTCTTTGTTTTCTTTTAAATGTTACATTCAAAAAATATGAGGTCCCCATATATCCCCCACTGCACCCATGCCACCCCTCCCACATCAACAAACTCTTCCATCATTGTGGCACATCCACTGCACCCAGCGAATACATTCTGGAGAACCACTGTAGCACATGGACAGTGGTCCACATTGCAGTCCACATTATCCCTCAATCCAGCCAAAGGGGCCAACACAGGACACACAACGTCCATCATCTGTCCCTGCAGCACCACCTAGGACAACTCCAAACCCTGAAAATGCCCCCACACCATATCTCTTCTTCCCTCTCCTGACCATCAGCAGCCACCATGGCCACCCTCTCCACATCACTACTACAATTTCTTCCCTTACTAATCACAATAGTTCCACAGCAGAACACAGGTAGTCCACTCTAATCCTTACTCTATTCCTCCATCCTGTGGACCCTGGGATGGTTATGTCCAGTCCCTTTCTACATCAAGAGGGGGTTTAGATTCCACATGGATGATGGATGCAATTCCTCTGCTTGCAGCTGTAGGTGCTCTTGGCTCCCTGGTGTGGTGGTTGACCCTCTTCACCTCCCTGTCAGCTGGTCAGGGTAAGTCCAAGAAACCAGAGGGTAGGAGCTGCTAGTCTGCTGAGGCCCAGGGCCTGGCCATCACATGGACAGTTCAGAAATTCAAGTCTCCTGAATATACACCAACCCAGTTTGTTGTTTTTTTAAGTAGCATATCCAAACTGTGTTTTTTCCCCATGCTTCATGATTTTCTCCACTAGAGGGCAGAGGTGGATCAGGGATTACATTGGGTCAAGGCTCATTCACAACCCTAGATAGGCTATCTCTGGTTCTCCTTGATCCTCCTGTGTTTTTAAGCAGAGCCTAAAGTATGATCCATTACCCTTTCTTCTGATGGATCTGTGATGACCTCAAATATTTGTCTTATAAAACTACTGAAACGATTGTTGTTTCTCAGAGGGTTTTTGGGTTAGGGTTTTAGCCTCCCACTCCCTAAAAGCCCCAGAATTCAGTTAAATACCCTTGCAAGCCCGTGAAAAGTCTGAATTCTCAGCCCCTTCTTTAGTAGTGCACGAAATTTTTACAGTCCTGAAATTAATTGTATTTTTAATATGATAAAGATAACTCCCTCTCCTTCACCATATACAAAGATCAGTTCTCTTAACTAATCCTGCCTAGTAGGACATGAGCTCTCTCAACTCACCTGCTTGGGGCATTCTCTCATCTCACATCATGCTTTTCTTATTTAATTAATTCATCCAATCATTACAGATGTAACAAACACCTACCATGTGCCAAATAGTGAAGTAGTGCTCACATTATTTTTTTCTACCAAAATTGGGTGTGATATGGAGTCATTGAAAGATAATATTAACTCAAGTCTCCCAAACATTCCATCCAAATAGGGGGCCTTCAGTTCTGTAGCTTTTCAAAGTGTGTGTGTGTCCCAAAGCTTTGAGCACATTTCAGAAGGTGAGCCCGAATATTGATAAATCCAAACTCTTGTCATTTAAACTTGATATCCAGGGAAGAAATAGAGCATCTCATCTATACGAAGTTTGTATATATTTCTTATCTGTAAGCGTTTATTAGGTCACATCTGGTAAGTTCTGGATAGAACCCACTTCCCAGGCATCAGCTGTGCTTGTCTTTGAACACAGCGACTGTGGGCACTGACTCAGCTGCTCCAGGTCCTGGCTGTGGTGTTTGCCTCTCAGACCAGCCTGTCAAATCCCCGCCAACTCACCGCTCCCGGTGTCTCTCAGACATTCTCCAGGCTTTCCCACAGTCTCAGGGACTGTTCTCATTAGCAAGCTATTATTCTGCAGTGAGGCCTTGAGATCATTTCTGAACAATCTTGGAAATGTTTTGTTATTTTGTGTGCGTGCTCCATGTTTTTTGCCATGAGGGCATTTCCTTCCTTAAGCTTTGAACTTTATGTCTTGCACAAAAGTTTGAGATTTCCTCCATTCTTTGTGGTCCTTCCACTCTAACATACGTAGAAAATAATAGATTAGGAAATATTTAACAGTCTAGGTTCAAGTGAGTGAGCTTATTTTGGTGAAATCCATGCTGCCACTAATGGCCATTGAAGTTGACCACGGTAAGGAGAAATTTTTCCTTGTATCTTGCCAGTTCCTTTCCCATTGCCTTGCCCTCCACCTCACTCAGGCATTGGTGATTATTGCTCACAGCTGAGGACTACCCTAATGTCATAAGCGAGACAGGGAAGTGAAGTCTGTGTCTGATAAGGAAACCATGGCTGAGCCAATGTCAAAGTCCTGCCCTTCAGAGTCCTACAAAACGGTGCTAAGCAGGATCGCCCTTACGAGGGGTAGACCTCAGGCCCCAGGACCTCCTCCTAAACAGAAGGGCGGCTAAAATCAACTTTGGGATTTCTCACTTCATTTATTAAACAAATTATGTCACTTCAATTGTCTATTGAGTAGTAGACAATTAGTGGAAACTCTGAGATGAATAAAATGCATCCCTGCATTTAAATTTCCTTCTGTCTGGTAGGGGAAAAAGAGGTAAATAAGTTTTGTACAGGAATATGTATGGTAAGTTAAAAAAAAAAACAAACTACAGGAATCCACAAAAGGGAGTAGGTAGGGAAGCGGCTGTGGCTCAATCAGTTGGGTTCCCGTCTTCCGTATGGGAGGCTCTGGGTTCGCATCCCAGGGCCTCCTTGTGAAGGCAGGCTCACCCACAGGCTGCAGAGAGCCACTGGCCCAGTTGCCACTGAGTGTCACCCAGCCCACAAGTGCCTCAGAGAACCTACTCAGCAAGGTGAAGCAACGACAAGGGAGACAAGCAAAAATGCAGAAAAACATGCAGTGAATGGATACAGAGAGCAGCCAGCAAGCAAGCCACAAAGGGGGAAGGGGGCAGGAATAAATAAAAAATAATAAATATAGACGCAGAAGAATGCACAGCAAATGGACACAGAGACCAGACAGCATGCAAAAAGCCACAGCGGAGGGGAGATTTTTAAAAAAGGGTGTAGGCAATTTAACAGAAATGATAGTGAAGAAATAAAAATGTAATAATGGACACTTGGGCACAGGTGTGTAACAGGTGCCATGCAAAGTGCTGGATCTTGAAGGTTGTACTAAAGTTGCAGATGGAGAGAAGAGGAGGTAGGACACTCCACGTAAAGACAAGAGTTGATCAAAGGTATGGATGCATGTTCAGGGAATTGCCAATGTTGTAATGTGCTTGGAACATTGGATAATGCATGTCAGTGGATGAGGCTTACCAAATATGCAATATGTTGCCTCTCTGAGGGTCTCCTATTTTATCCTGAAATTCTGAGAGATGCAAGGAATTTTAGATTATCAAGTGACATTTTACTATTTCAATTCAAAAGATTATTTGGTCAACAAAAATGGGGAATGACTGGAGGAAGATAAGACAGAGTAATTCCAAGTTGAAATACTCTCAAGGGTTAGTGCAAGCTGGAATCACCTGGGAAAATTATCTCCCAGACTAAACAAAGATTAAAAGCTTGGGGTCGGGAAGAAGTAGTCCCATGCTTCAAATACAGCCATCATCAAGTGATGACATCTTCATATCAAATACAATGATAGGAAGACAAGGAGAAATCACTCAACATTTTAGGAAAATGTCACTAAAGAGAGACACCAGACTTCTCAGGCTAAAGAACTAACAGACTAGTTAGCTCACTGAAAAAAGCAAAGAAAAGCAACTTTAAATATAATTCATGCCTTCAGAGAGAACAGAGTGATATGGAAAAGAATCTATTACAATTTTTAATGAAATTAAAGATATACTGAACCACACAATTTGTGAATGTGTGAGAATGTTCACAAGCATTCTCATGGATAGAACTAAAAAGGGCAAAGAGATGGAAGTTTGTGTTTTTTTTTAAGTTAAAAAACACCTCGGGCAAATCAAGAAGTTCCAACATCATCTGGTAAAAATTAGAGGAGATGGTAGAAAGAATGGAATACTCAGAAAAATAAGTGAAGAACTTTTCCCACACGTGAAAAAAAAAAGATCACATCTTCATGTTGAAAGGTCCCACCCAGGCTGAGTTGAATTAATAGAAAAGACTCACATTTAGGCACATTTGGGTAGAATTCCAAATCACAAAGAACATATCCACTTGGATGTCTAAAAACATTCAAACTTATATCCAAAAATGAACTCCTTTCTTCCCACCCCACCTCCAGACACACACATAAACTTGTTCTTTGCAAAGTCCTCCCCATCTCAGACAATAGCAACTCCATTTTCCATTTGTTTGAGTGAAAAATATTTTGTGTTACCCCTTAGTGTCACCTCTTCTTTTTTCCTCAAAGTTCATCTATACCCCATCAGCAAATCCTGTCACTTTTTCTTCATAGTTATCTAAATAGTGACACTGGACCAGTCTTTTTTCTATAAAGGACATTACTGGGACAACTGGTGAAATTCTGGCAATCTGTAGCTTAGAAAATAGAATTGCATCAATGTTATTTTCCTGATTTTGATTATTGTATGTGATTATATAAGAAAATGTCTTGTTCTTAGGGAATACATACTGAAATATTTAGGGGTAAAGAGCATCACAAATGCAACTTCTCAAATGGTTCTGAAAAAATTTAGTAAGTATACATGGAAAATGCAAAACAAATGTGGTTAAAGTTACAATTGGGGAATCCGGGTGAAGTGCATATTGGAGTTCTTTGTACCATACTTACAATGCTTTGTGTAAGTGTACAATTACTTCTAAAAAATGACAAAATTTAAATAAAACACAACTAGGTTCTGACTCCTCTTCACCACTGGCATTGCTATAACTGTGTACATTATCTCTCACCAAGATCATTATCATAAACTCAGTTTCCCCTTCTTTTTTCTTGTCTGCCCTGATCTATTCTGAACTCAGCAATGAGAGCGACCCTTCTAAATATAAGCCAGAACATGTTATCTCTCTTCTCAGAACACTCAATGGCTTCTCAGTCTTCCTCAGAGTCAAAATCAAAAGTTGGAAAATGGGATCTAAGGCCAGAAGGGATTTGAGCCCTTCCCCCCACCCCATCTCTTTGATCTCATCTCCTCCAACTCTCTCCCTCCTTGATTCGGATTCCAAAGTAACAAGTTGACTCCTTGCTTCTCCACCAGAGGAAGCTCCCTTTCTAGAAGGGCTCTCCTCCAGATAGCTGCCCCTGTGTTCCCTCACTCCCTTCAGGTCTCTGGCAAAGGTCACTTCCTCAGTGATGCTTTTCCTGACCTTCTTATTTAAAATTTCAACACTGTGCCTACCTCCTCTCCCCCCCCACCGCCTTTAGTTTTATTATTCTCCAGAGCGCTTATTGTGCCACACCAGATGTTTTTACTTGTTTGTCTTCTTTCTCCTTCCTTTAGATTTCAGGCACCCTGAAGATGAAAAGTTTTGTTTTGTTCACTGCCTTTATCTCTTGTACCTGGAGCAATGCTTTGCCTCCAGTAGCTTTTCAAAAAATAATTCTCAACTGAATGAAACCAAACATGCTAAAAGAATTCTTAGAAACAAGACAGAATTATCTATAAAATCTATAAAATAATTAGAAAGAAACTGGCATCAGACTGGTGGACATATTGGATAATAGGAAATAATCTTAATGATTTTGAATTTGGAATTCTGCTTTGCACCAAACTAGCATTCTAGAGGGAGAGCAAAGAAAAGGCATTTTCTGATACATGAATACATAGAGTTGACCTTTTTCGCATCCTCCTTGAATTACTATTGTATATTCCAACAAAATGAAAAAGAAACCTAAAAGGAATTTGTGGAATACCAAAAATATCGTTATGAGCAAAAAATATAAGTGAAACATAATTAAATCTAAAAGCAATGATCACATAAAAACCAAAACACCCAATGATTTCAACGTGATGGGCATTAGGGAAAAAATACGGAAAGGTTGTATGGCTAAGATTTCTGTCTTATTGGGGGAGTTCAAAGTTTCTATTTAACTGCAAAGAAACAAAAAATATGAATTTAAGCTCTTGATGAAAATCTCAAGGATATTTTGCTTACGACAATGAGAGGGAAAAATGGAGTCTGGTAAATCTAATCCACCAAACAAATGCAGGAAGAAAAAAGAAAGAAAACAGGAAAACACACAAGAAAAGAGAAAAATTTAAAAAAGTGTAAAAGTGAGTCCAGACATATCTAAAATCATACCTAATATAAATGATTTCTATTTTGTTCTTTCCTCCACATACAAAAAAGGATTTATGTCTATAACTCTGTGAATATCCTAGAAAAATAAAAACAAAAACAAAACAACCTGAACAGTATACTATAAAGAGTGAAATGTATGGTATACAAATTATATCTCAGTCTAGAGGTTATTTACACAAAGAACAGGACAAGGGGAGACAGAGAAGTTGTATCTGGACCAATGAGAAAGGATTGGGAGAAGCAAGATTGACAGGTCCTTCGTTCAGAGCAGCCGTGGGGCATGTGAAGGCGGGAAGGGAACAGAGCAGTGAAGCAGGACTCGAGCACGCCCTGGCCGGACAGCTCAGTGGCTGCCATGCCCAACTCAGGGAGTCCTGGGTGACTGACCCTGCTCAACGAAAAGGCCAACTCCCTTACACCTTCCTCAGGTCGTTTCTCCTTCCTATTTGCTCCCCTTCCGTCCCTGAATTCACTTCCTCCTGCTTCACCCAAAACAGTCCGATTCAGCTTCCTGAGGGAACCAGCATGCTCCACCAGAGCTCCCTGTTCCAGTTCCTTCACAGCACGTATTCCTGTCGTCTCACACTTCCTTGCCGTTCTCCATACCTGCCCCTGCCCCCCAAGTTCAAAAGATCCACAAGGGCGGCCTGAGTTACCACTGTATGCGTAGGGCAGGCGAAATACCTGTTCCAGGGGTCGGAAGACAAAAATCCCAAAGTCTTAACCTTTGAATAAACCTATAGAACATTGTGTGCAAGCCACTCATTTAACTGAGGAAGAAATTGCAGCCCCCCAGGCGACCTGCCTGAACCAGCACAGTCAGGGCTAAATCTCTGGTCCTGTGTTCCAGTCAGAACTACTCCTCTGACACAGAACTAAAATAGGAGGATTCCAGAGGCCCAGAGAGATTAAGGACAGCTTCTACACAGCACAGCAATTCATTCAACCCACACCATGCTCCCTCCTTCAGAGCCAAGACCAACATCCAGCGAGGGAAGGCTGTTGAAGGACAAATGGCTTCCCTGCCTTTGAAATGAAATACACGATTTTATGTTTGCTGAAAACAAATAGGGGTAGTCATTTTAATCACTCTGGGAAAATCAAGAAGTCCTTTATGCAAAACATATTAAGAAAAGACTCTGGAATAACAGCTCCACATTGAGGACTACCTCAGGATAGCTAAAAAACAAATCTGTCTGAAAATATCAGAAGCAGTGTGGGAAACAAGAAAGAAACATCAACGCTAAAGAAATCCATTTGAAAGAGATATATGCCTAAGTAGCATATTTTTAAAAATGTTTCCTTTTTTTCATATTGCACTCTCTTGCATTCATCTTCTTTTGTACATCCTATTTTCTGAAGTTTGAAAGGAATCTCCGGGGTCTTCAACATTTGTTAAAAATGCTTGCTTAGGCGGTTTCAAGTAAAGTAAGATCTGCAGTCTTACTAATAAAAAAAAAAAATCAATTTCAACCAAAAAGCAGCATTCTGAGTTTGACTTATTATTTCTCCAGTCGCAGGAGGAGTTAAAAATTGTCCTTGACTTTATATCTTGGTGATGATACAACTTTTGTTTACCTTATCTGTTTAAGGAAGTGAAAGCTGAGGTCCAAGGCCCATGCAGTGGAAATGCAGAGGCAGTTGAGTTACAGAGTGAGAGCCAGGCTGGTGCTCTGTAAAGAACCCAAGCATGCTATCTCACCACCTGCTTCCTCCCAAACAAAGGCAGTCTCAGAGTTCTTCCCATTTCAAGGAGGGAGTCACACAAATCAGAAATAACCATAGTTATTCCAATGGTATGTGGCTTCTGATCCTCAAATATGTTCCCTATCTCTTAACTAAAAATCTTGCTTCAAAGAAATATCCTGTTGCCCAGGAACTGTGTTCCTGGAATTCCCGAGTGCCCAGTGCCACAGCGACCTTCTTGCAACCTTCTTCAAATGATCTGGCCTGCTTAATCCTCAACTCAAAAGACAGAGAAGCAACATGTAGGATAGTTCAGGAAGGAGGGCTTCAGACAGACCAACCTTGGTATTCAGCCGTGCCAGTGACTTCCTCTCTTCCAAGCCTCTGAGTAGTCCAATGAAGCACAAACATATAAGAAAGCAAGAATAGGATATCGCTAAAGGAGCCCATTTTGCACATTTTCATTCCACATGATTCATATTGAGTGTGTTTCAAGAGTCTCATGGGTGGAATTTATTCCTCACCCCTTCAACCATTTCTTATATTTTACCATCTGCTTGGTTCATTCGTATTCTCCATTATCTTCTTTTCTTCATGATACATACTGGACTTTTATTTCCTTCTCTTTTTCCAGTGTTTCTGTTTTATTATTATTATTATTATTATTACAAAACAGCAACTAAATTGAAGAAACTAAAGAAAAACTATATGAACAGAATTTTCTACTCCTAAATATTTTAGTGTATTCTCTGTTTGTGTCTCTCTTTGCATCTCTGATTTAGAGTTATAATCACCTTGTACCTTAATTTTTGGCCCATACTTTGACATAATGATATATCCAAGTACTTCGCTTTTGATGGTTCGGCAATTTTAAATAACTGCCTAACATTCCATCAAATGAATGAATGTCTCCACCACTATTTAACCAAATTTTTAGGGATGACTTACTATAGTGATAAATAACCCTATGATAAACATTTTTGAGAATTAAGTTTTTTCCATATTTCGGATTTATTTCTATAAGATGATGTCCAGGAAAGAATGCGTCATATAACATGAAAATATCTTCAATATAGATTCATAGTGCCAAAATTGCTTTATATTGACAGATATTAAATATTCATTCATTTTGTTTTTAGATTTGGAAAGCATGAGTGAATATTTTTATAATTTTAGAGTAGAGAAAGTCTGTCTAAGCATGACATGAAAACTGGAAGCCAAAAAATGAAAATATTATTGTTTCACTCCTTAAATAAATATTCATTTAAAGTCAAAGTATATTCCTCCTTTTTGGTTTAGGTTATTCATATCAAGTAGTTTTAAAATATTTTATACAGATGATATCAGTCAGCCAGCAACATTTACTCACTGTTCTTGGAGGCAAAATTATGAAATGAGCAAGGCATAGGGGCATGGGTAAAAATATTCTCAAGTGACACATTGTCTTTCAACCCACAGTGAGTCAAACTGACAATCTAAGAAAATTCTCCTTGAAAATCTAAAGCCATTCTCCTGTTCTAATCATGCCTACTCTTCATGTCCAACTGGAGTCCTGGAGAAATAAGTGACTTCTGTCTTGGGACCCAATATAATCTGCCAACAAGTTAAGATGCTATGGCCAACAGGAAACATGAAATGGAAAATGATTTTTGGAAAGGTTGAGACTTTTTAAGGGAAAAGTGGAATTTTATTTGGAGAATTGGCCGACATATTTGGTGGGAAAACATCATATCTCCAAGGTGACTGTATAATATGAATTCATGCAGAATATTAAGACCTTGCCCACGTACAAGCTACTGAGAAATTATCTGGGCAAATCTGTTGCGCCTCACCCTTCCAGGTACTTCTGAGTATATATGTACCCATCAACAATGATGTGAGTCTTTTCCAGCAGGTTTTACACAATAGCTACTAGGTTCTAGATACCCTCCTCGATTACTGGCACCATGATGGATGGAAATTTCATCTACATTATTATTCCAAATATCCAATAAAGAAATTGAAGCTCAGTAAAGTTAAGTGATTTCCCAGGTTCACTCAGGTTACGAATGGTAGCTTTAAATGTTTCAGCTGCTTGACTCTGAAGCCCAAATATTCTGTGCTACATCACAGAGCTGGGCCAAAAAAGTCCTCCTCTGTGGGGAAAAAAACAGTCATTCCTTCCCTGTTTCACCCTTGCTATCCTTCTGAGGTGAGGATTCTCCTAGAGAGTTGGCTCTTGTTTCACTACTGCACTAATTTTTATCTCTATTACTAGTAACTGAGATATTTTCAAGGCAATTAATGAGCAATAAAAGAAATAGCAAAAGACTTGGGGAAATGATTAAAATAGGCCCACTAAATATTCCCAAGAGCCAATAAGATTTTGAGAAGCAGCTCATAAGATTTTGATGCAAAAAAAGAGAAAAAGTGCATTAAAATTTTTATCAAAATTTATTTTTTTCCAAGAGAGTCCTGAGCCCTTTTAAAAAAATTTTTTTATTTATTTTTAAAAGATAAATATATTGCACAAAATGTTACTTTAAAAAATACAGGCGGTTCCCATATGCCCCTCTCCCCACACCCCCCCCCCCCCCACTTTTCCCACATCAACTTCTTTCATTAGTGAGGTACATTCACTGCAATTGATGAATACATTTTGGAGCACTGCTACACTGCATGGATTATAGTTCATGTTGTAGTTTACACTCTCCCAGCCCATTCAGTAGGTTATGGAAGGATATATAATGTGCTGCATCTGTCCCTGCAATATCATTCAGGACTACTCCAGTCCCGAAAATGTTTCCATATCACACCTCTTCTCTCTCCCTGCCTTCAGCAACTCTAATGGCCACTGTCTCCACATCAATGATGTAATTGCTTCTATTGCTAGAGCCACAATAATTCTATTATAGAATACCAGTAAGTCCATTCTAGTCCATATTTTATTCCTCCATCCTGAGGACCCTGGGATGGCGATATCTATTCCACCTCTCAGTTGAGAAGGGGCTTCGATCCCATACCTGAGCTTTTATCTTAATTAGTTCTCACTTTGTTACCCACAGTCCTTCACTTCCTCTTCTGGATTCTGAAAATCACACTGAAAGATGCAGATGGCACAAGAGGCTGGCATCTGTGCCTGTTGCCCTGTGGGCAGAGAACCTGGATGAGCAGCTGGGGTGCAGCCATCACCTGGCTGGTCCAGGACTGAGCCACACGTGCATTTTCCTGACTCCCTCCACCTGGCTCCTGGCTCACCCTCCAGCCCCCTCTGGGTCTCTAGCTTCCCTGACCCTGTCCATCTCCCCTCACCCTTCTTACAAAGGTGCCTCTCGTATATATATGGAGAAGGGTGAGTTTCAACATTTTTGAGGAAAGGGGCTAAGATGCTAGGAGAATTTTGGTCCTCTACAGAAGAGGGGGAGGACAAGTGTGTCTAGTATTCAACAGAGCATGAGATCCACCACACCGCTTCTTTAGAAGAAGGTACTAACTGTGAATGTTGTACAAAGGAAGACGTGGCAGCAGATATT
This sequence comes from Dasypus novemcinctus, assembly GCF_030445035.2. Classification (NCBI taxonomy): domain Eukaryota; kingdom Metazoa; phylum Chordata; class Mammalia; order Cingulata; family Dasypodidae; genus Dasypus; species Dasypus novemcinctus. The sequence continues at coordinate 21,455,016 of NC_080677.1, forward strand.
CAAACATGGATCAGAAAACTTCTTGGCAAATTTTTGTAGAGAAAATTCATCACTGAATCTGGTGGTCAGCTGAGAAAGATGACCATTCCTCAGATTCTAGGATTTGACAGGCATATCCTACTCCTTTTCTTAGCTCAATTTTTAACTCAAATTTCTATGTTCAGCTCAAACAGAACTATCTTGTGATGTTTTTAGCTACCAAGCAACCAAAAGCACTTGTTTCTGGGCCCTGGGTTCACTCTTCAGCCTCTCAAAGTTACCAAATAAATATTCTGCCAGCTTCTCTGGAATCTGGCCACAGAATTTTCCTCAGCACTTGTTGAAGGCGCCATAAAAGAGAATACTCAAAAGGGGCTTAGACCTTACAGTTCAATGAATGACTCAAGGAGAAAGACATTCACAAGATGTGTCCAGCCAACGACACTGATTTTGTCTAATCACTTTTCCCCTAGACAAGGTCATTTCAGATGAGATGTTAGGATTACTGTTAATATTCTATATTCATTTATTTATAACTACCAACTACTATGTACAGTGAAAATAGAAATACCTTGCCTTTCCCATGTATTCTAGATAGGGTGATTATAATTTTAAATAATCATCAGAAGGACGATGCCTTAATTGAGCCCTCCGTCTCTGGAATGCCAGACCTGCTTGGAAATTTTCAAATACAAATTGGTTATACTCCACACCAGAGAATTCCCAAATTGCAAGAGGAAATAAAGATCATCCAAGGAAACTCCCCATGTGCAAACAGTAAAGCTCACTCTTCATGCTCTATAGTGCTCCCCACCTTCACACACAGAACTTACCAGGGCTGCCAAAAATAAGAGGTTATTATGATGTTACAATCTAAGCAAAGGTTTGAGCTTTATAAACTTTGGAGAAAAAAGTCTAAGCCAATCTTGATGCATTGCATCTTCAAGTTCTATGCCGCTGGTGAGGATCTCAGGTTAGAGGATCTTCATCTTCTCTGTCACCTGTATGATTTCAGAAGAGCTGAGACTTATGTTCATCCTTCATTGCTGCACATGCTGTTCAGGTCAAATGTTACGGCAGCTCCTTTTGCCTACCAGTGGCTTTTACATGAAGTTGCATGATGGTGTCACTCTGTGTGCTTAATCAAACTCACCAGCAGAAAAAACTTTCTAAGCTACATTTTTCTCTAAAGCCCCTATTTTACCCTGAATCACTCTTCTTTGCCTTCATGCACTTAATACAATGCCTAACAGTACATATGTATGGTTTTTGCGCATTTATTGACTGAATTCCTCAAGAAACTAGAATTTTCATGAGGGCAGGGGTCAAGACTGTACAGTCCATCCTGTGGGTGTAAACCCGTTGCACAGAGAATCTTTCAATGAGGCTATTTCAGTTAAAGTGCGACCTACCTCATTCAGGATGGGACCTAATTCTATTACTGAATTCCTTTATAAAAGGAATGAATACAGAGAGAGAGAGACAGAGACACAGAGAGAGAGAGAGACAGAGGCAGAGGCAGGGACAAGGGGGCAGGGGAGGCATGGAAGCAAGAAGCTGAAAGCAATGAAACATGGGAGAGAAGGGAAAGACCAGCAGGTGCTGCCAGGTGTTTTGCCATGTAGCAGAGGAGTCAAGGATCCCTAGCTGGTTGTCAGGAAGAAAACATCTCCTTGATCATGCCTTGATTGGGACATACTCATAGCCTCAAACTGTGGAAATTCCCGTTGTGTAAAGCCAATCCATTTCATGGTATCTGCTTTGAGGATCCTCGGAAATTAAAACAGAAGGGGACATGGCAAAGCTATGAGATTATGGGACTGGTTTCCTGGCATATTTATTACCTCTGAACAATTGTGTTCAATTTAATATACAAATGTTTTGACCAAGGGACAATGTAGACATGAGTGAGCTACGCAAAGAAAAAGGCAACACAGTCCCTGCTAGGCTTGTAAACAGCACAGTCAAGCAGCTTATAATTTATGGAAAGAGACAGATGCATGTAGTAAAAATGCATGAAGGTAGAATAAGAGGATACTGTGAAAGCATGGTGGTGGCGGGAGCACAAACATAACTGAAAGAAGGAGGAATCCAGGAAGGCTTCATAGGAGAGGCTGTTTTTGAACTAGAGCTGAAGGATGCAAAGGATTTGACTGACAGAGAGGGGATGGAGGAAAAAGGAGGAGAAAGAAATATCAGGAGGGATTGGGGGCAGAATAGCATAAACCACAAAGGACAGACACCAAATGGGGGAAGGTTTTTTTATGAACAACATGGTCTTTTCCATTATGGTATGACCATGTCAATCAGCAAATGTGAAGCCTCCATGTAAACTTGGATGATCTAATTCTAGTTTTTCAGAGTTATCTTTAATCCAGTGGTGGGAGAGGGGGGGTGATTAACAGTCAGGGAGATATTTGTATCTCTCTTTGTTTGATTTTAGACTAGAGGAAAAACATAGCTTTTCTCTTTCATAGATTTGAAAGCAGCTTCTCATTCTTCCTACAAGTCCTCATCTCCATTCTCCGGGCCGCATTCCCTACTGAGAGTTATTATGTATTTAAGTATTGAAACAAACCTTAACCATATATTCAGACACATGTAATTAGGAAGAAACATCTGTAATCAGATGCACACATGGTTGGATATGGCCTGACTCCCTTTTGATGATATTCATCATGGAAAATTGAGGCTTGCAGGCTGGAGAACATCCCACCTACCTTCGTAGACACCTAATAGAGAGCTCGGTCCTAACGAATGGCCATTATCCCCTTGGCCAGTTACACATCTCTAGTCTGTAAAGGGAACCCTCCCCCTTAATATGTAGATATAAAGCATTTGAGTTGAATATTTAGCTAAAAACTCAGCAATCTTATGACCTCTCTTGGAACAAAAGATATGTAGGTAAATAAGTATAGCTGAAACCTCATTTAGAAATAGAAACTCCTAAGAGGGAACCACAGAAAATGAAAGAAAGTAAGCATTGTAGTATACTGTTTTCTTGAGTTAACAGAGCTACCTTGCCGAAGAAGATACAAGTTACCACTTTGACTCCATGACACTTTTGTTCACACTTTCCTAATTTTTTTGACTATACTTATTGTTCACACACAGAAAAATAATGAAATAAGAAACATTCTGTCCTTTGATATGCTATATTTTCCATTCATGCCCTCGGCATTAGTTATTCTTCTAATCTCTCTGTCCATCTATTCCCTATCAACACTCATTTTTCCTGTGTCCCAATTTCTCTCAATGCTAGTTCACACATGGTCAGAAAAAAACATCCTAATCAATCCCTCATGCTACAAGTCAACTTTCACCTCCTCCAAAAATTTTCCATTATTCCTCTCAAAGAGAAATGATCTTTCCTCCCTAATAGTTAGTTGTATTACTTTTGTGTCACATCATTTCAAGTTTTGATTATAGTTATTAATTTAGCTCTTCCCTCCCCTTAATAAAATATAGTCACCCAGAGCAGAAACTGTCAAGTTACTTTCAGTTCTCCCCACACATTCTCAGCAAGTCTTAAAACTGTTATTTAAATGATTCATTGAAAGAATGAATGATGCTGTGGACAGTTGTGCTTGCCTGCCTCCCCATATTCCATTTCTGCCTTCTCCAAAGTCTTCAATTTCAATTTAGGATCTATGTTACTTGGAAGATGCTTCCATTTCTCAGCTCCAGGTATGTGATTCTTAGCTTAGGCTATGCTGAGCAGTACATTTCATCCCCCACCTCAGCCCCAATCACAAGTATTGGTCCAGGGTGGACGTATGAGCTAAGATGATCCAATCAGAATGAATTTCAGGACTCTCTTTGGGAAAGCTGGACAAAGGTCAATTCTGTTTTGGATAGCAGAATGTACATATTTGAGGTCTAGAACACTGATGTCATTTTTCTGCTACAAAAGAAGTAAAAATAATAAGTTCATACCAGTTAATGATACTAATACCAGTGGGCATTAGATGTTCCAGTATCTGGTGTTAGAACTGGTGCTTTAATATGGAAGAAAACAAGAGGGAAAATCCCCTATCAATTTCCAAACCATCAGATTCTGATAAATTGAAAAAAATTAGATTACTGCTGAATCAGATTTTCAATAATCAAAATTCCATTGTTTCCTTATCTGTAACATGGGAAATAATAATGAGAAAATTATGTAAAGCATCCAGCATAGGGCTGGACATAGAGAAATCACTCCAGAAATAAAAATAGTCTCCCTTTCTTTTTCCTTCCCCTCTAGAGGTATTTTTCTTTAAGGAATCTGAAATATATAGGTGGCCTATAATTCTTGTAGTAGCATGTTTTGAAGAATTTTTGAAAAGACAGATAATACTCAGGAAAGTAAATTTATTTTCCAACTCTGGTAAGGATGAAACTAACCCAAACCAGGACTCCTTTGGTTTTCTGAAACTCTTAGTGCTTGAGATACAGAATAATGGGAAACCATTGCAAAGGACGTAGCAGCTTACATCCTGTTTCTACACACGATAGTTACAAATCATGATGTAACGGTGCTTGCTACACAAATGGCATATCAAAACACATAGGTAAAAAAAACTCTTGTTTATTTAGACCATACCTTTACAGTAAAAAAAACAGTGCTTACTGGAAAATGAGGATAAGGGGGAAAACTCCCAATTTACTTTTTGCAAAATTAGTTGGATAAATTCAAGTTAGTTTAGCTTCTTTCTGGATTATTCTTCAATTTGAATTGCCTAAGAAGTTGTTTAACTAGAAACTAGTTACCAAGAGTTCCAAATTATTAAAATATTCTATTACAAATCTAATTTTAACACACCAGAACCTTCTGACTATAAGATGACATAGTAACTGCCCTTTACCAATTTACTATTTATATTGTTACAACATGAGGTGCACTCACTCTATAATTATTGTCAAACTCTCAAAGAAACTTATAGGAAAATAGAGTCCTTTGGATTCCAAGTTAACTGGCCACTTTGATCAGCAAAATTGTAGACCATCATTCCTTCAACTACCATGATTAAACAGAGTAATTAACATGATATAGGACAACAAAATCCTGAGCACTGAGTAGTAACTTTGCCACTTACTGGCTGAGTAAATCTCTTCACTTCAAAGTATTAGACCACTCAGCTTTATAGAGGATAATAATAATATGCACCCAGTCAAATCCACAAGTCCTCAAGATAGTAAAAAGGCTATCACCAGAGCTTGCTATCAGAAACCCTAGCATAAGATCTATCCTTTGCTATACCTCAGAAGAAAATCTAGAAACCCAGGTCCAGAAAAAGAAAAAAAAAGGTGATGAAACAAAGACAGGCAAATAAGAAAATAAGATAAAAACCATTGGCTTGGCAACCAAATAAAACTGTATTTGAATTCCGATCCCATTACCTATTTGATCTTAAGCAATTTATTTAATTTCCCTGAATTAGTTTCCTCATTTATGCAATGGAGATTATACTATTAATAGTGAAGAATTGTTGAGATGGTTAAATGAAATGACAAACAGATGCCCAGGATAGAGGCTGGCACTAGGGGGTTCCTAATAATGGTAGCTGAAATTACTCAGAATGTTCAAATAGAGAAAAAAGGCCTCTGTCACATAAACATATGAGTGATGGGTATTTTTGCAGAGTGAATCAGAGGCTCTTAGCAACAACACTGGAAATAGTCTACATTTAAGGTGACAAAGCAATGCAGATAACAAGTTTGAGGATTTTCATCAAGTAATAAGGCTCAAGGCAGTTCAGGGTAGCATTAGAACATGTGGAACAGAGGAAAAGAATTTAATGACTCTAGACAGCAAAAGAGGAAAAAACATCTGAGCAAGACCAATTAGATATTCCTTGGACACATTGCTAAAGTTTTGTTTGTTTTTTTAAGTTTATCTGAAAGGAAGTTTTTAAATTAGCATTGGAGTCCAATGGTATTTTAATTGAACTTTCTTATATGTAATAATGTTTAACCTAACTAATAATATATGTATATATTTTTGGTAGAGAGCATTATTTGCCCAATTCTTCACTTCTCTCTGTATTCATTCTCTCTGACATGTGAACACAGTTCCTCCCATTGCAGGAGCAGGATGTGTTTCCCTGCTCCTTGACTTTGTGGTTTGCTATGTGACTTTCTTTGGCTAAAATACTGAGGTGGAAGTCACCACATACCAGTTTTGAACTTAGTCCTGAAATTATACGAGTTTCCACTCATTCTCCTATGCCTATGCCTTTATCATGAGACAAGCATCCTGTGGGAGATGAGAGACACATTCAGCAGATCCCACACACAGGAGCAAGCCAAGCTGAGGTCCCCAGAGCCACCCAACAGAGCTCAGCCAATAAGCAGGTCTGTGAGGCTACACGATTGCCCTTTTATGCTAGTGAGTCTGAGGATGGTTTATTTCATAGCACTTTGCTGGCAGTAGCTAATGAGATACAGTATTCTTAAGAAGGGACTTGTTTTCTAAATTACTGTCCCCAATTGCTTATTATGCCTGGCCTCCAGAAGGGCAACTACTCTTTACAGTTTCCTAGGTATCAGGTTTGCTTGGGGGGGAAAAAATTGGCCTTTGATTCATGATCTGGAGAAGCAGAGGCAGGTGTGAGGAAGCTGGAGTCTATGGATGGCCCAAAAATAAAAATCATTAAATAGTCAGAATGGCTCACCATTGTACTCTTCTTCCCTTTGCTTCTTTCATAGTCTGTAGTATCCTCCCCAGGCTATCTCCCTCCCCAACAATCACACACTGAGACCCTTAACTGTCAGTACTGCCCTTCCTCCTACAATAGCATATACCCCCTATTAGGACAAGTGTACGGTACACAGAGATGGATGTCATTGTTATCAAGGGAATCCCAGGTGGGAATCCAACTACCCTCTTCGCTGTCCTGAAAGTCAGCTCAGTCCCACAGTGACAGCCCCTGCCCCACTATTTTCCTTGGTGCTTCTCTGTAGGGCAAAGCCAGTCTCCCTGAGACCTAGATTGTTTTCATATTTTACTGCTAATGATTAACAAACAAGAGATGAGGAATATTGATCTTAAGAGAGAATGACAAAACTTCAGAAACTTTAAAGTCCTAATTCCTGAATTGTTACCAAATGAAGGTATCTTTTTGCATTTTGGGGTATCTGTTATCTATTTTTATCATACAGAAAGGACTGAGCTTTCTAAAGCTCTGCCACTTCTGGTTGCATTTAATCAAGTCTTGAGACTGCTATTCAAGCAAATCAGTGTACTCTTGTCTTGAGTTGAAAATTTTTTAAAGGACATGATTTTTTAAAAGGAGGAGTTAACCACCTTTAAAAGGAGGAATGAATCTGTGATGATAAAATGAAGATGCCAACATACCAAGTAGATTTTTGGAGGCAGTCAAGTCTTTCCATACATTATACCAGGTAGGTAAACATTTCGTCAACCCCAAATTTATCTGATCCTAGCCCCATGATTAGATTGTTCTAGAACCTTCTCCCAGATTACTCAATGTAGGTTCACTTGTACTTCAACATGTCTGTAGCCAAAAAGATGTTAATTTTGGTTGTTTATTAGATAACTTCAAGAACTAGGGCCCTAATAGTTGATCAGTGTGTCAGTAATATCAGCTCATCAAGACCCTACCCAGACCTGCTACATCAAGATCTTGGTAGTAAGGTCCAACAATCTGTATTTTATCAAGTTCTCCAGGTGATTCTTAGCCATGTTAAAATTTGGGAACCAATGATTTAGGTCACTTTGAATAAGTTACCTCTCTGGTCTTGGCATATTTTATAAAAGGAAGAGGTCCATCTGGATAATCCAAATGTGTCCTTGTAGCTCTGTCATTCTTCAGTTTTAGTCCCAATAATATCAGTTTCTCTTCCTTCCTTTGATTTTTCTTTTTGATTGATGGTTTTGCAGATTATAAAGGAAGATTGGGAGTGCCAGATCATGTGGTGAAGCATGCCACTCACCTTAAAAAAACCTAGAACACCATTAGGAACAATGAACACATATTTGATTAGGCAAGTATGGAATTCTGATGATTGGGAGAAAAATAAATTGTCCTGCTATACACATAGGTAAAGAACAATTAAAACTTTATAGTTAGAACAAAGATGCCATTCTATTACTCACTCATAAGTACTGTCCAGAAATAATGACCATCAGAGTCACCCAGACTGTGGACTTTACATACCATTTCCACTAATAGGAAACAGAGCTGCTTGATAGGTAAAGGTGGAGGGAGGGTATAATTATAGATTTACAAAATGTAATAAACAATCAACAAATGCAATGTACAGACCTTGTTTGGATCCAAACCCAACAGTCCACCTGTGATGATTAATTTTACATGGCAACTTGGCTAAGCTATAACATCCATTTGCTTGGTCAAAACACTAGCTGTTGCTATAAAGGTATTTTGTGGATGGGATCAACATCTTCAATTAGTTGACTTTAAGTAAAAGAAGTTGCCCTCTATAACATGGGTAAGTTTCATCCAATAAGGTAAGGGCCTTAACAGTAAAAAATGAGACTTCTGAAAGAAGACATTCTACCTCAAGACTGTAGCATCAACTCTTATCTGAGTTTCTAGCCTGCCAGCTTGTCCTACACATTTCAACTTGCCAAACCCCATATTTGTGTGAGCCAATTCCTTAAACTAAATATATCTGCATCTACATCTACATCTATATATCTATCCCATTGCTTCTGTTTATCTGAGGAATCCGGACTGACAATACCCACTGGAAAAAAAATGAGGCAATCAGGAATATTTGAGCCATCACTGGCTATTAGATGATATTAAAGAATTATTTTATGTAAGATACTAGTGGTATAGTTACTTTTTAAAAAAATCTTTATCTTTTAATGATACATGCCAAAATATTTATGGCTGAAATAGTAGTATGTGCATTAGTCAGCCAAAGGGGTGCTGATTCGAAGTACCAAAAAGCTGTTGGCATTTATAAAAGGTATTTATTTGGGGTAGAAGCTTACAGTCACAAAGCCCTAAAGCAAAAGTTACTTCCCTCACCAAAGTCTATTGTCACGTGTGGGAGCAAGATGGCTGCTGACATCTGCAAGGGTTCAGCTTTTCTCTTCATCTTAAGGCTCCATGGTACCAGCTTCTTCCAATGTCAGCTGTAGGCTAGGATAAGTCTCATCTTTCTCCCAGGGCTCATTTCTCTTTGGGCTCAGCTGAAACTGTAGGCTATCAGGCACATTCTCTTCCTGAGTCTTCTGCTATGTCTACGGAGCTATCTCTATTCTTCCGTGTTCTTCTCCTGTGTATCTACTTCCCAGGTCTCCAGCATAAAAAAAACTTAAACTCTCTCCTCTGCCATGTCATTTTCTTTCTGAGTTCTACTGATGTGGCAGAATTAAAGCCTTAACCATAATTTAATCAAGTAAAAAGTGAAACCTCTGAATCTAATATAATCTAATATGCTCAGACGAACAAACCTGTTTATAAGCATAATCCAATATGCCTTTTTTGGAATTCATAAATAATTTCAAACTGCCACAGTATCTCTGATTTTCTGCAGTTTTCTTTAAAATTATCCAATGGTGGGGGGATGGGCAGTAAATCAAATCAGAGCAGCCTTGAATCTGGTAAATGTAACTGGTTGTAGCTAGGTGATGAGTACATGGGAGGTGCATTGCTCTCTACTGTGCTGGATGTCTCCAATTTTCCATAACGACATTTTTAATTAGTAATCTGAAAATAAAGAATAAAGGCAGAAAACATCCCCCCCCCCAAAAAAAAAAACACCAGTGCTAAAAATAGATATGTTTCCATTTTCTATTGTGAAGACTGAAGTATAATTAAATCCAATGCCTCCAAAGGAAACGTTGCCAGTGGGATTCCCTCCAGACATTAAAGCACACTTGGTTTCTCTTCTTGGGACTTTCCCTTATTTTGCTTTCTGCGGAGATGGCAGCATGAACAGAGAATCCATAATAAGAAACAAATGCTGAGAGAAAGCTTAGTGCAGGCATGCTGGGCACACAGCAGGCATCCCTCACTGTCCACTCAATAAAAAATGCTCAAAGCACAAGAAAGAGAGGCAAGATGACAAATACGCACACTTTACTTCCTGCTGCCATGTTCCCTGCTCCTATCAGTGCCCAAATTTCCCTGACACTTAAGTACTTATTTCAGCCCATTAGGAGTTACTTGATTGTCTGATCTTTACCTTTGGAGGGAAACATGGAGTTCAAGACTGCTTTTTGCAGGTGCTTCTTTTATCCATGCATTGAATGAGTTGTGTCGGCAAGGTAAAGTGACCTTCTATCAATGGGTGTTTTTAAAAAAGTGAAAATGAAACCTATAAGCTCTTTCTCATCTTTAAAATTAGTGAATTAAAATGCTGTGACATATGTCCAGGGTGCATGGTAATGTTTGGATATACTCATAGTGGCAACAATTAAAAACCACAGCTGGGGGGGTACTGGGTTCCTGGCCAGTGGTGCTCTGTCGTGGTCCCTAGGGGAGCAGCGACAGTCTCCCAGGTACAGTGGCGGGGACCGGGAGGGAGTGAGGGTTCAACAGTGAGCCCCTGATGCTAATGACTATGCTTGTGAGCTGATAAACCTAAAATAAGAACAAGGCCTAGAGCAACATTGTGCCTGGGAATTTCCTCCTGTCAGCCTTCATGTTACTCAAATGTGGCCAGTCTCGAAGCCAAACTCAGCATGTAAATGCAATGCCTTCCCCCCAGCGTGGGACATGACACCCGGGGATGAGCCTCCCTGGCAACGAGGGACCACTATCAACTACCAACTGATGATGCAACTGGAAAAGGACCTTATACGGAAGGTTCAATGCGGATCAGCAGAATATCCATGTCTACATAAAATAACATGACTTTAAAATGCTGTTTGACCTAAAGTAAGGGGGAAATGGAAAGGAGAAATGAGTTTATATGGCTACGAGTTTCTAAAAAAGAGTCTGGAGGCTGGCAGAAGGATTGCCCTCATGCACAACTGAGCAGAGTCAGAGAGACAGATAAAGCAGATACAACCCCCAGATATTGGTTCCTTTGAAGGCTAAAGAGACCCATGGGAGTTATGGTCATGGCCGATGGGGTTAACTACCAGGTCAGATGGCCCCTCTTTGGAAATGGTGTTTATGTGTGATGAATCTGGACTCAGATGGGATCTCCCTTCATAAGACTTTCATGCTAATGTGCTGGAGGTGCAGTTAATGTTGGGGTTTAAGATATATTTAGGGGATTTGAATCTCTGGACTGACAATGTGATAGCCAGGACCTGAGCCTCAACAGATTCCAGCACCTACAATCTGATTTATTGGACTTTCCACACTCAGCTAAGATGGAGTTGAAGAAGGACAACCACCACACCATGGAGCCTAGAATGATTACAACTGAAAATGGGAGGATTGCATCCAGCATCCATATGGAATCTGAGCCTCCTCTTGACATAGAGGTGCAATGGACACAACCAATCCGATGCCCACATAGAAGAGGTGGCATTGGATTGGGAAAAGTGGACATGGTGGACGATGGGTATGGGGAAAGGCAGGAAGAGATGAGAGGTGGAGGCGTCTTTGGGACATGGAGCTGCCCTGGATGGTGCTTCAGAGGTAATCACCGGACATTGTAAATCCTCACAGGGCCCACTGGATGGAATGGAGGAGAGTATGGGCCATGATGTGGACCATTGTCTATGAGGTGCAGAGGTGCCCAAAGATGTACTTACCAAATCCAATGGATGTGTCATGATGATGGGAACGAGTGTTGTTGGGGGGGGGGAGAGGGGGGGTGAGGGGGTGGGGTTGAATGGGACCTCACATATATATTTTTAATGTAATATTATTACAAAGTCAATAAAAAATAAAATAAAAAATAAAAAATAAATGCTGTGACAATCTTCCACTGCTCATTAGAGTGGAAATTGGCACCATATTTTGAGAAATCCAATTTGGTAATGTGTGGCAAGTACACTAATAACAACCATGCTCTTTGAGGCAGTAATATTCCTTTTCTAGATATTACTAAAAGCAGTATCAGGACTATGCACAAAATGTATTCATTATATGCAAAGACGTTTGTTAACAATAGGTTAAGAAAAATATGCTGTACCTATATGACCTGCTATGCCTTTAAATGATGTTCATGAAGAAACATTAAATGAACTAGAAAATTCCTATGATAAAGGAGACAACACTGTATCAGCACTATGACTGATCTCTACTCTATAATACAAATATGTGTATTTATTGACAGTAAATTGCTTTGAGAAGTTGGATCATGATTGATTTTTACTTCTTTCTTTGAACTTTTTTTAATGTTTTCCAAATATTCTGCAATAGTAAAAATACAATTTTCAAAATCATAAAAATATTTTAACCTATTTGTTCTTCTAATATTTCCCATCACAAAAAAATGTCCAATGTTTCTGAAATACCTGATGCTAATGACTTTGATGACAGATACAAAAAAACAGTCTTAGATATATAGAATAAATGCTATGACTTTTGCATTTATACATAGTGTTTCTTGGCTCAGTTGAAAGTATAACTTAATCGCACCTCCATCTCAAAGGCATTTGTAAGGATAAATGAAATACTGTAGGTGAAAGAACATTTATAAGCCTATAAATTCAGTTTCCTTTTTATGTAAAATGTTGAGAAGGCTTGGGTGAGATACCACCCATGAATGTGAACTGCATTTTATTAAGTGTTGTAAAAAATGGGCTCTTGAAGCAAAGTATTTGGGCTTTGGCATCTTGGTGATGATCTAACCCGTTGGGTGTCCCTTACATAATGAAGCCAATGGTTAAGCAAGTAAAGGACCCTGTCAATATCTGGTCACTATCTTGCAGATGTCTCTCTGCTCCCATTACCAGTTCCTGAATAATCTGCCCTTTGAAAGGAGGGACACATGACTTTCTTGAATTCATTCCTCGCTGACATGATATCATTATTCATTTTCCCAAATCTTACAAGGTCAGCTTTAGCTCCCTAAAAATGGCAGTGTTAGATGGAATTTCTCATTGTTGCCATCTTGTTAGTACTTCTATTAAAATGTAGAAGAAGAAATGCATGTTCTTAGTACAAAATAATTTCAAGAACAACAATTATGCTTACCTGAAACAAAGTCTGCTGTTTGGCCAACTTTTTTACCAAGCAATTTGTCAGGAGACAGTTTAAAAGAAATGCTGACAGAATCAGAGACTAGATTCAGAGCTCAGTTCAATGACTAAATCATTTCCATACCTGAGTTCAACCATTTTCCTCATTATACTTAAATGTGGTCACTTAAAACGTTACATCTTTAAATCTGCTGGAGTGTTGTGATGGTTTAAATGAGCTAACATCTAGATCCAAATCATCTTAGAGGTTATAAATTATCTTAGCAGTCACACCCTCTAACCTTTGCTGCAATTCAGGAATTTTTCTTCAGTATCCTGTCATTTACATAATCAGGAAACCTCAATTAGAGTGGGATGTTTACCACTTGATCTAGATATTATGTATTTGAAATTGAGCAAGTGATTTGAGCTCTCAGAGCACAAACTTGCCTTGTTAATAAAATGGGGACCATAGGAGAATCTATTTTGTGTGCTTCTTGGGAGAATTTCAGTAATGCTACAAAAGTATGGTACTAAATGTGTTCAATCATGATTCTAAGCATTGCATTGAAAAAGCAGTTAGAATCATCTTGGCAAGCAGCACATGTTCAGTGTTACCATGATAGGAGAGGGTCTGGGAGGTTCAGAGACCAACTGTCTGCCTCCAGGGACACCATCACTAAAGTTAGACTACCACTGAGCAATCCCACACAGGTGTGACCACAGCTATGCCAGCTCCACCACCAGGTCTTTTAACAGGAAGAAGGTAAACAGAAGAGGAAGAGGAGAGGATTAGAGAAGCACAGGAGAGAAGGATTAAGAGGAAGAGGCACTGAGAGTTTAAGAAGTGTAGAGAACCCCAGAGGAGTATAGTTCTCAGAATGAGGGAAGCAAGGAGAGAAACACCAAGATAAGAACTCTTCACAAGAATCCATGAACAATCATTATGATTTACATGAAAAAAAAAAAAAGCTGTAAAAATTAGACCTTCAGTTGCTTATAGAGAAACAGTGGTGTGAAGAATGAAGAACATGAGCTTTGGTATCAAACCCATATTTTTCTTCTTTTATAGTCACTTTTTCCATGAAATTCAGCAGGGTGAGCACCAATCAAGTAAATGCCTACTTAAAAGCAGTAGGCATCATGGTGTTCTGGCTGGCCCCTCCCCAACCCCTCACTGGTTTGGTGCACAGCCAGCCCATGCTCCCAATGTGTATCGCTGGATCTCAAGTTCCAGAGGCAGCACAATAACCCTCATGCACATCCTGGGAGCATGTATGCATGGCCTGATCTGTCTAGTGGTGGCCAGAAGTACTTGCTGTCCTAGAACTTAGCCTGCATATAGAAGGCAGCTCAGAAAGCTCTCCACAGAATGCTGTGGGAGACTACTCAAGTTGTGCTGCCTGAAACAAGGGACTGCTGGCTGTAGTACATACAGTGCGGTGCCTGGGACCATGACGAAACTGTACCCTAGGAAACAGGGAACATGTGAGTCCATGTAAATGGGGGAATTACTAGGGTAATCATGCAGGCCTAAAATAAGACACATGCACAGAAAGAACCAAGGAAGTCCCTATGCTTTGGCTTTGAGCTATTCTTTAAACTTATTGTATGGATAAGCTCTGAAGGAGAATACTCACAGAAGTCGATCTGCAAAGACTGGGAAAAGTGTTTTCTATTTTTCTCCTCCTCCTCCCCCTCCCCGCCCCCTCCCCCACCTCTCCCCCTTCTGCTCCCTTTCCCTCCACCCTCCCCCTTCCCCTCTTCTTCTTCTTCCAGAACAGTGAGCAAGCATGTTGATTACAAGGAGGCTGGTAGGACCCAATGAAGGCAAATTTGAGGGATTTTGTAAGGGAGAAGGAATTTCTTCTTTATCCTCTGCCTATGCAGAGGTGACTTGCTTTGATTGGTCCTGAGGAATTGGTTCTCCTCCTCCTTCTCCTCCTTCTCCTTCTTCTTCTAGCTCCCGATATTCAAGGAAAGTTCTGTCTTAACACTTGCTGGATACAAGCTTAAGAAACAGATGACTTAGAAACTAAATTCCAAAAATGACACAGTAAAATATCAAAATGTGTATGTTTCAACAAAAGATTACAAAATATACAAAGAAATAGGAATCCAAGGCCCAGGCAAAGGAGGAAAAGAAATCACAAATGAAGATTAGAAATCAACAATGAGGAGACCAAATCTAAGTCATTCCAGATAAATACTTTTTATAAAAGGTACTGAATATGCTCAATGAGATAAAGGAAAATAACTAAAGAACAAAGGAACCAAAGGAAATCAAGAAAGTAATAGATAAACACAAAGAAAATGTCAATAGAGAGATGGAAATTATGAAAAGGAAACAAACAGAGCTGAAAATCAAATAACAGATATTAGAAATTCTGTACAAGGGTTCAGCAGCTGATTGGGCCTGGCAAAAGAATCAGAGAACTTGAAGTCTGAGGAGAATTGAAATCATCTAGTCTGAGGTAAAGAAAGGAAACAAAGAAGACAAGTGAAGAGAGCCTAAGGAATCTGTGGGACATTGTAGTAGTTTGATATGGTTATGAATTCCAAAAATAGATATTGGATTATATTTGTAATTGGGTCTGTACCTGGGTGTTATTAAGTTATGATTAGGGCTTCGATTGGGCCACATCATTAGGGTGATGAGTCCCCAACGTTTGGTGGGTGGGGATTCACAGATAAAAGGCATGGCAAAGGACAGAGTTGAGGGTTTTTGATGTTGAGTTTGATGCTGAAGGCTTAACCTGGAGCAGACACCATCAAACATGCTAATATAATTCTTGTCGGAGTCCCAGAAGGAGAAGAAAGAGAGAAAGGGGCAAAAAGAGTATTGAAAGAAATAGTGGCTGAAATCTTCCCAAATTTAATGAAAGACATGAGTATACACATCCAAAATGCTCAATGAACTCCAAACAGGATAAGCCTAAATAGACCTACACCCCACCATGTAATAATCAGGCTGCCAAATACCAAAGATAAAGAGAGAGCTCTAAAAGCAACAGAAGAGAAGCATGTGTTACATATAAGGGATTCAGTAAGATTAAGTGCCAATTTCTCATTGGAAATAATGGAGACAAGAAGACACTGTCAAGATAAATTTAGGGAAGTGGATGTGGCTCAAGCAACTGAGCTCCTGCCTACCACATGGGAGGTCCCAGGTTCAGTTCCCAGTGCCTCCTGGAGAAGACAAGCAAAACAGTGAGCTGATGTGGTGGACTGATGCAACAAGATGACACGACAAAGAGGAAAAACAATGACAGAGACAACAAAGAAGGGAGCAGAAGTGGCTCGAGCAATTGAGCACCTCTCTCCCACATAGAAGGTCCCAGGTTCAGTTCCTGGTGCCTCCTAAAGAGATGAGCAGACAGAGAAAGCACACAGTGAATAGACAGAGAGCAGACAGTGAGCACACACAATGAAAAGGGGGGAAAAATAAATAAAATAAATCTTTAAAAAAGAGATATATTTAAAGTGCTAAAAGCAATAAATTGCCAGCTAAGAAATTTATATCCAACAAAACTCTTTCAAAAATGAAGAAGAAACATTTCAACCAAGAGGACAATGTCAGAGGGTCCACTGTGTTGTTGCCCCACAGAATTTTTGAACAAAAAATAGCAGATATACTTATATCAGATGATACAGACTTTAAAAGCAAAACTGTTATTAGATACAAGGAAGGGCATTACATATTAATAAAAGGAATGAATCACCAGGAAGAAATAATAATCATAAATATATATGCACCTAACCAGGATGCCCCAAGATACATGAAGCAAACACTGGCAAAACTGAAGGGAAAAATAGACAGCTCTACAATAATAGATGGAGATTTCAATGCACCACTCTCAGCAATGGATAGAACATCTGGGCAGAAGATCAATAAAGAAACAGAGAGCTTGAATAATATGATAAATGGACTAAACCTAATAGATATATACAGAACATTGCACCCCCAAACAGCAGGATATATATTCTTTTCAAGTGCTCATGGATCTTTTTCCAGGATAGACCATATGTTGGGACACAAAGCAGATCTCAATAAATTCAACAAAATTAAAATTATACAAAGCACTTTCTCTGACCATAAAGGAGTAAAGCTGGAAATAAAGGGAAAATTCACATATATATGGAGATTAAACAACACACTCTTAAATAATCAGTGGGTCAAAGAAGAAATTTCAAGAGAAATCAATAAATATCTTGAGATGAATGACAATGAGAATACAACATATCAGAACCTATGGGGTGCTGTGAAGGCAATGTTGAGAGGAAAATTTATAGCCCTCAATGCTTACATTAAAAAAGAAGGAAGAGCTAAAATCAATGACCTAACTACAAAACCGGAGGAACTAGAAAAAAAAACAGCAAACTAATCCCAAAGCAAGTAGAAGGAATGAAATTTAAGATCAGAGCAGAAATAAATGAAATTGAGAACAAAAAAATTAAGAAAATTAATAAAACCAAAAGTTGATTCTTTGAGAAGATTAACAAAATTGACAAACCCTTAGCTAGACTGACTAAGAAATAAAGAGAGAAGATGCAAATAAATGAAATGAAAAATGAAAAGGGGAACCTTACTACTGACCCCACAGACATAAGGGAGATCATAATAGGATACTATGAACAACTTAATGCTAAAAAACTAGACAATGTAGATGTAATGGAAAAATTCCTAGGAATGGACAAATAACCTACACTGATGCTAGAAGAAATAGAAGACCTCAACAAATCAATCACAAGTAAAGAGATTGAAACCATCATCAAACAGCTCCCCAAAATGAAAGGCCCAGAACCAGACAGTCTCACAGGTGAGTTCTACCAAGCATTCAAAAAAGATTTAATACCAATCTTACTCAAGCTCTTCCAAAAAATTGAAAAGGAAGGAACACTACCAAACTCATTCTCTAAAGCCAATATCACTCTAATACCAAAGCCAGATAAAGATATTACAGAAAAAGAAAATCACAGACCCATTTATCTAATGAATACAGATGCAAAAATCCTCAATAAAATACTTGCTAATTGAATCCAACAACACATTAAAAGAATTATCCATCATACTCAAGTGGGTTTTATACCAGGAATGCAAGGCTGGTTCAACATAAGAAAATCAATCAGCATAATACACCACATTAATAAATCAAAGAAGAAAAAACACATGATCTTATCAATTGACACAAAAAAGGCATTTGACAAAATATAGCATTCTTTCTTGATAAAAATACTACAAAAAATAGGAATTGAAGGACATTTTCTCAACATGATAAAGGCTATATGTGAAAGACCCACAGTTAATATTGCACTCAATGGTGAAAAACTAAAAGCTTTCCCATTGAGATCAGGGACAAGACAAGGATGCCCACTGTCACCACTGTTATTTAATATAGTGCTAGAGGTTCTAGCTAGAACAATCAGGCAAGAAAAAGAAATAAAAGATATTCAAATGGAAAGGAAGAAGTAAAACTTTCACTATTTATGGATGATATGATTGTATATCTAGAAAATCCCAAAAAATCTGCAACAAAGCTGCTAGAACTAATAAATTATTTCAGTAGAGTGTCAGGATACAAGATCAATAAGCAAAAATCAGTGGTGTTTCTATACACTAATAATGCACAATCTGAGGAGGAAGTCAGGAAAAAAATTCCATTTACAATAGCAACTAAAATAATCACATATTTAGAAATAAACTTACCAAGGATGTAAATTCCTTGTATTCAGAAAACTACAATGCATTGCTAAAAGAAATTTTAAAAAGACCTAAATAATTGGAAGAACATTCCATGCTCATGGATTGGAAGACTAAATATCATTAAGATGTCAATTCTAACCAAATTCATATACAGATTCAATGCAATCCCAATAAAAATTCCATGAGTGTTTTTTAAGCAAATGGAAAACACAATTATAAATTTATCTGGAATGGTAAGAGGCCCCGAATAGCCAGAAATATCTTAAAAAGGAAAAGTGAAGTTGGACGACTCTCACTTCCAGACTTTAAATCATATTACCTAGTTACAGTGGTACAAACAACATGGTATTGGCATAAAGAGAGACACATATACCAATAGAACCAAATTGTTGGTTCAGAAACAGACCATCACATCTACAGCCAAGTGATTTTTGACAAGCCAGTTGGGGCAGAACAGTTTATTCAACGAATGGTGTTGGGAAAACTGGAAATCCATAGCCCAGTTGGGGCAGAACAGTTTGTTTAATGAATGGTGTTAGGAGAATTGGAAATCCATAGCCCAGTTGGAGCAGAACAGTTTATTCAATGAATGGTGTTGGGGGAACTGGAAATCCATAGCCAAAAGAAAGAAAGAAGACCCCTACCTCACACCTTATAGAAAAATTAACTCAAAATGGATCAAAGATCTAAATATAAAAGGAAGTACAATAAAGCTCCTAAAAGAAAATGTAGGGAAACATCTTCAAGACCTGGTGGTAGGTGGTGGATTCTTAAACTTTACACCAAAAGCACGAGCAACAAAAGAAAACATGGATAAATGGGACCTCCTCAAACTTAAACATTTCTGTGATTCAAAGGATTTCATCAAAAAGGTGAAAAGGCAGCCCAGTTGATGGGAGAAAATATTTACAAGCCACTTATCTAATAAGGGTTTGATTTCCATTCTATATAAAGAGATCATACAACTCAACAATAAAAAAGCAAGCCAATCCAATTAAAAAATGGGCAAAAGATTTAAATAGACATTTCTCCAAAGAGGAAATACAAATGGCCAAAAAGCACATGAAAAAATGTTCCATATCACTAACTATTAGGGAAATGCAAATTAAAACAACAATGAGATATCATCTAACACCACATAGAATGGCCATTATTAAAAAAAACAGACAACAATAAGTCCTTGAGAGGATGTGGAGAAATAGGAATACTCTTTTACTGTTGGTGGGAGTGTAAAATGGTGCAGGCTCTGTGAAGACAATTTGGTGGTTCCTCAGGAAGCTAAATATAGAACTGCCATATGGTCCAGCAATTCCTCTACTAGAAATATATTCAGAAGAACTAAAAAACTATGACATGAACAGACATCTACACACCAATGTTCACAGTGGCGCTATTCACAATTGCCAAAAGATGGAAATAACCCAAGTGTCCATCCACCACTGAATGGATAAACAAAATGTGGTATATATGTACAATGGAATACTATGCTGCAATAAGAAGAAATGAAATTGGGACATATGTGATAACATGGATGAGTCTTGAAGACATTATGCTAAGTGAAATAAGGACAAATAATGCATGGTCTCAATAATACAAACTAAATACAAATAATAAACACATGGAATTAAAACCTAGAGTAGAGGTTATAAGGAGATAAAAGGAGGGTTTAAAGGACTATGGATGCTTAATGTACATAGAAATTTTAATTAACTTAACTGTAAAAGTGTGGAGATGGATAGAGTTGATAGTAACACATGGTAGTGAGTAGCAACTGGTTTATAAATGGGATTGTGACTGAAAAATGTAGTCTGGGGAAGTAAATGTCAATAGAAAGAAAGCTAAAGAATAATCTAGGGACTGAATAACACAGTGAACCCAGAGGCAGTTGAGAATTGTGGTTAAGAGTACAAGTGCAAGAGAGTCCTTCTGTGAGCTAGAGCAGATGTACATCACTATTGTAAGGTGATGGGAATATGGAGAAACATGGGAAAACTACAATTGGTGTGACCTATAGACTGTGGTTAATAGCAATACTATAATATTCTTGCATCAATGCCAAGCTGTACTGTGTTGAAAATGAAGGTGCATGGAAAAATGTGCCAAATGAATGCTATGGACCATGATTGGCAGTAATTGTCTGATGATATTATCTCATAATCTGTAACAAATGTTCCACCAGGGTGTGGAGTTTTATGGGAAATCTACACATCTCTATGATTGTTTTTCAAGTTTACAATATCTGTAACAAAAATATACTTTTAAAAATAATAGTACAGGTTGGGGGAAAAATACACCAAACGTAAGATAAGGAATATAGTTGATAATAATATTTTGATGATACTCTTGCATAGTTTGTAACAAGTGTTTCACACCAATGCAAAGAGCTGTTGGAAGGATGATATATGAGACCCCTGCGTGATGTTATGAATGTTTATTTTGTAAGTTTGCAATCTTTACTATACAGTTATTGTTTATGTGTGTTCATTTATGAGTGAAATAGTTCAATAAAATTTTTTTAAAAAACTAGCAGAGCAATCTTCTGCAAAACTCTAGAAAAGAGTTAAAAAGTTGCGGTAATTGAGTGACGAATCAAGAAAATGCACTTTTAAAAGGTTAGGAGATGCTTGTGTTGCCTGGCTAAGTGTGGAGCCACTCATGCTCCCATTGTAATTTCCTGGCGCTGTTCTGGAGAAAGGAAAATAACCCTCATACGTCTGGATATAGGTGTCAAACTATCTAGTGGTAGCCTAAAAGACTGAAAGGAAATTTGCCTCTGACTTGCTCTTCCAGAACTTACAATCCAGAAAGAAACAGCTTGTGGACAACTAAAGCAGAGTAAGAAACTAATAAATTGAAATAGTCTGAGGCAAAGGCTTACAGGCTTTAAGACATAGAAAAAAGCTGCTAGGATATACTAGTATGTCCTCAAAAAATATTAACAAACTGAATCCAATAGCACAGTAAAAGAATTTTACACCATGATCAAGTGGAAATTATCCCAGGTATGCTGTCTGGTAACATAAGAAAATCAGTAAATGTAATACACCACATCAATAGAACAAAGGAAAAAGCACACAAAAATCTCAGTTGATGCAGAAAAGACATTTGACAAAAAACAAAACCTCTTCCTGATAAAAATACTCAGAAAACTAAGAATAGAAGGAAAATTCCTCAACACAATAAAGATATATGAAAAACTCACAGCTAATATTATACTCAATGGTGAGATTGAAAGCATTCCCTCTAAAATCAAGAATAAAAAAGGATAACCACTGTGACCATTGTAAATCAACATTGTATTGATGTTTTAGGCAGAGCAACTAGGCATAAAAATGGGAAGGGAGAAGTCACAACTTCCCTTCCTGCAGATGACACGATCTTATGTATAGAAAATTCTGAAAATTTCACAACAAAGCTACATCAGCTAATAAACAAATTCAGCAATATGGCAGAAAACATGATCAACACACAAAAATCAGTAGAGTTTCCATACACTATTAATGAACAATCTGAAAATGAGATCAAGTGAAAAGTGTCATTATCTATAACAGCTAAAAAATTAAATATCTAGGAATAAATTTAACCAAAGATATAAAGGACTTGTACATGGAAAACTAAAAAAAAAAAATTGCTAAAAGAAATCATGGAGGACATAAATAAATTGAAGGGCATTCTGTGTTAATGGATTGGAAGATTAAATATTGTTAAGATGCCAATTCTGGGAAGCAGATATAGTCAAGCGATTGGACTTCCAGCTGCCATATGGGAGGACCTGTGTTCAATCCCTGGGGCCTCCTGGTAAAGGCATGCCTACTCAGTGAGCCAGGCCCAAGCAGCAAACCAGGCCCAAGCAACAAGCGAAGCAGCAAGATGATAATGCAACAAAAGAAAGACGCAGGGGAGAGTCAAGGCTAGATGCAACAAAAACCAGGAACTGAGGTGGCGCAAGCAACAAGGCACCTTTCTCCACATTGAAGGTTTCTGGGATTGAATTCCAGTGAAACCTAGAGGAGAAAACAAGAAGAGAAGACAAAAAGAAACAGACACAAAAGATCACACAGCAAATGCACACAGAGAGCAAGAATAAAACAGCAGGGTGGGGGGAGGGGTCAGGGAAAAAAAAGATGTGAATTCTACTCAAAACAATTTACAGACTCAGCACAATCCAAAAGAAATTTTCAACAGCCCTCTTTGCAGAAATGGAAAAGTCAATCATCAAATTTATATGGAAGGGTAAAAGACCCCAGATAGCCAAAACCATCTTGAAAAAGAAGAACAAAGTCAGAAAACACATACTTCATGATTTCAAAATATATTGTAAAGCTCTGGTAATCAAAGCAGTATGATACTGGCACAGGATATATGGACCAGTGGATCAAATAGAGTTAAGGATTTGGCAAAGAAGTCAAGTCCTCTCGATGGGAAAAGAATAGACTCTTCAATAATAGGGGCTTGGAAAAACTGGGCATCCACATGCAAAAGAATGAAGGTAGAGCCTTCCCTCACAGCATATACAACGGTTAACGCAAAATTCATCAAAGACCCAAGTATAACAACCAAACGGTAGAACTCCTGGGAAAGAAATGTAGTGAATTATCCTCAGGACCTTGCATTACCTAATGGTTTCTTAAACTTTATACCTAAAGCACAAGCGACAAAAGAAAAAAATAGGTAAATGGTACTTCATCAAAATTTTAAAAGTTTGTGGGTCACCGGATTGCTTCATGAAAGTAAAAAGGTAACCTACAAAATGGGGGAAATATTTGGAAACCACATATCCAATAAGGTGTTGATATCCAGAATATATTTAAAAATACTGCAACTCAACAACAAAAAGACCAGCAAACCAATTAAAAATGGGCAAAGGGCTTGAATGGACATTTCTCAAAAGAAGATGTACAAATGGTCAGTAAGCTCTTGAGAATATCCTCAAAGTCATTAGCTATTAGGGAAATGAAAATCAAAACCACAATGAGATGACACTTCATATCCACTAGAAGGACTACTATTTTTTAAAAAAAGGAAAATAACAAATATTGGAAAGAATGTTGAGAAATAAGAATACTTGTTCATTGTTGGTGGGAATGTGAAACGGTGAGCATCTATAGAAGACAGTTTGGCTCTTCTTCAAAATTTAAGTATAGGATCACTGTATGATCTGGCAATCCCCCTTCTAGCTATATACTCAAAAGAATTGAAAAGAAGGTCTCAAACAGATACTTGTACACTGATTTTCACAGCAACATTATTCACAATTGCCAAAAAATGAAGCAACCCACATGTCCTTAACAGATGAACAAATAAATAAAATGTTTTATATATAGACAATGAAATATTATTCAAACTTTAAAAGTAGTTAAGTTCTAATAATCTGACAACATGGATAAATGTTGAAGTCATCGTATTCGGTAGAATAAAAAAAGACACAAAAAGACAAATACTATATGTGCTCACTGATATGAAATAATTAGAATAAGCAAATTCATAGAGCCAGAAACTAGAATACAGGTTACTAGGGGATGGGGACTTAATGCTTAATTGGCACAGAATTTTTATTTCAGATGGAAAAATTTTGGAATGGGTGGTAGTAATGGCAGTACAACATTGTGAATGTAATTACCTCAAATTATATATTTGAATGTGTTTGAAAGGGGAAATTTTGGGTTGTATATGTTACTAGAATAAAATTTTCTTTAACAAAATTCAACATAAGATTGTGAACGTTAAGATAAAGTATGAACTATCACTAATAGCATCATTACAATAATATTCATTCATCATTATAACAAAGTTATCACATAAATACAAAATCTTAATAGAGAAAGCTGCACATGCAGAGAGGTATATGGGAACTCTGTATATTCTGCATAATTTTTCAGTAAACCTACACCTTCTCTAATAAAAAGTAAATAAGTAAATAGACAAATGGTTAAATGAATGAGGGACGGGTCAAGTCATTTCCAGAGATACGAAAGTTGAAGGACTTGGTCACTGCTAGACTGGGCCTACAAGAAATGATAAAGTTTCTGTGGGTTGAAAGGAAAGGACATTAGATAATTGACTGAAACCTCATGAAGAAATAAATATCTGATAAGAATAATGGCATGGGTAAATATAAATACCAGTACTATCGTATTTTTGGTTTGTAACTCCACTTTTTACTTTCTACAGGATCTCCAAGGCAAATGTATAAAATGTAATGATAAACCAGTGGTTTTGGGCTAATAATGCATAGCTGTGTGATTTTGAAAAGATGGGGGTACGGAGGGGTATAGAAACAGTTTAGGTATATGCTATTGAAGTTAATTTGTATCAAAGCAAAAGAGATTGCAATTGATTTAAGATATTAAAATTAAACCCATGATTACCAAACAGAAGTTATCAGAGAATATGCTAACACATGGGGTCAGAAGGTAGACAGGTTTCCGGGTGTAGGGGCAGTTTGACTATGGAGAGTCAATGTAAAACGAGTACACAGCACTCCTGTGTGGAGGGAAGGGAGCATCTAGTCACTGCAACATTGTGAATTTGATCAGTCTCCCTGAATGGTTATGCTTTGGAGGGATTAGGATGGGAAAACATACATTTCATGCATGTTTCCACAAAAAGAAGAAAGATAAACCAAAGAGATAGTGAGAATTAAATGCAATACACGATTCTGGGTGAGATCTAAGAATGAAGGAAAAAAGACTCAAAAGGACATTATTGGGGGAAGTGGACATGGCCCAATGCATAGGGCGTCCGTCTACCACATGGGAGGTCTGAGGTTCAAACTCCAGGCCTCCTTGACCCGTGTGGAGCTGGCCCGTGCACAGTGCTGATGCATGCAAGGAGTGCTCTGCCACACAGGGGTGTCCCCCGCGTAGGGGAGCCCCATGCACAAGGAGTGTGCCCCATAAGGAGAGCCGCCCAGCACAAAAGAAAGTGCAGCTTGCCCAGGAATGGCACCGCACTCATGAAGAGCTGACATGGCAAGGTGTCGCAACAAAAAGAAACACAGATTTCCGGTGCCACTGATAAGGATAGAAGCAGTCACAGAAGAACACACAGTGAGTGGACACAGAGAGCAGACAACTGGGGGAGGAGGGGAAAAAAAAGAGGACATTATGGGGACATAAGAAAAAACTGAAATATAGAATATAAACTTTATAGCAATATTAATTTTCTTGAATGGGGTAACTATTTAAAGTGACTACTTAAGCAAATATCCTATGACTATCCGTGTTTGTAGGAAATATACATCAAAGTGTTGTCTTCAAGGACTAGGACTTGTGCAGCCTGCTGTCAATTGTTCAGAAAATAGATGGATAGATGATAGTTAGATAGATAGATAGATAGATAGATAGATAGATAGATAGATAGATAGATAGATAGATGATAGAGAGAGAGGTGCTAGAATGATATGGCTTGGGTTATTTGGAATATGTATTATTTTGGCAACTGTCCTGTAAATTGGAAACTATTTTAAAATTAAAGTTAGAAAAATTATACCAGAAAAATACAGACAATAGGGAAAAAGAGAAAGAAACTTACATGTCTATATTGTCATCATCATAAAACAGGTCTTAAGCCATGTATAATAAATGTTGTAATAGAAATAAGTATAGGTTGTTGTGGGAGAAAGGGTAGTGACACATAATTCTTCTCAGAAAGGTCAATAAAAAAAGATTTTGAAGGGAGAAAAGGAAGTAAACATTTGACTAATATTTGTTGAGCAGCTACTTACTCTTGCCCCTAACATCGGGTGTTTATTTGCATTCTCTCTTCTTAACTCTTATGATGACCTTCTACGATATGAATTATTATCTGAGAGTTCAGTAGTTCGCTAAGGGCACATAAGTGGCTGAGCAGGAAATTGTATCCCGTTCTATCAAACTAGTAAATGCACTATGTGAAAATGCTGAGTCTTAAGGATTTGGATGTAGGTTGACAGATAAAAATAGAGGACACCTGATTAAATTGGAATTTCAGGTAAACAACAAATGATTTTTTTTCATATTTCAACTGTATATGTCACCTTAACTTTTACAGCTTTTTATTACTCTAATAAATGGGATATACTGATGATTCTCCAGTGCCTACTCAGATTTATTCTCTGCCTTTCTCAGTCTTGCTCTGTGCCCCAGTTTGCCTGCCCTCCCTTCCCTGGAGCTGTACCGCTTGATCTCTTTTCCAGGTTTACATTTAGCTCGGGACACTGGGATTCACTAATAGGTGACCAGAGGATGGGAGGAGAGAGATGCCCCTGAAATAGTGTTATCAATGCTTGGAGCAAAAAACAGACTACTCATCAGAGCTCCAGTCATAGAAAGACTTAGCTACTTACAGAATCATACCACCAAGACAGGGGAGGGGTAAGGGAAAAATGCAGGGCCAAATGATTCTTTTTGGGTAAGTATCCTATGCAACATTTGGGACATACTTATATCTTTATGTGCAATTCTGATTTAACTGAACAACCTGTATTTTTATTTGCTAAATCTGGTAACCTTACTCATGTGGGATTTACCAGGTTGAGGAGGCAGGCAGCCGTGACTATGGGTGAATGGGAAGGTTAGCATTACACGGAGTTAATTCATTCACTCCTGCACTGTTTTTCTTCTTTAAGGTAGGCAATGCCATGTTGAGGAAATCCAAGTGGTCTCAAGTAGGATGGATAAGCCATAGTAACAGAATTACAGACAAAATAGAATCAAGGAGGGAAAATAATGAACCGCTCTTACAGTCCTAACCACTCATTCTTCGATTAAAAAAAGGAAGATTCTGAAGTACAAGGCATTTGCCCACTACTAAGTGTCATACATAGAACTCCAGGGCAGGACTTCCAACACTTGTCCAGGGGGTATTTTCACAACACGTAGGAATCATGCTATTGACATGATTCCAATAAATTCTTGCAACAAACAGACAATGACTCTTTCTTGTAGCATTTGTCTGCATCAAATTCAATACACAAAATGTCTGCAGCTGTGTTATAAGTCTGGCAAGGATAAGATTGCCAGATAAATTACAGGGCAAGTTTTGTAAACTCACAACTTCTACAATAGTAATAATAATAGAGCAATAGAGCAGGCAACCAGTTAAATTTGTATTTAAGATAAATAATGAATATTTTCTTAGAATACCTATGTGCCAGATATTAAATGGAACATAAACTAAAAAAAATTATCATTTATTTGAAATTTGAATTTAACCAGGAGTCCTATATTTTGTTTTCTAAATGAGGCAACTCCATGTAGAGGGTAAAATAAAAGGGGGAGAGAGTTGAGCTGATATTAATCAATGCCTCTCAAAGGTCTCTCCCTGGATCATAGAAACAAGTGTACCCCCCATTCCCTTCCCAATGACCCCCTCTAAAATATGGAAAAGAAATATACAGTCTACCATTTTCTATTACTTATTATTTGTTTATATTTATTATTACCATTATGTCACAAAATTACTAGAAGATATTGGAAAAGGGGGAAAGGAAAAAGGTCCAAAAAAATACTCATGTGTTCTCTTCCATATTCCATCTGGAGTGCTTGGAGGACATTTTTAACTCACTCGGTCACAAGAAAATCATGAGACTTATTTTACCTAAGTCAGTAAAAGGCACTCTTAGGAGTCTATTATAACAATGTCCAAGCAAAATGGCATCATTCCATGTATCTACGTGTGCTTTGTGGTATAAAGTAAGGGTACAAATCCTGGTTCAACTGGAAGGATGAATTATAAATATCTAGGCTGAAATTAATCAAAGATTTCCTGGAGCAGGTGAGTTTAAACTAAGCATGTAGGAAGGGAAGAAAATACACTTGACTCTTGTAAGAGAGAATATCACCTAAAGGGACATCTTCATAGAAATATATGGGGGTTGAATATACACACCAAATGTATAAATTAAACTATTCAGAACATGATTTAATTAATTTTCATGAAAAATGATCATAGATGTGTTATTTAACTTCTTAAATAAAATTTTATTGAAATATATCATACATACATGTACATATATAAACAATAATTATATGTAAAAGTTGTGAGCTTAGAAAACAAGCATGCATATCATCATAAATGGCTCCCAGATATCACCCCACCACCAACACTGTTGTGAAACATTTATAACAGACTATGAAAGAGCATTGTCAAAATAATACTACTAACTATAGCCCATATCTTACATTTGCTATTATGTTTTCCCCAACCCAGTTTTATTTAATTTTAAAGAGAAAAGTCATACAAATGCACTGATGTCAGTTACCCAGGTAAATTTGTGTTTGTTCTGAATATTTGCAGAACAAGAGTTTCTGGTTACTTGAAAATTCCTTTTAAGTGAGAGTAGTGGCCAAGCATGGGATTGGAGGGGTACAGAGTAGGACATCTCCCACAACGTGCTTCATCTTATCTTTCCATCCTCAAGACACAAAGTGATCTGAAGTGGTGGTGGTGGATTACGTTTCTTCCAGTTGGGACAGTAAGTTATGCCTTGTTGATGGAGGGAGTTAGGGTGCTGATGCTGGACATGCAGTGCCCCCCTAATGCTATGGGTCTGAATTCCAATTTCCACATTTTGGCAGTTTGATATTATTTATGAATTCCAAAAAGAGATATTATGTTTGTAAACTGGTCTTTCCTCTGGGCGTGAATCCCCTTTGATTGTAGTAAATTTTGAGGTTTCACTTTTACTTGATTGGATCAAGATTAGGGCTTTGATTAGTCCATGTCATTAGGGCGTGCAGGGTTGAGTCCTCGCCCCCTTGGTGGGTTATATAAACGGATGCCATTTTACACATTTTCATTCCACAAGATTCATACTGATGCTCAATCAAGAGCACAGAAGTAGATAAACATACAGAGAAGAACAGAGGAAGAAAGACAGATCCATAGACATGGCAGAGGCCCTAGGAAGAGAGATGAGCCTGAGTCTACAGCTGACCTTGTGAAGAGAACAGAGCAGCTGAGAAGCCCTGAGACAAGCCCTATGGCAGCCTACAGCTGAGACTGGAAGAAGCTGGGCCCCCAGAGCCTTGAAAGGAAGAGGAAGGCTGAACTCTCACAGCATCACCCACTACCTTGCTTCAACCCATGGCAACAGAGTTTGGTGAGGAAGTAATTTTGAGTTGAACTCTTTTGGGCCTTGAAACTCTAAGCTTCTACCCCAAATAAATACCCTTTATAAAAGCCAACAGATTTCTGGTTACTTTGCATCAACACTCCTTCTGGCTGACTAATATACAAATTCACTCCCAAACCCTGATTTTAGCAAAAGTTAAACTGTAACAACCAAAGTTATTCTTATCACATAATCTTACTTTGACCAGTTCAAAAGCCAGTCCTCGGATCTTTTTATGCCCCAAGGCTATGGATTGAAATATCCATTTATTAATTCATTAAAATTGAGAAATAGGGTATAGCAGAAAGACTGTGGGACTTAATGCCAGAATCTTAAAGAATGTAATTAATTATCCAAAGCACTTTCAAAAGTGTGAGATACATTTTCTTTAAAACCCAACTTGATTTGAGATTTCTGGCTACTTATAATCTAGATCAGGGGTATGCAAATTATGATCCAAGGGCCAAATCTTGCCTGCCACCTGTTTTGTAAATAGTTTTATTGGGACACAGCCAAGTCCATTTGTTTACATATGCTCGATAGCTCTGTTTCTGCAACTATGGCAGTTGAGTTGTCCTGACAGATAAGGTGTTGCCCACAAAATCAAAACATTTACTATCTGGTATCTTTCAGATGCATTTAAAAATATATTTTTAAAATCCAAGTTTGCCAACCTCTGATTCTAGATAAAAGGATTATTTTCCCTTGTAAAAGGTAAAGTCAAAAGCAATCCATTTAAAGTGATGGGCAGAAATTTGTTATGTACTCCAATGGTGCCAACAGCATGGATGAGCAGAGAACAGCACACCAGACTGAAAGTTTATATAGTTAGTAGTCAGTTAGATCTGGCTTCAAATCCCACCTTATGTGATAATCATAGTTTTGAGATTGTTGGAAAGATAAAAAGCGTAGTATGATGTTAGGACACAAATTAAGTGCTCAATAAAGGTTTAGTCTCCCTTCTTTGCCCACCTCTCCAAAATTCACATAAATATCAGCTTCTTCCTATACTTTGTTTCATTTCAGATGTGAGAAGGAGAAAAGAAGAGCCATTCTTCTGAGGTGATGATAAAAATGAGACAAATTAAGGCTACTGCATCATTTTGTCCAAGCATAGACAAAAAACTGGCCTCACAATTCTGGAAGCTAGAAGTCCAAAATCAAGGTCTTGGCATGGTCAAGCTTCCTCTTAAAGGGGAGAGTGTTCGTGCCTCCCTCCTCCCTTCTGGTGGGTGGCTGGCAATCCATGGCATTCCTTGGCTTGTGGCAGCATAACTCAATTCCTGCCTCCATCCTTACATGGCCATGTCTCTCTCTGTCTCTCTCTTACTGTGTCCAAATTTCCTCTCCTTATAAGGACATCAGTCATACTGGATCAGGGCCCACCCTAATCCAGTTTTGCCTCATCTTAACTAAGAACATCTTCAAAGATCCTATTTCCAAATATGTTCCCATTCACAGAACTGGGGATTAGGACTTGCACATGTCTTTTGCAGGGACACAGTTTAATCCATGACACTGGCCCATGTGTCCTACTGCAGCAGCTCCCCTGTACAGCTTGCATACTGCTAAGCATGGGGCTCAGGACATAGAGGCTGTCTCTATGAGTATTTTTGAAAATTCTCTATTCCTCCTTCTCTGGGAATGGCCAGGGTCTCTTAGAGTTAAGGCCCTGGAACAGCCATTAGTTATATATCTGGGCTTCACCCTTAAGTTACAATGTTAGGAGCGTGGGATGAGAAAGAACCATTCACTTACCCACTAGCCTTCATAATTGCTTGAGTGCAATTGTTCAAATCACAGAAGCCCAGAGTTCTAGCTAAGACCACTGGAATGGAATCTTCAGGGGATCTGTGAAATTGGGGATGTTCACAAGCTGTTCAGTTAATAGTGATAGGGATTCACCTTGAGAAACACTGTCTTAATGTGACAGTGCCAGGTTCCACCTTGTTTATCCAAAATCATCTACATTGAAGACTCAGTGAGGAGTCTTCACCTTCTGACCTCTCCATCTCAACTGATCTCCCTCCTCCCTAAACCACCACAGGTGTCAAGATCTACAACTGTCAAGGCATGAAATATGGAGGCTGTGGTAGGAAAACTCAGGACTTGGAGTTCACATTCACTCTCCTGATCTTCAAGACTAGCGGGGTGTCTTCAAACCTTGATTTCTTTATTTGGAATATAAAGGTAAAACGGTCTCAAACCTGGGCAGGGACAGAGTTTTTTGGTGTAACCTAACTCACCGCATCTACAGGGAAGCAATTAGCAATCTTGATAAAATGCTTTAAACTTAAAAATAAATAAATAAATAAACCTTTAGTATTAATACCTATCCTACAAAACTAGCTATCCCCCAAATCATGCGACTAATGACCTTTATTAGACACTCCTTTTTCTTTTATATACTCTAACAAAGGCTATCTTACCACTCATTTTTTTTCTATAAATGTCTCTGCCAAGAGCAAAGTCTTTGAATTGACCTGTTTTAGATCTCTTCCTATGAAGTAAATTTGACACTAAACTTTCAAGTTCTCTTAATTAAATTATTTGTAAAAAATAATAGTAAATTAGGAATTATTACACCTACTTCCTTTTTTTAATAAGCCATAAAGCACTTGACAAATACAGATTTTCATAAAGACATGATATATGCATTTGTTTTACCAGATAAATAAATGCATATTATATGCATTTATACTTCCACTTAGAGTATAGTCTTCTGGGCAGCAGAGGCCATAAACATCTTTGACTATTTCTCTATGTATATCTATTTGTAATAATGTAAACAGTGAAGTAGGGACAATAATCCCTACTGCACCATTACATTTTTTTCAAAAACTTAATTAAGAGGACCTTATAAAAGGCTTATGTCAGATTTATTTCATGGGAAGATACCTGAAATAGGGCCATTTAACAATTCTGCTCTTGACAGAGACATTTATAGAACAGACTACATATATATACGTGACATACGGAGATAGAGAGGTAGAAGGCAAAAATGAAGGTGAAATATATTTTTATTTTTGTCATTGTGTCAGTTCTTGCATCTTGTGTCCAAATCCCAACAGAGAGGCTACTTTAAGCTCATCCCATGCATAAAATAAAGGCTACATAAGATGTGGTCACTGCTATGCAAAGAGATCATAACCTAGTAAAAAGATAAGACTTGAACTAAAATTTTACCTTTAGTGCAGGGCAGCATATGATGTACTGTGTGACTGCCATTCTACCATGAGATGTAAAGAGAGAGAGAGTCCATCTGTCCATATCCTGAAAGCCCCTAAGAAGTCACTCTCCTAGGTCTGTTAAGTAACAGTCTACAAAGGAGCATGGGGTGGTGGTGTTCTAGCCACAGTTCACCATATTTCAAAGAAGATGGCATGCAGTGTATGTGAGAAAAGAGATAAAACAAAATGGAGTTACTATGGTTAAGAGATTGAAAATGGAGTCAAGATTATGGATGTAACTGTGATTGAAACAAGGAGTCTAGGAATATTAAATGTTAGTTGGAGAACAGCTGGAGGATGATATGCTGGGAATGTATAACACTGATTTCGGAAGTAGATGAGGATTGTGGTTAATAATATAAATATTGGGATTTTAAGAATGTAGTAATATGGGGGAAATTTTACTAATGTTATTTATGGATTATAGTTAATGACAACATTGTAATGTTTTTGGAGCAAAAGCAGAGTTGCTACTACAGTAATTCTAAAAGTTAGAAAAAATAAATATGGAGTTAGGTTTTGTGAGATATGAATACAATTAAGCATTTTTTCTCATATTCATTTTTTTCTCATTAATAAGAAGACCTTGACTATGTCATTCAACTAATCTGAGTTCATCTGTGTATCTTTCTGAATACTAGAGAAACATGAGTTGGCAGTTGGAATAGGATGAGATAAAAAGTGCCTGAAAAAGAGTTTTTAGAAGTAATGTTTCTGTAACTTGTTGAATTGCCTTTTTCTGTTCTCTCATTTTTGTAGTTGTTAATAAAAAAAGAGAAAGAAAGAAGAAATCAGGCAAGGAGAATTACATCACAGATTCCTGTAGGTCCTGGTGGGGGTCATTTATTATGCTTTCATTCCATTCTAACCTGGTGTCGTGGGTTAAATTGTGGTCCGCCAAAAGTTATGTCCACATCTGAACCCCTATGAATGAGACCTTCTTTGGAAAAAGGGTCTTTATAGATGTAATTAAAGCTCTTGGGATGAGATCATCCTGGATTATCTGGCTAAGCCCTAAATCCAATGACAAGTGCCTTTAGACAGAAGAGACACAGAGACAAACCGTGTGAAGACAGATGCACAGATTGGAGTGATGTTTCCACAAGCCGAGGAAGAGGCAAGGAAGGGTCGTCCCTTAGAGCTTTGGGAGGGAGCATGATCCTGCTAATCCCAGAAGTATGAGAGAATAAATTTCTGTTGTTTTAAGCCAAAGTAAAATAAAATAATTAAATAAAATAATTTTAAAAATAAAATTGTAAAATTATAAAATAAAATAATAAAATAAAAGTAAAAAATAAATAAAATAAAATAATAAAATAAAATGAGTCAGGAAGCCCTTCAGGAGGTTACTCTTATGGAGGTCTCGGCCAAATATCACAAACAGACAAGGTAGCAAAACCAAAAGCAACAATGTTTCTGAGGACATCTGGATGCCAGAAACAACTAGAAGATAAAGGAATAGCAAACTCACTTGAAGATATTTGCAAAGCCCCAAACATTTACCACTCAAAATTCTTTACAAACAGCTAATGTAAACTTCTTTGTCTTTAAAAACCTTTGCTTGGGAGCCCCAAGACAAGACACAGTTTCTTTTGCCACCTGAATCTGTGCTCCCCCAATTGCACTTCTAAGACCCTCAAGTAAATGCTTTTGCTGCCTTGCAGCTCAGACTGGTCTGTAATTTCTTGACATGTGATTGGAGAAGAGCAACATGTCCCCTAGCAGCTGATGGAGGGACAAGTTGGAGAACAGTGAGAGAGAATGCAGGAAAGGCACGTAGTGGGATGTGCTCTGACAACATCTCAATATTTCCAAACCAGAGCTGTCTGGAAGCCAGGCTAGACAAGCAGCTGATTTTCTTTTTCTTGTGACTCCAAGAAGTGAAGAAAGAATTTCTCATTAGGGCAGAATCTCTCTTTGGTCAATAAAGAACATTTTTGGCTAGACTTTTAGCAGTGTAAATGGATGTAAATGCCCACTCATAGTTTTGAATATGCTTCAGACCTCCACGGACCACATTTCCATTCAATGGGGCCTTCCCCTGGCCAGAGAAAATGATGATGAACTTGCTTTTGGCATCTTCTGGCTGGGGCTTAACATAAGAAAGGGAGAAGTGAACTCACAGAAGAGAGGGCAGGGCGAGGAAGCAGCTCCTGCTCAGGCCTGAGGAGCACTGTCCCACCAACCCAGGGCTAAAGTGAGAACGGGCTGTTGGAAACTCGGGGAAGGGGAGTACCCTTGCCTCTAGAAGTGAGCTCTAACCCTGAGCTTCACGTTTCCCTTTCGTAATTTTTTAAAAAGTTGTCTTCAAGCCTTCACTATTTTCAGGGGTCATTACAACACAGTGGGTGGGCCAGCCACCTGTTTTTATAAATAAAGTTTTATCAGAACACAGGCACGCCCCTCTGTGGACGTCCACGGCGTGGTCGACGTCGTGCTGTGACGTAGGGTTAGGGCGTTGCGCGTCTCCCTGCCGCGCCGTGCAGTCCCCTGCGCGCCGCAGAGCGCAGAGCGTTGGCGTGGCCGGGGATCAGCCGCGCTCGCTTGTTTGGAGTAACGCGTCCGGGAGAGGTGGTGCCCCGTGAGCTCAGGGCAGCAGGGTGTTTTCACTGTCAGACCGTGAAAGCGTGCCCGGAGAGTCTCAGAAATCCTCAAGGGAAGAGTTTAGGCCTCCTGTCCTCACCAAGCGAGAGCTCGGATCTTGAGAGTGGGCTTTCTACTTGAGGTTTCAGTGACGAAGATTTGGGCTTTGGGCTACTTCCAAGACAAATATCAATCCTAGAGAGACTTAGTGAGTCCTCGGCACAACAGTAGAAGTGTTGAGCACATGGTGCTGTTTAATATAAAGTGACATCGCACAGGCTCACTCTGTAATTACATCTCAGTAGAATGGTGCGATTTCCCCTACAGCTCCTACAGCTCGGAGGTGCAGAGGGAGTGAGGAGAGGGGAACAGGTGGGGGGGAAACTCTTTCCCAGAAAGGCTGTTTCAGGCTAACACCAGATACATCCAGAGCTGTGCTGACCTTTAATAAAAATGTCTTAAATTTAAAACATTTTAAAATCTTAACCTTCGAAATTTTTTTTAATTTAAATTTCCCTGGAGAAGTGAATGAGGAGGAAGCCGGAAACTGGCTATTTTAGCCTGGAATTTTAAAGAAAAATGGAATCATTATGGGGAAAGAGGGGAGATACATATTGCCTGTAGCTGGGAGGGATCCCCGGAAAACAGTGCTTGGGCTTCAGCTTCATCAGTTGGGAAGGCAACAGAGCTCAAACTTGAACTTATTAGAGAGCAGAATGGTGTCCTAAATTCTATTAGATTTGACTTTTGGATTCCACCCCCAAAAACTACCTTTTTCCTCACATTTATGTAGTGTTCTACCAAGAACAACATTCTACCTAGGCTCAGGATAGGATGGTCTCAGATGCTGAGGGGGTGGCTATCCATCAGTAAAACTTCACTCTCCAGTTATCCCATTCCAGAGGGTAGATTACTGGCAATTTATAAAGATATCTCTCTCTCACATGTGAATTAAATTCAACAAACTGCACTTACTTTATAAAAAGTGACTTAAACCCCAGGAACTGCAATCTTTAGTTGACCAACTATTTTGAAATCATTGTTACATCCAAGTTGAAAAGAGAAGCAATCTTTGGATTTAGCAACCACTGTTTTTCAAAGCATTTGGGTTCCAAGGCTGCCAGGATCTTTGACATATAATCTCAATGTCGGTATCTTCATCTTTACTTTCATTCTTTCATTCATTCATATATACATTCCAGAGATGTTGAGTATTTACTATGTGCCAAACATTGATCTAGAATGCATAGATGGAAAGGTGTATTCCCTGCCCTTAAGGAAATCATACTTTTGAGAGGCAAATCCTGCTGAGATTCAATTTGATTATGATGGATGAATAACACCACTGTCATTCCAAAGCAAAGTCAGGCAACAAGAGCATTTGGCAAATAATTTGCTGTAACTCATAAACTGACATTGAACATACTTTCCAAAGTAATATCTCAGGAATGTTTGACTAATGATTGGATTGTTTTCAAGATTATGACATTGAAGATCACTGACTTGCACATATGCATTCTAAGTTTTAAAAGACATATACTCTGACATAATTTTAGTGATAATGTACCATGTCTCTTGTAGTGCTAGCACAATGGCTTACACGTAGTAGGTGCCCAATAAACATTTTATAGGTTTATTGAATTTTAGGATTGGAAAGCACTTTTAGAAATGAGTTAGTCCAGTGGTTCTGAACTTAATTTATTTTGGACCACTTTGAAAATCTGATATGACATTTATAGACATAGTCACATACACTGAAAACTTTGTATATAATTTCAGAGGTTTGTACACAATTTTAGGAGCTTGGTGGATCACTCTTTTTTGTAGGTTTTAGATTTATCAAAAGAATTGGTAATGTGTTAACAATACCAATAAAATTTATTTTGCATCAGGAGAGACAACTGAGTTAAAAAAATTAATGTGTGTAAAGAGCTAACTGGATTAGGCTCAGAAGAAACAATAAATGTGAGACATTGTTAAGTTGATATATAGCACCCGAACACATTTGGAGTGGCTGGGAGTCAATGCAGTTTCTTTCTGTTCCTTCTCTTCCTCCTCTTCCCAGCTTTCCAATTCATCCTCTTTCCCAGCTCTTTCTCTTCCCACTGATTCTTTTATTGAACTTTTTAAAATTGAAGTTTATCATTCATATATGAACATACATAAACAATAAGTGTACAGTAAAAGTTGTGAACTTACAAAACAAACATGCATATCATCACACAGGGATCCCATATGTCATCCCACCACCAACACCTTGCATTGTTGTGAAACATTTGTTACAAACTGTGAAAGAGCATCATCAAAATATTACTACTGACTATAACCCATATCTCACATTTGGTGCATTTTCCCCCAACCCATCCAGTTATTAACATCCTGTATTAGTTTTAGGCACTTGTTATAGCTCATGAGAGAATGGTCTCATATTTGTCCTGTTAACCACAGTCCATTTTGCAACACAGGATTCATTGTGTTTTACAATACCATGCTTTGTACAATCCAAAGTGAACTCTCAGAGGCTTTCATTTTCATCACAGAGTTATGCT
Source organism: Dasypus novemcinctus (assembly GCF_030445035.2). NCBI lineage: Eukaryota > Metazoa > Chordata > Mammalia > Cingulata > Dasypodidae > Dasypus > Dasypus novemcinctus. Next base: position 21,493,219 of record NC_080677.1, read on the forward strand.
GTTCTCGCCTCAGTCAATTTTAGAACATTTTCCTTTGTCCAAAAGGAAAAATCCCATACCCACTTATACTCCCTATTGCTGTCCCTTATAATTGATAACAATATCTTCTTTGCCATTGCAGGAAAAATATTGCAATATTTCTGTTAACTATCACCCATAAGCTGCATTAGCTGTGATTTTCCTGTGTATCATCATATTCTTAATTTTTGTAAAGGAAGAACATTCTTATACTATTAGCCACAATCTTCATCCACCTTAGAGGATCACTTTTAAGACCTCCATCTTCTTCCTTAGGGTGTTCTACTCTAGTTTACAACTTCCAGGTTATAGTCAAAAATCATTCCTTAGAACACAGGTTGGCAAACTACAGCCCACAGGCTAAATATTGCTCGCCTCCTATTTTCATACATTTTGTAAGCAAAGAATGGTTTTAATATTTTTAAAAGGTTATATTTTCAATGGTTATGTAAATGCCTATGATTGCTATCAATTTTGTCTCTTGGATTGCAAAGTCTAAAAATATTATCTGGAATTTTATAGAAAAATTTTGCCAAGCCTGGCCTAGAATGGTTAGATAATATTTGTCAAATAACTCAGCCAATTACTAGAAGACTGCATATGAGAATTTTACCACCTGATTCTTAATCCATGGACCTTCCCTTTACTCCTTTTGATTGATTAAAATATTGATTGATTGATTTAAATCCAGTTTAAAAAGAAAACCAGGGTCTATAACTGAGGTTGTGGATTATTTACTTATTTTTTAAAACTTTGCAATTACATTCAGTTCCATGGATTGGAAATGCATAACTTCTTGAAAGTAGAAAATGATGGTGTAGAAAGAATTTCACTTATAGTTATTATTTGAACACATGTTGTCTTTAACTTTTACTTATGAGACTTTCAAAGTTATTTTAAGATTGCACCTGTCATATAGAACTTTAAAAATAGAATGTAATGCCTGATTGCTATTGATTTTTTTCTTCTATTAATTTGGGTTGATGGTTTCAAACTATACATGATAATATTTTTTATAATCAAATACAAATGAAACATCATTTAAATGCATTTGAACAATTTATAAGTGCAATGTTAGATCACTTACAGACTTCTATGCTAGTTTTAGCTGGAGTATCCTTTTTGACAGATTCTGAAACCATTTTTGTCCATATTAACCGCTAATAAACACTGAGTTTCATCCTCAAAGTACTATGTTCTACACAGGAGAAGAGCAATTATTTGTGCAAAGGAGCCGTTGTGGTCTGAGTGAATAAACCTGCTTTTCTAATATTAAGGCTGTCTGAAAATTCTGTAATGACAAGTTTGACATGCATTCTTTGTGCACAGTTTTCACTCATGTGCCCATTTCACCCCAAAGCCTTTTGCACATACCTTCAGAGGCCAGATTTTTCAGGGGAAGGAGACGAGATGCACAGCCTGTCTGACTTCCAAAAGCAGATCCTTTTCCAACAGCAAGACTTATGTGGCACTTACATGGACTGTGTGCATTTAAAAAGGCTGTGGATGGCTCGCCAAGCAAAAGGAAGCCTTAAGTTCCTCACAACGTCAACAGCAACCACAAAACCTCAAAAAACCATTTCAAACATGCCAGAGTTGACAAACCGAGCTCTTCAAGATAAGCAATCCAAGTTGCAAAATTACAGGAACAACAACTGTCAAGAACTATTTATTATGGTTGTATGACTACTATAAGATTCAATAATTTTAATATATCATTGAAACTGAATTTTGTAGAGAAGGAGAAAACTAGACACTGCAATATTATTAAAAACAGAAAGAGGAGATAAATTGTGTATTTTGTTTAGGGTAAAATAATATATATAATTTTTCCTGTAAGTAAGGAGAAATGTACAGAGTTGTTTCAGATCCTATTGGGTAGGGTTCCCGCTCTTATATTTTAGTGATTAGCTCAGTCACTGAAAGATAACATCAACTAAGATACAATGCTATAATCAGCTGGTTTACTAAGAATTAAGAGAATATTTAAAGCCAGAGTCTGTTAAAGTGATGGAGGAAGGGAGTGCATTTGTTTATAGCCGCTTGTTTTAGTCTCTCAATATTATCTCCAAAAGAAGTTCTACACAAAGATACTGTGAGAACATTGAAAGAAAAGTATATTCTTCAAACTGCTCCAACTTGCATACCATTTCAATACACTATAAATTAATATTTTATGATTGCTGTAATAACTTTGCATAGCACATAATTATGTTAAGTTTGTGTTTAAAATGCTTATTTGTTAAATATTAATATTGTTAATATATTCCAACTTTTTGTTCCATTTTCACATTTCTGTATTTAAAAAATCATGGGAGTACCAAATTAGAACTGGTGGTGGATTCTCTCTACTCTAAAAAACTCTAACTAGAATTATAATTTTGGTAATTTCTATTGATTTCTGGTCTCCTTTACAATGCTGCAACATTTAATATTTTAGGTGAACTTTTTATAGTTCTTTTTTTCACTTCTCTCATTCCACACATAATATCATAAACGCATCTGATTATCCTTTTTTGTATGTGTTAGGAAAGAATTCTACACCTGAAAAGTCTTCAGTTTCTGGAGGTGTACGTTCTTTTTCTTATAAGAGGGAGTTACACATTTCAAAATAACTCATACTAGAAAGATTACAAATTTTAGCAATAAAAGAGAGGATTGTTGTAGACAAATCCACCTGCTGAGAAAATTCGAGTACAAAACTTACTGATCTTAAGGCCTTAGAATTGTTCAGACAGTGAGAAATTGAAGGGAAGTATAAAAATGTAAACTGAGTTTTTAATTATGCTTTTTTCTAAAGTCACTGCTGATTGACAACCAAAACTGAGCGGCAGAGAAATTGAGCCAAAAGTGGTGACTGAGAAGCTCATAAGTGAAGAATGCCAGGCTTAAGGGACAAAGTTGGAGTGCAGGGATCCCCAGTACTTTGAATCCCCTCAAGTTTTCGGGTGGGACTCCTGAAGAGCTATACGTTAAGAGAAGGCATGGATTAGAAGTAAACTGTCACAAAAGTTGAGGCTCTATTTCAGATCAACAGAATGGGTTAGGTAATGAGATAATCATTGAATAGATTAGGCGATTTGCCACCCTCCTAACAGCTTCCATCTCAAAGGAAAGGAAATACTCTTTAGAGGGCAATAACACTTTCCTGAGCATCAAATTCACTTCAAATTTTTATATACAATGTCCAAAATTGAATAAAAATTAACAGGTGTGCCAAGGGATGACTAAAAACCAAAACCATGAGAATAAAAAAGAAAGTAAAAACAAATACCCAATAACATACAGATTTGTGGGTTATCAGACATGGACATTAAAATGACCATGACTCTTAGTCTTGGGAAATGAAATAACAATACAAAGACCTTTAGAACTAGAATCTATTATAAAAATTAAATGGAAATTCTGAAACTGAAAAGTGAAAGAGCTAAAATTACTCATTTGAGGGGAACAAATAGAAGTTTAGACACAGCTGACAAGAAAAATGAGAGAACTGGAATAAAAGTCAATGAAAAATATCAGATTGAAGCATAGAGACAAAAAGTATGAAAATTACATAAAATCTTAAGAAAGAAATATAGGACATACGGAAAAGGTCTATATGACTATAATTGGTGTCCAGAAGAGAAAGTTAAGTATAAAAATACTCTATGACCCAGCAATCCTACTTCTAGGTATACACCTAAAACAATTAAAAGCAGGGACTCAAACAAATACATGCATGCCAGTGTTCATAGCAGCATTATTCACACTTGCCAAAATATTGAGGCCACCAAAATGTCCCTCAATTGATGAATGGATAAATAAAACATGGCATATATACACAATGGAATATTATTTAGTTGTAAAAAGGAATGATGTTCTGTTACATGCAAAACATTAATGAACTTTAAAGACATCATGTTGAGTGAAATAAGCCAGACACAAAAGGACAAACATTGTATGATCTCACGGATATGAAATAATTAGAATAAGCAAATTCACAGAGTCAGAATTTAGATTATAGGTTCCCAGAGGATAAGTTGGGGATAGGAAATAAGGAATAAAGGCTTAAAATGTACAGTTCTATTTGGAATGATGGAAATGTTTTTGGTAATGGGTGGTGGCGATGGTAGCACAACAATGTGAATGTAATCAACAGCACTGGAATATAATCTGAATGTACTTAAAGGTGAAATGTTAGGTTGTGCATATGGTACCAGAATAAGAGTGGGAAATCGTACCCAATTTGAAGCTCATCTGGAACAAATTTGCATATGGTGTTTGTGAACTTCCAGCTTTCACCTGTTAAATCCGATGTGCAAAGTAAACTCTGGTTGAACTCTGCTGAAGATACTAAAAATCATCTTAATCACCTAAAAGGAAAGATTTCCAATATTGGAGCCCCATGTAAGAATGAGGCTGGTAATGATTCCATGCTGAATACCTAAAGAGCAGGAGAGGGAACACTGAAGCATAGAATTAGAGTGTTAAAAGACACTCACTGACCCTGGAAAGCCCTGTCCAAATAAGCCCCTAGTGTCTCCTTGCTCCTCTTCTGACAGCTCTGCCATTTAAAGCTATTCATTGTTCACAAATTAAATGTCTTTCTATACCATCTCCCCACATCTTCAATCCCCCTCTTATAGCCATAGAAAAGAAGTTTAAGCCCAAATTCTCTCTGAGTTCTGCAAATACTGGATGATGTTTATCTTATCCAATCTGAATCTTCTCTTCTCCATGCCTGGAGCTTTGGTCTTTTACAGTATTCACAGGATGTGGTTTTGAGTTGCTCCATCCCCCCACCACTCTGCTTTCAGTATCTTTCACTTTACTTAAGTTCCTCCTTCTTAAAAGTTAACAGTCAGAACTATGCCTAATGCTTTCAGTATGAGACGATGTCTCTCTCTTGTTATGTGGTGCTTTCTTTACCTGCTGTCTACAAGCCTCATCTTCCACCATTCCCTTGTGTTTGGGGATGCAAGAAAAGACCCTTGCATTGATATATTTTTTTAAGATTTTATTTTTTATATTTTTTATTTCTCCCCACCCCCTCATTGTTTGCACTTGTTGTGTCTGTTCATCTTTGTTTTTTCTTTAGGAGGCACCAGGAACCGAACCTGGGACCTCCGATGTGCGAGGGAGGTACCTACGCACTTGAGCCACCTCTGTTCCCTGCTTTGTTATGTCTCTCATTGTGTTTTTCTTCCTGTGTCTTGTTGTGTCATCTTGTTACATTAGCTTGCTGCAACTACCTGCTGTGCCAGCTCACTGTCTTCTTTAGGAGGCACCAGGAACAGAAACTGGGACCTCCCATGTGGTAGGTGGGAACTCAATCTCTTGAGCCACATCATCTTCCCTGAATTGATCTTTACTAAACTTTACATGTTCCATGAATCTGACCTATGCTCCTTCATTCAAGAAGGAGGGGGTTGCTAGGGTGACACATGAATTTTTTTGGAGACACCTCAAGTCCTTATTTCCTATCATCAAAGGACTAGAAGCAAATCCTCTGTAACTCCCAGGAAATATAGTTTCATGGTGCCACCTTTAAAGCAGAACTTCTGTTGTTTTTATTTCCTAGAAGCAGAACAGCAACTCCTGCAATGTAAGAAACTACTGTCCTATGGAGAAGAACTGTAATGGAATTTTGATTTAGGCAGCAAGTCTTAGAGCATGGAGGCAGAATCACAATTTTCAAAATATTTATTCATCACTACGTTTCAAACACACATTGACTAAACACACGCACTTCTCCTCCTGCCACCCCCCACCCCCCGCACACACACACACCAAATAGACCAAGTAATTGTCTGACCACCAAACAAGAAACTTTATTCCAGGTCAGCACCCAGTTAAAATAAGCTTCAGCCATGCCAACCCTGTTAACATAAACAGTTTTGGCCCTTCTCTCTTGACTATAACCTCAACTTCTTGCCTCACCCTCCATTTGTATTATATATCTACCTAGCTTTTGGCTTTTTTGGCTTTGTCTCCTTTTAGAGGCCTTACGCTTGCAGAATTGGCATCCTCATTTCCAGGCAGCCCCCCACCTGATCAAGCTTAGCCTAGAACTCATCGCCAGTGATAGTTTCCTTGGTTACCAGCTCTCGCCCCTTAAGTAAGAGGTTCAGAAAGTTCCTCCAAGAAGGTCAGCTCTTGTCAGAGTAAGACAGGAGACAGTTACGGTGGGTGTTTGCTTTAGAACCCTGAAAGTTTCACTGTCATTTTAAAAATCCCATGGCTTCCTATTTACTTAACCCCTAGGTCTCCTTCCTCTGTTTTAGAGGCTGCATTTCTGGAGTGCATTTCTTCTCAGTGGATGAATTTATTAATTCATTCAGCTGTTCATTGCACCAGTCATTGTACTTAGCGTTCTTCCAGAAGCTGCCTGTTAATTTGGCTCTGCCTTTCCTGGGGAACTTGCCATCTGCCTGTGCAGTATCACTGAAAGACCCCTTCATGCTGGTCAGTATCCTGCTAGATGCTGTCTCTGTCTTCAAATTCATCCACTTTGGTATACAAGTCTTCCCTCTTACACCCCATCTCTTATTCACTGTCATTCTCAAGTTACACACTAGAACCTTAAATTATCTACCATAATAAACTCATTTGTGGAGATTCAATATCCTTATTTTGTGGACTCTGTAAAATAATATGGGGGTCCACGAAATTAGAGAGTAGAACTTCCCTGTGACTGATTCATCAATATTTAACACAATAATACAAAACACATTGCATATGTTTAATAAATGGTTGCTGGGTGAGTGAGAGGATGAATTAATGGCTTTTTGATGTGCCAGGCAGATATTAAAAATTTCACAAATTTTTCTTATATAATCCTCATAACAATCCCATGGAGTAGGAGTTGGTTTCATTTTATCAATGAGGAAGAAAACATAGAAATATTATGGTTATTTGCCCAAGACCATTGTTAAAAAATGTTATAATTACTTGGTATTATGTTAGCCAGAGTTCCTGAATGGTATTTATAAACGTACTAGCTAGCATTTATTGAATATGTATGTCTTCAATACATACGTTCTTCATGTTTTCTTATTCAGTCCTGAGGGCAACCCTGTGAGAGAGCGCTATTATTATGCCCATCTTATGTATTCTTTATTGTCATTCTATGTGTGAAATGACAGTCTAAGGAAAAGACATCAAACAGTATCTTTCCACTTATACACACTTCTCTCATGGCCAATCTAGGAAGTAGAGTGGACAAAGAACCCATGCTTCTGCTTTCCTGGAACAGTATTACTCAGAGCAAATAAAATCTTTAATGTCTACAGTTGCTTCTCTAGTTCCCCATTATTAAAAAAAGAGGCATCTGAATGACTAAACTCTCCTGGCTAAATTAATTTGAATCTTCATCTCCAATTAGTGGTAGTGGACAGGAAAGGACCACAAGATTCCAACTTGCTATTTAGTATCAAAAAATTGTTTTCTTTGACCCATTTTCTCAGATGATTAAATAGTTAGCTAAATGGGAATTGATTTTTTAATAGGAGGACCCAACCGTGAATCAGGCTCTTCTAACTTTCATTATTCCTGATTTTAAATGTACTGCCCAGATCAATATATTTATAAATTGTTTTCAGTGATTGACCCTCATTAATCTCTACTTGCCTCTTATTCATGTACAAAAAAGTAAAGTAGGCACCAAACACCATGAATCAAAAGCTGTCATAAGAATGAAATTTCCTGTATATTGATATTTATGGCAGACACTGCTAATTACCTACCCAGGCATTTCCCCACTTTTTCTTTTCAAATGGGATGCAATTTTGTTTGGTTGGCAAAGTGCCTAGCCCTGGTCAGTGAATCATGGTTACTCTAAGCCAACTTTGGTGATGCACTTCTCCTTTTCTAGTAATTGATTGGTCTAAAGTTAGTTATATGACCCAGCAAAGCCACTGGAGTTTCATTTCTGTTTTTTTAAAACAAAACAAAAAAAAAAACAAAACAGCAAAGAAAACTCTCTCTTCCTTTTGCAAACTTAGTTGAGTGAAGATAAGCTGCCTGGAACAATGGATGTGGTCATGCGGGGACAAATTTAAGAATCAGTCGTCAACGTGCTGAGGTTGGTATATCAGATAATAATTAAAGAGCTGGGTCTTTGACAACATTAGCTGAGTGACTGCAAAGCCCTTCTCTCAACACAATGTCTATCTCAAGACGTCTTCCAGTGTAAGATGATTTAAGTGTTGGAATTATTTAAGGGACATTTAGTTATACTTTCTGTTTCTTTAAATTAAAAAATGCTGTTAATCAATATAAAATGTTTCTAATTGCAACTGAAAGGAAGAAAGCAGAGTTTTGATCCTAGAGAATCGTTTAAGTTGAAGAAAACTTTGCAGGTGCTCTGGGCAGACAGTCAGGGACTTCCATCACAGCCAGGGAATACAGCCTGCCTCTGGTCACTGGGCAAGTTCCTTAACCTCTCTGCACCTCAATTTCTTCATCTTTAAAGCAGAAATTTATGACTTATTTCACAAGATTACTGTGAAAAGGAAATGTACATATCACACACCTGGTACATAAAGAGTTGCAGGCGATGGAGAAGTGCTAGTTTCTTTAATTTCCTTAAATTATTGCCCCCTGATGATGATGATGATGATTTAGCTGAATTTTCATTTTATGACCCAGGCTATAAGAAAGGCAGGAAAATCACATCTCTCATTTTTCAAAGAACTTCTCTGAAGGGCTTTGCTATGCACATCAACTGTGTCTTTTTCATTGATGCTACTCATTTCAGTTTTTATTGGCATACTTCCTGGGTAGTGTCCTACTACCTGTGTACAAAAACACAAACGAGTTTGGAGTATCCCCATCAGGCTAATTCTACTAGAAATCTGTATAATAAATCAGCAGACATATAAGGTATCTGTTGTGAAATTTCCCTGTTTTTCATCTTCATTTCCTTCAGCATTGGTTTCTAGAGAACTCAGGATTCCAGGAACCACACCTTCATAGAACCAGGCTTAATATAACCAGGCTTGGGCAATATAACTTTGCCCAAGTTATATTGGTCACCTTCTTTAGACTCATTTTCTCTCATTCCTACTAACTGTCAGTTCCAGTGATTGCTTTAGTATGGTTTCTTCAAGGTGAGTATATTTAGAAGAGTCAAATGCTTTTAGCAACAAAGGAGGATTTCCTTCAAATGAAGTAAAATTCTGATAAAGATTTTTATTCATACTTTGTATACCTTCTTCTACTCTTTTGCCTATAGGATAAAGTTCAATGTATCTCACTTTGTATCTGAGATCCTGGCTCTCTTTGTACTTCCTAGATCTGCCTGCTTGATCTCCAATTACGCCCCAGGTCTGACAACAACTTTGCTAATAGCCAGACCTAATTATTTCCTACTCTCCAAACAAATCATGAACTTGTATAACCTGATAGCTTTTCTCAACCTTCTAAAAGTATGCTCCCCTCACTGTCCAACAGGAAGACTTCTATTAATTCTTTTGCTTTGTAACTGGCTTTATTTTTAGAGGAATTTTAGCATTACAGGGAAACTACAGAAATAGAGTTCCCATTTAACCTCCTCCCTCCACCTCCTATACAGTCTCTTATCGTTAGCATCTTGCCCTAGAGTGGTACATTTGTTACAGTTGTTCTGCCAATACTGATATAATATTATTAACTAAAGCCTATAGTTTACTGTATTGTACAGTTTCAGAGGTTTTGACAAATACATAATGTCACGTTTCTACCATTGTAGTATCATGCAGAATAGTTACGCTGACCAAAGTTTGCTGTGTTCCACATACTCATGCCCCTTTCCCTTCAGCTGAACCTTTGGCAATCACTGATCATTTTACTATCTCTATAGTTTTGCTTTTTCCAGAATGTCATATAGTTGAAATCATATAGTATGTAGCTTTTTAAGATGAGCTTCTTTCACTTTAGCAATTTGTATTTAAACTTCCTCCATTCTTTTCGTGGCTTGATAGCTCATTTCTTGGTATAGATGAATAATGTTCCATTGTATGGATACCTCACAGTTTGTGCATTCATCCACCAACTGGAAGACACCATGGTTCCTTCCAAGTTTTTGGCAGTTGTGAATAAATCTGCTATAAATTTTAGTGTGCAGATTTTAGTGTGGACCTAAGTTTTCAACAAATGTGGGCATCTAGGAGCACTACTGCTAGATCATATAGTAAGTTTTTATTTATTGAGTAACAAATTGCCAGACTGTCTCCAAATTGACTGTACCATTTTGCATCCCCACTAGCAATGAATGAGAGTTCCTATTACTCTGCACCTTCATCAGCATTTCTGTTGTCAATATTTTGAATTTTAGCTAATCTAACGGTACAATTTATCTTATTTTTGTTTTAATTTGCAGAACTTTCTTCAACTGGACTACCTCAGTGAGGTGCGACTCAGGCTGAGTTTCTGCCCCTTGCTGGGTCTGATAAGAAAAGAGAGCTCTGCCATTTTTGATCCTGTCATGTGACAAAAAGGAGACACTCAAACAGCTGAGGACCTAGGGAGGGATGAGCCATTTGCCTGATAGTTTATGGCTGAAATTGGGAAGAAAGCGAAGCAGCAGAGCCTGAGAGAAGAGGCCTGGTAAGAGACAAGCCCTATGCCTAGTTGGCCTCACCTGAGCTCTAGGAGATGGTATGGTCTGGAGGGGAAGGCAGAAAATAGGCAGGGACGGCCTGCCATCTTGCATCAACATGTGGCAGCTGACTTTGTTGAGAAAGCACCTCTTATGGTATCTTGAGCTGGAATTTTCATAGCCTCAGAACTGTAAGATTTTACCCCAGATAAATGCCCTTTATAAAAGCCACCACAATTCTGATACTTTGAATTGGCAACCCTTTGGCAAACTAGAACACCTAGGATTTTCTCCTATTTATCTTCTAGAAGTTTTATAATTTCATATTTTACATTAGTCTATGATTCATTTTGTTAATTTTGTGAAAGATGTAATGTCTGTGTCTAATTTAATTATTTTTCCTGTGGATGCCCCGTTGCTCCAGCACAATTTGTTGAAAGATTGTACTTTCTCCATTCAATTGCCTTTGCCCCCTTACCAAAATCAGTTGACAATGTTTGCATGGGCCTACTTCTGGACTCTCTATTATGTTCCATTGATCTATTTTTCAATTTTTACACTATTACCCCACTGTGTTGATCACTGTAGATTTATAGCATGTCTTGAAATTGAATAATGTTAGTCCTTCATATTTGTACTTTTTCAGTATTATTTCAGCTATTCTGAGTCCTTTGCCTCTCCTTATAAACATTAGAATCAGTTTGTCAAATACTTTCTGTTATTTTAATGGAGATTGAACTGAATCTATGGATCACATTGGGAAGAACTGACATCTTAATAATATTAAGTCTTCTTATCCATGAACATGGAATACCTATTTCAATCTTCTTTGATATCTTTCTTCAGAGTTTTGTAGTTTTCCTCAGATAGCTATTGTATATTTTTCATTAGATTCATACCTAATATTTCATTTTTGGTGCTAATGTAAATTACACTGTATTTTTTATTTCAAATTCCAATTGCTTATTGCTGATATATAGGAAACCAACTGAGTTTTGTATATTAACCTTGTATTTTGCATTCTTGCTATAATCAGCTATAGTTGGATACAAGAGTTTTGGGTTGATTCTCTGGGACTTTCTACATAAACAATATATCTTCTGTGAATGAAGACACTTTTATATCTTCTTTCCCAGTTTGTATACATTTAATTTCCTTTTCTTGTCTTATTGCATTAGCTAGGACTTCCAGTATGATCTTAAATAGGAGTCGTGAGAAGGGACATCTTACCTTGTTTCAAACTTAGCAGAAAGCTTCCCTGTTGTAAGTGGGTGAATAAATGCATTCACAGAGCAATGTTTCTATTTTAGACAGATATTAGGAAAGCTGAAATGATAAATACATCTTGGTTGCTTGAAAGGTATATGGTGTCATAAATATATATGATTTAACATACATTTTATCACAGAAATTCATATTCCATAATCAACAAGTATGTCAGATTCTCCTTGGTTATTTGAAGACTTCATTTCAAGACTGCAGAAAAGGAATGAGAGTTACCTGTATCCAACTGCATATTACTTCCCCAATATCAAAAAAGAGAAAAAAAAACATTGAATGCATTTGAAATAGAATGTAAAAGATTAAAGAATTCACAGGAAGTTTTAATACCCAAGGTCTTACAAAGGAAGCATGACAGAAGAAGTCATTTAAAAGTAGAGGTGATGTGCTGTGAAATGAAGTGGACTGATATGCTATACTTAGTATAATTTTTGCATTTCAGCTCATCCTACTGTGGGATTATCACCCTGTCACTGAAGTGATTCTCAAAAATGACATGAAAAATACTTCCTTGGTTTAGACAGATTCTTTTGTTTTGATTTTGCAGAGTTCTTGTGTTTTTGACAGATCTAACACTCATTTTTCTTGCAGATTTAAAGACATTTTAAAAGGTTACAATATCTTATAACTACCTTATTTTATGAGCCTCTTATTTCTGAATTTCAAGTTGTCACTTTTTTAACACATACACATATATAACTAAATATTTATAGTTTTAAGTTTATTTAATAGATAATACAGCCACATGATTCAAAATTTGAAAGATACAAAAGGATATAGAGTGACAATCTCCTTTCTAACCGTTTCTCCGAGCAAAACTGTTTCCTTCTCCAGAAGCCATCAGTGTTATCATTCTCATTCAAAAGATTTTTCCATTTTTGTTCCTTCCCTTCATCCCTCCCTCCCTCCCTTTCTCTATAGGTACATGGTTTTCCATTGCACAGATGTACTATAAATTATTTAAAGACACTCCTATTAATGGGCATTTATGTCTTCAACTTTATACTTTTGCAAATTCCTATTAAAATTCTTCAGATAATGTTCCTTATATCATTTTGTGGGTGAGTTGGTATGTTGAGTTCAAGGATTTCCAGTTAATTAAGGAAAAATAAGGCCATATTACATATTAGGGACATTTGCACTTTGTTTTTTAAATGAAATACAAATAATTTTCTCAGTTTGTTGTATGACTTTTGACTTTGCTTATGGTACTTTTTGCTTTGGAGAAAATTTAATTTTTACATACTCAAATTTATCCACCTTTTCCTTTATGGATTTTAAGTTTTATGTCCTAATTAAAAAGACCATCTTACTGCATACATAATTTCTACCAGCACTTATATGTTTGCATTTTTAGTTTGAATATTTTTTGCATCTATATTTTGGTATGAAATGGATCTACTGATCCAATGACTTTTTTTACAAAAGTCTATCCATTTGTCTATCCACATTATTTTTGAAGAATTTGTCTTTTCCCTGCTAATTTGTTATCTCATGTTTATCATATATTGATATTCCACATACACTTGCTTCTTTTCCTAGACTTTAATCTTATTTATCAATTTGTTCACATATGTTGACATTGCCAGACTATTTTAATCAAACAATTCATTATAACTCTAACATGATTTGGTAGAGCCAATTCCCCTTCATTAATTATTTTTTTAATCCCTATATGTTATGGATATCCTTGCTAACTTATTTTTTCCATTTGAACCTTAGAATCATATTCTTTACTTAGTAAATATTTTTAATATTTGCTATGCTCACTTTTAAATGTATAAATTAATTTAAGGAGAATTTACATCTTTATGATACTGTGTCTCTACATAATAACACAGTATATCTTTGCTTTGTTTACATTTGCTTTTACATTATTACAGCACATTTAAAATTTTCTTTATAATGGTATTTATCATGAACATAAAAGCTTATTCCTTGGTGTAGTAGTTTCTATACTTTGGCACCTACTCCCACCACTTCTAACTTGCCCATACCACAGAGGAGGTCAAGCTGATGATACTCCCAAAAAGCAGAAGTATTCAGGAAAGACTTGGAAGGCAAACATAAGTAATGTGAGGTGACAGCTAGACATGGGGAGATCAAATTTCCATGGAATCTGTGGCAGAGGTGGTACCATCATAAATATTCATAAGAGATGAGGAGTAAATGGTGGCAGCATTAGTGTTTCCAGGAAACAAACAAAAAATTTCACACAACTGTATCAACCCTGCCTGTTTACATGATTTTTATTCTGAGTAAGTGACCTTATGAACAATGGAACTGAAGAAAATAAACTGCATAATAAAGCCTTTAATTATGAGCCTCATCTTCAAGTCCCCAGAGAACCACACATTTTTCTAAAGATTTCAATGCATTTAATGCAACTAAACACACTTCTGAAATTATATAATGCAGAGCTAATGGGCTGAAAATTTTACAAATGGCACACAAATGTTAAGAGCTATTATGATTATCGTTGTTCTCACTATAATGGCGTTGCAATTATTGAAGAACCATCATAATAAACTATCAATTTTCTCTTTCTAAAACTATTGAATAGACAATGTTTTTACTATATTATTAAATGCAAAAGAATTCAGGACATTTTATTTTCACATTAATTGCCTTATTTCTCTTCTTATTTTATTTTTGTTATTACTTTGTGACACAATAACTACTTAGAGGAAATCACAGGTAATATTATTTCCTTGAATCGCAATCCTTTCAGACTGTTTACTTAAAATAAATCCACTTACTCTCCTGGCTAATTCAAGGTAAAAAATTCTGGGTAACACTTGTTTCTAGAACATTACCATTTTGCCTTAAGAATAGTGGTACAATGCCATCTACTTGTTACTTTGGAAGATTACTTACTGAAAACATTACTTGTTAAAAAATTGTCACTAGGAAATGGGGGCAAGGTGATGGCTGAGTAAAGCATTCCAAGAGTCATCTTGTCCCACAGAGCAGGTAGTAATCTAAACAGAATGATCTAAAACATCTCTTTGGGGGACCCACTAGTCCAGAAGAGCATCCTGCAATATCCTTGAAAGAATGGAGGGAGGAGACTGAGACTGCCCATCTGCAGTGAAGATTCCTGAGTTGAGCACTCCAAGCCAGGGAGGCCAGTGCCCATTCTCCACTGGCTGTAGAAGCCACCATCAGAGCTATTCCATGGCTGGAGCTGGAAGCTCCATCTCCCAAAAATGGGAGAGGAAAAGATGGTTGGCCACCAACTACAGCTACTAATTAGTAAATTTGGCTGGCTAAAGTATATTTCTAAGAACAGCTAAGGTTTGAACCTGTCCAAGTCAGAAAGAGACCAGTAGTCACTATTTTTACTCTGTCTCCAGCATGAGAGGAAGCAGGGCTGATTGAAAAGTCACAGCGATGGTAGAGACTGGCTTCTTTCCACCCAGATCAGATTGCAGCTCTAGCCTAGGCTCCAGCCCCACCTCTGGCAGGGAGGAAGCTGGGGGGACCTGCACCAGCCTCTCTGGGCAACTGCATGCACTTTCAGCCAGCACAGACTGAATAGTCCAACCCCTGGGGCTCCATCCTTGAACCCCAAAAGGATACTAGAGGAGTTGTGTTTCCCTGACCTCTCTGGGCACTTTCAGCCAGCACAAACAGGTTTGTTGAATGTCTTCTATTTCATCTCTACCCCTCTGCCCCCATAGAATAGGAGGGGGCTGGTTTTCTTCAGCCTCTCTGGGCAACTGCAGATGCTTTCAAGCCTCACAGACTGGATACTCAGACACCTGTAGATCCATCCCAGCCCTCCAATAAAATAGGAGGGGAGCTGTGTTTCCTTAGCCTCTCCAAGCAACTGCAGGCTCTTTTGGCTTGCACAAACTGGTTTGTTGAGTGCCTATTAATCCATCTCCACCCCTACCCCCCAAAAAGATAGGAGGGGCCTGGTGTTTCCTCAGCCTTTCCAGGTAAAGAAAGAAACTGCACACAGAATAAATACATCTAATAAGCCAGATGCCAAGACATCAACAAAAAAATTACAATCAATACCCAAAAACAGGAAGATATGGCACAGTAAAGAGAATAAGAAAAGCCTCCAGATGACATAAAGGAGTTGAGATAACAAATCATAAATGTTCAAACAAATTTCCTTAATAAATACAATGTGATGGCTAAAAAAAAATTAAGGATATTAAGAAGATGGTGGATGAGCACAAAGAAGAATTTGAAAGCATACATAGAAAAAGAACAGATCTTATGGGAATGAAAGGCACAATAAATGAAATAAAAAATACACTGGAGATATATAACAGCAGATTAGAGAGGACGGAAGAAAGGATCAGTGACCTTGAAGTCATGGCCTCTGAAAGTAACATACAAAAGAAGACATGAAGAAAAAAAATGAAAAACTTTGAACAGGGTCTCAGGAAACTAAATGAATGCAGGAGATGTGCAAATATGCAAGCCATGGGTATCCCAGAAAGAGAAGAAAAGAAACAAAGGGGTAAAAGGAATGTTTGAAGAAATAATGGTAGAAAATTTCCCAGCCCTATTGAAGGATATAGATATCTGGGTCCAAGAAGTACAATGTACCTACATTCAGATAAATCTGAATAGACCAACTCTGAGACACATACTAATCAGAATGTCAAATGCCAAAAATAAAGAGAGAATTCTGAGAGCTGCAAGAGAAAACTGGTACATAACATACAAGGGATAAAATAATATTAAGTGCTGAATTGTCATCAGAAACCAAGAAGACAAGAAGACTGTGGCATGATATTTAAGATACTGCAAGAGAAAAACTGCCAGTCAAGAATCATACCTGGCAAGACTGTCTTTCAAAAATGAGGATGAGTTTAGAATATTCACAGGTAAACAGAAACAGAGAGTTTGTAATCAAGAGACCAGCTTTGCAGGAAATACTAAAGAGTGTGTTACACACTGAAAAGAAAATACAGGAACGGGAGGCTTGGAAGAGATTCTTTTTTTTTTTTTTTAAGATTTATGTATTTATTTATTTCCCTCCCCTTCCCGCTCCCCCCCCCCCCCCACCCCAAGCCAGGTTGTCTGTTCGCTGTGTCTGTTTGCTGCGTCTTCTTTGTCCGCTTCTGTTGTTGTCAACGGCACGGGAATCTGTGTTTCTTTTTGTTGCGTCATCTTGTTGTGTCAACTCTCCGTGTGTGCGGCACCATTTCTGGGCAAGCTGCACTTTCTTTTGCACTGGGCAGCTCTCCTTACGAGACACACTCCTTGCACATGGGGCTCTTCTACACGGGGGACACCACTATGTGGCAGGGCACTCCTTGCACGAATCAGCACTGCGCATGGGCCAGCTCCACATTGGTCAAGAAGACCTGGGGTTTGAACCACGGACCTCCCATGTGGTAGGCGGACGCCCTAACCACTGGGCCAAGTCCGCCACCCGGAAGAGATTCTAGAAATGAATATTTTATCTGTAAAAGTGACTGAAAGTGTAAAAAGAGTGTTGAAAATAAAATGGATGAAGTAAGAACTGCCTTTACAGTCATAACATTGAATGTTAATGGATTAAACTCCCCAATCAAAAGACACAGATTGGCAGAATGAATAAGAAAATATGAGCCATCTATTTGCTGCCTACAAGAGACCCTCCTTATACTCAAGGATACCAATAGATTGAAAGTGAAAGGCTGGAAAAAGATATTCCATGCATGCAATGACCAAAAAAGCTGGAGTAGCTATACTTATATCAGATGAAATAGATATAAAAGCAAAATTGTTATTAGAGACAAGGAAGGACATTATATATTAATAGAAGGGACAATTCACCAGGTAGAAATAACAATCATAAATGTATATCCTGAACACAGGAGATTGTCAAGTATGTGGTTGAGAGTATAATGTTGAGAAAACTTTTTCAAAAATATAATAAGGAAGGTTACCTATTTAAGATGCTTAAAGGGGAGAATCTGACACAGGACAGGCTTCTAGGGAGTATGTGACTGCTCATTTTATGATAGTGGGTTATATCATTGGATGGAGATCCATACAATGAGAGTGAAGGTGTACCCACATCCTGGGGAGGACTGATGTTCTCAAATAGAGGAAATTGTATCTCTCGAGAGAAATGGTAGCTCCCAATGCATTAGGTCAGTTGAGCATGTCAAGCCCTAAACATTGTTGCAAGTATCTCTGAACGTGGCCCTTCAAGCAATGAAGATTGATGGTCGCTGTAGGCCCTGAGGGGAAGGGGAAAAAGGTATTGAGTAGATGGAATCAATGTAACTGTGGGGCAATGGAAGTGTTCCACAAGATTATGCAAGGATGGATATAGGACATGTTAAATTACACCAAAAATGTATAGGGGCCTATAGGCTAAAATGTAAATCATAATGTAAAACATAAGATAACTAAAAATCTAGAAAATTTTATAGTCTAAAATATAAACCATAATGTAAACACAAGTGTAACCTTGTTTGAAAGCTATTGTCTCAATATGTGTACATCAGTTGCAGTAAATATAGTATGAACATGTAAAAAGAATATTGCTGGGGAAGGGACAAAGTGTCATGTGTTGGATATGTGGGAGTACTGTATATTGTATATATGAATTACTGTGATCTAAAACTTCTGTGAAGACAAGCTTAATAATTAGGAAAAAAGAAAAAGAAAAAGAAAAAGAAAGGGCATAGGCACTGAGGAAGAGATAGAAGATATTGCCCTACCAATGTGCATACAGGGCAACACTTATTGCAGTGATGGAAGGCAAAACATCAAAAACAAAGCTTTTACATTTTTAAATTTTTGATACCCCAATTTATTTTTACTTTAATTTTTCAAAATTACTATGTATTCTATATTGAACCTTTAAAACCATCACTATATTCCATTTTACTATTAATGAAACCTGGCAATATATTAGGCTTCATTTTTGAAGAAGTTTTGAATCACAGAGATGTTCCACAATGGCAGGGGAGGAATACTAGGAATACTAGGAATACTGGTGTGGGATGTTATTGACAGGGGACACATGGTTGGGAGGGAGTTCTCCAGGGCATATATCCAGGGTACATAAAAATGTTTGGATATTTTCATAGTGGTTACAGTTAAAAACAACAACCGAGGGAGTGCTAAATTCCTAGCCAGGGGAGCTCTATCACATTCCCTAATAGAACAGCAACAATCCCCCAAGTGCAATGGCAAAGACCAAAAAAGAAGGAAGGTCCAACAATGAGCCCTTGATACTAATGAATATGTTTGTGAGCACGTGCGCCTGAAATAAGAACTAGGCCTGGAGCTGCAGGGTTCCTAAGAGTTACCTCCTGAGTTACCTCCATGTTGCTCAAATGTGGCCAGTCTCAAAGCCAAACTCAGCATGTAAATGCATTACCTTCCCCCCAGCATGAGACATGACTCTCATGGATGAGCCTCCCTGGCACCACCAAGGGATTACTACCAAGTACCAGCTGATGATGTAACTAGAAAACGACCTTGAATATAAGGGTCATTTCAAACCAGCAGAATATCTCAGCCTACATGTAATATCAGGTGTTAAAAATGGTTTTTAACCTTGAATAAAAGGGGAAAATAGAAAGGACAAATGAGTTTATATGGCTATGAGTCTCCAAAAAAGAGCCAGGAGGTCATCAGAGGGGTTGCCCTTATGCACACCTCAGCAGGGTTCCAGAGACAGCTAAAGTAAATACAACCCCAGGTATTGGTTCTTCTGAGGGCTACAGAGACCCACAGGTTCTATGGTCATAGCAGATGGAGTTCAGTGCCATGTCAGTTGGCCCTACTTTGGAGTTTGTGTTCCTGAGTGTGATGGAGTTGAACTCAGATGTGATCTTTGTTCACAAGCCTCTCTTGTTACTTTTACCAGACCTGTGGTTGGCACTGGGGTTTAGTGATTACTCAGGGGACCTGAATCTCTGGATTGTCCATGAGACAACCAGGCCCTGAGCCTCAACAGACTTGCAAGTCCTACCCTCTGGTTTATTGGACTTACCCCAGCCAGCTAACAGGGAGGTGAAGAAGATCAACCACCACACCAGGGAATCAAGAGTGCCTACAATGGAAAGCAGGAGAATTGCATCCAGCATGTGGAATCTAAGCCCCCTCTCGATATAGATGTGGAGTGGACATAACCATTCTAGGGTCCACAGGATGGAGGACTAGAGTGACCCGACCCGCGGATCAGTCGAACCGAGACCTGAGGGAGGGAGTGGGAATGAAAAAGGGACAAGAGACACAAAGAATGGAGGTAAGACAAGATTCTGATCAAGCCTCGTTTATTGAGGGTCAGTCAGGGGTTATTATAGCCAGGGATGAATGAAGTGATACATACTGACAACACATGTGTCAGTAAATAATTGGTTAACTAGATTTTGATTCTCGTGCCACACGCAAGTGCAGATGGTTATTTGGCAATGTCCGGGAAAGACTTTCGTGCTCTTTAGGGAATGCCTAATTGGAGCCCCAGGGAGTGTCGTAAGAATAGAAACTTAATTGCTTCAGCGAGGGTGGGGCAACAGAAACTTAACCGGGTTAGTATCTAAAAATAGCGCTTAGCAACAAGATGACCAATACAGCACCTGTGCCAGAGGCAGCTTCCCACACTAGAGTATGGATTAGAGTAGACTTACTGATATTCATGAACTATTGTGATTAGTAATCAAAGAAAATGTAGCATTGACATCAAGAATGTGGCCATGGTACCTGCTGAGGGTAGGGAGTGGGAAGAAGAGATGTGATGTGGGGGCATTTTCAGGACTTGGAGTGTACTGCAAGACCCAGTCTCTGGGTGGTACTGCAGGGACAGTTATTAGACATTGTGTGTCCTCCCATGGCCCACTGGGTGGACTGGGGGAGAGTGTAAACTATAATGTGGACCGTTGACCATGTGGTGCAACAGTGCTCAGAGATGTATTCACCAAGTGCAATGAATGTCCCATGATGATGGAGGAGGTTGTTGTTATGGAAGGAGTGGGGTGAGGGGGGTGGGGGGTATAAGGGGACTCATATTTTTTTAATATAACATTAAAAAAAAATAAAGACAAAAAAGAGAGAAATTGCTCTATCCGCCCTTTATTTAAAATGGAGATTTAAGGAGAGCAGGGTTTTCACAGAATGACCTTTTGTTTTCTCCTGATGGAGATGAGTGGAAAGACATGATCTTTGGGGGGTGTATAGGGACCTCATATTTTTTTATGTAACTTTAAAAAATTAATAAAGATAAATTAGTTTTTTTAAAAATGTATATGCATCTAACCAGGATGCTCAGATACATGAGGCATACACTGGCAAAAAGTAAAAGGAGAAATAGATGTCTCTACAATAATAATTGGTGACTTCAATATACCATTCTCAGCATTTGATAGAACATGTAGTCATAAGACCAATAAAGAAACAGAGAACTTGAATAATATGATAAAAGGACTAAACCTAATAGACATATACAGAACATTGCACCCAAAAACGGCAGAATATATATTCTTCTCAACTACTCATGAATCTTTCTCCAGGATAGACCATAAGTTGGGTCAAAAAGGAGATCTCAATAAATTAAAAAAGATCAAAATACAAAGCACTTTCTCTGATCATAATGGAATAAAGGTAGAATTCAACAAGAGGCAGAAAAAGGAAAATTTCACAAATATATGGAAATTAAACAACACACTCTTAAATAATCAGTGGGTCAAAGAAGAAATTGCAAGAGAAATCAATAAACATCTCAAGACAAATGAAAATGAGAACACAACATATCAGAACCTATAAATGCAGTGAAAGCAGTGCTGAGAGAGAAATTTATAGACACCAATGCTTACATTAAAAAAGAAGAAAGAGCTAAAAGCAATAACCTAGCTACAAAGCTGGAAGAACTGAAAAAAATAAAACAGAGTAAACTACTCTACCAAAGCAAGTAGAAGGAATGAAATAAAGATCAGAGCAGAAATAAATGAAATTGAGACCAAAAAAAGAGAGAGAGAAAGAACTAGCAAAACCAAAAGTGGTTCTTCAAAAAGATTAACAATGTTAACAAACACTTAGCTAGACTAACAAATTTAAAAAAGAAGATACAAATAAATAAAATAAAAGACCAAAATGGGGACATTACTACTGACACTACAGAAATAAAAGAAATCATAAGAGGATACTATGAACAACTGTATGCAAAAAAACTAGAAAATGTAGATGAAATGGAAAAATTCCTAGGAACATATAAAAAACCTGACTGTAGGAGAAATAGAAGAGCTCAGCAAACCAATGACAAGTAAAGAGACTGAAACTGTCATCAAACCAATGAACAGCCCAGGACAAGATGTTTACATAAGTGAACTCTACCAAGCATTCAAAGATTTAATACCAATCTTACCTAAGTTCTTCAAAAAAAATTGAACAAGAAGAATGTTGCCAAGCTCATTCTATGAAACAAATATCACCCTAATACCAGATAAAGATATTACAAAAAAAGAAAATGACAATCCCATTTCCCTAATGAATACAGAAGCAAAAACTTAAGAAAATACTTGCCAATTGAATCCAACAACACATTAAAAGAATTATTCATTATGATCAAGTGGGATTTTATACCAGGCATGAAAGGGTGGTTCAACAAAAGAAAATCAATCAGCTTAATACACCACATTAATAAATTGAAGAAAAATCACATGATCCTTTGATTGACACAGAAAAGGCATTTGACAAAAATATAGCATCCTTTCCTGATAAAAACACTACAAAAGATAGGAATTGAAGGAAACTTTCTCAATATGATAAAGGTCATATGTGAAAAAATCCACAGCTAACATTATACTCAATGGTGAAAGCTGAAACCTTTCCTGCTGAGGTCAGAAACAAGTCGAAGATGCTCACTGTTGTGATTGTTGTTCTATATAGTGCTAGAGATTCTAGCTAAAGCAATCAGACAAGAAAAAGAAATAAAAGAGGCATCCAAATCAGAAAGGAAAAGGTAAAACTTTCATTATTCACAGATGATACGATCTTATCCCTAGAAAGTCCTGAAAAATCCACAACAAAGTTGCTAGAGCTAATAAACAATTTCAAGAGAGTGTCAGGATACAAGAGCAATATGCAAAAATCAGTGATGTGTCTATATACTAGTAATGAAAATTGGAGGAAGAAGTCAGGAAAAAAATTCCATTGACAATAATGACTAAAAAATAAGATATTTAGGAATAAAAAGGATGTAAAGCACTTGTGTTCTGAAAACTGCAATGCTAAAAGGAATTTTAAAAGACCTAAATAATTGGAAGAACATTCCATGGTCATGGATTGGAAGACTAAGTATCACTAAGATGTCAATTCTACCCAAATTGATGTATAGATTCAATGCAATCCCAATAAAAATTCTACCATTTTTTAAACAAATGGAATACACAATTATCTAATTTATTTGAAAGGATAAGGGGTCCTGAGTAGCCAGAAACATCTTAAAAAGGAAAAGGGAAGTTGGAGGGCTCTCACCCCTGGACTGTAAATCATACCTAGCTACAGTGGTAAAAACATCATGGTACTGGCATATGGATAGACACATAGTCCAATGGAACCAAACTGTTGGTTCAGAAACAGACCCCAGGTGGCAGACTTGGCTCAGTGGTTAGGGCGTCCATCTACCACATGGGAGGTCTGCGGTTCAAATCCTGGGCCTCCTTGACCTGTGTGGAGCTGGCCCATGTGCTGATGTGCGCAAGGAGTGCCGTGCCACGCAGGGGTGTCCCCCGCATAGGGGAGCCCCACGCGCAAGGAGTGCACCCTGTAAGGAGAGCTGCCCAGCACGAAAAAAAGTGCAGCCTGCCCAGGAATGGCGCTGCACACACAGAGAGCTGACACAACAAGATGACACAACAAAAAGAAACACAGATTCCCGTGTCACTGACAACAGAAGTGGACAAAGACGATGCAGCAAATAGACACAGAGAACAGACAACCGGGGTGGCAGGGGGAGGGAAGAGAAATAAATAAATAAATAAATCTTAAAAAAAAAAAGAAACAGACCCCACATCTATGGACAAGTGGTTTTTGACAAGCCTGTCAAATCTGCCCAGTTTAGGCAGAACAGTCTCATCCACTGCTGGGTTCACTATATTATTCAGTCACTAGATTATTCTCTAGCTTTCTTTCAACTGACATTTACATCCCTAGACTTCCACTTTCAGCCACAATCCCATATAAACCAGCTGCATTAGTTACACTCACTATAATGTTTTACCATCAACTCTATCCATTTCCATACATTTACAGTCAAGCTAATTAAAAATCCTACATGCATTAAGCTCAATACCCTTTCTCAGTCCTCGTCCTAACTCTTAGTAACTTATGCTTTGGTTTTAACTCTTTGTATCTAGTTCATATTAGTGACACCATACAATATTTGTCCTTTTGTGTCTGGCTTATTTCACTCAGCATAGTGTCCTCAAGTTTCATCTATGTTATCATATGTGTCCCAATTTCATTTTCCAGCACAAATGGTGCTGGGAGAATTGGATATCCATAGCCAAAAGAAAGAAAGAAGACACCTACTCACACCCTATAAAAAAAATTAACTCAAAATGAACCAAAGACCTAAATATAAAAAGCTAGAACCATAAAGCTCCTAAAAGAAAATAAAAGAAACATCTTCAAGACCTGGTGGTAGTTGGCGGATTCTTAGACCTTACACCAAATGCACAAGCAATGAAAGAGAAACTGGATAAATGGAACCTCCTCAAACTTAAAAACTTTTGTGATTAAAAGGACTTAGTTGGGAAGCAGATTTGGCCCAACAGATAGGGCATCTGCTTACCACATGGGAGGTCCAAGGTTCAAACCCAGGGCCTCCTGACCTGTGTGATGAGCCGGCCCATGTGCAGTGCTGATATGCGCAAGGAGTGCTGTGCCACACAGGGGTGTCCCCTAAGTAAGGGAGTCACACGCACAAGGAGTGTGCCCCGTAAGAACCACCCCATGCAAAGAAAGTGCAGCCTGCCCAGGAATGGCATCGCACACACAGAGAGCTGATGCAGCAAGATGATGCAACAAAAACGAGACACAGATTCCGGGTTCTGCTGACAAGAATACAAGTGGGCACAGAAGAACACACACAGCGAATGGACACAGAGAGCAGACACCTGCGGGTGGGGGCAGGGAAGGGGAGAGAAATAAATTTTTTAAAAAAAGGACTTAGTCAAGAAGGTGAAAAGGCAGCCCACTCAAATCAAAATGACAATAAGATATCATCTCAGACTGCATAGAATGGCCATTATTTAAAAAACAGGAAAAAAATGTGCTGAAGAGGATGTGAAGAAATAGGAACACTCCTTCACTGTTAGTGGGATTGTGAAATGAAGCAACCTCTGTGGAAGACAGTTTGGCAGTTCCTCAAGAAACTAAATATATAACTGCCATATGATCCAGCAATTCCTCTACTAGGAATATATCCAGAAGAACTGAAACCTGTGATGCAAACAGACATTTGTATACCAATGTTCGTAGCAGTTATTCACAACTGCTAAAAGATGGAAACAACCCAAGTGTCTATCAACCAATGAATGGATAAACAAAATGTGGTATATACATACAGCTATGCTGCAGTAAGAAGAAGTGAAATTGGGATTTGATTGCATTAAACTCAGGTGAGATGCCTTTGATTAGATTACCTGTTAGAAGTAAGGCTTTTAGCTTTGACTACCTCAGACAGTGTGATCCAGGTTGAATCCCCACCCCCTTACTGGGTCTGAGAGTCTGATATAAACAGACATTCACTCAAGAAGACACATGGGAAGAGAAAGCTCTGTCATTTTTTGATCCTGCCATGTGACAGAAAGAAGTCTCAAACAGCTAAAGTCCCAAGGAGAGATGAACCAGTTCACCTAAGAGCACAGCTGAGATTAGGAAGAGAGCTAAGACTGATATAGGAGGCCCAGAAGGAAACAAGTCACATGCCAAGAGAAAGAAGATTTCACTTAAGCACGAACCCTCAAGAGGCTGGGTCCATGGAGCCTCAAGAAGAAGAGGAAGCCCAGAAGGGAAGGCAGAGACCAGCCAGAGATCAGGGACCATCTTTCTTCGACACATGGCAACTGACTTTGATGAGAAAGCCACCTCGAGGTGGATTTTTTACAGCTTTATAACTGTAAGCTTTTACCCCAAATAAAAGCCAACAGATTTCTGGTACTTTGCATCAGCACCCCTTTGGCGGACTAATACAATTACCTAAAAGCACTTCACATGGGCTAGGTGCTGCTTTTACGCAGAAAAATGAGACATGACCTCTCCCTAATTAAGTAATTAATGTTTATTCCTGAATTTGGATCATAATAGGAATATACCATTTCAAACAAATACATGGCTTTTGTATGTTTGTTTGACTTCAGTTAGCTCAAAGTAATTTTAGTAATATTTGCATAAACTAACATATTTAGTAAATATGTCAAGCATTTGCAGATAATTTATTTGAACTAAAACATTTTAACTTTTTCTTTTTAAATACGGGTGTAATAATGAAATCCAAATAACACAGAAAAAAATGCATCATAAAGACATCAAATAAAATAAAATGAAAAAAGAATAAAATACATTTGAAGTTGATTAATGCTTTTTAATAAGCTGATGAAAAATAAGAAAACATGAGCAGACCAATAATCATAGAAGAAATGCTAAAGGTAGGCAAAAATACATGCCCCCCCCAAAAAGGTAACAAGTCCAGATATGTTTAGAGCATTTTATTTTAATAAAATGTATTTTTAGAGAACTTTTAAATTTATATTTAAAGAAAAATTACACCAAAAGTATAAGGAATTCCCATATAAACCCCCACACACACCCATGCACACATAGTTTCCCCTATTATTAACATCTTACATTAGTGTGGCACATTTGTTACAAATGATGAACAAATATTGCTCATTTGTTAGAAATGATGAACAATATTGAAGTATTGTTCCTAACCAAAGTCTATAGTTTACGTTGTGGTTTATACTTTGTGCTGCACAGTTTTAAAGGCTTTGACAAACGTATAATGTCATGTCATTGCAATATTATACAGAACAATTTTTTTTGCCCTAAAAATACCCCATGTTCCACCTATTCATCCCTCTCCCACTCTTCTGAACCCCTAGCCACCACTATCTTTATATCAGTGCTATAAGTTCTTCCATTAACACAGGATAATCACTACAATAACAACAAATCTACTTTGGTCCATGGTTACACTCCCTGCTTACATTTGGTTTTACCTCAATCTTGAGGGATTTGGGATGATGTCTGCTTCAACTGCTTCAGGCTGAGAGGGGACTTAAATATTGTCGGGCAGATGGAAAGAATTGTTTTGCTTAAAGCTGTAGATACTCCTTGTCTTTTGGGATAAGACTTGTCTATCATCATTATTTTGTTGGTTGTCCAGGGCAAGCACAAAGACCTGGAGAGTAGGAGTTGACCACAACTCTACTGGGATTCAGAGCTCAACTGCCCTATGAACAATGTGAAGATTTAAGTGGCTGAGAGATATATTTAACAGGTATATTGAAAATTATAGGCTCAAATAAAAGGAGTAGAGGAAGCATGCATAGGGGAATTATAAATGAGTATAACTATAATATATTGGGAAAACAGATTATCATATATTCCCAAACAGAACTCGTCAATGGGGCATTGATTTCTTGAAGCTGTGTGCCTTGCTGTTGGTGTCAGGATGTCCCCAGAGCTCTCAGGAACACTCTTATTTGAGGCTTTGTTTACTGTGGCAGTTAGTGAAATTTGTCTGAGACCTGTATAAGTGTAAGCTCCAGGGTGATTTCCCAACTAGCTTTGAAATCTCTTAACCATAAAAACTCTTTATTTAATGTTTCCCCCTTTTGGTCAAGATTTTTTTTCAAATGCATCACTGGTTAGTTCTTGGTAATAATTCTTTGGTGCCAGGAAGGCTTATCACCAGGAATCATGTCCCATTTGGGTGGAAGGTAGTGCGTTTATTAAAACTTCAAGGAAGACATATGTCCTGTGACTTAACCTTGTTCTAGAGGGAAAAAAGTACTTAACATCTCATTATAGAAGGCTAGCAAACCTATCATAATTCTGATACCAAAATCAGAGGATGAAAGCACAGAGTTATCACACCACCACTGTCTGCCATATGCACAAGAACACACACACACCTATAGATCAATCTTTTTTTTTTTTTTTTTTTTTTTAATGGAGGTACTGGGGAATGAACCCAGGACCTCATTCAGGGGAAGAAGGCACTCAACTACATCTGCTCCCCAGTGACAGTTGTTTATTTCTTTACTTGTTTGCTTGTTTTTAGGAGATACCAGGATGGAACCTGGGACCTGGTACATGGAAAGCATATGCTCAACCACTTGAGCTACATCCTCTCCCTAGACCAATCTTTTTAATGAGTATAGACATAAAAATCCTAACCAAAGTATTTTTAGTTTGAACACAGTAGTGTATTAAAAGGATGATATATGATTACCATTGATATTTTATATAAGGAATACAAAGATGGTTCAATATTTGGAAACCTATTACTGCAGATTACTACCTTAATAAACTACAGAATTAAGAAAAACATGATCATAATGGTAGATCCTGAAAAAAAATTCAACTTGTACCTGAGCAAAATTCTCAGTAGATTAGGAATAAAAAGAAACTTCTTTAATTTAAAAAGGATTTGCTTATAGAAATTCACAATGATGAAATATTGGAAGCAGTTACATCAAAGTCAGGAGAAATACAAGGATGTCTATTGTTATTAGAAGGCAATGAAATAAGAAAATGGATTTTTAAGAAGAGAGAAGAGGTATAAAGATTGAAAAGAAATGTTTTAAAAGTTATTGTTTTCACATGATATGAATGCCTATCAAGACAATTCAAGGAAATTACATGGAAAAGTATTAGCACCAATAGTTTTAAGAGAAGAATTACCCGAATTTTAGCTTCTTCATATACAAGCAACAACCTAAATAGAAAGTATGATAAAAAATGGGGGCATTCTATGGGGACAATAGAAATAAAACTGTACGGAACCCAGAAACAAACACACCCAGAAATGTAAGCTTAGAAAAAACTGTACAAAGTTACTGAAGAGCATAAAAGAAGACCTGACATACCATCGTTCTTCACGAAAAGATTGAACTTTGTAAAGATGTCAATTCTCACCAAACAATCCTATAAATTCAAAGTGATTCAAATCAGATGTCCAATAGTATTTTTCTTGTAACATGACAAATACTGAAATTTCATCTAAAAGAAAAATACAAAAGTAGTTGATTGTACTAGTTATTTCTTAGGTACGTATGTCTGTCAAAGTTATCAAATTGTAACACTTTAAATATGTGCATTTTGTCATATATCAATTATTCTTCAATTAAACCGTTTTTTAAAAAACTGAAGGAAGGAAGGGAGGGAGGCAAGGAGAGGGAAGCAAGGAGGGAGGCAGGGAGAGAAAATTGGTGACACCAAGTACACACAATCTCTTAAGGAGTTTGGCTATAAAAGGAAACAGAAAAATGTTGTAGCTGGAAATGAAAGTGGGGCAAGAGAGGATGTGGGAGTTTTGTTTTTGTTATGTTTAAGCTGGGTGGAATAACAGTTTGCCTGTAGGCTGATGGGAATAATTCAGTTGAGATGGTAAATTTAATTATGTGGAAAGGTAGAAGAAACATTGCTGGGCCAATGTCATTAGTGCTCATGAGGGATGGGAAATGGAGCACAAGTGGAGGAACTGGATTAAATAAGAACAGGAACAGTTTATCATAATAGGAGCAGGGTGGAGTGTATGGGCTCAGACACATCGGTCAACATCATGGTGGCAGATTGTGAGCAATTGTGTCACATCCCAGCCCAAAACACTCTCAAGGAGCCTTGTTGAGTTTAGAATAATAACCAAATCTGGCTGGTCCTAGTCTACTTTTCTGACCCTACCTTCTGAATCACTGGACTCCAGTCACACTTTGGCCTTCTATTTCCTACCTCACCTTGCCTGAGTTTAGTCCTGCCGTAGGAGATTTGCATTTCCTGGTCCCTGTGCATAGAGTTCTTTCTGCAGATCTGAGCTTACTGGCTCCATCTCGTCCTCCATCTCGGTGGCTACTTCCTTCAGGAAGACTTCCCTGACTACTTCATCTAAATTAATTCCCACAGCCAGCCTTCTTCAATCTGTTTATTTATCCTGCTCTGGTTTTGTTATAGCACTTGTTAGTATTTGGCATTTTCTTGTTTACTTGTTTGCCTGTTTATATTTTTCCTTTGCCCCCTAGAAGTTTAGTTCCATGATATCGAAGAGCGTGGCTGGCTTGCTCATCACTGCCTACCTACCCAGCACCTAGGAACAGGGCCTCACTTTCAGCAGCTGCTGAATGTGTTTTTGTTGAATAAATGAGTGAAAATATTTCAAGTCAGTGGGGAAATAATACTGAGAAAATTGAATATCTATAAAGAAAACAATATAAGTAGACTTCTACTCACACCACATTCAGGATAAATTCCAGATGAAATAAAATTTTAGAAGAAAGTAGAGGAGAATATTTTTATAATCTAAGGAGAGAGAAATTCTTTCTAAAGAAGAGTCTGAGCCTAGAATTCATTTTTAAAAGATAGATAAATTTCACCTCGAAATTATTTAAATCTGATCCTGAAAAGATAGAAAGATAAGAAAATCATGGTTAAAGATAAATTAAAGTCTGGGAAATTAAAGACTTCCAAATTAATAAATAGCAGATTAATAAAGATTGCACAAATATATTTAAAATTATCATCCAATAATTAGGTAAGCAAAGAATATTCACAGGCAATTAACAGAATAAATTGAAATGACCAGCAAATACGGAAAGGTACTCAAGTTCATTATTAATCAAATGCAAATTTACATATCAAGGCTTCTCCCTCACAATGGAAAATTTTTAAATAATTAATAATGTGCAATACTAGACCATGGGTAGATAGTTCATTTTTACAGTGCTAGTGTACATACAATTAATAGAGTATTTGAGAAGGGCAATTTGGCAATATCCATTACAAAGTTAGATATGCATACCCTTTGAAATAGCAATTCCAATTCCAAGAGTCTATTCTACAAGTGTGCACAAAGAAATACATATAAACAGATATTTTTGACAGTGTCCAGACACTTCATTTATATAAACTCATTGAATTAGGCACTGCTCTTCTCCCCCATTTCACAGTTAAAGAAACTGAAGCATGGAGGGGCAAAGCATTTGGCACAAGCTCACTTATTTAAGTTTACAGCTTGGGTTCAAACTCATGCCAATTAGGTATAGAGGCTGCATCCTTAACAATTATTCAAAACAATGTAAAGACCATCAGTGGAGAATGGTTAAATAAATTATGGAACATCTAATTTATAAAGTTCAATTTTTTGAAAAGATGTGTTTATGTGCAAAGATCCCAAAATTATGCTATTGAGGGAAAACAGTAAACCACAGAACAATACTTATAGTAGTAGGATCTCGTTTATGTCAAACATTAAAACCAAGAAATGTGTGTTTAGGTGCATTTCTCCATTATAGCCATAGAAAATTGTCTGGAGTCATATAGACGATGATATTGGGGATGGGAGGAGATTTTCCTGGTTTTCTCCATGGTTTTCATTTGTTGGTTTGGTTGTGTTTTTTTGCCTAAATTTTTATAGGATTTTATTAGCAAATATAAAATAAATACACATAATATATAAGTAGAGTTTTAAAATAAAATAGCATCCCTTGTACCCACCAACCTGCTTTAAAAAATAGAACCTGATTCCTCTGAGGGTTCCTTGTACCCTACTAAGCCTGTTACGAAATCATCCCAGAGGCACGGGGATAGATATACATGCCCAGGTAAGTGATTGCTTTAGATTTATTATATTTTATTTTCCTTATCATTACTTTCTTTTTCTCGGGTAGGTGTGAACTCTATAAGAAATGTGCATGTGGTTTTTGCAATTCAATTTATTGTCAAAAACAAGAGCAACCCATTGTGCCTCTGCATTCACATTGCCACATCTACAATGCCATGGTGATGGTTGTCTGTTACAGGAATTTGGGGAAAGCTGCAACAGAGCTGACCTTCACTCCAAGCATGTTAAGAAAAAAAACAACAAGCTAAATATTGTGGACCTGTGAGACATTGCATGGTATTTACGTTTTTAAAAATTTTTATATTGCAATCCAAATGGTGTGATACAGAAAACCAAAAAGATACAATATGAGAGTACTGCAGATTTATCTAGGCTCTAAAGGGGATGATTATTGACTTTCAGATGCAGAATTGGATGTGAGGATTGGATATTACTTAGGACATAATAGATAATAATCAAGACAAGGTTTTACCATAGATTCAGAAGAAGATATATCAAGTGACCACCAGGATGTTGTCAGGCTCCTGCAATTCCTGGTATTCAGCCACAGTAGGCTGAGCAGAGCTTGTGGCTACTTCATCACCCCTGATGTTCCAGAACAGCGTTGGGACAGCCACCAAGCAGCTAAGGCACCCACTCCCTACAACCTCCCAACAGCCCCTCGGGATACTCAGAAAACTGAGAAAGGGGTGCTGAATTCACTGCAAGAAGGAAAGTGGGGGTTAAAATGACAATAGGGAGCTGTGTCTGGGAAGAGTAGAAGTTAGATTAGGCAATTCCAAAAATTTGGATATTATAGTAAACACTGTATTTTGCTTTATAAACTTATCCAGGATGCTAACAGTTTTGGAAGCCATGGAAGCGATGAACTGGAACTTGCAAAGAATCATTTAGAAGTTTCATGGGGAAATAAGTCTGGAAATTTTTGGACAACTGTATTAGCCAGGATTCTCTAGGGAAACTGAACTGACAGGACATATTTGTAAATAGTGTGAGATTTTACAAAACTGTCTCACATGACTATGGGAATACACAAGTCCAAATTCTGTAGAGGAGGCTGCCAGCCAGGGACTCCAGTGAAGGTCCTTGATGAGTTCCCCAGGAAATGCTGGTTGTCTAAAGTAGAGATGGAAATTCTCTCTCTGAGTGCTGAAATCGCTTCTCCTTTTAAGGCCTTAAACTGATTGGATGAACATATCTCATTACTGACAGAATATCCTCAGTTGATTGTAGATGTAAGCAGCCATAGATGCAATCAACTAGCTGATGATTAAAATCCATGAAATGGCTTTGTATTATAAATAGCCCAGTGCTTGCTTCACCAAATACCTGGGCATCACTACCCAGGCAAGTTGACACATTAGCCTAACCATCACAACAGCTAGTCATTAAAGAAGGTTTAAAAAATTCTCTTCTTCCAGAGGTCAAAGCCTGGCAAGATAAATGTTTTGGTATATCCAATTAATTTTGTTAATGTGGTGCAGGACAGCATGGAGTTTATCTGTGCAGAGTTGCTCATGTTAACAGTGGTGGTAGTAAGAACTTTGGGCAGAACGTTTAAATCTATTAACTTTATATTCACATGATCTGCGTAATCAAAGCTGTTTTGGCAGTGGGAATTATTTGGTAAAATGTAGTAGTCACAAAATGACTCAGCCAAAGCTAACTTCCCCCCAAAAATGCTTCATTAGGCCCTGGGTTTTTCTATTCAGAAAAGTAGCATCCAACTGATATCTGTGTTTAAGGGATATTAGACTTAGCTATTATGAGATTACCTAAATGGCAGATGAGAGCAACCATTTTGCTACGTGGATGCCAGCTTGTAATGATAAAAGTGATTTTTGTTCTGTTCTAAACGGATGATTTTGCATTTATGTATGTAAAGTCCTCTGGGTAATGATTACTGAAGGAGTGGGCTGGTAACTGAGCTGGGACCCGTAGGCAGAGGGATCCTCAGCCAACCAATAGGAAGAGGGACCCTGAGCCAACCAACAGGATAAGAGAATTTTCAACCAATAGGATCCATTACCTTAATTAACAAACAACTAGGGAAGCGGACGTGGCCCAGTGGATAGGGTGTCTGTCTACCACATGGGAGGTCCGCGGTTCAAACCCCGGGCCTCCTTGACTCGTATGGAGCTGGCCCACACGCAACGCTGATGCACACAAGGAGTGCCCTGTCACGCAGGGGTGTCCCCCACGTAGGGGAGCCCCACGCGCAAGGAGTGCGCCCCATAAGGAGAGCCGCCCAGCGCGAAAGAAAGTGCAGCCTGCCCAGGAATGGTGCCACACACACGGAGAGCTGACACAACAAGATGAGGAACAAAAAGAAACACAGATTCCCATGCCTCTGACAACAACAGAAGCAGACAAAAGAACACACAGCAAACAGACACAGAGAACAGACAACCGGGGGGAGGGGGAAGGGGAGGGAAATAAATAAAATAAATAAATCTTTAAAAAAAAACAAAACAACTGATCAACACCTCCCATAAACGGCCAATCAACACCTCCCAGTTAGGATACCTTATTTACATAAAATGCTAATCTAGTCTTCAAACCCTAACCAATGCCCTGGTATGGAACCAGTGATTGACCAATCAGAGCATCACAACTGGGGACCCCACCCCCAGGGGTGGTAGCACAATGAACCTATATCAAGCTTAGCCCCAAAGCCCTGGGCATGCTTTCCATCTCTGCCTGGGCCAGAGGAACATCAGGCTGTGATGCCGAACTGAGCCACAATGACAAACACCGAGCCATGACCCCAAGCCAAGCTGTCCAACTCCATTTTCACCCCAGGGACGCTTCCACCGGGGCCTCGGCCAGGCTTGTGCCTCAGCACGCCCTGCAATATCAGGGGGTGTTTCCATCACTGCCCTGACCAGGTTCAAGCTGCAACACTGAGCTGTAATCAAATAAACATTTGATTGTACTGAGGTCACATTTCTTCATTCTGAAATCCGTCCAAACCAAAGAATAAAATTTGATGAAAACAATTACATTTGTGACCAGTGTCACTTTGCTCATGGATGTACACACCAATATTTTGCTCAGTCAGTGCTAGGGGAGAAGATTGCAGAACCCACAACCAGCTGCTTCGTGTGAGGCTGTCTACTTCCTCACACTCTGTTTAAAATGGCGAAAAAAAGGGAGGACTGATGGTGGGGAAATGAGACAGAGGGAAAATAATTGTCTTGAGAATGCTTCTGGAATGTTTCTACCTAAAAACATGAAAGTAAAGTCCTTATTATGAAATTTCTTAAGAGTCGGCTTAAAAATTGGATAAACTCTTATTTTGGGACTCTATCAGAAACTCTAATCCCCCCAAGAAGTGCACTGTTCATGATTTTAACTGTATACAAGGAACTGAGATAAACACCCCAACTATATGTGTACTGCACATCAGCTTAAGAGAAAGTAAGAGTGGAAATTTTCTTCTATAGATACGCTTAGCAGTTTAGATAGAATATATGAATACTGATTTTCTTAGGTATACATGTATCACTCATTATTTAGTGAAGGGTGCTGGATGATTTGACAATTGCTGTGTGAGAAAATGTTCCCCAGTGTTATGACCCAGATAGGAAGTTTATGTCCACAGAGGTAAAAAATTAACCATTACTTTTTAAATTCCCTATATTCCACCTTTAAAGCTGAGTAAGTTTTCACAATTCGTATGATTTATAGGGGGTAAGGGCATTTTCCCCATTTTTAAACACAGTTCAGAATCAAAATTATGTGATTCCTATGTTGGTTCTAAAATAATATGACTCTCAGCATATGATACTATCCAAGAGAGAACAAGTATGTGAAGAGGAATGAAAAATAAGTGGGCACTTGCTCTTCAGAAAGATTTACAACATTACTCTAAACTGGATATTCCGATTTGGAAGAAAGCCTTAAAGAGATTATGCCAAGGTCCTGTATTCAATGTTTCAAATATACAGGTGGGGGTATCATCGCCTGTTCCACAGCACATGTGGAACATGTGTATCTGACACTTGCACCTATTCTGCACATCCACACACAGCCTACAACCTGACACCTTGGCTTTTTCACTCCCAAAAGTGGTAATGGGGGAGCAGGTGTTGCTCAAGCAGTTGAGCGCCTGCTTCCCACATGGGAGGGCCCAGGTTCGGTTCCTGGTGCCTCCTAGATAAAATAAAAACAAACAACAGGGAAACGGACTTTGGCCCAGTGGTTAGGGCGTCCGTCTACCACATGGGAGTCCGCGGTTCAAACCCCGGGCCTCCTTGACCCGTGTGCAGCTGGCCCATGCGCAGTGCTGATGCGCGCAAGGAGTGCCCTGCCACACAGGGGTGTCCCCCCGCGTAGGGGAGCCCCACGGGCAAGGAGTGCACCCGTAAGGAGAGTCGCCCAGCGCGAAAGAAAGTGCAGCCTGCCGAGGAATGGCGCCGCCCACACTTCCCGTGCAGCTGACGACAACAGAAGCGGACAAAGAAACAAGACACAGCAAATAGACACAGAGAACAGACAACCGGGGGAGGGGAGGGGAATTAAAGAAAGAAAGAAATAAATAAATCTTAAAACAAAAAACAAAAAAACAACAACAAAAAAATTAGGGGAGCTGATGTGGCTCAGTGGTTGAGCACTGGCCTCCCACATGCAAGGTCCCATGTTCAATCCCCGGCCCCCCTGACCCCCCAAAAATGTGATACTGACCCATGGTACATATATATACTGGGTTGAAGAGTGAACCCCAAAATTCATATCCACTTGGACCCTGTGAATGTGACTTTATTAGGGTCTAGGTAAATGTAATCAAGTTAAGATGAGATCGTGATAGATTAGACTGGGCCCTAAATCCAGTATGATGTTGTGCTTTTAAGAGGAGGGAAATTTAGACACAGAGGTAGAAATGCACAGAGAGAATGCCAAGTGAAGATGGATACAGAGATGGGAATGATGCACCTATGAGCCAAGGAATGCCCAGGTTTGACCAGCAGAATCTAGGAAAGAAGCACAGAACAGATGCTCCCTCCAAGTCCCCAAGAAAGAACCAGCTATGCTAACACCTTGACTTAGAACCTGTAGCCTCCAAGACAATAAATTTGTGTTGTTTTAAGCTATCCAGTTTGTAGCACTTTGTTATGGCAGCTCTAGGAAACTGAGACAATGTATGTCTGAAGCAATATGAGACTGTCAACCCCTGCTGTGCTTGCTGGGGTGAGCAACTGTCCGTCAGGCTATATTTTGAAAATGATTATGCTATTTTTCAAATTTCAGGTTTCCCCATTGGCTTCAAAGAAGCTAGTCTCAGAGCTTCAAGTTTAAGATTGAGTCTAACTGGAAGACTCACACTTGCTTTTAAAGCCCACTTTTAGGATCTTTTGGGGTGTCAAACAATATCTGTCTACACCAGGTTTCAAAGTCTGGGGAGAAGGTATACTATAGTCTTCACAGTCCTGTATCTTTCAGTGAGTAAGTACAAGGAATATTTTAGAAGGCATCATTCATAAACAAATTGTTAGGGGTTTGCAATAATTAAGCTGTAGCTCAGTTTCCCCTGATATGCACTGGGAAAAGGCTAACCCCATCCCCCATAAGCCTACATGTCCAAGGGCGTGGCACTTTCCCACAAGTTAAATAAAGAAACCACACAGAGACGGGAGTAAAGGGAAAGGAAACCTTCCCTACCTATATATATCAGAGAGAGACAAAATCCCTACAGAACAAAGAAACACCTGCTCCTGCAGCATGCCAAGAAACCTTAACTCCCTAACCCACTATCTTCTTGTCACTGTCAGGGAAAGTTTTCACCTCAACGGCTTCCTATTGGTCCCTGCCCCTCACTCGGACCCTCAGCCCCCTCCCACCATCATTTCCCCACCTGGGAAAGTTCTGTATAAATTCAAGTCCCCCCTCCCAGGCCTGTTCTTCCGACTCCCTCCGTTGGGAGAGCCTCTCAATAAAGCTTTCTTTGTCTATAGTCATTTCAGTCTCCATGTCCCAGTAAGTCCCAGTATTTTCTCCAACACAAATTCTGATCATTTTGAAGATCTTCTGAAATCCCGTTTTGGGTTTTTAAAGGTGAAGTTGTACCAAGCTATGATTTTTCCCAGCCTGGACTCCAGGGTAGGCGGGACACTCTTGTTTGTGCTTTGCCACACTGCTGCTGAGATTTGCCGGCCCACCAAGGGTAGTCACACGAGTGAGGAACATGGCCCAGCAGGGACTGGTGCAGAGTGGAACCAATGTGGTGCTGGGAAAGAGCTCTCAGTGCTAAGATTTATGAAGCTTGGTACTTAAAAGAAACTTCCAGCAAACTCCTTAGTGAACTTTTTGACTATACCTAAAAGGCTTCCACTTGCCCCAGCTGTAAGAGATTTTCAAGTCAAAAGGCACAAATGCCCCGAGGATTAGCACCCTAGAGGGGATTTGTGTGGAATCCTCAACAGATGTATAAGAACCCAGTACGGGAGCAGGCTGCCAAGCTATTTTTCAATTCACTGCGGTGTAAATTTGCCCAAAAGATAAATCTTTCCAATGCCATTTTAAGGAGGATGTCTGTGAAGCCTGACCACCTCCTGTTTTCTCTTTCTTACGCTATGTTCTAGGGCCAATTCATAGATGATTATCTTGTTATGGTTTGCTGGAAGTGCAATTAAAAATAAAAATCACCTATCTAATACAGAACGGGTACTAAAGCCTTCATTGCCTTCTTTAACTCAACATTTGCAGGCAAGGAAGTTTCTCATCCACTTAACTGCTGAAATTAATCTGTTACTCAGTAATATATGATTCCATTAATTTTTAGTAGCAGCGGAAAGGGACTGGGACCCTCCTGTAGTGGATTACCTGATTGAACTGACTAGTAATGGATGTCCGGGACCCTTTGTTGAGATTACCCCAAAGCATCAGGGAAAAGACTTGGTTCCAGTTCAGTAGCCTTACACAGAAAGCACCTGATTTAGGTCTTAAATCAATGCTGTCACCTGAAATATTTTAAATTTGCCCACTACTCAGAAAGGGCAGATAAACCTAAAAACATTTGGAAAGAGAACTGACCATTGTTTGTGATACTTTAAGACAACCGAGTGGGGGTGGAAAATCATTGAGTTGTCTACAACCAGCACGGCTTGGTGGTTTTAAAATACTTCCTCTTGCTGAGTTTCTGGTAGTCCATGACAAGAATCCTTTATGTAAGATTGGACAGGCCCTTTAATTCTGGAGGTAGGGGGAAACTCTTTTGTAAGAATCTGTGGAAAGAAATAAAAATAAGACAGTATCGGAAGTTTCAGAGAAAATGATCTGGTCTCCACCTACTGACAATGAGCTGCAACACTGTTCACCAGATACACTTTTTGGAAGTTCTTGCAGCATTTCACACTAGGTTCTTGTCTGCGTGCCTGTGACATGGTGGTTGAGGATGAGCAAGTCAACAAGCCCGTAATAACAATGAATTTTTCAAAAATCACCTCAACAAATATGTCATCACTGAACCTCAACCTCTTTCGCACTATTTAAAGTGTCTTCTGCCAGGACAAGGAATACCTGCACCATCAAAGAGAAGAAAAAGTCATGGCTCTTTTTGTGTGTGTGAAATATTACAGGTAACACAGGCCATAGAGATCCACAAACCAAACCCTTTTCTCTCTGAAAGCCTTGTATGATGCCACCAAAGCCTTCAGAGTTGCCTGTGGGTAGATGTCTCCATGGACACGAGCTGTGTGCCAGCTGCAAATGGACGTCTTCGCATTTCACTGGCCGGTGGTGACCATCTTCTCTTTGGGAAGGTTTTAGAGATTATATACCCCTAGGGAGCTGCCACCAGCCCCCCCGGAACCCAAGTGGCAACAGCCATGTCTTGCTCTGTGATGGGAAGCCTGAACCTTTTGAAACCACTTCTGCAAACATCCCCAAGACAGAGAGAAAGCATACTGTGAGGCAGGTCTGAGGATCTAGCCTTCTGCAATTTTTGAGATTGCAAAAAGGCATCACATGGGCTAGATTGCAAAAGAGAGGCAGGAATGATCAGAGATTTGGGTGCTAACAGTGCCTTAAAAGCTGTAGTAATGGAAAAACTGAAGAACATACCTGCTAAGGAAAATGTGATCACCACAAATATTGTCATGAAAAAAGCATTGCCCACACTGAGTTGTAAGAATAAAATTTGGAGAAGTAACCGCTTATGAGTCTGTGTTTCAATAAAATCTGACATTGGCTTGCCAGAGTGAGCAAGAAAAAGAGACTTTTAGACTTTTATTTTACTGCAAAGGCAACTGACATTTATCTAACCCAGCATGAATCAGCTATATGAAAATACACAGAAATATTCCTCAACAAGATTGAGCAAGGATAGAGGTTACCATGTGGTCAGAACTGGGACTTTTAAGGTATGGGAGACACAAAATTCCTAAGCCTAACATCAGTGACTGTGTTTGCCAAACACATGGGTGCAGCTAAACGTAACGTAAAGGGGGAAGCTATTTGGAAGAGTCTTATCACAACTAAGCATTCCATCTTGTATCTTGTGGAAGCATACTCAGAGATGGAAGCAGATAGAGCAGATGAAACTCAAGTCATCAGGGAACATTCTTCCAAGCCAAAATGCCCAGTATATGACTCTGGAGAAGTGAAAGACTATTCCAATGTAGAAATATCAGGAGGAAAAATTTTTAAGAAATTTTTCTTAAAAATTTTTAAGAAAAAACACTGGATTTTGTGAAAGATTGAATTTTTCAAACTGTTTGAATGAGAGGACAAGCATGGGAATGGGGAGCAGATGGAGAGGGTGGTAATGGGTTGATGAAGGCAAGAGGTATGGGGTTGGGATGATGGTAGGGATAGAGAAGGGCTCAGTGAACCCTTTCAATAAAGAGCCAGAGAGTAAATATTTTAGAATTTCCAGGCCAGCCTCTGTTGCAACTACTCAACTCTACAAGCCTAGCACAGTATTAGTTATAGACAATATGGAAATGATGAATGTGGCTGTGTTCAATATAACTTTATTTATAAAAACAGGACTTGACCCAAAGGGCTGTAATTTGCCAAGTCCTGCAATAGCATTTGAGAGAAGCAATGATAAGATAATTCACAGAGAAAGAAAAAAGACTAAACAGATTCTATGTTACAAATTGTGATTTTTAAAATGTGAATATTCATTGATGACCAAGCACTTCACTGGTTCCATCTTCTCTACGGTGAAGGGTTCCTAGGCAGTGAATATGTCTCCAGAGTAGAGGGTTCTCTTAGTATGCAGTGGGCGAGGAAAATGTTCAAGATGTTGTTCCATGTATGGGGTGTTTAAATTTAATGACAGTGAAACTTTATTGTCCATGTTCACATACAGTGAAATAATGTCTGGGCAACATCTGCAACAATGTTGAGAACACTACAGGTGGTTATTGGCATTTTAACAGTCAGTAAAAGACAAATTGGGTCTCTGTCTTTGGGTTTCCCATTTTAAACAGAGAATAGTGGTCTGGAGAGAGGAGACAGGAGTTGGTCAGTAGACAGTTCAAAGGCAAAACGTGTAGCCTTGATTTTAATCTTCACAGTTTGCAGAGAGTGCTTGTTCCTGCAGCCTACAAAGGAGTCACTCCTGATTCAATTCCCAGGTTCCCCATCTAGATGCAGAGACCTGAAGGTAATGCAATAATGTTTAATGTTAAGAGGATTTTTTATAATAATTCCCACCCAAGGCATCCAAAGAAACTGTTGTAATTTGCTAAAAGGTACTGGGAGCAATATACCAGAAATGGGTTGGCTTTTATAATGGGAATTTATTAGGCTAAAAGCTTACAGTTCTGAGACTGTGAAAATGTCCAAATCAAGGCATCATCAAATGAGATGCTGTCTCACCAAAACTTGGCTACTGTCAATCCTGGACTGCCTGCCACATGGCAAGACACAATGGCGGCTCTTCAGTCTGCATCTCAGCCATCTTCTCCAGGCCTACTTTCTCCCCGAGTTCAGCTGTGGGAGATCAGGTACATGGCTCATCTCTCCCCTCTTCTCTGGGCCTTGCCCCTTTCAGCCTCTTGGGGGCCTCTTTCTGTAAGTTTGCCTCACTAAAATTCCAGCCTACCTCCTCCAGGACCTTCCTATTAGCATCTTGGTTTTCCATGTTTCTGCTGCTTTTCTCTCTGTGTCCTTTATGTTTCTCATGTATGAAGGATTACAGCAAGAGTACAAGACTCACCCTGAGTCATGTTTCACCCACCAAAATAATTCATTAAATCCAATCAAAGAGTCCCTTACCCACAGAAATGGATTAGCTTCAAGAACATGATCTTTTCCAGGATCCACAAAACCTTCAAGGTGCCCCAGAGCACAACATGAGTCCTGTTAGCAACTGCCTCAGGATCAGGTTTTCCTGTTTACATACTTGACTGACCTGAGATAAGCTAAACACCTTCATACCTTCCCAACCTACCAAGTGTTTAGTATTGACTGGGTACAGAACTCCACTAAGACCCTGATGAATGCCAAGCATCTCCCTGATGAACACCAAACATCATGTCTTAATAAACTGAGATGCTGAAAGGATGTATAGTTCATAGAGTCTGTTGATGGTGTCCTTCCTCCTTATTAGCTAAAGTTTAAACATCCACCATACTCAGCTTTTAAAAATAGTCAGTACAGAAGATCTTTTTAAGATATCTACACCCAGGAGTTGTACGTGAATGTGACTGTTTCTTAAAGTCTTTATTTTGTCCTTCATTTGCTGTTTGTTTATATTTATTTGCTGTGTCTTTGTAAAATCTATCTTCTGTGTATCAGTTAGCCTTTGCTGCATAACAAAACTTCCCAAAACTTAGTGACTTGATTCACATGTCTGATGTTTGGCACACTGGTTGGTCCCATGAGTCTCAGCTGGAATGATTGGGATTGATGGGGTGATTGGAATCTTTCTCCACATGGTCTCTTATCCTTTAAGAGGTCAGGTTGGGCTTGTTCACATGGGAACAGATGGATTCCCAATTGCAAGAGTTGGCAAAGTCTAAAGTCAAAGCACTTTTCAAGGCTCTGCTTGCTTTCCATTGCTAATGTCTGTTGGCCAAAGCAATCCCATGGCCAACATTACAGAGGATTTAGGTGAGGACACAGGGAGATACTAACCAATCCTACCATATACCTCATTCTAATTTGTGTGGACAGTGAATGCTCACTATGGTTAAGCACAGACCAGATGAAGTTCTCCCTAATTTAGCTGATCTAGGATTGATATCGGTGTAAACCAGAGCAACTACAACTTCCCATCCATGTCTGTATTACCACTATTCATACTTTTCTAGGAGTGGCAGAGCAGAGCAATTTTAGTTCCAAATAATCATCACCATTTCTGAAAATATTAAATTCAAAGTTTTTTAAAATCATGGCTTTAGGAGTTATATTGTTAAAAGTCACAAACTCAACTCAGGTCTTTTGAACTTTAATATACAAGTACCATTTTCATGATTTTTAAAAACATACTACACTGAAATAAAAAGAACCTGTGTAGGAATGCTTTGTTTCTCTTGAGGTTCCTTCTCTTCCTCTGCTTGTGTCCCCTGTGATATCTGGAAGGGCTAACATGTTTAATTTGGGATTTTCACTCTTCTGGAGCAGAAACACCTGAGTTTCATCATGGATCATGGAACAGGGAGAGGTCCACCCCTTTCTCTTCTACTTATTTACTGAATGTGGCTTTTTAAGTATGAGCCAACATATTTCCCCAGGATTACTTTTAAAGCTTTTTGGTGATCTCGAAGTCTTTCCTCAGTGGATTGAAAAAAACACATGAAAAGATGTGTAACATCATTAGATATAAAGAGAAGGCAAATCAAAATCAAAACCATGAGATACCATTTCACACCCACTAGAATGGCTGCTACTATAAAAATACATAAATAACAAGTGTTGGTGAGGGTGTGGAGAAATAAGAGCACTAGTTCATTGCTGGTGGGAATGTAAAATG
Organism: Dasypus novemcinctus; assembly: GCF_030445035.2. Taxonomy (NCBI): domain Eukaryota; kingdom Metazoa; phylum Chordata; class Mammalia; order Cingulata; family Dasypodidae; genus Dasypus; species Dasypus novemcinctus. The sequence goes on from NC_080677.1 coordinate 21,536,821, forward strand.
ATGCAGCTGCTGTGGAAGACAATTTGGCAGTTCCTCTGTAAGTTAGGTATAGAGTTACCACACAATTTGGCAATTTCACTTCTAAGCATATATACAAAAAAAATTGAAAGCAGGTACTCAAAGAGATATTTGTACAATGATGTTCTGGCATCATTATTCACAGTTGCCAGAACAAGGAAGCCACCCAAGTGTCCATCAACAGATAAGAGAAATAAACTTAACCAAGGACATACCAGGACCTGTATACAGAAAACTAAAAAAACATTGCTAAAATAAACTCAAGAAGACTTAACTAAATGGAAGAAGATCACATGTTCATGTACTAGAAGACAAAATATCATTAAGATCCCTATTCCACCCAAACTGACCTACAGAATCAATGCAATCCCAATAAAAATCCCAACAGCCATTTTTGCAGAAATGGAAAAGACAATTATCAAATTTATTTGGAACGGTAAAGGGTCCTGAATAGCCAAAAAGATCTTAAAAAAGAACAAAGTTGGAAGACTTTCACTTTCTGACTTTAAAGCATATTACTTAGCTACAATGGTAAAAAGAACATGATACTGCATAAAGACAGACAGATTGACCAATGGAACCAGGTTGAGAACTCAGAAATAGACCCTCATATCTATGGTCAAGTGAATTTTGACAAGGCTGTTAAGCCCTCCCAGCAGGGCCAGAACAATCTATTAAACAAATGGTGCCGGGAGAACTAAAATCCATATCAAAAAGAAAGAGGATCCTTATCTCACACCTTATACAAAAATTAACTCAAAATGGTTCAAGGACGAAATATAAAAGCAACCACCATAAAACTCCTAAAAGAAAATGTAGGAATACATCTTCAAGATCTTGTGGTAAGCAGTAATTTCTTAAACCTTACACCCAAAGCAGAAGCAACAAAAGAAAAAATAGATAAATGGGACCTCCTCGAAATTAAATACTTTTACCCCTCAAAGGGACATTATCATAAGTATAAAAGGCAGCTGACTCAATGAGAGAAAATATTTGGAAATCACATATTCAATAAGAGTTTAATATCCATGATATATAAAGAGATACTTTATAACCCAACAATAAAAAGACAAACTACACAATTAGAAGATGGGCAAAAGACTTGAATCAACATTTGTCCAAAGAAGAATAAAAATGACAAAAAAATCACATGAAAAAATGTTCAACATCACCAGTAATTAGGGAAATGCAAATCAAAACTACAATGAGATATCATTTCACACTTATTAGGATGGCCACTATTAAAAAGTCAGAAAACTGTAAATGTTGGAGAGGATGTAGAGAGATAGGAATGCCCATTCACTGTTGGTGGGAATGTAAAATGGTACAGCCACTGTGGAGGATTTTTGGACAGTTCCTAAGGAATTTGAATATAGACTTGCCATGTGACCCGGCAATGCCACTACTTGTTATGTACCCAGAAGAACTGAGAGCAGTGACATGGACAGACATCTATACACCAGTGTTTGCGGTGGGATTATTCATAATTGCCAAAAGATGGAAATAACCTAGGTGCCCATCAACTGACAAATGGATAAACAAATTGTGGTGTGTACACAGGATGGAATATTATGCACCAATAAGAAGAAATGAAGTTGTGAAGCACACGACAACATGGATGAAACTGGAGGACCTTATGTTGAGTGAAGCAAGCCAAACACAAAGGACAAACACTATATGATTGCACTATTATGAACTAAAAATACTGTATAAACTCATGGAGTTAATAATTAGAACATAGGTCACCAGAAAATAGAATGAGATTAGAGAATGGAAAGCTGAGGGTTAATCTGTGAAGAATTGTTAAAAAGGTTGTTTGTAAATCTTTGGAAATGAATAAAATGGTAACAGCACATCATAGTGTTTGTAACTAGCAGAGCTATTATACAGGTATGACAGTGGTTGAAAGGACCTTAGAATTTCCCTTTACTTCTAGCTTTACTAGAAAGAAAACTAAAAAATGTAACATACTGTATAACATAGTGAAACCTCATGTGAAATACAAATACGGGTGATATTGCATATATGACTGTTTTTACAAAATATAAATACAAATAAACTAGAGAGATTGCTGTTATGTATAGCAGAGGAAGCACAGAGAGATCAAGAGGTGGTGAGTTTTTTGTTTGTTTGTCCTTTTTATTATTATTGTTGGAATAACAAAAATCCTCTAATAATGATTGAAATTATGAAAGCACAGCTATATGATTATACCAAATATACTTTGTTTGGATTTATGCTTATTAATATGTATTAATAAAATTGATTGTTTAAAAAAGGCACTGGAAATAAAGCATAATATAGTATAGTATTTAAAAACAAAAAACAAAATTAAAAAATCTGAAAAAAAGATTAATAGATCAGCAAACTGTGGTGTATACATGCAATGGAATGTTATTTGGCCATAAAAAAGGATAAAGTTTTGATACATATGACAACATGGATGAACCTTGAAAATACCATGCTGAATGAAATAAGCCGCATGCAAAAGGACTAATATTGCGATTTCACTAATATGAAGTAATTTGAATAAGTATATCCGCAAAGTCAGAAGCAAGAATACAGGTTACCAGGGACTGGGGTAGGGATAGGAAAGGGGAATTAATGTTAATTGATACAAAGCATCTGTTTGGGGTGATGGAAAGGTTTCAGTAATGGGTGGTGGCAGTAGTAATACAACTCTGTGATTGTAATTCACTTCAATGAATTATAGATTAGAATGTGGTTAAAAGGGGAAATTTTAGGTTGTATATATTTTACTACAGTATTTTTTAAGCCATAGAACGATATAACATATAATGCAAACAGTGAATCCTAATGGAATCCACAGACTATAGTTAAGAGTCAACTATAGACAGTTTTATCCATCTGCCCCCATGGGATCTAAGGCCCCTCTCAATGAGAAACAGAGTAGGCATCACCATCCTAAAATCCTCAAGATTGAGGAATGAACAAGTATAAGGTGGGAATGCAACTATGGACTAAAGTAGAATTATTATTATTCTAACAATGGACAAACTTGAAACATTGATATAAATGCCATGGCCACGAGAGATTCTGAGGGGAGAGAGAGGGAAGAATAGGCGCAACATGGGGCATTTTGGGGGCATTGAAATTGTTCTGAATGACATTGCAATGATGAATACAGGCCATTATGTATTTTGTCAAAACTTATGAAAATGTGTGGTGCGATGTGTAAACTATAATGTAAGCGACTGACAATGGTGAGTAGCAATGCTTCAATATGGGTTCATCAATTGTGACAAATTACCCCACTAATGAAGGATGTTATTAATGGGGAAAGTGTGGGAGTAGGAGGGGGTGGGGTACATGGGAGCCCCCCTATATTTTATATCTGTCATTTATGTAATCTACAGTTTCTTTAAAAATAAAATTTAAAGAAATTAGAACAAATAAACCTCCATAAGATTCTGATTCCAGCCCCACACCTAACTAGGGCCCCACGACAACCTGTCAGCCCGAAACCCTGAAAATGATCTTTTAAAGATCATTTTCTCTTTCAGTTAAATGTTCCACTGCTTTTAGAACCCAATCTAAACGGTATCTCTCAGTCCTGATCAGTCTTTATCGGGACGGAGGTGGGGCTGGGATGGGTGCTTCAGCTATGGAGATTCTCATGAGCAGGAGGCTCACCAGGACTGCCTCCTCCTGCAGGCCAGGGCCTGTCTCAAGAGTGGTATGTGGTGTCTCCCAGCATCTGGCGCTGACACTGCACTAAGCCATGGATGTATGCCGAGACTTCCACCTTCCTCCAGCCGTGACGCCGAGGCACTGCTCTATCTGTGAGTCACACCAGAGCCCGGCCAGAGGTCTCCGGCAGTTACATGACAGTGACCCCGGCAAGCTTCAGACTCTCCTCTGGATGGGATCCCAACAAAGTTTGGTTTAGTTTGAGTTGACTTTAGTATTATCCACAGCGATGTATTCTTTTTTACTACCTAACAGATTGTAATTCACCACTCTTGTGTCCTGGTTTGAACTAACATCTTCAGGGAGTGTGTATCATGTTCTAGGATGCTCCAAGCAAGGGTCAGCAAAACGTGTCTGTAAATGGCCGGATAGTAAATATTTTAGGCTTTGTGGACCATCCCAATTGTCTCAGGACTACGCAACTCCGCCATTGTAATGTGACAGCCATCCAAGGCGCCATAGATAATGCAGGAATGAAAGTGCATGACTGTATTCCAATAAAAGATTATTCCCAAACACACACACACACACACACACACAACTTCAGGCTGAATTTGGCCTGCAGGCTATAATTCACAGACCTCTGCTATAGGGAAAAACTGTAGTTAGAGGCAGAGTTCTAGAGCAAAGCAAACGCTGAAGCATTTCTGGAAAGTGTAGTATAAAATCTAGTTTCATCCATCTACAGATTGTTAAAGCTTTCAAATCTTGATCCAATTGTTAAAACTTTTTAGGCCACCCAAGACAATCACTGTAGCATGGCTACTCTTACTTCTCATCCAGGAGAGTTGCAGGATTGTAGGTGTTGATCTTTTGAAATTCATCTGGGGAAAAAAAAAAACCACATCTCTCTGCATTCTGCACCATCACTATCTTTGAGCATGTAAAGTGTGCTGAGCCCCTTAGTTGAAACTTTTACACAAGAACATTCTTGTATTTGTACTATTAACCACAATCATCATCCACTTCTGGGGTCATCATGTGATTCAGTCCCTAGATTATTCTATAGCTTTCTTTCACTTGACATTTACATCCCTAGACTACCCTTTGCAGCCACAATCCCATTTCTCAACCAGCCATGTTAGTTCTATTCACTATAATGTGTTACCATCAACTCTACTTCTATACTTTTACAGTCAAGCTAATTAAAAATTATGTACAAATTAAGCATCAGTACCCTTTCTCAGTCTCATCCTATATCCTAGTAACCTATATTTTGGCTATTTTTTTTTTTTTAAAGAAGCTTTAGAATACATAAATGTTACAGGAAAAATACAGGGAATTCCCATATGCCCAACCATCTCCCCCTACCACTCTTTCCCACATTAACAGTATCTTTCATTAGTGTTTGATTACACTATGTGTTTGCTCTTCATATTAAGTTCATATCAGTGAGACTACACAATATTTGTCCTTTGGTGTCCTTTCGTGTCTGGCTTAGTTCACTCGACATAATGTCCTCAGGTTTCAACCATGTTATCACATGTATTCTAATTTCATTTTTTCTTATGGCAGCAAATGTATGTCACTATTACAAGGTGGTAAGAATATGGTGATACATGGGAAAATACAATTACTATAACTTATAGACTATAGTTAACAGCAATATTATAATATTCTTGTGTCAATGTCAAAGAAGGTACTATTAATATATTAATGCTAAGAGTCAATAATAGGGGGTATGGGATTTTTTTCTTTCGGACTAAGGAAAATATTCAAAAATATACTGAGGTGATGACTGCAACAACTCTATGATGAAAGTGATAGCCACTGAGTGTACACTTTGAATAGAATATACAAGATATGGGACAGTATAACATAGTGAACCATGTGGTAGAAGATAGACTGTGGTTAACAGTACAAATATGAGAGTGTTCTCTCATGAACTATGACAAATGTACAGTACTAATACATGGTGTTAAAAACAGGGGGTGTATTGAAAATATATACTGAATATACACTATAGGCCATAGTGGTAACAGTCGAATGATATTCTTCCATTATCTGTATGAAATGTTCCACAACAGTGTAAGGTGCTGATGGAGGGGTGATGTATGGGAATTCTACACATTATGCCTGGTTGTTTTGTAAGCTCACTTCCCTAATAAAAAAATATATTAAAAAAAGACTTTTACCAAAAAAAATCTCATTTGAATGTTGTTCCTAACACTTTCCAAATTTCTCTTTTCACTTAGAAACTTCCATCTGTTCATCTAGTACATAGAGGCCGTCACTGATTGTTCTCTTGGTAGCGGGGAGGCATCGAATCTTCAGGAATTTGCCTAAGTGACATCTAGGGACCTTCTGTGATTGCCTTGGGGTTTTAGTCAGCTGGAAAATCTTGAAAGACACTGTGTTCTGGATGGGTTTTAAGCTGTAAACTCGCCCATTTTAAATTCTGGGATCTTGTTAAAACATTAAACAATTCTTACCTTAAGTGAATCATTGAAAACAAAATGGTTTTATTATAGATCAGCTTTCTAAATACTTTTACATGTTTACAGATTTTTAAACCTATTCCCTGATCAACTTTCTAGGCCCTTCCTCAATATATCCCCAACAGCTCCCCAAAAGAGCAAATCTCATTTAAAAATATCTGTACCACAGACATTTCAGAGAAACTTATAAGAGCAATCGCATTTATTTACATAACAAATTTTAGAGGAAAAGCATTCATTTATTACATCAGAGAAAGTTCTTTCACATTAGAGTCACCTCAGGAGTTCGGCAGGTGGCTCTTTGCGATGCTCACTCCGACCCAACCCTACTTTAATGATCTAGCAGAATAGTCCCATAACATCTGCCAAGGCAGCAAACTGGGGTGGGAAATCTTTGCAAATTCCTATATGAATTTCTCATCTCATAAACAGTCCAGAGTTGCTACCATAAAATTAACAATTTCCCTAATGGCAAACACATCTATGCTCTTAAGCTCTTGATCAGTCATAAAATCTTAGCAAAAAGAAAGAAATAACACGAAATGAAATGAATTCCTATGAAATGAAAAATTAAGACATAAGCCCACCCGATTAATACATAAAACACACCTGAGTTGGGTTTCCAAATTACTCATCAGTCCACAGTTCCCCAAGTAGTGGCATGCACAAACTTTGCTGATAGTAGCAGCGCCCCAGATAATTTTTTCCCCTACATCAGGGATCAGTCTCTGCAAACCACTTCAGTCTACTTTTCCTTCTGCAGTGAATTCTGGAAGACTTCTTTCTATCTCTTTGGTCCCTCTTTCTTTCTTTACTTAACAGAAACTTCACAACTTAATTCATCTACTGTTACCTTTTTAATTTCCAAGAACTCTCTCACATAAACAGCTCTGAATCCTCTTTTGTTCATGTTTTCAGGGGATTCCTCCCATTAACTCTGCTTCCTTCTATATTATTTCTTGTGTTTTCATGCTCTTGGGGCCTCTTTTCTATACTATTGGTTTAACTTAAAATTTTGAAGGTGTTGAGCTATGTTCCTATTTTGAATCGAGGGTTTAGCTTAAACCACCATTGATCACAATTCTAAATATACTACTATTCCAGGAAGAATTTTATTCACCTGCTTGTGATGAGAAGTCCTGTGTATGGAGTAGAGGTGTCTGTTGAGAGGAGGGGCTGGGTAAGGGGCTGGGCAGAGCGCAGGTGGCTCGGCCACTAGAATAGGGTTCTCCATTCCTCCTGTCAGTCAAAGGTTTCTCTGGGAATCTCTGTGACAGAACTTTGCAGAAACTCTTATTTTGGTTTTATCCTAGGGGCAAAGGCTGGCATCTTTTCCATTTTTAATGCCCAACTGTCAAAAGTCCAGCCTTATTTCAGCCTCTGCTCCCCTTCTTAGTTCAGCCCATCAACCTCCCTGGAGCTCTCCCCTGGTAGACAGCGTCAGCCAGGAAGAAGAGGGACCCCTGCTGGCCCAGTTGTTTTGAATGCAGGTCTTTAATTGCTTACCCTGATGGTGGCCTGCAGAGCCATCTCCTTGTTTGCACTGGCTGACTCTGACCTTAAAGATTCTCTGGCACTCTTGAGGCAAGAAAGATTCTGCACTGAGAAATTTTTCTCTAAGCTGCGTTTTGGGTTTTATTTTTCAGCTCTGATTCCTTCTTCACTCCAAGGCCTCCAGATTTCTGCCTGAACAATAGCACACTTTATTTTCCGTCATTGTTGGGGTTTATTTCTTCTAAAATACATTTTTCAGATTTGCCAATGAAGTCTGGGACAGAGGAGGAGATAGATGCCAGTGCTGCCTTCTCCAATTTAAAATAGAAAGGTATTTAACCTTCAAAATGAGCTCGTAAAAATTTTTTTATTTAGAAGTAATTTCAAATACACAAAGGTAGAAAAATAAAAATAGTCTAAGGAACATCCATATACTTTTTTACCAATATTTGGCTTTTATTAACATTTTACCCTGTTTTCTTTATCCTCTGTATGTGCACACACACAGATTTATTTAGTTTTTGCAAACCCCAAAATGATCTTTTAAAATATTATGATTATTTGTTAAGAAGAAGGAACTCAATTGAGGCTTAAGAACTATCAATTAACTTGATCTAATTTCAAATGTGTAGGAAACTCTGTACTAAAAGGCTTTTATCTGTTTTAAATATGCCTCAACTAGACTTTGAATGGCATCAATTCAAGGACAGTAGTTTGCTCATCTGTGTTACGGGTGTCTAGTGGTGTCTGGCAGATACATTATGCACTCAATGTATGTTTGAATTAATTGAAGTAAAAGAGCTGAGATTCTAACCAAATGAGCTTGACTACAGAGCTTAAGTTCTTTTCATCACACTCCCCTGTTGGAGCTATGATTGTTCTTAGACTTAAGACACCACTCTCCCAATGCATTAAAAGGAAATTGCATTCTTATGCAATCCCCTTCCTCCAGTCCAAGCTTACCCCAAGTGATCACCATTGTATTGATTATATTCAATAATTGCTCTAGAGTTTCCAGCAGTGAGTTCTAGAGACTAGAAGCCTAGAGATGACAAGCAGCATGTTTCAGTGATATTTGTCTAAATGCTTCCTATTTCTTCACAAACTTAAGAAAATATTCAGTTGGAAATATTAACTAGACATGAAAATGTAATGTTAGGAGGAACAGCTCTGGAGAAAAGCAGGGGCAATAGGCTTAAGCTGAGTCTGCGTCCAATGCTGGAACTGAAGAGTGCCTGGTCATGACTACCAAATAGTGCTTAAAAGACATCTGTCTGCATAATTGACCTGTGCTACGGCTTTTGCTTGGGTTTAAGAGGAGGAAAGAGGCTGTACAAGCAAGTTCATATATATATATAAAGACTTAAAATGGATTGATGGACTGTAGCTTGAAGTATTTCCCAAGACTGAGTCCATGGACCCAGTTGTAAGTCCTGCAGAGAAGTAGAAAGCAGAGGGAGAAAAATCGCATTTTATAAGGAACACTCTGAGACTTGGGCATGGGTTGTGCTGCTTGGATTCCCAAACAGTGACATATAACACTAAGTATGAGTATGGCCCTCACTTCTGCTCAGAAATAGGCTTATCATCATGAGTTCCATCCTGAGAATTAATGCATTGATGATGGGCCACAGAGCAGCGACACAGGATCCATGGAGACCTTGATACCCAGCAGGAGATAGTGGAAGGCCAGTGGATATTTGTGAAAAAAAAAGCAGCAGTGCCAGAAGCAGGTGTAGCTCAGTGGTTGAGTGACTGCTTCCCATGTACAAATTTCCCGGGTTCAATTTCTGGTACCTCCTCAAAAAGTAAAAACAAAAAAAAAAGCAGCAGTGCCTACCTCTTTCTTGTAATTATTGTGAACACACCACGAGCATCCCTCAGAACTCTTGTGGGTAATGCAGAAAGTGGACTTCTCATGGGCCTGAGGTCATGTCCCAAGAGGTAGAACGAGCCAAAATTAATTTAAGAATTAATGTTAAAGTAAGCTCATTTACCACAGGCTGTGTGGGTCTTTGAAGATTCTGATTTTGTTTCTTTGATTTCAAACCTTTCCCCTCATTCCTAATATCTAATCTGGTTAGGTATAGTACCATAGCTTACTTAATAGAATAGCTCTGAAATCTGACTGCCCAGTCTAGACACTCAATTTTGCATTTGCTGGTTGAGTTCCTGCCCTGGGTCTAGGCGGTTCACCTTTCTGTGCTCACTGCATTTACCTGCACAGCAATATCTACCGCAATGCATCACTGTGAGGATTCAATGAAAGAATGGATCTTGTGGACCAAGAAATTACAGGCCGAGCTGCAAGGCAACAAAAGCACTTATTTGGGGTCTTAGAATTGCAATTCTGGGAGCACAGGTTCAGGTAGCAACCCAAACTGTGCCTGTCTCGTCTTGGGGCTTCTAAGCAAGGATTCTTAAAGAAAAAGAAAATTACATAAGTTGTTTGTAAAGGATTATGATTGGTAGTTATTTGGGACTTTCCAAATGTCCTTCAAGTTAGACAGTTTTCTGAATTCTTTATTTTGTTGGCCCAAGGCATCCAGATGCCCTCAGAATCAGTGTTGCTCTTGGTTGTGCCCACCTTGGCAGTTTGTGATATCTGGCAGTCTTATATGAGAGTGGCTTCCTGCATGTCCTCCCAACTCCATTTTAAATCTCTGAGCCATTGTAACTACATTTGTTTTATCTCTTTTCTCAATGTAAATACAGAATCAGGCTCTGTCCACTGTAAGCAATAAGTTAATGTTAGCTGTGATTATTATTGGTGTTATTATCATCATCACTACTACTGAGTTCATCATCCTTTGGGTCATTATATCTACTTGTCCTATTCTGCTTTTCATATTCTCAACACTATTATTTTTGTATAGACTTAAGCTGTTTTCTGAAATAATCATCTGTATCCTGAGACCAGTCTCTCGCTGTGCTTTTCCCTTTCCCCTTTTTTTAGTCTATTTTTTATTGAAGTACATCATTCATACATGAACATGCATAACTAATAAGTGTATAGTAAATGTTGTCCTCAACATACATTTAGCACACATTTTCCATACCCCCCATTTTCAACATAGTACATCTTGGCATTAGTGCAAGAATTTTATAGCATTGTGGTTAACCACAGGCCATAGGTCACACCAATTATATTTTTTCCATGCTTCTCTGTATTCCCACCACTCTACAATAGTGATATATATCTGCTCTAGCTCACAGAAGGACACTCTTGTATCTGTACCATCAACCACAATTCTCATCCACCTCTTAGTTCACTTTGTTATTCAGTCCCTAGATTATTTTCTCTAGCTTTCTTTCAATTGCCATTTACTTCCCTAGACTACTCTTTTTTAGCCACAATCCCATTTATAAACCAGCTGCTACTCACTATAATGTGTTACCATCAACTCTATCCATTTCCACACTTTTACAGTCAAGTTAATTAAAACTTCTACATACATTAAGCATCAGTATTCCTTCTCAACCTTCCTCTTATTTCCTAATAACCTATACTCTAGGTTTTAATGCCATGCATTTATTCTTCATATTTAGATCATATTAGTAAAACCATGCAGTATTTGTCACATTGTGTCTGGCTTACTTCACTTGGCATATTGTCTTCAAGATTCATCCATGCTATCATAGGTGTCCCAATTTCATTTCTTCTTACTGCAGCATGGTATTCCATTGTATATATAAAATACATTTTCTTTATCCTTTCATTGACTGATAAACACTTAGGTTGTTTCCATCTTTTGGCAAATGTGAGTAACACTGCTAAGAACATCCATGGGCAGATGTCTGTTCATGTCATAATTTTTAGTTCTTCTGGGTATAGTCCTAGTAGAGGAATTGCTGGATCATATGGCAGTTCTATATTTAGCTCCCTGCAGAATCACCAAACCATCTTCCACAGAGGCTGGACAATTTTATAATCCCACCAACACTGAAGGAGTGTTCCTATTTCTCCACATCCTCTCCAGCACTTAGAGTTTGTTTGGTTTTTTAATAATGGCCCTTCTATGTGGTATGAGATGATATTTCATTGTCGTTTTGTTTTGCATTTCCCTAATACCTTGTGATATGGAACACTTTTTTCATGTGCTTTTTGGTCATTTGTATTTCTTCTTTGGAGAAATGAATATTTAAATATCTTGCCCATTTTTCAATTGGATTGCTTGCTCTTTTATTGTTGAGTTGTATGATCTCTTTATGTAGAAGCGAAATCAAACCTTATCGGATATGTGGTATCCAAATACTTTCTCCCATTGAGTGAGCTGCATTTTTCACTTTCTTGATGAAGTCCTTTGAATCACAAAAGGTTTTAAGTTTGAGGAGGCCCCATTTACCCATATTTTCTTTCATTGTTCATACTTTTGGTGTAAGGTTTAAAAATCCACCACCTACCACCCAGTCTTGAAGATGATTCCCTACATTTTCTTCTAAGAGCTTTATAGTTCTTGATTTTATATTTAGGTCTTTGATCCATTTTGAGTTAATTTTTCTATAAGGTGTGATATAGGGGTCTTCTTTCTTTCTTTTGGCTGTGGATATCCAGTTCTCTGAGCACATTTTATTGAAATAGACATTTCTGTACCACCTGAGTGGGTTTGACAGGCTTGTCAGAAATCTCTTGGCCAGAGATGTGAGGGTCAGTTTCTGAACCATCAATTTGATTCCATTGGACTATGTGTCTATCTTTATGCCAGTACCATGCTATTTTAACACTGTAGCTAGGTAATATGCTTTAAAGTCCAGAAATAAGAATCCTCCAACTTCATTTTTTCTGTTTAAGATGTTTCTGGCTATTCAGGGCCTCTTACCCTTCCAGATAAATTTGATAATTGTGTTTTCCACTTGCTCGTTTAAAAAAATGTTGTCAGAATATTTATTGGGATTGTATTGAATCTGTATATTAATTTGGGTAGAATTGACATTTTAATGATATTTAGTCTTCCATTCCATGAGCATAAAATGTTCTTTCAATTATATAGGTCTTTTTAAATTTCTTTTAGCAATGCATTGTAGTTTTCTGAATACAAGGAATTTACATCCTTGGTAAGTTTATTTCTAAAATATTTGATTCTTTTAGTTGCTATTGTAAAGGGAATTTTTTTTCCCTGACTTCTTCCTCAGATTGCACATTACTAATGTATAGAAATACCACTGATTTTGTGTATTGATGGTGTATTCTGACACTCTACTGAAATTGTTTATTAGCTGTAGAAGCTTCAGTGTAGATTTTTCAGGACTTTCTGGATATAGGACCATATCATCTGTGCATAGCAAAAGTTTTACTTCTTCCTTTCCATTTGAATATCTTTTATTTCTTTTTCTTGCCTGAGTGCTATAGCTAGAATCTCTAGCATTATACTGAACAACAGCAATGACAATAGGCATCCTTTGCTTGTCCCTGATCTCAGTGAAAAAGCTTTAGGTTTTTCCCCATTGAGTACAATGTTAGCTGTGGGTTTTTTTCATATACAGTCATTATCTTGTTAAGAAAGTTTTCCTTCAATTCCTATCCTTTGTAGTATTTTTATCAAGAAAGGATGCTGTATTTTGTCAAATGCTTTTTTTGCATCAATTGATAAGATCATGTGATTTTTCTTCTTTGATTTACTAATGTGGTGTATTATGCTGATTGATTTTCTTGTGTTGAACCACCCTTGAATGCCTGGTATAAAACCCACTTGATCATGATGAATAATTTTTTAATGTGTTGTGGATTCAATTAGCAAGTATTTTACTGAGGATTTTTGCATCCATATTCATTAGAGAAATGAGTCTGTAATTTTCTTTTTCTTTAATATCTTTATCTGGCATTGATATTAGGGTGATATTGGCTTCATAGAATGAATTTGGTAGCATTCTTCATGTTCAGTTTTTTGGAAGAGCTTTAGTAAGATTGGTATTAAATATTCTTTGAATGCTTGGTAGAACTCACCTGTGAAACTATCTGGTCCTGGGTTTTCATTTTGGGACACTGTTTGGTGGCTGTTTCAATCTCTTTACTTGTGGTCGGTTTATTGAGGTCTTCTATTTCTTCCAGGGTCAGGTTAGGTTGTTTGTACATTCCTAGGAATTTTTCCACTTCATCCACATTTTTTAGTTTATTGGCATAAATTTGTTCATGGTGTCCTCTTATAATCTCTCTTATTTCTGAGGGGTCAGTCGTAATGTTCCCATTTTCAATTTTTATTTCATTTATTTGCATCTTCTCTCTCTTTTTTTTTTTTAGTCAGACTAGCTAAGAGTTTGTCAGTTTTGTTAATCTTATCAAAGAACCAAATTTTGGTTTTGTTAATTCTCTCTATTGTTTTTCTGTTCTCAATTTCATTTATTTCTGCTCTGATCTTTGCTATTTCATTCCTTCTACTTGCTTTGGGATTAGTTTGCTGCTCTTATTCTAGTTCCTCCAACTGTGTAGTTAGGTCATTGATTTTACCTCTTTCTTCTTTTTTAATGTAAACATTGAGGGCTGAAAATTTCCCTCTCAGTAGTGCCTTGGCTGCATCCCATAGGTTCTGATATGTTGTGTTCTCATTATCCTTCATCTCAAGATGTTTATTGATTTCTCTTGAAATTTCTTCTTTGACCCACTGATTATTTAAGAGTGTGTTGCTTAATCTCCATATATATGTGAATTTTCCCTTTTCAGGCTTCTTGTTGATTTCCAACTTTATTCCTTTATGATTAGAGAAAGAGCTTTATATAATTTTTATCTTTTTTAATTTATTGAGATCTGCTTTATGACCCAACATATGGTCTATCCTGGAGAAAGATTTATGAGCACTTGAAAATAATGCATATCTTACTGTTTGGAGTTGCAATGCTCTCTATATTGCTGCATTCAGCTCACAATAGGTTGGCTCGAAGGGAAGGCAACACAGAAATAAAGGTAGAGACACAAGAGGGGAGACAAACCTGGGACCAGGGGACTCACAGCTTCTGGAACTGAGAGCCTCAACCCTAGTTTTCCAATCACATTTATTGGGAAACTATCAAGCAGCTGTTTGCTATCTGAACTGCAACATCATTTACAATAACAGGGAACAACTGTAACATTTAGCAACTGCTACATTTAACAGGTGTAACATTTACAATAAGAAACAGGTAAGCCAGTTTCCCACAACACTATGTGTGTATTAGGTTAAGTCCATTTATCATATTATTCAAGCTCTCTCTTTCTTTATTGATCTTCTGCCCAGATGTTCTATCCAATGCTGAGAGTGGTGTATTGAAGTCTCCAACTATTACTGTAGAGATGCCCAGTTTTGCCAATGTTTGCCTCATGTATCTCAGGGCATTCAGGTTATTGTATATACAATTATATTTGTTATTTCTTCCTGGTGAATCACCCCTTTTGTTAATATGTAATATCCTTCTTTGTCTCTAACCACTGTTTTGCTTTTAAAATCTATTTCAATTTTTAGGTACTGTTACTGATACAATCATCATTTCTAGACTCTCATCCAAGCCTCTCTCTCCTGTCTTTTCCTTTCAGGCTTTAACACTCCCTTTAGTATTTCCTGAAAAGCTGGTCTTTTTGTTATAAATTCAGTTTCTGTTTATCTGTGACTATTCTAAAATCACCTTCATTTTTTTGAAAGATAATCTTGCCAGATTTTTCACTTGCAGTATCTTAAACATATCATACTTCTGCTTCTTGCCTCCATGGTTTCTGATGAGAAATCAGCACTTAACCTTATTGGGTATCCCTATATGTTATGCATTGCTTTTCTCTTGATGCTCTCAGAATTCTCTCTTTGTCTTTGGCATTTGACATTCTGATTAGTATGCATCTCAGAGTTGATCTATTCAGATTTATTCAGATGGGAGTATGATGTGCTTCTTGGACTTGGATAGCCTTGTCCTTCAATAGGGTTAGGAAATTTTCCACCAATGTTTCTTCACATATTCATTCTGCCCCTTTTCCCTTTTCTTCTCCTCTGGGACACCCATGACATGGATGTTTACACGTTTCTTGTGGTTGTTTAGTTCCCTGAGATTTTGTTTAATTTTTTCCCATTCTTTTCTCCATCTGTTCTCTTGTATGAATGCTTTCAGAAGCCATGTCTTCAAGCTCACCAATTCTTTCTTCTGCCTCCTCAAATCTGCTGTTATATGCCTTCAGTGTATTTTTATTTCATTTATTGCACCTTTCACTCCCATAAGATCTGCTATTTTTCTATGTATGCTTCCAAATTCTTCTTTGTGCTCACCTACTGTCTTTTTAATATCCTTAATCTCTTTAGCTAACTGGGTGCAGTTTCTCCCTTTAGGTTAGGGCTTTCTTGTCTTTTCTCCCTTGATGGTTGTATAATAGGAGCCAAGAATGTAGTTGGTACTGTAAGCTGTGGAAGATGAAACTGCTCACATTGCCTCAAGAATTGATGAATCTTTTCCAACCTTTCTCCTCTGCCAAGGATAGGGACAGAGCTGCAGCTGTGTGTAGTAATCCAAGTTGCACAGGACTAGACTGTTTGTAGTTTACCAGGTTAACCTTCATATCCCTTCCTCTCCTACCTGTAATGGAGATGGAGTTGCAATTGTGGGCAGGAATCTATGCTGTGTGGGTCCAAAATGTCGATAATTGCCCAGGTAAACTGATGTAGCACTGGTCTCCCCTCCCTTCTGGGGATGGGGATGGACCCTCTGGAGTGCACAACAATCTAATCTGTGTAGGTCAAACACACCTGCAGTTGTCCTGAGAGGCTTTGGGTATACTGCCCCTTCTTACTTTTAAAGGGTGGGAATGGAACCACCAACACTCAACATTTCAGTCCTTGTAGGCTGAAAGTACCCGCCATTGCCTGAAGAGGCTGAAGAAACACCAACCCCTTCCTACCCTACTGGGTGGTGGGGGTGGATCCATGGGTGCTCAACACTTCAGTTCCTTTAGGCCAAGAGTACCTGCCATTGCCAGAGAGGCTATGGAAACACCAGTCACCTCCTATCTTAGTAGGGCATGGAGTTGGATGCACAGGCACAGCAGTTCTGTCCCTGTAGGCTCAAAGTACCCACCATTGCCTGAAGAGGCTGTGGAGACACCAGACCCCTCTATCCAACTGCGGGTAGGGGTAGGTCCATAGGCATCCAACAGTCCAGTCCATACAGACTGAAATTGCCTGCCATTGCCTGGAGAGGCTAAGGAAACACAAGCCCCCTCCTATCCCACTGGGTGGTGGGGGTAGATCCACAGACATCCGAAAGTCCAGTCTGTGTTGCTCAAAGTGCCTACTCTTGCCTGGAAAAGTTATGGGAACACCAGCCCCCTCCTTTTCTATCGGTAGGTGGGGGTGGATCCACAAGTACTCACCAATCCAGGCTACTGCAGGGCCAAAACACCTGCAGTTACCCAGAGAAACTGGGCAAATATAATCCCTCTCTTGTCCTATTGGGGTTGGGGGTGGAGCCATAGGTGCCCAACATTTGGGTTTATGTAGGCCAAAATCACCTGCAGTTTCCCAGAGAAGCCGAGGAAACCCAGTTCCTCTCCTATCTTATTGGGGTACAGGGATGCACCCCCACATGTCTGGCTGTTGAGTCTGTGCCAGTCAAAAGAACCTGCAGTTGCCTGGAGAGTTTAGTGCAGGTCCCACCATCTTCCTTCCTTCCAGAGATGGGGCAGGAGCCTAGGCTAGGGCTGCAAACCAATCTTGGTGGAAAAAAGCCCATGCTTAACTTCATTAATTTTCAGCCCAGCTTCCCCTCAAAATGGCTACTGGCCCTTTTCCAGCTTAACAGGTTCAAACCCTAGCTGTTCTTAGGGTTATACTTTACCCAGCTGAGTCCACCAATCAGTAGCTGAAGTTGGTGTACAACCATCTCTTCCTCCCCTGTTTATGGGAAATGGAGCTTCTATCTCCAGCCATGGACTATCTCCTGAGGCAGTTTGTGCTGCTAGAGTAGGATGAGTACCAGCCTCTGCAGGATGGCTTGCAGTTTCCCAGAGAGGTGGTGTAAGTTCCCCTACCATTTTCCCTGCCAGAGGTGGGGCTGGGATTTAGGCTAGAGCTGCAATCCTTTCTGGGTAGAAAGAAGCCAGTCCCTACCAACATTGTGATTTTCAACCAGCTTGCTTCCCCTCATACCAGGGGCAGAGTTAAAATTGTGGCTACCTGCCTCTTTCTCACTTGGACAGGTTTAAACTTTAGCTGTTCTTAGGATCATACTTGAGCCAGTCAAATTTACTAGTCGGTAGCTGAAGTCAGTGCCACACCACCTCTTCCTCTCCTGTTTTTGGGAAATGGAGTTTCCAACTCCAGACACAGAATAGCTCCTGAGGTGGCTTGCTCCACAGGTACGGGCTCTACTTACAAATTTTCTCTGCAGATGGGCAGTCTCCTCCTTCCATTCTTTCAAGGATGTTGCAGGTTACTCTTCTGGTCTCCTGGGGCCCCCAAACATGTGCTTTAGTTAGCTCTGGGTGATTACTAACTGCCCTGTAGCAGGAGCTGACTCTAGGAGCTCCTTACTCTGCCACCATCTTGGCTCCACACCCCTCCCTTTTCCTTTTGATAGGTAGACCTGTTCATTTGCCTATTTATTCCTTAACTCTTAAGTGAAATCACTTGCTCAACAAATTTTTTATTGAATGCCTACTATATGCTAATCATATATCCAGAAACTGGGTGTACAGCATTAAGCAGGCTGCTCTCAGGAAGCTCACATTGAAATGGTAGAGTCAAACCATAAAACAAACAGGTAATTTCATGTTAGGTCACATAAGTACTATGAAGAAAATTAAAGCAAATAAAAAGTATAGAGATTTTTGAGGCACCAAATGCTGATGATTGAACCCGGGACCTTGTATATGGGTGCCAGCACTCAACCACTGAGCTCCATCTGCTCCTCTGAGTAGGTTTTTCCATTTGTTTTGCTTGTTGTTTGCTTTTGTTTTTTCTAAGAGGCATCAGGAGCCAAACCCAGGACCTCTCATGTGGAAAGTGGGCTCTCAACTGCTTGAGCCACATCCATTCCCAGATGACGTAAGTTTAAATAGAGAAGTCATGAAAGACACCTCTATCAAGAGGCCAATCTTTGCATGCAGTGAGGAACCTTCCCATGAATAAATCTGGAAGAAGAGAATTTCAGCCAGAGGAATCAGTAAGTGAAAGTAGAGGGTCCTTCATCTGTCCAAAGAACAGCATTCATTCAAAAAGGGTCTTTAAGCACTTATATCTATCAAGCACTGTCATATACTGAAGATACAAAATGCAGGTGAGGAGTACAGGAACCAGATGCACCAGAAGAGGTACTCAGGGACAGATAACCAAGGCCTGATAAGGACGTGAAAGAGTTTTGGTCTTTGTCCTGAGAGCAATGGGAAGCTACTGGAAGGGCTTCAGGAAGAGGGTTGACATGATAAGATTTTGATTTTTAAAACACAGTGGGGAGAAAGCATTCTCAGAATAGTGGTATAAAGAGAACTGTGGACAGTCTCCCCAACAAAATAACCATACCTCATGAAAATTATTTTTTAAACAACCACCATTTAAATTCTTGGAAAATATACTAAGGACACACAGCAAATGGATTCAAGAAAATCTACTAAATCTCAAAAGAACAGCAAGATTCTATGGCTCAAACTCCTGCCCCCACCACCCACTCCATTTCAGTGTGATGGAAGCTGCATTTTGGTAGGTGTGGCCACAAAGATGGGGCCTCACTTTCGCTAGCTCCCAGGATAGGGCTATATTTTCTCCCCAGGATCGGAAGGACACCAGCATTTCTCGTCCCTCCCCATTGCACTGCCTGCCCCATCACCATTCCAATTTGCTAAAACTCTCTTCTTGGTAATCACAGCCAAGAAGTTTGGGGCCTATACTCACAGGACAGAAGCTCTAATTCAGAAATGGCAGAATGCAAATTCTGATCCCAGTTGCACCCACCCCAACTCACTCATAGGGCAGAGGTTCCTGGGAGAGGCAAGCCAAGAAGGCCACCAGTTACTATCTGACCATAGTGCCAGGCTATCATTCCCAGAGAAGTAAGCTGCTCTTTGTACCTCCAACTCTGGATCAGTGATTCTGTCCTGGGAGGATAAGCAGTTGGTAAAAATAGAGAGCTCAAGTATTAATAGCTCTTCCTATGGAGACTGACTTTATTTGCAACAAAATGTAGGTAAGTCCAAACCTAAAAGCACTGTCAAAAATAGTAGATATATTTCTGGTGAGCAATTAAGAGAAGGCTGGTAGCTCCTTGATAGCAACAAGTTAAAAGGTAAACCAGCTAAAAGTTTAAAAGAGAAAACTAGGGAATAATACAGCTAAGGAGAGACCTCCTGGGGTGAGGCAAGCCTCAAAAACTACTCCTGCAAAGGGGCATGTATGTAAATGAACTTAACTGTATCAAAGACCTAGATGTTGGAGGTAAAATTATAAAACTCCTAGAAGGAAGCAGAGCTGAAAATTTTCATGATCTTGGATTAGCCAACGGTTTCTTAAATATGCTACCAAAAGCACAAGCAACAAAAGAAAAAACTGGTCAATTGAACTTCATCAAAGTTAAAAACATTTATGCATCAAAGCGCAGTCAAGAAAGTATAATAAAGACAAACAACAGAGTGGGAGAGAAAATTTGCTTATCGAATATCTGATTCAGAACATATAAATGACTTTTACAACTTAACAACAAAAAGACAAACAACCCAATTAAAAATAGGCAAAGAATTTGAATAGACATTTCTCCAAAAAAAAAAAAAAGATATACAAATGGCTAATAAGCAAGATCATTATTTGTTAGGGAAATGCAAATCAAACCTCAAGGAGATACCACTTCATACCCACTAGGTTAACTATGATAATAATAAAGGTAAATGGAAAATAACAAGTGTTGGAGAAGCAAAGGAGAAATTGGAATGCTCATGCATTGCTGGCTATAATATAAAATGGCATGGAAAACAGTTTGGCAGTTCCTCAAAAAGTTAAACATAGAGTTACAATGCAAACCAGCAATTGTATGTCTAGGTATATACCCAAGATAGCTGAGAACTTATGTTCACATAAAAACTGGTAAGAACTCTTCATAGCAGCTTTATTCATAATTACCAAACTGGAAGCAACCCAATTGTCCATCAACTGATGAATGCAAACACAAAATGTCATAAATACATGTAATGTATATAAAAAGGACTTAATTACTGATACATGCAGCAACACATATAAACATTAAAAGCGTTATATTAAATGAAAATAGCCAGACACAAAAGGCCACATATTGTATGATTCCAATATGAAATGGTTATGAAATGTCCAGAATGAACAAAACCATAGAGATAGAAAGTAGATTAGTGGTTGCTAGGGATTGGAGGGAGAGGGGTATTGGTACTGGGGTATTGGCTTCTTTTTGTGATGATGGAAATGTTCTAGAATTAAATAATGATGATGATTAACAATATGAATATGCTAAAAACCACTGAATTGAAATTTTTCTTTAAGTTTTTGGGTAAGGTTAGGCAAAACTTTCTTAGATACAATACTAAAAGCACAAGAGACAAAGAAAAAATAAGTTAGATGAAAATTACTTTGGGGCATGATAAGGATGTTCTAAAAGTAGATTTTGGTGATGGTTGCACAAGTCTGTAAATACACTAAAAGCCATTGAATTGTACACCTTAAATGGGTCCATTTATGTTATATGGATTATATCTCAATAAAGCTGCTAAAAAATAAAATATGATGGAGACTATGGAGTGGAGAAGAGATGGAGAAGTTGAGTGATATGTGAACCCCAATTCAGAAGCAATCCCACTAGTGTAAGTGAAAGACAGTAATGGTAAAGAGGAAAAGATGTGACTAGATTCAGGAGATATTTAGTAGTAAAATCTGCAGAAATATGAAAAAAAGCATGGGGTTAAATGAATATGAAAGTGAATATGATATTAAAATAATTTACACTAATGAGCTCTTCAGAAAAATAACTACCAGATAAACCTAAATGAATGATGGGCATCTGCTCCACTTTCTACATCTTTCTTGATTGCTTTTAGACAGCAGCAAGAAAGAGACCAATAAGACAAGTCACGGTTTTCTTGCAAAGATGAGTTCCACACTCATTCTCAGGTTAAACCAAAGGGATTAAATCTGTAGATGTCCATTTAATCAAAGTAATGCTGTAATTTACTTATAGCCTTGTAGTCTAGACTGTGTCAACTTTAGTTCCATCAGCAAATTTTGTCCTTTTAATTTATGGCTTTCCATTTAATTATTGATTTCTTTACAAAATAAATCTATCCCTTGGGATCATCTAATTTGAAAGCTGTTTTATCAAATATCATTTTAAAACCTAATTTTATGAATGTTTTTAGAATTATAATGCCTAGAGAGAAAACACTTTGCTGAGCCAAGCATAAAAAAATACTATTTTTTAAAAATCTACTAGCAGATAAAATTTAATTTCATAGCTGATGGTTGTAATTCCTTGATTTTGTATTTTTGAAGTCAAAGACCCAGTTTTAGTTATCTTTTTATTCATCAGTGATTTTTTGTTTTGCTTTATACATAGTTCTGCTAAGTGGGTGCTGAATTCAATATCAATATAAAAACTAATGCTATTTAATCTCATAAGCTCTGCTATGTGCATATGGAAATTTCAAAACCTGAAAATCAGCTATCTCCAGGACAGATAGCTTTTATGTTCCAAAAAATACTTTTATAGCTTACAAAAGTATAATATAGCAGGGCCAGTTAAACTCTAGGTAGGTAAAAATCAGAAAAAGGGTTGAATACTAAAGTAAGGAAAGAAAAGTGTAGACCCTTTACAGGAAACCCTCTGTGAATTTTTTTAGAGCGATACATTACACATTATAGCAAAATATAGCCTCTTAAGTAGACTCTAAGCATAGCCAAGCAACCATGATGGGTCGTTATACTGGCTAGAGTGAGACACTACCTATTGCAATAATAACACTTTGGCTTAAATCATGCTACATATCTTTCTTTGTCAACCAAATTAAGTTAGAGGGTAAAGAGAACATTACAGTTATACTATGTGCTTATGACAGGGCTTGGTCCCAACTTCATAAATGGATTTCTGACATTTAGAACACCAAAAATGCCAAGGTGGTGTTTTTTTTCCTCATTGGTACTATTGGAAATAATAATAGCAACATGGTTGACTCCAAAAACGGCAGGCCAAATTATTACTGCAAATAAAACATGAAATGTCCAGGTTTATAACCAAAAAAATTGAGATAGTAGAGCAAAGGAGTACAGATGAAAAATGTTAATAATTATCACCACAAATAATACTAATTGTAAGGGTCCAGTAGCACAATATATGCATGGACGTTTAATATTCCAGTCTGGTAGTGTCATGGAGGGGAATGGGTATTTTTGTTGCATGCTTTCATCTTGATATTCGTTTTTGGAAAAGTGTTAAACTTTGGCTGCAGCTCTACAAACTAGTGGTCGACGTGATTTGATCTTAGAGGAGCAGGTATTGCAGAGCCTGATAAATTGCTTTCTAAGATATAGATTCTGGTGAGGGATAGATATTTAGAAAGATATATGACACTATTTCTGGAGTGCTTCCTGTGCATAATTACTCCTTACAATAGACGTATTTTTTCCATTTTAAAAATGTTCCAACAGAGAGGTGTATAACTGTACCAAAGTCGTACAGGGGCAGACTAGGAATCCAACCCAGGCTTGTGTGATTCCAAATCATGTGCTTTTTCAAAATTATTATGTCATGCTTTGTTTCACACTACTAAAAATTATATAGGAAATGTTTACTGAGGGTCAGTGTGTTTACTCTTTGATTACAGGTTAATGTTTCAAACATGATTTCACTTGAGGTAGGCTCAGAAAGTCGAAATATTTAATATTTTCGCGTTTGCCAAATCCTAGTGATTCTTTATTGACCATTCAAATGCAATAATTTGGAAAATATATCTTTACTCTTAGTTCTTCTAATAAAAGTGCATGGGAAGGAAAGAGCAATATCTTTTTTTTTTTTTTTTTGAACAGATGAAACAACTGAATCACAAAGAATTCAATGACTTGCAGGTCTCCTTAGCCAGTCAGTTGTAAAGCCAAAATTATAGTTCCTGCATCTGAGTCATGCCGTTTCTCTAGAATGCACCTTACCTGAAGAGCCTGCAATTGGCTTTTGTTGTTCCACTGCTCAAAAATCGAGCTTCTGTGACTTTAACCACTGCTTTGCCCTTCAATGATGGTCTCCAAGGAGACCAGGACGACGAGGCTGCTTTGTAGTAATAGTTCCTCTCTTCTGATGTATGGTAAGACCATGATGGATCTGGGGCAGCGTGGGTTTTCTTCTTAAGTGGATTGTGTATGTGTGTGTACTTGTTTCTGTTTTTAATAAAGGACAGTTTTTGGCATAACATGCTGGCTTAACTTCAGTTTAAAAAATATGTCAGTTTTTCAGCTTGTAATTTAAATGATTCTCCAAAGATGTAAAATTCTGGTAAAAAGCCATGATAAAGAACTCGAGCCGGGGTTGTCCTTGCACAAATACCTGAGGCTTCCAGGATAAGACCAAAGCACTTTGCAAAGCAGAATCTATTAAAAATTCAGCCTTCTTCTGAACATCTGTATATATTGTGAGAACCCAATGATCTGTCTCTTGGCTGGCCTTGCAGAGAAGAATATGGATTCTTGCCCCTGGGTTACGTGGCTTTCCCAGTAAGAAAGTAAGGCACCAATCCCCCGTACTGAGCTACCTGGCCGTGATGTGCAAGCAGGACAAAGACAGCCAAGAAATTTAGGTAATCCTTTTTCCCGTGTGATTAAGTGAAAACAGAGCACACTTAACCAGGTAATCCTGACACTGGCTACCTAGACCCTTAAAGCCTTGATTTCTCTGTCAGTAAAATGATCAACAATGGTGATTTTGAGGGCTGATGTGACGATTTAAAGAAAAAACAAAACAACACATGTATGTATGTGTGTGTATATATATCCCTTAGCACAATATTCATTCATTCATTGATTCATTCATTCAAGTACACAATAAATATTGGTTTCCTAGATTCTTTTCATCCTGCCCTCCTTCTTTATCTCAACCTGATTTTTTGTCCACATATTTGGGTTATCTCTGAAATTCTGTTTTCAATTTTGATTCAGACTTTAAATGTATTTTGGTGGCTTAAAGAAATCATCATCTCCTCTCTTCCATTAGAAAAATAATGACTTAGATGTTTCTGTCAACTATAAGCAACATAAATCCCTTCCAAGACAATGAACAGCAACAATCGGAGGGTTTCCGAAGCTGATTATCTTGCCTTGCAAGGCACAAACATGAAAAGAAAAATAAAAGAGGAGAGTGAAAAAGCATTGCCCCGAATAGGTTCTGCTTTCCTAAAGCTTGATCTTTTCTCCTGCAGTCGCATCTGCTCATCTGCCATCATGTTCCTTCATCTCTGGATTTTTTTTAACCTTTATATTTTGAAATACATTCAAACACAAGACAGTTGAAAAAAAAAATACAAAACCCACACAGAGAAATCCAACATACCCCCAGCCAGATACCCAGTACCCACACCCAAAACTTTTCTATGTATCTATGTATTTATCTATCCACCCATCCATCCATCTAATCTATCCATTATCTATCTAATCATCTCTCCATCAATCTATTTATCTATTTTCTAAAGATTTGAAAGTAAGTTGCAGTCTGTGGTTATGTTAATAACTAAATTGAGTTGGTTGTCTTTCTGTCAGAGTCAAATTATATATCCTAGAAGATGAGATTTTTTTCTATAATCTTACAATGCCTGATATGACAGCACCAGACAATCTCATTTTTGTTCTCTGCCACATACTGTTCTCTTTAAGTTAAGTACTTTGAACACCTTCCCCAAACATTGCCAGCCCCACAGCCACCAAACAGTTTGCCATCTTAGTTAACTCCTGGCTAGCCTCAGATCTCCACCAGCTGCTAAGGAAAAGTGGATTCCCTGTTATATATTCTCAAAATAGCTCTATGTTTCCTCTAAACCCTCATTGTAGTGTGCAAGCATATGCTTGTGTGTGTAGTTATTTGATAGTTATCTAATTTTTCTATAATAGCATAAGAACCAGAATGGTGACATCTGTACCTGTTTTCTTCTCATCACTAAACTCTGAGTGCTGGACCTGGCAACTCATAGGGACATATTCATTTGTTAAATGAATACAATATTGGTAATGTTCACCAAAAAGAATCATTCCCATAGTATTTCTAAGCCTCATCTCCACCCACGATGATGCCAAATAAGCCCCCAAAGAAGGAATATTGATTGGAAATGAGTAGGATAGTCAGGGTCTTAAGAAAAATCAAGGATGTTACTCAGGTAAGTCATAGTCAATGCTTTGATAGGATTTTATAATTAATAGACTTTATTTTAGACAGAAAATTTGGACAGGTATTAAAGTCCCCTTATACCCCCTCCCCTGCATACAGTTTACCCTATTATTAACATCTTTCATTAGTGTAGTACAATTCTTACAATTAAGAATTAAGAACCATTATTATACATTTTTATTAACTAAAGTTCATAGTGTACATGAAGGTTCACTCTTTGTGTTGTGCAGTTCTATGGGTTTTGACAAATATGTAACGTCATGCACCCATCATTACAGTAGCATGCAGAATATAGTCTTATCACCTGCAAAATCCACTGTGTATCACCTATTCATACCTCTACTCCATCCCCCATCCCCTGCCAAACACTGCTCTTCCCATTTTCTCTATAGTTTTGCATTTTCAAGTATGTTATGTAGTTTGAATAGTACGACAGCTTTTTAGTCTGGCTTCTTTCAGTTAACAATGTGCATTTAAGTTTCCTCCACAAAATTTGATGACTTGATAGTTCATTTCTTTTTATCACTGAATAATACCCCATTGCTTGGTTATACTACAGTTTGTTTATTCATGTATTGAAGGACATCTTGGTTACTTCTAGTGGAGGGCAGTGGTGAATAATTGTCATAAACATTTGTGTCCAGATTTTAGTATGGAGATAAGTTTCCAACTCATTTGGATAAACACATAGAAATACAATTACTGAGTCATATATAATAAGTCTATATTTAGCTTTGTAAGAAACTGCCAGATTGTCTTCCATAATGGTGGTACCATTTTGCATTCCCACCAGCAATGAATGAGAGTTCCGGTTCCACATTCCAGCCAGCATTTGGTGTTATCAGTGTTTTGGAGTTTAGCCATTCTAATAGATGCATAGTTTTTTTTTAAGAAGTTTTTTTTTTTTTTTAATGAAGTCCAACTTATCAATCTTTTCTTTTCATGGATCATGGCTTTGGCGCTGTATTTAAAAAGTAATGACCAAATCAAAGGTCTCTTAGCTTTTCTCCTGTTAACTTCTAGAAGTTGTAGAATTCTGTATTTTACATTTAGGTCTATGATCCATTTTGAGTAATTGTTGTGACAGGTATGAATTTAGATCACCTCATTTCTTTTGTTTTGTTGTTATTGTTGTTTTTTGGATGTTTTTGGGTTTTTTGTTTGTTTGTTTTATTTTTGTATATGAATGCCCAGTTGTCCCAGCACTGTTTTTGGGAAAGAATAACCTTTATCCAATTGCCTTTTCTCCTTTATCAAAGATCAGTTGATTATCTATGTAATTACATTCCCGAGATCCTATTCTATTCCACTAATCTATTTGTTAATTCTTTTGCCTAGACCACACTGTCTTGTTTATTGTAGCTTCATAGTAAGTCTGAAAGTCAGTAAGTATAGAGTTAGCCCTGCAACTTTGTTCTTCTTAAGCATTGTTTTGGCTATTCTGGTTCTTTTACCTTTCCAGATAAACCTTAGAATCAGTTTATATATTTTACATAGAAAATAAAATGATGGGATTTTAACTGGGATTTTGCAATTAATTTATAGAACAAGTTGGAAAGAACTGACATCTTAAGAATACTGAGTCTTCTTATCCATTACAAAGACTATCTCTCCATTTATACAGATATTTTTAAATTTCATCAGAATTTAATAGTTTTCCTCAGATGACTCCTGTAAGTATTTTTTTTTATTTATACCTAAATATTTCAATTTTTGGTTCTAATGTAAATGATATTGTATTTTTAATTTCAAGTTACAATTGTTCATTGCCACTACATAAGAAACCAATTGACTTCTGAATATTTACCTTGCATCCTACAACTTTCTTATGATTGCTTATTAAGGTTTTTTTGTAGATTCTTTGTGATTTTCTACATAGTCAATCACAACATCTGCAAAGATAGTTTTATTTCTTCCTTCCCAATCTGTGTATCTTTTATTTCATTTTCTTGTCACATTACATTAGCTAGGACTTCCGGGGTGATTTTGAAAAGGAGTGGTGCAAAAAGACATTCTTTTTTTTTTAATATATATTTTTTTTATATTTTTATTTTTGAAAAGATACTTAGAAAACACAAATGTCACATGAAAAATATAAGGGATTCTCATATGCCCCACTCCCCACACCTCCCACATTTTCCCACATTAACAACATCCTTCATTAGTAAGGTACATTCTTTGCAATTGATGAACACATTTTGGAGCATTGCCACCAACTGTGGATTAAAGTTTACCTTGTAGTTTACACTGTCTCCCACAAAATTCTGTAGGCTATGGTAAGATATATATAATCACCTGCGTCTGTCATTGCAATGTTAATCAGGACAATTCTAAAGTCCCAAAAATGCTCCCATATTACACCTGTTTTTTCCCTCTCCTTGCCCTCAGAACTTTCAGTAGCCACTGCTTCTACATCAATGATATAATTCCTTCCATTGCTACAATCACAACAAGTCTATAATAAAATACCAGTAAGTCTACTTTAGTCCATATTTCATTCCCCAATCCTCAGGATTCCATGATGGTGATATCCACTCCACCTCTAAATGAGAGGGCATGGCAATCCCATGGGGCTAATGGATGGGACTCTTGCTTGTAGTTGTAGACTCTCATGGTTCCTTGGTATGGTAGTTGTCCATCATCACCTCCTTGTTAGTTGTCCTAGGTAAGACCAATGAACTGGAGAGTAAGTATTGCAACTCCATTGAGTTCAGGGCTCAGCTGGCATATGGACAGCCCAAAGATTTAAGTCTCTTGGATGTACACATACCAACTCTAGTACAAATTATAGGTTCAAATAGAAGGACAGAAGAGCCATGTGTAGGGAAACTACAACTGAGTCCAACTCTGTCACACTGGGGAGCATAAATTCCAAAGTAAGGCCCACTGGCAAGGCACCAAATTCCTGAGCAATCTTCCCCGATTATAGTGTCTGGATGTCTCTAGAGTCCTCAAGAGCCAGGCTATTTGGTGTAGTATCTACTTTGGCAGTCAATGAGATCCTGCTGATAGTGCATAAGCATAACCTCTGGAATGACCTCTGGACTCACTTTGAAGTCTCTTAACCATATGAACTCATTTGGTTTTACCCTTTACCCCTTCTGGTCAAGGACTCAAAAAAGTCTTGTCTTGCTCCTGATCTTAGGAGGAAAGCATCTAATTTCTTACCATTTAGTATGATGTTAACTGTAGATTATTTGTACATGTTCTTTACCACTTGAGGAAGTTCTGCTCTATATCCAATTTGCAGAGAGTTTTTATAAGAAATGAGTGTTGTATTTTTTCAATGTTCTTTCTGCATCTATTGATATGATCATATGATTTATCTTAGGTAGCTTGTTGATGTGATAGATTTTATTACTTGATTTTCAAAGGTTGAACCATCTATGCACACCTGAAATAAATCCCACTTGGTCATGATGTATGATACTTTTTATACATTTTTTAATTCAATTTGCTAATGTTACTAGAGGATCTTTTTGTCTACATTTATGAGAGTTATAAGTCTGTAGTTTTTCCTTTTTGTAATGTTTTCATTTCTTTTTGGTATTAGGACAATGCCAGCCACAAAAAAACTGAAAAAGCACATTCTGGAAGAGATTGCAGAGAATTGGTATAATTTCTTCCTTATATGTTTGGTAGAATTCCTTGAGGAAATTATCTGGGCCAGGGGCTTCCTGCTTTGATTCAATAGTTTAGCAGATTTTATATTATTCACATTTTCTCTTTCTCCTTGTGAAGGTTTTGGTGATTGTATCTTTCAAGGTGCTTGTCTATTTCATAGGAGTTGTCAAATTTCTGGGCCTAGCTTTGTTGGTTAAGTATCCTTTTAATGACCATGGGATCAGTAGTGATAGAGGCACATTAGTTTCTGATATTAGCAATTTCTGTCTTTTCTCTTTTTTTCTTTGTTTACTTAGGTAGAGGTTATCCAATTTTATTGATTTTTTTCCCAAAGAACCAGCTTTTGGTTTCATTGATTTTTCTCTATTGATTTCTGTTCTAATTTTTATTATTTCTTTCCTTCTGCTTGTTTTTTGTTAATATTGCTCTTCTTTCTCTAATTCCCCCAAAAAGGGCTTAGACTATTGATTTTAGATCATTTTTCTTTCCTAATATATGCAAACATCACAATTAATTTCCCTGTAAGCACTACTTTCAATGCATCTCACAAATTTTGATAGTTGTTTTTCATTTTTATTTAGGTCAAAATAGTTTTCAATTTCTTGAGAAACATATCTTTGACCATGTAATATTTAAAAGTGTGTCATTTAAACTGTAAATATTTTCCTGTTTTCCAGTTCTCTTTCTGTTATTGATTTCTAGTTTAATTCTATTGTGTCTGAAAGCATATTTTGTAAGATTTCTATTCTTTTAAATTTGTTGAGGTATGTTATATGGGGAAGAATATGGCCTATCTTGGTGACTGCTTCATTTGAGCTTAAGAAGAATATATATTATGCTTTTTTGGGGAGGAGTATTCTATAAATCAGGTCCAGTTGATTGATGGTGCTGTTTGACTTAACTATACCCCTACTGATTATCTGCCTCCTGCATCTGTCAATTACTGATCCAGATGTGTTGAATATTCCAATGGTAATACTGGATTTGTCTATTTCTCCTTGCAGTTCTATCAGTTTTTGCCTCAAGTATTTTTTTTTATTAGAGAACTGTGAGTTTACAAAATAATCACGGATAAAATATACAAGATTCCCATGCACCACCCCATCACCATCACCTTGCATTGCAATGTTACCATTGATGATAACACTTTTTTTTTTAATCATACTACTTTTTAACAGGGGTTACCTTTGATACAATTAATGAAAGATTATTAAAATAGTTCCATCATCCATTATTTTCATTGTGTATTTTCCCATATAGCACATTATTATTATTATTATTATTATACACTATTATTATTATTAACCGTAAAATCATGCAATATTTGTCTTTTTGCGTCTGGCTAATTTCACTCAACATAATGTCCTCAGGATTCATCCATGTTGTTGAATGCATCAGGACTTCGTTCCTTTTTATAGGCGAATAATATTACACATTTTGCTTATCCACTCATTGGCTAATGGACACTTGGGTTGCTTCCATCTTTTCGCAATTGTGAATAATACCACTATGAACATCTGTGTGCAAATATCTGTTCAAGTAAACTGCTTTCAGTTTTTCTGGGTATATGACTAGTAATGGTATTGCTAGAGCATATGATACTTCTATACTTAGCTTCCTGAGAAACTGCCAAACTGTTTCCCACAGAACCTATACCATTTTACATTCCGACAAGCAATGAATGAGTGTTCCTATTTCTCCACATCCTCTCCAACACTTGTAGCTTTCTAATTTGTTAATAGTGGTCATTCTAGTGGGTGTGGAATGATATTTCACTGTAGTTTTGATCTGCATTTCCCTAATAGTCATTTGTGTTTCTTCATTAGAGAAATGTCTATTCAAGTCTTTTGCCCATTTAAAAGTGGGTTGTTTGTCTTTTTATGGTTGAGTATTGTAGAATTTCTTTATATATTCTGGATAATAAACCCTCATTTGATATATGGTTTCCAAATATTTGCTCCCATTGAGTAGACTGCCTTTTCACTTCCTTGATAAAGTTCTGTAATACACAAAAGTTTTTAATTTTGAGGCAGTCCTATTTATCAATTTTTCTTCCGTTGCTTGTGTTTGGGTGTCAAGTCTAAGAAATCATTGTCTTATATCACAAGATTTTGAATATGCTTTCCTACATTTTCTTCTAGGAGTTTTATAGTCCTTATTCTTATATTTAAGTCTTTGACCCATTTTGAGTTAACTTCTTTATGTATTGTGAGACGGGGTCCTCCTTCATTCTTTTACATATGGATATCCAGTTCTCCCAGTATCATTTGTTGAAGACTATTCTTTCCCAGTTAAGTGGACCTGGCAGCCTTCTCAAATATCATTTGCCCATAGACGTGAGGGTCTATTTCTGAACTCTCAATTGGTCAATACATCTATCCTTATGCAAGTACTATGCTGTTTAACCACTGTTGCTTTGTAATATGCTTTAAAGTCAGAAGTGTAAATCCTCCAACTTTGTTCTTTTTCAAGATGTTTTTGAGTATGCAAGGCTTAGTCTTCCAAATAAATCTGATAATTGGCTTTTCCATTTCTGCGAAGCATGCTGTTGGAATTTTATTTGGGATTGCATTGAATCTGCAAATCAGTTTGGGTAGAATTGATATCTTAACTATATTTAGTCTTCCAATCCCTGAACACAGGCTGTACTTCAATTTTTTATGGTCGTCTTTGATTTCTTTTAGCAATGTTTTGTACTTTTCTGTGCACAATTCTTTTATATCCCTGGTTAAATTTATTCCTGGGTTTCTGACTCTTTAAAATGCTATTGTAACTGGAATTTTTTATTGATTTTCTCCTCAGATTTCTCATTACTAGTACATAGAAACACTATTGATGTTTGCATGTCAATCTTATGTCCTGCCACTTTGCTGAACACATTTTTTAGCTCTAATAGCTTTGTTGTAGATTTTCAGGACTTTCTATATATAGGATCATATATAGTGAAAGTTTTATGTGTTCCTTTCCAATCTGAAAGCCTTTTATTTTTCTCTTGCATAACTGCTCTGGCTAGAACTTCTAGCACAAAGTTGAATAGCAGTGGCGACAGTGGGCAACCTCGTCTTGTTCCTGATCTTAGAGGGAAAGTTTTCAGTCTTTTACCATGAGTATGATATTAGCTGTGTGTTTTTCATATATGCATGTTATCATGTTCCTATTTTTCTAAGTGTTTTTTTAATCAAGGAAAGATATTTGTAAGAATACTTCATACCTGGTATTTTGTAATTGCTTATGTACTGCATCAAGAGGCATATAATAAAGGATTGTCTCTTTTTCTGTTATATTAAAATTTTTCAATAGATTCAGGTGTTGTCCATCTCAGCTATTGATTATAAAAATTCCCATTAACTTTTTTCACTAAGGGGTTTTAATAGCCAATGATCTTTATTGCCTATGTCCAGTTTCCATTGAGTTTTTGATATGTTGCTATTCTATCATTCATTCTGTATTTATTACCTATAATTCTTTTAAAAAGAACATTCTCTCCACAACTGAATATGGTTATTCTTTGTAGAGTTTGTACACACATTGAAGGATGAATTCTTACCTTTTGCTTACCAGTTTTCAGTACCAACAATTTCCCTAGCATCGTCCAATAGAGATGAGTAATTTTTTTTCCAAAGTATTATTATGAACTCATGGGTTTGAAAATGTTTGCTATGTTTTGATTCTTTACAAGTATCCTATTGGTGCTCCAATTATTCCATTTCTGTCAGGTGGAAGTCAATTCAAGTTGACTTGAGCATATTTAATAAAATCCCAATTATTTTTAATGGCTTTTTGGCTTGCAAGGAAAGGCATTTGATACCTTTACTGTGCTACACTTCAATAAAACCTAGTCCCTTTTATGGGAAATAGTATTTAGGCAGAACAGTCTGGATGTTAAGGGTGATCATTCCTCTAAGTTGGTAAAATTTTCTGGACATTTTCGATGGAAAAACTTAGAAGATACGTAATTTTTTAAGAGAATATGCAACATCTGTTTCATAAAGTTCGCACATATTTCTAATTCAAATTTAAGACTACAGTGCTTTATGTAATATTTATATCCCTTTCCTCTTACACTGAAAATATAAATCTTAATAACATCAAAATAATTAACATAATGCCTTATTTGCTATATCCTAATACATCTAGGAGAACACAAGTTGGTTTATAATGATAATAGTAATAATATTATTAACAATATACTTTATTGAAAAGTTTGAAATTTTGTTGTTGTTCTTTTTTGTCCTTAGGATATATTACACAAGGGATGTACTATCAAATAATTGTGTTTGAAAATCACATGAAATAATGTTTCCCTACGTGGGAAACATTATTTGTATTATTTTGCATTTTATTGTTTAGATTTCATTTTATATGATTATGTACCACATAAACATGATACCAAATTCAAACCTGCAAAATAAAACACATGCAGAGAAGTCTAGCTTCCATCTTCATCCCTTTGGCTCTATTGTTCCCCTCCTCTTAGAGATAAAATTGTTATTAGTGTTAGGTTTATCCTTCAATTGGTCTTTAAATATAAGCTAACATAGATAAATATTTTTTATCTTCCCCTTTCTTAGGCAAAAGGAACATAGGTATACTTCTTTCATTTTACAGTGTCATTTGGAGATCTTTCACAACCTTTTTTGCACTGCATACTTCCCCAATATGCATATATTAGAGTTTATTCTCATATTTTTAGACATTTGGGTTGTTTCCAGCCTTTTAGTATTGTAAATAGTGCTGCAATAAATAGTCTAGTACACAAGTCTTTTCATATTTTTGCAAGTGTATCATTTGGATACATTACTTAAAAGTGGAATGGCAGGGTAAAAGATAAATGTATATATAGTTTTTCTAGATATAGTCAATATCCCTCCATCTGGGTATCTGCCATTTTGCATTCCCACTAATAATGAATAAGAGTTATTTCTTTCTCACAGTCTTGCCATTAATAGGTCAAATTTTGGATTTTTGCCAATCTGATAGGAAAAAAATGGGTACTGAGTGAAACTTTAATTTTCATGATTGTTATTATGTGTGAAGATGATCATCTTTTCTTCTCCTTAACATTTCTAAATCTTTTTCTAAATGGATGTTAATGTTTCTCCTCTCTTTCAAGAATTTCTTTATACGTGGAGTGATAAAAGTCTCAGTTATTCCCCAGCTGGTCACTTAGCTTTTAACTCTCCTTATGGTGCTTTTTTTAAAAGTTCTTCATATTTTATTGGGTGTTCTTTTGGTACAGGAAAGCTGCAGATTTCCTTTATTAGAAAAGTTGCAAGTTAATGGGAAAGTCATGCAGAAAATATAAAGTTTCCATATATTCCCACTAACACAATTTTTCCTCTTATTAACACTCTGCATTACTGTGGAAACTTCGTTACAGCTGATAAAAATATTGTAATTGTACTATTAAACAATAGTCCATGTTTACATTAGACTTCATTCCTTGTGTTATACAGTCCTATGATTTTAAAAAAATTTTTATTCCATTAACATTATATACAAAATAAAATTTCCCTTTCTAAACACATTGAAATCTGCAATTCAGCAGTGTTGGTAATATTCACAATGCTGTGCACCATCACCACCATCCATTTCACCAACACTTTTTTTTTAAAGATTTTTTTTATTTATTTACTTAATTCCTCCCCTCCCCCTGGTTGTCTGTTCTCGGTGTCTATTTGCTGTTTCTTGTTTCTTTGTCCGCTTCTGTTGTCGTCAGCGGCGCACCGGAAGTGTGGGCCGCGCCATTCCTGGGCTGAACTTCTTTCGCACTGGGCGGCTCTCCTTATGGGACACACTCCTTGCGCGTGGGGCTCCCCTACGCGGGGCACACCCCTGTGTAGCACGGCACTTCTTGCGCGCATCAACACTGCGCATGGGCCAGCTCCACACGGGTCAAGGAGGCCCGGGGTTTGAACCGCAGACCTCCCATGTGGTAGACGGAAGCCCTAACCACTGGGCCAAGTCCGTTTCCCCACTTTTTTTTTTTAAAGATTTATTTTTTATTTATTTCTCTCCCCTTCCCTGCCCCACCCCCCATCCTGTTGTCTGCTCTCTGTGTCCATTCGCTGTCTGTTCTTCTGTGTCCGCGTGTATTCTCGTCAGCAGCATCTGGAATCTGTGTCTCGTTTTGTAGTGTCATCTTGCTGCATCAGCTCTCTGTGTGCGCGCCGCCATTCCTGGGCAGGTTGCACTTTTGTCGTGTTAGGCAGCTCTCCTTACAGAGCACACTCCTTGAGCGTGGGGCTCCCCTACACGGGGGACACCCCTGTGTGGAATGATACCCCTTGAGCGCACGAGCACTGTGTGTTGGCCAGCTCATCACATGGGTCAGGAGGCCCTAGGTTTGAACCTTGGACCTCCCTTGTGATAGGCAGATGCCCTATCAGTTGAGCTAAATCCGCTTCCCTACCAACACTTTTATTACATCATCCCAAATAAAAATTCCATAAAAATGGATGATATCCCCGATTCCTTAATCCTACCCCAACCTCTGGTAACCTATATTCTAGTTTCTGACTCTATGAATTTCCTTATTCTAAACATATAATACCACTGAGATCATACAATATATGTCCTTTACTGTCTGGCTTATTTCATTCAACATGATGTCTTCAAGGGTCATCCACATTGTAGCAGGTATCAGAACATCATTCCTTCTTATGGCTGAATAATATTTCATTAAATATAATACTGCATTTTGTTTATCCATTCATCTGTCAATGGACACTTGGGCGGCTTCCATCTTTTTCCAATTGTTAGTAAATCTGCCATGAATATTGGTGTGCAAATATTGCTTCTACTGCCTCCTTTCAAGTCTTCTGAGCATAGTTTGAGAAGCGGGATTGCCAGGTAATATGGTAATTCTATACTTAACTTTTTGAGGAATCACCAAACTTCTACATTTTGCAGTCCCACATACAATGAACAAGTGTTCCTATTTTGCCACATCCTATCCTATACTTGCAAATTTCCCTTTTTTTAATTGTAGCCATTCAAGTGGGTGTCAAATGGTCTCTTATGGTTTTGATTTGCATATTTATATCAGCTAATTATGGTGAGCAAATTTTCATGTGCTCTTTGACCATTTGTAAATCTTTGGAGAAATGTCTATTCAAGTCTTTTGCCCATTTTTAAATTGTGTTTGTCTTTTCGCTGTTGAGTTATAGGATTTCTTTATGTTCTGGATATTAAACCTTTATTGTATATGTGGTTTCCAAATACTTTGTCCTGTTTTATAGAGTGTTCTTTGACTTTCATGATAAAGGCCTTTGATGCACAAAAGTTTTTAATTTCATGAAGCCCTATTCATTGATTTTTCTTTTGTTGCTTGTGTTTTTGGTGTAAAGTCTAAAAAGTCATTTCCTACACAAGGTACTAAAGATGCTTTCCTATGTTTTCTCTAGGATTTTTATAGTTTTGATTCTTATATTTAGATATTTAATCCATTTTTAATTAATAGGGGTATATAGTGTGAACTAAGGGCTCATTTTCATTCATTTGCAAATGGAGATCCAGTTTTCCCAGCACCAGTTGTTGAAGAGACTATTCTTTCCCAATGGAGTAGACTTGAAACCCTTGTCAAAATCAACTAGCCATGGTTGTGAGGGTTTATTTCTGAACCCTCAATTTGATTCCATTGTTGTATGTGTCGGCCCATGTACTAGTACCATCCTGTTTTGATTACTCTAGATTTGTACAGTAATAAGTTTTAAATTCAGGACATAAGTCTTCCAACTTCATTCTTCTTTTTCAAGAACTCCTTAACATCCATATAAATGCAATGATTGGCTTTTCTATTTCTGCATAGAAGATTGTTGGAATTTTGACTGGGATTTTATGGAATTTGAAAATTGCCTTGGGTAGAATTGCAATCTTAACTATATTTAGTCCCCCAATCCATGAACATCGACTGTCCTTCCATTCATTTATTTCTTCTTTGATTTCTTTCAGCAATGTTTTGTAGATTTCTGTATAAATTTACACCCTTGGTTAAATTTATTCCTAGATATTTGATCCTTTTAGTTGCTAGCATAAATGGAATATTTTTTATTGGTATTCTCTTCAGATTGTTCATTAATAGTGTATAAAAACACTACACATTTTTTAATATTGATCTTGTATCCTGCCACTTTGCAAAATTTTTATTATCTTTAGTAGCTTTCTTGTGGATTACTTAGAATTTTCTTTATGTAGGGCCATGTCATCTGCAAATAGGAAAAGTTTTGTTTCTTCCTTACCAATTTGGGTGGCTTTTATTTATTTTTTTGCCTAATTTCTCTAGCTAGAACTTCCCTTACAATGTTGAATAATAGTGGTGACAGTGGGCATCCTTGTCTAGCTCCTGCTCTCAGAGGAAAAGATTTCAATCTTTCACCATCGAGTTTGACATTAGCTTTGGGTTTTCCATATAAGTGTTTCATTGTGTTAAGGAAGTTCTCTTCTATTCTTATTTTTCTAAGTGTTTTTATCAAGAAAGGATCCTGTATTTGGTCAGGTGCCTTTTCTGCATCAGTTGAGATGTTCACATGGTTTTGTTTTGTATTTTAAAGATTTATTTATTTATTTCTCTCCCTTCCCCCCTGCCCTGGTTGTCTGTTCTCTGTGTCTATTTGCTGCGTCTTCTTCTTTGTCTGCTTCTGTTGTTGTCAGCAGCACAGGAATCTGTGTTTCTTTTTGTTGTATCATCTTGCTGTGTCAGTTCTCCATGTGTGCAGCACCATTCCTGGGCAGGCTGCGCTTTCTTTTGCACTGGGCGACTCTCCTTACGGGGAGCACTCCTTGCACGTGGGGCTCCCCTACATGGGGGACATCCCTGCAGGGCACGGCACTCCTTGTGCGCATCAGCACTGCATATGGGCCAGCTCTACAGGGATCAAGGAGGCCCGGGGTTTAAACCGCGGACCTCCCATGTGGTAGACAGATGCCCTAACCACTGGGCCAAGTCCGCCACCATTCACATGGTTTTAACCTTCATTCTATTAATGTGGTTTGCTACATTAGTTGATTTTCTTACGTTGAACCACCCTTTTATAAGTGAGATAAATCCTACTTGGTCATTGTGTATAATTCTTTTAGTGTGCTCTGTTGGATTCTGTTTAGTAGTAATTTGTTAGGATTTTGCACCTATGTTCATAACAGATATTTGTTTGTAATTTTTTTTTCAACTTTCGGTTTTGCTAATTTTATTTTTTTATTCTCTATTCCATTTGTCTCTAGTCCTTGTTATTTCATTCCTTCTTGTACATTTTATATCACAAACCATGTATTTATCATTATTTTCATGCATTTTAGAACCAGGAAGATGTAAAAAGGGGAATTATATACCCAAAATAAAAGAGTACTATAATTTATAATTATCTATTTGATTATCTTTAAAACAAACCTTTATTTCTATATGCTGCTTCAATACACTATCTAGAGGCCTTTCCTATTAATCTGAAAAACTCCCTTTAGCATTGTTTGTAGGGCAAGTCTAGTGATGACAAATTCCCTCAGCATTCATTTATCTGGGAATGTCTTAATGTCCTCCTCACTGTTGAAAGACAGTCTCTCTGGATATAAAATTATTGGTTGGCAGTTGTTTTCTTTTAGCACTTTAAGTATTTTGTCCCACTGTCTTCTTACCTCCATGGTTTCTGTTGAGAAACTAGCATTTACTTTTATTGGGACTTCCTGGTACATATCATATTGCTTTTCTCTTTCAACTTTCAAGACTCCCTCTTTTTTTTGTCATTTGATGGTTTGACTACTGTGTCTGGAGTGGTTCTCTTTGTGTTATCCTGTTTGGGGTTTGTTGGGTTTTGTGAATGTGTATAATCATGTCTTTCCATACTTTTGAAAGTTTTCTGCCATTACTTGTTTAAATATTCCCTCTGCCTCTTTATTTTTTTCTTCTTCTGAGATTCCCATAATGCATTTATTTGTATGTGTGATGGTGTCCCTCAGGTCTTTTACATTCTGTTAGCTTTTTAAAATTCTGTTTCCTTTCTGCTCCTCAGCCTGAACTATTTCTATTGTCTTGACTTTGAGTTCATTCTTCTGTCATCTCCAATCTGATGCTGAAACCTCTAGGGAATTTTTCATTTCCGTTATTATGGTCTTCAATTCCAATTTTTGTTTGTTTGTTCCTTCTTAGAATTTCTCTTTATTCATATTCTCCTATTGTTCATGTATCATTTTCCTGATATCCTTGAGTTCTTTGCCTTTGTTTTCCTTTACCTCCTTCCACATATTGAGGATTATTTTCTTAAGTCTGTCTAGTCTTCCCAAAGTTTGGTCTTCGTTGTTGATGGTTTCTAGATTTTTATCCTCTTCCTTCACATAGGCCATCATTTCCTGTTTCTTTGTTTATCTCATAATCTTATGTTGCACACTGTATATTTTAATATTTCAAATGTTAACTCTAGTACTTAATTCCTGAGCTGTCTGTTCTTTAAGTTTGTACCCAGTTAGTGATATGTCAGATATTTCCTGGAGTGCCAGGAGGTATCAAAACAAACAAACTAGGGAGCAGATAAAGCTCAGGTGGTTGAGTGCCTGTTTCCCAGGTACAAAGTCCCAGGTTTAATCCTAAGTACCTCATAAAAATAAACAAACAAATAAAAAAACTAACTTATTGGAGAGCAGATGTAGCTCACTGATTGAGCACCTTCTCTCCATGTGTGAGGTCCTGCGTTCAATCCCCAGTACTTCCTAAAAACAAAAACAAAAACAAGAAACCAAGGGGGAAACATCTTTCACAGACTTTTCAAATTAACTCTTTGCTGGTTTGGCGTCTCCTTCAGAGTTTGTCCCTCCTACCAAGAAGATCAGATGACGACAAATATCTCTGTCTATTCTGAAACTCTACCTTTTCCTGGGGCTTGTGTTTGCTCATGGTCTTAGGAATATTCCCATTTATAGGAATTTAAAATCCCCCTCTACACTCCATGAAATAGACTTTCTCCCTGATGTGGGTGCTATATTTTATTATTTAAAGCAGGCAATCCTTGCCCCAGGCCATTTTGACTTATTTCTTAAACTAGTTTAGCTGTCTTCAAACTGTCTGCAGGGTGAGTTCTTGGAGGTCCAGCCTGAGAGGGCGTCCCAGTTGAGTCTTTCAGACTGTCACCCAGTAGACTGGCACTGACACACAGTCACCCCCGCATATGCACATGAGTTACCTGCTCCTTCCAGAACAGGGCCAGGGAGCCACAAAGGAAGTACAGGCTGGCTCTGCACTGTACTGGGGAGGGTTTGGAGAGGGACAATCAAGGGTACCAGGAGCTTCTGGTACCACGTTTAAAGCTGTGTTTCCTTGATTCAGCGTTCACTGTTACTACAACCCTGCAACTTTTCTGGAGTTTTGAGGAAGATGGTTCCACAGTTTTTCCTAGTTGTGCAAAGACTCTGTTGGTAGACAGTTCTCTGGGGCATCTTATTCTGCTGTTTTGGTCAGGCAGAAGGACCTTATTGTGGCTTTTGCCATGTAAAAGCTGCTTCTGGATTTTGAGTCATAATTAGGAAAATATTCTATACTCCTAGTCTATAGAGGAATTTACCCATGGTTTTTCTAATAGGTATAAGATTTCAGTTTTCATATTGAAGTCTCTAATACATTTGGAGATTATGTTCTGCCAAGTAAAGAGATAAATCCCATTTTGTCTCTTCCTAAACAGCTATTTTGTTATCCAACACTGTTTATTGAAATGTCCACCTTACTCTTCCTTTTTTTCTTCCTCTCCCCTTCTCTTCATTTTTTTCCCCCTTCATTTCCTGAAAAAATTCAGTATTAAAGATGCTGACTAGAATGTCCATAAGTGAGGGTGACCTGGCACAGTTAGTCAGGGGCTGAGCAGAGTGAGGAGGTTATACCCATGGAGAAAGGCACTGCACATGCTGTTAGAGCCCAGGCAGGGACAGGAGGGTGTCTGTGTGTGTGTGTGTGTGTGTGTGTTGGAGAAGGGGCAGATGACCCATTTTTGGAAGTCAGAACCTGACAAAGAGAAACATCTACATGTGTGAGATCCAAGAAGAATAAGGAAAGCAAATTCACAGAAGATTGGCCTGCTACAAGTTATCAGAGCCCAAAAAGGCAGAGGAGGATATCCACAGTTGGGGGAACCCCAGCACAGAGTGTCAGAGCACAAGCAGGGAAGGAAGGCATTTACATGGAAGAGGTGGCGGCAGTTATGGGAGATTGTGTATTACAGAGGAATTGGTTAAACAGGTACACATATGAAGGATTTGGGGAGCTGAATTTCTCATTGTTGGAGAAAGGAGTTACAACACAGGGAGAAATCTAAAATGGACCTTCTGTACTGAAAACTAAAAAACATTACAGGGTGAAATTAAAGACTGGTGGTGTAGAGTTGTGTGTGCCCCAGAAAAAACATGTTCTTAACTTAGTGTATAGAAAATTCAGTATTATTAAGATTTGCATGCTTCTCAAAATGTTTAATAGACTCGATACCATGCTGTTGAAAGAATCCCAGTAGATATTCTGGTAGAAACTAGCAATTTGATTTTAAAATTTATAAGGAAATTTAAATGTTCTAGAAACCCAAATGATCTTGAAAATGAAGAAGGAAGTTAGAAGGTTTCAGTGATCTGATTTTAAATATTACTGTGAAATGATAATAATCACTATGTTATTGACCTAAGGATAGAATAAATGGTTATTGGATGGTTACTACAGTGTCATCTGTGAGTGGCATTTCCATTGAAGGAGGAAAGATTGGATTCTTCAACACATAGGGTTGAGAAACTCAGCTAATCATTTGAAAAAAACTACATTAGAACTCTACATCACATATTGCAATAAATAAAAATTCCTTGTGGATAAAAAATGACTAAAACAGAAAGGTCAAAATTATCAGGATAAATAGGTGAATACTCATATAATGATGTAGTGGGTGATCCTTTCTAAGCCCAATGCCATGGGAAGAACCCATCACTGTAAATACTGATGGATTCAATTACTGAAATGTTGAAAACTTCAATGCAACAAAATGCCATGAACATCATTCAAGGCAAACCACTAACAGAAATATTTTCCAAATATGACAAACTGACAACTAGTAAAACTTCTGATGACACTCAGTCTTTGACATGATGTAGAGCAGAAACATACCTGACTACTAGGAGAAAAACTGGACCTTTTTCAGTTAGCAATCTGGGAATATATATGAAAATCTTTTAAATGCCTTTAAAACCACTGCTAATATTTTAGTCTGTGGAAATTTTTAGAGAGCTATGAATGATTTAGCTGTGAAATTTTTATCACAATGTTGTTATTAAGAGTGGAAATTTGAAGGCACATAAATGTTCATAATAGGTGATTAATTAAATAAATGTTGGTGTAAAATGAAACTTCATTTTGTTATCAATCAGGCTGTGAGCAAAATTTTGTGGTTATAGAAATTCTCCCAGGGTATAATAAATGGGACACACAGGTTATAAAACCTTACAGAGACAGATACACAGAGACAAATCTCTAAGTTATAAATGTAGTTATAGGTGTGTGAAGGGATTCTTGGTGTTTTTGTATTTTGCGTTTTTAATTACCTGTACTTTTCTAATTTTTATGCAGTGACTATGAAAGTTTTCGTCATAAACTGTATTATGCCAATCATGAATAATATTACACCAGCATAATAACAATGATTATCTGTGAAAAGACTGCGGAGCTTTTATTTGGTATGCTTTTCTGTGTTTCCTTTAATGAACAGATAAAACTTTTGTAATCTGAAAATAAACAAATGTTATTTTTTGAAAGACAGCACAGAAATTCTCTCTGTTGCCCTCATAATAGAGTCCAAAAGTTATTAGAAGATATATAAGCTCCTTCAGAATTTGGCCCTTGCTCACCTCAAGCTAGGATCTTGCCATCTGCTCTACTGCAGTCCAAAGCTAACCTGAACTACTTTCAGTTCCCTGAAAAGAACAGTGCTCACTCCCCTTTGGGAATTTGCTCCTACCCACACCCCTCTCCCTGACTTCTCACAATTCCTTTTTCAGGAACAGCCCCCCACCTCCACCCTTCACTAGGGGACTTGTGCATACCTACATCGTCGCCTTTATCACATGCTGTTCTCTTTTCTGTCTACATGTCTTTCTCACTCGCTATACTCTAAGGCCCTACAGGACAGCAGCTACTGAATAATTAGCAGTAAGTGCTATCGAAGTTGTTTGAACTAGGAAGAGAAAGAATGGCACCAGTCTCCCACGCGGCCACACATTGCCTTGTGAATCTCAGTTATTTAACCCACCGAATCCTAACCTGGACGTCCCAAGGTAGGCAAAACTATCCCCCTTTTCCAGATAAAGAGACTAAAACCCTAAGAATTTGGTAATTTGGATCATTTTCAGCAGCCCCCAAAACATAATAAGCGCTAATGATCATGACTTGAAATAGCAAGCATTGTCTACTGTCATTTCTCCAAAGGTGAAACTCAGTGAAGAACTGAGCTACTTGCTTTTTTTTAACAAAAGCACCTTGCTATGAAGATGAGCTTGGGAGTGTAAATAGTGCCCAGCTGTTTATTTTCCTTTTTCCTTTTTGTTCTGATTTATTTCAGACAGCTACATCCAGTGACTGAATTCATCTGCATTGAAACCGCTTGAGAATTTTTATGGGTTGAACCAAAAGAGAATAATGAAGTGAACCCTTCTAGGCAGAAGCAAGAGTGAAAGATGATTTCTCCACATTACTTGTCCTTTATAGAAGAAGCCATGATGAGTTTCTAGAAAATGCATTATTGATGTGATGTAATAAGGAAGGCTTTCTTTTTCTTTTTAAATAATAACTTATTTTATATTAACTGTGCTATGAAACATTGCCACTAAAGGTTGTTTTTCAGCACAAGTGAATTGTATTTGATTTCAAACCGTGACTTTTTCATCTATTTCAATAGCTCTCGTGTTTTGTCAATGAGGTTTTATTCATGTTATTATTCATTTTCTAGTTCGGCCTGGATTCAGGATATTTTTCTTTCCTCAGTCACACCCTTTTTATTCTGTTTCCAAGCAATTCTTGGTTAATTCATGCTTATTTCCATATTTCATTTCCTTTTATAAAAATAACATTATTTAATTGTGCTACAATTGAGAAAATAGATATATGTTTGCAAATAATTAAATGTTTTGTTTTTCAAAGCGGTCATTTCTTACTTGCTGTATTGCAAAAGATTAAAATCTGCAGCCTAGTTCTCTT
Organism: Dasypus novemcinctus; assembly: GCF_030445035.2. Taxonomy (NCBI): domain Eukaryota; kingdom Metazoa; phylum Chordata; class Mammalia; order Cingulata; family Dasypodidae; genus Dasypus; species Dasypus novemcinctus. The sequence continues at coordinate 21,581,614 of NC_080677.1, forward strand.
ATTGTATATGCAAATTCCAATTGCATGCAAAGTTGTTATCAGAATACCAGGGCAAATAAACTCAAAATCCCAGTAAAGGAATTGCAATTAGAATGCCAGTTTAGAGGAAAAAAGTTATTTTGAATTTCAATATAAAATTTATGAATCCAAATTACACAAACATTATTAATGGTCTTCCTCAAATGCATTTGATGATGATTTCTTTGTTGTCTGTTGAGGCTTTGCTTGACACTAGCACATAAATTCATACTTAGCAACTGAACACCTTTTTTATGCCAAGCACTATGCTAGAAACAACCCCTATTCTCCTGGAGCTTGTGGTCCAGAAGGAAGACAGACACAACTGTAGTCATGAACGCGTAATTACAAACTGAGATGGATGTTCTAAAGCAAAGGAGCACTGTTCCTGGATAAATGCCCCAGGATTGTGCTCTGGACTATGGGATCAGGAAGGCTTCTCTGGGGCAGGAGGGTCAAACTGAGACCTACAGGATGAAATAGCCTCAACAGGCCCTGCCCTCCTGCACCTCCACCCACACTTCACTCGCCACAATCCACCACCATCTCCAGACCTTTCAACTGTGGGTTCTTGCAAGTCTGTGACATCTCTGCCCTTCCTATGACCCTACTGTCCCTACTAAATGCTGAAGGCCTTCCTAGGCCTAATCTGGCCTGCGTTTTAAAATTCAGGGCTGTGTCAGTTAGAAAGTCTTCTGCTTCTACGGCTGATGCCATAGTACATCCCATTTTCAGATTTGAAATAAGAGGTTTCATCTTGTAGGTGGCTGTCCCCCTACCAGTGCTTCCTTAAGAGCGTGTGGCCCAAAGTGCTCCAATATCCACCCCCAGGGGAGGGTGAGGGACAAGCACTAGTGCGAAACCCTCAGACCTGTGGCAACACCTGGTGATTTCTCAGTGGACAGGGGCTTTGGCAGCAGTTCCCAGGATGAAGAGGCCCAGTTTATTCGTTGCTCACAAACAAATTCCCTCATCATGCCTGCCTGAGGGTACCAGAGCTGCTATGACAAATACCACACAATGGGTTGGCTCAAACAACAAACATGTATTGCCTCATGGCTTTGAAACCTACAAGTTCAGCATCAAGGTCTCAGCAGGCCACACTTTCCCCTGAAGTCTGCAGTGCTCTGGTGCCGGCTTGCCACAGTCCTTAAGCTTCCCTGGCTTTGCATCGAAGTGGGATCTTAGAAAATCCCATTCACAAATAAGTCCACACCTTAACTGATGATTCATCTAAAAAGGGCCCCTTTGTCCAAATGGGTTCACACCCGCAGGAACACAGAGTAAGGTTAGGAACATGTCTTTTGTGGGGTACGTAATTCAATCTACCATAATACCCCTACGCATATAAACGCACACACACAACTCACATGAAATGAGGACACTTAATTAGAAACATTAGGAAAAGCATGCTAAAGCAAACTACTTGTGGGTCTAGGAAAACGTAAAGCCTGGGGAGAGACTGAATGAGTAGAATGAAAATCAATTGACATGGTCAAGGTAAACGCTATACTTGAGAATGTCTAAGTGGATTCAAGGTTTGGCGAATTTATGTTCTGCGCTTGGTGAACTCACATGGGGTAAGTATCATCTAACAGAATGACAGAAAAATGCAACTCAGAAAACAAGCCAGGGCCCCTTGGCTTCTAAGTGGCAGAGCCTAAATTCAGATTGACTAATTCAGAGCTCTTTCACATCATTCTTTTCAGAGAAAAATGTTAAAATTTCTAAAGTATAAAGAAAAATCCAAAGCTCATCCTGTGATTGCAGGAAAGTCTCATAGAGAGGATCCAGGGGAGAAAATCAAAGGTCCTATTAAAGGTTTGATTACAGGAGCAGACAGACCAAGCCATCTTTCTTCCAGGAGAACCAGGTTAAAAAATATTTTAATTTATCTATTAAGATTATTTTTTATCCAGTTCTCCGTGTTATAATCTCTGATCTCTCCAGATGGACAGTGATAACTTCATTTTATTTCCTCAAAGATACCCTTGTAGTCTGATCCTTCACTCTCCTATTTTATAATTTTTATTCTGATTCACATAGCAACGTGATTGAAAACTCCTGAGCTAGATATTTATTAAATATTCATTTATTATCCTGATTTCTGTTTCCTAGATGTACCCTGTGATTAATACTATATTATTAACTAGTATTTGGTGATGGATGGGGTAACTGGAGTAGGAAAGAAACATGTGTAAATATTCACTAGCTTCCAAGCAATTGGCACAATAGAGAAAGAGCATTTCATCCTCACCACAACCCCATAAGGTCTATATGATTATCACTATTTTATATATGGCTCAGCAGAGACTCAGAATCAGAGTATCTAGCTCACGTAACCCATGCGGCATTTCACATGAAGTCATTGCATTGTAATATCTAAATCTCCTATAATGTGGGGAGGGTGGTGATGTTACTCAGAAGTGCCACAAAATCAGGGAATTCTTTTCGAGTCTGGAGTTAATCTCCCCATGCTCATCACCAAGCATATACACCAATGAGCCAGCAAGGAGAAAGCAGCTGCTGGGGTGAACCAGCACCAGAGAAGGGGGGCAGGTTACCCTGTAGCATGATGAGACATTCTTTAGGCTAGCAAGTGATAGCTATGTACTATAAAAACGATAATTAGGCAAGAAGAGGCTATTCCTCCAGAAGGAGGGATACGACCAGTGAGATTCAGAAAGAAATGAAATCAGACTCCACCAGAACTAGATTAGGTTGGTACCAGTCACACAGTGAGCATCTGGACATTAATATCCAAAACTCTTGTACACCCTTTAGGGCTAATCGAATAAATTTACGTAGTTCTCATTATAAAGGCAGACACTTTCTAACTGCAAAATCTTCATAAGATCCTAAATCAATGTATTCCATGCAGGTATTGTTTTATATCTCCCAAGGGGTACTCAAATAACTAAAGATATCACCAGATGGCCACTGAAGACAGGTCCTTGATTTGCTGACTGTGATGATTAGGTAGGGCACTGTGACTAGTTGCTGGGACAAGGTTGAATTGCTCTGTTAGATCAAAGAAGAAATTATTATAATGAAAAGGGCAAGGAAGGGAGAAGAGGGGTACTAGCAAATGCCATGTGGGGAAGGGAAGAGAGGCTGGTGTCCAGGGGCCATACGGCCAAGAATTGACTTTAAGGAACAGCTGTGTCTAGTGGGAAGTTTGTAAGTTATCTGTTGTGGGGCATCTAAGGCAAACACCTTCCTCTGCTCCTAAGGACTCTTAAGTAAAGTCTACATTGTAAAGTCTTTCATTTTCCATAAATGATTTTTAGGAAAGGATCAAGGAAGTTCTGAGCTTAACATCTGGGTTGGTGCTGGGCAAAGACACATGTAGGTGCTTGGGGAAGACATCACAGCTGACACCACATGTGACATCTGAATTGGGTATATGCTCCATCACTCCCAGAGTCAAAACTTTGATGTCCCAATAGGAAAAGAAGGAGGAGGAAGAGGAGAAGAACAAGGAGGAGGAGAAGGAAGAGTAGGAGAAAGAAGAGTAGAAGAAGAGGGAGAAGGAGGAGGGGAAGAGGGAGGGAAGCATCAGACAAAGAAGGAAAAATAGAGAAAGAAGAAAAAAGAGAAAGGAGGAAAGGAGGGAGTGAGGGAGGAGTAAGCAGCCTGGTTCCAGGTTGTTTTATTTCTCTTTGGTAGTGCAGGGTGCTGGTTTGAACCCAGGTCTTTCTGGTCTCAAAGTCTTGCAATTTCTACTAAAATGTCAACATACAATACAATCCCCATATCTAACAGTCAGTTTGCTTTATACTCAATCTGTTCTGAATTCAGAAAGCAGAAGAACCTTTAATGGCTCCCTATTTGCTAATGAAAACACCCCTATCCTGCAGAAGGCCTTTATGCCACCCCCTCCCTCCCCAACAGCTCCAGACCTCTCTCTAATCTTACTTTCCCAATTCCCTGGGGCTGAAATGAATCCCTCCTGAGTGCTCTTCACTGTTTATCTCTATCGCCCACCGCAATGTCTAAGGTCCTCTTTATCCAACTCCCTAAGACCTACCACAGTGCTAAGCACATAATTGGTTCCCAATAAGTACTAGTTGCACTGAATTTAAAGATGATGTGTCTGAAACATTGTTTGCAGCTAACCCAAATAATTTGGCTTAACAAAGCATTCCCTCTAGAGGTTTCTCCTGGAAGACAGGGGAAATCACTTTGAAATGGTCTAATACAGAATCCAAGTGTAGAAAACCCAGCAAAGCTGCCTTGAAAATGGCTTCTGTTCAGCTGGCGCCTTGATTTAAGAGGTTGACTGCCCAACAAGATATTGCTGTTAGGTCTAATTCGGAGAATAAAATGATCGCTGGGCAGAAAAAAAGAAAAAAAAGATCCATTGCCTTTGTTTCAGGCACCTCAATCCAGTACAAGAATAACCAGAGGTTCCAGATTTTTTAGCACAGTGGACACATTTCACAGGGGCTCAGTGGTTGCTGTGGGAGAAGCTCCTGGGGAGATGCCATCAGCATTTCAAGTTCCTCCACTGTGGAACCTCAGCTCCAGCAGACACCTGGGGGCTACCTGCACACACACCACCCCCATGCTTGGGGTAGCAGACCCGCTCAGCAGGACCCTAGAGATGAGGGACCACCTATCCCTACATCTTTCAGTGCATGGAGGCAGATTCATAACTCCCGAGAGGGTCATGCCCCAGGGAGACAAGGACCGTGTGTGTCAACAAAGTGTCCTCAGCCTCGAAACGATGCCCACTTACTCCAGAGCACAAACCCCAATGGACGCCCTTAAAGTTTCCAAGCTATTTAGGTCCCTTCCCTTACTCATTACTGTCAACATTATTGTTCAGAGCCACGTACTGCCTTCCGCTTAAAAGCCCCAAAGCACTTCTCAGATGTCGGATGGACACAAACATCCTTAAGCAGGTGTTGGGTGGCATATCCCGCCCGGATTTCCGCAGCCTTCTCTGGGTGCAGCAACATTGGAACACAAGGAGGGGTAAAGGTAACAAGAGGAGGTAGAGATTAGAGAGCGAGAGCGTCAGACAGGCAGACAGAAGTAGGAGAGCCAGAAGGAAAGAGAGAGACAGACAGACAGGCCGGCAGACACACAGAGATGAGATAGAAGGACATTAAGAGGATGTGTCATGATGATGGGAACGAGTGTTGCTGGGGGGGGGGGAGAGGTGGGGTGGGGGGTGGGGTTGAATGGGACCTCACATATATATTTTTAATGTAATATTATTACAAAATCAATAAAAAAAAAAAAGAAGGACATTAAGAAAAAGAAGGACATTAAGAAAGACTCAGAGGGACAGGAAGAAAAAGACATGGAATCAGAGGCACAAAGAGGGGTAGAATGATGTACAGACAGACTCAGAGCAGGCCAACAGACAGACAGAAACACCACCGACATACGTCCAAGACAGCCTTAGCCTAAGGCAGACCTAGGGGCTGCTGGGGGCGAGCTGCTACCCAAGCGCCCTCCCTCCCGGCCCCTTTGATGCACTTCTCTGCCCTTCCCACCTCCAAAATGCATTAGCCCTCTGAGACTCAAATGTATTCGAGTGTGACCCAGCCCAGGCTGTGGCAAGGAGATGCCTCACAGAATAACAGGGTAAGGAACAGACGCAGGAAAGAGGGTCATGGAGAGAAGAAAAAGAGGAAGAGGAGAGAAGAGACTGGGTGAGGCTGTGATTAAGATGGCTAGGTCCTAAGAGGCATCCACTTGCCCATTAGAAAGTGAATCCGATGGGAATGGGGAGGCGGGGAAAGGGGTGTGCTTCTCCGCAGCTTGCTTCGCTGGCCCTGGGAGCCAGACTTCCTGGCAGTGGGCTGGGGGCCCTTTCCTGCTCAACTCGGTGACCTAGATGCTGGCCGCCTGGTTATCTCCCAGGCTCCCAGCCTTTTGGGCCAGCTCTTCCATTTAATATTTGAATGATATTGACTAAAAAAAAAAAAATCCTTACATATGGGAGATACATGCTTACAACCCTAGAGTTCCAGTGGCATGATGTTCTTTAACTTGTATTCAAATTTCAAATAGTTCCACCAAAAATAAATAACTAGAATAAGAGAGGGAAGGAGAACTAAAGCACATCTGGCGAAAGGTTAACAATTCTTGACTTTATGTGGTTGGTATACAGGAAGCCAGGGTGCTACCTTTCAGCATCTCAATACATTGAAATTTTTCGTTAAAAAAAAAAAAATGGCCCAAGCCCCTTTCCCTGGCATGGCGAGAATCCAGTGACCCTCCTTATACTTCTCCCACTCTTTTCTTTCCTGCTCCTCCTTCTTCCTTGCTTTCCACAAAGCTTAACACCCAAGGCAGTTGTACAGAATCCCTTTTACTAAAGACAGGGGGGCAATGTGGAGGTGGGCCTATATTACAGAATTCCAAAGAATATAGAGGAAAATTGAATATTTTGAGAGCCAGCTTTACGAAACTTCAGTTTGTCTTTATGATTTTAAAATGAGTAATATCCTTGCACCTCTTATTCTTGTAGTGAGTTTTTGGTGGTGGTTGTTTTTAATACAGCAAGAACCCTGAAGTGTGGCCATCGCTGTTTTGAGACCTCCGGGGGGGGGGGGGGGGGGGGCCAGCCCCGCACCCTGGAGGGCCACACTCCTGCAGCTGCTCAGCCGATGCTTTTTCCTCCTCTACCAACTCCCTCCCACTATCCACAAAGACTCTTCATTCAACTTACTTTTGTATGCAGAACCACCAGGTCTCTTTCTATCCTGTCCTCTGTTTCCAAATCATGTGTCTTTGTGTTTTAGGAGAAGGGCCTTCACTCTATAGACAAAACTATTAATTTATTTGGCTAAGCAAAAAATCATTTGCCCCTGAGAGTCATTATGTTTCCAGAGGGCAGAAGCATGGACGGAGTGTTTGTATATAAATAGCGATTTTTTAAAAATCTTGCTCCCCTAAAGTGCTGTTTCACCACAGAGCCCTATTTAAAATGTGACGAACACTCCATAGCAATTTGTATGGGAAGTTTGTCTGTGAAGCCTGCAGCAGAGAAGCAGTTCTATTTAAAGTGAATTATAAGAATGCTACTGCCACCGTGTTTTCCTAGGTAATCAGCCTGGGAGAAGACAATTGAGAAAACGTGGAGGAGTCTATCCCACCCCATTTTCTCACCCCCATTATCTGCTGACCATCATTTGTGTTCTTGACTCAGTCCTACTGCTGACATATCCGTTCCATTTCTCTTGACCTGTGCATCTCCCCTCCCCTTTCGGACCTTATTTTGTTCTTTCCTATGCCACGGTCCAAGACCTGTTTTGCATCTCCCTGTTCTGGATCTTTTCCCTTGCCTTGTCCACCGGACAGACCTACACCATCTAGTCTGGCCTCATATGAACAGGACTCAATAACCTCTGTTCCTGGCACTATTTTTTAAATTAAAATGAAAATCAGTGGCATAAAATATAACCATTTAAAATTGAACAAGGCAGTGGCGTTTAGTACATTCCCACGATTGTGCAAAGACCACAGCTACCTAGTTCCAAATCATTTGCATCATCCCCAAAGAAAACCCCATACCCATTAAGCAGTTACTTCCAAGTTCCCTCTACCCCAACCCTTGGTAAGCATTAATCTTCTTTCTGTCTCTATAGCCTTACCTATTCTGAATATTTCATATAAATAGAATCATGCAATGTATGACCTTTTGTGTCTGACTTCTTTCATTTAACAACATAACACTTTCTAGGTCCATTGATGTTTTAGCATGTATCAGAGCTTCATTCCCTTTTATGGATTTGTTTATCCATCCATTCATTGGTGGACATTTGGGTGGTTTCAACCGTTGGGGTCTTGTGGGTAACGCTGTTACGAACATGCACATGTATTTGTTTGAGTACTTGTTTCCAATTCTTTGGGGTATGTACTATATAACTAAGGCTGGAACCTCATTTAATCCCAAATTTTTCCAGCCAACACTAAAATCTCTAGGAACTGGATCCTTCCTCTGTCATTCCTTCCACCACCCCAACTTCCACAATCTATTTTTTGCCAGAGATGCTAATTCCAGCTCTCCACTCTTGGGGAAGCCAGGACACTCTCTGCCCTGTTTCTAAACCTTTGATCCATCAGGCTCACCTAAACACAACTGGTCTAAGACTGGCCAAACGCCTCCTCTCTCAGGAAAAAACCACCCTTGGACTCTCGGTTGCAATGAAATGGAAACCTTAGGACAATAAAAAATAGAAACTTGTAAAAGGGGCTCATTCTCCCAAAGTCTATTAAATGTAGTACCTAGTAATATTTCAACAGCACCTGCACATGCTGCCCTGGATAAAGGAGGGAGTCTTCCAATGGTGGAGCAGCCCTGGCCAGCACTAGGGCACTAAGCAGTGGGCGAGCTCCCTCAACCCAGCAAGAACCTCAGTGAGTAGCAGCACTATGTAGTTTCCTGGGCAGAGGAACCTCTTATTATTTCTTTCAGGTCAAAATATATGGTCATAATTTTATTTTATCAGATTTGGAATACTATGAGCCAAATGTCATCTTGATTTGAGTAAAATAAAATAAAAACAAGTTAAGAGATTTTTAAACAAATTGGCTATAGCACAGGATTTGCAAGAGTTACATGTTCTCCCTCACAGTTGTCATTTACACTCTCTACAGAGGTCTTTAGACCTTATGCTGTCTTCCTTAAAAACTGCCAATACATGTAATCCAAGTATCTTTTTAAAAATAAATTAAAAATATAATTAAAAAAAAAAAACCCTGCCAATTGTAGCCACAACCTATTAATCCTATCTGCTTCCCATAAAAAGGCAAAGCACTATCTGCTGAATTCAGGAGGTATCTGTGACAACTGCAATCCCAGAAACGTTCCTGTTCTGGGGAGACTGCCCCCTTCTCTGAGGGGCTCTTCCTCCCATCCACCGTCCTACCAGCATTGCACACGTGGCCCTGGGTTGATAACTTCTTCAGCCTGGGTCCATTTGAATCCTTCCCTTGGGCTTGTATAAACCATGCTAAGGAGATACAGTCCTTTCCCTCTGGAGATAAGATTTGGAAAATGTGAGCTCAGAGCTACCAGTTACCCCTACGCTCCCACTGCTTGTCCAAAGCCCATCTTGGGAAGAGAAAATGAGCCCAATGCAGACAGAGGAAGCAGAGGCGAGGACACGAGTAGGCACCCATGGTGTGTGCAAGGCCTGGCTTCCCAGGTCAGGAGTCCCAGGAACAGCCTGGTACTGCCTGCCCAAGGCTCTGCCTATTAGGTTGTGCTTTTATTTTTTGATGTTGAATTTTGCTTTCTAAGCCACCCTGATCCTTCCAAAAAATCTTTTTTTAAGGTTTGATGAGTTTCAGCTGTTTTTATATTACCTGGAACTCACAGTCCTAACACATGATGACCCATAACTGATTTATATTGATAATTAATATAATTACTGTGTACCAAGAATTCTGGCAGGCCTTGAGGAAATGCAGTTAAATCGGCTGGCCCCTGACCTTAAGGTACTCTCAATCCATGGGTGGATAGCTGTCCTTTCTCTGAAATCCTGGCATGTTCCACCTCACGTTCCTCATAGGCAGCAACTCCCCCCTCCCCGCCCCCCCCATATCCCTGTGCACCTAGTGCAATCGTAAAGGCTCTATGAATACTTGTTATGGGAAAAATGAAATGCCGTAGTAATAACAATGCTGTTTTGTGGTTTTTAAAGGCCTTTCAGATAAATTAACTCAAATGTCAAGAAAATCCAGTCCAGGGGATCACTATCGTAGAAAGCTGATGTTTATCAGGCATCACAGCCAAATAAAAACATCCTGTAAGGACTTCAGCATCCTTTCCTTTTCTTATCTAATCTGAATTTGGCTTTCTAAATGGGCTTCTTTATAGGGAAAAGAATGAGCTAATGGCAAGGAGTGGGGAAGGAAAATGAGTGATGAAAGTCCCTGGTTAACTTGCTTGCATTTCTTGAAAATAAAGTTAGGTGATTTCTGCTGAAGATAAATCTCAGGGCCTTAGGTCCCCCAGAACCTGGTCTTCCAGTACAGAACAGGCAAGCAAAGTTTGTATCTAAAAAGCTGACGTGCCAACACCTCATTGACTCACTCACTTAATTAGGCCTATTGCATGCCTATTATGTACGGAGCATTAAGGTAAGTGTTGGGACTGTCTCACTGTGAGGGTTTGAAGGCTTTTGTGGATCCCAGAAAAGATCCTGCTCTTGAAGCTAATCCATTCCTGTGGGTGTGGGATCCTTTGATTGGATTGCTTCAGTGATACAGGAGCCAGGATGGGTGTTGGTCCTCTTGCTGGGTATCCTTTATAAATGGGAGGACTAAAAGAACAGAGACGTGCATAAAAAAGCAGAAGAGACAGAGAACCCCAAGAGGCTGATCGAGAGGTCCCAGAGGCTGGAGGCTGGAATCAGTGGAGCACAGAGTTAGGAAAGAAGGCCCTGAGAGGCTAAAGAGACAAGGCCAGAGGAGAGGAGAGAGATATGCCATATGCCTGATTGCCCACAGCTGAGCTTGGGGAGAAAGTAAGCCTGGAGGAGAAAGCAGAGACCCAAACAAGCAGATGCCTCCATGAGCCTTGCCAGGAGGAAGGAGTCCGGAATCATAGCAGCATCTCTGATAATGCCTTGACTCAGACATTTCACAGCCTCAGAGCTCTAAGGTCTTAGCCAAATAAATTCCCATTATAAAAGCCAACCCATTTCTGGTATTTTGTTCCCAGCAACCTTAACCTTGGCTTGTACCCTGGAATCATCTGGAAAGCTCTAAAAAATGCTGATACCTGTCTCCCCCCCACACACACCTGCTTGGAAATCATGATTTATTAGTCTCTAGGGTGATCTGGGTATATGGAGATTTAAAATTTCCTCCAGATGATTCTAACATGCAACCAACGTTAAGAACCCCTAGTCTAGAAAGAGAGAAAGATAAATAGAGTTATCAGCAAGGGTTTAAGCCCGTGATGCAATGAGGTCCTCTGAGCCCAGGTTTAGGACCAAGAGAGGCTTCCTAGAAGAGGGACACCTCAGCCGAGGCCTGGCATGGGACCAGCCAGGTGATCACGTTGGGGAGATAAGAGAAGAGTATTCTGGGCCAAAAGAACAGGAACTGAATGCTGAGAGAAAGTACCCCAACAGAGAGAGAGCCTGGTGTGTTAGAGAACAGAAAATGGCTTATGGCAAAGGAGAGACAGAAAGTGCTCAATATTGAGATGGAGAGGTGAGCAAAGATCAACGCACGAAAATTCAAGTTTTGAGATATAATTCTGAAGGCAATGGTGAGGCATTAAAAGGTCTACAGCAAAAGAATGAAATAATGAGATGTGTTGTAGACAGAGCACCCTGCCATTTTCGAGCCCCTCTTCATCAGAAGGAATCCCGTGGCCATGTCTGTAAATGAAACAAGGCAACAGTGTGGTTAATGCGGGTTAGCAAATGCATTAATGGTTTGTCAATCTTTTTTTTTAATCTCATATATACCTAGCCAGCTGCATCATCTCATTAACATTCACTCAGCATCCAGGGGAGGAGACAGGAAGGTAAATTATATCAGGGACAATTTTAAACACTTAGAGTTTGAAAGGTTTGCCAAAAACATCAGTGCAATAAGCTGAGAAAAACACTAAGCTCTGAGGCTCCTTTATTCCCCTGATTTTCAGGCTCTGATTTTTCTACAAGATGACATTGTCAAGAGGAGCAGGTCAGCTTGGAGCAGCATCTTTGCAGAACAGGGCAGTGCTGAGCTTCAAGCTAACGTGCACTTAGAAAAAAAAATCAGAAGGGAATGAAATTGCATTTTTTTCTCAGGGAAACTCTTCCAATTTCAGTTCCAGGGAAAATAGTTAATTCACGAATGGCACTGTGAGAGAAATGATTGCACTGGGTCTCAGCGGAAAAGGGATCTGGCCAACTCTCCCAATGTTAATAAAAAAATTTAGGTTATTTTATATTCGCTTTCATGGAGAAGAAACTAGATATTGCTTATCTAAAGCTAAAATACTTTGAATTTGGTTTGATTTGTTTGATTTTTGCTAACTCAGCAAGCAAATATTGAGGTTAGTCTATTTAAGTTTTTTTTTATCCCCTCCCCCTTGTGGCTTTTTGCGTGCTCTCTGCTCTCTGTGTCCATTTGCTGTGCATTCTTCTGTGTCTGTATTTATTTATTTTTATTTCCCCTCCCCCCTTGTAGCTTGCTTGCTGTCTGCTCTCTGTGTCCATTCGCTGTTCATTCTTCTGTGTTTTTGCTTGTCTCCCTTTTTTGTTGTGTCACTTTGCTGAGTCGGCTCTCTGTGGCATCTGCAGGCTGGTTGGTGCTCTGCAGCATGCGGGCGAGAGCCTGCCTTCACAAGGAGGCCCTGGGACGTGAACCCAGGGCCTCCCATATGGTAGACGGGAGCCCAACTGATTGAGCCACAGCCGCTTCCCTCCGCTTCAGTTTTGAATCAGTCAGCTGTTTTCCCCAACGAACTGCCACCTCCTGTGAGCCCAGCTCTATTTTTCTGCAGCTTTTGCTTTAAGCTCCCTTCTAAGATTGCCTAAAGAAAGGAGGTTCAAAGTCACCTTTCCATTGAACTCAGCCCGGCTGAGTTCAGACAAAGTCGTAGTGTGCACTATAGCAGTGTTCCTCAAACTGGAATGTACCTCCATGTCACCTGGGAATCTTGTTAAAATGCAAACCAGTAGGTCCAGGTGAGCCCCCAGATTCTGCATTTCTAATAAGCTCCTGAGTGGTACTGAAGCTGCTGGTCCAGTCTATGGACCATACTTTTTCTCTACATGTCCTGAAGCTCTGGGAAGATCCCTCCTCTCAAAGCCAGCTCCTCCATCAGGCTGCTTCAATTTCCACTATTAGAGAAAAAAATCACCTGCATTGGAGGGCTTCTGCCCATCCAAGGCCTCCTTTGAAAAACACTTTCCCTGGAGGATTATTATTTGATGCCCTCTGTCAGCTAACAGCATCAGGATCTAGGTTTCAATTGGTTGAAATCCAAACCAAAATGGAGTGAGTCAGGATTTGTGAATACTAAAGCAACAAAGATAACAGGGAACATAGAAAGAGGTCCATTGACGACACAATTCTCAATGAAAGGAAAACAAACAAACAAAAGAGATTCAGCTCTTGCCTGCTGTGGAGGAGTTACAAACCAGTGAATATTATCTCACGGTTAAGAACAAACTCTACAGAGTCACAGAATCGGAGTTAAATTCCACTCCTGCATTGGAATTGGGGGCACATTTCTTAACCTTCTATACCTATTTCCTAATCAGCATTCTGGAGAGGATGACAATATCAACCCCTGAGTTGTGAGATAAATGAGGTAACGTACCAGGGACATAGAATGGTAGCTCTACTTGGTACTCAAAATATAATCAAAATGTAATTGACCAAGTCTGTAAAGTTTGCAAACTGCAGATGAGCGGGGCTGCAGTTTTAGGAATTAAATAAGCTCCTGTTTGGTGGTGGGGAAGGACAGGTTCTCATGTGATTCCTCAGTGTCCCTTTCTTTTCAGTCCTTCTTTACTTTACAGCTCTCAGCTTTGACTGAGAGTCTTCCTTCCCTCTTTTCTTCGATGTTTAGTCCTGTGTAATTTACTTGCAGTGATTTCCCCCAGGGAAATTTCATGAAAGCACCAGTGGTTATAAGGGACCCCTGTTGAGATACTTTACCTTCGTTTGCCATTTACTAATGCACCTTGAGCAAATAAACTTTCCCACCCTGGGTTTTTTGCTCGGTAAAGCAGAAGCAACAGCAGCTCTCTCATAGGGTTGTTGTGAGATGTAAATGAGATATTGCATATGGTAGCAATGGGCCCTCAATATTCGGAATTGTATCCCCTTCTACCTCAAAGCCCCCCCCTCAATGTGCTTTCACCTCTTTGCATGAAATGACCATGCCTCTCAGGATAAAACAGACCAAGTTAAAGACTGGTGATAGCCTTATTTCTTCAAGTTTTCTCCAAACTTGAAATGTCCTCTTGTTTCTTGCCCAAGATGCTACTGCCAACTTTTCCCCAAATCATAGCAGCCAAAGAATGGTTTTTGGAGAAGCTGAGTTGAATATGATGTTTTTGGAGCTGTTCTTTTCTAAGAACAGTTCTGAACAGGCCAAAATCAAATTTCTACAGCATTCAGCCTCAGATGGGGAATGCACTTGGGAAATGGAGGTGTCAAGGGCAGAACTCTGGCAAGGGCACAGTGACACCTGGAGCAGAGCCCACCCCCCACCCCACACCATAGAAATCAAATGGCCCTGAGCCAAGAATCAGGAGCTAAATTGTCAGCATATGCTTGATTTCCTGACAAATGATATTCAATTTAGGCCATGATTATTTTCCCAAAATTCCACTTAATATAAATTTTGTTTTATATGGTTTAGCAGATGGGCCTGAAAGCTATAGAGCAGAATGGCTGTACAGTATGTAGTAAGTCACGTTGGTAGGACAACAAGCTCCATGTGTCTGTGTGGGGAAGGGGACTCTGAAAAAATAGAAAGAAAATCCAGTAAATGCCTAGGTGTTTTGAAGGTGAAAAAAATTATAACTGGGACTTCTAAAGGCTGTTAGTCTGGTTTTACTTTTAAGATGGAAAAGGGGGGAACAGCTGTGGCTCAACCAATTGGGCTCCCATCTACCATATAAGAGGTCCAGGGTCAATGCCCAGGGCCTCCTGGTGAGGGTAAGCTGGCCCACGTGGTGAGCTGACCCACGCAGAGTGCCGGCCCACATGGGAATGCCCCCCTGTGCAGGAGTGCCGCCGTGCTGGAGAACACCGCCCCGCGCGGGAAAGCCGCGCCCCACAGGGGTGCCAGCCTATGAGGAGAACTGACTCAGCAAGATGATGCAACAAGAGACACAGCGGAGAGAAAATAAGAAGTAGTAGAACAGGGAGATGAGGGGGCTTAAGAGATTAATCATCTCTCTCCCACTCCAGAAGCTCCCAGAATCTGTTTCTGGGGCCACCTAATGAGAATACAAGCAGACACAGAAGAACACACAGCGCATGGACACAGAGCGTAGACAACAGGGAGAAGGGGGGTGGGAGGAGAGAAATAAATTAAAATATATATATATATATTTTTAAAAATGGAAAAGGAAGTATTGAGGCACCACTTGGATAGAGCACAGTGAAGGAGTTTGGCCTTTCTCAATTCTCTCATCCCCTCTGAGCCTCGGTTTTCTCATCTTTAAAATGAGGGCTTGTTTGGGATCAGAGATGACAAAGAGATTTCATTCCATGTGCTAACTCTCATCCCTGGTGGTGGCTGCCTTGATCACTAGCCTAAGAAGTATACGCCTCTTTCCGGGCTGATGCCACAGTAGGTAACCTCTGGCATGCATCTAGGGAAAAGAGTTCTTAGAGTCATGCCAAACACTCTCAACCCATGTGAATGAAATGATCTTCAAAGTTGCTTGCATTCTAAATATAGAGTCTAATTTTCCCACCACAAGATGAAGTGCACAGCAGAGGAGGAGCAGTAGCAGAAGATGGAGCCATGGATGTGGATGAGATTGGGAACCCAGGAGAGGAAGCAGAGAATCACTAAAGATTACCCAGGAGAATGTAGCTCAGTGGAGTGGTTGAGCTTCCATGGGTTCAACCCCCTATTCCTCCTAAAAAAAGATTACCCGCAATGTGGCTGCAGCTAATGGACATCCTGAAAGTTGGTTTGCATTGCCACTAAAAGCCATCCACAAGTTTAATGTGTGTGGCACAGAAACCAAAAGAAAAAAAAAAATTTTAAAGATATAAGTCTTTATAATTCCCTGATTCTCTTGATAAAAGTAGAGGATTGAATGGTGACCCTCAAAAGAATATGCCCCAGTGCTAATTCCCAGAAATTACAAATGAGACATTTGGATAAAGGGTTTGTTGCAGATGTAATTAAGTTAAAGATATTGAGATATTTTAATATCATCCTGGATTGCCAGGGTGGGCCCTAAATCCACTGACAAGTGAATGTATACGATAGAAGAGAAGACACACAAAAAGGAGGAGGCACTGTGACCACTGAGGCAGAGATTGGAAAGATGCAGACGAGGAGTGCTAGGAGAAACCAGGTGGTGGGAGAGCCAAGGACTTGCCCCCGGAGCCTTTGGAAGGAGCACGGCCCTGCTGCCATCTTGACTTCAGGCTTCTGGCTTCCAGAACTGTGAGGGAATGAATGCCTGTTGTTTTAAGCCACCACATGTGTGGTATTTTGTCACGGCAGCCACAGGACCCTAACATCGCAGCCTGCAGGGGAAATGATGGCCATATAATTGGCTCAGTTTGGGGCAGAAGAGGAGCCAAAGTTTTGCGCAGGGGACTTCAGTGCAGATTGCCACCATCCCCTCCAGCCTCCCCTGCCCTTCCAGCCCCTTCTTTGAACGGGATGGCTTCTGCGGCCCCAAAGCAAGGGGCCCTGCCTGATCTCCCCTGGGCCTCATCACTCATCTCTGCCCTCTTGGTCCTCAAATAGCCTTGCCCAGGCTGCCCCTCAGGCCCACCTGACCTCAGCCAAGTTCCATAGGCTAATTCAGTTACCAGTGTGATCATTAACTGCTATTTGCACAGAACACAAATTAATGTTGCAAGAGAACACACTTCCACACTAGACTTCCTCCCCTGTCTTACCTAAATCACAACTTACTATGGCAGACATAAATATTGCTGAGGCACTGCCAGGTTTGGCAGCTGAGGCATGGAACAAAAGAAGGAACACAAAATAGAGCTCCTTCCCTATATTAATGTCTGATAGGAATCTTTCCTCTCCAATTTGCAATCAACAAAAAAGTTATACTACCTGGAACAATTAAACTTGTCTTCCATTTCCTTACAACAAATGGTTTTATACATTTTGTTAAACTGATGGAATGCCAAAGGCAACACATGGGATACATGATGATACTCTAATAGGGAGAAGCATGGGTCATGGGAAAAGGATCTCCCATCCCCCATAAAATCCTCCAGGCAGCTAGAGTTCCTTGGGCTGCTCCTACCAGTTTTGCCAACTATCTCTGTACAAAGGCTTCCCACACCCTCTCCCTCCCCCGCACCTTCACTCCTATCCCTGTGGGGAAGGAAGGGACAAATCCTGACCTTGACTGCCCAGCAGGTCCTGGACAGACCCATCCTCTAATTTATTACCTTTAATCAAAGAGGAACAAAATTACCTTCAATTTGTCTATCTAAGAAACTCCAGAAGGGGATATCTGGCCACATACCCCCTCCTCCTCCCCGCTTGGTCTCTATTGCTAACTTTCTTCCCTCCAAAACCCTTTTCTCTATATATAAAGGAAGAAAGTAACTTTCAGCCTTACAGAAAACTTAACAAAAAGAATAAGTCTTTTCCCAGTTTTGGGGAATTTCAATGTAAAAATGCATTCTTTTTGTAGAGCAGAGTCAGGCGTGTTCACCCTGTCTTCAGTAATGGTGATCCCAGAAAGGGTTGGAAGTTTCCCTTCTAGTTTCATGCTGGACATCTGGCTGGGTGTGTTTTGTGTGATTGTTTCTCTTCTCGTGAGGGTGGGAGTGGAGAGAGCGAGGCAGTGAAGACTCAATTCGTATCTGCCCTAACAGCCCTGGCAACAACTGGTGTCAATAAAAGAGAGTGGAAAGTAACTTTGGATTCCCACATCTGTGAACCAGGACTCTCTCAGATCTGATTCAAAAGTTGAGGAGCAAGTCGGAAAGACTGGGTCTTGCCTTTACAAGTGGGGGTGAGAAACTTCTTGAAGAAATTAAAAAGACTCCCGGGCCTGCATGTTGTCCCACTCCTTTTCTCTGGAAACACAATTCAGAAGAGGGTTGATGCGGAGGTCAGAAAACAATCATTTTAGAGCCATTTGGCTTTTTTTTCAGTGCTCAACCAAAAGGCCATTAGAATTGCAAAAGCTGATACTGAAGGCCAACTCGTTTGCAGGAGAAAACAATGATCACAAACAAAACCCTTTTTGTCTCCCATCAGTTTACCTGCCTGCTTTTCAAAAAAGAAAAAGCAGCCTGTTACTTAAGCTCTGACTTTAACAGGCCTCTGCCCACCCACCCAGTAAAAGAGACTTTCTAATCTTGAGCTAGATGGGCACCTAAGATCCAAAATGCTCGACCCCCCTGACATCAGTTCCCTTCAGTGCCACCTCACCGCCCCAATGAGTGCTTTAAAGGAACCAGGTCTCTCCTAAATGGCTTTCCTTTCAAAAAGCTGGGCAATGATGTCCCCTGGCTTTGTTTAGCTGCAGCGCTAAATCTCAATGTGAACTTGAGAGGCAAGGCTCAGTTGTAGACGCCGTGACCTGCAGACTTGAGCGACAGCCTGTTTACAACCATTAGGAGACTCAGGAGAACTGAGGGCCTGTCTGTGGATTTCTTGATTTTTTTTTTTTTAATACTTAAAAATACAGTGGTTTTTTGAAGGGCATCATTTAGGAATCACTTAACTAGCTTAGGTTTCCTGATCTGTTTGCTTAAACTTCTATATAGGTAATCAATACAGTAGAACCGGATTAACAATGAGAGACCATAAAACTTCAGATGGCTTAGACACATCGGTTAAGGCAAGAGTCTGGAATCAGTCTGAATTGGAACCCTGGCTTTGTGACCTCAGATAAGGGACTTCACCTCTCAGTTCCCATCTATAAAATGGGCATGAGAAAAACATTTAACATGATTGTTGTAAAGATTAGAACAGGACTAATCCACCTGAAAGTTTGACATGTGCTAGCCCATCACCGGGCATGAGAGGTAGCCGCTGCAGGTCAGGGATGGAAGGATGAATGAATTAATAAGTGACACTGGGACAGGTGGTTATCCCTATATGGGAAAAAAATGAAAATCATTCCCTACTTCAAGACATAATGAAGAAATGAATTAAAGATTTATATATGAAAGGCAAAACTTTACATCTTATAAAAGAAATCACTAAAGAATATCATTATGACTTCCAGGTAGGAAAGAATTTCTTCAAAAAGACAAAAATAGGGCAAACTATAATGAAAGTTATTAATAAACTCAGCTACATGAAAAGAAAGTCTTCATCAAAACACCATAAAAATTGAAAAAAAAAAACAAAACGCCACCACCACAAACTGGGAGAAGATACTTGCAACACATTTAACTGACAAAAGATTAAGTATAATAGCCAGAATAAAAGAATGCCTAGGAATGGATAAGAAAAAAGCAAACAATCTCATTTTTTTAAATTAGCAAAAGACTTGAACAGGCATTTCACAGAAGAGGAGACAGGGACAGCCAATAAATATATGTGAAAATTAGGAAAGTGTGCTCAGTGTCCTTAGTAGTCCAGACAATGCAAATTAAAATCACAATGAGATCCCATTCCATTCCCACCAGATTGAGGAAATACCAAGAATAGCAGGAGGATGGAAAGCACTAATCAGGGACTTTAATGCACCATTAGTAAGAGGTGCATAGATGCAACCCCTTTGTAAAACAAATAGGCATTACCAAGTGAGGTTGAAAATGTGCAACCCTACAATCCAGAAAGCCCACACTAAGAGAGGATCTCCTACCTTGCTGCACATTAGAATCACTGGAGTGCTTTTTAAAGTCCCAGTGTCTAGGCTGTATCCCAGACTAATTAAATGAGAATCTCTGGGGGGTGAGAACCAGGCATCAAATTTTTTAAAGCATCCTAGGTAGATCCCATGTGCATCCAAGCATCCCGGCCAGTGCTGTCCCCTGACTATGGCTTCTGAATGCTCATCACCACGTTTCTTCAAACAATGCTTTCGGCAGGAAAGAGATTCTCTCTGTCTGGATGTCTACCTCTGGTGCCCCATGGAAAAGGAGCACAGCCATAACTTCCTAACCTACACATGAGTTGGGTAATTTTACCCAAAGGGTACAAACTGTGCTGCAGGGCTGTGGGCTGGGAAGGTCAAGGGAGACCCCCAGCCGTCGTAGCTCCCAGGCAGGGTCTAAATTGAAAACTTCTGGCAATTTGTAGTTGATGTTCCCTTCCATAGCACCCATACCAGCCACAGGGTGACTATCTAACCATGTAGGTAGACTCTGCAAAGAAGAGCTTCCTCAATATTTTGTAACAGTTGATATAAGATATTTTGATGGAATTTGAAATCTA
Source organism: Dasypus novemcinctus (assembly GCF_030445035.2). Lineage (NCBI taxonomy): Eukaryota > Metazoa > Chordata > Mammalia > Cingulata > Dasypodidae > Dasypus > Dasypus novemcinctus. The sequence goes on from NC_080677.1 coordinate 21,601,679, forward strand.
CTCGCTTTATCAAAGGTAATTTCAGCTTGGCATTTGCCAGTGACAGAAAAGGAAGAGATGTTTGATTCTTTAAATATCATTTTCAAAGTATGATTACATTGTTTTAAAACTTTTATTACCTATTTAATAAGATACTATTTTTCCTCAATGGTTACAACCAAAAATTTGAAGAGATCATTTTAAATCTTGATCAAAAATTGTTGGTAGTCATTTTGTTCATAAAACCTGATTTTTAAAAAGGTATGTTCAAGTAATGGAGTTCAAGTTTATCTTTTAAAAATAGAAAAGATTGTACGTGAAAGTTTATACAAATACAATATTTTAATACTTTCCCCAATGCTTTAAATTGCATACTTCTTAACTTAATTATGTTATTAAAAAAAAAAGATTCCTTTTTCATCAAGACCCACTGAGATGCCCCATGTCCCCTCCAGTTTACCAAAGGATGCTAAACAAATACTAGAGATTTCTGTGTGCTATGAAGTGAGAAAGATTGGAAATCATGGACTTAACAAGAAACTTACCCATGAAAAATGTGCAAGAATGTTTATAGTATCACTTTGCATAATAACAACAACAATTAAAACAACTGAAAACCACCCCCATGTCCATCAACATTACAATGGATATGTGGTGATGTGTGCATTCAGTGGAATAGAATCCAGCAGTGAAAATTGGTGAACTTCATTTCAGCATAAGGGCAACATGAATGACTCTTAAAAAAACAAAATCAAATAAAACAAACACACAAAAATCCCTTTAAGCAAGGAAAAAGAAAGCAAGTCATAGAAAGAAACATACAAAGTTCAAAAATAGAACCAGATAATAAATTTAGGGGGCCAGAGAACTTGAAATCTTTAGGGGAAAAATAAAACCATTCATTCATTCTAACACTCTATGGCCTCAGGAACTTTGCACTTGCTGTTTTTCTGCCTGGAACATTCTTTCCCCAGAGTTAATTTGGCTTCTCCTTCACTGCAATTAGGCCTCTGTTTAAGCAGCACCTTATCAGAGAGGCCTTCCCAGAACAGCTGGTATAAAATAGTGCAAGAAAACACATAGCACGTACACTCACACATACCCAGACACACATGTACACACACATAGCATATTAGACATTCTCTATTCTTTTCCTCATCTTCCGTATCTGACTTTCTTCATAGAATGCAACACCCTACATATGTATGTATTTGTTTATTGTTTGTCTCTCCCATCAGACTGTAAGCCCTGTGTTGCCGTTTGATATGGTTATGAATTCCAAAAATAGATATTGGATTATGTTTGTAATCTGGTCTGTACCTGGGCAGGATTGAGTTATGATTAGGGCTTTGATTGGGCCATGTCATTTGGGCACTGGGGATTCACAGATAAAAGGCGTGGCAAAGGACAGAGTTGAAGGTTTTTGATGTTGGAGTTTTAATGTCGGAGTTTGATGCTGAAGTCTTAAGCTGGAACCCTGGGGAAAGAGATAGACCGTTCACCTGATAGTCTACATCTGACCTTGTGGAGAAAGGAAAAACCTAGAGAACCTCATAGTCTATAGCGGACCTTGTGGTAAAAGCAGGAACTGAGCCCAGAGGAATCCAGGAAGCCTGAGCCCTCACAGACATCAGCAGTCATCTTGCTCCAACATGTGGAAATAGACTTTGCTGAGGGAAGTAACTTATGCTTTATGGCCTGGTGTCTGTAAGCTCCTACCCCAGATAAATACCCTTTGTAAAAACCAACCCATTTCTGGTATTTTGCGTCAGCACTCCTTTGGCTGACTAATACACCTGTGAGGGCAAGAACATTGTTTTGTTCCCTGATGAGTCCTCAACACCTACAACAGTGACTGGTATGCCTGAGAATAATCATGTATTGAATACAAATTGTCATTTATTTAGTTCTTATTTTATCCCAGTCTACCAAATTCTAGGACAGCAGTTACGAAATTTAGATTCTCCGACTTGGGTGTTGAAACTTGATTTTGCTATAATTGCACTTTCATTTTGTTCTCAAATCCTAAATTCAACTGATAGAAAAATTACCAATTCAAGGTTAACCAGGATTTTCCCTCAGGTTCTCCTTTCGGTAGTCAATATCACACACACACCCATACCATCCTGCCTCTTTTTCTTCCCCTCTTCTTGAGTTTAGCGCATTTCCTGGGTGGTAGCAGGGCTTACAGTGCAGTGTGAGGGGCCCTCATCTTCTAGTTCTCGATGTCGCCATTATATGCTGACATTTATGACAATGCTACTTATCCCATCAGATCTTTGTTATGGGCATTTGTCTCCACTACAGGCACTGCTGATATATTTGACTCCCCCCTCTGCTCTCTGCTCAACCAGAGCCACCCTCAATGCTGATTATTTTTGTTCTTACTGCAAGGCAGGTCCACCACCCACTCTCAGTCACCTGTGAGCCCCTCTCGGAGGCTGAGGCTACTTGAATTGCCTGCACCACACTAGCTTGCAAGAGACCTAGGAGACGGGAAGCACAGGTTGTCTCCACAATGCCTCTCCCACCGTTTCATCTCTACTACGTCTCTCACATGCTGGTCTATGAATCTGTTGGCTCCTCAGGCTTTACCCCAAAGGAAGTATCTGGGGTGTCTCCAAACTCAGCTGGAGTTTCCCTCTCCCCAGTTCAAGGCTCAGCCTAGGAATAAAGAGTGCCTGTTCCCTTCTCAAGGAATCTCCAGAGTCTAAGCGTTGGCAATGTTCACCTAGAGTGTTCTCTTTCTACCAGCTAGTCAAACTTGATCTCATATCCCACTAGAGTGAAAATGAACTCTTTATTCATCCTGATTTCTTCCCATTCTCTAAAAACTCAAACTTTTTCTCTCTCAAAAGTCTTGGCTCTGGCTCTATATCCAGAGGTTTTCAAAATTGCTGACTCTATTCAGAAATGCCAAAGAGTCCCAATCCACCATCTCCCCGAGCAATAGATGACTCAATGGGTGGAGGGCTGGGGGCAACAAGTAAACTAGAGAAAAGAGAAACATCTGTTGTTTTCACAGAACATTATCTCACCACCGCAGAACCCATGGCACCATAAGAGCGTAGGAAATGGCTCTGCAAGTTTAGATAATGCTTTATTTACCTAATCCTTTGAGAAATCTGCCAAAGTATTTTTTCTCTATAACAGATGCTCACTACCTGTGACTCCCACTTTTTATTTTTAATTTAACAATTCTAGATGGAAATATTTTTATACACCTTTCTAACTTATTAACTGTATCATCCAGAAGATAATGAACCTATTTCCTTAAGAAGTTTACATTATCGAGGCTATTCAATAGCTCTGGGATCCACTATGGATTAAGGAAATGGGCAGGACTCCTTGACTTTACATCCTGGCTGACCTGTTTTTCTTTCTTCTGCCACCTTCCTTGCACCAGCTTTATCCAGGATGCTAGCTTGTCGGTCAGCGGTCAAGCCTGCCACCCCTTTTGATGTTGGTCTCAGTCCTCCATGTGTGGCCTTTGCAGTAGCAGTTTTAGCATCACTTAAGGGCTTTTTGAAATGTAGTATCATGGCTGCCTCCCCAGATCCGCTGGATAAATCTCTACTTTATCAAAGTCCCAAGGTCATTTGTGGGCACATTCAAGTTTAAGAAGTGCTGCTCAGTAGTCCAGTGCTTCTTGAGCCAGTCTGAGCTCCAGCCCTACTCCCAAGACTTTTTTTTTTCAAATATACCGAGGCCAGGTATTGAAACTAGAACCTTGTATGAGGGAAGCCAGCACTCAACCACTGACCCAGATCAACTCCCCTGAGCTGGTTTTTTTCATTTGTTTGCTTGTTATTTTTTGTTTTGTTTTTAAGGAGGCACTGAGAACTGAACCTGGGATCTCCCATATAGGAAGCAGGCACTCAACTGCTTGAGCCACATCCCCTCCCCTCCTAAGGAGTCCACTCAGTCTAAAGTAAGTCTGAAGCTCCCTTCAGGGTGATTCCAGTTTAGCTGATCTGTGGAACAGCCCTTGGATCTGCAGTGTAAGATGAGGTGGGAAAACTGATGAGAGTGGAGTGGAATGGATACAATGAGATCAGCTTTGAGCTCTGCTGAGCCATCAGGATCCTAGGTCAGGAGCATGAGTTCCAGAACTAGACTACATGGGTTCAAATCCTGCCTCTGCCTATAAAATGGAATGACACAGCACAAATCATTTAAACTCTCAGGGCCTCAGTTTCCTGGTTTACAGAATGAGGATGTTGATAATCATACCTAACGTGTGTTAAGTTGAATTATCTACCCAATAGACCCATTGTAGTAACGTGAGGTTTTTATGGATCCCAGAAAAGATCACGTTCTTAGAGCTAACCCATTCTTGTGGGTGTGAGCCTATTGTAGATGGGACCTTTTGATGAGATTACTTCAGTAAGGCAAGATCCAGTGTAACTCTTAATCCTTTTACTGGAGTCCTTTATAAATGGGATGGATATGGAGAGAGAAGGACACAGGAGGTCAGAGAGGAACCCACAGAAACTGAGAGAGAAAGCCACAGATGGAGCAGCCGGAAACTGAAGGCAATGGAGCCTGGAGAAGAAGGCAGAGACTGGCAGACACCGCCATGCGCCTTCCCATGTGATAGAGGAGTCCAGGATCACCCTCAGCCAGTGTTCAGGGAGAGAGCATCTCCTGATCATGCCTTGATTTGGACATTTTTCTCTGCCTCAGAACTGTAAGCTTGCAAGACAATAATCCCCCATTGTAAAAGCCAACTCATTTCTGGTTTGTTACTTTTGGCAGCTTTTAGCAAACTAAAACACATGTCTTGTCAATTTTATTCTGCATCCCTGTGGATGTGAACCCATTGTCAAAAAGACCTCTCGAGGATGTTATTTTTAATTAAGATGTGGCCCAAATGATTGAGGATTGGTCTTAATCCAATCACTGGAGGCCTTATAAAGAGAAACCGGAAGTCACAGAAGCCAGAAAGGAGAAGATATTGTCATGTGACTGAAGGTAGCGATAAAATAAGAAATTTATGACTCGTGAGCAGGCAGCACCAGAACACCCCAGACTTTGGAGTGAAAGCATCACCTTGCTGAGGCCTTAATTTTGGACTACCACTAGCCTCAAAAATGTGATCCCATCAATTTCTGTTCTTGAAGTCAACCCATTGTGTGGTATTTGTGATAGCAGCTTGGCAAACTAGGATACCACCTCTCAGGATGAGCGAACAAATTATATAAGTTAATACATGTAAAATGCTGAGAACCATGGTTGGAATATAGTCAGTACTCAATGAATCATCATCTTATCTTTATTATTATTATCTATTATTATTTTAACCCTAAAGCTACTTTTTTCCTCCTTAAGCCATTTTATTTAGCTGTGAGACCTTGAGTAATTTACTTTACCATCTCTGAGCCTGTTTCCTCATCAGTACAATGAGGATAAAATAGTACTTCCTCAGAGCTCACTGAGAGTTAAATGAGAAGATTTCTATAAAAGAATCTAGCAGACCCCCTAAAATATTGTGGGCACAAATCAAATATTAGCTCTTTTCTGTCCTTTACCATGAGAACCAAATACGCAATACAATTAAATGAGAAGTGTTATTTTACCAGTAATTCACATCCAAGATGTCTGTGCTATAAAATTTCTATTCATCCCTTAGGACCCAGCTCAAATGCCCCCTTCAGTGAAGCCTCTGCTTGCTCTGTCAGGGTCTCATGGCTCTCTATGCATACCTCTTCTAATGCACTGAGACCACTGGATCTTAGTGCATTCTGCTTGTATAAGTAGCTCTCTACTAGGCTGTGCACTCCTTCATATTTTGTTCATATCAACATCATCCCAACGTCCCCAGGCAGGGTCTTACACAGAGTAAAGGCAGTATGTATTTGTTGCATGGATGTGTGGATGAATTGGTGGGTGGATAGGAAGATGAGTGGATGGATGGAAGTCTAGGGTAGCTCCAAAGCCCTCTTGCTGTGGAAAGATCTAGAGACCTAGGGTCAGCCATTTCCTCTTAAAATCCTGTTGTTTCACCGTTGTGTTGGGTGACTTGAGCTGTGTGTTCCATTCAGGTGCATCACTCTACTCCATTATGAAAAATGAACCCTTTTCCCCCACGTGTGGTATAGACAGAAAAGAGAAACATGTTCTTAGAGTTTCGGTGACTTCATCTCCATATATGAAGAGTATGTGTAAGGTCAGGTTGTTCAAAGGTTAGGCAAACCCGTTAGGATGGCATCCTAAGTACTTTATGATCTGGGGTCAACTTCCCTACCGAGTCTCATGTCCCCTCTATCCCTTCACTAGCTACTGGAAAATCCAGTCCAAGATTTTCCAGATGCACCAATATAGTCAATTGCCCCTTATCTGCACACCCAGGCAACATTGATTTTGCACCATTATTTCTCCATTTTGTGGATAAAGGAATTGATCATTAGAGAGATTAAGTAACCTGCCCAAGCTCACACAACTAATATGTAAAAAAGCCAGGATTTGAACTTGGGCCATCTGACTCCAGTAAAAAGACTGTTCAACACTATGCAAATAGTGGGGATGTTAACTAATTTTAGCAGATATGTTGATAATACTCTGAAGAAAAGCATCGATGTACTGGATAGACATGAACCATTACCAAAAAAATGAATGAGTGACCCAAATCAAAACTCTGGGCTACCTCAGAGACTGAACTCTTTATCCACATATTTAGGTTATTACCTTGTAGAGTATGTGATTCAGTATGTAAATATCAATATAGTGTCGGTTTCAAATTCATAATCTGTGTTTCTCTGGGCTACAATAAAGGCTGGAGTTTAAAGCAGGATCAAATTAACAGTAATGATAGTTCTTTCATTAGATTTTGTTCTCACTTGTTATTATAAGACTTACAACCCCCTGCCCAGCCTCCCCTGCACCCATTTATTTTGGGGAATCCCTTGGGATATCACGAACTTTAAGTCCAGTTGGCAACCCATACGTGATGTTGAGCTTTCTCTCCACCTCTGTTCTGGACTTCTTGAATGAGGCTGCTAAGGCCACCTCTGCTGTCATCACTATACTGATAGCACCCTGTTTTCCCCAGTTCAGCTAAGCCACATTATATTCCAAGAAAAAAAGCAAGGGAATGACTATAGCCTCTTTTTATATTTCCCTTAGACCCTGTGGTAGATTGACTCATGTACCCCAACAAAACTTTTCAAGTTTAGGGCAGAAGAAAAAGAAATGCTTTCCAACACCATAGTCCTGAGGACTTAGAGTCAATGTGTAGAAGGTTATGATAAAGACAATGGCATGCAATATTGGGGCAATGTTTAGAATAAGGATAGATGTTCATCTTTCTGGGATTGCTGAAGGGCTCACAGGAGGGAAATAAGTTAGAGCTCCCATAGAATCTTGTGATGTGGGTTCCTTTATGTAATCCACAATTCCCAAGACAACCAGAGAGAAACTGGAGCAGCTTTTTCCAAAGAATGGTCTGCTCTTAAAAAGAGTAGTGGATGACTTGGTCACATATATTTAGGAAATTCTGAGGTAAGCAAAATTAAACAGATTTTTTTTTTGCAAGATATCTTAAGTTTTTACTCTTGGGAAACATTAATCAGTATGAAATGGAAATAGTGTTCTCAATGTCCTCAATGGCTTGTTTACAAATTCCTTTTTCCTAGAGGATTTTGTAGGGCCCAGTTTCACAGAATGCACTTTGGGGAACATTGCCTTTGACTCATTGTGTGGGGATGCCTCTAAAAATGTGTTTGCTTACAAAGAAATTTAAAACAAGGAATGCGAATGATAGTATCAGGTATTTCAATATTTTCATTGGAAGTTTCGGTATGTACCAAACATAAAGCCCCTCCACCGCTGAATTTAGCTGCAAGACCAATGTGTTCTACCCAAGGTGGCCTCTATTGTCATAATCCCCAATTTTTTAGTTTGGTCTTTTTACCTAGGGCCTTCCAAGGCACACTTCTATCCTAAGCCACCCTTCCTTTTGGCCTCTGCCAAGGACCAACAGGGCATCCTCTTCTAGTCAAAGCCTTGAGAGAAGGTGGTGGAGAGTCTGCCCATGAGTTTGCTGCAGCAGAATGCCGAAGGATCCAATTGTGAATAACGTCCAAGCTCAGATTCCAGGGTCTTACACTTCATGGCCCCCTGGCTATGTGTTCATTTTCGTTGGCCAAGCCATAAAGGTCCAAACAGAGTTATTCAACAACTAAGAGCAATTACAGTGCAGTAAAGCTCCCCACAGACATCTTCCCCACAAAATACTTTTCAGAGACACCTGTTGCCCCATGGAATACTTTTCACCCAATGGTTTCTGTATTTCAAAGAGAAGCTACCCTTTCTGCTGCTGTCTTTGAACATTCTATAGTGTATTGATCATCAATCGGAGAGGCACTGCCTAATTTCAGTCACAGAAAGATGTCCTCCAGGGACCAAGGAAGGCAAGCAGAGAGTTTCATTCTCTTGCTGTCTCTGCTCCTATCTGAAAAGGATTCGATGGAGAAAGGACTTACCCCACCTAAAAAAAGTTGCTGAAGCATAAATGTTCATGACTTTCCAATGGATACCATTCAACACCTTAGATGGCACAAACTGGGACATTTTGGCAGCACTCATCTGTTTTACACAAATCATGTTATTTTCACAAGTAACAGGAGCTGCCAAAAGCCCAAGGGATAAAAAAGCCTGGCAGATGCCATGGATAAGACCGAGCATTCAAAGCTCTGGAAAGAGAGCTGGCAGACTCACACACCTCCCCAAGTCCCAACAGGCACAGAGAAGGTGACAGACACACACTGAGCTGCAGGTTAATGCCTCCAGAGTGCAGAGAACAGAACGTGGGAGACACTGGAGCAGAAATTGGTATGGAAGGGTTTTAAATTGAAGCAAAACACTTCTTGCCACTTAAACCACCAAGTAGATTTTCCAATTATTTAAAGGAACAAGCAGTCTCTTAAATGTGTTATAAGAAGGCACATGTACATAAAACATGTATTTTACTGCCAAGAGCGATCCAGTGATATTTAAAATGGTTTATATAATGGAGCTATTTATTTTTAAGTAGAAGACAGGAAAATGCTAATTAGATTCTTTTGAATGAAGGGCTATTGAAACTTGTTTCATTATAATTGGTAGCATCATTTTTGTTGCTATTATTGTTATTTTTTAATTAACAGACTTTATTTTTAGAACAGTTTATAGAAAAATGAGTAATCGTATAGAGATTTCCCATATACCCCCTGAAACTGCCATTCAATTTCCTTTATTATCACCATCTTGCATTAGTGTTGTACATTTGTTACAACTGATGGACTAATATTGATGCAATATTCGTAATTAAAGTTCATTAAGGTTCAAGCTTTGTGTTGTACAGTTTCAGGGTTTTAATAAATCATGCACCCATTATACCCACCATTACTGTATAGAATAGTTTCATTGCCCCCCAAAATCAGTTGTGCCTCACTTATTCATCCATTCCCTGCCCTTGAACCCCTGGAAATCACTGATGTTTTTACAATCTCTATAGTTTTGCCTTCTTCAATGTCATATAGTTAGAATCAGATAGGGTGTAGCTTTTATAGAGTGGCTTTTTCACTTAGCAACTTATATTTTAGGGTATTTCATTTCTTTTTGTGGCTTGATAGCTCATTTCTTTTTATTGCTGAATATACTCCATTGTATGGATATAACACAGTTTGTGTAGCAGTTCACCTATTGAAGGACATCATGGTGGCTTCCAAATTTTGGACATTATGAATATGCACTAGCGAATTTGTATGCAAGCTTTTGAGTGGACATAAGTTTTCAAATTATTTAGGTAAACACCTAGGAGCACAATTACGGCATCACAGAATAAGTCTATATAGTGCTTGGTAAGAAACCGCAAAATTGCCTTCTAAAATGGCTGTACCATTTTAAATTCTCATAAGCAATGAATGAGAGCTCCTGTTGCTCCACATCTTTCCAGATTTGGTATTGTCAGTAACCAGCATTTTGTATTGTCATTGTTTTGGATTTTAGCTACTCTAATGGGTGTATACTGCCATCTCACTTTGTTTTAATTTGCAGTTCCTTAACGACATTTTGTGTTGGACATCTTTCATATGTTTATTTAATACCTGTATATTTTCATTGATGAGGTGCTGTTCATACATTTCGCCCACATTTTAATTGGGTTATTTTGTTTCTTTATTATGAGCTTCAAGTGTTTTCTGTATATGTCAGATACAAGTCCTTTATCAAATACATGTTTTGCAAATATTTTCTCCAGTCTATAGCTTGTCTTTTCATTCTCTTAACAGTATCTTTTGCAGAGCAGAAGTTTTCATTTTAATGAACTCCAACGTATCCACTTCTACAGTCAAAGAGCAAGTTTTTGGTGTTGTATCTACAAACTCATTGCAAAACCCAAGCCAGCTAAGTTTTCTCCTGTTATCTTCTATAAGTTTTATAGTGTTGTGATTTACCCATAGCTGTGATTCATTTCGAGGTAATTTTGTGAATGGTGTAAATTATGTCTAAGTGCATTTTTTATGGCATGCGGGTGTCCAGTTTTTCCAGCCCCATCTGTTACATAGTGTGGCAGTTTGCAATTATTTTAGGAATCCCAAAGAGAAAGAAAGAACTTGCAAACTAATCTATTCCTCTGGGTGTGATACCCTTCGATTGCATTAAATTCAGTTGAGGGGCCTTTGATTAGATTACCTGTTAAGATTGTTTTAGGGTTTTTCAACTAGTCTGTAAGGTGTGACTCAGGTTGGGTCCCCACCTCCTTACTGGGTCTGATATAAACGGACTCACATGGACAGATACACACAGGAAGAGAGAGCACTGTCGTTTTTGATCCTGCCATGTGACAGAAAGCAGGCTCAAACAACTGAGGTCCCAAGGAGAGATGAGCCATTTGCCTGACAGGTTATGACTGAATTTGGGAAGAGAGCAGAACAGCCCAGACTGATATAGGAAGCCCTAAGAGACAAGCTCTATGCCAGTTTAAAGCTGAAATGAGGAAGAAAGTGAAGCAGCTGAGCCTGAGAGATCCAGAAGCCTGGCAGGGAGGGAAAGACCTGCAGAGATCACCTGCCATCATGCTTCAACACATGGCAGCTGACTTTGGTGAGAAAGCACCTCTTATGGTGCCTTGAGTTTAACATCACAACCTGAGAACTGTAAGGTTTCAAATAAACCCAAATAACCCCTATTATAAAAGCCAACAGGTTTCTGGCACTTTGCATCAGTAGTCCTTTGGCAGATGAATACAGAAATGCTATCCTTACTCCATTGAATTGTCTTTATTACTTTGCCAAAAATCAGTTGGCTATGTTTGTCTGGGTCTACTTCTGGGAACTGGTAGCATCTTGCCCTATGGACCCATGAGTACCCAGGAATCCTTCTGGGACTATATGAAATCACCCAGTTGCCAGTCTCAGCTTCTTTGATAGGTCTTCCACACTGCTGCCACAGTGAGCTTTATAAAATGCAGAACTCTTCATGTCCTTCTCTTCCTTAAACCTCACAGTGGTTCCTCTTTTGCCCTCAAGTCATTAGCATGGCCTATGCGTCCCCTCACGATGGCTTTCTGCCTATCCCCTCTGCCTTATCTCCCATCCTCCAACATCATCCTACACTCTTGCTAGTCTGTACTCCCCCTCTCAGGCTTTCCTCCTTACCATAGCTCTGCACATACTGTTTTCACCTCTATTCTACAGATTGAATTATGACCCTTTCTTCAAGGTCTGGATCAAATTTACTCTTCTTTTCAAGGTTTCCCTGATACCTCTAGGCAGTGTTTTCTTCCTTTTTCATACCCCAAGAATACTCCATATGGACCTCTGTGATGAATTTAGGATTCCGTATTGAGATTAGAATGTTTTGATGCATGTGGAGAGGGTTGGTTCAGGATGTGTATGCCCTTCTGATTTCTCTTTGTATCTCTTTGATACTTTCTCTAGGCCAAGCATATTATATGTTGGCCTATAAAGATATTTTCTATTCAAATATGAGGAAAGGAACAAACAAATGAAAAACATGAGATGATTTAGAAACTATCTTGCAGCATATGTAAAGGAAAAAGTTTCCTGAACACTCAGAAGCTATTTTTCATAGTTGAGCTGCTTTTCCCTCTCTTGCTGTGGAATCCTGGCTTCCTCCTCCCCTCCAAGTAGTCCTGCAGGAGTCCCTGTTGCAGCAGCCTTCTGATTTAGTTCGCCCTTATTATGACAGCTACAATTTTCAATCCTTACTATCTGGAAGAATTTAAGCCAATTTAGTGGGTGAGGAGAAAAGCATGCAAGTTAGCTTTTTTGAGTAGAGAATTTGCTGGATCTTGGAGAGTAGATGGCAAAAAAAACTGAAGAAAATAAGTCATTAAAGGAGAGAAAATTATTTTTTAAAGTGAAAATAAAACCTTAGAGTGGTAAAATTAAGAATACATATTTTGCATTTTGAAGATAATAAAAATTATATTTTTATGAAACACATTAGAAAATTTGGAAAACACCCCCAACATATCCTATAAAAACCAAATTTCAAAAGCCACAAGTGTTGATTGTAAAATAGCATGCTGCCTTTCTTGATTGCTAAAGCTTTGTTCTTACTTTGGATGCAATTTGAAACTACGCTCTACTAAGTATGAAGAGCTTAGTAAATTCTGTGTATAAAAAGGAAGTTAAAAAAAAAAAAAAACTAGCCCCAAATTGTCACTATTAACATTGCAAGCTGTATTTTCCCTAAAACTTTCCCTGCTAATATATAGACATACATAGTTAACTATCACATATACACATTCTTTCCTTAAGTCTCTGATGATATTCTATAAAGTAAATGAATCCAGCTGTTACAAAGAATTAAGCCAAAAATCTGCATCTTAAAAGGATAAAACGTTATTGCTTTTTCAGGTCATAGACCATTGCTGCCAACAGAGAGATTCTGCTTGTTGCTCCAAGGCTCCTTCTAGCTTGTGATGCTTAGAACTTGGAGGTAACATCTTCAACACAGAAATTGCATGAGATGATAAGTATTTGTTGTTGTTTTAAGTGACTAAGTTTGGGTGTTAATTAGTTCTGCAGCAATATATAACTGATACAGCATAGATCAACATGTACAGCCTAAAACTAGGCTAAGTTTCAACTTGTCCCTGGCCCCAATGTGGCATGCTAAAGGTAACCTCAATGACTCTCTGGCTGAAACTCAGCAACCCTGAGGCTTAGAGGCAAAGCTGGCAGAGATGGTCCCTCTGTGCATTTCCTGTAGGCCAAGACTGACATCCCAGCCTTCTCATTACTTCCACTCAAATGGCCAGGTAAAGTCAGACCAAGGATAAACATGCTAAGGGGAAGAAGGGAAGAGAAGGGGGATGTGACTCTGACCAAGAGGCCTTTGGAAGCAGAAGTGGACTAGAAGGCAGCTTGGAAGGAGAGGCAGTCCTGTACCCTTTTAAGGAAGAGGTCTTAGGAGGGGGGCAGGCGATGAATTTGCAAAGAGGAAGAAAGAAAACTTTCCATTCTAATAGGGAATCAAAGACTCTTTCCTAGTTTCTCCAAATTCCCTGGAGTGTTCTGACTTAATAAACATACTTGTGCTCAATCCATTCTCATTAGAAATTTTCTGCCCTGGGGCAGGATAGAGAAGTGCCTTATACCACCCCTGGAGGCCAAATAGCTTCCCGCGATTATCCTTCTCCACTTTCTGTTAACAAAGACTAGAGTCTGTTTAATTCTCATTTCTAAAAATAGCCTCTTTTCTCTAGTTCATTTTCACTCAATATCACCATTCTCTACTCAAGTACCTAAAGTCACTCAAACAAATAATCAACAAAAAGTGTTTCCAAATTGAGACCCTGCTAAGCTAGTGTAGCAGACAGAGTATTTTGCACATTAATTGCTTGTATACAGCAATAAATATTAATTGCATAGGTGCATCAATGTCTAATATTAAACAATTTGGTTTTTTCTTTAATAAATTAAAGAATTCCGTATTATTGAATTCTCGGTCTTTCCATCTTTACAGATAGCTCATATTCTGCTCTGGGTGTATTATCAACCAATCTAGAATTTATGTAGCTCAAATTAAAGAAATGTTTCACCAGCAATAGCTATTTTGCTATTGTCAGTCAACTTTATTCCTTGTTTAAAAAACTAACTTGCATAGTGGGCCATTTCTTACTTAGATAAATAGATGGATGATAGATGAGATAGCTAACCAGCTAGCTAGCTAGACACGAAGTAGAGAGATAGATAGGGAAATGGAAGAAAAGACTAAAACATACAGAAAACAAAATGTAATTACCCCCCTTACACTATATATGAAAATTAACTCAAAGGGAATAAGGCATCAAATATGAGAGCTAAAACCATTAAACTCTTTGAAGAAAACATAGGGGAAAATCTTCATGACCTTGGATTTGGCAGTGGATTCTTAGGTATGACATCAAAAGCATGAGCAACACAAGAAAAATCCATAAATAATACTTCATAAAAATTAAAACCTTTTGTACACCAAAGGACATTATCAGAAAAGGTAAAGGTGGTACCAAATCATATATCATTTATCTAATAAGATTTTAATATATATTTCAAGTTGATGAAAATGGCACTGTAAGATGCTCCACAGTCCTGTTCCCATGCAGAATCTTTGAACTAGAAACACTGCAGAACCACCTTCCTCAAAACTCTGTGAAACAGTTAAAGGGCTGCAGTAACTGAAGTAGTGCTGAATAAGGAAAATGTAACTTGAAAAAAAACAGCAGTCGGAGAAACCTGCGTTGCCTTTGCTGGCCCCTGTCCCAGCCCCTCCCCAGGGCAGTGTGGCGCCTCCCTGTGTCCAGCGTGGTGCCTGGCCCCCTTACAGAGGTAGCAGAGTGAGCTCCACATGCATATAGGTGTGCCTGTGTGTCCCTGCCACACTATCAGGCAGCAGCCTGAAAGTCTGAACCAGTTTACTGTCTCTGGCTCACCCTCCCAGAACTTACCCTGTAGGCAGGAGCAGTTTACAGGCAGCTGAAGCAATGTAAGAAATAATTAAGTCAAAGCAGGTGGGGCAAAGGAATACCAGCTTTAAGACATACAAAAGAGCCCCCAGAAATGGGGCAACTGCTATTTCTCAGGGAGTAGAGGGGACATTCGGATTACTCCAAATGGGGGAATTCCTAAATCCATAAGGGCTACAAGCTCAGAACAATATGCAGGCTCAGAAAAGAAGGAGGGAAGCCCGCACGTCCACATTCTTCCTGTCTGTTTCTGTGTCTCTGGTGAGGAATACCGCACCCCCTCCTGGTGGTGTTGAAATAATTCAGTGTAGGTCACAGAGCATAAGAGGGCACAAAGGTGTGGCTGCCATCTCCGGTTCCTGCCCCTCCACTTCCAAAATCAATTGTTCTGCTCCAATAGGAATAGGGGCAGCTCTTGTAAGGATTCCAGTGTTTTAGTGCCCTTGAAGCCCTTCTCTCAGGGACTATGGGGCAAGTCTCTGAAGAACGAGCCAAGGAATATTAGCATCAATGACAAGTTATACACTTTTTTTTTAAAGGTGGTACTGGGATTGAACCCAGGATCTCATACATAGAAGCAGGTGCTCAACCTCTGAACTGCGCCTGCTTCCTTCCATTTATACACCTTTTAATAATGCAAACATTTTGTCTTTGTCTACCCTAAACCTATACTTCCTGAATGGACCCAAGCTCCTGCTAAAATAAAATTGAACTATGTAAGTTACTTTAATATATGAGCACAGGATTGATAAAACCCAACCTGTGATTTGATACTTTATGGTATTTGGCCATAAAGTTAAACCATCAATAGAGCAAAATTCACTCTTTCTCTTCCTCACTTCTCAGAGGTTGGAATGACCTTGACCCTTGCTCTAAGACTGAGAATTTTAATCATGGAATTCCAAGGCCATACCCAGAGCCATCAAATGTTCATCATTTTACAAAGCCCACCCTGAATTCCTGAGACAAGTATAAAGTTAAACTTCCCCAGTACACCCTCACTTCCACCTCCCCAAACAAATGATGTTTTGAAAAGAGCAGGTTCCCTGCCCATCTTTTCCCATCATATCCTCCGCTGACCTGTGGCACAGAATTTTGGTCACAGCGTCACTGAATGAATCACAAACTGTGAGAGCAAGTTTCCACTTCACAAATAGTTTTCAGTGTGGGTGGTACCTTACCTTAGTCGATTTGTCAACTGCTTTTTCTGGCTGAGGAATCATGGCAACCTTTGCAGCAGAGTGCACAAGAAAAATTAGGCAAGAAACCCATTAATGTGATGTAAAACTGCAAATGAACCCCAGGCAGACGGAAAAGAAGGCACACGTGTAATGCTAATAAGGTGAGTCATAAGCACCCAAATACTTTAGAGGCTCTGGACCCAAAAATACCTTTATCAGCATTGCAACTGTTTGTATGGACAAAATAAGTTTTTCACTGGCCAACAGAAAAATGCCCAAAGATTATCACCAACTAGTCTAGTATGGATTTGGGGAGAGGAGGGAAGAATTTCAGGAGAATGTGTGTTTATAATCGCCACCCAGCAATTGATGAACACTAGTCATTTTAAGGTTCTTAATCCCTTCCCACAAGTCCAGGAAGTGCCATCTTCTCCTTTGTCTTCTGTCCCATCAAGAGGAACTACTGACCATCACCTTGTCCACTCATCTACTCCCAATCTTCACTCCAGTGCCTCTTCCAATGGCCACCAGACAATTCATTTATTGAAAGCCACCCAAACACTTGGCAGCCTACAGTGGATTTGGGGAGCGTGAGTTTAGTCCATTGCTGTCCTCACTTTAATGTCTTTTTTTTTTTTTTTTTTTTTGGCCATTGGCATCTCCACCACAGATGATGGATTAGGAAAACCTGGACTTGTGAATAACATATCAAATGGTGGACCCAAATAATTTTGAGATCCTGAAAGGGTATGTCATATTTTAGGATGGGGACAAGACTTTGGTCATCTCATCAGGAGTAAGAGCAAACTCACAACTGCTGGGCTCCAGCCCAGAATTAATGGTCCAAGACCTGGGCTTTGTGGTTCAATAGATTTCTCTACCTTCACTCCTGTGTAAGGTGGATGCTCTTGATGTAGATAGTTGTGATGTGCTGCCCAGACCTCCCTTTGAGAATGAAGAACTATTCCCCCAGCTGATGGGCGTGCTACTGGTCTCAGCACATAGCCTTTTTGGGGAATTGCCTGGGCTGAAGGGAGTCTCCTCAGCCAATTAGCCCACCTCCACTAATCCAAATGGGGACATAAAGACCCAGCCCCTCTGCCCCAACTTAGGACAACTCTGAGGAGCCATTCCTGATTCAAAGCTCCCCGTGGTGTCAGCTGAGGTCTTCATGGAGATAGCATTGCAACTGAACTCCTCCTTCTGTCCGTTCCACTTCCTCCCCTTCCCCCAACAGATGTTAATCCTGACATCATTTTCCAAAACGTTTCCTGTAAACTCATCTCCATGCCGGAATCTGCTTCCTGGGAGCCCAGCCTTTCACATGGCCCCAGTTCATAGTCCTATGGCCCACCTCTGAATTCACTAAAAACTGTGGCAGACAATTTGCAGCATGCCCACACTTTCCTCTCAATACTTCCTTCTCACTTCTTCTCTGCCTGAGACTTTCAGCAATAGAGGAGCTTACCCTTGCATGCAGCTACAACCTCGATAGGGGAGGATAGAGTTGGCGGACAAATGCCCCAGCGGCCCAGCCTTGGGTAGGACAATTCTGAGGCATGTCCCATACAGTTTCTCTGAAAGTTCCTTGTGAGGCTGAACCTGGGAGACGCACAGCAGTTCCTCCCTCAGAGATGCACTTTTTGTTGACTTTTCTCCTTCTTGCTCTCACTTCTCCACTACCTCCTTGTGCTTCCTGGGATCACATCCCAATAAACCACCCTCACCCAAATTCTTGTCTCAATTTCTGCTTTCGGGTGGTCTGAAACTAAGACGTTCATATTTCTCTTACTCATTCTAACTTATGCTTGAAACTAAGCTACAGGGGGCAGAACCAAGAGTGCAGCTGGCGGAGGTGGCCGAGAATCCTCATGCGAGAGCGCGCCTGAGAGGCCACAGCGTAAAAGTGCAGAGGAAACAACGGTTCCACTCCAGCGATGCCAGGCAAATGCCAAAGTGTTTTATGATGAAATTTATTAGAAGAAGATAGAATTAAATGTCACCCTTGCTTCTGTTTTCCTGCTCAGGAACTCTCTAGAAGCCGCACAATGTGGGCGCCCCCACGGGTTGCCTCAGGGCAGTGCCCCTGCCCAGCGCTCGCTGAGCCCTTAAGGGTACCTCTGACCAGACACCACACCGGGCAGGAGCTCACTCTTCCTTCACTTCTCCTTAGGTAAAATCCTCCCCCTGTTCACAGATTTGGAAATCAAGGCCCAGAATAAGAAACTTCCCGAGGTCTCACAGTTAAGGGCCAGATTCAAATCTAGATCAGCTCACTTCTGTGCTGGGTTGAGAATAGTATCTCTCGAAAGGCATGTCCACCTGAAATGTCAGAAGGTGACCTTATTTGGAAATGGGGTCTTCGCAGATAAAAACCAAATGAGGCCATACTGGATTTGGGTGGAACCTAAATCTAATTGGTGGTGTCCTTATAAGGACAGAGAGATGTGGAGAGAGACAGACTTAGAGGAAAGAGATCCAGGTACAGGCAGAGGTAGAAACTGGGGTGATGCTGGAACAAGCCAAGGAACTCCAGAGACTGAAGGCACTACCAGAGGCTGGAAGAGGCGAGCAAGGGTTCTCCACCAGAGCCTGCAGAAGGAGCATGTGTCTGCTGACAACTGGATTTCCAGACTTTTGGCCCCCAGAAACATGAAAGAATACAATTTCTGTTTTTTAAGTCACCCAGGTTGTGGTCATTTGTTACAGCAGCCACAGGAAGCAAGATTTCCAAACCCCAAACTCCTCACCAGGAGGCAAAAGACATCCCAAACCTGTACATGACCTAGCGAGGAAATCCCGGGGCTCCTTGGGGTCTATGATATGAAGAGGAGAAACAAAACATCCTCTGTGCATGTATTGTAGAGATAGGTATGAGGGCTGATAGAAGGGAAAGGGTTAGCAGGGTCCCCCACATCTTAACAGGAAAAAGTATATTGGAGAGAAAAGGAAATGGAAAATAGAAAGAATAAACAAAGATCGTCCAGGTCTTCTCTTTAGGCAGCCCTTGAGATGTGACTCGTGCTGATCTGAGCCATCCAGGGCAGGGGCTCTGGTTCCAATCCTGTGCCACGCAGGACCACCTGGTGCCCTTGTTGAGTGCCTCATCTCTGCCAGTGATGTTCATGGAGCTGGAGACGTGGAAGTGAACAAAACAGGCAAGTGCCCAGCCCTGGAGAGTTACCTGCCAGTCAGGGGAGATGGGCAATCACCAAATGCATGCACATATTCTAGATGTCCAAGAGTTATAAGAGTTATGAGCAATTTTAAAGGGGGCTTGTTCGCCTTCACTGTTGGTGGGAATGTAGAACGGTGCAGCCTTTGTGGATGACAATTTGGTGGTTCCTCAGGAAGCTAAATATAGAACTGCTGTATGATCTGGCAATTCCACTACTAGGAATATATTGAGAAGAACTGAAAGCAAGGATGCAGACAGACAATTGCACATTGATGGTCATAGAGGCATTACCCACCATTGCTAAAAGATAGAAACAACCCAAGTGCCCATCAACCAATGAATGGATAAATAAAATGTGGTATACAATGGAATATTATTCAACTGTAGGAAGAAATGAACTTGGGATGCGTGTGACAAAATGGATGAAGCTTGAGGACATTATGTTGAATGAAACAAGCCCGACACGGAAGGACAAATATTGTGTGGTCACACTAATATGAACTAAATATGATAAGTGTATTGGGAAAAATATTTAGTGAGTATTGTGCAAACCTAAAAGTGAAACATCATGCAGGAAGCTTTGTTAATCAGCAAACCAATGCCTTACTGGTCAGCACTTTTCATATTTCAGGAGGAATGATGAGAACTAGAGTAGTGGGCATACTGGGGAAAGTTTTGTAACAAATAAGAACAGAGAGGGTGCATTCCGGGGAGTGTTGTGATCCTTTCTGGGAAAGCTGGCCACTTGCTTGGGGACTGATGCACAAACCTTGGAATGTACTGCCCAGGGAGTGTTGTGTTTCTTCCTGACAGGGCTGGCCACTTCTTCAGGAATTGGTGCGGTCCTCACTAGTTGTCATCAATATTATCAGGTCCATTGATTATGAGCTCAATAAAAGGGACTGTCCCTGGTCAGGCTAGTAGAAGTCCTACCCTGGAGAGGGTGCTCTGCACAGCTATTGCTTTCATTCAAGACTGATATTGGCTGATGATTTGGGGCTTCCCAGCCATGAGCTGGATGTTGGTGAGTTTGTAGGTAAGGCTATTTTATTTTTCTGTCATTTTGTAACTCTGGTCAATATTGATTTAATCTTTTGACTGATTATATTATACTTGGTTCTCACTCTAATTGTCTGTATAGACCTATCTGCAGTGAGCATTACTGGTACATGATCTGCAAAAGCTAGATGCCCTAGAATGGGAGTCTTGTTTTAACAAGGTGCTATTTCCACTACTTACCAAGCTCTTGGAGAACATCAGCCCTGCAGATGTGGGTGGGATGGAGGAGACCCAGATGAGGGCTTCCACACTGCTTTCTAAGGTCTTCCTGCAGCACCTGTCTCCACTGCTGTCACTCTCCACCTTTGCGGCCCTCTGGCTGACCATCCTGGACTTCATGGACAAATACATGCATGTAGGCTCCAGTGACTTACTGTCTGAGGCCATCCCTGAGTCCCTGAAGAACATGCTCCTGGTCATGGACACAGCAGAGATTTTCCACAGTGCAGATGCACGAGGAGGTGGCCCCTCAGCCCTCTGGGAGATCACATGGGAGCGCACTGACTGTTTTCTTCCCCACCTACGAGATGAGCTCCTCAAGCAGACTGTCCCATGTCCATGGAGCCTCATGCCCCAAAACCTCTGACTTCAGCCCACCTGACTCCTGCTGCTGGTGATACAAGGACACCTGGCCATCCACCTCCCCCAGAGATGCCCTCTGAGCTGGGGGCCTGTGACTTTGAGAAGCCCGAGAGCCCCCGAGCCACCAACAGCAGCTCCCCTGGATCACCAGTGGCCTCTAGTCCCAGCAGGCTGAGCCCTACCCCAGATGGGCCTCTCCCCGTGGCTCAGCCCCCACTGATCCTGCAACCTTTGGCCTCCCCATTGCAGGTGGGGGTGCCACCCATGACTCTGCCCATCATTCTCAACCCTGCACTCATTGAGGCCACCTCACCAGTGCCCCTCTTGGCCACATCCCGTCCTACAGACCCCATGCCCACCTCTGAAGTCAACTAAGGCAGGTCCCTCAAAGATCAAGAACCAGTACTTCCTACCAGGCTACCCCTACCTCCCCCTTCCAGCTGTCCCAGGGGCCAAGATTCTTCAGGTCCAGCCTGAGCTGCTGTAGCTGCCACTTGGATGGGGAACTGAAAATGAGGAAACGTTTTATAGCCCCTCCTGGATCCCACAGTCAGATTGCAGGACCATTTTCCTCCTCTGCTCTTCCATTCCTGGAAGTCCAACCTGAGTTCCCACTCAGGTACCACCTACAGCTCTGCGTCCAGCCTGGAAGCTCTGGGCAGGCTTCACTGTGCCAACTCTACAGTGCTAATGTGTCCCTCTTGCCCATGGTAAGGTGATGAGAGCCAAGCCCGAACTCTGCACTTTGTTTCCCTCTCTCATTCCCACTCCCATCAACCCTGGACCACCTCCTCTAGTTCTTCCTCTTTTATTAACTAGTTGGTCAGTTTGGAGGGTTGATTGGCACCATGGAGAGTGGGCAGGTGGGACTGGACAGAGGGACTACTCACAGGAGTGTGTACATATGGAAAAACAGGATAAAATGGACCTTTATGATATAATAAATGTCTTAGTACCATATAAGAATATGGAGATACATGGTAAAAATACTACAAATGTTACATATAGACTATAGTTAACAGTAATATTGTAATATTTTCACAGCAATGGCAAAGAAGGTCCTATATCAGTTCTAAGGGTCAATAATGGGGGAGTATAAAAAGAAATGGGATTTTTCCTTTTGGAGTAATAAACACTTTCTGAAATGAAGTAAGCAGCTGACAGGACAACTCTGTGATGAAACTGAGTGTACACTTTGGATGAATTGTACAAGGCAGGGGACAATATATCACAGTAAATCCATGGTGAATACTGGATTGTGGTTAAAGTACAAATATGAGACTGTTCTCTCATGAACTATAACACATGTACAATACTAATACATGGTGTTAATAATAGCATGGTCTTTGGGGGAAAAACACTCCAAATATAAGCTGTGGACTATAGATAGCATTAAATTTGACTGTGTTCTTTCCTCATTTGGAACAAATGTGTCACAACAATACAAGGTGGGGGGCGGGCCATGTAAGGAAATTCTGTGTGGTATGCATTATTGTTTTGTTAACTCACAACTTCTACAAAAAAAATAGGTAAATAATAAATAAATAAGTAAGTAAGTATACATAGGGTGTGTCGATAGTGGTGGCAGGTACAATTAAGATTAGGCAGTGGAGGATGTCGCAGTCAGGGAGATGCTTGCAGCCCTTCGGGGAGGGAATAGCCAGTGCAGAGACCAGCGCAGCGCTCCAGGAGCCGCAGGGCAGCAAGGGAGGGCGGGGTGGAGCTTGAGGTCAGTCCTGGCCCCTTAATTAATGAACCCAGCAGCACCCAAGTGTGGGAAAGTGTAAGCCCTCTCCCAAATTTTTCAAGTTCCTATGCACCTAGCACTTTCAAATCTTGCCTTTTCCATCCCCTTTGTCCCCCTTTGTCATCTTGGTTTCACCTGGTGACAACTAAGAATCAGCATATCACAGTATCTACCAGAAACTCACCCCAGCAAGCAGCTCATGGTTAGTATATTTACCAAAGATCTGCAAGTGGGCGAGGGAAGGTTCCCACCCTGCAGCCCACAGCACTCTGCTCCCTTCCTCCACACACCCCCGACTCTTTTCCTCATCTCTTTTGCCCCCAAAGACCATCCTTCTTCCTCCGTTAATTAGCTCCATGTCCCTCCTTTCTCTGACTCAGGAAGCTATTTCTGCCCTAAGTGGAAGCCATAAAAACACTTTCTCATGAAAGGCCCGTCTCCCTGGCAGGACTTCTAGAACAACCGCTAAGAGAATAAAACGCCCTCCCTCTGGTTGCACCTGCCCCGGGCAGGTGTGTGGGTGGGCAGCCTTGGAACCTCACAGCCTGGGCGCCCGGGCAGGAGGAGTCCTTGAAGGGCATCAGCTTCCAGCCTCTGAGACAAGCCTCCAAGGTCTGCATGGTGCGTGCGTCTTTCTCCTGAAGATAAAATTAGGTCAGTTACAAGCGGAGGTATGCAAGCACAGTGAAACCTGCAGGTTTCCTAGGGGATGATCCACGTTACAGCGATGTGGAGGTGCCCTGGAGCGCAGGGGAAGAGGAGAACAGAGAGGGTGCAGTTTGCTTTACTTACAAATACACATGGCTGGACGCCGGGCCTAGGGAAGGTGTGGCTTTAGTGGGGTTTTTAAATTTTTGTTTTGTTTTCATTTATAACTGAGATTTAGTTGTAGGAGAAGGAGTTGTTTTTCAAAGAATAGATAGATCCTAAACAAATGTAACTATTCTGCAGCCTATAATATCTTTGCAACAAAATCTATTTTCCTTCCTCTCCACCCCCCTTGGTTGGCAAAATTGTAATTATGATAACTGTCCTTTATTGCCCCCTGATATATGCCAATATCTTATCTCTAAAGCATTGTAAGAACAAGATAGGTAATTCTATTTCCATTTTACAGGTGAGGAAACTGAGGCTCAGGGAGGGCCATATAACTGAAACAGGGACCTGGATCCTTCTGAGTTGGTTTTCCACTTGCACCTCAAAGAGAAATTCTTGGGAAGCAGATGTGGCTCAACCAGTTTGGCACCCACCTAGCCCATGGAAGGTCCTAGGTTTGGGGCCTGATACCTCCTAAAGAAGATGAGTAGACACTGCACCCACCACAAGGAGACGCCCTAAACGAGCAGATGCCACAAAGCCAGCAGACACCACAGCCCATGGGAGTGGATGTGGCTCAGGCCGTTGGGCACTTGCCTCCCATGCAGGAAGTCCCAGGCTCGAGTCCCAGTGCCACCTGGAGAAGGTGAGCGAACAATGAGCAAACAGACAAGAGAACCATCCGGAGAAGGGGAAGGGATACATTTTTTTAAAAATAATAAAATAAATAAATAAATCTTTTTTTTAAAATTAAGGAATTCTTTGACCTTTCTAGACTCACAGAGAGGAATCAATCTCTCTTTTCTCTAAGACTGCTTTTTGTTATGAATAACTCTGAGGCAGCCCCCGATTGAGCTTGGTCCTTGGCAAAACCAGGGTAATTCAAATCTCCAATGCGTACTGAGCATCAGCAGGTGAAGCTCAGTGGAGTGAGCAGGGGTCAGGTAAGTGGTAGGATGTGGGGTGTTCAAACTTAGGAGGTGGGTCCCACCCTCCCAAAGCGCAGAGCCTAAAAATTTTCATATAGGACTCCTTGGTTATTTTACTCAGCAGCCAGAAGAATCCTGGGGCGGGGAGACATAATTCTCACCCTCCGTGCCCCCGTGGCCCCTTCCCATCCCCTTTGGAGAAGTCACCTGGAGAGCTGGTTGAATAGTATTCTGTCCCATATTGTCCCCATTTTGCTTTTGTGAGGCTCCAATGAGATACTGCCTGTGGGAGTCCTTTGTAGACACTAAATCTCCCAAGATTGCCCATGGAGAGTGTTTATTAAGCCCTACTCAGCGTCATCTATAGGCTGGTTTGAGGGCACTCACTGGGCATGAGCCTCAGTTACAGCCATCACCACAGTCTTCTCCCTCTGCAACATGAAATGCATGTTGGACTCCTACGTTGAGCCAATCTCTGCACCGAACGCTCTCAAATCTAATTGCATTTACTCTTTTAAGCAGCCCCGTGGGTTAGGTGTTATTATCCCCATTTTACAGAAGACGATGTTAGTGTAGCTGCTAAATCAGACTCCTTAGGCTTAGATTTGAACTGAGATCTGTCGTAGTAGCTATATGTCCTTTTACAATTTACTTATTTTGTGATTTGGTTTTTTTATCTTTAAATCATCGTAATAGAGCCTGAGTACTTCTCAAAATGGGGATAGGCAGGTAAAATATTTAACACAGCCTGGAATGTAATGAGTCTGAAAGATGATAGATCTTCTCCTTTTTCTTCATCATCAGCACTCGTGGGAACAGAGGTAAGATACGAGGAAGGCCACAGAGTAGTAATAGTGAAATAAATTGCCAGGATTCGCTAAACTTCCCATCTATCCACTTTATCACTTTATTTATGGTAACTCCCTTCTTCCAAATTTGTTTTAGCTTCCTGGCTGTAAAACAAATACCACACAATAGGTTGGCTTAACAACCGAATATTATTGGCTCACAGTTTCAGAGGTTAAAAAGCTGGCTTCCTCCCCCAGCAGGTATCTTCTGGCTAGCCAACAATCTTTGGGGTTCCTTGGTTTTTCCATCACATGGCAATGCACAAGGCATTCTAGGTTCTGTTGACCTCCAGATTCTGGCTGTTCTTTGTAGCTTCTCTCTCTCCATGTTGAATTTCATTCTGCTTGCACAGAACTCCAGTTATCTGGATTAAAGCCCAAACTGATTCCGTTGACCACAACTGAACTAACATCTTCAAAGGTCCTATTTACAATGAGTTCATAGCCACTGGAATGGATTAAGATTAAGGACATGTTTTTCTGAAGTACATAGCTTCAAGCCACCCCAATATTCTAGTCTTGAAAACTCTGATACATTCAAGTTTCATTGCCCTTCATTGCCACCTATATATTCTTTTAGTGTTTCATTATGAATTTTTAAATTGAGGACCTGACTCAGTCTCACCATATTAATCTACAAGAGTCACCAGAATAGAACTACTGGTCACATCCAAACCAACCAAATTACTGACCTATAGGAAGACTTGAGATGGGGAGAAAATAGATATTTTGTGGGGGGGCACAAAGAGGTTATATATGATACCAGCAGAGGGCAGAAGAGAGCCAAGGCGGTGTTTCCCCCTGAATTTCCTTTTTATGATCATTCTCCTATTTTCTTCTCTAATTTGCTGCCCTAATTAAACGTTGTCCTTAAAAGTGAATGTCTTTCCAAGAGAGCCATGGTAGAGGAGAGAGGATAAATGACTCTCCCAACTGAGTATACTGGTTAAATTATCACATAATTTAAATGATCAAAAAAATGTAATTGCTCAAGGGAACTGCATTTTCTGGTGGAAACAGAGTACTGACCTAATTTTTCTTTTTTTGTTTTATGTTGATTGTATATCATTTACCCAGATTATTTTGCAAAGTACTCCACAAATAATTTTATTGGAGTTCTCACAAAAGGACACCAAGAGTTGCTGTAGGTCTCAATAGAAACCCCATTGAAATATTACTGTAAAATAGATGGGATTCAGTTTTTTCAGGAGTTGTCCTTCCTCCCAGCTGGGGAATCTCTCTATAACTAAGTGCTATAAAAGTGTGGCCACTTTGATGAAATATCTTTTCCTTTCCTTGATTTGCTCCTTATCTCGATTGGCTAGAACATGCTTTCAAATTATCTTTAATGCACTAAAATTACTTTTTGGCTTTAAAGGATATTGCTGTTTTATTATTTTTAAAACACCAGAGAGAATTATATTCAAATAATAAAAGAGCATTTTAACGATAGGGGTTTTCTCTATTCTCTCTTGAAGGAAGTAAAAGTCTTGACTGTCTTCTTTGAGGTTGGAATATTGATTTTTGACTTCTAGTTCCCAGCAGCCCGGGAGCTACTTTGATAGCCCATGGGCATGCATGATAGGTTTTGTTTAATGACAATGAACATTAGCTCTCTTTGCCTTCTCCCTTGGCTGCCACTTGGCATCAGGTTAAAATGGCAGCAGCAGTATCTCAGGCAATTCTGGTTCTTCCATTTATTCCAATAATTTGGATGCAGATAGCCTTATTCCTTTCATGCACTGAATATGATTCAAGTCCCAAATATTCATTACCGGTTTATCTACCTTGCAAGGGGACTGGTAAGCACTCTGATTAGTGATCTGAAAGACACCTCTGTCTGCTATTTACTCACGATTTTATAATGTATAAAACATTATAAAATTCCTTTATGCATATCCCTGAGTAAGTTGATAGCCACCTGCCCCTACATCAATTCTGCCACACACAAAAAAAACAACCTCTTTCTCTGGCAATGGAAGAATACTGATCTGACAAAAGCTAGAATGTGTGAACAATGAGCCTTTTTCTGTAGAAAGACTTGAGGAGTCCATGACAGTGCACTCCAAGATAGGCTTAATTCATTAATTGCCATCTCCAAAAGCTTCGTTTTCTTCCTAAGAATCAAGGTGAGGAGAAAGGAGAAGGCAACAGAGATTTTAAGAACGGAAATATAAACAAAAAACAAAAAACACACCTAAATAACCATACAACAAACTCTTTAATTTGATTAGCCTTTTGTTACGTGCTGTATGAACATTTGTCACACCGTAAAGATATGTCTCTAAGCTCAGTAGCCCTTCTCTCCAAAGTGTTCCCTTTGTAATAAGCTTCAGGAAAATCAGATTTCATGTGGAATTCACCATGTTTAGAGACTCTGTCAGAATTACTTTCATAATCTTAAATCCAGAATTTCCATGGGGAGAATCTAAACAAATTGTGTAGACTAAATAAACATCATCGTGGGGAAAGGAGGCCTCTGTATGGAAATCACAGTGACACATACATTGGCAAGAATTGCATGCTACAGAAAATGAAAATGTAAACAATCTTCCATGGCATAAAATGCCAGGCAGAAAGCAAAACAGGCTGTAGAATCTAGATCACAGAAAATCCACTGGTCTCTGGAATGTCTCAGAGAAATAAAGCTAAAGAAGGCAGTACAAACGCACATGGGTTTTTACCCAATCCATATAGAGAGCATGAACTTGTCCAGTGTTGCACTCCATTATGGAAGACAGATGCTCAATATCTCAGAGGTTCAGGCCAGTGGGTGAGATTTGTTTCCTTGAGTCTTCATAATAGACTCTAAGCCCTTCAGATTCTGGGGAGGGCTATGGAAAAGGATCTTCATCTGAAGTGAGTGTTCCCTGTGTTCAGGGTTTTTTTTTGTTTGTTTTTAGTTAAAAAAGATTAAATATGAAAAACTACAGAAAATAATATGGCTGGCACCCTCACTGGCATTAATATATGTCAACGTTTTGTTTTACTTGCTTCAGACCTTTATGAGTTCATATGAAAGATATAAAATATTCTCGTTAAAGTTGATGCTTTCTTTCCTATCTCAGTACCCTTCTCTCCTCCCCAGAGAAGCCACCATCTTGAATTTGACATGTCAACCCATTTTGCATACTGGACCCCATTATCTCATGTAATCCTTCCAACAACTCTTTGAAATGGACTTTCCCCACATTTTACAAATTAGCACACTGAGACTGAGGGGGTTCAGTTTTTGCCAAGATCACATAGGGCATAGGCGAAGGAGTTGAGGTTCAAAGCCAGGTCACTCCCACTCAAAACCTGTGCCCTTCTACTGCATTTCTACTCCCAGAAGACCTGGGCTTCTTCCTTCCATCACCCAAAGGAAGCAAGGATTCCTCCCTCTGAATCACTTCACCTCTTTGACTCTTGAGTCATGAATATTACTTTCCGATCAAGAGGCAGCTCTCTTTCAAACCATTTTCAAATTTTTGTCCTTTTGGTTTGTAAAGCTCAAACATGAACCTGTCGGAGGAAGGATAAAGCGGGAAGGTGAAACTATCTGTTTACATGCATTTGTGCGTCCTGTTTTTAAATACGTTGCTGGTTTGTGCTAACCTTTCTGAGTGCTGACCATTCAGACCATCCTTCTCTAGCCCCATACCCTTAGGGAGCTATCTACAAAGTGTTTCTTTAAACCTTCCCAAGGTTACTTACCAGTTGTTTTATAGCCATAACATTCAAAAAGGGCTCTAGGAAAGGTGGGACGTAAGAAAGCATAATGGATTCTCAACAGTCACTGCAGTAAAACTCAAAAACAATTTTGCAAAGCAATTTGGTAATATGCCCCACAAACCATAAAACTAGCCATAATGTTTGACTTTAAGAACTACGTATTGAGAATCTATCCAAAGGAAATAATCCAAATAATGGGAACATCTACATTCAAAAGCATTTCCAGGTTCTCTTATTTATTATAGTAAAACTTGGAAGCAATCTAATAGTCCAACAAATACGTAGGGTTACTATTAAAGAACCCCTCAATTGAATCATATGTCATCATTAAATTGGTCATTTTGATGAAAGCCAGGCTCCCCTCTTCATTTGCTAATCAACTGTGTTAAATTTGGTATGTCACTTAACTATTGTAAATTTCAAACTGTCATTTGCAAAAGTCCTTAAGGAACTGAGAAAATTGAATAGGATAAAATGTGAAACAACATATCTCAGTCGCTATCACTGGGTCATGCTCAGTGAATTGTGGCTAATAGAATAATCATCTCTGACAAAGGTATGTACTTATAGCAATTACTCTGAAATATGTCAATAAAAGAGACTAGATTTGAATATACAAAAGTGATAAGAATCTGATCTGGGTGATGGCATTCAAACATTTTCCCTCCCTATATATGAAACGAAGTTGCTGTAATATTGTCAGGCAGGATTACAAAATTGTACAGTGATGTTTTCTATGCTTTTACTGTGCAAACAGAGACAGAGGAAGTCTTTTTCCATCCAGAATAAAAGAGTTTGGGCGCAGTCTAGACATTCCTGGTGGAATGGCAGAAAGAGCCCTAGAGTCGTAACGTAAAGACCTCCGACCATGTCATGAAACGGCGCTCGCCTGCCGTGCCCCACCAACTAAAGGGCTGGGACATGCTGGTCCTTGTAAAATGAGCACAATTGTAATAACATCTAAGCTGGAGGTATCTTAAGAAAAAACTGGATAAGATCTATGTAGGGTAGAAATTCATTTGGTTAACAATGGCTCACTTATGTTAGATTAAATCATTTTCAAACGGTGTGCTCTTATTAATAAGGTGACATTTTATTCATTGAACTATAGAGAGAAGGAATGATGATTAAACTTGGAAATATAAGAAATAAATACGTATTCACCTCCAGAAAATGCCACACTGACATTCCCCCTGCGGCACACTAGAGGCTGTGACTTACAGAAATGCTATAGTTTTACAAACAAATCTGTTTTTCTAAACTGGAGTCAAGCAAGAACCAGAGATCCACAGAGCTAAAACAACAGGCCCTTGAACACTGCAAATCCAATTGTTCTTCAAGAACATGCTGTGCTCAAAACTTTTGGTCTTGTTATAATCCTACCTCAAACCAGAAATGTCAACCTTTCTGTTTATCCTAGAGTCTCTGGTATGTTTATGGCCAGAAATTGACTGACAATCGGTTTGTTTTGGGTCAGATGATGTTTCACTGGACATGAAATTTATCTGCTGATGTAACAAAAATTTCAAAAGATAGCCTCCTCGCCTGTGTGCTCACACACAAACACACTCAAAAGCTATCTTTTATAAAAGAAATTTCCCCAACAGACTTATTTGGGGAAAAACTTAAGCAATTCATCCATGTGGCTATTAGTACTAACTTCAGATTTTCTGCAGCAAGGTCCAAGACAATATATTAACATCAGAATAAAGTATTCTATGCTCAGTGATTCTTTTTGTAATATGCTTCTAAAAATTAAGCTTTTCGGGTGAAAATTGTCAAATATCTGTGTTCATATCTAAGGACATAAATAGCACCAAGATTTCATTGTGTTTCAAAGTTTCAAAAAGAATTGGTTAAAAATCGCATCTGGCTTGCAGACCCTTTCTTATTTCCCACTGAAATACACAGAACAATTTGTTTTTAGTGATAGTCATAGTATAACAATAATAGTAAAGAATAAAACTACTGCCAGAATCTTGGAGAAATGCCTTCTAATTCCAAAGTCAACCGCTTGGAAAAATAGGAGGTCACTACTCAGTGCTTTGCCCCTGGAAAGAATGGAGAGTAACATTCTAAAGTATGAGCAATATCCTTCATCCTTCCCCAACTTCAACCTCCTTGTTCAGACTGTTTTCCACTTAGCTATTTTTCCAATGCTTGGGTTGTACTTTTTATTGTCAGCCACTTCCAAGGGTACTTCTTTCTCCATCTAGCCAGGCACTGCAACACCCAAATCAAGAGAGTGCTTTGCGTTCTGGGAGTTATCATCACTGAAGTGCTAGAGGGAAGAGTAGAAGACCAGTGTTGCTAACAGGACATTCGAGGGATTGTAGGTTTTAATTTTCTTCATTTGCTGGGAGTATCAAAGAGTCTCAAGTCACCAGAAATGCCCTAACTGAAAGCCCACTCAAGTTTAAGATATCTGCCATAAAATTTTGCAGAATGTGATAAAGAACTGAATAGAGGGTGTAGCAGTTTGATATTATTGATGAATTCCAAAAAGAAATATTGGATTATGTTTGTAAACTGGTCTTTACCTCTGGGCATTATTAGATTATATTGGATTCATAGGTTTACTTGATTAAGTAACTATGTAAACCTCTTGTGCCAGTAGGATATTGAGTTCCCACACTTTGGTGAGTGGGAACTCACAGATAAAAGGCATGGAAAAGGACAGAGTTAAGGGTTTTTGATGTTGGAGTTTTGATGATGGAGTTTGATGCTGAAGTCTTAAGCTGGAGCCCCAGGAAGTAAGCTCACAGAGGAAAGAGAAGCAAGATCTGGAAAGAGAGGAACCCAGGAAACCTGAGCCCTTGCAGATGTTGGCAGCCATCTTGCTCTAACACAGGAAAATAGACTTTGGTGAAGGAATTAACTTATGCCTTGTAACCTGGTATCTGTAAGCTCCTACCCCAAATAAATACCCTTTATAAAAACCAACCAGTTTCTGGTATTTTGCATCAGCACACTTTTGGCTGACTAATACAGAGGTAATGGAAAAATTCATCTGGGTTTCAAATCCTAGATCCACCATTTGCTAGTCGTATCATCCTGGGAAACATACTTCTCTGTGCAGCAATGTCCTCATCTGCCAGTTGATAGTAGTTATAACCACTACTAGGTTGTTGTTATCTATTATGATTCTGGCTTTATGGCTTGATCTCACGTGGATGTGCGTATGCGCGCATGTGTGTGTAAGAAATATATAATCGTGTATACCAATGAGTTAAGACTGATTACCTTTGGGGAGCGGATTTGGGGATAAATGAGAGGGGCATGAACTCTTTCTATTTTGCTTGTGTATTTTTTGTCCTGCAATGAACATATATTAGTTTTCACAGTGTTTTTTAACTAAGGAGGTTTACTTTTTAAGAAACTTTACTGGTTTTTATTGTTCCCAAAAGCCAACACATAGCAACAAATCACTTGAAGGGTTTATCAGCAATACAGCTTCCCTTGGCCCAACTAGGCCCCACTGAACCACAATTTCAGGTTGATTCTGAGGTGTCATGATGTTTGAGAACCTCTATATCCAAACTCCTGTGACCTGGCGCCTCCGTGCCTTGACAGTTCACCTCTCCCCTTTTCTTTTCAAATGAAACAAACTTACCATAACATGCCCTCTATACCTCATTCTGTCCCTTTGCCTGGAACAATGCCCCACCTCATTTGATTCGTTCAATCACTAACCCCTAAATTTCAACTCACACCTCCATGATCCACTGACCAGTTCCAAAACGAATTAAATTTCTACTCTTGCAGTTTCCCAGAACATTCTGTAGTAGCAGCTCAAAAACTCCTTCTCCCCCTTCTCAATCAGAAACAGAGTGGGCATCACCATCCTAAAATTCTCAAGACTGAGGAGTGAACAAACATTAGGGGAGAATGCAACTCTGAGCTAAAGTAGACTTATTATTGTTCTAGCAGTGGAAGATCTTGTAACACTGATATAAAGGCAGTGGCCACCAGAGGTTCTGAGGAAAGGAAGAGGGAAAAACATGTGTAACATGGGGCATTTTTAGGACACTGAAATTGTTCTGAATGACATTGCAATGATGGATACTGACCATTATATGTTTTGTCAAAACTTATAAAAATGTGCGATGCAAAGCATAAACTATAATGTAAACTATTGACCGTGCTTAGCAGCAATACATCAGTATGTGTTCATCGACTGTAACAAATGTGCCATATTCATGAAAGATGTTCATGGGGAAAAGTGGAGGATGGGGACAGAGTGGGATATATGGGAATCCCCTATATTTTCAAAGTATCATTTATGGAATCTAAAGCTTCATTAAAAATAAAATAAAATTTAAAAAACTTCTTCACATTACATGTCAATTTTAACTCCCATCCAGCTAAGGGCTTGTGGACAGAGACCATGAGCCAGGTATCTGTGCATTTCTTAAAGCAGACCCAGCTAATGCTTGTGAGATGGAAGATGCCAGTAAGACAGCCAGAATAATTAAGAAGATGGTCTGGACAACTCCAAGTCCCAAAAATGCCCCCACATCACATCTCTTCTTCCCTCTTCCTGCCCTCAGCAACTACCATGGCCAATTGTTCTAAAAGATATTGCAGGGACAGATGCTGGACATTATATATCCTGCCATAACCCACTGGATGGACTGGTAGAGAGTGTAAACTACATGTAAACTATAATCCATGTGGTGCAGCAGTGCTCAAAATGTATTCACCAAATGCAATGAATGTACCACAATGATGAAAGATGTTGTTGATGTGGGAGGAGTTGGGTGGGGTGTGGGGTATATGGGAACCTCTTATATTTTTTAATGCGATATTTTTTTTGTGATCTATGTATCTTTTTAAAAAAAAGGCAATTTAAAAAGTTTAAAAAGAAGATGGTCTGGCACAGACGAGGCATTACCTTAAAAAATTCTTAACTAAAGATTTCACCTTGAAACGATTATTTCAGTTTTGTAAATAGAGTTAAAAATAGAAGGGGAAAAAGCAAACAATATTCTCATATTAACAGTAAACTTCGTAGTAAATTACAGAGCCCTGAGAAAACTTGTTCCGTTTTTTCCAGATTTATGTTTAATATATGCATGCACATCCTATGTGTGTATGTGCATAAAATAATCCATGAAGCCAAGATTTCCCCAAGCAAGTTCCTAGCAACAGTGGTCAACTGAGCTGGTTAATGAGAAAAAAAAGGAGGGGGGAGCGTTCCATGCATAAATGAAGTTAAATACTCTGAGCTATCTGACACTACAAAAGTTGCTGTGTTAAATGCAACAGTAAGAAAAGTTTTTGACAGGAAACCATTTTTTCAAGTACAACTGTGAACATCCAGAGTATGGAGAAGTCTGTGGATACACATTTTGAGAAATTCTGAAATATTCTTACCGGGACTAGGAAAGCACCTGACAGGTGGGGTCCTTACTCCACAACGCAGATGGTACAGGGCGATTACTGTTGGCACAGGCCACTCGCTTGCTATATTTCTACCAGAAGCACTGGACACGTTCCAAATGGTACATCGTCCCTGGGGAATGATCTACCTATCTTTTCCCACTGCTAAGAATTTTGCTCTGCTTTCACAGGCAGTTCTTTTAACTGAATGAATAATGCTTTCTCCTTTGGGGACATGAGTAAATAGATTGTTGTTTTGAATAGCACCTGTCTGTAACCACAGTCATGCTTTGGGGCAACAGTTAATTAAGACAACTTGGGGGATGAGATGATGCCTCAGGAACAAGTAGGAAGAAAGGGGAGGGGTTTCATTGATGGATCTCATGAAATTTATTTATATTTATCATATGCATTGTATTTGTTGTTGTTTTTTTTTTAATTAAGGCATAATTTAGGGAAGGTATACAAAAACACACTTCTAATTTCCATTTCTGGGTGGAACCAGTTCAGAATTTGGCTCGTCTTATTTTATTCCTGAAGCCTTAGCAAAGGAAATGTTACACTATCCATTTGTTTGTGGCTTCATACTCAGCATTAAACTAAGTTTTGTGCCTGGTGTCACTTATCAAGTGAGTATCAAGTAGACTTCTATGGCAATAATTTCCCTGAGTCCTTTGAGGAAGCAAACCAACTTTAAAGCCACAGTGTGTCACATCATCTCAGCAAGCTGTCACTAAGGAGAAGGACCAACGTGAGGGTTGGGAGTTGTAAAGCTGACCAAGCGCAGAGCAAACCATCTGTCTGACCACCATCTCATGACCAATGCAAAGAGTCAACTGAAAACTTGGGTAATAATTCAGAAGTTTGACATTTTGCCTTAAGTGCCATAAAATAGGCATAACTATACTATACACAAAATAGCAGCCGTGTTGAACATACTGACTGTTCACAGGTGCCCAATGCCTTATGAAACATATACAAATCATATAAAAATGACTAAATGCCCATCTAAATATTTAAGAAATTTTAATCCTAAGTAAAGTATTTGTTCCAAGGATAACGAAGAATTTTAAGGAGTCTATCAAATATATTTTTGCCAAATGTTTAGGATTTACAGGTACCTTAGAGAAATTATAGACAGTTCATATCTCTTTAAAATGTTGGACAGAAATATCCCTAGAGTTGTAGAAATGTTCAAAATTATTTTGCGTTTTCAAAAGAACCTGCAATTACTTCTCTTCACACTAGGTGGTGTAACTAAGCCTTAGGTCTTAAGGCCAAGAAAGCTACCAAGCGAATGAATGCTCTTGATTGAGCAAGGTCAGAAGAAAAGGAAAGGATTGTTTTAAACTTGACAAGAGGTAACTATGTTATATCAGATCTCCTATGTGTTGGATCAAGAAAATAGAAACAGTAAGAGAGTGAAGGAAAAGCCTGTTCAAATAGATCTGGGGATATATCTAAATAGAACTTCCCAGAGAGTGAGCCAGACTACCAAGATGGAAGTTAAAATGCAGATTCCTAGCCTCCAGCTTTACTATACCAGAATGGTGGGATAAAGGGACACCCCTTCCTCCCAAGCTATTTCCTAACAAATACTACAGTTGATTGTTATGCAAAACTCTAGAGAACTAGATTTGAATTACTGGAAATCCTCTTTTTTTTTCATTTATTTCTCTCCCCTTCCCCACTGACCCCCAGTTGTCTGCTCTCTGTGTCCATTCTCTGTGTATTCTTCTGTGTCCACTTGTATCCTTGTCAGCGGCACCCAGAATCTGTGTCTCGTTTTGTTGCATCGTTTTGCTGCATCTGCTCTCCATATGTGCAGTGCCATTCCTGGGCAGGCTGCACTTTTTTTGCACTGGGCGGCTCTCCTTACGGGGCTCACTCCTTGCGTGTGGGGCTCCCCTACGCGGGGGACACCCCTGCATGGCAGGACACTCCTTGTGGGCATCAGCACTGCGCTTGGGCCAGCTCATCACATGGGTCAGGAGGCCCAGGGTTTGAACCGTGGACCTCCCATGTGGTAGGCAGATGCCCTATCCATTGGGTCAAATCCACTTCCCTGAAATCTTCTCTTAAAAAACCCCAGTTGGTTGACAAGTTCTTGGTGTTTAGAAACACTTTTTTAGCTCCCTATAGCTTGTACTTTGAGAGTCATGGGTTATAGGTTTCACCGTAAAATCTCAAACTGAATTTTGCTAAGTTACTGTCACTTGAAGAATGCTCAGTGGCAGAGTCAATCCTTTAAATAATTGAATATTTGGAAAATAATTTGAGCCTTACAGAATGGGAAAAATGTATTTTATAGAATATAGTGCAAATGAATCTCCTCTGGAAAGAATGGATGGCATTTATATTTGGGTATTCAAAAGTTGAACCATGCTGATCTGTCTTTTGAAGTAATTACATTGATTTCTGGAGTTTAAAGAAATATACTGCTTATTCCCTGTGGATACTTTCAGAAAAACTTTTTTCTCTTTAAGAAAAGCATTTTCATTTTTTCCCTAGTTTTGGTCACAAAGTGGAGAGTACATCTTGAAGTACAATTAATTATTGTATAGAAATGTGGGCACATGTGCACATGTTTAGGTATGTATGTATGCTCCCTAGAACCACCTGGAATATACCAGAATTTTTTGTAGAATCAAAAGCTTGTTTCTTAAACATACAAAAGTTGACTGAGGCAACCACTGCACAACTCTGTGATGGAGGTGAGAGCCACTGAGCGTACACTTTGGATAGACTGTACAAGGCATGGGACTGTATAGCACAGGGAATTGTATGGTGGAAGATGGACTGCGGTTAGCGGTACAAACATGAGAGTGGTCTCCCATGAACTATAACAAATATACAATACTAACACACAGTGTAAGTAATAGGGGTGTATGGAAAAAATATACCAAACGTAAGCTATGGACTATAGTTAGTGGTAATAGTCTGTTCATGTTCTTTCATAATCTGTAACAAATGTTTCACAACAATGTAGGGTGTTGGTTGCAGGGTGATGAATGGGAATTCTGCATACTATTCATGATTGTTTTGTAAGCTCACATCTTCTCTAATAAAAAATATATATTAAAAAACTTGTTCCTTTCAATTCAATTGTCTTAAAACATTTTTTTAAAGATTTATTTTATTTATTTATTTGTGCTCTCTGGCCGCTCTCTGTGTCCATTCATTGTGTGCCTTCTATGTCTGCACATCTCTTTAGGAGGCACCGGGAACTGAAACTGAGAGAGAGGCACTCAATTGCTTGAGCCACCTCTGCTCCCTGCTTTGTTGTGTTTCTCATTGTGTTCTCTCTTTATGTCTCTTTGTTGCATCATCTTATTGCATCAGCTCGCCACACCAACCCACCACATCAGCTTGATGTTTTGCTCATCTTCTCTAGGTGGCACCAGGAACCGAACCCAGTCCCTCCCATGTGGTAGGCAGGCACCCAAATGCTTCCACTGTCTTAAAACTTTTAAAAATTATACAGTATTCTAAAATATAGGGAAACGGATGTGGCTCAAGCAATTGGGCTCCCATCTACCGTATAAGAGGTCCAGGGTTCAATGCCCAAGTCCTCCTGGTGAAGGCAAGTGGGCTCGGGTAGCGAGCTGGCCCATGTGGAGTCCTGACCTGCATGGAGTACACACAGGCATGCTAGCCCACATGAAGAGCTGACGCAGCAAGATGATGCAACAAAAAGAGACACAGAGAAGAGATAATAAGAGACGCAGCAGAGCAGGGAGCTGAGGTGGCACAAGAGAATGATCGCCTCTCTCCCACTCTGGAAGATCCCAGGATCGGTTCCCAGAGCCGCCTAATGAGAATACAAACAGACACAGAAGAACACACAGCAAATGAACACAGAGAGCAGACAATGGAGGGAGGGGGGAGAAATAAATAAAAAAATAAATCTTAAAAAAAATAAAATGTATTTCCCACCACTCTAACTTCCACAGTGTGTATAGAATAAATTTAACCATTTCTATAAGACTTAAAGCAATCCATGTGAAAATGTTTTCTCCTACAGCACGTGAAAGCAGTATCTTCAAGGGCCCACTGAGATGCTGATGGATTCTCTCCCCCTAGAGTACACAAACCCAGGCATTGCCGTGCCTATGTTTTTAGGGTTTTCTTATTTTTCTCCTTACTTTCCATTGCTACTTCATATTGCTATCAACATGCCAACACAGTAGGGAAGTCCCCTTCTACTTCTATACTGAAAGGAACACAGCCACATTTTGGGTGGGGCTGGTAGAGCAAAGAGCCCACTGCATTGTAATGTGGTAGGGCCTTTGGGAAGTCTACTGTGGCTATACATTTTAACTATTTTATGCTTTCAATGGTCTTTCCAACACGTGAGACTGAAGGTGGTTGAATCAGGGGTAGTTGAACTGTTATTTCCAACAAATCTTTTAATCTATTTTCACTTGTAGTTGTAATAATAACATTTACGGAAAAGCTTCGTGGGCCCCCCATGTTTTATAGATCTTCGTAATTATTTTATTTTTCATATAATAATAGAATGTTGCTTTTATGGTCTCACAACAAAAAATGTCTGAATGTACTTCTGAGGTTTCAATTATGAAGCAGCATATCTGCATTATTCTATTTTCAAATATATATATTTATATGTATATATAAAAATGCATGTACCTGTGTGTATTTAATGTAGGGCAGAGTAAGAAAGGAATTCATTCTGCCCCTTTGGGGGAAAAGCCCCATTTGAATCTGTTTTCTTTGACTTACTGTTACTGCTTAATTATCTTTATCAAGCACATAAAATAGTAGAAATGCTAACAGAAAAAGAAATAATGGTACTTTACAGAGGAACCGTACACAAGGACTGTAGCTGTTTGTTCTCTCGTAAGCAGGGTGGGGGAGTTGGGAACAAAAGCAACAGTTTCCCAGAACAAACAATGGCATTCTCTGAGCCCCGGAATACTGCTTGCTACGCCAGGGCTCTAAAGCATCGACTCCCTCACCAAGACCTGTGCTCAATTTCCTCTAGCCACATCTACAAATGCAGCATCTCAGCCACGTTGGAAGTTCTTGTTTTCTCCTCCTGGTTATTTTCGAAAAAAATATTTTTTCTAATGGATTAAAAAAAAGCATTTTTCTTTTTTTTATATTTTGATCTCACTTTTCCTAGTACATAGCAAGCTTACCGTGTCCTAGGAAAAGTGAGATCAAAATATAAATGGGTTTAGCTTGTGTCTTTTACAAATATTTTTGCTCTTGTTTTCTCTCTTTGAAAACAGACTTTAAATGTTCTGAGGAACAAATTCTGTGTCCCACTATTCCACCTGGTAAACAAACATGTGAGCTTAAATTTTTTTGGCATTTTTAAAAATGTGTATTTTTATTACAGAGGTTGTGTGCTTACAAAACAATCATGCACATGTGTAGAATTCCCATACAGCACCCCTTCACCAACACACCCCACCGTGGCGGAACACTTGTTACAGATTATGAGGTAGTATCGTCAGGCTATTCCCACTACCCAGGGTCCGTAGCGTGTACATTTGGCATATTTTTTCCATACCGCCCCCCACCCCCCATTATTCACATGATCTTAATTTTAATCCTGTGTGAACCCATTGTAAATAGGACCTTTTGAAGATGTTATTTTTAGTTAAAGTGCAGCCCATTGAATCAGGGAGGGTCTTAATCCATTTTACTGGAGGCTCTATAAGAGAAGAAAACAGAAGCTAGAGTCAGAGAGGACCCCAGGGAAGACCAAGAAGCCAGAAGTGAGTTCTTCAGGTGGGGAACCGGAAGAACAGACACAAGGAGAGAGAGACCACCACGTGATGGGAGACCGAGAAACAAGCCAAGGAACCCCAAGGCCTGCCAGCAGCCAGCACCGGAACGCTACATATTTTGGGGAGAAAGCAAGCCTCCCAAAATCTTGATTTTGGACTTCTTCTAGTCTCATAACCATGAGCCAATAAATCTTTGTTGTTTACAAGAACCCATGGTGTGGTATTTGTTATTGCAGTCTACCAAATTCACACTTAATCTTAATTACAGAAAAAAAATAATTCACTGTAGAAAAAAAGGTAAACACAGAAAAATGCATATTTAAAAATTCCCACTGGGAAGCAGATGTGGCTCAAGTGATACAGCTTCCATCTACCATATGGGAGGACCCAGTTTCGATCCCTGGGGTGTCCTGGTGAAAAAGAAGAAGAGAAGAATGCCTGTGAAGTGAGCCAGTGCCCTCATGGTAAGCCAAGTGCCTGTGTGGCAAGCCGAGTGCCCATGCAGTAGCCAAGTGCCCACACGGTGAGCTGAGTGCCCATGTGGCAAGCCGAGTGTCCACACAGTGAGCTGAGTGCCCGCATGAGAGCCATGCGGTGAGCCAAGTGCCCGCATGGGGAGCCAGTGCCTGT
The DNA here is from genome assembly GCF_030445035.2 of Dasypus novemcinctus. Lineage (NCBI taxonomy): Eukaryota > Metazoa > Chordata > Mammalia > Cingulata > Dasypodidae > Dasypus > Dasypus novemcinctus. Next base: position 21,642,439 of record NC_080677.1, read on the forward strand.
GCGGCGAGCCAGTGCCCATGTGGCGAGGTGAGTGCTTGTGCAGCGAGCTGAGTGCCTGCACGTTGGGCCAGTGCCCACTCAGGTGAGTCACACAGCAAGATGATGACACAGCAAAAGAGAGACAAAGGGGAGAGTCAGGGTGAAGCACAGCAGAAAGCAGGAACTGAGGTAGTACAGCTGACAGGAAAGCTCCCTCCACATCAGAGGTCCCCAGGATCACATCACAGTGAATCCTAGAGGAGAAAAGATGAGAAGAGAACACAAAAAGAGAAATAGATACAGAAGTTCAAGCAGCGAATGGACACAGACAGCAAAAACAGCAAGGCAGGAAGAGGGGGAGGAGAAAGGGAAATAAATAAATAAATATATATTTTTAAAATTCCCACAATCTTTCTGCTCAGAAATAACAGCTATTGAATGTTTGTGTGACTTTTTCATAATTTTCTATACTTTTGTCTTCAATTTGTATGTGTTTACATAATCATGATGATATACATGTAATTTCATATTTTGCTTTTAAATTTTAATATTAGTTCTTGTGCATAAGCCATGTCATTAAACATCTCTAAAAACATAATTTTAATAACATGTTGTGTGTCACCTTAGAGAGATGCCCCATAATCAAATTAAGTTCATTTTCTGTTTTTTTAACATTTAGATCATTCAGAATATTTTATCTTTATTCTATACATGAAAGCTTATGAACTTCAGATTACTTTCTTAGAATAAGTTCCTAAAAATAGAAACTTGTCTGTTTTTTTAAGTTTCTGATTAGGTCCTGCTATATTGTCTCCCAGGTTTACCACAGTTTGTAGAATATTAAACTTCTCCCAGTGGTATATGGTATTATAGTAGCCAATAGCAGCTCTTATTTTTTGAGATCTTCTTAAGTGCCAGGCACTACACTAAATGCTTCATGTGTGGTTATGTCATTTAATTCTATCCATAATATGAAGTGGATATTTTATATCCATTTTACAGATGGGAAACTAAGGCACAAAAATGTTACATAGCTTTCCCAAGGTCACACAACAAGGTTTTGGACCCAGATGCTCCAACTTCAGAGCTGTACTGTGTGAATTTTTGTCAGCTTTGAGAGGTACACAGTGTACGCAGTATTTTAATCCTTTCTAGTTTGCTTCCTCTTTGATTGTAACAATACGGCTACAATCTCAGGCAAATGGAAGAAATCTATAAATCAGTTTGGGTAAGATTGACATCTTCAAGATATTCAGTCTTCCAACCCATGAACACAGAATGTCTTTCCTTTTGCTTAGGTCTTCACTGATTTCTGTTAGCATTGTTTTTACAATTTTCTGCATACCTGTCCTGTGCTTCATTGCTTAAATTAATTCCTAAGTATTTGAGTCTTGTTGTTGCTATTGTAAATGGAATTTTCTCCCTGATTTCCTCATCAGATTGTTCAGTACTTGTGTACAAAAACATTATTGATTTTTGCATGTTGATCTTGTACCTACCACTTTGGTGAACTCATTTATTAGCTCAAGGAGCTTTGTTGTAGACATTTCAGATTTTCTAAATATAGTATCATGTCATTTGCAAACACTGACTGTTTTACTTCCTCTTTTCCTATTTGGAAGCCATCTTTTTTTCTTGTCTAATTGCTCTAGCTAGGACTTCTAGCACAATGGAAAATAACAGTGGTGACAGTGGGCATCCTTGTCTTGGTCTGATCTTTGAGAGAAGGCTTTCATCCTTTGCCCATTGAATATGATGCTGGCCGTGGGTTTTTCATATATGCCTTTTATCATATTGAGGAATTTTCCTTCTACTCCTATCTTTTGAAGTGTTTTTATCAGGAAAGGTGTTGGATTTTGTCAAAAGCCTTTTCTGGGCGGCAGACTTGGCCCAGTGGTTAGGGCGTCCGTCTACCACCGCCTGGTCCTGGACTTTTCTTTGTTAGGAGGTTTTTTTTGACTGATTCAATCTCTTCAAATGTGATTGGTTTATATTTCTTGTACTGTCTGTGTAGGTTGTTTGTATATTTCTAGGAATTCATTCATTTCATCTAGGTTGTCTAGTTTGTTGGCATAATATCCACTTATGACCCTTTTTATTTCTGTGGGGTCAGTTGTAACTTCACCCCTTTTATTTCTGATTATATTTATTTGCATCAACTCTCTTTTTTTCTTTGTTTATATTGCTAGGGGTTTGCCAATTTTATTGATCTTCTCAAAGAACAAGCTTTTGGTTTTGTTGATTTTCTCTATTGTTCCTTTGTTCTCAATTTCATTTATTTCTGCTTAATCCTTATGATCTCTTTCTATCTGCTTGCTTTGGGGTTGGTTTGCTGTTCTTTTTCTAGTTTCTCTATTTGTTCAGTTGAATCTTTGCATTTAGCTCTTTCTTTTTTTTTAATATAGGTGTGTAGGGCTATAAATTTCCCTCTCAAGACTGCCTTTGCTGTATCCCAGCAGTTTTGATAAGTTATGCTTGTTTCCATTTGTCTCAAAAGATTTACTGATTTCACTTGCAATTTTTTCTTTGACACACAATTATTTAGGGGTCTGTTGTTTAGCCTTCAAACATTTGCAGATTTACCTTTTTCCTGTCTATTATTGATTTTCAGTTTCATTCCTTTATAATCTGAGAAGGTGCTCTGTATAATTTCAGTCTTTTTATATTTAATGAGAGCCGCACAGTGCCCTAACATTTGTCTGTCCTGGAGAAAGATCCATAGGCCCTTGAAAAGAATGTATGCCTGCTGAGTTTGGATGCAATGTTTTGTATATGTCCTTGTATTAGTCAGCCAAAGGGGTACAGATGCAAAATACCAGAAATAGGTTGGTTTTTATAAAGGGTATTTATTTGGGGTAGAAGCTTACCAATGCCAGGCCATAAAGTGTAAGTTATTTCCCTCACCAAAGTCTATTTTCACATGTTGGAGCAAGATGGCTGACAATGTCTGCAAGGGTTCAGGCTTCCTGGGTTCCTCCCTTCCTGGGGCTTGCTTCTCTTTCCTCTGTGTGCTTACTTCCTAGGGCTCCAGCTTAAGGCTTCAGCATCGAACTCCGACATCAAAACTCGAACATCAAAAACCCTCAACTCTGTCCTTTGTCATGCCTTTTATCTGTGAGTCCCTACCCACCAAAGGGTGGGAACAAACTCCCTACTGGCACAAGAGGTTTACATGATTACACAATCAAGGAAACCTATGAATCCAATATAATCTAATATGCCCAGAGGAAAAGATCAGTTTATAAGCATAATCCAATATTTATTTTTGGATTCATCAATAATATCAAACTGCCAATCTGTTAGGTCTAACTAGTTTGTTCAAGTTCTCAGTTTCCTGGTTAATCTTCTGTCTAGCTCTTCTATCTAATGATGTGAGTGGAATGTTGAAGTCTCCAACAATTATTGTAGAGATGCCTATTTTTCCCTTTAGTTTTGCCAGCATTTGTCATATATATTTTGGGACATCCTGGTTAGGTGCATAGATATTTATGATTGTTATATCTTCCTGGTGGAGTGTCCCTTTTATTAATACATAATGGCCTTCTTGATCCCTACACATTTTTTGCATTTAAAGTCTGTTTTGTCTGATATTAGTGTAGCTACCCCTGCTCTTTTTTGGTTACTATTTGTGTAGAGTATCATTTTCCAACCTTTCACTTTCAGCTGGTTTGTATCCCTGGGTCTAAGGTGTGTTTCTTGTAAGAAGCATATGGATGGCTCTTGTTTTTTAATTCATTTTGTTAGCCTGTATCTTTTGATTGGGGAATTTAATCCATTCACATTCAATGTTATTACTGTAAATGCACTATTTACTTCCACCATTTTATTCTTTGGTTTTCATATGTCATATCCTATTTTTGTCTGTCTTTTTAATCTTTTGGTTATCCTTTCTGCTATTCTTTCTTCTATACTCTCCTCCAAGCCTGCCTTTCCTGTCTTTTTATTTCAGGTTCTAAGGCTTCTTTTATTATTTCCTGTAAAGGCGGTTCTTTTTCGCACACTCTCTTAGTCTCTGTTTGTTTGTGAATATTTTATTCTCACCTTCATATTTGAAGGATAATTTTGCTGAATAAAGAATTCTTGGCTGGTACTTTTTCTCTTTCAGTGTCTTAATTGTATCATACCACTGTATTCTCACCTCCATGGTTTCTGAAGAGAAATCCATGTTATGTCTTACTTGGTATCTCTTATATATGATGTTTTGCTGCTCTGAGAATTTTCTCTTTATCTCTGACATTTGACATTCTGAGTAGTATATGTCTTGGAGTAGGTCTATTTGGATTTATTCTGATTGGAGTACAGTGAACTTCTTGGACATGTAAATTCATTTCTTTCATGAGAGTTGGGAAATTTTCAGTTATTCCTCAAATACTCTTTCTGCCCCCTTTCCCTTCTGCTTTCCTTTTGGAACTTGCATGACACATATGTTGTTGTGTTTTGCATTGTCATTCAACTCCCAGTACCCCCTGCTCAATTTTCTTCATTCTTTTCTCTCCTCAATTTCAGCTGTTCTGTCCTCTGTATCACTTATTCTTCCTTCTATCAGTTAGATTCTGCTATTGTATGCTATTGTATGCCTCTACTGTGTTTTTATCTCACCTATTGTGTCTTTCATTCCCATGAGCTCTGTTACTTTTGTATTCAAGATTTCCAAATTCTTCTTTGTGCTCTTTCAATGTCTCCTTGATGTCGTTTATCTCTTTAACCATATTGTCTTTCAACTCACTAATTTGATTTTGGAAATTTGTGCACATCTTGCTGATTAGTTCTCTCAAATCCTGGGTCTCTTTTGGGGCTTTGATAGATTCCTTTTCCTGGGCCATGTCTTCCATTTTCTTAGTATGGCTTGTAATTTTTTGCTGATGTCTAGGCATCTGATTAGGATTTAGTTTTCTTAGATGTTCAATTTCTTTCTCTTTCATAGGGATTTAGTGGAAGGAGCTGTGTATTAACACTGATCTTTGGGAAGCAGATTTGGCTCAACTGATAGAGCATTTGCCTACCACATGGGAGGTCCAGGGTTCAAACCCAGGGCCTTCTGATTCATGTGGTGAGCTGACCCATGCACAGCGATGATGCACATAAGGAGTGCCCTGCCACACAAGGGGGACCTCATAGGGGAGCCACATGCACAAGGAGTGCACCCTGTAGGGAGAGCCACCCCATGTGGAAAAAAAAGAGCACAGCCTGCCCAGGAGTAGCACTGCACACACGGAGAGCTGATGCAGCAAGATGATGCAACAAAAAGAGATACAAATTCATGGTGCCACTGACAAGAATGTAAGTGGACAGAGAAGAACACACAGTGAATGGACACAGAGAGCAGACAATGGGGGGAGAGGGGAGAGAAATAAATAATAAATAAATAAATAATAAATCTTAAAAAAAAAGAACACTGATCTTTGGTTATTGGCTCAACCTGGATTGTCAGGATTGTCCCTGCTAGTTGCTCAAAACTGGGCACTGGACCCAGTAATAGGCTGTAGACTTGCTTTCTAGGACCTTGGGGAGGGAGGCTATAGAGGCAGGTAAAAACCTCTCCAATTCATTTTTTATTTTCTTTATGCACTTCCTTGGTCTGCCAGCAGATGGTGATCTTTGGCAGCTTTCAGTTCAATGCCTGGTCAGAGGGTGTGTGTTGCAACACAGACGAGATCAAAGACCTAGAGCTTCCTGCCTGCAGGCTAAGAGCTTTGTAATTCAAACTTTCTATGAGACAGTTCTCCACCCTTCTCTGGCAGCCCCCTCCCTTTTCCCCTGGCTAGGAAATATTTTCGCTCCCACTCTGAGTCCTCAACAATCAGCCCCTGTTAGTAGAGGAGGATATTGGGAGGGTCGTATATCTTTAGCCCCTTGCCCACTCTCAAGGTAAACAATGGTACAGCCTGACCCAGCCTGGAAGGGTTCCTGGGACACAGCAGACCCAATTTGTGGGTCAGAAGGTGATCAGCCTTAGGTTATGTCCCTCTTTCTCCTCTTTCCTTGGTTTGTAGATCTGTAGCGCCTCCTTTGTCTGTAGTCACAGGCCCAGAGGCCCGAGAATTCTAAAGTGTCTTTAGTACAGGGGATGGTGCTGGCAGCAGCAGCCACTGGCTTCACCTCACAGTTCTGTCCTCATGATTTCCCTCCTTTGTCCCTTTCTCCACTGGGTTGTGTCTGGCCTTTGTCTGGTGTTAATATGGCCTGTGCATGAACTCAAACTTGTCTAATTCTACACCCAAGTTTACCTAGTTCCCAGAAAGCCAATTAAGTGATACAGACTATATAGACTGAATATTCAGGAAGGATATAGACTGAATGTGTATTCAAACTTACATCCAGATGGAATGTGGGCAATATGTTAATTCAAGGTTACCTGGTATGTGGGTGGTATGTTAATCCAAGCCTGCCTGATATTCAAACAAACCCCTACACTCTAAGAAACTAACAAAGAAATTCCTTTTTGCATCAAAGTGCTGATTGACCCCCATCCTAAATCCTCTGTATAAAAAGCACCTGGAAATATTGCTCCAGGCTTGGTCTTTAGATAGAAATCTGCCAGGCCCAGCCAGCTGTTAATAAACCTTCCTTCTCAGAAAAGTCTCACGTCCTGGCCCTCAATACAGTGATCACTGGACCTTCTTGACAACCACATTTCTGGGGACTCACCTGGGATTGCTGCGAAGGCCAGAGACAGCAACAATTGGTTGCCCCTCTTGGATGCCTCCAAGAAGGACGGGAGGGCCCAGGCGAACCCCAGCCCAGGACACCCCTGGACTCCTTTAGTCCAGAAAGAGGTTGCGGATTGCACTGGAGCCCTACTGGAAGAAACCAGAGGCATCAGAGGGGTCAAAATGACCCCGAGAATGAAGCAAGGACCTTTGCATGCCAGATGGGTAAGAACACTGCAGGCATAAGGCAGGGAAAGCCTAATTCTGAAAAGTTAGGAGGGGAGTCTGATCAGCTCTCAAGAGGACCCTAGTATTCCTGAGTAGAAGGGAGGAAGCTGTCTTCTCTAGGTCCAAGAAAGAAAAGGAAGGATGGTGGTTGTGTGCATGTGATTGTGGAGACTGAGTGAGACTCAGAAACACACTTCTGCAGGGCAAATGTGGAGTCTCAACCTGTGGTTCTGTGGTGACCTCATCTGGTCAAGGGTGGTCTGGGGGGCCTCCCTGCAAAGGGACCCTCTTCCAAGTTGGGGGTTTATACTGACCCTCTAAGGCTAAGAGATGCCATAAGTCCCCACAAGGGGCATGGCCTGAGATGGATGAAGCAAAAGGTTTAGTGAGCATTGTGCAGTGCTGACGCAGGGTGGAAACATGGGGAACACACAAAGTAGAACCCCATGAGGTTGTATGCTGGAAAACTTTCCCCAAGCATTCCATGGAGACGTATACAGCATAAAGTTCCAGCCAGGAAAGCTTAGAATGCTTTGTGAATTAGAATGGCCAACTTTCAGCAAGGGGTGGCCCCAGGATGGCACCTTTGATCCCAGATCATCTGTAAAGTCCATGACATGGTAACTGGAAAACCATGGCACTCTGACCAGTTCCCATACACTGATATCTGGCAGGACACTGAAACAAAGTCTGCCCTGGTTAAGGAAAGGTATGACTAAAAAAGCCAGGATTTGCTGATACAAAAGCCCAGAGGTGCTGTCCAGGGAACCAGGTCCAACAAGCACCTTGCAAAGGGTCCAGAGAAAGTGAGCTTAAAATCTAGTTCCAAACCACCCATTCTAGAAGAACCAGATGAAAATGACCTCCTGCCACTTTATGCAGTTGCTCCTACTGTGCCAGTGCTGAGGAGTGGGGATGAGTCGCTTTTCCTGAGCAGCGCGATGCCGCCATTCCTGCAGCTGCACCTGCCACTGCTTTCCCTGAGCAGTGTGACCTCACTGCTCCCACAGGCACTCTCACAGCCCCTTTCTCCAAGCAATGCCACCCTGCCACTCCCACAGCTGCTTTCTCCAAGCAATACCATCCTGCCATTTCCACAGCTGCATTCTTCAAGCAACACAGCCCCACCATTCCTGCAGCCATTTTCTCCAAACGACGCAGCCTCTTCACTCCGGCAACCACTGTCTCCGCCAGTCTCAGCCCCTGGCAGCATAGTGCTGCACTCCCAGGCACAAGTGCCAGCTTTCAGTTGTCAGATGACAACTCAGACCATGAGGAACCCCAGGGACAGGTGGAGCAGGGAGAAGGGGCCCCCTAGAACTACCTCTCCATGAAGACCAAGCTCCAATTTATTACTATGCTGATGGCTATATCCAAGGAGGAAACCAAAATTCATGCACCAACCCTTCACTACCACCAAACTCTTTAACTGGAAAAAATCACACCCCACCATACTTGGAGAAGCCCAGGCCATGATGGACCTCTTCCAGACCATCATACAAACCCACAAACCCACCTGGGCTGACTGCAAACAACTTCTCATGACCTTACTCAATGTCAAGGAGAGAATGCAAGTCACACAAAGAGCTCTAACCTGGCTCAAAGAGCACCCACCTGAGGAAACCCTGGACAATGACCAATATGCCCACACACAGTTCCCAGATGAGGACCCCAAATGGGATCCCAATGACATGACTGGGCTCAACCAACTAGAAACTTTCCATAGGGCCCTATTTGAAGGGTTCAGAGCTGGGAACTGAAAGGCAGTAAATATGGCAAAGACCACCCAAGTCCTACAGACTCTCAATGAAAGTCCTGCTCAATTCTATGAGTGACTGTGAAAATTGCTTCATGTATATATGCCCTTTAACCTGGACACTTCCAAAAGCCAACCAATGGTCAAAGTAGCATTTGTTGCCCAATCACAGACTGACATCCAAAGAAAGCTAAAGCAATTAGACAGGTTCACTGGTAGAACATTTCCCAGCTCATGGAGGTAACCACCAAGATTTACATCAACCATGATGTAGAAACCAGGAGAGGGGAAAATTGGAAAATGAAAAAGAAAGCAGACCTTCTTGCAGCAGCAATAGTCGAAAGAAGCAACCCCATGTCAAGGAAAGTAAACTGGGATGCTCCTGCCCCAAGGAGGAGGGGCCCACCCCTAGGATGAAATTAGTGCATGTACTGCAAGGAGGAAGGGCATTGGAAGCGGGAGTGCCCCAACAGGTCACTCATCCCCATCTCCCCCAAGAAGGCAGCTAAAACATCAGCCAGGACAACAAGCAGAGCATCACAAACTAAACCCTGGGTTCATAAAAATGCAGAAGGAAATCCTGCAAATCAGCTCATCAGACTTGCGGGAATAGAGGGCTCTGATGAGTCTGAGGACTATTAGGACAGCCTGGGCTCCTAGTCTCTCAGCCCCATGGAGCCTATGGTCAGAGACTAAATTGGTGGACACTGGGGCTCAACACTGTAATGACCAGGCCAGTCAGGCCATTATCAAAAAGACAAGCCACTATCTTAGGGGCAACTGGTAAAAGCACCTAGTGGCCCTTTCTCCAAGCCAGGACCTGTAACACTGAGGGTAAAGAAGTCACTCATGAGTTCCTGTATCTCTCATAATCACCAGGCCCCCTCCTGGGTCTGGACCTGCTGTCTAAACTACAAGCTCAGATTACCTTTAATGCTGTGGGTCAATCCACGCGAAAGCCTCCGACAGAGGCGTTAACCTTCCCTCTGCAGGAAGAATGGAGACTGTTCTGCCTCAGCAAATCCAGCCAATCTAAGGCCACACAGCTCCTCTTTAAAGATGTACCTGAAGTTTGGGCAGAGGACAACCCAATGGGGAAGGCACACGCCATTCCCCCAATTGTTGTTGAAATAAAGCCAGCCCAGTCAGCATAAAACATTATCCCTTTCCACACGAAGTACACGGAAGAATCCATTTCCATATTCAGAGATTGCTGAATGAAGGCATACTAAAGCTGTGTCAGTCTCCATGGAATACCCCACTCTTCCCAGTCAAAAAGGCAGATGGGAACTAGCTCCTGGCCCCAGACTTGCAAGCGGTCAACTCAGTGGTAGTGACCCTACACCCGGCGGTCCCCAACCCTTCCACTCTCCTCAGCTTGATACCCTCATCGGCAGTCTACTTTTCATGCCTGGATCTCAAAAATGCCTTATTCTGCATTCAAATAGCACCCCAGACTCAACCAACCTTCACCTTTACATGGGACAATCCAAGCTCCAGCAAAAAGCAACAACTAATCTGGACACAGCTCCCTCAGGGATTCAAAAATATGCCCACTATTTTCGGGCAAGCTGTGGCCAGTGATCTCCACTCCTTTAAACCAGAAAGCCATAAATGTTTCCTCCTCCAATATGTAGATGACCTCATCGTGGGAAGTTCCACCTACCAAGACTGTGCTAGCGGAACCCATGTTGTCTTAAAACATCTGCAACAAAAGAGTTTCAGGTCTACAAAGAAAGCCCCACTCTGCCTACCTCAGGTCAAATATCTAGGTTATAAACTAGCACAGGGGCTCCACAAACTAGGATCTAAAAGAAAAGAAGCAATCTGTAGCCTCCCTGAGCCCAGCACTTGCCGAAAATTGCGAGAATTCCTTAGAGCAGCTGGATTCAACCGCATTCGGATCCCCAATTTTGGAGTCCTCATGCACCCTTTGTGTGAAGCCACAAAGGGGGAAGATCATGATCTTTTGCTCTGGGAGAAGCCACGGAAAGACGCTTTCACCGCTCTCAAGCGGGCCCTGATGGAAGCACCAAGCCTCAGGCTTCCAGATCTCAGTAAATCATTCTACCTCTATGTTCATAATCACCAGGGCATCGCAATAGGAGTACTCACTCAGTACCTGGGTTCCTGGCAAAGACCAGTAGCCTACCTATCCAAACAACTGAACACTGTAGCCCCAGGATGGTCCTCGTGCCTGCAAGTTGTAGCTGCTACAGCAATGTTAACTCCAGAAGCCATGAAATTAATTCTTGGGCAGCCTATGATTGTTCGGGTTCTGCATGTGGTAGTCACAATCTTAGAAGCCAAAGGAACACACAGGCTTACTAACAGCCACCTGGTTAAATATCAGGCCCTATTATGTGAAAATCCATCCATCCAACTGAAACTTGTAAAAACTCTGAATCCTGCTACTCTGCTACCTGTCAAGCCGGGTTCCAATCTATAACTGCCTGGAAACATTACAAGAGTTGGATTCCAGTAGGCCAGACCTCCAAGACCAGCCACTACCAAACCCAGACATGGAGTTCTTCATGGATGGGAGTAGCTTTGTTCAGGGTAGTGACCAGCAAGCGGGATATGCTGTAGTGACCTCCGAAACCACAGTACAAGCCCAGTGTCTCCTAGATAACACATCAGCACAAAAAGCGGAATTCATTACCCTCACCTGAACCCTACAACTTGTGTCTGGAGCCAAAGTTAACATCTACACAAACTTCAAATAGGCCTTCCTTACCCTGCACGTGCATGGAGGCTTATACAACAAAAGAAGGAAAGAACATTAAATATGGCACACAGATTCTGGAACTACTAGAAGCAGTTTGGGAGCCTACCAAAGTGGCCAAGATGCACTGCAAGGGACACCATTCAAGCCACAGCCCCATTGCTCAGTGAAATCAGAGGGCAGATGCTGAAGCAAAAAGAGCCACATGGGAAGGATCCCTATCTGAAGACCTGGTTACTGCCCTCATTTCCCAATCTCTAAATTATCAGAAACTCTGGTATACACAGTCTGCTTTCGTCCCCCAGCCTCTGAAACACTGGGAGCCTCAACATACTCAAGCTGAGAAAGAATGTATTCTCTCTGAGAACAGAAAACAAGGAGCAAACGGTTGGTGAACATTGCCCAATCACAGAATAGTCATGCCTCAAATATTAGCCACAACTGTAGTTCAGGACTACCATGAAAACACACACTTGGGAAAAATCCATCTTAAAGAAGTGTTAGAAAAATTCTTCTACATCCCAAGTCTAGCCACTATCATCCATGCCATATGCCAGTAGTGCATGACATTTGCAAAGAATAACCCTCACCAAGGACCCATGGGAGCCCCAGGAGTCCACTGAATTGGCAACACGCCTCTCGAGGATCCAGTAATTGATTTCACCGAAATGCCATGATGAGGAGGCTACAAATACCTCCTAGTCCTTATTTGCACATTCTCTGGCTGGGTGGAAACCTTCCCCACTTGGACCAAAAAGGCTGAAGAAGTGGCCAAAGTTCTGCTCAGGGAAATCATTGCTCAATATGGACTACCCCTCTCCATTGGATCTGAAAACAGACCTGCCTTCATTTCCAAAATCACTCAAAAAATTCCCAAAACACTGTGCATCCAATGGAAACTGCACACCGCTTACCATCTTCAAAGCTCAGGAAAAGTAGAGTGAATGAACCGTACATTAAAGACTTAAATTGCCAAACTTTGCCAAGAAACTGGGCTAACATGGGTGAAACTGCTCCCAAGTGCCCTCCTCCCAAGTTCAAGCCCGCCCAAGCTGAAAGCTAAGCCTGACCCCTTATGAAATCCTCTTTGGGATGTCCCCCCTTAATCCAAAATATAGAAGGGGACCTCAGAGAAAGAGGAAACTTATCAATAGCTCAGCAAATGATCATCTTAGGAAAAACCCTACAAAACCTGCATCACTGGGTCCAAGAAAGGACCACTATTAGCTTCAGCAGATCCATACACCTGTATCAACTGGGAAATGTGGTCTGGGTCAAAGACTGGAAATCAGCTCCAGTAACCCCTCGATGGCAAGGATGTCATTTTATTCACCCCCACTGCAGTTCAAGTAGCTGAAGTCACCACGTGGTCAAACGAGCTGCCCCAGAGTCCTGGACCTGTATTCTAGACACCCACAACTCAGTCAAACTCATCTTGCCAAAGAACAAAATACCGAGCCCTGCTCCAGTCACACCCTGGAAGCTGAGGTGTGACTGGTCCATGCACAGCTGAAGGTTGAGGACAGAACACTGAGCTCTGCTCCAATCACACCCCGGAAGTTGATTGGTCTATGCATAGCCAAAGAGTAGGAATACAGTTTAATCCCAGTTACAATGTCCCTTCAGTTATTTTCCCTACTCCTAGCTCTGACCTTCCCCTGGTCCCAGGTTGGCACCATGGAGTGTAAGCCATGTATCCAAGAAGTGTGAACAGGGGCCCATGTCAATACTATGTTAATATATCAGCCACTACACCTGCAAGGGCCATATAACTAGCTGCCTGTTTCAGGGAATCTCCTATAGTGTCTGTAATATATCTGGTCAATAACATGCTTTGACCCCAAGCCCCCAACAGTTTCCCATAAATGGGAAATAAGAGCAGCTAATCAAGACGAGGCACTACCTAAGTCCACCCCAGTCACTAGCCAGACCCAACAAGTGTCCCTCCTATTTGACACATGTCAGGTCATAGACTCCAGGATACCATGGAACACTGACTGTGGAGGGCTCAGCTGGGTGCAGGAATCTACTCATAACAATAAGTATTTGTGCCCTCCAGAAGTGAAAAGTGCAGACCAAGGAGGGGCGGCTACTGGTACAAATACCTAGGTGCATACTACTGCCCCTACTGGTCCTGTGTCACCTGGGACACCTGGGACACAAACACAACTAGACAAACAGCCATCCTTACCAAAGGAATGGCCCCAGCTAACTGTCCACATGGTCAATGTAACAACCCCTTAAACCTCACCATCCTAAACCCTGAATCCTGGTGGACCCTGGGGGTCCAAATGGGCCTCTGCATTGACGGTAAAGGAATAGACCCAGGAGCCTACATCTTGGTTGGGTATCAGGAACACCCACTTACAAGTAAAGCCCACTCTGTGTTCCACTCCCTCTGTGAAGAAATGGAAAGACCCTTTTGCATTCTGCAAGTGGCAAAAAGCCTCTTTATAAACCTAGCTGAGGTAGTAGGGACCGCCTTAAATGTCTCCTCATACTTTGTATACAGAGGTACTAATATGGGAGATCAATGGCCCTGGGAAACTAGATCAATGGCCCTGGGAAACTGGCCTCCCGGCCGTCCCCTGAAATGGTATGTGGCCCTCGCAAACTTTTGTCATAGGAAAATATTGTGCTTCAAGGGTATGCCTAAACTCCTCTAAATCTGTTGGGAACCTAACATGTACAGGGGGCAAGTTCCAAAATCACACCACCAATACAACGGAACCTTGGGGAATGTGGGATGAATCTGACCTCATGCTCATAAATTGCACTTTCCCCAAATTAATCGCAGTATGGAACTCCACCATAAAGGGCCCCTTAACTGCCCCAAATGGTCTATACTAAAAAAAGTCAAACTCTAAGAACTTCCCCAAAATTGGAGCAGTACTTGTATGCTTAGTTCAATAAAACACTCCTTCCTCATTCCCTTAACAGAAGGGAAAGAGCTGAGTCAACCAATATATCAAAACATCAGAGAAAAAAGGGCTGTCACTATCTGGGCAGATGACAATGCCCCTTGAGCATATAGGCCAGTACTATGGGCCAGCAACTTGGGCAGAGGATGGCATGTGAGGTTATTGAACGCCTATCTATATTCTAAACCGAATCATCCACTTAAAAACCATGGTAGAAATAACTAATGAAACTGCCCATGCTCTAACCTTACTAGCCCAATAGCAAATAGCAAACCAAATTCAAAAAATCTATCTATCAAAACTGTCTCGCCCTAGACTACCACCTGGGAGCTGAAGGGGGAGTTTGTGGAAAGTTCAATCTCTCTAATTGCTGCCTTGAACTAGACAGCACTGCAAAGGTTGTTGATGAAACTACAAACAAAATTGAAAAAATTGCTCATGTTCCAGTGCCAACCTGGAATGGTTGGAATTTAAGTAATCCTTTTGGAAAATGGCAGTTAATAGCAGAAAATTTCATACTTCTAGTGGGAATAATTGCCTTCCTCGGAAGAGGATGCACCATACTGCCTTGCCTTTTCCCTTTCATCGTAAACAGGATACACACCCTAATAAATAGTACAATGAAAACACAAACATCCACCCATTTCATGGCTCTATATACCTATCAGTCAGTCCAGAAAGACTCTGACAATAGTGATGCCGAAGCTTAACAACATTAAGCAGGCATCAAAGGGGGAATAATATGGTCTGTGCATGAATTCAAACTTATCCAATTCTGTACCCAAGTTTGCCTAGTTTCCAGAAAGCCAATTATGTGATATAGGCCCAATGGGCTTTGAAATATTCAGGGAGGATGTAGAGTGAATGTATATTCGAACTTACACCCAGACAGAATGTGGGTGATATGTTAATTCAAGTTTACCTGGTATGTGGGTGGTATGTTAATCCAAGCCTACCTGGTATCCAAACAAACCCCTAAACTCCAAGAAACTATCAGAGAAAGTCCTTCTGGCATCAAAGCACTGGTTGACCCCTACTCCTAAATCCTCTGTATAAAAAGGACCTGGAAATATTGCTCCCAGCTCGGTCTTTGGACAGAAGTCTGCCAGGCCTGGCTGGCTGTTAATAAACCTTCCACCTCAGAAAAGTCTCACGTCCTGGCCCTCAGTACCATGATCACTGGACCTTCTCTACTGCCACAACAGTGTCCTAATCCTAGAAGATCTATTTCTAGACTGTTTCAGCCTGTCCTCTAGCTATTTTTCTGGAGGAGAAAAGAGTCCCTGTCTTTCTAGTCTGCCATCTTCCCGGAAGTCTACTTACTTTCTGACACAGTCCTTCACTTGGGTTTGTTCTCTGTGTAAGAAGCTAAAACGCAGTAACTCATGAGGTGCTATTTTGAAATTTAAACTGTAAAAAGAAGTGTTTTCAATCAGAGATACCTGTTTTCTGTGCTACCTCACTGTGGAACAGCCTTTATTTTCACAACTACATAGAATCTTTGCAACAAAATTACTCCAAATGCAACAATTAAGGATCTTTACATTTTGCCAATGCTATTTGCCAATAATTCCTCACACAAAAGCTTGAGCTAAACCAATTTTTTATTCTATTAACATACACCAAAATAATTGAAAGTGCAATATTCTGTTCAAAACAGTAATTCTTCACATAAAGCTTGAGATAAACCACTTTATTCTATTAATTTACGCCAAAATTATTGGAAGTGTAATAGTCTGTTCAAAAGGAGGCATAAGCATGTTTTAAGGAGACAATGCAAAGCTTTTCCATCAACTTTAAAATCTAAGTCTAAAATTACTTACATGCAATTTTCAGTGATTTATTAATTAAATATCAGCTAATGTAGGCCTGATGTTGAAAAAGGGTGGTTTTCTATTGGTTACCAAATAGTCTTTAACTTCTGAGAGAAGAAAACCTACAATTATAAACAAGATGCAGGCAACCATGGTAACAAATAGAATCGCTTTTTACAAAAAATAAAAATTAAAAACAATGTTCCTTTACATGTCCAGACAACTTGTTTGATGAATTGTTAACAAGTAATTCCAATGGTCTCGGTTACATTTTTTAAAGAAATCAATGTCCAGGTAACGATGGATTTAATCATGTTAACTTTAGAGTAGGTTACATGGGTCTAGATTGTATTAACTTCAGACTTTAAAATTCTGCAACTGTTATTTAATCCAATTTTAGACAGCTTTATGATGCAAATAACTTACCAACAAACATCATAGTTAATGAGCTGGCGTTTACACAGTGATTTATAATGTACATTGAGATGTTGCGCAATTACCTTTTAAAAACGTAACTATAATGAAAAGCAAAATGACTTTCTAAGTATAACGAACTGTCCCTCTCTTCCATCTACTTTTCATACTGTAAGGCTTGATGACATCTCAAAAATAATCTGGGCCAGCATTGCAATAAGCCCAAGAAACTGAATGGAATAAAAATAATTTCCCAGTATACCCTGATCAGGGATAATTATTAATAACAACAGCAAAAATTTATTGAGCCCTTACATTTACTCATCAGGTGCTATTAAGGCAGATTAGAACTGGGAAAGAGAAGACTTGGGTCACAACTGAGGCCGGGCAGATGACATGACTGTGAGAACGCGCCTGGAAGCTCCTGAGGGATCCCTTGAGATTCTGACATGGAGAATCTCACTTGGTATGAGAATCCCATTCCCGGTCAAGGGAAAGCCCCAAATACCCTAAAAAAGGCCTCATCATTGGTCCCCTGAGAAATGACATGTGGGGCAACCAATCAGAACAGCAAACAGCTGAAGCCCCTCCCCCAACATTAGGAAGGGGACAAAGGAAAGACTTTAAAATGCCCTTTCCTGGGGCTCCATGTGTTGGTCTCACTCTGCAGCCTGTGGATCCATGCTTCCAGCCATATCCTTTTCTTGTTTTCTTATTTCTTAATAAACTCTTCACTCCCTTGCCTACCCTATGGCATTTCCTTAAATTCTTTTATGCGACATAAGCCAAGAACCTAGAAGCCATCAGGCAACACCTTTATGGATAAGAAAACTGAGGTCTAGAGGAGCAAAGAAATTTGCTCAAAATCAACCTACTGGTAAGGGGGAAGGCTAGGATTTAAACCCTGACCTGTCTGAATACAAGGGTCAAGTTCTTAGTGCTTATGTGATAAATAAATGTCAACCACATTTTGCTAACCCACCCTAGGTCCATAGCTATTAATAAGGCTGGCTTTTCCATTCTTCCTAACCTTCATTCAGCCACTATAATGTCCAAAACATCTGGAGAATTGGAATCTACAATAAGGTGCCAAGAGTAAACCGATTGGCCAAGAACATCTATTTTGGGGAACTACGATTGTTTGAAGGTCCCGTGTTTTTAAAACTCCCTCTTCCTAAGCTCACTACATTTTGCACAGAAGCTTTTGCTATGTGGGAAGAGATTAAGGTGGACTGGGATGGTTTCTAGGGGAATCCTCCTTTTCATCATGCATTGAGAGCCCATGTGGGTCCATGAATGACTAACAGATAATCAGTCTTTCAGCAAATAGTGGACCAAGGCTCCAGATAGTTCAAGTACACCTGAGGCTTTTTGATACCCACTTTCCCTTGCCATAAAAGTGTTGCCAATTTTGTAACTGTGTTAACAGACTATCATTATATAAAGTGTAACATAAGGTATACATAAGCCCGGGAAGCTGGGTCATGAGAACAGACCTCTCTACTATTTTTGCAACTTCTTGTGAGTCTATAATTATTTTTAAAAACTAAAGGTTAAAAAATTGCCAAATTTTCACCTTGCCAGGGAAATGAACTTCCCATTTCTGCATTTGCTAACTTGTGTCCTATCAGATTTCCTCTCAGGGAATTCAACAACAATGTGAAGCAGAACGGAGGTGTGAGAAAGGCAGCACTGGTTACCATACAAGGCAGGGAAAATGCCTGCATGGGGGCATCAGCCTCACCTACCTGAGGGTCAGGCTGTCTCCAAAAAAGCCTCATCAAAAGGAAAAGCCAACCTGTTGAGGAGGAATTTAACCTGCCTCTGGTGGCACTAATCCTCCTGAACAAGACAAACTCGCCTGGTGACAGACAGGATGGCACGGAGATCTCAGCGGGCAGGAAGGAATGCGCTGTGCTCCTCCTCGGGCTGCTGCCTCTGGAATGCGCTGACATTTCCTGACAGGGCCAGGTGGCAGGAGTGCTGGGTTCCCGGAAGGCCACGAGCAACAGGGCAAACAGCGAAGCCCTCTGCTCTGATGCGCAGGGCCGTCCAGAAGGCCTGGACCCCGGGGGGGGCATGGGCCCCTTTATCAGATGGAGTGCTCGCAGAGCCATCCCAAACACTACTCTTTGTAAACCACCTGAGGAACTAGGAACAGTTCCCGAAATAAGAGGCTGATCTGAAGGTCTGATGGAGGTAAAAGAATAATTCTTAAAGCTTCATTTTGATGGCACCTGCCTGAACTGCAATCTTTGCCTGCTTGGGGGAGGAGGGGAAAACTCAAAGGACCCGATAGGATAGCTGTGTTAATAAGGCGGATCCTAGACCCCACTTTGTGGGACCGGAAGTGCCATGACAAATGAAGGAGGTCTATCTCCAGTCAGTATTCAGAGAAACCTGTTAAAAGCAGTATTAGGAGAAAGGGTGAGATGTTCTAAAGGTAGAGCCATGCACAAGCCCGAATAGCCAGGTTGAAGAAAATCTGCTAACAGAATTTGTGAAGCTCAGTGATGGGGCAGGAGGCACCGGGAACCCTCGCAGGAGCCATTTCATAAACTGCCCCAGAGCTGCTCATTCGTCTTCTGCCGTCAGCCTACCAAAGCCATGTCAGTGTCCCTGGAAATAGATTGCTAAATAAGCCGGCGCTTTTATGGTTCATAGAATGGGCAAATCAAAGGGGCAGAAGATTTATCTTGCGCCTCTAAAGATCATTTATAACATGGCTAAGTGGCCCAGGGTAAAAATCACAATAAAGGTGATTCATGCAGGAAACCCCTTCTGTGGAAGCAGAAATGAAAATGCACGTTAAATCACAGTCTATTCTATGCACTCGAGAATTGGAGGGAGGCAGTGGATTCCCAGGCATGCTGCAGGCTGAATGCAATTGTTCTTGTAAAATAGGGGAAATGAGACTCCTTTAAAGTGAGAGCTCAGAATCAGGTTCTGAAAGCACGGAGGTCCTCCTGATGGGGTGGGCAGTGAGCCCTAGAGGCCCTTGGGTGTCTGGGGATGTAGTCCCAGATGGCAGCCAGTCTGGGGATCTATTCAATTACTACAAGTTCCTTGCCAGGAGGTTTTCATCACTTCCACTATTTATCAAGACAATTGGATCTAATGCAAAAACCACCTTTGCAAATGGCCATACGAAGGGGGGTAGGGACTTCCCCTGAAGTCTGTGACTAAGTTAGGGAGCTCTGTTGCCTCTTGGCATTTGAATACAAGTATAAAATTTCTGTATTTTCTCTTGGCTGGGATCACCTGGAAACATGGTCTTCCCTTCTCTTTGTTTCTCTCCTTTCCCCAAAAACCTAACTTATTAGGGAATGGTGTAAATATAGAGTGGGCTCCTTGGACAGCCTCCCCTGGGTCCATTATTTTTTGCATGCCATGTTTTTCATGACATAGAAGTCCCCTCAGTCTCTTTATCTTCCTTCAGCTGGCACTGTATTTCTTCACTCCTTCTAACATCTATCAGTCCTCATTCTCTAAGACAAAGTTAGGTTCTGGATATTGGTAATAACCAAGTGAAATGCTCTCTCAGCCCAAATCCTCACACCTTAGTACTTTTCAAATGAGAAGTTGATTGATCCTGCATCCAAGAACCTCCCATTTTATTGCAAATTAACGAAAAATGTAGACTCCATTTAATACACTTCATAGGGCTTTCTATTTCCCATTGGTTCTTTCCTTTGCATTAGCCTTCATACATACAGTAACGTCACTCCTTAAAGTGCAATTATTCAAATGTAAAGACCAATCTCTGATGCTATATGAAGCAAGCTGGTTGACAACCAGGAAGCCATTAGCCACAAATCAGTGAGGCGCTCGCCATAAATCATTTGCCCTCATCTGTTATCTTCAGTGAACACTGACAGTGGTCATTGTGAGACATTCTAAAGGGTGGTCAAAGCAGCATGTTCAAGAGCTGTGAAAATGGTTGGAATTCCATCCATGACGGATTCAGCAAAACCAAAACCTCATCAAAGTAAAGTCCCTTTCCCTGAAGGTAAGTGCAGTCTATTAACTTGGTATACTTTTATCAGATACATGAGTCTTGGAGGCAATAGCAAGTTATCCTGTCCATTGACAAAATACTTGAAAACTGGATTTATATATCATTGGCTTTCTTCAAAAATAATTCATGTATTTCTTATGCTTCTAAAGGATGCACTGCAAACATCAGCAATAAAGAGGGCTTATTTTATGGCAAGAGCAATCCAGCAGATTGTAGAAAGAGCACTAAAATTGTCTGGTCATATAAATCCTTTGTAAGCATGAACTAAAACATACATGAATGCATCAATTAACCAGCCTGAAGTTTTCTTCTTTCTACAAAAACTAGCTCTCATCCCAATAAAATTAATCTTGTAAGTTGATGCCCTTCTAAAGATGAAGGCAAAAGACATGTTCCTGGTAACTGGCTTCTGTTTATCAAGCTACAGGGAAAAATAATAATTTAAGGAAGAGTTTCTATTTAAGAAGGAGCTGTAGGAGGAGAAGGCAACAATTGGCACTTTCACCAGGCTGGCTAGTGTTTGATATGCTAGAGAAGCAGCTGGAAATTGGGGTGAGAGTTCTGAAAGACGGATGATAAGGAAAAGGTCGATGAGATAGAAATGGTGGGTGGGAAAGTAGAGCAGATCAGAATAAAGCATGCCACAGCTTTTGAAGAACTTATTTCTTTTCACTTCAAGCAGTTTTCTATTTTCCCTGTTGACTAACTGTTTCATGAACGACATAGGCTATTTGCCTTTTTTTTTCTTCCAACCAAATCAATTCCAACCACAAATCTTAAACTTCAGTTTATATGAGAAAAGACGATCCTATTAGCATTGAGTCAAATTTTTAGTGTGTGTCCTCCTGAAGGATGTGTTTTTAGTAAATATTTCTTCTCAAACTACCTTAAAAACAGTGTGTAGATTTCTGAAACTTGCAAACACTGTAGCCTGGAAAATTCCTTTGGCACAGACTCGCTTATCCAGCCACAAATGTTCCTGACTTAAAAGATGAACCAAATAAAACTTGACAGCAAGGCAAAATATTTTATAGGCAAAGTGACATTTTATAATAATGGAATAATAAATGCAGAAGGGAAAATGAACCTAGGTTGAAATATCACCTAAAACTCCTTGGATACTAAAGGGAGGTAAATCCCAACTAGACTTTCCTGTTTTTATTACTCTAATAATTATGTCTATGACTGAAGCACTCTTAAACTTGGAGAAGTTCAGGGTTTCTAATCATGTTGTCACACATCTCCAATCACTTGTCCTTATGAGATCAGGAGGCTACAGAGTGGAAGACTTGGTAAAATGTTTAACTGGATGGGTACAAAACAGAAAGCGATGCAAAAATGATGAGATCACTTTATCAAGCTCTTCATTTTGAAACCAAACCAAATCATGTTTAAGTCATTTTAATAAATACAGTCCAACTGAAAATATGCCTAAAACTTAATATGAAATCAGATTACAAATGGAATAAATAAAGACCAAAACCTCCTTTTTCACCCTACTCCACAATTCAGCAACCAAAGTTAATTTGGGTCAGTTTAGGAAAATCAGCAAGTTTCTATCAGTCACCCTTCTATTCCATAGGACAACAAAGAGGGTAAAAGCACTGGAGTTTAACTCTGAAAAACAGAAACCATCAAGACTGTTCTTAAAATGGTAGTTTAGAGTAAGACACAAAGAAAGCCAAGAGTGCAAGGAAAGTTATTGTGTTTATCCCTGAGTGCCAGTAGACACGTATTTCCTTTGCTGCAAGTCCTGGGCAAATGCTTTTTGGGTTCATCATGGATTGCGAGCTAAGAAAAGCACATCAGTTCCCATTTCCATCACCCAAAAATGCACATTTTCACATGTGAATTGTCATTATATAATATGGAAGAGATGATTCAAGGCAACAAGGAACTCAGAATCATCAAATCAGTAGGTTAAAAAATGATTAAGTAGTTTATTAATTTTTCATTCACCTGACAGCTATTTCTTGATGCTTACTTTATCCAAGGTAGAATGCAAGGTTCTGAAAGACTAGCAGAAGTGATTGAACCACCTCACATAAGGATATTCTGTTTCATTAGGTCTGGAGTGGTGTGGTGGCTTGAAGCTATATGCATCTAAGAAAAACATGCTCTTAAAGTTGCTCCATTCCTACGAGTGTGAACCCATTGTAAATAGGACCTTTCCATGAGTTCACTTCATTAATGGTAAGTGTGGTCCAGCCCAATCAGGATGGGTCTTAATCTTATTACAGGAGTCCTTTATAAGTGGGATGAATTCAGACATGGGAGAGAGAAAGTCACAGGAAGCAAGAAGCTGAAACAGAACCAGGAAGAGAAGGAAGAGACCAGGAGATGCCTCCATGTGCCTTGCCATGCGGCAGAGGATCCAAAGATCAAGGGCAGCCAGCCCCAGAATGCCACAGTCTTCTGGTAGAAAGCATGACCTTGAGGACACCTTGATGTGGGCATTTTCCTGTCTTCATAACCATGAACAAGTAAATTCCCATTGCTTAAGCCAACCCATTTCATGGTATCTGCTTGAGCAGTTTAGAAAAGTAAGACAGGTGGGGTCTACAAACAGGTAATTTTTTTTTATTTGTTTTTTTAAAATTCTAATGATCAGCAAGTTTGGAAATTACTGATCTGAAGGACTGATGCTCAACCTCTGTTGTGCCTGGTAGGTCAGAGGGAGCCATAGGGTGGAATTAGAACTTATGCCTAGAGAATTGTTAATAATTCCACCCCCTATGCCTGTAGGATAGCATCAATAGGTGCATTGCTCAGGAAAAGACTCAGAACTTTTTTTTTTTTTTTGAGGTACAGGGGCTGGGGATTGAACCCTGGACCTTGTATGTGGGAAGCTGGCGCTCAACCACTGAGCTGCTTTGGCTCCTCTGAATTGGTTTTTTCATTTGCTTGCTTGTTGTTTGTTTTGTTTTTGTTTTTGTTTTTGTTTTTAGGAGGCACAAGAGACTGAAACCGGGACCTCCCATGTGGGAAGCATGTGCTCAACTGCTTGAGCCACATCTGCTCCCAAGACTCAGAACTTTTGATGCAATTACTATGTTACTGCTTAGAAAACTGGTGACCATGAACAAGTCACCAAACTCCTCACAGGGGTGATTGCACCCGCCTTTCAGAATTGTTAAGCGCTCTAAATGAGAGCATGATCAGTCCCCTGTCCCATGCCTGGCCCAAAACAACTGTTCTGTGAGGCTTAGCTTCTGTTCTCCCTTCCTCCCATAGGGCATGTCCTTCCTTTTTTCCCTTTTGTTTTTAAAAAGTCTTTCTCATTCTCTACAACCCAGCCCCAACCTACCTTCTCCAGGAATGTTTCTCAGCCCCCAAGGCTCAGTGATCTCTCTTCTCTGTACTCCTTCAGCTCTGATATTCAGGATCACACACAGTTGGACACGTAATTGTTCTCCAATAAATTAGGAGTGTGACTTTGCTTTTCCTGACTTGCCTGGACTCACTATGAAGATGTTTTCTCCCATAGAGGTGCAAAAGAATTACTGGTTCCTAATTATACATACCGGTTATTCTGCCACCATTAAAGACATCTAGAGAAGGAGGGGAAATTCTCACTTTTATTTAGGCATAATGCAGTGGAGACTGGCCAAGTCACCACCGCCTCTGGAAGGCATTAGTATTCTGAAATAATCATCAGAATGCCAGTCTCCTTCCACCCCCACTCACTGATTTTCTTAGAAAAATGCAAAACCTGCATTTTTCCATGAACCAGATCTCACTCTATGCACAGAATGAGTACAATGTCTGTGTTTAGCATCCCAAATTGATAATTATGCATTATGCTTACTCCGTGGCTAAGTCTTAAATTTTTATACTGAAACACAAAGGAATGACCGAAGACTCCCACATGCTGTTTTGCCCTTCTTGTCCACTGTGATTTTTTCTTATCACCCAGTCTGTCCCCATGATGAACAGTGCCTGTAAAATTTGCTGAGAAACCTCGGATGTGTATATGACTTGAAGGTGAATGACAAGAAGAGGTGAATTGCAGGGACATCTGTGCTGGGAAACACATGAGCATATTGGGAATAGGTAGCACTGTGTTTGTATATGTGTGCATGACTGTTTGCCTGTGGAGAAAGCAGATATTTTTTAAAAGGGGAACAAAAGCTGGGTTATGTAAGCAACACTGTTTGAAATGGCTTGTACAGCAAGAATGGAAATAAGTTATGAATATTCATAAGCAAAACTGAAGAAGTGTTCATTTACAAGGAGGAAGTGGGGGTGAAATTCTAAATATTTGACCACAGTTTAAGCCAGGAGGCTTTAGATGTGTAGAACATGTAAGATAGCTGACAAACACAAAATTAACTAATCCCATTGTCTAAATCATATTCCATTTCAACACATTGGCAGCCAGTGTCTTAATATTCTCACATTATTCAACGAATTTGTTTAAACAAATTTGATTCTTGCATCTCTTAATACCTAAAAGAGAAATAGGAAAGAAATAATGAAAAAAAAAAGAAGCACATACCAAACAATCTAAGACCTAAATGTAAGCACAAATATTGCAAAACTTTTAGAAGGAAATACAGGAGGTAAAACTTCATGACTTTGGATTAGGAATTTGGATTCTGAGATATGACTCTAAAAGCACAAGCAACAAAAGAAAAAGAATACATAAGTTAGACTTCATCAAATTTTAAAAAAAACTTTTGTTCTTCAAAGGACACTATCAAGAAAGTATGACAACCCACAGAATGGTAGAACATATTTGCAAATCATATATCTGATAAGGGACTTGTATCAAGGCTATATAAAAAAATTAAAATTCAATAATAAAAAGACAAATAACCCAGCTAAAAAGGGGCAAATTATTTGAATAGGTATTCTCCGAAGATGATATACAAATGCCAATAAGCACATGAAAAAATGCTCAACATCATTAGCCATCAGGGAAACGCAATTTAAAACCACAAGGAGATGCCACTTCACAACCCTAGGATATCAAGAATCATAAAGGTGGATCATAACAGGTATTGGCAAGGATGTGGAGAAACCAGAAGCCATATACAATTGGTGAGAACGTAAAGTTTTGTAGCCACTTTGGCAAACAGCCTGAAAATTCCTAAAAAATTTAGACATAGGCTAACCAGCATTCCCACTCCTTGGAATGTACCCAAAAAAGATGAAAACATATGCTCACACAAAAACTTATCCGTAAATGTTCATAGTTGCATTATTCTTAATAGTTAAGATGTGGAAACATCTCAAATGTCCATTGGCAGTTAAATGGATAAACAAAATGTGATCTATCCATACAATGGAATATTATTTGGCCATAAAATGAAAGAAGTACTGATATATGCTATGACACGGGCAAACCTAGAAAGCGTTATGCTAAATGAAAAAGTCATTCACAACTTCTGAAAAGATAGCAGATTAGAAAGACATGGGACTCTCTTCTCTCCCAGAAAAATTGCTAGAGGACAGGCTAAAACAGCCTGGGAAAAAATTTTCTAGGGTTTAGGACACCAGGTGAAGGATGCACACTGTCCAGAAGAGAGGGAGACAAAGGGAAAGAATCACAACTGCAAAAATGTGAGTTAAAAGTGGCAGCTGCTACTGCTGGCACCCACCCCCATGCTAAAGACACTTTTGAATTGGGCCTCTGAGCTGGCTACAGACAAAGGGGGCTCCAGGAATCCACTGACCTGGGAAAGGGGAGGAGGGGGACACAGCCTGACTTGCTAAGGCTGACTCAACTTCGGACCCACAAATTTGGTCTGTTGTGCCCCACAAGCCCTTCCAGGCTGGGACGGGCTACCCCATCGTTCACCTTGGGAGCCAGCTTGAGACTTAAGAATTCAGGGACTAAAGAGATCCAACCCTCCCAATCTCCCTCTCTACTAACCAGGATTGATTATTGAGGATACAAAGGGGAGTGGAATTATTTCCTACCCAGGAAAAGGAAGTGGCTGCCAGAGAAGGTTAGACAACTGTCTCTGAGAAAGTTTGAATTGCAAGGCTCTTTGCCTCCAGGCAGCAGCCTCTACCACAGTGATCCAGTCTCTTTTGCAACAAACACAGGCCAATCTGGCATCAAACTGAGAAGGTTGCCAAAAAACACCATCTGCTGGCAGTCCAAGGAAGTGCCTGTGAGAAAATTTAAAGTAAATAAGTAAGAGAGGCATTTTCCAGCCTCCCTCTTCAAGGACCTAGGTAGCAGGTCTGCAACCCATTACTGGGTCCAGAGCTCAGTTTTAAGCAACTAACAGAGACCATCCTAATAACCCATGTTGAGCCAAGAATCAAAGAGCAGTGGTAACACACAGCCTCCTGCTGCTAAATCCCTATGAAAGAGAGAGAAATTGAGCATCTGAATAAACTATATCCTAATCAGATGTCTAGACATCAGCAAAAAATGATGATCCATACTAAGAAAATGGAAGACATAGCCCAAGAAAAGGAATATATCAAAGTCCCAGAAGAGATGCAGGATTTGAGACAACTAAATAATGAGATGCTCACAAATTTCCAAAATCAAATTAATGAGTTGAAAGACAATATGGCTAAAGAAATAAATGACATCAAGAAGGCATTGAGCATGTACAAAGAAGAATTTGAAATCCTGAATAGAAAAGTAACAGAGCTCATGGCAATAAAAGAGAAATCAAAGACATGGTAGGGGGCACAGATGTGGCTCAAGCAATTGGGCACCTGCCTCCCACATGGGAGGTCCTGGGTTCAATTCCCAGTGTCTCCTAAAGAAGATAAGAAGACACCACAACCAGCAGATGCTGCAATGGGCAGACACTGCAATGAGCTGATGCCACAACCAGCAAAATGCTGCAACCAACAGACACTGCAGATACCAAAACCAGCAGACTCCAGCAGACACCACAACCAGTAGAATTCAGATGATGCAACCAGCAAAGAGCAGAAGTGGCTCAAGTGGCTGGGCACTCACCTCCCACATGGAAGGTCCTGGGTTCAGTTCCTGGATCCTAAAGAAGATGAACAGCAATAAGCAGACAGATGAGGGAGTTGTCTGTGGTGTGTGTGTGTGTGTGGGGGGGGGGGGTTGTGTGTGAATAAAAATAAAATAAAGTCACTTAAAAAAACACACTAAAGGGAACAGATGAGGCTCAAGCAGTTGAATGCCTCCCTCCCACATGGGAGGTCCTGGGTTTGGTTCCCACTGCCTCCTAAAGAAAAGAAAGAAACAATGCACAGACAATGAACAAAATCAAAGAGCAGACAATGAGCAAAAACAAATGAGCAGGGAGCACATGTGGTACAAGCTGTTGAGCACCCACCTCCTACATGGGAAGTTCTGGGCTTGGTTCCTGGTGTCTCCGAAAGAAAACAGACAACAAGGAGAAAAAACAAGGACAAGGAAAAAACAAACAAACAAGCAGACAATGAGTAAAAACAAGGAGCAGACAATAGAGCAAGAAAAGAGCAAACAACAAACAGATTAGGGAGCCAATTGAGGGGAGTGAGCCAATGTCACTCAGTGGTTGAGGGCCAACATCCCAACTATGAGGTCCTGGGTTCAATCCCCAGTCCTAGATACACACACACACACACACACACACACACACACACAACCCCATTAGAGGCATACAACAGCAGACTCAATATGACAATATGACAGAAGAAAGAGTAAGTGATAATGAAGACAGAACAGCTGAAATTGAAGAGAGAAAAGGCAGAGAGATAAAAGAATGCAAAAAATTGAGCAGGGGCCCAGGGAGTGAATGACAACACAAAATGCAATGACATATGTGTCATGGGAGTTCCACAAGGAGAAAAGAAGGGAAAAGGGGGAGAAAGAGTATTTGAGGAAATTATAGCTAAAAATTTCCCAGCTCTCATAAGTGAAATGATCTTACATGTCCAAGAAGTACACAGTACCCCAATCAGAATATATCTAAATAGATCTACCCCAAGACACGTCTCAGAGTGTCAAGTGTCAAAGATAAAGAGAAAATTCTGAGAACAGCAAGAGAGAAGCAAACCTTCACATACAAGGCACACCCAGTAAGACATGGTGCAGATTTCTTATCAGAAACTATGAAGGTGAGAAGGCAGTGGTAAGATATAATTAGGAGACTGAAAGGGAAAAACTGCCAGCTGAGAATTCTTCATTTAGCAAAAATGTCCTTCAAATATGGAGGTGAGTCTAAAATATTCACACATACACACACACAAAAACACAGAAACTAAGAGAGTTTTTATAAAGGAATCTACCTTTGCAGGAAATGTTAAATGAAGCATTCGAGCCTGAAAGAAAAAGACAGGATAGAGAGGCCTGTAAGAGGGTATAGAAGAAAGAATAGCAGAAAAGGTAAACAAAAGAATAAAAAGGCAGATGAAAATATGACATGACATATGAAAACCAAAGAATAAAATGGTGGGAGTAAATAATGAATTTACAGATGTCATAGAATATGAATGGATTAAACTCCCCAATAAAACATATAGGCTGAAAGAATGGATAAAAAAATATGAGCCATCCATATGCTGCTTACAAGAAACTCACCTTAGACCAGGGATACAAAACAGCTGAAAGTGAAAGGTTGGAAAAAGATACTCTACATGAATAGTAACCAAAAAAGAGCAGGGGTAGCGATACTAATATCAGACAAAACAGACTTTAAATGTAAAAAGTTATTGGAGATAAAGAAGGCCATTATATTTAAAAAGGACAATCCATGAGAAAGATATAACTGCCATAAATACCTATTCACCTAAGCAGGGTGTCCCAAAATACATGAGATAATGTTGGCAAAACTCAAGAGAAAAACAGACATCTTTACAAAAGTCAATGGAGACTTCAGCATACCAATCACATCATTGGATAGAACTAGACAGAAGATCAACAAGGAAACAGAGAATTTGAACAATATGATAAAGGAGTTAGACCTAACAGACATATATAAAACACTGTATCCAAGCTCAGAGGGTTACACATTCTTCTCAAGTGCCCGTGGATCATTCTCCAGGATAGACCAAATGTTAGGGCACAATGCAGCTCTCAGTAAGTATAAAAAGATTGAAATTATACAAAGCACCTTCTCAGATCATAATGGAATGAATCTGGAAATCAATAATAGACAGGAAAGAGGTAAATTCACATGTGTGGAGGCTAAAGAACACATTCCTAACTAATCAGTGGGTTAAAGAAGAAATTGCAAGTGAAATCAGTAAATATATTGAGGCAAATGAAAACAAGAACACAACTCATCAAAACTGATGGGATACAGTGAAGGCACTCTTGAGAGAGAAATTTATAGCCCTAAACACCTGTATTAAAAAAAAGAAGGAAGAACTAAAAGCAAATATTTAACTGAACAACTAGAGAGCTAGAAAAAGAACAGCAAACCAATCCCAAACCTTTTCCCAAGCAGAAGGAAAAAAATAAAGATTAAAGCAGAAATAAATGAAATTTAGAACAAAAAAAGGAAAATAGAGAAAATTGACAAAACCAAAAGCTGATTCTTTGAGAAGGTCAATAAAATTAACAAACCCTATCCAGACTAACAAAGTAAAAAAAGAGGAGATGCAAATAAATTACAATCAGAAATGAAAAGGGGAAAATTATTACTTACCCCAGAAATTAAAGGATCATAAGAGGATATTATGAAAAACTATTTCTAGAGAAATGGATAAATCCCTAGGAAAGCACAAACAACCTACACAGGCACGATAAGAAATACAAGAACTTAACAAACCAATCACATTTAAAGAGATTGAATCAGTCAAAAAAAACCTCTTAACAAAGAAAAGTCAGGACCAGGTGGCTTCACAGGTGAGTTCTACCAAGCATTTCAAAAAGAATTAACACCAATCCTGTTTAAACTCTTTTAAAAAATTGAAGAGGAGGGAAAATTACCCAACACATTTTTTGAAGCCAACATCACCCTAATACCAAAACCAGATAAAGGCACTACAAGAAGAGAAAATTACAGACCAATCTCTCAAGTGAACAGATGCAAAAATTCTCAAAAAAAAAAAAAAAAAACCTGCAAATCAAATCCAACAGCATATCAAAAGCCTTATACATCAAGACCAAGTGGGATTTATTCCTGGTATGCAAGGCTGGTTGAGCATAAGAAAATCAGTCAAGGTAACACACTATATTAACAAATTGAAGGGAAAAAAAACCACATGATCATCTCAATCAATGCAGAAAAGGTTTTTGACAAAATCCAGCACCTTTCTTGATAAAAACACTTCAAAAGATAGGAATCGAAGGAAAATTCCTCAATATGATAAAAGGCATATATGAAAAACCCACAGCCAGCATCATACTTAATGGGCAAAGGTTGAAAACCTTCTCTCAAAGATTAGGCCAAGACAAGGATGCCCACTGTCACCACTGTTATTTGCCATTGTACTAGAAGTTCTAGCTAGAGCAACTAGACAAGAAAAAAAGAGATGTCTTCCAAATAGGAAAAGAGGAAGTAAAACAGTCACTATTTGCAAATGACATGATCCTATATGTAGAAAATTCTGAAATGTCTACAACAAAGCTCCTTGACCTAATAAATGAGTTCACCAAAGTGGTAGATATAAGATTAACACACAAAATTCAGTTATGTTTTTGTACACTACTACTGAACAATCTGAGGAGGAAATGAGGGGGAAATTCCATTTACAATAGCAAGAAAAAGACTCAAATACCTAGGAATCAATTTTACCAATGAAGTACAGGACCTATATGCAGAGAACTTCAAAACAATGCTAAAAGAAATCAATGAAGACTTAAACAAATGGAAAGACATTCCATATTCATGGGTTGGAAGACTAGATACTGTGAAGATGTCAATCATACCCAAACTGATTTGTAGAGTCAATGCAATACCAATCTAAATATCAACATTTTACTTTACAGAATTAGAAAAGGCAATTACCAAATTCATTTGGAAGGGAAAGTTCACCTGAATAGTCAAAAGCATTCTAAAAAGGAAGAGCAACATGGAAGGAATGTCATTGCCTGACATTGAAACAATTTACAAAGATACAGTGTTCAAAACAGCTTGGTACTGGCATAAAGGTAGACACATGAATCAGTGGAATAGAACTGAGAGCCTAGAAATAAACCCTCACCTCGGTGGTCAACTGGTTTTTGACAAGCCTACCAAGTTAATGTTAACAGGACAAAACAGTCTCTTCAACAAATGGTGCTAGGAGAATTATCTATAACCAAAAGAATGAAAGAGAATCCCTGTCTCACTCCCTATACAAGAATCAACTCAGAATGGATCAAAGACCTAAATATAAAAGCCAGGACCATAAAACTACTACAAGAAAATATAGGAAAACATCTTTAAGACCTTGTGATAGGTGGTGGTTTCTTGGACCTTATACCACAAGCATGCACAATAAAAGAAAAAAAGAGATAAATGGGACCTCCTCAAAATTAAACACTTTTGCATCTCCCAGGACTTTTTCAAAAGGGTGAAAAATGCAGCCGACTCAATGGGAAAAAATATTTAGAAATCACATGTCTGATAAGAGCTTAATATCCATGATATGTAAAGAGATGTTACAGCTCAACAATAAAAAGACAATTAAAAAATGGGTGAAAGACTTGAATAGACATTTGTCCAAAGAAGAAATACAAATGGCAAAAAAAAAAAAACATGAAAAAGTCTTCAACATCACTAATGATTAGGGAAATGCAAAGCAAAACTACAATGTGATATCATTTCACAGGTATCAGAATGGCCACTATTAAAAAGAGAACTACAAGTGTTGGAGAGGATGTGGAGAAATAGGAATATTCATTCACTGTTGGCTGGAATACAAAATAGTACAACCATGGTGGAGAACTGTTTGGCAGTTCCTAAAGGTGGTGAATATAGGGTGAATATAGATTTGCCACATGACTCTGTAATACCACTATTTATACCCAGAAGAACTGAGAGCAGTGACACGAATACACATTTGCACACTTATGTTCATAGCAGCATTATTCACGATTGCCAAAAGTTGGAAACAACTCTGGTGTCTGTCCATCAAATTGATGATGAATGATAAACAAACTGTAATGTATTCACACAATGGAATATTATGCAGCTGTAAGAAGAAATGAAGTCATGAAGCATACAACAACATGGATGAACCTAGAGGATTTTATGTTGAATGAAGCAAGTCAGACACAAAAGGACAAACTCTATATGATTGCGTTACTATGACCTAAGTATATTGTGTTTCATATTGTATGATTCCAATTATATAAAATGTAAATATAAATTTTATAAAGATGAAATTTGATTAGTGATTATGTATGGTTAGGGAAGGCATGCAAAGGGGTGTAGAGTTTTCCTTTCTGGAATAATGAAATAATTCTAAAATTTTTTGTGATGGTGAATGCACAACATTGTGATTATACAAAAAGCCATTGATTATACACTTTAGATAGATTGTATAGTATGTGAATATATCTCAATGAGTTGCTTAATTTTAAAAAAAAGTAATTCACAAAGGAGCATATATTATATATTTCCACGTACATGAACTGTCCGGAATAGGAAAATCTACAGAAACAGAAAGGAGATTGATGGTTGTTTAGGACTAGAATGAGGGATTGGAAGGTGACAGCTAAAGGGCACAGGCTTTCTTCTTGAACTGATGAAAATGTTCTAAAATAGACTGTAGTGACAGTTGCACAACTATTAATATATTACAAACCACTGGATTTTATACCAAAAATGGGTAAATTGTATCATATGTGAATTATATCTCAATAAAACTGCTCCACAGGAAAAAGGGGGAAAAAAAGTCTCAGGCACCATATTGTGACCTTTTCATGACAGGTTCTAACGAATGTGAGGTTTTGTTGTTGTTTTTTTTTTTCTCGGATAGAAATATGATCTTCCACAACTCTACCTTGAAAACTGGAAGCCTCAAGTGAAATTGGTGGCAAATGCCAGATGATAAGATAGCATTTATCACAGTGTTCAATCTCTTCAAAGTTTAAACTTATTAGAATCTCCCTTCTACATGAGGCCAAGGACACAGGTTAGGAGTAATTTTCCAAATTTTTTATTAGATCAGTGGCTTTGAATCATTCCAGAAAGAATGAGATCAAAAGACCAAGTTTTAACCTTGGGATTAGATAGAATAAGGGCAAAAACTGTATTTCAACTTTTTCACAGTATCTAGATAATTAACTCAGACTAGAGTTCTACACCAGTCGTTTTGATGCTGTGCCAGGAGGAGGCTTCTATGGGGAGAAGCAAACTGAAAAGAGGGGCTCGGGGCTCTCCCTCCTCCTTGCTTGGACCAGGGAAGTCCTGCTTCTACCTTTTTAAATACTAAGTTTTTGCTTAAAGAAAGGTTCTGTGGCTAAAAACAACTGTTGAAATCTATGAATCTAGACTATTTTAATGCACAGAAGCATCCTGAGTTTTCCCAGGCTCATGAGGTTTGGGGTGAAAAGTGAGATCTATTAAGGGTCAAATTTCACTCATAGAGGAAACCTTATCAGCTTAGAGAAGACCTTTCTCCTGTAAAGGCCCCTCACCTTTATAATATTTCTGGGAGTCTCCTGGGGACATTTTGCATACACTCAAGAACAAGTGGCCATTTATTCACTCAACAAGCATTGACTATATGTGGCATGATGCAAGCATTCGCCAAGATTCAGGTGAGCAGTTGCTGCTCCAACCTTCACCCTTGACTTACTTCTTTTGGTCAGACAAGATCACCACCTCCAACCATGAGGGAAAGGACATCTTTCCAATAACTTTCTTTAAAAAATTAATGGTTTAATGCTTTACGTATTTATTTGTTTTTACTTTTTTTTTTAAGAGCCATTGCAGGTTATAGAAAAATAATGCAGAAAATAAAGAATTTCCATATATTCCTCCATACACAGTCATGTTCAACTGCTGATAAAAACTGTGTTAATATCCTGCTGGAGGAAACATGATTCTCCCAAATCCTCCTAACACAAACACATAACAAGATTTTTCTGGCTGTTTGTTTATTTTTTTAAATCTATACCACTGTAGAGCAAAGATAAAGCTAGATTTTTTTATCATGTGTCATTAGATTATAAGGTTGCAAAAATTCATGGAATTTCACCTGTTTACGGAAGAAACAGGCTTTGAAAACGTCTCCAGATGAGCCACTGCTCGTTTGATAGGGTCTCTAACTAGCGGTCTCTGGGTTGGTCTCACCCAGTTTCTCACTAAGATGTCCATGGGGCCTTGAAGGCCAAAGAACCCTCCAACAGGCAGCATATCCACTACTAGAATACGTACAGAAGCTGCCCTGACTCAGCATGGGCGTTCAGTATTTGGAGAGCTGAAATGGAATTTGGTAGAGCCAATAGGACGTTTCATGATTGCAAAGGCCACATGCCTTCCCATCCTGGCTCAGGGACCAGAGTCTCTCCCGCCCATAACTTGGACAAGTGTTCCTCTACCTCACTCCATCTGGGGGGCCAAGGTGATAGAATAAACTAACCTCTTCCTTTTGGACCTACACAGAAAAGATCAGATGTGTAGAGCAATATATCTATATTCTTTTTTTTTTTTTTTTTTTGCAATATTGCCCCATCACCTTTGGCCCAATAATATGGTGAAACTTATCTTAAATTTAAATTATGATGGATGGAGTTCTGCTTCATACATTGTATGCCCAGTGCCTAGAATAAAGTCTGGTACATAACAGGCACTTAATTAACAGCCATGGTTTGAATATTTGTATGTAATTAGGTTTAAAAAAATCAACGCGGTCACTATTGGCTTCTCATCCCAGCTGCACTTAAAATTGTTAAAGGGAATTTCGACATGAATTTCTTTTTTAGTAAGTAAATAATTTCATAACGAAATTTTATCATGAAACTCAGCAAGAGTTTAAAGGAACAGCAGCAGGGGCTTGTCGTAAGAAGAATAGTCCATTTAATAGCAAAGAAACGAAAATAGACTTTGTGGGTTGGTGACCTTCAAAGAATGAGCACCATGGCTTCTCCCTGCCTACCTGAAGCTGGTGCTAACAAGAGGCTGATTTGCCAGAGCAGAGCTGGGTCCGCTGTCAATGCAGCTGACAACGCAACGAAGAAGAAATAATTACTTTTTAAAGCTCTGCATTAATTTAAGCACTTGGGAAAATTCAATTTGTATAAAAATAAAGGAAAAAAAAGGAAGAAAAAGAATACTGCATTTCATGTCAGAATAGAAGGGTTAGAGAAGAAAGCTCAGTGAAAAGACTAGATGTGTGGCAACACACTGAAGAGAATTTCCTAGGGAAATTCTAACACGGAAGCGTTGTTAGAACGCACCTGGGAATGCAGAGGCTCACTCTATGCCATTTAACTACCCGCCTGTTTCCCTCTACCAGACAAGGTTGAGAATGCTCACCTACCTCATGAGGTTGATTCTAGAAGTACTTGTTTTAGGAAGAGGCATTGAAATCAGGAGTACTGATTGGAGGATTAAATGCACATGGAATGAAAATGTAGCTTTGACAGCATCTGCATCTTTCTCTTTTTCTTCCTGCACCCCCATCTCCATGATTTCTTCATCGAAATTGGTTTCGCTTTTACCTCCTCAGCTCAGAAAAGTAAACATGCTGTAGTAGTCTAACTTTTAATCTACCCTATTTAAATTCATTTTTATTGATTCAGCTTACCAGATTAATAAACCAAACATTTCACCTTGTGACTTCCATCACAGCGTGGTATTCAAGTTATTAGACGTTCAGGCTACCCTTACATTCAAAACCGTGAATGAGGATCCCAAAGTGAAGGCTGGCTCTACCACCTGGGAGCCCTCTTCATCCTCATTTTGGGGGTTTGCCCTCTCTGAGAACCAAGAAAAATACTTCTGAAGAAGGAAGCATTAAACCTTATTGTTGACCATTAACTTGTCACAACATGATGGAAAAGTATGGCTTAGGACTGCTGATGAGAGCAGGGAGATTTTCTCTCTATCACATGGTAGAAATTCAACCTATTGTGTCAATAGAAGTAGCTACTATCACTCAAAAAAAGTTCAGAGCCTAGGAGAAACCAGTCCACAAGAAATTATTTTCACGGAGGAGAAAAAAATGGCAGCACATTATTGACTCCAAAAATGACTTTTTCAAACTTAAAGAAGAGAAAAGAAAAGAAATACCCAAGATTTTCTAGCAGGCTATTACTGGAGTTTGGAAATTTTTTTCTCTAACTCTAAGGCTGATGAAATTGGATTAAAAAACACAATCAGGGAGCAGGTCTAGCTCAGTGGTTTCAGCGCCTGCTTCCCATGTATGAGGTCCCGGGTTCAATCCCTGTATCTCTTTAAAAACAAAACAACAAAACAATCAGCAGTTCATCTACTGGATATAACAAGGTGAGGGGCGCATTCCGTCCTCTTGCACTGTTTATCCCCTGAATGCTGAAATTCAAGATCTGTGAACTATAAATCTCTGTCCCCTAAGATGAATAAGGAAACAAAATGAAGACAAACACAAAATATGCCCATGGGAAAAAATCATTAACAACTTTTCAAACATGTAAACTCCAGAGGAAAAACAAGACTCCAAAATGGATTGATTTCAGAAACGAAAACCAATTTTTAAAAACTGTCAGTCTCAACAGATTGGAAGAAGACAAGTGCTTCATGGAAAGGAAGCACGAGAAAAAATAGAAATAGAGTCTGAGATGAAAAGGGAAATGGATTGGATAAGGAAGGCATTCAAGAAAACTAAAAATATAATAGCAAGACCAAAAACCAAAGCAATTACAGGAAAAAGAGTGTTTTAGTTTCCTGTCTGCTAAAACATATACCATAAAATGGGTTGGCTTAAGAACAGGAATTCACTGGATCAAGGCTTCAGAGGCTAGAAGGCTCGCATCCTCCTGAAGTAGGTATCTTCTAGATGACTGGGAGTCTGGGGTTCCTTGGCTTTTCTATCACATGGCAATGCACTTGGCAGCATCTTCTTTTTTCTCATCGCTCCCCATGGCTTCTTTTTCTGTGTCCAATTTCCCGTGCTTACAAGGACTTCAGTCCTACTGGATGAAGGCCCGTCATCATTCCGTTTGGGGACACGTTATCTAATAACATCTTCAAAGGGCCTTCCTATTTATGAATGGGTTCACTCCACAAGACCAGGGGTTGGTACCTGCACACGATACAGTTCCCAATAAAGAGAAAAATTAGCAATCAGCGATATGGAGGGCAAGCTTAAGAAACACTTCAGGAATGCAAAGAAATTAAAGACATGAAAAATGATAAGAAAGAATTAAGTGTTAAGGTCAGTGGACAGAGAGTCCACCACCCAATTACTTGGTATGCCCAAAGAAGAAAACAAAAGGACCGAACAGAAGCAAAAATCAGACATAAATGTAGAAGACTTTCCTAGACCAAAAAATCCTGAGGAATTAAACTCAAAGAGTTCAAAACAGTCATAGAAAAATTAGGCCCATCTGACAAAATACTTGACTTATAAGAATTAAAAAGCAAGCCTATACTCAAAAAAGTGAGCTGTATACAGAGGATAAAAGTTAAGTTAGCCTTCCTTCTGTGACACTAAATGCAAAAGACAAAATTTGTAACACAAAACTTTGTCACATGCAAGATTGTCTTCTTGCAAAGTGAAGATGACCTAAAAATATTCTCAGATTTTCAAGGATTCTGAAAATATATTAACCCTCTACCCCTATTTTGAAAGGCATATTCCATCTCACAGAGAAAGTAAAATAAAGAACTTGAGTATGATTTTAGAGATAGATTTTTACTTTTTAAAAAGTTAAGAGGTTACAGCTGATAGCCCTTAGTTTAAATAGCTATTGAAAATTTAGTTACAAAACCAAATATAAGAAGTTTTTGATAAAGAGCCTACATACTACAAAATAATAATTTAATTGTCAAACTCTTAGTCAAAAAATTAAAATTACGTTGCAAAACCCAGAAATTGCAGTAATTATGGTAGGAAAAAAAATCTATTTTAAATTCCACATGTTATATAAGGGGGGCCCAGAAGACTGCATTTCCTTCTTGACTTCGACATAATATTATAGTTTTTTTATGATAAAAAAAATGTAACCTATCATAAAATGCACACTGTATAATCTTCAAAATAGTGAAGATAAATGCAAACATATCATGTAATCCTAGTTTTACCTTTCAAAATGCCATTAAAAGTCTAGATGTATTGGTAAGATTTATTTATCCACTTTCCGTATAATTTTCAGTGTTTTCTAACATAAGCATAAATTCCTTTTAACTAAAAAAGATTCTTTAAAAGTGATGCCTCTCATACATAAATGACAAGAAATGCATTGGCATTTTCCAACCAATTCCCAGTAATCAACATTTATTTGTTCTGAGGAATTCACCATCTGAACTGTCCTCCTTTTGTGCAGATTCAATTAAACATTCCAAGAAAAAAATTGGCTTAGTGCAAACTTTCAGTTGGGGGTTAAAATAAAGTAATCTGAATCTATTTAAACAACTATTTGCACATTTAATGAGATTACCTAGTGGATTCTTTTATCTTTTAAATCCTAGCATGGCAATTATTCACGTATCTGTGTCTTTTATTAGATTGCAGTATCTTCGAGAACAAAGATTCTTTCTTTTTCTATTACCATTACCAGCCCAAAGACTAGATATGTTTGTCACACTGAGATTACATGAATTGATAAAAATGAGATTCCTCTGCCAGAAGTTGTTGTCATCAGGATTCTTTAATTGCATCTTTGAGCCATTTCAAACCATTCCTCCCTCTGTACCTTTTTTTTAAAGTTTTTTCACACCTGCAAAACCCAGGTGGTGTTTGTTACTATATATGCTTTTAATTACCAGTACCTTAAATGAGCCATAGCTGTGAAATTGCATTTTCTCTTTAAATTTAAAACTCTCCATAATTTGAGTTTATTCATGTCCTGACCTTTTTCTAAAAAAATGTTCTATTGATCTGCCTTAATTTTACTTTCTTTTTAAAACTTTTTTGAAGCTAACAATTTAAACCTGATGTGATGGACAGTTTCATAGGACCACGTGGGTAGGTTATAGTATCCAGTTGTTTGGCCAAGAAAGCCCTGACCTGATAGTTACCGTAAGGGTGTTCTGTAAGTGATTGCCATCTACAATCAGTTGATTACATCTATGGGTGACGGCATCTATAGCCTACAAAGGCATTTGCCCTCAGCAGAGTAGTAAGTTTCCTCATCCAGTCAGGTGGAGGTCTGAAAAGCTAGATCTGAGGATTTTGTAACTCAGAAAGAATTTCTACCTCTCCTTCAGCCAGCCTGTTTTTCCTGGAGAATTCAATGTCACCTTTATCAGAGTTCCCAGCTTGCAAAAGGTCTAAAGAATGAGGCGATGCAGAGTGCCAGGTAAGAGCAATCCAGATAGGAGAAGAATGTGTGCAAAGGCCCTGAGGATGAAAGGAACTCTCTTTGTTGGAGGAAAAGAAAAAGGCCCATGTGGCTGGAACAGTGGGTGTCATCAACGAGGCAGAAGTGGAATGAGCTGCCGTCAGTTAGGCAGAGGGCAGACAGAATAACATGGAGCCTGGAGATGGGTGAGGGATTTTGATTCAATTTCATTCACAATGGCTTCCCACTCAAGGGTTTTATATAGGGAAGTAGCATAATCTCATTTATATTTTTTAAATCTCTCTCAGGAAGTGGACTGGTGTGAGACATATAGTGAGAGGATGGTGGTGCCATTTACTGCAATGGAGAAGACCAGGGAATGGGATGTGGGGGCGGGGGCGGGGGTTTGAAATTGGAGGAATCAAGTAGACGATTGGATATGTGGAGTGGGAAATGTCTGACTCAGAGATTTAATTCGGGGGATGTCTGCACAGACCTGGTATATAAAGCCAGGAGAGGGGAGAAGACTCGCTACGGAAGGAACTGACATTCAAAAGTAACTGAATGTTTGGAGGCAAGATGGAAGAGGGAAAAACCAGCAAAGGATCCAGCGAAGGAGAAGCAAATAAGGTGCGTGGGTGAGATTTGAAGGAAAACAACAGGAGAGTATCTCAGAGGAGCACAGAGTTCCCTTGTAGAATGCTGCTGGGTGAGTGAATGAGGATAGAGGACCATCCTTCTGATTTGGCAAATCAGAAATGCTGGTCACCTGTCAAAAACAGTTCCAGTGAAGTGGGAGGAATAGAAGACAGATTGGAATAGACTGTGAGGGGGGGCACGGGAGTAAGGAAGTGAAGTGCCTTGAGAGAAATTTTGCAGTGCAGGGGTGCAGAGAAATCACTTTCTGTCCCTCTCTGCCATGCATTCGAGACATTAAGTGTTAGAACAAAGTGTAATACATCTTTCTCCAGTCCACTCAAAGTGTAGGAAGAATCAACTGACCAAACAGCAATATTTATAATAAATAGTATCAACGCGGGAAAAGTAATGTGTTAGACTCTTTTGTTGTTGTTGTTGTTGTTGTTATTTTCTGCACTCTCCTACAAATACAGCTAAATCAATAACAACTGACATTTTGTGAGCAATTAACATATACTATTCTATTCAATACTCATAACCCCTTAAGGAAAGTACTCTGGTCATCTCATTTTTATAGATGAGGAATCCAAGTCCGAGGGATCTAAGAGATTGTCCCAGACTTCAGAGCTAGTAAGTGTTGAGGCAGGATAGGGACCCAAGTGTCTGACTTCAGAGGCCGTTTTCCTCAACCTTTGCAAAGCAAGAAAGAAGAAATCATTGACATAGAAGATGAACTAGATTCTTAGTTATCCCCATTTAAGGAAAAATGGCTTTTCTCAATTGTTGAATAATTTTGGCAATAAGATGAATGTTTTTGTTGAATCATTTCAACAGCAATTTAGATGGTACTGCTGCTGGTAGCTGAGAATAAATGAATGGAGGCAGTAAGAATGATGCATTCTTTTTTAATGCACATGGGAAAAGGAATTAGGAAATGCCATCCACCTCCCACTAAACCTGAAGTTTTTGACTCAATATTTTAAATAAGGTCTCTGACAATATCCCCAAGAAATTCATAAAGGAAGTACTTGAGTAAAAGTGGTCTATACAGGTTGATAGATTAATAGTGCATCCTTTATTTCTGGATTCATGAAAATGTGCTTATGGCAATATCTTCTATACATGTTTTTTTAATAAGATACTTAAGCTTTTGGAACCTTAAGTTTTCTACCAGCTCTGGTTTCCTGGGTTTTGCTTAAATGACTTTAAATTTCTTTGTGTTTTAACATAAATGAAAATATGTAATGGAGCAGAGGGGACATTTCTTCCCCAGAAATAAAAAAGGTAAAGATGAGTGAAGATATCAATAAAATGAAAGCATTTGTGGAGCTGAAGTTAAGGGAGTACATGCTCTTCTTTTTAAAATATAGACCTGTTGGGACTTGGGAATCATTCTGGATGACATTGCAATGACAGATACAGGCCATTATATATATCTTGCCATAACCTACAGAATTGTGTGGGAGAGAGTATAAACTATGATGTAAACTGTAATCCATGCTTGGTGTCAATGCTCCAAAATGTGTTCATTAATTGCAATGAATGTACCACATTAATGAAGGATGTTGTTAATGTGGGAAAATGTGGGAGGTATGGGGAGTGGTATATATGGGAATCCACTATATTTTTTATGTGACATTTATGTAATCTAAGAATCTTTTTAAAAAATACATTAAAAATAAAAATAATAAAAATAAATAAAATTTAAAATAAAATACAGTATAAACCTGTTTGAGGAACATATTTGACCAGAGCCTGGAAATTATATACAGAAAAGCAATGAGAGAGAAAACCTTGAAAGATAGGCTGGCCTGAGAGTGGAAGCTGTTGAATGTAGGACAGAATTTGGAATTATTTGTAGACAATGGGTAACCTTTAAGGTTTTAAACATGATCAAAGTGGCTTTTTGGGAACATTAGCCTGGGAATGTGCCATATGGATTCACAAAAGAGAGAATAGAAGAAGACACCAGGTAAAAGTCTATGGCTTTATTATAACATTCCTGGAGAGCAAATTGATGTATTGTAATATATTTTATGTATCTATCTTTTGACCCAGTGATCATCCCCCCTAGGAATTTATTAAAGAAATAATAGGAAAAGTGCTTAAAGATAGACTCTGTTTATTGGATTGCTATTTATAACAGAGAGAAAAATCTTAAAACTAAATATCTAACAATAATTCATGAGGTGGAATACCATGGAGTCTTCAATTAGAATAATGTAGATCTGTAGTTATCAACCATGAAATGGTTTCATAATATATTAAGAGGAAAACAGAAGGTCACCAAGAAATGCATATTTGGAGTATTTCCACCTTTATTTCCATCCACATATGCCATCTCATGCCCACAGCACGTGTACCTACCACTGCACATCACAATGGCGATTCCTAAACCAGCACCTTTTTTAAAAGTACGTTTCCCCAAATAAAATGATCCAATTTCTTCCTTTGCTATAAGGAAGGTAGTAGACCAGGGCAGGGGCCAGAGCTTGTTTAAGCACAGTGCCTGGTGCAAAGGAGAGATTGATAAATATTTGCCTAATTTTTAAATTAGTGCAGTTTCAGCCTTCTGTAGATCTGTAATATATAGTAATACACTAACTCTGTTTCATGTCAATGATTGCAAAGACACTTTCCCCCAAATCCAATTAATTACAGGAGAGTCTTCAAATGTAAGTCCTCAACAATACCCATAATTTCAGGCTTTAGAAGTATAGCATGGACTTTTGTTGTAACAGAAAAATCATGAGCTGTGGGTTAAGAAAGCTGCTCTTCAATCCTAATCTGCCACTTACTTCAGAGCTGTGTGAATTTGGCAAGTCACTTAATCTCTCTGATTCTCTGTTTCATCTGTAAAAGAGGGATTAAAATATCTTTGTTTTAGTTTTTGAGGAATTGAACACAAATTAAAATCCTTTACTTAATTTCTTACCTATCCAGAATTGGAATTTCAAACATGTCTAGAGCAGATCATTATTGTTTTAATAAAAAAGTAACAATTCCACAATCCACTGTCTAAAATGCTAAAAATATTTTTCCTTTATAATTAGTCTCTTTGGAATAAACCTACAGAATCATTTTCCATAAATATTACAAAGTTGCAATTTACATAAGTGCATATACAAATTAAGAGGCTCTCACCTCACTTATGAGTATTTATGATAACATAATTAGTTATTCATGTAACCTACCTTGAACTTATATCCAAATCAAAAATATATTCTCCAGAAAAGAAGGCATATCTCATCTAAGATAATCTAGAAATTCACTCATCAAAAAAAAAGAAATGCCATTTAAGATTTTGCCTTCAGGCAAAGGAATAAGGGAATCCTACTTGCCCTTCCTTATTTATTCCTTAAACACTAGACCCATTAAGGGAACAAATTACAATTCACACATTCACAAATTCACTATGCTTGGTCATAAATGCTTTTCTTGCATGGCACCTAATGTAGTTGCTCAAAATTTCATCCAAATATTTAGCAAAACTTTTTTTTCCCTAAGATTTAAGGATCACATCAAGTCCAAAGCCTTAAAACCAGCAATTAATAATAAAATTACTGTTTTGTCTTTAATTTTTTTTCACATTCAAGTCTGTTTCTTTTTCTTTAGAAAGGAAAGAAGAGGTAAGGGTCATATTTGGGGACAAACAATATAGAATGTTGACAACAAATTGCAAAATCATTAATATTGACATTTAAATAAAATGTATGTCATAGTGATCATTGGCAATTGAAAGTAGCCTTTCATCAATATAAATATAAATCAATATAAAACATAAATATATAATAAAAATATAAAATCAATGTATATAGAATTATAGACAAGCAAAGTTCCTGAGATATACAAGACTGCCAAGAAGCCAAGCTGGTAAATGAACTCTGGAATGCTGACCCCTGAGGAGTACATGGTGATATAGGAGGGAAGTTGGGAGACAGGATTGTGATTCTTAGCCAGGTGTGAGTAAGGAAAAAGGTAAAAGCATAAAAGTGGCTCAGAGTACCCTATTAGAGGGCCTTGTGTCTGAAAACAAGAGGGGAGAGTGTTTCAGGAAAATTCTGGAGTTGTTCTCTGGAGGATGCAACTGAGTGTTCTACAGATTGAAAGCAGAACTTTTTTTAAAAAATCAACTTGAATGAGACATAGTTTGTGTATATAAAATGAACGCGTATTTTAATTTTAAAAATTTGAACGCATTGTAGATTTATGTCCAGTTGTAAGAAATAATACAGAGATCCTGTACCCAGTTTCTCCTGATGGTAACATACTGCAGAACTGAAGTCCACAACCACAACCAAGATATGGGCGTTGACGGAGTCAATAGCAGAGCATTTCTACCACCACCAAGACAAGGACC
Source organism: Dasypus novemcinctus (assembly GCF_030445035.2). NCBI lineage: Eukaryota > Metazoa > Chordata > Mammalia > Cingulata > Dasypodidae > Dasypus > Dasypus novemcinctus. The sequence goes on from NC_080677.1 coordinate 21,687,237, forward strand.
CCTCATGCTGCCCTTTTATAGCCACACACACCCCCTCCACCCATTCCCATCTCTGACCTGTGGCAACCACTAATCTGTTCTCCATTTCTATAATTTTGTTGTTTCAGGAATGTTACATAAATAGAATCATACTGCATGTGACCTAAATTTTAGGACTGGATTTTTTTTTTTACTCGGCATAATTATTTGGAAATCCATCTATGTTGTTATTGTGTATGAATAGCTCATTCCTTTTTATTGTTGAGTAGTATGCCATGATAGGGATGTAGCACAGTTTGTTGAACCATTTGTCCATGGAGGAACAAATTCTACTCATTTAAGTGTACATTTTTATGAATTTTGACAAATGAATACAACCATGGAATCATGGCCACAATTTGGGAAAAGGACATTTAGCCAAGAGAAATGAAAACATGTGTGCACTTGGAATTGTACATGAATACTTGGAGCAGTTTTATTTTATTTTATTTTTTTTTAAGATTTTATTTTTCTTCCCTCTTTCCCCCTTCCCCACTGTCTGCTTTCTGTGTCCATTCACTGCGTGTTCTTCTGTGTCTGCTTGCATTCTTGTCAGCAGCACCGGGAATCTGTGTCTCTCTTTGTTGTGTCATCTTGCTGCGTCAGCTTTCCGTGGTGCTGTGCCACTCCTGGGCAGGCTGTGCTTTTTTTGCACTGGGCAGCTCTCCTTGCAGGACTCACTCCTTGCACGTGAGGCTCCCCTATGCGGGGGACACCCCTGCATGGCACGGCACTCCTTGTGCGCATCAGCACTGTGCATGGTCCAGCTCATCACATGGGTCAGGAGGCCCTGGATTTGAACCCTGGACCTCCCATGTGGTAGGCAGATGCTCTATCCTTTGAGCCAAGTCTGCTCCTTTTGGAGAAGTTTTAATCATAATAGCCCCAAACTGGAAACAACCCAATGTCCAGCCACAGATGAATGAATGAGTAAATGAATGAATAATGAGATATCCATGCACTGCAATATGGCTTAGCAAAAAAAAAAAAAAAAAAGATGAACTATTGATACATGCAGCAACACAAATGAATCTTAACACCATCACCCTGAGCATATAAAAAGTAAAACATAGGAGTATAAGCTTTATGAGTCCATGTACATGGATTTCTAGAAAAGGCAAAACTGCCTTAGTGTCAGAACGCAGATCAGCGATTGCTGAGGGCTGGATGAGTGAGGGGGGTGTGGGGAACCGACTTCAGTGGGGTATGAGAGAACTTTTTATGATGAAAGGGAACATTTTAAACTGCAAACCTAAGGATAATCACTTGCTCAGAATGAAGGCCTCTACCTTCACAGAAAACAAGCAAGAAGTAAAAAATAGCTTTGGTTGTGTAGGATAGAACAAAAGAGTAATTTAGGGCTAATAGTGGCCCAAAGAACAAAGACATAGAGGAATAGTTAACCCAAAAGATGAGAACAGAAGGAACTTGGAAGAACACTGAGCAAAGCCTCCACCTGCAGAAAGCCCAGAGGAGAAATGGGGGGCCAGGGACCCGGGCCTGATCTCTTTGCTATCAAGTTTATGATATGAACATTCCTCTTTCTCTGTCTGTGATCTTTAGACAGCTGGGCGTGGTGCCATTTTTTTGGGTCCTGCAAGAGATCAAAGCCCAGGAACGGAGGAAGGCAAAGGGAGTTGAGATTGTAGGAGTGATCTTCAACAGGGAAATTCTCTAAGTCTCTGATTCCACTAACTGGAAAGACATGGGGTTATGTCTAGTAGCAGAAAGCATTTTAAACATTTCCTTTTCTTGGGACTGTTTTAAGGAATTTAGTTATAGGACAGCTAGGCCAGTGGATCCCGGCTATGTTTAGAGGGTGACTAGTAGCAGTGCCATTTACTGCCTAGCTAAAAGTGGAGAGGTGCTGGCTGAAAAATGAGAAATTTTGTCTAGAAAAGGCTGGGGCTCCAGAAAACAGGGGCAGTGAAGTGAGTGGACAAGAACATGCTGGCAGTTTCTGTACGTGGGCACCTTAAAGAGAGAATTGCCCACATCACCTTTCCCCAGGCACAGGCTTACAGGAAGTCCTCCTGAGACAGAATGTCATGAGAGCCGAAACACCCACACTTATACCATCTATGTTCGTAGATACAAATATTACATCTTGGTAATCTGGGATCACTAGACCTTAGAAGAAAAGCACAAGTCCAACACATAAGGACCAAGGTTAGCAAACAGAAAAATGGACCCCAGATTTACTAGATGATGCAGTAATTAGAAGAGAATTTTATTTTTAAAAAATTCCTTTGATTAGAATTTCTGAAGGTATTTAAGAAGATATTACCTCCTTGAAAGAGGAATGAGCTGTTATGAAAAAAGGGACAATCAGAAATACTAAAAACATGATGGCTGATATTAAAAGAATTCAATAAAAGGGTCAGAGGATAAAATCAAGAACAAAAAGAAAAGAAATAAGAAATATGAGAAGAACAGTAGGTGTATTAGCCAGCAAAAGGGGTGCTGACGCAAAGTACCAGAAATCTGTTGGCTTTTACAAAGGGCATTTATTTGGCACAGAAGCTTACAGTTACCAGGCCCTAATGAATCCTACTCAAGTACCATAAGAGGTTCTTCCTCACCCAAAGTCTGTTACCAGGTGTTGAAGCAAGATGGTGGGCCCCGTCTGTGAAGGTTCAGCCCTTGTCTTTCCTTGTAAAGTTCCATGGTCCCAGCTCCTTCCTAGGTCAGCTGTAGGCTGGCATAGGGATGGTCTCTCTTCCTCTGGGGCTTCTTTCTGGGCTCAGCTGCTCTGGTCTCCTCACAAGGTCAGCTGTAAGTTATCAGTCTCGTCTCTCTTCTTGGGGCTGTAGGATCCTCTGTGTATCTTCTCTGTGTATCTACTTCCGCATGAGAGTCTGTTTTATCAGCCCACCCAGGGGGCTGGGACTCAACTCAGAGTCATACTCTAATAACATGGTTGAGTCAAAGCCCTAATCTTAACATAATTTAATCAGACGTCTCAGCTGAATCTAATACAATCAAAGCGTTATCATGCCCAGAGGAACAGACCAGTTCACAAACAAAATCTGTATCTCTTTTTGGAATTTATAAATAATATCAACCTGCCATAGTAGGAAATAAGGAGATTGATGCAGAAGGTCTAACATCAATTTAACTAAAACTTCCAGAAAGATAGAAACATACAGTGAGATGAAAATTTTTAAATGTGGAAAAACATTTTCCCAAATGGAAGAGAGAAAAGTCTTTAGATTGAAAGGGCCAATGTAGTGCCAAACAGGAACAATGATAAAATCTCCACACCTATTGCCATCCTGATAACAGTTCAGAATGGCAAAGACAAAGAAAAATATTATAAATGCTCTCAGAAATGAAAACACACACATACTCAAAGCAGCCCACAAAAGAACAAGATCCCTTGGCCCCAGACGTCTTATCAACTTGCTGATAGAAAACACTGTTGGTTTGTATAATTCTGAGGGAAAATAGTTTGATATTTATAACTAGATAAAGTATCATGCAAAACAGGTATTTTTTCAGACATGCTGGGTCTCAGAGAAGTTTATTCCCCATTAATACTTTTGGAGAAGAAGCTATTTGGTAATGTACTTCAGGGGAAAAGAGGACCTTAGAAATAAGACATGGTGTCTAAGAAAAAGTGGAAGTAATCAGAGGGCAATGAAAAGAAATCCCAAGACAACAGTGGGGAGCAGGCCACAATGGGACAGAAGATTCAAACACTCCATGGAGCATGTCTTCAGGAATACAGTGGGTTCCATTTTTAAGAACATGGAGGATTTTCATATGTTTCAGCAAGTTAAAACTCCAAAGAGGGAAAAACTCAAGAAAGGAATGGTCCCTCTGTGGAGTAAATTGAAATATACCAAAATCTGGGGCAACTGACAGAATGTCAGAAAAAATTAATCTATTTGCTTGACTCAATATTTTCTTCTTCAAGGATGACAGTTTAGTCACATAAGAATTATATTTCTTTTCACGCTGGGCGGCTTTCCTCACGGGCGCACTCCTTGCGCGTGGGGCTCCCGCACGCGGGGGACAATTGGTTCAAAGGAGCTGGAGGATGTCTAATGGCACTCATAAGGCTGATGAACTGTAGGATTACTCTCATCACCACCCTCCACCCTGCACTAAGCAACTCACAGTCTTAGGTTCACATCCAGATAGAGCAGTGACTGTGAGCGCAGGGACTGGAGACACAGGGCTCCGGGCATTCTCTACTCTCCTAGAGGGAGGGAAGCTACCACACTCAGGACATAAACTACCAGCACCTCCCCCTGGCAGCCCACCTCACTCTTCCCCAAGATCATCAGCTATAAGCTATAGAAAATAGAAACAGCATTGATAGGTGAAAAGAGAATCACATATGCAAAGTTAAGCACACAACCAAGGTCCATCAAGCTTCTAATGAGTAAATGCAGACCTAAGGAAATTGAATCAATAGGACAAACATAAGAAGAATGAGAAATAAATATTACAAATATCCTTAAAATAATCCTCTACCTATCCATAAAATGAGGTGATGCCTTAGGTCAAGTTGCCCAGGGAAGAGATCCTGAGACTGAGGTTTGCATAGAGAAGTAAACTGGAGAATGTACTTCGGATTCTTACCTGAGAGGCGATGAGGGAAGCAGGAATGGGCAGAGGGAGAAGTTTGAGCTGTGATGCAGTCACAACAAAGGCCTCAGCTCTGCCTCTGGGGACTTCTGGAGCTGGGAATGGTCCTACAGTGTTGTCCTGAATTAGCCAAAAGCAGACAACTCTGAGAAAGGTACTCAGGCACGAGCCATCATCAGCCATCATTTCCAGCAGTTGGGGGTATGTGTTGGGTGGGAGAGAGAATGAGGCTTGAGTGCCTTGAGCCTGAAGGTACTGACGATACAAAAAGTACCCACTACAGATGATAATGGAAAAGTGCCAATTAGAGAATTTAGGAATTTAAATTATAATCATCAAACCAAAACAGAAACAAACAAACAAACAAATCACTAAATAAAAGCTTAGAACATAAAAAGCCAAAAACTGAATTAGAGACCTGAAAGGGCCAGAGGAGTCTCCCAGAAGACAGTTCAAAAGTTCAAAGAAATGGAAAGAATGAGAGAAGTTAAATGACATGAACAATAATATCAGAAGGTCCACATAATACAAAATCCATAAATTAAATGTGATGATATATAATCCAAAAAATAATAGAAGAACTGGAAGAGAGGGATAAGCAACAAAATTTTTTAAGATTCTTCATAGAAGGCAGTTAATAAATCCTGTCAGAAGTTGCTAAATCAAGAAATAATGGGAAACGGACTTTGGCCCAGTGGTTAGGGCGTCCGTCTACCACATGGGAGGTCTGCCGTTCAAACCCCGGGCCTCCTTGACCTGTGTGGAGCTGGCCCATGCGCAGCGCTGATGCGCGCAAGGAGTGCCCTGCCACGCAGGGGTGTCCCCCACGCGCAAGGAGTGCACCTCATAAGGAGAACCGCCCAGCGTGAAAGAAAGTGCAACCTGCCCAGGAATGGCACCACACACATGGAGAGCTGACACAACAAGATGATGCAACAAAAAGAAACACAGATTCCCGTGCCGCTGACAACAACAGAAGTGGACAAAAAGAAGAAGAAGAAGAACACACAGTAAATGGACACAAAGAACAGACAACTTGGGCAGGGAGGCAGGGGGGGAAGGGGAGAGAAATAAAAACTAAAAATAAAAAAAGAAAACTACTACTGATTTTTAAAAGAATATATTAAAAAAAAAAAAAAAGAATGATGTAAAATTGAGAACCATCACATGGCATTAATCCCTAAACAACTAAAGACAGAAATGACTATGTGTGACTCTAGGGACTGGAACTGGAATGGGAATGGGAAAAGCTTTACTTTTCTTTTAATATTATTTTAAACTTTAAAAAACTGTGGACATATACTTTAAATTTTTAAAGATGAAAATTAGAGAATGTATTTTATGAAGAACATTGGCCCTTCTATCTTGCTGGAATGGAATGAATTTATTATCATTAGTATTGGCTCCATCTGTTGAGTATCTACAATGGGCTACACACTGTTTGGGAGAGTATCATCACCCCCATCATCCCCATTTTACAGGCTCAGAAGAAAATACAATAATTTGTCACAAGACTACTAAGGTCATATGATTACTGAGAAGTAGATCTGGGATATCCATACCTATAGATTCCAAAGCCTGGACATGAAATATTCTGCAAAATTTTGCTATGATGAGATTGATGGGTTGATGTTTTTGTCAGTCTCTATTGTAATACTGGAGGGGTTCCTGGATTTACTGATGAATGCTATTTCTGTGGCCATTGGCCTTTGGGCTATGAGTGGTAGACAGTGGATATATATCTCAAAAGTCTTGAAAAATGACCAACCAAGCAAAAATTTAAAGAGAAGAATAGATTTGGTTAACAGATGACTTCACAGGACATGGAGATAATTTTTTTTTTTTTTAATGTAGAGTAGTTGCCTGGAGCAGAGAGGGTCTGGTACAGAGAATAAAGTTCACATTTTTGAAAAATACTCTTTACTGCTGAATAGTCATATCATGACTATGAGCTGGGGGCATGTTGGGGATGACCCTAGGGTAATGGCATCACAAAAATAGACCAAGAGGCACATAAGAGTGGAGTCATCCCTGTCATATCTTGAGTCTGCCCTTGCCTTGGGGAACAGGTCTCTGAGTGATATCATGCTGAACAGTAACTAGTTACTAGAATGCCAAGCAAACCAAGTTCAGAGTTTGGTCAGGCTGAGGCAGCAAGACAACAGGAAATTACTTGTTTTGTGAACTTCCCCAAGTAGGATGGACAACCACCTGCTCCACATGCCCTCTTCCCCCTTTGCAGAACTTGAATTTCTCCAGTTCTCCCCAACCTCTCGGTTCATAAGTGTCATTATAGGTTCCCATCATTTCTCTCCTTGACTACTGCAATAACTCTATCCGATCTTTCCATATCCATTTTCGTCTCCTCTTCAGCACATTCTCTGTCCAGAAAAATGAACTTTAAACCCCAAAGCTGACCATGATGATCTCCTGCATGAAACTTTTCAGTGCCTTCCCATTATCCTTATTATATCCAAATTCAATAACATGACTCCTTGTCAGGGCTTCCACATTCGGGCTTTCACCCAAGTGATCAAGTTCACTTTTGATACTCTCACACTTTAGCCAACTTGACATTTTGAAGTTCTTCCTACACTATCATTTCTGCAGATTTTCTTTTTGCATGGCACCCTTTCCCTTTATGCAACCCACTCTGCCTCCCCACTTTGTCCTGGCTGACACCTACTCATTAACCCATAGTGTCTCAACTGAAGCAGAGCTTCCCTAGAAGGCTTTTCCCAGGCTACAGATAGATGTTAGCATCTCCTGTCCCCAGGTGATACTCCAACTTTCTGTCCTTCCTTTGTATAATAGTCCTCTGATGTTAATACATTACGTAAAGTCTATCTTCTTAACTAGGCTGTAAGTGCCAGGAGGAGGCACTTCCAGTTCTCTTGTCCACCACTGCAAACTCCTTTCCTCCAACAGCAGCTCACCTAGAGGCCACAGAGCACATGTGGAATTAATGAGGGATTGAGTGAATGAATGCCCTTACTCAGCAGACCACCTTGTTGCTTTGCTTGTCCCAGGGCTGGTGGCTGTGGATTGCAAGGCCCAGACCCCATTATCTCAGCTGTTACAGCTTTCTGGAGCTGAGGCACTTCTCCTTCCTCCAGAGCTGTTGGAAGACTGGTAGGAAACCCACATGATCCTGATTCAAAGAAAGGGGAAGAGAACAGATTCTTCAAGCTATAGATCAAGGAACTTGATGCAGATTTTTGCAGAATTCTGAAGCAAAGTCCTCAATGCATTATTAAACATACAGGGCCCATTTGGAGTCCAGTAAGTATTTTTGAATGAATTAGAAATGAACATTTGTGAGCACTGAGAAAGGAAAGAATTGGTCATCAGGAATCATCACTGATTAAAAATCTAGCAGGTCATTTTTGCAATTTGGGGGGTCATGGTGACACTTTGATAACCTATCCACCCACCACTCCTATCTTGAAGTTCAGTACATGCAAGGAAGGATAAAGATACAGCAAACATAGTGTCCAAGTATTAAAATCTGGGCAACTCCCTCAAAAACCAGAAAGTTTGCAATTTACTTGACCCAGATCCTTCAGAGGAATCATTATTTATGGCAGCTAAATAGCCTTATGAAATGTATTTCTTATATTAAAAGATTTGAAAGTCCAAATGACTCATTGATCTATGGGCTGCAAAATGGGCTGCAGGATAGGCAGGAAACAATATTCAACTCACTGTACATCTCCCTCAGAGCTTTTGGGTGACCAGGTACATTGTCAATGAACAGGAAGATTTGAAAGGAATCTTTTTTTTCTGTGCAGTAGGTCTCAACGGTGGGCTTAAAATATTCAGTAAGCCATGTTGTAAACAGATGCACTGTCATCCAGGCTTTGCTGTTCCCTTTATATAGCACAGGCAGAGTAGATTTAGCAAGATTCTTAAGGGCCATAGGATTTTTGGGAGGGCAAATGAGCATTAGCTTCAAATGAAAGTCACTAGCTACATTAACCCTGAAGAAGGGAGTCTGTCCTTTGAAGCTTTGAAGCAAAGCATTGACTTCTCTCTAGCTATGAAAGTCCCAGGTGGCATCTTCTTCTATAAGAATATATGTTGTTTAGTGTATCCACCTTCATCAATTTTCTTAGCCAGATCTTCTGGAACTTGCTGCAACTTCTAGATCAATACTACTGCTTCATTTTGCACTTTTCAGGTTATGGATATGGCTTCTTTCTATTCCTTATAGAAATGTCATGCACCAAGCTCTGTTAACTTCAGACTTTTCTTCTGTAGCTTCCTCACCTGTCTCAGCCTTCATAGAACTGAGAGTTAGAGCCTTGCTCTGGATTAGGCTTTGTCCTAAGAGAATGTTGTGGCTGGTTTGATTTTCTATCCAGTCCACTAAAACTATCTCCACATCAGCAATAAGGCTGTTTCACTTTCTTATCATTTGTGCATTCATTGGGAGTATTCACTTAATTTCCTTCAAGAATTTTTTCTTTTCATTTTGATGCCAGAGACCTTGTTTTTGGCCTATCTTGGCCTTTTAAATGCCCTCTTCACTTAGCTTAATTATTTCTAGCTTTTGATTTAAAGTGATAGACCATGGGGCTCTTCCCTTTTACTCGTTATTGAGGGGTTATTAATTGGGCTAATTTCAATATTGTTGTGTTTGAGGGAACAGGGAGAGCTCAGGGACAGCGAGAGTGAGAGTGGGGTGGGGTGTGGGGAGGGCAATGGTTGGTCAGTGGAGCAGCCAGAGCACACACAACATTTATTAAGTTTGCCATCTTAGGAGCGTGGTTTATAGCTCCCAAAACAATATGTTGCAATAGTAACATCCAAGATCACAGATCATCACAACAGATATGATAATAATAAAAAGTTTACAATATTCTAAGAATAACTAAAATGTGACACAGAGACACAAAGCGAACACATGGCTGTTGGGAAAAATGGTGCCAATAGACTTGCTCAATGCAGGGTTGCCACAAACCTTCAATTTGCAATATCTATGAAGTGAAATAAAAAGTGAAGCACAGTAAAACTAGGGATGGCTGTAACTTGCATAGGGCAACCCAGCTCATAAATGGCAATGCTGGGGTTTCTACAAAAACCATGTCAAGAGATGGAGCCTTTTCATGACAGCACCACACTGCCCACTCTTCTGTGCCCCTTACAGACCACCAGCTGAGCCCAGAGTGAAGGTAGATTTCTCTAAGGCGCTTGACAACACCTTTAAGATGTGAATATAATGGATAAATGAGGCCAGGCTATAGTTAAAGAAGGCTATCATAACTGATGATCCCGTTTACCCAAAGAATGCTGGTCCCCATTCTGGTGGAAGGAGCCCTGTACTGGGGTGCCCTCTGGGACGTTTGTGTTTGGACTTAGTCTGCATATGCCTGGAGATGCTGTATGCATGAATGAAATCCAGAGACTTCAAAAAGCTGCACCATGGGCTGTGGTCTCAAAGGTCAACTCCGGAAGAATTGACAAGGCCTAATGTAAAATATAAGAAAGAATTTCCAATCTTCCTCTTGTACTTGGATCAACAGTGAGATGTATTTGGAAAACAACAACAAAACTGACAGGACCTCAGGTTGTATTAATTGTGTTTGTTAGTGGTTAATTAGCTAATTAATCTCCATGACAGCTAATTTTTTTTTTAAAGGGCAGAGAGAGGCATCCTTCAAGAGGATGAGAGTGATCTGAACCCCTATCATATGAAGAGGGGTTGGAACGGCTGTGATTATTCAATCCTCGGAAAGGAATGTTTAGGTAGAATGAGAAGCTGTCTTCAAAGATCTGAAAAGTTATCTCTTGGAGGAAGGATGGGACTTACCTCAGGTTCACTCCCTGGGACCAAAGTTTAAGGTGAAGGAGAGTTCAGTTTAATTGCTATACAAGGAGGGACAAAGAGTTCCCTATCAACTTATGGGACAATTGTGACAGCTAACATTTACTGAGCATTCGTGATGGCTGCACTAAGTTAAAGTCTTCATATGCCTTAACTTGAAAGGCATGAATCAAATTCATACTTATTACTGAAAGCATCATTAAGAAAGCCTCCATTTGCTGACCGCTTTTTCAGTTTCCTCATTTAAGATGCCTTGTTGACTGTTACTATCTTATCATTCTCATTTTACAGATGAGGAAATAGAGAAGTTACTTCTTTAAGTTATTGGCTTTTAATGATCAGGACCTAGGTAGTTCTTGCTACCAACACTGCCTTCCAGGATTTACACATCTAACAAGGGAATAATTCAGGACTGTTCAGGAAATATAATGTGATCTGCTAAATGAAAGTCATTTGTGTAATCCTAAATTTTCTAGTGGCCACATTAATGAATTGAAAAAGAAAACTAGTGAAATTAATTTAATTATATACATATGTGTGTACATATACATATACATTACTGTTAACACAATGAGCACAATACCTTTGAAATATTATCTAGGCCTGTAACCAATATAAAAATTAATGAGATATTTTAGATTCCTTTTTCATACCAGACCCTGTGTGGTCTCTCAGAGCATCTCAGGACTAATCACAGTGTTAAGTGCTCAGCAGTCATATGTGGCTCATGGTTCTATCAGACAACTAGGACAGGGTTAACATTTAAAGGTCCTGGGGGGTGGGGTTTGCTTCTTAAAGGGGAGCTATTACCTTTACCCACCTTAGATGCCGATGCCTCCTGGCCCCCAGCTTGTCTACTCAGCCCCTTAAAAAGCAAAGCATAGCAACTGTCTTTGCCTTTCCCGGTGGAGCCAAACATCGAGCATTCGGGGAGGATAGGTGTTTCTCCCTCAACCTTCCAACAACTGTCATTTCGTTCCTGCCAGCTAAGCTGGGAGTTAACGTGTTTGATTTCTGCTCTGAACATGACTCAAGTAGGTTGCATGAATTAAATAATTTATTTTAAATATCAAATCGGGGGTAGATGTCTTGCTTTTATGCAAAGTTATGCAAATTAGAGACTCGCGGGCTTAATTGATTATAAAGACACCGTGTAGTTTCAATTGCAGGGTCGCTAAATGCATGGGTGCCTGGGGAGTGGAGGAACTCTCATTGTTACCATTTTTGCCACGCCGTCCAAGGAGAGCGGCATGGCGTCCCATCAGACGCGGCAGCCAGCCCCCTTTAAAGTATCTTTTAAATGTCCCCACCGAAGTTTCCCCGCAAAACCCCGAGCCCGTTGCCAAAAATGAAAACATATAAAAAGATGCCACGCGCTCTCGTCCTCCCGGAGGTGGTGCTATGAGGGTGACGGAGTTAATTAGTGCCTGCAAAACGCAGTGTGTGAGCTCATCCGAGAAGTCATGCTCTGCACACATATTATTTATAGCAAATCTGAGGCGTGCACGGTGTTTGACATTTTCCTGTTTCTAAGTAGGGGGACTTAAAAAAGTCGCGGGCACCCCCTCAAAGAAAAGTGCAGTGGGCAGGTACGAGGGCGCGGGCGGCCGGCGACGCGCCAACTACGCGCGTCCGGGCGCAGGTGCCGGTGGCGGCGGCGGCGGCCACTCCGCAGCGTCGCACGGGAGCAGAGTTCGCGGCAGATCTCGGCATGCCTTGCAGATGTAAAATGTGTCTCTGGCCAGCAGGAGGAAGGAAGAGGAAGTGAGAGCAGCGGCAGCCGGCGGCGCAGTAGCCGGCCGACCCGGAGTGTAAGTGCGTGTGCTCCAGCCAGCGAGTGAGAGCGGGCGAGGATGGGCACGGGATAGAGGCAGAAGCGCCCACACCACCGCGGCCGGAGCGGGGCGACCGAGCCCTCCGCCCCCCTTCAGTGGTCACGGGTCGCCCGGGCTCTGCTCGCCGGGAGCCCCCGCCGCCGCTCTGCTGCGACCCGGGGCAGGTTCGTAAAGTTTCCTGGGCTGACGCCGCGCCGGGACTCGCTGACCTCAGTGCGGCCGGGGAGGGGGCTGGGGTTAGGGCTGGGACCGGGAGGAGGCGACTTGCTCCGGGGGACTCTTGGCGCCGCGGTGACACTTTTGTTTCCTTCCTGGGGGCGCCGCTGCTCGTGCGGGGGTGGCCGCCGCGCTCCGCGGGGGTGAGAGCTGCCGGCGCTCCGAGGCTCGGGGTGGTCGGGGAAGTCTGGGCAGAGGGGGCGGCTGGAGTGGGAAGGGGAGAGGAAGGAGGGGGCTCCCGAGGTGGGGCGCCCCTGGGATGGAGTGCTGGGCCCGGGAGCGCGCGGAGACGTTTCGGGCAGGGCTGGCTGGAGGGGGCACCGGAGGGCTGTGTGGCTGGCGCTGAGGTGTAGGAGCCGGGGAGAGTGCGGGCTTGGGGGCTTGCAATCAAAATTTGGGCGAGGGGGACCCGGGAAGCCAAGAGGCTGCGTTGGAGACTGCTGGCAGCTCGGACTTGGAGGTTTTCTCCGGCAGATGGGAGGGAATCCCCTGGCGAGCGCGCTCCTGGGAGGGGTCTGTGATGAGCTAGAAAGGGATAGAGGGCCGAGGAGAGGCAATGACCTGTTCGGGCAGTTGTGGACTCCGGCGCGATTGCTAATAAATACCCGCCTCCCGGGGACACGCCGAGGTCCCCGCGGGGACCGGGAAAGGCGGCCGGGTCTCTGGTGGGAAATCCCGGCACTGGAGAGGGGGCGCACCGGGCGCTCCTTGGGAGAGGAGGGCAGAGGAGCGCTGGGGGCCCTGAGATCCGAGTGGGAGCCCTGAGATCTGCGTGGACGGGGGCGGCCGCGATTGCCGGCGTAGCTTTGAGGAAGAGGAAATACAGAAGTGAGGCGGCCCAGGACTGCGCGCTTGTGCTGGTGCTTGGGAAGTCCGTGTTGTGCCGCGAGCGCGCGCGACGGCGGCGAGCTTGTGTGTGTGTGTGTGCGCGTGTGTGTGTGAGAGAGAGAGAAAGAGAAAGACAGGGACAGAGACCGAGACCGCGGGGGGCGAGGGGCGGTGCCTGGAGCCAGCGACTGCGGAGGAATGACCCTCTCCTGCCTGGGGGCCTTTTGAAGTTGGCAGTTGGGGCAGAGGTTGTTGGCGGCCCGACTTGGCAGGGTCTATAGCCGCGGGGCTTGGCCCCCGGTAGTGACCCGGCTCTCGGGGCTCTGGACAGCTCCTGGGCCTCCCAGCACCGCTGGCCATGCAGGATGCGGACTGAATTCGTTCTGGTGAACATTTCAGAGAACTAAGACAGGGGTTTGTGCCTCGGGACCCAAGGGCCAGGTTCCCAATTGGACGCTGCCAATGACTTGGGGGTGTGGGGGGCTGTGAAAGAATATCTAAGGTTTCGTTTTTGCTTTCTTTAACCGTCTTCTGTAAAATAAAAGGAATCAATGGCCTGTATTTATATGCTTAATCTTTGCCTGCAACTTTGGGAACTAGAGGGATCGGATGCCACTCCCCTCACTCGTAGCTTTGCAAAGCCTGGCAGCATCTATTAAGCGCCTCCTATGATCATTGTTTTTCATATGATCTCACCTCCCTATCTACTTCCCAAGGTTGTTTCAAGAATTATTGTCCTGTGATTTACAGCTGAGAGGACTGAGGCCCAGAGAACTTAGGAGGCCAGATAACCTGCTGGCACAAATCTTTTCGCTTTTTTTTTTTTCCCCCTTCCATAGACCTTTTGAACCTCTGCTCTTTACCCTGGTACATTTCCCTGTCTCTTGAAAGTTGTGGTTAAATGTGCATGTTGCCATCTTTCTAACTCCTTTTATTACTCAGGTTTTTCTATTTTTATTTATTTATTTATCAGATGAACTGGTGGTCTCCTTGGGAACTTTCGAGATGATGGCCTACGGAGCTGGAAACCTGCAGTGAGAGTTGCTTCAGGGTAGAAGGGAAGTGGGGAACCAGAAGCTCCATAGTTCTCAAGAGCTGGGCAGCAGGCTGGGAGGCAGGCCCAGATCTGAGCCTGAGGGAGTGCGGAACCGGGAGCAGTCACTGGGCCACTGGATGGGTGGCCCTAATGATACCCCACCGCCACCCCCAGGCCCATCTCATCCCTCCCTCCTGTCAACTGTGACCACTCTACCTCCGCCACCCTCTGTTTAACCCAGTTCTACTGCTACTGCTTGTGCTTGAGGAGCTTTTCTCCTCAAGTCCAGATGGCTCACTTCCTTGCTTCCTTCTGGTCTTTGTTCAGATGTCAGTTTCTCAGGGTCCCTTCCTTGATTGCCCCATGTAAAGTAGCAACTAAGCACTCACTGGTCCCCTTACTTAATTTTTTCCCCCTAGCCTGTATTACCCACTGTCATTGAAAACTCATTTATTTCTTTGATTGTTGTCTGTCTCCCCACCAATAATGGGAACTCCACGGAGGCAGGGACCTTATCTTGTTTACAACCCCAAATCCTAGCATTATTCCTCGGCACATAGTGGGTGCTCAGTAAATATTTGTTGTCTGACTCAGGGAGAGATGCCTCTACTGGGGAGAGGCCCACCAGGGAAATAGACCAGGAAAATATTCTAGCCTCAGTGGCAGGTAGGGAACTCAGGCTTTTGCCTTTTCTCCCCTGTCCTCACGTCCATCCGCAGCCACTCTTTTGTCAAACCCCTTTCTGCCCTGAGTAGACTTCTCCTAGAATTTCAGACTGCTGAAAGGGACAGAAAGGTGATCCCCTGGACAACATGCCCGCTTTATTAATAACGCATGGGCGTTTCTCATCTGGTGTTTCATCACTCTCCTTGGAGAAAGTCTTTTCAAAGTGTGCGCTGCCTTCGCCAAAGAAATAAGCCCCTAGGCAAAGGAGCATTGCAGGGAGCAGAGCGAAGATAGATACATCCACCGTCCCATTCCCCTCTTCCAGAAGATGGAAGTGAAGGCAGAGAAGAGGAGGGAAGGAAGGGAGCCAAGGAGAGGAAGGCAGAAAGAGAAGCTGGGTAGCAGGTGTGGGGGTGGGGGCTGAGAAATGTCTTGAAGGGAAATGGAGGGAGCGGAGAAAACAGACGTGGGGCTTCTGTAAGTGCTCCGAAGTCATAAGCATGTATTAAACTACAGTATGGACGATTAGACAATAGCTGAGTGTTTTAAAAATAATCTCCCCCTCCCCTTAGGGTGTTTCATGTGAGTAGGGGGAGAAGAGAAGGGGGACTTTGAAGCCCTTGCTGAGGATGTGGCTGGGGGCATGGCAGGCGTCTTCGCTGAGCACAGACTTGGCTTACTTCATTATTTTGCCTGACCCTGAAGGTTTTGAGAGGGTCATTGCTATGGAGGAACATCTCCTGTTCAGATCTAAGGCAGGGGAAATCGTGAAGGCTCGTCACCAAAGGCCTGCAAGTGCTTTTGAATGCCTGGTACCATCTAAGTAGGTAGATTGGTTTATAGGACATTCTGCTGAATTTGGAAAAGGTGGGAAATTACTAAACCCTATCTGTATTACAAAGCCTGGAGTGTTTCTTGTTACTGTTGCAACTCCACTTCTGCTTCCTTGAAGTGAACTAGACTAGTGTCTTTCAAGTTTAGGATTGTAACCCAGGAGTGGATTGTGGTTTCAATTTAGTAGGTCCAGACCAGCCTTTTTTTTTTTTTAAAAGGAGGTTCCGGGGCTTGAACCCAGGACCTGGTGCATGGGAAGCAAGCGCTCAACCACCGAGCTACATCTGCTCCCCCAACCAGCAGTTTAAAACCTGAACTAGAAGAGAGTACAATGGGAAATAGTGTTTCGCAAAACATGTGCCAAATCTTAATGTAAAATGTATTGTTCAATGTGGACCAAGATTTTTTTTAATGTTCATTTTAATAATAGTTCTGGGACCCCAGGAATCTACATTTGTAACTAACCAACTCATCAGGGCTTCTGATGAAAATGGTTCATGCAGCTATACTATAAGAAATACTTAGTCATGCCCCCTGTATAAAATGCTTTTGGTGTAAAGTCCTGTAGGAGATGCTATTTCCAAATGTTGAATCAGATGCAGTAAAAGTGTCAGCCATTGACTTACCTTTTAAACACACTGTTCGTAGAACTCCATGGAGAGCTAGACCCTGACATTGCCATATTGGAAGAGCTGGAATTCCCAGTGGCATGTGTTCCACTTCATTCACCCTTTAACCTTGCTTAGAATAAAATCCACTGCATAGACACTTCCCTCGTCAAGTTCCAGTTTAGAGGTTTTGAGGTCTTTGGAAATTTGCTCTGCTCCACTTTTCCTTTCATGTATTATGACCAGTATTCCCTGCATGCATGATTTTAATTACTTTCAGAGTTTTGCAAAGACAGTAGTAATCCCTTTTGGTGGCAGCAGCGCTGCTGTGGGGCCGTGATTCCATTCGCATTTTAGCTGACCTGGGTTTGGGACTGCGTATCCAAAGCAGAAAGACAAAGGCTGAGGACTTCGGCACTGCCACAGTATGGGAATTAGGAAGGGCAGCCACCACAGGGCAGAGCGTGGCTCCTCTGAAATGCCGGTGGCCCGTGAAAGCCTTCATAGGCCTAGCACAGCGTGTTCAGTATAGCAAAATGACCCTTGTGCAGCATGCACATACCAGCTGCATTGTTCAGTTACCTGGATAATTCTGATTGTCTGCATGGTAACACTTGGAACTTATTGCTAATCGCCAGAACTGAACCCTGCAAAACACAATCATGATCCCTGATTAAATCAACTGCTTGCGGCTTTTCAGGATGTTTTCTAACCATTGACAAGATCATTGCAGGTGCGCTTTGGGCAGAGTTTTGTCACTGGCCTAAGGTGGGGTGAACAGCTAAGTATCATAGGAATACGTGTGGGAGAAGGAATGCTGGCTTATCCAACAGAATTAACCACAGCAGCAACCTGGTATAGTGCTGAGTGGAGAAATTAGTCACATGTATAAATAGAAAGCGATGATGATTCTCAGTCCATGTTCCAGGTCCCCACAAGTACTGACTTCAAGAATCTGAGCACAGTTATTATTGGAAGCTCAATTTTAGGAATTGAGGCTACAGTTTTGGCTATTTTAGCACTTACAGTTAGGGAAACAAAACTTTCCTCATCAGAAAACATTGGAAAAGGTGTTACTTCCTTGCTGCGTACAAGGCTGCTCTGTGTTAGATGGGTTCTGTTTGCTGGATAAGAAGCAATGGTTCGGGAAGCGGACTTGGCCCAGTGGATAGGGCGTTCGCCTATCACATGGGAGGTCCGCGGTTCAAGCCCCGGGCCTCCTTAACCCGTGTGGAGCTGGCCTATGCGCAGGGCTGATACGCGCAAGGAGTGCTGTGCCACGCTGGGGTGTCCCCTGCGTACACGCGCAAGGAGTGCGTCCCGTAAGGAGAGCCGCCCAGCGCGAAAGAAAGTGCAGCCTGCCCAGGAATGGCGCCGCACACATGGAGAGCTGACATAACAAGATGACGCAACAAAAAGAGACACAGATTCCCATGCTGCTGACAACAACAGAAGCGGACAAAGAAGAACAGGCAGCAAAATAGACACAGAGAACAGACAACTGGCGGGGGGAGGGGGAGGAAGGGGAGAGAAATAAATAAATAAATCTTAAAAAAAAAAAAAGAAGCCATGGTTTGAGGGGATTTGGTCACTATAGCCCTTATTAAGCTTTGCCTGAGCAGGCTTAGAGCCACAGGATGAACTTGGTATTTTCCTCCACACGCTGACACCCTTCCTCCCTGAATGCTGTTTTGGAGATGATGGGGAACCATCATACTAGTCCACGTAGTGTTGTTATTCCATTTTATAGATGTGGCTTGGAGAGATGAAGTGCCACAGGGGTAGCCGGAAGGTAGATCTGAGCCTTAAACTCGGGCTTTCTGACTCTGTTCACTGCTGCTTCTTTCCCCTGCATCCTGAGGCCTGTTTTGGTTAATTCCTTCTCTTGTTGGTGCTCCTGCGCTTGCCAGCCTCCCAGGCTCAGGACACCATGTAGAGTGATTTTGCAGCAGTGTCTGTGGAGGCTCTTTACTCTGGTATGTGCTGGAGTTGCCTTTGTTTCAGGTAGATGTCACAGGGTTGCCATGGTATCTGAGGATGTGCCCACGACCACTGAGGCAGAGTTTTTCACAGTCAGTGCTCCCTTTTGGCTATCTCATTCCAAAGCTGACCTTTTTAGCCTTGAGAGCCAGTTGGCCGCCCCTTCTCTCGGGGACAGTATGTCCATCAGCCAAGCTCAGGATATTGAAGGACATAAACCAGAATGCAATTTATTAATAAAAGGGAGACTATCTGCCAAGGAGAATAGATATGTTTTCTTTAGCCAACACTTTGTTCCTCGTGGATGAGTCATGGTAAAAGCGAAAGATGGAACCAACTGGAGGAAAATACATTTAAAACAAAGTATTTTTCAGCTAGTCACAACTTTTCTTGACCCACAGATGAAGCCCAGGTAGGGCAACCAGAGATGGAGTCCTCTCAGCAGGATGGTCTCGCCTTTGGGTGGTATGGAGTCTACTTATGCTGTTCTGTTCCTTCTTGCAGGCATTTGTCCATTTTGTGTTGGCCCTCTCTTTTAGGTAACCTCAAACTCAGGGCTATTGACATTTTGGGCCAGATAATTCTTTGTTGTGGAGGGGGCACTGTAAGATGTTTGCCATTATCCCTGGCCTGTACCCACTAGATGCCAGTTGTATCACCCAGTTGTGACAACAAAAATGTTTCCAGACATTGCCAGTTGTGCCCTCAGGGGCAAAGCCCCCCATCCCCCAACTGAGAACCACTGCTTCATTTCCTTGGATAAGTTAAGAACAATAGTGTGTGATCAGACAGGCTAGACTTCTGACAGCCGTTGGAAGTGTTCTGGAAATGCCCATTGTCTGTTTATTCCTTAGACACTAAGGTTCAGAAGGTGGTGAATTCACAGATGGGTGGTCTCACCCTTTTTGTTCCTTTATTTCCTTTTGTTCTCCAAGTTTCTTTTGTAGCTTCTTCCCTTCCTGTATTGACATTGTTTTCCTAACCCAAATTGGTTTCAAGTTTGACTGTCACGTGTGTTTCTTCCTGCTACCCCAGGGCTGAAGAAAACGGTAACTAGTGCGTTTATGTCTGGGTTTCCTAACATGGATTTTGCATTCTGAGCACTGGTTACTGCATTAATTGTAAGCTTTACATAATAGGAATGAGATAAATGAAATGAGGAAGGTGGGTAATAAGACTTCACTGGGCTCCTTCAGCAGCTTGCGCCACAAGATGAAAGACGTCTGCGGGGGAAGGAGTTAGCTGGGTAGAATGGCTCTTGGGTTTTCAAATCTACCATGGCTAGCTGGATAGTAATGGATATTGATATTCCATTAGTGTGACCAGTACATGCAGCAAGTCAGGGGAGAAGCCGAAAGGCACTGCTTACATGTAAAGTCCAGGTGCACGTTGTCCATTAGATTTCTGCCCCGATCTTGCTCCATTAATTTTCTTATGTAATTATCTGTCAACCTTTTATTTACCTTCTCTGTTGGGCTTCTGCAGCAGTACAGAGCAGCATCTAGTGGCTTAGACAATGTAGAAATATTGCCAGGTTGTACCCTAGCTGCGTCTCCCCAAGCCAGCAGCCTCCTTATAAGTCACCAGCCCTGTAGCAACCCTCCGCCCTTCCTTCCGCCCTTTGTGCCTTTTTTTTTTTTTAAGTTTGAAATGGTATTTAGAGCACCAGTGTTTGTTTTGTGTTGTGGCTGGGTAAGCAGGACTGGATGAGCTACATTTTCCAGGCTGCTACATAGTTACCCTTAATTTTGAAGTGTAAGGCTTTTCACAATAATTTTTTCCCCTGTTTTGGGGCTCTTTAACCCAAAATGCATCGCCACAGCTGGCTTTTCCCTCAGCCTTCAGGAGGCATGTGGCTTGGGTGGTAGAGTGAGTGGGGGGGGGCATGGGTCAGACGGTGTGTTGTGGGCTGAAGAGAGTGAATTCCAATAATGCTTAATAAATTTGGGCACTTTACGTGGCTCCTATGCTCAGCCTCCACACCCCCTTCCATCTGTACAGCACTTTTAGAGTGAGCCCTCTGCCCCAGTTATTCCAGTTGTGGGCTACTTTGTGGGAAGTGACCAACTACTCAAGAATTTTGGTTTGGGGGACTGGGACTGATTCTTTCATATAGTAATAAGTATGTGTTTGGGTGTGTGAGTGAGAGAGAGAGGGAGAGGGGAAGAGAGAGAGAAAGAGAGAGACTCATCCATGCAGCCCTCATAATGATAGGTCTTTAGAAGCAAAGAGACTATTATATCAGCTGCTAAATCCTCTTTTCTCCAGTGCTTGTCACTTTTATAGCAAGTCAGCACAAATCCCATTAAATCAAAACTTTTATCAAGGAACGAATGTTTCCATCCTCTCTAGACTTACTCCACTGCTAGGAAATGACTTTGACTCATTAGAACTATTTTTGCAATTACTCCCCATTCTTCAGTTGAGTGTTTTGGGGAAACATTTACCTGGATTTATATGCGAGAAGGGCACTAAAGCTTTATTTATTAATTATATATTTTATTAAAAATGTGGAGCTTACACTTAAAATGCCTATATTTTCAAATCGAAATGTTGCCGAGGCTGAGAGTACCCATCGTAAGGCTTCATTCATTCATTCATTCAGTCAGTCAAAAGCCGCTTTTGATTGCATTTGTTGTCCTGTTGTCAGGGCATTGGCTGGACATAGTAAGACCCACTCCCGATGAGGCAGGGAGGGTGTCAGACAGACTCATTTCAAGATAGTCATAACTGAATAGGCTAAAGGTAGGGTTTGTGTATTTGTAGAGCACAGAGAAAGGAGTGCACAAATGCAGAGACTTCAGCGATAGATCTGGAAAGCTGAGTATTAAAGGAAGAACACGATGTGTTCAAGGAATAGGTCACTGAGGTGGTGGGAGGAAAGTCAGGGAGGGGCCTTGGGTCACTCGCTGGAAGCCGGGCATTTAGACTATAGCCAAAGGGAAAGCCAAGGAAGGATTTTAGCCCAGGACAAAACTCAGTCTCATTTCTGTAAGACTTCTAACTCCTGAGGCAACAGGGAGGATTGAGTAGACGGGGTACACCAGGAGGGAGATGCCAAGGAGAGGTGGGAGCTGTAAGCTCCTCCCCTTCTGGGCCTTCCCAAATAATCACACGATCTTGGTAAAGGGTATAAATAAGAAGCAGTGGGCTTGCTGTGTAAATGCAACTTGAAGACTGATCACCCAGCTCCCTACCTTCCTGTGTGAGTAATGGGCCGTCCCCCTTCCTTTATGGAGACGGCTTGCAGGGGCTGGGAGGCAAGGGAGAGCCAGAGGGGTGATAAAGGAGGAAGGGGTGGACTGAGAGATGCTTATGTACAGATAGTGAGGGAATAAATAAATAAAAGACCTTGTTGAATGATTGGATTTGGGAAGTAAGAGGACAGAAGTTTATAGCTAAAGAAATAGATACGTGTTGATTGAGGGTTCGAGTCTCTTTTTGACTCCGTCAGCTGGGTTGACTTGGGGTAGCTTACGTAATTTTTCTCAGTTTCACTTTTCACATCTTTCAAAATCTCCATTTGAATGATAGAGGTGAGTATCTATCCCTTGGAGTTGCTGAGAGGATTAAATGGAATCATGATTATAAAATTTGATATTCTGTCAACATTGGGATGGGTTTATGATTATAGATGTTATTATTACACTGATTCAATAGTGCCTGTTCAGTTTTGTCTTCAGGTATCATGCCAAAATCATTTAAGGACATGGATTTATGATTTCATTTTCTTTTAAGTGACCTAGGTAATTTTCCCTAAATCTTGATTGGTAGTTTACTCTGTACATTGTTTCTTCAAGGATACAGGAGAAATGAACTGCTGAAATACACAGTTCAGGGTGATTTATGATGGCTTGTGCATGAAAAGAGCTGACATAATGAAGTTTACACAGTATGGTGCTAGGTGTTTGGGGTTCTCTGATAAAGAGCTTTTGTAAATAGATCTCTATCTCCTATTCAATTGGACCTAACTTTGGATTTTACTATTTCACTTAGTTACTATTTTACTTTGGGGAGAGAAAATGGAGGTTACTAATTGGGGCTCTTTTCCTTTCCTTGACTCCAGCCTTTGAGAGCTGTTTGCAGTTTTCCTGTGTGTAAAGGAGCCCTGAAAATAAACGAACAAACCCAGTTACCAAAGGGACAATTGGAAGAAATTTATTTCAGCTGAACTGGACTTCAAATACTAATGTAGCATGGCAGGGAGGTTCAGTGGTTTCCATCATATATGTAATTTGAATAATTTGGAACCTTTCAGTTAGTACAGGAGTACTGGGCTATTCATTGACAGGTGGGTGGTAGTAAAGTGTTAATTTTTCTTCCTTGATATCAACCAGATTAGAAACTACTCTGGAGATAAAAATGGGAGAGTAAAAGTAAGATAACTGTCCACACCTGAGTGCACAAACCCAGTGTGGGCCTGTGGTCCTAGCATCATTAATTGCACCAACTTTCACTTCCAGAAGTGCCCCAGTTTGGGCATTTTGTTTTATGGCCACCAGTAGAAACCATTCATTTCCAGTTCTCCTTTCTGGCCGCTGCCAGTTTGTTTGGGTGCCTTTTCTACTTGATACTCTTTCAGGAAGGAAACAACTAGCTCACAGGCTCGCCAGCTCATTAAGCAGTAGTTCCGGTACCCATTAAATAGTCCCTTAGTGGTGGCTTTTAAGGAGTGTGTTGAAAGAAAAACAAAGCTCATTTTAGACACTAAGAGTGTGATGTGAGAGAGAAATGTGCCAAATGGGAATGACTTCTCCAAACTTGTGCTTTGGAAGTAGTTTAGCCTCCCTGCTCCCATAATTTTGGTCATGAAAAGTCATTTATCTAATCGCCATGTGCAGAGCTTGATTGGTACCTGACAAATCACAGATTATCTTCAGTGTAAAATGGAATTCCTAGTCACTTTCTCTCAGCTAAGATGATAGGTATGGGTTGTTCATCTGCTGGAGTATCAGTTGTGCAACCTCTTTCCTTGTATCAGGATTGATGTGTGACTTTAAATAGGATCCCATGTTAAATATGCTTTTAAAGGCCCATAAAAAGAGTTACGTAGTGAAATACAGGTTTACAATATATCACCAGAGAATTATATTCATAGTAAATATATAGCAGTTTAAAAAATGATTTCAAATCTATGAACTCAACTTACACTCATTTGTGGTAGGTTGAATTATGTGCCCTAAGAAATACATGTTCTTTATCTTAGTCTGTGTCCCTGTGAACCCATTATAAATGGGACCTTTTGAGGATGTTATTTTTTTTATAAGATATGGCCAACAGCATCAGGGTGGAATTTAATCCATATTACTGGAAACCTTATAAAGAGAGCCTGGAAGTCACAGGGCAGAAAAAAGGAGATGTCACCATGTGATGGAAGTTGAGATACAAGCCAAGGAACCCCAAAGATTGCCAACAACCAGCTCTAGAGTGCTATAGATACCAGGAGAAAGCAAGTCTTGCCAATCAAGATCTTGATTTTGGACTTCTAGCCTCAAAACTGTGAGCCAATAAATAGCTGTTGCTTAGGCCAGCTCATTCATTGTGTGGTAATTGTCATAGTACGTAAGGCAAACCAAGGCACCATTTTAGGGATGCCATTTTACTGGTGTCAGAGAGGCTGGCTGCCCAACGTCAAGCAAATTCAAAACCACTGTTGGGCAGCTCACCATTATGCTGTGCTCTCCCGCTGCCAAGTTTCCATCAGTTTGTCAAATTCATTCTGCCTCAGTTGAATCTGCTATTATTGGAGCATTGTGTTGAGAGGGCCATGCTACTTGGTGAAGAGTGGGGAGCAACTTGCTTTGAAAGCTTTAGCATAGGAGCATGTAAAAGAATACACTCAGGGCAGCAGACTGTTTCCCGAGCCATGGCAGATGGCTGGCAACGACAGAGGAGAGACGCGTACAGTAATGGAGGGTTCTTTTATGTTACCCAGTAAGGCATTGTTCCACGGTAGTAGAGATTGTGTTATAATTATTGCCGACTTGTTTAGGACCATTTTGAATCTTTTCAGATATGCTGTGAACAATTCTACCATATGAAAGTGTGCGATGAAAACTGTCTAGGAATTGGTGCCTGGAGCTGAAAATAAGACATAAGAAGGTGTACAAAAATATGAGAAGTCATTGTGAAAATCCCCAGGCTCCTTTTACTTGAACTTATTTTTCGGACAATGAACAGATTTTAGAGTAATTTTTTTGTAACCAGATCAGTACAAGGCCCGGGGAAGTGGCATAAGAGAAGTTTTAATGTTGGATTTAACTTATCTTTCAAAATCCAGAAATTGTATAATGAAGTCAGGCTCATCCAGTTGACAAGATAAGTGCAAAAGATGACATCTAGTGTC
Organism: Dasypus novemcinctus; assembly: GCF_030445035.2. Classification (NCBI taxonomy): domain Eukaryota; kingdom Metazoa; phylum Chordata; class Mammalia; order Cingulata; family Dasypodidae; genus Dasypus; species Dasypus novemcinctus. The sequence continues at coordinate 21,712,027 of NC_080677.1, forward strand.
TTAGGCAGAGGAGGGGAGAAACTGGAGGACGTCAGTTCTCGGGGTGCCAGGTAGACATTAGAACCTTTACTTTAGGAGAGGATCAGAGTACATTTTAAATTCTTGACTGCTGCTGGGGATCTGAATTTGTCCCCAGGGTTTGATTCTGAAATACTCTCTAATTCATTTGTTCATTCATTCTACAAATGGTTATTGAGCATCTGCTGTGTAAATATGGAAATATATAAACAATAGTGAGCCCCCTTCTTAGAAAAAAGAAAATGGGCCTGTTACTGATTTCCCAGGGCTGTTCATACCCTAGAGGAGGATGCATTCGTTAATCAGAGGATCACCCAAATAAATACACCATTTAAACTGTGCTACGGGCAGTAGGGGAAAGATGCCGATGGCGGGAGGGCCTGCGAAGCAGGGAGATAGACGGAGTCGGGAAGGCCTGGGAGAGGGCGAAGAATTTGACTGGGAAAGAGTGGGATGAGTTGGCATATGTGGAGGTGGCAGTGGGGATGGTGAAATGCTTGGGGTGGGGTGGGGAAGGGGGCTTGGGGAGGAGGAATGAGCCAGATCTACAATCTGGGCTTTTATCCGAAGGGCAATGGGAAGGCAGCCAAATGTTTTACCCAAGGAAGTGGCGTGATCAGATTTATGCTTTGGAAAGATCCTCCGGCCTCAATGGGTAAATGTTATATCATTCAAAATTGACCACGATGTGGCTACACTATCCCTACTTTCAGGATCTGACAATTTCTGAAAGAATCCCTTTAGCCACTAGTGCCTCTCTCAGATTTTAAGCGGCCATCTAAGTGAGTGACTTAACGTGGGTATCGCAACCACTGAAGAATGATAAAGTACCTAGTTCTGTGGTTCTCAGACTTCAAATGCCTAAGAAACACTAGGGAACTAGGAACCTGCCTCTGTACTCCCTCCGGTGATTCTGGTACCAGTGGTCCTGAGCTCCATCCACACTGAGAAACGCCGGCCTTGAGATGGGTGAGGAGTGAAAAGAGAATGATCGATGTCAGAGTCAGACCTTCCCAGGCATCCCGAAAAAGGCAGGACCTCCTTACTGCCTGCCCGGGCTTTCACCTGGGCCTGCTCTCCCAATCCTGGAGGGGTTTTCTGGCAGTGCCCTCTGAAACGGATTCTAAATCCTGTGAGGTTTTTTTCTAAGTTGTTTCCTAATCTTTTCATATGCAGCTGGTTTTCTCAGATCTGCAGCTCACTCCCTCTCTGTCTCTGATATTTTACCTTTCGTGTTGCCACCGTTTAAGTAGAACCTTTTTGTATAAACCCGGATGGGGTCATGAGGGAGGAAGGTAATGGATAAGCCAAGCCTGCTGAGGACGGGAGATGAGCGTTTCCTTGGAGAATTTGCCTCCTTTTGCCCTTGGAGCAGGAGACTCAGCCCATTCTACAGGGGAGCCTGAGTCCTTGATTACCACTACAGAGAATTGTTTTCTGAGGCATGCAGGATACCAGGAGAATTAGTTTTGCAGAGGCATATCCTTTAACTCCCTCTTTCTTAAAATTTTGTTCAGACGTAGACCGTGAAGCGCTTCATGGCTATTCCCTGGTGCGCCCTAGAGCTCAGAATTCCTACTCATGTGAAATTAGGTTAAAATTAATATGAAGGGCAAACTTCAAACATTGATTACAGGAAAGGCATTAGGCAACTTGGTGGGCTTCTTCTGTGAGTGGCATGCCTGGGCCCTCCTCTCCCCTCCTTGACATGACACAACTCAGTTGTCGCCTCCTTGGTTTTCCTAGACACATCAAGTGCTTCTCTGTGCTGGCATTTATCACACTCATTTCTTTTTCCCTGACTAGCCTGGGGGGCTGGAAGGCAGGTGTTCCCAGTGGGGAGCCCATAAGAGACGCTCAACGAGTGTTTGTAGAAAGGAGCACTGATATGCACATATGTGGCCACTTTTTAGCCCCTTTGGAAGAGCTTTGAAGACGGCTTCCTCCTCCTCCAGTGAGGACCCCAGGGACATGCCATTGTTCAGCAGTGCCTGGGGCATTATTCTCATTGTGCCCAGTTTTGCTGAAGACCAGCCCTGCCTGAGGTCCCTGTGGTTGAAGGACTTCTGAGCTGGGCCAGCCCAGATGTCAGATGTAGGAAGGCAAACAGCCCCTTGCCTTGAGATGCCCTAATTCCCTGGTGGCATCCGTTACTGCTTGACTGTCATTCCACTGTGCCCAAATCTAGCCTAGATGAAAGGAGCTTTGCAGAGGAGAAATCCAACATGTTGGCCGTTATCAGTACCATCTGCAGGAGTATTTACCACCCGTGGGTCTCCCTAGAATTCTCTCCTAGTCACCAAAGAACCTAGATTGCATCAACATTAGAACTGTTTTTTTGGGTTAAAATCTTGAAGCTTCTCCCCTCTTTGTCCTTTCATCCCCAGCTCAGCCCTGCGCTGCATCTGGAGTATCTGTTTCTTGCTTGCTTCCTCCCCAGTTCCTGTGGGTGACCAGGCATTCATGACACACATGAGGGGTGGGGATGGGGTTTGAGATCTTGACTGCAAATGTGGTTACCCGCATTCCATTTATTATATTCTGAGCACATCGTGGCCTTGATAATTTACGTTTCGAGGCTGTAATTGCACATTATTTTTCTAGCAGCTATCAGGGGGTTCAGCTAGCAATTGAAACTTGATAGGTGTCTTGGTTCTTCACTGCTGGAATAATTTATCCTGATGTTCAAGTGCTGAGCTGAGCCCATTTATTTTAAAGCCAAACAGCACACACGCTCACCTAGGAAACCCCAAACTTTAGTGTTCTGCGTTCTCTCTGGAAGTGGGGCGTATTTGGGCCCTTGGAACCACATTTTCAGGTTTCTCATACCCCCATTCTCCCTCAAGATAACTGAATGACTCCTTGCTTTGCAAACACTAGAAAGTGGATGATGAGTCAGTGTCCTCGACTGAGACACTTATCAGCTATCTTGGTGGAATGTCAGAGGCAGGGTCCCCAGAGCCACAGGATCCAGGTTGAAGTGACTCACCTACTTGCCGTGTGACTTGGAACAAAGCTGTTAAGCTCACATAGCTTCCGGTTCCTCTTACATGAAGGGAAATAATGCCCATGTGTTGTTGTCAAGATAAAATGAAAAATGTTGCCAAGGAACAGTAAAGTTCTTCGGCCTTGGCTGCTGTGCAGTAGATGTTAAAGGACACATATGTTTTTGAACCTTCAGTCTAAAATCCTGTGGCCAAGGCGATTCATTGCCTGGAGAGATGGAATGAATTAGTAGTCACCAATGAGCTTGCAGGACACACTGATCTTGACTGGTGTTCTTTATCCTTCAGGTTTGCTGATGGCTTTGAAACACGTCCTTGATTTCACATTTTGTAGGGAGAAAATGACATTTAATTAGAATAGTTCGTGTCTACAAGACATTTTCACATTTTCCATTAGACTTACATTTCAAGGTCCCTGCATTTTCCAGAATCAGAGTTTGAGCCCTGAGTCCTGTTTTTCTCTGTTTAAAGAAAATAAGGACTGTCTGAGACAGTTGACCTTTTTAAGGATTTTCCCGGTGCTTTGGGAACTCATTCTTCAAACATCCTATGCCAGTGGGAGACACTGATATCCAGGACGGACTTTGCCACCTGCAGGGGAAGAGGAGGCAGCCGTGTGCACAGCTGTATTCCAGGGTGGCAGGTACTCCCATTCAGGCACAGACCGTGGTGGGCAGTGCAGCAGGGGCCTGCACCCCATTGGTCAAAGGCCTGCTCCTGGAAGAGGCTGGAGCTGGTGGAGCTCTGCTGAGTCCGTGGGCCAGGCCCCAGGTTCCAGGTCAGAGGGCCGGGATCCAATTCCCCTGGCGGATGCAGATAGCAGTCTGCGCTCTCCTTGATGGCCTGTTCTCTTCACTGGGTGATGTGAGGGGAGGGGGCCAGCCATGATACGTGGTTCCCAAAGGAGAACCCACTGCACTGTTGGCTGCATCAGAACCACCTTGCTCCTTTTTGCTCTGCCCCTCATTCTTTACAACTGAAAGACATTTTAAATATCTCCTGCAAGAAGCCTTTTTAACTTCCGAACCGTTAGCCCCCCATAGAGAATTAATTCATGCCTCTGTACAAAAAAAAGAAACAAAAAAGTCACCTCATCGGTTTGCACCTGTTTGCCTTTCCATCTCTCCTCTGGCCTGGGACACATCTGAATGCAATGAGGGGTACCATATTCCTCTTTGCCTCCTCTTTGCATCCTCTTTGCTCGGCCCACCGTCTGGCACACGCAGGACGCCCAACAGGCGATTATTGAAGATTACGAGATGGGAGAGTGGTGAAATTGAAGAACTGCTCTTTTACCTTCCTATTATCACTTCTAGAAAGTTCTTAAAAGAGACATTTCAAATGCCTCATTCCAGTGTATTCAGGATTGCCCGTTGGGTTATTTAATCTGTGCTGTCCTTTTTCTCCTAAATTTATGATGGTTATATAGGCAACTGTGTTCCATCCTCCAGAATGAACACAGAATCACTGAGGAAAATGAGTGGGGAAGAAGATGATTTACGATGCCAACAGTTTAAACTCAGGTGTTTTGCAAATACCAGTCCTTCCAAAATGTTATTTGCATTGTTCTCCCTCTACCTCCTCCCTTCCCCAATTGAAAAAGACAACCCACCCCCTGTGCCCAAATCCTCCTTTGGAAGGAATGGAGTGGCACGGACAACTTCCTGGTTGTCCTCCCACTCACAGTGAGAGCGCTGGGTAGCACCGTCCCACACTATTTGCATTACTGAGCTACACACACAGCCAAGCTGCATCTTAAATTTAAACCCATTCTGATGAGGATAAAGAAAGCCTGAGGGAAACAGTTAACACTTCCCCATAAGAGATGCGTCAGTGCTGTACATCTTACATTTTACTTCTGCTTTTTGGATTAAGGACAGAATGTTAATTAAAGAGTAAAACACTCATCTTCTGTGCAGCAATTAATCTCTACTGCTCTTCTTTCATCTGCTGAGTCCTTGAATTTTTTGAAAATATGAAGAGTGAAAAATATTTCCTAGGGGTCTTTCCAAAGTGGCTTTTCATTTGATTGTTTTGATCTGTAGGCTCGATTGACTCGAAAAACAACCATTTGTTAGAAAAAGAAATGTCACATGGTTCCTGGTTTTCATTTGCGTGACCCCGATATGACTGAGCTCTAAGGTTGAACACTCCTGCTACCTGGTTTGGCCCACTCCCTGTCTCCAGTCGAATGTTCCATTTAGTTAAGACTGCAGAGAAGCAACAAAACCGGATTCATTAGCCTGAGTTCTGAAAGCTCCCCTTAGGAGTTATTTTTGTATTCATATAATTTTAATATTTGGGGACAGGCTGCACCATTTTCCAGGTGCCAAAAGTGATCACTCAGATTTTTTATTAGCTACTATTTTAGCTTCAAAAATATTTTCATTTTTATGCCTTTGTGCCTTTGACCCAATTCTCTTTTCCCAGGGATGGTGTCCTAAGAGGATGAGTATTAGGATAATAATAATATCTGGAATATTAATTCCTTGCTAATGAATTCACAATCCCTGTTCTCCCCCAGTGCTGACACACACACACATACATACACACACACATACACCCCTCCCCAAACACACATACTTAACGTTGATTAAAACGTCTTCAGAGTACATATTGGGAAAACTTATTTTTCTTCCCTCTTCATCAGGGCAAAGAACGCACAGAAAGAAGTCTTGGGGGACCCTGCTGGAGTAACCAGGGCCTCCAAACTGCCAGTCCCACAGACTGCTGTCTTTATTGCACCTCTTAGCAGGACGTTCATGCTCATGAAATGTGCCATTTGCCACAAAGGAGAGACCGTGGGCACCGCAGAGAGGGGAGAGCTGGCTGCTTGTAAAGAAATTAGCTGTCAGCTCTCATCTCCTTTACCTATAATTTGCTACAGCCTGGAAATGAATAAGTGACAGCTTTAAAAAGGGGATTTAGAATAATTGCAGTTAAAAGCAAAGATAACTGGATTCTAGACTACCACACTTACACTCACTTTTGCTCATGAAAAGGGCTGGCTATTTGGGGTCCATAAAATGTTTGCAAAATAACATCCCAGGTCACTTTATTTATGTCTAGTCAGGAGCAATATTTTTGGCATTTTTTGCTACCTCGCACTGGCTTTGGTTTTTCTGGCATATGATGGAAGGCGACATCCTCTAGGAGCAAACCATGACACATTTTCTTCATTAGCTGCTACAGACCCAGGGTGGGGTGACTGAGGGCTGTTGCCCCTGGAGTTCTACAGCGTGTGCTTTCCCTGGGGAGGACAGGCGCTTTTGCTCTTGGCTGGGTGCTGTCATGTCTGTTAGGGGCTTTTAGTGAGTTTTACTTTTAGAATTTGAAAAATATCTTAGCCTAATACGTATCTCAAAGAAAAATGCCTTCTCACCTCTTGGATAATTCAGTGCATCATAGAGATGCTATTCTAGTCTGTCAGTGGAGCTGCAGAAGAGTTGTCCTTGACGACCAGTCCATTTAGTCAAACCAGTTTGTTCTAAATAAGTCCATACCGTAAGGCTTGATGGAGAAAAGTAGCTGAAATGGAGTGAAAATTCTAAATGCCATTCTTCCTTTGGAAAATCGTGGAATCAGCTCTGTGGCTTTGTCATCTCTGATGTCCCTTGTTAAGTTACTTGAATCTCATTCCTGAAAAGGACCACATGGATGTTCTGAATCACAGGATTTCTTTAGGAGGGTCAGATTAGTGCTTGCAAAGGGTTGCTTTGCTTTCTCAGGAGAGATGGCATAGACTCTTTCTAGGTGGAAGGATCTTGGCAATCCCAGTTAATGGTGTTGAAGATGTTATGTTGAGTGAAATAAGCAAGACACAAAAGGACACACACTGTATGAATTCACTAATATGAAATAATTAGAATAAGCCCTCTCATAGAGTCAGAATCTAGAATATGGGTTATGAGGGGATGGGATGGGATAGGAAATGGGAAGTTGAGGCATAAAATATGCAGGGTTCTTATTAGGAATGATGGAAATGTTTTGGTAATTAATGGTGGTGGTAGCACAATATGGTAAGTGCAGTTTATGCAATTAACAACACCAAAATATGTATCTGAATGTGATTAAAAAGGAATATGTTAGATTGTGTGTATACGATAGCAGAATAATAGTTTTTTAAAAAATCCATGGCACTACAGTACACAAACAAACAGTGAACTAACAATGAGCAAGCAAACAAAAAAAGATGAGTTAGGTGTTAATGCTAGCTTTAAAACAAAATGTTAAATAACTGCTTATTCATTTTAATGTTAATGGAAAAAGTACAATAGGCACATCAAACTTAAGCTTTTCACAGATTTTCTTGCTTAGGATGACATTAAGATGAAATAATTGTAAGAGAAATATTAAGTAAATAATAGGGCTGGAAGATGGTCTTTGCAAAACTGGAGTTTGAAAAACTCTGATCTTATCCAGAGCCTGCGCTTGGAATCCGAGCAAAGTGTCTTATTTTTGTGAATAATGGCAAGGTAGGCTCCAGGACTTCATTGAGTGCAGCGTCGTGCTTATCTGACTCTCTCTTCTCCAAAGAAGTCTTCTGGTAGTGAATCATTACTCGAAGGCATTTTTGAGTTTTTATGATCAGTTAATACATTATAAACTATTTTTCTAAATATAGAAGCAAGCGTTGCCTGCTTCATCTGGCTAATAGCAAGGACAACTAACCTTTATTGAGTGTTTAGTTCTCACTACAGTCCTTTGAATTACTGTTATTATTTATTTTATAGACAAGAAAAATGAAAACTTCTAAGAGGTTGAGTAAGTTGCCCAAGGTCAAAGGCAGAATGGAATGGAAAGGTGGAATAAAGATCTGTAGTTCTTAGGTCAAAGAGAATAGTTAGCATCAAAGAAGACCTTGAAGAATGGATCCTTTAGTTAAGAGATTAGAAGGACCTTAGGAATAAATATTTATTGAGAATTTAAAATAGTGTGCTACGTGGCTAGGCACCAGGGGCCCAGAGGCTTATTCTGGAGACTCTTGTGAATTAAGGGTTGTGGCCTTACACGAGTGGGCAAACCACAACCCAAAGAGATTGTCTCTGCATTAGCATGTTAAAGACTGAGAAACTTGCAGTCAAGAATCTGTTTTCTTCTGTACAATTCGTAATTTTCAAACTCATTAACCACAGGTTCCCTTTTCCCCCAGTAACATCTATTATATTTTGCAGAACCAGTATTCTGTGGAGCACCTGTTTGGGACCTACTCTAATCCTTTCAACTCATTCTTCACAAGAGAAATCTGAGTTGCATGATGCCTTGGCCTAAGTCTTAACTAGTTATTGGCAGAATATGTATCATCATTCATTCATGAATTCATTAATGGAAAATCTCTCTCTAGATTATATATAAGAATAATATATAATATATATCATATATATTATAGAGTATAGATCTTGGAATCTTGCTATAATTTGTTTTCCCTGAACTGCCTTATCACCCTTTATCAATAAACTCTTCCACCAATGGATAACTTCTGCCTTACCGAAAACATGTGTGCCTTTAGGACCTGTTTCTTGTAAAAGTCATGCACATATCCTGTGTGCCTGGATAATTATTGTCAAGTCATGTACCTTTGGCGATGCACTGCATTCTTTAGAAGCAGCTCCACTCCCTACTCCCCCAGCTGCATGTAGACATGCCCCATAAAAGACCTCTCTCCTCTGGTGGATGATCGAGACTGGAAAACGCTGTCTCCTCTCCCACCTCCAAGAATGAGGATCCCACTTAAGTCCCCTAAATAAATGCTCACTACTTGCCAAGGGGATTTGTCCAAGTCTTTCTTTGGTCTGACATGTCCCTATTGGTTCGGCTGGAACCTGTTGCTTTGCACAGCTCCTTGCCATACTCGGGACAGCCATGCTCATCAGGGGAGAGATTATTTATGAAGCAATCATCTCCATAGGCTTCTCAGCATTGCTAAGTGGTTTCATTGGCTAGAATTTTCAGATCACATCTGTTTTTTGATTCCTAGGCTTTCGGCCATGTTGATGAAGGGCCAGAATCTCCGAGGCCCTATCTAAATTGCTAATATAGGCAGTTTCCTGGGGGAATATTTTGTTTGTTTGGATACGACAGGGATGAGACACACATCTTTTTAGGCCGTCTTGCTGTCCATAAGTCCTGGGCAATCTGTCTATCTGGCAGATTTCTGAATTAGAACACACTGTGACATGCGAAATCTCTGCCCATGAATATGAAAAGGACTAATGTAAGGATGCACAGCTTCCTTTGCGTCATTTGATTCAGGCACAAACAAAATGGTGGGTGTCGGCATGGTACAAGCGGTCAATGAGTCCAGAGGTTCTGAGCAGCCTAGATGGTTGGCACTCACAGGGAAGGTAAGTCAACAAAGCCAGTGGCTTTTGTACTCATGTGTTTCCTTCTCGAAGGAATTGGTGACTGAGGAAGATGACAGTTCTGCTCTGCAGGCAATGATGATCTGATAGAGGACGCTGGTGGCTGGGCAGGAGGTGATGTGCCTTGCTGGCCAGCATCTTGCTCTGTCTTCCACAGGGCACTCCCTCCTGCCAAAAGGCTTTCTGCCATGAAGTCCCCAGGTTATCAAATGGCACAGCCCTCAGGAAGCACTCATTTAATGCATCTTGAACACAGATCATTTTGCCTAGGAAAGGGTTATCACCAATTTCTGAAAGGGATAAATGCAACCTATCTGATAAAGAGTGCACTTAGCATTTAAAGAAAGTTAAGAGAAAATTTAAAGAAAAGAGAAAGAGAGATGAATCTGCCACTGCTGGTCAAATTCTTGTCTCAGTTTCTTGTGGAAAGCTTGGTTTCCCAACAGAGAATTTCTCAATGAAAGAATTGTTTATTTCATTCTTCACGGCTTTGGGGGTCATAGCGAAATCAAACATTTAGTTTTGGGGGCAAGAGGTAAAAACATACTTCAGGGAAAGATTAGGAGTAAGAGTAGGAGTGTTTGGAAATTAAAATAAAATCCAAAGCTGCAAGTTTTATTTAGCTTCAGACCTGAAGGCAGAACTTTTAGTGGTTAGCTAAGGAGACATGGGCTTCATCATATCTGTAGGAGTTTACAGTAGGTTCCAGGAGGAAACGTCTGACTGCAAAGAGTCATTAAATGATCACTTATTTACTGAAGGGAAATGGTCGATCTTTTTCCTTAGCTTATTTAGGAAATAACCTGTAATGTGGAAAACACTGTGGTGCAGAGAAAAGAGCACGGGATCTGGAAACTGAAAGAGCTGGACCTGAATCCCTCCTTTTCTATTTATTAGATAAGAGAATTTAAGCAGGACACCTAATGGGGAGTGGGTGTAGCTCAGTGGTTGAGAGCCTGCTTTACATTTACGAGGACTGGGGTTCAATCCCCAGTACCTCCTAAAAAATGTATATATATGTAATGTTTTTTGAACTCACTTTCCTGGGTAAACTGGGGATAAGACTACAGACCTTTAAAGGATGTTTTACAGTGCTTCACAAGCCTGGCACATGGAAAATGTTCGGTAACATGGAGAATGTCCAGTAAATGGTAACTATTATTCTGAGCTACCAAAGAAAAATTATTTAAATGGCCCCAGACAAGCCCAGCAAGGATCTCCCAGGTGACCTCTGGAGAAGCCTTTAGACCCAGGGCTTCATTGAGTGTGGCATTATGCTTATCTGACTCTCGTATTTCCGAAGAAGTCTTAAAGTGCTTTGCTACTAGAAGACATATTCGCGTTTTCATGATCAGTTAATAAATTACAAAACCTTTCCTAAATATGGAGGCAAGCATTGCCTGCTTCCTCTGGCTACTTGCACACCTGTTTAAGCCTTTAAAAATCCACCCAAACATTTAAAATCATGAAAGCCAATTGCCTCATGATTAAGCAAAATTCGCTCAGAGTGTTTTATATTCCTTCCAACAGCTGAATCTCTAAAAGAAGCAGGGAAACTGCATGAGCTTTTCCCTTACTGCAGCTGATGTGTAGAGACTTGTATCCGTTCCCTCAGGACAAAGTGAAGCACAGAGGTTGGGGGTGGAAATATCTGATGGATTAAACTAGTAAACATCCAAACTCTTGGCTAATGAGATATAAATTCTTTGTCTAAATTAACAGAACTAGATGTTTTTTCGGGCTGAAAATGATTTTCATAAATGATGCAGATTCATGTTGTCGTTGAATTTATTTCTCTTTGTGCTATGTATGTAACTGCTAATCCATAAATATTGCTTACTTGATTTGTGAAACACTTTCAAGCTGGGAGAAGGTTGGGTCTGTGGTGTCTAAATAGAGGACAGCTAATTTTCTTATGCTGGGATAGGCTTTAATCTTATTAGCCAGATGTTCTAACCATTAGACGTGTCCAGAGTAGGCCACAAATATCTGAGGTGCACAGTGCGATTGGAGCATGAACTGCATTCTTTAAAGGTCGTCGTTTGTATGGGGACAGAGGCATCCTTTCTCTACATTTTGAGAATATAGGTTGCTTCTTGGTCCCACTCAGGTCAGAAACACTACTGCTCATCATTGTGGCTTTCACTCTTTGTGGGTAAATCCCATTGCATGTGTAAACCCTCGCATAAAGGGCCAAATTCGACCAGGGAAAAGTGATTAACTCTTCTGGCTAGCCCTCTCCTGCTGCTGTTTTTGTCACATGGCTATTTTCATCCCTGCCTGTTTGAAGAGCATTCAGAAAATCCATTGCAATTCCCAGTTTTGATCAAGCCTTTAATTTTCTACCCCTTGCTTTTGCAGCTTCAGCCACTTGGAGCAGCCTAAAGAAGCCAGGGTTGAATTGAGGTGATAGCCTCAAAACAGACTGGAGATTAGAAGTTTTGATTATAGTTGAGGATCTCAAGCCTTGAGACTGCTTAGCTTTGAAATCTCAGAGGCCCATCCTTACAGGGAAAGATTTACGGCATTTGGGGTGGGAAAATTAGCTGTGGTCCAAACCAACCATGATATTTTGATTAGATGCTTAAGGAGGGTACTGCATATAGACTAAGGCAGGAGTCTGAAAGGTGCAAGCCATCTTAAGCCCCCTGGCTAATAATTGCAAAACGCGTGTGCACTGGGAGATCGGAAAATAGTGTGGTGGGCAAGGCAGAAAGAGAGTCAAGTTTGGATGAAATAAAGTAAAACAAAAAAAGCTATTAGAGACAGAACTTGGCATATATTTGGTATTTATATCAGTTTTTCTCTTGAGATGGTCTGATGTGTTGGCAAGAAGCTGCTGGCTGTTGTCAGAGATAGGAACATCTGTGCTTCTTTGCAGAAAACTCAGGAATCTAAAGTGTTTGGTGGAAACTCTCTCTTGTCACTCACTCTGTCTCCTCATTAAGGCTCTAAAAGCCTCTACTGCTCAGACTGGGCTCTTAAAAGGAAGGCATGGCTTATGATTTGGGGCTTGATTTAACACCACGTGGCAGCAGCAAGTTTCCAACAATCTAATGCCATCAGATACAAGTGTGCATACGTGGTACAAATCAGCTTTGCTTGTTTTGTTGGATGAGAAAGAAAGATGCCAAGTTAGCAAGGCAATTGTGACATGGGCATCCAAAGAGAGCCATCGACCTGGGCAGGACTCCAGTGGTAAATTCTTTGAAATCTTTGCTTCAGTCATGGTAGTTAATGCTAACTTCTGTTACAAATGACCTCAACATATCAGTGGGTTAATACAATAAGTATTGGTTTTCTTTTTTTTTTTTTAAAGATTTATTTATTTATTTAATTTCCCCCCCTCCCCTGGTTGTCTGTTCTTGGTGTCTATTTGCTGCGTCTTGTTTCTTTGTCCGCTTCTGTTGTCAGCGGCACGGGAAGTGTGGGCGGCGCCATTCCTGGGCAGGCTGCACTTTCTTTCGCGCTGGGCGGCTTTCCTCACGGGCGCACTCCTTGCGCGTGGGGCTCCCCCACGCAGGGTCACCCTTGCGTGGCACGGCACTCCTTGCGCGCATCAGCACTGTGCATGGCCAGCTCCACACAGGTCAAGGAGGCCCGGGGTTTGAACCGCGGACCTCCCATGTGGTAGACAGACGCCCTAACCACTGGGCCAAAGTCTGTTTCCCTGTATTGGTTTTCAATCACTTTAAAGTCCAGTGCTGGCTGATGGAGTCACCCTAACCATCAACATCTAGATTGCCCTTCTCCTACAATTTTTCCTTAATCAGAGCTAAACCACAGATATGGTCCAGTGCAGGAATGACTGGAATGTGGGTTAGTGGTGTGCCCATGGAAAATGCAGTGGATTTATTGAGCATATAACATAGCCCTGGATGTTTGTCCTAGACAAGGGTGGACCATGTTTTGTCGGGCCCAAGGCTTACACAAATTTGGTAGTCCTCTCTCTTAGTTTGTCAGGCTGCTATGATAAATAGCACACAGTGGGTTGGCTTACACATTAAGTATTTATTGTCTAATGGTTTTGGGGGCTAGGAGTCCAAAGTCAAGGTGCTGGCAAGGCTCTGTTTTCTCCCAGGAGTCCTTGGCATCCTGGAGCTGGTTTGTTGCAGTCCTTGGGTTCCATGGTTTGCAGCTCTGGTTCCTGTCACATGGGGCTCTCTCCTTCGGTCTACTCGTCTGCTGACTTCCACTGGTTTCCTGACTTCTGGCTTCTGATTTCTTCCTGTGACTTTCTCTGACTGTGTCTGAGTTTCTTTCCCTTATAAATGTTGCCAGGAATATGGTTAAGGTGCACCCTTATTCAGTTGGGCCACACCTTAACTAAGAATAATGTCTTCCAGAGGCTCACCTTTGGAGGGCAGACATGTAATGACCACATCTGTAAATGGGTCTACACCTGCAGAAATAAGGATTAAGAACCTGTCTCTTGAGGTGGTATTTAAGTCAATCCACCTCACCCTCATTAAGAAAAGAACACAAAATTAGATGCAAACATGAGTATTTATTTAGAATGAGAATGGGAAGGGCTTAATCATTCGAGAGATCCTGACGTTTGAGGCTCCTTAGTTTCATGGTAAATGCCTACCTGCCCCCAGATGTCTGAATATAAAATGTGTTTTTCCCATACTTGCAACCTAATAAAACTGTCCTTGGTCTGTGACCCCATGGAGCACTGGAGGCTGGTGAGGATGTGCAGGGCAGCTGCCCTCACAGGCCATTCCAGGTAAAACTTTCCCCAGCCTCTCTAGGAAGCAGTGGCCTCTGTGTTCTGAGAGTCCGTGACTTCCTTGCTGGTGATTTACCCCATATTCCTTAACTTTTCTGAATCTAAAACTTTCCCCATTTATAAAATGGACATAAGCAGAGCACTTAAGTCATATGGTTGGTATCAAGATTATTTGGGATAATGCATAGAAAGTGCTCTGCATGGGGCCTGGAACTTAGTAAGGGTTTACTAAATGTTGGTAAGTTTTCCTTATCATTCACTCTTGGCAGAAATTTATGTTGGAGGATGTTGAATCTGCATTATTCATATATAAAAAGCTTAATTCATTCTTATTGTCCCATGGCAAGGTGAAATAGGTGAATGAATGTCTTCATATAATGGAATATTGCACAGCAATTATAAATGATGATAAAATGCTTCTTGCAAGAGAAAATGCATGTAATATAAGCGAAAACAGTATGATCTGAATTCTGTAATATAATAACAAATAAATTTTAAAACTTTAAATTACATGAAAATGTTAGTTAGTATTGGTCATCTTTGTATAGTACATGTAGGACCAAATTTTATTATCATCTTTGTAGTTTTTGCATCTTGTAATTCTATACAATTTATTAGATAATGATATTACTGATCATCCCATATAAAAGACAATTTTGCATCCTTAACTTTGCCTAATATTTTACTGGTTTTAATGTGCTATCACATAGATCGTCATATTTAATCTTCATAATAACCCTGAAAGACAACAAAGAAAAAACTTATATTTTCAATGGAAAACAGATAAAACAAAAATCCAACCGGCTACTAAAAACCTTGAACTTAGTGAAATTTCCATGTAGAATATTCCCAGAACTCTCTCCCTGCTTCCCATGCTCCCCTCATTAATTCTGCTTTTCACCAAGCACTCTAACAAAGGTAAAAAGACTCCTCTATTCTTAATAAGTATAATTTCCTATTTAGATTTGCAGTGACACATATCTTAACAGTATTGGTTTGGGTTATTTTTTCATGGAAGTTCTGGAGTACAGCTTGATACTCTGGTGTAGTTCTACCCAAAAACGCTTTCCACATTTCAGTTAACGAGTTCAGAAGTGAACTTCAGTTAGAGCAAGGGTTCTTAACCAGAGGTCCATGAACGCTCAAGGAGTCCATGGAAAGATTTCAAGGGATCCGTGATCTTGAACTAAAAAAATCAACTTCTTAGCTTTATTTTTTCCAACCTCTAACTGAAATCTTGCATTTCCTTCACTTATGACTGTATGCAATAAATTACAGTGCTATCCATTTCTTATCGCGTTACAGTTGTTGCATATTTCAAAAAATTGCTTACGCTCATCCGTATTTTGAAATTATGGTGGTTGTTAGACCCATCGCTGGAGTGTCATAAAACTCTCTGCCGCTACATTCTGAGAAGGGGTCCATGGTTTTCACCTGACTGGCAAAGGGGTCCGTGGGGCAGAAAAGGTTAAGATCCCCCTGGGTTAGACCCTGCCTCCATCCCGAGCCACCCTCTTGCTTCTCCCTGCCCGTGCCCTGCCTGCCCTAGTGTCCTGGGTTTGGGGAACTAAGGACTGCCAGATTCTGTTCACCCTGGACGCTCTCCTACCCTGGGTGACAGGTGTCCCGTACCTGGCTTTCTGTCTCCTTCTAAGTTCCAGACTCCTTGCCGGAGTAAAACCCTGAGAGCTGGCCCTCAGCTCGTTCTTTCCCCTGCTTCCTCCCCCCACCCCCACCCCACTCCTGGCTCTTCACTGCAGAGGCTGAAGTTTTGCCCTCAGTTCCAGGTCTGGTGACTGGCACCCCCCTTCTCATACTGCTTTTGTCAAAACTTCCCTGATTCTGTCTACCTGCCTGTACCTGGAATTCCTGTGTGTTCCTGGCTCCACGCATGGCCTTGCCTGAGATCTTTATTCCAGTTTAGACCTGTAGATACAGATCAGTGTACCTGAGGTGACTCTGCTGATGTTGATACTGGGTGGATACGGAGTTCTAGGGGGGCAGCACACGCCCGGGGAAGCAGCCTCTCTCTTTGTCTGAGGCTTTGTGCACCCCAGGGGCTTGGGTGGATCCAATTCCAGGTACTGGAATCTCCCCATGGACCTTACCTCATTGCAGTTAACTGGGCCAAGCCACTAGATACTGTGCTTTGAAAAGAGGATCTGTTTTGAAGTTAATGAAGTACCTGATGCTGCAGGCTGCCCTAGGGGTTGGAAGTTAGGGAGCAGGGAATGGCTAGTGCTGACCTCGAAAATACTTAGGGGTAGAATACTCTTATCTCAACTGAATAAAAAATACGATTATGGGGAGCAGCAGATGTAGCTCAAGTGGTGGAAGCACCTGCTTCCCGTGGACAAGGTCAGGGTTTGATTCCTGTACCTCCTTAAAACAAAGTGCAAAACAATTAAAGACAGTTCAAACCATGTTGTACTTTCTACCTGTATCAATCGCAGGTCCTGGAAAGGAACTGTGGTCTGGAAGTTTTCGTTTCTTCCTAACGGAAGGGTCAGGTTAAGGGAAAGTCTAAGTGGGGAGAGAGTAGCAGGTCAGTGGCTGGGCTGCCTTTGAGCCAGTGCTGGAGGCACCTTCTTTCCATCTGTGTAGCCGTGAGCAGGACGGAGCTGTTTGGTCTCAGTTTCCTTGGCTGTAAAGTGGAGATAATAATGACACCCTTCTCATAGGGTTGTCGAGAGAGTTCGATGGGATAATGCTGGTGAGCATATAGAGCTCCTAGAAAGTGCTCAGTAGGTCACTTCTAGTCCTTTGGTTTCACACGCTAGCTCAGGTAGAAATTGAGGAAGAAAATGGGAAAATGGATTGTTCTTTCTGCTCACACACGCAAAGTACTGCTGTAGTGGAGCAGAAGGTTGACTCTTCCCATGCTGGGACCCGTGGGCCTCATTTGTATGGGAATTTTGTGTACAAGGCTGTTTTCAGCGCTCATTTAGCTCAAGTATTTGCTTGATTGATATCTCCTAGGCTGCCCTCTAAAGTGAATGCAAAGTAGTCCACTTGGAGAAGTTTCAGAGAAGATGGGCGTCAAGCTGGGCTGAGCAAATGGTCTGCCATTTCAAGGTCATGGAGAAGCACCCGCATATTGTACACGGATTGATTCCAGAGGCATAGTTGGCACTGTGTTCCGTGCGGATGTGCTACGGCTGGGATTCCACAGGGCTGAGCCCGCGAGCCGTGTGCGGTGTCCGTGGGTCCCTCCAGGGGTCAGGAGGTTGGGGAGTAGTGTCGTCACTATGTGAAACTGAACCATATTCTCCTGCCTTAATTATTCCATGGAAATGGGATTCCCAAGAGTCTAAATGTATTTCATAGCTTTGGAGAATGTTTATGTATATTATCGAATCCATCAATGTAAAACTTAGGAGTTTGCTAAGTCAAACTGCTCTTTTCCTCCTTGCTTCGTCCTCGGTGATGTTTGTATCATCAGCCTTACAGTCGGCATCATATCTGACTTTGGAAATAAGTGCCACAAACTGAAGGCCTAAGTGAAGTTTAACGTTAGACTGAAGTCTAATAAAGGAATCACCTGTCATTGGTTCACTTATTTCTGTAGTAAGTCAGTTGAAAATACAGCCTTGAATTTGCACGCTTGTTTAGTGCTGCCGATCATATGAAATGCTGAGAATGAGAAGGGTGAGAGACTTCATTTTGGAATATATGTTTAACTTAATTTGCATGTGAGTCTATTGATGCTCTGGGAAATTTGTGCTAAGAGATATTGAAGATGTGCCGTAGCTGTTTGGTTTATGAGTTGTCGAGGTGCTATTTATTTTTAATATACTCCTCTCTTTCCACTTCCCAAAGCAAATGATCAAGAATTAATGTTTAACTTTAAATTGAATCCATTTACTTTATATTGAGAGTTATCATTACTTTAATTCACATGTTTCTTTTCCCTGGAAACCCTGGTGTATCTTTTGGAAAAGGGCTTTCATTTTCAGTGGTAATTATTATGAGCATGGCAATGAACATTTATTGCACACTTTATGTGCCAAGTGTTGTGCTAAGTGCTTTAGACGGATGATGATAGTGATATGACTTAACCTTCATATTAATACTAGGCATTAAGTACTGTCTGTTATAATTCACATTTTATGAAGGGGACCTGAGGCCTGGGGAAATGAACTTGCCAAAGGTTACACATCTAGAAGGGGGGATCCAGCATTTGAACCCAGGTAATCTGATCCTGGAACCCAAGCTTCTAAACCCTATGTTACGGTGCTACTGGGAGTAGTACTGTTCTACTTTGCATTCAAGGAGAGAAATGCAAGTATAATCAGAAGTTTTCAGTGATTCAAAGGCCTCTGCATTTCCATATAGCATGAATTTTGGGGGTAGCAGATTCCCTGTGTTGAATCTGTTTTACACAGGTGGACATTCATGTTCATTTGCACAGGCAGTACCTGGTGACAATGGGAGTGAACCCAAAGGATTCTAAGTTGCAAGAGAGGTTAGGGTGGAATTTAAAAATCCATGGGGTGGATACACAGATAACTCACAATTGATTCAGTTGTTAACCTAATGAAAACCATGAACCAATTAATATGTTTTAGAATGTAGCATTGTTACTCGGTTTAGTGTAATAAAATAATCCCAAGGTCATATCAAGTTAGATAATTGGTTTAAAACGTTAAGGTGGTTTATTTCCTTCAGAACTTTTTCAAGGTCTTTAATACATGTTGTATGCACTGCAGATCTCCAAGAGGGGAAAAAAAAAAGTAGTATTAGCATTTTCCGAATGAAGTTGAAAATGTCTTTGCTTGTTTATTTGTTCCTGTGTTTTTTCTGGCGAAGTAAGGTTCACAGTAATGCACCCAGGGATATGTTGTTTATATATTTCTGGTGTAGCAGTTAGGATGATTTTGATTGTAACAGTAAACTTGACTCCATTGGCTTAAGCAATAAAGGCCTGTATAACCAAAAAGGTGAGCAGTATTGTGAGCTGTAGAATTAGGTTGATTCATTCACTGCCTAGGTTATTTAGGGTCTGGCTTCCTTTTGTCTTTTTTCTCTGTGCTAAACAGGACTGGACTTGGTTGCTGAGCGTGGAACAGACTCCCACAGCACATGAACAGGGTGGGTGACTGGAGAATGCCAGAACAAAATTCTGATGGATTTTAGGAAAAGTGTTGGGAGCCCCAAGAAGTAGCCAGCAAACCTTCACTGTGGCTGGTGACCCAATATCCCTAATTTAAATCAGTGACGATGCTAATTCTCTTTCTTCTTCACCTTGTATGTTTTAATAATTTCACAGGTAGTGTATACATTTTGTTTTTATTCCCAGATATTTTTGGTGAGTATTTCTAGGTTACTCCTAAATTCCCAGCAGGATTCTAAGAGGTATCATCTGCATATTTCAGAGTTTCCCATATAAAATCCCCACAGACCTTATAAAATATTAGGGGTGATTGTTAACATCAAAGAAATTCTTATTTTCTTAAAAAAAATGAATGCCTTAATGGGATGATACCCATCTGTTGCTATGAGTCATATTTATACCCATTATTATGATGCTATTAAAGTATCCCAGTCCCTGTAAATTGATACCTCCTCATTTACCCTTTTACATTTCTTGTATTTTTCTCTGAAAAGTGCTGATGGGTGTTTTCCTGAATGACAGGCTGGGGCTTTATTTTATTTTTTTAATAATTTTTTTTTTTGAAGAAGCTTTAGATTACATAAATGTTACATAAAAAGTGTAAGGGATTCCCATATGCCCCACTCCCTTCCCCTCCCACACTTTCCCACATTAACAACATCCTTCATTAGTGTGGTATGTTTGTTACAACTGATGAACCCATATTGAAGCACTGCTGCTGACCGTGGACTACAGTTTACATTATAGTTTACACTTTGTCCCGTACAATTTTGTAGGTTATGACCAAATATATAATGGCCTGCAATGTCCTGCAGGACAAACCCAAGGTCCCAAAAATACAGGCTGGGGCTTTAGACAGCAAGAAAAAGAGAACTAAAGGCTGTAGATTGCATGTCACAAGTACACTCAACTTTGGCCACAGGGATTTCTTTGGAGAAGTGAGAAAAGTCTTCACATGACTTGGTTCATTTGGTGGTGACTCTCCTTGCCATGCTGCACCAACTGGTGTTTCCTCCTTTTGTCCAGTAAATTGCCTGCAGGCCTGCTATGTGCAGGGCATTTTGTGTCCATTCAACGTTGAACCAGTCTTTCTTCAGAACTACAGCCTTCCTAGCACTTGCAGTCTACTCAGGGGGTGAGACACACAAATAACTGCTCTACAAAGCATTGAGAGTGAATGGAGGCTACAGGAAATTTACCAGAGGGAACGATGGCTGGTGAGATCAGGAAGTATGTAGGTGAAGGAAGGAAAAAGGAAGGGGGTTTCAGATACAGTGAGTTTAACAGGGGTAAATAATCTTGATTGGCTAGTGCCTACATTTGGTGAAGGAGTTAAAAAAGAAAGAAAATCAGTATAGTTACTTCTTGTATTAGTTATCTGTTACTGTGTAATTAATGACCCCCAAATTTAGTGGCTTAACAATTTCATAAAGCCTGAAGATTATGGGTTGCCAGGAAAAATGGGGAGTCTTTGCTTAATGGGTACAGAGTTTTTATGTGGGATGGATGAAAAGATTTGGTAATGGATGGCAATGATGGTAGCACAACATTGTAAACATAATTAATGCTACAGAATGGTACACTTAAAAATAGTTAAAACAGCAAATTTTAGTATTATATATGCTACCACAATCAAACATTAACTATTAACTAAGAACCAAGAACAATAATGACTTAAAATAACAATAATATTTTGTCATCTTTCACAGTTACTATGAGATGGGAATCTAGGAACAGGCATGTTGGCTGCGGCTGCAGGCATTTGAAGGTCTAGAGCAAGGGCTCTTAACCTTTTCTGTTCCACCAACCCCTTCGTAAGTCAGGTGAAAGCCACGGATCACTTCTCAGAATGTAGTGGCAGATAGTTTCATGACAACTAGCGTCAGGTTTATGACAACTAGTGTCAGGTCTAACAACTACCATAATTCCGAAGTATGGATGAGCATAAGAGATTTTTTGAGATATACAACTGTAATGTGATAGGACATAAATACTACTGTAACTTATTGTATACAGTCAGTCGTGAAGGAAATGCTAGATTTCAGTTAGAGGTCAGAGAAAATAAAGATATTAAGTTGATTTAAAAAAAAAAACAATCTCACAGATCCCCTGAAATCTTTCCACGGGCCCCTGGTTAAGAACCTCTGGTCTAGAGGCTCGGCCCCAAAGGTGGCTCATTCCCCTGGCTGGCAGGTTGGTGCTGGCTGTGGGCTTCTCCCAGGGTGGAGTATGTGTCCTTTTGACATGGCGGCTGGTTTCCCCTGAGAGCTAAAGACTCACAATAGGGACAGTCTGGGGGAGCTGCTTCCTTTTTCTGACCTAGCCTTGGAAATCGCATCCCATCACTTCCCACACATTCTGTGGGTGAGAAAGGAGTCACATTGTCCAGCAGGGACCCTATAATTACCTTGGGTCTGATAACCAGCTGTTTGAAAGCCACTCCTTGGACCTATCCAGGGCCTTCCTGATTTTCCCTTTAAAATTCAGTTTTCCTTCTGAACAAATTGTCCCTGGTGAAGGAGTTCAAAGTGCTTTGCATAATGTATTCTAATTGTAAGAATTATTTACTATCTTTCAAATACATGGTTGAGCGGGACACCGAATGATGATTAGTATTGTTTGTTTCAGAAGGTTTGTTTTGGAGATGAGGGTGGAAGGAGTTGAGAGTGATGGGAAGGGGATTTTACTTTGGACAGAATTTTCCTCTCAGTTCATTCATGCAGTTTACCTTAGTTTAATATATACCTGGCACTGAACTCTAACGAGGCAGTTATAGGAGTAAAAGAGGTGAGCCACTGTTCTCAGTGATGTCAAAACTAAAGCCCTGGATGACGGGCTCAAACCATCACGGTGATATTACTCTGGAGGGGAAGGTAAAGTTCTGAGAAAGGAAGATTCTGTATGCTTTTGCATAAATGTCTATGATAATTACCAGAAGCAATGGGGGAAATTTTAATGAAACAGATAAGGAAAATATGTTCATTAGTCATATGAATATTCATTTTCTCAACATCACAATATGCTTCAGAGATATTTTCCCCCAAAGAAAGCCACCTCTTTAGAATGTGTTCATGAAAAGAGACCCTCTAATACAATCGAGAAATTGGAAAAGCAGATTACGTTACCTCTTTCTAATTTAACACACTTAAAGGGCAAAAGCCAACGAAATTAGATTTTATTTAAAGAATTTGGAGGATTAAAGGCACAAAGGTATTAATTTTCCTCTGCTATTACTTTCCACTTTTTATCACCTGTACAATACACTCTACCCACATGTTCCTGGAAAGAAAAGTGCATACACAGCTTGCTGCGGTGGTTTCTTTTTAAAATAAAAAAATGCTTGTAGTAGGTGTAGGAAGCTTAGAAGAAACCTGTAGTTGGGTGAGAAATTAAAGAAAGGGGATTTTATTTACAAAGGTGTGTGTGTGGAAGTACAATATCGGTCTTTGAATTCATCCATTAACAGTTCGATATTACTACCTGTGGGATGCCTCCTTCAGAATCTCGGTAAGATAGAATTTAGTTGCTGCATTTCCATAATTATTTCTTAAAATGGTTTTTGAACAGCTAGTAAAATGCCAGGTTACTTCTTGTTTTAGCTGTTCCCTGTTTTGTTGTGAACATATTCCCATGCAGCTTTGTCTGGCAGGGCAGGGCGGCCGGGCTGCATTACTCCCCAGGATCCTAGTCAGAGGGTGACAAAAAGTGATGGCTGAAATGGCTTTTGCATTGCCTCCTTTTCTTCATTCAGCTGAAAACTCTCCATATATAGGTTTTCTTCCCCTTGTCGTTTTATCCATTCCTCTTCCTATTTGCCATCCTCTGTTTCTTATTTCTCTGCCAAAACATAACCCCTGTTTCCTTCCTTTAGGACTGGGCCACCAGTCCTCATAATGGGATCTTGCTTCCCTCTTGTATTCCTTTTTTCTTGTTTGAATGAAACTAGTAAACCTGGGTTAGCATTCATTCCCTCTTCACTCATTCATTTGCTGGACCTGACGTTCACGGGGAGCCCACTGTGTAGGATTTTTATGTGTTGGGAGGGGGCTGGCTGGGGAGTGGGCCAGTGAGGGTAGGGTGCTCGAAGGCCCTGGCTTTCTGTGCCGGCCTTTTATTATAGGGGCTTACAATCTGGTGGGAGGTTGAGAGATGGACATGGAAACAAATAGGCACGTTTCAAGCATGCATTTATTAAAACAGCTGTGTGCCAGGAACGGAATCAATTTCCATGTGGATTCCAGGTTTAACTAAACTTGATCCTTTCTTCCTAGGAGTTTACAGTTAAGTGGGGGAGGAAAAACAGGCATCTAATTTTGTAGAGCTTCCTATGTGTCAGTCCCAGAACAGCTATAGTGTGGGAATATTTAAATTTATTTAGAGGTCATTTGCATGAAATAAACCCTTCATATGCAAAGAAGGTTAACACGCAAGATAAAAGCTCCAAGATACCCTGGGAGCTGGAGTCAATACAGGGAATTGTAGAGGAAATGGAAAGAATAGCTCAGGGGGTTAGGGAGTCAGATATGCCTGGATTTGGACCCTGGCTCTGTCACTTAAGAGCCATCTGACTTTGGGGGAAGTTCATTACCATCCCAGTTTCCCCATTGACAAAATGGGCATGGATCGATGATATTTACCCTGGCAGGTTGTATTTTCCAAAGATGGCCATACCAACGTCTCTCATCACACAAGCTTTTCTTACAGTAGCACCTTGCTGCCATCCCGTAGGCTGACACTTCCCAGCCACCCGAGTGAGCCATCTTAAAAGGGGATCCTCCAGCCCTGGCTGATTCTCTCAGCGCAGAGGCTCGTGAACAAGCCATGCCTGCGGTCGTTTCCTGGGCCAAATAAATTGTTGTTTGAAACCACAACATTTGGGGATGGTTTGTCACCTAACATTAGATACCTAGGACACTTGCCGTATAAGGTTGCTAAGAGGATGAAATGAAATGATGCATCTGGAACAGCACAAAATTAGTGCTTTGTTAATGATAGCTGTCTTCATGATTGTTGGGAGTATATGGGAACCTCTTATATTTTTTGAATGTGACATTTAAAAAATAAAATAAAAAAGAGAGGATATTTAATAGAAATCCACATTGGTTCAAAGTGAGCTCACAGCCTGAAGTGCCACCTGTGAACTTTTGGTATCTGTAGGCTTTTAGGGAAGCCGTGTTGTTTACTCTTTTTCATTTGCAAAAGCCCTGTGTCTGTCAGCTTCCCCAAGGCTGTCTTTCATCGGCTGATTATGCTGAGTTTGTGCTGAGCTCTGCATCCATTGTTGTGTCAGAGTTCTATTTAGACTTTCATTGTCCTGGACAGACTTGTAAACAATGTTGAAACCTCCAGATTATGCTGTGAAAGTCATGTGCTCTACCGCTGTTTTTCCCACCTCCTGCCAATAGCAGACTCTCAGTGAAATGCAGTGGAGAGAGGTGGGGGCGTGTCTGTGTTCATTGCCATTTTTTCTCTGACAAGTCTTAGAGAAGTAAACGTAATCAGTTAGCCAGACTGCCCAGTTTCTTCTCGAGGGGTTCAATTTCAAAGTGCATATCGATTGTATAACATAAAGAGTACTGAAATTAAACCTATATTTGTAGGCCTCTTCATTGCTTTCAAAGCAATTTCACAAGTATAATTTTATTTAATCCTTGCTGTATGATGGCCATTTCTTTATTATGAGGAACCTGAGGATACAGTTATCATTGATGGAAACTCCAGTAGAGCTGGTCATATTTACTATGGTATTCACTATTCTTTATAAAAGTGGGCTTCACTTATAAGTAAACTTGACATTTTTTTATTTTACGTTTTAAACTTTGGAAACTCCAGTAGAGCTGGTCATATTTAATATGGTATTCACTATTCTTTATAAAAGTGGGCTTCACTTATAAGTAAACTTGACATTTTTAAATTTTTACATTTTAAACTTTTTATTTTGAACCAATTATAGACTCACAAGGAGTTGTACAAAAAAAAAAATAAGGATAGAGCGATCTCTTCACCCAGTTCCTCCAATGGCAGCATGTTAGTAACTAGAACATTATGGAAATCAGGTAATTGACTTTGTCACAATACAATGAACTAGACTACAGATTTTACTGATTTCACTGCTTTTTTTTAATGTGTGCTCCTTAGCCATTGGGTTGCTAGTTCTTACTGTACTCTTTTTTTGTTTGAATACAGTTCTATGAAATTTTATCTCATGTATAGATTGGTTCCTGTAACTACAATCACTGACCAGATGCAAAACTGCTCTATCACTGCCAAGGAACTCCCTTGTGCTACCCCTTTATAGCTTCATGCTCCCCATCCTATCCCCCAAAGTGACTCTAATTCCTGACTGACATATGTTTTTTAAAAACATTCCTGGAATTATTGATCCACTTGTGTCTCTGAATCAGGATAGTTTGCAGTTATTGATTATTCTTCCTTTTGACTTTGACCTTCATGGATCTAGTCTCAGGTCAATCAGAACCAGCATGTGCACCTTTAAAACAGGAACGCTTTTCTTCTTAGAAGTTGGCTATAAAGAAATTCTGTAGAATGTACTTGCAAGGTCTTGACAGTATTATACAAAAAAGTGCAGCTAAGGGAACTTGAATGAAGTGAGAACACTTCGAGCACTTGGCAGGCTGTACCTTGCTACAGATTCTGATGTATCGTCATTAGTCCTTAATGCAGCCGATAAACTAAGCTGGGGTTATTGTAGCATAAATAAACTTTATAAAAGTTTCATTAGCGAATTCCTTTAAGAGATGAGTTACTTTAGGTCATTTAAAACAAGGGTTCTTAACCAGGGGTCTACAAACTCCTGTCCATGGAAAGATTTCAGGGGGTCTGTGAGCTTGAATTGAAAGAAATTAACTTATTATTTTTATTTTCTCTGACCTTTAACTGAAATCTAGCCTTTCCTTCACGTAGGGGTGTATGCAATAAATTAGTCGTATTCATTTCATGTCACATTACAGTTGTTGCATATCTCGAAAAATCACTTACACTCATCCATACTTAGAAATTACGGTTGTTGTTAGACCCGATGCTAGTTGAGTGTCAAAGAACTATCTGCTGCTACATTCCGAGAAGGGGTCTGTGGTTTTCACTTGACTGGCAAAGGGGTCCGTGGAACAGAAAAGGTTAAGAACCTCTGATTTAGAACAGGATTCAGTTTAACAAAACATTTAATTTAAAATAATTTTCCAGGAGAAATATGAAATTGTATTCACTAGCCATCAAATGATACCACAATTAGAAACACAACAATGGGGGGAAACAGACAAAATGAGTTGGGAACAGGCAAAGAGCTATTGTGAATGTGAGACTGCTCAGGCGGGTAGAAGTTGTTTGACAATAGTGCTGTATCACACAAAAGACCTGTATTTAGGATGTTGGAAACATTTTAATCTTTGAGGTTTCAAGAACAGTAAGAACTGTAAACTTGTTGTGATCCTAGCAATGGAAGAACTTTTATCATGGATGCGGAGGCAGTGGCCACTGGAGGTTCTGAGGGGAGGGAGAGGGAAAATAGATGTAATTTGGGGG
Organism: Dasypus novemcinctus; assembly: GCF_030445035.2. NCBI lineage: Eukaryota > Metazoa > Chordata > Mammalia > Cingulata > Dasypodidae > Dasypus > Dasypus novemcinctus. The sequence continues at coordinate 21,738,799 of NC_080677.1, forward strand.
CATTTTGGGGACTTGGAAATTATCCTGAATGACATTTCAATGACAGATACAGGCCATTGTATATCATATAATAACTTGCAAAAATATGCAGGAGAGAATGTAAACTACACTATAAACTATGATCATTGCTTAGTGGCAATACCCCAAGACGTGTTCATCAGTTGTGGTAAATGTACCACACTAATGAAAGACATTGTTAAGGTGGGAAAACGTGGGAGGGCTAGGGAGTGGGGCAAAGGGGAATCCCCTAGATTTTTTGTCTAACATTTATATAATCTAAGTTTATTTAAAAAAATAAAAATAAAAAGGTATATATATTTTTTAAAAAGACAGTGAGAAGCCTCCAGTGACTTTTTCTTCTTTTTTTTTTAAAGGAAAAAGAAGCATGGTATATGGTTTCTTTAGCACCCAAATTCCAGCCTGTGGCTGCTTAGGAGGTATATGTATCCTGAGAAGGATTGTGCTAGGAGATTATTTTGTTAAATAGTTTAAATGTAAAAACAACCGTATATCATAGTTCTAGAGCAGGGTTTCTCAACCTCAGTACTATTATCAGTTTGGGTGGATAATTCTTTGTTGGGGGGGCTGTGCTGTGCATTATGGGACTGGTTAGAAATGGGTGGGCGCTCATCATGTGCACATGAATGAGGAAATGAATCCTCAGATGCAACAAGTGAAAGACTCAATCTCAAAGCAGCTTGGAAATACCCCTAACGCTGGGTTTTATCTCCTTTCCCCTATAGTGTGAGTTTGGTTGCCTGACTCCCCCTGTAGCCTCCAGTGGACCTGAGAATTACTGAAAGGAAGGAAGTGTTGACATTTCCCTTTTTTGACTGGTTCCCCAGTGTATTTTGGACCCATGCTGGGGTCCATCCCCTTGGGCCAGCCTAGAGGCCAGCTTTTGGGACTACCAGAATTAACCCTTTCGGGTGGCAGCCTGTGCCCTGTCCTCAAAGCCCTCTTAAGTTCAGGACCCGTGGTTTCCTCTGTAAAGCTTTCTGGAGTATTGAAGGAGAGCTGGCCTGAATCCACTCCTCCAGTCTATGTTTTAACTGCCAGGACAGCTAAGAGGCCTGTCTTCTCCATTCCCACATTCCCATTAACTGGCCCCGCACCGTGAGTCCCAATAAGCATGCCAACATGATTTCCAAGTTCCCAAGACACAGTGCAAGTTTCATTGCTTTGTGGATCCCTAAGATTTGAAATGGGAATTATTGCCTTCAATGGTAGCTTTAGTTATCTGGGTAATTCATTTCACCACAGATATTTGTGTCAGTCAGAACAACATGGAAATGTATTTGTTTTAGTTATAAGGCTTCATGTAATATTTCTTTTGTGTTTCTCTGTGTTTTGGAAGAATAACTACAGATAAGCAGATTTTTCCCCAGGGTTAAATTTAGTGAGCTTATTTTTGTGCCAAATGGTGCACATAATGTATGTTAATATTGTGTCAAGCTGAAAAATATTTCTTGCAGAAGGAGACTTTACTTAGAGGCTTTTTAAAGCTACCACCAGGCAGGTTGGCTATAAAGTTCATTCATGTGTTCAGTTCTTCTGTGATTCGTGTATCCAGGAGACATCTATTGATGACCTACTGTGGGCAGCTCAAGGTCACAGTTGCTGGAATTAGAAGAGAGAGGCCCTGTTCCTGGGGACTCACTGTCCAGTGGCGACGAGACATGCAGACAGTCACTGTGGCAGGGGGTAGGGATGAGAAGGTTCATAGAAGTGCAGAGCAGAAGAATTCAGTAACCACTTTGGGGATTTTGGGTGTCTTTCCAAAGGAAGAACATTCCCTTCGTAGCCTGAATAAGGCGTGTGAGCATGACGGAGAGAGATGGTGTGGGAGTGGGGGGCCCCCGAGCCTAGAGGTGGGCTGGGAGGGGGGTGCATGCCAGGCCGAGGGAAGGGTATATGTAAAGGCTGGGAGTTCTGATAAAGGCTGGCATTTTTGAAAGAATAGTTTGTAATCATTCATTCTTGTTGTTTGGTCTGGACGTATTACAAACACTCCACTCATGGGAATGATTCATTCATGTAAAATCCCATTACCACCAAAAATTCTGCTCCCTAATTTCAGTGCCCCATCTGGTGGTCCACGTGACTAAGCCTCATTGATCGGGCCACAGTGCTTCTTTCCAGGGAACGTTTGCTCAGCCAATGCCTTCTTCCAACCAGTTTCGGTAGTACACACTTGGAAGGAGGACTTCTAAGCTTGTGCCCTTGGCATTTTACTCAGAATAAATAAATAAAAGGTGGGGGGGAGAAGGGAAGAGATTTGAGCCAAGCCATAGCTGAGTTTGTTTGTTGAAACCAAGAATTTTCTTTTTGCATCAAGTAACAATTATCCAGATAGGACCTCAGTCTATTTGGATGTAAATTTTTAAGCTGGTCAAACAATGTCCTGGCTTTAAGGGAGCCCCTACCGAAACAGCCTGGAGAGCCTGTGAATTTGTCGTTTATTAGGTTGTTACTTCCATCAATGCAGAGAAACGACTGAAGTATAATTTCTTTCTCAGTGATATCATTATCTGAGGTAAAAACAATTTGGAAACTGTAGCACTAGACAGCTAAGGGGAGTGGCGGGGAGTGGGCAAGGCTGGAAAGAGAGCGCCAAACATGATTTGAAATAATTGTGCACCAATTTGAAATAATTGTGCACCAATAGGCAGGAGAGGTGCTTTAGGGAAGGGCGAGGCTGGAAGGTGCTAATTCCCATGCATACCTTAAATTGGATTAGTTTCACTACAAGTTTGAGAAGCAAACTTTTATGATTTTAGAGATTATTTTCTTCTACTCCCTTGCTTTTTAAATTCTCCGCATGGTTTTCGTTTAGAAACAGAAGCTTCCACACTTAGAGATAATTTGGGGAAAATGCAGGTGCTGATTAACGTAGCACACTGATTCTGAAATTTCTAGGGAAATGTTTTATATCAGGTAGGAAACAGTGTCTTAAAACCTAACAGTATCTTTTACCATAAGGACATTTATTGTTTATTTAACCTGCAGTTGGGAGGCAGATGGTTTCAGATTCATTAAGTAGCTAAAGGATGTCATCAAGAACCCAAGATCTTTCTCTCCTTCTCCCCGCCAATATGTTGACTCTTTGCCTTTGGCTCTGCTCTTCCTAATTTCAAGATGGCTGCAGTAGCCCCAGGCATCATGTCCTCTTACATTCAACAAGAAGAAAGAAAGAGGAAGGGGCAACACTAGGACCTCTTCTCTCATGTCCAACCCTTCTATCAGAAAAGTGAAAGCCCTCCTAGAAGCCCCCAGCAGATTTCTTTTGATAGCTCATGTGCCCCATATATGTTACTTAGTTGCTCCAGCTGCATCGGGGCCTAGAAATGGGATTTTGAGCCTAATGTCTGCCCATGGTGCCTTCCTGTATGGGGAATTCTCATCCACAACAGGCCTCTCTCACTTATCCAGTGGAATATCGTAGGAGCTACTTGTGCCTTCTTTGGCTTCAGTGTCTTCGTTTCAGCTGTGGTATGGAGATTGGCCTATTCCGGTCCCTTTCAGTCTGTGTTGCCTGGATCCCAGGTTCCTGAGGATGAGCTTAGACATCCCTGCAGAGAGAGTGAATGGGACAGACGGAGCCAGAACGTGGCCTCACCCTTCTGCCTTGGCAAGAACACCTTCACTTGCACCCTTCTTATAGCTTAGGGAGCCTCCAGGGTTTCCTATGCAGAAGAATCCTGCAACTATGACAAAATGTGATTAGATGATGGTAAAGGTCTTTTGTAATTCTAAGAGTCAGACTCTTGGACCAGGGTGAGAGTAGATGAGTTGTTCTCTTCTACTACCTTCGCAAAACGCTCAGGGTTTCTGCCCTGAACACTACCGAATGCTTTGTCTTATGCACAGGTTGGAAGAAAATTAGTTTTGTTCTCTGTCCTGAAGGAGAGCATTATCCTATTTGAAGTGTTCTTTCTTGACAAGGAGGTGACCTGGAGATGGAAGATAAGAAGATGGGCAGCAGTTCTGAGTGTTACTCCTTAAAAGTGAAAGGTTAGATCTTTCCTGATCTTGTCAAATGGACCTTATAAAATGTGCTTGCATAAATGAAAAGGTTCATTTGTTTTCTCTTCTACCCTTTTCTAACCCCCTTCTGTGTTTCTGTGAAATCTGCAAACTTTTCAAGTAGGCATTTTATATTTGATATATTAATAGTATTTCATTTATGCAGGAATATGTCATGGACTTTTAAACTTTATTTTAGTTAAATGCTTTGTAATCGTCCTTTTTGCCCTACCGTGACTTTATGAAATTTTATGAGTAGAAAAATACATTTATACAAACAAACAAACAAACAAATGGGTCTTTGCTCTCTGAAGATGACTCTTCTGCCAGTGCAGCTGATATGTTTGTTTTGGAAATAACTCTAGGAGTTTCATAGTTCACATAGCATACTGTGACATACAGACAACTGTGACATATGGATGCTGATTCTCACCCCTTTGATACTTGAAGGCATGCTGCCTGTCCAGTCTTTCTGGTGCAGTATTTAGATTTACCATCCCTGCTAGGTATGAGACGAAGGGCCTAGGTCCTAAGTGAGCATATGCTACCTGATGTTCTACATTTACTGTGTAATCTCATTTACAAAGCATAACTCCCTCCAAATAAGTGGCAATCGGTTTGTAGTGGAGGACAGGGAAATATGGAATGTGTGCCATATTAAATAGTTAAGAAATGGCAGAGCTGGAGCTAAAGTCTCTCTAGAACCCTGTGTATTTGCCACCGAATTGCTTTGACACTCTAAAATTAATTGGCATTCCTTATATAAATGCAGGGCAAAGAGAATGATCAATTTGGGGAATGCATTTTTGTGCCAGATAATTTGCATATTTTAAATCATTTAAGGGAGCTTATGCCATGCCTGGAGTGGAGGTTACAATATCATACTTATTTTTTGTTGTTGTTGCAACAAATTGAGGACTGAAAATTGCAGAGAAAATGGGTTCTTTAAAAGGACATGTGGAAATTTTCTAAAGATGTTGGAGTAATGGTGCTACAAGTAATTCTGGGTTATAAGGTTTCCAGCTTGCTGTATATTTGTAAAATCCTCTGCTTCCCCCATACAAAGAAAAAAGTCACTGGCTTATTCCTGTCACAGATGGCACCATATCACACATTATCCAAAAGGGTCGTGAATGCATGTCTATCTACCTGAAGATAAAATTTCAGACTTTCCTCCTTACCCATAGTCTTCCACAGTGCCTAACAAATACTTCAGCCTGCATTGGGCTAGCATTGGAGCAGATATGGAAGCGTGTTCTGGTGCCTGGCACAGGGTAGCTGCTCACAGAACTTCCCGTGAGCAGGTTCAGGCCCTGGTGGAATAAAAACTTGGTGCTGGAAGCAATATGGCTCAAGCAGTTGAGTGCCTCCTTCCCACATGGGAGGTCCTGGGTTTGGTTTCTGGTGCCTCCTGAAAATCAAAAAAAGAAACAACAAGCAAGCAAACGGAAAAACCAACTCAGCGGAGTGGCTCAGTGGTTGAGTGTCAGCTTCCCACCTATGAAGTCTTGGGTTCAATTCCCTGCACTGATATCTCAAAAAACAAAACAAAAGAGCAACAACAAAAAACACAACTTAGTAGTCCCTCCAATAAGGACTCACTGCACTGGCTGAAAATCTTTACATGGAGTTTAAATTGAAGAACAACATAGTGGCCTGCCCTTCCTCCCAGAGTCATAGGAAGCCATTTCTCCCCTCCCTTCTTCCTGACATTTGTTGAGTGAAAAAAGGACATTACTGCAGATTCGGACATTGTCTTAATCTTAATCCCATTCATGTGGGTGTGATCCATTGTAAACCAGACCTTTTGAAGATTTATTTTCAGGTAAGGTGTGGTCACCTGAATCAGAATGGATCTTAATCCTATTACTGGAGGCCTTATAAGGAGAAAGGCATGGAGAGGAGGCCCCACCCAGAAGTCAACAGAACCTGGAAGAGAAAGGAGAAGACATTGCCATGTAATGGAAAATCCAAAGAACCCAAGATGTCTAGCCAACCAGAATGCTACGACCTGAAAGAAAGCAAGCCTTGTAGCTCTGAAACTTTGAGCCAGTAAATTCTCATTACTTTCAGATTTCCCTTAGCCTGGTTGGCTCTTTTTTTTTTAAAGATTTATTTATTTATTTCTGTCCCCTTCTACTCTGTTGTCTGCTCTCTATGTTCATTTGCTGTGTGTTCTTCTGTGTCCGCTTGCATTATCCGGCGGAACTGGGAAACTGCATCTCTTTTTTGTTGTGTCATCTTGCTGCATCAGCTCTCCGTGTGTGCAGTGCCATTCCTGGGCAGACTGTGCTTTTTTCATGCAGGGCAGCTTTCATTGCAGGGTACACTCCTTGCATGTGGGGCATCCCTATGCAGGGGCGCCCCTGTGTGGCACAGCACTCCTTGCACACGGCAGCACTGCGCATGGGCCAGCTCACCACATGGGTCAGGAGGTCCTGGGGATCGAACCCTGGGCCCTCCATATAGTAGATGGATGCTCTATCAGTTGAGCCATGTCCGCTTCCCTCATTCATGAACTAGACAGTGAATGGAGCTTCAGAAAACTGAAAATGTAATTAATCTGAATTAAATTGATTACTTTGAATGTTTAATGTAAATAAATACGTAGATTGAATTTTCTATTAGAAGACACTTTAAAGTCCTGGAGAATATGAGAGGAGAATAAAAACAAAAAATTTTCACCTCCTTAATTTTTATGTGACTGGGAATATAATTCAAAGCTCTGTACTGCTTTTTCATGTATTTATAGATTTTAAAAAAACAACCCCGGGAGCAGGAAAAGGTAGAACATATTTACTTGGTGTCTATTAAGTGCTAGGGATTGTGCTAGAAATTGTACAAATGTGAGCTCATTTAATCCTCACAGCAGTTTTAATGGCAGGCTCAGAGAGGTACGTGGGTTGCCCAAGGTGAATTTACCGGTCACTGTCAGTGAGATGTGAAACCAGGCTTGCCTGACTCAAGTCCAGTTCCTGCTTCAAAAACACGTCTGTGTGGCTGTTAGTGCTCACAAGCTACCAGATGGCCTGTCTTAGGGATGCTGTTTATAACCGTTACTTTTACCTTGCATCTACTTTTGGGGGTTCCTGATTGAGTTGATTCAAAGATGACCCTGAAACTTCTATCCATATTTGATGATCCTTTGGTAACTGAAATTCCCAAGTTTTCTTTTTTTGCTTGTTTGTTTGTTTGTTTTTGAATCTTCCTATTTTGAGCATGAAGTATTTTGAGTATTGCTATGCAAAAGAATTGAAAGATAAAAGACAAATGGAATTAAGAAAGTGAAAAGTATTTTGAGTTTTCTTGGGTCTTACTTGTTTACTGTCTTAATGTATAAGTAAATTAACTAAAGTTCAATTCACAATATATTTTTTTTCACATAGTCTATCCTGTTCATTAGAGTTTAACACTCTGGCTAATTCCATATTTCAAGCAAATTTGTTTCTTCTTAAGGGAAATTCCTATATTTAGTCTATACCATTGTATGCTTTTTTTGGGTTCACCTGTCAGATTTAGACTAATAATCCTTTATAACAGATGATGTAGTCATTTATTTTCCCCTTTTCACTTGCTCAATCATGAAAGATTTGATGTGATACATTTTCCTCTTATTACTTCTTTGCCTGAGTTCTATAGGATTTCATCTGTAGCATTATCAAAATCATTACTTTCTGGCTAATTTTCATTGAATACCTGTGATATGCTAATTTAAAGGGAAAAAGAAATATACCAAAATCTTGGAGACCCACAAAAGAATGACTGCTTGTCCCTTCAGTGTCATAGTGGATCATTGTCCACTAGTTTTCTAAGAATATGTATCTTTCTTTGATTTACTATTTACTGTTGGTTAGGTATTTTATAATTCTGTAAGGATAGATGAAATCCTATAGAAAATGGACAGTGATGCAAATGATTCTTGTCTGATAGTCTAAGTCTTGCCCTTTAGGAAAGATAACCCAAAGGTATAGTTTTAATATCCTGTAGGGCATTAACCAATTTTGTATCTGTTTTAATAATTCTATTTCAACATTTTCTTTCAGTACCAATAAATGTCTTCTCTCCTAAAGTCCTTTGAAATAATTTTACACTCATGCTGGCTCCCTCATTGAAATAAATAAATATTTAGTATCTCTTCATTTTCTACTTGTATGAAAGTCATGCTTTTAACTTTTTTAAATATTGCTTTACAGAAGGCACAGTGTTACAGGTTTCACCTACATTTTTCAATTCAATCTTTATATAAATCCTCTTAAGTTTATGATTTTCTCTATTGTACATAAGAAGAAACTGAGGTTCAGAGGTGTTTAAGTGACTTAATACAGGCTCAACAGCTCGTCATGGAAGGGGACAGTGAGCCCAGGTTTATATGAATCGAGGTTCACTGGTTATTACGCTTAACCAAGCTACCATGAACACTCTCATGCCTCTTGCCAAGAGAAGCAGTGACAAAGTGCACTGTGGGCGAGTCAGTATTTTCATAGCTATAACTCATTTAAGGCATGCAAGAAGGAAGAAATAAAAAAGGCTGAGAATTATCTATAATATAATTATGATTCAATTGTGTTTCCCCCACATATTAAAAATACAACAATGTGCAAAATGTCTATGCAAATATTTTTTACTTATTATAGCATTGGAATGATTTAACTTGGAAAGTCCCAGTCTGGTACTTCACACCTGAATTTGTTTATTGGGTGTTTGTAGAGAAGTGGCTTAAAAATAAGAAGTAGCAGAGGTGCTTGCTTAACATCAACAGCATCAACCTTGGGGGAAGAGGAGAAGTGCTGCAATTGCTTCAGGTCTCTAGGCAAACATTGGGTTTTTCTCTTTCAATATATAAACCTATAGTTCTTAAACTTATTTTTTTTAACACACTGAAGTGTTTTTCATTTTTTTTCCTTAAGGATCTCATAAAGCTCTGAAAACAAAAATTGGTTATAACTTACTTTACTTAAAAAATCAATATATGAGGGGAGTGCTATAAAAACAAGTCAAAAAACAAACAAACAAAAATACAAGCCAACAAGAGACTAGCCCCACTCCAAAGTTAGTGGAAATAACTAGGGGAACTTAATTAATGGATGGCAGTGAGCGAGGCAAGTATGAGAAAGTCTTAAAATACAACACACATTCTGTTTTGTGCATGATTTTTCTGTAAAACTACAACTTCTCTAATAAAATTAATACTGCACACACACACTGAAAGGCTGTAAAGTGGGTTAAGTTGTGCCCATAATAATCACTGCAGTAGGTAACAGCGGGCACGCAACTGTCATTAAAACACCAGGGCAGAAGCACAGCAGGCCATGGCAGCCATCATAGCAAACTTTGCCCCTGAAATCCTCTAGGAACCGGGAGGAATATAAACCCACTGGGTCCCAAATACAAGAGGTTGGGAAATTGGTCTTGTGTGTGCTGAGTTACCAACACGAGGTCTTCTCATGTTCTGGATCCTGATGAAAGGCACCGCCACCCTCATCCACTTAATCCAGAAGCTCCCTGGGCCCTTCAGCTACTCTCTTCTCACACTCCCTCAAAATCCTGGGGCTACCACACCTTGGCTTCTGCGGGATCTGCTCCCTGATTGCTCTGCGTTGATATACGCGCTTTTCGACATCCGGTCTTGGGGTCGACTGCAGTTGTCTCCTCACGTCTATCCTTGTGCACGTCCTTCTATTGCCCCTTTCTTCCCCTTCTGTAGAGGCTGCCTCAGAAGGCTGTTGAAATGTCTGTTGGATCTTGCCACGTGGCTTCGGGTTCTCCAGTGGTGCCCCATGGTTTAAGGGGCTGGGTGCAGGACTCTTGCTGAGCATCGAAGGCCCTGCCTGGTTCTGCAATCCCCCCTTGCCCCGAGCTCACCTCTGCTCCCCATCTGACCTGTTCAATTCACATCTGCCTTCTGTCTCCGAACTTGTGAAGCTGTGTTGAGTTATTCCATCTGCTGGCCTGCTTCCCTGTCAGCCTAGGCCAGGCCAAGCCTCTCCATCTCAGCACTGTCCTGTGGCTGTTTATCACATTTCTGTAAAAGACCGTACTCTCCTTTGGGGCAGAGCATTGTGCTATATGGGTTGGTGGCCTTGTGTCTAACAGGGACAGGCTCTCCATAAATGTTTTTCTGTGCATGAATGAATGAGTGATTGAAACAGCACCGTCCCCACGTGAAGAAATTAATGCAACTTACCTCTATTTGGTATTGGAAAAATTGTATGAGTGGAACTTAAGATATTCTGCTGTTTGTCCACAAAACATCATAATTTCTCTTCTGTCCTTTCCGACATTTTATCCCATTTCTAAGTCAACTTGATTGTTATCACCCCATTTCCCTCCAAGGAGGGGGCACGGCATAGAAGGAAGAGAAGGTACAGACCAAGATTTGCTCAGGACCCTCGTTAGCTCAGCCTGTCCTCCAGGTAGCCTGGCCAGTCTGTGTGGGCTTGTAGGGATATGAGTATATAAAAACAAGCTGGGGGAGGCGGACTTGGCCCAGTGGTTACGGCGTCCGTCTACCACATGGGAGGTCCCCGGTTCAAACCCCGGGCCTCCTTGACCCGTGTGCAGCTGGCCCATGCACAGTGCTGATGCGCACAAGGAAAGCCATGCCACGCAGGGGTGTCCCCCACGTAGGGGAGCCCCACACACAAGAAGTGTGCCCCATAAGGAGAGCCGCCCAGGCGAAAGAAAGTTCAGCCTGCCCAGGAATGGTGCCACGCACACGGGAGAACTGACACAACAAGATGACGCAATAAAAAGAAACACAGATTCCCGTGCCGCTGACAACAACAGAAACGAACGAAGAAGATGCAGCAAATAGACACAGAGAACAGACTACCGGGGTGGGGTGGGAGGAAGGGGAGAGAAATGAATAAATAAATAAATCTTAAAAAAAAAACAAGCTTGGAGTAGATGTGGCTCAAGTGCTTGAGCTCCTGCCTCTCACATGGGAGGCCCTGAGTTTGGTTCCTGTTGCCTCCTGAAAAATAAAATATGAACAACAAGCAAAACAAATGAAAAAACCAACTCAGGGAAGCCGATGTGGCTCAGTGGTCAAGCTCCAGCTTCCCACATATGAGGTCCTGGATTCAAGCCCTGGCCCAGGTACCTCAAAAACAAAATAAAACCAAACAAAAACAAAAGCAAAAAAAAGCCAAGCTGATGTAAAAATGTCTCAGTAATGGGACAGTTCAAAACTACCACGTCCCACCTGATAGGCCCCGAGGAGATGCACACAACATCACTTTTCAGTGATATTCCTGCAAAAGAGGCATAGCCTGAATCTTATCAGAGGAAAAGTCAGACAAACCCAAACTGAGAGACATTATACATAATCGCCAGCCTGTAATCTTCCAAAGTGTCAAGGTCAGAAAAATCAGAGCAAGACTGAGGAAATGCTTTAGAATGGAGACCTCAGAGACCTAACTAAAAGCTCTGTGTCATTCATGGCTCCTTTTGCTATCAGGGACACTGGGGCATTTGGTGAAATTTGAATGGTGTCTGAGGAGCCAGTGTCCTAGGTGTCAAGTATTCATTTGATCATGTCATTGAGAATGGCGTTGCTTGTTGGACATACACACCAAAACGTCAGCTGGTCATCAGGTTGGCAGGCTTTGTTCAAGAGGTTCAGGAAGAAAGAAGGTTTCTTGTACTGAAGTTGCAGGTAGATTTTGTTTGTGTTTTTTGTAAATTTGAGATTGCTTCAAAATAAATATTTTTTTAAAAGAAAAGAATAAATATGCTGGGACTTTTCACCCTGGGCAAGTTGGTAGGGTGAGGTGTGGCTCTTGTTCTGTGTCACATACCCGATGGAGATCTGCATATTTGCATGGGGACAGCCGTCTGTATACCTTTCCATGAATGTGGGGTGGAGGGGGTGGTGATGAAGGGATGGTGAAGCTGAGGGGCGTGGCTAAGGGAAAAGGTGCTTCCTGTCTTAACAGTCCTCACCAGGTGGCCTTTTTCACACCTTCAGTTCTGAAAACAGGCTCAGAAGACAGAACTGCCAGCTCCAGGAGAGCAGAGCGACAATCTCTCAGGGGCAGGTGCAATTAGCCAAGCTTCCAGGGATGCCAATTTGATAACTAACTGTGAGAAATATAATCAAGGCCACTGGCATTCTTTGACTAGCAGATTTGCTCCCTGTAGGCAAACTTCCAGGGACACGGAGTTTAAGGAGGAGAGTGCTTAGTAAATATGGGATCCCAGCTGGAGGAGCAGTCCTGAGGCATCCAGCTCGGGGAGCCTGACTCCTTTGTCCTCCATGGGGGGCTCTTACACTTGGCAGTGGAATGTGGAGGCTGCCCCTGCCTTGGAGAGAGCTTGGGTGGGCTCCCAGGCTCGGGTTTTTGTCTGCTTTCACGGTTGAGCACCTCTCTGCTTCTGACTGATGTGTTCTTTCTTCAGATGTGATAATAGCCTCAGTCCTGTCATTATCGAGTTCTGCAGACATTAGAGCCTTGTGGACTCAAACTTCTTTGCAGGTCTGTGATTCTGTGTTGACTCTTTCTGGGTTGATTGTGTAAGTCAATTCTGAGAGGTGCATGCCATTTTGTTCAGCTTTCTTAAAGATCCTCATCATGTTGTGTCATCTATGTATTTTTAAAAAAACAGATAATAAAATAATAATAAAAATAAATAAATTCAACATTGGCTTCAAAGGAGGGGCTGCTAACTTGTATCTTTCTTATGTTTTTTTAAAATTAAAAATTTTTGAACTTTAAAAAAAAAGATCCTCATCAGCCCCTCTCACCACTGCAGAGACCACTGGCCATGTGGGAACTTGGCTGAGAGAGAAGTTGCATTCTAGAGCAGAAACTTCCCTCTTTCTAATTATTTATTTGTTTTAGAGTCTGGAGCCACAGTAAAGGAAGGAAAGACTTTTTTTCCCAAAGGCTTACCATCTTGGACAAGAAATATTCGATTATCCCTAATGTTCTTTAGCTTTCTTACATTGCAGACTTCCCTTTAGAGATTTGTCTACAATAGCTGTTTCTCTCTGAAAACAGTGCGTCTCCCTGCTCTGAGCCAAAGGCACTCAATTCTTTGGTGCAGAGGCCACACAAGGCTGGCGGTAGGTGTGTGCACGCAGGTAATAATTCCCTTTCTACACCCTGAGTACTCTCTCAGGGTTGAGACTCCTTCCCCTGAAGAGTTTGCCGATTTTTTTGCGCACGGGGCCATTTCTTCTCTGGGATCCTTTCAGGCCCCTGGGCACAAAGCCCTGGAATGTTTGTCCCAAAGGGCACCTTTTGTAAAATCCATTTGTCCCCTGAGGGCTTGTTGCGAGATTGAGGCTCTTGAGTGTCAGATCCTATCTTTGAACAGACGGGGAAACCTGAAGTCTGTGCCTGCAAGCCTGCGTACGGCTGAGAGAGGAGGGTGCTGTGTGGCACAAGGGTTAGAGTCGGTCTAAGAGGGCCTGGGTGTTTCCTGAGTAAGGAAGGGCTGTGCCGTGTCTGACGGAAGAAACCCCGTCTTCTTCCAAGGAAGGTCAGACGGTCTGTGTTTTTCATTTCTTTTTGTTTTTGTTTGCTTGTTTTTTGAGGTGCTGGGTCCAGGGACTAAACATAGTACCTCATCTGTGGGAAGCCTGATAGCTCCTCTGAGTTGGTTTTTTTCTTTTGTTTGCTTGTGTGTTTGTTTTTGCTTTTAGGAGGTGCATGGGAAGCAGGTGCTCAACCACTTGAGCTACATCTGCTCCCCTAGATGGTTGTTTTGATTTTTAGAAAAGCAAATTTATATATGGGCTGGCCCACATTGGTCCCATACAGCAGCCCTCACTTTAGTATAATTTTGTATTTTGTTCTATCCTTTGCTGTCCACTTGTAAGTCTTTTCATACAAATGCTCTTATAAATGATCACTGCTCCTTTTCTAGAATATGCCCTGGCTGGGAATTTCCATACTGTGGACACTGAATCAAAGGGGAAGTTCACCTTATTTTACTATGTATTCAGTTTGGGAGAGGCAGCATCTACAGGGGCAGCTGCTGATTTCCTGGCCTGGCCACCCAGATTCCATGACAGAGGTTGTCCTCCCATCTAAAATTGCTACCTCGTAAGAGCGTATGGCCCTTAGCCCCTGACGGATAGAGCAATAAATAGCTGGGAGAATGAGGCGGTGAGTGCCCGCCAGGCTCAAGGAACAGAGATGTGTATGTGTGTATGTGTGTATGTGTAGTGAAAAATAACACCTAACATAAAATTCCCCTTTTAAACCATTTTAAATGGTAAAATTTAGTGGCATTTAGCACACTCACAATGCTGTGCAAACATCACCTCTATCTAGTTCCAGAACAACCTCCTCACCCCAAAAGGAAACCTTGGACCTACTAGCAGTCCCTTCCCATTTCCCCCTCCTTGTAGCCCCTGGCAACTACCAATCTGTGGTCTGTCTGCAGAGATTGGCCTCTTCTGGATATTTCACATAAATGGTATCATACAATATTTGTCCATTTCTTTATATGGCTGAATAATATTCCATTGTATGGCTCTACCACATTTTGTTCATTCATTTGTCGATGGACTCTTGGGTTATTTCCACCTTTTTTACATTGTGAATAATGCTACTATAAACATCAGTGTACAAAGATCTGAGACCCCTGTTTTCAATTCTCTTGGGTATAGATCTAGGAGAGGAATTGCTGGATTATATGATAATGCTCTGTTTATCTTATTGGGGGAGAAATGTGGTTTTCATTTACAAAAAATAGAAATCAAAGCCCTATATGGGGGAGCAGAGGTAGCTCAAGTGGCTGAGCGCCTGCTTCCCCCATCTGAGGTCCGGGGTTCAATCCCCGGTACCTCCTAACAAACAAACAAACAAACAAATGAAAACCTTATACGAAGCCACAGTTCTGGAGTCTTTGCCCTTTATTTGACTTTTACTGCAATGAGTTATAAACTCACAGTGGACAAGTGAAAGGGATTAGAAACAGAATCACCCAACATGCAAGCCTATTCAAAAGAGGGAGGGCCTGCAGTCTACTCAGGGATGGGTAAACTTCACTTTCATTCTGTATTCAACCCCTCCCCGGGCTTTCAGGCATCTGGGAGTCAGAAAAAACAGGGGAGTACCAAGAAATATCCTCCTCAGAGTATCCTGCTAAGCTGTGCCTTCATGGTCAGATTTCTCACTGGATGAAAAGCATTCTGCTGTCGCCACCTCCGTCAGGCGTTCCCCTGGCTGAGGACATGTGGGCTTGGTGTGAACCCAATCGCCTTTTGTGCAAGTGGCTTGAGGCTGACAGCTGCATAAGGAACTGCTCCCTGTAAGGGGCTTCCGGTTCCTGCTCCATCAAGAGGCAGACGTGCTGCTCCCAATGACAGCTGCAAAATACAGATTTATGGTGGGACCCTATTTCTGAATTGCAATTACCATTTGAGTTTCAAAACGGTCTACATTTCCATGTCTGTGTTGCATTTTTACTACTTGCCACTGTGATAGCCTATATACAGCATCCCATTGGTAAAAGTTCTAACAAAATGATTTGCAGAATAGAAGGACAAATGATGTATTCTTAAGGCTTTGCTCTTTGGGGACTGCAAGTGCTGGGGAATCTGCTCTGAATTTCAAGAGGTGAGAAAGGCAGGTGGGATGGGGAAGGTGTTGAGATTTTGGAAGTTGAGTGCCATGTACAGAGCTATGGGAAGGAGGTATTTCTGTTTACAAATGATTTTCTTTCGGAGAGCTGCTCTCTCTAATGAGGGTTGCACGTGACCAGCTGTTAATAAAGGGTCTTGGGATCCTGTGCTTAGTGTTTTATGCACACCGATAGGTGAGGGAAGAAGCATTTGTTCACCTGTACTCTTGACAGCATAGCTCCCTTGGTTGAAGGATGGCTGGATTTACTATTTTTTTCTTAGTCTTTTTTTTTTTTAAAGATTTATTGATTTATTTATTTTCCCCCGTACCCCTCCTCCCGCCCTGTTGTTTTTGCTGCCTATGTTGTCTTCTCTTCTCATTTTCTCTCCTCTAGGATTGACTGGGATTCGATCCTGAAGACCTCTGATGGGGAGGTCAATTGCGCCACCTGAGTTTCTGCTTTCTGCTGTGCTTCACCTTGACTCTCCCCTTGCTCTCTTTTGATGTGTCATCATCTTGCTGTGTGACTCACTTGCGCAGGGCAGTGGCTCACCACGTGGGCAGTCTTGTGGGCACTGATTCACCATGTGGGCACTCATGCGCACACTGGCTCACTGTGCAGGCATGCTTTCTCTTCTACTTTTTCACCAGGAGGCGCCAGGGATCGAACCCGGATCCTCTCATATGGTAGGCGGAAGCTCTATCACTTGAGCCACATCCGCTTCCCTGGATTTACTATTGTAAGAGCAGGACTTGGGGACCCGGAGAGTGGCATGTCCCCCTCCTGGCCTGAGCCCAGAGGGTAGCAGGATGGCAGGTGGATTTCCATCTTGACAATTCATAACTCTTAGAGACTCCAGCCTACTTGAGATGTTTTTGCAATGGATTCAAGTATACAGATTTTAAGTAACAACTTGTTTGCTTCTGTTAGAGGAAATGCATGGGTCTATCTACATGCATGAAACATAATGGAGAGAAGATCTTGACATTTTCAACCATACTTTTTAAAAACATTACCATGACCTGGTAATGTTTTTTGGTTTGTTTGTTTTGGTTTTTTTTTGAGTTTTTGGGGACTGGGGGTTGAAGCCAGGTGCAGAAGGCTGGTGCTCAACCATTGAGCCACATCAGCTCCCCTGAATTGGCTCCCTCACCTTATTGTTTTTCTCATTCTTTACTCATTGTTTTGCTTGTTGTCTGCTGGGTTTTTTTTTTCTTTTTGTCTGCTCATTGTTTTTGCTCATTGTTAATTTGTTTTCTTTAGGAGATATTGGAAACTGAACCCAGGACCTCCCATATGGGAGACAGGCACTCAACTCCTTAAGCCACATCTGCTCCCTGCCTTTTTAAAAAAACCTCCATCTGAACTTTGAAAGTCATTTTCTCTTACATGAAGAAACGGTTTTATGAAGCTAGTTTGCTTACTGTGGACTGGTTTTATTTTGGACTCTTTGGAACCCAGTACGAAGGCTAAAGTTCTGTAATGTGAAGAAGTAAACACGAAAGGAATGGCAGGGCTTGGGTTGTGCTAAATTAAAGTGACAAGGTACAGATAACAGGGTACAGCCATCCCCACAAATTAGCCCTTTCTAATTTGCTGCTGTGGAAAGTAGTGTTTTTCTGTTGCATTGTAATTTCTTTCCATAAATTAAAGTTTAAAAAAGAAAGTCTAGTTTGTTCAAAGGAGGAAAACCTGAAAACTGTAAACCCTCCAATACTGAAGTGGCCCACGGAATAGTGCTTGTGCTCAGGGAATTGTCTGAGGAAGTACGGCTTAAAAAAGTAAACTCTGTGATCTTATTTTTAGAAGCCGCATTTTGGGTGTGTTGGATTATTTGTTGTCCTTCTAAAAAGTATCATTTTCCAAGCCTTTTGTTGAAGTTCAAATTTTATGTTGTGCACTCTCTTCTATAAACAATGTACCATGTCATCTACTTAATGCATTTCTGGTGAATGAACCAGTGAAGAAGGCCAAGATAACTTTCTCTAACTTTTAGTTCTAGACAGTAGCTCAGTATTGGTGGGGAGGCATGGTGACATTTGGCTTCCCTAACCACAACATGTCCTGCCCCAGATGATAATATTCCTTTTCCCCAATCTCAACTTCTCAGAAGGCTGAAATGTCATCTTTCTCCAAACTGTGGTCTGACGTGAGTGATAACATTTACAGAAAACCAACTACATAAATAATAGAACAAAATCAGGGTTTGTTATGACCCTATAAAAAATTACCATTTTTCATCATGATAATTTGTCTTTTGCTTTTAGTTTCTGTGGGTCTTTGTTCAAAGAGGGACCCACAACCCTTCCATCGGATCGCTCTCTCCTCTGTTGGCACTTTCACTCTCCTAGTAGGCTTTCGTTATTCATTTGTCCTCTTAATCATAGCTCATTTTACACCTGGACTTGTAAAGCCGTGTCTCCTCAAGTGTGTCCCACAGGTTAGTAGTAGATGTGATGTTTAAAGGATTCCATGAGTCAAATAAATTTGAGAAACACTGAAATAAACACAGTTAAACAGATTGCTTTACCAAAACACTTTTCCAAGTCTTTAATATACAAATGTGCCTTGTGCATTTCCAGGACAGAGAGTGGAAGAGGTGTCTGGTTTCCTGCCAGTGTTCGGAAGGACACCCCTTGGAGACATTCCCTCAAAGTTTGGCTCTACCTGTCACCCTAAGCTTGAGCTCAGTACCTCACACGTTCTTTAGGGAGTTGCCAGGACCACATCTTTGGCTCCAGAAGCTTCTTAGCCAAACTCTTCTCTGATGCTTTGTTCTGTATCAGGGATTCTTCTTTATTTAGGCTGCGCGTGGTATTTCCCCTAGGACTTTCTTTCCCATTGACCTGGAGCAGTGATTTCTAGCTCTCGCTGCACATTGGAATCATCTGGGGAGCTTACAAAAATACCAATGCCCAGGTCTGGTTCTCACCCCAGGCCAATTAATTTAGAATCTCTGGGAATTGAGTTCATTTTTTTTTTTTTTTTAAATAAAAAGCTTTCTGGGTGATTCTAATGTGCATTCAGGGCTGAGAACCAGCGAAGGAAGCAGAGGCTAAGCTGTGTGTATATGGGTGGTAGAGGGTAGGGGAAGCACCAGTCAAAATTCACCAGGGGGTGGTGGATACCTTGATGAAAGCAAAGAACACTTTTACCCAGGAGTCTCCAGACCAGGGTTTGATCCCCGGACTGCCCACTTACTTGCTGTGACTGTGAGCAAGTGATTTTGCTGCTATGGACTGCAGCTTCCTCATTTAAACATTTGGGGTAATAACGACTACCTAGTGAGGCTGCTGTAGGGTGCAATGCGCTGCTCTGTATGAAGGTATTGAGTCTAGGACCTGGCCTGGCTCAGTAAGAAATGGGGATGCTGGGCCATTAAAGACCATCAGGGCACACCATGGTTCCTGTCCCACGAGGCAGCCCATCTCTCCAGCCTTTTCTCGGTGCCTGTGCTGCCTCATGCCCACTTTCCAAATCTATCCCTTGATTCTTCCCTCCATCATCACCTCATGACAATTGCAGCCTTCAGTGGGATACCATAGCAGAGGAGACCTGCTTTGATTAAGAAAGTGTGCTTGTTCCTTAAGGAAGTGGGCCCTAGGGCCAGTGGTGAGGTCACACCACAGTGGGCTGCAGATACGTCCTTCCTTTGCCAAGTCATTCCTAGGAAAGAGCAGGCCACTAAAACACAGCGTCGGAAACACCACCCGGGACCTCTTGAATTGACATTAAATTAATAGGTAGCTCAGCCTCCTGCCCCTGGTCTCTGGATCCTGGTTCTGGATCAGAATCAGCCATGGAGCCCTACCTCCTGGGCATGCCTGCCGGCTCAGGGTCTCTGGAGTCTCTGGGTGTTGGGCCTGGCATCTGTAGTTTAAAAAGCTCTCACAGGGCTTTTTAATGCAAGGTCAGAGTTGCTACCACCCCTCTGTGTTCTACGTATGTGTTTTTTTGTGTGTGTGTGTGTGTTTTTTTGGGGGGGGGGGATTGAACCCAGGACCTCTTACGTAGGAAGCTGGCACTCAACCACTGATCCACATCGGCTCCCCCAGCATGTTCTGCCACAGGGAAAGTTCAGTGCTCATTCATTTTATTCATTCCACGATGATGATGAAGTTGTTTGTTTTTTATTTTAATTATTTATTTTTTAAATTATCTTTTTAAAAAGTTAATAGATGGCACAAAACATTACGTTACAAAACATAAGAGGTTCCCATATACCCCACTCCCCACCCCCCACCCGATCTTTTTTTTAATTGTATTTTTTTGAAGATAAATAGATCACAAAAAAATATTACATTAAAAAATATGAGGTTCCCATATACCCCCCACTCCTCCCACATCAACAACCTCTTTCATCATTGTGGTACATTCACTGCATTTGGTGAATACATTTTGGAGCACTGCTGCACCACATAGATAATAGTTTACATTGTAGTTTACACTCTCCCCCAGTACATTCAGTGGGTTATGGCAGGGTATATAATATCCAGCATCTGTCCCTGCAATATCATTTAGAACAACTCCAAGTCCCGAAAATGCCCCTACATCAAATCTCTTCTTCCCTCTCTCTGCCCTCAGCAACTACCGTGGCCACTGTCTCCACATCAATGCTACAGTTTCTTCCATTGCTAGTCACAGTAGTTCTATAGTAGAATACCAGTAGGTCTACTCTAATGGATATTTTATTCCTCCGTCCTGTGGACTCTGGGTTGGTGGTGTCCTCTCCACCTCTATATCAAGAGGGGGCTTAGAATTGCATCCTTCATCCATGATGGTTAAGTTTTAACACATGCCAGGCCCTCTTCTAGACACTGGGGGTGCAGCAGTGAGCCAAACATTTGCGCCCTCACGAGTCTTCTCTTCCAATTGGTGATCCAGGAAATAAACAAGTCAGCCAAAGCCTGTGATGACGGCAGAGTCTGAGAAGTACCATCGGGGATGTAAAGCAGGATAGAGAACGGGAAGGGCATGGAGCACTATTTCAGTGAGGGGGTCAAGGTGTGTTTCCCCAGGGGGCCATGTGAACAGAGAGGAGGGAACAGCCACAGAGGGACTGAGGGCTCCGTTCGAGGCAGTGGCACAGCTGTGTGCTCTGCAGACTGGGGAAGGATAAACCTTGTCTGGAGTGCAGGGAGAGACTGGGAATGAGTTGCAGACGGGCCAGAAGCCAAACTGTAGAGGCTTATGGGCCATGTGTAGGACTCCGAATGCTTTTCTGGGATGCTTTGGGCAGGGGAGTGACATAACCTGATTTGTGGTTATAATGGATCACCCTGGAGAATCTACTGTAGTGAGAAAGACTAAGGCAGGAGACGAGCTAAGAGCTAAAGTCTTTTAGGTATTGTCCAAGGAACAGCTACAAAAGGCTTCTCATATGCTACAAAGCATTAAGTCAAACCTTTGAAATAATAAAGTGTTAAGTCAAACATTTAAAATAATTTCTAGACAATGTTTACTAAGCCTAGACTGTAAAAGCAAAGTATGGAATGGATGATTTTGGCACATCAAATAATTGTCTGTTTTCAGACATGATTTTTGCAATGATACTTGAACATGGTCACAAGTTCACAAAATTTGTGCACATTTTTATTCATGTCTTTTTTTTATGTGTGTGCACACTACTCTTGCTAGTTTTATTACAGATTAGAGTGAAGGAAGTAATTTGTTGGGGTCAGACTTCTGAAGCAGCCTGTCAAGTAGATTTAAAATTCAGTGTTTTCCAGACAAATAACCAAATAGAAAATTTCCATTTTTTCCTGCTCTCTAATTATTTCTCTCACTCTTGTTTAGAGATGTTGTGGCTTTTCTAATGACTTGTACTTTTTATTTGCATTTGTATAACTTCATTAATCTTGTTTGAGCCTAGTAATTAAGTGCACACATTAGCATCTCAATCATTCGCATTTGTTTTCAGTCTGTGTTACCAAAATAGGTATGGGCACTCAATAGACTATCTAAGCAGTGTATTCAATACTGCAAGTAAAATATAGAAGATGCCACCCAAAACCTAGGTAGGGGAGCAGATGTGGCTCAACCGGTTAAGCTCCTGCTTCCCACGTGGGAGGTCCCAGGTTGGGTTCCTGGTGCCTCCTAAAAAATGTAAAAACAAGTAAAACAAACGAAAAAATCAACTCTGGGAGCCTATGTGGCTTAGTGGTTGAGTGCTGGCTTCCCACTTATGAGGTTCTGGGTTCAATCCCTGGCCCCTGTACCTCAAAAACAAACAAACAAAAAACCCCACAACAAAACAAAACAAAAAAAAACCCAAACAAACAAACATCAGAAAGCCTATGTAACTCAAAACTTACCTAAACCTTTCAATATTTTAAATGTTGCCAAAATAATCTACCCTTAGGCACTTTTTCTGTAACATGCATTATAAAATAAGTAGGAAAAGTGCTAGAAACATACTCAGTAGTAAAAGGAAGAATTAAAGAGGCACAAAATAAAAGTACCCCCCTAATCAAATCTTTAAAAATGTAACAAAAAGTGCAGACAGTACCAACTATATAAGCGAATCATTTGTAAAGCATTTTGAAATTTTTGCGTCAAACACCCTATACCTGAGTAAAATTCGTGGACATGCCAATCAGACGCCATTTTAACCATATTTTCAAAGTTAGTGTGCCCATTAATGGGACAAACCCATGACTTATGCCTTCCAATATGATGCAGAGCTTCACTTCTGTGTTGTATCTGCCCCAAATCCATAACCTGAGTCTTACAGTGAGGACATAGTAGAAGGACCCAGAAGAAGGGACCGTCTACAGAGTAACTTTCCTGTACTCTTCAAATATGTCTAGGTCTTGAAAGACAAAGGCTTAAGAGCTTCCCCAGATAAAAAGAGACTAAAAGAAACATGACAATGAAATGCATAGTGGTCCTAGACCAGGGAAACAAAATCTTTTCTCTTTTGCCATAAAGCACATTATTGGAACAGTTGGTAAAATTGGACTATGCTCTCTAGATTTGATAATAGTATATCAGTTTCGAATTCCTGATTTTGATCATTGCGCTATGATTACGTAAGAGAATGTCCCTGTTCCTAAGAAACACACATTGAAGTATTTATGGTTACAAGGGTCTCATGTTTAAAACTTATAGTTCAGAAAAAAGAATATTATGAGAAAGAGGTAAAGCAAACGTGGTAAAATGTTAATATTTGGGGACTCTGGATGAAGAACATGTTTATGTTTGTTTTGGAACTTTTATGTAAGTCTGAAATTATTTCAAATTATGAACTCTTAAAATGAGGTTAGAAAAGAGCATTTTATTTTCTTCAAAATTTCAGAACCCCCTCCAGCCTAGTGGTTTCTAAATATTAGAAAGGAGATGACATTTTTTTTTGTTATATATAAGAAAGTATTTTTTTAAGATTGCCTCAACTTTATATCCACTAGCTAAAAATATTTCCCACATTATCTTGTATCCCTGGAACAATGCCAAAAGAGCCAGTTAGAATAAAATGGACTGCTAGGAAGTATTTCTTTTTAATGCATAGGTCACTGAATTCTTAAATAGAAAAAACTAATGTGTAATTGAAAATAGTTTATTTATACTGTCATAAACTTGCAGAGGGATCCCCACCCTTATTACTGAATATTTTCTATAAGAGGAAATAAAAGTTTATTAAAAAGTGATAGGTTTGCTGTAGAGGGCATTTCCTGAATGGTAATAATGATTAAGAACTGGAAACTTGGAGATTGTCCCCTTTCCTCTGGAATAGAAAGAGGAGCGAATGCTGGATTTCTTATGGTTTAGATGCTAGTCTTCCTGTTCTTTGGTCTGTGGAGGGCTCAGTGTTGACATTTACATGCTCATATGTTAACATGGTGAAATCAGCCATTGGTATTATAAGTAGTTGTGAATCATCCATTAGATACTTAAGGAATATTAGATAGGACGAACTCCTTGCAGCTTAACTCTTTAGTAGTCCAGGGTTGCAGACTACTGCCTACTTTTATAAAGACTTATGTCCACTACAGGAGGAAGAGTTTTGCCTCTTGCACTTGTTCCTAACACTTTGGTAAACTGGTAATACAGGAATTTTGATGATCCTGGAGTTCTGATGATAACTGGAGCTATGCTAACCTGTTTAGAAAGGGCAGTTCTTTTCTTGGTAATACTTGTCTAATGAAAGGATGTAGGCTATGAAGTTGAACCTTATCTGGGGTCTGTCCTCACTCAACAGCAGCTGTGTGACCTTAGACCTTTAACGTCTTTAAATCTCAGTTTTAAATCTCAGCTTTCTTGTAAGTCGGGTTCCCATACTCCTTATCATAGAGTCCAGGAGAATGAAAGTGAGACTTTATCAGTATTTACTCCAGGGCAGTGGGTGTAAAGGACTGTCCAAGCAAACTAATTCATAGGTAATATAGAGATTAAAACATCTACTTTTGGTAGCATTCAACAAACATTTGTTGACCATCTCCTATGGGGTCAGGTACTGTACTAGGTAAGGTTATTAGTGGTAAGCAAAACTAACATGCTTCCCACCTTGAAGGAATTTACAGTCTATTGGAAGAGAAGGACATGAAGTCAATAAGCACACAAATATATTGTTACACATTTTGACAAGTTCTGTTAAGGAGAAGAGAGTTGAGGCAGGGGCCATCTCTGAAAAGGAAGATCAGAAGATGAACTTGGGTTTGCCTGGAGAAGACCTATCTGAGTGGAGAGTGAGTTAGGAAGGCCCTGGCAGCTCGAATATAGAGAAAGTGATGCAAGATTAAGGATCCTTGTTAAGGATTCTAGGAGCAATGGGAATCTATTGAGGGATTCCAAGGAAGAAAGTGAGGTGATGTCTTAAAAGTTCTCTGTATTGTAGGAATTGGGAGTGAAGGAATGGCCAAGTTATTAATACTTATGGGGACCGGTTATGAGACCATTGCAGAAGTCTCAGCAGATTTGAGAGTGGCAGAAGAGATAGAAGGGGAAAGATAGGTTTAAGAAAGATATTTAGGAGGTTTTAATCTGTCGGTCTTGCTGATGAGTATCAATGTACAGGTTGAGAGGGAAAAAAACGAGTTCTCAGGAATGATTCCTAGATCTTGAATAGAGGTACCCTTTCTGAAAGGAGAAATGTTCATTGGAATTTAAAAACAATCTCTCTTGATTTCTCTCTCTCTCTTTCTCTGGATTTATGGGTGTTGGGCTCAAACATGGTCACAGTTCTTTCATTTTTCATATCAACTTTCTGCATACTTACTTGCACAAATTAGTCAGACGTTCAGTTAACACCCCCATCTCCTCACTTTTGCTGCTTTCTTCAAACTTTAGCAGTTTACCTGGTCTGAGGATTCTGGACTGCTTCCCAATGCTGCAAGGAAAGAACTAGGACCCTGGGCTGGTCCAGATCTTCATACTGTCAACAGTATTGGAAGCCCAGAATTGAGCTTCCAAACTACAGCTCTTCAGTGTTCACTCCTGAGCTCAGCTATAGCTTCCACATATCCACCCCTGGGCTTCATCCTGGGATTGCAGAAGCTTTCAGACACAGTCAAACCACGAGCTTGACTGACCCATCCCGATGAATCTTCAGATCCTGCTTCTAAACCTGGGCTATGCTTCTGACCTCACCTTCTATTCTTTGAGGCCATGGTTTCCTTTCCACTCCCAGTCCACCAGAGGGTCTAATCAAGTTGAATGTCAAAAGGAAGGGGCTCTTGAGCCCTTCTCTTCCCAGAAGCACCTTCTGACCTTATGCAAATGTATCCACCTTCTCCCCAGTGACCTGCTCTGCCTGCTAAGGAGTACTGAGAGGGGCAACCCTTTACACAGGGGTACCTGTTCACCCCTCATTTGAGTGAAGCCACTCTTTGATGCATCCCTGAGCCCAGATCTGCTGCAAGTGATTTACTTTGTCTACCCCAAAATAGGTGCATGACCTGGTCGCTTCCCTTTCTTAAATGTCTACCACACCAGGCAGATATTGAAGTTTTTAATGAATGGCTAATTAAGGGATGTTATGAATCACAGGCTCACGGATTTCTCTTTAACTTTTTGATCTTGGCTAAATGAAAATGATTAAAAAAACAATGAACACCAAATCAGGCCTGCGACCAAAGGTATAATCCTTAGCCTTGCTAAATTGAGTTGCTGCAGCCCTTCCTTCTGGACTGCATGAATCATGCTTTTTGACTAGGAAAATTTTTATATTTGTTTACTGGTTCATAAAAGCAGGAAGGTTTCGCTTTTTTCCAATTACCTTTTTTTTTTTTTTTTGCCAGAGTTTTATCCAGAAGAGTGTTATCCTGTTAAGAAGTGAATATATCTGCTTTTGACCACTGTTATGCTTCCAAAGAGGAAATTTTAGAGGAATCAGGGAGATGGGAATGATGACCAAAAAGGTATTAGGTAGAAGTTATAGGAACTTTTAAATAATTAACTAATGCCCTTTCTAACTGGTATTAGTAGAGATGATTTGGATATAGTATATCAAGCTATTAGCAAAACTTCTGAACCTTGTTAAATTCTGGACAAAATGGAGAAATGGGAGCTAGACCCAAACGGCTGCACAACAATAGGGAAGCTTCAGCTTCCCCCTCCTCCTCTTTCTTTCCCTGAGGCTGCTTGGGTGTCCATGGAGCTAGTGTTCAGCCAGGACTCAGTGGCACACTGGTCCTTTATGGCCAGTTTCCATTCTGATCAGTCATTGCCCACCCTGTACTGACATTTATTATTTTAAGTATGATCTCAGTGTATAAAAAACTAAAGCTCTCAAGCCAGAGCCAGATTAGCTTCTTGGGATTCATGCATGGTGCCACGTCCCATGTATAATTATAATTTAAAACAATAATGAAATAAGTGTGAGGAAGTCCAACACAGTGAATATTTCCACATGATGATGGCCTCAGTGATTTTAGAAATGTGAAATAGCATATTATGTTTTGTTTTCTTATTGATTGACTGTTCCTGTTTTCCTGATGGGTTAAGCATGAACATTTCTTGAGCTCAGAGTGGGCTTCTCAAGACAGCAGGGAAAGGAAACTATCGGGTATTATGGATTGGTTCCATTTACATTTTGAACTTCAGTCAGTAGTTGTGTTGGTTTAACATGTAGAAATTTTCTCTCACAGCCATTAAGAGTTTTTGATAGCATGCTGAGTCTTTTAGAAGAAAAATACTGCTAAATTAAAAGAGCACTATGAGGGAAGTGGATTTGACCCAATGCACAGGGCAACCGCCTACCACATGGGAGGTCCATGGTTCAAACTCCGGGCCTCCTTGACCCATGTGGAGCTGGCCCATGCGCAGTGCTGATGCAAGGATTGCCCTGCTGTGCAGGGGTATCCCCCATGTAGGGGAGCCCCAAGCACAAGGAGTGCGCCCCATAAGGAGAGCCACCCAGCGAGAAAGAAAGTGCAGCCTGCCCAGGAATGGCACCGCACACATGGAGAGCTGATACAACAAGATGATGCAACAAAAAGAAACACAAGATTCCCGGTGCTGCTGATAAGGGTAGAAGCGGTCACAGAAGAACACACAGCAAAAGGACACAGAGAGCAGACATCTGGGGGTGGGGAGTGGAAGGGGAGAGAAATAAATACATCTTAAAAAAAAAAAAAGAGCACTATGAGCAGATAAGTCTTAGACTTCTTTTTAGTGGAAAAATACAGCAAAATACTCAACAGAGGTATTTACCACAAATGTCTAAATTGATTAAACAACTGCTTTTGCATATTGGACTAGTTTAATTCTTTGGCTTTCTGGTAAATAAGTGTGCCTTGCCCAAAACGGCTTTCCCTAGCGCCAGCTTCAATTTTACACCTACTTCTGCCACCTGCTGTACCCTGATGACTGGCTATGCAGATGGGGTAATGGGATTTCAGGTGGAACCATCTACCTGCCCTAGGTGCTGCTGCCCTGTCGGTATCCACGCGGTGTCCATGGGCAACTGTTTTGGTGGGAAGAACAGCCCTCAGGAATGTCAGGTTTGTTCTAGTTTCATTTACAGTCATTAAGAACTGGCTTGCCTGGGAGAGATGTCTCATGGTAATGGCCTCCTTCAGCTCTGGGCCAGGTTGAAAAGAAAGATAATTATGAAAAGGAGTGCTAAAGAGAAGCCCCAACTGACAGCTCCTTAATTGAGTGAGGAATTTATCTCGAAACACAGCTGAAGATACCCATTAAATGTGTAAACTAGACTGAAGGGATTGGCAGAAGGGAGAGTGATCGTTGTTTATTGAGTTATTGCATTTTTATTAGTTTGAGATATACTTGCATATGTTTCGTTTAGCCCTAGGGGTGGAAAGTAGAGTTTATTAGTAGAATTCAAAGTTGTAAAAAGTGTTAGTTAAATTTCTATAGCTTCAAAAATGAGATATGTGGGTTAGGTGTGCATGAAAAGAAAAACCTATGGAAAACTCTATTTAGAACCGGCTGACTTTATGACCTTAGGAAATAAAAAGAATTACCATTTCCTGAACATTTATTATGTGCCAGGGACTCATCTAGGCACTTGACATCCTTTAGCCATCACACAACCCAATGAGGGATGTGTGATGTATCACCCCCATATTACAGATGAAAAAACTGAGACTTGGTGAGTTGAAGGGATTTGCCCAAGGTCATCCAACCAGTTAGAGACAGAGATGGATTCCACCTAAGGTTCCCCAACCCCCAGTCTTGTGGTCTTTACTCTTCATAATGTTTGTTGCCTCTTGGATTACACATCCCTTAAACTCTGATTTGTTTCCCCTTTCTTAAAATGTGGGGACAGGACTAGATAATTGATAATAAATCAGAGAGTTTGAAACTTTTTTTTTTTCCAGCTGAAATTGAGCAGAGCTAGTGTTCATCATATACTCATTGCAGAAGGTCAAGTGAATGACTAAAAGCTAATTACCAGAAAGTTTTGTAGCAGTTTAAGTCATTTCATGATCTTAGTCTTTGGCAAGAATTTTTTTTTTTTAATTTAGTTTTAGTAACAGGGACATAGAAAGATGGTATTTCTGTGCCTACATCTCAGTTGCTTTTTCATTTCTCTCTGGAGGAAAAGCGTCTCCCTCATTTTCTCACTGGAGCTGCTAAGGTATCAGGTGACAAGCCAACAAAATTCATCTCTAGGTAACACATCAGGGAAATGATGACTAAACGCAGGGGTGAGTGAGAGGAGGGCGGGTCAGCCAAATAATGAGAAACAGTCGGGTGATTTGGAAAATCAGGAAGACACTGCAGTAATTCTATGCTATTCAAATCTGGAAGTTATTAAGTGCTATGCAAATAGAATATGTACTTCTTAGGTAAGAAAAGATTCATTCATTCGCAGATCTTAGATTCCTCTGTATCACAATAATTTCCCTAAGACATAGTAACAAATATATACAGGGAAGTTTAAATGTCTTCCATTATTTACCAGTATAGGAACTCCTTATTCTTTTTCTTATTGGGCTGGAATTTGGAGCTTGACATGAGTGACTGTTCCCAGTAAATACGTGCCAAAACTTAAAATTTATATTTTAAATAATTTAAGATGAAGTTTTGAACTGTTGAGAAGTATTCCACATAGGCAATTGAGGATATTTAACAAATCTGTGTTGTTTAACGAAGAATAATAGAATGAATACCTATGAATTACCACCCTGCTTAAGAACTAGAGTCTTACAGTACCTTTGAAGCCCTGTTCCCTTCCAGCCCCTCCCTACTTCACCCCAGTAATTGTCCTGAATATTTTATTACTTTTTTTTCTTTATAGTTACATACCTATAATAATGTATTTTGAAACTTCATGGAAATTAATTTTTTTAAAATTAATTCTTCTGTAACTTGCTTAACCTTAACGTTATGTTTCTGAGTTCACCCAGGTTGATGGGTGTGGCTGTAGTTTGTGAAAGTGAACTCTCTGTAGTATATTCCATTGTATGACTAGACCACAGTTAATTTTTCTGGTGGTTGACATTTATTTGAGTTGATTCCAGTTTTTTTTTTTTTGCTGTTAGAATGAAGCTATGAATATTTTTGTACATCTCTCCTGATGCAGAGGACCAAGAGTTTCTCAAGGGAGTCTACCCAGGAGAGGAGATGCTGAGCTGTAGGCTGTGCACATTGATAATTTTACAAGGCAATGCCAATTTGTGTCAAAATAGCACTGCCAATCTATTTATTTATTTATTTTGGGGTAATCTTTTATAAAAAAATTTATTGTGTCAACATACATACAATATAAAATTTCCCATTTTAACCACTTTCATGTGTACAATTGAGTGGTATTAATTACATTCCCAATATCATGTTCCCATTACCACCAATCATTACCAAAACTTTTTCATCATCCCAACCAGAAACTTTGTACCCATTAAGCAATAACTCCCCATTCCCACATCCAGAGCCCCTGGTAACCTATAATCTACTTTTGTCTCTATGGATTTGCTTATTCTATGTATTTCATATAAGCAAAATCATACAATATTTGTCCTTGTGTGCTGCCTTATTTCACTTAGCATAATATTTCCAAGGTTTATCCAAGTTGTAGCCTGTATCAGGGCTTCATTCTTTTTTATGACTGAGTATTACTATTGCATTGAGCGTGTATGCCACATTTTATTTATCCATTCATCTGTTGATGGGCTCTT
Organism: Dasypus novemcinctus; assembly: GCF_030445035.2. Taxonomy (NCBI): domain Eukaryota; kingdom Metazoa; phylum Chordata; class Mammalia; order Cingulata; family Dasypodidae; genus Dasypus; species Dasypus novemcinctus. The sequence continues at coordinate 21,768,984 of NC_080677.1, forward strand.
GGGGTGTTTCCACTTTTTGGCTACTGTGATTAATGCTGCTATGAACATTGCTATGCAAGTATTTGTCTGAGTCCCTGCTTTCAATTCTTTGGGGTATATACCTAGAAGTGGGATTGTAGGATCATATAGTAATTCTGTGTTCAAATTTCTGAGGAAACTCCAAACTGTTTCCACAGTGGCTGTACCATTGTACATTCCCATCAGCAATGTATGAAAGTTCCGATGTCTCTACATCATTTACAACACTTATTTTCCTTTTTTTTAGTAGCCATCCTAGTGAGTGTGAAGTCGTATCTCGTTGTGGTTTTGGTTTTCAGTTCCCTAATGGCTGATGATGTTGAACTTGTTTTCACGTGTTTTGGCCATTTGTATATCTTCTTTGGAGAAAGTCTATTCAAATTCTTGGCCCATTTTTAAATTGGGTTGTTTGTCCTTTTTTGTTTTGTTTTTGAGTTGTAGGAGTTCTTGATATATTCTGGATATTAAACCCATATCAGATACATGAATAGGCATATGTATTGTTTCTCAAAAAAAAGTAGCCTCCTTGCATAAAAGGTTAATCACAGACAGGTGCAAAGATATTCCCATGAGCTCTGCCAATTTAAATTCTCATTAGGAGCACATGAAAATTCCTGTTGCTCCCCATACTTGCCAACGTTTGAGACTTTCTGATTCTACACATTTTCTAGTCTCTTGAGAGTGAAATGGTGTTGCATTGGAGGTTTTGTGCATTTACTAATGAGTTTGACCATTTTATTATAGGTTCATTGACCTGTGTTTTCTCATACATGAATTGCTCAAGCATGACTTTTGGGTCACTTACTGTTTTCATTTTGATTTATTGAAGTTCTTTATGTAGTCTATATAATAGTCTTTTGTCAATTATGTTTATGACAAATATCTGCTCTCAATATGTACTTTATGTATTTTCTTATTTTTAAAATATTTTTCTTTTATTTCTTATATTTTTTCCTTGTGGTACCTTTTGATGAGTCCAAATTCTTAACTTTATTGTAAATAAATTGATCAGTCTCTTTCTTTATATTCTGGGCAATTTTTGTCTTGTTTAACACAGCTTTCCTACCCTATGGTAATAAAGGTATTCCTGTGTATATTTTTTCTAAGATTTGCCTTTATTAATTTAAATACATTATATGTGGGATTTTTTCACTTAATATAGATTATGAAGTGGGGGTTCAGTTTAATTTTTCCCCACATTGTCCCAACACCAGTTATAAATATTAAGTGGTTCATTTCTCCCTCTGATCTGCAGTGTCAGCACTAGTATATATCAAGCCTCCATATATGTGTGGCTCCTTTTCTAGCTGTTGTATTAGTTCCATATCCATGTTGACATCTTTACAATGGGATCAGAGAAATAGGTTGAGACCAGAAAACATTGGACTTGTAAGAACTCCTGAAGAGATAGAATGTATTTGTTCTTTTACTCTGTTGAATTCTTCTGTCCATTATCAGATTTCTGAAAATAAGAATGTTTTTCTCCTTGAGAACAGCAATCTGTATTTACTTCACTCTTACCTCAGAATCTCCCAGCCTAGTGACTGGATGAGAGAAGGCCCTAAATAATATTTGTAAAGTGAATATAGAATATCTCATTTTCCCTCAGGGGAGTTTGAAGAACACAGTCACTGAATTTGGGCTGGTACTTTGTACCAAACTGGGAGAGGATGCTGTTAGGCAGAGACGAGGAGGAATGAGTCTTGGGAAAGGGAGGTGTAACTAGATGTCTTCCCAGCCTTGAGTCACCTCTGTTGTAGAAGCTCATTATCATCAAGGCTGGAAACTCTCAAATATCTTCTCTTCAAATAGAAACACTTAGCTAAGCCAAGTGTAGGTGATTCATACAAATAATTCCACAACTTTGTCTTGTTTATGCTACTGCCTCTAAGCACTAAGCGTTAGGAGATTGGAATGACTCTGATTTTGGATTGAGTCTTGCGTTCTCTGCCTCAGTCTCTTATTTATAAAATGAGCTTATTTAACAGTATTTGCCACTCCCCCTCACGGGGATTCCACAGGTAAGGAAAGAATATGGATGCTGCAAAGTATGGTTTATTTTGTTTCAATAGGTAAGGAAGAGTTAATGCCAAAGTCTGATATAAAATATTGGTTATTAACAATGTGTACCTTTGTTGTATGTAGCATTCTTTGACTTTGAAGGAAAAATGTGCTAGGCCTTCCACTGAAAGCTGTAATTTCTTCCTTTGTGTTTTAGAAGAATGGCATAGCTATGGAAATTGAGTGGCTAAAGAAAGAGTGCTCCTTCTGAATTTTCCATCTCGTCTTTAGTCCTTTTGAGTATGATGTTGTTTTCTGCTGAGAATTTGGAAGCAACTTCCAGGTCATTTTAATGACCATGGGAACCTCCTTGGTGGAGAAAATCCATGTGTGGTGGATTAAGGTGAAAATTGTCACCTGGTGATTCACCTCCCAGATATTCAGTGTTATACTTGTGACCTTTAGTAGGTGATACAATGAGCATCAACTATTTTGCATTTTATACTTGTGAAGCATAAAACAATTGCACATTTGTTCATACTGTATAATTTTATTTATGTGAAATTTTAGAAGACACAAGCTAATCTATGAAGACAGAAGGCACACCAGTGGTTGCCGGGGGGAGGAGATTGCACATGTCTGATATTACGACAATACAGGAAGAAGAATGATGAGTCTTCCTAAATCTAACTAGGAAAAGAGAGTAATGAGTTGAAATAATTATTTAAATAATTCAGAGAGAAGAGTCTACTAATGAGGAAACAGGAGAATTTTCAGATTGACTGCACTGATTAATTCGCTGGTTACGTGTTGGCTCTCCACTTTACCTCAGAAGCCACATTTGTTCCTGTGTCTTCATGCTGGGTTTGAACTTTTATAATCACTGAGACCAAAGTTTTGGTCAGAAGAAATAAAGACTGAGACAAGTTGTTCCTCTTGACAGACAGCACTTTGGCAGTTCCACAGGGGAAGACGTAGGAGAAGACGGCTTCTCTTCTGCTTTTTCTAACGCGGAGAACTTCTCCAGGGGCCAGCACTGAGCAGAGGTCCTCCTGACCTTTCCATCCTGCAGCTGCCTTGGTATTGCCACAACACTAAGCCGAAGGGAGCTCGGGGAGTGCCTGCCCTGCTGAGTTCTGAAGCCCTCTCATCTCCCACACTTCAGCACACTCCCCTGCAGCTAGCGTGAGGATGGGTCAGTGTGCACCAAAACAACTGTTATTTTCAGGTACCATTTCAGAGTACCATTTTAGGTACTCTTCACTGTGAAGTTCCACAGCCTTTTATTACTGGATAACTTTAGAACCACATCATAGGATTTAAAAGACTTAGAATTTTAAAACTGCAGGTGGAAAGGTGGACTGAGAAGTTATTTCAGTAAAAGTGGGTGTGTTTTTCAATTGATGGGGGCAACCAGGAGGACTGCTGTTTGCTTACTCATTCCCTACAGGCTCAGATAGAAGCCTTTGGGGGCTAATAGCTTTTCATTGACAAAAGTGAGATAAAACATCCACATTTCTCACCTCTCAAGTTATGACAGTAGCTCACAGCTGTCAAATACAAAGACATTTTTGGACACCAACCAGAGATAATCTTTAACGTGTTCCAGGTGTCAGACATATAAGAATTTATAAAAACATCCTGAACTTTATTTATTTATTTCTCTCCCCTCCCCCCTCACCCCAGTTGTCTGTTCTGTGTCTATTTGCTGCGTGTTCTTTGTCCGCTTCTGTTGTTGTCGGCAGCATGGGAATCTGTGTTTCTTTTTGTTGCGTCATCTTGCTGTGTCAGCTCTCCATGTGTGCAGCACCATTCCTGGGCAGGCTGCACTTTCTTTCGCGCTGGGCGGCTCTCCTTACGGGACGCACTCCTTGCGCATGGGGCTCCCCTATCCAGGGACACCCCTGCGTGGCACAGCACTGTGCATGGGCCAGCTCCACATGGGTTAAGGAGGCCCGGGGTTTGAACCGTGGACCTCCCATGTGGTAGACGGATGCCCTAACCACTGGGCCAAGTCCGCCGCCCCTCTGAACTTTTTTTAGAAGGTGCTTCTGACCCATCTTCACTAGGATTCCCTTTTTGAGTTATTTATCCATCAGTGATGATTTGAAAGGAAATACCCTGTGATAACCTGCATCTGAAAAATAGGGTGTGTCTGCAAAATTGCTCTAGTTTGCTTTCTTTCTCAAGCAAAACATTCCAGTTTTAATTTGGTGAAATGGAAGGAAGAAGATATTTGATTTGACTTGAGTCTTATTTTAATTACAAATGGTAAGAATGCTGAAAAAAAATACAGGCATAGATAAAAATTAAAGCATTAAAGTCACCTTACGGAGCCCTTGAGTAATTTTTCTGTATAGGAAAGGCTTTTAAAATAAACAAAAACTTGAAAAGAAGTCCCTTTCAATGATTGGATTAACATTTAGGTGAAAACAAAAACTATGAAGCATGAATAAAACTCTTCAGGTGACCCTAATTTAAGTATAAGTACGGTTCAAGATTCTCACATGTGTGAAACTTGGAACACATTTCATCATAGATTTTGTATTATATTTAGCAGAATAGCTCTTAGACACTCAGCTGTATGAGGATCTCCTGAGCATCCCTGAAGTCTCATTTTATATTAATAAAGATGTAGATAAAAACTGCTTGGAGACTTTGGTCCTTGGGAGAAAGAATTTTGAGAGTTCCAGGGTACCGGCAGGATGTCAGCCTTCAGCAAGGACAGTGACCCAGAGGTGGTGGGTGGAGGGTGTCCTCTAGTCCTCGGTAGGAAAGGGACTCCTTTATAGGGAAAGATCTGTGGCCTAGGGCAGGGTTTTAGTGCTGATTGAATGAGGGGTACTTTAGGTACTGGGATTAAGAAACACAGAGGCAGGAGTGGGAGGGAGCTGGTGATGGCCTCGGGGGTTAGAGCCCTCCTAAGGTATATTTTCCGGGAAACCCTTGCCTGGCTTTTGTTTCCTAATCACTCTGTTTCATCTCTTCCCCTGATTCCCAGACATGGAAGAAATCTTTCTGTTCATTCTCCTACAGGTGGTTAGATCCTATGGCATCATGAATTCTAGGAATTCAATCTCATGTCTTATCATTTTGTCTCCTTACCCCAAAGCAAGCACATCACCCTAGGGAGATTTTTCAATAGTTGTTTTTCCTCTTCTACTAAGAAATAAAAGAAAGTAAAACTCTGGGAAAGGTGAGAAATGAAAGCAGAGGGAAGTGTTTAGAGTGGTTCCAGGCGGCTGGGGCAGAAAGGAAAAATGGAGAGTAGAGAAGATGAAGTTCCATGGTAGGAGCTTGGCATGTTTGAGCAGCTGAAAGAGGGCCAATGTGAATGAAATACGATGTATGACAGAGAGAGGGAAGTGCAGGGGATGAGTTTGGACAGGTGGGCGTGGGGTGGATTATGCAGGTCTTTGTGGACTGTGTTAAAGTTTTTGGATTTAAGCCTGCATGCAGTGGGGTGCCATTGAAGGGATTTAAGCAGAGGAGCTACTTGAAAATCTTTGTGGTTTCCACTTTGGTGGCATGTGGTGAATGTGTTGGAGGGACCAGATACATAAATAGGAAGGCTGATGCAATAGTCCAGCTGAGAGATGGTGGTTTGGTAGGGAGTCAGTGAAGATGGAGAAAATGGGATGGATTCAAGAGAGTTGGGTTGGTTTGGAAGTAGAGGGTAAGGGAGGAGGAGAGTCAGAACAACTCCCAGGGTTTCGTTGGTCAAGATAGGCTAGATCATGCTGCTATGACAACAGCCACAAAATCTCAGGGAAATACAACAAAGTCTGCTACGGGTCTAGGTGACTCTTCAGGGCAGCTGTCCTCCAAGTTCAGTGATCCTGACTGTCCAAATTTCAACACAAGGCTTCTACCAAATTTGCTGTGGCAAGGGAACAAAGATGGTGATCACACACTACCTCCTCGGTGCTTCTTTCACTGACATTCACATGTGATGGGCACAAGTCATATCTATGGCTCCAAGGAGGCTGGAAGTACTGTCCTCCATTGTGCCCAGAAGAAGGGGAGGAACAGAAAGGCTGGTGTGAAAGTCTACTGCAAACCATTTATTAATATAGGGAAATCTGGAAAAGGAACAGGTTCTGGAGGAAAGAGTCTTCAGATTGGCTAAGTTTGAGATGCTTGTGAGATAACTAAGTAGCTATAACAAGTAGTCTGTTGGATATGTGAATCTTCATTTCAGAAGGAACATTTGGGTTTCGGATATGCATTTAAAGTATATCTCTGGGATTGTAGGAGATGGCCCAAAGAGAGTGTCTAGAAGAAAGAGTCAGACTCTGGAATGAACCCTGTTTTAGTTAAGCTGGGTGAAGCTATGCTGAGGGCACAGATAATCTTAAAATCCCAGTGGCTTACACTGGCTTGCTCATGCTGCATATCCAATGTGCATTAATGCAATGTCCCACCATTTTACAGTTGCACGTCTGGAATGTGTGGCCTCTTGTTACCATGACAGGGGAAGAAAACAGACTGGACAGTCATGCATGGGCTTGTCACTGCCTCGGTCTGAAAGTGACAAGATGTCATTTTTGTTCAGGTTCTGTCTTTCCAGAGCTAGTTACATGGCCCTGACCAACTGCAAGTTCTGGAAAATGGAATCTTTGGTGATCATTGTTCTCTCTGCCACCTGTCTTGAGGAATTCTTAACATTTAGAGACTGGAGAGAAGAGAAGACAAAATTGAGAAGAGATAAGCAGAGAGGTAGGACTGGAGGGAAACTTGTGTAGTATAGCTTCAAGAGACCAGGAGAACACTGTACATGAAACAGGAGGCAGGGTCCAACCGTGCTGATGCCAAATTCACCATTCTGATAAAGGACAGAGTGAAAACCATTCCTCTGGTCTTTCCACTGCCACAGAAGTGCTTGTCCATGAAAACGTGCTGTCCCCACATGTATTTGAGTAACATTCTTGAGTAATGTTAAGATGCATTGAAAATTAATATTGCAGGTTGAATGTGGTCTTGACAGTAATCATAACTTCAGGAGGTGTTTGTTAAGTGTCACCTATTTGTAGGATATACAAAGATCTGTTAAGATTCAGGCACTCTCCAGAGAGAGCTTAAATCAGACATCTGGTAAGTTTGTAGTCTATAAATGTCAGTCACTTTCCAAAATAAAAATGGTCGTACTTGCTATGGTTACTGAGAGCTTACTATGTACCAATCGTTTTTCCAAGCACTTTGCATATTTTATGAAATTTTCATAACCCTTCTATGAAGTAAATACTATTGTTATTCCTGTTTACATTGAGGTCAAGTGCAATATACCTACTCAGTGGACCTACCTAAGTTGTTGGTTTATTCTTTGTATCCCCAATGTGTGTAGAAACTTGGCACTTTTTGTTCAGTGTTGCATCCCCAGCACCTAGAAGAATGCCTGACAGGAGATAATAATTGATAATTAAACAAAGAAAGAAATAAATTCTACATTTTCTTTATTTATTACTCCCTGCCCTCCCCCCCCTTTATGGTCAGTTCATTTAGCTACAATAGCATCAATCGTTTTTATTTAGTGAACTTTGACAAATGTATACAGTACCTTAAACAAGATATAGACCATTTCTATCACCCCAAAATGTTTCCTTGTCCCCCTTTGGAGTCAAACTCCTCCTCCCACCCCCAGCTACTGGAAACTACTGGCATACTTACTAACATAGTTTCACCTTTCTTGGAATTTCACGTAAGTGGAATCATACAGTGTATGGAATTTTGTGTCTGGCTTCTTTTGTAAAGCACAGGCATTAGCGACCTGTTTCTTTCTTGAGGAGTATAGGGTCTTTGTCATAACGGTATAACTCTGCTGTTTGCAGTGCAGGTTCTGTCATAGACAATATATAACTGAATGGATATAGCTGTGTTCCAATAAAACTTTATTTAAAAAAAAATAAATAAAGGGCCAGATTTGGTCTACAGGCTGCAGTTTGCTGATCCCTGGCTTAACATAATGCATTTCAGATTCATCTTTCTTAGTGGGTGTATGGTGGCTTGTTGGTATTGTAGTTGAGTACTATTTCATCAGCTAGAGGTTATTCTACAGTGTGTTCATCCTCATTATTTGATGAACATTGAGTTGTTTCAAGTTTTTGGTTCTTATGACTAAAACTGCTGTGAACATTCACATACAAGTCTTTCTGTAGGCATGTGCTTTCCTTTCTCTTAGGTGAACACCTAGGAATGGAATTGCTGTTTCATATAGTAAATGCCTATTTAAATTTATAAGAAACTGCCAAACTGTTTTTTAAAGTGGTCCTTCTATTTACTAGCAATGTATGAGAAATCAAGCTGCTCTGATGCCTCATCATTATAGGGAGTGTGTAGTGGAATAAATATTTATTAATATTTAAATGTTAATGAGTATGAATGAATCAATGAAAATATCTTGTGAATATCATCTTGTTTCATTAATATTTTTTTAAAATGTGATTTTATACGGCTGCCTAGTCTATCTTATGGCTTTACCTTAAGTGATTAAACCAATTTCCTATTATTAAACCTTAAAAATGTTTATAGAATTTTTCTACTTAAAAATAATGCAGTCACCATCTTTATAGATGGCAGTGAATCCAATATTTATATTTGCAAGCACATATATGTTATCAGTCCGTCGAGCTGGGCCTTGGATCGAAACCCTTTTGAAATCTGAGGACAGCTAATCTGATTCCACTTTGAATAGGTGGCCACCATACCACATGGGTATGGCCCACCCACAGGCAGGTACTGGATTTTTCTCAAAAGCGTAATTTAGTGTCTGTTGGGGCCCCAGAACTTTATACTTTAGTGTCTGGCTGAATTAATTTTAGACTGGGAAATTTTTACACCTACCTCAGGTTTTAAAAAATCTCAGTCAATTTTCATAAACTTGGACTTTAAGCTGTGTATCTTCCCCATGGGCTCTCTTGTACTGAGTGAAATGATTTGCTATTTAGGTTCTTTGCCATAATAACCTCATTAATTGCTGAGGGCCTGCTACCAAAAAGTGATTATTTTAGTTTTGAGTCCTTGTTCTGGAGCTGTGTTCAGACAGAGATGGATGTCAATGAAGATTGTTTCTCGTGAGTGGAAATAAAATCACATTTTTTGCTTCTAAAAGAATCTCTGTTCTTTCGGGAGATGGGAGAATATTTATTCAGCTCACACAAAAGTGGATCCATTCATTAAGCGGAAAGGTAAAAAGATAGATGTTCTGTGGAGTTCTCTGTTTTATCACAAGGGAAATTACAATCCTAGCCGTGGGGTATTTCCCCCCCCCCCCCCGCAGAGCTGTCTCTCAGAGGTAGTATCAAATTGCAGGTTCTATCACAGCATCAAGAATTAAGTCTGTGTTGAGCCTGAAAACCTCAGGCCATAACTGACTCCTACTCAGAGAGTCAAGTCAGAAGTAAGTTCAGGAAGTCACAATCACCCGTGTGTAACTAGTGGTGAGAAGGTGTGACAGTGGCCAAAAATGGAAAATTGCTTAAAGGCCCACTGGCTGGAGAAGCCCAGACTTGCTGTTTGCTAGTCAGCGCTGAGAGTCACCAGCTCTTGCTGTGTGCCAGGCACGGTTCTAAACACTTTGCGTGTATTCAGGTCAGAGGAAGTTTAGTGTAATGGTTCAGAACACAGAACATCCAGGCCCTGCTAGGCTGCTAACCAGCCAAGCTAGTGGCTAGTTTCTGCTTGGGGGACTCCGTTTCCTCATTTTTAGAATGGGGATTGTGACAGCATTTACTGTAGTGGTCTGTTGTGAGGATTAATGAGTTAAGATATGTGAACTGTTCAGTAGGATGCTGAAACAGAAGTCCTGTAAGTGTTAGTGATCATCATTATTTTAGCGCCCATTGTAAGAAACCTATGGCACAGGGGCTGTTGTTCTCCCCGTTTTATAGTGGAGTAATCTGAGGCACAGAGAGCAATTTTTCCAAGGCCAAAAGGTTAGGAGGTAATGAAACAGGGATTAGAATACACAGTCTCAGTCCCGTCTGTGCCTGTGACCCTCATACTCTGCTGTCTTATAATTCGTCAAGAAGGAAATGGCCATGCATTTTAGATGTATTCTGTAGTAAAGCAGATGGGCTTACAGGAAGAGGGGTGCCTGTTGAGTAAATGGATCAGAACTTTCTACTGATTACCTCTAGACAAGTCCACACACTCATCGACTTGGCAATGGTCACCAAATTGACTGCGAGTCAAGTCTTCTATTTGGAGTCGTCCTATCTGAGTAAATGGTATCACCATCCATTTGGTTATGTAAGCCAGAATCCTGGGCTTTCCTTGACTCCAGCTCCTCTTGCATCCCCTGTCTCCAGTCTAGCATCAATTCTTGTTGATTTTTATTTTTTTGAATCGCCATAAGTCCATTTCCAGTACTATTATCCCAGCCCTAAGCCATGATCATCAGTCTGTTCCTTACCAAGCTTCACACGCCTTTCCTTGCCCCATTCCAGTCTGCTCTTCCTGTTGCCAGAGGTAAAACGCACATCTGATAATTTTGTACTCTGGCTTCAAACATCAACTGCTATTGCGTTGAAATCCACATCTGTCTGACTCTAAAACCTGTTCTCTTTCTTATATCATCTCGCCTTTATAAAGTTTAGAGTAGTTGACCCTGATTTAAAAAAACTGAAGAAAGATTCTTAGATGCCAGGGAAAATCTGGTTTTCTTTGACCTGACTCAACAAATTCATGCCTCAGATAATTAGGCCCCAAAATCCACCCCCATTACCAGACCTGTCAGCAGAACCCAACCATTCTACAAGGGTTATAATACTTGATCTTTATTCTAGGCAATGTAAAGCATGTAGTAATGGTAAAATGATAGGCTGCATGGTAGTCTTTTCTATTTTTTAATCACAGTTTCCCTTACTAATTTAGCCAGACTGAAAAAAAAATTTTTTTTAATTGTTATCTTCTCTAAATGTGTACATGGTCTGCCATTTAGCACCTCCAGGACTTATTTTTAAATAACACGTAAGGAATTCCTGGGTACATCCATATATCTGCAGAAGAGTGACACCCCCCCACCTCCAGAAATTGATCCTTTTGTTTATCAGTAACTCCCGCTTGACCCACTGGATCCACCTCCATCTCGTTTGTGTGAGAAACTCTTCAAAGTGTGGCCATATGTCCATTCTGATAGCATGTGCCTTGACAGTGTTTTATCTTCAGATAAATTACAGCAACCTTGTGAGGGAACTCAGATAAGAACTAAAAGGAAGAGATTTCTATCCAAAATCTAGGGAGTTTTCACAGAGCCTCCTAGAATGAAAGAGATCAGAGGGGAAAGTCTGCAGGTTTTTGTGTTTGTTGACTGGTGTGTGTGGGGTTGTGTCTAATTAACCAGAGAGAGAAAAAAAACAAAAGCCTGAAAATGGACGGATTTGTGTTTTCTAAGTTGGTCTTTTGCTGAGAATCATTTCAGGGTGCTTATGTCTAGAATCATGATGAGATAGAGCCGGTGCATGGAGTCGAGTCATTGCTGGTGATGCTGCCTTAGTACCCATGAAAGCCACAGCTTCTGGAGAACAGCAGGCCCAGGTGTGGTGAGCCAAGCTCCTCGGGCGCCTACTGGATCATGCCGACCTACTTGCTTGGCTGAACATCAACACAGTAGGGCTCCTCATTGGCAAGTCAGAACAAGAAGCCAACGAGTGGGATGGTGTGATGGATCCATCCCTTAGAAGAGAGCTGGAGGGGATGTCACTGTGGGAAGATAGGTTTTAGGGGAAGTTGTGCAGTTGGGGCAAGTCCCCTTTGGTGCAGAGAATACCCGTTTGGTACTTTCTTTAGGGACTCATAAACTGCTTCATAACCCAAGATGACATCCACTTTTCTTTAGGGAGAAAAATTCCAGACCAAATCGAACACCAAACACTTCCCTGTACTCAAGAGAATTTTCCTGGGGGAACTGAGCCTGTGGTCAGGAGAGAAAATGCATTTTCTCTGCTCCCTCTTGGTATCTCCTCCAGCAGTTTCTGTGACTGCCTGCCTTTGCAATGCAAATCCACCTTCCCAGAATCTTCCCCCTGACCCTCCCCTTCCAACTCCTCCCAACCCAGTATTCACCTAGAAACTTCTGCTCCTCCTTTAAAATCTAGGAAAAAATGCATCCAAATCTCTAAAAGCTCTCTAGATGCAAGTCAAAGTTATTTCCTCTCTTCTCTCTCAAATAGTTTGTCCAGTTCTATTGTGATACGCAGGGGGAGAAGAGTTTGCGTGCACTGGGACTTCCTTGTGCTTCTCACCCAGAAGAGATGAAGGACTTGTTCCCCCAGTTTTATTTATCCTGGTCCTGTTGCCTGGCAAACAACAACAATAATGTTGATAGCAGATACTGTTCTAATCGCTTTACTTGTATTTCATCTTCCAACAGTCTGATGAGAATGATACTGCTCTTCTCCAGTTCACAGATGGACTTTGAGAGTCAGACTTGTTATGTAACTTGTCCAGGGTCACAAGGCTGATCTCTGACCCTGAGCCCTCACACTTACTCAGGAACTTTTTTATCTGGGGAATGAAACCTAGAGGACAGACAGAGAAAGCAAACAGCAGAGGCTGGTGCCGTTCTGTGCAGTATGACTTGCGCTGCATCATGCATTGCCTTTGGAATGTCTCATTCTGTGCCCGTGAGCTGTCAGGTGGAAGCCGGTGGAGACTTGGGGCAGACTGCCTACTGCAGAAGGCCCCAGCTGGTAATCTGATGCAATCGAATTTTCTAGGGTGGCGCTGAAAGTTCTGCTGCCGCTGCTGGAAAGAGGCAGAGACACAAGTTTTCCATATTGTTTTGCGATCAGCAGGTTTGGAAATTTTGAGTGTTTGGCTGGCGTTTGGACTCCAGGATGGTGGAAACACTCCCACATTTCCTGTGGCCTCAAGTCTGGGCTCTGAGATAGGGAACTAGGTCAAAGCTTTGCCTCCTTCCCTGAGAATGTCAGCACACATCACTAAGTCGGGGGAAGGGAGCAGGGGAGGAGGTGAGCAGCCACTGGCATTCCAGCCATATAAAAGGAACTTGAAAAACAAATCCCCCAAACCAGAAAGTGATGGCATTATATATCCTGCCATAATGCACTGAATGGACTGGGGGAGAGTGTAAACTACAATGTAAACTATAATCCATGGGGTGCAGCAGGGCTCCAAAATTATTTACCAAATACAATGAATCTACCATAATGATGAAAGAGGTTGTTGATTTGGAAGGGGTGGGGTGAGGGGTATATGGGAACCTCTTATATTTTTTAATCTAATGTTTTTTGTGATCTATGTATTTTTTAAAGGCAATTAAAAAGAAAAAAAAAACAGAACGTGCATAAGTTTGTAAAATAATGAACTTTCCAGTTGACATGCTGATACCCAAAGTAGAGCACTCTGAATAGAGGGAAAGAGAACCAGAAGCTCGCGTCTCATCCTGTTGTTGGTAGTTTCTCCATGAGGAAAACGAATCTGGAACAGGCCCTGCTCTCACCTCTGGAAGGCTCCATTTCTGTTTCTGTCTAGTGATAAAAATGAATATCTGCTGCTTGAAGAAGGGCCTGAAGGTTTTCTGTGCAAGGAATTCTGGATTTTAAAAATGCATCATAGACTAGCATAATCCTTCTTCACATTTTTCTTTTTTTCCAAATCCCAGAGTTTGCTTTCAAGAAAAGAGTGATTCATTCATTCATTCATTTATCTGAAAAATATTTATCGAGCTGCTGCTATTTGCCGTGTCATCAGGTCAGGACTAGAGGGTCAGAGGTGACTACAGTGTGATTCCTCCTCTTAGGGAACTCATCTAAAGTAATATGCTAAAATAGGGGAAAGTGGTCTCATGGGTCGTTCTTTGTAAGGAAGCGTGATGGGCATTTACCTCCTGCATGGGAGGCTCTGGGGTCAGGGAAATCTCTCTGAAGAGCTGACTCATGAGATGGGCTTTGAAGTGCAGGTAGGAATTTTGGAAGCAGACCCAGGATGAGGGGAAAGCGCATTCGAGGTGGAGGGAAGAGTATGGAAGAAGACAGGAGGCATGTGAACGTGGCAAGTTCAGGAAATGGCAAGCCGTCGTTGTCCCTGGAAAGAGATGGCAGATATTAGTCGCAAGTGCTCTCACTCTGCTCTTAGATCACAGCACACGGGGATGAGTGATCCCGACTGCAATGAACCCTGGCAGTTGCCATCCTTGAGTCGTGCTCCCAGTAGCCACTGCAAGTGGACTGTCAATGATCTTAAGGGAGAACCTATTTGCCATGTCTGACTTATGGAGTTGTTGCCCCGTGGAGGCGGGGAACAGGGCTGTGGCTGATGGGGAGACCACGGTGGTGCTTGGAGTTGGTTGGAGCCAGGCTAGGAAAGGTTTATGTGCTGTGGGTTCCCAGTCACCATCTCTAGTTTTCAAGCAGGGTGTAAGTTGTTCCTTACCACTCCCCTTCTCAGAGTTTGCACAGTCGAAGCTGCAGTTAATTGAAATTTTACTGCCCTATGTGAACTGGAAAGAATTACTCAAAAGATTTTGTCTTTGGGCTGCTTTTCTGGAGATAATTCCGTAGATGCAGGTGATGATTATTCAATATGGGACTAAAGGAAAGAGTTTTCTCTGCCACTTTCCTCTACATTTCTGGCCAAGAAAATTCAGAAATTATTTTTTTCCTGAGAAGCTAAAGAGGAAAATAGTCTCAAACGGTCATTTCCCAAAGTGTGTCCCATGACACAACAAAATGATCCATGGGGAAAAAAACGTTTTCTGGACAGAAACTTTTGGGAAATATTGTGGATCCCCAGTACACATATAGTATGTTAAAGACCCTGAGAAATCAAGTAGTAAAGGAACTTTTTCAAAGTATTAAATGGTAATTAAAAACATGGGCTATTGAGTCAGCCAATGGATTGAGTTTAGGCTAGGTTTCCTATGTGGTCGTGGGACTCTGAGCAAGTCTGAATCTCAGTTTCTATGTCTGTAAAATGGACTAGTAATGATGCTTACTTCCTAAGATTATTATGTAACATAAGTAGCACAAAAACTAGAACACAGAATTTTAGTTATCATTAGCTATAATTCCATCCAGTGTTTTCCAATCTATTTGACTGTCTTCTTTTTTTTAAATAGTATTTATTAACATCTCAAAGAATTAGTAGCATCAGAAATACTGAACTGAGACTCATTCCTGAAATCTATGCGTGGTTTCAGTTAGCAATACTAGAGCGGAAAGGCAACTACCAGGCACTGAGGGCTACATCAGAAATGCAGACCTAGAGGTATATGAGCTCTAGAATTTGGGGGAAAAAAATCATTTCAGCTTAGCAGCAAGGTTAGGTTGTAGAATTTCATTTGTGTTTTGTGTGCCAGTCATGTCTCAAGGGAACGACAAGATAAAATATTCAGGACGGTGAACAGATATGGTAAGGCTGACCTATTATTTAGGAGCTGTTCAATTACAAGTGACAGAAACCCAACTCAAACTCACTTAGCATAAAGGGAAATTTATTGGCTCATGTATTTAGGTTTCTATTAGTTCATGTATCTAGGGTAGCTCAGAAAACCGAAGGAAAAGTGGCAGGAATTGGAAACAATATTTTTCTGACTCCTGCCCTCTCTTTTGGGTTCTCAGCCCTTTTCCACATGGAGGGAGCATGACTGCCAATAACTTCAGCTTAATGACCCCTGGCAGAGGGAAAATTTTTCTCCCAGCCCTCAAAGATCAATCCCCAGAAATTGATTTTTGGGTGATGTGCATGCCTCTGGGCCAGTCACTGCTGCCAGGGAGAGGGCCGCTGCCGTTGGCCAGGCCTGAGCTCGTACACACCCTTGGCTAGAAGACCTTGGGCAGGGCCTGCTACCTGAGAAAGAGGCATGGAAAGCTTGCTGGGCAGACAGTCAAAGCAAATACAGTGCATGAGGGAAAAGTTCTAGAGTAAAAAGTTAGAAAAGGGAGTTTGCGTTTTACGTGGAATTCCCTGTTCTATTGGTTTTTAGCAATGTAAAACGACTTTGAGTTTCTTCAATTCAGTCTTGCGCTCTCACTTCCATTTTATAGTTATAATAATATATTTATGTCTGTGAATGCCTGCTTAGTAAAATTGGTCTACTTAATGAGGTCTTTTGAAAAAAGGATTGGAGTCAGTCACCTTAGAGCAGTGGTTCTCAACTGGAGGTCATTTTGTCCCCCATGGGATACTTGACAATGTCTGGAGACATTTTGGAGTGCGGTTCCTGGCCTCTGAGGGTGGAGACCATCCTCCTATGCATAGGACAGCCCACAGCAAAGAGTTCTCTGGACTGAAATGACAATAGTGTTGAGAAACCCTGCCTTAGTGGTTTTATAAGAACAGGAATCTGTTGACCAAATTTATTATTCTAAATTTTGAGGATTAAAAATATATACATTTTATATTGTGTATTTAGGGGAAGGGCCTTTGCTTTTTGAAAAATAATTAATTAATTTAATTAATTTCTCTCCCCTTCCCTGCCCTCCCCCCCTCCCCCAAGTTGTCTGCTTTCTGTGACCATTCGCTGTGTGTTCTTCTGTGTCTGCTTATATTCTTGTCAGCAGCACTGGGAATCTGTGTTTCTTTTTGTTGCGTCAGCTCTCTGTGTGTGCGGCACCACTCCTGGGCAGGCTGCACTTTTTTCATGCTAGGCAGCTCTCCTTACAGAGCACACTCCTTGTGCATGGGGCTCCCCTACACGGGGACACCCCTGCATGGCAGGGCACCCCTTGCACACATCAGCACTGGACATGGGTCAACTTACCACATGGGTCAGGAGGCCCCGGGTTTGAATCCTGGACCTCCCATGTAGTAGGCGGATGCTCTATCGGTTGAGCCAAATCTGCTTCTCGCCTTTGCTTTCTATTTATTTATTTCCAAATGGTAACAATGAGAGTGTTATTTTGCCTACATTCTCACCACTCAGTAAACATTCTTTTTTGCCAATATAAGAGGCAAAAATGGCATGGTTTTGTTGTTTTAGTTTGCAGCTCTCTGTTACAGTTGACATTTTTTGAATATTCATTGTAGGTTTCCTCCTCAGTGGATTGCTTGCACATACCTTTTGCCCTTTTCCCTTTTAGGATGTACAATCTTTTCCTGGTGAATTTATGAGATCTTTGTTAAGGATATTTTTGCCAGGTTGGGTCACATTTGTTGCAATTTTTTTTTTAGAGCAGCACAATAATATTGGTGTTTAATATTTATTTCACTACACCAATATTTACATGCTGCTAAGTTGCAAATATTTTACCAGTGCTTTTTGGAATGCAGACTTTTTTTTTTAAGTTTTTTTTTTTTTTTTTGTATCAACATCAGTCTTTTACTTATGGTTTTTGTCTTCACCATCACCTACAAAGGAATTTATCACTCTCAAGAGTCTGTAAATATTTGGGGGAAAGTATTTAAACTCATGAACATTTAGTGTTTAGTATCTTCCTTCAGTGTCCGCATATAGTAACACCTGTCGCTTAGGGCTGACAACGATGGAATGAGGAGGATGTTTCTAGCACCCAGTCCAGCTCCTGCTCTCAGTTTCCACCACTCAGTCCCTTTCTGGACACTGTTCTATAGCCTCCATGATGACAATTCAATTAATATATACCAATCAAATAAATTTTTTAAAAAAGATACTGTAGGAGCAGAGACTTTTCCCTGCAAGTTTCCATAGTATTGGAAACCGATAGTATCTAGAAACACATTTCACCACCTGACAAGTAAATGGGCCAAGTTATTTCTAAGATTATCTTATGTGGCTTTTGTCAACAGCATAGATGTGTACATGGAATAGTTATTCTTTTGGCTTGTGTTCTTCTGAATGCAGATCTTTTGTAGAGTCCCCACCATTCTGAAACCTTAAACTTCCTCCTTAGCACTCTGCGGAGTGACCCTCAGGTCCCTGATGGAAACAGAGAACCTGAAATGGCCCCTTGCCATGTACTGATCCATCTTCACCCTCCTCTGCTGAGGTGGGACACATCCACTTCTCCTTCTTCAGGTTCTTCCTTGACAGTCATTGCTCATGTGTGTCCTCCCTAAAGAGGAATTTCTGCCCCTCCCTGACATGTGTTTGGGAAAGGGAACAAGATAGGGTTCAGCAAGCCTGGAAAATCACAACCTCTTGAAAAATGTTGAGGGGACAGTATTTGTCCCTTAGTGTATTCTTGAACCTAGACAGGAAAGAAGGGTGCTGAGATGTTATCAGTCCATTTGGAATGGGATGCAGCACAAAGAAGAGGAAAACACAACCTTTTGTCCCAAGTCTGTTTCCAAAGGACCTTCCTAAGGCACAGTGAACCATGCAAAGCAATGGCCTCAAAAAGGAAAACTCCTAGAGCCCAAGGAAGGTTGAGCAGTGCTGAGAGAAGGAATAAAAGGACACTTTCATGGGGAGCAGCAGGCTTTCTGGAGGCCCCATCCCTCTCTCCCTAGCCAGAAAACAAGCAGAAAATGTCTACTTTTTCTTGCAGGGACCACTCAACATTTAAAATATGGGAACAGTGACTCCTTCACCACTATCCTCATAATCATTGTGCAATCGTTGTCCATCGCCAGTTGGTAATGGCTGCTGTGGGGCAGAGGACAGCTTACCTGAGGAGAAAGAAACCACAGAGGAGTTGAACCGAATCATTTTCTCCAGCTGTTCTGTGTTCCTTGCTCATTGATCTGCCTTTCGCCCCCTGGCCCATCTGTCAGGCTCTTTCAGTGCAGCTCAGGAGGGACTCAGTTCACCAGGGGGAAGGGTACTAGCTTTCCCATCACGCAGCTTCTTACAGGAGCAGCCTTATAACCGGGATATTATTTTCATTTCTTTTTTGTCTCAGTTGTTTGCTAGTGCAAAACAAAGACTAGAAATAGGATAATGACGTTTTAGGCCACTGCAGGGACCAAAAATCCAAAATTCGTAGAAAAAGAAATGGATCAGGACTTGGGGATTGTTTGAAGCTGCCTGGAAAACCATGTAGGGATGTAACAGATCTGCAGAAAGCCCACACTGAGGTGCGCTGTTATTCAGACAGACGTGGGGACATGTAAGAGGCCTCTGAGCAAGGAACAATGTGTGAGATGAGACTTGAAGAGCTTCCGGATGTGCTTCTCTTTGCTGTCCTAGAAATGTGACCTAAACCTAAAAAGAAAAGCCAGTTTTTAGAATCTTTGTGCCAATGACCCAAGCCATGGACTTGGCCAGGGAAAGATGAGGTAATATATATATATTTTTCAGAATAAAAAATAAATAAATATACATAAAAAGAATTCAGTGGAAGAAAGAGGAAAGGAATTTTCAACTTGCTTGGGAGTTATGGAGTAGCATGTAATTTACAAGCAGAATTTAGAAACTAACTCCCAAGTAAGAAGTGACTCTTCTATCTCATTTAGTTCACTTAGCTGTAAAGAAGCCACTTGACATGTGTATTAAGGTTATAGAAACTTAATCTTGAAATAGAGTAAAGTAACTCCAGCAGGCAAGCTGGAACATTTAAGAATGACCCACGCATTCATTGCCCAGTTGCCTCCAGGGATTTGCTAGTTACCTTAAAAGGCATAATGGCTGGACAGTCAAACCATCCGCACAGACTTCCCTTTTGTTTCTTTCTTTAGTGGTTCTTAAACTTTAAGCTGTATGAAAAGTATTATACCAAGCTGTCTACACAAATCCACATAGCCTACGTTTACCCGGCAATTTAAGGTATTTAGTTGGGTAATTCTGGACACTAGAGTTGGTTTTACTGCTGGCAGCTCTAAGGACATGGCAGTCTGGGAAGGGATTCGTCCATTCAACAACCATTGTCACGACTGATGGGGGCTCTTGGCATCCTGTGGGTGGAGGAGCCTGGGAATGCTGCTAAATACCCTACAATGCACAGAACAGCCCTCACAACAAAGAAGGGTCTGGCTGCACATGCCAGTTGCGCTGAGGGTGCAAAAGCCGGAGCTAGCACCTTCCTCTCCTGTGTTTCATCAAAAGCAATAGCGACTCTGTGGAAGCCTTCAGGGCTAACTGTTCCCTCATGGAAATGCAAATTCAAGCAGATGAAATATGGTCTTCTACGGATGAAAACACAGATTGGGTTAGCACTTCTGCAGTTGAGCATTTGACTCCGCCCTAGGGAGTCTTGCTTCTCCTGTCCCTTGGTGTTAACGTGGGAGAAACTGATGAAGTGTAATTGGGCTTAGGTAAGTGAATCTGAAGGGGAAACCCCCTTTCCTCTGTGCGAGCTCAATGGCCCTTTGTGTGCTGCTCCTGTCTTATTCTCCAGGGAGAGCCCCTGCTATTGTATTCTCACCTGCTCAACAGGTTTTCTTTGAACCTTCTCTGAGAAATAATTACCAGTTAAAGGGAAGGAAAACTAGCTTGGTGTTTGATTCCTGGAAGGATAGATAGATAGTCTCCTTCTGTGTAATTCTAGACTGTTTTATGTAGAGGTAATGGGAAGGTGCTCAAAAATGCATTTTTATTTTTATTATCTACTTTCTTGACCCAAGATTGTGGGCTCTTTGTTTTGAATTCACCTTCTGGGTCCCAAACTTCCAAGGGAAGGGTAACTTTCCAAGAAGCTGAGAAGTTAGAAAATCTTGTTTATTGACGCATGACTGCTAATATGTATGTTTAGTTTTTAAAATGATTAAAAGAAAGCTGAATCACTGAAGACCATGATGCTACCCTCTACCTACGTTTGTGAATGGGTTTGCTGGGGCCTTACTCAGTTATTAATGTGTTAACTCAGCTTGTGAAAAAGAAATACCAGGGTGACTTAAAGTTTGGGTCTTTAAAAAATTGTTAACCCAGCTTTGGGCATCCAGCTCTTTTAAAGAGTTTTTATCATGCTAGAATCCAAAAGACACCTGTCATATGCACTTTCACTTTCAACTCTGAATTCTGGGCATTTCTTCATGGAATGCTCCCTCACAGTATTTCCTTGTGGTTTCCTTTCTCCTCTCTGCTTTGTGTAGTGAACATGTAACCGATTGTGTGAAGGCCAGGGCATCAGAGTTTAAGATGTATCCTTTCATAATAACACAAATTGTATCCTTAAAAATGGTCAAAAGGGCAATTATGTTATATGCATGTTACCACAAGAAGTGTGTTCTTTCACGTGCCTCAGAAATGAAGAAAAAGCTTCTGTGAGAAAATAACTCTTTTTCAAAATTTCTCTTTTAAGATCCCACTTTCTCTATGAAGCCTGCCATCACTACTTAAGTTGAAATTTTTCAGAATAATTCTTCTGAATTCCTGAACTACTTTCTCTGCAATCACAGATAGGCATTTTGCTATCAGGGAGCTACTAAAGTTTTCTTTCATTCTCTCTCTCTGTGGTATGCATATTATATACCATTTTTTTCCCCAAAATGTTTTATCAATTTTGAGGCTGGGTTATTTTGTCTTGAACTTGCTTGTGACAACATATAGAATTCACAGAATCTGGAAGATGCTTGGTACATTTATGCTGACTGCCGTATTGCTTTGGCTGCCATAGCTGGGTTTATGGACACAGATGGATGCCAAAGCAGATGAGTCTGTCATGCCAGTATTTCTAGTGAAAAGTTATAAATCTGTTCCTATACATTTCATTTTAGGTTAGCTCTAGTCCCATCCTTCTAAGATTAGTTGGTCTATTTGCACCATTTTGAAGGAGGGCAAATTATTTGTGAAGACTGCAGTGTGGGAAGTGCAATTTGGCCTTTTGGAGGATGCGTTTGTGTGGATATAGAAATTGTCTTTGAAACTGAGGAAATAATGAACTACATTTTCAGAGTTTCCTCATCCCCAAAGAACTACTTTCTACTATTTGAAAGGTAAACTGTTGGAGTTTCCCTGTTAATTTTCACATTCTTTTTGTAATAAAAATAGAGGGGAGCAGATGCGGCCCAGGTAGTTGAGGCCCTGCTTCCCGGTGCCTCCTGAAAACAAAAAAAAGCAAACACTTCCCACATACTAGGTCTGGGGTTCAATTCCCAGCCATGGTAACTCAACAAAAAAACCAAACCGAACCGAAAAACAAAGCAGGAGAATCTACTTAGTCATCCAACAGGGAGATTAAGAATAAAGAAGTCAAGGATTAAAAACTAAATATATGTATTAGCAGCCATTCAATAAACAAGCTATTCTTACTTCTCAGTTTCTTGAAAAGTTACCCTTCCCTTCGAAGTTAGGACCCAGAAGGTCAATTCAAAACAAAACATTAGAACCTGTTTTCTTGACTTTTATTCTATCATTGAAATTGGATCCTGAATTTAGGTGGCATGATTCTGATGCAGTACATTGTTCTTAGAATTCTCAAATGAATAAAGTATATGGAGACTATTTTTAAAAAGTCCCTAGTGCAGATTCTCTGCGCTATATAATTATATTATAATTATAATATCTCACACATGTGAGATATTATAATTATTTAACAAGTCCCTATTGTTGGATATTTAATTATTTTCAAATTTGGGGAATGATTTTTTAAAAAACAGGGAATAAAAAGTCCCCCAAAAACA
This sequence comes from Dasypus novemcinctus, assembly GCF_030445035.2. Classification (NCBI taxonomy): domain Eukaryota; kingdom Metazoa; phylum Chordata; class Mammalia; order Cingulata; family Dasypodidae; genus Dasypus; species Dasypus novemcinctus. The sequence goes on from NC_080677.1 coordinate 21,791,442, forward strand.
AAAACAGCAATTGGTACTGTTATAGTTTGGTTAAGTTAATAATTATTTCTTGAGGATAACATCCTAGAAAAGCAAAATTACTTTTAAGGCTTTAGGTAGAATTTACCAAAAGGCTTTCTGTAAAGTTGTACCAGTTTATACTCTTACTAGTTGTACATGGATGTGAGCTTCTTTCTTTAGAAATCACAAATGCAGGTGGTAGGCATGTCAAGGGGGTTGAGAGTGGGGTGGGGGAACCTACCAAGTTATGACGCAGCTGTTCTGGAGCTCATTCTCTAATTTTCCTGACCTTACTTTGCTTCAGCTACTTTCCTAATCTAGTAACATACCAGGCACACCCCTGCCTCTGGGCCTTTGCACTTGCTGCTCGCTTGACCTTTCTCTAGATATCCACATGGCTCACTTCCTCACCTCTCACAGGTCTTTACTCAAAAGCCTTCTCAGTGGTCTCCCTGTTTAAAATTGGACCCCAACCACACTACCCTTGCATACTCACACACTTCAGCTTCTCTTTCTCTGCTTTATTTTTCCTGGTGGCCCTGTTGCTCTTTGGCATCCACATTGGCCGCTGACACTGAGTAGGGGCTTGATAAATATTTGTTGAGTGAGCGACTGCACCACTGCTCTGTAGATTTGCTCTTGCTGGTGAGCACAGCAGGTTTCCCTGAGTATCCTTGATCGAAGGAGCAGCCATTTTGTTTGGGTTCACTTCCTTTCCTTGTCAACTCTGCTGAAGTTCTATGTAGATATGTTTCTGCTACTAGTGTTGTTGAGGTTCTGTGATGAACTCTGTTCTTTCAACATCTGGGATAGAAACTGAAAAGACCTTCTCTGGTTTGACAAAGAACTAAATGTGTGTGTTTGTTTAAAATCTTCCTACAGAGATAATTTTTTTTTAAAAGACCAGAACCCAGTAGGAAAAGGGCAAAAGCACAGTTGACAGAAAAGCGAGCATGTGACTTTTCTTTTTATGGCCAGTCTCACTTGTAATAAGAGGAATACAAGTTAAAAGTATGCTGAGGGAGCAGGTGTGGCTCAAGTGGCTGAGCACCAGCTTCCCACATGGAAGGTCCAGGATTCAGTTCCTAGTGCTTCCTGAAAAAACGAGAAAACAAGAAGCAAAACAAAGGAAAAACCAACTCAGGGAAGCCAATGTGGCTCAGTGGTTGAGCGCTGGTTTCCCGCATACAATGTCCTGGGGTTCAATTCCAGGTCCCCAGTACCTAAAAAAAAAGAATCAACCAGCTAGGCTTGCAAAAGTCCAAACTGTTGGTTAATTTGTGTGTGAAAAAATAGACAACCTCATACTAGGAGTGTGAATAGTATGACTGTTAGGAGGGGATATTTGGATATGTCCATCCAAATTTTAGAAAGCATATACTCTTTGACATTTCACTTCTGTGACACTATTGTGATGATTTACTTACACATGTGCAAAATTTTACTTGCAGTTATTCACTACAGCATTGTTTATACTAGCCAAAGATAAGAAATCACCCAAATGGCCAGCAGCAGTGGACTGCATAATCAAATGGGATGCAGCCGTACAATAAAATATGTGCAGCTTTAAAAAAGAATGAGGAAGCCCCGTTTGTACCAATATGGAAAGATTTAGAAGATACACTAAATGAAAAATAAAAGTTAGAATGGTCCCTTTTACCTAAAGAAAGGGTGAAATTTGAAAATATATTTTTTGTATTTGCTTTCTATACGTGAAGAAATTCTGGAAGGATATATAAGCTTTCTTGTGTAGTAACCATGGATACCTGGAGGGATGGGGATGAAAGTGGATATTAGGTGGGTGGGGACATTGGGAGGAGGGTGATTTCACACTGCCTATCTTCATATATAAATTTTGAATCACACGAATGTTTTACCTATTAAAAAATTAAGTGAAAAAAAAAATCACCCAGTTTTGGCGCTGGCTTCTTAGCTACAACCCCAGAAGCCTGCTCTGTGAATTGATAAATTGGGCTTTTTAAAAATTGGAAACAATCACGATGCCTTTCCATAGGTGAATGCATAAACAAACTATGGTACATCCATGCAATGGAATGGAATGGTATCCAATGTTAGAAAGCAGTGAGCTCTCAAGCCACAAAGAATCATGGAGGAACCTTAACTGTATATTGCTAAACGAAAGAAGCCAGTCTGGATATACGTATGTATGTATGATTCCAGCCATATGCCACTGTGGAGAAGGCAAAACTATGGGGAGAGTAAAAAGACCATTGGTTGACAGGAACTGAGGTGAGGTTGAGGAAAAGGGTGGAGCACAGGGCATTTTTAGGGCAGTGAAACTCATCTGTATGATAACCATAATGGTGGATACCTGACTTTTTTGCAGTTGTCAAAACCCCTGAGACACAGAGTGAACCCTAATGTAAGTTATGAACTTCAGTTATTAATAAAGTACCAATATTAGTCAATTCTAACAAATTTAGCTCATTAATGCAAGATGTTAATAATAGGGGAAACTGCATGTCTATGTGTAGAGGGAGGAAATATGGGAACTCTCTGTACTTTCTGTACAATTTTTCTGCAAGGGAAGAAATTTTTAGTTTTTTTTTTTTTCCAAAATAAAACTTATTATTTGGAAAAAAAAAATCATCCTAAAAGCTAGTTTGGGAAGAGGCAGTAGAGGCTAAGCTTTATTTTTTTGAGTAAGCAACATTGTGCATTGCAATGAGAATTCAAGGTCTCTTCTAATGCTTGTTCTCACCACATCTGTAAATTCTCTCCCCCTTGGAAGGTGCATTGTGTGAACTGGCCTTGGGGAAGGAGTGTGTGTGTGCGTGCCTATGTGTGAGCATTTCTTCCTCCTCAGATGTCCTGGTTGCTATAGTGCAGAGATCTATTTGTGACACACAGAAAACACTTTAAAGAAACACTGCTTCCTGACTCTGACTTCCTGGGCAATCTGTCCTTCCGGAGCCTGGTGAGCACGAGGGGTTTACATGCATTCTCATAAGGAGAGTGAGCCCAGCTCGTTCAGACTCCGGGGACCGTTTGGAGCAGAACCAGGTGGTAAGGGGCGGCTTTCCGCTGAGGAGTCACCCAAGCTGTCCTGACCCAGGACAGTGTCTGCTCATGGCTTTCTCTCGAGATCGTGGGCACCTCCCCGCCTCTTGCCTCTTAACTCAGGAGCACGACTGTTGGTTGTGCAGTTGGCGCCCTAATGTCTTCAGCACTAGAGCCCTGACTGGGAGCCGTTTTTTGTACCTCAACCACTAGTGAAAACAGGAAGTGATGAAGCAGAATTCATCCTGCATCTGCACTGAGTGACTTTTCTTTCTCTTTTTGTCATTCCTCATTAGGTGCACACGCGTGCGGCTGCTGCGCCGTGGGATACTCAGTCCCCCTGGCTCTGGACGTAGCTGGGCTTTACCATGCCACCGCCCGCCGACATCGTCAAGGTGGCCATAGAATGGCCCGGTGCCTACCCCAAACTGATGGAGATTGACCAGGTTCGTCACGCTGGCAGCGTTTTCTCCATTGCTTTCAGTTTCCTTTCTATAGTGGGATTTTCATAAACTTTGGATACCTCTTCTTTTCTCCCCTTTCTCTCCTTTGGCTGTGTTGAAAAATCGGAGAAATAATAGTTGCATATAGTTCGATTTCTGTGCCACGTACAATGGAGATGGATGGGGTTTTTATATGCTCTTGGCATCTCCCTGGAGTGTGTCAATACAGGGTTTGTGTCCAAAGCTGTGAAGGACCCAAGAGGGACAAGGTTATTGAGCTGTAGACAGTCCACACAAGGGGGCTACCTCAGACCTGCCTGTCAGTGATTCATCAATATGTGCAATTGTTTCCATGTAGGCAACACAACGCTTTGTTTTTGAATCTTTTGTTCCTTTCTTTTACCAAGCACATTGGATATTTGATATAACATTAATAGCCATAACATGAAATTAGTGTAGAAGGTTTCTTTGGATCCTGCCCAAATATAATTTTAGTAGTGTAAAATTCATTGTGTGTCTAGTGTGTTGTCTGGCATATAATAAATATTCAGTAAAAACTGATTGAATGAAAAAGATATGAAAAAGATTTTTAAAAATGGTTTTACCTAAAAAGTCATCCTTTAGCTTGGATCCTGAGTATCTTATGGTACAACTCATGTTTACTAGTTGATTATGGGTTTTCACCAGGAGCTATTTTTGTACTTATTTTACAGTATTCTTTTATTATTCATTCTAGAGTAAATGCTTTAAGGGAACACATAGGGTTGAAACCTAATATACACTATGGTTCTCATAAAACTTATAGCATAGGACTTTAGATGACTTTCTACATTTTCAAAATTAAGGTACCATAGCAACTCCACTTTTCATTCATGTTCTAGATACTGTTTTATGATCATGATTTGCAATTATTCTCCTGGTGGGATTTTATTATTTGGTTGAAGATCACTGCAAGAATTATATGGCATTGTATGAATCCAAAAGAATCATTAAAATAAATTATAAAGGTCAAATGAGAATTAGTTGAGCTTGAATTTAAGACAAGGAAAAATTTTTAGGGTTGTTATCACAAAAGGTGCCACCAGACCAATATATCATTGTAATTTTAACTGTGCCATTGAGGGCGATTTTTTGTGTGATTCTAGAAGCAGCCCATGTTGGATGTGATGCACAGTAGTTCCCTATATATTTGTGTCAGAGGAAAAATTGCTTAGCCTTTTTCATCTTTTTTAAGAGAGGATGCTAACTGAGTTTATCTCCACAACAGAAATGCCTGGGCAAACTTAGGGCAGACTGAATTTAGTTAGGATTAGGTGTGGCCACAACCTAAGAGAATAATGGCTTCAACAAGACCGTGTTTGCCTCTCATGCACACAGTGGTCCCAGGCTGGCTTGGTGGTCCACACTGTCTGGAGTTTTCTCTTTCTCAATATGGGGGACACAGGATCAGACGTGTGGGCAACACCTAGGAACTGATTAGAAACACTCCCACTACCAGACCTCCTGAATAAGAATCTGCATTTTCACAAGCTCCCCACGTCTATGCATAGTCATGTCTGCTGAGCTGGACTCAAAGTTTCCAAGCCCAGGTGCTCACCAGAATTAGTCACCTGAGCACTTGTTCAAATAAATGTCCTCAGTGGCCCCCTCCCGAGAGATTCTAATTCGGGAGTTCTGGTGAGGATATTTTAATCTAATGTTGCAGATTGATTCTGCTGTGGCTGATGGTGCTTGAGAACCTCGACTTCGAGGCAGCAACTTAAAGATATGGACTTCTAGGGGCCTATGAGGTCAGCCTAGTGCTCTCTTCCTTTCGGGATAGTTCTTTGTGTTTTCATAACGTTTTTCATAATACTCTTTCCCCTCTGCTTTTTCCTATTTATGTCTTCATTCATTTATTTGAACGTGGTAAAATGCACAATATAAAAGTTACCGTTAGTGACATTTAGTACATTCGCAAGTTGTGCAACTTTCCCCACTATCTAGTTCCAGAACATTTGCATCACCCCAAAGAGAAACCCCAAGCCCAAGAAGCAGTTACCTCCTAGTCCCTGCTCCCTCAGCCCTTGGCAACCACCGATCTGCTTTTGGTTTCTATGGATTTGCCTATTCTGGACAATCATATAAATGGAATCATACAATATGTGGCCTTTTGTGACAGATTTCTTTCACTTAGCTTAATGTTTTCAAGATTTACTCATGCTCTTCTAAGGTTGTCCCATGTGTCAGTACTTCATTTCTCTTTATGGCTGAATAATAGTCCATTGTATGGATGTACCACAATTCATTTATCCATTCATCCAGTGACAGGTATTTGTGTTGTTTCCGCCCTTTGACTATTGTGAGTAGAGCTCCCATGAATATTCATATACAAGTTTTTGTTGGAATACCAGTTTTGAATATTTTTGGGTATATACCCAGGAGTGGAATTGCTGGGTCATGTTTTAATTCTATATTTGATTTATTGAGGAACTGCCACACTTTATAAACTTCTTACTTGCAAAACTGCATGTAGAGTTCCCACATATCCTTCACCCAGTTTCCCTTAATGTTAACATCTTAACATATAGAATGTACAACAAAACTAAGAAATTAGCATACTTTTAATGATACTGCTACTAATTAAGCTACAAAATTTATTTGGATTTCAAGAGTTTTTCCATTAATGCCCAGGACCTCACTTTGTGTTATAGCTGTCATGTTTCCTTAGTCTTCTCCAATCTGTGACCGTTTCTCAATCATTCCTTGTTTTGAATGGCCTTGATCATTTTGAAGGGTAAATTTTTATTTTAGTACTCTATCAAATACAGAGAAATTGCAAGAATAGTGCAAAGAGCTCCTTTTATCCAGGTTCACTAACTTAATATTTCGCTTCTTTTGCTTTCTCTCTTCTCTCTATAGTATAGTTTTTCTAAATCATATGAAAATGTCTTGGAGGCATCATCCCCTTTACTGCTAAATAATCAGGGTTTTTTTCCTAAAAACAAAGTATTCTTTTACCTAATAGCAATATAATGATAAGAATCAGGAAATTTAACATTGATTCATCACCATCATGTAATTCAAAGTCCATAGTCCTTATTCAGATTCCATCAGTTGTCCCAATATGGTCCATTATCGCTCTTGCCCCACAGTTTAATACTCTGTCCAGGATCATCCACTGGATTCCCTGACATGTCTCTTTAGTCTCTTTAATCTGGTACAGTTCTTCAGTCCTTCTTTGCTTTCATAACATCGACATTTTTGAAGAGGACAGATAGCTATGTTGTAAAATGTTCCTCAATTTATGTTTGTTTGATATTTTCTGTGATTAGATTCAGGTTTTGCATTTTTGGCAGATACAACAGGGACATGATATTGTGGACTTCTCGGTACATCAAATCAGGAGGCACATGATGTGGCTTTGTCCCATTGTTGGTGATTATTTCAGTTTTACATATGAGAATATTGCTGTTCAGAGAAGTTCGGTGATTTGTTAGTCAGTGGTAGAACCCAGACATAAACCCAGGCCTCTCTTACTCCAAAGAGTGAAGTCTTAAACATTTGGCCAAATGGTAGTCCTGATGTGGAGCCCTGTGCAGAGAATTAGAAGCCCAGGCCCTGGTTGCTCTGAAGCTGCTGAAGTTGGAATGAGACTCGTGGCAGTGCTGCTGCTATGTGCTGTTTCTTGATCTAGCTAGAAGTTGGTGTCATTGGAAATATATTTGCCTAAGCAATAAAGTATTGGGCAGTGATTACTTTTTGGGTTTTTTCTAATCTTCTACCTTCAGTAAGTGTCACCTAGCTTGTCTCTTTCCCATTGTGCATCTTTTTAACCGGGATGGCTAATCTTCCACTAAACAGGATTTTCAGAAGTTGGCTTAGCATGGCTACTGCTCAGGGATCTCCAAGGAACCTCGAGTATCCCCCCACTCATCCCATTGTGTTGTCATTGTCTGTTGACTTAGACCGATGGTCCTCCACCTTGAGTCGCACAGGGAGCTTGTGAAAACCACACACTCCCAGCCCCACATGCACAGGTTTTGATTCTGTGGATCAGGCATGGGGCCCTTAATCTGTTTTACTTAGTGATAGGTGTAGCCAGTGCAGGGGATCCAACTGTTCAAGAAACACTCACTAGACTGTGAATGCTTTCGTTCGGTGGTTCTGTTTCTCCAGTGCCTAGTGATCAGCACTGAATAATTAGGATACAGTAGCCCCATGAAAGAGGCTACCTGAGGGGTGTTTTCCTGACCTTCAATTCTATTCAGCCATCCTTGGACAGTGATGGTTGTGTTAAAGAAGATGCCTGCCCACATTGGTCTTGTTTATCTTTTTAAATTTTGAGGAAACAATTTTCTGTTTCCACTCAGCAGGAAAAGCCCCTTGGAGCTTTGCACAAATGGAATTTGCTGTATCATATGAAGCTGATAACTCTTTTGAGAGTTATCAGCTCCGTAGTTCCTGGCTTTTGCTGTGGCCTTCATTCATCTGTTACTGAGTTTCAGTCTCGAGGAGCTACTTGAAGCTGAGGATGGTTGTCTGTGTACATAAAGCTGAACAACTCTGGCATCCACTGTTCTTGTTAACTTACTATTTAGTGAACAGCATGTATTAGGCTTCTCCAGAGAAACAGAACCAACAGGAGATACATATACATACATACATATATTTGTGTAAAGATTAAGAGCTTTCTTATAGGAATTGGCCCATGAGCCTGTGGGGATAGGCAAGTCCAAATTCCATGGGCAGAGACTGTAAGTTGGAAACTCGATGAAGGTGAAATTGAATTCCCCAGGAGAAGCCACAAATTGAAAACTCCAATGAAGGTGCCAGTTAATTCCCTGGGAAAAGGCAGCCACGTTTTCCATCAACTGACTATGATTTAAATCCTCTATGAAATAGTCGTACAGTACATTCCGGCCTGTGTTTGCTTGATCAAACAGTTGGACACCAAAACTTAGCCAAGTTGACATATGAAAATTAACCATCATACCTATTTCTCAATCAAGAGTGTAGAACCATGAACCCTTTGACAAGAAACATTTGCTAAGAGGCAGTGTAGCATAATAGATGCAGTACCTGTTTGGGGTAACAGTTAAACCTGGATGTGCATCCTGGTGCTTCCCCCCTGTACCCTACCCCAGCTTCCTATAAAAGGCTCATGTAGCTTCTTTGAGCCTCAGTGTCTTCATCTTGTGAAGTTAGGATAATAATTTGCTACTTGTATGGTTGTCCTGAGGGTTAAAGAGAATGCATGAACAGAGCAGAGCATGTTGCTTGGCTCAGAATAATTCCTCAACAAAGGCAGCCATGATTGCTATTGTTATTTCGGACAGGGTTCTCACTTAAATTAGTATCTCAGTGTCTTCGGGATGGAGGAATACAATATGGATTAGAGTGGACTTACTGGTATTCTACTGTAGAAATATTGTAACTCTAGCAATGGAAGAAATTGTGTCACTGATGTGGAGACAGTAGCCACGGGAGTTGCTGAAGGCAGGGACAGTGAAAAAGAGGTGTGATATTGGGGCATTTTCAGGACTTGGAGTTGTCCTCCGTGATATTGCAGGGACGGATGCAGGACACTATATATCCTGCCATAACCCACAGAATGGACTGGGAGAGAGTGTAAATTACAACATAAACTATAATTGATGCTGTGTAGCAGTGCTCCAAAATGTACTCATCAAATGCAATGAATGTACCACACTAATGAAAGAAGTTGTCGATGTGGGAGGAGTGGGGGTGTGGGGAGTGGGGTATATAGGAACCTCATATACATATTTTTTAAAAGATTTATTTTTTATTTCTTTCTCTTTCTCCTCCCACCCCCCCCCCCCACCTGTTGTCTGCTCTCTATCCATTCGCTGTGTGTTCTTTGACTGCTTGCATTCTTGTCAGTGGCACCGGGAATCAGTGTGTCTTTTTTTGTTGTGTCATCTCACTATGCCAGTACTCTGTGTGTGCGGTGCCTCTCCTGGGTGGGCTGTGCTTTTTCGGCAGGGTGGCTCTCCTTGTGGGGCACACTCCTTGCATGTGGAACTCCTCTACGCAGGAGACACCCTTGCGTGGCATGTCATTCCTTGTGCGCATCAGCACTGCGCATGGGCCAGCTCACCACATGGGTCAGGAGGCCCTGGGTTTGAACACTGGACCTCCCATATGGTAGGCAGATGCTCTGTCAGTTGAGCAAAATTTACTTCCCTCTTATATTTTTTAATGTAACATTTTCTGTGATCCTTGTATCTTTAAAAAAAAAGAGATAATAATAAAAAGATAAAAAAAAAATAAGTTCGAGAATTAGATACTTTGGTCTTTTTTTACCTGCCCCTCTGTCTTTAACAGCTTTTCCCTTTTCTCCTTCTTTCTATGCCTAACTTTTTAAATGGTTAAGGAAGAGAGAAAATTGGAGGGAAGTCCTCACCTGGTAATAAAGGAACATGCTAACTGGACATGTAGTCTATTCATGCTGTGGAACGTTCATTGGCCCTTTAGTACTCCCCTGGGATATTTTCTTCCATATTTTAGTAACTCACCAACTTTCCTGGGACAGCTCTTCTGCACCCTGCACACAAGGCACACTCTTTGCTACCCCTGCCCTGCCCATTCCCCCTGCCTGTCTTGCTTCCCACAGAGTCCACTGCACCATAAAGCCTCCACTCCTCTCTGCCTCATAACCTCTCTGCTTTAGTGTCTGCAGCTTCCACAGACCTTTCAATGCCCTTATTTTCTCCCTTCTTTTCTTCCTTTTCTACTGTCCAGCAGAAAAGAGTTGCTCCCACTTTCTTTCCAAGGCTATCTCAGTCTATCCCAGTCACCAGTCTCTTCTGCTCCACCTGTTTTTTTCTTAACTTTCTTTGCTTTTTTTTTTTTAAACTAAGTGTAGTAATGTATACATAACATAACATTTCCCATTTTAACCACTTTCAAGCATACAATTCGTGGTATTAATTACATTCACAATGTTGTTCTACCACCAGCACCATCCATTACCATAACTATTCCATCACCCCAAAGAGAAACTCTGCACCCATTGACCATTGACTTCCCATCTCTCTGACCCCTGGTAAACTGTACTCTACTTTCTCTTTCTGTGAATTTGCATATTCTACTAATTTCACATAAGTGAAGTATCTGTCCTTTTGTGTCTGGCTTATTTCACTCAACGTTATATCTCTGAGGTTCACTCCACCTGTTTTTTTAACCCATCCTTTTCACCTTATTTGAGACTCTCTCCTATCAGTCTCCTCTTCATTTGTTCCTTTCTCTTAGCGTGCTTTCAAGTGTAAGCTCTTCTATTTCTATTGTGGAAAATCTTCCTCTTGACCTAATAATTCTCTGTTCCTAGTGTGTAATTTATTCTCTTTCTTTCCTTTCCAAGCTTATTTAAATGTCATCAGTATATGCAACTGAAGTTTCCTAATCTGAATGAATAACAACTTCACTCTCTCTAGATCTGCCCTCCTTGATGAGGCCAGTGCCTTCCTGCTTGCTAAGCCAAATGTGCTGTACTCTGTGTTGGCTTTCCTTGCCCTCTTGGTTCCGCTTGGCAAAGCTGCTCATACCTATTTTCTTCAAAACTCTTCCCTCTCCTCATTAATCTTTAGTGCCTGACCTTCCTTCTCCTCCTCTGATTAGTACTTAGAAGTTTCCTCCATCATTCCATGTCTTCTTCCTTTCTAGATCTGTAACCACCTCAGTGCTTAGCCCTGTGGTTTGCATGCTCGTCAGCCACACTCTTTGCCTCAGATTCCATGTTTCCTCCTGACTTTATATGGCATCTCTATCTGGGTAACACCAGCTCCAGTCACCAGCCTGGCTCATTGATGGCCACCCATTCCGTCTATCTGTTTGATGGAAATATTGCTCCCCTGTATAAACCTTTAATTGCCTACGGACTACAGACAAATGGTTGCTGAAACCATCAAACCAAGGGGGTCTATTCAGTGTTATCAATATGTGAAGTTAATTCTTGTAGCAGAGGGATCATTAGACACGTTATTGATAGCTCCAAGTGTAAGCACCCGGTCCTCGGTGCAAGGAGACAGATCTTATTTCTACCAAGAAAGGCTAATATGGGCTGCCTTGGCAGGTGGGCAACCTCAGTGAGCTCTCCTAAGAGTGCACCAGACAAACTCTTGGGCACGCAGTCGTGCAGCAGATTCAGGCTCAAAAGTGTGCTGGGAAGAGGTTCATGGAGTTCAAACTTATGTCTGCAGATCCTTCTCAAATGCTGCAGGGGAGAGGAAGTATATGGGCTTCCAGGCTCCTACCACAGTCATTTGATATTGAACTGTTTTCATTTTTTGATGCTTTTAGGAAAGGTTTTCTTTGAAGAAAGTGCACCACAATTTTAAAAATTAGAGCACCAATGGATGATTCTTGATGTTTCTAGTGACTCTGAGTCTCTGGAGTTGGATTCCTTAGCTTGGCTCTCAGTTTTCCATGATTTCCTCAAGGACCGAGGTATCTGCAGGTGCTGAGTATAGTTCTCAACTGCCCTTTGGAGTGTATCCCCTGTATGACTATAGGCTTTTCTCCTCTCTCTCTTTTTTTTTTCCCATTGTTTATGAAATTTATTAATGTCACTGATAGTAAAATGTATAGAATTGGCATAAGTAGAAAAATAAATGAACATAAAGCCCCAAAATGAAAGCCATTTTACAATCATCATTATGTTGAGGATGAAAACCTTTATAATCTCTAATAGTATGCCAGCTCAAATTCCTTCTGCCTTCTCTCTCAGTTTTCTACTCCTCCAAATCTTGGCCTTTGCCAAACACTGCAGAGAGCCTCCTTTGTACTCAAACATTTTTGATCACATAATCAGTTGTTTTTCTATACTTACTAATTTCTTATGCCATCTTCTTTGCCTGTAGCTTTTATTTTGTAGTTAATATATTCTGCTTGTATTTTTTCTTTTCTTATTTTTCTTTTCTTACCTCCATCTCTTGAAGTAGATTTTAATCTCCTGATGGTCAGTCTGTGTTTTACAGACATTTGTAATGAGTGGTCCATCACACCATCCTCTATTTCTGTGGGTCTATTATAGATTTGAATTCTGAATGGTGACGATAGTAAAACTTTGTTATGTTCCATTCTTCAAGTAAAAAATTTAAATAGCACCCCTGTCTCATAAATTCTTGGGGATTTTATTTCCCTTCAAAGTCATGGATTGGGGAGTAGACGTGGCTCAAGCAGTTTGGGCACCCACATCTCACTTGGGAGGTGCTGGGTTCGGTTCCCAGTGCCTCCTAAAGAAGATGAGCAAGACTGCGAGTTGATGTGATGGGCTGGCACAACAGGATAATACAATGAGATGACACAGCGAGGAGATGCATGAGAAGACAAAATGAAAGACAAAACAAGCAGGGAGTGGATGTAGCTCAAGCAATTGGGCACCTTCCTCCTGGGTTCAGTTCCCGGTGCGTCTTAAAAAGAAGACAAGCAGACACAGAGAGCCACAAAAAACAGAGCAGACAGCGAGCACAAACAATGGGGGGCTTGGGGGGTGGGTATGGAAAGAAATAAATCTTTAAAAAGTGAAAATAAAAAACATGGATGGGGGAGCGGATGTGGCTCAAGCAGATGAGGCTCAGTGCAACATGGTAGGTCCTGGATTTGGTTCCTGGTGCTTCCTAAAAAACAAGCAAACAAACAAACAAAACAAACAAAAAAACCAACTCAGGAGAGCCAATGTCTCTCAGTGGTTGAGTGCCAGCTTCCCACATATGAGGTCCTAGGTTCAATCCCCATTCCCTGATACCTCCAAAGAACAAAAAACAAAACAAAACAAAATATGAATGCATGTGTTTTTAGATAGGCATGTACAAAAATTTTCCCACAACTATCATATTTCTGTAGTATATTTAAGATATAATTCGATATGCAGAAATTTGATTCACATGAATCCTTTTTGAAGCACATTTTAAGCAGTTGATATTATTAATGAATTCCAAAAAAAGATATGAATTATGAATTACTTTGTAAATTGTTCTGTTTCTCTGGGCATGATACCCTTTGATTGTATTAGATTCAACTGAGATGTCACTGATTAAGTTATGCTATGATTAGGGCTTTGATTCTACCCAGTCAGTAGGGCATGACTTAGGGTATACAAATGGACACTCAGAAGAAGAGGTGAGAACTTGGATGTTTCGGTACTGCCAGGTGAAGAAAGTAGAAGGCTCGGATAGCTAAAAGCTCTGGGGAGAGCTGAGCCACTTGCCTGAGAGCTTGCAGCTGAAGACGCAGAATCCTGAGCAGCTGAGAAAGGCCTGGAAAGAAATGAGCTCCCCAGCCCAGCTGAGATCGGAAGAGGAAGAAGGCGGCTGAACTCTGCAGAGATCGCCAACCATCTTGCTTCAACACAAGGCAACAGACTTCGTAATAAGAGAAAATTACAGACAGATAATAAGAGAAATTACTTCTTATGGTTCCTTGAGTTGGACTCTTTAGGGCCTTATAACAATAAGCTTTTATCCCAAATAAATACCCTTTATAAAAGCCAACAAATGTCTGGGTACTTTGCATCAGCATCCCTTTGGCTCACTCATACATACAGTAATTTCATAGAACACAATTATGGTTTTTGTGCTTCGCATCTTGAAGTTTTGCTCATTCTGCAGGAAGAATAGTAGTGATTACTGTCTAATAAAGCACATACTATGTACTGCCTATGTTAAGTGTCCTTCATGTAGTATTTCATTACCTTACTAGCGCCCTGCAAAGTAGGCTTTAGAATTCCAATTCAGCTCCCCTGAGAGGTTCACTAATTCGCCTAGTATTGGGTAGCTGGAGAGGTTCTGATTGGAATCCAGCCCTGTAAAACCCAGCTGCTTTTCCTAAACCATGCTGCCTTCCTGTTGGGTAGTTCAGCTTTACTTTCTCCATCTTCTATGGACCTGCTCAATGGTTCCCACCAGTGACACCAACCTGGTTTGGGCAGACATTCACCCTTGTTGGCTTGCCCAGTCTTTCTGTTCTTTATGTGACTCCCAAGGACAGACTGTGTCATGAAAACAAAGACTGTCTGCCTTTCCTAGAACATTAGAGAAAATACAGCAAGTGGTCTGAGTTATTAGAGAAGGAGCCCCTCTGAAGCAAGATGGAACTGTGAAAGGCTCTTGGTTTGAGCCTGGGGCCCTGGAGAGTCAGTTCTGCAGGATGATTCTGAGCATAGACTTTGGGGTTAGACTCATAGGGACTCAAAATCTGTCCCTGCCACACTTACCTGCTCTGTGACCTGATGTTTATTTGCTTTGTAAAGAACTGCTGATGATAATCATGAGTATTGTGAGGATTCAGTGAGAAAAATCACTCAGCACTTGGCTCAATAATGGTAACCAACCAAACAAGAAAAGAAACAAAACAAAACAAAACAAAAAAAAAGTAGGAGCCAATTATAATTTTTCAGTCTGGTACATGGAATAGCTGCTTGTGTTTTAGGCAAGACTGGAACCAATAATAAAGACTTTCCAAATGCGTTAAAACTAGCTCGTTAATCTGCAAAACCATAACACCCAAAATATTTAAATATTGACAGCCTGGTGAATGGAAAGACGGTGAGCTTCCAGGCAAGGAGTCTTGAATTCAGATTGGTCTTTAAGATCACATAGGATAAGGAAAATGGGACTGTGTTTTTGGAAAACTGGTCTCTAACCTTGCACTACAGAAATTAAGTCTTGTAACATGGACTGTTCATTCCTGAGGGGTTGGATTAGATCAGGGTTTCTGGACCTTGGCACTGTTACATCTTGGGCCAGATAATCCTTTGCTGTGGGGGGCTGTCCCGTGTGTTGTAGGATGCTGAGTGGCGTCCCTGGGCTCTACCCTCTAGATGCCAGGAGCACCTTCTCCCTCAGTTGTGACAACCAAAAATGTCTTGATACATTGCCAGACGCTCTTTGGAGGTGGGCCAAGTCGCCCCCTGTTGAGAACCATTAGGCTAGATCAGAGGCTTCCAAGCTTTGTTCTGCATCAGCATCATTCATGAAACGTACTGAAAATATAGAGAGGATTATTTTCCGCGGATGCTTCGAGGGCCAGGGATTTCTGTCTTGATCAAGCTCGACTGGTGATGCTCATTCTTGGACCCACACTTAGAAAATACTGTTTTGCGGCCCTCTGAGTTTGTGACTCCATCTGCTGGCGATAGCTCTAGCTCCTGCAGTAACTTCCAGCCAGTCCCTTCAAGGCAGTGCTTCAATTTCTCCGTTAGTAATAGGGTCCTGAAAATGCTTTGCCTCTCCTTAATTTATAGAGAGTGCAGATATGGCACCTTCAAGAGTTCCTTTTGTTTCAAGTAAGAAAGGTGTGAGAAAACCTGTGTGATATTGCGCTATTGCTTTTTGGGCCTTCATGGTAAGGTAAGGGAATATTCATCCCTCATCTGATTTTTGCAACTAATGGATTTGGTAATGTAACAGCTATTTCTTCAACTTCCTTTAAAGTAAATTGACTGGGGTACTTCCTTTTCTGGTTTTAACTCTCTCTCTTTGTACGATAGGGTCTAAATAACCTCATAAAACCTTAGTGTTTGCCATGCTTTGGAAGAGAAAGTCAGCATATTTCTCCCCTGCACTGAGAGCTCAGCTTAATGGGGCACATATGAAATGTAGCATTTTGCTTTTCCTTCTGAAAATGAACTGCAATTTTCATTTAGCTTTCTAGGTAGGTGGGGGTACTGTTCTCTTCCCTTCCCCTTCCCTTTCCCAACACTCAACACTGTCACTAAAGGCAGGTTAGGCAACTCAGGCCCTTTCACCAACTGTGTTTCCTTTAGATTTGGTGACTACGACGTCTTACATGTCTGCCTTTGTGCGTGTCATGCCTTGTGCTTCATTTTCCTATTAGGGCCGTTGGCTATTTGTAGCAGGGTATCTAAATATGCAGATTTTAGGATTAAGAAGGACTCTAATTTTAGGATTAAAAAAGGCAGCTTGTTCTAGGTAAAGGCAGCTTGTTTTTTTCTGTAGGGTATATAAACCTTTGCAGTGTGCCTAGAACTCTTGATTCAGAGCAGCCTCAGTGAAATAGGTGGGGTTTTTTTTAGCATCCTTATGATAGATTTTCATAGTAGTGTAGTGGGTCCTCTAGGACTTTCTGTTGAAGTCCATATGCCATCATCATGCCCCACATCTCCCACAGCCCCTCAAACAGCATATCCCACAGGGTGTACCTCCTAAGTGGCTCTTGATTCTGCCTGCCTCTTTTTCCGTCTTTGTGGTCACTGCTCTTGTTTATGTCCTTTAGCTGACTTCAGTAGCATCAGGGCCACCCTCTTCCTTCAGTCCCTTCTCTCCAGCTCGACATCCTTCAGTTGCACTTAGAGTAACGTCCAGACTTCTTGCTGTGGTGTCTAGGGTCCTGCCATCCTCAGCCCTTGCCAACATCACCAACCCTGCTTAGAGCCCCCGTGACCTCCTCGTGGCCCCACTCCTCCAGCCTCCTTCCTGGGTTCCCGTCATTTGCAACGTTGTTTTTTTTTTAGTGATAAACTTTATTTTTTAGAGCAGTTTTAAGTTTACGTATAAACGGCACTGTAAGTATAGAGTTCCACCCCACCATACCTATGAAGGTCCCCCTCTTACCTTAGTGTGGTACAGTTTTGCCTTCGATGAACCAATGCTGATACATTATTAGTCGCCAAAGTCCACAGTTTGCATGAGGGTTCACGCTCTGTGTGTCCAGTTCTCCAGGTTTTGACAGGTGTGCGATGTCATGTATCCGCCATTACACTATCCTACAGAATAGTTTCACTGCTCATTTAAGCCAAGTCCTTCCCACCTCAAAGCCTTTGCAAATGTGATTTTCTCTTAACTGGAAAGTCCCCCCGCCTCCCTTTGCCTGTCTAACTCTTGTTCATTTTCCCATCCCAGAAGAAACTCCAGTTCCTTAGAGAAGAGAGGGCCTTCCCTGACTCCTCAGACTAGTTGTGGGCTTCTGTTAGCTGACCCGTAACAGCCTGTGTGTCCCCACTTCCAACGCTGTAAATGATCAGGTGGTGCTCTGCCTGGGTCAAGGCTGGTGTCATTATCCCTGTGTTGCCCAGTGCCTGGGAAGCTCACCACCTCACAATGAAAGCTAAGTGAGTGAAGGAAATAGGTGATGTCTATTCTTTTTCTGTCTAGTGATCCAGCCATTTAAATATAGTAATGACCAAGTTCTAGGAGCAAGGGAGGAGCCCTGGTGGAAAGAATATCCCTTCCATGTTCTGCCATGTGCTTTAAATATCTCATTACATTTTATGAATTGACTTCCTCAAGACCTATTCATGGCCTTCCATCAAAACCATCCAGAGTGAAAAAGACAACCACATGGCTTTGTGACAAGCCATATTCATTTTTTAAAAAATGATTCTAGAAGTATCATTATTCTGGGATGAGTTTGGTTGGATTTATTTGTTTTATCACCACACGATGCTCCTGATTTCCGGCTGTCACTTCTTTCTTGAATACCTGACCCATATAAACAATTCTCCATCTATTTGTGTTACCCATCTGGATGTTCCCTGTATCTCAAACTCAACATATCCAAAACAGTTATCTTTGTTCCTCCCACTCCCAAACCCCTGCAATTTGATACTCCTCATATTTTCCTTTTCTTCATGAAAAATGCGAACATACCTCAAGTTTGCTCAAGCTGAAACCTTGTGTTTTCCTAGACTCTTCTCTCTCCTTCAGATTATACAGCCAATAAAATACCTCAGAAAACATGCCCATATCTGGTCCCTTTTACCACTGCTTTAGCTGGCCCCAGTTCTCTCTGGTCAATGTGGAGGAACAGAGAGAACAAGAGAGAACTTAAAAATAAATTTACTGGGAATCCTCAAAGGGAGAACTTTAAAAAAGAAAGAACAATGCCCATACTATAAGGCAATTATGAACACAAAATAGGTGATATAAACTGAGAATAGGTAGACATAAAAAGGAACTACTTACAAATCTTGGAAATGAAAAATATGCATACAGTAAATGAGGTATAAAATGCCACAACAACAGAAACATAAAAAGAATAAAACAATATTTTAACTTATTTACAATATTCTATTTATATCCCCTCTAGAGTGGATGAGGCTAAAGAGAAAATTGGTAAATTGGAGGATGAAAAAGAGAAAGAAATGAAAAATGCAAATACAAGTTAGAATTGTTCTGAGAAGGAAAAATTACGTCTAATTGGAATTTCCATGAATAGATAAGGGAATGAATGGTAGATGGCATATTTGAAGAGATCCTGGTTGATGTCTTCAATTCTAACCCTCTGGAATTGGATCAATATTTCGCAGTGAGAAAGAGCAGAGGCTCTGGATTTGGCTGGTTGGATGGGTTGAGGCTCTGCCATGAGGGTTTAATGGACTTAATATGTTGTTTAAGAATGAAAAAGTAGAAGATTTCTAAGCAGGAGAGTTACATGGTATGATTTGTGCTCTCATTATTATTATTATTATTATTGGTCAAAATCATCTTTATTTGACTTCATAAATTCTTTGCTCTCAAATTCTCAGAATACAAGGGTTATAATATTTAGTACATTAGAAATGAAAACTGATATAACATTTTGGGGTGATTTCTAGCCAATTTCCATTTAAGGCTAGAATTTGATTTACTCTAAAGGTCAATTTTTAAAAAGCCATACATGGAGACAAATGTGTGCCAATTTTCAAACCCTCCACAATCATCTTCAAGATAATATAGCATACACTTTCCCACCTCATATTTCAATGTCAAGGCTTTGCTCTTCTTCTATCTTCAAATCTAAGGTATTTTGGAATTCTTTGAGAATTCTCAAATCTCAGCTACTTTGGAATTCTGTGAGAGTTCTGAAGGAAATACTGCTGAGCTCTGAACTTTCTCTGAGAGTTCTGACTTGTACTTTTAAATGGTCATTCTGAATGTCATTTGAGAATTGTTTTGTGAGAGGTAAAAATGGAATAAGAGAGATTACTTAGACTGCTCTTGCAGTAGCAAGAAATAACCATACAGTGTTGTATAGAATGATGACAGGGAAGATAGCAAGATTTGAGTAGATTCAAGACATATGGGAAGGTTAAATCAACAGGAAATTAATGTTTGATTATATGTGGTAAGGTAGAGCAGATGTCAAGGATGATTCCATTATTTCTTACATGAACAACTAGGCAGTTGGTGATGCCATTTACCAAGATAGAAAACACCAGTAGAGAAATAGTTAGGTGGGCTCATATTCTTCATGAAAACCTTACAAGAGGGTACTAGGAAAAAGGGCATACATCATTACAGTTGGGCCTACTTCTAGATTTCCTTTGGGTTTTGATACATGGACCAATTTGTTCACCTAACTGGTCTCTCAGCACACCTGATTATGTCACTTTTCTGCTTAAAAACCTTTGATAGTTCCAAACCGTCAAGAGTTATCTCTGGCATTGTAGGTAATTTTTTTTGGTCCCTGGCTTGCCTGTTCAGCTTCTCTCTCTTCCGTGCACATGACATTGTCAGCTCCTCTGTATACAATGTGAGCATCCATTTCCCTTTGCATTTGCTGCACCTTCAACCAAAAATGCCTTAGCCAATGCAGCTATCATCTGCTTTTAATTGCTTCTCACATGCAGAATAAAAAGGAAGGTTTAGAGAATCACTTCTGAGATTGAATTGGCAGGACTGAGGATCAAACTATGATATGGAGGATAGGGAGGACTTCATGTTGACTGCAAGTTTATATCCAGACAAACTAAAGAATAGTAATTGATGAATAAAAACACAAAGTTGGGAAAGAGTTTTGTCTGAGGTTATGGAAGGATACGAATTCGAACTGAAATGGTCTGAGAAGGAACAGAAGGAACAGAAGGAAAACTGCAGAGAAGTCAGGGCTAGAGGTGTTGATTTGGACATCAAATGTAAGAAGGGAGCTGGAGCAGAAAGCAGGTGTCAAAACCAATTTAGGGTTGGTTTCATCATAATCCATGTGAATTATGTATAAGGAAGGATCATCTAGGATTTTCCTGGTGCTACTTTAGATAACATTTATCAAGAACTCACTACGTGCAATGGAACCAAGGTACCCCGAGTTCAGGTATCCTTCCTCTCAGATGTTAGCTTTGGGCACTTGAGCTTGTTGTTCATGGTTGCTAGGACTCTGTTCATCTGAGGTGGTGTTAGAGAGCAAGGGTCTTGGAATTATACAGGCCTACATTCAAAGGTTGACTCTGTTGCATACACTGTGAGGCTTTCAGCAAGTTACTTAACTCTCGATCTTCATTACAGTTTGCTCGTTTGTAAAATAATCTTTGTAATATCATCTTGTAGGGGATAGGTGATAGCCACTCAGTAAATAGTAACTATTACTATTATCATCAGGATCAGGAGGACTGGCCAAATTATAGTAGAAGATAAAAGCCTGGGATGATGATGGGTTATGCATATCATTTGCATAATGCAGATACTTTCGGAATAGCCTGTGATGTTCTTCAAGGCTGTGGTTTTGCCTCAGATTGCCACCATCACCAGGTCATTAATGGAACATGTGTCTAAGGCTTGAAAGTCCAAGTACCTGCCAGCCGGTGTCTTAGTATATCCATTACTACTCAAGTAACAAGGATTTATTGGCATTCATGTCTCCACCCACAAACATGAAATCAATGACACAGGGAAGAGAGCCAAGAAGTAAAAAGAAAAAAAATCTAAATAAAAAATGTGAACTCATGTATTAATATTCCCTTTGCCTCCAGTTCCTTTTGGTATTCTTTTTACTGCTGTTTTCTAGCCAATCTCAGCTTCTATGTAGTTGATGAACCTTTAAAACTCTGTGTTTAAATTGGATCTGAAAACTACTTTGACTTCAGAGTTTTTGGCTTTCTCTTATCTGTACACCTGGGCTGGTGATTTCCTGTCCATCAGAGTCAAAGTCATTTCTGTTTATCCTATCGAGACTTCTTGACTTTTTATTTTTAAACCATGCACATAAATAAATTTAAACTTTCACACATGAACTTGGCCTAAATAAGATTATTTCACATGGGTGAAGGTTGGCAGACCATAAGACCTGAATTAATTAACAATGTAAGTTATTCATTTCCACATAAAAGAGAACATTTGCTTGTAAATGAAGTGTTGTAGTTGAACACTTCTTGGAAAAGACTGATACTGAGAAAAAATGAGAGGGATACAAGCGTTCATAAATTGATTTTGCTGCTCTCAGAATTATTGGAATTTGGGGAAAAGATTGTTCCTCACATCTATAACATTGGTATTTGGACACTATAAAAGAGTTAAGGACTAGAAAGGAGAATTTTTAAAAGTCTTAATTGAAGTAAGTGCTTTGGTTTTGCATTGTTCATCTTTATATCTGTCATTTTCTAATATTGCTGTCTCACTTCTACTTGAAAGGAAATAAAGTTTTTACTGAGTAGCAATAGGTTACAGTATTTAAATGATAAAGGAATATCTGCTTGTCTTTAACCCACTGACACATTTTTTGCTCATCTAAATAGTTTAGTAACCCTTATGGTAAAAAAAGGTTGTACTTTACCTTGGTAATTAGTTTCATGAAGCTTGAAACAAGACATTTGTAGTAAAAGTTTTTTGAAACAGATCATTTGTCAAGAAAAAGGTGGCATAGCTTGCCATCTTTTTATTTCAATTCCTGTATGGTTTTACTACTTTGGAGACTGCTGTGAGCCCCATTGTCTTTCCTGACAATTGGTGGAATCTGGTATCAGTGGTTCACATTGAAACTGTTGTCAAAATACATGCCTTCCAAGAACCAGCTGAATTTGCCTCCTCTGGCTTCAGGAAAGTATACCTTTATCATTATCTTCCAGATTATTTATTATTCAGAAAACAGAGTGTTCCCATGCACCTCTTAGAATGCACTGGAGTCTTCCATACTAAAATTACACTCATAGGGGTTGTTGGAAGAAGAGTAGAGCTGTTACGAAATGATGGGTGTCATTAACACAATGTCACGAGGCCCCACTGGGAATTTAAATGGGTTATTGTACATTAAAGTTTCTCCAGATCATGTAGTACAAGTCGTGGTCAACATGCTTATCTTTTCTCAGTGGTGTTCTGAGTTTTGGAAGCTGGGTTTCCTTTCTTTCTGGGCCAATGTTACTCATAACTGCTGTGCAGAATAAGTTCAGTGAATTTCCATCTATAAAAGCAAAGTAAAATCCCAAGTGCTGTGCTGTACTGCCTCAAAGTGTCAGAATAAAGCATCTGTCAGGTTCTTTCAATGCGTTGAGGAAGGCTTTTTATGAGTTCAAGACCAAAATCTTTTAAGTCTTTGTAGAAAGTGGCTGTGCAATTAAAGGGGTGTAAAACTATGGCTATGTAGAAGAGAGGACCCTGGTAATGGTTGGGGATTTCTTCTCTGTCTCTCGCTTTCTGTTTTCCATCTTTAGCCCCTCACCTGAGCTTCAGTGAGTGATTAAGAAAGAGAACAGGAATGAAGGAAAGAAGCCAAAAGTCTCAAAGGAGAATATGTGTTCTTAATGAAACAGTAGCCATTCGTCCTATACCTAGTTCAAGCCTCAGTGGCAGTCTCTGCCTTCAAAGGAAGTATAATCTAGTTGACAAAACCAAGGAAAATGAGTTGAAGAATAAAGAACAGGATGAGGCGAGTGCCAAGGGCAACCCTTGAGGGCTGGTGTCACTTTAAGGAAGAAAGAGGAACTGGATATTCACTCATTGATTTATTTTAAAGTTCTTGTGAAGTGTCCAAACAGGGGATATAAGAAATGAAAGAACATATTAATAGGGAACATTCATGCAATGCTTTACTATAAGGCCAGGATTTGCATATCTCAATCTCATAAGATTATTATATGCTAGGTAATTAAAATTCTTTTTATTGTATTAATGTAAATACAACTTAAATTTTCCCATTATACAATTCAGTGACATTACTTACATTCACAGTGTTGTGCTACCATCACCATCATTCATTACCCAAACATTTCCATCACCCCAAACAGAAACTCCATTTCCATTAAGCTATAGCTCCCTAACCTTGCTGCCCCACCTCCCTCCTCTAATGCCTGCCTTTGGCAACCTGTACTCTGCTTTCTGAATATGAATTTGCATATTCTAGTTATGTCATATGAGTGAAATCATACAATATTTGTTCTTTTTTGTCTGACTTATTTCACTCAACATGATGTCTTCAAGGTTCATCCACGTTGTAGCATATATCAGAACTTTACGCCTTTTATAGCTAAATAATATTCTATTGGATGTATGTGCAACATTTTGATTATTCATGTGTTGATGGACATTTGGGTTGCTTCCACCTTTTGGCTATTGTGAATAATGCTGTTATGAATATTAGTGGATAAATATCTGTTCAACCCCCTGCTTTCAGTTCTTTTGGGTATTTAGAGGTGGAGTTGCCAAATTATATGGTAATTCTACACATAACTTTCTGAGGAACTGCCAAACTGTTTTCTACAGCAGCTGCACCAATTTTCATTCCCACCAACTAATGTATGAGAATTCCCATTTTTCTACATCCTTGCCAACTCTTGTTATTTTCCATTTTTCAAATAATAGGCATCCTAGTGGATATGAAGTGATATCTCATTGTGGTGTTTTGATTTGCATTTCCCTAGTAGCTAATGATGTTGAACATCTTTTCATGAGCTTTTTTATATGTCATTTTTATATGTTGGTCATTTTTATATGTTCTCAGAGAAACATCAATTCAAGTCCTTTGCCCACTTTCAATGGGACTGTTTGACTTTTTGTTGTTAAGTTGTAGGAGTTCTTTATATATTCTGGATATTAAACCTTCACCAGATATATGCTTTCCAAATATTTTCTTCCATTCTGTAGGCTGTCCTTTCACTTTCTTGATAATGTTCCTTGATGCACAAAAGTTTACATTTTGATGAAGTCAAAATTTCTAGATATTACTTTTAATCCTCATTTTCAGTAGAGAAAATGGAAGCATTGAGAGGATAAAGTAATAAGCCTATGGTTATAAAATGAGGTACTGCAGAAGTCAATATTCAATCCCAGGGAGTCTTTCTCTCATACCCTTTAGGAGATCATAGTTGAGGGAAGGTTTAAAAGAGCAAGAAGTGAGTAAAAAGTCAGTATTTTAAGTGCTCTTCTGATGCCTAGTCTTTTAATATCATCTCATGAGCATTTTTTTCCATACCACTAAAAACATTTTGAAGACGTAGACTTTTGAGGAAGCTAGGCTTTTCCCACTTTCAGAGCAGGAATGGCCTGAGCAGTGGATGTCAGAGCAGATAACGGCAGCCCGCAAACCCATAGAAGCCAACGAGTTATATGGTCACAATGGCTGGAGAGTCACCGGCCAGGGTCAAGGCGGGAATGTGGGTAGCAGCAGCACACTTGAGAGCTCCGAGGTGAGCATTAGGACTGGTCAAGTCTCAAAGCCAGGTGCCTTGCCGACAGACAGGAGCAGGTGGTGGGCAGCTTGGGGCTGCTGGAGAGCATCACTGAGAAAGGGTAACAGCTGGGCTCTCCCCTGGGATCAGTCAGGCAGGCTGAACACATCACTTCCTCTTAAATAAACAGCCAGGGGCTCCCTGGGGGTTTGGTTCCTGTCTTAAAGGAGCCATGAGCTGCTGGTGGGATAGTTATGATTTTTTTTAAGAGATAAAAGGGAGGCAAGGAGGATATAGTTTAGCAAAGAAGTAGATGAAATGGCAAGTTGGAAGGGACAGCAGGACATCCACATGGGCCTGCAGGATGGCTTATTGGAAAGGCGGGACCCAGCCTCAGAAGAGGAGGCAGAGCTGGAGTCCTTGAGTCAGGAATTGTTAGGCACATGTTCTTAAAGGCAAGGCAGAGAGCACAGAAAGAAAAGCAAAGGGCCAACACCCATGTGCGGGAATTTAGAGAGAAGAGGGTACTTCCAGGGATGTAGATTAAAAATGAACTATTTGGAGACTTTAGCTGTCAACTTTGGAGAAAGTATCCCAGTTGAACAGTGTTGAGTTGGTATTGTACAGAAATTAACAGCCATTTTGGTCTAGAAATGTTAAGCTTAATTTTTTCACATTGTACATGGGTAATGCACTGTATTAAATATGTAAGGTCTTATCTACATGGGTTTGATTACAGAAACTAATAAAGTATTCTCTAACTAATGGGAAAAAAAGAACTCCTAGAGAATTTGGCCATTTTAAGGACTCTAACTTGTTTTATGAAAAAATAGGTGAAAATATTTTTGCATGGGAAATTTGCTTTCTGGGCTTACAGTCTTCCTTGAGATTAAGTTAAATAAAGGAACTCTTTTGGAGAAGAGGAGTAGAGATACGAAGGGAGGAATAATTCCTTAAAAAAAGAAAGAAAGAAAGAAAAAGCTACTTGTTGAATATAAACTCTTGGCACATGGTACTTTGTCAATCAGACGCATGTGAAAATGCATACTTCATTTGACAAATAAAAATATTCTTGCAAAACAGAAATTTTCCCAGAATAATATAAAGTGAAGAAATACTTCCATGTGCTGCAGGATGATCTCACTGCTGCTAAAGGGGAAGAATGTGGTTTGGTGGCCTGTGATCCCCAATGCCCAGTAGGTAACAAACCTGGTAACTGTCTAGCCCTCCTCATTAACCTGATAAGCATTCCCACTTTTCAGCTCTCACCTCACTGCTGAATCTGAGAAGGAAGTTAGTTAAGATTTTTATCAGTTAGGAATATGTACTCAGGAAGTTAAAATAATTTTACATCAATATTCTAAGTTCAGATATATTCAAATTCAGTAGACAGATTTCTTTTTAGTGCCTTTAGGGTTTACAGAATCCCAGGGAGAAGAAGAATTTGTTCTAGACCAAATTCTCTTTTCTTTTGGGCCTTTTCTCTCAGCGAAGTGGAAAGCCAGTGATTTGGGGGGTCTCCAGAAAGCTCTCCATATGTTGCCCAGGTTGACCATGCATCCAGTTCTTGGAGAACTGGACAGTTAGACAGCAACGTGTTACATAAACTTCAGGGCAAATGTTAACCGAAAAGTCAGAGCAGACGTTTGGCTTGGAATTTACTGGGCAGGCAGCGAGCTCAGGCCAAATGACAAGACCTTATAGAGGAAGTGAGAAAAGCAATGATCTCAGGCCAGTGTTTTCTACTTGGGGCCCCTGTTTACGAGAGCAGCATCATCCACCTGCATGATCCTGGCTTATTGATGGTGATGATCACGGAATAGTATCTGTTTTGTCATCTGTTGAATTGTGTTCTTCGTCAGCTGTCTCTCTCAATACTCTTCCAAGCCATGAATGGCTTAACTCCTACGGAATGGTTCTGTGTAGGGAGTAGTGACAGCTTTCATCTCTCCACCGGCTTACAGCCAACAGCTGCTTGAGAGCTGCCCAGCAGTGTTGCACATGGTAGGAAGTGAGAAATTTGCTGATTAATCCAAGCGACCCTTCAGTAGAGTTTGCTTTTATATTTAGGCCTATGTTTTTGTTTTCTTAAAGGAAAGCTAGTGAATAAAATGGATTTCCCATTCACTAGAAATTTATTGTTTCCCACTAAATTTTATTTGTACCTACACCCTGTGGTAACTAGTATTAGGGGTGGGGAAGGATACAAAGATAAATTAAGATGTCCTTGTTCTCAAGGGAACAAGAAGATAAGACAAAGGCCTTAGGAGTGATTTACTGGGTTAAGTGATTACTTCTAACTGGGGAGATCGGGATCTCTGCTTTGAGTGGGTGGCTTTGACCTAGATACTAAATTATATGTAAGAGTCTAGTGTTAGAAGAGAAAAAAGGTAGGACATTTCAACAGAGTACTGGCGTAAGTGAAAGAATACATATGGATTTTTTAGGAAGGTGAATCACCAATTAATCCAGAAGCATGGAGCATGTGTGGAATTAGTAGAAAGTATAATTTCTTAAGACCCAATTATAGAAGCCCTTGGGTAACAAGCTAAGGGATTTTCACTTTAATGGTATTGAGGATGGATGAAGGATATTGGAGCCAAAAAATGACACAAGCAAAGTTTGCACAGGCAGTTTTTTTGTTTTTTGTTTTTTGTTTTTTTAAATTATATAGTATGATATTGGTGGTTGGAGGGAAAGAGACTAGAGATGAGGAGACAATGCTGGGGTCCGGGGATGGGGTGCCAAGAACCTGTGAAGGACATAGTGGCCCAACTTTGTGCCTTGTCAATGTTACAGAGCAATGTAAAGAAGACAGAGAAGCCAAGGACGAGTTTTCCAAAAAACATGCCTGGAATAGCTCCCAAAGTAGCAGGACATGAACGGGAACTAGAAAATAAGAACTTGAGTTTGCTATGCCAATGGAGCATTTGATTGGAAATTTATGGCAAGAAGTTTCTGAGGAAGCAGGGTTGGCACACAGGAAGGGGGCTAGAGCTGGGGAAATAGATTGAAGGGTGGTAGACTGGCAGGGTATGTGCATTAGAAGCTTAGCCTGACAGCCAGGGTTGGAATAGGGAGAGTCATTTCAACTCTCATCTCTTATTTGAAAATAAATGTTTACCTTCAGTTTATCTTCAGAAGCATGGTTAGGAGGTGAGAAGTAACGATGTTGACATCACAGAGGGGTGGTGTACATGACCTGGTAACTAATTTGGTCTGGGGAGTGAAGAAATCAGGGCTGTGATGATCCCCAGGCAGCAGTGATGCCACCATGAGAGCAGAGAAGTCCTGGGGTCGAGTGGGGAGGTGAGCTTTGGAAGGGGCTTGCTGCTCTTGGGGTCAATCAAGGGCTGGGGAATGATGAGGGTGACAGGTTTTGTTTGGACACATTTAGTAAGCTGCTTGAAGGAGGAGTATTAAAATGCCCTATCTAACAACCGTTGGACTTGCAGGCAAGGAGGTGGGACCAGAATTATAGACTTATAAGTGGTGCTGTGAATGACGTCCAGGAGGAATTAACCAATTAAGTAAAAGCAAGAGAGACAAGAACAGAAACTTGGACTTCGGAAGCTAGAGGTGAAAGAGGAACTCTGAAGGGTCTCTTGGATTTTACTGAGGAATTGGTTATAAATGTAGGAGAACGAAGGACAAATCTCTGGAAAGAGAGGGTTGCAAAGAGAAGGGAGTCAAATACTTGGCCTATTTGGAATTTATGGTAAAAAATAAGTTGACCGTAGAGTCAAATAAGGCAGATGGATTAAGTAAGATGAGAACTGTGAAAAGGTGATTAGACTTAGAGTTTGGTTGGTAAGGACTAACAATTGATTGGAACAGATAGAAGAATGGAGAGGACAGGTATAGGAAGTGGGTGGTGGGCCCAGCCTTGTCCTTTTATAACGTTCATTTTAATGGGCTGGGCTGCATTATGGATTTATGGATGTTCAGTTAACCATGATTCCTTGTCTTCTGTGGTTTAGAGTTTCTCTGCAATCTTTTTATTTGGTGTCTATATTCAACCTCAGAGTATACTGGATATAATAACTCATCATAAACTTCTGCCCTGACTTTATTCCACATCTATGAATCAGACCCGAATTAAAGTTCAAGTTGTTGCAGTAGAAGACCTCAGCTAAGCAGTCTGATAATAAAGTAGTTATTTTAGATGGCTTTTCCTACCTCACTAGCAATACCTATTTCTTTTGGTCTATTGTTTCAGTGTAATTTAAGACTGACTCCCAGGCCTCTGGTTTATGTTTCAGTTCTGAGCGAGCCAGAAGCAAGATCAGGGGCCAGGAGATTGTTGGAAAGGTCTTCTTTAGATTCTGAGAGCCTGGAAGGGTCTCTGACTACTATAAGTAGAAAATCCTCATCTTATGGGAGAAATTTTGTTCCTAAAATCCCTTTGCCATTTTGTTGTGCAGACCCATTCACTCTGCTCCTTATGGCTAGACCATTAACAGTGGGTGGTTTCTTGCAGAGGCCCAGGAAGTGTGGAATACGTAACTGCGTGGTAGAACCCAAGTGCCATTTCTAATCGTAGGCTGAAGGAGACCAACCCAGGATGTGAGGAATCCAGCCACCACGTTTGCATCCCTCGACAATTCAGCACCCTCCTTGCCCACCCCACTCTTGCCTGCGCATCCGGTGGTGGGCAGACGTGCTTTTAAGCACGTGGCGGTAGACTTAGCCATGGAGGCTAGAGCTTCAGAGGGAGGTGGCTCTTTAGAGCGACACAGTGGACTGAGTTGGGGATTTTAGCAGGGGCTGAGGGAGGGCTGTGTAAACAGAGTTCAGAATTCACAGCCGGACAGCCGCGTCTCTAAGAGTGAGGGTGCTAACTGGAAAGGGAGCTCTTTTGCGACATGAAAGTTGGCAAGGAAGCCAGGAAACATTTTTCTGAGCCTTTTGCCCTTTGCAATTCTTCTCATTTTATTTTAATTTCCTTTGATTCTCATAACAGTCCTGAGGAGTGGGTAGGTCCTATCCCCATTTATCAGATAAAGTAGTTGAAACGCAAAAAGTTACGGAAACCGTGGGTCGTTCTGCCGACAAGTTGAGAGAGCTAGACTTGAAGCGGGTTTGCCTGATTCAGAATTTCTTTCCCTGACACCACCTGCCCTTGTTCAGGGACAGAACATGTTGACAGGCACAGGGCTCCTTCGTGGTTTTGTCTGCAAACCCAGGATCATTGTGCTTTGATTTTCCTTCCTCTCTCCCCATTCTTTTCCTGTCTGTGACTTGTTCTTTGGATTGACACGCCACCCCTCACCCCAGGAGACAGATAGAGTCTGTTTGCATCCAAAGCAAAGAGTTTCCACATCTCTGGCTGGGCTTGTTTGTCTCTTTACAGCATTCCTTCTCTCCGGGGACTGGCGGAGCACAGTTGTGGCTTTTGGCACTAGAGCACAGCTGCTGTCTGCCCTCCAGTTGATACCAAGGCACATGGTGTCTTGGTCCCATTGCTGGAGTGCGTCCAGCTCAAGCTGCTGCGCGATTGGCATTTCCCGAGGCCATGGTTGGGCCTGCCCTTTGTAGGAAGAGTTTTGCAATGCCTCATTCTCCATTTGCCACATGTTCTCATTAAAAAAAAAATCATGAAGCCCAGCTTGTTTGTATGTGACTAAACTGCTTGCCTGATGCACGTAGCGCTACTGAGGAATCCTGATTATGATTTGAAATTGCTGGGTGTATTCTCATTCTGATATTGATGTTGTTAAGTTAAATGTGTGTGCATTTTGTTCAACTCATAATACTATGTATGGGATAAAAAGGATCCTAAGGAAAATAAATCGTTAATAAATGTGGAGAGTTTGTAGATTATAGGGGGAAAAAAAGACTCATATACAGCAAATAAAGATAGGGGATGATAGGATCCTTTAATTAGGCTTCTTATTTATTTTTTCCTTAATTTCTAATGACATGAAACTAACAGAAAGTATTTCCTTTTTATTGTTATTTTGCAGAAAAAACCATTGTCTGCAATAATAAAGGAAGTCTGTGATGGGTAAGTCATTTGAAGACACTCCTGGCCACAAATTGATAGGCAAATGAAATATTTCCTGTGCAGTAGTAAAATATTACTCATAAGTCATCACGCCTTGACCTGTCTAAAGTCACCAAGAATTACTTCAGAAGATTTACCCACTCTTTTCCACCCAAAATCCACAGCCGTTCCTCAGTGAGCAGAGTGTCAAATAGCTCCTGTGTACTTGTTGGGGTTGGTTTTATTTATTTTTGAAAAGCTGTGGTCCATTCAACTGACCCAGCAGGGAGCAGTCCAAGGGCTCTTGAGGTTAAACATCTACCTCATCTTGGATAAATTGAGAGGGCCGCTCGGGACCCCGAAGAAGGCAAAGGAATTTAAAAGACCAGTCCGCGGGTAGCTGTGGTGCCGTGTGGAACTTCACCCTCCTGTGGCTTTCCTACTTTGCTTTGGCTGCTTTCACCAACCACAAGGAAAAGCACACATGGAAACTACATGAACTTTTCTGACTTTTAAAGTAGAGCTGTGAATAGAGTGTTTCCTGGGATTTACATAAAGCCTGGAATCCTTAATTGAAATGTTCCAATATGAAGCAGGTTTACTGACTGGGGAGTGCAGGATACAGTGACAATTGAAATTTGCCACTTTTCAAGAATTTAATTTGCCTTCATTTCCTTTGTTCTCCTCTCTCTACTCCTTCACAATAGGGGGGAAAGTAATAATTTATATTTTAATCTCCTCCTGCCCCTCATAAAGACAAAGTGCTTGAAGGTGAGCAATAAGCATTAAATAAGGCCAGGAATATATAATAATATATTATATAGGTAATGATTGGCACCAGGGTAATCAAAAGTAGGCCATTGTTACTTTGAAGAAGTGCATTGTGGTGTACATTGGGACTGGCCCGATTTCAATCACAGAGGATTCAGTTCGTCTACTGCTATAAAAATATGAACAGGAAAATGGCCACTTTTGTTTTTCTGATCTGTTTATGCTTGTATTCTCAAGGTGGTCCCTTGCCAACCATGAATACTTTGCCCTGCAGCATGCCGATAGTTCAAACTTCTATATCACAGAAAAGGTACGTCGACCATGTTATTTAATCTGGGACACGTGTATTGAAGGACAGTAACCACCACTCCTGTTTCCTCCTTCAGGACTAGACATGTGGTCTAAATTTGAGGTCTCTGCCATCCGTGAAAATAAGGTCTGCAAAGCAAACAACTGCTACGTTAGTATTAACAAGACGATATTTAGCCCATTCAAGAGTGAAGACCAAATATGTTTCCAAGTCCTCTTTTAGCAACAGCATTTGCCTTCTAATAGTGAATATACTAATTACTTCTCTTTCTTATTGTTTGGTTAAAGCATTTATTTGATACTCTGTTGACTTAGCCTAGTTCTCCTCTTAGATTTTTTTTTTCCCCCAGAGCAATCTCTAATTCCTGCTTGAAAGTATTTGAAACAATGATAAGAAACTTTTTGCAATGTCCCCCTTGTAGGCACTGAGAGTGTTCTATGATCTTGGGAATGCTGCTTTCGTCTTGGTTGATTTTACTCTCTTTAATAGGGTTGGAGGATAAGGAGGGAGTTGGGAAAGACAGCAGTGGTTGTGGCAGCAGTAAAATGAACATCTAAGACAGGGTTTCTTAGCCAGGGGAGCCTTGGGAGCCCGTGGAAAGATTTCAGGGGGTCTGTGGGCTTGAACTGAAAAAAAAACCAACTATAATATTTATTTTCTCTGACCTCTGATATTGAGTGTCATAAAATTATCTGCCACTACATTCAGAGAAAAGGGTCTGTGTTTTTCACCTGACTGGCAAAAGGAGTCTATGGAACAAAAAAGGTTAAGAACTGCTGGTCTAAGAGACCTCTCATATGGAAAGGAAAGCTAATATCTATTCAGGAACTACTGTGGGCACTTTACATCTGTTGATTTCTTCCTCAGGACAAACCTGCGATATAAACAGTATTGGCTTCCCTTGACCGATAAGCTGAACCATGGAGGTCAAATGGTTTGACCATTGTCTCATGTCTGGCAAACAATAGACTCAAGAAGCAAGTCCACATCTTTGTGATTCTGCGACTTTGTCTTGTGGAAACTTCAAGAAGAATTTAGCATTCTGCTCAGTGATTTTTTTGCAGTCTCACTAAAATGCACAGAAGTTGGTTCTGTCCTCAGGGAACTTAGTCTTGTGAGGCTGAGGAGGAGGGAAAGAAGAGCCTTGTGAATAGTTGTCACTGGGACAAGCCGTCATCATGAGTTTTGTAATACAAGTTGAGTCCAAAGTGCCCTGGGAGGAGGGAGAATCAGGTGACCGGAGGCTCCAGTGTGGGGCAGGCTTTGTCCCAATCAGCATTCCCTAGAGTGACCATGTTTACCCGTGGATCAGTGAGTCCACGATGCTGGGGGCGGAGGCACTAACAAGGGCCCTGTTTCCACTTGTGACTCATTTGCTGTGTGGGTGAGGGCATTCAGTCCAGCCCAGGGGACGATAACCAGAGGCCTGGAAATGCTTCCCAGAAATAAGCTTTGTTCTTTCCCTGATGGACACAGGAATTTTAGAACTGATCAGATTTTCCTTTTCATCTTGATTGCTAGAAAGGTTAGAGTTAGCAAGTGGACTAGATTTCCTGACATGTGCTGTATTATTCATTTCACCTGCTCCATCGAGCCATTCTACAAAGACCTAATTTCTTGATTTTCCTTTTGCTTTTCTTAATGTTTTTCATTTATTTCATATTGTAGTGAAGCAATTTGCACTTTATTCTTGGTGAGACAAAGAGATGAATACATAAATGCAGTTAAATGTGTTATTGTTGATATCCTTAAGCTCAAGGTTGTCTCATTTCAACTTGGGTCACCTTTTAAAGGTAGCTAATACATTTGCGATATTATTGGAAAAGATTGGATGGTTTTCAACTCTTTGGGTATAGTAGGGAAAAGTATAAATATTATTTTTAAGTGGTTCAACTGTAGGACAATTGAAGCGCTACAGGGTTTTGTACCCATTAATGGGTGGTAAGTCAATTTAGTTGGTTGTGAAGTATTAAAAAAAGGGAATATAATAGAGTAAAATATGTCATAGTATATGGCCTGTGCTGATTGTGAAGTATTAACTTCATGTATACACACATGTAATAATATATATTGTACTGGGTTTTACCCTGGGTCATGGTCAAAATGTTTGCAAGCCACTGAGGAAGGATTAGCCATGCCTTTGATTACTCCTTATGTCCGGGTGGGCCGCTTTGGGTTTCCTGTCTTCTGTCATCATTGTCCGCAGACCTCAGCTTATTAGTGATTACTTAGGGTAGGTTCTCAGAGAGCACAGCTACACAGGGAGAACGTTTTTAAAAGCTAGAGCTTTAAATCCCAAGCCCAGTGATTCAGATTTACTGGGCTTGGGCCTTGAATATGGCCTTGACGTTTGCATTTTAAAGAGCCCTCCAGAGAGCTCTGACCGCAGACACCCCAGGGCCCCTCCAAGGAACACCACCCTGAGGATGTCTTTCTAAGCAGGTTGGACAAACGTGCTCAGGGCACCGTGCAGTCCACAGAGGTTGTGTGCAGAGTTTGACTTAGCAATGTGTGAGCGCCTGGGTGTTTACTGGAATAAGTTTTAAAACCATATATTTATGCTTTTTTTTTCTAATTAAAATTAATAAAAAAATTCAAACTACTCAGAACAGTGGGGAAACCATTATTTTATTGGGCGTTATATGAGTCATTTTCTGGGAAGTCCTGGTTAGCCTGAGGAGAAGTAAAGGTCGGGTTTCCAAGGGACTATCTGTGCAGGGGTCTGTCCCTCTTCAAGGGGATTATGCTTTTATCAAGGCTTTAGGGAACGAGAGGATTAATCTTCCCGATCAGAGCCCTCTGTTTGTAAATAAAATGTCTCTGCTCCTTCTGCAGCTGTTACTGGGCGCAGCTGCGTGTGTGACACAGAGCTCAGGAAGCACAGGGCAGGGCGGTGGCGAGTCCTGGTTCCGCAAGATTCAGACTCGGGTCTATTGAGAGCCTCGGGAGCATTGCTAAACATAGAGACCTGTGACTCCAGCACTTTCTCCACTTTTAAAATAACATTTTTAGCACCATCTTGGTTACTTCCAGCCAAAGGAGTTGTTGGGTAACGTTGGCAATACCGTGGTAACCAGTGACTCAGTTTTGAAACTTGTGCACGTGTTTTGTTACTGGTTTTTACTTGTCTGGGTGAGGGTCTCCTTCCCCCTGCCAAAGATAAAAATCATCTGCAATTTCAAAGTAAAAAAAATTCTCTAGCCCTGGCCTAACGAGCTTAAAAATTACTGGAGTGATGGATGCTTGCCATTCTCTTCCAAGATCACCTCCCCTTACTTTTCTCATGCTATCCAAACCCATTTTTTTATTTGCCTATAGGGCCATAAACTTAGGTTTTTCAGGGTGGTGGAGGGGGCGGGGGAATGGGGATCAGGGAGGGGCAGTTAAGCAGAGTTCAGCAGAAGTGTAGCTTGAAACACCGTGATAAGATTCAGCTTTTCACAAGTTCAGAATCTGTCCCAGAAACTATATTTACAAGCGATAAACCTGAAAATGAGGGGGAGAGAGTGAGAGAGAGAGAGAGCAGAAGGAGGGAGAGAGAAAGAGAAGGAAATAAAAGAAAGACTAAAACATGAAAAGCGAATTGCGTTTTTCACTTTGTGTTCCAATGGAATTTGTTTTTTGAAAAAGGTTTGTATATGTATATATAGAGTGAGAGAGCATGTTAAGCATTTTAGTTTGTCACCCTCATCACAGCCTAATGCTGCAGATATTATTAGTATCCCCATTTCACAGATGAGGGAAGTGAGGCAACAACTTGTCATACAGCTCAGAAGTGGCTAAGCCAAGGCTTAGGTGTAGATGGGTCTGACTCCAAAGCTTCGCTATGCTACCTCTCTGCCCCCTGCTGTGGCCCCAATTTGTTTATGATGCCCTTTCATCAGGATCACTGACCTGATGTGAATTTTCTTAGAAAATAGGTACAGGACATTAGATCATGTGAGCCCTGGTTAACAGCTTCAGTCCATGGCTTTCCTCTTCATTAAGAGGGTAACTTGGAGAAAGTTGTAGCAGGTGACCTTCCACTCCCTAGGGAGTAACAAAATGCATTTTTATTTGCCTTGGGTATGGCTTGTGTAAGGCAGTGTTATTGCTCTAATGTCATTCTTTTTAGGCAAACAGGAATATGGCCCTATTGCCCTTATCCCCCTCCATGCAGAGAGGAGGTCACCAGAAAGCGCTGGGCGTGGTGGAGGGAGCTGCTATGAAGGTCCCTGATTGAAGGTCCCTGTGAAGGTCCTGATTGCAGAAAGGGATTTGCTTCCTTCCAGCTAAGATCTATTCCAGAATGTATGAAGGAAAGTGATATATTGGCAGGATCCTATTTTGTAAAGACAGAGATAAGCTACACCTTATCAAGGCTCTCTCTGTGAGGCTGGCCCCAGGAACCTTGGGGAAGAAAGTGGGATCTTTGGAGAGGCACCCCTTTTTGTGCTATTCCCGCTTCCTAGGTGCACTGAGTTCCCAGAATGCCAAGGCAGACAGAACCTGCCTTGGACTTGTGTGTCCCTCCCAGGTTAGAAGATTACTCAGATGGTGTACTGAGTTCACTTAAACTCTCATACTTTTAGCACTGGGCTCTGCAAAGGGCAGAGTGAGAAAAGAGAACGTGACAAACACGTTCGCTTTTCTACATTCACAGAACTCGTGGTCTAGTGGGGGAGAAATGAAGTGGGAAGCCACCATGCAATTTTAGAAGAGAAGAGGGCAGCCACAGGGTCCTGGAGCAGGGTGGGTCTGAACAGAAACTTGAAACTAGATGGGAAATGTATTCATTCCAAGGCGGAACTCCTCTTGTGAGTTTCAGCCCCTTGGATGACCAGCCAGTGGGGGAGGGGTCTGGGGTGGTAACGATGGCCATGAACTTATGTTGGACTCTTGCTCTGCAGTAGGTCCTCTGCAAAAATGCTTCATACTGGCCATTTATTTTATTTGAATCCTCACAGTAACCCCATGAGCCAGTTTTTATTGTGATATGCTCCTTTTTATAGAGGGTATAACTGAGACTCAGGGATGTGAGTAACTGAGTGGAGACTGGACTCATGTTAAGGATTTTGAACTTTATCCTAAACCTTTGGGAAGCCTTGAGGGATGACATTTGACCACATCTGATTAGACAAGAGATTCCCCTGTGATTAGTGTGAATTCAGCATATGGGAAGAATAGGCAATCTATGGTAGGAACCTAGGAAAGCAATGAATTGTGGAGAGGAAAAGAATGAAATGGTGTTTAAAAGTACATGTAGAGACCAGAAACAAATGCCAGATGGCACTTTTGATTCCAAGGAGAAAGTGGGAGTAGATAATAGTTGTCCTTAAAAGTCTGTCTTCAAAAAACTTACTATCTATTAACCTTCCTGACAACTTGTCTAAGAATAGTAATGATACATTGACATTGAATAAAAGTGCTCTTTTTATTTATTTCCAAATTGATATCTTCTTGCTAAATTTGGCAATTTGCATGGCCTGGTGAAATGTTTATATTTAGTTACCTGATTAGCTTATACCCAATTTTAACTTGTCCTTTGGATTTGCCATATTTAGAATTTTCTAACTGACATTCATAGAGAAGTAAAAACAAAACAAAAAATAATCTGCAATGCTTTCCTATGGATTGAGATTTAGGAGTGCAAGGGGAAGAAATTGACTTCCCCACATTTACCAGGTAGCATTTGCTGGGGTTAGAAATTTAATTAAGACACAGTTCCTGACCCCATAGAGTTTTTGGTTTTAGAGTCATTTAGGTTCACAATATGACTCTGTGTGTTTGGTCCCAGATGATTCTGTGCACATTTAAAAAATATATGTATCAACTTCTTTATTTTTTGACATCTTCATTGAGATATAATTCACATACCATAAAATCCACCTATGGGGAGTAGAACTGGCTCAAGTGGTTGAGCACCTGCTTCTCACATGTGGGGTCCCAGCTTCAAACCCCAGTGCCTCTTAAAAATGAAAAAAACACAACAAGGAAATGAAAAAATCAACTCAGGGGAGCAGACGTGGCTCAGTGGTTGAGTGCCAGCTTCCCACACACCAGGTCCTGTCTTCAATCGCCTGTCCTTGGTACCTAAAAAAAAAAAATCCACCCATTTAAAATATACAGTCCCAAGGTTTTTAGCATACTCACGGAGTTGTGCAAGGCTCTATTTATTTTTTTATTTTTAGTGGTAAAGCTCTGTCATTTTCTCCTAGGTATGCTTGTCTTCTCTAGCAGCAGTTTTCCAGCCTAAATGTAGATCGTGGCCTCAGACCTAACGATTCTGAGTGGCATGTCCACGCTGGCATGTGTAACAAGTACAGCTGGTTCTCGTACCGCGTTTGGAGGAATGCGCCCGCTAGAAGGATGAGCAGCCCCTGGAGGGTCCCCCTTATCCCTGCCTCTGATGAAAGCCACACTGCGAATACTTATTCGGGCTTGTAGGCACAGACTCTGATTGCCCGCTTGTTGGAGGCACCATTCTGGTTGGTTTCCACGATTTCTTCTGAGAGAGATGAGGCCCGGCTCCCTTGCTTAGCCTGGCAGTCCCAGCGTGTCCCAGGCTAGTCCTGGTCAGCTACCTGACAAACCATTCTTCAAGTGTACCTTGCTCTGTCTCCCTCGTGCAGCTTTACTAACCTGGAGTTCAGTCCCGGCATCTGCCTTTTCTCCCTCCCATTATATTGCCGATACTAGGTTAGGTCCCTAGATTAGGTCCTGGGGATAAAGAGACGGAATGACAGACTTCTTTCTTCCTGGAGCTGAGGCTGAGAGACAAAAACCAATGTGGAAGCAAAGTCATGAAAATAACTGCCCTGTAAACGTGGTGCCTTTCCTCCTCTCTCTATCAATCCTAAATTGTTTGAGCTGGAAGAAACCAAGGCTACTTGCCTAAAGTAATCCTAACCCCAGTTTTGGAGATTAGTTTCTTAATTTAGCCACCCTCTAAATCTCTACCCCTTCTCTCCCCTGC
The DNA here is from genome assembly GCF_030445035.2 of Dasypus novemcinctus. Classification (NCBI taxonomy): domain Eukaryota; kingdom Metazoa; phylum Chordata; class Mammalia; order Cingulata; family Dasypodidae; genus Dasypus; species Dasypus novemcinctus. Next base: position 21,830,241 of record NC_080677.1, read on the forward strand.
TGGAGGAGTTAATTGTCTCTCTAGTAAAATGTCTCTTAGTTTCATTTGTTCACTAATCTGGCCGGGCTTCCCTTTGTTGCCACCTTGAACTGCTGTTTAACTGTTTGTGTTAGTTTGTGTTTTCCCTTCAGTGGGATTCTAAGTGCCTTAAACTGTACGGTGGATTCCACGTCGGTGTCTCCCTGCCGTGTCTCACGTAAGCATCATATGGTGTTCCAGGCCCGTGGAGTTTATGTGAGGCAGTTGTTTTTTTTTTTTTTTTTTAAAGATAAAAAGTACAATGAGTTGCTTAATAAATTATGTATAATATTGGGTTAATTAACTTGCCAGAATATTGCACATACACATTCAGTTTACCAGGGAGGAATCGTATAATACTTCTGTTAGTTTTTAAAAGTTTAATTTGGCTTTCAGCTCCCCCACAACCAATTAGTGATCTTTCCCAAAATAAATACAGGCTTGCACACACATACATATAATATCTATGTGAGGCTGGATGCCTACCAAAATTGTTTTAAAGATTCATGAGATTCCATAAAATTATATTTTAACCCAGCCTCCAAGAATCTAAGTACTCCCCATTTGGAATGTAAGTTCCATTTCAGAGAATTTGGTCGCCTGTGGGATTTTTTCTCTTGTGCAAAACAATTCGAAGAGGGCAGGAAAGAAATACTAGGACACTCTTGTACCTTTTAATATACAAACAAATTATGTAGGTGATCAAAGAGCAATACAATTTCGAGGTCCATATTGACATTTTCATTCTCACTGAGCAAATAATTTCCAAGAATCAAAGGCTTGGTTGCTCCAGATAATTTACCGTCAAATTATGTGGTTGGTCAACTCTGAGAAAGTGAGTTTTATTTGGTTTCACCCGGAGGTAGGAGCCATTACTGTCGCGTGGTTCACCCATCCTCAGCTCTTTATGTGAGGCAGTTGGCTCTGGGGAGCAGGGTCATGGAGAAGCAGGAAGAATTCTCGACTTGAGTATCTACTGCAAAATTTCCATGAAGGAGAACATGTGGCATGACTTAGAAGCCTTGTTGGTATTTCCCCTACTTCCCTGCTCAACCCCCCCAACCTTTTTTTTTTTTCCTCAATAAATGAAGGGAAAGTTGAAGATGATCACACAACACACATTTTCCAATAACCACAGCACAATTAATGCAACTGTTTGCACTCAGAACTCTGTGTACCTGTAGTGGGAGCAAGCCACTAAGAGCTGAGGATGGAGCAAGAATTTTGGTAAATAAGGAAAATGCTTTGAAATATGTCACTTTGTGTTTGCTGGCAACATGTGCACAAAGACCCCACATCTTGGGTTTCTCCGAGCCAGTAATCTGAAAGATTATTAGCGTTCTTACTCTTTACTTTAAGTTCATATTAGATTTTTCCCAATTCAGTAGTTGAAGACAAAAGGTCAAGGTTGAGCTAAGGGTCAGATGAGAGCCACAGGGCATTCCTGGGTAGTTGGGACTTCTGATGATGGTTGGGATAGAATTGTAGGTACGCCTTTGGGCCCTCTCAGCCCTTTTGCAATCCATCAAACCCAATTTGTGAAAACTAAAACACCCGTGCACACCCATGCTCACCTCACGCTCCAGGAACCTTTCATCCCTGGCATTGGGATTTAGCCAGCAAGCCTTTACTTTTCTGTCAAGGCCACCCCACTTCCATCAAGGGGCCTTTGCTTGTAGGGACTCAAGCTCAATGAGCAGTAGGCTTTCTGAAGTCTTCTCTAAGAACGTTTTTGGGAGGTTTTAGAATTTTCTAATTAGGGTTTGGGAATTGGAGGGGAGCTATCATTTTAAATCATTTGGGGTTTTTCCTCTAGTGAGGACTTGGAAGAGTACATATTTATTTCAGGAGGAAGAAAAAAAGTCGACTGTCGTGGTTTGAGTCACATAAATGAGAGGGAGTGCAAGACAGTCGGGTAGTGACTGACACCAGAATTACTCAGATGTCGCTGAGTTTTATGACATGTCATTTAATGTTTACCACTGACTGTTGGATTGGGACTATAACAAGATGATTACACAGGCAGCTAACTTTTTTGCTTGTGCTCATGAACTTGTATTTGGTAAGATATGACTGCCTCCAGAATTGCAGGCAAAGATAAATGCCAGAAGTCATGATAATTCCATGTTCTCCAGTTCAGCTATTAAACCAGTGAATAGATTCACCCAAGTTCTAAAACATTTAACTGTGTAATGCTCAAATACAGAAGGAGGCACACTCAGTTTTCCCCTGAAAGCAGGTACTTCTTTACCAAAGCGAACACTTGAAACACCAGAACACCCCTTTCAGACTCTCATCAGCTAAAAAACAACAAACAAACAAAAAACGTCATCAGACATCATAAGCTCTGAGATTGGCTTTGTTACCCTGAGAATGTATTCCAAAGCCAGAAACTTGATTGCAAATTTTCTAAGCCCAAACTCCTTCAGGTTTTATAGTTCAGAAATTACATTTACTTCTGAGTAGCTATTAATCTTTGTTTCTCAAACAAAGAAGATGGAGCCACAGTATGTATATAGTGTGTGTATTTGTATATAAAAATGAGATAAAAACTTCATGAAACAATATTTACCCTCACTTCCTTCAGTCTTTTTGTTGTAGTTGTTTTTTAGCCTATTGTCTTCAGTTTTATATTTTTAATATATTTTCTAGGATCCAGCAGGTTCATTTCTTGACCACTAAAGGAATGTGATCCACGGTTTGAGAATTTTCATGTCTTTCTTCACTCTTTAAGGCCAAAGGTCAAATCAGATTTTTCTCCTCTTTGTTATGTCTGGGACTAGTACAGTGCTCAGTAAATATCTGTTTAATGAAAGAATAAGTACTCATTAAGTTATTATGCCAGGGACCCAAGGGTAGGCTTAAGGTGTTGGCAGGAAAGAAGACCAGAAGGTAAAGGAGAAATAAAAGAAAGGTAGAGAGGTTGAAAGGCAGAGGAAGGAGATCTTGCCCCCACCCAGGAAAGGTAGTGTGCCTTCAACTATTTTTTGGAGTGATGCTCAATGACCCTCCAGTGACAACCCCTAGAACCTGGCCTTCTAGGTTTCCTACTCTTTTCCTTGTGATCAGAGTTCAGTTATAGTAATAGTTATTGTCTGATCATTTCTTTCTGCTCCCTATTGTTCCAGTTATCTATTGCAGCATAACACCACACCCCAGACTTAGTAGCATAAAACAACATCTATTTTATTACACTCACTGATTCTGTGGGTTAAGAATTTGGACATGAGCAAGGGCTTCTTTTTTTTTTTTTTTAATTTTTCTCTCCCCTTCTCCTCCATTGTCTATTCTCTGTGTCCATTCTCTGTGTGTTCTTCTGTGTCTGCTTGTATTCTTGTCAGCAGCACCTGGAATCAGTGTCTCTTTTTGTGCATCATCTTGCTGAGTCAGCTCTCCATGTGTTCGGCACCACTCCTGGGCGGGCTGTGCTTTTTTCATGTGGGGTGGCTCTCCTTGCGGGGCGCACCCCTTGCGCATGGGGCTCCCCTACGTGGGGGACACCCCTGCGTGGCACGGCACTCCTTGCGTGGGTCAGCACTGTGCATGGGCCAGTTCCACATTGGTCAGGAGGACCAGGGTTTGAACCCTGGACCTCCCCATGTGATACTTCTTCTTGATGCTTCCCGGGGTCTCAGCTGGGAAGACTCAAATACCTGGGGGCTGGTACCACTTGCAAGCTTCCTCACTCATGTCTGGCTTGACTCAAAGGCTGGGCTCAGTTGGGATGGTCAACTGGAGTGCCTACATGTGGCCTTTCCATGTAGTTGGGTCTCTCTAAGCCTGGTGGCAATGTTCTGAAGACGATCGTCCTGAGAGGGCAATTCCAGAGAGCAAGTGTTCAAGAGCACCAAGGCAGAAGCCACCTGCTTGTTTATGACCTAGCCTTGGAGGCCACATAGAATCACTTCTGTTGTATTCTATTGCTAAAAGCAGTCACAAGCCTGCCCATATTCAAGGGGAGGGGCCGTAGACCCCTCTTACCCATGGAAGGAGTGGCAGAGAGCTTGGGGGCTTTTTAAAAATCCACTACACCCACATTCCTTTACCTTTCGCTTTCAAGAAAAGGTTGTTTATTATTTTCTGGAAGTTATCCAAAGTCTTTTACTTTTGCTGGATTGCAACTTTTTAAGTTAAGAGGAAGAAAACAGATAGATTAAAAAAAATAAAATAAAGAAAGTTTGTATCATGAAAACATAAGTGCTGCCATTTGGCAACTTTCCACACTGATAAAGGATGCATGGTGAGGCAAGATCTACTTCTGCTGCTTCTTTAGGGCAGGAAGAGGGGATCGTAATAATGTGAACCAAAGAGATATTCTAAGGGACTTAGGAGGGCCTTTATTAGGCATATTGATAATCATGCTTTTTTCTCCTGAGTACAGTTTTTGGGGAAACTGGTTCACTTCCTTTACCATGTCTGAAGATTAAATTAAAAAATAAAAGTGAGTGTTTTTTGCCATCCAACGCATTTGTTAAGTCAGTGACTACTCTTCATTTTTCAAAGACCTTTTTCTGGCTGCTAAGCCTGAAGAGAAGGAGCAGAAAAAGACCTGGTGGGTTAATGCTGCCCTTTCAAGTCTCTAGGAGTGACATGGGTCCAGTTAACCTTGATCATCAAGCACACTCTTCATCCAGTGCTCATATTTACTATTTACTTCTTTCCTTTTCTTAATGGCTGAAAAAATCCCACTCAATTTTTAAAAATCAGGTCTTTTTATCTGGAATTTTAAGTTGTTTTTCTTTCTTTCTGCTTGAAATTTTTTTTGGTTGTTACTTTAAGAAATGCTAAAATGATCACTCTTTAAGCTAATTCTTTGTGTTACTCTGTAACTATTTCCTTACAAAATGTTTGTAGAAGTTGAATGATGAGCCCAAGAAACTGTGTCCTGCAGGCTTACGCAGGCAACATTTATAGAGGTCTCCTTGGGTGCAAGACATGTTCACAGGTTGTTCCATCAAGCACTTGGGGCTCAGAGAGGGGCTTAGGGGTTTGAGGTCACACCACTTCTGAGTATCAGATTTGGAATTATAACCAAGGTCTTCTATGTTACTGTGAAGAAAGTTCCATTGCAGTGGATTTCACAGATGTTTCAGGAAAATCAGAAGTATTTGATTCATACTGCCTCTTAAAAATATTATTTTCCATTATTTAAACATGAGTAAAACAATCAACATAGACTCTAATAATAGATAGTAGCACAGTGAAGGCAAATAACATATTATCTGAAGCTGCTAGGTTTAAGTTGATTTTGGGCAGACCTCAATATGAAGCATTTCATTTCCTCCTCTCCCTGTGCATATATTTACACTCCCTATAAATGTGCCATTGACTAGGAAGGTTGTACTGTTTTTATTTTAAATCAGGCATGAATCCACCCACTCGAGGAAAATCATCCAAGCAAGTTTTCTGCTGTTCTCTCTGTGTTGCTGGGCTCAATGACAGAAAAGCTCAGGCTGCATGGCTTGGGAACATGCTTTTATCATAAAAGTCCATTGTCCAACTGAAAAATTGATTTTAATTAATTTTAATCCTTTCTGTAAGTGTTTGGTGCTTTCTGTCTGACTTCCAGTATTTCTTGTAAAGAGCAAGAGTTGAGATTAGATGTTAGTTACACACATTTGAAAGAGAAGCCCTATTGCTCCTTTTCCAGTCTGGAGAGGCTCCTGAGACTTCACGGCAAGCTCTTAAAAAATGTTCACCACTGATAGCGACGTACCCATGTGTGGTAGGCAAAACTCTGAGATGGCCCCTGTGAGAGTCCTTTATAAGCAAAAGTTCAGTGAGATTAGGAGAAAGCCACTTGGAGGAGCAGGAGCTGGAAGTCAATGGAACCAGAGAGGGAAAGGAGAAAGCTTCATTGCACAGCAGTCACAGCCAGCCAGCCCCACACCCCCACCGTCTTCAGGTTGAAAGCACTGCCTTGCTGCTGCCTGCATTTGGGATATCTAGCCTCAAAATCATGTGCCAGTGAAGTCCTGCTGTTTATGCCAACTCATTGTACAGTATTCACTTTAGCAGCTGCGAAACTAAGACAGGCCCCAAGAATCCTAGCCCTGGTGCCCGCGCCCTGTATAACTGCCCCCCTTCCCTGCTTCCCTCACCTGGAGTGTGGTCTGGACAGTGAATAGGTTGGGATATCACTTCGTGTGATTATGTTACATTATATGGCAAGAGGGGTTTTACAGATGCAATTAAGGTCCCTAATCAGCTGACTTTGAGGGTAATCAGAGATATTATTCTGGGTGGGCCTGATGTAATCAGGTGAACCCTTTAAAAAGAAAGTGGTGCATTAAAGAGATGCTTTCTTTTTTTTTTTAAAGATTTATTTTTATTATTTCTCTCCCCTTCTCCTCCCCCCAGTTGTCTGTTCTCTGTGTCCATTTGCTGCATGTTCTTCTTTGTCTGCTTCTGTTGTTGTCAGTGGCACGGGAATCTGTGTTGCTTTTTGTTGCGTCGGGTCTCTGTGTGAGCAGCGCCGTTCCTGGGCAGGCTGAATTTTCTTTCGTGCTGGGCAGCTCTCCTTATAGGGTACACTCTTTGCACGTGGGGCTCCCCTACGCGGAGGACACCCCTGCGTGGCACGGCACTCCTTGCGTGCGTCAGCACTGCACATGGGCCAGCTCCACACGGGTCAAGGAGGCCGGGGGTTTGAACTGCGGACCTCTCATGTGGTAGATGGATGCCCTAACCACTGGGCCAAGTCCGTTTCCCAAGAGAGATGCTTTCTTGGTGACCTCAAGTAAGTAGCAAACTCCCTTTTTGTGGACAGGGTCACATGACAAGGACCTGAGGGCAACCTCTAGTTTCTGAGAGCAGTCCCTGGACAGCAGCTGTCAGGAAAACAGGGGTAAAGGGGCCTCAGTTATACAACTGCAAGGAAATAAATTCTGCAATAACCTAAATGAATTTGCAAGAGGGCTCTGTGTTCCAAATGAGGATGCAGCAGATGAATATCCTGATTTCAGCCCTCTGAGACCATGTTTTAGTTTGCTTAAGGCTTCCAATGCAAAATACTAGAAATGGGTTGGCTTTCATAATAGGAATTTGTTAGGGTAAAAGCTTGTAGTTCTGAGGCCATAAAAAATGTCCAAATCAAGGCATCAGCAGAGATACTGTCTTGCCAATGGTTGGCTGCTGAATCCTGGACTCCTGCCACATGGCAAGGCAAGATGGCGGCTCAGCCTGCCTTCTCCCCAGGCTCACTTTCTCTCTGAGCTTGGATGTGGGTGGTTAGACACAATGACTCATTGTTTCCTCTCCTTTGAGCTTTGTCTCTTCAATTTCGAGCTGCTCCATGAGTCTAGCCTTCAGGATCTCTCTCATGCTCTTAGGGTTTCTCTGTCTTACTGCAGCTGTAGGTGCTACTGGAGTCCTCTCTCTCATAGCAGGGTAACATGGCAGCAGTTCTCTTTCTCTGTGTCTCTGTTTATATAAGACTCCAGTAAAAGGATTGCGACTCACCCCTGCTCCCGCTGTCTAATCAAAGGCACTTAACTGCAGTAATCTAATCAAAAGCTCCCTTAATGGAATCTAACCCAAAGGTCTCTCATAAAATAGGTTTACATGCACAGGAATGGGTTAGCCTAAGAACATAATTTTTTGAGGTCCACAAAAGACTCAAACCAGGATAGACCCTGACCAGCTAAAGAATGCTGGACTCCTGATCCATGGAAACTGGGAAAAAATACATTTGTGTTATTTTCAGCTGGTAAATGTATGGTAATTTTTAATGTAGCAATAAACTGTGTGAATGAATCTGGATTTTCTTCACACTGAGCAAGAAAACAAAGCACAAAACCAAATTGAATGTGAAAGCGTGTTGTGTTATTGTAATGACTACCCATAATTCCAGAATTCAATAATTTTTATGTTAGTAAAAAGCCTCATTATTCTTCCTGATTACCTTAAAAATATACATTTTATAAACCTAAGCTCATAAAGCATATTAATATAATACCTCTTTGTCTCTTAAGTTCTGGGGTATAATGTGAGGTATTTTTGTTTTTTTGTTTTTTCCCTTTCTAGAACAAAAGGACTCCCTTATTTGAAAACCACTGGCTTGACTAATAGGCACTTTTTAAAAAGATTGCATTTAAGTTGTTTTAAGAATGTAACTGTTGGCAGAGAAAAGAAGAGCAAGATTGTGCAAGGCTAATTTATAAGTCAGCGCATTGTTTTTAAATATATGTTTATCTTTAATTGTTCTTTCATTACAAAGTAATGCATAGATACCAGAAATTCAATTGCTGCTTTTGATTCAGCCAGATAAGCTTTGCAGTAGTATTTTTTTCAGAGCAGAATTCATTTAAATAGTAATTAAAATTTTAAATAATGCCAAATATACCAGAATGTTCAAAGTATAGACAATAATATATCCGATAGCCATATGCCCAAACATCTAGATGTTAATAGATGTTAATATTTTGCCTATTACTTCAGATCACCTTAAATGTTACTATGCAAGTACAACAAGCCTTACTCCACCAATTTTTCCCCATCTCTCCCTCCATTCCTCCTTCCACAGTGGCAATACTAGCTTGGTATTGATGTATATCAAGCTCATGAATGTTTTATAGGTTTTGTATATGTATAAGTATTCATGAATAATGTAAAATTGTTTTGTGTTTTAAAAATTTAAGTTATTTCTAGCCTACTTTATGTATCTTTTTATAATTTAGTTTTTTCACTCAGTTACATTTTGAGATGAAATATTTATAATATTCTATGGCATGAATAAAACACAGTTGATTAATCCATTTCCCTACTGATAAGCAGTTAACCTGTTTCTCCAATTTTGCAAGCACAAATAATATTGTAGTGAGTGTCATTGTACATATGTTCCTAAAAGCCTCTTCGAAAGTGGAATAAAATGTAGAAATCTGTTAGGCTAGGGCGTACAACCATCTTCAACTTTATGAAGTATTGGCAAATTCCTTCCAAAGTGGTTCTACCAATTTATACTCACACCAACCAGGTATCAAAATTGGTATTCCATGGGAAGTGGATGTGGCTCAAGTGACTGGGCCCCTGTCAACCATATAGGAGGTCCAGGGTTTGATTCCTGGGCCTTCTGGTGAAGGCAAGCTGGCCTGCGTGGTGATCTGGCCCATACAGAGTGCTGGTTCGTGCAGAGTACTGGCCCATGCAGGAGTGCTGGCCTGCACAGGAGTGCTGGCCCGTGTGGCAAACTGGACCAAGGGGAGAGCTGGTGTGGCAAGATGATGCAACAAAAAGAGACACAGAGGAGAGACAGTAAGAGATGCAGCAGACCAGGGAGCTGAAGAGGTGCAAGAGATTGAGCACCTTTCTCCCACTCCAGAAGGTCCCAGGATCAGTTCCCGGTGCTGCCTAATGAGAAGACAAGCAGATACAGAAGAACACACAGCGAATGGACACAAAACAATGGGGGGCAGGATGAATAAATGAATCTTAAAAAAAAAACTGTGTATGCCACACATCATTACCTGTGCTTATAGTCATAGTTTTATTACTGTTAGCCAGTTGGATGGGGCTATAAAGGAATGTGACTTTAATTTACATTTCCCTAGTTGCTAAGGCTGAGCATATTTTCCTATGTTTATTATTTATTCAAGTTTTGCTTCAACATACTGATGAATAGTCTTTGTCCAATGCTATGAGAGAGACACTATTCTCATTAATTTATAGGAGTTTTTTGTAGGATATAGGCACAACTTATTTTTTTTATATCTCCACACAATCCATAGATGTCTTTCATCTTTTTATGGTGTCTATTATCAAATAGAGATTGTGAACCATTTTAATGTGATCAGTTTATCATTGTTTCCTTTATCATTTGGGTTTTTAATATTTTGTTTAAAAGCTTCTTATGTACCCATATGTTAAAAATGTATTCTCTTATTTTTTCTTTCAAAAATTAAAAAGTTTTGATTTTCATATAGGTTATTCATCTGTTTTGAAAGTGTGTGTGTTGTCATCCATAGGGATCTAATTTTCCCTTTTTGATACAGACAGCCAATTGTCCTAGCATCATTTATTAAATTATCATTACCCATCTTCATCACCCAAGATTTGCACTGTCACCACTCTCATACATCATTTTCAGGAATGTAGGTGTCTCCTTGGCTCTCTGTTTTGTTTCTTTACCATGCAGTTTTGTTTTGTTGCAGTACCAGGGCTAGGGGTTGAATTTGGGACCTCAGACGTGGGAAACCAGTGTTCAAAAATTGAACCGCATTGGCTGCCCTACGTTGGTTATTTTGTTTGTTTGCTTGTTGTTGTTGTTTTGTTTTGTTTTTAGGAGACTCGGGGAACCTAATCCAGGTCCTCTCATAGGGGAAGCAGGTACTCAACCACGTGAGCCACATCCACTCCCCACCACACAGTTTTGATAATTCACACCATCTTCATAATTAAAATTGCCCTGCCAAGTCTAGGACTTCTGCTCTGCCATATGAATTTTAGCACCAGTGCATCAAATTCCATTAGGATTTTTATTAATATTGAATTCAATTTATGGATTAATTTTGGGGGAAAATTGCTTTCTTTATTATATTGGCTAGCTAATCCTTGAAAACAATTTATCTTTCCATTTGTTGGAATGGTCCTTAACATTCTTCAATAAAGCTTTGCAACTTTTCCCTTAAAGTTCTTGTATAAATGTAGTAAGAAGTATGAGTAGGCATCTCATAATTTTGTATCCATCATAAATGGTATCAATTTGTAAGCATTCCCGTTATTTATAGCCATAGTGCACCATTTACTGAGTGTTCTCTGAGTACAAGGCTCTCTGTTAAGCTTAATTAATTTCTGCAAAAAACTAAGATGTATTTATCAGCATATATCCTCCCTGTTAAAGATTTTTTTAAAACATTAAGTGTCAGACAGATTGAATAACTTATTTATGGTTGTATAACTAGTACATTGTACAGCCTGAACTTGAAACTTGAATTCAGTGATATCTAACTCTTCACCTTTTGCTAAAAGCCTTTACTTTTATATCAGCTAATACTTCTTGGCACGCCATCTTGTTTAGCAAGGTCTTTATTGGTAAAAAAAAAAAAAAAATCTCATTATACGGACTTTATGTGAAAAAGGCATTTAAATCACCAAGTAGAAGTCCCTTAGTACTAATTAGGTAATTCTTCTGGATAGACACATTTATGGCAGAGAGTAAGTCTATTAAAGAAGTGCTTTTCCTGGCCATTATCTTTGGATCAACTCTTAAGGAAACCTGTTCTAATTGAGATAGTGAGGGGTTTTTGTTTGCTTGTTTTTTGTTTTCAGTTGTTCACTGCTTACTAAGGCTCAGCATATGTAGTTCTGATCTCCCCCACGAGACCCCCCTTTTCTGGAGGTAAGGCCTACATGCTGAGTGCTGTATGGATGCTGCAGTGAAAGCGAAGGAGGAGGCTAAGATTCAGTTAAAAGTTTTGAGGACTTAATTCCTTCCTCTTAGATCCAGCATTCTTATATTCCACCAGAAGAGTCTACTTAGGCTTTGATTTTACTTCTGGGGCAATGAGGGAAAAGAGAAGATAGACGGAAGGAGCCTCTAGTGGGATTCAGGCTAAGGCCATTCTTTCTCCAGTGTCTGCTGTTGAGCTTTTCCAAACTTCTGGGCCTCAGTCCTGATGCCACCTGTCCAAGGCTCCTATCTGGCCTTTTCTCATGCCAGGGCCCTTCTTCTCAGGGCTGGAACCGATGAACTTCTTGAGATGGTTTTGTACAGTGATGTGAGCTTCAGAGCACAGTAGGTGTACATGTCTTGGGCCATCGGTAACTTTGCGTATGCATTAGGGCTGCATGATGCTGTGGCTTTCAGAGAACAATAGTGGTGGAATATCTTAAAAAAAAAAAAAACTTAATCATACATGTCCCTGGTATAAGATTAAAATAAATATCCATTGACTGACCAAATATTGTAGAATAGGAAGGAGAAAGAAAGATGGCCTGCAATGTGGGAGGAAGGAAGGGATCATGTGTATGTCTTGGAAGGCATTAAGTGACCATTTAGCCTTAGTTTACAGATGGTTTCTGACTGGTGCTCCAGTTTCTATTATGATTCATATATCCAGTCCATTCACTCAAAAAGCACTTACTGAATGGATTTTATCTAGCAGGCACTCTTTTAGGCACTAGTACCACTGGGATGAACCAAACCTGAAGCTTCCCCCTCTTGGGGCATTCTTGTGGATGGGGAGACAGAGAGAAAGTTTAATAAAAAATGAACAAGGTATTCATTTTCAGATTGTGGTAAGTGCTATAAAGGAAGTAAACAGGGTATCCGCATTAAGAGTTATTGGGGCAGCATGTGACAGGTGTTGCTGTTTTGGTTGAGAGTGCTAGACCAGAAAGAGAATCTCCTAGGTTCAAACTGGGCCAGAAGTACAGCTAGGCTTGGTTCAGGTTTGCAAATAACCAGATGTAAAGAAAACAAGGGTATAGGCCACTGGATGTGGTTTCCAGAATCAGGACCCCAAGGCATTTCTTACTCCAACCATGTGACTGCCTGTAAACAAACTTATACTCTCCTATCCCTCTCCCCAACCAATGTGGCGATTCTGCTGTGAGGATTTGGATCATCCAAACTTCCTGCCTGGGTTCAGGGCCTTGACTTTGTTGTTGTGCCAGCTCTGGGGCAAACTGCATCTGTTCTTTAAGGTGCATGTGTCCCTCTGTGGACCTTGGCGAAGATTACCATAGGGCGTTGGGAAATGTCTCTCTAAAGAGGTGATATTCTTAGCTAACATGGAGGTGAAGAAGGTCAACCACCACACTGGGGAGCCAAGAGTGCCTCCAACTGAAAGTAGGAGAATTGCATCCACCATCCATGTGGAATCTAAGCCCCCTCTTGATATAGATGTGGAGTGGACACAACCATTCTAAGGTCCACAGGATGGAGGAAGAGAGTATGGATTAGAGTGGACTTTCTGATATGCTATTCATGAACTATTGTGATTAATAATCGAAGAAACTGTGGCATTGGTGTGGAGAAAGTGGCCACGGTGGCTGCTGGGGGGCAGGAGTGGGAGGAAGAGATGTGATGTGGGGGCGTTTTCAGGACTTGGAGTTGTCCTGGGTGGTGCTGCAGGACAGTTACCGGACATTGTATGTCCTCCCATGGCCCACTGGGTGGACTGTGGGAGAGTGTGGGCTATGCTGTGGACCACTGACCATGAGGTGCAGTAGTGCTCAGAGATGTATTCACCAAATGCAATGAATGTCTCATGATGATGGAGGAGAATGTTGCTATGGGGGGAAGAGTGGGATGAGGGGGGTGGAGGGTATATGGGGACCTCATATTTTTTGAATGTAACATTAAAAAAAGAAATAAAGAAAAAAAAAAAGGCGATATTTGAGCCAAGACTTGGATAAGGTGGAATCAGATCAGAACGAGGACAAAGGAAGAGCAAGCACAAAAGCCCTGAAGCCTGAAAGAGCCTGGTGAAGTTAGGCAGGAAAAGGGGAGAGCATGGTGAGCTGGGGGTGGGAGAATGGGCAATGTGTAAGTGTAGAGGTTGGTTGGGGCCACATCAGAGTGCATCTTCTAAACCACAGCAGGAATTCAGATTTTCTTCTAAGTACAATGGAACACCCCTGCAGCAAGTGTTTTAACCTGGGCACCAGGGAACTGTAGAGGAAGAGAGTTACAACTTCGTGAAAATGAGACTTTTGCATTACTTCAATCATGTATGTAGGCAACAAGCCAGAGTCATATTAGCAGTATCTATGCTTTTGTTACTAGTAGAAATCATCAATATTTCCATTATTACTGATATTACATCTCTCTCAAAATGTCATTTATGATTTTTATACCTAACTAGAAATTATGGTAGGTGTATTTGTCAGCCAAAAGGCTGCTGATGCAAAATGCCAGAAGTCTGTTGGCTTTTATAAAGGGTGTTTATTTAGGGTAGGAGCTTACAGTTACCAGGCCATGAAGCATAAGTTACTTCCTTCACAAAGTCTATTTTCCCGTGTTGGAGCAAGATGGCTGCCGACATCTGCCAGGGTTTAGGCTTCCTGGGTTTCTCTCGTCCAGGGTCTTGCTTCTCTCTCTTCACAACCACGCTCCTCTGGGTGCTAACTTCCTAGGGCTCCAGCTCAAGACTCCAGCATCAAGCTCCAACATCGAAAACTCCAACTCTGTCCTTTGCCATGTCTTTTATCTGCGAGTCCCCACCCATGAAGGGGTAGGGACTCAATGTCCCACTGAAATGGCCCAATCAAAGCCCTAATCATAATCTAATCATGCCCAGAAACAGACTAGTTTATAAACATAATCCAATATCTATCCTTGGAATTCATGAACCATGTCAAACTGCTACAGTAGATAACATAACTTAAAAGGTATCTTGTTATTTAAGGCAGCCAAATCCAGGCTGGCATCTATTTCTGTAAAGTTTTATTAAAATATCCATAGCCATTCATTTATGTCTTATAGTTGTAATAGAGATCTTGTAGCCCATCATGCCTAAAATATTTACTATATGGCTCTCTCTGGGAAAAGTTTGTCGTCATCTGACTTAATAAAGTAGTACATATATTACTATGATACAAATTTTTAAAATATCTGGATAACTGTTTGGTTTCCTTATAAACTTATATATTTTATTCTATACAGTTAAAAATATTGTTCAGATGAGGGATCCTTAGGCTTCCTCAGACTGCCAAAGCATCTAAGGCCAGATTTAAAAAGAAAAAGAATCCCTGCCCTGTAGGGTTTTAGGGAGGTGAACAAAGTCATCTGACTTGTATTTCCTTTGCCCAAGAGTCTCTTCTACCCCCTTTGGCAGATTTTACGTGCTGTTTCGGTAGCCAGTATTGACGGTGCCTCTTCTTTATGACTAATACATTGAGTTCTTAGTAGGTGCCCAGAAGAGACTCAGTGCAGGCTATTTCACTGAATCCTCACAACACTGTGTGGTGTAGGTAGCGCTATCCTCATCCAGGTGTGAGGGAAGGCACTTACTCTTTTACCCTGTATTTATTAATCTGCTGTGTACCTGGTGCTGTGTCAGACACCCAGGCCACAGAGCTTGTGGTGAGGACAAGGTTTGACTCTGGCCCGTCTGACACCAATGTCTTGCTAGCTCCGTCCATTGCATGCTCAGGAACCATGTGACAGTCCCCTGCTTCTTTGAAGCCTGCCCGCAAGCTTGCTCAGCCCCCCCTTCTCTGGTGCTTCCAGCCCACCTTGCTCTGTTTCATTCCTGTCGTGAAGTTTTACATTCATTTTCTCTCCCTAGACCATCATAGGTATTGATTTTGTCTAGAAGAGGCCATAGAGTCAGAATTTTCCCAGCGGTCATTGTCTATGCCACTGGAATGGCCCTTTAAAAATGTTTTGTTTTTGCAAGCCCAAGCTTCTTTCCTCTAAGTGCAGTTCTTGTCTCCAGCAATTTGTGGCTTTCTAAGACCACGGGCTTTAACTTGCCCATTGCAACCCAGGTTTAAACATTGGCACACGTGTTTGATGGGGGCAGGTTAAAATTGGTGGCAGTGACACTTCCCGTGCCGCTGATGACAACAGAAGCAGACAAAGAAACAAAAGCAGACAAAGAAACAAGACGCAGCAAATAGACACCAAGAACAGACAACCAGGGGAGGGGGGGAAATTAAATAAATAAATAAATCTTAAAAAAAAAAAAATTGGTGGCAGTGGGAAGGGCTGACAGTCAGTTTCTATGTAAAATAGATGAGAGAATGAGGTTGCTGGAGAAGCCTGTTAGAAGTGGTTTGCCTCAGCCTGTGCAGGTTTCTTCTATCCAAAACCAGGGAGGCTGCTTTGTCCCTTCGAAACACAGGCAATGTACATTAGCTGGGCTGGCAGATACCTGCAACATCAGCCTTTTTTTCTGTTTTCTTCCTTTTACATATTGCAACTGAAGAGGATTATTCACGTGATCACCTCCTTGGGCACCAGTATTTTTTCAGTGCATACACACACGTTATATTTTACAAATTTATTTTGCCATCTATTTTTTTTTACTTCACAATACAATGTGACATATCCTCATATTATCATATTATTAAACATTCTTTGATAGCAACACTTTAATGGCGATATCATATATCATTGCCCTGTTTCACCATAATTTATTGAAATTTTCCTTCTTATTAAGGGCCATTTGGAAAAACCTTCAAAGATACTTGATTTTTAAAGGATTAGTAACTAGTAGAAGCTGGTTAACTGTGAGTAAAGGGGTAAAAAAGGGTTCTGGGGGTTCAGAAGAAGCAGTTGCAGAAAAGTAGCTGTAACTTCTAGTCTGTGGACCAGAGGAAAATGTAGAAACTGAAGGCCAGGAGACAGCAACTCCACCCCCAGGACCTTCAAAGAAGGCGTGGCTGCCCTGGGAGCATGCGCAGTGCCAGTGGTAAAGAAACTGAGTCCAGCTTCTGCTGCTGAGGCTTGGGGAGACAGAGCTGCTTAGCCGAGGCCCCTGGTAGGGAGAGCGTGGTCTGAGGGCTTCCCCGCTGAATAGTGACAACGGCCAATCCAGAAGGGAAGCACTTGCTTGCTACTGTACCCTTTATTGGTGAAGACTAATATTTTCCCTGATGGCAAAGGTAGAAATGCTTGTGGGCTCCAGCTCCAGGATGGCGAAGCAAGGCCAAGAACGGTGAATTTCAAGTGGAGAGACAGTAACCTGGTCACTGGAGTATTTGGGTTTGCTTTTAGTTTTATTCTCTGGTATATATAATGTTGCAGTGTATATCCTCTTTGGTATAATGTCTGCATCTTTGATACTTCTGTCGGGATAAATTGCAAGGTGAAGCAGAAAGTGCTGATGTAGTAGCTGCAGCAAGTTAACCGAAAGCTCCAGATGAGATAATGGTTGATGGTGGCCACGCTAAACAACAGGTTTTCAGTGTAAACAAAACAGCCTTCTAGTGGATGAAGATGGCATCTAGGAATCCATAGCTAAAGAGAAGAAGGCAGTACTTGACTGACTTTGAAGCCAGTGCTCATTTACCGTTCTGAAAATCCTAGGGCCCTTAAGAATTATGCTGAATCTACTCTGCCTGTGCTCTGTAAATGGAAATGCAAAGCTTGGACACCAACACATCTGTTTACAGCATGTGTTTGCTGAATATTTTAAGCCCATGGTCGAGACCTGTTCAGAAAATTGATTTTACTGTGGGTAAAATGCTATCAAATAGCACTGCATGCTACAAAGAAATCTTTTGTGAAAGAGTCAATCTATGTGGCAAAATTCATTGTTGCCTTACTTTAAGAAATTGCCACAGCCACTCTAACCTTTACCATCACCTTGATCAGTCAGCAGTCCTCAACATGGAGGCAAGACGTTCCACCAGCAAAACAATTATGACCGCTGAAGGCTTAGATGTTGGTTAGCATTTTTTAGTAATAAAATATTTTTAAATTAAGCTACTGTCATAGTTTGCCACAGGGCTGCCAGTGTGAAGTACCAGAAATGGGTTGACTTTTATAATGGGAATTTTATTGGGTAAAGCTAACAGTTCCAAGGCTGTGAAATGTCCAGATCAAAGCACCATGAGCGATGCTTTCTCACCAAGGTCAGCTACTGGTGATCCTCCCGTCCTGCCATGTGGAGAAGATGGTGGGCTCTCTGCCGAGGTCCCTGCCTTCCCCTCCAGGATCTGCCACATCCCCGAGCTCAGCTGTGGGCAGCCAGGCAGAGGGCTTGTCTCTAATCAGGCCTCCTCGCCCAGTCTTGGCTGCTCCACTTTCTTTCTGAATTCAGCTGGGAGCTATCAGGCATATGGCTTGTCTTTTCAGCCTTGAGCTTCTTCATGGGCCCAGCCTCATGGGGGCTTTGTCCTTAAGCTTTGGCTGCTAGCAGTCATCTCTCACATGGCCAGATCAAAAGTGGCAGAGCTCCCTTTCTCTCTCTCTCTCTCTCTTGCCCTTCTCTCTCTCTTACTCTCTTTCCCTCCCCCCCCCACCCCGTGTCTGTTTATATAAGATCCAGCAAGAGGGTGGAGACTCACCCTGAGTCATGCCTCACTCATGCAGTCTAATGGAAAGCAATATAATCAAGTGATCTAAAGTGAATCTAATGCAATCAAAGTGTACCACACCCAGAGAAATAGATTTGTTTGAGAACATAATCTTTTGGGATTAAAAAAAGAACTTTAAACTGTCACAGGTATGTGCATGTTTTTTTTTTTTTCAGGCGTAATGCAATTGCATATTAATAGACTACATTGTAGCATAAATGTAGCTTTCATATGCATTGGGAAACCAAAAATCTGGTGACTTGCTTTTTTTTGCAATATTCACTTCATTGTAGTGGTCTGGAACCTAACCTACAATATCTCCGAGGTGTGCCTGCACTTACTAGCTTTTCTGATCTTGGCTTCATCCATTGAAGTATTAACTTTGAGGCTGGGCGATGCTCAGAGCCAGTAGTTTTGTGGATGGCCCTTGCCGCCTCGCTTGTTAAGTGCCAAGTCCTGAAATGATTGGAGACAGTCTTGGGCTCCTGAACTCCTCCATCACCTCCCTAATTCCCTTCACTGCATGCCCTTCCCACTTAATTTACTGCTGCTGACAGATTCATTTCCCTAAAACACCCCCTTCATAATTGCAGTCGTCTTGCTCAAAAGCCTTACATGTTTCCTCTTTGTTTATTGTAATTATTGAATGGAGACTACAATAAAAAAGATTTAGAGCTGGGCCCCTTACCTCTATCCTCTTGATGAAGAAACTGAAGGAAACTGGCTGGCCCAGGCTCACCTGGGAAGTCAGTTGGCCTGGTCTGAATCAGGGGTGTCCTTTCTTCCATCCCACTCTACTTTCTGACTACCTCACAGCTGGTCCTCCTCCCTCATCTTCTCACTAGCTATGTGGGCAGAGCTCCTATCGTGAGAGAGATTTTAATAATGCACTCCCTCACTCCCCATAATGCTTGTCCTCGGCCTTGGTTGGTGCTGGGCTCCCTGCCTGGAATGCTAAAATTGTCTCCCTCCACCTCTCTGCCCAAGAGGACTACGACCCTTTCTTAAAGGCCGAGGCCAAGACTCAACATCAAAGTAATTACCTTTCATTACTTTTGTAAACTCAACAAATAGGACTTGGTAAATTCTTATCTTGAGGAACTCTAGGGACATGGACATGGATTTGGTTCTACCCTGAGCTTGTGGTCAGGGGGACTGGATACCAGGTGAAAGGTCGGCGCATGCTTACCCCTGTCTTGTGAAATTTGCCTAAGGAAGCAAGTAAACTCCCTGTCTATTTACAGGGTGTTTTCTTTTTTTAAGCAATAGTGGACATCTAATAATGAATGCTCCTTTAAAGTAAGTGTGGTCTCATCCAGGAGAATATATTGTTCTTTATCTCCGCCTTCTGTAAGTGGTGGATTAAAACATGGAGGGGATGGGCAGTTTCCTTCTCTTTTTCCTCTTGGGCTCACTGCACCCCATTAGACTCTCAGGGCTCCTGCGAGAGTCTGTCCCCCTTCTCTCTGCTCCTTTTTATCCAGATCTTATTACAGACAGCAAGGGGCAAGCCGTTTATTGTGGATTTCATTGTGTTTACAAACAGCAAATAGGGAGTTGGCAGATATCATCCCCCTCCCCTAATGGCTCTCTCATCTGTCTGCTCGTCGTCTCTGCTCATTGTGTCCACTCATTGTCTGCTCCTTAGGAGGCACCAGGAACCGAACCTGGGTCCTCCCATGTGGGAGGTGGGCACCCAACTGCTTGAGCCACATGTGCTCCCCCAGATATCTTTTAATATCTGCCTTGTTCTTTCTTCTTTCAGTGTTGGGTATTGGGGTGAAGGCACCTGGATGCTGTGAAAAGTAAAATGATTAAAGAAAACCACAAACAAACAGAAGAGAATCCAGTTAAGGGCATGAAAAAGAGAGTGGAAAAGAAGTCATACTTTAAGTGTTTCAATAAATGTGTGGAGATGAAATGCTGAAGCTATAAAGGGGATGGGCTAACATCCTCATGATACACAGCCCTGGGGGAAGCCAGAACATTCATTATGGGAAACATAAATTTAGAGCAGTTTGCCAGCTTTTCTTCCTAATCTTTCTTCAACCTGTTTCTAGCATACCTCCTCTAATGTCACATCTGTAGACCTCGGTCTAGAGACATTGTTCTGTAACCTAGCAACCAGTGTATCATATACCGTCCCCCAGTTATTTCATTCAACCTGAATATTTGAAGATCAAGCAATGGACACATAAAGGACCAAAGGGATCAGATTCACATGCAAAATCAACCATTGTGATGGTTAAGTACTAGATCTGGATAATAACCTTATTTTAAAATAATGCCTCCAGGTTAAATGCCTCATACCTGGAGACACCCAGATGGACAAAGATGGAGAGGAGGAGAGACCTAGCCAAGGAGATGGACTCTGGCAGTGGCCTGCCCTCTGGGGACCTGGATGTGTGGGGTCGTTGGTGCCCCCGACCTTGTGTTGTCCTTGTGAAATAACAGGAAGGGAAGGAATAATTGGATTTTTGACCAGGGAATAATTCTTTATTTTGTCTGGCTAGGTAGGAAGTTGGCATACTGAGAAAAACAAATTTCAGGGGGAAAATATGACAATGCCATTTTTTTCCCTGCAGAATCTTATTATTCAATGCATACAGATTCTGAGTCCCTGAGCTCGTTCTGTAAGGAAACACAAAGATGTCCTATCGAGGCGCCTGTGAGTGTCAGAGACTAGTACAGTCTGGAACTGCTTGGTGTGGGTAAATGTGACAGTGGGACTTTAGTTGACTTTCCCTGGGCCACTTGCCATTCTTGTCCATTGTGTGCTGCTGGGACATTTCTCTGCAGAAATATTCTTTCTGCTCTTTTTTCTCCTCTTTGTTTTCAAGGAGCTGGCATGAATCTTGTTTTCCTCAGACTCAGATTATATTAGTCTTAATACCTTGAAATTTAGAATGCTTATTCCAAATGTGTTGGTTATGAATTAGATTGCAACGATTCCCAAACCTAACTACTCATCAGAATTACTTGGGATTATAGTGAAAATGCAGCATCCCAGCCTCCTCATCCCATGGCCATGGACTGGAGCCCGAGAAATCTGTTTTAATATACACCCATGGTGATCCTAAAGCAGGTGATATGAAGATCTTATAAGAAATGGGGGATTAGCACCTGGGTTCCCAGATAGAAACATGTGACAGTTTCCTGACAATGTGAATTTATGGACGCATTCTCATCTTTGAAGAACTTTTGGGGAGGGACTCTCAGCCAGATTTTCTTTCCTTCCTGACGTTTATATGTCATTCAGTGGTGTTCCCTGTCCAGCTTGAGAAATATGACCCTTCCTCAGATGAATACTGCTCAGACTGGCCTTGCCAACCTGTTGGAAGACAGAGCTGGGTAGTTTATTATTCTCCGAAGGAATGGAGAACACCACTGCTTAAAGCTTTGTCTAGTGCTTTGGAGGGAGGAATGTGGACTAGTAAGGAATCAACTAGAGAATTAGAACCCATAGGGAATGTCTGTTAAGATTTTTTTATTGCAAGGAATTGATTATGAGATTGTGGGGTTGGCTCATCAAGTCTGAAACCTGTGGAGGGCAGGCCATCAGGAAGGACAGGAGAGCACAGGCTGAAGCTACTGTCCACAGGAAGAAGGTTTTCCTCCTCACGGAGGTCTCAGTTCTGCTTTCTTCAACTGATTGAATCAGACCCCACTGGGATTATCTGGCATAATCTCCTTTACTTAAACTCAGCCCATTAGGGACTTTCATCACATCTACAAAATACCTTCCCAGCAATGCCTAAATTCGAATTTGATTGAATAACTGGGGACTCTAGTTTAGCCTAGTTGACATAGTCAGAAGGCCATCACAGAGAATTATTGAGAATTAGAAGTGTGATTGAGTGTGTGGGTGACAATACAACAGTCCAGGACTGGTGGAAACAGCAGGGACTCTGAAGGAGGAATTCAGAGAATCTCAGGGTGAACACTGTAGATGTTTCCCACTAAGGAGTTGCTGGGTCTTTAAGGAAATTCCTGTCATGAGTAACCAAATTATTTGCCTTTGCAGGAGACTCTTGGAAGAATAAAATCACTCCAATGAAGACAGAGGAAGGGGACCAAGCCATGTTAATGCTGGTTCTCGGGCTCCAGGCTGAGGGTGGGATAGATGGTTTCTGTTCCCAGCCCTCCTCTCTTGACTCCTTCTTAACAAAGCAGGCCACATGGCTCTTGTTCTCAAAGCATAAGTCCAGTGATTCTCTTCGTTATTTGTGGAGTGGGAACATTGCACACAGCCATGGCTACCCTGTTACCAAACGGCTGCTCTAGAAAGGACACGTTCACTCGCAGCCAAGTTGGAGCTGCAGACTTACCCCCTGCACTCCTGTCCATCCCTCTTTTTAAATGGCTAAAGGTTGGTCTGCCTTTCAAGCCTGACATATTCCCATTTTTTGTGCATTCTCAGGCTCCCACCGGCCTCACAGGACTTTTCCAGGAGGATGTCACGTACCTTCATCCTCAGGGCTTTGAGATGTGTCATTTCCTCCTGTTTCCTGGGAGAACCCACTTAGGTCGAGAGGGGCCTTTTAGGATGTTCCCTCCATCAAAGGCTTTTGCTGAACATCATTTTACGTCCCTCCTCCCCCTCCATCACACATACTCCTCCCCTGTACCTACATCTCCTCCGTGGTAGGGATATAATTATTACATGTGGGTCTTGCTCACTTTGTTGAATTCCCAGAGGACTGAGATTAAGCCTTATTTACCTTTGCATCTGCCCCGGTGCCTCACCAATATAATAGGTTCAGCCATTTATTCAACAAATATTTACTGAGTACCAACCTTGGGTCAGGTGCTGTTCTAGGTAGCAGTGATGTAGTAGAGCTGACATTTCTGTGCTCATGGAACTCACATTCTGGGGATGGGGGTGACAGCCAGTGCACAAGATAAATAAGTAGTATCACACATGCATAGACACACACATACACACACACACATGCACTGCTTACTGAATGCTTGGAGGGTCATATCAAGGAATGCTTCTCAGAAACAGATGTAGAGGACCGAACACAATAAAGGAGCAAGTGCAAGGCTTCCCAGCCTTTGGTGTGAGGTGTGCTGTGTGGCAGAACTCCTTGCGGGCCATGTTGGGGTGCTTAGAGTACAGGTACATGCTTGCTGATACTTGTTTTTCTGCCAGATACCTGCTGCTACCTTTAAGGTAACCTAGATGGTACCATTACTTTTTATTTATTTGATTACATTTGGAGACTAGCTGAGAAAACAAGGGCCCAGCCTTGTTAATTTGGGGTATTATTTTGTGCCTAATCATGATGGTTACTATTTGGAGGTGGGGGCATTTGCTCTTGGCCAGGTACTATTCTAAGCACTTTAAGTAGATTCTTTCTCATATTACTAGGAATGACCTTAGAAGATAGGCACTCTTATTATCTCCATTTGACACAGGAGGAAACTGGGGAAGAGGACAGTTGTGGCACTTGCACTGGGCTTTCCCAGCAAATGGAATGAGCTTCAAACCAAGCCACCCACTTGGAGTACCGCCTCTTAAGCGGTGCTCTCCAATGCCTCCTTGGAATTGATGAAATCAGAGCATGTACAGCCCTTTTCTAATAGAGTTTATATTCCAAGTTAGGAATTGTGTAAAGAGCAAAGGGCATCATTACATGTGGTGGAACACATGCCATCCTTTTGATTTTTCTAATAGAATATTGTCTTTGAAGCAAAGGTCTACCATTGCCTTTTTCTTTTGAGTTTGATCTTCCGTTCACTCAGGAGCTTAAACTTTTTCATGCATCGATTAGCAGCTCTTCTTCTTCTTCTTCTTTTTTTAAATCTCCTTTTGTTCCAAAATACAAAATATTCAATAAGGAACCTGTGGAAAGGAAGAGAGAAGGGGCAAATGAACTGCCCTCTGAGAAGGCACAGGCAGAGTGGGAGTGAGTGCAGCCGTAAGCACTCCCATTTTTGGTTCATTATAGTTCTTGGCTCCCACCCCTCTAAGCAATGACTTGTTCTCCAGAGTGCTCAAGCAGTTTACGCTTAATCCACAGCTAGTGGGAGGCAGCTGTGGAGTTTGAACTCAGGTCTGCCTGTCAGTAGTTTTAATTTTTTTTTAAACAAACAAGTAATCCTCAGGACCCTTTCTTGAAGGAACTTGTTTGGATTCCAGAAAGTAAGATGGTGCTGCAGGAGTCAGCGTGGGGGCATGGAGGCTGATGCTTAATCTCATCCCAGTCATGTTAATACTTTCACCCAGCACCCTGTAGTCCCCAGGCATCACTGTGGAATCCCTAGGAATCTGTGCTGCATTTCTAAACACCCAATTGACTTCTTTTTGCTTTCATGTATCATTAACCAATTGATGAACAAGTCCCTCTATGGATAAATGTAGGACCTGGGCCACCTGACTTTTTCCAGCCTGTACTGTCAGATTGCCCGGGTGCCATGCCCGATGATGTTGGGCAGATAATGTAACGTCTGAGCGGATTTAGTTTCTTAACTTTAAAATGGTTATAGAGTTATTATGATGGTTAAATAAGCATTAAAAATACTTAGTCCAATGCTTTTTTTAAAAAAAGATTTATTTCTCTTCCCTTCCTTTTCCCCCCGCCCCCTGCTATCTGCTCTCTTGTGTCCATTCACTGTGTGTTTTTCTGTGTCCACTTGCATTCTCCGTGCCACTGGGAATCTGTGTCTCTTTTTGTTGTGTCATTTCGTTGCGTCATCTTGCTGTGTCAGCTCTCTGTGTGTGTGGTGCCACTCCTGGGCTTCTTTTTTTTTTGTGGGGCAGCTCTCCCTGTGGGGCGTACACCTTGCGCATGGGGCTCCTCTACACGGGGGACACCCCCGCGTGGCAAGGCACTCCTTGCACGTGGCAGCACTGCATGTGGGCCAGCTCACCACACAGGCCCTGGGTTCCAACCCTGAACCCTCCATATGATAGACGGACACTTTATCAGTTGAGCCACATCCACCTCCAGTCCAATGCTTTTTAAGAAATGTTAGTTTACTACTATTTTTAGAAATGCCTCAGGACCACACCAAAGTTCCATGAGGGGAGACTATCTCTAAACCCTCCTTGCCTTTTCATACCCTCAGGGTCTTCTCTCCTACTCGATTAGAAAATTTGGGGAAAGTAGACTGGCCCCCTTTTCCTTTTTGGGAAGGAGCCTGCCTTCAGTCTTACCAGAGCAGGACTTCCCTATTGGCGGGTTCAGTTAGCATGTCCACTGGCTCTGTGCTGAGCCTTGTTCTCCATTATCACTAATAAAGGGGCTGGTGTGATTCTCCATCTTCTAAGTCCACTTAGGACCTGGACAGAGAAGAGATGTGCTATGTACTCCATTTCCTTCATACTCTCTAATTACCGTTTGCTCTCTTCTTCAGTTTTCACACAGTCATAGCATTCCAATAGAATCTGAGTTGAACAGCAATTTTTTAAAATGGTGTAAATTCATTTTGCCACCTCATTTCCGAGCCTGCCTGCTCACTCAAGACATGGTCCAGTGCCCTGGAGAAGCTCTTGGTTGGACTAGAAATGTTTGCAGGCTGCCAAGGAGAGTTTGAGTCAGCAGTGTCAGACTTTCAGGTCAGCCTGTACTCTGTGAAATGTTCAGATTTGGCTTTCTTTGGGAAAGGAGCATTAGTCTTTTCAGGTAAGTTCTTTCACACAATTCATTTTCCAATAAGTAGTTGGAATTGGCTCAGCGAGCCAGTGTTCCTTGGGTCTTTGACATCTCATCCTGAGAAATTTTCCCATCACTTTATCTGCTGCATCCTGAGCACATTATAGCTGTGGCTTTTCTCTTGTCTTAAGTGATGCAGAAGAGCGATCTTCAAAACACACTTATCAGTTGTAGACTGATAACTATGTTTTGAAGATCGCTCTTCTTCTGCATCACTTAAGACAAGAGAAAAGCCACTGCCCACAACAGAAAACAGGAGAATTGCATCCATGTGGAATCTAAGCCCCCTCTTGATATAGATGTGGAGTGGACATAACCATTCCAGGGTCCACAGGATGGAGGAATAGAGTATGGATTAGAGTGGACTTACTGATATTCTAGTTATGAACTATTGTGATTAGTAATCGAAGAAAATGTGACATTGGTGTGGAGAAAGTGGCCATGGTGGCTGCTGGGGGTAGGGAGTTGGAGAAAGAGATGTGATGTGGGGGCATTTTTGGGGTTGGAGTTGTCCTGGGTGGTGCTGCAGGGACAGTTACCAGACACTGTATGTCCTCCCATGGCCCACTGGGTGGAATATGGGAGAGTGTGGGCTATGGTGTGGACCATTGACCATGAGGTACAGCGGTGCTCAGAGATGGATTCACCAAGTACAATGAATGTCTCATGATGATGGAGGAGGTTGTTTTTATGGGGAGAGAAGTGGGGTGAGGAGGGTGGGGGGTATATGAGGACCTCATATATTTTTAATGTAACATTAAAAAAATAAATAAAGACAAAAAAAAAGATTAAAAAAAAACAACCAGAAAACCATACTTATCAGCCTCCTGGCAGGAGTGCTTCCATGTTGGGGGTATGCCACGGTGACTCCCAAAGGTCACCTCCGGAAGCTGAGCCCAGTGCATACTCTGGTGGCAAAAAATAAAACTGCCAGTGAGATTCTTCCTCCAATGGCACAGGTGCCAAGTGCTGGCTTCAGAACACTCGCTTCAAACATACTTGCCAAGTGGAGTCACATGGATATGGGATCATTTCATATGTAACAAGGAGCCAGCATATGTTAAGAAACCAAGTGCCTTAATAATCTTTAAAAAAAAAAATGGCTCTATTGAGACATAATTCACATACCATAAAATTCATCCTCTCAGACTGTTTAATTCAGTTCATTTAAAGAGTTGTGCAGGCATCACTACAACTTTAAATCATTTTCTTTATCCCAGAAAGAGACCCCATACCCACGAGCAGTCATGCCACATTTCCCCTCCCACAGCCCCTGGCACCATTAATCTACTTTCTATCTCTATGGATTTTCCCATTGTGGACATTTCATATAAATGGAAGTATATACTCTGTGGCCTCTATGTCAGGCTTCTTTCACTTAGCGTAATGTCTTCAGATTCATCCATGTTGTTGCATGCACTGCATTTCTTTTTATGGCTGAATAATATTCCATTGTATGAATAAAGCACATTTTATTTATCTCCTCATTAGCTGAGGATCATTTGGGTTGTTTCCCTTTTTTTGCCTCTTATGGGTAATGCTGCTTTGAACATTCATGTATGAGTTTTTGTTTGAGAACCTGTTTTCATTTCTTTGGGGGGTATGTATGCAGGAGTGGAATTGCTGGGTCGTATGCCCATAACAACCTTCTAAAATTAGTTTTTGCTTGTGATTCTTGGGCTCCATATTCCTGTTCCTTGAGTTAATATTCATTTCCTTTGTTCTGACTACTGTCTGTGACTTGATCTGAAATCAACTTATCTGTGACCTGGTTTAAAATTCCTTGTAGAAATAATTGAAAACTACTCAAGTGAAATTAAACTGAATCATAAGAATAATGATTATGTAGAGTCTCTACTAGATTATATTTTCCTTTGTTTTCTTTACCAACATTCTATTTGTTGACTTACAAAGGCTTATTTTTTTCTTTTCCAGAATCGCAATGAAATAAAAAATGGCACTATCCTTCGATTAACCACATCTCCAGTAAGTTGATATTAGTTTACAGTTCTCTAATAAACTATTTTTCTCCCATATAATAAACTTTATTTATAGAGAAGTTTTAGATTGCATAAAAATTACATCAAAAGTATAGGGGATTCCCATATATCCTATCCTCTCCCCCTACCACATTTTGCCCTATTAATAACATCTTACTTCATTGTGGTACGTTTGTTATACTTGATGAACAAATATTGAAGCATTGCTACTAATCAAGTTTAATTTATGGTTTACACTTTTCACTGTACAGTTTTATAGGTTTTGACAAAATGTATAATGGCCTGTATCCATCATAGCAGAACAATACCAGGGTCCTAAAAATGCCCTATGTTCTACCTATTCTTTCTTCCCCCCTACACAGAATATCTGGTAACCACTCTCTTTATATCAATGTTACAAGTTCTTCCATTACAACAAAAATAAGTCTATTTTGGTCCATGCTTGTATTCCCCCATTATGTTTGTTTATTCCTCAGTCTTGGGGATTTGGGGATGGTGAAAAGATGCCCTCTCTGCTTCAAATTGAGAAGGGGATTAGATCTTATGTGACAGATGGAAAGAACTGTTTCGCTTGTAATTGTAGATACTCTTTGTTTTTTTGGGATGGGCGTTGTCCATCATCATCATTTTGTTCGTTGTCCTGGGTGAATATGATGAACTTAAGGATGAGTATTGGCCACAAATTTGCTGAGATTCAGGGCTCAACTGGCATGGGAAAAGACTGACAAATTCTCCCTTTTGGGCAATCTCTAGGACATAGTTTTAATGGATGTAGTACTTTATTGTAGGTTCAAATGAAAGAGGTAGAAGAGTCATGTGTAGGGAAATTATAAATGTCTAACTCTGTTACATTGGGGAAATAGATTATTAAATATTCTAAATAAGTAGCCCACCAATGGGGTGCTGATTTTATGGGGTTGTATACCTTGTCAATGTGCCTGAATGGCTCTAGAGCCCTTGGGAGCACTGCTGTTTCAGTTTTGTTTACTGTGGTAGCTAGTGAGATCTGCCTGAGAGGTATATAAGTAAACATCTGAAACGCCCTTCTGACTCACTTTGAAATTTTTCAGCCATAAAAAAACCTTTTGTGTTTAATGTTTCCCCCTTTTAATCAAGGTCTTTTTCCAGATGCATCACTGGTTGGTGTTTGGTATTAATCCTTCAGTGCCAGGGAGGCTAATCCCTGGGAGTCATGTCCCACACTGGGGTTGGGTGGAGGGAAGGTAGTGAGCTTATTTGCTGAGTTTTACTTAGAGAGAGGTCCCATTTGAGTAACAAGGAGATTTTCAGGAGCTAACTCTTAGGCAATAATTATTATTATTCTAAGTTTCAATTTTACAAGAATAATGTTCATAAGTACAAGCATTAATATTGTAGGCTTGGCATATTGGTCTGTTTTCCTTTTAATACACATTGCCTATATACTCTAGAGATTCTTGCCACTCTATTTGAAAATGTAGCAGGACTCCCCAGAATGGGAGTTTAATATTTTGTTGGTTATTGTGTGGGTCTCCACCAACTAAGATAACACCCTATGACAACTTGAACACATTCATATTTCATAGAGGCATGCCCCAGGTGTACCCTTCCCACAAAACCCCTCATCACAGGCACACTGGACTGGTGACCTTCCCCTGCCATAGATACCAAAAGACACTCCCACAATTGTACTCTCAACCACAGTCCTCATTCCCTCCAGAGTTCACCTGTTCCTTCCTCCAGCCCTTCCCCCAGCTGTATGGATGGCCCAATCCATCCCCCAACCCTGTTCCTCATACTCCCACACTATCAACCCCACTCATACCACTGCACCCCTGTTCACTGCCAAACTGCCAACCCTGTACCTTATTGTCCAGATTGAGCATCAGCTCACCACTTTCTACTCTCTTTCTATTTCATGGTAACATATCTTCCACACTCTACCTCTGTGAGTCTGCTCAATATCTTTACTTCTTATCTGTGAGTTCATGCAGTATTTGTCCTTTAGTGACTAGCTTGCTTCACTCAACATGAGATCTTCGAAGTTCATCCATGTTATCGCATGTGTCAATACTTCATTCCTTCTTACAGCTGAGCAATACTCCATTGTTTATAAATACCACATTTTGCTTATCCACTCATCCATTGATGGGTACTTGGGTTGCTTCCAACTTTTGGCAATTGTGAATAATGCTGTGATGAACATTGGTGTGCACACATCTGTCCACATCCCTGCTTCAATTCTTCTGAATATATTCATAGTAGTGGGATTGCTGGATCATATGGCAGTTCTTTACTTAGCTTCCTGAGCAACTGGCAAACTGTCCTCCACAGTGGCTCACCAGCAGCAGTGGATGAGTGTTCCTATTCTTCCACATCCTCTCCAACATTTATAGTTTTCTGTTTTTTTTTTTTTTAAAAATAGTAACCAGTCTAGTAGGTACAAGATGGTATCTCATTGAAGTTTTGATTTGCATTTTCCTACTAGCTAGTGATGTTGAACATCTTTTCATGTGCTTTTTAGCCATTTGTATTTCCTCTTTGGAAAGGTATCTATTCAACTTTCTTGTCCATTTTTTCCTTTTTCTTTTTTAAAAATTTTTAAGGAGGTACTGGAGATTGAACCTAGGGCCTTGTACATGAGAAGCTGGCACTCAACTACTGAGCTACACCCACTCCCCTCTCTTGCCCATTTTAAAAAATGGGTTGTCTTTTTATTATTGAGATGTAAAATTTCTTTATATATGCTGGATATTAGACCCTTATCAGATAAGTAGTTCCCAAATATTTTCTCCCATTGAGTAGGCTGCCTTTTCACTTTCATGACAAACTTCTTTGAAGCACAAACGTTTTTATTTTGTGGAGGTCCCATTTATCTATTTTATCTTTCATTGCTTGTTCTTTTGGGTATAAAGCTTATGAAACCATGTGCCAATAATGCTATTTCAACAACAGCGGAGTCTAGATAAAACACTTTAAAGACTTCCAAATAAAGGTAGCTAAACAAGATGATTCAGTATATTCAGACCCCTAGAGCTGTCTGTGTTTCTTATTACCAGCCTTCTGACTTGATTGTAGATACTGCGGATAGCATATTTTAAACTATGTGCTAAAGCACTTTATTGCTTTCCTAAGAATAATCTGCACAAAATACACCAAGTGTTACTATTTTCACGCTGCATATGTGATGAAAACTGTGTCTAACTATCATTTTCAGTTTCCACTGAAGCCATGTGCTTGGTTGAAAATAAATGAAACATTGGGAAAAGCATCTGGCTAAAATTAAGTTGTGGGTTCTGTAACTACCACAAATTCTTCTTGTTGAAAATTACATTAGAGAGACTTAAAAACTCCTAAACATTTCCCCCAATACCATCTTGAATCTAAACAGTGATAAGCTCAATAGAATGCATTATTGTAGTTGGTCGAACCATCTTCCAATGCCTCCTTTTCTACTTGCTGGAAAATATCATGTATCCTTGTTTTTCAATGTCTACATGATGAACTGAGATATTTTTTTGCCTGACTTAATATTGGTCTTCTACTTTAGTCAGCCTGAATTAATGTTCATTTGACATTTAAAGACCATTGCTTCATTTGGTTCTTGTAGTTTTATTTATCCTGCTAAAATTACTCATCTGTTTGCTGGGTAAAAAGAGCACACCTTGTCTTTAACTTCATCTTCTAAATGGAAATGCTCAGCTCTTTTGTCTAGGCCTACTCCAAGTCAGGGAACAGGGTTAGTTCTCTATTTTATTGCCATGTGTTCGTGAACAAAATCTCTGCAGTGTTAGTTACTCCTTGAAAGATGGTTAGGTGATTGGCAAGAAAAAGATTTTTAGCATCCTGAAAGTGAATATACCAATACCACGGGTGACTTGGTATCAGGGATAATGGAGCTTGTGTTCTTCAGATAAGGTCCCTCACCTTCCCCACGTGATCAAATGAAAAGATGCTAAAGCCCGTAACCCCAGGTGGGGCAGCCATCTACAAGACAGTTCTTTAAGTTTTCTATGAAGCAGTATTTCCCAAGCCTGTGCTTTTTTTTTTTTCCTTTCTTTTTCTTTCCTTATTTATATTTAGATAAGCTGGAGTTGCATCTTTCCCCGTAAAAAATTTGTCTTTAGAGAGGTACTTCTATTTATTTAAAATATCATTTCATTCAGTGAAAATACATTATGATCAAACAGCAAAATGAATGCTTTTCTTTCACCGTGCTCTCTTCCAGCTTACCAGAGAGACTGTTGTAGCCACTTTCAAATTAGGGGTGAATAGGTTTAACCATTTTTGCTCAAAGAACAAGACAATGCAATAAAGAGAACATTTCTAATCATATCTCCCTCTTTCTGCAACATATTTATGTTTCTAAGATATTCCACACAGTATGAATTGTCATGTAGAAGAATTGAGCCTGTGCTTGGGAACTGCTTGAAAAATCAGAACTAAGGCTATCTAATTTTTTAATAATGTAGTTTTCCCCCTCTGGATACAGAAACTTTGCAGAGTCATCATGGGAAATTTGAAAAATGCAGCTTGCTGCAAAGAAAATTATGTATAACATCATAATTCCTAAATTTATTTGATTAGTTTCCTTTGGTAATTTTTATGCATACACATATATGACTATGTGTATACATCTATATATATACTCTGTTCATATATATATATATATATATATATATATATATATATATATATATACACACACACTCATTTATTTGTTCATCCATTTAATGAAATTTCATTGAACTTCCAGTAAATGCCAGGCACTGTTCTAGGTGCTGGGAACACAGTGGGAGCAAGCCTGATAAGTTTTCTCTCCTCTTGGAGTCTCCACTCTAGTGGATACCCACCTCCTCACCCCACCCCAACCCCACCCCACATACACCTCTGCTCCCACAAACAATTATATATATATGCATTCTGCCTATTTCTCTTAGTATTCCATCAGGAGGATGTAATCATGCTCTCTTACATTCCTCAGGGTACCTGTGAGAAAAGGGAGATCAAGAGGGGGAAGTGAAGTTCGTCCACAGAGCTTCTAGCCACAGAACTGGAAGCATCCCCTGGCTCTCAGTCCTGGTTCTGTGGGCTCTCCACCTCTGCCCACCTGCGTGTCATGGTACTCTTCTTGAAAAGAAGAGTAAAATTTACTCAGAAGTAAACACCATGGGTGCCAATATTAGTCAGGGTTCTCTAGGGAAACAGAACCAACAGGAGATACCTGTGAATATTACGTGATTTTATAAAATTGTCTCACACAACTATGGGGCTGTGCACAAGTCCAAATTCTGTAGGGCAGATTGCAAGCTGGGAACTCCGATGAAAGTTTTCGAGGTATTCCCTAGGAGAAGCTGGCTGGCTGAAGTGGAGAGGAAAATTCTCTCTTCTCTTCTGGGTTTCATTGCTTCAGCTTCTGGTTTCCTCTCTCCTTCTGAGTCTCATAGATTTCTGCTTCTAGCTTGCAGGGCCTTCTCTCTCAGCTTCTGGGGGGTTCTCTCTGTATCTGTCTCCCTATTCATCCAGTTCTTAAAGGACTCCTGTGAGAGGATAAAACCCACCCTGGGCTACACAGCACTGAAGTAATCTAATCTTAGGGCCTTAGCTGAAGTGATCTGATCAAAAGGTCCCACCTACATAGGTTCAAACCCGCAACAATGGATTAGCTGAAAGGACAGGGTCTTTTCTGGGATCCACAAAAGCCTCAAACTACTGTAGTGTTCTACATTTTTATGGAGCATTAAGTCCTTAGAGGGTAGTACCAAGGGTAAGGAGTAAGGTTTGCCATGAAGGATGAGAACAGCACCATGAGAAGAGGATACATCATTTCAGGCACTGGATGGAATGCAGGAGAAGGGGGAATGATGGCTCATTAGAAACTTTTCAGCTCATGGCCGCACCTTTGAACTTGGAATGGTGCAGCCTGACATAATTTGGAGGTGCCTTTATCACTGCTTTTGGAAGGTACCTCTTGCCTGTGATACCAGCCAGTAGGCTGTGGCTTTGATATGCTAATATGGGATGGTCTCAGTAAAATATTTTCAGTTTCCACAGCAGCAACCCACGAGTAGTCAGGTTTTTGCCTGATTGGTCTCTGTAGGACACTTGGCCTTTTCAAGTGTCTCTTCTCTCTCTTTTCTTTTTAAAAACACTTAAATGATTTATGTATTTTTAAACTTTTAATTAGGTAAATTTCAAGCACATACAAAAGTAGAAAGAATGGTATATTACATCCCTTCTTCCTAGCTTTCACAATTATTGACATCAATTTTCTTAGGAAGATTCCTCCTGAAAAGAGTACAGGGAAAGCAGCTTTGCCTTTTGGTATAATAACCCAGGAGAGGGGCTCATTGGGAAAGACAAGGCGGTAATTAGAAGGCAGAGAATCAGAGCCAGCCTTGCCGTGTGGAGCTGGGCTGCTCATTCCCTCCTTCTTGCAGAGGCTGAGTCTTTAGTGCTGGAGGACATGGCTCTTAGCCTGAGATTCTGGACCAGCAGTATCAGCTGCACCTGGGAGCTTGTTAAACCTACACTTTCAGGCCCCCATCCCTAGCCTATGGGAAACTCTGGGGGTGGGAGCCAGAGTGTTTTATGAAGTCGAGGTGATTCTAATGCAGGTAAAAATTTGAGATCTACTGCTTTAGCACCCATTCTCCAGGGTCCAGCGGCCCAGATGTCAGTTCTAGCACTGTGTGACATGATGTATGTTACTTAACTTCTCTGCATGTCTCCTTCCTTTATAAAAATGAAGATGATAAAGGAACCTACCAGATAGGATTATGGTGAAGATTGAATTATTTCCTGAAGATATTTAGAATAATGCTAGACAACTGTTAGCTGTTTTTATTTACTAGACTGAACATCACCAAACATTGTTAATTAGCATTAGTAATGATCATGAAATTATTTTTGAATACTCATTATAACAGTAAATTCAAACTTCCTATGTGGAGGAAATGCATATTCACATTATTCAAAGTGACTGACTTGAGTTAAATATTCATTTAAGATAACATACCTTTGAAAATTTTGGAGACTAGTTTATCTTTGAACAATTTTTAAAGATTCTCACTCAGCCCTTCACCCGGCTTTTGAAAAATGGGCATTTTGTGTTTGAGTGATTGGTCAGATACATGGGAATCAGTGAACAGGTGGGGTGGGGGTGGTTTCAAACTTTTCTGCTCCTTCCTTGTTCTCCTCCTCCTTCTTTCTCAAGTTCTGGCACAAAGTGCCTGTTTGGGTTTCAGTTGGGAAGTCAGTGACCAAATGAACGATGGGGGCATGGGTTTCTCCCCTGTCCTGGTCCCTGCCTCTCCTCTGGGCTGCTTCAGTGGGGCAGTCAAGAGGGGAGGAGGGAGGGAGAGGGGACCCTGGCTGAAGCGCCAGTGGGTGTGGATACCCTGCCTCCCTCTGTAATCTTAACCCTGTTACAGGTTTAAGACATGCTCCTCAGATATGCTTAACCACTCATGGCAATTTCCTAGCTTCTGTTCAGGAGTGATACCTAACAGTTGAAACCAAAGTGCAGCAACTTACCCTTTCTCTGAACTGTATGAAAAATACATGAGACATATACAAGACATATAAGAAAAAGTAACTGGAAAGGAGAATATGAGGAGGGCAGGGTGCTTTAGCCATTGCATATGCAAGTTAGCTAATAACGACAACAGATGTTTTGATAGCTTTTCCACTAAGCAAAATCACAGGCAGAAAAATTTAATATTTCATTTTTCTTTCTATGCGTTTGAACTGAGGGGTGGAGAAAAAAACCTTTACTGGGTGAATGAGACGTTGAGACCACAGATTATCATCCAGAAGTTCCGCTCCTCCAATGTGTTTCCATTCCTCTCCTGCATGAAGAAGCCAAGTGTGAATGCCTTAAAAGGAGAACTTAACTCTAGGCATAGCTGCTAAACTGGTTTCCCAATTATCTGGCTTGATATTCACCCAAAAGCCAATGCATGTTGGAGAAAATTGAATTTTACAAGCCTCCTTATGTAGTGCTAGAAGATTCTCAGTATCACAGGAAGATTATTTGGGTGTCTAGTGAAGTTTTCAAACATTGGGTGTAGGCAGTTATTACTCATGGGTGAGCATGCTATATAAATGTGTGTAAACTGCTTAACTAAGCAAATAGGTTTTTGTGGTATCTAGACAAATAATTTCACTTTAATATAGTCAATATTCTGGAAGCAGATGTGGCTCAAGCAATTTAGTGCCTGTCCCCCACATGGGAGGTCCCAGGTTCAGTTCCCAGTGCCTCCTGAAAAAAAAACAAAAACAAAAACAAAACAACAAGCAAAATAAATGATAAAGCCAACTCAGGAAAGCCAGTGTGGCTCAGTGGTTGAGCACCAGCTTCCCACATACGAGGTGCCAGGTTCAGCCCCTGGCTCCCGGTACCTCAAAAAAAAAAAAAAAAAGTCAATATTCCCCCCGTTGTTTCCTCCTTTTTGCCATACACTGTTGAGTTCCTGGGGCTTTGCTCTTCATTCGCTCTTCCATTCCTTGAAATAGAAAGATGGGCCCTATCAGTACAATACGACTGATTCCCTCTGGGAAATCAACAGGTGCTGCACTGAAGGTGAAGTCAGAGTGGTGGGAAACCTGCCATGGACGTGCCCACTGGGTAGTATTCCTAGAGTTTCACTTCTCTTCCTTTCTCAGTGAAGCACTCGTCTTCTGTCCTTTGTGGTTCCCTCTGTGGACGCTCTCCCCTTTGCTTTCTCCCTGGTCAGGCTCAGAACGCCCAGCAGCTCCATGAACGCATCCAGTCTTCGAGTATGGATGCCAAACTGGAAGCCCTCAAAGACCTGGCCAGCCTCTCCCGGGACGTCACCTTTGCCCAGGAGTTTATCAACCTAGACGGCATCTCTCTTCTCACCCAGATGGTGGAAAGCGGCACAGAGTAAGTATCTGTTATCCAGACTTCCAAATCCATCCTTTTCTTTCTAGCATTTGAGGTCTTTGTTACATTCCTTATATTTGTAATTTCTAGTTTAAGAGATCTGAAATTTGACTAGGGTCAGGGGGATAAAGGCTTTTAAGACAGCGTCTGGGTGGTAGGTTTGTAATTTAAATAGCTCTACCACCCCCATCCACCAACCAGCTATTCTGAGACAAAGTAGAAATCCATAAAATACCTAAAATGTCAGATTTATGAGGAAAAAAATTAGGTCATTATCTCTAAGGGCCTTTCCAACACTTAAATTGTAATTCTATAAAATCCAGCAAATCCCTCATTTCCCTTGCCTCTTCCCAAGAAAAACTTTCATTTCCTGACTCCATTAAAAAAAAAATTGAATACCTACTGTATTAGTCAGTCAAAGGGGTGCTGATGCAAAATACCAGAAATCTGTTGGCTTTGATATAAGGGTATTTATTTGGGGCCGGAGCTGAGAGATACCAGGTCATAAAACATTAAGTTACTTCTTACTTCCCTTGCCAAAGTCTGTTACCACATGTTGGAGCAAGATGGCTGCTGAGTTCTGTAAGGGCTCTTCCTCTTAGGCTTCGTGGTCCAGCTTCTTCCAATATCAGCTGTAGGCTGAGATAAGTCTAGTCTCTCTCCTGGGGCTTGTTTCTCTCCGGGCTCGGCTGCTCTGCTGGCTCCACAAGGCAAGCTGCAGACTATCAGGCTAAGGTCTCGTCTCTCTTCGCAGGGCTTCAGCTGGGTCTAACGGAGCCTTCTCACCTTCCTCCTGTATCTGCTTCCCTGTGTGTTTACTTCCTGGGCTCCAATATAAAAACTCCAGCTAACTCCTCTACCTTGTTTTCTCTGAGTCCCCGCCCACCAAGGGGGGCAGGGACTCAATGTCCTTCTGACATGCCCCAATCAAAGCCTTAATCATAATTTAATCAGGTAAAGGTGAAACCTCTGAATCCAATACAATCTGATATCCCCAGAGGAACAGACCAGTCCACAAACATAATCCAATATCTGCTTTTGGAATTCACAAATAATGCCAAACTGCTACACCTACCTTATGTCTGAAAGTATTAAACCTGGTCAAAAATATCCTTCCTAAAGTATTTTTTTAAATTCATAATTTAATGATTAAATACATTCCCTTCATTACATTAGATTAAAGGTACTAAATATTTATTGAGTAACTGCTGTGTGCAAACATGTGGGAGGCAGACAAATTAAGAGATGTTATGTCAATTATACTTCAAAAAGTTGTTAAAAAATGTTAAAAAAAAGACATGAGGCTTTTCTTCCAAAAATTTATGGAGACAGTTATTTTACAAGGAGAATTAAATTGGTGTATAATCACTCCTGAAGTATAAAGGAATGGACCAGTGAAATCTTAGAGAGCTTCACAGAGGAGGCGACATGCAAACTGGGCCTTGAAGGAGGCGTTTGAGTTCATCACGAGTGAGGAAGGGATGGCATTTCTGGTTGGGAGCTCACTGTCTTGGTGAAGGCTTTGGTCGTGGTGGTGTGATTGGGGCATTTAAGGAACAAGATGGATTTAACTCTCTAAGTATATGGAGCAATAACCACCACTCGATCCCTGCATGCCAGGGTAGGGTTAGCCTGAAGCTGCCATCCTATATGGACAGGTGCTATTGGAATAAGACTAGTAAAAGGTGTAAATTAGTGGCATAAAAATCATTGGATCAGTTAGCTCTATATTGATAGGTTCAACCAATAATCCTAAAAGTTGGTATAGATATTTATTAGAAAAGAGAAAATATCTTTGAGAATTGGAATTTAGACACGGGTCATTCAAATCTCTCTTTAGTACCAGGTAACACAAAGAATCAGCTGATGGCTACATGTTGGAGACCTGTCTCAGCCCCTCCCTCCCTTCCTTCCTTCCTTCCTTCCTTCCTTCCTGTCTCCTCCTACACATGTCATGATTTAGCCTCTGCAATTGGCATTTATTAAACTTTTTTTTTTTCTCATTCAAAGAGAGGATGTTTTACAACAGCAGGAACATTGGTTTAAAAGGGAATATTCTGTGCAGTTTGGAATTAAGGGGTCTTACCTCACAGATAATTTGGGACCATTTCTAGGACTGAATAGGAGAAAAAATCCAAACCAAGAGGACTGGCAAGCAGGCTTGTGGGTGATCTGGAAAGGGTTGTTATGGGCAGGCATCATGTATTATTTTTAAAATTATGACTAAAACTCTGCTCATGAAGTTTTTGAGGTCTGTCATTTTGGAGTGGGACTAGGAAACTCAAACCCTGGAGATGATCAGAATCCAAAGTGATTACTATAAATTGGAGATGGGTTTTGGAAAGGCTGGAGGAAGTTGAATAAGGTGAGGTTTAGAGGATACAAAGAATTAGCTGAGAGTCCTGTCTT
This sequence comes from Dasypus novemcinctus, assembly GCF_030445035.2. NCBI lineage: Eukaryota > Metazoa > Chordata > Mammalia > Cingulata > Dasypodidae > Dasypus > Dasypus novemcinctus. The sequence goes on from NC_080677.1 coordinate 21,869,183, forward strand.
TGATAGAAGCCTCAGGCTGACATTCAGAATTGAAAAAGCTAATGGCCTTCCTTCTTTTCTAGTGACCAGTGGAAGAGTAGAAGCTGTGGGTATAAATATCTTGATTGGTAATTGAGGATTTCTTCATGTACTTGTCAAATAGGGTAGAACCATGTTGCATGGACCCATTGCTTCTGGTGAGACAGTAAGTCCTGGAGGTTTCTGCCTGTGACATTTACTAACAAGTGAAATAGGAATGTAAAAATCTTACCAAATTTATTGATTTATCCTATACTGAGGCAATATTGTAATATTGTAATACAACTAAGATTCGGTGGTTGTGTCACAGATTCTGAGGGGTTTGAGCACTAGAGTCATCCACATAATCTTTTGTGAATACTTCCACCAAATGCAACCATCCGTGTGATATGCACCCTGGTTGTGGGGCTGTGCAAAGCTCCAGTGCCTACAGGCCCTGGGTGGTTAAGGTTTTTGATAACAGCAAAAAATCCATGCTAGAAGGTTTTGTTTTTCAGTTTCCCACCAAAGGGACCCTACCGCTTTTGCTGGAAAAACAAAACAAAACACAAAACTAGTATTTGTGTATTTGCTTGTTAACATTCTTTTTTTTTTTTTTTTTCATTCATTAGTGATATTACCTTACTCTGAAACTCATCTCAACCCCTAGAGAGGTACAAAAGAACCAGCTTCCCTCAGACCTAGGTTTGGGCACAGCATGTCTGAATTATATCTCCATGTTGCACACATATGAATGTGAAAAAAAATTCAATACTGCAGGTACTTTACGTGAACCAAAGCAACTGATTGCCTGATTGCCTTTTTTTTTCCTTGTCATGCGCACTAACATACATAAGGCATCCCAATTTCTGTTTCATACAGGTTTCAGGCAGATAATCAGAACTAAGGATCAGTATTTGGACGAGATCTGTTTGGCATTTGTCTCATACTTTCCCATCAAACTATGCTACTGGGGATTAACAACATCTCTCTGGATCACCTTTGGTGTCCTCGTCAGAGTTTTATGTTAAGTTCAAAGTCCTTCTGCCTTTGGAGATGGAGGAAGGAGTAATGAGCTGCACAGCCATCTGCTTTCCTTCTGCTGGGTCCTGCGACTCATCCTAAGATATTGCCCATTTGATCCACACCTATTTTTCAGATCTTTTGCTCAGATCCAAAAGAAATGGGAAAGACATTTCTTCTTATAAGAAAATCTGGCTTTTTGGTTATGTTTACAGCAGGACTTTAATTAATGAACAGGGAACCTTTGGAATAGAAACCACACAAATTACATAGAGCCTGCAATTTGGAAGTAATTTATTCATGACTTCCAGGCCTGCTTTCAGCTGCGGAGGGCAGAGGCTACCCTCAACAGGACCTATGGAAATTTATAGGAAACCTTGAGGAAACATAGCTGGAATTTTTCTCCTTACATTTGGTTATAATGAGATTTAAAGTTTACTTGCCTGCTTGTCATTACCCCAGGCTGAGCCTTTCGAGGTCTCTCTCCAGCTGGTATCAGGAGGGGCCATGGGACAAAATGAGGAACAAAGGAGCGATGGAGAAGCATCATTTTGGCAGAGGGCAATGTTTAAACTCTAATTTAATTTTCTATCCTTGTGGAATTTTGAAATTCCCTTCCTACTTTCTGCTTGAAACATAGGTATAGAAGAAAATTAGGTTGTGGGGAAACATGTCTCAATCTGAGCAAGGCAATGGTGTCAGGTGAGTCATATTAAGGAATGGCTATTGCATATATGAAATAAAGGGTATTAAAATATTTCTCATAAATAATGTATCTTATTTTATTTGAAAGGAAGGAATCATACCTCTGACTCTACATGCAACGTAGTGAATAGCGTCGAGCTCTTTAGGTTTTGTGCTCTGCCTGTGCTTTTCTGCACACAGACAGTGGGGCAATTGGTCTGGCGTCGTACACTTTGTTCAACAGTCAGTCATAGCTGGGGGCAGTAGAACAGGGGGCAGGAGGGACCACTTCCAAGAGTGAAAAGGCAGGATGCTTATAGTTTCCTTCCCACTTGGCAGCGTGACAGGAAAATCATCCTGTTGGCCTCTGAGTAAGCAATAGCTCCACCTGGGCAATAAAATCAAGAGTGGAAAAAGTTCAAAGACGACACACCGTTTTTCAAAAATAAGTTTTCTTTCCTTAATTACTTTTAAAAAAATCATATTTGTTGTTTAAAAAGGAATACGTAACTAACAGGGAGGCAATAAAATTCATTTATAATCTCCTCTTTCAGAGAAAACCATTTTTAGTACCTTGATGTATTATCTTTTTTTCTTTTTTTTTTTTGAGGTACTGAGGCCAGGGACAGAAACCGAGACCTTGTTTGTTTTGCTTATTTGTTTTTGTTTTTTCTTGGAGGCATCAGGAACTGAACCCGGGACCTCCAATATGGGAAACAGGTGCCCAACTGCTTGAGCCACATATGTTCCCCTATCATTTTTATATATCCTTTTAGATAGACACATGGAGGCTTTACAAGAGTAGAACTATAGTAATAATGCTTTTTATAGCCTGCCTTTTATACTTAACAATTTCCATGTCATTAAATATTATCCCCCCCACCATGGTGGTTGCCTGTATATTATTTAATTTTTGCAGTCTTGTTGAGGCACAATTGAAATACAATGTAATATAATAATTTAAAGGATGTGCTGCATTACATTTCACTGTCCCCCTGTTGTTGGATGTTGATGTTTTCAAGTTTTTTCACCAGTGAACTTTCTCTAATCAACTATTCTTTTAGCAAAATCTTTGTGTACATTTTACAGTATTTTGTTGGAATTAAATTCCTGGGAGGATATGCACATTTGAAAGCTGCTTTTAAATATAAATAGCACAGATGCCTGCTGAAATGTCCCAATTTTTGCTCCCAATTAGTTTAGGAGTGTGTGTCCATTTCCCAGTATCTTGCTCAATATCGAACTCATAGTTCCTTAAGGTTTCTAACTTTTCTAAGAAAAATAGGAGTGAGGTATTTGAAGAGTTCTAACTAGCCTCAGGAGTTCACAAGTACTGTTTCATTTGCCTGGTTGAGATCATTTTTCCAAAATTTGGCTGTATTAGGGACAGTGAAAAGAGTCCCATAGCTATTTTAAAGATATATGAAGCCCTTAATTTGTTGTCTTAAAAAGCAAACAGCATGGGGAGTAGATGTGGCTCAAGCAGTTGAGCGCCTGCTCTCCATGTGGGAAGTCCCAGTTTCAGTTCCCATTGCCTTCTGAAAAACAAGCGAAACAAACCAACCAACCAACCCAGCAAGCAAACGAATGGAGAAACCAACTCAGGGAACTGGTGTGGCTCAGTGACTGAGCACCAGCTTCCCACACACTGGGTTCAGTTCCCAGCCCCCAGTTCCTCAAAAGAAAAAAAAGCAAATAGCAGGGGGCACATGTCACTCTGTGGTTGAGCACCTGCTTCCCATGTATGAGGTCCCAGTTCAATCCTTTACCTCCTAAAAAAAACAGAATAAAAACAAACCACATTAATTGTAAAAATGATTAGTACTCCATGCCTACTCTGAGTCATATACATTTAAAATATAAGGCAAATGGAGACGTTTGATGCTGTGCGTATGTATATGGCTGTAAATATCTGTTTGCATGTGTATGTGTATAAATGCTGCGACTGTTGCATTAACACAAGGACAATTTCACAGTAAAATTTTATTAAAATACTTTTCTCCTGGCCTGAATCAGAGCTGTGACAGTCGGTTAGGAGCTGTGAAAATGGAGGTATGCCTTGCAGTAAGGACCCCCGAAGGATGTCTTAGCTTTGATGTTGCTGGCACGCACACTTGAGAAGGATTTGTCAGTATTACTCTTTTATCAGTGTGTATATTTTTGAGTGCTGCAAACTATTCCTGACACTGGGTCAGAGACGTGGGGAGATGTGGGGAAAACACAAAGATGGTCATGACAGTCCTTGGCCGTGTGTGACCTTTTCTGGAATTTTTGTAACTTTGTTAACTTCCAAGGACACTGATGATGAGCTCTAACTCAGGCCAGTTGCCGAGAACTGGGTGTCTCTCAGGAGCTCCCGCTGTTCGGACGTGCTGGCCGAGCCTCGGAGGCCAGGCCAGACCAGGCCAAATTGCTGAGCCAGCTCACTCTCTGGTAGCTAAGTCCAGCTCCCAACGGGTGTGTCCCACACATCACCTCTTCAAGGCCGTGATAGGAGTGAGCAGCTCTCGCGGCCAAAAAGAAGCTGCTCTGTGTGGTCTTTGCAGAGTCCCCGCCCCAGCTGTAAAGACTGCCTGGCCTTCCCGGCTCCTTTTCTGTATTTTCCTAGAGTGTGCATTCTGCATAACTTAGGGAGGTCCAACTGGATTGTGCATTCTGCATAACTTAGGGAGGTCCAACTGGAACGGGCTTTCTGGGGCCCGACCAGACATTTGCATCACAAAGACCACAGAGGCCAAACGCCAGGCGCTTTCTAAGGGTTGTACGGCAGAAAAATTCCTCAAGCAGGATCTACCCCTTCCCCACTCCCTTGCGCTTTGTGTCTTCGCCATTGTCAGTCACACTAGTAATGGAAATGAGAAGGGGGTCACTCAGCCTGCTTACTGAAAACATTATCTTCTGCTGTGGATCAGAATGCCATACCGTGGGCTGCGGGGTGAGGCTTCTGACCACTCTGAAACATAAGCCTTTCCGGAATGATTTTCTTTTCTGGTCATGTTTCTTCGAAAAATGGGTATACCAAGAGAGAGATCTTCCCAGTTAGGAAAAGAGACAAATATCACAAGTAAGTTCCTCTTCCGCTTATGGTTTTTCTGAAGCCAAAGCATGGATTTTAAAACTTAGACCGAGCTTAACTGCACGGGGGACAGGGAGAAGTGGGCAAGGCCAAGGTCTGCTAGAAGAGGTGGAACACATGTCAAAGCCCGAGAGCACTGTGGAGCCAGCCGGAAAATGATTTTGTAACCTTGCCCTGCCTGTTTTATGTATTACAAACATACATACACATATACTTAAGTGTTTTATTTTGAACCAGTTACACGGTTCAAACGGTAGTGCTAGAAAACCCAGTGTAGCTTAAATATTGAAACATGTACGGAGCCTTTGTAACTGAGGGTTAGGGATTGTATAGATGTCTTTATATTACAAAAAATAGCAAAAGGTTAATATCTTTGTTGCCGGATGGCTCTGGTTTCTGGGGTTCTAAGTTCCTGGCTTATGATGCACAAAAGAATCTGAAGGCATGCCATAGGGTAGGTAAGGGAGTAAATAGTTTATTAAGAAACAAGAAAATGAGAAAAGTACATGGTCCGATGCATGGACCATCTCTGGCCTTCTTGCAACTGAGTCGTAATAAAGAGAAACCTGTAAATGCAAAATTGTTTCCATTCTTCTGATAAAAAAATAGAGTCCTGGCTTTGTGCCTATATTACACTTGGTATTGAAATAATGGATTGGTACTATTTATTACTTTATCAACTTATTTTTTCCTGTCTTTTTTTAAATTTTTGGCTTACAAATGTATTGGCCTTTCCCTGTGGTTAGTTGTGTGGGTAGGGTCTAGGCCAGGACTTTTAAAAGTCTGTTTGCTTTTCTGATTGGTTGCCCCACCTGCCATTTCTTAGGGGGCCAATGGTGACGCCTTTTGAGGATATCCAGGGATTTCCCTCTCATTCCAAATGAGATTCTTGTGGGGTTCTTCTGGCAGCCTTCTTCTCAGGAGGTTTCTGGGCAGGGGCTTACTGCCATGCTATCTGTCAACCATGCCCTCTGTCGGCCATGCTGTCTGCCAGCAAGCTGCCTTCCATCTTTCACTACACTAACCTGCCTCATCTGAAACTGCTGAAACTGGCTGGATTTAACCTAGACCTGCTAAACACCATTCTAAACATTCTAAACACCAAGAGTTGTTCCAGTTGCATCCTTTCAAGCAAAGAATCGAATCCCAGGACAGTGCCTTGCACCCAGTTGTCATGTCTCCTTCAACCTGAAACAGTTCCTCAGTGGTTCCTTGTCTTTCATGACTGATATTTCTGAAGATTGTATGTCAGCCATTTTATAAAATATCCTCCAATGTGGTTTTGTTAAAAGGTACTTTCCAGCAAAAGGTAAAATCACGACTCTCATGCAGACGTAAAAATGAGCATGTGATAAAAGCATTTATTTTACTCAAATGATATGAGGGAACCAGGCAGATGATAGATAGCTGGTTCAAAGGGAAATGAAAAGAGCACTAGTTTATTGGAGTAAAGGAATGTTGAAGTGAAGTGCAAATGGAGAGGGAACTGGTTTTCCCACAGGTGGGGAGGAAGTCAGTTACATCACTACCAGACAGAAGAGAATTTACATATTTATCAGTTACTTAAGAAGAGTTCTGAAATAGTTCAAAGACAAGGAACAGGGAATCTGATAACCCACAGTGGAAAGCTATAGACATGGCCTGGTTTTCCATTGGAACACAAACATTTTTTCCTACAGGTTTGTCCAGTGTATTCTCATGATGAGACCCAGTTATATGTGTTTGACTGGAATATCACAGATACTGTGTTCTTTCTGTTGCATCTAATTGGTGGCACATGTTGTCTCTTTGTCTGGTTACTAGTGATGTTGCTTTGATCACTTGACTCAGATAGCATCTTCCAGGCATCTCTACTATAAAGCATTTTTTCCCTCTTTGTAATTAATTGATAAAGAATTTAAAGGATTGTATTTTGAAAGTGTATAAAATACCGTTCCTCACCCCATATGCATCTACCCTTGTTTTGGCATTGTTTCTTATCTGAATTATTACTAAGATGATTTCTAAGGAGGGATCTTCTAATACTGTCTTTCCTTCTATGTGAGTTGGTTTTCTACTGTAAAGAAGAGATTTCTTTTCTCCCTATTTATTTACTCATTTATATATTTATATCCAGTGGTGTGCGGAAGTTGGCTCATAAGGCTCCCTGAGAGCCACTTTTGCACAACTCTTTCTAACTCTGCATTCAGTGATGTCATGTGAGTACTTTAAATCAGCCATGGTGACATTAATTGAACCATGGGAATTAGTAAATGGTACAAACCAGGCTTGTTTGTTTTCCCCCAGAGATTTATATCGTTTAATATTACCAGCACACCACTCTTTATAACAATGTAGACTCCTAGGTTCCTCTTTCATTCTGTGCATTATAATCTATCACCATCATTACTTCTTTTAATGCTCATTTTGTCCCACACTGGCCAGTGGGAGCTCCTTCAGGCTGCCTTCTGTGACCATTTGACAGCCCTTGCGTCATTCTGTGAGCATTTCCTTTCTGGCCCAACAAAGTGTTCTAGGTTTTTCTAGATCCTTGTCTGAGCCCTGGCATGAGCCACTTCTCCAAGGAGGCCTGATTCCGTTTAGTGCAGATGGGTATCAGGCCCTTGCCAAGGGGCCCAGCCTCTCTCAAGCCTGCTTCTGTCAGGCCACCTCTCTTTTTTCCCATTGCTCAGTGGCTTTTTGGTGAAGGAGGAAAGGATGTTAATAAATATATTTTTTTAAGGATGAGCTGGTAAAGGTGGGGGAAAGGGGAATGGGAAGAGCTTTCTTATATACATCCTAACCCTAACCCCTCCTCTTGGCCTAGGGACTAGCTGGGCTTCCTGTAGTCATGGCTTTCTGAAGTGGTTTTATTTTATGTGGTTAAAAACGTGAAACTTAACTTCTTCTGAAGAATGAACTCATTCATCAACCATTTATTGAGTACCTGGTCTGCTGTGCCTGACATGGTACTAGTGACTCATGGTGTGTGGAAAACTCCTGCCTTCAAAGGGCAGGAGACGTGAGATGTCTCAGGGTGCCTGGGGACTGTAGCTCAGGCCTTGGTGTGCAGACGTGGGCGCCCCCTCAGTCAGACCAAGGAAGGGGAGTCAGAGGTCAGGGAGGCTTCCCAGAGGAGTCGAGAAGGAGGTGAGTCTTGGGTAGGACTTACCCAGTTGAACCAAGAGGGGAGGACTGTTGCAATCCAGAGAGAAGGACATACTTCAGCCAAGGAGAAAGGAAAATCAGTGGGCATTTTATCCAAAGAAAGATAATCAAATATTTCTTCATAGTTGAGCATAATACTTGAGAACAACCACTCTAATTATTTTTGGTTCTTTTTTTTTTTTCATTGAAATTATACCCATTCTTATTTCAAGGGATTTCTCCCCACTGAACATATATCCATTCTGATCCAAATTCTTGTTGTCTTTACTTATAAGTAAATGCAGTAGGGTGGTGACAGTGCATTGATCTTTCTTTTGATTATTTCATGTCATTAAAGAACACCGATTTACTGCTTTGAGTGGAGAAAGTTTTCTTACTTCCTGGCAGTTAAATTTGCCCTATGTCTAATCCTGAGTTTTCTCTAAGAAATATTCTTTGTGTAAAAAGCATTGCTTTCAAACATATTCCTCACACGCTTGTTTTTAAATTTTGCAGACGATACCAGAAATTGCAGAAGATCATGAAGCCTTGGTAAGAATGTATGATTCATTGATATTGATCATTTAGCACTGCTTTCTTCTCTGTATAATTAAACCCTGCCCTCTGATTGATTGCATATTTAGGTATAACTGTACATTTAGATATTTTGAGTGAGTCTTTTTTTCTTCCTGTTATGTAATGTTCTTGTAAACAGGTTCTTTTAAAAATTTATTTTTGTGTGAATTATATATCTTTAAAAGAGAAGATAATAAATTTATTTCCCTTTCCAATTGCTTTGTGGTAGAAAGAGAATTTTACTCTTGCAATCACTGAAATGATACATCAGTACTGCTACCCTTTTTCTAGAGCAAGGCTAGGCATAATTTAATGTATTACTTTAAACAAAAACTTTCCTTTTCGTGGCTTCCATGATGTTCAAAGTCAAAAGTCTTTGATTTTCTTGAATGGCTCAGTAAGAAAAAGACCTACACTTAATAAAATATTCAGGATTAAAGTACGCAATGAATGTATTTACTTTGAGTCTAAGAAAGTGCTCAGCCTCCTATCTATTATGTGAATTAATTGCATGCTAGGTATGTCTGGAGGTCTTAGGACTTCCTTCTTAGAGTTTTCTCTCCTCAGGCCTTTCTTATCCACGAAACAGGGCAAGTGTAAATAGGGTCTAACAAACAGTCTAAAGTAGGCTGCATAAGTTCCCCAGGTGACAGGCTATTAGGCAGATGATTTTAGTTTGAGAAGGAAGACTGAACAGCATTGAAAAATGTGCACTGTATTTGTCAAGCCCTCAGAGAAAACCCTAATCATCTTCGGTGCACTGCATTATGGTACCTGTCTCAAATCATTCATCTCTTCCTATACCTCGCACCAAGAACAATGTTTAGTTCCAGGAACACTTCTGTTTATTAAGTTCTAATAAAGTAGAAAGCAATATTGAGTTTCTAGGGTAAAGCTTCTTAAATTTTATATTGTTTATATATACATATTGTGTGTGATGTACATTTGTGACAAATGATGAAAGAATATTATTATAATTGTACTATTAACTAGAGCCCATAGTTTATATGAGGGTTCATAGTTTGTTTTGTAAAGTCCTATAGCTTAAAATTTTTTTTTTATTCTAGTAACATATATACAACCTAAAATTTCCCTTTTTAACCATATTCAGATATACAATTCAGTACTGTTAATTATGTTCACAATTTTGTTCTACCATTACCACCATCCATTACCAAACTTTTCCATCACTTCAAATAGAAATTCTGTAAATTTAAGCATTAACTGCCCATTCCCTACCCCCCGCCTCAGCCCCTGGTTACCTGTATTCTAGTTTCTGATTCTATGAATTTGCTTAATGATCTCACTGATCTGAAATAATTCATATGTATTTTTAATGTAGTAGAAACTGTGAATGGTAATGGCAGGGAGAAGCCATATTTTAGGAGCATGCACTCGGTCCTGGGCACTATCTCAAAGTTTACACTCATTACTTCTAATCCACACTTATATCCACCCCGCAGATCAATATTGTTAGTATCAGTTGCTTGATGCAGAAGTTGAAATCAGGTGGTGGAATTGGGAATCAAATCTGGTTTTTCCCCATCAACCCTATACATCTTGCTAATGGGTGATACTTTGGTGCTCAAAAACCAAAATAATTTCTTAAAAATTATTGATTTGCTTTGTGTGCTGAAATTTTGGTCTTTCTGTATGTAAGGATGCTGGGCAGTTTTACTGCTGACCATGATTTCCATTTATCAATCATAGACAAAAAACAATGATCAAGGTCCTGTTTTTGCTAATATCAGAGTAGCCTGGTCAGACTAAGTCTCCCACAGGAAGAAATTATAAAACCTTGACAAAAATTAAAAAGTGAGAAACTCCTAAAAACAAGTATTTGAAGACACTGTAGGAACCCAAAGCAATCAGAAATTAGAGGGAAAGCAATCCTTTAAAGAGCTGATGGGCACTGGATAAGATTTATGTGTTTGCAGCTTTACCTGAAGGCGCCCCCTCATACAGGTAGCACAGGATGGTAGAAAGTCTCAATCTAGGCTCAGTCTTAGTAATTTAATAAGCAGATAAAGGGGTTAAAGCAGCCTTTATAAATATGATAGAAGACTAAAGAAAAAATATCAGCATAATGAATGCACAGATGGGCTATCCAAGCAGAAAAATAAAAACTGTAAAAAAAAAGCAAGTGTAAACTAATAAAGTACAATCTATAAATTGAAAAATTCACTCTGTGGGATTGAAAATGATAGAAGAAGAGACAGTAAACTTAAAGATATACCAATGTAAATTATCTAATTTGAAGAATAACAAATTGAAGAAAAATGAATAGTGAGTAATTGACCAATGAGATGCTAACAAGTGTTCTAAAAGTATGTGAAATTGGGATCCCAGAAGGAGAAGAGAGAGAGAATAGAGCAGAAAAATATTTGAGGAAATAATGATAGGAAAGTTCCCAAATTTGATGAAAAATATAAACTTACAGGTCTAAGAAACTCAGTGAAACCCAAGCAAGATACATATAAAGATAGTTATGCTGAGGCACATCATAGTCAAACTTTTGAAATCAGAAGATAAAGAGAATGCCTTGAGGGCAGCCAGGGAAAAACAACTTGAAACATACCTGGGATCAACAATAAAAATGAGAGCTGCCTTCTCATTAGAAACAGTGGAGGCTGGTAGATAACATCTTAACAATGCTGAAAGAAAACACACACGCAAATGCACACACACACACACAGCTTGTCAACTCAGAATTCTCTATTCAGTAAAGCTCTCCTTTGAAAATGAAGGTGAAATAAAATCACTTTTAGGTAGAGAAAATTAAGACTTTCAATTGCCAGCAGACATACACTACAAGAAATATGAAGGAAGTTTTTCAGCCTGAAGGGGCACTGGATAGAAACTGGGATCTTTCAGAAGGAATGAAGGGCAGAGGTCATTGTAAATATATTAAGAAATATGAAAGAGTAAAGGTAGTTCTTTTAAACTTCTCTAACTTCTTTAAAACACTACAGAAAGCTAAAATTATAACTGTATTATGGAATACATAACATGTAGATGTGAAACATACGGCAATAAGAACGAAAAGGACGGGGATGTAAAAGGAACTCTACTTTCGCAAGGCTTCTATTTTATAATCTTCCCTTTAAGAGAGCAATACATTTTAAAAGGTGCATATTGCAATTCACAGAGTCACCACTAAAAAGTTAATGCAAAGAGGCATAATGCAAAAGCCAATAGAAGAATTTAAGTGGACTATCAAAATAATTGATTAACCGCAAATAAGGTAAGAAAAGGAAAACAGAGAACAAAACATAGCTGGGACAAACAGAACACAACATAGCAGGTTGACTTAAACACAAATATTTTAATAATTGCTTTAAATGTAAATGGTCTAAGCATTACAATTAAAGACTTAGATTGCCAGACCAGATAAAAAAGCGCCACCCAAATATATGCTCTTTTTAGGAAACACACTATTTTTTTTTTTAAGATTTATTTATTTATTTATTTCCCTTTCCTCCCCCACCCCGGTTGTCTGTTCTCTGTGTCTATTTGTTGCATCTTCTTTGTCTGCCTCTGTTGTTGTCAGCGGCACGGGAATCTGTGTTTCTTTTTGTTGTGTCATCTTGTTGTGTCAGCTCTCCGAGAGTGCGGCACCATTCCTGGGCAGGCTGCACTTTCTTTCACGCTGGGCGGCTTTCCTTACGGGGCACACTCCTTGCGTGTCAGGATTCCCTACGCGGGGGACACCCCTGTGTAGCACGGCACTCCTTGCGCGCATCAGCACTGCGCATGGGCCAGCTCCACACGGGTCAAGGAGGCCCGGAGTTTGAACCGTGGACCTCCCATGTGGTAGACAGACGCCCTAACTACTGGGCCAAGTCCGCCGCCAGGAAATACACTTTAAATACAAAGCACATTTAGTTTAAAAATAAAAGATGGAAAAATCATATACCATGCAAATACTACTACTGATAAAATAACTAATTTTATTAATTTCAGACACAATACAACTTCAAGACAATCTATTATCAGAGATAAGGAGGGACAGTTCATAATGAGAAATAGCTCATTAGGAAGATATGAGCATGGTAAAGCTTCAAAATACATGAAGCACAAACTGTCAGCTAAAGATAAAACTAGACAAATCCATAATCACAATTGGAGATTTCGACACTGCTTTCTCATAACATAGAAAAACAAGGCAAAGAATCATGAAAGTTATAGAATATCTGATCAACACTATCAACTGTTTTGACTTAATTGACATTTATAAAGCATTCCACCCCCAAACTGCAGAATACAAATTGTTTTCAACTGCGTTTGGGATGTTCACCAAAGTAGACCATATACTAGCTCTTAAGAACTATCAAGAACTTTCAAATGATCAAAATTCTACAGATCATGTTCTTTGACCACAAGGAAATTTAATTAGAAATCAGTATCAGTAAAATTACTGAAAAGCCCTAGATGTTTAGAAATTTTAAAACCACGCTTCTGAATTATCTGTGAGTGAATAAACCCAATCGAAATTACAAAATATTTTGAACTTAATGATAGTGAAAATACACATACCAAAATTTGTGATGTAACCAAAATAGTGCAAAATCAATGATCTAATAACTCCCTCAAGAATCTGCATTAAGGAAATAGAAAGAAGTGAATAACAACCAATGACAGAAAAGGCAAACAATAGAGAAAATTAGAGCCAAAACTGATTATTCGAAAACATTTCTTAAGTAAAAAAGAAGACATGAATATCAAGACCAGAAATAAAACTGGAGATATCACTGCAGATCCTACTGACATTAAAAAAGAACATAAAGGAATATTGTGAACAATTTTATGCAGTTTAGATGAAATGTACAAAAGCCTTGAAAAACAAAATTTACAAAATGTGTTAGCCACGAAAATGTCCTGCACTTTGATCTCCCTTCAAGGAAAACTTACTAGTCAGCCTTGAAGAGTACAGTTAAGCAGCCAGCTTCCCACCACAATGCCTTTAGGATCCATATCTGCTTTCAAGCTACAGCGCTAAGTTTCGGGGACAAGCCCTAGTCAGGGAGTACACAGGTACTAGGCTTGGCCATTTCGGCCAATATGGGACTCTCCTAACAGTTTCTGTTTGCTCTGGAGCTTCTCATTGGGTTGGCTGAGACTTTGCCAGATCTATGTTTGCTTCCTCTCCCCCTTTTCCTTTCATAGACATTCAGATTCACTTCACAGTCTGAAGGCTTTCCATGCCTACTCCTGCTTTCTGGCCCCTTTCTCTTCCACATGCATTGCCCCTCTCTCCCCCAATAAAACTCTTGCACTCCTAACTCCATCTCAGCATCTATTTCTCAGACTAAAGCTGATAGGTCAAAGCTGACTTGTGGTGAAATAGAAAGTATGAATAGTCCATATCTATTAAAGAAATTGACTTCATTATAAAAAAAGTTCATGCAAAAAAATTGATATCACCGGTGAATTCTATTGTATATTTGTAGAATGAATTATCTACACAGATGCTTTCAGAAAATAGAGGAGGCATAAACACTTTCAACTCATTTTTATGAGGCAGTATATGATAGCAAAACCTGGTAAGGACAATATAGGGAATAAAAATATAGACCAATGTCTCCAATGAACAGGGCTGCAAAAAATTCTCAGCTATGTATTTACAAATAGAATCCAGCAATATATAAAAAGGATAATCCAATGTAACCAATAGGGTTCACCACAGAAAATGTTCAGCATTTGGAAATCAATGTGATTCAGTGTTTGGCAAACAAAGGGGAAAAGTTAAGGAGAAAAAGCATCTTAATAGAGGCAACCCCCCCCCCCCCCCCCATTTTGTAAAATCCAACGTCCATTAACATTAGCAAGCTAGTAATAGAAATGAACTTCCTCAACCAGATAAAGGCCATTTTACTTACTGATGAAAGACTGAATTCTTTCTCCCTAAATACTGGGAACAAGGAAAATATGTTTGCTCTCTCTTGTTCTATCCAACATTGTACTGAGCTCTTAGCCATTGCAGCAAGTCAAGAGGGAAAGCAAAGGTACAGTGATCAGAAAAGAAGTCAAACCACTTCTATTCATAGAAACAGAAAATCCTAAGGAATCTACAAAGAAGCAGTTAGATCTAAACAGTGAATTTAGCAAAATATCAGCATTCAATGTCCATTTATAAAAACCAGTGCATTTTTTGTTGTTTTTTTTCCTTTATTTTTCTTTCCAAAACATTTTTATATATTAAAAGCAAAGTGGAAAATGAGCATTTAAAATTTCTATTTACAGAATGTCAAAAGAGAATAGTATTACTAGGAATAAATTTAAGAGAGGTACAATAGCTGTACTCTGAAAAGTGCAGTGTATTGCTGAGAGAATTTAAAGAAGACCTAAATAAGCAGAGAGAGATACCATTTTATGCATTAGATGGCTCAATATTGTGAAGAAATCAATTCTCCCCAAATTAATCTATAGATTCAATGTAATGTCAATGTTTTTTTGGTATGATTTTTAGAAATCACTAGCAGATCCTGAAATTTACATGAATTGCATAGGAACTAAACAATCTTAAAAAAGAACAACACAATTGGAACTTTTCACTGACTTTAAGACTTACTATACAGTTCGTTATCAAGATATGCTATTGGGAAGTGGATATGGCTCAAGTAGCTGGGCACCTGCCTACCACAGGGGAGGTCCCAGGTTTGGTTCCTGGTGCCTCCTAAAAAAGATGAGCAAGATGGCAAGTTGATGCAACAAAATAACACAGATGCAACCAAGAGATACAGTGATGAAACACAATGAGAGACACAACAAACAGAGCAGATGTGGCTCAAGCAATTAGACACCTCCCTCCCACATGGGAGGCCTTGGGTTCGGTTCCTAGTATTTCCTAAAAAGAAAACAAGCACACAATGAACAGACAAGGAGCAGACAGGAAGTGTAAACAATGAGGGGGAGAGAAATAAATAAATTTTCAAAAAAATAAATATTAAAAAAAAAAGACAGTATGCTATTGATATAAAAGGATAGACAAATAGATCAGTGGAATAGAATAAAGAGTTCAGAAATTGACCTCTACTTAATTTTCAATGATTCTGAAGGCTAAGGGTAATGTTTAAGGGTGATTTAGAAATCCATACATTGCAGTGTAGGTAAATTATATATATACACACACATATATAATACATGGAAAACTCAGAGAAGGGGCAAAACTATATCCATTAATTTTCATAATTTAAGGATATATTCAATACAAATTATTGCTTGCTATAAAAGTGGCATTTATTTACATCTTTTCTCCATCCCTGTATTGGGCTTGCCACCCCAATAAATATTTCCCCAAGGAATGGTTCAGAAGCACTATTATTTTATAAAATTAGCAGCCTAAATGGAAACGCTTGTTTGGGGATTGGCTGAGTTTTGTTAGAAGAAAGGTGGGTTTCTACTGAGTTGAGGAGAAACATTTATTTGAATCATTCCAGCACACATGGTATGTTGGCTTTGACAGTCCCTCTCTACCAGCATGTAAAGCTTGCAGCCTGCTTAATTTGTGGCAGCCAGTACGGCAAAATCTTTAGCTTAGCACTTTATGAAAAACAAACAAACAGACCAAACAAATAAACGCCCCTGCAAGGGCCATGTGGTGACTTTATACTTGTAATTCTAGCCTCGATCCTCTGCACCTGGCATTGATTTCAGAGCTAGGACCCTGCCTTCTGCCCTCCCTATTTGGAGCTGGAATCCCTCCTCTAGGAGTAGAAATGAACACCAGTGTCTGGGTTCGATAAGAGCTTTTCAAAAAAAACTCCATCATAGAAACCTCCACCCAGCGAACAGTTATCAGGAATTGTGTGTGTATGTGTGTGTGTGTGTGTGGTCATTAGATGAACCAAGCACACAGGACTCGCCCTCTGGCACCTCAGTTGTGATGTAAAGAAGCTTTTCTCTCAGTTATCAATCATTTACTCTAATGGGTAATGGAAAAGCACAGAAAGCCCTATCTGCGGTCTCAGACATGGTGCTCCACCTCATTAGCAACTGTGGAGTGCGAAATCCTGATCCCAGTCCAGCTTTGAGATATGGAAAGCAAATGATACTTTTTCTCCTTCTCTGCGTCTTTCTTCAATGGTCCCTGCAGCCTGTTTTAGGAGTCTGCAGGCGTAGTAGCTCCGGAGCATCTTAGTTAGAGAAGTTGACTATTCCGATTCTACTGAGACCGTTCGGGTATGGTTCTTTTGAGCAGATAGCTAGGGGGCGGCCATTTTGCCTTTGAATCATTGGAGAGCATACATGTAATTTATCTTTTGCTTCTAACACAGCTCATGAAGACTAATGTCATCTGTATTCTCAGTTTCAAACAGGTAACAGGGGATTTAAAGAAGAGCTTGAGTCCAGTAATGTGCATAGATAGTCCTTTGCAACTTCCGGCTCTTCCCTTGCCGGAATCATGGAGACAGGTTTTTGCACTTTGTGCAGGTGACAGATGCCATCCTCCAGTGTCATGTATAGTGGATCTCTTAGCATTTGAGGCTTTTAGTGCTGGGAATAAGCAAAGGGGGACTGTTAGTCATTATATGAGTTGTTATTCTTCCTCTTTTGAAGTGAAAAAAACAACTGGCTAATAATGTTTGCTATTAATACTATTAATTAGTATATAATAATGATTTTCTAGTAATACTGATGCCCAGCTAGTCTATTAATAAATCTTCCTAATTGCTTTTATTACCTGGCTCTCTTGTTTACCTGCGGCAATTTCTTTTTGTTGTGGTCTGATTTTCTTCTGACTGATTGTCTGTAGACATAGTCATTCTGGTTTTCTTTTTTGCTACTCTTTTTAATTCATTTTTTCCCCACCCTCCTTTCTAATTTTGTTTTCTCCTTAAAGAAAGTTTGTGTTCTGGCTTGAAATTTCTTTCTGAGGCCTGATCCTCTGATGCCATCTAGGGGCACCTGCAGGATTTGGGCTGTCCACCTGTGGCTCTGCTACGCCTGTGTGTTGGCTGCTTTTCAATCAGGCACTGGAGAGTTTAGTGACCCCTGCATTTTTTTTTTTTTTCTGGCTGCAAGGATAGAGAATCTTTGCTACAATGAAGGCACAGGCACTTGAAAGTCATGGGCTTAGTTCACCCTTTAAAAGTCCCACTTTTGAATCTGAGCCTCCTCTTGACATAGAGGTGCAATGGACACAACCAATCCAATGTCCACATAGAAGAGGTGGCATTGGATTGGGAAAAGTGGACATGGTGGACGATGGGTATGGGGAAAGGCAGGAAGAAATGAGAGGTGGAGGCGTCTTTGGGACATGGAGCTGCCCTGGATGGTGCTTCAGAGGTAATCACCGGACATTGTAAATCCTCACAGGGCCCACTGGATGGAATGGAGGAGAGTATGGGCCATGATGTGGACCATTGTCTATGAGGTGCAGAGGTGCCCAAAGATGTACTTACCAAATCCAATGGATGTGTCATGATGATGGGAACGAGTGTTGTTGGGGCTGGGAGAGGGGGGGTGGGGGGGGGTGGGGTTGAATGGGACCTCACATATATATTTTTAATGTAATATTATTACAAAGTCAATAAAAAAAAAAAGTCCCACTTTTGCATCATGCTGATGGCTGACACACACCTAGTGCTTGTGGGTTGGCTCACCCTGGTCTGAGGGTGTGCCCATTTCATGCCCCAGCAGCCAGCTGAGTCAGGGACCTTGCCTGCCACTGTCACCCTTGTCTTCTTCATTTCTGATAAATGAGGAAACTGAGGTGCACAATGCTTATGTAACTTGCCCGGTCAGAGTTGGAGGGGACCTGTGCTGTCAGATGCCAGAAGCTCCCCATTTCACCATTTCCCTAATATTCCGTCTCAGCCCCTCTGATCACAGCTGTCCAAGATCACCAGCCTTTCCTCAGAGCTGTTTCCCCCTTGGTAGGCGTCCTTCAACATCACAGCTTCTGAAGTGATGCAGAATTTCAAAGCTCGTTCGTCAGGCTGGGCTAGGAAGAAGGGAATTGCAAAAATGTTTTACAAGAACCTGTTATCTAGCCTATCATTTGAAAGCATATGGGAAGATTTAATCTAAACGTGCTAAGAGATTGTCATTGTAGGGCAGTACTCCTGCCCTCCATTACTGCCATAAGTGAGCCTGTTAATTAAAAATCTGAATAGCCAACACTAGTTTTTAAAAATCGAGCATTAAGTCAGTGGTTTATTATTATTTTTTTGCATACAGAGTAGAAATCTTGACTGCCCTAATTCAATATACTTGAGGAGAGAATACTTACCTTGTTGAGTTTTAAGTTAATATTTATTATGATAATATTTATTAATAGTTATCAAGGTGAGTTTTTGTTATTAAAGATAGTGAGTATTATAGTATTGTTTGAGAGCTCGAGGACCCAAGACGTTGTCTGACAAGGGCCACTGGGTGGAACAGTCTCAGAAAGACAGTTGTTTTATGAGAGCTCCCCTAATCTATTTGGATTTCTGAATCACACATTAGACCTGCCCCATAGCCTTCAGAATCCCAGCGAGACTGATGGCCAACAAGCACTCATGTCTCCATATATATTCCATAAAGCCAATTAGCTAAAGAAAAAAGTGCTGGCCAGTGCAATATAGAAATGAATGTGTTTTCTTACGTATGTTTGTATCTGTGTGTGAGTGTGTATGCACCCACAGGTAAAGGTCTATATAGACCACCTGAATCCTTTCCAAAATGCTAATACTCCTAAAAAATTATGTTAATCGGATACCCGTGGATAATAAAAGCAGCACATTGCCCTCTCTTAGTTGCTCCCTTATTTGCTGAAAGCTTTTCATGCCTATATGCTACCCACTTTACTTTTTTTTAAATTTATTTTTTATTGTCTTTTTTTTTAAAGATACATTGATCACACAAAATGTTACATTAAAAAATATGAGAGGTTCCCATATACCCCACTCCTCCTATATCAATGACCTCTTTCATTTGTGTGGCACGTTCATTGCATTTGATGAATAGATTTTGGAGCACTGGGACACCGCATGGATTATAGTTTACATTGTAGTTCACACTCTCCCCCAGTCCATTCAGTGGGTTATGGCAGGATATATAATGTCCTGCGTCTGTCCCTGCTATATCGTTCAGGACAACTCCAAGTCTCAAAAATGCCCCCATACCACTTAAAGTGCTCTGCAAGGCTCCCTGTGGTTAGAGAGAGATTACGAGCCCATTTGTCAGCTGAGAAAACAGAAGCTCAGGGAGATGAAGTGAGCTGCCGGATACAACACAGCTTGCCAGAGCACAAGCCGAGGTGAACCCAAGTTGTCTGCCTTGGAATCCCCACCTCATCTCAGTGATGTGGCCATGCCGCCTTCCCGCTCACGGGTGTTTCCAAGGACGTTGTTCTGGCCCAGCGGCCCACCCCCAGTGCTCTTTTTGAGCTCTGCCTAAATGCACTGTTGGATAGCTTTCTTACTGTTGTATCTTGCCTGCTCCCAGCGTTTGAACCCCCTAACTTGCTGTGCTTCTCGTGTTTCCCAGCTTTGGAGACATGCTGTCCTTCACGCTGACGGCCTTTGTGGAACTGATGGACCATGGCATAGTGTCATGGGATACGTTTTCAGTGGCGTTCATTAAGAAGGTAATGCAGATTGTCATCTCCCAGGCTTCAATGACTTCCTTCTGTCACAGATTTTTCTTTCTCCCTGCTTTGAGGGTATTTTATAATTCTTTCCTTTAGTTCATTATGTTAAAAGGTGGGTGTGGTCTGGATAGTATTGTATGTGTGGGAAATCGAGTGCTCAAATTCTATGTGAAAATGACATGTTCTGCTCTCACAGGACTCCTAAGAGAATTCATGAGACTCCATAGTCAAGAGGTGATCAGATTGCCATGCAGTGAATAACCACACAAGCTTCTGCTGCTTCCCTGCAGAGGACTAGATTGGTTTCGAAACCTATGTACAGATCCTACTCTTCTTCCTGAACCTTCTGCTCCCAACCTGCCCTTCAGGGGAAGAGAGAGGCAAAGGATATTGATTTCCTACTTGCTTCGATTTTGAGTAGTGATTTAAGAGAAGGAGGAGTGCTGGGTCCCTGCCTATTAAGGAAGAGTAACCCTAATTACTTGTAATCATGGTGCAGTAAATGTCTTGGGCATCAACCAGTAACAGTAGCTGCTCCTTCTTTGGAAGGAAGTTAATAAAGGGGTGGGCAAGATGTCCTTGGCGTGGGGACAGAGGGGAGAACATCTCTGGCTTTCCTGCAACCGAGTTGTAATGAAGAGAAGCCTGTAAACGTAAAATTGTTTCCATTCTTCTGATAAAAAAATAAATAGCCCTGGCCTTGTGCCTCTATTACACTTGGTATTGAAATAATGGATTAGTACTATTTATTACTTTATCAACATGTTTTTTCCTGTCTTTTATAAATTTATTGGCCTTTCTGTTAGGCTTTAGGAATGAAGAGACATTTGGAACTCATAAATTTATTTTGTAAGTATAGATTCTTGGGAGGCGTCATCCAGAATTTCAATGATTCTGTGCAAAAGATAGAAAACCATAGCAAAATCCAGTGAGCCACATGTGATAAAATGACAGTCCAGTTATCAAAGCTGAGAAATTAACATTGGTACAATACTGTTGCCTTTATTTGATTCCACCAGTTTTTCTATTAATTTCTATTTTTCTTTGGTGAAGGATCCAATCCAGGGTCCCACATTGCATTTAGTTGTCCATTCTCCTTAGGCTTCTCCCATCTGTGACAGTTACTCAGTCTTTCCTGACCATGACACTTTTGAAGATACTGGTCAGTTATTTTGGAGAATAACCTTCAATTTGGTTTTATCGGACATTTTCTCATGGTTAAATTAAGGTAATGCGTTTTGGCAAAAATACCATCAAAGTGATATGCCCTGCAAATTTTAGAGGTCCGCAAGTCCACCCTTACATTTGATACTTTAAGAGACTCCCAGAACTCACGAAATACTCATTTTGGTTTGTGACAGTGAAAGGATGCAGATTAAAATCGTCCAAGGGAAGAGGCACATGAGACAGAGTCCAAGAGAGCTCCATGCTTGGAGTTTCCAGTTGTCCTCTCCCAGTGGAGTTGTAGGCAGCACTAACTTCTCAACAACTGTGTGACAATATGCATAGAGTATTGCCAACCAGAGAAGCGCCCCCAAGCCTTGGGGTTTGGAGATTTTTTTGCGGCTTTGTCATGTAGACATGGTCGGCCACCTGTGTGGCTGGCCTTAACCTCTAGCCCTTCTGGAGGTTGAACACATGACCCAAAATATTATCATAGACTATCTGGCATGACCCAAGGCTCCTAAGTAAACACATATACTTTTCTCAGGCAGGACATTTCAAGGGGCTGAGAAATTGCCTCCCAGGAGCTGAGGACAAAGGCCAGAGCTTTCCCTGGGGGATTCATTTTTTCACTACCCAGCACAGCCCTTCTCTGTGCGTCGCAGTGGGGGTACACGATGTCAATATGTCATAGTAATGGCGACATTAACTTTGCTCTGTCGGTTGATGTGGTGTCTGCTGGATTTCTCCACTCTGAAGTTATTTCTTTTCCCTACAATCATTATCTCAGGGAAGATACTGTTATGAGACTTTTTAAATTGAAGGCCCGACACAGAGCCCCTCCTGTGCCAACGAGAGTGTTGGAAACAATAGGTCCCAGGTTAATGGCCCATTCAATGTTGCATTTTTACTTAAGATTGGAGTGGAGTGGGAACACAGGCCCTTCTTGACATACCGTTGAGTCCTCTTTCCTTACATATGTCCATAATACCAAAGGAGAAGAGTCAAGGGAATCAGGTAGAAAATACACAAAAAAGGAGGAGGTCTCTTTGCCTGTATTTGTCAATGGTATGAATTGGTAAAAGGAAAAGAAATGATTATGAACAAGAAAGCTGAGGAAATTCTGACCCATTATGGAGTACTTTCCTCTGTGGTGTCAAGGGATGGAAGCAGTAGATTATGAGAACAGAAAAGAAAGCTGCTGGATTCTGTTCTAGCGAGGCAAGTCCACATTGGAAGATACTGGGTTTTGTAGATTTTCTATACTTACAGAAATTTTAAACTCTGGATTTAAAGCAGGCCTTTCCGACTTCCAATTTGCCTTGCTTGTCTGTTATGAGCGCTTTTTTTCTCTTATATGAAGCAACAATATGGTGCTTAATGTCCGTTCTTTGAAATTATGTTTACATTCCCCCACATTGTATCTTTTGATGCCCACAGCAGTCCTGTCCAGAACAGAACAGATAGCTTGGTGGCTGCGGTGCAGAAGGAGGCTGCAAGGTAGCGGCTCCAGGAGGTGAAGCAAGGGGAGGGGACATCATCGGTCATCTAGTTCAGGCTCTTTCCCCCACTGCCATGCACCTGTGCTTTCAAGTGGTGGGAAGAATACTTACTGGAGCCTGGTTTAACCAGCCACTGGTCTTTGCAGCACTCCTTGACGTCGCTGGCAAAGCCAAGTGATTTCTACGGGTGTGTTCCCAAAGATCTTGTGGATGCCCCTGTCCAGTACTTACCACGTTTCTGTGATTTTTTTTTTTTTGTCCCTTTAATGGTCTCTCCCTCTAGACAGAGGGCCCTATGAGGGCGGGAGCACATTTTCCTCATGATTTTATCCTCAGGCCCTGGCACCTAGTAAGGCCTTGATGCATTTCTCTGAAATGAATGAATGGAATTTGCTTTAAAAGCCATTTGTGAAACTGTAGAACCTGAAGAAAAGAAGGAATAGTGGCACTATGCTTAATTATAATTCAAGTGAAATCACAGTTTAAAGAGTAGAAAGAAATTACAAAACTGTCTTTAAAAGACATGAAATATGGTCAGAGAAAATGACAATTACTTAATTTCCTAGCTACTTTCATTCACTGGAATTAAAACAAACATCGTGTTAAATATAAGGAAGCAAAGACTACCAGGCAGGGCAGTTTAAATAAAAAATTAAATATTTTCCTAAAAGGCAGTATATTATATATGTTTCATTTCCTCATTCCCAGACATTATACCTGCTTTGCATTACTACTTAGAGATCTCTTATATGAGTTCGAAAAATGATCATCAAAAAATAGCTTGACAATTGATATTTTTTGTAAGGTTAACTTTTTGTGTTCATCAGCTGGACCAGATTCAGCACTTTGACAACCCAGGAATTGTATGCAGGCAACTGTCCTCAAATGGAGCTTTATCTCAACAAAAATCAACTAGGAAATGCACGGACAAAAGATGCCTATTTCTGTGGTCTACACTTGGCTTCCTATTAATGCCAAATTCATACCACTTTGGAGAAATATTTTTTCCCTGCCAGCCCTTCTCCTTCTCTGCTACTTTATTTATTTTATTATGTGTGGATCTAGATACTAGTTTACAAATTTTGGATAAACAAATAACACGTTATTTTATAAATAACTCTGAAATAAATTCCTTGATGCCAGTATGCAGCGTTGTTGCTTTTTAAAAGACTTGGCTACTTAGGGAGAGGGTAGGAAGACATGGAGAAGAAAGAAAGGGAAATAAAAAAGAACTTTCTGTTATGAGCTGGTTTTCCTCTAGCCAAGTATAACATCAGTGCCTTCTCTTGGAAGGAAAATTACATACAAACACTCTTGAAACATTATCTCTGCAGGAGGGCCTGACTCAGTCTGCAAATGTTTTTAGTGCCTAGACAAACACCCAGCCATGGTCTAAGCCAGTTTGGTTCAGAGACCCAGTAATATTTGCCTCTTAAATTTTTGAGAGATTTATGGGCTTTTACGAAGATAACTTAAAATACTGGAGTGGAGTTATGCTATCCGTCGTTCTTATAGATTTTGATAAGTTGAAAGAATTTCAATATCTCATTCTAAGTGATTCTTAGAAGAGTATATGTGATTTTAGAAGTTTGTGTTGTTGATTTGTGATGCCCTTTACCTTCTTAAAAGTCACCCAAATATCCCTCTGCATTATAAGGTAACATTTTTAAGTGAATAAGGAGTACATGAAGGCAGTATATACAATTATAGCTACCTCCTCTTTTCCTTATGATACAGGCCTCCTTTCAAAAAGCTGCACTCACCTGGGCCAGCCAAAAGTGCAGTGATGGCTTTGGGAGAAATTTAAAGGCAAAGGAAGTCTCTAATGTAATCATTTGAGGGATAAGGGGAATTGAAATTTAACCAGACCATTTATAACCTTCTATAGCTATACCAAGGTCTATAGTTTTCAAACAGGTCATAGGGAATGACAGATTGTACATTCACTTACAAGGGGTCTATCTCTAGTGTTTTGGGGAAAGACAGTTATTAATGAGCTTAAACGAGCCCTGATGCCTTGGCTATTAATATTCATTATGTGAAAATATTGGATCCTTTAAATGTCCGGTTAAAACCACCAACAGACAAAGGCAAGAAAAAAAGTTGCTTAGAAAAACAGCTAGTATCTACTCCAGAGGTGTAGCTGGAAGACTCCTGAGTGCCAGGTGTACTGTGTGAAACACTCAATATGGAACACACTTTCAGATTGCCGAAATGATAGGTTCTCTATGTCAAGGAAGAGGCTATAAATGTATAGCATATACAAATAGATTATGGATGTGGGATATAAATATGCCTGGATTAAGCAAAGACCACAGACTATTATTTTACCACGAAGGCACGGGCCCACTGGGGGCAGGAGAGAGTCATACTTTGTAGAGAAGTTTAAAACCCCTTATAGAAGATATCCTTCATATCAAAAGTGCTGAGAATTGTGATTGAATTTTTTGAGAAGGGAAATGTCAAAGGATATTTACAGAAGTAAAGGGTAAATTTCCAGTACAGGGAAAATGTGAATATAGAGGGAACCGAAGAAGATGCTGTTTCAGTAACCCAGGAATGAGTTAGATGAGTGGGCCAGTGTTGCCCATGTCTATGCATCAAGTGGGACACACCTCAAATGAGTCCACAGGGGTAGCGATTAGGAAACCGAGACTATTAATCACTGATCATTACATCACACTTGGAAAAGGGTGCTAACTGGGAAGGAAAGAGTCAGATGACAATGAGTGTGATTTTCAGTCCATTTCATTTTAGGCTTTGATGTCATATCCAAAGGGAGGTGTCCTACTGGATGCCAAAATTAAGCACTTAATGTCCTTCATAGTAATTGCCTTTTTTCTGTGCTAGCCTATAAGTGTCTTAGAGTTAAAAATTACATGTTTCTTGCGTATCCTCTATTTTCAGATCCTAGGAGAACAGGCTGTTGTATGGCATACAATCAGTATTATGCTTGAGTGAATGAGTAAATATAGAATGATTGATAAAAAGGGATGAAGACTTGGGGGAGGAGGAAGTTTGACAATTTCAGCAATAGGCTCTCAGGTAGGAATCCATTTGGTGTTTTAAGACTTAAGGCTCATCAAAATTTAATAAATCATGCCAAGAAGGGGAGCCTGGAAGGAGGAAGGAATTAATGCAGAGAAAATCGGATGTATTTTCAATGAACTTCTTCTTGAGGATCTTTGGTTTCCTAATCCATGTCAAGAATTGTGCTGGGAAAATGGAAAATGGAAAATGGTTAGGGGAAGGGAGCAGTGAAAGAATTTATATTCTTTTTAGACAAGGCATAAATTAAGTATTAAGCCACAAACAGAGTGAGGATAATTGACTTTTTGCCAGAGGTCATTGGTGGCCTTAGCCCAGTAGACTGGGTGTCGTGGAGCAAGCTGTGGGGAGCATGGCAGGGGTGTCAACATGTTGGAAGAGTTTATTAGCTGTGAGAGGAGCTTAAGGAGTCTTTCGAGAATCTTAGAATTCTCATACTCTTCCTGTAGTTTGTATTATAAAACAATAGCTTGTTGGAATATAAAATCATAATGTCACTCTACTTCTTCAGGCCACTGATTTCCTACCACCTGAGGTCTCAGTATACCTGAGGGCAGGCAGGGTTAGCAGGCAGGGGTGTTGGTATCTGCAGCTCCATCGCAGCTCTCACCAGGGAGTCATTGGGCTGGAGACAATTGGGATGGTAAGTGGAAGTTGCCATGGGTGCACTTGGAACATTATCATGTATGGAAATGCAGAGAAGAGATGGATGGAACCATAGGAAGGGAGAAATTAATGTCTACGGAGAGAAGGAACAAGTTTCTATTTGTGATGGAACCTATTGATTTAGCTTTTAAGAAAGCAACCATTATGTTGATATAATAATAGCCTTTTAGTGTGTGTTGTCAGCAGACAGTAATACCATTTAATGAGGCCTCTAAAATAAAAGCTTTATGGTATTCATGTGTTTGGATTGCCATGATCCATTACTCTAGGCTTTTTTTTAAACTTCCCTCTTAACTTTGTGATTTATTATGTTTATGGTTTGAGTGACTATTCTTTAGGTGATCTTTTTTAGAGTTTAAACTATTATTTTAACTTTTAGCACTGCTAGTTTAAATGTTTTCCTGTCTGCTAAATTTGAGAGTGACGGAAATTTATTTTAACTGTGAGAAATCAGAAGAGCGGGGAAAAGAGTTTTTGGTTAAGATATAGGAAGGAGAGTAGCCAGCGACTGAAAAGTTGCCAGTTGAGTTGTGTTGACAAGTATGATTTCTGTAAGGAACATAATATGAACATGAAAGCCATTGTGTGGATGCATGGAAGAGGAATGGTTATTAGTGGAATTATAGAGCTAGGGTGCAAATAGTGTTTTGTAATGATGTCAGGAACAATCAGTGTGGACTCTGTTCTTTGCTCTTCTGCTGTGATTCCAGGGTCATTGCACCTCCAATGCCTGGTTCCCTGTTTCCTTTCTTTGCTCCCACCATGTGTCTCTGCTCTGCTTAGCACGGGCAGTCAATCGTGTCTCACTTGGCTTTTCAGATAGCCAGCTTTGTGAACAAGTCAGCCATAGACATCTCCATCCTGCAGCGGTCCTTGGCCATCTTGGAGTCAATGGTACTCAATAGCCATGACCTCTACCAGAAGGTGGCACAAGAGATCACTATTGGCCAGCTAATCCCTCATCTTCAAGGGTAAGTAAACATACCAACACCCAGTGGGGAGGGGGGCATAGTGCCCCAGGAAGCATTTAGTATTGGTTTCATTAAATGTGCTGGAAAGAATCTCAATTTGGCATGTAACCAAACCGTGTACCGTGCTTGCCCCACTTCACCCTGCAATAGCACCCTGTCTTCCACATGTCCCCACCACTCAATGAGTTCGTGTTTGTTCTTGACACTGTTCTCTCCCCATGCCTGGCCCTTAGTAAACTCTTAGTTTCAATGAGTGTTGGTAGACAGCGGCAGAGTTAACTCTTAATAAGACAAAAATAGGACGGTTTGTTCTCTTAAGTTCTCAAGAGAGTCACTGACCATGTAAGGTTCATATTTTCTCATAGAATGAGTATTTTCAGGTCAATTAGGCTTTTTCGTTTTAGGTATCAGAGAATGAAACTGGGGCCTCATATATGGGAAGCTGGTGCTCAATTACTGAGCCACATTGGCTTCCCTGAACTGTTTTTTTTTTTTTTTTTGTTCGTTTTGCTTGTTGTTTGCTTTTGTTTTTTCAGGAGGCACCAGGAACTGAACCTGGGGCCTCCCATGTGGAAGGCAGGCACTCAATCACTCAAGCTACTTCTGCTCTCCCATCAATTAGACATTTTTAAACACAGGCCATTTTCTTTCTTAGCTAGGCTCATGGTGATCACAATGACCTTCTTTTGTATTTTATAATAAATGTGTTTTCTCCCATCAGACTTGGGCTATTAGGTCGAAGTCAGACAGCTGCCCCAGCAGCCTGCAGACTTTGGGGCATCTTCCCTTCTCCCCTCTCTTAGGTTACTAGTGAGATTGCCTCTGATGATATTGAACTGAGAAGGGCCCTACTGTACAAGCTACATATTAAGTTAAAATATTTTGGGTTGCAGGTAGCCACAAACATCATGGGCTAGTTCACACAGGAAAGGGAGTTTATGAAGAAACCTCCTCTTAGGGCAGGGGTACTTAACCTTTTTTATTCCATGGACCCCTTTGTTGGTCAGGTGAAAACCACAGACCCCTTACTAACTCCACACTATACTGTGCACTATTTAATAAATATATCACACTCGCACCAACATGTCCCCACATAGTGTTGTTGTTTTTTTTGAATTTCAATTCAAGCTCGCTGACCCCGGGTTTGAAACCCCTATCTTGGGGAGACCATATTTGCTTGTCCAAGGCCACACAGCCAGCCTGTGGTGAACTAGGGTTTAAATCCTGTCCTGCCTGACACCAAAGACCTTCTTCTAAGCTCTGCCTCCCTAACCTGCCCTAAGTTATCTCTACATTTAACGCACAAGCCTCTCCTCTTATTTACTATTTGCCATGTGGCTTACAGGGAAAAAGTGCATTCGATGCTTCATTTAGAATTTATGGTTTCTTTCTGGTGAAAAGTAACCTTATAAATACAAATGCCTGTTTCTCTTATTATTAAGAAGTTTTCTAATTGGAGCTATATTTTAAAAATATGAGTATTTCCATGAAGACAAAGCTGTTTCCTTTATAATAAGCCCAGAATTGTGAGGACACCCCAAACAACTCTCGGCTATACTTTATGCATCAGATAGAAAACTACAGACACACATGTAAATCACTACCTCTCCCGAGTTTACGTTCTTAATCCTGATAAAAGAGAAGGGGGGATGGCCAGCTGGCTGCCTGTACTTTCTGAATGCTCTCCTGTGAGCAAGGTACTGCTGAGCCAGTGAGATTAGCGGTGTTCTTGATTGGTGAAATATGTTCTCAGTGCTGACTATAGTTTTCTAGATTCTGCCCTTCTCGCTCACCTGTTTTTAGGGGTGGTGACTTTAAGTTTGACTCTGAGGTAGCCCCTTCTGACTCTTTATTATTCTGTCTTTACAGGACCGATCAAGAAATCCAGACATACACCATCGCAGTGATAAATGCACTCTTTCTCAAGGCCCCTGATGAGAGGAGGCAGGTACGTTGCATTTCCTTCGTCTTAAGAACATTGCAAGGGCGGGAAACCTTTTGGTGCAGAGAAACCCTCTCCTTCCTGCCCTGGGGACGCTTTGGCTTCTCTGCTGCTCTGCCCACCGGTGGTGCTCCAGAGCAGTTGTGCTCTCCCACTTGGCCAGTCAGCCTGAAATCCTTGACAAAGACGGTGGGAACAGGGTGGAAATGGGCAATCACTTGTCTGATGAAGAATGCCAGGGGTATTCCAGTGTCATTTGATCAAGTGAAATGCCCTGTAGATGCTCAGCACAAAGATGAAAGTGTTGCTGCTGCATGGAAGCCCATTTGGAAGCCCCTGTGATCCTCCCTTATTTCAGTGGATCTTCTCTGAGGAAGGGTGATGCTGTCCCCATCTTCCTGATGAGGAAAACTGAGACCTGGGAGGTGTAATGATTTACTGAGGGCAGTGTGCAGTGGCAAGGGGAGGAGGACAGGAGAAGAAATACGCAGATTGCTGCCCCTGATTCAGGAAACTGTTGGTATGTCAGAGGTGCTCTTTGCTTTACGATATCTCTTCTGCTCTTGTGTGGATATGGTTGGGGATGCTAGAGCAGTCCACTTCCCCTCCTCTGTATAAACAAGCAAAGGGAGCCCATTCAATATACAGCTAGTAAGCCTCACCTCGTAAAGACTCTCCTTTATCAAGTAGCTGTTTAGCCTCTTCTTCAACTAGGAGTAGGACCACTGTAGAATAGGCTGTGGAATTTTGTGACGTCTTGGGATAGAACTAAGACGTCAAAATGCATTCATGTTTTCCATTTCACATAACACAAACTGGGTTACCATGGTCACAGGTCATTTCATTTTTAAAACTTGGGTGGAAATACAAGATAGTTCAATCATCAGAAAGTATACTGGGGAGCTCTACTGAATCCTATCAAGAATTTTGCTTTTATTTTTGCCAAGGATTTTAAACCTCAGTGACTAAATAAATGTGAATGTTTTGGAATTATTTAGAACGATTTGCTCATTCCTGGGGTTGGAGGAAGGGCCACATTTGCCCAATGAGCTGAGTCACGTTAGGATTTTCTATGAGTTCATTTTGGTGTTGTTGGCAGCCAGGAGGTGCCTGACCTCCTGGAGATGTACTCAGGCTGGTTTTATTATGTATGTGTGCATGTGTTTGTTTATTGAGGGTGGCTTTGCAGATCTTAGGTGGGATCACGGGTAGGGCTCCTCCTTTGATGTTTGTATCTCAATCCTGAGCTCATGATAACTCCTAAGCAGCCTAGCAGATGGCCTGGCAGCTCTCACTATGTGCAAGAGCAAACCATGATCCTTCTACTGTCCAAACTGGGAACTCTGGCCGAACCACGTGGTGGCTGAGTGTAGAGTGGTGGTCAGGAGACCCATGTTGTGGTTGTACCCTCTCTCCATCTGCAGAAGAATAATTAGGATTAAAGGAAATAAAATTTCATCTCCTTATCCCCAGTGCTATGATTTCACTTGGATTCCCGAGTCTAGAAATGGGTAATAAAATGCATACACTTTGCTCCCAAGTGCTAATTAATTGGTTGAATTGGACTCAGATAACCATGGAAAAATAGGGAATCAGGTGCCAATCTGTACTGACTCCAGGACAATTGATAACCATGAAAATGTAATGAAATGCTGATATAACATTAGGTTTGGTTCTGTGATTCAAATCTGTTTTTTAAAATTATGCATTGAGACTGACATGACACAATTTGCCTATATATTACTATAATAATAATAGTAAACCCACAGAGCAGTCTAATAACTTTAATCCATTTAAAAGAAGAATCCAGCTGAAGAAAGAGTGTATATAATATGGCAGAAAATCTACAAAGTTTTGTATGACTAACTCAGTCTTGGACATAAAGTTATCTACAAGGTAGTTACTTGCTCCTAGAAAATTATTGGATTTTATAAATTGTGTTGAAGTTAAGATGATCTGAAGAATGTTGTTTTTTAAGACAAAAGGAGTGTTTTTAAAAGTGTGTTTTGATTTTCAGTGAGCTGAGAGTTAGCCCTAAAAACGAGTTCAGGTTCATCATGAGTGAAAGTTAGTTTGACATTATTTTTTGAAAGTGAATGGGGGCTTATGAAGATTAAGTTAATTGGTGAGATCACCTGGGTTGCTATAGATTACACTAACAGCTGAGAGTTCCTCTTTTATCTGGACGGCTAAAAGAAGGAAGAAGTGTTAGCTGGCTCAAATTTGACATTGCCATTGTTGTTGGCATATGGTTTGACAAATTAGAAGTTCTGAATTTTTTTGGCAAATAGGAAAATTGACCAGTCTGCCACTGGCGATTATATCAATGAAGTTTACCATGTCCCAGGCAGTGTTCCCTGTTTTACAGTTTTATTTCATTTAATTATTATTTCAAGAGGCGACCTTACTCTCTCCATTTTTAAAATGAGGAAATTGAAGCTCAAAGGGAGTAACTGCGGTGAGAGCTGGTCAGTCAGAGCTAGATTCCAACCCAACCCACACTCTTACTTTCAAAGTACCCCAAACAAGGAGAATTCTTCTTACTCAGGATTTCTTTTCATTTGCCAAGTAAAGAACTCCCTGAAGCCTGAAAGACACCAAGCTCATATTCTTACCTAATTAGATTAAAATATAATCTCAACTGTTACTTTATTGGATTTAAAGCCTTATTTCTTTTAAGCCTTCAGGATATTGGATAGATTCCACTCCAGTCTAAAACTTTTATTTCACCTCGCTTTTCTGACTGGGGGCCAGACCCATTCGTAGAACTCCATTATTTGGGTTTTCACTGTTTTTCAAAACGTTTTCAAAATTCTTCATTTTTCAAAAACGAATGAATTTGAAGGGACTTGAAATGCCCACACTTTTATTTCTGCTTTACTGAAGAAATTTGCCTCCCCAGTCAGCTCTTTTTACTTGGCAGGCAGACTCCGCTTTTTTTTCTCTCTCTCTCTCTTGCGTTCAAGAGAATGGACGTGGCATGGTGCTGGGTCTTGAAGGTACAGCTTCCTGTCCTGCAGAACCGCCCCCCCAACAACGTTGGCTTCCTGGAAGCCAGGGATGGCCCTGGGGACCCACTCCTACAGGTTGTGGGAGATTCTCCATTTCCCTGCCCTGGTTCAGGTCTGCAAAGGAAGAAGGGGGGTGTGCCATTCTTTTGTGGGGCTTGGGGTTGCTAATAGGTGAGCAGGTAGATCTTTATCACTGCTTGCTGTTATTCAGTTTACCATTTTAATGGCATTTTGGGGAGAGGGGGGAGATCCCTTCCCAAATTTCTCTACGAATATTTATGGTTTTGATAAGCATGCTCTACAAACAACTTTTTAGTGAAAAGATTTCGTAGAAAAATCAGAAAATACAGTTTGAAAGGAAGAAGTTTTAAAGACTCCGGTAATTGCATCCCCAGAGAACAATGACAACCACTCACTGGGTAACTTTCATGATGCTGGTTCCTGCTTTGCTCTATGCAGATACTCTCCTACGTTTTACCATTTTTTCCCCACCATATGTGTGCATACTATAAACTCTTTAATAAATTATTTTTAAATAAACAATACTTTGTAGACATCTTTCCATGTCAATGTTATGTCCATATGTACTTTTTATATCATTTTAATGCTATAAAATATTCCCCATGGATGCTCAAGTTTACTCATACAATTTCCTAATATTGGACAAAAAAATTCCATGATGTGGATATGGATTCTGCCATTTTCTCTCTGATCAAGCTCTTTGATCTTTAAGAAGCTAGTATAAAATATCCATTCATTCCTTTATCAAAACGTTTGTTGTCTGCTCTGTGCCAGACCTTGTGCTCTGGACTTGGAATACAAAAGTGAATAACACATTCTCTGTGCCTTTGAGGTGTCCAGTGTCTTATTAAGAAGATAAATATTATAAATAAACAATTACATTTGCTCAAGTAGATGTTGGGGATATATTCTCACCTTTTAACTTATTTTAAAATCTCACAAATCAATAGGCCAAAATAGGCACAGAGTTGTTTTCTTTTTTCTTCCTTATTTCATGGAAAATTTTTTGTTTCAGTTGGGTAACAATTTCATCTTATTAAAGAAAAGAAATTATAAAGAACTCTGTGTTCCTAAGAGCTTTTTGCCTGTTGCCCATCAAGGAAAAAAAACAATGGCTCTTTTTATCTAGACGAGGAAGATAGGAACAGTAATGGGGCACGTTCCTTCTGGATTGCCATTTAATTTGTCTGAATGTGTCACTGCCCTTGCTTTCCTATTTCAAGAGCTTGGATGAGAACCAAGTACTGGATTCGACTTTAATGCCATCAGTCCTTTCTGAACCACCTTTCAGGACGAACGTGATCTGCTTTTCCATGAGTGGGGTCTACAAGGGCATAAAAATAGAACTGTCAACCCATAACAGAGCTCCTCTGAATTTCCGTCCCTATTCTCTCCTGCTTGCCTTTCCTTTCTGTGGTGGTGTTGACGCCATTAGGTTGATGTAGAGAGCAATGTTGACATCCTTGATTGTCCTCTGACTGTAAGTCAACCGTGCTTCCTTTGTCTGCATGGAGTCGGGGCCTGCTCTCCTGGCTGCCTGCCCCCCTGTCCACCCTGCTCGTATGTCTCTCCCATGGTACCTTCCCCCTTGTGTCGTTGGTTCTCCTTGCTTTCTGCAAGTTTATTTTAGCTTGAACAGAACTGTAGTTGTGTTCCTTGATCAGAGCTTACTTTCTTCTTTACTCAGAGTAACTAGAAACACCAAAAGAACCCCACCCCCCAAAAAAACAATATTCAAATGTCTTTGTGAATATGAGCAGTATTTGTATTTTTGAATGTTTATACCAAGACTTTGCTCAATGATTGAATTTTCCCTTTGTATCTGTTTGTCGATACTTAGAAAGGAAACCTGTGAGTCATTGCATTCAATGAAATCACCCCAAATCCTCTGTGCCAGTCAGGCAGGCCAGAGTACCAAAGCACAACTTGCAGAAATGAGGCCCAGTGCTGCTAAGTGTGAGCTCTGTAGCTTAGCCATCTGCCCAGATAGTTGTCCTCCGCTGAAGCACCACTCTCCTCGCTCACGTAGCCTATTTTCATATCCTGGGGCATGCACTACCAGCACATTTTGGTTCTCCATAGATTAAGATGAAATGCTTCTGGATGATTTTGATCTTTAAAGTGGTGGTTCTCTAATATTGGATTCTTGCCTTGTAAACACTCTGCACATACAGAGTCTAATAAAAGCTGATAAGCCTCTCTGATGGAGAACCATTGCTTTTATTTGGAGAGTTTGCTTTTTATTCAGCACTCACCTTTTTCTGGAAGGAGGAAATTCCTTCACAAAAGGAAAGAAAGAAGCATAGGTGCCACATTTCCTTCCTTTGCTTTTGGACGTGGCTTTGTA
Organism: Dasypus novemcinctus; assembly: GCF_030445035.2. Taxonomy (NCBI): domain Eukaryota; kingdom Metazoa; phylum Chordata; class Mammalia; order Cingulata; family Dasypodidae; genus Dasypus; species Dasypus novemcinctus. The sequence goes on from NC_080677.1 coordinate 21,903,915, forward strand.
ATCTAAATGGAACAATCAAAAAAATAATTTGAATACTACTTCCTGCTTGAGTTCATAATTTCCTAAAGAAATAGTGCTGATACAGTTGAGAGGCACACCCCCGGATAAAGTCATTTTTGGTCATTTTGAAATGAATCTGTCTAACCTAAACCTTTGTGTGGGTGTGTTTTTCTACAATAGGAGATGGCGAATATTTTGGCACAGAAGCAATTGCGCTCCATCATTTTAACAGTGAGTACCTGCAGTGACTGTTTGTTGGCTTTTCTCTTCTTTGGTGGGGGAGGAATGGCCTGGGACATTTACTTATCTCCTCTTCTGACTATAAACTGTCATTTGCTTCTGTGATAAGCAGTAGGAAGCAAAAAGGAGGAGAAAGTGAGCTTTTGGAATTGGAATAAGTAAGGCTTTCTCCCAAGGAATTGACTCATATGATGGAGAAGGCGGTCCCTGGAGCTGCTTTAGAGAAAATGTAAAGGGAAACACCTTCTGGCAGGACAAGTTGGAAATCTCTCAGTGGGACAGGCTTATTACACTCACAATAGCTTCCACTTTGCAAAAACATTTTAAAACATTTGCATTTAAAATTCATCTAAGGAAATAAGGAGCTCGATGACTTAAAAAATTTTTTTAGTAGCAGAAACTTGTACTGTTCTTATTGAGGAAACTCACCGAAAACCTGAGAGAATACTCATAATATGGTCAGTCTTTTTATTGGCTCTCAGTGAAAATGAGATTTTCACCATCATTTTCCTGAGCCCTTCTGCAAGAGAAAGAAAAACATGTAGGACCCATTCATTTACTGCAATGCTAAAATGACCTTAAACCTAAGTGAAAAAGCCCTAAGTGTTACATTTTTAATTCATGTATATATCTAGATATCTGTGTTTATATCTATATCTATTTTTGAGGTACCAAGGCTGGGGAATGAACTTGGGACCTCATATGTGTGAAACCAGTGCTCAACCCTGAGCCACATCGGCTCTCCTGAGTTGGCTTTTTTGTTTGTATGCTTGTTGTTTGTTTTTTTGTTTGTTTTTAGGAGGCATCAGGAACTGAACCCAGGACCTCCCATATGGGAAGCAGACGCTCCATGCTTGAGCCACATCTGCTCCCCTCCCATGTGTATATTTTTGTTTGATTAAAGTAGGTGCTCCAGTTCTTCAGGGATGCCAAGCCTTCCCCCTGAAACTGAAATCTGTAATGGACCTTAGTGGAGCATCCAAATAGATTCCAAGGTTCAATTATGGCTTTGTAGGAAATGCAGGGGCATTCATAATGTGGATATTCTTTACGTCAGCCTCCAAAAAAAAGTGGAAACCGCAATATTTAAGTGTAGTTCAGCGAAGGTGTTTGTGCAAGGGGAGGTGAGTGGGGAGATGAAGGGTTAGAGACGCTGAGCTAAGAGGGTGGTAACTTACTCTTGATACTCACTTGGTCTAGCAGTCAAGATTAGAATGCCCAGAGAAACAAGTGCAGGGGTTGACTGTAGCCGTCCTGTCTCAGAGATAAGTGGAACTTCCTAAAGTGGGAATTTGATGTCTGGCAGTTCAAGGTTGGTACTCGTAGGCAGAAACTTGGAGTATGGATAATGGGGGTTGTTAATTAAACAGATATCCATGCACTTTGGATGGTAAGTATGTACTATAAATTAACAATGTGTTATGATGAATGAAGGACAGAGCATTCTAGACTAATTTTCCCACTTCATCCCAGAGCCTAGATGCCCATATACCCCCTCACTCCCCATCATTTTGGTTCAGTGACTTTGGATTATGCTCATCCTCCTGGTCCTCTTCCTCCTCCTCCCCATTTGACTGCCCACCCCTCCTGTTAGCTCTTGTGCCCCGGGGCTAGTGCTCAGAGTGATAGTTTGGAATCCAGGTACATTCTGGGTACAGGACCACCCAGGCTGCACCCTAAACCTACACTTCTCCAGTCCTGACTGTAAACATTGCTTTTTTCTTCAAGACTCCACAGTCATCTGTATGGGGCAGCTTTGCCACTTACTGAACTGTCACTTAGAAGTCAGTTTAAGCAATCCACAGAAGCGCAGCAACTGAGTGCCAAGGGCAGAATTCTTGCAAGCAGCAAGACCTTGTTGGGTCTGGCATATTCAAAATAACTGATTTGAATTGTTGTTTCATTGCGTGGGCTGGTCGTTTGGCATTATTTGGGCACCACTGTGTTCCATGCCAAGGAGGATGTGTGTTAGACCCAAGTGTTGAATTAATGGCAGGGATCCCATTGCTGTTCCAGACCCAGCTCTGGTGGGAGCACAGGCCAGGCATCCAGTCTTCCTGTCATTCCTTTTATATTGTTCTGTTTTCAGTTCTTTTTCTATGGGGGAGGGCCATTTATTTTTCATTTAACCGTTAACTGGTTACATGCATGAATCTGTTCTCTGCACTGTTATGGCAGGGGCCCCTTCCTAGTTTCCAGTTGGAATTAACTGCAAACTTGATCTGTACTTGGCTTTCACGTGTTATTCCTAAAACATTTCCCCATTTAGAATTGGGATCACTTGTCCAATTTGTCCTAGGGTAGATAATGGCAAAGATGATTCTGATAGATGACGCACTATTTATTGCACTGCTGTGTGCCAGGAGTGCTTCTGTTCTAGAACGTCATGATGCTTTACAAGACCCTCTCATTCCAGACTTCTTCACTGAGATGGCTGCTATCACCAGCAACTTTCCAGCACCTTCCCCTCTCCCACCCCTTCCTGATCTTTCAACTAGAAAGAGCAGAGGCCCTGGAATATGCAGGGAAGCTGTAATATCCCTGTGTCCCCATATTTCTCCTGAACGCTGTTCCACCAACCCACACTCCTGGTGTCTCCACATGAAAACTAAGGTTCTACTTGGCACGATGATGGATCTTAACTTTGGTGGTCTATTTTCTTTTTTTTTCTATTTCATTTATGAATCATCTTCCCAGCATGTCATCCGAGCTCAGAGGGCCATCAATAATGAAATGGCACACCAGCTATATGTCCTGCAAGTGCTCACCTTTAACCTCCTGGAAGACAGAATGATGACCAAGATGGACCCCCAGGACCAGGTGAGCGCCCAGGAGAGAGCAGCGGAAGCTCAGAGGAGAAGAGAGGGAGAGCCTTTTCCCAGGCTGACCTGAAACCGGGCATAAGAGAATGTTATTGTTTGTTTTTTAATCATCTTTGTGACACGGATTTAAAATTTAAGTGAATCTAGGATTAGAGAAGAAAATGATCGATTCTTCCATTAGACCCCAAACACATGCATACCCTTCCCTTATTGGGTAAGAGAGCTAGACATCTCAAGACCACAGACCTTGGCCCTTGGACCCAAACCTTGAAGGGTAATGGCCTTGGGCACCTAGTTCCCAGACATCTAAGGCCACTTGGTGGGACTATGTGGTGTTGATTCTATAGATTGTGGAAGTACTTTGCATTTCCCAGTGGGCAGGGCCAACGTTGGAGTTTCAGGTTAAACCGGTTTTCTGGGTTAGCATTTGTGTCTCCAGCTATCTGCTATGGTCCTCTGCTAAGACTCAAGTTGTTGTGCTGGGAGGATTTTGCCTCTGCCCCCACAGCTTTTTGAGAACTTTACTGTGTGAGAGTAGACTGAAAGGCAACAGCTGGGAGCCTTACTGTAGCACATTTTCAACTTACACAGTGCTGCAGCTTTGGAACAAGGAGAGCAGTCATTATTGGCACGTGAGGGCTCGATTGATTGCAGATGTGCACTGCACATGTGAAGTGTGTAACCGCCACGGCACTTCATGAATGGCGTGAGGCCATGTGGTTAAGAACGATGGGAGGCTTTGCAAAGCCATGCAATGTGCCCCTTCATTTTTGACAAAGCCAAGGGTAACAGAGAGATGAGACTCTGTCATCTTTCCACTTACAGTGATGGAGAACAATGCATCTTTTTTTAAAAATAATTTAAGAAATGTTTTTAATGGGCAATGCATCTTAATATGGACCAACCTTTCCTGTTGGGAGACTTTTCCTCTTATTTTTATGCTGACTTTGTGTCTGTGAAGTCACTTCTTAGTAGAGTTAAGGATCACTTTATTGCTTGAATACTGTTCATAACTTTCTTTGCCTCTCACTTAGTTTCTAACCCACATTGTTTCTCCCAGATTCTCTAACTTGGTCTTCTCCAAGCCCAGCCCTGCCATCGTATTTGTGGCTCTCATTTAGAACTGCACTAGGCAAGTGGGAGGTTAATTTTAGAATGAGGCTGGGGCTGACGAACAGGGAGAGTGGCAGGAGGTTGGGAAGTGTGTGAATATTGGTTAGCTTTTGTCTGGTTTTCTTTTACCTGAATGCAGTGATTCATTTAGACAAGGGGGAAACGGGAGTCTATGTAATGTCACATTGTAAAAGCCCTTCTCCCTTTTGTTTCGTTTCCTAACTCCTTCAGGCTCAGAGGGACATCATATTTGAACTTCGAAGAATTGCTTTCGATGCAGAGTCTGAACCTAATAACAGCAGCGGCAGCATGGAGAAACGCAAGTCCATGTACACACGGGATTATAAGAAACTTGGCTTCATTGTAAGTGAGCCCTCTCCAGTCAGCTCTCTCCTTCCAACATCCCCGGTTCTGACCTCTGTCTCGTAACTGATGTCTTCTCTGAGCGTGTGGTCCTCTTGCGCCTTACAGAATAGTTTCCACATTTTCCAGATGTTAGCTCGTTTAAACAGGATCACATGAAAGTCTCTTCTGGCTGCAGTGAAATGGAATAACTTGCACAAGTGTGACTAATACTGAGTTTGTTTATTCAGTTCTGATTAATTGTAACCTACAGCGGTTAACCCGGAATGTATCTACACATCTTTAAATCTACTTCACAAAATGCCTAAGGTTCTGGTTGAACTGAAGGTGCGATGGAATCTGTGGGGATAGATCTTATTGGGTTAGTGATTGAATTACTTACATGCATTGAGTTTATATCAAAATGTCATTGAAAAACGTGATTTTTTATTACTTGGAGATTTATGCAATTTATATATTCCTAAAATGTTTGTCTGGACAGCATTGCTAACAAGGTATCTCCTAGTTTTGCTTTTTCTTTTCTCAGCTTGAACATCAGAACACAGCCTGCCCGAAATATAATCTGTAGTTTTGGTTTCTACCTGCATTCTTTCCTTGCCTTTATCACTATCATGTTTCTGAGTGACCTTGGGCTGATCTTAAATTCTGCAGGTATAAAATTGGATTTTCATTTTAACCTGCATCATAATTAGCACACATGTTATTTGGCTTTGGTAATTAGAACTCACTAGGCATTATTTTATAATTTCAAATATTCTTTTCTTGAAAAGATAAATATTAGTATTAACACATATTTTGATAAAAATTCTGTCATGCTTTATGTGTTATTTGGGAAACTTATCTTTCATGAGAATTTTCTTTGAAAATCTTTTCATATCAGTAAACATATAATGTTTTTCATTACCGAGGGTGTTTTTATTATTTGGGTGTATTACAGTCTCTTTAACCAAGTCCTTTATTGCAGCCCAGAATTTACACATCTCCATGATTGCATATGTAGGGTAAATTCGTGAAACTGATTTCTACGGTATGCATTTTTAAGACTTTTTTTTTAGAAGACAAATGACCTGTTTTGTTTTGCTTTTTTTTAAAGATTTATTTATTTATTTCTCTCCCCTTCCCCCCCCTCACCCCGCCCAGTTGTCTGTTCTCTGTGTCTATTTGCTGTGTCTTCTTTGTCCGCTTCTGTTGTTGTCAGCGGCACAGGAATCTGTGTTTCTTTTTGTTGCGTCATCTTGTTGTGTCAGCTCTCCGTGTGTGCAGCACCATTCCTGGCCAGGCTGCACTTTCTTATACGCTGGGAGGCTTTCCTTACGGGGCACACTCCTTGCGCGTGGGGCTCCCCTATGCAGGGGACACCCCTGCGTACAGGGCACTCTTTGCACTCATCAGCGCTGCACATGGGCCAGCTCCACCTTGGTCAAGAAGGCCCAGGGTTTGAACCGCAGACCTCCCATGTGGTAGACGGACGCCCTAACCACTGGGCCAAGTCCGCCACCCCATTTTTAAGACTTTTGATATTGTCAAATTGCTTTCCACAAAGACTGAGTAATTTCTACTTTGACCAACAGTGGATCCAAGTAACCATTTTTTTTCCCCTTTCCAATGATGTTTCTTAATTAAAAAAAATGAACCATCTGAAAATTTACTGTTTTTATAGTGTTAATCTTAATGTCTTTTCTGATAAGAATAATTGTTGACCGTTGCATTCAGTTTTACAACTGTTTGATAGAAGTATTACTTTTATACCATGATATCCCATCTTTTGACCTTGACATTCCACTCCATCTTTTGGTTGAGTCTCCTTTTAAATATTTTAGCAAAAAGTTTATGACCGATGGACCAAGTGGGAGAGCTCCCTCGTGGTTCCAGGGCCCTGCTTTCACCCACATGCGTGTTGACAGAGTCCCATCACCAGAGATACGATAGGGAAGAGGGATGGGATCTACTTTCTACCTCACCTGCAATTCCTTCCAGATTTTACTTTTTTTGTGGTGAGCAGGGCATGTCCAAATCACCTGGGAAACTTGCAGGGCCACCCAATCTCTTGTACCCTCAGGTCATATTGAGTTGCCAACCAAGACCTCAAGGCGCACACATTTCAAAAGAGCTCCCAGTTGAATCAGACCCTGTCCTGGCGGAGAACGTGGTTCTAGCAGACCCCTGTGTTCCTGCAATTTCATCTTCCTCCTTCTGCCACTGCTGGGATTTCTGGCACTTTTGAATTATGTAGAAAATGTAAAACTAGAGTTCCTTATGTGTGCATGTCTCTTTACGTGTAAATGTACATCTTCTTTGCATGTACCTGTCCCTGTCCCTGATGGTAGTGGTTTTGATCGTGGGTAGCTGAATCCCAGAACTTACAGTGCCAGTTCTCCTTTCTGCCATGTTGTGGGAGGAATGGAGCCGAGAGGAAAATGCTCACTCAGTGGGACTCAGAGTGGCACTCTGAATATTACAGGCTCTGTGTCTCTATGAGGGGTACATATCCTGGGGGACAGGAGGCTCTGAAGCACCTGCCTTATATTTTCTGGTCTGTTCTAGTGTAAAATCGGCAGGGCATTCCATGAACAAGTGTCTGCCTAACTTTTCTCAATCTAGCTCCATCTGTCTTATCACTATTGATAATTCCTTCCACAGTCAGTATTAGGTTTTATCTCAGTCTTAATTGTCAGCATCTGGTATTTCACTTCATGAGTAGTTTAAGAAGAACGATATATTTTTTTCCTTAACTAGAAGTTAATTTGCTCTGTTTTTAAGGCCTTTGGCACTTATATGACCCTCCTCCTCTCCAAGGACTTGGAAAGTCATTTTAGAAAGAGCACCCAAACAGAGAATAACCAAATGGGAGTGTTGATTTCCTTTATTTTTTATGTGGTTCTTCTTCAGATTAAAATTTTAGACCATCCCCCACAACTTTTCCTAGGCCATGTTCTTGCATCACAGAACTGAGAAATTGGGAAAACTCCTTCGTAGTGATTGGTAATGCTGGAAATGATCCAACAGCTTTGACAAGAAGATAGTTTCACTTTTGAATACACGGCCGGACAGAAATAGACAAGCCTCAGGAAACTGAAGCAATGCTCATTGCCCCATCTAGAGACCATCTTGCAAAAAATGCGGAACACTGGCAGAAAGCAGGAAATGTCTAGCTACAAAAGCTCTAGATGCTGTACTGTAAGCAGACCTGAGGCAGAATTCTCTCTGTGCCTCTATAAGGGAAATAATCTTGATTGTTGACTTCTTCCTGAACTTTGTCGAGCTCTTGGAGGTGTGGATGATCTTTTGGATCTCTTTGAGGAAAAGTTCAGTTCTTGAGATGACAATTGTTATTTCTCATTTCACCCCTACACCCAGGAGATGTTCAATGAACATCTCCAAGTTGCTGGAATTAAGCAGGCCTGGGTTTCCATCTCAGCTTTCCTCCTTGCGAGCCATGAGGCATTGAGCCAATTGTTTAACCGATTTGGGCCTCAGTTGCCTCAGCTGTGAAACTGGACAGCTGCACTTCTATTTCAAGGTGTCGTGAGGGCGCTGGGAGACCGGCGTGTGACTAGGTGTGGAAGGCAGGATGCAGTGTCACTTCCCTCTCTTTGCTCCCTTCCATTTTGAAGAGCACACATCACAGAACTCATAGGTAGCTTTTCAAAGTTTTCCAAGGTGAAAGGAGTGGTTGCTCCAGCGAGATAAGTCCAATAGTCTGTTGAAGGATAATAAACAACAAAACCTTTGAGAAAGCAAGAAGGGCCTCGTGTCCCTTCTCACACAGCATTCCAAGGCTGCATATTTTTCTGATAAAGTAATTCTGACATCTGAAGAGAAAGTGGTTAGATGGCTTGACTGGTTAGTTGTAACACCGGAAAGCACCTGATTTCAAAACAGAGCTGCCTAATCTTCTAAAATCTGAATGATTTTCTAATTTCAAAAAATGACCCTGCCTTTGTAGGTCCACTGGAAGTAGGGTGGGTTAGCGGAATTTGGGATGACAATATTCTTGTAACTCCTAAGGAAGGGTACATGTAACTGCAATAGATAGAAAGGCAGTCTTGCTTTCAGAATAACTTTATTTTGAAAAAGAGCGAAGATACCTGTATGCAAACTATATACCCTGTAGATTGTACTGGCGCAAAACTATGCAAATGATTTCCATACTCGGTGAAGAGTGTTACTAGCCAGAGCCCCTTCAGAACTTGTCTCTGCTCTGATTTCTAATTTATTGCTTCTCTCTGAATTTTACCTTTGTCCAGTATATTGGACAGGGACTTAAAAAGATGTCTCTGGTTCATTTTTCTTCCTGAATCAAGGCAGATGTTAAAATTGGACAAGGCTGTTTTCTTTTTCTTCTTTTTTTCCCTTTCTTTTAACTTGACGGATGCCAAAATAAACTCATTTTTTAAAAAACTTTCTGAACAATATAATGTGCTTTAATATGAAAAGTTTTAATAAACGTCTTCCTTAACATTTTCAGCTTGTCCAAAAAAAAAAAAAGATTTGAAGGCTAAAAATCTTATTTCAGAATTAAGGTCCATATTCAAATTTTAAGAGAGTTTTCTATCTTCTTGGGTGATAGAAGATAATTATGCATGGATATACATGTGTAATTATTCATAATTAGATATGTAATACTTGGTGTCCCTTTAATGTATTTTTTCCCCAAATATAGATGGCAGGGAATGAACTCAGCTGCATGTGCCTTCATCTCTGTCCCCATCCCTGTACCACAGATGGAAGCCTCTTAGACTAAGTGCTACTGGGATTCAGAGCTTGGGCTGCACGTTCAGGTTGTTCAGGGCTGATTCTTGACTCTCCTGTTTGTAGGCTGAGTGACGTGGGCAAGTAACTGGATATTTTCATGTCTCCACTTTCCTATCTTTACGTGGGGACAATAATTGTCACTATCAGCAGGTTTGTTGTGTGATGAAATAAGTAGACGCTTACAAATCATTCCGAGCAGGGCCTGACACATAGTGAGCAGCCTGTGGATTTAGAAGCTCTTGTGATGATGCCATGGTGACTTGTTCATCTTGTCATTGGTACTGCACCCAGTGCCAGGGGCCACTGTGACAAACTCTCATGGGGAATGGGAGAGTAGTTTGACCTGGGAAGATAATGACAAAAATGTGTAGTATAGAATATGGATAAAGATGAAGGAATGAGGTATGCTGGAGAATACAGCTGGTGCTTATGTTGCATGGGGAGAGAGAAGTCAAGCTGACTTGGTGAGTGTAGGACAGGTTATAGAGAATTTTAAATTCCAAGGGCTTTGAAATATACTTTGAAGTCACTTGGGAGCTTTCAAGCCAGGAGAGCCATGGAGAGGAGAGTTCCAGGCAGCTCCAGGCTCGGCCTGTCCAAGCCCCAGGCCCTTCATGTGACAAAGTGGGGAAGAGAGAGCCCATTCTCAGCTAATGTGCTAGGAGGAGACGCTAACAGAAATCTGCACATTATTTAGTACTGCTCAACACGGTAGAAATTCATGTGGAGAGTATTACAACTGGCTTTGATTTGATTTACTGATTTTAAAACCAGAAACTGCTTTGAAACTGCTGCTACATAAAAACACCAGGTCCTGAAATCTGGCGGATTTTAACCAAAATCATTCTAGGCAGAGGAAAACAGTCTGTAGTGGACTTACATTTCCACACCATTCCCAACAGAACTGTATCGTGAGAGAGTGTCTCTGAGAATGTGATTCAGTCCCTCAGAGTTCGAGGAGGGCATTCGTAAGAGTCTAGAATACATTCATGGGGAGAAGGAAAGTAAATTTTGACATTTACCTCATGTTTGTGGTGTACGTCCTTCTTTTTGCAACAAGGCAGCTCTGGAAATGATGGGATAAAGCAGATTTTTGTCAAGTGAATCACTTTTCCCCATTGAATGATTTCATCCTTGGGACAGGACTCTTCACCAAGGACTTTGCTTTCAAATAAGTTACAGGTGTGACCTATAAACAATAGAGCTGGAAACAAAAGGACAGTAAATATTGTTAAAAATCCTCGTGTCCTGAAATTCCCTAAGGTTTATATACGTGGCATTCAAGGGGAACTTTGGGACTCCCATCTGGGCCAGGGTGGCCTGCCGGGAGGCTCTCACCAGTCCCAGCCATCCCATCCAACTGAGGGACCCCTGGGCAATGTTGGTGGGGGATTACCAGTGACTGAGACCCTTACCCCACCTGGTTCAGGCTGGATGACCTCGTAGGCAGATACTGCGTGTGGAATTCACAGGCAGATACTGTGTGTACCGCCCGTTCCTCGCGGAAGCCAGAGCTTACGTGCTCCCGATTGCGCAGGCACCCCTTTTCCCCGTGATAATGCAGAGGGGCTCCATTCCTAGTCATTTCTAGCTGCAGACTTGCTCCCCCCGGTATAGGGCACTGAACTAACCAGGAGATTGGTCGTTCTGGAAGCCTGCGCTGAAACAGCCACCGGGTGGCACCAAAGCACAGCTGGTGGCTCAGGGTGAGCCCCGCCCTGGGAATGCCTGCTCCCTGCAGCTGTGTTTATCAGGCCTGGAGGGTCTGAATTGGGAAGGACCCAGAGAGGGGGCCTCAGGGTCTCCTCAGAGATTTCTAAAGCCTTCATTAGGGACCCTCCAGGGACTAGGAGCGAACTAAGATGCCCAGCTGGGCGTCCTGTTAAGTCTTGAAAAAGTTAGAGTTAGTGTCATGTGAGCTTTTCAATGGGTCATAAAAATCCATACATATAGTATTTTATCTTAACATGAAAATGCCAGAAAGAATGTACTGGAAAGAGTATATGGTAACTCTAAATGAATATTGACTGCAAAACAGTAATCATAATATTCAGGCACACCTTGTTTTATTGTCCTTTGCTTTACTGCATTTTGCAGATAGTGCTTTTTTAAAAAAAAAACAAATTGAAGGTCTGTGGTGCTCCTGCCTTGAGCAAGTCTGTCGGTGCTGTTTTTCCAATGGCATGTTCTCCCTTCATGTCTCTGTGTCACATTTTTTTTATTACTGTGTTTTCCTGTGTCACATTTTAATTAAGGTACATACATTGTGTTTTTAGATATAATGCTAATGCCCACTTCACAACTACAGTATAATAGAAACGTAACTTTTATATGCACAGGGAAACCAAAAATTTGTGTGCCCTGCTTTATTGCAATATTCACTTTATTGTGGCTGTCTGGAACTGAACTCGCGCTATCTCAGAGCTATGTCTGCATTCTGGGGTTAAAAATATAGATAATTAAAATGTGTGACAATAATAATAACATGGAGGGAGCTGATAACTGGAGTCATCGGGAACCAGCGTCACTGGGAAGTGAGACAAGCTGTCTGCGGAAGTTCGTTCAGGGAAGTAGCTACCTCTGCAGCCAGGTGTGCAGAGGAGTAGCTGGAGCCTTCTGATTTAATAGTAGGGAGTTCTGGAGGGTCGGGAACACTTTTTTCCTTTTCTTCCCCTTCCGTTTTCCCGCAAATATCATGGGGATTTTGAAGGGGAAGCCAAAGGAAGGCAGCCTATGAAGCTGTTGTTACTTTCTGCAAACGCTTCCAGGCAATTTTTTTCTCCCCTTCCTTCATTGACTGGCATGCGAGAGTCCCGCCGCTCAGACAGCGCGTTTGTTCCAGGTGAAGAGAAGTCGCCCACTATCCAGTCCTTACAGCCAGGGTTGGCTCCACGGTGCCTTTCTCGGATGTTTTGGGCAAAATGATTCATAACGTGGTATGCACTGTCTTCACGTTTGGTTTTAAGCGTAGAAACCATATTTGAAAGCTGCGGCGACACCAGTAAGAGAGGAAGAGCTTGCTGTGGCAAGCTCTCTCCAAGCACCCGAGAGCATGAGATCCTGAGCAGAGCGGCTCCGGGCTCTTCCCACTGGGAGCGGAGGCGTGGAGGGCTGCCTCCCCTCAGCTTCGCTTCCTCTTGCTCCCTAGGGGTTGCAGAGGGAGGTCCAGAAGCTCCACTTAGAATCCCCGCACATCTCTCCCCTCCCCGCCCTTCCTGTGCCTCCAGCCAGACGGAGGAAGAACCGTCGGAACCGCTGCACCCGCGTCCTGGAGGGGCAGCCCCGAGATGCGCTCCTGGTCCCTCTCGGAGTCACCAGTCTGCCCCGTTTGGCACCGCCTGTCCCGTGCAGCAGGGCGCGTCTTGCCGCTGCCATTTCCATCGGTTTGAAGTTTTCCCATCTGTGACAAGTTGTTGTCTTTCTTCCTCCCCTACCTGGGGGCAGGGAGCAGGCAGGAGTCCTGCGGGGCGGCGGGAATCTCACTGCAGAAGCAGCCCGCGAAGCTCCAACGCTGACCTGCCGCGCGCGCCCTAGGTCCTTACTCCTGAGAGTAAGGAGGCGCATGAGTAATAGGACTTTCAAAATATTTATGTTGTTAAAGGGAGTATTTTAAAGGAAAACTTAAAAAAAAAAAAAAGAAATGAACAAATTGATCAGTATCATGGCAGTATTTGACTTCGTTCTTTTGTGCTTTTTAAAAAAATGTAGCTAATTTCAATTCTAGGAAAAATTTCTCAGGGATGGTTATTGGAAGTCGGGTGAAGAATCCGATTTCTCCCTCTTCCTGGTTTCCCGACCCTATTTAGCCCCCTTGCTGTGCCCGAGGAGGGACATTGTGAGAAACTTTCTCCTGGTAGGAGTTGCCTGCTTCCTGGCCTCCAGGGGGCGCTCCTAACAAAGGTATACTAACAACTACAGCCTAAGGATACTTTTTTGAAGAGCTGCTGGGATGTCCTTGAGGTGATGGGTTACTTAGCCTTCTTTGTTGGGAAATTTCAACTTTAAGGCACTTCACCATATTCAAAGAATTTCTCCTTCTCTTTTTAGCTTAAAACCCAAGAACTTGGTCCCCCGTACAGCATGGTACAGCATGGCAGTGGCTAAAGGAGGCGCCTTATTCAACACTGTCGATCACTTACTCTTAGTGTATCACATCCTTTCTTTGTACGATAAGACATTGGAGCAAAAGGGCACAATCCAGAAGGTGCAAGGGTAAAGGACGGGACAAGGGCAAGATTACAAGGCGACCCTGTCCAGAGTGTGTTCTAGGGTAGACACTGCCCAGTTGGAGATGTGATGACATGTAAGCAGGGCAATTTTTTTTTTTTTTGATGAGCCCACCCTCTGGAGCCTGATGACCTGGTTTTGCATCCTGGCGCCAGTGTTCCATAGCTGTGTAACCTTGGGCAAGTTACCTAACCTTTCTGTTCCTCAGTATCTTCACTTGATAGTAATAGTTCCTACCTAGGATTGTTTTGGAGATTAGTGAGTTAATAGTTCTTCGAACCATGCCTGGCACTGAACAAATGTTCATAAATCCTAGCTGTTGCTATTGCCATTTGGATCTGATGTCCAAAACGAGACTGGTATCTGCTTTTGCCCTCCTTGTGTGGCCGGAACAATTCCCTTTTTATCTATAACCACTTGGATGAGAAAATAAATATGTGGCTTTGAAAACAGGGCTAATCCTGAGGGGTCACATGTCCCAGACTTCATGAATTTCAGAGAGTTTTCATAAGACTACTTAGCAGGGTAAGACTTTTATGCCACTCAGAGAGCCTCTCTAATGAAGAGGATTTTTCTTTTCTCTAAACTTTTGCTACTCAGGGGCTGGCAAGTAGGCATGTGGTTAATGATGTCCTCTTGGGGGGCCAGTCTGTCAGAGGCATCTGTCCTTGTGGGGATTTTCAAACAGGGAGAGGGCTCAAAACCCTAGCAGAAAGCAAAGAAATTTTGCTAGCCACAGCAGGAAGCACTTTTTAATTGGAAGGCTCTATCAGTGAGAGTGCCTTGGGCATGGGCTGGACTGTGTTAGGCCTGGGGTGTCCAATCAGAGTCTAGAATAGGAGGGCAGTTGTGGGATTCTGGGACCTCCGAAGGATTGTTGTGAACATCCAGTGCCTCTTCTCTGCAGCTCCCTGCTCAAGTGACTTTGCCCTCGGTAGGATGACATCAAAACCACCCTTGAGAACCATGAGGCTCTTCTGGGGTGCAGGCAAGAGGGTGAAGACAGTCACCCTGCGTTGACAGGCAGTGAACAGCTCCACGGGAAGTCAGAGTGCCTTCTATTTTTATACAGCTTCTTGAGACACTGTGCAGTTGAAATACTTTCCTGCTCCTTTCCTCCCAAGCGCTCACCACTGTCACTGTGCCCTGTCCTTCATAGCGCTGAATTTGGTGCCAAGGGGTCTTAGGAGAGGAGGTGCAAGCCCGACGTCCTCACCTGGACCTGTCTGTTTCACGTCTGGGAGGAAGTCACTTCTATACTGGGAGACGGCTCCATGGCGTGGGATTCTAATTCTGGGGATGGCATTTTGTACGTGTAGGAAGACTGTCAAAACCTTTCCAAATGGAAGGACGAGAACCAGAATGAGAATAACATGGTTATATAAAACTGTCCCAGTGCAGGCATCTCGGCATGCTTCTGAAGAGGAGAGGGAGGGGAGCGGGAGGTACTCTCCGCGAACTCCTGCAGACACTATAAACTTTCAAATGAGAAGTGATGCCCACTCCAGAGAAGGGGCTTGGGATGACTTACTTAAAAGGATAATGGGTCTTCATTAATCCTTTGCCTTCTTATTATCCTTGTCCCTCCTCTTTTAAGTATTGACATTACCAAACTGAGCAGAGCCTTGAGAATAGACGGTTTCCACCGGGGTCTCATTGTGTTTCCTGCCCGCCTGGCCAGCAGCCCCAGCAGTCACCCCACCCACCTGCAGCAGTAAAGCCAGCAGCATTTCAATGCTTTCCCTGCCCTGCGTCAAATGGGTCCCATGCGGATCTCCTGTCACCTCCGTGAGCCTCAAGGCGCACACGTCTATTTTACAGATGAAGAAAATGAGACTTCCTAGCTTCAAGTGGTTAAAAACCTGCCCAAGGGACTACAGTGTTTTTGGCAGGACAGGGACCCACGTGCAGTTTCCTGTCTATTTATGGGAAGGTCCAGAATGCGATGGAAGCATGGTGGTGGGAGTGAACTCACATCGCCTATCTTGGCATGGCTTTTTCTCCTGGCTTCTGGGCTTCCTAAGAGGAGGTGCAATACCCAGATACTTCTCCAGTCCTGTAGAGTCCTGCCAGGGCTCAGGACGTAACCAAATACTTGTTACCTGGTACCCTGGAAAACCTTCCCATAGGGTCAGGGCAAGTGAGTAGCGGTGCTTCTGCTCACCTGCAGTGCTCCATCACAGCCTCCAGGTGGTGCTGTCCTGCTATTTAAGGAAAAACAAACTGCCAGATTAATGGTCTCTGCAGATTGAATTCAGGTGAAACAGGAGGGCCTTGTTTCCATTCTCTGCTTGTTTAACCTCGGCCTGCTCTCTCGATGTTTTTCATTCATTTGCATTTCATTGATTTTTGTGGCTGCGTTTTCTTTCCTCCCCTCTCCTACCTCCTCCTAATTTGGAGCTTTTCCCACCCATACGCACCCCTGGGATGATTTCTCTTTACTGCACCACTGTGCACCTTGCTCCAGAGTCCAAACAAAGTAAAGAAGTAAAGCAAAGGTTTTGATGATTGGGGTCCTCACTGCCCATCTTCCCTCCTCCAAGGAAATCCAGAAATTTGCCTAACGGGCTTGCCATTGCTCATGATAATGCTGGGAATTCTCATGTTGGTTCTCTCGACGCCCCAACCCTGGTAAATATTTGTCCACGATGTCATTCATACACTAAAGCTTTTCCTTCTCAGCTCCCTGCAGGGCCTCTCCCCACACGCCCACGGTGGTCGGTCCTCATCATTTGTGAGCACTGGGTAAAAGGAGGGCTGAAGAATGGAGAAGCCCCAGCAGTTTGGCTGCTGGTCTGGTGGGATCCATCCCAGAGGATGCTGGGACTGGGTCTGTTAGAATAGGCGCAGCAGGCCTTGCAGCTAGGAGGGCTGTGGGAGGAGGCGTCTCTCTTCCTTATTTGGGGAGACCGCTGCAAGTCGGGCAACTGCTGTGCGTTGAAGGAACGGATGCCTGCCTCCAGCTGTCTGCACGCTGTCAAGCGTCCAAAATAGGTAGCCCAGGCTTGGGAGAGGGCGAGACTGCATTTCAGCTGTCTGGTCTTTGTGGATGATTGAGTGATGGCATCTTTAGGGGTCACCTGCAGGGCACATTGATATTCATGGATCGTGCAATGGTGGCCGGTCATGTTGGACTTCAATCTGACAGAAGGGATGGTGCTCCACTCTTTCCTTTCCAATTTCTAGAATGAAAATAAGAGACTAATCGGTTGATCTTTTTTTTTTTTTTCCCATGCAACAAATAATTGTGAGCCCTTAATGTAATGAGTGCAGTATGTAAATAAACCACTGGTCACAAAGATGAGGATATAATGTGAAAGAGGAGTGGAAGTTGAGTTTGGTAGCACATTGGATATGGGAAGTGGTGGCATCTGCATGACCAGGAGGCTAAGATTGCCGTATCTAGACAGAGAAGACAGCTCAGGAAAGAGGATAATAAACCTCTTGTGGGGTGTAGGATATTTGAATTACTGGTGGGACTTTCAGTTGGAGATATTCAGAAATCCACTGGAAAAACAAATAATACTAGGACATCTTAACATTTGTTGAGATTCAAAATAACCTAGCAAGTTGTTGTCCTATTTGAAAGAAAAGGAGCTGGGAAACTGTGACTGAAAGAGAATAAATGAATTGCCTACCCTCAGTATAGGTCCACACTCAATCTGTGATAGACCTGGGACCCCTGCACACCTCTAACTCAGGGCAAGGCTTCAGAGAGCATTCTGGGGGACGGGCGCCAGCGTGAGGTGATTTACGCAGGAGGGCGCGCGATGAGCCTACATTGGGTGGATTTCTTTGCTGAATCCCAGGGTTGTACAAAGCAAGGGAGGTGAAGCCATCTGCGTCGGGGACTGGAAAACACCTGCTTTTGGGCAATAGGAGGAGGAAAACAACCCAATGAAGAAAATCGCAAGGGAGCTAGGTGAACAAGGAGAATATTGTCACAAGACCAGGGCAGGGTGGGCAGAGTTGAGCACAGCAGGGAGGGACAAGAAGGTGAAGACTAAGGAAAGGACTCAAGATTTCAGGAAGGGCAGTGAGGGCAGAGCATTGGTGATCTTTGAAAAAATGGATTCAGGAGAACAAATGCGGCAGAGGCCAAACCCTAGTGGCTCATCTGCTGTCTGTCAACTAAAAACCTGAGGGGTTTCTAAGCTCCTTTCTTTGTAAATAAATTGTATTCCTTTCTGCTTATTAAAGAGGTCATAGGTTTTCATTATGGAAAATTGAGAAAGTACTAGTAAGGAAAAGGAATACCATGACCTTTAAATCCACTACTTCCAGAAAAGGTAAATACTGACCTTTTAATGTTTATCTAGTTTTCTGTACACACGCACTGGAACTATACAGGATTTCGCACAGTAGGAGAACTGGTAGAGAACAGCTGGGTTCTTCTGAGCAGAGGGTGTGCAATAGATGTATATATGTGTTCATGGGTGTGCAAGTGTGTGTGTACACGCTTGTGCCCAGCACACAGAGGGAGAGAAGATAATAAGAGAAAATTGGAAAGGGGGTGACCATTCCACAAGGGACTCTGAATTACTTGTAGGATCTAGGAAAGAAAATTGATACTGTGGCTATAAAAAGCCATTTCCATAGTCCTATTTTTAGTTTTTTCTTGTGACACAGCACTGTCTTTACAGAACTGCCTTATTTTCGGTGCTGAGTATGAATGCACTGCTTAAGGCTGCTGCGTAGACGGGCTGCCCTGGCCCTGCGGGGGCCGTGCTGAGCGGCGGCCCCAAGCTCTGCGTTGTTCTCCACCACCCCGCGAGCTGGGCAGAGGGCAGCCCTGAACCAGCTCCATCCACTCTGCCCTCCACTGCTGCTAATAAAACAGCTTTTTGTTTTCATTCACTTTACACGTCAGAAAAATGAATTCCATCCTAAAAGCAATTTTGGTAAAAAGTTGTTCTGTGAACATCAGTTTGTGGGTCGTGCACTGTAACCCTTGGCTGGGCCAGGGGGCTGTGGGCTCGCCTCGCTGCGCCTTACTTTTCATCCTTTACCTGCCCCTGGAGAAATCAAGGGGACAGGGGCGGAAGCACTCAGGAAATGCGCCACCTGGAGTGGAAGGCGGGGCCGGCCTAGGAGATGGGTTGATTGGAAAGTCGAATTCTTCCAATCTGCCTTCTAAGTTCCTTCTCCAGGTCTGTGCTGGCACCTGCAGTGTTGTGTTTTGTTCGATTTTTGTACCTTTTTCTTTCCCCTTTTTAACAGTTTTTTTTTTTTCCTGCTAAACAATGTAGTAATGCCCATTGTGGAAACTTCGGGAGATTAAGAAATTGTGAAACAGCAAAACAAACACCCAAGAAACTACAACAAAATCCTATAACCATATCATCCGGAGGCAAGCATTGCTACCACATAGCTGATTCCTCTGCTTTGTTTTCTGTGAACTCTGTTTTTTCACACTGTTGAGCTTAAACTCTTTAAGATTTCCTATCATGATTTTTGCTCCTAATTTTGAACCATAAACATTTTCCTGTGTCAGCAATAAGTTTGATAAACATTGTATGCAGTGGCTAGATAACGTTTCATCTAGTGGTTGAACAATAATTTATTTCAGCATGCTCTTGTATATTTGATATGTTTGTATATTAAAAAAGGAATATGTTGTACTATTTGTCCATACTTAATATTATTTTCTTAAGAGAGGTTGTAGACAGAGTCTTCTCTTGCTTCTATTTATTCTGTTTTTTTTTTGGAGGTACCAGGGATTGAACCTGGGACCTTGTATGTGTGAAGTAATTGCTCAACAACTGGGCTATACCTGTTCCTATTTATTCATTTTGAGACTCTTTCTCCACCAGTCTGAAAACTCATCTTTCTAACAAGAAGCTCATGTATGTATTAAGCAATTTTCCCATTTGAATGAATGATTATAAGGTAGATCCTCATTTACTAAGAATAGTGCAGTAATCTAGTTCTCGCCCTCTGTAAGTCTTTCGTCAAGTCATGGAACCAGAGGATCTGAGTGTCTAGCTCTTCCTGAGTGGTTTTGGTCAAATTCCTTAATTTTTGAGCCTCAGCTAACTTATTTTCTAAGTGATGATGGTGAGTTTACACACCCTTCTTTTACGAGGTTATTAGAGACCAGATGAGCTAGTGTGTGTTCACACAGTTTATCATTTCTGAAGTACCATGCAAAGGATGCCTACAAATGTTGCCATTGAAAACACGATTTTAATGAGGTTATTCTTTTAAAACTCTGTGAATGGAGCTTCTTGTTCTACGTGATAGGAAGGATTAGACTGAGCAGACCCATGTGACCTCACCTAACAGAGTCATTGAGATCCCCGCTTTGGGCTCAGATAGTGTGGTGGACTGAGTTACAGACCCCAGTTTAGACATGTTTCTTAATCTGAAGACACTTTTCTGTGGGTGGGAACCCATTACAAAGAGGATTTCTTGGAGCTATTTTAGTTCAGATGTGGCCTGACTGAATAAGGTTGGGTCTTAATGTAGATGAATGGAATCTCTTATAAGCAGAAGAAATTTTGACATAGAGAAAGCCACAGGGAGTAGCTGGAAGCCGGAAGTCAGCAGGAACCCAGAAAAGAAAGGAAAGGATTTTGTCGTGTGAAGACAGAAAACAGATGCAAGCCATGGAACCCCAAGGATCACTGGCAGTCAGCACCAGAATATTATGGACTTTGGGAGGAAAGCATCAATTTTGGATTTCTCCCAGCCTCAAAACCATGAGCTAAAAAATTCTCATTATTTAAACCAGCACATTACGTGGTATTTGTCATAGCAGCTTAGGAAACTAAGACAAACATTTCCAGTAAATTAATATTTAGGGAGGTCCCTTGAGAAATGGTTGTATGTTTTCTTAATATTCTCCCCAAGTATTGTGAATTTAAGTGCTCAACAGCTGATATTCTGCAGAAAAATTAGCCAAGGTATTCTTTTGAATTGAGATAGTCAAAATATGTTGTTTCTCTTAAAACCTTGTAATTCAGAGCAACACAGTTTTCCTGCACTGTCAATTTTTTTTGACCTCCAGAATTTCTTTTGAGTCAGTGATCAGTATAAGATCACTGGTAATAGTAGTATCTATATTAAACAAAGTTACCAGAAACAGTGTCCTAAACAAATATGTTATTAGGACAGTGGTGGGATTGGGGCACTTTTATTTCATCAATTTTATAAAATTCACAAAAATTAAAATTTTTATATTTTCTGACAGCTTTATTGATATATAATTCATTGCCTATTTAAAGTATACAGTTCAATATTTTTAGTATCTTTACAGACTTGTGCAACCATCACCTCAATCAATTTTAGAACATTTTCGTTATTCCATAAAGACACTCCACATCCCTTACCTGTCACCCCACAATATCTCCTACCACTTCAACCCTCACTCCCAACCCAGGGCAAACACTAATTTGCTTTCTGTCTCTATAGATTTGTTTATGCAGGACATTTCATGTGTATTGTTAGGAATCAGATGATCCTTATATAGAAATGGAATCATACAATATGTGATCCTTTGTGACTGCCTTCTTTCATTTAGCATAATGTTTTCAAGGTTTATCCATGTTGTAGCATGTCAGAACTTTATTTCTTTTTATTGCTAAATAATTTTCTGTTGTATGGATATACCACATTTTGTTTATCCATTCATCAGTTGATAGGTATTTGGATTGTTTCCATTTTGACTATTATGCATAATATTAAGGACATCCATGTACAAGTTTTTTGTGTGACTGTAAGTTTTCATTTGTCTTGGGCTTCTTATCTAGGAGGAGAATTGCTAAATCATCCCTACCAGAATTTTCCAAAGTGTCTGCACGACAGTATATGATGGTTCCAATTTCTCCACATCCTTGCTAACAATTAATATGTTTTATATGGCAGCCATCCTAGTGAGTGTAAAGTGGTATCTCATTGTGGTATTTCTCTTTATTAGACAGTAGCTTGTTTACAGAACAATCATACAAAAAATACAGGATTCCCATATACCACCCTATTATTAACACCTTGCATTGGTGTGGAACATTTTAGCTATTGTCCATGGTTTAACTTAGGGGACACTATGTAGTGTAGTTGCATGGATTTTTAAACGCTTTTATTCTGCTACCATACTCACAATCTAGCATTTTCCCCTTTATGCACATTCAGATATATATTTCAGTGCTGTTAATTATATTCACAATGTTGTGCCACCATCACAACTATACATTACCAAAACATTTTCATTATTGCAAATAGGAATCCTATATATTTTAAGCCTTAACTTCTCATTCCCTATCCCCACCCTTTCTCATCATAACTTGTATTCTAGGTTCTGACTTTATGAGTTTGCATATTCTAATTGTTTCGAGCCAGTGAGATGATATATCTTGTTGTGTCTGGCTTATTTCACTCAACATGATTGATGCCTTCAGGGTTCATCCATGTTGTTGCATGTATCCAGACTTCATTCCTTTTTATGGCTGAGTAATATTCCATTGTATGTATATGCTGCATTTTATTTGTCCATTCATTGGATGATGGGCACTTGGGTTGCTTCCATTATTTGGCTGCTATGAACAATGTACAGTGAACATCAGTGTGCAAATATCTGTTTAAGTCACTGTTTTCAGTTCTTTGGGGTATATACTGCGTAGTGAGATTTTCATTGTGATTTTGATTTGAATTTCCCTGGTAGCTAGTGACAATGAGCATCTTTTCTGTGCTTCTTGGTTATTTATTTGTATATCCTCTTTGGAGAACAAACTCTTCAGACCCTTTGCCCACTTTCTATTGGGTTGTCTTTTTATTATTGAGTTGTAATTGTTCTTTATATATTTTAGATGTAAGTCCATCATACAATATTTGATTTATAAAATTTGTCTCCCATTCTATGTATTGTCTTTTCACTTTCTTGATTGTGTCCTTTGAAGTAAAAAAATGCTAATTTTGATGATATCTAGTTTATCCATGTTTTCTTTTGTTGCTTGTGCTTTTGGTGTCATATCTAAGAATCCTTTGCCTAATGCAAGGTTATGAGGATTTACATCTGTACTTTCGTCTAAGAGTTTTATAGTTTTCGTCCTTGCATTTAGATCCTTTATTTTTGTAACAGGTGTATGGTAAAGGTCCAATTTCATTCTTTTGTACATGGTTATCCAGTTGTGAAAGTACCATTTGTTGAAAAGACTGTTCCTTCCCCATTGAAATGTCTTGGCACTCTTCTTAGAAATTAATCAATAAGTTTAAGAGTTTATTTCTGGACTTTCATTTCAGTTTGGTTCCATTAGTCTTTGTGTCTATCCTTATGTCCTGATTCCTACTGCTTTATAGTATGTTTTGAAGTAGAATTCACCAAAGAAGCCATACCGTCCTGGACTTTTCTTGGTTAATTTAAAATTTTTTAATGATCTCCCAAATGGATCATGGAATCAGACCCCAAATGGACCATTAAAAAACATTCATCAGCATCATCAAGGAATATTTTCTGTGCATCTTTTATTAATTTCCACACACAAACACAATTGTATGCAGGTACAAACCCAGATTTCTAGGGAGGTCCAGTCCCATTTTCAGACAAGATTCTGCCCAGTGATTCGCTATTGCAGTAACTCTTGGAAGCACTGTGGATTTACATAAGGCACCTTCTAGTTTTCCCCTCAAGTCAGCAGACTAAGACTTCTTTTGACAGATACCCCTTGTGTATAGAATCTCAGTGCCCTCCTTTTGAGAATTGGGAGGTAGCTTTTCTGTCTCAGTCACTGCCTTTCAGTCTTACTTGGAAATCTGGGTTCTAACATAGCTCTTTATGGATTTGTGCTTTTATTTACAAAATATATTTGAGCCTGTCTTCATGAGTTGTCTGTGGAAATCTGCTCCTTGAAGCCTCGGTGGACCCTGAAATTCGGATGCTGTTGTCCCCTGCTCATCTCGTCCTGGTGGTGGTAACATCACCAGTATGCAGTGAAGGCATCTCCATGACTTCTCAGTGTCAAGTTTTTGTTCCTTCTGCCGTTTCATATTGAAATTTGGACCACCTGCATTAATCTTTTCTGATGTCTTAACCAAAGATTAATAAATCAAAAACCAAAACAAACCAAACAAAAAACCTAGAAACCCTCTTCAGTGTCAGCAAGAGGAACAGTCATGAAGGGCTACAAGGGAGCATAATGAAAACTAAAGACAGAAGAAGAGCTGGGCATCACGAAGGTTGGACCGGAAGCCATCGAGTCAGACCCCAGGGCACCTCGTCTTTCCCTCTTGCTCTGCAGCTCTGGACATCGGCCTGCTCATCATTTCTGCAGATCCTTCTCTATTTCAGCATGAACATGGCAGAAAATACCCCCTCTTTGACTTTCCATAGCGTACCACATCCTACACCCAATGACTGATGGTCTCAAAGAGATGGACTTCAAAATGGAAAGTCTTGCCTGGCTTCAGTCACTTGACCACCTTGGCCCAGGTGTGCCCAGGGTTATATGGCCCTTCCAGGTCATATGCAGTACTCTTCTTCCCACAAGAGATGTATGTAGAGAACACAGGATTAGCATGCATACCTCAGTGCCCAATAACAAGTGGACCTTCATTTATAACTTGGATATCACATAAATACCTATTTATTATATATTCAGGAGTATTCATTTACTCTGTGATCATTAAAAAACAGTGTTATTTTAAGGAGCAAAAAGTGGAAAGAATAAGTAATATTAAAATCTTCATCTAAATAACTGATACTGGTTAGACCTCCCTACTAAATATGCTAGATAGACTCAGAATCAAATTCCATTGTAGTCTCTTAGAATATATAGAAATGGTACACTTAAATTTAAAACTGTAGATGGCTGTGGCTGTGTTAAAAAGGAAAATTGACTACAAATTTAGCATAAGATGGAATTTTATTGCCTTTACAGAATTAAATTTGATTTAGAATAAGTTCATTCCTTGGAAAGTGTTAAATAATATGATGGCAGAAGAAACAGGAAATGCCTCACAGTAGCCTGTTCCATTTGTCCACCTTATATAATGGAGAAATGATTCATCTGTTCCAATTTCTAAAGGTGAGAGGGTTTTGACATTAGAGATATGAAGTTTGACCAAAAAAGTAGAATACAAGAAATAATTATAGTGGTTAGTGATTTGTGATGAACTTCTTAAACTCATTTCGAGGTCCCAGCAAAAGAAGGCTGATTTGGGTGATGTGTTGGCCTTGGCTGACCATATTTTTATCCTCTAAGAAGTATGATTTCCCAGGCGATATGTATTTTATTTTTTTCCTTGGCTGTGTAGACCAAGTCTTGGGACCCCATACTGACCGGTGTCTGAATTGCAGCATGGGTGCTTACAGGCAGACCACCTGGGGAGCAAGGAAGGGTGTCCCCAAACTCTGTCTATCCACCTCTTTGACCTCTGAGCCACACTTGCATGGAACTGACTCAGAGCAACTCAGCTCTAGACAAATGTCTGAGCTGAGACCAGAGCTGCAGCTCAAGAAAAGTTTGCAGTTTAAGCATAGCCAAAAAAATATAATTGCTAAAACAAAGGAATCAATACTCTCTGGAGAAAAAGACCAGAATCCTGATTCTCCACAACTTACCATTTACAAGTAAGTTTGGGATATAATAAAAAAAATTCCTTGATATATGAAGAACAAGACAATAGGAAACCAATCAAATCCAACTCCAGAATGAACCAGATGTCAAAACTTACATACAAGGAGTATAAAATGACTTTGATAACTCTCCCCAATGAAGGGAAACAAAACATGTTTTCACTGAATGAAAATCTTAGCAGAGAAAGTGAAAGTTCCAGCAGAAAAAAGGGAAACAATAAAAAAAGAACCAAATAGAAGTCCTGGAACTGAAATTGCAATTTCTGAAATTCCCCATAGTAATAAATATTCTGCAAACGTAAGCTATTATTAATATATTATGAGAAATATAAGATATTTTGCCCTCATTTATTATACTTTTATAATGAATAGTAGCTAATAGGGCAATTTCATTCACTTCTGCATCTTCTAAAGCTGGTTTTCTTTAGCCATGAGGAAAAATAAATAAGTTCTGGGATATGAGGAGTGAAGTGAGGAAGTGGAGAGGGTTGGGGAGTGTATCTTGATCTCTACCATTGTTTTTAGTAGAGCTAATTCCAGTTCATCTCCTTATTTATCTCTCTCCTCTGCTGGGACCTGAATAATTGGAGTTCAGGTTTTAGGTCTTTCTTATCTCTTTCCTTAAATAAGAGTGGAATGAATGTGTACTGTGAATAAATAAAACTTTTTTTCCCTCAATCCCTTGTTATCCTTCTGCCTTTTTCTCTTAAGTATCATATCTTCATTACAAATGCTTTTGGGGTGATTTACAAGAAATTATGTATTTCTAAAACAATATTATTTACTGAATGTATTGATAGAATGTTCATCATTTTTCTTTCTAATCTGGTTTAATTTTTTTTTTTAAGGAGGTACCGGGAATTAAACCCAGGACCTCGTATGTGGGAAGCAGGCACTCAACCACTGAGCTACATCCGCTTCCCAATGAGAGTATTTTTGTTTGTTTTTGTTTGTTTTGTTTTTAGGAGGTACTGGGGATTGAACCTGGGACCTCAAAAGTGGGAAGCAGGTGCTCAACCACTTCATCTGCTTCCCCAGCTTGATTTTTGTATAACATATTTAGTTACTGCAAAAAGTGAAGTACCAATCCCCATAAATAGCCCTGTTCCTCCCCCACTTCGGTGTTACATCTTCTTCTTTAGTGACTTCAATTCCTTAATTAGTCGTTCTGGGAAGGTTTTGTGATGTCCATTCCCTAAAATGGTTCCCTTTAAAACAGTTCTGTAATAGTTTGCCTGCACATAGGTCACTTTTACTGCCAGCATCTTGGACATTGCATTTTAAAAGATGCATTTTAAACCCAACTTCCTTATGTTAAGGGTTAGAAGAAAGAAAAAATGAGAGTAGTAGAAGTCTGAGCCTTTTTCATGAATTTCCAACCTTTTGGGGGAAGAGGAGCTGAAATATTTTTTTTATATATATTTATTATCATGTCCGAGGTCCTTTGCTGGGTGTTTGACGTGCTTTCCTCGTTTAATCTTTGCAACTGGTTTATGAAATAGACAGTGTGCCCCTTATTTTGTATCTGAAACAAACTGAAGTTAAATAACCTGCCCAGCTCTCCTACTCAGTCTGCTGTTTTATTTTCCCTCCACTAAACCATATGCCATACCTTTGAAATAAAAAGGGTAAGAGAACTAAAAATACAAACGAAAACATGGTTGTAGAGCGAGAGTGGTCCTGTTTACCTTCCTACATAGTAATTTTCAACCTTTTCCCACTATGAACACACAGGGCGATCCTCATTTATATTTACTCCCTCCTTCCGGCCTGATGGCTGCTAGGCTCCTTTACTTTCAAGAGCATGTCAGAATTCAAGTGGATAAGTATGGGATTGTTAATGATCACTTTGAATATGTGCCATATTTGTCAGTGTTCACACTGGTGTATATGGTGCATTACCTTTTTTTTTTTTTTTTTTTTTTTGAGATATCAGGGCCAGGAATTGAACCTGGGACCTTGTATGTGGGAAGCTGGTGCTCAACCACTGAGCCACATCGGCTCTTCTGGCTTGGTTTTTCATTTGTTTGCTTGCTGTTTGTTTTTTGTTTTGTTTTGTTTTTAGGAGGCACTAGGGACTGAACCTGGGACCTCCCATGTCGGAAGCAGGCGCTCAACCACTTGAGCCCCATCCACTCACCACCAAGTTAATAAAACTGCTGAGAGGGTGTGAAATTCCCGTCTTTCCTGGGTTGGTCTCACTGCTTCATGGTGCCACTGAGGGCGGGGGCGGGGGGGAAGCACCATCATTCAGTAGTTTTGTCTTTGATGGTCCCGGGTAGTAGCTCTGTCCTTGAAGTCCATCCCAAATTCCTTAACTGTCTCCGTCTTATCTCCCAAGCCTACCAATCCACTCTTAAGGTGGACATAATGAATGCAAGGAATTTTTAATGTTTTTTGGGAGGGTTAGGGTAGGTGGGCAGTGAGAGAGAAGAGATTTGCCTTAGATGTTGTCCTACTTATTTAAAACATTTGGTATATTTTATGAACAGATGTTTCATGTGTGTTTAAGTTTTTTCCTCTACCGAGAGTACCCATCCCCTTTTCAGGGCTTTAGTGTTCAGTGTTTTTCTCAACCACAAGTTAAACCTTATTTTCTCAAAGAAACATTGCAATTAGGGGCCATGGTCCATGGGGTAATACTTTCCATAATATCCACGGTTAAAATATTGGCTCGAGAGGGAGTACACCTGTGTTTAAAGCCTCAACTGGGCGTGTATTGGCTGTGTGACTTTGGGCAAATTATTTAATCTCTCTGAGCATTGCTTTTTCATCTGTGACCTGAAGATTATAATGTGTACTTGCTTTCTTTCATTCAACAGATATTTATTGAGTACTTTTATGTGTAGATCATGGTATTATTTACTGGGTATAGTGGTCCTCTCAATTTATACAACCTCTCAGTTGTATAGATTGACCTCTTGTTTCTGTAACTAGATTTGTATTTCTCTCCCAAACCCTGGATGATGAAAGGAGATTAAAATGTGATATAATCTGGGAGAACAGAGTGGAGCTACTCAGATAGGGCCATGTTATTTAAAGTGCAAGAGTTAATCAGGAGTGAGCCACCCAAGTGGTAATCCTTGTGGTTCTAGGAACAGTAGCCTCGGGGGAGCACCAACTGGAAGGGGTGAGGCAGGCTCTCCCCTGGTGTGTTCTTTTTTTTTTTTTTTTTAATTCATTTTGTAAAAATATTACATTAAAAAAATATGAGGTCCCATTCAACCTCACCACCCCTACCCCACCACTCCCCCCCCCAGCAGCACTCACTCCCATCATCATGACACATCCATTGCATTTAGTAAGTACATCTCTGGGCATTGCTGCACCTCATGGTCAGTGGTCCACATCATGGCCCATACTCTCCCACGTTCCATCCAGTGGGCCCTGGGAGGGTTTACAATGTCCAGTGATTGCCCCTGAAGCACCACCCAGGACAACTCCAAGTCCCAAAAATGCCTCCACATCTCATCTCTTCCTCCCATTCCCCATACCAATCAGCCACCATGGCCTCTTTTCCCACACCAATGCCACCTTTTCTCTGTGGACCTTAGCTTGGTTGTGTCCGTTGCACATCTATGTCAAGAGGAGGCTCAGATTCCACATGGATACTGGATGCAATCCTCCTACTTTCAGTTGTAGGCACTCTAGGCTCCCTGGTGTGGTGGTTGACCTTCTTCAACTCCATCTTAGCTGAGTGGGTAAGTCCAATAAATCAGCGTGTAGGTGCTGAAGTCTGTTGAGGCTCAGGGCCTGGCTATCATATTGTCAGTCCAGAGATTCAAATCCCCTAAATATATCTTAAACCTCAACACCAACTACAATTCCAGTAAAGTAACATGAAAGTCTTGTGAAAAGAGATCCCATCTGAGTCCAGTTCCATCACGCAGAACCTGGTGTGTTCTTAAGACAAGGCATTGACCCTGCTATGGGCAAGGCTGGGTTTGGATTTCAATATCTAAGAGTTTCTGTCTGCCTACTTGTTCGAACTTTGAGTTTGGGCCACTGTGGTCTGTGGAATTATGGATCCTGGAACCTCTGCCAGAACTCTTAATGTATTCTCTAACCTTTATTTTTTTTTTTTCTTTTAAAGATTTTCTTTTTATTTATTTTTCCCCACCCCCTTGTTGTTTGCATTTGCTGGATCTGTTTGTAGTGTGTTCATCTTCTTTTTTGAGGAGGCACCAGGAAATGAACTCAGTACTTCCCCTGTGGGAGGGAGGTGCCTATTGTTTGAGTCCCCTCTGCCCCCTGCTTTTTTGTGTCTCTCATTATGTTTTCCTCCTTGTGCCTCTTGTTGTGTCATCTTGTTGCGTCAGCTCGCTGTCTTGTTCATCTTCTTTAGGAGGTGCCAGGAACCAAACCTGGGATCTGTCATGTAGTGGGTGGGAGCTCAATCACTTGAACTACATCTGCTTCCTAATTTTTATATAATTTTAAATTTAGGGACAAGTTAAAAAGAATAGTACAAGGAATTCCCACATACCCGTTAACCGGTTTCACTAACTGTTTACATTTTATCTCATTTGCTTTACTTGTGCTCATGCTTTCTCTCTCACTTTCTCTCATTTTTCCTGAACCATTTAAGAGCATGTTGGAGATACTGTCTCCTGACCACTAAATACTTTAGTATGTATTTCCTAAAAAGGGCATTCTCTTACGATTATAGAGTGTAATATCAACATTTGAAAATTTAACTTTGGTACAGCCTATTATTTAATCTGTAGTACTAACTCAAATTCCTTTATGGCTTCTTTTCCCCCCAAGTTTGGTATCCAGGTCACAATTATCCATTGCATTTTGTTGTCATCCACTTGGCTCTCCTTTAAATTTCAAGCCGTCTTCTGCCTTTTCTTTGTGTTATTTGACCCCGGCATTTTTGAAGAGTACAAACTAGTTGTAATGTACATTGCCTCTCAATTTGAGTTTGGCCGCTTGTTTTCATGATTAGATTCAAGTTCTCTTTATTTCATATCATTCTTTCCCCTATGGAAAAATGAGCCCCGATTTTGAAATGCCAGATTCATGAACGATGTTTCTCATACTTACCGTTTAGAAATCAGCAAATGTATATAGACTGCATTTTTTAAGCTTGACATTATAAATATGCCCTAACTCAGTGGGATTTGTAATACTAGGTTTAGTTTTTCTGGGACCTCTGAAAATCTGCGGCTATTACCTTGGATTCGGGAATCGTCTATTGGGAGGCTTATGGCCACACAACTTGATGTCACTGAGTGAGAGCCAGGCCGTGTAGCCCTCTGTGTGAAAATCATTGTTCTTGGATACTGTAGAGCCAAATGGAATTTACTATATGTTCATTCGCTTGTCGGATGTTGGATGAGAAAATGACAATTTGCAATGCAAATTGTTAAGATAATTAAGTCAGTCTTCTACTGTGGTGAAGAATCCTCCAGGCACCTGCACCCTTCCCGGGGGATGGAGCACTTCATTTCCTCGGCAGTGTAATCTCCCCCACCAGGGAAAATCACGTCACTACCCTGAGAATATGAAGCAAGTTGATGATGCTAATTTTGATATATGGCTGATTTCTTAGGACTATTTTATTACTATTTACAGCTAGTATTAGAAGCAGACTCAAGAAACTAACTTTGCCTTTCAACTCTTTCTCTCCCCGCTTTATCCAGCCTCTCCCAAATCTTTGCTTCTCCTTTCCCGTCCTGACAACTCAGGTTTTCCTAGAAGTATTTTTGTTACTGTTTTTGCTTTTCAGTTGAAATAAAAAATATATATGCAAATATGTATAGGTCATCTTTAAAGCCAAATGGTCAGTTTCCCCCTCCCCAGTCTGTTTCCCCTAAGAAAACTTTCTCTGTTGCTTTTAGTTTTGAAATAATTTTAGATTTGCAGAAGTGTTGTAAAGATGGTACAGTTATCAAATACTCTTAACCTAGTTTCCGTTAATGACCACGTCTTACATAATCATTGTATATTTATCAAAACCAAGAATTTAATATGGGTGCAATATTATTAATGAAACTAGAGTTTATTGGGATATCACCAGTTTTTCCACTGATGCCCTTTTTCTTTTCCAGGATCCCTCATTGCATTTAGCGTTTGTGTCTCCAATCTGTGACAGTTTTTCAGTCTTTCCTTGATTTTAATGACTTCGAGACTTTTTAACAAGTTCTGGTTAGGTACTTTGTAGAATGTTCCTCAATTTGCATTCTTCTGATATTTTCTGATATTGGGGTTATCATTTTTTGGGGACAATATCATAGAAGTCAAATATCATTTTCTCGGTCTTCTGTCAGAGAATATACAATGTGTCTTTTTAAAATTTTCTTGTTTTCTTCCTCCATTTTGTATGTTTAAATACCTCTTTAATGGTAATAATACTGTTTTCAAAAGTAGAATGTTTTGGTTTTTCGATCAAAATCTTCCGACCTCCTTTGAATTTTCAGTATAATATAGAGTTATCGCCATGGGAGAATACCCAATCAGAGTGCTGCTTCCTCTCTCTCAAATACTTTCTACTTTTCAACTCTACCTAAAAAGCATGGATAGTCCCACTTTATCAAATGCTTAGAGATTCTTGGAGAAACATGCCAAACCTTGAGAGTTCCTTTAGGGTTACTTCATAAATTGGATCAAATAATTCAAGAGAAAAAGGAGTGATTATATCAGTTCTCCAGCACCTAAGCCTTACTGAGGCTAAGCGTTGACTCCCTTGCATTTTAGAGAGAGGGATTTGTGTGGTTCAGGATCTGTGGCTATTTCAGAAAGCCAGTTTTAATCCATAATACCAACCTCCCTTTCAAATACAAGGAGTGGGGAGCCAATGTGGCTCGGTAGTTGAGCGCAGTTTCCCACATTCGAGGTCCTGGTTCAATCCCCGGCCCTGGTACCTCAAAAAAATAAAAATAAAATAAAAAATCAGATATAAAGAGTAACATGGAGGTAGATTTTACTCATCTCCCTTCATTCATGAACTCTCTAGTTCATATATGTATAGTATGCCATACATGGTAATATCTAGTAACCATTAATCATGGAGTCAAAAGGGAAGGGGCTGAGTAATGCAGATCCCATGATCAGTCCATGACTACCCGCTGTAGCTGAAACTACCACTCTCTAGCTTCTCTAATTAGTAGCACACTTTAGAAAGCTTTGTAGCAACATTGTCCTCTCTTGAATATAGAATGACAGAAATGAAATAAAGCATGAAACAAGGAAAAACAAATACTCAAATATTTTCATTAAGTTATTTTTTAGCAGAAAGGTCACCTTTGTTTATTTCCTAAGATTTAATTCTAATTATGGTTCCCAGACGCATTCTAAATGTTTGTGCTGTAATTTGAATATCGCTAATTACTTATGTTTCTAATTGGAAAAAGAAGGAAGGAAATTTAATTAGCCCTGTAGTTTGAGAACTCTTGAAACATGCATTATTCCCATGCCACTTCTCTGTACATTCTTGTGCATATAACGCTTTCAGTTGCTAATATTTCTTGCTTGATGTGTGAATGTGTTTGGCCACAAAGTTGAGTGTCAAGAGCTTTAATAAGCTACATATGTGTGGGTTTTCCAACAGGGCAGAGAAGAGAAATCTCAGATTTGCATCATCCCACAATCTTCCACTAGAACAGGCTATGTTTAGAGTACTGATTATTGGGGGTTTCTAATTAAAATATGTCTTTTATAATTCCTTCAAACTCCTAATTTCAATTCTGGAATTCTTCCTCACGCTATTTTACCAACTTTTTGACAGGCAATGCCTGTTTCTAAGTGGGACTCTTTCCACACTGGAATATACATTTACACTTCTTCCTTAGCATTTTTAATTGCTATACCCTCTCGCTGCTTTCTCTTTGAGCTGTAAACTTCATATTGGTCTGTGCCAGTGTTACCTGATATAGACTGTATACTTTTCTTAAAGATGTGGACTGTTTTTCCCTTCTTTAAGTTTTCTTCCAATTTTTGTTTATTGCACAAACACCAGCCTAAGTGAAATAGGGGGGAAAAAATCAGTTTTATGTTCCCATTACAACTGATCAGCTATATTTCTTTTGCTATTTCTTTTTTTTTTTTTTAATTTATTTTTTTTATTGACTTTGTAATAATATTACATTAAAAATATATATGTGAGGTCCCATTCAACCCCACCCCCCCACCCCACCTCTCCCCCCCCCCCCCAGCAACACTCGTTCCCATCATCATGACACATCCATTGGATTTGGTAAGTACATCTTTGGGCACCTCTGCACCTCATTCTTTTGCTATTTCTTTTAGTTTTTGATCATACATGTTGCTATTTACATAATGGTAATACTAGAGTAGAGATGATTGTATATTTGGTTTAAAGTGTTACGTCAAAAGCACTGTTTCAAATTGTTATATCATCATCATTTTAACGGCTGTTTATTTCATTGTGTTGATCCCTTGTCATATATATATATTCATATTTTTAATCAGTCAATATTGAAGGTTCTCATATTTTACTATTTATAAACTAATATTCTATTGCAGATCTTTGTTCTTATAGCTTGGTGTTTCCTTGGAAGTATTTCCTTGGGATAGGGTAGGGATGAAAGTGTTTGAAGATTGTCCTGGTTCTTAAGCTGTATGTTATTTTCTGTTTTGTTTTGCATTTGTTTTTTTTTTAGCACAGTATTACTTATAAGAAGGTGCTTTGACCATGCCTTGGGATATGGTGATGATAAAGGAAGCCCGTTGTGGAAGCAGCCCTCTTATGTGAAATTATTGCAGGTATTCTGAGGAAGTTCTTTTAGGAAAGGACGGTGAAAGGATAGCAGTCAATGAGTCTTTGGTGAGCTTGTCAAAGTGTTGGGTCGTAAGAGGCCATTTTGCAGTTCATTTGTGTAGTCCACTGTAATCTATACTGAAATTATTTCTAGTAAATAACAAGATATTATTAACAATATCCAAAGAGTATTTGAAAACCTGCCCTGGTCTCCTTTATATCATTCCAAACATCATTTGAAAGGTTTTTTTTTATATGTGAATCTCATACAACTGTTGAAAAAAATGTTTTTCTGTCTTACAGTCTACCTTGCAATGCAACATAGCTGCATTCTTTTGCCTAGAGAATAGAGGCACTGTCCATGCTAATATGGTAGTGGGCTGTTCATTGGATGTTGGGTTGGACAGGGAAGGGGTGGAAGCAAAGTGGCCCTGTAGAGCTCAAGGAAGGGTGTGAAGGTAATCCCTGGTGTAAGCCGAGGGTGGGGCCTTTCTGTCTCCACTCTTGTTTGAGTTCAGGTGTCCTAAGGGGAGGACCTACTCAACAGCCCAGCAAACATGTGATGGGCTACCATGGTTACTCCGTTCCAGTCAGATACTTTAAACATTTACTGAGCAAATTTAAAGAGTAGTGGTTAGTGGCTAATTTGTGTTGTGTGAGATGATGGCTATAGGTGACAACTTGCTCTGAAGCCCATATTCAACATTTGTAAGTAATAAAAACTTTATTAATGGGAAATGGACTTGGCCCAGTGGTTAGGGCGTCCGTCTACCACATGGGAGGTCCGCGGTTCAAACCCCAGGCCTCCTTGACCCGTGTGGAGCTGGCCCATGCGCAGTGCTGATGCGCGCAAGGAGTGCCCTGCCACGCAGGGGTGTCCCCCACGTAGGGGAGTCCCACGCGCAAGGAGTGCACCCGTAAGGAGAGCCGCCCAGCGCGAAAGAAAGTGCAGCCTGCCCAGGAATGGCGCCGCCCACACTTTCCGTGTGGCTGACGACAACAGAAGCGGACAAAGAAACAAGACGCAGCAAATAGACACAGAGAACAGACAACCGGGGGAGGGGGGAATTTAAAAAAAAAAACAAAAACTTTATTAATATGCTCTTCTCAAAGTCTACCTGACCTTTATTGCTCTCTAAAATGATCTTTCTTTGTTCTTTTCTCCTTGTTTTTTCTGTTCTATCTTTGTCCCTTTTTTGATGTTTCAGATGCTGTTTTCTTCTCCATTCTTCCTTTTCTGTTTTCCCTCTTGTTTCCTCCTCTTTTTTCGTACATTACATTTCTCTCCCCCATCCCTTTATCAGTAGATCTCCCTTCCGCCTTGGCGTCTGCCATTCATAATCCCTTTCCTTATCCATTGGGAAAATAGGTTCTCAATTTGGAGTGTGCTAAGAAAAACTGCAGGATTCAGGGACCACATTTATGATTTATTGATAAAAGAGGAACTAGTTCTTACGCTGTGATTTAAGAGTGAAGTCTCAATGTCACTGGCGGACTTTATATTGTGGGACAGTTGGATTCCATTTTAGCCTGATTTTGACCTCTCCTTGATATGTAATTAACAGCGTGCCAGCCACAGATCATAAAGTGAATGCAATTGAATGAATAATGTCACGTCCTGGTGCCGGGATTTTGTCTTACCCAAGGGACGTAGTGTGTTGGGGGTGCCTGTACATCAGCCAGGAGTGACATTTAAACTCAGCTGCCTGATGCTGGATTATGAGAGCATTGACATGCGTCCCCCAGACAGCTGCTGAATACAGATGGTTGATGAGTTCTGAAGTTACAAGCTGGCGTGCCCAGGAGCGCAGGGGCACACTGACCCTTTTCTCTTTAGGCACAGTGTCTGTGTTGACTGTTTAAAAATAATAACAATGCACTTTAATTTCTTTCCAGCTGAAGTTTTGAAGGCTCAGTTTTTGGTGATTAAACTAGACTTCTAAATAGATTTCCCTAATCCCCACATGCCTCGAATAGAAATTCATACAGAGTTCATAGAGTTTGCCTCCCTTGATGAGTGGCACAGTGAATTCAGTCCTTCTTGTGGCTTATGGGTTATATATTGACTAACAGAAGAATGAGTTTTTGACTGCCAGGCATATTCATAGAAAAAAAAATGCACAGAGTGGACCAATCTCAGTTGCTTGAGATGCATAAAATAGTTTGGGGTAGACTGGGGAGGTAAAGCAGAGATTTAAACTCTCCCCATTTTAATTTGCTGAGCTGCTCAAAGCAGATACCATGACATGGGTTGGCTTTAGCAGGTGGAATTTATTAGCTTAAAAGTTTACAGTTTTGAGGCTGAGAGAAATGCCCAAATCAAGGCATCATCAGGGGATGCTTTCTCCCTGAGGACCCGCTGCCAGCGGTCCTTGGGTCCTCTGCCACATGGCAAGGCACGTGGCGGAATTTGCTCGTATCTCCTTTCTCTCCCTGGTTTTGTTGCTTTCAGCTCTTGCTTCCATGACTTTCTCTCTGTCTGAATGACACTCTTTTATAAAGAATTCCAGGGAAAGGATTAAGACACACCCTGGGCCATGCCTTAATTGCAGTGACCTCTTTGAAAGATCCTGCTTACAATAGATTTACACCCACAGAAATGGATGAGCTTTAAGAACATGATTTTCTGAGGATACCTACAGTTCTAAATCACTATGACCCTAATCATGGTTCTATTACTAAATTAAGGCATTTACTTAGTCAGATTCCGAGCAGCAGAAGGAAGTAGGGCTGAGGGTAAAGAATTTTCCAATAATCACTGAGTTATTGTTCAGAATTAAATTAAGAGCACAAAACAGAATCACTTTAAGTGGAAAATGGGCAGTATTGGCCATATAGGGAATTAGTAATTACTGGAATTGCTCGGGGTTGGGGCACTTTTGTCTTTGTCGACCTCATGAAGACAGGCAGAACAGATGGGTTCATCATTTGGGTGATACTTCTATGAGGAGCCTGAATGGGAAGAATCCTTTAAAAGCAAAACACTCCCTTTTTTCTTCTCTAAATATCAAGCTCAGCAGTCTGAGATCAAAGAAGGATTGTGCCTTGGATTTATGCTTTGTGTTCATCTGAGGGAAGACCACGAGGTTGGAGGAGTCAAGGTGGTTAGGGTGGGAAACTCGGTCTGTCCAGAACCCCCTTCAAATTCTGAGTTACTTAAATATTCACTCAAAATCAGTGTGGACCATGAGCTCTATCGGATCTTTTGCAGTTTAATATCACTATTTCCTCCAAGTGAATTTCCTGATAATTCACTCCATCTGTAATCAAAGGCAGATTTGAAATAAAAGATTGAAAGGCAACTCAGCATGGTTTTTCAGTCATCATTCCATAACTTCCCTCCTTTATCAGTACCATTGTGAGTTGAATTGTACTCCTCAAGAGAAAGAATTGTGAGTCCTCATTAATTCTTTCTCTTGGAACCTCAAATGGTGATGCAGGGTTGACAAGGGAAGAGGATGGCTGTAGTCCAGGTCCCCAGATAGCCAGGTCTTAGAAGGGGAGGGGTATTATTAGAGTCACTACCCCTAAATCCTCCCTCCCTCCCTCCCTCACTCCCTTCCACCAGGGATTGAACCCAGGACCTTGTACATGCGAAGCAGGTTCTCAACCACTGAGCTACATCCACTCCCCAGTGAGAGTTGTTTGCTTGTTTGTTTTTAGGTGGTACCAGTGATCAAACCCAGGACCTCGTACATGGGAAGCAGGCACTCAACCACTGAGCTACAGCCACTCCCCTACACCTAATTTCTTTTTTTAAAAATTTAATTTAATTAATTTTTTATTGTGTCCCTTTTTTCAGAGATACATAGATGACACAAAATGTTACATTAAAAAATCTAAGAGGTTCCGATATACCCCACTCCCTACCCCCCCCCCCACTCCTCCCACATCAACAACCTCATTCATCAGTTTGGCACATTCATTGCATTTGATGAATACATTTTGGAACTGCATGGATTATAGTTTACATTGTAGTTTATACTCTCCCTGAGTCCATTCAGTGGGTTATGGCAGGATATATAATGTCCTGCATCTGTCCATGCAATATCATTCAAGGCAACTCCAAGTCCCGAAAATGCCCCCATATCACACCTCTTTTTCCCTCTCCCTGCCCTCAGCAACTCCTGTGCCACTGTCTCCACATCTATGATACAATTTCTTCCATTGCTAAAGTTAAAGTAATTCTCTAGTAGAATGCCAGTAAGCCCCAAACCTAATTTCAAAGAGTATATCTCCAGAGTTAAATGGGTTTGCCTTAAATTCTATAAAGTTACACATCATATAATAATACTTCAGGACATTTTATTAGGCAGATTCAATTAAGATACAGGAAATGCTATTTCATATTTCGTTGGGGAGGAGTGCCAAGTCTTGTGAAAACTGTTTGCTGCAACAGAAGGTTGTTGCTCTTCAGTTTCAAATCAATTTTCTCGTTGTTTCAGGATCTGTGTTTCCTGCTGCCCTCTTACTCTTTGCCCAGTAGAAAGTCCGATCTGCAGAGAGCTTGCTGAGATGAGTAAGAGTCCTCCACCACTTGTGGGAAATTTGAACTTGATGAAAATTGTAAATGGAAACCTGTTTTCTTTATTAAGTACGCAGTAGTTATATACATCCACAGAATCTATTTATTTAGTTCCAGCATTGTAGTTATTGGGGGCAATTTTCCTTCTCAGTATAGCACATAAATGCATTAACTGGGTGGTGATTGAGTAGTTTAGGAGGCAGTTGGCCTGAATTCTATTTCTAGTTTTGTCAGTGTTGTGCCCACAGATAAGTCATTTGACCATTTGCAATAGGCACTAATGTCCTGATAGAGGGTTAGTGCCCCAATTTCTGTGTCACACAGACTCTTACCTTTTCTACACTTAGCTGATGAAGTCTAGAAAAGGAGAGGGAGCATAGTATTATAAACAGCTTTGGGTATTACAGTGTTTTGGTGAGGGCTACGAAGAGGGACTGCATTGAAAAATCTCACTTGGCTTGTTCTCATATTAAAGGAAATTCTCAGAGAACATTTCCTAGATACTGAGAGTAAATTTCTTTTCTAAGTGGCTCAGAAGAGAACTTCAGTATTAGATGACTTTTTTTTTTTTAATGAAAGTACAGACAATTCTCTCTCCACCCTCAATCCTTTTACAGACTTTATAAAGACTGAATTTGAAAGGAGAGGAGGAACAGCAATGAAGCTGACAGGAACAGGAGAACGTGTCTAAAATTAAAACTCCCCATATGGGATAAGTTTCCTTTTTCTCTAGGTATTGTACTCTCTCAAGTACTAGAAACCCAGCTTTGAGTATTTTCTTATGGGATGGCTACTGGAGGCTCTTTTAACCCCAGGCTCCTGTCACTTTCCAATAATTTGTATCTTATAATAGTGAAGATATGTTCTTCTTCCAAATGGTAAATCCTGATTTTAAAAATACTCTATTTATGAGTTTTGTTGGACAATGATAGTATAAAATTCAGAAGGTACGAAAGGCATACAGTGAAACATGTTCCTCTCACACCTTTCCTTCACCCTCCTTTTTCCCCTCCCCAAAGGTGAATACTGGTACCAATTTGTTTGTTTATTTTATTATTAGAGAATTTGTAGGTTTACAGAAAAAAATCATGCATAAAATAGAGTTCCCATGTATCCTTCTTACTATTAACACTGTGCGTATGTGGCACATTTGTTACAATCGATGAAAGAATGCTGTTATATTTGTACTATTAACTAGAGTGTATACTTTACATTAGGGCTCACTGTTTATGTTGTACAGTCTTAATGTTTGTTTTTTAAAAGCTTTTGTTCTATAGACAACCTAAAATTTCCCCTTTAACCACATTCACATATACAGTTGAGTGCTCTTAATTACATCACAATGTTATGCTACTATCATCACATCCATTACCAAAACTCCTCCATCACCTCGAGCTGAAACCCTGTGTAATTTAAGCATTGATGGCCTATTTCCTACCTCTACCTTGGCCCTGGTAACCTGTATTTTAGTTTCTGACTCTATGAATTTGCTTATTCTAAGTATTTCTATGAGTGAGATCATCCGATATTTGTCCTTTTGTGTTTGGCAGATTTCATTTCAACCTTCGGTTTGGATCTGATTGGGTTTAGGAGCCTATGAGGTATAAGTAGCTTTATTGATTTCTGCAGGTCTAAGAATGTATCAGAAGAAAAAGCAAGACCTGGTTATACTAAAGCTAAGGGATTATAATACATTTACCTTGAGATCTCCTAATCATCTTACTTCTCTGTCCACGTTTAAATGCCCAATTTCATTGACTGTAAGAGGCCATCAACTGGTAGGCACACATTTTATTGAAGACTAACAAAGAAAAACCTTGCCAATTAAACTATAACCCAGTACTTCCCATTACTTAGGTATTTTAAAAATTTTTTATTTATTGAAAAGGACTGTTAGACTTGATATATAGATGTTTGTCATATAATACTTTGTACACATGCAAAAAGAAAATATCAGTGAAATAAATTAGATAAGGTCTTCTGATACTGCTACCCGCTGAAGTCTGAATCTTCTGAATCACTTTCAAATCAACTCATTAGTGCCTGCATATTTCCACACAATTTTCCCTCTGTGTCATTAAGAGCATCGGTGATACAGTTTAAAAGAGATCAAAACGGGGATTAAAGGTCTTGGGTGTGAAAGCTTTGACTTCCGTGGCCTGGGAATACAGCTGAACAATTCTGGGTTTCCAATGCTCCAACCATCTTCCCACAACCATTGGGTGCTTGGGTTTAAAAAACCCTCCAGTATTGTCTCAAGGTTTTTTAATTCCATATCCGTTCTGTAAATTGGATGCTGGCATTAGAAAAAAATTACTGTGGTAACATACACATATGTAACATAAACTTTCCCAATTTAACCATTTTCAAGTGTACAATTCAGTGGCATTAATTACATTCACAGCGTTGTAGACATCCATCACTACCATGTATTACCAAGAATTTTTCATCACCCAAAAGAGAATCTCTGCACCCAAAAGCAGTAACTTCCTGTTTCCCGTCCCCCCAGCCCCTGGTCACCTCTGATCTACCTTCTAGCTCTGACTATGCCTATTATAGATATTTAATATAAACGGTTTCATACAGTATTTGTACTTTGGGATCTGGCTTATTTCTCTTTGTGGTGTTGTCAGTTTTGATATGACATATGCCCAGGCAATGAAAATTATTTTATAGCTCGCCAACAGTAATTGAAAGATGCCATGGATTGTAAAATGCTCTCCAAATTCAGAACTGTTAAAATAGGAAAGAAAATGTGCAGCCAAGAATCAATGAAATATGATAGTAATAATCCTGAGTCTTGTTAATTTAAAACAGAATTTCTAGACTTTCTAGAATTATTCAGATTACAATGATCTCTAAATTGTGAAAGTTTGCAGTGCTCATTAAGCAGAAGTCAAATGCACTGAGTTTTGAGATTTTGAAGTGGCTTTGACTCTTAAGTGTGAACCTCTACTTCCTTAGGATGCTCACAAATATTGGCAACAAATTTCTTCTTCAGAACAACTGAAGTGACACAGTTTGCATATTTAAGAGGCAAATTTTTAAAATTAATATCACCTATTGGTTTTACTATAAGAAATCCAGAAATCTGATTTAAGGAGCATTTAATTGAAAAAGGTAAAAACAAAAGCATCTGTATTTGCAATCATCAGTCCAACTTGTCTTAAGTCATAGCTGTTTTTTCCTTTATTTGAAAAATGTAGTATTATTGTCAATGCGTTAAGACAAATTATTTAAGACTTGGAAATAAGGCAAAGGTTGAGCAGTATATCTTTTCAATGTCCTATGCAGCATTTTGTAGTAAACCTGACCGAGGATTATTTCATTCTCCAGGGGAACTTACCCATGTTTGACTTTGCTATCCACTGTAAATTAGAGCCCAGACACTGAGAAGCTAGATGGTAGAGCTGTTCAGAAAAGCTAGCCCACATGTCCTAATGCTCCATAGGTCATTGACCAGCTTTGTTTCTAACCTAGCAATCTTATACATTCTTTTTCCCCAAATGCTGTAAATACATCCCCTCTCACATGTTCTTTGAACCAATTTTACTATCCTACTGGTTCCTTCATTATTGAGTTGACTAAATCTTTGATGCATGTTTATTCTGTATTTTTATGTCATATCTTTAACTTTTTGTTAAGTTTTATGTTATCAAGGCTTTAATATCGCCACGTGAAATGGAGTCATACCAGTCATACTGAAATATAGTTGTAGATTAATTGACAAGTGTGCTTGGTTATATCATAGAGACCTGAAAGCAGGATAGTGCATGTTTACTGGTTTCAAAAGTAGATTGCCAAAGTTGTACAGAAGTTAGACTTCATCTGATGACTTTAGTGTGAGGAAGAAAGGAGTCTCCTCAGGTGGAAGATAGAGCTCCAGGATCCAGAGCTGGGCTTGTGAATGGAATTGTGAGATTTATTTCAGGAGAACCCTCTTGTGGTAAGGCGTACCGCACAGAGGCAGGTGTTGTGTGCTTCCTCCTTTAGCACCTGAGTGGGGTTTTCTAAGCTCCCAACCCCGTGTGTTACTGTCCTTGTCCTTCAAAGCATCTGAGGCCGTTCTTCAGTTTTCAGAGACTCCAGAAACACCTCAACAAGTTATTGGATCTTTAGAATCATCTCTTTAGGAAAAGTTTGGGTATGCCATACATTAAACTTACTTAGTTTAGGTTATCCCTCACTCCCACTTATTCTTTCTCCATCCCTCTCCCTTTTCCATGAATCCCATTATTCTCCCTCCCTCCCTTCTTCTACATGCCTATCCATTCACAAATTCATTCACACTTGGTGTGGAAGATACCATTTTTGAAAACTGAGACAAATATTTATTTGATTACTTCCAGGCCTTAAAGTGCCTTGGTGGAAGGCTTTATGGTAAATTGCAATCAGTAAAACACACAAATCAGTAAAGGGAAATTTCACATGTATTTGAACGTTGCATTGATCACCCTGCCCGGTGTACCTAGCCGTGATCCTAAGATAGTAATTAAAGTATTTCGTATTTCAAGTGGTCTAAGGTCACTGATTTTGAATTGACAGAATAGTCAAAGTACAGCACTGCATTAACACATGTAGCCTGGCATCTGCAAGTCAGGTATAATGTTGCTAAATGTAAAAATGAGTGAAAATGAGAAATGCTATTGAATTTTCTTTGCCAGAAATGCGTATAAATAGAACAAGTTGCCATGCTGGTAGGGGGATGAGAATTTCCATGCTTGACTGCAGGGAGATGGAAAGGTTAGAATATCCCCCAGGATCTTCAGGGGACTTTTGCTTCTGTAATTATTTGCTGTCTGATTCTGTTGGCAGAACCCTAGGATGGGGGCAAGGTTCCAGTTTCAGGAAAGAAGCCGCAGTAGTGCAGTGTTTGCAAGAGCCAGGAGTAAGTGTGGTCTGGGAATGACCTAGCAAATCAGAGCTATGGGGCCAGTGAGAAAGCCAAACTTCAAGTTCATGGCATGTGGCGTCTAATGCCTCTAGGTCGTTTGATACTCTGAGGGAAACCAGGCCGGGAATAAGGACCAAGGCCTGGGAAGCTCTAGCAGAATGTAGGGGAAGGAACTCATGAACATCTTTATGGAAAAGTCCATAATGAACAGTTACTATTTCCCCAGGACTTACTGGTGCTGGGTTCTATTCAAAGGTTTTCCTGCATCATCTCATTTAATCTTCACACCAGGCCAATGAGAGAGGTACCACCCCCAGAGTGTGAAAGATGAAGTGGGTTTAGAGAGGTGAAATTACTTTCTAACAAGCATCAGCACATTACCTGGAGATTGCATTGGAGCCACACTTGGTCTCTCCAAAGTCTGTGCTGCTTACCGCTGCTCACCCCGAGTGCTTCTCCCTTGCTGCCCTTTCTGATGAGGTCTTTCCCGCGGGTGTAGAGCCCAGTGGGGTGGATCTCGGGACGTGCATTGACGACACGAACGTGGTGGGCACGGGGCCCAGGAGAGGTACCTACATCTCCTGATTGGTCCCTCCCATCTCCTGGAGTCAGGGCCACCGAGAGAAGCCCAGTCTAGACTAGAGTGCATCTGAGATGCACTTTGTGAATGAACAGACCCTCCTGCCTGCGGCATTTGACAGTGTGAGGAGCTGGCAAAATCCCTTCCCACATCAGGGTGCCAAGGAAAGAACCGTCCTTGACTAGAGAAGGGTGACTAGGAGAGGAAAGTATGCTCTTCTGTAGATGAGGGAGGATTTTATATAAATATGTTCAGAATGGTTTTACAAGACTGCCTGTATATGCACTGCGTCTATTTGAGAAAGATTCATTTGGGGAGGATTGAAATGTTCTTATTAATATTCCTTATCTAAGAGAAACAGAGGCGTCTACTGAATTTCAAGAAATATAATAAGAAAACTGATCTTCAGGGTCTTCTTTAATATTTTGCTTCCTCGTTTGTGGTTGAAAATATATTTCAGTTCTCCTTTACGTACCAGCACACAGCAGAGGGAAAAAATAATCAGCACGACAGCAGTATCAAATGTCGGGATCCATTTGTATTCTTGGCAACAACTACCTTTGATCTTAAATTGCAAAATTCATAATATTTAAGGTGCAAAGTCCTGAAGTTATTAAATGGACTGACATTTACTCTGGTCATATACTAGCATAGTTATGCTTTTAATTCATAAAATGTAGCCATTTTCAATTAAAATTTTAATGATGAAATATTTCAAACTTAGAAAACTTAGAAAAGGCAGTCATGTGTCTACCGCTCAGATTTAATGGTTATTAACATTTTG
Organism: Dasypus novemcinctus; assembly: GCF_030445035.2. Taxonomy (NCBI): domain Eukaryota; kingdom Metazoa; phylum Chordata; class Mammalia; order Cingulata; family Dasypodidae; genus Dasypus; species Dasypus novemcinctus. The sequence goes on from NC_080677.1 coordinate 21,948,512, forward strand.
CTGTATTTTCTTCAAACGTCTTTATTTGCTAGTGGTTATGAAGGAACTAAAACTTTACAGAGGGAAGTGGACTTGGCCCAGTGGTTAGGGTGTCCACATGGGAGTCTGTGGTTCAAACCCTGGGCCTCCTTGACCCGTGTGGAGCTGGCCCATGTGCAGTGCTGATGCACGCAAGGAGTGCCGTGCCATGCAGGAGTATCCCCCGCGTAGGGGAGCCCCATGCACAAGGAGTGTGCCCCATAAGGAGAGCCGCCCAGCGCAAAAGAAAGTGCAGCCTGCCCAGGAATGGTGCTGCACACACGGAGAGCTGACACAGCAAGATGACACAACAAAAAGAGACACAGATTCCCATACTGCTGACAACAACAGAAGCGGACAAAGAAGAACATGCAGCAAATAGACACAGAGAACAGACAAATGGGGGGGAGGAGGGGAGAGAAATTTAAAAAAAAGAGGACAATATGTATCAAAAAAATAAAATAAAATAAAACTTTACAGATATAAGTGGTGTCAACCTCACCTTTCTTTCTCCTATCGTGATGCCAGCCTGTAGCCTTTCCCTTCAGGTTTCTATACTTAAAAAACAAACAAACAAAAATCAAACACAAAAAAAAACTGTTGTGGAGCTTTTCAGTGACATTTTCTTGAGAAATTTATTTTATAGTAACATTATCATTTTAAAGTCCTGATATTTTTAAAGTTTATTTTGAAAGTTATTTTTCTGTCTGCTGTAATTAATCAAACTACATAGTTGTTACAGGAGGTTGAGGTTGGTAAAATCATGACCAAAAAGTATGTTAGACTTTAAGAAGTTAGCTCCAGTTTCCCCTGCCTGCCACAACTCCGTTCTCTGTTCTCACCTTCTAAGCAGCCTGGCGGATCTTTGTATGCTTGCCTCCCACTTACGTGTGCATGCTGGCATATGGAACTCAGACGTATGCTTACAGCATTTGTGTTTGTTTGGGTTTGGTTTTGCCCCAATACAGCCATTTTATATACATTAAACAAGAACTTGCTTTTTTTACTTCTCAACTCATCGTGGCCATAATCGCATGTAAGTAGACTGAGATTTGACTCTTTGTAATAAATTTATGTAAAAGTTCATATCGTAAATTCCATTAGTTTCTTTCTTTTTTCCTTGTTTTTTTTTAAAGCCCTCTCTCGCACCATCAGATGAAGCTGCCCCTTTTCTTTCCACCCTGTGTTCTTTCATGTAACCTTTGTTAACTACCTGGGGTGTGTTGGTGTGGTGTGCGGACAAATATGTATATTATAAAAATATAGTATATACGTATATTTTGGCCATTTGTATACAAAAATGGGATCAGATCCATTGTGTCACTTCCTACATACTGTATAATAAGTGGGTATTACTGTTATGATTCGAAAACACCAAAAAAAATGTTTTTAAAGGGGGAGAGGGGGAAGGAGAGGCTTTCCTCAGGTGCACTAACAAAACTGGCAGAGCCAGTTCTCCTCACCCAGGCCTCCTCACCCAGTTCTCCTCACCCAGGTCTCCTCACCCAGGCCTCCTCACCCAGTTCTCCTCACCCAGGCCTCCTCACCCAGTTCTCCTCACCAGGCTCCTCACCCAGGCCTCCTCACCCAGTTCTCCTCACCCAGGCCTCCTCACCCAGGTCTCCTCACCCAGGCCTCCTCACCCAGTTCTCCTCACCCAGTTCTCACCCAGGCCTCCTCACCCAGTTCTCCTCACCCAGTTCTCCTCACCCAGGCCTCCTCACCCAGTTCTCCTCACCCAGTTCTCACCCAGGCCTCCTCACCCAGTTCTCCTCACCCAGTTCTTCTCACCCAGGTCTCCTCACCCAGGCCTCCTCACCCAGGCCTCCTCACCCAGGCCTCCTCACCCAGTTCTCCTCACCCAGTTCTTCTCACCCAGGCCTCCTCACCCAGTTCTTCTCACCCAGGCCTCCTCACCCAGGCCTCCTCACCCAGGCCTCCTCACCCAGGTCTCCTCACCCAGGCCTCCTCACCCAGTTCTCCTCACCCAGTTCTTCTCACCCAGGCCTCCTCACCCAGTTCTCCTCACCCAGGCCTCCTCACCCAGGCCTCCTCACCCAGGCCTCCTCACCCAGGTCTCCTCACCCAGGCCTCCTCACCCAGTTCTCCTCACCCAGGCCTCCTCACCCAGTTCTCCTCACCCAGGCCTCCTCACCCAGGCCTCCTCACCCAGTTCTCCTCACCCAGTTCTTCTCACCCAGGCCTCCTCACCCAGTTCTCCTCACCCAGTTCTTCTCACCCAGGCCTCCTCACCCAGTTCTCCTCACCCAGGCCTCCTCACCCAGGCCTCCTCACCCAGGCCTCCTCACCCAGGTCTCCTCACCCAGGCCTCCTCACCCAGTTCTCCTCACCCAGGCCTCCTCACCCAGTTCTCCTCACCCAGGCCTCCTCACCCAGGCCTCCTCACCCAGTTCTCCTCACCCAGGCCTCCTCACCCAGGCCTCCTCACCCAGTTCTCCTCACCCAGGTCTCCTCACCCAGGCCTCCTCACCGAGTTCTTCTCACCCAGGTCTCCTCACCCAGGCCTCCTCACCCAGGCCTCCTCACCCAGGTCTCCTCACCCGGTTCTCCTCACTCGGTTCTCCTCACCCAGTTCTCCTCACCCAGGTCTCCTCACCCAGGTCTCCTCACCCAGGTCTCCTCACCCAGGCCTCCACCCAGGCCTCCTCCCCCAGTTCTCCTCACGAGGGCTTTCTCCCCGCTCCACCCCTGTCCACCAGTAACAACCTGTGAGTGAGGGCCGATGGTAGCATTTGCAAGCCCTGTGGACTTTTCTGACTCTGCCCCAGGCTTTGGGGAGGAATCCTACCTTTTCGACCAAATTTCGGTTGCAGCTTGGTGAGGGGCATGAGGCCCCAGGATAGACGGTTAGTGGGCCCTTCACGTCACCATCCCAGAGGCCGTCCCCCAGGACTAAGTTCTTAACACACGAGGGGTTCACGAGGGCGGCCCAGAGCTTTTGTTTTTGTTTTTAAATAGAATCGTTTTTGACTCTGATTAATCTATTTGCTGGCAAAGGTGAGGGACACCTTTGCATTTACATGTTATTTGCTGTTTCTTGTCCTCTTTCAAGGGTTTTTGCTTCTCTGGTTGGTGACGGTTTCAAACAGATCTTAATTCTTAGGGCTCAGAGAGGGACAGTCACTCTGTCTGCAGATGGACAGACTTGTACGGGCCAAACAAAAATAAGGCAGAAGTTGCCTGCATTTATTCTGGTCCTCACAAGAAGAAACTGCAAGAAGGTGAACAATTCCTCTTTGATATTTGCTGGTTTTATGCATTTTAACATGTTCATTAAAAATTAATTTCAATACTGATTTTCAAACCAAAACTACGGTGCTCCCTTTGGTCCTTTTATCCTTACCTCCAGCTGATCCCCCGTGGAATGGCTTTGGTTACTTCTCAAGAAGGCTCTTTCGTTTCAGGAACTTTGGGGATTATAGGGCATGAACGCATCTACTTAGCTCAGCTGCTGTTAGAAGGAGCCGTGTGAAATGGTCAGGTATTGGCAGTTTCAGTGGTTCAGTCCAGCATGGTTGCTGAACACTGATCATTGGCAAGTGAGAGCGCTTCGGAGCTGAAAGGGTCCATCAAAATCATCTCGTCCAAGGGCCTACATTTTGTGGCAGTCACCCTGGGTTTCTGGCTCTGGATTGCCCTGTGGGTGGTGCAGTGACTTTCCTGGGCTGTGTCACCTGCCAGATGGCGAAGTGCAGAGTGAGCTGCCTGTCTCCAAGAGGTGCTTGCTTAAAGGGTCAGGTGAAAGGATGGGGGTGCCCTCGAGCCCAGAGGGTTGTACCCTGAGCAAGGGGTAGGGGGTGAGGGACTGAGCAAATCCTGGAGCTGCCCAAGCCCCAAAGGCCTCAGGACCTGAGGTCCCAGATTTGGGGATTTGGATCAGACAGGTCCGCTCATTGGCCTCTTCCATCTGAATGGACCCTTCTCACCCACACTGTCTGAAAGCCTGCAGGATCTGATGTAGCCCGCCCTGCCTGCAGTGGTCCTTTTGGGCAGGTAGAGGTGAGTCTGTCTGCCTAGAGGGCCTCTGGGACAGCGAGTCAGCTGGATGTGGCCATGCAGGGGTGCTTCAGCTAACGCCTGAGCAGGCTCCAGGTGGAGAATCCAAACGGTTTCTCGTGTTGTCCTTTAAGATGAATCTATTACCTGGTTAGAGGAGGTGGGCACACCCCTATTCAAATAGAAGTGAAATCACGGCATCGTCATTAGAGAAACGTAGAAAAATAGGGATTAGTAGGAAAAGAAATCGCTCACCTTCCCACCACTAGAAATTACTGTTGTTAGTATTTTGGTAAATTTCTTTCCAGTTTTTAATTGTGTTTTTAAAAAGATATGAGTGTGATAATTCTTTGTCTTGATAATGCTAATACATATGTAGTTCATATAATCAGAATATCTAGAGAATACCCTATGTAATAAATAATTTGACAGGAAATGTAGACTATTGTAGAAATTCCATACAAATTGCAATTAACATACATTTCTTTACCCCTATCCTTCTTACTTATAATAACCCAAGTACTCTAGGAACATAATTTTAAAAGTCCACATAATATTCCTTTGTGGAAATTTTTCCATTTTACCCAGTTTTCCCTTTAATATGGTAAAGAATATGGACTTCGGACTGCTAAGTTCAAATTCCATCTTATACTTCAACTTTCTCTGCTCAGTTTCTTTATGTTTAAAAAGGGGATAAGAAATAAACTTTTTCTGTTGTGGAAAATCACAGCCTCCAAATTTAAAAACCAGGCTTTGGGGCAGTGGAAGTGGCTCAAGTGGTTGAGCACCCACTCGCACAGGGGAGGTCCCAGGTTTGGTTCCCAGTACCTCCTAAAAAAGTAGAAACAAACAACAAGCAAAACAAATGAAAAAACCAGCTCAGGGGAGCTGATGTGGCTCAGCGGTTGAGCGTTGGCTTCCCACATACGAGGTCCTGGGTTCAATCTCCGGGCCCTGGTACCTCAAAGAAAAGAAAGACAAAAAAGCAAAAGCCAGGCTTTGCTATTTATTAGAGCTGAATTGACGGAAAGAAGGTGAATGCTTACCAGCCAAAATCCAGATCCCTAATACGCCAAATTCAGGTGGTCTTTTATATCTGAATGTAGCAAAGGCCCCCTCTGAGGCTTGCCTTTAGGAGGCAAGGGAGAGGGGGCTCCAAAACCGTGAGGTGGGACATTGAGTGGCCCACGGCTGGGGGGGAAAGGTGGACCTTGTTGTCACTAGCTATGGTGACTCCTGAAAACATACCTTTCAACATCACATTGAAGGGCTCAGTGTCCACAAATACATGAGATCTATAAAATCAGAGTAATATTTATCCAGGAGAATAAAGCATTGAACATCTGAAAAAGGAGTCCCGGCATTGTGCAGGGAATAAAACATTAAAGCTTTCTTTATTCATGGGTGTTTTTAGCTTTTGGCTAAAGAGGGGCTATTTTCTTATCTACTCATGGGGTTATGAGAACTAAATGTGTTTCTATATGGGAAATGCGGGTTGGCAAACTTTTCTGTGAAGGTAGTAGGTATATAGTTTAGACTTTGCCGGCTATCTGGTCTCCGGCACAGCTTCTCAACTCTGCAGTTGATTGGGAAAGCAGTCACAGTCAGTGAGAAAATAGAGGAGTGTGGCTGTGTTTACATAAAACTTTGTTTATGCAATTTGAATTTCATGCATTTTTAACATCGCAAATTATATTTCTCCATTAGATTTTCTTTAAACTACTCAAATGGTAAAAATCATTTTTAGCTTACAAATCATGTAAAAACAGGTAGTGGGCCGGATATGTCTGATGGATGGGGCTCTAGTTTACTAACCCCTGGCTTAGAACAGTTCCTGGCACCCAAGAGGTGCTCTGTCAGTGCTAGTTGCTGCTACCACCATTCAGTTGTTATCAGTCTCTAAGTTGTTATGCTACAGTAAACACAGCCCTGAAGAACATCTTTGTATAGAAAGCTCCACCCCCCCCCACCGCCCCGCATTTATTTTGGAATAACTAACTGTATTGCAACCCTTTGCAAGAGCCAGATGGTGCTGGGTGCTGGAGGAAGTAGCCTCTGCATCCTGGACATCCAGCTTAGCAGCTGTAGCTTGACCAGCTCCTAGCTCCACCACAGCAAAGAGCTTCTGCCTCCCTTGCGGTGCTGGTCCCTCAAGTGTGGCAACCAGGAATGCTGTGCTGGGCTCAGAGGGACCTGGCTCTGCCATCCGTTAGCCAGGCCTGCCCTGGGGTGATGGTAGCGCTCAGGCCACATCCTGTGCTCTTCTTGGGGCCGGGTTAAAATGGGAGTGGAGAAACCCATTGTACATGACTGATCCTAGTTCACATCCTGTTTAAAGGTGACAAGAGGTGGGAGGGAAAGGTATTTCTAAAGGGAGTGAGTGGGACAAAAATTAAGGGAAGAAACAATAAGATGCTGTTGCTAGTATAAGCCACAGTGCTTGTTTTGTTCAGAATCCTGCACCTGCTCAGCTTGGTAGAAAAATGGCAGGTACCTTTATAGACCGTGGCAGTGCTAGTTCATTATTCATAAAGATGTGTGTGTGTGTCCATAACCAGCTTCATTTTAAAAGAACTTTATTCCCAAGGCATTTTTAATTGAGCTTTTGAGGTAATTCTTTGTGTTGACTATTGACTCAACATACCACGTAAACTATGTTTGAGTTTACCCTTTTACTCTTCAAGTCTCAACCCTACATCTTTTCTTTTTTTTTAAAGATTTATTTTTTATATATTTCTCTTCTCTTCCCCCTTCAGCCCCCCCCCCCCCCCCCCGCTGCCCGTTGTCTGCTGTCTGTATCCATTTGCTGCATGTTCTTCTTTGTCTGCTTCTGTTGTTGTCAGCTGCACAGGAATATGTGTTTCTTTTTGTTGCGTCACTTGTGTGTCAGCTCTCCATGTGTGTGGCGCCATTCTTAGGCAGGCTGCCTTTGTTTTGCGCTGGGCGGCTCTCCTTACGGGGCGCACTCCTTGCACGTGGGGCTCCCCTACGCGGGGGACACCCCTGTGAGGCAGGGCACTCCTTGCGCGCATCAGCACTGCACATGGGCCAGGTCCACACGGGTCAAGGAGGCCCGGGATTTGAACCACGGGCCTCCCATGTGATAGACAGATGCCCTATTCACTGGGCCAAGTCTGCTTCCCCCCTACATCTTCAAGATAATGAAATGAGAGCAAACTCAGATTTTCACAAGTTGTGTGTCCTCTGGTGGATGGCCTTTTCTGACTTTTGAAGAATAATTTTACAAAGCACATTATTTTTTAAACAAGGAAGCTTGCCATCAGTCCAGAAATTTTGATGTGGGGATCTTCCATTGTGTGCCTAATGACATTACTTATGAGTGTGTGTGCGTTCTTCAAAGATGCATTTTTAAGACGTTTAATGCCACATGAATGAAATAGAAGCTTCCAGAAGGCAGGTACTATTTTTGCTTTAAATTCACCATCAGATGAAATTTATCATTTCTCTTTCCCACAGTGCTTTGCACAATATCAGACATCCACAAGTATTTGTTGAAAGAATGGACCAGGAGTTCAAAGGCATCTAGAAGTCATCTGCTCCCATCCACTTTCCTTTTGTCCTCTCTACAATGTGTCTGAGAAATTTGCTTCCAGCCTTGCTTCGAGATTTCTAAGCACAGGAATACCTTAATCTTGTTTTTAGAAGCTGCACAGGATAATATTAACACCCCTGCAGATAGCTGAAGACAGAAGAGGTTATCTCCACATCCCCATTCCATCTCTACCACCACACCACACACACCTTGATTTTACCCTGGGCTAAATGCCTAAATTTGTCTTCCAACTTTTCTGACAGGGCTTTCTGTTCTGAAATTTCTACTTCCTTGCCACCTTTCTGTACATGATTTCCTAGTGTCAGAGTCCCACTTGAATGTGGTCCCAGAACTGTGTGCTATGTCCAGATGTGGACTAACCTGGGTCCTATCCAATGCAGCCTCCTCTACTCTGTTTGTTGTACTCCTGTTGATGAAACCCAAAATATCAGTGCTTTCTGGCTTCCGTAGGACATTGATTTATATTGGGCTTAATTTCAACTCTAACCCCTAGTTGTTAATAATACGAACAGTTATGGACTCTCTTTGATTATAGAACATCCCCAGGGAGAAGGTCCCCTTAAGTGACAGTGGGTAATTGCAGATGGTCCCAGAGCTGAACTCTACTAGAGGTAAAAGTCTGGTTGTGGAATTGCCAAGCCAAAAAAAGCAGAGCTGAAATTGGAGGCCAGGAGGTAGCAGGTGAGTGGAAAGAATTAGGGGGACTCACAGAGCATGTGTGGAGGAGAGGCAAAGAGAAGAAAATCACCATCCAGGGAGGTATAATGGGGAAATGAAATCATTTAGAATCTATTGACCTGAACCCCAAACATTTTCTCGGGTGTTTCTTTCATGTAGATCCTTTTAATGATTAATTTTAGTCATTAAATCATTAATTTTAATGGTGAGAAGCAGGGCGCTCATGAATTATTTGGAAGCCAGATTTCCCTCATTCTGTAGATGCGTACTTGAATTTTTATATCTTTTTACAAGAATTTACATTTCTCTGACTAAATTCTTCCTTGGTAATGGGTCCCATCCTCCTACTCCCCAAAGACCTTAAGAACCTAAATGGGAATAAAAACAACTACAGAGCTGAGAATTGAGTAGTGACTATTCTACATACGGGCTGTGATCTTGCAGAAGTTACAGATTCTCTGACCCTTGTCTGTGAGAGAATAACTTTTACCTCCTTAATAATAGTTGCTTCATTGGAGGTGAAAAATTATTCTCTCATCTTACAGACGAGGGAGACTAAATGAATGCGCTTGGGGTGCCTGCTGTGATGGGCCCCAGTATTAGCTCCAGTACCTGGCCACAGTTCTTTATCTGCTCCTCAGTGTGTTCCCCATCTCTCTCAGTCTTAAGTCAGGTTTGATAGAATGTCCTCTCTGTCTTCATGCAGACTATTGATTATTGAACTTAACCAAGAGGGGCTAAGGCCAGAGGCTACTTCTAGGAATTCCCTCCTGAAGATTGATCTATTTTGGGGTCACAATGTCAGATGCTTTCAAGGACCCATTAGATGAGTGTGCGATGCAGCCAGCTGAGAGACAATAGAGCAAAGGGCTTTTGTCACCTCTAAGAATGCAGGTGCTGCCTAAGGTAGTTATGTTCAATTGGAATAAAAGTCACTGTCTATCCAAACACCTGGTATGGGGAAGCAAGGGTTCCTAGTCCATCAGCCGGTCGGTGTAGGTCTCTAACACACTCTTGCATTTGGTGACCGTGGTTTAGGACAGTGGATCTCAAAGTGCTATGGATTAAATTATGTCCCTCACAAAAGATGTGTTGAAGTCCTAGTCCCTAGTTCCTCAGAATATGAATTTATTTGGAAATAGGGTCTTTGCGCTTGCAAGTCAAAATGATGGCATCCTGGAATTCGGTGGGCCCTCAATCCCGTATGACTGGTGTCACAAGAAGGGAAGAGGAGACATGGGAGAATGTCAGGTGATGGACGGGGCAAAGATGGAAGCCCAAGTATTGCCTCCAGACCACCAGACGTAAGAAAGAGGCAGGGAAGTACTCTCCTCTACGGACTTCCGACTTCTAGCCTCGAGAACTGAGGCAATCGACTTCTGTTGTTTGAAGCCATCCAGTTTGTGGTACTTTGGTGTGGCTGCCCTAGCAATCCAAGACACAGAGGATGGTCCATGGACATGAGCATCGCCTGGGGACTTGTATGAATATAAATTCCTGGGCCCCACCTTAGACTTACAGAATCAGAAACTCTGGGTTTGGGACCCAGCAATCTGTGTCTTAACAGGCCTCCAAGGGAGTCTGATGCATGTTCAGGCTTGAGGACACTGATTTAGAAAAGTGGTGCTCCACCTGGGCTGCTCATTGGAAGCACATTCAAATCAGGCTGCTTGGTTTCCAACAACAGAGTCTGTCATTTACTTGACTTGGGGTACAGCCCGGCCATGAGGATTTTTAAAAGCTCTCTCAAGGATGCTGAGTTGCATCCCAGATTGAGAAGCACTGTTCTAGGAGCACGTCGAAACTCTCCTGGATGAGGAGGCGAGGGGTAGGTGGCATGTGTGGATTGTGGCATGTGTGGATTGGCAGAGCTCCCCAGGTGGACCGTGGCAAGCATCAAACCCCTTCTCCCTTGTAAGAGCATGATTTTAAACCACTCACATCAAGAAATACCCTTGAATCGGGCTTTGTAGACTAAATGAACATTCACTCTATGTGATTTGTTTTAAAGGTTGTTTTTAATGCTATATTTGTTCAGCAAATGTAGGCACTCATATAGCACAAATATTAACTCCTAAATCCTCAAAGGCTTTCCCCCATCTGCCATCTGGCAGGTATTATTGTAATCATCTCTTTATTATCCATGCTAATGAAGGACTGGCATGGTAATTGAAAAACACCTATCATTTAAAAATCATTCAGGCTAGGGACAGCAACTGCTTCCTCAACCCAGGAACCATTCAGGAGCAGAAAATATTGGCTGATTAGGGCTCCTTACCTTCCCTCTGGAGGTGCTAATAAATATTATTTTAGTCAGAAATTTGAGCAATAGGAGATGTGAGAGGCTTCTAAGTTATAATTCCTTTTCCTGAACAAAGGAGTCTGTTTTGTTGATGGGATGCCTAAGCCCAAAGCAGGTGAGTGGCAAGTCATATTTAATATGTGTTTGTGCTTTGGAGCCAGTGGTTTCAAAGCTTAGTGCAATGAAACTGCGTGGGCATCTAGGGATGGGTGGATCCAGATTCTGGATCTTAATCCGATATTAACCGCATTATTTGAGGTGACTCATTCCATCCACGCTTCTCAAAGTGTGGTCGCCAGCCAACAGCATCTGCATCCCTGGGGAACTTCCTAGAGATGCCAATTCTGAGGCCTACCCCAGAGCTATGGCATGAGAAACTCTGTGGGAGGGCCCAGCAGTTGGTGATTTAATAAGCTCTCCAGGTGCTTCGGTACCCGTGCAAGTTTTAGCTCCGCTGTCCTCCACCTGGGGCTCAGTTTTCTTGCCTGTAAAGTACAGGGACCAACCTGGATTATATTTAAGGTCCATGTTAGCCCCCAAATTGCCTCAGTGTACCGAGATTAGGATTAAAGAGCTTCCTTAGAGCTTTAACCTTTCCTTGGATGTGCTATTGAAACACCTATCACGTGGGAAGCAGACGTGGCTCAACTGGTAGAGCGTCCATCTACCATATGGAGGTCCAGGATTCGATCCCCAGGGCCTCCTTGACCCATGTGGAGCTGGCCCATGCACAGTGCTGCTGTGCGCAAGGAGTGCTGTGCCACGCAGGGGTGCCCCCGCGTAAGGGTACCCCACACACAAGGAGTGCGCCCCGCAAGGAGAGCTGCCTCACGTGAAAAAAGTGCCGCCCTCCCAGGAGTGGCGCCGCACACACACAGAGCTGACGCAGCAAGGTGACGCAACAAAAAGAGGCACAGATTCTCAGGGCCGCCTGATAATGCAAGTGGACACAGAAGAACACACAGTGAATGGACACAGAGAGCAGACAATGGGGAAGGGAAGGAGAGAGAAATAAAAAAAAATAAATATTTAAAAAGAAAAACAACCTATCATGTGGGTAACAGAAGAGAAATTGATGTCCCAGGAACTAAATAGCCAAACTAGATTTGAGTCCACACTGGGCAATAGCATCTGCAGCTACTTGGTACCCCTGTCCCAAAGCACAAAATGCTGGTGCTTTAGAAAGGGGAGCTGCCCCTCTCTCTGTCTCGGGGCTGAGAGCTGTCTGATGTGATTCACTGAGCAGCATTTCTTTAGGAACTAACAAATGGCATTTCAGAAGGATGCACGGAGGTACACAGGCTTTGCAGTAAAACAAGGGAAATTCTCAAGCCGTTTTTCAAAGCTCTTGCAGCTTTCATTTCAAGACAGGTGGAAAAAAATAAGACGGAACAAGAAAATAAAATAAATCAGTATCCAGAGCATGTCATAAATAAGAAAGAAGTGTGTGTGGGGGGGTGGGCTGTTGGCCTTGTGCGGTTCTCAGAGGCTTTTTGTCACAGTGCAGAAGATTTTTAAATCTTCAGCATTTAATTCTTATGCCTTTTTTGTTATCAAAGTCTGTGGTTGAAAATTATTTCGCTGGCTATTACAACCAAAAAGAAAAAGAAATAATTTCAAGGAGAGAAAGGCTGGGAAAATGATACCTGGACTTGAAAAGAAAAATACTGAAGAGCTTAGATCACCCACAACTACAAAATATATATTTTTTCCATATAAAATGCTGTGATGCTTCTAATTTAGGGCAAGTCATTGAAAACCAAGGGCAATTTTCTAACTGGCGTTTGTTTAGGAAAAGCCTATTTGTTGGAGACAATTAGGGCCTAGTTTATTGAACATGAGAGATTTTGGTCTATTATAACATCTGGGGAAGTGGAGACATAATGGCTTTTATTAAAAGGTTGACTCACAAGCCCACTTTGCCTAAAGGAATAATGTTGACCGAGGAGCACCTCAAAACCTGAGGACCTGCTTCGGACGTCTTTGTGATATTCCCAACAATGCCAGGTTGATCAATATCCAGACGGTATACAATCCTGGTTAAAACCATGGGCTCTGGGTTCAGATTCTGACTTTGCCACATCGTGGCTCTGAAACTTTGGGCAAGTTACTAATTGCGTATTACCTCAGTCTCCTTTTCTTGAAAGGATAGTAATAATAGTATCTGCCTCATGAGGTTTTTGTGAGAATTAACAGTATGCACATGTAATGTGCTTTGTACAATGCCTGGCACATGGTAGGAATTATTTTATTGTTAAATACAAGCTCAAGGACTATTTGCTAATTAGCTATATGGTGCTTTATAGGATCCCTGTAAATTAAATGGTAGACGTGTGGCTTCATCTCAGATGTTTCTCCCCAGATGCTGTCGGTTCCCCTTTAGCACAGCCCCTAGAAATATAGTTTTTATGTCATTTCCTTTCCCCATAGAGCCACATGTCAACAGATGACCCTGTTTATATATATATATATATATAGTACATATTTATTTTCAGCTGAGTTTTCTAATCCCAGTTATAAAAGGCTGGCCTTGCCGAACCCATCGAGCTGTTCAGCAACTGTTTACACGGAGGTAGAAAATGCCATCCTTTTTTGATTTTTTGGCGCTCACCTGGTGGTACATCAGCCTCAGCTGACTGGTAAAATCTGCTGAAGAATTAACCTTATTCTTCTGTTTTCATCACAGAACCATGTCAACCCCGCAATGGACTTTACGCAGACGCCTCCTGGCATGTTGGCCCTGGACAATATGCTGTACTTTGCTAAGCACCATCAGGATGCATACATCCGGGTAAGCACTCGGCTCCTTTCTGATATTAGAAGTTCAGTGTTGCATTTTAATCCCAAACACACAAATACGAAGGAGTTATCTTCAGACGAGGGGCCCCAAATGTGGGCTTTTGTTGCTCAGTAAAATAAAACTGTTAATGAAATAAAATCAGTCAGGGTGACTGAAATAACAATTTTAGCTAGCTTTTCACTTCTTTCCACTTGATAACATTTTAAACATGTAACAGACAATGGACATTTTATACAGTCCAATATCAAATTATGGTAAAATTTATTATGAAACGAGGAGCAGAATTGTACTTCTATCTACCAAAAACCCGTACGATCTCTAACGTAGGTGAGACTCTGTGGACTTATCTCAGTGTTACCAAGAGGGCCAGGAGGCTCCCTGGCACTACCTCTGGTCAACCTAGTGCTGGAGCTACAGTAAGAGAAATTAAAAGAGGAACAAGTAGGGTGGGGAGTGGAAGGCTCCGAGGGCGTGCTGCTCGGGGATGCTCAGTCGGAGCTGCTGAACTTGAGCTGGCACCTCTTCTCTTTCCTCAGGGAGGTGAAGGAAGGGCTAGGTAGATCCAGGATTGGGAGCGGGGAGGGCTGTGAATAAATGGGACAAGGTAATTTCAGAGGAATTGTTGCATGGTTAGAATCATGATGAGGGAGCAGATGTGGCTCAAGCCTTTGAGCATCTACCTCCCACATGGGAGGTCCCAGGTTTCGCTCCAGGGTGCCTCCTGAAGAAAGAAACAAACAAACAAAAAACAAGCAAAACAACAGTAAAAGCAACTCAGGGAAGCTGATGTGGCTCAGTGGTTGAGCACTGGCTGCTCACATAACGAGGTCCTGGGTTTAATTCACAGTTCCCGGTCCCTCAAAAAAAAAAAAATAGATGATGAGATAGATGCTTAGAAAATATTTATTGAGCAAATTCCTAAAGCGGGAAGAGGAAAACCAAAATTACAATGAGAATTTCCATTGCTCTGATGTTCTCTGCCGGCTGCCACCAAGTGGCACTGGCTTCCTGGAGACCTGGGTTCGAGATCTGATGCTGCCAATGTTTGGTGATGTGAATGTGGGCAATTCCTTTTGTCTGGGCTAATGCATCTCTTGTAAAGCAGAACAGCCTGGATGCTTCTCAGCTGGGGAGTATCCCCCCAGGGGACTTTTGGAAATGTCCGGGTGTGCTTCTGTGGTTGCCACCTTGCTTAGGGGGGTGCTACTGGCCAAAACCTGTTAGCACGTGGGACAGTTCTGGGCAATGAAGATTGTCCCACTGACAGTGACCCCCTTGAGATACAGTCATGCCAGATCTCTGAGTTCCCTGGAGGCACTGTATTTTAAGTTTTGGTGCTTTCCTGTACATGTAACTTGGGAAGCTTTGAGCCACACCGAAGCATTATTTGTAATTTGATTACATAAAAGATCTATTTATGTGGCAGTTTTGGCATAGTCCTTGGTCTGAAATTGGCCTTTCATAAGAAAATTGTGTTTTTCCATAAAAGTTTGATTTGGCTTATATGTGTGTATATTTTATTGCATAGCATATCTTCTAGGAATGTAATCTGCTTTCACAGTAAGCCAATTAATATTTTTGAGATACCATGTTATAAACCTTGGAGAGTTCAGCATAGAAAGTAGAAGCCAAGGAGAAATTGAATTTAGCACCAAGTGATTAACATTTGTGGATGTTTCTAAAATTAGAGCTTATTGATGCGGAATGTATTGTTAATTGCATAAGAAACATATGTCTCATGAAAGTAATTTAATGTTTTTAAGCCCATTTTCCTCAATGAGTTCTCTAAACTGTTAAAAGTGAAATTACTACTATGGCAACCTGACAGAACTTTATATCTGATAGAGACTTGAAAGAAAAATCTGTTTGCAGAGAAGAATATGGCCCTTTGTTCACATCCATTTTTCTTAATTGGTTAGACAGTCCCATAATTTAGATGTCCATGTTCTTTCCTCAAAAGCATCCCTTCCCTGATGTTTTCTGCATCCCATCTGACTTTGGGGAATTAACCGCTGGATGGAAAGCTAAAGCTGTGTGCAGGACCAGATGGGATTAGTGAATAATGTGTAAGGTCTCAGACTTTCTGCGAGCAAGCTTTGAGGTGACTATGAAAATACTTGTCTACTGTGAAGCCAGGCTGATGTGATCCCAGGCAGCCATCTGATGTATGAGCCGAATCGTCTCTTCTTTATGTTCTGATACATAAAGATGAGTTCATTTTTGTATGCTCATGTTTTGAGAAAATTTGAGCTTTTATGACCAGGTTAGTCTCCTGTCTGAATGCGGTTGTTCATTTGTTGTTTATATCTATCATTCGATAAATCCTTATTCTATACCGGAATATAGACTCACCATTCTCTTTCTTTGCCAGCCAGATTTAGGGTTGAGATTTTTTGAAAAGGATTGCAGCACACACACATCCACGTTCCCTCTTTGCCCCTGGCAAATTCTCTCTGCCCCTAGCTACCAGGTTCCCTCAACTACTTTGTAGCCATATTTTCCATATTTTTCTGGCTTGTGTTCTAACCCACCTGCCACTCACTTTTCTAACTCACCTGCCACTCCCTTTTCAATCCCCGAAGCTGCTCTCCTACCAGATCCAGAGAACTGTCCCTGTTCTTCATCTCATTTAACCTCCCATCGGCACCATTTACTTGTGCTTGCTTCTTGGCCTGCACCCGGTGCTGTCTGCCTTGGTTCTTTCCTCCTTGACAGTTCCTCTCAGTCCCTGGCGGGTGGGGAGCGCGTGAGGGGTGGTTCTCCTGCCACCTCCCCCCCCCCCCGCCGCTTGCCCATCAAGTGCTGATGAGCTCCAGGAACTCCGGGGACTCTTCTCCTCTGGGCCGCTGAGCCAGCACCTGGCTACTAGCACCTCTCAGGTGCTCCAGGGAGCTAGGCGATGGGTTTCCACAGCAAACAAGTCAGTCAGACCAAACATGGGTCCCGACATTGAGGAATTTCCTCTCTAGAGACGAAAAGGAGGAATGGGGGTGGAAGAGGCAAATACTTGGACACTGTTCAAGTCCCTGGGAACGTGTTTTGATTGGGGAGTGGGAAAGCCACCGACACAGATGCAGGCTCAGCTGCCAGAAGCTTGCTGGAGGAAGTGCATCCAGGCTGAGACCTCTTGGCCAGTCCAGGTTAGCTAGGCGCGGGGAAGAGAAAGGGCACATGCCTAGAGGGAATCGTGTGAGCAAAGGCCCAAAGGGGTGTGCTTTGATCTGGAATCCAGAAATAGTCTAGTATGGCTAAAGCATGGAGTGACAAAAGAAAGAATCATCATGACTTGTTGGGCAGCTATGGGCCAGTTCAGTAGGGACCTATTAAGCCATATTAAGGTGTACGTTTGGATTTTATCCTAAAGGCAGTGAAGAACGCCTGAAGTGGTTTAAGCAAAGATGATGAGTTAATTTTAGAAAGATTGCTCCCAAGCAAGAAAATGGATGTGAAGGCACAATAGGCAAAAAATAAAATCTGGGAAATTTTAGCGGTCATTCACAAGAGAAGCAATGGTAGCCAGAAGTAGGGTAGCGGCAGAGGTGATGGAGAGAAGCCACCTGAATGAAGAGTTGTTTGGGAGCTAAAATAAACTAGACCCTGTGTGAGAAAGGGGGAGATTTCTGGCTTGAACGACTTGGTGGATGAAGCTCTGTTAATGAACTAGGAAGGGCAGGCCCTGGAGGGGTTATCATTCAGAGACATCTGGACCCTTATATACATGTGGGGCATCCATCCAGGTGGAGATGTCCAGTAGGCAGTGAGTTAGGGGCAGCAGTGCTTAATCCCATGTGGACACAATTTCTCTATATTCTACCTCCTGAAAATCCCATGGATCGCTTCCAGTCTGTTCATCTGGATTGCTACAATAGTATCTTTCTTTTTTTTTTAAGATTTATTTATGTATTTATTCCCTGCCCTCCCCCCCCTCCCAATGTCTGCTCTCTGTGTCTATTTGCTGCATGTTCTTCTGTGTCTGCTTGTCTTCTCTTCTCATCTTCTCTTTGGGAGGCACCAGAAACCGATCCCGGGACCTTCTGACATAGGATCGCCCAAGCCGCCCCAGCTCCCTGGTTTGTTGTGCCTTTCACTGTCTCTTCCCTGTGTCTCTTTTTTGTTGCGTCATCTGGTTGCACCAGCTCTCTGTGCTGTGCGGGCCAGCTCGCTTTCACCAACAGGCCCCAGGAACTAAACCCAGGACCCTCCATATGGTAGATGGGAACCCAATCACTTGAGCCACATCCGCTTCTCTGCGATATTATCTTAATGACCTCCCTGCTGAAGTCTGGAGCCTTTGAACCTTCTAGGGTGAGCTTTCTAAAATATAGTGCAGAATGCTTCAGGGACCATCCCAGTTCTGCCAGCCCACCCTACAGCTTGAATTCCTTTTCTACCCATCTCTTTTCTCCATCCTCCATCCATACCAATCCATAGCAGCCCACAATGAGCCAGGCCAGTCCCTACTGCTGAGACTCCGCTCACACTATTCCTTCTGCTTGAACGCCCTTCCCAAACCCTCTGCTGCCTGGACACCGCTCATGGCAAAGGTCATCTCTCTGAAGACGACTTCCTGACGCCCTACCTGGGCAACTTGCTTGACTCCTTTCACACCCTGTACACATTTATCATTTAATTTCTGTAACATTTTGTGCCTGTCTTCCCTTATTGATTGTAAAATCCTTGTGAGCAGGCACCAAGGCTCATTTCTCTTCTTAGTCCCTGGTACAATACCTAGCACAAACTGCATTTTAATAAGGTCTTGTTAATTAAATGAATAAACAGTTCTTTAGTTTTATTCAGTTGGCCTTTTGATTGTGATCCATTCTTTTTTTAAAAAATTTTAATCATCTGAGAAACATGGCCTTAGTTCCTTTAAAAGTTATAAAGGTATGTTTTTGCGACATGAAATTATTGATGGGCAGTCTGGTTTCTCATGTAATATTTGAATAAACTTTTTAAACTGCATACTAATGAAAGCAGTGGAAGTAATTGAATTACCCCACACTTGGATGGGTACAGAGCACGAGGAGAATTGCAAATCTGAGCATCCCACTGTGCATGTAGTAAAATCTGATTTCCGACTTCTAAGCCTTATTTACTCTGGGCATAATTGCTTCTACTTTTTCTGGAGATGCTCTGCTCCCCAGCTCTCTCCAGCAAGGCTCTCCCTAAGAGGAGACAGGTGGAGGGCGGGTGCTTGGCTCACGCCCCCCATCCTCCTGTCACCAACTTGGAGGCAGAATAATAGTATGCAACTGAGAGTGTTTGGGTTTTGTTTTTCTTTTTCCTCCCTGAAATGGCAATTTTCACAGCCTTGGAAGAAAGAGGCTCAGTGACTCCATTTGAAATAAAACCTTGGATTTCCATCGTAAAAACTCTCGGTACTTTTAATTATTCAGTGGGAATTACCGAGAAACCCAACAGACTTGGTTTTCCTTTGGTTCAAGACCTGTGCTGGCCTTTGTGAGAGCCACGATTCGGTCATAACATAGAGAGAGATGCCCATGAAAACTAACTTTCCCGTAATTCACGAGGTCAGGTGTTTGTTGGAAATGGAGATTTAAAAAACCTAAGAATCTTAAGAAAAATGTGATAACAAAAGAAAGGTGGTTTCCAGGAGTCAGTAATTGTTCATGGTCCTATTCAGCTTCCCCTGTTTGATCAGAGAAACTGAATACCTGTAGTGGGTTAGCTAACACGCAGGACTCACTGTATAGATTAGCTCAGTCGTCAGGAAACCTGACGGGGTAAGTGTTGTTAGCACCACATTATAAATTTGGGAATTGGGACTTCGGTGCAGTAAGTTCCACTGGGTCAAACAGCCAGGAGTGAGGCAACTAGAATTTTAACTTGGGTCTTCAGACACCAAAATTCAGTCTCTTTCCAGTTCTGCAGGCTCCCGTCTCTGGGCTTGGAGTGTGATTGACAGACCAGTGTTGTCCTTCCTGACATGGAAAAGAAGACAGAGTAAGGGGAGACTGCTCAGAGGGCATGGGAGGGCCAGAGGACCGCGGACAGGTGGTCATCTTCAGTTAGACTCTTCCTAAATCAGGAAGCTTTCCCTAAAAGTGAGAGAGGCTGCACCTTTCCTCTCCATTTTATTACCCAACTTTATGTGCAATATCACATCATCTTTATTAGATTATAAATCCTTTGAAGGCCAAGGTTGTCTCTTTCCTATGTATCACGGAATTACCAAGTATTTGACTGATAGTCAGATGATGCCATTTAAAGGAATAAATGAGCCCGGTGAAGGTATCACACTGCAAGGCCTCCCAAATTTCAGGTGCAGTCTTCGGATTCAGAACTGGTGGCATGAGAAGTGATGTGCAGAAGTATTTCAGAAGGGTGGGGTGGGGACGTTTAGAACTTGTCAGTCTTCCATTCCCCTCTTACTTATTGCAACTTTATCTAAAAAATCAGATAAACTATTTTATTGTGTAAAAATAAAAATCAAATGTATACAAATGAGGTGTTCCTATTACTTGCATCTTTTTCAAAGGTGTTCCTATTACTTGCATCTTTTTCAAAGGAAAAAAAAAGTATTGGTTAGAAATTCTCCTGGAAAATGAAAACCACCCATCCTCTTAGATGCTCGACAGCATCTAACTAAAGGGAGAAAATGGCCTTTCAACATTCATAATCATTCATTCATTGGTTCATTCAGGAAATATCATCAAGCGCACACTGTAAGCCAAGCTGGTGCCAGTGTGGTACACATGGTGGTAAATAAGACAGGCAGTGTCTAGTTCTTAGATGCAAAAAAATAGAAAAGCAAACAATGACGACAGTAGTTCTTGGAGGGGTATGGTGGGGATGGAATAGGAAGATTCCTTGTTTCCTTCTGGATTTTTGTATGTGACCTATATGGAATATTTCTATCAAGCCTATAAAGAATTTGTTTGATAATTCTCTGATGTTTTCCATAATATATTAAACAGGAAAATATTGCACCATTTTAAAAAAAAGATTTATTTATTTATTTCTCCCCCCTCCCTCCATTGTCTGCTCTTTGTGTCTATTCTCTGTGTGTTCTTCTGTGTCTGCTTGTATCCTCATTGGGCGGCTCTGGGAACTGATCCTGGGACTTTCTGGAATGGGAAAGAGGTGATCATTCTCTTGTGCCACCTCAGCTCCCTGGTCTGCTGCATCTCTATTGTCTCTCCTCTGTGTTTCTTTTTGTTGTGTCATCTTGTTCCATCAGCTCTCCATGTGGGCCAGCACTCTTGCTCGGGGCAGCACTGCTTGCATGGGCCAGCTTGCCACACAGGCCAGCTTACCTTCACCAGGAGGCCCTGGGTATCAAACCCTGGACCTCCTATATGGTAGATGGGAGCCCAATTGCTTGAGCCACATCCATTTCCCTGCACTATTTGTATAAGTTATTATATAATTTATCAGAATCACCTAGGGTTTGCTTTCTTCCCCACTGACCAAATTTTAAACAATTATAGTACTTCATAGAGAAATATTCTGGTGCTTTGTCAATATAGAATAAACTGATTCTTCTCCTTTGGGATGTTTTCCTTTGTGTGGTGCTATGTCATAAATAAAACATCGTCTTAATGAGGCTGTTATGGAACTAACTACAGAATTTATGAAATATTGAGGCTTCCAGGAAACAAAATGAAAAGTAAAGGCCAAAAACTACTTACTCTTTACATACCCTACAAATTCTCGCCTCAATGTCTCTCATAATTTATGAAGACCATTTCATCCAGTTGGAATATTTTTGCATACTTGTGACTAAGATAGAATAGAATGAATTTCCTGAAAGAGGAAGAAATGGAAATACCTTTAAAACTAAGATTAATTACAATGGTTCCTTGCAATCTTGAGCTGGGCACGTGTATGTTTCTATTATTATACCCTATCAGAACAGAAATGTTTATAATTTATCAAGTAAATGAGACTATGGGAAAAGATGGATATTTGTACCTAAGAATTGTTTTCATAAGCTTCCTTCATCATAGCTACCTATATTATTTTAAGATTAAAAACATTTTATTGCTTAAAGAGTAACAGAGGGTTGTTGGACATGGGCAATTTAAAATTAAATATAACCTCATGTCACAGCCGTTTGCAGTTAAAGATGAACATGTTATTACTTTTTTTTTTTAAGATTTATTTTATTTGTTTATTTCTCTCCACCCCCTTATTGTTCGCACTTGTTGTGTGCTGTATCTTTAGGAGGCACTGGAAACTGAACCCAGGACCTCCAATGTGGGAGTGAGGCGCCTAATCACTTAAGCCACCTCTGTTCCTGCTTTGCTGTGTCTCTCATTATGTTTTTCTTCTTGTGTCTCTTGTTGCATCATCTTGTTGCATCAGCTTGCTGCGCCTGCCTGTCATGTCAGCATGCTTTCTTGCTCATTTTCTTTAGGAGGCACCAGGAATTTCTGTTCCCTGCTTTGTTGTGCCTATCATTATGTTTTTTCTTCTTGTTATTTTGTTGTGTCATCTTGTTGTGTCAGTTAGTCACACCTGCCCATCATGCCAGCTTGCTGTCTTCTTTAGGAGGCATTGGGAACCAAACCAGGGACCTCCCATGTGGTAGGTGGAAGCTCAGTTGCCTGAGTCACATCTGCTTCCCTTATTACTTTTTTTTAATGGATGAAAATTTGAAAGTTCATTTATAGAATTCAAGAACTTTAAGTGGGCTCTTCCTTCTCATGCTGCCCACATAAGTGTTAACAGTACTTAAAAATAGTTGGGAAAAGTCCTGGTGGGACTTGGGAGGCTGGTTATTGAGGAAGTACTGAAAAGAAAATGCTCCTTTGTGGATGTAGTCTGAGAAATGCTACCATCTTTTGAGCTCCTGCTGTATCTCAAGTATTGTCAGATATTGTTTGTAATCTCTCCTTTAGTGCTCCCAGAGAAGGGAAAATAGGTAACATTTGTACCCTCTACTTTCAGTCTGTAGCTCTTCCCTGTCTATCCAGACCCAACTCAAGTTCAAAGCCATTTAGGGGAAACCCTTTCAATTTCTGACTCCTGTGTCAGAGGTCGTGAACATAGTTATAATAACCTCCACTTACTTGGAGCTTGCTACTGAGAGAAGAACTATGCTAAACACTAAATTTTCACAACACCCCTATGAGATAATCACTATTATTATCTCCATTTTAGAGAAGGAAACCTTGCACAGAGAGGGTAGGTGACTTGCCCAAGGTCACACAGCTAAGTAAGCACCAGAGCTGAATATGGTGCTTCTACCACATTGCCCATATTCTGTGCCTTTTAAGAGTATTGATTCATATAGGGATGGCAGGCACCATTAAAACGAGTCTTACAGATGTGTCTTGTTTACCGACATACTATTTTTGAAAGAAAGAGAATGTGAGTTATTTTCTGGGCAGAGCCTGGACTCCCTCTCCAAGTAACCCCAAGCCCCCCACTCCTTATTGCATTGGTCTGACTGCTCCTTGATTCTAGTTTCCTGCCTGATACTTGAAGGTACTTGAGTTAGTGGCAACTGACAGTGATGGTCTGCAGTGACGTTTGTACAGTTCTGAGTACATTGCCAGCACATAGTAGCTGCTCACACAAATGTAATTGCTTTTTCTTTTTCCCAGTCCAGAAAGTAATATTCATTAATGTACAGTCTCCTGGGGTTTCATATTGATTTGCTCTGTGTTCGTTTTCTTGCGCCTCTGAGTGTCAACTTCAGAGGGCTAGTGCCTTATCTTGTGCTGGGTGTTTATTCCCTTGCTGAGAATGAAGGACTCGAATTTCATTCTCCTAAGATTGGGGGAAAGGGAATAGATAGAGGAGTATGGAGAATAGAGAGAAGGAACAGGCATGTTTCTCCGTGTCTCCTCTTGCGACTTTTGGAGGAGAGAAAGGTCGTCAGAGCTTATTAAAAATAGACTGGGGAAATTTTAGGCTGTATATATGTTGTTAGAATAAAAATTTAAAAAAAATATGCCTGTACAGCACAAACAGTGAACCCTAATGCAAACTATGGACTAAAGTTAACAGTACCATTATAAAAATGTTCTTGTATCTGGTATAGCAAATGTACCACCCAAATGCAAGATGTTAATAATAGGGTGGTATATGGGAACTCTGCACTGAGGGCAGGATTTTTCTGTAAACCTCCAACTTCTGTAATAAAGAAGAAATAGACTGGCCCGGTGCTCTGGGGGCTCCACGCATGGGCTGTCCTCAGCAGAATAGGTCAGACCACACGATCAACCCCTTGCCGTCCACCCAGCGTGCGTTTCAGGGACACGAGCTTCACAGAGCCGGTTGCACTAAGACGGGGTGCTGGAGAAGGCGATGCTGCGTCTTTAAAATAAATTAAAGAACTTTTAACATTTCAAGGGGGAAATTGGCAGTTTCCCAAGCGACATAATTACAGGACAGTGTGTAATGTGTAATTAAACTTAACTATGAAGCAAATGATTGGAATAAAGCTTGGTGGCACATCATTTTTTTCTGTTCCCATAGTGCTGACAGATCCTCCCCTCCCCTTGTCCCTGAAACAGCTTTAGCAGCAATTGCTCCTAATTTTTTTTTTTTTTTAATGAAATTATATGTTGCCAGTTAAACACATCGTTTCATGTAAAGGAACCTTTTTTACTTGAGTGGCATTTTCCCTCTAGGTGATCCGGGGCCCCAGTTCAACTTAAAATAACAAAGACCCCCAGGCACAGCCTTTCTGGGACTTTAAAAAAGGATTCTGTGCCCATAATTCATTTAGACCCTTTATTTCTAGCTTTTATTTTTATTCTTTCTTTGACCAAGGTCCACAGCTTGGAGGCTTGTTTTTTATGTACAGTTTTTCATGTTTAAAAATAGTGGCATTAATTTTGTTGATCGTGAATAACCAAGCTGTTATTGCTAAACAATTGGGACCACTTGAGAGTGTGAATATATGTGATTAGGTTTACTAATTGGGCAGGAAGGCAGAATTGCTGACTTCCAAAGCCAAGGATTTGAATGGAATGCTTCAGGCCTCCGGATGAGATCGTTGTCTAAACATGGACTCAATTTTATCTCCAAGACCCATGATCTGAGGGGGGTATGGGAGGTTACACCTGAATTAATGGACTAGGTCCGCACTAACCCGCCGTGTTGTTTTGGTACTGGATGTAGTATCTGAAATCTGAAGCCGCTCTAAAACAGTCAGCTCTTTCATTCTATCTTGGTACTAGCCCACGGTAGGTATTAGGTTCAGAATTTTTTTCTTATCTAAGCCTGAAGGTCCCCCCTCCCACCATTTTTTCTCTTCCTTCCTTCTTTCCTTCCTTCCTTCCTTCCTTCCTTCATTCCTTCCTTCCTTCCTCCCTCCCTCCCTCCCTCCTTTCTTTCCTTCCTCCCTCCCTTCCTCTCTTCCTTCTTTCCTTTCTTCCTTCCTCCCTTCCTTTCTCCCTCCCTCCTTTCCGTCCTCCCTCCCTCCCTCTCTTCCTTCTTTCCTTTCTTCCTTCCTTCCTCCCTCCCTCTCTTCCTCCCTTCTCTCCCTCCTTTCCTCCTTCCCACCCTCCCTCCTTCCCCTCTTCCTTCTTTAAAGCAGCGGGATTTTAAAATAGCAATGGATTGCTCGAGAAAAAAATGAAACCAAGCTATATAAAGAACTCTGTGCCTTTTATGCATAGTAAACTTAGGTCCTTTGAGTTATAAGGTTAAGAACAACAAGTCTCCCATCGGGCACGGTAATGACACCCTCTCTAGAGTATCAGCAAAGCCCTTGGCCCACAGTAGCCTCTCCATCTTAGATCCAGCTAAAGTCTTTCCATTCTCTCTTAGTCCTGGTTCTCCAAAAGCAGTCCACATTGTCCATTTCTTTGTCTACTTAAAAAATGTGTATACAGTAAATATTTATTGAGTACCTGCTCTGTGACAGGCTCTCCTCCTTCCTTCCATAATTGCTCAGTTAGCGCCCTGCTCACTGTGCCAAACCGTGGGTCACAAAGAGGCCCCTGTCGCCCACCTCCAGGGGAGGGGTCTCACTGCCGGGAGGGGAGCAGAGAGCACAGCAAGGCCTGCCACCAGGTTCCCAGCCCACTTCATGGTTTGCAGGCGTTGGGGTCACCAGCGAAAACGCGACTCACACAGGCACTGGCTGCAACGACGCCTCCATAGAGAAGAGACAGAGCAAGGGCAGCTTCTGGGGTGGGCACAAGTCCCCCAGGGCCAGTGGGTCTCAACCCGCTGGCTGCTGCAGGGGGTCAGTCCCCCTCCACTGTGTGCAATAGGCAGGGGTCCCCACTCCCTCTGCACGGAGAACAGATAGAGCCGCGGGGGCAAGCTGGGTGCCATGAAACGTGTGTAATAAGCCGGGCAGTGTCCAGCAGATGTTTCCATATGCTTGGGACAGAAGGGGAGGCAATGTCCTGGCAGGCCACTGTCTCCAGATGGCCCAAGAAAGGCGTCAGCCCACAGTCACCATCCATCCTCAGCGCCAGGCCAACGCTTCTGGTCCTGAGCACAGGATCTGCGGATGGCAGAGCAAGGAGGCAGGCTGCGCGGGGATGATCCCCTGCCACTATGGGTCCTCCCTCTTCAGGCATTTTCTACCTTAGCTGCTGGGCTGGGGTCATGCCATTGCTCCTCCTTTCTGCTCTAGTTGCTGCACCCCGTCACAAGGCAGGAGTTCTAGGACCACTTCTGCTGGATCCTTTGAGAGGAAAGGGTTCTTGGGGACTCCTTCTCTTCTGTGTTGCTATAGATTGGAAGGTGTTAAAGGTTTCCTTGGCTTTTTAGTGAGAAAATAAACAACTGAAAATAATGGCCGAATTAAAGAGCGCCTGGCAGTTTTGTACCATTGCTCAAAATTCCTTGACTCAATTGTTATTTTGCTGCAAATATCATTCTAGGGAAGAGCCACCTGCCACGGGGGGTTACCTACTCGCTTGGCTTAGCCTACTCAGAACTTTGCCGTTTAAGTGTTTCATGGCACAGAATATGGGTTGCCTGGATAGTTCCTCTCAGTGACCCTAAAAAGCTCTGCTCCTCGTGTTAGGTCTCGTATACCATTGGCAGAACTCCATCGGCAAATCCTGTCGAGTCTATTTTTTGAGACACATTCACCACCTTTCCTCACCCCTGCCCGCTGTTAAAGTAATCCAGTCAGGGGCGCGGATGTGGCTCAAGCAATCCTGCTTCCCACACAGGAGGTCCCATGTTCAGTTCCCAGTGTCTCCTAAAAACATCAGCAACAAGCAAACAAATGGAAAAAACCGCTCAGGGGAGCCCATGTGGCTCAAGTGGTTGAGTGCCGGCTTTCCACCTATGAGGTCCCAGATTCAATCCCCAGCCCCAGTACCTCAGAAGAAGAAAAACAGTATTCCAGTCCATCCGTATCTCTCCCTTGTGATATGTAATAGCCTTCTAATTGGGGCCTCCTGCTTCCACCCTCGCTCTGTGCCTTTTCTCAACACAGCAGCCTGAATGTTAGGAGGCCAGAGTGATCCTTCCACAGTTTCATCAGAACACCTCCCTCCTTTGCTCTCCAGGGGTTCCCCATCCCACTGAGAGTAAAATTCAGAGACCTTGCCATGGCCACAGGGCTCTGCAACAGCTGCCTCTGGGTTCGTCGCCTGCTTCTCCACTCCTCTCTCGCTCGACACACTCCAGCCGCGGAGACCTGCTGGTTGATCCTTGGTCATGCCAGCTGCCTTCCAGCCCCGGGCCCTTCTCTTGCTGCTTCCTCTCCCCAGATTCCTTGCTGCCTCACTTCCTTTAGTTTAGGAGGGCATTCCTCGACACCAAATAAAGATAAAGTAGTGATTTCCTCCCTTCGCTCCTTGTCCACCTTACATCCTTTATTTTCCGACAACTTAACACTATTTTTTTTTTACTTCTTATTTTGAAATAATTTCAAACTTACAGATTAGTTGCAAAAACAATACAAAACCCATACAAAGAATGCCAACATCAACCCCATCCAGATACCTAGATCCACCACTGTTTTCTTGTTTATTTTAAGGAGGTACTAGGCATTGAACCCAGGACTTGTGAATGCGAAATAGGCACCAAAACACTGAGCTACACCCACTCCCCTACCACTTTTAACATGTTGCCACAGTTGCCATATTCTTTTATCATCCATCTACCTACCTATCTACCTATCTATCTATCTATCTATCAATTATTTTTTAAACATTGACGGTAGCACACGGACAATGGCAATTAAATGTAATCTAGGATCCTGGCTGGGATTTAGAAGTGGAGGAAAATATGCCCAGAAGGACATTGTTGAAACATAGACTCTAAGCTTTGTACCAATGTTAAATTTCTGAAACTCAATACCTGTACTTAATCAGGTGGTTACAGAAGTGAACATCCTTGTTCTTAAGAAACATTCTTGGGAGTATTAATGAATTTTGTACATACACCATATGCGTTTATTTCCGGTTTCCCTGTCCTAGAGTGTATGCTCCACGAGAGTAGGGACTGTCTTTTGTGTCACTGCTATAGCCCAGTACTCGGTTCATGTTTTTTAAATGAACGCATGAAAATCTACTGAGTTGCAAGGATTCTGCCAAAAAGTTCTATGCTCTCTCTTCTGATTGGATTGCCAGTCAAGCTGGGGAAATAGTTGTCCATCTGGAATGTGCTATAACTTACCCGGCTATAGCAATTCATTCGGCCTGGGTCCATCCTGGAGTGGAAACCAGATTGGCAGGTACATTGGTGTGCCCCCAAATAGCCCTGCCCCAGATATGCTGATGCTTCAGTGAATCACTGCTGACTTTTTAAAAAAATGTGTTCATGTGACCAGAGCCCAGCCAGTATTAAACACCTGCCTACCGAATCAGAAGGCATTTTGTATTGGTATAATAAAATGTAGGTGGTAATGTTCCCAAATGTACCATTGTATTCAATAAAAATAGCTTCCCCCTTAGGAACGGCAATACACCTGGTGCATGCAGCTGAGTTTGACATTGTCAGGTAATTTTATTTTTATATTGACCTTCATTTTATCAACTTTTTCCCTGCATTGGTAAAACTCAAGATGCCAAAATTTAGTATATATCATAAATAATAGATAGTATTTTTCTTGTATTTTATAAAGCAACCATAAGAATTCTAGGAACAGTAATAGCCCTAACAACGAAATTCTCTGTGACTGGTTTATCAAATGCTCTTCTGAAGCAAGGGCCCTGATACCTGCAGGCTTTCATAGAATTTGAGACCCTGGTGTGTGTCATAGATTCCTGTCAGCAAACTTGTGATAACCAAGATCAGAGAAAAGAGGCTGGCTGACCTTTCAGTTCTTGACTGGTCCTGCGTCTTTGCACATGCTGTTCCACCTTTCCCCACCCCTCCTCCCTTGCCTACTTGATGCCTGTCCATCCTTCAGGACCTCATACTAGGTCAGGCTCCTGTTTTATTGGCTTTGTTTCCATGTTACTTCCTTCACAGCACTTACTCTGCTTGAACTTATACAAGCATATGTCCCATTATTTGATCTTTTTCTCTCTCAAACATGAAATTTTGGCAGGAGCCATGTCTGTTTAGCCTTGTGTCCTCACTCTCTAGCACTGGGCCATTTAAATTATTCATTCAGTAAATGACGAAGGATTGATCTGTTGAATTCCTGACCAGTGTACCTTTTTTTTCTTTCGTTCTCTGAAATCCTTTATGACTATCAGTGATATGCATCAGAGAATCAAAACTGAAGCCAAACTTGAAAGGAGTGTGCTTTTCATTGAGCTGGTGGAACCATCGAAATGGCCACATTGTGTCAAGACTGCTGAGCTACATGATCTTAAGCCTCATGTAAAGTCTGTTACTACAGCCATGAGGATATGTGTACGCAACCTGGGCACTCATGGATTCTATACGAGCAACTGGCTAAGAAGAGCAAAGTTTAATTAGTTATTTGGGCAAAGGGGTCGGTTCTATCGACAGCCTGGGAGCTTGGGACTTCGCTCTGTATATGGTACGGGAAAAAAAAGAAAAACAAAAAATGTGTTGAGTAATTCAAGTGTACAAGGCACTGTTCTGGACATTTTATGTATATTATGTGCTTGAATTCTCACGACTCTATAGGGTAGACGCTATTATGGTATCCATTTTCCAGATGAGAACACCGAGGCTCAGAGAAGTTGCCACTTGTCCTTTGTTACAATACATAGTAAATGCAACCTTGGAAGTGGACCCAGGTGGTTCTATGGGGGGTGACATTTTAGTACTTTAACCCTTAATTCATTGATATACTAAAAAATAATCTTTGTAGTGTGTAATGTTTACCAATTTCTGTAGTAAAAATATTCCCACCCTTGATTTCAAGCTATCAACCATTGATGGTGTGCCAAATTTTTGAGAGGGTGAACTATTGACTGTTGAGCCTGAGCTAGTACCCCACTTACCTGACCTCTCTCAGTGCGGTGCTTCTACTGTCACATGAGTTACCTCATCCTTTCTTCTCAGCAGTATGATGAGGAATGTAGATTATGCGGGGTTAACCTCAGTGTCCAGATTCTTTAAATGGCTGAATGGCATATCCAGTTTACAATGCCATTAAGCGATGGCGTTGGCTCAGTTAGGTAGGAGCCCGAGGAGGACACAGAACTGGCCCAAGAGCTCTGGGAACCTGCTATGGGAAGGGGTGAAGAACTCACAGAAGAACTTCTGGGCAGGAAATGCGGGGCCCCATATGTATGGGCCATCTGGTTGTAGAGGAATGTCTTGGTAGTGAGATGCGGAAACAAAGGACGTGCCAGCTTTTCGGAATCCATAAACATGCATTTGACTTAGGGATTCTCCCCCATGGAGCCTCCCATTCAACCACCCCCATCTCTCCTCCCCCAGCCATGGAAGCAAACACCTGACTCCAGCTAAGGGAATCCTGAGGTCTTGCAGGATTAAGGAGCAGCTGCAGTCAGTTCATGGCCAGTGGAGAAGCCTGAGGCAAGGGGGCTAATTGGGAGGGAAAGTCTGTGGGCCACTGGCCCTCTCCTGTCCCCACCCGAGGAGAAAGCCAAAGGTTCATTGATTTTCCTTTTTCATCATAGTCCCAGATGGGCCAGTGAAATGATTTGAAAGGGAACTCTTTCCACATTTTTTTTGTGTGGTTTTTTGTTTGTTTTTTTGGATTGGGGTTCTATATGAATTGAGACCAGCTGCTTGGATTGTGCTGCATCGATAGATTTTAAGATGCAAAAATGCTGAGATCTCGTGACCCAACATTTCCATTTCTAGAATTGCACTTTAAGGAAATGAGTTTGTAAATAAACATAAAAATGTCTGTGTGAGTCAGACTGGGGTAAAGGGCAGACGTGAGGACCTCGGGGTGGTGGCCCTGGAGACGAGGATGCGAGGGAGAGGCACCTACTCGAGCACCGTCCGCTCCTCGGCTTCGTCACCTGGGTAGCCTTTGGCACATTAGAATTTGTGACTGTTTTTATTTTAAAGACGGAAAATTAAAGTCTTTCTGGAATACAACATCTGTAAGATTACTGATCTCCCTACTATTTGCGTGCTCATGCTATTTCTCTGTAATGCGAAGGCTGACTGAGCCCCAGGAGGAGGCAGCCTCTGCGGTTCCCAGCCATACCTCGTAAGTAGGAGGTGAGCTTAGTCCTCTCCAAAAGGCCAAGGTTGCTTCCTGGGGTGGATCACTACCATTCTTTGCTTTGGCCTGGAACACATTCTCCCACTTTCCATCCATATCTTCAGAGATCTTTGTCGAGTTAGAGCAATGAAGAAAAATTGCCTCCCTAGTCTTGCTCATTTCCTTTTCCCATCTGATGCTGTGGGACTCACTGCCCAAAGGAACACAGTTGACTTTCTTTATTTTCTATTTTTCACTTTCCACATGAGAGCATCCTTGAGTTCCCTGAGACGCAGGCCAGGGACCAGGCAAGGAAGCCAGGGTGCTGTTAAATGACTTGTCTCCAGCCAGAACGGGGGACTTGGGGTCAGAACTGCCAACCAACAAGCAGAAAGGTGGAAGGAAATCCTGTCGGGAAATTATCACCTAGGAAACAGGAGTGGGCTTCTCTTTCCGTACACCAACATGGGATACCAAGCAGGGAATGTCCTTTTTCAGATTGTACTCCCACCCCACACCCCACCACCCCACAGATTCCTGGGGCCTCACTTATTGGTGCCGAGGGGGTGACGAGTGGAGGCAACTTGGGGGAAGAGTGGAAGGGTACATTCGTTTGCAGCGAAAGTTGGCTGCCTTTCCGCTCGTACATTTTCCCTGCTGGTTTTCACTCACAGCATTTACAGGAAGCATTTATAGCAAATACTTGCCAAGTGTTTTCCATAAACATACAACTTAGGACATTTTTCACACATTCCAATGCTTTGTAAATGTTTGTTTTCAAAATGCACAAAGAAGGTAAGTGTGCAGTTTCCCTAAACAAGCTTTTGAAATGTGGGCTTGGGCCCAGTGAGAATTTGCTTCTGCGTTTGTGCCTCAGTGCCGCCTCAGCTTCCCTGGGGGCATTCCAGGCACTGAAGTAGATGCGGGTAGCTTTACAGGAGATTCCCTCCACCTCTTGGACTGAGTGTGTAGATGGGTGTCCAGGCTACTGAGTGGACTTCTGGCTCCTAATCCCCCCTCATGATCAAGAATGAGGCTAGAGGTTCATGGGAGCATAACAAAAACCATTGTTTCCTAAAAGGCTCGGGTGAAATAGACACATCACTTAAAGATACATGTGGACTTAGGGAAATAATGGATTATGGGAATTTCCATGTTAAAATGAAGCAAGCTGGCATTCTGCATGAAGGATGAAGGCCAACTAAACCCTCCTTGGGCACTGCCAGCCCAACCCGAGGCCAGAAGTGGCATTTCTGGGGCTGTCCATTCATTTGCTTAGTAACTAGTTAATAAGTGCTCCTGCATGCTTGCCTCGTCTGCAGGGTGAGACATCCATAGATGAGTAAGACGTGGTTCCAGACCTCAGGGCCTCCACCCTCCCACTTGGGGAGGTAAGACACAGGTACTTCACCACCATTGGGGCAGAAAGGTATAGACATTTCGACTGGGTCTCAGGGGAAGGAAAATTCAGACAGGTAGGGGAGAGGACACGTGGAGGTGAGAAGTATGAGGGGAGGAATCCGGGGGTGAAATTTCTATCCAAGGAAACCACATCGCCCATGGGAGAGCTGGTCAGAGGAGAAATCTCTCCTTTAGTAGAAGTTGCCAAGATTTGGGATTCTTACACAGAATAAGATGTAATAAGATGAATTCCATTTAATGAACTTAGAGGAAAGATTTCCCTTTCACTTCAAGTAAAACAACTCATTGCCTAATTTCTTAATAAGGTTCAATAAAAGATTTTTTCATTATAGCTTAGTATGCGTGTAACCAGAAAATTAACATTTTCCATTTGAAAAAATAATTCTAAGCAGATTTTTCTGTTTGTTCAGATGAGGGCAGTATGAAATTGTTCTTCACCCCTCACTTTTGCATCTCCTCAAGTCCATTCTTCCAAACCAGAGTGAATTTATAAATCTATGAGCTAAGCGAGAATATAAGGTGTGATCTGACTTAGAGGAGCTCATTTTTACCACTCGCTCTCCTGGAATGTGTTTGTTTAGTAAAGTGAGCTATATCCAAATATAATTCAGACACTATCTGTGGAGAGTAACTTAGCTCTAAGACAGCAATAACTGGTGACAATTTCTCAGTAAGAAATCAAGTTTGAGAAATGCCAAGCCTAATTTTTCTTCCAGCAGTGACTGTCAGACAAAGCCAAACATCTTGGTGTCTTTGCATTCCTGTGAAGGAGACGGAAGGCATTTGTATTCAGTAATGTGATGTTGAGTGAGTCAAAACTCTGCCCTGTGAGCTTATGATTTATTACTAATATTGCCCGAGATGCAATGGGGCTTCTCTGCCTTCATTCGGCATCCCTTTCCCAGTTGTAATTAATCTTTCTTGCATTCCCTAGTTCACCTCTGGTGTGGAATGTTAAAAAGATGCCACAGCTGAGGGTCCGGAATCAGTTTCTTTTCTTTCAAGGCTGAACTCAAGGCCTGCCTTCTCCATGAAGCTTTCTCTGCCTGCCCATTGCCTCTCCAACACCTTCATGACTGCCTTTCCTTTGAATGGTGTACTTCCTTTCCAAAAGCTTTTCTTTTTTTTTGAGTAAAATAAAATATGCCCTGCCTTCCACAATGACAGACACATGACATTATACATTTGGCAAAGCCTGTAAACTCTTCAGCGCAATCTGTAAACCATAATGTAAACTATAGACTCAAGTTAGTAGCACCACTTCAATACTGGTTCATCAGTTGTAGCAAATGTACCACACTAATGTAAGATGTTCATAACAGGGGACTGAGAGTGGGGGTGAGGGTGGGGGGTATATGGGAATTCCCAATACTTTCAATGTCATTTTTCTGTAATTCTAAAACTTCCTTAAAAATAAAGTTTATTATTACAAAAAAAGGGCAAGTTTCCTTGTAGAAACTACAAACCGTATAGAAGTACATAAACGAGGTACCTGTCAAGTGAAGGTCTCTCCACCTTACAAATCCTATCCCCTGTGACTTCTAAATGAACCCCAAGCCCTAAAATGGTATTTTATTCATACATGTATTTTTAGCATCTATCAAATTGCTTAGCAATAATAAGTGCTTGAGAAATGTTTGTTGGATGAATGAATGAATGAATCAAAGAATGGAGTATTTCAGGGATAAGGGAGATGGGGCTAGACATCAGATGGGAGATTTGGTACAGGAAAGTGCTTTGCTCTTCAAGCTGTGGTACTTGGCTCGACAGCATCAGCATCACCTGGAATCTTGATAGAAATGCGGGGCCTCAGCCCCATCCCAAAACTATCGGATCAGAATCTTTATTTTAACAAGTGCCCCGAGTGGTTGGTGAGCACTTTAAACACTGAGAAGGTCTGGGAGAGTATACAGCTGCTCAATCATCAAAAACGAGAGCTTTCAAAAACAAATGCCAGGAAATGTGTGAGCGTTGCACTTAAGCAGAATGCAGTGGAGAAGGGGTTCACCATCAGTAGATGCCATAGGACTTTGGAAGGCCTTCCCACTTCCCTTCCCGCACAGACCCAGCACGGCTGCCAGAGGTCTTGTAGGACTCTCATCCTGAACCTGTAGGATGGTTGCTGACCCAACACCTGTGGTGTCCCAAGCTGGAGAGTCCTAAGTCCAAGCTGCGAAATAGAAATGGTCCATATCACCCGAGACAGTTGAAACTGCCGCAGAGTGGTGAGGAGCCTTGTCTGCGGATTCAGCACATCTGGATCCATCACATTTGACCTGCTAGACATTTGAACTTATGTCAGTTTTCTAAGGCCTGATTTCCTCTGATATAAAATGTAGTCCTCCTTTGACCGCTTGCGAGGACTAAGTTGAGCACTTGAGAGTTGGCCCCCGGTCATCAGTCCATATGCTTTCACTCTTTATTACTGATATTTTTTGTTAGTCACAGGTAAAACAGACCCAGAACAGCTGACTTTATTTCTTCTCCCAGCTACTCTTATCATTTTGCATATCTTTTAAAAACAGGTGGTCTGATAGTGATGGAAACTGGGGGTCTGGCCAGGAACATCACTTTACATCCGTGATTCTCAAAAGTGTGTCCCCAGAACTAGCTGCACCCTCATTGCCTGGGAACTCGTTAGAAATGCAGATACTTGGGCCCACCTAAGAACTATTTCTCATAACTCCGGGGATGGGGGAAAGCAACCATGTGTGTTTCAGCAGCGCTCCAGGTCATTCGAATGCAAGCTCAAGTTTAAGTACCACCGCTTTCAAGAAAGACCATGTTGCCAAAGCTGTAGTGATGCGGACAGGTGCACGCCACACGTGTGCCCCGTCCCGGGCCTGGTAGCACGGGTACTGAAAGGAGAGGGGACGTCTTCAGCCGCTTCCCCCCGCAGGCGTCAGCTGGGGAGCCTCCCCTTTTGCCCTCTGGCCTTTGGAATATTCCAGAGATGTCAGGGTTACTGCGCAGGCGTGGACACAAGTCATCCCTGAGGCTCCTTAATCCTCTTCTCCTCTTTGTGCTTCCTCATACGCAAAGGGAGGGCTTTTCAGCAGAGCCCTGGGCTCGCCAACCTGCGTTTCACACATCCTGCTTCGGTTGCGCTGCATCAAAGTGCAGGGAGTGTTGCTTTTTGGTTGATTAATGTTCAACTCGAGGTCTATTATGAACCTCTAGGCTTTAATTACTACACCATTACCCAGTCAATTCCTTGCCATTTTATATTTATGGCCTTTATTATGCCTCTGTGTGTGCAATTGCCTAATTTTATTCTGGAAGGATTTCACCTCATTAGTTGAGTTTTACACCATTCCTCTCACTTGTCTGGATTGTTATTTATCTCAGTTCCCTGTGTGTGTTTTCCCCTTTTGTTTTTTCACCTATCTGACCCCTTCTACACGCTTTTTCTCCTTTTCCCGAGATGCATTTTTCTTTTGCCATTGGAAACAACTCCGTAAGTCTGCATGCTCTGCCCTGGGTTTTCTTTTCCCTGGTGATCTGTTATGCTTGCATTCTTTCCTTGGAAGCTTTCAACTTGCTATGAACCCATCTCAGCTGCTTGGTGAGGCTTGCTTGGCCCTGCCCAAATGTCCTTAAGGTCTGCTTCTTTTACCCTGGATGTTCCATGGACCTCTGCTTCTGTCTCAAGGGCCAATTATGATCAGGGAAGGTGAGAATATGGTGCTTTTTTTTCTTTTCTTTTCAACAGTGTGTAGTTAAAAGTAATTTTTAACTATTCCCTCGCACCTCTAACTTTCCTTCCTTCAATTCCCTCAGTGCCTCAGAAGATCTTCGGGTTTGGTTTTCTTGCTTGTTATTTTCTTGGGTTCCACCCCAAACATAACGAATCAAACTCAGGGGAAGCCACCCAGCAATGCATATCTACTAAGCCCTCCGAGTGATTCTGACGCTGCAGTTGGAAGAACCACCATTCCAAGGGGAGGCTAAAAATCTCAGAAAAACTATACAAGTCAGAAATAATATTTATTCCACTTGAGTGATTGTGTTGCCAAAGAACAAGATTAATAATCTCTTTAGCACCTGTGCTTTGGATTTTGTTTTGTTGTTGTTGTTGTTTCCAATAGTTTTTCTCTAGAGCTCTAAGTCTATTTTTAAAAAAAGCAAATGGTAACACCCTGGAACAAGAGCTCACGTGATCATTATGGCTTTACTAGCAGCATTCGTCTCCATCACTGCATGTCTACAGTGTTTCTAGCTCTAAGAGCTGTACCTCCATTTTCCCTATTTATTCTTTCCGTCCCTTTGCAGATAGGTGATCCTGTCCCCATTTTTACAGGAGAAAAACCCAAGGTTAAGGAATGTGCACAGTTACCAGGCTGGTTAGAAACAGATTCTGGAAGAATGTTTCTGTTGACAGCTACATCTCTATCCACTCCTCTGTGTCCATGTTACTGTCTTTCCCCATCTAAACTTTATGATTGACTGTCTCACTCTGTCCTTTTTCATAGCAAGTGATATAATGTAGTGGCTAGTAGTGTGTGCTTTGGGGTCGAGCCACCAAAGAACTAGTGCTGGGTCTATTTATTTCTGTCCTGTGCGGCCTTGGGCCAATTGTACAGTGTTTTTTGACCTCGGTTTCCCCACCCATAAAGTGGGATGATGGTAGTACTCTGTCACGTGTGTTAGTCTGTGTGCATTAAATGAGACAGATCAATGGAAATACTTGGAACAGGGCCTGGAAGATAAACACACTTGAGCTGTGAGCTGCTATTTCTCTTTCTCTGCGCTCTTGCCTGTTTTTTAAAAGCTATTGAGTGTATTGACTTTGGGGTCTAACTTCCCTTACTGTAAAACGGGAGAGTTGGATCACGTGGACTGTGATTGTGATTTGTTCCATTTTGTATTCCTGGTTGGCATGCTTTTTAAAAATTTTAACATTCCTCTTTCTCCATCCATTTAAAATGATCAGATTACCATAGTAGGGATTTGATACCTCCATTTAATTTTATGGATGCCCCAAATTCCTGCCCACAATTAGCCCCTTGTGTAGCCCCTGAGGCAGCCTGGCAGCCCACCAGTGCTTTTTTCTGGCTTTCTTGGGACCAGTCAACATCACTGGTACCAAGGGCAAGCAGAGGAGAAGTGACTCCCTTGTGGCTCCCAAGTCTCCGTACAAGGAAACACAGTTGGGCTTTGGCTTTGGCCTTGGAAGGCCCCTGATCTTGGTGATGTGGTCCAAGTACAAAGGCTTCTTTCTGGGGTGTCCCATGATCTGTTCCTAATGTGAAAATACCCCTCTGTGGGGATATGGGAGGCCTCAGTGATTCTAATAAGGTTCTTTGTTTATCTGTTGGTTTTACATAGGAGAGGATTGACATTTCCCAGCAGAGGGCCGGGGGTCAGAGTTTGCAGGTCTTGGGAGGGCCACAGGGACTTGGAGGACAGGTGTCCTAGGGTGGCTAGAACTGACTTGGGACTTTATTGCCATGAATGACTTGTTCTTCAGGGCCCTTGCTCATTCTTTAGGCTGGTACCACTGTGTACTCCTGGGAAGGAGCCCTGTTTGAATACAAGCCTCCAGGACTTTCTAGCTTGCATTTCTGGTGTAACTAGAAGTAGACAACACTATTTTATCTACATGTATCTCATGCTACATCAACTAGGAAGCCTCTGCAGACTTTCATGACTTTGGAAAGCCCATCTCATTTTGCTTTAGTTGTTGAGAAAAGTGTTGCATGAAACGTTGGCCAAGAGCCACACAGGAATAGAGAGAGGGAGGGAAATACAGAGATGGTATACACTGGACCTGTAATGTCTGTTTTAGGCCCTTTGTCTTCCTTATGTGACTTAATATGTACAACAATCCTATGAAATCGGCTTTATAATTCTCTCCATCTCACAATGAGGTGAATAACTCATGCAGGCTTATGCTAGTTACTGGCAGCTTTGGCTACGGTCTCTATCTACATCATCGATGGTTCCCATAGCAGCCTTGTGTCAGAAATGCAGCAGAAACGGATAATCTCTTCTCTTTAGAGGGAGCCCAGAATGTTCCTCTGTGAGTTGCAAGATCATTAAGCTTCATCTAACCCTAGGTTACAGTGAAGAACATGAAAAACGTTCAGAGTGGAAAAGAAACCTCAGTAGATGAGAGGTGAAAGCTCGAGCCAGAGCTGCAGAATGGGTTGGCCCAGAGGGCCAAGGTGGACCCAGGAGCCAGACAGGGGGCGGGGCCTTGCACGTGGCTGGGCTTGTACTCAGCCCAAGCCAAATGCATACCTGACTTGCACAGGTGGAGAAGATTAGAAGAAAGAGCATTCAGAGGGGAGCCCCCCAAATTATGGAGGTGAAACCTGTGAGTGTGGTAGGGTGTAGCATTGGTCATCACCCCAGGGAAAGTGTAATAACCTTCAGGAAATGAATGAGATGAAAGAGAACCTTATACCTTTGTCTAGGAAGGGCCAGATTTGAGAGACCCACTTCGAGGCGGTGGAGGAAGTTGATAACCTTTAGCCTCGTCAGACATGAAATCTGTTGACTTCCATGGCAATATGTATAGGAAGGCAATTGTAAACTATGAAGGAGTGGGGAGAGATTGAGGAATTGAAGACCTTAAAATTGAATTCTGTGGCTGACATATGCCAGTTGTATGACCAAAGCAAAGTACCTCCACCTCTTGTTCCAACATTTAAAAAATAATAACAATAATTGGCTCATCAACCTTAAGACTTGTTGGGAATCAGGTGATAGAGCATATGTAATATACTTGTAAACTATAAAGTATTTAAGTGTTTTACATGCAATAGTATACAAATATACATTTTTTAATTTAATAAAACTTGCAAACAGTTACAGCTTCTTTCGGCATATAAAATATTCTAAGATGAGTGAAAATAGCAGGTTTTTATAGTTCGTTCATTTTAGGTTTTAATAGTCCATTCATTCTGGTCCATTCATTTGGTATCTCTTCCAGTATGTTTGCTATTAAAACAAACTGGAAGAGGGAATGAAAAAGAAAAATATAACTTATTTCCAAATGGAGCTCTTCAAATGTCTCAGGCGGATATGGTCAATAACAGAATGTTGATACATCAGTGTATTAAGTTTTTTTAAAAGCCGTTATTCAGTTTAACTATTATCTCTCACTCTAGTAACATTGGATCGGTAATATTCATAATCATAGTCATTTCTAAAATATTTCTACAGGAATGTTGACCTTAAAATTTATACAATTTAACTTTAAATATTGGTGTCTGCTTTGTCAAAAGAAATCCATTAAGAAGGAGTGTTCATCTTTCTTTAGGTAGGTAAATAGGATAAGATGGATGGTGCATTAAGAATAAAAGGAAGGACTTCTCCAGGTTTATTTACATATTGATTACTTAAATTACTACCTAATTTAGTGCCTGCTAATAAACTGTGCCTTGGAAATGTTTCCAGAACATTTATTGGCTGCAGTAATTCTACCTACAGTGTACGCAGATCACATCATCATTAAATATTGATGTGCTCATGAAATGTTAACGAAATGTTAATGTGAAATGCAAGGAGATGTGCTGCCTGGGAGCAGGGAACTGGCTGAGAAGTACCTGTCTCCTGCCTTATCTTGAAGTTCTGTCTTTTCCTTGCTTTGTTTTTCCCAGTCATTTTCTCATCATCAGGAGATTCAGATTTATTCCCTGATGCAGCTGTCTCAGATACACAGTTTTTAAAAGAGAAATAAAGATGCACTTACTGATGGGAATTGAGTTGTCCTCCTCTCCTGATTTTCTGATCTAGAATTCCCTGTTAGAAGCACAAAGCGTTCCCTTGAAAGGAAGAGGGTGATTCATCCCTGGAGTCTGGTGAGGCTCTTGGCGTTAGGCAGGCTGTGGAGAAGAGACCGTGGAAAGGGGATGGGCCTTGCAAGGTCTCCCAGCAATGGTCTTACCCTGCCTGGCAGGAGAGGGGATTTCTTTGGAGTTTATGTTCAGCTTTCTCAGAGATAAAACAACTAACCCAGAAAACACTCTCCCCAGAGAGACGAGTAGGAAGAATTTTTGTAGTAAATCTCAAGGACTGTGAAAGCTATGATTGAGATGATGTTCAGTGCATAATTATTTATGTGTGCTTGTGTTGTAAACGCTTGAAAAGCCTACAAAAGGAGATGGAGGATTCATGGATTTCTTGGATAATCATGAGGTAGATAAAGTGATAAGGATGAAAGACGTAATAACTGCCCATGATTCCACCAAGTGGAGGAGATTGACTGTGCAAGCTATTTATGTTCTGCTTATAGCTAGGTAAAAACGTTATGCTGGAAGGAACATCCCTGGGTGGAAAAAAAAGTTGATTCTGCTATTGGGATATTGTCAGGGCATTTACTAAAGGGTATATTTGTGTGTGTATTATTGTTATGGGGGCTGTACAGAAAACAGTGGGAAAACATTTTTATTAAAAATCCTTTGGTCTTTAACATCTTGCTTTATATTGAGCTGCCCGTATATTACTTCACTGTTTGAACCCTGTCTGTATGATTGATTTTAAATTATTTATTTTTAAAAATTTATTGATTTTCCTTATTCCCTTTTTTCTTTCCTCCTTCGTTCTTCTTCTCTGCTTCCAAATTGTCTTCCCTTCATTTCTCTTTCCTGAAAGCCCTCTGCTCCTTCCCCTCTTTGTTCCTTGCCTCCCTCAATCCTGCCTTTTTTTTTTTTTTTTTTTTTTTGATAATTTCCCAGGTCCTAAGAGCACCTTGCATGGGGCCCAGGCCGAGACAGGTAAAACCATGCAGGCTTCCTAGTTGCACTCTCTCTGCATCTTCTCTCTCACCCCTTCCTGGCCAGTAGATCTTTGTGCTTCGTCTGCCTCCATGTCAGGGCTAGCCTCTCGGGGTCTTGGGATGGGCCCCCTCACACTGCCACAGCCCCTGGCCCTCTGGCTCGTTCTGCTCTGGCCTGGCCCCCTCAGGCTCCTGGAACCCCCGCCACTGCCCTACACAACTCGAGACCCTCTAGACTCGCAGCTGCCAGAAACTCTCCCTGCTCACTTTAGGGGCTTTGCCCTTCATCTTTCTGCCTGCCAGACCTTGTCATGCCACAACCTTTCTCATCCTTTAGTTCTCAGTTCTCCAAGAACCTTCCTTGACCATCAACTGCCCTCCCTTAGCCTTTCCTGTTATTCTTTTTCATTCAGCAAGTTAACTTTCTCCACAACACTTGTGACCATCTCCTTCGTTTTTATCCGTCTCCTTTCATTAGAAGCAAGGCCCCATAAGGTCAAGGTCCTCGTCGGCCTTGTTACCCACTTCACCACCAAGGTCTTGCCTTCTTCCTGGGATGTCATTGGTGCTCAGTTCATATTGCTGGTTAAGTGAATAAGACACAATCCCTTCCCCTGTGGAGTTCATGGTCTAGGGAGACAACAGCGATAAGTCACTGCACAGCATTGTCATAGATGCTCCTGGGAGACACGTATTCAAAGTGCTGTGGGTTATGGAGGAGGTCTTGGGCAACTTTGATTGGAGAAGTCAGAGGCAGCTTCTGAGAGGGATAAACTGGTTCTTGTAAAAGACAAGCAACTTGCTCAGGTACAGGATTTCCCTTTGTCGACCTATGAATTTGGAGCTGAATAACTTTAAAATAGGCTATTATTGTGTAAAATAGGCTTTTGTGTAGAATAGCTCCCTTAGTTGTAAGTGATAGGAACATCTCAAACTAGCTTGAGGAAAGAGGAGAACTTATTAGATGTATGAAAAAATAATATCAAAAAAGGGTCACATGACCAAGCCTCAAGGACAGGGAAGTAGGTGTGCTTCTGGAACTAGTGGAAGCAGTGACTCCAGTGTTCCCAGGACTTTCACTGTCTCTCCTTTGCATGTTGGCCCCATTTTCTTTGTTGGCAGCCCAATGTCCATGCAGCTTCTGAACCCACAGCCCCATCAGCATAGTTTGGCTAATTTTCCTTTTGAGTATGATAAGTCTCAGGGAAGGTCTCTGATTGGTTCAGTTTGTATCATGTGCTTCTCAGGTGTAAACCAGTCAGCTAACACCAGGGGCAGGATCTTCTAAGAACATGGAAACTTCTGTGGGAAATGTGGGAAGAGAGGTTCTCTTCCCAAGTGAGGGAAGATGGCTGGCTGGACAAGATAGTTTTCTCATTTAAATGAGAAGTCTTTAAAATAGTGCTTGAACTATTTTCTTAAAAAGCATTCCATAGGTACCTCTGTGAAAATGGAAACACACAAGCAAAATAGCCTCTTACACTGTTAAAAAAAAAAGGTAGTGGCAATGCTCCAAATGTGTTCATCAATTGCAGGGAATGTACCACACTAATGAAATCAGTTGTTGATGTGGGGAAGGGTGGGAGGTGTGGGGAGTGGGGCATCTGGGAATCCCTTATATTTTTTTGTGTAATCTAAAGTATCTTTAAAATATATATGTATTTTAAAAAAAATAAAAATAAAAGCAAGCAAGAAAACAAAGAGGGTTGATTTAGAAAACGTGAAGATTTGGGGGTTCTTTGTACTTTGAGAACAGTTTTTCCCCCCTGCCCTCTGGCCCCAAGAGCTTTCGTTTGGAGATCTGGAGCACATTTCTCTATTACAGTGGTGCCAACATTCTTGATGTTTTCCACAAACTGAATTCCTTTTCTGACCTGTTCTCTTTCCCACTGCAGATTGTGCTTGAGAACAGTAGCCGAGAAGACAAGCATGAGTGTCCCTTTGGCCGCAGCAGTATAGAGCTGACCAAGATGCTGTGTGAGATCTTGAAAGTGGGAGAGCTGCGTAAGTACACGTGTTTCCCATTTGGGTGTGAAGCATTGGGGAGAACCAGCTTATCGCAGGGTGGTGCCCCAACCTACGACCTGAAAAAGAACTCCCAAGGTGCCGACAGCATCGCACAGCCATCACGGTGGATTGCACACCCTTTGGCTCAGGTTTCCAGTGCATGCATTTCTGCATGGCTGCTCTGGGAGTAAACGCTATTAAAATCTCTGGAAGTGGATAAATTTGAAGGTACTACCACTGAAATTTAAATGTTATGAAAACGAGTGTGTATGAAAATAACCTTGCATTTTAATATCCTGTTTAGGGAAAAGGTGTAGGGGTTTCTTATTTAAAATTCCAGTTTATATCCTACCAGTAGATCATTTTCTTTTCTTTCAAAACAATTTTTCTCTATGGAGAAAAATCGAATAACCTTAATGCAAAGTTCTTGCTTCCACTGTTTCAGTTGTTTGGAATCCAAACTCTAAGAAAGAATTATTGAAGAAAATGGGTAGATGCTAATGAAAAATTGTCTTCGGCAATATGCTTATTGCTGTTTTCTCAGTTGTATTACAAAATTTAGGAAAGGACACCCAGAAAAAGAAGGGCATGATAATCTTCTTCTCTTTTCCTCGTTTGCATAATTTGGCTTTAACCTGTTAAGAAGAATCCTATTTATCCAGTCTCCAATATCAAGTCAATGTAGAGCATGCTTAAAGTGGCTCACTTCCATTCTCTCCAATATCTGTAGAAGAGGAACACATATAAATCTTCTCTTACAGGCTTAATAATGTGAGCACCAGAGAAGACTGCTTATCCCAGTCTCATATGTTGGGGTACTTGGTATTATCAGTAAAGCATAAATATTCAGTAACCTGCTCGAGAGCTTAAAATAAGCATCTGGAATGATTAATGGGAAGGGATTCCATGATTACATTGGAAAGGGGGTTATGTTTTATTTACACTGTGTAACTGACTACAGGTGCTACTGA
This sequence comes from Dasypus novemcinctus, assembly GCF_030445035.2. Taxonomy (NCBI): domain Eukaryota; kingdom Metazoa; phylum Chordata; class Mammalia; order Cingulata; family Dasypodidae; genus Dasypus; species Dasypus novemcinctus. Next base: position 21,992,529 of record NC_080677.1, read on the forward strand.
AACAAATTAGAAAATGCTGAACTTAGTAAAGAAAAAACTAAGAATTTGAGTCTCTCGACCAAGCACGGGAGGCCTTACCATCCTGCAGTGGCGATGGGAGAGGAAATGAAGCTGAAGTTGACCCAGAACTGCTGCGAAAGTTCTGCACACTTTGACATCATTACTTAAAGCCTAAATTAGGGCATTTTGCATGAAAATGTAGCCTAACCTGAGAGATTTCTGCATCAGTCTATGCTATTTACTGATCACCAAACTTTAAGATTTGGATATGAGTTATCCTTCCTGGTCCTCATTAAACTGACTTGTGGAGACTCCTAACTACCTTACTGCTTACTATTTATGTAGTTTAAGGGTGTAAGTCCTAAATCAAGCATATATAAATAATGGAATCCCTCAGTTGGATAATTGTGACTATTTCTTGCTTATCTGAACATTAGGGGGAAATTGGAGAAAGCCACTTGCTGAAAGCATTGCAAGACCATCTCAGATTTGGAGAAACTGGAGAATAGGCATTTCTTGCATTTCTTGATATTTCTTGTGTTCAGGTTATTGCCCCACATTGTCCTTGCCTTGTCACCTCCATTTTCATTTCTGCCAATGGCGTACTTTGGCTCTGAACCTCATCTTGATGGCAGCAGAAGGTATACTCTTTTGTGCTATGACATGCTGCACCTGGTGGTTTAGTTGTCTGGGCTGCTCAAACAAAAATCATGAAATTGTTCAGCTTAAATAATGGGAATTTATTCACTCATGGGTTTGAGGCTGAGAAAATGTCCAAACCAAGGCATCATAAAGATGATGTCTCCCAGAAAACTATGGCATTCTGGGGCTGGCTGCTGGGGACCCTTGGGTCCTTAGCTTGTCAAATGGCAAGGCAAACGGCAGTGTTTCCTGGTCTCTTCCTTCTCTTCTGGGTTCTGTTTCAGCTCTTGTTTCCTGTGGCTTTCTTGCTCTTTTTCTGAATTCCATTCTGTTTATAAAGGAATCCAGGAATAGGATTAAGACCCATCCTGATTAAGGGGGACCACACCTTAACTGCAGTAGCCTCATCATGAGGTCCTACTTCCAACGGGTTCACACTCATAGGAATGGATTAGATTTAATAGCATGGTTTTTTTTTGAGTTATATACAGCTTCAAACCACCACGCCCTGCTTTCTGCTCTTCTCTTTTTCCCAGTAGACTTATGTCTGCACACCTAAAAGTTAACACAAAACGGTGATGTGACATAAGAGAAAGTGTTCGGAGTAAGGGAACTGGGTTCTAGCTCTGCCACCAACACCCTGTTATGGATTGAGTTGTGTCTTCCCAATAGCTATATTTAAGTCCTAATCCCTGACTACATGAATGTGGTCTGACTTGGAAACAGAATCTTTGGAGCAGTTATTAGTTGAGTCCAAATTGGATTAGTTTGTGTCTTAATTCAATATGACTAGTGTGCTTATAAGGAGAGGAAAGTCAGGTGGGGAGAACAGGGAGGGAGGGGGAGAGAGAGACAGAGAGAGAGACAGAGAGAGGAGAAAGAGAGAGAAGAAGCCGTTCAAATGAGGCAGAGATTGAGTTATGCCATGAGCCAAAGAATGGGAAAGATTGCCGGCAAGCTGCTGCCAGAAGCCTCCAGACTTCAGCGGGATCATGGCCCTGCCGATGACCTGATTTGGACTTCTAGCCTCCAGAATTGTGAGTCAATAAGTTTCTGTTGTTTTAAGCCATCTATTTTGTGAAAATTTGTTCTGGCAGCCTTGGGAAACCAAAATGAGACCTCTGTATCCTCAGGTAAATTACTCACAACCTTTACTGGGCTCTTACATCCCCACATTTTTTCCAGAGCAGAATTTCTAGAAATAGATGGGTGGGTAGTATTTGGGGGGATGATTGCAGTAGCTGCATTCATTTGGGCCTTACCTCAGGTACCCTCGGTGGTTGAATATGTAGCATTAGGAGTGAGAGAAGTCCCCTGGGAACAGATAAGATTCAACCCAAGGGTTAACTTGGTGGAAAAGTTGGCCTCCAGAGAGCAGCCAGGAGGGCGACTTCTTGGGTGTGTGAGCAGGGTAAGCTTGGCTCTGATCTGGCCTGGCCTCAGTGTCAACAAGGCAGCATCTAGTGGGCAGAGGGGAAAGGGGGTGGCAGGAGAGTGAATAGTTAGTCTCGTGAGGTCAGGACGGCCTGGCCTCTGGCTGGTGTAGATCAGCCCTCTTGACCTCTGAGGAACTGGTAGTCAAGTCAGGAGCCTGGACAGAAACCCACCTTATAGGTTTAGATTTTAGAATATGGATGAAGGCAAATACCGGGGGCTTCCCGGGGGTACCCCAGATGCTGTTTTGGGGTTGCAGACTGCTTCAGATTTCCCTTGCCGAGTGCTCCCAACATTTGCCACACTAGCTCAGCATCTCGTCCAGCCCGGACTCTGCAGCTGGGCTGGGCTCCGGCAGCTGGGGCCCGACAATGCTATTTCCCTGCATCTAAGATGACAAACGCACTTACTCATTTGTTGCCTAAAAATGTATTGAGTACTGACTATGTGCCAGGGACTGTGATGGACAGTGCAGATACAATGGTGAACCAGCTGTGGCCTTTGCCCCAAGGAGCTCCCATGTCAGCCAGTGCAATGACAAGCTGGACTGGATCAGGGGGCCTTACTCCCCATCCCAGTCATTATAAACCATTATATGTTTTTAAAAAATATGCCTGCTATCTGCTCTAAAGCATAATTTTTCTAATGTCTTGATAGTTTTAAGTTTCAGAGTTTTATCTGTTGCTCACCATCATCCACAAAGGTCTGCATGGATATTTTGCAAGGCTCACAAAGACGTTCACATCCCCGAAGTCTACATGCCCAAATGAGTTGTTTTCTGCTTATAAAATATTAAAGGGTTGCTACATTCTGATTGAGTGCTAGACATTAAATGATAAAACACCCTGTAGTAATAGGAAAATTGCTTTTTAATGGATTGCCTGTTGCCCATTGCCATATTAAATAAGTTACTAATACAAAAAGCAAATCCGAATGCACTCTTATGCTGAAGGAGATATCTGTTTTCTTCTGAAGAAAATTAGTTTCGCAAGCAGATCTATCTTCCTTTGGTTTGTCTGCTTTTCTCCATTTCTGAAGTTCATGGTTCTGAGCACTTCTGAGATTGACCTAAAAAACCATGGTCACTTTATTTCTACAGGTTGTTACTGAGACTAAAGAATTACCCCATTAAGAAGTATCTTTGGTAGAAAAAGAGGATATATACAAAAGTAGAAAGTTTCAATTTTCCAGAAATGATTTTTCTTTTGATATTAATTTAAGGTCTCCTCAGAAAACCTATTTCCAAAATACCAAATACCGACTTTGTTCTGGTGTCTAAAGTAAACCTATTAATGTTCAATTAAATTACTGATACTAAATATTTATGCACAGGAAGGGTGTTGAAAGTTTTATTTTGCTTTTTTTGGTTGTTTTTTTTCTGAAGCATCATTACTTTTCTGCTTCCCGATTATTGATGTTGCAGGAGGCAAATGTTATTTCTAATAGTGTAGTCTAAAATAATGTCTCCTCATATTCCCAGAATACTTTATCAAGGTTATTTAATTGAAGGCTGTGACACCCCTTGGAGTTAATTAAGGCCAGTACTATCCATGTTTATTAATGAAAGAAAGACTTTCACTTACTCCATATTGCCCAGGGTCCCGGAGCTCAAACTGGTATTCTAGATGCCCAAGGACGAGCCAGGTAGAAAGAGACAGGAACTTGGAGTGGCTGGATTTTGGCTTCTGAATGACCCAGCTTCGAATCACAGCTCAGCTACAAATTGGCTGCCTTTGACACATTTCTTCCCTATTGTGACCTTCTGGTTCTTTAGCTATAAAATAAAGATAATTCCTGCTGCATTCACACACTCACTTATGGGACAACTGGATGGAGGCCCTAGAACAGTCCTTGTTTCTTCAAATTACTACATGTTAACTAAAATTGTTCTTTTTAACTTGCTTCCTCCATGAGGCTCCCTTGAGAGCTTGTATGATTGGCAGCTCCAGCTAAAAGAACAAGATTGAGGAAGAGGGAGGGGCAAGTCTTCAAAAAAGAAGTATATTTGGGGGTAGGGTGGGAAGAGGACACCCTTATAGAAGAAAGCAAGCACAGCATAACTGCAGTTTTTGTTATTATGATACTGGTAGTACTGGTCCCCAGAGCTAATAATAAATGGTTGAGGAATGTAAGGAGAACTTGATTGCTGATCCAACTAGGTGAATTACTAATCCTTTGAATATGTCACACCTTACCTAGTAATAATCTAGTATCAGATATAGTTAGATTATTTATTTGTGCTCATAACTGAGGACATGCAGTTTAAACACATCCTCCATCCTCAAGCAGTTAACCTTCTAATCAGAGAGTCCTCCACATAAAGAAGTGATTTATAAAGCATTTCATCATTTGTAACATTACATTCAAGTCACATAAATGGCACTTGGAGGCATCGACTGGTTCTTTTTGTTCAGGAAGAGAAGGGCAGGGCTGAGGTTGGGAGAGTTTTGGAAGGCATGAAAGAGAAGAGATGCTTGAGTGTGCAGAGCTGTGAAGATGAAGAGAAGAATACCTATGGAGGGACTGGTGTAGGTGAGGCTGTTGAAATTTCCAAGCAGTGGAAACTACAGGTGAAAAGTTAAGGAGTTTTGGGAAATTCTGGTTTTATGTGCCTAAAAGCATAGGGCTTAAGAGAGCAAGGAAACGACAGAGGATGCAAGGATCAGATGATAAGTATTTGCCATCCAGAGGAGTTTGGACTTTGCCCTCCAGGCAGCAGAAACCAATAGAAGGAATTTTAGTAATAACTAGAAATAGTTCAGTCATGGGCATGAAACCCTGGAATTGGATTATGTTTTCTGATAGTGATAAGAACTTGTGAACATGATATGTGCAGTGCCAGGACTTGGGAGGCAAGCTCACCTTCACCTAGCCCTGGCAATATTTCAGTTAGGATGATTTCAGTTGAAAGTAGTAGAAATCCTAACTCAAAAGAGCATATTCAAGAGGGACATTTATTAAAAGTCCCAAGTCCAGAATCTAGTCATTCCTAGAGTTGGTTAACCCAACTTTTCAGTGATAATATCAAGAATTCAGGTTCTTTCCATCTTTCTGTCCTGCCATCCTTGGTATGTCAAATTTGTCTTCAGGTTGGTAGCACAGTGGCTGCTATTATCCCTTAGTCCAGAGGAACAAAGAGACCATTTCTTCCAGGGACTCCTTTTAGTTGTGTGGGAAGGATTCCAAAAGCCATCCAGCAAACTTTCCTTCATGTCTCATTGGCTAACATTGTGGCATGTGTCTGTGCCCAAACCAGTCATTGACAAGGGCATTGGACCTGCCCTGAGTTAAGACAAATCATTACCTGACCCTGGCCTGAAGGTGGAACAAGCTTCCTTGAAGTATATAGGTAGTTGAAGAAAACCGAGGTTCCGTTAAGATATGAAAACTATTCACTTGCAGCTCTTAATTCCATCCCTTTATTTTAAAAAGTCTTCTCTGCCTTTTCCTTTCTGATACAGAAAACTGTAACAATTTGAAGTCAGATCACAGCACTCTGTCATTTTGTCTTTATTGGGAATTGGGGAAATGCACTAGTATGCTTTTTAATGTAACTATATCAAAGGTTGCAGAAAAATGGAAATTAAGTTTGATTATATTTCTTTTTTCTTGCACTAAGATGTCAGGCCTCCACTACCTTACTTTTCTCTTAGCAAAATGGATATTTCTACCTCTTCAGTTCTCAGGTGTATATTGAAGGGCAGAATGGACATGTATTTGTGATTGAAATCTTCATATTTCCCTGAAATGATTTTGCCATCTTTACCTTGTTTGACCATGTATAATTAGGTTAAAATTTAATAACTATTTTTCTTTTTTGAAAAGTAAGAAAGAAACCTACAGCATGCACTAAAAATTCTTTCCTTTGTCTCTCAGTGGCAATATTTATTATAACACACCAGTGGTGCTGAGTGGAGTACCTTGTATAATTCATCACCCAGACACCTCTGATTTAGCAAGTAAAAATAACACAGATGAGCAATCTAAAGGACTCTTGGAGTGCAGCAGCAATTAAAATAGACACTTAACTCTGGGACATTAGTGTTTTCGTACATTGAAAAGTACCATCCATCACATTCTGGCTAAAGAAAGCTAAGAAAATAAACTTTTAACAATTAAACCTTTTTTCTCCTTAACACAAACTGTACCCAGGCCTACTGGAAAGCTGGTGACATTCAGATCTTGACTATGCTCAGAATTTGCATATTCTACTTCTACTTTCATATTCCACTTAACCTCCAGTTTAAGGGAAAAATATGTAAATAAATGTTCAAGACCTGAGCCCAGCTTTGGAAAGTCAAGTTCACTATTGATCCAAAGTACAGTTGTCGTAGGGTGGGATATAAAAGTCATTCGGTGGGGATTGTTTAGAATAATTATAAAATCGAGAGCAGTTTTTACAATATTATTATCTGAAGACAGCAGGACAGAATGTAAACTCCTTAGATTTGTAGTCAGAAGTCCTGAGTAATCGGCACAGCTGAAGTGAGGGCATTTGACAAGATGATTAGCCTTCTTGCGGCATAGTCTCCCAGTCCGCAAAGTGGGGACGCTGTCATCATCATCACCATTTTTCTCATCTGAGAACCACATGAGGACAATGTAAGAAGTGAAACTGCTTTGTTAACTGTAAAATAATCTATTGGAGCAAGGAAACAGTATTAATACGAAGATGCACGCAGATTTAGAGAAACCAGGACACGCCCATAGCAAAGCCAACAGTATCTGTGCATTTAGAGGCCACTTTGAGAATCTGAAGTTCTGCGGTGCTTTTTTTGGGGTTTCAGAAAGTAGCGTTAGAGACTATCTTTAAATCACAGTGAGATTTTTATCTCAATTGGAAATGAGTGCTAAAAGAGGTTACACTTGACAGTTTAAAAGGAGACTGTATCAAGGGCATCACAATTATATATTAATGAAAATAATTTTTATTTATCATAGACTCTTTTTTAAAAAGATTTATTTATTTATTTTTCTCCTCTCCGCTCCGCCCCCCACCCCGGTTGTCTTTTCTCTGTGTCTATTTGCTGCGTCTTCTTTGTCCGTTTCTATTGTTGTCAGTGGCATGGGAATCTGTGTCTCTTTTTGTTGCGTCATCTTGTGTCAGCTCTCCGTGTGTGTGGCACCGTTCCTGGGCAGGCTGCACTTTCTTTCACACTGGGCAGCTCTCCTTACGGGGCACACTCCTTGCGTGTGGGGCTCCCCTACATGGGGGACACCCCTGCGTGGCAGGGCACTCCTTGCGCATATCAGCACTGCGCATGGGCCAGCTGCACACGGTCAAGGAGGCCCGGGGTTTGAACCACAGACCTCCCATGTGGTAGATGGACGCCCTATCCATTGGGCCAAGTCCATTTCCCTATCATAGACTCTTTTAGGACTTTTCTGGAAGACACAGAGCTGGAAACGACCAGCATCCATTACTGCTGGCTCTTAGAGAGAGTGGGCTGTAGATTAAGAGGTGGGCCTGGTGGACTTACCCAACCTCATAATAAAGAGAGAGACAGTCATGTTTATAGGCACAGACTTCCCATTGCCTTCTCATTCTACCTTATAGTGATCCTTTTCCTTCAGGTTCATCTCAAATGGTGGGTTTCGAGTGACAGTTCCCCTGACCTCCACTGCCATAACTCATTGTTCCCTCCTCTGAACTTCGGTTGCGCTCTATCTGCATCTGTTTTGTTAAACTCTCTACTTACTAAACCTTATTCTTTTTTTAAGCCTGTGCCCAGTTCCCCAGAACAAAGACCAAAAAGGAAAAAAAAGTAAAATGAAGAAGTGGATTATGAGTGTATACATAATGCATGCTACAAAAGGCCTTTGTGTTTGCAATTGGAGGACCCTTAATTTAGCTCAACAGTTTGTTTGTCCCAGGGAAGCAAGAGATGCTCATCAATCGAAAACACATCACCATTTCACATGAATAGGCTCAATGTGAAAACCCAAATGCTAATTTCAATTGATGCTAGAACGATGCGTGATAACATTTAATACTGTTTGTGAGAAATTATGGAATAGGACACATTCTTAAGTGAATGTAAGCCAGTGTCATACTTAAAATGGTGACACCCAAATGGCTTCCTCATTAAAACTGGAATGAAAATAGGACATGAAAATCAGAATACACCAACAAATGAAAGTACTGTTCATCGATAGAAACATAGTATTTTAAATTGTAGGCAATAAGACTAGTTATCTAAATATCTTGTAAGAAACAAGCAACTGAAAAGCTGTTAGAATTCATGAATTTAGGAGAATAGCTAGATACCAGATCAACCAAAATCAGGAGGTTTTCCATATGTCAGCAGTAATTCCTTAATTACAAAATGAAAAAGGAGGATTTCATTAGCAATGGCAACAAAATTGTAAACTGCTTCAGAATATTTCTAACAGGAAACATCTTAGACTTACATGAAAAAAAAAACTAAGACTTAGCTGAAATATACAATAGAAGTTTCAAATAAATAAAATGCTTTGCTTTTTTTCCTAGTAGAAAAACAACATTTTTAAAAAGATGTAAATTAATACAAATGTGCAGGCTCATATTTCATTCAGAAATACAATGGGATTTGGAGTGGTAACTTCACAGAATGACTCCAGTGTTCATTTGTAAGAATAAAGAGTTGAGAATCTGCAAGGAAGTCTTGATAAAGAAGAGCAATGAAAACAGAATGGAAATGAAAATACTTTTTTAAACTTTTTTTATTTTGCAAGAAAGTCCAAATTTCACATATAGATCATTTCCCCAGGTTCACCTGATGTTTTGGCAACACTGTGCCTTATTTGGGCTTTGGAATAGATTAGAAAGTGGATGCCAGTCAGGTTTCCCAGCCCAGGACACTTCAGCCAGAAACCACTTTCTGACCTGAAGACAGGAGGAAAGAATTTGCTGAAAAAATAGTATGACACTGTCATTTCTTGGGTGCTTGACATGTAACAGGCAATTCACTGGGGCCAGTAGTTTGCATATATTATCTTAATCCACCTTTATAACATCTCCACTGTCCAATGGAGAACCTGGGAGTCCTAGAGCGGTAAAGTAGCACAAGGTCGCACGGGCATTGGATGCTGGTAACTACTGGGGATGATCTTGTGCGGTTTGCTCTTAATTATTGTCCTGTCCTGTTCACCATGGCTTTCTTTTTCTTTTAATCTTCTGACGTCTTTATAATCTGTGAGCTCCTTGCAGACGAGACCTGTAGTAAATTCATCTTCCAGCCTATCCTGCTTTTCATGTAGTCTGCATTTAATAAATATTTGTTACATGAGTATTTGCTTCAGGTTCAGTTCCAGAAATAGTCTTCAGACATCACTGAATTTTTATGAACCTTGTGTTTCACCTCAAACCTGTCAAAAGCATCCTTTTTTCTTCTGAAGTAAGCGAGAATGATTTATATAAGAGGGCTCCCCGCCCCTCCTCCTCAGGGTAATTTAGTTGAGAAGGCCCGCTGCGTCCAAATTTGCATCCAAAAATATCAACACTACAGTATGTTCCCCAAAGAGGGAAAAAATTATCTATTTTCAATCTTGTGTTTCAGAACACACAGCTGTGTGACTTCCTCATTTATTTTGTCTCCCACTGCCTCCCGAGAGCTCTCTGCCGCATGCGTTTTCTTTCCTACCCACGCCCTCAGTACAGAGAACGGGCTGGACCTGAACCAGCCCAGAGCTTGGTCTCTGCGCAGGGCAGAACTCAAGTGAGGATTCAGAAAGGCCCGGCAGCGGTGGTTCTTGAAAGATTCCTCCATCCCCAGCCGGTGCATTCGTCCTCTGGGATGGCTACTGCCGGCTGGGAACCCGGGCTGTCCAAGGCAGCTCCTGCCAGGCGGCGCCACCTGCTGTGTGTCTCTCCTCTCCCTGCCCCCTGGAGAAGCCTTTCTTTCTAGCCTGCCAGTAGGGAGCAGGTGAGTCTTGGCTCCCAGCAAACAATCAAGCCCCGCATGGCTTCCCTTAAAGTCGGTTTTCCAAGGGTGTTGGCCACAAGGACAGATTGCAGCTGTGTCCTGAGCATCTTTAGAAGTGTGAATCATTTTTTTCCCCCTGATGGAGCTATTTTGAGCTTTATAATTGCATATTTCCATGTTGTTTTTTTCATAGAATGAGTAAGGAGAATGACTTGCATTTCTCTTCTTTAAATAAAAATCTGCTGACTTCTTTGGTCTTCTAACCATATAACCTCGGCCAGTGATTATGCTATGTCTCAGATTCACTTAGGGGAGCATTTGTGAAGCACAGGATTCCCTGCAGTGGAATCCAAAAATCAGTATTTTTAATAAACTGTCCAGTGTATTCATCGGAAGCCCAACTGACCCCTTCCAAGTTTGGGAATCTCTTTCCAAACTCTACATTCCACCCCACCATCCCCAACCCGCCATGGTAATTTGGAACACGGCTAAACGGATGTCTCTTTGGGTTGGCGAGCTCTGGAATGGGCATTGGGAGCCCTGGATTCTAGTTCTGGCTCTACTAATGACCAACTGCAGACACCCCCTTTCTCCCATGTGGTTCTCGGTGTCCCTTGGTTTAAAAGACTGTAATTGCCCAGGTTGCTACCAGTTCCAACGCTGCTGTGTTAAGCAGAGTCATTTTTATGTAACCAATTTGGTTGCTCTAAGCACGAAATTAGTTATATTGGAACTTTGCCGTAATCTGTTCTTGATTGAGGAACATCTCTATAACCCAGCTCGGTTATTGGACTCTGTGCAAGATAATTAAAGAAATGCCCCGAAGACTTCGTTACCAGGGGTTCTTAGTGATCAGGCAGCCTCTCGGCATGGGCCCAAAGGACTTGTTTCTCCTTTGCAGATATGGCTCCCCTCACCACTGGAACATATAATTGTCTTAAATGCGTTTTTCCCACACTGAATTTTTTTTCCCTCCTTTGAAATATCAACGTTTATTGCCAGCAGAGAATCCTTTGAGAGGAATTAAACCTTAATTTTGCCAGAACCGATAGTGACAAAAAAATCCTTCTCTCACTTCATTATTCCCTGCCTCGCTGGTTCCACTGCCTGTCTTTCCTCACCTCAACACATTCTAGCCTGGCTCTGGTGCATCTTGCCTCTCCATGACGCCAGTGGTGCTGTTGGGAGCTGAAGCAGCTGGCTGGGCCATCTTTACTTGGAAACAAGAGTGTTTAAATAAACCTGAAAGTTGAACAAATAAGCCTAAATCCAAACAATTCCTTAAAATTTCTGCAAGTCATCTCCATCCCCACACCAAGGTGCCTGCTCAATTTGAGGACTTGGTTTTTTCCTGGATTCCGTTAGAATCCTACTGAAGATATTATTTCTGCATTCTGAATTGCCCAGGTCAGAACTAGTCCTGCTGCTTTTCTGTGTCTGTTAAACCGAGGAAAGTTCAAATGTATGGGCTCACGGGGCTTATTGCTTTGATTTTGTGTTTTGTTGGTTTTTTTTTGGTTAGGAGTTTGCCTCTGTTTATAACTTAATGCATGTACTTAAACATTTTTCTATTCAGTTTTATTACAAAAATGAGCTAATGCCATGCATGTTATTTTATAACCTGAAACTTTTTGGTGAATGTGTTACAGATCTCTTTCCTCTCAGTAAATGAATTCATTTATAGTTTGTTCGCGCTTGCAGCAGGCAAATAGCATTCCATTTTTAAATACGGATCTAAATAGTATTCCATTTTATGAACGTGAATCCTCTTTTGACAGATGTTTATGTTGTTTACAAATTTTTGTTTTTATAAATTGCAGTAGGATGAATATTCACTTTGTAAATACCCTTCACATTTTAGCACTGAGCACTATAGCTATAAAATAGACTACCATCTCTGCCCTTAAGGAGCTTGCATTTAAGTTGGAGGAAAACAGACAATAAAAAATAAAGTATGAAGGACGGAGAAAAATAGAATGAAGAAAAAGAAAACTGGGAGGGGAGCTAGGACCCTGGAGAATGCCTCACTAAAAGGTGAAGTGGATCCGTGGAATGAATTAAGTGAAGGACTGTGCCCACCTAGATGGTATCTATCAGGTGAGAAGTGTACAGACCCTGAGGCAGGAGTATTCAGAAATGGAAAAAGAAGCATAAAGAGGCCATTGTGGCTAGAGCTAAGAGAAGGGGGGACAGTGAGATCACACATATCAGCAGCAGGGGCAGACTCTGCAGGACCTTGTAGGCTATTGTAACAACTTTGCCTTCTACTCTGAGTAATGGGTCTGAGCAGACATGTGACATTATGTGATTTTCAACTGAAAAGAATTCTTTGGCTGCTCTGTTGAGATTAGATTATATAGGAGGGCAAGGATAGAAACAAGGAGACACATCTGAAGGCTGCTCTAATAAGTACAATGAGAGGTTATGGCATCCTGAACCAAGATGGTAGCCTGGAGATATTGAAAAATGGTTGGACTCTGGATATGTTTTGAAGGTGGAGCCAATATTCCTTTCCCTACCGATTGCATGCAGAGTGTGAACTAAAAAGAAGAGTCAAGAATAGTCAGCTAGAAGCATAGAGTTGTCACTGAGACTGATGGAGGAGGATAGACAATCAGCAGTTCTCTTTTGTTCATGTTAATTTTGAGATGTCTTTGGGACAGCCAGATAGAGATGTAGATTTCATAGTTGGATATTTGAGTCTGGAGTTCAGGGATGGTTCTAGGCTGGAGACTTAACTTTGGGCATCACCAGCATGTCGATGATATTTAAAGCCATGAAACTGGATCATATCAGTGAAGCAGCTCGAGGATTGGGCTCTGAAGCACCCCAACATTTAGAGAATGGGGAGAAGGGGAAGAACTAGGAAAAGAATTAGGCCACACATGATGAAGGTAGAAAGAGGACCAAGAGAAGATGAGTGAAGAAAGGGTTTCCTTTCAGGGTGAGGGAGAGATCACCTGTATCAGATGCTGCAAATTGTCGGAGTAAATAAGGATCAAGAAGTGACTGGGGATTTTAGCAACAGGGAGGTCATGGGTGACCCAAACAAGAATGGTTTCTGTGAGGTGATGGGGGAGAAGGATGAATGGATGGTTTAACAGCAAGCCAGAGCAGAGGGATGGGAATAAAACAGCAAGTATAGATGGGTGCAATTCGGTGTGGTGTGTGGCCTGCTTCCTTCCAGAAACTGCAAGAGGTAGTACAGAGTAAAGTTTTAGAAACTTTTATGGCAGTGTGACATTGCCATGCAGGCAAGCACATGACCATTTTTTCTAGTGATAATTTTTATTTTATTTTAAAAGTGTCTGTTTATAATCAAACAGATTAGACATTAAAAACAAGCTGGTCCTTTACCAGGGCTGGTTTGAGGCGTGCTAGTATAAGCAACCCTTTGAAGTAGTCCTGCTTTGTAGTAGAGCAGAAAAGAAAGATGGAAACTGGACAGGAAGTTATAGTCAAGAGAGAATTTTTTAGCAATGGGAGAAATTATAGCCTGTTTATATGCTAATGGAATGATTCAATAGAGAGGGAAAAGTCAATGCTGAAGGAGAAAGATATATCTCTGTGGCTACATCTTTGCGTACAAGTTTTCTCAGCTACATTTCTACTAATGGATCCTTAATTAAACAGTACATGCTTTTAGTGTTTTTTTTTTAAATTCCAAATTAGTATATGCTTATTGTAGAGGAATTCTAAAATGTAGATGTGCAAAACGAATAACCATCAATTATCCTACCACCAAGATAGATTGATATATAGCTTTCCATACTTCCTGGTATTGAAATGAGATTGAGCTATACGTGTTTTTATATTCTGTTTTTTACATTTACTATACTATGGCTATCATTCCACAAAAATATAAAGGCATCATTTTGTAATGACTGCTTAGTATTTCATTGTGTGGTTCTACTATAATTAATTTGACTAGACTTATGAGATATTTAGGATGTTTCCATTTTTAGGGATAGACATAGCATTATGAGGAACCTCTTTACAATCCCATCTGATTATCTCCTGAGAATTAATTCTTTAAAAAAGTTTTCTTTAATTTTAAAGAAGCTTTAGATTACATAAATGTTATGTCAAAAATTTTAGGAGATTCCCATATACCCAACCCCCTCCCAGAATTAATTCTTACAAGTTTCATGTTAAATGGTCTGAAATGTTAAAGCTTTTTATTCCTTTGCTGAGTTTACCTCTAGAAAGGCTGAAGCATTTGAGCTCCACTGAGTGGTCCATGTGGATTTAAATACAAGGTTTAACACAAAGTCTTTTGAACTATTGAAAAATTGGGGGTGGGGTAAAAAATTTAACTGAGATGGGGGATTTCAGTAAATATATAGAGAGAACAAATATTTACAGATACAGATATGAAATGTAAGTATCTATACCAGGGCTGCATTATGATTTTCATGGATCCCACTTTTGCCTTTGTGACCCTCTTCCTCCATAAACCAATACTAACATTTATATATTGTGATCCCATTGGTATAAAGACGAATATATACCAAGCTGGTTTCATTATTATATATCAGTTATTACTATATCCATTTTTTCTTTCAATTTTAATATAAATTAACACTTTTTTGTGGGCCTCTAAATTAGTATCATGGACCTTGCCGTAGTGCCTACTGTGCCTCATGAATAGTATGATTATGCTTATTTATACTTTCAATATTTTCTATAATATCATGAATAGCTATTAGGATATAAAAATAAAAGAGAAAAATACCAAAGGAAATTTATACATATTTATGGTCTCTGAAATGATTTCTCTCCCTTTATCCACTAAGGAAGAGATACATTCTTCTTTTCTCATACGTCGCACCTCAGCTCCTCCCTAGCAGTGGGCTCTAACAGAAAACCTGGCTCCTACTTTACAGAAAAAGTAAGAGGAACCAGAAGGCAGCTCACCAGCCTCCCTTCCAAGCTTTCTGCTACTCCTTGATCCCTGGCATCAACCTTCAACCCAATCGTCTGCCCCTGAAATTGCTGTCACCCTTTGTCACAGCCTCACATCCACAGCCAGTCATCAGCCATATCCTGTCAATTCCAACACTTAAAGATTTATGTCTCTTGATTTCCTTGCATTTCCTCTTCCCCTGTACCCTAATTCAGGTCACCATCATATTATCCACATACTTAACCCTTTTCATCCTTGGTCTTCTAAAGACATAAATGAGATCTGTTTAAAACTTTTCATTGGCTCTTAATCCTTCTCATGACAAAACCCAAACTGCCCTTCACCATCCCCAACTCCAGAAATCCCAATCTGATGTACTTTCTCTTCACCCTGGCCTGCCACACTTCCTACAATGTACTTCTTCCATCAGTCCCTCTACGTATCCAGGTGATGCACATCTCACACCATGTTGAAACGACATATTTACTTGTCTGTCTTTGCAAGTTTTTTCCCTGCAGATCCATCTGCCTCATGATTAGCATCTGTTCCATCACAATACTGGTATAAGGTTGTCCATCAATCCAGCATATATCAGGAGCTGGTGGAGGCTACATTGAGGGCAGTTAATGGTTGCCATGTTGAACTGGCCATGTGGAACCCCCAGTCAGGACAAGGAACGTCTCGTAGGATGATCAAAGGCAATGGGGTGGGTCTTAGCCATGGTGTCAGGTATTGCTTGTCACCATCATCCTGATGGAGCCAGCATTAGGACCCTGGCTGGCCAGGGGCTTGTTTCTGTCTGACTGTGGCCTGTCTTTGGTGGTGGGGCAGCACTGGGCCCACAGGTGTCGCTGGCACTCAGGTGGAAGTCCAAAACCAACAGGAGAGTCCTGGTACTCCTAGAAGCTCACCAACAGCACTCAGGAACTTTGCTCTCTTTATGTGAGAGTGGAATCCAAGTTTCTTTGCTACTCGCGTCCTAGAGGAAAAGTCAGAATATTAGGCAACAGCATTTACTGAGCTATTTGGGATATCTAAGAGTTGATGAGAAATGAATATAAAAGAGAAAAAAAGAACACCGTCTGGCCATTGGCCCATTTTGTCTCTCTGAGAGCACTGGTCTTCATGGCTGGTGAGATGGTAAGAGGGCGCTCTTTAGACTCTTTTCCTTATTTTACCAGATCCTATGCCGTGCAATACCTTAATTTCTGTTGTTGTTGTTGTTTTTTTTTTAAAGATTTATTTATTTATTTAATTCCCCCCCCTCCCCTGGTTGTCTGTTCTTGGTGTCTATTTGCTGCGTCTTGTTTCTTTGTCTGCTTTTTTGTTTCTTTGTCCGCTTCTGTTGTCATCAGCGGCACGGGAAGTGTGGGTGGCGCCATTCCTGGGCAGGCTGCACTTTCTTTTCACGCTGGGCGGCTTTCCTCACGGGCACACTCCTTGCGCGTGGGGCTCCCCCACGCGGGGGACACCCTTGCGTGGCACGGCACTCCTTGCGCGCATCAGCACTGCGCATGGCCAGCTCCACACGGGTCAAGGAGGCCCGGGGTTTGAACCACGGACCTCCCATATGGTAGACGGACGCCCTAACCACTGGGCCAAAGTCCATTTCCCAATTTATTCCTCTTGAGTCGTGACCTTGATTAACTGATTTCTAATTTTGAATAACTCATGAAATGTGGTTGTAGACATTTTATCTCAAGAAATAAGAAAAAAAATATCTGGTAAGGAGGCAGTCAAATGGATTACTCTCTTGAAGTAATTGCAAATAGTGACTCATCAGGGGGTAATGAAATCACTTTCGTAAATTTCTGAATAGTGCTTTGAAAAGAGGAATAAAATAAATGTCTGCGTGCCTCACAAGTAACAAAGGCACGTGTTTCATTCAGTTTTATATATCAGTTTTAAATTTTCCTTTGTATGCACTGGGTTTAATACAAAATGCATTTCTTACCATGGGTCGCAGTTGTGAAAGTTCCGAAGCCCCACTGGAAGGGCAATTCAACCTGAAAGCACTTACTCAAGAGGGCTTTGTCTGTTTTCACACTGGTGTGTGCAGTGCCATTGTTGGGATTCAAATGTGTTCTTTTCTGCCAGATTTTATATTAAGGAATGAGTTGTCGGCCTTGCAGTGATGCAAGGAAGGATGTCTGTGCCCTCCGTTGCCATCTCCTGTGTGACGGGCTCTTGCTCGTATCTCCTGCGGTGATGCTCTGGCTCTTAGTGACAGCCCTGAATTCCCAGGCCTGTTCCTCTTCGACGGCTTCTTTATAGATTTGAAAATGAGCCTTCTGTCTGTGGCATTTCGTCTGTGTACATAAGGGAGCTGCGAGATGTGTCTTTAAAGAAGAGGACAGTGGCGGTCCTTTGTTAGCTGGGCTCATGCTCCTGAAGCTTGACCCTTAAAACAACTCCTGTCTTTCGGATTTATTTCAGTGTGTTGCAAGTGTTTTATCTGAAGGAGAATATTCTGTTTAAAACATATCCAAATGTAAAGCCCTCAGCCACCATTTTGTGTAAAGCCCTGTATCTAAACCCCACGCAGAAATGTAGTTAAATGATAAATGGCCTCCATTCCTTCTGCGCTCCCTTCACACACAATTGAGGGAACTAAGCGGACCATGAGCAAGCAATTTCGAGGGCCCAACTAATACGAAAATCATTGAATAGTCATTCACTCCCACTCACGCAGAGCTCTGTGGGAAACAACCTATGGCTCAGGTTTTTAAAGGCCCCATAATCTAGACTTGGTATGTTTTCTGACCTTATTTTATAATACATCTCAAAAAAAAAACACAAAAAACCTGCCCTCCTCCCCAAAAAAATCTAAGCTGGCCACCAAAACCAACTTGAACGTTACGTAGAGGTAGCCCATTTGCAACTCCCTGAACAAATCAGACTACCTCTTTTGTGCTTCTGCTCCTTGGCAGTTTCTTTCCCCAGTTGCTTTTTTTCTAACATTACCTAGCTTCCATGGCCCAGGTTAGTGCTCACCCATACCACAAAACCTTTGGGGACACCTCCAGAATAATTTTAATTCATTGCACTTTTGTTGAGTACCTACCATAGTACTCAGATATGACGACAAAGAAGATAATACATTTTCTCATCATCTTTCCCTCCCAAGAACCTAAATTATAAAAATTATTAGACAAGTATTTATTGAGCATCTACTATGTACCAGACATTATTCTTGGGTCTGGGACTTTACTTATTTGACAAAGGTAATCTAAAAGTCATTTGTGAAATTTCTTTATGCTACTTCTTAACTTAGGTTCTAACATCAGTGTTGCTTATGATTTCTGTTGTTGGACAATATAGCCTTATGAATGAAAACTACTTCTAGATATGTAACCAAAATGAGTAATACAGCTAGTTTTCCCATAATAATCCTTTGATTTCTTCCATGTTTAAACAAGTGATATCTTATAGGGTATATTTTATTTCCCAGTTTCCTTTATTATAAGTTTCAGAGAGGTTCAGTATTTTTAAAATAATTGCCCTTGGTTTTTCTCTGCCATCTTCTACTAACACCCACACACAGACACACAGAGTAAAACATCACCATGTAACAAATATTGAAATATGTTTTCTTTGAAATTAATATATAAAAAATAAGATTTAGAAAAGCCAAGCGCATGTTCATTGTTGAAAACTTAGGAATTTCAGAAAATGGGAAAAGTATTTAAAGAAGACAATTAAACTCACTAGTCCTCCACCCTAAGATAGCCACTATGCTCCCGGCACAGTGGTGTGTTTCCTTCTAGCCTGTAGTGCATCTATATTTATACCTCATATTATCTGTATATATACATATTTGTATATACTGTACATATAAAAAATGTGGGATCATACTGCCTCTGCAGTTCAGAGTCCTAATGTTTGCTCTTCCCTCAAAATTCATATCAATAACATTTTTCTATATCTTAAAATATTCTACAACAGTATATTCTTTAATGACAAGAGAGCATTTCATTGAGTAAATATATCATAGTTTATATAGCAGATGTCCAAAATTTTACTCCTATAAACACCTCTGGAATGATTATCTTTAAAGATAAACCTTGCATTCATTTTGAATCCTTCACTTTGAATAAATTGCCAAAAGTGTGATCGATAGTCAGTGGTAATATACATCTCTTTCTTTTTTTTTTCAGAAAGAAAACAATTTATTATTGGTTAAGAATGATCATGTTTACATGCATATAAAGTAGCATGCCAGTGATCACTATGTCTGAACAGAATTTCATGCAAATTTACAGAGTAAAGCAGAAAAAAGAACAATGAAAGCGTCTCTTATCTTCTGGAGAGATAAATGATTGTGCTTTGTGATAGTTCCCTGTATACTTAGTGCTGGGAATTGAATTCAGTCCCCGACAAAAGACATGTTTAAGTCCTAACCCCAGCTACGTGAACCTATTTGTAAATAGGATATTTGAATATGATAGTTAAAGAGAAGCCAAACTGAATGAGACTGGGCCTTAATCCAGTAAGACTAAAGTCCTTATAAGCAAAAATTGGAAACTAGAGGAGAAGCCCCAGAAGGAGAAAGAGAGATTTCTGAAGATGGAGAACCATCGGATTCCTCTAGGTTCTTGGCTATGAGGCATAAATGAATTTATGAACATGCCAGCTTAGTTAGGCCAATAAAAGTGAATTTGGGAAGTCAGGGAAAGAACAGAGCTTGCTGCGAAATGGGAAAGATGGAAATAGACGCCAAGACTTGGTGCGGGCTCCTCTAGGCAGAGTGAGCGAGCTCTGCCTCGTGTGATTACCTTTTAAACTGTTAATTATTCCTCCCTCTCCTAATGATAAGGGGATGGGTCCCCGCTGCTATTGGTTACCCCACCAATGGTGGGTGCCATTGGTGAGGCCTGTTTATAATACCTTGGTCCCGGAAAGAGAAACCGGACGCTCAAGGTCACAGTCAAGGTCCCAGTGAGGTCTTGCAGCCAAGTCTGCAGACCCTGTTGTGCCTTGCCTTCTCCTCTGTTACCCTATACTAACCTGATTTAACTACCCCTCCCCGTTCACGCCTTTCTTCTTAAGGGGGTTGCTAAGGGGTAATGGTCATTCTTTTGTACTTATTGCCTGCTGGTTAGGGCAGTAGTCCCTGCCTGACAGGGCCTCTACCTCTCTGGCTATTCTCATATCCATCTTTAAGGTACTGGATATGTATTGCCAGACTACCTCCTGAAAATGTTATTTCAATTTTTATGTTTACCTCAGCAGTGCATGAGAGAAAATCTTTTTTTTTTTTTAACCACATTAAGTAGTTATAGAAACTACTAAATAAACAAAACTAAGAAACCTCTTTGTCAACTTGAGAGTTCAAAATGTTATCTCATTTTTGGCTATCTTACTAGAAATAGTAAAACCTATTAAAAAGTTATTGTCGTAACATATATACAGCACACAATTTCTCATTTTGATCACTTATATGTGTATAATTGATATCAGTGACATTCACAAGATGCACTGTCACCTCCATCCAATACCAAAACTTTTCGTTATTCTAGGTATTTCTTACAGTGAAGCGATGAAATATTTCTTTTTTGAGTCTTACTTATTTCACTAACATCATGTCTTCAAGATTCATCCATGTTGAAGCACGTATCAGAACTTCATTCTTTAGTGACTTACCAATACGCCCTTGTATGTATATATAACCACATTTTCTTTGTCCTTTCCTCTGTTGATGGACAATTGGGTTGCTTCCACCTTTTGGCTATTGTGACTAATGATGCTATGAACATTGGTGAAATGCTTTTGGCATATGTTTTGCCATTTCTGTCTTGCATCTCAAAAGGGTTGGCTCTGATTTAATCCCATGAGAGTTACATATGCCTTATGTTTTTTTCGTTTTTTTTTTGTTGTTGTTTTTAAAAATTTATCTATTTTTATTTTTCGTTTTTTTAATTTCTCTCCCCTCCCCCCCCACCTCCCAGTTGTCTGCTCTCTATGTCCATTTGCTGTGTGTTCTTCTGCGTCCGCTTGCGTTCCTGTCAGCGGCACCTGGAATCTGTGTCTCTTTTTGTTGCGTCATCTTGCTGCGTCAGCTCTCCATGCGTGCGGTGCCACTCCTGGGCAGGCTGCACTTTATTCGTGCTGGGTGGCTCTCCTTATGGGGTGCACTCCTTGTACGTGGGGCTCCCCTACACGAGGACACCCCTGCATGGCAGGGCACCCCTTGCGCGCATCAGCACTGCGCATGGGCCAGCTCCACACGGGTCAAGGAGGCCCGGGGTCTGAACCTTGGACCTCCCATGTGGTAGGCGGACGCCCTATCCATTCGGCCAAATCCACTTCCCTGCCTTATGTTTTATAAATAAGAGAAACCCATGACCCTTCCTCACTCCCTGGCATTGTTACTTATCAAGTGGCATATATTATAATATTTAATTTTTAAATGTCTTAGATTCTTTTATGTCTAATATTTTTGCTAAAAGTACTATTTTATTTAACACACTTTAAATTATTTAGGAATTTAAAAGAAAAAGAGAATGCTCCTCCCTAGTCTCACCTGGTTTCTTTTCCAGTCTCAGCCCCTCGCAGTCACCTTCATTGATGGGCTCTCCAAGCCTTTTTTCTTTACATCTACTTATATATTATTTGTGTCTGTGTGAGTGTACATTCACATTTGTGCATGTGTAATGATACATATGCAACACATTATTTAAATGGCTGGATTATATTTCAGAGTAATATCTAACTTAATACTTGAACTGTGAATGCAAACAAAATTAGGTTTACCTGCAGGGAATCTTGTTTAATTCAGTCTGTAGGAGAGACTGAAGGTCTTAGGAGAGTATCTTTTTAACTAATATTAGTAGAGAAGATATGGTCGAATGAACATTTCCTTTCAGTAATGCCAAATAAAAAATGCTAACAAATGTTTTTGTCCTCTTGATCAATTTACCAAATTTGGGGGACTAATTTTTTTTTGTCAACTTGATATGTGCTATCATGGAGTTTTCTCTGATGTTCTTTTTAGGAAATTTACAACTCTTACAAAGTTGATTCTGCTGTTGCGCAGTCGTCCCACTCAAGGATCTGAAATGCAGAGGTAGAGAATCTCTTGATAGGGAATCCCTTGTTGAGAGCACAAAGCCAGCTTTGGAGAAAATGGAGTATTTTTTCTGCAATTGGAAGTAGGGTGAGAAGGATGAGGGTGTCCATGTGTGTGTGGTAGGAGAGGAAGAGTGATTCTACTCTCGGGTCATGTGGAATCACACAGTGTGCAGTTTTTTGTGTCTTCTTTTTTCACTCATTATTGTGTTTTGAGATTCACTGAGATATAATTTAATACAATAAAATGTACACTGTTCAGGTGACAGGTCATTCATTTTTATGAACATATACCATCTTGTAACCACCATTGCAGTCAAATTACAGACTATTTCTATCTCTCCAAAAAGTTTCCTCGTGGCAGTTCGCTTTGCCTCTCCTGACCAATAATCCTCAGGCATAGGAGACCAAGGGGGAAAAGTGGTGAAGTTAAGTGTAAGCTGATTGCCGTAAGCCTCTTATCTTCTCGGCTTTTAGGATTATACAACTATTCCTTGATAAGAGAGTGTCCCACTTGTGAACCTTATGTAAAAGAATGTCACAGGAGAGAAAAGAGAGTGACAGTGTCCCTCTTACCTAGATTACCCCAAGCCAGGACCCCTTCCCTGACAACAGAGCAAAGCTGGTGGCCGCCATGCTGAAATTCATCACATCCTTTTTAGCTGAGAGTCAGTAATGGCCAGAAAGAAACAAAAACAACTTGCTCAAGAAAATAAGGGGTCATGGATAACAACATGAGAGTAAAGCCAGTTCATTTGCTAACCATTATTCCTAATTTATAGATATTATCCTGTGTTTAATACTTAAACACATGTTCTGAATTCCACACACATGCACCCACAAACGCACGCACACACACTTGCCCACACAGCAGTCACAGATTTCCATAGGATCCAAAAGAGGGGTGTGCTTTTTTTTTTAGTGAACTGACAGAGTTGAAAAATAAGTGCCTTCTTAGGTCCTAGCTTTTTCCTAGAGTGACAAAGAACTCAAGAAGATCACATCTTCCTATTACTACTTCTCAGACTGCCATATCCCCTTTGAGTGTGTTCATCATGTGCTGTAGGATGAAGGGATTTAAGCTGGGTCTCCTCTACTGTAGAATCTTGCCAGGCAGGCAGGCTAATGAGAGTTTAAAAGGATGCAGTCTCCTCTTTTTCACCTCCCTTGATTGCTATCTCCTCACCCCCCGGAGGAATAACTCTCATGGTTAATCGAATGAGGGGAAGAAAAGAAATGACATTTATTTTAAGCTTAAATTTTAGCCAGATGGGAGCCAGCTTCAGTTTCATATGAATATAATATGATTTTTCCTCATCTCACTATCCCATGCTGAGTTGCCTCTGACAACTGATAAAATTCACATTTAAAAGCAAATCTAGGATTTAGATATAGATGTGCAGAGTGAGCACTCTAATTCCTGTTCTCAAAGTTACAAAGGGGGAAATGGGCCTAATTTTACATAAGAAAAATTTCGACATAAGCTGATGAAATGCTTCAAAACAGAATATAACACAATTATATTTCAAAATTCTTCCAATTTACAATTGCAAGTAGAAACATTTCAGCAAAGGTGGATAATAAACTGAGACCCATTTCATCATTAACTTTTAGTATAAAATTGGAGATGGATTCCATTTAGAAAAAATTTTCCCGGAGATTGATCTAAAAATACTTGTTATGAAATAATTCAAATTTTGGGGAAATGTAATGTACGAGACATTAGACATCTGAGCCCCTACTAGCAGTTTGCTTTTCTTTGCTGCACGTGTACATAACTGAGGAATTTTCATTCCAAGGAAGTTCCTTATTTCATGCTTGCAGCTCCTAGAACTTTTCTGCTTTTGGCTGCCTTTGGTTCTGGTTTTTTATTATATCTCATAAGTGGAGGGGCAGGAATTGATGGGGTAATCATTGGTTTTGCTATATAGTCTGATTGAGGATTAACTTTGATTCCAGTGGTTTGGATCTAGAAACAGGTCCTTTACCCTCTATGTCAGTCATTCTTTGCACAGAGAGCATGAATATTAGAGCTTTTGTATGATTTCCTGTCCTTGCTAACTAGAAGAAGGGACCCTTTGGCCAAAGAGTGGAGTAAAGGGTAAAAGATTCTCACAGCTCCAGTTGTTCCTATAACTTGGAGGCTCCCAGCTCCACAGTAGATGTGTGGATTGGGTGTCCTGTAGTCTCCAACTGCAGGAAGAGCAGGTCATCTACAGGACTGTTAGGGTACAGCTCTAACTGTTATTTGGAGCGATCAGCATTTGGGGACAAGTGATCTGATCATTTTTAAATAAAGTCATTAGCACTCTTGTATTTCATATGTCGAATTACATAAATGCAACCTATTTTATAGCTAATTTGCATCAGATGCCTTTATATTTAAGATCTACGTGCTTCAAATAATTTGTTTGAGAGACCCAGCCCTCCTAAAGGGGATATCTCTAGGGACCCCTCAAGATATCCATTCTTTAGTAAGCACCACACTCTACTATTTTATAAATCAGCCTGAATACTCCTGAGTTTCATTACATTAGACAATGTACCAAAAATAGTGCCCAACTCTGTCAGTTCTCTAAGTTTTAAATATGTTGATTTCTGAGTTACCTATTCTAACTATTTTGTTCCTTTGAGAGATTGGTTTTCTTATTTATGTTTTACTCGAACAACAGTTAAATGTGTTCTGTCTAAATAGAGCAGACCTCATAGGTATACTGGTAATCACAGTAGGTAGAAGGTATGGAAGCGTCCTGGATTAATGTTGACGCCAAGTAGCATATACTTTGACTCTCAGCTACAGCATTATCACATATTAGAAGCTCACAAATAATTTGTAATTAATAATGGGTAAAATACCTGAGTTTGTAAATTGTTTCCCAGAGTAAGTTCAAGAATGTCTCTTTAACAGCATCTTACTTGCTAAGGTACTTTCCCCAAATGGGGAGTTTCACTTAGAAAGTGGGGAATTGCCCAGTGGCGCACAGGCCATCTTACCTTGGCCACACCCTTGATTTGAAGCATGCCCTGGGGGAAGGGATGAACTTTCATATGTGACCAAGCAGACTAGATGACCCACACCCACTTGCCGTCCAGTGCAGTGAACACAGGCCATGGCAAACTGTGGCCTGTTGGTCTTCTCTGTTCTCTTATCCAATATTTTGCTTTTAAATGTATAATGCAAATTTGGGGGGACCCTCCATAATACTGAAATTGAGACTCAAAAATGCAGGCAGAGTTTGGGACTGTTTTGTTTGTGAGTGAGAATAACTTATAAGTAAAGTTGACTTTATGCCTAGACTCCATATTTCAAATTCATCCTTCTAAGATTTATGAATGAATCCAATCCAGGGAGAGCCTATAAGAACACATTTGTCAGCCACTTAACCATTGTATCCAGGAAACATTTTAACCTTCATTGTGGTAATAACAGGGGGAAAGTCTTTTTTTTATTTAATGGGAATTTTTAAGCTGTTCCACACTGGCAATTTCTATTTCTGGTTTGTTAATTTTGTGGTTCTAAAGTTAATAAAGAGAGCTTAGAGATAGAGAAGTAAAAATGTTTTAAGATTTTAACAGTCTGAAGCCATTTCTGAAATTTTCTTTTGACTTTTTTTCTTTAAACAAGATTTTCTGTTTTGTTTTGTTTTTTCCTGAAATACCAATTCACAATAGAAAATGAAGTATATAAAAGAAAACCTGTATTGCCCCTATGGACATTAAGACTTTGGTGCATATGTGTCTAGACATCTTGGTCATCACTGTACCTCCAGCCTCCAACAGACCTTCTGACAAGTAGTTCAGCACGTCTTTGTGGACCGAGTGATCTTTGTCATGTTGGATTTTTACTTTCTTTTCCATCGATGAGGAACCTGAGTGTCATACGGGGTCAGAATGTCTATTTCTGAAGGATTTATGTGCAGATGAATGTTTGGGCAGCCTGCCTCCCTCATTACTCAGAGGTCTCTACAAATTTAAGATCTTTACCTAAAAATGAATAGATGAGTCTCTGTAGAATACCCAGGTCCTGATTTTCACGAGGTCCTTTATGAATTCTGAAAAAATTTGCCTCATAAGTACAGTTCATGCAAAATTGGTTCTGCCCCTAAAATTGTCCAGATAGAGAATTTTTTTCCCAAGTCCTTTTTATTGGTATATCTATGCAATCAGCCAAAAATCTTCTTGCAGGTTATTGTAACCTATTACTTTTTCTTAACTGGGTAATGCGAATGGAATTTCCAAGTAAAGGGAAATTGTACTGCCCTCCAGTGCAATAAATTTTGTTCTACCCTAAAATTGATATGAATAGTGGAACCAATTTTCTTAGTACCAGTATCTCTGTGAGGCATCAAGGCCTTCTGACCCGGAGCCACATGCCTTTTTCTAAGAATGGTTCCAGAAAGCTTGGGTGCTGGGTGCTGGGTGCTGGGTGCTGGGTGCTGGGTCCCACTGTAGCAGCTGCAGACAAGGACCAGATATCTAGGAGGCCCTGCATTTGCTCCTGGAGAATCCCTTTGTGCTGAGAGAGATTCCAGTTTGCCTAGTTTGGGGCCTTGCCCTCAACTTGCTGAAGGCTAGACTCAGGTGAGTCGGGACCTGCACTCAGGCATTAACATTTGCTTGAAGGAGACGGGACCTTCCAGGCCTTTTCCCCAGAGCTTTGGTTCAGTACCCCAAAGGTTTAGCATGGCTCTTTCTTCCAGACTTGCCTGGTGGCTGTCTTTTCAGTTTTTCTCTTCCCAGACAGACTGAGCACTATTGGTATTCAAGGCAGGAGATTTTTCTACGCTGGCTTTGCTCGTCCAGTCCCCTGGGATAGGTGTGTTCACTTTCTATATATATACTCAGATCTGAGACTACAGAAGGAAAGCTGGCACTAGAGGAAGTAAGGTGGGAGTCATTGTCTTGTGCGTTGGTGTTAAAGCCATGGAAGAGGTTAAAATTGTCTAGGAAGAGTTTGGAATGGGAAGGACAGGAACCCAGGATGCAGATTTGTGGCAGTCCTTCATTGAGGGGGAGGGGGAAGGAAGAAGAAGGGAAAAGGGGAAGGGAGAGGAGGAGGAAGGGGAAGAGGCGCAGTGGTGGTGATAGAGTTGCTGGAGGGGAAAGGGCAGAATACGAAGGGAACTTTGCTTAACAACCAGGTTAGAGGAGGACTGAAATGTGTCCTGGAGGACCCTGGAGGCCTTAGCCAAATCAGCATCCCTGGAGGTCAGAGATGGAAGGCTGGAAGCTGGAGCATAGTGTGTGAGCACCGCGTGAGCGATTCAGCGGTGGATGACGGCGGATGGAGACCGAGCCTTCCAAGGGCACTAGGCAAGAGCCAAGGCGAGAGGTAGAGCAGTAGCTTGAGGGGGGGAGAGGAACTGGAGTCCTGACAGGTGTTTTGTTTTGTTTTTCTTTTTGTTGTTAGGGATGAAAAGAATTACAGCATTTATCAGCGAGGCACTGAAGCTAATTGTTAGATTTTGCAAAAGTTCGGTAGCCAGAAGTTAAGTAGTTGGCAGCTTACACTAGGTCGTAGTGGGAGTACCGACGCCACGGAAACCAGCAGATGAAGAGAAGCCCCTCCGTCACCACCAAGAGCTGGTTGTTGAACATTACCGCATACCACTGAGCCCATCTGAATGTGATAGACAGGACCGAGACTTGGCGGGAAGCAGAGAGAGATGCTGATGGAGCCTGGTCTCTGAGGATGAGGAAGGAGATGGGGTCCGAGTTCTCGTAGGGGAACTGGCTTTTCAAAGGAGGAAGGTTACGGCCTCCATTTCAGTAGGATGCACAGAAAAAAGAATGGAAAGAGAGAGCTCCAGCACCAAAGCTGACGTGACTGAGTGCCTGTTGCGTGCCAGGCACTGCTCTCTGTGCTTTACCTGGATCATCTCCTGTGACACTCACAGCACTGAGGCAGGCATTGTCATTATCTCTTCACAGGAAGGGATTCTGAGGCACAGAGAGGTGAAGGAGTTTACCTAAAAACCAACAGCTATTAACTCATAGAGTCAGGCCCAATGATGTGCTGCTCCAACCCTCCTACCTGGCCCCTGGGCCCTACACTGCAGCCCAGAGTAGATTCCAGAGCAGGAAGTTGATACATATTCCCTGCTCATGGCTTTTGTTTTCTCTGTGAAGAATGCAGCAGCATCCAGGTAGAGCGAGGGAGGTGTTTAAGGAAACTAGGCTTATATGAAATGACTTGTTGAGGGTGGAAGAGCAGACTGACTAGAGAAAACCGTGAGAAGGTGCCAGGCAGTTGCCGAGGGCTACACTGATGGTTCTAACCATGAATGTGTAGTGAGACCATTCAGGAAGGCCCCTTTCCTTCAGTTACTTCCACTGCTTCTCTTGAGGCATGGAGAAAGTGGCCTTTGGGTTCCATGGTTAGGACTGTGACCAGTGGATGAGGCTGAAGATCAGAAGGGCAAAGGAATTCAGGGTATTTGTGGGAAAAGGGCATGGTTATCATAATAGACCATGGAGGGGGCTGAATGGATGTGAGGTTTTGAAGTCGCATTGAAGAGCTCTAGTGTTGGCGTACTTGAACTAGTTAAGCAGGTAGGATAAGAAGTTGTCTTTGGAAACTTAAATGCTGGCATCATTGATTCTGGCGATAGTGTGCTTTCTTGCTACTGTGAGTTCCAGGGTGTGACTGTGGAAGGGGATAGCTGGGTGGAAAAGGAACAGAGGTGACTGAAATGAACTCAAAGGTGATACATGTGGACCTAAAAGTAGTTGTGGTGAAGAGAAAGACTCTAATTCTAGTTCTACAAAATTTATTATTCAGTAATATGCCTTTTAACTTCTTTGCATGAATGACCTTTACATTTGGCTGATCTTAGTAGACAACTTTTGCAGTTGAGTTACTGTACTAGACTTATATGTTTGTTGTGTTCATTAGGAAGGGAAAGCATATGCATGGCTTATAATATTTTAACATTTTGTTTTAGTATTGAGTCTGGGAACTTTTCATCAGTATCTCTTTTAAAGGTTTAGGTTCCTTACTGAATCTGAAAATGAGTGGTGACATAATACAGAAATCTTAATTGGTTTAATATTAGTCAGCTTTTAGTTATTCACCAAAACCTGCGTGTTGATTTAAAACAAAAGCTACAAGCCTCCTCAGGTAATACAATCAGACTTTTTCCAGATGGTGAATATCGTCAGTTTGAATGACAATCACATAAGACTTGAAACATTGACCTTCACACAAGTTTCAGATCCCTGCCCCATTTCTCTCAGGCTTTCAGTGAAACCCCTTGAAGATAATTCCTGTTCATGAGCAATAGTAAATTACACTGTATTTTTTGTGCCTCCTTTTCTTACTGGGTAAATTAAAAGCACACCTTGTGCCTTGGGGTGAAGAGAAAACACGTCTGTTTATTCTCTCTTTGACCCTTATGGAATTCATGGGCTTTCACTCACTGGACTGTCATCTCATCAGGTGGTGCCGTAGACGTTTCTCTTCCTGAAAAGTAGCTTGTAGTGACTTGCTACTACAAGTGTTGCTTTCCCCTGGACTTCATGTTGAGGAGAGGTTGCTACTCAGTTAATGCAGAGCTCAGCCTAACTATGGTTTCCCTTCTTAGGGGCAGTGTTTCCTCATGCTCTAAGTGGGATTAATTTTCATCACTTAATTTACCAAGGCCAGGAGGCAAGTTGCAGTTGCTATGGGAACGGTAACTGAATTGCCCAGCCTTTGTACGTCTAACACATCAACAATGATGCTATCGTGACATAGGTATTTCTTCTTTTTCCCACTTTCATTTCCTTTTTTTTCCTTTTTGGAAACACTATTGTTGGGGGAAAGAGAGGATTTAATTTCACAGGCAGCTTGTGCAATGAGTGCAAAATTCACCTGGTGAGTGGGTAATTGCACATCCAAAGGATGTATGTGTCTAAACGTTACTTCCCACCTTTGCTACGACTTTTGACAGTGCTTTGTCATGAAGGGCCTTGCAGAAAGAGAAAAATGTTATTTATCCTTATATCTGCATACCTAGCTTAGTGCCCCAAGTTGAATAATGTTTACTGTATTCATCATGATATTGTGTGCTGTGGTAAGTGAACTGCAAATGTAGAATTTTTTGCCTATTCACATTTCATCTCGATTGCCATGAATCATTTCTTCGCTAAAATTGAAAGGCCCTTTGGGTTAGAGATCTATATGCACGTGGAATACGACTGTCCGAGGAGTACTTGCATTGCATTTCTAGGCCACATAATCTTTAGCCTAACATTTGCATATTAATGGATAATTGTAAAACATTATGTAAATTATACATGATGGTGAATATATTATCAAATCAGATGGCCTTTAGGGGTAATCACAGGATGCTGCTGTGTCAACTAAGAAGCTGTATGTTGAATGCTGAACATTTCCCATAGATTGAAATAGCAACCGGCCAGGATTTATTCCCCTCCAATGTCACGAATTGCCCTTTCACTGTGACTCTTCATTTTGTTAGATGAAGCACACTTGGAGTGATATTAGTTGCAGAATATTAGGGATTAAAAAAATAAAGTCCTGATTGAAAAATATTAAAATGTGCACACTTTTTTAGGGTGATAATACATAATGTTGGAGTCACAAGATCCCATGCGTGTATTATGTCTTTCAAAAAATGTAGACAATCTAGTGTGCTCTGTTTCTTTTCCTTCTTTAAAAAATAGTTTAAATAATCCATGCTCATTGTAAAATACACCAGACAGTCCAGCCTCCCCAAGTACCTTTTTCGCTTCCCAGTACTTGGGAGGTAATCAGAATATGGTAAGCTCATTCCATCTCAGTGCCTGGATATTGAAGGCATCCTTCTTCTTAATGTTGGCTTGATACAAATGCAACTGGAGCTCTAATTTCATACTCTCTGGCATTGGTGTTGATTCTTTAGCTCCATTGCTGAACTACTTCATTCATTAAATGACTGTCTTCACATGCTCTCCTTGAAGACCAGTGTCTGATTTATCACCCTCTTTTCCAGTCGTCTGTCACAGTGACTGTTCTATATTTTGTGACCGAGAAAGCATTGGGAAAGGAAGGAAGGGTGGAAAGAAGAGTCGGAGATCCTTTTCTGCTGGGTTAATAAGTGCTACCACCATAGAACTGAATTTTGGACAACTTTAGTCACTTTCTTCTGCCATTTGTTAGACTTGCTGTATTGGGAGAGAAATAAGGTTTCTCTTTAGAACATGCCCTTCCCTTAAAGGAGGTCTATACATTTCAGCTCTATCCAGTGTTTTGAAGGGAGGCCACCTCTCTGTGTTTATGTCCTGGTATTTAACAGCAGGTGACAGGCCAACTGGTAAGTCTTGCCACCATTTAAGTCTGTTCCTTTCTAATCCCTGATGCCTTTGAAAAACACTCCCTCATTTTGGGTAATAATACAAATACAAGAATGTTCTTCTATGAACTAGAACAAATATACATCGCTATTTTAAGATGGTAAGAATACAGTGATGCATGGGAAAAATACAATTAATGTAACTTATGGACTATGGTTAATGGTAATATTGTAATTTTCTTACATCAATGTCAAAAAAGGTACTATATCAATGCTAAGGGTCAATAACAGGAGGGGGTATGGGATTTTTTTCTTTTGGACTATGGAAAACATTTAAAGGTTTACTGGGGCAATGACTGCACAACTCTGATAACTGCAAATGAAAGCGAGAGCCACTGAGTGCACACTTGGATAGACTGTGCAAGGCATGGGACTGTATAGCACTGTATATGCACTATGCACTGTATAGCATAGTGAACCATGCGGTGGAAGATGGACTGTGATTAACAGTACAAATATGAGAGTGTTTTCTCATGAACTATAACAAATGTACGATACTAATACATAGTGTTAATAATAGGGGTTATATGGAAAATATACCAAATATATGCTCTGGAGCACAGTTAGTGGTAATGTTCTGATGATGTTCTTTCAGAATCTGAAACAAATGTTCTACAACAGCGTAAAGTTTTTGATGGAGGGTTGATGTGTGGGAATTCTACACATTATACATGTTTGTTCTGTAAGCTTACAACTTCTCTAATTAAAAAAATGCAAGAAAAACTCTTTAGGTCATAAAAAACAATGATAGTCTAAGAAAATATCACAGCCTAGAGAGGCCTAAGGAGAAATGACAACTAAATATAATATGCTATCTTGGATAGTGTATTAGTCAGCTAAAGGAGTGCTGATACAAAATACCAAAAAGCTGTTGGCTTTTATAAAGGGTAATATATTTGGGTAGACGCTTTTATAGTTACAAGGCCCTGAAAAGTCCAACTCAAGGTAACATACTCACCGAAGTCTGTTGCCATGTGTCGAAGCAAGACGGCAGGTGACCTCTGTCTGGTCTCCCTTCCTTCTTCCACTTAGGGGTCCATGAGGCCAGCTTCTTCTGATCTCAGCTGTCGGCTGGCATAGGGCTTGTCTCTCCTCCCAGGGCTTTAGCTCTTTCAGCCTTCTCCTTTCTGTCACATGGCAGAACCAAAATAAACAAATTCTCTCCTCTTCCATGTCATGACAAAGTTCTCTCCTGGCATCTATGGAGCTCTTTCTCTGTTCTCGTGTATCTCCTGCTGTGTGTGTCCATTTATATCAGCTCACCATGAGTGTGCAGACTCAACCCTGAGTCACACTCTACTGATATGGTCAAATCAAAGCCCTAATCTTGATTTAACCACGTAAATATAAAACCTCTGAATTTACTACAAAGGGTATCATACCCAGAGGAACAGACCAGTTTACAGACATACTCTCTCTTTCTGGAATTCATACATCATCTCAAACTGCCACAGATGGGGTCCTAGAACAGAAGAAGGATTTTAGGTCAAAACTAAGGGCATATATATCAAGTATGCATTTTTGTTAATCATAATTTATCCATATTGGTTTATTAGTTGGGGCAAATATACCAAACTAATCTTAGAATTACACAATAGGGGAAACTGTATAAGGGTACTTTCTGTACCATCTTCACGACTTTTCTGTAAGTCTAAAACTATTCTAAAATTTAATTTAAAAATATTTCTTCCTCCTTTATTCCTTGATTTTCATATAAAATTATTTCCACCAACATTATTCTAAGTATTTTTGGTTCTCTGATTGTTCTGCGAGTCAGTGAAAACTGAAAACAGTTGATGCTAAGACAAATCTAATATCATGACAGGTGTCCCTCTTCCAAAAACAAAATATAAACGATGACCAAATTTGAGAAATCAAAGGCAGTCATTGACAAAACCAGTCTTTGTGATATGTGCTTGGAAATCTGTAAATTTGCCTGAGGAGCCTCTGTGGTGAAAAAGCTTCTATGTCATATTTCCCTTCCCCCCAACCAAATCCGGCCAGAAGCAGATGACTTTGGGACTTTGGCCCCAGTCTTTGACAAATTAATTTTATCTGCCCAGCTAAGCTATACCGTTCATAACATAAAATAAATAAAACCAATGATCTAATATGAGTAGGAGGAAAACTCAAAAGAATTCCCAACTGAAGTTTTTATGTGTTGGTCACATGTACTAGAGTTTTGTCAGCCCATTTACAACTAGACAAAGGCAAAGGGTCTATGCTTACTTCAAAGGCAGTTCTTTTGCCTTTTCACAGCATCAGGATTTAGAGTTAGAGGGTTAAATCGCCACTTTGCCTCTCACTGGCTCTGTGACCTCAGACAAATTACTTAACATAAGCTTTCCTCCATTCATCTTTGAAGGCAGGTAAGAATGCTTATCTCACAGAACTGGTGTGAGGTTAAAAGAAGTGGTAGATATGACAGCCTCTAAAAGAGGAACTAATCCAGAGGACGTGCTCAAACATGTCTTTCCTTGAAGGTATCTGTTCTTGCTTCCAGCCCCTTCCTGTGATCTAAAAGTGATTATTGTCAAAACTAAAATGTCAGCAGGTGGCAGGATGTGTAGGTCTCTACTTGCCCTTGGGCAAGTCATTTAGTCATCAGTCGTTTGCCTTTTCTCCATTTGCAACTCCAATTGGTAATTTGGAGCCATGGGGAACAGATGAGAAAATGAAAGGAATGGTTATCATTATTGCTCTGGTGCATTTGGGGTCTCATGTGGGAAAACTTGAGAGAGGAAAAGGACCATAATGAAAAAAAGAAACCTGCCTAGAAGACATAAGCTGTGCTGCCTAGGGCTTCCCTGAGATGACTTCAAAGCTACATTTCCTTAAATGGGAGTTCAAGGATTAATCTCCTTGCCAGTTAGAAATAATTCCTAATGATTAACACGATAGTGAGTCATTTTTGGAGCTACTATTGATGGCAGTTAGTAATGAAGAGTAGCGAAACACACAGAAGTGGCTTCTGCCATACAAGGACAGAAGAAGATATAATAGCTAATTAATAGGCCATAAAATATTTTCTGCCGCTATATACTAAAGTTTGACACACATAATATTAGTTTTCAACAAAGATGAGGTGTCTGATTTTTATGGTGTTCCATGTGCAAAGAGCTGATAAATTGGCAATAACTTGCCTTGAAATAAGTTTAATCTACTGCTTCTGGCAAATATTGCCAAAGTTTGGGACTTGCTGGGTTCCCTGTGACTCAGAGCTACAGCATCTGCCTTCAAAACTGCTCCCCTGCCCCCAATGTAATTCGAATCTAGGGCAGCTCTGAATTAGCCCCCTTGGGTTCATTAAGGGAATCCATCATATGGAGAAGAGGAGATAAGATAAAGAAGCTATGGTGGTTCATTGGACATTGAAATAGTCACAAAGATTCTAGCATCAAGTGCTCATCTGAGACTCTTCTATGGGGAGACCTTTTAAGTCCCCAGGACACTCTGGTGGGAAATCAGAGCTAGTGGGTGCCTCATGGACAGTAATAGTGTGTCTGGGGGGGGTTCCAGCCCCTCCCCATGGGCACCATTGGTTCTTTCTTGGGGGTCCTCATGAAAGGAAGGAACACACGGTGGTTCTGGAACTCTCTGAGAAATCCTTTTTGGGTATGGATGAAATCAAACCCCCAACTCTAGACTTTCCAAATAGTTCACAATCTTTGAGGAATCCTTAAACCAAGAATCCTTGGGTAGAGGATCTTGCCCCATGTGAACACAGGCTTTGGGTGGGTTTTCTAGAGGTATCTTCAGACCATACTCAATAACGGAGACTACAACCTCAGAGGTTCCTATATTGAAGCACTCTGGAGGAGAGGTCACCACATCACACTCTGAGGAGGTTTAGCCCTGGCCAACCTTCAGGAGTTGTTTATTTGCCCTCATGGGGTACACAGAGTCATTCCCCATCAATTCCTTTGATGAGTTTGATGAAAGCTTGGAGGTAGGAGGAAGTAGCTTTCCTTTTTCTTTCGCTTTCATCCCTACTCCTCTGGGATGAATGAGCCTCCTGTGGTGACAGGGCAGTGAACGGGCAGCATGGGAGTGCTTTAGAGTACAGAAGGAGAGAGAACAGCTGATTCCTCTCAGGTTCAAAGTGAATTTTAAATATACAAGAAAATGTAGTGAACCAGCTGAAAACACTTCCACAAGAGTGGGAATTATTTTGAAGTTTGCATTGATGTTCCTTTGACTTAAGTGATATATCCCAGAGACAAGAACTTAGCATTTATATACAACCAGCCTCACAGACCCAAAGGAAGTCAGCATGAGAAAGGACTTAAGAGTTAAGGGAGTTGCAGGGACTCCATACTGAGAACCCTGCTGGCCTGTGCCAGTGTTCACCGTCAGGGCCAGTGACACTTCAGAGAAGCTGAAATCGTGTGTACATGCGTGTGTGTCAGTGGAAAGTTGCCATCTGTCTTTTCTTATTGTAGCACTGAAGAACAAACTGTCTGGAACTCTCTCTTGCCAACCTCCTTAGGGTTAAACATGCCTTGCCTTTTGTTAAATGTTGATCATAACATTAGAGGATTTTCAAAACGCTGCAACTTGACATGTTATGAATTTGATATTATGATGTCCATTCCCAAATTTAAAAGAAAATGTTTTCCAGTATGAAGAGGCCCCAAACAGTGGTCCTTGTGCTAGGTGAACTGCCAGCACTTACTCCCCTCCAAACACAGCTTTTTACGGGAAACTCAGAACAGTGAGGAGACTTGTTCTCACTGGTAGACAGAGGTAGGCTTTACTGTGTGCGTGTGCATGCGTGTGTGACACTGACTCCCATGCCCTGCTGTCTCCACTGAGCTCCACTGTCTTCAAAATCTCTGTTCTTGCTCTAAGTGTGTCATTGTATCTCTCCTCCTCCCTCTCCACTACCTTATACACATCCACACAAAGTTAAAAATCACCTGTTTTGATGGTAGACAATTCCGTCTGCTCTTTCCAGAACATCTTTCCTCTGTGTCCAATGGTTTTCTACTGTGGTGCCATACAACCCATGATTAAGCTGGGTTAGCAAATGTGCTTGCTTGGAAGGATCCTGAGCAAGGCCATGCTTCTCTCATTTTCCATACCGCCCCTTTCCTTTTTAACAATTGCAATATCAAATAGACCCAGTTTGTGGTAGGGATTTCCTGGTTTCATTTTTCAAACAGGCACTGACATTCCATTTTAATGGACTGTGGATCTGTTTAAGCTTGCATCACAGGGGTCACGCTTGGGCTGAGTGAGATGGTGACTGGAGGAATTCAAAAGGTTGATGCTCCCAGGATGATTTATCTTATTGTGAATTGATGCATAAAAAATTGAACCCACCTGGTGCCCCTGTCAAGAAAGTCACTTAGAAGAAACTGCAACTATTGTCGCTTTTTAATCACTGCATTTCTTTCCTCTTGGGTCTGATGGCCTTGTAAAGAACTGGCTAGGGATAGATAGTCAATAAAAGTAACTTGTGTTTATAAATCACCTTTCTCTCAGTATGTGAGAACAACTACACAAAATTTACTAAAAATAAAATCTTCCTGAAATATTTTTGAAGGAGACAGCAGGGCTATTGTAAATTGTAAATTACTTCTGGGTAGGATGATGCTTTACATTTCTTTCGTTGCCCTCAAAGCACCAATATTTACTAAATATTTTCTGATTACGTGGATCTAGTCAAGATTGGGTCAGTGCTGAATATCACTGCCATGGGCTGGATGGGTGACATGGAAAGTCACATGAAAATCTAGAGCTGTTCTTTCAGCCCAGGCTGTGATAAGACAGGCCCCTTAGAAAGATTGTGGAAACCCACTGTGTCTATCTGGGCACTGTCCAACTCTAGAATGGGCCATTTACATTGACTACAAGGATCATGGTGCCCCCCTAGAGTTGGATGCCATATGTAGTACCCATGACTGACAAGACTTAATACAGACCTGGCGAGCAAGTAGAACCCCTGGACAACTTCTCGCCCCCAAAATCACAGGAGCCCAAACCAGTGAGCCTATCCCCTGCTGAAGGGCTGGAGATAATGTTGTGAATATTGACTCACAAGCTTTAGTTGGGCAAGAGCCTACAAATGGATGGGTAGTGACCATATCCTGTTAGTCCTTGGGAGAATATCTGGACAGTGAGTCTGTAGGGCTTTGGAGCAGAGGTATCTTAATACTTAAGTAGATTTATACTAATACCTTAAATTCTTAAATCAGCATAATTATGGACCTACCAGTCTTTGGCTCCTGCCATGTAACAGTTTTCAAAGAGATGAAGAAACTGAGGTTCAGAGAGGATACTGGGCTTATCTAAATTCACATAGATAAATTCACATAGGTTTTGTGGAGAAGCTAAATGGTAAGCTCCTTAGAAATCTGTTCCCTGGGTAATGGAATATGCTCAGGTCTATTGTTTGTAAGCAATAGCATTACCGCTAGGACAAGAAGTGCAATACATATGCTAATATGTGCATGAATGACTGGAAGGATGTTTGAATCAAAGAAGCTTGTATGTTTCGCATTTATAGCCCATGGAAGTTGGAATTTTTTCAGCAGGTTTTCAGTGAAGATGGGAGAGGTGCCAGAAACCGAAGATTGCTACGTAGTATTGCCTTCCTCTCTATTAATATACACATGCATGATATTTGCAAGGGCTTGGATAAACTGATTGTCAACCTTAGAATCCTATGAATCTGTAAAATAGGACATAGTATATATCATACAAATTCCCAGTTACATTGAGTATGATTTGAATAAACACAACTTCTTAACTTTACCTTGATTTGGGATTATATGAAATGCTAAAATATTATTTCTGTTCAAATGATCTCATCACATTTCCTTGAACAATTTGATAAAATACCACCACACTTTACCTGTTATTACTAAATCCAATGCACAGTTGCCCTTCATTACTTTGCATATGGCTTTATAACAGCACATAATATTTTCCTCCTTGCATCGTTGTTCGTATGCACATAACCAATCCCCCACCCTCCTCAGATCCTTGGAAATAGGGCTTATATCTTATACATTTTCATTGTAGGCAGTTAATCAGTGCATGCTCAGAGACTCAAAAGTAAATGTTATTATTTTTACAAACCTTTAAAGATAGATTCTGAAAGATATCACTGATAACATTTTTTAAATGGCCTATTGAAAAAGACTTGTTTTTGGTATTTACCAGACAAAGTGACAAACACTAGGACCCATTTTGGGTTAGCTAAATTTAATTTCTGCCAAAATGTCACTTTCTTTTCTGCCATCAGTATTAGCATGATAAATTTCAGAGGTACCCTAAATGTAGTATTTCTAGGTTTTTGCACAAAAGCATGTTTTGAGAATTCCTTAAAATCATTCTCTTGGAGGGAAGTGCCAATGAGTCTGTCCTAGGCATTGTATCTTTTAAAGATTTGAATCCATAATCTGAATAAAGGTATGCAAACTATACTCATCAGATTCAGAATATCCCCAAACCAACAGGAGCATTTCACAATTAAACATTTTAAATGTCCCAGTAGGCTATCCACAGGACAAAAATCAAGATTAAATTTAACTTTGGTAAAATTCTACACTTAGGTTTAAAGAATCTGTGGCACAAGGTTAGAACTATAGGAACCTGACCAATAAATCTGGGTAAAGGATATGAGCATTTTAGTTGCCTGCACCATCAGTCTAAACCCGTGGTAAATAGTTGTTTAAGAAATCCAGTGTAATCTCAGACTATACTTGAAGACCTATGATTTCCTCAGATTTAAGGAGGGAGTTAATGGTCCCATGATAAATACATGTGGCTCAGGGAAACAGACTTGGCCCAATGGATAGGGCATCCACCTACCACATGGGAGGTCCACGGTTCAAACCCCGGGCCTCCTTTACCCATGTGGAGCTGGCCCATGCACAGTGCTGATGTGTGCAAGGAGCGCCGTGCCACGCAGGGGTGTCCCCCGTGTAGGGGAGCCCCACACGCAAGGATTGCACCCTGTAAGGAGAGCCGCCCAGCATAAAAAGAAAGTGCAGCCTGCCCATGAATGGCACTGCACACATGGAGAGCTGACACAACAAGATGATGCAACAAAAAGAAACACAGATTCCTGGTGCTGCTGATAAGGATAGAAGCAGTCACAGAAGAACACACAGCGAATGGACAGAGAGCAGACAACTGGTGGGGGGGGGGGTGGGAAAGGGAGAGAAATAAAAAAAAAAAATACACATCGCTCAAATTCTGTATGGGACACTATGAGTCATTCCGGGGCACATATTTCAAGAAGGTGCTCAGCAAATAAGAATTCCTGCTAAAGAAGGCCATGATATCTTTAAGCAACAGTTGAAGAAATGAGGCACAATTAGCTTTGAGTAAAGAAGGCTAATAGAAGACATCAGCATTCTTCAAGTGTTTCAAGAAAGGTCAAGTGGAAAGATATTTCACTTACTGCATATCACTCTAGAGGGTAAGCTAGGAGCAACCTGTACAGAAGTTTGAGGAAACCAGACAACTGTTATCTAAAAAGATACATATGAAAGAAAGTATCCTGCAAAGTTGAGGTTCCATTTCTATTTAGGTTAAAATTACATGACAATCTTTTGTGGATATTTCCAAGACCCAGGCTAGAGTTCCTTTTTCATCTTGTGACTTTCCGTCATGTGCATGTAATACCTTTAAAATTAATCAACATGAAGAAAAAAACAAAACAAAACAATACACAGTTTTCTCCGTGTCTGAAAATAAAGCTTCTTAGAGGAATATTCTGACAATAGTGCCTCCAAGGACGGAGGAGAGAAAAGCGGAGAGCCGGGTTCCCTTAGCCTAATAGTCTAACACCACCTCCCCACTCCCAAGACATCGAGTGTTCCACAAACCCCAGACACTGCTGTGAGGCGTTCTTTATGGAGGAAGCTAGATCGCCATTGTTGGGGAACCTACAGCAAATACAGGCTGTGCTTGATGCTCTCCGTGGTGCTGAATTCGGTAGCGTCTTTCAGCCTTCCTTCCAGGCTTAGGTTTGCTTTTCCCTTTCTCTGCCCTGCAACAATTCAGGTTGCATCTCTTGGTTTATTGATGTGCCCCTGTATTATGACACTAGCCTATAGATACTCCATCTTTACATTAAGCCTTCTTATTATTCTGCCTGTTTTTGTTTAAATGAAACTGACACCTGTCTGCCGTAACCCCTAGTCTACCAACCTGTCTCTCAAGAAAGAGGAGTTATTCAAGAGATTCCTCCTTCAAATGGGGAACTAGAGTAGGTGAAATAACACATTCATAGGTATATCTTGATTTATAAAACAATTAAATTTCTAATCACTTTTCCCCCCAAGGGGTTAAAGAGTTTACTAGGAAACAAGAAAAGAGGTTAAGTATACAACCTGCAGCGTGGGTTGCAGTCCTGCTACAGGGTGAGACATTCTAGTTGCCTTTTTTTTAGTTAGGCCAGTAATTTATTAAGGAAGGGAGGGAAGAGAAATGGGAGAAATAACAGATCATGGGTCACAGGTAGAAAGGAAAGGGGTTGAAAAGAGATTAAGAGGGCTGATTTACAGAGTACAATTCCCCATTCCAGATTACAAATGTCCAGGGGTTTTACTTGAGTGTTGTTCCAGGCAGGAGGGAAGAAGACAAGAGCCAGAGGGAAGAAGACAAAAGCAGGGGAAAGAAGGCATGAGCAGGCTCTAATCACTTTTAAA
This sequence comes from Dasypus novemcinctus, assembly GCF_030445035.2. Taxonomy (NCBI): domain Eukaryota; kingdom Metazoa; phylum Chordata; class Mammalia; order Cingulata; family Dasypodidae; genus Dasypus; species Dasypus novemcinctus. The sequence goes on from NC_080677.1 coordinate 22,033,486, forward strand.
GCCATCTCAGATGTATTTTCATTGATTCTCAGTAGACTTAGATATAAAAACAAATATTTGATAAGGTGGGTTTGGGGCAGAGGAAGACGGTTTTAAGGGGTTTATGAGGCCACTGATAGGGTAGACATAAAAATTGGAATTTTCTTCTTCAATCTTTTCCTTTATCTCCTGTACATGAAGCATAGTTCTTGGTGGCTGAAGATACCATTTTCTAAAAACTAACCATGGCTTTACATGCAATGAAAAAGCCTCAGTAAAGGGCACCGCATGATATCAAGAAGAACCACACTGACAAAGATCTTGACAACAGGGTGGAGAGCTGATAAATGTGGACTATGCAGGGTGGACAGTCATATTCTGCAGATGAAAGAAGGATAGAGGAAATGATGTGTCTGTCCTACGACAGAGTCTCAGCGTTCATCAAGAAATTGACTTTAGTTGAATATTGTGGATCCCACAAAAATGGAATTGAGCTCAAATGAGAGGACCTTGGAAGACTCAGAACTAATGAGAGGAAAAGGAGCTACTGAAAGAAAAGAAGAGCATGAAGCACAGTGGAAGGAGATGTTTACAAATCCCTGGGATTTAATGATAATTAATTCATATAACAACCTGCATGGAAGGCAAACCATTTAGGGTTTATAAATTTTATAGCCAAATTTTAATGGTAAAATTCCTTGAGGGAAATATTCATTTAAAGCAGTTCACTAGTATAATTTATAGAACACTTATACATGTAGTAAATGCTTTTCATGATACATGTGAATTTGGTAGAGAGAGAAAAAATCCCTTTAAAAATAAATAAATAAAAACAAGAATTTGGGAAATATAAAGAGTGATGCTTTCATCCTTGGACTTCATCCAGCTAGCTTCTATGGCTGAATTATATTTTATCAAAGGAACTTTGAGAGTGAAATAATTTATACCCTTTCATAATTTATACCAGTCTTTTAACACATGATCAAATTCAAGGTCATATCTATTAGTCTTAGAAAAATTATCCAAATTAGGATGAGTTACTAAAAAAATAGCCCATTTATGGACTAATTCTCTTTGAAAGCTTTTTTTTTCCCCTGAGAAAAAATGTTTTCCAGAGCTAAGGTATCCTAGTTTCCACTTCAACACTCTTATTATCATATATCAACCCAGTGTGCTCAAGAGTCCAAGTAGAAAAGGTTCATTTCTCATTATCTTCCCTCTCCTTTACCATTACAGTTCTTTCAAAAGTTTTGGTGCTACTTATATCCACTCTGAAGGAAAACAATATTCATGTGCTTTGTTTCCTGGGAGCTCAGAACAATCCCTCTATAACAGCCGAAAGAGGAAGGGATATGAACACATCAAAGAAAGAATTCCCATGGGGAAGTCCACATTTAAGGCAGGGCACATCTTCTCTGAATCCCAGAATAATAAAGTAAGCCCTCCATAGGTGCTGTCTTCTGGGGCTAAATCATCTCTCTGGCCAGTAGTTAACCTCAGTTAGAAAAAGCTAAAAATCAGCAACAAATGTTTGACTTTCTTCCACCAAAGCATAGATGAGGCTATGATAAGAACACTTCAAGTTGGCCAACCTCTGAATATGGCTTCTTCATCTATCAAATAGGAATTCTAGAGTTACCATAAGATACTTGGGCTACAGGAGGGGCACAATAACTGTTCTCTCCCTTTCTATCTTCTCTTTCAAGGCTATGTAAAGCACTGCTAAAAAAGAGAACTGGGAAGTACATTTTTATTTCTGCTAGTTAGTGTCACAACCCTTAAACACCTAGGATATCATTTGTCCCTGAAAGTTTTAAATCTCCATATTAACTAATGTCTTTGATGGACTCATCTCCTCAGGAAGGGAACTTCCAAAGGGTAGCTTTCATTGACTCCCATGATTGAATGTGACAGATGGGGCTGTTGGCCTAAGCTCTTGGTTTTTCTCATTGTCTTAGAGAAAAGAATAGTGCATATCCCAAAAGAAGCCACCATTAAAGAGGCAAGTGTACACCAATTGATGTGATTCTAAATTTAAAATGTATTAAAGAAAATAAAATCTTTTTCAATGGCCAGAATGACAGAGGTTGGAAAATAAGATTTAAAAGCAAAAGGTGAAGGAGGAGCGACTGCCAATGTGTGTGAGATTTCTTTTTGTGGTGAGGGAAATGTTCTAAAATTACATTGTGGTAATGGTTGCACAACTCTATAAATATGCTAAAAACCATTGAATTGCACATTTAAGTGGGCAAATTTATGGAAATCATGTCTCAAAAAAGTTGTTAACTTTTCAGGAAGGGGGAGAATTGGTATTCTCCAATAACACTTGGCTTGAAGACAGAAGACTTGGGTTGAGGCCCCCATAGCTTTCAAGTTAATAACTGAGTTGCCCTGGGCACTCCAGTTTCCTCCTGTCTAAAATGGAGATGAGAACACCTCCTTGTAGGGTTGTTGAGGAGATAATTTAGATAATATATGTAAAATACTTTCCAGAATACTTAACTTTTAAAAATGAAAGTTAATTTTAAAAATTTATGTATTTATTGTTTACTTTTAGGAGATACCCAGTATTGAACTTAGGACCTTGTACATGTGAAGCAGGCGCTCAACCACTAAACTATACCTACTCTGCCAGATTACTTAACTTTGAGAAAATTCTCAGTAATGTTAACTATTGGGGGAAAGGAAGAGTTGGTATGGATGGCCACAGTAGAAGGAAGTCTTTAGTAGGAAAGTTCAGAGCCTGGATGAAGCACTTGTGAGGGAAAATTTGACCATCCATTTCAGGTTATATTTCTTCCCCAAGAACTATTAATATATTACAAGAAACACTTGATTTTACTGTGTTCCTTCAATGCACCTCTCTTTCTTCACTGTTTCTGTGACTGATATGGAGATGAAATTCAGAAAATTTGCAAGGATAGGGTTGGAAATTAGACAAACTTTATAAACTCTTCAAGGAAAGCAGGGAGTTCTGCAGCTTTAACATCTTTTCCTGGGTTCCCTTAGAGTGGGAGAGCTGAATTGCACAAACGAGAAAGGTGTTGAGCACTTCCTGTAGTAATATTAAAGGGCCCCGGAAGAATTCTTTCTGCAGCAGAATGGTCTTTGGATGGGAGGAGATGCTCTTCCATTCTCTGGAGAGGGTTGGGGGGTGCAGTTAGAGGACAGTCCTTGGTACAGAGCTGAACCAGGCACCCACTGTGGGGAGAGATCTCCAGGTGTCCCAGAAGGGCATGGGCCATGCTAGAGAGCAGTCAGCTACGCCCATCTTCCACCCCCCATTTATTTATCCAGGGGATTCAATAACTATGTATGTAGTGCCTTCTATGTCTAAGGGGTACAGTAGGTCCTTAGCATCAATCTGTTGACAAGACAAAAGTGGTGGTCCCTATCTTACAAGCTGACATTCAAATGGGAAGACAGAGAAAACAAGCTAAAAAAGAAATTAAATCATTGCAAATTGTACCATCTTATGAAAAATTGAAGGGATAAAAAGGACAATAACTAGCAAGTTCTTACTTTGCCAATGGGTCTATCTGACCACATCACTTTCTTTCTATATATATGTAAACTTTCTTTTTAGAGAAGTTTTAGATGACAGAAAAGTTATATTGAAAGTATAGGGGATTCCCATATAACCTGCCCCCTCCCCTTTCCACATTTTCCCCTATTAATACCATCTTACATTAGTGTGATACATTTGTTACACTTGATGAACCAATTTTGAAGCATTACTACTAGCCAAGGTTATAGTTTATGTTATGGTTTATACTTTCCACTGTATAGTTTAATAGGTTTTGACAAAATGTATAATGGCCTGTACCCGCCATTGCAATATCATGCAGAACAATTCCAATGTCCTAAAAATGCCCTACATTCCACCTATTCTTCCCTCCCCACCCTCCCTGAACTTCTGGTAACTACTATCTTTATATCAATGTTGCTAGTTATCCCATTACTACAATACTAATAAGTCTACTTTGGTCCGCAGTTGCATTCCCCACTTAAGTTTGCTCATTCCTCAATACTGAGGCTTTTGGGATGATGTTGCCTGCTCTGCTTCAGATTGAGATGGGGCTTAGATCTTCTGGGGCAGATGGAAGGAACTGTTTTGCTTGCAGTTGTAGATAATTTTTGTTGTTTTGTATGTGAGTTGTCCAACAACACCATTTTGTTAGTTGTCCTGGGCAAGTCCAGTGGACTGAGAGTAAGTATTGGCCACAGCTTTTCTGAGATCCAGGGCTCAACAGCATATGAACAAATAGAAGATTTAAGTCTCTGGGTCATAAATTTAATGGGTATAGTGCTAATTATAGGTTCAAATAAAAGGAGTAGAAGAATCATGAGTAGAGAAAGTATAACTGAATCTAGGCTTACACTAGGGAAACAGATTATCATACATTCCAGGATAAGGCCCACCGAAGAAGTGCTGATTCCATGAGGCTGTGTGCCTTGCCTATAGTGTCTGGCTGTTTCTAGATCCCGCAGGAACACATCACATTCTTTAGGCTCATTGTGAATAGACATTTCCATCCAATTTTCACTGTAATAAAAGCTACCCACATCCTGAAATGCAAACCAAGCCTTTTAAGTGAATACAAGATATTCAGGATGAAATGAACTTTATCCAAATAGATTTTTGCTTAGGCTCTGTTTTTATAAATCTTATAGAAGATTATGCCTCCATGATTCCAAAGTGACTAATGCACAGAAAAGCATTTTGACAACATGAGCAGGCTTATGAAGGGTTCACTCTGATGATTGTCTTATAAAATGTTTTTATTTTTATTATTTTTAAATATATAAGTGGTTTTCTTTTTTTAACTTTTCTATTTCTCTCCCCTTCCCGCCCCCCCCCAGTTGTCTGCTCTCTGTGTCCATTCACTGTGTGCTCTCCTGTGTCCGCTTGTATTCTTGTCAGCGGCACTGGGAAACTGTGTCTGTTTTTTGTTGCACCATCTTGCTGCATCAGCTCTCCATGTGTGTAGCACCACTCCTGGACAGGCTGCACTTTTTTTAGCGTGGGGTGGCTCTCCTTCCGGGGTGCACTCCTTGCACATGGGGCTCCCCTACACAGGGCACACCCCTGTGTGGCAGGGCACTCCTTGAGTGCATCAGCACTGTGCGTGGGCCAGCTCATCACATGGGTCAGGAAGCCCGGGGTTTGAACCCTGGACCTCCCATGTGGTAGGCGGACATTCTGTCAGGTGAGCCAAATCTGCTTCCCATAAAATGTTTTTAAATGCGTGTTCAAAATAAGTCCTTCCATGGGAAGTGGACTTGACCCAGTGGATAGGGTGTCCACCTACCACATGGGAGGTCCGTGGTTCAAACCCCAGGCCTCCTTGACCCGTTTGGAGCTGGCCCACATGCAGTGCTGATGCGTGCAGAGTGCCCTGCCACGCAGGGGTGTCCCCGCATAGGGGAGCCCCATGCGCAAGAAGTGCGCCCCGTAAGGAGAGCTACCCAGCATGAAAGAAAGTGCAGCCTGCCCAGGAATGGCGCTGCACACACAGAGCTGACACAACAAGATGATGCAACAAAACGAGGCACAGATTCCTGTGCCACTGACAACAACAGAAGAGGACATAAAGAACACGCAGCAAATGGACACAGAGAACAAACAACTGGGGCAGAGGGTTGGGGTGGGGGAGAGAAATAAATTAATTAAATCTTTGAAAAAAAATAAGTCCTTCCAAGGCAATTTCCAAATATATGTAATCTTATTTTATTTATTTTTTATTTGTTTATTTTCCAAGAATAACATGAATGATGAATTTCTCTCTCAGGCTCTAGCTTTAGAAATGCCTTGTGAGCTGGATGTGATGGCATGGAGGGCACAGGAGTATTTACCAGTATTTCAAATAACAGAGTGGTCATAACTCTTAGGCAAATCCACAGGAGATTTTTTTCCGATGTCTCTCGTAAAAATATTAGTTGCTACAATGCAAGTAAATTATTCAGTTTTTATAATTGGAAGAAATTTATTTGTAACTATATAACATACATATTAGCGTAGGTCTTTGGCCAGGTTTTCATGCCTAAATAAGTGGTTCCCAACCAGAGCTGATTTTGTGTCTGAAGGAACATTTGGCAAAATCTGGAGACATTTTTGGTTGCCACACCTGGGAAGGTACTGTTGGCAACTAATGAGTTATAGACTAAGGTGCAGCTAATCACCCTATAGTGTGCATCACAGCCCCACACACAACAAAGAATTATCCATTCTAGAATGCAGTGGTGCTTAGGTTGAGGAACCCTGGCCTAAATTGATAGTTTTTTGGTCATAAATTTCAAGATTTGAAGATTTAGTTCTACAAGACAAAACCAATGATTTATGACAAAGTAGAATGGTTTTCCATATATATAAAAGACATAGTAAATGTTTCTTAAGTATAATTATTTCTATTGTGATGAAAAAAGTGAGGGTTCCTTTATCTCAAGATGCTTTATAAAAATCACTATTTTGCAATTTCCCTTTCTAAGAGGATAGGGAAAGAGAAAAACTGTAACATGAATTCCTTTCTTGGGAGCACTTGTCTGATAGCCTCAACTGAATGCAGGAAGATCTCTTGGTGCAGTTCATTAAAGTTCACATATTTTATTAAGGAAAGCCTTTCAAACTCACACACAGATTATGTTTGTTTTTAGTTTATGTATAATTCATACATGTTTGGGTGGCAGACTGTGATTATGCTTATGGCACTAAAATAGAGCGGACCTGATTTTCCAGTTTGGAATAGAGTTTGTAGCTGTGATAGAGCCGAAATTTCCTTTTGGGGGATGATCCTTGAATGTTGATCTTACTGATCACCAGACTACTCGTACCCTTCCTATGGAACAAGTTGTACTTGGGTATTTGTATCCATTCACCTGGGTATTTGCTTTCTTCTGTATCCCTGTGCACCTGAATTGCTCATAACCCAAAATGGGCCCAACCTTAACTGGTGGAAACTGCCATTCTTACCCATTTGTGGTTTTTTTGTGTATTTTTTTTTTAACTTGGACCTACGTTTTGGTCAGCCCAGCTCTCTTGGTTATATATTTTAAAGTTTGTCCCATATAACATAAATCAGATATTTAGTTAGAAGGAAAATCTGTGACAGGTTTTATACCGATTAATACATTATTTCTTTATTTCATGAGCTCTTTTGTTAAATTGGCCTATAAAATTAAATGCCAAACCATTTGCATTCAGCAAACATATATTGCAGACAATATGCTATAGTCTAGGGACCCAACAGTGAGCAAGACATAACACTCTCCCTCAAAACATGCATTTATATGACTCAGCGGAACTTTTTCCTTTGCAAGTTGAATAGTAACAACCACCACCCAAGACACAATGTGCAGTCTTTTTCTAAAAACTGTAATGTCTGATTGATCCTAAGTCATTATTTTCTTATATAGGAATCTGTGGATTATAAACATAGAAGGCCAGTTTCTGTATCATTAGAGCAAATAGTAAGGAGTTCTCAGTGTCTCCCAGTCTTTTCCGAAAACTGAAAGTGTCTTAAATTCGTTTGGGCTTTGTATTGGAATTGATTTGAGATTTCTCAAATTCCCTTTACAAAACCGAAAATGAATTTTTTGTCAATTGTTACTTTACTCTAGAAACTCACTTGATATTAAAGGACTCTCTTCTTGATTTATCAAAATCTAAATCAAGATATTGTCAATCTTCATTATTTGCAAATTCTGTATTTGTGAATTCTCTTACTTGCAAGAATGTATTTGTAACCCTAAAATCGGTACTCTTGGCACTTTTGCCAACTTCCACAGACATGTGCAGAATGGCAAAAAATTTGAGTCACCCAGCACACACATTCTGCCTTTTTGTTTTAGCTTTCATGCTTTGAGTAAGTACCCTTTTTATGGTTTATTTGTTGCTGCATTTTCTTAATTTTTGTGCTTTTTCTTGGTGATTTTGCTGTTTAAAATGGTCCCCAAACGTAATGCTGAAGTGCTGTCTAGAATTCCTAAGCACAGGAAGGTTGTGATGCGCCTTATAGAGAAAACACATGTGTTAGATAAGCTTTGTTCAGGCATGAGTTATGGTGCTGTTGGCTGTGAGTTCAATGTGAATGAGTATATTATTCTGTTTATTAAGCAATATATCTTTGAACAGAAACATACATAAAATAAGTTATGTATTGATTGGTTGATGAAAATATGGCCAGAGGCTCACAGGAACCTAGTCTAGAATTTTGCCTGGGAGCAGTGGTTCTGACTTCACTAATTCATGGAGACTTTATAGGACATAACTACTGCAAGTCACAAGAATCGACTGTACTTATTGTTTCCTATCCCTCGAACATTTGCCTTGTTCTTTGATTTGCCTCATACCTTGATTTCTCGTTTTTTTCATCATTCCCATCCCCCCATTTGATTCATTGATGTTTATATAATATCAAAACATAAAACCTCAAATCCTGCTACAGTGAAAACAAGCACACCAGGGCTTTCTTTTCCTCATCTGATCCAAAACCCAGAGGGACCACGTGGGATGTTCGTACGCTGTCATTCTCCAACAAGCACATTACTGAGCAGAGGCCTGGACCCCTCTACTTTTCCTCACTTGAGAAAGTGCTAATATCTTGGGATTCCTTGTGGGAAAAATACTGACAACGTTTTGGTGGTGTGTCTGGCAGAGTCATCAAAGAGGATTCTGACTTCTAACAAATATTAATTTATACATATGGAAAAGTTTCTTTCAAAGGCTGACCCTAGATTTGTCAGTTAAGATTGTGCATGATTACTGGACAGTTGTACACACCCTCTAAAATTTTATTCATTGTTTCTCTAAAATTTTAAAAGGAGACAAGCAACATATGTTAGAGGCAACAGCAAGCGCTCAACGGGCCCTCGGCTTGTTTATATGCAGGAAGCCTGCAAGCTGTGTGTATGTAAAGGTTGGCACCATGATGGGAAACTTCGGATTGATTTAGGATTGGCCAAGAGTTTTCCAAGGGTTTAATCGACTCAAGGCTGTCCTGTATGAGACAGCCGTGGGTTCAGGGGCGAGCCCTGTGGTGGGGAGGCCACAGTGGGGAGGGAGCAGACTGTGGTGGGGAATTAGCAGGGCTTCTGCTTCCTTCTCTGGAAGATGGGGATCTTTCCAAACTTCACAGTAGTCATTATCAAGATAATGCGAGACAATGGATGGGGAAATGCGTTGTTCATTCCAAAGTGTTACATAAAAAGATACTATTTATGATAAGATAGAGACTATTTCGGGAAACGGACTTTGGCCCAGTGGTTAGGGCCTCCGTCTACCACATGGGAGGTCCGGGGTTCAAGCCCCGGGCCTCCTTGACCCCTGTGGAGCTGGCCCTTGCGCAGTGCTGATGTGCGCAGGGAGTGCCCTGCTACACAGGGGTGTCCCCCGCGTAGGGAGCCCTACGCGCAAGGAGTGCACCCGTAAGGAGAGCCGCCCAGCACGAAGGAGGGAGCAGCCTGCCCAGGAATGGCTCCGCCCACACTTCCCGTGCCGCTGACGACAACAGAAGCGGACAAGGAAACAAGACACAGCAAAAAGACACAGAAAACAGACAACCAGGGGAGGGGAGGGGAATTAAATAAATAAAAATAAATCTTTAAAAAAAATTAAAAAAAAAAAAGATAGAGACTATTTCATAAGCCTAGACTATTTTAAGGAATCTAGGTGAAGGATGGTTTTATTTTTACTGTTTTCCTTTTATCTTAATTCCTTTGTGGAATGGGCATGGCATGCATATATAAATAAATAACTCTTCCTTCCTCCTAAGTTCAAGTAAATGGTATTTTAGAAATTTCAAATATAATAAAGAAAGAGAGATCACTGCTGAACAAAAGCTCAGTAAGAAAAAAATTTATAAAAGGCTTTGGAGATATTTAAGGAAAAAAAATGCACTGTCTTATCAAAATAAAGATGTTTTTATAACAAAGTAGGCTTATGTCGTAATTTGAGGGCAGTAAGTAGACAATGCAGCTTCTTGTACCACTAACAGTTTTAAAACTAATCTTTAGTTTTGAGAATCATTTCAGATATACAGAAAAATTGTGAAAACAATGCAGCAAGTGCCCATATACTCTGCAACCAATTTCCCATATTATTAATATTGTACATTAGTGTGGTACATAGTTATAATTAGAGAACTATTATTACATTATTATTAACTAAACTCCATACTTTACTCAGGTTTCCTTAGCTTTTAAAATAATGTCCTCTTTCTGTGCCAGAGCCTCATCCAGGATTTCATTTTACATTTAGTCATCTCGTCTCCTTAAGCTCCTCTTGGCTGTGATAGTTTCTCAGAATTGCCTTGTTTTTAATAACTATAGCAGTTTGATATAGTTATGAATTCCAAAAATAGTTATTGGATTATGTTTGTAAACTGGTCTTTTCCTCTGGGCATATGAGATTATATTGGATTCAGAGGTTTACTTGATTAAATGCCCTTGTGTCAGTAGCGCATTGAGTACCCACTCCTTGGTGGGTGGGGACCCACAGATAAAAGGCATGGCAGAGGACAGAGTTGAGGGTTTTTGATGTTGGAGTTTGATGCTGAAGCCTTAAGCTGGAGCGCCAGGAAGAAAGCCCACAGAGGAAAGAGAAGTAAGCCCCAGGAAGGGAGGAACCCAGGAAGCCTGAGCCCTCACAGACGTCGGCAGCCATCTTGCTCCAACACGTGAAAACAGACTTTGGTGAGGGAAGTAACTTATGCTTTATGGCCTGATATCTGTAAGCTCCTACCCCAAATAAAAACTCTTTAGAAAAACCAACCAATTTCTGGTATTTTGCAGCAGCACCCTTTTAGCTGACTAATATAGTGACCTTGATCGTTTTGAGGACGACTGGTCGGGTATTTTGTAGAATGCCCCTCCTTTGGGATTTATCTGATGTTTTTCTCATGATTATACTGGGGTAATGGAATTTTGGGAGGAAGACCACAGAAGTAAAATGCCATTGTCAACCATCATTTCATGGATATACACTATCAACATGACTTAACACTGTTGACTTTGACCATCAGCCTGGGGTGGGTGGTGTTTGTCAGGTTTATACTCTATAAAATTATTCTCTTTCCCCCTTCCATGCCATACTCTTGGAAGGAAGTCTCTAGGCACAGTCCGTATTTAAGGATGGGGGTGGGGGTTATGCCCCATCTTCTTAAAGGCAAAAAAAATCACCTTATTTAGAATTTTTTCTGCACATGAGTTTTGTCTCCTCTATGTACTTACTTATTCAATCATTTCTTTTATCAGCATGAACTCAGGGGTACTTATTTTACACTTTGGGTTATAAACCAGTACTACTTTATTTTATTGCTGAAATTGTTCCAGTTTTGACCATTGGGCACTCTTTCAGTTTACTCCTGTGATCCTTTGACCTACTCCAATCATTGTGGAGTTATTTTGTTGTTGTTTTTTACTTTTTTATAAAGCAGTTTCTTACTTTCTAGCACTACAAAATGCTCCAGGTTCATCTTGCATATTTCCTGCCCCAGTTTTAGAATTGGTCATCTCTCCAAGGAACCCTGGTTCTTTTTGTTGGAAAATGGTATTAGAAACCAAAATGTGAGCATAAGGTGTGCTCATTGCTAGTGGGTGTTATTGCTTCTAGGCCCTCTCAGCTGACAGAGCAGTGGAGTATGTGTGTCTACTAACCTGCATATGTACTCATAACTATGATTATTTCTATATGGAACCATCTTCATTTATTATTAAGCTAAACATGAGTGCTTAATGATGTCTCCATTAACACATGGATCATTCTAGCCTTCTTCTTTTGTTTATCTTTAAACTCCCACTCTTGCACTCCAAATTTTAATATCATCATCTTTCACTATTTGATAAAATCTAGATTCTAAGAAGAAGTAAGTGATGCTTAATCATACCATATGTTGATTTGTACTCCAGATTCTTCACAGTTTATTCCTATGTGTAGAATGTGTGTCTTTATATGTATCTCTATGTTAATACAGTTGCTGTTTGTAAGAGTCTCTACTGATAATGTTAATAAAGCATTTATAACTTGGAACAGTAACATTACCTCCATCCCAGAATTCAGTTGTATAGTATGGAAATTTATAACATAACCCAGAATAGCACATCAAAAGCCACAGTGCTACCATATCCATGCAAATTGCTTCCACCACTATTTCTCTAGTTCATAGTTTTTTATCTTACACATTTCTAACTATTTTGATGCCATAGAGTATTTTGAAGTCTCAGCTTTCCAGAATGAGGCTCTATCCATGAAGATATGTGTTTGACTTGAAATTCTAGGATAAATTTCATGTAGAAGAAATTAGTGAGTAAAAATATTATTTTACTGATTTTTGTAGCTTTTGGATTCAGCATAATGATCAGGGAAAAGAGATGCTGTGATAATGATAATAATAATGGCAACAATGCATAAGTGTTCAAGAATGTAGATAACAAAGATCAATGTCTAAATCTAGGCTTTGCATATCTCAAGGAAAGTTTAGAACCTGAAGCGGGGAATGCATATAAACTATGAAATCATCTTTTTAAAAGATGTATATTCAAACAACTAAAATAATGACTGCTTATTATCCCACCTGAGGGGCAGTACAGACCATGGCATAAGGCCACGGGCACTAACATCAGGCAGACCTGAGGTCCCACTGTGTGGCCTGGTACAGGGTGTGTACCCACTAGGAACCTCATCCATTCACTCAACAGATATTCAGTGAGCACCCAAGTGCAGCCCTGTTAGACCCTATGGTTACAAAATGGAAAGAAGAGACAAAGGCTCAGTCTCATGGAGCATAGCATACATTCTGCTCTCTGATGTATTCTATATTTGTGAAAATATATAATATCAGGTGACCATACGAGCTAAGAAAAATCAGCAAAGGGTAAGGTGCATGTTTGACTTCAGCACAGCCAGAGAATTCCTCTGAGATAGATGGTTTCTGGGGGAGTAAACAATACAGGTCTCTGGAAAACTACAGATTCTAAGACCCTGAGCCAGGAGCCACCTTATTGGCACATTGGAGTAAGAGCTGGGAGACTGGTGTGACTGCAGCGGGAAGGGATGCCAAGAGCTGTAGCTGATGGGATCAGAGATTTAGCAGAAGCAGAAGCAAGATAAAGACTTTGGATTGTACACTGAGTAAGGCTGGAGCATTTGCAAAGGACATCAACATAATCTTAATTTAGATAAGAGGAGAATTCCATAAACTATAGGAGTGGGCACAGGTGGAAGTAGGACAAACAGATGGGAGACCACATCATCAGGCAGGAGATAATATGACTTGGACCAGGGGTTAACAGTGGGGGTGGGACAGGTGATCAGATTCTGACTTTATCTGCTGGTAGATTGGACGTGGGATTTGAAAGAAAGGGGAATTAAAGAAGCTTCAAGGGGGAAACGGACTTTGGCCCAGTGGTTAGGGCGTCCGTCTACCATATGGGAGGTCCGCGGTTCAAACCCCGGGCCTCCTTGACCCGTGTGCAGCTGGCCATGCGCAGTGCTGATGCGCGCAAGGAGTGCCGTGCCACGCAAGGGTGTCCCCCGCGTGGGGGAGCCCCACGCGCAAGGAGTGCGCCCGCGAGAAAAGCCGCCCAGCGTGAAAAGAAAGAGCAGCTGCCCAGGAATGGCGCCGCCCACACTTCCCGTGCCGCTGACGACAACAGAAGCGGACAAAGAAACAAGACGCAGCAAATAGACACCAAGAACAGACAACCAGGGGAGGGGGGGAAATTAAATAAATAAATAAATCTTAAAAAAAAAAAAAAAAAAAGAAGCTTCAAGGTTTAGGGTCATTTACTAGGTATGAGGAGGACTAGGGAGGGGGAAGGTTTGAGGATGGAAATCAATAATTCAGGTTTGGGTGTTCAGCTGGCATGTCTGCAACCCATTTAAATGGAGATAGAGGGTAGGTGTTTGAAAAGATGCAGCGGGCTGCGGGGAGAGGACTTGGCTGAGCCACCGGTCAGGATGAGGTTCTCATGACCTAGGAAGTGAGCACAGATGGAGAAGCAAAGAGGTACAAGAACCAAGCCCCAGATTTAGAGGCTAAGAAAATGAGAGGGAACCAGTGCAGCAGGCCATGGATGAAGTGGGAGGAGAACCAAGAGGAAGTGAGATCCTGCCTTCAGGGTGAAGAGAGTGGCCACTGCATCCAACCTGATTGGTAGGTTGAGTAGAATGAGGACTTCCACATCCCATCCAATGCTGTGAGGAGGAGCTGATTGGAAAGCCACACTGTCCTCCTTTTTAATTGAAGATAATAATAGTGTGCATCTCATGGTATCACGAGGGTTAATATATGTAACAAGAGTGACGTTCTTAGCATAGTAAATGTGCAATTCATTAGCTGTTTTAATGGGGTACAGTTTGCAGCTTGCTTTCATGTAAGTCAGCTTTTGTGAGTCTTCCAGTGGCCTGGGGCAGAGGAAAGGCGATCACTCTCACTGACCTTGCTGTGGACACTTACCCTCGAAGAAGTTAGCTGTAAGTCAGAAGGTCACTGGGTCCACAGTTCTTCCCAATCCATGCCTCACTGAGTATTTTCACACTGGCCCAAGAAGAGCCTATTTGTTATATTAGGGGGGAAAAAGCAAATGAACATAACACCTGCTCATCATAATTCTTGGTTCTCAAAATGAGGTTGGGACGCTTTTTCCTCATATTCATACATCCCATGTTTGACACCCTTCTCTGTGTAATACACAGAAAAAAGACTTCTCATTCTTATCAGCCACTCTCTGGGTCGTGGAAACAGCATCATTGTAATGAAGAGACGGGAAGGTGGTTCACAAACCTGGGAAATGAGGGCCCCTGAATTCTAGAGCTGGCAGCACAGCTGGCCTGCAGCCCTGGCCCCTTCTGGCTGGTCTCCTCCTTTGCGTGATCACCCTATTGCCCCACTTTCTAGACTCACAATTTCATCTCAATCCTGGCTGTGTGATAGGATCTCCAGGGAACTTTTAAATAGTATCTAAGTTCTGGCTCACCCTCTGATTTTCTGGTTTCCTTCACCTGGGTCAGTGTTTTTTGTTGTTGTTGTCATTAGTGAAATATAATTTAAGTGCCATACAATCCCCCCTTTTCCACAAACAGTTGAATTGTATGAGCTTTGACATGCACAGTCATGTATCCACCATCCGCCGATCAAGATAGAGAGCATTTCCGTGACCCCTAAACGTTTCTTGTACCTTTGCAGGCAGCCCTTCCCCCTGGCCCTGACAACCACTGCTCTGCTCTCTCTGGCCTCGGTGTTTTTAATAAGTAGGTGGTTCTGCTGCGCAGCCAGGGTTGAGAGCGATGGTGAGAATGGCTACCTAGGCAGCCTGTTAACGGAATGCCAGGACACAATGGGAGGAGAGCTGCGAGGTTCTGTTAATACGTTACCGGCAAGTCACCAGTTCATCTGCTACTTACGGTCCCTTTATGATTATCAGCCAAGAGAAGGCAGGGACTTCTGTCAGCAACTAGCAGTAGGAATTAGGTTTAATATGGAAATATTTAATTAATTGCTATAATACTGCACAAAAATCGGATTTGTAAAAAAAAAAAAAAGAAGTGGCTCTGCATATACCTTTGCAGTAAAATCTAAGGTGAAATATGAAACTCTAAGCCCCAGTAAACATGTAATTCTCTTGAACAAAATAGTGCTGTCAGGAGTACATGAAAACAATTACCTCTGTCCTGAAATGCAAATCATGCCTCTATTTTTGGAAGTTTAATTAACTACAATGTTTCATCGGGAGAGAAAATAAAAGTCAAGAAAACCTACGACCATTTTGGTGTGAACAAATGGGAAGGCCATCCTGTGGTCGCATCTGGACTTGGGAGCCGTTCTGCTCAGCCCTATTAACTTGTTCGTTCTCGACAGCAAGGTTGCCACTGTGCGTGGCGGGATACACGTTTTTACTCTGCTTTCTTGGGCCAGTAATTTAGGGGTTGGGATTTCCTTTTGGTTCGCTGCATCTATTTTAGACATGTCAAAAGTGCATCCTTTTTGTCTCTTGAGTAGTGCATTTCAAACAATGCCCCACCACTCTCTGGCTGAAAATATCCAGGAGAGACCAGACAGAGTAACAGCAAAAACAAAAAAATCACCAAAAAACAAAAAAGTGTCTTCTTCGCTAGGCCTGAAAGAGACACCTTCCTCTCTGCTTTCCCACAGGAACAGGCACACGCCGCTGGTCCCTCCTACCTCAGGAGCACACAGTAAATCAGCAAGGAAATTTCCCACTAGAAATATACCTCGTGTATTTCAGGGTCTCCTAGTCTGTCCATGATGAATACGGCCTTCAGGCTGTTCAGCCTTACGGCTCTACAATGGCAAATGGTCACATTAATCTTTGCATTGTTCTTTGCCCCTAAGGACATTATGGGAACAGCCAAGGTCAGCGCAACAAGGTAACCAGAGTGTTTTACCTTATTTCCTTTCTTATACGGAATGTTGACGTCACCTATTATATTTTCTACTCTGTTCTGCTCTCCCCCACTTGTAGTCCTAAATAGTTTTGCAATTTACAGTATCCTAACGATACAAGAATGAGGGAGCCACAGCATCTATTTTCTGTGCCCACTGTTTAGCTGATGTGGCGGGATACACAATGTCTTACTCGTCCCGCACTGATGGAGAAATGCACTGCTTCACCTTGGCGAATGACTTTTTTGGTTCTAGGGCAGGCTATAAACAAAGTCACATCTTGGGGGGAGAGTAGGGATTGGCAAGCCTTGGAGAGCTGCATGTCATGGCAGTCCCCGATTGACAGAGCCCAGGTGATCTTGCTAGCTATTTCTGTGTTGGTGTGATCATATGGTGTGAAAGTCTTTACACATGGACTCACGTTGGTCTTAGGTAGACTTGATATGCAGGACCTATTTGTGCAGCATCACAGTTCATTTTGTGCTGAGCAGAAGACTGCAATGAGGAAGGAAATGATCCCTGACTGTTTCTATTTGACTTCAGTTTGGGGCTTTAAGAATGGTTTTGTCCTGTACTAGCTATCTAAGCTGAATGTCCATCTTTCTAGGACTGCACTGTCCAGTAAGTTAGCCCTGAGCCATGTGTGGTTTTTACAATTTAAGTAAAAGTAAACGAAATGTGTTAGCCACGTCCTAAATGCTTTAAAGTCACATGTATATTATATATATTATAGAACAATTCCCTTATCACTGGAAGTTCTATGGGATTGGACTAGTATCTAACATCTTTTCTGAGTAACATGAAAATTTTGTCTTTGTATTTCCTAAGTATTCTGGATTGGAGTCTGCATTTAATCTTAAATCAATGTTATGTTGAACATATAGAGAGGAGAGATAAATACATGCGAGCTAATAAGTAAAATCACAAACTTCATTTATTCACGTAAACCAGGTGGATTTGATGGTTGATAGTTAGGAAGAAAAATTAGGTACAGGTTGAATCAGAGTTGGTCAGAATAAAGTTAAAAATGAGGAACCGTCCCTTAAGGAGAAAAGTGCAGGAACTACTAGAATGCTTTCTGCATTTCTGCTTTTGTATTTCCATAATTGATGATATTGTGCTCCTGCAGTGCTGCTTCTTGAGGCTACTTTTTTTCTTTTAACTTAAAAAGTCAAAATTGCTCTCACAGTGTTTTGGTTCCCTCAAAGCTGGGTCTGCATTATGCCAAACTAGAATGATACATTCTCCCCCCAGTTTTATGGGGAAGGGGCCAAGACCCAGTTTATCAAGGGCCTCACCCACCCAAGCCAGCTGGACGTGGAGCCAAATTCACGGCAAGTTCACTGCCACCTAGAATAGAAACTGTACTTGTAGCACCTCTTTCTTGTGCATTAAAGCCACTGTGCTATGGAGGCTTCTGGGGGGATCTAGGAAATGTGGCTCCTATTTTAGAAAAAAAAATTCAGCACCTTTTATCTAGAACCATGACATGACATAATCTGTGTGCCCTACCCCTTGAGAAATATAAGATATAAACGGCCATCCGTTTTGTGAGTATGTGTGCACACATGCTTGTGTCCTGGCAGACTAAATAATATATTTACTGTGGCAGTGACTGTTTTTTACTAAGCCTCACACAGAACTTTCTCATCCATTAAAGGAAAAAAAAAAGGACTCAAGAGTTTCCCAAGGTTGGAAAAGTGATATTAGAAGGAAAACCTCTCAGCAATGAAGAGGCTTGTCATATTTTTCTAATGTCCACCCTCTGCTGCTGAGAATTCAAGGTAGAGAAGGCCCTTGGACTAGTCAGGAAAAGGCAACCAACTTCATGGTATGAAATAAGGGAGTCCAGAAAGCCCATCCCAGAATATCGCAAACACCCCTTGGGTCATGGGCACAGGCTTAATTCATTGTCCCTGCCAGGCTTCTGCTGAAATAAGAATAGTTCTGGGGGACTTGGGTAGCACCTGGGCAGAGCTCCAGTGGACATGAGCTGCCCAGGTGTGTTAGTGACCCAAAGCACCCAGGAGCAGGCTGAAACTGGGGCTGAGTGCTGGTTGTACCCCATGAGGCTGGAGCCAGACAAGGGAAGAGCATCTTGAGCAAGGGAGACCTTGGCACTGATGAGTGAAGGAAGCGCGGGATGTCCATAAAGGAGAAGGCACCAGGGCAGTCAAGGCCGAGGGACTTGTGGCCTGATGTTGTGTTTAGTTCCCAAGGAGATGGGCTGAAAAAGCACAGGGCTGTGGAGGACAGGTCAGTTTAAATTGCTCAGGATTATATTTTGGGAGATAGGGGGGAAGATGAGCAGAGCGGGTGGTTCTCTCAAACACCATGTCTCGGTTAAGTCTGGCTCATGATTTCTGGGGATTTCTGTGGCCATATCCTTGACTGCCATCCCCAGGCAGTCTCTGTCGAATGAAAACAATTTGGTCTTTATCAGATGACTTTTCCATGTTTCCCACCATTCTTTTATTTAATTTTAACATTCTTAGGGGTATCCGACGCCTACTCACCATATCCTGATTCAAGAGGGTAAAGTATATATGTGTGTGTGCATCTCAATACCATTAACTTACACAAAATAAGATGATGTCTTGAATCAAGCAAATAGAAAGCCCCTTTTAAAGTATCCCATGTCATTTCAAAGAATTTATCTTCAATATGACCATATTAGTCAGCCAAAGGGGTGCTGATGCAAAATACCAGAAATCGGCTGGCTTTTATAAAGGGTATTTATTTGGGGTAGGAGCTTACAGATACCAGGCCATAAGCACAAGTTACTTCCCTAACCAAAGTCTATTTCCATGTGTTGGAGCAAGGTGTCTGCTGATGTCTGCAAGGGTTCAGGCTTCCTGGGTTCCTCTGGGCTCAGCTCCTCTGTTTTCTCCACAAGGTCAGCTATAGACTATGAGGCTCTCTAGACCTTGCCTCTCTCCATAAGGCCAGGTGTAGACTTTCAGATGAATGGCTCTATCTCTCTCCCTGGGGTTTCTGCCATGTCTAAGGAACCATCTCTACTCCTCTGTGTTCTTCTCCCAACTCAGGTCCTCTCTTCCGGGGTCTGGCTTCTCTTTTCTCTGCATGCTGACTTCCTGGGGCTCTAGTGTAAGACTTCAGCATCAAACTCCAACATCAAAACTCCAACATCTGAAACTCTCAACTCTGTCCTTTGCCATGGCTTTTATCTGTGAGTCCCCACCCAGCAAGGGGTGGAACTCAACACCCTAATGATGTGGCCCAATCAAAGCCACATCATAACATAACAAAACTCAATCACACCCAGGTACAGACCAGATTACAAACATAATCCAGTATCTATTTTTGGAATTTATAACCATATCAAACTGCTACAATGACAAACATTCAGGGAGAAGCTCAGAACATAACAGGGTGAAGGGGGAGGGAAAAGGAGAGAGAGATACAGAAACATAGAAGAAAGGAGGGAGGGAGGAAGAAGGGAGAGCAAATAAGAAAATATAAGTGCATATAGATATAGATTTAGAATGCTGCTCCCAGTGACCCCTTGTCATCTGTCTGGTTTCGTGTCCTTAGAAAACAGCCCACTTTGGCTTCTTCTGATGACTTAGGACTTGTGTTTGGGGTTGGTGAGGGAGCTAGGATGTTGCAGGTTCTGTTTCAAATTGTTTGTTCCCCAGATCTCTTCCCATTAGCTCCTCCATCTCTTCTCCCACTGTCTCAATTTGCTGGAAAATCTAGTTTGCCTCCCTTATCTTTGCTCCCTGGTCCTTCACCAATGGTGACAAGCTTGTGTCCAATATGCTCCAGCTTTTGGTGGCCTGGTTTCTGGCACTGCTCGCTGATGCCTCACCATAGGAAATGGCTGTGCCTTCCCAGGTAGCACAGCTCAATAATTTTCCAGGTTCCTCTGCTGCAGGGGTTAGTGGACAGAATTGGCTGGAACCCAGCCAAAGAATGGCTGATCAGTTTCTCGGTTGAATTGGGAAAGCAAATGCAAGCAAAAATGTCAACTTGGAGTAAGCAAAAACTCCAAAGGCTTTTGGAAATAGAGGAAAAACATGTGTGTCTCTCCCGCAAATGCACAGGATCTGTTGATATCAAACATATTCCCTTGAGAAAGTTTAAAACTTCTTCATCACAGATTTTCTTTCTTTTGGTTAAAACACTAAAAGGCATATTCTGTTCCATGCTGTCCTTTTTTTCCCTGCATATTTCACTAGTGGATGCAGAAAACTCCATAAAGTAGCTTTCAAGCCCTCATTTTCTTATTTTTTTAGAAGCATACCTTTTATTCTATTATAGCCCCCTTGGCATCTCCAACCAGCACCTCCAGCCTTCCATGGCGAAGTCCAACTTCTCTCCTCTGCCTGGCTTTCCTTCCATATTGGCCACTTCATTCTCCTGTTATTTCTGCAAATTCAGGCTCTCAAAGTGATCTTCATCCCTTTTATCTTCTAATCCATGTTCTGTTGGTTAAACATTTACTTTACAATATTTCTCTAACATCGGAGTTCAGACACTGGTTAAATCACTGTTGGGTTTCTAGATCCTTTCTACCAGCTTTATTCCACCTCAGTTAGCATCTTGTAACTACTTTATGAAGAAGAGAAAATTTCACAACCAAAATGTATCGCTGTCCTTTGTGGACTTTCTACTAATTTTTCATCATTCCCCTGGAATAAGTCCAATTATAACAACCCCTGGCATCTATAGGATACCAGATATCTTGCAAAGTACTTTTTATACATTTTCTCCTTTGATTCTCTCATCTGTTTGAGGTTGAGAGAACTTAAGTAATTCACTCTAAAACATAGAGTTAGTGGGAACCAGAAAGGGGACTAAAACTTAAGCCATCTAACAGTCTAATTTCTTTCCCCTACCCAGTGTTCCCTCTTTCATCCCAAATATAATTCAAAGAGTTACTAACTGTTCACATCTTTCCCTTACCTTCTGTTGTTTTTATTCTGAACCACTGAGTAGTCTTTATCCCTTATCCTTCTTTACCTTGGGTAGTGAATAGTCTTCATCTTATTGTCCTCCATGTATCTTTTCTCCACTGTTTAAATCAACTTATTATCTTGACCTCTATCCATGTCCCTGATACCATGTCATGGGACAAACTCCCTTGGAATTCCATTTCCAAATTCTGCATTCTTGTCAAAAACAAACCCAGTGGTCAAGGACATTACATCTGCCATATTTCTTCACGTATTCAATATACCCTGGGCTGTTATTTTCCTACGTCCTTAGTTGGGACATTCAGGGCCCTGAAAATGGAATGCCTACCCTCTTGAAAGTTACAGTTCAAATGTTCTAAATGTTTTTGCTTCATTTTCATCCAAATTTCATGATAACAAAGCTTTGTTTTCATAGAGTGTTTTCTCCTAAAATTTTCAAAGGGCTTTGAACATTATCCATCCTTGCAATATGCCTCCAAGGAAAGTGGGTGGCAAGTATTTTTATCCCCCTTTTATTAAACTGGAGGCAGAACTCACTGCACAAGGATCCCCTGGAAATTGGAGCGATCTGGAGTTAGCAAATCTCTGCTCTGCCTAATTTATTGGCCACCATAAACTCACTCCTGATAAAACTGCACAGAAGTGTCTCCTATGCATGCATTCAATTAGCTTCCAAGAGACATTGATTATGGAATTTGGAGTCTGAATGTAAATGGAATTTGAAATAAGCCTGGCCAGGAAATTATTCTGAAAGAAAAACGCATTCAGAATGGTGAATTAGATCCTTCCCATCCTTTAGGTCCAATTCAAATGCCGATTCCTCTAAGAAAATAAATCTTCCTCTCCCCTGGACTTTCCTAATCGGCTATCTGTTCTTTGCTGTTGGTATATAGTTTGCTGTACTTCATAGTGTTGCTCTTCAGTACAGAGTCCATGGCCAATTCACCTCACAACAGTGCTGAATACATAGTAAGCACTCAGTAAATGTTTCCTGGGATGGAATGAAAGGAATTAACCTTCGTTTTGTATAACTTTTATGGATCCTAAAAATTCCTTTCTTAGGGAGGTCACACCTGCCTTGGAGGATATATGCAAGATGGCAATAGTTCGTCTGTCACTTTGCTTCATGTCCACCACTTGATCCCAGTGGGTGCTGAAAGAGTGCCTCTTCTTGGCCAAGCCTGCGGGTATGATAATAGTGTTTTAGTATCCCAGCTGCTAACACAAATACCATACAATATGTTGGCTTAAACAACAGGAGTGTATTGGCTCACAGTTCTGAGGCTAGAAGTCCAAAATCCAGGCAATGCTTTCTTCCCAAAGAAGGTAGCTTTCTGGGGCTGACCGCTGGCAATTCTTGGTCATCGGCTTTTCTGTCACGTGGCAATGCACGTGACAGCAGCTTCTCCTTTTCCTTCTGGGTTCTGTTGACTTCCAGCTTCAGGCTGCTCCATGTGTCTTCTCCCTCTGTCTGACTTTCACTCTGTTTATAAAGGACTCCATTAATCTGGATGAATGCCCAGCCTGATTCAGTTGGGCCACACATTAACAGAAGTAGCATCTTGAAGATACCTTAGGTTATCTGGTGGGTCCACCACCAACCAAGAATACCAACCAAGACCGGGAGCGTATCCAAACTGAGGTACTACACTCCACCACAATGACCAGAAGGCTGATCCAACCGGCCATTATATCAACAGGAGCTCTGAGAGATCATGCCAAGCCTGTAGGGGGACATAGAATAGTGTCCTTACCTTCTTCAAGACTTCCTCATTCCCTATTGATTGACAGGGCAGAGAATACCAGCCGGTTACCAGCCTCCTGGGGCCACCGCGAGCTCTGTCTACATCTATGCTGCTCTAATGAAAGGCACTTTAAGAATTCCTAGTTAAAAATAAGCCTTTCCCGTTCTCAAGCTGCCCCCTGTGTTTTCCTTTCCTTTGCTCCCTCAAATGTTTCTAAAAGGCACCCGTGAAGCCTGCAAAACATTGGTGATGAAAAGGAAGAGAGAGCAAGTTCTTTGTGTCATGAGAGTGAACTGTGAGTCATCTCTCCTGACTCATCGTGAACATACAAAGGAAGCCCGCCAGTGGGGTGCACACTTAATAGGACATTTCTCCAGTGACTCATGCAGGCCTGCAATGAGGAGCAGCCTGAATCGAGCCAAACAAGTATATTTTTAAAGATGGGAGGGCGCATTTCCTGGTGCACGATGATGATGAGTCCTACACACTTACACGCTTATTTTAGCCCAGGCATTAAAATGTGTGGGCGTGGTCTCCACAGCGCCTGCTCCTGTGGTCGCGGTTTGTTTTGCTGGTGGGGAAGGGTGCTTAGTGATTAGCTGGCACTAGTAAGAATAGACTGTTTCCGTGCAACGTTTCAAGGTAATGACACGAAGAAGTGCTGAGTGCAGGGCTTCAATAACTTCGTCCCACTGGACCAGGACCCCTTCATACCTAGCGATTCATCCCACTGTTATTTACTAAGCGCCTGGAAGGGGCCAGAAGGCTCGGTGTTAAGGACAGAGGACACTAAAACAGGGAAGACAGTCCCGGGCCTCAGTGGTCTCGGGGCTCCTCTGGAGAGACACAAACAGGCTAAGAATTAGAAAACTGGCCAGAGTGGGATGGGACACAGAACGGTCAGCCTCGAGGAAATGGGAGTGAAAGGGTTCCTTAGAGGTGTAACAGCTACACTGGGTCTTGAGGGCCCTGGAGGGGTTATTACTGAGGGAGGACAAAGAGACTAGGAAGGGCATTGAAGGCAGAGGTAAAAATTTGCATCTCAGTCTTGAAGTCTGACAGACTATTTCGTTTTTGGCCAGTTGGTGCTGTTTTCAATATTTTGAGTTGCTTGCCTCCCTCTACCCCTGACAAATCATTCTAGAACTATCATCTTCAAAAACTGGCCCTGATTCTGAGGTCAGGGAGAGGGACAACAGGTGTGATACGGGGGTATTTGGGGGACTTGGAAATTGTCCTGAATGACATTGCAGTGACAGATGCAGGCCATTCTCTATCCTGCCATAACCTACGGAATGGAGTGGGAGAGAGTGTAGACTACAATGTGAACTATAATCCATGCTGTGTGGCAGTGCTGCACATGTGCTCATCAATTGCAATAAATGTACCATGCTAATGAATCAGGATGTTGTTAATGTGGGTACGTGTGGACGATGTGGGGAGTGGGGCATATGGGAATACCCGGTATTTTTTATGTAACATTTTTGTAACCTAAATATCTTTTTTAAAAAAATTAAAAATTAAAAACAACAACAATGACACACTGGCCCTGATACAGACTCATTCAAGCTCAAACGGGGTCCACATTGTGACGTGATATTAAGGAGTTTGGACTTGCTTTAATGAGTTCATCTTTGTAGACTGTGATGAAAATGGATCCTTCTTTGAACCAATGCCACTGGCAGTGGGAAAGGAAAGGAGCAAAATCTATTTAAGTATTAAGGTGACTGAGAGAGGAGTCAAGACTACCCTGGTCAGTTTTTTTTTTTAATTAATTAATTAATTATTTTTTAAATTACATTCAGAAAATATGAGGCCCCCATATACCCCCCACCCACCTCACTCCACTCCTCCCCCATAGCAACAATCTCCTCCATCATCATGAGACATTCATTGCATTTGGTGAATACATCTCTGAGCACCGCTGCACCTCATGGTCAATGGTCCACATCATAGCCCACACTCTCCCACAGTCCACCCAGTGGGCCATGGGAGGACATACAATGTCTGGTAACTGTCCCTGCAGCACGACCCAGGACAACTCCAAGTGCCAAAAACACCTCCACATCTCATCTCTTCCTCCCATTCCCCACACCCAGCAGCCACCATGGCCACTTTCTCCACACCAATGCCACATTTTCTTCGATTACTAATCACAATAGTTCATGAATAGAGTATCAGTAAGTCCACTCTAATCCATATTCTATTCCTCCATCATGTGGACCTTAGAATGGTTGTGTCCATTCCACATATATATCAAGAGGGGGCTTAGATTCCACCTGGATGCTGGATGCAATCCTCCTGCTTTCAGTTGTAGGCACTCTAGGCTCCATGGTGTGGTGGTTGATCTTCTTCAACTCCATGTTGGCTGAGTGGGGTAAGTCCAATAAACCAGAGTGTAGGAGCTGAAGTCTGTTGAGGCTCTACCCTGGTCAGTTGAGCCAAGGGGGGAGTGAGGAAGGGGTACCCAGCAATATAGCCACAGGTAAGGCCCTTTCGAGTTGGAGGTGACTATGGGACATTACCGTGGACATGGCCAGGAAATATTTGCCTGAGGCTCAAGGGAAAGCTCTGGAATCAAAATAGAGATTTGCCAGCTGTGAGCTGCTCTTTGAAGCTGCAGGGATAGATGTATTCTCTTGGAAAGAGAGTTATGAGTAAAAAAAAAAAAAATAGGTAAAGAACCAGAACTTTTGGGCAAGGGAAAAAAAAAAAGTAAGCAATGAGTCTATGAAGGAGAATAAGGAAGAGTGGTGAGATCGGGAAGAGGAAAAGTATCCATGTATCTCTTCTCCAGAGTCAATGAGATGTTATAATTAATTTTTCCTCTCTGGGGTCTTAGTAGCTGTCAACTAATTTTGAAGGCATTCATAAGGAATCCATGTGACAATGTACACACTAGATATTATATCTTTCTTACCAAGAAACATGGTATAGTATTGGGTATCTTACAGTATTTCCCAATGACCATTTGCAATGCCCTGGGTCATTTATAGATGTAAAAGAATAGTAGTAATAAAAATATTATTCTCTGTTTTTAGAGAGTTGGGCAGTTTTTTAAAATGAAAGTTCCAGAAGGCATTTTTCAGGGGAGAGGGAGAAAATGGTTTCAAAACATTGAGAACAAAATTAAATGAAAAAAAAAAAAAAGAGAGAAGGGATGGGATGGGAAGGGAAGGGAAGGGAAGGAAAAGGACAAAACTGTTTGCAAGGAATGGAAAAGATTTGTCTGAGATCTTTAACTTTTATTTCATATAAGAAGAAGATTTGAGAATTTTTCATGCAAATCATCCTCCCAAGGTTAAAAGCATCTTTTCTTTAATCTCATTCTTAGTCAAATTTTTCATTAAGATGGATGTTGAAATGGATTCTTATCTAAAATGACCTCTTCTCGGTGAAGGTTTAAAAAGAAAACGATGGATAACAGCCAAGAAGCCAGCAGCCCAAGTAGCCCTTGCTGAATTTTGGCTTAGGGCAAATTCAACTGGAGGTCAATTTTGTGATTAGATAATATCTACCTGAAAATACTTACCGGGATTTAATAGAGACCTCTTGGGTTAATTATCATTATATGCCAGCAAAATCCAGGGAAAAATTTACATTCAGTATAAGAACAACTTAGAAGATAATTAAGGGTAAAAATTTAAAATTTTTAAAAAAACTTTATTCATCAATTTAAGACTTGAGTTCTTCACTAACACACATTTCTAAGGCAGAATCTATACACATGTCAATCCTAATGGCCCAGGAGCAAGGAACCAGTGTTTCATCTGCTGGAACACTAATTAGCCTACAGTGTTGTATAGGATGAAAAAACAGTCTCATTCAAGAAGTAACCGGGGTGGCGGACTTGGCTCAGTGGTTAGGGCGTCCGTCTACCACATGGGAGGTCCAAGGTTCAAAGCCTGGGCCTCCTTGACCCGTGTGGAGCTGGCCCATGCGCAGTGCTGATGCGCGCAAGGAGTGCCATGGCACGCAGGGGTGTCCCTAGAGTAGGGGAGCCCCACGCGCAAGAAGTGCGCCCCGTAAGGAGAGCCGTCCAGCGTGAAAGAAAGTGCAGCCTGCCCAGGAATGGTGTCGCCCACACGGAGAGCTGACACAACAAGATGACGCAACCAAAAGAAACACAGATTCCCATGCCGCTGACAACAACAGAAGTGGACAAAGAAGACGCAGCAAATAGACACAGAGAACAGACAACTGGGGTGGGGGAGGAGGGGAGAGAAATAAATAAATAAATCTTAAAAAAAAAACAAAAACAAGTAGCCAAAGTTTAAGCCTCATTTTTATTAGTGCTTTTTTTTTTTTTTACAATGCAAGTTATTTCTATCAATTGCAAAATGAGATTCACTTAGAGAATAGCTGTACACTCATGACAATACAATGCATACTGGGAGTGAATATGCCACATTCGCCTCAAATTTACTTCCCCAAAGACCACCAAAATAAATACTAAAGCCTATTTTTCAAGCCTGCTTCTGTGAATAAAGTGATCCAGTTCTTTATATAATCTCTTAAAAAAATTTTTTTTTTCAGGGTGCATGGCATTGTTTTCAATGATTGGGAGTGACGTAAATTGGCTGTTTACTGATGAGAGATTTTATAACTAAGGTACCTGGGGCGGCTGTAGATATATATGCAGCCGATGAGTGTTAAAGATGCCCGGCAGCTTTAAAAGGTGAACTCTCGCCAAATTGTCTTCTCCCACTCTGTAGCGTTTATGACAGAAGTGGCAATATATGCATAGTTAAAAAGCTTCTGGGACAAGGAAGCCTCCAAGTACATTAGTTAGGCACATAGTTGTTTAAGAGTGGACTCTGCAGGCTCGTCGCTTCCTGCTCTCTGGCTGTGTGATTGCAGGGAAGTTCCTTAGCCTCTCTGTGCCTCTCTTTCCTCACCTGATTAAGATAAAGATCTATAAAACCAATGACAAATAGAAGTTCCCTCAAATGAAGAGACTATGAGTTGTTTATTTCTTTTCCCCCAGGCATTAAAAAACTTACCATTTCTGTGGTAGTGCATGCCTTCTGTAGATAAATTGGAAAGCACAGTGCCATCTCGCCAACTGTAAGAATTGCGTATCTACAACTTAGCTCAATTGGCAAGATTGAGGCTTCATTAAAATAGTGGGTCAGAGAAAAAAATAAGTGGACTTAAATGAGACTTCTTAAATCACAGCCAACAGTAAAAATAGTTCTAGAAAGTGTTCACTTTCTGCTTCCAAAATCTTCCACGGAAGGAAGCCCCTCTATGGTGAGCAGCAGGGTAACAGGCTACTTGAAAAACCAGAGCCTCTGGACTCGAACTAACGTTTCACCCTGGCACTGCCAACTCTTCGCTCTGTGAGCCTGGGAAAGCTGCTTTGCTTCTGTGGGCCCCGGTTTTCTCATCTGCACCTGCCACAGGGGACTGATATGAAGATTAACTGAGATAATATTTGTAAGGATCTCAGAACCGTTCCTGGTGTGTGATGATTGCAATATTCTAAATAAATTAACTTGCCTCTGCAGGCGGCTCAGGAAAGAGTGCCACATATAATTTGCTGAAGCGGATTCTCCCAAGTGTCACGCCGTTTAGATGAGCATTTAAAGCTTGCCAGCCAGCTGTTACTGGTTTGATGTTTAGTATCTTACCCTTTCAAAAGCACTTCCTTTTTTTTTGGTGAGTCTCCATCAAGTGACTGTGTGAAACTTGACCTTTTCCTAAATGATCAGCAGGATGCTTGAGGGTATGCTTTGGGGAGGCTGGCAGCCTGGCGTTTGGGGCAACCCTGCCCATCATGTTCTGTCCTTCAAGGGGACAGAACGGAAACCGTATGTAGATAATAGTATTAGGGATTTAACTCTTCTTTTGTTTATGGATATGAATCTCCATCCTCTGAGATCCACTGTTGGCGAAAGCTTGATTGTCAGTGGATTGTTCTCATAATATCCCCCCCTAGCTCCCTTAGCTCCACCACCCAGGGTTATGGAGCATTAATACTGTTAGCGGTTCTTGAGAACACATATTCATTGTGACAGATACAGGGAGGGGCCCAAAATGAGCCTGGAGGGGCAGGCCAGACCTAGGTCATAGATGGCCTTGGGGCCTTGTTAGGATGCTTGGAATCTATTCTAAGGACGTGGGAAGTCAGGGAAAATTTTAACCAGGGAAGTGATGTGATCTGGTTCGTGTTATAGCCGAGGAATGCCCTGAATTTTCTGCTGAGTATGGGTTAGAGGGCAAGGAAGCGCAGTGGGAGACCAGGTCAAAGGCCATTTGTCGCAGGGATCCAGGTGAGAGGAGATGGTGGTCTAGTCTAAAGGAAGCACCATCGAGTTGGAGATATATTTTAGCAATAGAATCCCAAATTAGAAACTGCTGACTTTTCCCACCAAATATATATTCCTTCTTCCTTATTTTTCTTCTTCATTTGGCATCCAGTAATTCACCAAGGCCTGCCCCTTGTCGCTGCAAGCCACTCCCTTCCTTCCATTCATGCTGGCTTAATTCAGCTTCCCGTCATCTCCTTTTGGGTATCCCAAAGAGCCTTCGAAGCTCCCTCACCTACGAAATCGCTCGGCTTCTTCTGCCAGCCTACTCTCCTTGTTGTATCAGATTTGATAATGTCCTTTGCTGTGCTCCTTCCAATGACTCTTGGCATAAAGCTCAGAGTTGTTTATCATTTTGTACCTGTTTCTTTCTTTAGTCTTGTTTCTTACCTAATTTCTCATAGAATGCCTACAGCACTCCACTTTTTATCCCAGCCTGACTTGCCTTTTTCATTCCCTAAATCCTTGACTCATGTTCTCATACTCTTTGAGACTCTCTTATCAGCTCCTTCTCTGTCTTTAATTCCACTTTTCAGCCCCCATCTTCCCACTGCCCTCTACCTGTTTATGTTAGTTATCTGCTACTACTCAACCCAGTATATAAAACAGGGCCTTAGAACAACAGGTATTTACGGCCTTGCAGTTTCTGTGGGTCAGGGGTCTGGATGTGGTTTTGCAGGGTCCTCTCCTTCATGGTCTCTCACAAGGTGGCAGTTGAGGTGTCAACCAGACCTGGGGTTTCATCTGAAGACTTAAAAACTGAAGGGTCTCCTTCCAAGTGCATGTGGTTAGCAGGACTCAGTTCCTTGCTGACTGTTGACCTGAGGTTATCTCAATTCCTTGCCACACGGGCCCCTCCATTAGGCAGCTTAGGCCATCAAAGAGGAAGGTTCTGCTAACAAGGTAGAAGTCTTAGGTAATCTGCTCACAGAGGACATCCCATCACCTTTGCCACCTTCTGTGGCCTAGAAGCAAGCTGTGGCTTCTGCCTATATTCACAGGGAGGTGCTCACACAAGGATCTGAATACCAGGAGGTGGGGATTAGGGGGGCATCTGTCTTCCACACTTGACTCACTCCTATTGTTTTTAAAAACACAACTTCACAGAAAGGTTCCCAAATCCCACCTGCCTCCCAGGGGTCCCTCATGTGTGCTCCTAGAGCACCCCATGGTTACCTCTTCCCACACTGCCTAGCGCTTGACCCCTTACTTCTCTGTCTTTCCCATGTGAGAGGCAGCTCTGTCTTCTTCTCTGCTCTGTTCCCAGCATGAAGCCTGTTGCACTCGTACAAAGCTGAGCTTGATAAATGAGGTTTAGTGGGATGGGTGGTAAAGGGAATCCCCTTGTCATGGGCAAGTATTGGCAGTTGACCTGCAAAGGAGAATTTCATATCTGTGTTTTAGGGTCATAAGCAATTTTGCTTTTTTTCTTTTCTGTTGAATTCATGTAATAAATTTGCTTCCTTATGTTCTTCCTTGTTCTCTTTCAAGAGGACATCTACAGTCCTGTTTCCGAAAGTTGGGGAAGGTCATTTTGAATGGTAAACTATTTTAAGGCAGTGAGTAAAGCATGTACGGAACCTTCTAAAGTGGACCCTGCAGGAGCGACATGATGTGTGTTGTGTATGACCTCTAAGCATATTGTGGAGCATAATAAAAAATGAAAAACACCTAGAAAAAGAAGGGGCACACGGAGGAAGGAGACCAAGGGTGGGAGTGCAGGCATGGATCTACAGAGGGCTGGCCATGGGACCATAAGGAAGGCAGAATCGATTAAATCGGGGGCCTTGCCTGTCTTTGGCTCATAATTAGGAGAGGAAATGGAAACAGTCAGAAAGGTGGAGAAGAGCAAAGATTTGTGGGAGCGCCAAGGAAGAAGTCTGACAAGGCTTTAGCCATGGGATGGGGTCTGGAAGATAACTCAACGGGCTGCATGAAGAGAGAAAAGCAAGAGCTAAGCATGTCGAAATACAATTGCGTGTGGTTTGATAAAGAGGTAGAAATTATGATCAAATTTAGGGTTTAGTCACAGGGAAAAGTCAGAGGTAGTGAGTAAAATCAGACTGAGAAGTGCTGAATGCCTTGTTTAAAGCATTTGCATTTTGCCCTTAAGTTTATAGGTCATCACTGTTTTTAAGGGGGGTCATTTGCTGAGAACTGAAGACCGGAAGGAATGTGTAAGATGAGCGAGCCTTGGCATGTCCTTTTTCCTTACCTCGTTTACATATCTCCAATTCAGGCTGCCTTATTTTTAGTCCATTTTTACCAGGTCCCCAGCCCGGCTAATGCCCCGAGCCCTGGCTCAAGGTGTCTTGTACTTAGAGGGGAAACAATAACCTGCACTTGATGACTCTGCGTGAGCCCGTTGTCCTTGCCAAGTCATGCACTGTCCTTGCTGGGTCTTCAGTGAGATGCACCTCAGCTGCTCTTAATCTGCCTGTGTCCCAATGTAACCCTCAAGTGCCCAGCTCACATGGTTGGACAGGCAATTATTTACATCCAGGCTAACTTTGCTGTGTAACAGTCTCTTAATGTACCACGTCTCAGAATAATTTTCCTCATAAAGAAAGTTTTAACAAGGGCATGCAGAAACCGCTTTTTGAATTGGCTCTCATTTGCCCTGCCTTAGACTGTTAACCATGTAGCGAGACATTTCCTTTTTCCTAATCTTCCACTGTATCTTTTGGACGCCCTAGCACTGGATGCTCTACCACCCTCAAAAGATAGAGAAAACATATTTAGCGAGATAAATGTAGTTCACATTCAGTTTTTCATGGCTAACACCACAAGCTTGATATTCCCTTCCAAAGAATTCATTCTTCTCCTATTCTTTTTTTTTCTTTCTGTTTAATTCAACAGTGAGTCATTTCTTAGACCTGTAAGTGTCTCCAGAAATGATTATTTTTCCAGCAGTTGAGTTGTCAGGGACTCAGGTCCCATTTTTCCTACACATCTTCATTGTTTCAACCAGAGGACAAAGAAAAGAGCAAATAACAGCAAGACCATCTTTCAGTTACAGCCAAACCCCCGGGGGTCCCTAAGCTCAGCTCTTTTGGCTCTTCTCAGAAATCTTAATTTACTGGAATTTCAGCATATTTTCCCTTTAGGTTAGCCACCCCACCAAATGATCTTGGGAACTCTAGTCTATAAATTTTAAGGGGAACTGGATAGCTCCATATAGAGAAATTTAAAGTAAACATCAGATTTGATCACAAGTTCAACTGTCTATTAAATTGAAACTTTTTTGGAAAAACAAATTACACACTGTATTTGTATTCTATATAGCAACCTTCGACTACCATTTGTTGAGTGCTTACTATATGCCAATCAACATGCTTAGTGTTTTACAGGGATCCTCCCATTCCATTCTATGAGGTACCAGTTACTTTTATTCTCATCATAATAAAGAAAAGTTCAGAGACATTAAGGGTTTGGTTGGGATCACACAGCTAATAAAGTGCAGAGGGATATATTTGCATCAAAAGTTCATTTCTTTTAATTGCTGAGCCATAGTCCATGATATGGCCGTGCCATGGTTGGATTAACTATTCATCCATTGAAGGGCATTTGGAATGTCTTGAGTGGGGCTATTATGTATAAAGCTGCTATGAACATTTGTATGCAGGTTTTGTGCTTTGCGATAAATGCCTACAGTGCAATTGTTGTGTTATATGGCATGTACATGTTTCATTTTATAAGAAACTACCAAATTATTTTCCAGAGTGACTGACAACTGTTTTCCATCCCTACCAGCAATCTATCAGCGATCCAGTTTCTCTACATCCTTGCCAGTATTTGCTTTGGGCACTGTTGTTTATTTTTGATATTCTGATACACGTGTAGTGATAGCTCATTGTGATCTCTCTCTCTCTCCTCTCTCTCTAACATATGTAGAACTTGAAGTGATGTTTTGTTTTTTATTCCTGCTCTTGGTAATTGGTATTACTCTTTTTTTTCTTTTATCTCTCTTGCCTACTTGATTATCAATTTTATCGATCTTTCCAAAGAACCAACTTGCATCCCTGTTATTGTCTCTGTTAGGTATTTGTTTTCAAATTTCTTTAATTTCTGTTTCTCCTTTCCTTCTATTTTTGGTAGATTTAATTTACTTGTCTTTTTCCTCCTTTTTTAAGATAAAAAATTAGACAATTGATTTCCAACCTTGCTTTTGTATGTGCATTTTTTAAAAAGATTTATTTATTTATTTCTCTCCCCTCCCCACACCCCACCCTGTTGTCTGCTCTCTGTGTCCATTCGCTGTGTGTTCTTCTGTGTCTGCTTGCATTCTTGTCAGGTGGCACTGGGAATCTGTATGTGCATTTTAATAAGCATTTTAAGGCTATGAATCCTCCTTCACTGCTTTAACTGCATTCAATAAGTTTTAATGTGGTATGGCTAGAAGCAGAAAATCCCTGTAAGATTTAACTTCAATGAGTTCTCCTCTGGAAAGCTGTTCCTAATGTTTACTAACAAAATAAGTTAACTAGGGGTGAGGGGATTACCTCATAGGTAGCACTATTAACAGCCTGCTGTATCACTTTTATACCCTCTAGGTTTGGTGGGCATGGAGTGTTTATAAACAAAAATAAGTTTTAAAAACCTCCCATGGATTTCACCAACACAAAATTCCTGTGTACCATGGATCTTCCAGAACCGATGCATAAAGTCTTTTTGGAGATCCTGGAGCAGAGAGACTCTTTGGGTGCATGCAGCAGTCAGACACTGAGTTGCAACTGATAATCCCTCACATTTTCTCCACTTACTTTCTTTTACAGCCCCAAAGCCTTTTAAACCTCTGTGTACTAGCGTTGCAAAAATCCATAACATTCCCTCTGGATAAATGACGTAACTTTTTAGCAGAAGCCTGATTAATCAAATGTACTAATTAACATACAAATTGATGCAACTCATCATGCTATTCAACTCACATTAAACTTGTATGGATTAAAAAAAAAAATGGTAGGAAGAGAAAGCAGAGAGGAATGGATTCCAGGAGGCATTTCCCCGTTGTGTTGAGCACCGGACTAGCTTCTTAACGAGATGCCTTCAGATAGCTCTGGAAGGAAGAGCATTGGCACCTACAGAGAAATGCAAGAATCTTTGGCAAAAGTAATTCGGCTTTCTTGCTATTAATGGGTGAATTTTGAGTTTGTGAATAGGGTCAGTGTCATCACATTTTTTTTTTCCAATCACACTTTGAGGACAACTCTCAAGGATCTCCTATATCTGCTCATTTATGTCCTTCCAATATATTGGCATCTGCTGCTCCTTGGTAAAGGAATCTTCTTTCAAGGAATAAGTGTGCTAAATATATCAAGGTACCAGTGGTTCTCCATCCTAGTCAGCATTTGATATTGTTAGTGTTTAACATTTTAGCCATTCTAATAGGTATGTAGTGTTATTTCATTGTGGGTTTAATTAGCATTTTCCTAATACCTGCAAATGTCAAGAATCTTTTCATGTGCTTGATTGCTATCTGTATATCTTCTTTGGCAAAGTGTCTGCTCAGAGCTTTTCCCCATTTTTATTGGGTTGTTTTCTTACTGAGTTTTGAGAGATCTTTATAGATTCCTGGCTGTTGGTCTTTCTAGTATTTTTCTTTCTCCTGGGAAAATTTTGTGTTTACTCAGATAATTTATCCACTTTATTTTTTTTAATTTCACATAGAATAAAATATTATCAAGATATCTTCTATACTTTGTACATGTAAAATATTTTGAATATTTTACTACCTTTGTCATTTCTAATAGATTTCTTTTTGCTGCCATCTTTCTTAATTTTTTCTTCTCCAGACTCTCTTATTCTAGTTCAATGATTTTTCTTTCTTTTCCTCAATAAATAAGTCATGTGCATTTTCCTCTGAATGAAGCATTGGCCTCATCCAATAACTTTCACATGTGTTGCTATTTGTTAATGAGTTTGCATTCATGGTTTTGAACCGAAACTTATTTGAAGTGTATTTTTAAATTTTTTACATCTGTTAGAATTTTTGATTCTAACTAATCTAGAATGATTATAAATTACCAGAGTTACTACTGCATGTCCAAATTGTAAGGCATGTATAATGTCTTTTTTTAATTTTTTGAATTTGTTGAAATTGCCTTATGGCCTCTTTGACTTATTACACAAACAGATTTTTTTAGTAACTCTAGAAAGGATTTTCTTCTCTGTGCAGTATAAATTATTTTGCCTGATACTCAGTGACTTTTTTAGCTCTCAAAATTCAATTACTAGTTGTGCTTGAAGAAATTTTCTTATTTTATTTCCAAGGTTATTGCTTCTTTGTCGACATTATGTTTGCCCTCTGGAATCCCTTTTATATTTATATACTGCATCTTGTGTTTTCTTCCAAGTCTTTTTTCTTTGCCAGTCAGTCTTTGTTTCCTTTTGTTCTGTGTTCCCGAGGAAAGGCTGTTGCAGGATTCCCAAATGGTGCAGAACCTGCTAGGTGGTTCGCTTTCCAACAGTATGCCCTATTTGCCCTTTCTCCAGCTGAATTGAGCGGCCTTTCCCACCACTCCTGGCTGTGTTTAGTGACGTAAGTGGGGTTCTGCTAGGAATCTCTCCCTTTTATCTCTCAGGGAAGCTGAGGTTTGTTGACTCTTACCCCAGACAGATATACAAATTCTGAAGTATAGCAATCCCTTTCTGGCTGCTACGGAGGATACAAGCATATTCCTATTTGTAATCATTTGAGTCATTCTTGAGTGATTTGGAAAATAAAGGGTATATACTCCCGAAATTGAATCACTACCTTTAAGTAGAAGTTCTCACTTATACAAAGTCTAATGGAATATGAAAGTGCAATTGGCAAGGTTCCTGTGTTAAGAAACTGACAATGTTTGATGATTACCCAGTATCATTATAATGCTACTCTTCATTGGCTGTCTTCAGCTTAAGCACTTCGTATCCATTTTTATTTCCTTCTTACAAACAACGTTTTGGCTTAGAACAATGATAATCATTTTGCTGTTCAAACTGATAATGGACGTTTATTGAGTACAAATTTGTCTCAGTTAATATATGAATTGCTTTACATTTAAGCCTAAAAGCATCCTAATGAGATCTTCTTCATTTTTCTTTTCTTTTGGATGATGATGAAATGAGGATCAGAGGGATTGTAAATTGGACAAGGTCACTTTGCTATTAAGTAGCAACCCCAAGATTTGCATCCAGGCCAGCCTGACTGCTGAACGTCTGCTCTTTAATGAACACACACTGCTTGACTGCGATGTGGCCTCAGATCCTTCTTGCTGAATTGGCTGGCTTTTAGTGTTGTAAGCGTGACTTTCAGCCTTAACACTAGTCAGTAATTTTTTTTCTTTCTCCATGTCCTTAAAAAAAAAGGTCCATGGGGAAGGTGAACAATGAGGCATCAGATTAGCTACTGTGTCGATCCCTTGCTATTTTAGGCATCATAGAGGATAGAAAAGAATATGCAGAGTTCTATTAAACCAGACTTCAGGAGCTGGGAAAAGCTGAGAGGGTTCAAAGCTCCTGATCTCCTGTCTTGAAATAGCAGGGGTGGTAGCTTCTATATTAGATAATACATACACTTATATATGTATGTATGTATCTACATACATTTATTTTTATATATATACACAATTGGCAGTGGGGGAACTTGAACTTCTTTGCCCTCATTCTCCTCTTTTCACCTATCCCACCTACAACAGATTCTGAACTTGTAGCATCATCCCACACAGAACCACCCTCCCAAATCAAACCGTTAAAGAATACCATGTCTAAAAATAGAAAATGCAAAGGTCACAAGGGAAAGATGATTTTCAGCAAAGGTAAAAATACACATTTGCACCTGGGAGTTCACGAATATATTATCTAGATGGACCCGACTGAACCATAAATGGTTATAATTTGAGTTTCCATGCAGGGGTAATTAGTAAGTTTCTAGAAATGCTCTGGCTAAGTTTTCAGGTATTGAATGCTTTTGTGTTTATATGATTTTTCTCTTATTTTCCTGTATTTCATAATTTTAAGAAATATGTTCTTTTTGTTAGGCCAAGGCTTGTCTCCTTTTCAAAGTGCACCATTTCCAAAGAAATGTCGGTGAAATAGCCCATAATTTCATGGTAAAAAGAAAAATTGTTCATTATCTGCCCAGTATCTCACAAATCTATATTCATCTAGTCATTTGCAAATGTGTTCAAAGTCTGTATTAGCATAAGAAGGGTTATGGAAAGCCTGGAACCAGAGCTTCTCAGCAACTCAAACTTTGTTTATCCTAGAAAATTCTCATGAAAGAGCCAGAATTATTTACATTTGCCTGTGTCATCTAGTCATCTTGTCAGGTAATTTTCTTATGTAATGGTAGGCATTAGATGGTAGTAATAGGTTGAAAAGGTGTGAAACAACTAACGACTCTCTTATTGAAGAAAATAATAAATACTACCTCTTCAAACTTTTTGCTAAGCCTGTCTATCAAATGCTACTTTGATGCCTTAACCCCCTACAAGAAAATGTGTAGCCATCCTGTCAGCGAAGGAAGTAAAGTAGTTTAGGGACTAAAGTTCAGTGCAGGCACAGTCTCCAAGTTCTATAATTATTGATGGACATTGGGGAGTCAAGAATACATCATCTGGCATGTGTGTGTGTGTGTGTGTGTGTGTGTGTGTCTACACAGTCTTAGAATTTTAGGCTTCGCAGAAACCTTTGAAAGTCAAGCAGCCCATCTCATTTATAGGAAAGAAAACTGGAGCCCAGAGGGCAGAGCTGACCTTTCTAAGGTTATGGGGCCCCACTAGAGCTGGGCTCCCAGATTCCTCCTTCGTTGCCTCTTCACCTGCTACTGCAGACTTGCCCCCGGACATTCCTGTAATGATTCCTCCCTCTCTCACTTCTCCACTAGGAAATAGAAACAAAACTGCTTTGAAAAACGAAGTGCAGGAGTGGATGTAGCTCAAGTGGTTGAGCTCCTGCTTCCCATGTACAAGGTCCTGGGTTCAATCCCCAATGCATCCTAAAAACAACAACAACAACAACAACAACAACAAAACAGAAAAAAAACCATAAAGTGCTACCTAAGTGTAGAACAGTCTTATTTTTATTTTTAACACCTGTGTGTGTAGGTTATTGTTGCTTTCCAAAGCAGCCTATTTATAAATAAATTAGGCCTCAGCATATTAATAGAATTGGTTGTATCCTAGGCCCTGAAAAAGCCTTAATATTCCATATTTAAGAGAGAGTTAATTTGATTCTTTTTTATAAAGCAGAATTTCATTGTGTTAAAAATAGTGGGCTTTAAAACAATTGCTTTTTTTAAAAAGTCTCACTATTTTTATCTCATTGAAAACTTTTTTTCCTAAATTTCATTTATAAAATCATTGCTTGCTAATTCAATGCTTTTTTCCCCTTCAGTTAGTATTTTTGTTTTGCTTTAGAAAGCAACAATAAATCTTCTCCTCCCTGTTTTGGGGAGGACCTCTGAATAAAGGATTCTATTCTTGGGGCTTTGACCATCATTGAAAGCTGATGGAAGCTCAGCAACTGGGTAAAGTTTGTATTGCTGTCCCCATTTAGAGATGAGAAAACTGAGGCATTGCCAGATGCATGACTTGCCCCAGAGCACACAGCCAGTAAGTGACAGAGCCTGGATTGGAACCCAGGCAGTCTGGCTTCTGTATCTATGCCCCTATATGCTTTTGGGGGAGCCATTATGCCTTTCTCCCTATTCTTATCTATAAAATGAGAGGGAAAAACCAGTCAGATAATCTGGATGGGCCCTTCCAGCTTGATAATTCTCAATTCCAAATATCTACATTTTGAAAGTTTTAGAGAAATAACATACTGATACTATTTTATCCTTGCCTCTAACATGGGAGCATCCTTGAAACAGAGAGAAATCCCATAACACATAAAAACTCCTTTCATTGTTTCCTGTGTGACATGCCAAAGACCAAGTTGTTTTCCATTTGCCCTTTGCCCACTCCTCAATGTAAAAGGACAATCTTTTAAAGAAATGTAGAATGACGACAAGGTATTCCCTTCACGTGGTGACTGAAAACACTATTGCTGGAGACCAAATGTTGGGCCTGATTCTTGGACCAGCCACTGCAGGTTACGTAATGTCACCGCTCCTCTGTTTCCTCCCCTGTAAAATGGGAAGAGAATAGCACCTTGATTATTATTGAGTATAAAGAGAGTTAAAGAGAGAACGCTCTTAGAAGAGTACCCAGCATGGAGTTTTCAACAAATGCCAGGGATTAGTATAGCTATGTTATACCTCCCTCCATTACCTCTCTTTACCATATATCTCCAAGGAAGTTTTGTTTTCTATACTGGCCACTTGTAACTACAGAACACAGACTTGACCGTTAGCCCATCTTGGAGATGGCATCTACAGTGACAGTGTTAGAATGCCTACGTGCTCCTATCATGAACAATGGCAATCTTGACTCAGTTTTCTTAGTCACTTAGACCTGTGGATTCAAAACACAGAAGTTAAGGAAAATTGACTACTTTCTCCATCGTCTTTGCTTTTGTGACTCGTGTTCTTCCACTCTCCACCACTTTCCCTTTTGCTTCTCCTTTTTAGGAATGGGGAGTGAACTGTAGGCTAATGCATTGACTTCCAGCATCAGGCCTCAACCCAGTTGACTAGCTCCCTCTGTCTTATATTTCGCATGGACCGTTAGCTAGAGTGTTTTGCTGCCCCCTTCAAAAAGCTGATATGAGACTCGCCTGTGTTTGGAGGCTTGAAGGAGAGGATGGGAATTCAAACAGATTTGCTCTGTATCATGGCCCGGCCTCTGCCGGCACTTCATCTCATGCAGCCCCAAGAGGTCACATTTTCATCTTACCGATGAGGAAGCCACAGAAGGGAGAAACTCAGCATCACAAATCCAGTGAGACTTTCAATCAAGGTTCATTTTGTTCTACAATGTGTCTTCTTTTCATAGCAAAGTGCAGTGGAAAGGAGTCGCGGGCTGTTTTTGTCTGGAGGCAATGTCCATTTGTCATTGCAGCTGGGCATATGTGCCCGCAGCATGTAAAATTTCAGCTTTGGGCTCTGAATATTTCCATAGGTCTTTGACATAACCAAAAGGAAAGATGGGTTATCCATTGGGCCCCAAAGGCCAGTCACCAGATTCCTCCTTCTTCCCTCATCTCCTAGAATTGTAGCTTTTTATTGTACTGATGATAAAATAATAAATTATAGCCCTGTTTACTAAGTCTATACTATGTGATAGGCCTCTTATCATGCATTTCACCTACACTATAATTTGATGCTTATAAACCTTATATATTTTACAGATGAGGAAACAGCTTCAAGGAGTTAAATTGTCCAATGTTCCATAGCATGCCCGGGAGCATGAGATTTGGTATTTGATGCAGGCTGGTCTGACTGAAACCATTACGCTGTCCTGCCTCTTTATGCGCACTTGTGTCACCTCCGGTAATCTTGAGCATATATTCTCCTATGCTAATTTCTGTGTATTTCCATGTATTTAAGTTTGCATATTTGTAGTAATTGCATTTGGCTAAGAATACCAGAGAACTTGAAAACAGTGACTTAAATCAAGTACAAATAAGTTCATGGGTGGGCAGTTCAGGGTTGGGGTGGTGGTTCCACCATGTCATCAGGAGCATAGGCTCCTTCTTCCTCTCCATTCTACCATCTTTAAGGTGTGGCCCTCATTTTTATGCTAACAAAAATAGCTGCCAGGCATCACTCTTGAGTTCCAGATGAAGAAATGGATGTGTGAAAGCAGAAGCAAGAGGGGCAAGCTATCCAAGTTTGCTCCCCTTTTAAAGACCTTTCCTGGAAGCTCCCAGCAATTTCCCACTTATGTTCATTGATTGGGATTAGGTCAAATGACTACTTTTAATCACATGGGAGATTGGGAAATGTGGTTTTTAGCTGGGCACATTATTGTCGTGAATGAAACTGGGGTTCTCTTAACATGGAACTCAACATGTAGGTTCTCAAAATAGATGGAATATGATCATCCACTGTGATTCTTATCCAGTCACTGACTACCTGGACGTGTTATGCTTGATGTGTAACAGAAGCTGAGACTGCCTTGAGGAAGAGGAAAAGGTAAATTCAATAAAAGTTAGGAACCTGGGAGAACTGTCTCTTAGGTACTCAGGAAAATTGTGTCAAGAGTCAGATTTTCCCAGACCCAGAAATAATCTGGATACGATCCATAAGAGGAATGTAACCCAGGTGATTTGAATTTAACTCCACCTGGACCACAATTGTAACAGAAGCAGAGGAGTTCCAAATACACCTTAAGTATTAATAGTTAAGATTATGCCATTTTTGAGATTTTCCTTCATAAATACCTCCTATGGGTGGACAAGCAGTTACTTCTGGTTTGCATGTGTATGGGGATGGGGGGAAGGCATGGGGGGAAAGGAGTAATTGGAAAATAAAACAAAGAAATGAGAGTATAATAGGGAAAAAATGGGCTTTAGAGCCAAGCCGACCTAAGTTTGAATCCCAGCCTTTCTACGTGACCACATCACCCACGATGAGTCACCTCACCTTTGTAAATCCCTCATTTCTGACTTAATTAAAATAAATAAATAATTTATGAGTAATAATGTGCTTGTAATAAGTAACAATGTTGATCAAGTCCCCCATCAGTGCCTGGAACGTTGCTGGAGGCGGTGGTGGTGCTGGCCTTTTCTCTGCCGCGCCATGCCACAGTCCATCGCCAGATGCTGGCTGGGCATTTGTGTGGGGCTCCGGTGGCCTGGTGATCCCCATCACAGTTTCTTTTGAAGGGGGAGTGCAGAAGATCGAAGAGAGTCAAAGCAGCAGCCACAAGGAAATGCTCTATGTTCTTAACGTCAACAAAGGCAGGAGGCTTGCATGCTGGATCAACTAAATTGGGGGTTTCCAATGGTCATATGGGGCCACTTCCAAAAAGCTCATGACGGAAGGTTCTACTTCTCCATGTTTCATCTTCGTCATGTATAACATGAGGAGAGCCAAAGTACAGGCTAATGCCTGTGGACCACGTTGTACAGAATGTACATCACATAAATACTAGCTAGTGTTTATGGTGTTGCTTCCTTCCCTTTCCACTCGAGAAAGAGCCCACCTGGCAGGGCTCAGTTTTGTCTCTCCTAGCTCTAGTAGGCCCACAAAGGGTGTCACTAGGGCATCAAGTACACATACACTCACACGAGGCCAGAAGCAGCTACTGTGATGGTGTGGTTAAGAATGAGTTCTTGCATGGCAAGAGTGTTTGAAGGTGCTTCTGTGGACTTGTAAATTCCATTGGCTTCAGTGCTTATGAAAGTGAGGCTGACAGCTCTTTGCCGAAGGCAACGGACAGCACATCCCACCTGTGTTTATGTTCCAAGTTCCTTAAATAGCCTCATGCCTCCAGTCAGAACTCAGATTTGCCATCTCTCTGCCAGAAATACAGGCTGGGAGTCGGGATGACTTCTGTGCTCTTGCCCCTCATTCCTGAGCTCTGAACAGGACTGGCTAGGAATTGGGGGGAGATGAGATGTAAGCCCCTCTCAATTGAGAGGTGGAGTGGGCATCGCCATCCCAGGGTCCTCAGGATGGAGGAATAGAGTATGGATTAGAGTGGACTTACTGGTATTCTACTACAGAATGACTGTGACTCTAGCAATAGAAGAAACTATATCACTGATGTGGAGACAGTAGCCACGAGAGTTGCTGAGGGCAGGAAGAGGGAAAAGGAAATGTGATATGGGGGCATTTTCAAGACTTGGAGTCG
Source organism: Dasypus novemcinctus (assembly GCF_030445035.2). NCBI lineage: Eukaryota > Metazoa > Chordata > Mammalia > Cingulata > Dasypodidae > Dasypus > Dasypus novemcinctus. Next base: position 22,076,582 of record NC_080677.1, read on the forward strand.
TCCTGAATGATATTGCAGGGACAGATTCAAGACATTATATATCCTGCCATAACCCACTGAATGGCCTGAGAGAGAGTCTGAACTACAACATAACTATAACCCTTGCTGTGTAGCAGTGCTCCAAAATGTGTTCCTCAAATGCAGTGAATGTACCACGCTAATGAAAGAAGTTGTTGATGTGGGAGGAGTCGGGTATGGGGAGTGGGGCATATGGGAACCTCTTATATTTTTAATGTAACAATTTGTGTGATCTATGTATCTTTTAAAAAAAGATAATAAAAAAGATTAAGGAAAAAAAAGAATAAATGACAACTGAAAATAGTCACCTTAATAAAATTCTCTAAAATTGGGGAAAAAAATCTTTAGATTTGCCATCTCTCTGCCAGAAATCCAGGCTGGGCGTTGGGGTGACTTCTGTGCTCTTGCCCCTCATTTCTGAGTCGTGAACAGGACTGGCTAGGAATTTGGGGGGGAAATGAAAGAACACTCATGTCCTGGATGTGGTCAGCTAGTACACGCTCATTGTCATCACCACCACCGCTGCGCGTATTTGTGACGATTTTAACTTCCCGAAGCCCTTTCCCGTGAATCGTGTTATTTGACCCTCTCCTTAGCCTCTGGAAAAGGCAGAGAAGGTATTGTTTCTATTTTAAGTTATGAAAGTCGGGGCTCAGAAATGTGAAGTAACGAGCTCAGACCTGGCCTGGGCTGGACTTGAACCCAAATCTCCTGCCCCCTAGTCCTGCAGCCTCTCCACCTGCTGTGCATCGCTGCTAGCCCGGGCTCTGACACCATCTGGAAGAAAACAGCTTTTGCCTATCTTCTTATGGGGTCACACCCTTCAGGAGTAGTGAGCTCTAGAAACATAGCACCACTTTCTTGTTGTTTTAAATTATTCCAGGGTCTGGACTTCACTGTATTCATTCAGGCTGAAGATAGAAGAGGTTGGTGTATTTTGTGGCTCTGCCCTGTGGCCTGTCCCCCTGGGGTTTGATCAGAGTTCACCTCGCTATGAGGCTGCACCAGAGGATTTTCTTTCATGGCAACCACATGGCGGGCACCAGGCGCTCCCCGAATACGGAGGCCTCTGTTGTGAACCTCCCTCCCACCCTTCGCCTTCTTCCTCTCTTGAAATTCCACCCTTCTGGGCCTTGAAGGCTAAGTGGTCTTTAAGGAGTTTCTAATTAAGATGGAAATCCTTCTGCCACATGTAACAAATAATAGGTGTTTAAAAAACCTTAGAGAGTACGGGTTCTGGAGGATCACAAAGCCTGGTTCCTCGGGCTCCACTGTGTCCTCGCCCATAAGCCATGGGTGATATCAGCTCAGGGGACTGCCCAAAGTCGTGGTAAATATCAGTGAGGTACAATGTATGTAATACGGCTTTGAAAACGTAGGCTTGGCAGCTAGCTGCGATTGTGGAAGGCATGAGACGCTGGTTTGGGAAGGAGGAGGGAAGGGCTGTGACTAGAGTTCACAGCCCTGGATCTGCCGGAGAAAGCTCTGGCATGGGGAAGCTCCCAGGCATCTTGCCTGGCTGTGGTTTTGTCCAGGCTGGGACCAGCCATTTGGTCGCTCTGAGCTCCGGCCTGTCTGTGCCTGGGAATGTAGAACAGATAGTTAAAGGGATCAGACAGTTCATGATCTCAGAAGTCCCCTGCCTGCTGCCACAAGAGGGCAAAGAACCCCCTGCAGAATGATCAAGGAGGCTCTTTACAAAGTTGCAATTGATTGTGTATTCAGGAAAGTCCATCTTCTGCCAGTTATTCTGCTGAGAAAGAGGAAATAAAGGGTGGTGGAGGAATCATGCCTGAGAGGGCAGATTGAACAGGCTTTACAACGTCAAGGAGGCAGAGGCAGGACTGCACCAGGACAGGTCCATCTGTCTGCCCCATGGGATCTGGAACCCCTCTCGATGGGAGGCAGAGTGGACATCGCCATCCCCAAACCTCCAGATTGAGGACCAAACCAACATGGGGTGGGAATGCAACTGTGAACTAAAAGAGACATTCATTATGATTCTGGTAATGGTAGAAATTGTAACATTGATATGGGGGCAGTGGTTGCCAGAGGTTCTGAAGGGAGGGCGAGAGACGAGTGGGTATGGCATGGGGACATTTTTGGGATGTTGGAATTGCGTATGATATTGTCATGACGGATACAGGCCATTGTACATTTTGTCAAAACCTATGAAATTGTGCAGTGCAAAGCACAAACCATAATGTAAACTACAGACCATGCATAGTAGCAATGCTTTGGTATGTCTTCATCAGCTGTAACAAATGTACCCATACAAAATGAAAGATATTGTTAATGGGGAAAGTGTGGGGGGAGCAGGGGGGTGGGGTATATGGGAATCCCCTATATTTTTGATGTAACATTTATGTAATCTAAAGGTTCTTTTAAAAGAAAGAAAGAAAGGGAGGGGGAAAGGAAAAGAAATATACAAAAAAAATTTTTTTAAAAGGACAAATATAGGACCATGTCTTGGGCTGGGTTAGGAGCTGACATTATTTGGTCACAGTAGGAGTGGCAATCTGATCTTAACTTCTAAGTTGTATAGGGGCTGGGGCTATCCTTTGGCTTTTGTTTTTCTTCAAAATGCCTTTTCTCCACTGTTGCATGAACCAAAGATGACTTCCATCGGCTCTCTCTGGGGCACCTCCACTGGGCAGCATCCTGTTACTTCATTGTTTTAGAAACATCTTCCTTGACTTTCCTTCTCTTCCCTCCAGCTAGTGAGACCTGCAACGACTTCCACCCGATGTTCTTCACCCATGACAGATCCTTTGAGGAGTTTTTCTGCATCTGTATTCAGCTCTTGAACAAGACCTGGAAGGAAATGAGGGCAACTTCTGAAGACTTCAACAAGGTAAGGAGGATCTGAGGAACAGGGAGGAACTTCCCGTGTCATCCATGGAGATCCACCCTCAGGTTCACTGAATGACCCCTTAACTGTGTCATGAAGGTTCGTTGGCAAGGTGGGAGAATGAGGCAGACTGATGTTCAAGTTGTTTTGAGAATGGAGAAAGACAGGCATAACTATAAAGAAATGGAGCTGTGTGTCTGTGATGTTCTCCTTTCCCTAGGGACTCACTTGGAGCAGCTTAGTTCCTTTGGGCTAACCAAGTTGGAGCTACCAGCAGAGACCCTTTCTTGGGAAATGTTGTCTGGGTGAATTTTTTCTAATGGCATTAGTTTGGGATGCCTTGTTAATTTGCAAAACATATTGCAGAAAGTGCCTTGCCTGGGTGACTGGCAAGGAGAGCTTAAGATTGGGAAGATTGTTGTATCTAGGTCAGTTGGTTTCCTTGTGGGTTACGAATGTGTTGCGATAATCTTTTTGTCATGTCAAAAGGGATTTTGATCAGAATGAAGGATCTCTTTCAGGGAACTGAATAATCAAGTGCATATGTAGCTTTTTAAAAAATTTTTGGCTTACAGTAGTAGTTTGATTTGTTAAACTGAGGTGTCCTTTATAGATATATATATTAAATATATTGTAATTTCTCACCAGAGTGTGAATTTCACATTTCCATTTGCATGTGAATGTTAGGTGGAGAGAAGAATGTTAAGCAACTCATAGCAAACGGAAAGACCATGAATGCTTTTAGAGACACAAAGTCTTTACCTCTGTGACAAAGCAAGGCCTTGTTAACAGTGATGACCTGGCTAATAATACTTGTTGAGTGGGACAGCTGTATTTCAGCCTCTAATGCCTGTAATTTTCTACTACATCATGGCTTTCAGTATGGGTTGTTCCCATCATCCAAGCCTACCACCTGGTACTAAAGGGTGTCATGTTTCTGAACTCTACCCTCTGTCCAGTCCACAAGTCTGTCCTCACAGCCACCCTGCAGGGACATCACGGAGCTGTGCTTGCTGCCTGAATTCCTTGCTATCCTTGTTGGTCTTTGCCTCCCTGTCACCTTTTCTCTGAATTCACCTTCCAGCCTTCTTTTCCACCCTGTTCTAGTTTCTGGCATCTTAAACCAATACTGGTTGAAAAGAAAGAAAACCAGGAAAGAGAACTGTTACTCTTCCCCAAGCCTCCATCAGGTTCTAACCTGACTGTTTCTATCAGCACAATGGTCTGACATGCAGTGATAGAAGATGCATGCCACTCTGTCTCAGTCATGCCGATGATCTTGACTTTGCATCTTGGGCCATTGGTTTAATTCACTGAAATAGGCTCCCAAGAATGTCCTCCATAAAGAATACTGACCTGAAAGCTACAAGCTAGAGCTGCCAAGTGCCTGAGCAGCTGTACCTTAGGGGGACAGGATTCAAGAAGAGAAGTAGAGGAAAGCAGCTCATTGATTCCCCATGTGACAGAATCCTTGTGATTATCCCTGCAGCCTCTTAAGTATACTCACTTGGTTATGAGAACTTTGTAGTTCAGGGGCAAGTCATCTCTGAGAGATGGTGAAGAAGGAACAGGGAGGCTTTTGTGACCATCAAGCCGAAAAAGATGAGAGTGAAATCCAGAGTCTCTGAGATGGCTATCAGCACTTTACCTCTGGATCGAGTCAACTCTCCATGCCCTGCAGTAGAAAAACCATTGGTCCTCAGCTTTGATGGGTATGGGACACCTATCCTTCCAGAAGAATGAGACCTCACTGGGGCCGTGTGTGCATTAGCTGCCTGCTTTCTGAGGGGATTTCATTCAGCCTGCTTCTCCTGAATTGGGGAAATCTGCATGTTTGTAAATGGTAATAATGCAATTTTTATTGTTGATGGTGGATGCACAAATTTGGTATATGGAAGAACATTATCTAAGTTCTGCAGGGGACTTGCTCAAGGAGATGTGCACTCAAATATTCACATCTATAGAAGGTACAATTCACTGCATTAAATCCCAAACAAAAATGATTTGTTAGCAAAGGAAGGCTAAGGCAGCAGGCTGGAGGAGGTGGGCATGGCTGCAAGAGGTGGGCAAGCTGGAGGAGCTGGGAATGGCTGCAGGAGATGGACATGGCTGCAGGAGGGGGGATCAGATCTCAGTCGGGTTCCTGGGGTTCATCACGGCAGTGTGCTCAGGCGGATGGTGATGGTATTCTGTTTGCTCAAGGGGACATGCTGCCAGCGGACAGTAAGCTCCCCAAAGTATCATTCTGAAACTTTTTGTCGCAGTTAACATACATGGCTACAAAACTCTCTTTTTGCAAGATCCAAGAGCCAGTTTTCTTTCTGTTGGCCTCTTTCTGCCTCGTCTACAGACTGATACCTGTAATATGCACACAGGTGCTGCCAAGTAGTGATGGCTGCCTATGGCTATGGACCGGCAGCTGGAGGCCTGAGAAATGAAGAGTCCTACGCCAAGTTCAGATTCTCGTTAGTCAAGAGTGGATATCAGAGGAGGGCAGAGGATGGGAATGACAAGAAACCTGAATTTTCTGCATTAAATATTTTTTGCCATTTGCTTTCTTTAGTAGCACACATAACTTACTTTTGTAACCAGAAAGTATATCATTATATGTACTTTAATCACATGTGCATTAGTTCTTGTATTACTGCTGTAACAAATTGCCACGAACCTAGTAACCTAGACAATACAAGTTTCTTATCTTACAGTTCTGAATTCAGAAGTCCAAAACAGGTCTCTCTAGGCTAGAGTCAAGATGTTAGCAGGGCTGTGTTCCTTTCTTGAGATGCCAGGAGAGAACCTGTTGCCTTGCCTTTGCCAGCTTCTAGAGATCATCTACATTCCTTGGCCCGTGACCCCTTTTTTCCATCTTCAAAGCCAGCACCTACAGGTCTGGGCCTTCTCAGATCACATCTCATTCCCTCTAACCTTCTCTTCTGCCTCAGTCATCCAATCTTAGGACGCTTGTTATTACATTGGGCCCATGTGGATAATCCAAGTTAATCTCCCTTGCTTTAACTCAGTTGATTAATTCATTAATTCTGCGTGCTACCTTACCTTGCCAGGTAAGGTACCATATTCATGGGTTTTGGGGACTAGGACATGGACATCTTTGGAGGACCATGGCTCCACCTAACACAATTTCTCCTTGATTCAGCATTTTATTTATCCCCCCGCCCCCAAGATGGCTCCCTTCTCTGTTTGCTCATTATATGCACCCATCCGCTCACTGTTTTTTGCTTGTTGTCTGCTCTTTGTTTCTTTTTCTTTAGGAGGCACCAGGAACAGAACCTGGGACCTCCCATGTGGGCGGTGGGTCCTCAACTCCTTGAGTCTTATCTGCTCCCCTGAGTCAGCATTTTAAATTAATGAATCATGGAGAAAGACTCGCTTCTTTTATTTTTGCTTTTCATTGGTGGGCATAATACCAAGACATAGTATTGTGCCAGTGGTTATTCAAATACAAATGTAATCATGTCCCTTTATTTTGTCCTCTGTTCTGCCTGTATCCATCTTTAAAAGAGAAAGCCCCTGTGTGAGGGCCTCTAGCTCAATTTCAAGACTAGTCTGTTTGATTGCCTGCTGCCTGCCCTTTAGCCCTGGCATGACTTCACCTGATAATAAACTGGAGAAGAGAGAAAAGCTAAAAGTTAAATCCATCTACTTTTATTCATGTTTTTCACTTGGTAGCTGAGGACATTGAATTAAGGGATAAATGTGGGTTTGGAGTACAGATAGATTTCATGTTTTTCTTGCTTTCTAACATTGCACAAACTTGGATTCAGAAATATCTTAAAAGAACCCAGCATAAGAGAGAATTTCTACTGAACCTACTTCCTGAACTTTCTTGGCTCTCACCTGAATGAAAGCTTGAAAGGTGGATTTAGTTGTGGACCCTGATTCCCTGGGGTTTGAAAGAAGGGCTCAACTCTCTGCCTTGGCTGTCTCATCATTGTAGAAGCGTTGTCTCTCCCAATTTGAAATTTTAATTTGTCCAACAAAGTAAACCATTTTCGAGCAGAGACCAGAATGGCTTCTACAATCTGTCTGGTTTAGGACCCCAGGTTTGTAGATTTCTAGTTAATGCCACTACTGCAAGTGAGTATTTGGAGAAACAGCTGTCTTCCTGCTCCTTCAGACTTGGGAAGCAGCAGATAGAATGTTTCTTTTTATTTATATAAGAGAAGTAGAATTAGAGAGTGATTAAAATATTTATGCTTTGAAAAATACCTTCTTTCGGTTTCTCGATATCGCAGTCTCTGCAGATTAATCCATTGATTCAGGTCATTGAATTTGTATTCTACATTTTTGCCTTTTATTACCAGTATTTTAGAGCATGCATTATTCATTTTCATGGGTATTATGGAAGGGCTAAATGACAGCTGGATACCTTGGCACGCCAAGTGGACACATAATCATTTCATTGAAGCCCTCATTTTTTGAGCAGTATAGGAAAAAGGATGCAAGTGATTGGGATATTTTAGGTATGGGAATCTCATCTAAAGCTTGTGAGGCTGACTGTTTTTCTTTTAAAATTTCTAGCAGAAGATCCACATCAAAATATCTATCTGTATGTAGCAGTACTCCTTGACTGTGGCTGCATATTAGAATCACCTAGGCTGTTTTGGAAAACTCTATTATCCCAGTGTCCTGTTGCACTGCAGACCAATCCAATCAGAACCTATTGGGGTCAGACCAGGAATTGTGCTTTATAAAGCCCCCCAGGTAATTCCAATATACTGCAAACGCTGTCAATGAATATTTTCATAAAGGCAGATTTGATCACTAACAGGTAATTGTGATCATTAGTTGGCAGAAACAACAGATACCACCAATTAGTTCAAATTACATGCATTGATGAGGTAGAGTGTCCACTGGTCCGTAAGTCATGTTACCCCAATTCTAATTCTGGTTCTGCCACTCAGGAGTTCCTTGCCTAAAAATTTTAAACAATAACTAAAAACACAAATACCAAGAATACCACAATCCAACCGTGCTCTCCTATGGCAGTGTGATAGTACATTGAATTGAAATAATAACTGTAAATATGCTTTGAGGAAATAAAATGTGATATGCAGTTATTAAGAGTTTTGTTTTTGTTTCTTGTCTTTGTATTGAATAAGATAAGTCCTGTCAACAAGAAAAAAATAAATTGCTTCTTTCAGAAGAAGAAATTTTTGGCCATTATGTTAAAAAAGAAAAGTGAAGCTATCTATAAACTCCAAATTAACTCCTGAACTGAATTAATAACCCACTTAACTTTGGCAGAAATCAGCTTTAATGTGAATTTTTTGTGGATTTTGGCAGGATCACTCTGAACAAGTGTATTAGGTACCTTAGTTTTTTCTGTGACTTGTCATGTAGCAGTCTAAAAACCAGCAGGCCCCACAATTCTCATGAACTTAGCAGCTGGTGAGAAGTAAGGCCTCCCCAACAAGCAAGCAATGCCCTACTTGCCCATACCTCTCCAGTGAGGACCGAACCCTTTCTAATATGATTTAAACATGGATTCATATCATGGCACTACCTTAAATGATATCAAAATCGACATTTAAAATGAAGATCAAATTGACCGCCATGCTTTCCAATTACCAAAATGGAAGAAACTAATGAGTTGAAAAATAGAGCCACTTTTGAGTAAAAGTACCGTTTTAAAACCAGCAGCACAGTAAGCAAAGCACACATGATAGATGTTGGAATCTCAGGATTGCAGACAAGGAACCAGCCCCTAAAATGTCAGAGACAGCACGCAGAGAGAACCCAAATTTGCAGCTGCCCCCTGCTAGGCTATGAGCCTCATCTAAGATGTGGAGAAGCGTCTGCATTTGGAAGACAGAGAGTGCAGCGCATCCAGAAACCTCCTGAGAAGTGCCCTGGAAGATTACCCGTAGAAAATAACCACTAACTAGTCACATTTAATGGATGCTTATGGTATGGCATAGAAAAGGGATTTTGTTTGAAAGCTTCAGTGCAGGGAGTGCGTTGAATAAGAAAGTGAACTACACTGCTTACAGCTTACAGACTTTCTGTGCATCCTTTTCAGGGGGCAATTATATATTCAGGAGTCCCCTTGCTCGGTCAGCTCAACTCCATAGGGGTGCAGGTGGCGCTCTGTCACTGTTGCTTCGCAGAGCTGGCCTAGGGAATGAAAGGTGGTCTGTAACTCGCATCATGAATAAACATGAGCCTCCTCATCTGCATGAGGCAGGTGACTGTAAAATATCTTGGAGCAAGTTGTGAAAGGAAGCTTTGTGCGTGGTGCCCAGGGGAAGCTGGGAGGAACTCGGCGCTGTTTACCCTCATTAGAATTCCATCGCAGGCTGTGGTTATTGATCTGAACCAGGCCTGATGTGGCTAATAAAGTAGATGTAGGTTTTAATTGAAACGTGAATATTTAAGTAGAGGAGACGTCTTTTAAAGGACCCTAATGTGCAATGAGGTTATCCTTTTTTTTCAGCTGTCTAGGCCACTGACAAGTATTTTGTTCAAATGGCTTCTCACACTTCACAAAGGTTCTTTAGGTTTGGCACACAACAGATTGAACCTCCTCTAGAAGCAAATGCATTATATGGATAGATCTATTTTTTTCCATTGATATTTCCCATTGGATGGGTAGCAAATGATTTAGTGTATGTGTGTGTGCATGTGTGAGTTTTAATTATTGCTTTGCAGCTCCTCATTTAAGGTGGTGTTACCTTTTGTATGTGATTTGACACTTTCTGTTTGACAAGTAACCAAGGTCTCCCGTGGGGCCTCGTCAGTATCAATTATGCTACCTGGGGACCATAGGAAGACTAAGAAATAGAGCGGACTTTGAACTTATTTGTTCAAAAAGGGCACATGCTTAAAGAGACCCCAGCGTATGTATTTTCTGGAAAGAAAAGTATTATAAATACCATATGCCTGGCCAAGGCAGGGAGGAAACTGGTGAAGAACAGTATCTCTCACCCTCTTTTTCATTATCACCCCATAAGGAGATTTTTTTAATATATTTTCCCCCCAGTCACCCTCCCCCTGAAATTTTAATACCACAGATATATTATATGTCTGTTTGTGTAATATATGTATGTCTGTGCTTTCTACGTAAAAAGTAAGATTTTTTTTTTTTGGCCCACAAGAACCAATTTCCACCCTGTCCTCCAAGCCCCCCTGAGAGTATGTGGCGTGGAGGAAGGAATCAAAGCTGAGAGTCAGCAAGAGCCTGGTGGCAGCCCCAGCTGGGCCACCCACCGGCAGTGTGACCTTGAGCTCATCCTGCAACCCACCAAGTCGATTCTCATCTGTAAACTGGGAGTGGCCATAATAATAAAAATAGTATTTGCCAGAATCACTGCAAGGATTAGGCTCTCAAAGGTTTGCTTTGTAAATTGCCCTATACAAATGAGAGGTGCTAGTCTCAAAAGACAAAACCTAAATTGGCACCAATTTGCACTTAGTTGCACAGTATAATCGAGCTGCTTTGATTTCCCAAGGTAGTTTTTCAAATATCTATCAACCCAGGTTTCTCACACGTCTGTGTGGGAATACTTGAACTTGGGTTTGGTGGCAGAAGGGGGTTTTGACCATGGTGGGGGACAAATCCCTGAGTGAGGTAGAAGCCCTCTAGTGTAGGGGTTCCTAGGGGTGATGGACACTCCTTCCCGCCCTACCCTCAAGGGACTGCAGGTGATGCAGGGGTCTGGACCGAATCTCTAGAGGCTCAAGAGGTGGTTGACAAAACCCCCTCCCACCTTCCTACCCCAGCTGGGGATCCTTGTGAAAGGGATTCAGCCCTGCCAAGCTTCAGATCCTCCCTCTGTGAGATGGCGCTGGGAAGAGGACCTGTGGCTGGGATGGCTCTGAGCTCTGCACGGTGTTAAGTACGTAAACTGCTTGGCTCAGTGCGGGCCCGGAGCAAGCGCCCCATCACCGATAACACAGAGCCAGTAGGCTGGGAACACAGGACCATCTCAGCTTCATATGCCTCTGTGTTAGTCAGCCAAAGGGGTGCTGAGGCAAAGTGCCAGAACTCTGTTGGCTTTTTAAAAGGTATTTATTTGGGGTAGAAGCTTACAGTCACAGGGCCCTAAAGAGTCCAGCTCCAGGTGCCATAAGAGGTACTTCCTCATTCAAAGCCTGTTGCCATGTGTTTGACTCAAGGTGGCTGCCAACATCTGTGAGGGTTCAACCTTCCTTCTTCCTCTTAAGGCTCCGTGATCACAGCTTCTTCTGATCTCAGCTATAGACTGGCTTAGGGCTCATACTCTCCCCAGGGGCTCTTTTCTTTCTGGCTCATATGCTCTGTTCTTTTCACAGGGTCGGCTATAAACTATCAGGCTTCTCTCTCTTCCCAGAGAGAAATGTTTCCCTATGGAGCACTCTCTCTTCCTGCTTATTGGCTTCTGTGTGTCTACTTCCATGTGAGAGTCTATCAGCCCAAGGGGCCAGGACTCAATGCTGAGTCATGTTCTAATGAGGTGGTTGAGTCAGAGCCCTAATCTTAACATAATTTAATCAGACATCTCAGCTGAATCTAATACAGCCAAAGGGTCTCATGCCCAGAGGAACAGACCAGTTTACAAACATAATCAATATCTCCTTTTGGAATTCATAAATAATATAAGCTGCCATAGGCTCTGAACAGGTGGAAGGATGTGCATGGCAACGATGAGGACAAGTATTGTCAGGAAACGTGGACAAGCTCCTCCCTTTGATTCAGTGATTCATTTTATAGGACCTTGACCTGAGGGCTGCCCTAGCACCTCCACTGCACGAGGCCTGGTCCACTGAGAAACACAGTGAAGGTCATAAAGTGGTTCAAGGGGCTTTGCTCACCAGACCATTTCCGGGGACTCTCCTGGGGTCATGCTGGTGGGTCCTCCACATCTCCCTCCCCTCTGCATTAACAGCCCTGGCCTTGTCAACTCATAAAGGGGAAGCATGTGAGGATCAGCATCTCCCAGAAAGAATTGCAGCTGGTTGACCCTGTATAGGTAATTTCCATTAAAAAGTCTAAACTGTTTTAAAGTTTGTTTACAGGGTAACTGCTTAAAAGCCAACAGTTAGTTGGCTGAAAAGACTAACAGGCTTTGCTTGTTAGTCTTGATCCCCTTACCAGGAGCACTTATTAAAATCATATTTACCACAAGGGACTCTCATGAGTAATTTTAAATAAGCCTGGCAATAGTAAATAGACAACTTGGGAGTTCCTTTTGTTCAAGGTCTGGCATAATGTCCTTCTTATTTCTGAAGTATTTCCAGAGCCAGCGCAAACTCTTTGCAAGGGTGACATGTGCTAAATTGAGACTTGCCAATTATGAGAAGAAAATAATTGATGTGTTCCGCTGGACAGCTGTGAGATATGTCAGTCGCATGGTTCAATTTCAGACCGTCCCTGAGCTACAGAATAAGTTAACAGCTCCGCACACACAGTGGCTTCTGAAACTTCTTTTCCTTTTATTAACTACACTTTGGGGGCTCTGTATGAATTGCTAATTGGTTCTTATGACCTGAATTGTATATTCCATGGTGGATTATGTGAGGGATTTGATCATGACACGGAAACCATTTTATTAGTGTACATCCAATTAAAAGGAAATTACCTTCATTTAAAGTAAGGTTTAATGAGATTTAGGCATTTTAAATTAAAGGGCAGGTAGGAATTAAGAGTTGGACAGCCAAGAAGGGTACCATTAGGTGGGAATCGCTCACGATATACCAGTCCTCCTTGATTTAAAAGAAAATATTTATGCTCTAATTGCAGAATAAATTATGTCAACTGGGAGGTTGAGAACACACTTCTAAGGTAGAGCAGAGGAGTATATGGATGCTGTCATTTAGGTGTTCCCACTTGTCTCCTGAGGATACCAGGTGTCAGGGTGGGTTGGGGGATAGAAGGCAAAGAGGGCCCTAGATAAGAAGAGATAAGGAATTAGTGAGAGGGGAGGGCCGGAAGTCATTGGCTAAGACTCTGAAACAAGAGCAGGGAGAATTCAGGTGGCCCCAAGCTTGATTTCCAAATATCCTCTGCAGATATACCAGATCTAGGAGGTCAGGGGTTAAAATACATATATTCAATTATTCAGCTGGGCATATTTTTTTATTACTTTATTTTTAAAGAAGCTTTCAGTCACATAAATATTACATCGAAAATATAGGGGATTCCCATATACCCTACCCCTACCCCCTCCCAAACTTTTGCCCATTAATAACATCATTAGTATAGTACATTTGTTACAATTGATGAACACATATTGAAGCATTGCTTAATATTAACCATGGACTATAGTTTATATTATGGTTTTTATACTTTGCACCTTACAATTTCATAGATTTTGACAAATTATATAATGACCTCTATCTGTCATTGCAATGTCATGCAGAACAATGCCAACGTCCCAAAATGCCCCCTGTTATACCTATTCTTCCCTTTCCCTTCCCTCAGAACCTCTGGTGACCACAGCCTTTATATCATTGTTACAAGTTCTTTGATTACTAGAATAATAATGTCCACTTTAGTCCATAGTTGCATTCCTCCCTTATGTTTGTTCATTTTTCAGCCTTGAGGATTTTGGAATGGTGATGCCCACTCTGCTTCCGATTGAGAGGGGGCTTAGCTCCCACAGGGCAGAAGGATGGAACTGCTTTGCTAGCAGTTGTAGATTCTCTCTGTTTGGAGGGATGGGCCTTGTCCATTATAATTCTTTGGTTAGTCGTCCGGGTGAATTGGAGGGTAGGTGCTGAGATTCAGGGCTCAGCCGGCATATGGACAACCAGAAGATTTAAGTCTCTGGGACACATATTTAATGGTATAGTGCTAATTTTAGGTTCATATAAAAGGGGCATAAGAGCCGTGTATTAGAAAAGTATAAATGAGTCTAAATCAGGTACACTGGGGGGATAGCTTATCATATATTGCAAGGCAAAACGCACTGGCAGGGTTAATGTAATGATGCCTGGGGTCTTTAGTAAGAGGTGCTGCCTGGGCATCAGATTTTTTTTTTTTAGGAAGTAGCAGGAATTGAACCTGGGACCTAATACATGGGAAGCAGGTGCTCAACCAGTGAGCTACTCCCCAGACTGGGCGTATTTCAACTGCCAATTTTTTCTTCTTATATCCCTATTCAAATTTTTTTTAATGTGCTTTTATTTCTGAGCAACAATGAATTATGGGTCGAGATTATCCACATATATTTTGCCACATAGGAAGCTAAGACACTGGACTGATTCAACACTCAGTACTGGTCTACCCTTTCGATCCCCATTTGATCACCTGGTACTAGATCAGTGATCTAGACTGGGTGAGAGAGTCAGAAGCTGGAATGTAGGTTGAGAAGCAAGAAGGAGGGTCTAAGATAAGGCTTATTTTGACAGCAGTTTCTCTGGCTTTCCTTGTGGCAATTGTTAGAGGGGAAAAGTTTTACATTAAAAATTGAAAATGAGGGATGGAGAATCCTAAACTTCTGGTTTCTTCTTCTCCCCTTTCTGCCTCTCCTCCTTCTTTTGTTGAGTCTACTTGTTTCCCATGCAGGTTTGGTAAAATTAAAAAGAATAGGTTCTTAGTGAAACTCTGCAGGAGGAAGGCATGTGGGCAGTCTGTCTTCTTAAATAGTCCCCAAACCAGGCCAACATCTTCCTCAGGAAACTTCTCAAGCCTGCAGCTATCATGTTTGGTAACAACACACTTGGATGCCCTTTCTGTGCTGCCTAGCTGTCCCTTGGACACCCATACCCTAGAACTGTCACAAGGACCTGCAGTTGTCCACCTACTTGTCAGCTTCTTGAGAACAGAACCTCACTTTTTGTTTTCTCTGTTCACAGTGCACGGGGTCTAAGAGGTACTCAGTGTCACTGCCCCATTCCATCATTGACACACCATGGACTCATCAGAGCTGGCGATTTACCCTGCCCAACTCAGTTTTCCTTTTGTCTTCCACACTCAATTAATAGCATCACTGTCCAGCCACCTACTTTAAATTCTATCCAGGTAGGCTGGTTCCTACCTTTGGGGAGCTGACAGGCTGCTCAATTTCTGTTTGGAAGATTAAGGGCTCATCCTTCTTTTTAAAACTACTCATTGGCCCAAGTTCTGTCCTTTCAATCACTACAGAGTCCCTTGCTTTCTCCTCATTGCTTGGGTTCAGATATTTCTCTTCTTTCACCCCAAATGTGGTTGCAATTCTTCACCAACCTGTAGCAGTAGTAGTATACATCCTCATCCTTGCCATGACCTCATGGTGAGTGAAGTGTGTTTCCTGCACCATTTTACTTTTAATTTAAATAGGGAACTTGCTTTGGCCAGTGAGATGTTCATGGATGTGATGTAAGCATAGACCAGACTATTGCATATGTGGTTGAGTTGGGCTTTTGTACGTCTGCCATCATCATGATGAGTAATTGTACTGGATATTTGCTGCCTGTGAATGTGGCTCCCAGGCTGTGACACAAGGAGCAGAACTCCCTCCATCAGCCCACAGAATAATAGAACAGCAGACTGAAACAGAGCCATCGCAACTCTGAGATTACCTTGTTAACTGTTGGGCTGGTTTGTTACACAGCATTAGTGTGGCGATAGCTATTGTACCAACTCCCCAATTTAAAACCTCCCTACTTTCCAAATATCCTCCAATATAGATCTGACCCTGTAATTCTTGTTCTTAATCCTTCTGTGGCTGTCTGTTGCCTGTCTAATGAAGTTTCATCGCCTGAGCATAGTATTCAGATAGCTCTGTAATTAGCCCGAAGAACTTTTTCTACTTTGCCCCAAAATCTTTTCTCTGTTCTTGCTCTAGGCTTTATGCATCCCGAACCACCCACCACTCTTTGTAGGTGCCATAACACTTTCTTATCTCAGGCTTTTTCTCATGCCCATTCCTTCTGCCAGGAATGTCTTCCCTCATCTGCCTTTCGAAGTTCTACTTTTCCTTTAAGATTTTGCACAAGTGTCACTTCAGTGAAATACTTACCATCTCCCTTTCATTCAGAATGAATTGTTCCTACACCTCTGCCCCCACAGCATGGAATTTACATTTACTTTTGGAAAATATCTTCTTTCTGTAGAGTAGTTTATCTACAAATCTTTCTAAATTACATCAATATATCATTGGAAGCAAGAACCATAGCTTTCATTTCTTAATATCCTCCAGATGATTTAAACTATTATCTGCTCATTTACTTTAGGTTGACTGTTGAACGAATGAATTGCCAGAAAATTTTAATTCACTCCTCATTTAAAATGGTCTACCTGGCCATAAGCCTAATTAATTTATACCGTTTTGACAGAGGGTGGTCACTGTACTTCCCGGGGCCGGAGATCCTAAGTGTTCTGCAGTGTGGGGGACAGAATAAAAAACTTGTCTTGCCCCGAAATGCCAACAGGCCTTACTGAGATACAGAAGCTCTTTGCTGATGCCAACACTTTGAGGAAGTTATAAAATTATTTTGCCATTAGTTTCTTAATAAAAATGGCAGTAGTAATTATTTCCCCACATGAGTAACTTTGTATAAGGTTAATGGAAAGCCTCAAAGACTTCGATAAGTTGCAAAATTGCATTTCTCTTTTCTACAGAGCTTGTGGCCTCTAGTTAACATATAGCGTTCTTTTTTTTTTTTTTTTCACCTTCACTCATTTCTCATATCCTTAACGCACCTACCCTGGCCATTTGAGGAGCATTATATTTCACCACTAGTCCTTTTTCCAGGCCAGTGGGAAAAATACTGTCAATAACCGCTCTTATTCTTTCAGGGGATGGCTGCTGGGAGACCTCCTGATGCAGGGGACAAATGTGGCTTCTGGCCAGCCATCCCATTTAGGTGGCTTGTATTTACCCAAAACCCATTCAAGAAATCTGTGCCTGTGTAGCAGGCATATTAAATGGCAAACACGAGCAAGTCATGCAGTTCCCAAAAATTGTCTTGTATTTTACCTTGAGTCCCCAAAGTTTTCTCAAATTAGAAAAAAAAAAAATTGCCTGCCTCCAGAGTGTCTTAAGAGTAGGAAGACTTGTTTCTTGCTACAGCAATGACTTGTTTTGAGTGTTGGAGGCGAGCAACTCCACAGAACTCTTCTGGTCCCATTTTCTTATTTCTCTTTCGCATATCTGTTTGCGTGACTTGGCTGGAGCCGAGGTGTGTGGCATATGGCTTTTTGCCGCTTGAGCTGCCGCAGAAGTAAATGTCACTGGCCTATAATGCCAGATTTCCATTTTGTGAATCACAAAGCATGGAATTCAGTCCGAAAGCCCTTGTCCTCTATGTGTTCTTAAAAGAGAAATAGGGAAAGATAAGGAACCCTGCCTTAGGAGAGATACTGTTCTTATCTAAAAAGAGTTTGTCCTGATAAAGAGTATATAGAGAGGTGCTTTTGCCCTGTGTTAACATGTGTTAGGAAAAAATGCTCGGCTTTTTTTTGTTGTTGCTGTTCATTTGTTTGTTTGTTTTGTTTTATTTAGGAGGTAAAGGGGATTAAACCCAGGACCTTGTACACAGGAAGCAGGCACTCAACCATTAAGCTACGTCTGCTGCCCTTGCCTTGTTTCTATTGTGGTAAGGGCACCAGGCAATCCTGGATACCTACCCCCAAGCCTTGTCCTTAACTAAGCAAATGCTGGACAGTCTGGAATATATAGTTCTTCTTGAATTTTTTCAGATTGATGAGAGTAAACTTGGCATGTACCAGCAAATTAAGACTGTGAGTAAAAGATATTGTGTTTCTTGGATACAAGGTACTAGAATTTCATATAAATGCTCAGGTCCTCAAATGCTTTAAGACAAATTTGGCAAACAATGGAGACACGAAGCCATCACCAGCGAAGCCTTGGCTTTCTCGTGCCCCCCAACCCCCTTTGTGATTTTTGACCCACAAAGGCAACAGTTTATTTAAAAATTGCCCATTGTGTAGAGTCTGATATAGTGACCCATCAACATTCACTGTTGACTTCTGATGCCATCAATTTGCTCATTAATTCACTGTATTTCTCTTCCGTGTACCCTCATTCTGTAATCACTTGAAGTCAATAGGTCAGAATAAAATTTAAGAGCCAAGAGGATTGATGCTGGACCCAAGGAGTGGGGTTCAAACCCTGGTCCCCTCATTTCCTTCCTGGTGATATTTGGCAGGTTAATTACCTGCCCTGTGCCTCTGTTTCTTCATCTGTAACATACAGATCTCAATAGAGTTGTGAGGATTACAGGGGCTAAGATTAGGCTGAACCGTATGAGCTGGCCTATGTTTAACCGTTTTTGGTTTGCAGAATTAGCAATTCTGTATGGGTCCATATGTATATGGAACGTGGTTGGGCCGTGGCTGGCACAGAATGATCACAGAATAAGGCTTGGTTATTGGGAGTAGTGAGGAGAACAACAGGAAGGATTAGACAGTGCTCCAGAAGAGGCGAGGGAGCCGTGGATTCCCCCCGCGCTGTCTCTCCCTCACTGTCTGACTCTGGGCCCTTCTCCTCCATCTGTTCTCACCACCCTCCTTCTTGGGGGAAGCTGAGCCCGCAGGGTGTCTAAAGAAACTTCCTTGTGCTGTGCTTTGGAATCTATCCCTCCTCACCTGCCCTGAGTCTCAGTCCTATGGTGTATCCTTTCTAGCTTTATATCATCACAGTGATAGCCTCTCCCCAGCAAAGAAACGTATCCAAATCTCTCACATTCGAAAGAACCAGTAAATAGCTCTTTTTAACCCCATGTCCACCCCCAAGCCAGGTTTCTTGAAATAGTTGCCTCTATTTACCACCTTGTCTTCTCCCTTCCCGTTCTTTTATTACTCTGCTTCAATTTGTCTTCTACCTTCACCAAAAATGCAACCACAGAAGAGGAAGATGACTCTAAAAAGCACCAATATTTATAGTCAATATTGAAAACCATCCTAGCCACAAATGCTGCTAGTTTTGACAAATTCAAGAATGGCTTCTATGGACATTTTGAAATCCATGTCTTATTTGTTTCCTCTCCATCACTTGTTCCTGTTGACCATTCACTCCTTAAAACTGTCTTATTTTAGCTTTGGAAACATATTCACACATACACACACACACTCATGCAGACACACATCAAATATATACATGATGTACTATTTATATCTTTGTAACTATATAAATTAAAGGGAAAAATAAAATAATTATCACTGGCAAAGTTCCATTTCTAGCAACATAGTTTTTTGATCAGAAAAAAGTAACTAAAAATATAACTAAGCTGAAGAAGAGAAATATGACTCTAAGATGCAATTATATGTATTTTGAATACTTGAAAACCTCTTTAGCCACAAAAGACATGATTTCCAGGAGGCAAGTGGGGTTGGAGAGGAGTGGTTGAGTTGTTCTAATTTAAGACGGGAAAGAAGTCACATTGTTATGAATCTCTGCTCTGATGAAGAAGATAGACATTAAAAAATTTGTAAAAATAAATCTTTTATCCCTAACACCTTCGTGCTTATTTGCATTCTCCCTCTTTCCCCTCAATCTTTTCTTTTCAGCCTAAAAATATACCACAATCTCTCCTATCCTTAAAAAAATATTTTTTCATCCCTGTTCGTCTTTCAAGTTATTATCCAATCTCTGTCCTTCCTGCACTGCCAAATTTTCCAGGAGAGAATGCAATCTCCACTTCCCTACCTCCTCCACTCACTGTGGTCTGATGCTCACCCACGTCCGCCTACTGAAATCGCTTTATTTAGGACCACAGTAACCCCCCGATTGTCAAGTGAAGGCCTCTCCCCAACGCTCATCCTGTTCCTCCGCCCTGAAGCACTGCCTGGCATCCCCATCTGTGCTTCCCGGGATCCCAGGATCTGTGCCACTGCCTCTCACTGACCCCCAACGTACAGGCCATCCCCAAGGCCCTCTGTTTCCCTCCCGTCACTCCCCCACACCGTCTTACATCTTGGACCATCACCTGGTGCAGACAGATGCCACCCTCACTCTCTCCTCCCCTCCTGAGCTCCAGCCTCCTGGTCGGTCCACAGACAGCCTCGAACCCGGCATGTCCAGAGCTCCACTCGTGATTTATATCGCCTTCTACCCTGGCTGCTGCTTCTCTCCTCTCTAACTCTAGGAGCCGCATTATAATCCACCCCTTTCCTAGACGTGGAATCTTGGCGTGATCCCTGGCTTCCTCGCGCCGCCTCCCTATTAGGTTCCCAAATCCTACTGACCCGTCCTCTCTGAGGAGTCGCCTGCCTTCCTGCATGACCACCCCGTACCCTGCTGCCCTCCCCTCTTGCTCAGCCTGTGTATTCTTCCTTTAACGGATCGCCCGAACCTGAGCTTGGTCTACCCACGACTCCTCTTTCCCCCAGCTGCCAGAAACATGCTTCTAGAACACAACTCTTCTCATAACACATCCCTACTCAAAAACCTTTGACTCTCCTTACAGCAAAAAAGATCTCTGTGTTCTGTCCCAAGCCACTTTTCCCATCCTAATTCCTATTACAGTTGCACCTTACCCTCTACTAACCAGTAATTAGCCATACTGGTCCCGCCCCGAGCATGCCATGAACTTCCAGGTCTCTGTCCTGGTCTGTATTCCCTCAGCAAGGGGGACCTTTCATCTTTTTGCTGAAATTCTGCCCATCTTTCAAAGGACCCAGCTCATGGGCCCTGCTTGAGTTATTTTAACAATGGTTTCATCTGCATAGCACTGTTGTAACTTTTTTCTGGTTTATTATGTCTTCAATGCTCCACATTTTCTACACTGAACATATATACTCTTCCCTCTGCCCCCTGCCATTGTCTGCTCTCTGTGTCCACTCACTGTGTGTTCTTCTGTGTCCACTTGCACCCTTGGTGGCACTGGGAAACTGCATCTCTTTTTTGTTGCATCATCTTGCTGCGTCAGCTCTCTGTGTGTGTGACGCCACTCCTGGGCAGGCTGCACTCACACAGGGCAGCTCCCCTTATGGACACACTCCTTGTGCATGGGACACTCCCACATGGGGGCGCCCCTGCATGACACAGCACTCCTTGCGGGCATCAGCATTGTGCGTGGGCCAGCTCACCACGTGGGTCAGGAGGCCCTGGGTATCGATCCCTGGACCCTCCCATGTGATAGATGGACGCTCCATCAGTTGAGCCACATCCACTTTCCCATATATACTCTTAAAGTCATTAAATGTGGGACTGCAGAACTTCCACCAAGCTCCAGGCATGGTCTAATCAGTGGTGCCAGTCCAGAGGGAATTCCTTGGTCCTCGACACTCCACGTTATAGTACATTCCAACTTGTTTATTCTTCCTTGAAATAACACATAGGTTTGGGCCAGCTCTGGTAGTGCCACCAGTGCCCAGCGTCTTTAGCCTGTGGTCGATTGGTACTGAGATCAACAGCCCGCTGAGACTTGAGTCAAGGAAGATGTATTAACTGGATGGGAATTAAAGATGTGACATCCTTGGAAAAAATGAGCCAGAGCATAGACTGGGCAGGTCCCAGCACCCGCCCTGCTTGGAAAATGGGTTCTGAGGGAGGGGGTTTCGGGAGTGCTCTCCAGCATACCATCCTCCTCAGAACCCGGGCAGCACAGGAGTGGGAGGAGAAAGGAAGGGAGACAGCCTAGGATGAATCACTTGGGATGGTTACAGAGAAATCCTCATCTCATAATTTTATCCACAATGTCAGGTAGAAGGTCAGAGAAGTACTCAGAGAGCTTTCATAACTTCTTTTGAATGTAAAGGTTTATAATAAGATTTTGTAATCTTGGCTAAAATGTCAGAAACATCTAAGGTGGCATTTGTGGCATTGTATTGATAAATCTGTCCCTAATGGGTTCACAATACTGAAGAGAGCTCTGGAAAGAGATAATCATGAAATAATATGGCATGTCCAAAAGCAAAAGCACGTGCATTATGTGGAAATCATTCAAAGGAAGAATTACACGGAGGAAGGACTTTACAAGGAGAGCTTTCACGTGTGAGTAGACACTCACCATTAGAAGAACACAGAAGCTCTGTTCTCAAGCAGAACAGAGTCTCCTGGGGAAAGCATGAAATATAATGAAATACATAAGAAGAAAATTTAATAAATGGAGCTTTATTACTTCCAAGATATTAAGCCTGACTTCATGGGTTCCAAAGACGTGAAAGAAACATGAGGTGATATGTGAAAACACATGGTTGACATTTCCTGAATATAAGTGGAAGGAATGAGACGAATCCCTTACTTCCAAACTGGACTTCATCTGGTGAAATACATTTTTCAGTATGTGTGCAGAACAGCTGAGATGACTAATATATACAAGACTCCAAAAATATATAAGCAAGAGCCACTTATTCATGGCTGAACATATGTGATTATTTGAAATATTTGCTTCACAATTCTCATGCTTGTCTGTGTTGAGAGAATTGTAGGCAGTGCATTCTAGAAACCATGTTTCATATCTGCCTTGGGATGATCTGTGGGGGACAGGCTTCATTTTTACATGCAAATCGATTGGTATTGCCCGTTGGGGCCAATTTTTATTCATATTGTCAAATTAACTCCTTCCTGCAATTAGTAGCTTAAAGATGCAGGCAAGTACTGAGCAATAAAATAAAATCATATTTTTGCCTAAATTTAATTTCGACAAAAATTAGGTTGCCGAGCTCTTTCTTTGTGAGAAGTGGGAATATCATTTGCCTAGAGGTCATGGTTCACATTTCACATTTTAATTGGACATATAACAGAAAATAGCTGGAAGCCATCAGGTCTCACAAGCCCTTGCTATTGAAGGACTGAGTAAGGAAAACATGCCTGACCTTGGGATGGTGGTGCTGATTTGTCCTGAGAAGGGACACAATGAGTTGGTTTTCCAAGAGAGGTGATGGGTTGCTGCTAACTTCATTGATAATCTGGGCCCACAGTTGTGATGTGACTGGCTTCTGATAAAGCCATCTTCTTTACCTAAGGGTCAGTGTAAAAAGAACTGGGTATAAAGAGGACTCCGCCTACCATTCCATAGGGCTAACCCCTGGCCCTGGGGGCACCCTCGCCCCATGGCTCTCTATGTGGCCCTGTGTGAACCTGTCAGACTCCCTTCCAAGCCCCTCAAGCTCCCTTCCATTTCTCAGAACATTCTCATTTGTTCAACTAGCAAGTGATATTAAGCACATAAAAGGTTGTTACAGGGGATGTAACTCATTTCAGAGACAACAGACAGTCGACTGCAGTGAGATCAGCCCTGCCGTTTTATCATCTCTCATCTTGTCTTAAACTTGAGTAGTGTTTTTCTCCTCAAGCCATTTGTTCAAATAAAACCTCCTATGTCTGTGCTGGTAAGTACAACATATAGCGCAGGGCTTGCTCTGGTGGAGCCGGGAGCCCAGCCTTCCCGGTGCTCAACCTCCACCCTCTAACTTAGAGTATTCTTTGAAGACACTGACCTTGATGATCACTTAAGTCTTCATTTGCTAATCATCAGTTCATTCTTTGATAAAATATCTGTTGAGAGTTAGTATGTTCTAGGCTTTGTTCTGGTCACTAGGGATACCACAGTAAACCTAATACAATTTCTAACATCATGAAGGATAGAATTCCATGTGCATGTGTAAGAGAAAAGGAGAGCTTATAATGTCATAGCGGCAAATAGTAGCAAGAAAATTCGAGTAAGATAAAGGGATAGAGAGCAACAGGGCTGTTGTTTTGGAAAGGGTTATTAGAGAAGTCCTCTTGAGCAAGCTGTCACTGATGTGTAGGATGAGCCACGTGGAGCTTCATCAAGTATGAAGGATCCAAGATGCAAGCATCTCCCCCAAGAGCTATCCTCAGAGCATAGACTCAGAACTGCCCACACTCGACAAATGTAGCACAAAGCCTTTGTTCACCAAGCCCTTGACTTCATATAGATGCCCTTCTGGCTGTGCAAATCCACATAGTTATCCATTTGTCCAGATTCTGATTTCATGTTGCCCAGATTTTCAGGCATCAGTTACTGATAATTTGCTTACTTTGTGGCAGTCCTCTCCTAAACTCAAGTTTTGATTCTTAGTGTATGACCTCCCTGGAACTGACTGCCTAAAACTCTAGCATTTTCCTTTTCTTCCCTGATCACATGGACCTCCTTGTCTTCATTGATTTTCTTGGTTACCCTCTTGTTCAGCAGAAGCCCCTCCCCCCCCCCCCACACACACACGCAAACACACGTTTCCTTGTCCCTGGCTTCGTCTGTACTGTTAGAGTATAATTCCTCTTGTACCAGGAAACCAAAATGTTCTGCCAGAGTACTGTGAATCTGCGACTGTAAGCATAAAGAACAGAGTGTAGGGCATCCAACATGGCGTACTTATAAAACATGGAGAGTCACAGATTTAAGCTCTGCAAATGACTATAAAATTGGTCCTCTGATTGAGACTATCAAACTCTGTTTTCCTCAAAAAGGTATAATTACTTGCATGTGAAATTGATAACATGTTTCAGAATTAGGAGAGGTTTCCTTATTCATTAGATCTGAAAGCCACAAAAGGTGTGATGATCATCCAGAAGCATCCCCTTTTCTAATGGTGAAGAAGCTGTTTGCCTATTAGTTCCTTCTAAAGGATATCCTACCATAGCTCAGTAGCTTTTTGCCACCATATTGCCAGTGGACAGGCTTGGCAAGGCTGAGCTGAGAATCTTGGCATTTTCCTTTTTCTTTTGGCATGATATTTTATCAGCCTGCAATTCTCGAATGCATTTCCATGGTATATTTGGAAAATCTAAGCTGGAAAGATCATAAGCTTTCAGAATTTCACCAATATTCCCTTTGAAGGGACTCAGTATTACAAGAGATACATCATATCGGCCCTTGCTATTCCGGCCCCTGTGTTCTTCTCAAGTCAGTGCATTCCATTCAGTCAAGTCCATCACTCCCCAAAGACTTTTAGACCTTGACCCTCCAACCCTATGAATGCAAATCATGGTCAGAGATGGGTGCTGTGGAAGAGCGAGGAAAAACATGTGGTTTGGATATCTGTGTATAGACTGGTTGGCATTTTGTTGATTTGGTCTCCGGATTTCACAGTGTTTGTAGGTTTGGCATATATTTTAGGCATTTTCATGGGGAAAACAAAAATAATAAAGCCAGGGAAATAAGCTTGTATTCATGCTTATACTCCATAACTCAGTCTTAGGATGCTGTCTGAGCAAGTCCTGCCTGTTCTCACCTATCTCTGATGGGCACTCTGAGGATGGTATGGTATAGTGCTTGAGATACTCCACTGAGTCTTGAGTTTGAGTCCTGATTCCTCCATTTCCTAGATGATGACCACAGGCAAATTACTGACTTGTCTTAGGCCTTGATTTCTCCATTTGAAAAATGGGAACCCTTGTGGTGTCTATCCCAGGTGTCTGCCTGGCACAGTGTACTCACTGCATGTGCATTCCCTGTTACCATTGCCCTTCTCCTCCTGCAGATGGTGAGACCATGTCATGTAGAGTTCTGCATCCCGGGACCTAATGATAAAGTGACCAAATATCAGATTTTGTACATTCAACTTACAACCATCTAACTATAAGGGTAAAGAAAAGAGAAACAGCTGTCTGTGTGGGGGGATTTTTCAAAGGAATATTATTATGGTTATTGCCCCTTGCACAGAAAAGGAGATATAAAAGTTATCCTGACAATGTTTCTTTGAGTGTTTAGGTCTTAAAATGTACCAGGTCTGGTTGTACAACATTGTGAATGTAAGTAATGCCATGAATTGTACACATAAAATAGTTAAAATGAAAATTTCATCTTATATACATTTTACCAAGATATTTTCTTAATGCATCATGTAGAAACATAAGAGAGAACTATATCCTGGGCAGCCCAAATGAGTAGAGAAATAGCTGAGAGAAATCAATCTGTCTTTTGAATAAAATAAAGCATTTGAAGTGAGCCGATAGTAATGATACTTTTGACCAGTTAGAGGTGAGCCCCTACTTCTGACCTCACAACGGTGAGAGACAGTGCATTAGTCAGGGTTCTCTAGGGAAACAGAATCAACAAGAGATATCTGTCAATAGCATATGATTTTATAAGAGTCTCTCATGCAGCCGTGGGAATGCACAAGTCCAGGTTCTGCAGGCAGGCTGCAACCAAGGGCTCCAATGAATGTCCAATGAAGGTTCTTGACGAGTTCTGGGAGACTTTGGCTGTCCAAAGACAAGCTGGGAAGTTCTCTCTTGATGCTGGAATCACTTGCCCTTTTAAAGGATTCAACTGATTGGGTTAAGCATCACTCATTGCTGACGGCAATCTCTCTGACTGATGTAATTATAACCAGCTGTCTATGATTTACCACTGCAGTAAAGTCAATGGTGACTAAAGTCCAGAAATGCCTTTTTATTACAGATAGTCCAGTGCTTGCTTGACCAAACAACTGGGCACAATTACCTAGCCAAGTTGCCACAATAGCCTAACCATCACTGACGGCCTACTTTCCTAGTGGTCTGCAACAAAGTACCACCCTTGTATGCCTTAAAACAGCAGAAATTTCTTGCCTCACAGCTTTGAAGTCTAGACATCTGAAATCAAGGTATTGGAGGGGCCCTCTGAGTCTGTACAAAAGACTGTGCCATGCCTCTCTTGGCATCTGGCAGTGGTCAGAAATCCTTGGCGTTCCTTGACCTGCGTGGTACTCCATCTCTGCCTCCATCTCACACGGCCGTCCACTCTCGCTATGTCTCCTCCTCCCTCCTTATAAGGACGTCAGTCACACTGGATTAGAGGCTGATCCCGCTCCAGGATGACCTCATTTGAACTTGCCCAATTCCATCTGTAAGGACCCCATTTCCAAATCAGGTCACATTCCAAGGTACTGGAGGTTATGATTTCAATATATATCTTTTTGGGGGGCACAGTTCAACCCTTAACAGGAAAGATGACCTGGTCAGGTCCATTCTGGAGCTGTTAGATGGGGATGAGGGTGAAGTCAGGGAGCAGGGGTGAGGAGAGGGTACCTGGGGAGGGCTAAGCTGTAGTTGGAGGTGAACCTGCTGCTAGATACACCCTACGTGCTCAGAATTTCCTTGACTCTACTGACCTCCCTCACAAGAATGAACCAAACAAACAAAACTGGGGTACAGTACCATCACATGCATTCCCCGCAGCACACCTTTGTCCTGATGAAATGGATGCCAGATGTTCTTAGTTGATTCTTAGTGCTACCTCTCTATACCCCAGTCAATGGACTCCCCCGGCCCCCTTTTAAATGCTTAATATAGATGGTGCTCATTTCAGTTAAAACTAGGGTGGACTAAGAAAAATTTGGATAGCTGGTCTAGCAATCATTCTACAACCATCACTCCATTTTCTGATCCAAAAAGTACATGACAAAATAGAACCAGGATTCTCTTTGCATTTGTTCATTTATTTTTAAGATATTATAAAAATACATGAACTCCATCAGATTTAGTAATAATACATGTGGTAAATCTTGTTTATGGAAAGGAATAAAATTTCATTAGATTGAATCTGCCCCCAAGAATATGCAGGGTAAATGGTGCCGGCAGTGCAGACTGACTCGGAGCAGAGAGCACAGGTTAAAGTATGGGAGCAACATGGGAAGAGCAGGATTTTTCTGATTTTTATTCAGATGCCCAGGTATGATTTTGTGCCTCCTAATTTTTTCAGATACTTACTGCTATGATTCCCTTCTCCTGTGTGTTGATAATAAATAAATCCGAATGTGTTCAGAAACTTGATTATAAGCTACTGAAGATATAGTTTGAGCCTCTGGAGTACAACTCCGCTGATGTATGCAAAGCAGCTTTGCACTAGTTCCTGGGAGTATGGCAGGCACTAGTTCAAATATCAAGCTGATAAAAGCTGGGTCTTTTTTGCATTTCTGTAAACTCTTTTCAGCAGCACAGTCCAAACAGGGTGAAATAATAATGGTGGCCAAATTAGCTAAATAGAGCACCCAGTCTGTGATTTTAGTAACAAAGCCTCCTGGACAAAATTCCATAGAAAAATTGTCTGGAAGTTTCCTCAGAGACCCTGTGTGAACCGATGCCTCTGGAAATGTAGATGATGCTGTTTATGTCTCAGAAGGAAAACCATGATTAGCTAGGTGAACCAGAGTCTGCGTGCTGGCTTTCGAATACGCAAGGGGGGAAGGGTCTATCAGACGGATTTCTAAAAAAAAAACTATTCTCTCACTTGCAGTTTTTCTTAAAAATGAATTTTCTAGGAAAAAAAACTAATCTGATGAAAAAATCTTATGACAATTCATGCAGTGTCCATGACAATACATTATCTCCCTATCTTATTGCTGGCAGATCTGATAGATCTGAAAATATCTAGAGAAACTGTCTTTTGGGACCCCCATGCTCTTTCTTTATAAATCTGCTTACAAGGGAAGCTGCTGAGCCCCACACTGTGCTATGCGCTGACCCTCAATGACCTGTCGTATGATGAGTCTTTTTCATACAACAGGAGTTTGCAGTCCTTCAAAGGAAGGCGACTTTGTTGGGATGTAGAGGTGTCCTTTGTGATAGTCTGGCACAGTGACACCCACCATTCTCAAAACAATGCTCTTTTCCATTTTATATGTTACAGATTATTTTAAGGTCGCACAATTTTTCTTCCTTTATGCAAATACTTCTTAGCATTGATTTTCACACTGGAGTGCTTGGGAAAATATTATCTTGGTAACCTTGGCCAAGTTCCTTAACCCCCTATGCCTCAGTCTCTTCATCTGTCTACTAGGGATGATAATAATAATAATAATAATAATACCTGTTTCACAGGTTTATAGTGAAGAGAAACTTGGTTAACCACATGAAATGCTTACAATTATACCTGGCCTCTATTAAGTGTTCCGTAAATGCTTGGTTAGATCAGTCCAACAAGTTATGGATGCCTACTATAGATCATGTAACCCAGATTGCTATTTGTTAACATATATTTGAGCTCAGTGTACTGAGTTAGTATTGATACTGAGTTATGTTGGGGGAGTCATTTAACGGAATACTTCAGGGATTGCCATTGCTTGTGGGGTAAAAAGCAAAATCTTTAACACAGTCTTTATGGATGTCCCCCAGGCTCATTTCATGCCCTGTCCCCGGTCAGCTGCGTTGACCTGGTTCCAGTTTTCAAAGATGCCATGCTCCCTTCTAGCACCAGCCCTTTGCCCGTGCTATTCTTCATGCCTAAAACACTCTTACCCTCACCTTTCAATTCATTAACTTTTACTCTTCCTTTAGATGTTGGCTCAAATATCACATCCTCCAAGAATTTCTCCCGACCTCATTGGCAAAGTCAAGTATTTTTATTATTGTTCTCAAAGCACCATGGCTGCTCCTTCAAAACGCTTATCACAGTTATACTTTATTTTTTGCTTCCCCTAATACAGTTTATGTTCTGTAAGGCAGAAATCATGTTCATTCGTTTCCTCACCAGCACAATGCCTGGCAGAAAGATGCTCAATGAATATTTGTTGAACAAATTATTAAATTTTTTACTGATGGAAGTCCTGGTTGGAATGACGTATTTTTATATAAATACAGGGATGAGGTTTGAACAGCCTCAAGAGGATGTAAATATGTAGTTATGTTTGGACTTGATGGTAACACATTATAGTGAATGTAACAAGCACTGTTGCTTTATGGATATGAATGTGGCTGAGACGAATAGTCTAAAGAGATTAATGTTAGTTGGAGAACAGTTGGAGGAGAATATTGGGAATGTATAATAATGATTTTGGCAGTAGATGAGGATTGTGGTTGATAATATAAATACTCCTGTTTTTTTGCTACAGGGTATTAAGAGTGTGGTGATACATGGGAAAAATATAACTACTATAATTTATGGACTAGAGTTAACGGCACTGTAATGTTTCTGTAGCAAAAGCTTTAATGATAAAGGTAAAATGAAGAATATGAGAGTTTGGTTCCATGAGCTATTAAGCATTTTTTTCTCTTCGTTTTTTTTCATTAAAAAGGAGATCTTGACTATGTCATTGAACTAATTTGTATACATCTGAGTATCTTTTTGAACACTAGAGAAACAAATGAGTTAGTACTTGGAATTAGATGAGTTTAAAGTGTCTGGAAAGAACTTTTTAAGAGTAATATTTCCATAACTTGTTGAGTTGCATTTTTATATTATTTTTTATTTTGAATTTGAAATAAAGTTATTAAAAACCTTTTTTTTGAAAAAAAAAAAAGGGGTGGGAACAGGGCAATGGGTAGGTGTCCTGTGGCAGGGGAGGCTAGAGGAAATGTTCCAGAAAGGTAGCAGAGAAAATGTGAGATAGCCATGTCCCTAGAGGATGAAGGTAGTCTGCACAGAGCTCAGAAAAATTGCCAGGTTGGGTGCCTGGGAAGCAGAACTTGAGTGATAATCCCTTCCCAAGGTCACAGTGACACAAAAGACAAAATGGAAAGCCAGGTTGCCAGGTTTCAAATTCTTCAACGAGTAAATCCAACATCAAACCAAAGGGCCAGAGCCGAGCCTTTGGAGATGGATGGAAACGGAGTCTGGACTGAATCATTCAGGAGTATGGGGCAGGGGGGAGGGATCCAAGGTCCGTGTTATTTATTGGAGAGTAGGTGTAGGGTAAATGGATACTTCCCCTTGGATTCAAGAGCCAGAGACATGCAAAGAGCAGGTCTCAGCCCCCTCCACAGCCTGGTCTGCTTTGTCAATGGGCTGAGGGTACTAGGTTTGCAGAGATTTTTAGGAAAGAGAGCTTCTTCTTGAGGCAGTGATGGTGCCATGACTCATGATGATGGGGCAGGGAATTATTCCTTTCTCTCTCACTTAAGCCAAAATTATAGACTTCTTTGACACAACATTTTCGGTGGCTCTCTGTAGGACTGAGGGCTTCCCCCTGTCCCAAGTGGGAGATTACTGCCAGCCTACCCGCCTCCAGTGCCTGACTAGCCCATAAAGCTAGTCGTTGCTCAGTGGCGGCCCCTGCTGGTCAGATAGTAGCACATCCAGGAGTCCGGTGTTAACTCTGGTCCAGCAACAAGGAGAATGTGGAGCAAGCAGGGGAGGAGTAGGAGGGGAAGAAATCAGCTAAGGAAATCCAGGGAGATTCCCTCAAGCTCTGGGTGCCTCGTTGATGTGCTAATGCAGGGCAGAAGCCAGGTCTACAGACTTTGTGTTTATAAAATCTTCCATGCGTCTCCTGGTTTAATTGCTTCAAGCTAAATGTTTGCTTGGGACCACCTCACTGTTCTCTGAACAATGCAAACTTTTGCAGGGGAGTGCCTTCCAGGTTGTTAGATGACCAATATTTAGAAACATACCCCACTAATCCTTTCGGTTAGAAGTTCCTGCAGATTGTAACGAGAGGCGGAGGCACAGGAGGGGCTGTTTGTGTTTGTTTACAGCGTGAAGAAGAATTAGAGTATCGATGCTGCCCGTGCCAGCCCTGCTGGGATACACTGTGGCATGCATGCATTTCTGGGTCTCTGAGCACCCCTGGCGTGCATGTTGTGTGTGAAAAGTGAGGCGGTTCCATGACATTTCTGGACAAAACACTGCCTGTGAAGAGAAGCAAGGAGAAACAAACAATCAAATAAAAGTAAGAAGAGGGGAAGAGATGAGATTGCAGTTGATTATGGTTCTGGCAGCAGATGTTCTACACGAATCCAACTCACTGCAGCCAGTCTGTTTCCATGGCAACAGAATCAGTAATTATTGAGCCCAGGCGCTCTCTCCTCCTTTCTCCCAACAAGGTGGAGGCTGATGAATATGAACTATCTCCAGCCCATCACCAGTTTTCTTTTTCTTCTGCTTTT
Organism: Dasypus novemcinctus; assembly: GCF_030445035.2. Classification (NCBI taxonomy): domain Eukaryota; kingdom Metazoa; phylum Chordata; class Mammalia; order Cingulata; family Dasypodidae; genus Dasypus; species Dasypus novemcinctus. The sequence continues at coordinate 22,108,112 of NC_080677.1, forward strand.
ATTATTATTATTTTAGTTCTTAATAGGAAAAAGTGGGCGTATAGAGGAGTACTGAGTTGGGGAGCTGTACATTTACTGATGGAAGGACATAGAACACTGTAAAGGAAGTTATTTTTCTCTTGTGGTACTGTAAGAGAAACGCTTTCCCTAGAAAAGCCGATGATCTCTGAAGATGCTAAATAAATGAGCAGGAGTTTCCCTGGAATGGAGGCTCCCTTTGATTGGCTGTGCTTTGCCCGGTTCCTGCCAATCGGAGCACCCCTGGGCTCCAGCTCCATAAACATAAGCAAAGCTACATGCTTATTCTTCTGGACTTGAAGCGTAGACATTCAAAGGTGTGCGGCGGGTCTCTGTTCACATGGCTCAACTGGAAATCTATTTCATGAACAAGCTTACTCGGGAACCCAGTGGTATTCCAGCACATTGTTCTTCTGGGGGACGACTCTAAGTTCTTTTGCGGAGGCAGCAGCTTAGGAGCAGCATTTGTAATTGGGAAAGATGGACTTACGGGAGCTTGGTGAGTAAACCTCAGTCTTACACATCTGTCGGCCAGTATTAGAATCCCGAGCTCAAATGTGGCTTTGTCCTATTGTCTGCCGAGAAGACTATGAATTGGAACGGGCACTTGAGCATGCATTCCAGGGTTCGCGTGGTGTGGGAGACTGTATTCAGAGGCTGAGTGCATGGCTTGGCCATGATTGGATTTCTAGTTGACTGGGTATTATCCTGGGATATTGGTTTGTCTAGTTTGGATTAGTGTGAGGAGTGGAGTTCTGCTTTGTCTCCCTGGATGTTGATCCATTTCAAAAGAAGGTGCTTTTAAAACTAAATTCACAAGCGCCAACCCTGTGCATTGCTGGGAAGAGAGAGAAAGGTGCAGACGCGGAGTCGTGAGCTACTTCATTGTGCTGCTGGTGTTTGCCTTGTGGAGAGAGAATTTATTACAGTGGTCTGCCAAACACTTCTTCAGACCCCCAGCCGGGGAAGGAAGCTTCTCTTCCCCGGGCGCTGCTGCTTTCTGCATGGGAGATGTGCACCTGAGCTAGGTCGTGTCCCTTCCTTCTTTTATGAAACCAGTCTCCAAATTGAAATATGTTTGGTGTTGTTTTTTTTTTCTTTTAATTAATTGGAAAGAAGAGTTGAAGTGCAATCAGAAAGATTTTAGCAGTCAAAATCATGCCTGGCAATGACACTGGTATCCTTTTGGATCTCTGAAAACCAGGGAGGGTGTACAAAGTTATATTTAAAGATTGGCCCTTTGCCAAGGAAAAGATGTTCTGAGCTATTGCTCTGTTCCTTGGGGTTTAATTTTCTGACACTAGTGATGAAATTTTCATTCGGGTAGAATCGGCAGAATCAGAGAGCAGTGCTGTAAACAGGCAGTGGAGGGGCAGCACGGGGGAGGATAAACTCTTTAGCTTTGGGCACCCTTCGAGCCACAAACTTAGAAATATGTACCACAAGCACAGCGTAGCGTTCCAGAGGATCTGTAGTCCTTCCTCGCATGGAGAGGAGAGGTATTGCCTTCTGCCAGGGCGTGAGGAGTGGGCGCTGAACTTGTGGCTTCCATCTCCTCTAACAGCCTCTCTCCAGCATCCTCGTCTGCTTGTTTTGAGGCTTCATGACTGTTGCTTTTCTTGGGGGAAAAAAAAAGTGATTTCTAGTCTTTTGTGCAGGGAACAGTGATAAGCAGACTTGGTGTCTTCTATTTCACCATTCACTTGGGTTCAAATAACTGAGAGAGAAGGAGAGAAAACAGCATTATCATCTAGTTATGAAAAAATCTGCTCGGAATAGTCTTACACAAGACATCTATGGATTGTCCTTAAGAAAGGAAACATTCTTTTGACAGAGGAGAGTGCTGTGGGTCTTCACATGGAGGTAGAAAGGTTTCACCAGTAGAAGACACCTATCAGGGCAAGGGTGACGGGTGTCTGAGAGACCATGTCCTCTGTGTCCGTGCAAGTGGGCTGGCACTGCAGTAAGACAGTGTTTTCTAAGTGTGGGTTACAGTGCATGGGGAAAACCTACAGGTCAGCGACCTGTTCATTAGCAGAAGGTCTTTCTAGACAGGCAGGCTGGCTCTGACCTCGGGAAGTACAGGATGGTCTGATAAATTGAGGAGTTCACTGATTGGAAGCACAGGTGTGCATGTTCCACTCTCTGTCGCCTCTCATACCTGGTGCCTCCACAATTTTGGGGCAGTGTGGTGTCTAGTAGATGTGCACTCAGAGATCGTCATCTTGGTAGAACAACCTTTCATCATCTCTTGGTTCCTTTCTCTCCCTGACTAATGTCACTTTACATGAGTGAAGTGCTGGCACCTGTTGGTAAGAGTGAGTGAAGAAACCAACCTTTTATAGAAGCAGTGAAAATATATTTTTAAAAAAACTAAAACAGTAGTGTTCAACCTATTTTTTGGATCATGGTGCTCTTTAAGAATTTGAAAGCTATGAAGCTCCCTCTGTCCTCCAAAAAAATATGTTTATGCATAGTCACATAACACTTTGATGACAAATCACTGCAGGGCAAAGGAGGCTCCCTGTCTTAGGGGAATGCCAAGAATTTATTATACCCTGAAGTTCATCATCTGCTCCTTTATTCAAATGGCTACACTGCCTGCCCTAAGCAGTGGCACCAGATTCCTGAATGAGGGCCTGGGCATTCTCAATTCCGGTTCAAATTAAGAAGGCTTGGAAATGATTCTAGAGCACGGTGGTTTTCTCTTGTCTGAGCTTGGGAGATTGAGTAATCTAGAGTTATGAGACTTGAAATGAAAGTGCCCTTTCAGGTCCCAGAATTAATTGTGCCCTTGTTATTGTTCTGTTCATTCCTGAAAGAGAAGCCTCTTCCTGGTATTTGTAGGAGGCAGGACCTGTTGGAAAGATCAATGTAAAGATAAAGTAAAATGAATTCCCTTACATGTTCAAGTTCATATAAGAGTTGCAGGAATATAAGTCCAAGGGAATATAAATATGTTGAATCCAATCACTGAAATTAAACTTTGGGATGATAAATCAAGAGTTGGAGTGATAAAACTCCTCAATTCTCCCAGGAGTTGGAATGAAATCAATCACAGCAATAATAGTTGACATTTGTTATGTGCCAGGCACTATTCAAAACACTTTTGTGTATAGGTAATAACTCTTTGAATCCTCATAATAGTCCTAACAGGACTGTAATTGTACTATATTATAGTCTAATATGTGTTATAGTATGTTCATATATAGATATATAATGTATATATATGGCATGTATAATATGGCATACTATACTATGTATATAGTATAGAATATAGAATACATGAAAGAAATACTATGTAATACATAACATAGATAATATAAAAATACAAAGTACTGTATGTTATAAATGAGGAAATCAAGTTGCCAAAATAATTAAGGCACTTGCCCGTGTTTGCACAGCTAGGAAATGGCAAGTTCCTGTTGTTTTCACACACATCGATTTGCTTGTTTGCTGTATTTGTGGATAAAAGGCCTGTGAGTGGGTGGGAGGGGGAGGTCTTGTCTGTTTATGGTTTATGGCTCAACCTAGTAATCCATCTAGTAGAGTCAGCCCACAGTTGAATTAAATTATCATCACAATAGTTAAAGTCAAATCAACAAGGCACTTTGGAGTGGTGGAAGGTGAATTATTAATGCCCTTTAGGAAAAGAAAAGTAAAACATCATCACCAAAATGTCCCGTTTGGTTGTCCCTGGCGCTGCTGTGTGATGCACCACCTCGTTCCGCAGAGCGTTTGTGCGACTGGCATGAGGCAGGTCAGTCTCAGTCCTGGGGCACCCGGGAGAGGTGACAGGACACCAGCGTTCCGTGACCGCCCTCTGCTTCCATTTGCCAGGAATGATCTGCAGTGGCCAGAGCAACGAGGGGGGTCAAGGAAGAGTGGGAGCACCAGGGCATCCACTTGGGGGTGTGCCTGCCCCATAAAGACTGCAGACCTGCCAGGCCTCCTCTGCTTTCTGAAGGCCTTCAGAGTAGGAGCAAGGGACCAATTCAGAAATAGATTCCAGGTACCGATGGTGGACATTATCTCCTTGATGGAGCAACCATAGAATCATAGAAGATTCGGGCTGGAAACCTTCGGGTAAAGTGATGCTGTGCTCCTCGAGGTTTTTTTGTTTGTTTGTTTGTTTGTTTGTTTTTTAATTTATTTCTCTCCCCTTCCCCTCCCCCCCAGTTGTCTGCTCTCTGTGTCCATTCGCTGTGTGTTCGTCTGTGACCGCCTCTATACTTATCTGCAGCACCAGAAATCTGTGTTTCTTTTTGTTGCGTCATCTTGTTGTGTCAGCTCTCCGTGTGGGCGGTGCCATTCCTGGGCAGGCTGCATTTTCTTTTGCGCTGGGTGGCTCTCCTTATGGGGTGCACTCCTTGCGTGTGGGGCTCCCCTACGTGGGGACACCCCTGCGTGGCAGGGCACTCCTTGTGCGCATCAGTACTGCGCATGGGCCATCTCCACATGAGTCAAGGAGGCCCGGGGTTTGAACCTCCCATGTGGTAGGCAGATGCCTTAACCACTGGGCCAAGTCCACTTCCCCTCTTTAGGGGTATGGATGGCTGAGGGTACTGTGCAGCCGGTGGGTGTGGGAATCTTCCATTCCCCCTTGAACCAGAGCTTCGTCATTTTTGTCTCCCTCAGAGACTGGTGTTCCAATCAAAGATTTATTAATAGAAAAGGCAGGAGAGAAGGCTCTTAAAGGAAAAAATAAAAACTGTCAATACTCTTAAAATTCCCTATTTTGCAGATAAGGAAATGCAGGACCAGAATGTATGAACATATGAGCAAGGTCACATTGTGAGATGGAAAAGGAATCTGTAGGGATTTTACCAGCAGGTTTTAAAGACACAGGTTATTAGTTCCATATGCCTAACATTAAGGATTATATTAGGCATGTATATGTGTAGAAGACAATTTTAATAACTACCCAAAAAATGTCCTGCAGGAATAATATGCCAGGTCTCTTTCCAGACCAGCATTACCCAATGGCAATATAATGCAAATGACTATATGTGTAATTTAAACTTTTTAGTAGTCACATTTTTAAAAAAAGGAAAAGGAAACAGGGCAGTTCATTTTAACAGTATCCATTGTTTAACATTATTTAGCCCAATATGTTTCTGTATTAGTCAGGGTTCTCTAGCAAAACAGAACTAGCAGGAGATACCTGTAAAGAGTACGCGATTTTATGGAATTGTCTCACGCAGCCATGAGGATGTTCAAGTCCAAATTCCGTAGGGCAGCCTGCAAACCAGGGGTCCAAAGAAGGTCCTTGATAAGTTCCCCAGGAGAAACTGGCTGCCTGAAGTAGAGATGGAATTCTCTCTCTGCTGAAATCACTTCTACTTTTAAGGCCTTCAACTGATTTGGATAAGATCTCTCATTGCTGAAGGCCATCTCCTCATTGATCGTAGATATAATCAGCCATAGATGCAGTCAACTCACTGATGATTGAAGTCCACGAATTGTCATCACAGTAACAGACCACAGCTTGGTCGGCAAGCAACTGGGCACTATGACCTGGCCAAGGGGACATGCGAGCCTAACTGTCACAGTATCATTTCAACATGTCATTACAAAATTAATAATGAGATATTTTACATTCTATTTTTCATGTTAAATCTTGGAAATCTTATATGTATTTCACACTCATCAGCCTATTTCAGTTTGAACCCTAAAATTTCATAGGAAACCTTTATCTAGAGTTGATAAAATCTACCGTTGAAAAAGTAGATTCACATGCCCAAACTCTTCCAAACATACTTAAAAGTTTTCCAGTCACTGAGCTGAGCCATCAATGCTTAAGTTTAAATGAATAAAATTAAATTAAATTTAAAATTCAATTGCAAAGTCACACTGGACGTTTGTTTCTGGGGCTTAGCCATGCTTAGACAACACAGTACTAGATGTTCAAGGAATTTCCCTCGCACAGGGGCCCTTGCTATCCACATACACCCATCATGCCGTGAGACCTTCATCTCTTTTACCTTTGGAAGGTACCAGAGGACTTGCCCTGGTGGCAGACAGAGAAACAGAACATTAGAATTCTCAGTCATGTTATCCTTTGCCCTTAACCATCAACTCAGAACAAAATCAAGATGTAGCTAACTCTTGGTTTCTTCACTACACTGTTTCCCTGGGGGAATAACAAGATGTGTCATTTCCCATTGCAGAAGGCAGCACACACTCTCTGTGGCATTTTTCAGTCCCTGAATATCTTGGCCTTGCCACTCGTACATTGGGGTCACCTCCCTTGCCTCTCAGTATGTCCAGAGAACAACAGGCTTAATTCTCATCATAAGTTTTAAGGAAATCACAATTGAAGGTGCTAATTCTGCTGCAGAGAGAAAATTCTTTATGAAGACACGTATAAATTAAGGCTAAAGGGTAATTTAATTGCTGTCATCTTATCCAGTTCTGGTAATTTTGTTGAACTAAAAAATATCGACTGAGTAGTTCTTTCAGTTAATGTGGTCTTAAAATCCTTACCTTCAACCACACTAATGCAAAATGTTAAAAATGGAGGAAGCAGTGAGTGGATGTGGCTCACGCAGTTGGGCACCTGCCTCCCACATGGGAGGTCCTGGATTCAGTTCCTGGAACCTCCTAAAGAAGACAGAAAACAATGAGCAGACAACAAGCAAAAACAACAGGCAGATGATGAGAAAAAATAAAGAGATTAAAAAAAAAAAAACCACAACCCAGCAAAAACAGCAAGCAGACAAGGGAGCCATCTCAGGGCCAGAAAAATAAATGGGTGCAGTATAGGGAAATTCTATATTTTCTGCATTACCTTTCTGTAAACCTACAACTTCTCTAAAAAAAGTAAAGAAATAAAGGAATAACATCAAAAGATAAACCAAAAGAATCCTTACCTTCTACAACAGATATTATCCTATTTATCCACTCTTTTTTTTAAAAAGGTAAAACCAGCCATGATAAAGTAATTAACGTTTTAAATAACAAGCCAAAATCATGCCATCAAGCCGTCTTAGACACCTGTGGTCACAACCTCCTAAAGATGTCCCAATCTTTAAGATTCCGACAATATCTGGCAAGTAGAAGGAGAAAGCTCACTCTTAGTTTGGTCCCTTAAACTTCTTTTAACAAAAGAGCGGTTTTAGAAATTTGATAAAACGTTGAGAATGAAAAAAGATTCCATACACACGCATCCGAGAGTTGAATAGCATTTCCAATAGCAGGAATGCCTTCTGGTCCAACCTTCCCCATTTCCTGCATGTTAGAATTTCTAAGGGGAATGCCTTGTGCACTTAAGCATTCCACAAATGTTTATTGGAGTGAATTATGTGAATCCTTTGCAACTTCTTTCTTTTCATAGCATATCTTACCCTTCTTCACAGAGGCGGCACTGACAGACCAAGTGGATCAAACCATATGCAGGGGTTGAATCTAAGAACACGATGACTTTCCTTGCACATCTGCTAGTTCGCCATGCCAAGAACTGATGCTCTCAATCATGGACAGAAAGAAGTGGTTTGGGATTTCAGTTAGTGCAGAGACCCCATGAAATAGCTGTGCATGACAGAAGTAAAATATCATTGCAATAAGTACCTTTGAATTTCCGCAGGATTCTGAAGTCCTCTAATTTGCTATCTTTTTTCAAGCAATATGTGAAGTTCTGAATTGTGGACAAGGAAATTATTATGGATATATAATCTAGACATTAAGACCTTGGATGGTTGTCTTAGTTTAGCAACTAAATTTTGCAAGTAACTTAACCCAGGTGCCCCTCAGTATCTTCACATGGCTTAGGTAGAGTTTGGACTTGGTGACTTCCTTGGTCGTATATGCTTCCAGCTTTCTAATAATAATCTACCCTCCAAGGCCCATGTTCCAGTGATCATAACAATATTTCCCTCCATACCTGTATAGAGCCTCAGAATCCTTCTGAGCACAGCACTAAGCCAGCTACTATGAAGAACTGGCTGCAGCTGAAACCAATTTGATAGCCCTTTCCTGTTTTTCCTCTGCTCTGTGCCTTGCACAAGACTTTGGAAAGGAACACTGAGAGAAGTGCCAGTCAGTTTTGTAGGTTCTAGCAATAAGGGAACGACTGCTCTCTGCGGATCCCCTTGCTCAGCTATTCCATGGAGGGATTGCCACCTGACAAGGAGGCCTGCAGCCTGGCACTTTGGGAGCTCACTTTTCTTTTCCTTTGAGCTATAAGTGAAGAGAGACATGTCAAGGAGAGCAGTTCCCTGGCTTCATTCCCAGATCTGGAAGCATGATGAAATAAAGTTTCATTCCAACTCTTGGAATGCTTACAGGGGAACATTTAAGATAGCATCTGCGGCGGTTCTAACATCCATTTGCCTGGTTGGAAAGAAGCACCCATCAGCTAATGGCACTCAGGCCTTCTTACGGGCAGCCCAAGTCAGGGCTCTCTGGGGTAAATCATTTCTAGCCAGAGCCACAGTCCTGGGTACCAACAGGCAAGATGGAACCCCATTTCACAATGGCAACAGCAATGTGAAATCTGCATTTCAGCTTTATTGTATCCCAAGAGTGATATCAAAGCAGTACCTGGTCTGAAAGCCACCAACACTGATTCTGCCACCCTACCCTAGACTACTTCATGTTCAGGGCTTCATAGGAGGCTCAGGTTTGGGGGGGGGTTGATGGTGGTAAATTCATTTGCACTCTTTCTAGTTTCAGTTTGAGGCGATGAAAAAGTTTTGGTCGTGTCCATGATTGAGGTAGCAGGACCACACGCTTTCAGGTTTGGAGAGTGGTGGGCCAAGGGCAAAAGGCCCCATGCTAGAGCCTGTGAGCCAGGCTCCGCCATCTCTACAGGTAGTGACGAGAAGTTTAGGGAAGGTCACCATATAGACGATCCCCTGTCCTCTCTAAAATTTCCAGAGAAATGGGTAAATGGCCTATTTAACCTCTGTGAACCTTAGTTTCCTCATCTGTCAAAATGGAAGTAAAGTTACATTCCTTACAGGGTTGTTGAAGAATAAAAATGAAATGAGTGATGTGGGTGTAAGTGCTTGGTAAACTGTAATATTCTAGGCAAGGTGAAAGTAGTATTTTTGCTTTCCTGGGAAGAAGCCATTTTTTAAAAATTATTGAGGTTTTACATATATATTTATTTATACATATATATATCATAAAAACTGCCATTTTAACTCTTTTAGGTGCACAATTCAGTGTCATTAATTACATTCACAGTGTTGCCCCTACCATCACCACCATCCATTACCAAAACTTTTTCATCACCCCAAATAGAAACTCCATACCCATTAAGTAATTACTCCCCAGTCCTCTCTGGTAACCTCTCATCTACTTCTTGTTTCTATGAATTTGCTCCTTCTAGATAGTTCATGCTTACTCTTTCAATCAGCATAATGTTTTCAAGGTTCAGCCGTGTCATTGCAGCTATCAAAACCTCATTCCTTTCTATGGCTGTGTAGTATTCCATTGTCTGGATATGCCACATTTTGTTCATCGTGGATGGACAGCTTGCTTCTACCTTTTGGCTATTGTGAATAACACTGTTATGAACACTAGTGTACACATACCTGTTTGCATTTCTGTTTTCAATTCTTTCAGGTTTATTCAAAGGAGTGGGAAGCTATCCACTTTTCATATCTTGCAGAATGTCTAGCTCAGCTCTTTTGCTAGGGAAGTTTGTCTAAATGAACTAGCCATCAGAGTGCTAAGAGGACACACACCATGACTGTTCTCAGATCGCTCTCCTAAATCCTCAAAAACTCCCCAGTGCTGCCAGCACTGGAGCTGCCCCAGAGAGAAAGGAACTCCACACTTAGAGCCCACAGCCAGAGGTCGAGTCCAAGCGCAGCACCTAAATTAGATTTAGGTCTCCCCATATTACCTCCAATATTCACTTTTTTTCTTGTGAGTAAAATATAGATACTACCTACTCTGCCTGACACAGAAATGTTCAGAGATCAATTGAATTAATATATCCCAAGTACTTTGTAGACTGAAACTTTCATGAGGCATTACTATTACTATTTCAAAGCTAAATATCCCCTAAAAGCACACCTCTCTTTATTGAGGAAACATGTTTCTGGTGCCAGAGTTCTGAAAGTTCCAGGACTATGAGGCATACTTCTTTATTTTGGAAGCCAGTCAAGATCAAATGATACTGTATTTCTAAGCAGATGTCTTGTGGCTTTTGGGAAAGCTGTGACCTGTCATAAATAATTGGTGACTTTTACATTTGTAAGTTAACATGTCCATGGTCTCTGAAGATGGCCCATAAATCTTTCTGGATAGCTGAGCCTTATTCATCCTATCCCAACTCTGTCTTCCTTCTTCTTGAAGGCAAAATATAAGCTTTGAAAAATATGTAGATTTTTGGTTCTTTTAAATGCAACAACCCAACCATTTCTCAGTAGCTCTCTTCCCCCACCACACTCTTCACACCCCTGAAGCAGGCATATTATCAAGAGAGAAGGGGTGTGTGCTGGTTTGGAGCTGTATGTACCCCAGAAAAGCATGTCCTTAACTTAATCCACTCCTGTGGGTGGGAACCTTCTGATGAGGCTGCTTCAGTTAAGGTGTGGCCCACCTCAATCAGGATGGCGCTTAATCTTATTACTGGAGTCCTTTATAAAAGGGAATGGAATTCAGACAGAGTAAGAAATAGAGCAAGCAGCCAGAAGCTGAACATGGACAGAACCTTTGAAAGAAGGGAGAGACCAGAAGACACCCCCATATACCTTGCCATGTGACAAGCTAAGGACCAAGGATCACTGGAAGCCAACCCCAGAACGCTACGTATTCAGGAAGAAAGCATCGCCTTGATGACACCTTGACTTGGACTTTTTATTAGACTCAAAACCATGAGCAAAGAAATTCCCATTGTTTAAGCTGAACCACTGCATGGTATTTGCTTGATCAGCCAAGGAAACCAAAACAGGGTCATTTATTCCCTTGTTACACCTAGGTTTTCATTTACAATGAACCCATTCATAACATCCCAGATCTTGAAGAAACTTAAGTCTTAGAGTGGCAAAGAGACTCCATCTCATGACGACTAAGATCCTTTGCTTGTGGCTGCTGAGGGCTCTCCGTCGAGCTCAATGGGCCCACCATCCGGGAGGGCTGAGAAGAAGAAAACGGGACATACACTTCCCATCTCCCAGCTAGTCACAACTACTTCCTATAGGGGAAGAAAGTAAGGCCCAGAGAAATTAACTTGCCAGTATGCCGTGGTCAGTAACAGATGAAGTTCACATTCCCTTGGCTCTCTTATTTTATTCAACACCAATATTTACTGAATGTCTGCTGTGTATCGGGTACTGTTGTAGGCCTTGGGGGTACAGGTTGTGAACACCTGTGGATTAATGCGTATGAAGATTTATTTCTCAGGCAATCATAAGCCTCAATGATGGAACTGCACAGGATGTGGATGCTGCGCAAAGGAAAATTTCCAACTCACCACAAATGTCTGTAGATTCACTAATTCACTCATGCATCCAGTGTTGAATTCATTTCCATACACACTTCCAAAAGTGGGCTTTCTATATGAGTTGTTTTCAAGTAATTAATGAGAACAAATGAGCCGGCAACGTTCCGCGTCTTCTATATTCCATCCCTACAGCCCACTTCTTTATATGGCAGAGCTGAAAACACCTAAGAGAAACTGAACCATAAAAGCAAACTCAAGAATGGCAAATGATCCTGGTTTTTCAAAGCAATCCGTAAGATAAAAATTTTGTGAAACAAATTTTTCCACTTTACTAAAGGTTTCTCAACTATGGGAATTGTCAAGGGAGAAAGACTCTGCAACTGTGATGATCTAGCACTGTTGCAATTCCATATGTCCTGGGGAGAAGAATTCCTAAAGGTATGACAGTTGATTAAAAAGAAAACAAAAACCAACTATACTGATGATCTCCTAGCCCAAAATATGAGTACTGTAGGTAACTATACAATAATCACACCAACCAGGTATGCCGATCGGTCTCTCTCTCCCATCCCTTGTATAATTTTCCTTCATGAGCTCGCTCCCAATCACCTGCTTCAGGACAGCAACGTCGGGTACCGAAACCCTTACCTGGAGCTAGAAGAATGGTGGCCTCTCTGTGCTAGACACTTCATTTTTACAGGTAAGGAAGCAGAAGCAGAGAGAAGGGTAGCTTATTAGCCAAGTGGTAAGCAGCAGAACTGAAGTTCAAATCCAGATCTGAGTCGAAGGCCCAAGTTGTTTTTATTCAAACCTAGAGCCTGCATTTCAGCCTTACCACCTGTGTGTTGATTGACAGCTACTGTTCTAGAAAAGCAAGTTTCAACCCAGGGTGCTCATTCCCCTGAAGGTTAGTTTACGGCAGTCCATTTTCAGATGCCCGGCTTCCACACACCCCCTCGAATTGATCAGCTTGAGAAAGCACCCGGGATGCTCCACCTCCCCTTTCCTAACCACTCCTTTCCTCTTTTCCTTCTTGACAAAAGAATCTGACGATGGTCCGTTGCTCAAAGTGCAAAAACCTTCACTGACAGCCACAGGTCCAGATGATGGGTCCTTTAACCAAGGATGCATAAATGAGTTTCCATCTCATTAAGGGATGCATTCCCAGTGAAGATTTTCTCTCGTGTTTAATTATTCTGCGCTTAATATTTATCAAAATTTGTAATATAGTTATGTTTTAATCAGTGTATTATACTACTAATGATTAGTTAATGTTAAACACAATCTAGAAGAAACATTTTAATATTTAGAGCCTTCTGTTCACAGGAAATGTTTTTCAAAATTAGATTTTAGTATGTATGTTTTTGTTTCAGAGGAGTATGGCAGGATGAGTAATATTTGACTCTTAAGCATAAAAGCCTATTACAGTACAATTCTGTATGAATAGAATAGGAAAAAGGGAAGTAGAATGAAAATCTGAGTTCTTGGCAAACAACAGCCCATTGGTAAAATGCAGCCCACTGCTTATTCTTGTAAATAAAAAATTTTTGAAACACACTCATGGCCATTTGTTATGGTTGTCTCTGGCTATTTTGATGCTACAACATCAGAGTTAAGTAGTTGTGGCAGAGACTACATGACCTGAAAAGCCTAAAATACTTATTAGTTGGCCTTTCATATGATAAGTTTGTCAACCTTGTTCAAGGAGAAAGAACAACACTGTATGATTTCCAACTATATAAGAAGAGCTTATTCATGTACTATTAAATGAGTAACTATGGGTATCAAATCATGATTGTATGATACATTTAAAATAGTGACATATGAGTTTTATTTTTTAAAATATCAATATTGTAATACACTAAAAATTATACCCTTTGTAACTATTTCAACTTCGATAAAAAATTTCAGTGGTCACATTAAAAATCTGTGAGGGACTACATGGATTAAAAAAAAGAAAATGAGTCAGGAGACCCCTGCCCTGGAAGACAAGTTCATGGAGATGACTTTCCACAGCACAAGACCATGCTGATGATGGGCAGGGAGCCTCTTCCTTCTAGAGCCCAGAGCCCCGTGAGAGTACCACTGCCCCGCTCAGGCTTTTCTCAGAACGGGGAGGAGGAGCTGATGGGAACATGGGTGTCTAGAGGACATGGTCAAAGGGTGGGCTCTTAAAAATCTGGTCTCCGTCATACAGGTCATAACAAGTCTTCAGGACTCCCAACTGGGACTCTTCCTTCTGCCACCTAGGGGGCAAAGAAAGAACAGCTGTGCCCGCCTGGGTCATTAGGATGAACCGGCAACTGCTGAGAGCCTGCCCTGGGCTCCAGCTGCACTGACTGCGGACTTAACCGACGTGGCACGCTCACCGCACTCGGTGAACACATTTTGGGGCACTGCTGCACCACACAGATAATAGTTTACCCTGCAGCAATGATGAGGGAGGCTGTTGGTGTGGGAGGAGTGGGGTGGGGGGTGGGGGGTATACAGGAACCTCTTATATTTTTTAAGGTAACTTTTTTGTGTGATGTATATATCTTCAAAAAAATTACAATTTACAAAAATGATGGGGTGGGGGGTGGGGAGTGGGTTATATGGGAACCTCTTATGTTTTTTTGTTTTTTTATGTTTTTTAATGTAACATTCTCTGTGATCTATTAACTTTAATCTTTAAAAAATTTAAAAATAATAAATAAAAATAAAAAATAAAACAATGTATTATACAAAAAAAAAACCTACGTGGTAACTTCAAGGTATTCAAAAGTACAGGTTCTTTTAGTGGACTCCCCAAAGCTCAGTGATTTTTATGTTTATTATAGCTAATTTTTTTAAAAAATTACTGCATGGAATGGGCCATCAGGCCACAAGTAGTTAGTCAAGTGCATCCCTCTGTACTCAAAGGACAAAGGCCTGGAATCAGGCACCAAGGTCCTGGCATCCAGTTTCCCCCTTTGCCTAAGACAATGCAGTAGTACAGTTAGGAGCAAAGACTCTGGAGCCAGAGCTTAAATCCTAGGAGCTGTCTCACCCGGAGCAAGTTACAGCAGCCTCTGTGGCCTCAGAGGCCTCATCTGTAGATGGAAGGAACAATGGCACCTTCCTCACTGGGTCATCGTGGGCACCCAGGGGGCTAACGACATGGAAAACGGCTTAGCCCTGGGCACACGGCGAGTGCTCCACAATTCACGGCATTATTGGGGAGCCAAAAAGAGCACCCTCTGTCTATGGCCACCCCAAACCCATGAATCACCCAGCAAGTATACCCGGTGTGCACGCTGCCCTGGAATTCTAGAAGTTTCATTTGTGAAATTACCATATAACTGTTTGAAGGGGGCTTTAAAAACAAATCTCTGATTTTTACTTGTGTTTTACTCTGTCCTATTCTTGGAAAAGTTAATATTTGAGAACTAGCATGCCTTATTAATCCTTTTTAAAAAAAAAAAAAAGAAAAAAGGAGCAGCTCTGGCACCAGTTGGCAGTTAGATTTCCTCAGTCACTCAAGATTATGGATTAACGCACTGATCTTTTTACCCTTCGAGCTAATTAGCCTTTGGACAAATACAGCTAGTCACAAAGGCCAGCCACAGCTGACCAAACACATTTCGAAGAGTAAATTCGGTGTGTAAATAATGGCAGGCTTAGATCTCTGGGTAATATTGCTTTTCTGAATCACTGGAATCTCAAATAACTGGCCCAGTTTGACTCTAAGCAGATCCCTTGGGCCCCTGCCGGCTGGTTTAAAAGACCTCTCTGGAATGGTGGTTTCCCTATCTCGCCAGCCGAAATGTCATTTTTCTCAATTTAATTTAATTACCACTACCTGCCAAGACTTTCTCACACCTCCGTAAAGCACCTTGAACAGTTCCTCACCTTGGTGCTAAGGCCTGCTAAGCATTTGCAGATAATTATCATTCCTCTTAGACAGTGTCCATGAAACCGGAGTTTCAGGCCTTTCCTTCTTTGTCAGAGAAGATAGCTCCAGCTCCTTTAAAGCTGAAAGTACGTCGTATCACATGGTACTGTTGCAGACTCAGGCTCTCCGGGAAGCCCTGCTAGCTGGTTTGCCTGGTAGAAGTGGGGAGAGCATGTCCTCGGGGACCACGCCGTCCCTTGCGGGGCAGCTGGGCTGACGCGCCCCACCGGCTCCGTCGGGCAGAAGCGGGCCAGGAGGACAGAGGCCCCGGCCTCTCGCCTGGCGTCTCCTCCCTCACGCAGCCGCACACTGGACATCCATGGCTGGGACCGAGCAAATGTGAGCTCCGTCTCCCCATGTACCTTAAAGACCAATTCCTGAGGCACCGGAGCTCCAAAGAGAGAAAGTTAGTTTGTTGCAAGCCAAGGAGGTTGGCCAGGGGCCTAGTGGCCCCCAAAACTATCTCCTGGAGCTGCATTTATTCTGACATTTTATAACATCAGGATGCTAATGAATATTTGGAGTAGAGCTGGCACAGTTTCCTTCATTAATGAACATTAAGGGGCTGAACAATATGGCGGTGGGTACCAATCCAGGGTGAATCCCAGGTTCTGGGATAGGGGGACACAGAACAAAGGTCCCTTACAAGGTTTTTCATAGGGAGTTTAACAGAGGAGGGTGGAGCAGTTACCATCACAATCGTGAGCGTCCACAAGGGCGAGGCTAAGTGTAGAGGGACCATCAACAGGGATGAGACCAGTTTAGAATGACCATTGCAATAGCAGGTACAGGCTAATATAGCCAGTTTCAGTAATTTCAGATATTAAATTTTGTCTCATTTATAATATAAAGGAATCTATATAATGAATTATTTGCTAATTCTTAACCCTCGGTTAAATGGTCTTTGGGTGCTGGCTGCCTCTTCCTCCTCCCACAGTGCAGAGTTCTGAAAGAATGAAATATTCCTGATCAAGTGACCAGCTCTGACATTTCATGAGCACATAACTTAAGTAGCTTGTTTTTGGTTAGTTTTGTTCTTAAGTTCAGGAAAATAGAAAACAGAAAACTATTTCGCTGTTGTGTCAGAAAAGTAGTAAAAGTGTGGTCATTTTGCATTGTCATTGATGTTCATTGATTCAACAAAACATTTATCAAGAGACTCTTACTAGTAAATGAGATAAATCCAGAGAGAATACATCCAACTTTTGCTCTCAGGCATCTTAGAAAACAGTGGAAAGCTTATAAGATAGTGAGAAACGGAATATTATAAATATTATCCAGTTAAGTATGTATTAGCTAGTTAAAAACAGAACTGTAAGCTTGGAGTACTGTGAGCAAGGCCACCGTTCTCTAGCTAGCACCTTTGGAAAAAAGTCCACTTTGGAGAGCACTGCGTGCCCCTTCTCAAACCAGGTTGTCACATTTGCTATCTAGGGGCAACTGGCTAAATAAATTATTATAATATCAATTTATTATTCAGAGTGAAGTGCATCTCTGTGTATTTGACATGGGAAGATGATCAAGAAATATTTTTCATTGAGCAAAGAAGATAGAAGAGCGATGTATAGTGTATGATTCCCAATGTCAAGAGTGACTAATGCTGGTGGGTGAGACTGGGGAATCCAGAAGAGGACGTTTATTTTTAGTGATGTTCTTCTGTGTATATTTTTACTATCAGTATGCATTGACTTTTGTAATAAATTTAATTTAGTCATCAAAATGAATTCTTAAAAAATATACATCTTGATAAAACATTAAGAAAACAGTATTATCAATGACAGGAAAGTGAATAAAAGAGGTCTCACAGTGTTTTACTGTTGACTATAATTTTTAGAGAAATATATCTTAGAGTTTGTTTTGGAAATCGTTAAAGCAGTAATTCTCGTCCTTTGATGCACATTATAAGTTTTATAATGTTGAGTGTTTCAAAAATTGCCCCAAACTTTCTAAACCATAATTGCAAGTGGTTTATGCAAGTGTGTTTAAAAAGAACACCCAGGTAAGCAGATGTGGCTCAACTGATACAGCATCCACCTACCATATGGAGGTTCAGGTTTGAACCCAGGGCCTTCTGGCCCATGTGGTGAGCTGGCCCACACTCAATGCTGATGTGCACAAGGAGTGCTGTGCCACGCAGGGGTGTCCCCTGTGTAGGGGAGCCCCACGTGCAAGGAGTGCGCCCCGCAAAGAGAGCCGCCCCTGGGCGATAAAAGGCACAGTCCGCCCAGGAGTGGCTCTGCACACACAGAGAGCTGACGCAGCAAGGTGACGGAACAAAAAGAGACACAGATTCCTGGTGCTGCTTAGTGGACGCAGAAGAACACACAGCAAATGGACACAAGAGAGTAGATGGGGTGGGGGAGAGAAGGAAGAAAAATTAAAATAAAATAAAATAAAAAGGACAGATACACAGGGGAGCAGATGGAGCTCAGTGGTTGAGCACCTGCTTCCCATGTTCAAGGTCCTGGGTTCAATCTCTGGTACCTCCTTAAAAAAAAATCACAGTGAAATAAGCATGACACATAAGGAAAAATATTATTTGATGTCACTTTTAAAAGATGTCTAAAAAGTAGCAAATCCACAGTCAGAAGGTAGATTAGGTGTTGCCAGAGGAAAAGGTAGAGGAAAACGGGGAGTGTATGTTTGGTGGATATAGAGTGTGTGTGGATAAAATTAATGATAATAAAAAAGAATAAACGCATTCTTCCAACAATAATAACAACAAAAACTCCAACAATAATAACTTCCTGATGCGATTCTGATGTGCACCAACCTAAAGCATAGAATTAGAAAAGTTCCCTTCTAGGCCTTTTGGCTAAGGTCAAATGTAGAATTAGAAAAGAGGCACAAGGCGGTAAAAGACTACCCACTGAGGCCATAATCCTACTGGGGTTAAAGTTTCTTTGAAAATATAGAAGTTTTAGATTGGATTTAAAAATAATATGTGATCACATACTACTCACAAAACAGCAAGCAAAATAAATGATTAATAAATTAAAAGACAAGATATAGCACACAAATGGAAATAAAAGAACATAGGCGGGAAGCAGATGTGGCTTAAGCGATTGGGCTTCCGCCTACCACACGGGAGGTCCCTGGTTCGGTTCCTGGTGCCTCCAGGAGAAGGCAAGCTAGCACAGCGGTCAGGAGTGGCAAGCTGACACAACAAGATGATGCAACAAAAGAGACACAAAGAGGAAAGACGAGGAGAGGCACAACAAACCAGGGAGCTGAGGTGGCTCAGGTGATGGAGCACCTCTCTTCCTCACGGAAGGTCCTGGGTTCAGTTCCTGGTGCCTCCTAAAGAGAAGATGAGCAGACACAGAGAGCACACCGTAAATGGACACAGAGAGCAGACAGTGACCTCGAACAACAAGTGGGGTGTGGGATAAATAAATAAAATAAATCTTTTAAAAAAAAAAGAACATAGGAATGGTAATATGAACATCAAAGAAGAAATTGGGCCAGCCAGAAAAAACTTTCAATGGGGCAAAGAGAATCATTTTATGGATTAAAAGTTCAAACCATAATAAAACATATTCATGAGTATGAATCTCTATGCACAGTAGGTCAATATCATCAAAGTTTAAATACAAAGATAAAAATGCAAGGAAAAATGGATGAAAACACAGCTATGATGAAACATCATTGCATTATTACTGTATTATATTTAAAATAAATATATAGTTTAATAATATAATTATTTAATAATATAATTAATGTGCTGACTAATAGGTACATATTGAATTGTTGGTATGCCTTCTTTTTAAATCTATGCAACTTAAAAAAAACTGTATCACATTACCAAAAAAAACCTCACTAAATTTTGAAAAATAGCAGGCTTCTAAATAATTATTGAATCAAAGAGGAAATCAAAACTACTATTAGAGGCTATTTAGAAAATGATGAGAATGAAAACGTGGTGTGTCAAAATTTATGAGACACAGCCATAGCTGTCTTCAAATGGTATATTTATAGCTGTAAAATCATTATTTTTATAGAAAGAATGAAAATAAACGGACTAAGGATTTTAACTTGAAAATAGCAACAGGAATTATTGGTATTCTACTATAGACTTTACTTATTGTGATTCTAGCAATGAAAGAAATTATATCATTGATGTGGAGGCAGTGGCCACTGAAGGTTCTAAAGTCAGGGAGAGGGAAAAAGGGGGGGCATTTTCAGGACTTGGGATTGACCTGAATGACATTGCAATGACAGATATAGGCCATTCTATATCCTGCCGTAACCTACAGAATTGAGTGGGAGAGAGTGTAAACGACAATGTAAACTACAATCCATGCTTAGTGGCAATGCTCCAAAACGTGTTCATCAATTGGAATGAATGTGTCACACTAAGAAAGAAGTTATTAATGTGGGGAAAAGTGGGAGGTGTGGGGAGTGGGGCATATGGGAATCCCTTATATTTTTTTAGGTAACATTTTATGTAATCTAAATACCTTTTAAAAATAAATTAAAAATATCTTAAAAAAAAAAAAAGAAAATAGCAACAGAAGAACCCAAAGAGTGTAAGAAGAAAAACAATGAAAAACAATAAAAAATAAACTAGAAAATAGAGAAATAATAAAGTAAATAATGCACCCAATAACATCTATTAAAAAAAATAGATATTTTTATATTCCTGGTATAGTTTGCCATTTTGCAACAAGAGTATATTATATATACCTTAATAAGCAAAGTATGAAAACTTGCTTTACTAGTGTTTTATATAGTTTGTATAAAAATGGGGAAAATATTTGGGGATATGATGTGTCAGAAATCTAATGTTCTAATAATTCTGAAAGACAACACAGAGTGATATTTGAGTGTAGGAATTATAAGTTATTTTTCTCTTCTTCCTCAGATTTTTTGTGTATTTTCCAAATATCCTTCAATTAAGTTGTAACCTTTTTATAGTTACACAACACAATAAAATTACTAACATAAAAGGAAAAATTTTTATATAAAAAATAATAGAATGATATTTAACAGAAAAATCACATCAAAGGCATATGTTATAACAAGTCTAAGGATGCCACAAAATCCGTATGTTCACTAGGTAGTTCGTATACTTTCCATTTCCTTGAAAGAGAGGTGGGTGAGAGGTGGAGGGGGTGGATGATAGCTAGGATGCTTTCTCTTTCCAAAACCTGAGTCCTTGGTGTCCCCTTTTGCTTCTATGTTGGGTTTTTGGGTCTTTAATCCCTAAGAAGTCAATTCTTCATTTCCAGACACCTGAGTCCCTAGCGACACCTCTCGTAATGACCCACGCAGCGGCACCACCTTCTTTCCTCCCCGTGTCCCTCTCTCCTCTCCTGAGTGGGAGCTCCTGGAAGGGGTCGGCACCCACCCCACACCAGGGAACAAAGTTTGGCCAACACTCCCCCTAGCAGCAATTCCACAAACCTCCTCATGACCTATCCCAAAAGACTTGACTAAACTGAGGCCAGGCTAGGTTAACTGGGGCACTTGTTAATAACACACACTGCTGGACTCTTCTTCGGGAACCCAGAAATATGGGTTGTTTTTTTTTATAACAAGCTGCTCAGATGATTCAAACTTACAAGTCTGGGATCTATTAACCTAGGTAATACATCCCTGCACATTTTAGAAGAGAGAAGCAGTGTGATCAGAAACCTTTGTAAACCAACTCAGTGCTAATTCACAAAAAGAATTGAGACCAGAGGTGGTGGTTGTTGATTTCCTACAGCAAACACCTGTGAGAACTCAGGCTGCTACTTTTATTCCTAATACCACCTCTACATATATGGGAGCATGAATCACAAATAAGTGAGAGCTGCTTGAGCAAAACGTTGTTTTATTATCCTCCATTCATATTTCTAAACATCTTCCGTGCCTTCGATTTTCTCTCCAGACCTTCCAGAAAGTCATTCCATTTGGAACAGCCGCCTGCTGATTTAATCAACGTGCTGCTTATCGTGTTTTCCAGATGGCTAATGGGTCGCTTATATAAAACTGGCCCTAATTTTATTCCGGTCCCTTTTGTGGAGTACTTTGTTTTATGGTAAAAGTTTCTTTCCATTATTTTTCTGTAGTCTTTGGTGATCCCTTTTCACTACATCTTTGCTCAAGACTGTCAAATGGCACATTAATTCGATTCAGTGATGGTAATCAATGCTAATCAAATATGCAGGAAATCGGAGAGACTTCATATTAATGTCGATACATTACCAAATAATTGATCATTTCATCACTGGCATGTAAAGTTTTAGGGAGCTGGTTTGTCTGCATTACTGACTGAGCGAGAGAAGAGCCGTCTTGTTGCAGAACCGTAGATCAGTACTTCTCATTGCCACTTCTGCCTTAGGTGGGAGTGTCCTTGTCACATAAAACAGCGTTATTCCGTGAGCAGGATATATGAGTTGATTTTTCTGGGGTCTCTCTTGAAAACCTGTGGTCCTATTCCTCAGCACTATGCAAAGGATTCCAAATATAAATAACCTTCCAGCTGACCCATAGAGTCAGGTCTGATTCACAAATGGTTTCCGAGGGATCCGGGTAGGTCGGGTGAAAGTGACGTTCAGACTCACGTTGGCAGAATGCCACTGAAGCTGACTTCTGCAATAATGAATGGCTGAAAATAGGCAAGATAATACAGGATTTGAATGGGGCTGCATTCTGAAAGGAAGGCAGTCAGAGGTCCTGAGAATTACTGGAGGAGCTGCAGAAAAATATGGCTCTATTACAGCAAGCACTTTCCTCCACTCCTTTCTGTTGCCTGCCTGAGATGATTTGGCAAAGTTTAAAAATAAATGAGGTGTATTCATTTTTTCCTTTACAGTTTTGCTTTGAAGGCATTCTGTAAGGAAAAAAATGAAATACTAACCTAGGCAGGATGGGGAGGAATTGAGACACTGAGGGGTAAGCATTAGATCCAGCAGTAGGCATTTAATAGCCCAGCATCCTTGGATGGGGAGATATGCCTGATTCCAATTATGGTCATATCATAGAGGCAAAAGTGGTGCTTCAGAGTAGTGTTAATGATCTTCTGTGTAACACAAAAAGGGAATGATGGTTTCAGGGGGTTTCAGTCACACTTGAACCTTCCACTTTGTCTTTGCTCTGCAACATGTAGTGATTGGGCTTAGGTTTTTTTTTTAATAGAAACTTGTTTCCTTTGCCACTGCCAACTAGAGACAGGATTCTCTTGTAGGCCTATCATTTATGATGATCATGGCTTTTTACATTTAATTTTAGCTGCAGAGCCCTTATTTTAAACAGAGCAGAGTCGTACACGGACAGCACATGAAAGTGGAACTCTTTGGTGGGAGCAAGGCTGGACATCTCAGAGATTCTCCTGTGAGCTTTTCTTGCGGTGCTTGTCTTGTCTTCTTCCCAAAGTGGTCACTTGTGAAAGCTGCAGAAAGAGTTTGAAAAACAGTCTTCTGGAAATAAAATGTTTCTTTTCTATACTCTAGGGGGTGAGGTGTGTGTGTGTGAATTCCTGTCGTTATTCATTCCTTCTTTGATAGAACAAATATTTATTCGGTGCCTATTCTGAGTGAAGCCCTCTCCTTGGCACTAGGATACAGCAGTGAATAAGACAGAAAGAGACAGCCAGGCAACAAGCAAGCCCGTGAGTACAGGAGGGGTTAGAGCCCTAAGGAAGGCAGAAGAAGGCAGGCCAGCAGCGCAGAGGGTCTTTATGTAAGGAGAATGGTCAGGTAAGGCCTCTCCAAGGAACCTGGATGCTGAGAAAAGTGGCCACAGCAAGAGCTTAGGGAAGAGTGTTTCGGGGAAAGAAACTTCCTGAAAGCCCTGAGATAAGTGTGTTAGCGGACGTCCCTTGGGCAGGTAGCTGGAACACAGCTAGGATGTGAAAGTCCTGGGACCGATGGCTGGCAAAGAGGTCAGGATCATCAATCCAGATTACTAAGCACTGGAAATTCTGTATTTCTCATTAAAAAAAAGAAAACAATTGGTTTTACTCTTGGCTTTGTTATTTATTATTAAACGCCTTATGATTGAATTCTTTGTATGTTTATTCCATCTACTTGCAGAATGGCTTTGACGTGACTCACACGTATGGTACTTATTAATAGGTCCATTCATAGCTCAAGACGGTGTAGAGAGATAATGAAGTAAGTATATTTAAAACTATGGGATATGATAACAGGATTGAGAATTAAAAATGTAGCTCTGTGTTTCCTTAGAGCTGGGGGAGGAAAAAAAGAGAAATAATAGCTTTTATAATTCTGATTAGGTTAAAAAGATATCACTTCTTAAGGGAAGAAGCATCAGTACTAAATTCTAAACAGAATGTATTCCATGGGCCTTATGCAAAGAAATATCAATAATTCTCCTCCTAAATATTGAATACCTAATATATGCAAACTATTGCCACTCTAGGGAATACAAACCTCAATTGGACATAAATTCTACCTTCTAGGAGCTTGCAATTTAATAGTGTCTAACAAATAGACGAAAATAACCGTAGCACAAGACAAGAGATGTAACTCTAAGATTAGTGCTCTTAGTCTCTGGAAATGGTTTGCATCAACTTTGTGTCAATCACAGATGTAGCATTAAAGTGTGGCTTGGGGAGCCTTTCGGGGTGAAGGGAAAGGTTAAGTAATCAATCAGGTTATAACGTTTTCGTAATCCAGCATCATGCAAGAACTTGGTGTGCAGTACCCAGGGGAAGGGCACAACGTGTTCCTTGTGCAGTCTCCCTCTCTCACTTGTCTCAGACATAGGAACTGGCTCTTGCCCACTTCACCATTGACTGTGGGGAAGCAGCCTAGGGTGCAGATACTCTGCACCAAGAATCAAAGAGACAGATACGTGTTTGGATATCAGATGTGTAAGTGCCAAATTGACATTTTGTGAAGAAAATTCAGACAGTAGTTTGTTTTCTCCTCCAATTAAAAATACGTTTTATATAGGTCTAATATTCAAGTTGATGGGGGAGAATTAGAAAATATAGGCATCACCAAAGGCAAATGCTTACCCTCCATCCACCCAAAGGAAAGCACTGTTAACATTTTGGTCTATGTGCTCTCAGACACTTTTCTACGTCTGTGTGGAGAGGTATCACACCATCTAAACTGTTCTGTGAGCTCCTTTTCTCACTTCTTTTCACATCAAAACATATAGTTCATTGATTTCATTATTAACTGCAACATGACGCTCCAGTGTATAAATGTGTCACAATTTATTTAACCAATCTTCTTGAGTTGACACATAGGTTGTTCCCAGTTTTTCACTATTATAAACAATGCTGGGAAACACATCCTTCAAAATACATCTTTTCTCATTTTGCCAGTTTTCTGAAAATATGTTTCTAGAAGCAGAGAGAATAATGATTTGGGGTATCTATCCTATTTCTTACTGAGTCAGACCACATTCAAAGCTTTCATTTAAGAACTTCCTCGCTGACTTGACTATAAACATTGCACAGCTATCCTTTTGTCTAGAAGGGGAATTTCCAAGCCCCTAATGAGCCCATGGATTTTACTCTCATCTGTTCTTCCTTCTTCCCTCTTCCACCCCCACGTATTCCCTTAAGTTTAATAACCCAGGCCGAAGCCTAGAAGGCATTTTCAGCTCCTACTGTTTGTTTACTCAGCGCCTGTTACATCAAATTAGTCACCAAGTTCTTTAAGCTCTGCCTCCTAATAAATCTTCCAGCTCTTCATGCTTCCCTCCCTCCCACTTGGGTCGTGTGCCTCTTATCCTTTACTGGGATGACTACAGCGTTTTCTGAATGCCCTTCTCCCTTGAACTTGGCTCCTGCTCTGATCTCTCTTCCACACTTGTTTTTAATATAATTCTGATGATTTGGTGCATTTGCTTCAAAGTTTTCAATGGCTCCACGTGGTTCTCTAGATAAAAAGTCAAACGCCTCAGTCTGACGTACAGGGTTCTCTTTCTGGGTCAGGTCTCCAGGGTTGAGCCCTGAAAATCTTCATTTTAAAAACCTCTGCAGTGATCCCAGTCTGCAAGCAGCCTTGGCGGTTCCCAGCCCCATCGTGACTGCTTAGGAAGCACCAGACTCCTTGGAACTGACTTCAGAGCAGAAGGCCAGCTGTAGCTGGAAGCCTGCCTCAGCCATCGCTTAAGATTATTCAGCATGATCTGGTTATTTTAGGAAAAATTTCAAAAGCATTCCACCAAAGAACAATGACAGCATGCTTGCAAGTATAGATAAGAAAAGCATTTCCATTTAGGAAGCCTAATTTAATTAAGTGACACAATTTTTAAGGTTTGAAAGATTTTCCTGTTGAGCTGGGATCTTTTTCTTATAGCTGATGCAAAGCAGGTATTTGAAATTAGTGACTTGCTCTCTCAAATACTACGTACATGTATCAAAAGTCAGAGTAATAGGTATTGTTTTTTTCAGGACAGGGGCAAAGAGATATTTTGTTTAAATCTTATTAAAGAACTCAATCATATTTTTACATTAAGGCATTTAAATTTTAACTTTTTTAGAAAAGTACTTAAAAACCATTCAGTTGTTTATGTTTCTTAAAGGAAAATGTTATAATTCATCTAATTGTTAAAAAAAAAAAAAGAAAGAAAAAAGAATTTTGAGCAGTTGTATGTTTCCTTGGAAATAATGATAAAGTTTTTAAGAAAAATGAACATTTGTGATACTGAAAAAGATGCTGCAATAATAGCATTTTCTTTTATCCCATCTCTCATTAATCCTAAAGTAGTTTGTTAGTCTAACTCTCCCTATTTTCATGCCATGTAATCTGAACTCCCCACATGGTCACTCATCATTACCGTAACTACTGAAAGATACACATTTGAGATTTTAAAGGAATTTTGATTACTTTTCTTTGTTTCCTCCACTAGAATGTAATTTCAAAGTAGGCAGAGTTTCTGTCTTGAACATGTCTTTTCTCTGTAGGCACAGAGTAAATGCCTTGTGTGCCAGTGGATGAAGATTTTGTAGAACACATCCCTCTGAGAAGATTTAAGGAGAAAATTGATCTTTAACTGTGAGGAGGTTTATAATAGTAGAGAATAGTTTTCTTTTTCCTGGTTCCTAATTTATCAAAGTATTATCATTCTGTGTATGCTGCAGCATCATGGTTTTTTATACTTAGGATTGTCAATAGAAAATCTGTCTTGTCTTCTCTCACATCTATCCCTCTCATAACCCTTGAAACACATAATTAATAAATACATTCTGTTTTCGTGAATGTGCTTATCATATGCATATGTGTGTGATGGGATCAGGAGAGAGCAATTTCTTCTTTAGCATATCTAATTGCTGCCAAGAATGTTGAAAGATTAAAAAAATATAGTTCTCAAAACCATAGGGAAGGAATTGAGGAAATAGTAGGCAGAATGCTATGAATCAATGCTATTCAAAAGACAGGTCAGTATACTCTTTGTAAGTGGTCTACAACATGATAAGGAGCTTGTACTAGCATGTAAATCAACCATGACCCTAAGCATACTGTTCATGTCTTTTTCAGAGTAAGACTTTCTCAATGAAGGAAGCAGTATGTTGATTAGCATTCTGATGCAAGCTCTTTATCTTCTTGTATGCTGATCTCACATAATTCATGGACCAGCACTAATCTGTGAGCACACTTTAAAGTAGCACTGATCTTCCTCAACATATTTGCTAATCGGATAAATCTCCAAACTGTGTTGTTTTTTTTAATGAACAAAATGAGGTACTTTCCTTTATTAGAGGGTTCTAGGTTTACAGAACAATCATACTTGAAATACAGAATTGCCATATACTATCCTATTAACACTTTGTATTGGTGTGGAACATTACATTGGCTGAAAGCATATTTTTATAAAAGTGTCCAAGCTGCCTTTGTAAGGTATCATTTTCAGTTTGTTAAATGGTTATTTCTTAAAACACACTATATGATTAGTTCTATATAGAGATTGATGGGTAGATAATGTTACATCAGCACATAATATGGAAAAAATAAGTAGATTAAGGGGCTACTGCAAGGTAGAGGGTTTTTTTTGTTTTTTGATTTTTTTAATATATTTTTTTCTCTCCCCTTACCCCCCGCCCCAGTTGTCTGCTCTCTCTGTCTATTCACTGTGTGTTCTTCTGTGACCACTTCTATCCTTATCAGCGGCACCAGGAATCTGTGTTCTTTTTGTTGCATCATCTTGTGCCAGCTCTCCATGTTTGCGGCACCATCCCTGGGCAGGTTGCACTTTCTTTCGTGCTGGGCAGCTCTCCTTATGGGGCGCACTCCTTGCACGTGGGGCTCCCCTACGTGGGGGACAACCCTGCGTGGCACGGCACTCCTTGCGCACATCAGCACTGCGCATTGGCCAGCCCCACACGGGTCAAGGAGGCCCGGGGTTTGAACCGTGGACCTCTCATGTGGTAGGCGGATGCCCTATCCATTGGGCCAAGTCCACTTCCTGAGGTTTTTTTTTTATTAGAATGCTCATGATGACCTCTCTGAGGCGGTGACAATTGAATTGTGAAGTGAGCTATGTAACTATGAGGGAAGAGCATTCCAGGAAGAAGGAAGAGCAGGGTTTAAGAGCCTTGACTTGGGGGCAAGCTTGATGTGTTTCAAAACCCACAAGGCTGTCAAGAACAGTAAACAAGGGGGACAGTGACAGGGGGACTTGTCAGAGAGCTAACTAGGATCCAGCTCTTGCAGGGACCTTCTAGATCATGATGAGGACTTTGGCTTTTATTATGAGCAAGAAAAGGGAACCACTGGAAAGTTATGCGCACAGAAACAGCATTATTTAATTTAGGGCTTAAAGAATGAGAGAGTTGTGGAGGGTATTGCTGCCAATCAGACAAGAGTTGATGATGACTTAGACTATGGTGGAAGGGTTGGAAGTGGTAAAGAGAGGTCAAATTCTGAATTTACAATATAGCCAGAGATGACAGATGATGGATTCAGATGTGGAGAGAGAGAGAGAATGAGTGAAGTCAAAAGATGACTCCAGGTTTTGATGGTACCATTTATAGAAATGAGGAGGAATAGATTTAGGTGATGAAAGAGGAAGAAAGAGTTGAGTTTGGACCTGTTGAGGACAGATGCTTGAGAGACATTCAAGTACACATGTGGAAAGAGTGGAATATATGAATCAGTTTCGAGGAATAGATTGAGACTAGAGATATAGTTTGGGAATTGTCCACACTTAGATGGTACTGGATCAGATCACCTAGGGAGTGAAGATAGAGAAGAGGTCTGAGAACCAAACCTTATTCATTCCATCATTTATGGGTCAAGAAGATGAGAAAAAACCAGCAAGGCAGACTGAGAAAGAGATGCTGGAAGATAGAACACAAACAACAATGAAAAGTGGAGTGTTGTGCACACTAAGGAGAAAGTCGCTTGAGGCAGATTCAGTAATCAGCTGATTTCAAATGCTATTTTAAGATGAAGATTGTAAATTAACTCTCAGATTTGGCATAAGGGAGGTTTTTGGTACCCATGATTAGAGCAGCTTTGGTCTAATTCACTGCCTGACTAAAGTTCTCTTGTGACTGGTTTTAGTTTCTTCATAAAATGAGAAATAAAATAATTTGTCGAATAGTGAGGAGGTGGGAAGAGATCCTGGAGGTATGAGCAGAGGGGAAAAGCTGTGACATAGTCACCTAGAGAGAGAATCAACTAAAGAAATACCAAAGGACTGCCAAACAGCACAGAAACCATACATTTTAAGTGACACCAGACAGCACCGTTATATGCTTTTCTCAAGCCGAGTTGAGCTGTGCAGTTGCAGTCTCAATGGAATCAGAAAATAGACTTTAACCAAGGTTGGTGTTTTGCTAGGCAAATACAATGGAGGGCAGAGGTTCTGGGGGGGAGAGTAAATGTAAGGGAGTGATTATAATGAAATCTAACTTAGGTAAAGAGGAAAGAACATTTCAGGGGCTGATGGACAGTGAAAAGGTGGTATAGTGAAAGGCCACAGTGAGATCAAAGAATTATTGGGATGAGGATCCTAGAAAGAATAGATTGGAAAGACATAAGACAGCAGCAATAAACTTGAGACTTTGGAGATGGTTTTATATTGGAATGACAAAAATTAGGATATGATCATACAATAAATGATTTAGGGAGGTATAAAGGACAAGACCATCAGACTGAGGCAGTCACAGAACTGAGACGCTGGATGTTGGATGGATCGTGTGAGGATATTGACATTACTAAGAGTGATGAAAGAATGGTGGTAAAGAAAAAGAAAGGTCTGAATATTTTCAGCGAAGAGTGGGCATCACCAGGAGGAGAATAATAACATAAGGAGAGGTAATAGATAGTATGGTCTGATGGTGGGTGATTCAAAGGAACTGAGGAGGGGGCAGGGGTTGGATGATAGAGATGGAGAGGACAGTGGTCTGGAAGCATCAAGGGAGGGGACATGAAGGACATTTACTCCACCTTCAATATGTTTGGTACCAGTGTGGGGGAGGAAAAAGAATGACCACTTGAAATGGTGGCAAAAGAAGCAGTATCCTAGAAAAACAACCAGGTTAGCACCAGAGCAAGAAAGAGGAGCAAATGCTTAGAGAAGATACAGAAGAATTTATTAATGACAGACCCTGAGTTCCAGAGGG
Source organism: Dasypus novemcinctus (assembly GCF_030445035.2). Classification (NCBI taxonomy): domain Eukaryota; kingdom Metazoa; phylum Chordata; class Mammalia; order Cingulata; family Dasypodidae; genus Dasypus; species Dasypus novemcinctus. The sequence continues at coordinate 22,137,980 of NC_080677.1, forward strand.
CACCCTGGAAGGGTTTGGGGAAGGAGACAGATGAAAGCTTCAGTCAGATTAGGGAGAATGAAGAACTTGCAGGATCTAGATCTATGGGAATCCAGGGGATATAAGATGAATTGGAGTCTTGGGTTTCAGCTCATGACTGAGATACAGGGGAATGAGAGGTGTGGAGGTGTTAATTCTGGCAGGGTCATAGAGAGAGTATAATACTCAGCACCAAATGTAGCTCTTAAGACTGGTCTCTGGTAGTTCTTGTGATAAGATGGAAGTACAGGAGAAAGGAGAACATAAACTATACCAGGAGCCCATGGCATTATGAGAATCCATGGAACCAAGGGAGAGGTGATCTGGAGACACCTAAGCTCTATGGGTCTCACTTCAGTCCTGTCATGGGCAACCCCAAGGTTTACCAGGGTCCATACTCCTTCAGCCATCCAATACCTTCTCTAAATTGGAAAAGCACCATCTGGTGATTGGGTCTTTGCCCAAATGTGTTTCAGAATTACTAGGTGTGTTGATCACTTCAACAAATACTGTTTTCTTGGAGAGCACTTCAAATTTACATTAGGAAAGAGCTGATGCCATCCTGGCCACAAAAACAAGGCTGACAGCACTTAAATAGCTTTGGCTCTTGGGCAGATCACAGCTGGTGGGAAATTGACAACATTACTAAGGAACATAACTTAGAAATGATATTTTTATTTGCTTGCCACTAAACATTTTAGACATCAAAAACTCAGACAACCAAAAGAGTTCATTAATGTGTGAGGGTAATGGGTACTTGCTTCAGCTAATGATTTCCTGCCATTTTTCTCACATTATAATCAAACCTATAGACCACTCATTATTTACCTATTATAAGTTCAGCTTTATTGTTTTTCCAGTTTCAAAGTAGTCATTGAAAAATTTCCCCCTTTTTATATAGGAAAAAGCATATATTTTATGATAGTCTATCTAACAATTTACTGAAAGCTTTGTCACTGCAGGCTGTTGCAAGATGGCCTCACTTGATCTAATTAGTGTTTTCGTATGCCTGGGTGCATTTTTGAGCCTTAAAATAAAATCTGTTGAATAAAGTGACCTTCTTTCCTATAGGCACTCAAGCCAATTTCAGAATTGTCCTTTACAGATGCATAACGCATTGATTGATCAGATGGCATTTGGATCTAAAATTACTTCTAGGATACAGAAGAGAACAAAGACTTGTTTTGAAAGTTTCTGACTGAACCATTTTCTTTTAAAACAGAGAAGGGCAAAGTCAGAGTTTTAAGAGAACATAGATTTTGTTCTGGTGGGTTCCTGAATAGAAATGTTCATAGCCTTAACAATACCCTAGACAAGTGGAGGGTTTTAGAAAGGGAACAGATACTGAGATAAACAAATTGGAATCAGGCACCTATTGTGCATTAGGTACTGGGTGAAGAAGAGATAGAGGTTCAACAGGGAAAAAGAGATGTTGTCACAAGCTCTGAGTGGTCCAGCAGGAGAGGCAGACATGTAAACCAGTAGCCCTGATGAGTTGGCATTAGAGCTTTAATAGAGTGTTGCAAAGAGCTTGTCCTTTTGGGAGAGGAAAGAGGAAAGGTTTGGGATGAGTTTGAGGGAGCTGGGAATCTACCAAGAGCAGGAAATATTTTTACCAGGCTTTGAAAGATGATTAAGAATTTACTACACAATTTGGATAGAAATGGGTTGGGTGAGAGAGTTCAAGGAGACAGAAGCCTGAGCAAAGAGACATGAATAAAGTAGCCTTCAAAACCTTGGGGAGGTGGCAAGGGGCAGAAAGAAGTCCCATGATGAGTTGGGTCCTAACCTATAAAAGGCCCTAATTTAAAGCCAGACCAGCATGATTTCAAGGCACCCTACTTTTGGTAGATTTAGAGAGACTAAAAAGCTGTAGATGTGTTTCCAAGGCATCATGGAAATCTCCAGTGTTTTGGGGGATTTTTGTCACATATACTCAGAGCCATTCAGAAATTGATTCTCCTACCAAAATAATATGGCACTGAATCATTTTCTTGTGGTAAGTCTAAATTATTCATCTTTTGGATGTTTTCTTTTCTTTTTTTGTTTTTTTCTGTGTGGGAAAGGGTGTTCTTGAGCCTGCAGGGAGCAAGCTGGCTCCAGACTTCTCCAAGTCCACATCTCTATGCCTCCAATTCTTACGTGTCCAAGGACAGGAGATCACAGACACGCCTTTGTAGGAGGGTTAGATGTTTTCTTAAAGGGAGGCTTTACATATGATTAGTGTGTTGCTTTTCCAAGTACACAAATTTTCAAGTTTGTTCCTGAAAGTGGAATTCTCTGTCTTTTGGTGAATAAGGGTCAGGGGCTATAGGGGTGGAATTAGGAGAGAGAAGATGGTGTCGAAAAAGCAGAGAATCTGAGTTGAGAGGGTTGGTTTCCTAGTGTGACCAGTTGGTAGCTATGTAAGTTTGGACTAAAGTGAACTCACCTCCTGGAACCTCGTTCCTTCCTCTGTGTGTGTGTGTATAGGGGGGTGGGGGTGGGTCTGAGCCTCAAAAGATAACACCTGTTATGGGCACTAACCCACCCTTATGTTCTATAAAGCGCTATAGAAACAAGGCATGACATTCATTCTAATCTCTTGTACTTTGCTTGCTTTGCTTTGTTATAACCCCCAAAGTCATAGATCTTGGGGTGAAATTACAGAATGGTTCTCAAGTTTTGGGGTCCAAAAACATCTGTCATCTGGTACACTTGTGGAAATCTCAAATCTTGAGAGCCACCTCCAGAACTTCTGATTCGGTGGGACTGTGATAGGGTTTGGGAGTCTGCATTTTTAACAAATACCCCATGTGATTCTCAAGAAGCTGATCCAAATTTTTTAAGAAACTGGCCCAAAACATCTTAAAAGATAATGCATATGGTAAAATCAGGCCAGAAAGTATACTCCCACACACACATACCTATTAATAAAACTTTGGACTCTTACCATCTGAGAGAAAGCTCAGATGCCCCTTGTTTACCTTCTGAGGGTTCTCTGGTAGCCTGCAGGCACCCCAATTTGAGGTTTGCCTCATGACCTGACACTGAATAAAGAGGTTCTTGCCTTCTTGAAATCCTGTGGTTGTGTTTGGAATGGAGCATTGACAACCCAGCACTGTATTTGCTGTTGAACTTCTTCTCAGGGCAGCAGAGGCTCATGCCCCAGCTCCTCATTGTTCCTCCCACCACTTTGATCCTCCTTTTGGCATGTGAGCTTCCGAGGCGTGAATTAGTCTGCCTCCTGCTCCTGTTTCTTCCCATGTCTGCCTCTTGGGCATCAGTGATGCAGTGGAAGATTCTCCCAGTGTTTGGCCTGAACCCTAATTCTGTTCTTAATGGCTCTGGGCCTACCTTGCCTAGTTTTGGTTTCCTCCATTATAATTGAGGCCAACATCTCTATCTCATAGCACCACCAGGAAGCTGGACCGAGAATGGTGCTTGATGCCCCAGATGGTCCCTAAGACTGTTCAGACTGAGACGAGCGCTTGCCTAACAGGATCACGTGTGTTCATGCTTTGCTGAGCAACAGCAGTGTCTTTAGAAATCCTGCCTAGAAACCAGAGAAGAGTTCCAAAATTTAGGCATGGAGTCAAGAGCAGCAGACAGTGTTTAAATTTTTATTAAAAGTCTATTACTGTGTGTTTGGTAGTTTTGGAATGTGTGTAAATAATCTATAATAAAATAAAAAACAATTATTTTTAAAAATAGAGTACATACTACCTTTAACAAGTTCACTTCAGAGTAAAGGTGGTCATTTGGGGATCAAACATTGCGTTCGCCTACCTCCAAAATTTTCAATGAAATGACCAACACATACACGTGCACACATCATACTCTACCAGGATTGGAGCAAGGAAGAATGCAATCTGTTTATTTATTCAGGAACACTTAAAACATATACTTCTTAAGCACCTATTGTGCCAGACCTTCAATGCATTCATTTTATAAAGGCCAAAATTGCAAATATCCTACATGTTCAACAATAGGGGAGTAGTTGATGATGTATAAACCTAGTTATCTCTATGGAAATAGAAGTATTTAGGTTGTTGCATAAAAGAGGTTTGAAAACAGTATATACAATATTACACTAAAACCATGCTTAGAAAAATTTCTGGAAAAATAATGCACCAAAAATTTGACAGTGCTTTTCTGTAGGTGGTAGGATCAGAGTTCATTTTTAAAAATTTTGCTCCTTTCTTCTTTCTAATTTAATTACATTGAATTTAACATTTTGGTAAACTAAACAGACATCTCTAAGAGTCTATAATAGGGCTTTTGGACATTAGTTGCAGACCTAAAAATAGTACACAGCTGATTTGGAGTTTTTGTGTGATGTCCATCTTTATGTCGAGAGAGCAGTATTTTCTGTATTTGGCACTTCGACATCATACTGAAATATCATAAGAGTCCTATTACTTCTGTGGGTTCCCTAAGAAATGCTTTGAGGGTAACAAAGAGATTTTTATCTGCCCAGAGCACACACCAGCAGAATTCCTCTTATGGAAGTAAATGTCTCCTGGGACTCTCTGTGATGTGAAAGAATGTGTTCAGGTTTTTTTCTCTTTTATTTTTTTAAAGCACCATCACAATTCCCACTTTCCCTCCATTCATTTTCATACCTGAGTCTAGTGTGATTTCTTTTACTTTGAACCTTGCTGGAAAGTTTCCTGGTCCCTTTACAAGGGCCCTTTAACCTGGGAGCGTCGGAAGGTTACCGTGAAAATATGGCAGTGCTCTCCTATTAATCAAACGTTTTCCCCGGGCCGGGTATTAATCACACAAATCCTCACAGCTGGAGGAGATTCATTCATGTCATCTCACACGCACTCGTCCCCACCCCCTCTGCTCTCCACGGCATTCGTTAAAATGCCACCATCGCTTCCACCGCTGGCTCCATCGATCTCTCTCGCCTCCTGTGGGCAGGTGCTGTGTTTGGGCCCCCAGGTGCAGGCAAAGATCACCAAGAGATTACCAAGCAGAACATTTAATTAAGGAGCCTCGGATGGCCTCTTTGACTGATTTCCTTTCACACATGCCTAGATCCCCTGGGAGCTCCTTCTCAGGATACAACCGTGTTCTACACCGAGCCCAATGGCAGCCCGCAGGAGTGGGGATGGCCCAGCGTGAGACTGAGCTAGCATCTCTATGGTGTTGGATTGTGAGTTTGTGTCTCTTTAACTCACAAACATGCCTAACAGTCTTTCACCAGTCGCTGGCCCCCACCCTGCTGGGGCATCCTGGGGGTGCCCAGACCCTCCTTTCCAGTGCCCACTTCCTGGCTTCCTGGCTTCCATAGAGGTGTTTGAGTTCAGCATCTCTTGCTCTGCCCTTTAGACCCCCTGTTTTAGTTTCCTGGTGGCTAAAACAAATATCATGGAAGGGGCTGGCTTAAACAATGAGAATTTATTGACTCATGGTTTTTTAGCTAGGGGAATCTAAAATTGAGGTGTCAGCAAGGCAATGGTTCCTCCCCAAAGATCGAGGCACTCTGGGGCTGGCTGCCAGCCACCCTTGGTCCTTGGCTTTTCTGCCATGTGGCAGTTCACATGGCAGCACCTTCTCCTTTCTCTTGTAGGTTGTCCCTTGACATCCAGCTTCTAGCTCCTCCCCATGGCTTCTTACCCATGTCCAATTTCCTTTGCTTATAAGGACTTCAGTCACAATGGATTAAGGCCCCTCCTCCTTCAGCTTTGATACATCTCAACTCAGAGCATCTTCAAAGGTCCCATTTACAAAGGGGTTCCCACCTACAGGGCCAGGGGTTGTGACCTGACTATGCCTTTTGTCAGGGGCATGATTCAATCTCCAACACCCCCCTTCGTTTAGTCATCCTGTCAGCAGATATTTATTGAGCACCTGCTATGTGCCAGCCCTGCTCCAATCACTGAGGACACAATCTAAGCAAAACTAACATGGTCCTGCTGACTTCCCTCTTCCCTCACCAGAGCAAAACTGAACAAGGGTAAACAAGGCAAAATGATCTCAAGTCATAAGAAATAAGTGGAGAACAGGCAGAGACAGAATCCATTGGGGGCAGGAGAGGAGTGGTGAACAAACCTTATTCTGTGTAGTGAGGTCAAAGAAGGCCTTTCCCAGGAGGTCTGGAGACACCTTTCAACTCTGGGGTGGGAAAAGGGGGAGTACTACTGGCATCTGTTGAGCAGAGACCAGAGACGCTGCTAAAGATCCTACAGTGCACAGGTCAGTCTCCCTACAAGAAGAATTATCTGGCCCAAAATGCCAGTAGTGCCAAGGTTAAGAAACCTGGGGCTAGGCCAGTTGAGGTGAGCAGAGTAGGAAAGCATGGTCTGATGCCTGCCAGCAGAAGTAGGTAGGGGTCACACGGGGGAAGGACACTCTTCAGCTATTTTGTCATCAGAGGAACTAGATTCTGAAGACATGCAGAGTGAATTCCAGCTTTTACCTGAATCTCCCTGGAAGTCAGCAAATGTTTACTGCCCTCCATCTGTGTACAAGGCATAAGGCTAGATGATGTAGGGGAGACACAGGGGATTAGGAGCTGGTCTCCACCCTCAAGGAGCTTACAGTCCAATGGCAGAGGTCATCATACAAAGTAGATTAGTGAAAAGTCTTTTATGGTAGGATAAACAATGCATTGTGGGAGTTTTGAGGAAAGAGTGAGCAGTGCCCTTTTTGAGGACTTGTCCTAGAGGCTCTGAAGTTTGTTGGAAACATGTTTGAAGACCTACAGATTTTAATTTGCATGTTGGTGGTGAAGAACGGGGATTTAGGAACAGCAAGAACTGGTTTGAGTCCCAGTTCCTCTGCATCATCTCCCTGATATTGGTCAAGTAATTCTTAGGCTCAATTTCCTCATTGATAGGAAGGAAACAAATATAGGATTATGTTGAGGAGTAAACAAAATAATGTCTGTAATATGGTTCAAACAACTCTTTTTTTTTTTCTTTCTCTCCCCTCCCCGCCCCCCGCCCCAGTTGTCTGTTCTCTTGTCTATTTGCTGCGTCTTCTTTGTCCGCTTCTGTTGTTGTCAGCAGCACGGGAATTTGTGTTTCTTTTTGTTGCATCATCTTGTGTCAGCTCTCCGTGTGGGTGGTGCCATTCTTGGGCAGGCTGCACTTTCTTTCGTGCTGGGCGGCTCTCCTTATGGGGCGCACTCTTTGCGCATGGCACTCCCCTACGCGGGGACACCCCTGCGTGGCACAGCACTCCTTGTGTGCATCAGCACTGCACATGGGCCAGCTCCACACGGGTCAAGGAGGTCCGGGGTTTGAACCGTGGACCTCCCATGTGGTAGATGGATGCCCTAACCACTGGGCCAAGTCTGCTTCCCTCAAACAACTCTTGACACAGTGCTCTGTGTATGGTGAAAAATGTTGTGGTATGGAGGACCTTACTGTTATTAGGAGGAAGAGTGTGTGCATTTATTCAATAGTAGTTTCCTAAACCTCAATTTCCTTATCTATTAAAGGGGATGGTAGCATTTCCTTTGTCTAGCACCTCTGTAAGGATGAAGTGATAATGTATGTGAAGTCCCTAATATGTGACTGATGTGCTAACCGAATGCTAAATCTTCTTGCTCCAGAGCTTAGCTGCAGGAGGGCCTGGGTTCCAGCTTTGCTTCTTCTGCACACAATTATGGGAACTTGGGCCCCACATGTCACCCTAGTAATCTTCACCTTCTCCACCAGTGAAAGGAAACAATACACCATGGCTAGCTCCCCAGATGGTTTAAAGGTCAAAGTAGTGTTGTCCTCTAAAAGTCCTTATAAGCTGCTCTAAGTATTTCTGATAAAATCAAGATTCTACTGATTATAATTATGCTCTTCACCACTTCTGTATTCAAAGAGCATTTATTAAGCATCTCTACATGCCTATCTTGGAAGTTGGGGATAGTAAGTCAACACATAATACCTACTTGACTGTATTTATTATGGACAAGTGTTTGTTCATATTCTGTCATTTTGATGTGGGCTATGGGTGGGAGGCTCTTTGTCTCTTCAGAGATGACCTAAGCTGTCTGACTTGTGGGTGTGAAACCATACGAGGCTGCAGTCCTGCCCTTGGTGACAATGGAAACGATCCCAGGAAACAGTTTAACAATGCAAGGTCTATAAACTTTAAGTATTTAGGGGAAATGCAAACCAAATATGCTAAAAGCTTATCTAGAATGTATGGTCCATGCTAAAAGCTTACCTAAGATGTGGAAGATATATATGCTAATTCAAGCCTATTGAGAACTGAAACAAAGGGACCATTTAACCTTTCCTCTCTGTATAAAAGAAATTTGAAAGTCTTGTTCTGGGCTCGAGATTGAAACAGAAAGCTCCCGAGTCTGGCTGGCCATCAATAAACCATTTTTCCTTCTCAAAATCATTCCTGAGTCCTGGCCTCTCTATACGCAAAAAATTGAACTTCTCTCAAATTCTACAACAATTTGAGCACTACTATTGTAAATTTTGCCTTTTTATTTAGTTTATATAATGGGCTACATACCAAAGGAGGACAGGGAGTTGGCCAGAGGAAGAGTCAGTGAGAAGGCAGACCAGGCAGAGGGAGTAACCTCCCAAGTGGAGCCCAGAGGAGAAGAGGAAGCTTCCAGGTCATTGGCCAGAGTGTGAGTAGGGCGAGGAGCAAGAAACACAGCTACAGATGTGAGCCAGATCAACTCAGGGAGGGCATTATCTAAACTGGTCTCTCTAGCTCTCTATCTATCTATCTGTATGTATGTTTGGGCTTTTTCTCAAGGTTATTGAAGGCTGCAGAAACATTTTAAGCCAAGGAAAACCTCATCAGATTTGTGTTTTAGAAAGAGGACTCTTTGAATTGAACAGACACAGATTATTGGAGAATAGTACACTTTTTAGGAGGCTATTGCCTAATCTAAGCAGGAGGTAATAAGCTCCTGAATCAAGGTAGCAGAGAAAAATGGGGTCATTAGTTATTTAGGACATGGAATCAACAGATTTGGGTGAGTTGTTGGATGTAATTAAGAGGGAGTTGGAGAATGAGAAATTGAAGATGATTTTGTGGTGGATATTGGTACCTCCAACAAAGATAAAGGATTGAGGAGTAGAGAGAATGAGTACAGTTTATAAATTGGAGGCAAAGTGCCTTGGGTACATCCAAATGGAGATAATGTCTTGTGCAAAGCTAGAGACTCTAGAAAGCAAAAGTGAGTGCGATGGGCTGGAGATTCAAAGTTGAAATCATAAGCACTCAGTAAAATTGTAAGTCAACTGAATAGATGAGCTCCCACAGGAAGTAACTGTAGAATAAGAAGGTAAAGAGAGCCATGTGCTGTGCTTCTGCATTGGAGGAACATGTAGAAGGAAAAACTCCCTAAAACACTGGGGAAGATAACCAGGGAGGTAGAAGAGATGGCTGCTTTCTGTAAAAAATGGGGAGCCCTGATGACTTCAGAAGAAGGAGTGTGTGTGTTCTATGGAAAATTACCCCCCTCCCCACTCCCATTCTCATTGTAGAAGCCAGTCTTCCTTTGAAAAACAGAGAGTGGCGCACACACACACGCACATGTTGTTGCAGAAAACACCATCCCAGTTTCAGCCAGGGATGATTGGGGAGCTACAACCACAAAGAAGCAATTGGAAGGATTTGGTTTTTCAACCTGACAACCTTTATCTTTACAGCATTGCAGGAGAGCCCAGTGGCCACTTGGATGGCAGATGCACTTTCCCTATAACTATTAATACCAGTCATTCTCCTCTCTACTGGGAAGAGAGCATAGTTCTCATAGCTACCCCAAGCCTCCCTTCCTAGTGATGGAAATTTCCATTATTGACGGGGAAACAGCAGGCTAATGGCACAGATGAATTGTAAATTCTGACAGCCCCGACAGGTAAATATTGGCTTTGCACAAACAAGTTTCTATAAATAACCTGTCTGCTGTAGAAACTCCACAGATGGCAGCAGGGCTGCCCAAGCGTTTGATTTTCCCAGGGTGCTCCATGCAGGAAAGCACAGCTGTCAGCTTTGCTGTCCCTGTTCCGAGCTCTGGCCGCCTCTGCTGTGCCTGCGGATTGTGTGTCCTCGTCCCGTCCTCCTTTGGCAGGTAGAGGCAGGGACGGGTGGAGAGCATTCATTTCAGGAACGTTCCTCCAGTGCCTCTCATCAAATGTCCCTTCAGGTTTTATTGATAAAGTGGGAATTTGTCTGATGTGGGGATTTGTTGGCCCCTTTTGATTCAAGTTGGTCCTATTGAAAAGAATCAGGTGAAGGGAAATATAGTAATGCTGGCTGTGAACCACATGGCCATGTTGCTAAAAATAGTGCTTTCAAGGACTCAGGGTAGACCGTGGGGCTTTTGTACCCAGGGACACTGTGGACACTGATAAGAGGAATATGTGCAGTGTGGAACCGTTCACATCAAGAGGGTCGGCTCACTGGGAAAGTTTGCCCAGCAGCCCTATCGTTCAGTCCAGGGAGCCAAAGGAAATGTGGGGAGCTACTGTTGGAAAAATGCAGAGGCATTCTTATTTTTCAAATATTGGACTGAAACCCCCTAAATGGAATAAAGCTCATGGAAGTGATGGAATTCTAAATGATCATTCGAGGGATGCCCAGAAAGCTTAGTGCTAAAGTAAATACTCCATTACTGTGGCTGGGTCTATTTGTGTATGCCTATACCACCCTCATGGTTATTTTCTGTTTCTGTATATTTCTGTACATTCATTGATTTGGTGCATTTCATTGTAAGCCCCTTCAAACCCCTCTGGAAGTGGATGAGGTGTAAATCATATAGGGTGAGCCAAAGGATTCTAGAAAGTGCCTAAGATAGTGATGGTAATCAAAGACTATTATTTATTCTCCAACTCCTTCTACAAAGACTTTGAGAAAACATATGATAATAATAGACATTGTGCAATTAGACAATTCATAATAGCAAATTAGGAGGGGAAAATGTTGTGGAGAGCGGCAGCAGGAAATAACATGTGCATAATGAAGCCATAATGGTGTCATATCCAAAGCAGAGTGTCTGCTTTTTTCTTCAGTCGTATTCCAAGAGACTAGAACAGAGCTGCCAGGACTCGGCAATCACTGTCAAGTACATTTCCCAGTGCTCTGTGATCGGGGTGAATTCAGGACCCTGTTCTCCTGCTCCTAGGCAACTAATCGCCATGGCATAGACTCCTTTGCTTTCAGGTGGGGTGACCTCCTGTAGTTCTAATTCCACGTTCAGAAGGAATATTGGTGCAGTAGGGTTTTGGGCTCTTCTTCCCAGGCTTTGTGTCCACATATAAGGGCCTGTGTTTGTAGTAAGGACCGTGAGTGCCTCATGGGCAGGCCTACATCCAGTGCAGGGTGTTCCCAGGCACCGTATATAATGCCTGGCATACGGCAGGCAGTAGGTTAATATTTGTGGAGTGGATTCAATGAGCATTGGTTATCAGAGAACCTGATTTCCATATTATGGGGGGAAAGCAGAGAAATTCTTCGTAGGCTATGTTAAAGTTTAATATTCAAGGAAGACACTGAGCATCAAAAATAATGAGTTATCTTCCATTGGACCTACAGGAAGAACAGAACATATTAAACAGGGAAGTCCCGGTGGTATCATAAAAAGAGTGTGGGCGTCAAAATCAAGCAGACATCATGTTGAACTGTGCACTCCTTCATGTGAGCGCTGGACCTCAGTCACATTATTGATTATCTCTGAGCCGCAGCGCCTTCATTTTTAAAATATAGATAGTAATCATCTAACTCTCAGGCCTGTCATTTCCAAGAGGCAATATAATGTCGTGGTGAAAAATGAACTGCCTATGTTCATTTACCTGCTCTATTTCCTAGCTGAGTGATCTTGAACAGATTACTTAACCTTTCTGAGCCCAAGTGTCCTGGTTTTTAAAGTGGAGATGAGAAGGGCACTCCTGCGCTGGCCGGGTTGCTCTGAGGAGTGAATTGTTAGTATGTGCAGGCTGCTTAGCACACTGCAGTGTACGAGTGCTTCCTGAGTGTTCACACGGTATTGGATGGCACTGGACAGAGCTCTCCCTGCCTCTGGCATTCTCTTCCTCCCTTTCTCACTCTCACCTTCGCCCCGTGCTTTTCCGAATAGTTTCTTGATCATTTCATTAATCGTGAAGCTAAGTGCATTGCTGACATTTTGAGGGCTCATTTTCAGAAAAGATTGCACAGCTCTTGTCTAATACCCATCGCATCCCTAAGAGGGGACCCCTTGTCAGCCTCCACATGGAGCCAGGAAGGAAGACTCGAGGTCCCCGGAGAGAGAGGGGTAGAGCGTTATTGTGCCGAGCTGGAGTTAATATTTTTGCGTTTTTTGTGATTATGAAAACATGTTCTTTTATTATTGGGGAAAAAAGGTGCAAAGGGTTCTGAAAAATAAAGCAACATGCATGTTTATTGAGTAGGGGGTAATTGAAATATTTGGAAGCATATACTATACTTTACTTGTTCAATACTTTAGATAAATACTTCATCCCATCCATTCATTCATGCATTCAAACTTTGTTATGTAGCTGTTATATACTAGCTCCTGTGGCAGGTGCTGGGGATAGATACAGGCACAGGATTGTCCTTGATCCTCAAAACTCCAATGAAATTGGCAATTTCAGTGAATTAGATTTGATGATGTAAGCAATTGAACAAAGGTATGTTCACGAATGAAAATCCAAAATACCAACTGGAAGAGCATATACTGGGGATGGCAATTCATCAGTGCAGTATTCTAGCTGGGGCAGAGCTGAACAGACAATGTGGGAAAGAGAAGACTGGCTTTATACAAACACCTATATTACTTTGTAATGCTTAAAAAATAGGGGAAAAAAGTAAACAAAAAACGCTGTTGACAATCCCAAGAGTGCTCAACCAAAGTAAATAAGTGATGACAAATGTGTACAATGAAAGGACTTTGGTGAATTTGTTTCATTCACATTTGCCTGTTAATTCTCCTCCACCCCCTCTAGGTGGTCAATGTTGTCCCCTCTGAACAGATAAGAAACTGAGTCTCAAAGAGAATAAGGGATATCACTTATAGGGAGCACATCTAAGATTGAAATCCAGGTTCCTCAGGCACCTGTCATCTGTGTCACAGAGCACTGTCCCCATGCCAACCACTACATACATAATCTGAAGGTGGCTGATCATGCCAAGTTATCCGTGGATGAGAACTCTTGGAGCTCACAGTAGCAGGATATAATGGCTGCCTTTTTCCTTCTGGTTTCTGAGGTATCTTTTCTCCTCCTTCCTGAGCATTATATAATTTACTATAACAGTCTTGGCCCTTTTTTCTACCATGTATTTCTTTTCTCAGAAAGAGAGTGCATCATATGTTTTTCACTTACATTTCCTGGTTGGAGCAGTATGTTTCCTCGGGATCATGTATGTACTACCATGTATGAGTTTGCACTATAATTCCTTCAAGCTAGAGCACAGCTAACCCACCATTAAAGTGAGCACTTCCATTGGGAAAAACTCAGAAACACTGCTGAGGGTCTATTCCATTTATCCAGATTTACTCCTCATTATGTCAATCTATTGTTTCATGTAACCAGACAATCCATGGTCTACACCAAAGAAAATGTCCCCTCCATTTCCCTCCTGGGATCTCCACCCCATGCCACAAGCTTCCTCAGAGGGTGAAGATGCTCACCTGTCTCCTGAGACAAAGTAAACACTGCTTTTGAGCCTGAAAATGATTTGAGGGTTGTCACTTGTAATTACTTCATGTTTCTATTTTGAGGGCTGTTGACTGATGCTCCAGTAAAATCGTTTTGTTTCTTCCAGATATAGCTAAAGAGCCTGAGAAGTAACAGGCAGCTGCACTTCCTTCTAGAAGAAGAGAGATTTTTCTAGATGTGGCAGAGAGGAGGGACGCTGCTTAGTGAGGTGGGACTCAGTGACCTCTATTTGTCTTTGGTCATTGTCCACCAGCCTGTGAACTGGGTGTGTGAAGATACAGGTATCTAACCTAACAGGGGAGTGCTTTGGGCTGTTGTACCTTTAAAAATGAATCCACCACACCAAGGAACTGAGAGAGTCTACAACTGCAAGAGAAGAATCCCATCCATCAGCCATGTGGGATCAAGCCCCCTCTCTATTTAGAGGTGAAGTGGACATCACCATCTCAGGGTCCACAGGATGGAGGAATAAAATATGGATTAGAGTGGACTTACTGGTATTCTACTATAGAACTATTGTGACTCTAGCAATGTAAGAAATTATATCATTGATGTGGAGACAGTGGCCACAGGAGTTGCTGAAGGCAGGGAGAAGAAAAAAGAGATGTGATGTGGGGGCATTTTCAGGATGTGGAGTTCTCCTTAGTGATATTGCACGGACAGATGCAGGACATTATATATCCTGCCATAACCCACTGAATATCCTGGGCGAGAGTATAAACTACAACATAAACTATAATCCATGCTGTGTAGCAGTGCTCAAAAATGTATTCATCAAATACAGTGAATGTACTACACTAATGAAAGAAGTTGATGTGGGAGGAGTTGGGGGTGTAGGGAATGAGGTATATGGGAACCTCTTTCATTTTTTAATGTAGTATTTTGTGTATCTATCTTTAAAAATAAATAAATAAAATGATGAAAAGGAAAAAAAAAGTATATGCTCCAAACTGGGGGGGATGGGAGGACATACAGTGTCCGGCAATTGTCCCTGGAGCACCACCCAGGACAACTCCAAGTCCCGAAAATGCCTCCATATCTCATCTCTTCCTCCCATTCCCCGCACCCAGCAGCCACCATGGCCACTTTTTCCACACCAATGCCACATTTTCTCAATTATTAACCACAATAGTTCATGAATAGGATATCACTAAGTCCACTCTGATCCTTACTGTATTCCTCCTTCCTGTGGACCTTGGCTTGGTTGTGTCCATTCCACATCTATGTCAAGAGGGGGTTTAGATTCCACATGGATACTGGATGCAATCCTCCTGCTTTCAGTTGTAGACACTCTAGGCTCCATGGTGTGGTGGTTGACATTCTTCAACTCCATGTTAGCTGAGTGGGGTAAGTCCAATAAATCAGAGTATAGGAGCTGAAGTCTGTTGAGGCTTAGGCCCTGGCTATCATATTGTCAGTCCGGAGATTCAAATCCCCTAGATATATCTTAAACCCCAGCACCAACTACAATTCCAGTAAAGTAGCATGAAAGGCTTGTGAAAAGAGATCCCATCTGAGTCTAGCTCCATCACGCAGAAACACCAGCTCCAAAGAAGGGCCAACTGACATGGCAGTGAACCCCATCTGCCATGACCATAGAACCTGTGGGTCTCTTTAGCCCTCAAAAGGACCAATACCTGGGGTTGTATCTACTTTATCTGTCTCTGAGACTCTGCTCAGGTGTACATAAGGGCAATCCTTCTGACAACCTCCAGACTCTTTTTTAGAGACTCATAGCCATATGAACTCATTTGTCCTTTCCATTTCCCAAACAGCAGGGATATTCTGCTGGTCCGCATTGAACCTTTAATTCAAGGTCATTTTCTAGTTACGTCATCAGCTGGTACTTGGTAGTGATCCCTCAGTGCCAGAGAGGCTCATCCCCAGGTGTCATGTCCCACACTGGGGGGAAGGCATTGCATTTACATGCTGAATTTGGCTTTGAGACTGGCCACATTTGAGTAACACAGAGGCTGTCAGGAAGGAACTCTTAGTTACAGTGCTGCTCTAGGCCTTGTTCTTATTTCAGGTGTATAGGCTCACAAGCATAGTCATTAGTATCAGGGGCTCACTTTTGGACCCTCATTCCTTCCTGGTCCTTACCATTGCACCTGGGGGACTGCCGCTGCTCCCCTAGGGACCACAACAGAGCCCCCCCCCCCCCGATGGCAGTGTAATCTTAGGCCAGTTGGTTCGCCAGTCTGAGCTTCAGTTTGCTTGCTTAAAAGGAGAGGAATAAGGCCCACCCACAGGATAGTTGAGAGAGGGCATATAAGGAGGTTATGTAGAGTATAAGCAGTGTCTTCTGAATGGAGAAGACTGGTTAGATCCTTTGGAAGTGTGTGCTTTGATCATGGCTCAGGAGGGGTCCACCTCTTTCTGAGTTGTCTGCTTTACGTGAATGGCTTCAGGTTTGGCATCTATTCCAATGACCTTTGGACAATGGCATGCCAGTCGCTCAAAGCAACAATTTTCCTAGTGAACTGGAAAGTTAATAGGTGTTATGCTAAGAAATAAAAGGTCTTGCATAATCAAATATATTTGTGATATCCTAGATGAATAGAATGAACTTAATATGCATGGCAAACCTTTAAGAGGGATACATAGTAAATGGACTTTCACAAAACGTTCCATCATGGAATCCTTCTTCTCCCACTTCTCCTCATCTCCCTTACCCTGCCTCGCATCTCTTGGAACTGATACAATGCAGAGAATACTCTGAGAAATGGTCAGGAATTCTAAAGTGACTACCCTCAGGTCCTGGCTATCTATCTAACAAAAAGGTAACATGTCATAGAATATGCCAAGTACTATATAAAGTGCAAATATATGACTTCTGAATATACTATAGAGTAATTGCAGGTGATTAGAGAAATAGGCTCCAATTGATTTGCCTTCTCTAGAACCAATGTGGATAAAAAGAAAGGGAAGTTAAACCCGAGAAAGTACTGTATAATTGGAAACTAACTTGGAATTAAGTTTTCATCAATTAAGGATATTTCATACAACACATGGCTGGGGAATAGATGTAGCTAGCAGTTGCACACCCACCTCCCACATGGGAGGTCCTGGGTTTGTTTCCTGGTGCCTCCTAAAGAAGATAAACAATGAGCAGACATCAAGCAACAACAACGAGCAGACAATAAGCAAAAACAACAAGCAAGACAATGAGCAGACAACAAACAAGCAAAAAAAAAAGCAGAGAGCAGATGTGACTCAAGCAGTTGAGTGCCCACCTCCCACATGGGAGGTCCTGGGTTCAGTTCCTAGTGCCTCCTAAAGAAAAAACAGACAGACAACAAGCAAACAATGAGCAAAAAACAACAAGCAAACAATGAGGGGGAAAAAAAAAACCAAAATGAACAAAAACAGATGAGGGAGCCATCTTGGGGAGGGGAAAAGGAAAACATGGCTGAGGGCCAATGCCTCCTTCTTCATGAAGCTGCTCCAGGTTCCCCAACAAAAAGTCTATTTTCTTCCTTCTACCTCGTCACACACTTTATCTGCACCTCTTCTGTGCATTTATAATTTTCCACCTTATCTCCCCTACTGACGAAGGAACTTCTCTTGTTAAGTGCTTCTTAGGGTCCTGAAATGCCTAGTAGAGAGCTCGTATGAGCTAGACACTTACGTTGTTGTCTTGGTGAAAGTTTCTCATATTTCCCTAAGATTATTTAGTTATTCTTGTTCTTATGTATTAGCTAACATTTTGGGGGCATTTGCTAGGTGTTAGGAACCTTGCATTCATTATTTTATTTAATATGCCTGACAAAAACCTGAGGTAAATACTTGCCCCCTCCTCTATTTACAAATAAACTGAGGCATTAAGATGTTTAGAGATAACTTCCCCAGTGTTGGAACTAGCGTTCCAAACTCAGGCTGTCTCTCACCCAACACTCCAGATTGCTAAACATTACCCTCATAGGGGCTAAGGAATACCCAAATACTCTCTTCTTCTGTAAGGCACACTGAAGAGGAAATCACCCCCGGAAGAGAAAGTCTTGTAGGCCTGTAGCCAGTTCCTTTTTCTCATATGGCTTGAATATGGAAGCCTGGCCATGGACAGTTCTACCTGAGGTTGCTTTCACCAGATGTGCCCTGCTGTGACTGCTCGCCCTCGTTAGGCTTGGGTTAATTGTGAATTTAGGCAGGGTTCTCATTTAAAAAAGCCCTCCAGAGAGAGCAGCCTCAGGACTAGGAGATGGTTGTGTGCTTGCTCTCCACTTGCCCAGCTGCTAATGGGGGTTAGGTGGATGCCAGCAGCATATGTCACTCCAGCTTCTTCTCATTTACAAAGTCTGAATGATTTCTGCACTGGAAATTCAGCCTATTGCCCCCTGTGGAGTCAGGAAATCCAACCAATATTTACTGGGCACATGCCGTGTGTAAGGATGGGACGGAACTGTGAGCTTATTCGCACTGGTTTTGAGTCCCCTTCCTGGTTTGCTTTGGTAGGGAACACAGCATGGTGAGAGGCATGCAACAGGGGATTTGAGTTCTCATTTTGGGTCAAATGCCACCTCACGGGTGCCGTGAGCTAGCTAGTTGGCCCTTCTGGCCCCAGTGTCTTCAGCAATAAAAGTAGGGGGGTGAGCTGTGGCACTCCCTGCTCTCTCCTTCTCCGTCTGACTTTCCAAGAGTGGGTGCAGTTCCCCAGGAAAAGGGTGTACCTACAACCCGAATGGCAGGGGGACCCTTGTATGTGTGTTGAAAGGTCCAGAACTGCTACCGGGTCTTATTCACCACGTCCCCTCTGAAAACACTCAGGAAGCACATTTCTTGGAAAGTGAATAGAGTCAAACAGGAAGCAGAGTTGGATTGCAGGGTTTGACGTGTAGAAGGTGAACCATGCATGTCCTGCTGGTAGAACCTTTCTAAGGGTAGTCGAGCCCTTGGCCTGAACGAATAGGTCTTGGTGATGGTTCCAGGCCCCTGTCTTCTGTAAGTGGCCCAGTCTTTGGCCTAGATATGATGTGTCCCTGAGACATTTGGTAAAATACTCCTTTTTCTGGATTCAGGAAATCAGCAAAGCCCTGTCAGAGATTGTGTCTAAATGCATAATAAGATCCACAAGATGATTTATGAAACCTTTTCTATTTTTTAAAAGTCTTAAAAGAGTACACAGGGAGGTGGACTTGGCCCAGTGGTTAGGGCGTCCGTCTACCACATGGGAGGTCCGCGGTTCAAACCCCAGGCCTCCTTGACCTGTGTGGAGCTGGCCCATGCGCGGTGCTGATGCGCGCAGGAAGTGCCCTGCCATGCAGGGGTGTCCCCCGCATAGGGGGGCCCCATGCGCAGGGAGTGCGCCCCGTAGGGAGAGCCGCCCAGCGCGAAAGAGGGTGTAGCCTGCCCAGAAATGGCGCCGCCCACACTTCCCGTGCCGCTGACGACAGCAGGAGCGGACAAAGAAACAAGACGCAGCGAATGGACACAGAGAACAGACAACGGGGGGAGGGGGGGAATTAAATAAATAAATCTTTAAAAAAAAAAAAGAGTACACAGGTAAACACATGCATTTTCTTTAAATTAGCAATGGTTAAGATATTTGGCATCACTAGAATATTTCAAAATGAGTGTCAGTGAACAAAGCAGATGAACATCCCTTTTCTCACGTGACTTACATTCTAGTCACCATCAATGACAACTGAGGTGGAAAAATGGCATTTGCCCATCCAAAAACGCAGCCATCTAAAAAGAAGCAACTGTAGTAAAAGTCCTCTTACCCCAGGCAACTTGAGCTGATTGCTGATTAATCAATTGAAGTTTATGAAAATGGTTAATCATAACTTGATATATACATGCCTTAAATATTTTATTTTATCTTAAAACATACGAAAGCATATCGATTCACCAATTTTTTTATGTAGGACCAAAACATTTTCTTAGGTTTGTTTATAGAGTTTTCTTATTATCGTTCCTAGGTAAACCTTGTCTAAAAGGCATCATCTGTGATTTCCAGATTCTGTTTCCTAAAAGCAGAATAAGATCTTGAAGACATGGGGGAAATAATCTAAGTACCGAATCTTCCAGACTTTTACAACTGACCTTCATTTGCCGAGAGATGTGGTTTTGTTTGCTCAACTTGCTTTGGCCCAGTCTTTCAAAGCATTTGGTTTAGAGCTCTTCTTTTCACCCTCATGTTTCATCACTTTGTATAATACGCAACCAAATGGCAAAATTACAATAACAAATATAGCTGACATAAACAGGTTTGGAAACAGAAACTCCCACATCTCACAATTCAACAGGTAGAAGCAGAACTACAGGGGCAAACCAGAGACTGGACTGGTTAGCTTTGTGGTTTTAGCTTGGGCATTAGTCCACAAACTTTACAGAAAGAGCAGAGAACGTTTCTTAACCTGCCAAGTTATGTAGCAGTCAGTGCTATTGCATGTGGCCATAAGCTCCTGTTAATTGCATCCCCCAGTTTCTCAGGCTGAGTGCTGTGGAACCCTGGGGGCGCCACAAGGAGTCTCAGGGATCACCAGAGGGATTGGCAGCAAGTCTGAATCTCCCCAGCTCCCTCAACTTTAGGAGTTCTACTTTTATCTGGTTTTATGTATCTGACTTTTGAATTTTAATGTCATTTAAAAAATTAAGTGGGAGCAGATATGGCTCAAGCAGTTGAGTGCCTGCTTCCCACATGGGAGGTCATGGGTTCAGTTCCCAGTGCCTTCTAAAAAAAACAACAAAAACAAACAACAAGTAAAAAAAATGAAAAATCCAACTCAGAAGAGCTGATGTGGCTCAGTGGTTGAGCACCAGCTTCCCTTATACAAGGTCCCAGATTCAATCCTTGGCCCCTGGTATCTAAAAAATTAATTAATTAAGAAGAAAAAGTTTTTCTCTTTTAATAAGGGATATCGTGGCTATAGGGATGATTTGCAAGGAAATTTTAGTCCTTTGGCAGCCTGGCATAAAAGACATGTGATAACAGTATTAAATATTTAGCAAAAAAACCCCAGGTGATTTAAAATCTGGCTTTCCGCTTGATTTCTTTCCACTAAGTGTTTCTGAAGAGATGCTAAGGAGTTTTTGAATCTTGCTGTTTTCAATGTTTCAATGCCCTGCACACCCTCAATCCCCAGTATAAATGTCTCCCAACATTTATAATGCCAGAGATGACCCCGTGCTTGAATAAAACTGAAATAGAGCCCCTGAGAGAACCACCTAATTGAGATGAGGCAGTGTGGCCCCAAAAGAAGCTAGAGTGAAAGGGATTATGATGTTTTGAGTGTTTGCTTTATTCTTATTCCTGTGTGAAGCACAGCACATGCTTTCTTTTTTTTTTAAGTTTATCCTCCCCCAAATCCTAATAAGTAACCTTATCACTTCTTATACTTTCATTTGCAAGTAATAGAAAACCCAACTTTGTCTTTAGCAAGAAAGAAAGGTATCAGCTCACATAACAGAAACCAGAAATAAATCAAGCTTCAGGACTGGCTTACTCCAGGCTCCAGATCCATTTCTCTACAATCCACTGGCTTATCCCTCTTTTATGTGGCAGCTTTACTGTCCAGATGCTAGTAGGTGGCTGCAGCAGTGCTGGACCCAAGATTTGCACACCACAAAACACCATAAAAGAGGCAGGGGTCACTGTAGGACATGAGCCCAAAAGGAACAAGAATATTGATGGAAACACACAGCCACCCCTTCTCGTGTCTCCTCATGCATACATCCATTTCTGAAACAAATACTGTCCAAGAAAAAGGGGTTACACTCAGATCCTTCAGGTCTATTTCTGGAGGCAGAGCATGGGGACAGCGTCTGTCAAGCTAAAGGACTACCAGAGGACGGATGGAAACCTGAATAAAAGTAGGGCTTCTTTAAAAAGGAGAAGGAGACAACCAGATCAGCAACCAACCATGTCCACCATAGCATGCTCTTTGTACAGATGAAATAACTGATATTTCCAAAATCACACAGCCAAGAAGTGTCAGACTAACACTCAAGACCAAACGTCTTTGATTTTTTCTTCTACAGCATGCTATCATCAATTTGCTTACTGGAGAAGCTAACCATCTACTAAGTTTTTGGGAATAGTTACATAATTTCAACATCTTGGGACATTGGTCTTCAAATCTTTGGTTTGAACCTTCTATAGTAAGAGCCTCATAATGAGATGTGCCTCTTTGAGTGAAAAATGCTGTTGCAGTATCATGGAGGATTGAAAGAGAATTAGGGGAAAGCCCATGCTGGGAGGCTTTCCCACTGGAATAGGCAGGCTCAAAAAAACCACTGAGCAGTTAGTTTCCCTTTTGGGTTCCAACGTACTTTGATCAACGTACTTTGATCAAGGCTGAGTCCAGACTAAGAACATCAACAAGAGTCCCCCTCCCCAACACTTGGCAATTAAACCAGATGGTTACTTTTTTAGATGAGACAGAATAATACCCAAATAGCCTTTCAGACAAATTTTGCTTTGGTGGAGACCATGGAGGGGGTAATTAAGGATGGCCAGTAACAGAACATCTGAAATGGAAAAACTTAAACACGCATGCCTGGCATCTCACTCAAATGATGAGAAATAAGGAACAAGTTTCCTCATGTGCAGCCCTTGGGGACAGCCTGGGTCATTGGCACTGACCTTAGCTGAGCTGCTGCTACACTTTTTCTTTAGAATTTCTCTGGCCATTGACTTTTTGAAACTTTTTCTAGTGTGTCACAGGTGGGGTGCCAACTCTCAAAGTTTTTCAAGGACATTTCCTTTCGTGAACATCTGACGTTTTGTCAAGGAGAAAAAGTATTTTGCCTCTTATTAGCCTTCATGCTAATTTTTCTTTGGTCTTGTCCTAATCATCCAATGCACATGTTTTCATTTCCATTTCAATTCATTTTGATTACTTGCATCCAAAGCAGAAACAATCCCAATATTACTAATTTTTATAATGCCCAAAAGTTAACAGCTCTCAGCCTTGTCTATCAATGCCTGAAGGTCCTGTTTTCCCTTGGAGGAGACGCCTATCAGGTTTGGTTCCAGAGTCCATGTGTACAGGGAGAGTGAAAAGAGTGCGGATGCTGCTGAGCCCTTGCCCTTCCCTACCAGCAAGGTTTCTGAAGTAAATGCAGGTCAGTCCTCACTTCATTTTTCTAGATGTGCTCCTCAGACCATTCTCGCTCCTGACCCACTCACGAAAGTATTTCAGCAGCCTTAGTCCCATTGTCTTAGTTGGAGGGTAGTCTGAGCTATAAATTTGCAGGCAATGAACCTCATTTTCAGGATGCCAGGACTGTGGCTTGTCATCTATGTTACCCCCAGTGCTCCACCTTCCAGCCCTGGTCATGTTGACCCAATTTCCATAAAACCTTGCTTGCCCTGTCTGGGTGCTCCAGATTTCCTCTAGAACTGAGAACCCTGCCCTCAAGCCTGACACTGGGCTTCAACTCCCCGAGGGCTCTATCCAACTCCTGAAGCCCCTCAAGGCTGCTGGGATCTTTCCAAAAGAACCTAGAGCCACATACTTCAAACGTTTCCACAGTCAAACTCTTACTTCCAGGAAAAACAGGCCTTAGGGGAAACTCAGTAAGTAATGTAGATAAAA
Organism: Dasypus novemcinctus; assembly: GCF_030445035.2. Lineage (NCBI taxonomy): Eukaryota > Metazoa > Chordata > Mammalia > Cingulata > Dasypodidae > Dasypus > Dasypus novemcinctus. The sequence goes on from NC_080677.1 coordinate 22,161,162, forward strand.
GAGTTTTCCCATTCAAGTGGGAGTGGGGAGCTTGATGTCCTCTTCCTGGAGAGCCCAGCAGCCTCTCTTCAGAATCACTGAACTGCTTTTGAACACAGCACCTAAAACCACAGACCTAAAACCACAAGGCCTCTGCCACCTGTCTTGGAATCTCACCTGGACTTGTCTTCTCCTCTCTCCCGCCACCCTCTCTGCCCAGCAGTTGGAGGCCCCAACCCTCCCTGAGTTTGTTGTATATCTGGAAGAATCCCATTAGGTGACCCTTCTTCCTACAGAGATGAAGCCCCTGCAAGCAGAAGATAATTGCTTTCATCCTATCACCTGGCCCTGAATTTCTCTCCCTCCCAACCAAGGGCTTGCGTTTTGTCAAGATCCTGGCATGCCTCACACTCTAGCTTACCCCAATCTAAGACATTTCACATGGAGCTTTTCAAATGTAGGTGGATAGGCAAGCTTGGGTCACTGCTTCTATTAAAATTGTGATTTCACAGCTCATTTCTCACCTTGGAGGTTTGGCCAAAGCTGGATTCATCTTGCCCCCCACCCCCACTCCCACCCCCAAGGTCCAAGAGAAGACCACAGACTTAGAGCCCTCCCAAATCTCCAACTAGGAAATGACCTTGTCTTGGGCCAAATGGATAAGTGTTCATGAAAATGCCACAGTTGTGCTTTGCTTCTGGGAACTTTTAGTTATAGAAAGTTTGTGGCATTATAAAAAGTCATAGCTAAGCAAGCTCTGAATACAGTCATCTGAGCCTGTAGCCTGGAGTTCCATAGTGTCTTCTCAGATAGAGGTGAGTGGCATAAACGGTATTTCCTAGCCTCAAATGCTCTGAGCTGCTTGGAAGCAGGGATTAGTCAAATCAGGTGACTCTCCATCACCCACGGAGGCTCCCATAGAGTGAGCTGCAGGCATTTGCCATTCATCTGTAATGTCAACAAACATTTACAGATGCCGGAGCTGGGCACTCAGCAATGAACAGAGTACACCAAAGGGTGTTGGCAGGCTGAAGAGTTATGAGGCGCTCCCCTCTCAGAAACATCCCAGAGGTGACTGGCTGTTAGAGGCACAGAAGGAAGAAAGAAAGCAGCTCTTTGCTTGGCCCTCCGTCTCTCTCCCTCTGGATCTCCTTAGGCTTCTCTTCCTTCAGTGAACAGAAACATATATTCCTTAGAACCTTACAGCTTTGTTTTACTTATTATTCCTTAGCAGTCTTCTCCACTCGCTCACCTCCACCCTTTTCTAAATTACAAGGACTTTCAGTATTTTTTTGCAGGTATTTTAAGATTTCCCAGTGGGAAGTAGATAGACCTCCTCAATCCTAACAAGCATTTTCTCTCCATCCACAAAACACTTATCAGCTAGTCCTTGAATCGATTGTCAGTTCTGTCTCCCAATTGATCAGGGAGTTCCTTGAGGGAGAAAAAGAAGGAAATGAAGGCTTATCATGATCGTGGAGGTTCAGGGAGCCAAGTACTGTGTGGGAACCCTCTCTGATGTGGACAGGAGCCACGTCTTATTAGACTGTGTTTCATAGTACCTTGCCCGCCACATAGCAAGCTCACAACAAATGGCTCTATAAGTAGCAGGTCATCTTACATGTCAGCACATATTTGCCACCCAGTCCTGTATGAATTCTCATGTGTAGTATCTGATTACCTGAAACAATACCTTGTACTGTGCAGAGCTTTCTGATTCCCATACACACCCTCAGAGAGAGATGCATATACGCATAAGTCCCTAGCACATAAAATTTGCCTAATTAATGGTTGATACAAACAGATGGCCATTAGAAGGTCTCTGTGCCTTTTCATGGAAGTAGCTCTGTGGGCCCAAGGTCACCCTGCTGAAGATTTTGTGTTCCTATGACAGGTTTGTAATTTAATCCTACAACAATTCTGCAGAGTCTATATCTGTGTTTTGATATGGGAGATTATGAAACTGAGGCCTCAAGAATAACTGAAAATTTTATTTAAGGCCGCAAGTTCTTCATGACAGAGTCCTCCTCTGGAAGCACCTGTAACAGCTCAAGCAGCTAATACTTGTCCCAAAGGATTGACCTTCCAGGATGAATCCAAAAAGCTACCTTAGCTATTCTGAAGGAAACACTTTTCTTTCCAAATTTATGCCCATCTTTTCCATGATGGGGTGGTGCTCCATAGCATCATATAGTGGCCAAAGTTTCCCCCTTATTCAACTCTGAATTATTGCAGGCCAAATGCCTCAACTATGAAATTAATGGATCCAGTGCAATAGGAAAGCCACAAACTCAGTTCCATTCTGATCCCTTTCAGTGACTAAGATGACGGAGGTGGAGGTAGTAAGAAAGAGACTACAGGTGCCCCTAGTCCCAGCTCACATATGAGGCTGTTGGAAAAGGTCCACTGAATTTTTCAGCATGCCTTTTGTGCAGAAGGGGAGGAAACAGGCTTTTCCTACCAAAAGAACTTTCTCTGATCCTTTTTTTTCGCACTTGCCTGATTAGAAAACAGCTGAAATTGCAAAGATGACATGGGGAATGATGGACTTTCTCATTGGAGGAGGAAAACAGAATCACGTAGATTTTAAAAATCAGTGAGGTGTGTCTAAAAACCCAACATTAAAAAGCAATGTACCTGTGCGTACTCTGTGGAAGAGGATTTTATCTTGTCTGGGGGGGAGGGTTCAATTATGGCTACTCTGGTGGGGGCAGTGCCCCAGAGCTCAGGACTGAGTGTAAGAGCACAGCGTGTGGCTTGGGAGGCTTCCCACTAAATGCGACTCAGCAAATTAAAGGCATAGGAACTTTAATGACAGCATAAGAGAAGTGAACCTTCAAAGGTTAGGAAATTTTAGCTTTATCTTGGAGAACTGGCACAGAGGTAGACTTTCAACTCTTTTCATCTTCAAAAGGCATAATCTCAAATCTTATAGTAGATGCGTGTGGAATAAAATTCCCTGAATCTGTAATTTGGGAAAACAAGGTTAAGCATTTCAATTTCTTAACATTTGCTGCTGTTTATATTATTAACATAACTTCCTTGGGCCCAAAGTAGCCACCTTAGAATTTCTAGGCAAACCCAGAATTCATAACCCCTCCCTGGTCAGGGACAGCTGGCCCAGTGGACAGGGAATCCTGTACCAGGGTAGTCAGTTCAGTTGAATTATACGTAAGAGTCCGTGGCTGCTCAGTGACTAGATGTGTTTCCCACCTCTCGCTGCTTTGGGTGGACCAGTTTTCCTCATGGCAGGGGTCCTACCTAATGAGCAACATAATCCCCAAACATAATTGAGGCCCTTGTGGAGATGCATTATCTCATTAGGCCACTTAGATCTCATGGCGCAGCAGACTATTCATTTAATCAATTGCTCCCAAAGGGGTGTGCCAAGCTGGTGAACCTCCTTACTTCCACTTTAGGAGTAACTCATTGACCAGACACGCTCTGGCCCACATCCAGGCAACTCACTCAGGAGGGGCATTTTCAAGTGCATTTAAAAGCCGGGACAATAGCTGTGCCCATCACAGACCTTAATAATTAATACTTCAGTACACCCCGCCAGCCGCTTTCTTCTTATTCCACTGGAAAAACTCTAACATACACCCTCTTTTAAATGCATTGATTGGCTGAGCCGTTCATTGCATATTCATTCACCAACTATCGACCAAGTACCTAGTTTATGATCACACTGTTCTAGGAGGTGAATACAGTAGTGAGCAAAACAGAAAAATTTCCGCCCTTATTGCATTACCTCCTCGTGAGGCAGACACAAATGAGTAAGGTACAGATAGCATGTTTGATGAGAAGTGATAGGGAAGCGGGAAATAGGGTGGAGACGTGGCCAGGGAAGCCCTCCCCAAGTCAATGTCACTTGAGTAGGTGTCTCAAGAGCCGAGAGACCGAGCCATGAGGATAACTGGGGGAAGGCATTTCAAACAGAGGGCGCAACTGATGATGGAAAATAGTAAGGCATAGCTCACAGGTGAGTGGCACGAGACACTGGCAACCAGGAAAGGAAGTATCCGAGTAAAGACTCAGGTTCAGTCTGAGCACATTCTCCATCATCCAAGGCAAAAGGAGATTTTGATTGATGGTGAGACTCAGATCAGCAGCATTACGGATGATCTGTTGGGTGACAGGAAGAGAGGAAGCTTGAGCAGTATGTACCAGCTCGATAGTCAGTCCTGGAAAGATTGCACGGCGTAGCAGTGCCGGCCCTTTGGAAGGCTGAGGTGGGATGATGGAGAGCATGTTTCTGCCCCAGGATTTGGCCTGTAGGTGGGCTGGCCTTTGTTGGGTGGGATGTTGTTGCCCTGGTGCTTTGGGCCTTGGCTTGCAAGCACTTGGCCTCAACCCAAGTATGGCAAACAGTTCTTCTCTCATGCTCTAGAGTGAATTTATAGCTTGTTGGAAATTAAAAGTTGAGTGGTGGCTACAAAATCTAAGTGGCTCTGCCAAAAGCTGACCATGTGAGGCTGGGGGATTGCACTGAACACAGGGCTAGAGAAACCCTTAAAAGTGTTTAATAAAGGTTTGGGGGGGGGGCAGTGCTGAAGGTCATGGCATATTTGCCCAGTGAGAGATAGTTATATGAGAGTTTGAATTCCAACTGAGAATGAGAAATTTCCTATCTAATGCCTTGAAATTTATCCAAACAGAAAACTCAGACCTGGGAGGCAGAAGTTCAACCGGGGAGAGTCAAGTTAGGGAATAAGGAGAAGATGACAGCACCTGCTCGTTCATCCACGTGGGTGAAGAGTTGGTGCAGTGCACCCCGTGATCTGACCAGCCTCTAGATGGGCAGGGAGCCCAGGCAGGACCCTGCATCCCCATCTGCAGCTGCATAGGCTGAGCTAAGCCCTTGGAGGCAGGAATAAAGGGCGTGGGTGGGCTTTGGTGACTCATGCACCCTGTGTTTGGGTCCCAGGTCTGCCACTTACTAGCCCTGTGACCTTGAGTGAAAGTCTTCTCTTCTCCCAGCCACCTTGTCTTCATCAAGTGGAGAAAATGTCTCCACCCTCAGGGCATTTCACTCAGGGGCAGGCCATAGAAAACTTCCCATAGGTGATGGTGCCCTGGCCAGTTCAGCTAGCCTGCTGCCCCGTCAGCCTCTGCTGTGGCTGTGGCCGGCCATCACAGCCACGTACACGCACCCTGCGTGGCTCTGGAGGCAGCAGGGATCACACTTTTTGGTGCATTCTCACCTTTCAGAAAAACGACCTTTCACACTGAGTCTAGCACAGAACAGCCCCTAGTTCCCTGGCAGGGGCTTTCTGGTTCCCTAGAGCCTCTTTGAACAGAACCAGCATAGCTCTTTAGAGTCTGGAGTAGGGAGAGGATGGGGGCTGCCTGACAGACCCTTTGGGGGTGGCTTGATTAACCAGGCAGTAAGAACTGAGCAGGACCTGAAGCAGATGCCAGCATTGTGTTTCCTTGTGGCTGGGTGGCACTGCCCCTGCTGCTTTTCTCATCACTGCTTCCTGGATAGGGGTGAAAAACGATGCCATAATATACTGTTCTTATGAGCAACTCAACCATTTGAATACAGAATGCCATTTGTGTGTTGCTGAGGTGGTTTTAATTGCCTTCTGCACACCTGATTTACAAATGGTTCTTTTTAACTGGTTACACCAAATGATTTACTTAAAGCCCCAATTGATTGGATGGGGAAGGGTAAGAAATGCTGTCAAAGTCCTGTTGAGTCTACAAGAAAGGAGATGGAAGGAGCCTCAGAATGTCTTAAAATAATCCTATTTTTGGATAGAAGTGCAGGTGGCGAGAGACAGCCAGCTTACCATTTTCTGGGGCAGAGGAAAAATGCATTTATGAATCCTGGAGTTAATCCTAAAGCCTCACTTGAATCAAAGGAGCTTATCTTCTTGGTTAACAAGTAGCAAAAAATGAAAGTTTTGAATCGTCTCCTCCCACATTTGCCTTTTGAGATTTTCAGAGATTTGCTGACACCCAAGGAAAATAATATAAAGTGCAAAGAGATATGAATTGGGTTTCTGGATAATCAAAAGTTGACTGGCATAAGTTAATAAGGTTGATTCCAAGGCTGGCTCCCCAGGAGGGTGGAGAAAACAGTCACCTATTTTCTCCAATTTGACCCCCCACATCTGTCCCTGTGAAATGACAATCTTTCAAAGTAATCAGTTTCATTAAAAATGCCATTGTCAATCATTCATACTCTGGTGCTAACTAGTTCCTTCAAGTTTGGTTCCTTATACTAAACGTCTGGGGGGATAGGGATATATGTTTCACCAAAAAATAACATATATATATCTCACAAAACACCTTGATAATGTCTGCCAAGGGTAGGACTGGCTCTGGATGTTGTACCACAGTGGAGAGTTGTCAGTTCTGGGTTCCCTTGTATACTACAAGCTTTCCACTCTGCTACTTCAGCCAGAGAAGCCTGTCACCTCACTAAGATACGCTGGGGAATGACTGGATGCTCATAAACATAGGTTTCATCATCCAATAAATATTTTCTCCCTGTGGTGGTTTGTTTTTGTTTTTTAATTAGAGCAATTGTAGGTTTACAGAAAAATCATGCCAAACATAAAGAGCTCCCTTCTCACAAAACAGGTTTCCCTATTAACATTTTGCAATAGTGTGTTACTTTTGATACAATTGGTGAAATGATGTTATTACAATTATGTTATTAACTTTAACCCACTGTTTACATTAGAGCTCACTCTTTTTGTTGTACAACTCTATGTGTGTGTGGCTTTTTTTTTTCTTCCCATGACAGTGCAAATAGGAGTTTGAACCTAACAGTTTGGGAACACCAAAGGACAGGTGTCTGAGCTTCAGAAATTAGTGTGTGGACGAGAAGCTCCAGCGTCAGCTCATCCCGTTCCTGTGCACACCTCCTTGAGTTTATCGATAGACATGTGAGCGTGCCCTCCATTGGTGCAAGCCCGCGTCGCTCGGAACGGGTTTCCTTGCCATCTCTTGCTTCCTCCAGCTAAGAGGAGAGGGAGAGGAGAAGGTTTAACCCCCACGGGAGGTTTAAGTTCCTGTTCAACTCTGAGTGTGCCCAAAGCTGAATAAGTGAAGACCCGAGACTCTAACCTTAGTTTGGGGGGGTCATTCCCCCGGGTCTGGGGGCCCAGGCAAAAGGGCTAAAGGAGCCTAACCCCACCCCACAGGAGGAAAAAGGTAAATTGCCTGCCTGGGCTTAGAAACTCACAGCCATACTCTTCCCGGAGATGGGAGGCGGGTGAGCCCTGGGCCCTGGGCCTCACCCAGCCCCGACCAAATGAGTGACCTTGAGAGAGTCACTCCTGAGCCCCAGCCTGCTCCTTATCAAGGGGACAGGGCAAAGTCAGTTCTCAGTCTTACCCTCCACAAGTCCTGAGGACAGGGAATGGTGCTGAGACCTATAAAGCATCAGGTGAGGAGGGGATCCTGCCTGGAATTCGGGCGTTCTTCCCGCCCTCCTTACCTTGGGATCTTCCCTTATGGAACACATTCAGGAAAAGGAGGGCGGGAAGGTAAAAATATTACCCCGCAGGTGCAGCCTAGACTGTGTCGTGCTGGGTTCTGGGAAGGGAGAATGAAGACGAAGGAGACCCGGAGGGAAATGGGAAGGAACGAGCACACGTAAAATCGAGATTGATCTCAGGGCCCGGCGCTTCGTCCAGATCCCATCCCGGTTGGAGCTGCTGGGTCTGTGGTTGGAAGAGAGGACGGGGGAGGGCTGGAGCGGAGAGGCATCCATCACCGTTGCTCAGAGGGTTTAATTTCCAGAGACTGTCATTAAACAAATCTCTGCTGCAGCCTGGCAGCCCTCACAGACGTTTGTTGGAAGGAAATTACGAGCAGGTGATTTGTCTGAGGTAATAGCCGGGCTGGGCTCGGGCTTCTTAATGGCGCTTGGACCTTTTGCCTTTTAAAAAAATTGCTCCTTAGGAAATCCATTTTCCGGCCTGTCTTTGCAATCAGAGTCGGAGGGGTGGGGGGCAAAGTGAGAAGAGAGAGCGTGAACAGTTGCAGGACTTTGAGGTCCCGGTTTGGGTCCAGGAAAATTGAACAGGGGGCCGTAGGTAGGTGGCTATCCAGGGGCCAAGTGCTAGGGGTTGGGTAGTAGGAAAGACGGACTCAGGTCATAAGCACGGGAGCCTTTAATGGAACTTTCTGGCCATTACCTGCCAGGAAGAGCGTCCTTCCAGAAACAACGAACGCCTTAGCTCTTGCTGCTGCAGCTAGTCCAGAGAGGCCCAGGAGAGGCAAGGCAGCCCCGAGGGGCTGAGAACTGTGCACAGGCTGCAGGGCTGCTCTCCCCAGGCTTTGGGGATGTCCCGCCACTCAGAGAGTCACGAAATATGCTCTGTTTGTTCTTTGAAGTATAAAAATGGTCTTATTTTTAGACATTCCAGTGTTGTTTTTCCCCTTTAATCTGCTGGCAGTTGTCTTCAAAGGCAGTCAGGGAAAGCAGCAGGGCGCGGGCAGGGCTGGCCCAGGCAAAAGCTCTGGGAGATGTCAAGGGTTTCTCGGCCGTGGCTCTGCCCACACCTGGGCTGGATGATTCGGTGTTGTGGGAGGCTGCCCTGGGCAGGCTGAGCTGTTCAGCAGCACCCTTGGCCTCCACCCACTGGATGTCAGCAGCACCTCCACCTCGAGTTCGAAAACTTTGCCAAATGGCTCCCGGGGGTCAGAATCACCCCGAAGTGAGAAGCCACTAAACTAACCATCAAGTCATCGACTTCCCTTCCTCAGCAGAAAACAGCGAAGGCAGATAATGCATTTCCTACGGCCCTTGCCCTCAGGTCTTCTTCAGTTGGTTATTTCCTCACACCACTGGTTTCCTTGGGATCTTTCATGAGCTATTCCCACTCAGCTCGCCGGTGGCCTCTATCAGGTGAAATGCATTCCACCCTTGTCCCACCCCCACAACATACCGTATGTGCAGCAGACACTGTTCTTGTCATGAATTGCTGGCATTGGATTCACCAAATAAGTTTTCTTGAAGTAAAGGTTTGCCAAATGCACTGTTTCCACACAGTGTTTCCATTTGTCTTTGGTTATGTACGTGTGTGTGTTTTTTTTAAAATTTATTTCTCTCCCCTCCCCCCGTCTGCTCCCTGAGTCCATTTGCTGTGTGTTCTTCTGTGTCTGCTTGTATTCTTGTCAGTGGCACCAGCAATCTGTGTCTCTTTTTGTTGCGTCGTCTTGCGGCGTCGGTTCTCCATGTGTGCAGTGCCACCCCTGGGCAGGCTGCACTTTTTTCGCATGGGGCAGCTCTCTTTATGGAGCACACTCCTTGCATGTGGGGCTCCCCTACATGGGGGCACCCCTGCATGGCACGGCACTCCTTGCGCACATCAGCACTGCGCGTGGGCCAGCTCACCACATGGGTTAAGAGGCCCTGGGTTTGAACCCTGGACCTCCCGTGTGGTAGGAGGATGCCCTGTCAGTTGAGCCAAATCCACTTCCCAGTGTGTGTTTTTCAATGTGATCTCCAAGAGGACTTATTAGTCCTGAGATCTCCTTGGTTCTCTTTGGGGGGGGTGGGGAAGGGTACAACGTTAGTTTTCTTTTGCAACCTCCTCAGCATTTGGAGACACAGAATGAGAGCAGAAAGTCATGCTTTGCCAGCAGAAGAGCCCTAATTCCAAAGGCTGACATATTAAAGTGGTGGTGATGAATACTGATTGGGCGCAGACCCCAACCAGACTTGCAAGCCCTTGAGCCCAGAATCCTGCACACCTCAAAGAAGGCGTGTTTCTCCAAGGAGTGGTGAACTAAGCCATTAAGCTAAGGCCATGCCTGCTGGACAGTAGTCAGAGATCTAAATGTTTAATAAGATCTAAATTTAAAATTTGACTGGAACAATTAGTATTTAGAAGAACAAAAACACAACATCCATGGGCCTGTCACTCCTTGTTCCCATTCCCTTAGTGGTTCCTGCAGGCTTGATCCAGGCTCCTCAGTCTGGTGTGTGGGCTCTGTGATCTGCTCCTCTGTGCCTCACCATCAGCTTCCTCAGTGTCTGTGTTCCAGATACACAGAAGTATTCTCCGGTTCCCAAATATGCCAGGCTAGTTCACACCATTGCTTGGAATCTCCTCCCTGTTCTTCCCTTCTGCCTGGGAAATTCCTACTCATCATCCTTGACCCAACTCAGACATCTTTCTCTTTGGCCCTACTGATCTGCCCTGTACGTATGGTGTACTGTGGGCCTTCTCACAATATATTGGAATTATTCATTTCTGTTTCCTTCTGACTTTCCAATACTTTGTGTAGGGTAGTCACTCCCTAAATGTAGCTGAATAAATTAAGGAAATGAATTAATTTAGAATTTGCCATTCTTAAGAAAATATCAGAAGAAAAATCAATTCACTAAAATTCTAAATTCCATAAAGTGCCTTGATAATTCCAGGGTCCCCATCCAACCTTTTCCTCTGGGAAAGACCTGGCCAATCCTAAGGCTATGAACCAGACGCTCTGCTGCAAAGGAGCCAATGAACAGAGAGGGTATTATCCAGGTTTCTCTCCTTGCATCATTTGCAATTATTATGGCATTTTGGGGACTATTTTCCTGAAAGTGTGATTGGTTTTCCTGTTTACCTTTAATCTCTTACCCAAGGACATGATATTGACATACAATGTTTTCCTGCAAGATGTGAGTCCAATTTCAGAAAATATTTCACTCATCATTAGGTTGTTAATGAACTGATGGGTTCTATAGTTGTGTTCTGTGTCCTATGAATTTGACTGGTCTCACTTTTTTTCCATTAATGAATGAATGAATGAAGTGACATCTAGGGGCTATAGAAAAGAAAACATAGTGCCACCACCAAGGAGCCAGTCCAGTGAGATACACTAACTTGGCTAAGACCCACAATGTCCTCCATATGGGCTTTCATGGAATCATGGACTGGGAATTGGGGAAACCTAGTGGAGGGAGAAAGAGCCTGTAGCAAGTCCAGGCAGAGGGCACAGGGCAGACCGGACTGTGAACGTGCAGTTGTGACGTCGCTGCATAGCTTGGCTATTGCCATCTTGATTTCAGTCTCTTGTCATTCATCCCCCTCCCTCGTTAGCTGTGGTTATTTCTACTTCCTTTAAGAAAGCCATGAGGTATATTGGCAGGCTCTGTGAGCCCTTTCCGTGGGAAATGTCATTCAAATGAAGCGTTAGGCTAACGTGCATCAATTTTTAAAAAGCCATCATGGAAGGGAATGTGGAATGAAGATTTTCAGGCCTTGATTCGTGCTGGCAGCCAAATGCAGCATCCTCAACAGAAGCACTTCCTTTTGCCTGGAATGCAGCCCCCACTTCTCCTTGATACCCTCCTGGCAGTAGCAAGTTAATTGTTAAGTCAAATTCTCTTAGGAGATGGAAGGTTTCAGTTTTTTATTTATCTTACTTGTTTTCCTTCTCTTCCCCTTCTCTGAAAGTCACGTTTAGGAAGGTTTCTTAACTGTCAAAGGGAAAAGACCCCCAAATCCAAGAATAAAACTAATTATAATGACAAATTGGCCCAAATGAGAAAAATGACAAATAATCTGTGGGCTGAAATTTTTCCAAAAGCCAAGAATAAATAAAATGTCTCTGAAAGTGCCTGGTGGAGGAGGCTGATAAAAGAAACTCAGCTATCTGTTTTGTTTTTTGAAGAGTCTGTGATATCTGACTTTAAATGGAAAAAAATGGTAAAATGTTTAAGGATATAAATAAAGCAAAATAAAAATAGAATTTCATGGGTTTTTGTGAATTTGGAGTTGAGAGAAAATATATTCATAGTAAAATAGCTAGTGAATCTGTAGGTTTGCTTTCAAGAATAGCATCACCCCACAGACTTCTTTTCCTTTTATGTTAAGTTGGTTCGGTTGACCAACTGGATACCTGACCACCTTTTTATTTGTATTGGTTTTATTGTAATTGGAGCTTTTAACTGGTTTGCTGTAAATAGGTACAATACCTTCTTTCCCTGAAATTTGCTTCATCCACATAAGAAAATAGAAATACCAAATAGAAGGGAGCAATACATAGAATTCTCAATGTTTGCAGTAAAGGGGGGGACAGGCAACAGGGAATGGATCCATGATAAAAGGGAAAGAAAGCTAGACCATGTTGACTAGGCATGTACAGAGGAGCCCTGTCATCCCTTGGAATGATGTGACTTTTCCTGGGACACTAGCCAATATCTAAAGCTCAGCACATGCCCCAGAAATAGATGCTATCATTTCTCGTGTAATGGACAACCATGAAAAGACAAAAGGGTTCCAAAATCATGGGAGGTTTTGCAATGAACCCTTTCCAATCCTCTCTCCGTTGAAGAGCATTTAGGGAACTTTTCTGTATTGAAAATTAGGAGTTCTAGAGAATTCATTTAACAATTACTGAATACTTGTGGTATACCTATGGTATCTGACCCTTGAGCCACATACCCTAAAGAGGCCCTCCTTTAGCTGTCACAGAAGTCACAGATGAGCTGGGAAGTAGGTTGTCTTAGTCTGCCAGGCTGCTATGGCAAATATCACGCAATGGGTTGGTTTAAACAGCAAGAATCTATTAGCACATGGTTTCAGAGGATAGAAGGCTTCCTTCCTCCCCAGGTTGGTAGCATTCTGCCTGGTTGGCAATCTTTGGATTCCTTGGCTTTCCCATCACATGGTGATGTCCTCTCCTTTCTGTTCTGTGTTCCCGCTGACTTCTGGCTTCTTCCCATGGCTTTCTATGTCTGAATTTCACCTGCTTACTAAGGACTCCAGTAACATGGGTTTAGGCTTACCCCTCATTCAGCTAGACCCCTAAATATAACATAAAATAACATCTTCAAGAGGACCTAATTATAATTAACTCATATCCACAGGGATAATAATGATAATACAAATGGTAATAATCGTTGTTATGGTCCTAATATTTCTAGTGCCTGGACATATGTGCCACGTAATTTTCACAACCCTTCAGGGTGTGGTACTAATACCCTCATTTTGCAGTTGAAGCAACTGAGGCCAAAAGAGGTTAAATAACTTGTCAAGGCCACACATCTAATAAGTGGCAGAGCCAAGTTCTGCAAGCAGGTCTGTTGCAGAGCCCCTGCTCTTGACCAGAACACTATTCTGCTTCTGAAGGACAGAAACAATGAACTGATAATCCACATATGCTCAGAGAGACCTACGCTTTGAGTCTATAGAGAATAAAGTAACTCATGGGAGTCAAGAAGAGCTTCTCAAGTGAGGTGATGTTTCAGAAGAGGCAAGGTGATCGATTTAAGAGCAGAAAATGAAATTGGCAGTAGAAAACAATGTGGAAAACGATGTTCTTATATTACTGTTTTGGAGTGACTTCAAATTGGGTATATTTTACGCCAGGTTTTTAAAAAAGCTTTTCCATGCATAAAACCATAGTGATCTATTGATATTCATTAAAAGATGTCTATGTGTGTGTGTGTGTGTGTATATGCATGAATTTCACTATGTAGCTATGTAAATTAATATATTGAGAGTTTATATTTTAGAATTAAACTGAAAGCCATATTATGATTATATTTTAAAGAACCATATAGTTTTTGACATTGTAGCACTTGTTTTTTTTATTTTTTTTTATTTTATTGACTTTGTAATAATATTACATTAAAAATATATATGTGAGGTCCCATTCAACCCCACCCCCCCACCCCACCTCTCCCCCCCCCCCCCCCCCCCAGCAACACTCCCTCCCATCATCATGACACATCCATTGGATTTGGTAAGTACATCTTTGGGCACCTCTGCACCTCATAGTCAATGGTCCACATCATGGCCCATACTCTCCCCCATTCCATCCAGTGGGCCCTGTGAGGATATACAATGTCCGGTGATTGCCTCTGAAGCACCATCCAGGGCAGCTCCATGTCCCAAAGATGCCTCTACCTCTCATCTCTTCCTGCCTTTCCCCATACCCATCAGCCACCATGTCCACTTTTCCCAATCCAATGCCACCTCTTCTATGTGGACATTGGATTGGTTGTGTCCATTGCACCTCTATGTCAAGAGGAGGCTCAGATTCCACATGGATGCTGGATGCAATCCTCCCACTTGTTTTTAATATCCACAAATCAGCTGAGTGGGGAAGCATGAACCCTTTGGTACTATATTAGGTTTCAGCATCTCTCTCCAGAGGCAACACCAAGTGATAGTTTGTTGCCTGCACTGGGCAGCAGTCCAACCATCCAATCAATCCAGATCTCATTTGGCAATGAAGAGCAACTTCTTTCTTTCACTCATTTATCCATTTTCACGGACTCATTGACTTTTTCATTCAACACATATTTTCTGAATAGGTCCAGAGCCCTATATGTTGACTCTTAGGTGGCTTAGCAAGGGACATTTTGCTCAGGAAGAAGGAGCTTGCAGGCCAGCCTAGCAAGCTGAAGTCTCCTGTCCCCTAGAGGAGAAAGCTATTACACATAAGTCCAGTATAGAATGCCCAAAGGGAGAGCCATATCATCCCTGATTCAGGCTACTGTTGATGTCTAAAGGGGTGGGGTTCTTGGCAGCCCATGGAGAGTTCCCAGTTATGACACATAGCAGTTGCAGATGGTTCACATAATTTAAGACATTAATTGCAGACCTTGACTGGAGTCTGGTGATGACTCTACAGAGAAGAGGGTAAAAATTATTAGATAGGTAGTTTCACTTGCAGCCAAGATGGCAAGGAGGCTTGTAGAGGGTTCCCATTCTGATGAGGGTTTTGGATTACAAAAACTCTTCCAGATAAACTGAACATCCATAACAGAGCACAGGGATATGAGCTAGAACTCCTCATGGAAGGACTATATCTGAGTTTACAGCCACACACTTGGATCAGCAGTAGCATTCCTTCCACTTTCCCATACCCACTCTGTTCTAGGCACTGCATATGTGTTATCTGATTCTCACTACCACCTAGCATGGTTGATATGATTATCCCACTTTATACACGAACAGACCAAGGCTCAGCCAGCAAATGATAGAGCCAGGTTCCAATCCCAGGGCTATCTGACTCCAAACTTATGTTTCTTTACTTTTCTTATTTTGCTTCCCTTGAGCAAGCCCAAGCCTCACCCACTGGCAAGGGAGTTTGGTTCAGGAATTTATCAAGGAAAGCCTTAAGGCTCAAGAGCAGTGCCAGAGAGGTAGAGACTGACACAATGCTAAATGTTATGGGAAACAGAATAGAAATAAAGGAGTGTTCTGGTCAATATAACCAATGGAGCACTTAGTGACATCCAACAGAGAGAGTTACATACCCTGCCTTCAAGATCTTCTAACCCAAGGTCTCCATTTATTTGCTCGAGTAATGAGCTAGGAGAAGGAAAGTCACTGAAATTGTACAAGTAATTTTTGTTATGGGCTCTAAACTACTGTAAGCTCGCTGAGCCAGCCTTAGAACCAGCGCTTTATTTTAGCCCAGGATTGGACTGAGTAAATGCATGAATGAAAGTATGCTTGCTTGCTCTCATGGATTAGTTTCTCACTAAGGGTAAACCAAAGGAAAAACTATTTTTCCTTACCCCTAAAGCAAGTCTACTTTGTTTTGTGGGAGGTAGCAATTTATAGACCTATCTACACATGAATTTTCAAAACTCAAGTATTTTGGAAGAGCAGATGGAGTAGCATACTGTATATACTAGTCATGTATTTTGAAATGTATTTCTTTCTGAGCAATTCAGAGCTGCTTTATTTAGCAAAAGCCATTGGCACTTTTGAAAGCAGTGATCCAAAAGCCATCAGTGGCCGAGAGGGTGGGGGACGGACCTTCTGGCACAGTACCATCACTTCTCAGATCTGACCTGCAGACCTAAGCCCCACTTCGTATTGCCTTTTACCCCTAGAGATGATAAGCCACTTTGCTGTGGGGCTTGGGAATATGGAACCTGGTTATATATGTATTTTTTTTGCAAATCCTCTGGGTGATTTTGATGTCCACCTAGGGTTAAGAACCGCTTTCCTATATCCATATCTGAGTGCTTCTCTTTGTACCCCATTTTCATGAGACCCAGAATTTCTTCTCATCTATAAAACATTTGAGAAACAAAGGAAAGAGGAAACTCTGCTCCTTTGACATATACTGAGTTTCATGGGGGAAATGAATGGGTGTTGAGCACCTCCTGCGTTGCTTGGAAATTTGACGTATAGGTGTCATTTCATCTTCACAAGACCTCAAAAATATCGTACAAACTAATTGGCCCTCAGATAAAGAGTTGAGCTCTGCCTAGGTTCCAGTCATCGTTTACTATCGTTATAAGCCCACACAAGGCCCTCTCTGTATTTCTTTGTTATTTCTCTTCACCCTGATCCCCACACTCATTCCCATCTCCCCATAAATAGTTAAATAAATAGGCATGTCTTTATAAACTATATATTGTTATTTTGTGTATGTATATTTTAATTTACATCCATGATAAATATCTGGAGTAAAAATGTACTATAAAAAGTAAGAATGTTTCTTATTTTTCAATTAACATGTTTTTCAGACACATCTACATTGCTCTATATACTTCCAAATTTACCTAGTATCTCATTTCATCTGACTTCTATCTTCCTCCTTTGATAGATACCCATGTATCTTCCAGCTCTCCACTGCCACAAACTATTCTTCAACTGACATCCTCATTTGTGATGCTTGGAGATGTATGTGAGAATTGTTTCTGGGATAAGTGCCCTGATTGGAATCCCAGGATCATATGATGTTGCATATTTAATTTCACACTGATTTCATGAATGGTGACAGTGCGTAAGAGTTCTCATATCCCTATATCCCCACCAACATTTGGTGGGATCCTGTCAAATTTTGGTCATTCTTGTGACTAAGGGTGGTATTTTACTCTTGCCTTAAGTTCCATAACTTGGATTACTAGGAAGATCGAGTATAATTTCACAAATTTTTTACGCATTTGGACTTCGTCCATTTTTCAATTTCTTTTTCTTTTTCCAGTATTAATCCCTTGTCCATTTTCAAAGCTGTGATAATTAACTCCAGGTTCATAATATGTCTGATACCTTATCGATGATTTCATTTTTGCATGGAAAAATATCCTGACTCTTTAATGTAGATAAACTCAACAGTTTTTCATCTTGTGGTCGGTGATTTTTAGGGTTTTGTTAATGATGTATTACCCCACAAAAAATAAGGATTAAGATTCCCATTTTTGTGGATAAGGAAACAGGATCCCAATATTGTTGCCTGAGGTCTTGCAATCAGTTAACAGCAGAATTGGAAACTTAATAATAATTAGATTTAACAAATTAAATCTGTAGTGTTCAGCTATAATTTCTTAAAGTAATCAAGCATTATTTTCATTTAAAATGTTCTCCAAATGCAAACTCTCAAAATTCACAGTCTATAGCTTCTATCAGTCATATTCTAGAGCAGAGCATTTCTCCACTCACTGAATGTTCTTTTCTGCCCCCAAAATGTTGCAAAGTGTCTCTAATTGCCCTTCAACCAGGCTGGTGAAATTACATGGTTGACCATTCATTAAGCTAATGAGTATTTGTGCCCAAATTAAGCCATCTTGCTAAAAAACTATACATCAGTACTTTCTCACTATCTCTGTGATTTTTCTGCTTTATCTCAGAAAGTAAGAGGCTGATATCAGAGTTCCATCTCTCCTGAGAAGAGTGGCTTTCAAACTGTGTTTTTCTAAGGATCCCTAGGAGGCAGCTCATGTGTCTCAAATGCATGTGAGAGAAAGCGGGGGAGGAAATTGAGAAACTAAAGAGAGGCTGAACACACGACCCTTCTCCAATTTAAATCATACACGCTCTGCCTTTGTTTGTTTTATATATTGGTTACCATGTAAGATCTATTTGAGAAAGGATTCTACTGCTTTAAAAAAAAAAAAGCCTCAGAGAAGTAGACTACTTAATATAAACTGATATATTTTAATCTCTCTGTTTGTTACATTGATATAGTGCTTTACATTTTGAAAAAACACTCTTACATTGTTTGAATTTATGAAACCTCATAAGGTAGGCATATTTTAACAGCCTCAGTAAAATTTTCTCACAATTACTGTTCCGTTTCACCGAACCTGTTTTAGTAGACAAGCTGAACAGCTGTCAAAAGCATAGCAGAGATCATCACCAGCTTGGGCAGAAGGCTGAACTGCGTGATCTTTAATCTCCCTGTTCAGGCAAAGATGTGATGATTCAAAATGATTAGAGGAGAAATCAAAAGAATTGCCTAAACTAAGCCTCTCATCTATTAGGGGAAGGGAGGAGAAATTCTCTCATGTATTGAATACCTGTTTTGGTCCAGTCTCTGTACCAGGTACCTCATTTCCTTTAATCCTTATGACTACACTGGGAGGGAGGCATTATTGTAGCCATTTTAAAGGTGAGGAAACTGAACTTCTTAGTGTTTCAGTGCAAAACTTAGCTCTGCTCTCAGAGCTATCCGGCTCCAAAAACTGCATTTTCCACTACATCCTCGTAGCCCCACATAAGCATTGTGTCGTTTAAAAATTATGCTTCCAGAATTTCATTTAAGCTGTTGTTATTTTTAGAAGGAAGTTTTCTGAAAGTAGTTCTTTCTTACCCTGGGCATCGTTGGGATGCTTCCGTTCTTTTTCCTTCTCCCTCTAGTCCTTACCTCCTGTTTTTGACTAAAGCCACACTGTCATTTACAGCTGAATTCAACCTACTTATTGATGAGGTCACTTGCCGTGACTCAACCACTGGCATCTTCCTTGTTTTGATTTCCTGTATTGCCAACACAAACGCATGCTATTTTTGGTTCTGCCTCAGATAGGCGTATTGGAAGACAACTCTGCTTTCTGGCTCCCCCGAGTTGTTGATTCTACTTGGCGTCCTCTCTTCATTCATGAATTCTATCCAGGCATCAAGCTGAAGAGGTTTTCATGATTGAAAGGCTCTTCTCTCCTCATTGCATGTGCATCTCTGGGACACAAATGGGGACTGAACGCCACGTCAGCTTTGGCTTTCCTTTCTGTTTTCACTCTTCCAACTAGACTCCCTCCTATTTTTGAAAGAAAAGAATAAGTATATTGAATGATTCTGTTGAATATTTTAATTTCAGATATGCATGTATTATGACTGCTGTCCTGAACAAACTAGAATAATTACTAAAAATTGGTGTATTTAAGTTTACCCTTTATACTAGAACTAATTGTTTAAGAAGCCGTGCTTTGTTAAATGAATACTGTCTGGATTTTACAACCTGAACTTATGGAATCTTGCATTTCATACCAGGAATAAGTCTACGTAAATACTTCTGATCAGTCTACGACAATGGAGAGGAAGAATGTACATTTGGACAGCACTTTACAGTTTATGAAGTGCTTTCGAATGCATTAACTGATTTTTAATTATTACCCTTGGGGTGGGTGTTATCCATTTTTTGCATAAGCAAACTCAGATGCCAAAAGCCTTAAACTTTTTAGATTTGAATAACAAATGTATGCATAAAGATTTAGCAGAATCACTTAGGTCTAGCATATGCAAGTAATAGTTTTTTGTCCCTCCCCACACACACACACACATACACACAAACATGCTGTGTTGACAAAGAAATAATGCTGTATTTTGGAGAGCTCATGCATAAGATAAATTGTCATTCCACTGCTGATGCTTGTCCGTTTCATGGGCGCAAGGGTCTTGGAATTGAGCTTTGTTTTATGCACCACATGGGAAGAGGCAGGGCCTTTGTTTGTGAACTGTTTTTCTCATTAGTCTTTCCTTTCAGGACAGCTTCCTGCAGTTAGCTACTGTTGGCCAGCTTCAGTTATCCCTTCCTCTCAGCCCCCAGAGCGGCCATTCCTTTCAAACCTTAACTTTGGCAGCTAAATGTCTGTTCAGTGATGCTTTCATAATCTCCCAACTAGAAGAAAACGACTACTCCACAGGTTCCTGAGAGGCCAGGCAATAGTATAAGTACTGGGAATAGTGCAATTAGTAGAAAATGTCTGTACCCAAAAAATCTAACGTGCTGGGGGAGATGTTCACTTAAAGTAAAGCTTTTAATGCGAGATCAGGGCTGTGACGCGGTGAAGGACGAGCATCAGTTCATCTGGTAAAGAGAGTGCATTTCAGGAAGAGGTATCAGCATGAAAGAAACAAGGAGTATGGAGGAAATTACCAGTAGCTTGTTATTTCTAGAAAGCAGCATTGGAGCTGGGAACTGGCAGGCGCAGAGACTGGAATCTACAGGCAGAAGCCCAGTGAGGCAGGATGTGTTTTCTGTATTAAAGAGTTTGGCCTTAATGCTTTTGAGTCCCTGGATCCACAGGAGGACTTTAAGCAAAGAACATGGTTAAAACTGTGTTGAGCCAATGTCTTTGTTCCCTCTGTGGAGGAAGGGATGGGGGCGTTGAGCCGGGAGGTAGAAGTATAGGTTAGGAGGCTATTGAAGTAGTTTAGGGAAGGGATATTGAGCCTCTATTTAAGGCAGAAGCAGCAGGGGTGGAAAGGAAGGAGCAAAACTGAGAAATATTGAGAAGGTGGAATGCATACGACTCAAGGATTAGACTTAGAGGTTAAGGAAGAGAAAGGTAGCAAAAATAACTTCACTATTTTTGACCCAAATAAGGATTCCATTAACTCATACGGTCAATGTTCTAGGAAGGGCAATTTTAAGGGGAAGTTACATTGAGTTTTAGAAATGTTGAGTGAGAGGAGTTTGTGGGGCACTTCTAGAAAGAAATGTCCAGTAGACAAAGGAAGGCATTTTTAGCTCCGAGCTAGAAATCCTAACCTTTGCCATGATCAACTTTGAGAATCTGATGACAGCAACAGGATTCCCTGGAGATGGAAAAACACACATGCCCATGTTCACAAAACATGACACACAATTTCAGGTAGTTCAAAGACCTCAGAGTTAATAATCCTTGCTTCAGATGGAATGGAGTTTTAAAACTCCAGTATCTGGGCTGATATATTCAGAGAAAGATGAGGATCCTGTACTATTAGCTGTTTGATTGTAGGAGTCTAGTTACAACCACATGATTTCTTTTTCAACACAAATCAATAGAGGATCAATAAACAATTGTATGTTACCCAGAAAATGTAACATACAGGCTCATTTTAACTCTTCTTCTATACATTCCTCAAAATCTTTTCCTCATGACCTCATTCTTTTCCACAAATTCCTCCCAGACTTTCCTCTGAGACTTCAGGCTCTGTTACCAGGTACTGGTGTGTATGTGGTCTTTCTTGCCTAATACATTATCTTCATAAGGCAGGGATCCCATTGTGAGGACAATCACAAGTGTACACACTTCAATCTCTTCTGAACCCTCTGTTCAAGTTGCTCAAACTCTTACCTGTGTGCACTATTGTTACCACAAGAATGTAAATGTTCTGCATTTTTTACCTCCTTATTTTCACTCTTTTTCCTCAAGCTCTGTACAAGTTTCTCTGAATTAAGCTTTTTTATGCTTCTTTCTTCTCCCTAACCTAGTGGTTGACGTTCCCCTCCTCTAATGCAATAACTTGTCCTTCTGCTCAAAAGACTCCCCCAAATAGATACAAAAGTTTATTAGAATGTTCCTTTATTTAATATGTATTGAGAACTTGCCATATTCTAGGTCTCTCTTGAGGAAACCTGTCTAATGATTAAGGCAAATGTGAATTTATAAATTACATGCAGTATAGCGCTGGGATGCCCCATTGTGCAGGCTGTGCTGCCCCTTTTCTGATGGCTTGAGTCATTCAGTCATTTGTTCAGTGAGCATTTGTTGCACCCTTCCTGAGCAGTTTGCTAGGTGCTGCAGAGCTAAAGAGGTCAAAAGACGAATCTTGACTGTGATAAACTTGTACATTTTAACAAAGATAAATGACATGAGCTATAATGGAAGGTAAAGATGATGCATACCATAAATGTGAAGAAAAACTAAGAGGTAGCTAATATTTTCTGAGTACCTACTGCTGCCAGGAATTATTTCAAGTGCTTTCATTTATATTATCTCATTTGATACTTCCAACTATGCTTTGAGGTAGGTATGACCCCATTATACAGAGGAAGAAAGTAAGGCTCGAAGGTGACAAGCCACTTGTCCAGGGTCTCCTTGTTTCTAAAGCCCATGCTGTTTGCACTCCATATGGCTAAAGTGCCTTAGGAAATATATGAAAATAAAAGAGTGAAAAAGAATATGACCCATTTACTTGCTACTCATCGTTCTAGTTTTCTCTCAACCTCATTTATCTCTTTGCCCTGCCCATTACAGGGAAGTATATACACTGGAACATCCTGAGGCTTTGTCCCATAACAACTCTATTCTGCTAATTTCAAAAAATAAACATTTTGGATGGATCCCAGAAACTCTCCCCTACCTTTCTTCTATGATGTACCCAATCCCTGGTAGCATTCAGTGAAGAGATCACTAAATGTGCTTCCTTTACAGGATGATTTTCTATGGGCATGTCATTTTTTTTTTCTAAAGCATGAGATACTACTAATAAGACGTAGACATGGAAGGCACCTTTTCTGGTAATTCAGAGGCCTCTCCTGTCCTTTGTAACAAAGCTACTGACAAACCCACCCCTATGGTTTCCTTTTTTTGGATAGGGATATTTACAGCTCAGATACATCTATTGAATATCACAGAAGTTATTGGATATACTCCCTAAATGACCCAAATTTCATCCTTCTCACAATTTAACATTTTATATAAATGCCAGCAAGTTTCACCGCATTGGAAAATTACTATATGCCTGAAACATTTTGAATATCAATATTTGTCATATGGCTTTCTAAGGTGTAAAGTCTAAAGCAACACTCATTTAGCTGACTCGCATTCTCTGTGCGGTATTTACCCAACAGTCATCACTCATGTTAGTTCATTAGGTGCTGGGGTGATGAGCCAAGCCACTGTATTCTCAGCTGGGCCTGGAGCCTGTTTAGTTTGGCACTGATTAATGATGTGCAGGGAGCGAGCCATTTGCAGAGCCACCTTAGAAACCCAGTTAGCCAAAGACAAATAGCTGGAAGTTGACTGATTGGAGTGCAGGAAGTGAACTCTTTGAAAGGGGAATCATTTAGAAACACCAGTATGACTTTTGGATATCCTAACAGGGAAGGGACAGATAGGTCCATGGTAGAGGATTCTTTGGTTTTTGTACATACTTTCAGATCTGATCTAAGGTATGTTACTCATCTATTTATACAATTGCATCATATCTTTGTGCTTTCGTTCTCACCATCTATAAATTTGGTTATGGAGCCCACCTGCTTCCCAGTTATTCCTGGAAACAAAATACACTTGTATCACTAAAGTGTCTTGAGATGTTCCTTTGGAAGTTATGCCACAAAAGCATGCATTTACAATCATACTTTTTCTGTACCAGATGAATTCTACACTGAAAATGATTTTAACATAGCTTCGTGTAATACCTATTTTGTATTAGGTGTTTCCTATCTCTTGTTTTTTCTTCTCATTTCATCCAACTGTTACACTATTTTGCTTTTTTACTAGAAAAGTTGTAGAAAAATCATGCTGAAAACTACAGAGTTCCGATACACCTTTTTCACTCACACAGTTTTCCCTATTAACCTTTGTGTTAGTGTGGTACCTGTGATTCAATTGATGGCACACTATTATTACAATTATGCTATTAACTATAGTCCTTAGTTTATATTAGGGCTCACAGTTAGTGTTGTGTAGTCCCATGGTTATTTTATTTTTTTATTCTACTAACATAGATACAACCTAAAATTTCCCATTTTAACATGTTCAAATATATAATGCAGTGGTATTAATTTCATTTACAGTGTTGTGTTACCATCATTATCAAAACTTTTCCATCACTCCAGAGGGAAACTCTGTACCACTTAAGCATTAACTCCTCATTGCCTACTCCTACCCCAGTGTCTTGTAACCTGTATTCCAGTTTCGGACTCTATGATTTTGCTTTTTCTAATTATTTGATATCAGTGAGATTATACAATATTTGCCCTTTTGTGTCTGGCTTATTTCACTCAACATGATGTCTTCAAGGTCCATCCATATGTCACATGTATCAGAACTTCATTCTTCTTTATGTATTCCACTGTGTATATATATATATACCACACTTTATTTGTGCATTCACCTGTTGATGAATACTTGGGTTGGTTCCATCTTTTGGCAATTGTGGGTAATGCGTCTATGAGTACTGGTGTTCACTACCTATTTGACTCCCTGCTTTCAATTCTGTTGGGTATATATCTACAGGTGGGATGGCCAAGTAATTATGTAGCTAGCTTTTTTATAGCTGAGTTTTCCACAGCAGCTCCACCACTTTACATTCCCAACAAAAATGTTGAGAACCCTTATTTTCCATTTTTTAATAGTACCTGCTTATAGTGGGTATGAAATGGTATCTGATTGTGATTTTGATTTGCATTTCCCTAATGGCTAATGATGTTGAGCATCTTTTCATGTGCTTATTGGCCATTTGCATGTTTTCTTTGGAGAAAAGTCAATTCAAGTCTTTTGCCCATTTTTTAATTGGCTAGTTTGTTTTTTCATTGTTATGTTGTAAGATTTAAAAAAATATATTCCGGATATTAAACCCTTAAGGAATTTTTGGTTTCCAAATATTTTCTCCCATTCTGTATGTTGTCTTTTTACTTTCATGATAAAGTTCTCTGCACAAAAGTTTTTAATTTTGATGTAGTCCCATTTATCTGGTTTTTTTTTTCCTTTGTCATTCAAGCTTTTGATGTAAAGTCTAAGAAACCACACCCTACTACAAGGTAGTAAAGATGTTTCCCTATGTTTTCTTTGAGGATTTTTATAGTTTTGGTTCTTGTATTTAGGTCCTTTGATCCATTTTGAGTTAATATTTATAAGGTATGAGGTAGGGGTATACCTTCATTCTTTTGTCTGTGGATAGCCAATTTTCCCAAGACTATTTATTGAAGAAATTGTTCTTTCCCCATTGAGAACTGGCCTAGATGTGAAGGGTTATTTCTGAACTCTCAGTTCGATTTCATTGGTCAATATGTCTATCCTTGTGCCAGTGCAGTGCTGTATTTTGATTACTGTAGCTTTATAATCAGTTTTAAAATGGGGAAGTAAAAGTTCTCCAAATTTGTCCTTCTTACTTAAGATCGATTTGTCTATTTGGGGCCTCTTGCCCTTCCATATAAATTTGATGGTTGCCTTTCCATTTCTGCACAGAAAACTTTTGGAGTTTTGACTGGATTGTATTAAATATGTATATTGCTTTGGGTAGAATTGATTTCTTAACAATATTTAGTCTTCTAATCCATGAATATGGATTGTCCTTCCATTTATTTAGGTCTTTTGTGGTTTATTTTACCAATGTTTTATTATTTTCATGTTTAACGTCCTTGTTAACAATTATTCCTAAATATTTGATTCCTTTAGTTGCTGTTATAAATTGATTATTTTATTGATTTCATCTTCAAATTGTACTTTAATACTGTATAGAAACACTACTAACTTTTGCAAGTTGATCTGTATCCTGCCACTTTGCTGAATTCATTTATTAGTTCTAGTGACTTCGTTGTGGAGTTTTCAGGATTTTCTATGTATAGGATCATGTCATCCTCAAATAAGGAATGTTTTACTTCTTCCTTTCAAGTTTAGATGCCTTTTCTTTTCTTGACATTGCAGTACAATGTTGAATAACAGTGGTGACAGTGGGCATCCTTGTCTTATTCCTGATCTTAAAGGGAATGATTTCAGTCTTTCACCATTGAGTAAGATATTAGCTATGGGCTTTTCATATATGCTCTTTATTGCATTAAGGTTTTCTTCTTTTCCAAGTTTTCTGAGTGTTTTTTTTTAATCAGGAAAGGGTGTTGCTTTTTGTCAAATGCCTTTTCTGCATCAACTGAGATAACCATTTGTTTTCTCCCTTTATTTTTTAAATGTGGTATATTACATTAATTTCTTTTCTTATGTTACCACCCTTGCCTACCTGGAGTAAATCCCACTAAATCATGGTGTATAATTATTTTAATGTGCTGTTGGATTCAGTTTGTTAGTTTTTTTTTTAGGACTTTTGTATCTATGTTCTTAAAGGATGTTGGTCTAAAGTTTTCTTGTGGTATTTTTATTCTGGCTTTGGTGTGAGGGTGAAGTTGGCTTCATAGAATGAGTTGGGAAGCATTTCCTCCTCTTCAGTATTTTGGACGAGAAGAGTTTGAGTAGTACTGGTGTTAATTCTTCTTAGAATGTGTGGTAAAATTCACCAGTGAAGTAATCTAGTACTGGGCCTTTCTTTGGAGGTTTCTGATTACTGAAGAAATCTCTTTACTTGTTATTAGTCTGTTGAGATCCCTTATTTCCTCTTGATTAAGTGTAGGTTGTTTGTGTGTTCCTAGGAATTTGTCTATTCCCTCAGGTTATCTAATTTTTTGGCATACAGTTGTTCATAGTATCCTCCTATAAACTGTGGGTCTGAAGTAATGCCACCCCTTTCATTTTTACTTTAGTTATTTGAAGCTTCTATGTGTGTGGCATTGTTTGGTACTTTATCTTTGTCATAGTCCCTCCTTCTGCTCTCTTTGGGTGTAGTTTGCTCTTCTCTTTTTAGGTCCTCCAGTTGTAAGATTAGGACTATGAGTTGAGAACTTCCTTCTTTTTTTAATGGAAGCATTTAGAGCTATAAATTCCCCCTCTTAGCACTGCCTTTGCTGAATCCAATAATTTTGGGTATATTGTTTTCAGTTTCATTCCCCTTAAGATATTTCCTAATTTCACTTTTGGTCTCTTCTTTGACCCATTGGTTTTTTAACAATGTGTTACTTAATTTCCACAGATTTGTGACTTTTCCAGTTCTCCCTCTGTTATTGAGCTCTAGCTTCATTCCCTTGTAGTCAGAAAAGATACATTACGTAATTTCAATATTTTTATTGAGACTTGTTTTGTGACCTAATATATGGTCTATAAAAGATATAATATGTATTCTGCTGCTGTTGAGTGAAGTACTCCATATATGTCTTTTAGGTCTGGTTGGTTTATTGTACCATTCAAGTCTTCTATTTCCTAATTGATCTTTTGTCAAGGTGGTCTATATGTTAATAAAAGTGATGTATTGAAGTCTTCTTTTATTAATATACAACATACTATTTCTCCCTTCAGATATGTCAACATTTGCTTCATATTTTTGAGACTTTGCAATTAGATGCATATAAATTTTTAATTGTTATGCATTCTTGTTGAATTGACTCTTTTATCAGTGTATATATTGACCTTCTTTGTCCCTCATAACAGTTTTTTACTTAAAAAAATTGTTTTATCCTAATATTAGTATAGTTACCCCAGCTCTCATTTGGTTATTGTTAGCATGATGTATTTTTTTCTATCCTTTGAACCTGCTTGTGTTTTTGAATTTCAGGTGATTCTCTCATTAACAGCATATATTTGGGCCAAGCTTTTTAAATCCATTCTGCCAGTCTCTGCCTTTTGACTAGAGAGTTTAATCCATTTACATTTAACTATTGATAATGTAGGACATTCTTCTGCCAATTTGTTATTTGGGCTTTGTAAGTCATATCTTTTTTGACATTCTTTCATTATTACCTATTTTCATACTTATTTGATTTTGTAATGTACCATTCTGAGTCTCTCCTCATTTCCTTCTCTCTATATTTCTTCAGATTTTTTCTTAGTGGTTACCATGGGTCTTAAATTTGACATCCTAAATCTGTAACAGTCATATTTGATTTGATACCAGCTTAACTTCAGTAGCCCATCCTATGCCCCTCCACACCCCTACCTTTTTGTGAAAATTCTTATAAATTATATCTTTATGTATTTTATATCCAAAACAATAGATTTATCATGAATTTTTTATGCACTTGCAACTTAGAACCTGTAAGAAGAAGAAAAAGTGGTGTTACATTCTGTAAAACACAATACAATAGTAACTGACATTTATAATTATCCATCTGGTTGCCTTTACCAGAGGCCCTTTTTTATGACTTTACTTCACTGTCTAGTGTCCTTTATTTTATGTCTGAAAAACTCCCTTTAGCACTGCTTATAGGGTGGGTCTAGTGGTGACGAAATCCTTCAACTCTGTATATATGGGAATGTTTTTAATCTCTCTCATTTTTGAAAGACATTCCCTCTGGATACAACATTTTTAGTTGTCAGTTGCTTTCTTTTCAGCACTTTAATATCTCCTAATACTGCCTTGTTGACCTCATGGTTTCTGATGAAATATAGGCACTTAATGTTATTGGGACCCCCTTGTATAGAAAATATTGCTTTTCTCTTTCAGCTTTCAGAACTCTTTCCTTGTGCTTGGCATTTGACAGTTTTACTATTCTGTTTCTAGATATGGGTTTGTTCAAGTATATTCTGTTTGATTTTGTTGGGCTCCTTGAATGTGTATATACATGCCTGTAGTTAAATTTGGGAAGTTTTCTGCCATTATTTCTTTTAATATTTCTTCTCCTTCTAAAAATCCCATAATATATATACTGATGTGCTTGATGACATCCCATAGGTCTTTAAGGCTCTGTTCACTTTTTTTAATTCTTTTTTTCTCTCTGTTCCTTAGCCTGAATCTTTTCAATTGTCTTTTCTTCAAATTCACTATTATTTCCTCTGCCAGCTCCAGTTTGCCAATGAAAAATCTTCTATGGAATTTCCACTTCATTGTTGTGGTCTTCAATTCCATTATTTCTTTTTGGTTCCTTTAAAAATTTTTATGTCTTAGTTGAGATTATTATATTGCTCTTTCATTGTTTTCTGATATTCTTTCATTCCTTCTCTGTGTTTTCCTTTGTCTCCTTGAGCATAATAAAAATCTTTTTTTAAATTCTTTGTCTATTTTGTCCAAAGTCTTGTTTTCTATGTTGATGGTTTCTGGAATTTTATCTCATTCCTTTGGATGGGTCATCATTTCCTCTTTCTTTGTCTTGTTACATTTTAGTGCACACTGTATATTTTAATAAAGTGTTAACTTTGGTAAGTAGTCCATAACCTGTGTATTCCTTAAGTTTAGATCCAGCTAGTGGTATGACAGAGATTCCTTTGAGTACCAGGAGCTAACAATGAGAAACAAACTAAAGAAAGAAAAAACAAAAAACAAAAAAACAACACCATGCACTGTCTTTGCAAATTGGCTCCACAATGGCTGGTGCTCTCATTCAGAGTTGAGCACTCTAAAATCCAGCCTGAGGCAAAAGTAAAGTGCAATGTCCTCCCCATCTTTTCTAAGCCTGTGTCTTATCTTGGGCTCATGTTTGCTCTTGGCCTTAAGAATTCCTGAATACCCCTTCTACTCTTTATGAAATAAATGTCTCCCTTTTCTCAGGCAATCGATAATATATCTTAAAGCAAGTAATCCTTTGTCCCAGGCCACTTTGACTTATTTTTTCTTATACTACTTTAGCAATCTGAAAGCTGCTTCTACCTGCAAGGGCAAGTTCTGTGAGCGTGAGCCAGAGAAGTGTTTCCTTGTTCAGTCTTTCAGGCTGTCACCTGATAGACTGGTGCTGACACACAAGCACCCCAATATGCACATCAGGGTTGCTCTGTTGCCTTCTAAGCAGGACCAGGGACCCACAATGGGAGTGCAGCCTGGCTCTACACCAAGATCAGCACCAGGAGCTTCTCCTACAGTTTTTTAAAGCTGCACTTTTGGTTCAGCCCTCACCTAGTTAGTACAACCCTTTAACTGTTTTCTGGAGTTCTGGGGAAGATGATTCTGCCAGTTATTGCTAGTTGTTCAAAGATTCTGTGAGGTGAACGAGACCCTGGAGCATGTTATACCACCATCTTGGTTGACAAGTCTTGCACCATGTTGCTTTAACATCCTTTCCTTCACTCAAAATTTCCCATTTGTGCCTCTTGCCATTATTTAGATGGGGCAATAAGGAAAAGATACGTTGATCTTGAAGTTGCAGAAAAAAATATCTCAGCTCCACTTAGGGCACTATCCTTTTAGTGGCATGTCAAATCTGAGCACACATCAATTTTATTTTTCCTTTCTATAATATATCCTTTCTGCCTAATACCTCATGTACAGTTGTTACTGACAGCCACCTTTCTTTCTCTTACAAGAAGTTCCATTGGCAATTGGCCAGAGACTTTAAAAACATCTGTTTCCTCAAGATACATAACCCCTTGCTTTAGAGTTCTTTTTCTCACTTGTCTATCCGCAATACACAAATCAAAAGTTACAAGGGTGCCCAAACCCGTTTGGGGGACTAAAATTGAGAGAGGTGAGAGGCGATGTCAGAAGAAAGATACAGCAGCAGGTGGTTGCCAGTTATCCTGGCTTTGCTATTCATCTTTGACCCTTATCACTTCATTTTTCTGCTTGAAGATCTTGGATTTTCAACCCCTTTCTGCAGGATACACATCAGACTCTTGGCAGGTGAAGGCGACCACAATTTGAGTCTTCCAGTTTACTTCCTGTACCCCTCTTGCTACGTCAATGATGATAATGAGAAATACTAGCCATCCAGTCTGTCCAGCACTGTAAAAGCTGCTTTACAAACATTATTTCTTTTAAGCCTTACACTACACTGCAAGGGCCATACTGTAATCTCCACTTTAGAGATGGGAAGCCTGAGGCCTAGGCAAGTTTAGAAATGTGCCTAATGACACATGACTGGTAAGGGAGGGAACCGAGAGTCTCACCTGGTTCTCTCCAACTTTGTGCTCACCCTCTCCTGCTACCTTTCATGAAAGCTAAACTGATCTTGAGCAAGTGCCTGTCCATTGACTTGGAAGGGCATTGGTAGAGCTGTGAGACATATAGCAAAAGAGCAGAAAGGAAAGCAGTACTGAGTGGAGAAACACAAGAACCATTTCAGATCTTCCCCGGGCTCATTGGCTCCAAACCACTAAGTGAGTCTCAGGATTTTGCAGAATCAGGGCATTCTGGGCTGTTTTAATTGTTTGAGCTCTGTGGATGTGTGTTTGTCAGGTTCCCTTTTAAGGATAATAAATGGCCCACAATTACTTTAGTTTCGGAAGTGCTTCTGCCCTGGGACACTGCAATAACCGGCCATGAGAAAGAAAAAATCTGGGGATTTATGAGCTGTCCCAATTTACAACCATCTGGGAGAAATGGGACATTGGTATCTCAGTGTATTAACCATAGTTAATCTATCATTGTTACTGTTAAAAGCTCTCTCTTTCCTTTTGCTTAAAACTATGACAATTTGTCCTCAGCCTTTACACAAGCTGGCCAGAAATCTTTTTTTTTTCCCAAACATGTAGTTTTAGAAATACAATGTAGCTGACCTTCGGTTTACTGAACTAAGGGGGAATTCTCCAGGTATGAGGGATTTTAAAATCCACTAGTGTTAAAATGACAAATGAGGCATAGTC
This sequence comes from Dasypus novemcinctus, assembly GCF_030445035.2. NCBI lineage: Eukaryota > Metazoa > Chordata > Mammalia > Cingulata > Dasypodidae > Dasypus > Dasypus novemcinctus. Next base: position 22,192,387 of record NC_080677.1, read on the forward strand.
TCTTCCTTTCAAAGGCTCAGGGTCCTACTGAGGAGACAAGGAGTGAATTAATAATATTAATACACTATGAGAAATGCAATTGCTGAAGCAATGGGGTAAGATTAGAAATACATTTATGTGCAAACACACACAAAAAGTGGTGTGCTCAGTAATCACTTTGTTTTCTCCACCCCCAAATTATACTGATCACCTGTACCCATAACAGCCCTTGAGTCCCACTTTTGTCATTTGTTTGCTCACCTCACTCCCCCTGTCTTTGAGTTTCGCATGTGTGGCCCCTCAGTCTGGCTCTTCCTTATGTTGTCAGCACCTAATCCAGCACCTAGAACAAATTAGATGCTGATAACCGAGTGAATACAGGAATGCTGTATGTCTCAAGTTTCTAAAACAACTTATTGCATAATATTTAGAAAATCAAAACATATGTACTCTTAAGATATTCCATTACTAATTCAGCTAAACATATTTGGAAATTAAAATGCATACCATTGTGTATAAAATTTCTCAATAAAGAATGGTATCCTTAAAATATCACGCTGTTAGTCTGATGAGTACTAAAAAGATATATATCATAAAGTTTAGCCCAGTAGACTCTTCGTAATGTTAACTCAAACGTCAAGGTCTTCTCCCCTGTCACGTCTATCTGCTGAGGTGCCTCCATCAATAGTTCCATCAATTTTGATTGCACCCTCCTTCTGAAGTGATTTTCTGAAGCAGTAATTTAGATTTACTCTGAATTCAGCAGCCTTGACTGATGGTAGAGCTAGTATGCGAGTCAGACCTGGTTTTTCCCATTGCATAGCTCCTACTATCTTGCCTGAGCCATCTGCCTAAAAGTTTATAGGATCTTCTTTCCAGAGGGGCAGATTGTCCCTTTTCATTTGTCACCCTATCACAGGTTATGCAAAACATGCCATAAGATCTAAATGTGCAGGACTTTAGATTTTACCCTTGATATGAGACAAATAGTTTGTTTATTTCTTAGTAGTGACTGATTTTAGAATGGTTTGAGTCTGATTTATCCAAGCTTGCAAATATCCCTCGCTCCATCTTCCTTTTAGCTCTTTCATTCATTCACTCCACAGATATGTGTGGAACTGACATTGGATGCTGGAAACAGAGAGATAGATGACTTAGGCAAAATGCCATAATTTGTAGAGGTTGAGACATACCAGGGTTGAGCAACACATGAGCCGATTGTTACCGTTGACTCCTTTTTCACACCTTGCCAATGACTGAGCAAAGAAGGGCCCGTGAGTAGGTCTGAGATTTAATGGGAAACATTCCATAACATTTAAAGGGATAGTTGTGGATGCTGTTTATCCCTCAAAAAAGACAACAAGCAATTGCTTTATTGTTCCTAGCACCTTATATTTTGGCATCATTATTGTGTAACTTCAAGAAAAATCCTTTGAGGCTCAGTTTCTTCTTCAGTGAAATTCCTCCTCTGCTCGTGGGGACTCCCAGGAAAGTCAGTCTCCTCCCCCAGCAGCCGCATCTGCACGAGCACAGCCCCGTACTAGCTGTGCAAGTTTGGGAGATGACTGAGACCCAGCTCCAACACTGATGTCATTGATTTCTTCATAACTGCAAGGACGTTTGCAGAAGACTGCTTTCAATCCCCTGGCGTGGCAAAGTATGGCTAAGTGTGGTGAATGGCATTAGAAAATCAACGGTAGCATAATTTTTAAAACTCTGTTGCCATTTCATTGGGGAGAAAAATTCAAAGGCTCTTTGCAAGACAATCAGCCCCTTTGTTTCTGCCTCTCTGTGCTACACACAGTCCCATGTTTTGACTGACTTGCTTGACATGTTGTTTATTTAAAGCTGTGGATTAAATGCCACCCACTAATGTGATCCCGGCTCGGCTCGGCGACTTGGCTTTGCCTGAGGCAGGCTTTGTCAGACCCTGGTGAAAATAGCTTCCTATTGTCCAACCAGACCCTTCAATTAGCTTGCCAGCAAATTTAGCCTGATTGCTGTATGAATTTGGCTCCCTGTTTCAATGGGGGAAAGAAGACTTGTCCCACAACTGTTTGCCTCTTGATTTCTCTCCCCTCAAGGGCAGGCTGTAAAGAGAAGGCAGCGATCCCACCCCTCATATTTTCAGGGTCCTCTTTTGGATTGAGTCCTGCAGATACTAAAGAAAATGAGAAGGGTGTTTCTTCCATATCCACTGTTCTTCAACAAACCCAGCATTAACTGATTTTAAAGATGAATTCCTGGTTGAAAGGTTTATTTTTTACTCGTCATAAAGATGCCTTAAACCTAAAATTAAAATGCCTTCTCTTGAGGAGCAGGGCACCTGTTAAAGCTGAAATCACCCAGTTAGCACCTGTGCTGAACTCCAAGGTCAGACATTATACTGAGTTATTTGGGGGGCTAACGTCGAAGCCCTCTAAGCTCTCAGTGTGGATTACGATCGGACTCTCAGGCTGATTGAAGGTTTCTGAGCTTCGCTCCTCCCTGCCATTAGATTCCTGTTTCATTAGCCGCTAAAAACCACGGAACGTTCTCCAGCGAGGGAATGGCAGTGCTGAGCAGCTGGTTCCCTTTCAGACTGCTTCGGTGCCATCTGTTTTGCTCCCAGAGTAAGTTTACGAAGTCACCTTTAATATCCTCTCTCATAAGAGCCAGCCACCCTGGGGTTCCCCGGCTCCTGCCTGCTCGCTGCCAGCTGCCCAGCTTGCCCGCTCGGGGTTGGCACTCTGGCTGCTGCCCTGCACCACTGGTGGCTGGGAACACTGACCTGACGGGCCCCCAAGGAAGGTGTTAGCTGCCCTGGCCAAAGCCGACCCCTCCACAAGACCTGATCCAGGTGAGGCAGGTGCCCACAACACGGGGGCTGTGGCTGCCTCCGTGACATGCCGCCCAGGGAGAGTGGGCAGTGGTGTGTGAGGGACCTACCGGAGCATGCTTAGAACGCGACGGCCCCCTCCTGACTGGCAATTAGACGACTTCTCAGGCTGTTCCCTGGTGAATGCACTAATCCTGTCCACACTGTAGCTAGTCCCTGCGGACCAAGCTTTGGGGAACCACTGGCAGTAACAGGTGAAGGACTCAGTTCCCCAGGTGCCTTCTGTGGGTTGCATTAGGCAGTTTTGGGGGAAGGGAGCATGCCTCTCCTCTCCTTTCCCTGGAATCGCAGCACTCTGTCCTTACTACCTCTTCTGTACATTGGCATTTACATCAGGGGTCCTCTTCCCCTGCTGTGTATTAGCATCCCCTGGGGAGCTCTGTAACCCATGACCAGTGCGCCGGACCCACCTCAGACCAAATGAGTCACAATCTCGAGGGGTGAGGCCCCGGCAATGGCAACGGTTTACATTTTTTTGCACGGTGATGGTTGAGAACTACTGATTTTACAGGCAATTTCTTTCCTTTAGTCATTCAGTGAGCCATCCAGTCACAAATCAAACACATAGTGTCTCAGTAAGTACTATACAATCTGACTGTGCAGTCTCTGGACATAAATGGTGAAGAAGCAGGACACAGTTTGTTATGTGATCACCATCATCCACGGCCAAAATTTTTCCGTCACTCCAAACTGAAACTCCGTACCAATTAAACTTTACCTCCCTATCCCCCACCCAACCCCCGGTGACCTGTATTCTAGTTTCTGAATTTACAAATTTGCATATTCTGCTTATATCATGTAAGTGAGATCAGACACTATTTGTTCTTTTGTTCCTGGTTTATTTCACTCAACATGACGTCTCCAAGGTTCAGCCTTATCCCTTATACTTTCAGTGTAACTTTTCTGTAATCTAAAATCTCTTAAAAATAAAGTTTATTATATTAATAAAGGTTTCATCCTTGTTAAAGCATGTAGCAGACCTTTATTTCTTTTTATGACCGAATAGTATCCATTGCATGTATATAAAACATTTTGCTCATCCACTGATGGACACTTGGGTTGCTTCCATCTTTTGGCAATAGTGAGTAATGCCACTACAAATATTGGTGTGTAAATATCTGTTCAAGCCCCTGCTTTCACTTCCTTTGGTATATATAATTAGTAGTGGGATTGCCAGCTCATATGGTAACTCTATACTTAACTTTCTGAGGCATCACCAGAGAGATCGTTTTAAAATTCAAATCTTCTTACCTCTCTCCTCTCCTGGTTAGCTTCATAGTAACTTCAGGGTGGTGGTGTGGTCTGTGCTATGAGGGAAGAAGAGGGGGATCTAACCCAGACCTTGGGGGAAGGAAAGCAGGTCAGGGAAAGCTGCCTGGAGGCGGTAGCTTTGCAGACTAGCCTTGAAGAATGAACAGGTGTTAGCAACAGGTATCAGTAGGAAGAGGGCTTTAGGTGGAAGGAAGGGGCAAATGAAGACAGAGTAGTGAAGTTCAAGGTGCTGAAGGAACCCTAGTGTAGCTAGGTAATGAGGTGGGAGGGGTGGGGTTCAGGAAAGAAGGTATGTGGTAGAGAGGGGCAAAGTCAACGGTGAGGAACCATGTCCCTCTCTTTGGACAGACCGGTCTTCCTTTCTCGGCAGCGCTGAGCCATGGTCGATTTGAGGCAAATGAGAGATGTGCTCAGATTTGCATATTGGAAACACACCGGCTGAAGTACAGAGGGGGTGTGGGGACAGAATTGAAGTCAGAAGCCCATTGGGAAAGCAGGGAAGATGATGTGGCAGGAGGAACAGTGTGAGTGACATGACGGGGACAAAAGGAATGGGAGACTCAAGAGGTCAAGGTGACACTGTGACCCTCCTCAAAACAGATGCCCAGAACAAAATTCCTGACTTTGATGCACACGCAGGCACCCCGGGGTTTCTATTCTTTTGATCACTATTGCACAGTTTTCCAGCATTTACCAAAGGCACCCTCAGAACTGCCTTATGGTCGTAAGTGCAGATATATTTTAGCTCCTGGAGAAAAGGTTGTCAGCCGTTTGCATTCCAGAAATCTAACTTGGGTGGAGGAAAATCAATAGGAAGTTTCTGTCTGCAGTGAACTGCTCTTTTTTCTGAGCTTGAGTACATTTCTCAGCTTGGGTACATATCTTAGCTTTGGTTGCAATGTACAAGCCTCACATTTGTTGGGTTCCCAAATGCCACCTTACAGCGAAATAGCTAGTGACCTCATTGTCAATATCAAGGATGGCACTGGCTTTGGTTCTGAATTAGGTCATCTCCATCCCTTCAGACAGATGCCCACAGGAGCTTAGAGCGGAGAGGGCCGTGAGAGACACGCTGAAGAAAGAGGCTGGGAGAAGTGAAATGACTTGCTGATTCTCATTATTACTGAATGCCAAGATTGGACTATGCCCTTTGTGAAACGCAGGGAAGCTTCTTCGCACTTATTAATGAACAAAATGTTTCAAATCCGTCTTGTACAATTTAGGACACAGGATGAAAGCAAGAGGTGCCAAAACTTGCATTGCTGCCTCATCTGGCCCTCTGTGATTTCAGAACATTTTCTCTCATTTACATTAAATCTGACCTCACAGGGCCCTGGGAGGGCTGGGCCCCTCACCAGGGGATTGCACAGGTAAAATCTCAGCGGGAGGCATGGCCTAGGGTAACAAGGACAGACCAGAGTGTCTCCCAAGACCCTGAAATGACCCAGGACATTCAGGGCAAACGTTTAGAACACTGTCTAAAAAGAAATAAACCCCTCTTTTTAATCTGCCAGAATCAGACTTGTTCAATGTGACCTAAATAGAACTTTGACTTGACTTGCACATGCTACAGACATTCTGAGGCATCGTGTGAGATTTATGCAGGCTGTTAGCAGGGTGCAAGGGAGACTTTTTCCTCTGGATAAGACGTCTTTATTACCGTGAGTAAGAGAAAACATCACAATGATGCGTTCGGTATAGTGGGCCAAACACTCTGCATTTTCTAATCCTGACTAAAGATTATCACCTCTGCTTTATAGTTAAGGAAACTGAAGTTCAGGGAAGCTGCGCCCTGATTCGCCCAGGGCCACCCAGCTTGTGAGTTGTGGAGAGGGACTTTGAATGAGGACTGCCTGACATTGAAGCCAGGCTCTTTCCCTCTCTGCCAGGGGTTGGCAAACTAAGGCCCCAGCCAAATCTAGCCCACCATCTGGTCTTTGTAAATAAAGTTTTATTGGAAACAGCCACGCCCATTTGTTCATGTCTAGCCTGTGGTGGCTGCTTTGGCACTGCCATGGCCAGATTGAGTAGCTGCAGCAGTGACCATATGGCCCACAGAGCTGAAAATATTTACCATCTGGCCCCTACCAGAAGAAATTTGTCGACCCCTGCTCTGTTCCACACTGACCCAAAATAACTATGCAAAACTCAACTTCTGTTCCTTGTGTCCAGAGAACACCTTTTTTATTTTCTTCGTACTCTTGGCTCCCTCAGCACAAACTCCCATTTGAATGGACCAACCACTCCCCAACTCTGACAAAGTGAAATCATCTTGAGTTTTCAGAAGCAGACCTGATTTTAAAGATCTTGGGACAGGGTGGAGAGGAGGGGATATGATTTCTATAGCCTGCTCCTGGTCGATAATTATCCCTGCCATGTAAGTCACTGACTTTTACCCTAACTTCTCGAACTTGGACAAGCCCATCTCTCCACATTCTAAAGTTCGGGTGCAGCCCCCCAACGCGATCTCCAGCCCTTGGGAAATTACCCTGCCCACACATGAACCCTTTGGCTCCTCCCTGCTCCATACCCCTCCCTGGAGCAGAATCCCTCCAATTTTTTGGTCATTATGAACCTCATTCATTTTGTTTCGTGTAAGGAACATTCCCGGGAAGAAAAATGGTCAGTCCCGAGGCCCAGGAATGAAAACTCTCCTACACGAGTTATTTTTATAGTGGATTGTGCCTTCCTCAAGACAACCCTTTCTCTTCATTATGGTAATAAATCAGCCTCACAGATTGGGGTAAATGGCACTTTCTTCAGTACTTTAGAGGCAGTATCCAGTAGCATGTGCCGTTGGGTTTCTCCTGACCCCTCTGCTCAACTGTAGCCTTGGAAGGAAGCCAGGCTGGACCCCTGGAGCCCAAGACTCCATCTCAAAACCCCACACTTTATGCCCCAGGCTCTGTAAAAGTCTGCTTTAAACGAGAGCAAGTCTTTTAATTCCGTAAGGACTTACTTGCTGTTGTTTGATTCTACGGAGGATAGGTGGGAGCCTGCGAATCTTTGGCGTGGAACGTATCTGTTCTTCTTACAGTATGGAAAATACTACACCAAGTACCAGAGTCCACAAGACAAATTAGAAGCAACCCCTGCCCTCCAGGGATTTACAGTCTAGTTGGGGTAAAAAACACAAAAATAACTAGCTTCACTGCCTCGTATGAAAAATGCCATGTGGGGAGCTCGGAAATGGTGCTGCATGTTGCTGAGAGCAGTGGTTCTCAAATTTGAGCATCCAAAGAAAGACCCAGAGGGCTGTTTTAAAACAATGGATTTCCAGTCCCACTCCTGGAGTTCCTGATTCAGTAGGTCTGGGGTAGGCCTTAGAATTGACATTACTAACAAGTTCCCAGGTGATGTAGATGTGGAATGGCAATACCCTGTCAAGGATATATTTAAAGGTGTAATCTCTGGCATAAGTTATCTCCTTCTGGGAGGGAAGGGTAACCCACATTGGCTAAGTTCTGTGTTTCAGTGTATACCTTGCACAGGTAATGCCTTGGTAAATTTTCACAACCACCTTGGGAATTCAGTAAAGTTGCTTCCATTTTATAAAGAGAAAACTAAGGCTCGGGGGGCGGGGGGTTGCAAAAGACTCAAGTTTGTTAAGGATCCACTATGTACCATAAAGGGTTTTTCTACTTGCAACAGCCTGACGCATTCTGCATGCCTAGTACTTCTCTCTAAGAGGTTGGGTCTCTTAAAGGAGGTCACAGCCCTAGGAAGTGGACAGCTTGGCTTCAGAACAAGGTGTGCCGGTTTCTGCAGGCTGAGAAACCACGTTGCAACCAGAGCTCATGCAATCACTGATAGCTGCTCAGGTAGATGCCAAAAGCTTATTTTCTTTAATGACTGAAGCTTGCATGAACGACCTCCCCACTTTTGCTCTGCTGGTCCCTCTGCCTGAAATTCCCTTCCCCTGAGTACTTCCATTCATCCTTCAGGTCCAAGCACAAATTTTTGTCTCCACCATGCAGATTTCCCTGACACTGCAGCCTGACTCCAACCACAAAAGGAATAATGACTCCTTGTACGTGCTGCAATGTACTCCATACCACTGAATTCCATCGCATATCCCCAAAGCCTCTGGTGCTTCTCATTAGTTACAGAAGGAAAAAAAAAGCCCCATATTTTTATAGCAGCCAAGGAAGACACCCCCCCCCTCCCTAATCTGGCCCTAGCCTGGCTTTCCAACCACACCTCCCAGCCCTGCCTCTTCCTCTAACTAAATAAGGCCTGTCCCCAAGGGGCTCCACTACCCTCCCTCCAAGCTTTTGTTCACATTCTTTCTTCCACCAAGAACGACCCCCTCCCAGGCCCCTCCTCGGACCCATCTCTGGCCTCTCCTTAAGCCACCCCCTGGTGTTGGGTGCTCATCCCACCAACACTTGAGAGGGCTCAGTAAATATTTTGGAATGAACGCCCTGTCCCTTGATCCACCGTGCTATTACTTCCTACTTTGGGTGAGGCCTGAAGTTAGGTGTTGCATCCTCTTTCCCAAATCATAAAGCCATTTAGCATAACATCTGGAATGTTTCACAGTGCCTGGTACATAATTAGTAGCTGGTAGATTTTGTTGAATGGGTGAGTGAATGAGGGTAGATAAAAATTGTGGGTATAAAGCCAGGATCAGAGAAGTGAATAGAATAGGAGAATCAGTAGGTCTTGGAATAAAACCCAGAAACATATTTACATTTAGCAGCCATGATACCAGGAACATGCTTGACTCAGTTTGGGGATCACCAATGCTTACAAGTATAACCCAGTCTTCTAAGAAGCCAAAATTTTATATTCACGTCCAGTGGAAGTATAAGTATCATGTTGGGCAAGAACTGTGGCTCCCATTTCTTTTGTACAGTGTGGCATTATCACAGTGAAGGATTCACTTGGAAGACTCCCAACAACACACACCACCAGACACATTTCAGACATTGCTTGAATAATCACTCAATACCAACAGTGAATGCAGATTCTAAAGCACATTCTGCAACTAAGAAGTTTTAACTCCATTGATTTGCTGATGCCTCTGTTACACCATCTGAGGACTTACCAAACAAATGGTATAAGGTCTTCTGATATTTTCTAAAGAGGACAGAGTTAAGGATGGTGGTTTAATTGTCTTGATTTAAATTGTACACATGGAGCATTAGCTGAAAGTTAAAACCATTAATTATAACCCTCGTAGAAACTACTTTGTAAAGGCACAGAGGAATATTTGATTTACATACTGATCTGTCTTCCTAAAAAAATCAATGGCACCTTTCATGTGGGTTTCCTTGGCACACAGATGAAAGAAGGAAAAAAAAAAAGAGGGGCTGCAGAACTTCGTAGAGCCAGTATTATGCAGAATTGTGAAGTGAAGTATGCAAAGCCCATATTTGGCTCCACCGACTCTCTTCTACACTTTATACCCACTGCTTGCATCCCTTCCCCAGGGCCTGGGTGAAGGATTTTCTCCCTTCTCCCTAGCAAACTGCTCCTGGGAAAGACTCTATATATTCTTCAAACTGAAATTTAAGGGATTGTTGAGAATTGAAAGGATTTGAGACTTTAAAGGATTGTTCCACTTGTGGATTCTTGCATCTAGCGAGGATCCAAGTCTTAAGCCAGAGGAATAAGGCTTTAACAGTGGATTTTAAGCATGAGATGTAAGTAGGAACTGAAGAGCTTCCCACACTACATAAGAGATTATTGCATTTTCATGCAAAGGTACAACTATAAGCATACAAGTGAAAGTGAATTCTTAAAAAGTCATTTCTTATAGCAGTAGCTTGGGTCTTTCTATCCAGCTTCTCTCTCCTGCTCTGCCCTTACCCAGGCAAACCCATCCCCACAGCTGGTAGTCCTCTTGCACTGCAGCATCTTATTTATTAAGATTCTTCGATTGCAAGTGAGAAGAATCCCATTTAAACCAGCTTAAGAAAAAGATTCATGTAACCAAACTACTAACTGTAATGTTTGAACTGACTTTACGGCTGAGGAGAGTTTTAAACATTACCAATGCTTTCACACACATTTCTTTCTTCTATCAGATTCATTGGCATTGGTCTTATTATCTTAGACTCTCCCCCATATTAAAGGTCATATTGTCTTATACTTCTCAATTTGAGGGAGAAAGACCATATTTTATTTCTATCTTCAAGTGAGAAGTCTGGTGGAAGGATGCTCATTGGTCAGTTTGGATCATATGCCCATCTTATAGACAATTCATTGTGTCTAGGCAGATGTGGTATGATGATCGTCATTTCAGTAATAGCCCCATAAGAAACAAGGGAAGATTGTGGAAAGATGGCAACAGACTAATAGGCCACAAAAGTAATGGAGAAAGAGCCAAAAGCTGTCTGAGGGACCTGCTTTGGGAGTCAGCAGACCAGGACAGTGCTACACAACTTCCAGGAGGGTGAGAGACAAAGAGATGAAGAAGCTAGAATGACAAACGTGTGTTACCAAGCCCCCATGGTGACTGGGAAGGGCTCCCCTCCCCCATCCCCAAGATATTAAGCTGAGGTAAAATACCGGGCTCACTGCATCTAATGGAGAGGGAAGCAGACATCTTCCTCCCTGTCAGCTGCTTCAAGGAAAAAGGAAGGGGAAGTTGGGTGATTTTCTGCAGTGAATTTGGCCAACAGAGCCTGCTTTGAATTTCCAATCTGGAGATTCAACACAAGAACACAGGAAAGCAGAGGCTGAAACACCTCCATGGAAAGGGGCACTGACTAGTCCCATCTGCTGGCAGCTCTGGAAATTGCATGGAAAAAATTGTTAGTGCTGCTTGTACCCAACCCTGGGAGATAATTTGCGCCCCACTAGTGAGTCCCTAGCCTGATTTTGAAAACTTAAGCTGGGAAATTTTAAAGACTGAGAATAAGTCAAACCAAATATCAAAGAAGAGCTGTGGGGGGAAAAAAACCAAAACAATAGGCAAGAGAGAGGAATTAGCCATCAGAGAAAATTCAGGAACATGTTCATATGCCTAGACATTAGCAAAAAATTACAAGCCATAGTAGGAAGCAAGAAGAGTTGGCCTAGCCAAAGAAACAAACCAATATCCTGAAGAGATACAGGATTTAATATAATTAATCAGTGATAATCACACAATGCTCCTAAATCACTTCAAAGAACTTAAAGAAAATAGACTAAAAGAAATAAAGCATATTAAGAAGACATTGGGAGAACATAAAGGACAATTTGAAAGCTTGCCAAGAAAAGTAACAGACCTTATGGGAATGAAAGACACATTGGATGAGATTTTTTAAAAAATACTTTAAAAGCACATAAGGGCAGATTTGAATTGCTTGAAGACAGAATTAGTGATTTTGAAGGCAGAACATCTGAACTGAAAAAGACAAGAGAACAGAAAAAGAAGAGAATGGAAAAATGGAGCAGAGTCTCAGGGAATTGAATGACAATGTAAAACACACATACATTCACATTATTAGTATCCTAGAAGGAGAAGAGAATGGATAAAGGGCAGAAAGAATATTTGAGGAAATAATGAACAAAAACTTCCCAACCCTTATGAAGGGCATAAATATCAATATCCAAGAAGGACAATGCACCCCAAACAGAATTAATCCAAATAGACCTACCCTGAGACATCTGCTATCCAGAATTGCAAATAATAGAGTTAAAGAGAGGATTCTGAAAGCAGTAAGAAAAAAGCAAAGCATCACATACAGGGAAACTCACTAAGATTAATTGCCAACTGTCATCAGAAATCATGGAGGGAGAAAAAAGTGATATGATGTTTTTAAGGTACTGAAAGAGAAAAACTGCCAATCGAGAATTCTGTATCCAGCAAAGCTGTCCTTCAAAAATGAGGGTAAGTTCAAAGCTTCACGGACAAACAAAAACTGATAGAATATGTTAACAAAAGACCAGATTTGCAAGAGATACTAAAGGGGGTGCTGCAGCCTGAAAGGAAAAAACAAGGGCGAGAGATCTGGAGAAGGGTTTAGAAATGAAGATTATTAGGAAGGGTACACTAAAGGAAAAGAAGACCAACAATAGAACAATAGGAAAACAGAAAGCCAAAGGACAAAATAATGCCTTGTAGTAATAACACTGAATGTTAATGGATTGAACTCCCCAATCAAAGTACATAAACTGATAGACTGGATTAAAAAAGTATATGAGCTGTCTATATGTTGTCTACAAGAGACCCACCTCAGAATAAGGATACAACCAGGTTAAAAGTGCATGGTTGGAAAAAGGTATTCCATGCAAATAGTAGCCAAAAAAGAACTAGAGTAGATCAGATAAATGTTAAATAACATTATAGTATATGAACAAGAATTACTCAGTGTAATTGACAAATTGTTCTTGTGGTCAGGATTCTGTAATTTTTTTCATACAAAATAAACACTTGCTTTTTAATTGAGGAGGACTGGAGAAGAGATGTATTTTTAGATACTTCATTTTTCTTTAACCCTTTCTTATTCATACTCTTTAATTCTTGAATCATTTAATTCAATAATGATTTAGCATGAATACTTTTGAACAAAACTCATAAAATTATGAGTTGGCAAATTGTTGTTGGCTGTAATTCATTATAATAAGATGTGAATAATTCTCAAATAGGAATTTGATTATCTAGAAAAAATTATGGCCTAAATGGAAATTAAATAACCAAACCAATAGTTTATTTCATTCTTAGAGTTTATTATGTCCAATAGTTAGAGATGTAATATAAAAATTAGAATTGTTATAATTAATTTCTATTATATTTGAATTAGTTTTTATATTTAAAAGTGTTTATTGCTATGCTAACTATTTTTTTATAATTGATCATATTAAATCTAACCTGGCCTTGTATTCTCATTTAAAATTTGTAATTTTTTTCAATCTGTTTTTCTGTTTATTTTACAATTTTACAATAAAGGACTTTTAACAGCTAAAAAAAGTGCCATTGATTATATACTTTGTGGGGTTTTTGTGTTTTTTTAAAGATTTATTTTTTATTTTTCTCCCCTTCCACTCTGTCTGCTCTCTTTGTCCATTTTCTGTGTATTCTTTGTCTGCACACATTCTTGTCAGCGGCACCAGGAATCTGTGTCTCTTTTTGTTGTTGTTGCGTCATCTTGCTGCGTCAGCTTTTCGTGTGTGCAGTGCCCCTCCTGGGCAGGCTGCACTTTTTTTGGTATGGGGTGGCTCTTCTTGAAGGGTGCACTCCTTGCACATGGGGTTCCCTGCTTGGGGAACACCCCTGCGTGGCATGGCACTCCTTGCACACATCAGCACTGCGCGTGGGCCAGCTTACCACATGGGTCAAGAGGCCCTGGGTTTGAACGCTCTGTCAGTTGAGCCAAATCCGCTTCCTTGATTATACACTTTGGATAGACCATATGGTATGTGAATATATCTCAATAAAACTGCTTAATAAATAAATAATTGTGCAAGATTAGCCAGAAATAGCAGTAATGTACAGCAGGGGAAACAGAGAGATTGAGAAGTGAGGCATTTTCTTGTTTGTTTGTTTATTGTTTATTATTATTGAAATAATGAAATGATTTAATAATGATTGAAGTGATGAATGTACAACTATGTAAGTATACTGAATACCATTGGTTGCACACTTTGGATAAACTGTATGCTTTATTAATATGTATCAATAAAATTGATTTGCTAAAAAAAAGAAGGCCATATAAGAAGTGGTAAAATCGTCTGGTCCTCTAAGCTTCTATTTCTTCATCTATAAAATGAAGGGAGCGGATATATCTCTGAAACTCTCACAGCATTAACCTGATTCTATTTAAAAATTTCTTCTTCCATATCTGGTATTCTAACTGCTATGTCTTTTTTCTTTCTCACGTGTCTTCCCTCCCTGCAGAAGGTCACATAACATTGGGAGACAATAATTATCTCCTTGGTTCAAATGTGATTTCTCTAAATGGGGAAAAAAGCATCCTGCAGTGCCCCTCACATGAAATAGCAGAGTGTTATAGTTCAGCCTTGGTCAAATTGAGCCACCATTTGTAATGCATGATATAAGATGGTCACAATTTTAAAACTTGTTAAGTATCCCAAATGTAGCCGTTTACCGGAGTAAAGAAAGAAGGTTAACTGGAAATTTTCCTTCATGGAGTTTGGCTGGGAACGTGGAAAGATTCTATTATAACTGTTACCAAGTCAGATGCAGCCCAGGTTTAAAAGGGCTAATGTGTGATGCCCTGCAGACCCCACCCCGGGCCCTGCGTAGGGGTGGGGGCAGGTGCTCACATTGGTACGGGGCCATTCTCCACCAGGCACCAGCCGAGGATCTCGCAAGTCCCGTGGATCCCGTTCAACTCCACGCACTGGCCTGTTTTGGTGCCCAGGTTATTCATCTCTTTCCATACCAATGACCACCTGTTCTTTCCTCAAAACCCATATGAAATGTCTATTTCTCTGCAGTGCCTTCCCACCTGCTAACAAAATCCATCAGTCCATCTCCTCTATCGCTTCCATACTTGTAATGACTTTCGGCCATGTATCTCTCTCTTATTAGTCCATTCTTTCACAGAAGGCAAGGACCATATCCTACTCATCTTTGAATTCCTTGTGACCAGCACATGTAGACACATGGTAGGTTCTCAGTAATGTTTGTTGTGTTGACTTTGCAAGTAGCGCCTCTTACGCAGATATTTGTTAATAGCTTCCATCAGTACAGTCTCACTTAGGGTAAGCTAATAACCAGTGGATGAATGGACTGCAGGGAGCAGCCCAGCCATGGCCCTGTGTACTCCTGTGAGTCCAAGTCCACAAGCCATCTGCCTTTCTGGCCTTTACGGACTGTTCTACCAAGCGAAAATGCTTCTCAGGGCAGCTGTGAGGGGCAGGTCCTCTGAGAACAGTGGTGCCCACTGCATGAAGCAAAGCTGTGTGAATGGAAGCAATAGGCCTGTCTGCCCCCCAATTTTCTTCTGAAGTTTCCTGCGATTTCTTTTAGCCTTGTTTTTGTTTGTGATTTTATTTGTTTTCATGATAAGGTACTGCCTCCCTGGAATTCCCTATAAAAATGCAAATCTGTTACCTAGTAGAGGAAATACTTACTGTGAAAGTAGTTCTTAAAAGTCAAAAATATATAAGGAAGAATGAGGATTGATACCAGGTAGAACTAGATAGATTTGTTTTTCTTCCAGCTGACTGTGGCTCATCTCACCCTCATATCAGCCGTTTTCTGTTGGCTAAAGGAAGATGTGGTTGATGTGGGGTCCTTGTGGACATAGATGATGTAGAATATGGTGCACTGCAAGGGATGGGTATGCCGGTGACAAAAGAGCAAAGGGTGCCTGCCAAGGGTTGGGAGTCATGGGCCTGTGGTTTCCACTGAGGTCTGATGGCTCCACTCAGGTTTTCCCAAGGGCCAGTTTAGTTTGACTGGCAAGGAGTGTTCACTTTCTTCTTCAGCTACCCAACATCCTCTAGTCCTCGGAAGATCATTGGGCAGGACCTGATGTGGGTAGAACAAATAGGTAGGAGTGACCGACACTTGGAGAAAGAAATTTAAGCAGGTTTCATAGCCATCTGTACCATCCCTAAATAACACTCATCAAGTACAGAAGATTTCAAGTGTTCAGCAACAGGAGGACATTTTGACTCACTGTTATTCACTGAGGCCATGAGATGTTTGCCATTGTCTAGCAGTCAGGTAGACTTGGAAATCCTGATCTCCATGGTCTTCTCCATGCTATAAAATTGTTACCGCGATGAAAATGACGTTTCATGAAAATGGTATTTTGGTGGAACTAGACAGTGAGCAGTTGGTAAGTAGTTACTATGTGTGAATTATTGAATGGAACACTAAAAAGAAGCCATAACGATTATACTAGGATCACATTCATAGTAATAAAGGATAAGAGATACCCCAGGGCTGTTGAATATCAAGTCTATGCTGTATCCACCATGCTGTGCCATGTGGCATCTTAGAATTGAGCTATATATGTGTGACCTTGGGCAAGTCATGAATCCTTTCTTAATCTCAGTTTCCTTTTCTTTAAAATAATGGTAACACCTTCTCTATTATACTGGAGGAAAGAGTAAATGAGCTGATGAATAACAAAGCACCTGCCACAAAATAGAGCATACAGAGGCACATGTGTAGATTTGTCTCACTGTTAAGTTAATAATGACACCAAGAATGTCAGTATGGGCAGTAGGATAGAAGAGCATTTAAAATCCTGAGTTCAAATCCCAGCTCGGCCATATACCAACCTGCTGTGTGATTTTGAACCAGTTATTTTATATTTTGAAACCTTAATGGTGATGATGATAATATCTACCTCACAGATTTGAGTGGATAAAGAGAAAAGAACATATTTAAGTACCTACCATAATATCTTGTAGGTACTTATAAACTGTGGCAATTGTTCTCATCTCTAGTAGAAGCTGAGAAAAGAAGCAGCAAGATTACTCCAAGTTTCTTGGATGCATCTGGCCTTTTCCTGCTTTATATATTCAGAGAAAGATGAATCCACATTAATAGAGGCAGTGGTTTATTGCCTCCTTCTGGGCTAGACTTGTCCTGTGGTGGCAAATTACCATGTTCTTCTGTTTTCTTGGGGCTTCCAATGGGATATGTCTGTTCTAATTTAAGAAAGCTCTTTTTTAATGACTCAAAGAGGTATAAACATTTCTAAATGCATAATTTGTATGAACACTGAGGGCCTAACCATATGTGGAAAACAATCTGGGAGGGGCATATGTATCTCTGTTCACGTTCATTTGAACTGGTGCCAACCAAGCTTCCACAATCAATTGTGCTTTGGTGAGTATCTCCTGGGGAAAAAAAATTAATAGGGAGGCTTCTAGATGTTGCTTGGCCTTCTTTCATTCTTGACTCTTGAGTTCTCACTGTTTACAGTGTGGCTACAGCAATAGTCACAAAATATATCCAGAAAATGGAGCACTCCTCCTTTCCCAAGCTTTCCTCCCCCCACTCATTTCCAAGTTAGTCTTATTTCCTTCCTTGTGGTCCCAACAGTATAAGAGAAAAAGGAAAGAAGGTGTAATGGGAGTTTACTCTTCCTTAAAGTATGTTCAAAGTTTAGGCTGAGAATGTCTGCATAGGGGATTGGGTTTAGGCATGTAGGGAACCATTACCTGTGAAAGAGATTTCCGAATAGGAAATGGCAGCCCCCAGGAAAATTATGATTTTCCTTTCATCTACAGGTAATGCAGGTGGTGAAGGAACAGGTTATGAGAGCGCTTACAACCAAGCCTAGCTCCCTGGACCAGTTCAAGAGCAAACTGCAGAACCTGAGCTACACTGAGATCCTGAAGATTCGCCAGTCTGAGAGGATGAACCAGGAAGATTTCCAGTCTCGCCCCATTTTGTAAGTTATCCCTGCCCTCTGTCTCCCCGAAGGCTCCATTTCTAAGGACAACCTGTCACACAGCTGAGCTGGGATGTAAGCGCTTCGGGGAACGCCAACAAAAGGCATTCCACGAGATCTGAATTCCGTTAATGAAGTCTCCACAGCAACGTGTGGAGGCCGAGCAGGAGTGGGGAGGGGGCTGAGGGTGAGGTAGGGACAGGTGCCGGCAGAGTGAATCTAGACCAGAAAGTGGCCCGGTTAATGCAAGTACTGGACCTTTTCTGACACTTGGGTCAGTGTTTTTGCCCATGAAACCCTATTCTGTGCGGGTGCTCTTGAGTGGCCAGATGCTCTGGCCCAGTCAGAATGAGGCCCCCTGGTGATGAACACAGTATGAACATTTGCTCTAATAAGGAGCCTGAGAGGGAGTGAGTGGGATGGAGAGAGGGAGGAGAAGTGGAGAAAAGAGAGAGCAGCCTTCTCCCTGTCCACTTGGCTCTATTTGGCATCAGAGGATCTCATATCACCCTTGTGACCATTAATTAACCTACAGAAGGTCTACAGTAGGGACGCAGCAGTCCTTTTTCTTGGACTTTGTATCAAATGCCACTTGTCACAGTTGCACAATTTCATGTACCTCCATCTTTAAAATATTCTGAACCTCCATCATGAAGCTTGAGGACTACTGTGTTTTCTTTTTTCACCTTCTCTTACAACTGACCTGTTCCCTTCCCTTGGCCTTTTTTTTCTGGAAGCTAGGTCAGTTTTGTTACCCTTATATTTGAAAGGGAAGAAGATAAGGGTGGGATGGGTAGTATTTCCCCCAGAAGATTGGATAATCTTTTGAACTTTCATATGAAGCAAACTTATAACCTAGGTGTGACGCTGAAATCCATCTTAAACCTCTCTCTGACACACTCTCTCGCTCTCTCTGCTTCTGGTCTTTTTTCTGCCCTTCTCTCTTTTTCTCACTCTCAAATATTTGACATTTTTAATACTTGGCAGTATTAAAAGTGCTCCTGCCCCCATGGTATTTCATTCCCTTTCATCCCTTCAAAGATGAGGATGGAGCATAGAGAGTTGAAGGAACTTGGTAGTGAGGGGAGGATCCAAGACTTGAACTTGGGTCTGCTGATCCCACCCCACCAGAGCTCCTTTGCTCTGCTCAGGGCTAGGAAGAGATTAAAACCTGCACAAGTCTGAAAGGACAATAGCTAGTATTTAACATCTATGTATGTGTTTGTTTTTAGATCTCAAGGAGCACCAGTAGAGAGAACAGACTTTAATTGGGATGAAGTTAGCAGGAAAGGGAAAATTCTTCCTAAGTGCTTTTGGCTTACACCATTGTACAACCTAAGTTGTAACTGCACTAGCACCAGCCAACTCTTATGAAAGGCACTGCAGGGATTTTGCATTGGTCCTCAGCCAGAGGAAGGCAGTAGCCAAAAATGGAAAGCATGTTGGATAAATGACTGGGCTCCTTAGAGATGCAGTTTCTCAGCTGCAAGGAGGCAGAGTTGCCTTACCCCATCCCAGGGCCTACTTTCCTGAAACATCAGATTTCATAATATCTGTCTTAGCAGATAGGTAAACACAGGGAGACTTTATTATGCTTTTGCAACAATTCTGAGACCTGGCGGGATATTTGAGGGACCACTTCTTTGAAAGCCAAGTGATTTCTAAGTTAGTGTTTGAGCATGACTCTGTCCCAAGTAGGAACGTTAACTGCTTGTCAAGTGTGAACATTTTGCTCCTGCTTTGGCTTGATGACTGTACTTCCCAAGGCTCTGCATGTGACAGCCAAAGGTTTCATTTCCCTTTAGCATAAGAAGCTCTAATCTTTGCATTTATTACATAAGGAGAAGCAATACAAACAGAGAGAAAATCTCCTGTATGTTTCTTTGTGTCCTCATTTAAAAGCACCATGGCCCTCTTGGAGTTCTTGATGTGATTGCAGGAAAGTTACAGAGTTGTCAGAGGCTCCAGCATCTAAAGAGGGAGGCCCCAGACCTTCTGATCATAATCCCAGCCTTTAAAGGAGGCAGGTGTGAGCTGGCCTCCAGCTGCTACAGTGATGGGTTTTGCCTGCTCTTTTCCTATTAGAATGAGCTATTAGGTGGGATCTCATTGTGGGGTAGGATGGGAACCTAACTGCTGCCAAACTGGCTCTGGGATAAAGCAAAGATAAAGGGATGAAACATGTATGCTGGTTTTCGTTCATTCATTCCTTCATCTAACATGGACTAAGCAGCTCCTATGTCCCTTAGGTGCTAGGACAGGCAGTAAACCAGAAACACTTGGTCCCCCTCTGTCCTAGGCTTTAAAAGTTCATTGGGCAGTGGGGGGGGGGGGGATGCAGAAACTGACCATAGACTGTGCTTAGCAGAGGAGGTGTGTGTTATCCCAAGAGCACATGGAAAATGTTTCTCACCCAAGCTTGGGAGTTAGAGCTAAAAAGAACCTTTAAGGTACCTGCATTAAACTTCCATTTGCAGACAAGGACAAGCACCTTGGTTGGGGCTGGCCACTAGTGAGGACCAGGCTGGCCATTGGCATCTCTCCTGCCCCTTGAGCCCTGCCATGCTCTCACGCCTTGCCTGGCAGTCTCTGCCTGCTGCACACAGCAGGGTGGCAAACCCCACTCAGCAGCAGACCCCCCGAGGCACATGCACCATTTTTATAAAACCTTTTTGCTTCCTGAGAAGAAAAATGTGAACCCGGAATGAACAAATATTATTTGGGGAGAAATATACATATTTGGCAGGACGGTGAAACTGTTTTGTTTCTTAGCACTTAACTAATTATTTCAAAGGGGAGATATTTGTTTTTTGTTTTTTTTGTTACTTAGCATGATTTAACAGGGGAGACAAGTCCAGTCACAAAATTATCAAAGTTAATGAGTATAAAAAGTTTAAGTGGGGAAGCAGATGTGGCTCCAGTGATTGAGCTCCTGCCTACCACACGGGAGGTCCTGGGTTCAGTTCCTGATGCCTCCTAGAGAAGATGAGCAAGACAGCGAGCTGTACAGTAAGCTAACGCAAAATAAAATGATGCAATAAGGGGACACAAAGAGGAAGCACAATGAGAGACATAAACAAAGCAAGAAGTGGAGGTGGCGCAAGCGATTGAGCGCCATTGTCCCACATGGGAGGTCCCAGGTTCAGTTCCCAGGGCCTCCTAAAGAGAAGAGGAGCAGACAAAGCACACAACAAATGGACACAGGGAGCAGACAGCAAGCGCAAAACAACAAGGGGGGAGGAAATAAATAAATAAAATAAATCTTTGAGGGGAAAAAAAACTTGAATAGCCCAAAATTAGGTCACTTAACACCAACCTGATGGGGGGATGGTGAGGGCAGGTGCAAGGTGAAGTAGAATAATGAAATGTATAAAAACTGGGCTCTGGGAACCAATAGAGTGGGTTCAGAGTTCAATGCAGTTCTTTAGGCAATTTACTTAACCCAACCTAAGCCTTGTTTTCCTCTCCTCTGAAAATGGTGATAAAAGTTCTTTATCCTTGTTATAAGGATTCAGCAAATGGTGCATCAAAAGAACATAGCTTTCTGTAAAGCTACAACTTCTCTAATAACTTTTTTAAAAAACACAAATAAAAAGTGCATGGGGAAGCAGACTTGGCCCAGTGGTTAGGGCATCCGTCTACCACATGGCAGGTCCGCGGTTCAAATCCCGGGCCTCCTTGACCCGTGTGGAGCCGGCCCATGTGCAGTGCTGATGCGTGCAAGGAGTGCCATGCCATGCAGGGGTGTCCCCTGCGTAGGGGAGCCCCACGTGCAAGGAGTGTGCCCTGTAAGGAGAGCCGCCCAGTGCAAAAGAAAGTGCAGCCTGCCCAAGAATGGTGCCGCACACACGGAGAGCTGACGCAAGATGACGCAGCAAAAGAAACACAGATTCCCGGTGATAAGGATAGAAGTGGTCACAGAAGAACACACAGTGAATGGACACAGAGAGCAGACAACTTGGGTGGGGGGGAAGGGAGAGAAATAAATAAAAAATAAATCTTAAAAAAAAGAAAAGTGCATGGCACATGCCTGACCCATAATATCCACTCAAAGAAATGCTCACTCTTATTATTAGCTGCTTGGAGCCACTTATAAGTCTATAAGGCCTACCCTGAAAATCATCAGCCTCACTAAAGATGGGCTGCAAGCTTAGCTCAAAGCTTTCTGTAACCAATGCCAGTAGGACATTCTGGTCAGTTATATGATTTTCAGTCTTCAAAACACTTGACAATTATTTCTCCAGGGGCTGCCCCAAGCCAGGCACTATTGTATGTGTTGGTGATGTCACAGTGAAGAAAACTTACACAATCCTTGCCCTTGGGGTGATTGTATTCTACTGGGGAGAAACAGGCAGTAAACATGGTAAATATGTTATTACATAGCATGCAATGAAAACGTTAAACAGGATGAGGGAAATGGAGTGTTCACACTCGTAAACAGAGTGGTCAGAATGGACCCCTCGAGTTACCGTGGTGACATGAGTAAAGACGTGTGAGGGCTTAGGGGAGAAGGCCATGTAGGCCTTTGGAAGAAGAGCATTCCAGGCTGGAAGAACCACCAGCACCAAGGCCCTGAGGTGGGAGCAGTGTGTCTACAGTATTCACTATTGTTGGGCGAATAGCAAGGCCAGTGTGCCTAGAATGGAATAAGTGGAGAACAGTAGGAGGTAAGGACAAAAAGGTGCAGGGCCCTGGTTTCATGGGGCCTTGTTGGCCATAGCAGGCCTTCTAGCCAATAGGGAGCCATTGGAGGGGCTGGAGCAGAGGAGTGACGTGATCTGACTTGGTTTCTTAAATGACCCCTCTGGCTGCTGTATTAGGAATAGACCCTAGGGAGGTAAGACTGGAAACAGGGAGATCTGTCAGGAGGCTATTTTAATAATGTAGGCAAGAGGTGAGGAGAAGTAATTAGATTCTCTAATATAGATTAGATATATTTTGAAGATAAAAGACAGTGGTATTTCCTGATTGATTAGATGGTGGGTATAGGAGAGAAGAGTCAAGGGTGAGCTCACGGGGAAGACCATGACTGGAGCAGTGTGGACAAGGGGCAGGAGTCCAGCTTTGGCCATGTCCAGTCTGAGGTGTCTGTGAGACATCCAAGTGGAGGTGTCAAGCAGTTAGACAAATGAGTCTCGAGTTCACCAGAGACGTCTAGAGTACACATAGATATTTGGGAGTTGTCAACATGATATTCAAAGCCCTATGTCTGTACAAAAGGAACCAAAGAGGATGAAGGACCAAGCCCTGAGACGCTCCAGCGTTGAGACAGAAACAGATCGGTTTCTGTGAAAATGACGGTGTCACTCAACCCAAAGTCTCTGGTAGGCTGTTCTAGATCAGAGCTTGCAAACTATGGCTTTCAGGCCAAATCCATCCCGCCACCTGTTTTCGTAAACAAAGTTGTATTGGGACACAGCCACATTCATTTGTTTGCATACTGTCTGTAGCTGCTTTCATACCACAATGGCAGAGTCAAGTAGTTGTGACAGGCACTGTATGGCCCACAAAGCCTAAAATATTTACTTTCTTACCCTGCAGAGAGAAAGTTTGCCTCCCCCTGTTCTAGATGAACACAAGATAGTAGCGCAGTGAAGGCATTCCCGGGTTGAGGAAGGTTATCTCCTCAATCTAGTGGTGCTAGCTGTCTTCTGTGGGTAGCAGTGAACTGGACTTGGAATTGTTTTCTGGAAACAGTGTTAGACTTTGGATTGCTCTTGGCACGTTCTTTTACCCTCCCTCCTTTCATCTCCTTCCTTTTATTTATTGACAAGACTTCTAGATCGAATTAGAGGAATATTTATATAAAAGCAAAGCCAGTGAGCCCATGAGAATTTCAAAACCCAGTTACAGCCCCTGATGTTATTATGTGGATTGCCCCAGAGGTCAAATCTCATCCACAGAAACATAATGTTGGATTGCTCATTTTTTCCCAGTATGAGTGAATTTTATAGCCACCGTGTCCATTCTTAGGGAAAGAAAAAGGAAATGCTGTCCCATAGCCCTCATTATCATTCACGTTCTGGAGTCCTCTGGGGTTTATAACTAAAAAGGGGAAACTCTTGCAGCAGCAGAGTCACTTACCTTGCCAGACTGCCCCTGGAAGACAGTTCCATAAGGGAGTGGGTCGTGACTGAGCACACCCAGACTTACGTTCCTCCTTCTTGGCCCTTCACTCTCTCTCTTACTCTTCATTCAATAACTCAGCCCTAGCCCTACAAACTGCTATTAAAGACAATTATTTCACTTGGTAGATAGAGAGTGGTTGTAAATAAAAATTCGTTTTAGAAAATATATGTAGATAATCAAAGAATTGATGAAATTCAACAACTTTCTCCATCCTCCAGTGCTGTCTGCCCCTCTCCTCCCCGTGGTCCTGCCTTGGAAATCGGCAGCAGTGATTTTTTTGTCATGGGTGACTCATTGACAATTCTCCACCTTCTTTTGCTTTCAGAAAAGTGTTCATCAAAGCTGCAGTTTACTGAGACCATTTTATAAAAGCTGACCGCTGATAATAAATGGTTTTAGTGATCTGAAAGCCTGAGATGAAACCCTATGAGACCTGCACAGGAAAGGCTTTCCTCGTGTCCCAAGATGTATTATTGTGGCTGAATTTCCATGTTATGTTCCGTAAAATGTCCACATGGAACAGTATCCAATGACAGGAGGTTTGAAGCCTTTTAAGCCCATGCAATGTATTAACTGAGTACTAGAATACACTGTACAATGGCCGGATCCTTTTGTTTAACTTTTTTTGGTCCTACTTTTCTCATGTGTGAATGGAGGCAGGTTGCACATGGGAGATTTCAGTCTGTAACCCCTGCTGTGCACTTAACCTCCGTGAGCTGTTTCCCCGTCTGTAAGATAGGGATGATGATGTAAACACCTGTCCCCCCAGGTAGTACACCAGATGCTCACCGGGTGTTAGTGCTTTCCCCACCTGAGACTGGAACACGTGAGAGCAGGGTGCCTCAAATCCCAAATTAAGGCTGAAGCTGAAAAATATGTGAGGCTTGTCTTCAGTGTAATAGGACATATGGACTGTTGAGCCTGAAGAAAGGAGAGAAGTATCAAAGCAAGTTCAGAACTCCCAAGCATGCCTGCTTGTCCTTGTAGAGCACTTCTGCTCACACTGTCTCCTTGGGAGTCACAGCAGTTGCCCAGGAAAGATTCTTCTCCCTGTTTTACAGATGAAGAAACTGAGACTTAGCTGAGCTATGTGAGCTGGTAGTTACTGGCAAGTCTAGACTGAAACTTCAGTCTTCAGACTTCTGGGTCTCTTCTGGCCAATGCTCTACCCTGCTTTGAGAGCTGGACCCTGGGTCTCCTTGTCCAGTTTCAACTACAACAGCTCTGCCTTTACTAGTGCTGGCAGGGAAGGGGGTGTTATATAAAATTTCATATGATAAAATTCTCTACAGAAAGAAAAACAATGTGAAAACCATTGCACTCTACCATAATGTCTTTGCAGCATAGTGCGTTCAAACTAAATTACATTATATTAGCCTGAGATGAGATATAGATAATCTTTAATTTATTCCGTCATTATCCTGATCTCTGTGGGCTAGAATCTGGGACAGTGTTATTGTTCCCCTTTGTGAACGACTGAATAAAAAGCAAAATATGGCCCTCAGGGTCCCCCATGACACAGAGTTTGCAGTGGACCTGTCATTTCATGGCTGCCCAACATTCCTCTTTGTTCAGACGATGAATGTAATCTAGGAGTTGACCCATTGCAGAGAAACAGCATCTGGGAAAAAGAATGTGATTAGGGATTTATGGACTTGGCAGAGCTGAGTGAATCTTTACATAGATCAGTTATAGCAGTGACTTTGTGAAAGAAAAGAAGAATTATCTCTCAGTATGCTTTGGTCTGGAAAAATATCACTGAAATGGCTGGTGCATTTGCGGATGTTCTGTAAATGTCACAGAATCTATAGTGTTATCGTAACAGATAACCCTGACTGACGAAACTTAATAAATGTTTCTTCAAAGCACCAATTTGGAAGGTATCAGGATATTCATGAGATGATGCAGCTTACCCTTCCCTGCCCCATCTGCCCATGACACTTTTCCAACCAGGCACTGTTTCTCAAGGCATGCTGTAGAATATGTGTTTATCTTTTAACAGGGAACTCAAGGAAAAGATTCAGCCAGAAATCTTAGAGCTGATCAAACAACAACGTCTGAACCGCCTCGTGGAAGGGACCTGCTTTAGGAAACTCAACAGCCGGCGGCGGCAAGGTATGGTATAGGGATACTCCCAATGCTGGCAGGGTGAATGGTGACCTGCTCCACGAGGCGTCACAAGGGCATGGGTGTTGGTCTATGGGTGGGCCACAAAGCAAGTTACTTGGACTTGGAGTCAGAATCCAGGTAAGTTCTGGATTCACATATGTATCTAGAGAAAAGCAAAGTCCAAAATTATCCAAAGTCCCACAGAACCACAGAGCCATTCTTTGCCACTCAGTGTACCAAGGCAGCTGGTAATGGTGTCAACAACAGCTGATGAATGCTGAGAGCTGACTCTTCTCTAGACATTTTACTTATGTTAAGGATTTTATCCTCATGATAACCTGTAAAGTAGGTATTGTGTTTATATCCAAATTATAGATGAGAAACTGAGGCGCTGAGAGGTTGAGTAACTTGCCCAATGTCACAGAGGAGCACAGTTTCACACCCAGTCAGTTCTTTGGCCCTTACTTTTATTAACTCACTGTATCAAGTGAGCTGACATTTGTAGAATTTGATCTTGGGACTTCTAGCATAGATGGTCCTTCTTCTCAATTCACCTTCACTGAATCTCTTCTAACTCAGAATTATTCTATTTAGGGTAAGATCCAATGCATCAAGGTGGGGTAGAAGCTGTTTTTATAATCCTCTAGGACAGATTTCTGAAATGGCCCTATAAAATTCTGACCCCAAAATGTTATATCAAAATGGGTGCCAGTAGACCAGTTCCAACAGGTGGGAAGAATTTCCAGTTTTTCTTTGCTGGGGAAGTAGAGTTACTTGATTATTTTCTTGTCCTCATGACATGCTGGTGATAACAAAGTCAAAGTACTCAGATCACACTGTTCTAGAAACAACTGCCCCAACCCACACACACACAAACACAAAAACCCTGAGAAAATCAAGGTTTGGAGAGAGAAGAGACTAGGGATGGGCCAGGAGCTGATGAAAAAAAGGAATAACAAGCATAAGCATTAGCAACTGTCCTAAGAACAAATACCTGTTATGACCAAGGAGAAACGTTGATAGGTATTTCCGAAACACAATGGAGGCTTAACTAGACATGCAGCTCATCTCTACTGACAGACATTCAGGATTTGTGCCAAGCCCATCCCACTGGATATTATTTTAAATGTGCTGAATTTTCAGCAAAATCAAAATATGTCAAATATTACCATAAAAAATCATATTTGGGGACATCCGAAGGCAGAAATTCCTCAATGAATGAAAATGCCAGTTATTCATGGGGGCTTTGCAGCCATGACCGTGAGCTTGGAGCTGGGTCTCTGGAAAGAACAATGGTGGAATAATAAAAGGCAGCTGAGTTGAAAGGCTCACATTTAAAAGAGCAGTGAGACAGGTATCTCATCACTCCCATTTGGTAATTTAAGGATGAGTTGGCTCCCTCCTTTTTCAATACATGCCTTGAACTTGACATCTTTGTCAGTCTAATTTGTATTCCAAGAAGATGGTGTGGCCCATTGGTGAGGATAAGGTCCAGGAGCCAGAAGATGTGGGTGGAATGTTGCCTCTACCCCTCTAGCTGTGTGACTTTGAGCCGTTTCTCCTTGTAAAATGGGTATACTAATGCCAGTCTTTTATGGTTATTGTGAGGTAGAAAGGAGATTGTGAATGTAGCTCTTGGAAGGCAACGATGAAAGGTAGCCGTTATCCCAGAAGAGTGTCTAGGGGAAAAACAGCTGTGAGCAAGGGACCAGTAGAGTTAGCTCTGGGCTTCTTAACTCTGTAAATGATGAGCTAGGTGTCTTTAGGCAGGACATGTGACCTCTCTGGGCCACATTTTCACATCTATAAAATAGGAGAACAGGAATAGACAATCTGTAAGCCAAGAGTCAACCTGTATGCCCCGATCTCTTTGTAACTATTGGAAAAATAAATACTCAGGATACCTTGTCCCATAAAGATGACTTCAGATGTTGGTTTTTTTTTTTACTGGACTTTGAGGAAAGGGCCAAATTATGGGGGGAGGTGTTGGGTGACAAACAAGACACCTACCAACCAAATGCCACCATTGATGTCCAACTAGTCCTTCAGAACCTAATTTATACAACTAAATTTTAACCTTCCACTCTATTTCACTGGGAGATTCACCTTTTATAGGCTAACACAGTAGATTCTACTAGAATATTCCTGTTTCTAGATGTAATCGTTCCAGTTTTTTTTTTTTTGTTAAAGAAGTGTTAGTCCCTTATCTGTAAGCCGTTCCAATTTTCTAAAAATGAATTACCTAATGAACAACAAAAAATATTAGCTTCTAGATTATAAATATATTAGTTCAGCTCCCTTGGAAGCATGACCATCTGTGTTTAATGTAAAATCATCCTTCTGTGTGCAGAAAGGAGGACTTTTTGGTGTTTGGTAAATGGGTTTCAAATCTGGTGACTGGTTCTCTGTGCTTAAAAATAGGAATTCAAAACAGACCGTGCTGAAATTAGTTTCCTATCACCCCATCAAAATCATTTCATTTAGACTTACACAGATTAATGATAACGTGATGTAAATCATTTTTAATCCTTTCGCAAAAGGTGCGTTTCCACTTGACAACCTAGTCCGGAACAGACAGTAGCCTGCCATGTGCCGTTAGAAGACAGAGGAGCAGGGTTCGCCATCCAGAAGCCGATACACACTCCCTTTAAACTTGTCCAACACCTAGTAGGACATGGATGAGTGACTTTAAGCTAGGTTCAAATCTCCACGTCCCCATTCTCTAGCTGGGTAATCTCAGGCAACCTTCTCAATATCTCTGTTTCTATTTCCTCATCTCTAAAATGAGGATGAAGTAAGTTGCTACATCAAGTAGTTGTGAAGTTTAAATAACATTATGCATTCATATCACTTAGGACAGTGCTCAGCACATTATCAAACATTCAGTCATGACCCTTACTAATTTTAGCTTGTAGTTTCTCCACACATAGGTTTTTAGATGCAGAAGGTACAGTGGCATTCGATGCTACATACTTGCTTCCTTCCATTCTGCCCCCTCCACAGAATATAAGGTTCTAGTTGCAGAATCCTTCACAATGAAACCTACCTGAGATTCTGCGGAGAGAGTGGAGGTGAAATCCCAGAAGCTTTCTGTTATCAGCCGCACTAAGAGGACCTGCAGACTCAGTGACTCCCCGCTAGTCTTCTTGTATTTCAGAGTCAGCTGCGTTGAATTGCCTTGATGAGTGCCCAGAGCTAAACATTGGAGAGTCATTTCAAGAAAGGAGAGCGTGGGGCATTATCTTCTTGCTGGGGGCATTATCCATTCCATGACCAACATCCCTCCTCTAAGTGCTAACATGACAAATTCATTTTGGAATTCACTGCTTGGCAAACATTGTCTCCCCTGAGGATCTGTATGCTTCTACATTTCTGCCAACAACGACTATGTACTTTACATTTCTCTTTTGGCTCTGTCAGAAAACCCCACACCAAATGGGGTGTTCAGGCGCAGTAACCATGTAAACCCTTTTTGGGAACAAGTTGTTTCTTCCTTTATTCTGGATTGAGATTGTCTTTCAACATTTCACTAAACCTAAAAATAACTCATTTTTAGAAAGAAAGCAGGTATAAATAAGTACATATTTTCAAATGAAGAAGAGCTAGTTTATTTTCAGGAAAAAAAAAGTACTTTCCAATAAATCAAAATAACGTAATCATTGCCCCCAAAAGGTGGAGGGCCCAGTAGTGTGGATGAGAGGTACTCCATGGACTGAAAGATACTACCATTTTTTGAGAGCCAGCTCTGTGAAAGGTGCTTGATGGATACCTTAGACACATTTTATTCATTACTTAATAACAAAGAACAAGGATTCCTAAGGGTTTTTTTTGTTTTGTTTTTTCCATTTCTGATCATTTTATTCATGGTCTTCTAGACTAATCTTATATGTGTGTGTGTGTGTGTATATATATTACATATTTATATAAAACTTCATTATTTTCTTTTTGGCATTTGCAACTTTTGATTTCCACTGATCCCGAAAATATTTGGTAAATCCTTTTTTTTTTTTAAGATAGTTTAATCATAAATTTTTATAATTTGGCCAAAGTTCTGCAGCTAATAAATGACAGACCCTGTAACCCAGCTATATCCGACGCTAAAGCCTGTGCTTAGGCTAAATCCTCTAAAAAGAATTTGACTCTGGAGTCTCCTTCTGGGAAGCACACTCCAGAGCAGTAGAATTCTGAATCAAAACATGCATTTCTCATTTTGAAGAATATACAGTGACATGAGGAAGATTTGAAAGGCAGAATGACTTTCACCTGTATCTATAGTTGTTTCCCTTTCCTGAATCAATAGAGAAATCTTAGCTCTCATCACCTGGAAGATATTTATTTCCCTTTAGAGACATTACTGGGGCCTGCTATGTTTTATAATTTGAAAAGTGTCAACCTTAAACAAGAAACAGACCTTCTCCTGAACACACTGAAGACTGCACATTTTAGGTCAACTTGGGAAAAATACGAAGTCATAGTGGAAGTGCATCCCAAGGAATTACTTCAGAAAATGCCATCCAGCCTCCAAACACAGAACGCTCAGGGCCTTCTGGATCAGCAGCTGGCTGTCCACTTTGGAAGTGAAGCACAAAATTGTCTCGATATTCCGAGTTTCTGAATATGTGGATGAAGAGATGGCTACCAATCTACTCTCCTCCATGCTCGACTGGGAGCCCGCCATCTTAACTGCATTTTGTCTTTAAAGGCTAGTAAACAGTCTTTGATAATGTTCTCACTGCTTCCTGCTAATTGTTTCTAATGACCCAATCCACCTACTCCTTGCCCAGAGGGATTGAGGAAGTAGTAACTTCATGCTGGATTTTGAAAGGAAACTACACATTTTTCTTACCACAGAAAGAAACTGCAAATCCAACTGTCGCTCATGCCCAATTCTGAAACTGTCTTTCCCCAACATGCTGGGAGTGCTCTCCTGGCCAGAGCTTGCAGCTCTACTTTCAAGATCGAAATATGCACACCATCATGCCTCTAAGCCTTCCCAAAACTAAGATAGTTGAGTATCCGTCCATCTGATTAAGGGTCAAGACAAACTTCTGAAGTCTTTCCCTTTCTTTCAATATTTTGCCATCCATCCAAGACTTCTTGTTCAATGGAGAGGAGTTGTCCACATCACTTTCATTGGTGACGCACTGATCTTTCTTGTTTTCTACCATTTTAGTAGTGGACAGAGAAAGAGGACCTTCTGCAGGAGAAGAGAAGAATTAGCACAAAGTAGCAGGAAAACGAAGGGAAGGTGGTTTTGTAAAAGTCAAGGAATGGAAGCTTCTGGAAGGAGGGATTCTGTCAGCCATACAACATATATTTTTACGACAGAGGTCCAGGTGACCTTCTGTGTTTCTTTTAAACAAACGTTGACTGCAACCTTGCAGGAAGGTAGCTGTTGCCTCATGGACCCCTGATAAATAGCCGCTGTTCTCCAGGAGTTTATGATGTGAGAACAAGTTACACAAGGGATCTTCCACCTTCCCATTTTTCCCTGTGGTATTACCAGAGCTGCTGAATTCTTCCTGCCCACTTCCCCAAGTGTTTGCTCTCTCTCCCCTAATTGCCATTGAGAACTTAGAAAACTCGTTTTTCTTGAACATCTTGGCTTTGTCTCTCATGCCTGTCTTTCATTTTCCTTCTTACAACTGATATTTATATATTCTGTACAGCTGTCTTAGTGATTTGCAGTTTAATTTGTTCTAGAACACAAACTTAAGTTGTCTTTGATAAATTTTGTAAGTCAATACAATAGATTTTGTTTTGAAATCTTATTTTTATTAGAATTGGCTCTGTAACTTAGTAAATATATACAGAAGGGTATACATATAAAATGGATTTTGCATTCTTTAATTTTTTAATAAGAACAATATAACCTGTTCTACTTGTGCTTTCTACCTTTTACAACTGATACAGATCCAATGAGGCCAAAATCTAAAATTAAGCAATCTGACAGTGTTAGGGAGAAAGATGCACTCTCACTACCAAAGAACTGAAAGTTTGATATATGTAACTATGGAATTGCTGCTACTCACATAATTTTTTGGATTTTATTGGGAGATTAACAGAAAGGGTGTCTTGCACTTAACAAAAAGCTATTGATTAACAAGATAATAGTAATTTAAACTAGAAATTTCAAGCCACTATAAAGGTTTATATGTCCCTTACCTAATGTTATAATTGTATCATATTACTTAGGTTCAGTTCTTCCTTCAAAGAATCATCAGAATAACGTGAAGAGACTTTCTAATATTTGCCATCTCTTGTTGTTGAATGTCCATCGTAATTGTTTTTTTGCGACATAACCATTTCCTTTCTAAGTTCATTTTGTGTACCAGTAAAAAATTTTCATGATTCTTCTCCAAGTCCTCTGTGCTGTTTAGGAACTGCTCACACAACTGCTTCATTATTTTCATTCTCTACCTCTAAACAATTCTAGATTATTGAAAAACCTTTTGTTTGCTGTCAGAACGTACTAGCCAATTTTCTTTTTGTTCCTCAGCTTTCTGCACATCTGTATCCCACTGCTGAAACAGAGTCAGAAACTGCTGAGAATATTCTTGGTTAAGTTTTGCCTTTGCTCTTGTTGTGCTTTCCAAACATGTCCAATTTTCTGGTTACTGGTTTTGAGAGAAGCCTTGGTAAACATTTCCAATCTTTTTCTCTTTGCAAGAAGAGCCTTGTTTAATGTCAGTTCGAAATCTTTCTAACACATTCTGTACTTCACTGCTCCCCCCCGCCCATATCTTCTTCCTCAGTCATTCCAGTGCAAGGCCTTTTCTCCCCATGCTTGTCAATTACTGGAAGCTTTCCTTCTCTAATATCCTCCTCTGAGCCACTCAGGTCTTTTTTATCTTCTTTCTCAAAGTCATAGACTCATAAAACCTGATCCTCTGTTGCTGGCTTCCCAGATTTCCTGCTATGCTTTCCTCCAGAGGCACCAAAATTAGATACTTTCTGACTCACAGGTCACAAGCTGTCACTGGTCCAGATCCTGAGCTGGACAAACTCCTCCCTGACCTCATGCCTGAGGCATCAGCTTTGCACGGCTGAGCTCCCTGCCTTTCATTTTAATGACTTTTTTCTCTTTAGGAGGCCCCGGAAACCGAACCCAGGACCTCCCGTGTGAAAGAGAGGCACTCAATCCCCTGAGCCACCTCAGCAATCTGATTTGTTGTGTCTCTCATTGTCTTTCTTCCTTGTGTCTCTTTTATTGCACCATCTTGCATCAACTCATCACACCTGCTAACCACACCTGCCCACCGCTCCAGCTCACCTTCTCCAGGAAGCACCGGGAACTGAACCCGGGACCTCCCATGTGGAAGCAGAAGCCCAATTGCTTGAGCCACATTCGCTTCCCTTAATGACTCTTTTGTCACATCCACTTAACAAATATTCATTGAATGAATAAACTTCATTGAAAGTACAAGCAGCAGAATGTCTATGAGGGCTGATGTTTTATCTTATCAATGAGTCTAAATTGTGCATTTGACTCTATAGTGAATCTGCCTGAATTAAACTATTTACCATACAAGTTTCCAAATATTGAGTGTAATTTATCTCTGGACCATAATGACCCTTGGGCTTCAAGTACCACTGCTTACCCATGGAGCTTATCTCAGCTTGAGAAACAAGGGATTCCTGTAAAGAATGGGCTAAGACCTTTCACAAATAAGGCCTGCATTTCCAGGCATCACATCTCATTAACTCCCTTCCTGGCTGTCCGTCACCCTTCAGTCGCTCTGATAGCCAAAAATCCTGCCTCAGAAGTAGCCAGGGAGAGGGCAGCTTTTTAGCACATTTTAAACTGGCTTCATGGTCATCTCGGGCTATTTAGGTGAGATAAAAGGTCATTCGGGGAGAAGGAACCACCAAAGTCTGCTACATTGGGCCCAGAGAGATTTCATCAGGAGTGCCGCTGATGCTCACTCCCCCAGCAGCAGCCTCCTTTGGAAGTAGGTTTTGTGAATTGCAAGTCACAAATTCTCAGACGTGGTCTCCTCATGGAAAACTGGTAATTTCACATTCACCTAATTAGGATGGCTATGAATTACGCAGGCAATAAGAGTGTTCCTTACCAGGGAAAGTCTCTGAGAAAAATGGCCTGTGTTTGGTGTACATATAAGACAATTTTGAACATTTAGAAATTCCAGATATTTTCCTAGCCATCAGATAACTTTTTTTCCCTCAAACGTTTTCTCCACAATTCAGACTTTGAAACACACGAATTGCCATAGTCTAGGTACATGTCAGAATTCCTGAACCTTATTTATAGATGAAGAAAATGGAGATCACAGAGGCATTCTTCTTATGTAGATAAAGCTCATTGTATGGCTTTTATTTTCATTTTTAAAACTTTTTTGTCTATTATAAGAACTGTAGTTAAAACATGGTTGTGCAGCTGTAGACTCTCTCAGTTCCCTGGTATGGTGGTTGACCATCGTCACCTCCCTGTTAGCTGACCCTGGCAAGTCCAACAAACCAGAGAGTAGGTGTTGCCACTCTGCTGAAGCTCAGGGCCCAGCTGGCACATAGACAGTTTGTGTGATCTAAGTATTAAAAATACATATATAATAAAAAATTTTAAAATTAAAAAAAAACATGGATTTGCCATGAAAGCCGTTTAAATGGGAAAAACGCTTTTCTTCAAATGTCATGGAGAGCTTTTGATTCAGAGCAGTTTCAAAACCATTTGTGTTTGTAGATGTAATCATGAGGTGACTTGACCAAAGCCACAGAGTGCACGATGGTACAAAGGGGCTTACAGGTAAAAATAGACTTTAGGAGCCTTGGGTGTTTTGTGCCTTAGGTGTTTTGACCAAGTCCCTCTTTAACCATCACAACTGTGCAAATTCTTTGCACCAGGCACAGTGTCAAAGGATTGGAACAGTGCAATTATGATGCCTGTGACCGTCACAGAGAGCCCCTGCCTTCTCTGCACAACAGGACTGACAACTG
This sequence comes from Dasypus novemcinctus, assembly GCF_030445035.2. Lineage (NCBI taxonomy): Eukaryota > Metazoa > Chordata > Mammalia > Cingulata > Dasypodidae > Dasypus > Dasypus novemcinctus. The sequence continues at coordinate 22,227,022 of NC_080677.1, forward strand.
TCCTGGAATCTCACAGTATAGCCACTAAGGCAGGTTGCTTAGCTAGGTCCTGCAGCAGACAGTGGAGAATACTGCGATGGTTAGTGTGTAGACATCAGTCCGAGACATGTGAATGGTTCAAAGATGCTGGAGCAGCTCAGAGGATGGGGAGAATCCTTCTAGCTGCAGTAACCAAAGAAGGCTTCCTGGAGGAGGCAGCATCTGCCTTGAACTTTAGGAGTTACACAGAGATTGCTGTCACTGTTCAAGTTCCTTACTTATAAAAAGTGTTCTTTGCTTCCTCCTCTGTACTTCACAGGCTTGTTCACTGTATTTTATTATACGTGGGTGAGAGGAGGGAGTGAGCAGGTAAAACTAAGGGAGTTATTTATAAGAATGATCCTAAGGCTCTGGTCATGCCTATTCAGAGAGCTAAACTCTAAGAATTAAAGAGGAGAATGATTGGGAATGCCCTCTCTGTGGATAAATCCCTGAATTATTTGCATTATTTCCTAAGGAATTCCACCCCTTGTTAGTACCTCCACCATCCTAACAATCGTCCATTGATTGATTTGTGTGTATGAGATTTAGAGGTGGGGTGTGATGTGTCAGGGTCACTGAGATATGGCCTTGCCCACAACCATTACAATAATCTTAAAATCTCAGAGAGGAAGAGAGAAACAGAAAAGTTCCAGGAAAACTTTTTTTTTTTTATCAGACCTAAGTGAATAAGGAATAGATCCCATAAGGTTTATAGATAATGGCAAAATACCTTCTGGAAACCATCACTTCAGAAAACCTATTGCCATTGACCTTGAGGGAGTTAATACCCTTCCCAAAGGTCTCACCATAAAAACCAAATTTACACCAAGCAGGACTGGTGCCAACAAAATATCAAAATCCAAAGGGAACTAACTGCCCACAGTGTTAGAATTCATTCCTTCCAGCAAACCTAAGGGCAAATAAACTGCTTATTTCTCCAGGCCAAGGGTATTAGGAAATACGGATGTTGATATTTTTGGAAACCAGAATCACTTACCTTGTAAACTCTTTTTTCCCCAGACAAATTCTGGTATTGTCGACTTTCACCAAATCACAAGGTCCTACACTATGGAGACTTGGAAGAAAGTCCTCAGGGAGAAGTGCCCCATGATTCCTTGCAGGACAAACGTAAGTGACTCTCCTATAGAGCGGGCCTGAGTTTGGGGTGGTCGGTTGCTCTTTTAACCGCAAAATATCATGGAGAAAAACTTTCAACCCGGATAAACATTTGGATATGTTTTCTCCTTTGTAATAAGTCTTGGCCTGAAGATTCTCATCAAGCTCAAGACGTTGGTGGATTTCGGGTCTGGAGCTGAACGGGGAAGAGTATATTAAGGGATATTCACAGAATTTTTCCTGAAAAATGTAAACTTGGGGTTCAAATGGCCCCTTTGGCATTACTACCCTGATGGTTTCAAGGAGCAAAAGAATATAAAAGTGATTCTAACAATTGTCCTTTTTCTGACAAAACAAAATAATTTCATATGAATTACATGCTTGATTCCAACCACATCTATTCATTATAGTTTAGTGTACCGTATAATTACAGTGCAGAGCTAATGGCAGATCCAAAAATGGCTGACTTACTCCAAAGAAGCAAGTCAGATACTTTGAAAATTTATCGTCGGTGACACCTTATTGTTTGCTAAATATTACGTGAATTGTTGGTATTGAGTTGCTTTTTCCATATGCTGTCTGCTTTAACATGTCTGCTTTTGAGGAGCCGATAATATGCTGGACTTTCTTATCCCAACACCAAGCCAGGTGCCAGGTTTGTTGAACGTGTTTGGGGTACAAAGTAAACAGAGCATTAAGGAAACATTAACATATGCAAGGGTGATGAATTCATTCGGAAGAGGAACGAAATGAAGTGAACATAGCCTCAGAGGACATCCCAGGTAGAGAAATCAAAGAGTGAGAAAACAAATCAGGACACTTTTAATTTTGAATAACCTTGAAAAGTCACATCGACACTGCAGTGAGTCAGATAAGCATGTCCTAGATAAGACTCTTTACCCCCAAGTCTTAGCACCTGCTCTCCACACCCATCAGAGTCAAATCTGGACTGCTTTTCTTTTTTTAATTTATTTATTATCTTTTTTTTAAAGATACATTGATCACACAAAATGTTACATTAAAAAATATAAGAGGTTCCCATGTACCCCATTCCCCACACCCCCAACTCCTTCCTTCATTAGTGTGGTACATTCATTGCATTTGATGAATACATTTTGGAGCACTGCTACACATCATGGATTATAGTTTACTTTGTAGTTTACTCTCTCTCCCAGTCCATTCAGTGGTTTATGGCAGGATGTATAATGTCCTGAATCTGTCCTTGTAATATCATTCAGGACAACTCCAAGTCCCAAAAATGCCCCCATATCACACCTCTTTTTCCCTGTCCTGCCCTCAGCAACTCCCATGGCCACTGTCTCCACATCAATGATATAATTTCTTCCATTTCTAGAGTCACAATAATTCTATAGTAGAATACCAGTAAGTCCACTCTAATCCATATTTTAGCCCTCCATCCTGAGGACCCTGGGAAGAGCGGGCTTAGATGCCACATGGCTGATGGATGGGATTCTCCTGCTTGCTGTTGTAGATTCCCTCAGTTCCTTGGTGTGGTGGTTGACCATCCTCACCTCCTTGTTAGTGGACCTGGGTAAGTCCAACGAACTGGAGAGTAGGTGTTGCAACTCTGCTGAGGTCCAGGGTCCAGCTGACAAATGAACAGACCAGAGATTCAAGTCTCCTGGGCATACACCAACCCCAGCACCAACCACAGGTTTAGTAAAAGTGACAGAAGGGGTATGTATAGAGAAGTCGCATCTAAGTCCAATTCAATCACACTCAGGAGTACAAATTCCAAAGTAGGACCCACTGGCAAGGCACTGAAATTCAGAGCTATCTGCCATGACTGTAGGACCTGGGTGTCTCCATAGCCCTCAGGAGCACCACTACCTGGGGTTGTATCTACTTTGGCTGTCTCTGAGATTCTGCTGAGACGTACGTAAGTGCGTATGTTTCTGATGAACTCCCGACTCATTTTGAAGACTCTTAACCATTAAACTCATTTGTCTTTACCATTTCCCCCTTTTATTCAAGATCTTTTTCCGGTTGCATCACCAGCCAGTGCTTGATTGTAATCCTTTAGTGCCAGGGAGGCTCATCCCCAGGAGTCCTATCCCATACTGGGGGGGAAGGTAATGCATTTATATGCTGAGTTTAGCTTAAAGAGTGGCCACATTTGAGCAACACGTAGGCTCTCAGGAGGTAACACTTAAGCACTCTGCAGCTCTAGGCCAAGTTGAAATTTAAAGCACATGGGTTCATAAGCATAGTCATGAGTATTAAGGGCCCATCATTGAACTATCTTTCTTCACTGGTCTTTACCCTTGGACTTCAGGGATTGTTGCTGTTCCATTGGAGAATGCTACAGAGCTCCCCAGGATGGGAACTCAGCACTCCCTCATTTGTCACTTGAAACTCTACCCACTGTGTCAATACCCAACGAACATCTGAACATATCTATATACCCTATATGCATGCCCTGGAAAACTCCCTCCCACCCATGCATCCCCCATCAATGACACTCCATACCAGTGCTCCTCCCCTGCCAAAGTTGAACCCCTCTGTAATCCAAAACTTCTTAAAAAATGAAGCCTAACATATTGCCAAATTGAATAAATAGGAAAATGAAATAGTAATGATAGATTTAAAGATTAGAAATAAAATACTTAATTTAGAAAAACTAAAATAAAGTAAAAAATAAATTGGGGTATTAAAAAATGAAAAATATCATAAAAACTTTTTGACGTTTTGCCTTTTATCACTGTAATAGGTATTGCCCTGTATGTACATTGGCATGGCAATCTCTTCCATTTCTTCCTCAGTGTCTTACATCTTTTCTTTTTATTATGTCTTCAAAAAAGTTTTAGGTCACAGTCAAATCACGTATAGAATACAGGGGACTCCCACATACCCAACATCCTCTCCCTCCTCTCCTCTCCCCAGCAATGATCTTTTTACGTGTGGATGTTACATTTGCTACAACTAATGTACAAATATTGAAACATATCTACCAACCATGGTTATGATATGGTTTATATTATGGTTTACATTTTAGACTGTACACTTTTATAAATTTTTGGTTACATTATGGTTTACATTACGGTTTACATTTTAGACCATATACCCCTACAAATTTTTGGTGAGATTTGACATGGCTTCCATCCATCATCGCACAATCATGCAGAACAGCTCTATTGCTCACCAGTTAATCCCCCCTTCCATCTACTCTATTCATCTCCCCATTCCCCACCCAGGGGCCCACCTTGACAACCAAGCTTCACTGCCTGAAGGATAAGACAGACTAGTGTGTCAAGCCCTCAGCCTTGTTGCAAGAACTGCCTTCCCTACAGCTCACAGCCATCGGAGGTGAAAATAAATCCTTCAGTGGGAAACCTCTGGACATATTCAGCCTCTTGCTGACAGACAGCCAGCTTGGAACATCCACTCTTCCTCCCGCTTAAAAATAGGACAGTCTGGTCTTTGCAGTGTTATTTCGTTCAGAAATCATTCTCATTTCCTTTCATAGAAGAGCCTCCCCAACTCCCATGGGTACTGCAGTGAAGAAGAAAAGAAATCTGAAATTCTTGGCTGCAGAGGACCTGGGACAGCCTCTGCCCCACTGCTGTGTGGGAGGGTCCGGGCTTCTGCCTACTGATGAGGACTACCCCCTCCACGTCTCAGAAAGCCTTCCTAGCCCCGTGGTTCTCAAAGTGCAGTCCCAGAACCGTCAACAGCAGCATCACCTGAGACTGTATCTGAAAGGCAAATGCTCAGGGCACAGCAATCTGTGTTTAAACGGACCCTCCAGGGATTTTGATGCACAGTCAGGTTTGAGAACTGCTAAGCTAGGTTTTGCCCTGTATCCCACACAGTGATTCCCCAACTTGGCTTTCATCAAGGAGTTAAAAGAAAACAGTTAAGTTAATTGATAGAAGGTTGCCAACCTTGACTTTGGCAAATGAGAATATTAAAAAAATCTAATGAAAATTTACTATTACAATCATTTCATAAAGGAAAGGTCCCTTGATCATGAGAATGGTCAGAAGGACCTAATCTTAGAATAAAGGACAATCCCTTCTGCTGAATTAAATTAGCTTAAAAAAAAGATACCAGTGTTCTCATTTTCTTTATTATTAACTGATGAAAAATCCTCATGAACTAGGGCTAGTTCATAGGCCAGTGATTTGAAATCACAGTTGTACAGTGGTAAAATGAAAAAAGTTAGAGGTGATCATTGATTGGTGCAGCCAGCTTCTTAGGTGGCCCCACAGCCCCATTCTTAACTTGATGTAGAGGTAGGGAAAGTAGTCTGGACAAAAAGAACACAACTTGATTCATTGCTTTCCACATGGCCTAATGACTCTGCTCTCCCATTCATTGGGGCTATTAATTATCCCCACATTTATAGGGATAGAATCCATTTCTCAACCCAAAGATTGGCATTCAATCAGTAGGCGCTCACTTTATACATGGCACTCCCATTTTAACAGGTCTTGATGCTTAGGAAGCTGATGGCCCTGCTCCCAGAGAAGGCTCAAGGGGTAGACAACACCTGAACCTTGTGTCCTGTGCACAAGGTAATGTCCCCAACCCTACTAAGGTGTTCACTCTAAGACCCCAGGCGTAAAAATATGGGGTTAAGAACCAGGAGCCTGATATCAGGGAATCCAGGTGGGGCGAGGGGAGAGCTGGCTTGCCAGAGTGGTTGCAGGAGAAGAGGGAGGTCAGAGCTGCCTATCTCCACGTGGCATTTCCAGTGGTTGTGTAGTGATGGGAAAGGGTTACACAGTCCCTCCTGCTAGTGCCTCCAGAATTCCTGTATGTCCTTTCTTCTGCAAGGTTCAAAGCGACAGTATAAATTTCCAAAGGACCATTCCATAAAGTTTCTCCATTGCAAGATAAACCAAGAATGCATACGGGAGTGAGTGAGAGTACAGGTGTGTCCATTTGGAGGGAGGGGCAGGTATACATGTGTGACTCTGTTGGTAAGATTATATCATGTGTGCCAGGCAGGGGCTATTTATTCATGTAACACAGTCACATAAAGATAGTGTGTGCCCCCAGCCTAGGAAAAAGTTTGCTGTTTCCTGCCTGCCTCTTGGTTTGCATTTAATTCCAATTTGACATTCTGCCTGGAGCAAATAGCCACCCTCTTGGAGCCCCTAAAAGCCAGAAACCTCATTCCACTAGAAAAATGCAACATGCCTTTAATTAACATTAAGTGCCATTGCTCATGCCATGTACGATTGCCCTCTCTCGAGACCAAGGGGAAAATTGTCTTCCGCCCCTTGAGTTAATCAGTACTGAATATTGAGATATTGATGAATCCAAGAGTATAATTGCATCCTTTAAATATACTGGAGCCAGGGAAGATTGAGGGTCTCTCCTTAGCTGTCTTCTTCCCTAAAGGCATAGGAAATCTCTCTTCTCGTGTTCCTTTTTTTGGCAGGAAATATGGTCCTCAAAAATCCACATAACCTTCCATCCCCTTCAGCCCACCTCCCTCCCCGCAGGGTTTACAGCCTGTCACCACCCCCACTGAACGCCAGGCTCCTTGATTTCCAGCCGTGCTCTGGACCCATTAGGGCCTCCCTTTGAAAGAATCTAGGCCAGCGCATCTCACTCCCACATCAAAGGGACTGGGGAAGAGAAGCACAGCCTCACCTCCTCAGTGAGGAGATTAAGCCCGTTACTGTAGATGAAGAGAGCCAGCTAATGCGCGAGGCAAAGTGGGTGATTTGGGTCATTGAAGCGTGGTGAATAATTCAGGTCCCGCAATCTGCAGAGAGAATTAACTTCTACTCACAATCAGCATTTGGGACGTACTGTATGCCAGGTGCTGCACCAACAGCTCTACAGCAATTCTCCTGTCGAGGATCTGAAGAGGGGCGTATTTGTGCCCTTGCTTTACAGATAAGGAAACTGAGGTACAGAAGGATTAAGTAACTTGCTCAAAGTCACATGGAGGGGAGTAGTAGAACAAAGAGCTGAAGGAACCCTCTGGCCCTGTGGCCCGGATGCTCACCCACTACTCCAATATAGCCTAGATTACAAGCCAAGTGTGAGTGTCACTCCAGCATTGGGAGCTAATTCACCAAGCAACTCTAGGAAGTCATTCCCCCAGCAGAGAGGAAGCTGAGGCTCAGAGAAGTTAAGCCCAGAGTACTACAGCCAGCGGGTAGTTCTCAAATCCCAGCCCAGGCACTCTGATGCCATGCACAGCCTTCCCACCCTTCTGAGCTGCTTGGCTGCCCTGCCACGTAGAGAGGCCAGATTCTTCCTGAATGCACTGAGGTCAGCCTGTCCCTCCTCAGTACCTGTACACAGAGGTGCTTCTAGTTCTGGACTACACACACAGCAAGTGCTCGCAGCTTAATAACTTCTTCCTAGGACTCGTTTCTGTCTTGATCTGGCTCCCAGTTATGAAAGCCAAAGCTCTTTCCATCACGGTGGCCCCATTTACTTTTGCAACCACAATTTTGTTTTAAATCACAATTAAAGTCCCTTCCACTGATGTTAGCAACCAAAAGAGTACATGGGTGAAGTGAAAGCCACAGTTGGGCTGTGCTCAGCATGATCTGGGGGTATTGGCACCTTTTTAACATTGGGAGAAGCCATGGGCCAGCAATCACCTGGCGGGGAAGAGAGAGCACCAGTCCCAGCTCTCTCCCCCACTAGCAGTGTGATATAGCCTAATTTATTCCCTCTCTTTAGGTCTCAGTCTCCCCACCTATGAAATAAGAGCCTGGAATTAGATCATGTCAGTTCCAGCTCAGACTGAAGAAAGCTTTGCAACCATTGAAGACTTGCCCCACATAGTCATTCCCCTCTCACATCTTACAATGAAATGTGAGAATAAGTGGGGGTACAGGAGGAAAGGGGAGGTGTGCTTCCTTCACCTGTGACCTTCCTTCACCTGGCTCTTTATCTTGTCCCCATACAAAAAGGTCTGATCTAAACATCAGCCAGGCTTTGGAGTCACCAAGTCTCCCCTTCCTGCTCCTCCTTAGCTGCAGAAGATTCAGGTCTTAGCCTCTGCTTCTGCTTGTGGGAATAGAGAGGATGGCATTTCAGCCCTGCCAAAACCTAATCTCTTAAGACAAAGTATGCAAAGAACAACCTCTAAAAACTACACTATATTTTTAGTATTTTGTATTTTCTTTTTAACCATAATTTTGAGTGATATAGCAGCTTGTCTCCTTGACAGGGGACAATGCATGTAAAAAACATAAAATATGTCCTGCAACAAAGCCCAGTGGAAAAGTGCCTTTCTTCCCCTGAAGGCTTCCATTAGAGATGCTGAAGTCTGTCCCCCTGACTGACTCATGTGTTACTCTCATCCCACTCCATATGATGCCGTTTCAAAGCCAAGGGATGCCTAACTATTTATAGATTACAGACACTCTGTCTAGTTCATCGGCCATGTTATGTATTATATAAGATTATGTATATCTTATATAATACAATGCAATTGTGACTCACATACCATTTGAAGCTTGGGAATGTTTTTGTAAATTCTTATGTTAATGATATCACAAAGTCATTTCAATGGTAGATTTTCCAATGAAAAGTAAACCAACTTCCCAAAGCATCTACATTTCCCCTCCCAAGGTAGTAACTAGGCAACTAGATAGGCCACTGGAGGGAAATAGGGCCAACTGGTTGTGAAAATGGACTTGAGGAGAAGGAAGTCAGTGTTCAGGGTCAAAGATAAGTTCAGGAATCACAGGGGCCACCAATAGGAAGATGCCAGTCCAGAAGGGGTCTGAGGTAAAGGGTTCTACCAGTCAGGATGGGCTACATTATGCTGCAGGAAAAAACAACCCCCATTATCTCAGTGGCTTAGCACAACAAAAGTTTCTCATGCACATCATATAACTCACATGGGTTGGCAAAGAACTGTTCCACACAGTTACTCAAGGATTCCAGCCAGTGGCTACTTGGTTGGGGGTGGGGTGTAGATGGCAGGGAGCCTGCAGAGATTCCTTGAAGCTTCACCACATTCCCCCTCCACCCCGTTCTTCTACAGGGTTAGGGCAAGCTCTAGGGGTTTCATATTCTAAAACCACCCCCAAGATCCAATTCCATAAGAAAAGTCTGTGAACTTATGAAATCTCTCATTATCGTCATCATTCAGGAAATCTAAGAAATTGATTACTTGGAGCTCTCACAAATCCTCAGTTGCCACCTTTGGTAAAGCTGATCCAGGTGCTCAGGTCCCTGAATTCAAAGTCCCTTCTTGGACCTAAGGTTTAGGGATTGCAGTATAGAGGAAGACTGCATTTTTAATTAAAGTTCCAAACCACCCTACTTCCTTCTTTCTCAGATAATCTTATCAAAAAGTTTAAATGCACAAACCTTTCCACTTTTTCCTTCTTATCTCCCGAGTCCTGAGTAAGACATGAGATAACATCATTTTATTGAAGTTTGTTATTTCCAGAATCTCCAAAATAGCTGCCAGCTACCATTTCCCCTTCAGAAAGGAACATTCCTTTTGTTTAATTCGGTTCAATTTCTTGTCTGTAAAGTGGGGATAACAAAACCTGCCACACTGAACTGTTAGGAGAATCTAATGAGTTGGGGAATGAGAATTCAGGAAGTATTTAGATGCGGATACATTTTTTGAGATGGGTCTGCTTTCCTTTATTATCCAAGACTCAGAAACCAAGTGGATTTAGATACTGTGGCAAGAGATGCTGTATATGCAATGTACTTGGCATTGCTCCTGGCACATAGAAGCCTTCCATACTGTCGGCCCCCACAGCACTGTTATTATTACCGCGGCTTCTATTGCTATAACATTATCACTATTATGACATTTAAGTGGTCTTTGTTTTTTTTTTTCTTAATTGTTTTACTGACCCCAACTCACCTATCAACACAGCTTTTCTCCCCAGTGATGCTTTTGACTGCAGCATGTTTTCGTTTCTAGTCCTGAGACACGGCCTACCTTCTCCCCTTTTCACTACTTTTCTTTTTCTATAGTGGTTTCTTGGGACAGTACCTGTGGTAGCAGACTCAATGTTTGGTCCTCCTTTTTTATTGACATCTACGCTTTCACATGGTTTAGTTACTTTCATTTTCTTTTATGAATTACAGTGCCGGTGGCAGATATCAAAGCTGTAGTGACGGGAAAGGACTGCCCTCATATGAAAGAGAAAGGTGCCCTTAAACAAAACAAGGTATGATTTTGATATTACTTCAAATAGCTCTGTCGGCACAGTGCAATCGGGGCCTTTGGTGGAGCCAGCCTTTCTTCGTTAGCAGTGAACGTGTGTGCGTGTGCGTGTGCATGCATGCAATCACACACCTCTTACTCAGCTCTCCTTTCCCTCTTTCCTGATTTCTTTTACATCCCTTAGTCTTATTCTTTCTCTCACAGATTACTTTGCTCATCCCCACCATCTTCTCTTCCATTCTTACTCTTCCTGTGTCTAGCAACTCCAGGAATTGCCCTCTTGTTACCACCATCCAGTCCTTTCTCAAGCCTTCCCTGCTCATCCCCAGCCCTTCCCCATGCCTTTCCTCATCTCTGATTTTTGCTCATATACTTCCTTCTCCCATCTCATTCCCAGTCTCTTTCATTTTCTTCTGCTGTTGAAGCCTCCCTGAGGTCTCAGTGAAGCCTGGGAAAGGCAGGGATCAGCTGGTTCAAGGAATCCTAGAAAATTTTAAGGGCCTGATCTCCTTTGGCATCATGAAAAGCAGACTGTGAATATCTCAAACCCTGCTCAAAGGAGAAAATTTTCCCCCAAAACGTGTATATTGCTGTAGCAGTTTGATATTATTGATGAATTCCAAAAAGAAATATTGGATTATGTTTGTAAACTGGTCTTTTCCTCTGGACATGAGATTATATTGGATCAAGTGAACCTCTTGTGTCAGTAAGGCATTGAGTGCTGGCCCCTTGGTGGGTGCGGACTCACAGATAAAAGACATGGCAAAGGACAGAGTGGAGGGTTTTTGATGTTCAGGTTTTGATGTTGGATTTGATGCTGATGCCTTAAGCTGGAGCCCCGGGAAGTAAGCACACAGAGGAAAGAGAGGCAACCCTCAGGAAGAAAGGAACCTTGAACCCAGAGAGGAGCAAGACCCTGGAAGAGGGAACCCAGAAAGCCTGGACCCTTGCAGATGTCAGCAGCCATCTTGCTCCAACACATGAAAATAGACTTTGGTGAGGGAAGTAACTTATGCTTTAAGGCCTGGTATCTGTAAGCTCCTACCCCAAATAAATGCCCTTATAAAAACCAACCAATTTCTGGTAGTTTGCATCAGCACCCCTTTGGCTGACTAATACAATTGCTAAAGCCCATTTCATATTGCAATATTTTCCATCCCCTCCTGGTCAACTGATCATCCATCACCATAACATCCCGTGTTCCATCACAGAGGGTGTGGGAATGAGAAGGAATGGTCTAAAGAGATGGGAGAGATATCTTGCCCCCAATTTGGAGGTTCTTGCCCTTGGAGGGACAATCAGGGAGCCAATGCTTTGTTTATACTAATTGGCATCTTGTGATACATAGTGCCCATTCATGGGCAAAAGTGTCCAGGTTTATCTGGGTACTCCAGATATCTCCACACCAAAATATCACATAGATCAATAAGTCACGTCCTTATTGTCCAGCTACAGTAGCTAGAGGAGCACCAAAATTAAACATATCCTACTGACTGATTAGAGTTAAAGTTCTAAGACAAAGGGGAAATCAGGTCTTCAAAGGATGGCCCTATCCATGGTTAAGGAATAAGAGAAGGACTGTGGAAGTACTATTCAGGGAGACAGGAGGGAAGGATACAGGAGACTGGGAACAGATCTTTGCTTCTGAAGTTACATAAGTACAACTCACCTGAAGTCCATATGAATTCCTTATTTTTAAGCCTATCACAACATCTATCATATAGTACACTTCACTGACAACATAATTTTGTAATGGCTTGCTTAAGAGGCCAGGGCCTGTGGGTCATCTGTTTCACAGCACATCTGGGGCTGTCTGTTATGCCCTTCTCCATGATGTGGGAGGATGGGATTCTACTGCTCAGCAGATTCCTGAGGAGCATCCTTAACTGTGGCAGTAAATCCCCCAGCTCACACAATTTGCCTCCTGTGACTTGTCTTCCTTCAACACCAGTAGGGATTTCCATATTTTTTACTTATCAGGTGTTCCCTGCAGTCCAGAGCCAGAAGCACAGGCTCTGCTTGTCTCCAGCCAAGGTCCCCATGGTTATACTAACAACTAGATCTGAGCAGGAAGCTATGCAGGGAAATCCACAGCAATACGGATATATAACCCAGAGACAGCCAGGAGGAATTTAGTTGGAGGGCAGGACTCAAGCCCTCCTTGGTCCTCCTCAAGATAAAGGAAAGTATGTAAAATAAGTATGGAGATATCATCTCCAACATGTGAAAAGCTTGGAAGTCATCACTTCCATCCTTATAACAGGAGAAAGCTAGACAAATTGAAAATCAACAACTTTTTTGGACCCATTAGAAAACCAAGGTCACAGGACAAACTGCCACCCTGAAATGTGGAGAATCAAGAACATCAAGAGAGTCCCAGCCAAGATCTGATTACCTGAAGCAGAATCTTCAGGAGACATAAATTGGTAGGAACATTTAAATGGTAATTTTGATGAATTGATGGGAGCTGAGTCAGGACTAGTATGAGAGTAAGATATTTCCAGAAACCACAGTCTTAGGAGGTCCCCTGCATGGCCTTTACCTCAAGAAAAACTACCAGATCTTCAAGGTGAAGATACAGGAAAGATCCCTTCATAACTCTGGCATTGTGGTGTGGGGAAGTAATTGTAAAATACCCGAGTTTCCCTCATAATGAAGTCCTGTTTTCCAGAGTTTTATTCCAAATGGGGAAAAGGGCTGCCTCCATTCTATCCCCCTTCTACCCTGCTGATATCACCTAAAGCAGGGGAAACTTAGTCAATGGGGATCAAGACTTCATGAAAATAGTTTGGGAACTTTATAACCAAGGAAAAAGTCGGGGATGTAGGAGGGAGGGGGACTATACCACTGGACAGCACTTGTAAAGGTCACAGTCTAAAGACACAGGCCTGCTAGAAGATTGAGATTTAATAGGAATATTAAAGAACACTACTCTTCATCCACACGTTACCACCATAGCAACAAGACTTCAGTATAATAGCAGTTGATTATAACTGAAAGCAGTATAAGACACAGACTCTCTCTGAGGAGGATTTAGGGGAGCATAAAGTCAAGAGGGGAGATAAAAACAAGGATACCACAGGAATTTTAAGCCTCTGGAACATATAACTAATATGAAACATAGCCCAACTCCTAGCCAGATGAACACAAATCCTCATACTAAAGGCCTATTTACTTCAGTTTGTATTACTCAGCATGACATATCCAGCTTTCAACAAAAAATTATAAGGCATGCCAAAAGTCAAGAAAAAACAGTCTGAAGAAACAAGGCAATCATCAGAACCATACTTAGATATAACACAGATATTTAGGATTACCAGACAGGGAATTTAAAATAACTATGAGTAATGTATTAAGGGTTCTAATGGAAAAAGTAGACAACATGCAAGTACAGATAGGTAATGTAAGCAGAGAGCTGGAACTCTTTAAAAAATTTTAGAAAAACCTAGATATTAAAAGCACTCTAACAGAAATGAAGAGGGAAGCAGCCTTAGCCCAGTGGATAGGGTGTCCGTCTACTACATGGGAGGTTCATAGTTCAAACCCCAGGCCTCCTTGACCCATATGAAGATGGCCCACGCACGGCGCTGATGCACACAAGGAGTGCCGTGCCACGCAGGGATGCCTCCCGTGTAGGGGAGTTCCACACACAAGGAGTGCGCCCTGTAAGGAGAGCCGCCCAGCATGAAAGAAAGTGCAGCCTGCCCAGAAATGGCACCGCACACATGGAGAGTTGATGCAGCAAGATGATGCAACAAAAAGAAACACAGATCCCGTGCCGCTGACAACAACAGAAGTGGACCAAAAGAACACGCAACAAATGGACACAGAGAACAGACAACTGGGGCGTGGGGCGGGGGGGTGGGGGGAGGGGAGAGAAATAAATAAAATAAATCTTTGAAAAAAAAAAGAAATGAAGAATGTCTTTGATAAGCTCATCAGGAGACATGACATGGTCAAAGAAATTATCTATGAACTTGAAGATACATCAATAGAAATTTCCCATACTTAAACGCAAAGAGGAAAAGAATGGAAAGGGGGAAAAAGCAGGAAAGACCATCCAAGAGCAGTGAAACAATTGCAAAAGGTATAACATACCCATAATTGAAACACCAGAGAAGAAAGAGAATGAAGCAAAAGAACTATTGAAGTAATAGTGACTGATATTCCAAAACTAATGAAAAACACCAAACTACAGATCCAGGAAACTTCAAGAACACCAAACAGGAAAAATACAAGAAAAATACAGGTTACAGCTAGGCATATCACATTCAAACTGCTGAAAACCAAAGACAGCAAAGAGAATCTTCAAAGAAATCAGAGGCAAAAAAAGATACCTTACTTATAGAGGAACAAGAATAAGAATTACATTGGACTTCACAAGCCATGCAAGGGAAAAAAGAGTGAGTGAAATATTTAAAGTATGGAAAGGGAAAAAACCCATCTAGAATTCTTTAGCCAGCAAAATTATCCTTCAGAAGTGAAGGAGAAATTATGACTTTCTCAGGCAAAAACTGAGGAAATTCATTGCCAGCAGATCTGCTCTGCAATAAGTATTAAAAAAGAAAAAGTTCTTCAGGTGGAAGAAAAATTATATAGATCAGAAACTTCTATCTACATAAGGAAAGGAAGAGCATCAGAGGAGGAATAAATGAAAGTAAAATTATTTTTATTCCTAATTAATCTAAGAGATAACTGCTTGTTTAAAGTAATAATACTTTACATCCAATATATGGGGATGATTACAGCAGATGGATAAGTGAAATGAATTACAGTAAAGTCATAAGGGATAGAAAGGAGGAATTGGGATGCACTATCATAAAGTACCTGCACTACAGGTGAAGTGGTATAGTATTAATTGAAGGTGGGCTTGCACTAGTTAAAATATGTATTTTAAACTTGAGGGCCACCACTAAAATTTTTTAAGTATATAATTTTTATGCCAGGAGAGGAGATAAAATGTAATCTTAATAAATGCTTGTGTAAAACAGAAGAAGGCAGAAAAAGAGGGGGAAAACAAAGGACAAGCACAACAAAAAGAAAAAGGGCACAAATATGTAGATATTAATGCAACTCTATCAATAATCACTTTAAATGTAAATGATCTAAATATACCAATTAAAAGAAAGAGATTGTCGGAGTGGATGAAAAACAAAACCCAAATTTATATATTGCTGACAAAAAACTTCTTTAAATATAAAGACATAGATAGGTTAAAAGTAAAAGGACAGAGAAAGATATATCATGCTAACACTAACCAAAGAAAGTTGGAGTAGTGTTAATTTCAGACAAATCACACTTTGGTACAAAGAAAATTAGCATAATAATAAAGGGGTCAATTCTCCAAGAAGATATATTAATAGAATCCTAAATGTGGATACTTCCAACAAGAGAGCATCAAAATATATGAGGCAGAAACTGATGGAACAGAGAGAGAAATAGACATATCCATTATTATATTGGAGACTACAGCATCCCTTTGTCAGTAATCAATGATCAAGCAGGCAGAAAATCAGTAAGAATATTGATGACCTGAATAGCAACATCAATCAACAGATCTAATTGACATTTATAGAATGATTCATTCAACAACAGCAGAATACATATTCTTTTCCAGCTTACATGGAACACTCACCAGGTAGGCCACATTCTGGGCCATAAAACATGTCTTAACAAATTTAAAAGAATAGCAATAATACCAATTATTTTCTTAAGCCACATGGAGTTAAATTCAAAATCAACAACAGAAAGATAGTTGGAAAATCCCCAAATATTTGTAAATTAAACAACACACTTCTAAATAACCCATGGTTCAAAAAAGAAGTGTCAAGAGAAAATACAAAATATTTTGAACTAAGTGAAAATGAAAATACAACTTATCAAAATGTGTGATGCAGCAAATGCATTGCTTGAGGGAAGTTTATAGAATTGAATGCATATATTAGATAAGAAGAAAGATCTAAATTCAGTAACTTAAGATTTCTCCTTAGGAAACTAGAAAAAGATGAGCAATTTAAGTCTAAAGGAAGCAGAAGAAAATACCTAATAAAATTTAAAATAAGAAAACAATAGAGAAAAACAACAAAACCAAAAGCTGATTATTTGAACAGATCAATAAAATCAGTACACACCTAGCCAAACTAACCACGAGTAAAAGAGAAAGACAATATAAAACAGGCATAGATACTATGACCTTTTTGGAAAATGTGGCCTGTGTGAGTAAATTCAGCCCACCTATATCAGACTCCTCTCTTCTTAAAAGAGACTAACAAAACAAAGTAAACTGGTCTTTACCAACCTATTTTTATTGTCAAGGCACTCAAGGAAAATTGAATGTATGGATGGGTGGATGGATGGATGGATGGATGGATTAAATAGATAGATGATGGATAGATACATGAGATACAGAGAGAGAGGGAGGGGCTGGCACACTGCTGTTACAGAGAGGTAAGATTGCAACTTAAGGCTAGCACCTGGTGTCCCAGGCCTGGATATTCCAGCCATACCATGTTCTTCCAGGCTGCCTGGAGGCCTGAGAGAGGCCGTACGTTAGCCTGCCTGGCTTACATTTTCATATTCATGAAAATTGTTTGTCTTGTAATGTTAATAGTATTCATACACCTGGCTCATCAAGCCAAACATTGAAAGACAGAAAGCCTCAGTTCTAAAAATTTACCTCCTAAAACTCTCCCTCTCTCCCTGTACCCTAGAAGCCTGTTCCTCCCTAATTCAAAGAAGGACTTCTAGATAGGAAAGGAGAGAGCTGAAGCTTGAAAGGTCAGAGAGTTGACAATATGTGTCCATAGGAGATCTTCCAGGTCACAGCAGACAGGCAGCAATGAAGGTATGTTGCTGGCTCTTCAGATAACTTTTCCAGTGGTGGAGCAGCACCTACCATTTTCTGCAGCAGGACTCTTGGTTCTGGGAGCTTAATGACTGAGCATGGCACACTGAGACATCCATAAAGGAGACATGTGAATCTTATGTACAAAGCATTCAAGTAAAAACCATAAATCTTAAGTAGCAATACTCATTCAACATCTGGCACTGTCCAAGGTCTTGGGAATGGAAAGAGGAAAGGAACTGATCCTCTCCTTGAAGATTATCTACTGCAGAGACATTTGTGCATCGGGCAGCCTTGGAGCACTTGAGTTGTGATGACTATGGCCATAGAGTGGTGAACAAGGCAGATATGACCCTGTCCTGAAGCTGAGAGTCTGATATGTTCAATAGGTTTGGGCAGCAGGTAAATTACTGTGGTTCTTCACGGAAAATTTAGAAAATTTTTCATTGTAACCTGATAAGCATTGTCAAGGGTGGATGAAAATTCAGTTGGAAGAATTTGATTTTGAATGATTAAGGATTCTAACTTCAAGCTCAGTAATTTGTAAAATAAAGTTGATCTGTTGCTGTGTTTTCTGAAGTAGGTATTCTTGATGATTATTCCTCTGAATTTGGAGCTTATAGTTAGATAACCTACATGAAATCACCAGAGGAAATATTTGCCCAGATCCCACTGATTCAAATAAGTATTTATTTGGTATAAGAGAAGCTTCTCTCTTACCATGTATCCGAATCCAGCCTTTATTTTCCCAGTGTGATTCTTGAACTGGAAATCAAAAGCAAATTATACTAGAAGCTGATGTCCCAACATCAGCTTGAAAACCCTGGCCTCAACTAAAAAGCCCTTTATTTCAGATTTACTTGATTGATCATTCATTCTCTAAATGTATTGAGCAGCTTCCTTTGCAAGCCTGAGCCAGGTGCTAGGAATCCAAAGACAAACACATCCTGGCCTTGTCCAGTAGGGAAGACTTATGCAAAAACAAGCAATTGGAATTCAGTGTCATCTATGCCTCAGTAAATTTAAACACAGAGGAAGGAGGTGGGGGAAGGGTCATCCGGGAGAGTTGAGAAAGGCCATGGAAGAAGTGGAGGCTGACCTGGGTCTTGAAAAAGAATTGACCAGGCAGAGAACCAGGAAGAAGATATTCCAGGTATAGGGAACAGTGTGTGAAAAGGCACAGGTGCCTTTCACTATCTGAAAGAGGAAGCTGTGATTGGGAAATATTGAATTCAGAGTATAAGAATGATGGGGATGGAGAGAAGAAAAGGGGATGGAGAACCACTGGCCAATAATACTGCTAAAGTTATTGCTGATGAAGTGGGTAATTAATGGCCTATATTACTTTATACTATATGAATGAAACCTTTATGTCTTCTAAAAATAGAAGTGCAAATTCATAGTTTATTTAGGTGAGTGGGAATTTGGTAAAGCTATGTAATCTGCTAGTTTCTATATAGCCATATTTAATACGCATCCACATGCTGAATATTTTCTTGTATCTTTAGTCAAAATGTTTTGCCCACAAGATGACCTGGACAGCTGGTAGAAAATTAACATAGTTGATGTGGATACTGGACAAAATGACCAAATGATACAAGTTACATCAGAACAATATAAGGAATGGTAGCCAACACTGTGGACTGAAAACACAGTATGTGAAACACTATTCTTGTATTAAATTAGTCCATCATTTGACCCATGGAAAATGTTAATCCCCAAATGGAGGTGACATTTATGCCCAACATTTTTCTGAGCACCCCTGACCTGGCATGCCTTCTCTCTTGTCTCAGGGCCAGAGTTGAGTGTAAGCTCTGTTCCAGTTTCCTGGGGCTTCCATAACAAAATAAACAGACTGGGTGGCTTAAAACAGCAGAAATGTATTGTCTCTGTTTTGGAGGTTAGAAGTCCAAAATCAAAGTGTCAGCAGGGCCATGCTCCCTCTGAAATCTGTTGGGGAGGGAATCCTTCTTTGCCTCTTCCTAGCTTCTGATGGTTTGCCAGCTTAGAGTGTAGCTCTTCAGCCCCTGCTTCTCTCATCACATGGCATTCTTCCCCCGTCTGTCTGTCCAAATCTCCCTCTTCTTTTAAAGGCACAAGTCATATTGCCTTAGGGCCTAATCTACTTTGGCCTCATCTTAACTAATCGCATCTTCAACAAAGATCCTATTTCCAAATGAGGTCACTTTCATGGGACCAGGGGTTAGGACTTAGGGGGACACAGTTCAACCCATGACAGAACCAGAGACCTAGAGACACTGAGGAGTTTGCAGTGCTTTTCTCCTCTTCCCCCCCCACCCCAACTCAACCCATCCCATATCTTCCTCTACATGAAAGACACACAAGGTGTTGCATGTGAGTCAGTAGAGCAGAGGATGGAGACAAGCTGCTCCTAGACATAATTTTTCACTGAATTAAACTCAGAGGGAATAAAAGACCTTCAGCAGTGAGCAGCAAGGCCCCAGAGCATTAGCCATCTAAGGTAGTGTTGTAGTGTATGACAAGAGATCCCCGTGGAGGGCCTTGCCCCAGATCCCTGGCTCCTTACTCCACCTGGCACCTCTCTCCCTCATGGACAGTTTGGTCTGGTGGCAGCTGCTGGGGTGTTAACTTGAGAGGTGCTGTTGCTTCCAGGTCTGCAGCGTCCCTGCCCCAAGTACCGAAGAGCTGACCTTCATGAATGACTCAATGACAGCAAGCTGGAGCCATCAATCAAACCCTTTATAAGTGATAGCACCTTTTAACGCAGGCACGCTCTTCAGAGAATTAATTCCTCCCACCCCCTCCCAGCCAACCTTGGTGAAATTAAAGTGGGATTGACATTCTCACGAATTTCCCATTTCCTGCCTGTGTTTATCAGGAATCTAGTATGTGACAGTTCTGATCCTTCACGTCTTAAGTGACAAATGCCATAGAAGGGCAAAGCCAAAAGTTTGCTTGCCCCCTCCTTTTTCTTCCTTTCCTCCTCTGTCCCCTACAGAAGAGAATGTGTCACATGGTAACTCTGCGATGACTCACTGGTCTCAAGTGACATCAGCACCTAGCCAAGGGAATATATCTGAGCTCTGGTGGTGATCAACACCTGCTGTCCTTAGCAAGGGCATCATTAGCCATATGACTTCCCCAAGCAAAGCAGTGTCATCCAGTGTCAGCCTGGAAAGTCCTTAAAGAATTTCACCTTTCCTTCTTGCCTCCTAAGATCACCCAGTGCTCTATAACATACAGACTGATTGTTCAGAGGAGAAGCCAGTCATCTCCTTTCTTTTGCTGCCTTCTAAGGCAATCTCCCAAGTACGAGCTCAGAGAGTATCCTTCATTCTTAATGAATAATACTAAGACAAGTAAAGAAATCAGTTGTATCAACATTCCTAATCTTTAAAAAAAAATGAATTTTTATGAAATTACAGCATAGTATTTTATTGAAAAAAAAATGTTTTTAGAAAAAAAAAATCACCCATTATCCCAGCACTTTACATAATTATTTTCATTTCACATATTCACTTCCCATCTCTGAGCACATGCAGGGATTATTCATAATTGTGATCAGTATGTACATAGTGCTTTTCTCTCTAGCTTTTTTCACTTAAAATTATATCTGCATAATTATCATATTGAATGGCTGGCTGAATAAATCTCTCTAGGTTGCTAATTTGTGACTTCTGTAATGGTTTATTCAAATGACAGAGGACATGTAGTTTCTCATATTATGTTCTTACAGTAATAATATATGGCTTTTGCATTCTTTTGGACTTTTTAGGAATGGGATCCTTGGTTCTTGCTTTGTATCACTTTACTGATTTTCAAAAAAAGGATAACTTTTAATTCTAAATTAAAAGACCTTAGAGAGATGATTATAGAAACAGATGCCAAACTTAATGGGAAAAAATAGTTTGTATTTGTTTTGTGCACTCCCTCTTTGACACTATTCGTCTTCACTGGGCAATGTCTGAATGAAGACCCAGGGAAGAAAAAGAGTGAAAAATGATGAGAAAGGTATTTTTGCCTGTTAGCTTCCATTCTATGACTCAGCATTCTTGCCTTCACTTGTGTCTATTTCTGGCAGGGTGAGGAGGCCGTAGGAGTGTGAGATACTGGTAGATCTAGGCTCAAAATAAGAGCTGCTCCCTTTTAATGAGGGGACAGCTGGGGACAAGCTAGTCACAGACAAGCTCCATGAAAGCCAGAAATAGCCTGATGGTTGACTGTGTCAGGAAAGGCACTTAGCTAATGCATTCATTTTAGAAGAATCCTTTTACCCATTGGAAATTTGGAAATCTGGAGGCATTTATCTCATCTTTTTTGCCCTCCATCCTTTTTCTGGGAAATTCTTAGTGGGAGTAGCTAGCCAAAGCCAAACCCTCCAACAGATATTAAGGAAGAGAATGATATGGAGAGACCTGCCTATCCTAGCAAAGA
This sequence comes from Dasypus novemcinctus, assembly GCF_030445035.2. Classification (NCBI taxonomy): domain Eukaryota; kingdom Metazoa; phylum Chordata; class Mammalia; order Cingulata; family Dasypodidae; genus Dasypus; species Dasypus novemcinctus. Next base: position 22,248,558 of record NC_080677.1, read on the forward strand.
ATGTTCATGGGCATTTACTGAGCTGTACAGTCTCCAGATCACAGCAGGAAGAGAAGAGTAGTCGTCACTGGTCCGTAATAAATGTACCGAGAAGGTAGGCTAGAACATGTGTGTTATAGCAGTGCAGAGCACTTGGCCCTTCCCCTCCAGATTAGGAGCCAGGAGGGTATTGAGATATACCAATGGCTTACCTCTTCCAAAGGTTGTTCTCTGCTAACTGCTCAAGACCAGTAGAATAATCATTGTACCCAACTATAGCAGGTATATATTAGTTTCCTGGACTGCTGTACCAAAGTACCACAAACTGTGTGGCTTAAAACAACAGAAACTTACTTGCTCACAGTTCTAGAGGCTAGAATTTTAAAATCATGGTGTTGCCAGGGACATGCTCGCTCTGAAGTTTCTGGGGAAGACTCCTTCCCTACCTATTCAAGCTTCTGGTGACCCCAGGCATTCCTTGGCTTGTGGCAACATCACGCCAATCTGTGGCTCCATCTTCACATGGTGTCTCTGTGTCCTAATCACTGCCACCATCTTGACATAGCTGCCTTCCTCCTATGTCTCCATCTTCATATGTTCTCCCTATGTCCCTTCTTTTCCATTAAGGACACCAGTCATATTTGATTAGGACTCACTGTATTTCAGTATGAATTCAGTACAATCTCATCTTAACTTGATTATATCTGCCAAGACCCTATTTCCAAATGAGATCACATTCACAGATCCCAGGAGGTAGAACTTCAACGTATCTTTTTGGAGGAACCCAATTCAACCCCTAACAGCACGCAATTGGAGAAATGTATTTTAACATACATATTAGAGACATCACTTAGTCCTTTGGGCCCTGCTCCTAGTCTGCACTCAATAGAGTGAACCCACGAATGAACCCCGGTGTTCTGACGCTTTCTCCTTTATGCCGTATCACCTCTATGAAATAAAATGTAGGTTTTGCCTTGCCTTTGCTCCACAGTAGTTCAAAGATCAGAGACAAGCATATTGCCTAGTAGGTTCACTCAGAGGCTTCCTGGCCTAGGTGGCTTTCAGATTTAGGAAGTTCCCACCCCTGGGGATATCCCTCTGTTGTGGGGTGATCAAAGATAAAGCGGTCATTCGTGATGCTGATTGGAAGGATATTTACTGCTTTTTGCAGTCTACCTGGAAGAGAAATGCGGAAGGACAGAGCGTAGCAAGGCTTTGGAGCTGTGCGGCCTTGGACAACTCATTTAACCTCTCATAGCTCCTCCCCATAAAAGGGAATGAAAATACTTGCCACATGGGCTGTCATGAGAATAGGCAGGTTGGGCAGAAGGCATCCACCATCATGTGTAGACCATGGAAAGTATGGGTCTTCCTCCAGCCAGCCCCATCACAGTTCCTCCAGCCTGGACACACTGTGGTTCTCACTCTGCTTTTAACCTCCAGCCATTTGTCACAGCAACGAATGTGCCAGTATTCCTTAAAGGTGATGTTTCCTCTACTCTCTTATAGGAGGTGCTTGAACTTGCTTTCTCGATCCTGTATGACTCAAACTGCCAACTGAACTTCATTGCTCCTGACAAGCATGAGGTAAAGGTCTCGGTGGGGCTAACTTATGTGGCAATATTACCTTTTCTCTAGAAAAGCTGAAAGGAGAATACTGGAAAGCAAGAAAATTCATTTTTCCAAAAAACCCCAGGAAATTATGAATGGAGGTGCACCTTACTAACATAGAATAGAATAGAAACTTCTTGAAAAACTGCCACTTATTGCAGTCCAATTTTTTAAGAGCTTGACTTATAGTTCATGGTGAAGAAAAAGGACAAGTTGAGAGAGACACTGGAATGCTATACAAATACCTAAAACTCAGCAAAGGGATCATTGGTACCAGTTAAACTTTGGTTTTCATTGAAAATTTGGTTTTGGGTCTCTTCTTTAAAATATCTGATGAAGTCATTTTTCTATCAGACTTCTTTAAGCTATTTTAAGAGGCTCAGGGCTGTCTCTGCTGTTGGGATTTTATTTTTGAGATACTTTTATTCCTTTTTGACATCTTGTTATATGTATAATTTGTTTCTTCTTCTTGAAGCACGCTGTCAGCTATATTTAAAATGTTTAGCATAAAATCTAGGAAAATGCATTTGTAAGATAAAGTAGCAGTTATGGTTGATTTAACTTTTTCTCTTATAAACTAGAACCCAACATTATGCTTCAAAGTTTTATTTTTAGATGATACCATTGAAATTTTTGTTTTGGATGTGGTTGTATAAACAGCTTTGAGAAAAGAATGGGGCATTTTAGTAGACTTTTGTTCACCATTTCCCCTAGGAGATTCAGCTCATTTAGAAGTTATTCAGTATCTGGTTTTCACTGGTTTGCAGCTTTTGAATAAAATTGTACTTCCCAAAGAGAAAGGAGAGATTAAACGCAAATCCTGCATTTAGAATGGTGCTTAAATATAATTCTGTGTTACTTGACATTTAGTTTGCAGAAGGAATAAAACTTAGTCTTCATCTTTCTGAAAATAGATACTGTGTCCTACAGTTTCTGTTTTTAAATGAAATTGTGGTTGTACACAGGCCACCATAGTCAAATCATATAGAGTTGGAAAGAAAACTACCTAAAAGAGTATTAATTGAATAGTGGATTCTATTTTAGTCTATGCAAAGCCATTTCCCTCTTGGTGTACATTAGTTCCAGATAAGGATAAAATGTGGAATTGCCACATTTTAATCATACCTGACACTTCTTTTATAATTGAGAAGAAAAATACCTTATCCTTGTAAACATTTAATTGCTTCAGACCACTTTCATATCATTTAGTTTTCATAATCACTCCATAAAATAGAAAGTTCCATCACAGATCTCATCATTTATCACACAAAGAAGGAGAGCCCTCCCAAAATTGAGGACTTCAACTATAGTCCGGATAACAATAATTATTTAAACTAACCTGGCTTCCTCTGCCCTGGGCCCCATTAAATACCTTATGGATTTCAAGTCACTTAATCCTTATATTGCATGAAGAGAAACAAATATGTTTATCCCCATTTTATGAAAGAGGGAAATGAGGCACAGAGAGGTTAAGAAGTTGCCCAAAGTCATACAACTATGGAATGATCAAACCTGGATTGAAAGCTTGGCAGATTCTCTCCAGAAATCTCTTCTCTTTAGCCCTTACACGCATAATGAGGAACTGAATCACAACATTCTGACAGACCAGCTTCAACCATTGTCAACTCAAGGCCACTCTTGTGTCATTTACACCCCACTCATTCTTCCCACCCCATACCCAGCTGCCATGCCCAAGATTATTCTGAAAGGAAACCCTGCATATATCATCTGTTTTATCAGAGAATAGTCCTGTTTGCATCTCTAAATAATATAGATTCTATTTTGAAACCTAACTACAAAACCATTATCACCCTCAAATATTAAGAGTGTTTTAATATCATCATATGCGGTCAGTTTTCAAACTTCTTCAATTGTCCCATGTGTTTTTTTTTCTCTTTCTCTTTCTCTTTTTTTTTTTGTTTGTTTGTTAAAATCAGAATCCAAATAAGATCTATATGCTGTAATAGGCTGACAAGGTTTCCTAAGTTTCTTTTAATCCATAGGTCCTTTTTCCCTCTTACTATTTCACGAGCATTTGCATGTACTTCCACTCCTTGTAACATATTTATTGGAGAAACCAGGTCATTTGTCCTGTAACATTGCTTATAGTCTAGATTTTGCTGATTACAAATCAGTGTAACGATTTACTGATGCTGCTGGAAGGAATTACCACAAACTTAGTAGCTTAAACCAATACAAATATATGTACAGTGACATTTTTTTCCATACAGTCCCCCGGTATCTTATTTTCTCATTTTATCTTCAAAGAAACTTTAGGATACAGAAAAGTCACATAGAGAATACAAATGATTCCCATATACCCAATGCCCTCCCCCTTCTTCCCGCTCCCTTATTACTAACATTTTACATGTGGATGGTACATTCGTTACAATTGATGTGCAAATATTGAAGCATTGCTACTAACCATGGTCAATGGTCTACATTATGGTTTACATTTTGGATCACACACTTTCATAGTTTTTGATGAAATTTGAAGTGGCCTGTATCCTTTATTGCAAGATCATGCAGAACAATTCTAATGCCCTAAAAATGCCCTGCATGCCATCTATTCTATTCTTCCTTCCCCTCAGAACCTATGTTAACCACTAAGTTTTAATTTTTGAAGAATAAGATTCATAATATTGAGGGCTTGACATATTGGCCTGTTTTCTTTTATTAAGTACTACCTGTGATCTTGTGAGGACAGTGATGAAAGACAATATCAAAAAAAATTTTTCAATAGTTCAATTTTTTATTTCTTTTCTATTTTATTAGTTATTTTAAAATTATTATTTCATTTTTTATTTAATTTATGTGGTTATTTTGTTGGCTTCATTTTGGAGAGGTTCTAGGTCACAGAAGGGTGATCCAGTGGCAGGGAGGATCTCTGGTGCTGGTGTCAGTGATGGAGAGATGCATGAGAAGGGGTTCACCTCGGGCATACCTCTAAGTCATATGAATATGTTCAGATGTTCATGGGACATTGTCTCGGTAGGTAGAAATCCACACAATAACAAAAAGGATATTTAATTCCCATCCTGGGGAGTTCTGCTACATTCTCTAATAGGACAGCAAGGATCCCCCAAGTGCAAGAGCAGTGCCTTGTGAAGGAAGACAGACCATTACACTAGGCCCTCGATATTGATGATTGCACTTATGAACTTTTTCTTATGAAATTGAAACTTAGTTTAATATTATATACTGCCAAAGAGTCATCTTCTGAAAGCCTCCTTGTTACTCAAATATGGTCTCTCTCTAAGCCAAACTCAGCATATAAACACACTACCTTGCCCCCAGTGTGGGACTTGACTCCCGGGGATGAGCCTCCCTGGCACTGAGGGATTATTACCAAGTGCCAACTAGCAATACATCTGGAAAAAGACCTTGACCAAAAGGGGGAAATGGTAAATACAAATGAGTTTTTATGGCTAAGTGATTTCAAAATAAGTCAGGAGGTCACTCCAGAGGTTATGCTTATGCACAAGTCTCAGCAGGATCTCATTGACTGCCACAGTAAACTGCCTCAAATAGCTAGCAAGGCTTCTGAGGGCTTTAGAGACATCCAGAAACTATAAGCAGGGCAGACAGCTCAGGAATTCAGCACCTTGTCAGTGGGGCTTACTTTGGATTTATGCTCCCCAGTTTAACAGAGTTAGACTCAACCTAACTCATAGTTAGGTTCTCTATACTTGGCTCTTCTACTCCTTTTATTTGAACCTATAATTAGCACTATACTTGATAAATATATGTCCCAGATACTTAAGTCTTTGGCTGTCCTTGTGCTGGTTGAGCCCTGAATTTCAGCAGAGTTGCAACACCTACTCTCCAATTCACTGGACTCACACAGGACAACTAACAAGGAGATGATGTTGAACAACACCCATCCCAAGGAACAGAGAGTGTCTGCAATGCAAGAAAGATAGCTCCATCCATCTGCCCCATGGGATCTAAGCTCCCTCTCAATTAAAAGCAGAGTGGGCACCACCATCCCAAAATCCTCAAGATTGGGGAATTAACAATGAGCTAAAGTAGACTTCTTATTACTCTACTATAGACTTATTATTATCCTAGCAATGGAAGAACTCTTATCATTGATATAAAGGCAGTGGCCACCAGAGGTTCTGAGGGATGGGAGAGGGAAGGATAGGTATAATATGGGGAAATTTTCAAGAATTGGATTTATCCTGCATGACATTGCAGTGACAGATGCAGGCCAATGTATATTTTGTCATAACCTACAAAATTGTCCAGGACAAAGTGTAAACTATAATGTAAACTGTAGTCCATGGTTAGAGTAGCAATGTTTCAATATGTGTTCATCAATGGTAACAAATATTCCACACCAGTGAAGGATGTTGTTAATGTGGGAAAGTACATGTGTGGGGAGGGGGCATATGAGAATCCCCTATATTTTTTTATGTAACATTTATGTAATCTAAATCTTCTTTAAAAAAGAAATACAAATATATTATCTTACAGTCCTGGAGGTCCAAAATCTTACTTGGGTCTCATGGGGCTGAAATCAAGGTACCTTCCTTTCTGAAGGCTCTAGGAGAAAATGCTCTTCTTTGCCTTTTCCATCTTCTAGAGACTGCCCTAACTCCTTCACTTCTAGGCTCTTCCATCTTCAAAGTCAGCAGAATCCTTCTCACATAGCATTATTCCACGCTCTTATGTATTCAGATCTCCTTTTGCCTTTCATTTCTCTGTAATTACTTTGGGCCAACCCTGATAATCCAGGGTAATCTCCCTATTTTAAGGTCAGTTGATTAGCAACCTTCATTCCCCTTTGTCATGTAACCTAACATAAGCTCAGGTTCTGGAGAACAGGACTTAGAAACTATGGTGGGGGTGATCTCTTAGTACATTCATACAGGCATCTTCTATCATATTCTGGAACAGAGTCAGGTAACTGCTGTGCAAAAGACAGGCTAAGTAAGGTCCAGAATTGCAGCCTGACTCGGGGGGGGTAGAAGATGAAGGGAATCTAGAACTTATACTAGAAGGAAGACTAGCCAGACAGAAGAACAAAGCAATTGATATCCTAGTAGTCCTTTATAGGACCAGGGACATCCTACCAGGATGAGCACAGCATGCAGAATGTAGACCTTTTCCTGAGATGCCAGCAGCCCGGGTTTACTCTTTCACCAGAGACCACACCCTATTTCCAGGTCAGGGCAGGACCTGAGTGTCTGAGAGGAAAGCTCACAAGAGCAAGATAGGTCCTCAGATAAATAAGGTGCGGTTCCTTTCTTTAAGGACTTCTTAATCCCCTGGAGGGATAAAGGTTGTGATTCAGTTTGTGAGAGAGGAACCTAACTCTGAATTGAGTACTGTGGAAGGCTTTCCAAAAGAGGTAATTTCACCAAGGGGCCCAAGCCCCAGGGATCTGAATCAGAGAAACCCTGGGAACTGGAGACTCAGGCCAAAGACCAACCCATGTCCCATTAAGGTCACCCAATAATTTTAGCCATTTTGACTGTCCAGTATTGGGCAGCAGAAGACTCCTTCAGTTCCTTTGGCTGAGTAATGGAAAGGCTGCACTGCCATTGGCTTCAGGGTTGGACTGGGCTGTCATCTCACATGCTAGAAATCAGAGAGGATAAACAGAGATTAACTACCAAATCAGGAGCCATGAATGAAGTTGAGGAAGAAGCAAGCATGACTTGATGTTGAATAAGGTGTATTGAGACACATTCCACCAATACCTTTAAATCATAGACCCACTGGCAGGATGCTAGAGATATATCTGGGGGCTAAGCATCAAGAAGATGCTTAGAGTTTATTTTTCACAGTCATGGAAATCACTAAGCCCCTTGCTACAGAGAAAAGCTTAGGCATAGGCATCAAGTCGCCTAGGTGTAAACCCCACCCACACCACTTACTACCAAGTTACTTCACTTCTCTGTGCTTCAGTTTTCCCAGCTGTAAGGCAGAGATGATAACAGAAGTGCCAACTTTGTAGAGATTTCATGACTTTGAAATGACATTGTATGCACAGCACTCCATGTGGAGCCTAGCACACAATGAACATGCAGTAAGTGTTAGCCGTTATTACTATGATTGTATTTGTCATTGTCTTCTCCTTTCCCACCAGTACTGTATCTGGACAGATGGGCTGAATGCACTGCTGGGGAAAGACATGATGAGTGACCTGACGCGAAACGACTTAGACACTCTTCTCAGCATGGAGATCAAGCTCCGCCTCCTGGACCTGGAAAACATTCAGATCCCCGATGCGCCTCCCCCAATCCCCAAGGAGCCCAGCAATTATGACTTCGTCTATGACTGTAACTGAAGTGGCCGGGCCCAGAAACCCCCTTCCAAAACTGGAAAATCTAGCTCACCTGGGAGAGAGGAAAGAACACATGCCTTTGCCTTGGAATCCTCTTGGTCAAGGAAAGCTGTGGGTGAACACTTGGCCTCACTTCTAGCCTCAGCATCTTTCTGCCCCTACCTGGCACCCTGCTCACCCCCCTGATGCTATTTCTAGACTCTGTTGCTTTAGGTCACTTACCATTGCTGCAGTCCACCAGTGGGAGAAGAGCAAAACCCACCCCCAGTCAGAAAGCTGCAGGGTCCTCCCATGCTAATCCTCACAAGGAGGTCCTCTCTCCTTGGAGGATGAAAGCCAGCAGCACTAGACTGCCCCAAGGCTTGCCGCCAGACTGCAGGGAGTGCTCCTAGGCCTGTCTCAAGAGGAAGGGACCTGGCCACTTGGTGAGAAGACCAAACACCACCGCCTCCTTTCCCTCCTCTCCAGAGTCAATTCCATTTGAATTGAGATCTGCTTTCAAATCCCCTCCCTCTTTGCCCCCCGCCTTGCTTTGCCCTGTGCCTCTCTGTCCTGAGAGCAGCTGCCACCTCATCATAATTCTCACCAGCATCTCCCAGCCTATGCCCCAACCCCCACCCCGGGCACACCGTCCACAGGCTCCATGCCCGCTTCACCTCTGCCCTGCAATCATGGCCGACTTTCCCTCCTCACTAGCTAGTCTTGGGCTTCCTCTCCCTGCTCCTGGCCCAGACCTGCCTACCTTTATCTCCCTCCCAGTCCCTTAGTTGAAAGCACAAGTGGTGAAATCAGCAGTTATGCTCCATCTCTAATATACTAAAATCTAAATGATGCCTCCACTCCAGGCTGTTGCTATCCAAGGGTTGGGTGTTACCTGCTCCTGGGGGGTCCTACCACAACACAGGTTCCACGGGATGGTCAAGCTGTCGGACATCCACGTTTACAGCCTTGTAATTGATTACAGGTATTTCCAATTTGCAAAGAGTTTGGGGTTTTGTTTTAGTTTAGGTTTTTTTTTTCTTTTTGCCTTTGTTTTTGTACAAAAGAGTCTAACGTTTTTTGTTTGCCAAACAGATATATATTTAATGAAAAGAAGAGATACATAAATGTGCATACTTTCCAGTTTTTTTTTTTTTAATTATTTTAATCCCAAACATCTTCCTTAGAATAACATTCCCTTAAACACGCTGTGGAATAAAATTAATTGTGACGAGCTGGGGAGTCAGTGTTTTGATTTGGAAAACTTGGGTTCCTGCCTCTTGGTAGAAATGCAGAATCTTAGCCTGCCTCCCAGGCTGCTGAATCAGGTGGTTCGCATGCACCCTAAGGTTTGAGAAGCACTGACCCAGGAGGCACTTGACCATTGCTAGGTCACTGTCAGCTCTGAGGAGAGGTAAAGAATGTTGCTTCCAAGAAGACTGTCTCAACTCGTCCAGAAAATTATATCTGCTATGTAAAACTATGATCTATTCATTTTATACCAGTGCCTCCTGATTGTGACTTTCTCTTTAATTTTTTCTTCCATGCCTTTATATAATTTATAGAACCAGTCAAATTACACACATCACGACTTTAGGGAGCACCCTTAGCCATGAAACAGAAGGCAAACCCAGAGACCTGAAATAAATTAAGCCAGAGCTAAATAAGTCTAACTATGGATTAATAAAATACAGGTCACAGCCCAGCAAGGCATCTTTTTTAGGTTAGTTCCACTGGAGGCATCAGCCAGATCGTAAACTCCAAGGGCAGGAAGGGATGTCAGAAAGGTCCAAGACTACAGAATTAGACATGGGATGGCACAAATCCTTCTGCAATAGCAGCACAATTCTTAGATGCATTCAGGTCACTGATTGTGACCCTCATTAAGATGTGCAATTACAGATTTACCTGGGTTGAGATGACATGGCCCAGCATCCTCTATAAATTGCAGGGGGAAAGTCCTTTATAAGCCACAGTAACTCAAAGGAGCACTCAGCACGTTGTCACGTTGAAGGTTCTTTTCTCATTAAGTTTCGACAGTATTAACACATATGTCATTAGCATCAGGAGCATTTATTGATCTACCCATCATCATGATGAAACAATAAACATTAAGTAAAAGAAAGCAAAAGTCATACCATTTTTTACTTAGGGGTTACAGGCCCCATTCCTGAAAAGGGGAAATCCCTGGTCCAAGATATCTGAGGTCTCAGACTCTGAGTTTAAGAGGTTGATCTGTACTAGAACCCTTGCTGGGAAAAACCATCCTCTCTTTTCTTGGTCCATTAAATAGGAATATTAATCATTTCAAGACTCTTAGTGTATATACTCTCCTTCCTTTCACTAGACCCTCTTCCCTCTGACTGGTGAGATCCTGAGAGTATGATGTCATGGCTCTACAGCCCTTTAATTTTTTGTTTTGTTTTGTTTTTGTTTTTAAGGATTTTTTATTGTATTTTTTGAAGACACATAGATCATAAAAAATGTTACATTAAAAAATATAAAACATTCCCACATATCCCACACCCCACCCCACTCCTCCCATATCAACAACCTCTCTCGTTGTGGCACATTCATTGCACTTGGTGAACACACCCTGGAGCAATGCCACACCACAGGGATTTAATTTTGTGGCAATAGGGTTGTAGGGCTGCTGCCCAGATCCGGCCCCTTCATGTTCTCTCCCCACTTGCCCATGGCTGTTTTTCCATGAAATGAATCTGCCACCTCAAGCTCAACTCCTGTTGCCCAGTTTTCTAAGCCTGGGCACATAAGCCAAATCCAAGAGAAAGGTTAAGTAGAAAGCCAGTCTTTGTCATTAAATCTCAGCTATATTCTTCAGTCCAGCTTTACCTGAAATAAAGCTGATGACTCAATTTGCATCTGCTGATATTTTAATTCCTATCTGATTCCTATTCAGAACCTGTAGGGGAAAAGGTAATGAAGTAGCCCTCTCGAACCCCAGTGACAGGTTCTAAGGGTAGGAAATGCTAATGGTAATTGCAAACAAAGTGCAAGGTTGAACTATTTCTGGAATCTATTTGCGAGTCCATTCTAAATCATCTTCCATTTAGTAACTAAAGCATTTCTTGTCTACCTTCTCCTGAAAATAACTGGACAGGTTCAGTTGGTATCCCCAGTGACATCATCCCTTTCATCCATTTTGTTTTAGTGATGAAAATATTTTATAATTAGCATAAACATTTAACATTAAGGAAGTTTTAAAAATCATTTTTCATTTTTAGAGCTGGATGCTAAGAATGCAAAAAGAGCAGGATCAAAATCCTTGTACTCAGAAAAGTTACAGTCAAGTAGTTAAGTCAAATAAGAAACCAAATAATTGCAACACTCTGGTAAATGGTATTCTATAAATATACATAAGGCAGAGTAGTGGAAAAGGAGGTTGTGATCAACACTTTAGAAGATAGGGTAAGGGAAGACAATAGAGGAGCAGAAGCTTGAGAAAGAGGGAAAGAGTTCACAATGCAAGAAAGAAATATTCTGGTAGGACCAAGAGCACCAGCAGAGGCTCAGCGGCAAGAAAACCCGTGACTACTCAAGTCTGTGGGTAATTCAGCCTGGCTGGTGTAGGGCACATATGGGGAAGTAGTGGGACATGACACTGCAGAAGTGAAGGCTCAAATCCTGAAAATCCCAATACAAATGGCAAGGGATTTTTACTTGAGGGCGAAAGAGAGTGCATTGTGAGGAGTGATGGGTAGAGATTCAGACATATCACAAAGGCAAAACAAACATGTAGGGGAAATATTGAAGTGGGAGAAGCTGGAAGCAGAGATATTAGCAAGGACACTAGTGAAAGAGTCCAACTAAGAATGGTGTGAGAACAGATTTTGGTATCAGCAATGGAAGTGAGGAGGAAGGGATAGCTCTTAAACAGGCAGAATTAACTGGGAAAAAAGGAGCAAATTAGGCTTGGGAGTGAGGTAAGGAGAAGAATACAGAATGATACCCAAGCTTCTGGAATGGTTGAGTAAGCAGATAATAAATAGTGCTAGTATCTAAAATTAGGAATAGAGGAAGAACTGGAGATTTTAGGAAATGGTGACTTGAGAATAAGATCTTTCTCCAGTTGGAGAAATAAGACCTTGGGCAAGTCATTACTACTCTGAGCCTCTTGCCTAATTATTGTAAAGTGGAAGTACCATTACTTCAGAGGACTGTAAATGATGCGGTTGGAAACTGTCAGTGCTCACTAAGTAGTTCCCTTCCCATATTTCCCCTGGCTTTCCTCTCCCTCCCCTTTCCTTTGTGAACCGCAGAGGGCTGAGTGAATGATCAAGAGGGCTGAGTGAATGATCTTCAGCATAACTTAACTAAATGAAGTATTTCAAACAATTCAGCCTGTTTTGGAAAGAGAAAAAAATGGAGAAAAATGGAGAGGAAGAAAGGGAAAATTAAGGATTTTAATGTACTTTAATTCTTGAAATAAAGATTTGAAGTAACTTGCAATAAAACCAAAATTAAAAATAAATTGGTGGGAGAGAGTTTATGGCATAATCTCATATAAAAATATACTTATACTTTGAGTTTTTCTTTTAATGTAATTCTTTCTGACAGTGAACATATATGTAAAATAAACAATTTCAAATTAAGGGTTGTTTGTTTTTGTTTTTATTCAGAAACATAATCAGAACACATTCAGGTGAAAGAAAGATAATTCTACCAGAAATGTGATATAAAGTCAGTTGCTACAATTGAACATTACATCTAAATCTGGGCTTCCTGGAAGCCAATGTAAGAAAAGAAATGGGATATACACAGTTCTCACTTTTTGACAAAAGTTGTATTCCCTCATAGGAAAGTATCCTTTCCCAGGTACAAAATTTTCGTGATGGCATGATTAAAACTACATACCTCCTTCAGCAGAAGCTTCTGAGCAGATGATATTTGTCTCAGTCTGTTTTGCAGAATGAAGCATGTTGCCTCTGCAGCCCCTTGAGAGACAGAAGCAAAACAGGAGCCAGAGAAGGGGCCATTTGAGTCCAGGAGTGAGTTTAGGGACACAATAAGAAAAGAATCGGAAGAGGAAAGTGGTTGTAGATCAACCAAGGAAAGCTTAATGAGAGACGAAGGTAAAGAAAGGCATGGGATGGGTGGGTCCAGGTCTAAAAGAGGTGTTTGGTAAGGAGAACAGGGGCCTGGAGAACAAAGGAAAGAATTCAAGTGAACTTTTTTGGGCACTCACTACACACCATGCACAGTGCACAGGATATAGAAATAAATAAGCTGTGGACTCTGCCCAAGGAACTCAAAGTCTAGAATAGGAAACAAACAGAGACCAATAAATGCAACCCATGCATAAAAGGACCATTAAACATCTAAAATACTGAGATAGTACACAGGGGAGGAGGCAACTGCCTCTACCTGGAGGACGTAAGACCTGAGAGGCAGCTGGAGGGACAAGCAAGAATCCATCAGGTGACAAGGAGAAGGCCTCTGGTGCATTTTTGCCAGACTCCATCCTGACTGATCCTTGGCATCTCTGTTAGGTCATCACCTCCTCTGGCAAGCATTCCCTGGGTCAAAGTCATCTGTGCTCCTATAGCCACCTCTACTTACTCTGTGTCTTAGTTTGCCAGGGCTTCATAATGAAGTACCACAGACTGGGTGGCTTAAAACAGCAGAAACGTGTTGTCTAACAATTTGGGAGGCTAGAAATCTGAAATCAACATGTCAGCACACTGCCTCTGAAGTCTGTACAAGAGAATCTGTTCATGCCTCTCCCCTAGCTTCTGATGGTATGGCAGTCCACGGCGTTCTCTGCCTCAGTTGTCCCACGCATGCTCCTCTCCCTCTCTGTCCCCTCTGCGTTTCTTATAAGGATACCAGTCATATTGCATTAGGGCCTCATCTGAACTAACAACATCTCCAAAGACTCTCTTTCCAAATACAGTCACATCCACAGGATCTGGAGTTAGCTCATGAGCATGCTTCTGGCAGACACAGCTGTTCAACCCCTAACACCCTGCAATGTAATTGCCTAACTATTTCCCTGTCTTCTTCATTACCTCTGAGCTCCATGAAAGGAGGAATTTTGTCCACTGTTTTCAGCACTGTAATGCCATAAGTTTAACCCAGTATCAAGCACTTACCTGTACTCTATAAATATTTGAGAAATGAATTGATAAAGGGCATTTCAGTAAGAGATCACAGCAGGAGGCAGTAGAAAGAGAAAACTTGTTAGAGGTGTATGGGCGAGAGAACATTAGAGATGAACCTGGGAAAGAGGATGAAGAACCTTGAAAACATGCCAAGAAGCTGGAAGTGCATTTTTATGCAACTGGGAGCTGCTGACATATTTTACTTGGGTGAGTAGCATGACCAGATTTACATTTTAAGGTCACCTTCACTTTCTCACTGGCAGCAGGATGGAAGACTAGTTAGGGGAGAATGGGACAATAGACAGGGAGACCAGACTAAAAGCGGCTCAAAGCATCAAAGATGCTACACTTTTAGAAAAAAACTTGGTATATCCATCAGTTGTTAAATCCCAGCCCAGATTACTGGGAGCACGTTATGAGTTTAACAGATATTATATATGGGATGCTGAAAAGTTCATGAAACTTGATCAATATTGAAAGAGACAGAACTTTAAAAGACAAGGGATCCATTTTTTTTTTTTTGGTTTGTTCATTTATTTATTTATTTTTTTATTGCCTTTGTAATAATATTACATTAAAAATATATATGTGAGGTCCCATTCAACCCCACCCCCCCACCCCCCCTCTCCCCCCCTCCAACAACACTCGTTTCCATCATCATGACACATCCATTGGATTTGGTAAGTACATCTTTGGGCACCTCTGCACCTCATAGACAATGGTTCACATCATGGCCCATACTCTCCTCCATTCCATCCAGTGGGCCCTGTGAGGATTTACAATGTCCGGTGATTACCCCCGAGGCGCCATCCAGGGCAGCTCCATGTCCCAAAGACGCCTCCACCTCTCATCTCTTCCTGCCTTTCCCCATACCCATCGTCCACCATGTCCACTTTTCCCAATCCAATGCCACCTCTTCTATGTGGACATTGGATTGGTTGTGTCCATTGCACCTCTATGTCAAGAGGAGGCTCAGATTCCACATGGATGCTGGATGCAATCCTCCCATTTTCAGTTGTAGGCCCTCTAGGCTCCATGGTGTGGTGGTTGTCCTTCTTCAACTCCATCTTAGCTGAGTGTGGTAAGTCCAATAGATCAGATTGTAGGTGCTGGAGTCTGTTGAGGCTCAGGACCTGGCTATCACATTGTCAGTCCAGAGATTCAAATCCCCTAACTATATCTTAAACCCCAACATTAACTGCACCTCCATTTTTAAAGCTAAAGTATAAATAGAAATAAGACTATGGTCAACTGATTTTAGACAAAGTTGCCAAGTACATTAATTAGAGAAAGAACAGTATTTTCAATGAGTGGTGTTAGAAAAAAATGCGTATCCACATGCGAAAAAAATGAAGTTAAACCCCTATATCACACCATATACAAAAACTAACTCTAAATGTGTCAAGGACTTAAACCTAAGTGCTAAAACCATGAAGCCCCTAGGAGAAAACATAGAGGGAAACCTTCATAACCTTGGATTTGGTAGTGATTTCTTAAACATGACACAAAAGCACAAGCAACAAAAGAAAATATAGATAAAATGGACTTAATCAAATTTAAAACTTTTGTATACCAGGGGACACTATCAAGAAAGTGAAAATACAACCTACAGAATGGGAAAAATCATCACAAACATTATATCTGATAAGCGTTTAATATCCAGAATATAGAACGAACTGCTACAATTCAAGAACAAAAAGACAACCCAATTAAAATATGGGCAAATGACTTAAACAAACATTTCCCTAAAGAAGATATACAAATGGACAGTAAACACATGAAAAGATTTTCAACATCACTGATCATTAGGGGAATGCAAATTAAAACAACAAAATACCACTTCACATCCCCTAGAATAGCTATAATTGAGGGGGAAAAAACAGAAAATAAGTGTTGGTGAGGATGTGAGTAAGAAGGAACCCTAATACATTGTTGGTGGCACTGTAAAATGGTTCAGCCCTTTGGAAATCATAAAATTAAAAATAGAATTACCATATGACTCAGCAATCCCACTTCTTAGCATATACCCAAAAGAATTGAAGGAAGGAACTCAAGCAGATATTCGTACACCAATGTTAATAGCAGAATTAGCCACGATAGCCAAAAGGTGGCAGCAACCCAAATGTCCATCAACCAATGAATGGATAAACAAAATGTGGTATATATATATACAATGGAATATTATTTTACTGTAAAAAAGGAGTTCTGATGCATGCTACAACATGGGTTGAACCTCGAAGACATCATGATGAGTGAAATAATCCAGAGACAAAAAGATAAATATTGTTTGATGTCGCTTATATGAAATACCTAGAAGAAGCAAACCTCACAGAGATAGACAGTGGGTTATAGATTACCAGGGGCACAGGTGGTTGGATAGGAAGAGGGAATTATAGCTTAATGGGTGAGTAATTGCTGTTTGAGGTGATGTAAATAAAAAGAGGGGTAATCAATGTCATTGATGGTAGCTCAATACTGTGAATATAATCAAAATTATGAATTACACACTTGAATGTGGTTATAACAGAAAATTTTGTGCTCTATATCAGTTGCTACAATAAAAAGTTTTTAAAAATAGAGAGGTCAAATGATTTGGTCCCCCTCAAATTCTCCTACTTCTGCTTCAAAATTTCTCGGAATTTTCAGTCATTCTCTTTTCTTTCATGTTTAATGGAAGAAGTAGCCCTGTCCCCTTCCAAGTTATCTCTTCTACCTGAGTGTTCCTTAAACTATTTCTTTCAGTTTACTCTGGAAAATTGTAAAATATAGCAAAAAGACTAATAAGACTAGATACATCACTTATCACACTTGTTTTAGTTTCCCAACAATGGGGTGGCTTAACAACAGAAATTTATTGGTCTCACAGTTTCAGAGGCTAGAAGGCTCACTTCCTCCTGGGGTTTGATTGACTGGCAAACTCTGGGGTCCCTTAGCTTTGCATCACCTGGCAACAACATGGTGATGTCATCTCCTTTCTCCTCTAGGTTCTGCTCCTTTCTGGGTTCTGGCTGCTCCCCGTCATTTTTCTCTCTGTGGCCTTTCCTATAAGGCCTCTTGTAATAGGATGAAGACCCATCCTGATTCAGCTGGGCCACACCTTTACTGAAGTAACTTCCTCAAAAGGTCCTACTTACAACAGGTTCACATCCTCAGGAAGAGATTAAGATCAAGAACAATTATTTTCTAGAGCACATAACTCCAAGCCACCACAATAGTCAATGACCATTTTTCTCAGACTGGCTGAAAAAAACAAAATCTGGATACATGTTGGTTACAAGATATGTACATAAGACAAAAAGACTCAGAATGATGAAAAATACAGATATGGGCAAGATATGCCAATAAATTCAAACAAAGTCATTGGGGGTTGAGAGCAGGGAGTGTCAAAGAAGAAAATAAATATCAGTGGAAGGAAAGGGTTAAGCTTAGTTTTCACAAGTAAGGTGAAGCCAGAACCAGCTCTGCAGGTGGAGGAGATAGGGAAAGGGGTACCAGCGGCTTAGACACCAAGAATGTGAAAAGAGGCGCCAAAACGAGGGGGGCCAATGGTGAGAAGTGAGGGTGGGGTTAATAGTGAAAACGGCACTGAATTTGAAAAAGTGACACCAGGAGTGAAAGTAGGTACAGAGCCCACCCAGCTTGCAGGAATGTAGGGAACCCGGAAGCAAAGATTCAGAGCAGGAACTGGGTAAGTTAGTGAGATCTCTTGGATAGGCTGTACCCCTGAAGTACCCAATCAGTGGGGAACAGGGGAGGGACTTGCATGTTAGGTTTAGGATATAAATATAATTGTTTCTTGGTGTTTGGCACACCGGCCTTTTTATCCAGATAACACACCCTATCTCGCAAGATCGTTAATAAAATTCTTTTCTCCTCCACAATTGGGTGAGCCTTTGTTCTCTTACAGGTGCAGCTTTCTTTATAACATCAGGCAATGTAAAATTGAAGATAAAAAGTCATCGGAAAATAAAGCCATTTACACTGCATCATTTACACTGATGCAATTTATAAATGTTGGTATGACTGCCAAAAATAACTACATGCCAAATAAAATTGCCCTGGAATATATAAACCAAAATGTTATATATATATATATATATATACACACACACACACACACCAGAGAATTGATGAATACCACACCTTAGTAGAGACTTTAAATATTGATACATAGATTTTAACTAATATTATTAACTGAATTCAAAAGATGTTCCAAAATTTATAATCTACAAAGAAAATGCACTTTTTAAATATCTTTGGAATATGTTCGAAATTAATCCTCTAGTTGGCCACATAGAAACCCTTTACATCATATGATAGAAAATATAAAGGACTCCTGGTTCCATGATGATATCCAGAAACTTTTCTCACAAAAATTCTTTTCAGGGCAACAAAATATTTAAATATAATAAGCATGAGTTTAAATGATTTTACCTGAGCTTGAATTAAAGAAAGGGAAATCCATAGGAGCCAGAAAAAGTGAAATCCAAAGTGTAAAGCTGTGACTGATGTTGTGGCTTGCCAGGGCTGTTACTGGTCTTAATAGGCATCTGAGCTTTAAAGTGCAATTGGAGATGGAGACAAAGTCCTAATTTCCATGACAGTGGGGACTAGAACTGATGTCTTTCCATAAAGACCAGGATACACAGAGGGCTGTACCATCAGCTGAACATTAGATTGGAAGGAAAAGAAAATCTGCCACTGGCACAGGAAGATAACATGAAATCTAATGTACCTGACTGGGCTCAGGGTGAAAAGAATTCCCTTAAGAATTTGTAACTTTAGACTGTGATTCATGTGATTATAGGTTTCAAATTTATACTGCATCAATATGCCCTGGAATACTCTAATGAAAAAATAACAGAAAATAATGCCCTGGGATGGATGGAACTGGAACACTTAGTAAAAGTAAAAATAAACCTACTTTAAAAGTGGCCCCTAGAAGCCAAGTACAAGGGATTTCCACAGAAAAGCCAAATGCCTTTCAGAAGTTGTGCTTACAATCAAAAGCATTTCAGGACATATGGGAACAATCTACAATGAGTAAGAGAAAGATTACACACCCCCAAGCTGATGTAATAGAATAAAAAATTAAAATAATGTATAATATTATTTTAAAAGGAATTGAACCCCTTAGAATAAAAAATGTCAAAAGAAATAAAATATGAGAAAATATGACAACAGAAACAATTATAACAATAATTGTATACAATTATTATAACAATAACAATTATAATAATATTCTTTCGTCAGTTGTCACAAATGCACCACACTAATGCAAGGTGTTAATAGTATATGGGAAATCTGTATTTTCCACATCATTATTCTGTATACCTGCAACTTCGCTATAAATTTTTAAAAAAGAACTCATTACAAGTTGAACACTGATTAGACACAACTAAATAGAGAATTAATGAGTGGAAAGATAGATCTGAGAAAATTATCATCCATAAGGAGCTATAAAGAAATGAGAAGTGAAAAAAATCAAAGGTTAAGTGGTATGAAAGACAGAACACTAATAATGAATGGTTAAAACACAATATTTTAGGAAATGATGGCTGAGGATTTTCCAGGAAGACATGAATTCTTAAATTAGGAAATACAAAAATTTACCCATGCAGGATAAATCTACATTGATAAATATCATAGTGAAACTGCAAAAACCAAAGACCACAAGAAAATATAAAATAGAGAGAAGGGAAAAAAAACAACTATTCTTCAAAAGAACAATTAGACTAACAGCCGTTACCTCAGCAGCAACAACAGAACATTTTTCAGGTCGGAGCATACTTTGAAAATTATGACCCTAGTACAGCACAATGGGTAAACAGATGAGGCTGCTCACCAGGAACAGTCCTGCCCTGACACCCTGATGACAAGTGACTGATAACCCAGCACACCAATAACCCATCCACAATACACCAGTATGTGCTGCAGCAGTTGAAAACCTCTGGACTGGAAGTTGGAAGATAAAAGGATAATATATCCAAAGCACTGATATAAGGTAATTTATAATCCAGAATTCTATTGCCAGTTAAACTGTACTTGAGAATGAAAATCTAAAAGCATTTCCAACAAGGTTTTGGGGACTTTGTCACTCAAAGACCATCTCTAAAAGAACTACCAAAGAAAATACTGCAGGAAGAAGGAAAATGAACATGAATTGAAGAAATTTTATATGGGAAAAAAGTGGGGAAAATGGATAATTTTGTGTTAAATATAAACAAGAGATGGCTGTGTGAAAACAATAAAAAGATTTAATCTAAGTTGTATAAAAACAATGTGGAATTAAAATGCAGAACAAGAATATAGTAATGGAAAATGGAAAGTATAATGTAAATTAACTTCCTTCTACTTTTCAGGAAATTAGAAATATTGATAATCATTGGATTTTTAATCAACTATATGTCAAAAACTTGAGAATAATTTGAAAATATTAGAAGCAAAATATGCTACTTCCCTATCAGTAGAAGGAAAAAATGTAATGAAGAAAACTAAATGAATTTTAAAATGAAAGAAAGAGCAAAATGAATGAATGTTTTGATTTTTAAAAATGTAAAAAGGAAACTAACAGGCAATTACCAAATATAAACATAAATCACCAATTGAGTAATGAAAAAATATTCACCATCACAAAACCTTGAAGAAATGCATATTAAAATGAGATACATTTGATACATTGAATTGACAAATGGCTACGTGACCAAATATATAAATGCTCTAAAGCATCAAAAAGAAAATATTAATCCCCTCAAAGGAATATGGGTTAAAAATAAGAGTTGATAAATCCCCAAAGAATGATGAATATCAGATAAACAAAAAAAAATTCAAGGTCACAAATAATGTTAAAAAGGCACACTAATATATTAAGATATAATTTTGTCTTAAGTTTTTTTAAAAATTCAGTGGTAGTAAAAGAGTGATGAGACAGGCCCTCACAATTTTCCTGGGAAAAATTTGGTGATATATTTCCAAAGTTTAAAGAGTATGACAGAGTCTTGAGCTTGCTATTCCACTCATCGAACAGAGCTACTCAGTTTTGTTTTGCTTTATTTGTTTTGCATGCTAAGTCCTTTGTATGATGTTTAGAGAAAAGATTCCAGTGTTTAAAAATAAAATTTTTAAATGTCGAAGTTAAATAAATTATGACTAGTATTAAAAATTATGTAAAGCATTTCATTAAAAGGAAAGATGTTAATTAAATATTAACTGAAAAAAAATAAGTTACAAAAAAGTGTGTGTTTGCATTTTATTTTTAAAATATATATGGATGTATAATATATACATAGAAAGGGATTTAGAAGAATACGTCCTGAGGTGTTTTTAATGACTTTCTCTGCTTGGATGAAATTCTGGAAATTTATTATTTGTTGTCTTTTTCGTCAATTACAAGTCTGTGATTCAGACCGTTGTAATAAGTATGCTTCATCTTTGAAATAAGAAAAACTTATTTGGATTTTTAAAATCCAATCTCAGTAAATTTGTGACCTAAGTGAACTTCATTCACTGCTTCAGACAGTGAGAGATTGAGAATGTATGTGTATGTAATAATCAGTGATTGTTGAGGAAAAAGTTACCTTTTGAACAATGTCACAGTTATATGGTGTATTAGTCAGGGTTCTCTAGGGAAACAGAATCAACAAGAGTTATCTGTCAATAATATGCGAGTGATTCTATAATAGTCTCTCACGCAGTCATGGGGATGCACAAGTCCAGGTTCCACAGGCAGGCTGCAACCAGGGGCTCCAGTTAAAGTCCAGTGAAGATCCTTGATTAGTTCTGGAAGATGATGGCTGTCCAAAGACAAGCTGGGAAATTCTCACTCAGTGCTGGAATCACTTCCCCTTTTAAGGCATTCAAGTGATTGGATAAAGCATCACTCATTGCTGATGGCAATCTCCCTGACTGATGGAATTGTAATCAGCTATCTATGATTTACCACTGCAGTAAAGTCAATGGTGACTAATGTCCCTAAATGCCCTTGTATTATATTTAGCCCTGTGCTTGCTTGACCAAACAACTGGGCACAATTACCTGGCTGAGTTAACACAATAGCCTAACCATCACATATGGGTATTTAAAAATATAGGCATTGGTGACCTGTGGCAAATTCCAGTTTCCACACCTCCTGCTGTGTGACTTCAGGTAGGTTATGACCCTCAAATTTTCTGGTTTGTAAAACCTGTCTGTAAAATCCTTTCCAAACAACTATTGAATCAATTATAGTAGGTCTTATTTATGTTTTATTGGACACTGTCTAGCACATGGAAAATATTCAATAAATGGTGACTATGGCAAGCATAGCTAGACCTCTCTGCTGAAAAATGAAACATATGTCCACTTTGAGGTCCCTCTGAGCTTTAGTCAGATTGCTCTTGGCCCCTCCCAGGTTTGCTGATGACAAATGGACCTTATTTAATTGAAACCATCACATCTTTTGTGCCTCATAAATTACTGTTTGGCTGCATCTTCCCTGTACAAACCTCCACCAACACCCTTCCTATATGGTCGTGCTGCAGGTTGAAAGAATAGGTCAGATCCTGGATGTTACCTGGAAAACGATGATCAGTGGTCAAGCCCTCCCAGCAGGAATGGAGCTGAAAGTGGAGACATGCGGGAATCAGGCAGAGCTATCAAAGAATGGCAGCAAGGCTGGAAGCTAAGGAGTATTCTGTATGGTCCCAGGAATGACTGCGACATCTCTGTAACTTGCCTTTTGGCCACTAGTCATGTAGTACCTGTGTAGTTCTGGTTGCCATTAATAATAGTGGCTACTATTGCTGACAACTTTGTGCCAGATGTTGTACTAATGCTTTCCTTGCATTCTATCATTTCACTCTCAGAAAACACACAAGAGATGGATAATGTTACCTGTTTCATAGCTTAGAAGAATTCAGGTCATTTCCTGTAGCAGTTTGCTATAATTGATGAATTCCAAAAAGAAATATTAGATTATGCTTATAATCTGATCTGTACCTGGACATGATTGAGTTATGATTAGGGCATTGAGTCCCCACCCCTTGGTGGGGATAAAAGGCATGGCAGATAAAAGGCATGGCAAAGAACAAAGGTGAGGGCTTTTAATGTTGGAGTTTGATGCTGAAGACTTAAGCTGCAGCCCAGGAAGTCAGCACACAGAGGAAAGAGAAGCCAGCCCCAGGAAGAAAGGAACCTTGAACCCAGAGAAAAGCAAGCCCCAGGAACATAGGAACCCAGGAAGCCTGAACCCCCGCAGACATCGGCAGCCATCTTGCTCCAAATAGACTTTGGTGAGGGAAGTAACTTATGCTTTATGGCCTGGTATCTGTAGGCTCTTACCCCAAATAAATACCCTTCATAAAAACCAACCAATTTCTGGTATTTTGCATCAGCACCCCTTTGGCTGACTAATACATTCCCCAAAGTCACATTTAAGAAAGTGGTTGAATCAGGGGTTGAGTCAGGCTTTCTCTTACTACATTGTCTCTACTGACCATTTGTGGTGGACATTCACCTTGTGATCCTTTGATTTTTTTTCTTTCCAAGTTTGGGATTTTACGTCTCTCTCTTGGATTGGGTTATGCTAGTGGAATCCTTCCCCTCTGAGCAACAGCCTTCTCTGTAAGCTCTAAGAGCAGTACCTGTGTAGAGTCCTGCAATGCCTGTCCTTGTCCCTCAGCTCCATGCTTTGCCTGCTCAACCTCACATCTAAGCAATTCTCTCCAACCAGGCAGGCTCTTCTAGACTTTTCACCAAGGATTTTTAATGTCTGAGTCTGGTCATATGGGTAAGCAAACTTCTTCACTGTTCTCAAT
The DNA here is from genome assembly GCF_030445035.2 of Dasypus novemcinctus. Taxonomy (NCBI): domain Eukaryota; kingdom Metazoa; phylum Chordata; class Mammalia; order Cingulata; family Dasypodidae; genus Dasypus; species Dasypus novemcinctus. Next base: position 22,272,338 of record NC_080677.1, read on the forward strand.
ATTCTCTACCAGCTGGATTCATCCTGGGCTCAACCAACTCTTCTCTTTCCAGCCCATCTCTTTTTTTTTTATAGTTGCTCTTAGTTAACCTGTTCAGGTTTCTCCCATTTTCTTTGGGATCATTTGGGTCCAGAAAATTGCAGTCCTTGAAACCTGCTGAGGTAGCTCTTTGAGAAGGTTGGTTTTCAAAATATCTGTCCAGAAGTTATAATGAGGTGCTCTGGGCAAGGGCAAACACAAAAGAGCTATTCATGCACCTTCTGTGCAGGTATTATCGGTTCACTTCTTTCAGTTTGCTAAAAGCAGGTGGGAGGAAGTGGACTTGGCCCAATGGATAGTGCATATGCCTACCACATGGGAGGTCAGCAGTTCAAACCCCCAGCCTCCTTGACCCGTGTGGGGCTGGCCCATGCACAGTGCTGACTCACACAAGGGGTGCCGTGTCACAGAGGGGTGTCCCCCACATGGGGAAGCCCCATGTGCAAGGAGTGTGCCCCGTAAGAAGAACCGCTCACTGCAAAAGAAAGTGCAGCCTGCCCAAGAATGGCACTGCACACACAGAAAGCTGACACAGCAAGATGACACAACAAAAAGAAACACAGATAAAAAAATAAAAATAAAAAAATAAATAAAAGCAGCTGGGAGCAATATATCACAAATGGATTGGCTTTTACAATAGGAATTTATTAGGTTAAAAGCTTACAGTCCTGAAGCTGTGGAAGTGTTCAAATCAAGGCATCATCAGATATGCTTTCTCCCCAAGTTGCAGCTGTGGGTGATTAGGCACCTGGCAGGGCACAATAGCAGTGTCTGCCAGTCTCTGCCTTCTCCTCCAGGCTCCATTCCTTTCTGTTTCTGGCTTCCTCCCTCAGCGTCTAGGAGTTTTTCTCTTTGTCTGAGTGACCTTCTTTCTGTATCTGTGGCTTTTTATTCCAATGTTTATAAAGGATTCCAGTAGGAGAAGACCCACCCTGGGTCATGCCCTACTAAAGTGACCTAATCAAAAGAAAGTTCCCTTAACTGAATCTAATCAAAAGTTTCCACCTACAATAGGTTTACATGCACAGGAATAGACTGGCTGTAAGAAAAGGATTTCCTGGGGCCCACAAAAGACTCAAACTGCCACAACTTCCTTGTGACAAGGAGCATCAAACACCCTTCCTATAAATAGCTTGCAAGCATTTCTCCTGCTATAGACTGATGGCTCTTTGAGAAGTAAGACTATTCATTATCAAGACTGGAATTTGCAAAATTTGCAAAAAAAAGTTTGTAATAGAATGCAATGATTTTACCACAACATGCAAAGCAGTAAAGGAAGTAAGAGCCAGGGGCAGGAGCAGAGCCTCAAGCCTCCACTGAGCATGCTGTGTGGCAGGGTTGCTGTGTTAGTGCCTTTGCCAGCTACACTGCAGCTTTCCAAGAATAAGTGCCCAAGGCTGGCATTGCCCCTCTGAAAAGGAAGGAGATATCACATCACTCCTCCAGCACCTTCTTGGGGCCATCTATTTCCCATGCCTACTGTGAGTGAAGTGAGGAGAAATGAACAGTCATACAAGCAATTTCATTTGCCCAAGTGATTTCAGCATCTGTAAAGCAACCAAGAATTCATCCATCACCAAATAAAGTCATTATCAAAGCAGCTGTTATCCAGACATCACTCTCAGCTGGGGAGGTGGAAGAGCAATTTATCTCTTAGCAGCAGCTTGCCAACATCTAAGTTGCAATTTACAGAAGAGGAGAAAGTCTCAGAATAGAAGAGTCACGCAGACATGTTGAAAATGTCTGTTTAATTCTTTTTAAGTAATGGTCATAGTTTTCAATGTGTAAAATACTTAGAAAATTTGGAAAATTCAAAAGCATGTGTACAAGAAAACAATGACCTCTGATGAAGAAGATAACCATTGACAATATTTAGATGTATTTCCTTCCAATCATTTTTCCATATATTATGTATATCATTTTTTGTATACTTGAGAGTATACTGTATAGATTTGCATGTATATTTGTATCAACAACTTATTCCAATAATATTTTGAGGCCAGGGAAAATAACTCTTCTCAGAAGATTCTGCCCTAGGTTAAATGGGTTTCCTTGGGGATCTAACCCAGTGATCTTATTTATCTTTTTAGGTCCTTGACATCTTATTTCATGTGGCCACTCCCCATGACCTCTGGAAAAGTCCCAGGGCAGGACTACACACACCAAGATATCTTTTAGATCTGTGAGATTTTTCTCAAGGTCCTTGTATTAATAGATGAGGACACCAAAATTAAATGAATCCCATAAATAAGATGGGGAAAAGTTCAAGGATATATTCCAAGACAAAAGGAAGAGAGAAAATGCAGGATGCTAGAGAACTGTTAACAGAGCCTGATTTAAAGAGGGATGAGGAAAGAAATAAAGGCCAAACCAGCCTGTTTAGATCTTTTCCTTAAATGCTCAGTAGTTTGAGTTCATAACAGTTGCATTTGAGTATTTTCCCCCAACCCTCTCTAAAACTTTCTTTTAAGGGAAAGGAAGATAATGTAAGGTGCAGTCAAGGAACTCATGAATAATATATATATATTATATGTAATATTCAAGAGTCAGGTTTCTCAGCCTCAGCACTGCTGACATTTGATGTCGGATAGCTCTTTGTTGTGGATAGACATCCTGCGCGCTCCAGGATGTTTAACAGCATCCTCTGCCCACTAGATGTTGATCGCACCTCTCTGCCCAGTTGTGACAATGTCTCCAGGCATTGCCAAATCTTCCCTAGGAGGCAAAATCGTCCCATTGAAACCAATGAACTAGAGATAGGGAGCAGGAGATGGAGAGAGGGGACTTTTCTCATGTTGACATAAAGCAAAATCATCCCATTTGCAAGTCACAAAGAATTTCAGCAGCAAATTCCCTGGAAACATTAGGGCATTAGAGAATCTGTAACTACTTGTATTTGGGAAGGAAATGGAGAAGGGGAAAGAAATGGAACTCACATATCTCATGTAGTTTAATCCTCCAACAACCTTTCAAGTGGGCCTCATTTCCCTTCTTTTACAGGTGAGAAAACTAAGGCTCAGAATGGTTAAGTAACCTGCCCAAAATCACCCAGCAGGTAAAGAAAAGAGCTACTTCCCCCACAATGGAGGAGTCACCAAGAAAAAATAGTTCCTGAACTTTAAGCAAGGCAAATCTTATAAATTCTAAATTTATAAATTGTAAATCAGAGAATCTAGGGCACAAGGAGAGGGACTTGGATGGGGGTGGGCTTTAGAGATATCAAAGCTGAGTGACTGGAATTGTGAGAACATGACCATCAGGTTAGGCAGATAAGGCTCATTTCTCACGAAAACAAGAGAGAAAGAGCAAAAGTATGCCTGGGGAGGGGGGCGGGGGGGCTGCTTTGGGGGCCAGCAGACCAGGATAGTGCTTCTCAACTCCCAGGATAGTAAGGGACAGAGAAACAAAGAAGCTGAAACAACAAACTAAGTTAGTAAACTTCCCAGCTGCAAGGAAGGGCTCCTCTCCCCTATCCCTGAGATGCTGAGCTGGGGTAAAACCCCTGGAGCATTGCAGCTGACTGCCAGCTGTTAAAAAGGAAGGGAAGGGTGAGTCAGGGGACCTTTTCTTAAGTGAATTTGGCCAGCAGATCCCATGTTGAATCTTGGCTCTGGCCTGGAGAAAACAAAGGAAAACTGAGAGAGATATATCTCTGCAGAAAGGAGCACCAATGAGTGGCATTTACTGGCCAGTCTGGAAATTACATGGCCAGAAACTGCTTTTAGGGCTCTCTTTATCCCACCCCTGGAAGAAAGTCTATGCCCCATTAATCAGACCATGGCATGATTTTGGTAACTTAAGCTGGGCACAATTTTAAAGACTTAGGATAAGTTGAAACAAATATCAAATAGCTGTGGAAAAATAATAACAATAGGCAAGAGAAAGAAATGGGCCATCAGAGTAAATTCACAAGCATATTAGAATGTTAGACATCAGCAAAAAGTTACAAGCTATACTAGGAAATAGGAAGAGATGGTCCAGCCAAAGGAACAAACAAATATCCTCAAGAGATTCAGGATTTGAGACAATTAATCAATGATAATCACACAACTCTCCTAAATCATTTTAAAGAATTGAAAGAAAATATGACTAAAGAGATAAAGAATATTAAGATGACGCTGGGTGACATAAAGAACAATATGAAAATCTCAGGACGCGGACTTGGCCCAGTGGTTAGGGCATCCGTCTACCACATGGGAGGTCCGCAGTTCAAACCCTGGGCCTTCTTGACCCATGTGGAGCTGGCCCATGTGCAGTGCTGATGCGCACATGGAGTGCTGTGCCATGCAGGAGTGTCCCCACATAGGGGAGCCCCATGTGCAAGGAGTGCACCCCATAAGGAGAGCCGCCCAGTGCGAAAGAAAGTGCAACCTGCCCAGGAATGGCACCACCCACACGGAGAGCTGACACAAGATGATGCAACAGAAGGGTGCTGCTGACAACAACAGAAGCAGACAAAGAAGAACATGCAGCAAATAGACACAGAGAACAGACAACTGGGGTGGGGAGGAAGGGGAGAGAAATAAATAAATAAATAAATAAATAAATAAATAAATAAATAAATAAATAAATAAATAAATCTTTAAAATAATATATGAAAATCTGCAAAGAAAGTGACCTTTTGGGAATGAAAGTCATGATGGATGAGATTAAAAATACATTAGAGGCACATAAGAGCAGATTTGAACTGCTTGAAGACAGAATTAGTGATTTTAAAGACAGAACAGCTAAACTGGAAAAGACAGGAGAACAGAAAGAGATGCAGAAAGAAATAACTATTCTAAATATTTATGCATCTAACCTCAGTGCCCCAAGATACATGAGACACACACTGGCAAAGCTGAATGGAGAAATAGATGTCTCTACCATAATAGTTGGAGACTTCAATACATAGCTCTCAGTATTGGATAGAACATCTGGACAGAGGATAAATAAAGAAACAGAGAATTTGAATAATATGATAAATGTACTATATCTAACAGATATCTACAGAGCATTGCACCCCGAAAGAGCAGGAAATACATTCTTTTCAAGTGCTCATAGATCCTTCTCCAAGATAGACCATATTTTGGGTCACAAGACAAGTCTCAATAAATGTAAAAAAGATTGAAATTATACAAATCACTTTCTCTGATGATAACAGAATGAGCTGGAAATCAATAATGGACAGACAAAAGGAAAATTCATAAATATATGGAGATTAAACAACACATTCTTAAATAATCAGTGGGTCAAAGATGAAATTACAAGAGAATTCAGCAAGTATCTTGAGAGGAATGAAAATGAGAACACAACATATCAAAACCTATGGGACAATGCAAAGGCAGTGCTGACAGGAAAATTTATAGCCCTCAGTGCTTACATTAAGAAGAAAGAGCCAAAATTGATGATCTAACTGCCCACATGGAAGGACTAGAAAAAGAGCAGCAAACTAATCCCAAACCAAGCTGAAGGAAAGAGATAGTAAAGATCATTGCAGAAGTCAATGAAATAAGAACAACAACAACAACAAAAAATAGAATCAACAAAACCAAAAGTTGGTTCTTTGAGATGATAAACAAAATTGACAAACCATGAGCTAGACTGACAAAGAAATGAAAAGAGAAGACACAAATAAATAAAATTAGAAATAAGAGGGGGGACATTACCACTGGTCCTGTAGAAATAAGAGAGACCATAAGAGGATATTATGAACAACTGTATGCCAAGAAACTAGACAATGTAGATGAGATGGACAAATTCCTAGAAACACACAAACCACCTACACTGATTTTAGAAGAAATAGAAGACCTCAACAAACCAATCACATGTGAAGAGACTGAAACGGTTATCAAAAACCTCCCAAAGATGAAAAAACTAGGAGCAGATGGCTTTCCATGTTAATTCTATCAAAGATGAACTAATAATGATCTTGCACAAGCTCTTCAAAAAAATCAAACAGGAAAGATTGCTACCAAACTCATTCTATGAAGCCAGCACTACCCTAATACTAAAACCAGATAAAGTTACTACAAAAAAAGAAAGTTAGAGACCAATATCTCTAATGAATATACATGCAAAATCCTCAACAAAATACTTGCAAACAAAATTCAAAAGCACATTAAAAGAATTTTTTTTTTTTTAAAGATTTATTTATTTATTTAATTTCCCCCCCTCCCCTGGTTGTCTGTTCTTGGTGTCTATTTGCTGCGTCTTGTTTCTTTGTCTGCTTCTGTTGTCGTCAGCGGCACGGGAAGTGTGGGCGGCGCCATTCCTGGGCAGGCTGCTCTTTCTTTTCACGCTGGGCGGCTCTCCTCACGGGCGCACTCCTTGCGTGTGGGGCTCCCCCACGCGGGGGACACCCTTGCGTGGCACGGCACTCCTTGCATGCATCAGCGCTGCGCAGGGCCAGCTCCACACGGGTCAAGGAGGCCCGGGGTTTGAACCGCGGACCTCCCATATGGTAGACGGACGCCCTAACCACTGGGCCAAAGTCCGTTTCCCCACATTAAAAGAATTATACACCATGATCAAGTGTGTTTTATCCTAGCTTTGCAAAGTGGTTCAACATAAGAAAACCAATTAGTGTAATAAACCACATTGATAAACTGAAGAAGAAAAATCACATGATCCTCTCGATTGATGCAGAAAAGACATTTGACAAAATATAGCATACTTGCTTGATAAAAACACTCCAAAATTTAGGAATAGAAGGAAGTTTTCTCAATATGTTAAAATGCATATATGAAAAACCTACAGCTAGCATTGTACTCAATGGTGAAAGAATGGAAGCTTTCCCACTGAGATTACGAACAAGACAAGGATGCCCACTGTCACCATTATTATTCAATATTGTGCTAGAAGTTCCAGTTAGAACAATTAGGCTAAAGAAGGAAATAAAATGCACCCAAATAGGAAAGAAAGAAGTAAAACTTCCACTATTTGCTAATGACATGATCCTGTATCTAGAAAGTCCTGAATAACCCATGGCAAAGCTACCAGAATTAATTAACAAGTTCAGCAAAATTGATTTGTTAAAAAACACACACACACACGAAAAACTACAGATTTTACCCACTTTGTAACCCTCCAGATTATTTAGACTCACTTTGTCAGCAAAATGAAAATTGTCAGTGGAGCATGTTGTGTCCTGATTGGGCCCTGCAATTAAGCCTCCTTGGATGAAGGCCTGTTAAGGCTAATTTTAAATCTGATTACCATCAGCACAACATCAATTGAAGCTGTTTTTCAAACAAGCGGCAGTGATGTTCTGGGGGATGCCAATGTCAGAGACATTTGCTATGTTAAAACTCTCTGCAGTCACATCTTCCTCTCCTGATACTTGAGGCCCTCCTTGAGACACTGTCAGTTCACAGCGTGTTAAGCTCAAAGTGTCTTCAAGCAAAGAAAAGTCCCAGTGCCTGCCTGAGGAGCCTGGAAATGCCGCTGTGTTTAAGTGTTGGTGTGAATCAGATAGCAACAGAAGATTGTCAGGTCGGATCAACGAGAGAAAAGGCTCTCTCAGGCCGTGTCCTGCCAGTCCCTTGTCTTGAATCCTCCTGCATCAGTAGCCACGAGATGTGACCTGTGCTGCCTCTGCCCCGCTGTGCAGGGGTTAAGGAGGATAGGGGCTGACACAGATTATTAAAAAGCTGCTCGGCCCCCAAGAATCTTCCCCTGTCTCCCAGCACTTCTGATCTTCCTTTGAATAAAACATGTTAGCAAGACAACTGTGAAGCCAGTCTCCCCAGACCCTCCGCGACGAAGAGCGAAGCTGCCCAGTCCACCTCTGCTGCTTGACCCTAGTGCGAGGGTGTTCATTCTGGAATCTGCACATCTCCCCTGACCCAACACTCATCATCCCTTTACTGACTCAATTTTCTCAGCTCTGCCCTGGTAATGGAACATATCGCCAAAATAACTATTGTTTATCCGTGTAAATTCCTGACTCCAGCACAAGGAACTGAAAGTCCTTCCTACTCAGGCCCTTGCTGATCTCTTCAGCCTCCTTCCACTGACAGCATGGGCTTGAAAAGGTGAAAGACAGAAGATACGTTTTGGAGCTAGAAGAGAGAGCACCTGGTGGCTGATTGGATGTGGGTGCATGTGGAGGGTGCAGTCCAGAATGGCACTGAGGGGCCTGCTTGGTAGATGATGAAGAACATTTAAAAACGGGAGAGGCAGGGGTCAGGCCTGGGGGAAGACAGCTGGTTCAACTTAGGGAATGGGGAGTTTGAGCATCTATGGGACACTGCAGGAAATATGGAATGAGAGAAAGGAGCTCTCCTGGTCACGCCCCTCACTGCCCTTCCATGCGCCCAAATCACCAGGACATGCCCCTTATCTTGTCCACTGTCTACTCAGATTTCTTCTCATTGGAAGGTGACTTCCAGGGAATGGCAAATCAGGCTTTTAAACTAAGATTATTGGTGATGGAGGAAAGGGAGGAACAGGAAGGGGGCTACTGGTTTCCTCTTTGCATTTTGTTTGCAGTCCACACAGAAACATGTAAAGTCACTTTAGTCCAAATTCTGGAAGGGCTGAGCTGCAGCTTTGCTCCCCTGGCTCTGCTCTGAAGGCCTCAGTTCTCTACCCTGCAGGCCCTCCACCCCGGGGCCTGGTGGAGGATGCAGCCTCCACACACACAATTTACTCATTTGCTTATACTTTTCATTATTGCTATGCTTATTTTTAATATCTCAGCTTTAAAATGCTTTTTGATGCCATTTTGGTGTGCTTTTTCCTTCTGGTTTTTATTCCTTGCAATAACTGTGTTTTCTTCTTCTGAAGTATCTAGTCTTATTTAACTGCTCTCATTCAAACTTTAACTTCTGGGATTTAGAGCCAGAGCTTCCTTTTTTATATTTTTCATGTTTTCATTTTTAATTGTCTATATTTCATAATTTTGGATTGGCTTTTCATTTTTGCTTTTTGAGCTTTAGGCTTTATTTAGAATTGTTTACATTTTATTTCTAACCTTTATTCCTATCCGTTTGAATTTTCATTTGTGTTGTTTTTACAGTAATCCTTTTACTGATTTACTTTAAAAATCTTCCTATTAAGTTTTCAAAATTTATGCCTTAAATTTTAGCCTGTCCCTCCCAATCATTTTTTACTAGTTTTTTTACTTTTAATTTTAAAAAACATTATTCTTAACTTTAAGTTGTTTATTCCTCCCAATGTTTTCATTGTAACTCATGTTATGCAATAATCTAGGCTATAGATGAATATTCTGGATATAATTCCCCGACCCCTCTCCCTAAATGGAGATAATGTCTTTTCCCAGAGAAGAGAGATGAGCCCTATATCAGCCTACAGCTGAGATCGGAAGAAGCTGGACCCAAGGAGCATTAAAAAGGAAGAGGAAGGCTGAACCCTTGCAGATGTCACCCACCATCTTACTTCAACATGTGGCAATGGAGTTTGGTAAGGAAATAACCTTAAATTGGACTCTTTAGGGCCTTGTAACTGTAAGCTGCCACCCAAATAAATACCCTTTATAAAAGCCAACCGATTTCTGGTACTTTGCATCAGCACCCCTTTGGCTGACTAATACCAGGGTATTTGAGATTGACTAGAGAAAAGCCAGGATGGAGACCAAGAGGTCAAGAGAGAGGCTGGTCCCAGAAGGACTGGGAGGAGGGAAGGAGGATTGGGGCCTAGTCAGCTGGGAGATGGTATACAGAGAATCCCAGACTCTAACCTTGGTCTGGAGGTGAAAAGCAAAGTGACAATAACAACCTGGAAGAGCCTGCAAGAATCCATCTCCAGATCCTGTAAGTGTGTAAACTGTGACTGTACTTTAGAATCCCCTGGAATGCTATAACGAGTCCTGATGCCCAGGCTCCACCTCTACAGAGTCTAATTTAATCAGTCTGGGGTATATTCTGGGTTTTGGGGTTTTTAAGTCTTCTCAGGTGATTCAAAGTGCAGTTGTAGTTGAGAACCAGCACCTGCAAGCATTTACAGGTGAAAAGTCCATAAGGCTCCAGTATTATTCATAAATTCAATCATGGCGGTGGTTTTTTCTCATACAGCCTCAGATTTTGGAAGCTATTAAATTGTGGTGAAAGGTGCTCTGGACTGGGTTATACACCCAAATTTTAGTTTCAACTTTCTTCTCACTATTCATATATCTTCTCTGAACCTTGGGTTCTTCATCCATAAGTAATGGTCATTCTATCCAGGGTGAGATAATATCTCACTGTTGTTTTGATTTGCATTTCCCTAATAGCTAGTGATATGGAACATTTTTCATGTGCTTTTTGGCCATTTGTATTTCCTCTTTGGAGAAATGTCTATTTAAGTCTTTTGACCATTTTTTAATTGGACTGCTTGCTCTTTTATTGTTGAGCTGTATGATCTCTTCACATAGAATGGGAATCAAACCCTTAGCAGATACATGGTTTCCAAATATTTTCTTCCATTGAGTGAGCTGCCTTTTCCACTTCTTAGTGAAGGATTTTGAAACATAAAGCATTTAAGTTTGAGGAGGTCCCATTTATCCTGTTTTCTTTCATGGCTCATGCTTTCAGTTTAAGATTTAAGAACCCACCACCTACCATGAGGTTCTGAAGATATTTTCCTACATTTTCTTCTAGGAGCTTTATGGTTGTAGAGTTTATAGTTAGGTCTTTGACCCATTTTGAGTTAATTTTTTGTATAAGGTATGAAATATGGGTCCTCTTTCTTTCTTTTGGTTATAGATATCCAGCACCATTTGTTGAATAGATTGGTTTGCCCCAGCTAGTGAGTTTGACAGTCCTGTTAAAAAGTCACTTGACTATAGATGTGAGGGTCTGTTTCTAAACCATCGGTTTGGTTCTGCTGCTTCACGTGTCTATCTTTATGCCAGTACCATGCTCTTTTTACCACTGTAGCTAGGTAATATGACTTTAAACTCAGAAGTGAGAGTCCTCCAATTTGCTCTTCCTTTTTAAGATGTTTCTGGCTATTCGGGGACCCTTAACCTTTCAAATAAATTTGATATTTGTGTTTTCCATTTCTTTAAAAAAAAACGCTGGTGGAATTTTTATTGGGATTGCTTCGAGTCTGCATATTAGTTTGGGTTGAATTGACATCCTAAGAATATTTAATCTTCCAAGTCATGAGCACAAAATGTTCTAAAATATGTAACTGTTTTTAAAGGGAGGCTAATGGGATCAATAATATTATTTTAAAGCAGTATCCCTCATTAGTTATCTATTGCTGTGTAACAAATTACCACAAAACTTGGTGACTTCAAACAATAAACACATTGTTTCACACAATTTCTATGGCTGAGGAACCCAGGAACATCTTAGCTGGTTGGTTCTGGCTCAGAACCAAGGGGTTGCAGTTACATGTCAGCTGGGGCTGCAGGAAGACCTACTTCCCAGGTGGCTCCCTCATGTGCCTGGTGCATTATTGTAGCCGTCGGTGGGAGGCCTCAGCTCGTTGTCACAAGGACCTCTCCACCAAACTGCTTGGGTTTCCTTATGACACAGCAGCTGGCTTCCCTCAAAGAAGATGAGCCAAGAGGACACCAGGAAAAATGCTACAGTGATTTTTACGCCCTAGCCATGGAAGTCACTGCAATAGTCTATTGGTTACAAAATACAGCCTATTCAGTATCACTAGGGAATACTCAAGGGCATGAATACCAGGAGGCTGTGTTTTTTGGGAGCCATTACAGAGAATCATCTGCAACCACCTGCATCAAAATCATGCAGGTTATTCATTAAAAATATGCATTCCTGGGCCCCATTGCATTTTTTAATATATTGTCTTATTAGAGCAGTAGTAGGTTTACAGGCAATTCATGCAGAAAATAGAGTTCCATATAGACCTATTATTAAAAGCTTGCATTTTAAACTGGCTTCCCAATTGATTATATGATCTATACTTAAGTTCAAAAACAATTGCTTTATTGTACTAAAGCATGTCTGTATATAAACTTTCAACTAAATGATTTCTAAAATGATATTATACAACCCCTTTAAATGTTGTCCTCTGTTATCTGAATCCTTTTGACTTTAAGATAGAAAGTAGAACAGGTTATAAGACATAGCCTCTAAATATTGACACCAAAGTTAAAATTCCGTGGGGTACCACTAAAGGAAATTCACCTATGTCCCTGCCATGTTCCTCTTCAAAGAATTGGAAGGTAATCAAGGAAGAGCCAGGTAGCCCAGCTTCCCTTCCTTTCCATTCCTTGCCCTTAGCTTCCATACATATTTATAGGATAGAGATCACACATTTTGGTAGAGAATTCACTGGTGCGAGTGAATGAGGATGTCCTTGTTTTAACACAACTACTTTCATTGTCCTATTTCTAAACATTTATTTACACAGCCCGAAGTCACTTCGAGAGATGTTTTACAGATCAAAATTACCCAACTGATTTTAATTGGTTAAGGCCAAAAGCTGATCAGTGTTCTGTTCAGGGACTTTATTTTATTTTATTTTTTATTTTTTTTATTTTTTGCTTTTGCATACATATATACTTTTTATTTTATTTTATTTTATTTTACATTATTATTTTTTTATTGACTTTGTAATAATATTACATAAAAAATATATATATGATGTCCCATTCAATCCCACCCCCCCACCCCACCTCTCCCCCCCCCCAGCAACACTTACTCCCATCATCATGACACATCCATTGCATTTGGCAAGTACATCTTTGGGCACCTCTGCACCTCATGGTCAGTGGTCCACATCATGGCCCATACTCTCCCCCATTCCATCCAGTGGGCCCTGTGAGGATTTACAATGTCCGGTGATTGCCCCTGAAGCACCATCCAGGGCAGCTCCATGTCCCAAAGACGCCTCCACATCTCATCTCTTCCTGCCATTCCCCATACCCATAAGCCACCATGTCCACTTTTCCCAATCCAATGCCACCTTTTCTATGTGGACATTGGATTGGTTGTGTCCGTTGCACCTCTATGTCAAGAGGAGGCTCAGATTCCACATGGATGCTGGATGCAATCCTCCCACTTTCAGTTGTAATCACTCTAGGCTCCATGGTGTGGTGGTTGTCCTTCTTCAACTCCATCTTAGCTGAGTGTGGTAAGTCCAATGAATCAGATTGTAGGTGCTGGAGTTTGTTGAGGCTCAGGACCTGGCTATCACATTGTTCAGTCCAGAGATTCAGGGATTTTAGCCACAGTCAGGCCCTGAGCAACTGAAATAAATATAGAAAGAAGAAGGAATGGGAGAAAAGAAAATGGAGGAGACAGAGAAAACAGCAATCACAGTCCTGGTGAACCACCTGGATTAGTGTCTTGGACATACCTGGCTTGGTATTGTAATATCCCATTATCTACATTTCTCAATTCTCCAAGAGGTATAGGGTGGGAGTCAGGGTGGGAAGACCAGCTTGGGGATGGGAAGAGGGGGGACGCTGACTCCCTTAGACTCTGCCCAGAATCATGCTGTGTGCCAGGAAGCCTTGCCTCCAGCCCTCTTTGTTCTTGCCTTATTATTTGGGCACTTCTGCTTCACTATGAAGACCATGTGGCGAACAACCTTTAAATTAATCTGGGCAAGCATTAATAAGTATGTCTCCAGGGTAGATTCATAGGAGTAGAATTATTAGTTCAAAGATTATGAACAACTTCAAGTACCTTGATTCATACCCATTCATTAGACAAGTGCTGGCCTTCTCCTTCTAGATGGCCTATTACAGACAATGCTCTGTGACAGACATGGATTTATGGGTTCATGAAGAACATATCATTAGAAATGCAGGGTTTTAATGCTCCTCAATGCACATATAATTTTACTCCCTCTGACCAACTGGTTTAATTTATAATAGTTAAAACCATTTGCTCACTGGTGGGCCACAAAGTTTTCAATGCCTATGCCATTCTCTACATAAAAGCAAAGTTGACCCAGAATAGTCAAACAAATGTGGAATCTAGAGTTCAGATGATCCAGGAAAGCTGTGTCAGCTGATGACTAAACTAAAGAATCCATATTAATTTTTAGTTTTGTTTTCTCAGAGACTTTTATTTTCTTGATGGTTGTAGAAACATAGGACCATGCATACAAGATACTAACATTGTGGAGGCATTTTGCATTTCTAATTTGAGAAATAAGTCACATATTATAAAATTCATCCTTATAAATGTAAAATTGAGCGGTTTTTAGTCTATTCAGAGCTGTGCAACCATCCCCATGATCTAATTTCAGAAGCTTGTCATCACCCCCAGAAAACCTCAACCCCCTTGGAAGTCACTCTGCGTTCCCCTTCCCTCCAGTCCCTGGCAACCACAAATTGACTTTCTATTTCTATGGATTTGCTTCTCTAGATATTTCATATAAATGGAATCATACAGTATGTGCTCATATCTATTTGTTTTCTTTAACTTAGCCTAATGTTTCTTAGTTCATCCATGATTTAGCATGTATCAAAAACTTCACATTCCCTTTTAAGGCCAAATAATATCCCACTGTATAGATATACCACATTTTATGCATACGTTCATCTGTGGAGGGGTTTTAGTGTAAACATTTTATTTTAGCTGTATTAAATACACCCAGAAAAGCATGCAGATTATAATTGTATATCTTGGTGAATTCTCAATGAGTGAACAACCAGATCAAGAAATAGCACATTACCAAAACCCCAGAAGCTTCTTTGAATCCTTTTCCAGTTACTATCTACCTTCCAAGTATAACCACTATTCTGATTTCTAACTCTGAAGATTGGCTTTGCCTGTTTTGAAATTTATACAAATGAAGTCACACAGTATACAATCTTTTGTATCTATTTTCTTTCAGTCAACTTTATATTTATGAAATTCAACCACGTTGTTGTATATAACTGCAGGTGATTCTCAGTGCTGTATGATTTTCCATTTTATTATGATATATTACAATTTATTTATCCATTCAACCTTCAGTGGATATATGAAATGTTTCCAACTTTTGCCTATTTATAATACAGTTGCTCTGTGCTCTTGTACATGTCTCTTGGAGAATATATGTACATATTTCTGTTGACTATATACCAAGGAGCAGATTTGCCAGCTCACACGATTGCCTATGTCCCATTTTAATAGATGCTTCAGAAGACTTTTCCAAAATTATTGTACCAAATTGCAGTCTCATCAGCAATATATGAACATTTGTCAACATATGCCAGTACAGGGTATTACCTGTCTTCTTCATTTTAGTCATTCTAGTGGGTAAATACTTGTATTGTATTTTAGTTTTAAATTCTTTCCCAAATGGCTAATGAAATTTAATACATTTTTCCTATAGTCATTGGCCATTTAAAAGCTCTCTTTTCTGAGGTGTCTATCCAATGCTTCCGCCATATTCCCATTGAACTGTTTACCTTTTAAAAATTAATTTGCAGGAACTCTTCATATTTTGAAATTGAATCTTTTGTTGGATACAGGTAGTAAAAATATCTTCTTTCACACCATGGCTTGCCTTTTCACTCTAATTGGGTCTTTGGATGAACAGAAGACTTTAATTTTAATATTGTCTGGTTTATCAATGTTTTCCTTTATGATTAAGACTTTAACAAACTTTTCTTACTCCAAGATCATTGAAATTGTATTTTGATAGCGAAATGTTTATTACTTACCCAGATGCATACTAAATGGTGAATATATCTCTGTCATGTTCCAATAAGGAGAGGTACACAACCTATGAGAGATATTCTGAATGGAAATACGAACAAAGTAGCAATAACATGCACTTTTCCAGCACCTAACAAAGATCTGCGTGCCTCTGTCTGTTAGCCTTTCTCTGAAGAAAGCCTCCTCATCCAGGGTTGTTCAACTATTGTTCCTTATTGTACCCTTAATTCTTTTCCCAAGGGTACATCATCCTCATCTGCAGCAATAATTAGTTTAGACTCATTAATCTCTGTCTCTGCATCTAAATATAAGCCACACTTCATGACTCTGTTAAGTGAGTCGTAACCTGTCCAGGCAGAAGTGCAGAACTTTCTAGGAAGGACAGTTCAACGATGTTCTGATAGATTTATCTCACCATCTGATCTCTTCTCAGAGATGCCAAATGTTCTTTCAATTACCAATCTGGTGACACTTTGAATGGCATTATAATTTATATTGCAGGGAGTCTAGGGGGCAAGAAAGAGAAATTAGCCAGATTGTCGATGGCATTGCACTGTCACATGAAGTAGAAAGATTGTACACAGGCTAACTTCTATCCCAGGGTCATAATGCCTTCTCCGCTCACCCTGATGCCCACAGCATTTGCAGCAAGCTAACAGTGATGATCGGCCCTGACACTATCACACTGCATAAGGCAAAAAATTCTTTCTCCAAATTAATTGCTGCTAAATTTAATGATGAATCCGAGTTGCACATATTTTTGCTTTCTCAACGGGCATAAGGAGACAGGGGAATTGGAGCCCCCCAAACACTATGGAATAGTTCTTCAACTGTAAAAGGGCTTTGTTATGAGAAGAAGGGGGAAAGGAAAGCAGGACAAACAAATACAAATGCGTGCCCAGGCACGTCAGCATGAAGTTGCCAACTGCCACCATTAGACATTCATCTGTTCGGTAGGTGGCTTTTATTAGTGTAAACCAGCTCGGAAAGAGGAAGAGATAACAGGTGACACCACCTCTGCCAGTCTCTTTTGCAAGCTGGATGATAGATATCAAGTTGGAAAGGAACAGTGTTACCCCAAACCTCTGTCCTGGGCGAGGTTTAATAGTGCCACATGGGAGGCATCTTGGGGCCTGTGTTTCTGTACAACCAACTCCAAACAAGGAGTCATTTTATCTCCAAAGGGAATTCAAAACATCCTTCAGCTTGCTACAGTTTGCTGAGTGCACAATCGTGAGTGTAGCAAGCACCAATATTAACTAACAGCAGAACAAAGAATCACAGACCCTCACACCCACAACCCGCAATGGCCAAGGGCATGGCGGCTCGCATTGCCCACCCTAGAAATCAGCTGATCAAGATTCAGGATGTAAAAACAGTATTTGTAGCAAATCTGACCAAATGCTAAGACTTCTTAATAAAGTTTAAGAACAATGAAGTACATTTGGTTACTCTCTTTATGGCTTAAGAGCAACGTGTGATACCCAAAAGGATGGTTCGCTGTGAGAACCATCTAGGAGAAGGATTCAGAGGTTAGCATCAAAGTCATTATCAGTTTTCTGACGTTTGTCCTACAGCAGTATACGTGGTTTCCATCAATGGGGTGAGTTCCGATTTTCTTAATAAGATGTTAATTTCCATGCAGTCTCAGCTAAAGTGCTCCTCTGCGGACTGTGATAGGGAGTCCGAAGGCTAGCTGTTTCCCGGCAGACTTTGAGAGTCAAGATTCCAGGCCTGGAGTAGATGTGGCTCAAGCAGTTGAGACCCTGTTTCCCACATGGGAGGTCCCAGGTTCAATTCCCAGCGCCTCCTAAAATCAAAACAAAATAATGAACTACAAGTAAACAAACAAAGGAAACAACTCAGGGGAGCTGATGTGGCTCAGTGGTTGAACACTGGCTTCCCATTTACAAGGTCCAAGGTTCAATCCCTCACCCTGATACCTCAAAAAAAAAAAAAAGATTCCAGGACTCAATCAGGTTGCTACTTTCCTTTCCATAATTCTGTCTTGACAAAGCTTGTTTCTGGGAGAATGAAACAGTCTCCCACACTATGCAACCACACAAATCTTTATAAAACAGATGTTCATTTTTTAATCAACCAAATTTATATACTTTGAATACAAATTTTCTTTTTAAAAATATCAGATGGCATTTAAATATTTACTTCCTTCAGCACGTCTTTCATTAATTTGTTCCAGAAAGTGAGAAGAGCTTGTGGTTAATTGTATTTATAAATTTTGTAATGAATAATAGATTGTTTTTAACAATGATAAGTATCAGATTTCCTATTTATAGAAAATGAATGCAAAACCAAAAGAAACCCAAAACACAGTGATTTCCATATTATCAATTATTTCATCTATGCAATGTGTGTACATTCTAAAAAAGAACTGTTTAGTTAGGCTTTTAAAACATTAATGTCTGCTTACGGTTCCTTTATTTTAGGTTGTTTCTTATTTTCCTTCAGAGGCATTGCATTGTTTACTCTCTTGCTGCTTATAACCCTGTCTGCATCAATATGTATGGAAGTTTCTTCCTTCATTTCAGAATATACTAAGTGACCAAGCACATCTTACCAGGTCCAAATATACAACATATGCACACCCATGCAATATACATGCATGACCACATTTAGAAAGAATGTGTCTCCCTTGATCAGTCTTGAAGTCCATACAAAACAAGAAATTACCAGAGAAAAAGAGGATATTGTCATTGATCTTCACCAGGTCCAAATGCCAGAATATTTTGCTTTTGCCTTTATTAAAGTTATACACCACCAGGATTACTACCAAAACCAAACAAGTCCACTCCCTGTTCCCCACCCAAAATGTCAAGTTTCTGTCTCTAAGAGGCCACCATTAAACAACCCCCTAGGAGCAGATGTGCATCAGCTAACTTGCAGAAGAAACATACAGCAACGATTTTTTAAATCGCTGTTTTCCTTTCTTGCCTGCATATTGTTAAATAACATACTTTTAGTGCTACTTGCTGATTTTTCAGTATTAGGCATCATAAAATAACTTCCCACTGTGAAAGAGAAGGATTTAGCTCTTTTTTTACTCTTCCCTCTACCATTTTTACCTCTCATTTTCTCCTTCTCTCCCTTCTTCCTCTCTCTCATGCACATACACACACACACACTTGCCACATTTCTCTTCCCCTGCAACTTCAGTTATACTATGTACACAGTTTAGTTAATTCAATATTTAGCAGTGACATTATAACTCTATAAACATTATTCTCTGTTGAGCCATGTAGAATTTGCACATTTGTTTTATATGAAATTAATAACTACCCTGTTTTTATATTTACTTAGTTTTGTTTGTATTTGCTCAGACTCTCCTCAGTTCTGTAAATCTCCTCTCAGTACTTTCACACACATTAGAAATACCATCGCTGACATCTCTTCACGGACATTCTCTCAGAGCCTCTGAGCTGGTTGCTGTCTACCTCCATGCACAGCAAGTATTTAGAATTCCTTTGTCCTAAGATCCTGCAGAATTTTCTGGACTCTCTCCAGGTGTATCTCCTGTCTCCTGGATCCCATGCCTTTTGTTTCCTTGTTTTTCACCTTCGTTTTGGACTTTATTTTTTAAGGTAAAGTTCATATAAAGTTCGCCATTGTAACCCTCTTAAAGTGAATAATTCAATGGTTTTTAGCATTGTCACACTCTTGTGAACCCATTACCATGATCTAATTTCAGAATGTTTTCTTCAACCCCTTGGAAAACACTGTATCCTTTATCAAAAGAAACAAAGGCAGCAATATAATCAAAGCTTCAGTTCTATTCAAAGAGAAACTGTTCAAACAGGGATAAATCAAAACCAAAGCAAGTCTCAAATGATGAGCAAGTTACAATGGCTTATAAAGGCAATTGGGGGACTTCCAAAGGGAAAGTTACAATAATTGGTTGACATTTAAATTCCTTATTACAAAGGAGGTTCTCACAAAGCGGGGAACAATTACAGATTGGTCATTATAGCACACTTGTCTATTTCCAA
The DNA here is from genome assembly GCF_030445035.2 of Dasypus novemcinctus. Classification (NCBI taxonomy): domain Eukaryota; kingdom Metazoa; phylum Chordata; class Mammalia; order Cingulata; family Dasypodidae; genus Dasypus; species Dasypus novemcinctus. The sequence goes on from NC_080677.1 coordinate 22,291,941, forward strand.
TGGGTTATCTCCTTTGGATCAAAACCAGTTCAGCCCCAAATGCTGCTGCCAACCTCATCAGTCAGTGTCAAGTGGCGTGTTTAGCCATCTCTTGCCACTTAGGGCAGGGGATTACCTGCAGGTAAATGGGAGAAGACTAGTAGGGTTGTTGTGAAGATTGGAGTTAAAGTACAAAGGTGCCTGGGAACACAGAAGATTTAAAAAAATAAAATTAAAAGGTTGATCTCATTATCCCTGATGTTGGGCAGGTCTGGCAGATGACATCCTTCTGACTCAGTGGGTCACAGTGAAAAAGCTCATGGACTTGAGGAAAAAGTTATATGTTCAAACTGAAACTTATGAGCTGTGAAACCTTGGGCTGTTCAATGTCTACCAATACCGATTTTTGTAAGTTACGTTTTATAACCCAAAGTGTCATTATATTAAGCGGGGCAATGTAAAAAGCTGTAGAGTGCCAGGAACGTAGGCACAAACTCCATCACCGCATCTTATCCTGCTTGTCCAGGTCACTGAGGGAGACACTGAGGCATGGTGGAGAGCAGCCAGCCCCTTAAAAGACCTAGTTTGGAGAACTTGGATCTCATTTTCCTTTTCTGTAAAATCAAAGGGTCTTTCAACACTACCTTTGATTACAGCTGTGCCTCTGGCTGTGGTCTAGGCTAGGGAATTTCTTATTCTGGAGTCTTAGAACCATTTGGAAAGGTGGTTGTCGGAAAGATAACATGCCATTTTTGGGTGGGTGGAGTTTATTACTGCATTTCATACCTGTTACTCCACTTAAACCTCACAGCATGCCTGGAGGATGAGTACTGCTCTCTGTGAGGAAACAGAATCTTCGAGGTGGTGACCCACCCAAGGGTTACACAGTGAATCAGAAATAGGTCTCTGCTCTCAATAACTGGCTCGGTTTCCTCCAGCCTTTATCTTTTTCTCCTCACATTTTCTGTCTCCCTGAGCTCAACACCAGTTCCTTGTGAATATCAAGGTTACCTGTATCTCCACTCTCCCACTTGCCTGTGGCGCTTGGAAGTTTGGTCTGTGCCATTGATTCCCCGAGGGAGCGCAGACGGTCCTTCCAGTAATCAGGAACGTGGTTAAGCAAAGTATCAGGCTCTGATTGGGCCTGAAATAAGCCAACTGTGAAGGCTAAATGCTTTCATTTGTGGAACATGAGCTGGTTATTCAGAAGATGAAGAAGATTCACTGTTGTGTTTGGGGGAGAAGGGGGAGGGAGTGCAGCCTGCTTTGGAAATTTCTAATTAATCAGATCGGTTCATAGTCTGTGGGTCTGGCTTTGTAAATAGAAAGCAGATGCCACTGTGGGGGTTACCAGAGTAAGGGAAAAAGCAGAAATGGTTTCAAGCTGTGAAAAATTCAATGAAGAGGATTTGAAGAAATGATGGGTAAGTTTTCAGACATTTTAGTAAAATTAGGAGGGTGCATGTATAGCCCAAATGCCTCATTCCTTTCAGAGAAAAACTGTCTGAAATACATTTCAAATAAACTCCCCCAATCTCCTTGCCAAAAGCAAACAAACGAATATTTGGGAATGTAAATAAGTATCTACAGGACTTGCAAAACCAACCTAAGTGCATTCTTGTTCTCTCAAAAGTAAGATCATTCAGAGCATCAGTTACGTGCCAGGTGCTTTACAGCTCTGACCTCATTTAATTCTCATGAAAACCCGGGGAGGAAGTTGGCTTCTCTGTGTTTGTGGATTTTTTTTTCCTCCTAATTATCTTATAATAAAGAAAAGGAGGCAAGGAATGTTCAGCGGCTTGCTCTGGGTCACACAGATGGCAAGGGAGCGGATGGGAAGTGGACCTTGGTATAGCCTAGTGACTCAGCAAACTGCTCACCTGGGTCCCAACCCAAACTCTGCCCTTACTGGCTACAGTGCACTTAGCCTCTCTGTGCCTCAGTTTCCTCAGCTGCAAAATAGGGATGAGAGACTAAATATATAAACAGAAAATGGCCAGACCATACATGACCGCGCAACTCTGACCCCCAGCAGCCACCAGCCCAGGAGGCCAAACCATGACCCCTGCAGCAACGAGACCGAATGGTCGAAAGTTGGTCAATGACTGCCAGCGTCCCTATTTGTTGCATTTGCTTCCAGCTCAGGACCCACCAGAAAAAAAACAGTATGCTCCCCAAACAAATTACAGAAGACACCTGTATTACTCAGTTCTCCACAGACAGAACTGACAGGATATGTATATACACATAAATGTTAAAAGATTTCTTATAGGAATTGACTCATGCAACCATGGGGATTGGCAAGTCTGAATTCCGTAGGGCAGGCAGCAAATTGGAAACGCCTACTGAAGGGTGTGATAAATTCCCCGGAAGCTGGCTGGCTGAAGAAAATGCAGACATTCTTTCTAACTGCTGAAATCCCCAGTTCTTCACTTTAAGGCCTCAGACTGATTAGATGAGGAGACTTCCCACATTGCAGAAGGCAGTCTCCTTTGTTGAGTGTATGACACCATCAGCCATAGATGCAATCAACTGACTAATGGTTTCAACCCATCTATCTATGAAATATTGTCAGGGTAACACTCAGGCCAGTGCTTGCTTGACTAAACAACTAGACTTCATAACCTTGCCAAGCTGACACATGAAACTGACCATCACAACACTACACTTCTAGTCAGCCTGCCTCCTGCTTCCCCTTGCCAGCAATTCCCAATGAGAGCATACCTGAAATGTTCCTTTCCTGAAGCTTCCCCACCCCTCTGCCAGTCTTTGAGTCTTTACCAAATGCAAGATAGGGCAGCTAACTCCCTTGTTCTCGCAAGCCCTGAATAAATAGGCTTTTTATGTTCTTGCTTGGGTGGTCTTTGTTTATTTCTACAGGGATAATATTAGCAACAATGCACAGGTATGTTACCAGGATAAATGGATTAAGGCACATAAAGTACTTCAAACAGACCTGATACAAAACAAGTGCTCCAAAAGATAGTTGTCATTGGTTTCACAATGGGATGTGGAAAGGCAAGTTCCAACAAATTATTTGCTTTTGAAAAAGTGTGAGAACAACTATAGGATGGCGATTGGGGTAAATATTTAGTTGAGGCTCTTCACTGACCTATCCTGGATAACATTTTTATTCCTACTCTATAGATGGGAAACTTGAGAGTCAGCAAGGCTAGACTATTTGAGAAAGAAGTTTCTCTCCAAAGTCCATGTTATTTCCATTTCTTATGCTAGCTTTCCATGATAATTTTCAAGATGGATTTCCTTGGCGTATCTACTTCTTAGGGGGTTATGCAATCATGTCCTTCATATGTGAACAAAGTGGGTAGACCACATGATTCCCTGATCTGTGCACCCACCAACTGTATTATGTCATGCAGTGATCTTGCAGCAGGACTTTCTGAAGAGGTAGTAAAAGATGTCACTGGGCTGAAATGAAATGGGCACTGGGTTAATCCAGGGCAGTGTAAGACCCAGAGCAAAGTAATTTCCAGTCCCTGGCACAGTGATGGATGGATGTGAGTCAGGAAACCAGCTTAACTTGGTGTAATCTGCGTTTTATTTTTATGAATGGTTTCAAAATATAGAAAAAGCAATATAGCCCTGGTCTTATGGACAGGCTTTATCATTCATCTAGATGCTGTGAGAACCCAAAGTAGGGGTCGTTGGAGAGAGGTGATGTGCATCACCAGGGAAACAACAGAGGGAAAGACGGGGGCAAGTCGGAAGAGATGATGCTTCGTACTTCAGGTACTCCATGTTTCTTGGAAAGGAAAAAATAAGAAGTATTTGAGGATGTTGGAGTTCAGTGAGGAATGAAACTGCATAGGGGGAACAATGAACGCCTCTATTGTACAGAACACATTCACTGCTATAGGGGAGATGATGAACTGTGGGAATGGCCTAGGGCAGCCCAAACATGGGGGAAAACGAACAAGCAAATATTATAAAAGAAAAGCTTAAGCAGCCAAGTTAGTAAGGAAACTTGCTATATACGGGAGGTTTTCACACATACCTGAACTGGAGTATTGTATACTCCAGTTTTGCTAAAAGCGAAAGCTCTGGCTCACTAATTCAGTTACATTTTTATGAATAAATAATGTTTCCCTGTTTAATGTTAAACTTGATAAGGACTGTGGGAGCCAAGTATTTAACTGACTTCTTTCCCTGATATCCATGACAAAGAAATAAAAAGAAAGGAAAACATAGGAAGGTGGAGAGGACAAGTCCCAAGCCCATCCAACCCATAATCTCTGCAGAGGCAGTCCTGGGCGGACAGGAAGTACAAATCTCTTTTGGAAATCCAGGGCTTGCAGTGCCATCACCTCCCAACTGAAGCTCTTACTCCCTGCCACCTTTGGAATGCCTATCTCTTTTATTTGATGGGCACTATAATTGCCCATCCTGAAGAAAAAAAGAGACTTTTCTCTGCTAGGACAAAGCAAACAAAGGAAAATCACTGGGCATTTGGCAAGTTTTAGTGGTTCTAAGAAAGGAACTTTCTATAAGGAGGCAAAGAAAGTATCTCCCTACCCAACTTTCTATAAGGAGTCAAAGAAAGTATCTCCCTAACAGCCACAAACAAAATCTTTGAAAAATATGTTTTCAGTGTCTTAGGATTCGAGAGAACGTTGTACTTTTGAAAGGGGGTGAACAGGATGAGAGGAAAAATGGCTTGAACAGGAAAAACTTGCCCGGTGGATTTTTAAAAGCAGGGGCTGATTCAGAAAATGATCCTCATGTGGATGAGACCATCAGAGGAAATTTGATAGGAACTTTATAAGGGAGAGATGAGGCCGATGTGGAACCCACCCGCCTTCCTAGATCACTAAAAATCCCTCCTCCAGACATGGCATGTGGTCTTCGGAGATGCCTTGGGGTGCACACAGCCCAACCTCTGAGGGATTCTTGCCCAAAAGGTGGCACCTTTAAAGTTAACTGTGAATAGAGAACATGGGCCTGGGGGAAAAGAAGGACAAATCAATTGAACTACAAGGAAGCAAATCCTGAGTGTAGAACACGTTATAAGATGCATGACAGGCAGAAAACAAACAAACAAAAAAGCAAGGAGGGAAGCCCTTCTAGATCCTCCTTCAGAATCAAGGGACAACTTCCCCAGCTGCCCTTGGGTTCTCAGAGCTGAATCCCTGCCCCCAAATTACACTTGGCCAGGGGGCTGCCTTGCCAAGGCCACAGCCCCTCTTCAGGGAAAGCCGGCCTCCAATCTTGGGTCCCTGTGGGGTAAAGGCCCCCTCGTCTCAATTTGGGCAAGTCTGACGGCCAAGGCCTGGGCTGGGGCCGCGCTGTGGTTTAACGTCTTCTAATCAATCCCACGCCCTTTGCTCCCCCACAGGTGTTATTCTTAGGAGCCAAAAAGCCTCCTACTTATACGTCTGTTTCTGTTTCCCAGGAAACCCGACCTGCTAACTGAAAAGACCTCCACTACATACTGTTGAATGAAGAAAATAAACTGCAAAACAGTATAAATAGTAAGTTTCCATGTAAACAGTGGAAAAATCAAAAGCATACTTGTCTCTATGTAAATGAATATGGTTATAAATAAACAGAAAAAGGTATGGACCGGGAAGCGGATGTGGTTCAGGCAACTGAGCTCCTGCCTACAAACGGGAGGTCAGTGGTTTAGTTCCCAGTGCTGCCTAAAGAAGACAGCGAGCTGGCGTGATGGGCAGGTGCAGCAAGCCGACACAACAAGATGACACAACCAGAGACAAGAAGAAAAACATAATGAGAGCCACAACAAAGCAGGCAGCAGAGGCTCCAAGGGCCTCTTAAAGAAAAAGAACAAGCAAGACATTGTCCTGGCATGACGGGCAGGCACAGCAAGCTGACCCAACAAGATGAGATGCAACAAGAGACACAAGAAGAAAAAACATAATAAAGCAGGGAACAGAGGTGACTCAAGCAATTAGGTGCCTCCCTCCCACATCAGAGGTCCTGGGTTCAGTGCCTCCTAGAAAACACAGCGAACAAGGAGGGGGAAGGAAGAAAGGAAGGAAGGAAGGGAGGGAGGGAGGAAGGAAGGGAGGGAGGAAGGAGGGTAGGGAGGGAGGAGAAAGAAATCTTTTTTAAAAAGGTATGGACAGATACACAGAACTTTTTACTTTGGGGAAGGGTAGTGAATTAGGAAGATGTTAAAAACAGATTTCAGGTGGCGGACTTGGCCCAGTGGTTAGGGCATCCATCTACCACATGGGAGGTCCGCGGTTGAAACGCCAGGCCTCCTTGACCCATGTGGAGCTGGCCCATGCGCAGTGCTGATGCGTGCAAGGAGTGCCCTGCCACTCAGGGGTGTCCCCCGCTTAGGGGAGCCCCACACACAAGGAGTGCGCCCCGTAAGGAGAGCAGCCCAGCCCCAAAGAAAGTGCAGTCTGCCCAGGAATGGTGCCACACACAGGGAGAGCTGACACAACAAGATGACGCAGCAAAAAGAAACACAGATTCCCATGCCACTGACAACAACAGAAGCGGACAAAGAAGACAGAGCAAATTGACACAGAGAACAGACAACTGGGGTGGGGGGCGGGGGGAAGGGGAGAGAAGTAAATAAATTAAAAAATCTTTAAAAAAAAAAAACAGATTTCACTTATTTGAAATTCTCATTTTTAACAATAAGATAGGATTAATCTGTTATTTGTATTATTAAAAGGAAGTCAAATGTTTGTTCTTTTTAAAAGCATGTAGTGGAAGTAATATTAAACAGACTGGATGTGGCAGTCACTTGTGAGATTATAAGACTAGATTAAGAAATTCTCCCAAAATTCACACAAAATTCTAAAGAAAGAAATACAATGAGAAAAATATAAAAGAGATGGAGAATAGACCCAAAGGATTATATGTGTGTGTGTTTCATATGTAAGAGACTTTCCAGAAGCAGGGTAGAGCAACAGGGGAGAACCAATAATTAAATAAATAATAAAAGAAAAACCCTTGGTTTGAAAAACAAGCACCAGGCTAAATAACCAAAAAGAAATCATACATATATGGTAGAGTTTTTAAACTCAAAGGCAAAGAGAAAAATTTTACAGATATCAGGGATTATAAGCAGGTTGTCTTCCAAATATAAAAACAGTTTCTCTGACACCAAACTTCTTTAAAAATGTCAAATGCCAAAAGTCAAAAGGAAATAATCAAAGCATTTGAGAGGGAAATAGCATGGCCTAAGTGTTTCATACCCAATAAAATTATATTTGACATGTACAGGAGATCAGAAGAGAGTCTCATACATGTGAGGACTAAAAAGCATAGCATCCACGTGTTTTCCCATAATAAAAATAACTTGGACAAATGCTTCAAACCAAGAACATAAGTCCAGAGGATTAACATGAAATAAGACAATAAACTAATCAAATTTTGACTGAAGATATTAGCTCTGAGTGAAATAATGCAAATATCAAGAATAACTCTTTAAAGTTAATGTAAATAATATAAAAAGAATGTAATTATCAATCTGGGTGGGAACTCTAATCTATATTGACAAAACGCAGGGGCAGATGTTAGGCAGGAAGAGAAGAAGGTAGGAAAAAGCTTGAGTGGGCAAATCTCCCATAGTTTACAGAGCTATTCAAAAGATATTATTTTATCCTTGCCATTGAGAAATACATATTGTTTTAGTTTAAAAGTTATCATTAGCAGAGCAAAATTACACATTTTAATTTCTAAAGAAATAGGGAAAAATTAAGAAAACTAGGCAGGCTTAATAAAAGGTAGGAAGAGAAAAGTGAAAGAGGAGGGAAAAAAATTTAAAGCACAAAATAAAATGGCAAAATCAGGGTGAGAAAAATTAGTTAGAAAATAAATATGAAGGTATTAAATAACCCTATTAAAAACGAAAAATCTTCAAATTTGGTCAAATGAAAAATTCAATTAATTTGAATTTTACCAGATACCCAACTAAAATTAAATGGTGGTGAAGGTTAAAAAAAATAGTGAGGTGGAGAAAAACATCCTGGGCAGATGAAAACAAAAAGAATGAAGGGATGGCAACAATAATATCAGATGAAATGGAAATAAAGATAAGGTCTATCTATCTATGCATCTATCTATCTATCTTATCTACCTATCTACCTGCCTGCCTATCTACAGTGAATTCACATTTCTATCAACTATCCACAGTATATTTATACAAATTAATATCTTAGTCCACAAAGCCAATCTCAATAAATTCCAAAGAGCCATTATACCAATCAGATTCTCCACCATGATTCAATAAAACTGCAAATTAATTAATGGCAACTGGTAGTTTAAAATTCTACTTGGAAACTAAAAACACACACACATACAAAACACAGCAAAACAAAACACCAAGCACTACTAAATAACACTGGTGTTAATGAAGAAATGAAAACTACAATTAAGGATGATTTAAAAAGTGATTATAATGACTAGAATAAATTTCTAATTTTAGTGAGGTATGGTCAAAGCTGTATCAAAGACATTTCAAAAAGAAAAAGAAAGATGAGATAAAAATATATGACCTATATACTTTTACCAAAATTGACCCAAGAAAAGGAATAATAGAGATAAAAGTTGAAATTCATAAATTAGAAACAGGACAAGTGATAAACAAAAGAAAGATATTTAATTCTGACAAGGTTATATAAGGAAAACAAAGGAGAGCAAACACAAATACAAATCATTAAGAATGAAAAAGCATAAATTCCGACAGAAATAAAAAATATATAAATTATTAGAGATGACAAGAATGAGATCAAATAATGGATATAAATTTGTTAAGTTAGCCTATTATAAAACAAAGGTACTCAAATTATATAGAAAGAAATTTTTAAACATGAAAATGAGGCAGGGGGCAGGGAGGCAGCAATGTACCAAGTGAATACAAATACGCAGAAAAAGTGAGGGTAGTTAACATTATCTGACAATGTAGAATCCAAGGAGAAAGTATTAAAAAAACAAGGAGGCTTATTTTTTAAAGGATGAAAGTACAATTTATAACAGAAATATAAACAGACATCACCTTTACATATCAATAGGAAAAAAAGCCGCACTTGTGATATGCTGTAGAAATATCCTTAGAAAATTTCTTTTTATGGGCTAGGGGCTCTTTAGTATTGCCATGTGGAAAATAATCCTTCTCTCTGAAAACAAATGGAACTAATAAACTGTGGCAGCTTTTCCGAGCTCTGTATTCCTTCCCAGAGAGACTACATAATGTTTGCAAAACTCCTTCAAGCACTCTTTTTATCTGGAAATGATGCTTGCTTGCTGTTTAATGTTTCTGTTAGAGAAAAAGAAAAACAAAGATGGTCCCTTACTTAGCATCTCAAATCTAATTGCATTGTGATTTGTCCTTATGGACTCTAATTCCACCCCAGGAGAAATTATTAAAGGGGCCCAACACTCCCCCCTTTTAAACTAGCTGTCTGGCAAAGCCCATCACCCTTAGTTCCTTCTGCCCACCCTTCATTTGAGGGAACAAGACTAACCTGGGAGAGTGAAACTGCATGGAAGTAGGAAAAAACAGTTATTTTTCCTCTTTAGCATAGGGAAGGAAGAAATTTGGGTGACATCTGAATGTTGCTTACCCTTGTCTTGGTTTGACTGGGCTCTATCTTTTGCTATCATCCAACCTCCTCATTGCTTTTAAAAGACTCGAAGGAAAGTCTAAACTAGAGAAAGCAATCATCCTTACTTTTGGCAAGGTTGAAAACAAGATGGAAGAATTTCAGTGATTTTCTCATAAATTGAAAGGTCAAATTGAAAAAATATGAAATGACTCAGGGACTCTGAAACATGCACGTAAGTTGTTTAAATGAAAACAAAGCTGTTTACCCTACCAAAAAAATTATCCAAGGATAAGCCTCTTAAATTATCCTTGAGACATTTACAAAAATTTATAAAAGTTGGCTAAAATTACATCAATAAATTCAGGAGTAGAAATTCTATGGGCCACATTCTCTGATTCATTCATTCAATATTTAATGAGCACCTGTCATTTGCCAAGTGAGATGCTGGGTGCTTAAGATACAATGAACAAATTTTAACAAAAGAAAAAACAGAAATATTAAAACTTAACCGTAAGTGTGTGGAAACTAAAAAAAAAAAATTCTCCAAAGTAACTCTGTCATAAAGAATAAATCAAAAGAACAATCACAAACAACTTAGACTATATTAATGATAATGCCACCACATTCTAGTGAAAACAGCATTCAGGAGAAAATTGTTTCATGCTTTTATTGAAAGAAGAAAGATTTTTTTAAAATTAAATGTTTCTGTCAGATCTTTCTACCTGCAAAAAGAAACTAAAAAATTTGATCCTGGAATTGATTAGAAGTATCCCTCAGTCTCCCATGATTTGTCCATTGGATGATTCCAATTTTTCCACTGGAGTAGGTTACAGAATCAAGAAAATGAAGTCAAAAATTAGCACACACCTTTTCCTCAATATGCTGAAATTAGGGTGACTTGGTTGTAACTGTTATACACCAGTGAAAGTCTCCACTGCAGATTTAAATCCCTAGGAGAAAACGTCTCATTGGGCTAGCCTCTGTCACGCCCTCAAGGTGGGCCAGGATCCCGTTATTGGGAGCCCTCTAGAATGACGGTAATGGAGGAAAGAACAGTTTCTTGGTGAAGAGGACTCTGGGTGGGCAGAATAAACAATAGATGCCCACTGCACTAAGCATGCAACTCCAGATTCTTGAAAAATAAAGCAAAATAAGCCATAAGAAAGCAAAAATAAACAACTAACAAAATGAGGGCATCTGTTAATATCCAGCAGAAACTCTCTTCCTTGACACAATCAGAACCAGTTGACTAAAGTATTCAAATAAGGCCAGCAATCATAAAAAATAACACATTTTATGTGAACCTAAAATGATCAAATCTGGTTGCAGAGTCTTTTCTTTGAGTGGGGTTTGCTGATTGGAGTGCTGCCATATCTTGTATAAACCACTCCTATCATACATCAGCTCTAAGTGGTAGTTTCAAATTCTTTAAAGTAGAAAGCGAATTTAAAAACCCTTGAGAAGTAATATAAGAACAAAAGAATAATGCTTTAGAAATAAACACCTATGATCAATTGATTTTTTTTTCATTATTTATCTTATTTAAAAACATTTTCATTAGAGGAGTTGTAGGTTTATAGAAAAACCATGCAGAAAATACAAAATTCCCATATACTCCCTTTCACACTGTTTTCCCTATTATTAACACTTTGCTTTAGTATGGTATCATTGTTATACAATTGATGAAACAATATTATTATACTATTAACTGCCCTTCACAATTTACATTAGAGTTAACTGTATTGTACAGCCATATGTTTTTTTAAAAATTTGTTCTAGTAGCATGTACAACCTAAAATTTCCCCCTTTTAAACACATTTTAATGTATAATTCAGTGATGTTAATTACATCCACAATATTGTACTACCACCAGCACCATCAATTACCAAAATTTTTCCATCAATCTAAACAGGAACTCTATATCAATTAAGCATTAACTCCCCATTTCCTACCCCAAACCTGGCCCCTGGTAATCTGTATTCTAGTTTCTAACTCAATGAATTTGCTTATTCAAATTATTTCATATCAGTAATATTATACAATATTTGTCCTTTTGTGTCTGGCTTATTTCACTTCACATGATGTCATTAAGGTAACATGATGTTGTAACATGAATCAAAACTTCATTACTTTTTATGGTTGAATAATATTCCATTGTATGTGTGTATGTGTGTGTGTGTGTATATATATATATATTGTTTATCCACTCATCTGTTAAAGGACACTTTGGTTGTCTCCATCTTTTGGCAATTGTGAATAATGCTGCTATGAGCATCAGTGTGAAAATATCTGTTTTTTAGTCCCTGCTTTCAATTCTTTAGGGTATATACCTAAAAAAAGGAATTCTTGGTCATATGGGCATTCTATACTTAATTTCTGAGGACCTGTCAAATGGTTTTGCACAACAGCTACAACATTTTACATTTCTACCAACAACGAACACGTGTTCCTACTTCTCATCCTCTCCAGTGCTGTTATTTTCCATTTTATAAAATAGTAACTATTCTTGTGGGTGTGAAATGGTATATCATTGGGGTTTTGATTTGCATTTCTCTAGTGGCTAATAATACTGAGCACTGTTTCTTATATTTAATGGCCATTTGTGTATGCTTTTGGAGAAATGTCTTTTTAAGTCTTTTATCCATTTTTTAATTGGGTCATTTGTATTTTGTTGCTGAATTATAAGATATTCTTACATATTTCAGATATTAAACCCTTAGTAGATACAGGATTTCCAAATATTTTATCCAATTGAGTAAGTTGTCTTTTTACTGTCATGATGAAGTCTTTGATATACAAAAGATTTTAATTTTGATGAGGTCCCATTTATCTATCTTGTCTTCTGTTGCTTATGCTTTGGGTATGAAATCTAAGAAACCCTAGATCAATGTCCTGAAGGTGCTTCCCTATGTTTTCTTCCAGAACTTTTACAGTTATGGTTCTTACATTTAGGTCTTTATTTTTTATTTTTTTAAAGATTTATTTATTTATTTAACTTCCCCCCCTCCCCTGGTTGTCTGTTCTTGGTGTCTATTTGCTGCGTCTTGTTTCTTTGTCCGCTTCTGTTGTCGTCAGCGGCACGGGAAGTGTGGGCAGCGCCATTCCTGGGCAGGCTGCTCTTTCTTTTCACGCTGGGCGGCTTTCCTCACGGGCGCACCCCTAGCGCGTGGGGCTCCCCCACGCGGGGGACACCCTTGCGTGGCATGGCACTCCTTGTGTGCATCAGCACTGCACATGGCCAGTTCCACACGGGTCAAGGAGGCCCGGGGTTTGAACCGCGGACCTCCCATATGGTAGACAGACGCCCTAACCACTGGGCCAAAGTCCGTTTCCCACATTTAGGTCTTTAAAGTATTTTGACTTAATTTTTGGATTTGGTATAGAGATCTATCTTCATTCTTTTGTCTGTGGATTATCCAGTTTTCCTAGCACCATATGTCAAAGATACTATTCCTTCCCCCATTGAATTGACATCCTTGTGAAAAATCAATTGGCTATAAATGTGAGGGTTTATTTCTGAACTCTCAATTAGATTCCATTGGGCTGTATGTCTGTCCTTGTGCAGGTACCATGATGTTTTGATTACCTTAGCTTTGTAATCAGTTTTAAAATCAGGAAGTGTGAATCCTCCAAATTCATTTATCTTTTTGAGATAGATTGAGCTATTCCTGGCCCCTTACCATTCCATGTAAATTTGATGGTTGTATTAGTCAGCCAAAGGGGTGCTAATGCAAAATACCAGAAATTGGTTGGTTTTTATAAAGGGTATTTATTTGGGGTAGGAGCTTACAGATACCAGGCCATAAAGCATAAGTTACTTCCCTCACCAAAATCTATTTTCACATTTTGGAGCAGGATGATTGCTGATGTCTGTGAGGGTTCAGGCTTCCTGGGTTCCTCCCTTCTAGGGGCTTGCTTCTTTTTACTCTGTGTGCTTACTTCCTGGAGCTCCAGTTTAAGACTTCAGCATCAAACTCCAACATCAAAACTCCAACATTAAAAAGACCCTCAACTCTGTCCATTGCCATGCCTTTTATCTGTGAGTCCCCACCCACTAAGGGATGGGGATTCAATGCCCTAACGACGTGGCCCAATCAAAGCCCTAATCATAATTTATTCATGCCCAGGTACAGACCAGATTACAAACATAATCCAATATTTATTTTTGGAATTCATAATCATATCAAACTGCTACATACATTTTTCCATTTCTAAAAAGAAGGCTTTTGGAATTTTTGTTGTGATTGCATGGAATCTGTAAATCACTTTGAGTAGAATTTATATCTTAAAAATATTTATCATATATAAATGATATAAAGATAATAATAAGATTGGTTGGGGGGAAAATACTTTAATAGTAATATTTTGACAGTGCTCTTAATCATTAGTTTAAAAGGTTTAGCAATGATACAGGTTGTTGGTAGTGGGGTGAATTGTGAGAGTCCTGTATGATGTTATATATGTTTGTTTTGTAAGTTCACAACTATTATTATACACTTATTGTTTATGTATGTTTATGTATGAGTGATATACTTCAATACAATTTTTAAAAATGAAAATTTTTTTTTTTAAAAAGAGGCAAAAAAAATTTAGTCTTCCAATCCGTGAACACAGAATGTCCTTCCATTTAATTAGGACATCTTTGATTTCTTTCAACAATGTTTTGTATTTTTCAATGTATACGTAGTTTAAGTCCTTCGTTAAATTTATTCTTAGATATTTGATTCTTTTAGTTATTGCAAGTGGTATCTTTCTAGATTTACTTTTATGATTGTTTAATACTATTGAATAGACATATGACATATTTTTGCTTGATGCCTTATACCCTCCACTTTGCTGAATTCATTTAGTAAATCTAGTAGTTTTGCTATGGATTTTTCAGGATTTTCTGTGTATAGCATCCTCTCTGTAATTAGGGAAAGTTTTACTTCTTCCTTTTCAATTTAGATGGTTTTTAAATTCCTTTTCTTGCCTAATTGCCTTACTAGAATATTCAGTACAATGCTGAATAACAGTGGTGACAGTGGGCATCCTTATCTTTCTTGTTCTTGATCTTAGTGGGAAAGTTTTCCATCTTGATTATGATGTTAGTGGTAGGGTTTTCATATTTGTTCTTTATCATGTTGAGGAAGTTTCCTTATATTCCTAGTTTTCTGAATATTTTTATTGCAGGGTGTGGGGCTGGACTTCGTTAAATGCCCTTCCTACACCAATTGAGATGATCATTTTTTTCCTTCATACTATTAATATGGTGTAAAATTGATTTTCTCATGTTGAACCACCTTTGCATAACTGGGATAAATCCCACTTGATCGTGGTGTGTAATTCTTTTAATGTGCTATTGGACTTGGTATGATAGCACTTTGTTGAGGAAGTTTCCACTATGTTCACAAGGGACATTTGTCTGAAATTTTCTATTCTTGTGGTATCTTTATCTGGCTTTCATATGAGGGTAATATTGGTCTCATAGAATGAATAAGCAATATTCCATCCTGTTCAATTTTTTAGAAGAGTTTGAGCAGGATCAGTATTAAGTTTTTCTGCAATGTTTGGTAAAATTCATCAGATGCCATCTGGTCCTGGGATTTTCTTTGTTTGGAGGTTTTTGATTAATGACTCAATCTCTTTAACTCATTATTGGTCTGCTGAGATCATTTCTTTCTCTTTTTTTTTAAGATGTGTTTATTTATTCATTTCTCTCCCCTTCCCCCACTTTGCCAATCAATCCATTGTTTTGTCAATTTTATTGATCTTTTTAAAGAACTGACTTTTGGTTCTGTTGATGCTTTCTATTTCTTTTTCCTTCTCTGTATTATTTCTCTCTGATAATTTTTGCTATATCTTTATTTCTGCTTGCAGTGGTTTTAGATTCCTCTTCTTTTTCTAGATCTTCCAGTTGTGAAGTTAGGTCTCTGATTTGATACTTTTCCTTTTTTTAATTTTTTAAAATTCAAATATATCATTCATACATGTACATGCATAAAAAATAAGTGTATAGTAAAGATTGTGAACTTGCAAAATAGACATATGTAACATTATACAGGGGTCTCATACATCACCCTTCCACCAACACTTTGCATTGTTGTGAAACATTTGTTACAAACTATGCAAGAGCATTGTCAAAATATTACTACCAATGATAGTCCTTACCTTACATTTGGTGTATTTTTACCCTAACCCACACTATTTTTTTAAAATATATTTTTGTTACAGATGTTGTGAACTTGCAAAACAATCATACAGATGTGTAGATTTCCCATTCAACACCACACCATGGTGGAACATTTGTTACAGATATGAGATAACATCATCAGACATTATCACCAATCATGGTCCATAGCATACATTTGGCACACTTTTTCCATACTCCTCCATTATCAACACAGTACAGCTTTGGCACTGATGCAAGAATATTATAGTATTGCTGTTAACCACAGTCTATAGGTCACACAAATTGTAGTTTTCCCATGCTTCTCCATATTCCCCATCACCCTGCAATAGTGATGTACATCTGCTCTAGCTCACAGAAGGACTCCCTTGCATTTTTACCCTTAACCACTACCCTCATCCATCTCAGATTCACTGTGTTATTCAGTCCCTAGATTATTCTTTAGCTTACTTTCTACTGACATGTACTTCCCCCGACTACAGTTTTCAGCCACAATCCCATTTATAAACCAGTTGCTACTGACTATAATGTTACCATCAACTCTATTTCCACACTTTTACAGTCAAGTTAATTAAAACTTCTACTACATGCATTAAGCATCAGTAGTTCTTCTCAACCCACCTCTTACCTCCTAATAACCTATACTCTAGGTTTTAATTCCATGTGTTTATTATTTGTATTTAGTTCATATTAATGAGACCATTCAATATTTGTCCTTTTGTGTCTAGCTTACTTCACTTAGTATAATGTCTTCAAGACTTGTCCATGACATCACATGTCCCAATTTCATTTCTTCTTACTGCAGCATAGTATTCCATCACATGTATATACCACATTTTGTTAATCCACTCATTTATGGATGGACACTTGGGTTGTTTCCATCTTTTGGCAATTGTGAACAATGCGGCTATGAATATCAGTGTGCAGATGTCTCTCTGTGTCATAGTTTTTAGTTCTTCTGGATATATTCCTAGTAGAGGAATTCTTGGTCATATGGCAGTTCTATATTTAGCTTCCTGAGGAACAACCAAACTACCTTCCACAGAGGCTGCACCATTTTACACTCCCACCAACAGTGAAGGAGAGTTCCTATTTCTCCACATCCTCTCCAGCACTTACTGCTGTCTTTTTTTTTAAAATAATGGCCGTTCTATGTGGAGTTAGATGATATCTCATTGTTTTAATTTGCATTTCCCTAATAGCTAGTGATATGGAACATTTTTTCATGTGCTTTTTATCCATTTGTATTTCCTCTTTGGAGAAATGTCTATTTAAATCTTTTGCCCATTTTTCAATTGGATTGCTTGCTCTTTTATTGTTGAGTTATATGATCTCTTTATATAGAATGGAAATCAAACCCTTATCAGATAAGTGGTTTCCAAATATTTTCTCCCATTGACTGGGCTGCCTTTTTACCTTTTTGATGGAGCCCTTTGAATCAAAGAAGTGTTTAAATTTGAGGAGGCCCCATTTATCCATGTTTTCTTTCATTGCTCATGCTTTTGGTATAAGGTTTAAAAATCCACTACCTACCACCAGGTCTTGAAGATGTTTCCTTCATTTTCTTCTAGGAGTTTTATTGTATTTCCTTTATATTTAGGTCTTTGAAACATTTTGAGTTAATTTTTGTATAAGGTGTGAGATCGGGGTCTTCTTTCTTTCTTTTGGCTATGGATATCCAATTCTCCCAACACCATTTGTTAAATAAACTGTTCTGCCCCAACTGGGTGGGCTTAACAGGCTTGTCAAAAATCACTTGGTTCAGGGCCATGTCAGTTGGCCCTACTTTGGAGTTTGTGTTCCTAAGCATAATGGAGTCGGACTCAGAAATGATCTTTCTACACTTGCCTCTTCTGTTACTTTTACTGGACCTGTGGTTGGTGTTTGGGTTGGTGTATACTCAGGAGACCTGACTCTCCAAACTGTCCATGTGACAGCCAGGCCCTGGGCCTCAGCAGACTTGCAGCTCCTACCCTCTGGTTTGTTGGACTTACCCTGGCCAGCTCACAGGGAGGTGAAGAGGGTCAACCACCACACCAGGGAGCCAAGGGTGCTTACAGCTGCAAGCAGGAGAATTGCATCCATCATCCATGTGGAATCTAAGCCCCCTCTTGATGTAGAGAGGAACTGGACATAACCATCCTGGGGTCCACAGGATGGCATAATAGAGTATGGATTAGAGTGGACTTACTGGTGTTCTGCTGGGAAATTATTGTGATTAGTAAGGGAAGAAATTGTAGTAGTGATGTGGAAAGGATGGCCACAGTGGCTGCTGATGGTAGGGAGATGGAAGAAGAGATATGGTATGGGGGCATTTCCAGGATTTGGAGTTGTCCTGGGTGGTGCTGCAGGGACAGATGCTGGACGTTGTGTGTCCTGCCATGGCCCACTGGGTGGACTGGGGGAGAGTGTGGACTACAATGTGGATCACTGTCCATGTGATGCAGTGATATTCCAGAATGTATTCGCCAGGTGCAGTGGATGTGCCTCGATGATAGAAAAGGTTGTTGATGTGGGAGGGTGGAGTGGGTGGGATGGGGATATATGGGGACCTCATATTTTTTAATGTAACATTAAAGGAAAATAAAGAAAAAAAAATCACTTGGCCATAGATGTGAGGGTCTATTTCTGAACCATCAATTCGGTTCCATTGGTCTATGTGTCTATCTTTATGCCAATACTATGCTGTTTTTACCACTGTAGCTAGGTATTATGAATTAAAATCTGGAAGTGACAGTCCTTCAAATTCACTTTTCCTTTTTAAGATGTTTCTGGTTATCCAGGACCTCTTACTCTTCCAGATAAATTTGGTAATTGTGTTTTTCATTTGCTTAAAAAATGCTGGTGGAATTTTTATTGGGATTGCATTGAATCTGTATATCACTTGGGTAGAATTGACATCTTAATATTTAGTCTTTCAGTCCATGAGCATGGAATGTTCTTTCAATTATTTAGGTCTTTTTAAATTTCTTTTAGCAATGCATCATAGTTTCCTGAATACAAGTGCTTTACATCCTTGGTTAAGTTTATTCCTAAATATTTGATTCTTTTAGTTGCTATTATAAATCAATTTTTTTCCTGACTTCCTCCTCAGATTGCACATTATAAGTGTATAGAAACACCATTGATTTTTGTGTGTTGATCTTATATCCTGACACTACTGAAATCATTTATTAATTTATTAGCTCTAGCAGCTTTGTTGTAGATTTTTTCGTACTTTCTAGATATACAATCATATCATCTGTGAATAGTGGAAATTTTAATTCTTCCTTTCCAATTTGGATGCCTTTTATTTCTTTTTCTTGCCTGATTGCTCTATCTAGGACCTCTAGCACTATATTGAACAACAGTGGTGACAGTGGGCATCCTTGTCTTGTCCCTGATCTCAACAGGAAAACTTTTGGTCTTTCACCATTGAGTACAATGTTAGCTGTGGGTTTTTCATAAATGGCCTTTGTCATGTTGAGAAAATTTCCTTCAATTCCTATTTTTTTTGTAGTATTTTTATCAAGCAAGTATGCTGTATTTTGTCAAATGACTTTTCTGCATCAATTGATAAGGTCATGTGATTTTTCTTCTTTGATTTATTAATGTGGTGTATTATGCTTATTGATTTTCTTGTGTTGAACCAGCCTTGCATGCCTCATGTAAAACCCACTTGATTATGATGGATAATTCTTTTAATGTGTTGTTGGGTTTGATTAGCAAGTATTTTATTGAGGATTTTTGCATATGTATTTATTAAAGAAATGGGTCTGTAATTTTCTTTTTTTG
This sequence comes from Dasypus novemcinctus, assembly GCF_030445035.2. Taxonomy (NCBI): domain Eukaryota; kingdom Metazoa; phylum Chordata; class Mammalia; order Cingulata; family Dasypodidae; genus Dasypus; species Dasypus novemcinctus. The sequence goes on from NC_080677.1 coordinate 22,311,408, forward strand.
TAATATCTTTATCTGGCTTTGGTATTAGGGTGATATTGGCTTTATAGAATGAGTTTGGTGTGTTCCTTCTTGTTCAATTTTTTGGAAGAGCTTGAGTAAGATTGGTATTAGATCTTCTTTGAATGCTTGGTAGAACTCACATGTGAAACCATCTGGTCCTGGGCTTTTCATTTGGGGGAGCTGTTTGATGACTGTTTCAATCTCTTCACTTGTGATTGGTTTGTTGAGGTCTTCTATTTCTTCTAGCATCAGTGTAGGTTGTTTGTACATTCTGAGGAATTTTTCCATTTCATCTATATTGTCTAGTTTTTTAGCATAAAGTTGTTCATAGCATCCTCTTATGATCCCTTTTATTTCTGTGGGGTCAGTAGTAATGTTCCCCTTTTCATTTTTTATTTCATTTATTTGCATTTTCTCTCTTTTTTTCTTAGTCAGTCTAGCTAAGGATTTGTCAATTTTGTTAATCTTCTCAAAGAACCAACTTTTAGTTTTGTTAATTCTCTCTATTGCTTTTTTGTTCTCAATTTCATTTATTTCTGCTCTGATCTTTGTTATTTCATTCCTTCTACTTGCTTTGGGATTAGTTTACTGTTCTTTTTCTAGTTCCTCCAGCTGTGTAGTTAGGTTATTGATTTTATCTGTTTCTTCTTTTTTTAATGTAAACATTGAGGGCTATAAATTTCCCTCCCAACACTGCCTTCACAGCACCCCATAGGTTCTGATATGTTGCATTCTCATTGTCATTTGTCTCAAGACATTTATTGATTTCTCTTGAAATTTCTTCTTTAACCCACTGATTATTTAAGAGTGTGTTGTTTAATATCCATATATATGTGAATTTTCCTTTTTTTCACTTGTTGATTTCCAACTTTATTCCATATGATCAGAGAAAGTGCTTTGTATAATTTCAATTTTGTTGAATTTATTGAGATCCACTTTGTGAACCAACATATGGTCTAAACTGGCAAAAGATCCATGAGCACTTGAAAAGAATGTATATGTTGCTGTTTGGGGGTGCAATGTTCTGTATATGTCTATTAAGTTTAGTCCATTTATCATATTATTCAAGCTCTCTGTTTCTTTATTCATCTTCTGCCCAGATGTTCTGTCCAATGCTGAGAGTGGTGTATTGAAGTCTCCAACTATTATTGTAGAGATATCTATTTCTCCCTTCAGTTTTGCCAGGGTTTACTTCATGTATCTTGGGGCATCCTGGTTAGGTGCATATATATTTATGATCATTATTTCTTCCTGGTGAATCATCCCTTTTATTAATATTTAATGTCTTTCCTTATCACTAATAACAGTTTTGCTTTTAAAATCTATATCATCTGATATAAGTATAGCTAACTTACCTTTTTTTTTTTTTTTGGTTACTGCATGTATGGAGTATATTTTTCCAACCTTTCACTTTCAATTTGTTGGTGTCCTTGGGTCTAAGGTGAGTCCCTTGCAGACAACATATAGATGGCTTATATTATCTTATCCATTCTGCCAGTCTGTGTCTTTTGAGTGGAGAGTTTAATCCATAAATATTCAATGTTATTACTGTAAAGGCATTTCTTATTTCATCCATTTTGATCTTTGCATTTTATCTATCATTTTATTTTTGACACTTTTAGTTACTGTTACTGATATGGTTGTCATTTCTAGACTCTCTTCCAGGCCTCTCTCTCCTGTCTTTTCTTTTCAGGCTGTAACATTCCCTTTAGTATTTCCTGCAAAGCTGGTCTTTTTGTTATAAACTCTCTCAGTTTCTATTTATCTGTGAATATTCTAATCTTGCCCTCATTTTAAAAATATAATCTTGCTGGGTATAAAATTCTTGGCTGGCAGATTTTCTCCTGCAGTATCTTAAATATATCATACCACTGCCTTCTTTCCTCCATAGTTTCTGATGAGAAATCAGCATTTAATCTTAATGGGTATCCCTTATATGTTATGCATTATATGTTATGCATTGGTTTTCTCTTGCTGTTCTCAGAATTCTCTCTTTGTCTTTGGCATTTGACATTCTGAATAATATGTGTCTTGGAGTTGGTCTATTTGGATTTATTTGGCTGGGAGTACATTGTGCTCCTTGGACATGGATATCTATGTCCTTCAATAGGGTTGAGATATTTTCCACCATTATTTCTTCATATATTCCTTCTGCCCCCTTTCCCTTTTCTTCTCCTTCTGGGACACCCATGACATGTATGTTTGAACATTTCTGCTGTCATTTAGTTCCCTGAGACCCTGTTCAATTTTTTCCATTCTTTTCTTCATCTGTTCTTTTGTATTTTCGCTTTCAGAGGTCATGTCTTCATTCTCTCCAATCCTTTCTTCTGCTTCCTCAAATCTGCTGTTATATGCCTTCAGTGTATTTTTAATTTCATTTATTGCACCTTTCATTCCCATGAGGTTTGTTATTTTTCTATGAATGCTGTCAAATTTTTCTTTGTGCTTATCCAATATCTTCTTACTATCCTTAATCTCTTTAGCCATCTCATTGAATTTATTAAGGAGATTTGTTTGAACATCTCAGATCAATTGTCTCAACTCCTTTATGTCATCTGCAGGCTTATCTTATTCCTTTAACTGGTCCATCTCTTCCTGTTTCTTAGTATGGATTGTAATTTTTTGTTGGTGTTTCTGCATCTGGCTTGCTAGATGTATTTATTCTGGGTGTGGTTTCTCCCTTTAGTTTAGGGATTTCTTGTCTTTTCTTCCTTGCTGGTTATATAGTATTAGCCAGGGATGTAGTTGGTGCTATAAGCTATGGAGGCTGAAGCTCCCCACATTGCCCCAGGAATTAATGAAGCTTCTCCCACCTTTCTCCTCTGTCAGGGGCAGGGACAGAGCTGCAGTCATGTATAATAATCCAAGTTGTGCATGTACTGTCTGTAGTCTCCCAGAGACACTGATAAAGCTTCATACCCTTCCTCCCCTACCTTAGGCAGGGATGGACCTATGGTTGCAGTCAGCAATCTATGCTGTGTGGATCCAAAATGACCACATTTGCTCAGGTAAACTGATGTAGCACCAGACCCTCTCTCTGCCAAGGGTGGGAATGGACTCTCTGGCATGCCCAACAATCTAATCTCTGTGGGCCAAATACACCTGCAGTTGCCCTGAGAGGCTGAGGGAGTACTGTCCCTTCTGCCATTTAGGAAGTGGGAATGGAACCAGCAATGCTCAACAGTGCAGTCCTGTAGACAGAAAGTATGGAAACACCAGCCCCCTTCTTTCCTATTGGGGGGTGAGGGTCAGTCCACAGGTACTCACCAGTCCAGGCTGTGTGGGCCAAAATCACCTGCAGTTACCCAGAGAGGCTGGGCAAACACAGTCCATTTCTTGTCCTATTGAGGATGGAGGTGGAGACACAGGTGCCCAATGGTCAGGCTTGTGCAGGCCAAAACTGTCTGAAGTTGCCCTGAGAGGCTGAGGGAAGACCAGCCCCCCCTCCTATCCTGTGGGAGGACAGAGGTGGAGATGGTCTCAAAGGCATTCAACAAACCTATTTTTGTGGGCTGAAAACTCCTACCATTGCCCAGAGAGGTCAAGGATCCCCAACTCCTCTTCTCTTGGGGTGCAGGGATGCAGCCCCAGGTGTCCAACAATTCAGCCTATGCCAGCAGAGAGCACTTGCAGTTGCCTGGAGAGCCTGGTGCAGGTCCCACCAGCTAACTCTCTGCTGGAGGTGGGGCTGGAGCTTAGGCTAGGGCTGCAGTCAGATCTTGGTGGAAAGAAGTTTCTAACTTCACTGGATTTCAGTCAGCCTGGCTTCCCCTCATGCTAAGAGGTGGAGTCAAAATGGTGGCTACTGGACTCTTTCCCGCTTGGACAGGTTCAGACCCCAGCTGTCTCTAGGATTATACTTTAGCCAGCCAAATCCACTAATCAGTAGCTAAGGTCAGTGGATAAATGTCTTTTCCTCCACCATTTATGGGAAATGGAGCCTCCAACCCCAGCCACAGAATAGCTCCTGATGTGGCTTATGCCCCCAAAATAGGATGGACACCAGCATCTGCAGTGTGGCTTGCAGCTTCCTTCAGAGTTGGTGCAAGTCCCCCTAGCTTCCTCCTTGCCAGAGAAGAGACTGGGGTTTAGGCTAGATGTGCAAACCAACCTGGGTAGAAAGAAGCCGGTCCTTACAAGCACTGTGATTTTCAGTCAGCCCCGCTTCCCCCTATGCCCAGGGCAGAGTCAAAATGGTGGCCATCGGCTTCCCTCTGACCTGGACAGGCTCAAAGTTTAGTTGTTTCTAGGATTCTATTTCAGCCTGCCAAATCCACCAATCAATAGCTGAAGTTGGTGCCATACCATGTCTTCCTCCCGTTTTTTTTTTTTTTGTTTGTTTTTTGTTTGTTTTTTGTGTTTTTTTTCAAGAAATGGAGTTTCCAACTCCAGCCACAGAATGGCCACAAGCACCAACCTCCATGGTGTGGAGGGCTCTACTAATGAATCCTCTGTGCAGATGAGCAGTCTCCTTCCACACTCTCAACAATGTTGCAGGATATTCCTCTGGTCTCCTGGGTCCTCCAAACAGATGCTTTAGGTAGCTCTGGGTGACCATCAACTGCCCTGTATCACGAGCTGACTCTAGGAGCTCCTTACTCTGCCACCATCTTGGCTCCCCTCCTTTTTTTTAATGTAAGCAACTAAAAATATAAATTTCCTTTTCAGGACTGCATTTGTGGCATTGCATAAGTTTTGTCACATTATGTTTTGGTTCATATTCACCTCAGGATATTTTCTAATTTCCATTGTGAGCTCTTCTTTGATCCATTTGTTTTTTAAGAGTATGTTGTTCAATTTCCACATATATGTGATTATTTTAGTTTTCCCTCTGTGATTGATTTCTAGTTTCACTCCATTGTGGTGGTGAAGATACATTGTACAGTTTCAATATTTTAATTGTATTGAAACTTGTTTTGTGACCTAACAATCTGTTCTGGAGAATGACCCATGTGCACTAGAGAAGAACATGTATTCTGCTACTGGTGTGTAAAGGGCTTTATGTATGTCTCTTAGGTCTAATTGGTGTTTAGTATCATTCAAGGTTTTTATTTCATTATTTTTCTTCTATCTAGATGTTCTATCCATTATTGAAAGTGCTTTATTGTACTCTCCTTATATTAATATAGCACTGTCTATTTCTTCCTTCAAATCTGTCAATATTTGCTTCGTATATCTTGGAGCTCTACCATAAGGTACCTATATATTTATAATTGTTATGTTTTCTTGTTGTATTGACCCATTTTTAAGTATATAGTGACCTTCTCCATCCCTTGCAACTGTTTTTGCCTTAAAGTCTATTTTATCTGGTATTAGTATACTTGACCCAACTGTCTTTTGGTTACTATTTGCACGGCATATTTTTCTACATCCTTTCACTTTCAACCAACTTGTAACTTTGAATTTAAGGTTAGTCTCTTAAAAACAGGATATAGTTCAGTTATGCTTTTTTATTCATTCTGCCAATCTCTGCCTTTTGACTGAAAAGTTTAATCCATCTACATTTAAAGTATAAACTACCGATAATTCAGGACTTTCTTCTGCCATTTTTCTAGTCATTGTAAATATCATACTTTTTGTGTCTCTCAGTTCCTCTGTTAATGCCTATTTTCATATTTATTTGATTTTTTTTTGTAGTGTAATATTTTGAGCCCCTTCTCATTTCCTTCTGTATATACCAACATTTTCTTTGTGGTTACCATGGGGCTTAAATTTCACATTCTAAATCTATAGCAATCATGTTTGGTTTGATTTACTACCAACTTACTTCACCAACATATACATATGCTGTTTCTATACCCCTCCTTAGCCCCACCTCTTTGTTATACATGTTAAAATTATATATCTCATAAATTGTGTGTCTAAAACCATAAATTTATCATGACTTTTTATGCATTTGCATTTAATAACCTGTAATAAAATAAAAAGTGGATTTACATACCAAAATATAATACAATAATATTGGTAATTTATAACTACCCATAAGGCTATATTTAACAGAGGTCTTTATTTCTTTATACTACTTCAATCTACCATCTGGCTACTTTTCCTTTCAATATCAAAAAATCCATTTAGAATAAATTGTAGATCAGGGCTAGTGGTGACAAACTGCCTTAGTGTTTTTTTAAATCATCGAATGCCATAATCTTCCTTACTCTTAATTGGTTACCAGCACTTTCAATATTTCACCCCACTTCCCTCCTTTTGCCTCCACTGTTCTTTTTTTTTTTTTTTTTTTAGGAGGTACTGGAGATTTAACCCAGGACCTTTTACATGGGAAGCAGGCACTCAACCACTAAGCTACATCTGCTCCCCACTGAGAACTGGTTTTTCAGTTTGTTCTTTTGTTTTTGTTTTTAGGAGGTACCAGGGATTGAACCCGGGACTCATACATGGGAAGTAGGTGCTCAATCACTTGAGCTACATCCACTCCCCTCCACTGTTTCTGATGATAAATTGGCACCCAATCCCACCGGCACACCCCTGTATATAACATGTTGCTTTTCTTTTGCAGCTTTTAGAACACCCTCCTTATTCTCAGCATTTGACAGTTTGACTACTATGGGTTTAGGCATGGTTCTCTTCAAATCTATTGGGGATTGCTGGGTTTCTTTAATGTGTACATTCACATCTTTTATTAAATTCAGGAAGTTTTCTGTGCTGTATCTTTGAATAGTCCTCTGCTCCTTTCTCTTTTTCTCCTTCTGATACTCCCATAACATGGGTATCGGTATTCTTCATGGTGTCCTACTGGTCTCTTAGGCTCAGTTTACTTTTATTCAATTTTTTTTTTCTTACTTCAACCAGGATTATTTTGGTTGCCTTGTCTTTGATTTCACTAATTCTTTCTTCTGCTGGCTCCAGTCTGCTATTGAAACACTCTACAGAATTTTTCATTTCATTTACTGTGGTCTTCAACTCAAGTATTTCTGTTTGGCTCCATTTTAAATTTTCTATTTCTTTACTTAGATTCTCATATTGTTTATCTATAATTTTCCTAAAATCCTTTAGTTCTTTCTCCATGATTTCCTTTATTTCCTTGAGCATATTAAATATCACTTTTAAAAAATATTTGCCCAATATTTCTAGTCTGGTCTTCTTTGTTGATGGTTTCTAAATTTTCATTTTGTTCCTTTTGGTGGGTTATCATTTCCTCTTTCTTTGTTTGCCTTATAATCTTTTGTGCATGTTGTACATTTTAAGACTTTAAAGTCTAGAATTTAGTCCCTGACTGTCCACTAAACCTGTATCTAGCAAGTGATATGACAAAGAATTTCCTGAGTCCCCAGAACTAACAAACCTAAGCAAAAAAGAACCTTTCATAGCCTTTGCAAATTAGCTTTGCATTGTTTGATGCTGTCCTTCAGGATTTCCCCCCTATCAAGATCAGCCCCAGGCAAAATTGAAATGCCGGTCCCTCTCTGTCTTTTTTGAGTCTACACCTTAGTTTGGGCTTATGCATTTTCATGGTTTTAGGAATGTCCGCTCTGATTCCTATGAAATAGACTTTCTGCCCTCCTGGGTGCTCTATTGTATTTTTAAGGCAGGTAATCCTTTGCCTCAGGCTGCTTCAACCTAACTGTTTCTTACACTGCTTTAGGTATCTACAAACTGTGGGGTAAGTTCTGGGAGAATGACCCAAGAAGAGTTTCTAGTGGATTGGTACTGACATATGGACACCCAGTATGCACTTAAGGGTTACTCTGCTCCCTCTGGTACAGGGCTGGGTACCTAAAATGGGAGCACAGGTTGGATCCATAGTACATCAGGGAGCATGTCAGAGAAGGGCCAGCAAAGTCTCCACAAGCTCCTGTCATTTTTAAAATTCCATTTTCTTGATTCATTTCTTGCCCAGTTACTGAAACCATTTTAACTATTTTCTGGAGTTGTGAGGAAGATAACTTTGCCAGTTTTTGCTAATTTTTCAAAACTTCTGTGGGGGAATGGTACCCTGTTGTACCTTAGACTGCCATCTCAGTCAAGAAATCCTAATGGTTTAATTTTTATAACCATGTATAAGAAAACTTGAACAAGATTAACATCCAGATTCTCACCAGAAATGGTAAAGGCCAGAAGGAAGCAGGTCAACATAGCCAAAGTGGATCTTGAGGCTAGAAGTCCACAATCAAAATTACCAGTAAGCCAAGCCTTGCTTTTTTCCAGATTGTGCAGTGTTTTGGTGCTGGCTGCCACAATCTTATGGTTCTTTGGTGTATATCTCCTCCTCCTATCATATGTTGATGTTTTCTCCTTTAATCTACTCTCTGGTCAACTGATTTTTGATGAGGGCATCAATACCATTGAATGGGGAAAGAAGAATATAACAGATGGTCTGGGGTAACTAAATATCTACAGGCAAAAGAATAAAATTAGATCCTTACCTTATGCCATATACAAAAATCAACTGAAAATGGGTTGAAGCCATAAATTCAGAGCTAAAACTATTAAACTCTTTGAAGAAAACTTAGGGACAAATCTTGACAGCTTTTATTTTGCAATTGTTTCTTAAATATGACACTAAAACATAGGCAACAAAAGAAAAATAAGTAAAATTATTAAAATTAAACTTTTTGTACAAAGGACACTATCAAGAAAGTGAACAGAATACCGACAGAATGAGAGAAATATTTTGAAGTCGTATATCTGATAAGCCCAACAACAACAAAAAAGAACAACACAATTAAAAAATAGGCAAAGGACTTGAGTAGACATTTCTCTGAAGGAGATATACAAATGACCAGTAAACACCTGGGAAGCAGCTCAACATTTAGTTATTAGGGAAATGTATATCAAAATCACAAGCCACTACCTCACACCTACTAGGATGGCTATCATGTAAAAAAATAATAACAGAAAATTACAAGTGTTGGTGAAGATGTGGAAAATTGGACCTCTCGAACTTTGTTAGTAGGAATGTAAAGTTGTGCAGCCACTGTAGAAAACAGTTTGGCAGCTTCTCAGAAAGGTAAACACAAAATTACCATATAACCCATTGTGGCAGTTTGATATTATTTATGAATTCAAAAAGGAGATACTGATTATGTTTGTCAACTGGTCTTATCCTCTGGGCATGATACCCTTTGATTGATTTAAATTCAAAGGCTTTACATTTATTTACTTGATTAAATCAAGTTTAGGGCTTTGATGTGACCACATCATTAGGGCATGCGGGGTTCAGTCCCCACCCCCTTGGTGGGCTATATAAATGGACATCCACAGAGAAGATACACAGAAGACAAGCGGCAGCTTCATAGACACAGCAGAGGCCCTGGAAAAAGAAATGAGCCATTTGCCTGGTAGTTTACAGCTGACCTTGTGAAGAGAAGAGAACAGCTGAGCCCGGAAAGAAATGAGACCTAGGAAGAGAGATGAGCCCTATACAGCTGAGATGGGAAGAAACTGGACCCACGGAGCCTTAAGAGGGAAGAGGAAGACTGAACCCAGTCATCAGGCCTGCCATCTTGCTTCAACATGTGGCAACAGAGTTTGGTAAAGAAGTAACCTTGAGTTGGACTCTTTAGGGCCTTATAACGGTAAGCTTTTACCCCAAATAAATACCCTTTATAAAAGCCAACAGATTTCTGGTACTTTGCATCAGCACTCCTTTGGCTGACTAACACACCCACCAGTTTAACCCCTAGGTATACACACCAAAGAATTTAAAACAGGGACTCAAAGCAGTGGCTTGTATTTGAATAGTCATTGCAGCATTACTCACAATAGCCAAAAAGTGGAAGCAACCCAAGTGTCCGCCAACAAATGGATGGATAACCAAAATGTGGTTTATTATTTAGCCATGAAATGATGAGGTTCTGATATATGCTACAATTGGCACAAACCTTGCAAACATTACGCTAAGTGAAAGAAGCCAGACACAAAAGGACAAATACTGTATGATTCCATTTTTATGAAATATCTAGAATAGGCAAATTCATAGAGATGGAAAGCAAATTAGAAGTTACCAAGGGCTGGGAGTAGGGGGTGGGGGATGGGGTGTTATTGCTTAATGGGTACAGAATTTCTGTTTTCAGTGATGAAAAGGTTTGGAAATTGACAGTGGTGATGGTTTCCACAACATTTTGAATGTAATTAATATGGCAAATTTTATGTTACATATATTTCATCACAATAAAAATATCTTAGTGTTTTGCAGTTCTTTTCTAGACTTTAGCAGCTATCTGTTCCACACATAATTCAACCGGTTTGTAAGCACTTTTATAAAAATGAAGACTTTCCAAAACATTCAACCTACTTTTCCCAGAAATGACTTTTCCTTCCCCACTCATAGTTCATTGGTTTATAAAATATTTAAATAGATCATATAGTTACAATAATATTGACAACTGAAATAAACATTTTTCAGAGCACTTGGTTGGTGAGAGAGGGATTTGAGCCTAGAAAGTCAAGTTCTGGTTATGAACATTCTAGGAAGAGTGAGTCAGGTGTTACATTTTACACCTGAGACAAGGAGCTTTGACTAATTTGGTGAGTTGGTGAAGAGTGGTTAAGAGAGCTACAGTGTTAATAAGAACAACAACTCTCATTTTTCCTCACCCCTCCCCCAAACACCCAGGTACCAAAAGGGACAAATTTGGAACTCTCACCTTCTGTCTTTATCTCCCCATTAAATATAGGGGAAAAAAAATACATGAAGATTGAGAAAGTTAACCACAGACATAGTGGAGATAAAAAACATTATAAATGGATTAAATAGAACAATATGCCGATGAATTTGAGAATATGAATTAAAATGGATTTTTTAGAAAAATATGAATTCTAAGATATGATAGATAACTTGAAGAGAACAGTAGCCACTAAAGAAACTGACCAGAACAACAATCATTCAATGCTCCCCACCCCAAAGGCCAGACAATTATATAGGAAATTTTTATCAAGCCTTCAAGATGCAGCTGAGTCCATTTTATTTGAGCTATTTCAGAAAATAGAAAGAATGAATCCATCTCAATTCATTTGATGAAGAAAATATAATTTTTATACCAAAACCTGATGACCATAATTCAAAAAAATTAAAACCTCAGATCAGTCCCCTGATTTACAGGAGCAAACATTGTTAAAAAAAATATTGGCAAACTGACCCCAGCAGGGCCTTAATGGATTGAACCACTGAGTAAGTAAAATTTATTTCTAGAATGCAAATAATGGAATGTAACATTGAAAAATCTATTTGTGACCCATACATCAATTAGCACCATCCTGCTTCTCAGAAATTTGTACTCCATTTCCTGATTATGGGACCAGTTTAAAGCTACTCTCAGGATTACCAGACTTTATTTCATCCTCTTCAGGGCCTTTGACCAGCCATCTAAATTTGGCCACATAGCAAATCCTGATATAATGCTTCTCTTCTTTTCCATTTTCTAATAGAAATTCAATTTCACTATTTATGTTGTGACTTTTCTTAAATTTCCTATTACTTAGTGACTTTACTAGAAAATTCTAAGAGTGTCATGGATGAGGGATTCTACCCCACAGGAAGAGACATCCAAATTTTGTGCTATTCCTCATCAAGCTCCACTGCCTTTGAGAGCCAGTGCTCCCAAGGCAGGACTCTCCCTCCACCTGGAAATGTAGTCCTGATACCAGCTCCCACTGCTCCTTTCATCCACAACCCCACCCCCCAGATAACTTTGGGAATTCAGGTGAAAAAAAAAAAGTCCTCATGTTGAAATATTAATTAGCAGGTTAAACTGGGAAAAACATATAATAATCCCAATAAATGTCAAAAAAAATTTGATAAAATTCACTTGATCCTAGCCAAAAGGCCAAGAAGCGATTAACATTTGATAAAATTCAACCTTCACTCTTGATTAAGAGAAAAAAGGAAATCTTGACAAATAGGGACCAGAAAGAAGAATTTTATTAAAAATAAATAAACCGAGGTCATATATGGATATATACTTAATACGTAAACTTACAGGTAATCTAATCAAAGTTAGGCATAAAACACAAATGCCCATTATCACCTCTGTCCCTGGCCATTGCTCTGAGAGGGCCTGTTAATGCAGTTGAATAAAAATACTCAAAGGGGAACTATGACAATTGGAAGCAAATTTACCATCATTTTCAGGTAATATGACTGTCTCTCTGGAAAACATATGGGAATCAACTGAAAACTATTAGAACTGATAAGATCGTTTAGTAAGATAGTCAGTTACAAATAATAAAAATAACGTCCCTATAAGTCAGTAACACCACCATTAACCTATTATAAGAGAAAATGTAACAGAAAAGGGATACTGTTCACAACAGCCACACAAACAAAATTTTCAAAATTAAATTTCATCCAAAAAAGTGTTAGACCCATCTAAAGAAACTAATTCTTTTCTGAGGGATGTAAAGGAAGAAAATACCTGACAAGGCTGTCTATGTCATGTCCCTGAAGAGGAAAACTGATAAAGACTGCATTTCTACACCAACGTAATCTGTGAGAAGCAAAATGTTCCATGCACTTTTATGCCATTATTGTAAAAGTAAATGCTCAAAGACACATGCACACATGCATACACGCACATTTATACACCCCACATACACATCTGAGATTATGTAGGAAGTCCAAAATCTCAAGTGCGTTTCCCTCTGGATGGTGACATTGTTGATGACTTACCTATTCACTATGTTTTCATTTTAGATTTCAGGACTAGAATCTAGTATTTTCATGAAAAATACCTAAATATCTTTGGGGGGAGCTGACTTATTGCATTTTTCTACATTTTTCTCTTTTCATTGAAAATAACCCAGTGCAGCCTAGTGCTTCAAGTAAAGCACCGGCACTAACTTTGCTATTTTTTAGAAGCCTTCTCAGGTCACTTAAAAAATGCTTGTTGATTTGGACGTGATTTCTGCACTTGGTTATGTTTCCTAACTTCTCCTCAATGTGTGCTTATTATTGTAAAATGAAAAAGGTTGTGAAACATTCATGTAGGGGCTCAGTGATGGGATTGCTGCTTGTGCAATGCAGGCACACCTGCCACGCCTGCTGCCTCCGCCTCTTGCACCTCCTGGTGCCGACTGAGAATGCCTGGAAAGAGCTGGGAGCCAAGACCCCATTCAACTTGTCCTGAGACATCGCTTGCACTTATAGTGGCAGAGCGACCACAGCGTAGTGCTTATGGGGTTCAGGTGAGGGAGGCAGGTAGGCAGGAGGATGGGGCAGGGTTCCACTGCCATTTGTCTCCGTCTTCTCCCATGATCAGCCAGCCTCCCTGTGCACAAACACACACACACACACACACACATACACACACTGACTCCAAAGGAGTTCCTCGGGCCTGACTCCCCACACCATAGCCAGGCACCCATGACTCTCCTGGGCAAAGCCTGGTGGATAAGCATGAGTGTCCAGCTCATGGTCACCGCAGGCTGGAGTGCAAAGCTCCTGGAGCTCTTGGAGCATCAGACGGGCCTGGGTTCAAAGTTTAGCTCCATCCCTGGATGTACAGTCCTTGGCGAGTCATTCAACTCCCCACTGCAGGGCATGGACATATTCAATAAAATATCTATTATGTGCCAGTCCCTGGAGCTGCAATGATGAAAAATGACAGATTTGGTCACTGCCTTCATGGAGCTTACAGTTCAGCGGGATCCAGGCGGTGGGAATGGGGCTCCCTGGCAGGGCCATTGTGGGAGCTTAATGGATTTAACACCTGCCAAGCATCTAGCATGATGCAGAAGAGGGGCCGGCAATTGTCCCATTCCCTCTTCTCCCTTCCCCTCACCACCTCCTTTCCTTGTTTCCTTGGAACACTCTGTTGCTCACCAGCTTCTCCAAATGACAGAGAGCCCAAATTAGCAAAGTTTTCTATGGCTAAGAGGCTAATTAAAGTACTGATGAGGGTGGGGACTGGACAGACTCCCTAAGACTCAGCTAAGAGTTGTCTGTGCAGTTTACCTGAATACAAGCCCCTCTCCCCACCAGTAAAGGATTCTGAGGGTTGAAACATCATGCATTTGTCTGTAAAAAGTGGTGATGGCTTCAGAGTCAGGAGTTAAAATACATGTCACCCCAGTGTTTGTTCAAACTCTAATGAGAATAAGTACTTAGAGAGCTGTGTGTTCAGACTTTGCTCTCTCCTGGAATTGAATTTCATACAGACCTCTAATCTCAGAAGTCATATTAAAGACGATGAGCATGCAGTTTATTTCAAATACATGATGGGTAAGCTGGCTAATGTAATTTTGATTATTTCTCTGTACAGCTTTGTTTCCTGCTTTGCAGTAATAACAATATACCTCATTATTATTTGACTTATACTGTATCTCCCCTCAGATAATGCACGTTTCAAGCTTCCCCATCTTTATGACAACCCTTAAACATATCCCATTAGGATCACAAGCTTTCCCAAAAGACAAAGGTGAGAAATTTTTCCAGTAAAATGATCATTTGAGAAAATCCTGAGAAGTGAAGAATGATGTTTTACCTAATGAGCAGCAGGTGATGAGAGGAGCTGTGGAGGTGATGATATCCTACAAACGCACAGCCACAATCAACCCAGCACATTGAGTGGAGAGGAGCGGGTGGAATATTCTATTGGCCACCATTGCAGAGGGGCCCGGGTGAATTTGGGGACACCAGATTTGGTCTTTTTAAGGAATTCGCACTAGAGCAGTTCTTCTCAGTGGAACTACCGACATGGATCCAACCCCCCGAGATGTCTGATTTAATACCCCTGAAATGCAGCCTGGACATCAGAACTTCTACAACTATCCAGGTGCTTATAACGTGCAGCCAGGACCAGGAACCAGAGCTCAGAGACTCATTTGCTAAATGGAGGAATGCCCCAGGGCAAGACCGAGGCCCAGAGCTGCTGGGATGTAGGAAGACCAGCATCCATTGCCTGCCAACATTCCCAACTAGTAAAGAGGGAGCTGACCTTGGCTGCTGTCACTCCCAAGCAGAGGTGGGTCTATGCACGTCCATCCATTGGCTTCATCAGATACGAGGACGTTAATCAGACTCACAGATTCTGTAACCTAAGTTCACCGTGTGTTCGGGCCAAATATAATTGAACTTTATACCAGAGATAATACTTTTTTTCTGGTTTTCAAATTTTTTTATTCCTCAGCACTCCTCCACTCCCCAAATAAAATCCCCCGTGGAATTCCGATCTATACAAAAGGCAGGGCTGCTGGGCTTCAAGTTGGGAGTAGGACCGAGAGGAATGCATTAGTCTGCCTCCCCTTCCTGCCCCCCGCCCCAGGACCCTCACAGCATATTTACTTATCTCCTCGAGGCACCTTCTAGGGAAAAGAGATTAAAAACGGTTGCTACAGACCAAGGCTCAGAGCAGTTGCTTTGTCTAAGCTCAGTCAGTAAAGAGCCCAGCCTAGTCCAAAACCCAGATTTTCCAATCTCCAATGCCAAAGGTCTGAGCTATGCAAGAAAAGATAGGCTTCTAAGCGTCACTCACTCCAGTATCTCTTAGGAAATATCCAGAACAGAAGAAAAAGGACCTAAGGTTCAAGACCCTCAGAAAGCGGACCTCTTCCAACTCTGTCCCAGGCCGCTTTCTTGGCCAACATCCTGAAATCGTACGGGATTAAGTGGGAAGTTTTAAATGGGATGTCGGGGCGAGGCCAGCCTCCTCCGTCCCCTGAGCATGCAGCTTCTCGGTGGCAGAGGTGGAGGTCTTCGTTGGTTGATGCACACCTCCTCTGTCTCCCCTTCCTCAATATTGCTATACTTCATGCCCTCCCTGGTACCCATATTGCCCATCTCTTAACAACTTGATCTCATTGCTTCTCCCCGGCCATCCCTTTGAAGTCCCAAGTGACCCCTTCTGCTTGCTTTCATGGCACCAGTATCTGGTCATGTTTCTTTTTTTTTTTTTTTTTAAAGATTTATTTTTATTTATTTAATTCCCTTCCCCTCCCCCGGTTGTCTGTTTTCTGTGTCTTTTTGCTGCGTCTTGTTTCTTTGTCCGCTTCTG
Organism: Dasypus novemcinctus; assembly: GCF_030445035.2. Classification (NCBI taxonomy): domain Eukaryota; kingdom Metazoa; phylum Chordata; class Mammalia; order Cingulata; family Dasypodidae; genus Dasypus; species Dasypus novemcinctus. The sequence continues at coordinate 22,327,355 of NC_080677.1, forward strand.
CTGTCGTCAGCGGCACGGGAAGTGTGGGCGGTGCCATTCCTCGGCAGGCTGCTCCCTCTTTCGCGCTGGGCGGCTCTCCTTATGGGTGCACTCCTTGCGCGTGGGGCTCCCCTACGCGGGGGACACCCCTGTGTGGCATGGCACTGCTTGCGTGCATCAGCACTGCGCATGGGCCAGCTCCACACGGGTCAAGGAGGCCCGGGGCTTGAACCGTGGACCTCCCATGTGGTAGACGGACGCCCTAACCACTGGGCCAAAGTCCGTTTCCCTGGTCATGTTATTATTACTATTGTTACTATGACTACCGCAATTGCCTTGACTACTGACCATATTCAGCACCCACTCCGTGCATATCAACTAATGCATTCCAGGCATCAGTTTGGTTCTCACCACCACCCTGGGTAACTGGAACTATTATTGGCATAATTTCCCAGAGAAGGGACAGGTTCACATATTGTAATAGTTTTCTATTGCTTCTGTAAAAAATTACCAAAGAAAAAAATGACTTAAAAACAATGCAAATTAATCTTACAGTTCCAGAGGTCAGTAGAACAAAATGGGTCTCACTGATTAAAATCAAGGTGTTAGCAGAGCTGCATTCTTTCTGGAGGCCCTAGGGGAGAATGTCCTTGCCTTTTCCCGTTTTCTAAAGGCTACCCACATTCTCTACTTCATGGCTTCATGCCATCTTCTAAGCCAGCAAGGAAGGGTTGAGTCCTTCCCACATTGCCTCACTCTGACCCCCACTTTGGCCCTGATCTTCTGCTTTTAAGGATCTTGTGATTGCATTGGATTCACCTGGACAATTCAGGGTACTCTCCCTCTTTTAAGGTCAGCTGATTAGCGCCCGTAATTCTACCTGCAACCCTAATTTCCTTTTGCAATTTAACAGAACATATTCACAGATTCCAAGGGTTAGGATGTGGACATCTTTAAAGGGTGCATAATCTGCCAGTACAAATATTTTATATAAATTGCCACAAGTGACAGAGCTAATAAATAGAATTTGCTAGATTCAGATTGCAGTCTTTTGGATTCCAATAACTCTGCCATTAACCCCACTGCCGCCCAGTAAAATTCTACTGACAAACATCATTTCCTAAAACCCTCTTTTGTGGCAGGCACTAGCCCAGACACTTGTGGTTCATATAAGAATAAGATTTAACCCCTATGTCAGAAAAGCTCAAAAACTTGTGGGGGAAAGAAGTTAGTAAACGTTAATAAATAATTCTAATGGTAAGTGAGAAAGAAGTATGTGCAAAATGGTGTAGGATAACAGAGGCGGGAGGGATTAATTCTTCAGGAGTGGAAGGCAGTGTGGGGTAGAGTTGGAGAGGACATCTGAAGAAGAGCCGAAGGATAATTAATGCGCCAGGCAGAGAAGAAGGTGAAGGATGCTTCATGCATAGAGAATGAAGTGGAAAAAAGCTGAACTATAGAAGGGACTGGATGTTTGCAGGAAAAATAAATAGTAGTGGTGGGCCAGATGAGTGGTATAAGGCAGAAAAGCAAACCTGGCGATGAAGGGCTTTGGGAGCCATGCCCAGGTGTTTAGGTTTATTATGGAGAAAATGGAGAGCCAGGAAAGGATTTGAGGGAAGAAGAACTGTGACCAGTCTCATCCATTGGATGTTTTACTCTGGTAGCTTCTTAGAAGACAAATTAGTTAGCAGGATAGCTTGAGATGGAAGGGGCTAAGGTCAGTGTCCAAGAGGGAGATGGTAAGGGACAAAGGATGGCCAGAGGCCATGGGAAAAGAGAATAAAAGGCATATCCAAGACATGTCTGAGAGGAATTCAAGAGACGTTGGTGGGAAGTAATGAGGAAGGGTTACAGGATGGGGGAAGTAAAAAAGGTGGAGTCAGGGATTCCCCATAAGGCTCCATGTGGTAGAGTTTCATACAACTCCCTCCCATCTTGTGTTTGTGCATCTATATTTGTGTGTATGTGTGTGAGCTTATGTGTTCATGTATTTCGTATTTGCTTGTGCACGTTGTGTGTTAATGTATAGCCAAGCATGTGTCTTTCTGTATGTTTGTACATGTGTATACATGTATTTTTGTGTGTTTGTGTGCATATGTACTTGTGTATGCTTTCATGTGAATTTATGAAGGATCCGGGTTGCAGGAATCTTATCAAGGGGTTTTCTTAGCCATTTAGGCCCTGGAAAAAAATAGAATTCTGAGATTTTTTTTCTACTATTAATTACTTTTGACTTTGAACTAGTCACTGGAAAGTGAGGAGGTTGAGCTGGACTCATTCATTTAAATATTTATTGATCATTCTAGGGACAGAAGGTACCAAGACAAATAATTCATAGAGGGCTCACAGTCTGGAGAGAGGACAGCTATATACAGCCCACGAGATAATGGCATTGTAAATGCCACAGCAAACCAACAAACAGAGACCCGATGACTGTGGAGGTACCTGCCAGTTCTTTGTGTCTGGGAAGCCAGCCCTGCAGTGGAGGCAGGCAGACAATTCAGCGTGATGCTTTTTATCACTTAGCATCTTTAAATTATGGCTATTGGTAGAAGCATGCGAGTTGCTCTGCTAAACCAGCAACGGCACAAGCATCAACCCAGGGAAGCATTGCTCTATCCATCAAGTTTGTTTGTTTTTAATACTAGCAGTATTCATGAAAGCCAAGAAATGTCACCGGCTTCTGCATTTATAGTATTTTCTTACCACTCCTCCTGTCATCTTGGGCGAAGCACCTTGCTGCTTGTACAGGACCACCTGTTTCCACCGCAGGGTATCCGAGTCCCTTCAGACTTGGTCCCCGACCCAATGTCTCGCCCTGTTTTCACCCTTCATTTGCTCACCCACCATTTCCAGGCTCTGTCTTTCAAAATAAAATTAGCTGGCAAGGCTAGGTAACAGCCATTCTGGCTAGAAATCTGTCTCAAGTGAGCTTTCCCACTCCTGCCGAAAGCTGCCCTAAGATCAGAATTGGGGAATAACGTAGGAGTTTCTGAATCCGATGGTGTATAGTTAAAATACGGGACAAGCTGCTAGAGCAAAGAGACCTTGGCGGCTGCGCCAAGTGTTTCTCACATACCTAATAATCTGAGCCCAAGCTGTCCCCATCTGACTTGGCAGGCCCAGAAAGACGAGGAGCCCATTGCTTCTGTGGGCTGCTCTGCAGCCTGTCATACCTGGCTGCCAGTTCCCGGCCGAAAACACTGCCCTAGCTGCCCCCCACTATGCCCACATCCCAGCTAGCAGAAAAAAGGCAAGGCAAAGAGGAGCAGAGGAGCGTAGGTCCAGTTCCTTTAAAAGAGGAGACCTGTAAGTTCCATGCTTCTCCTCCCCCACAGCCACAGGTGAGACCTCAGTCACGTGGCTGCCTTCCGAGGAGGCCCAGCAATGCAGTCTCGCTAGCGGCAGTCACAAAGGCCGTATCCCTATGGAAAAAGGGAAGAGTGGCTATTGGGGACAACCAGCGAACTCTGCCCCAAAGATCGTTAATTTAAATACTTACGAGCACTCCGGGGGAAGCGGATGTGGCTCAAGCAATTCCCAGTGCCTACTAAAAGGAAGACGAGCACACAACGAACAGACACAACAAATACAAACAACGAGGGGGGTGGGGAGAAAATAAGTAAATAAAATAAATCTTAAAAGAAAAAAAAAGAGCACTCAGGGCAAACAACCCTCAGAATACACTGCTGGCTTATTGCCTGGGGGTGCAAGGGCCAACGCTCACTGAGCATCCACCGTATTCCAGACACGGTGAGAATCAGTTAGCATGTGTTACTTTATTTATGATACTTGATGCTGACAGCTAGGAGCGGCAGAATGCTTTGCCCATATGATTTGCACACTGATAACCACAGGTGCCCGAGCGAGCGTTTGGACCCGGGACCTTCCCACCTATCACCCTCTGGTGACTGCACGCATCCCTTGAGCTGTGTGCTGGGTTTTCGGTCGTGGTCTCAGCATGACTACTACCGCCATCCAAGTCCCCCTGCGGCATAAATCAAACAGGAGAACTACATTTCCCAGAACGCCATTCCCTGCAAGGTTACAGAGCGCCAGTGAGAGGCAGGCCTGTGGGAGGCGTAGGACCCGGAAGGTGGAAGAGAAGCGGAAGAGGCAGGATGTAGATGGTCAAAAGGCGGAGCGTCTCAGCAGCTTCCTGCGAAGCCCCTGCCTTAGTGCTTCAGGCTGAGATTCTGGCCGGTGGCTCTTCCGACCTTAGCGAATCAGCTCCTCCCACAGCTGCATAAGCCGCTGATGGTGAGGTCAGGTTCTCGGTACGTGGACCACGCGGAGGGAAGGAGCTCCAGCAGAGACAGAATGCATCAGGCGAAGACCAGTTTGTACAGCAGAAAGAACACTAAAATTGGAACCAGACAAACTGGACTTTCTTCCAGGCTCTGTCACTCACCAGGCTTGCCTTTGGCCATTTCCCTTAAACTACATGAGTGGCAGCATTTTTCATTTGTCAAATGGGATTAGCAATAACTACAGACTCATTGGGAGGATCCCATGTGATAAAATATTTATTTAACAACCATTAGGGCAACAAGAAAGTGGTATGTTGTTATTATTGCTGTTAATAAAAATAACCAAGCATTTTAAAGGGGGACACGGGGACTGAGAAACAGAGAACTGAATTAGCTTGTGAACAAGCCCTCTGCTTGTTACTTACAAAGCCAGAATTTGAACCTAGGCTCTTTAATTCTAGAGGCCGCCCTCCTAACCACTGTATACTCTGCTTTCTGTTAATGTTTACACATTTCAACTAGCCCGTTCATGTCCACCGTCCTCAGCAACAAAGAGATTATCAGAGTTGCAAGTACAAAGACTAATGAGGAGAAGCTATGGGGGCATAAATATATGTGTATAATGGAAAAACCTTATAATTTCAAGACTCCAACACAGAATTGGGCTATCTGGGGAGGTGCATGGTCCCTGGGTGTTTTCAAGGAAAAGCTTTACGAGGACTCACTTGAAAGCAGTGAGACAGTTTAAAGCTGAAGGGACCCCAGAATATTATGTTCTTAAAGTTAGTCCATTCCTGTGGGGGTGAAACTATTGGGGGCGAGACCTTGTGATTAGGTCACTTCAGTTGAGGCATGGCCCAGGGTGGGGCCTCTTACTGGACTCTTGTATAAACAGGATGAATAGAGAGGAGAGAGAGAGCCAGAAGCCAGAAGCTGAACGTGATGAAACCTGGGAAAGGAGGGAGAGACCAGCAGACACCACCATGTGCCGTGCCATGTGGCAGAGGGGTCCAGGATCACCAGCAGCTGGTCTTCGGGGAGGAAGTATCACTTTAATGGCACCTTGTTTTGGACATTTTCATGGCCTCAGAACTGTAAGCTTGTGAGTTAAAACATCCCCATTGTAAAAGCCAACCCATCTCTGGTATATTACATTTCAGCAGCCTAGCAAACTGAAAGGGGCAGAGATTCTTCTCAGCCAGGGTTAATTTTCCTCTCCATTGTAACGACTGGGGGCAGGAGGCTGTCACTGATGGCATCTAGCGGGTAGAGACCAGAGATGTTGTTAAACACCCTACAACGCACAGCCCTACAACGCACAAACCAGCTCCTCTCCTCCACCCACAAAGAATGAGCTCATTCTAAATGCTGATAGTGTTGCTGTTGAGAAACCCTGCCATGAGAGGTGCTGTATGGGATTTCCCACTCCTAACATAGATTTGAGGGGACGTTCCCTGAGGTTGTGCCATCTAATACATTAGTCACTTGCCACATGTACCTAGGTATATTTAAATTATTTAAAATTAAATTATTAATCCTGTTCTTCAGGCTCACTAGCCCCAATTCTAGGACTCAACACCCTTATGGCATACTAGACAGCACAGATTTCTAGAACATTTCCATCATCTCACAAAATTCTTCTGCATAACGCTGCTACAAGATCTCCTTCTTGTCCAAAATTCTCTTAAATGCTTCAATCTGTAGTTTCTTGTAGTGTGAGAAACCAAATATTAAAACTGATTTTTAAAAACAGATAAAATAGGAGGCATTTAATCTGTTTTGGAATGCTTTTAATGTATTTGATGACTTATCCCCTTGTTAAGATTCTGCTTTAGTTGTTTTATAGATTGTTAAAACTGGGAAGGGAGTAGAAACACAAACCTAGAATTGGCAAAACCACTATCAATTGAAGCTCAGGAAAGGAACTTTGAGGAAACTCTGCAGTTATAATTTTAACTAAAGGAAGGTTTTGTTGGAATTATAGCATTTTTTAGCTTATTTTTTTCCCTGATAGGTTTTAGTTTGGATTTATATAATTCTTTTAGGGGCCACAAAGGTCTTGGGTAATCTAGTCAAACCTACTGATCTCTTATTCACATGAACAAACTGACACATAGAGATACGATTTCCTATACAGTTTCATGCAATTAATGATATCCCAAAGCCTAGGCAAATCCCTTATATTCTAGTAGAACCCTACACTCTACCACTGATATGGCCGGTAAATAAATTCAAACTTATTCTATATCCAAGTATGCCTAGTTCCCTGAAAAGCCAATTGAGAAGTATAAACTCTATAGGTTTTGGATATTCAGGGAGGATGCAAGCCAAATGTGTTAAAAGCTTTCCTGGAATGTGGGGGATATGTGGTTAATTCAAGTTTACCTAGAGTATCAGATAATACCAGATAACCTATCTGATACTCAGATAAAACACTTGAAGAAACTAACAAAAGTGGCCTTCAATACTGCATACACCCAGTGTCTCTCTGCTATAACACCACCATTTCACAGGTGAGGAAATTGAGGCCCTGAAAAATTAAGTGACTTGTCCAAAGTGTATACAATGGCAGAGCCTGGATCAGAATGTAGATATTCTAATTCCCAAGCTTTATAAATTCTTTTAAAAGTATCAATTCATATAAAGTAGCTAAGGAACTGCAAAACAGGACAGACTGTACAATTCTGAATTCTTCTGCTTGGCCTCTATGAAGGGCGAGTGTGGCGTAGGCTTAAAAAACAATGGCGTGTTCCCCAAAGTTGCCAGATGGTAGAATAGAGAAATATATGCTGATTCGACACTTCAGCCTGGAGTATGAAGTTCTGAATTAAGAAGCATGCACTGTAATTTCTGATTTAGAATTTGTATCAGAATGCTTTTCCTTTGATAATCCATTGTCTTTCTCCATTCAACACCTTCCTGGTAATAAAAGGAACTCCCTGCCTGAATGCCTACACCTTTGTCATGAAGACTCCAGGAAGCACAATTTGTGACTTTCCCTTTAACAAGCTCATTAAGTTATTTGCTTTTGTTCCTGTCTCCGCCTTCTGTGCTTTGTGCCCTTATTTGTGCTTTTTTTTTTATTAACGCCAACGAAGAGCCTAGATAACTCCCTTATGTAAAATTCCAAAATTCAACTGAGTTTTTACCCCTAGGTTTAATTAGGAGACATCCTGTCTGTGCTATACCTGTGGCTTGTCACAATGTGCCATATGTACAAAACCTCATTGCAAGTCAATTCCGCACAGAGCTATCCCTACCTATTGAAATGCTGTAAATAGAAACAATAGTCAAGAAGAAGCCATTGCCTCTATGGCCATGTGCAGCAGATGTACTTACAAAGCCCAAACAAAGCTTAGCAAGTCAATTACCCTTAGCCCAGTGTCTGGAACCTAGAATATTTGTTGGGTGAATAAACTGATTATTCTCATTTTTCCCTTCCCCGTTCCTTGTCTGCTCTTCATCCTCCTGTTCCCTTCCCTGTGCTGATCTCTGCAGTCTGAGTCCCCAGAGCTCTTTGCTGGATGCCTTCTAATTGGCTTCTGGCAAAGGGAGCTTGTAGGTGGAGAGCCAGGCAGGCGGGTGCCCCATCCCACTCCCTCCCTCTGCATTTTGCTCTGGACTGGCTTTGCCCTCCACGAGGTGACCCTTCTCTATGGCACCAGTTCTCACTGGGCTCCAGAAACATTTCCTCTAGTTGAACCTTCAGGTCTAGGGCTGGAAACAGCTTCCTAAGCTGCTTCTTCCTGGATGTCCCCAGTTTCTTGTTGATTCCTTCAACCCTGCCCAGATCTCACGATATCATCTCTTCATTAGACACTTCAATTGAACCAGAAGAATTAAGGTTTGTGTTTTTGCCAAGGTCCTGACTGATGCAGTGAATAAGCAAAATAGATATATAAATGAATAGATTTAGAAAACCAGCTTTAAAGTAATTTTGAATGTATTAAAACAGTAAGGAATGAAGCTATAAACATAAAGCTTATTTCCCAAAATAATAAAATCTCAGTTACTGAAATAATAATTAGATTTAAGTTATAACACATAAAAATATACATTAATATTTGTAGTTATAAAAATACAGCATATATTTTTATATACATCTGCATTTTATACGATATGTCAGAGGCCACAGGCAGGTAATGTAATTGAGAAAATTGGTCTAGGTGTCAGAGGAAAAATAATAAATGGCAACTGACAATTAGCTTATATACCCATTTTAGACTGGAAGTTTACTATATGTCTATATGTATAAAAAAAGTTCAAATCATTCAAAAATTGGTAGAAGCAGCCTAGTACATCATCTATGGTTCAACTTCTCTCTTAGGGCAAAAATCGTTTTATGTAATAACTACATGGTTTTAGGGAGGCAAGCTGGGGTCCAAATAGGGCTGGGGCATAGGCGTGAGTAGGTCTAGGGACACAGGTGTGGGTCCTATGGAGACATCTCATCATCAAAGATCTAGTCACCAGTCAGGAAACAGGGCTTGAATGACTTCAGTTTAGCAAGTTGAAAACCAGGGTCATTGGCAGGGGTGACCACTGGAGACACTCACCCACCCCCAGTGCCAACCCTGAATTAACGAACTTCTTTCTCTTCTCTCGCAGAAGCTATGAAGTTGCAGATACCATAAGACAGAGATAACCATGGGAAAGTCAATGTAAGCCACAGTAAAGGTAGACAGAGGAGCAGAGGGTGACAGAAGGTGGCCATGAAAATGCTGGAGCTATCCCGGAAAGTGCTCTAATTCTTCCTGGGGTGTGCCTTGCTCAGGCAAGTCCCCATGTTTCCTCAATTCCATGTGTGATTTTTCTGGGGTAACCTGAGTAAAGCTGTGCTTCTTTCAGTCCTAAATAGCCTCCATGGGATGATGTTGTGATGCTAGCTGTACAGAAAAAGCTTTAATCTTGACCTTTACCTCACACCATACACACAAATTAACCGGAAATGGATCAAAGACCAAATGTAAGCACTAAAACTAGAAAACTTCCCCAAGAAAATATAGGAGAAAATCCTTGCGATGTTGAGTTTGACAAAGGTTTCTTACACAGGACACAAACAGCATGAACCATTTAAAAATCAATAAAAATGACCATCAAAATTTAAAATATTGGAATTGGAAGGTCACAGTTAAGAAAATTAAAAGAGAAGCCACAGACTGGGAGAAAATATTTACAAAACGTATATTTGACAAAGGGCCAGACTATATATTAAAAACAAAACAAAAAACTCTTACAATTCAATAAGATGAACTATACATTAAAATGGGGCAAAATATTGTAAACAAGACACTTCTACAAAAGTTATACAAATGGCCAAAACTCACATGAAAACATGCTCAGCATCATCAGTCATTAAGGAAATGTGAATAAAAACCTGAACACACCTGCTAGAGTGGCTAAAATTTTAAAAGACTGACAATTCTAAGTTTCAGCAACAGTGTGGAGCAATAGAACTCGCATCTCTTGCTGTTGGAAATGCAAGGTGGTACAGCCACTTTGGAAGACAGTATGGCGGTGGCCCATAGTTAAGCTTACTCTTACCATAACAACCCAGAGATTCCACTCATATTAGTAAATATAAAACCATATGTTCACACTCATATGCTAATGTTCTTACAGCATTATTCGTAAGAGCTCCAAACTGGAAACAACCTGAATGTCCATCAGTTTGTCAATGGATAAATGGCAGTTTGTCCTTACTATGGAATACTACTCAGAAATAAAGTGAAACACAAAACTGATGTCGACAACAACGTGGATAAATCTCAAAGCATTACGCTAAATGAAAGAAGTCAAACACTAAAGATTATATGTACTATGATACTACGTATATTAAATTCTAGAAAAACATAAAACTATATGTAAAAGCAGGTCAGTAGTTACTTGAAGGGGAGATGAAGGAAGAGGAATGAAGGAACGTTTTAAAGTGACCACAGTGGTTTCTATCTTGATTGCAGTGGTGGTTTCATGGTCATGTACAATTGCTAAAACTCATTAAATGGAACAGTAAAAATGGGAGGAGTTTATTGTGTGTAAATTAGTCACTAATAATGCTGGGGGAAAACCTGATTGCAAAAGAAAGTGAAAAATCCTAGCATTTAAGTGAAACCCCCATTACTGTTCTCTACTGCTTAGGTAATTGCATGTCACAAGCAGATTCCAGAAAGGAATTCAGTTATGATAATATCAACAACAACTACTGTTTATTGAGCAGTTATTTTGTGCCACAGGGCTTAACATGGTTAGATCATTTAATCCTAACAACTTGGTCATGAGGCTAGCTGGTAATAGGGCCAAAGCTGGAACCCTGGTGTCATACGCCAGACTGTTTTCCAAATGCCACCAAGCAGCAAAGAACACTGGGGAATGAAATCTGAGTGTATATTTGGCAGGGGAAAAAAAATTGATCTCTGCTAAACACTTTTTCATGTCTCTGTTCCTTTTCAGATGGAGTTCCATATTTCTAATGTTCCCTTCTCCTTCTTTTATAAGCATTTAATTATGCTTGTGTCACTCACTTGATAGTAAACTCTGTGAGGGAGTGAAGGAAGACAGAAAATCAGTGAGTGCCTGCGATGATCCAAGCATTGTGCTGGGAAATTCACACACATCATTTTGGGTGTGCAGGAAACAAGTCTAATTCATCTTTATAGACTCAATGCTCATTATACTCTGTGGTTTTGCAGCCTTTAGCCAAACACAAACTGCTTCTTTGTTCCTTCACCTCTGATGCACTTAGTTGTGGGTATGCATATTTACATTTTCAAAATCACATATTAATCAACTTGGTGCCATAAAGCAAAGTCTGAAACTAAGAGCCTAGTGATGTAATGCAAAAGACATAGTGAAGATACTAAAATGAAATTAGGATATAGATGCCCAAAGCTCCTGAGGGAAATGCTGTAGACAACAAAGTAGAACTCGGGAAGGTAGGAAAGCAGATAAGGATGCCACAGGCAGAGGAACAAATGCAAGGAAGTGAGCACATCATTAAGATGACTTAGGACAGAATCCACTTCAGGGGGAAACACTTGGGGGAAGAAAAGAGAAATGGAAGGAAGCAAATCAACATCATCCCAATGCATCTTTTTTACTGCTAAGATCATTCTGGTTGTACCTGCAGGGAATTAATTACATCTTACCATGAATACTTAGCTCACCTGACACTGTAATCTTCCCTTGCAGTTAAACCCACTAATCCCAGAAGACTGTCTAACTATGCAGGGTATGATTTATGTCCTGCATCTGGTCCTGACTTTCTATACCAGGAGTAAACCTTTAAATGACTAATGGACATTTCTGCCTTTGGTTTACTTTCTTCTTCCTCTCGGCTGACTTTGATCTCCTCTGTGGTGTCTTCCCTCAATCTCTCAGCTGAAGGCAGAAGTACTCCATTGCATAGGACTGAGCTTGTCTTCTTTAACTGAACTGATTTCCTCCTGTGGGTCCTGGATTCTCCCTCTTTCTAAACATGTTTCTCCATTAACTATTCTCTTGTTCTCATTTGTCTTCAATCATTCCCTCTCCAGGCTCTTCCATGTTAAGAAAAAGAAAGGGTTAGTACCCTATATGTCTTCTTCCTTTCATAGGCAAACATTTGGAGAATTGTCTACATTCCTTATCTCCAATTCCCAATGTCTTTCTTACCTGCAACCTGTTGCAGCAAAGCCGGGAGTTCTGAGCAGAAGAAAAACCCAAATGGCATTTGGAGAGGTGGAAGAATGGATTTATTACATGAGGGCCCAGAGAAGAATCGGTCTCCAAATTCTGAGCCCTGTTTTTCAGTTTTCATAGGTTTATATAGGATTTTATGCAGGACTAGCATGGCTCTCACTCATTGGCTAACACATTGCTAGGCAAAATTTTGCAAGCAGGATTACAGAAGCAGAAGGCAGGAGCAAGGTCATGCTCTCATGGGCTGATTTACAGAATTGGGGAGCAGGAGTGGCTCGTTAGATAGTTTTCTGCAAGGTTATGCTCTTTATTTCTCAACAAACCCACTTATAGTCTGGTTTCACCTCAACATTCCACTGAAATTCCTCTCCCCAAGCTCACCAATGACCTCCTAATCACCCAACCCATTGGGTGAATTTCAGTCCTTCTTTGACTTGGCTTCTCTGCAGTATCTGAAAATTTAGCATATCCTCATTTGTAAAACATTCTCCTGTATCTGCTTCCACGAAATGCTGTCTCCTGGTTGTCCTCCTGTTTCTCTTGAAGCACACTCTTAAGTTTTCTTCATGAAATACTTTTCCTCAGTGTTGCCTCCTTGAACATTTCTGTTCCACAAATTTCATCTCTGGGTTCACTTGATCTTCTCTCCTCAAGACATATCATTCAGGCTCATTGGTTCCAGTCACCACTCACACTTTGGGCACAGTCACATCTCTGTCCTCAGGTGAGACCATTCTCTTTAGCTCCACAGAGCAAACCTAATTGCCTCATCATATTTCTCCTCTGCCCAAACATTTCTCTACTTATATTAGACATCTTGATGACACGTGTCCTCTAGTCACTCTTTTTCTCCAGAGAGAAATTTTAGAATCTAAGAATGTGGTAACACATGGGGAAAATATAACTGATGTAATTGATGGGTTAGAGTTAAGAACAATATTGTAATGTTTTTCTAGCAAGTTGGTACTACCTAGAATATGGGGTTTGGTTTTTAGAGATATGAATATGATTAATCATTTTTTTCTCTTCTTCATTTTTTCATTAATAAGGAGACCTTGACTATGTCAATTAGCTAATCTGTGTTCATTGTTCATCTGTGTATCTTTCTGAACACTAGACCAACAATTCAGGTAGTAATTGGAATTAGATGAAATAAAAGTGCCTGAAAAAGAACTTTTTAGGAGTAATGTTTCCATGACTTGTTGGACTACCTCTTTCTGTTCCTTTATTTTTGTGAATTTGAAAGAAAAAAAAAAGCTGTTAAAAAATGAGAATCAGGACAACCAGCAAGATGGCAGTGAAAGAGGAGTTCCTAGAGTCAGCTCTTGCTACAGGGCAGTTATTAAGTACCCAGAGCTACCTGGAGCTAGCTGAAGCACCTGTTTGGGGGCACTAAGGGACCAGAAGAGCATCTTGCAGCATCCTTGAAAGGGAGGAAGAAGGAGACTGCCCATCTGCAGAGAAGATTCGTAACTAGAGTACTCCACACCATGGAGGTGAGTGCCCATCCTCCACTGGAAGCACTAGCCACCTTGGGACTTGTTCCATGGCTGGAATTGAAAGCTCTACTTCCCAAAAATGGGGGAGGAAGAGATATCTGGGTACCAACTCAGCTACTGATTAATAATTCAGCAGACTAAAGTATAATCCTCAGAACAACTTAAGTTTGAGCCTGTCAAGGCCAGGGGCCACCATCTTAACTCTGCACCTGGCATGAGGAGAAGCAGGGCAGACTGAAAATCCCAGTGCTGGTAGGGACTGGCTTCTTTCCATCCAGATCAGATTGTAGTGCTAGTCTACGCCCCAGCCCTATCTCTGGAAGGGAGGAAGCTGTGGGGACCTGTGCCAGCTTCTCCAGGAAATAACCAGCCAAGCTGCAGAGGCCAGTGATCATCCTACTTTGGCAGTGCAAGCAGCCCCAGTAGCTATTCTGTGGCTGGAATTTGAAGCTCCATTTCCCAAAAGAACAGGGGAGGAAGAGACAGTTTGGCCACCAATATCAGCTACTGATTAGTAAATTCAGCTGGCTGAAGTATAACCCTAAGAAAAGATAAGTACGAATCTGTCCAGGTTGGAAAGAGGCCAGTAGCCACCATTTTGACTCTGCCCTCAGCATGAGGGGAAGCCAGGCTGACTGAAAATCACAGTGACAGTAGGAACCAGTTTCTTTCACCAAGATAGGCCTGCAGACCTAGCCTAGGCTTCAGCCCCACCTCTGACAGGGAGGAGGCTGGTGGGCCCTGTATCAGCCTATCCAGGCAACTGCAGGTACATTTGGCTGGCACAGACTGAAAAATCAGAAATCTACTAGGGCAACTGCAGTTAATCTTGGAACTGCACTGCATAGATTGCTGCCCACATATGCAGCTCCATCCCTGCCCCAGGCAGTGCAGAAAGGGGCATGAAGCTTCATCAGTCTCTCTGGGCAACTATAGGTAGGCCTGCACAACTTGGATTATTCCACACAGCTGTGACTTTGCTCCTACCCCTGGCAAAAGAGAAAGTTGGGAAAAGCTTCATAGGTCCCTGGGGGTAATGAGGCACCTTGAGCCTCCACAGCTTATAACACCAACTGCATCCTTGGCTCCTATGGCACAAGTGCAGGAAGCCCTAAACGAAAGAGAAAAACTGCACCCAGAATAAATACTCCAGCAATCCAGATGCCAAGACACCAACAAAGTATTATAATCCACACCAAGAAACAGGAAAATATGGCCCAGTTCAAGGAACAAGATAAGCCTCCAGATGACATAAAGGAACTAAGACAACTAATCATAGATGTTCAAACAAATCTCCTTAATAAATTCAATGAGATGGCTAAAGAGATTAAAGATATTAAGAAGACATTGGATGGGCACAAAGACAAATTTGAAAGCATACATAGAAAAATAGTAGATCTTAAGGGAATGAAAGGCACATAAATGAAATTTTTTAAAAAACATTGGAATTATATTATAGCAGATTTGAGGAGGCAGAAGAAAGGATTGGTGAGCTTGAAGAAATGGTCCCTGAAAGTGAACATATAAAAGAACAGATAAAGAAAAGAATGGAAAAAATTGAACAAGGTCTCAGGGAACTAAAAGACAGCAAAAGACATGCAAGCATACATGTCATGGGTGTCACAGAAGGAGAAGAGAAGAAAAAAGGGGTAGAAGGAATATTTGAAGAAATAATGGTAGAAAATTTCCCAACTCTACTTTAGGACACAGATATCCATGCCCAAGAAACACAATGTACTCCCATCTGAAAAAACATCTGAATAGAGCAACTCCAAGACACATATTAATCAGAATGTCAAATGCCAAAGACAAAGAGAGAATTCTGAGAACAGAAAGAGGAAAGCAATGCATAACATATAAAGGATACCCAATAAGATTAAGTGATGATTTCTCACCAGAAACTATGGAGGCAAGAAGACAGTGGTATGATATATTTAAGATACTACAAGAGAAAAACTTCCAGCCAAGAATCTTATATCTGGCAAGATCATCTTTCAAAAATGAGAGCAAGTTTAGAATATTCACAGATAAACAGAAACTGAGAGAATTTCTACCAAGAGACCAGTTTTTCAGGAAATTCTAAAGGGTGTGCTAGAGCTTGAAAAGAAAAGACAGGAGAGAGAGGCCTGGAAGAGAGTCTAGAAATGAAGGTTATATCAATAAAAGTTAACTAAAAGTGTCAAAAGAGTGGTGAAAATAAAATATGACACCTAAAACTCAAATAGGAATAAACTTAACCAACAATGTAATACACTTTTATTCAGAAAACCACAGCTCAATGTTTAAAAAAATCAAGAAAGTTCTAAATAACTGGAAGAACATTCCATGCTCATGGATTGGAAGACTAAATATCATTAAGATGTCAATTCTATTCATATTGATATACAGATTCAATGCAATCCCAATAAAAATTCCACCAGCATTTTTTTTTTAAATTGAAAACAAGATTATCGAATTTATTTGGAATGGTAAGGGGTCCTGAATAGCCAGAAACAGCTTAAAAATGAAAAGTGAACTCTCATCACCTGACTTTAGATCATATTATCTGGCTATACTGGTCAAAACAGCATGGTACTGGCATAAAGACAGACACATAGACCAATGGAACCAAATTGATGGTTCAGAAGCAGACCCTCACATGCATGGTCAAGCAATTTTTTACTAGCCTGTCAAAAGCACGCAACTTGGCCGAACAGTCCATTCAACAAATGGTTCTAAATGAACTGGATATTCATAGCCAAAAGAAGGAAAGAGGACCCCTATGTCACACCTTATCCAAAAATTAACTCAAAATGGATGAAAAACCTAAAAATAAAAGCAAGAACCATAAAGCTTCTAGAAGAAATTGTAGGAAAATATCTTCATGACCCAGTGGTAGGTGGTGGATTCTTAAAGGAGATAAGAAGATGACTGAGATGGACCACTGATATTTAATGTATGTACGAGTTTTAATTAGCTTTACTGTAAAAGTGTGGAAATGTGTAGAGTTTGGTAACACACAGGGAGTAACAGCTAGTTTATAAATGGGTATGTGGCTGAAAATGGTGGTCTAAGTATATAAATGCTGGTTGACAGAGTTCTGGAGAATTATCTAGGAATTGAATAGCACAGTAAACTAAGAGGTGGATGAGAATTGTGGTGGATGGTACAGATGCAAGACTGTCCATTGTTAGCTAGAGCAAATTTACAGCACTACTGTAGGGTGGTGGGAATGTGGAGAAGCATGGGAAAAATTCAACTGGAGTGACCTATGGACTAGAGTTAGCAGTAATAAAATAATATTCTTGCATCTATGCAAAAGATGTACTGTAATGATAATGGGGAAGTATGGAAAATGTGTGCCAAATGTACACTATGGACATGGTAACAATCAGATGATATTATCATATCTGTAACAAATGTTCCACTGCAGTGTGGTGTGTTGATAGAGGGATGTTGTTTGGTACTTTTACATATATTTAAAAATGATAATAGGGTGGTTTGGGAGAAAAAGACACCAAATGTAAGATAAGGACTACAATTAGTAGTAAGACTTTGACAATATTCTATCATAATTTGTAACAAGCATCTCATGACAATGCAGGGTGTTGGTGGAGGGTTGATGTCTGGGACCCTTGTATGATGTTATGCATGTTTGCTTTGTAATTTCACAACTTTTACTCTACACTTATTGTTTATGTATGTGCATATATAAATAATATAAAGATAATAATAGGGTGGTTTGGGGTAAAATAGTTTGGTTAGTAGTAGTATTTTGACAATGCTCTTTAATAATTAGTTAAAAATATTTAACAACAGTGCAAAGGTATTGGTGGTAGTGTGAGGTATGAGAGTCCAGTATGGTGTTATAAATGTTTATTTTGTAAGTTCACACGTATTACTATACACTTGTTGTTTATGTATGTTTATGTTCAATAAGTTTTTTTAAAAAAATAGAATCATTCTTAACTCCTCTCTACCCCAATCTTTTTTTAAATTTTTTAATTAAAGTTAATAGATCACAAGGAATGTTAAATTAAAAAACATAAAAAAGCAAGAAACATAAGAGGTTCCCATATAACCCACTCCCCACCCCCCACCACATCATTTTTGTGAATTGTGTTTTTTTAAGATATATACATCACACAAAAAAAATGTTACACTAAACAATATAAAAGGTTCCTGTGTACCCCTTAGCTCCCCACCCCACTCCTCCCACACCAACAACCTCCCTCATCATTGCAGCACACTCATCGCACTCAGTGAACACATTTTGGGGCACTGCTGCACTATACAGATAATAGTTTACCCTGTAGTTTGCACTCTCCCCCAGTACATTCAGTGGGTTATGGTAGGATATATAAGGTCCAGCATCTGACCATGCAATATCATTAAGGACAACTCGAAATCCCAAAAATGCCCCCATATCTCATCTGTTCTACCCTCTTCCTGACCTCAGCAACTACTGTGGTCACTTTCTCCACCTCAATGCTAAAATTTCTTCTATTACTCGTCACAATAATTTTATAGTAGAATATCAGTAAGTCCACTCTGGTCGATGTTTTATTCCTCCATTCTGTGGGCCCTGGGATGGTGATGGCTCCTCCACTCTAGATCAAGATGGGGCTTGCATTCCACATAGATGATGGATGCAATTCCTCTGCTTACAGTTGTAGGCACTCTTGATTCCCTGGTGTGGTGGTTGACCATCTTCACCTCCCTGTTAGCTGACCTGAGTAAGATCAACAAACCAGAGAGTAGGAGTCACCACTCTGCTGAGGCTCAGGGCCCAGCTGGCACATGGGTGGTCCAGAGATTCAAGTCTCCTGAGTATGGACCATCCCTAGCACCAACCACAGGTTCAGTAAAAGTGACAGAAGAGGCATGTGCAGAAAAGTCACATCTGAGTCCAGCTCCGTCACACTCAGGAGCACAAATTCAAAAGTAGGACCTTCTGACATGGCACAGAGCTCCAAATCCGTCTGCCATGACTATATATCCTGTGGATCTCCATAGCCTTCAGGAGAACCAGTACCTAGGGTTGTATCTACTCTGACTTTTTCTGGGGTCCTGCTGAGATGTGCATAAGCGTGATCCCTTTGATGACCTTCTGACTCTTTTTGGAAGACTCTTAGCCATATCAACTCATTTGTCTTTGCCATTCCCCCCTTTTATTCAAGGTCAAAGAGCAGTTTTTAACACTTGATCCAACATATAGGCTGAGATAGTCTGCTGGTCTGAGTTGACCCTTTTATTCAAGGTCTCTTTCTAGTTGCTTCTTCAGTTAGTGATTGGTAGTAATCCCTCAATGCTAGGGAGGCTCATCCCCAGGAGTCATGTCCTACATTGGGTGGAAGGCAATGTATTTACATACTGAGTTTGGCTTAGAGAGTGGCCACATTTGAGCAACATGGAGGCTCTCAAGAGGTAACTCTTAGGCACCCTACAGCTCTAGACCTAGTTCATATTTCAGGTACACAGGCTCCTAAGCATAGTCATCAGTATCAAGAGCTCATTATTGGACCATCCTTCCTTGTTGATCTTTGCCATTGCACTTGGGGGAGTATTGTTGTTCTATTGGGGAGTGTGCTAGAGCTCCACTGGGTGGGAACTCAGCACTCCCTCAGTTGATATTTGTAACTGTAACTACTATAAAAATACCCCATATATATCCTAACATATTTATGTTCCCTATATACATGCCCTGGAGAACTCCCCCCCACCCATGTGCCCCCCATCAATAACACCCCACACCAGAGTTCCTCCCCTGCCATGGTTTAACCTCTCTGTGATCCAAAACTTCTTCAACAGTGAATCCTAATATATTGCCGAATTCAATTAATAGGAAATTGAAATACAGGAATGGGTTTAAAGTTTAGAAATAGAATACATAGTAAGTTAGAAATACTAAAATAAAGTAAAAATAAATTGGTGTATTAATAAAATGAAAAATACTATAAAGCTTTGTTTCTAACATTTTCCTTTCATCACTGTAATAGGTGTTGCCTTGTATGTACAGTGGCAAGGCACTTCCATTTCTTCCTCAGGGTCTACATCCTTCCTTTTTTTTTTTCCTAATTTTTAATTTTGTCATCAAAAAAGTTTTGGATCACAGTAATTCACATACACAATATAGGTGATTCCCAGATATCCAACATTAAACCCTTTTCACCTTTCCCCAGCAATGATCCCTTTACATATAACATGTTCATGTTATATTTGCTGCAGCTGATGTACAAATTTTGAAACACCTATCAAACATGGTTCCATTTTGGTTTACATTGTTGTTTATATTTTAGATTGTTCAAATTTCTAAATTTCTAGTTTCCTTATGTTTTACATTATAGTCTACATTTTAGTTTATAGACTTTCATACACTTTAGATTTAAGTTGACATGTCCATCATTGCATGATCTTGTGGAGCATTTCCATTGCCCCCAGTTCCCTGCTTTCATCCATGCTAAACCTCTCTCTCCCTCCCCTCAGGGCTCACTGTGACACTCAATCTTCACTACTTGAGGAACCAGATTTACAGATTCTGCACCAATGCTGAGGGCTTGACATACTAGACTGCCCTAACTAATTGGGAGCCAGAAATCCTCTCAAGAGACACAATTCCCTCTCTTTGAGAACATTGGGTCTCCCCAGGATGTGGGTACACCTTCACAATCGTTGTTTGGGTCTCCACACAATGATATAACACACTATGACAAAATGAGCGCTCACATACTCCCTAGAAGCTTTCCCCTGTACCAGATGCCCCCCCCCTTAAGCACCTTAAACATGTGATCCTTCCTTATTATATTTTCTGAAGAGTTTTCTCAACAGTATAGTTTCAAACATATACCTGATGTTCTCCCATATTCAATGGTTCCCCCCAGCCCTCCCCCCAATTCCTTGGGTCATACGACCTATCCTCCCAACCCTAGCCTCTCTCAAACCCACAAAGCCCCACCCAAAGGTATCCCTATACCCCCATCTTCTCCTTTCCCTTACAAATATTTACTTCCAGCTTGTCACAGACTTCACCCATGTCTCTCTACCCCAATCTGTACAGCAAAAGCAATCACCAAGTCTTGTTGATTCACCAAATTAGCTTTCAATTCCATATACTCCTTTCCATTCCTAGTATTTCTCCCTGGATTACTGCAAAAAGCATCTTAACTGGGTTTTCTGCTTCTTAGTCTTGCCTTCTTCCAGTCCATTGTCCTTGCTTATGCCAGAATTTGAATTTTGGAAGTTAAATTTGGCATCCCTTAATGACATCCCATTGCTTTCAGGTTAAAGTTTAAATGCTGTCACATGGTCTTTAATGCCCTCCTCATCTAGCCCTCCCTTCCTCTGTTTCCATGCCAGACTATTTGTTGTCTCCCAAATCCAATCTCCTCTTGATTTTCAGTAGCTGTCCAACTAACACCTACCCTTCCCAGAAGATTAGCTGTGGCCATGTGATGAAGTTTATGCCTTACTTTCTTAAAAGGCTATTGCATGCCCTGGACTACTTCATTTTCTTCTTCCCTCAAACCAGAACACAGACATGACCATGACCTGTCCTCAACCACATAAAGACAGAGGAACAAGAGGGTTCTCAGATGTCCTCAGTCAGCCAGTGTACATCAGTCAGACAGTTGAGTTTTGTGAGAGAGAAATAAAAACCTATTTTATTTAGGCCACTGTATTTTTGGATCTCTTTATAGCTCTATGCTAGCCTTTACCCCAACTAGTAAACATGCCTTTTCATGTTTGTTAGAGGTTCCCCCTCACTAGGCTTGCAATAACAAGCTGTGACTCAGTTTCTTTTGACATGTATTGATGAAAGACTAGCTCCCCCACCCCAAAGTGTACATGTCTGAAAGCATGGCACTTACCCAAAGGTTGAACAAAGAAATCACATGGAGATGGAAGTAAAGTGAGATAGAGACCTTTACCCTTTCAGATCAAAGCACCACTTGCTCCTCCAGCATTCCAAGAAAACATAACTCCTTAACCCACTACCTTCTAGCCATACAAGGGAAAATTCATATTCTCCTTTCCAGGAATGGACTGAAGCCTATTCTTCAGACCCACTCTGTTGGGAGAGATTCCCAATAAACTTTCTGCCTTCAATCATCAGTCTCCAGGACACAATGAGCACCACATTTTCCCCAACATTTGGTGCTGAAATTTAGGAATGGGGTCACATTGAGACTGATTTACTGGTAGGAAATCTCCCCTGCCATGACTGAACTCCCACCCAACCCCAGACATAGAATCTTGGATGGATGAGTTAAGGATTTCTCCATCAGAAGATCCTGCTCTCTCTCCTTTTTCCATTGTCCAGGACAACCTGCAGAAAATCCTATTGGTAGGTCAGTGATCCTCACAATTGCCAAGGGCCACAGCAGGTGGAAGGCCTGCATCTCTGGAGCTAAGGGGAAGAAACCCCATAGCTCTGGATACATCTGGCTCCAAGCGTGGTTTCCGTGGAAATTTCTCACTGATTTGGGGATGTCTATCTTACTCAGAATCTCCCCTGTCCTAGAGATCCTTAGTCTTGCCCAAGCCACCTAAAATGGGGAATTCAATTTTGTTCTCCTCCAAAACCACCTCTCTGGGCTCCTTTATAACCTTAAAACTCTGTACCCAGAAGGAGACATCAGACTTGAAAAGCTCATTTTCTATTCAATCTCATGTTTGGCCACAATATAAATTGGACAATGAAAGTTGATGCCTGGAAAATGGCACTTTTGATTTCCAAGTTCTCTGAGACTTAGAGAATTTTATCCAATGCAATGGCAGGTGGTCAGGGATCCCTTACATTCAAGCCTTCTTTTATCTTCACAATCTCCCCTCCCTCTGCCAATCCTGTTTGTCCTACCAAATTCATCTTTTACACCAGAAACCTCCTCAGAAAACTTCCTCCTCATCACTTCCACCCCCTAAAACTTCTGAACATTCTGACTTTGATCCTTCAAATCATGTCCTGGCCCCATTCCTCCTCCATAAAATCCTCCAGTGTTATCTCCAAACTCATCCTCCATGCCTTCCTCCTCCCCCTTCATTATCACTGCCTTCTTCCCTCTTCATACTCACTCAAGGGGACTTCCTCCCCCTCTTTCTGCACTGCAGCCCTCCACCTTCACCAGCACACAGGCTCCTAACCCCACACAGACACCAGCTCCTCTCTTACCCTTCCAGGAAGCAGCAGGAGCTGAAGGAATAGTTAAAGTGCATGTTTCTTTCTCACTTTCAGATTTAAGTCAGATAGAGGACTGCTTAAAATCGTTCTCTGAAAACCCTACTATATACATTCATACATTAAAGAATATCAACACCTCACTCACTCATATGACCTCACCTATCAGGACACATACATTATCATTACCTCCTCTACAACTCCAGAGGAAAAAACCACATTTGGGCTGCAGCTGCTGCTCTCACAGATTCCATGCATACCCAAGATCCCAATAGGCATCCATCAGGCCCTAGTGCAGTTCCACTCACTAACTACCCCTGGGATTATCAACCCAGTCTCTACTGACTTTGCTCATTTGGCCCATTTCTTAACCTGCCTAGTAGAAGGCATGAAGAAGGCTGCCCTTAAGGCAGTTAATTATGATAAAATGAAAGAGATCTCACAGAAACCTGATGAAAACCCAGCTGCCTTCATGAGTAGAATAACCAAGTTTCTCCTTAAATATACTAATTTAGATCCTGACTCAGATTCTGGTCAACTGTACTTACACACTCAATTCATCACTCAATCTTACCCCAATGTTAGAAAGAAACTACACAAGTTAAAGGATGGCCCTCAAACCCCTCAGAAAGACCTGATTAAAGTGGCCTTCAAGGTCTTTAACAATAGAGAAGAGGAAGCCAAATTGGAAAAACAAAAGCAAGATCAGGTTAAAGCCTCCCTCCTTGCTGCTGCCTTAGGGTCAATTCTTGAAAACCCAACCCCTCTTCTTCCCTTCAGCCACCACCCAGACCCTGTTTCAAATGTGGAAAGGAAGGTCACTGGGTATATTCTTGCCCTGATCCAAGGTCCCCAGCAGGGCCTTGCCCAGTGTGTTGGCACAAAGGTCATTGGAAGTTGGACTGTCCTGAAAACTCTGTTTCCAGAAAAGTTCCTCCAGCACAACCTACAGATCTGGAGCCAAAATCCTCCTTCCCAGACCTTCCTGAACTGATGAAAAACAACTGATGGGTCTCT
This sequence comes from Dasypus novemcinctus, assembly GCF_030445035.2. Lineage (NCBI taxonomy): Eukaryota > Metazoa > Chordata > Mammalia > Cingulata > Dasypodidae > Dasypus > Dasypus novemcinctus. Next base: position 22,350,934 of record NC_080677.1, read on the forward strand.
GGTTCGAAACAGTCCCACATCTCCATCAGTAGTCCAAACCGACAGTTATCATCAAGGTTGGAGATAAGCCAATCTCCTTTTAAGTTGACCTGGGAACCACATATTCAGTCCTCCTAGAACATTCAGAAACTTTATCTACTTCTTCAAACTCTATTGTTGGTTTTATATTAACAGAACTGTACAGGTAGAAGAAAATCTTAAAGTCTTGAAAGAAAACATAGAAATTATTCAAAGAGCATGAGATAATAACTATGAGAATCAATCACAGCTGTCTCCATTCCTCTCATTTTTCTTCACCCTTAAAATCAATCCTTTTACCCATTATAACGCCATTACTGATAATATTGTTGCTGCTTCTTTTTGGTCCTTGTCTCTTACAACTTCTCTTCCAATTCATGCACTGAATTGTGCAATGAAAAACTCAGGAATATGTAAATGGCATCTTTCTGCTGCAAGAGCAACAATATCAAACTCTGTGGAACCTTCAGGAATATGTAAATGGCATCTTTCTGCTGCAAGAGCAACAATATCAAACTCTGTGGAACCTGAAACCACAGCCCACTGGACAGTACAGAAGGGAACTTTTCTCTGCCCCTTGACAGCAGGAAGTAGCCAGATCAAGTTGATGCCCCAAATCCCCTCACCCACCCATCCTGCCCCATACTCTATACCCCAATACCCATGTCTGCCAACATACATATAATCAGCTAGGAATGTTAGAGGTTCCCCCTCAATAGGTATGTAATAATTAACAAGCTGTGACTCAGTTCCCCCTGACATGCATTGAGGAAAGACAAGCCCCCCCCCCCGCCATGGCTTACATGTCTGAAAGCATAGCAGTTCCCCAAAGATTGAACAAAGAAATCACATGGAGATGGAGTAAAGTGAGATAGAGAACTTCACCCCCTCCAGATCAAAGCACCACCTGCTTCTCCAGCATTCCAAGAAAATATAACTCCCTAACCCACTACCCTCTAGCCATACAAAGGAAAATTTTCACCTCTAAAACTTCCTATTGGCTCCTGAACCTCACTTGGACCCTCGAATCCCTCCCACTGACTATCATTTGCCTGCCTAGGAAAGTACTATATAAACTCATATTCCCCCTTCCAAGGGTAGGCTGAAGTCTATTCTTCAGACCCCCTCCATTGGGAAAACTTCCCAATAAACTTTCTGCCTATAATCATCAATTTCTGCATCCCAGTGAGCACTGCCTTTTCTCCAACAATGTCATTGCCGTCCTCTTTTCCAGTGGATCCAAATGCTGCACATGTGCTAACCCCTCCACATTATGCACTTACTGTTCCTTCTATCTAGAGTCTAGCCTCTTTGTCCTCTGCCTGAATAACTCCTATCACTTAGGTGCCAGCTCCCATTTGAATCCTTCTCTAACGTGCTGATCCTCACCTGCTCCCCTTAACTGCCACAGCTTCCTATGCACTTTAAGATCTTGCCATCAGGATTTACCTGTGCATCTTCCTGATGACTAAGAGCATCATGATGACAGGGTCTACCTTTTGTCTCTGGTAAATAGTTGGTACTCAACAAATGTGTACTGAGTGAAGAATCAGTGATGCTAATGATGTTCAAAGTTTCCCTAGAAAAAGTTTGCATGTATCTGTGAATTTGTGTACATGTGTCTGGGATGGAGCCATCATACCTGAAGTATCAGGAGCCTAAATAGCCAGAGACTAGGATTATAGTCAGTATCTACTGAGAATGCCAAAGACCCATGCTGGGCTTAGAGGTTCAAATGCCAATGCCAAGGATCAGAAGCAAGGAAGCAACTGGAAGAGTCAGGAGTGGGGTTGCCAGGATAGTATTGTGGTAGATGGAAAAATGGCCCTCTCAAAGATGTCCAGAGCCTGTGAATATGTTAGTTTGTATGGCAAAACAAGTTAATGTGCAGATGGAATTAAAGTTGTCAATCAGCTGACCTTAAAAGAGGGAGCTTGTCCTGGATTAGTTTAGTGGGTCCAATGTACTCACAAAGGTTCTTATAAATGGAAGAGGGAGGCAGAAGAGGGAGAAGCAGAGAGGTAGCAGCATGCGAAGGCCTTGGCCTGACATTGCTTGTCTTTGAAGACAGAGGAAGGTGCCATGAGCTAAGGAATGCAAATAGCCTCAAGAAGCTAGAAAACACAAGTCAATAGATGCTCCCCTAGAGCCTTGAGAATAGTATGCAGCCTTTCCAACACCTTGATTTTTAGCCCCATGAGATCCATTCATACTTCTGATTTCCAGAGCTGTAAGATAATAAATTTGTGCTGTTTTAAACCACTAAATTTGTGGTCACTTGTTCCTTAGTAAAAGAAACAAATACAACTACTATCAGCTCAAAGAACTTGGACAAGGTATTTACTCTTCCTAAACTTCAGTCTCCTGCCAAATATGGTAGTATAATTGTGAAAGTTATACTAGGTTTCATATCCAAAGAGTTTAGCAAATTGCCTGGCACATAGTATAATACAGTAATAATATCATCATTGTTATTATTGTTCACTAATTGGCCTGACTCTTCACTTAGTACACATTTGCCTAGTACGTCTGGGGTGGAAAGGAAAGATGAGATGGAGAAAAAGCAATAGAAGCAGTATAACAAAAGTCTGCTTAGGGAGCCTGCAGGCATACTTGGTTTTAGCTCTTTGTAATGTGTCTTCTTAACTCACAGAATGTACTTCCTTTCTCTCTGCTCTCACTCTCTTGCTTTAGGGATTAACATCTATTTTAAATGTAGTCATTTTGAAGTTTCCTTGGCATTGCATAAATGTTCCACCATTAAATATATATTCATTGAGTGCTTGGGCAGGTTGGCTTCCCCGCCAAGAAATGGGGTCCCAGAGGTGGGCAAGGAGAGGGCATCCAAATCAAGAAGTATGGTCTAACAAATACCTTTTCTCCTGAGCTCTAATTTATTTTTATGAAAAGGCTTTCACAGGTATTAAATTAAGTCACATGAAATTTATTGAATAGTCTTTACTGCAAAGGAAAAAATCTCATGTGAAAATTCAGGGGAAATATATATCACTTTTAAAATATTGAAATTTGAATTATCTGTGACTATCCAGAATGGAAGGCTTGGTTGACATCTGTGAGGTTTGGGTTTTGTTTTGTTTTTGCTGTAGGAAGTCCCTTTCTCCCTCTACTCTCCTCAGAGGAACGCTTCCCCATTCTAATCAGATGCTCTTGGTGAACTGCCAGACTCAGAACCCCATCTTCTGGGTAAGGAAAAGACACTTGACACTGACCTGGCCCACGGCCCCATCTCCCTGTCCTCAGTGATTTGTCCCATGAACTGAGAAATGACCTACATAGAGCTAATTTCACACAGACAGATGAAGAGCATGATTTCCTCTCTTTCTTCTTGACTTGCGAGCTATGATGTTGGTCTGTGAGAGCTGTTGTCCTCCACACTTGCTACCACAGAAAGAAAACACATCTGCAGGAAGTGACTGAGGCCAGAAACCAGAAAGAGGCTGAGCCAAGAAATGAAGAAGAGGAAAAACCCTAATGACTTCACCAAGCCCTCAGACCCAGCTGTGTCTGACACCACTTACCCCCTCTTCCTTCTCTGTATATGAGCCAATAAATCTTTCTTGAGTGGGATTTCTGTCACTTGAAATTGAAAGAGCCCCAGCTTCCACACAGGGTCATTGGGAAAATACCATCAAAAAGAGACCTTGGGTAAAAGAGCCCTGAGGTGAAAGAAACAGGAACAGGAAAGAAAGAAATGATTTAGTCGATAATAAGGTAGAGTGTGAAGAGAATAAAGTTCAGAGTCGGAACACTGTGGTTTATGTCCCAGCTCTGCCTTTACCAAAGGGCAACCTTGGGCGTCACCCTTCACACGTTCGTTTAATCATTTGCAGAGTGAAAGACTCTGACATGCCTGCCTTACACAACACAGCATGTTGTGGGAGGCTCACCTGAGGTAAGAAATGTGAGTGCTCTGGGTAAAATGCTAAGTGCTTGCATATAGCACTTCTCCTTACACAGAAGACAGCACATTTGAAAATACCATAGCCTACAATGTGGACTAGATACAAAAAGATAGGTGAACTCCTGAGAGAGGAACATGGAAATTAGTTAATAGCAGGATCTTCTATAAAGTATCAAAAGGGCAGATTTGCTACTGAACCTCATTGGTTTGATTTAAAACATATGCACAAAATAGAAAACAATTCTGAGGCTGTGTGTAAGGAGGCATGGGGAGAGAGAGAAGAGAGGACCAACATTTGTGGAAGTTGTGCTGTATCTCAGGCCCCGGCTGTCACACATTGGCTCGCATATTCCACAAAGGAGCACTACAATAGTCAGGTATTCCTGTCCCAATTTCAATTTGAGGAACAAAGCCTCAGAGCTTCCATTCAAACCAAGTTTTTATGATTCAACAGCTGTATCACAAGACTACCCCACTGCCCAAATAGCACATTTGAAACTAGAATTTGGGACTTTAGATGAGGATGTTAGGTTTCTTTCCTGAGTGTAAGAATCAGTCAATCAATTCTTTAAGGAAGGCTATCTTAGACTTTATTTATATTTTTAAAAGTTGGATTTCTGCTAGATCCAAAATCTTGTACTTTCAAAAGTTACTAGAAATTTCTCTTCATCTGAGAGTCATGAATTATAAAGGGTCTACAGTCTTACCCTACATATAAGTTAATAAACTAGCCTGTTTCTATTTGATAGATGCAGACAGAAGAAATAAGATTCCTGGGTCAGATATAAAGGATTTTATTACTCATGGCAAAGGTAGTAGCCAGAGGTCCACGTGGGTTTGTATTGGTTTCCTGTTCCAAACCCCATGTGGGTGACATAGAGCATGCTAGTAGTTGCCTGAACCCCCATTGGTTTGCATTCTAGAAGAGGAAGGCTGAATTTAGGGGACTCACAACTTCTATAGAAAATGGAAGCGAGTCTGCCCTTTGGAGAGAGATGTTACCTCATCCTTCAAGATTGCCTACTGCAAACACAACTCAGAAATGTTTTGCATTTCTTGCATTTTTGCATTTCTTGCATTTTTGGCACACCCGGCAAGAATGTGTGGGAAGGCTCAGGACCTGTGGCAGATTGCCTCTCCCAGCACTGAGTTCTTCCCTTGGCAACACTTAGGTCTTGCTGCCTACTTATCCTCTCCTCCCACAATTTCATTCTTTTCCTCTTCTTTGGATTCATGCTTTGCACAGATTTCTTTTAGATGCTTATTTTTCTAACTAAAGACATCTCTCACTTTATCCCCAAAGTTCTCAGAAGCCGTATCTTTATGGCTTCACCAATTCAGCCCCTGTGTGAAGACTTCGTAATGTGTCAACTTGGCTGGGCTGAAATACAAAGCCCAGAATTCCCTTTCTAGTATGTTTCCAGTTAGGGCAGTTTACAAGGGATGTTCTCTTATGAGAGCTGGAGGATGAAAGGGAGACAGCTGCATTTCCCCACCTTCTCTAAGTGATTCAATCAAACACTAATCTGGGTGCTGCTGTGAAGGGATTTTGCAGGTGTAAAGTCCCCAATCAATTAGCTTTAAGTTATTCAGAAGAAGGTTATCCTAGATAAGCCTGATCCAGTCATTTGGAAGTCCTTTGAAAAAGGGCTTAGACCTTACCTGAACTCTAAACAATTGCTCTCCTTTTTCTTTAGATCTTATTTCCTGATTGCCTATCTGTGGACAAGAAAGTCCTGCTCCTGCCCATGGAATTGCATCCTGCTCCTGCTCTTCCCTTCCTGACTGCCTGTTCTAGAGAATTAAGGCTTGCTAAGCCACCCCCATAGCTTTGTACACCAATTTCTTGTTTTAAACCTCTTGATATATATATATATAGATAGATAGATAGATAGATATAAATTCATATACTAATATTTATAATTAATAAGTTATGTGTTTATATCCTATTGGGTTTATCTTCTCTGACTGAACCCTGACTGATACAACCTGCTACTTCTTGGAAATGATTCAGTTAGTGAGTCTGAGACTTCCCTCCTTCCAAATCCAGTGCATTTCTCAGTCTTCCCTTTGCATGACCCCTCTACCAACTATCCCTCTTTAAATCACTTTTCCTTTGGCTTTGAAAATATCTTTTGGATTCTCTTCCTAATCCCCCTTCTCTCCCTCATTTGATGGTTCTGTTTTGTTCCAGTCCTCTAACCTTACTCATCTTCCTAAGACTATCTGTGCCCTGCATCTTATCTCTTCCTCCTCAGGTGTTCTTCAGTCTTCAGAGCTTTGACTGTACTCTAGGCCAATGAATCAAGTATATACCTTTCATTATGACCAATTTAGAAAATTAGTATAATTCTACTAGTATAGCTCTGGTAACTTTTTGAAAGATGCATCAAAAGGAAACCAATCCTTGCTCCATTATCCTAGAGAAGCTATGTACAACCAACAAAAATTGGCAAAGATATCTTTCACAAATCTCCAGAAAACACATAAAGACTACAGTAATGAGGTGAGTGCCAAATCAAGAAAAAGGCTATTTATAAGTGGTAGGATCTCATAGCACCCTGGCTGGCCCCTCCTTTACCTCTCATCAGCTCAGCATGGAGCCAGACTGTGTTCCCAGGGTGGAACGCTGGTCCCAGTTCTGGAGGGAACAGAGTAACACTTGTGTACATACTGGAAGCATGTATGTCTGGCCTAACCTGTCTGGTGGTAACCTGAGGGACTCACCGTCCCAGAAGTATTTGCATAGAAAGTAGCTCACAGAGTTCTTCTACAGAACACTGTAGGACAGCAATCAAGTGGTTGCCTGGGGCAAGGGGCTGCTGGATGTAGGCCATACAGTGGAGTGCCTAAGACCATGAGAAAACTGTTTCCTAGGGAACAGAGGACATTTAGAACCATGTAAATGGGAGAAATTCCTAGGGCCACATGTGCATGCCCGAGACAAGACACATACACAGAAAGGATCAGGGCAGCCCCTACAGTTTGGCCTCATGCTATTCTTTTAACTCATTGTATGGATAAACTCAGAAGGAGAGCACTCACATGGGTTAATCTGTGAAGATTGAGAAAGGTGTTTTCTTTCTTTCCTTCTTTTTGTTAGCTCCTTGGCATTCAATGAAAACCCTGTCATAACACTAGCTGGATATGAGTTTAAGGAACAGACACCTCAGAATCTAAATTCCAATAATAACATATGAAAATGTCATAATGTCCAGGTTTCAACCAAAGAATACAAAACATGCAAAGAAACAGGAAGTGATGGCCTGAGCAAAGAAGATTGAAGCATTAGAAACCATCAATGAGCAGGACTAGATCTGTGACATACAGATAAAAACTTAAAAAAAAAAAACAAAAAACAAAAAAAACCACCACCAAACCAACACCACAACAAAAATAGGTCCTAAAGGAAACGTGAACAAGAAACTAAAGGAATTCAGAAGAACACAAAAAGACTATCAATACAGAGATGGAATTATGAAAAGTAACCAAACTGAACTGAAGATCAAAGTGACAGAAAGGGGTACTCTAGAGAGATTTAACAGCTCCTGATTCTTTTTTCTTTTTTCTGAAAAAAGCCTGAGAAACCTGTGGGACACCACAAAATGTACCAGTATATGTACTGTGGGAGTACTGAAAGGAGAAGAGAGAATATTCAAATAAATAATGGCTTAAAATATCCCTAATTTAAAGAAAGACATAAATATACACATCCAAAATGCCCAATGAACCCAAACAGGTTAAACCCAAATAAATCTACACTGTGATTTATTATAATTAAACTGTCAAATTCCAAAGATAGGGAATTCTGAAAGCTACAAGAGAGAAGTAACATGTCACAAAAGGGAGCCTCAACAAGATTTACTGCCAATTTTTCATTGGAAACCATGAAGGCAAGATGGCAATGGAATGATATATTTAAGGTGCTGAAAGTAAAAATTCCTAACCAAGAATTCTATATCCAGTAAAACTATTTTCAAAAACAAGGGAGATTAAGATATCCAGTGACAAACAAAAGCTGAGAGAGTTTGTCACCACTAGACTGGCCCCACAAGAGATGCTAAAGAGAGTTCTTCAGGTTGAAAGGAAAGGACAATAGACAATAGATTGAAGCAACATAAAGAAATAAGGAAATCTGATAAGGGTAATGACAGGGATAAATATAAATGCCAATACTATTGTACTTTTGGTTTGTAACTCCACTCTTTATTTCCTACAGGATATAAAAAGCAAATGCATAAAATATAATGATAAATCAATGATTCAGGACTCACATTGCATAAATATTTACTTTGTGACAATAACTACATAAAGGTGGGAGGGGAGAAGTAGAGGAACATAGTTTATGTGTATCATTGAAGTTAAGTTGATATCTAAGCAAACACGTTTATTATAGATTTAGGATGTTAAATTTAAGCCCCATAGTAACTACAAAGAAAATATTGAAGAATATGCAACCCTCATAAAGCCATAAACCAGAGTACAAAGTTGCCAGGGGTGGGGAAGCACCAGGGATAATGGGAAGATAATGCATAATGGATGTAGGATTTCTGTTTGGGGTGTTGGGAAATATTTAGTAATAGAAGGTAGTGAGAGTACCATACAGTGTAAATACAAGTAATCCCACTGAATGGTATATTTGGGAGTGGATGAGATTGGAAAGCTTATGTTGCAATTTTAAAAATGATTGAGCAACTAAAGAGATAATAAATTAAATGTAATAAGCAATCCTGGGAAGGATCGAAGAATGGAGGGAAAAATTGGAATATAGACTGTAAAGTATATATCAATGTTAAATTTCCTGAACTTTGTAACTGCACTTAAGGTGGTTACATAAGTGAGTATCTTTATTCTTAGGAAATGTGCATGGCAGTACTAAGTACTCAAGGAGCATGATGTATGCAATCTATACTCAGGTGTTCAGAAAATGGATTGATAAATAGGCAAACAGATATATGGATAGGTAGTTAAATGGATTGATAGATTGATGAATACATAGAATGATTTTGCAAATGGGGCAAAATATCAAAATTGGTGGATTTGGGTATCTCAGTGGATAGGGGCATGTTAGAGCTCTTTGTATTGGATTTGTATTATTTTTGTAACTGTCCTATAAATTTGAAAGTGTTTCAAAATTTTTAAAAAATTTTTGAAAAGAAAGAGGAAAAGGAGACTAATCTAAAGCTGTTTTGAATCTTCTGTCCCTCTGAATTCTGGAGAAACTGCCTTCATCAATCATCGCTATCATCATCATCACCGCCACCTCTGTTATTTACTGAGCTTTGCTATTCACTAGGCACTGGAAGGTACTTTACAAACATGATATCATTCTATCCTCATAACAACTTTGTAAAGTAGATATGACTAACATTTTTCTTAAAAGAAAACCAAGAATTCGGAAAACATTTTAAAACTGACCTTGGGTTGCACAGCTAGCAGTTGCCAGAGTTAAGATCTATACACTTAGCCCAAGCTCCAACCAACCGGCAATATTGCCTTTGTTAAAGGTGTGGGCAGTGAAAGCATAGTCAGTAAAACTCATTTAAAGTCATAGGATTTGACCAAGATAGCTTAAAATTGACAGAATTCCTCAGGCAACTATTGGAATCACTACAGCCACAGGCTCCTTCTAGCTACTCAATTCAAAATTTCCTTTACTCTTTTTTTTTTTAAGATTTTATTTATTTATATTTATTTCTCTCCCTCCCCCTCAGTTGTCTGCTTTTCTGTGTCCATTCGCTGTGTGTTCTTCTGTGACCGCTTCTATCCTTATCAGTGGCACCAGGAATCTGTGTTTCTTTATGCTGCATCATCTTGTGTCAACTCTCCATGTGTGCGGTGCCATTCTAGGGCAGGCTGAACTTTCTTTCATGCTGGGTGGTTCTCCTTATGGGGTACGCTCCTTGCATGTGGGGCTCCCCTACACATGGAACTCTCCTACACGGCGGACACCCTTGCATGGTAGGGCACTCCTTGCTCACATCAGCAATGCACATGGGCCAGTTCCACACGGGTCAAGGAGGCCCAGGGTTTGAACCACGGACCTTCCATATGGTAGACAGATGCCCTATCTCCATTGGGCCAAGTCTGCTTCCCTCCTTTACTCTTGATTCCTAATGCATCCTTGCAGGTTTCCTGGATACCTCCCATATTCCCAGACAAAGGACAACCAGATTTTCCCTTGCCAGGCTGTCTCCAATGAAGGACAGCAATCTAGCTACTGGACCATGCTGTTATCTCACAGATTCTGCTCCACCATGCCTGACCCCATGACCCTGACACTCTTAAACCTCAATCACAGTATGTCTGGCAGACAAATATCCCATAGGCCAAGGGATTTGGTAATAATTTTCACTGAAGTCAAGTTAGTGCAGCGTTATCTCAGAATGATGGTGCTTAAAACATCTTATAATAGAGAACAGTAAAAATTGTTGCCAATGGAGGAAATATTGCCTTCTTCCTCAAACAAGAATTTTTGGCAAATATATTAGTGTTGGCTCAAGTCTGTATGCTTTTGGCATGATGTTTAGTTTATGGGCCAATCATCAAACTCTGATGTGGCTATGAATAAAGATTATTTAGAATGTGAAGAGCAAATGACAGAGATGGCCATGGAAATTTTGCAGCTTTCAAAGGAACATGTGCCAGGATGGGAGAACATTTGGCAGACACATCCCTTGGAAGAGAAGGAAAGGAATAATTACTAACTCTTGGAACTTTTATCCTCTGCTTCTCTAAAGGAGAAGAAATCCTTGGTGATATACTTTTACTTTACTACCTCCTTTTGTGGTACATTGATGGCTTCAGTTTGTTGAACACTTATTTCAGTTGATTGTGAACTTATTCCATTATTTTCAGAAGTTGGTTTGACAAGTTCATTGCATCAATTTCCCCAACCAGTACAGTGACAACCCACTCATTCTCTGTTAGTTTAGTGGCAAGTGGAGACCAAAAACTTGCCTGGGAGTAGTCTCAGCTTCAAGTTTAATTGACCTATGTCTCTGCTTCCTGGTAGAACATTCCTTCATAGGGCACAGAGCTCAAGATTGTGGCGATAAAAGCAAACATTACTATAGTCACTCTCATTCCCCCTTGGCCCCTAGCCTCATGCATCCTGGTTAAAGGGAAGATGGTGCCACATATGGACTGCTGGCTTAAAGCCCATGCTTTAAGGAATTGTCTTCATCATACCATTCCAATCATCCATCAAGCCATACCTTCTTCACCACCAAATAAGTTCCTTAGATGGATGCAATATTTTGTGAGATACCATGTTAATGGATGAAGTCTTCTGTAAGTCCACAAACAGTAATGATGGTGGAAGGCAAATTTGTCTCTCAATATAATTCTATTCCTCTGAGGATGCCTCACTGCCTGCTCCATAAATGGAGCTTTATTAGGAACTCAGAGTTGTACTCTGCTCTTGGAAAGCTGGGCAGTCAGTCGTTACTCTAGCCACATCAACCTTGAGGATGAGAAGTCCATGTTAAGCTCCATCTTTTTCTCTATGGTCATTCTGTACATGGGCTCATTGAACAAGCACCACTTTGGAAAGAGGCTGACTGACAGCCACCTCCCCGACTTGCTATTGAAAGCTTTTGCAAGTCAATAGTTGAAAACCAGGTGCCAGAAGTGGTTATTAATTTCCCTCAGTAAAGATATCATATCCAAAAACACAGCTGTGATTGCCATAAATGACCTGATTAAGTCTAGTACAATCTGCAATTATTCTCCAAGACCCATCTGGCTTTTGCACCTGCCAAACAGCTAGCGAAATGGAGATGTGGTAAGACTAATCACCCTGGCATCTCACAAGCCTCTGATGATGTCATTAATCTTTGTATTTCCTCCAGGGATGCCATATTGCTTTGGGTTTATTATTTTGGGGCTTCCATTTGGCTCTTTCTATCAATATAATCCTCATTTCACAGGGCAGGGAACTAATGTGATTTTTCTGCCAGTTAATAAGTATATTGGTTCTCACAATACACTCCCCCTGCCCCCACCACAGTAAAGAACTTATCCATGCACTCCTCAAATATGTTCAACCCAGTCACAGAATCTCATTTCGAGAGGCTGTTTCCAGAGACCACTCCTCCCAGTACTAATTACTATGTAAGTCCAGGTTCCAGCAGAAACAAATAGTACATTCATGTGGATTAATTGGAAAACATAATGAAGGGACATTTCACAAAGATGCAAGTAGACTAAAAGGAAACCAATAAGGGATAGTGACACACCATGGGTTTAACAACAGTAGGGAGGACTTATTGAAACCCAAGGGGAGAAAGAGCTGTGGCTTATAGCTATGGCTGTAATGCTTGCTATAGGGAAGGGTCACCCAGCAAGAACTGTAACCTTCAGTAATGAGTGCAGTCACTGCCAGCCTGAAGTCTGTGAAGGAGGCTGTGAAGTCTGTGAAGTCTGTGAAGGAGACCTGAATACCCAGACTTCAATATTCTATGCCTTCCAATGTCCTGCTGGCATCACCCATTTGCCCAAACCAATAGGAACCCAGAGATGACAAAAACTTATTGGTGCAGTCCACAGAAGTTATCCTTCCAGGGTACAGATCAGGGTGAAGGATGATGAGAGGATCTGGAGGGGCTAATGAAGACTGTCCAGTAGACTGATCTTCACCAAGACCCACCCTGAGCAATCTAATGCATCAGCTTGTCCCCGGGCCTGGGCCTTTCCTGTCCTCTCTACCCTGCTCTATTTTTTCTTTTTCCATGGCAATCATTGCCATCTACCATATGTAATTTAGCTATTTATGGTTATTATGGTTCCCTCTCTCTCTAGCTCATAAAAAGTAAGCTCTCCTAGGACAGGCATCTTATATCTTCATCTGCTTTGCTCCCCAGTACCTCCAAATTACTTCATGCATAGTAGATGTTCAATAAATATTTATTGGAAAATGAATTGTGGAGAATGGAAAGAGATGGCAGAGAACAATACAAACCTATAAGCTTATGTACCAGTGATGAATCTCCAATTTTTGAAATGTCTTCAGGAGAGGAGTTGGGAAAGGCAGACATAAAAAGAGGGAGAGGAAGAGTGAGACATCAGGAGAGAATTTTTATCAGAAAATGAAAGGGAGCCAATGAAGACATTGTTCAGTTGTTTCTAGTTAATCTCACAAAAGCATCAATTTGTTACATAACCTGTGTGGACAGCTGAGGATTATCTGAGGAAAAACTGACCAAATGCTTGAAATGGACCCAAGACTATCTATAGATTTGTGTTGAATTAGGGGAGTAAATGTAGCTCAAGTAGTTGAGCGCCTGATTCCCATGTATGATGTCCCAGGTTCAATCCCTGATACCTCCTAAAAACAAACAAACTAATTAACTAGCAAAAAGAGTAACTATGTAAAAGCCCTGTAATCAATAAACAGCCAATAAATGGCACAAATGCTATGAAGAGAAGGGAAATTCCCTTACCTGCTTTACATAGTGTGGAACTTTTAATTTAATTCTTTGTAACAATATAACCTTGGGCAAAACTGAAAAGCACAGTGAGAAATATACCAATATTAGACTATTTTGAAATTATCTTGTTAGATCTTCCAGAGCTGACTTATCCCTCTGTCATGGGGGCGACGTTTTCCCCAAAGGTGGGTTCTCCCACCATTGTTCCTCCTGGCAAAGGATTAATCCTTGGATAGAAAATGAGGCCCAGGAAAGCAAGCATTAGACTCGGGTAGAGATAGACTTCCAGTCTGGACCAGGATGCTCCCAGTGCTACGGAATAAGCTGGCCCAGAACACCAAATCCAAGCAGGAATTTAGGCAGGGGTCCTTCTCGGTAAGTGTCTCTAGGCAGGGTTGGGATTAGACAACAATTATGAGTTATTCTCTACATCATCCCATTTTATTCATTAACTGATCACTCAGGTAAAGCATGGAAGGCAGTGACAGCTTAATTTGAGTTGTGCTGAGGAAAAGGGTCTGTGTCATGCTTGGGGACACATGTAACCCTTGACAGGAGAGAGGGTGGTGGCAGCTGTGGTGAGTGGCATAGGGCAGCAGTGCCCAGGAAGCATGACCTCATGATGGTCAAAGGGGGCCATCAAAGCATGATGGTCGGGCAGAAGCCAGCATGGAAGCAAGAGCCTGCAGGTCTCATTGCCAAAAACATATGAGGCAAGAGACCAGAAAATGCCAGAATACCTGGGGACGCTTGGAGGGAGACTCATTTTTAGCAATCAAAAATCAGTGAGGCTCATCTGCCATGGTCTGCCATACACTTTAAAAATCTGGGTTTTTTGTTTGTTTTTGGTAAATCCTTCTGTATGGATAACAAGTTACAATCCCTGAATGGCATTTGGAAAGATGACAGTGACACTTTTAGGATGCTGGAGTAAGAGAATGATTGTGCCTAACAGAACTATGATGAAGCAGAAACTAAAGCAACCCTATAGGTTCCTGGAAGTCTCTGGACAGGGGTAAAAGGCTTGGCTGAATACTCAAGAGAAAAGAGAATATTACAACATGTTTTTTGACCCAAGTAAATACTTAGATTCATTTATGATATAGCAATACTAATTCTACTAGTAAGTGAGCTTCAAGCATATGCTTTGAAACCATATGTCATTAATGGTCTCAACAGTCCTATGAGAGGGTATCTTGATTCCCATTTTACAGATGAAGAAACTGATTTTGAAAAAGGAAGAGTTCCTGGTCTGAGATCACTCAGCTAGTTGGCATATGCAACAGAACATGCATTGGAGTGTAGGTTTATCTGATTCCAAAGTCTTTGTACTCTATCAGTCTACAATGTGTTCTAGAAAGGTCATCCACTAAGGATGAATAAGATGGCATGCACACAGTCCAGTCAAATTATCCCAGATCCACCCCCAAGCTTCCTTTCTTTCCCTACCTTGCTCAATAACTTCTCCTCCTTCACCCAGCTCATTGTATTGCACCAGTGGAGGGGATGAATGGATCAGATGTTAACTGGGGAGAATCTTCACTCTGTTAGGCATCTAAATCACCTCTCCTAACCCTAATACATTCATACCATTAAAAAACAAAAGCAAAATCATACCAGCAGGAGTGGGGGGTGAATAACATAGGTGGAGCAAGCACTTTTGTGTTTATCACGAGAGTCCAGAGGAGCAGAAAAAAGGCACATTTTGCTCTTGCCTGCGTGGCAGCTCTTTCCTCTTCATCTGGGGACAACATCACATTTTACTTTGGGGAACAAAGTCTCTCCCATTACACATTATCTGACAAAATTACCATATACCACTCACCACCAATGCTAAGCCCACAGCCCTCCACCTGCAACCCTAGCTAGACAAATTCTTTCTCTTTGGGGAATTTTAGTTCCAGAAAGAAGGGCTGGTCAAGCAGAAACATTACTAAGACATCATTCAAAATTAACCATTGTTGAGCACCTCCTAGACTCTCAGGAGTTGCCCTGGTCCCACACTTTCCAATGTCCAGTGGGTCAGCTTTCTCCAAAATTTGTTGAGCTACCTGACCTCCCACTATTTTGTTCTTCCTTTGTTCTCTCTTGCTTAAATTAATCAGAATCCTTTCTAGTACCAACAATAATTACCACATGATTCTCAGGTGGCCCGTAAAGAAAAATGTTTCCCCAAAGAATCTCACTTCTGTTCGAGAATCAATTCCATTTCATATTTCCATTCAAATCAATATTACCTCACATGCACAGTGTTTCGAGTGATGCATCCCAGAAGATGAGGCAATATTCAAAAGGCCTGGAGGAGGCAAGCATGACAATCTGCACTTGGCTTTCTTGTAAACTATAATATAAGCCATGAAGGTTATAAAGCAAACCTGCCTGCATCAGCAGTGCAGTGACTTCTGTCACTGGGCTCATTCTGATGAACCTGTAGAAAGAAAGAGAAAGAAGGAAAGAAGGGAGGGAGGGAGGGAAGAAGGCAGGCAGGAAGGAAGGGAGGGAAGATAGGAGGGAGGGAGGGAAAGAAAGAGAGAAGGAAAGAGAAAAGGAAAGAAAAAGAAAGAGAATGAGAGTAACAAGAGAGAAAGAATGAAAAAGGAGAAAGTAAAGAAAGAAAAAGAAAAAGGGAAGAAGGGAAGGAAGGAAGGAAGGAAGGAAGGAAGGAAGGAAGGAAGGAAGGAAGGAAGGAAGGAAGGAAGGAAGGAAGGAAGGAAGGAAGGAAGGAAGGAAGGAAGGAAGGAAGGAAGGAAGGAAGGAAGGAAGGAAGGAAGGAAGGAAGGAAGGAAGGAAGGAAGGAAGGAAGGAAGGAAGGAAGGAAGGACAGTAACACGAAATCCACAGGTAGTTTCTGAGCATGGCTCTTCCAGACTGTGCTCATGAAATGGCTTTTAAGTGACATGAGACAAGATTAACTATTTCTAGAAGGATCACTCTAACTGCAAAGTAGATGAGAGGTAAAAAGACTGGAAGGAGGGAACCAACTCCTGCTGCTGAAGAAGAGGTTAAAGCAGGGTAAGGCCAGGGGAGGGACACGTGTGTGTGCCTACAGGTTGATGTTGGTGTTTCTATCAGGTGATGATGTGGCCAGTGAGGATAATTTCTGTCATGGCCCCTCTCAACTGACACAAGCAAGAAGATAGCTCCTACTGTGCTCACTCTTCCTTTTTACCTTCATGAAATGTGCTTATTTAACTCTGTAGACATAAAAACTGGGAAGATCCTAAATACCTATCAATATAATTAGATAAGTTACAAAACATTACAATCATGCATTGGAATACTGTGAATTAACAGGGAGATCTTTATCTGTGGGAAAATGGCCACAATATTTAAATGAACTAAAAGCTGCTATTTATGTAGAGAATGCTAGTAGCATTTTGGAAAGACCAAAATAGTAAAATAAAGTGCATATATGTGTTTGTCCCCTATATATAGGGGCTCAAGTGCACATGAATGAACAAATGGCAGGAAGGATTTCACAGAAACTGGGAATTACTGGGCTGGAGACTACTAATTTCTCCTCTCTCTAATGTTTTATTTTTTAACCATAAGTATGTTTCATTTTGTAGCTGAAAAAAATCAGAAAAGATATTTATTCTCTGGAATAACAAGAAAACTTAAACAAGGCCCTTGCACAGGTTTATAAGCAAAGTCCCATATGGACATTACATGAAAGATTGCTGTGGAACAAATACAAGGAGGGGTTTCACAGGCAAAATACAGAACAGAACATTCTCCTGGTAATAGCCAGACTAAGGCTTATAACCAGTTCCCCAGTGAAATTAATATCAGAACCAAATTACCCTCATCAGCCACCTCATCACCTGATGGCAAACAGCATTTAGCTTAATGGTATAAGTGGGTATGATTTTCACTACTCACATTTTATATCTGCAGGACCCTGAGTTTAAAAATATACCCAGGTCCTGTAACATGTAGATAGCTGTGTTCTACCTTACCACTACTATCAAAATCTGGCAGGTAAAATCAGGTCTTGCTGTCAGATTTCTGCTTGGGTATGTTCTGCCCTCAGAGCTGCCTCCATGGGCAAGTGAACTGTGCAGTGACACAGGGTCAAGCTCAGCAGGACCCAGTGCTTGGTTTTATGTTCTACTGTGCTACCTTGAAATTCTCAGTAATTTTATCTTTGAACTTTGTAAGTTAAGTCACATGGGACAATGGACCATGCACATGAGCAAAGAAGAGGCATATAGTAAGTGTATCTGCCATCCCTTGCTGGCCCAGGAGCACAGAATTCTAGTGGATGCATGGGAGTTCAGCAAGACCCAATGCAAATATGAGGTAAGGGTGCTGTGCCTACAACAGGGAGGGTGGCAAGGGTGGAGTGGGGGGAGTACTAATGGCTCCAAGAGGCCACAATTTCTGTCCAACAAAGAACTTGCTTCAGACACAAAAGGAAGGCAATGGCCTAAGAAATGTGAGTGACCAAGGAATCCTATCATATCCTTTCTTACTCTTGTTACTTTCCTGTAATAGCCAACCACGTACTGAAAAGGATGACATAGAAGGGAAAGTAAAGATAAGGTACCCCAGAGTTCCTTTTCCTTTTGGTCCTTCCAGTCAGTAAGTGGAAGGCAGAGCAGATGGAAAATATGCAGATGAGGAAGTGAGATAAAAACAGTTGAGGGCTGTGTGTTTGTGTGTGCAGAGTTTCCAGTGTTCTGGTAAGAATGAAATACATATGCATTTATGAGTTATGAAATATGAATGGAGGGAAACGGACTTTGGCCCAGTGGTTAGGGCGTCCGTCTACCATATGGGAGGTCCGCGGTTCAAACCCCGGGCCTCCTTGACCCGTGTGGAGCTGGCCATGCGCAGCGCTGATGCGCGCAAGGAGTGCCCTGCCACACAGGGGTGTCCCCCCAATAGGGGAGCCCCACGCGCAAGGAGTGCGCCCATGAGGAAAAGCCGCCCAGCGTGAAAAGAAAGAGCAGCCTGCCCAGGAATGGTGCTACCCACACTTCCCGTGCCGCTGATGACAACAGAAGTGGACAAAGAAACAAGACACAGCAAATAGGCACCAAGAACAGACAACCAGGGGAGGGGGAGAAATTAAATAAATAAATAAATCTTTAAAAAAAAAAAAAAAAGAAATATGAATGGAGGAACAGCAACAATCCCCCAAGTGCAACAGCAAAGATCAAAAAAGAATGAAGGTCCAATAATGAGCCCTTGAAACTAATGACTATGCTTGTGAGCCTGTGCACCTAAGAACAAGGCCTAGAGCTTCAGGATGCCTAAGAGTTACCTCCTGAGAGCCTCCATGTTGCTCAAATGTGGCCAGTCTCGAAGCCAAACTCAGCATGTAAATGCGTTGCCTTTCCCCCGGTATGGGACATGACTCCTGGGGATGAGACTCCCTGGCTCGGAGGGATTACTATCAAGTACCAGCTGATGATGTAACTAGAAACTGACCTTGAATAAAAGGGTCAACCCGGACCAGCAGAATATTTCAATCTACATATAATACCAGGAGTTAAAAATGCTTTTTGACCTGAATGAAAGGGGGAAATCGAAAAGACAAATGAGTTTATATGGCTATGAGTCTCCAAAAAGAGCCAGGAGGTTATAAGAGGGGTCGCCCTTATGCACACCTCAGCAGAGTCCTAGAGACAGATAAAGTAGATACAACCCCAGGTATTGTTTCTTCTGAGGGCTACAGAGACCCACAGGTTCTATGGTCATGGCAGATGGAGCTCAGTGCCATATCAGTTGGCCCTACTTTGGAGTTTCTGTTTCTGTGTGATGGAGCTGGACTCAGATGTGATCTTTGTTCACAAGCCTCTCCTGTTACTTTTACCAGAACTGTAGTTGGTGCTGGGGTTTAATGTATACCCAGGGGACCTGAATCTCTGGACTGACCATGTAATAGCCAGGCCCAGCTCCTCAACAGACTTGCAACTCCTACACTCTGGTTTATTGAACTTACCCCACTCAGCTAACATGGAAGTGAAGAAGGTCAACCACCACACCAGGGAGCCAAGAGTGCCTACAACTGAAAGCAGGAGAATTGCATCCAGCATCCATGTGGAATCTAAGCCCCCTCTTGATGTAGATGTGGAGTGGACACAACCATTCCAAGGTCCACAGGATGGAGAAATAGAGTATGGGTTAGAGTGGACTTACTGATATTCTATTCATGAACTATTGTGATTAGTAATTGAAGAAAATGTGGCATTGGTGTGGAGAAAGTGGCCATAGTGGCTGCTGGGGGTAGGGAGTGGGAGGAAGAGATGAGATGTGGGGGCGTTTTCGGGACTTGGAGTTGTCCTGGGTGGTGCTGCAGGGACAGTTATTGGACATTGTATGTCCTCCCATGGCCCACTGGGTGGACTGTGGGAGAGTGGGAGAGTGGGCTATGATGTGGACCATTGACCATGAGGTGCAGCGGTGCTCAGAGATGTATTCACCAAATGCAACGAATGTCGTATGATGATGGAGGAGATTTTTGTCATGGGGGGAGGAGTGGGGTGGGGGGGTATATGGGGACCTCATATTTTTTTAATGTAATATTAAAAAAATAAATAAAGACCAAAAAAAAAAGAAATATGAATGGTGTGACTTTGGTGATTCCACATAAGAGTGAAATGCTCTTATAGTTACATTTAAATCTGACATAGTACAATATAAAGATGAAGGGTAAAATTCATGTTCATATTTAACATTTTTAATTTTTCTTTACTTAGAATAACATTAAATGGCAAATTTTAAAAATCATGGCAAGGCAAGAGAGAGAGATGATAGGAAAAAGTTTTATATTTCAGTACTTCTAATACTTTTCTCCTGCATTTTAGAATACAAGGTCCCACATTTACATTTTGCATAAAGTCCTGCAAATTCTGAACCTGGCCCTGCCCACGATAGCACAAGCTTTCAATTCATGTGGCTCTGGGACTTGAAGAGGGCAGGAGTGGATGCCGAGAAGAAATTACACAGACATCCTTGAGGGGAGCACAGGAAGAGAAAAAGGGGTTTGGAAGGGAGGGGGGTGGTATTAGCCAGTGTCTTTTAGTGGTATATTTTGTGTACCTGCCAGGAACGACAGGGATAGCACCCCCTGAATGAGGGATGCTTAATGTAAAGAGGCAGGTTCCTCCCTTTGAACTGCATGGATAAGAGCAATTTAGTGTGGAGAAGTGTTGTTAGAGAAAGGCTCTTTTCTCCTATGATAGCTGATATCGTTCTGTCTATTACTTGAGCTCAATACTGGGATATGTTTGTGCAGAAAAGCTGAGAACTTGCTCTCAGGAAGCCCAGGGAACAGCGTAATAGATCAATCGATTTGTCAAGCCCAGCAGACAGAAATAATTTCCTTGGCTAGACTTAGTTAATGCGGAAGGCTGGTTCGTTTACCCTTTAATACTCATACAAGCCATGGATCATGTTTCCAGGAGGAGGTCATGATCTTCCTGGAAAGCTCTGGGCTTCTTCTTTAGGCGGTTTGAAAGAGGAGCTGAAACAGCACAGCAAGAGCCTGAGAAAGCCATTAGCATGAAGCAGGTGTACCTGGGAGAACAGTTGGCGAGTAACATGCCTGATGGAGGCCATGTTAAAACCGGGGTCCTACCTCCTTTTGGGTGTCTGGTCGCGCACTGGTGCTTAAGAAACTCGAGGGAAATGCCAAGCAAATGCCCCTTCTGTATACCTGGGGCATCAGCTCTGTGTCTCTGTTTGAGCAACTGTGATGGTGACTTGTCAGGGAGTGAAAGGAGATGATGGTTGTCTAGATCGCTGGGGCTTGTGTCACCAGACTGGAGCCTGATCACCCTGCTCCATGCCTCTTCTTCCCTGCACCGTTCTGATATTAATATTACTGCTCTTACTACTTTAAAGGCAGGGAAGAGAAGAGGAGAGAGAGTTGATCTCCGTCCCTTCTGGCTAGTTCTTTAAAGATTCTTTTCACTCTTCACATATAAACGTTCCCGCCATCTCTAGTCCTACACAAAGTGTGGGCTGAGTTACTATAGGCCTTCTGTCTGTAAACTCTTTTTTGGTGGGTCAAATTAGATACCCCAGAAAGAAAAGATTGACTTTTTCTTAATCTTAATCCCATTCCTGTGGGTGTGAACCCATTGTAAATAGGACCTTTTGAAGATGTTATTTTCAGTTAGGGAGTGGCCAACTAAATCAGGATGGGTCTTAAATCTTATTACTGAAGGTGTATGGAAGTCATTGGAACCCAGAAGAGATAGGAGAGGGCATTGCCTTGCCATGGGACTGCCAAGGAACCCAGGGATTGCCCGCCCTCCAGAATGCTATCTATTCCAGGAGGCAACAAGTTTTCCAGCCTCTGAAACCATGGGACAGTAAACTCCTGTATTTAAGCCAACCCATTGTGAGGTATTTGTCATGGCAGACAGGAAACTAAGAAAGCTCTCATTTCCTTAACCTCTTCTGACATCTCCAAGTATCTTATAGTTCCCTGTATACATCATAATATTTTCCCCTCCTTGCCTTTGTGCCTTATACTGGAATGCCTTCTTCATTGGCTGGTGTTCCTCAAGCCCATTTCCTCTCCTTTCTGGACACATAGCTAATACTACATTTCCCAGGCTCCTTTGCTGTTAGTTGTGGACGTGTTGCAGAGTTCCAGCCAATAGGATTTGAGCAGAGGTGGGGTGAGACTTCTAGGCCTGACCGATAAGAACTTCCCACTCAAGGCCCTCCAAACCCTCCTACAAATTAATGCAGAGAACCGCAGGAACCATGAGTGTCATGTGCTGAAGGTGGTGAGACCACAAAAAGGAAGCAAACTAGTTTCTTTAATCACCGCTTGGAGGAGAGTGAGCTGCTAATGAGCAGGAGCACCCATTTTGGACTCTACCCAAGTGAGAAATAAACATTTATTATGTTTAGGTTATCTGTTTCAGCAGCTCGTGTTACTGTATCTGATACAACTGCCTTCTAATAACATTCCCTTTCCTCGTGGGGAATGAGACAGCTGTATTCCAGATGTTAACTGCTCAGATGTCCTCCCACCAGCTGGAAGCTACCCCTGCTGTATTGTTTATTGCTGCTTCCCCTATTGAGTAGTTGTCACAGAGAACAATGGTTCACCAAGCCTAAAATATTTACAATAGAGCGCTTTACTGAAAATGTTTGCCTGGTTGAGATACTTTTCAAGGAGGGAGACCCCCCAAGAACACTAAGTTTCTCCCATGTTGACTCCTCGCCCTCAGTTTTGTCTTCTGCAATGACACTTGTCTACAAAGCATTTCCCAACTGGGCTCCCCAAAGTATGTATAGTCAAATCAGTGTAATCCTGGGGTTTGAGAAAAAGCATACAATAATTTCCTTACTGCACATGATTTCAGCTTTTTATGTGCTGTGATCATCCAAATTGGGGATATTAGTTTTAGAATTTCCCAACCTCATTTCACCACTCAATTTTTTTAAAGGGGTATCTATTATCACCTCATAAGACTAATGTTCCATACAATATAGTTTTGTCAGTGTTATGCTACACCTTCACCAGATATCAGGTGTCTTCTAATTTGGGTCAAATAAATCCAGTTTCTTAGTAAAGTTCCCTCAATCATTTACTCCTCTCTTTGGGCATAGGAATTTACTCTGGCAATTGCGCAAACCACTCCTTCTTTCATGACACGCACTCTTTCACTCCCACATCCTGATCTCATTTTTCCCTTGGTATACACAGCTCTTCCTCAAAGACACAGGAAGGCAGGAACTTTCAAGCTGCAAATTATAACCCAGGACTGGGTCAGGAAATCAATTTAAAGGGTCAGTGACCAACACTTAAAAAAATTTAAAGTAAAAGAGGACATACAACATCAGGGTGCATCTCTATTGTACTGGGCAAAATTCTGCCTGGGTTCTGAGTCATGGCATAAAATCTATTTCGTGCTATCAGTCATGGTCCAAAATGTTTAAAAGCCACTGTTTTAGTTGCCCAACTGCTAAAACAAAAACCACACAATTGGTTGGCTTAAACTGTGGAAATATATTAGCTTACAGGTTTGAGGCTGTAAGCCCAAACTTGAGGTGTCAGTAAAGCGATGCTTTCTCCCAGAAGGCTGTGGAGCTCTGAGGCTGGCTGCTGGCAATCCTTGGCCTTGGCTTTTCTAGCACATGGCAATGCACATGGCAGCCCTTTCTTTTTTCTTATCTGGGTTTCATTGACTTCCAGCTTCTGGCTGCTCCCAGTGGCTTTTCCCTGTCTATTACTCTGTTTATAAAGAACTTCAGAATCTGGATTAAAGCCCAACCTGATTCCGATGGGCCACACCTAAAGTGATGTAACATCTTAAAGAGATCTTATTTACAATAGGTCTGTACCTTCCAGAATGTTCTAGTTGAGTACCTGTCTAAACTAGAGTACACAGTTCAGTCCCCTACAGCCACTATACTAAGGTGCAAACAAAATAAAAGAAGATAGCAAAGCCTTGTCAATAACATTTGATTAACAAAAGCAATATGTCTGTTCTACTGTTCTTTCTTCTCATGTGCTTCCATCCCAGTGTGTCCATTTTAAATTGTAAACATAGGAACCCAAGGACTGTGTCTTTTGCTGAACCTCTGCATTGTCTACCCTATGGGACTCACTTCTGTATGAAGGCTGCATAAATAGCTGATGTTGATAATAGAATGGAATTAAAAGTTAATAGGGGGAGGGGGAATGGATGTGGTACAAGCAGTTGAGCACCCACCTCCCACTTGGGAGGTCCTAGGTTTGGTTCCTGGTACCTCCTAAAGAAAAACAAACAGACAACGAGCAAAAACAATGAGCAGATAACAAGCAAAAGAACAACAAGCAGACAATAAGGGGAAAAAAACAAGGAGGAAATGAGCAAAAACAAAATGAGGAAAAACAACAAGCAAACAAATGAGGAAGCCAACTCAGGGAGCCAATGTAGCTCAGCAGTTAAGCACCAGCCTCCCACATAAGAGGTTCCAGGTTCAATCCCCAGTCCCATTACCTCAGGGAAAAAAAATTTAATAGGGGGAGCAGATGTGTCTCAAGTGGTTGAGCACCCACCTCCCACATGGGAAGTCTCAGGTTTGGTTCCTGGTGCCTCCTGAAAGAACAAAACAATAAGCAAACAATAAAAAAAAAAATTCCCTCAGGGAAGCAGATGTGGCCAGTGGTTGAGTGCTGGCTTCTCACATTGAGGTCCCAGGTGCATTCCCTGGCCCCTGATACTTCAAAAAAAAAAAAGTTGATAGGATAAGTTGCCCAGTTTCTACTGTCAATGGTCAT
Organism: Dasypus novemcinctus; assembly: GCF_030445035.2. NCBI lineage: Eukaryota > Metazoa > Chordata > Mammalia > Cingulata > Dasypodidae > Dasypus > Dasypus novemcinctus. The sequence continues at coordinate 22,375,544 of NC_080677.1, forward strand.
TAAAGGATGCAGAAGCAGCCTTTTATTCTATATTCCACCTCTGCATGGTGTCCCAGGGCCCTCTCTACACACAACCATTGATGACCCAAGAGGCAGTGCTTCTCCTTTCTTCAGCAGAAAATACACACACACAGCACCAACCTCTTGACAAGCTCTAGTGTTCCTACATTTCTCGCCTCAGCCCTCTCTTCTCTGGCATGGCAATCTCTGCTCCAGCAACTACCTTCATGAAGCCACCTTATCTCTGCATACACTATTGCTCTCTCCACTTCGCCAGCTTCTTTTTCCACACTTTCCTCTAGTAGAAATCCTTCCTACCTGTAAAAGTCCACGTTCCATAGACGTTTTCTCTATGAATCCTTTCCTGATACTCAATTTGCAGTTACTTGCATTCTTTTCCATGGCCCCACAGGACAGGGAACAGGATATGTATAGAAAGGATGGCACTGAATTGTAAGTTTTTTATTTGCTAATTCCCCATTGACTCCTCTGGGGTAAGGGCTGTGCTTTATTTATCTCTAAATCACCCATGCCTACCATGGCATGGCACAAAATAGATACCTAATAATGTTTTAAGTGTAACTAAAAAAGAAGAAACAAAATGAAGTATCAGAAAGATGCAAAGGTACGTAAGTAGACCCTATAACTCCCTTATCGTGCCCTTACCCCCTATCCACACCTAGGACAATGTTTGCTTAGCATGTGAAGATTCTTTAGACTTCTTTGTGGAACTGATGAATGGAGGTCAGATAAATGCACACTTTTCAGGTAACAGGTAGAGAATGAAAGCCGCTGCCTCTTCTACATGGCTAACTCTTCTTAGATTTATAAAATCAGGCCATTCTTACACGTAAGGGAGACTTTTTAATTGCTTGTGGGGCACTAATGGAATCACAAGTCCAATACAGAAGTAGTGGATGATTAATGACTTGTGGAATTAACAGTCTACATGTAAGCTTTGTAATAGGAGTGAATATTGGAAACTTCAGGATTAAGAGGTGATTTTTGTCTTGAATTTCCTGCAAGCTTTTCTATTTAGATCCCTCCCTATCCAGCCATACCCCTTACCCACCAACCCCCTTGTCCTGGCTTCCCCCAGAGCTAGAATGTAGTTTCTCTCCCTTACCAGAGCTGAGCTGGATGGGCAGCAGCTCTCCAAACCTTGCCTGAATGACAGCTGCATTTCATTCCTTTGTTGATCTGGAACTGTATCATCCCTAAAGATTGTCCAATTCACTTGAGGCTGGGGGAAGATCCACAATGAGCTGCTTCACCTGAACCCCAGAATGGTTAGGAAAGACTGAAAAGGGGGAAGAGCAACTTCTTGTGGTCTACAAGAAAATCCGTGCACAACTACACATTTAACCTTAGTCAGGCGGTCAAAACCAACCCCAGCACAGAGAAGTAAAAGAAACCAAAGACCCTGGGAAAGTTCTGGCCCTCAGCCAGATGGAAAAATGTCATTTGTGAGCTTTTATCTCTAAGTGGTCTGTGGGTTCCTAAGAAGCAGAACTGAAATAATAAAATTAGTTGTAAAGATATTGGTACCAGGCCACAGAAGTCAGAAGGCACTGAAGAGGAGAGCATCGTACTTGATTGAGGCTGTCAATGAATTCCTTTCAACGAAACTAGACTGACTGGACACTGCATGATGTGCCAGGAACTACTCAGCTGTGGGTCTCTGCAGGCAAACTATACCTGAGTATTTTGCAGGTGCTGCAAACGCAATAGCTCTAATGTCATCATCTTCCTTCCAAAGCACACTTGCTTCTGTCCGGGGTCCTTCACTCAGTTAAAGGCAACACTGCCTTGGTCAGAAATCTGGGTGTTTTCCTTGCCACCTCCTTTTCTCTCACATCCCTTATCTAGGCACCAAAAGCTGAAGACATCACCTTGTAGATACTTTAAAATCCATCCCTCGTGTTTATCACCTTTCTTCTCGTTCAGACCACATCTTTTTCTCACCTGGTGTCCTGTGTTACCTGTCAATCTGACTGATGGGAGTTTCTCCCCATAGATTCACCTGATAGACTCCACTGTATCAAATATGATCCAGTTGCTCCTCTACTTAAATCCCTCCAATCGTCCCCAATTTCAGCACCACACCTGGGTCTTTTGTGTGGCCAGCCAACCCTTCAGAGACCTGGACTCTATCCAATCTTCAGTCTCAGCTCTTCAATCTTCATCCTCTTGTCGGAGGCTCCTGCTCCACACCTTCAGCTTGGAGTTCTGCCCATGCTCTCCTGTGATGCTCCACAGAGCTGTAACAGGAAGCACAGCCACCAGCAAATGACGCACAGAGCACGATATTTATAACACACATGAAAATCCAGTGGTTCTAAAGCAGCTATGTCAGAGCAATAAGAAAAACATGAGCAGTCCAAAAAGTATAAAAGATATATACAGGAATTTGAGAAAAAGGAAAATACAGTGTCTACATGGCCAATAAACATAAGAAAAGCACCCAGCCTCACTAGTAACAAAAAGAAACACAAATTAAAACAACAATGCGGACTTCCGGCAAGATGGTGGCTGAGTGAGCTTGCCTTGCCGTCTCTCCTGGGAAGAGGCAGCTGGGCACCGCTGGAGGTTCTCCGGGACCAGGCTTTTTCAGGATTTTTTCAGGGCAGGAAGTGTCTGGACATCGATTTGGTGGGAAGGTAACGGAAAGGACTGGTCTATAAGATATAAATTGGGACTTTTCAGGAGGGGGAGGCAAGATGGCGGCTGAGTGAACTTCCCGGTTACTAGCTCCTGGGGGGAATTGGCTGGGAGGCGTCGGAGACTCTTTGAGACCGGCTGTTTCGGGATTTTTCCTGGTCCGGAGGTGTCTGGACATCGATTTGGAGGGAAGGTAACAGAGAGGATCCATCTGTGAAATATACACGGAGATCCCAGCTACGTGTGGAGGATTCCCTCCTTGGGTAGGTGGAGCCGAGGCAGCTAGCACCGCGCGGAGCCCCAGCGGGCGGCGGCCAGGGTAGCCGAGTCCAGCCGAGCCCGGCTGAGCCGCGGCGGGCGGAGGGGCGGAGCCCAGCTGAGCTCGGCCGAGCCCAGCCGCGCCGCGCCGGGCAGCGAGCGGGAGAGCCGAGCCGCGCTGCGCCGCGCCGGGCGGCGGGCGGGAAAGCCGAGCCCAGCCGAGCCCAGCCAAGCCCAGCCGAGCCGCGGCGGGTGGCGGGCGGGGGACCGGAGCCCAGCTGAACCCAGCCGAGCCTGGCGGCGGGGTTTCTGTTCTTTGGTTTTTTTTTTTTTTATTTTTTTTTTATTTTTTATTTTTTGTTGTTGTTGTTGTTCTTGTTGTTCTTTTTTTTTTTTTCAATCCTCTCTTTCTTGTCCCCAATATTCTTCTTATACTATTTTACCTTAACAATACAATAGGTCCTACAGGAAATACCTCACATTTGCTGGGTTTCCTCACCCTCCACTGCTTCATTTCTCTGTGAATAGATTTAGCCTATCTACACTATCCCCTTTCCCCTACAACTTGATATCCTCGACCATCTGCTATCTCTCCTATATTCCATCTCCCTTTCTTTGATCCACAAAATGTCTAACTCTTAATTTCTAATACCTTTGTTTACTTTTCCATCTGGTATTCATCCCTGAAACTATTACCTTTCTTTTCTCTTTCCCTCTCTCACAAAAACAATAGCCTCTTAGTACGTACCACATTCCTCCCATATTCAGTCGTCTACCTCATTATAGGTACTTTCCTACTACTATAACTCTACACAATTTACATGATCTAACCTCCATCCTCCCAGAACTCATATTGTTGCTTTGTAAACATATATCACCAATACTACTTCACACTTTTTCCTTCCTTACACAATTGACTTTCCCCAGCACTAATACTTTCCTTTAAAGTGAGCTTAACTAGCAATAAGAAATTGGAATAAGAAGAACAAAGTGACAAAGAGAAGATATAACACTTACGCAAAAACAACAGCTAATTAATCTCCAAGACTAGACAAAGAAGCTAAGGAACTGATTAAACCCGTCAAGAAAAATGTTGACAAGACAGCAACAAAAATCTACAAACCAAACCAGTAATCAGGAAAACATGGCTGAATCCAATCAACAAACTGAAAATCAGGAAGGGGGGCAGGACTTCGCACAAGCAATGAAAGATCTCAGAACATTTATCACTGACAAATTTGATGAAGTAATGAAAGAGGTTAACAGCGTGAAGACAACACTTGGAGGGGAAATTGCAGACATGCGCAAAAAAATAACAGATATGATGGAAATGAACACCACAATTCAAGAAATCAAAAATACACTTGCAGCAAATATCAGCAGACTAGAAGAGGCAGAGCAGAGAATTAGTGATGTGGAAGACAGTGCATTGGAAATCAAACAGATAGTAGAAGTGGTCAATAAAAAGGTAGAAAAAATCCAGATAGGACTTAGGGACCTGAATGATAACGCAAAACGCTCAAACATACGTATTATAGGCATTCCAGAAGGAGAAGAGAAGGGAAAGGGGTCAGAAGGAGTGTTGCAGGAAATAATGAATGAAAACTTCCCAAATCTACTGAAAGAGACAGATGTACATATCCAAGAAGCACAGCGCACTCCACTGGTCATAAACCCCAACAGGCCCACCCCAAGACATATACTTGTCAAATTATCCAATGCTCAAGACAAAGAAAAAATTCTAAAAGCAGCAAGAGAAAAGAAAACCATCACATACAAGGGAAACTCCATAAGATTAAGTGCTGATTTCTCATCTGAAACGAAGGAGGCAAGAAGGCAGTGGTATGATATAGTCAAGGTACTAAAGGAAAAAAATTTCCAACCAAGAATACTCTATCCAGCTAAACTAGCATTCAAAAATGATGGAGAGTTCAAAATATTCACAGATAAACAGAAACTGAAAGAGTATATCAACAAGAAACCTCCCCTTCAAGAAATTCTTAAGGGAAATCTGCAGGAAGAAAGGAAAAAACAGGACAGTCAGAGAAGGAGGAGAGTGTAAAAGCAACAAGAAAGACAAAAATAGAAGGGGAAAATAAAATAATACAAACAAAATATAACGAACACAAATCCAACCAAAATATGGCTACCATAAATTACTCTCTAAACGTAATAACACTGAATGTCAACGGATTAAACTCACTTATCAAAAGATTCAGACTGGGACACTGGATAAGGAAATACGACCCATCTATATGCTGCCTACAAGAGACACATCTTAGACCCAGAGACTCATGGAGGTTGAAAGTGAATGGCTGGAAAACAATCATACAAGCAAACAACAACCAAAAAAAGGCAGGAGTAGCTATATTAATATCAGACAAAATAGACTTTAAATGCGAAACAATTGTGAGAGACAAAGAAGGATACTATATTTTAGTGAAAGGGACAATTTGTCAAGAAGATCGAACAATCATAAATATTTATGCTCCTAACAAGGGCGCCTCTAAATATGTGAGGCAAACACTGGAAAAACTAAGTGAAAGAATAGATGCATCTACAATTATAGTGGGGGATTTTAATACACCACTATCAACTCTGGACAGAACATCTCAAAAGAGAATCACTAAAGAAACAAAACATTTGAACAGTATATTAGAAGAGCTGGATCTAATAGACATATATAGATCATTACACACAAACACAGCAGGATATACATTTTTCTCAAACGCACATGGAACATTCTCCAAGATTGACCATATGCTAGGCCACAAAGAAAGGCTTAATGAATTCAGAAAGATCGAAATCATACAAAACAATATCTCTGACCACAGTGGAGTCAAGCTGGAAATTTGTAAGGGACAGAGACCCAGACTTCACACGACAATTTGGAAATTAAACAGTACACTCTTAGAAAAACAGTGGGTCAAAGAGGAAATCTCAAAAGAAATCAATGACTACCTTGAAACAAATGATAATGATAACACAACATACCAAAATTTATGGGATGCAGCAAAAGCGGTACTGAGAGGGAAATTTATAGCCATAAATTCATATATCAAAAAAGAAGAGCAGAAATTGAAGAATTAACTACACATTTGAAGGAATTAGAAAAACAACAACAAAGTAACCCAACAGGAAGAAGAAGGAAGGAAATAACAAAGATAAGAGCAGAACTAAATGAAATAGAAAATAAGAAAGCACTTGAAAAAATAAACAAGACCAAGAGCTGGTTTTTTGAGAAGATCAACAAAATTGACAAACCTTTAGCGAGACTAACAAAGAAAAAAAGAGAAAAGATGCAAATACACAAAATAAGAAATGAGAAAGGTGATATCACCACTGACCCCACAGAAATAAAGACTATCATAAGAGGATACTTTGAAAAACTATATTCCAACAAAAATGACAATTTAGAGGAAATGGACAAATTCCTAGAAATACATAAGCAGCCCATACTGACGAAAGAAGAAATTGATGATCTTAACAAACCAATCACAAGCAAAGAGATAGAATCAGTCATTAAAAATCTCCCAACTAAGAAGAGCCCAGGGCCAGATGGCTTCACAGGTGAATTCTACAAAACATTCTGGAAAGAACTAACACCAATCCTGTTGAAACTATTCCAAAAAATCGAAACAGAAGGAACACTGCCTAATTCCTTCTATGATGCCAACATTACCCTAGTACCAAAGCCAAACAAAGACACCACAAGAAAGGAAAATTACAGACCAATTTCTCTAATGAACCTAGACGCAAAAATACTTAACAAAATACTTGCTAATCGTATTCAACAACACATTAAACGAATTATACACCATGACCAAGTGGGATTCATTCCAGGTATGCAAGGATGGTTCAACATAAGAAAATCAATCAATGTAATACACCATATAAACAGATTGAGAGAAAAAAACCACATGATTATATCTATAGATGCAGAAAAGGCATTTGACAAAATACAGCACCCCTTCCTGATAAAAACACTCCAAAAGATTGGAATACAAGGAAACTTTTTGAACATGATAAAGAGTATATATGAAAAACCTAAAGCCAACATTGTTTACAATGGCGAAATCCTGAAATCCTTCCCTCTAAAATCAGGAACAAGACAAGGATGCCCATTGTCTCCGCTCCTATTTAACATTGTCTTGGAAGTACTGGCTCGAGCACTGAGACAAGAACCAGATATAAAAGGCATTCAAATTGGAAGGGAAGAACTCAAAATTTCATTATTTGCAGATGACATGATCCTATATATAGAAAACCCTGAGAGATCTACAACAAAGCTCCTAGAACTCATAAATGAGTTTAGCAAAGTCGCAGGTTATAAGATCAATGCGCAAAAATCAGTAGCATTTCTATACACCAATAATGAGCACGATCAGGAGGAAATCAAGAAACAAATACCATTCACAATAGTAAATAAAAAAATCAAATACTTAGGAATAAATTTAACTAAAGAGGTAAAAAACTTATACATCGAGAACTATACAAGATTGTTCAAGGAAATCAAAGAAGACCTAAATAAATGGAAGAATATTCCCTGTTCATGGATAGGAAGACTGAATATTATTAAGATGTCTATCCTACCAAAACTGATCTACACATTCAATGCAATCCCAATAAAAATCAACACAGCCTTCTTTAAGGAACTAGAAAAACTAACTATGAAATTTATTTGGAATAAAAAGAGGCCCCGAATAGCCAAAGACATATTGAAAAAGAAAAACGAAATAGGAGGAATCACACTTCCTGACTTCAAAACATACTACAAAGCTACAGTAGTGAAAACAGCATGGTACTGGCATAAGGAGAGACACACAGACCAATGGAATCGAATTGAAAGTTCAGATATAGAACCTCATGTATATAGCCATATAATATTCGATAAAGCCACCAAACCCTCTCAACTGGGAGAGAATGGCCTATTCAACAAATGGTGCCTGGAGAACTGGATAGCCATATGTAGAAGAATGAAAGAGGATTACCATCTCACACCTTATACAAAGATCAACTCAAGATGGATCAAAGACCTAAATATAAGAGCCAAGACCATAAAGACCTTAGAAAGCAGTGTAGGGAAACATCTACAGGACCTTGTAATAGGAAATGGCTTCATGAATATCACACCAAAAGCACGAGCAGCAAAAGAACAAATAGATAAATGGGACTACCTCAAAATTAAAGCCTTCTGCACCTCAAAGGAGTTTGTCAAGAAAGTAAAAAGGGAACCCACACAATGGGAGAAAATATTTGGCAACCATATATCTGATAAGAGACTTATAACTTGCATATATAAAGAACTCATAGATCTCGAAAACAAAAAGATAAACAACCCATTTAAAAAATGGGAAAAAGATTTAAACAGACACTTCTCCGAAGAAGAAATACAAATGGCTAAAAAGCACATGAAAAAATGCTCCAAATCCCTAGCTATCAGGGAAATGCAAATCAAAACTACAATGAGATAACCATCTTACTCCCATAAGATTGGCAGCCATGAAAAAAACAGTAGAATACAAATGCTGGAGAGGATGTGAAGAAAGGGGAACACTCATCCTTTGCTGGTGGGAATGCAGAAGGATCCAACCATTCTGGAGGACAGTTTGGCAGTTTCTCAAAAAATTATCCATAGATTTGCCATATGACCCAGCAATACCACTGCTGGGTATATACCCATCAGATCTGAAAACAAGGACACAAACCGATATATGTACACCAATGTTCATAGCAGCATTGTTCACCATTGCCAAAAGTTGGAATCAATCCAAAAGTCCATCAACAGATGAGTGGATCAATAAAATGTGGTATATACACACAATGGAATACTACTCAGCTGTAAGAACCAATACACTACAATCGCACGTGATAACATGGATGAACCTTGAGAATCTTATGTTGAGTGAAGCAACCCAGGCATTGAAGGACAAATACTATATGACCTCAATGATATGAAATAAGTTAACTGCCTCAGAGAGCTAGAGTCTGGAAAAGTGGCTTACTAGAAATCGGGGGGTGGAGGAAGGCTGTGAGTTAATGTCTGTAGGGGTGGAATCTGTGATGAGCTGGGGGTAAGTATGAGCACAAAGAAGGGACAAAATGGGGGCAAGGGGTTACCTTCGGGTGGGGTTTTCTGGGTTTGAGGGGGGCTGGGGATGGGAAGAGGGGTAATATGGTCCAAGAAATAGGTGGGAGGGAGGGGCAACATACAAACATGGGAGAGTGCCAGAAGTTCATTGAGAACTAAATGTTGAGTAAAACTTATCAAAGTATAAGTAGGAGGGTTACCTGGTTAGGACGCTCAGGGGGTATGGTCTGATGCGGGACGGACTCCGGAGGGAATAGCTGAAGGCTCATTTTGCCAAGGTGGGTTCTACCAGTGGGTGGGGTGGACCCATATCCTGGGGAAGACTAATGCCATTGAATAGAGAGAACTGTATCTCTCGTGAGAAAGGATGGCTCCCAGGGCATTAGATTGGCAGGTGTTGTGGGCCCTAAGGGGAGGGGAAAATGGACGTGCAATGGATGGAACAAAGGTAAATAAGGGGGCAAAAGAGGAGTTATGTGAGAGTACACGAGGATGAATATAAAACAGCTAATATTACACCAAAAACATATAGGGGACGACAGACTAATAATGAAAACCATAAGACAAAACATAGGATAACTAAAAAATTTAGAAAACTGTACAACCTAAAGTATGGACCACATAGTAAGCACAAATGTTACCTTGTTTGAAAACTATAGTTTCGGAATCTGTACATCAGTTTCAGGAAATATGATATGAATAAGTTAAAAGATTATTGCTGTGGAAGGGAAAAGGTTTTATGGTGGATCTGGGGAAATACTGTATATTGTATATATGAATTTTGGTGATCTAAGACTCTTCTGAAGCTGACATTATGTTGGGATTCACTTTACGGGAAGTTTTGGATCACAGAGTGGTTCAACAATGGCAGCGGAGGAATACTGATATGGGATGTTATTGACAGGATATATATGGTTGACAGGGAGTTATACAGGGCATATGCCCAGGGTATATGGTAATGTCTATATATACTCATAGTGGAAACAATTAAGAACAACAGCTGGGGGGGTACTGGGCTCCTGGCCAGGGGGTCACTGTTGTGGGCCCTGGGAGAGCAGCGGCAATCCTCCAGGTGCAACGGCAAGAACCAGGAAGGAAGGAGGGCCCAACAGTGGGCTCTTGATACTAATGGCTACACTTTTGAGCCTATGCACCTGCAATAAGAACAAGGCCTAGAGTAGCATTGTGCCTGGGGGTTTCCTCCTGACAGCCTTCATGTTACTCAAATGTGGCCACTCTCACAGCCAAACTCAGCATGTAGATGTGATGCATTCCCCCCAGCGTGGGACACGACACCCGGGGATGAGCCTCCCTGGCACCGAGGGATCACTACCACATACCAGCTGAAGAAGCAACTAGAAAATGACCTTGAATTAAAGATTCAATGCGGAACAGCAGAATATACCTGTCTACATATAATAACATGACTTCGGGAAGCGGTTTGACCTAATGTAAGGGGGAAATGGAAAGGAGAAATGAGATTATAAGGCTGTGAGTCTCTAAAAAAGAGTCTGGAGGTTGTCAGAAGGAATACCCCTATGTACAACTGAACAGAGTCTAAGAGACAGATAAGGTAGATACAACCCCAGGTATTGGTTCTTTTGAGGGATAAAGAGACCCACGGGTTCTAAGGTCATGGCAGAAGGGGTTCACTGCCATGACAGATGGCCCTTCTTTGGAGCTGGTGTTTCTGCATGATGGAAATGGACTCAGAGGGGATCTCTTTTCACAAGACTTGCATGCTACTTTATTGGAATTGTAGTTGGTGCTGGGTTTAAGATATATGTAGGGGATTTGAATCTCTGGACTGATAATATGACACCCAGGCCCAGAGCCTCAACAGACTTCAGCTCCTACACTTTGACTTATTGGACTTACTCCACTCAGCTAACATGGAGTTGAAGAAGGTCAACCACCACAACATGGAGCCTAGAGTGTCTACAACTAGAAGCGGGAAGAGTGCATCCAGTACCCATGTGCAATCTAAGCCCTCACTTGACATAGGTGTGCAATGGACACAACCAATCCAATGTCCACAGAGAAAATGTGGAATGGGTGTGGGAACGGTAGCCATGGGGGCTGCTGGGTGTGGGGAATGGGAGGAAGAGATGAGATGTGGAGGCGTTTTCGGGACGTGGAGTTGTCCTGGATAGTGCTTCACGGACAATTACGGGACACTGTAGATCCCCCCAGGGCCCACTGGATGGAACGTGAGAGAGTCTGGGCTATGATGTGGACCATTGACTATGGGGTGCAGTGATGCTCAGAGATGAACTTACCAGGTGCAATGGATGTATCACGATGATGGGAGAGAGTGTTGCTGTGGGGGGAGTGGGGGGCGGGGGCGGTGGGGTTGAATGGGACCTCATATTTTTTTTTAATGTAATTAAAAATAATAATAATAAATAAATATTAAAAAATAAATAAATAAAACAACAATGCGACATCTTCTGCTTGTGCTGGTGAATGGGGAGGGGGGTGGGAATTAAGACTAACTGCTCCTGCACAGCTTATAAAGTACAAGTTGGCAAATAATTTCTCATGGGAAAATCTTGCAGTATGTATGCATAACATTTTGTCAGCAATTCCACTGCTAAAACTTACCCTAAATAAATAACAGCAGACGGATAGGGAAATTTTTTCATATTAGGGATGTATAATATAGTGTGGTTTATAATGGCAAATAAATGGAGATAAATCCATAGTTCCAACAACAGGGTGTTTTTAAGTAAATTGCGTACATAGAATTCTACGTAGCTATTTAAAACAGAACTGTGTACATGTAATTGTTGGCCTGAGAAAAAGTTTTATTTGTTAACTTTAGAGAAAATAAATTATAAAAGTGTATGTATAGCATATCTTTATTAAAAATATATATGCATATAGGGGAGTAGATATGGCTCAAGTGGTAGAGCACCTGCTTCCCACATGGGAGGTCCCAGGTTTGGTTTCCAGTGCTTCCGAAAAGTAGAAGGAACAAACAACAAGCAAACAAATGAAAAAAAGAAAAGAAAAGAAAGAAAACCAACTCAGAGGAGCTGATGTGGCTCAGTGGTTAAGTTCCAGCTTCCCACATACAAGGCCCCAGGTTCAATCCCCAACCCCAGTACCTAAAAAAAAAGTATATGCAGGTATATGAATAAAAATGCCAGGAAGAGTATTACTAAACAGTAAGTACAGGCTATAACTAGAATAGACTTACTGGGAGGATATTTTGGGGGAGCTTTTCACATTTTCCAATGGTTTGATAATAAAAGTGATTTAGCTTTATAATAAAAAGTGGTTTAAAAAATAAAGAAAATCACTAAACTTAGAGTTGTTTATTATTGAAGGCAAAGACTTGACCAACTTAATTTTCAAAACAAAGTCAGCAATTTACTTCAATCCAAAAGGCATTTATTTACCTTCTAAGAGCCAGGCATTGTTATGTGCTTTGTGTATGCAGAGTTGTATTAACATGATAATTCACACAGTTGCTCAAATGAATCTCCTGAAATTCCATTTTATGAAAATTTGTTTTGATTTATGAATTTTGACTATCATGACAAACAATTTTATTGTTGATTAAGTTAGGTAATATAAAGTACAGTTAAAAATAAAACGGCAGAGTCACATGAGTGTACATATTTGTCAAAACTCATCAGACTGTACATTTAAGATCTGCACATTTTACTATATGGAATTATACCTCAAAAGGGTGAAAACAGACTAATAAAAACATATCGACAGTGGTCAGAACTGCATTGCGAGTTGAAGGCTCTTGCAGCCCACTGCTGCTCCCTCGCCCCTTGTCCACCACAGGTGTCACTCCCAATAAATCCCTTGCACGTGCTTCTCTGAGGACCCAAACTCACATAGCACCAAACTGGGTTTTCTTCTTGCCATAATCAGAATAATTAAAAGAGATTAAAAGGCAGTAACTTGGGGGAACTGTGGGAATGGGATGATGTATTAGGCTGAAAAGGCACAGCTCTCACAAAAACAACAGAGAAATAGCCAAAGGCTGCCTCGGGGACCTGCTTTGGGGGTCAGCAGACCAGGACAGCACTTCACATCTCCTGGGAGGGTGAGGGACAGAAAGACAAAGAAGTCCAAACAACAAATTGTGAGTTACTAAATCTCCTGGCTTCCAGGAGGAGCTCCCGTCCCCCACCCCTGCCCATTTCAGATAACTGAAGGGGAACAGAAGTCTTCCTCCCTGTCAGCTTTTACAGGGGAAAAGGGAGGAAGTTGGGGGGCTTTTCTTCAGTGAATTCTGTGAGCAGAGCTCCGTCTGGAAATTACATAGACAGAAAACACTTTTAGGGTTCTCTTTACACCACCCCTGGGAGAAAGTCTGTGACACATTAATGAGTTCCTGGTATGATTTTGGTAACTTAAGGTATATCATTTTAAAGATTTAAGGTAAGTTGAAACAAATATCAAAGAACTGTGGAAAAATAATGATAGGTAAGAGAAAGAAATGTGCCATCAGAGTAAATTCAGTAATGTTTCAGAGGCCTAGACATCAGCAAAAAATTACAAGCCATACTAGGAAACAGGAAGAGATGGCCCAGCCAAAGGAACAAACCAAATAGCTGATGAGATTCAGAATTTGAGACAATTAATCAATGATAATCACACAACTCTCCTAAATTATTTTAAAGTTTGAAAGAAAATATGACTAAAGAGATAAAGGATATTAAGAAGACAGTGGGTAAGCATAAAGAACAATTTGGAGGTCTGCAAAGAAAAGTAATTGACCTTATGAAAATGAAAGACATGATAGATGGCATAAAAAATACATTAGAGGCACATAAGAGCAAATTTGAACTGTTTGAAGACAGAACTAGTGATTTTGAAGACAGAAGAGCTAAACTGGAAAAGACAGAGGAGCAGAAAGAGAAGAGAATGGAAAAAATGGAACAGGGTCTCAGGGAACTGAAAGAAAATGTGAAATGCAAAACATACCAATCACCAGTGTCCCAAAAGAAAAAGAAAATGGAAAAGGGACAGAAAGAATATTTGAGGAAATAATGGCTGAAAACTTTCCTACCCTTATGAAAGACATAAATATCAATATCCAAAAAGGACAATGCACCCCAAACAGAATAAACATGAACAGACAACCCCCAGGCACCTACTATTCAGAATGACAAATATCAGAGACAAAGAGGAGATTTTGACAGCTTCAAGAGAAAAATGAAGCATCAATTACAAGAGAAACTTGAAAAGATTAAGTACTGAGCTCTCATTAGAAACCATGGAGGAGAGAAGGAATTGGTACCATGTATTTAAAGTATTGAAAGAGAAAAACTGCAAGCCAAGAATTCTGTATCCAGCAAAGCTGTCCTTCAAAAATGAAGGGGAGTTCAAAGTCTTCACAGATAAACACAAACTGACAGAATATGCTACTGAAGACCAGAATTACAAGAGATACTAAAGGGAGTACTGCAGCCAAAAAGGGTAAAACAAGAGTAAGAGACTTGAAGAAGAGTGTAGAAATGAAGAATATTAGAAAGGATAAAAAAGACAAACTATAGTATGATATGACAAACAGAAAGTCAAAGATCGAAATGGATGAAGTAATGCCGTTATAGTTATAATATTGAATGTTAATGGCTTGAACTCCCCAATCAAAAGACACAGACTGATAGAGTGGATTAAAAAATATGAGCCATCTAAAGGTTGTCCACAAGAGACTCACCTCAGACATGAGGACACAACCAGGTAAAAGTGAAGGTCTGGAAATAGATATTCCATGCAAACAGTAACCAAAAAAGAGCTGGAGTAGTGATTTTTATATTGACAAAATAGATTTCAAATGCAAAACTGTTATAAGGGATGAAAAAAGTCAATATATATTAATAAAAGGGGCATTTCACCAAGAAGAAATATCTATACTAAATATTTATGCACCTAATTTGAGTACCCCAAGATACATGAGGCACACTCTGGCAAAACCGAGTGGAGAAATAGATGTCTCTACGATAATAGAGACTTCAGTACACCAATCACAGTATTGGATGGAACATCTGGATAAAGGATAAATAAAGAAACAATATACTTGAATGAAATGAAAAATGAACTAGACCTAACAGACATCTATAGAGCATTGCACCCCAAAACAGCAGTATATACATTCTTTTCAAGTGCTCATGGATCCTTCTCCAAGATAGGCCATATGTTGGATCACAAGACAAGTCTCAATAAATTTAAAATGATTGAAATTAAACAAAACTCTTTCTCTGATCATAATGGAATGAAGCTGGAAATCAATAATAGACAGAAAAAGAGAAAAGCCATAAATATATGGAGATTAAACCGCACACTCTTAAATAATCAGTGGGCCACAGAAGAAATTGGAAGAGAATTCAGCAAATATCTTGAGATGAATGAAAAGAGAACACAACATATCAAAACCTATGGGGGAGGCAGATGTGACTCAACTGATAGAGCATCTGCCTACCATATGGAGGGCCCAGGGTTCAAACCCAGGGCATCCTGACCCACGTGGTAAGCTGGCCCACGGGCAGTGCTGCCACATGCAAGGAGTGCCATGCCACACAGAGGTGCCCCCGTGTAGGGGTGCCCCACACGCAAAGAGTTGTCCCCACAAAGAGAGCTGCCCTGCATGAAAAAAGTGCAGCCTGCCCAGGAGTAGCACTGCACACACAGAGAGATGGCACAACAAAAAAGAGACACAGTTTCCCAGTTCCGCAGGATAATGCAAGTGGACACAGAAGAACACACAGCAAATGGACACAGAGAGCAGACAATGGGGGGAAGGAAAGAGAAATAATTTTTTGTAAAAACCTATGGGACAGGGCAAAGGCTGTGCTGAGAGGGAAATTTATAGCCCTCAATGTTAACATTAAAAAAGAAAAAAGAGCTAAAATTGATGATCTAACTGTATACCTGGAAGAACTATAAAAAGAACAGCAAAGTAATTCCAAATGAGCCAAAGAAAACAAATAGTAAAGATCAGAGCAGAAATAAATGAAATGGAGGAAAAAAAAAAATCTAATCAACAAAACCAAATTCAGTTCTTTAAGAATATCAACAAAATCAACAAACCCTTAGCTAGACTGACAAAGAAAAAAAGAGAAAAGACACAAATAAATAAAATCAGAAATGAGAGGTGGGACATTGCCACTGACCCATAGAAATAAGAGAGATCATAAGAGGATACTATGAAAAACTGAATGCCAAAAAACTAGAAAATGTAGATGAGATGCATAAATTCCTGGAAATACATGAATTACCTACACTGACTTTAGAAGAAATAGAAGACATCAACAAACCAATCACAACTGAAGAGATTGAAACAGCCATTGAAAACCTCCCAAAAATGAAAATCCCGGGACCAGATGCCTTCACAGTTGAATTCTACCTATCACTCAAAGATGAATTAATACTGACTTTGCTCAAGCTCTTTTAAAAAATTGAACAGGAAACAATTTTACCAGATTCATTCTACGAAGCCAACATCACCCTAATACCAAAACCAGAGAAAAATCCTACAATAAAAGAAAATTACTAATCAATATGTCTAATGAATATACATGCAAAAATCTTCAACAAAATACTTGCAAACAGAATCAAAAAGCACATTAAAAGAATTATATGCCATGATCAAGTGAGTTTTATCCCAAATATGCAAAGGTGGTTCAACACAAGAAAATCAATTAGTGTAATAAAACACACTTATAAACCAGAAAAGAAAAATCACATGGTCCTTTCAATTGATGAAGAAAGGGCATTTGACAAAATACAGTACCCTTTCTTATAAAAACATTCCAAAAGATAGAAATAGAAGGAAGCTTTCTCAATGTGACAAAGTACATATATGAAAAACCTACAGCTAGCATTGTACTCAATCGTGAAAGACTGAAAGCTTTCCCACTGAAATCAGGAACAAGATAAGGAGGCCCACTGTCACCATTATTATTCAATAGTGTGCTAGAAGTTCTAGCTATAACAATTAGGCTAGACAAAGAATTAAAATGCACACAAATAGGAAAGGAAGAAGTAAAACTTTCACTATTCGCTGATGACATGATCCTATATCTAGAAAATCCTGAAAAATCCACAATAAAGCTACTAGAATTAATACGTGAGTACAGCAAAGTGGCAGGATACAAGATTAATAAGCAAAAATCAATAGCATTTCTATACATTACTGAAGTGCTATCGGAAGAGGAAATAAGAAAAAATTTCAATTTATAATAGCAACTAAATCAATCAAATATTTAGAAATAAACTTAACCCAGGACATAAAAGATCTGTATTCAGGGAAGCGGACTTGGCCCAATGGATAGGGCATCTTCCTACCACATGGGAGGTCCACTGTTCAAACCCTGGTCCTCCTTGACCCATGTGGAGCTGGCCCATGCACAGTGCAGATGCGTGCAAGGAGTGCCGTGCCATTCAGGGGTGTCCCTCACATAGGGGAGCCCCACACACAAGGATTGAGTGCGCCCTGTAAGGAGAGTCCCCAGCATGAAAGAAAGTGCAGCCTGCCCAAGAATGGTGCCGCACACATAGAGAGCTGACACAACAAGATAATGCAACAAAAAGAAACACAGATTCCCGGTGCCACTGATAAGGATAGAAGGGATTGCAGAAGAACACAGTGAATGGACACAGAGAGCAGACAACGGGGGAGGGGCAGGAGAGAAATAAATGAATCTTTAAAAAAAAAATCGGTATTTAGAAAATTACAAAAAATTGCTAAAAGAATCCGAAGAGGAGTTAAATAAATGGAAGGACATTCTGTGTTCATGGATTGGAAGACTAAATACGTTAAGATGTCAATTCGACCCAAACTGATTTACAGATTCAACACAATTTCGGTAAAAATCCCAACAGCCTTTTTTGCAGAAATTGAAAAGCCAATAATCAAATTTACTTGGACGGGTATGTGGCCCTGAATAGCAAAAATATGTCTTAAAAAAGAAGAAAGGAATTGGAGGATTCTCACTTCCTGACTTGAAAGCATATTACTTAACCACAGGGGCAAAAAAAACACACACCAAAACCCAGCATGATACTGATGTAAGGACAGACAGATGGACCAATGGAACTGAATCAAGAACTCAGAAATTGACCCTCATATCCACAGTAAAGTGATTTTTGACAAGGCTGTTAAGCCCACCTAGCTGGGCCAGAACAGTCTATTCAACAAATGATATTGAGAACTGGATAGCCATATCTAAAAGAAAGAAAGAAAACTCTTATCTCACAACCTAAACAAAAATTAACTTAAAAGGATCAAGGACTTAAATATAAAAACAACAACCATAAAACTCCTGGAAAAAAAAAATGTAGGAAAACATCTTCAAGATCTTGTGGTAGGTGGTAATTCTTAAACCTTACACCCAAAGCATGAGCGACAAAAGAAAAAGTTGATAAATGGGACCACCTCAAAACTGAACACTTTTGCACCTCAAAGGAGTTTGCCAAAAGAGTGAAAAGGCAGCCAGCTCAATGGGAGAAAATATTTGGCAATCACATACCTGATAAGGGTTTAATATCCATGATATATAAGGAGATCATACAACTCAACAATAAAAAGACAAACTATCTGATTAAAAAGTTGTGCAAAGTACAAGAATAGACAATTGCCCAAGGAAGAAATACAAATGGTGAAGAAATACATGAAAAGATGTTCAACGTCACCAGCGATTAGGGAAATGCAAATCTAAACTATAATGAGATATCATTTCACACGTATTAGATTGGCCGCTATGAAAAAGTTGGACACTTTAAGTATTGGAGAGGATGTGGAGAGATAGGAATGTTTACTCACTGTAGGTAGGAATGTAGAAGGGTACAGTCACTGTGCAGAACTGTCTGGCAGTTGCTACGGAAGTTAAATATAGACTTGCCATGGGACCATTGCTAGGTATATACCCAAAAGAAGTGAGAGCAGTGACATGAACAAGTATCTGCACACCAATGTTCATAGCAGCATTAATCATGATAGCCAAAAGTTGGAAACAGCCTAGGTGTCCATCAACTGATGAATGGATAAACAAATGATGGAGTATACACACAATGGAATAGTATGCAGTGGTAAAAAGAAATGAAGTTGTGAAACTTATGACAGCATGGATGAACCTGGAGGACATTATGTTGAGTGAAGTAAGCCAGACACAAAAAGGCAAATTCTATGATTGCCCTATTATGCACTAAATATGTTATGTGAAATATAAATATATTACATGAAATGTGAATATGGGTAGAATTGCATATATAAGACTGTTTTTCTTTGAAGCTGAACAATTGTAAGTCAATAGTACAAAATATTAATATAAGATAAAAAAAAGTGTGCAAAACATTATACTAACTGGGGAAATCAGACAGAGTACTACATATTGTATGATTCCATTTCTATAAAATGTAAATATAAATTAATTTTAAAAGATGAAAGTAAATTAGTGGTTATGTAGGTCTGAAGAAGGAATGCTAAGGAGTATAGAGTCTTTCATTTTGAAGTAAACAAATTGTTCTAAAATTTTTGAGATGATGAAAGTACAACATTGTGATTATACTAAAAGACGCTAATTATACAGTTTGATATAATAGTCAGAAATAGCAGCTCTGTTCAGTGGAGGAAGCATAGAGGGATTGAGAGGTGAGGAACTTTCTTGTTTGTCTGTTTTATGTTTATTATTATTATTATTATTGAAATAATGAAAATGCTTTAATAATGATTGACATGATGAATGCACAACTATGTGTTAATAGCAAATACCATTGATTGTAGACTCTGTATGACTTGTATGTTTATTAATATGTATTAATAAAATTGATTTGTTATTAAAAAAATCAAAATGACTGAAAATATTTTACATTTTTTGCCTTGAATTTTTAATGGAACTCTAAGCCTTCTATATTGAATCAATTAAAAATCAGCAAAAGGCTGGTTGACCAAGATAGTTGCATAAGATGCTCCAGGGTGCCATTCTCCTACAGAATCTTTGAACAACTAGCAAAAATTGACAATGACATCTCTCTCAAAACTCCAGAAAAAGTTAAAACGTGTAGTCACTGTCAGAGTGCCAAATGAAGAAAATGTTGTTTAAAAAATGGTAGAAGTTTTTGGTTCCCTTGATGCCCCCCTCCGCATCCCTTCTCTGGCATGGTGTGGAACCAGCCTGTGCTCCCCTTGTGAGTCCTTGGCCCTGTTCCAGAGGGAGCACAGTTACCCCTTTGAGCATACTGGGGTGGCCGTAGGTTGGTGTCTATCTATTGAGTGGCAGCCTGAAATTATGAAGCTTGCCATCCCAGAACTTAGCCTGCATAAGCAGCTTGCAGCTTGCATAAGCAGCTAAGGTAGTATAAGGAAGAACTGTCATAGCAGTCTCAGATGAAGGATGAAGGACTTTAGATATACAATAAAGCACCCACGAGGGGGAAAGTCTGTTTCATAGGGAGTAGAGAGGACACTATGATTCCTGTAAAGAGGAGAATTCCCAAGACCACAAGCAAGCACAAGCCTAAGACAAAACACAGGTCAAGGAAAAATGAAGAGTACCTTACATTTCACTTTCACCTCAAGTTGATCTTCTTGAGAGGAGGGCTAAACTCTGAAAGAAAGAACCAGCCAGGGCAGAACCAATCTGCAAAGACTCTGAACATTTTTTTTTTTTTTTTTGCTTTGGTTTGTTTTCATTAGGTCCTGCCATGCTAAGAAATCTCTGTCATATCCGTTAGCTAGATATAAACTAAGTGATAGACTTCTCAGGGACTAAATCCCAGAGTTAACACTTTAAAATTTTAAAATATACAATGTGGGGAAGCCGATTTGGCTCAACTGATAGAGCATCTGCCTACCATATAGGAGGTCCAGGGTTCAAACCCAGGGCCTCCTGACCCATGTGGTGAGCTGGCCCATGCACAGTGCTGATGCACACAAGGAGTGCCACGCCACACAGGGGTGTCCCCCACATAGGGCAACCCCACGTGCAAGGAGGGTGCCCTGCAAGAAGACCCACCCCATGCAAGAAAAGCACAGCCTGCCCAGGAGTGGTGCCACACACATGGAGAGCTGATGCAGCAAGATGATGCAACGACAACAAAAAAATAGACACAGATTGCTGGTGCTGCTGACAAAAATGCAAGTGGACACTGAAGAACACAGAGCAAATGGACACAGAGAGCAGGTAACAGGGGTGGGGGCGGGGGGGAAGAGGAGAGAAATAAATAAAAAAATAAAAATCTTTTTAAAAATGTACAATGTGCAATAAAAGATTATAATATAAAAAAAGAAACAGTAAATGATGGCCCATCAAAAGGAACAAGATAAAAAGTCAGAAACTACAGACAAAGAAGACCATCTGGAAATACTGGACAAAGTTTATTTTTAAGTGATATTTAGAATGCTCAAGGAAATAAAGGAAATCATGAAGAAAGAACTGAAGGATTTCAGGAAAACAATGAATAAACAATATAAGAATCCCAATAAAGAGATAGAAAATTTAAATGGAACCAAACAGCAATAATGAAGCAGAAGACAACAATACCAGAAATGAAAAATTCCCTAGAGGGTTCTGGAAGCAGATTGGAGCTGGCAGAAAAAAAAAAATCAGTGAACTTGAAGACAAGACTATTTAGATGATTCATGCTGAAAAACAAGGAAAAAAAAAGGAATGAAAAAAAAAAGTGAAAGAACCTAAAAGGTCAATGGGATAATATCAAGCATACCAATATATGCATTATGGGAGTCCCAGAAAGACAAGCAAAAGAGAAAGGTCTAGAAGGAATATTCAAAGAAATAATGACATTAAAACTTCTGAAATATAATGAAAGACATGAATATGTACATCCAAGGGGACCAAAGAACCCCAAACAGGATAAACTTGAAGATAACCACATACCCAGATACATAGGAGTCAAACTCTTGCATGCCAAGGACAAAGAGAATTCTGAATGCTACAAGAGAAAAGCAATATATTATGTACAGGGAGCTCCAATAAGATTAAGTGCCAATTTTTGGAGGCAAGAAGACAATGAGCCAAATTATTCAAAGTGATGAGGGATAAAGTTGCCAACCACAAATTTTCTATCTGGAGAGACTATCCTTTAAAAATAAGGGAGAGATTGTCCTTCCCAAATAAACAAAAGTCAAGGGAGTTTGCCACTACTAAACCTGCCCTACAAGTTGTGCTAGAGTGAGTCTTTCTCACTGAAAAGAAAGAACACTAAACAGTGGATTGAAGCAGCATAAAGAAATAAAAACCTCCTACAAAGATAACCATATGGGAAATTATAAATGCAAAGATTAAGTATTTTACATTTTGTTGTCTAGCTCCATTTTCACTTCTCATAGTTTTAAAAGGCAAATGTATAAAAAGTAATGATAAATCTATGATTTCGGACATACAATGTTGGGAGATATAGTTTTTAACAAGAAAACCAAAAATGTGAGGGATAAGGGGTTCAGGAACAGTGTTTGTGTATGCTATTGAAGTTAAATTGGTATGAAATCAAACATGATTGTTACAGATTTAGGATGTGAAATTTAAGCCCCATGGTCACCACAAAGAAAATATCTGTAAAATAGAGAAAGAAGGAAATAAAAAGGGACTCAAAATGTTACAAGACAAAAAATCAAATAAATATGAGAATAGGCATGAATGGAAGAATTGAGAGATAAAAAATGTATAAGACTTACAAAGACCAGATAGCAAAATGGCAGAAGAAAATCCTGAATTATCAGTAATTATTTTATTTTTTTATTTTTTATTTTTTTTAAAGATTTATTTATTTAATTTCCCCCCATCCCACCCCCCCGGTTTTCTGTTCTCTGTGTCTATTTGCAGCGTCTTGTTTCTTTGTCTGCTTCTGTTGTCATCAGCAGCATGGGAAGTGTGGGCAGTGCCATTCCTGGGCAGGCTGCACTTTCTTTCCCACTGGGCGGTTCTCCTTACGGGCACACTCCTTGCGTGTGGGGCTCCCCTACGCAGGGGACACCTCTATGTGGGGGACAGCCCTGCGTGGCAGGGCACTCCTTGCACGCATCAGCACTGCGCATGGGCCAGCTCCACACAGGTCAGGGAGGCCCGGGGTTTGAACCGTGGACCTCCCATGTGGTAGACGGACGCCCTAACCACTGGGCCAAGTCCGTTTCCCATCAGTAATTATTTTAAAGGTAAATGGACTCAACAGTCCAGTCTAGAAAACAGAGATTAGCACAAGAATTTAAAAAATCATGATCCAACTACATGCTGTTTACAAGAGACTAATCTTAAATTCAAAGACCCAGGCAGGTTGAAAGTGAAAGGACGGAAAAAAAATTGCCATGCAAAAAGTAACCAAAAGAGTGCTGGGTTATCTATGCTAACATCAGATAAAATAGAATTTAAGTAAAAAACTGTTACAAGTGAAAAAAAAGGTCACAGTATACTGATAAAGGGGTCAATTCAACAATAGGGTATGATGATTATACATAGATATGCACCTAATGCCAGAGCCAGAAAATATGTGAAAAAATATTGACCCATTTGAAGGAAGAAATAGACAGTTCTAAATTAAGAGTAGGAGACTTCAACACACCACTTTCAATAATGGATAGAACACCTGGACAGAAGTTCAATGAGAAAATAGAAAACTTGAATGACACCCTAAATCAACTAGAACTAACAGACATATAAAAAGCACTTTACCCAATAGCAGTAGAATACACATTCTTCTCTAGTGCATATGGGCCATTCCCCAGCCTAGAGTATATGTTAGGGCACAAAACTAGTCTGAGTGAATGTAAAAATATTTAAATCATACATGTCATTATGGTATGAAGCTAGAAATCAATAATAGAGGGAGAACTGGAAAGTTCACAAATAGGTAGAAATTAAATAATACACTCTTAAACAATCCTTGGATCAAAGAAGAAATCACAAGGAAAATTAGAAAATATCTTGAGGTGAATGAAAACGAAAATACAATACACCAAAATTTATGAGCTTCAGGAAAGGCAGTACTGAGAGGGAAATTCATAACTGTAAATGCTTATATTAAGAAGAAGAAAGATCTCAAATCAGACACCTAACCTCATGATCTATAAAAAGAAGAGCAAACTAAGCCCAAAGTGAGAAGAAGAAAATAAATAACAATGATCAGAGTGTAGATAATGAGGTTTAAAAAGCATTAGAAAGAGAAAATGAAACCAAAATTTGGTTCTTTGAAAAGATCCACAAAACTGACAAACTTTTAGCTAGACTGACAAAGAAATATCATATTCAATGGTGAAATACTGAAAGCCTCCCTTGGAGTTCAGGAACAAGACAAGTATGCTTGCTGTCACCACTGTTATTCAACATTGTAATGAAGTTCTAGTCAGAGCAATTAGAGAAGAAAAAGAAAAAGAACTTCAAATTTGAAAGGATGAAGTGAAACACTCCCTATTTGCAGATGACATGATCCTATAAAAGAAAGTTCTGAAAAAGCCACAACAAAGGTACTATAGCTAATAATCAAATTCAGCAAAGGTCTAGTTAATTTATCATATTATTCAAGCTCTCTGTTTATTTATCCTCTATCCAGATGTTCACTTCAGTACTGAGAGTGGTGTATTGACATCTCCAGCTATTATTGTAGACATCTATTTCTCCCTTCTATTTGCCAGTGTGTGCATCATGTATCTTGGGGCACTCAGGTTAGTTGCATAAATATTTACTATAGCTATTTTTTCTTGGTGAATTGCTCCCTTTATTAATGTATAATGACCTTCTTCATCTCTTCTAGCAGTTTTGCATTTAAAATCTATTTTGTCCAATATTAGTTTGGCTACTCCAAATGTTTTTGCTTACTATTTGCATGGAATAACCTTTCCCAACCTTTCACTTTTAATCTGGTTGTGTTCCTTTTTCTGAGGTTGGTCTCTTGTAGACAATACAATGACTCATATTTTTTTAATCCGTTCTCTCAGTCTATGTTTTTTAATTGGGGAGTTCAAGCCATTAACATTGAATGTTATTACTATTAAGGCACTATACTTACTTCATCCATTTTATCCTTATCTTACTATTGTCATATCTTACTATTGCATTTCTTTTTATCCTTTAATTTACTCTTCCTAATAATCTTCATTTCTACACTCTTCCCCAAGTCTCTCCTCCTTGTTTTTTCCTTTCAGGCTGCAGCACTCCCTTTAGTAGCTCTTGTAATTCTGTCTTTTGATAACATATTCTAGCAGTTTTTGTTTCTCTATGAAGGCTTTGAATTCACCCTTTTTAAAAAAATATTCTCTTGCCTCCTTTTTTATTTACTTATTTATATATTTTGTTTCCCCTCCCCCCTTGTGGCTTGCTTGCTGTCTGCTCTTTGTGTCCATTTGCTGCACACTCTTCCGTGTTTTTGCTTGTCCCCCTTTTTTGTTGTGTCACCTCGCTGAGTCAGCTCTCCATGGCATTTGCAGACTTTTTGGCACTCCACAGCACTTGCAGGCCAGGCAGCACTCCATGGCACTTGTGGGCCAGGTGGGGCTCCATGGCATCTGTGGGCCAGGTGGCTGTCCCCAATGTGTGGGTGAGCCTGCCTTCATGAGGAGGCCCCAGGATGTGAACCCAGGGTCTCCCATATGGTAGACAGGAACCCAACTTTTGAGCCACAGCCACTTCCCCACCCTCATTTTTGAAGGACAATTTTGCCAGATACAGAATTCTTGGCTGACAATTTTTCTCTTTCAGTACTTTAAATACCATACCACTTTCTCCTCTCCTCCATGGTTTCTGATGAGAGGTCAGAACTTAATCTTATAGCGGTGCCCTTGTATATGATGCTTTGCTTTTCTCTTGCTATTTTCAGAATCCTCTCTTTATCTCTGATATTCATCATTCTGAATAGTAGGTATCTCAGGGTGGGTCCCTTAGGTTTATTCTGTTTTGGGTGTGTTGTCCTTCTATGATATTTATATTTATGTCCTTTATAAGGGTTGAGAGATTATTGGTGATTATTTCCTCAAATCTTCTTTCTGACCCTTTTCCATTCTCTTCTCCTTCTGGGACACTGATAATGCAAATGTTTGTGCATTTTGCTTGTCATTCAATTCCCTGAGACCCTGTTCCATTTTTTCCAATATTTTCTCTTTCTATTCTCCTGTCTTTTCCAGTTCAGATATTCTGTCTTAAAATCACTAATTCTGTCTTTGAGCAATTCAAATCTGCTCTTATGTGCCTCTAATGTAGTTTTAATCTCATCCATCATGACTTTCATTCCCATAAGGCCTCTTACTTTTCTTTGTGCTTTCAAATTTTACTTTATGCTCAATCAGTGTCTTCTTAATATCTTTTATCTCTTTAGCCATATATTCCTTCAATTCTTTGAATTGATTTAGGAGGGTTGTGTGATCATCATTGATTAGTTGTCTTAAATCCTGTACCTTTTCAGGATATTTAGTTTGTTCCTTTGGTTGGGTCACCTCTTCCTGTTTCCTAGTATGGCTTGTAATTTTTTTGCTGATGTCTAAGCAAAAAATGAATATCAGAATATGTTGGTGAATTTACTCTGATGGCCAATTTTTCTCTCTTGTCTGTTGCTTTTTCACAATTTTTCTTTGATATTTCATTCAACTTATTCTAAGGTTTTAAAATTTTGAAACTTAAGTTATCAAAATTGGACTAGGGACTCACTAATGGGGTGCAGATTTTCTCCCATAAGTCAAGTTACAGAGAGGCCTAAATTCATTTTTTGTCTGTGCAAATTCCAGACCTGCCAGCAGATCACACTTGGCACACTTTCTATGGAGGTGTTTAGATCTCTGCATTTCTGTATTTTGGTCTGGCCAGAGCCAAGATTCAAAAGGGCTCAGCTGGCCAAATTCACTAAAGAGAAGCTCTGGATTCCCCCTCCTTTTCCCCTTGTAACAGCTGACAGGGAGGAAGATGTCTGTTCCTCTCTCAGTCAGCTACTGTGAGCCAAGGGTTTTATCCCAGCTTAATATCTTGGTGTTGGAGGAGGGGTGCTCTTCCCAGCTGCTGTGGGGGTTTAGTAACTCACATTTGTTGTTTCCGGTTCTTCATCTCTCTGTCTCTCACCCTTCTGGGAATTTTGTAGCACTATCCTGGTCTGTTGACCCTCAAAGCAGATCCCTCAAATAGTTTTTCACTCTTTCCCCATTGCTTTTGTGAGAGTTGAGCCCTGTCTACCTGCTCTAATACCATCTTCTTGGAACTCCTGACATCTCGATATTTTTGCTTCTCCTAGTCTCAAAACTGAACACTAGAAAATTCTCCTTGTTTATACCATCCCATTGCATGGTATTTGCTTGAGCACCTAAGAAAACTAATATACAAAAGAAATGGAGAGATATTTCTTTTCATGGCCTGGAAGGCTAAATAGTGGTTGGAAGTCTAAATAGGGTTAAGATTTCACTTCTACCCGAAACAACTTAAAGAATCCCAGTCAAAATCCCAACAGTCTTCTTTGCAAAAATGACAATCATTAAATTTATACAGAAGGGAAAGGGGCTGCAAATAGCCAAAACCATCATGAAAGGAAGAATCAAGTTGGAGGATTCACACTACCCAATTTTAAAAACAGTAGTTACAGAACTACAGTAAATCAAAACATCCTGGTACTAGCTCAAGAACAGACATATAGACAAATGAAATCAAACTGAAATATCGGAAATAAACCCTCACATCAGTGCCCAATTGATTTTTGACAAGAGTGCCAAGGCCACTCTAAAAGGAAAGAACAATTTCTTCAACAAATGGTGCTGGAAAAACTGGATATCCATATGCAAACAAATGAGGTTGGACCCCTACTTCACACCATATACAGAAATGAATGCAAAATCAAAGACCTAAATTAAAGAACCAGAACTATAAAAATCTTAAAAGAAAAGTTAAGGAAGCATCTTCAGGATCCCGTGTTAAGCAATGGCTTCTCAGAGCAACAGAAGTACAAGCAACAAAAGGAAAAGTAGATAAATAGGACTTTATGAACATTAAAAACTTCTGTGCATTTAAGGCTTACATCATCATAGTAAAAAAGAAAAAAAACGTACAGAATGGGAGAAATTGTTTGGAAACCACACATCCAATAAGAGTTTAACATTCAGAATAAATAAAGAAATCCTCCGACTCAACAACCAAAAGAAAAACAGCCTCACTACAAAAAGGGCAAAATACTTGAGTATACATTTCTCCAAAGAAGATATATAAATGACCAATAAGATTCTCAACATCATTAGCCATTAAGGAAATGCAAATTAAAATGACAATGAGATGCCATTTCACACCCACTAGAATGAAAAATAACAAGTGTTGAAAAGGATGTGGAAAAATAAGAACACTCATTCATTGCTGGTAGGAATGTAAAATGATACAGCTACTGTGGAAAACAGTTTGGCTGTTCCTCAGAAAGTTAAGTATAGAACTATCATATGACAAACTCACTTCCAGGTATATACCAAACAGATATTTGTACACCAATGTTCATAGCAGAATTATTCACAATAGCCAAATTGTGAAAGCAACCCAGTGTCCATCAACCAATGAGTGAATAAAATTGTGGTATATACAAACAATAGAATATCATTCAGGTGTAAAGAGGAATGAAGTTCTGATACATGCAACAACATTCATGAACCTTAAAGACATCATGTTGAATGAAATAAGCCAGACACAAAAGGACAAAATTGTATGTTCTCACAGAGATGAAATAATTAGAATAAGTAAATTCACTGAGTCAGAAACTAGAATACAGGTTACCAGGGGCCAGCGTGGGGATAGGAAATGAGGAGTTAATGCATAATTGGTACAAAATTTCTGTTTGGGCTGACAGAAAACTTTTGGTAATGGATGGTGCTAATTGTAGCACAACATTGTGTATGTAATTAACACCACGAAAATATATATATGAATGTAGTTACATGGGAAAATTTTAGATTTGTATATGTGACTAGACTATTTTTACAAACCATAGCAACATAAGCAGTGAATCCTAATGCTTATAGTTAAGAGTATAATTATAACAATATTGATTCATCTGTTGTAACAATGGTATTACACTAATGCAAGGTGTTAGTAACAAGGAAAGGTGTGTATGTGAGGGCAGTTATTTGGGAGCGATGCATTTTTGTCACGGTTTTTCTGTAATCCTGCAGTTTCTCTGATAAAAATAAAATGAAATAAGAAACACAAGAAGGCTTCTATTTCTGACTATGATAGAATAGTTGCTATCAGACAAACCTCCCACTGAAAACATAAAACAGCAATAACAATCACCATTTAAAAGCATCAGAGAGAAGCGAAAGAAGAGAAGTGTCCTTGAAAAAGCAAAGTTTCCAAGTACAAAGTAAAGATCCTGTAGAGAAGTGACATGCATTGAGGTGAGATGGACATTCTGTAACCAAACACCTCTTGAGGCATTTTCTGCCTCCTGAGTTGTGCTTACAGGGGGCTAAATAATGAGAAACAAAAAAGAAAGCAGCTGCTGAGAGGACAAAATCTAAGTAGAAATTTTGATTTCTTAAGCCACCAGAGAGAGAGAAAAGAAAAAGTGATTTGAGAACATGCAAGGGAGAAGGGACTGTGATAAAACTCCAGGGTTTGAGTTGAAACTTGTAAAGGACACAGCCTATATCTAAGGGTAAACCAGAAATAGTTCAGAATCAACAGGATCCAGATGATAGGCAGGATTCATCTGCCTACTAGAAGAAGCCAAAATCTTACCCAGAAGAAAATAACACCATCCAGAGCTTGTATACTTTTTCAGGCATTCCTGGCATTCGATAAAAAATTAGCAGGCATAACAGGAAATAGGAAGAAATCATTAAAAATTTGAAGACAAAAGGCTTGGGAAATAGAATGTCACCCAGAATGGCATAGATATTTGAATTATCAAATATCAACTTTAAGATAACTATAACGAATATATACCAAAAACTCAATGAAAGATGGAGAATTTCTCCAAAAATTTGGAACTGCTGGGAAAAAAATCAAGTGGGAATCCTAAAACTGAAAATATAATAAACGACATTAAGACTCCAGTAGGTGGTTTAACAGCATGTTAGACCTTGCAGAAGAATGGAGTCATTAACGGGAAGATAGCTAACTGAAAATCTATGGATTGAAACACAGAAAAAAAAGATGGAAAATGAAAATATGAAAGGATCAACAGAGACCCAAGGTGTGTGTGATTGATGCTCCCCCAAAAGAAAAGTGAGATAATGGGGCACCACAATATTTGAAGATAACAGGCAAAAAATTTTCCAATACTGATAAAAAATATATTAAGCCAATTTCATAAAGCTCAGCAAGTTTGCATAGAATAATATGAAGAAAACCAAGACACAAATAATTATACACCTGAAAACCAAAGACAAAAACCTTCAAAAGAGCCAGGGGAAAAAAGATACATTACCTTCAGTTGAACAACAGTAAGTATGATCACCATTTTATAACAGAAACTTGGAATCCAGAAGATAATGGGATAGCATTACTAACATACTGAAAGAAAATAACTGTCAACTTAGAAAATTTCTCCAAAAATGGAAGTTAAAAACTCTTTTAAAAATTGCGGAAACATCTCAGAAGCACTGAGATTATATCATCAGCCCAGTGGAGGTAGACTGCACAACACTGGAAGTAACCAGGTAAATTGAAACTTCTTCTTTGTCCTGGTTCTATATACATATTCAGTCTTAAAGGGCTAATGAACATTACTAAAATCACATGCTGAGATGTTTGCCAATAAATAAATTTAAAATGATTGAAATTATACAAAACACTTTCTCTGATCATAATGAAATGAAGCTGGAAATCAATAATGGATGGAAAAAGGGAAAACTCATAAATCAATGGAGATTAAATAGCACACTCTTAAATAATCAGCGGGTCAAAGAAGAAATTGCAAGAGAAATCAGTAATTATCTTGAGATGAATGAAAATGAGAACACAAGGTATCAAAACCTATGGGACACTGCAAAGGCAATACTGAGAGGGAAATTTATAGCTCTCAATGCTGATATTAAAAAAGAAGAAAAAGCTAAAACTGATGATCTAACTGCACCCCTGGAGGAACTAGCAAAAGAACAGCAAACTAATCCCAAATCAAGTTGAAGGAAAGAAATAGTAAACATCATAGCAGAAAAAAATGAAATTGAGAACAAAAAACACACAAAAACTAAAGAGAGAATCAATAAAACCCAAAGTTGTTTTTTTAGAAGATCAACAAACTCAGCAAACCCTTAACTACAGTGACAATGAAAAAAAGAGAAGGTGCAAATAAAGAAAATCAGACATGACAGCAGGGACATTACCACTGACCCACAGAAGTAAGAGATATCATAAGAGGATATTATGGACAACTATATGCCAAAAAACTGGGCAATGTAGATGAGATGAGCAAATTACCTAGAAACACATGAATGACCTATAATGACCCTAGAAGAAACAAAAGCTCTCAACAAACCAATCACAAGTGAAAAGATTGAAATGGTCATGAAAAACCTCCCAAAGATGAAGATCTCAGGACCACATGGCATCACAGATGAATTATACCAATCATTCAAAGATGATCTAATACCAAACTTGCTCAAACTCTTCTGAAAAATGAACAGGAAAAAATGCTACCAAACACATTCTATGAAGCAAACATTGCCCTAATACTAAAACCAGATAAAAATATTACAAAAAAGGAAAAATACAGACCAATATCTCTAACGAATATAGAAGCAAAAATCTTCAACAAAATATTTGCAAATAGAATCCCAAAGCACATTAAAAGAATTATGCACCATGATCAAGTGGGTTTTATCCCAGGTATGCAAGGGTGGTTCAACAAAAGAAAATCAATTAGTGTAATAAACTGCAACCTCCAGGGGTGCAGTTAGATCATCAGTTTTAGCCTTTTCTTTTTTAATGTTAGCATTGAGAGATATAAATAAGTTGAAGAAGAAAAATTCATATGATCCTCTCAATTGATGCAGAAAAGATGTTCAACAAAATTCAGGGTCCATTCTTAATTAAAAAAAAAAAACTCCAAAAAATAGAAATATAAGGAAGCTTTCTCAATATGGTAAAGTATATATATGAAAAACCTACAGCTAGCATTTTACTCAATGGTGAAAGACTGAAAGCTTTTCCGCTGAAATCAGGAACAAGATAAGGATGCCCACTGACACCACTGTTATTCAATATTGTGCTAAAAGTTCTAGTAGAGCAATTAGGCTAGATAAAGAAATAAAAGGCACCCAAATAAGAAAAGAAGAAATAAAACTTTCACTATTTGCTGTTGATATGATTCTATATCCAAAAATCCTGACAAATCCACACAAAAAAAGCTACTAGAACTAATAGATGAGTTCAGCAAAGTGGCGGGATACAAGGTGTTATGATACAATGATTATTATGAAAAAGCAATAACATTTCTATGCAGTACTGATGTGTAATCTGAGGGGGAAATCAGAAAAAAAAGTACTTATAATAGTGACTTAAAAAATGAAATATTTAGGAATAAACTTAACCAAGAACATAAACTGACTATATTCAAAAAATTACGAAACATTGCTAAAAGAAACTGAAGAAGACTTCAATATTCATGGACTGGAAGACTAAATATCCTTAAGATGTCTTTCTATCCAAGCTGATTCATAGATTCAATGCAATCCCAATAAAAATCTCAACAGTCTTTTTTGCAGAAGTGGAAAAGCCAATTATCAAATTTATTTGGAAGGGTGAGGGGTCCCTAATAGCCAAAAAATATCTTTTAAAAGAATGACATTGGAGGACTCTCACTTCCTGACTTTAAAGAATATTACTTTGCTATAGTGGTAAAAACAACACTTGAGCTACATCTGTTCCCAGGTCAAATGATTTCTTTTCAAAGATTTATTTTATTTATTTATTTCTCCCGACCTCCTCATCTTCTTTTTAGGAGGCACCAGGAACCAAACCCAGGGTCTCCCACATGGAAGGGAGGCACCTAATCACTTGAGCCATCTCCACTCCCTGCTTTGTTGGGTCTCTTTTTATGCTTTCCTTCTTTTGTCTCTTGTTGTGTCATCCTGCTGCATCAGCTCGCATGCCAGCCCATCACATTAGCTCGCTGTCTTGCTCATCACCTTTAGGAGGCACTGGGAACCGAACCCAGGACCTCCCATGTGGTTAGACTTAATGTTTAATTTTAATGTTTGATCTTTTAAGCCTTATTACATGTCTCTTGGTAGTGAAAGATCTTGCCTTAAGTCTAATTTGTCTGCTATTAGTATCAAACCAGCTTTCTTCAGTGAATGTTTTCATGGTACATATATTTCTATTCTTTTATATTCAATCTTTTTTTTTTTTTTTTTTTTTTTTTGCCTCTTCCGTCCCTTATATTGAACCCATAGTTGGCACTGGAGTTGGTAGGTGTATGTCCAAGAGACTTGAATATGTGGGCTTTCATCTGCCAGCGGAGTTGCCACACCTACTCTCCATTCCTTGGGCTCACACAGGACAACAAACAAGGAGGTGAGGATGGACAACCACCACACCAAGGAACTGAGAGAGTCTACAACTGCAAGAAAGAGAGTCCTATCAATCAGCCATATGGGATTGAAGCCCCCTCTCAATTAGAGGTGGAGTGGGCATCACCATCCCAGAATCCTCAGGATTGGTGAATAAAATATCAACTAAAGTGGTCTTACTGGTATTCTACTACAGACTTAATGTGATTCTAGCAATAGAAGAAATTATATCATTGATGTGGAGACTGGCCCC
This sequence comes from Dasypus novemcinctus, assembly GCF_030445035.2. Lineage (NCBI taxonomy): Eukaryota > Metazoa > Chordata > Mammalia > Cingulata > Dasypodidae > Dasypus > Dasypus novemcinctus. The sequence continues at coordinate 22,409,246 of NC_080677.1, forward strand.
TGGAGTTGCTGAAGGCAGGGAAGGGGAAAAAGAGGAGTAATATGGGGGCATTTTTAGGACTTAAGAATTGTCCTGAATGACATTCCAAAGACAGAAACAGGACATTATATATCCTGCCATAACTTACGGAATGAAATGGGAGAGAATATAAACTACAATCCATGCTGTGTGGCAATGCTCCAAAATGTATTCATCAATTGCAATGAATGTACCACACTAATGAAAGAAGTTGTTAAAGTGGGAATAGTGGGAGGTGTGGGGAGTGGGACATATGGGAATTCCTTATTTTTTTTTGTAACATTTTATATAATCTATGTATCTTTTAAAAATGAATAAAAATATATATTTTTTAAAAAGGCCAATGTGATTGAAAGTTATAAAATTGTATGCACTTAATAACATTGACCTTAAAATGTATAAAGCAGAAACTGATAGAACTAAAAGAAGAAATAGACAAATCCACATCTGGTAGTTGGAAATTTAAATATAGCTTTCCCAATAACTGAGGGAACAATTAGCCAAAAATAGCAATTAACAAACTTGTCCTAAGTGACATGTATAAAAAGTCATACATAATATGTACAATGTTTTCCAGTACACATGGAATAGCAAATAAATTAGATCATATGCTAAATCAATGAAGTTCAAAAGTTGTAATTATTCATAATGTGCTCTCTGATTATAGTAGAATCAAGGTAGAAATCAAAAATATAAGCAGAAAACTCGCATATATATGAAATTGACCAATATGCTTCTAAATAATCCATGGATCAAAGTAAATCAAAATGGAAATTAGAAAAATATATTAAGTGAATAACGATGTAAATACAAATATTAAAGTTTGTGGGATGTTGCTCGAGTTGTGCTTAGAGGGAAATTTACAGACTTGAATGCTCATATTAAAAAAAAGAAATACAGAAAAATCAATGATTAAATTATCCATCACAAAAAGCTTGAAAAAGAACATATTATCCCTAGAAGGAAATTTCCAAGAAAAAAATAACAAATATAAGAGCAGGAAACAATGAAAAAAACCAAATATACAATAGAGAAAATCAATATAGCCAAAAGGTTGGTTTCTTAAAAAGATTAATAGTATTGATGTGTATGTCATGATATTCATCAAGAAAAAAGAGAAAAAATAAGTACAAATTAATAATATCCAGAATATGGCAAGCAGGCTTGGCCCAATGGATAGGGCATCCACCCACCACATGGGAGGTCCGCGGTTCAAACCCTGGGCCTCCTTGACCCGTGTGGAGCTGGCCCATGTGCAGCGCTGATGCACACAAGGAGTGCCCTGCCACGCAGGGGTGTCCCCGCATACGGGAGCCCCACACGCAAAGAGTGAGCCCGGTAAGGAGAGCCGCCCAGCATGAAAGAAAGTGCAGCCTGCCCAAGAATGACGCCGCACACACTGAGAGCTGACACGACACGATGACGCATTAAAAGAAACACAGATTCCTGGTTCCACTGATAAGGATAGAAGCGTTCACAGAAGAACACACAGCAAATGGACACAGAGAGCAGACAACGGGGAGGGAGGCGGGGAATAAATAAATCTTTAAAAAAATAAAAATGAAAAATAATATCCAGAATTTAAAAGGGATAGCTGGGAAGTGGACTTGGCCCAGTGGTTAGGGCGTCCACCTACCACATGGGCGGTCCGCAGTTCAAACCCTGGGCCTCCGTGACCCATGTGGAGCTGGCCCATGCTCAGTGCTGATGAGAGCAGGGAGTGCCCTGCCACACTGGGTGTCCCCCGCAAAGGGGAGCCCCATGCGCAGGGAGTGCACCCTGTAAGGAGACCCACCCAGCACGAAAGAAAGTTCAGCCTGCCCAGGAATGGCACCACACACATGGAGAATTGATGCAGCAAGATGACGCAACAAAAGGAAACACAGATTCCTGTGCTGCTGACAACAACAGAAGTGGACAAAGAACACACAGCAAATAGATACAGAGAACAGAGAACAAACAACGGGGGAAAGGGGAGGAGGAAGGGGAGATAAATAAAAATAAATCTTAAAAAAAAAAGGGATAGCCAATAGATAGTACCAAGGTAGAAAGAGGATATTATAAATAATTCTATGCAAACAAAAATGTTAAATTTAGATGAAATGGGTCAAATTCCTTAAAAGACACAACATTCCAAAACTTTTACAAGAAGCCAAAATATGAATATCATTTCTATTAGAGAAATTCTATTCATGATTTAAAACTTTTTGCACAAAGGAAATACTATAGCCCCAGATTCTTCACAAGTAAATTCTTCCAAACATTTATCGAAATTAATACCAATCTTATACAACTCTCCCAGAAAGTAGAAAAGGAGAAAGAATTTCCCAGTATAATCCTGATACCAAAACCTGAAAAAAACTGTAAAATATTGAAGTCTTTTCAGATGATGGTGGTGGTGGGATATGGGGGTGTATGTGAGAGTTCCCTTATTTTTGATTTACCATTTATATGATCTGAAGCTCCTTTAAAAATGAAGAAAAAGTATTTTTTAAATTAAAGCCCTTTGTATATTATCTCTAATGGAAAATATTAGCAAGTTGAATCTAGTAATATATACAAGTGATAATACATCATGACCAAGTTGTTTCCCCTCTGTGAATGAATGATTAGGTTAACCTTCAACATATATATTGTAATATACAATATTAACCAAAGGAGAAAACCGTATGATTGTCTAAACAGAGTCAGAAACATCACTTGATAAATTCCAACATCCATTTATGAAAAAAAGTTGCCTTTGCAAATTAGTAATCAAGTTTCTCTAACTTAATAAAGGATAGCAAAAAAAAAAAAAGCATTAAAAAAATAAAGCAAACATCTCACATACTGTGAAATACTGAAAGCTTTCCTCTGAGACCAAGAATAAGGAATCTTGCTGTACAAGCAGCATTCCCTTGTGCCCAACACAGAAGAGGATAAGACAAAAGTGAGAAAATTATGTTCCTCACTTACATGTGAGACAGTGTGGTTATGATACCTCAAAGCTGCCAATTCAGTTCTTTTCTATTCCAACGACCACCACCCTTGATAGTATTTCTCACCAAAACCACTGTTAGAGCCACCTACCTGTATCCCCGCCTCTAGAACTCCTCACCCCAAGTCCCTGCTTCCAGCTTCTACGAAGTTGCCAGAATGATCCGGCTAAAACACAAATCTCGCCTTGTCACTTCCCTGCCCAAGCTTCTCACTGAGCTTTAGTGACTCTACTTTCCATGTCCTCCTCCATGACTTTCTTGCACAGCTCTCCTGAACCTCAGCTCCCACCACCTCCTGCGCTATATTTTACCTCAGCCCTTGTCTTCTCTTCCCTTCCTGTTTCAATCTCTGACTTTGCTCTAGCGGCTCCTCCCACCTGAAACACTCATCTCCCACAGCTAATGCTTAGTCATCCTTGATGACTCCAATGAGCCATCACTTGACCCAGAAGGTCACACCTGGTGCCCCCCCCCCCCCCGCAGGTTTAGATGTTCCTACTCTGGCACTCCCATAGAATGCTGTCCAAACTTCGTCATAAAACTTCCCATTTAATTTCAAAGTTATCTCTGCATATGCTGTTGCTCTCATGGTATGTGAACTGAGTGAAATGAAATTGAACCCCTTGTCTGAAACACAGACTCTTAGTGTTAAAAAGGATTCCAGGGACCATTTAGTCCAGTGATTCCAAAATTCCCCCTGAATCAGCTAAAAACACTGATTCCTGGACCCTGCACAAATCTTCAGAAAGTCTGGAGGAGAGGGTCAGTATACTGTACATTTAACAAGTGCTGGCAGATGATACTTATCTTCAGGTAAGTTTCTGGTACAGTGACCTAGTGCATTGATTCCCAAAGAACAAGTGCTCAAGTAGCAGCATGACTATAACCAGAGAAGCTTGTTAAAACGAAAAACAAAAGCCAGACATTTGGGCTTCATTCTGTGGGAGTCTCATTTGGTAACTCACTATGGGTGATTGCCATGCTCAGGTAGGTTTGGAATCGTGGGTCCAGCTCACTTCTCCCAACCTCCTCAACTTCCATTCAGTGATTTTCCAGCCTGCCCTTGATGATTCATGGAGGATGAGGTGGGCTCTTGTATTAGTCAGCCAAAAGGGGTGCTGATGCAAAGTAGCAGAAATCTGTTGGCTTTTATAAAGGGTATTTTTGAAGGGTAGATGCTTACAGTTGCAAGGCCCTAAAGAGCCCAACTCAAGGCATCACAAGAGGTACTTTCTCGCCCACAGTCTGTTTTTGGGTTTTTTTTTTAAGATTTATTTATTTATCTCCCCTTCCCCCCCACCCTGGTTGTCTGTTCTCTGTGTGTCTATTTGCTGCATCTTCTTTGTCTGCTTCTGTTGTTGTCAGTGGCATGGGAATCTGTGTTTCTTTTTGTTGCATCATCTTGTTGTGTCAGCTTTCCGTGTGTGCGGCGCCATTCCTGGGCAGGCTGCACTTTCTTTCGCGCTGGGCGGCTCTCCTTACGGGGCGCACTCCTTGTGCGTGGGGCTCCCCTACATGGGGGACACCCCTGCGTGGCACGGCACTCTTTGCACACATCAGCACTGCTCATGGGCCAGTTCCACACAGGTCAAGGAGGCCCGGGGTTTGAACCACGGACCTCCTATGTGGTAGACGGATGCCCTAACCACTGGGCCAAGTCTGCCGCCTCTGCCCACAGTCTGTTGATCCAAGATGGCAGGCAATATCTGCAGGGGTTCAGCCTACCTCTTTCCTCTTAAGGCTTGGTGTGTCCAGCTTCTTCAGATTTCAGCTGTAAGCAGGCATAAGGCTCATCTCTCAGGGCATCTCAGCTGCTCTGTTCTCTTCACAAGGTCAGCTGTAAACTATCAGGCGCATCTCTCTTCCCAGGGTGACAGGATCCTCTGTATATCTTCTCTATGTGTCTACTTCCTTGCGAGAGTCTATTTTATCAGCCCACCAAGGGGGCGGGTCCTCAACTGTGCACGTCCTAATGACATGGTCAAATCAAAACCCTAATCTTAACATAGTATAATCAAAGCCATCTCAGCTGAATCTAATACAGTTAAAGGGTATCATGCCCAGAGGAACAGACCAGTTTACAAACATAATCAATATCTCTTTTTGGAATTCATAAATAATATCAAACTGCCACAGCTCCCAAAACCCCTTCTTTGATCTTGGGATCACTGCCAGAATAGTATTCCAAATCTTTTGCCCCATACCCTTTCAACAAACAAAGCTATGCACACTAACCACTTAGATAGCTCACATTCAGAATTAAGATGCCAGAATGAGACTTTCAAATGCAGCTCATTATGGTGCCACTCTAAGAAAAGACTGCTTTTTCAACTGTTTGGTAGGAAAATGGATTTTTACCACCCCAGGTGTCATTTATGTTTACAGGATGTTTTAGAGATGGATAGCTTCTACAGGAGCCAACTGAAAACCACCAATTTGCTTCTCAAAACCCCCAAGTGATCACTTGTTGCTCTATTAAGAAAGAAAAATTTTTTTTTTCTGGAGAGGAAATTTAAAAGTGGTCCATAGCCAACTTAGTAGTACAGAGCATGGCATAAATTATTCATAGATACCTCCACAATCTCATAAATAGAAGGGGTGAAAAGGCAGCTGTAAGTAGGAATATTGGCTCATCGATTTGACTCCCTACATTGGCGTACGATGTAGGATTTCAGTTTTGCCCATAGATAGCTGGTGTTGATGGAGTTGAGAAAAGCAAATTCAAGGTAATAAAGTTCCAAACAAAAACCTTATTTTTCTTGAAAAATTCATAAGCTTAAGGGAAGGCATGTACCATTGTGAAGCAATCTGCTTGAATCCTGCTTTTACCATTTACTAACGAGGAATTTTATTTCTCTAATCCTCACTTTCCTCATCTGTAAAATGGGACCACAGCAAATGGAATAAGAAATATAAAGTTTCTGATGCATAATTGTCATGAAACCATGGTAGCCATTTTTTCTAAATGCTACTAATATGCTGTCCTTCCATGTCATCTTCAGATGCTTCTGAGCAAAGGTCAGCCAGGAATTTCTTTAAAGTGCTTAGAAAGGATCCAGGACCATCAGCCTCAGGGCTAATCCCATACTAATGTTATGAAGTAGTGGTAAATGGGCTCCTAGCCTGTTTGCCCTGTGCCTCAGTCCTTTTCGTTTCCATCTCTCCGTGGTTTTCCATGTCCTCTGGGAATTTTCTCCTATGGCATTTCTTCATACAGCATGTTATCCCTGAGCAGGAAGCAAACCAATGGACTATGTATTTGAGAATGGAACATCCCATGGAAAGAGTAAAGTTGAACATTCTTGCTTTCCCAAAGAGTAACTCTTTGGGTTGTTTTTTTCCATCTTGGCTCTTTGGGGACCTCTCTTAGATTATTTCCTCTTCATTGATTGGATTGTCTCTCTCTCTTTTGTCTCAAGAATGGATGTGAAAAATGGGCCCTGTCCTGCCTCCTACTTGAAAACATTCCCTCAAACATAGAAAGGCTGCAAAGAACAAAGGTTAGGTACAGAGCACAGAAACACACCCAGTACCCAGTACCTTTAAAATGTCAACCCCATCAATCCCTCCTGCGACCCATCATCTTCCTCCTTGTTGGAGAGCTGATAACTCTTCTAGGATCACCCTGACTCTGACGTCCTGCCTGGATTTATAACTTTTGCCTGCTATTAGGGCTCCCAGGCCTGCTCTCACCACTTCCGGTATCTAGATACCATGAATGGTCCTTCTAGCTACGTACTGAGTCCCATAGATTAGTCGGCATGAAGTATACTTCAAGAACTCCCAACACAAGTATTATAGAGTGAGAAATTTTGAATTTTCCACCCCTTATAAAAAGTTGTTCCAGCCATTCCAATAGATTCTCATGGCATTTGTGCTCACTTCCGTCTGGTTCTGTTTATGATGAGATGAGTTCAATGGGATGAGGGGAGAGTTTATAACCCTATTTTGCAACCCACTTGATTGGAAAACAGTAGACCATCTAAAACCTCTGCTAAATATTCTTGAAGGGAAGGAATAAAAGAAGAGAAAGACGACTTTTATCTACACTGACCCTGTCCTTTGCACAGCCCCTCAGACAGCCAACAAGATAAGCTTTCAGGCCATCCCTTGAATCATCCTGTTCTAACATGACCCATCTCCTAATCTCAGCCTCAGGCCCTGTGGCAGTTTGATATTATTTATGAATCCCCCAAAACGAGAAAAATTATGTTTGTAAACTGGTTTTTTCCTCTGGGCGTGATACCCTTTTATTGTATTAAATTCAAAGGTTTTAAGTTTACGTAATAAAAGACAGGGCTTTGATCTGACCACACCAGTAGGGTATAGCTCAGGTTTGAGTCCCCACCCCCTTGGTAGGCTGACATAAACAGACACTCACTCAAGAAGACACAGGAAGAGAGTGTGCTCCACAGATGCCAGAGGAGAGAAGGCTCAAACAGGGAGTGAGCCATTCACCTGATAGTTTGCAGCTTAAGAGAACAGAGCATCTGATAAGGCCTGAAAGGAAATAAGCCCACTGCCACACTGATACAGGAAGCCCTGAGAGATGAGCCCTATGCCAGCCTACCACTGAGACTGGAGGAAGCTGTGCCCATGGAGACTTAAGAGGAAGAAGGAAGGAGGGACCAGGCAGAGGTCGCCCACCATCTTGCTTCAACATGTAGCAACCGATTTTAGTGAGAAAGCAGCTTTGAATTGGACTCTTTAGGGCCTTGTAACTGTAACCTTTTACCCCTAATAAATAGCCTTTTAAAAAGCCAACAGATTCTGGTACTTTCATCAGTACTCCTTTGGCTGACTAATACAGGTCCCATTCTGTGCCACTTGACCTGGCATACAAATGTGGTTTCCTCATTCCCAATGTTCAGCATCCTCTAAGAACTTGGACTTGTGCTACTTTGTTGACTCTTCCTCTGCTAGACTTCAGGAGCCAGCTCCAGGAAGCAGCCTGCCATGCTGAAGTGCTGGACAGACCCTCCTAGCCCTCTGAGGAAGAGTGACAGAGAAAGAGAGAGAATAGTGTTTAGAAGTCATATTAGGTTCCTGATGTGGTTATTTGCTGAGCTGGATTGTTTGTTCAATCTAAGACATATTGCACAGTTACAGTGAAGACTCATGATGAGGAAAGTATCAAGAGAAATGACTTGTTACACTCTGTTTGTGAGTCTCATTTCTAATTCTCCATTGCAAACTAAAGGAGAAGGCATCTTTTAGGAGGTTACTCAGCCATCAGGCTCTTGATATTGTGCATTCAACGTGTGAGTAGATTGACCTCATCTTTGGAATAAAAACAGTGACAAATGGGAAAGGACTCTGCTGACAGCAAGGCTGGAGTGGAGTGGGAATAGAGAGTTAAAACAGAAACCACAATTTGCAGAACATAGACTCACTTGCAAAACAGAAAAATTGTGCCAGACCACGCCATGGTGCACCTCACAGACTATGTAAGCTCATGTTCTTGAAACACCAGTTCCTTCAGACCCACATGTTCCAAGATAAGACCTCAGATATACCTATCTGTAGCTCCACACAGACTCATGTGTTTCAAAGATAAGACTACTCTTCTTAGCTCTTCTAGGAACTCCCTAATTTACAAAATCTTGTCAAATCCTTCCAAGACTATCCTATGACTAACTCCAGCTCCCCAAACCTTATTAAGTATGCCTTCCCTAAACCTCCCTTTTGAGATGCTCCTAAGTTCCCCGTGGTATGAAGTCTCTCTTGATACAGCAATTAATAAACCTAACTTTAGTTACTGTAGGTGTGTTTCCAGTTGTCTTAGGCTACAGGGCATTGATGAACGTCAAATTATACATAACATAAGATTTTGTGGTTCGAAGTATAAACCATAATGTGAACGATGGACCATGGTTAGTAGCAATGCTTCAATATGTGTTCATCAACTCTAAAAAATGTATCAAAATAATGAAAGATGTTTTTAGTGGGGGAAATTGTGGGGGGGGAAGGTGGGCTCTATGGCAATCCCCTCTATTTTCAGTGTACGTTTATGTAATCTAAAGCTTCTTTAAAAAATAAAGAAAAAAATGCAAAAAAAAATTAAACATTATGCTCAGTCTGGCTCTCTGTAACTGCATGCTCCTGAAAAGGAGCAAAGTCACTCTTTCCTCTTGCTTCTCACTCCCCTTCCCCTCCCATTGCCCCAAGTTCTTTAAATTCTAAACTGGTAACCCCAGTACTTAACACTTTTATTTATGTTGGCTTCTTATAAAAATGAATAATTTAGCATCATTAGAAATTTCTCCAGCTGACCTGAGAATAAAGCAATTAAAATCACATTAAAATTATATCAATTCTTTTCATTAAGGAGCTGTGAGAAAATCACTACACCAATGTCTTGTGAAATCCCAGCGTATCGGCTAACCAATTTTCTGTCTTTGGAAATATCCCCACCATTAATTTTCTTTTTCTTTACTGACAGTTTCACTTTATTTCTTTACAGTGATGTAATGAAAGAATGAAATAAAATGTACTGGGTGGTCCTGTAGGTACCCCTCTACAACTCTCTTTCCTGACTTGTGGCAGGGCAAGTGTTGACATTGCTTTCTCAAGTTCAAGGGGAGGGTCTCTTCCAACCACTCCCCCTGCCCTTCTCCAAGGCATCCTTCCTTCTCTCTAGAATGTGGCTTCATCCATGGAGAGAAAGAAAGGTTCCTCCTAGGAGCCCAGAGAGAAGAGACCAGACCCTTATTCACACCTCACTCCTCCCCTTCCATCCACACCACTGCTTTAGGAGCAGTTGGATACACTCAGCCTCCCTTTCTCCTGGCCAGTGTTGGTGGGTCTACAGGAGGCAACCAACTCCCCTCGTTTTAAACTGAGAGGGAAAGAAACTGAAGCCTGTAACTCGTCAATTCAGGAGCTGCTGATGGCCTTCCAGGCTGGAAACAGGAAGGAGTGGATAGTACAATGCAAAAGAGAATGAAGCAGAGGCTCAGAGGAAGAACAGGACCCACCCTTCCTGGACTTGTTTTAGTGACCTGGGCCCTGTCCCTTCCCAGTGCCCCATGGCATCTCTAGTTTCTTTCCCTCAATAACTACTCCGTCTCCTTGGTGAAGTCCAGCTTGTTCCCTGAGAGGAGTTAGCCACGCTTGACTCTGTGCTTCTGCGGCTTTCCTGACATAGTTCTGCCACAGTCCTAAGCCCTTCAGCCTGTGGTTGCTCACAACCCTGGACTAAGATCCTGTTCAAAGTCAAGGTTAGGGCATCCAGACTTGGTATTGCAGCCATGTACTGGGGTCAAAGGCTGAACATACCGCCAGCTTGCTTATGTTAATAAAATGTAGCTTCTTTATTTTCTCCTAGTAATGGAATCTTCTTTTCATCCCCTGAATAATGAGCATGGAGGTTATACTTTAAACTTGACTAATTAACAATATCTAAGTCTTTCTGGGTTTGAATAGCCTCTTTGGGATGGTGGACCACTTTGGGGTAAATGTTCGTCTTTCAGATCTCCCCACCTTCTCTTTTTCAAGTTGATGTTTGGGTCTGGGGAAGTGGGGAGGCTTGAGAGTTCTTGGGGTGCTAAAGAAGAGTTTACTCTGACTCCACAGGTTCAATTCCTGCAGTGTCCACTAGGAGTTCTGCTCTCCCCGGAGATGTCTTCTGCTAACCTCTGGGGCTGAAATCTGTGACTGAACTTATCAATTTCTGGGCTCCATCTCAGCCCTGTGGCCCTCCCAGCAATTTTGGCTCCACCTTGGCCCTCACTGGTGCCCCAATCAGGTCCCCTTTGGCTGCAGGTTCTCTCTGCTCCTATAGTGGCAAACCTCACCAGCCACATCATCAGCTAACTTCTGCTTCTTCCATGGCCTAAGTGTAAATTTCTGAGTCCCCTCTACACCATACTTAAGCCAAGATAAACTGAGTGTGCTAACTCAGGCTCTCTCCCTGTCCAATTAAGCTGCATGCACTTTTTTTTTTTTAAAGATTTATTTATTTATTTATTTATTTATTTCTCTCCCCTTCCCACTGGCCCCCACCTCGGTTGTCTGTTCTCTGTGTCTGTTTGCTGCCTGTTCTTCTTTGTCCACGTCTCTTGTTGTCAGCGGCACGGACTTTTAACTTTGCTGCAGGGACTCCATACAGGAGAGGTTCCTCTGTGAGATGGTCCACTCCCAGAGTCCAAAACAAAAAGTAAAGTCAAAACCCCTCTGGGTTGCTTGTTTCACCTATTTCCTATCCTCTTCCTCCACTTTGCTGGCTCAGAAGAGACAGGTTTCCTCCTTCCCCTTCCTGCGTGACCTGAAATCCTTTAAGTCATTTCCTTCTCCCTGTATAGGGCAGTAAGTCTCGTGGCCTGGTCTATGGGAGAAACCATGTGCCCAATCCACCAGGTGTCAATCAACATGAAGGGGAAGAGTTAGCATGTTACTGGAAATTGACATATTGTACAGCTAATTCTTAAAGGTAGATGTCATTAGCCTCACGAGGAAACAAAAGATCAGACAAATTAGGCTGTAAGTGCACAGAGGCAGGATTCAGACTCTAGAATGTTTGTCTTCCAAATCTGTACATCATAACACACCACCTCCTGGCCATCTGGTATCTTCACCAGCCCTAGACCTGGGACATGATTTGTGTTCAACTCATATTAGCTGAATGATAAAAGAATGGATGAATGATTTCTATCCAACAACCAAAAGAAAATCTTGATATATCCAAACACTGGTATACTTCTACAATGCTTTGCAGCTAAAAAATAAAAGGACTGCCTATATTATCTGGGTGGAATCTTACCTGGCCATCATGAGGGTCTAATGATGAGAAGGAGAGAGTGGTGCTCTGAAGTCCATTTTACAGTGGGACAAACTGAGATTTTGAGATCATTTGGAGGTTCAAGGCAATACTACTGGAAAGCAGCCTTCCAATTAATTTTCTCTTAACCCACATATGACATGACACTTTAGTAGACATAAAATAACTTGTGAGATATTTGTCTAATGATATAGCAATAATCACATTTATTTGGGGTCATGTTTATCCAGAACACTCAACTATCATGAACACAAATGAGAAACAGAATTTAAGCAAAATAAATAACTGAAGAGACATCAGGATCAAGACAGATGCTACAATATATCCCTTAAATCTTATGTGATCCTTTCATAAGAGTTTTCCTCAGATTCTCAAAAGAGTCTATTTTCTCTTTAAAGCCAATCATATCTTGTTTGGTTTTCATCCCACAACAGATGGGAGACATCAAATGAGAGCAGGGAGGCATGTATACTGTCTGCAAGAAGACAATGAGGGAGGAGACAGACTATAAAAGCCTACAGAACTACAACATCATAACAATTTGGATCATTCAGTGAGAAAAAACAACCATAAACACTTTAATGAACTCCAATTACAGATATTTTAGGAGACAGAACAAAAATGGGCTCCTTGGGAGGTTAGATCTTTCTTCTACTTTAACTTTTATCATTTTGAATGAAACTGTTCATGACTGTGTTAGTTTCCTATTGCTACTGTTACAAATTGCCATAAATGTAGGAGCTTATATATATATATAATTTTACAGCTCTGGAGGTCAGAAGTCTAAAATGAGTCTTGCAAGTGAAAATCAAGATGTTGGCTGAGCTGAGTTCTTTCTAGAGGTTCCATGGGATAATCCATTCCCTTGCCTTTTTTAGCCTTTAGAGGCAAACTGCATTCCTTGGTTCATGGCCCCTTCCTTTTATCACTCCAAACTCTATTTCTATTATCTCTTCTCCTTTTCCCCCTCATACGAATCCTTGTGATTACATTGGGCTCACTCAGATAATTGAAAATAATCTTCACATCTCAATAAGCATTACTTGATCACACAGGCAAAATTCCTTTTGCTACATAACGCAACATATTCACAGGCTCTGGGTATCAGAGCATGGACATCATTGGGGGGGGGCATTTTTCAACCTACTGCAATGACAAATGGATGGTATGACCAATTTCAAATTAAGTACACCATTTTCCCCTCTACAAGCATTCCTTCCATGGCAAGGGAAAGGAAGACAACTAACACTGGGTGTGTCCTGTTCTTTCTCTGAAGAGCCAAGATAGAGTATTTGGTAGATTTTGCAAAAGGAAAAAAAAAAACACAAAATTACACAAAAGAACTCACTCACATTTTATGTAAAGCAAATATACAAAGGAACTTTGATTTTATTGCTACAAACTAGAAAGAAGAAATGAAAGCCAGTACAGGATATATAGTTTGGGGAAAGGAGACCAGCCCTTGGAATGGGGTATCCCACACATACCTCATACTGAGGACCTTGGTCAACAAGAAAAGCTTATGTTACATCACTAATGTGGAAATGAGTGGGCCTTAAGCTATTCACACAATTTCACAATCCACATTTCTAAATTTTAAAAAGTAAGCTTCAGTTTTTGGAAATTACACCGTAGCAGAATACATAAGAAGAACTTGAAAAAATTAGGGCTTTCCGGATCAGAGGTTAGTGAGCTGGGATTCATGAAAGACTTAGAAGATTAAAACAATGGGTTTCAAGGGTCCATGAATGTTTTAAATTCATATCTAAAATTTAGTGTGTTTGTATTATGTGCAATCTTTCTGGGAAGAGGGTACATAGCTTTCTTCAGATTCTCAAAGGAGTCTGTGACTCCATATGTAAGACATTTTATATATGGTCATCAATTAAGAGCTGGCAAAAAAGACCCCATATCATTAATTTCCTGAATCAAGAAGTTGTTTCATTCTCTCTCTGAAATGTTCTTAAAATTCCCATAGGGACCAACCTGTATGCAAGCCTGAAGACCCAGCCTTAGCAACCACTCAAAGGGTAATGTAATACAAAGCGATTTAGTTTTCTGCTTCTCGGGAATGGGGGAGCTGTGATTTTTCAAAGGAGAAACTTTGCATGCAGCTGCCTGCTCTGATCATGTGGATAAATGATGACAAAAAGCAAAAGTGATTTAATTCAATTTAAATAAATTGCTTTGCCAGATGGCACAGTGAGTCAACAGTGATTTCACCAAATCACTAGTGTAAACACTATGAGGGCAGAAATCTTTGTAAGTTTTCTTAAATTCCATGTCTACAACAATGCCTGGCATAGAGTAGGTGATCAAGCAATATACATTGGATGAACAACTAAATTAAGAGTTTTCTAGAACCCTTTAAAGAAAGTGGGTTCAATTGAATTGGGTTGACTGTTTAAATTTCTCTTACCATTAATAAGAAATTTGCTTTTATTAAAAAGCCAAAACATTGGCATGGAACCAAAAATCTTAACAATTTTATTTTTAATTGTTTTAATGCTGAAATTTTGAAAACTGTTTGCTGAAACACCTTGATTTTTACTGAAGCATTATATATTTATATTTTAAATTCACATATGAATGAAAAAAGAAAAGGAAAAAGCCAGTACTTGATTCTTGCTGTTCACAATCAAATAATTTAAGACACCTGACTCTACTGAAAGGCAAGCTCTAAGTTTCAGAGTTAATTTTGGCAGGATAAAAAGTTGTTTGTTTTTTTTGGAGAATTAACTGTTTTCCTGTATGGTGGAATTCAGGTATGCCCTTCAGAGGTGCCATGTGCTGACTGGACTGTCCTCAAAATAACCGTGACAAATAAGCCTCGCATGGATCACAACCTCAAGTGGATGTCTCGAGGTAGCTGCCCCTCCCCACCCCTAAATTGCACTGTTCTAAAATGAGTCTGTTTTGAAGTCTGAGAAGTTTCTCACACCAAAATAATAGTCGAAGGGAAGTTCATGAGTTAGAAGTTAAGTCGATTGCTTATATCACAGCCTGTAGCCATGAGGTTTTCTGACACCTCCAGGTGGCTTGTTACTTTACCTTCACAGTCAGTTTGCGGAGAGATGACTTAGTATAAGCCTTGCTGCAGAAACATCTGGCTATATAATCCTGTTCTCTTCTGGCTTGAATTCTGGAAGAGAAACGTGCTGGTGTCACAGCGCACTGAAGAAGGTGGTGGCTTCCACTGCCTGAAATGTATTCCACAAAGTTGTGAATGTAGGTGAGTGACTGGTCTATTGATCGGCCTGTGAGAGTCTAGTCTCAGGAAAAGATGAAGATGAAGGTCTGAAGAGAGGTCATTCATGGTCAGTACAGCTGGGTGGGTGAAGACAGCTATGAATGGTGATAATTGACTTTTGAAAAATCCAAGATGTTGGCTGACTTTCTAAATCTTACCATACACTTCATGGGCATTTGCATCCTTTTCAGGGGGTGGGAGGGAGTACTAGGATGATTCAAAATTCTGGTTCTACCCTAGAGTGACTCAAAATCTGGGACACCATAACTCAGTTGGCCTCAGCTGCAAAACCGGCTGGACATTAGCCTTGAAGGCCAGGGAGACAGGAAAGATTGCAAGACCAAGATGGACAAAGTAAAGGTGACCCCAACACTGCTACTGAGGCTGGTCATTATCAGGGCAGATGTAGGATCCCATGCTCAGGGTCCAAAGAATACAGAGATCCATGACTTAGTTCAGGCAGTCACCAATAGCCCAAAAGGTGCAGCCCAGGAGGGAGGGCATCTAACTCAGGCGCAGGCAATAGGTGATATCCAAAGTCAGGAACATAGCTTGAGTGATCAGTCCACCCCCACTGAGACTCCAACACTCATTTGTGGGGTGGAAGAATGAGGTCATTCTAGCTCAACAGGGAGCTCATAGAGAGCAAGAGCTCTCTGATGTTAGGAGCCTAGAGAATAAGTGTATTGGATGAGAATTCAGATCAGGTGGGGGCCTGGAGAGCTGGGCAGGGACCTGAAGCCAAAGTCAGGCTCAGACACTGAGCCAACTGGCAATATGGAAGGCCATGAGCAGCACACAAAGCAAGCCCTGAGATAGACCAGCCCCTAATTTCAGACCTCTCTAGCTGAAGGTAGCTGGCCTCTTCCTGCTCTAGGAAAAGTTAGATGAAGACCTGGTAGGACTGTCCATTCAGGGAAGAACTCTCAATCCCATCAGCCTGGAGCAACTCACTGGGTCTGTTTGGGCCTACCTCAAGGCCACAGCCACACTCAGACCTACTGAAGGGATGAGGAGGCTGAAACCAACCTGCACCTGGAACTTCACCCACGAGTTGCTCCTTAATACATGGGAATAGAAGAGAGGAAGCATTGTTGTAGCAAAACACATGGCATAAATGATTAAGACAAAAAAGTATTGGAGTTTAAAACCATGTGACTATACTAGAGCAAAATTATTTTATCCTGATTATATTTTGACATTTGGTCCATATTCAATATTTTTTTATTTTAATTTTATTTCTTTTTAAAGATTTATGTTATTTATTTATTTCTCCCCACCCCTTTGTTGTTTTTCACTTCCTGGGTCTGTTCATCTTCTTTGTTTCTTTAGGAGGCACTGGGAGTCAAACCTGGGACCTCTGATGTGGGTGTCTAATTTTTTTTTTAAGATTTATTTTTTATTTATTTCTCTCCCCTCCCCCCCAATTGTCTTTTCTCTGTGTCCATTTGCTGTGGGTTCTTCTGTGTCCGCTTGTATTCTTATCAGCAGCACTGGGAAACTGCATCTCTTTTTTGTTGTGTCATCCTGCTGTATCAGCTCTCCGTGTGTGCGGCGCCACTCCTGGGTGGGTTGCACTTTTTTTTCACGTGGGGGAGCTCTCCTTTTGGGGCACACTCCTTGCATGAGGTGCACCCCTATGTGGGGGACACCCCTGGGTGGCACGGCGCTCATTGCGTACATTAGCACTGCACATGGGCCAGCTCACCACATGCGTCAGGAGGCCCGGGGTTTGAACCCTAGACCTCCCACAAGGTAGGCGGACGCTCTATCCATTGAGCCAAATCTGCTTCCTGGAGGTGTCTAATTGCTTGAGCCACCTCTGCTCCCTCAAAAAAATTTTTAACACTAACATTCTCCTGAAAAAAATGTTTAGTAAATTAAAATACAAATGACTAATATCCTAACAAGTAACATGAAAGGATTTGGAAAGAAACAGCAGAAAGGATTCTGGATTCTGAATCAGTAACAGGGACATCATCTTGGGGGTGACTTGAGACAAATCATCTTGACCTCTCTGGACTTCTGCATGTGTTACCTGCTTCTAACCCAGTTTGGGAATCATGGCCTCCTTTGTTTCCTAGAAAATGAAATCAAGGCAGAACGCAGTCCAGCTTGTCAACTCTGGAGAAATTTTGTCAACCTCATGGGACATGAAAGTAGGTAGTAGGTTATCTTAAAGCCAGCTCAAAAGGGTAAATATTGGCAAAAGATTGTAAGTCTCTCACTCCACATTACAACTTGTTCATGTCCAGGAGACATGAAACATGTGAGCCCAAAAATGTGGTCTTTCCTTAGTTTGAAGGTATTTATCATTGAAGATCTTGGGTAGTCCTATCATCTTCTGAGCTGAGTTCTTTTCCCCCTAGGGACATGCAGAGACCACCTTTGCTATGGAAAAGATCAGTACTTTTGGACTGGCCTGATGCAAAATGGACCCTGATGCCCCCAAAATCATGGCACCAAAGAAATAGCCAGATCTGTCTTAACTCTTACAATCTAGATGATGCAGACCGGCCAATCACACCCCAATCTCCCACACAGCTCTCATTAGCTACTGTTATGTAACAAATGACCCCAAAATGTAAGGGCTTAAAACTATCACCATTTTATTGTATCTTTTATTAGCAGGCTCAACTGGGTGACTCTTCTGATCCATGTGGCCTCAGATAGAGAGCCTCAATGGTATTTGGCTGGCAGTTGGGTTAGTCTGGAGGATCCACACTGGCTTTACTCCATTGCTTGGAGGTGGCCTGGAAGGTCAAAGTTAGTCTGACTTACCTGCCTGAAGCCTTTGCAGGGATGGCAGAGTCAAAGTACCCCTTCTCCCCACATACTCTCAGGGTCTGCATGCATGTCTCCAGCACAGGGATCAGACATCTTCCATAGAAGATCAGGGCTCCAAGAGACCAAAGCAGCAGCTACCAGTCCTCAAACAGCTGGGCCCGGCACCCAGCCCAGCAATGTGTCCACCAGATACAATTGGTGAAAGCAGTCATGGGCCAGTCCCAATTCAAGGGGTAAGCAAAGGACTCCATACCTTGATGGTGGAAGAGTCAAAGAATTTGGGATGAATTTTGATCCAACATACATACACACCCATGGACACACACATACTTACTCTAAAATTCTGTAAAATGAGAGGGAATGCAAGCTGATAAAGCGAATTTTTAAAGCACTCTTTGGAGTATGGGGGGAGGAGGAAAAGACAGGTCAATCAGGCTGACACCCCAGGCTTCAGTCCCTGCACGCATTTTGCGCCGTCCTCCACGCATTTTGCCAACTCAGTTGTCTGCATTTAAATCCATCATTCTCTTCCTACTTGAAACTCATCTCAGATCATGGCATGAAGTAATTTGCCCAGCTCAAGACATTTCAGGCATGTTTGAATTGTTGAAAGAGGACCTGATATTGCAGGGGCAGAAACAAAGGCTCCTTCTCTCCTGTATGTCTGCAGGTCAACGTAGATTTGGCAGAATCTTTCCTTATTCTCCTGAGGGAAGCTCTCACTCTGCAGGTGTGAGCTTAGCAAAGTGACCTCAGGGCTGCTCCTTCTCCACTCTCCTGGGCTGGGCCAGGTCCACAGTTCTTCAGGGAAATAAACTTTGTAATCTTATTACAAGAATTGTGACAAGCTGGGAGGAAATTGCAGGATTTTAAACTTTACACCTTGACAGAGGGTGTTTCTTGTTTCTTTGCCTGAGTCATGGCAAAGTCGTGTTGCCTTGCAACATCTAATGTCCTGGCCCTGATCACATCTGCCTGCCCAGCATTGTGAAAGAGCCTTCCTGTGAAGAATAGGCAAGGTTATATGCCTCACCCCACCTTCCAAAAACTCATAATACAAGGTAATCAACCTGCTTAATTCAGAAGGGAAAATATTTACATAAGTTTATGTGTGTATGTACATTGTCATACATACACATATATAAACATATGTAAATATTTACACACATCATATCCCATTTCTCCCTTTTTTTAGAACCCTGATTTTAGCTAAACACATTGCCACCAGAATAAAGACCAACTCTCCCAGGTTCCCTTGCAGATAGGAGCAGTCATATGACTATTTTCCAGCATCCCTTGGAGCTAAATGTGTCCAATAAGATATAAGGAAAAGTACTGAGGAAGAATTCAGGAAACTTCTTATAAGGGAAGATATAAGCTCCACTATCCTTCCTCTACTTCCATCTATCACGGGCCTGGAACATAGGGCTGTTGGATCTCAAACACTCACATTTGACCTTTAGCTGATCTTTAGGATGTAAACCAGCTCTAGGTGGGACAGAAAATTTGGAACTGAGGTAAGTATGTGCACAAGGAAGAGATAAAATGGGGGCATAGGGTTACCTTTGGGTGGGGCTTTGCAAGTTTGAGGGGGGCTAGGGATGGGCGGATGGGTAATATTGCCCAAGAAATTGGGGGGAGGGTGGGGCAACATACGAACATAGGAGATTGTCAGGTGTTGGTTGAGAGTATAATACTGAGAAAACCTTTTCAAAATATAATTAGGAAAGTTACCTGTTTAAGATACTCAAAGGGGATAATATGACGCAGGACAGACTCCTAGGGAATATCTGAATGTTCATTTTGCCAGAGTGGGTTATACCATTGGGTAGAGACCCATATAATGAGAGTGAAGGTAGACCCACATCCTGGGGAGGACTAATGCCATCAAATAGAGGGAACTGTATCTCTCAAGAGAAAGGGTGGCTCCCAGGGCATTAGGGCAGTTGAGCAAGTCAAGCCCTCAACACTGTTGCAAGTATCTCTGAACATGGCTCCTCAAGAAATGAAGATTGACTGTCACTGTGGGCCCCAAGGGGAGGGGGAAATAGATATTGAATAGATGGAACCAAAGTAAATGTGAGGGCAAAAGAAGTGTTTCACAAGAGTACACAAGGATGGATATAAAACATGTAATATTACACCAAAAACATATAGGGGATGACAGACTAATAATGTAAACCATAATGTAAAACATAGGATAACTAAAAAATTTAAAAAACTGTATAGCCTAAAGTATAAACCACAATGTAAACACAAATGTCACCTTGTTTGAAAGCTATTGTCTCAATATCTGTACATCAGTTTCGGTAAATATGATATGAATAAGTTAAAAGATTATCACTGTGGAAGGGAAAAGGTTTTATAATGGATATGTGGGAGTACTGTAAATTGTATATATGAATTACTGTGATCTCAGGCTCTTGTGAAGAGAAGCTCAATAATTAAGAAAAAAGAAAAAGATAGGATGTAGAATTTTTCCAAATCAATATGTATTCTATATCTAACCTTTAAACTCATCGCTATATTCCATTTTACTATTAAGGGAACCTGACATTATATTGGGCTTCACTTTTCAGGAAGTTTTAGATCACGGAGTGGTTCAACAATGGCAGTGGAGGAATACTGGTATGGGATGTTATTGACAGGGGACATATGGTAGACAGGGAGTTATACAGGGCATGTGTCCAGGGTGCATGGAAATGTTTGGATATACTCATAGTGGAAACAATTAAAAACAACAGCTGGGGGGGGTACTGGGTTCCTAACCGGGGTGGGGAGGACTCTGTTGTGGTCCCTAGGGGAGCAGCAGCAGTCCCCCAGGTGCAACGGTAAGGACCAGAAAGGAATGAGGGACCAACAGTGAGCCCCTGATACTAATGACTATGCTTGTGAGCCTATACACCTGAAATAAGAACAAGGCCTAGAGCAGCACTGTGCCTACGAGTTCCCTCCGGACAGCCTCTGTGTTAGTCAAATGTGGCCAGTCTCAAAGCCAAACTCAGCATGTAAATGCAATGCCTTCCCCCCAGTGTGGGACATGACACCTGGGGATAAGCCTCCCTGGCACCGAGGGATCACTACCAAGTACCAGCTGATAACGTAACTAGAAAATGACCTTGAATTAAAGGTTCAATGTGGACCAGCAGAATATCCCTGTCTACATATAATAACAGGAGTTAAAAATGCTGTTTGACCTAAATTAAGGGGGAAATGGAAAGGACAAATGAGTTTATATGGCTATGAGTCTCTAAAAAAGAGTCTGGAGGTTGTCAGAAGGATTACCCTTATGCACACCTGAGCAGAGTCTCAGAGACAGATAAAGTAGCTACAACCCCAGGTATTGGTCCTTTTGAGGGCTAAAGAGACCCACAGGTTCTATGGTCATGGCAGATGGGGTTCACTGCCATGTCAGTTGGCCCTTCTTTGGAGCTGGTGTTTCTGCGTGATGGAGCTGGACTCAAATGTGATCTCTTTTCACAAGCCTTTCATGCTACTTTACTGGAATTGTAGTTGGTGCTGGGGTTTAAGATATATCTAGGGGATTTGAATCTCTGGACTGACAATATGATAGCCAGGCCCTGAGCCTCAACAGACTTCAGTTCCTACACTCTGATTTAGTGGACTTACCCCACTCAGCTAACATGGAGTTGAAGAATGTCAACCACCACACCATGGAGCCTATAGTGCCTACAGCTGAAAGCAGGAGGATTGCATCCAGTATCCATGTGGAATCTAAGCCCCCTCTTGACATAGATGTGGAATGGACACAACCAAGCCAAGGTCCACAGGAAGGAGGAATACAGTAAGGATTAGAGTGGACCTAATGATATTCTATTCATGAACTATTGTGCTTAATAATCGAGAAAATGTGGCATTGGTGTGGAAAAAGTGACCATGGTGGCTGCTGGGTGCGGGGAATGGGAGGAAGAGATGAGATGTGGAGGCATTTTCGGGACTTGGAGTTGTCCTGGGTGGTGCTGCAGGGACAATTGCCGGACATTGTATGTCCTCCCATGGCCCGCTGGATGGAACGTGGGAGAGTGTGGGCTATGGTGTGGACCACAGGCCATGGGGTACAGCGATGCCCAGAGATGTACTCACCAGATGCAATGGATGTGTCATGATGATGGGGGAGAGTGTTACTGTGGGGGGAGTGGTGGGGTGGGGGCAGTGGGGGTGAATGGGGACCTCATATTTTTTTAATGTAATATTTTTTAAAAAATGAAAAAATTGAGTAGAATTTGGAAAAAAGAAAAAAGAAAATTTGGAACTTAGATCCCTGTTGACAAACAGGGATAGCCATAGTAATTCTAAAGTGTCTTTCCCTGGACTTCTTTTATGTATTAATAAATAAGTTTTAATATTATTTAAATCATATTTATTTTGTTTTATTCTCTTACGTGTATCTGAACTTAACTCTATACCTTGAAGATCTAGGAAAAAGAGGATTAGCACCAATCCCCCAAATCTATAGCACATGGGAGTCTAAAGCCCTCCCCAAGATACTTTGCATCTGCTTATGTGCATTAGTAAAATGGAAATTCCTTTTAATGTCCTGAGACAATATCCAAAGCAAAACTTGTTAAAATTCCCATGTTAATTGAGAAGGATGTGAATTCAGTGTCAGCCCTAAATTTATCTGATATTTACTGTTAGGTTTTTGCACACACATTGGCTCTCTAATCTCCACAAATATCCTACAACATTGGCTAATTAATATATGTTCTGAGAGGCAGCCTACCTTGTCCAAGGCCACACAGCTACTAAGTGGTGAAGCCACAATGAGGATTAAGCTCCCCTGATCCTAAGTCCAGAGCTCTTTTATGAGCCTAGTGCATCCTCATCATGGATTAATTTACCATTTCCCTAGAAGATAACAGAGATAAGACAGAAAGGAACCCTGCTCTGACAGGGGAGGAGAGGGTCAGCAAAGGGCCTGGGTTTGGTAGGTCTGGGAATCCTGGGCAGCCAGGAGCCATGAGCATGCCCTGAGAACCTGGATGTGAGACAGAGGAAAAAGTCAAAGACAAGAGGCACCTTTTGACATGGCTGGCTTTTACAATACCTCCCTCTGTCCAGGTAATTTTCCCCCCATTAAGATACTTGCTGTAGGCTTGCAGCTCCTACCCTCTGGTTTATTGGACTTACCCTGGCCAGCTAACAGGGAGGTGAAGAAGGTCACCCACCACACCAGGGAGCCAAGAGTGCCTCCAACTGCAAGCAGGAGAATTGCATCCATCATCCATGTGGAATCTAAGCCCCCTCTTGATGTAGAGGGGAACTGGACATAACCATCCCAGGGTCCACAGGATGGAGGAATAGAGTATAGGTTAGAGTGGACTTACTGGTGTTCTGCTGGGGAACTATTGTGATTAGTAAGGGAAGAAATTGAAATATTAATGTGGAGAAAGTGGCCACGGTAGCTGCTGATGGTAGGGAGAGGGAAGAAGAGATATGATGTGGGTGCATTTTCAGGACTTGGAGTTGTCCTGGGTGGTGCTGCAGGGACACATCCTGGACATTGTGTGTCCTGCCATGGCCCACTGGGTGGACTGGGGGAGAGTGTAGACTACAATGTGGACCACTGTCCATGTGGTGCAACAGTGCTCCAAAATGTATTCACCAGGTACAGGGAATGTGCCACAATGATGGAAGAGGTTGCTGATGTGGGAGGAGTGGGGTAGGGGGAGTGGGAGGTATATGGGGACCTCATATTTTTTTTAATGTAACATTTAAAAGAAAAGAAAAAAGAAAAAAATAAAAATAAATAAATTGATTTAGGAGGAAAAAAAAAACGATTCTTGCTGTGAATAAGATGGTCAAGGCCAATGCAGGGCAGAAAATAATCAGGAAGTGTATTCATGCTGTAAAATCCAGAATCAGAAGTGCAACATTTGGAAATTATAAACGTCAGCCTCCTGCTGTAGCGAGAAATGGGGTGATTTGAATGGAAACTTCCAGAGTAGAAGTAAGTAGCAAAGTGCTTTCAGAACATGATCTCCTTCCCAAGAGCAGATTTTGAGAAAGTCAAAATCATACCGTCTGCTAGCAGAGGTCCCCTCAGAACGTTATACAGAGCCTGACTACTTGTTATGACCCACCGGGAGGTCCAGGGCCCTTCAGCGAGTTGTCCAGAGCTCGCTGCGCTCACTGCTCGCTTTTTTTTTTCTCCCACCTCTCCAGCCCTGCTGTTTTTGCTGTCTGTGTCCATTCACAGTGTGATCTTTTGCATCGGTTTCTCTTTTTGTCTTCTTTTCTCGTTTTCTCCTGTAGGATTCACCGGATTCAATCCTGGGGACCTCTGATATGGAGAGAGGTCCCCTGTCAACTTGTGCCAACTCAGTTCCTGGCACTTTGCATGAAGAAAGGCAGAGCTGTAGGAGAAACCATAACAGGCAGTCTGAGCAATGTGTGTGTGCGGCGCCCGCCCTCAACCTCAGTGACAGTGGTGACGGGGAGGGGAGAATTTGTCTAGTGGTTTAGGAGCACTTGTACTTTCTTTCAGCATCAATTGGCAAAATCACTTCCTGACTTCTGTGTTCCTCTTTGAACCCTGCCCAGTAAGAACTTACTCTCCAAGCATGAATGCAGCTTCTGTTTATTGATAATACATTGTGTGTCAGGTGTCACCATGAGAGTAATAGATACAAGGTAGGTAAAAGATACGAGGTGGATAGTCTCATCTCCTTTATGCAGCTAAGAAGTCTCATTCAACCTCCCTGGTAACGGTAAGGGACTGGCTCAGTCCTGCAGAGATAAATCAGCCATGCCTGACATGGCCACCAAAGACTGAGCACACCAGATTGTTCCAGGGGATTGTTCCTAGGTATGGGTGTGGGTGCAACTGCTGAACCCCTCCTTTTGGTCAAGGTCTTTTTCCAAATGCATCACTGATTAATACTTGGTAAAAATTCCTAATTGCCAGAGAGGCTCATCCCTGGGAGTCATGTCCCAGGTCAGGGGGAAGGTAGACACACTACTTTTTAATACCAAAAGGATATGTGATCATTTTAAAAAACATTAAAATGTAAAAATATACAAAATAGGGTGAGATTCTTCTCACCGTAAGGTATTACAGGCTTATCCCCAGCTAGACATCTAGACTCAAAGAATCTCAAGAGGCCCAGTGTTCTTCTAGAAGCCAAACTATGCACTAAGCAAATAAGGCTGTGCACTCCTGGGGCACTGGAGACCCATAGGAGGTGTTCAGTAGATGCTGCCTCTTCCCATAAATACCATTTCCCCACATCTCAGCCAGTGGCTGCATGGGTGTCTTAGCATTCTCTCAAAGACTGGCCTGGAGTGCAGATATCCATCACGCTCCTGCCCAGATAATATGTAGAGCTTTGATTTATCAAATGCTTACTTCTTTTTTATAAATTTTACTTTTTTTTATATCAATATTACAAGTTACTCCATTAACACAAGACAATAACAACAATAACACTGAATCTGCTTTGGTCTGTGGTTACACTCCTCCTTTATGTTTGTTCACTTCTCAGTCTCGAAGGATTTGGAATGATGTCTGCTCTGACTGCTTCAGGCTGAGAGGGGGCTTAGATATTGGGGGACAGAGGGAAGGAACTGTTTTGCTTACAGTTGAGTATGCTCCTTGTTCTGGAGATGGGAATGGTCTATCCTCATCATTTTGTTAGCTCTCCAGGACAAGCCCCAAGAACTGGAGAGAAGGAGTTGTCCCCAAGTCTGCTGGGTATCAGGGCTCAACCAGCAGAGCAATAATGCAAAGATTTAAGTCTCTGAGAAATATATTTTACAGGTACTTTAAAAACTAGAGGTTCAAATAAAAGGAGGAGAAGAATCATGAGTAGGAGAATTATAAACAAGCGTAACTATGTTTTATACTGGAGAAATAGATTTTCACATATTCTCAGATAAGTCTTGCTGAGGTGGCTTGCGTATGGTGTCCAAACATTCCCAGAGCCCTGGGGAGCACTCCTTTTTTTTAAGGTACCAGGAACCAGTATGGAACTCAGGACCTCATATGTGGGAAGCTGGCACTCAACCATTGGGCGACTTCAGCTTCCCTGAGTTTTTTCATTTGTTCTGCTTGTTGTTTGTTTTTGTTTTTTCTAGGAGGCACCAGGAGCTCAATCTGGGACTCCCATTTGGGAAGCAGGTGCTCAACTGCTTGAGTCACATTCAGGGAACACTTGTGCTTGAGGCTGTTTACTGTGGCAGTTTGTGAAATCTGCCTGAGACCTGCATAAGCATATTTCTGGAATGAACTTCCAACTCACTTTAAAATCTCTTAGTCATAAAAACTGCTTTAATATTTCCCCCTTTTGATCAAGGTCTTTTTCCAAATGCATCACTGATTAATACTTGGTAAAAATTCCTCATTGCCAGAAAGGCTTATACCTGGGAGTCATGTCCCAGGTCAGGGGGAAGGTAGACATACTACTTTTTAATACCAAAAGGATATGTGATCATTTTAAAAAGCATTAAAATGTAAAAATATACAAAATAGGAAAAAAATGATTAGTGTTCCTCTTCAAAGGCAGGCACAAACATCTACCTGGAGAGAGGTCAGGTCTTGTGACCCAGGGCCAGGGTCTTGGGAGTTGGGCTCTTTGAGGGTTTTTGGAATTTGCTCTGAAGAAAAACTCTAGGCACACACAGGTCTTCTTTTTTGTTTACCATCTCTGAAACACGTACTCATTCACCACTTCTTCATAACCTATGTCCATAAAGAGCTGATCCAGGAATTCACCAGTGAAAAAATATGATCTGGTTCCATCTTGTCTAATGTAGAAGTTTACTCCAAGTTTGCAGCCAGGTTTAAATCTAAGCATAGCATGATCATACAGCCCATAGTCATGAAACAAGACATATCTGCCTGGTCTTAATACCTTGCAAACATTTTGTAAGACAAAGTGCATCTTATCAGGGTGGACAGCAGAGAGAACAAATATCAACATGACAACATCCATGGACTCTGCAGGAACATGTTTCAGAAGGTCAACTTTCGTCAGATCACACTGGAATACCGTGCATCTTTCTGGGTTATATAAAGGATTTTGCTTAACATATTCCACTGCTCTTGGAGAAAAATCACAAGGTATTCAGATCTTCTTCTAAAAGGGGGAATAAGCAGTTCCCAATCCCACAGTCAGCTTCAAGCAAAGTCAATTTTTGATCTTCAAACTCCCCACGTAATCTTAGCTCCTCAAACTCTCTGGTGGCCCAGTGCCTACCTTTGAAGAAATTAGTTCTGTTTCTTTTGTGAAAAAGGTTCTTTTGAGCCTCTTTTTCCAGTTTTTGCTGTTTAAAAGCAGACACCAAAGCTCGGTCTCTTTTCAGTTTCTCCTCTTCTTCAGGCTGAGAATCCTTGCCTGGAGCCCTTTCCTTTGCAAAGAAGCCATCTCATAAATTTACTGGTAATGCTCTTAATACTGCTGAAAATTCTCCATCCCTGTATAACCTGAAGAATCCACACTGATAATGAAGAGACAGGACTTTTTCAGATGGGTTTCCCTATGTCAAGTTTATGTCTCAGGCAGCAGGCAGCATCAGGGGCCCCGAGGCCAGCACCACACTTGGAGGTAGAATTCGGGAGCTGCCACGGGAGCACCCTGGCCAGTCATGGTGGCCCTGCGGCCCCGTAGCTGGGCTCCTGAGGCCAGAACTCTCAGCTCCAAACACTTACTTCTTGTCATGCACCCTGCTTTGCAGTCCTGCCAGCAACCCTGAAAGACAGGTGTTAGTATTATCCCAATATAAACGAGGAAATTGAAGCCTAGAACTAGTCTAATATTTCTCAGAAGTAAACTGTAGAAACAAGATTCGAATGTGGGCATTTCTGCTTCCACAGCCTGTGCTTTGAATAGCTCCACTCTCCTGCCTCCCCAGGAAGTCTCTGGAACTTCTCTAAGATCTACTGACCTCCAGAACTTCCCTTGGTCATAGGGTCAGGGACCTTGAGTATGGCACCTCCTTAGTAGTCACAGGCCCATGGGTGACCCAAGGATATCCAAAGATCTGCACACCATCCATTGGCCCAGCCTGCACGGGGGGCATGGACCCAGTTAGGGGACACTCTGTTATGTCCTATCTCTGCCACTGATTTGCGGATCTGAAGTCCAATAGCATTTGTGAAAGTAATGCCAACAAAAGGAATCTTCAAACCGTAGAAATTGGTGTTTCCCATACTCTGGAAAAGATAATACAACTCTAAAACTCTACCTGA
Source organism: Dasypus novemcinctus (assembly GCF_030445035.2). Taxonomy (NCBI): domain Eukaryota; kingdom Metazoa; phylum Chordata; class Mammalia; order Cingulata; family Dasypodidae; genus Dasypus; species Dasypus novemcinctus. The sequence goes on from NC_080677.1 coordinate 22,437,268, forward strand.
TACTTAAAATACTATTCTTTAAGGAAAAAAGCAATCGCTACCAATTTTGATAGCTCTCACAATATCTCAAAAGGTTTATAAAAAGTTTTCTTTGTAGCCAAAGTAGAGAGAGAGAAGAAAATTATCTCCCAATGCTTATCTAGCCTGTGGTACTTTGGCCTTGTCCTTGTATCTTCTCTGAGAAGAGCATATGACTTGGCTCTAACCTATTTAGAAAAAAGCATTTAGAGTATATGTGTTTTTTCTATCCATGATCTGGTTCAGGTTTGTTTTGTTTTGTTTTGTTTTTAAAAAATAGTGTTCAGTTCTCATCTTCAGAGCAGAAAATCAGCCTCTTAAAAATGAACAAATCCTGCATAGATGGAAAATGCAAACACATTTTGAAATTCTAGACAAAGGGGATACATCATACACAGCAAGGTAAATATGAATTAATTCCTAATAAATCTTTCTTTCTCATTAGATTTAAAACCCAGACATACTGACTGCCCATTATTTTCCCCACTTCTCGTTTTCTTAACACCAGATGAAAAGCCTGGAGAAAACTTGACCTTTCAATGCTCCAGAGGAAAATAACAACCTTACTTGGATATTCTTTGACAGCAATGAAAGAAAGAGTCCAACCTCGCAATATATAATAAAACTAAAGAACGTGTGAATATAATGAATGGTAATTTCTAAAATATGAGGAAGCTGCTGATCAGACTGCTAAAGGGTCATGTATTTGAGGTTTAGAAGTCTTTTTCTTCTTTCAGTCTTAGTTTGGCTTTAGATGAGTTTTGCAAGAATGAAAGGGGAAGGGCCCCTTAACCAAACCCACAGAACAGCGATTCCGGCAAGCAGTCGGGTTCCTCAAGTTCTGCGCACTCACTTCTGCTGCAGCTGACGAGTACAGAAGTGCCTTTCGCTGCCTCTGCTGCAACTTGGTTCTTTACTCAGAAGAAGGCACATCAGAGACTCGCTCCCCCTCTTCCCAGGCCCTGGCTTGCGTGGCTCTTTCTTAGGGTCCTGCAATCGAGAGGGGTGGGAGAGCGAGTATCTATCTGCGTGTCTCTAGTCTCCGCACGCCTATTGGCAGGTGTGAATGTGAGAGCGTGCAGGGTGTGTGTCTGAAGTGAGAGAGGAAGAGGAGGGGAGAGGGACAGACGTCCCCTAGCCAGTGACAACCCTTCAGTAGCCAGAGTGGTCTCCCTGGTGCAAAGCTCTGGAATGAAGGTCCCCGGGAAAATCCTCCTGGCTCTGCTCTCCCTCCTGCCCTTTCACACCGGAGGCTCTCCAGCCCACAGTGATGAGCTGGGCACCGGCCACTCCAGCGGCCACAGCTGCGTAGGTACGTAAAGATTTTGCCAATTTTTTTTTAATGTGAGCTTTCCATTGGGGTCCAATAGTTTCTATGGTAAATTGCTCAATGGCCTCAATAGCTGTAAGATTCCAAGCAAGGGGCCCATAACCTCAACTCCAAAGCAAGAATTTGAGCCTTACAGTAAGTAGTCAACACCATATATCTATGTTGAGGTTCACTCTATGATTGCTGGTTTGAATTGGTCAGAAAAGTCTTCCACTTCTGATGGTAGCCCAACACTGTGAAAGAAATGAACGGCACTCAGTTGTATACCTGAAAGTGATTAAAATGGGGAATTTTATGTTGTATATATGTCACCACAATAAAAACAATTTTTAAAAATATCTTCCACCTCATCGGTGATGGGAATCTATTTATCTTGGATAGGCATTGTAAGCACTGGAAATTCTTACCCCTTTCCAGAAGGACAGGAAACAGCCTGACACAGTAGTAAGAACATGGGATTTGATTTCAGAAAGGCACACCTGAATTTGAATCATTGCCCCCTTCCCCTGCCCATATCTTACTGGCTGTAAAACCTGGAGCAAATTACTTAGTCCTCCACAGGATGCTGTGTCTTTATTGGTGAAGTGTGTTATTAACATAATACGATCTCCACCTCATGGATATGCTGTGAAAATTAATTGAGACCAAGCATGTAAACTTATGATGTTTTCACACAGTGAGGACTCAACAAGGTTAGCTTCCTTCTTTCCCTCAGGGAATCCAGTCTTGGCAATAATAGACAGTCATCTAGAAGCTCTGACCTCAGGCCATTGACTTATCTTTTCATGAAGTGTTCTATTTACGATTTTTGTTTGTGTGTTTTGAGGGGAGTAGAAAGTAACATCATGTCTTTGATATTCACATCATACCAAGAATTTCAGACTAGCACAGGTATTTGGATGGGTCTGTCCATGGAGTGAAGGAGATTCTTAGAACTGAATAGTAATTGTTCAATGAACAAACCTCAAAATAGAAAAAATAGAATCCCAGCTGAAGAAGTCAAAGGAAAAAAAAAAAAAAGGACCTAAGAGGTAAATCTGGACGCAAATTCTGACACCTGTGGATTAATTTTAGAGACACATCAGAAAAATATCTGAAATCAGAACTTGTATGAAAAATCATGACTGTAAGTGATTGTATATGTTGGAGAAGACACCTCTAGTTTCAAAGTCCCCTTTTAAATTAAAATCTTAAGACGCAGATTCCTTGGGAATGTATTCTGCAGAGGGCTGGCAGGATAGGTCTGTGACCCTCTTGTAACCAGGACTGGGAGGTCACACTCAGTGATTATTTGCCGTCATTTCATTCGTTCAAGACAAAAACCTAAAACCTGTCTAATGGAAATGCATTTGAGAAAGACTCAAGTGAAATCAGTTCTACTTCTAGACTGGCTGCAAATTAATTTAATATGTTTGGATTTAGGTGAGTTGTCTGACCTGACTCAGGCCTGCACCTCAGAAATATGAATGTGATACTTATTCCCTTTCCTGCTTCATTCTCAATGAGACAATATAGAGTTAGAAGGAGGTGTTGAAGGGATTCAAGGATGGCTGTTGTGGTTATCCATTTCTGCATAACAAATTAAAATGATAACCATTTGTTATATATCTCTCATGATTTTGTCGGTCAAGAATTTGTTCAGGGCTCAGCTGGTGATTCTTCTGTTCCATGTATGATAGACTGAGGTCACCAGGTGACATTCAAAAGGTGAATTGATGGATCTGAAAGGTTCTAAGACAGCTTCCCTCACATGTTTGGCATGTCAGAGGAGGGGGAGGGCCAGAAGGTTGGTTCAACTGGGAATGTCCATCAGAGAACCTACACTTGACCTCGCCACCAGGGCAGTCACAAGGTAGCAGGACTTCTTACATGGTGGCTCAGGAGTCCCAAAGAGAGAATTCCAAGATAACAGAAAGTAAAGATGCCATTCTCTCAAGCCTGGATCTTGAAATTGGCATAGGATCCCTTTTATTGGTTGAGGCAGTCAAAAGTTCCTCCATCTAGACTCAAGGGGGGTCATAGATCCCTCTTTTGATGGGGAGCCATCTTTATTTGTCTCAAGGCTTCAGTATGGTTGTCCACTCTAATACCCCACAGCACCAAGAGCCAAGGGAGGCTGTTGTTGATTAGGTTTAATGATGGTGTACTACCCATTTCCCCACCAATTTCCTATTCTAGTTAACTACCTAGGTGACTTACCTGTGTCATCCTAACAAGAATGATACATGCAAGAGGAATCCATTCGTTTGACTAACATTTACTGAGCACTGTCTATTAGCTGAGCCATGTATTGAAGGTGGTCCAAACCCATGTCTTACTGTTTTAGGTTGGTTCCTTGAGAGAAAAGACTCAAAAATTTGAGTGTGGGGAGTTTATTGATAAATGCTCTTGGGAACAAAACCTGTGAGAGAGTAAGGAAGCAGGAGTGGGCAGAAGGAGACCGTTGTGAGGCAGTCATAAGAAAAGGCCTCAGTCGATCCCACAAAGAGCTATGGAGACAAAATGGTTCTCAGAGTTGTCCTGAAGTGGGTCCAGACAACCCCCCACCCCAACACTGAGCTTCCATTGGATTTGAACTGAGTCCAGGGGGGGACCATAACTTTGCCTGAAACAGTGTCCTCAAATGGAGGGCAATGTCTGAGGAGAAACTCTGGTGTGAGGCATCCACACCAATACTCTTGGCAGCTGGGGAAGTGAGTATCTCCTGAGAGAAATATGGAGGCTGCATTTACATACAGGGAAGAATGAGGGAAATGTCTTGGTGTACTGAGAAAAGCTCACTTGCCGCTGGTAGGTAAGAGGAAGAGCTTCATGAAACAGGTGGGAAAAGAGAAGGAATTGTTGGATTGTTGGTTGAACTTCTGCTATCTATCATTTGTTTTTTAAAAACTGTTTTAGTTTTCCAGATCTGCTATCACAAATACCACACAATGGGTTGATTTAAACAATGGGAATTTATTGGCTCATGGTTTTGAGGCTAAAAGGAGTCCAAAATGCAGACATTAGGAAGGCCTGCTTTCTCCCCAAGATTGTAGCACTCTGGTGCTGGCTGTGGGCAATCCTTTGGGGTCTTTGGTTTATATCTCTGCCTCCTGTCACATGGTGTTGTCCTTTCCTTTCTGGCTTCTGTGACTTCCGGGTTCTCTTTACAAAGCTTCTAGTAATCCAGATTAAAGCCCATCCCCATTCAATTGGGCCACACCTTACCTAAAACTAACATATACAAGAAGTCCTATTTACAATGGGTTCTCACCTACAGGGATGTGGACTAAAATTAAGATGGCTAAATTGGGGTCCATGATTCAATCTACCACAACACCCTAACAACTTTCTGATGGAAGGCTTTCAAGTTCATTGGCAGAAGGTCCTTCCCCCCCCAAAAAAAATTATTCCCACACATTCCTTCCTCATAAGAATATCCCTCTTGTACCAGACCCTATACTCTTAGCCATAGACACAAAGATGAATAATGATAACAACAATAATAAAGCCTCTGTTTTCAGGAAATTCATTTTCCAGTTTAGAGAAAAACAGCTATCTGGATCCACATTCAAATCTTTATGGTCCTTTAAAATTAATGATTAACTGGGTACTTCATACACTAGATAATAACCTGTTTCTTGGAATACTTACACTGCATCAATAACAGCCACTAGCCATTTCTTCCTCTCTGCAGCTCCTGGTAACAACTAATCTACTCTTGCTCTCTTTGGATTTGCCTATTCTATTCATTTCATATAAAGGGAAAATACTATGTGACCTTGCGTGACTGGATTCTTTCACTTGGCATGATGTTTGCAGAGTTCATCCATGTTGTTGCATGTGTTTGTATTTCATTCCTTTTTTAAAAGATATATTTTATTAGAGAAGTGGTGAATTTATAAACAGCCATACACTAATATGGAATTCCCATACAACACCACTCCAACAACACACTACATTGCTGTGGAACATTTGTTACAGATTATGAGATTATTTTAGGGTCAGTGTAGGTCATTCATACATTCTTACAAATTTTTCCATTTTATATACATTGTCTAGTTGTTGGTGTACAGTTTTTCATAGTGTCTTCTTATGATAGCATTTATTTCTGTGGGGTCAGTAGTAATGTCCCTGTTTTCATTTTTTATTTTATTTGGATCTTCTCTCTTTTTTTCTTTGTCAGTCTAGCTAAGGATTTGTCAATTTTGTCAATTTTCTCATGTTCATAAGCATTTGAGAAGAATGTGTATCTTGATGAAGTTTTGGGGTGCTAAGTTCTGTATATGTCTAATAGGTTTATCCCATTTATTTTATTGTTCAAGCTCTCCTTTTCTTTATTGATCTTCTGCCCAAATGTTCTATCCAGTGTTGAGCGTGGTGTATTGAAGTCTCCAACTATTATTGTAGAGAAATCTATTTCTCCCTTAAGTTTTGCCAGTGTTTGCCTCAAGTAATTTGGGGCATTGTGGTTAGGTGCATATACACTTATGATTGTTATTTCTTCCTGCTGAATTGCCTTTTATATAATGTCCTTCATTGTCTATAATAACAGTTTTGCTTTTAAAGTTTATTTCATCCAATATAAGTATAGCTACTCCAGCTTTTTTTTTTCTTTTCTTTTCTTTTTTGTCACTGCATGCATGGATTTTCTTCTTCCAGCTTTTCACTTTCAATCTATTGGTTATCTTTGGGTCTAAGGTGAATTTCTTGTAGACAGCATATTGATGGCTCATAGTTTCTTATCCATTTCACCAGTCTGTGTCTTTTGATTGAGGAGTTTAATCCACTAACTCCCCCATTTTCTGGGAAACAGAGCTTCCTAGTTCCACCATGGAATAGCTCCTGAGGTGTCTTGTACCACCAGTGGAGGATGGGCACTGGCCTCCATGGTATGGAGTGCTCTACTCATGAATCTTACTGCAGATGGGCAGTCTCCTCCTTCCATTCTTTCTGTGATGTTACAAGATGCTCTTCTGGTGTCCTGGACTCCCTGACCATGTGCTTTATATAGCTCTGGGTAATTACTAACTGCTCTGCAGGATGAGTTGACTCTTGGAGCTCCTCACTCTGCTACCATCTTGTCCCTCCTTCCTACTTCATTCTTTTTTAATGGCTGAATAATATTCCGTCATATATGCGTACCACATTTTGTTTATCCATTCTTTCATTGATGGACGCTTCACTTGTATCCATTTGTTGGCCTTTATGTACAGTGCTGCCATGGATATTAATGTACAAGTTTTTGTGTAGATGTATGTTTTCAATTCTCTTAGGTATAAACCTAGGGGTAGAATTACTGGAAATTGAGGAAACTCCAAACTCTTTTCCAAAGAGGCTGTACTATCTTACATTCCCACAGTAATATACAAAGTTTCCCATTTCTTCACATCCTCACATACACATGTTATTATCCACCTTTTTTTCTTAGAGTTATCCTAATGGGTGTGAAGTGGTATCTCATTATGGTTTTGATTAGCATTTCCCAAATAAAAATGCTATTGAATCTCTTTTCATTTGCTGGTTGGCTATTTGTATATCTCCTTTGGAGAAATGTCTGTTCCAATTCTGTGCCTATTTTTTAACTGGGTTATTGGTATTTTTGTTGTTGAATTGTAAGAGTTCTTTATATATTCCAGGCTTATCGGGTATATGATCTGCAAATTTTTTTCTTCCATTCTGTTTGCTGTTTTTTCACTTTCTTGTGTAGATTCTGTTGAAGCACAAAAGTTTTTCATTTAGATGAAGTCCAATTTACCTACTTTTTTTCTTTTGTTTCTTATGTTTTGGGTAGCACATGTAAGACCCATATTTTTTAACTGTTGTTGCCGTTATTGTTTCCCTGTTGCCTTATGCCTATTCCTTTATTTTGTCTCTTGGGGTTGTAGGTAACTAGAATCAGCTTGAGCTAGATGAGCACAAAAGTAGGAAATTTTCTCTTGGCAATTCCAGGAATGAATTTTGGAATCCATAGGCAGGAAAATAGAGCCAAGCCTAAAAAGGAGCCAGGAGCCAGGAAATAATGGCTTCCAGGGGCCCAAGGAATTCTCTCTCCTGGTCTCTCAGTGCTACTTCCATCTCTGTCCCTACAGATCAGCTAAACTTACTGCTCTTGGTCCACAGCCTTCAGCTGACTATGCACGCCCCAGTCTTGAGTTTACAAGTAATTACTCCAAAACATATAGAGACACTCTCTTTCTGGTTGCCAATTCCAAGTTCTTAGTAGAAAGAATCAAAGCTGTGTTCACCCCTATACCACTAGCAAGAAGCAAGTGGTCTTGGCACAGACATGGCACTGAGATGGCTGCCAAAGTCCATACTTGGGACTCTTCCACTTGAGGATTTTGGGGGTGATTGGGTGGGTGAGGGGAGCTCTCACAGGAGGGCGGATTGTTGTGAGCTGGATAAATACCGAAGAAGGTCCCATCACAGAAGTTACTGAGCTGTGGAGTCAACATCCCCATCATAAACAAACAACCACACCTCTAGTCCCAAAAAGAACCCTTTGAAGTGGGGAACTAGTAGGCCTGGAGGGCATGGACTTGACTCTTCCAAAATCTGAACTAAACTGTGCAAAGCACCCATGTCCCTTTTCTCAATTTACCATAATATGTTTGCGCTGCACTATACATGCTGTGTGATCGCTAAGCAAATGCTGACACTCCTGCTTGAACAGGCAGTGCTTCTTTCTGCCGTTTTTTCAATATTAAGGAATCAATAATACGACATGCCCATTTTTGCAAAACACCATTTTCTTTACATGGGTGATTAAAGGGGAATGTAATCCTTACATTTATGTTTCTAAATCACTGACATTTAAAATAATTCGTTAAATGTTGGGGTATTTTTAATGCATTATTTAGTGCCTAGGAGGGATTTTAAAAGTTAAACAAACAAAGAAAACAACCCTTTTCCCCCTCATTCATGTTTAGTCAAATATATAAAATGCTTTCAAAGTCAAGGTATAACCCTTCCCCCGACCCACAAGGTGGTCAGAGAAGCAGCCATGGTATAAATGATAAAGAGGCAGAAATGGTACCATTCACACCATAAATGGCAAAATGATACGGCACTGACAAAAATAGGAAACATTTAGACAGAGCCAGAAGAGAAGGTTTAAAATGTATTATCACAACTTATAATTACAGAAAAATTCATTTTCCCTCTTTATCTGGAAGGGAATAAGTGCTCGTACACTGCCCTTCCGGCTGGTAGCAGAAAACATTTCATCTTGGCGCTCGCGTTTCAGCTTCATCTCCTTGGCTTCGCGGCCCTCGCCTCCAGCCTGGGCTGCCCGCCTGGCGGCCCACTGGTGCCCTGGGCCCTGCTGCCCTCTGCCCTTTGCCCCTCACTGTGATGAATCCCTTTCATACTTTCTCCTCTTCTTAATCTTCTACGTGTATCTTTTAAAACTACCATTGAATTTAATCCCAACCTTAGCACGAATGATAGGTTTCTGATCATCTGGACTCCCTCTGCGCCCACACTGGCCTTTTGTTCCCTGGATTGTTCTGGGGCCATAAGCCCGAAGATGAAGACCACAGAGACGCTGGAGACGGAAGGCCACAACTTTGGGGAAAGGCCACCAAGTGAACAAAACCAAAAGAATCTCAGCTGAAGGCATGCTTTTCTTCAGGAAGAGAGAGATTTTTTTAATTTTTATTTTTTTGGTAAATTGAATTACAGTTGAAATGTGCTATGGGAAAGAGAAAAAAAGAAAATTGAGAAGCCTTAAGCAGAGTTAAAATCCCCAATAACTTATAATGTGCTCATCTCTCTCTATTTATATTTGCTATCTTCCTAGAGAGGATGAACACCAAAATGTTAATAGCAATTATATGGTTATCTCTATGTGGAGAGGTTACAAGCAACTTATATTTTCTTTTACGTGCTTTGTTGAATTTTCCCCATTTTGCAGATGAGATTGTGGAAGTAATAATAAGGCATAGTCATAACATAATCATGGAAGTGACATCTAATCATATACATATACATTCTGCCCTCACTCAGGGGAGAGGATTAAAAAAGGCAAATACACTAGAAAGCAGAAATATGATAATTCTGCCTACCACATATAGAAAAGGGGGGAAAAATACCTTCAAACTTAATGCCTAGCTCATATTACAAAACAGGATTTATATGGCTTGACCACAAAGTTGCTCACCAAATAGGCATGAACACAAAATGGAAATTAATAGATAAAGAGTAAACAGCAGATTAAACAGGGTTTTGATTGTTTTTGTTTTTTGATATGGGAGCTTCTCTTCATGGACACTCTGGGAATATGGAAGGAAAAATAAATCTCTCCAACACTAAGCCCTTTGTATAATAAACTGTCATTTTTCAATGCTGGTAAAAGAAGACAAATCCCTGCCTAAATCTTTCTTTGGAAAAAATCCATCTGTTAAAATATAGCTTCCGCAATTTAACAAAATTCAAATGCAAATTAGAGCAGATTAGTTTGTACTTTATTTTATTAAACCTAAAGTCCCCCCAGGTTCTTTCAAATAAAAACAAGTACAAGAAGGAATTCTTATTATGATGGCATGAGGGGTTGGTAATTCCTCTCTACAAAAGACAAAGTATAAAACTGGAAAGGGGAAGCGGACTTGGCCCAGTAGTTAGGGCGTCTGTCTACCACATGGGAGGTCCGCAGTTCAAACCCCGGGCCTCCTTGACCCGTGTGGAGCTGGCCCATGCACAGTGCTGATGCACACGGGGAGTGCCCTGCTACGCAGGGTGTCCCACACGTAGGGGAGCCCCACAAACAAGGAGTGCAGCGCGAAAGAAAGTGCAGCCTGCCCAGGAATGGCGCTGCACACACAGAGAGCTGACACAACAAGATGACGCAACAAAAAGAGGCACAGATTCCTGTGCCACTGACAACAACAGAAGCGGACCAAGAAACAAGACACAGCGAATGGACACAGAGAGCAGACAACTGGGGTTGGGGCGAGGGGAGAGAAATAAATAATAAATAAATAAATAAATAAATAAATAAATAAATAAATAAATGGAAAAATGTCACAAGCAACTATTTCACAATGCTGGAAATCAACCAGAGGCACACAATGAATTGAGAAACATTTATTCTTGAAAAACTGCTAGAACTTCAGGCAAGAATAGTGGGACTCTGTGTCTTCTTGCCTGGAACTGTTCCCATCTGCCCTACCCTCAGCTTGGTTACTGAAGAACTGGTTGCAAAAACCAGTAGCTTTACTGTTAACGGGACAGACTTGGTTAAATCAAGTTTCAAAATGCAATGGCTTTTTTGGAGAAAAGTACTGGACTCAACTGGAGGTGAGCAAAAACATGCAGTTTCTCTAGTCCAAGGTTTGTTCCCAGATGGAACAAAGGAAACGTAACAGGGAGATCCTGGAAATTAGAGAGTCATAGAAGGGCTAAGACAAGCTCTTCAAACATTCCTGATTCATTGAGTAAATATGCATATGTGACGGAGACAAGAAGGTGTCCAGTGAAAAGCTAAACTCAATGAAGATGTGAAAACTGGCGGCAGCCTCTGACTGGCATTTCCTAAGCCACACAGAGATCTACCAATACAGGCTGGAAGGCTTACGAACTTAATGCATTTAAGCACAAGCTTTGCCCAAATTATTGGGTTGGCCCTAAACTATATAGACACAGGGGCTATCCTTAGAAAGCCAGGAGAAGAAGTAAAACCAAGAATAGAAAAACTGAGCTGACACCTCAGTGGCTGAACACTGTGGGGGAGATAGATTCTGCAGTTTAAGTCCAGACCAGTTGCTGGAAAAGAAAATCCAACATCCCTCAGAAAAAGAAAATAGACTTTTAAAACTTTGCTATAATGTATATAAAAGATACAGTTTTCAATAAAAAATTACTCAACCTACAAAGAAACAGGAAAGAGAAACCAATAATCAGGGGGAAATGTAGTCAGGAGAAGTTGACTTTGAATGGGGTTAGCAAACAATGACTTCACAGTACTAATATAAATGTCCAAAGAATTAAAGAAAACCATGGTAAAACAATTAAAAGAAAATATTATGACAATGATTCAGTTCTTAGAGAAATTCAATAGAGATATAAAATCTATGGTAAAGAACCAAATGGAAATTCTAGAACTGAAAAATACTATAGTTTAATTGAAACTTTTATTAGATAGTTTCAATAGATGATTTGAGCTGACAGAAGAAACACTAACAAACTAGGTCTAAGCAAGAACTTCCTCTACATGATAAAATATATTTAAGGAAAAGCCACAACTAATGTTATACTCAATGGTGGAAAGACATAGATTTCCTCCGAAGATCAGAAACTTGGCAAGGATGTCTGCTTTCACAACTTCTATTCAACATTGTACTGAAAATTCCAACCAGAGTAATAAAGCAAGAAAAGGAAATAAAAAGCATTCAAATAGATAAGAAAGAAGTAAAATTATGTCTGGTTGTAGGTGATATGACCTTTTACATAGCAAATCCTGAAGAAAATTAAAGGTAATAAACAGATTCAACATAGTTGCAGGATACAAGAATAACATGCAAAAATCTGTTGTATATATACCTAGCAATGAACAATCTAAAATGAAGCTAAGATACCAACTCCATTTACAACAGCATTAAATACTTGGGAATAAATTTAGTAGAAGAAATATAATAACTGTATATTGAAAACTAAAAAATATTGCTGAGAGAAATTATGGAAAATTTTAAATAAATGGAGAAGTTGGATTAATGGAAATGTAATTAATGGATAAAAGGATTCGAAGACTCAGTATTGTTAAGATGACACTATTCCCCCAAATGGATCTATAGATTAAACACAATTCCAGTGAAAATCCTGGCAAGCTTTAGAAATTGGTAAACTGATCCCAAAATTTATATGGAAATGCAAAGAATCCAGAAAATCCAATCCATTTTGAAAAAGAACAACGTTGGGAACTTACGCAACCTGATTTTAAAACTTACTACAGTAACTAAATACTAGTATTTAGTTAACTACTGTAACTAAATACTACCTTAATTAAAACAGTGCAATATTGTCTAAGAATATATGTAGATAAATGGAACAAAGTTCCAGATACATAAATTGAACTAGAAAGTCCAGAATAAACTCATACATTTATGGGCAATTGATTTTCAACAAAGGTGCCAAGGTAATTCAAAGGGGAAAAGAGTCTTTTCAACAAATGGTAACAATGGGATATCCATATGCCAAAAAAAGGAAGGACTTACATCCTTTCTTCCAACTTTATGAAATAATGAGCTCAGAATGGATCATAGACCTAAATAGAAGAATAAAGTTATAAAACTTATAGAAGAAAACATGAGAAAATTCTTTTGACCTTGCATTAGGCAAAGATTCTCCGATATGATCTCAAAAGCACTATCAATAAAAGAAAAGTTGATTAATTGTACTTTTCAAATGTAAATACCTTTGCTCTTCAGAAAACATCATTTGAAAATGGAAAGATTAGCTACAGACTGGGGACAATATTTGCAAATCATATAGACTTTATTATAGCAATGAATCCTTTAATTAAAGTGATTTATCATTTCACTATCAAAATAAAGTGCCTTAAAAGCTGCAGGGTGACAATTAAAAGCATATGGATTTCAAGGTAGATGGATTTGGGTTTGAATCATCCCTTAGCTGCTGCTTATCTGAAAGGTCTTAGATATATTTCTTAAACTCGTGAGCTTCATATTTCTCATCTATAAAATGGGGAGCAATGTGTGTGAGAATTAAATGCGATAAAGTTTGTGGAAACACCAAGCGGAGAACCTGAAACCAAGAAGATGTTCTAGAAATGTCATTTCATATTTTCCTAAAACTTTTTGAGATAGAAAGCAGCTATTGTAAAACTGACTCAGTAAGAAATTGTTTGATAAAATATAATTTTCTTCTGATGATAAAAAAGTATGGTCTTCATAGATATTTTCGAAAATACAGAAAAGTATTTTTTAAATGAGTAAAACCAACTGTAATCCCAAAACCCAGATTACCATTATTGATATGCTGATTTATTTCCTTCCAAAATTGTCTAGATAAATATGCAGTATAGATAGATCTTGTTTTTTCATTTTTTGGTTTTTTTTTTTTTATTGTGGGGGAGGTACCGGAGATTGAACCCAGGACCTCATACATGGGAAGCAGGTGCTCAACCACTGAGCTACGACTGCTCCCCAAGGAGAATGGTTTTTCCATTTGCTTGTTTTTAGGAGGTACCAGGGGTTGAACCTGGGACCTCATAAATGGGAAGCAGGCACTCAACCACTTGAGTTACATCCACTCCCCTAGATCTCTTTTTATTATTTTCTTTTATTTCTAAATGAGGATTCATAAGCAGATAATTTAGCAGGAAATATTGTCTTTTTCTTTCAGTGGAACATTTGTAAGAACTGTACAGTAGTAAGCAGTTGCTGACAGGTGAAAACTTTTCAAGGTAGCAAACAGATTTGCAGATAAAGACTGTAAATAGTGTTTGCATGAATTCACAGAGTATAGTCTAAGATTCTCTCTCTCTCATCTATCCATCCAATACTTCTATATATCAATCCTCTATCTCTCTATCCCTGTCTATTCTAGATTTCAATAGAGAAGTAAACTGAACTATGGAGACACACTTTATCTGAAAGTAAGTCAAATTGGTTAACGTCTTTAAACAAGATCTGGCTTTGCCATTTAGCTTTATACAGAGGACTTTTTTTGGTAATGTGAATGAATAAGTGGGAAGTTCTAACATTATGACTACATATATATATATAGAATGCATTAAAACAAAAACATTTTATTAAAAATATTGTATAAGCAAAAATTGTACTCAAAGAACAGTACTTCAAATTTCCCAACTCTTACTGAATATATTGTGTTTCAATAAGCTTTAAGTGAAATAGTAACATATAATTAAAAGATAAGCCTCAAAAAACATACAAAGAAATAAAAAAACAAAAAGAAAATTAAAAATATATATATGTATATAAAGAAAAAGATACACCTCAGGTAAATCTTTTTGTGTATTTCCCAGAAATAGAGAAAGTGAGAGACTGCATTGACTAGGTAACAAATGATTTTGCAAGTTAGGTGGCTTCTAGGTCTTTGGGTTTTGACAGAATTGAAGGGGACTTAATAGAGCCATCAGGTGACAGATCATATAAAATAATTTTCAATGATATATCGCATTATGATTTTTTACATTTAACTCAGAAGGAGTGCAAAGAATTGAGTGATATTGTTATATCAAAAGTCCTTCCATTTTCATCTATTTACTTAAGTGAACATGTTTTCTCAGCACTTAGATCTTCAGAAAAATGAAAAATAGGAACAGAATTGATGCTGAACCTTGTTGCTTCATATGAATAAGTAATATTCTTCCACAGATATGGGTGCTTGTATTAGTCAGGATTCTCCAGGGAAACTGAACTGACAGATGATATATATATATAAATATTATGAGATTTATTATAGTAATTAGCTCATGTGACTGTGGGGATGGGCAGAGCCAAATTTCACAGGACTTGCTGTAAGTGGGGAGCTCTGATAAGGTTTCCCATGAATTTCCCCAGGAGAGGCTGGCTTGTTGAAGTAGAGATGGAAATTCTCCCATCTGACTGCTGAAACCATCAGTTCTCTATTTAAGGCCTTGAATGAAATTTTACTCATTGCTGAAGGCAATCTCCTCTGTTGATTGTAGATGTCAACAGCCATACATGCAATCAACTTACTGATGATTTAAGTCTGTGAAATACCTTCATAGTTACAATCAGACCAGTGCTTGCTTGACCAAAGAACTTGGGCACCATAACCTGGCCAAGCTGATGCATGAACTTAACCATCACCCATACACATCTCCTTAAACCAAGCTTAATCATTAAACAAAAATAATAACAGTCATATTTTTATCTAACATAATTCAACTTTCATGCATACAACCTGAAACATACTAACTTTTTACCCAAAGAGGGTGAAAGTCCTTTTTCCCCAAAGAGGGTGAAAGTCCTTGGTTAATGCTCACTCTTAAACTTGATGACCCGTAACTTAAATACTATAACGTGAAGGTAATACAACTTATGTCACATGGTAACAGGATAATATAGGGAAGAAAACAAAGATATTTGCAGTATATATACAAACAAATTCATAATAAAACAAAAGGAAAAATATTCTTAACCCTGATAGTCCTTGTTTCTGTAACTGGCCACATGGTCACAGTTTACGTTTACAACTTTCTTCTTCCATTACCCATTCCATATTCCATTTACCCCCAGCAAGCAACACAGCTGGCCGTCAGTCTTTGCTGCGATCCAAACCTTCATTCCTGAAGTTTCTGGGCCATTAGTGGTTCTTCCTGGATTGGGTTGTTCCAGTTTTCCATTGACTTTAATCAAAGGGCATGGTAGTACTAAGAGACACCTTAAGGCATCTCCTATATTCCAGGCAAATATTTTTTTTACCTACCCTGAGGAGTAGCAGTCCTATTTCTCCTTGATATTTGGGATCAGTTATCCCAACCAGTACAGTAAAAACCTTCTTTGCCTGCTGATTCAGAGGCATGGGGAATCCCAAGTGGCTGGGTGGCAGTCTTTCCTTCCAGTTCAATGGAATCATTGTTGTTTCCCAGTTGAAGCACTCCTACTTTGGGGACAAAGACCTGAAGACCAGCAGGACTCAAGGTTGCAGGGACAGGAAGCAAAAAGTTTTCTATTGGGTAACCAGGGGTAATAGTGAATAATGCCACTCCCATTTCCACCCCTTGATTCCTGGCCCCTTGACTCTTGGCTAAGGCAGAAACAGCACTATAGTGTGGATGCTGATTTAGAGCATATACAATGTCCTGGAGAACAGTGTCGCAGCCCTGCAAGCTCTTGCCACCAGTTGGTGCCGTAACTGAATCTTCAAAAGGCCTTCCCACCATTCTGTCAATCCAGCTGCTTCAGGCTGATGGGAAATGTGGTAAGACCAGGGAATTCCACGAGTATGTGCCCATTCCCACACTTCATTTCCTATGAAGTGGGTCCTTGATCAGAAGCAATGCTGTGGGGAATACCATGATTGTAAGTCCACAGACGGTAGTTTTGCCAGAAGTATTGCATGCACGGAAAACAAGCCCATATCGGGGGATGTGTCTATTCCAGTAAGAACAAAACATTCCCCCTTCATGATGGAAGTGGTCCAATGTCATCAACCTGCCACCCGTAGCAAACTGATCACCTTGGGAAATGGTGCCATATCGGGGGCTGAGTGTAGGTCTCTGCTGCTGGCAGACTGGGCACTCAGCAGTGCCTGCATCTTTAAAAATTAAAAATAGGAACATAATTAATGTCGAACCTTATCTTTTTATATGAATAAATAATATCTTTACATAGAAATAAGTGCTAATTGAAAAGCTCCAACCATCTCGTTAATAGGTGCAATTCCAATAAAACTTCACCTTTATTGTTTTATACTTTTTATAAAAAATTTTGTATATATTGCTTCAATCAATTAATTTTACTAATAATGAAAACTTAATCCAGAGGAATTTTTAATACTTGGAGCATTATATTCATAAGTAATTTAAAATTTTATTTAAATTTTATACATATTTTAGTGTTGAAAAATATAATAACTGTGTGATAAATACTTTCAAGCACAAAATACATTATATTAAGATAAAATCCAATGCTTGAAGAAGAATTCAAGGAAGTAGGATTTTCACTGAAATATGATTTTAAGGAGGGGAATTATCAATGAAAAATTTCCCACTGTAAATAAGAATTTGATCACATATTTTATGAGTAGATGAAAGTGAGCATAAATCATTACAGTATTTAGATTCTTTTGGATACAATTTAAAGAGTAACAGTTTTATTTTAAAATATTAATATTTACAATTTGCCCAAAATTATATCCATTGGTACTATTTAAACACATATCCATTAATGATTTCTAATATCCATTAAGATGTGTAAGGAGCATACTCCTAGTTGCATGTTTGAACACCAGGAATCCCTTCCAACATAGCCCAGGACAACTCATCAAACAAGACCATAGCGACTTATTGAAGATATAGTCACACCAAATTCACTGCAGATCACTTGAACATCCTCATTGACATTTTCAACCAAAAACATTACCCAGGTAAGCAAACAAAAACTTGCTTTAGAAATTAACACGAGAGTCTAGAATCCATATTTAGTCTCAGAATGATGAGAAAGATACTTGTTCCAGAGAAGAACAGGGTCTGAGGAAGCCTTAGAAACAAGCCAAGACCACTGGCAAGATCACCCAGTAGAGGTTCAAGACAGAGAAGCCAGACAGTATCATGCCTCCTATATCACTTCCCAATTAGGCACTCTCATCAAGGCACTTAAGAACAACCCTTACCCTGGGATTGATTCCAGAGAACAACCTGCTAAAAAAAAAAAAAAAACTGGGGTTCCAGAGTCAAGAGTCCAGATTTGTTTCAAAACCAAGGATCTAGATTCCATGTCCAGAGAAAAAGAGAACCTGTTGAGGTCTTAGAACAAAGACAAGACCAAGGGCAAAATCTCTGAGATGAGAGAGTTCAAGACATAGAAGCTACACAAAGTATCACCAGTGTCACTAGCAACTGTTTTATTTCTCTGGAAACAGAATGAGGGAGCACAAAAACAAGTTCAGTGTATCTAATATCATCATCCTGGGCCCCAAATCTTACTCTCTCACTCTTTCTGGGACTGCACCCATCCTTTTGATCAAGTTGAGCATCCTGGAAATGGTAAGCAGGACTTTTGAAGGCAGAGACAAGTCCAAGAGGCACTCCACAGCCCTACTGACCCAGCCTGGCTCTAGAGTCGAGCAGAGCTTGAGGACAGTGAAAATAAAATGAATATATATCATTTTGTAATCATCATAGTAATAATTGAGTCAGGAAAAAATCATCGGTATATATAAAAACCTTGAATATTTTATGAAGAACAAGAAATATATTGTCTCAAAGAATCTCCCCACAAATTACTTATAAATTACAGAAGGAAAATTGGTGAATTTTCAATGGAGAAACTTGGCAGAGTCTGCCTTAACCAAGGGCTTGAGATTCATTTCACCAGCAGTAACACAGACAGACATGAGGTACCTCCTGATGTGAAGCATCTAAGAAGACACAGTATTCTTTCTGTGGAATTACTGCCAAAGGTGCATAATTTAATTTAATCATAAGGAAACACCAGACAAGCAAAACTGAGTGACATTCTGCCAGCAGACCCATACTGTCCAACAATGGATTGAATAATTGCAGTAAGGATGGAGAGAAAGGATGCTAACTCAGGGAATGGTTAGAGAGGAAGTCTCCTGAAGAGCTACCTTCAATATGTAGTATGTGCTACTATTTACACGGGGAAAAGGACACAGATTCAGAGACCTGTTAATGCCTAAAATTTCTCTCCAAAGGTGCTCAAGAAAATGGTAACGTTAGTTATCTCTTGGGAGGAGAGGTGGAAAACTGGGGTGGGAGATGGCAATGTTTTTTACTTTAATCTTTTTTCTTTTTAGTTTTTGTCGTAGTAACATATAGACAACTCAGAATTTCTCATTTTAACCACTTTTACTGCGCAGTTCAGTGGCACTGATTCTATTCACAATGTCGTGCTCCCATCACTATCATCCACTAGCTCAACTTCTTCCTCACCCCGAACAGAAACTCCGCATGCATTAAGCACTAACTCCGTCCTCACCCTCCCCACCGTGACCCCAGCTATCCGCTCTCTGACTCTATGGAGTTTGCTTGTTACAGGTATTTTATATAAGTGAGATCATAAAGTCATACAAAAAAAATGTGTAAAACGTGCATAGTTGTTGCTGTTGTTTTTATTTAAGGACTACAGAGCAAAATGTTTGGAAACTATTGGTCTATACTCGACATTCTACAGCAGGGGTTCTTAATCTTTCTTGTTCCATGGGCCCTTTGCCAGTCAGGTGAAAACCACGGACCCCTTACTAAGTCCACACTATGCTGTGTGTTATTTAGTAAATATATCACACCCGCATCAACACGTCCCCACAAGAATCATGCTCTTTTGAATTTCAGTTCTAGCTCACGGACTGCTGGTTAAGAACCCCTGTTCTACAGCATAAGGCCCGTAATCTGATCTGATAAGGCCCGTAGTCTGATCCCCAAGGCTCTTCTGCTCTGGCCACTTCCTGCTTCTCTCACTATTCCTCTCCTAAGGTCTCTGGGCTCTAGCCTTGGCCAACTCCTCTCTTTCTCACTCCAAGCCTTGAATGTGCCACTATGCTCTCTCTGAAGGCCTTCCTGCCTTTTTTGCCAGATGAGATACCACATCACTTGGGATTCAGTTTAGCTGCCGTCTTAGCCAGGAAACTCTCCCTACTTACCCTAGGTAGAATTAGTTTCTTCCTTCTTTGTGCTCCCAGAGTATTAAAAGGTCTGCCTATCACAGCACTTACAGGTTTCTGGAATTATTTAGCCATCAGTCTTCCCAGCTGGTCTGTGACTTTTCCTATTCGTCTGTGTATCCTGAAGCTTCTGAGCACAGAGTAGATGCTAATAAATATGGTGATGAGGAAATAAGAAGATGGATGTCACCTGGAGTCTGCAGGCTCATTTCTTAGTTATTAATTTTTAAGACATTTCTGAATTTAGCAAACCAAACCTCCTGTGTTTCTCAGCACAGCCTGCTAATTTCCTCTCCTGGCCACTGTTAGGGCTCACTTGCCCCGAAAGTCCCCAGCCCTTGTTCTCACCAGTAATTGTCCAATGTAGCGTCTCTCTTGCTGCCAAGGTTCTTGGGAAAGTTGGCAATTTGGCACTCAGTGAGCATTTTCTCATAGAAGCCATCTTCCAGGTGGTGGCAAGTTTAGGCCACAGAAGCCTAGTCAGCTCAAAATGTAGTAAAAATGCTAGATGTTTGCGATAAAAGAAAATTCAGCCATGGAAAACCAAAACCATTGTTGATTTTTCAACATGAGTTTTGAAAATTCTGAGTTTCTATTTTTAAAAGTGACCATGGAGGGTGTGTCTCTTCCCTGTGGTGGTCTCAGCAGGTGGGAGAGGAATCAACATTTGTTGAACACCTACTGTGTGCCAGGACCATGTGTCGTTGTTGTTGTTTGAGGTCCTGGGGCCGGGGGCTTGAACCCGGTACCTCTTGTGCAGGAAGCGGGTGCTCAACCACCAAGCCACATCCGCTCCCCACCTACGCTTTTTTGTTGTTGTTCTTAGTGCTTTATTTACGTGCATTTCCTCAATAAACATTTAAAACAATTATGGTAAAGAAGCCATCATTTTAAAGACGAAGAAGCTCTGAAGTCCATGCTCTTAACCACAATAAGACTGTAAATGACCTTTTCTGGAAAGGATGATCATATTTTATCTACGCTTGTGGCTCCAGTGTCTAGCCCAGCATCCGACTCATGATAGGTGATTGATAACTACACTTTCAATGAATAAATGAGTGGATGATTGGATATTTGGACGAGTAAATGAAGGAACGAATTTACCTGGGGAAGGAGTTAGATCCCTTCATCCCACTTGTAGTGTGTGCACTCAACAAAACTCAGTCGGAAAATGAGACCCACCATGTGCTTTTCATGTGTTGTTCCACTTACTCCTCACAACCCTTTGCCAGATGTGTCCGGCCGCCTTTGCTGTGTTACAGACCATCCCACACTTAACCAACAATCACTTATTCCCTCACAGTTCTGTGTTGGGGCAAGTTCTCCCCTGGGCTCACTCATGCAGCTGCACTCAGCTGCAGGATGGTGGAATGGCAGGGACTGGATGACTGAGAACGGCCTCACTCACAAATCTGGCGGTTGGCAGGCTGGCGGCTGGTGTACCTCAGTTTACCCACATGTGGCCTCTCCAGCAGGCCAGCTCAGGCTCATGGCAGCAATGTCGAAGAGGGCAAAGGTGGAAACTGCCAGGCCTCTCGAGACGTAGCCTCGAATCTGAAAGACTGTCAGTTCCTCCAAAGCTTCCTGGTCAAAAAAGAGTCCTAAGGTCAGATTGGAAGGGCTGGGAAAGAGACACACCTCTTCATGGGAGGAAGAACGGAGCTTGAGGGCATTTTTAATGTACCACAAGAGGAGGGTAGAAAACCTAGGCTCAGAGAGGTTAACCCTCTTGCCAAAGACACCCGGCTCATAAGTCACAGAGGCAGTATTTGAGTCCAGCTGTATCTGACCCCCAAATTCTTCTCTCTACTATATCATAGCATCTCCATTCCTTTTCCTGTTTTCCACTCTCTTCCCTCCATGTCCAGACTCAGAGGAGGACGCAGAAGAAAATGGCAGAGATGCAGTGTCATTCACAGCTAGGCTGTGTGCTACCACGTCTGGCTTAGTAACTAATATCTTAGGGAACCAAGGCAGGCAGAAGGATAATTTAGGTAACTATTTTCAACCTTTCCTTCTTGATTCCTTTTCTTTATACCCAGATGAGAAAGCCCTGGGACAATGGCTGTTGATTAGAATTACAATACCCTATCCCTTGCTCCCACCCAACTAAGGGAAGCTGTCTATAGAGTGCCTGGAGTGATGCACTTAGCGAAGTCACGCCAGGGCAACGCAGACGCACAGATCCCAGCCCAGGTGTGTATGTGACGCCAAAACCTGTGCTCTGTGCCACCCCAGGGCCCAAACACAAACAAAGGGGTCCTCCCTGATTCCCACTTCTGCTCACACTTCTCATCCAACTCCCTGGTAAATCCTATCCACTTAATCTACACAGCAGATCCCAAGTCTGCCCATTTGTCTCCATCTCCACTCCCACTCTTTAGCCTATCCAATCCTCCATCATCTCTCTCCAGGGCCAAAATCGCCTCCTAATTCATCTCTCTGCTCCTATCTTAGCCCTGTGGCTGCCAACATGTTATTTTAAAGACATAGATCAGAGCACAGCAAACCCTTCCACAAAGCCCATGCATGGCTCTGCGTTGCACCCAGGATACATCCTATCTCTTTTTCACGGTCAACAAAGCCTAAGGGACCTATTCTCCATCTCTGCACTTAATCTCTTACCTTTGTGCTCTGGCCACACTGGACTTCTTTCAACTCCTTGAAAGCAGCAAGATTTTTCTAGACTCAACACCAAAAAGTGGTACAGGTTCCCCCTATCTAGAAAGCCCTACTTCTTACTCCCCACACTGCTGGCTCCTTCTCATCATATGGGCCTTTTTTTTTTTTAATGTTACATTAAAAAAACATACCCCCAAGCTCCCTCACCCCATTCCTCCCATATCAACAACCTCTTTCATCATCATGGCACATTCATTGCATTTCGTGAATACATTTTGGAGCACTGCTGCCCCACATGGATAATGGTTTACATTGTAGTTTACACTTTCCCCCAGTCCACCCAGTGGGCCATGGCAGGACATACAATGTCCAGCATCTGTCCCTGCAGCACCACCCAGGACAACTCCAAGTCCTGAAAATGCCCCCACATCACATCTCTTCTTCCCTCCCCCTACCCTCAGCAGCTACCATGGCCACTTACTGATATTCTATTCTGGAACTACTGTGATTATTGATGGAAGAAAATGTAGCATTGATGTGAAGAGAGGGGCCCATTTTTAATGAAAGATTTATTTCCACTTCTTCTTACCCTTTATTACTTCTCCCTGTTCCTTTCCTTCGTAACACCCAAAGTGACTTTTAATTATTTGTTTACTTATTCATGATCTGCTTGCCCTAATAGATTATAATCTCTCAGAAAGCAGGAACCACGTCGGTTTGTTCTTGGCATATACTCAGAGCCTAGTACAGTGCCTGGCTATAGAAGGAACCGAATAAACACCGTGTCCCAGCTCCACTGCTTACTAGCTACATATCTGGCAAAGTCCTTAACCTTCCTGAGCTTCCATTTGCTCGTCTGCAAAATGAAAGTAATACTTCCTCCATCTACGAGTTGTTTTGAAGTTTGAATAAGGTAATATAATGCATGCAAAATCACTTTGAAAACTGTAGCGCACGATGAATTATTAATGCCCCAATTCAGGGTCAAAGAGGAAGTGTAGTCATGCCAACTCCAGCGCTGAAAACTGCCAGGTGCTTTCAAGGCTTTTCAACCAAGTACAGGCTTCAGACAAATGGGAAATGTAATAGTCCACTCTCTGCAGTTGGCTGCATTTCCAGCTAGCACAGATATGATTATAATTAGAGTTTCAAGAGTTCTGCTTTATTTCAAAAGGATTCTGTGACACAGTCTGCAGGCTACCTGAGGCACGTGGCAAAGTGGATCCCTGTGGCAGGTGTTTTTATTTGGGCCGGCTTCTCCTTTTCCTACGACATCGGGAGCATCTGTTTCTCTTACACCCATTATTTTCAGACGCCAGGTGAGGAGAGCTTTTCCATATGTGAGATCTCAGATGGTGACCGCAGAGCACAATGCATAGCACTCTTGTGCGCTCACTTCCTAAATGAACAGTGGCTTAGACAAACTCTCTTTACCAGAGCCAAACCTTTTGTTAGCAGCCAGAGAATAATCTGTAATGGGAGGAATTACTCTGCTCATGCATTTCTTACAGGGAAAACATTCTTTAGCCTGTCAAGGCAATGAAACCTCTTATTAGAAACTGTAGAAAAGTCTATTTCTCCACTCTTGCCTCTAAAGCATTCAGGACACAGCTCACTGCAGACTCTAAATTAAAATCCAACTGGAAAGGGCATTGAACCCACTGGAAACTGGCAGCCATGGCCAGATGAGCAGGACTCCAAATCAAAGCCAGGCCCAACCTGGACATTTACCTAATATGTGCAAATTCCATTTCCTGCTTTTCTTGCAGGGTCCTTTTGATTATAATAACTCTTCACTAGGCAAAGTGATGAATGTGGTAGAGTCACCTGATCTTCAGAGTTCTTTCTATCTAGCTAATGATTTTCCAATTTTAGCCAGCAATGCTAAGGAACCAGAAATGTGGTCAGAGAGGTTGATGGGATTGCTCTGAGTAAACCTCAGGTAAAAATCCCTTACCTGTATGTACAAAGAGGCACGTTGGTCTCAGGTAGCATGATTCTCTTTGTATGCATCCCTCTAAGCCACAGATTAAAACAAATGCATTCAGTGCTGGAGGTGACTCTTCTGGGAATGGAGGCTGTTGATCACTGGGGTTGATGGGAATGGAGACTCCTCAAGGAAAAATTCCAAGGATTCCTTATCCCCTATGTTCACCCAATATTCTTCCTACACTGAACCAATTGTGGGTTTCCAATTCTTGCATTTTATCCAGTCTATTATGCCATCGATTCTAAGATACTCATTATTGTTTGTATCCGTGAGCAATAAAACATGCTGCTAATTAAATTGTGGTTCTTTCAGGCCACTAAGTTGTTGTGTCTTGTTTAACTCCTAGGGATGTCTTTTCTCCCACCTGCTCCATCTTAGAGACTCTTCAAAGTCACATCTCTCCTAGTATCTCGTCCTTTCCACCCAGCTTGTGTGAATTCAGGAACTGTATTGTGAGCTCCCTGTGGATAGGAATCATGTTCTATTCATCTGAGAATCCATCAAAACCTGGCATGGCATCCTGCAAAAAAACAGATGCTCAATAACTATTGGTTGACTGCGTACTACTTTTGTTAAAGACAACCTTGGAAAACTCCGCTGATACTCGGGCAATGTATATGTAGCTTTTGCCCCCTTCAGGGAGAACAAAGAACAACTGCCGGAGTTTTTCTATCTGTATGTCTAGACTTCAATAGGTTTTATTTTATTTTTTTCCGTGTTTGTCTATGTGAAGAGGCAGTCCCTGTCTCCTCAGATATAGAAGGTATTTCCCATGATTATTTTCTTTCACTCATCCATTCAGTGTGTTCTGAGCTCATGTACCAAGCACGGTGGAATAAGTCACTGGCCCTCCCCACGTGGAAGGTCACGTTTAGTGAGGAGGCAGTCTGAGCAGCAATTAATACTTGTCCAAGGTGACAAGTATGAAGTCCTGGAGCAGTAGGGGATTATTATTATGGTGTTTGAGGATGATCTTGAACAATTCATAAGAATTAACCAGGCAAAGAATGGGGAAGGTTAGAAAATAACACAAAGAAACACCCAGAACCTTTCGAGATGGTAGTGGAAATAAAAATGAGCCCGTTCACAGAACAGGAAACTCTTCCCTGAGTGAAGCAATGTGCTTGTTCTGGTCCCTCCAAATAAGTGGTCTTTAAAGACTAGTTGTTTAGGGGAAACTGAGGCAGCACAACCACCCACAATTGTCTTTATGTGTTTCTTCAGCACATTCAGCTCAGCAAGAAAATGGCATTATGTCTATATTCACCCCAAGATACTTCCTGCCCTCACTCTTTTGAAAAATATTTATCCCGCCCTCAGTGTGGTATGCATGGTACATCCTGAATACTCCTATTGAACCGCAGTCATTAAATCATCTGGGCTTTTTGTCATTTACTTCTTTCCTTTAAAGGTGCATATTTAAATTTTTCTGGATAACTGAAAAGTATAGTAAGCCAAGTCTGGAGTCATCATGACCTCCCACAACTTTTAAGAAGGTGTGAGAATTATAACAGTAATTGGCCAGGTCTCAGACATAATTCACAGTGGAATCTCCTCTGTTTGGTGTCCTGTGCCAGGTGTACTCATTTTATTTCCAAATCCCCATGACTCAAGTCGACTGTGGTTCCCATTGCTGTTGCTCATTGAAAGTGAGTGCTCTACAGGTTCTCAATTCAATCTCACCGTTCTTCTTTGATTTCAAGCTGTATGTGATGACAATTTGCTACAGAATTTGCTATTTGTTCGAGAGAAAAGACACTGGTTGTTTCACACCAGCGTGAGAAGTAGAGCCATGTCCTCTGATGAGGCTGTAACAAATCAGTAAGGTGAGGAGCCGGGAAGCCACGGCAGGTGCAAACTTGAACCCTTGCCTACGGACACTCGCAGAAACTGACAACTGAAAGGTCACTAACATGGCATCCGAGTCATTTCACTTTAAGTCAGCAAACATCTTTTCCCCCATACACCCAACCAGACCTGTGCTGAAAGTTAGAGATGAGTAAGACCCCATTCCTGTCTTCAAGGATATTATGCTCCAAGGAGCAAAACACTTAAAAATGAAGTTCAGGAAGGTTAGATAACTCATTAGAAGTCACACACTTTGTAAATGGCTGATCTGGGATTTGAGTCCAGGTCTGTTTGATTTCAAAGCCTCTCCCTTTTCAACTATGCCACACACATTACTGGGCAATCCAATTGTTTATCATTGTTTTCCAATTGCAGTTGTTGAAATTCATTTAGCTCCGTCTGGACTTAATAAGTGATTATCAGAGACATAGATCAGGGTGTACAAGTATATTATAAATGTTGAAAATATTCACATATATTAAATACATTTTATATATTTAAAATAAAAGTGAAGTTAGTGCTCTTGGTGATGTGTGGTTTACCTTTTACATATTGTTTTGTATTTTTAAAATTTTCTAAAATGATTGTATTGCTTCTATATTTTTGAAAAGCTACTTTTAAAATAAAATAAAATATATATGAAAATGCTTTGTAGAACATCAAGTGCTAATAAGCACCACCTACTAAATTCATTGCAATGTAAAATAATAAAACCCTCAAGTGCCATAGATGAGGTGAAAAACACACCCGGTCCGCCACCTTGATATGAGTGATGATAAGTGCACCCAGCAAGCTGTGGTTCTCAAGACCATACTCGCTCAGATCTGAAACGCCCACCTTTGCCCAGCTTTATCCGAAGGCACAGAGCAAAGGAGGCCAAAGCCTCCTCAGACATCACGGTGTCTAGAAAGGTGGAAGCCTCTCATTTCTTCTTTGGCAACCCCTCATTTTCCAGGGTTTCTTTCTTGCTCTCTAGAAATGCCCAGTTGTTACAGTCACCTTCCTCAGGTGGGGAATTGGGTTTAATGATTCCGAATATGTGAGTTGAGGCCCTCAGCTTATTGAGCAGATGACAGATAATGAGTCTACTACCGGGCCAGGCATCCGGGGACTTCATACTGGATGTAAGTCTCCTTTGCTTCCTTAGAAACAGGCTCCTGCTAATAAGTGCCCTCTCCTTTTGTGTCAATGAGGACTAACAATTTCTCCTCACAGACTTACTGATCTTGGACCAACCCCTTGCATAGACAAGAAAAAGAGACACTTCCCTTTGAAAAGGGGGGAGTTGAGGCCTCCTGAGCAGTCAGGAAATTAAGGCAGTTGATAGAAACTTCTAAGAATATAAGTCTAGAAGCTCTGGGCTGTCCCACTTTGCACGTATCAAGGTAGCTGAAGGAATATATTCCTAACTTAATCAAAGGGTCCTTCCAGACCTTTATCATACTGGTACGTGCTTTCCAGCAGTACACTTTGTAGCTGGGAGGGAAAATAATATATTTTATAGTATGTTGTGATTTCAAAGGCACTTTCAGGTACCTGTATGTTTTATTTGATCATCACAGCAGCCCATTGGTAGGATATCACTACCTACTTCGCAATGAGAAAACCGAGTCTTGGAAAAACTAAATGGTGAGTCCAAGATCTCAAAGTGAGGACTCCAAGTGTTATGCATTTCCGCTTACTCTCCCCAAATTAAAACTCTGACCCTGTGTTGAGAATGTGTTGGATGGGAATCATCCTCTTCAGAGTGAAGCCATTCATGGTGGAAAGGAGAGGAAGGAGGAAGCTAACGTCCACTGATCTGATTCATCATTTAGTTTTCTTGGTTTTTTTGGCTCATAGGCAAAACAATACTGAGAACCCCAGTCTTTCCAACTCCACACCCCATAATCTTTTCACCATACTTCTCTGTTCACAACAACTTATGTGCCTTTATGAACATCATAGGTTTTAAAAGACAAACGAAAGTTCTCATCTTTGGAAAGGCTAGTGCTCCTAAGGACACACACACACACACACACACACACCCTTACCTTCCCCTGACCCTTCAGTATTTTTTTGTCATGACACTGTTGACATGCTCTTCCATTCTCTTGCAGGGTGTGTGCTGGTGGTGTCCATAATTGAACAGCTTGCTCAAGTCCACAACTCTACAGTCCAGGCTGCGATGGAGAGACTGTGTAGTTACCTGCCTGGTAAATATCTAAAGGGTTACCCAGCTATGGGTAGGCTTTTTATCTCACTCATGCATCATCAGGATTTAAGTTTCTACCCTGCACATGCATATGGAAGAGATCGGATTGAGTTATTTCTATGAGTTTCTTATGGAGCTCATAGAAATTTAAAAGAACAGCAACACTCTAAGCAGTTTCTCCCTGACATTCATTTTCCCTAGTGGCACAATGAAATTGCTATGGAAATTTAGAAATAAAATGTCGAATGGCCAATTGTTTGTGTGTGTGTGTGTGACATTTATAATGATTTTCCCATCTGGTGATCAATGCCTTAAGTCCTAAGCAGGTAAAAACAATGAATAATTTTCAGAGGGTTTGTTAACTTCTTCACATACACATGCACAAATGCACACAAGGCCCACATTAACATAGAGCTTTAGACTGGGAAACCAACTGATTTCAAACCCCAAATGGGAAAATAATCTGGAATATTCTGTTTATCTGCACTGGAAATTCGATAAAATCCGTTACCTCTCCTGCAAAAAAAGGAGCTGATTGGTGGTTCAAACAAGTTGTATATTTGTTTTTCAATCTCAGCAGAAAGAAAATATTGATTCTATTTCCCCTACAGAATGTTATTATGTGAATGGTCGTCATGAATAAACTTCAAGAGTCAACTTTTCCTTCACTTAATAGGAGCCAGCCCATCAAAGACGCTTCCATTATTTTTCTGTTTAGTCAAGTGATTGGACTAATGGTGATTACACCTCTAAGTTATATAGCACACTGTGCCAATAGCTACAAAGCATTTTCAGAGACTCCCTTGCATACAGTCACAGTACACATTCACAGGCTAATTTTTTTTTAAGAATTAAAAAGAAAGACTGGAAGAGAATAATACACAAAGACATGTATTTACAATGTCCCAAATTGACTAGTGCCAAGATTTTTACATATTTACACCAATTCTTTCTTTTGTGGAATTGAAACATGGCAGAAAAACTTGAAACACCCTTTGATCTTCCATCACCCCTAGTTCCATTCTCCTCCCACCTCCTTGGATGGAATCACTAATATAAATTTAATGGGCATCATTCTTGTCCAGTTTTGTCCTTTCACATTCATTTATGTGACTCCATAAACAATGTACAGTATTCTTCTGTGGGTCATTTTTCAACCTTTTCTTGATAAAACAAAACAGATGTAGAAAACCACAGAAAAGATATGTACAGCTTCATCAGTTATTAAAAGGTGAGCAGCCTTTACACAAAGACCAGGCAAGGAAGGAGGACTCTGTCAATCACCCAAAAGCTCCATCCCCTGTGCCCCACCCCATCATAAACACCTCCCTCTCCCCAAAATAGCAATATGCTACGCTATTTATGGTGATGACTTCCTTGCATTTTTTAAGTGTTTTCACCCAAGGCATCCCTAGAAACCATCATTAGTTTTGCCCAGTTTTCTAATTTTTGATGTGTCTTCTGAGTTTCTTTTCATCCACAAATGTCCTCTCCACGCCTTCCTTTTCCTTATAATTTAACTGTAGATTTTGAACTGTAATGTCTTCCCACAGTTTGGATTTTGTTGGTTGTACCCCTGTGGTATAATTTTAAATATTTCTTCATGTTCTGTATTTCCTAAAAATTGGCAGCTGGATCCCAAGTCTTGCTCATACTAGAGTTGATTTCTTTGGCCGTGGTGGTGTTTCCTTTCCTCAGGAGGCCATCAGAAGTGGTTTTCTCTTTTGTGTGTGTATGATGCCAGCAGCTATTGATGCTCAATAGCTAGATGGGTTAATTCTTTGAGGATTGCCAATTGCAACTCTTTTCAAGGCCCTATGTCCTTTTCAATGACTAGTTGAAATATATTAGAGATACTTTCTCTAATATATTTCTAATATATTTACATATTCCAATTAAAATATATGAGAGATCTATTTTTGGTTACTCAGTGGTACTATTCATATAGGAAAGGCAGGATAAATGCTTGATTCTTCCCCTTTATTTTTAAGTTGTCAATATAATGCATTGGTTTTCTATCATCAACCCAAAGTCATTGTTTTCTTTAAAATATTATTATAAATTCATAAATTTAAAAGTATTTGATGGGCTTCAGTCATTTACAATTATCATCCTTCTTGCAGTTCAAATTGTTCCATTTTTTACCACTAGGAGTCTACAAGTTGAGTCCAAGGTCCTTTTCATACCGTCTTAAATAATCTTTGATAACTACCTCACTAATGATATGACACGGTGTGCCAGCCCTGTCTTGTGTATTTCCAGCCCCAGGCTTGAAATCAGCCATTTCTCTAAGAAACCTTGGTTTCTTTTAGTGGAAAATAGTATTTCAAGACCACAATCTGTGTGCTTACAGGTTTTCATTGTTACTGAGTTGGTCATTCTTTCTAGGTCCCTTCAATGGACAGTGATAAGATATATGTATGTATATACATAGGTATATACATCAATACATATATAATTTCTTATGATAAAATATCTAATGAGTTCATACTTCAAATTCAAATTCAGAAATACAGGATTATTTCCTTACCCTCTTATGTATCATATCTGTATCTCCTTTCTACAGGGACATTTTCAAGGACACAGGGATTGACATAATTAGAACATCCCTTAATTACTCATTTACCTAGTCCTCATTATACACATAACAGTTCAGAATAATAATTCTACTGCTACTAGCATTAATGTAATTTATAATTGTTGAGAGTGGTTAAAATTTTTTGCATATGCATTTCCCATTTCTCTACCCTTTTTAATAGTTGCACTATATTATCTGAGCATATAGCCGTGGCATACATTACCCACCCTCTTTTACTTCCATTTACTCATTTCTACCAGCAACTCTATGATTAATGTTCATCATTAGTTCTTATGTGGATGCCTCTCTTGTCGAGCTGTCCAGAGCTCATTTCTCAGGAAGGCTCATGAGAACAATATTCCCTGAATTCTTGCATTTGATAAAAGACTGCATGTAGTCTATATGTGCCCTTTATGTTTGAAAGTCAGTATTTTTCTGGTTATATATATACGCCCTTGATATGCAGCTACTTTCCCTGGATCTTAACTATGCTGTTAAAAAACTTGATGAAAGTTTAATTTTCTTTTCCTTATAAGTTACTTGCTATTTTTGCCTAGAAGCTCGAAAGGTTTTATTTTTATTTCTATAGTTTAGTAATCTAACAAGAGTATGTCTTGGTATTTATTGTTCTGGATTGATGATATTCTCAGGCAAACTGTATGCTCTCTCAGTAGGTAGTTTCAAACATATATATAAATATATATATATATTTTTAATTTCTGCAAAGTTTTCTTGACCATAATGATTAGTATTTGTTTTCTTGATTTGGTTTTCTTTTTTAGGGACTTCTATTATCCATATTTTGATTATTCTTTGTTTAATCTTCAATATTTTGCCATTCTCTTGAATACTTTTTATTTCATTCTTCATTTAATTTTTTAAAAATTTCTCTCCCCTCCCCTCTCCCCGCCCAGTTGTCTGCTCTCTGTGTCCATTTGCTGTGTGTTCTTCTGTGTCCTCTTGTCAGTGTCTTGTCTGTGTCTTCTTGTCAGTGGCACCGGGAATCTGTCTCTTTTTGTTGCATCATCTTGCTGTATCAGCTCTCCATGCATGCAGGCCACTCCTGGGCAGGCTGCGCTTTTTTCATGCAGGGCAGCTCTCCTTATGGGGCACATTCCTTACGCAAGGGGCTCCCCTATGTGGGGGACACCCCTGTGTGGCATGGCACTCCTTGCATGCATCAGCACTGCGCATGGGCCAGCTCACCACACAGGTCAGGAGGCCTTGGATTTGAACCCTGCACCTCCCATGTGGTAGGCAGATGCTCTATCCATTGACACAAATCCATTTCCCAGCTTCATTTAATCTTAATCTTAAAATCTATCCTCCTTTTTATCTTCTACCTTTAAGACATTGTCAATTGTATTCACATGTTCTTGTGCTTATTTTAAGTCTACCTGCCTGAAATATTTTTTGCTTCTTCCCTGAATTCTCTCATTATATGTCCAAGATCTTCTAATTCTGATTTATGTTGTTCTCTCATGTCTTATCATTTTAATAATGCCTGTTAGCTCATTTTGAAGTAGAATGTTATATATATATATATATATATATATATATATATATATTTGCAATCTGTAGAGATATCATTCTGTTCCTTAATTCTTTTTTTCTTTATAATAACTTTGTATGGGAGTTGACCTAGGTACATTTCTGTTACTTATTTTTATGTGAAATTTGTTTTTCTAAACTCTTAGAAAGAAAGGCAGTTCAGGGTAGTTTTCCTAAGTGTACAGATCTTCTTCTCTTGTTTTGTGTAATATTAAAAAAAATATATGGCAGCCTGCTTTCTGAGATCTCCTGGCTGTGTTCACAGCTTGCATTTATCTGGACTTTCTCTTTACTTTGCTTCTATCCAGTTCAATGTTGATTCCAATCCCAGAATTTTCTCTTCATTATGGGCTCTATCTTGGAAGGATGGGCCCGTTTCTAGAGGTGGTAGGTGCCAGAACACACTAACCCCTTTAGTTCTTCTGTGTCCTCCTTGCACTCATCATCTATTGCTGTGGGTAAAACCCTTCTAAGGTGCACCTGCTGTTCCCAAAGTGGCCCGCTCTGCTTTCTAGTCCATATTGATAGGCTACTTTGTGATTCTTCCGTTCTCAGGCTCATCTAATATCCCAGTGCTTCTGCCTGCTTTCTCCTACACCGGCAATGATAAGCCGTAGGTTTTGGGGTTCTTGGTGTTTTATCCTCACCTAATTACATTTTGAGGCTCATGGGGATACTTTGTTAACTAGTTTTTTTTAAACTGTTATCTATGGGCTTTTGGTTTTGCTCTCTAGTGGTTTGGGCTCTGGCTCTGGCTCTGGCCCTAGCTTTGGCTCAAAGAGATTCTAAACTTTTTTTGTGCCCAACATCATCTTTCCAGAATCTTCCTTTGTGGGTGCTTTAATTTTATATAGTCTACTGTATATATTGCTTTGAAACTTCCTTTTTCCTTCAACATTATGTTTCTGAGATTTATGCCTATTAAAACCTATAGGCCTAGTTTAAGCCTCTTAATTACTCTGTAGTACTTCACCATATAAATGTCCCACATTTTATTTATCTATCCCCTCTTGTTGAATAATCTATTATTATCACAATCTATTACAAGCCTTGCTTTACATTTTCACATCTCCAAGTTAGAGAAAGAAGAGAAACAATATTATTACCATTTTGCAAAAGGGAAAAAATGAAGCAGTCAAAATTATCACTAAAGACTTGTTTTAACTTGTTTCCATTTCAGTTTAATAGACCACACTCACAGATATAAACAGTTGTACCTCTGAGTTTGATTTTCTCTTTTTTAGGCAAAGTTGTGTTGTACAGAAGTGATTTTCCTAGACTAGACCATATTCTTTACATACTTGCAAAGCTTAAAACAATCTGTTGGCAGACAAGGTACTCTCTTGTTTCCTTCTGACTCCGGTCAGTAAACTTCAGAGTTTGGTAAGATAAAGTGAGACGTTGAAACTCAGATCATAGTGAATGGGAGTTGACACTTCACCAAGGGAAGTAAGGTAGAGATTTCAGTTGTCAATAGTGGTTGTCTTTTCAACTGGGGAAAATTGAAAAGATTAAGAAACCTTTTTTAACTTATTCTTGTTTTATTAATTAATACTTTTTTTTTACCTTCAGATGGTCAAACATTAAAGGCTCTTTACCCTTGACAAATAGAAATGCACTGTATTAGTCAGGGTTCTCTAGGGAAACAGAGCCAACAGGATAGATCTGTAAATAGTACGAAATTCTATGAAACTATCTCATGCAACCACGTGGATGCACAAGTCCAAATTCTGTAGGGTAGGCTACAAGCCAGGGACTCTGATGAAGGTCCTCAATGATTTCCCCAGAAGACACTGACTGTTTTGAAGTAAAGATGGGAATTCTCTCCCTGAAAGCTGAAATCATTTCTCCTTTGAAGGTCTTCAACTGATAGGATGAGACGTCACTCCTTGCTGAAGGTAATCTCCTCTGTTGATTTTAGATGTAGCTAGCCATAGATGCAACCAACTCACTGATGAGTAACGTCTAGGAATTGTCCTTGCATTCCTTGAACAAACGACTGGGCACATTACCTGGCCACCTTGACACATTAGCCTAACCATCACAGGCAGGGCAGGCGTTACTGTCCCAATTTTATGGATGTGGTAGACAGTGGGCTGAATGGCTAAGTGACTTGAACGGGGTGGCAAAGATAAACTGTCTCCTAGCCAAGAACTTCTCCTTCTAGAAAATACGACAGGCCTGGACTGAAATACCTCCTTGAGCCCAGTGCTGCCTTCTTCTGTCTGGTGAGCCTGGACCAGAATGAGGGACAGAAAACAGTGAATTGATGCACATCAGCACATGGCTAACATTTTTAAAATTATTTTAAGTAGTATCACTCTTACCTCCAAATGTAAACAAGTGCAGAGAACATAACCTTAGCTGAGGAAGCATGTATGCACATTCTTGAGAATAATCACTCAATAAATCATGTTGGCATCTCCTGTACTCGGGAAGACATTTTTCAAAATGTGCAAAGTGTTTCCGACCTTCAGTTTCACCTACTGCGTTTGCCTCTGGCTCTCATTAGTAAACACTTTGGAAGGATCTCAGAGTTGTTAATGGAAAAATGATTAATGGAATCATTCTCACCAGGGGTCAGCAGAATCATATGCCCTGAGAGTTTTGCTAGACCTTCATGGGCTTGGGCAATCTATGCAGAAATCTTATCTCTGTGGAATATGATAGTTAAAAACTCATCCACACTTAAAAGGAGGAAGGCATCTCTCCTTAGATTCTGTACGTTCTGAACATGCATCATAGAAACTGTAGCAACAAAACTAGCTGTGTGGTCAAATCATCTCACTGTACTTCAAATTTCTAATCAATACTTTGAGTATATAACAATACCTGCCATGCCTGAGGTAGGCCAGGCACATCAAATAAAATGTCCTAAATACATACATACATATATATAAATATGTATGTGTGTGTATATATATACACACACAAATAACATGGGTTTTGGGGGTAAAATCTTTCAACCTAGCTGAGCATCTTGAGCAAGGCTTGAGCTCTCTAAACTTCAGCATTCTTGCCTATAGAATACAGATGAAAATCACCACTCCCTCAAGAGAAAGAAGGGATGGTAAATACAAAGAACATTACACTTGGAATGTTCTAGGTTTTACTTACACTTACACATAGGTAGACACCTAATGTAGGATGATTACTCAATTGGCTTTGCTTTTTGGAATGCCACGCATTCTTTTCCTATACTGTTCCAAGTCCCTACTTTCTGAATCTGGGAAAGATGGGTTAATATCAATATGTTAATGCCACTTTTTTCTTCAGTTGTATCAGTAACAGGTTACTGTCTGATTGTGGCTCTCTGGGGGCTTTCTGGTTCTTTCCGGAGACTTTGATTATTTCTGCACTGAACCCTTCTGCCTTGATCTTAGGATTTAGCTCTCAGAGGACCATCTCATGTCCCACATTAAGAAGCTTGAGGGGCCTCTCGCTCTAACAACCACAGAACCCTTTTGAGAAACTGATTGTTCAAATGGTACTGCTCAGTGGGTGAGGAGAAACTTGCAGCCTTTTGCTTTGACTTGAGCATAACAGAATTAAACACACACACACTTGTTATTTTACCAGAAAGATGAGTTTTCTTTGCCTTCCAGCTCGTGTTGCAAGTTAATCAAAGAACACCCTAACGTGGGTTTTTAAATTGCTCTGCTCTAGGCTGAACTAGTTCCACATTAGCAATACTTTAAACTTGCTCGCAAAGTGCCTTGCTGGTTCACTTAATTTTGAGTCTCCCTTACATAGTTCTCCAAACTTACAAGTTGCTATAGTGAAGGCAACCGAATCCCACTCGCATATTTTTCAATGAGGAATCTGAAGCCCAGAGACGGGAAGCAATTTGCCCAAGGTCAGAAGCCAGTTGTCTGGTACTAGAACTCTGGTCTCTTGACAGCCAGAAATCAGGGCTTCTTGACACTCTCCACAACAATACCCCTAAAATGGAACATCCAGAGAAAGGGGATTCTTCTAACATGAGAATTAATGTGTCATACAACTCACCCAACTAAAGTGTACAATTTAGTGGCTCTTAGTATATTCACAAAGCTGTGCGTCCATCACCACAATTTTAGATTATTTATATTAGTCCCCAGAAGATATCCCATATCCCTTAGCTGTCACCCCCAATCTTCCCCATCCCCCATCCTCTCCCCCAATCTAGCCACCCACTAATCTGTCCATCTCCATGAATTTACCTATTCTGGGCATTTTATATAAATGAAATCATTCAGTATACAGTCTTTCGTCATGACTGGCTTCTTACACTTAGCATGATGTTTTCAAGGTTCATCCATGTTCCAGCATGTATCTACTTAGCTTCTTCTTCTGCATGAATAATACTTTGTTGTGTGGATGTCCTACCCTTTATTTATCCATTCATCTGTTGATGGACATTTGGGTTGTTTCCACTTTTTGACTATGGAACGAGACTGCTATGAGCAATCTTGTACAAGTTTTTTGGCAGATATGTATTTTCAGTTCTCTTGGGCATATACCTAGGAGTGGAATTGCTGGCTCATGAGTTAACTCTATGTTCAGCTACTAGGGGAACTGCCACAATTCCAAAGTGACTGCACCATTTTACTTTCTCACTGGCCAATCACAAACATTCCAATTTTTCCATATCCTCACCAAACTTCTTCTTATCTGTTGTTTTTATTATAGCAAACATAGTGAGTATGAAATAGTATTTCACTGCGATTTTGATTTGCATTTCCCTAGTGATATTGAGCATCTTTTTATGTGCTTGCCTTGGCCATTTTTGAAGAAACGTATATTCAAGCCATTAGCCCATTTTTTAATTGGGCTACTTGTCATTTTATTAGGTATAGTACTTCTTTATGTATTCTGGATACAAATCCCATATCAGATACATGAATTGTAAAACTTCTCCCCATTTGGGGGGTTGTCTGTTCACTTTTTTTTTTTTTTTTTTTTTTTTTTTGAGGTACCAAGGCCGGGAAATGAAGGAGACCTTGTAAGTGGGAAGCCGGCACTCAACCATTGAGCCACATCAACTTCCCTGAGTTGATTTCCTCACCTGTTTGCTTGTTGTTTGTTTTTTGTATTTAGGAGGCATGGGAAACTGGACTGGGACTTCCCACATGGAAAGCAGGCACTCAATTGCTCGAGCCACATCTACACCTACTTTCTTAATGGAGTATTTTGAAGCACAAAAGTTTTTTTAATTTTGATGAAGTCCAATATATACATTTTTTCTCTCAATGTGCTTTGGTATCATATTTAAGAAAAATTGCCTAATCTAAAGTCACGAAGATTTACACCTGTCTGGTTCTAACAGTTTTATAGTTTTAGCTCTTACATTTAGGCCTTTGAACCATTTGTGTTAATTTTTATATGTGATATAAGATAGGGTCTAACTTCATTCTTTTGCATGTGACTATCCACTTGTCCTAGCACCATTTATTGAAAAATATTTTCTTTCTCCATTGAATGGTCTTGACACACTTAATCAAAAATCATCTGGTCATAGATGTATGGATTAATTTCTGGACTCTCAATTTTATTCCTTTGGCCTATATGTCTAAACATATGTCAGTACCACAATATCTTTTTTTTTTTTTTAAGATTTATTTATTTATTTAATTCCCTCCCCTCCCCCATTTGTCTGTTCTCTGTGTCTATTTGCTGCATCTTGTTTCTTTGTCCGCTTCTGTTGTCATCAGCAGCACGGGAAGTGTGGGCGGTGCCATTCCTGGGCAGGCTGCACTTCCTTTAGCGCTGGGCGGCTCTCCTTACGGGGCGCACTCCTTGCACGTGGGGCTCCCCTATGGGGGACACCCCTGCATGGCAGGGCACTCGTGCGCGCATCAGCACGGTGCATGGGCAGCTCCACACCGGTCAAGGAGGCCCAGGGTTTGAACCGCGGACCTCCCATGTGGTAGGCGGACGCCCTAACCACTGGGCCAAGTCCGTTTCCCCACAATATCTTGATTATTACAGTTTTGTATTAAATTTTGAAATTAGGAAGTGTGAGTCCTCCACACTTCTTACAATTTTCTTTTTCAAGATTGTTTTTGGCTAATATGGGTCCCTTGAATTTCCATTTGAATTTCAGGATCATCTGGTCAATGTCTGTAAAAGGAGTCAACTGGGATTTTGATAGGGATCACACTGGATTGGTAGATAAATTTAGACAATATTGTCACTTAACAATATTAAATCTGCTGATCCATGAATATGGGATGTCTTTCCATTTATTTATGTCTTCTTTAATATTCTTCAAGAACGGCGTGTAGTTTTCTGGTACAAGTTTTGTACTTTTTTGTTCAATTTATTCCTAGGTATTTAATTCTTTTCGATGCTATTGTAACGGAATGGTTTTTTCATTTCATTTTTTCATTAGCTTTTTGCTGCTACGTAGAAATACAATGGGTCTTTGTATATTGATCTTGTTTCCTGCAACCTTGTTGAATTCATTTATTATTTCCAGTGGTTTTTTTTAATGAATTCCTTAGGATTTTCTATACATAAGATCATGTCATCTGCAAATAGAGATAGGTGTTACTTCTTCTTTTCCAGTTGGGTTTCTTTATTTCATTTTCTTGGCTAATTGTCCTGGTTAGGTCCTCTAGTACAATGTTGTATAGAAGTGGTGAAAGTGAATATCCTTGCCTTGATCCTGGTTTAAAGGACAGCATTCAACATCTCCCCACAAAGTATAATGTGAATTTTTTTTTTTTAATAGATGACCTTTACCAGGTTGAGGAAGTTCCTTTCCATTCCTAGTTTGTTGAATGTATTTTAACATGAAATTTTGTTGTATTTTATCAAATGCTTTTTTTCATCTATTGGATGATCATGTGGCTTTTTCCCCCTTTATTTTACAGATGTAGGGTATTACATTAATTGTTGGATGTAAAACCAACATTTCATTCCTGTCATAAATCCCACTTGGTCATGGTGTATAATCGTTTTTTGTGTTTTTTTATGTATTGCTGGACTTGACAGTATATTGTTGAGGATTTTTATTCCTATTTCATAAGAGATATTAGCCTGTAATGTTCTTTCCTTGAGATATCTTTGTCTTGTTTTGGTATCAGGGTAGTACTGACCTTACAGAATGAGTTGAGAAGTTTTCCCTCCTCTTCTCTATTTTGGAAAAGTTTGTGAAGAATTTATTCTTCTCTAAATGTTTGCTAGAATTCACCAGTGACAGCATCTTATCTTGGGCTTTTCTTTATGGGAAGTTTTTTTTTTTATTACTTATCCAATATCTTTACTTATTACAGGTCTCTTCAGATTTTCTATTTTTTCTTGAGTCAGTCTCAGTTTGTGTCTTTCTAAGAATTTGTCTATTTCATCTAGGTTATCTAATTTGTCACCATACAGTTATTCATAGTATTCTCTGAAAATCCTTTTTACTTCTGTAATGTCAGCAGTAATGTGGGTATATGGTTTCAAGAGCAAAATGTATTCGAAGTTTTATACTTTATTGTGAAAAAACAAATGACAGGAAAGTCTCTCTGTTTCAATATGCAAGTAATATTTAACATTATTTACTCCTGAGTGAAACTGAGTGCCAGGAAGAGTTCTGCGTATTTACCCTGTTGATTCACCACCCTACTTCCAGCAAGGCCTGCGTGCAAAATTTGGAACGCATAAGAAAATAAATTCTCCTCTAGCAGGGTTTCTGGGCTCTTCCCAAGACAAGTCATCTGCCCTGCCTATGTTTCGGTATTAAATTGAATTATCCATAGTAGATTCACAAACTAGAGAAACAGGACTAAAGAGTTAATGGGTTTCATTGTGAAGGCAAATCAATTTAAAAAGCTTGTGTGTGTGTGTGTGTGTCCTCTGTGGTGTAGATGGCAGTACAGGGACACCTGTGACAGTGATCTCTTTTTATCTCAGAGATAACAG
This sequence comes from Dasypus novemcinctus, assembly GCF_030445035.2. Lineage (NCBI taxonomy): Eukaryota > Metazoa > Chordata > Mammalia > Cingulata > Dasypodidae > Dasypus > Dasypus novemcinctus. The sequence goes on from NC_080677.1 coordinate 22,477,622, forward strand.
CAAAAAAAAACAAAACAAAATAGCCCAAGTGACGTTTTTTCTTTCCCAAAATGAATACCAGAAAACATTTCTAACAGAGCTATATTTCAGATTATTTACTTTAATGCAAGTCCTGTTTCCTTCATCTTCAACAAATGAGACCTTAGCCAACATTAAAATAGTTGCTGCTGTAAAAAAATAAATTAATCTCAAAATGGAACTGTATTTTTATAATAAACTGGTGATCTTTAACTCACACAGTAAACACAGTGGCAATCACATAAACTATTTTAATGGACACAATAACTATAACATATTCCTGAACCTTAAAATTAATCACTCTAGTTCATCCCAAATTAATCACTCAGTTTTAATCCTAGTAAATTATTAATGTGTGTTAAATTCATCACCATGAAAAAATAGTTTATCTCTCCTCTATTTTTTTTAGAAAAACTGTTCTTGAAAACCACCTGCTATTCAGTGATTCACATGTTTGGATCAGACATCATAAAACTGTGAGTATATTGTGGCGTAGAAATATGATTCAGGTGCTGGGACATGGGAGGAAACAAGAAAACTGGAAGGCAGGAAGCTTTATTCTCATCTTGATGCCTTTACTCCAGTTCTTGTTAAAAGTCCAAAAATTGAGATTCTGTTTGGATCCTCTGTCATTCTAGGGAATTAGAGTGTGGCAATCTGGTTCAGTTTCTCTCCAAGAAACTTTCAGAAGGAATTTCAAAAACAATGCCAGCAAACAAAATGACCCTTCCCCTACTGGCTGAACACAGGCTCTGGCTCTTTCTCCTGAGCAACTCAAAGGCCCTTCCCCAGCCCCCTGGATTCTCAGGCCATGCTCTTTTCTTAGCAGGTTCTTCTCTTCTTTCTTCCTGTTTGCTGGTTTCCCCAGCCCTCTCCTCTGCCCTGCCCCAACCTGTATGCCTGTAAGTTGACTGTTATCTTTGTCTGCTCTCTTTCTTTTATCCTTTTTCTTCTTTGAGCTCAGGGATGCATAATCAGATAAATCCCATTTCTCAGTTCATGACATTCTCTGATCAATAATCCATACGTGACTTTCTTATGTTTATTATGTATTTGCTTAGCTATTTTGAATCATATAATAAGCTCCCTAACCCACCATTCAGAACAAAGTCGAAGACATTGACAATGAATTACTCTAACCACATGGTCCCTCTACTGTATTCTCATGCTTTTCCCCAATCAAGTAACCATTGTCCTAAATTCCATGATCATCCTTCTCTTGCTTTCCTTTTTCTATAGTTTTATTTATTTAATATATGTGTATACATTCCTACAAAGCATGTATTTTTATTTTTATTATTTTTACTTTATAAAGGGTATCGTATTTTATATACTCTTTGGGGACTTACCACTTAAATTTATGTGCCGAAGACTCATTGACCTCGTTGTATTTCTGTCTCTCATTTTGACTATGTACAAAAATTCCACTGTGTCTCCACCAGAGTTCATTCACTCGCTCTCCCACTGCTGCGTGTTTGATGTTTCCTGTTTCCCCTCTTACGAACGGCTCCGCTGTGAGCATTCTTACGTGGTCGAATAGGCCATTAGCCTTAGAGCAGAGATGCTGAGAGGACAGCATCGCCTTCCACAACAAGATGGTCTAGAGTGACAGAATTTTAAAGATAGAAGGAACTTAAAGTCCTTCGGGCCAGAGAGCTAATCTGTGTTCCATCATGCCTTGCCCCAGCATCTGTTCATACTGCCTTCACTCTCTCAGGGTAAAGGATTCATTACCAGCATTGGACTGTGCGTGTTCGGAAGGCAGGGATTCTGCCTTTAGTGAATACCTCCCTGCCTTCAGGCTTGCTCATTGCCCTGCAATCCCATAATCCACATTATAGCTGGCCAAATACCTTTTTAATGCAAATCTAGCTATGGCACTCCCTGACATAAAATTCTCCAAAGACTGCATTTTTTGCAAGATTCCTTCTCCCCATACGGAAGGCTGTTTATGAGCTGGTGCCCGAAGACACTTCCAGACTCATCCCTTGCTACTCCATTGCACGCCACACTCCTAACAGCTTGTAGTTCTACCCACACACCAGGAGGATTTTTTTGCCTCAGGACGTTTGCATCAGATGTTTCCCTCTGCTCCGCACATCCAAAACCTCTAGCCCAACAAAACCCTACTTCCTCAGACCTCAGCTCCAGGGTCCCTTCAACTGGAAGCTTTCCTGAACCATCCCCAGCCTGGGATACGTACTCCCCACCGCCCCGACACATACACACATGCACGTGCTTTCCTAGAACCCTGTGCAAAATCCTATCACAGCAACAATGCATCTTTATAATTTAATTATCCATTTGCTTCTCTGAGTTACTAACCAGATCAAAAACCTTCCGAGAGCTGTTCATATTCATCTTTGTATTTCCTGGTACTTAGCAAAACACTGGATATATGTTCTAGAAGAAAGGTGGGAAAGAGGGAGGGAGAAAACTTTGTATCTCCAGGGCCTGGTGCAGTACCTGAGCATAAAAGACCGTCAGTTAATGTTTGGTGAATTAATGAATTCTCAAAATGAACAAAATTATGACTACAGATGAACTCTGACTGGACTGCTCCAAAAAAAATTAATTGAAAGTATTAAGGCTGAAAAAAAAAATAAACCTTTTAGCCTGTTCAGTGAATATGTTTACAAACGTGAAATAAGCCAGGTGCTGGGGAGGGGGGGAATGTCGACTTGTACAGAGAGTTTCTGTCGCACTTAAATAGGGAACCGGCCAGACAAGGGGGAAACATGGGAACCAGAGGGCAGTACCCACAGGTGTCCAAAAGGGGGTGCCAGAGAACAGCTACCAAGAGCAACCTGCTGAGTAAGGAGCAGGTGGCCTGGGGTAAGCCCCAGCGGGGAAACCTGCTGCTCTTCTGCAGCTGGCTGAGGAGTGATTCCTGCGAGGGTCAGATCCGCACAAGGGTCAGAGAGGGGACAGACAGACTCTGTGCCAGGCCCTGCAACTGTGACCTGTCCAAGAGGCAGTCCTTATCTCCAATAAATGGGCACAGGGGTGCAAAAAGAATTGGTCTGGCAAGCCGCAGAAAGAGGGACCAACTTCCTGAGTTGTGGGCGGGGAGGGTAGATGTAATTTTTTTTTAATTTTTAATATGACAAATTCTTTCACATGAGGTGGTCAGTGCACTTCAAAAAAAGATAAACAAATGATCCTTCTTCATTCAAAAATAAAGACCACTTTATTTTTGTCTGTAATTTTCCAGTGCCTGTCTTAACTGTGTGCTGACAGAAACTTCTCCTCATGTGGCGTGCTCTTCTTCCAGCTTGTTTTAATCAATCAGGTAGAGTTCTGGGTCGAGGTAGACCCTGAAAAGGACTACCTCCTGATTTAGTTTTGCTTGAACGTCTTCCCATATTAAATGAATTTCCTGAGAGGGCATCTGCCACCCCCAGCCCCTCGCTATTTCCCACCAGTCAGTTCTCCAGGATTCATGGACTAATTATTCAGCAATTACCCTTCCTACCCTCAGGCATTGCCACCCGATGCCGTAAGGAAGCAGGACACCTGAGAGCACAGGGGTGTCCCCGAGAACCTGGGTCATGCAAGGAAGGGGTGCTATGGTTTGAATTGTGTCCCCCCAAAAGACATGTTCAAGTTGCAGCCCCCAGTCCCACGAATGTGACATTATTTGGTAATAGGGTCTTTGAAAACGTTTTTCGTTAACATGAGGCTCAACTGGAGTTGGGCAGCCCTCAGATGGCTGGTGCTCTTAAAAGAAGGGGAAAATCGGGTGCAGAGAGATGAGAGGAGAAGCCACGGAGGGCCACAAACACCAGAAGCTGGGAGTGGCAAGGAAGGCCCCTCCCGGTCAGGTTTCAGAGGGAGCCAGGCCTGCCGATACCTTGATTTCGGACTTCCGGTCTCCAGAACTGTGATTTCTGCTGTTTTAAGCCTCCCTGTTTGGAGTGCTTGGTTGCAGCAGCCCTAGTGAGCTCAAACGGGGGCTCCTTCAGGGGGCAGCCCCGACCCGGGCCAGCCATGGCCTCTGCGGGGCCTGACCTCCACTGAGACAAACCTGCCTCTCACCTCCTCTGGGTCTCACCTCCCTGTCACCTCACTGGCGGCTCTTGATGCAAGCCCTTGAAATCATCAGGTCTAGTGTCCCAAACCCAGGGCCTCTCAGAGATCGGGAGAAGCGTAAATTACTACAATTTTTTAAAGAAAAAAATACAAAACAGGGTTTTTTTAAAATCATGACATGCTTTAAATGTAATTAATATTTTTATTTTATTTTTAATTTTTTTTAAAAGATTTATTTATTTTATTTCTTTCTCTCCCCTTCCCCCCCCAGTTGTCTGTTCTCTGTGTCTATTTGCTGCATGTTCTTCTTTGTCCGCTTCTGTTGTTGTCAGCGGCACGGGAATCTGTGTCTCTTTTTGTTGCATCATCTTGTTGTGTCAGCTCTCCGTGTGTGCAGTACCATTCCTGGGCAGGCTGCACTTTCTTTCATGCTGGGCAGCTCTCCTTTACGGGGCGCACTCCTTGCGCGTGGGGCTCCCCTACGCGGGGGACACCCCTGTGTGGCAGGGCACTCCTTGCTTGCATCAGCACTGCGCATGGGCCAGCTGCACACGGGTCAAGGAGGCCCGGGGTTTGAACCGCAGACCTCCCATGTGGTAGGCAGACACCTTAACCACTGGGCCAAGTCCTCTTCCCTAATATTTTTAAACACCAAAATGCAAAGTAATACGTGTGCTGTTCACAAGTTATGAGAGTCATAGAAATATTAATCATTTATTATAGGGAGTGATATTGGGACCAAAAATGGGACACAGTAACAAGTTGGATCCTCTTTCAGTTCTCTAGGTATGTCTAGACAAGGAATTCTTAACCAGGGGTTCATGAGCTGGAGTTGAAATTATTTAAAAAAAAAAACATTATTTTTCTGAGGATGTGTCAGTGCAGGTGTATTTATGAAATAATACACAGTATAGTATGGCCTTAGTAAGGGGTCCATGGTTTTCACCTGACTGGAAAAAGGGTCCATGGAACCCCAGATCTAGACTATATTTATTTATTTATTTATTTATTTATTTCTCTCTCCTTCTCTCCCCACCCCAGTTGTCCGTTCTCTGTGTCATTTGCTGCGTCTTTGTCCACTTCTGTTGTTGTCAGCGGCACGGGAATCTGTTTCTTTTTGTTGCGTCATCTTGTGTCAGCTCTCTGTGTGTGCGACACCATTCCTGGGCAGGCTGCACTTTCTTTTGTGCTGGGCGGCTCTCCTTATGGGTTGCACTCCTTGCACGTGGGACTCAGCACTGCGCATGGCCAGCTCCACATGGGTCAAGGAGGCCCGGGGTTTGAACCGTGGACCTCCCATGTGACAGACGGACGCCCTAACCACTGGGCCGAGTCCGCCGCCATCACTCTCAGTCTTTTGAAGATGAAACTGTGGTCTTGGAAATGCCAGGAGGGACACCACATATCCAGCTTCCCTCCCATGTTCGCCAGCTCAAAGATTACCAGCCTACAGTCTGACTGAGTGGCCAGCTTCTCCACGCCCCCATTCAAGTTCTCTTCCTTGAAATTGTGTTCTATCTGGGGGGAAAAGTGAATGCAAGAGAATAGGTCTTGGCTCAGGTGGGACCTATTGGCTCAGAGTTGGCTCTGGTGGTCCTGGATTCCCACAGATGGAATATTAGCCTCAACCAAGAAAACCACCAAGCTCTATTTATCACTCTCCTGAGTTCACTAAATACCATACCTGCATAAAGACAGCAGTCATCAGTTAAATAAATGAACCATTAAGTTGAGACCAGATGTATAAAACTAGATCCTGATTTACTCTCTTGATTTACTGACCCTTGTTAGACATTAGTTTGGTAATGGACTTTATCTGTGACAAACAGCTTATCCTACTGCTTAGACAATGTGGTTCCCTTTTCTACTCTAAGTCGGCCCGATGAAGGGACCCTGGAGCTGAGCAGGTGACTCTCATAATGAAGTCATTTTCCCTCTTAACTCAAGTACTCACAAAAGGTTGATAAACTAACTGCCAACTACATTGTTAATCTCACCCAGCTGGAACAACACTTGGATGCTGTGGTCCCAGCCTACGTTCTCAAACGCTAGTGACCCCTAAAGTAGTTGGAGATCTCTGTGACTTTCTCTGATGGGCTTTGATAAGACACTTTGAGTAACATAAGCTAATTCTTTCTAGAGGAAGGTGCATGGTATAAATAAACTCTCAGGGTCTCTCCTCACATTTGGGGAGTTTATTACAAGATAAGATTAGAGATTTTAGAAAATAGGTTTATGTTCAGCCATTAAGACTGCTACTTTCTCACTAATGACACCTGGGGTGTAGTGATTTTGGATTTTTTGGTTTTTGTTTTGCTTTGTTCGTTCTTTGTGTTTATTTTATCTTTCTAAATCTCGTTTGTTATTCCACATGTCCAAGTGTAAAATTCCTTTGGATGAGTAGGCAACCTACTCAAGACTCAATGTATCAGGGAAATAAAGCAGGGACAGGAAGAGAGTGGGGAGAGCAGATTCAGTGACGTATGCCCAGCCGGCTCCCAAAAGGCATCCCCGTGCCAGCCAGTTCTGGCCCGGCTGTGGGTTGCGACTGCTTTCCTCACAAGAAGCAGAAACAATTTGACCTTGCTTATGAAGATGAAGAAGGAGGAAGAGAAGGGTCATGAAGAGAAGAAGAAAGGTGATAGTAATAGTAGTCGTTGTAGAGGTGGTGGTTGTAATATTTGAGGCTGAGGGAACTGGAGTGGATTTATTATAAAGCACATGGAACAAACCATGGACCTGGAAGGCAGGGGAATATTCAGGCTTCAGAGCCAGGAACCTGTCAGAAGCAATGGAACATGCTCTCCCCAGGCTTCCTCACTACAGAGATTCTGTATTCTGTCCCCCACGAACCCCCATCCGGAAGCTTAGTCCACATGGCAGGAAGTGACTACATTACAGTCCCCAAGACTGTACAGTTCCTCTTATGCTGAGCACAGCCCAGACTCAAGTATTACTTTTTTTTTTAATTTATTGAACTATATCATTCACACATAAACATACATAACAATAAGTGTATAGTAATAGTTGTGAACTTACAAAACAAACATACTAGCATCAAACAGGACTCTCATCACTCACCCTCCCACCAATACCTTGCATTGTTGTTAAACATTTTAAACTAATGATTAAAGAGCATTTGTCAAAATATTACTACTAAAGACAAAGTATTTTCCTCCAACCCACCTTATTATCTTTATATCATTTATATATGAATATATATAAACAAGACGTGTATAGTAAAAGTTGTGGATCAAGTATAACTTTTTAATACCAAGTCCAAATTTCCATAAAAGAGAATCTGGTACAGCTTGATAGTCTGTGAGATCCCAACAACTGGCCAAGGCACGAAGTGTCGGAGCATTAACACGGCCGCCGGGAACCTGTGCCTGAAGGGAGGCTGGTCAGTGATCGCGGGAGCTGGAAAGAAACCTCAGAAGTATTTTTTACTAATCTGCAACTGTCTTGCATGTAACACACAGATTAGTCTCCTTGGGTACTTACAGCCTGTGTTTCTGGGGGGTTTGTTATGTTTTGGCTTAACAATAATTTTACTTGGGAAATTTACTAAACTCCACACTTCACTTATTCCTTCATTCTAGGCAGCCCATTCCACTCATTCTTTCTGGTAATGTTACCAGATTTCGTTTAGGTTCTTGGCTATGCTGCAGAAATGAATTTCAAGAGTATGCCGGGTGAGTTAGGTCAGTAATTTATTTAGGTAGGAAAGGAAGAGAAATGGGAGAAAATAACAGATCAGCAGTCCCAGGTAGAAAGGAAGGGGCTGAGAAGTGGTAAAGAGGGCTGACTGACAGGCTACAATTTCCCCTTATAGGATATAAGTGCCCAGGTTCTACTTGTGTGGTGAGCCAAGCAGGGGAGAGGCAGCTGGAGTCCGGGTCCAGAGGCAAGAGAGCAGGAGAGAGGAAGAGAGCTCATTCAGGCCTTGCCCCTGGCTTTTGAACTGGTACTTATCCCACCCCTTTGCTAACGGCAGGGGAGGCGTTCCAGCTGTTCACCGTTTTGGTTGCTTACTTCCCCCATCAATCTCCCAGGAGGGCCCAATGATAAAGTCCTTGGGGAATATCCAGGCTTCTCCTGGCTTCCGGAGGAAGTCTTCTTCTGAGTGACAGAATCTTGGGGAGGGTCTTCCAGCCGCCATCTTGGGGTTATCGATGTCCTGGTGGACTTCTTGCCAGGTTCCCCATCCATCTGTTGATTCCCTATCTTACTAACCTGCTTCAGTAAGAAGAATTTTGTGGGCAACAAAGAGAAAATGGATATAAGAGGTTTATTGCAGCCCCTTCAAACCCAGATGTGAACCAAATCACTTAGAAAATGCCATCCATACACCATTCCTAGGGGAGAAAACAAGTCAACTATGTTATATTTTCTTCTGTAAGAATAAGAAGTATGTTCAATTTAAAGGGGAAGAGATTATTTGGATTATGCTGAAGAAAATAATTTTAAGTCCTTCAGGCTATATCATAAACGATTTTTGTGTAAGGCCCAGTAACTTCAAAATATCATTCTCATCAAATTACACCCTGTTGATTTTCCTTTCCCAAATTTATTTGCGGCCTCTCCTAAAAAGAATCACAGTGCCAGTGTGGAAGGATGAATCACAGCTCAACTCTTTTCGCGCCACCCCCCTCTCCCTGCCCTCCAGAATCTTATTCTAAATGTAGTTGAGCATGTTGTGGCAGGAAATCGTTATGATCCAGCAGCTACAGAAAGCTACAGTGAAATGAGTTGAGGGTATTAGAATCCATTGTGGGCATTTACCTTTCTGTGAAATGGCTTTGAGTTTCTGACGCCTGAGAGATCTCAATAGCCTTTGTTTTGCCCCATTTCCCCCAGGCTTAGCGCTAATATGAATGCCGATGTGGTGTGTCACTCTCTGGAGTTTTGTAAACAGGACACCGGCCAACCCTTGTGTCATCTCTACCCCTCTCCCAAGGTGAGTGGGATTTTTTGCTCTGATAGTCAGATTGCCGGGAGGTATAAGCCCTTGGGAAATGTTATAAAGGGAGATTTGTCTTCTCTCACCCAGTGGTTTAGAGACAGGGAAAGGCAAGGTGACATTTTCAATTATAGTGCCTGAAATAATATACCTCAGTTTCAACCTAAATTCCTCCCTCCATGCTGCCAAAGGATGTCTTTGCTGTTCAACTCATTGTGGCCTGGAACCTTGCGCTGAGCTGAGGGAGGGAGGAAATCTGACTGGCCAGAGAAACAGGTTCAAATCCCACTCTGCCACTTGCAAATCAGGCAAGTCACTTTGGTAGATTACGGTATTCCCAGAACTTGCCTGGTTTTAGCATGTAAAGTCCCCTGTCCGAGGAAATCCCTCAGTCCTGGAAAAACCTGGACACTTGGTCATTCTAGTTTGAGCTTTATTATTCTCATCCGTGAAATGGGTGTAATAATAATATTTCCTGCATAGGTGTGTTGTGGGGAGTAGGTGAGCTAATACATGTAAAATGCTTAGCACAATGCCTGCTACATAAAATAGTTTTAGTTAAAATGGGAGCTAGTGTAATTATTGTCAATATCATTATTATTCAGAGATAGGAGATAGCTGATCAGAATACCCTGTCTGCATTATATCATTTTTGGAAATTTTTAATTGTACTGCATCCAGAGATAAGGTTGCAAATGTTGACATAACTCCCTACCCACACTATGAATAAGAGTATAATACTAAATCCAAGAAGGCTTCACAATATCAATTTTCAGGAGCTTCCTGTAAAAAACTATTTCTATTCCTCCTTTCCCAGTGCTGTAAAGTTTCTGTTTCACTGTGGTTTCTTTTTTTATTAGGATTGAAATAAAGTTCATTTCAACATTTTGTGGCCTAAATAAGTAACATGATTTTGTTGATTCACAATATTAAATATCATAAGACTGTCTCCTTCAGCAGAAAGAAAAGGATGCAAATGTTTGGGGTACTGGGTATTTCATGCTTCCTTGGTCTCTGGCTAAGTGTCCATTAAATTTTCCCTGCTTCCACATTAGAAGCTGTGGATTCCCGTGATTTCTAGAGGAGTTCATTATTTTTAATTAAAAAAAAGTTTTCATGTGGGCAAATGGTTTGTGAATATGGCAGTTTGAAATTATTTTAAGAATCCAAAAAAATTTATATTTTTTAACTAATCTATACCTTTGGGTATAATACCTTTTGATTGCATTAAAGTTGGTGGGTTGATGAGACTTTGATTAGATTACTTGGATCAATTTAGGGCTTTTGATTGGACTATGTCAACTCAGGTTGAATCTCTGCCCTCTTGCAAAGGAAGCCACCATATTTGATTGTGCCATGAGAGAGAAGAGTAGAGGATTGCTTAAGCACGGGCCCTCAGAGCAGCTCAAGAAAGGAGTCTGTGCCTTATAGCTGACAGCTGAGCTCCTGGAGCTGTGCTCTGAGAGAAATAGACTCTGGAGGGGAAGGTAGAGAGCTCAGCAGAGATTGGAGGCCTACCCCGCCAAGTGGAAGCTGACTTTGGTAAAAAAGCATCTCTGATGGTGCCTTGGTTTGACTTTCCACAGTCTTGGAACTGTAAGCTTTTACCCCAAATAAATTCCCTTTCTAAAAGCCAACCCATTTCTGGTACTTTGCATTGGTAGCCCTTTTGCAAACTAAAACAATCCATTTGCCATTTCATAATGTAAGGAGAAAACATTTCTCTGGGCAGGAAGGCAAGTGATGTGGGTTTGTGCAACTTCTATATATACTTAAATAACACATCACATTATATATCCATTATACCCACAGCAATATATAGCCATAAAATATTCACTTTTAAACTATCCCACTTAAAATGATATTTTTATACAGTTCTTTATTTTTATAAGCTGTGAAGATTCTAGTCCAAATTTCCTTGTTTTCTTGTCATCCTGTCACAACCCTCTTTTCAATTCCCAACTCCACATCAATTTGCCCATGCTCCTAGGATGTGGGGGGAGGCAAAGGATTTCCTCCCAGAAATGTTCAGCTTCTACCAGAGCTGGGCATTCAGGAAAGTTCTCTCTAATCAACCCTTTATCCCCTCCTCCTCAAACCCCCCTCGCCAGCCTCCACCTCTGCAGATAGCTAGACAAAAGGGACAGTGGGCATAGCCGTCTGGGTAGTGTCAGTCCCCATCTGCCTCCAAGGTCTCCTTTAGCAGCAGTAACTGCCGTTCCCTGAGCCCTCCCTGCGGCTGGGTGCTGGGCCCCGAGGCTTGTTCCTCAGCTTCTTTAGTCCTCAGATCACCCTAATTATCTGATCTAAGGTGCTGCCTCCATTATGACCCCATCTTCACAGTTGAGGAAACTGAGAGTTAGAGACATTATGCAACTTGCTGAGAGGCACTCCACGGGAAGGAACAGAACTGGCCTTCAGTGCTTGTCCTTGCTCCCAGAGGTTGGGCTCTTAGCCCTTTGGGCAGCGCCTCACAACAATCGAGGGAAATTCCACCACCAGAAACAACCGACGTTCAAAGGTCTACAGTTTTCACTTCAAATTTTTTAATAAATTCTATTATATTAATAATTTCTTTGAAAGCTATGATAATGTTGCATGCACGATTTTGTACCTTACTTTCCCCTATAATATTACATTGTGAGCACATATTTTTTAAATGGTATATATGGGGCCTTTTCTCATTTCTACAATATACAAACAGTTCCTACAGAGCATTTGTGAATTAGTAAACTTTTAAAAACATAGATGGAGATGGAGATGGAGAGCGTTTTTTAGCCCTTGTATTAGTCAGCCAAAGGGGTGCTGATGCAAAGTACCAGAAATCTGTTGGCTTTTATAAAGGATATTTATTTGGGGTAAAAGAGGCCCCAAAGAGTTCAACTCAAGGCTGCTTTCTCACCACTCTTTCCCACATGTGGAGCAAGATGGCAGGTGATCTCTGCCTGGTCTCTCAGGGCTTCCTATATCAGTCTCTAGTATTGGGCTTGTTTCTTTCTGGGCCTTCTCAGTTGCTTAGCTGCTCTGTTCTCTTCAGCAGAAAACTATCACTTTCTCCCCAAGGCCCAAGGATCAAATATGACAGAGCTCTCTCTCTCTTCTTCTGTCTTCTTGAGTGAGTGTCCATTTATATCAGCCCACCGAGGAGGCAGGGACTCAACCTGAGTTATGCCCTACTGACATGGTTGACTCAAAAGCCCCAAATTGATTTTATCAAGTAAACTTAAACCTTTGAAATACAAAAGTTATCACACCCAGAGGAATAGACTGGTTTACAAACATAATCTTTCTCTTTTGGGGATTTATAAATAATATCAAACTGCCATAGCTCCCCAAAAGTCTTCCTCATGATCAATCAAATCAAATACCCTACGAAGGTAGCCACTATTGAGAAATCTATCACCACAGATTAATTTACATAAAATTATATTCCTGAACTACACATAAATGGAATCAAATAGAATGTTCTCCTTTGTGTCTGGCTTCTTTTGTCTAGGAGATTCATCTAGGTTTTTGTGGTTCACTGTCTGGTGTGTAGGATTCATACAATCATCTTTTGATGTAACTCCTGCTATCACTTCCTAAGTAGTCCAGCCAGTTTTGCTCTTGCCCTTTTTTCCATCAAATTTCCACCTTGACCCCAGAAATACTTTCTATAAGATCAATTTGATCATGCCTGCTCCTACCCCTTCTGCCTGGAAGGAATTTCTCCCTCTGTCCTCCAACTTGGTGGATTCCTCCTCATCCTTAAGCCCTTGGCTTACAAATTACTTCTTCGGGCAGGCCATCCCAACTCCTATGTAATACTCCTCTTGTCATAGCTCCTGTTGTCCCTTCATTGAACCTGCTCCATCTTAAATCATATAACTTCCAGCGTGATTGATTGCCTGTGTGTCTCTCCCAGGAAGTTGGATGCTGACTCATTCACCACTCCATACCAGATACCTAGGATGGTACCTTATACATAGCAAAGAAATATTTGTTGAATGAATGAGTGAATGAATGAATGAATGAATGAGTCATTTTGTACTAATAGAAATCCTGATTTTTTTTACCGTATAGCCAGACTAATTTTCCCAATGCATACCTCTGGTCATTTTCTTGTCCCCAGCTTACTATCTCCACTTTGCCCACAAAATTAAGTACAAAGCTTTGCTTAACATTTTAGGACCCTCCAAAAGTTTTTTCGGAGTTTTCTTCCACTCTTATTCTACTGTATCCCATGTTGCATGCAAATAGGAAGTGACTGACTCTCTCTCGAGTCCACCCCAACTTTTCCCACTCTGCACCCTTGGTCTTAACCATTCCCTCCACCCAGAATGCCCTTATCAGCGCCATGCCCGTTCCCAAGCCCATCTCAGCAGTGCTCCTTCTCCCTGAAATAACTCCTAGTTCTCCAAAAACAAAGGTTAACTCTCCTAACAACCATCGTCATGATAATAAGAACTTTTTTTGAGTACTTACAATGTGTCAGGTATTGTTCTAAGCGTTTTACATATATGAATTCATTTAACCTTACAAAATAGATATGCATGTTTTATAGATGAGGAAACTGAGGCAAGGCGCTATTGAAATATTAAGGTTCTGCAGCTTTCCTCATTGGGATGTAAGCATATGGGGGTAGCAAGTCTTTATTTTGCCCTTCTTTTTCCCTCCATTACACCAGGCACTTACTTGTTACATGGATAACATGGGAAAAGCAGCAGCAAATATATATTACTAGCATGCCAGCCACTGCACTTTACATATGTGATCACATTTAATCCTGAAAATAACATGATGAGGTATGTATTTTTTTTTACAGATGAGCAAACTGAGACTGTAAGGGATTTGCCAGGTTTATACAGGTAGACGGCAGAGAGGATTCAGCCCAAGACTGCTTGCCTTTAGAGCCCAGTGTCTTACTCACTGTGTTTCATGCCTCACTGGTGCTCCTTGGGTTTTGTTACTTAGAACCAAAAAGCACCAAATCACCACGCCTAGAACAGCTGATTCCTCACATACAGGACACCGCACCTGCCATTTCCTACTTGTCTTGTATTTTGGATTCTGGTAAAATACAAGCCACCACCATCCCCCCAGGTTTAGCTAAGCCCAGAGATGTGCATGCTGTGGAGACGGAGGGATTGAGGGGGTCCCCCTGGCGTGGGAGCTGGCAGGGAAGAAACAAGCAAGGAAGAGCCGCAGTCCTCCAGCTCTTATAGGGAATGAAAGTAAAAGGCGGAGCCACACTTGGGGATCTCACTGAATCACTTGTTGAGCATCTGCAGCACAGTGAAAATCCCAGACCCACTTCCTGCCCATCCAAAAATGACATTTATAATTAATTTAAGCAAAACACAATCCATAGTGCTTGACTGGCAATCAAAAAAGGAAAGAAGTGGGGAGAAAGGAAGGGAAGACATGGAGGGGAGAGAAAAGAAAATTGCAGTGTGCTTACAAAGACCAAACCTCACAAATGTATGTTCCCTGCTTGGGGGAATTCTTCTTACCAACCCGCTCTTCATTTGCACAGGAAATGGGGCATTGGCTGTTGGTACATCTGTGTGTGTAAGTATGTGTGTCGGAGTGATTCTGACACCACAGCCCTCAAACTGAAAACAGAATGTGGCACCCTCGTGTACCCTCTGGCCCTGTAAGCCTCTCTGTTCAGCTCACAATGTTACAATGTAGGGGTCTGGTGGGGCCTCCGGCAGAGCAGCCAGTAGCCTCCTCAGGTTTACGCTGCTCCCTCGCCTAACTCTGAGATCTCCCTTCCTAACCTGCAGCGGGACACACTTCAATTACAAACATCCCAATGGCACACTCAAAGCTTACTTTCCACCACTCTGATCCATATTAAAAGGAAACTGTATCCAGAATATGGGCCCTGCATGGAGATGGGTTTTCATTTCCCAGGGACCTCCAGCCCACGTAAACTGCTGGGGCAGACCTGCCGCCTGGGGAGGGCAACCTGGACTAGGAAATGGCCTTTCCAAGGTGGGAAGTCCTTTCTACAGGAGCCAGGAGCTCTCCGGTGCATGCACAGGGATTTCATGTTTCCCTGGGATCCAAACAACCAAGAAGCTGACATCAATAGCTATGGCAGGGAGGAAGTTTGTTCTCATTCTTAGAAGAATGACACATTCTTCCTTGACTGAAAAATAAATGAGCAGACATCAGGAATTTACTTTTTTTTTTTTAATGTTACATGTCAAATAAAGCATCTGTTATCTCTTAATAGAAGGTTTCAAGTAGTGAGATTTACGGGAAAAATCACAGATGGACCGGAAATTGAGTATTTTCTATGATCCATTAATCAGTAAATTTCAGTGGGGCATATGGGAATCCCCTACATTTTTTATGTAACATTTATGTAATCTAAGTATCTTTTAAAAAAATAATTTTAAAATAGTATTACAAAATAAATAGCAGGAAAAAATTAACAGCACTGAATTATATATTTTAATGTGGCTCAAAGGGGAAATTTTAGATTGGATATGTGTTACTAGAAAACAAAATTAAAAAAACAGAATTCATGGAACTGCACAACACAGTGAACCCTAAGTTAAACCGCAGGCTATAATAGTATGATTATAAAAATGTGCCTTCATCAATTGTAACAAATATACCATACCGACAATACAAAGTGTTAATAACAGGGTGGAATGTGGTAATCCTCTATTTTATGCATGACTGTTCAGTAAACCCAAAACTTCTCTAATAAAAAAATAAGTATAATTTTAAAATAGTCCATTTCCTGTTCCAGGATCCAATCCCAGACACTACATTGCACTCAGTTGTCATAGTCTATTCTTGTCTGGAAAGGATCTTTCTTTGTTTCTCATGTCCTTGACAGTTTTGAGGTGGACTGGTGAACTATTTTGTAGAACGTCCCTCAAATTAAGTTTATCTGATGTTTTCCTCGTGATTACACTGGGTTTTCCTCATGATTACACTGGGTTTGGGATAGAACGCCAAAGAGGCGAGGTGCCCTTCTCACCCCATTTTATCAGGGGGACATATTATCCACATGACTTCCCTGGGGAAGTGAAACTTGTACACTTGTGTGAGGTCGTGTTTGCCAGGTGGTGTCTCCATGTAAAGTTAGATTTCCTTTCCCATGCTCTGTTCTTTGGAAGCAGATCATCCACTAAGTCCAACCCACACTGCAGAGGTGGAGAAAGCTCAGTTCTGCCACCTGGAGAAGGGAGTATCTATGTATATGACTTGGAATTCTTCTGTAAAGATGTGTATTAGTCAACCAAAGGGGTGCTAATGCAAAATGCCAGAAATCTGTTGGTTTTATAAAGGATATCTATTTTGGGTAGAAGCTTACATAACCAGGCCATAAAGCATATGTTACTTCCCTCACCATAGTCTGTTGCTATGTGTTGGAGCAAGATGACTGCTGACATCTGCAAGAGATCAGGCTTCCTGGGTTCTTCTCTTCCTGAGGCTTGTTTCTCTCTGGGCTCAGCTGCCCTGTTCTCTCCACAAGGCCAGCTGTAGACTATCAGGCTACTGGCTCTGTCTCTCTCCCCAGGGCACAATTCTCTCCAAGCTCAGCAGCTCTGCTCCTCTGTGTGCTTACTTCCCAGGCTCCAGCTCAAAAACTCCCAACTCTGTACTTTACCATGTCCTTTCTCTGTGAGTTCCCACCCACCAAGGGGGCAAGGATGAAATGTCCTACTGACATGGCCCAATCAAAGCCTTAATCATTATTTAATCAAGTAAAAGTGAAACCTCTGAATCCAATATAATCTAATATGCCCAGAGGGACAGACCAGTTTACAAACATTATCCAATATCTATTTTTGAAACTCACAATAATATCAAACTGCTACAAGATGTGTCTCTTCTTCCCCATTTATTTATTTGTTCAATCATTTATTTATATCAATATGGGTTCATGTAGATATATACACATGTATTATACTTTGAATTTTAATCCTATAGTACCTTATTTATTTTGCTGCTCAAATTGTTCCAGATTTGGCCACTGGGAAATCTTTCCAGTTTGACTCTATGTCTCTATGACATTTCTCTAGTCTTTCATTTTTTGAGGACTTCCTTGCTTTCTGATTCTAAAAGATGCTCCAGCTTCATTTGCATTTTTTTCTGCCCTAGTCTGAGAATCAGCCATTTCTCCAAGGAGACCTGGTTGCTTTCATGGGAGAACGGTATTAGAAACCAGTATCTGGACACCAAGTATGTTCATTGCTACAGGAATGTCATTGTTTCTTGGCTGTCTTAATTAGCAGAGCTAGGGAAAAATACATATATACAACTCGTGAATACATACTTATGTTTGCATCTACTCATCCTTCTGTGTGTGTATACACACACATACATATATAAACATGAGTTCATACTGATTGATGTCTCTGACTCTGATCCAGTATCATGGGGCCAAACTCTGTTTTACAAGTATAATTCTCAAACATATTTTGCAGTAGAAGCTTAAGGGCTTGACCCAGATCCTGTTACTAGGGAGTAAAACTTGAACTCAACCCAGGGCTTTGAACTTCAGCCCTCCAGCTCTTCACATCTGCAGCACCTGTTTAGCCTAGCTGTGAAGCACATTCATCATATTCAGTTCTCAGTGTCAGAGGGAAGTAAAGGCAGCTTTGATTTTAGTTTTAATTAAATATCCTGAAAAGCTTAAGTTCCAAGAATCTTACACCAGTATCCCAACTTTCTCAATACCAATTAAATCACGCAGTCATGTGCTCACCCAGTCCAACATGTCTCCACACATGATCGATAAGTCCCCACCATCTCCCCACTGCCGGGCACTCTTAATGAGGGATTTCTTTTATCCATCACAAGTCTGAAAGACAGATAGTCTCCTTTTAATAAGCAATACAGTTGAGACCTGGAGAACTGAGAGTCTTGTCTAAAATCCTACCACTCCTTCAGAATAATTGTTTTTCTTTTTTAGCCAGCAAATATTTATGTAGACTGAATTATGTAGAACAGTTTTCCAGCAACCATGCCAGGAAATAGCGATGCAAAGCTGCCTAGCGGAAGAAGCAGGCCTGTAAACAACAACATATAAGGGGACAAGCGATCTAAAAGAGGAACAGGAACCTCAGTGGAAGAAGGCTGAGCCCTCCTGGGGAGGGGAATAAGGAGTGGAGGTGACTGTCAACTAAGCTCTCCCAAAGGAGGCTGTGTGTCTTGAAGGTAGAGTAAGAGTTCACCCCCCACACCAGCTCTTGACTGCCTCAGCACCTTGTCCTTGGCCTCTGTCTAGAACCTCTTCTCATTCTCTGCGTGGCCAGCTCCTTTTCCTCCTTCAGGTCTCTGTTTAAATATCCCCTCCTCAAGCAGGTCTTCCCTGATCAGACTATTTGAAGTGGGTCTCCTTTCCTTCTTTGTGACAGGCCATGATTTGTTTCTTAGCACTTGAGGACAGGGTCTATGTCTTTCCTGTTCACCCTCTTATTCCCAGGGATGGGCACAGGACTGCCTGGCACATAGTAAGTGCTTCATAAGATTTGTGGAATGAAAGAGAAGATGGGCAAGGGTCATTCAGATGGTCATGGGCAAGGGCAAGGATGTTTGCTTTGCATCCTCTCTTGCAAGGATTTATCTGGGCTCAGTGCAATGTACCAAATCTGTAGTTCTAAATGTCTAGCTTGTTTAAGAATATGAAGCAGTTTTCAGAAATGGATATGGGACCCCAACCCCAGGGAATCTGATCCAGTATTTGCAGGGTGGGACTCAAGCATCTTCACTTCTACAAAGCTTCTGATGAGCATTGAAGATTGAAAATTGCTCTATTAGAGCCTGGTGCAAGCCTAGAAAGGGTCCTCCATGAGCTTAGTTTCCATTATCCTGCTAATGAACCTTTTTGTTGTCTTCTGCTAACTTCTCAGACATCTGAAAACTTCTTGTTTCCATCTACCCTCTAGCACCATTCTTTGCCCAACCACTCCTTGATTTTGGCCCCTCTTCTGGGTGATTTATTAATGTAAACTCTGTTACTGATTTTCTAGCCTCCAATTCCCCAGAAATAAGGCCTTTTAGAAGGGCTGAGGGAATTGGAGGTTTTAGAACCAACCTATTTGGAGTTCAGTCCTTTTTTGTGGGAACATAACAGTGTACCAATTAATTGGGGAAAGTAGTCCTAAAGTTATCTATACCCATGGAAGAAAATGAGAATACCTATAAACCTACTCGAGAATATTCTTAAAAAATGTTTTTAATCAGTTTCCCCATTCTGCTCCAACTACAATCAAATCTCTCTCCTTCCTTTAACTGAGGATCAGTTCAACATGATGGTTAAGAGCACAGATTCTGGAGCTAAACCTCCTGGCTCAAACCTGCTTATACTTCTTACTAGCTGTCTCTCTGGGCAAGTTGCCTAATCACTCACTCCAAGCCTCAGTTTCTTCATCTATAAAATGAGGATAGTACTTGTACCTCACAGGATTGCTCTGCAGAATTAAAATACATCTCTGTGTGTATGGATATACATAAGTATATTAGAGAGAAAGACATTGAGTTTTTAGAACAGTGCTTTGCATGTAATAAGTGCTAAATAGTCATCATCATCATCATCACCAAAACAAGCCTTCATTACATCCCATTTGCTTTTCATCTTACTGCAGTCTGGTGCCTAGCCCACAACTCTACTGAAACACCTTTGCTTAACATCACCCATAACCTCCTAAATGTCAAATCCAAGGACACTTTTGCCATTATCTGCTGCATTTGACACTGCTTACCATTTTCCTTCCTGAAACTTCTCTGCCCTTTCTCCATCCTCCTTGTACCTACTCTATCTTTTAGGAGTTCCCTCTCCCCTTCCTAGGCATGTGACTGGAAAACAGCCATATGTTTGGTCACTGAGACCAGAAATGGTACTAGTCAAAAGAGTCTTCAATGAAATTAACAGGCTTTTCAGGCATAGACCATATTTTTTGCTTCTCTTAATAAACGTTTGCTGAGCTCTTATTGTGTGGTAGGTACACATTGGGGCCGAAAAGTAAAGGCAATGATAGCTGCCGTTTGAGTGGTTACAACATGCCAGGAGCTGGGTCAAGCACTTGGCACACATCATCTAAAATCCTCCCACACAATTGTAAGGTTATTCCATTATCCCAATTTTATAGATGAGAGATCAAAATTCAAGCAAATTATTGATTGTGGGATTGTTTACTTGATAATATTTTCAGAGTTCATCTTTAAACATCTGAGAAATTATGAACAATGAGGCAAATGAGAGAAGGATAACCTAGATACAGAAAACTCAGCTTAAAAATGGAATAGAGGGAAGCGGACTTGGCCCAGTGGTTAGGGCATCCGTCTACCACATGGGAGGTCCGCAGTTCAAACCCCGGGCCTCCTTGACCCGTGTAGAGCTGGCCCATGTGCAGTGCTGATGCGTGCAAGGAGTGCCGTGCCACGCATGGGTGCCCCCGCTTAGGGGAGCCCCACGCGCAAGGAGTGCACCCCATAAGGAGAGCCATCCAGCGCGAAAGAAAGTGCAGCCTGCCCAGGAGTGGCACCACACACATGTAGAGCTGACGCAGCAAAATGACGCAACAAAAAGAAACACAGATTCCAGTGCTGCTGACAACAACAGAAGCGGACAAAGAAGACGCAGCAAATAGACACAGAGAACAGACAACCGAGGGTGGGGTGGGGGGAAGAAATAAAATAAATAAATAAATCTTTTTAAAAAAATGGAATAGAATACAGTGTCCAGAAATGAATGCAAATGCATTTAAGATTTTTGTTTTTGATAAAAATAGCATTTCAAATTGGGGTAAAACATTGGATTATTCAATAAATGGTTGGGACTAAGGATGAGATAATTGGGAAAATTTTAAAATTATATGCCTATCTCTTCCTTATAGAAAAATAAATCCCACATGAACTAAAAGTTGAAACATAAAGAATATAGTACCATAAAAGAAGAAAAACTTGAGCAATTTCATTTGTAATTTGTCAGCCAAGAGTCACAGAGGGAAATATTTACACATGTGACTAGTAAAAACCTGCCAAACACAAAGTCAAAAGACAAATGCCAAACCAGGAAAATGTTTTTGTAATATGCCACATGAGGAATTATTTCCTCTACATTTCAAAAAGTTCATATAAAATCATAAAATCTGGGCAAAGTTCATAAACAACAGGTTTATGGAAAAAGAAGAACAAAGGACCAAAAATCCAGGGGAAAATGCTCACTATTTCTCATAATTAGATAATTGAAAATTAAAACAATGTGATTTCATCTCCCTCTTATGTATTTTGCCTCCACAAAACTCTTCAAAGGTCAATAGAAAAGAAATTATCACAGAAAATGCTCACTATTTCTCATAATTAGATAATTGAAAATTAAAACAATGTGATTTCATCTCCCTCTTATGTATTTTTGCCTCCACAAAACTCTTCAAAGGTCAATAGAAAAGAAATTATCACAGAAACAGAAAGGCTTTACATATCAGAAACCATTAAATTAAATGACTCTGTAGCAGTTTAATATTATTTATGAATTCCAAAAAAATATATAGATTATATTTGTAAAGTGTTCAGTTCCTCTGGCATGATAGCCCTTTGATTGTATTAGATTCAGCTGAGACGTCTGATTAAATTATGTTAAGATTAGGGCTCTGGTCCAACCGTGTCATTAGAGTATGGCTCAGCATCAAATTCCAGACCCTTGGGGATAAAACAGATGCTTACATAGAAGTAAATACATGGGGAGGGAAACAGATGTGGCTCAACCAATTGGGCTCCCATCTACCATATAGGAGGTCCAGGATTTGATGCCCAGGGCTTCCTGGTGGGGGCAAACTGGCCCATGTGGCAAGCTGGCCCACGTGCAGTGATGGCCCACACAGGAATGCACCCTGTGCAGGAGTGCCGCCCCTCGTGGTAATACCGCCCCACATGGGAAAGCCGCCTCACGCAGGAGTGCCAGCCGACACGGAGAACTGGTGAAGCAAGATGATGCAACAAGAGTCACAGAGGAGAGAAAATAAGAAGATGTAGCAGACCAGGGAGAGTGGTGGTGCAAGAGAGTTATTGCCTCTCTCCCACTCCAAAAGGTCCCGGAATCAGTTCCTGGAGTGCCTAATGAGAATACAAGCAGACACAGAAGAACACACAGTGAATGGACACAGAGAGCAGACAATGGGGGGAATGGGGGAAGGAGAAATAAATAAAAAATAAATAAATAAAAATACATGGAGAAGGAGAACACAGAAGCAGATACACAGGAAGAAAGAATGCTCTACAGACATGGCCCTGGGAAGAGAGATGAGCCTCTAGAAGTTGGAGGAGGCAAGGAAATCTTCTAAAGCCTCCAGATGGAACTAGCCCTGCCAAGACCTTGATTTTAAGTCTGTAAGACTCCATTGAGAATTCTGACCTTCAGAACTACAGTCGAATAATTCAGTATTGTTTTAAGCCACTAAATTTGAGGTAATTTGTTACAGTAGCAATCAGAAACTAATACAAGTAGATTGAGTAACTGTGTAACATTGGGCAAGATCGATCTAGCAAATTGAGTGCAAATTGCATAATATTAAAAAGTTAAAATATTATGTTACAGAACAATTGATTTAAGTAATCTAATGACTCTACCACTCTGACCATCTCACTAGCCCAATTATTCATCATAAATCATTTGTTTAAAAGTAGGACAACTTTCTATGAATAGGAAATGTAGGCACTTAAGGAAAGTCCAGGAGGTCTAGTACTGGAGAACGTGTGCACTTGCCCAGACTCTGCAGAAGAAGCAGTTAAAATTGAACAAAAATATTAGCTGTGCAGCCTTGGACAATTCACTGGATAGCACTGGGCCTTGGATTTCTCATCTATAAGCCGGGGATAGGAATTGTTCATTTCCACCTTGCCGGTATAAAGTTTAGAGGTAAAATATAAACAATGTCTGGTATGACACATAGAAGAACTACTAGAGGAAGTGGGAGATGGCACATAATTGTATTAGTCAGGGTTCTTCTGGTAAACAGAACTGACAAGAGGTATGGGTATAGGTAGAGGTTTAGGTAAAGACAAAGAGAGAGAGAGATGAATTGCCTCATATGACAGTGGGGATTGGCAAATCCAAATTCCGTAGGGCAGGGCTCAAGCTGGGAGCTCCAATGAAAATTTCGACAAATTCCCCAGGAGACGCTGGCTGCTGAAGTACTGATAGAAATTCTTCCTTCTGACTCCTGAAACCATTTGCTCCCTTTGAGGCATTCAACTGATTGGACAAGCCCTCTCTCATTGCTGAAGACAGTCTACTCAGTTGACTGTAGATATTATCAGCCGTAGATGCAATCAACTTAAATCCATTTAAGTCCACGAAATATCCTCTCAGTAACAATGCCAGTGCTTGCTTCACCAAAAAACTGGAAGGGATAACCTGGACAAGGAAACAGGTTAACCTAACCATCACAGTAGTGGGGGGGGGGGGGGGGTGGCAGTGATGGTGTAAAACCAGTGAATAATGTCAGAAAAGGAGTAGGTGGGAATAGTACTGTTTAAAATAAGAAGCTTTTTTGTTAAGGCGTTGCCTGAAGAAAATGAAACAATAGCAAGAATGTAATTAAATGTACTGATGATACTAATAGCTATACAATGCAGATTTAGTGTAGGAGAATGAAAGATAATTTGGTTAATGGTGAAATATGTATGAAGAAAAGACATTCAGCGATTAAAGGGGACGTGCTTAAAGATAGTGGTGTCCCTTCCTCCCTCTCTCTCTCTTAGTCCCTGAAAGAAAAGAGTAATGTAAACTGACTTCATTTATTCCACATAACCTAAAGTCATCAATGCCAGTCTGCACTGGGTGATGTCAGAAATCAAATTGAGATATCCTAGGTATTGGAAAATAGCAACTGGAAGATATAGTGGAACACAGACAAAATAACAGATGAGCAAATTCCACCCAAGGCCAGACATGCCACTACTGGATGAAAACTCATATACAGTGGAGCTTTCTTGCCTTTGTCTTCCTACTTAAAAGAAATAGTCTTAAAGCCCTTTCACTTACATTCCTTTGGGTTTCCTTTTGGTCCTTATAGTTTGCCTTATACTGTGTTATTTCTTTATTTATCTCTTCCAGTGAATGCCTGTAGACATAATTTCTTTTTTAGATCAACTTAAACACAAAACTTGGGTGTGAAGAACAACCTGTCCTAATAAACTTTTGGAAAAGATCCAGAGTAGATCAGCAATCTTCTCCTGATCCCCAACCATCCCCCCTCATACATACATGCTCTCTGACAGTAAAAAAAAAAAAAAGAAGAAAAAAAGAAGAAACAAAAACCCACATGCCTAAAATCCTCATTTCACTTCCCAGGGGCTTTCTCCTTTATGGGAACCTGTCACTGCTGTCAAAAGTGTAAAGCAATCAAAAGGCACTTTCTGTAATTTTCAAATCGACTGTTGCTATAATTGATGCAGAGAACTCAATTACTAAAAAGTGTTCACTATAGAAACTCATGCTAAAAATACTATTTTTCTTTACTTCCTAAATGTACCAGAATTCAATTCTTTAACATCACAGACCCTAAGAACACCCAGTTAGGGAATGTGTCTTGCCCAATTCACCAATACTCTTGAAATTTCAAGTGAAATTTTATTGAGTCCCTGAGTATCCCCAGTACATTGGCCCTTAACGTATTTTCCACCTAGCTGATAGAGTATAATGCACTGTAGCTGAAGCATTCGAGTGTCTGGGAAATGCTGGTCTAGCGGTCCTTACCAAAGATGGCTCAAATTTTTGAATATGCTAAATGTGTGTTGTGGCTTTCCCAGCGGGGGGTTTAGTTTGCAATTTTCCAATGTTTTAACTAAAAAAAGGCACTTTTCTAGCACACCTATTAACATCTCTCAGAGCAGGATTAAGAACGTAGGCTTTGTGCCAAACAGGTGTGATCTGAACATGGAATGTGCCACTTTTTGGCTCTGTGACTTTGGGCAAATTGTTTATCCACTCTATCTTGTATGTAAAATACCTTGTATTACCTTGTATGTAAAGTTTACCTTGTATGTAAAATAGGGATCATTGTAGTAACTGTGATACAGCTGTAGTGATGAAAAATTAGATGCTGTTGGGAAGCGCTTAGTTCTATGTAGGGCAAACAGCAGGTTTTGCTGCTGTTGTATTTATTGTTGTTATAATACACCATAAGCTCTTTGATAAATAAAGAGTACCAACATCAAATCATAGGAAATCCTGAGTAATTTAGTCAAATGTCCTATGAAATGCCAGAATCCACCCTCCTAGTCAAAGAATCCTGCTCTGAGCCGGCTGACCAAGACAGGACCATTTCCAGTGACAAGGATGTCCCAGACCATTCCATTGGTGTACAGCTCTGACTTTTAAAAAGTTCCTCATTATTTTAAGAAACATAGAGCCTTAAAAAATAACAGAGCAATGTCACTTCCCACCCACATCAATTATTAGAAAGAACTTTCATATTTCCCATGAAGTATCTTTTGTCCAGAGAAAACATCCCCAGTTGTCTTTCCTCGTTTTCCTACAAGAAAGTGACCCTGGTTAAACGATGTAACCTTTCTGAGACTCAGTTTTCTCATCTGCAAAATGGAAAAAAATAATGGGTGGTTTTCAGGATCACTGAAAAATAGCATACATTAGTGTAGGCTGGTGTTAAAATTATTGTACTCTCCCTAGTTGTGTGTTCGTAACAAAACAACCCAACTAACAATACCAATTACAGTTAACACTCATATCCTCCTTACTAAATGCAAGGCACTTTTCTAAACACTTTTCAAGTACTCTTTTGTTTAATGCTTATAGCAGTTTGATATAGTTATGAATTCCAAAAATAGATATTGGATTACGTTTGTATTCTGATCTGTAACCTGGGCATGATCTGTAACCAAGGGGTGGGGACTCAGATAAAAGGCATGGCAAAGGACAGAGCTGAGGGTTCTTAATTTTGGAGTTTTGATGTTGGAATTTGATGCTGAAGTCTTAAGATGGAGCTCTGGGGAAAGAGACAGAGCCTGATAGTTTACACCTGATAGTTTACAGCTGACCTTGTGGAGAGAGGCAAAGCCTAGAGAGCCTCATAGTCTACAGCTGACCTTGTGGAGAAACCAGAGGAGGTGAGCCCAGAGGAACCCAGGAAGCCTGAACCCTCACAGATGTCAGCAGTCATCTTGCTCCAACATGTGGAAATAGACTTTGGTGAGGGAAGTAACTTATGCTTTATGGCCTGGTACCTGTAATCTCCTACTCC
Organism: Dasypus novemcinctus; assembly: GCF_030445035.2. NCBI lineage: Eukaryota > Metazoa > Chordata > Mammalia > Cingulata > Dasypodidae > Dasypus > Dasypus novemcinctus. Next base: position 22,503,851 of record NC_080677.1, read on the forward strand.
AAATAAATACCCTTTATAAAAACCAACCAATTTTTGGTATTTTGCATCAGCACTGCTTTGGCCTCCTAGTACAATGCTCACAACAATGCTATCAGCAAACTGAGGCTCAGAGTGCTTAAGCAACTTACTCAAGGTTGAACAACTAGTAAAAGAAGAAGCCAGGGTTCAAACCTGCGAACACTCTAGGATCCAAATTCACATTGAGTGGGAAATGACAATGGAGACCGTGATCTAGTGGAAAATACAGTATCACTGAAGACGGAAATTTCACCCACATTGAACAGCTAAATTAATTAGATGCCTTTCTTCCTTTTCCTTGGATTCCCATTTGGTTAATTCTTGGCAGAGTGCAAACCCTACCAGGGCACCCCTTTGCCCAAGAAACTATGGCAATGAGGGCTTGGCCCTTGCGTTTCCCATCATCCAAACTGCTCAGAGCCAGAGTGGAGAATCATCCTCACTCTAGAGAATGAGAGCAGTCAACAGTTGCCAAGCTTCTCCTCTGAGCTAAAGACTTAAGACTGGCTCCCGTTTGGATGAAAACTTAACTACTCTAGTAGAAATTGTTCTAGAAAATGCCATGGCTATTTGCTGCTGTATGCTCTGATGATGGATCAAAGTTGTCCTCTCCCTTTTGCAGACTGCTGGGGCACCATGTCATGTTGTCCTTGGGCAGCTTCCAAGTTCTTGAGTAAAGAAATCCAAATACCTATCCATGGTTCTTTGGTCCATAAGCCCTAGATTTATATCTCAGAGGGCCTGTGTGTGGCTTCCTTAGCTATCCATGCATAAAGGGGTTAAATAAAGAGATTCTGAAAAGGAGTTGAAGCTGGAATAAAGAAAAATAATAACCAAAGGGAGAAAGGAATGACAAGCTGAAAAGATTTGACCATAACAAATTGCAGAATCAAATAAATGCTTCCAGACCAAGCCTCTCATTGTTGATGGCAAATCTGCTTTTACCTTGGGTGATTGCTTTAGCTGAGGCATCAACACCACTTTGGCTTCCAACCAGGGAGTTTTATGTCCAACTCACAGTCCATTTCCAAACATTTTCTCCAACCACTTATTAGAATTGCATCCTCCATTCCAAAGTTTTAATTTTTCAGAAAATGGAGTGTGGTCCTCAAATTTTAGAAACAAAGACTTAAATATAAAATGGCCAGCAGTGAAAAAGTTACCAGGAAGAGATAGCACTTATTTTCATTTTACACTGCTTATGATTTGCCTCCTTCACTTGTCACTAAGACAAGCAAATAAATTTGGTCTTGGAGGCTCAGACTCCCCTGCTTATCAAAGGCTGGAGCATTTCCCTCTAGCCTGGCCCTTGCTTGCTGCTGCTTTGCCCTCAGCCTCCTAGGGAGGGCCAGAAAAGCAGCCAATCGCACCCAGCATTAAGGGTGGGGCTTAAAGGTCTCTGGTGTAGCACCTGCCACCGCATATTTTTATAGTTTCCTTGTCTCTATCCCTCCACTAAATATTGAGCCCCCAGAGACCTGAGCTGGATTAAAATCTAATTGCTTCCTTAAAGACATCATGTTAAGCGAAATAAGTCAGACACAAAGGGACAGATATTGTATGATTCCACTTATATGAAGTAGCCAGAATTATGCAAATTCATAGAGATGGAAAGTAGAGTACAGGTTACCAGGGGTCAGGGGGTGGAGAATGCATGGAGCAGGCATGTTAATGCATATTGGGTGTAGAGTTTCTGTCTGGGGTGATGGGAAAGATCTGGTAATGGATGTGGTGAGGGTAGGACACTATTATGAATGTGATTAAGACCACTAAATGGTATGCTTGGGAGTGGCTGAGAAGGGAAAGTTTATGTCATATATATATTTCCACAAAATTAAAAAAGAAAAAGAATAACTAAAGAGATCATGAGAATTAAATGTAATCCATGATCCTGGACTGGATCTGATAATGAAAGAGAAAATGACCAGAAGGACATTATGAAGACATATGAAAAAATTGGGATGTAGACCGTAAGCTTTATATCAATGTTAAATTTCTTAAAGTTGATATTGTATTGCCTAATGTAACATCATAAATGTTTTCTTTCTTTGTTTCCATATGTATTGATCATCTATATGTATCAGGGACTTTGCTGGGCCTTGTAGATGTTTGAACTGGGCCTTAGGGGGACACATAATTTAAAGCAGGGGAACACCACCCTCAAGTTTCAGCACTGTGAACAACACACTTTAGGCTAACAAGAGTAGTCCAGAAGGGTGCCGTCAAGAAATGTGCACTTAGGTCTAGTGTCTTATACTGACCCCCCTTATCCAATAGGAGAATTTCAGAGATTTGTCAGAATTTCCAGAAAAAACAAAAATTGTACTCAATAGGATTGGTTTTCGAACGAGCTATTCTCTAAGCAGTCTGTTAATTGTATCCATGTTTTGAAAGCGGGGATGGTAATGAGCCGTTTGGACACTGCTGCCACCCAGTCATGGTGGACGCCAGGTGCTGGCTTGAAGCACAGCCTGGGAGGCACCCACTGGACTGTATCATGACACTGGTCCTTCTGTTGACTGACCATGACGAGTTCTGGGGAGTCTCAGGAGAGGCTGGGTGGCCAGGGTGGGAGAAAAGGAGTCAGGGACACAGCTCTTTACCCACTGGCACGATGGGGTTTCGTTGTCTTTAAAATCTGCACACTGAAACCAGAGCGTCCTGACAACCAAACCCTCCAGGAGAGTGGCCTCCTTCCTCAAATCACTGCCATGTGCTCTCAGATCCCAGCTGGTCTGCTGCCCTGGCCAAGAGCCATTGTTCGCCATCCTGTGAGCCTGAGCCAGAGGCATCTGATTAGGGGCAGACCCCAGGGGCAGGGTTGCAGAGCCTGGCCACTGAGGCAGAGCGGCCACTGGCTCTGTCACCACGCTTCGCAAAGCACCTCCTGGAAAGTTCACTCCACCCAGGCTCACACTGAGAGGAACTCCTCCACGCACATGTTCTGGGAATATCGGTCATGTTGTGTGAACACCACACAGCTCCAGAGTGGAGGATGGCAGCTTCCAGGGTGATGAACAAGCAGAAGAGTCAAGAAGGGGCTTGTGTCCTGAGCATCCCCTAGGAGCAATGGCCAGCATCTCCCAGAAGACCTTCTCTTGCTCACCAGCCAACTCAAAAATCCCATTCCAGCCTCCATTTTTGCTACTTAAATACAGGAACAAAGTTCTCAGTTACATGGAGGGAGAGTTAAGATAATCTCCCCAACTCTCAGCTTCCCTACCGATCTGGATGAGGAGGGAAGTGAGAGTGAAAGACAGAGTTTTCCAATAAAACTATCTATTATTGAGCAAGGGATTATTGGGCCAGGCCCTAAATCTGTTGTCCCCACGACATCCTCAGGAGGTAGTCACTAGAATCCCCATGTTGATGTGGGATGATAAAAACAGATGTTTTGTATTTTATGTATTAAGGAAGTACATGGATACTGAAGGTCTCAGAGTATAACTTGCTCAAGGTTGCACAGCTAGTAAGCAGCAGTGGTGAGATTTGAGCATGTGACCCAATGACCTTGCTCTTTATTAAGGCTAACCGGGGAGCAGACGGAGGAGGAGTGTGGCAGAGCCAGAGTATGTGCACTGGGTAGGGGGAGCAGCTTTGGGCCACAGTACTGGAAACAAACCCTCCCTAGCTCCCAGCCCCCGCCCACAAACTACAGTATCGTCTTCCTCCCATCCCTCCCACAAACCACAACACAGTGGTCCTTGGAGGTTCCTGACTGTAGTTACTGGTAATAATTAGCTAACTCTTTATACTTGCAGCATAAGCTTGAAAGGTGTTCTTAGGTCTCTAGAAATGGTTGAAGGAGAGCTGGAGGTATTTAACTAGGAGAAGAGAAGGCAAATGAGAGCTGCAGCCTAACCTCAGATGATAATCAGCCTTTCCTGAGCTTGCCAATAATTTGCTGCACAAGACACTTAAGTTGGCCATTAAAGCCTCCTGCCATAAAGGGCTTTTGGACCCAAGTACAAGTTACTTAGGGAAATCAGAGGAGCATACGGGTTAGGAAAGCAGAGGTTCAAACTGCGACTCTGCCAGCCACTAACTGTGGAATCTTAGGCCAGTTCTTTTAAACTTTTCTGCACTTCATCTCCTCATCTGTAAAATGATCACATCTCTCAAGGCTGTTGTGATGACTAAATAGGACAATGTTTGTAAAGCACTTACCCCAGCATCTGGCACGGAATAAAGTCCCAAACAGAGGTGGTTATTAATATGTGAATTATTGTGAATAATTCTTGTGAGTTATTTTATAACAATTTTACCAGTGAATTCTTTATGACAAACTTATAGACTTTTACAATCCTAACTTTAGAAAAGACCTAGAGAGCAAGCATGGGGTACAAGTTGTAATACTGTCTACCTTTGCTTCTGCAGGCGACATGGACATTTACACTGGAGAAGGCAAGACAAATTGTCAAGAAGCCCCAGACTGTGGTAAGCAATCAGCGGGTAGACCATCAGCCTTATTCTTGGCATGGCCCCCTCTCACTGACCCCCACTCTCGCACCCCAAAACCCATGGGCTATTCTGCTTACCAGCCCACAACACGAAGCTGTTGAATTGGGAATGAAGCGCCCCCGTGTTGCCCCCGCCTTCTCTTTGCAGCAGGGTTTCTCAGCCCTGGTGGCCCCCCCATGGGGCTTAGCAGCATTCCTGGTCTCTACTCACAGATGCCAGCAGTACTACCCACACCTCCTCCCAAGGTGTGATAGCCAAAAAAGTCTCTTGATGTTGCTTAATGTCCCCTTGGGGGGCAAAATCGACCCCAGTCGAGAACTGCTCATCTCCAATAGCCCATCTTGGAGAAGGCTGTGTCTTCCTGCTTCTCCACTTCCTGGAAATGCAGCATTAGGCAAGGTGCTGGACTGTGCCGAGCCTCAGTTTCCTTGTCTATTAAGTAGGGACCTCCTTGGTTCGCTAAGGGGGGGATGAGAGAGAAAATGTGTGTAAGGCACCTGACATCATGCCCGGACTTACCAAGTGCTCAATAAATATTGGCAAAAAACGTCATCGTCACTCTCTCCTAATTTGTTCTGTTCATAATTATGGTTTTATACAATGGATAGAATGGTCAGTTCAAACAAATTATCACCCAGTCCAGTATTTGACGTAGGCCCTATTACACATCAGCCTCCACTGACCCTTAAAGAACAGCATCATCCTCGAGGCTAAAGATCCTGGCAATAAGGAAGTGTTCATCAGAGATGAGAGGGCAGAAACCTTGTCCTTGACTTCTCCTTGCTGGCCTAGCTGATCATTCATTCCAATGCGAAGCATTTAAGGTATTATTGATTTGGCAATATGGAGATAAAGGGGGGAAAAAAATCTCTCATGGGTAGGGGTTGCCAGAATTAGCAAATAAAAATCCAGGATGCCCAGTTAAATTTGAATTTCAGATAAACAACAACTAATTTTTTTAGCATAAATATATCCAGTACAACGTCTTATCTAGCAGCCCTATGTAGGAGGGTGTGTGGGTTTCGATGTCCAAGGCTGATCCATGATGGATGGCAACATGCAGGGCATTTCTAAACAATCGATCAATCACTAACGATGTCTGCATTGCCAATCACTATTTAATTCAGTGACTAATTACAGGCCAATAGTTGCCAGTGCAACTAATCTGCTTAAGTCATTGAACAAGACATTGAAACGTTGCCTGAAACTCCTGACCTCCACCTGAGGAACTCAGAGCAGAAACGTAGAATGACAAAATTCTTCTTTTATTCTTCTCAACATGAATCTAAAAGCTTATTCTCAGGGCATTGTTTACTTCACTAGCACTAACTGCCTTGGCATTAACTCAAAGGCTAATTAGGATTTTACAATTTTTCATTCTGTCAGCAGCATTGCAAGTGTAATTTGTGGGGCAGGATTCCAATATTTCCTTGCAAGAAGCCAAAAAAAAAAAAAAAAGACTGCTCAATAATTCAACAATAAAAAACTCCTCAAAAGCCTCCCCCAATTTATTTTCTCTCCTGATTAAAGCTATCAAGGAAAAAATAATCAGAAAATGCAAATCTGTGTCTCTGGAAAAAAAAATGCTCAGAGATAGCTGATTGCAATTAATTCCATTGTGATGGCTAATGAAATTGCAGACCCAGCCAGGACTCAGAAAGAAGCACATACTGAGTTGCATATCATTTCAGCACAGCCTGCTGGACTGTGAGAATTTAGGCTGAATTTTGACAGTGAAGTTATTGTCAAGGGAATCAAATGTCCCAGAGAAGATAAGGATTTCAATGAGGTCCTGAGAGACTCTTCAAAGGGCAAAGGGACTTTTCCTGGGTCTGGAAGAGCACTAAACATCTTAGGGCTTAGAATACCTGAGTTATGGAATCATTTCATTGAATTCTCACAAAATGCCCTACCAAGTAAATACAGTATTTTTGTTATCAACCCCATCCTACAGATGAAAGGACGGAGGCGCATCTAGGTTAAATAATTTGCCCACTTCACAAAGCTAGTGAGTGGGAAATCCATCATTTAATTTCAGATCTAACTCTATCCAACTTCCCATGCACTTTCCAACAAGCTAATCACTCTCAACCGGGCCTCCTCAGTGCTAAACTTCAAGGGGCACCATTCACATCATAGGCTATATGGACCCTGGACTCATGCAGGGCACAACCCGTGCAGCTATACATGATAGCCTTGACCTCAAACCTGCCTGCTCAATAGAGTCAGCTGGGGAGGCTATAAAAATCGCTGACATTCCAGGCCCACCCTACACAAACTAAATCCAGACAATCCTAATAACAGGGTTGAAAAGCACTTTGCCCTGTAGAAATTCAATTTCAGTTTGGCTGTGCACAAAAGAAGAGTGATTATTCTCCCCTTTGAACTTCCATTTACCCATCCACCCCTTCCCCATTTTTCTTTATTCAAACCCTGTTTGTTGTTCTGTTTTCATTTAAAAGCCTGTGCAGGATGCAAGCAAAAGCTGGTAAATAGATTGCCAACTGAAGATGCTGTATGACTCCGATCCCCAGGGAACGCCAAGATTTGAGACTTTCATTTTAGATGGTATTAGATGCAGCCAGATGCATATTTTAAATCCACTGCTGAGTTAATAGCAACCCACATTTTAGCTCTGTCTAGCAAGGCTCAAATTGAAAAGAAAGGGCTGGCAAACATGCAAGCAAGGATATCTGAAATGTTGCTCTGTATCCATTTCATTTCTCTTTTACAAGTAAGTTGTGAGAAGAGCTGGTCCTTCCTGTACTATGTGATGAAAAGACCAGATAGTCAGCACCTCTGTAAACAGGATGAGTTCTTGGGGGTCCCTTGGCAAGCTACATCACCTCTTGCCCACCACACAGCCCCAGTTCCCACACCATGAATGTCAAAGACAGCTGCAGCCTTCAGGCTGAATTTTGACAGTGAGCAGCTGGGCAATTATAAAATTTGATCCTATTATACCTCTTGTGTAGTAATTATAAGACTGTCCACATAATTTTTTTTCATGTATTGGTTATCATCAGTGTTAAAATCTACTTTGCCGTTAATTGTACCAAGGCTGTCAGACCAAAGTAAATATTAAAAATAATAGCTCCAACACAGTTGCAACCGGGCTTCTGACTTTGGGTCTCAGACTGTATCTCTCCTTCCAAACTGCCATCAAGCTGTGGTCTAATTTCATGCTGGTGTTTGACTTGCAATGTTCCTACAGTCCCATTCTCAAATTGGTCACCAAGTCCCTGGATCCAAGTTTCTAAACACCCCTGCCCTGCCCCCTTGCCTTATTAGTGGTTCTCAACCAAGGGGCAATTTTGCCCCCGGGGGACATTTGGCAATGTCTGGGGACATTTTTTGGTTTTCACAACTCACAGCTAGTGAGTAGGGATCAGGGATGCTGCTAACTATCCTACAATGCCGAGGGCAGCCCCCAGAACAAAGGATTGTCCAGCCCACAACGTCAATGGTGCTGAGGTTAGAAACCCTGGGATCAGCAAAGCGGACTTAGCCCAGTGGTTAGGGCGTCGGTCTACCACACGGGAGGTCCGCAGTTCAAACCCCGGGCCTCCTTGACCCATGTGGAGCTGCCCCATGTGCAGTGCTGATGTGTGCAAGGAGTGCCCTGCCACGCAGGGGTGTCCCTGCGCAGGGGAGCCCCACAGGCAAGGAGTGCGCCTGGTGAGGAGAGCCGCCCAGTGCAAAAGAAGGTGCAGCCTGTCCAGGAATGGTGCCACACACACGAAGAGCTGACACAGCAAGATGATGCACCAAAAAGAAACACAGATTCCTGGTGCCTCTGATAAGGATAGAAACAGTCACAGAAGAACACACAGTGAATGGACATAGAGAGCAGACAACTGGCAGGGGGGAAGGGGAGAGAAATAAATAAAAAATAAATCTTAAAAAAAATAAGTCTATAAAAAAAAAAACCCTGGGATCAAGCCTCAGGCTCTCTTATCTGCTCCGCCCCATTTCACCTCCTCTAGTCCATCCTCCCACCACCCCCTGAAATGGGAAATGTGATTCCTCTGCTTATCATCTTCCAGGATGCCCACTGTCCTCAGGGTACCATGTACCGCAGTTTACAATGTTCCCACGGATACCTGTGCTCCAGCCACAAGGAGGTTCTAAGATGCAAAACATCCTCTTACCTCTCTAACCCTGTGTGGGATACACCCTCTACCTGGAGCCGTGCTTCTCTGGCTTTAATGTGTACCCCAACATAGCAGGGGTCTTCTTAAAATGCAGATTCTTATTCAGTTGGGCAGGGGTGGGACCTGAGACTCTGCATTTCTAACCAGTTCCCAGATGACATCATGGTTCCTAGTATCTTGGATAGGACTCTGAGTGGCTAGGACTTAGAACAATGGTCCTCAAGCCTTCATAGGTATCAAAATGACTGGGGTGGCTTGTTCAAACACAGACTGCCAGACCCTACTCCCCGAGCATCTGATTCAGTAGATCTGGAGTAGGACATGATCACTTACATTTCTAACAAGTGTGTGGACTGCACTTTGTGTAGCAAAGCCTCAGGGCTTCTTTCTCTTCCTTCCCTCTTGCCTCATTTCTTCTTGACCTCTAGGCCTTCTACCCCTCCTTCACTGGGTTCCTAGAGAATCCTACAAATCCCTCCCCTACTGCAGATATCATGTGTGCTCAGAGCTGAGATATCCACCCATGTCCTCCACTAGACTGCAGTCTCTGAGAGGACAGACAGCCTCTGCTGTCTTCTTACAATACAGATGTGGCAACTATTCACGGTTGTTCCTCTAATCCTAAACACCTGGACAAACTTCACCACGATTCCTAAATAATTCATTCATATTCTGAAAAAATTTCCAATTCTCCTTTGCCAGGGTCAAAATATTGCCAGCGCCCATGTCTTAGTCTGCCAGAGCTGCTATGACAAATACCACATAATGGGTTGGCTCAACATCAGGATTTACCATCTCACTGTTTTGGAGGCTCAGAGTCCAACAGCAAGGCGTCAGCAAGGCCACAGCATCCTGGTGTTAGCTGGCCGCCATCCGCCGGGTTCCTTTGCTTGCACCTCCACCTCCTGTCACGTGGCAAGCTCCCTCTCCTTAGGTCTGCTTTTGTGGTTTCCGCTGACTTCTGGCTCCTGGCTAACGGCACTCAAATTTCTTCTGCTTATAAAGGACTCCATTCATACAGATAAAGGCTCATCCTGATTCGCTTGGAACAGTTTCCCAAGGTCCTATTTGCACATGAGTTCACACGCACAGGAACGCAGATTAAGATGAAGAACATGCCTTTCACTGGGGCCCATGATCCAACCTAACTGGGTCTGTAAGACAACTCACAGCAGCTTGAAGGACGGTATCCACTGTATCTTTCCCTTCACTGATTAGAGGGGCTTCTAATCTTTTCTATGGTATTGTCTTCTCTTTCTTTCATTTGAGAAAGGCATCGTGGAAATCATAGTCTTTCTAAAAGCACTGTTCAGTAAAAAGCCAGAGTTTTCAAATTAATCAAATTCATGGAGTTTCAGGGAAACCACCTGAAATCCTTTGCTCAAGCAACTTAAGGGGCTGTGTCGGCACACTCTTCTGCTCCCTTGGGTAGGGCCATCCTTCTTGCCAAGCCCTAGATTGTGTCTCTCCCTTTAAGTTGTACTTGTACTTTACCTTATAATGGGATAGAATTTTTTTTTGAAACTCCTCTTTATTTCCAAATCCTCTTTCAAAGCACTTGAATAGAACGAGGGAGAGAGAGACAGTTGTCAGAAGAGAATCGGACCCTTTTGGGAATAGGAAAGCCAGGTTGACCATAGCTGGCTGGGTGAAACATCCAGGCCAAGAAACCAGCACAAAAACAGGAGGTGGAATAAACATAGGGTGTGGGAGCAAGAATCAGTGGTAAACTTTAAAAAGTAAAACAGGACCAGATTCTGGACATGTAGAGCCAAGAAATCAAGACTATGGTGACTGTGGGAAGAGGAAGGGCCCTTAGAAGCTGGAGGACTATTCCTTGAACTAAACAACTCCTTTTTTTATTGTTTTTATTTCCAGAACTATCCCAGAAGTGGTTCCAGTATTTGTTCACTTCCATTTTTGGCCAAGATATGTCAGAAGATTAAATTGTACGTATGCCATTTCTACCTTCCTGAGCACTGGCCCATGATAACATATTTGGTTTTTACTGTTTTCTAATGACCAAAATGATGTTCAGATTTGAATGGCATCTTCCTAAAGGCGAAAGCGTTTCTTGCTTTAAACATGTCTTGCACAGAAAGTGAAAGACAAATTATCTCTGAATCAATCATTTTGGAAGTATATTGACTACCAGCATCTTTAAATCTCAAGGTTTGATTTTTACCCTGAGCTAGAATACAGACTGCCAGTAACATTTCCTTAGTGAACTTTGGCACTCATTTGCAACACACATGGAAACAGCCTCTCCTTTTTATCTAAGACACAGACAAGGTCAGAAACTGGTTGGGGCAGGGACTCTGAGCAACTTTTGTGCAAAGTACTCATGAGGCTGGGAAGGAACCATTTTTTGCATACGGCTGACCCTATTACCTAAAAAAATTGAGCTCAGATGTAATTTAAACAGAGTTCCCAATATAGAGACTGTCCAGGTTCCCAAGCCCTCCTATCTCAGTTGAGCAACCCATACTCCAGCTCTGTTGGAGACTACTAGATGTCATAGCAATCGTTGTTCAAAACTGTAAGAGATCCCCCTCCCCTTCATTCCTTGGTTTCTTCTTTGTTTTTGAACATCAAATGTGCTTGAGTTGTTTTTCTTACTGGGAAGGGACCGGCCAGGTCTGGGGTGGGCATCTGGGGCAGCCGCAGGCTGAGGCCATGGCCCCCGCCCCACCCTGCAGACCGTTCCCATCTGTTTTATTTTTATTTTATCATTTCTGATTTTTGTACTGGGAGCCCTCGGCGAGCTTAGGTGTGCCATGAGACCCCACTCCCCACCACAGCGCTGGTGCTTCCGTGCCGGCCAAGCTCTGGAGTCACTGAGGAGTTCGACTTGGCTGAGGTGAAGACGCACTTGGTCTATACCAATCATGGAATAAACACATCTTTCTTTTGTAATGAAAGAAAAAAAATTTAAGAGAAGGGCCAGTGTCCTGAGAGAGTCATGGGACGAAAAGGCAAAAGCGCATAGGTTCAACCTTCTGCCCAGCAGCTTCTAATATGACTGTTGCTGCTGCTACCAGGTGGTATATGGATGCCCAGTAGGTGCCAGGTGAGAGGTTCCGTACATTTCCTCATTTAATTCTCACAGTGACTCCGTGAGGCAGGGATTATATTATTATTCCCATTTCACAGTCAAGGAAGCTGAGTCTTGGAGCAGTAACTTAAGGTGACAGAGGACCCAAGACGCACCCCCCAGGGGTATGTGACTGATATGTTCCTTGGGAACACCCATATTCTTGACTCCTGAGCCGACTCAGAGAACTTAATGTCTTTGGGCCTCCATTTCCCCATATCTAAAATGAAGGTATAGACTAAATTCTGGCCTCACATCAGACTCATCTGGGAAGGTTATATTGCAGATCCCAAGGCCCCAGACCTAGCAGGAGAGCAGCATATTTTTCTGAAAGTTCTCCAGGTGATCCTTGGGCACCTGGACTCCACATCTGGGCTCCTGGTGATCCAGGCCCTCCCCAACGCTCACGATCTAGCTTAAGCACCAAACAGAGGAGACCACAGAGCTAGATGGTGCTTGGACGACACAAAATAATGTTTCTCAGCCATGAGACGCTCATTGAGACCACACCATCTGCCCCCGCCCCTGTTTCTTGCTCTCCCCCAGGCGGTGCCTGTTCCTTTAGCCCACTCTAGCTCAGCCCGGAGCTCACTTTAGGGATACAGATGTAAGAAGGCCCAGAGGTGAGAGTCCAGCTGCACAGCCGGACTGAGAGACGCCTGTCCCATGTTCCACCATCCTTCATCTCATCATCTTCATGGAAGCTAAAATCCACCGAGCTGAGCACCCACAGTCTCTTGTGTAAATCTCGGGGGAGAGGAGGAGGCTATGATGCTGACCCACATTCAGAGGCTTTGAGGGGTGCAAGGGGTTAAAAAGCTTTTCCTGGTTTATCCCCCCACATCAACCCTGCAAGCCAGTCACCCAAAGTGCTGGCCCGGGTCCCAGAAGCAGCAGCCACGTCCTTCGGCATGAACACAGATGGGTGCCAGAAAGCATCGGGGCTTGGGAAGCAGAGGGGAGATGTTAGACGTGAAAGGAGAGGCTGGCAGCCAGCTCCCAGGCCCCCAGCCATTTCATGCTCCCCATTGAACTGAGACCCCCGTCCCCCTTGAAGGCGCAGGGACCGCCCCCTCCAACCTTGCTGAAAGCATCACTGCATTTGCTGTGTCAGACAGACACAGGCCAAAAGAACCCAAACAGCCAAAGTAACAACTCTTCCACTGAGCCGCCTCTGAAAAATAGACTTTAAGAGCACCTATGGCCAAGGATTTTCCTGGCCCAATTTAAATGGAGATTATTCTTTCGTGAAAAGCAAAAACTGTTTTTCCTTTGTAAAAAATCATTGTGCTTCAAGTATAATCTGAACCAGGTTACAATTTATGCAACATTTTACAGTTTACAAAGCACATGAAAACGCAGTCTATTTATCCCTCAAAACCACCTGGGAGTGAGTAACAATAATGAAAGGAAAAACTTTCAAGAACTGTTCTAAATGCATCGCATATATTGTATCATCTTCACCACCCTGTAAAGCAGATCCCATTGCCTCCCCTTTCTAAAGAGGTAAAGTAATTCACTCAATGATCCAGAGCAAGTCATGGATAAACCTGGCATTTGAACCCAGCAGACTGGTCCCAAAGAGCAGGCTTGTTGCCACCACATTGCCCCCTCGACTCTTAGTCCCACTTCTTAGATGACCAGAAGTTTCTAACACTTAAAATGCCTGACCCAACAGCACACAGTCAGCAGGTGGTGAGACAAGACCTAGAGGGCTTCTATTATGTAATCCTCTGATAAAATACCCTCCGGGAGATGCCTTTCCTTGCTCTGTCCCTATCTCTGCCTTCCCCATCCCATTGGGTCCCACACCTTCAAAATTCATTTGAGGAAAGGTCATTTCCACCCCTAGGAATTTTTCAGTTGCATGAATAGCCCTCCTCATACCCCCAGCTCACCTGGTGCCTATACCTATCACCCTTTCCTTTGATTGCTGCTTCCCTGTCAGTCTCCCACAGAAGCTTCTGGAAAGCGGGGACAACATATCTTAGTAAACTATTTATCCCCGGAAGCTGCCATAGTGCTTAGCATTAGTAGGAGTTCAATGAAGAAATGAGGGAATATTTCCCAGAAAAAAAAAGTTTAGGATAACAAAACTACTAAATTACTAGGATGGAGCGGTCAAGTTTTATTTTTGTTGTCATTTTTTTTCTATCAGAATTCACTCTAACCACACACGATGTATTTTTTATTGCAGCAATGAGGAGTCAGGGGAGTCCAGGCTTTTAATAATTGATTCTTTTTGTTTAATTTCTCTATGCGTAAACCCACATATTTATTATTTTAATAGATGCTTAGAGTATCGTATCCTCTGTTAACTGTGTTTTTAATTCATCATTATTTTATTTTCCATTTCTGCCTGCTCCTCTGCCCACCCACATGACCACAAGGGTGAAAACCTTCCAGGATTTTCTCTGTTCTCATCCTCTTAACAAAGATGTATGTAACATGCCTACATGTCTCAAATGTGAGGCAAGTACACACAGAAGCTTTAGGCGCACCTGCTTCTTCTATTGTCATAATGCCCCAGTCAGGAAATAATCTTAGGAGAATTGAACTTGAATAGTTCCATATTATATAATTACTAACACTCAGCTGCAATTACAATTACTCACTGGATCAAGCCTGCTGGCCTGACATCTAGCAATGGACACTTGTACAGCAGTAGCAGCAAGCTCACAATCCCCATACCAGCCTGCACCATAACTGGACAGAACAATGGGTGACTGAAAATCTGAAAATCTGAACACGACCCATGGACTGAATTTTGAATACCTCCAGAAACTCTCATCTGAAAATGTGATCAGAGCAGACAACTGACTCCTATAGCCCAATGCTAGGAACCATCCTTGGAATAATTATTATTGTACCTGACAATAACAGCTAATGTGTGTTGAGAACTTACTATATACTTGGCAGAGTTCTTGATGCTTTACATGTACCAACTCGTTTAGTCTTTACAATACCTTAAGAAGTAGGTACTAATACTAGCTCCATTTTACAAATGGGGAAACTGAGACACAGAAAGATTAAATGATTTGCCTAAGATCACACAGCAAGTAAGCAGTGGCCCTGAGATTCGAACCCAGAGAGCCTAATTTCGGAACCCAGAGCTATGTTATAGGGCTTCCCAGGCACTTTTTCCTCCTACTAGGATGCCCTTCACCCAATTACTTGCCTTGGAAATTCTTTCTCATCCTTTAAGATTCACCTTAAGTTCACCTCCTCTCCTCTATAGAGTTAGAAACCTTTTCCCTGTTGGTGCATGGTCCTTGAAGAGCAGGGGTTTTTTCATGGTACTGTAGTTATTTGCTGACACATCATTTTTTTCCACCCATAATTAAGCTCCTCAAGCACAGGAAATGTATCTCATATTCATACCTGGTATTCAATACAATTCCTGGCACAGAGCAGAGATTCTACAATGGCCTGTGGAAAGAAGGGAGGAAAAGGAGGGAGGGAGGGAAGAGAGAAGGAAGGTTTGTTTCAGCATATAACCAGATACCTCTAAGGATGCACAAGTTATCGAATTTAGATGCAGTTTTGGAGAAATAATTTTAGTAAAAGTCAACAACGCCTTATCCAAAACCTTGGAACCAGATGTGATTTGGGATTCAGTTTTTCGGATTATAGGAAAGCACCATGTGGTACATATACTATAATTCATACAACACCCCAAGCAAAGATCAAACCAACACATTTCGATTGTGTTGTGATCAAGCTTATGTATTGCCCTATAGGTCAGGTTTTGCTACCAACTGAATTCATTGCTGCAAAGTTGATTGAAAGAAGAAAGAAAAAACAACTCTTGGTTTCAAGAGCTGTTTAAATTTGGGGGTTGTGAATAAGGGACTGTAGCCTTTACATGATTTGCAGTTTCTGCCGCCTTGGATGAGCAATATACTCTCGCCTATCTAGAATGTATGGTTTTGGTCAGTCACTTTGAGTCCTTCAAGGACCACCTCTTATCCCTACGCTGGCAAAGCTGGGTTGACATACTAAACTGAGACCTTTCGCCCTCCACCTTTACTCAGAGTGAACTATTGGCTGCTTAGGCCCATATCACCTCTATATCTCTATTTTTCTCCTCTTTTCTCAACTGGAAAAATAAAATAGCTGCCCAAGAGGTCAAATACATACATAGGAGCAACTACCTTGTTTCTCAGGAACTGTCATCTTCAAAATGTTTTCAAAAACTTTTCTTAGTAGTTACAACTTCCATTAAATGGTTACAGGTCATTTAATGATGTGTGATATGAAGACTGAGGTGGTTGAAAAACACCCATAACTCAGAGCAGACAAGGAGCAGGATGTGTCCAGAAGTCCTGGCAGGTCACACCAGGACAGGACCTTAGTGACGCTCTCGCCCCACCCCACCCTGCATCCTCTGCACGAGTGAAAGTAGTGGGCGAGCCCCTCTGAGTCCTCTTAGAATCTCATCTGGGCCATCCTGGTCATAGGAAAGTCAACGTCTGGGGTGATAATGGTGGAGCCTTTCTCTATAGCCCACATCTGGTTTATTACTGCAACTCCAGTAGCTCCCCTTCCCACCTTCCCCCAGGGTAAACCTAGTTCTTTCAGGGTTACAGTCTCCACAGTTCCCAGGGCAGATCTGTAAGGAGGACAAGCTGAGGGACACCGCCTTGTCTTGCCCTCCTAGCCACGTCATGGGTCCCTAAGAGAGGGAGTTTGACTTCTGCTCTGCCCTGTCTTCTCAGAATACTCCTCCGTCCACTCATTCATCACAGAGTCCTTGTCTCAGTAGTTCCATCAGGGAATAGAACCATGCCAGGTATGTCACACGGAAGAGATTTAATACAGGGAGCCAGTTGTAAAAGTCTTGAAAAGGCTAAAAACGTAGAAAATGGAAGATGAGGTAAGCCAGCACCAAGTACTAAAGGAAGTGTCCCTAGGATATACTGAGGAAACAAAAGGAAGGGTGGGTGTTTTCAGAGCTCAGGCAGCCACTCGGTGCTGGGTTGCTGGGAGAACCAAAGAGGGGCCACATGCACCAGTGCAGAGCCATGGAGGAGGACGGGTGCTGCACCCACGGGTGCTGGGACAGCCCAGGAGGACCACTGTGGCCAGAGCTGGGGTCACTGAAGGGAGCATCCGGACAGAGAGAGAAAAAACAGTTTCTCCTCTCCTCTTCCTCTCTCCTCTCACCACACCAAGTCTGTCTGGCAAGGGAACCTGGCAGGTGTATTTCGCAAAATTCCCAGTCAGAGAATTACAGAGCAGAGTAACAGAGGCTACCACAGGAGGCTGATATGAGCGGCCCAATCCCTGTTAGTGTTTTTCCAAAGAGGCCTGTAACCTGGACTTCTGGTGGGTCCACCTTCGCAGAGTCAAGCTGGGCTCCGAGGAGACTCCACCCTGGCTCTGGCATGTTCATTTGCCTGAAGGCTTTCAGAACTGCCCTCGACTCAAAATTGCCCTCGACTCAAAAACCATTTAGCATAGCCTATAAATGACCATGTTGCTCTCTCTAAATTCTAGGCTCCAAGAGCAGTGTTACCCACCTTTCAGCCGTATTGCTTTGCTACATCATTAGTGATTTCAGCAGACGGAAAGCAGGGTTTGCCTATTTAGAAGCTAGGGAAATCCAGTGGTGAGGACCCAGGGGGAAATCCTCACTTATGGGTGGAAGTCGCAGCTTTGGTGAAGTTTGCCAGTTGATGATAACTAAATGCCTCAAGAGTCTCAGAGTAAATGGTTTTAAAAGAGCAAAACTTTAAGGAAACACTCCTGGGATCTCAACTTCAAATTCTCACGCCCTCAAAAACTTCAATTATTTCACCACCACCACCTGTTTGGGCCAAGGAGCGCAGAGCAAACACAGCTCTGCTGAATGGAGAACAGGGTTTGGCAAAGCTCAACCAGTAATCTTAACATAACATGCAGGTCCTGAATATAATGTTTAGAATAAGCCTCTGTCACATAAGTTCAAAACACCCATATCTGAAATTTTTTCCTTAGCTCACCAGGTATTTTGTTCTCTTTTTTCCTAGCACTATACAAAATTCTGTGCCATTCAAAGATGTAGACTCAGACAAATACAGTGTTTTTCCAGTAAGTATTATTACCAGATATTATCTACATATTGCATAGTTTTCTACACTTTACTTTAATAAGATGAGATTGAGTTTCATTTGAATACATTATTAATTTGATGAACTGCATACCATTTTATGATTTTTATGGACATTTGGCATCATAATAATATATGGACCATCAAAATGAATCTTAGGCTCAAAAAGTTTTTTTTATTTTTTTCCAGCATCCTGACTCATTTCTTTCAGATCAGTCAGGTCAAATATATAAATTCATATAATTAGCCATTTGGCTGGAGATTTTTTAATTATCAAAAACTTTTCCTTTACCCCCGTTGGGCTCTGAGAGGAAGATGGGTCACCAGCAGCTCTACCAGAGTCATCCGCAAAAATTCGGCCAGGGTTCCCGCTCTTGCTGCGTCTGCTCGAACCGACATGGTCTGATCTGGAAATACTGTCTCAATACGCGTGGCCAGTGTTTCCATCAGTACCCAAAGGATACGGGCTTCATCAAGTTGGACTAATCTTCCTTGAGTGGACTGTCCAAGACATCTTCCTGACTAAAACTATGCTAGTTCTTTGTATATAAAATAAAACTAAAAAAACTGGTAAAAAAAAGATAATCATTTGACCAGATGATTTTAGAGCCTAAAGGGATTGATGATTAATACAGGAATTTCAGGGCATTGGATGGTCCTTCTGTTTGTAGAGGGTCACATGAGACACACAACCATGAGCATACACATATACACATACAGCCAGCCTCGCACACATCCACACACACTCAAACACACAACCTGTGTACACATGTCCACACACCCAATCCACACACGTGTCCACACACACCCACTCCACACACATGCACCCACACACACCCACATATAAGCACCTACCCAGCATCCCGTCCACCTGCCACACACACTCAAATCCCTTCACCCATCCACATTCACTTCTGCAGACCCGTAAGCGCATTCCACCACCTGTTCCTGGGCCCTGCTTCTATATTCCATTTCACCTCACACGTCTCCTGTTAGTGATTTCTAGTTCCTAGACTACTGCAGATGCCAGTAGCACTCAGCCAGCTCTGACCAACCTTCACCTTGAGAAGCTCAGAGCAGATCTGAGCTCCCCGTGTGACCCTCCGTTTCAGACGCTGCGGGGTTACCACTGGCGGGGCCGAGACTGTGACGACAGAAACAAGATGGCGTACCCGGGCAGAAGGTACGTGTCTCCCTGGCTCACTGATTTTGAAAATCACCTTCTGAAGAGAAGGCAGGAGGCCTTGGGGATTCCCATTTACAGAGAGAAGGGACCTCTGGGTCCAGATTGACGTAAAGCTCAGTGAAAAAGCAACAGTCATCCGTTGGTTCAAGAAATGCTTATTGGGCGCCTATTATTTGCCAAACTCCCTGCATCGTGTCACATGGGATAGTAAACAAAACAGAGATATGCCTCCTCCCATGGAGCTTACAGTCTAGTGGGAGAAACAAGCAAGGAAACAGGTTGTTGTGGACATTTGTCCAGCCTCCTGCACTGGTTCCCCATCCAGGAGGGAACCCCCACAAAAAGCAGGGAGAGGACACATCACATTATATTCCCAGGCTGATTGATAGTCAGCCAATCACATTTCTGACTTCAAAAAATGGTTATCCCAACCTCCACCTTAGCTTTGACTACAATGCCAAAGCGGTAAATTTTCCAGATGTTTGGGCGTTTCAGAAGCACAGTTTTAATGACTTCATCGATCTAAATTAAACCGGCCACAGATTATTTCATTGTGTTCATCAACCCCAATCCACAGCAACACAGGCTATGAACTTAGTCATTCATAGAAGAGGCTGGATTTGGTCCATGGCTCCCAGCAAATATCCAAAACCAAGTTTGATGGCAAAGAGGACAAGTAAAGTCTTCTGTATGCCTCTATACCCATGAAATGTGGTGCTCTCCCTTGAAGAGCACAGTTTTCTCTCAATGACACTTCGTGTAGCACACACAAACACATGTTTGTTCATCCATTCATGAAACCAGCATTCACTGAGTGACAAGTATATGTCAAAGAACAATGTCGATGTTTTCTCTGTAGGCCAGACAGCTGGGACGCGCATCAGGATTCAAACTGTAATGGCATTTGGGTAAGCAACTAAATTCAGATTTAGCCCTGTTCTCCACCTTCCCACCCTCCCCTGAAACCCATTGCTTATTTCCTTTTATCAGATCTAAGAAGAAGATGACAACCTAAACCAGTTCTGTGTCTGCTGTTCAGAAGGCAGCTGTAAAATTCTGATCACACGTGAAGAGTGTCAAGGATGTAATAAAGCTTGAGGCTTACTTGGTTACAACCCCTTTAAACTTTGTTTAAAGTCACCCACATATAATCCTTTTATTCTATTTCGAGTGGTGTAAAACTAAATGGGGAGTGGTGTTAGCAAATTTTATAGCAACCCAAACAGCTGTTGGAACAAACCACATGCCGTCACCATTTTACTGTAGTCATCTTTTCCCATTTCATAAACCTAGACAGGGAGAGGAGAAATTACCCTGCAGTTGCCCCATTACCATACTTCCAGGCATCAGCTGCTGGTGTCTGAGTTCCCTCTGAATAATGGATTAGCAGCTTCCAGGTAGAGAAAAGAAAAGGACGGAAAAAAGACAACCAAACATCTATCCATGGACAGCAACAGTGACAGATTCAAGTTTTGTGTGGTCTTAAACTTAGGTGATTTGAGGATTTCTTGTGAAGAAAAAGAATACCAAATCACAAATATAAAATCAGATATGAAAGTAAATAATTATTTAGAAAAATAAAAGAAATCCTAATGAATGACTGGAGTCTTGGAAGTTCATGTCCCTTTCTTCTGAAAACTCATCACTGGTTTATCAGGAGTGCTTTAATATGGACACATTCCTGACTTCAACCTGGCTCCCCCTGTTCATCTAGAACACTCTATAGCTCCCATTCACTCCCAGGATCATATGATCTGCAAATGAAAGGCCCTGATGCTTAATTTGGCTTCACGGTAAGTTGCCTCTGAATAGTTGCCTCGTTAGTCCACTTGGATGAAGACGAGAAAGTTTCCATAAAGACTTCCCTCCCTTCAAGACAACTGGCAGTCCAGGCTTGACCCAGCCCCTACAGCGTGCATTCAGGTCCTGTGGCTTTGGGGATATGGAAAGCATGACAGGTGGCTGTACTCCATCCCTCCTCACCCATCCTCTCCTCAGACACACTGCCTTTTCACAGAGAGGGAGAAGATGTCTCCCCTAGACCTTAAGTCCTCAAGACCCCCAAGGCAGCTCCTGTTCTGATAAACCCAAGTTTTCTTGTGTGGGACGACAAGGGATTGCTCAGTGTATGAGGCTGTTCTTCCTTCCGTGATCCCTCACCTACCTCCGACTTGGTGAGTCACCCCCCACAAGAGGCAGTGCTAGATCAATGGAAAGCCCCCACCAACGGAGGGATGCAAGACTCAGAGCCCCTCATCAGCCACGGGAGAAAGACACATCACCTTCAGAGCTACCCCTTCCCAGGGAGGAAAACTCCCTCATGGAATCACAAAATTATAAACTCAAAGGGGGCTTTACAAGCATCTAGCTCAACATTTCCCAAACTGTGTCCCGGAATCCCACTGTTGTGAGTGATGGTGATAGATGTGAGCGGAGGGGTTCTATAGTCCAGTGACCTTCAGGAGCCTGGATCAAATAAAGCTAAAAGGTTTCTTTACTTCTGGATTTCTCAGCATCTTCAATGTCCTAATGTCCACTGGGAATCCCCCAAGACCAGAAGAGTGACCACAGCATTTCCAAAATGTCTTTGGCCACCAAACTCTTTCACCTTAGAATACTATTGCTATCTGGTGCTAATTCTATTGCTACCTCAAAGTCACAATTTGGCAAAAAAAAAAAAAAGAAAAGGAGAAAATATATTTGAAAACCTTACATTAAAACTAGGAAGAGAGGCGACTCTGCTAATGGATAGCTTTAGCCTTAAGTGGTAGGGAGTTTCCTCGGCTGGGCCACTTTTTGGCCTACCTCACCTCTAGATTTATCAAACTCAGCTCTATTGACATTTGGGGCTGGCTAATTCTGTCTTGTGGGAGCTGTGCTGTGCAGTGAAGGATGTTTAACAGAATCCCTGGCCTCTACCTGTTAGATTCCAGGGGCGATTCCCCTGGCCCCAAGCTGTGACAACCAAAAAGGTCCAGACATTGCCAATGTCTCCTGGCTTGAGAATTGCTGCTCTAGAAGGATCAATCCTTGGATACTGGACATGTCAGGACTCTTAGATCCCAGCTCAGAGACTGCCGAGCCCACCCTGACCCTGTGTTGCTCTGAGGAGCGAGACCCCCTCCCTGCCCTGCCTCCCTTGGAAAGCGATGGCCCCGTTTCTGGGTCTCTTCTTATCCTTGCCCCCCATTCTTTTCAAGTCCAACTCACTGGCATAGAGCCAGTGGTAAAGATTTAGTTTATGTGTCTCATACATTTAAAAACAAACTGCTAATCTCATCCTGTCTCTTTTAAGGGTGTTGATCCAAAAGATGGAATTCCATATGAGAAGAAATTCTGTGAAGGTAAGACTTGTAAAAGTCAGTGCACTTATTACAACAGAATATTCTTTTCTAGACAGCTTCAAATTGAAATGAATAGACCGTCCAAGTGAGCAAGTACCTGATGCTACATGTATTTTCATGGCAGGGCAGGAAAAGACATGAAAAAGATGTAGAGAAAAGAGGCTAAATCTAGAAAATGCAAAACTGAAGTCGTTTAATCAACTCCTTTATTTGGGGATTGGAGACTTTAATCATGATGTTGGAAAAGGCTGCAGGATGGAGAACGGGGTAACCAAAACCCAGCATGTCTCCAGATAAGAACACAAGTAGAGGCAGTAACTGGAATTTTTTAATCTTCTGTATTTCCTTCTCAATATGCTATGAGGTCAGACCCCCTGGGCTCATACTGAGCTAAAGATCTATAAGCTATAGCTGATAGGGGCTTCACAAAATAGCTGAACAAAGAGCTCCGTATTCTAAATGCCCAAATACCATAGGCATCCAGGCCACTGGTATGGTAGGAGAAACCTACCACCAGCCAAAGCTCCTGATGATGCCCAAATGTTCTTAAATAAGACCCTATGGGGAAAACGGACTTGGCCCACTGGTTAGGGCGTCCGTCTACCACATGGGAGGGCCGCGGTTCAAACCCCGGGCCTCCTTGACCCGTGTGGAGCTGGCCCATGTGCAGTGCTGATGCGCGCAAGGAGTGCCCTGCCACGCAGGGGTGTCCCCCGCGTAGGGGAGCCCCACGTGCAAGGAGTGCGCCCCGTAAGGAGAGCCACCCAGCGCGAAAGAAAGTGCAGCCTGCCCAGGAATGGCGCCGCCCACACTTCCCATGCCGCTGACGACAACAGAAGCGGACAAAGATACAAGACGCAGCAAATAGACACAGAGAACAGACAACCGGGGGACTGGGGGAATTAAATAAATTAATTAATTAAAAAAAAAAAAAGACCCTATGGTAACATCACTGTTTTATGCATAGGCAGTACTTTATCCCAAGCATCCCTTCATTCATTCAAGTATTTACTGAATCCCAATTACTGTTATCACCAAAAGCTATCAGTTTTCATAGGCCAAAGATATAGTCCTGCCCTCAATCAACCTCCAGTCTTACTGTCTTTAAGCTTCAGAGGGATAGCAAGTATGGGAATGGAAAATATAAAGACACTGCATATCACGCCAGTTTAGAAATAGTTGTTTGGATGAATAAAAGAAACAATGAACAAATAAACTACCAAATGAATGAGTAAGCCCAGACCTGGGTAAAACCCTGGTGTGAGGTCCTGGCCCTCAGGTCCCCCATGTCACACCCCTGTGCCTTCATGCACGTCCTGGGCCCTCTCAGTCCCCATCTGTGGGGCCTTGTACAGAGGCCCAGGACAGGCAGCCCCCTCCATGAGGCTGGGCGATTGATCTGCCAGCGTGATTTGGGGGGCTTAGGGGTGGAGGCAGGAGGCTCCCTGCTCTGGCTCTGGGAGGTGTCAACTGATTCTTTCAGAGCTGAAGGGATTTGGCAGAGGATAGCCACAGGTGAATGAGCTAGTGTAAAGGGGCTTCAGAACCACGTTAAGTCATCCTTAACCTAAAAACGTGCAGGGCTGCATGAGACCTTTACCTTTTTCTCTCCGTTAATCAGCCAGAATCATCCATCCAGGGTGCATGTGGATTAAGGACTTTAAAGAACCATCCCAACCGTGAAAAAGCAAAACTGCTCCATGAGAGCATTAATTCTTAAAGTGAATTGTAATTGAAATGGGTGTGTTTCCCAAGAAAGCAATTTCCAGAAGTAGAATTTAGGGCTTATTTCTGAGGTCAGATCAAGTTTTCATTCGTTGATTCATCCATCATTCACCCAGGATGTGGAACTGCAGCTTGCTTTATGCTGAGCTGGGATGCACGCCTGCATCTGTGCAGCTTCCCTAGCAGTCTGATGGCCTAGAAATCTCATTCAGCAACTAAATGCTATGCCCCTCACTCTCCAACACACACAAAGTGGCAATGCATCACTGTTATGTTGCTCTGTGCGTGGAATGCACACGAGGGTATCTGCTCCCACAACTACCCAATCCCGAGGCTCCAAAGTATTTGAGTGCATAAATAATGTGAATAAATTGTGCCACCTAGGTTCGCAACCCAGGGGGATCATTTTGCTGGGAGACTCAGCTGGGGCTCATTTTAGCATCTCTCCAGAATGGATCACAGCTTCACAGATGTCTTTGGTAAGTAATTTGGGCAGTAATCATTCCGGATGCGCTGGCCTTTGGTTTTGTTTCCCTTTGCTCTCGCTTTAAACGTGATGCCAACTCAAAACAGGTGCAAATTTCCCTCCTCAGCAAAATCTGCCATGAAAGACACGTCAGAGCTGTTTCAATTCTAGGCTAATGGAGGCAAAGGGTTTCTCCTACTCACACTTCCAAACTTCAGCCCCTCTGCTGCCAGGAGCCTGGAAATTGCAAGTGGGAGCCAAAAAGGAAAGGGTGCAGAGAGTACACAAGTCCATCAGCCGGCTTCCCCATGGAGGTCAGGGATGAGGTGCTTTGGGGACTCTCCAGCTTGTTTTGTTTTTGTTTTTGTGGGGTTTTTTTTATCTGAGCAAACAAGGAGGGTATGAGCAGAAAAGGCTGCTCAGCGACTGATGGCCCCCGCCGCTGTCCCCAGAAAAGGGACAGACAAGACTGTCATCCCCTCCTGAAGAGCAGCAAGACTGTCCTGGGGAGTCTTTTGAGTCAAAACATGAAGACAGCCATGAGGCAGAGTCACAAACACAGCCTGGCTCAGAAGGCAGGGGCAGGGGCAGGACACTACCTTGGCTCGCTAGGGCTGCCGTGACACAGTACCACAAACGGGCAGCTTCAAACAACAGAGGTTGACTGCCTCACACTTCTGGAAGCTAGAGGTCCAAAATCGAGGTGGTGGCAGGGCGCTGCTCCCTCCAAAGGCCCAGGGAAGATTCCCGACTTCCGGTGGCCCCAGGCAGCGCTTGGGGCTGCGTACCTCCAATGTCTTCACCGGGTGTCTTCCTCCTGCGTCTCTGTCTGTCCTGTCCATCAGGGCAGAAGTCAGGTTGGAATGGGGGCCGCCTACTCCAGTGTGGCTCCATTTTAATTTAACCAACTCCAGCTGAAATGACCACACTTCCAAATAAGGCCCCGTTCACAGGACCGAGGGCTCGGTCTTGAGTGTGTCTTTTTGGAGGCACAGTTGAATCCATATCAGAAACTGTCACTGGTTGACTCTGTATCAGGTGTCAAACCCTGCGAGAGAGAGTCACGAGTTTCTCAGACGAACGCTGAGAAACACGGGCTAGAGGTAAGGTGGCAGCTCTTTTTGTACCCCAGTTCATCACTTCAGTATGCCCACGCCATATCATCAGGAGGCGCACTATCTTCCTCTGGAATTATGCAAACACCAGGGGAAATTATGTGGTAAGGGCAGGGAGGAGGCAGGAGGCTCAAGGAAGGCTGGTCGGGGGCCGCCCAGCCAAGCAGGGGACGCCCTGGCCTCGGATCAATCATCGGCGGCTATTGTTTCTTACAGCCTCAAAGCCTGTGCCCAGGATGGGCCACGTAATATACAGAGTCCACCGCAAAGTGAAGCATGTGGCCCTTATTCAAAACGCAGGGGGGGAAAGCCACTGAAAGTTAAATACAAAGCTTGCTCCTTCCTTCTACAGTCTCTACCTGTCATGGTGGGCTCCTTTAGTTGCCATTTCATGCCACTCCAAAAAGAAATCGTTAAAAGTTTAAATTATTAGCATGAATTTTATGCTCATCTTTATGCCAGTTTTAAATGCAACTGTGAGAGCATTTGTGTCATACCCAGAATCACTGGAATTATACAGTCCTTGTTATTAGCTTCTGAAGGATGCTTTGAGCCGGTCACACGAGGGGCAACACGCAGAAAGGCTGGGGGGAGGAAGAGTCCCCAAGGGAGCGCTGTCTCAGGCGGGGGGACACTCTGGGCAGGCAGCAAGGCCCCACCCCGAGCCCATCGGCCGAGGCTGGGCTCCCCCTCTGGCCAGTCTCCAGGTCCAGGGTCCGGGGGGCCACGGTGGGGGAGGGGTGTACCCTGGGGGAGTCACACCCGGCATGTCCTTTCCCTCCAGGCCACCCCCAAGGGTCTTTAAGCCCCTGCGCTGGGGCATGCCGGGTATTTGGATAGGGAATGGGCTGGTGCCTCCCAAACCTCACCCTCCCGCCAGGAGAGGACAGAGCCAGGGAGAATGGGCCTACCCGCCCACACCAGGGGTCGCCACCCTGTTGGAGGGGGCAGTCCTAACAAAAGCCACCTTACCTGAACCAAACACGGGCCCTCTGCCCAATGCGCAATTCTGTGACAGTGGGGTTGCAAGGAGGGAAAGAGCTTATTGCTGGGCGCAAAGCAAGGCGATCAAGGCCTTCAATCTGTCTCCCCAAATGGGAGCGACCTTCAGTGTCATGTAGTATTCAAACAAAGGCTGGCAGGCTTATGATAACGAGCAAGATGAGTTTAGGAGTTTGCGGTGGTCAATTCAGGCTGATTCATGTTACTTCATTAATAAACCTTCAGCGGGGCTCCATGCCAGGACACCAGACTTCAGGGTTGCCAAACAAGATAAGGGGATACAAGCGAAGCCTGCCACGAGTTGTCTTGTTACTGTCCACTTACAGGGTAGAGATTACACAGTTACAAAGCATAGAGTCAGCATCAAAGAGACAAGGCATTTAGGATACTGTGCAGTGAGTTACAGATACTGGCATCTGGCTACTTCAGAGGTTAATATACATCAAGGCTAGAACAGCTATTGGCATTTACTTTTAGCTCCGTTACAACATATCAAAAGGTTAGTAAGTGCCTAAAATCCAATTTAGTGGATGAAAACACTTTTGTTAATTTCTCGGTTACAACTGCCCCACCCAATGGAAACAGAAACTTTGGCACAAAGGGGAAGCCCCTTGCCATAGCACCACCTCTGGATGTGGTTCTCTCTTCCTTCTCCTGGAAAGGTTCAACTCTGATCCAGAGAAATAAGCCTACAGAAACTATAAACTTTTCCTTGACCCCTTCTTCCCAGACTAAAGAAATTAAGCATGAGCCCAAACACTCTCTGGCAGCACCTCTCCCAAGTCCCCAAACTGGACAAACAGATGAGCAGGCAGGGCTGCATATCTGTATATAAAAAAAAGTGTGCTGTGGGACAAAGAGTTACGTTTGGTAAAATATTAAATTCAGATTCTAGACAATTGAGAGGAGATTGCACCCATAGGAAAGCATACATCTGTGATCAGGGGAGACGGCTTTTAGGTGAAACAATAATTACCCTAGGAAAAATGCAATGGCAATACTGACTAGCAAATTGGACAGTGCTGAAAACAGGATGAGCAGAGTGGTGAATCAGCTGGGGAAATTCTAGAACTAGAATTTCTACAACTAGAAAAGGACAATGGTGTGAAAATCAAGAGTGAAGAGATAAGAGGCAGGCAGGACAGGGCCTGGAGATTAAGATGTCAAAAAGGTACTTAACCAGGCAGAGAGGAAGCAGCAACCAAAGAAATAATCATTTTTCTGGGCCGAGGAAATGCTGGTCCTCACTCAAAAACCCTCACTGAGTACCAGGCCGAAGTGTAGACTAGACTTTTTGTTATGCCCTGCTTTTTCTTTTTTATTTAAAGGACAAAGAAAAATGTTACTATCATTCTGCCAATCAAGATACATACTAAGAGGGGAAATCTGTTTGGCATCAGACTTATCCCCTAACATTAAGCTTCAGAAGACAGTGGAACAGCACCCACTGAGTTTTGAGGAAAGATTACATGTCAAAAATGCTCCATCTGCCAAGTTATTGTTCTCACATGAAAGTGGGAGAAACTTACATTCAGTCATTCAAAGGTCAGAAAACCTACCAGACATATGCCTTCCTGGGGGGAAGGGGTGGTGGCAGAATATACATATATATGTAAAGAAGTACTCCTCCCTCTCTAGTTTGATATAAGAAGAAGCCAAAAAAAAAAAATCATTACATTTGTGTGATCTATGTATCTTATAAAAATAAATTAAAAATATATTATTTTAAGAATCATTACTAAATTTAATTATATAAAATTTTCAAATATCCACCATGTCAAAATATTCATAAAATTAAAAGGCAAATGAATAACTAGAAAAATATTTAACACTTATAAGGGCAAAATTTAAATACTCAAATAACAAAGAGTTCCTGCATTTCAATAGGCAAAAGACAATTGAATTTTTTCCTGGCCAAAAACATGACCAATAAATATAAAAACAGTAGTAATCAATGAAATTCTGATTAGAACAACAGTAGAATACCATTTATGATCCATCATATAAACAAAAGTTAAAAAGAGATAAAGGATCACTTTTAGCAAGAATATGGTAAAACATTCTCACTGGCAGTGAGAGATTAAATTGCTAAAACTTCTTTGAAAGGCAGTTTGGCAATATGTATAAAGAAAGATGAAAATGTTTGTGATTTTAAATAGTAATTCTACATCTGGGAATTTGCTTTTAAAATTATTAGTCATTTGCTAAATAAATGTACATAAATATTCATCCAAGAGTTTCCTCTAAGAGCAAAAATGGGGACAGAAACTAAAAATTTAAAAATAGCACATTAGATATATAAAAATATATTACATATCTACAATGAAATATTATAGAATCATTTATATATAATTATAGATACTTATTAATGAGAAAAATATTTATGATAATTTGGTAGGGGACAAATGCAGGCTTCAAAATAGTATGTGTGGAGCAATTTTTGTGAATATATACGTGTGTCTCTGTATGCAAACAAAAATAATAATTGGAAGTATATAGACCAGTACGTTAACACTGGTCATTTTTGGGGGTGGAATCATGAGTAACTTTTTTTCAAAATTTTCTTCAATGAATTTGCAGTATGTATGTACCAAATATTGCAATACAAAGTTTTGGTGGTTTGTTCTGTTTGGGTGGATTTTTGTGGGGTTTTTTTGGTTTGTTTGTTTGTTGTTTTAAGTATATCAGTAAGGAAACCAGCTAAGGCAACCAAAATATTAGATTACTCTATTTAAACCTTGTAAAAAGCCCTCTGTGATAGACGCTATTACAACATATCCTAATTTTATAAACAAGTACTAAGAGAGTTTGAGTAAACTGCCCAAGATCACACAGCTCATAGTGACAGATGCCTCTCCCACAGTCCTGGGGCCCAAACTAGAGTTCTTCTGGAGAGGACAGCCTCTCACCTGCTCTCACGGTGGCTTGCTCTGCACTGTGCTGAGTCTGAGGGGACAGCTGAGTAGACATCTTAAGGAAATCACTTCAGCAGTCCCAGCAGGAGGCCCCATTCTCAGAGATATGACTTTTAGAATTTGGGTTGTAACATTCTTCATCAGCTACTGGCAACAATGATCTGATTGAAACACTGCTGCTTAGCATTTGTTGGTTTGGATTTGGGTTATTTCCACTTTTCGATAGAAAATAGTTCTATTTTGTTCTGGGTTTTTTTAAACCCAGGACCTTGTACATGGGAAGCAGGTGCTCAACCACTGAGCTACAGCCCCTCCCCTGACAGTAAATAGGTTTGAGAAATGACT
Organism: Dasypus novemcinctus; assembly: GCF_030445035.2. Lineage (NCBI taxonomy): Eukaryota > Metazoa > Chordata > Mammalia > Cingulata > Dasypodidae > Dasypus > Dasypus novemcinctus. The sequence goes on from NC_080677.1 coordinate 22,533,767, forward strand.
ATGAGAGGGCTGATGAACACAAATCAGGCGGGATAGTAATTGGGATTAACCTGTCTTATCAATGTGATAATAATGCAATGAGTAGCAGGGAGAGCAATCCAGTCTTAGTGTCATTTTACCATCTGTTTTAAGCCCCTGATGTTCTTAAAATGTCTCTCTTAACATTCCTCTCCAAGCTAAAAAAAAATTAGCCCAGTCACCACCAGCCTGGTAACACATCTATGGGATAAGACAAAAATGGAAGATGAGACAAGAATGGAAGATGGGACAAGAAGATGTTTTGCTTAGAAAGATGACACAGAAAAGGAAGCTTTATCACCAAATCTTTGGCAAAACAACGCTGTAACAACCTCTCCCAAACTCAGTGACTTAAAACAACCGTCACCTCTTCTCACTCAGGTGTCTCTGGGTTGCCTGGGCATCAGGTGACCTGGGTTGAGCTCTATAGGGCTTGACTCTCAACAGCAGGTTAGGTCAAGGTCTGCTCCACGTGCCCTTCGTTTTTCTTGGCGGGCAACCTATGCAGAGCAGGCCATTCTCGGGGTGATGGCAGAACAGCAAAAGGGCAGGAGAGTGGGGTCAAGAGGCCAGGCGTCTGACACTCTCATGTAGCAGGTAAGGGAAAGTGACCAAGGCAGAACGTGTGAGTGCTGGGGCAAGAATGCGCATCCCTGGAAGGGAGAGCCAGCCTCGAGCCATTTAAAATCCTGGAGAAGACCTTGACCTCAATGGAGGGGTTGCCCTACAGGTGACCAGACACTGAAGCAGGATGCGCAAGTGGCTACCAGAAGAGGTTCAGTCAAATGTTCCCAGCAGGGCCTCTCAAGCACCCCACGAGGGGAGCACATGTAGCTCAAGTGGTTGAGTGCCTGCCTCCCCTGTACGAGGTCCCAGTTTCAGTCCTCTGTAACTCTGAAAAATGACAAACAAATGAAAAAAAAAAAAAAACCAACTCTTATTGGGAAGCGGATATAACTCAGTTGATTGAGCACCTGTTTCCCATGTATAAGGTCCTAGGTTCAATCCCCAGTACCGCCTAAAAAAAAAGAGAGCCCCATGAAAGAAACCCAATCAGAGAGCATCAGCTTGAACATCTGCCCAGCCAGAGGATATCACACCAGATCACATCTCTTCTCCCTCCACACCACCCCTGAGGGGTCAGAGAATCAGCACTTGGCAAGCGGGAGGAAATTGTCAAAGGAGCAAACCACACTCCTCTCCTGTGATACAAATGCCAGCTCAAGCCAGAGGAGTCAGGGAATATTTTAAGTTATGCGGGTTGGGTTACTAGAACTGGACATCTTACTTTCTGAAATTTATATCAGAGAAGGAGCAGATGCATGATAGGGCTGGCCTGAATTTCTCCTGGGGACAAGGGAAGAATTAGTACACAGACTGAATGAGCAGTGGAGAAAAGAATAGAGCTGCTTTCCCTGTACTTTACAAGAACTGCTTTTTAACCTGCCGGCATAGACTTAAAACACCGGCGAGATAACAGAGCCTCAGTGACCCTAGCTCTCTTCGGTTTGCTGGTTCTGATCATCCTAAGGGCTGTTCATAGCATAAGTTCATATTCAAGTTCTCAAACTTTTTGGTCTTAAGTCCTATTTGCATTCTTAAAAAAACAAGAGCTTGGGGTTATGTGAGTTCTATCTATCAATGATTACCATAACAGAAATTAAAACTGAGAAAATTTAAAAATATTTATGAATACATTTAAAAATAACAGTAAGGAATCCATTATATGTTAACATAGATCATCTATTTTGATGAAAAATAACTGTTTTCAGAAAAACTTGAGTGAGAAGGACAGCAATGTTTTACATTTTGCAATTCTCTTTAATAACTTGATTCAATAATATACATTTTAATATACATGCATATAGCTTCTTGAAAACACTGTTTTGTGTGATCTATTTATCTTTAAAAGAAAAGACAACAAAAAATTTTTTAAAGAACTGAAGGAAAAGGACCAAATATAAAATTTTGTTGTGAATTTTAAAAAAACCCACTGTACCTTCATGTGTGAATTAGAATGAAAAAAGTCAAATAAAATCTTAGTATTATGATGAAAATAGTGATCTCATGGAACCCCAGAGGTCTCTGGATTGTACTTTGTAAACCACCATCCTACAGCTTTCCCAATGCCTCTAATGTCCAAACTTTTGAGAATTTACAAAATTCTATTTACAAAACTAGGTGTTTGAATGTGCCTGTGTGGTGCTGCTATGTGGTTTTCAAAATTCTTCACATCTAGAAATATCTCTAATATTCTAGAAGACAAAGAAATCTAGGCTAGAATGTTTTAGGGCGAAGTGGGGGAGTGATCAGCCCAACATGGGCTGGTCTCTCTGTGCCAGTGCTCCCAGCATTTGGGATATGTGAGATTCCCAATGGTGCGTCCCCCGGGAGCAGACCTCACTCAGCCCGTGGCTTCTGAACACGAGTCGAGTGGTACATTTGCTTCCCAGTGGTTGGGTGACATTGTTTCAGCCCGGAGAAATAGCTGGAATGCCGAGCAATTTCTTCACTCTGTTCACACTTCAGATACTAATGAAAGAGTGAAATATAGCTCACATTCTCAAAGACGTCAAAACCCTAAGGCGGTTATCCTAGGCCTCATTGGGAGAAGTAATGGAACAGGGAAGAAAAACACTTAGTAAGATTCTTTCCAGTCCCTCCATGACCTGCCCTCTCTTCCCCTCTCCACTTTCTGACCTGTTTCCTTTTACTGTTTTAGAGCCTTTTAGGGATGTCCTCATAGGTGGTGAGAGCCCCCAACCTTTTGGGCAATTCTGCAGGAGGAACCCTAAAAGACTGGGTTTCAGCGTGAGAGCCAGCATTTAGCAGGGGCCAAGCAGGAAAATAAAGGCCTTCAAGCAGCGGGGATTTGATGTAGGGAATAGGCTACACAGGTGTTAGGGTGCGCTTACAGGCTCATTCTTCTAATACGTGTCATTATAAGCTTATTAGAGCAAAAAAGGGCCAACGTGCTGGAGTAACCAGGGATGAATCATTGCAAGAAGCGGCTGCTGACGCTTGGGCTGGAGGAACAAAGGCAAGACGGTAATACCAGATGCTAGAGGCAAGGGTGCCCTGCGGCTGGTGCTCAGACCCGGGCAAGGTGGTCTGACTATGCAGGGATCGAACCAGCTGCTGGGGGTGTGCAGAGCCTGCAGCTGGGAGTGACAAAGAAGGCTGGAGGCTGGAGCCAGAGGTATCCTCTCCTGCTGGAGGGTGAGTCCCTCAGGTGGAAGCCAGAAACATCAGTCCCTTCCCTGTTCCCCCTGCCTTCCCCAGCTTCCTCCTGTGCCTCCCCTTGGCAGGCGCCGTCTCACAAAGGAGTCTGGGAAATGTGGTTGCAGAGTCCAGCCCGAGCTGAAGTAGAAGAGACGACTTAGAGCTGCGAGGCTTAGGTGTTTACCCAGCACTGGCAACTTGAACCCTTTCAGACCAAATTTGGAGTCCGTTGGAGTCAGCACTGAGCTCCGAAAGCTCAGGACTTCCAGAGGGTGATGAGCAGCAGCAGTCATCGGGGAGCTGAAAGCCGGGGCGAAGGACTGGGAAGAGCTGTCCGAGGTGGATGCTAATTGCTTAGGCGTGGGCTCCGGTGGGAATCAAAGCCCAGGCTGGGTGTCTGGGTGCTCTCCACCTGAGTAGAGGCTCGTTTCTTTTTGCCCTGAATACCCCGGGTCACCCCTGGCCTCCCCAGAATGACTGCTGTTTGCCAAATGCCAGATCATTCTTTCCTTCCCCCATAGAAGCACAAACCACCATGTAATAAAAGCAAGTCATCTTTTAAAGTAAGGTCTCGTGACCGTTCTCTGACCTGTTCCAAGGGACGGGGTTTCTGCATTTAGACTCTGTTGTACTAAACTGTGAGATGAGGGAGAATCCGTGGATCCCTAACACCCACCTACTAATCCCTCCACAAAGGGTAGTCTAGTGGGTCCATCTATTCCAGAGGAAAAGTGGCCCGTGTGGTCTCACTCGCGGTCTCCCAGTGGGAATGAGCATTACACAGCCCGACTATTCAGGGACCCCAGGTGTGTACGTGCCATTCCTTTGCTGCACAAAGTACCCAATCATATTGTCTGCAAAGGACAGTAGATACTGGAGAAAACCAAGTATCCATTGTTCCATAGTAGACCAGTCTGTCTTCTATGAGGCTCCTCAACATTTCTTTGCCTTTATCACCCAATAAGGTAGAAAACATTTCTGCAAATACATCATTCCACCCCAGCAGGGTCCACTGAAAAGGAATCCACCGTCCTTGGTGTTTTTTCTACAGCAGCCCCAGAAGTAAGCAGGCCCTTCTCCTGCCTTTCTCCCGCCAGCCCTCTAGTTAGGCAGCATGGCCCCCTAGGGACCTGCTCGCAGCTAATTTGATTAGGAGTGTGTTCATCTGGAAAGATATTTGTAGTTCAATAAAGAGAGTGTAAAGAATCACCCTCGTGGTCCCGCTGAAACAAAGGGTCCCCAAGCCTCCTGCGGCTGGCTGGTGGGACGTTTCCCTCCTGAGCCGCTCTCCAAGACATCAAACCTAAGCAGGAGGGTTTGACGCAAGCTACCCATGCCCCGGGAGGGACCTCGGCTTAGAAAGATTTAAGAGAAAAACAAAGAGCAAATCTGAAAATACTCTCCCACTGCTGCTTTTCTTCCAACGGGTGTGGGGGGTGATACTCTGCTTGAGTTGTTTTGCTGAGAAAGAAAGGGCGGCAGAGTCAGCATCAAGACCAGCAACGGAAGCTGCCCTCCTGCTTCCTCCCCCATCTGTTCGAAAATTATTTCCAAAATATTAAATGCTGCTTTTCACTGAACCAGAATTGCACGGGGGTGGGGGCGATTCTGAAATCCAATTTCCCAAATGTTTATTTTGTTAGCGAAGACTGTCGCCTGTGCTATGATAAAATCTTAGCGCGACCCCTGGCAGGCTGCTGTCTATAGGGTAAGTAGGCACAGATTGAATTTCGTGCTGTGTCAAAGACAAAATGAAGCCTTTCTCTGACGGCAGTCAATGCCTATTCGCCCCAGAGCAGAGCGGCTCTGGTCTTTCAAGCCCGTGTGTGGTTTATTCCTGTTTGAGCTGATTTTGTGTCTCAGCTTTGGCTCCTCTTTATTAGCCCACAAACAAGATCAACGCTCTCATCCTCTCACTAAGCCTCCCTACTTCCTACTCTCTGGATTTATCGGTGCGTAGAAATGTCCCATTAAGCAGAAATGGCAGATTTTCACGGTGCATATAAAATGTGGAAATCCTATCTGAGTTAACTTCATGCCGACGCCAGAAATATTTAGGGGTTAGAGTACGTGTACTTTTTTTATTTTTTTATTTTTTCAGATAAGGAAAGACTGTTGTTTGGTAAAACTGGACCAAATGACATTTTCTGCCTTCACACATCTTGCAGGCTGGCAATTAAAGATGTTAAACAGTGAAAAGAGAGGCCCCATCCTGGTCCCTTCTCGTTTATTCTGCTGGTAAAAGGAGGCTGTGTTCGCCAGGGTGAATCCTTTCCTCTGACAGCAATCAGGCCACAAGAGACAGAATGTTCTGTTCCCTTTCTCTATTCAAGAGTGCGGGCCAGACGGCTGTAGCCTTGAGTTCTGATCAATTCCATGCCCTTCTCTCCCTGCTCAAGGTGAGCATCTGGGTCTCTTACCTGCCAGCGAAGTAGGGAGCACTTACAGGCTCATTCTTCTGAAAACATCAGTAAGATTACCATTAGCCCTCAATGCCTCCCGAGAGAATTAAAAAGACAAACACCCGTTGTTATGAAAAATACAAAAGGCAATTATTTTAAGCTCCGTGTGTCCGAAAGGCATTTATAATTACTCAGCCCACACGCCTGCACTCCCGGCATGTTAGAGAGAGAGATTCACGTAGGGAAGCAGTGTGTCCATAAAACTCGAGGTGTCCAGCACACAGCTAAAACTAGTGCACGAGCTCCTGCCCTCTGGATGATGATGTCTGGCATTTGCTTCACCCTCTCTCAAGTTCCTCAGCCATAAAATGGGTTTCGTGGAACTAACTCATCACAGGGAAAACAATCTCAAATCAGTTGGAATGTGGAAAGAGGAAATGATGGCATTTAAAAATATTTTTGGATGACCAGACTTGACTGCTAACACACCATGCATTCATTGGCTCAACCGATGTGTAATGAACCAGTGCAGGGTGTAGGGAGATCAGCCCGCCCAGCCTGGCCGAAGGCCTGGGGGTCAACACTGGTTTCTGGATGATTTCCTGGGGATTCTCTACCCAAGACAATGGTTGGAGGATTGGTCAGAGGGATAAGCTAAACCATAATGCCTAGAGGAAAATCCAGTGGAATATGCATGAAACACGAGGTCCAAAGATTCCAGAGTCTGGAATTGAGGACAGCAACACTGAGCCAAGTATTCAAAGCCTAATTGATTTAAAAAAAAAAAAAGCAAAACCTCAAAGGACAGTAACTCAGGAAGCAAAAAAGGGGTTATGGCCTCATGTTGGTAAGATGTATCTCAGAGCCAGCTAGAGTGAGCAGGTAGACCAGCCCTTCTTAAAAGGCTGGTTATGAATCGAGCCGGGTACAGGTTCAGCTGCCATAACAAAGAACCCCAAAATTCAGTGACTTAAGAGGGAAGTGTGTTTTTCTCTCATGTAATAATCCAGAGAAAGGCACCCTGGGAATGATGGGGTAGTTATGCCATCCTCAGCCTGCAGCTTCCATCGCTGGGTCTGAGGTGCCTGGCTGCTCCTGCTCCTGCAGCAAGAGAGAAAAAAAAATCTGAGCGAAAAAGGGCACATGCCTTGGGAGAAACTGGCACAAAGGTGGCACACTTCACACACTCACACATCTCATTGGCCAGAACTTAGCCACTGACCGTAACAGAGACTGGGAATTGCAGTCCCCAGCCAGACAGCCGTGTGCCCAGCTAAGACTGTGGGAGTTGGATTCTTAAGGACAGAGAAAATGGATAAGGATGGACAACTGTGCCTTCGCAGGTGAAAAGCACAGTCTCTGGCCACAAGAAGCTAAAATTTAATTGGGAAGATAGGCAAATAAACTCACAGATATAATAATAAGCAAATATTAATGACCATGCATCTGCCAAATGCCAGGCATTGTTTGTTCTCATTTAATACAGAAATAAGCCTCCTGTTATGTCTACTTTTAAAAAAGAAACTGAGACTTGGAGAAATTAGCCAACCTACCTGAGATAATTCAGTTTTACCTGGAGTGCAGATTCGAACTAAGTCTGTTGAACCCTAGAGCAGAGGTTAGCAAACTATAGCCCCTCCACCAAATTCAGCCCTCCACCTGCTTTTGTAAATAAAGTTTCCTTGGAATGCAGCCATGCCCATGTGTTTACACATTGGCTGTGGCTGCTTCATACTGGGGCTGCAGAATCAAGTCATCACAACTGTGACCATATGGCACACAATACCTAAAATATTTTCTATCTTGTCCTTTACATAAAAACTGTGCCAACCCTTGTTCTAGTGTCAATGTGTTAGGTTTAATTAAGTAGGTATGCGAGGGGTAACATGAGATCACGGAGAAGACACCTAACATGCGGTGGAGGGAAGGAGGTCACAGTTGAGGAGCCTATGAGAGGAGGTCAGGATTTAGCTCACTCTGAGTTCGTGAGTAGCAAGTATCAATAAAGTTGAGTAGGAGGAAGAGCTTGTATTGAGGCCCTAGAGGTCTCAGGATAACTTCAAGGGACTGGCGGTTTTGAGAGGGTTGGGAGAGAGAGGATGGTGAGAAGATGCTGGGTGGTAGTGCATGGAAGATGACAGTGAAGAGCTCACAGGAGCCTGCAGATCAGGGCTCCCCATGCTTGGCCAGCCAGTGCCTGCCGTCATTTAAGGCACTTATTAAAAATAAAGATTCTAGGGCCCCACCACAAACCTGCTCAACCAGGATCCTCATTTTAAACCAGTTCCCCACGAGACTCTGGGAAACACTGCTAAAGATGGCAGGGAGTGAGTGAGGAGGCAGGAGGTCAGCCACTGCTAAACAACTCAGGGCCATTTGGAAGGACTGAATCAGCCAGGTTTTATGACAGCTTCTTGGGAGAAGGTGAGGGAGGGGAAGGGGACAAAAATGTGGTAATTTCTCATGAGACACAAAGTGGGGAATGAAAGCTCAGTTAGGGCAGCCACTGTGGCGTCTCCTCCCTGCTCTTGCCTTTGTAGCCTGACTGTGGACCTGGGACTTTTTCAGGTGTCAAGTTGGAAAAGACGACCCACATTCCAGACAAATGGCAGCCTGGCAGCTGCAAGTTAAAATGACCAAACTGTTACAAAATCAAATAAAGCTCTTGGAAAAATCGACCTTTATAAGGTACACTTCTTGTGGCTGTTTCTGGCCCGTGGTGGGTTTATTTTTTTCTGCTTGTGAAGAATTCTTTACACTGGACCCACAAAAGAATTGACTTGTGACTATCTTTGTGAATGAGTAGGATATTTTATTTTTTTTAATTGTCAAGTTAATTTTTATTTATTTATTTATTTATTTTAAAAGGTACCAGGGGATTGAACCCGGGACCTTGTACTAGGAGGCAGGTGCTCAACCACTGAACCACACCTGCTCCCAAATAGTATATTTTAAACTCTGTTTTCTCAATTTTATGAATTTGGAAATAGTTCTTCAATCACCCTGGAGAAAATGATAGAAGAGAAGAAATGGAATTCAGTAGAAAGTATCCAGCTTCACAGTGTGTTTTCATTCGGTGTAAGGCCTTTAGATAAATGCATCCCTTGACTCATTCATGGAGTAAATAAACCATGGGTTAAAGCTTAAATAATAAATAATAAAAAAGGGAAAAGGAAGAAGCTAAGAGAAGCTGACAAGGTAAAAAAAAATAAAACCATAAAATGAGCCATATTTGGGGAAAATGCTAAAAGATTGAGTGTTACCTGCCATTCTGTCCTCTTTAAATTTATGGGTCATATTTTGCTAGAACCCTTTATTTGACAATTTTTTCACTGCCTCAATAAATTTTTGGATTAGTACAAGGTCCAAGATGAGATGCTATAGCCTTTCCCTGAAAATTACCTATTTAACTCAAGTTGAAGTTTAAATGTCCATAGAATATGCTTCATTCCAGGAGTTGAACAGTTATGGTTACTGGTCTGCTTGCATGTAGTATTCTTTAGGTGCTATATTTTGGGGCGATTTGTAACAGAGCAACAGGTAATTAATATACGTGGTGTTTGAGAGTTTTTAGCAGTTTTGGTTTTGGCAGTGGTCTTTTTTTTTTTTTAAAGATTTATTTATTTATATATTCTCCCCACCCCCGCTCCCCCCGGTTGTCTGTTCTCTGTGTCTATTTGCTGCATTCTTCTTCATCCGCTTCTGTTGTTGTCAGTAGCACAGGAATCTGTGTTTCTTTTTGTTGCATCATCTTGTTGTGTCAGTTCTCCGTGTGTGCGGCACCATTCCTGGGCAGGCTGCACTTTCTTTTGTGCTGGGCAGCTCTCCTTAACGGGGCACACTCCTTGTGCATGGGGTTCCCCGACACGGGGGACACCCCTGCGTGGCAGGGCACTCCTTGCGCACATCAGCACCGTGCATGGGCCAGCTCCACACGGGTCAAGGAGGCCCGGGGATTGAACCGCGGACCTCCCATGTGGTAGGCGGACGCCCTAACCACTGGACCAAGTCCGCTTCCCAGCAGTGGTCTTATTTGGACTTCAGGATTAAGCCTTGGACTTTTGCCTGTGAATTTACTAATGCTTGAACTATTTTCCCATTCCCTTCTTTGCCTGGCTCTTTTTATTAATCCTACAGGACTCATATTAGCTAATATTCCTTTCAGGATACCTTCTCTGAACCCCCACATCTGGAATAGGTGTCCCTTCTACATACTGGCATAGTGCCCCGGGTCCCCCTGTAAATAGTAACTGCCAGCTTTTATTGAGCACCTACAATCCTGGACTCTGCACATGGACTATTTCTTCTCATCCTCTCAACCATCCAATATGATAGGCGCTGTTATTAATCCATCACACAGGTAATGAAACTAAAGCACAGAAAGGTTAAAGAGAGTCTTCAAAGTTACCAGCTGAGAAGTGTCCATTGCCTGTGCTCCCTCTAGACTACGAACTCCAAGAGGAGCCACAGGGCCTGGTACTGTGTACACAGAGCCCAGCACAGGCTGGTACTTGACCTGCTCTCTCCTTAGATAGATGACATATAGCTAGAGGTGTAGATAGATAGATAAGAGATGATTATATGGATAGATAGTAGATAGATAGAGATAAAGAGATGGATGATTAGATATATAATGAATGGATAGATGATGGATAGATAGATAGATAGATAGATAGATAGATAGATAGATAGATAGATGTATTTGTTTACTGAATTACAGGGCTAGTAGCCACTTCCCCCTATTTGAGACTCATCCTGCTGCACATGGGATTCTAAAGTTTATGAATCAAACTCTGAGTTAAATTACTTCTTGAGGTTGTCTATATCAAAGCATTAGCTCGTGAGAACAGAGCCATGTCTAATCTAGCTAAGCCTGGGATTACAGGGGCAGAAACCAAATGATATTTTCTCTCCCTATTCTCCAGAACATCCCCTGCCGTCCACTTTGGGAGAGGAACCTCAGAGCAGCAACGGGTGTTGCTCTCCGTGGCCTCCTCGCCCTGGCCACAGACAGGTCACGTACAGGCCCTCGATACATGCGAGCAGAGTGTGGATGTACATGCCTGTGCAGGCGACACGTTTCTGTATTTATCCCCAAAATATCCATTCTCCACTCTCCATAAATTAGACCTGGTTTCCATAAAAGAGAAACAGAGAAGGAAAGATTGTGGTCACTTTCGGACTACCTGTGGATTCCTGAACCTTTTAACCAAAGCAGTGTCTGAAAGACTATCCCCTAAACAAGCAATCAGGAAGCCTCATTTTTAAAAGCTAGCAAACCCAGCTCAGCTCAATCTTGTGATTCCATGAGGCTTGGCAGCTTAGGAAGGAGAAGCTGAGGATTGCAAAAATCCCCGCCTGTTGAAAGCGTCCCCTCGTTAATTCCACCAGGAACTACGTTCAAATCCCAGCCCCACCGCTGCCAGCTCTGTGAACTTGGCACAGATTTTTGTTCACACAGTCTTCCAGGCCCTGCGCTGCCCAGTATAACAGAAATCCTCCACCGCCAGAACCAGCAGCAGGGCGTGCCTGGGGTGAGGCTTGGTTGTTTAATTGACAGCAGCCAGACTTCTGTTTGTCTGAGGTGTGGGTACTTGTTCTTTTATATGAGATAATATTCAGCATCTGATACATGAGAGTTGCTCAGAAAGTGTTTGTGGAAGAGGAAGCTGGGGAGACAGATAATCCCTGCTTCACAGAGCTCTGTCATTGAGTTAAATAATTTGGACAAGCTTCCTCTCTCAGTGGCCCATTCTGGCTTAAAATGTAGAAGTCACCTTGGAAAGACAGCACATGCAGACCTCTTAAATGGGTTTACATCTGTTTGCAGGATTTGTTCAGTGAGCAAGGCCTAAAGGCATGGGACTAGAGTGGGAAAAGTTGTGTGAGGGTCAAGGAGGGTCTTGAATGGTTTGTAATTTAGAGTTTCTGTAAGAGGCAGAAAGGTGGGGAGGCAGGTGGCACTCCGCAGGCAGGTGCAGCCCGGTAGGTGGCAAGACAGGCAGCAGACCCTGGTCACAGGCCAAGGAGGCCCACCGTCCCAAGGCCAAATAAGTGTACAGCCGCTGTCCCTGCACCCAAGCCTTGACACGCTCATTTTGTCATCTCCTTCTTTTGGTCCAACAACAATCACCCCTGCCCGCTTGGAAAGTTTAGTACCTGGGAAAAAAAGAAAAGGCTTATTTAACTAATGATCGCATGTTTCATGTTTCCCCAACAGCAGTTAGCTGCAGATTCCTCCAGGAATATTTGAAAATACTGTAATCAATTTAGGTCGAACCCAGTTGAGAGTATTAGAAAAGGGAATATTCTGGGCAAATTGTCCCATGCTGCTGGCTGGGGAGAGCCTCAATGTCAATGATGAAATAAAGGCACCAAGGATATTGCCTTTGACATTGGCAGACATGCAGAAGCAAACGAAGGTCTGATTGATGCCATACTCTCTCTCATTTAACAAAGCCTTCAGAAATCCAAATGTCAGTTGCCTCCTGAAGTTAGAGTTAAAACATCCCCAAATCCAAATTGTTGTGTTTACTAAATACCCATTAAGAATGAGAACCAGGTAGAAACACACATACAAAGTAATCTTAAGTGAAAATATTACCCCAAAACAGCATATACCTACCAATTATGACATAAAACACACTTATGTCATTGATGAAAGTAAAGAGGTAATTTGAAGTAATGCAGGTAGTTGACCTAAAATTTACTGAGTTGCTTACACTCTTCAAAAATTGGGAAAATTTTTTCTTAATAAAAATCAAGTCTTTCTACACATGTACATTTAGGGAACATTAAGATGAGTTTCCTGAGAACCTAAATGCTCAAGAGGAATAAGCAGGGGTTGATGAGGGAAATCTTAATTTGCATTCTTCCTGCCTTAAATGCCTGAAATATTGTGCATATAATGCTGCGTGAACAAGGCTTTTAGTGTTTAATGTGATATGACTTAAACATTCTCTTTTTGCTAGGGTCTATAAAACATTTCCTATTAATGGTAGTTACTATTCATTTTTATCTACCAAATTTACTAAGGAAGAAAAAATATGTTGAGGCTTTCATTGGTCTACTCAAATCTTTTCAATTGTCTGGCAATAAACTTCATCCCCCTTAAACCTGGGGCTATCCATTTGAAAAGGGACACACAGGTGATTTATCCTAAACATGATGCTTTCCGTAGGGTAGAGCCATCAGCCTGGTGCTCTCACTCTGTCTCCTGAGCCTCCCAACTGTCCTGTTGAAGTAAATAGGGTAATATTCCCATAGCCATCAGAGATCCTGAAACTGAGGCACCACTAAAGGTATATCTTCCCTGATTTCACACAGCTAGTGACAGTAAAATCTCACCAGAATACCGTAAGCGAAGCCCCAAAAAAATCAACCAGGGAAGCACAGCCCCACTCTAGTCCCAGCAGCAATTCAGCACCAGCCACTGTCCACAGCAGCTGAGATCCTGGTGGGAATAATACCAGGGCTGTTTGGGACTTCCTGAATAGCAGCAAGGATTCCAAGAATCCATGGTTAGTTGAGGCCCATTTCTGCAATTTCTGGGATCCAGAGAGACTGAACTGGATGAAGGCTAGGGCAAGGGATCCCACTTTCTAAGACAGGATCATTTTCCATTTCCCCACCTGGCCCACTGCCAGCCCCCAACCTAAGGAAGTAAGAACTTAATCACCTACCCCTTATTGGCAATGGGGCTATTTCCAATTGTGTTGTATCCAAATAATGGATTTTATAGAACCAGATAGAAATCAGATCTTCTGATTCCTAGAGCAAAGCTTTTTCCTACTTTGTTGGCGCATTCCAGAACCGCCATTCCCTCCATCATTATGCCTGGCTCCGGAGGGAAACAGATGTGCCTCCTTATGACAGGAGGGTCCTTGTCAAACTCCTTCATTTGACTGGAGAGCAGGGCCATCCAGAATCAGAAGCCTCACTCCCTCCCCAGTTTCCCAAGATTAGAGCCATCAATGTGCAGATGACTGAGAATAAGGTAATGGGGTGGGTATCACGTCTAAAGAAGGTATCACACTGTGTCATACACAGGACACTGTACAGGACAGGCCATGCAAGGACCTTGCCAGTTATATTGGGAAGGTTTACCAAGCCTGCTATGTCTACTGAACCTCCTTACTCTTAGCTGCTTGGCAGGGATGGACACCTGACCCAAGTTTCACCATCCACAGGATGGCCCCCAGCCCACAAGGGAGCCTTGAGCAAAGTTCTACCTCCTAGAACATTTCTCTCTATGAAAGAGTGATTGTCTAAAGCAATCAAGTCCTCTCTTGGGGAGTCTGAATGTGAGACGTCCAGAGAAAAGGAACAGACACCTGAGTGAGCAGAAGCAATACCCTGTGGGAAATGACTTTGAAAAAATGGTAGCCTCCAAGTACACCAGGGAGACCATTCTAGAGTTCACTGAGCAAAAGGGCTTCCACGCCAAATTAAGATGCTCAAGTTACACAATTATTTTGAAGTGACTATAAAACACATGGCAAGAAGCACAGATAAAAATGTGGGGTGGAAAGACCACACCATCCTGGCTACACAATGTTCCTATGACACGCCTCGTGTTCTGCCTCCTCGACCTTCCCCACTGGTGGTCACCAGGACCAGAGCTGAGGTTGAACAGTGGAGCTGAGCAGACAGAAAGGGCCAGAAATCAACACATACCTGCTCTCAGAAAGATGTAGGAGCAAAAACACCTGACACTCACTGGTTAGTCTGCTGAGCAGCTCAGGTTTTAGCCGTGTTTCTGGGGAAAAGCACATGCTTAATAATGGGTCTCAACAATGGGTGGCCAATTTAGGGACGACATGACTGTCAGCATGACCCGTACCTTATGACTTGGTCTTTCCATCCCTTTCTTTCTTTAAGCATAACTCATGTTTGGTCCATCCATTTTACCATATATTTCATTTATTCTTGTTTTACAGGTTACTAACTTAGCACATCTCATAAATTCTGCCTACAAGGTCCTTGCTTACTTACTATCTATGCTTAACACATCTCATGAGTTCCATCCATTATTTTTGTCTTTCTTATTTTCTCTAGCAGAATTGAATATTCTCAAATGATATAGCAAACACATATTATAAGCAGGAAGATGTAGGGAAAAAAATAAGAGAAAAGGTTTTCTTTATGGTAGCAGAAGCAACAGAAACTGAAACAGAGAGCAGCTGAGTCATAGCAATGCTGGAGTTTTAGAGGAGAAAATAGTAGGTGCCCTCAATTAAGGTGACAAGGTACTAGCCCCAGAAGGCATGGTCCTCCAACACTTTCCAGGTCTCCAGCATATCTCAGGAGGGAGCTGTTGAGATGCTTCTCAGTCTTGCTTAATTCCCAGTGTGTACTTACTGAAAACTCCTTTCCATGAGTATGTTTTTGCTTCTTTGAAGGGGGAAATCCTAATCAATACAGGTACATTCCAGGAAGCCATCCTTCCCAATCACCCCCCTCCCACTTCCCGTCCCCACTGTGCTGGAAATCACACGTGAGAGAAGAATTAAGATGGCGATCAAGATGGCGATGTGGAATAAAGAGGCAATTGAGGAAAAGGGGACAAGGCAAGCTCAGAGAGCCATTGAGTACAAGTCATGATGGGATGGCTGTTGTGTGTGAACATATTTGATTTTTATATGACTTACTTTGAGAAGCAAATCCACATAATAGAGGGGTTCATATCTTGCCCGCCCAAATAAGAACTACAAATTGTCCAATTTAGCCACAATTGAGAAATATGCATTTTTATTTACTTATTTTGAGTACTCATTCTCTGTCACTCTGATTACTTGAAGGAGGTTACTTGAGTTTTGCCAAGTTTAAAGAATGTTGATTTGTTCCATTATTTATATACATGGAATATAAATACAAAACAAACTTGACAGTAGTTATCTCCGGGAAAGATGAGAAACTTTCATTTCTATGTCATAAATTACGATGATGCTTGAATTTTTATTACAAATATGTATACTTCTGTATTCAGAAAGGACAATAAGATACCTTTTCAAGTGGTTAATGATGGTGGAAGCTTGGCTTTTTTTTTTTTCTCTCACAGACTTCAGATTCAGATTCTCCTTAGGAGAGAATATCATTGCTGCGTGAGGAGGAGAGCAGTAGGCAGGGCATATGGCATCTGGAAAATTGGATTCAAGACTAATTAGTTTGATGTGGCTTGTCTTTAGACATTATCTTTAATTTACTTAAATTTTTAAAATAACATTAAAGGAGGACTTGATGTTTTCATGTTCAAAGAGGACACAGATTTTCAATGTTGAGAATGCAGAAAGAAGCTGCTGCTTCCTGCAAGCAGGCATTGAGTTTGTCATTAAGTTTACTGTCATCCAAGGCCAAAAGGGAACACTGGATTCTGGAATTTTTATCCAAACTAGGATTCCCAGATGAAATACAGGACACCCAGTTAAATCTGAATCCCAGTAATTTTTAGTAAAAGTATATCCCAAACATTGCTTGGAACATACTTTTACTAAAATTTTTTCCTTGTTTACATGAAATTCGACTTACCTGGGCATCCTGTATTTTTATTTGCTATCTCTGACTACCCTATTCCAAACACATCAGTCTAAAGAAGCATTTTCTAGAAATTAGACCACAGAAGGGGTTTGGACCAGAGGTCATTTATAAGAGGAACAATAAGGGACATAGCTGACATTTTCCTTCTGTGATTTTTCACAAGCCACAGAAATGTGATACAGATGAGTCCTGTTTTTGTCAACACTCCACGTCAGGGCTCTTGAATAAGGGTCCGTGGAGGGGCTCCAGGGGCTCTGTGGAGCCTCCTGAAATCGAGGGCTACATGGAGTGCCTGTGCCTCTTCGTGAGGAAAGGGCCACATTTCGATACTTGAAGGTGGCTGACACCCCCACGGAAGTCAGGAGACACTGCCTTACGGGCAGAGAGCCTAGTTTAAACGCAAACGGCATTTTTGCTGGGGGCTGGGGTACTTTTCAGGCTATTGACTTTCCAATTATCTAACGTAAAAAATGGAAACAATCTCAGAATTTTAAAGACTGGAAAGTTTACACGTCCACTGAAGCCTCTCTCTCAAATGCACGAGGGGCCACGTGCTCCCTATCTTCCCCACGAGCTGAATGGAAGGCAGCTCAGGAGCGGGGCTGACGATCGTGCAGTCTCTGGTGACGGTTAAAGTGAAGAAATGCCAAAGGCCATTTGAGAGAGGGCGAGGGAGAGGGGGACGGGGAGGGAGAGTGAGGAGGGGCAGACGATGCCCAGGCAATGGATAATGTTAATACCTGGAGAAAACAGACGGCCACTTTTGATACTTACTTTATTTTTTCTCTAGAACGCTTTCGTCAGTTTTCCAACAGCTCTTACCGATGAACTCGACTGGCCCCAGCTCTCTGGCACTACTGGATTTCTGGACTCCTCTAGTGGGTATGTGTTTCCACACCACCAACATTTCAATATATCTGTGTAAGGAAAGAACACGAGATAAGATTTCTTTCCGAGGTGTTTAAGTGAGATTTCTTGGGAATTGCTTTCTTCTAGAACATGGGTGACATAGAACAAAATGAACCACTGACATTGAGTCCACCATACAATGGATTGTAATTGAAATGAATTTTATCAGTGCTGGCAGGGAGGAAATATTCCTCCTGCAGGGGCTCTAGAGTTCCCCTCTGATGGCAAGTACACAAACACATCACCCGAATGTTTCTGATTCAAGAGACAAAGGAGTTTAACTTGATTACTTACTCTTAGAAATTAACACTTATTAAGGTAATGGCTGAAAGTAATCTGAAAGTCTCAAGGTTCTGGAATCAACTGGCTTTAAAGACGGGACTTGGTAGGTAGAGATGGTGCACGATGAGTCTGAGTGAGGCACAAACCCGCTTTGCTCTGTGAGTGGGTGTTGCCTCGGGGCCTGGGCTCTGCTTCTCAGGACCCGCACCTGGCAGGGCCACCTGGGAGGCAGGTGAGGCTTTGCAGTGGTACCAACATGGTGGAAGGCTGCAGGAATGAGAGGTACTTTCTCTTCCAGCATCCCCATATATTTATAAAACTTTAATAAGCATAAGGAAAATGGTAGATGAATGGTGTCCCTGTGTAAAAAAGAACAATTAGAGCTACACTTTTAGGTGTGAAAGCAGGGCAGAACCAACCAGAAAGCCCTGCCTAGGTCAGCAATGCCAGAAAGATGATGAGCTAAGCCATGGGCATCGTGGGGTGGGCAAGTGTGGGTAGGGCCTGGTTTACCCAAAGCAGTGAGGAGCACAGATGCCCAAGGGACAGCTGGTTATAGTTTCAGTATCCCACTTTTTTATTTATCAGAGGATATTTCATATCTGAATAATTTATGATTATTATGTTTAATCATTCATTTTTAAAATATCTCCTACTCAGGCATCAAGCTAGATGCAACAGATATTTTAAAGGTAAATAAGTCCTGCCTGTCCTGTCTCTAAAGTTGATTACAATCAAGAAGAGAGATGCGACAAGTGCACAAATAATGGTAACACAGGTTAGGGAGGGGAAAAAAAGGGATAGACGTACCAAAAGACAGGTTTCAACACAGAGCTGTGGTTCAGTGGGCAGAGTTCATGGAAATGATCAGCAGCCTTCTCCTTTTGGGGTGTTAGGCAAGGAGCCTGTAGCAGTTTGATATTAGTTATGAATTCCAAAAAAGAAGGGTTATGTTTGAAAACTGGTCTGTTTCTCTTGGTGTGATCCCCTTTGAATCCATTAGATTCAGCTGGCATGTCTTGATTAAATTACCTGTTAAGATCAGAGCTTTGATTCAACCATGTCAGTAGGGTGTGACTCAGGGTTGAGCCCTCCCCCCCTTGGTGGGCTGATATAAACGGACACTCACAGAAGAAGATACACAGGAAGAGAGCGAGCTCCACAGACATGGCAGAGGAGAGAACTTTGATCCTAGAGCCTCGGCAAGAGATGACAGGAAGAAACAAACCATATGCCAGCCTGTAGCTGAGAGAGAGGAAGGCTGAAGCCTCACAGAGATCACCTGCCATCTTGCTTCAACATGTGGCAACTGACTTTGGTGGGAAAGCAACCTTGAGTGAACTCTTTTGGGGCCTTGTAACTGTAAGCCTTTACCCCAAATAAATACCTTGATAGAAGCCAACAGATTTCTGGTGCTTTGCATCAGCATCCCTTTGGCTGACTAATTCAGGGCCCAAACTTGAAAGGATATAGGAGATTGCAGTGATATAAGAGGTAGGGAAGAAGCTGGGAAAGAAAGGAGAGAGAACCAGCCTTCAAGAAAACATTGATATTAATGCAGGAATCATCTACAAATACAGGGAAAGCAGAAGGAATGTGTTTTCATGTTTACCTATAGATTTTCAAGTTTAATCTTTTAAAATAAGCAAGTCCTTACAATTAGTGCAAAAATAGCCTTGCCTTGCCTTTTGGCTGCACATCAGCAAGTTGGCAGGTGCAAATTTCCAAGAAGAAGTTTGTCATTGGTGACATCTTCACAGCTGCCACTTGGGACTAGATGAAGATGGCTGCTCTGGAGCCAAGGTTCGAGTTTCAAATACCAGGACAGAAATCATTATTCTGGTCATCAGGAAGCAAAATGTTCTTGGTGAGAAAGGCTGGCGGAGCCTGGAGTTGACTGCTGTAGTTCAGAAGAGGTTTGGCTTCCCTAAGGGCAGTGTAGAGCTTCATGCTGAAAAGGTGGCCATCAGTGGTCTATGTGCCATGCCTAGACAGAGCCTTTGCCTTACGAAGTCCCAGGAGGACCTGCTGTGGTGTGCTGTGGTTCATCATGGCGAGTGGAGCCAAGGGTTGCAAGGTTGTGGTGTCCAGAAAAAGCCAGGGACAGAAGGCTAAATCTATGAAGCTTGTGCACGGCCTAATGTTCCACAGTGGGGACCCTGTTTACTATCGATACCGCCATGCGCCATGTACTGCTTGGACAGGCTGTGTGGGGCATCAAAGGGAGGATCATGCTGTCCTGGGACCTAAGTGGTAAGATGGGACCTAAGAAGCTCCTGCCTGACCATGTGAGCATCATGGGACCTAAAGATGAGATCTTGCCCCCCAGTCCCATCTCGGAGCAGAAGGGTGGGAAGGCAGAGTGCCTGCCATGCCCAATCAGTCCTACTGCATAAAAGGGTTTCCTTGGCAGCTGGATCTGGAGCCTGGATGTTGCTCTAGAAAGACCTTTAGTAAAACTTCTTTAAAAGGCACATGGCTGACATGTCTGCATGTCCAGTGTTCAGTCTGAGGGTCTTGTTGGCCCAGGGGAGCATTGATGCTTGTCTTCACTTGATTGGTGCTAGAGTCTCCTGGCTCAGGGTGTTTCTGTGCTTTCTCTAAAGCCCTCTTGGATTAATCATGCTTGTGTGGTAGTGGCAGGGGCCAGAACAGGAAGACCTGAGCAGGGCCAATCAGAGAAATAACTGGGGCAGTAAATCTGGTGACAGTGGAGTCTGGTTGCTAGCAGGCAGCTCCTTGGACTGATCTGTAGCTCAGGATCAGAAACGGGATATCTGTTTTTTAAATTATTTTTACTGTGGTAACAGCACAAAATACCCCCAAAATTAACCATTTTTAAGTGTATACTTGAGTGATACTAATTACACTCACAAAGTTATGCTGCTGTTACCTAAAATTTTTCCATCATCCCAAATTACCTGAGCAATAACTCCACCCTCTCCCTGGCCCCTGGCAGCCTCTAATCAACTTTCTGTCTATGGATTTGCCTGTTCTAGATATTTCATATAAGTAGAACCATGGTTATTTGTCCATTTATGTCTGGCAGCCTGAGGTCTTTGAGGTTCCATCCATGTTGTAGCATATACCAGAACCCCAATCCTTTTTACAGCTGAATAATGTTCCATTGTATGTACATGTCATGTTTTCGTCCATTCGTGTGTTGGTGGATGCTTGGGTTATTCCTACCATATTGGTATTGTGAATAATGCTATGAACAATGGTGTACAAGTAAGATTTTTAAGATGATTTTTCCTGATAAATAAGGAAATATGTATTGCATGTAGAAAATAAGCTGGTGATTTTTTTTTTAATATTAACAATTACGGGAACAGTGAGCATAAGTACTTGAGGGACATTCACTATATGCAGAGAGCTGTACTGAGTGTTATTTAGAGATTATCTCAGTTAATCACTTTGTAAAGTAGATGGTACTAATTTCGGAATTTCGTAGTTGAGGAATCTAAGGGTCAAGTAGGCAGATTAAGAATCTTAACTGATGTCATATACCTAAAAAGAAGTGGTTGGAGAATACAAACCCAAATCTGCCGTCATGCACCTCATGTCATACACATGAAGGAGAGGGATTTAATGGACAAGGGCTTTCCTAGCCTACAACCCCCAGCTTTGATGTCTGGTTTTCTTCCATGTGCAGAGACATGGCTCCTTCATGCCATTGTCCCTTTGTTTGACAGCATAGCTGTGGGGCTGGAGAAATGACTATAAAGCAAAGATTCCCACCCCATGTGGAGCCTTGGCATACATTGTTTCAGATCTTGGTGACATGCGTGTTATCCCTTCCTAGGGTCCCAATACTCTTAGCAGTCTGGGGTCCCCTGAGCCCACCTTTCCCATCTACGACTTCGGTTGTCTTTGTTCCCTGGAAGACACCCTGAGAGAAGCACAGTTAAAGCAGCTTCCTGGAAGGGTCTTGGTTATCTCCCCACAGAATTAAGAAAATAATATTTGTGTCTTCCACCCAAACCAGCGATCTATTAAAATACCTGGAAGTTTCTCGAAATTACAGTTTTTGACAATAACAAAAAGAATTAATTGAGAATTCCGAAATGGACACACTTTATTCCATCTACTCTTAATGGAAGCTTAAATTAACATATGAACCCTGTGATACTCAGCCACCTTTTGACCTGAAGCCTCATGAAGTTGCCATAAAAGAAAATACCAGTCTGATGCTGTAAAGTAATTGTCAAGCAGCTTAAATCTTTTCTGGAATTACCCAGAGAACGCTAAGGAGAAGAATCCATTTGCCATGTAAAGCAAAACTGGTCAAAATTTGTTTCCCCATCCCTTTCTATTTCCAGTTCACACCAGTAGGTTTCTTGCCTCCCCGACATCTAAATTTTCCCAAACTCTACCCAAATTTAACTCCTGCTCTCAAGCTGGCTCTGTTCAGTCATTTTTTGTTTTTGTTGGGGAGGGGAGGTAATGGGGGAACTAGTCTCCCTCTTCCTTTCTGTCCTTAGTCTCAGGGTTTACTCCCTTTTCAATGTGAAATCCTACTAGCCCACCAATCCTGCAGCAGCTTCCACCCATTATCCAGATCAGAGCCTGGCAGGCAAGCAGGATCTTCCTTAGAAGGATGGCAGTGGGGTTAAAGGCACAGGAAAAGTTGGAAGTCTTCAGACAATGGTTTGTAACTTGTATAAGGGCTCTGCTGAGATTCTGACACCATCTCACAAAGGAGTGGCCATGTAGAAGTGGCTTATGTGAAAGTCCTCTCATTTTGGAGCTCTTCTATGCCAATTTAGGGTCTGTAGTCCCCTTTTTTCAAAGATTTGTTTTATTTATTTATTTCTCCCCACTCCCCTCATTGTTTTGCACTTGCTGTGTCTGTTTATTATGTGCTCGTCTTCTTTTTTTTCTTTTTAGGAGGCACTGGGAACTGAATCCAGGACCTCCCATGTGGGAGGGAGGTGCCTAATCTCTTGAGCCACCTCTGCTCCCTGCTTTGTTGTGTCTTTCATTGTGTTTTCCTCCTTGTGTCTCTTGTTACATCAGGTCACTGTACTGCTCATCTTGAGGAGGCACTAGGAACTGAACCCGGGCCCTCCCATGTGGTAGGTGAGAACTCAATCACTTGAGCCACATCAGCTTCCTCTGTATTTCCCTTTATAAGGAACATTTGGTCTTTGCTTAGTCAGGTCTTTGCTCAGTGCTGCCTCTAAGTACTCTCCTTATCTATTGTTTTTCTAAGGAGGTTCACGGAACAGCTAGTTGCTTACCTTCCCTGAAGTGGCTTTCCCTCAGCATGTTTGTGGGAAGCCATCTACTCATCTCGCTCAGAATGCTTTTCGTCAACTATTTCCGTGTGCTGTGCCTGTGGTTTCCCATCATGTAGCTATAATAGAGAGAAATATATTCACCTCTTTTTCATAGAAAAGGAAAAAAATTCTCTGTTTGCTATATGAGATGCAATGGATTCCCCCCAATGAGGAGAAATATGTATCACCATTCAACAGAGCAATAGTTACTGCTGTCTCATGTACCCACATGTGAATTATACCTGCAGAGATGCTATGCTAGGCCAACCTCTTTAGTAAAAGAACAAAAAGCTATAAAGTGCATAAAAAATATAAAAGAGAGATGCACATATGCTGGAGATCCTTTCCTTGCAGAATCAGGAGAACAAAAAGAATAATGACCTAGAGAATACACTGGTAAGAGATATGGGGCTTCTGCCATAGGGATTTTGAGGAAATGTCCCTTTGGATCCAAATGCTTATCAACATGGGACAGAATTTATTAATTTCTCTATTTAGCTGGATCTCCAGAATGTGCTTCTTTCTCTCTGTGATCAACTTTATGCTACAGGTATTGTTTTAGTTTGCAGAGCCACTGTGACAAATGCCGCACACTATCTTGGCTTAAACAACAAGTATTTCTTGTCTCATGGTTTTGAAGGCTAGCAGTCCAAGATCAAGATGTCAACAAGGCCATGCTTTCTCTAGGAGCTGGTAGCACTCCAGTGATGGGCATCTTCCATCATATGGCAATATCCTTGCTCTCCCCTTGTGCTTTCTCTGACTTCTGGCTCTACCTCCTTGGGCTCTTCCGAATTTCCTCTCTTTATAAGGCCTCCTTTAATATGAATAGAGACCCACCCTGATTCAATTTGGCCACACCGAAGTAAGATCTTAGAGGAGCCTCTTCACAAATGAGTCCACACCTTAACTCTGTGAGGATGATACCTCTTCAAAGGGTCCTGGTTACAAATTGGTTGACACCCACAGGAACACAGGTTAAGATTAAGAACACATCTTTTGTTGGGGTATATGATTCAGTCTAACACAGGTATTAACAAGGTCCTGTGGAATATGTACCTTTAGATGCAGTTTGGGAGAAAACATGGTTCCTTGCCCTTCTTTCTTCCATTATACTCTTTGCCCTCTTCAAAGTTTATTATCTCCTTTTTGGAAACATGAATATGACTCAAATTGAAATTATGCACATGCATTAAATGACAAACATAATCCTTTGATTCTGTAAATCTTTAGTTCCTTCAACTAAGACAATATTAACAAAATCTGTTCTTCTGACTGTTAGACTTCAGAAAATCCTTTAAATAGTGATATACCTTAAAAACCATCTGTTGTTTTATTTCCAGGCACCAGTGTGATTCACAAAGGAATTGAGTAGTCAAAAGCAGAAAAAAATCTCCATGAAAATGGTAATTTGGGGATTGGGAGCCTAAGTTAGGGAGGAGAACGATAGCTGTAATTGAGAAGAAAAAAGTATTTTTAAAGAGATCAAAAATAGCACTTTGCACATAGAAGAGGTGGCATTGGATTGGGAAAAGTGGACATAATGGACAAAGGGTATGGGGAAAGGCAGGAAGAGATGAGAGGTGGAGGCGTCTTCGGGACATGGAGCTGCCCTGGATGGTGCTTCAGAGGTAATCACCGGACATTGTAAATCCTCACAGGGCCTACATGATGGAATAGAGGAGAGTATGGGCCATGATGTGAACCAATGTATATGAGGTGCAGAGGTGCCCAGAGATATACTTACCAAGTCCAGTGGATGTGTCATGATGATGGGAACGAGTGTTGTTGGGGGGCGGGAGAGGGGGGGTGGGGGGCTGGGGTTGAATGGGACCTCACATATATATTTTTAATGTAATATTATTACAAAGTCAATAAAAAATAAAAAAATAAAAAAATAAAAAAAAATAAAAAAAATAAAGTATCTAAATGCCACAAATGTTAAAAAAAAAAAAAAAAAAATAGCACTTTGTCTTCAGATCACCTCCAAAAGCAATTAATGTAACAGGAAAATTCTATTTATGTAAAAGAGGCTAAAGTCCTGTACACATGTAGAAGGATGGGAAAAGTACCAAAACTTCAGGAAGGAAGGACTTCACTTTAAAAGTAATACCTGGGAAACTCAGGTACTGGTTCTCCTGAGGGCTACGGAGACCCACAGTTTCTATGGTCAAGGCAGATGACTCTGGAGTTCAGGGCCACGTCAATTGGCCCTACTTTGGAGTTTGTGTTCCTGAGTGTGATGGCGTTGGACTCAGATATGACTTTTCTACACATACCTCTTCTGTTATTTTTACCGGTCCTGTGGTTGGCGTTTGGGTTGGTGTATACTCAGGAGACCTGAATCTCTGGACTGTCCATGTGATGACCAGGCCCTTGGCCTCAGCAGACTTGCAACTCCTACCCTCTGGTTTTTTGGACTTACCCTGGCCAGCTGACAGGGAGGTGAAGATCAACCACCACACCAGGGAGCCAAGAGTGCCTACAACTACAAGCAGGAGAATTGCATCCATCATCCATGTGGAATCTAAGCCCCTTCTTAATGTAGAGGGGGACTGGACATAACCATCCCAGGGTCCACAGGATGGACGAATAGAGTATGGATTATAGTGGACTTACTGGTGTTCTGGTGGGGACATGTTGTGATTAGTAAGGGAAGAAATTGTAATATTGATGTGGAGAAAGTGGCCACAGTGGCTGCTGATGGTAGGGAGAGGGAAGAAGAGGTATGATGTGGGTGTATTTTCAGGATTTGGAGTTGTCCTGGGTGTTGCTGCAGGGACAGATGCTGGACATTGTGTATCCTGCCATGGCCCACTGGGTGGACTGGGGGAGAGTGTAGACTACAATGTAGAACACTGTCCATGTGGAACAGTAGTGCTCCCAAATGTATTCACCAGGTGCAGTGAATGCGCCACAATGATGGAAAAGGTTGTTGATGTGGTAGGAGTTGGGTAGAGGGGGTAGGGGGTATATGGGGACCTCATATTTTTTTAATGTAACATTTAAAAGATAATAAAAAAAAAAGATAAATAAATAAATAAATAAAAGTAACATCTGGGGAGCAGATACAGCTCAAATGGTTGAGGTCCTGCTTCCCATGTATGAGGTCCTGGGTTCAATCCTGGCACCTCCTAAAAATAAATAAAAACAAAAGCAATATCTCACATTTCTGAACCCAGTGAGTCAGTGGTGGTATAGTGGAAGAGGACTGTATTGAGAGTTAAAGGAGTTCTAATTCTATGTGGTCCTGTATGGAAAATATAGCATCCCTGGACTTCATTTTTTTTAATAGAGTTGAAACAGGTGATCTCTGAAGTTTTCTCTAATTTCTTTTTTTTTTTTTTAATTTATTTATTTTTATTGACTTTGTAATAATATTACATTAAAAATATATATGTGAGGTCCCATTCAACCCCACCCCCCCACCCCCCCTCTCCCCCCCCAACAACACTCGTTCCCATCATCATGACACATCCATTGGATTTGGTAAGTACATCTTTGGGCACCTCTGCACCTCATATACAATGGTCCACATCATGGCCCATACTCTCCTCCATTCCATCCAGTGGGCCCTGTGAGGATCCACGATGTCCGGTGATCACCCCCGAGGTGCCATCCAGGGCAGCTCCACGTCCCAAATACGCCCCCACCTCTCATCTCTTCCTGCCCTTCCCCATACCCGTCGTCCACCATGTCCACTTTTCCCAATC
The DNA here is from genome assembly GCF_030445035.2 of Dasypus novemcinctus. NCBI lineage: Eukaryota > Metazoa > Chordata > Mammalia > Cingulata > Dasypodidae > Dasypus > Dasypus novemcinctus. Next base: position 22,560,131 of record NC_080677.1, read on the forward strand.
CAATGCCACCTCTTCTATGTGGACATTGGATTGGTTGTGTCCATTGCACCTCTATGTCAAGAGGAGGCTCAGATTCCACATGGATGCTGGCTGCCATCCTCCCATTTTCAGTTGTAATCACTCTAGGCTCCATGGTGTGGTGATTGTCCTTCTTCAACTCCATCTTAGCTGAGTGTGGTAAGTCCAATAAATCAGATTGTAGGTGCTGGAGTCTGTTGAGGCTCAGGACCTGGCTATCACATTATCAGTCCAGAGATTCAAATCCCCTAACTATATCTTAAACCCCAACGTTAACTGCACCTCCAGCAGATTAGTATGAAAGTCTTATGAAGGGAGATCCCATCTGAGTCCAGATTCATCACACATAAACACCATTTCCAGAGAGGGGCCATCTGCCCTGGTAGTAAACCCCATCGGCCATGACCATAACTCTCATGGGTCTCTTTAGCCTTCATAGGAACCAATATCTGGGGGTTGTATCTGCTTTATCTGTCTCTCTGACTCTGCTCAGTTGTGCATGAGGGCAATCCTTCTGCCAGCCTCCAGACTCTTTTTTAGAAACTCGTAGCCATATAAACTCATTTCTCCTTTCCATTTCCCCCTTACTTTAGGTCAAACAGCATTTTAAAGTCATGTTGTTTTATGTAGACATGGATATTCTGCTGATCCGCATTGAACCTTCTATATAAGATCCTTTTCCAGTTGCATCATCAGTTGGTATTTGATAGTGGTCCCTCGTTGCCAGGGAGGCTCATCCCCGGGTGTCATGTCCCACGCTGGAGGGAAGGCATTGCATTTACATGCTGAGTTTGGCTTCGAGCCTGGCCACATTTGAGTAACATGAAGGCTGACAGGAGGAAATTCTCTAATTTCATGTTTACTGGTTATAGTGCTGCATGATGATAAAGTCCTTACCCAATTTTATGATTCTATCTGAATTAGAAACCTTGGAAGAAACCATTGGGGAAGAGAAGCTCCTGCCCCTCCCTCACCAAACATTCTTTCAGAACCGCCTTTTGCCAGTGGGCAGGGTTACTATGCCATAAAGCCCTGCGCTGTGTGCCACTGGGTGCTTGACCAGCTAGTGAATAAAAATGGTACTCCTTTTTATGTACTCATTATATACTCATTCCTCCAGTACAAACCCCAGAATGATGAATGATCCCCAAATCCTTAGCAAAAATAACCACTTGAACCCTACCTCATCTTAACTGAGCACTTGGGAAGCAGATTTGGCCCAATGAGTAGGGCATCCGCCTACCACATGGGAGGTCCAAGGTTCAAACCCCGGGCCTCCTGACCCATGCCATGAGTTGGCCCACGCGCAGTGCTGATGCACGCAAGGAGTGCCATGCCACACAGGGGTATCCCCCATGTAGGGAAGCCCCACACACAAGGAAGTGAGCCCTGTGAGGAGAGCCGCCCCGCACGAAGAAAGTACATCCTGCCCAGGAATGGCACCACACACAAGGAGAGCTGATGCAGCAAGATGATGCAACAAAAAGGGACACAGATTCCAGGTGCCTCTGACAAGAATACAAGCGGGCACAGAAGAACACGCAGTGAATGAACAGAGAGAGCCGACAACTGGGGTGGGGGGAGGAGAGGGAAGGGGAGAGAAATAAATAAAAAATAAATCTTAAAAAAAAAAAAATGAGCTTTTATGGCTGTTTGAATCCCTGTCCTCTGAAAGTGGACCAGGAGTCAGCCCTGTCAGGGCTGTTTCGCAGGCTGAAGGCTAGATGATAGAGAGGTACTTCAAAGCTTGGGAGGGGGGTGAGCAGGAGACTGGGAGGAAAAATAAGGCAGTAATCAGAGATTTAAAAGCAAAATTATGTAAGAAGCTAAAGTTAGACATGAAAGCCAAAAGAACCAAAAGCAGTTACCTAAGTGACCGTGTCAAACTGGAGAGAGAAAAGTAGAAATCAGCACGTCAACATAAGTGGGTAGAAACCTAGTGGAGTTTTCTGGAGTAAACACTACTCCTTCCACTTCTGCCTTAAATTGGCTATTTTGGGCCAGAGATGCAGCAGATGCTTAAAAAGAAATAGCTAAAACCATTGTTATAAGGGGTACTACTATTCAAGGACATCTAAACCCACATCTTTAATGGGAGCTGTCCCAGAATCTGAGTGTTAAAAGGTTTTCTAGGGAAGCGGACTTGGCCCAGTGGTTAGGGCGTCCATCTACCACATGGGAGGTCCATGGTTCAAACCCCGGGCCTCCTTGACCCTTGTGGAGCTGGCCCACACACAGTGCTGATGTGCGCAAGGAGTGCCCTGCCACGCAGGGGTGTCCCCCACGTAGGAGAGTCCCACGCGCAAGGAGGGCGCCCCATAAGGAGAGCCGCCCAGCACGAAAGAAAGTGCAGCCTGCCCAGGAATGGTACCACACACACAAAGAGCTGACACAACAAGATGACGCAACAAAAAGAGACACAGATTCTCGTGCCACTGACAACAGAAGCAGACAAAGAAGATGCAGCAAATAGACACAGAGAACAGACAGCTGGGCGGGGGGGGGGAATAAAATAAAATAAATAAATCTTAAAAAAAAGAAAAGGTTTTCTAGGTGTAACATGGGGCATTTTTGGTACATTGTCATTGTTCTGCATGCTATTGCAATGACGGATACAGGCCATTATACATTTTGTCAAAACCTATAATATTGTGCAGTGCAAAGTGTAAACCACAATGTAAACTGTAGACCATGGTTAGTAGCAATACTTCAGTATGTGTTCATCAGCTGTAGCAAATATACCATACTAATGAAGGGTGTTGTTAATGGGGAAAAGTGCAGGAGGGGGAGAAGGGGAGATATATGGGAATCCCTTATATTTTCGATGTAACATCTAATCTAAAGCTTCCTTAAAAACAATGATTTTTTTTTAAAAAGGTAAACTGTTCTCTCCCACCCATCAAACATTACATGAGAGATTATGATTTTAAAAAGCAGTGTACAACTCCAACCCAAGTCACTTGGGGCATTAAAAAAAAAAATTGGAGAGCAGGGATTGTCAACTAAGATTTGCTAACCTAATTTCATATTAAAAAAAAATATGTAAGTATTAAACACTAATGAGCTTAATAACCTTATTAAATCCATTATTCACAAATTATATGTGATCTACTTGAAGATGATGAGCCTTCTTATGATTATACCTTGCAAAACAAATAATTAGCCAGAGAATTGGTCATTGGGAATGGGGTAAGGTTGGCCAGAGTGGGATATAGCCATAGCAGCCATCCTCCACATGTGGTCTATGGGCTCCTGAGCTCTTCAGGGGGTCCACAAGGTAGAACTATTTTCATAATATACTAACACATTATTTGCCTTCTTTACTCTGCTGACATTTGTACTAATGGTGCAAAATCAAGAATGGGTAAGACTGCGGACACCTTAGCCTGACACCAAACTATACTACCAGTCATTGAATTATTCACCCCTGCTCACTCTGATTTTCTTTTTAAGAAGAGGGGTGGGGGGATTTCCTTGAAAAATTTCACCTATAAAGTTGTAAAAATCACTAATTTTATTAAATTAAGTACCTATATGATTTTTTAATAATTTAATGTGATGAAATGGGAAGCATGCAGAAAGCAGTTTTGCTGCATTGCCAATTGTTATGGCTATCTCAAAGAAAAGCACTTGTGTGAGTGAGTTGAGAGCTGAATCAGTCACTCTTTTTTCATAGAACAACAGTCTTGTTGAAAGAATGACTGAAGATGCACTATGGTTATTCAGACTTGTACGTATGGCAGATATTTTATCTAAAGTGAATGAAATGAGCTTGTCACTTCAAAGAAAACAATTTGACAGCAATTGTTACTAGTCATAAAATGCAAGCTTTCAAAGAAAAATTCAAATTTGGAACATTTGATTCTTATACCATGAACCTGACAGTTTCCCAATACTCTAACACTTTTCTGACAACTTCAGTGGTAATATAACAAAGTGATTTTTCAATGTTATATAATAAAAATGTATCAACATTTGGAATATCTGCTTTCCTCAGAGAACCTGTATTTTCTAAATGGTCAGTGCATTATGTATAAAATCATGCATGGGGAAGAAAATCCCATTCAAAGTACAATATAGACCAATGCATTTTAATGTAAAGTACAAAAAGCTCATTGATATGGTCTCAGAGTCCACATTGCACCTATTCAATCTTTAAGAAAACTACCACTTGTCCAGTTTTGATGTAGAATCAAAGAAAAGTACAGTTATCTAAAAAGACTATTAAAATGCTACTCCTTTTTCCAACCACATGTACCTATAAAGCCAGATTTCTTTATCTCCTTCCACCAAAACAACATACCAACAACAGACTAAATGCAGAAGCAGAAATGAGAATCCAGCTGACATCTATTAATAGCCAGACATTAAAGAGATTTGCAAAAATGTAAAACAATGACACTCTTCTCACTAAGGTGGGGCGATTATTTTTGGAAAATACAGTTATTTTCCATAAAGATATGTTATTTATGTTAATACATAATGATGGTTTATGATTGTTGTTTTAAATGAATTAATAACTTTTTTTTATTTCTTAGTTTTAGTATCACTATAATCCACGTCTTAGTTTCCCATATGCTAAAACAAATACCAATATAACAGGTTGGCATAAACAACAGGAATTTATTGGCTCACCATCTGTGGGTGAGAAGTCCAAAAGTGAAGCATCAGCAAGGCAATGCTTTCTCTTTGAAGACTGTAGCTTTCAGGGCCTGGCTGCTGACGATCCTTGGACCTTGGCTCTCTGTCACATGGCAATACACATTGCAATTTGTCTCCCTTCTCCTCTGAGTTCCCTTGACTTCTGGCTTCTTCCCACGCTTTCTCTGACTTTCACTCCGCTTATAAAGAATTCCAGTATTCCGCATTACAGCACAACCTGATTCAGCTGGACTACACCTTAAGAGAAGTAACAGCTTCAAGAGATCTTTTTACGATAGGTCCACAGCCACCAGAATGCAACCCAAGACCAAGAGCAGGTCCAAACGGAGGTACTTAATTCAATCCACCACACCCCCATGAACAAAAGTTCTTTGGAGTCCACAGTAATTTAAACAATTTAAAGTGGTCCCTGGCCAAAAGTTGGAGAACTGCTGTTTTAGAGAGTGAGTGTTAAAAAAAATAATAAATGTGGCCCACATTTAGAGGTTTGGGAAGAGAAGACTGAAAAGGAACAGTCCTCAGAGTTGAACGAAACCAGAAGGATTTGGGGTCCTGGAGACCTAGTGAAGAGAGTGTTTCAAAAGGAGAGATAATCATCAGTCAAATGCTGCTACAAGGCTGACAAACTGGGAGCAGAGAGTTGATGTGCAAGATGCTGATAAAGGGAAGACTTTGACGGGAAAGGTTTCAGCGGGGTGGAGATGGAAGCCTAAGTGGGGAGAATCGGTTCAGGGGGGATGAAATAAATGCAGTTGAGCATGAAAAATTCATTTAAAGAGTTTTGCTACAGAAAGTAGCAGAGAAATAGGGTGATAGCTAGAATGGAATAAAAGATCAGGGAGCCTTTTTTCAAACAGAACTCCTACGGCATGCTTTTGGTAATAGGAATGATCTGAAAGAGAAAAAAAAAATGAATGAAAGATGGGAGGTCCCTCGTTTGGTTCCAGTGCCTCCTGAAAAAACAAACAAAACAAATGAAAACACCAACTCAGGGAGGCCAATGTGGCTCAGTGGTTGTGCACCAGCTTCCCACATAGAAGGTCCCAGGTTCAATCCCCGGTACCCAGTACCTAAAAAAAAAAAAAAAAAAAAAAAAAAAAAAAAGATGGATGAAAGACAAAACAATGTCCAAAGAGGGAGAGAAGAGGTGGAATCCAGGCAGACATGAGGAAACACTTGTGGCCCCTGAAAGAAGGGACCCCGCCATGCCATATATCAGCAAATCCCTCCACCTGCAGGGACTTTCCCAGACCCCTATTGATTTATGATTTTTCATTTTTTTAATTATTCAAAACAGGAATTTATGTTCATGGTTAAAAAACAAAACAAAACCAAAGTATTGAAAGTAAAAAAACAGAGTTTTCCTTTATATTCCACGATTTCATTCCTTTTCCTAGAAGAAAACTCCATAATCAGTTTAGTATAATTGTATAATTCCTTCCAGACCTTCCCTTGTATTTACCTGCATATTTGTACATAAAGAAGTAAATACTTTGTTGAGATTTTCCTGTAAGGGATATCATGCTGTTGCCGGATTTTCTCTAGGTTCTTGGCTAAGCTACAAAAAGTGAATTTTCAGTGCAAGCTAGTTTAGTTAGGCCAGTAATTTATTAAGGAATGGAGAGAAGAGAAATGGGGGAAAATAACAGATTATGGATCCAAAGTAAAGAGGAAAGGAGCTGAAAAGAAATGAAAAGGGCCGATTTATAGACTACAAATCCCCAGTTTACCTGCATGCTGATCCAGGCAAGGGGAGAAAAGGCAAGAACGGGCATGGTTTGGATGTCACGCTTGCTTTTTAAACCATTAATTATTCTGTTCCTTTGCCAATGTAGGGGGAGGAATCCCAGTTGTTTGCTGTTTTGATTAATTACCCCACCACCAATTGCCCAGGAGGGCGCAATGATAAAGCCCTTGAAGAATATCCGGGGTTTCTCCTTGATTCCAGAGGAAATCCTGTTCCAAATGAGAGTTCTTGCAAGGTTCTTCCAGCTGCCATCTTGTGGGGAATCCATGGCCATGTGTTTAATGGTGGCAGTTTTTCTGCCAGGTCGCAGACTCGTCTCCTTATTCTCTAACTAGCCTGCTTTAATGCTGTGTATAACATTTTGTAAACTGGTCTTATACCTTAAAACTTTTGGAGCATTTTTCATTCTTAGCCACTGCTGTGCAGTATTTCATAGTATGTGGTGTTTTGGGGTTTGTTTGTTTTTTCATTTTCTGATTGGTGGGCACTAAAGTTAAATTCTCATTCCCAATAATGCAGAAATGATCCTTCTGCATGGGCCTCTTTATGAATACTTGTGAGGATATCTCTAGAAGAAGAACTGCTGGCCCAAAATATATACATTTTTAGTTTTATATAATCCTGCCAAGTTGCCCTCCAACAGGGCTATGCCAGCTCACACTCCTGAAATAGACAGTGTGTGAGAGTACTTGTTTCCCCACATCCTTGCCCAAAACGATATTGTCCATCCCTATAATTTTTGCCAAGCTAAAAACAAGGTTTTATTGTTGTTCTATTTTGTAACCTCCTTTTTACCAGCTTGAGTATCTTTTCATGGGTGTTTACCATCACTTCCATCTGCCTAGTTACCCCTTGCTTGTGTTTCAACACCTACTACTCAGGGGTCAGGTCCTGGAGACCATCTCTTCATTCCCCAACCTGCCCCTCTCCTGCTCCAGTCTCTGTGTTCTTCACTGCCATGGTCCTAACTTATCAAAACTGTTTATTGTCTCCCCACCCTGCCTGCTCCACACCTGGACTCCAAGCATCTTTAGTGCAGAAATCAGATGACTTCACTTTGTATCCTTAGCACTGCACATTATGTGGCACATGGTAGGTCCTCAATAAAAGGATCGCTGAATAACATCATTTTTCATTTGATCTACAAACCTTCTTTACGTGCATTTTCTCAGATTGCCTAAAACAAATCAGATTGGCAGGAATTAACGTATTAGGGAAATGCTAGGGACAAAGAAGAAGAGTATAAATAGCATGAATTAAATCACCAGCTGCATGATGTGGTGTGTAAAGAAACAAATCAGTTTAACTTAAACCCTTGGACTTCCAATGTGTCTTACAATAAACTTCTGTAAGAAATTAGCAGAATTCATTAAAACATTAAAATAACCACTGCAAATAACTCTATCTCAAGGGCAATACTACAGTTCTGACTTTATCAGGAGTTGGGCCAGTCCCCACAGGTTAAGGACAATCCTCTACAAGTTTGTCCTTCAGGGACCAGCCCCTAGCTTGGGGGCCCAGGCCACCCACACGGCTGACCAACTGGCTACAAGTTCAGGGGTTCAGGCTCACTGATCCACTGGAAGCACATACAGAATTCACTGAAAGCACTATACTTCTAGCTACTGTTTAATTACAGTAAAAGGATGCAAATAAGAAGAGACACGTAGGGCGAGGTTTTAGAGGGTCTCAAATGCAAGCTCCTGTGTTCTCTATACAGGAAGTCATAATGCCATCATCCTTTAGGCACATCAATGTATACTATCAATCATGGATGCTCTTGGAGTTTCAGATATGCAGAATTTTTATTGGGGTCTCATTATTTAGGTCCACATGGGCCTTCCCGATCTCCAGGCCCGCTGCCTTCCTGGAGGTCAGGCTGATACGACTTGGAACAATGCCCCACCCCTTAATCATATAGTTGGTCTTTCTGGTGTGGTGGGCTCCACCTTGGCATTCATTAGCATAAATTGTCAGGTGTAGTCTGGGGCCACCAGGAATAACAAGACACTAATCACATTATCACAAGAAATTCCAAAGATTTAGAGCTTACGCTCCAGGAGTCTGGACAAAGGTCATGAACCATCAATAACAGAAGACTTTCTTCTCACCTTATCACAAGAAATACAAATGATTAGAGGTTATCCACCAGGAGCCTGGACAAAGAAAAGACCTGTCTTTTTGTTTTTTGTTTTTGGAGGCCAAATTCCCTACTCTACAACCAAACAGTCAACAAATTGGAAAAAATAATCTAGTTTAAAGGGAAATTATCTGTACAGTAGCTAGGTAATCATCATGAATTAGCAAATTATAGAGCATGTTAGGAGAAAATCATTGTGCTATGAATAAAAAAAGGCAAGAGGGATTAAGTATAGAGGGGCTAGGATACACCTTATTGAGAAGGTGAGATTTGAACAGAGACCTGAAGTCGTGAACTTTATAAAACCAAATCATTGAACCATTTGTGTATGAAACACTTGGAGAAGAAGAGGGACGCAGCTAAATACAGACTTCTAGCTGGCCCTTCCAAGGCATCAGTCATGTGAATGATGCCATCTCGGACCCTCCAGCCAGCCCACCCACCTGGTGAATCGCAAAGAGTCCCACAGTCAATGCCCCACAGAGCACCAAAACTGGCCAGCCAGGAAGGGGGCTGGAGGTTCTAACTGCTTTTTTTATTTTTATTTTTTGTTGTTGTTAAATGCATCTCAATTTTTTCAAACCAGAATTTTAAAGTGGCATTGCATTTACTAGGTTCTCACCTTTAGCAAATTTGTTAGTAGCTTGTGACTCTAGGGTAGCATTACAGAAAAGGTTGGAATTTTATCTCCATATTAATCCACATAAGGTTGTTTCATTATCCATTTACAAAATTAAAAATCAATGTCTTAATAAAAACAGATCACGTGTGTGTTTCCTTTCCACGTCTGTAAAATGAAGGGTTTTTTCTGGTTGATTTTCATCACCAGTTTTTCAAAATTAACCTCATGGCACGAGCCCTCAGGAACGAACTTCACAGCCAACTGGCCTTTCAAAAGACAGCTATGCCTCATTCAAATGGAGGCCACTATTTAGGAACATCAATATCCTCATTAGACTTCAATCAACCCCAAGGATGCTTTCAAAAATGCCATGTCTTTACAATTTTCATCAAATATTCTTCCGCATTCTGCAACTTTGTTTTGCTTCCATATGCTAGCCACCAACTTTCAACTCTTGATGTAAAAAAAAGCTTTTGTTATTTTTAAATAAGCATTAGATTATATAAATGATACATCAAAAATATAGGGAATTCCCATATACCCCATCCCGTCCACCTGCACTCCCCCCACTTTTCTTCATTAACAACATCTTTGATTAGTGTGGTAAGGTTACCGGATTTTGTTTAGGTTCTCTGTGCTGGAGAAATGAATTTCGAGAGCATGTCAGGTGAGTTAGGCCAGTAATTTCTTTAGGTAGGGAAGGAAGAGAAATGGGAGGAAATAACAGATCAGGGATCCCAGGTAGAGAAGAAGGGACTGAGAAGTGATAAAGAAGGCTGAATTACAGGCTACAGTTTTTCATTATAAGTTATAAATGCCCAGGTTTTACTTTCGAGGTGATCCAAGTGGGGGAGAGGCACCTGGAATCCCGGTCCAGAGTCAAGAGAGCAGGAGAGAGCAAGAGATCTTGTTCAGGCCTTGTGCCTGGCTTTTGAACTGTTGATTATCCCACCCCTTTGCTAATGGCAGGGGAGGAGTTCCAGCTGTTTACCATTTTGATTGCTTATTTCCCCCAGCAATCTCCCAGGAGGGCCCAATGATAAAGTCCTTGTATATTCGGGCTTCTCCTGGCTTCCAGAAGAAGTCTTCTTCTGAGTGGCAGAATCTTGGGGAGGGTCTTCCAGCAGCCATCTTGGAGTTGCTAATGTCCATGTTGATTTCTTGCCAGGTTCCAGATCTGTCTATTAATTCCCTATCTTGCTAGCCTGCTTCAGTAAATTTGTTAAAATTGATGAACACATATTGAAGCATTGGTACTGTATTAGTCAGCCAAAGAGGTGCTGATGCAAATACCAGAAATCAGTTGGCTTTTATAAAGGGTATTTATTTGGGTAGGAGCTTACAGTTACAAGGCCCTAAAGAGTCCAACTTAAGGTTACTTCCTTACCAAATTCTGCTGCCATGGGTTGAAGCAAGATAGCTGGCAATGTCTGCGAGGGTTCAGCCTTCCTCTTTCCTCTTAAGGCTCCATGGGTCCAGCTTCTTCCAATCTCAGCTGGAGGCTGGCATAGTGCTTGTCTCTCTTCCCACGGCTCGTTTCTCTTCCCGGGGCTTCTGCCATGTCTATGAAGCTGTATCTCTTCCTCCATATATCTTCTCTGTGTATCTACTTCTTTGTTTTTGATTAAGCATCCATTTATATAGCCCATCAAGGGAACAGAGACTCAAACTGAGTTGCCCTAATGATGTGGTTGAATCAAAGTCCTAATCTTAACATAATTTAATCAAAGCCATCTCAGCTGAATCTAATACAATCAAAGGGTATCATGCCCAGAAGAACAGACCAGTTTACAAACATAATCAGTATCTCTTTTTGGAATTCAAAAATAACATCAAACTGCCACAGCTATTAACCATGGCCAGTAGTTTACATTATAGTTTATACTTTGCACTGCACCTTTTTATAGCTTTAGACAAAATGTATAATGGCCTATATCTGTCATTGCAATGTCATTTAGATAATTCCAATGTCCCAAAAATGCCCCATGTTACACCTATTCTTCCCTCTCTCTCCCCTCAGAAACTCTGGTGGCCACTGCCTTTATATCAATGTTACACGTTCTTCCATTGTTAGGATAATAATAATAATTTTACTTTAGTCCATAGTTGCATTCCCACCTTATGTTTGTTCATTCCTCAGTTTTGAGGATTTTAGACTGGTACTGCCCACTCTTTCTGATTGAGAAGGGGCTTAGATCCATGGAACAGATGGATGAAACTGTCTTGCATGCAAGTTGGAGATATTCTGCTTTTTGGGGGGATGGGCATTGACCATCATCATCCTTTTGTTAGTTGTCCTGGGCAAGTCCAATGAACTGGAGAGCAGGTGTTGGCTGCAACTCTGCAGAGATTCAGGGGCTCAACTGGTATATGAAAAGCCAGAAGATTTAAGTCTCTGGGACATATATTTAATGAGTATAGTGCTAATTATAGGTTCAAATAACAGGACCAGAAGAGCCATGTGTAGGGAAATTATGAGTCTAACTCTGTTACATTGGGGAGCATATATTCCAAGGTAAGGCCCACTGACAGGGTGCTGAATTCCTGGGATTGTCTGCCCTGCCTATAGTGTCTAGATGTCTCTAGAGCCCTCAGGACCCCCCCCTGCTTAGGGCAGTTTACTGTGGCAGTCAATGAGATCCTGCTGAGACATGCATAAGAGTAACCTCTGGAATGACCTCCAGACTCACTTTAAGCAATCTTCTGACCGGACCAAAACTTCTGTTCTTTAGCCCCATCTCAATTTCTAGAGGTATCACATGCAACTAACTCCCAAGTCTTTTGGGGTTCTGCAGTATGAATCAGTGGATTTGCTTCTCTGCATTCTCTCCTGCCAGCTTAAGATGCAACCTTCTTGGGTCTGCTAAATCCATTAGCACTGTCCATATGCTTCTACTTCCAACATTTTGAGGCTCTTGGCTCTTACTGTTCTCTTTGTTCTTATGGACACGTTCATTTACTGTCATTTTATGGGGTTTCTCAAGGGAGAGAAGTAAATGTGTGTGTTCAATCTGCTATCTTTATCCAGAAGCCTGAAATGAATACTTTATATACTGCATCATTTACACCCTCTGCTTTGACTATTTTATTATATTTTGAAAAAGCAGATGGGGAATGGACAAATAGATCTGAGTTCAATACTAAAATAATTTCACGGTTAATAAAGAGGGGTTATTTTCCTTTGGGGGAGTAATTTGTTACCAATATTTAGTCATAAATGTGTTTTTGATAATTCTAAAAATGGAATTTATGTACCACAATACTGTTTTGCTCATGACCTGCTCATGAAAAGTAAATTGTGTGGTTATTAATATTATAGATACAGTTAGTTGTACCTTTCTTTCAAGAATATAGGAATCTTTACTGATGGGTGAATAGTTTCATTAAAATTTCTTGTCAGAAACAGCATCAAGAGTTTGAGGTTTGCAGGCTCCTGTATTAAGCACTAGAATGTGTAAAACGTAACCAATCATACTGCTTTCTTTCATGTGGAAAATGTTAACTCCCCACATTGGCTCAGATACACAAAAAACCCGCTTTCTCTGAGATCCTTCTAAGTACCACCACCACTCCCTCATTTTAGTCTGACTGAAAGAAAAAAAGAAAGCAAAACAGAAAAAAGTCAAAAGATTTATGCATCTTTAAAAAGAGATTCAAGCCATCAAGATTAAGGCAGACAAATTACAGGGGTTGACTTAAATCAGAAAGAACTGTTGCCTCCAGTATTGATTCAGGATGGAGCCACCTTGGAGAGAGTCAATAAAAGAGCGTTCCCAAAGCCATCGTATGCCGCAAGTCTTCTGAATAAACCAAGTGTTACCAGATGGCTCTGGGTTTCTGGGCTTCTAGGTTCTTGGCTTATGCCACATAAAAGAATTTAAGGACATGCCATAGGGTAGGCAAGGGAGTAAAAAGTTTATTAAGAAACAAAAAAACGAGAAAAGTACCCAGTCCAAGGTATGGACCACAGGCCTACTGCAGGATGAGTTGCGCACATGGGACCGTAGGTCAGGGATTTTTAAAGTCTGTTTGCTGTTCTGATTGGTTGCCCTACCTGTCATTTCTCAGAGGGCCAATGGTGAGGCCTTTTGAGGATATCTGGGGCTTTCCCTTGACACTGAACAGGATTCTCATTCCAAGTGAGATTCTCATTCCAAATGAGATTCTCATTCCAGGGTCTCCCAGGATCCCTCAGAAGGTTTCTGGGCAGAGTCTCACAGCCATGTGGTCTCCTGGCCATGCTATCTGTTGGCTATGTTGCCTGCTGTCCAGGATGTCGGTCAGCCATGTTGCCTGCTGGCCATGTTATCTGCCAGTCATGTTGTCTGTCAGCCATGTTGTCTGCTGGATCTTCAGCTGTGGTCTTCCTTTCCCTCTAATAACCTGCCTCACATGATTCAAGCAACCATGATGTGTCAAATCCTGGAGAAATTCCTGAGGCCTATTTCTTACACAGAGGCACAGCTAATTTGGATCTAATTTTGGAGACTCTATTTGAATCTTAGGGAATAAGTCACAAAAATAGACTGACGCTCAGAAGGATAGTGGGGTCAGTAAGAGACAAACAGTAATACAATTTGAAAGGTTAAGACAGGATGGTGGAACAGGATAAAATTGGATAGTTTTAAGGATGAATTAGGCTTTATTCAGGGACTTTCACTAGAACGTTTTAAGAAAAGAGTGAATAGTATTCTTTCTGATATAGACAGAGGTCAGTTGAGCATGCAGCCAGAGAGTTGGATTAAAGACTTTTTAAAATTCTTTCCAGTTCTTTGATACCAACCATATTCCAGAAACCTGTGCAACCCCTAATTCATTGCAACCCCTAATTCATTGCATCACATAACAACCAAGACTTGAGCCTCAGAGAGAGATAAGCATGCAGAATATGATTTGTTGTGTATTCAAGGAGACTGGCAATAGGCTAATTATGCGGGGGGGGGGGTTTGTGTAGAGGTGAGGATGAATAGAAAAGGGTGCTCGGAGTACAGACATGAAAAGATTAGCAGGACAGCATGATAGATTTTGAATTCGGAGCCTCAATGTAGAGCAGGAAAATAGGCTTCATGGACACTGTGTTCAATAATTCATGAGCTGCTGAACTCAGGCAAGGTTTCCTACCTGTTAAGTTAAGCTCCCCTTAGGATTTCTTCCTCTGCTGTCTTCTGAGTTTGGAGCACATATTGACCTTTCTCAACCCCAGATTTGACCAGGTAAGCGTTTAATTGAGAAAAAAATGAGAGATTTAAGATTGTAGTTGCTTATAAATCTGAAAAGATCAGTTTGTGACATAAAAAGAGACTGTTTTAATAATCTAGGTGGCGGACTTGGCCCAATGGATAGGGCGTCCATCTACCACATGGGAGGTCCGCGGTTCAAACCCTGGGCCTCCTTCACCCATGTGGAGCTGGCCCATGCGCAGTGCTGATGCGCGCAAGGAGTGCCTGCCACGCAGGGGTGTCCCCGGCGTAGGGGAGCCCCACGTGCAAGGAGTGCGCCCCGTAAGGAGAGCAGCCCAGGGCGAAAGAAAGGCAGCCTGCCCAGGAATGGTGCCGCACACACGGAGACCTGACACAACAAGATGATGCAACAAAAAGAAACACAGATTCCCATGCCGCTGACAACAGAAGCAGACAAAGAAGACGACACAGCAAATAGACACAGAGTACAGACAACCGGGGTGGGGGCAGGGGGGGGTGGGGGAGAGAAATAAAGAAATAAATGAAATAAATAAATCTTAAAAAAAAAATCTAAGCAGCATTTCTCAAAATATTCTCAGTGGAATGCTAGTTTCTGGAGATGTCCCTTTCTCATAAACATACAAACAGAGCTTCTACAGTATTCTGAGGTCAAATAAGTTTAGGCAATGTTTCATATTATACCTTATTTGGGGATACCCAAAGCCTTTTGGCATACTAAAGACTCTGATAAGGCTTGCACTAAACAAATTTCTCTTTATTTCAACCAGCATTTCCAAAATATATTTGTCACTGGAATCTTTTTTTTTTTTTAATGTAAGTGATATCCTCTAACAACCTTCAAATAAGTGTTACACAGAACACTTTTTGAGAAATATTAATAAAGTTTTCTCTGTGGTCTGCATTTGAGTATTGAGATGGCCTACAATCTCAGGTTCAGTTGGAAGACAGAATTCTACCAAATAAATGTAAAGAGGTTATCCATTTACTTTGATCAATCTATTTTACCAAATTACATCATTCTGGATAGAAATTCACACAAGACTTTATTTATTATTGATTAAATTGACTTGTTAGCAAATCTCCCCTTTGTCTAATTCTTTCTCCCTAGCTACTGATGATTTTCCTTTAAACTCATTTTCTCCAATTCATTGATAGATTGTGTAGTAAGGGATTTGGCCTCCAAAAACAAGTCTAGTCTTTGTCCAGACTCCTGGGGGTAAACTCTAAATCTTTGGAATTTCATGTAATAATGTGAGGACTGTCTTGTTATTTATGGTGGCCCCAGACCACACCTGACAATTTGTGCTAATGAGATAACAGGGTGGAGCTGGCCACACCAGAAAGACCAACTGTATGGTTAAGGGGTGGGGCATTGAGCCAAGTCCTAGCAGCCTGACCTCCAGGAAGGCAGGGGGCCTGGAGATTGAGTTCAACCATGTGGGTGGGCCTACATAATGAGACCCCAATAAAAATTCTGGATATCTGAAACTCTAAGAGTTTGATACTATACACTGATATGCCTGAAGGATGGTATGTTATGACTTCCTGTAGAAAGAACATGGAAGCTTGCATTTGAGACCCTCCCAGACCTCGCCCTACACATCTCTTCTAATTTGTATCCTTCAGCTGTAGTTAGCTGTAATTACATTTAATTATAGTGCTTTCAGTGAATTCCCTATGTCCTTCCAGTGAATCAGTGAACCTGAACTCCTGAACTTGTAGCCAGTTGGTCAGCAGTGTGGGTAGCCCGGGCCCCCAAGCCAGAGACTGGTCCCTGAAGGACAAACTTGTAGAGGATTATCCTTAACCAGGCCCAACTCCTGCTAGAGTCAGAATTGCATTGCCCTTGAGACAGAAGTTATTTGCAGTGGTTATTTTAATGTTTTAATGAATTCTGCTAATTTCTTACAGAAATTTATTGTAAGACTCATTGGAAGTCCAAGGGTTTAAGTTCCACTGGTGGGTTTAGTGTTTTGGGTCTGTTCCTTCCTGCTGAAATGTAAACAACACAGGGGCAAAGATTTTTTTCATTTACCATATAAGCCAAGTGCCTACAACAGTGGTAGGTACTCAATAAACATCTCTTGGGTAAATGAATTTCATTGTTTTAAACTGTGTGATGTGTAAATTTGATTTTAAAAAATAATCATTCACAAAGACCATGGTTAGTGATAATAGTCTGATGATGTTCCTTCATAATCTGCAACAAATGTTACACAACAATGTAAGGTGTTGGTGGAGGGGTGTTGTATGGGAATTCTGCACATTATGCATGATTGCTTTGTAAGTGCACAACTTCTCTACTAAAATATATATATATAATTATTTTTAAATTAAAACAACAACAACAACAAATAATCATTCATCTCAAAACTTACCACGAAGCAAAAATCCTCAACTGAAAGACATCTAAAATTTTTTTCAGTTCTTTTGGTCTCCTATTAAGAAATGTTTTCATTAGTTATTTCATACTTGAAAAGAATTCAATGCAGTGTGAATACTCT
Organism: Dasypus novemcinctus; assembly: GCF_030445035.2. NCBI lineage: Eukaryota > Metazoa > Chordata > Mammalia > Cingulata > Dasypodidae > Dasypus > Dasypus novemcinctus. The sequence continues at coordinate 22,577,025 of NC_080677.1, forward strand.
AACATGATTTACAGTAGCTTTCAGAATCACTAGGACTGTTGGCAAGCACTGTAATACAAGTAGTAAGACTTACATAACACTTAAAGATAAAAGGTGATTATATACGAGGTTGTGAGAGATGAAGTTATTGCAATGAAAAGAAGATAATGCTTTGGAGGGGTGATTGAGTACTTCAGAGTTTAATTACTGTCCATTAGTTTATATCTGGCATTGTTTCAAAAAGGATTTTAGGAAGTCTGTAAAGTATTGAGAACATAACATTAAATTACATTTAAGTTAAATTAAAAGCTTGGCCAAAGAAGACCAAAAAGCAAAGATGGGACAAAAAGAATCCAAGAAAATGACTAAAATGATGGCCTGCTACAAGGCCACAAATTTGTTCATTAGTGTTAGATTCAGCTACAAGGAACGGAGAGACCCAAGAGATGAGTGGTTTAAATAAGACAATACATGAATTTCTTCCTCTCTTATATAAAAGTTCAGAGTTGTACAATTCAGAACTGGTATGGGAGCACAACTATACCCAGTTTTAAGGATCCAGGCTCCTTTGAGCTCTGCCTTCCCAAGTGGACCTTATCGCCATCATCCAAGATGGCGGCATGCATATCCTGTGCAGCAAATGGAAAAGGGACAGAGAAGGAGCAAGGGCCACTTGCCAATTGTTCCTAAGGAACATTTCCAAAAACTGCCACTAGATACTTTACTTACATCTCATTGTCCAGAGCTTAGTGACATAGTCACTTCTCCCTACAAGAGATCCTGGGAAATGAGTCCTCAAGCTGGGCAGGCATGGTTCCTGCTAAAAATTTTATTATAGTGAACAAAGGGGAGAAATGAATATGAGGGCCAATGACAGAGTCTTCTACAGCTTCCTAGCAGTAGAAAGAAGAAAGGGAACAAAATACCAGAGTTGATAAAGACAAGCAATTGCTCCAAAGCTTTACAGACGTTCTTGATAACAATATTAGAAAGGGGTGATTCTGGAGAACATCATAAAAAAAGAAAAGTAGGATATCTTCAGAAATATTCTTACCACATAGACACATCATGTTTCCTGGGACTCTTTCTTACATCAACTCTCAATAGTGCATTAACAGCTCAGAAAAATCATCTGCTGATATTTAATATTCTGAGTTCATTTTCACCATATTTTTAAAATATAATAAAAATATATTTCTTTGAACTTCATCATATGAATGTCCTGGCAGTAAATACATACATGTATATTTGTTTCAGAATTAAAGAAAAGTCTATTTACCTTCGTTTACGGAAAAGAAACCGCTGTAATCACAGGGACTACCAGAATATTTCAAGAAATGGTATGTAGCTTTTAATTTAAGTTTTCAACAGTGTTCCTTTAATAATTGATTTTATTTCATAAGTGCTAAAAAGGCCAAGAATTAGATAATAAGGACCATAGAATAAAATGAACAGTTTCCCCTTCCAACACTATTGCCCTATCTGAGAAGGGGCCTGGCTTCGAGCAGGGGTACTTCACAAGGGGTCCATGAGCTTGAATTGAAATTCAAAAGAACATTCTAGTGGAGACATGTGGGTGCAGGTGTGATATACTTATTAAACAATACACAGTATAGTGTGGACTTAGTAAGGGGTCTGTGATTTTCACCTGACTGGCAAAGGGGTCTGTGAAACAAAGAATGTTAAGAACCCCTTGGCTTAGAGCCTTTGACCCATAGCGAAGAGGTTGAAGAACAAGATGCTATCAAGGCATACACCAATGGAGGGCAGGGCAGTCATTCCAACAACTAGGTTCTAGAAAGGCCAAGGTGCAGAACAGCCAAGGCTCAGGAGGCAAGACCTCAGTATGCATTAGCAGGACAAGGACAGAACACAATTAGGGTCATGCCCTGGCCCTCCCCACTTTGGTGCAAAGTTTCTGCCAGGGTTGGAGTGTTAAGAAGAGTACGTGTTTGTGGCTGAAATCTCCATAGCCATTAAGGAAAGGAGTATGTTTGCAAAGCAGTGAGGCTTCCGGGTCTCCCTCAGCTTCTTGTATTTCCCAGGACATCAGTGTTTTCTGGGCTTGCTTCTTACCTATGTAAATCTCAACCCCCCATCTAGGACCCAGAGCTAGTGCCTTGCCACTAGATTTCGATGAAATTTCTTATTGATAAACCATGGCCTGGCTAATGCCTATAATGAATTGCCAAGTAATGTTTTGTGAGACCATCATGCAGAGATGGCAAATACTTAGTGCGCAGGATGCCACTCCTTCTTCCTAAACCTGGGGAAAATATTGCTAATCAACCTTGGCATTCTTGTTTGCTACACCCAGATTCTGCCTCAGCCACTCCTGCAACTCAACATATTTGACAGTCATCATCAACAGATTAGACTTGCCACAAGAAGTTAAACCTATTTGCCAACCCTGTGCCATATCTAATTAACAAAAGAATATTGAGAAATTTTCCATGCCACAAAAGTTTTAACTAAATATGTGACCTACGAATAATGAATTTCTTCTAATGAATATTCCATGTGGAATAAATATTCTATTCTAAGACAATATATAGATATCTTTTTTATTAACAAACTAATAGCTTCCATTTATTGGGCTTTTACCGAGTGCATGGTTATATGCTGCTCTGAGCACTTTATGTTTATTTCAGTTAATCCTTGCAACGACACTGTAAGGCAAGTATTATATTTCTTCTGTTCTAAGATGCCACTGATTGTAATAGTTCTGGGGACTATTGAGGGATGGAAAAAGAAGGAAAAATTACCAAGTACACCTTGATTGCAGCCCTCAACCTAATATCAAATGTGTTAAGGTATATTTCTTGAATTTGAGGAGCTGTAAAGATACTCCCACAGTCACAGATGAGAAAATGGAGGCACAGAAAGGTTGAGAACCTTGTTCCAGGTCACAGACAGAGTAGACTGCAGAGCTGGAATCTGTACCCTGATCAGTCTGATGCCACTCCCAGGTCTGTGATCTGAGAGGATCTGTAGACATAGATCAACTTCACTTCTCTGCACATGTAACTTAATGATAAGTTACTGTCAAAGTTGATTGTGAACATCACTGACACAAAGGTCCTCTGTGTTTCCTTTAGTGAGATACACAGACATCCCCCAAAGCTATCAAGAGCTTTGAGACACACACAAAGAACAAAAGTACGTCTAGGGGAATATTAGGGGAATGTCATATCTATACAGAAAAATACAGAAATTTTCTATCATATAGAAAATGACAGTTAAAAGTCTATATATGCGTGTTTGGAAAGATTTGCTAAACACTGCCAAAAGGAAAAAAATCAGGATATGAAATAGGATAGCATAGTTTGATTTCTATCATGTTAAAAAATAAAAAAATAAAAAAAGAAGTAGTAGAAACAAAAAAGAGCCTGTACATAGGAGGAAAGACTGGTAGAAAATATATTAAAATATAAAAAATCATTATGTGAGATAAGATTATTGATGATTGCTTGCATTCTTTTTACTTTTCTCTATTTCCCAAAACTGAAAAGAACCTCAAACAAAAAACCACTAGAATGAAACTTGAGTCCAGGAACAGTAAAAGACTTGCCCATGGTTACGTAGCCGAATATATCAGGGCAGGGTCGGGTGTAAAGAAGAGGATGCTGCCAGAAATGCAGGCTGTAAACTGCTCTCTCTCCCTGAGCCTGCAACGCCAGCATTTCTCCTCTCACAAGTGTCAAGTCAATCTCACTTTTCTACCCACAATGAAGGCAGCCGTCTTTTGTAAAATCAAAGAGACCAAAGCAAGAGACTCCAAAAAGTACCCAGAACAATGGTTAGTAGACATTTCTCCTTTTGTGATCTGCCATCTTGACAGCTTTCCTTTAAAATTCAGATAGTAGAGATAAAAGGGGAAGAAGGAGATGGGAGGAGAACATAATCGTGAAAACACATACATGTCAGAATTTGAAAGAAACCTGCAGCTTCTGTCAGACTTTTGCCTAATGAATAGACGCCAGCGGCCGGGGGAGAGGGGGAGGACGGAATATTTCCTTCCTTTGCTTTAAATTTGCAATCCTCAGAAATGCATAAAGTGTACACTTTGTCTAAAAAAAAAAAAGGTACATCTTTGAAGATGCTTCTTGACTATTTTTCTTCTAAGAATATGATTCTGAAAGAATTTTTTTAGTTTCTCACAGGTATTCATTATTTAAAGTTCTGGTTTTATTCTCCTGCCTGTCTTCCTATTTTCTCTTGCTTTTCCTTGCTGTGGATTTTCTTTTGATATTATGCAGCACGTAACCTGACTGCCTGCTCCGAGTTATCTCAATTACTCCCCAAGGTTTTTATTAGATATAGGAAAAGTCAGCTTTCCCCATTCTGCATATTTATGGCTGCACTTATTTTTCAGAACCAGCGAGGAGAGAAAGAGGAAAAAGGGAAGAAAGAGTTGAATGGAATACTAACGTCTTTATTTAAAAATTGTGTAGTAAGAATTAAAGAAACAGTTCCTACTTTGATCTCGATGTTGATGTAAGAGTTCTCAAAAATTTCCATAGATACCTGCATGATTGGCCGTGGCTCGTGATTGTAAAGGATTTTAAAATGTCAACTGTAAAGGTCATCTGTAATTCAGGGAATAATTATCTGATGTGGGGGTTAGGAATAGCGAGGCTCCTTTAAGATTTCTTTGCAGTCAGCAAAGGAGGTGGTTCGCAGTGGCTCTTACAGCTCCCAACTGGCCAGAACTCCAGGTGGTGGAAGGTGGCGGCACCCAGAGGGGCAAAAGGGTCCGATCCTTCCAGACCATCACCTCACTTCCCAGAGCTGGAAAGCGATGCCCAGAGAAGAGGGAGCAGAGCCCTTCCTCTCCTTGTTGGCTCATAAAATTTTACGCTTTCCTTACAGTATAAAATAGCTGAATGGTTTTGAATTTAGGCCCTTGGAACTGGTGTGTGTGGTTTAATTTCCCTAGCCTGTTTCTGCATCTGTAAAATGGAATTGTGCTTCGGGGAACAGGACGGCCCAAGGCGACCCAGGGAGCTCCTTCCGGGTTGCCGGACGAGCCAGCTTGCCCGGGCCGTCTTCACCCCACTCCCGGGCAGAGGCTGCGCCCAAACGCGGGGGCACGGTGGGGTGCGGGGCACACCTTCTGCCAGCCCAGCCTAGCGAGTCTGCCCTTTCTCCACTAAAGCCAATTCATGAACGCACCACATGGCTTTGGGGAAGTCACCACAAAACTGGGTGCATGATGGAGCCAGGTGGGGCCTGCCCTGCCCGGTAGGGATGATAGCAGAGAAGGTGCAGGAGGAAAATGCAGTATTTCCTAAGCTCCCGTTGTTCCCGTGCCTCTGGAACAGTTGTTGCTAACTCCTTCTACCACCTGTCCTATCAAGTACTCAGGATTGTAGAAAATCAGTCACTGTGTGAGTGTAAATAGCTTTTAAAAAGGAAACATTTGAAAAATAAAAATAAGTTTAAAAGATAGATGTCAAAGATAGGAAGGCTGACGATGGCTCCCAGTTAGAAGGCAGAAAGAAAGGGAACTAGGGTTGGTTGGCCAAGTCCCTTGAAGCAGAGAGTTGGGTAGTGGGGAGCAGCTGGTCAGACCTGGAGCATCTGGCAGAAAGAACAGGGCTCCCTCTGGGCTGTGGGTAGGAGTGAGAAGTGAGGGAGGCTGGTAGATGGAGTGGGAGACAGAGGGGGCCTGGGACCAGGACTACCAGGAGAGAAGCAGGACTGCAGAGGGAGCCCTGGGGAATAGGAGATGCATGCAGTCTGGGGGGTGGGCTCGCGAGCGGGGGCCAGAAGAACCAGAAGGAAGGGCAGGGATTAAGGGAGTGAGAAGTCAGCGCTGAGGGCAGGGCGCTGAGGAAGCCCTGAGGCTGGGTGGAGTAGAAGCGAGGGCTGAGAGATGGAAGCTGCTGAAGGAAGGGGCTGGAGAGCAGCACTGGCTGGGGGCGTTGGGGCTCTGGAGCATTCTCGAGGTGGAGGTTTAGGATGGAGAAGCAGATGTGGGGTTTCACCCTCTACCACAGCCAGCGAGGGTGGTACGGCGAACATGGCCCGCCTAACCCATCACCTGTACCTGTGCTACACAGTCCTCAGAGCCCCACGCTCTGTGAGGACACAACAAATACCAGCCGTGACCCAGCTCTCTGTCCTTGCTGGTCTCATTCCCCTCTCACTCACAGCGAGCAGAGCCAACCCCCCATCACACAGGCCCTTTCTTCTGGCCTCCCTTGTTGCACTTTCCTCGGCTGGTAGCTGAGCTCCTCGCTTTAAGTCTGCCTTCCGAAGATGATAGAGAGCAGGAGCCCTTTGGACCCATAATTGTATCGCCAGCACTTAACTCAGCATCGCTGCACACAGTAAGGACTTGACAAGTGGTACACCTTTTTTACCTAAATAACTCTCAGCAGTTATAGCTAACCTGTGAAGGCAAGGAAAGCATGCACAGCTCTCCGTTGCCAATCTGAACATCTCCACAGTTGGCAAAAGCAACGATTGGCAAGATTACACTTCATTTAAAATGAAGGGTAGAAGGAAAATGAAATTTTAAATGATACTAAATAGATACATTTTAAGTAAATTAAAATCCATGAGGCATCTACTTCTGACATAAGTAAGACTCATGGGCTTAAAAACAAAACAAAATAAAAAAACTAATCCCAGCTCCTGACTCTCCGTCACCACAGTGCACAGAACCCGAGGAGGAATCTCCAACAAGTTTGTGGGATGCAGACTGTACTTCTTCACAGTTTCCAAATGAGACTTCACTACTTGGGAATATAATGTCTGGCAGTTATCTGCATTTTGTTTTTGCAAGTTTAGCGAAAACCTTTGTGTAAACACCTGTTTGGGGTTGTTTTGTTTTCAAAAATTCAGAAGTGCTTGAAGGGAATGTTTTTCTATGAACTGCTCTTCTATCCATATAGTCAGAAGCCCCCTCCCTCTAGGCACCCATATGCCCACCCACCCCAGGAGGATGGGAAGCAGGCAGACTGTAGCAGTTTGATATTATTGATGAATTCCAAAAAGAAATATTGGATTATATTTGTAAACTGATCTTTTCCTCTGGGCATATTAGATTATATTGAATTCATAGGTTTACTTGATCAAGAAATCATGAAAACCTCTTGTGCCAGATAAAGACATGGCAAAGGACAGAGTTAAGGGTTTTTGATGTTGGAGTTTGATGCTGAAGCCTTAAGCTGGAGCCCTGAGAATTAGGCTCACAGAGGAAAGAGAAACAAGCCCCAGGAAGGGAGGAACCCAGGAAGCCTGAACCCACGTAAACATCAACAGCCATCTTGCTCCAGCACGTGAAAATAGACTTTGGTGAGAGAAGTAACGTATGCTTTATGGCCTGGTATCCATAAGCTCCTACCCTAAATAAATACCCTTTATAAAAACTGGCCAATTTCTGATATTTTGCATCAACACCCATCTAGCTAATACAGGGACTAACTTCAAGGACATAGACAGGAAAAGAGGAGAATTTTAACCCTGGCAAAGTGCATGTGTTTGCAGCCTAACCCTATCCCCTTGCTGCAAACCAGATAGCTTCTCAACCTTCCCCACTCTCCAGTCTCTCCACCCCATAAGATTTCATCTTGCTTGGTCCCTTCTTTGGGCTTTGGTTAGACGATCTGGAGAATGGGAGAGAAGCAGACAGACTTGAAGAAACTGGGTGGTATGAAGCCAAACCTGCATCATGAAGTGTGGGGTAGGAGAAGTGGATGGGGTGGGGAGAATGAAAGGACGTGGCCAGAGAAGGGGTGAAGAAAGAGTTTTTAAAGGGGTTTGAGGAAGGTGGTCATGGAGCAGAGTTAGGGTGATGTGGAGATGGAAGAAGAAAAGGGATTTCTATGTGTCACTGGGGATGTATATCCATGAGCTATGAGTGAAACTCAGTATTCCCTGATTTTCTTTTTTTTTTTTTTTTCTATTTTTAAAGAAAAAATTAAAAATAAGAGAGGCTTTTTCCAACCTCTGTAGCTTCCCTCCCCAAGACCCTAGGAAGTGGGTCTGCAACCAATTACTGGCTCCAGAGCCCAGTTTTGAGCAACTACCAGGGAAAATTCTAACAATCCAGGTGGAGCCAGAATCAAAGAGAAGTAGTAACACATAGCCTCCTGCCACTAAACCTTACAGAAGAGAAAGACACTGAGCATCTTAGTGAACTACATCCTAATCAGATGCCTAGACTCAGCAAAAAAAACTTGAGCCATACTAAGAAAATGGAAGACATGGTCCAAGAAAATGAATATATCAAAGCCCCAGAGGAGACACAGGATTTGAGAGAACTAATTAATGGGTTGAAAGGCAATATGATTAAAGAGATAAATGACAACAAGAAGAAATTGAGCAAGCTCAAAGAAGAATTTGAAATCCTGAACAGAAAAGTAACAGAGCTCATGGGAATGAAAGACACAATAGACAAAAGGAAAAACACATTAAAGGTGTACAACAGCAGACTTGATATGATACAAGAAAGAATAAGTGACATCAAAGACAAGACAGAACAGCTGAAATTGAAGAGAGAAAAGAATGGGAAAAACTGAGCTCAGAGATTTGAATGACAACATGAAGTGCAATTAACATATGTTTCACAGGAGTTCGCTGTGTGTTCTTCTGTGACAGCTTCTATCCTTATCAGCAGCACTGAGAATCTGTGTCTCTTTTTGTTGTGTCATCTTGCTGTGTCAGCATTCCATGTCTGCAGTGCCGTTCTTCGGCAGGCTGTACTTTCTTTCGCCCTGGGTGGCTCTCCTTACAGGGTGCACTCCTTGTGCATGTGGCTCCCCTAAGCGGGGGACACCCTTGCGTGGCAGAGCACTCCTTGCGCACATCAGCATTGCACATGGGCCCGCTCCACATGGGTCAAGGAGGCCCAGGGTTTGAACCACAGACCTCCCATGTGGTAGGCAGATGCCCTATCCATTGGGCCAAGTCCGCTCCCCAAATTTTTTTTTTAAGATTTATTTTTTATTTATTTCTCTCCCCTTCCCCGCTCCCCTGCCCAGTTGTCTGCTCTCTGTGTCCATTTTCTGTGTGTTCTTCTGGGCCTGCTTGTATTCTTGTCAGTGGCACCAGCAATTTGTGTCTCTTTTTTTGTTGCGTCATCTCTCCATGTGTGCAGCACCACCCTGGGCAGGTCACACTATTTTCAGGCTGGGCAGCTCTCCTTACGGGGTGCACTTCTTGCACATGGGGCTCCCCTACCCAGGGGACATCCCTGTGTGGCACGGCACTCCTTGCATGCATCAGCACTGCATGTGAGTCAGCTTATCACATGGGTCAGAAGGCCCTGGGTTTGAACCTTGGACCTCCCAAGTGGTAGGTGGATGTTCTATCCATTGAGCCAAATCCACTTCCCTCAATAAATTTTAAAAGATTGAAATTACTCAAAGCACCTTCTCAGATCATAATGGAATGAAACTGGGTATCAGCAATAAACAGGAAAATGTAAATGCACAAAGTGTGGACACAGAACAACACACTCCTAAATAATCAGCGGGTCAAAGAAGAAATTGCAAGTGAAAGAGCTAAATACAAATATTTAACTGAACAACTAGAGAAACTAGAAAAAGAATAGCAAACCAATCCCAAAGCTGGCAGAAGGAAAGAAATTAAGATTAGAGCAGAAATAAATGAAATTGAGAACAAAAAAAAAAGAAAAAAACACCAAAACAAAAACTGGTTCTTTGAGAAGATCAATAAAATTGACAAATCCTTAGCTAGACTAACAAAGGAGAAAGAAGATGCAAATAAATACAATAAAAAATGAAAGGGGGGGAAGTTACAAATGACCCCACAGAAATAAAAAGGATCATAGGAAGATACTATGAGAAACTGTATGCCAACAAACTAGACAACCTAGATTAAATGGACATATTCCTAGGAATACACAAACAACCTATACTGACACTATAAGAAATACAGGAACTTAACAAACCAATCACATTTAAAGAGATCTAATCCATCATCAAATACCTCCCAGCAAAGAAAATTCCAGGACCAGATGGCTTCACAGGTGAATTCTACCAAGCATTTCAAAAAGAATTAACACCAATCCTGTTTAAACTCATCCAAAAATTGAAGAGGAAGGAAAATTACCCAGCACATTTTATGAAGCCAACATCATCCTAATACCAAAGCCAGATAAAGATACTACAAGAAAAGAAAACTACAGACCAATCTCTAATTCCAAAAATTCTCAACAAAATACTTGCAAATTAAATCCAACAGCATATTAAAAGACTTATACATCATGACCAAGTGGGATTTATTCAAGGTTGGTTCCGCATAAGAAAATTAATCAATGTAATATCACATTAACAAATTGAAGGGAAGAAAAAAACACATGATCATCTCAATTGAAGCAAAAAAGCCATTTGACAAAATCCAATATACTTTTTTTATTAAAACCACTCCAAAAGATAGGAATAGAAGGAAAATTCCTCAATATGACAAAAGACATATAAGAAAAACCCACAGCCAACATCACACTCAATGGGGAAAGGTTGCAAACTTTCCCTCTAAGATTGGGAACAAGACAAGGATGTCCACTGTCGCAACTGTTATTCAATATTGTATTAGACATTCTAGCTAGGACAATTAGACAAGAAAAACAAAATTAAAGGAATCCAGATAGGAAAAGAGGAAGAAAAACTCTCACTGTCTAAATTCAATGACATTATCTTGTATTTAGAAAATTCTGAAGTATCCACAACAAAACTACTTGTGCTAATAAATGAGTTCGGCAAAGTGGCAGAATACAAGATCAATACACAAAAATCAATACTGTTTTTGTACACTAGTACTGAACAATCTGAGCAGGAAATCAGAGGGAAGTTTCCATTTACAATAGCAACAAAAGACTCAAATTACCTAGGAATCAATTTAACCAAAGAAGTATAGGATCTATAGGCAGAAAACTACAAAACAGTGCTACAAGAAATCAAGAGACCTAAACAAATGGGAAGACATTCCATGTTCATGGATTGGAAGAATAAATATTATGAAGATGTCAACCTTACCCAAACTGATTTATAGATTCAATGCAATAGCGATCAAATTTCCAACAGCCTACTTTACAGAATTAGAAAAGAAAATTACCAAATTCATTTGGAAGGGAAAGTATACCCGAATAGCCAAAAGCATTTTAAAAAAGAAGAGCAGTGTAGGAGGAATTTCACTGCTTGACCTTGAAACATATTACAAAGATACAGTGGTCAAAACAGCATGGTACTGGCATAAAGATAGACACGTCCGTCAGTGGAATAGAATTGAGAATCCAGAAATAAACCCTCACCTATATGGTTACCTGGCTTTTGATAAATCTACCAAGTCCATGTTAATGGGACAAAACAGTCTCTTCAACAAATAATGCTGGAAGAACTGGATATCTATAACCAAAAGAATGAAAAAGGACCCCTGTCTCACTCCCTATACAAGAATCAACTCAAAATTGATCAAAGACCTAAGTATAAAAGCCAGGACCATAAAACTACTAGAAGAAAATGTAAGGAAACATCTTCACAACCTTGTAGTAGGAGGTGGTTTCTTGGACCTTACACCAAAAGCATGCATAACAAAAGAAAAAATAAATGGGACTTCCTCAAAAGTAAACACTTTTGCACACACCAGGACTTTGTCAAAAGGGTGAAAAGGCAGCCAACTCAATGGAGAAAATATTTGGAAATCACATATCGAATAAGGTTTTAATATCCAGGATATATAAAGAGATGTTACAACTCAACAATAAAAAGGCAAATGACCCAATTTAAAAATTGGCAAAAGACTTGAATAGACTTTTGTCCAGAGAAGAAATACAAATTGCAATTAACACATGAAAAAAATCTTCATCACTAATGATTAGGGAAATGCAAACCAAAACTACAATGAGGTATCATTTCACATCTATCAGAATGGCCACTATTAAAAAGACAGAGAACTACAAGTGTTGGAGAGGATGTGGAGAGATAGGAACACTTATTCCCTGTTGGTGGGGATGCAGAATAGTACAAGCCACTGTGGGGGACTGTTTGGCATTTCCTAAAGAAGTTGATATAGACTTGCCATGTGACCCTGCAATATCACTACTGGGATATACCAGAAGAACCAAGAGCAATGACACAAACAGACATCTATACTCTGATATTCATAGTGGCATTATTCACAATTGCCAAAAGTTGGAAAAAACCCAGGTGTCCATCAACCTATAAGTGGATAAACTGTGGTGTATTCATATGATGGAATATTATGCAGCTGTAAGAAGAAATGAAGTCATAAAGCATAAGACAACATGGATGAACCTGGAGGACATTATTTTGAGCAAAGCAAGCCAGACACAAAAGGACAAATACGATATGATTGTGTTCTATGAACCAAATATATTATGTTACATATTGTACGATTTTTTAAAAATTCATATGTATCCAGAACATTTCATTGAGAAATGTATGTTTTTCATTATTGTTTATATTTTCCATTACTAAATGTACAAAATAAAGTTAAATATATATGGGATTCCTAAATACCTATATACCCCACACCCTCCACACACACACACACACTTCCCCCTCCATTGACATCTTTCATTAGTGTGGTATATTTGTTACAATTGATGAACACACATTGAAGCATTGTTACTAACCACAGTCTATAGTTTACACTATAATTTACACTTTGCCCCACACATTTTTATAGGTTTTGACAAAAGGTATTATGGCCTGCATATGTCATTGCAGTGTCATTCAGTACAATTCCAATGTCCCCAAAATGCCCATGTTAACAACTATTCTTCCCTCTCCCTCTGCTCAGAACCTCTGGTGGCCACTGCCTTTACATCAGTGACATAAGTTCTTCCACTGCTGAAATATTAATGTCTACTTAAGTCCATAGTTGCATGCACCCCGTATGTTTGTTCGTTCCTCAATTTTGAGGAATTTGGGATGGTGCTGCCCACTCTGTTTCTGATTGAGAGGGGGCTTCTAGAGAACTATGTTTCTTCAATGCACTGCTGCTCCAAGAACCAACCACAAGAGACTACCAGCATACAAGGTTTACAGCAGCATTTAAAAAAAAAAAGCACCTCATCTAAAAACCACAATACAGTGCAGCTCACTGTTGTTGCTGTCCAGTAAAAAATTCGGAGGGAGGAAATCCTAAATTCATTGAATTGGCCCTGCATGCCTTTGTTCATTGTGCTAATCTTTCTGAGCACCAGTCACTGTGGTATAAAATGATTAAATGCTAATGCCCGCCTAGACCCCAGTTTAGGACCTTCAATGGCTGATTCTATAACCTCTGTTAGTCACTTCCCCATTCTGAGTCTCACTTTCCCTATGTGTAAAATGAAAGGTTCAAACCAGAAAATCTCAACTTCCATCCAAGCTCTATGATTCTATAATTCTAAATTACAGTGTTCTAAACAGGCTCACACAATGCTTTAAGTTTTTTCTGTTTTTTTTTTTTAAATTGGATATGTGGGTAACATTAAAAAATCAAGAAAGTTTGCATAAAAATCCAATTTCTTATTCATCTTAGAAAATCAGCAGGTCTGTCAGCCTGGCTGGCAGCCTCCCAGTTGGCTGGATTGTGTGCTGTGCAGTTCCCACTCTGCCCTCTTCACACACAGATCTAGGTGCCCAGCACCTGTGGTCATAGTTTCCCACTCCTCTCCCAAGTCAGAGTGTCTGGAACTATGCAAGTGAAAGTGGGCCAGGGACCACGGCATCCAGCAAGTCAGAAGGTGCAAGAGTGAGGGAGCGCTCCAACGAGTTGGCCAGGCCCTGGACATCGAGCAGGAGAGGTGCCTCTGAGAGGTGCTCTGACACAGCAGAGCGGAGGGAGCAGAGGATCTTGCTGTTTGCCTAAACCTGCCAGAAAGGATTTTGCTTCCTCAAAAACTAGAGAACTGTGGAAGCTTCCCCTGGAGACAGAAACACCACCATTCAGGCCTCGTTCTGCGTCAGAAAGAATATGTTGACTTCCTTTCAGGCCCCAGGCAGCTAATCATCTGTTTTATCCAGTAATACTGCCAGGGACCATTGCCAAGGGCACAAACTTCCGGGGCCTTCCATAGCAGGATGGGTGATTGAGGTTGCTATTGTTACTGCTAGTTTTATAGATTTTAGCATCTTAAGTCAGATGCTAAGCTAAGCACTTTACTACTCTGTCTCCATTTAATCAACACGGCAACCCTATTTTACAGAGGAAGCTGAGGCTCAGAAATGTTAGGCAACTGGCCCAGTTAGCTTGTCGGTGATTGCGTTTAAACCCATGCTTGTCTTACACCAAAATCCACGCTCCCAGCTCCCAGCACACCATATTGTCCCCATGTAGATTCCGACCTTTAAAGCACCATCTTGCTGCCCAGGGCAACCGACACCTGCCCTGCAATCGGCCGTGAGGTCAGAATTAGACGCTTGACCCAGCAGCCTGTGCCAGGGCTCTTTCTCAAAAGTGATCTTTTTGGGCAAGGATAGAGGCAAGAAAAAAGTAAAAACCAAAACAACAATGAAGAGACAAACTAGAAATGAGTACTAATCCAACCTAGCTGAATTCAGTTCCACATACAAGGGATTATTGTTTTTATACTCCTCGAAATCTCTATTCTGGAACAAAGAAGGATTTGTATCTTTAATTAGCTAACTGAGCTTATGTTATCATATTCTTGCCAAAATTGCATAACCTGAGTTGAATCATGAGGAAACGTCAGACAAACCCAAATTTCCACAAAATAGCCGGCCTGTGCTCCTCAAATGTGTCAAGGTCATGAGAGACAAAGACAGACTGAGGGGTCAGACCAAATTAAAGAGTCTAAGAAGACAGGATCACTACATACAATACGTGATCCTGGATTGGCTCCTGGACCAGAAAATGGTCACTTCACTAGTGGGACAATTAGTGAAATTTGGATAAAGTCTATAGATTGGACAACTGTGTTAAATCCTTGTTAATTTTTGATATTGCAACTTTTTTGGAGGTTATTTCAAAATAAAAATTTTAGACAATTTTTTAAAAGTCAAAGAGAAACATATTGGGGAGAAGCAAAGGAGTCACCTTTGCCAAGCCGACATAGGCACATCAGTCAGCATTTGGTGAACCCAACTGTGAATCCCCCACAACCTTGAAAGGAGATGGCAGAGAATTATTTATAACAGAAAAACTGGGCCGCTCCTGTTTGGGGATTCCTGACCCAGTATGGTCACAGCAACAAAGACAGATTTTAGTCCCAATTTTCGAGATGCTTGATCTAAAAGGCAACTGCTTTTAGATACGCCCACATGCCTGCAGGCATCAAAACACCTGCTACTTCTCCTGAGGACCAAATATATCTCAAAGATGACAGTGTTTAATTTTAATGGAAACTCTTGAAATACAAAGATTTCAATTCATTTGGGGGAACTCAAATCCCCTTTTACCAAGGGCATCATCCTTATTTTTAACACTTTCAAGCCATTGGAATTCAAAGGATCATTAAACAATGAAGACATTCCCATCCGAGCAGGACTCGTTCTTAGGACGTATCAATGTCATCCTAATGCTTCTCCTTGCTCCCTGAGACTCATCCATAGGAGCAGGACAGTAGCAGTGATGGGAATGTGGAGAGTGTGTGCTTTGACCCTTGAGTCTGACAAGATTTTCAACCTGAACAGCTTAAATCACACACCTGCAGAGGGCAAATTCAGAAGCAAATATTTTACACCTGTTTTAATTAATTGACAATGGCAAAAGGGCTCATGATGTCCTCTGAAATATCCTTCAAATAGATCACTTTTATTGAAGGCTTGAGATAAAGGACAACATGGGGAAAGCTATCTACCGCTTGTATTGTTAGCTTAAATGAACTTCCATTTTTATCAGTTCCAAGACATCTTGAGATGTGCCCTTATCTCTGGTCTTTCACTTCCCTTCCTCTCATTTTCCATTTGATCTGTCTGCACCCTCCTTTTCTCTCCCTATTGTACTTGGTGCTAGAAAGAGGAAAATGAGTAAGGCAATGTCCCTGCCCTCAAGAAATCATAATCAAATGGGAAAGAGCAGCAAACAAGGTCACAATTATGGATCTGTTAAAATGGCACAGAAATAAATGCAGGTAGGCACTTAACTCTGCCTAGAGAAGTAGAGGAAGACACCACAGAGAAGATCATGTTTGAACAGAGAGCCCAGCAGAAAAAAGCAGATACCCGAAAAGCGTAGGGAGATGATGACTAGAGCAGAGAGGCTCCCAGGGCGAAGGTGTTTGAGAAGGAGGAAAGAGAAGCCTAGAGGATACTTGGGGGGACTATATCAAGCTTTGAGACTGGGAGATAGATTAGAGCCATATTACTATTACATTATTTTTATATATATTTATTTCTTTATTTATTTATAAAAAAGCACTGTACTTTAACACCATACAAAATTTGCTTTCTTGGATCATTTATCTAGTTTGTCACTGACATTCAGAACCATACTTGTGTATTTGAAAGTACTTTCAGTTGTAGAAACACTATCAGAAGCTGTCACAGCAACTTTTAAGCGCCTACTATTTTAATCTCAAAGGTCAATATATTAGTTTGAATGCTCAACATGCTTACTGCAGAAAACATTTTTAGAGAAAAAGAGAGAATCCGTTTAAATTTCTTGTAATGGATTTTTAAAACTGGATTATACAAATCATCCTCCCTCAAATGCCTTCTGAATTCTAAGAATGCAAGCAAAATCTGCATTACATAAAATCTAATTAAGGTTAAATAACATTGTTAGATTTATTTTATGTCAGTGTATGGCGCCATATAGTATGTGAATTTTTTAAATCCTTATAATACATTGAGGATTTTGGTTCTGGGTACAATGGAGTAAGCACACTCCACCCTGTCCCTTCTACTGAATGTGGCTATAAACCTCAACAGAATGTATTTGACAGCTATTTGAAGATTCTGGGAGGTAACCTGTAGTAGATAGATGAAGGAATAAAACCAGAATTAGGAGTTTCACCAAGCCAGCAGTGAGTTTACCATTTTGTTTTCCTCTGGCATCTCCCAACCTGAAATCAAAGCAACCTAAAATTCAGAATTGGGCAGCATCATGGGCAGAGAATACTTCAGAAGATATCCTCTAGTTCTAATGCAAGAAGTGGGGAAGGGGTCTCCTGGCACTCACGTGGCAGCAGCAGGGGCCTGCAGGGGCCTAAATCTCGGAAGGAATTGGGGAAACTACCCCTCCATTGGAGGAACTTTGGTTCCAGGAGGGTGGGGCAAACACCCATTGCTTTTTTCCCTCACTCTCTCCTCCCATCAGTTACCTCCAGACATGATTACATGCATAGGAAGTGCAAGACAGAGTGGAATAGCTAAATTCCTGGCTGGAGAACCAGAAAAGTGACCCAGGGAACAAAGAGAGATCACAGAGAGGAAGAAGCTCAGGAAAGTAAACTCATAAAAGTCGTTTATGAAGTCTTGGGCTTATCCTCAAGGTGCACATGCATAGATCTGATCCTAAACAGCATACCAAAGACTTTGAGAACTGAACTTGGATGACTGCCCAGGTACCAGAATGGCTGCTGAGTGGCACACACATAAGACAAATCCAAACAACACTGCAAAAAGCTTTGCAAATGGAACTGAGATTGAAATGACAACCTCATAGAAAGCTGGTTAGAACTTGCCACCTGAACCCAGTTGCCTGCCAAGACAAAAATATCATCATTATTCATAGAATTTAAATAAGACCAGAGCCTTGTATGTCCAGAATAAAATCCAAAATTACTCAATATTCAAAGAACTATAAAAATCTCAACCACATGAAAATCAATTGGTGCCACTGTCAAAATGGCACAGGCATTGGAACTAATAGACAAAGACTTTAAACTAGTTGTTCTACAAATGTTACAAAAAGTAAGAGCAAACACCACTGGAATGAATGGAAAGATGGAAATTCTCAGTAAAGTAATAGATAACATAAAGAAAAACCAAATGGAAAGTTTAGAACTGAAAATTGCAACAACATAAAGAAAAAAACTCATCTAAGGGACTCAATAGCAAAAAGGAGAAAATAAAGAAAAAAGTCTGTGTACATAGAAATAAATCAATACATTTTTTCCAAGCTGAAAAACAGAGAGCAAAGAAAAAAAACATTAAAAAATTTAATGAACAAAACCACAAGTACAGGTGGGACAATATCAAAAAGTCAAACATTTGTGTCATCAGAATCCTGGATGGGAAAGAGAACAGTGACACCCAAAACAGAATAAACACAAAGAAACCTATGCCCAGACACATAATAATCAAACTGCTGAAAACTAAATGCAAAGAAAAAGTCTTAAAAATACCCAGAGGATTCTGTCTTGGCTGGGAAAGACTGGCATGGGAAAGTCCTCTCCTGTGTGTCTCTCCTCCCAGAAATTTCCCTTCAGGCAAAAGCAGCTTGAGGCAATGAAAGAAGTGTAAAAAATCTATAGAGGCACTCAGCTGGGGACAAAGGCCTGCCAGCTGCAAGCACCCAGGAGGAGGTCTGTCCCCTGGGAAGCAGAGGGGACAACCAAACTTCTGTAAACTGTGAAACTCCAAAACAAATAACAAATAAAAGCCCAGAACAAGACATAGACCCAGAAAGACAGGGAAAATGCTGCACACAGCATTCACCTTGAGCAGACCTTCCTGACAGGAGGGGTCAAAACTCAAGGAAATCTCTGTCTTATCCCTACCTGTTTACAAAATCAAGAAGCAGACATCAGGGAGTAAATCCCAAGGTTGACATTTTAAAATATTAAAATGTACAGTGTGTAACAAGAGTAGTGACAGACAAAGAAACAAGAAATGACAGCCCATTCAAAGGAAGAAGATAAGAATCCAAAAATGACCAACAAAGAAGATGAGAATGTGGCCATATGGAAAAAAGCCTTATTAAAAAAATGATCTTAAAAATGTTCAAGGACTAAAGGAGTAAAGGAAAATACAGAGAAAATCTGTATTTTCTATCAGGAGAACAATAGATGAGCAATATGAGAGTCTTAGTAAAGAAAAAGAAATTTGAAAAAGGAAACAAATAGAACTACTGGAGATGAAGACCACAATAACTGAAATGAAAAATGCCCAGGAAGATTTCAAGAGCAGATTGGAACCAGCAGAAGAAAGAATCAGTGAACTTCAAGACAAGACACTTGAAATGATTCAGGCTGAGGAGATAAAAGAAAAAAGGAAATATTAAAAGTGAAAATAGCTTAAGACACCTCTGGGATACCATCAAGAGCACCAATATATGCATTATGGGAGTCTCAGAAGGGGAAGAAAGAGACAAAGGGGCAGAGGGACTTTTCAAAGAAATAATGACAGACACTTCCCAAATTTAGAAAAAGACATGAATATGCACATCCAAAAAGCTCAGAGAATATAAATAGGATAAATGTGAAGAAAAACACACATTATCATATATTGATCACACTACTGAATGCAAAGGACAGGAAAAAGTTCTAAAAACTGAAAGAGAAAAGCAACATGTTACATACAAGGGAGTCCCAAATAGATTGAGTGCAAATTTCTTGTCCAAAACCATGGAGGCAGGAAGGAAGTGGGCTGAAATACTTAAGTGCTGAAAGAAAACAAATATCAGCCAATAATTTTATATCCAGCAGGACATTGTTTCAAAAATGAGGGAGAGAGTAAAACTTTCTCAGATAAGCAAAGGCTGATGAATGTCTATATTCTTTACCACTAGACCTGCCCTATAAGCAATGCTAAAGGCAGTTCTTCCACCTGAAAGGAAAGGATACTAGACAGTGGTTCAAACAGCATAAAGGAATACAGACCTGTAACCATTTGGGTAATTATAAATGCCTGTATTATTGTAGTGTATTGTTTGGCATGTAACTCCACTTACTTCCTACAGGTGTTAAAATGTTGATGCATTAAAAAACAGTGACAAATCTGTTTTTGGATACAAAGATATAAATGGTAAAAATTACCAAAAAAATGTTCAGGGACAGAGGGTATAGGAAAAGTATATTTGCATGCTATTGAAGTTACATTGCTATCAAACCAAATATGATTGTTATATATTTGAATGTTAAAATGTACCTCTATGGTAACTACAAAGAAAATAAAAGAAAAATATAACCAGATAGAAATAAGGAGACCCTCAATATAAAACAAGACAAAAATAAAATAAATATAAAATAGGAATTAAGAGAAGTGAGGGACAAAAAAGGTATAAGATTCACAAAATAGCAGAAGAAAGTCTGGTATTATCAGTAGTGGCAGGATTAAACTCTCCAGACAAAGAGTAGAGATTGGCAAAATGGGTAAAAAAAAGCATGGTCCAACTATATGCTGTCTGAGAAAACCTTACCTTAAAATCAAAGATATAAATAGATTGAGGGTGAAATGATAAAAAAATATATACCATGCAAGTAGTAACCAAAAGAAAGTTGGGGTAGCTATACTAATATCAGACAAAATAGACCTAAAGCCAAAAACAGTTATGAGGGACATAGATGGTAACTATATATTGATAAAGGGGACAATTCAACAGCAAGATGTAATAATTATCAATATGTATGCATCTAACAGCAGAGCCCTAATATATGAAGCAAATACTGACAGATTGGAAGGGAGAAACTGATGGTTCTACATTAACAGTAGAAGACTTTAGTGCATCACTCTCAATAATGGATATAACATCTAGTCACAAGGTCAATAAGGAGGTATAAGATTTGAATGATACTCTAAACCAACTAGTCCTAACAGAAATATATAGAACATTTCACCCAACATAAACAGAATACACGTTCTTACCAAGTGCACGTGGATCATCTTCCAGAATAGAGCATATGTTGGATAACAAAAGAAATCTCAATAAATTCAAAAATATTGAAATACAATGTATATTCTCCAACCACAATGGAATGAAGCTAGAAATCAGTAACAGAGGGAAAAAAGGAAAATTCAGAAATATGGAAATTAAACAGCATACTCTTAAACAACCAATGGGTTAAAGAGGATATCAAAAGCAAAGTTAGGAATTATCTTGAGGCAAATGAAAATGAAAAGATACCAACCCTTATGGGATGCAATAAAGGCAGTGCTGAGAGGGAAATTTATAATTTTAAATGCTTGCACTAAAGAAGAAGAAAGATGTCAAATCAGAAACCTAACCACAAACCTGGAAGAACTAGAAAAAAGAGAGCAAACTTAACACTAAGCAGAAAGAAGGAAATAAAAATATTAGAGCAAAAATAAATGAAATAGAAAACAAAGCAAATCAAAAAAACAATAGAGAGAATCAACAAAACCAAATGTTGGTTCTTAGAAAAGATCCAAAAAATTGACAAGTCTTTAGCTAGAGTGACAAAGAAAAAAAAGAGAGCAATACAGATAATAAAAATCAGAAATGAAAGGGGGGGGCATTCCTACCACCCCTGTTGAAATAAAAAGGAATGTAAGAGGATACTATGAACAACTGCACACAAATAAATTAGAAAACCTAAATGAAATTCTTAGAAACAAACTACCTACATTGACTCAATTCGAGATAGAAGATTTCAACAACCAATTGCTAGCAAAGAGATTGAATCAGTAATCAAAAACCTCCTAACAAAGAAAAGTCCAGCCAAGACTAGATGGATTCAAAGGGGAATTCTACAAAACATTCCAAGAAGACTTAACTCCAATTCTAGTCAAACTCTTCCAAAAATATTGAAGATGTAGAAATACTCCCTAATATCAAAGCCAAATAAAGATAACACAAGAAAAGAAGAAAACTACAGACTAACATATTTTATGAGTATAGATGTGAAAATCTTCAACAAAATGCTAGCAAATAGAATCCAACAGCATATTAGAAGAACAGTAGTAGCGTTTCCATACAAATGCAATGAACAATTGGAAGAAGAAATAAAGAAAAAATCCATTTACAATATCAACTAAAAGGATAAAATATCTAGGAATAAATCTAACCAAGATATAAAGGACTTAGAAAACTATAAAACATTACTTAAAGAAATCAAAGAAGACCTAAATAAATGGAAGGACATTCCATGTTCATGGATTGGAAGACTAAATATTGTTAAGATGTCAATATTACCCAAAGCAATTAATAGATTCAATGCAACCCCAGTCAAAATTCCAACAATCTTCTTTGCAGAAATGGAAGAGCCAAACCACAAATTTATATGGAAGGGTAAGGGGCCCCAAACAGCTAAAGGCTTCTTGAAAAAGAAAAATGATGTTTGAGGACTCACACTTCCCAATCCTAAAACTTATTACAAAGCCATGGTAATCAAACAGCATGGTACTGGCACACTGGCACAAGGACAAATAGGTAGAACAAAGGAATAGAATGGAGACCCCAGAAATAAACCCTCACATTTATGGCCCACTGATTTTTGTCACGGTGACAAAGATTACTCAATTAGGAAAGAATAGTCTCCAGTAAATGGTGCTGGGAAAACTGAATATTCACTTGCAGAAAGGTGTGTGTGTGGGGGGGGGGACCCCTACCTCATACTGTATAAAAAAAATCAACTCAAAATAGATCAAACACCTAAATATAAGAGATAGAACTCTCAAACTTCTAGAAGAAAACAAAGGAAAGCATCTTCAAGACCTTGTGTTAAACAATGGTTTCTTTTTCTCTCTCTCTCTCTTTGATATATTGGGGTTTTTTTTAATGTTTAATTTATTATCTTTTTTTAAAAGATACATAGATCACATAAAATGTTACCTTAAAAAATATAAGAGGTTCCCAAATACCCCATTCTCCACACTCCCTACTCCTCCCACATCAACAACTTCTTTCATTAGTGTGGAACATCCATTGTATTTGACAAAAACATTTTGGAGCACTGCTACACAGCATGGATTACAGTTTACACTGTAGTTTATACTCTCCCCCAGTCCATTCAGTGGGTTGTGGCAGGATATATAATGCCCTACATCTGTCCCTGCAATATCATTCAGGACAATTCCAAGTCCCAAAAATGCCCCCATATCACACCTCTTTTTCCCTCTCCCTGCTTTCAGCAACTCCAGTGGCCACTGTCTCCACATCAATGATACACTTTATTTTTTTATTTATTTCTCTCCCCTCCCCCTCCCCCCCCCCCCCCCCCGCCGTTGTCTGCTCTGTGTCCATTCGCTGTGTGTTCTTCTGTGACCGCTTCTATCCTTATCAACAGCACCAGGAATCTGGTTTCTTTTTCTTGCATCCTCTTGTGGTGTCAGCTCTCCGTGTGCGCGGCGCCATTCTTGGGGAGGCTGCACTTTCTTTCACGCTGGGCAGCTCTCCTTACAGGGCGCACTTCTTGCACATGGGGCTCCCCTACACGGGAGACACCCCTGTATGGCACGTCACTCCTTGCACACATCAGCACTGTGCATGGGCCAGCTCCACACAGGTCAAGGAGCCTGGGGGTATGAACTGCAGACCTCCCATGTGGTAGGTGGATGCCCTATCCATTGGGCCAAGTTCACTTCCCCAATGATATACTTTAGATGGAAGAGGGGATAACTGGTGGGCAATGGAGGTGTTCTGCCTGATTGTGTGGTGATGGATGGAGCCCATGTTAAATTTCACCAAAAAATTGTGGAGGTGTATGGTTTAAATTGTAAGCCATAATGTAACCATGGTTGGTAGCTGTGTTTCAAGATTTGTACATTAGTTGTAGCAAATATAACATCCACATGTAAAAGAATCAATGCTGGGGAGGGGAAAGGAAGGGGAGGATGTTGGGTAGTGGGAACCCCCTATATTCTACATGTGACTTTACTGTGACCTAAACTTTTTTGAAGACATAATTTTTAAAAAAAAGATGTAAGACACTGAGGAAGAAATGGAAGAGATTGCCTTGCCATGGTACATACAGGGCAACACCTATTACAGTTAGGAAAGGCAAAACATCAAAAAAAAATTTTATGATATTTTTCATTCTTTTAACACCCCAATTTATTTTTTACTTTATTTTTGTTTTCCTAAATTATTATGTATTTTATTTCTAATCTTTAAACCTATCGTTACTATTTCATTTTCCTGTTAATTGATTTTGGCAATATATTAGGCTTCATTTTTGAAGAAGTTTTGGATCACAGAGGGGTTCAACTATGGCAGAGGAGGAGCAATGGTGGGAGTGTCATTGATAGGGGATGCATGGGTGGGAGGGAGTTTTCCAGGGCATGCATATAGGGTATATAGATGTGTTCAGATGTTTGTTGGGTATTGACACAGTGGGTAGTTTCACACTACAACCGAGGGAGTGCTGAGTTTCCATTCTGGGGAGCTCTGTCGCATTCCCCGATGGAACAACAACAATCCCCCAAGTGCAAGGGCAAAGGGCAGTGAAGAATGATGGTCCAATGATGGGTCCTTGATACTGATGGCTATGCTTATGAGCCTGTGTGCTTAAAATTTCAACTTGGCCTAGAGCTGCAAGGTGCCTAAGAATTGCCTCCTGAGAGGCCCCATGTTGCTCAAATGTGGCCACACTCTAAGCCTAACTCATCATATAAATGCATTACCTTTCCCCCAGTGTAGGACATGACTCCCAGGGATGAGCCTCCCTGGCACTGAGGGATTACAACCAAGCACCAGCTGGTGATGCAACTAGAAAAAGATCTTGAATAAAAGGGGGAAATGGTAAAGACAAATGAGTTTATATGGCTAAGAGTCTTCAAAATTAGTCAGGAGTCATCAGAGGGGTGGCACTTATGCATGTCTCAGCAAGAACTCAGAGACAACCAAA
Organism: Dasypus novemcinctus; assembly: GCF_030445035.2. Taxonomy (NCBI): domain Eukaryota; kingdom Metazoa; phylum Chordata; class Mammalia; order Cingulata; family Dasypodidae; genus Dasypus; species Dasypus novemcinctus. The sequence continues at coordinate 22,601,698 of NC_080677.1, forward strand.
GTGGTTACAACCCCAGGTAGTAGTGCTCCTGAGAACTACAGAGATACCCAGGTCCTATGGTCATGGCAGAAAGCTCTGGAGTTCAGTGCCTTGTCAGTAGGCCCTACTTTGGAATTTGTACTCCTGAGTGGGATGGAGTTGGACTCAGATGTGACTTCTCTACACATGCCTCTTCTGTCACTTTTACTGAACCTGTGATTGGTACTGGGATTGGAGTATGCCCAGGAGACTTGAATCTTTGGACTGTCCATACACTAGCTGGACCCTGAGCCTCAGAAATGTTGCAACACCTACTCTCCAGTTCATTGGACTTATCCTGGTCCACTAAGAAGGAGTTCAGGATGGTCAACCACCATACTAAGGAACCGAGAGAGTCTACAACTGCAAGCAGGAGAAGCCCATCCATCATCCATGTGGGATCTAAGCCCCCTCTCAATTTAGAGGTAGAGTGGGCATCACCATCCCAGGATCCTCAGGATGGAGAAAGAAAATATGGATTAGAGTGGATTTACTGGTATTCCACTAGAGAATAATTGTGACACTAGCAAGCAATGGATTCTTAGACTCTATACCCAAATATCAAGCATCAAAGAAAAAATAGATAAATGAGATCTCATCAAAATTAAAAATGTTTGTGCCTCAGAGGACTTTATTATGAAAGTTAAATGACAACCTACACAATGGGAAAAAATATTTGGTAACCACATAATTGATAAAGGTTTATATATCCAGAGTTTATAAAGAAATCCTTCAATTTAACTACAAAAAAACAGACAACTCAATTTTAAAATGGGCAAAAGACTTGAGAAGTCATCTCTCCAAAGAAGATATACAAATGGCCAGAAAGTACATGAGAAGATGCTTAACATCATTAGCCGTCAGGGAAATGCAGATCAAAACCACTATGAGATACCATTTCATACCCATTAGAATGGCTGCCATTTAAAAAATGGAAAATAACAAGTGTTAGAGAGGATGCGGAGAAATAGGAACACTCATTTATTGCTGATGGCAATGTAAAATGGTGCAGTTGCTATGGAAGATAATCTGGCAGTCCCTCAGAAAGTTAAGAATAGAATTACCATATGATCTGGCAATCCCACTACTAGGTATATAACTAAAAGAACTGAAAGGGACTTGAACAGATATTTGCACACCAATGTTCATAGCAGCATTAGTCACAATTGCCAAAAGATGGAAGTAACCCAAGTGTCCATCAACTGATAAATAAATAAATAAAATGTGGTATATATATATATATATATGAAATATTATTCAGCCATAAAAAGGAAAAAGTTCTGATACATGTGACTAATGGATGAACCTTGAAGACATTCTGTTGAGTGAAATAAACCAAACACAGAAGTACAAATATTGTATGATCTCACTGATTTGAGACAATTAGAATAAGCAAAGACATAGAGTCAGGATCTAGAATACAGTTTACCAGAGGACAGGGTGGGGCTAGGGAATGGGGATAGGGGAGGTTAAGGCTTAAAATATACAGGGCTCTTAATTGGAATTATGAAAATGTTTTGGTAATGGAGGGGGGTGATGGGAGCACAATATTGTGAATGCAATTAACAGCACTGAAATATATGTGTGTGTATATATATATATATATGAATATGATTAAAAGGGGGAAATGTTAGGTTGTGGATATGGTAAGAGAATAATTTTTTTTTAAATCCGTGAAACTATACTACACAGTTAACCCTAAGTTAAACCATGGACTTTAATTAATAGTGGGAATAGTGGCTGCAACAATCATTTTCCAAACCCGTCATTTTTATCTCTACTATTTTGCCATATATGCATAGCTGTATTATTAGAAACTACCATTCCATCCAATTATAACATTCCAGGTAGGCTGTCAGGTAAAAGTTTTCTTAATAACAGTTTAAATTGAATGAAAAACATGTGGCCCCAACCTCTAGTTTTGTTAAGTCTCTTACAGAAATTAAAACCTCGGTATTATCAGTTCAAGGTCATACAACCAGTTATAGCAGACAGGAATGGAGTCCAGGCTGTTTAGCATCCAGTCTAGTGATGTTCCCATGACACTATGTTAACAAGGAGCTAAGCTCGGTCCTTGGGGTGTTGTTCATGACCACTTTGAGCTTCTTGGTTATTCAGTTTTTATTCTCCTTCTATACATATCCAGCTTCAGGAATTTGATTTTAAGGATCCAAACCTATTTAAACAATACTTTGGTGCTTTTTTAAGTTCTATATTTATCTCTTTATATTTGACCACGTATTGTGGATCAAATAAAAAAGATTGCAATACAACTACTCAAAAGACATACGTTCAAATTTTAGAACTATGTTGTATATTTTGATGAGTCTACTGGTTGATGCCACATCCCACTGGCAGTCAGTCCAACAAAAAACTTATGCGTTGACTTGGTTTTCAAAAATAATCCATGGAATTATACTACACAGTGAACCCCAGGTTAAACCATGGACTTTAATTAAAAGTACAATTTTTAAAATGTACTATCATTAATGTTAACAATTGTTCCACATCAATGCAATGTGTTGGTACTGGGGTGGTGTATGGGAGTCCTGTATTTTATGCATAACTTTTCTGTAAGCCCACAAGGTCTCTAATAAAGACACAAAAATATCCAGAGGAAAAAAACACATTACTTTTAGATGAATAACAATTTAAATGACTGATAATTTCTCATCAGAAACCAGAGGCCAGAAAGAAGTAGGACAACATCTTTAAAGTGAAAGAAAAGAACTATTAACTCTGAATTCCTATCAAGTAAAATTACCCTTCAGGAATGAAGATAAAATAAAAACATTATCAGATGAAGGAAAACTAAGATAATGTGTTGCCAGCAGATACCCTTGAAAAGAATTGCTTAAGGAAGTCCTTCAGATGGAAAGGAAATGATTCCACAAGGAAACTTGGAAATTTGGGAATGAAGGAAGAGCAATAAAAATAATATCCTACTTTTCTCCTCCTGAGTTCTTTACAATATGGTGATTGACAACAAAAATTTGTGTATTGCCTGATGTGGTTTTCATATATGTAGATGTAAAATATAAGACAACTGCAACATAAAAGGGAAAGGGAAATGGGGTCTATATGGTGGTGAGCTTTTACATTCCACCTGAAGTGGTAAAATATTGATTCTAAGTAGACTGAAAAGTCAAGTGTGTATATTGTAATCCCTAGAAAAGCAATCACCTAAAAAACTGATCAAGGAGATAAAAGAAAAAACAAATAAATTAAAATAATGCCCAAATAAACTAAAAGAAGGCAGGATGGGAAAAGAGAGTAACAGAGGAAACAAAAAGAAAAGAAATAATAAAATGGTATTATTGTATTATAAATTATAAATTTTATTTATTTATTATTATTATTTATTATAAATAACAAAATGGTAGCCCTAAATTCAAACATATCAATAATTATATAAAATGTATATGGTCTAATCATACCAATGGACTAAAAAATAGTGACTTAAGTGGTGTCAACAAGAAACATGCTTTAAATATAATGACATAAATTGATTTTAAAAAGATATCCCAAGTGAATGCTAACCAAAATAAGCTACAGTGGCTATATTAATCTGAGAAAAAATGGATGTCAGAGCAAATAAAATTACCAGGACAGAGAGGGATATTACATATTGATAAAAGGAACAATTCACCAAAAAAAATATAGCAGTCATACCTGTGTATGTCCCTAACAACAGAGCTTCAAATTTCATGAAGCAAAAATTGAAATAATTGAAAGTAGAAATAAACAAATCCAAAATTATAGTTGGAGACTTCAGCACTCTTCTCTTAGTAATTTATACAACCTAGGAGATTGATTAATGAGTTAGGATATGGATGAACTAACAACACTATCAGCCACCTAGATCTAACCAATACTCATAGAACACACCAGCTAACAACAGCAGAATAATATTCTTTTCAAGCAACATGGAACCTTCACCATGATGGAACATATCTTGCTTCATAAAACAAACTTTAATAAATTTAAAATAATTGGAATTAGGCAAAGTATATCTAAACATGATAAAATTAAACTAGATCTCAATTATAAAAAATTAACTGAAAAGTCTCCAAACATTTGGAATTTAAATAACACAAATCTAAAGAAATTTAGAGGGAAGCGGACTTGGCCCAGGGTTAGGGCATCCGTCTACCACATGGGAGGTCCGTGGTTCAAACCCCGGGCTCCTTGACCCATGTGGAGCTGGCCCATGTGCAGTGCTGATGCGCACAAGGAGTGCCCTGCCATGCAGGGGTGTCCCCCATGTAGGGCAGCCCCATGCAGTAAGAGTGAATCCCGTAAGGAGAGCCGCCCAGCGCAAAAGAAAGTGCAGCCTGCCCAGGAATGACGCAGCACACAAGGAGAACTGACGCAGCAAGATGACGCAACAAAAAGAAACACAGATTCCCATGCCTCTGACAACAACAGAAGTGGACAAAGAAACAAGACACAGCAAATAGACACAGAGAACAGACAACCAGGGTTGGGGGGGGAGAGAAATAAATAAATAAATCTTTTTTAAAAAATAAATAAATAAAGGAATTTAGAAAATATTTCTAACTGAAAGGAAATAAAAATATATCAACTTTTGTGGGATGCAGCTAAAGCAGTTCTTAAAAGTAAACCTCTAGCATTACATACTCACATTTAAAAAAGAGAAAGCTCTCATATCTGTAATCTAAGCTCCCTCCCAAAAAACTAGAAAAGCAAAATAAACCCAATGAAAGCAGAAAGAAGAAAACAATAGAGAACAGAAATCAATGAATTTGGAAAAAGAAAAACAATAGAAAAAAAATCAATTAAACCAAAAGCTCATCCTTTGAAAAGATCAATAAAATTGATAGATCTCCAAGAAAAAAAGAAGACACAAATTACCGATGTCAGGAATGAAAGAAGGGATATTACTGAGATCCCACAGTTATCAAAATGATAATAAGGAATAATACAATGCATTGAGGTCTCAATAACTATTTTTAAAAGTTTGGACATTATCCTATTGGCAGTGAGAATCTCATGGAGATGTTTAAGCAAGGACTGACATGATATTATTTGCTCATTGGTGAGACTGCCCTGGGAATTGAAAATGTAGGAATTGGAAGAAACTGGTTCTTTGGAGACTAGTTAAGAAGCCATCGCAAGAAAGTAAGCCAGAGTGAGGAAGGCCTAAACTAAGGCAATAGAAATGGAAAAGAATGCCTGCATTCAATAAAGATTTATCATGTAGTAAAATCAAGAAGACTCTGTGGCCAAACTGTATGATGGAGGCAAGAGACAGTAAGAAACAAAGAATAACAGCAAGATGTCTCATTTAGTAGACTGGGCAGGTGATGGAGCATTAACCCCTGCAGGGAGAAGGAGCAGGCTGAAGGTGGAGGACTACAGAGTTCAGTTTTGGTCATGTTCCATTGTGAGGGACATTCCATATGTGAGGGACATCTTTGCAGAGGTGGCCCATAAGCAGTTGGAAATATGGGTCCAGGACTCAAGACAATCACAAGCATCGAGATGTGGTTCAAATCATAGATTTGGATGATCTGACCCAAGAATAATGTTTAGAGTGTTAAAAAGGAAGACCAAAGGTGGGATCCTCAGATCTGGAAAAAGAGGAGACATGAAGGAGAAGTAAAAGAATGGTCAAGGGTCAGAGTTAAGAGGAGAACCAGCAAAGCATGATGCCACCAGAAGTCAATAACAGAGAGTGTTTTCAGGGCAGGAAACAGTCATCAGTGACCCTCTCTCTCTACTTTCCTCTCTAGACGAGTGCCAAATCAACTAGTCTTTAAATGGCAAATCACAGCATTTAACAGGCACCTGTCATGTGCTTAGCACTGTGGGGAACCATTCATACTTTCAAGGAACTTATTGTCACACTCATATGAATCAGCCAGAAAAAAGTACTAGACCCTATACAACAAGGCCTCAATAGAATATATCTGGAGGGAAGTGGACTTGGCCCAGTGGTTAGGGTGTCCGCCTACCACATGGGAGGTCCACGGTTCAAACCCCAGGCCTCCTTGACCCGTGTGGAGCTGGCCCATGCGCAGTACTGATGCACACAAGGAGTGCCCTGCCACACAGGGGTGTCCCCCATGTAGGGGAGCCCCATGCTCAAGGAGTGCGCCCCGTAAGGAAAGTTGCCCAGGGCGAAAGAAAGCGCAGCCTGCCCAGGAATGGCACCACACACACCGAGAGTTGACACAGCAAGATGACACAAGAAAAAGCAACACAGATTCCCGTGGGGCTGACAACAACAGAAGTGGACAAAAAGAACACGCAGCAAATGGACACAGGGAGAAGACAACTGGGGAAAGGGGGGACAGGGAGAGAAGTAAATAAATAAATTTTTAAAAAGAATATATCTAGAGTCCGATGCATAGGACAAACAGTATTATACGAGTAAGAGAAAGAGAGAGAAATCAGTGTTTAGTGATGTAACATGGAAACCTCTTGCTGGAGAAGAGGAGGCATGTGAAGAAAGGCTGAAGTTGATAAGTAAGGATATGTTGACAGGAGAAAAAGGAGAAGAGGAGGTCTTGCTTCAATCGTTTTGATTCCCTTTACTGAAAATTTTACACCCTGCAATGGCACACACACACATATACACACACGCACATGCATGCCATCTTGTCAAAAAAGTCTGAAGGAAGGAAGGGAAGGAGGGAGGGAGGAAGAGAGTCACAAAATGAATCACCCCTATTCTGTTGCTTTCCATTTTGAACTAAACACAGATTAAAAATTGCTAATTATTTTTTAATTAATTTATTGAAGTACATCACTCATACATAAACATATATAAACAATAAGTGTATAATAATAGTTGCGAACTTACAAAACAAACATATAACATCATGCAGGACTCTCATAACTCACCCTACCACCAATAACTTGCATTGTTGTTAAACCTTTTTAACTAATGATTGAAGAGCATTGTCAAAATAGTACTACTAAACAAAAAATTTTCCCCAACCAATCCTATTATTATCTTTATATCATTTATGTATGAACATACATAAACAATTAAGTTTATAATCTAGAATTTTTAATCAATTCCTTCTTTTATAATCTGAAAATGAAAATTTTAAGAAAAGAATTTAGAACTATGTAGAATAAGTTGACTACCCCTGTATCACCCTGTAGATGGGAGGGCAAAACTGGGTCAAGGTTAACTGTGTTTTGTTTGGCACATGAAGTGGGTTTTGTTGTTGTTGTTGTTTTAATTTGGCAAAACGATTATTTTTTTAAAGGCATATAGACAATACACAAAGGAAACATTTAACCAGATCTTAACTTCGGCAAGGTATTGTCTGTCCTAGAATTGTTCCATTAGATTTCAGTTTCTACACATTTTTATTTCGATAATCATCACCTTCATCAGAGCCCATTACTTTTCTTCTGTTTAAATTTAACTGCTGTTTTCTTTAGTTGGCCAGATCTTGCGTCTGTATAAGGTAATTCTCTACTGCATTTTTCCCTCTGGCTTCACAAGTGGTCAGTTACTTAGCCTGGCCCAGGCTGACCGCTGCAGAACTTGGCCTAGCGTACTGTTTCTCATTGCTGCTTCCCAGTGCTTTGCTTCCTGTTGAGCAGCATCGCTAGGATCCCGGGGCTTCACCTGCAGCTCCGCCAGCCTCTGCTTCCTCAGCGCCTCCAGCTCCTCCGCCACCACGGCAAGGCCGCCCCAGCTCAAAGCAGCCGCAGCCACTGTTGAGCTCAGTACGAGGGCACAACTGCAAACCCTGCGTGCCAGCATGGCCCTCGCCCACACGAAGTGATTTAAAAATCATCCCGTTAGTTGCTTATATCTAAAAATTAGAAGACTTCTCAAAAACGCCTAGATTTCCACTTTCTGCTGTAAAATCAGAAGACCTGACCACACTGGTCCCACAACCTGAATGGCAAGAATCCATCAGGGCTGAGTGGTGACTGCCCTCTCCACACCGGATATCTGATCTGCAAAGGGCCTGGCCAGCTTCACCCATGCACTTCGCCTGCCAGCCTCTGCAGGTCTCTGAGCTTGTGACCCCTGATCCAGATAATTGCTTAAGGTCGTTTCATGGTCTGCTTGAGTGCAGCTGTAGCTGATAAACTGAAATGCACCTCAAAGTGCTTTTCACAGATCCTCATGTTACTAGACTGAAAATTACCTGCTTTTAATTCTTGCTAATGTCCATTATTAAATTACTGGTTGAAATGGATTACTAGCCGAGATGCTGCTCACTGGCTGTAAGCAAGTCTCTTTCCCTCTCCCAGCTTCATCTGTAAAATGGGCAGATGCTCTCTAATGCTACTATTCCATGACTTCACGCATTACCTCGAAGGAGTGCTATCGGGGTGCTAATGATGCTTTAGGGCCCCTCACTTGCCTGATGACCGTAGGTATTTGTAAAAACTTGCAAACATAAGATATTTAACTGCAATTGCTGAACATCGCTATCTCTTTCAACTCTGGCTTCCCTGTAATAGGTCTCTTTTTGATGTTTCTTTTCTTGATGAGGATGCCCAAAATTGTATAAGCTTCAAAACTCACCAAACCTGGATTGGCCCCTGCCGTATAAAGATAGTTATAACAAATATGGCATGAAACTAGAGATTTGTTTCTGAACAGTGTGTAAAAAGGTATTTTATTGGGGATTAATCAACAAGTTCTTCTCTTAGAACTTTAGGAAACACCTACCTGTCTTTCAGGACTAGCTTAAGACCATTTCTTCAGGGCTTCTCTGAGACCCTCGCACTTTATGCTCATTACTTATTCAATAACTACACGCTTCATGAGAACAGGGACCATGTCTTTTCTGTGTCCTGATGTGCCCCCAGCCCCTATTACAATGCCTGGCACATAAGAGGTATTCAATAAATGTTGCTGAATTAATGAATTACTTAATTTAGAAAGATTTAGCATACTAATATTTAAATATATCCCATCTCTGTCTATGAAGAATTTGCGAGTGGTCCAGGCACTAGAAGTTACAAGTTAATTTAGAAAGCCATTAAAATGATCTCATCATTTGATTTCAATGCACAGAAGATGAAGCACTTGCTGCTGTGGTTAACACTGCCCCAGCAGGAGATATGTAAGCTGAAATTCATTTACAGAAAGACAAGCAACGCCGAGATTATGGGGAAACACTTCCTCTCGTCTTGCACTGTGCTACGCTTTATTTAAACAGACTGGATAAGACAGCCAGACCTTGAGGACCAGTCTGGACCCTACTTTTCCCTTAATTGAGGGCAGGCAGATTCTCCATTAGAGCACCTTGACAAACAAATAAAATGGCCCGATTTCAAGGTCAACGTTTTTCCATTTCGCTGAGCCATAATTGTAGAGCTCTGAGTATCAACCTCTGAAAATATTTGTCTTGTTTTGTCCCATCCCGCAGACTAGGAGCTACCTTTCTTTCCTGCTCACATCTTCTAGTTCCAACTGCTTCACTAAGGATTTTCTCTAAGGGCAGCAGCAGCAAAATCAGGGGCTGAGGAGAGGTCTCCCTACGGGAGGAGAAATACAATAGAGACTGGGAGAAAGAGAGCCAGATAATGTTGATGAGGCTGACAAAAGGAGAGCAGAACAACAGAAAAAAGGGAATTAAGAAGAGCAGGTGGTAAGGGAATTATGTAAACTAATTCCTTAATCTCATAAAATCTGAGATTTCCAAAAGGAAATGGCAATAGAGGAAGCTGCGACAACTTTGGAGCAAAGAGAATCATGTTGCTTGTATTAGGGATACCCACCAGACAAAAACAATAGGTTTAGGTAAAGAAGGGCAGGCAGTTCCTCTCTCCTTGAGCTGCTCGTGACTGCTTTGTTTAATGTTGCCATTGTCCTGCTATGGTTGTCCGTCAAGCAGCAGAGGGAAAAGGGAAGCAGGTCCTGTAGGCGTGGGGTAGGGGCTGCCAGCGTGGCATGCCATGACAGGATTTCCTTTCCATTTTCTCCAAGCTCTGTGGTATTGCTGCACCTTAAATTCCCAGCTGTACGCTGGATAATGAGAAAAAGTATTGGTCTGACCTGGTTCTTTAATTTTCTTCACCACTCATGCCTTGAGCTTTCATTAGCTTTCATTTCTCATTAAGAGAAAAATCAAAAAGTGAGAATTAAACACCTCTTGCTTTATCATCTTACTGAAAATGGGACGTTGAGAGTCATGGGGCTGGAACTGAATGAAGGACCACTGTAGGAAACCACTATGGGCACACAGTGACTGGACTCTTTCTCTTTTCTCTTGGAGGCAATAGGGAAGATGTAACATACTTTGAGTCTCTACGTTTTGGCCTCAGTATTATAAAACATGGCACCTTACGAGAGCAGAGATAACATGCTCCAAACCACATTGGGTTTTTCCCTTTTCGAGTATAGGGGTTGGATTTGCACTAAACCTACTGAAGTCACTTACCAGCACTCAGTTATGTGGTTACCCCCACAGGTATATAGAGTGTGTCCAACTCATCTGTTAATCTCCTATTATATGTCAGGCACATGAGAGGTGCTCAGCAAATGAATGGAATGAGTGAATGAATACATGCATGGAGAAGTGGGGAAATGAATGCATGCCTGGGGAAATGGGTGAATGAATGCAAGCATTGGGAAATGGATAAAAGAATACATGCATGGGGAAATAGAGAAGGAATGCATATATGGGGAAGTAGACTAACTGCCCTGAATTTAATGTTCAGGTGCAATTTTAATAATGTGCTGATTCACTCCAAAAAGAAATAAAGCAATACTCATTTAATGTGCTAACATTCCTGAATCAGCCAAGAGAACACCGACGTTACCCATACAGCTTACAATGAGTTGTAGGTGACCCAGAGGCAGTCACTGCGTGATTACTCAGCTCCAAGGGAACATGGGCCAGCATGCCCTTCATGGCTGTGCACCACCCTTTCTCCAGATGGAACTATAAGAACATGCACTGGCTCTGGCATAAAATGTATCTGACCCTCAAGTTCCAAGACTGGAAGTTATAGGAGAATCTTGTAGCGGCAGCTGGATATTGTCTCTCCAACTCTTGCACCACCCACCTGAGGATGACTTACTTATTGCCATCAGAAGAGCCCCCAAGGGACAAAAAACAGTACACCTATTTGGGTGCACACTTTCTAGACTCCAAACCTAGTGAAGCAAAGTGGTGCAGTGAACCAAAGCCCAGCATTACAGACAGAAGGAACTGGGTTTGAATTGAAGTTCTGTAAATTATTAGTTGTGGGGCGAATCAGATAAATGAGACTCAGTTTCCCCATCTATAAAATGCAAATACTACAGTGCTTACCTACCTCAGTTGCGATAAGGGTTAAACGACTTAATAATATAAGTGTTTAACAGAGGAAATCAGTAAGTATGATTTTCATATCAAGAGAGCTATTACAACTGGTAACAGGGATTTGAGTGGGGGAAGGATGGCCATGCATATCATTACAGGAGTTAAAATATTCCAGATCTGCAATCTGAACCTCGCACTGGCTAGTCAGCCTGGAGGAACCACAGGAATGAGCAAGAATATCAGAGGGTATTAAATGGGGTTCTCGAGGGAGAGTGAACCTCAATGAATCCCTTTTTCTGTTTCTCTAATCCTTCAACTCATTCCTTAACCTTTCTCTCTTTGGTGATATACATATATATATACATGTACATACACATATACACATACACATACGTATACTCATACATATACATATACACTACCTTTTTTTCATATCTACTAAAAAGTTTAATTATTCATTCTTATGAAATGTCTTGAGATCCCTGATTCCAAAGAATCATTGATCATGCTAATACAGTACCAAGTAATCAGAAAGCCCAATAAGAATCTTATTTTTACAGGGAAGAATACTACAGAAATTCTCATGAAGCAAGTAACTTATTCCCATCAAGGTGACAGTCTGAGACACCTCTTTTTTTTTTTTTTTTTTTGCAGGAGGTCCTAGGTATTGAACCTGGGACCTTATACAAGCAGGCTTTCAACCACTGAGCTACACCCGCTCCCCTGAGAAGCCTTTTGACTGTACAATAATGGTTTTCCAGTGTTCAGTTGAACTCACTAACTTTATTTCCTTAATTTTAATTATTCAGGTGCATCTTCCCAAAACTTGGAGAAATTTATAGAAAGGTATGTTGGAAGTTGTTTTTAAGTCTGGTTTTTTATTTTGTAAAATGGATGAATACTCCCTGCCATTACCCCATAATCACAATTTACTTAGCATCGATAGCTGGTTAGCCACTATCCAAACACTAGGATATCACTTCTCAGACTACTGAGCTTAATTTACATATGCCCTTCAAGAAGTATCATTTAAAAATGCATACAAACTGAATTAAACTTAGGGACAGAAGTAACTGAAAAAGAGGAAATGGATCATGTCATACTCCTGCTTTATGCATGAGAAAAAATGTTGCGCTCATTTTGGGCTTAAAAATCCAAAGGGAGGCCCAGAATGGGATCCTCAGGAAAGTCTGCCTTTTCAGTTCCACAGCTGTCAGGGTGTCCTACAAATCTGGATACAAGGAGCCTTGATAACTCATCAGGGCTTATTGGTGACAAAAGCTGTAAAAGATGATTGGAAGACGACACCATGTCTGTCCACCAGGGACTTCAATCCATTCTTCCAATTCATTTCAAGTTTTTCAATTTAAGGTATCAATTCAATTCCATTTCAATGAACGTGGCCTTTCCCTAATGGGGAATTGGTTAGAGAAAGCAGAGAAAAGGGGGGGAATGGGAATAGTGATTGACTACACTGGAATGAAATAAGAATAACAAAAAATTTACTTGGAGGGTAGTATACAAAGATTCTTTCACTAGCTCAGCTTGTAACACTGGTTACAAAGCTAAGTTCCCAAATGCTTCACACTCAGATATCATCCATGTTTCTCAGCTTGTCTAGGAACCAACTGTTGGACCATCCAGCCATCGTCGTATATGCCATGATTGGAAACGATGTCTGCAATGGGTGAGTCATTGAGAAAGAAGATTTTGAAAATTCTCTGGCCCTTAGTTTCCCCCTTCTTTCCCACCCCACTCCATACCGATTCCACTCCATTATTGTAGCTTGTTACTGAATTAAATTTCTCTGTCTTAGAGGCAAATCCTAGATACATGTGAAATTAATGGAATAAACCCAAGAAGCTGAAAAATCCTTTTGAAATCTGATCCATCAATTCTCAGCTCCCATGTTCCAAAAAAATGGTGTGTCATGATCAGTTATGAGTTGTTTCACAAAAGATGTTACTCCTAACCAAGAATCACTTTTTAAATAAAGTAAGGCAGAATCACAGTTACCCCATAAAAACACCTTCCTCACTCATATTCTGATTCCTTGTGTGGTAGAGACAGAGTTAGAGCATTTAGTTCACATAGTTCACAAGCCAAGCCTATTTACACCCATGGCCCACAGTGAGGCAGTAATTTTGCTAAACTCTAATAACAATCATGATTTCAAAATGTTGAACACTTTGGTTCACCACAATATTTTGGGAGGTATCTCAAAATCTGTGTATAGCCCTAGTAATATGCCACACATGTGAATACCACCTGTCCTGTAATCATGGCCAAAGCAAAACAAAAAAAAAAACACCACCCCTCTAGCCATCCATCCCCCAATTTACAAAGCAAAACCTAAGACCAAGACAGCACAGCTGATTAATGGCAGAGCGGGAGCACACTCCAAGTAGTACTAGACGTAGGCTCTCCTTATTGGGTATTTTGTCACAACTTACAGAATTGTGCAGGACAGAGTGTAAAATTGTGCGGGACAGAGTGTAAGCTATAAGATAAACTGTAGTCCATTCTCAGTGGCAATGCTTCAATATGGGTTCATCAATTGTAACAAATGTACCACACTAATGAAGGATGTTGTTAATATGGGAAAGTATGGGAGGGAGAGGGAGTGGGGTATATGGGAATCCCCTGCATGTTTGGCATAACATTTATGTAACCTAAAGCTTCTTTAAAATTAAAAAAATAATAATAATTATTAAAAAAGAGAGGGAAAAAAAGTAGGCTATCTTGCTCATTGTCCCATCCTTTGCTTTCTTGTAATTTTCTCACAAATTTTCCCAAACCTGGGCTGAAAATCAAGTTCAATATTATTAAAGCATCTTTGCCATCACACATACCTCCTCAAGGGCTCTAGAACTCTTAGGGGGAAGAGGTGTGGCCATAATCGGTGAAGTGAGTTTGGAGAAGGAAATACCAGTACCTGGTCCAGAGATGCGGATGTACCAGTCCTTGCCTTGGTGCTTCTTAGGCTCACTCCTCTCCCCAGATCCCCAAGTCCTCCAAGCCTACATGCAGGAGAAGAGGACTCTATCCCTGTGACAAGCTACCTGTGACTCTGATAAATAACAAACACTCCCTAAGGCTTGCCATGAGGCAAGGGCACTGTCATTCTTCATGGCAGTTCATCTCACAGCAGCCCTGAGAGGCAAGTCTGATTGTCCCCATTTTACAGACGAGGAAAATGAGGTTTGGTAAGGTTAACTTTTACAGCTATTGAGTCACAGAGATGAGAGCCACATTCTAAAGCCAGTGTTCTTTCTACCCTCTACATTCATCTTATTTGCTTTCTTTTATTCATTCATTTAAAAATGTATATATGTATTGGGACCTACTATGTGCCAGGCCCTTTGATAGAGGCCACAGTCCCTGACCTCAAGGAGCTTCTAGAAGGAGAAGCATTGAGCTTCAGCCCCCATACCCATCACAAAACAGAATAAGCCTATGGGCAGACAGCCAGTGCCCTCCAGCCCCTGGATCCTGCCAGAGGGGGACAGAGAGCAAACCGGTTATACTGAGTAAAGAAGTTTTACTCCAAGAGCCAAAATCCCTACACTGCACTTTCCTGCTAAGCCATCTGACCCTCCAGCGCACTCCTGCATTTTTTTTCCCAAAGAGCCAAAGGGCTGGCAGACATCAGCCAGAGACCTGGGCCAGCTCTCCCCTGGCCCAGGGAGCTGGGCAGAGAAGCAGCAAGCATTTGGGAGAAAGAATGGACTTGGCAGTGTGGGCTGTCCCTGCAGTGCCCATTTTGTGACGTCCTGTGGAGGGGTTAGAAAAATAAAGACAGATGGCACCTACGCTTCCCCATCTGCCAGAACGTCAAGGTGGAACAGATATCCTAAAATGAACAAAGGGATTTCAGAAAAGGCTGGAGTCATCATGGAGTTGCATAATAAGTCCATCCTGGAACAAATTTTATGATTGTCTGCTTTTTTTCTGTCGTTTCCTTTTTTACGATGATGCAAGCTCTGGTTGAAATAATGCAGGTCTGTGCTTCTTCCTCAGTTTTCTAAAACTCACATAGCTCCTTAAGAAGTACTGGTTGAATGAATGAAGGCATGATTGGAAGATTGGAGTCCAAGAAGGAAAATATTATAGAAGAACCCAACTCCCTCATTGTAACTGTACTCAATTTGGCCTAAGATAACCCAGTTCCTTGGGCTTTGTCCACCTCTGCCCGCAAAAGTCACATAATGTGAGTGATACAGGAGGAACCAGAATATCTGTGAGTGAGCCACAGCAGCAGAACCCGGAGGTAGCAGGGGCAGCAGTGGGCAGTGGGAGTGGCCTCAGAGCATCAAGTCATAAAGGCTACATACAGGCGATGGCAACCCCTCTCCAACCCCCCAACCTGACACACCAGAAAAGCACCCAACACCTGCCACATAAATTGGCATGGTTCCATTTTTTACAGTGGGCCTAGCAATCATAAACTGTACATTTTCCTTCTACTAATAGAGAGAGCTGGGACCTCCCCGTCCAGGGTGTCGGTGCCCCCTGCCCCCTACCTTGATTTTCTGCAATGCCAGTGGTTCAGGTAACACCCGGGACAGCTGATCAGCTCTGTGGTCATAGAAAGTCAGCCGAAGTACCCCAAGGAGCCAGGAGTTCCAGGAAACTAAACATTCTATCCATTCAGACGGCAGGAAAACCAGCCGGGAGGGGACTGGCCAGGCTCCTGCCGCAGAGGAAGCCTCTCCCAGGCGCTCAGGCAGAGGGATTTCCACCCCCCAGCATGGTCTGACCACATCCACCTTTAGGGGACCCAGTATCTGTGCTCATGGGGTAATGGGGATCCAGCGAGTCCCCACCCCATCCCCATTCTGTGTTAAGAGGCCTCCTCAGAGGGGTCAGACGAGAGGCAAATGATGCAATTACACCTGGCTAGCACGAGGGAAAGAGCTAACCCTATCACCCAGATGTTAGTGAATGTGCCACAGTGATGAAAGAGGTTGATGTGGGAGGAGTGGGGCTATATGGCAGCCTCTTATATTTTTAATGTAATATTTTGTGTGATCTATGTATCCTAAAAAAAAAAGATAACTAAAAAAAAGGAGGGGGGAGGGGGAAAAACCTTGATGGAATAAGAAGGAAAAAATAAAAAGCAAATGCCAGCTCTGAGTGAGGTCTGAGCACTCAACAAAGATAAGGCTGTGCGCTTCAGCTTTCGAGGCGAGGGTTTCCTGCAGAGGCAGTTTGCTTTCTTCCCGGAGAAGGGGGAGCAGCTCTCTGCGCTCAGACAGGTGAAATCTGGCCTGCCAGGCTAATGAAATGATCGTGGTGAGCCCTGCACCCCAGTAATGAGGCTTATTTTGCATGATCAGACACAATTCATTAGGACGAGTTCAGGCTCCCGAGCCACCTTGAGGGGTGACCCGGGAAAACAGGTCCACGGGCACTGAATTCTCTCACTCTTTTCCCTGGCGTTGCCATCACGACTCCAGGCCAGTTCTGAAACCCGATCCCTGGCCGTTCTGTCTGAATGATTGGTGTGGGCTCACCAGTGCGACAGGAGGGTTTACCAGGGAACTGGGGCGGACAGGCAAATGGGGATGGCAGACCTGACCAGGGCTCTGAACACGTGCTCTGAAAAGGATTAGACCACTTTCAGCTAGCTCAGCAGCTTGACGGACACCAGAGAAGGTGGAGGAGATACATCCCTAACCATGAGGGCACTCTGGGAACATTTGACACTGTTACCCAAAATACCAAGGGTTCCCCAAAATTGCCAGGGTAGAGAGAGTCCACAGATCAAAAGGGCATTGGGAGTTTGCACCCAGAAGAGTATCCCCACCCCATCACTTAGACCCCTTTTGCCCTTGCTGAACTAAGAACTGGCTAACTTTTCTCTGCACATGAAAGCGGATAACCAACAATGTACATGTGTAAATTATGTAGCCATACATGATGGGGCAAAAATGACTGGAGAAAATTCCACCAGCAACACCAAGGCTTCCATTTTGATTTCACTTGGTAATTAGCCATTTGATTATACTAGCTTAATTTATGGGGTACAAATTCACACCGATTCTTTATCAACAGGGTTGTGCCTCTATCCAAAAAACAATAATAATTAAATAGGGAGTTTGGGAGACTTTGCTCCGTTTCAACTCATCCTGCCTTTCTTGCCTTGCTGTGCCTTAGTTCAGCGTAATTGCTTTGTGCCAAAGTGCTGTTGTATCAGCAGAAAGAAAAAAAAGAGGGTGCCAAGGCAAATGTTAATAGGCAGTATGTGCTAGTTTTACCAATGACAGAAACCAAGATATAAAGGCCCAACTTGCCTTTCATTTCACCCCTGCTGCCGACTCAGACACACATTGAATGTAAAACACAGTTACCCTGGAAAGGTGGCCCGGGAGTGGCTCCCACAGCAGCCCAGACCCTCTGCACACCGGGGCTCTTCCAGCTCTCCTGTGCTTAGGCAAAGCAAGCCACAACCCCTGCTCACCTACACCGGCAGGTAGGCACCCTTTTCTCAAATCCTCACGGGGGTTTTTAATGCATTTTGGGGGAGATTTTTATTCATAAAATAGTATCATCTTTCCCATAGTAATGAAAAACATGAATTTAACATTCAGTTCTGCAAGATGGGGTGATGTAAGAGTAGACATCCTTTGTTCTGTTTTGTTTTGTTTTCAGAAAGTTCAGGCAACCCATGACAGAGAGTGAAGTATGTACAACCACAAACACCCCACAACAGGAGGCTTGCACTGCCTTTTCCTCTGCAACGGGTACACATTGCTAACAGAGATTGGCCGGTGTCACCTCCACGCCCCTGGGCAGCCTTTTCACCTCCTGGATAGCAGCCAGTTTGGGAGGTGATTTCATTTTACTAAGTGAAATAGGTGGAGGGAAAATGATAGATAATTACAATGTTCTCTGCCCCTCCCTCTAAAGCTTAAGGGGGAAACAAGTTTTTTCTCCTTACTTTAAAAAATAGAGTAAAATATTAATAATTTGGGAATCTCATATTTTTCTTGCTCTTCTGATTATAAATAGCATCTGTTATGAAAAGTTCAAATAATACAGGACTTAGGAAGTGAAAGTCTCCCCATTATCATTCCCTAACCTCCCCACCGTCACACTGCTCCAAGCAAACCAATCATAAGAGTTCAATGCATTTTCATCTAAATTTTTTCTATGCAAATTCTAACTTACTAATTTATTAATATTCATTGAAATTGAATTAATTCAATATGAAATAATATTATGCATACTGCTGTGGAATTGGATCTTTGCAAATAATACTTTTTAGCACTCTTTCAATATCAATATATACAGATTACTTCATTCTTTTTAATGACTACATAGCATTCTTTTGTACGGAGGTACATAACTTATCTAACCAGGCTTTTTAACTGTTCCAGTTTTACACTATTCCATGCAACACTGCAATACTAATATATACATTTTGGCAAATAAGTGGAAATCCTGCTATAGCATAACCTCCCAGAAGGTCAAAATTTAAGTCAACTTCAAATTTTGATACATTTGGAAAAAACTGCCCTCCAAAAAGACAGTGCCAATGTCTATTAGGAGACCTTTAAAAGTGGGAATAGCAGATGCCACTGGCGCCCTCTTTCTGTCCTCTCTATCCATGTCACTTATGCCCAGAATCCAGCCAGTTCGCAGTCATTAGCTAAATTTGGAATTTTAAGGACCCAAAATAGAAAACAAGTCTATAGCATTATTTCATTCAATGAAAAGTCATGAATAGCAGTCAGTTTAGAACCTGAACAGTAGATGAAAACCTTAAAGAATTATTTATTCAATCCCCAGGTTAATATAGGTTTGTATCCTAATTCCAACTAGAGGTGTTTCTGAAAAAATGTACAGAATTTGCATGCAAAAATTGAACAATAATAGACTTATACATTAATGCCAAAAAATATTCTAGCATCACTATTTACACTCTGCCTTTTACACATAACCTTCTCTGATATAGCCCTACTATTTCATATATTCTTTTACTTTTCTTCTTTTCCAGACCAATTGAAAATAAGTCGACCAATTTAACTTCAATAAATATCTGACTGAGCTTAAAGATTTGCTACTTTCAGTTCACTTATGATTTTCACCTTTGTCTCAAATGATTTGATTTTAGGCCTATGCTTCCTTTTATGTTTTTACTAACTTTTATGAAACAAAAAAAGAATAATTTAAAAATTCAAATATTTTCTGTAGAGCACAAGCACCACTATAGAGAGAAAGTAGGTGACACAGAGTGGAATTGTTCACTGGCAGACAGTGCTGCAGTCCTACAGCCTGGAAAACTCATCCATCAGAAAATGCATGAAAGCCTAAATTCAGTGTAGGAAGGAAAAACATAGCATGAACATATAATGCAAGTTCATTTCTCAGTGAAATTTTGTTTCCCTGTGATACACACGAAAGATTTTAAAGACCAAGTTGCCAATCTCAAATTGTCAAATAAATAGTAAGCAATACCAGATCCCTTTGCTTCCATTAGCTGTGTATATCAGTCAGGATAGCAGAGGCTATGTTGCAAGAACAAACAACCCCTAAAAAATCATAGGAGTGAAAATCAGTGACAGTTTACTTTCTACTCACACTACATGTCCATCAAGAACTGGCATGGGACTCTGTTTCCAGGACTCAGACTGGTGAAGCAGCTGCTACCTGAAACATTGTTCATACTCATGGGAAAGAAAAAGAGTGTTCTGGAAGCTCTCACACCACCAAACATGATACATGTCACTTTCACTCACAACTTATTGGCCAGAAGCGGTCAATGGCCCATCCAAACATAAGAGTCAGGAAATGCAATTTTACCACATGCCTTAAAAAGTGGAAAGCCAGAAGTATTTTGCAAACAGAACAAAATAACATAATTTGTGTGTCTGTGTGTCCATATGTGTATGTGCGTATCTTGTATTTGTATAATCTAAGATGTTTTCTGTTTCTTTCACCAACAGGAAGAAAGACTCAGTCCCAGCAATGACCACTCCTGAGAAACTGTACTCCAAAGTCATGCTGACTCTGAAATATCTAAATTCTCGCCTGCCTAATGGCAGCCATGTTATTTTATATGGCTTAGCAGATGGAGCCTTTCTCTGGGACAACTTGCACAACAGATATCATCCTCTCGGTATCGGTTTGAAGACATACTATTACCTTTTAACAATATCAATGTATATATAGTTCAGATCTATGTAATTCAATGTGAACACAGTGATAGGTATTTCAAGCTGTATACATCTAAGTACCTTTAAAATGCTATTACAGTTCATGAGTCATACCTGATAAAAGAAAGGTCCCCCAGGTACAGCATCTGTAAGTCAGTATCCAAAGGTAAGCAGAATCAAATCCCAAGTCAGAAAGGGGAGAAGTACTTAATGAAGAATTAGGACAAATTGAGAGGGAACAGTTTAAATCAGGAATCTGCTTTACCAAAGGTGGGATCTAGCATGAGCTGTTGAAGCCCAAACAGGAGACAGCCCCCAGGCACAAGGAAGGATTTCTCCAAACCTCAATGGGAAATGAATTGGGGACAGTGAAATGATTGGGGACAGAAGTTGTGGGTTGGGGATGTGTGCTCCCAGTGTACTCGGTAGCACCAACAGGGACTTCTCTTTGTGTTTTCTGATTTCAAATCCCATTCCCCTTCCATGAATTCCGGTTAGATTGCCTCCATAAATTCTTTCGGCTAGACCATGCAATTCACTTGACTTGACCACAGAATGTACTAATGACTCCATGCAGTTTGGAAGAGAATGGGGGAGGGGAAATGGTGACTAGGGGCTCATCATCATTGACTTTTGTGGATTCTCTAGGCCAGTGGTTCTCAACAGGGGGCAATTGTGTGCCTTCCTACCCCTGGTTGGTATTACTGCCATCTAGAGAGTAGAAGGCAAGGAAGCTGCTAAGCATTCTGCAATGCACAAGACAGCCCCCCTGCAGTCAAGATTATCCAGTCCAAAACGACAACAGCGCCCAGGCTGGAAACCCTTTTCTAGGGTTTGCCTTGTCCCCCTCAAGTGGCCTCTCCAGCCACTAACCATGTACTAGCGTTTCATAGCACAAGATGGGGAGAATTAAAAAGTGAAACAAGTTTGCTCTTTATAAACAGCCCTCATTTTGTTTTGTTTTGTTGTGTAGTGTTGTGTTTTGGGAGGGAATGTAATTAGGGAGAATGCTGAAACCATCTTAATTTTGTTTCATGTTTTTAGGTAAGTATTCATAACTGAAATTATCTCTGCTGCCTGGTTGCCATGGGAAATAAAATGTAAATTCTTCAGTGAAGGATCAGGGTCCTTCCTAGACTGACTGGGGAAGTAGATCACCTTTCCTCAGGCTCCCCATTTCTCCTTTGGTGGCATCTCATAACTCACAGAAGGTGAGAGGCTGCAAGAGAGGATTATGACCGGCTCTTGTCTCTCTTCTCCTGCTCCCACTCTAAACCCTGTTTTCAGATCATCATTCCCACCAAGCTCAGTAATTGATCCACTGAAAGTCATGCTCCTCGGGTGTGTCTGCATTTTAGCAGGAGTCTGTCTTGCAGTGGTTTGTCATCTTAAGACTTACACAAAATACTCATCTGGGAGCTTTGTAAAAATACTAATATCAAGGCTTTACCACAATGCCTGCCCCACAGACTCTGATTTAATTAGACTGGGGTGGCACAATTTTTTTGGTCTAAGCTCCCCAGGTGATTCTCCTGTGCCGCCAGGACTGAGAACCACTGGTTCAAAGGGAATCACTCTACAGAGCTTGGTTCCAGCATGAACCAGCAGTGAAACAGGTTAATGCTGGACAATCTCCAGAGTTGGGTTGCTCTGCCTAGACCGGAACAGATCTCATATTAATCAATAGCTCAACACAGGAGTCTGATTCTGGGGCATTGGGCTAAGAGTTGAATAAAGCTAGAAAGGATGTTTAGCCATTTCTTTTTATATTTGAGCCCAGAAACGTGGTAATGATAATCCCTAGACTTGACCTTGCCACCTCTTAAGGAGTAGAAAAGAGTTCAAGGAGCAGTAGGCTGGTGAGCAGAGAACCCACTGGTGACCGATATATCTACACTCTGTTTTGTCCTCTCCCTCCCGGGAGGCAGGTAAAAACTCAGCCTGATCATTCACATGAGAAAATGTTAGATGCTCCAGCATCTCCCGGCTGGTAGTGGAGGCCCAGAACAAGAATGGGTTCCTGGCTCACTCCTGCCGGGAAGGAGGGAGTGGTCAAGCCCTCCGAGCATCTCTCAGTCAAGTTTCTGAATCCTACCCATGACTGCTGCCGAGGGCTATGACAACCCCACAATGGCTACCAGTAATTAAAATCCCTGGAGAGACCTTGTTTCCTTTGTGAGGAATTACTGGGAAGTTAAGTCTCACACATTAGGATTCTACTTACATAGCTCTTTTGGGAAAAAAAAAAAATCAGGTTTGACCAGTCATGAGTCTCTCAGGCACAATCTATGAAGGAGGCAATTATTCTAAAAATCTCCATTATGTGCTTTGGTGGTAAAGATGATACTAAGATGGATTCCTTGTCCTCAAATGAGAACGAAAAGGCAATGCCACTGGAGGGGATACCACATTGATCCAAGCAAATTACTGAGTACCAATGACACAGTAGTACAAACCATCGGCATTCTGGAAGTTTTCAGAAGGGTTAGACTGTGGTTAAGAAGTCAGGGATTGCTGGCTACAAATAAGTCAGCAAGGAGGCCTTCCTTGCAGGGTCTCTGCCACCAAAAAAAAACCAGAAGAACAAAGAAAAATTAATTACTCTGAAACTTGAAACCAAATGTCCTTTAAAATACCTTGTAATTTATATTTTATTATTGGCTCTCCCCCAGTCTAAATGAATGCAGTTTCTCTAAGGTTTAATACATTCAGATGGTGTTTCATGGAAGTGTGACTGATCTTTGTTGGTACTAAGTTTTTATGGCCTAAAATTTCAATTATGTTCCAAGCATTAAATAAATACCAAAGACTTTGCTCTAAAGAACGTATGAATCACTGAGACACAAGCTGCCACTATAGCCAGCTGGGGTAGAGCATGCCCTTCAATCTTCAGAAAAAACATGGGAGCATATGGCATTCACTGGACCAGCCTCTGGCATCTCTGTCAACCCACACACACATATGCACATACGCACAACACATACATACAGCACAGCCCCTCTGGCCTGAGGGTAAATAGTTCCTTGGTCCCTGATAGCTCCCAGGCGCTGAGGGACAGTCCCCTTCCTCCTCCAGGGATTTCTTAACCAGATTGGCCTTCTGGCCAGTCACATCCTCCAGTCTCCTTACTTGTATGACATGGAGCTAGGATCAGTCAATCAGTAACATTGCAAAAAGGACCATTAAATGGGTGCCGAGTTTCCATTTGAGCTCATGAAAAAAATTGGTAATGGATGTTGGTGATGGTAGCCCAATATTGTGAATGTAATTACAACATTGAACTGTACATTTGAACATAGTTAAAATGGGACATTTTTATTGTTAAAGTAACAAGGATAAAAATTAATACCTAAAAAGAAAGAAAGAATGTGACAATGCCAAAAGGTGGGAAAAGCATAAAAACATTTCCCCTTTCCCTTTCTTTAAACCAACAGTCCATTAAAAGCACTCCCTACTGACCTTCCACATGACAAGCCTAAAAAGTCACCCCACTTTTTAACAGATAGAAGTGTCAGAAAGAAAGGAAGTCAACTCACTGGGCTTTTCCAAACTTCTAACTGCACCTAACATGCCTGCATCCTGTACAGTGGACATAGCTACTCACAAGAAGTATTTCCCCTTTATCAAGCAATCTAGCTGGACCTGGTGCCAGAACAGCAAGGAGGTAGAGGGATTGGGAAACCTCAGCAATAGGACAGGAGAAAGAACATGAAGAGGGGAGTAAGCCAGGATGGAACAAGGATATGGCTGGGCATAACCCCCAAGTAAGAGCCCGAAGTTGAGGTCACAGTATGCAAGAAGCAGGACCCACTGTGTCCCTTTAGTGTTAGCCTCAATATGGCAGCAATCCGGGTTTGGATGGGGGGAGGGTACAGGAGGGTTACTCATGGACAGTGGTTAGGTTCTACCACTCCCAGGCTGAAGAGACCTTGGCCGCTGTGCAGAGTAAAGAGAGAAAGGCCACCCCTCAGGGAGAAGGGACTGGTCAGGGCTCCTGTTAAGCTACCTCAGGTTTATTACCAGGTCCCAGTCCCAATGAAGAAACAAGATGGCAGCCAGGCACTGAGGGAGAAGCACAACACAGGGTGCAAGGAGGGAAGGCTGCAGCTCACCAGCCCAGCTCAGTTCCACCAGGCACAGTGCTTGAAATAGCCATGTCATTTGGGCAGAGGATAGGAAGTGCAGGTTGAAGGATCAGTCACTGCAGCTGGGCTGGGCTGAGACAAGCAAGGTCACATACAAGAAGGGGACAGATTACAAAAAGCCAAAAGGTAGAGGGAAAGATGACTAGTAGGACTGGAGAAAAGATGAGGGTTCAGAGCTTTGTGCTGATTCCGTACAGAAAAAGCGGTGGTTTGGGAAGCATCTAAAGTGGGAAGACGCAGAAGAGAGAAGGTCCTAGCGTGTCACTGTGACTTTAATGGCAGTAATAAGCCTGTGCTTTTCCAGGGTGGGATTTGCTCACCCACACAGAAATAATATATTTTTCCTCTATGACAAGAAAATTGAATCTCTCTTTCAGACTAACTGATTTGAAGTATAAGTGAAAAATAAGACTGTGTTCTATCACCTTCAGTCTTTCTCTTTGCTCTGAGATAGGTCCTATTATTTTCCTTTATTTTCTTGAGAGCGTGAGAAGTGTTAATGGATCTGGCATCAGTCATTCACCCCTGAGATTTGGGTAGCCTGTATTTTGTGTCTTAGCCACAGCATGAGTGGAATTGCCTTTGGGGGTGGGTATGCTGGAGAAGGGGAAGAAGGGGAAAGGGTTAGAAGAGAGAAGAAACCATCCCATAGATTCCACGTCTACTGTTGTTTGGAAAAACTCTCGCATATGGTGCTTATTGCCTTCATTCTTTTTTTTTTTTTTTAAGATTTATTTATTTATTTCTCTCCCCTTCCCCGCCCCCCCCCCCCCCAACTCCAGTTGTCTGTTCTCTGTGTCTATTTGCTGCATCTTCTTTGTCCACTTCTGTTGTTGTCAGAGGCACGGGCGGGAATCTGTGTTTCTTTTGGTTGCGTCATCTTGTTGTGTCAGCTCTCCGTGAGGGCAGCATCATTGTTAGGCAGGCTGCACTTTCTTTTGCACTGGGTGGCTCTCCTTACAAGGCGCACTCCTTGCGCGGGGGATACCCCTGCGTGGCAGGGCACTCCTTGCGCGCATCAGCACTGCGCATGGGCCAGCTCCACACAGGTCAAGGAGGCCCGGGGTTTGAACCGCGGACCTCCCCTGTGGTAGACGGACGCCCTAACCACTGGGCCAAGTCCGCCACCACCTGCATTCTTATGTACCTTTTTAACCTGCACCAAAATATAAGTGTAGTGCATGTCTGCTAATTAGGACTCAAGTGAGGTATCTACTGGGCAACCCTTAATCCAGATTGTGAAAGCTTCCTAATGTGCTGGTCTCCCACTCCTAAGGGCCACACAGACATTCCTTGGAGGCCTTCAGTTCACCAAGCTACAGGGCACGGAGTGGTCAGATCTTCAGATGCTCAGAATGCCCTGCCCAGGCCTCCACTTGGAGTAATTGGGTCAAATGTGAGTGCTTTATAAACTCAGATAGGAGTATTCAATCAGTCACCACCTTGAGTGCTCACTGTGCCCCACAGGAACTTGGCATTTCATATCATTGATAGGAGAAAGCCACCACTCTTCAAAATCCTTTGTTGGAGGCCTTCTGACCCATATTGGGCCCTAGGATACTCATATCCCTTTTCCCTGAAGTCCAGGTAGAGTCAAGTCTCTCCAACCCCACCTGAGGCCACATCAAGAGCAAAAGCTCTAGATGGGAGGAAACTCTTCCACTCCTTAACCCAATTCTGGTCTCAATTCCTAAGGGTCTCAAAAAGAAAGAAAGCATATGACCCTGAGCACCCAGGCATTCTTCAAGGGCAATGTCAAATGAAAATGCAGGACATGTGCCCCTGGAAGTGCCAACCTTCTGCCAGGGAGGCAGGACTGCCCACAAGTGTCTTGAATCGGTCGCTATATTTGAGTGCACTCAACACACCAGACCTCTCTATTTTCCAGGCCAGCTAAATAAAGACGTGACCTATGCACAGCTCTATTCCTTCCTGAACTGCCTCCAGGTGAGCACGAGCTCTGATTTGTTCAAAGGCCCCATTTCCCATCATCTGTTGCCATTCCTCTTTAATCAAAGTGGTGTTTTCATGCTCTCAGGTCAGCCCCTGCCATGGCTGGATGTCTTCCAACAAGACGCTCCGGATGCTCACTTCAGAGGTATGATTGCCAAAGGCCCTTTGATACCATCTTTGATCATTCTTTACCTGTGTTTGCTGCAGTATTTCATTGGGGATGGGATTCTAGCAGGGCTCTGGTCCCCATGCTAGTGAATAAATCAAATTGCCCAGGGATTGAGGAGCCGAGAGATTGTGGTATGCCCATCTCTCTCCCTCTGCCTCTCTCTGGGTTTCTCCATTGCTCTTGCAGTGCCTATATCTGTATGTTTCTCTCTCATACACGCACATGCATGCACACACACACAACACACACCCACTGTTAAAGCGGGTCCTAGGCATATTGTAGAGGTGGAGAGAAATGAATGAGCTTAGGCCCTATGGCTGGAGTTCTCCCAAGATAAAAGAGGACCAAACGCCCAGACCTTTCTCTTTGACCAAATCCTTTGTCCTCTCTTCTTTGAGAGAATCTGTTGTTCAAGCAAAATGGCGAGCACATCTTTCACCTACGGTGAATGATCTCTTTGTAAAATACTCATTATCTTCCTAATTGCAAAATAAATATATTTCAATTTAAAACAAAACTTGAAGAGCACAAAAAGGATGAAGAGAAATAGAAATCACACAAAATCCCACCACCCAAGTTAATATGTGCCTACATCCTTGTGACATTACTTTTCATAGAGAGATACTTGTATTCTTTGCCTACATGGTATCAGAAGAGACATACTGTGTTAGACCTTCTACTGTAGATCAAAAATTTTCCCTCCACATCATAATTTTGTAATCATTCTAGTATCTACAGCCTATGAGTGCATCATGGTGTATTTCATCCCTAGGTGATGGACATTTGTTTCCAGTTTGTCACTATGATAAATAGCACTGTAGTGAACCTTTGTACTGATAAAGGTGTATATCTTTGCATACATCTCTATAGCCTTAAGAGAAACTCTTATAAGTCAAATTATTGGGGCAAACGGTATGCCCATTTTTAAGGATTTAATCCATATTGCCAAATTGCTCTCCAGAAAGTTTAAACCAATGCACATCCTCATTCACCAATCCTGTGTCAACACTGGATATTATCACAGCTGTTTGCCTTTGTTTGCAAATCCCATGGGAGAAGAGGGGTATCTTATTATTTTAATTAATTTGGTATCAAATTATTTTAATTTGGTTTCTGGTGAATTTTAACATTTCCTATCTGCTCATTGGCCATCTGTACATGAATAGAATTTAATGTTCAGAGCTGCTCTCTGCTGATGGCTTAGAAAAAGAAAAATGGAGCGGAGGT
This sequence comes from Dasypus novemcinctus, assembly GCF_030445035.2. NCBI lineage: Eukaryota > Metazoa > Chordata > Mammalia > Cingulata > Dasypodidae > Dasypus > Dasypus novemcinctus. The sequence continues at coordinate 22,629,629 of NC_080677.1, forward strand.
GGGGAGGATCGATTTCTTTGTTCTGCCTGAATTGTCTCGCTAAAGCCAAGTCTAGGTTTCATAGAATTCTCCCTATTTCTCTTGTATTCAGAGAGCAGAACAACTCTCCAATACACTGAAAAAAATTGCCACCAGTGAGAAATTTACAAACTTCGATCTTTTCTACATGGATTTTGGCTTCCAAGAAAGTAAGTTGCTTGTTTTAGGTATTGACAGTAAACAAAAGCAGCAGCTACGATTTTGAGCTTTTCTGGATAGCAGTTGACAAGCCAGTAGGCAGTAGATCGGGCAGGGTCGTTCCTGCCCATTGTGACACATTCATAGCACTGAACTGTGTGTGTGGGGGGGGTGGCTCTTCCTGAGGTGGTGGGGAATGAGCTTTACCTCCTTGCTTTCCCATCACTTTAGAACCCTGAAACAATAGAACTAGCAACCAGTTGGAAAAAACTTGGGGCTGGGAGCCAACAGGCTAATGGAATTGCCTAACCTTTTCTAGCCAGTTTAGGAAATGTCCGGCTTACCTTATGCACTAATGGTGGGTAGGAAGGGATAAGGCAGTGCCTCTCAAAGTGAGCACTGACGATCTAGGAGGCTCAGGAACGATGCAGCTTCCCCACACAAGATAAACCCAATCAAAATACCTCAGAGACGACCTGAGAATTTTACTGTAACAAGGCAGGCAACTCATGTCGCAGCTTTCTGGGAAGAACATCGCTGTTTCTGTCTTAGTGTGCCAGAGCTGCTACAATAGAACCATACATTGGTTGGCTTAAAAATGGAATTTATCATCCCACAGTTTTGAAGGCTAGAAGTTCCAAAAATCAAGGCATCGGCAAGGCCATTCTTTCTCGCCATAAACCTGTGGTGTTCTGGTGCTGGCTGGTTCCAATCTTGAACCCTTGGAGTTCCCTGGTTTGCATCTCTGCCTTTCGCAGAGTGATCTCTCATAATGTCTGATCTTCCGGTTTCCAATGGCCTCCGGCTTCTTCCCGTGCTTTTCTCTGCTTTCTGGGTTCTCTTTATAAGGCCTTCAGTAATACTATGAGGGCCCACCCTGATTCAGTTTGGCCACATCTAAATAGAATTTTAGAAAATCTATGCACAAATGAATCCACACCTTAACTGATAATACTTCTTCAAAGGGTCCTATTTACAATGGGGTCACACCCACAGGAACGGAGATTAAGATTAAGAGGATATCTTATGTTGGGGTACATGAGTCAATGTCCCACAGTTATTTGCCTAGCATTCTGTCCAAACACGGGGATCACTGACAAATGACCACACAAAAACAGGCATGTTTCCTGGGACTACTGATTTAGCCTTTATATCTGGACTCAAAGTCATAATTTATCAACTTTAATCCTTCCAGACTCACTTTCATTCCTAAGCAATTTTCACAAAAGAGTAAAGTCCCTTGTTGATTGACTGCCAACTGAGATGATGCTAATGAAAAGCTTTACAGTGTATGCTGTAACAGGATGGAAGATTTCTCATCTCTACCTCCCCACCACAACCCCCCTGCCCCAGCCCAGGCATCTGGATGGAGCAGATGGTCATCATGAATTATCAAATATTACATTAGCTGACACGTTTTGCATTGCAGACACTAGTACTTCAATCCAGCACATCTTTTCAACAAGACTTATCTCCCTTAACTAGATTTCCTGCCTAGGTGATACACATCTCTCTCATGGAGAGAGACATCTTGATAAATAACCTCTCATTAGAATGCAGAGTTAAAGACTCATTAATGAATTTCTGGCATAAACAAATGCACCACCAAGTGATCTTTGATCATCACCAACCTTGAATATAGATAAAGCTATTAAAAATATGATGTCTAACATTGACATGGGACTTTTTTCTTTTCCAGTGTGATCTCTAGCTCTGTGAGTTATTATCTTTGGGACTGGAGGCAATTCCATGATCATCTCTATACTCCCTTTCTGGTTCTGGAAAGGAGATACTACATTGACATCACATCATGATTTGTATGATTGTGTGAATTAATGTGAAACCCTTCTAAATTCTGTGTCTAGAAGTAGCAGGTAGCCGGTTCAGAGTCCCTGTCCCTCATGCCCTGGCTACCCAATGTCTGGCCCAGAGCCAGCTGTAGTACCAGAGAACTAGTTAAAAATGCAGAATCCCAGCCCCATTCCAGACTTACCTAAATCAGAATCTACATTTAATGCAATCACCAGGTGATCCATATGCACATTAAAGTTTAAGGACGAGGGCTCCATAAAGCTCCAAGATTGAGAGCTTGGTCAATTACTTATCAGATTTTGACTGAGTCCTACAAGATACCAGGAGTTGTGTGGATGCTGGGAATATAGTTTCAACAAAGTAGATACAGCCCTTATCTTCAGAGAGCTTCATCCTTGACCCAATACTAGCCAGCATTGCATTGTGACATAACATGCTTGGAAGCAGCCTCATCAGTCCTTTCTTGTCATGACAGCAACAATAAGCTCAGCAAAAGCACCAAGTTCACTTCGGCTGAACTGAACACCTAGTCAACCTGCCAGCAGTCAGCTTATCGCGAAAGCTCTCAGGTATCTCCCCTAGTTTGGCAAATCTCATCAACAGTTCAAGGTATTTCCAAAGATTTTGTAGTTTCCTGGCATTTATTAAAAATTAATTTGGGAATGGATATAGCTCAAGTGGTTGAGTGTCTGCCTCCCATATATAAGGTCCCAGGTTTGATCTCCGGTATTTCCTGAAAAGAAAACAAAAAATGAAAAAACCAACTTTCTTTGGGGAGCAGACGTAGCTCAGTGGTTGAGCACCTGCTTCCCACAGATAAGGTCCTGGGTTCAATACCTGGTACCTCCTAAAAAATTTTTTTAATTTAAAAATGTAGCTTTTTAAAGGACCTTCACCTCTCCATGCTGTGAAGCTAGTGGGGCACTCTACATGGGAAGATGCACAGATGCAGTGGGAGGGAGAGCAGAGGCAAAGGAAATGGTGATTTGATGCATGGATTAGGTGAGACCAAGCTTGTAAAGCACTTGGAACAGTGCCTGGCACATGGTAGGACTCAGTAACTGTTAGCTAGCTTCCTCCCACCACCACCATCAGCAATGCATGTAAAGCACACACTACATTCTTCCAAGCCTCGTAACGGATGAAAATTGCTTATTCTCTTTCAATGTCCAACCGACTTCCTATCACCAATCGTGCCTGTGAATTATTTTGAGTTCCTTAGGGGAAGATATGGTAGAAATTCATCTCGTTATTGCTACTGTCTCCTTTTATCAGAAATAACAACCCTGTGGAGTGATTTACTCAACCTGCAGTCTTCATAGTCACATAAACATTTCTCAGCTCATTCCGGTACTATATTTGCACTGACTATTACATCCCTTTTCAAGATACTCAGATTTACAAGTTCACATCCCCCTGACAGAACAAAGAGCAGTGGAATATCCCAGGCCCTTGAGGGTAGGCACTAACCTATACATTCTCAGCTCTGACTGCATCTGTCCAGCATGGAAAGAAGATTGCTCATCTCCAAAGGCTCTTTCTGTCTCTTGCTGACTCATTCGCCAACTGGTTAGGAACTGAACAGAGGTAGGAGTTTATCCTCCCTTCAGGAAATGCCAGCTTGCACAGGTGATGTCCTCTTTCTTCCTCTCCACCACACCTCCAAGGCAGAGGAAGGAAAATGCCATTTGGCCGGCAAGACCATTTTTACATGCACGGCTTACATCTCCCACCAGCTGCCCTCAGCTTCCAAGACAACTCAATCGGAATAAACCTGGTTCTTTATTCCCTCTAAGTGTATGTTTGTAAAAATAGCCGATGACTTCATGGTGCTAACCAGAGAGCATATTTATATATATTTAAGTATCTGCTAGTGTTGTTATTCATCAAAGAGCTACCCAGGGTTTTATTAATATTCTTCCGTGGTTTTATTGCATCTGTGGAAAAAAATTGTCGCTGAAAGAGATTCTTTGACTTTACAGATGAAGAAAATAAGTTACACACTAAATCCGACACATTATTCATGACCATTCAAGAAGTTTAATTCAGATCTTCTGACTGACAAGCAGGAATTCAGTACTGATTTTGAATTATGATCCCAAGAAGGAAGGATACTATCCTTATCATTCTATTCTTGCTTTTAAACCATCCACTCTAATATAAATCAGGGAAGAAATTGCATGAATTTTGAGAAAGAAAAATTTCACCCTGAGATAAACAAACAAAGAGGGGTCACTCTGTCTAGCACTCATCACCATACAGATAAAACCTTGAAGACTTACCTACACGTTGCTGGCTCCATCTACAAGTTTTAGAATCCCGATGTCTACATATGAACAATGACCCTCCCGGAGACAATAATCATGTGAGACACTGATATTTTCTTCCATGAATTGACTAACTGTAGCCAGGGAAATGTTGTGGCGTTTTCTGATAATATCTATTGTGTTATTTAATAAGGCAAGCCAATTCTTCTAAAGGCTGGATTCCCTTGTATGGCGTACCAATGGAGAGCTGCAGGGAGCAGTCCACCCTGGCAAAACCTGACGAGTAAATACCTCTTTCATTATGCTTTTGTTCCTGAGTTTTCCTTTTACAGTCCCTACAACCATGAGGTTACCTAAGCCTTCAAGGGGAAGAGAATGAAAAGGCCTTCCCTTCTCATTTTGAAAAACTTCTCGTGATGAACTATGCCTATTTGTTCCATGAGATACAATATCTATCATCACTTCTAGATTTCTCTAAAGGCCATAATTTTTAGGTTGGTAGTCAGGAACATAAAAATCCACTCAAATAGAAATGGCCTAGAATAACCTTAAGCCTGGGTGCCAGCGTTGAATCATGCTAGGGGAAACTTATCTACAAGCAAATAAGACCTTTTCAGTCAGGATCCTGGTAAACATTGGCTTAAACTCTGACTCCTTAATAGGCTTGACTTTGCTGTCCACTCTGGATTTTCCAGGTTTGCTGATCACTGTAGTTCTTTCTGGATTTTTTTCTTGGCCACTGAAGGCACAGGTTCATATTCAGCCTGTCACTCAACCTTCTCTGTAAACATGGAGAGTTGACAATTGTTATAAGAGGCTTCCCACCCATGCTGCACCAGAGGATGCCTGCGGGTCTGGAACAGATATATGGTATAGCATATGTCCACCTAATACACCAGGCCTCTGCCTTCTGTCACGTTCACCCAGTTCGTCTCAACTTTTCACCTGCCTCTGGTCTGAGTTCTTGATTAGGCTGAATTCCAATTAGTCTGTTAGTATTACCTGGCATTGCTTAGAACTCTGTTGGAATTATCTTTCACGTTTTTTTCTTTCTGTTTTTAACATCTATACAGCATAAGATGAAACCAAGCTAAAACTAGAGGAAGAGGTGGAGGAAAGGACGAAAAGTGCATTGAGGAGGATCGGATGTGGCTCGAGCAGTTGAGCACCCACCTCCCACATGGGAGGTCCTGGGTTCAGTGCTAAGTGCCTCCCAAAAAAACAGACAGACAATGGGAAAACAATAATGAGCAGACAATGAGCAAAAAACAAACAAGCAGGGAAATGGATGTGGCTCAAGCGACTGGGCTCCCATCTACCATATGGGGGGTCCTGGGTTCAGTTCCCAGGGCCTCCTGGTGAAGGCGAAGCTGGCCTGAGAGCTGGCCCACACCACAAAGTGATGCAACAAGATGACACAACGAAAAAGAGACACAGAGGAAAGACAAGGGGAGACACAACAAACCAGGGGGCTGAGGTGGCTCAAGCCATTGGGTACCTCTCTCCCACGTCAGAGGTCCCAGGATCAGCTTCCAGTTCTTCCTAAAGAGAAGATGAGAAGAGAAGATAAGCAGACACAGAAGAACGCACAGCAAATGGACACAGAGTGCAGACAGGCAGAGCAGATGGCAGGGGGTGAGGGAGGTTAAATAATAAAATAAATCTTAAAATAAAAAACAAGCAGGGAATGGATGCAGCTCGAGCAGTTGTGTGCCCGCCTCCCACATTGGAGGTCTAGGGTTTGGTTCCCGGTGCCGCCTAAAGAAAAAAGCAAACAAAAAAAACAGACAACAAGCAAAAAAAAAAAAAAAAGAGCAAAACAACAAACAGACGAGTGCAAACAACAAACAAAAAGAAGGAACAAACAGATGAGGGAGCCATCTGGGGGGGGCGCTGCATTGAGCCCTTTCGTGAAGTTAAGGCTAGAATGGAAGGGGTGTCCCTCCAAAGTTGAAGAGGGGCATTGGGAGGCCGATGTCTTTTCCCATCATTGTTGATTTTTTACTAGAGACCCCTGTGGGAGAGAAAGGTAGAGAAGAGGCAAATATCATGAAAGAACATGGCATGGGCTCTGCATTTGCAGAAACCCTTCCAAATGCCCAGTTCTCAACAGAGAGTAGCTTTTGGAAGTTTAGATTGGAGGTGGCTCAGATAGAGGCTTATCATAAAGTTAAGTTAGAATATAGAAAAACACAATCCCAAACAAAGACAGAAACTGGTCAAATACCTCTCAGGCAAATGGTAGAACAAAGACTCTGAAACAAGAAGGGCAGGTGATGGCGGCAGACTTGGCCCAGTGGTTAGGGCATCCGCCTACCACATGGGAGGTCTGCGGTTCAAACCCCGGGCCTCCTTGACCCATCTGGAGCTGACCCATGCGCAGTGCTGATGCGCGCAAGGAGTGCCCTGCCACGCAGGGGTGTCCCCCATGTAGGGGAGCCCCACGTGCAAGGAGTGCTCCCCATAAGGACAGCGGCCCAGCGTGAAAGAAAGTGCAGCCTGCCCAGGAATGGCACCGCCCACACAGAGAGCCGACACAACAAGATGACGCAACAAAAAGAAACACAGATTCCCATGCCGCTGACAACAACAGAAGCAGACAAAGAAGATGCAGCAAATAGACACAGAGAACAGACAACCGGGGTGAGGGGGGGAGAGAAATAAATAAATAAATCTTTAAAGAAAAAAAGAAGGGCAGGTGAGCCAGGCATAGGAGGGGAAGGGCTGGCATGGCTGAAAAAAACAAATAGAACAGGCCCGGCAAACTGAAAACAGAGCCAGGTGCCTTTTACAGGGTATACCTGCTAAGGGCAAGAAAGAAACTGTTCAGAGCTGCCAGCTGCTTTGGCCGAACAAATTCCTCATAAGAGTTTAAGCATTCAGCGCAGCTCTGAGCTTCCTATCAGAAGGGCAGAAGCTCACCATTTCTTCAGAGATACATTGTCGACCAGCATACATAATTTCTCTGTGAGGGATACCACCTGACACAGTACACAGCGTCCTCAATTCGAGTTTATAAGAAGTGCAAAGGTCAATTTCCAGTGGCTGCTTCTACTAACAATCTCCAATAAAACCCAGAAGCATGATATAATAGTGTGGCTCGGTGGCAGCAATTCTGCCAGGAAATAAGCTAATGGGGACTGGTGATTCACTCTGCAGGGATCTAAGCCACCAGCATGATTTTTTTCCTGAGCTCTGAGAAGGGCAGCATTATCTGCAGCCCTCTGGAGACAGGGAGTGAGTAGTAAGAGGTGGTAGCCTGCTAGAACCAATGTCAAGGTGGCAGTCCACCCGGCTAGGTGGTGGCCTATCAGGACGAATGTCAAGAGTTGTATAATATTGATCGAGCCCTGAGAAAGTCCAGCCTCTCTTGTCGAAAGTCTCTCATAGAATTTCCATTCTTTCCCTTGATGTGAGATGGGGAGAAACAAAGAACAATCTCTGCCCTTGAGTTTACTATGGGGCAAAAAGAACTGGGGTGCACTGGACAAGGGGAAGTGAAGGGGTGGACAATGTGTGAAGTAGCAGCCTCAGATTTTCCTCTCCGGGGACTTGCAATTCCCTGGAGGAGTTCTTATTGACTGTATTATATTACAACGCAGACTTAATTGTGCTGTTGCCCTGGAGCAGCCACTATTCTTGGTCTCGTACCAGGGCTGAAGGACAGTTTTATTGCTTTTCATCACTTTGGGTTCATAATATTTTCCCTGCAGCCATTCCCTCTCTAAGCGTGATGTTGAGATAATTTTATGTAATTATATAATTTTTCCAACATACTGTATGATTTTTAACGGTGATTACTTGACACACGCAGGCAGTGTCTGGAGATGGCAGCCCAGGAAAGGAGATGGTAACAAAATGTTCAACTTTCCTCTCCTGCTCCTGCAACACTGTCCTATTGCGCGTCTGAAAAATGAGATGGACTTAAATTGGTGTTGAATATTTTAGAGCTCATCTCTCCCCTCTGCCCTCCCCACGAACTATACCACATCCATCCAACGCTCTCACCCATTCAGACTTCCTGAGTTAGAAAAATTAAAAAAAAAAAAAAAAATCACCCAGTGGGAAGATCCTTTCTGCTCACAAAACCCTTGACCCAAGTTAGCAGCCCAGAGGCAGCTATAGCAACTTTGACAACCTTTTCTCCTGGTGCTTGTTCTCGAAAGCGAGTCTGTAACCTCTGCCCGTGTGTCCCACAGTCACAGAGGAGTGGAAGAGGAGAGGGGGACAGCCCTGGCAGCTCATCGAACCCGTCGACGGATTCCACCCTAACGAGGTAATCGCAGTCCCGGGACGGCTCCTGAAGGACTTTGTGCTTGGTTATTTTTGAAGGTAGTCATTCAATCACATGTTTTGTTCCTGAAAGGATTTGAGGAAATTTACACAAAAATGTAAGATAGAAAGTTAAGTGAACGTAAAGTACCAACAGGGCAAAAGGAAAACAATGTAGAAAAATTGTTGGGCTTAATTTCTACTGTCCATAAAATGTGTGTGGGGAAGTCCTGAGAAATTGCTTGAGGTGGCCTACAAAATCAGCTCTGTGCTCTCTAGCAGGTCATGCAAAGAGGGGCTTAAGTCATAAGCTCCAGAAAAGACAAAATCAAGTATCCGTGAAAAAAAAATTAAAAACACAAGGATTCCTGGGAATAAGACGTAGGAGAAGTTCTTCTGCAGAACTTCCTAGAAAGGCCCCTGTAGAAGAGAACAATGGCCTGCAGTCAGTGTGTTTCTCATCTAGGATTCCAAAGGGCAATTTGTCAAGGAGCTCTCTGAGGGCCTCTGCACAAAGCAAAGGGAGCTGGAGGGCAAGAATCTCTGCTCTGGCTCCCAAGGCCCCATCCCCATCACCCCAGCTTCAGGCAGGGAAGCTCTACTTTTATGTGTGATGTAGACTAGGCTTGCTCATGGCGTTTCTTTATTAAAAAAGAAAAAGTGGTGGACGGAGAGAGGAGAATTCTGCCACTTCTAAAAGTTTGAAAATTGGTCATCCACAGGCATAGATGGGTCATTTACCCTCAGGCAGTCTTCCAAAACTCCATCTTACTGACCCAAGGGTGGTGTGGCAGTGGCTCCAGTGGACATAGCTGACAACACTCTGGGATGCCTTCCCGGGGCCTGGGTCTCGATGGTCAGCCAGGCCGTGAGGGGTTTGTCGTCCTCTCAGGACCCTGAATGAATGGGCAGCCCACCCACCTTCCCCCGCCATCTAAGCTCAGTGAGTCCCCATGGCCAGGGCTAAAACAGCCTCAAAAACGTAATGCCACTCTATCAACGGAGGAATAAACAGAGGCATTTCACAAGTGCTGGGAAGTTTTGAAGAGGGTATTAAATGCCCATCTCACTGTATGAATAACAACAACAAGTCTGGTAGGGCAGTGCACCTCCAAATACCTAACCTTCTTGAGTATCAATTGGATGAGTTGACCAAAGAGAATGATCGGTGGTTAAATATTAAGATTTGGCTCCCCCTGCAAAAAAAAATTGATGTCTTATGCTTGCTTTCAGGAGAGTTAAGGTGATCCCATTCTTTCTGGCAATAACAGTAGTTCTTGTCCTCTAAAAGGCCTTTGCTGGCTGGTGGCAATTAAAGGAAAGTCTCTGCATATAAGAGAATCTTACCCTTCTGATGAGGTAGGGAATGGGGACACAGAGATAGGAAGAAAGGAAGCAATTAGGAATATATTAAAAAGAGGAGGGTCAGGAAGTGGCTGTGGCTCAGTCAGGTGGGCTCCCGTCTACCATATGGGAGGCCCTGGGTTTGCGTCCCGGGACCTCCTTGTGAAGGCAGGCTTGCCCGCAAGCTGCAGAGAGCCTCCTGGCCCATGGGCACCGCAGAGATCTGACTCAGCAAGGTGACACAACAACAAAAAAAGGGAGAGAAGCAAAAAAATACAAAAGAGCGCTCAGCGAATGGACACAGAGAGCAGACAGCAAGCAAGTCACAACGGGGAAGGGGAAATAAAATAAATACAGACCCAGAAGAACACACAGCAAATGAGCGTAGAGAGCAGACAGCATGGAAAATGTCACGGGGGAGAGGGGATAAAGAAAAAAAGAGGGTCAACGGCAGCCCCGTCTGGTGTATCAAAACACCATTCTCTCCCTGGCTCTTAAAATAATATTAGGGTGTAAGTTCTAGCAAATTGGGGTTCTATTTTGCACTCAAGCACTCTGAATATTGAGATCATAGTCAAAAAGTGAAGATCAATATGTGCCCTAATCTTCTGTTATTCCTGAGATTCATTCACTTGCCGAGAACAGGTGATAAAGTGGGCAACAACGTATAGGCATGCCTACAGCCTGCCAGTTATCATGCATATTGAGATAAAAAGTCCGGATCGGCAAGTTGCCATCCAAAAATATTTACTGAGAGCTTACCAAATGTCAGACACAGTGAGGATTCAAAAAGAAGAAGAACCCACCACTGCCCTTTAAGGAGACTAGTGTATAGAATGGGAGGATGACAAACAGACAATTAAATAAAAAGTCTGGAATGCTCAAACTGTGACAGCACAGAAGCTGTGGGAGCACATGTGGACAAGGAATGGGGGAGAGGGGTGTTAGAAAAGGTTTTCCAGAGGAGATGGCATCAGAACTAAGACCAGGAACTAGTTGAGTGAAGGGAAAAGGGTAGGGTGTTTCAGAAAGCATTTTTTGTAAGGGATACTGCATGAGGAAAGGCCAGAATATGAAAGAAAGCATGGCACACTGGAGGAAATGAAAATGCTTCAGTAGAAATGGAGCATAGAGTTAGAAAGGAGAGTTGAAAGGGAGGAATCTGGAGAAGTATTCCGGGGCCAGATCATATGAGGTCTGAATGGTCTGGACTTCTTCCTTTTGGGAATGAAGAACAATTGGAGGCTTTTGAGCAAGGAACAAATGTATTCAGATGAGTGTTTTAAAAAGACACCTGTGGGTAGCAGTGTGGGGACTGGTTTGGTGAAGGGCAAGTACAGAAAGAGGGAGCCTGGTTTGGGAGACGGTTGGGTAATGTGTGATGGATGTCCGATGGTGGCAGCCTGAACGAAAGTGTGAGGAAGGTGGAGATAAAGAGAAAGTTCTGTGTTGGAGAGATTAAGATAACTGAGTCAACAGAACATGGTCGTTTACTGCATGTGGAGGTGAGACATAAGCATGGCACTTCGTACATGACTTGAGAAAATGGAGAGACGTTTCCATGTTCCAATGAGATAAGAAACAGAGAGGGAAGGGCTGATTTGGAAAGAAGTTTGATACATGTTGGATTTCAGGTGCCTACAAGATGTCCAAGTGGAGATGTCCTTTAGGTAGCTATATACAGGTTTAGAGGTCAGGAAAGGGAGCTAGAAATACAGGTGTGAACACCAGTTGGCATAGATTTGCACCTGAAGCTGTCGAACACTGCCTCTCAGGTACCCCTGCATGCCCCCTCCAGACAATGTGTCTTCCAGTAGATTCAGTGTTAATGGATCTTCCTGGACCATGGGGCAACTCTTGGAGTCCACATCTTTTCCATCTTGAAAGAGCCAGATGAACGGGTCAGGGTCTTGGGACATCATCCATATGGCATGGATGCAATGTCAAACAAAGGAGCATATGCAGACCTTTCTGAAATGCCTCCTACTGCCCTTCTCCAGTTCCTGACATCTGAGCAAAACCAGCTGGTATGGACCCCGCACCACCAAGGGGAGAGAGGACTTATCTCTTATTGACCTATTTCTTCTTAAAAGCTAGGTAAAGGATGGGGAAGGTCTAACTACTATTGGTTCAACTGTTCTAATTTTCTTAGGGAGACAAGGTTAATAAATATAAACAAGGGTTATACTGACCAGCTCAAATTTATGATTGCTACATGATCATTTTTGAGCCAAATCATACTTACCATCTGAACTCTCTGCTTATGTTTTAATGGAAAATAAACAAGCATAGAAAAATTCCCAATATACATGCTGACAACTGCTTTACCCTTTTCATCCCATTCCCAAAATGCAGAATTAGACTTTCTTCTATAAGGGGGGAAGAAGAAGGTTATAATGCTGGACTTGATGCAATGATCTTGATGGATGATTGGATACACTTTATAGATTCTGATATCCAAAGAGTGGTCTGGTCTGGAAACTCAGGTTGGGAGTTACCAGCTTATATCTGAGAGCAGGAGACACTTAGAGGGTTGAGATTGACCCAGAGGGTCAAATTGTGAAGGAAAATACAGATCAAAGAGGATTAAGACTGAGAGGATATTTTAGTTATCTGGTGCTCTTTAACAAATTACTTAAAACAACACACATTTATTATCTCTCAGTCTCTGTGCATCTCCAACAAGGCCACAACGAAGGTATCTCCCAGGGCTGGGGACTCATCTGGAGGCTTGCCTGGGGAAGGACCTTCTGCCAAGCTCACATGTTTGTTGGAGTAATTTATTTCCTTGAGGACTATCGGACTGAGGGCCTCAGTTGCTCATTGGCTGTGGACCGGAGACTGCCTCTGGTCCCATGCCATGTGTAGTTGTCCAGCATGGTAGCTTATTTAATCAACATGTGCAAGGCAACATAGAGAGTCTGCTAGCAGGATGGAAGTCACAATTTCATGTAACCTAATCAGGGGAGTGGCATCCCATCACCTTCTCCATATTCTGCAGGTTAGAAGCAAAGCACAGTTCCCATCCACACTCAAAGGAGAGGAATTACACAAGGTGTGACTACTAGAAAGCAGGGATCATTGAGAATTGTCTTAGAAGCTGCCTGCCACAGATGGGCTCACTGAATGGTGAACCTAGAGATGATTAGTGGCCTTAGGTAAGAGCAGGTTCAACAGAGATTGGAGTAGCCATCAAACTGCTGAGCCAAAGAGAAGAAAGTTTGACTTGGTAAAGAAACAGGATTGCAAAGACCCAAGATCCTGATTTGTGACATGTGGAAGACGCAGAAATTCTACCTTTCTCAACACTCTCTTTTATTTTTTTTTTTTTTAAAGTGGGTCCTTTTCTCCCAATGCATCTTTTTTTTTTTTTTTTTTTTAATTTTAATTCCCCTCCCCTCCCCCGGTTGTCTGTTTTCTGTGTCTTTTTGCTGCGTCTTGTTTCTTGTTTCTTTGTCCGCTGAGCAGCACGGGAAGTGTGGGCGGTGCCATTCCTCAGCAGGCTGCTCCCTCCTTCGCGCTGGGCGGCTTTCCTCATGGGTGCACTCCTTGCGCGTGGGGCTCCCCTACACGGGGGACACCCTTGCGTGACGCGGCACTCCTTGCGCGCATCAGCACTGCGCATGGGCCAGCTCCACATGGGTGAAGGAGGCCCGGGGCTTGAACCGCGGGCCTCCCATGTGGTAGACGGACACCCTAACCACTGGGCCAAAGTCCGTTTCCCTCAACACTCTCTTTTAAATTTCTCTGCCAAATTAAGCATCTGAAGAGTCACTTGAAAATCTCTGGGTCTAAAATCAAACAACAGTGAAGCAGAAAGTGTTGAAAAATCCGCAGACACATCAAGCCTAGTTTCCTTGGCTACTCCTGGACCATCTGTCTAAACATCCCTGACACCTCCTGCCTTAGAAGCTTCACCCAAGCCATTCTTTTGGCCAAAACGCCCTCTTCTCCTCCTGTCATTCTGGTAGCCCCTCCAAACCACCCCATTAAAACCCTTTCTGTGAGCATTGAATTTTCTGTGACCTCCGCCCACTTGCTTTCTCTTTAGCCCTGACCGTGTTCACTGCTGGAGACAGAAATAGTATAGATAATCTGTGAATTTGTTTCAGATAAGTTTAAAGCCTCTATGTCTCTATGTGTTTCAATTCGTAAACCCTTGGGAACCAACAGCACTGGGCAGACTTGAGTTGCTCATAAAAGGAAGTTATGCTGGCAGTGGAGAAGATGAGGGATGGTATTCGGGTGTCTGAAAACCTTCAAACAACTCTTCACAGGCAGTCACCTCAGCCTGGCCCTGCCTGGGATAAAGGACCGCATTGATTTAATTTGCTTCATACCTGAATAGTGCTTTTGGTCCTGATCCCAATGGGTCAGTATATAGGGGATGGGGCCAGGAATTTACATTTTTCCTTATACCTAAGGTGTTTAAATATAAATTATACCTCTGTCATGTTTTAAATGTATAGATTTAAAATTAAGTGGGACCAAATTTAGCCAGATCTAACCAGGATCGCCTGGAAGCTCTTTGGCTGCAAGACAAAGAAAATTCAGAATTGATTCTTTTTTTTGATCTGAGAGAATCTCAGAGTTAAATTTAGTGAGAGTTCTACTTTAAAGGAATCAAGCCATTATAAGTTTTGGTGAAATCTATATAACTGGCTCTGAACTGCATTCGTTCTTTTAAATACTACAAAAAGGTAGTTACTGTTTCAGTATTTGGCTTTATGATTGTTTTACCAAAGCCATTAGTCTATGAAGTGGGAGCATGTAGAATCCCAGGTTCTCTCTAGCTTGCCCACTGTTGGGATCCCTCATGTTCTGGTGTGTGTCAGGAACTTGAACTTGTGGGATAGACCTGACCTAAGCGCATTTGCTTGGAGGACTGGGGACCCTCCTGGGAAAGAACTCATCATAAATAAAAACACAGTTAAGCAAAGAAGCTTGACTCAATTCCGAAAGTCATAGAATAGCTGTCACTTGGTCAAAAAAATCTCAGCAACCACTCCACCTCCCATTTCCCCCACAGACTCCTGCCCTAGGCCTGGGAGTAGAAGGGGCTGCACGTAAAAAACCTGAAAGAGCTGTGTCACCAAAAATTCATGTAAGACAATAGGATACTAAGCCAACCTGCTTTGTTGTTCCTTCCATAAGAATCTTTTTTTTAAGATTTATTTTTATTTATTTCTCTCCCCTTCCCCTCCCCACTACCCCCTTGTCTCCTCTCTGTGTCCATTCACTGTGGTTCTTCTGTGTCTGTTTTTATTCTTGTCAGTGGCACTGGGAATCTGTGTCTCTTTTGGTTGCATCATCTTGCTGCATCAGCTCTCCGTGTGTGCGGCGCCACTCCTGGGCAGGCTGCGCTTTTTCACGCTGGGTGGCTCTCCTTAGGGGGCGCACTCCTTGTGTGGGGGGCTCCCCAACATGGGGGACACCCCTGTGTGGCACAGTACTCCTTGTGCACATCAGCACTGCGCATGGGCCAGCTCACCACACAGGTCAGAAAGCCCTGCCCTTGAACCCTGGACCTTCTATGTGGTAGGTGGACGCCCTATCCGTCGGGCCAAATCCACTTCCCTTTCCATAAGAATTTAAAGAGGTGCAAGGCCTTCTCCCTGCACCAAGAACCACCACGTGGTCTTGGCACCATGAAGGTTTCTGAGTAGCAGCAGCGGTGTATGGTGGCAATGACCCCATGGGTGCTGGTGAGCTCCAGCAGGAGGCTCTAGCCTACAGAGGTGGAGGGACGGCCACCTGCAGATGTGGACAGAGGAAGGAGCCACACCTGCTAGAATTGGGGTTGATGCACTCCCATGTGGCCTCTCTCTGGACCAGTTCATGAGCGTGTAGGGATTGCCCTCTGCAGCTAGGGCCCTGCTAGAGCATACATGCAATTGAGTCCATGAGGGAGTTTCCTTGTTGCCTAGTGACTTCATTTTAACCCCAGGCAGAACCTTGAATTATTGCTATTTTTCTCTAATCCCCAGATGTGAAATGGGCTGACATACTAACCCATTAAAAGCCACTACTGTTGGCCTCCCAGAACTAAGTTTATTAGCATAAGTATCTTAAAAATCTCTGAAGCACAATACAATGTGCATCAGAAATGCCTGGGGCAATTGTGAATAGAAATATGAATTCTCTGGCCTGACCTTCAGATAATCTGATCCAGTGGCTTGCAGAGGAACCCAGGAGGTGTCCTTTCCATAAACTTGCCCATTGCTATAGATGTGCAGAGTCTGCAGGCCACACTTAGAAAATCCCTGTCCTAACAATCTGGCCTTCAAAACCAAATGTATTAAGTGTAGGTTGACTTAAAAGTAAAATGGGGGAGTGGATGTGGCTCAAGGGTTGAGCACCTTCCTCCCACATTGGAGGTCCTGGGTTTGGTTCCCAGTGCCTCCTAAAGAAGACAAACAATGAGCAAACAACAAGCAGACATTGAGCAAAAACAATGAGCAGACAATGAGGGAAAAAACAAGCAGACAACGAGAAAAAAAACAATGAGCACAAACAATGAGCAAAAACAATGAGTATACAGATGAGGGAGCCATCTCGGGGGTGGCTGGGGAAAAAAATTTTTTTTTTAAGTAAAATGGTGGCCTCATAGACACATTGAACTCTGAAATATAATGCTGCTTCTGTCCTAATCCTAGTGGAAAAAAAAGGAAGGCACTGAAATTGTTCTGAAAGAAATGCAAAGTAAAAACAATTTGCAAAAACTTTCAGCTATTTATATAAAAGAAAATCTAAGAGGCCTAGCACAGAGTCAAAGGAGAGCAAGGTAAGTTCCTAGCAGAGATTTACTTCAAGAAACCAAAGTCCAGAGCATGTCCAGGAATCAGCACAGCTCGTGCCCATCTCCTCTGAAGAAGGCCAGTGGCAGCAGTGACCAATGGCCAGTAGAAGGATGGCTCAACACAATTCCAAACCATCACAAACAATTAAACAAAACACCATGCTAGTTAACACAAAACTGACTTGATGAACGCAGGAAACTTTCCTTGTTTTCCTGAATTAAATCCATTTATATGCAGTTCAGCAAGAAAATGCTGAAAGATTTTCAACTACAGAGGAAGTAACAAGGAAGGACCTAACTCAGTTAAACCAGAAGCTCCCACTTCTCCAGAACTCCCCATTCCCTAGCATTCTGCTGACCTGGATTTCGTCCATGTGTGTGCTTAGGGGGTTAGCGTGTGAAACCCTCCCATGCTGTCCATGTTGCATGTCCAGAGGGAGAGGGGTGTCTCCATCCTCCAACCTGAGGACAGAGGGCAAGTGGGTGGCATCTGATGGAACATCATGCATTGAATAAAAACAGTGATGCTGATCTACATTTAATTTTTTTTAACCTTGATTGGCATCCAAGTTAGTCAGGATACATTGGTTTTTTTTTTTTTTGTTATTGTTGCTGTTGTTTTATTTCTCTCCCCTTCCCCCCCCACCCCCCCGCATTGTCTTCTCTCTGTGTCCATTTGCTGTGTGTTCTTCTGTGTGCACTTGCATTTTTGTCAGCCACACCAGGAATCTGTGTCTCTTTTTGTTGTGTCATCTTGCTGCGTCAGCTCTCTGTGTGTGCGGTGCCACTCCTGGGCAGGCTGCGCTTTTTTTGCACAGGGTGTCTCTCCTTATGGGGCACACCCCTACGCAGGGGACACCCCTGCGTGGCACGGCACTCCTTACATTCATCAGCACTGCCCATGGGCCAGCTCACCACATGGGTCAGGAGGCCCTGGGTTTGAACCCTAGACCTCCCATGTGGTAGGCAGATGCTCTATCAGTTCAGCCAGATCTGCTTTCCAGGATCTACATTTAATGACACCAAAATATGTTGTTATATAGAGCTAAGTAAATAAAAGCATATTACAGATGTGGGGGCGGTTGCTCTACTATATGCATTTGTCAACCTCCGGGAAACTATTTCCCAATAAGAGATCATCTTGCTATATGCAAATTATATCTCAAAAAAGCAGATTATAAAATGATCTTTACAGAGGTATCCATTTTTTGTGTGTACCGTATGTGTATGTATATGTGTATGTGTATATATGTATGTGTGTATGAGTATGCATATATGTGTGTGTGTGTGCATGTGTAGATACAGATAAAGTCAGGAAGGCTCTACAACTGAGTAGAGCTACCTCTATTGTAATTACAGATGACTTTTATTCTTTTTCTCTTTTTTGCTTAACTTTCTTTTAAAATTTCTCTAGAATGAATAGGTATTGCTTTAATAGCTTAAACTGTGAATGGGGAAGCCCAAAAGGATACATGTGTCCAGCTCAAGAAACAAGAACTAACCTGGAGAACTGAGAGTAAAAGGTCACTGTGTGTCGCCCTGTGCGGTGTCCACAGAGGTTACGACAGGAGCTTCATCAGAGGAGAAGCCCAAAAGAGGTGCTCAGTAAATATTTGTCAAATGAAAGACTGATTATAGTCGGTTTTTATCATAAGTCTCTTATTTAGTATTAGTGTGCATTTCAGACCCAATGCACACTCATAAATATTTTTATCTCCATTAGAGTGACAGCCAACTAATTGCTTTCAAACCAAATTGGTACCACGTGCTTAAATCTGAGCTCTCTCATTTTAACTTTCCTTTCCTTACCCTCACCCTCTTTCCTCCCTTATTAACTGAGATAGGGAAATAAATAATCACAGATGCCTTGGAACAACATAATTGTTGGGAAAACAGCTTAAATGTATAAAGTTGAAAGGCAAAAAAAAAAAAGACGAAGAAGAAGAACCGGTAATTTTCCACAGACCTGACAGCAGCCTCCTTTGTTGAGAAATGGCAGGAAAAACAACCACAAGACCAGTCCGGTCTCCTGAGACACTGACTGCCTCGTGTGTGAAGAGAGAGAGGACCAGGGCCTTCCTGGAAATCTGCCAGCTTGACACATGGCCTCTGCCTTGCTCCTGCTCTCAAGATGCAAACAAGTGTGTCTGTGTATGTGTGTTGTGTGGTATGTGTGTTGTGTATGTGTATACGTGTGGTGGGCATGAGTGTGGTATATATACATGTGTGGTATGAGTTTGTGTGGTATGTGTGTGCATTGTGTATGCAGGGTGTGTGTGTGTGTGGTGTGTGTGGTATGTCGTGTGTCTGGTGCATGTGTGTGTAGTGTGTGTGTTACACATCACACAAATATAGTCAAGATCGTGTAGTTGGGTGGATGGAATTTGTGTTCCAACTCGGGAGGCTCTGAAACAAATGAAAACACTGGGACTATTTAATGCAGTGACTCCATCAGTTCTAGTTTTTTCTAACAACTACTAAAAACCTACATGCAATTTAGACCCAGAAAGAGCTTAGAGATCTTTCTCTCCAATCCGTTGATTTCACAAATGAAAGAACTGGGAGTGGAAGAGGGCGGCCAACATCCCACAGGGAGCTGGCAGCCCTGCCTTGTAAAATGGTGAATACAAACTGCCCTTTGGGGACGACAGCCCTGTGCTTTGGGATGGAGTCGGGGACATTCCCCCACATCCTCCCTGAACAACGTGGTTCCCCTCGGGGCACCCGCATTTCTCTCATCGTTCAGCATTAAAAACCTCTGTTGGTTTATGTTTTAGACTATACAATTTTCTAAATTTTTAGTTATCTTACATTTTACATTATGATTTACATTTTAGCCTATCGGCCCCTATACATTTCTGGTGTAATTTAACATGTCTTATATCCACCCTTGCGTAATCTTGTGGAACACTTTTATTGCCCACACAGTTACACTTATTCCATCTATTCAATACCTCTTTCCCCCTCCCCTCAGGGCCCACAGTGACAGTCAATCTTCATTGCTTGAAGGGCCATGTTCAGAGATACTTGCAACAATGTTGAGGGCTTGACATGCTCGACTGTCCTAACACATTGGGAGCCACCATTTCTCTCGAGAGATACAATTCCCTTTATTTGAGAACATCAGTCCTCCCCAGGATGTGGGTACACCTTCACTCTCATTATATGGGTCTCCACCCAATGATACAACCCACTATGGCAAAATGAGCACTCACACACTCCCTGCATCAGATTATCCCATTAAGCATCTTAAACAGGTAACCTTCCTTATTATATTTTTGAAAAAGTTTTCTCAGCATTACACTCTCAACCAAATATCTGACAATCTCCTATGTTCATATGTTTCCCCACCCTCTCCTCAATTTTTTGGGCAATATTACCCATCCTCCCATCCCTAGCCCCCCTCAAGCCTGCAAAGCCCCACCCAAAGATATCCCTATGCCCCCATTTTATCCCTTCCCTATACAAATACTTACCTCTAGCTTATCATAGATTTCACCCATGTAGGTGTCAGCTGACATCCTTCCTCTACCCCCCAATTTCCTTTAAGCCTATCATCCAGTCTCTAGCTCTCTGAGGCAGCTTGGTTTACTTATTTCATATCATTGAGGTCACATAGTATTTGTCCTTCAACCCCAATTTATTTTTACCTTAATTTTTCTAAATTAATATGTATTCTGTATCTAACCTTTAAACTCATCGCTATATTCCATTTTACTATTAATGGAACCTGGCAATATATTGGGCTTCATTTTTTAAGAAGTTTTGGATCACAGAGAGGTGTAACAATAGCAGGGGAGGAATACTGGTGTGGGATCTTATTGACAGGGGACACATGGTTGGCAGGGAGTTCTCCAGGGCATATATCCAGGATACATAAAAATGTTTGGATAGCTTCATAGTGGTTACAATTAAAAACAACAGCTGAGGGAGTGCTGAGTTCCTAGCCAGGGGAGCACTTTCACATTCCCTAAAGGAACAGCAACAATCCCCCAAGTGCAATGGCAAAGACCAAAAAAGAAGGAAGGTCCAACAATGAGCCCTTGATACTAATGACTATGCTTGTGAGCCTGTGCACCTGAAATAAGAACAAGGCCTTGAGCTGCAGGGCGCCTAAGAGTTACCTCCTGAGAGCCTCCATGTTGATCAAATGTGGCCAGTTTCGAAGCCAAACTCAGCATGTAAATGTGTTGCCTTCCCCCCAGCGTGGGACATGACTCCCAGGGATGAGCCTCGCTGGTGCCAAGGGATTACTACCAAGTACCAGCCGATGATGTAACTAAAAAATGATCTTGAATAAAAGGGTCAGCTCAGACCAGCAGAATAGCTCAGTCTACATATAATACCAGGAGTTAAAGATGCTTTTTGACCTGAATAAAAGGGAGAAATGGAAAGGACAAATGAGTTTATATGGCTATGAGTCTCCAAAAAGAGCCAGGAGTTTATCAGAGGGGTGGCCCTTATACATACCTCAGCAGAGTCCTAGAGACTGATAAAGTAGATACAACCTCAGGTATTGGTTCTTCTGAGGGCTACAGAGACCCACAGGTTCTATGGTCATGGCAGATGGAGTTCAGTGCCACATCAGTTGGCCCTACTTTGGAGTTTGTGTTTCTGTATGATGGAGCTGGACTCAGATGTGGTCTTTGTTCACAAGCCTCTCCTGTTACTTTTATCGAATCTGTAGTTGGCGCTGGGGTTTAGTGTATACCCAGGGGACCTGACTCTCTGGACTGGCCATGTGATAGCCAGGCCCTGAGCCTCAACAGACTTGCAACTCCTACACTCTGGTTTATTGGACTTACCCCACTCAGCTAACATGGAGGTGAAGAAGGTCAACCACCACACCAGGGAGCCAAGAGTGCATACAACTGAAAGCAGAATTGCATCCAGCATCCATGTGGAATCTAAGCCCCCTCTCGATATAGATGTGGAGTGGACACAACCATTCCAGGGTCCACAGGAAGGAGGAATAGAGTATGGATTAGAGTGGACTTACTGATATTCTATTCATAAACTATTGTGATTAGTAATCGAAGAAAATGTGGCATTGGTGTGAAGAAAGTGGCCTTGGTGGCTGCTGGGGGTAAGGAGTGGGAGGAAGTGATGTGATGTGGGGGCATTTTCAGGATTTGGAGGTATCCTGGGTGGTGCTGCAGGAACAGTTACCAGACATTGTGTGTCTTCCCATGGCCCACTGGGTGGACTGTGGGAGAGTGTGGGCTATGGTGTAGACCATTGACCATGAGGTGCAGCGGTGCTCAGAGATGTATTCACCAAGTGCAATGAATGTCTCATGATGATGGAGGAGGTTGTTGGTATGGAGGAAGGAGTGGGGTGAGGGGGGTGGGGGGTATATGGGAACCTCATGTTTTTTAATGTAACATTAAAAAAATAAAGACAAAAAAAAAAGGAAAAAGAAAACCTCTGTTGGGCTGTAGCCTCCCAGGGTCGACTGCTTGGCTGGGCCCCCTTTGCTAAATGAGAGCATCTCCTACAGCAAAAAGACCCCTCATCAAAAACAGGTTAATGACAAATCAGAGCATTGGACTGCCAAGAAAGGCTCCTGCTAACATGGTGAATAAAGAGGAACCTGACACACAGCAGTGGAGCCAGCCGGGGGCACGAGGTCGGACGAGCCACTCATTAGCCCGCTGGGCTTCAGGCAGAGCAGGGGCCGCCTCACCCTTCGCTCAGGGCCTCTCCACGCACTCATTCCCCGGTGCCGTAAGCAGCTCCCAGCCTCGCCACACCCTCCAGCCTCCCGGCATTTACACATGCTGAGTTCTCTGCTGTGGGCCCTGCTTTCCCACGCAATCCATCAGGCAAAGTTCCCCTTCAAAGGCCAGCTCAGCCAATCACCTTCTCCAGAGAGAACCTGTCCCTTCAACCGCCCCACAGAGCTGGCTCCTCTTCCCCTACCATCTCGGTGCACCCCAATCACAGCCTTCCTCTCGAGTTGGGGGCGCCACTTTGTGTGTCTTCTCCACCCCATGAGACTGGATGCTTCTTGAAGGAAGGACTCATCCTGTCCATCTCCAAAACCCCAATCCTAGACCTGCAGTAAACGTTAGCTGTCCACAGATAAAGTATACGTCTGAGAAAGTATATTAGTTATCTATTACTGCTTCACCAATTATCAAAAACTTCACAGTTTAATGTAATACGCATTTTTTAAGCCTTTTTTTTTTAGAAGGTACCAGGGATTAGACCCGGACCTCGTACATGGGAAGCAGGTGCTCATCCACTGAGCTACCCCCGTTCCCCCATAATATACATTTTTTTTCTTTTTTATTTTTTTTTTAATGTTACATTAAAAAAATATGAGGTCCCCATATATCCCCCACCCCCCTTACCCCACTCCTCCCACATCAACAACTCTTTCATCATCGTGGCACATTCATTGCATTTGGTGAATACATTTTGGAGCCCTGCTGCACCACATGGATAGTGGTTTAAATTGTAGTTTACACTCTCAGCCAGTCCACCCAGTGGGCTGTGGCAGGACATACAATGTCCAGCATCTGTCCCTGCAGTACCACCCAGGACAACTCCAAGTTCTGAAAATGCCCCCACATCGTATCTCCTCTTCCCTCTCCCTAACCTCAGAAGCTACCATGGCCACTTTCTCCACATTAATGTTACATTTTCTTCCATTACTAATCACAATAGTTCCAGAATAGAGTACCAGTAAGTTCACTCTAATCCATACTCTATTCCTCCATCCTGTGGACCCTGGGATGGTTATATCCACTCCACCTCTTTATCGAGAGGGGGCTTAGATTCAACGTGGATGCTGGAAGCAATTCTCCTGCTTGCAGTTGTAGGTACTCTTGACTCCCTGGTGTGGTGGTTGACCTTCTTCACCTCCCTGTTAGCTGGCTGGAGTAAGTTCATTAAACCAGAGTGTGGGAGTTGCAAGTCTGCTGAGACTCAGGGCCTGGCTATCACATGGACAGTCCAGAGATTCAGGTCCCCTGAGCATACACCAAACCCCAGCACCAACCACAGGTCTGGTAAAAGTAGCCAGGGAGGCTTATGAACAAAGATCACATCTGAGTTCAACTCCATCACACTCAGGAACACATGAATGCCCATTCATCACCTCAGTTTCTGTAACAGGAATCTGAGCTTGACTTAGCTGGGTCCTCTGCTCATGGGTCACGAGACTGAAGCAAAGGTGTCCACCCACGTCCTCATCTGGAGCCTCACCTAGGGAAGGGCTGCTTCTAAACTCACTCAGGTTGCTGCAGAATTCACTATCTTGTGGTTGTAGGACAGGCCCCGGCCTCTTGCTGTTGCCTGCAGGCTGCCCTCGGCTCCTTGCCCCTTGGGCCTCCCACCATGTCTGCTCTTTCCATCAAGCCCGCAAGGAGAGTGTCTACAGTGAGTGGGCTGGCAAGGCAGGGTCTTCTGACATGTCACGTAATCACGAAGGGACAGTCTTTCACCAGGGCCCACCCACATTGAGGGAAGGGGATCACGCGGCAGCACGGAGGGGGGTCGTGGGAGGTCCCTATTCTACCACAGGGAACCTCACTGGAAAGTTCTTTACCTGTTTAGCCTTTCCTTTCTACTCCTCCTTTGGTTCTCTCTTGCAGGTGGGTTTGCTGCTGTTCACAGATCACTTCTGGAAGAAGGTGACGCTCCAGTGGCCCCAGATTCTTGGAAAGGAGAACCCATTCAACGCCCAGATTGAACAGGTGTTTGGAGATCAAGGGGGCCACTGAACCCCACAGAAACACACCCTCCTGGGGAGCCCAGGGAGGCAGAAACTCAGGGAAACCCATCAATGCCATCATCCAGTGGCTCTGGGGATGCTGTGCCGCAGGCCTGTAGAACCCTCTGCAGCGTATCTGCGCAAAATGCTTCACTCAGTGGAGCATTTAGCGTGCGTCTGCGTGCTTCTGACGTCACCTTCCCAGGCTTCCTTGCATTGTCCCCCACATAACCTTTAATAAAGTGTGTTCAGGCCATTCCAAGCAAGAGATTATCTATACTTTTTTTTTTAAGATTTATTTTTTTAATTTATTTCTCTCCCCTTCCCCCACACCCAGCTGTCTGCTCTCTCTGTCCATTCACTGTGTGTTCCTCTGTGACTGCTTCTATCCTTATCAGCAGCATCGGGAATCTGTGTTTCTTTTTTTTGTTGCATCATCTTGTTGTGTCAGCTCTCCGTATGTGCGGCGCCATTTCTGGGCAGGCTGCACTTTCTTTCATGCTGGGCGACTCTCCTTACGGGGCGCACTCCTTGCGCGTGGGGCTCCCCTACGTGGGGGACACCCCTGCGTGGCAGGGCACTCCTTGTGCGCATCAGCACTGTGCATGGGCCAGCTGCACACGGGTCAAGGAAGCCCGGGGTTTGAACCTCAGACCTCCCATGTGGTAGACGGACGCCCTAACCACTGGGCCAAGTCCGCCTCCTCTACACTTTTTAATAGAGCTAATGGTTCTAAAAAGAGACTTCTAAAACAAAAATTTAAAAACCCAGCGATGTTCAGCAACATAACCCAGGTCTTGGCGTGCTGGGGGTCCAATCCCCTCTCTGTTGTGAGGTTTTTAAAGCTGGCCCAGGAAGCTGAGGCTTCTCCTAGGATGTGGACTAGCAAACAGGGACAGCTCTGGATTTCATGGGGCCCTCTTTGAAAACATAATCCATAATTATAAATACAAAACTAGAATGTTTATTTAAAATGGGAAAAGCAACCCCAACAATTGCAAATTTTTAAAAGTTGGCAAGTACTTTAAGCCCTACAAAAATCCAGTAAATGACAGTTGTTTCCTTTACAAAGATTTTCTTACATCCTCTGACAGCCCAATATGATCACCTCTTCCTATAACAATGATTTTGTGATGTCATTTCTATATAAAGAATATAAAAATAAAATTTGTTGCTTATTATTGATAGCTTAGAACTGATTTTTTTCCAACTGTATAACTCACTATGGATAAAGCCATGTAAAATTTTAGGATGGTTGTCAAACCGGGAAAACCTCCATCAAATTTCTAATTTATCAGTTGTTAAAAACACACTCAAAAAAAAATACCCTCGGGAAACGGACTTTGGCCCAGTGGTTAGGGCGTCCGTCTACCACATGGGAGGTCCGCGGTTCAAGCCCCGGGCCTCCTTGACCTGTGTGGAGCTGGCCCATGCGCAGTGCTGATGCACGCAAGGAGTGCCGTGCCACACAGGGGTGTCCCCCGCGTAGGGGAGCCCCATGCGCAAGGAGTGCACCCATAAGGAGAGCCGCCCAGCGTGGCCCAGCGTGAAGGAGGGAGCAGCCTACCCAGGAATGGCGCCGCCCACACTTCCCGTGCCGCTGACGACAGCAGAAGCGGACAAAGAAACAAGACACAGCAAAAAGATACAGAAAACAGACAACCGGGGGAGGGGAGGGGAATTAAATAAATAAAAATAAATCTTTAAAAAAAAAAAAAATACCCTCTATTTGTAGTACTGCCCTGGGTTTGTGTACACATAAGCACAGGAGTTCCAATAATTCTATGTTGCACTAATCGCCATCTGTAGCAGGTGCCTCATACCTGTGCCACTTCTCACACACCTCTGACTGCAGCCCCAGATTCACTGTCTAGCTCCAGACTCACACGTAGTCTGTGAGTGAGCCCAGGCTCACCTCGTGCCACCAGCGTCCCACCTCAGGCAAGCACATCTTTCTATGTTCTGCCTTCAGGAGTTCACTTGCATGGCCCACAAGTGCAGGACAGTTAACATCCCATGAAAAACCAGAGGCCAATGGGTAAATGTACCAACGTCCCCTTTTAGAGGCCAGATCAGGGGGCTATTCTGTGCCTTTTTCAGGGGATCCTGGCAGAACCAGGCCACCTTTGCTCACAGCAGTGAACTCCTTAGCACATTCTTATATCTGGTGCTCCTCCTCCCCTGGCTCACTCTCCTTTCTCCCTTGCTCCTCCTTCCTAGGTCACTTCCCCTGTCCCTGGAGTTGGCCAAACTTCGAGTTTAAGGGCACAATCCCCCAGACTTCCAAATCTGCCCAAGACTTCCAACTTCAACTGCAAGGAGTTAGAACCCAACTACAAAGCTGAGGAGAAGCGCCTGCACAAGGCTGCCCTCACTTCTGAAACCAACTTCAAGTTCTGGGATTCCCCAAAACCACCTTCAGTCTGTCAATTTGCTAGAAAGACTCACACACCTCACTGAAAACTATTAAACTCATGGTCACATTTATTACAGGGAAAGGATACATTAAAATCAGCCAAAGGCAGAGAAACATAGGGCAGAGTCTGGGTGCATTTCCAAATGTGAAGCTTCCATTGTTCTCAGGTCGCATTACCCTCTTGTAATCTGTGTGTGACAATATGCACAGAATATTGCCAACACAGGACTATCTTCCTGTGTCCACAGTGTTTGAGACTTCAGTACATAGGCATGACTGGTTGAGTGATTGCCCACATGGTTGAACTCAGTCTCTAGGTTCCCTGATACACTCTCAAAGCGCTCACTCTGAGTCACGTGACTGGCCTTTCTGGCATGGCCAGCCCCACCCAACACTAGAGAGGTGGCATCCCCAGCCTCAGTCATCTCCTTAGTATAAACTATCTGGTGTGATCCAAGGGACCCACCATATATCACCTTGTTAGCATAAACTATCAGCGTGGT
Source organism: Dasypus novemcinctus (assembly GCF_030445035.2). Taxonomy (NCBI): domain Eukaryota; kingdom Metazoa; phylum Chordata; class Mammalia; order Cingulata; family Dasypodidae; genus Dasypus; species Dasypus novemcinctus. Next base: position 22,656,939 of record NC_080677.1, read on the forward strand.
CCAAGGGTCCCACTACGAATAAGAAAGGCACTCCTATCACTTGGAAAATTCCACGGGTTTAGTGAGTACCTCCCAAGAGCCAGGGACAAAGGTCAGACCTCACTTTGAGCAAGGTCAAATCCCTTACTACATACCATATAAACCACCTGCACCCAAGCGTTTGTCTCAATAAAGACAAAGTTAAAATGCTGGTGTGTTTATAATTGTATAGATACTAGTGAAATCCAAATCTCCCACTCACTATACACACCTCATGACTGGAAGACTTTTCCACAGACCAACTTCTGACTCTGTACATTTCACATCTTATTTTTCCTCCATTACCCACAGATTTCTTGTGCTAGAATCCATAGGATACATTAATACTGTGATATGACCACTGGCCCTGCACTTTTGACATGATGCTGGTAGAACAATAAGAGTGCATCAGAAACCCTTCCTAACCAGGATGGCTAGAATAACTGTACACAGAAATGACTGCAAACCTCACAAATATATCAACCTATAGATTCTGAATGCCAGATATATGATAAGGGTATGTGTGATGGTTAGGCTATTGTGTCAACTCAGCCAGGTAATTGTGCCCAGTGTTTGGTCAAGCAAGCACTGGGGTAAATGCAATGCAAGGGTATTTATGAACTTTAGTCATCATTGACTTTACTGCAGTGATAAATCATAGATAGCTGATTACAACTACATCAATCAGGGAGATTACCATCAGCAGTAAGTGATGCTTAACCCAATCAGTTGAATCCCTTAATAGGAGAAGTGATTCCAGCATTGAGAGAGGATTTCCAAGCTAGTCTTTGGACAGCCAACATCTCCCAGAACTCATCAACAACCTTCACTGGACTTTCTTTGGAGCTCCTGGTTGCAGCCTGCCTGCAGAACCTGGACTTGTGCATCCCCATATCTCTGTGAGAGACTCTGATAAATCTCTTACTATCAACAGACATCCCTTGTTGATTCTGTTCTCCTAGAGAACCCTAATAACATTCAGAATACACAAAGAACTCTTAAACTCAACCAGAAAAGGACAACTAATCCAATTTAAAAGTGGGCAAAGAGTTGAATAAACATTTCTTTAAAGAAGATATACAAATGGCCCATAAGTACATGAAAAGATGCTGAATATCATTAGTAATTAGGGAAATGCAGATCAAAACCAAAAACAGATACTACCTCACACCCACTAGGATAACTATGATGAGCAAAAAACAGACAATAACAAGTATTGGTGAGGATTTGAAGAAAGGGGAACCCTCAAACCTTGGAAACTGTGGAAAACAGTTTGGTGGTTCCACAATGAATTAAACATAGAATTACCATATGATCCAATAATTCCACACCTAGGTATACACCCAAGAGAACTGAAAACACATGTTCCAAATACTAGTATATGAATGTTCATGGAAGCATTATTATAATAGCCAGAAAGTGGAAACAACCCAAATGTCCATCAACTAAAGAATGGACAAACAAAATACAGCACAGACACACAATAGAATATTATTCAGGGGGCTGTGTGAAACTCCAACGTTCGGTTGTAATTCATTTTTTCTACTGTCAGATGAAACACCTGCTCTTTCCTTCACTATTGAAATGACGCTCACCTTTTTCCACATGAATAATAGTAAAGATCCTCTATTTTCTCTCCTGGGCAGTTTTCATTTGGTGTGGAATCATTTGGGTTCAGGCCCTGGTAGAAAAATATTTAAGTGCCCACCCTCCTGCTTCACCCCAACCCAGCCCCCAACTAGCAAAAGCAGATAAGCTGAAAAGCTTTAGATGGGACTTGGATTGAGATATAACCAGAGGTATACACTGCACTAAAATTCTATACTCCTCAGGAAAGAATTCTGCCCAATTCCCTCCCTGTTTAAAAAGCTTCCAAGGTGTCTTTTTTTTTTAAAGATGTATTTTTTATTTATTTCTCTCCCCTCCCCCCCCAACCCATTGTCTGCTCTCTGTGTCCATTTGCCAAGTGTTCTTTTGTGTCTGCTTTGCATTCTTGTCAGTGGCACCAGGAATCCATGTCTCTCTTTCTTGCGTCATCTTGCTGCGTCAGCTCTCCATGTGTGCGGTACCACTCCTTGGCAGGCTGCACTTTCTTTTGCACTGGCGGCTCTCCTTACAAGGCACACTCCTTGCACGTGGGGCTCCCCTGTGCAGGGGACACCCCTGCATGGCAGGGCACTCCTTGCGCACATCAGCACTGCACGTGGGCCAGCTCCACATGGGTCAGGAAGCCCAGGGTTTGAACCCTGGACTTCCTATGTGGTAGGTGGACGCTCTATCCATTGAGCCAGATCCACTTTCCCCAAAGAGTCTTATTGCTATTCTAATTCTTATTTCCAAGAATACTAGTGAAGTTGATAATCTTATACTACTTTTGCGATGAAGTGTGTGGCAATTTAACTTTAGGCCTTCTATCTCCACCCTGGATGCAATCTCTGTCCCTGCTCTGTTTACCCTTCAAAACTTTAAAATTCTCTTAGGGTCTGACTTGCCCCTGCTGCCCACTCCTTAGGAAATAATTCATTTTAACCATCTCTCCTCCCCCTCCACCTGAACAGGCTCAGTCAGAAAGGGAAGAGGTCCCAGAGCCTTGGTTCAGCACCAAGGAATGTGGAAGAGAAAGGTGGCCCCATCTTGTCTTTATATAAAACTCCTTACTACACAAAATAAATATGAAGTACCAATATAGTCTCTGCAAGATTTGGAGTCCAGAGTCCAGCCTTCTCTGTTTTTGTTTTTGCTTTTGTTTTTGTTTTTTGAGGTACCTGGGGCCAGGGATTGATCCTGGGAAGCTGGGGCTCAACCACTGTGCCACATCGGCTTCCCTGAGTTAGGTTTTTTTTACTTGTTGTTTTTGTTTTTTCAGGAGTCACTGGAACCAAATCTAGGACCTCCCATGTGAGGCAGGAGCTCAATCACTTGAGCCCCATCTGCTCCCCAGCCTTCTCCTCTGAACAGGGATCTGAGGGAGGCACATCCACTTCCCTTTCTACCTACTCCATTTCCTATACTCCAGACCAACCCAGACATGGTCCTTCTTTGAGACTGAACCAAATCTCTTTCTCTGGCTTGGGAATGTTCTGATCCTGTAAGGTACACTGTGTATTTCTTATAATTCAGAGTGTCCAGAACTTACAGAATACTGTCCCCTACACTTTCTCTGCTGGTGCCCCTTAGGCTACTCTCTTCAGCCTTGAGTTTTCAGAACACTGGCCACCAAGAGGCCCGTGGAGGGCTTCCCGAGGATGGCCTCGAGCCCTCTCCACCTCCGTCTCCAGAGTCACCTCCAGGTGAGAAGCACCAGAACCTGAATCTAAGCTCCTGAGACCACAAGGTGGTAGGTCACATTCCCTGCTCTAGTCAGAACTCCTACAACATCACCTGGCTCCCAGTAGATGCCCAATATGTAGTGCTGACATCTTTGGAATCTTGCTCATCGCGACAACAGCTTTCCAGATGGAAGGGAAAACGACAAAGGCAGCGTCTTTCCTGGGCTCCAAGATGCAGGGAGCGCGTTCACGGTGCCCTGTGGATTCCCTGACAAATGGATGCATCAATACGCTATTAACATGTCCGTTTCTCATTGAATCTGAGAGCGGAATTCGTGTTTGCCTGGCGGGATGAACTCCCTTAATCTGATTTGGCAGAGGTTCTAGCATAAATATTCATACACGCCGGGGCTCTTTTAATCTGGTCCTTTGCTCAGGGTAAAGAGGGGAGGGAGGAGGTGACTGTTATAAACCCTGTTTTCTGGGTCACTTCTCAAAGCCGCAGTATCAAAAAATAATGGCCTCATCATCATGAATCTGTCATTAAGGAGGATTACACTTCTGCAGCTCCTTGGATGGATGGAAATGCGGAGAAGACAGAGACAGCACACAATGAGGCTTGCTAGGATCTCTTTAGGCATTGTGCTCCGGGCTGGCTGCTTTGTTTGTAATTAATTACGTGGAGCATTTACAAGAACCCTTTCGGCCTGGGAGACCTGCCAATGTAACTTGCAGGTTCACAAAGCTCCGATCAATAAACTGCAGCCGGAGGATATGAGAGAGCCGGAAGCCCCGAAGCTTCTGGAGCTTCACACCTTAGAGATTTTCGGTCTCCACTGAGGACTCGGCCCTCCCAGGCCCACACTGTGCACCGGTTGAGAAAATCCCCCTGGTGTTAAAAATTTTTAGTGATTTCCACATTGCAGCTCTGCAAATATGAGCTAGAGCCTGGGCTTTGAGTGAGAGTGCTAAGGGAGCAGAGGCTTTATAAGGGATGTTCATAGAGACTCCAAGCTCATATCACTTCTGTGCAAAGAACAAACCTCTGTCCTACCACCCGCTGGAGCTGTGGCGCACCTCGAAACATATCAGTGTCTCGAGTTCTTGGAAGCACTCAACGGGCTTCAAATCTTCCTTAATTTCCCAGTGCCTCAGTTACTTCATCTTTAAAATGGGAGCATTGTTTCCAGGCCCCATTGAAAAGACTAATAAAAAAGTGAGGGAAGAGGATTTGGCTCAACTGATAGGGCATCCGCCTACCACATGGGAGGTCCAAGGTTCAAACCCCAGGCCTCCTGACCCGTGTGGAGCTGGCCCACGCGCAGTGTTGATGCACGCAAGGAGTGCCTGCTATGCAGGAGTGTCCCCCACGTAGGGGAGCCCCATGCACAAGGCGTGCACTCCGTATGGAGAGCGTGCACTCCGTATGTGCAAAAAAAGTGCAGCCTGCCCAGGAGTGGCGCCACACACTTGTTCACACAGCAAGATGATGCAACAAAAAGAGACACAGATTCCCAGTGCCACTGATAAGGATAGAAGCAGTCCCAGAAGAACACACAGTGAATGGACATAGAGAGCAGTTAATTGGGGGGGGGGGAGGTGGGGGAGAGAAATAAATTATCCTTTTAAGAAAAGAGGGAATGCTTCCCCAGGGCTAAGTGCCAAGTACAGTGCATATACTATCTCACTTCATCCTTACAATAAGGCAGTTCTGCCATGTGTATCTACTTTTATGGGTAGAGAAATGAAGAGCACAATGAAGTGACTTGCCCGAGACTGCACGGCAAATAAATGGTGAGTCAGGCATCCGAAGTGAGGCCACCCGACTCCAGAGTCCATGTCCTTAGCACTAGGCGAGGCCACCTTTGTATTGTAAAACACGGTGATTGCTCAATCAACAGAGCACTCATTATCGTTATTACCAGGGTGTGTGGTCTGGCCAGCATACAGGATCTCAGGGCAGGGCAAGAAAAAGATTTGACCACTAGATGGCAGTACCACGCATGCTATTTATTGGGGGCAATGTTGCTCATAGCATGGGAGCTTCCAAATTCTACAGCTGAGGCAGGGCACCACCAGAAGAGAACGAGGAAAGCCCAGGAGAGGAGAGGGGTATGGCGAGGGGGCTTATGTGCTGAGGAGATGTGGCTTAGCAGCAGAGTGGGGAGCCTCTGGGTCAGAGAGCTCTGAGAGCAGGGGCCCGGGGGTCTCACAACAGCAGGGCTTACCTTATCTATGGCTATCAGATGTCAGGCCTGTGTTTGGGGGTGTGCAAAGCTAGTGGCTCTACGTGGCTAAGAATTGCTTGCTGGGTCTTTTTTTTTTTTTTTTTTTAAGATTTGTTTTTTATTTATTTCTCTCCCCCTCTCCCCCCATTGTCTGCTCTCTGTGTCCGTTCGCTGTGTGTTCTTCTGTGACCATTTCTATCCTTGTCAGCAGCACGGGGAATCTGTTTCTTTTTGTTGTGTCATCTTGCTGTGTCAGCTCTCCATGTGTGTGGCACCATTCTTGGGCAGGCTGCACTTCCTTTCACACTGGGCGGCTCTCCTTGAGGGGTGCACTCCTTGTGCGTGGGGCTCCCCTATGCGGGGGACACCCCTGCGTGGCACGGCACTCCTTGCGCACATCAGCACTGCGCATGGGCCAGCTCCACAGGGGTCAAGGAGGCCCGGGGTTTGAACCACGGACCTCCCATGTGGTAGACGGACGCCCTAACCACTGGGCCAAGTCTGCTTCCCACTGGGTCTATTTTTAAAGTGACTGGATAAGAATACGAATTTGGGACCAGTGGGCTTTTGGACTAATGGTCCCACGCTGCTGGGAAGTAGTAAATAACACACAGGGCACACAGGGGCCACCTTTTATACTTTCATACAACGTACCTGTGCTAGAGTCTATTTTACCTATAGAGTAAAATCAAGACCTGTCAACAGGTTGAACCCATCCGTGCCTCTACAGGCTCACTCCTTCTTGCCCATTTCTTCTCTTATACTAAGAAGGACACTTGTCATCACTCGTAACACAAGGAGCGCTCCTCCCCTCAAGAGGGGCGTCTATTCCACCCCCTGGATCTGGGCCGGCCCAGAGAATGAAGTGCAAGTGGCCCTGCCATACCCAGGCCTGTCCCTTAGGAGCTGGAGCTTCCACTTTCCCTCTTAGATTCCCAAGCCACCGCGCAGGAAGTGACAATGCTGCTGTGTGACACCTGGGGGGGACAGCGAGTGGAAGAGCCCGTGGGGAGGAAACCAGGGGGCCCCGGGCCACGGTCAGCGCCGAGCCTCGGAGGCGTGCACGAGGCCTTCCTGAGCCTGCCGGCCCCGCCCCAGCCAGGTGCAGCACCGTGGGCAACCCCTGCCACCCACAGAACCACCGGATACAACCCGCTGTTCTTACGCAGCAGTAGACGACCCAAACCAAGCCCTCCCACAGCTGCATGTCTTGCCAGGTGCCGTCTCCTTTGCCTTGCCTCCCTCCTCTGCCCGGAACGCTCCCCTCATTCAAGATGCAGCTCGCCCTCTTGCTGCCATGGAGTGTGAAGAACAGGCACCCTCATGATCCGCTGAAGGGCCTCCGTATCCTTAGTATCAGGTCCCGCTGCTTGTGATCGAAAGTCTAAACTAATGATGGTTTAAAAAGAGAGATTATTTCTCTGACATAAAAAGGTAAGCAGTGCCAGGCTAGAATGGGACCCTCAGGCTCAAGGACCCAGGGTTCTTCTTTCTGGGTGCTCTGCTACCCTCCGCTGTGGCTTCCACCTTGTACTTCAAGGGAGCCACTCGAGGAAACGCCACCAAGCCATACTCAAGCCAGCAGGGAGGTGGGAGGGCGAGGAAGGGCCACCACCTGCCCACTGACCAGATTCGGCTCGCTTCCCCGGAGGGCGAGCTTAGTCGCGTGGCCACGGGGGTGGTTTGTGACTACATGTACCCCAGAAAGTCATGTTCTTGAAACTCGTCCATTCCTGGGGGTGGGAACCGATTGTTGGTGAGACCGTTTGATCACTTCAGTAAGGCGTGACCCAGGGTGGGTCTCAGTCCTCTCACTGGCGTCCTTTTTAAATGGGATGAATACTGAGAGTGGGAGCTGCGGAGACACACAGGAGCTCAGAGAGGAACCCACCGAAGCTGAGCGAGAAAGTCACAGAGCAGCCAGAGCTGAAAGCAATGGAGCCCAAGGAAGGCAGAGACCGGCAGGAGGAGCCCAGGATTACCCACAACCAGTCTTTGGGGAGAGAGCGTCGCCTGATGATGCCTTGATTTGAACACTTTTCTCAGCCTCGGAACTGTAAGTTTGCAAGCCAACTAACCCCCATTGTAAAAGCCAAATCATTTCAGGCATATTGCTTTTGACAGCTGTTAGCAAACAAAAACAGCCACCCTACACTTGAAGAGGGCTGGAAATGTTTGTCCATTCCAGCATGCAGCTGAAAATTGGGAGTTCTATTGTCAGCAGTGAGGAAAGGGTGAATATAGAAACAGGCGCAGTCTCTATGCAGTGTAAATTAGAACCCTTCTGGAAAGCAGTCCTGCAATGTATGACTAACCTAGATGTCAGCTACTTCCATCCCGTGCTACTCAAAATGTGGTCCTTGGCATCATCAGTATCATCTGGAAGCTGGTTAATAAAGCGAACTCTCAGACTCCACCCCAGATCTGCTAATCACAAAATTTTAATAGCCTCTGATTTATTTGCACATGAAAGTTTAAGAAGCACTGATCTAGACTAGTGGATTTCAACCTTTATTGCACATGGAAATCACTTAGGAACTTTCAAAAAAAAAATCCTGATGCCTGAGTCCCACCCATAAAGCATCTACTTAAATTTGTTTGGATGAGATCCCGGCATCTGCATTCCTAAAAAGTGCCCCCAGGGATTCTGATGTGCAGCCAAGATGGAAAACCACGGCTCCAGGCTATCTGGGGACAAAAGGTTTGTCTCAGTGACTCTTTTTTTTTTTTTTTTAATTTCAACTATATTTAATTTTTTTTATTATTTATTTATTTTTAAAAATTACATTCAAAAAATATGAGGTCCCATTCAACCCCACCACCCCCACCCCCCACTCCCCCCACAGCAACACTCTTCTCCCATCATCGTGACACATCCATTGCACCTGGTAAGTACATCTCTGAGCATCACTGCACCCCATAGTCAATGGTCCACATCATAGCCCACACTCTCCCACGTTCCATCCAGTGGGCCCTGGGGGGATCTACAATGTCCCGTAATTGTCCGTGAAGCACCACCCAGGACAGCTCCATGTCCCGAAAACGCCTCCACATCTCATCTCTTCCTCCCATTCCCCAAACCCAGCAGCCACCATGGCTACCCTTCCCACACCCATTCCACATTTTCTCTGTGGACACTGGATTGGTTGTGTCCATTTCACATCTATGTCAAGTGGGGGCTTAGATTCCACATGGATACTGGATGCACTCCTGCTTTCAGTTGTAGACACTAGGCTCCATGGTGTGCTGTTTGACCTTCTTCAACTCGATGTTAGCTGAGTGGGGTAAGTCCAATAAATCAAAGTGTAGGAGCTGAAGTCTGTTGAGGCTCTGGGCCTGGGTGTCTTATTATCAGTCCAGAGATTCAAATCCCCTAAATATATCTAAAACCCCTGCACCAACTAAAATTCCAATAAAGTAGCATGCAAGTCTTGTGAAAAGAGATCCCCTCTGAGTCCAATTCCATCACGCAGAAACACCAGCTCCAAAGAAGGGCCATCTGCCATGGCAGTGAACCCCATCTGCCATGACCATAGTACCCGTGGGTCCCTTTATTCCTCAAAAGAACCAATACCTGGGGTTGTATCTACTTTATCTGTCTCTTAGACTCTGCTCAGTTGTGCATAAGGGCATTCCTTCTGACATCCTCCAGACTCTTTTTTAGAGACTCGCAGCCTTATATTCTCATTTCTCCTTTCCATTTCCCCCTTACATTAGGTCAAACAGCATTTTGAAGTCATGTTATTATATGTAGACAGGGATATTCTGCTGATCCGTGTTGAACCTTTAATTCAAGGTCATTTTCTAGTTGCATCTTCAGCTGATATGTGGTAGTGATCCCTTGGTGCCAGGGAGGCTCATCCCTGGGTGTCATGTCCCATGCTGGGGGGAATGCACTGCATCTACATGCTGAGTTTGGCTGTGAGAGTGGCCACATTTGAGTAACATGAAGGCTGTCAGGAGGAAACTCCCAGGCACAGTGCTACTCTAGGCCTTATTCTTATTGCAGGTGTATAGGCTCAAAAGCATAGCCATTAGTATCAGGAGCCCACTGTTGGGCCCTCCTTCCTTCCTGGTTCTTGCCATTGCACCTGGGGGACTGCCGCTGTTCCCCCAGGGTCCACGACAGTGACCCCCCGGCCAGGGGCCCAGTACCCCCCAGCTGTTGTTTTTAATTGTTTCCACTATGAGTATATCTAGGGCTTTGTGGGTTTGAGGGGGGCTGGGGATGGGCAGAGGGGTAATATTGTCCAAAAATTGGGGGGAGGGAGGGGCAACATACGAACATGGGAGAGTGTCAGGTGTTCGTTGAGAACAAAATGTTGAGAAAATCGTATCAAAGTATAAGTAGGAGGGTTACCTGTTTAGGATGCTCAGAGGGTATGGTCTGATGTGGGACGGACTCTGGCGAATAGCTGAAGGCTCATTTTGCCAAGGTGGGTTGTACCATTGGGAAGAGACCCAAGAAGTGAGAGTTGGGGTGGACCCACATCCTGGGGAGGACTAATGCCATCAAATAGAGAGAACTGTATCTCTAGTGAGAAAGGATGGCTCCCAGGGCATTAGGGCAGTTCAGAAAGTCAGGCCCTGAATACTGCTGCAAGGATCTCTGGACATGGCCTCTCGGGAAATGGAGATTGATTGGCATTGTGGGCCCCAAGGGGAGGGGAAAATGGATGTGGAATGGATGGAACCAAGGTAAATATGGGGGCAAGAGAGGAGTTTTGTGAGAGTACACGAAGATGAATATAAAACATGTAATATTACACCAAAAACATATAGGGGACGACAGACTAATAATGTAAACCATAAGGCAAAACATAGGATAACTAAAAAATTTAGAAACTGTACAACCTAAAGTATGGACCACATAGTAAGCACAGATGTCATCTTGTTTGAAAGCTATTGTCTCGGAATCTGTACATCAGTTTCAGGAAATATGATATGAACAAGTTAAAAGATTATCGCTGTGGAAGGGAAAAGCTTTTATGGTGAATCTGGGGATGTACTGTATATTGTATATATGAATTTCGGTGATCTAAGACTCTTGTGAAGCTGACATTATGTTGGGATTCACTTTACAGGAAGTTTTGGATCACAGAGTGGTTCAACAATGGCAGCGGAGGAATACTGATATAGGATGTTATTGACAGGATATATATGGTTGACAGGGAGTTATACAGGGCATATGCCCAGGGTATATGGTAATGTCTATATATACTCATAGTGTCTCAGTGACTCTTGAGTCAGTCACCAGCTGCAGCATCTTAACTGCCCCACTGGAAATCCATGTTTGAGCTTTTGCTCTCTTGACTAGACCCCACACCCGACTCTCCTCGTTTTTGTACTCATGATGGCTTGGGAATACCATAGAGTGTTACCCTGAGCACACTCAAGCGATGACATAAAGCTGAACATCACGCTCCTCCACCTTTCGTGTGACCACTCCCAGCCCCAGTCTGGAAATTTTCCACTGGGTTCCTCCTGCAATGGGGTCCCCTTGCCAGCTGCCGTGCACTCAGTTCTCCCACTCTCCCCGAACTCCTCCTTGAGCCCCTCCACTCCTCCATATGAGGGTCTCCTGGGGGCTTACACATTCTTATCTCATCCTACAAAGCAAATTATTTCTCTTCTCTTTCCCTTGCTCCTCTAAAGCCTATCTTTCCACAACTAAATGATTCGTTAAGGAATTTACCAAAAACTCTACCCTGGAAAAACAGGATGCCACCCCCTTAGTTGACAGAAGTGGCTATGGAAAGAGTTGTTTTAGATAATTATAATAAAATAATTCCTTTTAGCTTCATACATTTCCAAGATCTTTTAGAATCCATATCTGATTTAGAATCCAGAAGCCATTTAAAATTTGATAAATGTACTTCTTAAGAGTGAAAAATTTTGTAAGGCAAATATATACCATAAGCAAAGTCAAAAGACAAATGACAAACTAGGAAAGAAATTGAAACTCATGTCACAGATAAAAAAGTTATCTCTCCAACACATGAAGAGGTCTTGAAAATTAAGGACCAACAATTCAATTCTTAAATTGACAAAGCATATGAATGGGCAAAGTTCACAAAAAAAGGAAGTCAAATGGCCCTTAAACATAGAAAATGTGCTCTACTTCACTTACATCAGACAAATGCAAATGAAAACAACACTGATATACTAATGTTCAATTACTAAATTGCAAAAATCTCAGAGTTTGCTGGTGTATTATTTTAGTGACGCTACAGTGCTGGTGGGGATACAAATTATGCAATCCTTATGGAAAGCAATTTGGCAATATCTATCAAAACTATAAATACAGTTGCCTACATATAACTTGCAAGATTATTCTTGCTTCATTGTTTATAGCAAAAGACTGAAAACAACTGAAGTTTTCATCAATTGGGAACTGATTAAATAGATTGTAACAAATCTATTTTTTTAAAAAAGAAGGGAATTCCCTATGAACTGATATGAACAGATCTCCAAAATACAGTAAAAGAAACAAAGTAGCATACAGAACAATATAGAATGTAGAGTATCTAATCTTTTGTGTAAAAAAGTGATAAAAATAAGAATGTAGATTAATATTTACTTGTATTTTTAGAAAAAGACTTAAAAATATATAAAACTGGTTGTGTGGTTTGAGGGAAGCATGGAGAAAGATTTTCACTTTTTATTTTATTTTGATATTTTATATGACTGTATTAACTAGTCAAAAATTAAGTAAGTATGATTTTATAAAGCCTGTATTGTTTGACTTCAGCATCTAAGAATTTCTCTAAGAGAATAATTGGACAAGTATAAAAAGATGAATAATAGGATATTGGTGGGCTGTTTCTTGTTTCCATGGAATCAGCAAATAGGGCCAAAGCTGAGTTCAGAGGGTGTAGGTTTCCATATTTTAAAGACACTGGCAAAAACTGGGATCTTTCTCCCAGTTCAGCATATACTGAGAGTCAAGCCAACCACCCTACTCTCTAAAAAGGTGGGAGGTGGGGAAGAAGTGGATGTATCTCTGTGGTTTAGTGCCTGCTTCCCATGTACCTGGCCCTGGGTTTGATCCCCAGTACCTCTTTTAAAAAATCATAATAAAAAAAGGGGGGGAGTGGATATGGCTCAACCAGCTGGGCACCCACCTACCATATGGAAGGTCCCAGGTTTGGTCCTGGTGCCTCCTAAAAAAGATGAGTAGACGTCACAGTCGCTGCAATGACTTGGATGCCACACCACCACAGTGAGCTAGATGCCGCACCTGTCACAACTAGACACCTAAATGAGCAGGTGCCCCAAGCCTGCAGACACTGCAGCCCGTGGGGAGCAGGTGTGGCTCAGGCCATTGGCACTCACCTCCCATGTGGGAGGTCCTGAGTTTGGTTCCCAGTCCCTCCTGGAGAAGGGGGGCAAACAATGAGCAGACAGATTAGAGAACCACCTGGGGGAGGGGTGATAAGTAAAAAAAGTAAAGTAAACAAATAAATCTTAAAATATATATTAAAAGGGGGGGGTGAGGGGGAGGAGCTAGAAGCGCCCAGGAAAACAGGCGTATGAATGCACGGTTAAATAAGTCACTCCCCTCCCCGCCTCTCCTCCCCAAGGTTGGAGGATGCGTGCTCCAACATAATAACATGTAAAGATTGGGGTGCCATCAAGAATATTTCCAAGCTGGCCTCCCGCATTGGCAGAGGCCTTGCTGCTCTTTCTCTGAGCAGAGCTGATCAGGAGACAGGAAATTGGAGAGAGAGCCAAGCGAAGGAGAAGAGTGGAAAAGCAGAGCCTGCCCGCACCCCTCAGCAAGTCCCTGGGGCCACCAGCCAAGCCGAACATGAGGAATGGGAAAGTTTTAATATGATATGAGCTCCTTTTTTTTTCATTCTTAGTGAGAAAGTCTAAGAATATTTTAAAATAGAATTTCTTTTTCCAATAGTAGCAGTACAGTGCTATTGTACCAACTCTCTTGCAAATAACTATAAACTCTTAACAAAATACATATTAAAAAAAAAAAACCTACCACCCAAAGATCCTGGAGAGTGATCAAAAGCAGGCAGAAACTGTGTAAGAAACTCAAAGAAGGAAATGCCCTGGGTTAGTTTTCACAGAAAAATTCTAAGGAATCAACAAAAAAACTGTTAGAAATTGTATTTATCAAGATCACAGTATAAGGTCAGTATTCAAAAATCAGGAAGAGAAATTTACAAAATCAACTCTATTTAATATAACTTTAAAAGCACAAAATACTTAGAAATAAAACAAACAAAAGTCACATAAGGCCTCTTCACTAAAAACAATATTTTGTTGAAAGGAATTTTAAGAGACCTAAATAAATGGAAATATATATACCATATTCATAAATTACAAAACTCAAGATTGTTGTCACTTCTACTAAAATCGATCTATAGAGTCAACACTTAATCCCAGAGGCTCTTTTGTAAATTTCGAAGCTGATTCTAAAATATAGGAGAGAGATACAAAGAACCTAAATTAGTCAAAAGCACTTGTGCAGGAAAAAAATGGAGTTGTTTTAGTACCTGGCTTAAAAGTTACTGGAAAGCTACAGTAATCAAGCCAGTGTGATATTGCATCAGGACAAATAGCTCAAAGGAACTGAACAGAGAGCCTATAAACAATCCCCTTTCATGTGGTCATTTGTTTCTCTACAAACATACTAAAGAAATCCAAGGGGACAGGAAAGTCTTCGCAATAAATGGTGCTGGGATAACTAGGTATTTTTTAATGAACTTCCACCTCCGTATCACACCACATATGAAAATTAATTTAAGGTGGATCGAAGCTAAAATGATAAAGATTCTAGAAGAAAGCACAAGATAATAGCTTCGTAAGTTGCGGGTAGGTGAGAGTTTCTTAGACAGGACACAGAACCAACAGTGAGAAATGAAAACAGCGAAAAATTTTAAACAAAATTTAAAAGTTCTGCTTGTCGGAGAACACCACATACCTGACAACTCCAGAATATTTAAAGAATTCCTACAACTCAATAATGAAAACAGACAACTTACTTTCTTATGGGCAAAAGAACTGAACACATGCTCCGTAGGAGTGCGTGGGGACGGGTACCAGGCACGTGACCAGGTCCTCAGTCCCCCGGTCTCCCCCACTTCCAAGCTGAGCTTCTGCGCCCCCTGGGCTGGTGAGGGCAGGCCCGGGCCTGCCAGGGGCCCAGGGGGCACGGCAGGAGGCGGCTGCCACCACCCCTGGGCCCCAGCGCCTGCACCTGCTGTCTCAGGGGTCCTGGCCGCCCCCGTTTCCCCGCCCTCGTCCACCAGAGCACGTGCCGGCTTCCTGAGGCCAAGCCTGCCTTGTTAGGCCACCCAGCATCCAGTTCCTCTACCACAATCTGCTGTCGCCCCAGGAGCTCCTCACCTTCTCGGCAAGCCCCCACCAGGAGCCCTTTCGGTGGTACCACCTCAGCGTGGGCCCACCCAGCTCTCTTTCCTAGGGCCCCTGGCCCTGACCCCCTTGACTTTTTTTTAAGATTTTTCCCCCTTCCCCTCCTCTCTCCTTGCTGTTTTTGCTGTCTGTGTTGTCTTCTCTTCTCATTTTCTCTCCTCTAGGATTCATCGGGATTCAATCCTGGAGACCTCTCATGGGAAGAGACGTTCCCCGTCAATTGTGCCACCTCAGTTCCTGGTCTCTGCTGCACTTCACCTTGACTCTCCCCTTGTCAAGGGCACTCACTCTTCTTTTTCACCAGGAGGCCCCAGGGATCAAACCCAGGTCCTCGCATACGATAGGCAGAAGCTCTACCATTTGAGCCCCACCCACCTCCCCCCCTTGACTTTTGTACATGTTTACAGGGGTGCCCCTCCCCAAAAAACTCCTTCCTGGTTAATTTAATCCTGAAACTGGTTAAAAACTTTAAAAAAACAAAACTTTTCAAACTGTTCTTGATGGATGTACACATAAAATACCACTGAGCAATAAAGCAATAAAAATAAAATAAACTACAGTT
The DNA here is from genome assembly GCF_030445035.2 of Dasypus novemcinctus. Classification (NCBI taxonomy): domain Eukaryota; kingdom Metazoa; phylum Chordata; class Mammalia; order Cingulata; family Dasypodidae; genus Dasypus; species Dasypus novemcinctus. The sequence continues at coordinate 22,672,409 of NC_080677.1, forward strand.
TTCATTTCCTGGCTGTTAAACACTGGGAAGCGGATGTGGCTCAGGCAATTGAGCGCCTGCCTACCATGTGGGAGGTTCCTGGTTAGGTTCCCGGTGCCTCCTAAAGAAGACAGCGAGCTGGCGTGACGGGCAGGCACAGCAAGCTGACACAAGTGACACAAGAAGAAAAGCATAATGAGAGACCCAATAAAGCAGGGAACAGAGGTGACTCAAGCAATTAGATGCCTCCCTCCCACATCAGAGTTCCCAGGTTTGGTTCCCGGTGCCTCCTAAAGAAACAAGGAAGATGAACAACACAACAAGTGCAAACAACGACGGGGTAGGGAGAAATAAAATCTTCAAGGAAAAAAGAACATTAAAACAAACACAACGCAATGGGTTGGCTTAAACCATGGGAATTTATTGGTTCACGATTTTGAGGCAAGGAGAAGGCGTCATCAAGGCAAAGCTTTCTCCCAGAAGGCTGTGCAGCCCTGGCGATCCTCGGTCCTTGACCTTCCTGTCACACGGCAATTCAAATGGCCGCGTCTCCCAGCCTCTCCTTTCCTTTCTGGGTTCTCCTGGCCTCCTGCTTCCGGCAGTTCCCTGGATCTTTCTCCTCTGAGGCCTCCTCTGGAAGGTCTCCTGTAATAGGATTCAGACCCATCCTGATTAACTAACTAAAATAGCCTCTTCCAGGGTCCCAGTCACAAGGATTTGCACCCACAGGAATGGCTTACGTTTAAGAACATGTTCTCCTGAGATACTTAGCTCCAAACTACCACACACTCAAGACCACGAGTAAGTCTCAAAATTATTAGGCTCACGGAGCAGATGTGGTTCAAGAGGTTTACAGATGTGGGGGGTTGGTTCTGGTGCCTCCTGAAAAAAACAAAAACAAATAATCAGCCAAACAAATGAAAAAACCAACTCAGGGAAATCAATGTGGCTCATTGGTTGAGCACCGGCTTCCCACACACGAGGTCTCGGGCTCAGTCCGCAGTACCTCAAAAGAAAAAAAATCATTAGGCTGAGTAAAGAAAGTCTGACACAAAAGAGCATCTGTGTGTGGGTGGGTGTGTGTGTATAAAATTCTAGCACAGGCAAAACTAATTTATGATGGAAAAAAATCAGAAAAATATTTGCCTGGGATGGTGGCAGTGGTGGGCAATGACTGGGAAGGGTCATGAGGGAAGTTTCTGGGATGAGGATACTGTGCTGCTAAGGGTTGAGGAGCACAGGTATATGCATTTTCCAAAACTCAGGGAATGGAACACTTAAAATTTAGGCATTTCATTGTCTGTAAATTGTTTTGGACAAATAGGAGGTGAGGTATACGAATGCATCTCTTTTTTACCCCCATAAAAATAAGGTGAGGGAGATTTTTCAAGTGCCTTGAGAATGTCATACAGATATGTGCCTTTCGGTGAATCATTTTTCTGACAAACCTTGAAGTCTATAAAAGATCACTGAAAAAGACCATTAAAACGTTGCACAGTTTATTGTGTGGCCTGTGCTACTGTTACAGGAATATAAAAAGAGTTTTATGTCCATGCTATTGCTACGCTACTGATGTCATTACAAGAAAGTAACACCAGAAGAAAAAAAAAAAGATTATAAGCTTCTAAACTTCAGACTATAAATAGGGTTGTAAATTGGATGAGGGAAAGACATAAGGGAAAAGGGAGAAGGAGAGGGATAATTAAGATGCACAAAAGGAACATGGCTCATGAAGCACCTTGAAAGCACAATTTTAAAATATAATTATTTTAATTCATTCCCATCCTGAGAAAATGTGCAGGAGGAAACCAACGGGTCCTCCCTGGCTTCTGACAACTTTATAAAGTCAGGGGAACTTCTGACGTCCCATTTAAGGCGGCAGAATCCCTCGATGGGCGTCTGGTGCCCAATTTGCGAGAAGAGGTGAGAGGCATTAATTAGATGTTGGGTTATAATGCAGACGCCGTCGCGGCCGTTTAGCTGTGCCCACCAAGTGCACGACAGGAATCTCTGTCCGCTGGAAGATCTGACATTGGGAGCGCCGACTGTTTGCTCTGAAGCGCTGCGGTCCTGCTCCCAGGCAGGAGAGGCTGCTCTTTGACAGGCCGGGAGATGCTTCGCCTCCAGCCCTCATGTCAGAATATTTCACTATGCAATCTGTTGTGTTTTTTTCCTCATGGACCCCAAAGAAGAATAAAAACAGTGCTGAATATGTGTAAAAAAAATTGGCAAGTAAGTTAAAGTGTTCTCCGTACTTTCAAATATTTCGTAGTTTCAGTAAATGCGGGAGTCGGCATAACGTTTTGCCTTTTAGAGTCAGGCCAACGTTTGAATCCTGGCTCTGCCATGGGGTTTTGGGAAACTTAGGTAACCACTCTGACCCTCAGGTTCCCCATGTTCCTGTATCCTTCCATTTCACAGAGGACTTCACCTTTGAGGGCGAAAGGAAATAACACATGTACGTGCAGGTACACGGTACCTTATATGCAGTCTCAAAATCTAAAACGTCTGATGTTCAAAAAGTGTTTCATAACCCATTTGGAGGAAAACCTGACCTGAGCTATCATATGAACATTGATAGTCCTTATTTATTCAACTAAACAGGAATACTCATGTTTCTCTGTACAAACATGAAAGGTTAGATTATAGGAGTTACCCTAGACACCTCATTGGTTTACACAGTTTTAACATAATAAATTCAAAATATTTGAATTTTGAAGCATCTCTGGCCCCAAGAATTCCAGATAAGAAATTATGAATCTACATGACAGCTGCATTTTACCAGTAGTTTATTAATTCCACATTCCCACCTCATTACACAGGAGGATGTGTGGGTTCAGTTTATGTTGAATGCGTTTATGTGGGTTAGCCATGATTCCTCCCCCCTCTCCCCCCCCGCATAAAGCCTTGATGATTCCTTTTGAATAGATTCTGTGACATCAGTGAGTGTCAGTTATCCGCCAGGAGAAGCACAGTTTCCAAGCAAAGCATTCTGTGCTGCCTCCAGACAGCCCTTGAGTCTCAAGGACCCAGAGGTTAAGGAGGGAAAGTTATACCCATGCTTGCTCAGGAAACACTAGGCTCAGTTTCATCAGGAAAAGCAAGAAGACAGACAAGGCACTTCCCCCTTGCCCCAGAGTTAGGTGCAAACAGCCCAACCTGAGCACGTACTCTGGTGAGCTTCCGAGCAAGCTCTAAAATTCAGTGGGTGATCTACCATAGGGCAGAGAATCAGCAAATGGGACTACTGAAAGTTATGAGTTATAGAAACTGATCTCTGAAAGTTGTACAAATGAAATTGGGAAACGGACTTTGGCCCAGTGGTTAGGGCGTCCGTCTACCATATGGGAGGTCCGCGGTTCAAACCCCGGGCCTCCTTGACCCGTGTGGAGCTGGCCATGCGCAGTGCTGATGCGCGCAAGGAGTGCCGTGCCACGCAAGGGTGTCCCCCGCGTGGGGGAGCCCCCACGCGCAAGGAGTGCGCCCGTAAGGAGAGCCGCCCAGCGTGAAAAGAAAGTGCAGCCTGCCCAGGAATGGCGCCGCCCACACTTCCCGTGCCGCTGACGACAACAGAAGCGGACAAAGAAAAAAACAAGACGCAGCAAATAGACACCAAGAACAGACAACCAGGAGAGGGGGGGAAATTAAATAAATAAATAAATCTTTTAAAAAAAAAAAAAAAAGAAATATAAATATAGGATGGGTGCAGTAATAGGAAATAAATAGCTACCAGGCTGCTTAATTCATTTTGCATAAACATTTTTGAAGGATGTTATTCACTTATATTCACTTTTAACATATAAAGCAGAGCTAATAAGAAAAACCTTAATTTGGGTAAGAGCTTAAGTAACCAACCTTTAAAGGGCTCTCAAATGTCATCTGAAGATACCAAAACGACCTAGCCAAACCTACCAGAGGAGTACTGGCACCATCTGGTGGTGAAACTGGTAACTGCAAGCTTATATGAGCCACTAAGCTAAAGTTATAAATGAGCCCTTACACAGGATTATTTGACAAGCCAGTGTTAATTCCTCGAGTGCTGCCCTCCTTCCAGAATTTCTATAATCAGCCCTACAAATTCACAGCAGACTACAATGTGATTTAGTATGTGTTAAAGGGAAACAAAAGTGTAAAAAGAAAAAACAACTTTGTAAAGAACTACTTCTGTTAGGTTTTAAGGTAAAACTTATATATGTAGAGAAGCAGATGAGGCTCAAGCGATTGGGCTCCTGTCTACCATATAGGAGGTCCTGAGTTCGATTCCTGGGGCCTCCTGGTGAAGGCAAGCTGGCCCAAGCAGAGTGCTGGCCTGAGTGGAGTGCTGCAGAGAACTGGCCCAGCGAGATGACACAACAAAAAAAGACACAGAGGAGAGACAATAAGACACAGCAGACGAGGGATCTGAGATGGCATGAGAGAATGATTGCCTCTCTCCCACTCTGGAAGGTCTCAGGATCAGTTCCTGATGCAACCTAAAGGGAAGACAAGCAGACACAGAAGAACACACAGAGAGCAGAGAGTGAGCGCAAAACAATGAGGTAGGGGGGAATATAAATAAATAAATCTTTTTTTAAAAAAACATACTTATATATTCCTAAATTACCCACATTTGAAACTTTTCATCCATTAACTCTGCCTCAATACACTTTAGATTTTTTTTTCTCTTCCCTTCTCTCTATCCCAGTTGTCTGCTCTCTGTGTCCATTCACTGTGTGATCTTCTGTGACCACTTCTATCCTTATCAGCGGCACCGGGAATCTGTGTTTCTTTTTACTGTGTCATCTTGTTGTGTCAGCTCTCCATGTGTGCAGCGCCATTCCTGGGCAGGCCACACTTTTTTTCACACTGGGCGGCTCTCCTTACGGGGCACACTCCTTGCGCGTGGGGCTCCCCTATGCGGGGGACACCCCTGTGTGGCAGGGCACTCCTTGTGTACATCAGCACTGCGCATGGGCCAGCTCCACATGGGTCAAGGAGGCCCGGGGTTTGAACCGCAGACCTCCCATGTGGTAGGCAGACGCCCTATCCATTGGGCCAAGTCCACTTTCCTCAATACACTTTAAACAGCATTTTTAATAGATCAAGTAAATAAGAAAGACCCAATAAATTATTTTGCATCATCTTTCCATAGCACTGAACTGTTGCCTTGGGTTAGATGTGAGGATTATGGAGATCTGCAAAACTGATGAAAGGAAACAGCAAGAAGTCAGGCCTTGAGGTGGAGTCAGCCGGGCAGAAGCTGCATCATGGGCAAAGGCCACCTCGGCTCCTCTGCCAACTACTCTCTACATCCCTGTACTTGGTGCCAGCGAAAGGATGAGACTGATGCTGTTGAAAGCCTCAAGGTCCTTCTCAAAGCTGGTGAGGAAGGACGTGACCAAGGAAGACGAAGGAAAACATGACAGGGTGAAATAGGTGATATTTGAATGTGCCAAACAGGGATTCTAAGGACCCTGTGCCCAGAGCATGGTGTAATGGGGAGACCAAGCTCTGGACAAGCATGTCCCCTTGACCTTGCAAAGGCAGGTGCCGAGGTGGGAGGGGTCCTGTCTAAAGCTCAGAACCAAGGAAGGGCCTATAGTCTGGGTCAAGGGCCTTACTGTTAAAAGCACCTGGAAAGTTGCTACTTTGAATCTCCTAAGATGCTCTTTTCCCAGTTTCTCACACTTACTTCTCAGATTCTGGAGTGGGATTTTGAATCTCTCTCTTCTCCAAAGGTCTGCCTGAGGAAGGAGTAGAAATATTACAGTTATCCTTTCAGGCAGGGTTGAAATAGAGATTCTTAATGCCCATGGCAATAGTCATAAGCCCTTCTTTATAGAAATCTGTAGCTAAAGTGAATTTAACGCACCAATTTCAAGTAGTCGGGTCCCACTGGTAAACCAGTTGTCCACATTTTAGTGCTAGGAAAAGTCTCATTGCATGTATTTCTTTGGGGCATCAAGAACAGCTATGGGATCTCAGCCTGCCTTCAGACAAATGTGGGTTATAAAATATTTTAAAAGAGGTAAAGAAGAAGGAAGGAAGGGAGGAAGGGAAGAAGGGAGGAAAGGAAGAAAAGAAGAAAAGGAAGGAAGCGTTTCTTAAAAAATCCTCTCTGGGAGTTCTTTTCATTTTACCTTAATATACATTAAATCCTCCTAGCCAGTAATTCTTTGTCAAGGTCAGCAATAGCCTCTCCCCCAACCCTGTTGTGTTATGCATTTGAAAACATATCAAGAGCTGCCTGGAGATAACTTCTTATTTTGTTGTCAAACCTATCATTTACCTTTTCAGCTCTTTCTCGCTGTTGCTCTAGATGATGAGCAGAATTCAAGAGTAGACAGCTTTATGACAAGGCCTTCAAGTTGCTCCTAAAATACTTCTAGCCAGTGAGCTCAAAACATCCCTTTTCTTTAAAAACAGAATTTCTTGTGATCTAATTGTGATGGGGAAGAAGTGTTAAATTTAAAATTCAGAAGGTGCCCCCTTATCTAATACAATCAATTAATTTAAAAAGTCCATTAAAGTGGGAAAGCATTATTAAAGCTTGCACACACATCTGAAATATTCCTTTTCATTCATCACATGTGTGCAGGACACAGCCTTTTCTTTGAGGGTCTGCAGAGTGACAATACACCCTATTCCTTACATAAACAACCAAGGTGCATTGTTCAGGTCTTTAAAGAGAACCAAAAATTTTAAAGACACTTTTGAGCAGTGTCCTACATTCCTGCTATTTTCCCCTTTTATACTCAGTATGACAGCAGTTTCTTTATTGAATCTCTACAAAGCATTCAACATAGTTCTCCCAGGAAGAAAAAATAAAGTACCTTTTTCCCACTCAACTTTTCCAGCTTATGTAATGTTTAGCTATGTCATTTACAATATGTCATGTACAATAACATTGACAACTGGTATAATTAGGCTGTAGATGTTAACTCTTCCACCACTCTGCTCATGAAAGCAGAAATGTACAGGCATACGGGAGAGCAGCCTGCTGGCCCCTGCAAGGTTATCAGTCAATAAGTTTTGCCCAGGGATGAGCAAATTAATACAGTGAGATAGATTAGTGAGACTTCAGGTGTTTCTGATGCATACACACACAGTCACATGTACACTCACTCCCTGATTTCTCCTGGGTTCTGAGGAAGAGCCTTTAGTTTTGCTGAGAAAAGGTGGTTAATGGTGATGCTAATAAGAGAAACCAAGAAGGCTGGAAGGTTTTATCTGACAAAGGGAGGTGTATTCATTTACTCTTGCTGCATAACAAATTACCCCAAACTAAGTGGCTTAAAACAACACCCATTCATTAGTTTATTATCGCATTGTTTCCTTGGGTCAGAAGACCTGCTGGCTTAGCCATGTCCTCTGCTCAGAATCTCACAAGGATGCACTCAAGGTTTCAGTGGGGCTGTGTTCCTAGCTGGAGGAATGGCAGAATTCCTGTTGGGTGGCAGAATTCAGTTCCTTAGGGAGGCCTCCTGGAAACCTTATGCAGTTCCCTGCCTTATGGTCCTCTCCGCAGTCAACTCACCTCACTTCACAGCACCTGGCTTCTTCAAGGCCAACAGGAAAGACTTTCTTTCTCCAGTTTGCTAAGATGGAGTCTGACATAATGGAATCTAACTAAGGGAGTAACGTCCCATCACCTTCGCCACATTCTGTTGGTCAGAAGCAAGTCACTCACCGGGAGCGACTTACACGTAGGCTTCACTGGGGGTCACTCTAGGGTGTGTCTGCCAGAGGAAGGAGAATGGGGACAGGAGCGGACTCTGGGGACCGGAGGTGCTGAGAGGGAGTTGGGAGAGACACAGAGAAGTTAGGCAGCTTCCTAAGAGCCTGGGACTTTGGGGAGACGGAAATTTACGGGGGATGTTCTGGCAATTTCACCTGAGAATCCCCTCCACTGTGTCTCTGGGACCATTCAGTAGAAAGCGATCTATGCTGTTTTTCCAAGATTTTGGAATCAGGTTTGGGCTATTTTTGTCATTGTTATTGGTTATTGTTATTGGTTTTTTAAAAAATTTAATTCTCAAACTGATAAAAATCTACTTCTCATACAAACAGAGAATAGAAGTCAAATTTTCATTTATCTCTTTAATGAGGGAACCAGCAGAAAGACAAAAATGCTGGTGAGAAGAGCATCAGAGGAAAGGGAAAATAGTCAATGGGGAAATGAGTGCAGAAATGAGAACGTCAAGTTTGATATAATACTGGCCAACTTTCTAAAAGCAGCAAAACCATAACCTTTGGAGTTATCTTCTATCAGGTCAAACCCAAACACAACATACCAGCTTTCTAGATGTTAACCTCTATCTTTATGGAGTGGTAAAGCCACTGGGCCTTCATTAGCTGTGGCTAGTTGGTCAAAGAACATTACATCCCCTCAAGAGAGTTATCAGACAACAGCGTGATATTTTAAAAGTCACACAGTCACCATATTGCATTATTTCCAAATTTGGATGTTTATTTCTACACAGATGTTAGATTAGTCAAAATGCTACAACTGATTTTAAGGCAATGAAAGAAAATAGTGCAATTATATTTTGGTTAAATATTTTGCTACAAATGGCAGATAGATGAAGAGAAATATGGTGATGCTTTTAAACCAAAGAACATGTGTATTTTAGTATTTTTTTTAAGATTTATCTCTCCCCTTCCCCCCACCCCACCCCAGTTGTCTACTCTCAGTATCCATTTTGCTGTGTGTTCTTCTGTGTTCGCTTCTATTCTTGTCAGCGGCACCTGGAATCCATGTCTCTTTTTGTTGCGTCATCTTGCTGTGTCAGCTCTCCATGTGTGTGGTGTCACTCCTGGGCAGGCTGAACTTTCTTTCGCACTGGGCAGCTCTCCTTAGGGGTGCACTCCTTGTGCATGGGGCTCCCCTATGCGAGGGACACCCCTGCATGGCAGGGCACTCCTTGTGTGCATCAGCACTGCGTGTGGGCCAGGTCCACACGGGTCAAGGAGACCCGGGGTTTGAACTCTGGACTTCCCAGGTGGTAGGCAGATGCTCTAACCATTGAGCCAAGTTCGCTTCCCTGTGCTTTAGTATTGTTACCTGTTTATAGATAATAAAACTGAGATCCAAGTAAATTAATATAAGTGGCAATAGTCAGATATCCCAACTCAGACCTGTCTTTCCTCTACAGGAGAGAAAACTAATCTTAAGTAAATAGTCTTTGTCTAACATAGAGAAATGTCCATGTTTTGTCCTTGAAATTTCAATTAATTAGAAATTCATTGAATTACTACAAGAAGACTCCTTTACATGTCTGCCAAATTCAACCAAAAGTCGTGTCTGAAAAACTACCTGAAATTATCTGAAACTTGGAAATAGGCAAAAGAGATTACTGGGTATTCTTTCAGAGTTGTTCAGGGCTTGACTTTCTATTGACTGGGCTGTTTTACAAATATTTCAGGGGCAGAGTTTATTTTGTTGACTTTTGTCCAGTAGAGATGTAAATAATTTTTGTTCACTAAAAGCGATAATACCCATGGTTATGGTTTCTCTCCCTGTTGGACAATTGACAGTTTTATATCTAACCAGCCATCTGAACATTGCCGACAAATACCTAACTTCTTAAGCGCTCTTTTAACTAGTTTAAACATCACACCAGGGCCTTCGTTAATTAGGGAGTTAAAGAAAATGTTGACATGGTTCATTTGATATTTGCATGAAAGTAGGAAAACCCTAATAAGAGCACCACTGATTTTGGAACCAAAACACCGAACTCTGCCACTTACTGGCTACATGATCTTAAGCAAAGCATTTAACCTCTTTGAGCTGCAGCTTGCTCATGTGTTAAATGAGAAGAGCAGTGGTGTCTGTTTCATAGGGCTGTTGAGAGGATCACACAAGTACATCACACAGGCTCAATAAATGAGTTTCCTGGTCCTTCAAGTGAGAGTTTACTAACAGCTCTTAAATGTTCTTAACAAAAGCTACTGGTTTGAGTGAAAAGAAACTACCAATAGTGCGACGGTTTGCTCGGTCGGTAGAGGTGGGGTCTGGCTGCGGACGAGGGGTCGGTCCAGCTCTGGACAAGGGGTTGGTCCCGCTTGGGACGAGGGGTCGGTCCCGCTTGGGACGAGGGGTCGGTCTGGCAGCAGACGAGGGATCGGTCTCACAGGGGTTGCGCGGTTCGGCTGACGGGGTCGCCCGGCGAAGCCGGCGACGAAGGGGTCGCCCGGAGAAGCAGGCGACGAACTGGGGACAAGGGAGGCCAGGCCCTTGTCGGGGGCTCTCAGGACTGGAGGGCGCACGGCAGAAGAACTACCGCGGAGACAAGGTAAACACGCAAGTCCACTTTATTGAGGGAGAGGCAACAGTTTTATAGGGCCTGGGGAAGGCTGATTGGTCGAAGCCACGCCCTGCTCTGATTGGTTGCCGGAGAAAGGTCAGTGGGAGGTGCTAGATGGGGGAGGGGTGGTGGTTAGGGATTGGCTATCGCTGTTGCTGGGGGAAGGGGCAGGGTTTAGGGATTGGTGGCTGCTGTTGCTGGGGTGGAGGGCAGACTGGAGTTTCCCGCCCACGCCTGGCTGTTGCTGCTGTGGGGGGGGGGGGGAGGGAAAAGGGCAGACTGGATTTTTCCACCCACGCCTGGCTGTTGCTGCTGTCGGGGGAGGGGAAAAGGGCAGACTGGAATTTTCCGCCCTGCGCCTGCGCAGGGAGAAGGAAGAAGAAGGGTACTGCCCCACAGGCATCGTGTGGCGCCATCCGGGAGGAGGGGCGGCCGCGGAAGCATGGCTGCCGAGAAGGGGAGACCCGAGGGCACTCTGCGCCCATGCTGAGCTCCCTTCAGGGGTGGCGGTGAGTCCGACCAACCACCCTATTATGGGGGCAGTGGCTTGGCCTGCCGCGGCTGCTCCCCCGCCAGGCCAGCAAACCACACTTCAGCCCAAGGGGTGACCGCACAATAGGATTCCCCGGTGGTTTTGATTTTGAGAACTGAAGCTTAAAAATGGTCTTTTCACGTTCAGAAGTAAATCCTATCCATTATCAGGATGTACAATAGCTATACTGACACAAAACTGTGCAACCTTGGGCTCTTTACATTTCTGCCTGGGCACTGTTTCTCAGCTTAAACAAGAGAACAGTAATCTTTGCATCTTTACTTAAGTAACTTCAACCAAAACCTCAAACTTGATCAAATGGGAACAAAAGATAAATTCAATAGGATTCACCATCTGTTTCCTATCATCACTCCAGCCGGAAACTACTTTACACCTTAACAACAATTTCAATGCACTATATATTTTTTAAAAGATTTATTTATTTATTCCTGCCCCCTTGTTTTTGCGATTGCTGCCTGCTCTCTGTATCCATTCACCATGTGCTTTCTGTGTCTGTCTGTCTCTTTAGAAGGCATGGGGAAACGATCCTGGAAGCTCCAGTGTGGGAGAGAGGCACTCAATCATCGGAGCCACCTCATCGCCCTGGTCTGCCCTCTCACTGTCTCTTCTCTATGTCTCGCTTTGTTGCATCATCTCGCTGTGCCATCTCTCCGCAGCATGGGCCATCAGCTCTCCATGGCACGCGGGCCAACTTGCCTTCACCAAGAGGCCCTGGGAAACAAGCCCAGAGCCTCCCATATGGTAGATGGGAGCCCAGTCACTTGAGCCACATCTACTTTCTCAATGAACTGTATTTTTTAAATCATACTTTATACCTATTAAAAGAATTGAAAGTTTTTGGGTTTCTTTTCTGTTTCAATTCATGTTTGTTAATATAACAACTGAAGCGAAACTCTCCTCGCTGCCAGGTACAGTGCTGGTACTGCAAACACAGATAAAGAAGCCCACAACTTCCTTAAGGAAAGGGCAAACTAGTGGTCAGGCCTTGTTCAGCATTATAGAAAGCAAAGATATAGTGGATTTGAAATATTTTTCTAAACATAGAATTACCTTATGTCCTAGCAATTGCACTCCTTGCTATAGACCCCCAAAAAATAAAAAGAGGGACTCAAACTGATACTTGTAAGTCAATATCCAGAACAGCATTATTCACAATTGCCAAAAGGTGGGAACAACCCAAGTGTCCATCCGCAGATGAATGGATAAATAAAATGTGGTATATCCATACAAAGGATATTATTCAGCCATAAAAAAGGAATGAAGTACTGATACATGCTACAGAATGGATGAACCTTGAAAACATTATGCTAAGTGAAAGTGTTGCAGAATTTGAGAGAGGTTCAATTATTTGCGTATAGAAAGGCCAGGACTCAGGAATGATTTTGAGAAGGAAAAATGGTTTATTGATGGCCGGCCGGACTCGGGAGCTTTCTGTTTCAAACCCGAGCCCTGACCAAGAATTTTGAGTTCCTTTTATACAGAGAGGAAGGGTTAAATGGTTCTTTGTTTCAGTGCTCAATAGGCTTGAATTAGCATATATCCTCCACACCCTAGGTAAGCTTTTAGCATGGACCTTATACATTCTAGATAAGCTTTTGGCACATTTGGTTTGCATTATCCCTGAATATTTAAAGTTATAGAGTTTGCATTACTAAAATGCCTCCCGGGACTGGAGTCGTTGCCATGGTCACCAAGGGCAGGACTGCAGCCTCTTACTGTCCCACACCCACAAGTCAGGACAGACAGCTTAGGATATCCACAAAGAGATGAAGAGCCTCCCACCCATAGCTCACATCAAAAGAAACCAGACACAAAAGGACAGCTATGATATGATCCCACTTATATGAAATACCTAGAATATGCAAATTCATAGAGGCAGAAAGTAGGTTACATGTTACCAGGAACTGGGAGGTAGGGGAGAATAGGTGTTATTGCTTACTGGGTATAGGGTGATGAAAAAGTTTTGGTAACGGATGATGGTCCTGGTAGCACAACATGGTAAATGAAGTTAATGACACTGACTTGTATACTTTAAAAAGGTCAAAATGGCAAATCTTCAAACAAACACTTTTCTAACTCAGAAGGTAGAAAGAAGCTTTATAAGGGAGCTCAAAGCAACTCAGCTATAAAGTCCAGAATGTGAAACCTGTGACATTGTCACCTTCGTTAGGGACAGAGATGCAGATTCTAAGGCACAAGCACAACCTGCCAGAAATTTGGCATCAGCTTCCTTTCATAATTGGACTGGAAGGTAGTGATCAGCCTTCAGCTTTTATATCAAAAGGCGCTGGGCAACATAAAAGCTCGAGGGCCCTCAGGAATCACCAAGTGATTGTGGTCACATCTAGCTTCCTCACTAACTTTTCTGTGTTAAAGTACAATTGTTGGAGATTAAAAGTGTCCAGATTAAGACTTGCAGGAAGATGGAGGACTAGAAAGACATGGGACTCTCTTCTCCAGAAAAATAGCAGAGGACAGGCAGAGACAGACTGGAAAAAAGTCGTCTGGGATTCAGGATACAAATAAAGGCTGGACACTGCCCAGAGGAGAGGGACAAAGGAAGGAAATCGAGACAACAGAACTGAGTTGAAACCAGCCACTTCTGCTCTGGCACCCTCACCCACACTAAAGAACCTTCAGAATTCTTGGGCCTCTGGGCCTGCAATGACAGACAAAAAGGGCTTCAGGGCTCTACTACCCCAGGAAAGGGGACAGAGAGGGACACAGCCTAAGGCCAGCTCAGTTTTGACCCACAAATTGGGTCTGCTGTGTCCCAGGAGCCCTTCCAGGCCAGGTAGGGCTGCACCAGTGTTTACCTTGGAGCCGACCAGGGGCTAAAGATATACTAATATAGCCTGTGCATAAATTCAAAATTGTATACAAGTGTACCTAGTCTCTAGAAATCCAAATAAGTAATATGGGCCCTACAGTCTTTGAATTTCAGAAAGGATGTAAGACTGAATGTGTATTCAAAGTTGCATCCAGACAGAATGTGGGGGGGGTGGATTTTAATTCAAGCGCACCTGAAATATGGGGGATATGCTAATTCAAGCTCACCTGAAATGTGGGCGGGACTTTAATTCAAAACGTATCTAGTACTCAGCAAACACTTAACTAACAAGGAAAGTTGTTTTCTTTCATAAAAGCACCATTTAACTCCCAACCCTTATATCTTTTCTGTATAAAAGGGAAACCAAAATTCTATTTGGGGCTCGGTTTTTATTAGGACAGGAGTCCGCCAAGTCCAGCCGGTTGAAATAAATCAACTTCCTTCTCAGAGTTCTCCTGTCCTGGCCTTCAATACCGCATACACCCGGCTTCTCTACTACAGTGCAACCCTCCCAATCTCCTCCTCTGCTAATAGGAACTAATTATTGAGGACTCAGAGGGGAGTAGAAATATTTCCAACCTGGGAAAAGGGAGGGGGCTGCCAGAGAAGGCTGGAGGATTGTCTCTGAGGAAGTTTGAATTACAAAGCTCATGGACTCTGGACAGGAAGCTCTAGCACATCGATCCAGTCTGCATTGCAACAAATACACTCCAACCAGGCATTGAACAGAGTGCTGCAAAAAAGTGCCATCTGCTGGCAGGCCAAGGAGGTGCATGCAAGAAAATAAAAAATAAGTAGGAGAGGCTTTTTCCAGCCTCTGTTGCCTCCCTCCCCAAGGCCCTAGGAAGTAACTCCACAATCAATTACTGGGTCCAGTGCCCAGTTTTGAGCAACTAGCAGGAAAACCCTAACAATCCAGGTCAATCCAAGATTGAAAGAGCAGTGGAAGCATTCAGCCTCCTGCCACTAAATCCCTACAAAAGATAAAGAAATGGAGCATCTGAGTAAATAACATCCTAATCAGATACCTAGAGATCAGCAAAAAATTATGAGCTATGCTAAGAAAACAGAAGACATGGCCCAAGAAAAGGAATATATCAAAGTTCCAGAAAGATGCAGAATTTGAGAGAACTAAAGAACAAGATATACACAAATTTCCAAAATCAAATTAATGAGTTGAAAAACAGTATGGTCAATGAGATAAATGACATCAAGAAGATATTGAGAGAGCAAAAAGAAGAATTTGAAATCCTGAAAGAAAAGTAACAGAGCTCATGGGAATAAAAGACACAATAGATGAGATCAAAAACACATTTTAGGCATACAACAGCAGACTTGAAATGATAGAAGAAAGAGTAAGTGATACAGAAGACAAAAAAGCTAAAACTGAAGGTACAAAAGAACAGAGAGAGAAAAGAATGGAAAAAATTGAGCCGGGACTCAGAAAGTTTAATGACAATATAAAAGGCAACAACATATATGTCGTGGAAGTTCCAGAAGGAGAAGAGAAGGGAAAGGGGGCAGAAAAGGTATTTGACGAAATCTTAGCTGAAAATTTCCCAACTCTCACAAAAGAAACGAACTTACATGTCCAAGAAGTACACTGTACCCCAATCAGAATAAGTCTGAATAGACCTCCAAGACATATACTACTCAGAGCAGCAAGGGTGATGCAAACCACCGTGTACAAGGGACACCCAGTAAGACTTAGTGCAGATTTCTCTTCAGAAACCATGGATGTGAGAAGACAGTGGTATGATACAATTAAGACTCTGAAAGAGAAAAATGACAGCTGAGAATTCTTTATCCAGCAAAATTGTCCTTCAAATATGAAGGTGAGTATACAATATTGACATAAACTAAGAAAGTTGGCAAAAAAGAATTGACCTTTGCAGGAAATATTAAAGGAAGTCTTAGAACCTGAAATAAAAAGGCAGGAGAGACAGGCTTGGAGGAGCATATAGAAGAAAGAATAGCAGGAAGGATAACCCAAAGAATAAAAAGACAGACAAAAATAAGATATGACATATGAAAACAAAAGAATAAAATAGAGGAAAGAAATAGTACATTTACAGTAATATTGAATGTGAATGAATTAAACTCCTCAATCAAGAGATGCAGGCTGAAAGAATGGATTAAAAAATGAGCATTATGTTGCTTACAAGAAACTCACCTTAGACCCAGGGATATAAACCGACTGAACGTGAAAGGTTGAAAAAAGATACTCCATGCAAATAGTAATAAAAAAAAGAGCAGGGGTAGCTATATTAACATCAGACAAAGCAGACTTTAAATGCAAAAAAATTATGAGAGATACAAAAGGCCATTATATATTAATAAAAAGGACAATCCACCAGGAAAATATAACAGTCATAAATATCTATACATCTAACCAGGATACACCAAAATACGTGAGACAAACTCTGGGAAAACTTAAGGGAGAAATACACATCTCTACAATAATCATTGGAGACTTCAACGTCCCACTCACAGTATTAGATAGAACAACTAGACAGAAGATCAACAAGGAAACAAAGAACTTGAGCAATATGATAAACAAGTTAGACCTAACAGACATATACAACACTGCATCCGAACTCAACAAATTATACATTCTTCTCAAGTGCCCATTGATCTTTCTCCATGATAGACCACATGTTAGGGCAAAATGGAGCTCACAGTAAATATAAATAGATTGAATTTATACAAAACACCTTCTCAGATCATAATGGAATGAATCAGGAAATCAATAATAGACAGGAAAAACATAAATTCACAAATGTGTGGAGGTTGAACAACACACTCCTAAATAATCAGTGGGTCAAAGAAGAAATTACAAGTGAAATCAGAAAATATTTTGAGACAAATGAAAACAAGAACAAAACATATCAAAACTTATGTGATATTGTGAAGGTAGTCTTGAGAGGGAAATTTGTAGCCTAAATGCCCATATTAAAAAAAAAGAAAAGAAATAAGGATTAGAGCAGAAATAATTGAAATTAAGAAAAAAAAATAATAGAAAAAAACCAACAAAACCAAATCCTGGTCCATTGAGAAGATCGATAAAATTGGCAAACCCCTAGCTAGACTAACAAAGAAAAAAAGAGAGAAGATGCAAATAAATACAGTCAGAAATGAAAGGGGGGAAGTTATAACTGACCCCACAGAAATGAAAAGAATCCTAAGAGGATATTATCAGAAACTGTATGCCAACAAACTAGACAACCTAGATGAAATGGACATATTCCCAGAATACACAACCAATCTACACAGCCATTACAAGAAATACAAGAACTTAACAAACCAATCACATTTAAGGAGAACAAATCTGTCATCAAAAATCTCCCAGCAGCTGGCCCACGTGCAGTGCTGATGCATGCAAGAAGTGCCCTGCCACATAGGGGTGTACCCTGTGTAGGAGCCCCATGCATAAGGAGTGCACCCCATAAGGAGAGCCGCCCAGCATGAAAGAAAGTGCATGCAGCACCGCACACATGGAGAGCTGACACAAGACAACGCAACAAAAAGAAACACAGATTCCCGATGCCGCTGACAAGGATAGAGGCAGTCACAGAAGAACACACAGCGAATGGACACAGAGAGCAGACAACTGGGGCGGGGGGGGGGGGGGAGGGGCGAGAATAAATAAAAAATAAATCTTAAAAAAAAAAATCTCCCAGCAAAGAAAAGTCCAGGACCAGATGGAATTCATCAATCCTGTTGAAACTCTTCCAAAAAATTGAAGAGGGAAATTTAACCAACATGTTTTATGAAGCCAACATCACCCTAATACCAAAGCCAAATAAAGAAACTACAAGAAAAGAAAATTACAGACCAACATCTCTAATGAACATATATGGAAAAATTCTCAACAAAATACTTGCAAAATGAATCCAATAGCATATCAAAAGACTTATACATCATGACCAAGTGGGATTTATTCCTGGTATGCAAGACTGGTTCAACACAAGAAAATCAATCAACATAATATACCACATTAAAAAATTGAAGGAAAAAATACATGATCATCTCAATGAACGCCAAAAAGACATTGGACAAAATCCAGCATCCTTTTTTGATAAAAAACACTTCAGGAGATAAGAATAGAAAAAAAATTCCTCAATATGATAAAAGGCATATATGAAAGGGAAACGGATATGGCTCAACAAATCGGGCTCCCATCTACCATATAGAAGGTCCAGGGTTCGATCCCCAGGGCCTCCTGGTGAGGGCACACAGGGCCATGTGGCAAGCTGGGCCATTCGGAGTGCCGGCCCACTCTAGAATGCCACCTTGCGCAAAAGTGCCCCCCTGTGTGGCATTGCCCCCCCAGCACGGGAAAACTCACACAGGAGTGCCAGGGGATGCTGAGAGCTGGCATAGCAAGATGACACAAGAGACACAGAGGAGAGAAAATAAGAAGACATAGCAGAACTGGTGTTGAGGAGGCGCAAGAGAATAATTGCCTCTCTCCCAATCCAGATGGTCCTGGGATTGGTTCCCATAGCCGCCTAATGAGAATAGATGCAGAAGAACACACAGTGAATGGACACAGAGAGCAGACAATGGGGGGAACAGGGGCTGGGGGAGAAGTAAATAAAAATAGACCTTAAAAAAAAAAAGGCATATATGAAAAACCCACAGTCAACATCATACTCACTGGGGAAAGGTTGAAAGCTTTCCCTCTCAGTTAGGGAACAAGACAAGGACGCCCACTGTCACCACTGTTATTCAACATTGTACTAGATGTTCTACTAGGGCAATTAGACAAGGAAAAAATAAATTAAAGGCATCCAAACAGGAAAAGAAGAAGTAAAACTCACACTGTTTGTAGATGACATGATCCTGTACTTAGAAAATCCTGAAATATCCATGACAGAGCTACTTGAGCTAATAAATGAGTTCAGCAAAGTGGCAGGATACAAGATCAACACGCAAAACTCGGTAATGCTTTTCTACACTAGTACTGAACAATCTGAGGAGGAAATCAGGGGCAAAATTCCATTTTTGATAGTAACAAAATGACTCAAATACCTAGGAATTAATTTAACCAAAGAAGGCCAGGACCTATATGCAGAAAACTACAAAACAATGCTAAAAGAAATTTTTAAAAAGACCTAAACAAATGGAAAGACATTTTGTGTTCATTGACTGAAAGACTAAATACCATGAAGATGTCAATCTTACCCACTGATTTATAGATTCAATGCAGTACCAATCAAAATCCCAACAGCTTACTTTACAGGATTAGAAAAGGCAATTACCAACTTCATGTGGAGGGGAAGGTGCACCCAAATAGACAAAAGCATTCTAAAAAAAAGAATGATGTGGGAGGAATTTCACTGCCTGACCTCGAAACATATTACAAACCTACAGTGGTTAAAACAGCATGGTACAGGCATAAAGATAGACACATCGATCAGTGGAATAGAATTGAGAGTTCAGAAATAAACCTTCACCTCTGCGGCTGACTGGTTTTCAACAAACCTACCAAGTACATGTTGACAGGAGAGAACAGTCTTTTCAACAAACGGTGTTGGGAGAACTGATTATTTCATAAACAAAAGAATGAAAGAGGACACCTATCTCACTCCCTATACAAGAATCAACTCAAAATGGATCAAAGACCTAAATATAAAGCCAGGACCATAAAAAAAAGTAAGGAAACAGCTTTAAGACCTTGTAGTAGGTGGTGGTTTCTTGTACCTTACACCCAAAGCATGTGCAACAAAGAAAAAATGGAAAAATGGAACCCCTCAAAAGTAAACACTTTTGCACCTCACAGGACTTTGTCAAAAGGGTGAAAAGGCGGCCAACTCAATGGGAGAAAATATTTGGAAATCAGATATCCAATAAGGATTTAATATCCAGGATATATAAAGAGATGTTACAACTCAACAATAAAAAGGCAAATGACCCAATTATAAAATGGGCAAAAGACTTGAATAGACATTTGTCCAAAGAAGAAATACAAATGGCAAAAAAAGACACATGAAGAAATGCTCAATATCACTAATGATTAGGGAAATGCAAACCAAAACTACAATGAGATCATTTCACACCTATCAGAATGGCCACTATTAAAAAGACAGAGAACTGTAAGTGTTGGAAACGATGTGAAGAGATAGGAATACTTATTCACTGTTGGTGGGAATGCAGAATGGTACAGCTACTGTAGAGGACTGTTTGGCAGTTCCTAAAGAAGTTGAATATAGAGTTACATGTGATCTGAGAGCAGTGGCGCAAACAGACATCCGCACACTATGTTCACAGTGACATTATTCACAATTGCTAAAAGTTGGAAACAACTCAGGTGTCCATCAACAGATGAATGGATAAATAAACTAATCTATTCACACAAAAGAATATTATGCAACTGTAAGAAGAAATGAAGTCATAAAGCATAAAATAACGTGGATAAACCTGGAGGACATTATGTTGAGCAAAGCGAGCCAGGCACAAATAGACAAATACCGTACAATTGCATTACTATGAACCAAATATATTGTGTAACAAGTTGTATGATTTTTTAAAAAATTTATAGGTATCCCGTACATTTAATTGAGAAATGTATGTTTTTATTCGACTATGTTATCTTTTTAGTTTTTAATTGTTTATATTTTTAATTATTAAATGTATAAAATAAAGTTTAAAAAAAAGTATCCAGATTATTCTCTCTATAAAGCCACTCTCATTCATTCTTCTAGTTTTGACTCTGAAGAGAAAAGGAATTTCAATTTTATAGTAGAGTCATTTGTCTCTACCTATCCACACCAAATATAGAATATTATGTGAACATCTTGTGAGCAAAGATGATGCCATAATCAACTGAACATCACCAGCACTGGCCGGGGTCCACACCTAACAGCTGTTCAGTAAGGGTTTGTTAAATGAATAAAGAAAACCTATGAACTTTTTTTAGGAGTGAGGTAAAATCAGAGAATGACTTTAAAGTTGGGTGACCAGCTGTCAACTTGGCCAGATGATAGTATCTAGTTGTTTGGTTAAGCAAACACTGGCCTGACTGTTACTGTAAGGATATTCTATGAACTTAAATCACCAGAAATTTGATTGCATTAATGACTGATTATATCTACAATCAACTAAGAAGATTGCCTTCAGCAATGAGAGACATCCCATCTAATCAACTGAAAGTTCTAAAAAGAGAAGTGATGACTTCAGCAGTCAGAAAGGAGAATTTCCATCTCTGCTCCATCCAGCCAGCTTCTCCTGGAGGACTCACCTGGGACCTCCATCAGAGTTTCTGGCATGCAACATGTCTCGCAGAATTTGGACTTCTGCAACCCCACGGTTGTGTGAGACTATTTTTATTAAAATCTCATAATATTTACTGATATATACTGTCCGTTGTTTTCCTACAGAACCCTGTCTAATTCAACTTTGTTCCTGGGAGTGGTCCTTGAGAAACAGAATCTCAACGATGAGATTTCAAAATTGGTTCTCCAGATGTTTAGATTCAAAGGCACTAACGACTCTATTTCCAGTATTCAGGATGACGCTCATAGTCCTTGGCCTGATTTGACAACAAAGATAACACAAAATATCACCACTGGATATGGCTACTCAACTACTCATAAGAGACAAGGCTCTGGGTGAGATTGTTTTTGACAGTCTAACAGAGTTCTGTGAAGTAAAAAGGTAGAATGTTGTTGGCAGGTTTTCCTGAATATGCTGGATACAATTGTAGAAGAAAGTGATGTGCTTAAGCCTTCAAATTTGCAGCTTAAGTGCAGTATAAAGGACATGAAATTTCTATGTATGCTCTGAAAGAAAATCTTATTTTGTGTAGCCACGGACTTGAGAATTCTGAAAACCACCAGAGTTTCAGTGTGTGAGTGGCTGAATTACATCATAAGTTTAAGTCCCAACCTTGCAGGGTATCTACTGTTAAAGTGAGGGCTTGATTAGAAAGGAATGGGTTCTTGAAAATTGGAATGGGGACTTATGGGCTGATAACAATGGAGGCTGAGGGACACTGAAACCCTAGATTCTGCTAGGTCTTTGCCAGATAAACCTGTCAGGGTCTGCCCTGAGGAACCAGCCTCCACCTCCGGTCTACCCTGAGGAATCAAGACTGTGAGTCAACAGAAGCTAAAATAGAGTCGAATATAAAATGAAAGAGGGGCCAAGATGAAAACGGAAGGAAAAGCAGTAAAGTCAATATTTTAGAAGGATGGCTGCAGGACAGAATAAGGAATTAGGAAGGGGTCAAAGAAATTAATTCATGGTGTTAAATGGCTGATAAGTCCTGGAACTTGGGTGTTGTCATTTCCTGAGCAGATGTTGCCACTTAAAGGAACCCCTCAGAGTCAGAAATTCGGAGGAGGTGGGTCTTACAGCAGGGAGTGACTTTCGGAGACTATAGGAATAATTGATGGGGTCTCCAAGCTCCTTTTTTGGGCTGATAACTAAAAATCCGTCCTATAAATACCATCTGTATGGCTGAAAGTTTGGATCTTGGCTAAAGTTCAATATTTTCCTGAGAAACAAGCCTGGAAGCTGTTATCAAACATTTACACCCGGCGGCGGACTTGGCCCAGTGGTTAGGACGTCCGTCTACCACATGGGAGGTCCGCGGTTCAAACCCCGGGCCTCCTTGACCCGTGAGCAGCTGGCCCATGCACAGTGCTGATGCGGGCAAGGAATGCCCTGCCACGCAGGGGTGTCCCCGCGTAGGGGAGCCCCACGCGCAAGGAGTGCGCCCCGTAAGGAGAGCTGCCCAGCGCCAAAGAAAGTGCAGCCTGCCCAGGAATGGCGCCGCACACACGGAAAGCTGACACAACCAAAAGAAACACAGATTCCTGTGCCACTGACAACAAAAGCAGACAAAGAAAGAAGACGCAGCAAATAGACACAGAGAACAGACAACGGGGCAGGCGGTGGGGGATGGGGGGAATAAATAAATCTTAAAGAACAAAAAAACATTTATACTCGAGACTGAGTTAAGTCCCTGAGAGCTATTTAAGGCTGCAGGACAGAGGTTATCTGGACTCTGGGCACCAGAGAGGAAAAGTACAAAAGTACAAAGGCAGGGGCTGTAGGCAGAGCTATATTAAAGTGCAAGCCAATCAGGTACCAATGATAGGGGGCCCCAAGATATCATAGCTCTCAGGTACCAATGATAGGGGGCCCCAAGATATCACTGGACAAGGAGGAGATGTGGTACCACTTAACTAGATTTTCAGTATATTGCTCCTTAATTTGTTGGGAAACCAAACTTGGTGTTGCTGTTACCAGTCCCCACAAAGTAGAAGTGGACAACTGAAAAGCCCTCCGCCCTAACATCCATTGCAGGGAGTCACTTTGGATCTCTCCATCAGTGATGAAACCAGACGCTGACAATCGTACAAGGACAAAGCCAACCCAAAGTCAACCCAAGTCCTGACACCCGGTAATATCTGATGCAGTGCCACCGACAAGGAATGAGGGCTCTACTTTACTATATCAATTATCACCCTTGACTACGCCTCCCCAAAAGTAACCTGGTTAGGAAAAGCTACAACAGAAGGAAAACAAGATCAAACCATGAAAACATCTTGCCATTGTGATGGTCAGAGGGAATAAGAAGCAGTTCTTAACAATTTTTTTTAAAGATTTATTTATTTATTTATTTCCCCCCACTGCCCCGGTTGTCTGTTCTCTGTGTCCATCTGCTGCGTCTTGTTTCTTTGTCCGCTTCTGTTGTCGGCAGCGGCACGGAAAGTGTGGGCGGCGCCATTCCTGGGCAGGCTGCACTCTCTTTCGTGCTGGGCGGCTCTCCCTACGGGCACATTCCTTGCACGTGGGGCTCCCCTACGCGGGGGACACCCCTGCGTGGCAGGGCACTCCTTGCACGCATCAGCACTGCGCATGGGCCAGCTCCACACGGGTCAAGGAGGCCCGGGGCTTGAACCGCGGACCTCCCATGTGGTAGACGGACGCCCTAACCACTGGGCCAAGTCCATTTCCCAGTTTTTAACATTTTAACAACACTTCACAATTATATTCGTTGTCAAGCATGAGTAGAGCTAGAGTTATGAAAAATGAAAGACGTTTGTGAGAAAGTTTAAAATATCATTTAGTCTAAGTAATAAACCTTAATCTGAAGCAAGGAAAGCGATACACAGCTTTTTAAAGTGAAAATCCGTTTCCTTCCTTCAACAGCCAACTAAATTAATGTTGACCAAGCATGGAAAGACTGATTGTTTGAAGAGTGCCAAATTCCTGGCTTGCCCACAGCACCCATATGTCTAGGTCTACCTCTGGCTTAGGAGATATACTTACCAACAGTTTTTTCTTTTAGTTTCTGGTGAATGCTTTTTATTCCTTCATTCAACAAGCATATTTTAAATGTCTACTGTGTGATAGGTTCTGTAAGTACTTTCCAAGATTGCCACATTATATCTTTATAGCAAACCTATCAGGATACCGAAAGATGAAAGAAATGGGGGTCAGGGGTCATATGGGAACCCTGTGTTTTCTACATGATTTTTCTGTAAACCTACAACTGCTCTAAAAAAACAGTAATAATAAATAATAACCTTTTTTTATTCCACAGACCCTTTCGCCAGCCAGGTGAAAACCAAGGACCCCTTCTCAGAATGTAGTGGCACTCAACATTGGCATATCTTTAAATTCAATTTTAGGATTATTCAAAATAACATTTTACAACTTTCCCATAATTTCAATACTTGATAACCTAATATAGTTCAACATCTGTTCAAACAGTCATTGTCAGCAAACATTTAGAAATTCAAGTTTTCCCACAGTGTCATAAAACCATCTCTGCCATCTTTACCAACCTTTTTGCAGGCAGTTATCCACTGCAGTCAGAACACGCTACATCAAAATAAAAATCATACCAAGTCCACACTATACTATGTATTATTTAATAAATATGTCACACCACACCTGCACCAACACGTCCCCATGAGAATAATGTTTTTTTGAATTTTCAGTTCAAGCTCATGGACCCCCTGAAATCTTTCCATGGTCCGCTGGTTAAGAATCCCTGCTCTGGATGCAAACTGCCTGGGTTAAGTCTTAAGGAAAAAAAAATAAAACTATTTCTAAGCTAAAATTCTATAACTAGACATATTATTATTTAAGTGGGATGGAAAACTAATAAAATTTCAGACACATTAGTGCTCATAAAACATGCCTCCCATCATGATTTTAGATTTTCCATTAAATTAAGAATTTAAACCAAGAGAGGAAGACTGCAGGAGGAAACATAGAGAGGAAAAAGGTGGGTGGGCAGGGAAGTGCTATTCTTGTAATATACATTGTAAAAATGTCACACCTTTAAAATTTAATTTAAATTTTAAAAATTTTAAACCTGTTGCAAAAATATAAAAACAAATAACTGAGAAAGTGGGGTAAAGAAAAATAAGTTGGAGAAAGTACTCTCAAATGCATACTGTCTTGCCTTGATTAATTCCAAGAGCTAGACCACAAATTTGGTTCTATTCTTCCAAGATGATGAGCCACAAGAGATACACAATCAGTCACAAGATTTATAGTGTCCATAAGACAGAAACCTCACAGTTGTTCAATAGAAATGCAGCTTTTTCCAATACCTGAGACAAATTTCTCCCGTGGGCCCTTATAAAGAGGACAATGTGCAATGTCACAGACAGAGTCCTTGAAAACATCCCAATGATGTACACACCAGTAAACTTCACATTGCTCTTTCTTCCATCAAAGTAGGCAGATGGTATAAAATAGAAGGACAATTTAGTATAATTCCCAGAGCCAGAAGTGCATATTCCAAGAGTATCATTTAAAATGCATGCCCTTGGTTAGTTCTCAATGAATACAGCTTCTCCCAACTTTTGGTATCTTAGCTGTGACACCAAAAGCATGAGTGAAAAATAATAAATGGGACTTCATCAAAATTAAAAACTTTTGTGCTACAAAGGACTCCATCAAGAAAGTGAAAACAAAGCCCACAGAATGGGGGAAAATATTTGCATGTATTTCATAAGGGCCTTGTATCCAGAATATAAAAAGAACTCTTACAACTCAATAATAAAAAGACGAATAACCCAACTAAGAAAATAGGCAAAGGATCTAACTAAACATTTCTCCGAAGAAAAAATACAAACAGCCAATTTTAAGCACATGAAAAGATGCTCAACATAATTAGGCACCAGAGAAATGCAAATCAAAACCACAATGAAATACCCCTTCACACATCCAATGGGATGGCTAGAATCAAAAAGTCAGATAATAACAAGTGTTGACAGGGATTTGAAGAAATCAAAAGCCTCATATGTACACTGATGTTGGGAATGTAAATGATGAACCCACTTTTTAAAAATCTTGGTAATTCCTCGCGATGTGAAACATAGAGTTGCCTAATGGCCCAGAAATTCCACTCCTAGGTATCAATGCAAGAGAAATGAAAATGTGTCTACCCAAAAGCTTGCACGCGAATGTGTTTATTGGTATTATTCATATGGCCAAAAGGAAGAAGCAATCCAAATATCTATTAATTAACAAATGGAAAAACAAAATGTGATATATTAATGCAATGGAATATTATTCGGCCATAAGAAAAGAATGAAGTACTGACACATGCTACAACACGGATGAACCTTGAAAACATTAGTGGAAAAAAGCCAGACACAAAAGATCACATATTGTGGAGTACGCATGGCTTAGTGGTTGAGGGCAAGCGTCACATTTATGAGGCCCCAGGTTCAATCCCCAGTACCACATACATGAACATACATGATTCTATTAATATGAAATGTCCAGACAGGGTAATCTATACAGAAAGTAGCTAGTGGTTGCTTAGGGCTGGGGTAGAGGGGCATGAGGGGCTAGCAAGGCGAGAGCTAAAGGGTACAGGGTTTCTTCCTGAGTTGATGAAAATGTTCCAAAATAGACTGTGGTGATGGTTGTACATATTTGTGCATATATAATAAACACTGAATTGTACACTTTTAAATAGGTAATTTGTATGGTGTGCGAATTATTTCTCACTAAGACTGTTAAAAGGAAAAAAGAGCTGGGGAAAGGGAGGCGGGATAGAGGAAGAGGCTGGGAGGGGAAGCAGCAACAAGGACTTGGATTAGCCCTAGCACCCCTCCGGCACCAGCCATGGAGAGAAAACAGCTGGCACTGGAGAGGACTACAGAAGAAACCAGACCCCAGGAAACAGCAAGATTTGGCTGACAGCAAGAAGGCCAAGGAACATTTGAGGAAGAGGGTGAAACAAAAGTTGGAGAGGGCATTTTGCTGATGACACACCACTAGTCACAGAATGGCCGGTGGAAAGGTTTGGGGGTTCAGGACTGGTGTTTGGGTAAGTCAGGTGAGGGATGCGCAGATAGAAGTCTAAGCAAAGAGGGAGGGCCTGGAAGTCTTGGGTTCCTGTGCTTCTTGCCGTCGTGGACGTCTGGAGGGAGATGCACACCAGGACAAATTACAGCCTCCTTCGAAAGAGCTGGCACAACTGAGCCTCCCACTCTTCCTCCCGGTGAAAAGAAGGCTGGACCTTGGCTCTTACCCCATGGCAGAGCCCCAGACTACCTCCCTAAACAAAGTGGCCGAGCTACCGGGGGAGGCTCCTGGGGAGTGTGTAGGGACCCCACAAACAAGACAGCAGAGCAGGGTCTAGCTGCAGTCCTCTAGGCAGCTGCCTATACAGAGAAAAGCCTCATCACTTAGGTAATCGTGGAGCTCCTATCCTCCTTCCTAGTCCCTGCTCATAGAAGGGAAGCCCTGCCTGAAAAAAAGAACTGCTTTGCCTCTGGGAAGATTGACTGGTAGTGGAAGGCAGGTAAAGGGGAACTTCCCTCCACCCCCACTTTTTATTATGAAAATTTTTAAACATACAGAAAAGCTTAATTATTCAAACACCTGTAAAGCATCCATCCACCTAGATTCAAAATTTAACAATTTGCCATATTTGGTTCGTTTCTCACTACACACCCACCACCTCCCCCACATCCAGTACATCTGTATATATCCACATTTCCTTACTGAGCCATTTGGAAGTTGCACACATGCTGATTCTTCACCCCTGAATACATAGCCCTGGTTCCCTAAGAATGAGGACAAGCTCCTACAGAATCCCAATACCATTATCACACCTAAAAAAAGTTAACAATAATTCCACAATCCTGTCTAATATCTTCTCCATATTCACATTTCCCCAAATGTGGGAGACTTTTATTCTTCATTTGATGTTGAAACCTTTTTCTGCTGTTTGAATCTTCTAACATATGCATGTATTTCTTCTATACAAAAAGGATTTAGTTAAGAGAAAGATAGCCTAAGAGAAGCTCAGGAATTTCCCTTCTGGCTTGATCATGGATACTGGCATCAGTCTCCAACAGCAGCAAAGTTCATTTTTGAGGGAAGGCACAGCAGCCTTAAATGATCACCTGTTAAGAGTAGCAATATGACCAGTGGTGAGCTGGTAAATCCCTGTGGGTGAAGGAGGGATGGAGGCACGGGGCGGGTGTGGTTACAACTGTGATTTGTAGCCCTTCCCAATTTCTATAGCTGATTTCCAGCTACCAATTTGACATCCTTAAGCACAGAGTTGGGAAAAAATGCATGGAAACATCAAGGCTCCAACACATCACTATATGTCCTGAACACTCCTCTTTACCAGACTGAACCTCATATAAAGAAGCTGTGGAGTTTTACAATTAGTGCTGGGGTGGGTTTAGGGGAGAAGGGGCATGAAAGATACATAATGGGAAGTGGACATGGCTCAACTGGTAGAGCATCCGTCTACCACATGGAGAGTCCAGGGTTCAATCCCCAGGGCCTTCTGACATATGGTAAGCTGGCCCATGTGCAGTGCTGATGCATGCAAGGAATGCCATGCCACGCAGGAGTGCCCCTGCATAGGGGTGTCCCACGTGCAAGGAGTGTGCCCCGAAGGAGAGCCGCCTGCGTGAAAAAAGCGCAGCCTGCCCAGGAATGACACTCCACATGGAGAGCTTGACATAGCAAGATGACATAACAAAAAAAGAGACGCAGTTTCTCAGTGGCGCCAGATAATGCAAGCAGACATAGAAGAACATATAGCGAATGGACACAGAGAGCAGACAATGGGGGGGGGGGGGCAGGAGGAGGAAGGGGAGAGAAATCTTTGGAAAAAAACAAAAAACATGCATAACATACTATGATGGCATCTGGGGGGGAAGGTGTATAACAGATGCTAATTCTAGGAAGCTAATTTCTGATTAAGTGGGGAAAAACTCTTCCTTTGAAGCTTTTGTTCTGTGAAATTGCTGTTGACACTGTCTTTGATGTGTTGATATTCTAGAAATCATTCATGTTGAACTCAGACTCACAGAGTAGTAGGACACTCATGTAAACTGCAGTCAGCTGGTCATATGAAGTTTAGATAAACATGTGAGGCAGGCTAGTTTAGGGAATAAAAAGACAAATCCGGGACCTGGCAGAAAAACATGGTCATGAAACACGTGGCCATGGAATTCCACCTGGAAATCCTCTGAGAGAAAGACCACCACCAGAAACCTGCTGGAAGAACTCGCAAGAATTTTCCTCACATGTTCGGGATCAAGGAAAAGCCCTGGATTATTCTCAAGGAGACTTATCATGGAATTCATGGGTGGGGTAACCAATCGAAACTACAAACAGCTGAGACTCCTTCCCCCAAACATTAACAAGGGGAGGGGTAATTAATGGTTTAAAAAGCAAGCACATAAGTTAAAACAGCCCTTTTTCCTCTCTCTGCCTAGTATACCTGGGGACCTGTAATCCGTTATTCTCTCCCGTTTCTTTTCTCTTCTCGTTTCCTTAATAAACTACTGGCTTAACTAAACCAGCATGTTCTTAAATTCATTTATGTAACATAGCCAAGAACCTAGAGGAAATCTGGCAACACTTAGCTCCATCAGAGGATCCAATACTCCTATCAAAATTTCTGCATATTTCTGAGACCTTCCATTTTTTGGACACCCATGGGTCCAATTTCCTGCCCTGCTGAGCTCTCAGTTTCCTTTTTTCTCACTTGAAATGATACTCTCTGCTTTTCTCCCAGTTGATCTGGATGCAGAATTCATTCTCTTTTCCTTGATTTCTACCCAGTCCCTTAAAGGGTGGAAAAAATTCAGAGTGGACAAAGAAGAAATATTCAGCAGACTATCAATGGTTTGAGGGACTGGAGAAAGAGCCCTACTGACATAGGCCAACCATCTCAGGTCTCATTTCTGGGATTTGCCTTCTGCCACCCCCATCCTCCATTTTCTTTCTTATGCCCCATTTTGTTATGGTTTCCTTCCAACCCATTTCCTCAGAGCCTCACCTAACAGGATTACGTTTCCCAAGACTGAAAACCCAAAATAACCTTGTTCCAAGCAAGAGGGACATTTACTTCAGCCTCACCTTAAAAGCTGGGAGGAGATGTGTAGCCCAGGGCTGGTACAGTGATTGACTACATCAAATCCACAGGGACCCAGCTTACCGCACCCTAGGGTGGGTGTGCTCCCCCTGCTCCCAGCGGATGACTGCATGAGAGAGGGCAGAACAAAGAAAGGGCACAGACCAAGCGTCTCCTAAGGAAAGTCTCCAAAAGCTGCTGTACAGCTCTCCACTCTCAGCCCTTTAGCAGGAACTCAGAACTCCATCATGTGGTCACTCTGACCTGCAGGGGAGGCTGGGAAAAGTAGTCTTCATTCTGAGCAGCCATGTACTCTGCTAAGATGGCAGGCAGGGAGGAAGGTAGAGAAACAGGAAAGAAGGGAAGGGGAGGCAAGTACAGTCTCTACCACACCTCTAATTCCCTTTCAAGGAATTTCCCAGAATCAGGATTCCTTACCCCAGAGGAACTCTGGGTCATCTACTAAAAAACATTGTTAGATGTAGAATTCTTCCTGCATTAGAATTCTTTGAAAAGAGCCTTAGAGATCTCCTCGTGCTACCTGCTTATTTTACCAAGTGTGATTTATTCAAGACCACATTCAAATTAGGGATCCAATTTAATTGGTTTAGTGCACATTCCTTTAGTAAACAATTATTAAACACCAACTGTGTACCATACATTACACTCAAGGAGGTGGGCTCTCCACTTAATGAGCAACATCCAATTCTTTCCTTAAGAGGTTCATGGCTGAATCCCTCATGGTAAGTTTCATAACAGATTTTTTTACATCACAAAAATCCTTGGAGATTTGTTTTCATTTTACAAATGTGTGAGCCAAAGGTTCAAAGTGATAAAGTAGTTTTGAAAAAAGTTAAAGAATAAGTTTTGGGCAAGGAGTTTCTATGCCTTTTCATTCCTTTTTTTGTTTTTAAGATTTATTTTTTATTCCCCCCCCCACCGCATTGTCTGCTCTCTGTGTCCATTTGCTGTGTGTTCTTCTGTGTCCACTTGCATTCTTGTCAGCAGCACTGGGACTCTGTGTCTCTTTTTTGTTGCATCATCCTCCTACATCAGCTCTCCGTGTATGCGGTGCCACTCCTGAGAAGGCTGCCCTTTTTTGGTGCGGGTGGCTCTCCTTGTAGGGCGTGTTCCTTGCAAATGGGGCTCCCTTATGCAGGGGACACCCCTGCATGGCACGGCACTCCTTGCATGCATCAGCACTGTGTGTGGACCAGCTCACCACACGGATCAGGAGGCCCTGGGTCTGAACCCTGGACCTCCTATATGGTAGGTGGATGCTGTATCAGTTGAGCCAAATCTCTTCCCTCATTCCTTCTTTCATTCTGTTGTTCCTGTCTCAATTGTCTCAGTAAAAGATGGGAAATCATCGATCAGTTTGTTTTTCCTTCATTTTTATTCTCAGAAGATTTCTTATAAGACACAAGATTTCCTGCAGTTTGAAATTTTTTTGTTTGACTGGTATAGTTGAAGCTCTTGTACCTCTTTTTCATCAATTTTAAGATTTGCCTGGTTTGGGGTTTCATATTGCTCTTTAATTTCATTACAACACGTGACTTCAACCTGTAACCAGAAGATTGGCAGATGATAATATCTGATAATGTCTGCATTCTATTGCACCGTGGGAGGTGGGGTAAAGCAAACTGGATTTGGTTATCAGTTCGAAAATACACATAAAATTTCTAAGAACCAAGTAAAATATATAGTAAGTATTTATGGAGCATCTATTATCTGTCCATAACAATAAATTTTCTATCCCCTCTAAGTCTTCACCTTTCTAGTCTGGAGTTTCACATTTTGTGAAATTTCATAATATATATCCAAGCCTCTGAGTCTTGTGAAGTACATGTTATTTTTTAAAAATTACTGATTGGATAAAAATTAACTTTGAAAGAAAACAAATTAAATCTATTTAACATGTCTTATTGTACAAGTTGTTTTAACCTCTCAAGGCAGTCTTGAAAATGGGAAAAAGATGTTAACATTATATTGAAAGCAGACAATTCTTAAAGCCCTGTATTGCTGTTACTCTCTCTGTGACAAAACTTCATAAATGCTATGTGGCAGTTTGAAGTTCTTTCAGGAATCCCAAAAAGAAAAAGATTATGTTTTGAGCTAATCCATCCCTGTGGGTGTGAGACCTTTTTGTTGGGTTGAGTCTCTGCCTTCATGCTGAGTTTGATATAAATGGAGACACAGAGAGAGACACAGGAAAAGAATCACCATATTTGATCCTGTCATGTGAGAGAAGACAGAGAGGCCCCAAGCAGTTGAGAGAGGTCCCAGAGTCTGGAACCAGTAGAACACAGAGGCATGGAAAGATGTCCTCAAGGGGCTGGGCTCACAGAGCAGCCTATAGCTGAGGAAAGAAGCCCTATGCCTGGGTGCCCACAGCTGAACTCCAGGACACCGTAGATTCTGGAGGGGAAGGCTGAGACCTCAGGAGATAGCTACCATCTTACTTTACCACGTGGCAAAACATCAGGAACAACAGTAGCTGCCTTTGGCGAGAAAGCATCTCTGATGGTACCTTTTATTTGGACATTTTACAGCCTCGGAATGGTAAACTTTTTACCCCAAATAAATACCCTTTATTTTTTGTTGGAAACTGAGGCACGGTGGCCTCTCAAGGAGAGATGTGCTGTCTCCATGGCTACGCTTGCAACCTAAGGAATGCAGTGATTGGGAGTTCCCGGCAAATGGGCTGAAGCTGTTAAAGACTGAAAGACAAAATGAGCACATACCTTTTGTAGTGAATAGAACACTTAGACTTTGTACCTTGAGATAAAATTTTTTTAAATTCTTTAGACTATGGGTAATGCTGATAGTTAATAAGTGCTGCTGCTTGCTGCTTGATGTCATGTACGCTATGTGTTTATGCTTATTGTCATGTAGGCTACGTATGCCTGCTTCTTGTCATGTACACTGGGGTATATAGAGAGCCCCTTGTAAACAATAACGTTTCTGAGGAGTCATTACTCGCAGACCCCGTGATCCCAGCTCTCTTGTTCTTTCTCTTTGTTTCCTTCTCCCTTTTCTCTTTCTTTCATTCCCGATATCCTTCGGGTGCAAATCTCCAACAATTTTTTTTTTAAAGATTTATTTATTTCTCTCCCCTTTCCCCCCACCCCAGTTGTCTGTTCTCTGTGTCCATTTGCTGCATCTTCTTTGTCTGTTTCTGTTGTTGTCAGCAGCATGGGAATCTGTGTTTCTTTTTGTTGCGTCATCTTGCTGTGTCAACTCTCCTTGTGAGCGGCACCATTCCTGAGCAGGCTGCACTTTCTTTCGCGCTGGGTGGCTCTCCTTGTGGGGCACATTCCTTACGGGGTGCACTCCTTGCACGTGGGGCTCCCCTACACGGGGGACACCCCTGCGTGTCATGGCACTCCTTGCGCAACAGCACTGCGCATGGGCCAGCTCCACACGGGTCAAGGAGGCCCGGGATTTGAACCGCGGACCTCCCATGTGGTAGACGGACGCCCTAACCACTGGGCCAAGTCCACCGCCTTTATGAAAGCCAACACATTTCTGTTACTTTGCACCAGCAGCCCTTGGACAAACTAAAACATGCATAAAGTGTTATTCTTTACCAAGGAAATTTCTAGTCACTTTTCTATTCCCAGCAATCTTTAACTTCAGAGGACAAGAGCAGAAAGCTTGGTGTTGGAAGAAAACTATCCTAATCAGACTTATACATTATCTGTCCCTGCCCATATCTCCTTGGTCAGTAAATTCCACCATAAATAATCACTGCCATTTACTCAGCATTTGCTACTTGCTTATTACTGGTTTACTGTCTTATTTAATGCTCCCAACAGATGCATGTGATAGGTACTGAAGAACACACAGCTAATAAACTGGCTGAGTGTTGATGCCACCACATGTAACTGAACATTAATATCCCTAACATATAATCTTACAAATCAACATAATAAGGACAAATGATAAATGAACAAAAGGCATAAACATGTAATTCATACATAAAGCAATATACAGGCCCAGTAAATATGGGCAATGATATTCAACCTCATTAGTAATCTACCAAAATTGCCTAAGCAATTGAAAAAAACTCATTAGCTTTTGGAACGCTTCTTGATAAAAATTCTTTAAGAAAAAAATTTATTCCATAATAAGGATCATTTAAATTAGCATAATTAAATCCTACAAGATGTACTTGAGAACTCTGGAAGTCACAGACTTAAATCTCAATCATGCATGTATCCATGGGCCTCCCACTGAAAACCTGAGGCCTTATACATAAAACAAACTCAAGAAGACTATGAAGAGAAAAAGGAAGATGTAGCTAGGTATCTTGGGATCCAAGTTGCAAAACAGCAGTAAGTTCCCTGGGTTTTCTTTTTGTGTCATGTATCCTGAACTGGATAACGAAGAAGCTGGCAACCTAGAAAGGCCAGTGGCAGCAGATAAAAAATGAAATAAAAAGACCCCAGGTAAAGCCTACTCTCTCCAGTCTCTAACAAAAGGACCAAAAAAGTGGCAGCCTAGCAAGAAAGAAAACTTTTAGACAATATCCTTCTTATACCAGCTAACATCACAGGAAAGAAAAAATAAAAGCCATGCCGCACCCCCCGCCACGCCAGCAAATGCCGAGTGGGCAGCCCAGAAGCCCACACGTTGCCTGGCTGGACTGAAGTCCCCTTACTGTTTCAGTGGAGGCCACGTGGGAAGGCTGGACCTCCAACCCCAGGGAGCAGTAACAAGGGACGCCTCCTCTCCTCTCCTGCTAGCGTCAGAGGAGACACAGTGGGAAGTCAGAACTCTTACCACCGTCCAGCAGCAACAAGGCTTCCCTTCTCTCCTTGTCAGGGGAGACCAGCTGGGGAGCAGTAACGAGGCTCTGCTCCCCCGACCAGGATGGCGTTGGCCTAAACCGGCGCTCTTGCCAAGCACTAATGAGGGCTCCCCTCCCCTCTCCAGCTGAGTGGGGAACCTGGGCTTTCTCTCTCCACCTGGCAGTGACAAAGTACCCCCTTCCCCACCCACAGCATTGAGTCAGAACAGGCCTGCTGAAACAGAAGATTTAAGCAAGATCCAGAGTCTCACAACCAAACACCCAAAATTTCCAAATACAATAGAAAATCCCTTGTCATACTAAGAACAAGGAAAATCTCATCATGTATGAGAAAAGACAATCAACATATGCCAGCCTCGAAATCTCACAGATGTGGGATTAATCTGACATGGATTTTAAGGCAGTCACCATAAAAATGTTTCAACAAGCAATTATGAACATGCTTAAAACAAATAAAAAACAGAAAGTTTCAGCAAAGAAATAAAGTACATAAAGAAAAACCAAATGGAAAATTTTGAAAAAAGAAAATACTTCAAAATAAAAAACTCTATGGATGGCTCAACAGCAGAGTGAAGGAGGAAAAAAAAGAATTAAGCAAATGAAAGAAAATAGAAATTACCCAGACTGAACAGAGAAAAAATGGACAGGAGAAAAAAATAAATAAACAGAGCCTCAGAGACCTGTGGGGACTATAGCAAAAGATCTAACATTCATGGCATTGGAGTCTAGAAGGAGAAGAAAGAGTCTTGGAAGAATATTTGAAGAAATAATGGCATATAGTGCATGATGGACTATTATAGAGCAACTATAAAAATATACTGTAACAAAGGTACCACACTAATGCAAGATGTTAATAATAGAGTAGAATATGGGAACTCTGTATTTTATGCATGATTTTTCTGTAAACCTACAACTTCTTTAATAAATAAAATCACAAGGATGAATTAAGCACATAAAGTCCCTGTTCTCATGGAGCTTACCTTCTGGTTTGGGGAGATAAATTAAAAGCAAAATCAACAAATAAATAAACAAGAAGCAGAAAACGATTTTAAAAAGAATGAATGAAAATAAATAAATAAATAGAATTAATGAATGGCTAAAAATGTCCCAAATTTGGCAAAAGATATAAACCTACAGATTCAAGAAGCTGAGTTAACTCCAAACAGGATAAACCCAAAGAAATCCATAGCATAATCAAATTTCTGAAAACTAAAGACAAACATACATATTGATTTATTAGGCCCACCTATTCAACTACTTTCAACAAACGAAAGAAAGGATGGTCATCTTTTTTTCTCTGAAAGTGAGGCATTATTTTATTTTTCTGAAGAGCTCTTTGATATCTTTACCATTTATACCTCTCTTTACAATAGACTTCTGTCTAGGAAAAAGCAATAAAAATAGCACTAGAATTCCCTTAGAGTGGGATTTCTCAAACTGCTTAAATATATACCCTATTTTAGTAAATGTAAAAGGTACATACCCTTTTTGTAATGTAACTTGAACTTCAAAATAAATTCCGGTCTAAATATTTTTAATTAAAAGATAAACATCCTCCGGAAACTATAAGCAGGCAGACAGAACAAGAATCTGGCACCTTGTCAGTGGGTCTTACTTTGGAATTTATGCTCACCAGTGTAACAGAGTTAGACTCATTTATAGGGTCCCTACAAATGGCTCTTCTGCCTTTTATTTGAACCCATATAATTAACACTATACTTGATAAATAGATGTCCCAGAGACTTAAATCTTTGGTCCCTCTATGTGCCAGTTGAGCCCTGAATCTCAGCAGAGTTGCAGCACCTACTCTCCAGTTCATTGGACTCACCCAGGACGACTAACAAGAAGATGATGATGGACAATACACATCCCAAGGAACAGAGAGCGTCTGCAACAGCAAAGAAGACGTTTCCATCCATCTTACCCTTGGGATCTAAGCCCCTTCTCAATTAGAAACAGAGAGGGCATCTCCATCCCCAAACCTTCAAGATTAGGGAATGAACAATGGACTAAAGTATGCTTATTATTATTCTACTATATACTTATTATTCTGGAAATGAAAGAATTCTTATCATTGATGAAAAGGCAGTGGCCACCAGAGGTTCCGAGGGGAGATAGGTGTAATATGAGGGCATTTTTGGGAATTGGATTTATCCTGCATGACATTGCAGTGATGGATACAGGCTATTGTATATTTGGTCATAACTTACAAAATTGTGCAGGGCAGAGTGTACACTATAATATAAACCATAGTCCATGGTTAGCAGCAATGCTTCAATATGTTTTCATCAATTCTAACAAATGTAGCATACCTAATGAAAAATGTTGTTAATGTGGGAAAGTGTGGGAGGAGGAGGGAGTGGGGCATATGGGAATTCTTTCTATTTTTTAATGTAACATTTATGTAATCTAAAGCTTCTTTTAAAATAAAAAAAAATTAATTTAAAAAAATCTCAATCATCTATTTACCACACTGGTATGGTATATAGTGATGTGTAGAATGAGTAAATATGTGAAGCTGTGTATCTTGTCACAGTGCAACTTGACTTCTATTTGTGGCACTGATGCATCTGAAACATACTGTTTTTCAAGGAATAAGCAAGTAGATAAGCATATTAGCTTTCTGGGAAAACCTTTGACAAAATTCTGTACTTAAAAATATATTTAGGGAGATGTGGCTCAAGGTGAGCACCTGCTTCCCACATGGGAGGTCCCAGGTTTGTCCCTGTTGCCTCCTAAAAACAAAAAACCAACAAATGAAAAAAACAACTCAGGGGAGCCAATGGAGCTGATGTGGTTCAGTGCTTGAGCGCTGCTTCCCACATATGAGATCCCAGGTTCAATCACTGGCCCCAGTACCTCAAAAAACAAACCAAAATAACAAAAAACAAATATATATATTTAACCCCCAAGAAAAAAATTAAACTATTGCCATTTTTTAATTCCTAGATTAAATGCTTTCATTATCAAATAAGAAGTGATGAAAATTATGAACTGTGCATCCAATGATTTAGAAAAAGAACAAGAAACTAAACCCCAGGGAAACGGACTTGGCCCAGTGGTTAGGGCGTCCGTCTACCACATGGGAGGTCCGCGGTTCAAACCCCGGGCCTCCTTGACCCGTGTGGAGCTGGCCCATGCGCAGTGCTGATGCGCGCAAGGAGTGCCCTGCCACGCAGGGGTGTCCCCTGCGTAGGGGAGCCCCACGCGCAAGGAGTGCACCCATAAGGAGAGCCGCCCAGCGCGAAAGAAAGTGCAGCCTGCCCAGGAATGGTGCCGCCCACACTTCCCATGCTGCTGACAACAACACAAGCAGACAAAGAAACAAGACACAGCAAATAGACACAGAGAACAGACAACCGGGGGAGGGGGGGAATTAAATAAATAAATAAATCTTTAAAAAAAAAAAAAGAAACTAAACCTAATGCAGGAAGTAGAAAAGAACTTAAAAATCAAAGAAAAAATTCAATGGATTGAAAACTGAAAAACAGTAGAATTGATCTTAGCGTAGGTTCATTAAAAAGCTTGGTAATGCTAGTAAATCTTTGGCAAAGCTAATTAAGAAAAAAGCAGAAGAACTAAAAAACCCACAAGAGAAAAGGTAATAACCAAAAACATATTTTAAAGATACAGCTGAAAATTGAATGTACAGTTTTATGTTTTAAAAGCTTAAAATCTAAATGAATTTCTAGAGAGAGATCAATAACCAAATCTCTTTAAGAAACAGAGAAGCTACACTGGCCAAAAACCTTGGAAGAAATTGAAAACATTATCATCCAACTGTGGTAAGCAACTTCTAAAATGATTCCTAAGCACGGCCACCTCGTGGTTTACACACACACACACACACACACACACGTGTAGTTCCCTCCTCTTGAGCGTGGGCTAGATCTAGTGACTCTCTTCTAACAAATAGAATATGGCAAAAGTGAGGGATGTCACTTCTCTGAATAGGTTACAAAAGATGGTGAGCTTCCCCTTGCTTGAACTCTCCCTCTCTGGCTCTTTCTCACTGGCTCCTTCTCTTGAAGCTGCCATGTTGTGAGCTGCCCTATGGAGAGGCTATGCAGGAAGGAATAGTATCCAGCAAGGAACTGAAGCCCTCCATGTAACAGCCTGCCAGGAACTGAGTCCTTCCAACAACCGGATGAGTGAGCAGAAAGCAGATGCTTCCCTAGTTGAGCTGAGTTGATTGCAGTCATGCCAGAGACCCTGAGCCAGAGGACCCACTAAGTCACAGACTTCTGACTGTTGGAGAAGATACAGCGTTTACTGGGACACGGAGACTGAAATAGCTACAGACAAAGAAAGATTTATTGAGAGGCTTTCCCAATGGAGGGGGTCTGAAGAGAGACTTCAGCCCCCTCCTGGAAGAGGGGGACTTGAATTTATACAGAACTTTCCTAGGTGGGGGAATGATAGTTGGTGGGAGGGGGTTGAGGGTCCGAGTGAGGTACAGGGGCCAATGGGAACTGGGACACGGAGACTGAAATGGCTACAGACAAAGAAAGATTTATTGAGAGGCTCTCCCAATGGAGGGGGTCTGAAGAGAGACTTCAGCCCCCTCCTGGAAGAGGGGGACTTGAATTTATACAGAACTTTCCTAGGTGGGGGAATGATAGTTGGTGGGAGGGGGTTGAGGGTCCGAGTGAGGTACAGGTGCCAATGGGAAGCTCTTAAAGGTGGAACTTTCCCTGACAGTGACTAGAAGATAGTGGGTTAGGGAGTTAGGGTTTCTTGGAATGCTGCAGGAGCAGATGTTTCTTTGTTCTGTAGGAATTTTATCTACCTCTGATAAGTAGGTTGGGAAGGTTTCCATTTCCTTTTACTCCCGTCTCTAGGTGGTTTCTTTATTTAACCTGTGGGGAAGTGCCCTGCCCTTGGACAGGTAGGCTTATGGGGGATGGGGTTAGCCTTTTCCCAGTGCTTATCAGGGGAAACTGAGCTACAGCTTGTTAATTATTGCAAACCTCTAATACTGACCCACAGTAACTGTGAGACAGTGAATGCTGTTATTTTGGGTCATTAAGTTTTGGGGTGATTTGTTATCAAGCAATAGATAACATATGCACAAACTATCTCCAAAAACCTATCAGACTTAGGCTATTTTATGGCCAAGTCTTTAAAATTTTCAAGGAATAGATAAACCCCATGCTATCTTTTTTTTTTCTCCCCCCCCCCCATTGTCTGCTCTCTCATCCACTTACTGTGTGTTCTTCTGCGTCCACTTGCATTATTCGGTGGCACTGGGAAACTGCATCTCCTTTTTTTGGTTGCATCATCTTGCTGAGTCAGCTCTCCATGTGTGCGGCACCACTCCTGGGCAGGCTGCACTATTTTTCACACAGGGTGGCTCTCCTTGCAGGGCGCACTCCTTGTGCATGGGGCACTCCTATGCAGGGACTCCCCTGCGTGGCATGGCACTCCTTGCATGCCACAGCACTGCACGTGGGCCAACTCACCATATGGGTCAGGAGGCCTGGGGATCAAACCCTGGACCCTCCATATGGTAGACAGATGCTCTATGAGTTGAGCCACATCTGCTCCCCCCCATGCTATCTTAACTTTTCTAGAGTGTAGAGGAAAACTAGCATCAGTTATCTATGAATCAATATGTGATCCATATGGTTCATAATAAT
This sequence comes from Dasypus novemcinctus, assembly GCF_030445035.2. Lineage (NCBI taxonomy): Eukaryota > Metazoa > Chordata > Mammalia > Cingulata > Dasypodidae > Dasypus > Dasypus novemcinctus. The sequence goes on from NC_080677.1 coordinate 22,712,881, forward strand.
TTTCCTCTTGGGCAGATTGTCAGGCTTCTTTTTTTCTTTTTCTTTTTCTTTCTTTTGTGGTGGAAGGAGTTACTAGGGATTGAAGCCAGGACCTTGTACATGGGAGGCAGGTGCTCAGTCACTGAGCTATATCTGCTCCCCAAGTCAACTTCTTTTTATCATGAATAAAACATGAATTTGGGTGCTGGCCATAGAAAGAGAGAGACATAAGGAAACTTCCTGCATATAATAAAGAATATCTCAAACCAATAGTTAACATATTTAATGGTGAAATACCTGAAGCATTCTAATTAAAATCAGGAATGACTGCGGTCAGCATGATTATTTTATTTGGTTCTGAGAGAATAAAAATAGCAAGGATGGTATAAATATCAGAAAAGTGAGAATATAATTATGATGATGTGAAGTTTGTTTTTCTGAAAACCAAAGAAAATCAGCTGGAAAATTATTATAACTAATAAAGTTGTTCAATAAGGTATCTAATATTTATATGTAACAAATTTTCCAAAACAAAACTATAAAAGCAGTGGAGGAAATATAGTCAATATAAATTTGGCAACTAGACTAATGGAGACATAATAATTAACGACCTGAGGAAACAAGAGTTCTCTGAGGAAGGAAAGAGGTAGGCAAAGGTTCATGTAGAACATGAATACCAAGCTGCCTGAAGAGAGGACACAACCCCTCCTAGTGTTTCCTCTGACGATGGCTCCAAGAATACTCCTGATCGAGGAGGTCATGACAAGTAAGAAGGAAGCACAGTTCCTTTGAGGTGTGGCTATTGTAGCAGTTTAATACTGTTTATGAATTACAAAAATAGATATTGGGTTGTGTTTGTAAATTGTTCTAATGCGTATTAGATTGTACTAGATTCAGAGGTTCCACTTTTACTTTATTAATTCAAGATTAGGGCTTTTATTTGACCACGTCATTACGGCAACTCAGTTTGAGTCCCCATCCTCTTGGTGGGGATAAACAGACTCTCACATGGAAGGAGAGGCATAGAAGCAGATATGCAGGAGGAGTGCTCCATAGACACAGCCCTGAGAAGAGAGATGAACCTGATTGTCTAGAGCTGACCTTGTGGGGAGAACAGAGCAGCCGAACCTGGAGAGGAACGAACTCTGGGGAAAGTGATGAGCCTTATGTGAGCCTACAGCTGAGATTAGAAGCTGGGACCACAGAGCCTTAAGAGGAAGGAGGAAGGCTTTAGCCTTGCAAATATCACCCGCCATCTTGCGTGAACATGCAGCAACAGACTTTGAGTGAGAAAGTACCTCTTATGGTACCTTGAGTTGGACTCTATTTAGGGCCTGGTAACTATAAACTTCCACTCCAATATGCTTTATAAAAGCCAACAGAGTTCTGGTACTTTATCAGCACCCCTTTGGCTAATACAGCTATGGACCTTGAACATTCCCTGACTTCACCTCTGGCAAACAATTTCGACCCTGTTAAGACCTTAAGCCCTAGATAACTGGGCTTTAAACTTTGTCATGTATATATCTGTGAGTCCATGACGACTCCCCAAAGGTTGCATACCCATGGAAAGTTTTAGGAAAACCATTTCCCCATCCTTATCTTCAATATGTACTCATCCCCAAAATGAGTGTTCCAAAGGAGGTAACTACCTAAGATTTTGCTTTCCTGTCTCTCATCCCCCTTCACAACTGCCCTTCTCCCACTTCATAAAGAAAAGGCATATTTCATATTTACCTTTGTAGTTATTTTCCTAAGTTGTGGAAACCTTCCAATACTAAAGGAAAAGGAACAATTCAAAATATTAATGCTTTCCTGGACTCTAAAGACAGACTTAACAGTCAGGTAGTCTCTGTGTCAACAAAATAAAAAGGAGGAGTTAGAAGCAGTGGCAGGGCCTGCTGGTGGTCCTGCAAATGTCCTTTTTTCCCTTTTCCTAGTAGAGATCTCCTCAGTTTCAGCAATTTGTGGTCACTCAATGAAAGACTACATCTTCCAACTGTAAGGTATTCTATGCAATTAAGTTTGTCAATGAGGATGTGAGAAATGATGTGTACAAATTCTGGGTCTTGAGGTTAAAATGAATGGGAATGAGCATCCCTCTTTCCCCATTTCTAAAAACTGGATGGTAGATGTGGTGATTGGGATCTGGCTGTGACCATGAGGACAAGTGCCACACCCTAGGCTGCGTCAGGTATAAGGACCGGAGGCATCCTCAAGGTTCAGAATTACTTCTCTGCCCAGGACTGCTCCCTTCACGCTGAAACTCATGACATCTCAAGAGACACAGAGAAATCAACTTTTCTTGTTTGATAGACTATATTTTTGTTGTTGTTTTTACAGTAGCATAAGCTATTTCCTGCCTATCATATCAGGTAAAAATAATTGAGTTTATCATTAAAAATAACTTTAGATAGCTCATTTGAAAGTTCAGGGAGTTGAGTGACAATGCTGTAACAAAGCTCCCTCCATTTCCATCTACTTCAGTTAGCTATAAAAATGAAAAAAGAAACAGAATTGATGTTAAACCCATTCTCATTCCAAAAGTAAATGATATTCATCCACAGATGTATCCAAAATTAAAACAAAAAACAAAACAGGGGGGTGGGGGCTGTGGGGTTGAATGGGACCTCATATTTTTTGAATGTAATATTAAAAAAAAAATAAAGAAGCAATCAAACCTCAAAAAAAAAAAAAAACCCACACTTACCTAGTCTATTTCCTTAAGCAATGTCACAAATCCAATAACACAGTTTGGCTTAAACAACAGTAATTCATTGACTTATGGTTTTGCGATAAGAGAAGTCCAAAACTGAGGTGTCAGCAAGAGGATGCTCTCTTCCCCAAGTCTTTTACATTCTGGTGCTGACTGCAGGCAATCCTTGGGGTTCCTTGGCTTTTCTGTCATGTGGTACTTTCCTCTCTTTCCCAGGTACCATTGACTTCTAGCTTCCACCTCCTCCCCATGACTTTCTGTCTGAATTTCTTCTGCCTATAAAGGACGCCAGTAATCTGGATTAAGACCCAACCTCATTCAGTTGAGCCACACCTTAACTAAAAATATCTTCAAGATAGCCTACATACAATGGGCTCACACCCACAAGAAATCAGGACGTAGAACATGTCTAAACTGGAGTCCATAATTCAATCCACCACACACCTCATTAAGAAGTACATTTCCTATGAAATTTCACTCTTAATGTTTAAACATTTCATATGTGTAATATACTGTTTTGACCAACTGTAAACTAATAATAAATGTAATGTTAATTCAGTTCAGAATAATTTCTTCACATTTAAAACTACATGATCACAGAAGATTAAAAATTTTCCATTTCATTTTTTAATTTGTTTTTTTGCTATGTTTTTTAAAGCAGTTTTACTGATATAGCATACCATACAATCTATCCAAAGTGTACAATTAATGGCTTTTAGTATAATCAGTGTTGTGCATTCACTGCCACAAAAAATTTTAGAACAATTTCATTACAACAAAAAGAAAAACTCCATACCCTTTAGCAGTCACCTCTCAACCCCTCTATCCTTCACCAGCCCTACATATCCACTAATATAATTTCATCTTTATAAATGGAATTATATTTACATTTTATATAAATGGAATCATACAATATGTAGTATTTTGTCTGGTTTCTTTCACTTAGCATAATGTGTTTTGTTTTTGTCTGATGATAACATTTTGTAACATTAACATACATTTGTTCAATTTCAAAGAAAAAGTCTTATATATGCAATGTTATTCCATATTCATATTTCACATGTGGTTTTATTATGCTAAACAGTTATGTATTAGTCAGCCAAAGGGGTGCTGATGCAAAATTGGTTGGGTTTTATAAAGGGTATTTATTCGGGGTAGGAGCTTACAGATACCAGGTCATAAAGCCTAAGTTACTTCCCTCACCAAAGTCTATTTCCACAGGTTGGAGCAAGATGGCTGTCGAGGTCTGTGAGGGTTCAGGCTTCCTGGTTCCTCTGGGCTCAGCTCCTCTGTTTTCTCTACCAGGTCGGCTGTAGACTATCAGGTGAACGGCTCTGTCTCTCTCCCTGGGATTTCTCCCATGTCTAAGGAGCTGTCTCTATTCCTCTGTGTTCTTTTCCTTTCTCAGTTTCTCTTTTCCTGGGGTTTGCTTCTCTTTCTTCTGCATGATGACTTCCTGGGGCTCCAGCTTAATACTTCAGCATCAAAGTCCAACATCAAAACTCCAACATCAGAAGCCCTTGCATCAAAAGCGCCAACTCAGGAAGCTGCTGTGGCTCAATCAATCAGTTGGGCTCCCATCCACCATATGGGAGGCCCTGGGTTCACATCCCAGGGCCTCCTTGTGAAAGCAAGCTGGCCCACATGCTGCAGAGAGCCACCAGCCCAGGCGCCGCAGACTGCCCCTGGCCCACAAGCGCCATAGAGAGCCAACTCAGCAAGGTGACGCAACAAAAAGGGAGATAATGCGAAAACACAGAAGAGTAAGCAGCAAGTGGACACAGAGAGCAGACAACAAGCAAGCCGCGGGGGGTTGGGGAAGGAATAAATAAATACAGACAGAAAGAATGCAAGTGAATGGACACAGAGAACAGACAGCAAGCAAAAAAAAAGTCACAAGGGGGGAGATTAAAATAATAAAATAAATGGATTTTAAAAAAAGCAAACTCCAACTCTGTCCTTTGCCATGCCTTTTATCTTGGTGGGTGGGGACCCAATGCCCTAATGATGTGGCCCAATCAAAGCCCTAATCATAACTCCATCATGCCCAGTAATAGACCAGATTACAAACATAATGCAATACCTATTTTTGGAATTCATAACCATGTCAAACTACTACAAGTTCCATGTCACATTTTTTAGCTTTCTTTTTAGTATATACCTGAGCTTAGACTTTCCCTTTCATTTTATATACACATTTTGTTCAAGCACACAGATACAAATTAGTGGTATAAAATTGTAAGAACTGAAGTAAAAAGAATGCTATGAAATCTGAAAAAAGAACTTACTTGTGAATACACACACATATTTTTTAGAAGGTACTGGGGATTGAACCCTGGACCTCATATATGCTATATGACAAGCAGACATTCAACCACTGAGTTACACCCACTCCATATTACTTGTATATTTTTAAATGAATGATGGGCCACATCAAATTGTACTTGTATTTAGACATCTTTGACCTTTTTGAAGTTCTGATGAAAACTTTTAGATAACAGTTTGAAAACGGGTGTGGGGGTTAGAGGTTGCTATATAGTCTTCAAAACTCTTTTAGGTTTTAGCAATCACTGACCTTGAAACAGTTGTGCAATTGTTCCACACTATAGTTGCCCTGCCTCCCAGTGGGTGCCATTTGTGAGCATATTTCATGAATGTGGGGCAGATCACTACCTAGTCCTGCACAATTGCATAGTTTCTGTGCAACATTTCAACACTACTTACAAAATTACTAAGACAAATGATAACTCCAGGAGGGGGTTCTAGACTGCATCTTTCTCTTGTGTTCTATCACCTGTCATCATGCTCCACAAATGCATTCCCTCTCTATCTCTTTCCTTTCCACTACCCTCAGGTTCTTCCTCACCTTTGGCTTTCCCCTTTCAGCATAGTAACAGATTCATTTCCTCAGCCTGAAAATATTCTTCCTTCAATTTTTCATAATATAGTAGTTTGAAAAAATGATCTTAATCTCAATCTGTTCCTGTGGTGTGAAGCCATTGTAAATAAGAACTCTTTTTTTAAAAGATTTATTTTGTTTCTTCCCACCTCCTTGTTGTTTGCGTTCACTGCCGTTCATTGTGCTCGTCTTCCTATTAAGAGGCCCCACGAACCAAACCCAGAACCTCCCACGTGGGAGGGAGGTGCCTAATGACTTCAGCCATCTCTACTCCATTTAGTTGCATCTCTCATCATGTGTTCCTCCTTTGTTGAGTCTTATTATGTTTTCCTCCTTGTGTCTGTTGTGCCAACCTGTTGCATCAGCTCACTGTTTTGCTCGTCTTCTTTAGGAGGCACTGGGAACTGAACCCAGGACCTCCCATGTGGTAGGCAGGAGCTCAATCACTTGAGCCACATCTGCTTCCCAATAAGACATTTTGAAGATATTTTCAGTTAAGGTGTAGCCAATTGAATCAGGGTGGGTCTTAACCCTATTTCTGGAGGCCTTATAAAGAAGGTCACACCCATGTGGAGCTGGCCCATGCGCAGTGCTGATGCGCGCAAGGAGTGCTGTGCCATGCAGGGGTGTCCCCGCATAGGGGAGCCCCACACGCAAGAAGTGCACCCCGTAGGGAGAGCCGCCCAGCGCAAAGAGAGCTCAGCCTGCCCAAGAATGGCGACACCCACACGGAGAGCTGACACAACAAAATGACGCAACAAAAAGAAACACAGATTCCCATGTCGCTGACAACAACAGAAGCGGACAAAGAAGACGACGCAGCAAATAGACACAGAGAACAGACAATTGGGGCAGGAAGGAGCAGAGAGAAACAAATAAATAAAGCTTTAAAAAAACAACAACAAAAAAAGAGAAGGTCACAGAGAAAAAGCCATGGGACGAAGTTGGAAGTCAATGGAACCCAGAGTCTATGTGACAAAAAAGCCCAGGATGAGGAGCAGGTGTAGCTCAGTGGCTTGAGTGCCTGCTTCCCATGTACAGGTGTTGGGAGAAGGCAAGTGACTCAGGCAGGTTTCCCTGAAAATGCACTGAAAACTGGTCTTCCTGGTAGTTATAGACTTCTGGTATTTGTTAGAACTGTTATCTATGGAACACTCTGAACAGTATGTAGTTGGTTAAAGAATGCTTATGGTAAACAAACCTAGAATTTACGGATTTGTGAGGCATGGCTCCTGGGAAAGTCAAATAAGGTATTCAACTCTCTGGGGTATAAAATGGTGATTTCATCAAATAAACACCACAAGCTATGTGAGATCTCTAGCAAATTTCATTTGAGATATCATTTATTACTGTTGGCCAGAGAGTACATATCCAGTGTGGGAAGGAAAGACCTAAGAGTCACAAGATATGTTTCAGACCTCTCCCTACTTTGCCAGGGACTTTTGATTGCTTGTATCCTTGAAATTATGAGTAAAATATGGGGAAGAGTTCTAGGGCATGGGGGTTTGATTGGATCATCTGATCCTGTGTATGAGCACAAAAGATTCCTGAAAGTTGCCACCCAAGAATACTTTTCACTTTAACTTTGCTGTGCCTTTTAAATTTTATACAACGGCATGTAATGCCTATTCAAAAATAAATATAAGTCTATAAATAAATAAAAATTAACCTCTAATCAATCTTCTAAAACCTAGTCTCTGTTTTGGTTGGTAATGTCACTTGTCTACTCAGATCTGGCAAAGCACTCTGGAATCATCCTCCATCTTGACTGCATATGCACATTCAATTACCACATTCTGTTGAAATCCTCAGAGATGTCTACTTCATTTGCCTACTCATTCAATAGCAACTCCAAGAACGTGTAATAAGCTGAGCACTGGGCTAGATAAGATGAATGAGATGCTGTCAGTAAGTTCCCCAAGAATCCTGCAGTCTACCTAAGGCTGTGCAACAGTCATATTGCACATTTAAATAGCACTCCTTAAATAACGGATTCCTTCAGGCAATTACAAATATTTATTTGGGTAAGAAGTCATAAAATAAATTTTTATAATAAACATAAGGAAACAAACCACATTTGAATGAATATAAAATAAAATGACAGGAGCTGACAGAATTTAGTGTTTTTATAAATGTGTCAATAATTTTAAAAGTTCAGAAGAAATTTAAAGTGTACTTAAAACTTGAGGACATGCTTTATACTGTTTTATAAAATAAAAAAGAATTAGGTTTTTAGAGGCAATATATGACGACTTAATAGTTTTTCAAATGATTTCAAAATGGGTTTCTAGATACTTTCAAATATGGACATGAAGGAAAAAAAGACAGAACTTTGGCAAGTAAAGTATTAGTCCATAGCAGCTTGGAAAAAGTTTACTTCTTATATAAAGATTCTTCCATTTACATTTGCTCTTATTACAGAAAAAGATCTAATATGCCAGGTGTATCTGAGGAATCTATGAGCTATGTAGCAAAAACAGCTGTTTTAAAAAGCCTGAATTCTATGAAAATGTGCACCATACTGCATATATAGTAACTGAGTAAATGTAAACCATGTGATTATTTATTAACTCATCTATATAAAATACTTAACCTCAAATATCATGCAATATCCCCTATGTCTACATCTCTTTTTTGAAGGCAGTACAAGCTTTAAACTAATATGTATTTGCTATTTTTAAAAGTTTAACTCCATTACTAAAAATGTTTGTGTGAAGTTCCATAGAAATATTTTTCAGTTCTCTAGTAACAAGACATATCATGATCAATAAAAGATCACAACCTTAGAAAAATTATTGAGGCTAGCTAGAGAAGGTATCACAAAAGTTGGAGGTTTCTGTCTCCAATTCTTGGAAGACCATTCTACTTCAGGAGCCAGAGCTCCAAGAAGACAATTCAAAATTTCTTGCTTAAAAAAATATTTTTGCCATGAATAATTGAATAATTATGTCTCTAGGAAAATGAGGCTTTTAAATTAAGATTTAGCAAAATCAGCAATAATGTATTTACTTCTAATCATTTATGACAGAAGATAAATCTGTTAAAAGTTTTACATACAAAAGATATAAATACTGCATAATATGTAGTGAATATTGGCACATACCCTTTAGTATTTAAAGCATAAAATGCAATCAGCAAATCTCATGCTCATAAGTGTTTTAAGATACCTTTATGATACAGCGCAAAAACCCTCTCTATGAACATGCAGAAGGAAACTTCCTACAGTTTAAGGCTTTCCAATCGGTTTGTAACAAGCATCAGGTTGCCAGAGGCGAATATCAACAAGAACTTGATTGAGTTTTTGCATCCAGAGATCACGTTCTTCTTTAGTATCTGCAGAAAGCCAGTTCCTAGAGGAGTCAAAAAAAAAAGAAAAAGTCAGGATTCTTTTCCTCCATTCCATATCTCCACATATTCTTGTTAGAAAAGGAAAAAAAATCAGTCTAAGAAAACCAGTGAAATGAACTGCTCTTTATCTTTTTTTTTTTTAAGGCAGGAGTGGGAGATATTCAAAATATTTATTGCTGGTAAGGCATGGACACAGACCAGTCAAAAATGTTACCCTAACTAATCAGGACAGATAATGGCTATACATAATGGATACAGGATTGTTAGTGTGGACTGCTTGAATACTAACTTTAGCTTTAGGTAACAAACCAAAATCCATCTCCTAAAATATGTTAATAAAATTCCAGTAAGATGTAGTTTTAAAATTACTACTGAGCTAATGATCCCTATACTCTAGCAATGGATTTCAAGTCTACATTTTTAAAAAATTGTACACTCCATCAGGACCAAAAAAAAAAGAGTGCTAAGCAGATCATTTGTCTATTGATTCGCAACCTCATTCCCACTTTTCCATGCTCTCTCCTGTAGCTGGAATTGGCAAATTACACTTCCCAGATTGCTCTGCCAGAATGTGATGTGAAAACAGATCAAAGTGAAAAAGAAACTGTTTATTCCTCCTGCTCTGGCACTGGCATCTCAGCAATGGTGCTCCAGCAGCCTCTGCAGCACAGAGTTCTGGGGATATGGTTCTCACATCTGCTGATTTCAGCAAATGGTACTATACTTGTAGGACAGCAGCAGCCACCTCAGGTGACGGGAAGTTCGAGCAGCCTTGACAAGTACAACAGTACCAGTGGAACTGTGCACTTCTGGGCTCTTCAGTGTCATTAGGAGTATGGGTGCCTGGCCTCCTCTTCACACTCTTTAATCTTCTTTCCTCAACTCCTAAACTTACCCGCCCCCCCTCTTTATCATGTTTTAATGAATGCAAATCAAAAGCCACAGTGAGGAATTTCTCCAAGAATGATAAGGTAAAATTATCCTCACTGTCTGGTTAGCTGAATCATACCTCACACTCATTACATTTGGTAAATGATAAGAGTTTTCCACACCAAAGATGCTAACTGTTTTGTACAGATTGTCTGGCTTAGACAATTTGATGGCATGGGACACCAAATGAGTGTGGATCATCTCCTAGCAAGAGCATCACAGGACTGAATCCGGGAGTTCCTAATATCCTTCAGACTCAGGTTCTCCAAGGGCTGAAATCACTGCCTCATGGTCCTTCACCTGGCTTTATAGGTAACATTATTTCGTACTGTCTCCCTTTACTTTTGCCTATCCTAACCTCCCCATCCATGTCAAAAATTTCTTCTTTGTATCCATATTTAGCTACAAGTTGAAACTAGTTGATGGGCCTGAAGAGGGTAGAAAGGGGGAATTCCCTAACTCACAAGCCAGACCAGATTTCTAGAGAAGCACAGGCTGTTAGGTTTTTACATTGTACTCATTCTGCATCTTTATAATTCCTCCCTGTTGATACTAGAAATGGTATAAGCATGAACAAGCAGGTGAGTTTATCATCTCCTCTTAGTCAATAGATCAACAGAGAGATAAGGATAACACAAGACACAGTAATAATAGTGACCATTTTTTTAAACTCATTTCCTGGCGAGACAATATGCTAAACACTTTACACTGTTAGTTCATTAATGGTTACTGCGTTTCCCTTTTGATATTACATAACCATGGTTACACTTTGTAAGTCACTGAGTCAGTATTTAAACCTAGGTCTACTGACTTCAAAGCCCCGCTATATAATAAATATTATTTCCCGATGTGATGATGTTTCTAGCTCAAATGTGTAGTCTAATGTTTTTGAAGTAGGCAGTACGTATCAGAAGAGAAATTTTTACTAAAGGTGGGAAAGACGGAAGGTTGACTGGTAGAAATAAAAAATGACACACAATAAATTTAGTTAAAAGATTTAAGTCAAAAAGGATCTGTGGAGAAACAGCTAAAACAAAGCAAAGGAGAATGTATTATAGAACTACAGAATGTTTGTGTCCTTATGACCAAAAATGTCAAGAAAGTTTTTAAGTCACCAAAGTTGAAGATATAGCCAAAACTTAACTCAGTATGTACCATTCTACAGTTGGTTAAAGAGCCGCCATCCAAATTATAATATTATAATGAGAAAAACTACATGCAACTGAAGTACAGAGTAATTGGAGGCAGAACAGTATGTGATCTGCTCCCTCTACCACAGGGAAGATCTAAAGAGAAATCAGGGAGGGTTTATGCAGCAGGTAAAAGGTATATGATGCAAAATCTGAGTAATGTTTAAAAGAATTCCAATGGGCCACTGTGGTCAGGAACTTCTTAGGTACTGTGCTTGGACTGCTTCCTCACTGACGGTCGCCATGACAGAGGCGATAAGAAACTATATAACTACAAATCCACTTTGTCTCACCTGTCCTGTCTGAGGCTACTGCTACACAGAAGGTCCCTGAAGGAAATCAGTAGAGGAAGTAAAATGAATTAGTATGAAAGAAATCTAGAAATTGAGAATTTCCAAAGAAGAGGTTCCTGAACTCTATCTAGCTATTTTAAAACAAATTGGCAGTATCTAGACAACTTTGTTCTATTTTAGTATAGTATCTCTTGTCTATAGTTTTCTAATGTTTCTACATCAGAACTTCATGGAATCCATTTCCCTGAGTGAATTCAACAACCTAATTAAGAAAGATTTTGTCAAATTTTAACTTATGTCCCTAATCACAACTTAGTAGTTAGGTCTTTGAGCCTCTTTTGGGCATCCAAACCAAAGAATCCCATGTTCTTAGGAATAAGATTTTACACCTCAAATTCTATTACAGTTCAGAGTTAACAACAGAAAAATTGACACTCCCAATAGTTTATTCTGTTTTATATAACTTTAATCTCCAAAAATTTGCAGAATAGAATGGGATGTATTTTTTTGTAAGTCACCTGATTGAGAGTATTTTTGGAATAGAAAGAAGAGATACATGAGGTCTCTCTGAATCACACTTAACTTCACAACTACATGTGAAATCTTACCACTTATACCAAAATTCATTAGCTAACTGCCTTGAAAATGCCTACCCTTTGAGTATATTAGAAAACACGATTAGCTTAGATACAATCTGACTACTATACTTTTATTGACTATATTAATTTAGTTATTACAGACTGATCTCTTAGTGATATGTGTGTGTTTTGTCTTCTCACTAAGACTGTACCCAATTTAAAGACAAGAAAAACCTGTGATATTTCTTACAGTGGTAAGAATATAATAGGCAATCACTCACATAGTTGACATAAATATTTATAGCCCAATACATACTTGGTGACACAAAGTGTGTCCCTGCATTGGCTGACAAGAGTCTCTCGGTCATCTTCTCTTTGTGGTCGTACAGTAATTAATTCAAAAGTGTTCCGTCTTGCACAAAATTCTCTGTTGGCTGGTTCTATGTGACGACTGGTACAATTGGCCAAGTTTATTCTTCCTATAGGATTCTTTTAAAACAAATTTTTAAAAATTAAAACTATTAGAAAATGAACAAGACTAAGTAAGCAAGCATTATGTAGTATTTAAATTGATATATATTAGATTAAAATGCTACAAATTGAAGTTAAATTTTAGTTACACTGGGTTTAGAGAAACATATTCAGTATTTATTATTGATTCGTATTGGAAATAAAAGTAGAAACTAAAAATGTCACCTGATAGTTCTTGGCCAACTATCCCATAAACGAAAAAGAAAAAAGATCTCTTTATTATGGAAAATTTCGAACATACACAAAATAAAGAGGATAGTATAATGAACCCCTATGGACCCATCACCTAATTTCAATAATTAGAAACAAATACTCAACTACCTTTTATCTATACCCCACCTACATTCCCCCTTCCTATAAAAGTAAACCTAGATATTTCATTTCAGTTGTAAATATTTTGTATGCAACTCTAAAAGATAAGGTCAAATAACTGCTTATGATTAGTAGAATCCATGTCATTCCTATGGTTTGATAGCCAAAGTGGAGATAAAAATTTATGAGACTAAATGTCCTTAAAATGAGAAAAGGGGCATGTGTGGACACAATTTAAAAGTGGCCAATAAAAGTGTTAACATTACTAGTAATTATAAAAAAAATTAAAATGAAATACATCATTTGACACCCTGGACTGGCTAAGCCTGGAAAGAACAGTAACAATCTCTGTTGATTGGTTGGAAAAACTCTTATATAAAGTTGATAAGAGTAAATATTGGTCTACTACAGAAAGAAAATATAATAACAGCAACCAAAAAGCATTAATAGGGAAGCAGACTTGGCCCAACAGATAGGGCGTCTGTCTACCACATGGGAGGTCCCCGGTTCAAACCCCGGGCCTCCTTGACCCGTGTGCAGCTGGCCCATGCACAGTGCTGGTGCGCTCAAGGAGTTCCGTGCCGTGTAGAGGTGGTCCCCCCCACCCACGTAGGGGAGCCCCATGCAAGGAATGCGCCCCGGAAGGAGAGTCGCCCAGGGCAAAAGAAAGTGCAGCCTGCCCAAGAATGGCGCCACCCACACGGAGAACTGACACACAAGATGACGCAACAAAAAGAATCACAGATTCCCATGCCGCTGACAACAACAGAAGCAGTCAAAGAAGAACACATAGCAAATGGACACAGAGAACAGACAACTGGGGGTGGGGGTGGGGATAAGGGGAGAGAAATAAATAAAAATAAATCTTTAAAAAAATGCATATGCTAATTAGTGGGTTGAATTTAAAAAAAAAAAAAGCATTAATAATGGGCATATTCTGATCCTGCAATTCTACCTAAAGGAAACTGGATCTAAGCAAATATATAAGTTCACAATGATGTTTAGATATGTATAGTCATTGGGGTTTTTTCATGTAACAGTGAAAATTTTGAAATAAATTAAATGACAAAAATAGGAGACTAATGAAATAAATCATATTATGCTTCCAGCAAATATGGCAGACTACATAGTCTGAAAGCCCTCCCATTACATAACTCCCAGAATGCTAGCTCTCAGGAAAGTAAAACAAACCTTCAAAATCACTGAGGAAGAGAGACAATGTTTGAATGGTAAGCTAGCCTGAAGCTCTGGCTTTCCTCAGGGATTTGCCCCTGCGCCTTGGGTTTAAAGGCCAGGGAAGGGACAGGAACCTGCAGCCTTGACTCACACAGAGGAGGAAGCTGGAACTGTCATGCCCTAATGAGCCAAGGCCCTTGAAGAAGTACTGCCTCAGTGAGACAGTGTAAGGACACTTAAAGATTGTATTCAAATTGTTGTTATTACAAACAGTGCCCTATAAAGAGGAAAATGGGTAAATTGATTGTGATATATTACCATAATGGAATACTATACTACAGAGAAAAATGAACAAATTAGAGCTACACATGTCAGTCTGGACTACTTTCATAAACAATGTTGATCCAAAAAAGGCAAGTTGCAGAATAATATATACAGTATGATATTCTTTATATGTTTAAAATCATGCAGTCACAATAACATATTGCTTAGGAATATGTGTAGGAACACGAAACAACAATTTCTGGATAGGGGTTCTCTGTGGGAAGAGAGAGTACATGAAGACCTTCAACAGGACTAATAACATAAATTGATGGGTATTTTTTTTTAAATATCACAATAAACATTAAAGTATTAAGTTTAAAAGCTACAATGGAATACATATAGCTATTGCAATAACATTATAAATTTATCTCTATTGTGTGGACAAATATTAAGACATATTGTTAAGTTAAAAAATCAGGTAATAAAAAGTATGATGGGAACAAGTGTAGCTCAGTGGTTGAGTACCTGCCTCCCATATATGAGGTCCCGGGTTTAACCCCTGTTACCTCCTTAAAAAAAATGTATAATGCTGTTTGTTTAAAAAATATCCATAAATGTGTGGTTCAAGTGATTGGGCTCCTATCTACCATATAGGAGGTCCAGGGTTCGATACCCAGGCTCTCCTGGTGAGGGCAAGCTGTCCCAAGCAGAAAGCTGGCCCCATGCAGAGTGCTGGCCCATGTGGAGTGCTGCCCCATGCAAGAGTGCTGCCCTGTGCAGGTGTGCCGGCCCACGCGGAGAGATGGTACAGCAAGATGAAGCAACAAAAAGAGACACAGAGGATAAACAATAAGAGACGCAGCAGACCAGGGAGCGGAGGTGGCACAAGAGAATGATCACCTCTCTCCCACTCTGGAAGGTCCCAGGATCGGTTCCCGGAGCCACCTAATGAGAACACAAGCAACACAGAAGAACACACAGCGAATGGACACAGAGAGAATAGAAAATGGGGGGAGAGGGGGGGTAGGAATAAATAAATAAGTCTTTTAAAAAAACCCATAAATGGAATACAATTATTATGTATTATACACATTAAAAGTTTAGAAGGATATATTGTCAAAATATGAACTGCAGTTATCTCTGTTATGGGTGATTTTACTTTTTCATTCTGCTTATTTTTCTCTTCCAGATTTTAGATAGTTTAAGTGATCTTATTTGGGTAATAACATTAAATTCTTAAAAAATGAGATGCAACTTATTATATAAAATCTTAATATCAAAATTTAAAATAGTTATCCCTTCCGTATCATGGGGGCTAGGGGCACAGCATCCCTGCAATTTAGAAAATCCATGTAAAATATTTTGGCCCTCCTTTCATACCAGAGAAGGATGAGTTTTTTTTCTTTTTATTTACATGGTATTTACAATACCTTATTGTAAAATTTGGTTAAATATTATATAATACTATCCTTATATTTTATGCATTTCTGAGTTTCTAAACTTTTTCTGTGTCACCTACTGGCCTTTGAATGTCATCTGCAGCTTCCACAAAACTCCCTATGAAATTTCCATTAATTTCTTATTCTGACCCATGATATATACACCGAATCCATGATGGGGAAAGTTACAATGTGGAAGGGATAGCTATAAAACATAACTACTGTATTCCTGTGGATGGTTTTCCATTACTATTTTATCCCAGATTTAGGTAAATCAACTAGCTAATAAAGTATAAAATTGAATTTAACATATTTCTAACTAAAAATGTCAACTAAGGAAAGATTATGGAACATTTCAGGAGAAAAGGGCAAATATATATACCTTAGGGTATTTTAAGAATGGTCAAATCACAGGAAATGTATAAAACATAACATACTTACACAAATATAACACATACAAACACAGGTCTTGCAACAAGAAAATTGTGAATGGCTCAGTAAGTACACTCAAAAGCGAACTGCAGGGAATGGGGAAAATCTGCACAAAACATTACATGAAAGTCAACTGGGGCTTTCACTATTGACCAGTACTATTAAAATTACCTTTCGTTTCTCATCATCTGGATAAGTCCAATAAGAGATGCAGTTTCCAGAAAGAACACACCATCTTCTGTGCCAAGCACCAAAACCACTAACATCTTCAAAGATGGTCTGAAAAAGTCAATGAAATACTGACTTCAGAAAGTTGAAGAGAATATCCTAACAATGAAATGCTGAATTTATATGTTAAACGTTAATATATTGACATATTTTATACTTCAAACTCTACTGGCATAATTTTCCTCAAGTCTTTTACCCTAGTATTGATAAATCACTGATTGTTCATATCTAGAAATTTATCCAATTTTCAACATTATCTACAAACATAAAGCATTTAAGAACTTCTAGACATTAACCACAAATAAATGTCTCTACCAAACTTTAGACTTTTTTAAAGCATGATGCTCCTAACCAAATGTTTCTTACATAAAGGAGAAGTGCTTTAAGTGTTGGAGAATAAGTGATGAGACTACCATACCTTATATATTGAAAAAAACTAATGACAGCTTATAAAATTATACCTATCTTAATCCAAAAGACTGACAATTTATTTTTACTCAGGAAAATAAAACAAGATTTAAAAGAGTCAACTCATGATTATAGGTCATGAGGGATTACTGTGATAAAATCGAGCTCCAAGTCACCTACTGAACCGTCAAGCATGCTTGGAAGCAGCATTGCCCTGCAGTGAGAGGGTTGGTTAGCCAGCTCCCCACTTTAGGAATGCAACTTATATTCTAAAAGTAGGTAAAACAGAGTCAAGGACAAGATTCTGGAGTAGGTAATTAATAACATTAGACTTTTTTTCCATGGACATACTTAATGTAAGTAGGATAAGTAGAAGGTAGGGTTTTTTTTAACCTGAAGCTATTTTTTTAGTTGCAGTCAAAATATAGTCCTAATTTATATAAAGAGCCTCACTAATAATTTTTAAAAAGCTCATTTAGGAGCTATTATATTAAAGAATAAAACAAGGTAAAAATGTAACAATGTATAGATCAGGGTTGGCAAAGTGTTTCTTGTAAAGGGCCAAATAGTAAATATTTAAGACTCTGTCGACCATTCAGGCTTCTAAAACAACTACAAAATTTTGTATTGCACCTCAAAAGCAATCAGACAACACATAAGCAAATGAGCAGATGTTGCAATAAAACTTTACAAAAACAGGTGGTAGGTCATACTTTGCTTACCTCTGATAATCCAAAGGCATCTTTTTTTGTTTGATTACATCCCTCCCACCCCTCCTGGGTCAAATCACAACTTTACCCTTCTGACTGTTTGGTAGTTAATAATAATATAATAAAAAACTAGTGCTTATTCGGTTCTTTCTTTGCCAGACACTATTCTAGGTACTGTTTTTATATTAACTCAACTAATGTTTACACCAACCTCATGATGGTAAAATATACAGTCTACTTAATCTGTGGAATTTACCAAATAGGTGAATTAGGAGTGCAATCTCTAGCCATGGAGAAGTTACTTTGTGTGAAGAAATGTTTCCATGATAGACTGAAACCTCACATTCATTAAACCTTATTCCTACATATTCCCTCAGGGTCCACCTTTCCTTCCACCCAGCACCGTCCTCTTTCCGCCCAAAAGCAAGCCTGCCCTACTTCTAGGCAACACTGCTCACTGTCACCCAAAGGAAAGAAGATGGAATCTTTTTGTTTCAATCTCAAGCACAAAGTTAGTACAAGTAACTCACTAGCTTCCTCCTGTGTTTTTGTTCACCTTTTACATCATAAAGGTAATAAATAGATGAAAACTTTGATAGATAAAAATAACAGATTTTATCATTACAAACCAATATAATTTTAAAAAAGGAATAAGAAATGAATAGCTTTGATTTTTATAGTTGAGGAAACAGAGGCCCAGGGAAATTAAGAGATAGTACACAATCACAAAGCAAACTGGAACGCAGAGCTCTGACCACCAATCCCGAATTTCCTCCTCTTGTTGCTCATCAGTCCAGGCAGAGCTAGACCAGCACTATTTTAGAACAACTTAAATTTCCTTAGTTGGTAGTCTCCTTCCTTCTAGCAGTCACTAACACAAGAAGGAAAACTGAACTTCTGTTTTTTATAGAGGAGAGAGTTAATCAACAACAGGTTGTTTAGGTGAGGGACAGACAAGTTATACGTTGGGAAGTCCTGAGCTCTTTCTTACTGTATTTCTCTAAGTGGGGATGTGATCAGAATGGAACATAGGATTTAAGACAGAGTAAACTTGAAGAAATCTAACAAACTAGTTAAAAGCCCAGCTCAAAACTTAAATAGGTCAAATAGTATATGCAAATGAACCAGCTACCATAAGAGAGACTATCAGTTGCTAAGGGTACCTACAATAAAATATGGAAATATTTAAATTAAAAGAGAAAGTCAGCAGGTACACACTACTTTTAGGTCGGAAAGTTATAAAAACGCTTTCCCAAGATATCTAGTGCCACCTGGTGGATTTATATGTGAAAAAATTTTAACAAGGAATAAAAAGTGCTGTTAACTGTTGCTGTGGCAGGAATCCTTCAAGTCCAGTTTATAGTTTACTCGTCCCTGTCCATGTGGTTTCCCTACAATCCAGCTCTTCTTGACTGCACCCTTTGACAGAAATTGCAAACTGTAACACCCCTTGTATAATTCAAATTATTGCTTCACACAGAAAACCAAAACTATTAGATTCTATTTCTTACATGATACCCACAATCTCCTAAGTATTCTACACACATGCTTTTCTCCCCTGACAATGGCAAAAGTCTAATTCTGTATAAGATTAATCCCATGACCTGAAGCTTAGATCCTATTTCTTCCCACTCTCATGACTTTTAGTCATCACTTATCCCAATAGCCCTAGTTCAGGCTCCCCACTGTCTCTATCTTCAAACTCCAGGCCTAGTAGAAGCTACCATTAGCATTTAAAGATGCTCAGTTCTCTCCTATCTTAACAAAATATCAACAAAATCCTTCTTTCAATCTACTGTTACCTCTGCAAGTAACCACCCTCCCTCTCTTCACCCCTTCCCAAACTCTGAGAGTTGTTCATGCTCTCATCCCTAACCTTCCACGCACTATAACCATTTGCAATCTAGCTTCTGCTCGAGCTAAGGCCACCAACGACTTCCTTGTAAATAAGTCCAACAGTCACTTATAGAGCCTCCTTCAACTTCTCTCTTCACTTGTCAACCATCCATGAAATTCTGTTTTCCTCTTTTGAGGGCTTCTCCTCTGTGGCCTGTCCTTTGAATGTTAGTGCTCCTTGTGGTTCTGCTCTCCTCACTTCCCCTGGCCATCACCTACTAACTCTATGCTGCAGTCCTTCAAATCTTGATCTCAACTTGAATGTCTCGCTTGAGCTCCAAACCCAGATCTTTGAAACATGTCTCCAGGCACCTAAAATTCAAAATTGGTTACAGCTTTTTTTTTTTTTAATTAAAACATCCCACCTCAGGTGGAATTGACTGGGAAGGGGCTGAGGGAACTTTCTGGGATGAAAGATAATGTTCTATATCTTAATAGAACTTTGGGTAACACAGGAGCATGCACTTGTCAAAAGGGGGAATGTACATTTTAGATTTATGCATTTCGTTGCATGTAAATCTTACCTCAGAAAAAGGAAAAAAAATAAACAACTAGTGCCTCTGGTTAAAGATACGAATACTAAAATATTTAAGGGAAAATCTACTGAGGTCTACAATATACTTTTTTTTTTAAGATTTATTTTTTATTTATTTCTCTCCCCCCACCCCCAACACCCCATTGTCTGCTCTGTGTCCATTTACTGTATGTTCTTCTGTGACTGCTTGTATCCTTATCAGCGGCACCAGGAATGTGAGTTTCTTTTTGTTGCATCATCTTGCTGTGTCAGCTCTCTGTGTGTGCGGCACCATTCCTGGGCAGGCTGTATTTTCTTTCGAGCTGAGCGGCTCTCCTTACAGGGCGAACTCCTTGAGCATGGGGCTCCTCTACACGGGGACACCCCTGCATGGCAGGGCACTCCTTGCGCGCATCAGCACTGTGCATGGGCCAGCTCCACACAGGTCAAGGAGGCCCAGGGTTTGAACCACAGACCTCCCATGTGGTAGGCGGACGCCCTATCCATTCGGCCAAGTCCACTTCCCTACAATATACTTTTAAAACCCTTCAAAATAAATAAGAGACTGAGAAATGGATAGAGGGATGGCCGGAAGGACGGCTAGATAGTAGACAGATAATAAAGCAAGTATAGTACAAAATCTTAAAGGTAAAATCTAGGTATGGGTATATAGGTATTCATTAAAAAATTCTTTCAACACTGCTGAATGTTTGGAATTTTCCACAGTAAAATGTAGGAAGGAAAAGTACTTTTTACCCCAAACACACACAACTGTTCCTCCTCCATGGTACCTTATTTCAGTGGCATCCCTGCAAGCCGAGCAAGGCAAAAATCTGGGCTTTACCTTGACTTCTGTTTTTCTGCCTCTTAGAGCCAAATCACCAGGGTCTGTGCTTCCTTCATCATCTCTCCATGTTGGGTCCTTTTCCCTATTCACGCTGTCATTCCCCATCATCTCTCAAGTGAAGAAACGCAGTTTCCTAACTAGTCCTCCTCAAGGATTGCCATGTTCCAATCCATTTCCCCCATGTCAGTCAGAATGATTTGTCTCCACTCCACCTGCCCCTCAACTCTAAGCTCTAGTTGTCCTGAAATACCTGCCAGCCTCTAAATGTGTCACCCTTTCGGAGGGCTAGGGGTGAGGAGGAGAACAGCACCCAGGCCACTGTATATGTTCTTCTCTTTATCTGGACTATTTTGTCTGCTTCCCCCTGGCTAATGTGGTTATGAGTTCAGAAGTTACCTCTTCCAGTCTCCACCTAAAACCCTCCCCACCCACACTCATGACTTGGTGCCCCATCAAGTTATACCCATGGGCCCTATGCTTTCTCCTATTATAGTACTGGATTGTACTTGCCTGTTATTTGTATTTTTCCTTACTAAACTAAAAGCTCCTGAGTGGAGGAGCTGTTTTCTGTGTTCCATTATATTCCCACTATCAGCACAGTGATTAGCATATAAGATGTGCACAACAAATCTTTGCTTAGCCAACTTATCAGTGAATCACTTGGACTAATTTTCATTAATCATTCCTATTGGAATGATTTTCATTTTCAGTCCTATGGGAAACCAAATCTATATTTCACAAAATGGAAACAAGAAAATAAAGAATAAGTTATTTTACTTACCAAAAAACCTTTTTCTTCAACACTTGAATTTACTTTACATTTTATTTTTAAATAAATGTGACCTTCCAAAGGAGATAAAAAGGGCACCTATGAAGAAAAAGGGTAAATTATTTTCAAAATGGTTTCAAAGTATGATTTTCTTAATAAAACATGTATAAACCATGAATAGATATTATGCCTTGAAAACATAGCATTTTCTAAAGCTAGAAGGTAGAGTAGGTGGCCAAAAAGCTGTTGGCTCCTAGCAACAAACACTTTTGAAGAATAAATCATTCAAGGTAGAGCCTGACATAAACAAAAACCCTACATTCCAAGTTAATATGGTAAATAAATCACAGGTTTAACAAGAGAATACATTTGTTTATCCATTTTCCATTAACAGGGAAATACAACAACCGGTATATTCACACAATGCAATATTATTCAATAATAAATAAACAATGATGTAGTAGTACATGAAACAACATGAATCTCAAAAACATCATGGTGAATAAAAGCAGCTAGACTCAAAAGAGTATATATTCTTTAATTCCATTTAAATGAAGTTCAAAAGCAGGCACAACTAATCTATGGTGATAGAAATAAGAACAATGGTTGACTATGGGGGTCGGAAGTGACTAGAAAGGAATGATGGAAATGTTCTATATCTTGCTAGGATATTGGTTATACAGGTGTATACATTTGACAAAACTCATTGAATTCTACACTAAAGGTCCTATATTTCACTGAATATATTTTTAATAACTTTATTGAATATACAATAAGCCGCACATATTACAGCTTAATGAGTATTGACATATCATTAACCCATGAAACCATGATGACCATAATAACAAACATTTCCATCACTCCTAAAAGCTTCCTTCTGTCTGTTTATAATTCTCCCTCTCTTTACCCCATCCTTAGACTACCACTGATCTTTCTGCCATAAAAGATTCTTTTTTACTACATGTAATTTTCACTGCAACAAAAAAATGAGGAAGACATCCTTAGTAACTTTATGTGTACACACATATACACATATATACAAATGCACACATATGATCTATCCCCAAGAAAACCAAGTTATCTAGACAGTATTATCTAACAGGTTATGCACAGATAAAAATGTAACCTTTAATTCAAGAGAAAATAAAAAAAGTCACTAGCAGATCCACAGATCTAGATGTTAGAGTTAGAAGACAAGGGCATTTCTATGTTAAATAATTTACGAGAGAAACCGGACCAAAAAGGGGTAAAAAGATGGACAGTCTAGCAGAGTAAAGTTTCTTAAAAAAAGAGCTTAATAAAAAATTTTAGAACTAAAATAAATCTGAATAGAAAAATTGATCAGATAGGCTTACCATCAGACTGGATAAGATAACTCAGGAAAAATGACAGATGAACTCAAAACTACTCAAAAGAACGGATCCAAAATAAAACCAAAGGAAAAAATAGAATTAAAAGAAAATCAAAGTGAAGTGGATGTGGCTCAGGTGATAAAAACTCTGCCTACCATATGAGAGGTCCCAGGTTCGATCCCTGAAGCCTCCTGGTGAAAAAGAAGAAGAAAAAGTGTGCCTGCGCTATGAGCCGAGTGCCTGAAAGGGAGCCCGCACGGTGAGCTGAGTGCCCACATGAGTGCCTGCGTGGCGAGCCAAGTATCTGCACGGCAAGCTGAGTGCCCCTGAGAGTGCCTGCCTGGCAAGCCAGTGCCCATGCAAGTGAGTCACGCAGCAAGCTCATGACACAGTAAAAGAGAGACGAAGGGGAGAGTCAAGGCGAAGCGCAGCAGAGACCAGGAACTGAGGTGGCACAATTGACAGGGAACCTTTCTGCACATCAGAGATCCCCAGGATCGAATCCCAGTGAATCCTAGAGGAGAAAGACAAGAAGAGAAGACAAAAAAGAGAAGTAGATACAGAAGATCACACAGCCAATAGACACAGGCAGCAAAAACAGCAGGGCAGGGGAGGGAGAGGGAAAGAAAAAAAATAAAATAAAAAGAGTGTCAAAGACCTGTTGGAAAAAAATTGGCCGACAGCCTAACATGCTTTTTAAGTGGAGTTCCAGAAAGATGAGACAACAGAGCAGGAGAAATATTTGACCAAATAATGGGTGAGAATTTGCCAAAACTGATGAAACATATCAACTGCATATTCAAAAAACTCAGTGAAATTCAGCAGGATAAATACAAAGGAACCCACATCTAGCAGTCTATACATAGTAAAAGTATTATTTAGAAATGAAGGCAATATAAAGACAATACTAGATAACAGCTAGAGAATCCACTGTTAGACCCATAAGAAATACTAAAGTAAGTTCTTCCTAAGAAGGGAATTATCCCAGATGAAAGTGCGGATCTGCAGAAAGGAATGAAGAACACCAGAAATGGTAAATATAAAAGATAATTCTTTGAGTTATATTTTAAATTTTCTTTTAAAGCTTGATTGGAGAAATCTAGACCCAGATTCAAAAAATGTCAGAACATCCTAGCAATGAGGTCAGAGTCTCGGACAACGTGTCTCACAGTCTTAGGTATATTGGGCAATTTCTACTACATGTACAGATAAGTTGGCCTTTGCTTTAGACATATTCAGAAAAGTTGCCTCCACAGACCCTTACCATTTAATTTAACAATCCTAATGTAAACTTTGGACTTTAGTTACTAAAAATATATCAGTATTGGTTCATCAATTATAACAAATATACCACACTAATACAGAATGTTAATAATAAGAGAAACTGGGAAGCGGACATGGACCAAGTGACAGAGCTTCCGCCTACCATAAGGGAGGACTTGGGTTCAATCCCTGGGGCCTCCTGGTGAAAAAGAAGAAGAGAAAGTGTGCTTGTGCGGCAAGCCAGTGCCCGCACAAATGAGTCACGCAGCAAGATGATCACGCATCAGAAGAGAGACAAGGGGAGAGTCAAGGTGAAGCACAGTAGAGACCAGGAACTGAGGTAGCACAATTGACAGGGTACCTCTCTCCACATCAGGGGTCACCAGGATCAAATCTGGTGAATCCTAGAGGAGAAAAAATGAGAAGACAAAAAGAGAAATAGATACAGAAGATCGCACAGCAAATGGACACAGACAGCAAAAATAGCAGGGCAAGAGGAGAGGAAGGGAGAAAAATAAACAAATAAATCTTTAAAAAAAAAAAGAAACTATGTGGGTATGAGGGTGGGGAGTACAAGGGAACTCTATACTTTCTGTGCAATTTTTCTGAAACCAAAAACTTCTCTAAAAAGTGTTTTTAAAAACTATTTACAAAAAAAAGAAAAAAATGATAGTGCATTGTGGGGGTTATAACAAAGGTAGAAGTAAAATTTAACTAGGTAGGTAAATGGAATTAGTTGTGCAAGGTTCTTACTGTTCAAGGTACAGCAAAGTGGCTAGTATTTCAAGGTAGACATTAATAGGTTAAGGACACATTTTATAACCCTTAGCAACTACTGAAAAAAGAATTCAAGGAGGTATAGCTAAAGTCAACAGAAGGGATAAAAAGGATTACTAAAAAATGCTCAATTAATCTAGAAGGCAGGAAAGGAAGGAAAAAGGAATAGAGAACAGATGGAACAAAGAGAAAACAAAGAACAAGATAGTAGACCAGGAGTTGGCAAACTTTTTTCTAAAGAAAAAACATATGCTTCATTGTTCTATTTGTTATAAATTCCCTTGCCTCTTTCTTTTCCATATATTGGCACTTTTAAGCTCCTTAAATTCTTTAGTTTCAACAATTAATAGAATTCCATTGCTTAGCCCAAAGAATGCTACTAACAAAAAGAATCTCAGAAAGATAAAGAGAAAATGTTTCCTCTCGCTCTACAACTGTGGTAAAGAAGACAATGTTCTTGGTTAGAAGCCAGTCCTAATAAAAAAGTGACCTGAGAATATATACAAATGGTCAGTCTTACTACCCTCTGCTGAGTGTGAACATTTATGTCTGGTAAAAATAACCTATAATCAGGATGACCATGTAATTATTAATATATAAAGATATTTCTGAAAGTAAAAGTGGTACTATTAATAATTATGCCAGGCCAACAGGCATAAACCAGTATAGCTTTGGGCATACCAGAACACCTATAACCTCAAACTTCTAAAATTCTGATTGTTTTACTTCATAATTTTTGTCCTAATAGTATTTAAATTGGAATCTATATTTCCTGGGAAGTATAAATCCTTGTGTGATTTGTTAAGTCAGAAGATGAGCTTTGGGGTGTCCTTCTCCCTTTATATGTAAAAGTATAATAAAATCTATGACTGTGTTTTGGTTCACTATTCAAAGAGTCCTGTGTCTTAGGAGATAGATTATTAAATTTCAGGATATCCAGTTTTATGTCATATGCTCATAAGCTCAAATAAGATGGCATTCTGCTAAATCTGTAGGGCAAACAGTATGGTTAAACCTCAATAGAAAATTCCATTCTGAAGGGGATCTCAGAGATAGCCCCTGAGACTGGTCAAGTATTACTGATCAAGGCACCATTAAAATAAGCAAACATTCCCTTGTGCCAATGGTATCTGGTAGGATGTAGGAAACTTGTCTATTCTCTCAGGCAATTAAGTAGGATTATTACATGGGAAAAGAAGATCTGGAATTTTCCCCACCAATATAAAGAACATCTAAACTATTTTAAATACTCTTCAATATCAACTACAAGCTATTAGAACAAATACTTGGTACCCCTGCCACTCATAAAAGCACATCTGAGGCAAATTTTATATATAAAGTGAATTACATTTGATATAGAAAGATTCTTTTAGAGCATTAGACACAATTTAAATTGAGTGATTCAATTTTGAACTCAAACACTTAGTTGACTATTTAAGTTATAATTTCAAAGGAATTATTAAGAGAATGGAAGTATACTTGAATTTTAATTTGTAGTGTACACAGAAAAAAGCAGCAGAGATGGAGAATCCCTGAGAAGCTGAGAGGCCCCAGAAGCCAGGGACTGGAATCAGCAGATCACAGAGGCAGGTAAAGAGGCCCCAAAGAGTCTGAGCGATAAGGCCCAGAGAAGCCAGAGGAGAGTGGACAGATGAGTCATATGCCTCATGCCCCACAGCTGAGCTCAAGGAAAATACAAGCCAGGAGTAGCAGCCTGCAGTCCAGACCCAGACCAGAGAGTCCATCATGGTGTCTTGCCACTTGGGGGCCAGAATCGCCCGTAACCGATCTTCCATGAGACAGCATGGGTCAGAAGCTGAGCCATGGACATTTTCACAGCTTCAGAACTCCTAAAGAATGTGGACTCAAGACTTCAATATCCAGAAAAATAGGTAGAGGACAGGCTGAAACAGCCTAAAAAAGATCTTCTAGGGTTTAGGACACCAGGCAAAGGCTGGGCACCATCAGAGGAGAGAGGGACAAAGGAGAGAAATCAACAACAGAACTGAGTTGAAACCAGCAGCAGCTCCTACCCGTACCTTCCCCCCACACTAAAGACACTTCAGAATTATCAGGCCTCTGGGTCTGCAGCTAAGACAAAGGGGGCTCCAGTGATGTACTATCTCAGGAAAGGGGAGAGAGAGGGACAAAGTCTAAGGCTGACTCAGCTTGACACACAATAGTGGTCTGCGGTGTCCCACAAGCCCTTCCAGGCCAGGAGGTACCACACACTGGTTTACCTGGGGAGCCAGGAAAGGACTGGAAAAATCCAACTCTTGCAACTTCCCTCACTTCTAGCTGGAAGTAATTGTTAAGGACGTCCCAGGAAAGGGGAGAAAGAGGGACACAGCCTAAGACTGACTCAGCCTTGACCCACAAAGTGAGTCTGCTGTGTCCCAGGAGCCCTTCCAGGCCAGGTGGGGTGGCACCACTGTTTGCCTTGGAGCCGGCCAGGGGATAAGGCCATACGACCCTCCCAGTCTCCTCCTTTACTAAAGGACTGACTGAGCATTGAGGACTCAAGGGAGTGGAAATATTTCCAAACCAGGAAAAGAGAGGAGGCTGCCAGAGAAGGCTGGAGATCTGTCTCCGAGAAAGTTTGAATTACAAGGCTCATTGCCTAGACAGGAAGTTCTAGCACATTGATCTGGTCTGTGTTGCACAGAGCTTCCAAAAAGCCCCATTTGCTGACAGACCAAGGAAGTGCATGCAAGAAAATTTTAAAAAGAGGTTTTTCCTTGCCTCTCTAGCCTCTGTCACCAAGGCCCTAGGAAGTGACTCTACAATCAATTTCTGGGTCCAGGGTCCAGCCTTGAGCAACCAGCAGGACAATCCTACCAATCCAGGTCAAGCCAAGAATCAAAGAGCGGTATAAGACACAGCGTCCTGCCACTAAATATTGAGCATCTGAGTAAATTACATCCTAATCACATGCCTAGATATCAGCAAAACATTATAAGCCATACTAAGAAAACAGAAGACATGGTCCAAGAAAAGGAATATATATCAAAGCCCTAGAAGAGATGCAGAATTTGAGAGAATTAGGGAGATGTGCACAAATGTCTAAAATCAAATTAATGAGTTAAAAGAAAATATGATCAGAGATAAATGACATCAAGAAGATATG
Source organism: Dasypus novemcinctus (assembly GCF_030445035.2). Lineage (NCBI taxonomy): Eukaryota > Metazoa > Chordata > Mammalia > Cingulata > Dasypodidae > Dasypus > Dasypus novemcinctus. The sequence goes on from NC_080677.1 coordinate 22,740,859, forward strand.
AGCAAGCACAAAGAAAAATTTGAAACCCTGAACAGAAAAGTAACAGAGCTCATGGGAACTAAAGATGCAATAGGTGAGATCAAAAACACATTTGAGGGAAGCAGATTTGACCAAACGGTTACTGCGTCCACCTATCACACGGGAGGTCCAAGGTTCAAACCCAGGGCCTCCTGACCCAAGAGATGAGCTGGCCCAAGCACAGTGCTAATGTGCGCAAGGAGTGCCGTGCCAAGCAGGGATGTCCCCCTCGTGGGGGAGCCCCATGAGCAAGGAGTGCACCCCATAAGGAGAGTCGCCCAGTGTGAAAAAAGTGCAGCCTGCCCAGGAATGGCACCGCACACACAGAGAGCGGATGTAGCAAGATGACACAAGAAAAAAGAGACACAGATTCCAGGTGCCAATGACAAGAATACAAAAGCAGACACAGAGGGAAGCAGATTTGGCTCAACGGACAGAGCATCCGCCTACCACATGGGAAGTCCAGGGTTCAAACCCAGGGCCTCCAGACCCGTGTGGTCAGCTGGCCCTTGCTCAGTGCTAATGCACATAAAGAGTGCCACACGTGGGGGTGTCCCCCTCGTGGGGGAGCCCCACACACAAGGAGCGCACACCATTTAAGGAGAGCCACCCAGCACAAAAAAGCGCACAACCTGTCCAGGAGTGGCGCCAAACACACAGAGAGCTGACGTAGAAAGATGACGCAACAGAAAGAGACACAGATTCCCAGTGCTGCTGACAAGAACATAAGTGGACACAGAAGAACGCACAGCTAATGGACACAGAGAGCAGACCACTGTGTGTGGGGGGGGGGGGGGTTGGGAAGGGGAGAGAAATAAATCTTAAAAAAAAAAGTGGACACAGAAGAATGGACAGCAAATGGACACAGAGAGCAGACAACTTGGTAGGGGCAGGGAAGGGGAGAGAAATGAAAATAAGTAAGTAAATAAATCTTTAAAAAAACACAAAAACATATCCGAGGCATGAAACAGCAGACTTAAATGACAGAAGAAAGAATAAGTAATACCAAAGACAGAACAGCTAAAATTGAAGAGAGGAAAGACTAGAAAAAAGTGAGCAACTCAGAGAGTTGAATGACAACACAAAACAACATAACGTGTCTCTTCAGAAGGAGAAGAGAAGGGAAAAGGTGCAGAAAGAGTATTTGAGGAAATTATAGCTAAAAATTTCCCAACTCTCACAAAAGAAATGAACTTACATGTCCATAAAGCACACAGTACCCCAATCAGAATAAATCTAAACAGATCTACACTAAGACAGAATGTCAAATGTCAAAAATAAAGAGAAAATTCTCAGAGCAGCAAGGGAGAAGCAAAGCAATAGTTACAAGGGACATCCAGTAAGACTGGGTGCAGATTTCTCTTCAAAAACCATGGAGGCAAGAAGACAGTGGTATGATACAATTAGGATACTGAAAGAGAAAATCTGCCAGCCAAGAATTCATATTTGTCCTTCAAATATGAAGGTGAGTATAAAATATTCACAAACACACAGAAACTAAGAGAGATTGCAAAAAAGAATCCACCTTTGCAGGAAATATTAAAGGGAGCCTTAGAACCTGAAAGAAAAAGACAAGAGAGACAGATTTGAAGGAGAGTATAGAAGAAAGAATAGCAATAAGGAAAACCAAAAGAGTAAAAAGACAAAAATAAGATATGACATGAAAACCAAAGAATAAAATGAAGGAAGTAAATGTGCATTTACAATAATATCAATGAATGTGAATGGATTAAACTACCCAAACAAAAGATACAGGATGACAGAATGGATAAAAAAACATGAGCCATCCATAAGCTTACAAGAAACTCACCTCAGACCCAGGGATACACACTGGCTGAAAGTGAAAGGTTGGAAAAAGATACTTCATGCGAATAATAACCAGAAAAGAGCAGGGGTAGCTATACTAATATGAGACAAAACAGACTGTAAATGCAAAAAAAATTTTAAGAGTAACAGAAGGCCATTATATATTGATAAAAAGGGACAATGCACCAGGATGATATAACTGTCATAAATACCTATGCACACAACCATGGTACTCCAAAATACATGAGACAAACTCTGGGAAAACTTAAGGGAGAAACAGACATCTCTACAATAATTACTGGAAACTTCAACACCCAACTCACATAGTTAGATAGAACAACTGGACAGAAGATCAACAAGGAAACAGAGAACCTGAACAATATGATAAATGAGTTAGACCTAAAAGATATATACAGAACACTGCAATCCCAACTCAGCGGGTTATACTTTCTTCTCAAGTGCCCACAGAGCTTTCTCCAGGATAGACTATATGTAGGACACAATGGAGCTCTCAATAAATATAATTAGATTGAAATTATACAAACCACGTTCTCAGATCATAATGGAATGAAACTGGAAATCAATAATAGACAGGAAAAGAGTAATTTGCAAAAGTTTGGAGGCTGAACAAAACACTCCTAAATAATCAGTAAGTGAAAGAAGAAATTGCAAATGAAATTAGTAAATATATTGAGAAAAATGAAAATGAGAACAGAACATATCAAAATTTACGGGATACAGCGAAGGCAGTCTTGAGAGGGAAATTTATAGCCCTAAATGCCTATATTAAAAAAGAAGAGAGATGTAAGCTAAAAGACTTAACTGAAAACTAGACAAACTAGAAAAAGAACAGTAGACCAGTCGCAAAGCAAGCAGAAGGAAAGAAATAATAAAGATTACAGTAGAAATAAATGAAATTGAAAACAACAACAAAAAAAAAAAAATTAGAGAAAATCAACAAAACCAAAACCTGGTTCTTTGAGAAGATCTGTAAAATTGACAAACCCCTAGCTAGCCTAACAAAGAAAAAAAGAGAGAAGATGCAAATAAATACAATCAGAAATGAATGGGGGAAGTTATAACTGAGCCCAAAGAAATAAAAAGAATCATACTGTATGCCAACAAACTAGACAACCTAGATGAAATGGACAAATTCCTAGAAATGCACAAACAACCTACACTGCTGTTACAAGAAATACAAGAACTCAACAAACCAATCACATTTAAGGAGATTGACTCTGTCATCAAAAATCTCCCAGCAAAGAAAAGTCCAGAACCAGATGGCTTCACAGGTAAATTCTACCAAGAATTTTGAAAAGAATTAACACCAATCCCATTTGAACTCTTCCAAAAATTGAAGAGGAGGGAAATTTAACCAACACATTTTATGAAGCCAACATGACCCTAATACCAAAGCCAGATAAAAATAGTATAAAAAAATTACAGCCCAATCTCTCTAATGAACATAGATGCAAAAATTCTCAACAAAATAATTGTAAATAGACTCCAACAGCATATCAAAAGACTTATACATCACGACCAAGTGGGATTTATTGCTGGTATGCAAGGCTGGTTCAACATAAGAAAATCAATCAACACAATACACCACATGAACAAACTGAGGGGGAAAAAAAACCATGATAATCTCAAAGGAGGCAGAAAAGGCATTTTAAAAAATTCAGCATCTTTTTTTGATACAAACACTTCAAAAGATAGGAATAGAAGGAAAATTCCTCAATATGATAAAAGGCATATATGGAAAGCCCACAGCCAACATCATACTCAATGGGAAAAGGTCGAAAGCTTTCCCTCTAAGATCGGAATAAAGACAAGGATGCCCACTGTCACCACTGTTACTCAACATTGTACTAGAAGTTCTAGCTAGGGCAATTAGACAAGGAAAAAAAATTAAAGGCATCCCAATATGAAAAGAGGAAGTAAAACTCTCACTGTTTGTGGATGATAAGATCCTGTACTTAGAAAATCCTGAAGTATCCACGACAAAGCTACTTGAGCTAATAAACGAGTTCAGCAAAGTGGCAGGGTACAAGATCAACATGCAAAGACTGGTAATGTTTTTGTAGACCAGTACTGAACAATCTGAGGAGGAAATCAGGGGGAAACTCCATTTTCAATAGTAACAAAAGGAGTCAAATTCCTAGGAATTAATTTAACCAAAGAAGTATAGGCCCCATATGCAGAAACTACAAAACAATGCTAAAAGAAAATTTAAAAGACCTAAACAAATGGAAAGATATTGCATGTTCATGGATTGAAAGAATAAATACTGTGAAGATGTCAGTCTTACCCACTGACTTATAGATTCAATGCAATACCAATCAAAATATCAATAGCTTACTTTACAGAATTAGAAAAGGCAATTACCAAATTCATTTGGAAGGGAAAATGCACCCAATAGCCAAAAGCCTTCTAAAAAAGTAGAGCAGCATGGGAGGGATTTCACTGTCCGGCCTTGAAACATATTATAAAGCTACAGTGGTCAAAACTCATAGTACTGGCATAAAGATAGACAAATCAATCAGTGGAATAGAATTCAGAACCCAGAAATAAACCCTAACCTATACAGTCAACTGGTTTTTGAAAAACCTACCAGGTTAATGTTAATAGGACAAAACAGTCTCTTTAACAGATGGTGCTGGAACTACTGGATATCTATAACCAAAAGAATGGAAGAAGACACCTCACTCCCTATACAAGAATCAACTCAAAATGGATCAAAGACCTAAACATAAAAGCTAGAACCATAAAAGTACTAGAAGAAATGTAAGGCAACATCTTCAAGACCTTGTAGTAGGTGGTGGTTTCTTGGACCTTATACCCAAAGCACATGCAACAAAAGGAAAAATAGAAAAATTGGGACCTCTCAAAAGTAAATACTTTTGCTCCTCACAGGACTTTGTCAAAAGGGTGAAAAGGCAGCAAACTCAATGGGAGAAAATATTTGGAAATCACGTACACAATACGGGTTTAATATCCAGGATATATATAAAGAGATGTTACAACTCAACAGTAAAAAGATAAATGACCCAATTAAAAAATGGGCAAAAGAGTTGAATTTGACCAAAGAAGAAATACATATGGCAAAAAAAAAAAATCAACATCACTAATGATTAGGGAAATGCAAATCAAAACTACAATGAGATATGATTTCACACCTATCTATTGGCCACTATTAAAAAGACAGAGAATTACAAGTGTTGGAGAGGCTGTGGAGAGATAGGAACATTTATTCACTTTTGGTCGGAATGCAGAATGGTACAGCCACTGTGGAGGACTGTTTGGTAGTTCCTAAAGAAGATGAATACAGACTCTCCATGTGACCCTGCAATACCACTAGTGGGTATATATACCCAGAAGAACTGAGAGCAGTGACACAAATAGACATCTCCACACCAATGTTCACAGTGGCGTTAATCATGATTGCCAAAAGTTGGAAACAACGCAGGTGTCTATCAACCGATGAATGGATAAACAAACTGTGGTCTATTCACATGATGGGAGTATTATGCAGCTGTAAGAAGAAATGAAGTCATAAAGCATGTGACAACGTGGATGAACCTGGACGACATTATGTTGAGTGAAGTAAGACAGGATAAATACCATATGATTTGCATTACTATGAACCAAATATATTGTGTAACATATTGTATGATTCAAAAAAAAATTTATAGGTATCCAGTACATTTAATTGAGAACTGTATGTTTTTATTCAACTGTTTTCTTTTTAGTTTTTGTTTGTATTTTCAATTATTAAATGTACAAAATAAAGTTTAAAAAAATTGTGTGATATTTTGAATTTAAATGGTAGCCAAAAAGCTTTCAAAAGAGCGAAGAGTTCATGTTTAAGATATGTCATCAAAATCTCTTTCATTTTAGAGATTATTGAAATCTCTTACATACATAGAAATTGGCCATGTGACAAACTGAGTAAGGAATACAGTTCATGAACTCTAGTTCTTAGGTTTATCTAAGTTGACATTTTTTTAGATTAAAAATTACAATGTCCAGCATTTTGTTAAGTAGCATTTCTATATACAAACAGAATGTTTGCACTTGATCTTCACGAGGATATTATAGACTCTTGAAACCCGGATGCATATGACACCATGGATCAACCTGGAGAATATTATGCTGAGAGAAATAAGCCAGACACAAAAGGACAAATACTGTATGGTCTCACTAATATGAACTAAATACAATGAGTAAAGTCACAAAGATAAACTCTAGAGTATAGGTTCCTAGGAGACAGAATATGGGTTGAGAATGGGAGGTGATGTTTAATGTACGTAGAATTTGTAATAAGATTTACTGTAAAAGTGTGGAAATGAATAGGGTTGATGGTAACAACCAACACTGCTGATTTATAAATGTGATTGTGGCTGAAGAGGGTAGTCTAGGAATGTAAATATAAAAGGAAGCTAGAGAACAATCTAGGGAATGTATAACAATGATTTCAGTGGTGGATGAAGATTGTGGTTAGTAGTATAAACATAAGAATGTTCTTTTACAAAGTGTTAAGAATATGATAATACACAGGAAAATTATAATAAATATAACTTATGGACAATAGTTAACAGTAATATTATAATATTTTTGAATCAATGGAAAAGAAGGTATTATTAATACATCAATTCTAAGGGATAACAATAAAGGGATATAAGGGGAGTAGGGGTTTTTCCTTCTCAAGTAATGAAAACGTTCTAAAATAGAATGAAGTGATGATTGTACAATTCTGTGATGAAAATGAGAGCCACTGAGTATACACTTTGAATGTATTGTACAAGACATGGAATTGTATAATACACTGAGCCCTGTGGTGGAAGATAAACTGGTTAACAGAACAAATATGAGAACGTTCTCTCATGAACCATAACAAATATATAATACAAATGTAAGATATGAACTATAGTTAGTAGTAATACTTTGAGGATGTTCTTTCATAGTTTGTAACAAATGTTTCACAACAATGCAAGATGGTAGTGGTGGAGTGATGTGTGGGAGCCCTCTGTGATGATATGCATGTTTGTTTTGTAAGTTCACAACTTTTATTATATACCTATTGTTTATTTATGTTCATGTATGAATAATAAACTTCAATAAGTTTTTTAAATCAAAGATTCTTCTAAAATATACTATATTTAATATAGCTTTAGTATTAAATGCATTTTAATGTCAAAATTAATAAGCAATGTATCATCTCCACAGCAACACACCTATTAGTCAATTGAGACCATAAGAGTTTTCTACTTTTATTTAAAAATATCACTGATTACTTTTTTAATATACGGAAGGTCAAAATATAGAATAATTTTTAGTTTCAAATGTAAATACTTATTTGGTATTCTAATATTGAGAAAATAAATATTGAAGTTACTATAGAATCTTAAAAAAAAAATCATGACAGGGAAGAAAGACTATAGAAAAGAAATCCAAATACCAGACATGCATGGAAAAAAAATAAAATATAGAAAAATTTTAAAGTAAGCTTTGAAGAAATATGATAAAATAGATATATGAAATATGAGAAAATAGATGCCCATCTCCAAGAGCCTAAAGAAAGAATAATGTACAGAATATTATTAATTATTTAAAATAACCAAGAAGATATGAGAGTGGTTAGTGAAACAAATACATGTGGGCCAAAAACTAAGGATTTATTTTTAAGGTCATTAGTTTCAAGCAAAGAAAATATGGCAACCTTTTCCTGGAACAAATAGCCCAGTAGCTCTCGCTCTTTTACATCATAATTTATCTAAAACACACAAAATAAAAGACAAAGAGAAAAAAAAAGACCCAGGGTCACTCTATTTGTTAAACTAGATGAATTATTAAATAAAAAGCTACAAGGAACTTAAAATTAACATACTAAAATGCATTATATAAAATTTCAAACATAGTCTATTTGTGCATTAACTACAGAAAAATATTTCATAGAATTTTTTTTCCACATCAGACAGGCAATGTGCCAATGTCATAAAAAGGTTTGAGGGAGGCACATCTCGCATAAATGTTTGAATACCCATTCATCATACTTATGAACCACAAAAGGATCTCATAGAATTTTAAAGTTAGATTGCTTTAATCTAATCTAATATTCTACACTGGAAAAATAAGACCCTAGAGAAATGAAATGACTTCTCACAAACTTAAAGCCTAAATTACTAGAGCAAGCAAATACGAGAAACTATGCCTCCTGATTTCTGTATTTCACCATCTCTACATTCTTACTACAGAAATCAGTTACAATGTTTTAAAGCACCACTATTTTATATAGTGCCGTAGTTAACCCAAAGAGTTTGCTTCTATTCATTACTTCTTAAAATGGTCTGGTTAGCTATTGGAAAAGTTTAATTACATACCACATTATGGTGACAAAGCACTCAATAGTGATATCATGCAAATCTGAATTTTGAAGCTTTTAATTTAAGGAGGGGAGGATGGGAGTAATGTTACCTACTTTTCTGTCTTGTCAAAACTAAATCCACAAAATACTGCTCATTTCAAAACATCAATTCAAATGGGCAAGATACTATGTTTAAAGTTGTAAACCTAATATTTAACCCAAGAAGTAATACTTCTATAGTCCAAAGTAACACTTAGAAAAATAAGCCAGCATACACTATCCTGAAGATTTAATTATTAAGATACAAGAGAGAAAGACTTCTAACATCAAAAAGGTATACCATTTAGGTATACCTATGCACAGTTAAAATGTACAATTCTAAGAACATGCATTTTCAGGCAAAAATTTCAAATACTTAAAAGCACCATGTCCTTTCTGTTGACCTAATTTTTCTAAAACAAACAAAAAGACAACAACAGAAAAACCCATACCTTTATAAGTAAAGTTGGATTACCTTGTCAAGAGCAAACTTAGTGTTTCCTACTGAAGATAATGACAGTGTGTAAGATCCAACAAGGGCAAAGTTGCTGGTGCGTACAGCATTGAGACCTCCTGGACTGGCCATAACTGCAAAGAAAGAAGAAATGTTTAGTTCAAAGTGACTTTTATAAGTGTAAATAATTCCTCTCCCTTGGCCCAGTAGAAAGAAATTAAATTGCCTGGAAGGAAACTGCCTTATTTTCTTCTGTCTTTAAATATGGGGGAGAAACAAAGGAAAACATCAACATGTTTCCTAATGAAAGAAAACTGTAAAGTATTTTATATTTAAGTGAAGTACTAGCACTCCTTAAGAAGTGGGACAGATGTGTTTTTAAAAAAACACAGAAGCTGAAAATGTGTGCATATAAAGAAATTTTCCAACTAAGAGATATGGAAAAGACATCATTGCTATTTATAATCTGTGGTGACTGAATTAGCAGCAGAGACTATCTCTGCGTAGTTCTGCTTAGTTACTCCCTTGTGTTATAGAGATCAAGAGCTCAAAGATGAATAAAACCAGCTTTATCCCAACCTCTTTAAAAAACTGAGGGCTAAAGTCATTCTAGAGAAAGCCTTTCCTACAGTTTGGCAGTTTCTCAAAAAATTATCCATAGATTTGCCATATGACCCAGCAATACCACTGCTGGGTATATACCCATCAGATCTGAAAACAAGGACACAAACCGATATATGTACACCAATGTTCATAGCAGCATTGTTCACCATCGCCAAAAGTTGGAATCAATCCAAAAGTCCATCAACAGATGAGTGGATCAATAAAATGTGGTATATACACACAATGGAATACTACTCAGCTGTAAGAACCAATACACTACAATCGCACGTGATAACATGGATGAACCTTGAGAATCTTATGTTGAGTGAAGCAACCCAGGCATTGAAGGACAAATACTATATGACCTCAATGATATGAAATAAGTTAACTGCCTCAGAGAGCTAGAGTCTGGAAAAGTGGCTTACTGGAAATCAGGGGGTGGAGGAAGGATGTGAGTTAATGTCTGTAGGGGTGGAATCTGTGATGAGCTGGGGGTAAGTATGAGCACAAAGAAGGGACAAAATGGGGGCAAGGGGTTACCTTCGGGTGGGGTTTTCTGGGTTTGAGGGGGGCTGGGGATGGGAAGAGGGGTAATATGGTCCAAGAAATAGGTGGGAGGGAGGGGCAACATACAAACATGGGAGAGTGCCAGAAGTTCATTGAGAACTAAATGTTGAGTAAAACGTATCAAAGTATAAGTAGGAGGGTTACCTGGTTAGGACGCTCAGGGGGTATGGTCTGATGCGGGAGGACTCCGGAGGGAATAGCTGAAGGCTCATTTTGCCAAGGTGGGTTCTACCATTGGGTGGGGTGGACCCATATCCTGGGGAAGGCCTAATGCCGTCGAATAGAGAGAACTGTATCTCTCGTGAGAAAGGACGGCTCCCAGGGCATTAGATTGGCAAGCGTTGTGGGCCCTAAGGGGAGGGGAAAATGGACGTGCAATGGATGGAACAAAGGTAAATAAGGGGGCAAAAGAGGAGTTATGTGAGAGTACATGAGGATGAATATAAAACAGCTAATATTACACCAAAAACATATAGGGGATGACAGACTAATAATGAAAACCATAAGACAAAACATAGGATAACTAAAAAATTTAGAAAACTGTACAACCTAAAGTATGGACCACATAGTAAGCACAAATGTTACCTTGTTTGAAAACTATAGTTTCGGAATCTGTACATCAGTTTCAGGAAATATGATATGAATAAGTTAAAAGATTATTGCTGTGGAAGGGAAAAGGTTTTATGGTGGATCTGGGGAAATACTGTATATTGTATATATGAATTTTGGTGATCTAAGACTCTTCTGAAGCTGACATTATGTTGGTATTCACTTTACGGGAAGTTTTGGATCACAGAGTGGTTCAACAATGGCAGCGGAGGAATACTGATATGGGATGTTATTGACAGGATATATATGGTTGACAGGGAGTTATACAGGGCATATGCCCAGGGTATATGGTAATATCTATATATACTCATAGTGGAAACAATTAAAAACAACAGCTGGGGGGGTACTGGGCTCCTGGCCGGGGGGTCACTGTTGTGGGCCCTGGGAGAGCAGCGGCAATCCTCCAGGTGCAACGGCAAGAACCAGGAAGGAAGGAGGGCCCAACAGTGGGCTCTTGATACTAATGGCTACACTTTTGAGCCTATGCACCTGCAATAAGAACAAGGCCTAGAGTAGCATTGTGCCTGGGGGTTTCCTCCTGACAGCCCTCATGTTACTCAAATGTGGCCACTCTCACAGCCAAACTCAGCGTGTAGATGTGATGCATTCCCCCCAGCGTGGGACACGACACCCGGGGATGAGCCTCCCTGGCACCGAGGGATCACTACCACATACCAGCTGAAGAAGCAACTAGAAAATGACCTTGAATTAAAGACTCAATGCAGAACAGCAGAATATACCTATCTACATATAATAACATGACTTCGGGAAGCGGTTTGACCTAATGTAAGGGGGAAATGGAAAAGAGAAATGAGATTATAAGGCTGTGAGTCTCTAAAAAAGAGTCTGGAGGTTGTCAGAAGGAATACCCCTATGTACAACTGAACAGAGTCTAAGAGACAGATAAGGTAGATACAACCCCAGGTATTGGTTCTTTTGAGGGATAAAGAGACCCACGGGTTCTATGGTCATGGCAGAAGGGGTTCACTGCCATGACAGATGGCCCTTCTTTGGAGCTGGTGTTTCTGCGTGATGGAAATGGACTCAGAGGGGATCTCTTTTCACAAGACTTGCATGCTACTTTATTGGAATTGTAGTTGGTGCTGGGTTTAAGATATATGTAGGGGATTTGAATCTCTGGACTGATAATATGACACCCAGGCCCAGAGCCTCAACAGACTTCAGCTCCTACACTTTGACTTACTGGACTTACTCCACTCAGCTAACATGGAGTTGAAGAAGGTCAACCACCACAACATGGAGCCTAGAGTGTCTACAACTAGAAGCGGGAAGAGTGCATCCAGTACCCATGTGGAATCTAAGCCCTCACTTGACATAGGTGTGCAATGGACACAACCAATCCAATGTCCACAGAGAAAATGTGGAATGGGTGTGGGAACGGTAGCCATGGGGGCTGCTGGGTGTGGGGAACGGGAGGAAAAGATGAGATGTGGAGGCGTTTTCGGGACGTGGAGTTGTCCTGGATAGTGCTTCACGGACAATTACGGGACACTGTAGATCCCCCCAGGGCCCACTGGATGGAACGTGAGAGAGTCTGGGCTATGATGTGGACCATTGACTATGGGGTGCAGTGATGTTCAGAGATGAACTTACCAGGTGCAATGGATGTATCACGATGATGGGAGAGAGTGTTGCTGTGGGGGGAGTGGGGGGCGGGGGCGGTGGGGTTGAATGGGACCTCATATATTTTTTTTAATGTAATTAAAAAATAATAATAATAAATAAATATTAAAAAATAAAATAAAAATAAAAAATAAAAAAAAAGAGAAAGCCTTTCCTATTTTATCAGTAGCCCAGGTCCTAGTAAACTAGGAAGACACTTTTCTGAATTGGTACAATGTCAGTCATGATCCAAGAAGGTAAAAGAAGTGAGCGCCACACCATGTTCCCATAATCCTGTACAGTATGGATAGCACAAAATATATCTGTAAAAAATACAAGTTTGTGTGACAAGTACTGCTACCTGCTGCAATTTTCAAGTGATCTGGTATCAGTGCACTGCCTGCTAGAGCCTGGATGGTGTGGTGACTGATAGGTTATGGTGCTGTCTGATCAAGGGGCAATGAGACAGCAGGCTCTTCTGACCAGTAATCTTATGTTACTAAAAATCATGTACAGAAAATATTACTCCAAGGGAGACTAAGGGAAACACTAATAAGTCAAGATGACCTCCAAATATTACTGTGCAACGGTTTAGTTAATTTCCTTAGAGTTTCAAATAGTTCAAGATCACTCACCTGAAGAATGAAGATTGCTTTTCTGAAAAAAATGTGAAGAAGAAACAAGTTGTTTGATTTATCTGATGCAAAGATTCAAATATTTGATGCCACTACAAAGACTCCATTTTAGAAAATATTTTCCTACATACATATCAAGATTTACACATACATACACACACACACACAGACACACACACACCACAACCCCACCCATCAGTATATTTTTAAGATTTCCAGAATGCTAATGTAACCAATTTGTAATCCTATGTATGAAGCAAAGATTTCTTAAGGAAGCTCAATTTTTTCAAAAGTTCTACTTACTGTGGTTATAGATGTCAGGAGTCGCTTGGGAGTAATAGCCTGGAAGGAAAAATAGCTTAGTATAGGGAATCAGATGTGGCTCAACTGATAGAGCATCTCTCTACCATATGGGAGGTCCAGGGTTCAGCACCCAGAGCCTCCTGACCGATTTGGTGAGCTGGCCACACCGTGCTGTGCAGGGGTGTCCCCCATGTAGGGGAGCCCCACATGCAAGGAGAGCTGCCCCGCACGAAAAAAACGCAGCCCACCCAGGAGTGGCGCCACACACATGGAGATCTGATGCAACAGAAGGAGACAGATTCTCAGTGCCGCTGACAAGAATGCAGGCGGACCCAGAATAACACACAGTGAATGGAAAAGAAAGCAGATGGTGGGGAAGGGGGTAGAAATAAATTTTTTAAAAAATTGCTTAGTATAGTTAATATTAAACTTTATGATTCATAGGTTAAAACCAACCTTGAGATACTCCCACATATAAAATAATTCTTAAATATGAATATGAAATACTTGGATACTGTATTAAGGCTTTACCTACATTGCTTATCACTTTTTTGTTAGGAATAAAAAAAAAATTTAATGGCTTAGAATTAGGACAAAAGAGCAGAGACTGGAAGATTCTATTCCCTATACTTGCACAGTAACCACACCATTCTCACCTACTGGTTTAGAGAACTTAGAGAATTCAGGGAAAAGCCTTGAGGGGAGTTTTAAGAGGTTAGAAAATTTAGTTGTCAAATAAGTACACAGATAATAGAATTATTTGGTCTAAGTGTATCAAGAACTTATACTCAGGGTCGTAATTACTCACTATAAGTTTACTTTCAGTATTCATACCTATTAAATGTAGTAAGTAGAATCTGGGGGAATAAAAATAATTTAAAAACTTCATATTCATTAAAAATTATACATAAAACACTACTATAATGATATCTATTATTTATGATTAGAATACTTTTATTTGGTTTCTTTAATTCTCACCTTGGACTTGTATGGTTTCTTCTTTTTATCAGGGCCTAAGGGATCTTTCTTTTGTACCTACAAACCAAAAGCAAGATTAGTTTTAAAATCCGAACTATCTTTAAGAAAGCATACTACTGGTTATTTTAGGATGCATTAACTGCTTACCAAACTGTACACTTCAATAGTTATTTCAAAGTCATTGGACACATCTTGCCTAGAAAAATAAAGAATTGAATAAAACTGTAAGAAAAACTGCAAATTATGCCATTAAAAATGATACCATGAATACTGTTTCAACGCTCAGAAAGTAAACTCACTGTTTTTAATTAATGATAAGTTACAAACAATTAAATATAAAAATTCATAAGAAGTCTATCTTTGCCCGTAATACAAATCAGAAAGTTTCCTGTCATTCAAGTATTTTCCAATTCAAATAAATTTTTTTCAAGCTATACTTTAACTCTAGTTTCAAAATAAATCTGTGATGCTAAACATAAGTGTCTTTTCATTAAGATTGAAGATTACATATATTATGAGATTTAAAGCATAGAGGTAAAAAATCATGGCCCAAATTAAATATATCTTAATTAATATTATAATAAATTTATAATATATATCTTTAAAATATTACATAAAATATAACTTCAAAATATTAAATACCTATGATCAAATGGAAGAAATGTGCTACAGAATGGTAGGAAAGAGCAGAGACATATAAAAGAGTTAAACCAAGAAATTGAAAAGTGGATTGTTTGTCCAAATATAAAGAACAAACATTATGCATTTTAAAGGTTATAAACAGCACCTGCGTGCTTAGAATGTATTACCTCTATTAAAAGAAAAATGTGTTTTAACCATCAAAAGCCTAATTCACTTACAGAGTAAATGTAGTGGTGAATGTCAGAGCATCACCATTAAGAGAGTTTGAAGTACTTGCTAATGGTGTGGCCACCATATTTTCAGCTCCTGCTTTTAGTATAATTAAGTAGTAGTAATTTGCTGCATCTGCAAGAAGTAATCACATTACATAATTAGCACAAGCAAAACAAAATCAGCATTTTAGAAGAACAAAGGAATAAAGTAATGCTGCAACCAATCAATATAAAATTTATTCTCAAAATACCAAAATCAACTTTTCAGATACAAAAAAAGCTAAAGTAGGACAGAAGCAAACAGCCATATTCCTGCAATATACATCATAAAAGTCTCTAATATGAGAGATGAAATAAATTCTGACATTTCACATTACTTCACTCTGCAGCCCTCAATTTCTGCCCACCTTGAATTTTATCTATTCTTTAGCTAATAGGCTTTAACGTAACTCTAAAGTGTAAATTACAGTTTGTTATTTCAAAACTGGGATTAAAATACTATATTTCTGGGGAGTGAGTATAGCTCAGTGGTTTGAGCATCTGCTTCCCATGTACAAGGTCTCGAGTTCAATCCCCTCTACCTCCAAAAAAATAAAAATAAAAAACCCTGTATTTCTGTGAAAGCTAAGTCAGAGATAAAATCTAATAAAAACACAAAGTATTTCTTTACTACTTGTCATTAGATAACCACATATCTCAAGGTACATACTAAATTGCCAATAGATTTCAGCCAGTACCCTTCCCAAATCAGATAACAGCAAGAATTAGAGCTAAGTTACCTAATTCCTACAATACCTTTCCCTCAAAGGCAATGTTTGAATAAAAGCAAATTTTAAAGGACCTTAAAAAAAAAAAACTTATCTGACATTTAATAAAACAAATTCTGTTAGGCGTGCTCTAATTATCCTGCCCCTTTTTCCAGACACTGGTGCTGTATTTCTCCTTTGCCCACTTTGCTTACATATGGTTTTTAATAGAATACATTGCTTAGAAAAACATTTACTATGATTACTTAATCTATAGAGGCAAAAGAAATAAAAATACAATATAAATATCTTTACCACCCTGCCCCTCATTTCCACAACATTTCAAGATTTATAGATAATACTTCTATAATGGGGTGAATTTTATGTGGAATAGAGTAATTAAGTTCTTTTAGATGTCCCACTACATTTCACCAAAAAACTCACTAATGAAAGTCAAATGATCTGCTCTGTTAGAATAACTGATCTTAAGAAAACATTTTACATTCAAAATTATTTTTAATTAGCCTTACTTTCAGAGCCATGCCCATTATGTATGGATCAGTAATCCTAAGTATGAAATATCCCCTCGGGTATTTTTATACACATATCTTGATGCATGCTCTACTTGTTCCTATCTTGTACAGTTCCAATCTAGGTATGTTTCAGAATTTAATATATGATCTATAAGGGATATGAATAAAAATCATACCTGGTTTCTGAACTGTACTGCAGACAAAATCTGCTTTTAGTGGCAAGCGAATTTCTGACAAAGTAACTGATCCTTTGGATGGGACAAATTCACTTTGGGATATGGGACCAGCATTATTCTTCCTCTGAGGTCCTTCATTCTTTAGTTTATTCAGTTCATCAATCAAAAGTATTCTCTTCTCAGCTGTATAAAAGTAAACAAATTGATACACCAAATGTAAAAATCGCAACCACTTATAAATGAGAGCCAATTCAAGAAAAAGCACCGGAGCAACAATTGCACATAAGTCTTTTTCATACAAACGGTTTTACAAAACCTTGATTGCTCGTCTGCTAATCAAGTTCTTATCATTTAACACTTTAACTTTGTCAGTTTTCTTTTGAAATATAATCTTTCCACTTCAACATCCCACCATCACCACCACTCATACACACAACAAAATTCACATACATTTTTAAAGAGATACATAAACACACATATGTATGTACATGTATGTGTATACATATAAGTGTATTTATACAAGAATGAAAAATATCTATGTGGGCATATATAAAGGATATATTTATTCATTCTTCACATTACAATTTCTTCAGATACATTCTAGTTTCTTTCATCTGTCATGCAAACTACATTTTACATGCAGGGTTTCCATAAACTTTTTAAATACAAGAAACAATAGATAGATCAACTGAAACAGATTTGTCTGAGAAAGTCCATTCTCTAAAATCAGAGATTTCTGCATATCTCTATTGCACTAAACCAAATGAGTTTCCCTGGTTTGAAATTTTGTTGAAGTAGCTTCAGGTGTATAACACATACTTGCAATTAGAAGTAGTCTTTCTGCTTCAGCTTCTTCTAGCGACCCTTTACCATGTTCTCCATCAACACAACAGTTAAGAGCCTGGCTAGCTTGATAAATCACTGTCTGCTGCAAATTGATTTCATTATTGAGTTCCTAGTGAAACCAATACAAGAAGGGGAAAAAACCACATTTTTAATTGCCATTTTCCACTTCATTTAAACTTTAATTCTAACTAATTTGATCAGATAATATCCAAAGTTTCCAGAGAATAATATCAAAATGTTAGTTTCATTGCTCAAATTTTGAGACAATGCACCAAAACATTTAACATGCTGTAAAGATAATACTTAAACTATAAACATTCTTCCCTGTGAAAAGACTTCCACTGTATACTTACTAAAATTATAATTGAGGCTACATCCAAAGTAGAGATTTAGAATGAACTGATTGATTTTAAATTACATGTATGTTGTATTTCTTTAAATGCTTTCCTTAGCATAAAAGAACCCCTACAAGCAAAATAAATCTGAGACTTACCATTACCTAATAGTTATAATTTAAAGATATTTATGACAAACATGTCTAAAAATCAATATTTCAGCAACAAAAAAGCTCCCATCTTTTCCAATAAAGAGGAGCTTTCTGAAATTCAAGTGAATTCAAAGTGATTTAAACTGATCTCCTTTGAATCAGAACTGTTCCAGTCACTTACAGCACAGAAACGAATAAGGTTGACTTTTTGTCTTCAAGGAGTTCACAATCTGGTGCAGGAAACACTTTAATCCCCTTTCCACAGAAGTACATACCTGCATTTTCTGTTTGATATTAACTTGACAAGGAAAGGCATTCTTCTTATGGTCCAATTTTGATACAGTATCTTCCTTCCGAACAATCACCTGCTTTATCGAAGGACGTTCTGTTTCTTTGAATCGTTGAGTTCTATATGCATCAATGCTTCAGAAAGTAAGTTATACTCTATTAGAAATATAGCAATACATACCAAGCACTATTCTTTATTGAGCATATCAGTAGAAGTCCACAAAAATGGAAAATGCCATTCGGTGAAAGAGAAACTTTTATACAGATTAATTACATGTATACACTACAATTATAAATTGTGACACAACTTGTTATGCCAAGAATCGAAATTATGACCCTTAGTGAGAGAATACTTTCCAAAAATACCCTTACCTATAAGGAAGGTCACGATCTTCAGAACCAATGCTATCACCAGATTCAGCTCGAGGGACACGAGTTCTCTGGAATTTTCCTGGCTTTGGATTTTCATCACTTATACTAGTGTCTTTCAATTCCAATCTAGGTGAGGAAACTAAACTCTGCAGGGAAGCACACCAGGTATTAGTAGAACTTATGGACAATTAAAGTTCACTCTAAGCTGAATGAATTTTTCTCATTATTATTATGAAATAAACATTCAATAAATCAATTGATTTATTGTAAAATCAAGCAAACTAAAATAAGTTCTTAAAAGCAAATAATTAAAAATACCAAGACAGCTAAAGCCTACATGTGTTACTCTTTAAAAATGATATTCCTAATTAAATCAATTTCCAAGCAGAGCTATACTAATTCAATTTAGGGAGATAGCTAATAATAGTAGCTAGCTCTCATTTAATGTTAGCTATTTGACTGGCACTAAGTACTACTATACTCCTATGATTTAAAACCCACAACAGCCCTATGTTGTAGGGACTTATTCAACAGATGAGGAACTACGACAGAATTAGTATTGGGCAGTTAAGTAACATGCCCAATAAAATACACGATAAATAGCAGAACCAGGATTTGAGCCCAAATGTCTGGCCTTATCTTACAAAGTTTGGATTAAAGTCTAAGGACAATCATGTATGAATGATATACGTCAATCAAAATTTAAAAAATTAAAAATCAAAGGAAAAAAATCTAAGGACAAAAAGAAGATACTGAAAGGTTCTTTTAAGCAGAGAATTGAGGTAAGGTTTGGAAAATACCAAATCCCTATCTACCAACAACAAAAAGAGTAGTTCCAAAATTATATGGCTTCTTTACGTCACAGGTTTGTTTACATTTGGTCTTTTCTTACCTGTGGACTTAACACACCAACTGTCTGTGCTAATGGAGCAAGTAATGACATTGACGAGATATTCAGTGCATCTTCCTCATTGCTTTCTGTGTCTACTGGATCCATCTCCGCTTGACTCTTCTCCACATCTAGTTCACTTTCCTCTAGGACATCACTAAAGATGTCATTAATTACTTTTGAACTATTGATTTCATCATCATCATCCACATTCATCACAATTTCACGTACCACTTCTGAAAAATAATTAAATAGATGGTACTGTGACTTAGACCTTTAAGAATGGGAGGGGTAGCAGAGAAGACCTAACATTCATATGCTTACTGCATAAACAAGAAAAAACTCCTAAGAGAAAGCACCTCCTAAACAAACAAGATTATAGTATTACTAATAGATGAAACCCAAGTAATTTTCTAAGTTCCAATAACATTTTCTAAGCAATGAAGTTTGGGTCTATCAAAAGCTGATTCAATGCTTTGGGTTTAAGAAAATTAACTCAGAACTCAAATTGCAGGATAGTAGCCAAAACCTTCAGAGTTACGAAAAATATTCTTTTAAATTGCTTTCTCTGTTGTTTGGAAACCGCTTTTTAACACGGCAGCCAATAATGGAAAATATTAATGTCACTTGGGGCAGGGATTGTTAACCTAGGATTCAGATAGGGTTCAAGGACAGTAATGGCTCTATCAGTATATGCAGAACATGAGAGGGTGACACATTTCCTTGCCCCATGAAAGTGAATTATAGCCTAATTAGATTTTCACAGGGGTCTGTGACCTAAAGGTAACTGTTGGCAGTATAAAAAGTAGAGTATTATAAAATCATAAGACATTCTGAAATATAGGAACACTGAATATTTGAACATGTGCTTCTACCAATATATTTATTTCTGAGAGTGTATCCAAAGTTAATAAGAAATAAAGAATAAAAACCAACCAGTCTGCTGCTCAACCTTTGGTTCTGATGTTACTTGAAAGGACTTATCCTCTTCTAAAAACAATGTTATTCTCAAAGGGCTAGACTTCGTCATTTCACATTCAGTGAAACCTAAAAGAAAATTAAGACCATAATTTTCAGCTAAGGAAACTTACAGTTCTTTTTCTCTGACTATAAAACATTACATTGGTTTTAAAATACTCAAATCTAGAAATGTAAATCCAAAAGCCTCTCCTCTCTCAACTGTCCCATCTCTCTCTTCCACCCCACCAAGACAGAGAAAGGGGACACCAATATTACCAGGTTATTGTTTGTTCTTTCAGATTTCTCCTTATGCATGCATATGTATAGGTCTTTTTTGTTTTATCAGAAGGTGATCATACTATACATGCTGTTGTGCAATTTGTTTTTCACTTCTAAAAAAGTGTCCATGATATATTATGTCATTGCAAACAAAGCTATTTTATTCTCATAAACAGCTACATGTTTGGGCACACGGATTTACCACAATTTATTTAAGCAGTCTTCTACTGATGGGCACATAGATCATTTTAGTGTTATTACTACTACAAACAGAGCTACAATGCATCTCCTTGTATATATTCTGTGCACACTAGTTCTAGGAATTCACCTTACAGAAATACTTGCAGAAAAATTGAATTAAAGGGCATGCACATTTTATAATACAGAGATATTACTGAATTCCCCCTACCCAAAAAAAAAAAAGTTGTAGTACCTTTTACTCTCTTATACAGTGTATGAATTCTCATTCTGAAAAGAGAACTAGGAAAACACATATTGCATGGCTAGAAATTATGAGATGCATAGACATGAAGAAACAGATCTTTTCACATCAGAGCAGCATTTCTGCTTTCCAATCTCAAAGAAAACTATGGTAGACAGAGACAGCTACATGGTAAGTGAAGGAGAAATAGAAAACACTGACCTGCAGGTTCTTTACTGGAAGTTTTTGCTGGTATCTGATTTTCTGTCACCTTTTCTGTTACTGGAAGTGATGGGGTATTTGAAACAACCTGATGTTTTTTGAGAGGAGTGTTCTGACCATTAATTTCCTACAAAAAGAAAATGAAAAGAGAAGTATTTCTCTAAACTGTAGATTTCATCATGTGAAAGAGGCCATACATGTTTAGAACGCCACAGATCCTCAGTGTTTGTTCACATTCTTACTAATTCCCAGTATGTAAAATGTTTTCTAGAGACTATAAGGCAAGAGAGAATGAAAATTCTCATCAGAGTTCAGTTTTAGGTAAACCAATTAAAGTGAAAGCCACACAAGGGGACAAACAATTCCCCTTATGTCACTTATTTCAACCAACACCTATAATATCTGGTGACAGTTTCTACCTCAGGATACCATTTAATTATCAGTTACTTAATGGGTAAAATTCCAAGTAAACAAAGAAGGGCAGAAATAGATCAGAGGTTTGAAGAAAGGAAGAAAAACAGAAAGGAGAAGGGGAAAAAAAATCTCTCTTTTGAGTCTTTTTGGATTATTTGCAAGGCTTCAAAAGAAAAATATTTGTTTCTTTTAGAAAAGGCTCTGATCACAAGATTAAAGTGATAGTAGATATAATAAAATAGATATAATAAGAATAATAGCAACTAATACTTACACAGGGCTTAATATGTTCCAGTCACCTTTATAAGTACTTTAAGTCTACTGCCTCACCACCTAATCGTCCCAGTAACTCTAGAAGTTAGGCACCGTTACATATTTCCATTTACTTGAAAAAAGTGTGACACAGAAGAGTTAAGCAATTTGTCTACACAGCTGCTTAGTGGTAGAGCCAGTATGAAAACCCAGGTATGCTCGATCCAAAGCTAGTTCTAGAACATATTGTCTCAAGTTAGAAGAAGCCTTTGATGAAAAAGTAAACTATCAAATGCTGTACTGCGGACTGTTTTGTTTTCTTGCTGTGTCTTCCAGGGTTGTTGTTTTTTTTAATGCATTTATATGTTATATATCTTTGGAAAGAAATAGTATCATGCTATATACATTATTTTATAAGCTGTTTTTTCTCCCTACACACATAGTATGTCATGACATCTGTCAATGTCAGTACATATAAGTGTGCCATAATTTTTATGCAGGCTGTACTGCAGACTGTTTTAAGAGTGGGCAAAGAGTTTGAGGAGGGGAAAAATAAGATAGGACAAGTGCATGTCAGACATGGGAAGAACGGGCTAAGAATATCTTGGGAGGAAGTAAAAAGCTTAGATGCCCCATATACAATAGGCACTCAAATGTTTGTTGAGTAAATGAACAAATAACTAGTAGCAATGGGAAGCAACCATACTGGTTTCCAAAGGTTTACATTAAATGATAGCATAGAGAATTTAATGCCAAATAAACTCCCCATTCTTGTTATTGTGGATCACTGCTCAAGAATAAAGTCAAAGGAGTAGGCTCTGTGGTCAGATGGTCTGGTTAAAACCATGGTTTTGCCACTTACCCTCTGTACTATCTTGGTCAAGTGATTTACCGAACTAAGTCTTAGTCCTTCACCAAGAAAAAGGGAAATTGCATTATTATCTAACTTACATGACTACTACAAGGATTAAATGATATAATGTACTAAAAAGTGTCTATCAGAGGCCTGGTGTACTGCAGGCATTCGATAAGTATTAATGATTGTAATAACACCGTGTTATCACCAGTCTTTTCCACCAGTTTCATCCACACTGCTCTGTGCTTTCTCTCCCTAAGCCAAACTCCTCTTGCATCCCTGTCTCCAAGAACCCTTTAGTGTGCCCAAAGAATCCTCTTTCATGGGAAACAAACTCTCTTACATCTTCATCCTCTTCACTTAAACATTTCTTCCACTTTCTGGCCCTTAGAGAAAACTGGCTCTCTTGTGAAGACATGACTTAAACTACAAAACTCAGAAATAAAGTTGGTTCTCTCCCCCAAACCCTGACAACATCAGGGACAGCCTCCTTTTCAGTCTCTAATAATATTCTCATGCTACTATCAATCCTCTTTTAAAAGCTTCCACTCCCTTGAGTTTCAAACTGCCTGCTTCACCCTAACTTCACCCTTCACCCTAACTCCTTATCAATTATAATAACCCATGAGTCATTCCCCTGAATTCCCCGAACACTCTCTAGGTCCAAGACCTACCATGATCTGGGTGACAGAGGTAGCCACAAGGACTATCTAAACAACACACTGGCCTCTCAGTTACATGACCATTTCATCTCCAAAGACCTTGGCCACTACTCTAAATTTAGCCATCATTTGATATCTGTTTCATCTCTGAAATCCTAAATTGAAACATCTCACTGTAACCACACCTCCAAACTCTCTAGTTCTCCTACTCAAGTATTCCTACCATACCCTATTTTTGGCCTCATGGGGACCACTGGTCATTTGATGTTTTTCTTCCTATCTACCCCCACCTGTTTTCTTACACCTCCATCTAGGATAGACCTCATGACCCTTCACTTTTACTTTATCTTAGCAATATCTTCAACTTCCTCACCTCAACCATACTTCCATTCCTCTTGTCTGGCAAAACTCCAACCCAACCTTTCCATGTTTATATCCAGACTATTTGGACAGACCTGAAGAAAAATCTTACAATTGTGTAGTTTGGTTCCATTATAAATTTAAAGTCTCATGCCCCATCTGAGTATAAACACACTATTCCCCAATCTATTTCCAAGAAAGCTCTGTATTCCAGTATTTCACTCATTACTTCCCCTTTCCTAAGGATGAACAAAACAGAAACTCATCAATTTTCTGCCACCACAGCTCTGGAGTACCAGCCTCCACACACTACTTTCCTTCTTCCTTTTTATCACACCAGAAGATTGTCCAAACCTGTTGCCTTCACTGTGTACTGAATTTCATTCCCTCACTTCAGTGATTTATCCCCATCCCATCAATTATCACCTCTATCTATCTTCAACCTCTTAAGTTTTACTACCTCCTTCTCATTGACACTAAAAAGTGACTAAGTCTCCTCAGAAAGAAAACAAACACAAATCACACTTCATTTCTTCATTCTCCTCCACTCACATCTACCTCTTTCCTCACCTTTAGAACTAAATTTCTAATTGCCTATACTCATAAATTCTATCCTTCATCTCCTACTCTCTCCTCAACTCACCATAAACCCCATCTACCCCTCACCACTTCACTGAAACTGCTTTTACCAAGTCACAACAACTCCTATTTCAAAACTGGATGGAAGTGCTGTACCCACTTAGTGTATTATACATTCCTCTCAACTGCCCATGGATCTTTCTCCAGGATAGACCACGTTAGGTCACAATGCAGCTCTCAATAAAAATATTATACAAAGTATGAAATTATACAAAGTACCTTCTCAGATCTTAATGGAATGAAACTAGAAATCAATAACAGACAGAAAAGAGGTAAAGTCACAAAAGCATGGAGGCTAAACAACATACTCCTAAATCAGTGGATCAAAGAAGAAATTGCAAGTGAAATCAGTAAATATAATGTGATGAATGAAAATGAGAACACAACTTATCAAAATTTATGTGATACAGAGAAGGCAATTGTGAGAGGGAAATATAAATGCCTATATTAAAAAAGAAGAAAGCTAGAAATTAAAAATCTAAATAAACTAGAGAAACCAGAAAAGGACCAGCAAACCATTCCCAAAGCACTCAGAAGAAAAGAAATAATAAAGATTAGAGCAGAAATAAATGAACTTGAGAACAAAAAAAAAACAACAACAAAAAAACAATAGCAAAAACGAACAAAATCAAAAGCTGGTTCTTTGAGAAGATCAATAAAATTAACAAAGCCCTAGCTAGATAAACATAGAAAAATAGAAGATGCAAATAAATTAAATCAGAAATGAAAGGGGCAAAGTTAGGACTGACCCAACAGAAATAAAAAGGATTATATGAGGATATTATGAGAAACTGTATGCCAACAAACTAGACAATCTAGATGAGCTGGACAAATTCCTAGAAATACACAAACAACCTAAACTGATGCTACAAGAAATACAAGAACTTAACACACCTTTCACATTTAAGGAGATTGAATCAGTAATCAAAAATATCCCAGCAAAGACGGGAAACGGACTTGGCCCAGTGGTTAGGGCGTCCGTCTACCACATGGGAGGTCCCCGGTTCAAACCCCGGGCCTCCTTGACCCGTGTGGAGCTGGCCCATGCGCGGTGCTGATGCGCGCAAGTAGTGCCGCGCCATGCAGGGGTGTCCCCCGCGTAGGGGAGCCCGGCGTGCAAGGAGTGAGCCCTGTAAGAAGAACTGCCCAGTGCAAAAGAAAGCTCAGCCTGGCCAGGAATGGTGCCACACACACGGAGAGCTGACACACCAAGATGACGCCAACAAAAAGAAACACAGATTCCCATGCTGCTGACAAAAACAGAAGCGGACAAAGAAGTACACACAGCAAACAGACACAGAGAACAGACAACCGTGGCGGGGGCGAGGGCGGGGGGGAAAGAAAGAAATAAAAAGATCTTAAAAAAAAAAAGATAATGATTAAGGTAAAGACAGAGAGAAAAGTCGAGGACAAGGCAGCTTGGTGACAGATTTAGACAATGTTTCACCAGATGTGTGTGTGTGCTAGGACCAAGGCGGAGAGTACAGCAAAGCACAGAGTGTCCATTGCACGCACACACACCACCCCCCTTCAGGAGAGAAATCTGCATGCAGATATGAACACTACTAGCATTTCGGGGCTTGGCTGAAGCTAGAGATATGGGGAGGAAATGTCCCAGGGCAAGTGAAAAGAAAAAAGGCTTGAGGTCAGAACTCTAAGAAACATGATTTTGTTAAGGGATAGCCAAAAGAATTAATCTAAATAAATAAAGCAAGTAGATCTTGCTCAAAGAATACTGGTTAAATTTATTGTTCATCTACTTTCTACATAGCCACTACAAATTCTATTATTTAGCTTAAAAATACACCCTAACCCAGACTTTGTATACAGCAGGAATGTAAGTGTCTGCTAAATAAATAGAACATAGTTTACAGTTACAAGTAGGAATTTTTGTTGATGGCCAATGAAGGAAATTTGACAGGAAATAATACAAGGATGATAAGAAATCTGAGGAGGTATTTGGTAACTGAAAGGATTACCAAAAGCCTAAAAATGTGTGAGTTAGGAAGAGTTATATAAATCATCAATGAGCAAAGTAGATTCCAAGAAACATTTTAGAACTAGTATCTAAGGAGGATATTAAAAAGAAATCTGTAATCAACTGACTGATTGATTCTTTAAAACTTGAATTCTTTAAAACTTAACTTTAAGGAGGCCATCAGCAAATATGGATAGAATCCGTTGAAATGGGCATAATCACAAGACAAAAGAAGAAATGGTATGAACATTTAAGGAGTTTATTGTATGGAAAGTAGCATATAAATCGGAACAGGAAAGCATATAAAGAATTATTTTACAATAGAGAACTACAAGTTAGAATTCACCAGTATTTTGGTACCAAATTCATTTTTATATTTGTTTACCTTTTTGGTTTCTAGTTGTCTGCTTCTTGAGTTTTCGCCTTTTTCTGCACTCCATAAATTGCCCTTGTCAAGTCGGCCACGGAGACATGCTAGCTCTTTTTCACGCTCCTAAACCCATCAAAAGCTGTATTTTATACAAGAGCCAGTAGTATGTTTAAGAATATCAGCCAAACACTATTACAAATCACAAAGAAGACTATTCTTTGTCTTCAGTTTTAAGATAAAATTCATAATACATGTGGAATACATGTGGAATACAGGTCAGTAATAGTTTCAATTTGAAATTAAGTGATACAGAGAAACAAGATGCTATTTATCTCACTCAAAAAGACTAGCATCAAAATTCACATTTCCATTTCTAGTTTCTATGCTAAAACCATGTAAAGAATAATGCTAATTGCAGTAGTCATACCTGCTTGAGCTGTTGCGCTAAATGGGTCGTAGATAAAGATGCATTTTGCTTGAATAATCTTTCCTGGATGGCCTTTGTATTTGGAGTGATAATGGGGGTTTTATGGGGTGTGCCACCAACTGGACTTTCTTTGCTGTGTTCTTGACAACGCTCTCCAAAGCGTTCCAGGAAAGGCTTAATCCCTGCTCCTCCTATAGAAAACACATTTTTAGAGGCTATTCACATTTTCAAATGTGATTTCTAAGAAGATGATTTCTAAGAAGAAAGTTCTGAAATCCATTACAACTCTAAAATGCTTTGATTTTAAGTTATGATACCTACTGTCCTAGGAATGTTCATTCAGAAAGTAAAGCTTAAAAACAGCTAAAAAGCAAAAAATTTTTATGATACTATTCTATTTAATTCCATGTCCTAAAATTTATTTAAAGGGTTTAGTTCTTTAAAAAAAAAAAAAAGGAGGGGGTAGGATGAGAGGACAGTGGGGATTACATAACTCTCAAACTGAACAATTGGAGCCTAAATGATTAAAAATTGACCATATATGTATTAATAAATCTACCCTAACTACCAAATATCCTGGCTATTATAACTTCAAACTACTTACATTTCTACAGCCCATTTTACTTTATCTTGCTTTTTCCTTATTGCATTTTTTTAAATTAGAGAAAGTGTAGGTTTACAGAAAAATCATGCAAAAAGTACAGAGTTCCTATTATATAATCCCCCCAAAACACGCACATACAAACACATAGTTTTCCCTATTATTAACACTTTGCTTTAGTGTGGTAGCTCTGTTACAACTGACAAAACAATATTATAAATACACCATTAAATTTAGTACATAGTTTACATTAGGGTTCATTAGGTTCGTGTTGTACAGTTTATGGTTTTTTAACAATATTATTCTGGTAACATATATATAACCAAAAATTTCCTCTTCTAACCGCATTCAAATATATAACATCATTTAGCAGTGTAAATTTAGGAAGTTTAGCTTCCTAAAATCCAGTGATTTTTCTCCCTTTATCCCCCTCAGAAGAAAAATTTGGGATTATTCACTATATCAAAGAAATATCTTGGGAAGCAGATGTGGTTCAACTGATAGAGCATCTGCCTACCATATAGGAGGTTCAAGGTTTAAACCCAGGGCCTCCTGGCCCATGTGGTGAGCTGGCCTACATGCAGCGCTGCTGCGCACAAGGAGCACCATGCCACGCAGGGGCACCCCCCGCACAAGGAGTGCACCCCGCAAGGAGAGTTTCCCCTTGTGAACAAAGCGCAGCCCACCTAAGAGTGGCGCCACACACATGGAGAGCTGACGCAGCAAGATGACACAACAAAAAGAGACAGATTCCCAGTGCCACTAAGAATGCAAGCAGACACAGAAGAACACACAGCGAATGGACACAAGAGAGCAGATAATGGGGGAAAAGGGGAGAGAAATAAAAATTAAAATCTTAAAAAAAAAAAGATCTTGATTTACAAAATCTTAAAACCATACTCATTTGAAATAGTACAAAATACACTTAAAGTAAGGCAAATGAGATTCATGTCATCTTCTTCATGAGGAACCTGTGGTTGTATTATGTAAAGAGG
The DNA here is from genome assembly GCF_030445035.2 of Dasypus novemcinctus. Classification (NCBI taxonomy): domain Eukaryota; kingdom Metazoa; phylum Chordata; class Mammalia; order Cingulata; family Dasypodidae; genus Dasypus; species Dasypus novemcinctus. The sequence continues at coordinate 22,769,485 of NC_080677.1, forward strand.
TATAGCTACATCTACTTTTTCAATAAAAATCCAGAAGGTAATTATATGGGGCTTTGCAGGTCATATGACTTCTGTTACAACTACTCAACCCTGTACTATAGGATGAAAGCAACCTCAAAAAATATATAAATGAGCATGGCAGTGTGCCAATAAAACTTCATTTACAAAAGCAGGCAAAGGGCATGATTTGATCCATGGCCATAATTTGAAGACTCCACAAGTCTCTTATTAACACTTCATCCCACATTCCAAAAAAAGTCCATTAAGAATATAAAGAGGGAAGTGGACTTGGCCCAATGGATAGGGTGTCCGTGGTTCAAATCCTGGGCCTCCTTGACCCATGTGAAGCTGGCCCACGCACAGTGCTGATGCGCGCAAGGAGTGCCGTACCACGCAGGGGTATCCCCCGCATAAGGGAGCCCCACGCACAAGGAGTGCGCCCCGTAAGGAGAGCCATCCAGTGCGAAAGAAAGTGCAGCCTGCACAAGAATGGCGCTGCACACACAGAGAGCTGACACAACAAGATGATGCAACAAAAAGAAACACAGATTCCTGGTGCCACTGATAAGGATAGAAGCATCACAGAAGCTTCCCATGTATGAGGTCCTGGGTTCAATTCCCAGTACCTCCTAAAAAAAAAAAAAGACTTAAAAGTAAATATCTCTGAGGCCCTGTTAGTGATCATAGATATACTCAGTAGCCAAAAAGAATAAGCAGTATGCCTTATGTAGGCGTTAAGTGTTTTAGAAAATTGGGAATAACTAGTCCTATTCCATGTGAAGATCTTGCTACTGTTTCCAATTATCATGCTGGCTTATTCTCATTTGAGAGCTGACTGCTGATTTCTACTAAACTCTATAACTAATGCCTTTCTCACTCTTCCTTTCTACTTCCTCTTTATGATCAACTACAGTTTCTGGAGAAATTGTATTTAAGAATTTATAACTTGGAATTAAAGTAGTCTTTGCAAAAGCAAATGTAAAGAAAAAGAATATAATTTAAAGAAAACTCTATTACCATTTATTTGAACCATACCAACAGTGTGCAGGGGAATGCCAAAAGGTACAAATCATCGCCAGATGAACATGGTACTTCCAGGACCATCAATTTATCATGGTAAGAAATTTTGAACTTTCATATTTATACACACATATACATACATTTATACACACAATATACACATATATAGGTATAATTGGTAGTGGATTCATTTCTATATGCATTCACTTTCCTTTGCTAGGAGGGATGTCTTCATAGTGAAATTTGAGAAGCAATGCTCTGCATACTGGTTACAAGAATGTTTCTCCATTATGTCCCTAAAATGTTATTTCCAGGGAAGCAGATATAGCTCAGTGGTTGAGAAACTGCTTCCCATGTACAAGGTCCCAAGTTCAAGCCCCAGTACCTCCTAAAAAAAAGAAAATGTTATTTCCAGTTGTATATGCTTTGGCTGCATCAGAAAGGATAGAAAAAAGTATCTAGCATGGTCATCTTAGAAAAAGCATATTTAAACTGTTAAAATGTAACAGAGGAAGTGGATTTGACCCAATGGATAGGGTGTCCACCTACCACATGGGAGGTCTGCAGTTCAAACCCCGGGCCTCCAGACCCGTGTGGTGCACTGGTCCACGTGCAGTGCTGATGTGCGCAAGGAGTGCCATGCCATGCAGGGGTACCCCCGCATAGGGGAGCCCCACCTGCTGCAAGGAGTGTACCCCGTAAGGAGAGCCGCCCAGTGAGAAAAAAGTGCAGCCTGCCCAGGAGTGATACCACACACATAGAGAGCTGACAAGGCAAGATGGATGCAACAAAACGAGACACAGATTCCGGTGCCACTGACAAGAATACAAGCAGGCACAGAACACACAGTAAATGGACACAGAGAGGAGACAACTGGGGGAGGGGAGGAGAGAGAGAAATAAAAAGTAAATTAAAAAAAACAAACAAACAAAAAAGTAACAGGTTAAATGCTTGGAACAGCAAATGGGCAAGTTTACACTACTGAATATTCATTCAGTGCATTAAAGTTGACATTGAAGAAGTTTCATTTGGAATATTTGAGCATTCGCCCTGGCAAACCAACACTGTACCATTCACGGCTGGATATCTAAAAAGTTGAGAAAAGACATCCTGAAAACAGTCAGCAGTTTTTTTAGACTTTTAAAAATACATAACCTGGTATTGTAGATTTGTCTTTAGATTGAGATTGTAGACAAATTTCTCTACTTCGTTCTTCCTTGGATTGAACTGTTTGGGATAAAGTCGATTTCACAATTGGCTTCAGTACCTCTTCTTTCAGAGGACTTGCAGGACTTTTTGGAAGAGGCTCAGAATTTTGTACCTCACATTTTTTATCATTGGAGATAGATACAGAAGATTTCAATGGGGAAGAAGTAGTTTTCTGAAACATAATAATTAGGATAAATAACAACATTTACAATATTTGCAGGTAATACTATAGCAAAACAATTCAAATTCAATTTGTCTTGTAGCTTTATGTTGAATTAAAAAATTTTTTTTCTCTCTAAAAGGTCAAACAAATTTGAAAGTTCTGGAAAAACATCAACTTAGAAAATGCTATTAAATTGCAATATGTAGTTTAATGTGCATAATACATTGATGGGTAATTTAGTAGGACTGGCAAGGTCATTCCTATTTAAAAATGATTGTTTTCATATTATTGTACTATATTTTTTAACTGAAAAAGACAATTTTTTTTGTATTTTTGTCATTATCAATTTATCAAAATAGTATCATGTACTTGAAAGCTAATGATAATAAATTATTAAATACTACATGCCAGGCACTATCCTGAGAGATTTATGCACATTATCTTCTTTAACCCTCCCAATAACCCTTTCCCCCAATTTTACAGAGGGGAAGAATAAGGCTTCACAAGGTTAAGTTCCTTGTCCAAAGCCAACACTTCCAATTATGTGGCAAGCTCTGGGAGCTGAACAGAGTTCTGTTGAATCCCAAAGCCAAGCTCTATACTGTCTAAAGACAATGGTCAGGATCACAAAATAGTCTTTCTCTCCTCCGCACCCCCCTATTTTAAGATTGTTTTCAAAAACTGTTCAGGTAATACATGCATCTCAAACATTTTAAAGGGATACACAATGAAAAGTGTTCTACCTAAGCTTGTCAAGTGTTTGGCAATTTGCCTTCCTGGAGGTAACTATAGCTACCAGTTTGTTATATGTCTCTTTAGAAATATTTGATATATTTTTATACATACAAAAAGCATTCTAATGGAGAAATTAATTTGCAGTGTTCCTCCTGATGTCCATTATTCCATTCCTTTTTTTTTTTTGCTTTGTGTGAATAGTTTTGATTGAGTTTTTATTTGGAGAAAAATTTAATCTTATGAAAGGATACAGAAATAAAAGTAGTACAAAGTACATCTGAATAGACTTTACACAGCTGTGACTATTGTTAATATATATAGTTTCCCTGAACAAACTTTATGGGTCTTTACTCTAAATACCCAGTTTGGATTTCCTAAGAATAAGAATATTTTTTTACATAATTACATTATACTTATGAACTTCATAAATTTACATTGAAAATCTATCATTTATTTAATAGTTTTATTATTTTTTATTTTTAACCTTTTTCTGGATATTTTTTAGTGTATTCCATTCTCATATACTTTTGATTTGCATTAAATTAGTGTAACTTTAGTTGTCAACTGCTAATTTATCTGGAGTAGGGTACCAAACTTAGGATTTTTACTTTCTGTAAAATCAATATTCTAAAAACTACATTATATAAACATACTATTTATATATTATAAAATATATACCATTGGTTTTAAAAAAAGCAAAAAAGAAAACGTTTCCAAAGATCTAAATTTCATTTACTTACCACAGAGCTGGAAGTTGAGGCATTAATCACAGAGGCATCTGCAACACTCGAGGATGGGGTTTTATTTAAAGAGGCTTCTCCATCCCTGTGGGAACAGCATGTAGCTTCCTGCTTAACACTGCTGCTATTGAGCCTAGCAGATGCTCCACTTGCAGAGGAAAATTTGGATAAACAAGTGGTACCAGGCTGTTCTGGTACACTGTTTTGCTTTGCAGATGAGTAATTTACATCATCTTCCCAAGAGCAAATTGTTGCAGCAAGGTTGGCCAGACGGCCCTTTCTCCCAATGGGTGTTGCTGAAGCATCTGAAGGGGGTGGTTTGGGAGGAGAGGCAGCCTTTTCCTCTGATGGCATTGGTGAGAAAAGTGAGCTTTCAGGCATATCTGAAAATGTTTGCAGAAAAAGAGTTAAAGCCAAGTTCAAGAGTTATACTTACGTATAACACCAGGATCACTCCTGCAAATCACTTACTCTAAAATAAGGTTAATAGTTTAAGAACCAGTAAAAAGTTCTAAAACACATGAAACGACCAAAAAATATGTATGACAATATCACTTCAAATAAGATGATACTTAATTCAAATTAAAAATGATAGAGACTTTGTTATACCTATTTTTCCATGTTTTTGATGGATTATATTTAAGGTATTTTTTTTAATTAATTCACGGTGTTATATAACACTGTACAATTTAAGATTATGTATTCCAAGGGGAAATTTTAAAACTATACAATAGGACTTTCTATAAGATGGAAATGTTTTCTATCTGTTGTCCAATACAGTAACCACTAGCCACATGTGATGACTGAGGAAGTAAATTTCATTTTAATGAATTTAAAATCAAATAGCCACATATGATTGGTGGCCACTACATTATACAGCACAAAGTTAGACTAAATCAAACATTTTTCTGCACAGTTACTTCATTTGGAGATAAATTCCTATATAAGTGATAATTTATAAAGGATCTAGTTATATATGTATAAAGAATATATGGAGGGAGAAAAAATAATAATAATAGAACAAAAGAACAAAATATTTTAAAAATCAGATTAAATAAATAAGAGAATATTTGGAGGGGAGTGGATGTGGTTCAGGCAGCTGAGCACTTGCTTCCTGCATGGGAGGTCCCAGGTTCAGTATCCCTGCCTCCTAAAAAACAAACAACAAACAAACAAAAGAAAAAACCAACTCAGGGGAGCTAATTGTGGCTCAATGGTTGAGCACCAACTTCCCACATATGAGGTTCCAGGTTCAATTCCTGGCTCTGGTAACCCCCCACACCCAAATATAAAAAAGAGTAAAAAAGAGTAGATTAAGGGAAGTGGATTAAGGGAAGTGGCTCAACTGATAGAGGGTCCACCTACCATATAGAAGGTCCAGGGTTCAAACCCAGGGCTTCCTGACCCATGTGGTGAGCTGGCCCATGCTCAGTGCTGCCAAGCACAAGGAGTCCATGCCACGCAGGGGTGTCCCTCATGTAGGGGAGCCCCACGCGCAAGGAGTGTGCCCCACAAGAAGAGTCGCCCCGCACAAAAAAAAAAGCACAGCCTGCCCAGGAGCACACATGGAGAGCTGACGCAGCAAGATGATGCAACAAAAAAGAGACACAGATTCCCAGTGCTGCTGAGAATGCAAGTAGACACAAAAGAACACACAGCGAATGGACACAGAGAGCAGAAAACAGAGGATGTGGTGGGGGAAGGGGAGAGAAATAAACGAAAAATAAAAATCTTTTTAAAAAAAAGGGGGGGTATATGGAGAATTCAAAGTTCACAGCACATTTTATTCCCAAAATTCAGTCAAAGGAAGAGTGTCCCTCCTTCTGTCCAAGGCTTCTTCTTACCTCTGCCTGAATTTCTGAATCTATTCTCTCTAAAACCTTCTCAGGGATCTCACTCTAAGTAACTCCTCTCACTCTCTCCAAGCTTTTTTTTATGCTCAAGTTGCTCTCATCATAAAAATAAATACAAACATCCTCCCATCAACATATATCCTCTTTAGCTGCTACCCTCTTTCCCTACAAAATAGTCATTCACCACTCAACCCACTGCAATCAACTCTCTGCCTACACCACCACACTGAATTGGCTTTGCTATTGTCACTAGATGCCAGTACACACTTTTCAGGCCTTGTTTTCTTGGTCTCCCTGTCTGCATTTGTGACATCATTCTCTCCTAGTTATTCTGTCTTCATCTGGCCTATCATTCATAGTGTGGACTAACCGCCACTTGACTATCACACAAACACTCGCAAATAACACATCTCAAGTTGAAATGTCTTCCAACATGTTCCTCCTCATCCTAGTCAGTGACATCACTAACTAAACCCATGATTCAGGCCAGAAATCTGGCCTCCTCTCCCTTTTCCCTCATCCTCTGCTATCCAGTCATCAAACCCCATAGATTGGTTCTTCTGAATCTCACAAATCCAGCTTTTCCTCTTCTCTTTATTGTTGTGCACCAAGATTACAACATTAGCCTCTAAACTGGCTAATGCTTCTAATATTTCTGGTCTTCTTACCTCTATTCTCTCCAATCCCTCCTCAATTCTGATGCCACTGAGATCTTTCTAAAACCATTTTCTGCTTAAACTCTCCCAGTATTTCTTCATTACCTGGTTAAACTCCAAATGATCTACACCCTGCCACTTTCTTTGAATTTATTCTTGTGCTTTTCTACCACATGCACTGTATACCATAATAACGACTCTGTCTACACACTATGTTCTTGTTACCTCTGTTAAGACACACACACACAAATACACAATATTGTTTCTACCTAGAACTTCTCCACTATCCAGCTTAACTGTTCTACCTCCTTCATAAGTTTCCCTGATCACCACCCTCCCCACAATACCCTTTTGCATTCCTCTATCATCGTCCTTAGAATAAGCATTCTCCTCTAGGCAGATGTCAGTTTTGTCTTCCTTTTCTAGGAATGGCTTTAAGACAGCTGTGGCTCTTCTACCTATTCTGTCAGAAAGAATGGCTTCAGATCCATACATTTAACTGGTTTATAGCCACAGCTCTGTTTAGCATTCCCTAACCCATTCATTACAACCACTTTATTCACAAGTTTTATTACCTAAAATCATACTGGCTCTGATGTTTTAGTAAGATTTATTTTCAAGACTGAGGTAGACATTTATTAACACTTGCTTTCAAATGTTCAAAATCACTGCCACAATGCTTTATGTTCTAGAATATTTACGGCTTTGGAAGCACTTTTGACCATGTGTTAAATCACAACTCTTTTTTGGTTCAAGTGAAATCTTCACTCTGCTGCCCATAGATATTTCCTACAAAATGGAAACGGGACATCCTTCTATTCAAGTACATTTCCTGGTTAGCCGCCTCAAGCCAACTCCACTCACTACTAAAATGAATAGGTATTAATGGACAGCATGGAATATCTGCACCCTGTTATATGCCTAAAAGGCTTCAGGTAGGTCACAAAACTTAAGAGTAGGAGTCCTAGAATCAAACTACTGGGTTTTAATTTTAATTGGCTGACCCTGGGGCAGGTTTCTTAGGCACTTTGAGCCTCAATTTCTGATTCTATAAAATGAAAATAATAGTGTTATATATCTCATAAGATTGTTGTAAGAATTAAATTTTACTATATTAGAACCAAAAACACTTAGAATGCCTGGCACATTATACAGTAAGTGTTTGCTCTTGAAATTGTTAATATCTTCACTGCCAGAAAGCATAATCTTAAACTCTGCTGCCCAATACTCATTAAAAGTTCAGTTAAAAGAATTAATATTTATGAAAGACTGCTGGAAGAATATGTAGACCATTCATTTCTTCAGATCAGTGGTTTTCAATTCTGGCTATGTATCAGAATTACCTATAGAGCTTTAAAAAGTTAAGCAAAAGCACTCTTATGCTCCACTGCACTCCTGGGATTCCAATGGTTTGAGCAATTCTGATGCACAGCTATCATCAGCTTAAGGGACAGCTTAAGGAATGCTTCTTTGGGTAAGGCCCAGGCATCACAGAACTGTCTACCTGCATTGAGCTGGCCGATATTGGAACTGCTTTTAGTGACCTTAACTTAGATCCAGGTCATCTAAGCCTTATAGGTTTACTAGCTCCCAAAAAGTCATCTTTGAGGAAGCAGAAAAGAAAGTTCTTTCAGGTCTTAGTGCCAAAAATGGTTCTGCTTTTATGTCCTATAAATATTCATCATGTAACTGATAATGTCTCACCTTTGTCCATTGGCTGCTAGGAAGTCCAGAACTATCTCTAGCAGTGAGTAGGACAGTAAAGCTGGTATTTAATAAAATAATTTTACCCTTAGCATCTTTTTCTTACCATATTTTCTCTTTACCCCAATTTCCTTATTTTTCTTGTTTGTAATATAGCGTTTTTTAAAATTATTTTTATTGTGGTAATATACATAAAACACAAAATTCTCCATTTTAACCACTTTAATGTATACAACTCAGTGATGTTAATTACATTCACAATATTGTACTATCACCACCACTATCCATTACTAAAACTTTATCATCCCAAACAGAAACTCAGGTATTTTTGTAAATCATCTCTTTTCTGTAAAGAGGCAATAGACAAATGAAATTTATCATAGCACAAATAACCCTGTTGCATAATTGATGATTTACTTCTCAGGATGCCCATCAGATGATGGACTTATGAATGGCAAGGGTCAATTATATTCATGTTTACCCAGGACCTTAGTATCATAACACATTTTGTAGGTGCTCAATAATTGTTTTTTTGAAGTTCTCTTTCTCCCCTATTGAACAGCATTGCATAGTATTAGACACTCCAGTTTAATTAATGAAACCATAAAATAGGATTTGTTGAGTATTTAGCTGAGGATCAGTAATAATGCCACAAGTATAGTTTGTTCTCTACTGTATTTCATTGCAAATATAAGGTAATCTACTTACAAGATCAGGATTTGTGAACTAGTCTCAAAATCTCACCATCATCTATTTGGAAATAGAAAACACTCAAGCTAGAGATGAAACAAATGTATTACCTTTCATGTACTAACTGATAAATAAAATTTTCAACATACTGAGTTGAATCTTATGGAAATAAGATTTAGGACTATGGCATCCATATAATTTTTACCTGTCACATCATTATTATCCCAGTGACGCCGTTGCTCTGCAAGTTTTTGCATGCGTGTTTTAACTGAGGAGGCTGCAATTGCTTCTAGTCTTGAGTTCAGCTCTCTCTTCCCGCCCATCAGCGATGCAGGCACAGCCACAGGATCACTGCGAGGAGCTGGTGCTGGTGGCTGCGCCTGAGGAGACTTAGGACTAGGAGAGCAAGATTTTGCAGAAGCCGACTCAACTGGCTGTTTATTTTCCAAGTTAGAAGCTGCAACTTCAGTGTTGTCAGAACAGCGCTTTTTGGATGGTGATGGTTTTGTACAGGATTTCTCTAGATTAAAAAAAAAGACAAATTCTGTAATTTCTGAAAGCATGAAAAACTTGATGTAGATACTTAATCAGCCATCACCAATATGTTTCTCTATTCCTTTAAATGAATTTTAGTGAAAAGAAATACATAAAATCCCACTTTCTTTCAGTAACTTAGGAAGCTGATAATGAGAGATTTCCTTTTTAAGCAGACATATAACTTATGGCTTTAAAAAACTTCAACAAAATTAAATTAAATAACATTCCCAAGATGCATGCATAACACTTTGTAGTCTTAAGACAATAAGCAATAAAAATTGCATATACACATAGAATAAGTCAGTGTTCTAAGGGATTTTAAAGACCCAACAACCCAATCACTTTGTTTTTAGATAAGAAAAATCAGGCCCAGAGAAATTAAATTACCTGCCTAATGTTATGGTGGACCTAAGGGTAGAAACCAGATTTTCTGCTATTAAAACAGTCTTTTCTGGACAATGACTAGTGAGTAAATATAAAAGGGCACCTGGCTTAAGAAAGAAGCAGCATACAGAAACGTGACCAAATTATCTGATCAACACCAAACAAATTCATAAGTACAAATGTTTAAGAACATTTCATATTTTAAGCTTCTGTGAACACCAATAAGATGACAAGTAAAAACGTCTTATGAAAAGGAATTGTTCAAATACAAGACATTTTATTTCTACCAGGAATGAATTTCATTATATTTCCTGGAAAATAAATATCAAAAAAAAGAAAGAATGGGAATTTCATATGAGGTCAGTTCCATTGACTACTAACCAAATGTTCTTGTTCAGGCAGTGACAGGAGAAATATTACAGTAGAAAATCATGATTGCCTTCATCAACATCAACCTTAATAAAATATATATGAAAACTTCCTCATATTGTGCAATTCCTTTATGGATCTAACTTCGATGGACTTGTCTAATCATCTTTTAAAATTGTTCATAGTTTAACATGAATCACCACCTGGAATTAGAAAATTCTTCAAGTTTAACAGTTCCTATATAAAAGAGTAACTACTTCCATTTACTCCATTTAAGCATCACATCATAGTTCCAAACTCTACTTTTCAAATACATAGTACTCAACACTTGTTTATATAAACACATGTCAGAGAAAAATGGCGTCAGACCTCTATTTTCCTGGTTGAATCCTGGTTCAGAGATCATATGAAATTCCCACTCTTTCTTTTTTCAATCTTTATTTTCTAAGAAATACAATGAAATTCATTCCTGGTAATTTCTCTCTCTGCCTTCAAGATGTATAAATATATAAAAATAAATTCTCTTTCTATGGTTAGCTCCCCAAGTAAATGAGAGCCAGCTCCATACCCTCTTCTCTGCAATGTTGGTTTTGCCATCTATAATATTTTTTATTTTTCTATATGCAAGCATTTTATATTTGAACTAAGGAAAATTATTATTCGCAGACCATTCAGAACTCCAGGGAAGGATTAAGGCAGCTGGCTAATGTTGGTTGGGGATTTAGGGAGAGTAAGATAAGATTCCAAGTGAGTTTGATTGTGTGTGTATGTTTGCTTACTTTTGGTTAATTCTATCAGTTTGGTAGATTAAAATCTAAACTTCACCTCCAGCCCTAGAGAGTTGGTCCAGCAAACATTTCTAGCACTTGCAAGCAGGTCTGCCTTTTGTTACCCTGCTATTGCCAGAAACAACGTGAACCTGATTGTCAAATGCAGTCAGAAGAATCCACACAACACCAGCGTAAGTGTTAATAAGCTCGTTTTTGTCTATTTTTTTTTTTTACCTTTAAGAGTTGTAAGGATAACTTTGGATTGAGGGAAATAAAACTCTATCAATTAATCTTTACCTTCACCACCAGATAGGGGCTGCTGGTTACTTGCTTCTGAAAGTGGCTCTCTAGCTCGCTTAGCATGAGTCATAGACCTTGCTGCTGCCGTGGGCCTCTCAGCTATTTTTCTCTGAAGATTCTCTCTTCTGGCACGGGTTCGTTCAAGTAGTTTCTACATACAAAATATATCAGAGCATTAAAACACAGTAAGTTTAGTCAGAGGTTCAAAAAATTTCAAGTATTTCAAAATTTAAATCCTAACTAAGTCAAGATACACCAAATAAGCACTCAAACTTATTATCACAATCATAACAGATGCAATATGAACATTAAAGGAGGACCAAAACGTGTAAAAATAGTTGTGTAAGATTTAAAATGGCCACAAATTCTTTCTGCTCCCATCAAGAGTTGGAATCTATTTCCCACCCTTCTGCTCTCCCTCCCTTGGAATAATACCACCATGTGAAAAGCCCAGGTTAGCCTTCTGAAGATATGTGGTCCAGCTGACAGCCAGTATCAGCAACCCGATATGTCAGTAAGGTCATCTTAAACCCCCCAGCCCCAGATAATTTGCCAGATCATTGCAGACCCTGTATGACCTCATGGGAGATCAGCAGAAGAACAGCACAGCTGAACCCACTACAAATTGCTGACCCACTAAATCATGAGTATCATAAAGTGGTTTTTTTTTGTTTTGTTTTGTTTTTTTTAAAGATTTATTTATTTATTTAATTCCCCCCCCCTCCCCTGGTTGTCTGTTCTTGGTGTCTATTTGCTGCATCTTGTTTCTTTGTCCGCTTCTGTTGTCGTCAGCGGCATGGGAAGTGTGGGCGGCGCCATTCCTGGGCAGGCTGCACTTTCTTTTCACACTGGGCGGCTCTCCTCACGGGCGCACTCCCTGCGCGTGGGGCTCCCCCACGCGGGGGACACCCCTGCATGGCTTGGCACTCCTTGCGCGCATCAGCACTGCGCATGGCCAGCTCCACACGGGTCAAGGAGGCCCGGGGTTTGAACCGCGGACCTCCCATATGGTAGACCGACGCCCTAACCACTGGGCCAAAGTCCGTTTCACATAAAGTGGTTGTTGATTTAAGCGACTGTGTTAGGCAAAAGAATGATACCCCAAGATGTCCATGTCCTAATACTCTGAACCTGTGACTAGTAAAGGAACTTCACTGGTGTGATTAAGTTAAGAATCCTGAGATGGGAGGACTATCCAGGATTTTTGGGATGGACCCAATGTAATTACAATTGTCATTATAAGGAAAAAGAGAGAGGCAGGAGGCAGAGAAGATTTGACAGAAGCAGAGGTTGGAGAGATGTGATTGGTGGCCTTGAAGATGGAGGAAGAGGCCACAGCCAAGCAATGAAGGGGCCTCTAATACTGGAAAAGACAAGGCAACAGATTCTCTCCCATAGCCTCCAGAAGAATGCTGCCAACACCGTGATTTTAGCCCAGTGAAACCCATTTCAGACTTCTGACTTATAGCACCATAAGATAATAAATGTGTGTTGTTTTAAGCCACTAAGTTTGTGGTATTTTGTTACAGAAGCAAGAAAAAATACAGCCACCAAGGTTTGGAGCAGCAAGAGATAACTGATAATATTAGTCCTTTGAAAACATAAGACACTTCCTATAAGAAAAATAAAAACAAACAATCTTCTGTTTTAATTACCAAAATAAAACACTTTTAATTTGAAATTCTAGCCATTCCCGAAAATCATGAATACTCTTCTTAGCCTGAATCAACTGATGTTCCTATTTGAACCAGTGTGGTGATTCAATACAAGATTCTATGAAACAATTCACTCTGACAAATGCACACAACTAAGGGAGGGATGCAGATTACTGGCCAGAGTTTATATACTTCCCTTGCAAACACAAACAGACTAAAGAATTAAACTCTGTTGGACCTGCTTTTTTGATAAAATAGAATAATAATTTTTAAAAATTCCTCTCAGTATGCAAAAGTATTATCTACATTTAGAACAAAGTACAACTCTCTACTCTTCTTAGAAATGATATCTAACTTAAGGCTCACAGAAAGAGATGACAATTTAAATGCTATGCCATTGAAAGAGTTTTAGTTTATGAACCAATGTCTTCTAAAACACAAGATATTCATTCACTCTCTAAATAAGTCTGCTTCAACAAATGCAAAAGTGATTATTTTTGTTACACAATTTCATGTCTGATAATTTACCCATGATAAAATATACTACTCCCCAGATATAAAACTAGCCCAGTTACATTTATTCACAGACATGCCCACATTCCATTCTGGTCAGTTAGAAAACTTTTGAGTCAGTATATTTTCAATTACTATGAGCAATGGCTCACTAAAAAAAAAAAAATGTGGTTTTGTCATTCAAATCCAGGCTCCAGAGTTTGGAAACTTAACCAGTTTGCTATAAAATCTCTTGACTACATCCAATTGCTTTTCAAAAACCTGTTTTCGGCATAACTATCTTCATATCATCAACAAACTTCTTTTTTAATGCTATCAGCTGATCATAATAATAGAAGTCTGCCTTAACCTCTTGGCAAAACTGTAGCACTCGAGGGACTGTACATACATCCACAGGAGATAGATTCCTTACTCCTGGATGATCTATGAAGAACATCAGGCATATACTGACCTGTGAACCCTGTCTGGATCCCAATTCAAACAAACCAACCACAGAAAATGTGAAATATTTGGGGAAATCTGAACATTGACAGAATATTTGGTGACATAAAGAAATTACTGTCAATTTTTAGGTATAATCATAGCAATATGATTATGTTTTTTAAAGTCTTTATTATGAGTGATAAGTATTCATGTGTGAAATTACATGTCTAAGATTTTTTTTCAAAATAATTCAGTAGGAGGGGTGAGAGGGAGAGACATTGAAATAACATGACCAAGAGTTGATAATTACTAAAGCTGGATGATAGGTACATGAGGAATTATTATACTATTCTACTCTTGTAGATTTTGAAATTTTCTACAATTAAAAAAAGAGCATTATATAAAAGGTTCAAACAGTTACAGTTTTGTTATAGCTCACTTCCAAATAAGTAGTATTACTATATTAATTCGGCAAAATGTTATTGTGTTTCCTAGGGTTGGGGAAAAAACATCTGTAAATAGGAAAGAACAGTCCCACCTTCATGAAGCTTACATTCTGACAGGAAACATGGACATTCAGCAGGTAAGTGCAAGTGGTAAGCTCTGTGAAAGAAGAGCTGAGCAATGTGAAAGAATGTACAGGACGCCATGTACATAGCAGTTGCCTATGCCTGTTATCATCTCAGGAAAGGTGTCTCTGAAGAAAGAAAATCAAACTACAACCTGGAGGTTAAATAAGAGTTTGCCAGGTAGAAGACCAGAGAGGGAGAGTGGGCCAGAAAGTATCAATGACAGCAAGGAAGAGAATCAATAGAGAATAGCCTTTTTGAGGAAAAGAGAGTTTAGGATAGTTGTAGTCCTAACTCTCTTGTTACCAAGAAAATTAAGCCCTAATGCCCTGGGCATTAGTGTAATGAATTAATTTCTCTCCTATGGTGACAGGATGGCATTGGTTATGAATCATCCTGGAGAGAACTGGGAAAATAATCTATCCAATCATCTCCTATATTCTATGGTTCTGATAAGGAACCCTAGTTGAGAAAGTCATTTCATACTGACCCATCAGAGAAAAAAACTTAAAATATAAATTTACTTGACAGCCTAATAACAAACTTAGTTTTTACAGTATCATCCTATGCAAAATTTTGCCACTAAAGATCATGATGCAAGAACTCATACACAGGAAAAAGTTTCCCAAGCTTTCATAGATCATTAGACAAGAGAAATGAAAAGTAGAACACCAAGCAACAGAACAAGGAACTGAACCAGAAGTCCTATGTTACTGGGCAATACTTCAGCACCTCATAGGTTAACCAATTCAAATAGTTCACTCATTACCATTTAAGGAAAAGATGTCAAATCTGTTTATTCCAACACTGCAACTGACTAATTTTTCATAATATAAACAATACATATTTCTAAGCACACTATAAAATGATCTAAACAGTAAGTTTCAGCTGAGATTTGTATTAGCTTCAGAATGACATTGAAAGTGAAGTACAATTTCAACCAATTTTAAAAATGCTTTGCTCCTGTCATAACCTTAGGAGAATAAAAATGAATATTCTGAACACTAGGGCTAATGTTTTAAAGAATCCCAGTCTGAGTTAGTACCATAATGTAAGATGTCCTTTTTAACTTCAACGTCAGTGAAAGATATGGTGCATGAACAGCCCTGTTCTTTAATACTAACACAAAAATATATTTGGAATTTTCTGCTAGAATCTTTACATAAAGTGATCATCATATCAGTGTGCTTGCCCCTAAAATGACCGAGAATGTGAAGCAGAAAAATAAAAGGATACTGTAGTGCTGAACTACAAATAAATTCTAATTGTTGAAAACTTTAATACCTTAGATTTGACTTATGATATTTTAACTACATTCCCCAAAAAGAAAGTTTACTACTCCCAAAAGCATTTAAGTTTTTTTTAATCTAGTGACGAGACACCTAAGGCCCACTTTGCAAAAGTTCAAAAAACAACAGCTTGGCACTTGCACAACAACTCAAGAAAGAGGAACTAGGAATAAAAGGGACACGAAATTTTGCAATACGTCAACGTACGCTCTCAGCAAGAAGCGAACGCTAGAGAAAATAATCACAAAATGACGATGCAATCCGTATTCAATTTCCAAGAACAAACGATGAGTTAAGTTTTGCTGTAATGGTATGCCCAGTAAACACACAAAAAAGTTTTCCCTTTACTCTGAGTTTATAAAGTGTGGGCTAATATTTTTGGTTTGTACAAACTAGGCGAGCACTGTTTCCTTTCAATTAAAGGGTCAATCCCGGATATGAAACTTCTTCGCTGAGTAAGCTGACAAATGGCATGAGGGAATGCTGGCTTTCAGCAATGGTTTTAAGCACTTATTTATTTCAACGTCTTGCTGCCTCGTCGTTAAGTCTCCTCAGATGCAATGCCTAGCTCCTCTGCCGGCCGCTGAACCCTCCTAAATCACAGCCCACTCGATTTGCAGGCGGCAGTTGTCCCACGGCACTGAGTCACTCAGGCACTCGGCTCCACCCTACCAATTATTCCAGCTTCTACTTCAGGCAGGACAGGATCCGTGAGGCCACAGGCCTCACTCTCGCGGACAGGACTCCAGAGGGGCATTATAGTAACTGGACTGGCAGGAGTTTTTCCCACTACAGCCTTTTAGGACAGACTCGAGACTTCCCTCCGGGAGCCTCGTCTGCAGGACAGGACTAACAACAAAATCGCAGACGCGCTCCAGGCGCAGAGCAGGTGCCACCCCCAGGCCCCTCTCCGCTGGCCCACTCTGCCCGCGCCCCTCGGCCGGGCCCCGCCGAGAACCGCCCCCCACTCGCGCACAGCGCGCACGCGCGCACACGCGCTCTGCGGCCGGGGCCGGTGGGCCCAGAGGTTGACAGAAGGTGGAACTGGAGGGTGGGGGGCCAGAGCGGTCATGGTCGGCTGTGCCCGCAAGCTTTCTCACCTCCGTAAACGGGTCCATCGTCCCAGGCGCCGCGTCTCGGCCACGATACTACGGAGACGGTGGTTCAAGTTCAGGAAAAGAATAGAAGTGAGTCTTGGCTCGGTGTGTCTCGAAGAAACCAAGGAGTCCGAAGGAGGGTGGGGGGACACTCTCAACCAGCTCGCCTCTTCAGCCTCCGAAGTCAGGCTTGGCCTCCGGCGGCCGTTCAAATTTGAATTTCACCGCCCGAAGCCTAACGCATGCGCGCTGAGCAGGGCGGGGGGTGGGGTGCAGCGCTCCCCACCCCGGCGCTCGGCCACGTGACCACGCGGAGGCAGCTGGGGAGCCCCAGGAGCCGCACTCGCTTTCCTGGGTCACCGCCAAGTCCCCGCCGCCCTCTGTGCTTCAGCTGCGGATCCTGGGCTCCCCCGGCGCTGGGCTCAGGGACCGAAACCCCATGCCAGCGCCCACGAAGCCAAACCTCGTCAGGCGATCCCTTCGCACCATCAGCGCTCGGGCGTTCCCGCCTTCCTTCATTCCTAAATGTGGGATGGGATTAAGAGCCCTTGTGCTTCTAGGCCCGCTGGCCGTTTGGCTTTCCGTAGTTTTCTTCTTATCAAACCCCAGCCCCTACTTCACTGGAAGGGAGACTGCTGGCTTATCCCTCAAGTCAGACAGCTCTGGTGGGTTCCCCGGACACTTGGGGCCAAGAACCGGTAACCCACCTTGGGCCTTGGGCGCAGGAGCCCTTTCTCATGGGCAAAATAAGGCTAACAAGTAACAGACTGTGTGTGAAGGGTTTATACTCAAAATCCTGTCCTCATGCTTGTTTTAAATTCCGCCCAGCTGCATTCGCTGTTAAGAGCTGGAAGGATTCCGAGAAGGTGACTAAAGTTTAATCTTTCCTTTTACAGCTGAGACAAGGGAGACTGTGAGACATTAAGTAACTGATCTGAGAAAAATTAACATGTCGTTCTCAGCTCATGGTCTGCTTCCCACCACCAGATCAAACTGTCTTATGATTATTCATGTTAGATTGCTCAAAATTGCAGAACATGTTAAGTTATTGCATCAAATTCATTTCTTGATTATCGAGTCTGTGCTAGGGCTTGAAAAGAGGGCAATTCTTGATTTGTTAGAGAAAAAGTAGCAACCGTGTAGATTTGTAGATTACAAAGTGACCGTGCAACACCTGAATAAATCAGAAACTAGTACTCCCGAGAAAATGTTTCCATAGATTTAATAACTTTTTCATTTTAGCAGACAGGATTATAAGGAATATTTCACAAAATCTTTTTTAAGGTTTAATTTCTCTGCCTGCACCCCCCCCCCCTCCCCTGTGTCCATTCGCTGTGTGTTTCTCCAATATCTTCTGAGTTTTGATGCTATAGGTTGTGTACTGGTTAGGGTTTGCCAGAGAAACTGAACCTGTAGAAAGTTATGGGCATTTTTTTCAAGGCAATCGGAAACCTTTAGGGCAGCCTATGGGAAGGAGCTAAAGCTGCATTCTTGAGGCAGAATTTCTCCTTCCTCAGGGAATCCTCAGTTTTGCTCCTGATTGGACGAGACCAACCCACATTATTAACTCTTCCATTTAAAGTCAATGGATTATAGATATTATCTTCATCTACAAAATAACTCCGTAGCAACACCTAGATTACTGTTTGAATAACTGAGTACTATAGCCTAAACAAACTGACACAAAACTAACCATCACAACCTGTAAGAGAAGAATTTGGGGTGTAGGACAGAAAGAAATTGCTGAGGGTCCTCGTTGAATTTTAGTTTACTAATCTGTAAAGCAGGAACAATCAACTGCCCTGTCTTCCTCAGAGTTGTTAGGAAGTTCAGATGAAAAACTGAGAGATCTAAAATTATTTTGTAATAAGTGATAAGACATTGTACAAGTGTACAGTGTATAGAATTATTCATATTTAACTCAGAATATACAGCTTGTGAACCAAAGGAAAGAGCTGCTTGAAATATTTTTAAAGTACTAGACACCAAAAGGGTGTGTATGTGTGGTTTAAGCAACATTGGAAAATGAGTCATTAGAAATTTATGTGGTCGTTGTGTCTTCCGGCTTTTACCTCTGTGAACTTTGATTTCTTTATTATATAATAACTGTCTCACTAGGTTCTAGACTACACTAGAAGAGATAAAGCATCCAGTACAAGAAAACATTCCATTTATCTTTCCTCACAATCCTCCCATGTCTTTGGTCTTTACCCTGATTATAATAAATAGTAATAATCATCATCTCCACAAAGCAACAATAGCTACTATTGGTTGAACACCTATTGTGTGCCCAAAATAGTAGTATTCAAGTTGCTCTCATAGAATACTGCAGTTGCTTCCTAACATGTCTCCTCACCCCCTCATAGTTCATTCCCCAGTTTATAAGCCATAATTTTCTCTTTTTAAAAAAGTTATGAAATATCTCTGGTTTACAAAATAAAAAGTAGAGAATAATAAAACAGATACCCACCTAGTTTAAAAACTAAATATAATTGAAGTTTCTTCTTTGTTCTTTTTTTTTTTAAAGATTTATGTTTTTATTTCTCTCCCCTTCTCCCTCCCCACGCCCAGTTGTCTGCTCTCTGTGTCCATTTGCTGTGTGTTCTTCTGTGACTGCTTCTATCCTTATCAGCGCACCAGGAATCTGTGTTTCTTTTTCTTGCATCATCTTGCTGTGCCAGCTCTCCGTGTGTGGCGCCATTCTTGGGCACGCTGCACTTTTTTCACACTGGGCGGCTCTCCTTAAGGGTGCACCCCTTGCGCGTGGGGCTCCCCTACACAGGGGACACCCCTGCGTGGTGGTACAGCACTCCTTGCGTGCATCAGCACTGCGCATGGGCCAGCTCCACACTGGTCAGGGAAGCCTGGGGTTTGAACCGTGGACCTCCCATGTGGTAGGCGGACGCCCTATCCATTGGGCCAAGTCCACTTCCCTTGTGTGTTCCTCTTGATCCCGTTCACCTTCCTGTTAACGAAGAGTTTTTATGTTAATCATTACCTTCATGTGTGTATACTTTTACTACACTACCTATATACATCCATAATAATATATGATTTATATAAACTTTATTTTCACTTTCTACAACTTTTTTGCTTAATATTCCGTGAATCATCCTCATTGAAAAAGTGCATCTACATTTCATTCATTTTCATTGCTAGTCTATTGTATGAATATACTATAATTTATGTATCCATTTTCCTGTTAATGGACATTTAGCTTGCTTCCAACTTCTCATTCCAAAGATCCAAAGACTCAGTGAATATTCTTGTCTTCTTGTATGCAAATGCAAAACTTTCTCTAGAATAATATACCTAGAAATTAGTGGGTGATTTTAAAAATATATTTCAATATTATTACCAGAAAATATTGAAAATAAATTGTTTTTCAAAATGGTTGTAAAAATGTATAGTCCAAACAGCAGTATATGAGCATGCCTCCTGCTTCATATCCTACCCAATACTTGGACAAAAGATATCTCATTTTAATTTGCCTATCTCCTATTACTAGTGAAGTTGAACATTATTTCATGTGTTTATTAGCCTTTTGATTTTCCTTTTGTGTGAATTTCCATTTCATATTCTTTGTACATTTTTCTGTGTGGTTGTCATTTTCTTATCAGTTCATAGACTTTATTTGTATATTTTCTGGGAAAATTAACTTTTGTTGTTTGGGAGTTGTAAATATCTTTTCCTTTTATGATGTCTTAGATGTACAAAAGTTTTTTGGTTTTTTTTAATGCTTAAGCTCTTGTATTTTTTGTTTTTTCTAAAGACTTATTTATTTTTTTCTCTCCCCTTCCTCCCCCACCCCCTGTTGTCTACTCTCTGTGTCCATTCGCTGTGTGTTCTGTGTCCGCTTGCATTCTTGTCAACTGCACTGGGAATCTGTGTCTCTTTTTGTTGAGTCATCTTACTGCGTCAGCTCTCGTGTGTGGCACCACTCCTGGGCAGGCTGTGCATTTTTCACGCAGGTCGGCTCCTTGCAGGGTGCACTCCTTGTGCACAGGCCCCCCTATGTGGGAGACACCCTTGCGTGGCATGACACTCCTTTTGCGCATCAGCAGCACTGCACAAGGGCCAGCTCACCACACGGGTCAGGAGGCCCTGGGCTTGAACCCTGGACCTCCCATGTGGCAGGAAGATGCTCTTATCAGTTGAGCCAAATCTGCTTCCTCAGAAGTTTTTAATGTTATTTTAATTAAATATATTTGTATTTTCTTTTAGGGTTTGTCCTTTTTATGTCCCAAGAAGTCCTTCCTTATGCTGAGGTCATAAAGATGTTCCCCTAGATTTCTTCTAAGTGTTTTAAAGCATGGTTTTTCATGGTTTTATCTTTTAAACCGTCTAGATTTTGTTTTTCATGTGGATAACCAAATGTCTTAGCAACTAGTTTTTGAAGTATACATCCTTTCCCCACTAACCTATAATGCTACTTTTTAATTTAATTATTTATTTCTCTCTCCTTCCCCCCACCATTGTCTGCTCTCTGTGTCCATTCGCTGTGTGTTCTTCTGTGTCTGCTTGCATTCTTGTCAGCGGCACTGGGAATCTTTGTCTCTTTGTTGCATCATCTTGCTGCATCAGCTCTCCATCAGCAGTGCCACTCCTGGGCAGGCTGCGCTTTTTTCACATGGGGTGGCTCTTCTTGCAGGGCGCGCTCCTTGCGCGTAGGGCTCCTCTATGTGGCACGGCACTCCTTGCACGCATCAGCACTGCACGTAGGCCAGCTCGCCACATGGGTCGGGAGGCCTGGGTTTGAACCCTGGATCTCCCATATGGTAGACAGATGCTCTATCAGTTGAGCCAAATCCGCTTCCCAGGGTCAGATTGTTAAGTACCACAAAGAAAGAAAGAAAACTCTCTTTAGATTTTTCATTGGAATTGCACTGAATTTATCAAATAATTTGAAAAGATTGACACCTTTGTGGAATTGAGACTTTCCACTTCTAAAATGGTATATCTACATTAATTTAGGACTTCTTTAGTATCTTACAATCATGTTTATAATATACTTCCATAAATGTCTGTAAACTCTTTGGTTAAAGTTAGTGCTATGTATATTTTTTGTTGTTGTTGCTTTTATAAATGGTATCTTTTGTATTTTTAAACCATTTGAAGAACAATTTATTTACAATATTTTCTGGTAGTAATATTGAAATATATTTTTTAAATGATCCACTAATTTCTAGGTATATAATTTTAGAGAAAGTTTTGCACATGCATACAAGAAGGCATAAGAATATTCACTGAATCATGGGATCTTTGTAATGAGAAACTGGAAGCAAACTAAATGTCCATTAACAGAATAATGGATACATAAATTATAGTATATTTATACAATATAATGTAGGAGTGAAAATGAAATATAGATATACTTATCAATGAGGATGACTCCAACAAACAGAATATTAAGCAAAAAAAAAGCTGTAGAAAGTGAAAATAAAATTTATTTAAATCATATATTGTTATGAATGTATATAGGTAGTGTAGTAAAAGTATACACACATCAGGGGAATGATTAACATAAAAATCAGGATTGTTTAACCCTTGGTTAGCTGGAAAGTGAATGGGATCACATTTTTAAATTTCAAAGGTGGCCCCAGTAAATGAGTATTTGCTCCTCCTAAGCCCTTTCCTTTTCAACAAATGAAATAGTAATCATGTCTTTTGCAGATAAAAATTGATGGAGAACTCAAAACCACAAATTTTTGAAAGCCTTGACTTCAGTAAGTTCCCTCCAAATGCAATATAGTTAGTGACTTTTTCAAAATACATTCACATTCTTATTTTATTCCCAAAATAATGATGTAAATATTATTCTTATTTTTACAGGGAGAGAAAAGGCCAAGATCTAACCACAAGGCAGTAACAAGAAGGATTAAACTCAAGTTCTCTACTTCAGGTTATCTGGCTTAAGAGCCATTTCTTTTATACATTTTTTTTTTTTAAAGATTTATTTATTTATTTAATTTCCCCCCTCCCCTGGTTGTCTGTTCTTGGTGTCTATTTGCTGCGTCTTGTTTCTTTGTCCACTTCTGTTGTCAGCGGCACGGGAAGTGTGGGCGGCGCCATTCCTGGGCAGGCTGCACTTTCTTTTCACGCTGGGCGGCTTTCCTCACGGGCGCACTCCTTGCGCGTGGGGCTCCCCCACGCGGGGGACACCCTTGCGTGGCACGGCACTCCTTGCGCGCATGAGCGCTGCGCATGGCCAGCTCCACACGGGTCAAGGAGGCCCCGGGTTTGAACCGCGGACCTCCCATGTGGTAGACGGACGCCCTAACCACTGGGCCAAAGTCCGTTTCCCTATACATTTTTTAATAATGAAGCAATAAGACCCATCAAAGAATGTTATAAATATGTTACTGAAAAAGGCTGATTTATTTGTCATAATCTCATTGCTAATGATGTTTCTTAGTATCACCTCAATTTTTTCTTTTCTAATTTAAATCAATCCATGAAAATGTTTCAGATTCCAAAAGGAGGGACAAAACTGTGCTTTCTAAATAAATTAAATTGTTTCCAAAGACCAATGCATCTACAGACATATCTCTTTTTAATCAATAGACTATTTTTTTTATTTTTTTAAGATTTTTATTTTTATTTATTTCTCTCCCCTCTCCCCCCCTGCCACAGAGAAGTTATCTGTTCTCTGTGTCCATTCGCTGTGTGTTCTTCTGTGACCGCTTCTATTCTTATCAGTGGCACTGGGAATCTGTGTCTTTTTTTGTTGCATCATCTTGCTGCATCAGCTCTCCATGTGTGTGGCCACCACTCTTGGACAGGCTGAACTTTCTTTTGCGCTGGGCAGCTCTCCTTACAGGGAGCACTCCTTGCCTGTGGGGCTCCCCTACACGGGGGACACCCCTGCGTGGCACAGCACTACTTACGC
Source organism: Dasypus novemcinctus (assembly GCF_030445035.2). Lineage (NCBI taxonomy): Eukaryota > Metazoa > Chordata > Mammalia > Cingulata > Dasypodidae > Dasypus > Dasypus novemcinctus. The sequence continues at coordinate 22,793,050 of NC_080677.1, forward strand.
GCATCAGCACTGCACATGGGCCAGCTGCACACGGGTCAAGGAGGCCTGGAGTTTGAACCGTGGACCTCCCATGTGGTAGGCGGACACTCTAACAATTGAGCCAAGTCCACTTCCCGACTATTTTTAAATGTATATAGTTTAATCTAGTTTTTGTTTCTCATGTGCTTAATAAGGGTATTAAAGGATTTACTGTGATTTCTAAGGTCACAATAAATCCTTCCATAAAGAGGAAGAATTTTTAATATACTTATGACACTGTAATTTATATATTGACAACTTTATATTTTCATACCAGGAATTCTTAAAATAGAACCCAATTTTTCAGTAATCTCATATTAAAGACAATTAGCTCTTAAATATTACAGTAGAATAGCAGCAGCCAGTGTTTCTTTAAATATCAAAGTTGCTTTATTGAATATCAAGGTAAAATCTTCTTAAATTTGATATGAGAGTGTACCAGTTGTCACTGTTGAACACTCATGTCTGTCATGATGAACTTGTTGATCTTCTAAAGACTTCAAAAATTTTTCCTTGGGGGTGGACTTGGCCCAGTGGTTAGGGCGTCGGTCTACCACATGGGAGGTCCGCAGTTCAAACCCCAGGCCTCTTTGACCCATGTGGAGCTGGCCCATGCGCAGTGCTGATGCACGCAAGGAGTGCCGTGCCATGCAGGGGTGTCCCCCGTGTGGGGGAGCCCCACACGCAAGGAGTGCACCCCGTAAGGAGAGCCACCCAGCGCAAAAGAAAGTGCAGCCTGCCCAGGAATGGTGCCGCCCACATGGAGAGCTGACGCAGCAAGATGACTCAACAAAAAGAAACACAGATTCCTGCACTGCTGACAACAACAGAAGCGGACAAAGAAAATGCAGCAAATAGACACAGAGAACAGACAACCGGGGTGGGGGGGGGAGGGGACAGAGAAAAAAAAATTTCTCCTCATGTACTGTTTCCAGACCATGGTTCTTCTACTCTGATTACCTCTTCAAATTTTAGAGTTCATGACATCTACTTTCACTCTTCTCTCCCCTGCTTTTCAGTCTTCCTCATCCCAGTCTTCTTCAACCTCATCCCTTGCCTGACACATTTTAGGTAATAAGTACTTAAGAAATGTTTGCTGAAGAATTCTGAGTGACCCCAAATAATCTCCTACATCTTGACCTCATGTTTCCTCAAACTTTCCAACTATACTGACCTCCTCCTTTCTTCAACTCATCCACTCATAAGTATAACCACTTTTGGAATCTAGTCAACACTTGGAATTGCTCCATCTCCAAGATTTCAAAGTGTAAAACTGGCCTCCTGATTCTACTCTTAAATCCCTTCCTTTTCTATATTGCTGCTTCCTCCTATTGATCTTGCTAGCCCACTCACCCTATCCTTCAGTCCATTACCATTTCCCAACTTTTGATCATATGAAAAATGTGGTAGCTGGTACTTTGCAACCATACCCTGGTATTAACCCTGACCCCCACACTCCCCTTCTCTATGAGGCCACATGGGAAGTAGCTCAATCTATTCTGAAAAGGAGGCCAAGAAAAAAAGGAGTTAAAAAAAAAAGTTAGAGCTGGCAAGTAATTTACAGATCACCTAATCCAGCCCCTTGAACTCATAATGAGTAAACTGAGACACAAAGACTATGTCTACTTTAAGATTTCCAGAGCCTGTCATTGGCCTTGCCCAGGTCTCTTCCCCAAACACTGCACAGCCTCCTTTTTTTTTTTCTTTATAATAATTATTTTATTGTGTCAATTATATATATATCTATATACATATCCATCAGCATTAGCAAATCAGAAGTAAATTTTCAGAACAGTAATCTTCAAGCTTACTGCCTGACATCAATGTTTTGTTTTGTTTTTTTAATTAAAGGTAATAGATCACAAAGAATGTTACATTAAAAAACATAAAACAAAAAACATAAGAGGTAACCCACTCCCCACCCCTCACCACATCTTTTTTGTAAACTGTATTTTTAAAATTAATTTATTTTCAATGTTACATTAAAAAAATATGAGGTCCCTATATACCCCCCACCCCCCTAAATTGTATTTTTGGAAGATACATACATTACACAAAAAAAGTTACACAAAATAATACGTGAGGGTCCTGTATACTCCCACCCCCCACTCCACTCTTCCCACACTTGCTTCCTTCCCAGCCAGACCCAAGGGAAAACCACTTCAATCCCCTTTACCTTGGCCTCTCATCCCTCTTGCTGCATTTTGCCTATCAGTCTCTAACCTTCTTGCTCTGTTTGTTTTTCTCTGGCCTGCTAAGCACTGGAAAAGAAAGGAAATTGAGCCAGTTACATTTTAAATGTATCCCAACCAACAGAATCCTTTCCTTTCTATCCCTTTGTATCCCTATCACATTCCCATCCCATCCCCTTAATTTCTGCAAATGACCTTACCACCCACTTTGTTTAGTGTTCAATATGAAGAAAAGAGCCCAAAGAACAGTATTCAATCACTTGCTATTCCCTAAACATACCATGCTCTTTGCTACCACCATGACTTTCTCACTTTGATCCTCCCACTAGAATTCCCTACCCCGCCACTATAGAAATATGAGTCTAGCTCAATATCATATCTTACAAGATTTCTTAACTAATCCATAGGGAGGTCATCTACCACCTTAGTACTTGATTTGCACTACTTTATTTTGATGTGATTTCAGACTTACAGAAAAGTTACAAAAATAGAATAGAGAATTCCCAGATACCCTTCACCCAGATTCACTGGATGTTAACTTTTTATTATATTGGCTTTTCTCTCTCTCCCCTCCCCTTCTCTCTCTCTCACACACAAATATACTTAGAAATGAAATATTTAGAGGTAAACAGCATCATGTCTGCAAGCTATTCTTAAACAGCTTATTAAAATAATAAAGTATTATCTCTACATATCTATGTCTAGCTCATCTAACATATATATATATATATATATATATGTTTCTCTTTGTGTGTATATAAAACTTTGCTGGCTCCTCTTCCTCTGCCCCATGACTGAAGAGCTGAGAACTCTAAATTCTACCCTGAGCCCTCTGGCCTAAATATACACACTCCCTAGGTGATCTCACTAATACTGTTGCCTTAAAATTCCATCATACTATGATGGCTACCAAATTTATTTCTCCAACCTGATATCTTCTATGATCCCTGAAATCTTATATACAACTGCCTTCTTGAAATCTTGCCTGGATGTCTAAGTGGCATATTAAACTTAACATATCTAAAATAGAATTTCCCCACTTAGCCTCTTCTTTTCCAATCTTCTCCATTCCAGTTAAATGACACCATTCTTCACCTAGGTGCTCAAGTCAGAAACCTAGGGATCATCTCTAACTCCTTTTTCCTTTCCTCCTAACTCCACCCAAATATCCAGCCTACTGATCAACTCTACCTCCAAGATATACCCTTGGTCTGTCTACCTCTCCCCATCTCTATAGCTCCATTCTACTCTAAGCCTTCATCACTATATGAGCCTCCTAACCCATCTCCCTCCTTCCACTCTCACCCTTTAATCCACTGTCCCAGAGCAGTGAGTAAGATCTTTTAAAAAGATTAACCCCATTTTGTCACTCTGCTGGTTAAAATCCTTCAGTGGTTTCTGACTGTACTTAGAATAATGTCCAAACTCCTTTCTCTGGCTCCTGCCTACCTCTTAGATCTTATCTCCTACCACTTTCCCTGAACTCACTGGACTCCAACCACTCTGACCTTCATGGGGTGACTCAAAAGTGCCAAGATCAAGGGCTTTTGCATTTGCTATTCCCTCTGCCTAGAATGCCTGTTCCCCAGAATTTCCTATGGCTGATTTTTCTTATCCTTCCAGTCTCAATCAAAATTAGTTCCTCAGAGACCTTGCCTAACCATTCTTACTCCAAATCATCAACTAACAGACTTCAACAACAACTAACTGATTTACTGTACTGCAGTAGCACCTATCTGTATCTGAAATTACATCATTCCTTAATTTGATTCTTTTGTCTCTGCCATCACAACACAAGTTCCAAGAAGACTGGGACTCTTCTTCACTCAGGACAGCATTCCTGTTACTTGTGCTCAAGGACAACTTGATATTATCTATCACTTTTACATATGTATGGACACACTATCAGTAGATTCCCTGAGGGGAGGTATGCTTTTTAAATTTTTTGCCTAGTGTACTGTAGACACGATAAATATCCCTGGAAAGAGTAAATTAATGCATATCTTGGCTTATTCAAAATATAATTAAGCTTAACAATATTTCATTTTTTTGGCTGCCTAAAAGGTATCCTTCCTCCTCTAATCCTTTATAACAAAACAAAAATCACAGTGATTTCCAGGATTTTTGTGTTATACTGGCTATTTTCATTGAGGTGAAAAGGCAGAGGCAGTCTCAATGTATTTTATTTGGCTCCCACTTAATACTTGTTATTCTCCTGAATATAGATATACTAAAAACATTCCCTTCTCTTGACACAGATATCCTGAAAGCTTTCAAACTTCACTGAAAAAATTCTGCTGGGACCAAAAAAGAAAAGAAAAGAAAAAATCAAGGAAATCAATTCTATCTACTATTCTCTGGATTTTTTTTTCTCTTGTAGAAACATTTTTTACAGCTTGCCTTAAGGCTTCCATTAATGCTGGTTAGAATTTGGGTGTTGCAACTAGAGTTGCTCTGTTCCTTTTATAATGGCAGGCTACAGATTAATTTTCTTTTCTTTTTTTTTTTTTTAAAGATTTATTTTTATTTAAATCCCCCCTCCCCCCCACCCCCGGTTGTCTGTTCTCTGTGTCTATTTGCTGCGTCTTGTTTCTTTGTCCACTTCAGTTGTCGTCAGCGGCACTGGCACGGGAAGTGTAGGCGGCGCCATTCCTGGGCAGGCTGCACTTTCTTTTATGCTGGGCGGCTCTCCTTACGGGCGTACTCCTTGCGCGTGGGGCTCCCCTATGCGGGGGACATCGCCGCATGGCACGGCAGTCGTTGCGCGCATCAGCACTGCACATGGGCCAGCTCCACATGGGTCACGGAGGCCCGGGGTTTGAACCACGGAGGACCTCTCATATGGTAGACGGACGCCCTAACCACTGGGCCAAATCCGTTTCCCAATTTTCAATTCACATATATTCAAGAAAATAGAATGTTATAAATTGCTTTTTAATAGGCAGGAAGGAAAGTTAAAGTGTTACTAGAAGTTTCTTCTTCCCAATTCTTTGAAACTCATCTGAAATTTTAAAGTGACTAGGTATTATTTTAGTTTTCTAATTCATTTTTAGTTATTAAAATAATAACCTCTAAGAAATTAAACTTTTTCTCAGTTTCAAACATGTTTTTTGTTCTCTCAATAAAATGATCCTCTGTTGTAGAGGGTGAAATTATTATACTGTCTCTCTGCTAATGTTTTAGTTTACCAAAGGGCTGCCAATGCAAAGTGCCATTTTATAAAATGGATTCAATTGGGATAAAACATTATAGTCCAAGGCTGTGAAAAGTCCAAATCAGGGCACCATAAAAGGTGCTTTCTCACCAAAGTCAGCTGCCACATGGCAAAGCAAGGTGGCTGCCAATCTCTGCTGAGGGCTCTGCCTCTCTGCAGCTGTAGGCAAGCCTGGCATAGGGCTTGTCTCTTACTCGGCCTCCTCTCTTTTTTCTCTCTAGGCCTCAGCTCTTTGACCCTCTTGGGGGGGTCTCTCCTTGAAGCTCAGCTGTGGGCAAAACCTCTCTCACATGGCAGGAGCAAATATGGTGGCCTCTTTTTCCTGTGTCTGTCTCTCTTTGTCTCTGAATTTGTATTAGACTCAGCAAGGGGCAGAGACTCAACCTGAGTCAAGCCTCACTAATGTAGTCCAATCAAAAGACCTAAATCGATCTTATGAAGTAATCTAATCAAAGTACCTTCAACAAACAAATGTAATGCTCTCAAACGGTATCACACCCACAGGAATAGATTAAAAACATAATCTTTCTCTTTTTGTGAATCATAAAATAATCTCAAACTGCCACAACTAGCATTACTTATTAGCAGCTTTATCTAATCTTCACCATCTTTCTCTTCCTCTATCTGGGCCTTTATCATCCACTTTCCCAAAGTAAATGGTCAAATGTCTTCTGAGGTTTTAAAAAGGTGGATGTTGATCTTTTTCCTAAAAAGAAAATAAATCTCACCTATTATGGAGAATTTTAACCAAATTTTTAATGCTAAAAGGCCACAAACTAATTTATGAAGAGGAAAAAAAGTAAATGCCTATCAACAGCAATATATACCATATGTCCATCATATACCATGTAAAAGGAATATACAGATTAACATATAAGTAGTAAACAAGTTACTGACTTGTTTGTAAAAATAAGAAAAAAATAAGCTCTTTAACCATAACACAAAAATCCCAACACATGTAAAAGAAAATATTTATTTCAAAACATGTTTTCCTATTATTTTTGTATCTAAAATTAAATGAATGGAAATTATCATTAAAGATATTCAGAAATCAAAACTACCAACAATATAATGCTGGTGGTGAACCATAATAGTGGACCATAAGAATAAAGTGCAATGTTTTAGTAGGATAATTACAATGACATCAAGTACCTAAAATATATTTCTTGTTTATTTTAGATAATTTAAATTTAATAAAACTTTAAAGGAGAGACATGGTTAAAGGTAAACATAATTTATTAAAATCAGTTCTAATAAATTCTTAGCTTGATTTTGCAATCAGTGCTTTAAAAATAGAGTTGTAACTAATAAATCAATCCTTTCATCTCAATATTAACGCTTTATATAGAAGCAGGTAGAAAGGAAAGTTTCTGAGAAACACGGAATTGTTCATTGTTCTGTGGATATGGAAAAACAATGCTGTCTCAAAAGCAGCCAGGAAGACAGCTGCAGATGCTGTAACCAATGGAAATACTATGCAGGCGGAGCGCGAATCAATAATTAACAAAGCAGATGCACAAAGCTTGATGAGGGTGAGTAACTGCATAGCCTGGAAACAGTAGAAGTTGCTGGTAACAGTGCCAGTTTTTAAAGAGTATTTCTATGCCTAATAGTACATGAAGAATATCCAATAAAATTCTTTTGATTAAATTGATGTGCACTTTTATATGGTATTTATCATTAAAGATATTTAGAAATCAAAATGACCCACAAAATATCATGAGAGTGAAAATAATAATGATTAAACTAAAAAATGGAATAATTTTCTATGTGCACTAACTAGAGTGGCTTCAAATTTGTTCATTTTTGTAATTCTTAAGTTTAATGAAATATTGAGGAGGGAGGTACAGCTTTGATGGGCATCATTTTCTAATTTGCATTATGTATATGTATGTATATATGTATGCATGTGTGTCTATATGTAAATGTACATATGCTTCTATATCTATCATCTTTCCTACTAGTCAGTATGTTCCTTGAGAACAGGTATTGTTTTTTAGTGAATTCTAAAAGCACCAAACACAGGACCCTGTATATAAACAAATACCTGTGGAATAAATAATATACATCTTGGTTTCATGAAAATGGGCCCGCCCCAATCAAGATGGAGATGGTGGAGTGGAGTGAGAAGCTTCAGGGCTCTATTCCCAGACAGAAGCTTTGAACAACATGCCAGATCTGGCAGAAGTATCTCTCTCAAAGTTCCAGAAAATAGTTCAAGGACTGCAGTAACAGGGCCAGTGTTGAATCAAGAAAAAGTCCACTTAAAAGTGATAAGAATAAAAAGGAAAAAAAAAATGGTAGGAGCTTCTGGCACCCGGCTGGCCCGTCTCCTACTCCTTACTGGCTTGACACAGAGCCCACCTGTGCTTCCAGTGCAGATCCCTGGTCCCGGTTCTGGAGGAAAGAGAGTAACCCTTGAGCACATCCTGGGGGTATGTGTGCTTGGCCCAGTCTGCCTGGTGGTGGCCTCAGGGGCTCAGGGTATCAGAACTTGCCCTGAGTGAAGAAGGTGGCTCACAGAGTTCTTGGGTGAGAAAGCAGTTAAGTCTTACCGCCTGGGGCAAAGGATTGCTGGCTCTAGGACACATAGTGCAAAGCTACAAATCATGCAGAAACTAGGAAAAAGGAGACATTTATATCCATGTAAAGGGGGGAATTTCAAGGGCCACACATGCATTTCCAAGACAAGAGGCTTCTGCAGAAAGCAGAAAGGATCAGGGAGGTCCTTATGCTTTGGCCTGGTGCGGGAGTCTGTAAGTCCTCAAGGAGAACACTCACACAAGTCAATCTGTCAAGACTGGAAAGTTGTTTTCTTTTTTCCCTTCTCTTTTTTTTGTTACCTCCTGGTGCTCAAGAAAGCTCTGTCACAACACTAGTTGGATACAAGCTTAAGTGCAAGCTTAAGGAATCACCTCAGTGCTAAATTCCAGTGAAAGCATTAAAATATCAAATTGTCCAGGTTTCAACAAGTTTACAAACCATACAAAGAATCAGGACACAATGTCTCAGGCAAAGAAGATAAACTCATTAATGAGGAGAACCAGACCTGGGTCATACCAGATAAAGCTTAAAAAAAAATAAAAAAGGTCCTAAATATGTTTGAAGAATTAAAGGGTATGAATGATATGCTTCAATAAATTGTTTTTAAAATGAAAAAATCATGTTTTCGTAGTTTTGTTTGTAGTTCCACTGTTACTTAGAAAAAAATAGGTATATTAATAAAAACTTCAAGCCAAGAATAAAGAAAAGACCTAAGGAAAACATGGTCAAGGAACTAAAGAAAATCAGGAAAATGATAGATAAACACAAAGGAAATATCAATAGAGAGATGGAAATTATGAAAAATGAGCCAAACTGGGCTGAATTCCACAGGAACAGAAATTTTAAATTCCCTGGAGGGGTTCAACAACAGATTGGAGCAGTTCTTAAATAGCAATTACTTTAAAAACTAGAAATCCACAGGGGTAATTGGTGTATTTATAGCAAACCTGGAAGGCATTTTTCAGAATTTTAGGAATAGAAGGAAATAAACAGCATGGTTCAATTAAAGCCTTTTCCTTAGGACATATGTTGCAAGAATAACTGCTCATATGAATGTAAACAGATTTGTTCTTTATCTATAGGTCCATTTATAATCAGGGAAAGTTTTCATACTATTTTTTTCAGTTATTGAAAATTCAATCACTTTCCATTATCTACTCATTTATTCACAGATATTTGTTGAGTGTCTACTACGTGCCAGACACTGTTCTCAATGCTGGGAATATAGCAGTGAAAAAACAAAAATCACTGCACTTGTGCAAATTTCTTTCTAGGAATGGAGATAGACAATAGTCAAGATAGGTAACATATTAAAAATAAGATAATGATAAGTACTAAGGAAAAAAATAAAGCAGAAATAGGGATAGGATATATGCGAGAGGAGTGGAATTTTTTATATAGGGTGGCCAGGAAAGGCCTCACTGAAAAGTGACATTTGGATAAAGTCCTGAAAGAAGTGAGGGAGTTAGTCAGGTGGTTATCTGTGGAAAGAGCATTCCAGGCAGGGGAAATCACCAGTACAAAGGCCTTGAGGTGATAACAGTGCTAGCCATAATCAAGGAATATCAGTGAAGTCAGTGTGACTGGAGAAGAACAAGGGTGAAGAGTGGTAGGAGATGATACCAAAAAGATGACAAGGAGTCTAGGTCATAAAGGACTTCCCAGGTAAGGAAGTCATTGAAGTGCTTTGAGCAGAGGAGTGACTTGATCTGACTTTTTAACAGGATCACTCTGACCACTGAGTTTTGAGAACAGAGTGAAGATGGTGCGTGGAGATAGGGAGAACACTTAGGAGGCCATATCTATAGGATCCAGATGACAGATGGTGGTGGCTTGGGTCAGAGTGGTAGCAGTGGCATGGCAATGGTGAGAAGTGGGTGGATTCTGGCTATAGTTTGAAGACAGAATTGACAATCTGACAGATTAGAATGTGGAATTATTCACTATTTGTGATAGTTAAATTTCCAGGAAAGTTGATATGGCTCAAGCAATTGGGTGCCCACCTACCACATGGGAGGTCCCAGGTTCAGTTCCCAGTGCCTGCTAAAAAGGATGAGCAAGACAGCAAGCTGATATCAAGACAGCAGGCTGGCGCAGCAAGCTGATGGAACAAGATGACACAACGAAGAGACACAACGAACAGGAGCAGAGACAGCTCAAGCCATTGGACTCCTCCCTCCCACACTGGACGTCAGGGGTTAAGTTCCCACTATCTCCTAAAAAAGATGAGCAGACAGCAAGCCCAAACAATGTGGTGGGGGTGGGGTGGAGGAATAAAGAAAATAAATCTTTAAAAGAAAAAAATTTCCACTGTTCTCTCCTAATTGATGAAAAAGATATAAACTCTAACATAGTCATCATTCTCAATAGGCTGCTCCTGAAATTTCTTCAACTTTTCTTTTGTTCCTAAGTTTGCATACAAATCCCCAATATTACTGCATCCTACCTCAACCTTGAGTTAGAGTAAAAAAGAGAAGTGTGACTCCCTGAAGACTGACAGAGCCACAACTATCTTATAACCAGCTTTGCATAGTCTAAGCTCAGTGAGGCTATTTCATTTCCCTTGTTATGTCCTCAAGGCTTGGCACAGAATCTCGCACACATTAGGCTTTCCAAAAAAAAAGTTGGTTGAAAGGCATAGTCTCTGCATTTTCCATGGTTATTGTAAAATATCAATTTTCACATTCGATACTGAGAAAGTGAGTAATGAATTGAGAAGTAACATTCAGCCTCTATCAATTGCATAATCACAAAGTAATATGCATTTTGATATTAAGATATTAATGTATTTTAGCTTCCTGAAGCTTTATTCTTACCAGCTCAAATCTTCCAACTTCCTTGTCTAAGGACAAGGATGCCCCACTACAATTAAATTTTCCGCATTTTATAAGTTAACCAAAGGGCGGCGGAGACTGGCTTTGGAATTCACTGCTGGCACTGTCACATCATCCCCTCTTCTTGTGAAGCTACCCCCAGACAAGCTCCCTTGAAAGGCGCACAGACTTCTTGCGGGTCGAATCGGTTAAAACGCCAATATTCAATCAGCCCGAGTCCCGACAAGTCCCCGCCCACAGCTCTTAAGCCCCCAGGGGTCGGGCCTGCGCTGTGCACGCCGGGAGTTGTAGGCAGGCAGCCTGTCTCTTTCCTCCTCCGCGACACGGTCTTCGTCGCGCGAGCGCCCCAAGTGGCGCGGGTCCTGTGAGGCGCAGGGCACGAGGCCGGCGGGGGGCGTTTCCTAGCAACAGGGGAACGACTACGTCACGGCGGCGGGATCTAAACGCGTTTGCCGACTGTAGGGCCGACTCCTGCACCTTCCAGCGCCCAGGGCAGGGGAGAACGGTCCTAACCTGTGCCCGCCGGTTCCTGTCCGCGCTCTCCGACCTATCGTGTCGCAGGTCGCAGCGAGTCGCTTTCCGCCGCGACCCGCTGCTGAGCCCGACAGGAGGCTAGAGGCGACCCGACCCTCGCATCCCCGAGCCCACGCGACCCGCCGCGCCGGCCTCGGCTGGACGATGCTGGAGTCCATTCGCGTGACGGGTGAGTGCGGGAAAAGGCTGGCTCTGGGGCTGGCGAGGGCGCCGGGGTCCCGCCGGGCGGGGGGCGGTCAGCGTCGGCCCGGCGGCTCGCGTCAAGAGTGGGCCGGGATCCCCCGATCCGCGTGCCAGGGCCGCCCAGCGGCCGAGGTAACGGGAGGACGTGGGCTGCGCCCGCGGGGTGCCGAGTCAACCCCGCGTCCAGGACAGTGCGAGGAGCGCAGGAGGCGCCCGGGAAAACAGGTGGAGGGAAGACAGAACAGATTACCTTTTCCTTTTGTCGCTTATTATCAGTAAGCACACTCTGTGGAATCTAGCGAAGTAAATTATAAGTAGAGAGGGGTCACCGCTTCTATAGTGTACAATCGAAATGTTGATTAACCATGTTTCAGAACATATTAGATATGTAATGGGGCATTATAATGTACTAGGGTCTCATTTTCTAGAATGTTCAGAAAAATGAGAGCTAAGCCAAAGGACACATCTCTGTAGATCTTTATTCAGCTGTGTATTTTCGTATGTACGCTTTTATTCTTAAGTCAGTGAGAAGATTTAGCACACTTAGAATATGTATTATACCAAGCTTAAAAGCTTTCAGGACTGAAAGTTCACGTGCCTGTTTTATTATTTAAAATAACTATGTATCATTGAAAATAATCTAAAACTATTAGAATAATTTCTTAGGCCACTTTTCCCTGCGTCTGATTCTGTATGATAACATTTCTGCAAGGCAGTGTTCGTGTTAATCCATAATCATGACTAAGAACCAGTAGCAACAAAATAAATAGAAATGTCTAATGCTGAGACTGTGTCAAAATAAGGCCAGAGCTTTTAACTTTAAGGTATTGCATTACCTAATAAACTATCTTTCAGTTAGTTTTTCATTATAGAATTAAATTCCTTTTCAATAAAAGTATATAACATTTGTAGTGTTTTTATTTTGTACTATTTTATTTCATGTTTAGTTTTAGATAAAATATGGAGCTGATTTTTATGCAAACACAACCTTGCTGTGATTAATCTCATTGTCATTTATATTGATAGGAAACATAAGACTTCTAGAGGATCTAAGATCTAAGAGGCGACTTCAACGGCATTAGATTTTTTTAAAGTGATTTGAAATAGACACTCTCATAAAATACAACGAAAATGTTGAAAGTTACTTAAAAATACCATGCCTTCTTTATGTTTTTCGAGCAGGGTTTCTCAGCCTTGGCACTATTAACAATTTGGACCAAGTAACTCCAAATCCCAGATAGTAAAGGACTGTACTGTGCATTGTAGAATGTTTAGCAACATCCCTGGCCTCTACTCACTAGATGCCATTAGTACTGCCTCTTCAGCTGTGACACCCCGAAATGTCTCCAGACTTGTCAAATGTCCCTGGTGGGTGGGAACGGAGGCAAAGCACCCCACTGAGAACCACTGGTGTTGAAGAAATATATAGTTAATTCCTATTACAATGCAGCTTATTAGATAAAAGTTAAGAAATACTTTACATTGAAATAATTTCCTTAGAGCATAACAATCAGTGTAAAGAGAGAATACAATTATAATCTTACAAGTAGAAGTTGGGTAATTCTGACCAACTAGTCAGCTGTACAACATGAATCTCTTGATATTTCAATATGCAAAGTTGGAAGTTTGAGGAAGATTGTTTATAAAATAGATTCATTTCTCTTGCTCCAACTCAATTCCTATAATTTAGTGGCAATACATTTATCAGAGCAACTCTGTGCTTTGCATACCCCAAAATAGAAAATTTGGCATTGAATTTCTATATTACAATAAAAATTTCAAGTCATTTGAGACAATTAAACCCTCAAATTTACAGTCCCTTTAAAATAACTGACCAGGTCATTATTCAAAATATTTTCTCCATTTCTTTTATATAGCACTAGGCTAATTAAAATGATAGTTCTAGAATCCAGGCATTTCACAGAAATACCAGAAAACCCAACTTTGAAAGCCAAAAATTAGAAAGTTTAGCTGAAAACGTGGTCTTAACTGCCCAAACCCCTTCTTACCTAATTATTACATTGATACCTAAGAAGCTCATATTGTTCTAATTAGCAGAATAACTTGACTGTGATTAAAGTACTGACAGAAATATGTTCATTTTATATATATATATGTTCATATTTTATTATAGCTTTAAAATAGCTATAATATAGAACCAACGGGTTGTTTTATACTTAAGCACTGAAGCAGTTATGTACTTCTAAAATCATTCCCATATAATATCTTACCTGCTTTTGATTTATTAGTTACGATATAGTATAATCTATATGTAATATCCTGGTGAATCAGTTGATTGGAGGCAGAAAATGAAATAAGATATGCTTGCCATATATGCTGTTTTAAAATGGAGCAAACTAGAAAATGTCTTTTTGCCTTTGCATAGCCTTCCCCCCACCCCCTGCCATGGCTCCCTTGTCTGTTTCTAGTTGTTTTTGCTTGTTTGTGCTTTTGCTTGTTGTTTTTTGCTCATTGCCTGCTTTTTTATTTTCTTTAGGAGGCAATGGAACCAAACCCGGCACTTCCCCTGTGGGAGGCAGGCACTCACATGCTTGAGCTACATTCACTTCCTGCTCTTGTTTTTTTGCTCATTGTCTGCTCTTTTTTCCTCGCCTGCTTGTAGTTTTTGCCCATTGTCTACTCATTGCTTTTGCTTGATGACTGCATGTCTGTTTGTTTGTCTTCCTTAGGAGGCACCCTGACTGAACTTGGGAACTCCCATGTGGGAGGTGGGTGCTCAACTGCTTGAGCCACAACCACCCCCTCCTAGCTTGTTTTTTGTTCATTCTGTGCTCATTGTTTTGTTTTTTTTTAAAGATTTATTTTTTATGTATTTCTTTCCCCCCACCCCCCCCAGATGTCTGCTCTCTGTGTCCATTTGCTGTGTGTTCTTCTGTGACCACTTCTATCCTTATCAGCGGCACCGGGAATCTGTGTTTCTTTTCGTTGAGTCATCTTGTTGTGTCAGCTCTCCATGTGTACAGCACCATTCTTGAGCAGGCTGCACTTTCCTTCGCGCTGGGCGGCTCTCCTTATGGGGCACACTCCTTGCGTGTGGGGCTCCCCTACGCGGGGGACACTCTGCGTGGCAGGGCACTCCTTGCGCACGTGAGCACTGCTCATGGGCCAGCTCCACACGGGTCAAGGAGGCCCGGGGCTTGAACCGCGGACCTCCCATGTGGTAGGCGGACGCCCTATCCACTGGGCCAAGTCCGCTTCCCTGCCTATTTTAACTGTACAAAATTCGTATATAAATTGAACCAGTTTCTGACCAAAAAACAAAAAAAAGGAGTCACATGTAAGAATCATCATTACTAGTAGAGTAATACTAAAGTGTGCTCCTAACTAGGACTGTGAATTTTTTTTTTAAGAATCCTGAAGTACAGTTGAGCTTCTCAATTCCTGCATGACATTAAGTGACCTTTCATCTCTTTTTCTCATTTAAAGTTGATGAACTACATTGGGGCTGTTGAATTTAAAGATATTATAATTAATGAAGTATCCATTGTAATGCAAAGGATTAGGGTATTAAATATATTATTAAAGATACTGACTTTTTTGTAACATTTTAAAAATTAAGATGTAGCTTAATATACAGGAAGGTTCACAAGTCTTAAATGTACAGTCTGCTGAATTTCTCCATATGTAGCATTGCCCAGAACAAGATACAGAACATTCCCAGCACCCTATAGACTCCTTGCTAAACCTTCCCAGATAATAACTCCTCCCCCAAGGGAATACTTCTAATACTGTAGGTTGATTTTGCCTGTTTTGAACTGCATATGAACTATTCAGTAATCTTGGTCTGGCTTCGTTGGCTCAACCGTATTGATGACTTATAACCTCAGTTTGTTCTTTTTCATTTCTGTGTTGTATTCTATACCACAATTTATTCATCCATTCTACTGTTGATAGATGTCATTTCAGTTTTAAGAATAAAATACTTAATAAAATTAAAGTGTTTATCTTGTACAAGGATTATTTGTTTTGCTTTGTTTTACCTTTACTTCTGTTTATAATCAAGCAGCTTATTTTGTGTGTGTATGTGTGATATAACATCACAGGTTGTCAGGTTTCATAAGTCATAAGTATTAGTGAACCCATATGAAATTTTGTAGGTCATTTTGTAGGTCAAAATTGGTTGAACGATATTTCCCATCAGGCTTTATTTCTGGTGGTCTAATCTTCCTTTCAGCTGGGAGCTGAGTCACTGTGAAACCTCACCTGTTAAAAGTTTAGTGAGCAGTGTTTTCCTCCCATTTTTTAAGATGAGGAATGTAAGGGACTGATGGATTTAGTGATTAGTCTTGTATTACAGAGAGGTCATTGAGAACACTGGGAACGGAAGCCAAGAATCCTGGTATCCTTTTCTCCTGTTCTAGATACATATTAAACTATCATAAATTATCATCATGTTGGGAATTTCCATTTATTAACCTATTTGTGAATATACTGAGTGTCAATTTCAATGTAGAAATATTAGTTCCCTTTTTTTTTTTCCCTCAAAGTGGGTAATCATGTTGGGGAGTAATGATTTCTTTGATCATGCTAAATTGTTGTTTGTTCACTCCAAGGTTTGAGTGAAACATTGTTGATGGCTAAAATGCTATATTTCATAGTGACTATCCTTAATATGAGAAAATATGATTTTAAATTACCTTACTGCTTTTCAGGAGGGAAAATGAGTTGTACTTCCCTCAAAGAAATGTGCTTATACTTCTAAAAAGTTTTACTTTTTCAGGAAACAGGAGACAGAGAAATAGGATGTTCATTAGTAAGTTGTATAGACGTTTATAATTCTTTTTATTAGTCTTTTATTATTATGCATGTTCAAAAGTTATTTTTCATAAGGTAAACAATAGGATTTAAAATTACAAAAATTGTATTTTTAGGTTCTTTAATACTTGTTAATACAACTGAGATAAGGTTAGTATGACTGTGAGAAATTTATATTCATCCTGTACATGTTGTGTGAAGCCTCATGCCCCAGTTTTATGAACTTCACAGGATGCCCGACATTTGGCAGGATAGGGGTTTATTAAATGATACCCCTTTGGCACGCCCATAAGCAGGTGGAGCTTAAAAAGGACTCCCCAGTAGATGATTAGTAAGTGAACTAAAATGCACAGCTCTTAGGGGGTAGGGGTTCTGTCATGCACATGCACACTCTTCCTGAGGGTTTAGGACTTTTTTAAGTATCCTGAAGTGTATAGGTTGTTCGAGATCTTATGAATTTGGAGGTCATTGTTACTTAATGACAATCAAAGGAACTCTGTGAGCTCAGCTCTGTGATCATAGAGCCAGTGAGTCTTAGGAACCAAAGAAAGTATTTTTACATTGATTTTTTTTTTTTTAAATCACAACGTACATGTAATGAACCGTAAAAATAGGAATTCTTCAGAGTGGTTTTATTCATTGATTGTAATTCAGTGCTTTTTCCCTTTTCTAGGCTGTACCTAGTCCTTACCCGACTCCTCTAGCCTAATGATACCCTTTTTCTTATCTCAGTTCTTTTGCCTTTTTCCTTTAAGTGTCTATTTCAGTCTTCCTTTCATTACCACCTCTCCTCTTCGAAGCATGTGGTGTCCTTTTAGGGAAAGTGACATTGTTTTTGAGCATTTTGACTACAGCCTCTGTCCTGGTGTTCCTTAGCCTGTGTTTTTGTCAGCTTGCCCAGTTTTAACTATCAATTGACAACACTTAAGTCTGACAACAATTATATGGGGTGGTGGGACCCACTAGCCAGTGATAAAAGTCTTAGTCATCCTATTTATTTTTAGATGATTGAGCTTTAACATGTATAATGACTTCTTTGTGCTATCTGCTGTCATCATGACCCTGAGCAAATAGCTCCTAATTCTAAACTTACTATAGTAGACATTTTCTTTTTATGCTTATACTTTTAGGTTATCTTTAATGTTCTGTGTAGTCACTAAAATATTTCACATGCTGGTCTAGAAAATAAAAGTAAAAGGACTTGTAAGTATTTAACATATTTGAATTGTTATCATTATTTTTGACCTTCCTTTACCCTAAACCCTTTGTCTTCGGGGCTTTGAAAACTAACACTTAGGCAGGGTTTTTCGATCTGGCACTATTGACATTTTGGGACGGATATTTCTTTGTCTTGGAGGCTGTCCTATACATTGAAGAATGTTTAGCATCATTTCTGGCCTTTGCGTACTAGATGCCAGTAGCATACCCCCTCCCCCAAGTCATGACAACCAAAAATTTATCTAGGCATTACCAAATGTCCCCTGGGGACCAAAATCACCCCTAGTTGAGAACCACTGGTTTAGGATTTTCCCTGTTATAGTTCCATTTCTTCAGTGAGCTGCTCCTCGAAATATAGAATGGTTCCAAAACTACAAATATTTGTTTATTTAGAATGGCTAGAGAATGGCATGCTTAGAGTCATTCATTCATTCATTTGTTCATTCAGTGAACATTTACCAAATGCCTTCCAGGTACCATGCTAAATGTTGGGAAAATGGAAATGAGTAAAATATGGTTCTGGTGCCTATCTTAGTATTTCAGTTATTCATATTACCATGTATTACTGGCTGTCATGTCCTTTACAGAAGAAGAAAAGGTACACTGCTATGTATGTGGCAGACTTAATACTGAACATTTATTGAATAAACCATACATATGAGTGAATAATAACCGTGTATATGGAATGAGCATAGACTCGGTATATATTCGAATACACCTGCTTTCAAATCACAGTTTGCTGCTTATTACTTTCTTGTCATACAACCTTGAGTTAATATCTTAAGTGAATTAAGATGTACAGTTCTTTTTATGTGATCTATGAATCTTTAAAAAAAAAGGACAATAAAAAATTTTAATTAAAAAAGATGTGCAATTCTCAGATCCTAAACTCATATAAATGTATCAACAATTAGTGACTGCTATTACTATTATTATTAAATTATTACTGCTTTTTATAGAAAGGATCCCTGAGTGTCTAATTTTAAATGGGGAAGCGGACTTGGCCCAATGGATAGGGCATCCACCTACCACATGGGAGGTCCGCGGTTCAAACCCGGGGCCTCCTTGACCCATGTGGAGGTGGCTCATGCGCAGTGCTGATACGCATAAGGAGTGCTGTGCCACGCAGGGGTGTCCCCCGTGTAGGGGAGCCCCACGCACAAGGAGTGCACCCTGTAAGGAGAGCCACCCAGCGCAAAGGAAAGTGCAGCCCGCCCAAGAATGGCGCTGCACACACGGAGAGCTGACACAACAAATGACGTACCAAAAAGAAACGCAGATTACTGGTGCCGCTGAAAAGGATAGAAGCAGTCACAGAAGAACACACACTGAATGGACACAGAGAACAGACAACTGGAGGGGGGGAGGGAGAGAAAGAAATGAAAAATAAATCTTAAAAAAAAATTTTTTTTTAAATGAATGACAGATGTATTTGGATAAACAGTTTTCATAGAATTGAAATAAAATAAAATGCCTCTTTCTTGTCAAGGCAGGCAGCTGTCCAGGTCATCTAGTATTGAAACTGTCTCCACAGCACAGTAGGAGCCAGAGGTTGAGGGCTAAAGGCATAAGGCTCCATGAGCCTTAGTGAAGACAACTAGTTGGGAGAATCATAATTTGTCACAATTGCAGAAAGGATTTAGAAAAGGTTTCCAAGCTGCCTAGGTCAGAGGTCAGATTCGTAGACAAGATGTAGGCTGGGGTCTTGTTCAGATGAGCAGGATTTAAGACAAACTCAAACACTCTGGCAGTTTAGAATAGTTTTAATCCTGTATCTGAAATCTCATCTGTTTCTCTTCACATTGCTCTTTCTTTGAACTCTAGGTCATTCTTTTGTTTTTCACATTTGATCATATACTACTTGTATTATTATTTAAGAGGAATGCCTTGCCTTCAGAATCAGATTAGACACTGGTACAGGTGCTTCTCAGAGCCATGGGCCTCATTAATAGTATCCCATAGAAAATGAATGAATGCAATACAGTGCAATTTTTTTTAAAAGATGTTTTATCTTTTATTTATTTCTCTCCCCCCTCCCATTGTCTGCTCTCTGTGTCCATTCACTGTGTGTTCTTCTGTGTCTGCTTGCATTCTTGTCAGCAGCACCAGGAATCTGTGCCTCTCTTTGTCGCGTTGTCTTGCTGCGTCAGCTCTCCACGTGTGCGGCACCACTCCAGGGCAGGCTGCGCTTTTTTTGCATGGGGCGGCTCTCCTTGCAGGGCACGCTCCTTGCACGTAGGGCTCCCCTACACAGGGGCCACCCTGCATGGCACAGCACTCCTTGCACGCATCAGCACTGCACGTAGGCCAGCTCACCACATGGGTCAGGAAGCCCTGGGTTTGAACCCTTGACCTCCCATATAGTAGGTGGAAGCTCTTATCAGTTGAGCCAAATCCACTTCCAAGTGCAGCGCAATTTTAAAGCAGTGCATTTTACCTGTTTATAGTACTTCAACAAGATCTAAGGGCAAAACTGACTTTTCCTTAACTTTCCACTTAGTATACTGATATCTATGTAATAGCAATGAAAATTTATTATTCAGTTTGCCAAGAAAAAAAATCTTGTTTTTCCTTGATCTTAGCCTGTAGCCTATACTTACCAAGAAAATTAATCAGCTAATAATACTGTCATTACTCAAACAGGCTTGAGTATACATATTTATTTATATTATTTCAAATAGATCAGGCATTATAATCCTTCTTTTACTGATGGCTACATTTATAGATAGTGCCAAATTTCAAGATTGTATTGGCTATAAAAGTGCCTTGGGTTTTTCCCTTGATATTAACAATACTTTTTAAAAGATAGATCCTTTTTATGAAATTTACACTATTTAGATTTAACCATTCAAAACATTTGTGTATATATGAATACATTTGTGTTTTATCTCATGTATTTATTAGACTTTTGGTCATCTAAATGGTTTGAAATTGAGGATTTTTCTAGAAAATTTAGCATATATACACATGTATAAGAGAAGTGGCAGTATCTGGCATGACCAAGGTCTAGTAATATATCCTTTAATATATAAAATGTCTTTTCTGAAGGGTGTTACAAAATTATTAAGTTTACAGAACCATCAGAATGCTCTTCATATAATAAACAGTTTGCTTCATCTGGTATCTTTCTTTCTTTCATTTTGATTTTATTAATGCAGAAAAGCTTCATTGGCCTGAGCAAGAACTTGCTAAGAAGTCTGTTCTAAATGCAGAAGAGTCATTGGTCATTGGCAACAAAAGAGGCATTCCACATTTATCCCCTGGAATACTAAAGGACATTTTTACAACTGGAACCAGTAGTTACAATGTCCTACTACAGAGCAAAGAGGAGAAAAAGCATCATTCACAAAAACAGTCTTCCTCTACTTACTACAAAAGATCTAGAAAACCCGTCAAATCTCCTAGCTCTTGTCGTAGTAAAGATCTTCGCAAGATGAAAGTCCCAGTGCCTGTGATGAACAGTGGTAGTTGGTACTGCCTTGAAAGGCAGCCTGCTGTTTTTGTCACTAGTTCAATGTCAAGTCCTGTAAAGTTTACACATGGTATCTCTATTACAGGGAATGGCATGATACTGCCACCTAAACCCAAAAGCAAGGTCAAGCGACGTCATTTCTCCACCTTACCGAAGCCAAAGCAGCAGCCTCAGCTGTCTAGAAGTTTTGAAAAAGGAGATGACTTTTCTGGAAAGAAATTTTGTATATTGACTGCTATAAAGCCTACCAATTTGGAGAAAGAAAAACTGAGATTCTTCAAGTCTGATTATACCTACAATCCTCAGTTTGAATATGCTAATCCTGCTCTGCCAAGTGTTTTAGCCAAGCACAGCCACGCTTCTGATCGATTTCTTAAGCAGGTAAATGCCATTTCAATTGTGATTTTTTATTTTAATGTAGTTAAACCACTTTTTTGAAATCTTGTAAGAAAAAAAGACATTTCATTTAAAAATACTACAATTATTTATATTAGAGAAAAATACAATTCAGAACATGTAGATTGGTGATAAAAAATCTCTAGGTGAGTGGCATAGCCTGTATGTAACTTCCTTTGCACTCATCATAATTTATAACAAATCTATTATATAGACTCCTGGCAGGAAGCAGTACTTAAACAAGATCTAAAGGCAAAACTGACTGTTCTTTAACTTGCCATTTAGTATACTGGTATCTATGTAATAGGAAAACAAACAAACAAAATAGATTCTGGTTCCTAGCTTTCAACTGGGAGTAAACAAACTTGAGGCCTATTAGCCAGTCCACAGACAAATGTTGTTTAGCTCACGCTATGTTTTTTATTTTCTAATTGGTTTTAAATGCCTTAGATAGAATATACTCTCTGGTTCTCCCTATTGTATTACATTCCCAGCTTCACAGGCCCCTGTAAGCCATTTTGGGGCCTTGGCTTTCCATGAATTTGTTAATGCTTCACTAAAATTGTTATCTAAATATTTATTTCCTGATAATTACACTAGCAAATAAATACTTAAGCACTCATTTAAAGAAAATAATGAAATTTACAAAGTTATATCAAAGGTTAGAAAATCATACTGTAAATGATATAAATAATACTTTCTTTCCAAATTGCTCAGTTTAGACATCTAGCACATAGTTTTATGTGTTACAGGACTACAGGAAACTTCATAAATCTACTTATGTATTTGAGGAGAAATTGTCTTTCACCTTCAGGGCATAGTTTTGAGATAATAAAGGCAGGCAACTATATTTGGTCAAATTAACTTTGTACAGACTTTCATAATTCATCAAGTTCAACTTGGCTTTGTCAGTGATTGAAAATCTGTTTGTAAGATAGGTAAAACTGCAGGGTTCCATCTGCCTGTGGTGCTCGCCCTATTTTAGCATTTTTGCTGAAAATACAGTAGTTCTTTGGACTTGAGGCCAGCACATTTTTTGCTCTTCATTACACATAACACAGAACCTGACCAGTCATTTGAAGCCATGAGGTAAAAACTTACTTTAAGATTAAAATATTTTTTAATATAGCTACTTATTTTCCCTTATTTGAACAAAAATTTTCTATTGCTTCCATATTTTAAAATTTTTATTTTTAAAGAAACTTTAGATTATATGAATGTTACATTAAAAAATAGGGGATTCCTATGCCCCACCTCCCTCTCCCTCCCACACTTTAATACATTAACAACATCTTTCATTAGTGTGGTACATTTGTTACAATTGATAAACACATATTGAAGCGCTGCTGCTAACTGTGGAGTATAGTTTACATTATAATTTACACTCTGCCCCACACAGTTCTATAGATTTTGACAAAATGTATAGTGGCCTGTATTTGTCATTGCAGTGTCATGCAGAAGAACAATTCCAGTGTCTTGAAAATCCCCCATGTCACTATTCTTTCCTATCCCTCCCCTCAGAACCTTTGGTGGCCACTGCCTTTATATCAGTGATACAAGTTCTTCCTTTGCTAGAATAATAATAAATCTATAATAAAATTATAGTAAGTCCAATTTAGTCCATTGTTCATTCCCCAATCTTGAGGATTTGGGGATGTTGATGTCTACTGTTTCTCATTGAGAGGGGCTTAGATCCCACCAGGCAGATGGATGGAACTATCTCACTTGCAGTTGCAGATACTCTCTGTTTCTTGGGATGGGTGTTGTCCATCATCATCTCCTTGTTAGTTGTCCTGGGTGAGTCTAGTGAATGGGAGAGTAGGTGCTACAACTCTGCTGAGATTCAGGGCTCAACTGACCCGTGAACAAACCAAAGGTTTAAGTCTCTGGGACATATACTTAACAAGTATAGTATTAATAATAGGTTCAAATAAAAGGGGCAGGAGAGTCATGTGTAGAGAAACTATAAATGAGTCTAACTTTATAACACTCGGGGGGCATAAATTCCAAAGTAAGGCCCACTGACTGGGTTCCACATTCTTGAGCTTGTCTGCCCTGCTTATAGTGTCTAGATGTCTCTAGGACGATCAGGAGCCCCACTGTTTGATGTACTGTTTTCTGTGGAAGTTAGTGAGATCTTGCTAAGATGTTCATCATCATAACTTCTGGAATGATCCAGCAGTCCTGCTGCTGGGTATATACACAAAAGAATTGAAAGTAGAGACATGAACAGATAGATGCACAGCAATGTTCATAGTGGCATTACTCCCTATTGCCAAAAGCTGGAAGCAACCCAAATGTCCATCAACAGATGAATGGATAAGCAAACTGTGGTATATACAAACAATGGAATATTACTCAGCTATAAGAAGGAATGCAGTATTATCATACAGGATAACATGGGTGAATCTTGAAGACCTAATGTTAAGTGAAGCCAGTCACTGAAGAACAAATATCACATGACCTCATTAATGTGCCTTGTATTAGTTAGCCAAAGGGATGCTGATGCAAAATGCCAGAAATTGGTTGGTTCTTATAAAGGGTATTTATTTGGGGTAGGAGCTTACAGATAGCAGGCCTTAAATCATAAGTTATTTCCCTCACCAGAGTCTATTTTCACATGTTGGAGCAAGATGGCTGCCAATGTCTGTGAGGGTTCAGGCTTCCTGGGTTCCTCCCTTCCAGGGTCTTGCTTCTCTCTGAGTTCAGGGTTGCTCTCCTCCTGGGGCTTCAGCTTAAGGCTTCAGCATCAAACTCCAGCATCAAAACTCCAACATCAAAACCCCTCAACTCTGTCCTTTGTCATGCCTTTTAACTGTGAGTCCCCACCCTATGGCACAAGAGATTTACATGATTACTTAATCAAGGAAACCTATGATTTAATGTAACATTAAAAATAAATTAATTAATTTAAAAAATACTTGAAGAATGGGAAAAAAAAAAAAAAAGGAAACCTATGAATCCAATATAATCTAATATGCCCAGAGGAAAAGATTAGGTTTACAAACCTAATCCAATATTTCTTTTTGGAATTCATCAATAATATTAAACTGCTACATACCTTAAGCAAATTGAGCAGACTCACTAGATCTAGAGTCTGGAAAAGAGGTTAACAAGAGACAGAAAGGTAGTAGAGGGTGGTAATCTGATGCCCATATAGGCAAAAATCTATGATAAGGTGGAAGGCTGTGGTTGGGCAGTGGAGGATTGTGACAGTGATGAAGTGATGTGATTGGGTTTCGTGGTGCTGGTCTGTGGGGGGAGAAGGGTGGGGATGTTGGGTTGAACTATTCATGAAACTGTGGGGGAGGGTTGGAGGAAGGAAGAGGTGAACTCTGGGGATTTGCAAGTCTGTGGTTAAAACTACAATGGTCAGAATGTTTTTTTGGCAAATATGTCAGGGAAGGGTTATAAATATGTTGGGCATGTGGGTATATACAGGATAGGGCGTACCTGAATAATGCCTCTGTGGAATATGTAACTGTTCATCTTGCCATAATGTGTTATCTCAGTGGGTGGAGACCTATACAATAAACAAGAAAATATTAAACTCCCATCCTGGATAGTCCTATTGTGTTCTCACTTGGAGGACAAGAATCTCTTAAAAACATAGTGCCTAATAAAAGAAAACCAATATGTCAAACCTCAGTATTACTGCAAGTAACTATGAATTTTATTCTTCAAAAATTGAAACTCAGTGGTTACCATAGGTTCCCAGGGGAGGGGAAGGGAAGAATAAAATAGAAGAAACATAGGACATTTTTAGGGCTTCCATATTTTTTTTCCATTTCTGCAAAGAAGTTTTTGATATAATTTTTTAACTTTATATGTACATTTAATATTGAAAATATAAATAATTTAAAAATAAACAGTTTAATAAAAACATCTATTTCTCAATTAAATGTATGGATACATATAAAAAAATTTTAATCATACAATATGTTACACAGTATATTTGGTTCGTAGTAATGCAATCATCGGTATTTGTCCTTTTGTGTCTGGCTTGCTTTGCTCAACATAATGTCTTCCAGGTTCATCCATGTTGTCATATGCTTTACAACTTCATTTCTTCTTATAGCTGCATGATATTCCATCCTGTGAATACAACACAGTTTGTTCGTTCATCTGTTGTTGGACACCTGGGTTGTTTCCAACTTTTGGCAATCATGGGTAATGCTGCTGTGAACATCGGTGTGCAGATATCTGTGTCACTGCTCTCAGTTCTAATGGGTATATACCCAGTAGTGGTATTGCAGGGTCACATGGCAAGGCTGTATTCAACTTCTTTAGGAACTGCCAAACAGGCCTCCATAGGGGCTGTACCATTCTGCATTCCCTCCAACAGTGAATAAGCATTCTATTTTTCCATATCCTCTCCAACATTTGTAGTTCCGTCTTTTTAATAATGGCCATTCTGGTAGGTGTGAAAGGATATCTCACAACTTTTGATTTGCATTTCCCTGATCATTAGTAATGTTGATTTGTGAAAGGATATCTAACACCTTTTGATTTGCATTTCCCTAATCATTAGTAATTTGATCAGTTCTTCATGTGTTGTGTTTTTTTTTTGCCATTTGTATTTCTTCTTTAGACAAATGTCTATTCAAGTCTTTTGCCTACTTTTTAATTGGGTCGTTTGTCTTTTATTGTTGAGTTGTAACTTTTCTTTATATATCCTAGATTTTAAACCCTTATTGGATATATGATTTCCAAATATTTTCTCCCATTGTGTTGGCTGCCTTTTCACCCTTTTGACAAAGTCCTGTAAGGTGCAAAAGCATTTATTTTTGTGGAGGTCCCATTTATCTATTTTTTTCTTTTGTTGCACATGCTTTGGGGGTAAGGTCCAAGAAACCACCACCTACTACAAGGTCTTTAAGATGTTTTCCTACATTTTCTTTTAGTAGTTTTATGGTCCTGGCTTTTATGTTTAGGTCTTTGATCGATTTTGAGTTGATTCTTATACAGGGAGTGAGAAAGGGGTCCTCTTTCATTCCTTTGGTTATAGATAACTAGTTCTCCCAGCACCATTTGTTGAAGAGACTGTTTTGTCCCATTGACATTGTCTTGGTAGGTTTGTCAAAAGCCAGTTAACTGTGTACATAAGGGTTTATTTCTGGATTCTCAATTCTAATCCACTGATCCATGTGTCTGTCTTCATGCCAGTACCATGCTGTTTTGACCACTGTAGCTTTGTAATGTGTTTCAAGGTTAGGCAGTGAAATTCTTCCCATGTTGCTCTTCGTTTTTTGAATGCTTTTGGCTCTTTGGGTGCACTTTCCCTTCCAAATGTATTTGGTAATTGCCTTTTCTCATTCTGTAGGTCGCCTTTTGGAATTTTGATTGGTACTGCACTGAATCTCTAAATCAGTTTGGATAAGATTGATATCTTCACGATACTTATTCTTCCAATCCATGAACATGGAATGTCTTTCCATTTGTTTAAGTCTTTTATATAGGTCCTGTCTTTGTTTGGATAAATTAATTCCTAGGCATTTGAGTCTTTTTGTTGCTAATGTGAATGGGATTTTTCCCCTGATTTCCCACTCAGATTGTTCAGTACTAGTATACAAAAACATTACTAATTTTTGTGTATTGATCTTGTATCATGCCACTTTGCTGAACTCATTTATTAGCTCATGTAGCTTTGTCGTGGATACTCCAGAACATTCTATGTACGGGATTATGTCATCCACAAACAATGAGAGTTTTACTACTACTTTTCCTATTGGGATGCCTTTAATTTTTTTCTTGTCTAATTGCCCTAGCTAGAACTTCTAATACAATGTTGAATAACAATGGTGATGGTCTTTATCCTGATCTTAGAGGGAAGCTTTCAGCCTTTCCCCATTGAGTGTGATGTTGGCTGTGGGTTTTTTGTATATGCCTTTTATCATATTGAGGAATTTTCCTTCTACTCCTATCTTTTGAAGTGTTTTTATCAAAAAAGGATGCTGAATTTTGTCAGATGTATTTTCTGCATCAATTGAGATGATCATGTGTTGTTTTCCCTTCCGTTTGTTAATGTGGTGTATTATGTTGGTTGATTTTCTTATGTTGAACCATCCTTGGAGACCAGGAATAAATCACACTTGGTCGTGATGTATAAGTCTTCTGATATGCTGTTGGATTCTATTTGCAAGTATATTGTTGAGAATTTTTGCATCTACGTTCATTAGAGAGATTGGTCTGTAATTTTCTTTTCTTGTAGTTTCTTTATCTGGCTTTAGAATTAAGGTGATATTGGCTTCATAGAATGTGCTGGGTAATTTTCCCTCCTCTTCAATTTTTTGGAAGAGTTTAAACAGGATTAGTGTTAATTCTTTTCGAAATGGCTTGGTAGAATTTACCTGTGAAGCCAACTGGTCCTGGACTTTTCTTTGCTGGGAGATTTTTGATGACAGATACAATCTGTTTAAATGTGATTGGTTTGTTGAGCTCTTATATTTCTTGAAGCAGCAGTGTAGGTTGGTTGTGCATTTCTAGGAATTTGTCCTTTTTTATCTAGGATGTCTGTTGTTACACAGTTTCTCATAATATCCTCTTATGAGTTTTTATTTCTGTGGGGTCAGTTGTAACTTCTCCCCTTTCATTTCTGATTGTATTAATTTGCATCTTCCCTCTTTTTTTTCCTTTATTAGTCTAGCTAGAAGTTTGTCAATTTTATTGATCTTCTCAAAGAACCAGCATTTGGTTTTATTGATTTTCTCTCTTCTTTTTTTTTTTCTCAATTTCATTTATTTCTGCTATAATCTTTATTATTTCTTTCCTTCTGCTTGCTTTGGGATTGGTTTACTCTTCTTTTTCTAGTTTCTCTAGTTATTCAGAGAAATCTTTGAGTTTAGCTCTTCCTTCTTTTTTAATATAGGCATTTAGGGCTATAAATTTCTCTCTCCAGACTCTTTCGCTGTATCCCATAAGTTTTGATAAGTTGTTTTCTTGTTTTCATTTATCTCAATATATTTACCGATTTCAATTGCAATTTTTTCTTTGACCCACTCATTATTTAGGAGTATGTTGTTCAGCCTCCACATGTCTGCAAATTTACTCTTTTCCTGTCTATTATTGATCTCCATTTTCATTCCATTATGAATCTGAGAAGGTGCTTTTTATAATTTCAATCTTTTTATATTTATTGAGAGCTGCATTGTACCCTAACATGTGGTCTATGCTGGAGAAAAATCCATGGGCACTTGAGAAGAACATATAACCTGTTGGGTTTGGATACAACGTTCTGTGTATGTCTGTTAGGTCTAACTCGTTTATCATATTGTTCAAGTTCTCTCTTTGCTTGTCATCTCTCTTGTTGTTCTCTCTAATGATGTAAGTTGGGTGTTGAAGTCTCCAATGACTATTGTAGAGATGTCTATTTCTCCTTTCAGTTTTGCCTGAGTTTGTCTTATGTATTTTGGGGCATCCTGGTTAGGTGCATAGATATTTATGACTGTTTTATCTTTGTGGTAGATTGTTCCTTTTATTAACCATGACCCTCTATATCTCTTATAACTTTTTTGCATTTAAAGTCTGTTTTGTCTGATATTAGTATAGCTTTCCCTGCTCTTTTTTGGTTACTATTTGCATGGAGTATTTTTTTCCAGCCTTTCACTTTCAGCTAGTTTGTATCCCTGGGTCTAAGATGAGTTTTTTGTAAGCCACATATGGATGGCTCATGTTTTTTAATCCATTCTGTCAGCTCGTATGTTTTGTTTGGGGAGTTTAATCCATTCACGTTCAGTGATATTACGGTCAATGCATTATTTACTTCCACCATTTTATTCTTTGGTTTTCATATGCCATATCTTTTTTTCTGTCTGTCTTTTTACTTGTTGGTTACCATTTCTCTATCTTGTATACTTGTCTCCAGGTCTGCTTTTCATATGCCATATCTTTTTTTTTTTTTTTGGTCTTTTTACTTGTTGGTTACCATTTCTCTATTCTAGCTTGTATACTTTTCTCCAAGCCTCTCTCTCCTGTCTTTTTATTTCAGGTTCTAAGGCTTCCTTTACTATTTTCTGCAAAGGGGAATTATTTTTTGCAAACTCTCATAGTTTCTGTTTGTGACTATTTTACACTCAACCTTCATATTTGAAGGACAGTTTTCCTGGATAAAGAAGTCTCGGCTAGCAGTTTTTCTCTCTCAATATTCCAATTGTATCATGCCACTGTCATTTTGCCTCCATGGTTTCTGAAGAGAAATGCACACTCAGTCTCACTGGGCATCCCTTATATGTGATTGTTTGCTTCTTCCTTGCTGCTCTGAGAATTTTCTCTTTATCTTTTACATTTGACATTCTGAGTAGTATGTGTATTAGAGTAGATGTATCCATGTTTATTGTCATTGAGGTACGATGTGCTTCTTGGTTGTGTAGGTTCGTTTGTTTCATGAGAATTGGGAAATTTTCAGCTGTTGTTTTGTCAAATACTCTCTCTGCCCCTTTTCCCTTCTCTTCTCCTTCTGGAACTCCCATGACACATATGTCATTGCATTTCGCATTGTTTTTCAACTCCCTGAACCCCTGCTCAGTTTTTTTCCATTTTTTTGTCTCTTTAATTTCAGCTGTTCTGTCTTTGGTATCCCTTATTCTTTCTTCTATCATTTTGAGCCTGCTGTTGTATGCATCTAATGTGGTTTTTTTTAATGTTACATTCAAAAAATATGAGGTCCGCAAATAGCCCCCCTCACCCCAATCTTCCCACATCAACAACCTCTTTCATGAATGTGGCACATTCATTGCATTTGGTGAATACATTTTTGAGCACTACTACACCACATGGATAATGGTAGTGGTTTTGATCTCACCTATTGTGTTTTTCATCCCCATGAACTCTATTAGTTTCTGTTCAGGATTTCAAATTCTTCTTTGCACTTGCTCAATGTCTTCCTGATGTCATTTATCTCTTTAGCCATATTGCCTTTCATCAATTTGATTTTGGAAATCTGTGTATATTTCACTAATTAGTTCTCTCAAATCTTACATCCCTTCTGGGGCTTTGATATATTCCTTTTTTTGGGCCATGTCTTCCATTTTCTTAGTATGGCTAGTAATTTTTTTGCTGATATCTAGGTATCTGATTAGGACGTAGTTTACTCAGATGCTCAGTTTCTTTCTTTTTTGTAGGGATTTAGTGGCAGGAGGCTGTGTGTAACCACTGCTCTTTGATTCTTGGCTCAACAGGATTATTAGGATTATCCCTGCTAGTTGCTCAAAACAGGGTTCTGGAACCAGTAATTATTTGTAGACCCGCTTTCTGGGGCCTTTGGGAGGGAAGCTATAAGGCAGGAAAAAGCCTCTCTTTACTTATTTTTTTTTTTAAGATTTATTTTTTATTTATTTCTCTCCCCTTCCCCCCTCTGTTTTCTGCTTTCTGTGTCCACTTGCTGTGTGTTCTTCTGTGACTGCTTCTATCCTTATGAGCAGCACTGGGACTATGTGTTTCTTTTTGTTGCGTCGTCTTGCTGTGTCAGCTCTCTTTGTCTGCCCATTCTTGGGCAGGCTGCACTTTCTTTCACACTGGGCAGCTCTCCTTACGGGGCACACTCCTCGTGTGTGGGACTCCCCTAACGGGGGACACCCCTGTGTGGCACAGCACTCCTTGTGTGCATCAGCCCTGCACATAGGCCAGCTGCACACGGGTCATGGAGGCCTAGGGTTTGAACTGCAGACCTCCCATGTGGTAAGTGGACACCCTATCCATTGGGCCAAGTCTGCTTCCCATCTCTTTACTTATTTTTAATTTTCACACCTACATTTCCTTTTTCTGCCAGCAGATGGTGCTCTTTGGCAGTTCTCAGTTCAGTGCCTGGTTGGAGTGTATTTGTTGCAACACGGACCTGATCAGTGTGATAGCACTTCCTGCCTAAGGGTCTTGTAATTCAAACTTTCTCATAGGTAGTTCTCCAGTCTTCTCTGACAGCTCCCTCCCTTTTCCCAGGTAGGAAGTAATTCCACTCCCCTCTGTTTCCTCAACAGTCAGTCCCAGTTGGTAAAGAAGGAGACTATGAGAGTCGTATATCTTTAGCCCCTTGTTGGTTCCCAAGGCAAACAATGGTGTGACCTCACCAGGCCTGGAATGGCTCCTGGGACACAGCAGGCAAATTTGTGAGTCAAAAGCTGAGTCAGGGGGTGGCTCTGGCTCAATCAGTTGGGCTCCCATCTACCATATGGAAGGCCCTGAATTCGCGTCCTGGGGCCTCCTTGTGAAGGCAAGGCTGGCCTGTGCACCACGGAGAGCCAACAGCCCCTGCGACGCGGAGAGCTGGTGCAGCAGGATGATGCAACAAAGGGAGACAAGCAGATACAGAAAAAACGTGCAGCGAATGGACACAGAGAAGAGACAGCAAAAAGAAAAGGAACAAGCCTCAAGGGGGGGAATAAATAAATAAATCTTTAAAAAAAAACATAACTGAGTCAGCCTTAGGCTTTGTCTCTCTCTCTCCCCCCTTCCCTCAGGTGGTGGATCCCTGGAGCAGAGCCCCCTTTCTCTGTAGCCGCAGGCCCAGAGGTCTGAGAATACTACAGTTTTTCTAGTGTGGGGGAGGGTGCCGGCAGCAGCAGGTACCGGTTTGAACTCAGTTTTGTTGACATCACTCTTCTCCTTTGTCCCTCTCTCCTCTTGGCAGTGCCCAACCTTCACGTGGTATCCTAAACCCTAGAAGATCTTTTTCCAGCCTGTTTCAGCCTTTCCTCTAGCTATTTTTCCAGAGGAGAAAGGAGTCCCATGTCCCTTTTTTCTTTTTTAACAGATGGTCATTTCTGATTTGAATGTGCTGAGATTGTGTTGAAGATTGTGCCAGAAATTGACAAGTCAGTACTATACAGTTGCATAGTTTTAATGGGCGACAGTTATTTTAACCATTTAAGCTCTACTAGTTTTTTTTTTCCTACTAGTTTTGATGTTGTGTAAAATTGGGTAAAGAGATAAACCTCCAAGAGATTATTTTGATCATTTTAAATTACAGTAATGTTTGGTATAAATATAAGCATATTGCTTGGCACATAATAAGCACTGATAAACTGTTAGCTATATTTTTATTCCTGTTTGACACTTATTCTTATGAGTTTTTGTGCAAATTGAATTGAACAGGGCTTTGATTAATTTAAAATTTATGACAATTACCTAAGAATGTTATTTGCTCCCTATGGTAGTTCGGTATTGTTTATAAATTCCAAAAATAGCTATTACATTGTGTTTGTAAACTAGTCTGTTCCTCTTGGCGTTTTAGATTGTATTAGACTCAGAGGTTTTACTTTTACTTTATTAAATCAAGATTAAGGCTTTTATTTGACCATATCATTAGGGTGACTTTGTTTGAGTCCCCATCCCCCCATAGGCTATATATAAGGATGTTCAATCGAAGACAGGCAAGTAAACACATGGAGAAGGAGAACATAGAGAGTTCATAGTTTTCATGCTGGAGCCCTGGGGAGAGAGCCAAGCTGTTTGCTGGATGGTTTACAGTTGGCCTTGTGGAGACAGCAGAGCAGTTGAACCCAGAAAGAGATGAGTCCTGGGAAGAGAGAGGAGCCATATGCCAGCCTTCAGCTGAGATCAGAAGAAGCTGGGACCATGGAGCCTTAAGAGGAAGACAAAGGCTGAACCCTCACAGAGACTGGCAGCCATCTTGCTTCAACACATGACAACAGAATTTGGTGAGGGAAGTAACTCACTCTTTATGGCCTTGTGACTGTAAACTTCTACCCCAAATAAATACCCTTTATAAGAACCAACAGATTTCTTGTACTTTGCATTAACACCTGTTTGGCTCACTAAAACTCCCCCCTCTCCTCCCCAGTGCTCAAAGAATTGGCTGCTATTTATTTACCAATATCTTTTAATTTGGAGCCCCATTCCACCCCTTCTGGCTGAAAAAAGATGTTTCACCCTTACATCAAAATGAGTACTCTCTCATCTCCCTGCGAGGCAGTTAGGGAACATCAGCAGCTGCAGGGTAGAGAACTAGAACAAGTTCAGAACCTCTTTACTCCATTTTCCCTGGTCCAAGCATTAGCTTCCTCAGAAGGCCCTCTGGGATCCTCTCATGGACGAAATGTGGCCTTTTGTCCTTGTGGCCCAAGCATATGGCCAGCAGCCTGGCCCTACTCAGGCCCTTGTGGTGGTACATGGCATTCAGCCACAGTCTGCAGTACTCCAGCTGGAGCCTGCTGAACCCTCCTCAGCCCCATGCTGGCAGCTGTGGTTGCCCTCAGCTCCTCTACACTCAAGTATGTTTAAACGTGATAGAAACTGAGAATGTCTGTATTGTTTGGCTGTGGGCCTTTGCAAATAAGAGTGTAGTACTTCCTGAGTGCTGAAGAAGGGGTATAGGATTAGAGAATGCTGAAAGCTGGGTGGGGTCAGGTGCACTGCACCATTACCATTGGGTCAGAAATGGATCCTTGGTGGTGCTTTTGTGCAGTACACTGGCAGTCAGTGCGCTTTCTGCTCTACCTCCCAGTGGTTTACCCTCCCCAGGGGAAAAATCTAGATATCAAATCCATATAATCTTAGACCCAGAAGGTAATTGACCGAGATCAGAAGTGAGAAATGAAAAGGGTCTTCAGGACAATAATGAGAGTCCTTAAACTATTTTCAGTATTTCCAGCAGTCAAATGGAAATATGTGATAAAGTTATATATATGAGCAAGACTTAAGTAACCAACTTTTCTACCTCTGGCTGCACATCTCAGTATAGCTCCTGGATCTCTTGTGCTAACTAGAAGCACTGATTGTTAGGCTGATATTTAATAGCATAGGGGAAAGAATTCAACTCTTGTTTGGCTAGATAAAAGTTGAATTGTTCTCTTATATTTTAATAAACCTGGAGGGATGGTGATTAGTGATTCTCCTATAGTCACTGGGAGAATTGTGCAGAAATGTTTGCAAAAAAATGACATGTCAAAAATATACAAAATATATCATCTTTCCAACTTAGCATTGTCCAAGCACTCCATGAGATTATTTGTTAATCTTTACACTATCTTGTGACTTAACTCTCTCAACCAATAGTGAAATTCATTTTAGCATTTCATTTAGCTTTGTATTTTTTTATCTTTTATTTTTTATTTATTTTTTGCATTTTAACTCTTTTTTTTTCAAATCTCAATTTATTGATTTTTTTAAAAATATTACATTCAAAAAATATGAGGTCCCCATTCACCCCCACCCCACCACTCCCACCACAGTAACACTCTCCCCCATCATCATGACACATCCATTGCATCTGGTGAGTACATCTTGCGTTTTAACTCTTATAAGGTAAAATACTTGTTAAATAGTTAAATGTAGCAGAGAGGTTTGGGAATTGCCTTTCTTTAAAAATAGGCTTTAATTTGTGATTGATTTGTAGGAATCTTGTCCTATAGGAGAGAGATGGACTTGACATCTGTAGTTTCCCTTTCATGCTGCAGAATGAGTGTTTACACTTTCATTTTTGCCCCCATACTGCATACTTACATACATGTTGCAGAGTGTCTGTGCTTCATTTCCTCATTATGAATTGAGGGGAATAGACTAAGTGATCCATGAGAAGCCTTCGGTGGCCATGCACATCTCTGGTCCAAAATACAGTGACTATAATCTGACCAAGATTCCATTTCATGTCACATTATATATCTGGTTGTATATTTATTTTGTAAAACAAAAGCTTACCTTCCACACAACATAATAATCACAGAAAAGTTTAGAGTTTCTGCTTGCCATATTAACTGAAAATTCTTTTACTTCAGGTAACAATGCTTTATTAATTCAATGTAGTTGGCGAATTGTTTGGTTTGCCCTAATTAATGTTCCAAATAAGTGACATTTGTTTCTATAAAGATAAAACCTAAAAAATTAGCTGTTTCAATGGAGTTCTTTTTATAATATATTTTCAACTGGACAACTTAGGAGAATGCTTTTCAAACTATTCCAAGGAGATACCCTAATAGAGATGTAAGGAGAGTAAACAAGGAAATCAGGGTGAAAGCAAATCTATGTTTTATCTTAAATTTATATGAATTTTTCATTATTCTTCATACTGTATTTTTAGTTTAATATAGAAAAATGTCTTCAAGTAATTTGATACTTTCAGAATAAATAAGGAATATCTTTCCATGACTCTCTGGTAACCTCTATTCTCCCTCAGTGTGAGAAACAGAAACTTAGTATTAAAGCATTGTCCAAAAAAAAAAAAAGCAGCTGTTTAAATGAACAACCTACTCTCAAGGAGATTATAGCCTAACATTATCCATTTGTAAAATTAATCCCTGTCACCAAAAATGCTGTAGCATCTTGAGGGGAAAAATATAGACATGGCATCTTTTCAAAAGGATGAGTAAGTAGCAATCAGGAAAGGCCTGGGCACTGTAGACCTCAGGGCAAGGACCAGTTTCTGAAAATAAGCATTTTGACTTAATAATAACAAGACATTAAGAATCGCATATTCTTGATTTCTTGTAAGATTATATGTCCCTGAGGGAAACTGTAGTTTGTGGATGGGAATTAGAAGAGAAAACTGCAAGAAACATTCATTAAAAAAAAATAATAATGGCCCTCAAAAAAGTCACTTCCATCAGAAACACATTAATCAACAGTTTGGATATTTGCTATAATTTGTTCTATTTAAGTGAAAAACTATATTCTCTGTGTCATTATATAAAATTATATAAAATTTTCTTTAATGGAGGTTTACGTTCCATAAGAAAGCCAGGAAGACACCATTCACCAAAGCCATTAAGAATGCCCTCGTGAAAGATGGAAAATTAGAAAGACAAGGAACCCTCTTCTCTCCCAGAAAAATAGCTAGAAGACAGGCAGAAATGGTCTAGAAAAAACTGTTCTAGGGTTTGGGACACTAAGGGAAAAGAGAGGGGCACAGGAAAAATGTCTCACCTGAGAGATCATAAGTAGAAGCTGCAGCTGCTGGCACCCTTCCCCAACCCTATAAGCAGACATTTAAAAATTCTCCAGCCTTGAGAAGTGGCTATAGATGGGGTTGCAGAGATCCACCTCTCCAGGAAACAGGAGAGAGAGGGATACAGCCTAAGGTTGATTCAGCTTGTGGCCAATGAACTTGGTCCTCTGTGTCCCACGACCCCTTCTAGGCAAGGTGCGGCTGTGCCATTTTTTATGTTGGGAGCTGGCACACGACTAAAGAGCTCTCACCCTTTCAGTCACCCTCCCTACTAACTGGGACTGGTTGTTGAGGACCCAGAGGGGAGTGGAATTATTTCCTATCCTGGAAAAAGGAGGAGGCTGCCAGCAAAAGTTAGAGAACAGCCTCTGAGAAAGTTCAAGTTGAGAGGCTCTAAATAACCTCCAGGTAGGATGCACTATCATTTTGTTGTGGTCATTGTTGCATTGAACACACTCGGACCAGGCTTTGAACTGAGAGGAATGCTGAAGAGTACCATCTGCTGGCAGACCAGGAAGTGCATGTGAAGAAATTAAAAGTAAATAAGTATAAGAGGCTTTTTCTGGCCTTTACAACCTCCCTCCCCAAGGCCCTTGGAAGCAGGTCTGCAACCCAATACTAGGTCCAGGGCCCAGGTTTGAGCAACTAACAGGGACAATCCTAAAGACCTAGAACAAGTTGAACCAAGAATCAAAGAACAGCAGTACACACAGCCTCCCACCACTAAATCCCTATGAGAGAGAGAGAAATTGAGCACCAGAGGAAACTCACCACCACAATCAAATGCTTAGACATCCTGGCCATATTCAGAAAATGGAAGAAAGGTCCCAAGCAAAGGAATATATCAAAGCCCCAGATGAGACACAGAATTTGAGACAACTAATCAACAAGATTTGTACAAACTTCCAAAATAAACTAATGAGTTGAAAGACAATATGGCTAAAGAGCTAAAGGACATCAATAAGACACTAAGCAAGCACAAAGCAGAATTTAAAAACCTGAATAGAAAAATAACAATTCATGGGAATGAAAGACATGATAGGTTGAGATCAAAAACACATTAGAGGGAGCAGGTGTGGCTCAAGCAATGGGGCTTCTCCCTCCCACATGGGAGGTCCCGGGTTCAGTTCCTGGTGCCTCCTAAAAAAGAAGACAAGCAGACACAGCAAGCAATGAGCAGACATTGAGTGCGGGAGGGAGGGGATATATAAAACTTTAAAAGGAAAACACATTAGAAGAGTACAACAGCAGAGTTGAAATGAAAGAAGAAAGAATAAGTGATACAGAAAACTAGACAGCTGAACTTGAAAGAGAAAAGAATAGAAAATATTGAGCAGGGGCTCAGGGAGTTGAATGATAACACTGAAGCACCACAACATATGTGTAATGGGAGTTCCATAAGGAGAAGAGAAGGAAAAGGGACAGAAAGAGTATTTGAGGAAAGAATGGCTTAAAACTTCCCAACTCTCATAAAAGAAATTAATTTATATATCCAAGAAATGCAGCATACCCCAATCAGAATAAATCTGAACAGACCTATTCCAAGACGCATTCTACTCAGAGTGTCAAACATCAAAGAAACAGAGAAAATTCTGAGTGCAGAAAGGCAGAAGCAAGCCATCACATGTAAGTGATGTCCAGTAAAACTTTGTGCAGATTTCTCATCAGAAACCATGGAGACAAGAAGACAATGGTAAGATATAATTAGGATACTGAAAGAGAAAAACTGCCAACCAAGAATTATTTATCCAGCAAAATTGTCCTTCAAATATGAAGGTGAGTGTAAAATATTCACAAATAAACAGAAACTAAGAGAGTTCGTATAAAAGAATCCATCTTTGCAGGAAGTATTAAAAGGAGCCTTACAGCACAAAAGAAAAAGATAGGAAAGAGAGGATTGGAGGAGAGTGTAAAAGGAAAGAATATTAGAAAGGATACCAAAAGAGTAAAAGACAAAAATAAGATGTGACATATGAAAACCAAAGAAATGGTGAAAGTAAATAATGTATTTACAGTAATATCACTGAATATGAATGGATTAACATCTACAATCAAAAGACATAGGCTGGCACAATGGATAAAAACACATGAGCCATCTATATGCTGCATACAAGAGACTCACCTTAGACCCATAGATACAAACTGGCTGGAAGTGAAAGACTGGAAAAAGATACTCCATGCAAACAGTAACCAAAACAGAGAAGGAGTGGCTCTGCTAATATCAGGCCAAACAGACTGTAAATGCGAAGAAGTTATAAGAAATTGAGAAGACCATTATATATTAATAAAGGGACTACCCACCAAGAAGAAATAACAGTCATAAATATCTCTGTTTCTAACTATGGTGCCACAAAATACATGAGGTAAACTCTGGAAAAACTGAAGGGAGATATAGACATTTATACAAAAATATATGGAGACTTCAGCATACCACTGACATCATTAGGTAGAGCAATGAGACAAAAGATCAACAAGGAAACAGAGAACTTGAACAGTAGGATAAACAAGCTAGACCTAACAGACATATACAGAACACTGAATCCCAAATCAGTAGGTTATACATGCTTCTCAAGTGCTCATTGATCTTTCTCCAGGATAGACCACATGTTGGTCATAGGCAGGTCTCAAAATATAAAAAATTGAAATTATACAAAGTACCTTCTAAGATGATAATGGAATGAAAGTGGAACTGAATAATAGAAAAGGGGGAATTTCACAAATATGTGGAGGCTAAACAACACACGCATTAATAGTAAGTCAAAGAATAAATTGTAAAACAAAAGAAAGAACTAAAATCAAAGATTTAATTGAATAACTGGAGAACTATTCCCAAAGCGAGCAGAAGGAAAGAAATAATAAAGATTAGAGCAGAAATAAATGAAATTGAGAACAAAAAAAAAAAAAAAAAACAACAATAGAGAAAATGAAAAAAAACAAAAGCTGGTTCTTTGACAAGATCAGTAAAATTGACAAATCCTTATCTAGACTAACAAGGAAAAAGAGAGAAGTTGAAAATAAATAAAATTAGAAATGAAAGGGGGGAAGTTAAACTGACCCTACTGAAATAAAAAGGATCTTAAGAGGATATTATGAGAAAGGTATACCAACAAACTAGACAATTTAGATTAAAAGGACAAATTCCTAAAATCACAAAAACAACTTACATGGTCTCTACAAGAAATATAAGAACTTAGCAAACCAGTCTCATTTAAAAGAAATTGAATCCATCATCAAAAATCTCCCAACAGGAACAACCAGCAAGATGGCAGTGGAATAAGGAGCTCCTAGAGTCAGCTTCTGCTACAGGGCAGTTAGTTAACACCCAGAGCTATCTGAGCTAGCTGAAGCACCTGTTTAAGGACTTCTGGAGGCCAGAAGGGCATCCTGCAACATCCTTGAAGGAAAGGAAAGAGGAGACTGCCCATTTGCAGTCATCCTCCACTGGAGACACAAGCCGCCTCGAGAACTACTCTGTGGCTGGAATTGAAAGCTCCACTTCCAAAAAATGGGGGAGAAAGAGATTGTTGGGCACCAACTTCAGCTACTGATGAGTAAATTCAGTGGGCTAAAGTATAATCCTGAGAAGAGCAAAAGTTTGAGCCTGTCCAAGTAGCAAAAGGCCAGATTCCCATGCCACTGACAACAACAGAAACGGACAAAGAAGACGACGCAGCAAATAGACACAGAGAACAGACAACCAGGGCGGGAAGGGGAAGGGGAGAGAAAAAAAAACAGATGAAGAAAAGAATGGAAAAAATCGAACAAGGTCTCAGGGAACTAAATGACAGCAAGAGATGTGCAAACATGTGTGTCATGGGTGTCCCAGAAGGAGAAGAGAAGGGAAAAGGGGCAGAAGGAATATTTAAAGAAATAATGGTAGAAAATTTCCCAACCCTGTTGAAGGACATAGATGTCCATGTCCAAGAACCACAAAAAAAATCTTAATAGACCCAACTGTGAGACACATACTAATCAGAGTGTCGAATGCCAAAGACAGAGTTCTGAAAACAGCAAGAGAAAAGCAAGGCATAACATATAAGGGATACCAAATAAAATTAAGGGCTGATTTCTCACCAGAAACCATGGAGGCAAGAAGACAGTGGTCTGATATATTTAAGGTATTACAAGAGAAAAACTTCCAGCCAAGAATCTTATATCCAGCAAGAATGTCTTTCAAAAATGAGGGCAAGATTAGAATATTCACAGATAAACAGAAACTGAGAGAATTTCTAAGCAAGAGACCAGATTTTCAGGAAATACTAAAGGATGTGCTAGAGCCGGAAAAGAAAAGACAGGAGAGAGAGGTCTGGAAGAGAGTCTAGAAATGAAGATTAGATCAATAAAAGTAACTAAAGTGTCAAAAGAGTGATAAAAATATGACAGATAAAACTCAGATAGGAATAAACTTAACCAACAATGTAAAGCACTTGTATTCAGAAAGCTGCAACCCAATGTTAAAAGAAATAAAGTCCTAATTAACTGGAAGAACATTCCATACTCATGGATTGGAAGACTAAATATCATTAAGATGTCAGTTCTACTCAAATTGATACACAGATTCAATGCAACCCTGATAAAAATTCCACCAGCATTTTTTTTTAATTGAAAACACAATTATCAAATTTATTTGGCAGGATAAGGGGTCCTGAATAGCCAGAAACATCATATAAGGAATAGCAAACCCTCATCTCTGGACTTTACATCATACTACCAAGCTATAGTGGTAAAAACAGCATGGTACTGGCATAAAGACAGACACACAGACCAATGGAACCAAATTGATGGCTCAGAAACGGACCCTCACATGTATGGTCAAGTGATTTTTGACTAGCCTGTCAAACCCACACAGCTTGGGCATTCAGCAAAATTGTGCTGAAAAAAGTGGATATCCACAGCTGAAAGAAGGAAAGAGGACCTCTGTCTCACACCTTATCCAAAAATTAACTCAAAATGGATCAAAAACCTAAAAATAAAAGCAAGAACCATAAAACTTCTAGAAGAAATTGTAGGAAAATATCTTCAAGACCTGGTGGTAGGTGGTGGATTCTTAATGTAGATAAGAGAAGGACTAAGATGGACTACTTATGTTTAATGTATGAAGAAGTTTTCATTAGCTTTACTATAAAAATGTGGAAATATATAGAGTGGATGGTAACAAATAGTGAGTTATAGCTAGTTTATAAATGGGGATGTGGCTGAAAATGGTAGTTTAGGTATGTAAATGCCAATTGACAGAATGCTAGAGAATAATCTAGGAACCGAATAGCACAGTAAACCAAGAGGTGGATGAGAATTGTGGTTGATGGTACAGATGCAAGAGTGTCCTTTGTGAGCTAGAGCAAATGTATATCACTACTACCGGGTGTTGGGAACGCATGGGAAAGATAAACTGGAATGACCTGTGGACTGTGTTCAGCAGTCATAATATAATATTCTTGCATCTATGCCAAAGATTTACTGTGTTAATAATGGGGCAGTATGGAAATGAGAGCCAAATGTATACTATGGACATGGTAACAATCAGATGATATTCTCTTATCTGTAATAAAGGTTCCACCGCAGTGTGGTGTGTTGACAGAGGTGTGTTGTTTGGAAATTCTGCACATGTGCATAATTTTTTCATGACTTTATAACTTCTGTCAAAAAATATGTTTAAAAAATAATAATAGGGAATCAGTTGTGGCTCAACTGATAGCGCTTCTGCCTACCATATGGAGGGTCCAGGGTTCGATACCCAGGGCCTCCTGACCCATGTGGTGTGCTGGCCCATGTGCAGTGTCTGCCACGCATAAGGAGTGCCGTGCCACGCAGGGGTGTCCCCCACATAGGGGTGCCCCATGCGCAAGGAGTGTGCCCTGCAAGGAGAGCTGCACCGTGCAAAAAAAGCGCAGCCCGCCCAGGAGTGGCACTGCACACACAGAGCTGATGCAACAACAACAAAAAAAGTGACACAGTTTCCTGGTGCTACATGATTAAGAATGCAAGCGGACACAGAAGAACACACAGCAAATGGACACAGAGAGCAGACAACTGGGGAAGGGGAAAGAAATAAATCTTTAAAAAATAATAATAGGATGGGTTGGGGAGAAAACACGCCTAATATAAGATAAGGACCAGGATTAGTAGTAAGATTTTAACAATATTCTTTCGTAAT
Organism: Dasypus novemcinctus; assembly: GCF_030445035.2. Classification (NCBI taxonomy): domain Eukaryota; kingdom Metazoa; phylum Chordata; class Mammalia; order Cingulata; family Dasypodidae; genus Dasypus; species Dasypus novemcinctus. The sequence continues at coordinate 22,835,478 of NC_080677.1, forward strand.
TTGTAACAAACATCTCATGACAATGCAAGGTGTTGGTGGAGGGTTGATGTATGTGACCCCTGTATGATGTTATGCATGTATGCTTTGTAAGTCACAACTTTTACTATACACTTAATTGTCTATGTATATTTATATATAAATGATATAAAGATAATAGTGTTGATTGGGGGAAAATACTTTGGTTAGTAGTAATATTTTGACAATGTTCTTTAATCATTAGTTAAAAAGGTTTAACAACAATGTAAGGTGTTGGTGGTAGGGTGACTTATGAGAGTCCTGTATCATGTTATATATGTTTGTTTTGTAAGTTCACAACTTAATTACAGTTATTGTTTATGGAAAAAAAAAAAAGTAAAAAAAAAAAAAACCTCCCAACAAAGAAAGTCCAGGACCAGATAGTATCAGAGCTGAATTTTACCAACTATTTCAAGAAGAATTAACAACAATCTTGTTAAAACTCTTCCAAAAAATTGAAGAGGAAGGAAAATTATCGACCACATTTTATGAAGCCAACATCACCCTTATACCAAAGCCAGATAAAGTAACTACAAGAATATAAATTACACACCAATCTCTCTAATGAACACAGATGCAAAAACTCTCAACAAAATACTTGCCAATCAAATCCAAAAGTGTATCAAAAGACTTTCACATCATGACGAAGTGGGATTTATTCCTGGTATGCAAGGCGAGTTCAACATAAGAAAACCAATTAACATAATACACTACTTTAACAAACTGAAGGAGGAAAAAAACCACATGGTCATCTCAATCGATGCAGAAAAGGCATTCAACAAAATCCAGCTTTCTTTTTTTTATCGAAGTATGTCATTCATACATGAACACACATAAACAATAAGTATATAGTAAAGATTGTGAACTTACAAATGAACATACATAACATCACACAGGGGTCTCATACATCACCCTTCCACCAACTCTATGCATTGGTGTGAAACATTTGTTACAAACTATGCAAGAGCATCATCAAAATATTACTACCAACTATATTCCTTATCTTATATTTGGTGTATTTTTCCCCCAACCCATACTATTTTTTAAATGTATTTTTATTACAGATATTGTGAACTTGCAAAGCAATCATACAGATGTGTAGATTTTCCATACATCTCCACACTTGGTGGAACATTTGTTACAGATTATGAGATAGTATCACCAGACTGTTACCACCAATGATGGTCCATAGTATACGTTTGGCACACTTTCTCCATACACCTCCATTATTAACACAGTATAGCTTGGCATTGATGCAAGAATATTGTAGTATTACTGTTAACCACAGTCTATAGGTCACACCAGTTGTAGTTTTCCCATGTTTCTCCATATTCCCATCACCATACAATAGTGATGTACATCTGTTCTACCTCACAGAAGGACTCTATTGCATTTGTCCCTTAACCACACTTTTTAACTGCCTCTGGGTTCACTGTGTTATTCAGTCCCTAGATTAGCTTTCTTTCTATTGACATTTACTTCCCCAGACTACCTTTTTCAGTCACAATCCCATTTATAAACCAGTTGTTATTCACTATAATGTGTTGCTCTCAACTCTATCCATCTCCACACTTTTACAGTCAAGTTAATTAAAACTTCTACATACATTAAGCATCCATACTTCTTCTCAACCCTCCTCTTATCTCCTTATAACCTATACTCTAGGTTTTAATTCCATGTGTTTATTATTTGTATTTAGTTCATATTAATGAGACCATGCGATATTTGTCCTTTTGTGTCTGGCTTACTTCGCTTAGTATAATGTCTTCAGACTCATCCATGTTATCACATATGTCCCAATTTCATTTCTTATTATTGCAGAATAGTATTCCATCATATGTATATACCACATTTTGTTTATCCATTCATTGGTGGATGGACACTTGGGTTTTTTCCATCTTTTGGCAATTGTGAACAACACTGCTATGAACATTGGTGTGCAGATATCTGTTCATGTCATAGGTTTTAGTTCTTCTAGATATATCCCTAGTAGAGGAATTGCTGGATCATATGGCAGTTCTATATTTAGCTTCCTGAGGAACCCAAACTGTCTTCCACAGAGGCTGCACCATTTTACACTCCCACCAACTGAAGGACTGTTTCTGTTTCTCCACATCCTCTCCAGCACTTATTGTCTGTTTTTTTTAATAATGGTCATTCTGTGTGTTGTTAGATGATATGACATTGTTGTTTTAATTTGCATTTCCCTAATAGCTAGTGATATGGAACATTTTTTCATGTACTTTTTGGCCATTTGTATTTCCTCTTTGGAGAAATGTCTATTTAAATCTTTTGTCCATTTTTTAATTGGATTGCTTGCTCTTTTATTGTTGAGTTGTATGATTCTTTATAGAGAATGGAAATCAAACTCTTATTGGATAAGTGGTTTCCAAATATTTTCTCCCATTAACTGTGCTGCCTTTTCACCTTCTTGATGAAGTCCTTTGAATCACAGAAATGTTTAGGTTTGAGGAGGTCCCATTTATCCATGTTTTCTTTGGTTGCTTGTGCTTTTGGTGAAAGGTTTAAGAATCTATCACCTACCACCAGGTCTTGAAGATGTTTCCCTACATTTTCTTCTAGGAGCTTTATTGTACTTCCTTTTATATTTAGGTCTTCAATCTATTTTGAGTTAATTTATGTATAGGGTGTTAGGTAGGGGTCTTCTTTATTTCTTATTGGCTATGGATATCCAGTTCTCCCAACATCATTTATTGAATAAACTGTTCTGCCCTAACTGGGAGGGCTTGACAAAAATCACTTGGCTATAGATATGAGGGTCTGTTTCTGAACCATCAGTTCAGCTCCATTGATCTATGTATCTATCTTTATGCCAATACCATGCTGTTTTTACCATTGTAGTTAGGTAATATGATTTAAAGTCTGGAAGTAAGAGTCCTCCAACTTCACTTTTCCTTTTTAAGATGTTTCTGGCTATTCAGGGCCTCTTACCCTTCCAGATAAATTTGATAATTATCTTTTCCATTTGCTTTAAAAATGCTGGTGGAATTTTTGTTGGGAGTTCATTGAATCTGTATATCAATTTGGGTAAAATTGACATCTTAACGATATTTAGTCTTCCAATCCATGAGCATGGAATGTTCTTCCTATTATTTAGGTCTTTTTTAAAATTTCTTTTAGCAATGCATTTTAGTTTTCTGAATACAAGTGCTTTGCATCCCTCATTAAGTTTATTCCTAAATATTTGATTCTTTTAGTAGCTATTGTAAATGGAATTTTTCCCTGACTTCTGCCTCAGATTGTGCATTATTAGTGTATAGAAACAGCACTGATTTTTGCATATTGATCTTTTATCCTGACACTCTACTGAAATCATTTATTAGCTGTAGCAGCTTTGTTGTAGAATTTTTGGGATTTTCTAGATATACAATCATATTATCTGGGAATAGTGAAAGTTTTAATTCTTCCTTTCCAATTTGGATGCCTTTTATTTCTGTTTCTTGCCTGATTGCTTTTGCTAGAACCTCTAGCACTATATTGAACAATGGTGACAGTGGACATCCTTTTCTTATCCCTGATCTCAACAGGAAAGCTTTTAGTTTTTCACCATTGAGTACAATGTTAGCTGTGGGTTTTTCATATGTGACCTTTATCATGTTGAGAAAATTTCCTTTAATTCCTATTTTTTGTAGTATTTTTATCAAGAAAGGATGCTGTATTTTGTTAAATGCCTTTTCTGTGTCAATTGATAAGATCATGTGATTTTTCTTCTTTGATTTATTAATGTGGTGTATTATGCCAATTGATTTTCTTGTGTTGAACCAGCTTTGCATGCCTGGTATAAAACCCACTTCATCATGATGGATAATTCTTTTAATGTGTTCTTGGATTCAGTTAGCAAGTATTTTATTGAGGATTTTTGCATCTGTATCATTAGAGAAAGAGTCTGTAATTTTCTTTTTTTGTAATATCTTTATCTGGCTCTGATATTAGGGTGATATTGACTTCATAGAATGTGTTTGGTAACATTCTTTATTGAGTTTTTTGGAAGAGCTTGAGTAAGATTGGTATTAAATAGTCTTCGAATGCTTGGTAGAACTCCCCTGAGAAACCGTCTGGTCCTGGGCTTTTCATTTTGGGGAGCTGTTTGATGACTGTTTCAGTTTCTTTACTTGTGATTGGTTTTTTGAGGTCTTCTATTTCTTCTAGTGTCAGTGTAGGTTGTTTGCACATTCCTAGAATTTTTCCATTTCATCTACATTGTCTAGTTTTTTAGCATAAAGTTGTTTATAGTATCCTCTAATGCTCTCCCTTATTTCTGTGGGGTCAGTAGTAAGGTTCCCTTTTTCATTTTTTATTTCATTTATTCATTTCATTTTTTATTTCATTTATTCATGTCTTCTCTTTTCCTTAGTCAGTTTAGCTGAGGGTTTGTCAATTTTGTTAATCGTCTCAAAGAACCAACTTTTGGTTTTGTTAATTTTCTCTATTGTTTTTTTGTTCTCAATTTCATTTATTTCTGCTCTGATCTTTGTTATTTCATTCCTTCTATTTGCTTGAGGATTAGTTTGCTCTCCTTTTTCTAGTTCCTCCAGCTGTGTAGTTGGGTCATTGATTTTAGCTCTTTCTTCTTTTTTAATGTAAGGACTGAGGGTTATAAATTTTCCTCTCATCACTGCCTTTGCAGCATACCATAGGTTCTGATATGTTGTATTCTCATTGTCATTTATCTTGAGATATGTATTGATTTCTCTTGAAATTTCTTCTTTGACCCACCGATTATTTAAGAGTGTGTTGTTTAATCTCCATATATATGTGACTTTGCCTTTTATTTGCCACTTGTTGATTTCCAGCTTTACTCCATTATGATCAGAGAAAGTGCTTTGTATAATTTCAGTTTTGTTGAATTTATTGAGATCTGCTTTGTGTCCAAACATATGCTCTATCCTGAAGAAAGATCCATGAGCACTTGAAAAGAATGTATATCCTGCTGTTTTGGGGTGCAATGTTCTGTATATGTCTATTATGTTTAGTCCATTTATCATATTATTCAAGCTCTCTGTTTCTTTATTGATATTCTGTCAGATGTTCTATCCATTGCTGAAAGTGGTGTATTGAAGTATCCAACTATTATTGTAGAAATGTCTATTTCTTCCTTCAGTTTTGCCAGTGTATGCCTCATGTATCTTGGGGCATCCTGGTTATGTGCATATATATTTATGATTATTATTTCTTTCTGATGAATCATCCCTTTTATTAATATGTAATGTCCTTCCTTATCTCTAATAAATATTTGCTTTTAAAGTCTGTATCATTTGATATAAGTATAACTACCCCAACCTTTTTTTGGCAACTGCATGTATGGAATATCTTTTTCCAGTCTTTCACTTTCAATTTATTGGTATCCTTGGGTCTAAGCTGAGTCTCTTGCAGACAATATATAGATGGCTTATATTTTCTTATCCATTCTAACAGTCTGTGTCTTTTGATTGGTGAGTTTAATCTATTAACATTCAATGTTATTACTGTAAAGGCAGTTCTTATTTCATCCATTTTGATCTTTGTGTTTTGTCTGTCATTTTATATTTGACACTTTTAGTTACTGTTACTGATACAGTTGTCATTTCTAGACTCTCTTCCAGGCCTCTCTCTCCTGTCTTTTCTTTTCAGGTTGTAACCCTCCCTTTAGTATTTCTTACAAACCTGGTCTTTTTGTTATAAACTCTCTCAGTTTCTGTTTATCTGTAAATATTCTAATCTCACCCTCATTTTTAAAAGATTATCTTGCTGGGTATAAAATCCTTGGCTGGCAGTTTTTCTCCTGCAGTATCTTAAATATATCAGACCATGCCTTCTTGCCTCCATGGTTTCTGATGAAAAATTGGCAATTAATCTTATTGGGTATCCCTTATATGTTATGTATTGCTTTTCTCTTGTTGCTCTCAGAATTCTCTTTGTCTCTGGCATTTGACTTTCTGATTAGTATGTGTCTGAGTTGATCTATTTGGATTTATTCAGATGGGAGTATGTTGTGCTTCTTGGACATGGATATCTATGTCCTTCAATAGGGTTGGGAAATTTTCCACCATTCTTATTAGTGGATTTGGCGGGTTGAAGTAGAATCCTAGGAACAACTAAACTTTGAGCCTGTCCAGGTCAGAGAAAAGCTGGTGGCTGCCATTCTTACCCCACCCCGGGCACAAGGCAGAAAGAAATATTCTTTCTGCCCCTTTTCCCTTCTCTTCTCCTTCTAGGACACCTATGACACATGTATTTGCACATCTCTTGCTGTCATTTAGTTCCCTGGGACCCTGTTCAATTTTTTCCATTCTTCATCTGTTCTCTTGTTCACTTTCAGAGGCTATGTCTTTGAGCTCGCTGATCCTTTCTTCTGCTTCCTCAAATCTGCTGTTACATGCCTCCAGTGTACTTTTAATTTCATTTATTGCACCTTTCATTCCCATAAGATCTGCTATTTTTCTATGTATGCTTTCAGATTCTTCTTTGTGCTCATCCAATGTCTTCTTAATATCCTTAATCTCTTTAGCGATCTTTTGAATTTATTAAGGAGATTTATTTGAACACCTATGATTAGTTGTCTTAACTCCTTTTTGTCATCTGCAGGCTTATCTTGTTCTTTAGTTGAGCCATCTCTTCCTGTTTCTTGGTATGGATTATAATTTTTTGTTGGTGTTTTCGCATCTGGCTTGCTATATGTATTTATTCTGGGTGCAGTTTCTCCCTTTAGTTTAGGGATTTCTTTTCTTTTCTTTCTTGCTGGTTGTGTAGTAGGAGCCAAGGATGTAGTTGGTGCTGTAAGCTCTGGAGGCTGAAGCTGCCCACGTAGCCCCAGAAATTGATGAAGTTTCTTCTACCTTCTCCTCTGTCAGGGGCAGGGACAGAACTGTAGTTGTGTATAATAATTCCAGTTGGGCACAAGACTGTAGTCATCCGGAAACACTGATGAAGCTTCACACCCCTTCCTCCCCTACCTTAGGCAGGGATGGAGCTATAGTTTTGGTCAGCAGTCTATGCTGTGTGGGTCCAGAATGGCCACAGTTGCTCAGGTAAACTGATGTATCACTAGACCCTCTCCCTACTGGGAGTGGGAATGGACCCTCTGGAGTGCCCAACAGTCTAATCTCTGTGGGCCAAATATGCCTTCAGTTGCTTAGAGGCTTAGGGAGTACTGTCCCTTCTGCCCTTTAGGGGGCGGGAACAGAACCACAAATGCTCAACAGTTCAGCCCTATAGGCTGAAAGTACCCACCATTGCCTGGAGAGGCTGAGGATGCACCAGCTCCCTCCTTTCCTATTGGGTGGTAGGGGTGGTTCTATGGATGCTCAACACTTCAGTCCCTTTAGGCTGAGAATACCTGCTATTGCCTGGAGAGGTTGAGGAAACACCAGCCCCCTTCTATCCTCTTAAGTCATGGGGTTGGATCCAGAGGCATCTGACAGTTCAGTCCCTGTTGGCTGAAAGTACCCACCATTGTCCAGAGAGGCTGTGGAGACTCCAAAACCCTCTTATCCTATTGGGAGTGGGGGTGGATTCATAGGCATCCAGTAGTCCAGTCCATGCAGGCTGAAAGTCTTTTGTTGCCCAAAAAGGCTGTGGAAAGACCAGCCCCCTTCTTTCCTATTGAGGGGTTAGGGTGCATCCACAAGTACCCAGCAGACCAGGCTGTGTGGGCTAAAAGCACCTGCAGTTACCCAGAGAGGCTGGGCAAACACAGTCTGTCTCTTGTCCTATTGGGGGTGGAGGTGGAGCCACAGGTGTCCAACAATCAGATTTGTGCAGCCCAAAACTGTTGCCCTGAGAGGCTGAGGCAACACCAGCCCCCTCCTATCCTGTGGGGGGACAGAGGTAGAGATGGGCTTAAAGGCACTCAACACATCTGTGTGGGCTGAAAACTCCTGCCATTTCCCAGAGAGGCTGAGGATACCCAGCTCCTCTCCTGTTCTCTTAGGGTGCTGGGATGCAGCCCCAGGTTTCTGACTATTCAGCCTGTGCCAACTGAGAGTATTTGCAGTTTCCTGGAGAGCCTGGTACAGGTCCTGCCAGCTACCTGTCTGCTGGAGGTGGGGCTGGAGCCTAGGCCAGGGCTCCAGTCCAGTCTTGGTGGAAAGAATCCCGTCCCTAACTTCACTGGATTTCAGTCAGCCAGGCTCCTCCTCATACCGGGGGCGGAGTCAAGATGGCAGCTACCAGACTCTTTCCCACTTGGACAGGCTCAGACTTTACCTGGCTCTAGGATTATACTTTAGCCAGCCAAGTCCACTAATCAGTAGGTGAGGTCAGTGGACACCTGTCTCTTCTTCCACCATTTGTGGGAAATGGAGCTTCCAACTCCAGCCACAGAATAGCTCCTGAGGCAGCTTGTGCCCCTAGAGTAGGATTGGCACCAGCCTCTGTGGCTTGACTTGCAGCTTCCCAGAGAGGTGGTGCAGGTCCCCCCCCAGCTTCCTCCCTGCTGGAGGTGGGACTGGGGTTTAGGCTAGACCTGCAATCCAACCTGGGTAGAAAGAAGCCGGTCCTTACAAGCAATATGATTTTCAGTCAGCACCACTTCCCCTTGTACCCAGGGTGGAGTCAGAATGGCAGCCACCAGCTTCCCTCTGACCTGAACAGGCTCAAAGTTTAGTTGTTCCTAGGAATCCACTAATAAGTAGTTGAACACATGCCACACCATGTTTTCCTCCCGTTTTTATAGGGGGAAATGGAACTTCCAAAACTCCAACTACAGAATATCTCCTGAGGCGGCTTGATGCCACGGGCACCAACCTTCACAACATGGAGGGCTCTACTCTCAATTCCTCTGTGCAGATGGGCAGTCTACTCCCCAGCATTCTTTTTTGATAAAAACACTTTGAAGGATAGGAATAGAGGGGAAATTTCTCAATATGATAAAGAGCATATATGAAAAACCCACAGTCATTTTCGTACTCAATGGGGAAAGCTTGAATGCTTTCCCTCTAAAATTGGGAACAAGTCAGGATGCCCATTGTCACCACTATTATTCAACCTTATGCTAGAACTTCTAGCCTGAGCAATTAGGCAAGAAAGAAATAAAAGGCATCCAAATAGAAAAAGAGGAAGTTAAACTCTCACTAGTCACAGGTGACATGATCCTATACTTAGGAAATGCTGAAAAGTCTACAACAAAGCTACTTGCGCTAGTAAATGAGTTCAACAAAGTGGCAGGATACAAGATCAATGCAAAAAAATAGCAATGTTTCTGTACACTAGTATTGAACAATCTGAGGAGGAAATCAGGAAAAAATTCCATTTACAATAGCAACAACAGGACTCATACCTAAGGATCAGTTTACCCAAAGAAGTACAGGACCTATACAAAACAATGCTAAAAGAAATCAGTGAAGATGTAAACACATGGAGATATTCTGTGTTCATGGATTGGAAGACTAAATATCATGAAGATATCAATCCTACCCATACTGATTTATAGATTCAATGCGATACCAATCAAAATTCCAGCAGCCTACCTACAGAATGAGAAAAAGTAATTACCAAATTTATTTGGAAGGGAAAGTGCACTCAAAGAGCTAAAAGCATTCTAAAAAAGAAGAGCAACATGGGAGGTCTTTCACTGATTGACCTTGAAACATACTACAAAGCTACAGTGGTCAAAACAGCATGTTGTTTATTGACAGGATATATATGGCTGACAGGGAGTTATACAGGGCATACGCCCAGGGTATATAGTAATGTCTAGATATACTCATAGTGGAAACAATTAAAAACAACAGCTGGGGGGGTACTGGGCCCCTGGCCGGGGGGTCACTGTCATGGACCCTGGGGAAGCAGCAGCAGTCCCCCAGGTGCAACGGCAAGAACCAGGAAGGAAGGAGGGCCCAACAGTGGGTTCCTGATACTAATGGCTATGCTTTTGAGCCTATACTCCTGCAATAAGAACAAGGCCTAGAGTAGCACTGTGCCTGGGAGTTTCCTCCTGACAGCCTTCATGTTACTCAAATGTGGCCACTCTCACAGCCAAACTCAGCATGTAGATTCAGTGCATTCCCCCCAGCATGAGCCTCCCTGGCACCGAGGGATCACTACCACATACCAGCTGAAGATGCAACTAGAAAATGACCTTGAATTAAAGGTTCAATACGGATCAGCAGAATATCCCTGTCTACATATAATAACATGACTTCAAAATGCTGTTTGACCTAATGTAAGGGGGAAATGGAAAGGAGAAATGAGATTATAAGGCTATGAGTCTCTAAAAAAGAGTCTGGAGGTTGTCAGAAGGAATGCCCTTATGCACAACTGAGCAGAGTCTAAGAGACAGATAAAGTAGATACAACCCCAGGTATTGGTTCTTTTGAGGGATAAAGAGCCCCACGGGTTCTATGGTCATGGCAGATGGGGTTCACTGTCATAGCAGATGGCCCTTCTTTGGAGCTGGTGTTTCTGCATGATGGAATTGGACTCGGAGGGGATCTCTTCTTACAAGACTTGCGTGCTACTTTATTGGAATTGTAGTTGGTGCTGGGGTTTAAGATATATTTAGGGGATTTGAATCTCTGGACTGATAATAAGACACCCAGGCCCAGAGCCTCAACAGACTTCAGCTCCTACACTTTGATTTATTGGACTGACCCCACTCAGCTAACATGGAGTTGAAGAAGGTCAACCACCACACCATGGAGCCTAGAGTGTCTACAACTGAAAGCAGAAGGAGTGCATCCAGTATCCATGTGGAATCTAAGCCCCCACTTGACATAGATGTGCAGTGGACACAACCAATCCAATGTCCACAGAGAAAATGTGGAATGGGTGTGGGAAGGGTAGCCATGGTAGCTGCTGGGTTTGGGGAATGGGAGGAAGAGATGAGATGTGGAGGCGTTTTCGGGACATGGAGTTGTCCTGGGTGGTGCTTCACGGACAATTACGGGACATTGTAGATCCCCCCAGGGCCCACTGGATGGAACGTGGGAGAGTGTGGGCTATGATGTGGACCATTGACTATGGGGTGCAGTGATGTTCAGAGATGTACTTACTGGGTGCAATGGATGTCTCACGATGATGGGAGAGAGTGTTGCTGTGGGGGGAGTGAGGGGTGGGGGCGGTGGGGTTGATTGGGACCTCATATTTTTTGAATGTAATTTTTAAAAATAAATAAATAATTTTAATTAAAAAAAAAAAAAACAGCATGCTGTTAGCATAAAGATAGATATATTGATCAGTGGAATAGAATGGCGAGTCCAGAAATAAACTCTCACCTCTATGGCCAACTGGTATTTGACAAACCTACCAAGTCAATGTTATTGGGACAAAACAGTCTCTTTAACAAATGGTGCTGGGAAAAAATGGATATCCACAACCAAAAGAATGAAAGCGGACCCCTATTTCACTCCATGTACAGGAATCAACTCAAAGTGGATCAAAGACCTACATAAAAGCCAGGACCATAACACTACTAGAAGAACATGTAGGGAAACACCTTAAAGACCTTGTGGTAGGTGTTGGTTTCTTGGATCTTACACGCAGAGTACAGGGATCAAAAGAAAAAATAAATAAATGGGACCCCCTTAAAAGTAAACACTTTTTCACCTCACAGGACTTTGTTAAAAGGATGAAATGGCAGCCAACTCAATGGGAGAAAATATTTGGAAATCACATATCCGATAAGATTTTAATATCCATGGTATATAAAGAGATGCCACAACTGAAAAATAAAAAGGCAAAGAACCTGATTTTAAAATGGGGTAAAATGGGAAGCATATGTGGCTCAATCCCTTGGGCACCTGCCTACTACATGGGATGCCCCAGGTTTGTATCATGGTGTCCCCAGGGAGCAGATGTGGCTCAGGCTATTGGGCACTCCGCTCTCATGTGGGAGGTCCCAGATTCGGTTCCTGGTGCCTCTTGGAGAAAGTGAGCAAAACAATGAGCAAACAGTCAAAAGAACCACCTGGGGAGGGGAAATAAATAAAGAAAAATAAAGTACACCATTATATACTAAATATATTGGGTAAACTCATAAGTTAATAACTAGAATATGGGGCATCAGAATATAGAATGAGGTTAGAGAATGGAAAGCTGAGGGTTAACCTGTGCAGAATTGGTAAAATAGTTGTTTGTTAATCTTGGGAAATGAATAGAAAAGGTGAAAGTACACCATAGTGTTGTATCTAACAGTTCTATTATATGGATATGACACTGGTTGAAAGGGAAAGTCTAAGGTCATGTATATTACTAGAAAGAAAGCTAAAAACTCTAATATGGGACTGAATAGCATGTTGAAACCTCATGTGAAATATGAATATAGGTAATACTGCATTTTTATATTGTTTTTCTTTGAAACTGAACAAATACATGTTAATGTTACAAGATATTATCAGGCAAAACAAATTATGCTAAGTGAAAGAAACCAGACACAAAGTATATTGTATGATTCCATTTATGTGAAATGTAAATATAAATCAATTTCTAAAGATGGAATTAGATTAGTGGTTATGTAGGGTTGGGAAAGGATAGAGGGATTGAGAAGTGACTGCTAAGAGATGTGAAGTTTTTCTTTTTGGAGTAATGAAATTGCTATAAAATTTTTTTGTAGTGATGTGTGCACAACATTGCATTATTACCATTAATTGTACACTTTGGATAAAGTATATGGTATGTGAATATATCTAACTAAAATTGCTTTTTAAAAAAATTCTCTTTAATGGAAGTTAATGGATCTATGCTATGGAATGTAATTTGGTAAAGTAATTGTAAAATTTCAAGAATATTTAAAATAGAGAAAAGGAAAGCTCTCTGATAATGACAGCTCCTTGTTTTTCTGGATCAAAACAACACAAACCACAAGATTCTAATGCATAGCAGTGCATTTGTATTTATAAAGTTAAGATATTCAAAGCACCTAGATGGACTACCTCCATTGTGTTAGGAAGTGAATTTTGATTTTTGTCTTTCGAGTTAGTAAACTTGTGTATCAAGGGTCACAAATTCAATGCCCATAGGGTCTGGCTAGGTGTCATAAATGATTGCAGGAAGCTGTCTGGGCACAGTAGCAAATTGGAAGCCAGACCAAAGTTATGTAACTTGAGCCACTATTTAGGTCCAGTGTTATCACATCTTTAGGTTTTTCAAGAGAAGATAGAAACATGAGTTTCTATTTTTTATTCTGTTTGGGGTGTTGTTCTTTTTGGATACTGAGATTTATGTCCTTCATAAGGTTGGGAAGTTTTCGGCCATTTCCTCAAATATATATATATATGTATGTATGTATGAATGTATATATGTATGTATGTATATTTATTTAAAAGATTTATTTATCTATTTAAAAGATTTATTTAAGACTTGTTTGTTTATTTAAAAGATTTATTTCTCTCCCATCCCCCCTGCCAGTTGTCTGCTCTCTGTGTCCATTTGCTGTGTATTCTTCTGTGTCCACTTGCATTCTTGTCAGCAGCACCAGAAATCTATCTCTTTTTGTTGCATCATCTTGCTGCATCATCTCTCTCTGTGTGTGGCACCATTTCTGGGCAGGCTGCACTTTTTTCGCACGGGACGGTTCTCCTTACGGGGCGCACTCCTTGCATGTGGCGTTCCCAATGCGTGGGACATCTGCATGGTATGAAACTCCTTGTGCACATCAGCACTGTGTGTGGGCCAGCGCACCACATGGGTCAGGAGGCCCTGGGTTTGAACCCTGCACCTCCCATGTGGTAGGTGGATGCTCTATCAGTTGAGCCAAATCCGCTTCTCCTCAAATATTCTTTCTGCCCCTTTACCGTTCTCTTCTCCTTCTGGGATACCAATAATGTGAATGTGTGTGTGTTTCACATTGTCGTTCAATTCCCTGAAACTCTGCTCCATTCTCTTCTTTTTCTGTTCTCCTGTCTTTTCCAGTTCAGATGTTCTGCCTTCAAAATCACTAATTCTGTCTTCAAGCAATTCAAATCTGCTCTGATGTGCCTCTAATGTATTTTTAATCTCATCCATCACGTCTTTAATTCCCATAATGTCGGTTACTTTTCTTTGCTGACATTCAGGTTGTTCTTTATGCTCCCTCAGTATCTTCTTAATATCCTTTATTTCTTTAGTCATATTTTCTTTAAATTCTTTGAAGTGATTTAGGAGAGTTGTGTGATTATCACTAATTAAATCCTGTATCTTTTCAGGATATTTGGTTTGTTCTTTTGGCTGGGCCATCTCTTCTGATGTCCAATATGGCTTGTAATTTTTTGCTGATGTCTAGGCATCAGAATATGTTGGTGAATTTACTCTGATGGCTAATTTCTCTTTTGTCTATTGTGGTTTTTTTTTTCACAACTCTTCTTTGATATTTGGTTCAACTTATTTTCAGTCTTTAAAATTGCCTAGCTTAAGTTTTAAAAATCAGGCCAGGAATTCACTAGTGAGGCACAGATTTTCACCCAGGGGTTGGATAGAGAGAGCAGTTTTTGTCCATGCTGTTTCCAGACCAGCCAACAGATGGTGCTAGTGAGCACATCTTTCCACGGAGGTGTTTCAGTCTTGGCTTTCCTGTGTCCCTGTGTTGAATCTCCAGATTGACTGAATTCAGTGAAAAGCAGTCTGACCTCTCCTCCTCCCACCCTTTTCCCTTGAAACAGCAGACAGGAAGATGCCTGGGAAGCAGGAGACTACATTGAGCCAGGTGTTTCACCCCAGCTTATTGTCTTGGGGGTGGGAAAGGGAGCCCCTCCCAGCCACCATGTGCACTTGGTAACTCGTGTTTCTAGAGTATTTTATTTTTTGCAGATCTCAAGTTGTCAAAACAAGAATGGAGAGGAGAAAGCAAGCCTTCCCTCTCCCTCAATGACCTGATTTTCTTTTTAGCAAACAACAAACCTTTCACGGGTACCCTAAAGTTATTTGATTTTTTTAAAAGATTACTTTGATTTTAATACATTCCATCCTGCCTTTGTACGTTGGGTTAGAGAAGTAGGGCAATTTCTTAACCTAATAGCAAGAAAGGATTTTCTTTCAGATAAGAGATGGAAACATCCCAATCAGATTGTTTGTCCTTGGAAGACTGGAATAACCTTGATGACTCATTGAAACAATGCTTTGTTGATTTACCTTTAAAAACTTGCCTAACATGTTCATTCTCAGGTTCTTAACAGTCTTTCCTACAAAACAGCTTGAATAGCTTTTTCCATTGTAGGTGGGAAAAGAAGTCTACCTACCTACCCTCCTAAGCTGTTTATAAATAGCAGTTACTCTCTCATTTTCCTACTCACCGTTGTATACACCGAAACTACCCCCAAACCTGACAACACAGAAATATGGGAGGGGAGAACTGGCCTACAAAGCTTTTAATTTTTTGCCACCTGGCTCATGCTGACTTTTCCAAAGTCAACTCTGTACTCCCATAATGCCTTATGCAAACATCTGTCATAACATTGACCACACCGTTATCCTTAGTTTCCTGTTTGTCTTCATCACAGGACTGAGCTCCTAGACTAAAGTGTATTTTATTTACTTCAGCTATTCCCAGAATCTAGCATAATTCTTGGCACCAAATAAATGAGCTTTCCAGGGCCTGGCCAGCCTAGGAATCCTATAATCATGTCAAACCAAGTTATATTTCACTTTCTTTGGTTTCTCTATGCTGTTGACAATATTCCCTGTTGCTTGGACTGCCTTCTGTTTCCTCTAATTCCCTCATTTGTTACCTTTTCTCTGTAATCTCACAACACTTTATGCATACCTCCATCAGAGTATTACTACATTATATCTGTTTGTTATCTCTACCAGTCTAATGGTAGGAGAAGCACTTAGATTCTAAAATAAGAAAACAATTAAAGTAACAGTGATGGGCCCATAGAGGGAACCATAAAGATGAATGAGTAAACGAGTTAATGATTGAATGACTAGGTGAATGAATGGTATGCTAGAAACTTAGTGATGTACTTTAGAAACAGAAGATCCAAATTCACGGTCCAAGGGGCTGTTCAGCCTGCTTATAGATTGTTTGGCCAGCACAGTGTTTTTTTAAAACATTGGAATATAAAGATGCCCTACTTTTGCTTCCCAGGTGTCTTATATACACAATGGTTACTGCTTCTAGCTGAAGGTATTCTAGTGTGTGACCTCTGCCAGTGTCCACCAGGACGTGGCTCCTTACATCCCATAAGAGGCCTAATGATCTGATAACCACAAATCTTTATATTCCTAATACGCTACCAAGAAGTAATAGCCATCATTGAAAAATCCATTCAGTATTTGGAATTTTGCTTTTCATTCTGAGAATCTCAAAGTACCAGAATAAATCCGTATGTGTGTGCATGCCTGTGTGCCTATTGTGTTTATCTGAAGTAAGCACTTTCAAACTGTTCTGAGGAACACTGAATGGGAAAAGGGGGCCATATAAGTTTTGAAGCAAAATATTACATTCATTTCCAAGATTTACCATACACGGCACCATAATAAAGGCTCAGAAATCTTTTGACTTTGTTTCATACAGTTTTTTGCAAACTTTTTTGACCATGGAACCCTTAAAAAAATACCTAGTTGACCATTTTTCCACAAGAAACATTTTAGAAAACATGGGCTTAAAGAAAAGGACTGGTGAGTGGATGTGGCTCAAGCATTTGGGCACCTGCCTCCCACATGGAAGATCCTGGGTTCAGTTCCTGGTGCCTCCTAAAGAAAACAAGCAAGACAATGCGCTGAAGCGATGGTCTGACACAATGAGATAACACAATGAGACACAACAAGGAGCAAAACAAGAAGGGAGCAGATATGGCTCAAGCGATTGGGTGCCTCCTTCCCATAATGGAGGTCCTGGGTTTGGTTCCCAGTGTCTCCTAAAAAGAAGATGAGCAAACAGACACAGAGGGAAGACAGCAAGTGTGAAGAATGAGGGGGGTGGGGAGAAATAAATAAACCAATCTTTAAAAAAAAAAGAAGAAAAGGACTATATGATCTAAGAGTTGTTTGATATTTGGGAGGAAAACTTCTAGATTTTAGTGTTTTCTGAAAAGGAAGAAATGGAGGGTTAGATATTTATTAGTAAGGCAGGAAAACATTTCCTTGAGTAAAAAATATTGGAGGGAAAATCAGTTACCTTAGATTCTAAAATTAAAACCCAGCTGTTATAGGACGCCCAAGGGTTCAATACCCAGGGCCTCCTGGCTCATGTGGTGAGCTGGCCCAGGTATAGTGCCACTGTGCTCAAGGCGGAGTGCTAGCCCATGCAGGGATGCCCCCTGCATAAGGGTGCCCCCTGTGCAAAGAGTGGCCCCTGCGCAAGGAGAGCTGCCCCACGCGAAACCGCAGCCCGCCCAGGAGTGGTGCCACACACACGGAGAGCTGATGCAGCAAGATGACATAACAAAAAGACACAGATCTATCTCAGTGCCGCCTGATGAGAATACAAGCAGACACAGAAGAACACACAATGAATGGACACAGAGAGCAGACTTTTGGGGGGGGGGGGGGAGAGAGATAAATAAATAAATCTTTTAAAAAAAAACCAAAAACCCAGCTCTGTTCTTCTAAAACTTAAGTTTGTATATAGTCACATGGGAAACATTATATATTCTCTGTCTCTATCTCTCTCCCTTTCCTCCTCTCAACCCTGTGAGGTAAGTAGAGCAAGGATTTTCATCTCCATTTTGCCAGTAAAGAAACTAAACTTGATAAAGGTAAAATGGCATACATAAGATCACACAAACAACAGATGGTAGGGCCCTAACATAAAACCAGGTCCCCTGACTAGTCTTTCCAGTCATCACCCTCATATCGTGTTAGTGTCCCCGCTGTGTATAGTTTTTCACTAAGTAAAAACTGCATTTGAGAAAGGTGATACTTTTTTAGCACATGACTGTTGAAGTGGCTTGGGATTGATGGTCAGATTTCCAGATTGCTAAACAATAAACAAGATCCCCAGGTAAACAGAAAGTAGATCATTCAAGAGAATGTTGAGTTGTGTTTTTTTTTTTTTTTTCAGAAAATTTGTTATATTCTCCAAGACAACACTGAAAGTTTTATACAGAGAAAGTTTTCATTTTTCTGGATTAATAGTTTAAATGTTACATGGTGCTATTTGATTACTTTTTTAACAGCTTTATTGAGTTATAATCCACATACCTTATGATTCACCCATTTCAAGTGTAGAGTTCAATTATTTTAAAATATATTGAGTTATGCAGCCATCTCCACCAATTCCAGAACATTTTTGTCACCCCCAAAAGAAACCCTGTACTCATTAGCAGTCACTCGTTCTTTCCCCCTAACCCACTAGCCCTAGACCACCACCAATCTCTTTCTGTATGGATTTACCTATTCTGGACATTTAATAGAAATGGAAACATACAATGTATGGTCTTCTGTGATTAGCTTCCTTGATTTGGCATAATATCTTCAAGGTTTATCCATGTTGCAGCATAAATCAATAATTCATTTCTTTTTGTGACTGAATAATATTCCATTGTATAGATATACTATGGATTTATTATTTATCCATTAATCAGTTGAAGCATAGAAGTTTTTAATTTCGATGAAGTTCACCTTAATCAATTTTCTTCTTTTGTTATTTATGCTTTTGGTGTCATATCTTAGAAACCATTACCTCATAATCCAAGGTGGTGAAGATTGATGCCTATGTTTTCTTCTATGAGCTTTATAACTTTGGCTCTTAGACTTGGGTCTTTGATACATTTTGAGTTCATTTTATGTATATGGTGTAAGGGAGGGATCCAACTTCATTCTTTTGAATGTAGATATCCAATTGCCCCAGCACTATTTGTGAGAAGACTTGATTACTCTTATTTCAACTGAGGAAAATAAAAGTGCTTTATGACCATGAGATTGCAGTGCTGTGAACCATTAGGAATAATGTTGTTCTGTTTTGTGTAGCATTATACATGACTAAGAGAGAAATAAGACCGTTTCCTTCACAAAGAATTGCAAATTGCTCCTTTTGCATTTATTTCCTTTTTGCTCTGAGTTTCAGCTCTTGGAAAATCAATTTTTTTGATGCCTGTAAGATACAGAAAAGTATTAAAAATAGTATCCTCTTTTCTATAAAGAGGAAAGATTAAGAATCGATTCGGGGGGGAGGAGGTGGGGCTGCGGGGACCGGAGCAGTGCCCAGCGCAGTGGCAACAGTGGATGATGGCTGCAGCCAGGGCGGCGGACCTTCAGCTGATGTTCACAGTGGGGCTGAGCGCAAGGGTGTTTAAAGAAAAAGAAGATTACATAAGTTGTTTGTAACTAGTGGATTTTCTTGGTGCTCCAGGTGTCCTTCAGAAAAGGACACAAACTGAGAAGTCCTGTGGGTGTTGTTACCATTCTACAAAAGCTACTTAAGGAATATGTTGCTGAGAAAATCCTGCCTTGTGGATGAAAACAAGCCTTTCCATACCTTCGTCTTTGGTCAGTACAAAAGAATATGGTTTTATATCACAATTGAAGTTCCAGCTTCTTCCATTTTGAAGGTGACTCATTTTTTCTTGCTCTGACTGCTAAAGGTTTTATTATTATTATTATTTAGGAGGTATCAGGGATTGAACCCAGGACTTTGTACTTGGGAAGCAGCCCTCAGCCACTGTGCTAAGTCTGCTCCCCTCACCAAAGATTGTTTTTCCTGATATTTTTTTCCCTATGCCAAGGATGACTCCCTCATCTATTTGCTCGTTGTTTGCATTCATCTGCTTCTTGTATTTGCTGGTTGCCTGCTTGTTGTTTTTTGCTCATTGCTTTTTTTTTTTTTGGTAGGAGGCACTGGGAACTGAACTGGGAGCCTCCCATGTGGGAGGCAGGTGCTCAACTGCTTGAGCCACATCTGCTCCCTGCTCGTTTTGTTTTTGCTCATTGTCTGCATATTGTTTGCCTTCATTAGGAGGCACTAGGAACCAAACCCAGGACCTCCCATGTGGGAGGCGGGCACTCATCTGCTTGAGCCACATCCGTTCCCTATGCCAAAGATTTTAACCCAGAGAAATATGCCACCTTTACTAAGGATATTTGTGTAGAAGGTACCTGAAACGTGGGAGCCCAGTTAAAATTATGGAGAGTTATATTGAAGTTCTCAAAAAGGTAAGATGCCAGAGCAAAGAAAATAGCTCTTTCCTTAGCAAAGACTTTGGTGCCCGAAAGGTGTATTTTGCAGGTTCCAACAAAGACATCTATCCTAGTTTGGTATGGAAACTGTTACCTTACACATGGAACTGATGCTAGAGAAGAGAGTTGTCATCTTTCATGCAAGAATAGATGCTGTCAAGGAGTTTACCAGGACTCTGTCCACCCTGGTATGGCATCGCCAGGATTGGACCATACTTCACTCATATGTGCACTTTAGCGCTGATGAGCTGGATGCCCTGCAGCTGTGCTCAGGTTACACTGCTGGATTTATATATGTTGAAGTGCACAGCAGACCTGATCTCTAGAACATTTTTGTAAATCTGGCAGAGAGCGAAATTGCCATTGTGCCACTTGCTAAAGAGGCCATGACAATGAGCATACTGCATAAAGAGATTGGTCAGCTAATTGTTAAGTCTGCAGAAGATCCAGAGAAATCAGACAGCCAAGTTATTAAGGGTATTTCCCTAAAAGCAAAAGAAATCTATGCCAGCCTAGCACCATTTACATATCTTTCAGAAAAAGGAGAAAAGCCAGCACTTGATCTAAAGCACTAAAGGAAAATCGATTTCCACCAGCAACAGAAAACTTCCTTTATCATCTAGCAGCAGCTGAACAAATGCTGATAATCTGTGAGACAAAATGTATTGCTGATTGATGGAAAGCTCATCCTTCACTATGAGTTTCTACTATGTAAAATACTGAAAATAAAAAGAAAATGTCATATTTTAAATGATTTATTTGAAAGTATTGAAAATTGAAAAAAAACTCTAGAACATACATGGAAACACTTCTAATTTTCTCCTATCTAGTTAGTTTTTTGCCTGTTGTCAGTGTTCGACAAAATCCACCATAGCTACTACAAATAATGGTTATTGTTGGGTTTTTTTTTTTTTTTTTTGGAGGTACCAGGGCCAGAGATTGAACCCAGGACCTTTTTTGTGGGAAGCTGGCACTCAACTGCTGAGCCACACTGACTCCCCTGAGTTGGTTTTTTCATTTGTTTTGCTTGGGGTTTTTTTGTTTGTTTGTTTTTAGGAGGCACTAGGAACTGAACCCAGAACCTCTTGTGGGAAGCAGGAGCTCAACTGCTTGAGCCACATCTGCTGCCCAGGTAATGTTTTGGGTTTTGTTTTTAAAGACTTATTTATTTCTCTTCCCCCCACTACCCCCTGTTGTTTTCACTTACTGTCTGTTCTCTCTGGCCATTCATTGTGTGTTTTTCTGTGTCTGCTTATCTTCTCTTTAGGCAGCACCGGAAAGTGATCCTGGGACCTTCCAGAATGAGAGAGAGGTATTTAATCTCTTGCGCCACCTCAGCTCCCTGGTGTGCTGCATCTCTTGTTATCTCTCCTCTGTGTCTCTTTTGGTTGCATTGTCTTGCTATGCCAGCTCTCTGAGCGGGCCAGCACTCCTGAATGGGCAAGTACTCTGCGTGGGCCAGCATTCTGTGTGGGCCAGCTTGCCTTCACCAGGAGGTCCTAGGAATCGAACCCTGGTCCTCCTATATTGTAGATGGGAGCCCGATCACTTGAGCCACATCCGCTTCCCCCCAGATAATGTTTTAAACAGCCTGATGTCCTGGAATAAGGGGAAAGCTCTGTCAAGTTCTCATGCAAGTCATAGCAAACCCAAAAGTCTTCATTATTATAACTTCCAGTTCCATTGTATAGCTATGAGGTAATGGTTTATTTTCAGAAAACTGTGAAATTTTGCTTTGTATTCTTCTACGAAAAATTTTAATTCATCATGAGGAATTCTGTTCTCTGAACCAAAGTACTAAGTTTTCTTCAGAACTGTCTGAAAAAGCATTCAAAAGACCCTACTGTTACACTTTCTTGTAAAATAAAAAAAGCTTTTTTGACCTTTGAACATTTTGCTTATATTATGAGGTTTTTGCATAGATTTTATTCTTAAATAGACAACTTTAATAATCCATATTTAAACTGTCACAGAAGTAAGCACTTGGCAAACATAAGCCACTAATACCCTTCAGTTAACTCTGTTGTTAGCAATATTCTTTTGAAAAAGATGCCAGCCCTTATGTGGTAGAATAACATAAGCAACCCCATTTTGAATAAAACATATCTGTATGACTGAATGAGTGACTTTGTATAAGAGGTAAGAGCATGTGAGACCTAACTGTTTGCATGTGCCAAAGACCAGAGAATATCTTCAGACAACTTCAGTAAAAGCAATTTGGCCATATATGACGGGAACTGTTCTTGTTTAGTTATTTACCTTTTTCATAGTTGGAGACCTTAAACTTACCAAATAAGCATGGATATCTAAATTATGTACTTGCTATTTTTCTTTTTGTACTTGCTGTGTTGTTATGTGTATTCGTATTATGAAAGACTATTTTTCATTAAAATAATACTCATGTCCTTAAAAACCTTACCTAGAAAAACGTTTGCCTTTGTTGGCTCTTTCCTTGATTCTTGGTGTTTGACATTTGTTAAACAAAAATAAATAATAGCTTTTTCCTCTCCTTCCTTGGGTGGAGGCAGGAGGGAATCTGAAATGAGATGATGTTTACTGAGGCAAATAACAATAGACTCTACACCAAGATATTATGTGATTCTCTTGGGGTAATGAGATTATGGCTGATTTTAATTTTCTCCTTTGTATTTTATGAGTTTGTGATTTTACTTTGAAAATAAGAGGATAAAAGTTTACATTTTATAGGAAACCCCACACTACTTTTAATGGCTGTATAATATAATATTAAGTTAATTTACCATACTTTAACAGTTAACTGCCAAATTTTGAAATAATAAACAGTATTGTCATCAAATGGTTAAATATAAATCTTTGTCTTAGTTACCTATTTCCAAGTCTCACTAGTAGCATATGTGTCACATTTCACTGCAACTATAGCAAATTAGAATGCTTTTAATGTCTTAATTTTTGTAATATATTAGTCAGAAATCATATTTCATTGTCATCTGGATTTGCATCTCTTAAGTACTGAGGTTTATGATTTTTTAATGCTTTTCCACTGTTTTTTTCCTCTGACTTATCTGTTCATATTCTTTTCTTGTTTTTCTGATGAGCTACAGGAGTACTCATTGTCTTAGTGTTCACTTTTCATGTCCCTGAAGTTAAGAGGTTTCATAAGGAAGTAGAAGTTCTAACACAAAAACATGTGCTGATGAAGCGACTCAATCATTATCACTCAGCATCCCATCTCTCATAATACTTGAACTTATCCCCTACCCATCCAACCACTATCTCTGTCTCTATGCATTTGGTACTGTAATGCAGATAGATTGTGAAGTGATTTCTTGAGACTAAGGAAGGATATTAGACATCTGCATCATCATTGGCAAATCTGATTTGGATCAGTTGAAAAATGGATGAAGAAAAAAATAGAGTTGATGATAGGATTGGTACTTCAAAAAAGAATGACTGAACATGCATACTATTTAATGTTGAATATTAAGATAAGCCTTTGGGACCATCATTGTAGCTTCCATACAGTATTGCCACCATAATGGTGCCATGAAAATGAAGATGAAATGAAAGAAGTAATGTTGTGCTATCTTGTCATTTTAATCGAGAAATTGTATCTCCCCTCCCCCCAAAAAACAATATTTTTATTCATTCTTTGATGGACCTAATAATTAGTACATTGGTATAAATGTCTCCTAAATGTTAAATTGGCAAGATAAGTATACTTATCAGCCAAAGGGTGCTGATGCAAAATATCAGAAATCTGTTGGCTTTTATAAAGGATATTTATTTGGGGTAGAAGCGTACAGTTACCAGGCCATAAAGCATAAATTACTTCCTTCACCAAAGTCTGTTACCATGTGTTAGAGCAAGATGGCTGCCAATGTCTACCAAAGTTTAGGCTTTTTGGGTTACTCTCTTCCTGGAGTTCTGTTTCTCTCCGGACTCAGCTGCTCTGGTCTCTCCACAAGGCCACCTGTAGACTCTCAGGAGAACGGCTCTGTCTCTCTCTCCTCGGGGCTTCTGCCATGTCTAAGGAGCCATCTGTATTCCTCTGTGTTCTTCTGTGTGTTCACTTCCCAGGCTTCAGCTCAAAAACTCCATCTATTCTGCCATGTCATTTTCTCTTTGAGTCCCCACCCACCAAGGGCATGGGAACTCAATGTCCTACTGACGTGGCCCAATCAAAGCCCTAATCATAATTCATTCATGCCTAGAGGAAATGACCAGTTTACAAACATAATCCAATATTTCTTTTTGGAATTCATCAATAATATTAAATTGCTACAGTAGGTTTTGATATTTATGGGGTACTTTTTAAGCATACATCCCCAATCAAGTCTTTGGGTCCACCATTGTGAATATGTGCACTCTGATAATCCTTTTTTCCCCACTGAGATGGCTCCCTCATCTGTTTGCCTATTGTCTTGCTTATTGTTTTTTGCCTATTGTCTGCTCATTGTTTTGTTTTGTCTTGTTTTTGCTCAAAGTCTGCTCATTATTTGTCTTCTTTAGGAGGCATCAGAACTGAACCTGGGATCACCCATGTGGGAGGCGGGCATTAAATTGCTTGGGCCACATCTGCTCCCTGATATCCCTCTACTAGTCCCAATTATCTGTGATAACAAGGACTACCTGTATTTGTGTTTTCTTATTTCTCTAGACTATTTTATATCTGCTATCAGAAATCATAACCAGATAATCACATTTTCCTATTGAATAAGCATATGCCTGGAAAAGATGATTTTATCTGAAATTAAGTACATACTTAAAACAACTTACTAGCAGAAATTATTTTAGAAAGTTTCTTTAACTTTTCTTAGGTCTAAATATCAGTGCAATATATAAAGTACCACCCATTTTACTTCTGTAGCTCTTAAGGCCAAATTCCTCATACTCTTCTCACTCTGTGTGAAGTATGGATGCTGCTTGGACATTAAAAGGGTGTATGCAAAACATCTTTGCTATTTGCTAAAGTGGGTTTTTTATTATGTGCTAAAAGGAAGCGGATGTGGCTCAAGTGATTGGGCTTCTACCTGCCACATGAGAGGTCCCAGGTTCAGTTCCTGGTGCCTCCTGGAGAAGGTGAGCTGGAGCAGTGGGCAGGTGCAGCAAGCTGATGACACAACAAAGAGAAACAGCAAACCAGGGAGGTGAGGTGGCTCAAGCAATCGAGCACCTCTGTCCCACATGGGAGGTTCCAGGTTAGGTTCTTGGTGCCTCTTAAAGAGAAGATGAGTAGACACAGAGAGCACACAGTAAATGGACACAGAGAGCAAACAGCAACTGCAAAACAATGGGTGGGGGGGAATTATGTGCTAATATGTGTTTTAATTATTCTAGTCATCACAGGAATATATCAGCCTCTGAGGTCCTTATGCTGTATTTGCCATTCTCTGGAATTCTCAGATTTTACTGTTGAATCACAATCACCTGGGCATCTTGTTAAAATGGAGATTCTGACTCAGTTGTCTTGGGGATGCTGTATTAGTCAGCCAAAGGGGTGCTGATGCAAAACACCAGAAATCTGCTGGGCATTATAAAGGGTAATTATTTGGGGTAGGAGCTTACAGTTAGCAGGCCATAAAGCATAAGTTACTTCCCTCACCAAAGTCTATTTCCACATGTTGGAGCAAGATGGCTGCTGACATCTGTGAGGGTTCAGGCTTTCTGGGTTCCTCTGGGCTCACCTCCTCTGTTTCCTTCACAAGGTCAGCTCTAAACTATCAGGCAAATGGCTCTGTCTCTGTCCTCGGGGCTTCAGCTTAAGACTTCAGCATCAAACACCAACATCAAAACTCCAACATTAAGAACCTTCAACTCTGTCCTTTGCCATGTCTTTTATCTGAGTATCCCCACCCACCATGGGGTGGGGACTCAATGCCCTAATGATGTGGCCCAATTAAAGCCCTAATCATAATCAGGCCCAGATACAGATCAGATTACAAACATAATTGAATATCTGTTTTTGGAATTCATAACCATATCAAACTGCTACAGATGGTGTAGGACCAAAATTCTGCATTTGAAACCAGCTCCCAGGTAATGCCAATACTGCTGACCTTGGATCAGACTTTGAATATGAGTTTTAGGAACAGAAGCCAGGCAAAGCCTATTGAGGCCCTTTCTTCTTATGATATCTTTATGATAAATGCCTAGTTCATTAGTAATGTATGTTTTTCCCTTGGAGACATATATGTTGAATTACAACTTACAGTATGTGAGCTTTTCTGTGGCTTTTGTATCATGCAAGTTTTCTGCAGTGGAATTTATTAGGTTGGTGCAAAAGGAATTGCAGTTTCGTACCATAAATTTTAAATCATAACTAGGCTAAAACACACCTTTATTAATCAAAATAGGAATGATTACAATCAACACATTTTTGCCAATGAGAAATAAGTTTGTTCCTGTAGCATAAAAATCTGTGCTTCAGGATTTGATGAATTCTTGGAAAGCATTTTCTGCATCCTGCTGGTTGTTGAAA
Source organism: Dasypus novemcinctus (assembly GCF_030445035.2). Taxonomy (NCBI): domain Eukaryota; kingdom Metazoa; phylum Chordata; class Mammalia; order Cingulata; family Dasypodidae; genus Dasypus; species Dasypus novemcinctus. The sequence continues at coordinate 22,861,981 of NC_080677.1, forward strand.
CGTTTTCCCTGCAAAAAGTTGTCAAGATGCTTGAAGAAGTAGTAGTTGGTTGGCAAGAGGTCAGGTGAATATGGCAGATGAGGCAAAACTTCATAGCCCAATTCATTCAACTTCTGAAGCATTGGTTGTGAAGAAGAATTGGGCCCTTTCTGTTGACCAGTCCTGGCTGCAGGCATTGCAGTTTTTCAGTGCATTTCATTGATTTGCTGAGCTTACTTCTCAGATGTAATGGTTTCACCAGATTCAGAAAGCTGTAGTGGATCAGACCAGCCGTGACCATGACCCTTTTTGGTGCAAGTTTGACTTTGGAAAGTGTTTTGGAGCTTTTTCTCAGTCCAGCCACAGAACTGATCATTGCTGGTTGTCGTATAAAATACACTTTTCATTGCACATCACAATCCAATCGAGAAATGGTTCCTTCTTGTTGTATAGAATAAGAGGAGACAGCACTTCAAAATGATTTTTAAAATTTTCGGTCAGCTCATGAGGCACTCACTCACCACGCTTTTTCACCATTCCAATTTGTTTCAAATGCCAAATGACCATAGTATGGTTGACGTTGAGTTCTTTGGCAACTTCTCGTGTAGTTGTAAGAGGATCAACTTCCACGATTGCTCTCACTTGGTCGTTGTTAACTTTCGATGGCCAGCCACTACATTGCTCGTCTTCAAGGCTCTCATCTCCTTTGCAAAACTTCTTGAACCACCACTGCACTGTACGTTCATTAGCAGTTCCTGGCCAAATGTGTTGTTGATGTTGTGAATTGTCTTGCTGCTTTATGACCCATTTTGAACTCAAATAAGAAAATTGCTTGAATTTGCCTTTTGTCTAACATCGTTTCCATAGTATAAAATAAATATAAAATAAACAGCAAGTAATAAGTCATTAGCAAAAAACCATAAAGCAAGAAATGCACATTAAAATGATGTATAATATAGCCTCATTTATTTAAGAATGTATGCCAGTGTATACTATAACCTATGCTTAGTGGCAGAATGTATGCCAGTGTATACTATAACCTATGCTTAGTGGCAATGCTCCAAATGTGCTCATCAATTGCAATGAATGTACCATACTAATGAAAGAAGTTGTTAATATGGGGAGGAGTGGAAAGTGTGGGGAGTGGAGCATATGAGAATCCCTTATATTTTTTTGTGTAACATTTTGTGTAACCTAAGTATCTTTTTAAAAATATATATTTTTTAAAAAAAGAATATGCGAATATCAAATGACAAATTTCAACAATACAAAACCACAATTTTGCACCAACTTAATACAAAGAACGGCAACATACAGAAGGTAAAGATGATATAGGAGTAGATGCAGTATTAGTAGTAGTCATCAACGTGTTTTGACTACTTAATATGTCCTGGACACTGAACTTTTTACAGATTAACTCACTTCTCAACAAAATCATGAAGTTGACATTATTATTGTTAATAACTAAGTAGCAAGTTTAGTGATTTTTTGTTCATGGTTCCACAACCCGGGCCAGTCTGACTCCAGAGCTGGTACCTTTAATCTCTTACTACGTGAATTTTCTAGCTTCTTTCACAATTCAGTAAAATATATTTGAATTTTCTAGATCCTTTCCCAAAAGGTCTTTGAAGAACATTTCTTTTCCCTTACATTTTTCTTTCTTTTAGACACAGGGGTTCTCCTTCCCATAGATACTGATGATCTGAAATTCGTGACCATTTCTTTTTAGTCTTCCATTTTGCATATGAGTGTTTAGAGAAAAACATCTCAACTTTCATATTCCATTGATGTGAACATTTATGATGAATGAAAAGTAGACAGAATGCTGCCCTGAATGAAAGATGAGAGTATTCTTAATAACATGAGGCTTTTTTTTTTCTGTGCAAGAGTAATCTGGGAAAGTCAGATTTTGTGGGATTGTCACAGAAGACTGGTTGATTCTTTTGTGTGTTCTTAAAAATTGTTTTGTTTTGTTTTGTTTTTAATGAAGTGGTAATTGTAATCTAGTGAGTAGTCTGGAGACATACCTTATACTCTGAAATCTCCTGCTAAACCACTAAAATGATCTTAGTTTTCATTTTAAAAACAATTTATTGAAGTATATCATTTATACATGAACAGGCATGAACATACGTAAACAGTAAGTGTACAGTAAAATTTGTGAACTTACAAAACAAACATGCATGATATCATACAGGGCTCCCATCGCTAAATGATCTTAGAGAAGCCAGGGAACCTCTCTGTCCTAGTTCTCACCCTTTCAGATGTTGGCAATATATACAGAACTTGAACACCTCTATCCTTCACATGTTGAGGAGAAAGGAGCAGAGGGAGAGAGTATTTCTGAGTAAACAGGTTTTTGTAAAAATGAACAAAAGATGTTTGGGATTAGAAGAATGTGTTCAGTCACAGTTTACTTTGGAAATCAAGAAACACAATATAGATCATGATCAATAAAACATAACTGTCTGGTAATACATCTCAGTATGAGGCTATTCTCATTATCTTTGTTTCTTTTACAGTCCATAAATATTATGGAACTGACTTTACAGAAATACGGAAGTTATGAAAAATTTGAACAGGCCACTGGTGGCAGCCTGCTATCTAAAACTCGCATCTGGAGTCATGTCAGGAAGTACATGATGAAAGAAGGCTGCCTGGGTGAGGTATGAATCACAAGTGAGCACGAGGGGTTGACCTGTGGCGTTTTAACTCTCAGTTGGTGCCACATGATTTTTTTTCCTGCAGGTTTTGATTTCTCAACCCTATTTTTCCCTTCTTTAAGATTGAGGTAAAATCTGTATAACATAAAACTAACCGTTTTCCAACTGTATTTAATGCACTGAATTTGTCACCCTGATTCCCCACTAAATACTGGAAGCCTAAGGCCCTGTTGCATAGAATTGTTTGGTTGCATCCAGTTTCTTCCCATTTTCCTTCTTTTCTAACTGCTATTTTTGTATAACTTGTAGGATTATGTGAATTGTTTTATTGGGATTATTAATGGAGAGATTTGCCCCAATGGCCCCCCTTAGTAGTCATCCCAAAATAAGGCTTGGCACCTACCTACAACAAACAGGACTCCAGCTCCTATACTTTCCTTTGCATCATTTTAACCAGGGGGCTATATTTCAGAGCACAACAGAAGTACAATTTTAAGGCCCCTTTATCTTCCTCAGCACAGCCATCTACTTTCCTTACAACCCAATAAAAGTCCTTGGGTTCTCAAAGGCTCAAAATTATAAGACTCAAAAAAGATTGGCCCTACACTTTATCTTTTTGGTGTCTGGGAGATTCAAGGTGGTTGTAAACAAAAAGAAAAGTATTGATTTATGGGCCCAATACGTATTTTTATTCTCCTCTGTTCCTTAGATTGTAGTTCATCTCACTGAGGATCTGCTTTCTCGAGCTTCAATGACAGTAGTAAATGGATGTCCGACTTTGACCATCAATGTTTCCACTGCACGTGAGCACTGGCTGGAGGGAATGCTGAGGCATGAAATAGGTAGAGGTGACCCTTTTCCATTTTTGCATTTGTAATATCAGGAATTTGCTTCAAAAGAAATGTTCTTTTAAAATGGGTAGTTTCTTAGTCTTTGGCTGAAAGTCATGAGGTTGGAAGTTTCATGTGGACTAAAGCTAATATATTAATATTGCATTTCAAGTTAGGTTAATTTAGAGGGCACTATTTTGGTGTATTCAACTTGGAGAGTCAATTAACTCCTCTGAATTTCAGTTCCCCCATCCTAAACTGAAGAAGTTGGATTAAGTGATCACTAAGATTCTTCACAAATCTCAAGCCCTACAATTCTTCCATTTAGAAATGTAAATCGTTATACCTCCTCTAATGAGACATGTGATCCTTCTGAAGGCAGAGTACTGTTTCAAACCCAAAAGGCTTTAAGTTCATGTCATTTTCTACTTCATTTTGATTTGGAGACACATGTCAATTTGGTTTTACTACTGTTGAAGGAGTATTTTTTTAAGAAGAATTAAAACAAGAATGGTGTTTCTTGTTGCTCATGTGCATTTTCTCTCTATAGGCACACATTATTTTCGAGGTATTAACAACCTCCAGCAGCCATGGAACAGTTGGACTGGCCGTAAAAAACATGATCTAAAGCCAAACAACCCCACAGAGGAAGGACTAGCAAGTATACACAGTGTCCTGTTTAGAAAAGACCCCTTTTTGTGGAGGGCTGCCCTCCTCTACTACACTGTTTATCGAGCTAGCCAACTGTCTTTTTGTGAACTCTTCAGAGATATTGGAAAGTTTGTCAAAGACCCCAATACAAGATGGGATTATTGCGTACGAGCCAAGAGGGGATGGACTGATACTTCCCAGCCAGGTGGGTGTCCCATGACTGTAGATTCCCTGACTTATTGTGTACTTGTCTAGTGATTTGGGCTACACCCGACTCCTAATCAGAGAATTCACTCACTATACAAAATCCTTTGTTAGCATGTGCTAGTTTCCCCAAATGACATTTTCATAGCATTATTTTTTTCTCAACTCATTTTGAAAAATTTCAAAGCTGCAGAAATGTGGAAAGAATAGTAGAATGAACATTCCCTTCACCGAGATGCACCAATTGTTAACATTTTGCTATTTTTGCTTTCCCTTTGACTTTTTTCAAAAACCGCTTTAAGCTATAATTCAGTGGTTTTCAGACTATTCAGAGTTAAGCACCATTACCACAGTCTATTTTAAAACATTTGCATTACACCAAAAAGAATATCTATTGGCAGTCACTCCCCATATCCCCCCAAACTCCCATTCCTAGGTAACTACCAATCAGTGTTCTGTCTTTATGGATTTGCCTGTTCTGGACATTTCATTTACATGGAGTCATATAAAATGTGGTCATTTGTGACTGGCTTCTTTCACTGTGTAATGTGTTCAAGGTTCATCCATATTGTAGTAAATATCAGTCCTGTGGTCCTTTTTATTGCCAAATAATATACCTCATTTTATTTATCCATTCACCACTTGATTGACAGTTGGGTTCTTCCCACTTTTTGCCTATTGCAGATAATGTTGCTATGAACATTTATGTCCAAATTTTTGTGTGGATATATTGTTTTCCTTTCCAAGCTGCTAAATCAAATACCATACAATAAGTTAACTTAAACAATGGGAATTTATTGGCTCACACTTATTTTTTTTTTATTTTTAAAAATTTTAAAATAAACTTTAGATTACATAAGTGCTACATAAAAAATACAGGGAATTCCCGTATGTCCCCTCCCCCTCCCCCTCCTACACTTTCTCACATTAGCAACATCTTTAGTTAGTGAGGTACATTTGTTTCAATTGAACACATATTGAAGCATTGCTGCTAACTGTGGACTATAGTTTACATTATAATTTACACTCTGCCCCGCACAACTGTATAGGTTATGACAAATTATATAGTGGCCTGTATCCGTCATTGCAGTGTCATGCAGGACAATTACAGTGTCCTGAAAATGCCCCCATGTAGTTCCTATTCTTCCCTCTCCCTCCCCTCAGAACTTCTGGTGGCCACTGCCTTTATATCAATGGTAAAAGTTCTTCCATTGCTAGAATAATAATAAATCTATAATAAAATTATGATAAGTCTACTTTTGTCCAGTGTTCATTCCCCAATCTTGAGGATTTGGGGATGGTGATGCCCTCTCCACCTCTAATTGAGAAGGGGCTTAGATCCCATCAGGCAGATGGATTGAACTATCTTGCGTGTAGTTGCAGACACTCTCTGTTCCTTGGGACGGGTGTTGTCAATCATCATCTCCTTATTAGAGTCCAGTGATCTGGAGAGTAGGTGTTGCAACTCTGCTGAGATTCAGGGCTCAATTGGCATATGAAAAGACCAAAGATTTAAGTCTCTGGGATGTATATTTAACTATGCTAAATATAGGTTCAAATAAAAGGGGCAGGAGAACCACCCGTAGGGAAACTATAAATGAGTCTCACTCTGTTACACTGGGGAGTGTAAACTCCAAAGTAAGGTTCTCTGACAGGCTGTCAAATTCCTGAGCTTGACTGCCCTGCTTTTAGTGTCTGGATGTTTCTAGAGCCCTGAGGAGCTGTGCTGTATGAGGCACTATTTACGGATGGCTCACACTTTTGATTCTAGAAGTCCAAAATCAAGGCGTCAGCAGGATGATGCTTTCTCCCTGAAGACAGTGGCATTCCAGGGCTGGCTGCTAATGATCCTTGGTCCTTGGCTTTTCTGTCACTTGGCAGTGCATCTCTTCTTTCTCTTCCGGGTTCCGCTGACTTCAATTTCTGGCTGTTCCCTGTGACTTCACTTTCTGTGGCCTTCCCTCTAAGGCCTCCAGTAATAGGATTAAGACCTATCCTGATTCAGTTGGGCCATACCTTAACTGAAGTAAACCTCACAAATGGTCTTATTTACAATGGATTCAGAGCCACAGGAAATAAGAAAATGTTTGTCTGGGGTATATAATTCCAAGCCACCACACGTTTCCAGTTCTCTTGGGTACATAGGAGTGCAATTGCTAGATCATATTGCAAATCTATATTTGTGTAATTGCCAAGACTGTTTTCCAAAGCAGTGTACCATTGTACTTTCACACCAGCAATGTATGAGGGTTTTGATTTCTCTACATCTTTGTCAACACTTATTATTATCTGACTTTTTTTACTCTTGGCCATCCTAGTGAGCATGAGGGGATATCTCTTTGTGGTTTTGATTTGCATTTCCTTGATGGCTAATAATGTTGCACTTCTTCATGTGCTTATTGACCATTTATATATCTTCTTGGAGAACTATCTAATCACATCCTTTGTCCATTTTTAATTTGGTTATTTGTTCTTTTATTATGGGATTCTAAGAGTTCTTTATGTGTTTTAGATATAAGTCTCTTGTCAAAGATATGATTTACAAATATTTTCTTCCATTCTGCAGTTTGTTTTTTTACTTTCTTGATCTTGTTCTCTTTGACTTGTGGAAAGTAAGTTGTAGACATGACTTTTTTTTTTTAAAGATTTTATTTATTTATTTGTCCCCCTTCCCCTCCTCCCACCCTGCTGTTTTTGCTCTCTGTGTTGTTTCTAGGATTCACTGGGATTTGATCCTGGAGATCCCTGATGTGGAGAGAGGTTCTCTGTCAATTGTGCCACCTCAGTTCCTGGTTTCTGCTGCACTTCACCTTGACCCTCCCCTTGTCTCTCTTTTGATACGTTATCACCTTGCTGCGTGATTCACTTTCACAGGCACTCGCACACCATGCAGGCACTCAAACACGGGCACTAGCTCATGACATGGGCACTCGCACAGGTACTGGTTTGTTGTGCAAGCACGCTTTCTCTTCTTCTCCTTCACCAGGAGACCCCAGGGATTGAACCCGGGCCCTCCCATATGGCAAGCAGAATCTCTATCACTTGAGCCACATCCATTTCTCAGACATGACATTTCATCCCTAAAAATGTGACCATGCATCTTATAAGAATAAGGGCATTTTCCTACCTAATACAATATCATTATTATGCTTAATAAAATCAACATTAATTCAGTAGTATCAGCTAATACACGGATCATATTTAAATTTCCCTCACTATTGCAAAAATGTCCTTTATAGCTGGTTTTGTTTTGTTTTTTTTCACTCCAGATCCATTTAGGGTTCACATATGCTTTTGGTGGTTGTATCTCTGTAATCACTTTCAGTGTAGAGTAGCCTTCCCCACCTTTTTCGTTTTTTATGATACTGACTTTTTTATTTAAGTTCAGGCTAGAATTTTTATAGTGTGGCCCTCAGCCTGGACGTGTTTGATCATTTGCTTGTGAATAGATGTAGGGTAAACATTTTTGGCAAGCATCCTTAGGAGCCACCTAATGACAGGTATTCTGACCACTAGGGATGCTATGTTCGATCTTGAGGTAAGGTAGTGAGTGCGAATGCCTTCCTTTGTAAAGGTACATTTCCCCTTTGTAATTAATGAGTGATCTGTGAGGTGACAGAGACTGTGAATATCCTGTTCCCCAAAAGAGTTTCATCTAATGGTTTCGGTGTCCATTGATGATCCTTGCCTGAATCTGTTATCTCATTGGGGATTTCTAGCACTATTCTTTTAAAAATTATTTTTATTATATGTCTAAAGAAAATAGAGGCAGAGAGTACAAGTATAGTGCATGTTGATCTTCACAAGCAGGCTGATTCTAAGTATGAATACTTCCCTAGTAGAAAATTTTAAAAATTTTGTCAGCAGGTTTAAGACTTCATATTGCCCACAAATATTTTTAACAAGATAAAAAGCTAATTATAAAGCAATACAAAAATGCCTGATGAAAAGGAAAGTTAGGAAATGCTCATTAAAAAGTCATTCTGACTCATAGTGGCAACAATTAAAAACCACAGCAGGGGGGGTACTGGGTTCCTGGCCAGTGGTGCTCTGTCGTGGTCCCTAGGGGAGCAGCGACAGTCTCCCAGGTACAGTGGCGGGGACCGGGAGGGAGTGAGGGTTCAACAGTGAGCCCCTGATGCTAATGACTATGCTTGTGAGCTGATAAACCTAAAATAAGAACAAGGCCTAGAGCAACATTGTGCCTGGGAATTTCCTCCTATCAGCCTTCATGTTACTCAAATGTGGCCAGTCTCGAAGCCAAACTCAGCATGTAAATGCAATGCCTTCCCTCCAGCGTGGGACATGACACCCGGGGATGAGCCTCCCTGGCAACGAGGGACCACTATCAACTACCAACTGATGATGCAACTGGAAAATGACCTTATATGGAAGGTTCATTGCGGATCAGCAGAATATCCATGTCTACATAAAATACCATGACTTTAAAATGCTGTTTGACCTAAAGTAAGGGGGAAATGGAAAGGAGAAATGAGTTTATATGGCTACGAGTTTCTAAAAAAGAGTCTGGAGGCTGGCAGAAGGATTGCCCTCATGCACAACTGAGCAGAGTCAGAGAGACAGATAAAGCAGATACAACCCCCAGATATTGGTTCCTTTGAGGGCTAAAGAGACCCATGGGAGTTATGGTCATGGCCGATGGGGTTAACTACCAGGGCAGATGGCCCCTCTTTGGAAATGGTGTTTATGTGTGATGAATCTGGACTCAAATGGGATCTCCCTTCATAAGACTTTCATGCTAATGTGCTGGAGGTGCAGTTAATGTTGGGGTTTAAGATATATTTAGGGGATTTGAATCTCTGGACTGACAATGTGATAGCCAGGTCCTGAGCCTCAACAGACTCCAGCACCTACAATCTGATCTATTGGACTTACCACACTCAGCTAAGATGGAGTTGAAGAAGGACAACTACCACACCATGGAGCCTAGAGTGATTACAACTGAAAATGGGAGGATTGCATCCAGCATCCATGTGGAATCTGAGCCTCCTCTTGACATAGAGGTGCAATGGACACAACCAATCCAATGTCCACATAGAAGAGGTGGCATTGGATTGGGAAAAGTGGACATGGTGGACGATGGGTATGGGGAAAGGCAGGAAGAGATGAGAGGTGGAGGCGTCTTTGGGACATGGAGCTGCCCTGGATGGTGCTTCAGAGGTAATCACCGGACATTGTAAATCCTCACAGGGCCCACTGGATGGAATGGAGGACAGTATGGGCCATGATGTGAACCATTGCTATGAGGTGCAGAGGTGCCCAAAGATGTACTTACCAAATCCAATGGATGTGTCATGATGATGGGAACGAGTGTTGTTGGGGGGGGGGGAGAGGGGGGGGTGGGGAGGTGGGGTTGAATGGGACCTCACATATATATTTTTAATGTAATATTATTACAAAGTCAATAAAAAAAAAAAAGAGCTTCCAAAAAAAAAGTCATTCTGACTTTCACATATGTTCAGTATATCAACAGCTTTTCTTTACAAGTGTTTTTAAACATTTTATTTGTAAGTTGGAAATACTGACCCAATCATTGAGGGTTATGTTTCCAGTCAAGCCCACATCAACATTTTTTTTTAATTTTTAAAAATTTAATTGCTTTAAAAAAAAAAAGATCACAAAAAAATGTTACATTAAAAAATACAAGACGTTCCTTTATACCCCACGCCCCACTGCCCACCACTCCTCCCACATCAACAACCTTTTTCATCGTTGTGGCACATTCATTGCATTTGGTGAATACATTTCGGAGCATTGCTATACCATATAGATTATAGTTTACATTGTACTTTACACTCTCCACCAGTAGATTCAGTAGGTTAAGGCAGGATATATAATGTCCTGTATCCGTCCCTGCAATATCATTCAGGACAATTCCAAGTCCCAAAAATGTCCCCACATCACATCTCTTCTTCCCTCTCCCTGCCCTCAGCAACTCCCGTGGCCGCTGTCTGCACATCAATGATACACTTTCTACCATTGCTAGAGTCACAATAGTTCTATAGTAGAATACCAGTAAATCCACTCTAATCCATATTTTATTCCTCCATCCTGTGGACCCTGGGATGGTGATGTCCACTCCACCTCTAAATCGAGAGGGGGCTTAGATCCCACATGGCTGATGGATGCAATTCTCCTGCCTGCAGATGTAGACCCTCTCGGTTCCCTGGTGTGGGGGTTGACTATCTTCACCTCCCTGTTAGCTGACCTGGGTAAGTCCGATGAACCGGAGAGTAGGTGTTGCAACCCTGCTGAGGCTCAACCCACAGCAACATTTTTGACCTGTGATGAACTTGTATAAAATGCAGCGCCTCAGAGCCAGGACCAGGCAAGGAAGCAGGGAGGAGAAGGACGATTATCCACTGCTTTGCATGTGTCACTGCCACCTCCAGGCTAAGTTTCAGACAAACCAAGTGTTTGTCTGCTGTTTCTCATCTCCTTTTTAGATCTCTCCTGGGTACACAGGGCTCTTGGATTGCCCTTCACGCCCCTGGAGGCACATTGTTTTTATTTAAACTTGGCCTTTTTATTCTTTCACATTCATTTTTTTAAAAAATGTTATTATAGAACTTTTCAAACATGTACTAAAGAGTGATTAATATTCTGACCCTTCATTAATGCATCACCCAGTCTCAACAGTAATCATCATTTTCTAATTGTGGTTCATCTCTTCTCCCAAGTGCCCATTTTCCAATAATATTTTAACGCCAGTTCCACACTTATGTCCTTTTACCCATAAAGATTTCAGAAAATATATCTCCAATGGATAAGAAAAATACTTTGCTGTCATTATACTTAACGAAATTAACAATAATTCCTTAATATATAAATCTCCATCTGTTATTAATCTATTTAATAAAGTTTTTTGAAAGTTCAAGATACATGAGGATGGGGGAAAGGTTTTCTTTGTAAGCAGAACATCCTTTTCTAACTAGGCTAATTAAGATCATATGAGCTATTCCTACTTTTCATCTTTTCATGTCTTCCTCTTCATCCTCCACATTTTACTATTTCTTGACCTACACATTCTTTTATTTTTTTAAAGATTTCTTTATTTTTATTCCCCCCCCCCCCCCCCCCCCCCCAGTTGTCTGCTCTCTGTATCCATTCACTGTGTCTTCTTTTGTGTCTGCTTGTATTCTCATTAGGCGGCACTGGGGATCTGTGTCTCTTTTTGCTGCGTCGCCTCTCTATATGTGCAGCACCACTCACAGGCATGCTACAGTTTCGTGCAGGGTGGCCCCCCCTTATGTGGGGGCATCCCTGCATGGGCTGGCACTCCTTGCATGCAGCAGCAGAACTGTGCATGGGCCAGTTCACCACATGAACCAGGAGGCCCTGGGTACCAAACCCTGGACCTCCCGTGTGGTAGGCAGATGCTCTATCACCACTTCCCAACCTACACATTCTTTAAACTCTAGTTTTAATTCTGATGTTCATAGGGAGGAATAGTATCAAAATCACTTAGAGAGTGTTTTTTAAAATAGTCATTTTTTAATGGCGGGAGGTACAATTTGAAAACGCGCCACGAGTTTTTTATGGAAATCCATGTCTCCACACTGCTCTACAAATGTACCCGGCAACCTCCCACCCAGATGTATCCATTGCAGGATTAGAACTGTCGGTCAGGGTGGGGGAAGACTGGGATTATTTCTAGTGTTCAGGTATTTTTAAATTACCAGTCTTTATAATTGGGAAAAAATGTTATTTTAATTATTGAGGGAGGAGGGGGTGAGGGTAGCTACTAGTCTGCCCATTATCCTGGTACCTCCCAAGATCCCACTTTTTATGTTATGCAGATAAAAATAAACTTGTGGCAAATTAGAATTTTCATACAGAACTGATTCCTACTGTAAAGGGAATAGATTAATATCTAATTACATAGTAATATTTTAAAAATTAACTTTTTATTTTGAAATCATTTCAGATGTACAGGACAGTTCCAAAAATAATACAAACTCCATATTGAGATTCCAACATAACTCCATATACCCAGATCCACCAATTTTAACATTTTGCCACCTTTGCCTTAAAATTCCATCTATCTGTCCTTCATCTACCTACCTACCTACCTACCTATCTCCTGAATATTTGAGAGCAGGTTGCACATATCATGCTCCTTGAACATACAATACTTCTGTATGCATTTCCTATGAACAAGGATATTCTACCTTAAGTACAGTATCAAGTTCAATAAATTAAACATTTAATTAATATACATTCTATATTCCAGTTATGTCTCAATTATATCTTTTTGAGCCTTTTCTCTCTATCCTTAGATCCCATCCAGTATCATGTATTGCATTTAATTGTCATTATCTCTTTAGTTCTTCTCTTTTTTAATTGCAGGAATAATATATGCAACATTAGTATTCCCATCTCAATCTCTCCCAAGTATACTATTCAGTGGGATTAATCACATTCATAGTATTGCAGTACCCTCACCACCATCCATCATTAGAACTTCCTATTCACCCCAACAGAAAGCCCTGGTAATCTGTATTCTACTCTCTGACTGTAAAAGTTTGCATAGTCTCTGATAGTTTTTTTTATTTTTTATTTTGGTTATCATGGGACTTAAATTTAACATCCTAAATATTTAACAGTCATGCTTGCTTTGATACCAACTTAACTTCAATAGTATACATACACTGTACTCCTGTACCCCTCCATCCCCCCACCTTAATGTAGTTGTCCCAAATCACACATGTACATGAACTTAAAACCACATCTTTTTTAAATAATATTTTGTACATTTGCCTTTTAGCTCCTGTAGGAAGTAAAAAGTGGAGTTAAAAACCAAAAATACAATAAGACTGGTATTTATATTTACCCATGTTGTTAACTTTATTCTTTCATGTGGCTTCGATCAGTTGTCAGTGTTTTTTCCATTCAACTTGCAGAATTCCTTTTAGCATTGCATAGGTCTGGTCTAGTGGTAAAGTCCCTCAGCTTTTGTTGATTTGGGTATCCCAGAGGTTCCTCAGGTTCTGTTCACTTTTCTTCATTCTTTCTTCTTTCTAATTATCAGACTGGGTGATTTCAATTGTATTATCTTCAAGTTCACTGATTCTCTTTTTTTTCCCTTCCCCTCTTCTTTCCCCCTCTGCTGTTTTTGCTGTCTGTGTCCATTTGCTATGTGATCTTCTGTATCTATTTCTCTTTTTGTCTTCTCATCTTTCTCCTCTAGGATTCACCAGGATTTGATTCTGGGGGCCTCTGATGTGGAGAGAAGTTCCCTATCAATTGCACCACCTCAGTTTGTGGTCACTGCTATGCTTCACCTTGACTATCCCCTTCGTCTCTCTTTTGTTGCGTCATCATCTTGCTGGGTGACTCACTTGCGTGGGCACTGGCTCACCGCACAGGCACTCAGCTTGCTGTGCAGGCACTCAGCTTGCCACATGGGCACTGGCTCGCCACATGGACACTCATGTGGGCACTGGCTCACTGCGCAGGCACCCACATGGGCACTGAGCTTGCTGCATGGGCACTTGACTCACTGCATGGGCACTCAGCTCGCCACGTGGGCACTCGGCTCGCCACGCAGGCATGCTTTCTCTTCTTCTTTTTCACCAGGGTTCCCAGGGATCAAACCTGGGTCTTCCCATATGGTAGGCGGAATCTGCTTCCCCAAGTTCACTGATTCTTTCTCCTACCAGTGCCATTCTGATACTGAACCTCTCTAGGGAATTTTTAACTTCTGTTACTGTGGTTTTCAGTTCTCTTTGGTTCCCTCTCTCAATTGATATTCTCTTTGTGTTCATCTTTTGTTTTCTTGATTTCCTTTAGTTCTTTGTGCATGTTTTCCTTTAGCTTTTTGAGCATATGTAGGATCATTTTTTTTAGAGTCTTTATTTGGAATGCCCCAGGTCTGATCCTCCATATTGGTGGTTTCTAATGCTTTAATATTCTCTGTTGCCTGAGCCATTGCTCCTTTTGTGTTTTGTAACCTTTTGTTGAAACTTAGACATTTTTACATTTTAATGTGCTGTTGCTGGAATTTAGATTTCTGAGGCATCTGTTCCTTAACTTTGTATCCAGCTAGTGTTATGACAGAGCTTTGCGTAAATGCCAGGAGCTAATAGAAAAAGAGAGGGGAAAAAAAGAAGACACCTTTCCCAGTTATTGCAGATTGACCTGTACAAGGGCTTTCCTTCAGGGCTTATCCATACAAAGAGTTTAAAGAATAGCTCCAGGCTAAAGTGTAGGGGCCTCCTTGGTCATTGGTCCTTTCTGCACATGCATCTTGTCTGGGGCATACAGACCATGCAGACATGGCCCTGGGAATTCCCCCATTTACACAGTTCTGGATGTCCCTTCTTGCCTTGGAATCACTTTGCTCACCACATTGTATGTCCTATTAGGGACAGTTCCTTGCCCCAGGGCAGCACAAGTTGACTTTTTTCTCTCACAGCTTTCTGTAGGAGAGCTGTGTGAGGCCACCTTCTTCACACAGGGCAAGTTCTGGGACAGCAAGTCCCTCAGGCCACCACCAGACAGTTATTGGGCCAGGCATACATGCTCCCATAAATACGTGAGGGTTACTCAGCTTCCTCCGGAATTGAACCAGGGATGCACACTGGGAGCCCAGGTCAGCTCCACACCAAGCAGGTAAGGGGTGGGGGAAGGGCCAGCCAGGGAACCAGGATTTCCTACAGCTTTTTTTAAAAAATTAATTTATTGAAGTATATTATTAATACATAAACATACATATACAATAAGTGTATAATAGTGAACTTACAAAAAACATAAATAACATAAATAACTTTGTTATTTAAGTTAAGGAACAGATGCCTCAGAAATCTAAACATACAGGACTCTCATAACTCACCCTACCACCAATAACTTGCATTGTTGTTAAACCTTTTCAACTAATGATTAAAGCGAATTGTCAAAATATTACTACTAACCAAAGTATTTTTCCCCCAACCAACCCTATTATTATTACCTATATATCATTTATATATGAACATACATAAACAATTAAGTATATAGTAAAAGTTGTGAACTTACAAAGCAAACATGCGTGACATCATACAGGGGTTCCATACCTCAGCCTTCCACCAACACCTTGCTTTGTCATGAGACATTTGCTACAAATTATTGTAACAAATATTTTGACAAATATTGTCAAAATCTTATTATTAATCCTAGTCCTTATCTTACATTTGGTGTGTTTTTCCCCCAACACACCCTATTATTATTTTTTAAATGTATTTTTTATGATAGAAGTTGTAAACTTATGAAAAAATCATGTACATGTGCAGAATTCCAAAACAACACCCCTCCATCAACACACCACACTGTGGTGGAATGTTTGCTACAGATAAGGTAATATCATGGGATTGTTACCATGTCCATAGTGTACATTTGGCTCACATTTTCCATACTGACTCATTATCAACACAGTACATCTTTTGCATCGATTAAAGAATATTACATTATTACTACTAAACACAGTCCATAGGTCACTCCCATACTTTTCCACATTCCCAAAACCCTGCAATAGTGATGTACATTTGCTCTAGCTCACAAAGGACCCTCTCGCATCTGTACCATCAATCACAAATTTCATCCACCTCTTGGTTTATGTGCTATTCGGTTCCTAGATTATTCTCTAGCATTCTGTCAATTGACATTTACATACCTAGACTACCATTTTCAGTCACATCCCCCATTTATAAACTAGTTGTTACTCACTATATGTTACCATCCACTCTGTGCATTTCCACACTTTTACAGTAAAACTAATTAAAACTTCTACATACATTAAACATCAGTAGTCCATCTCAGTCCTTCTCTTATCTCCATTAAGAATCCACCACCTACCACCAGGTCTTGAAGATATTTTCCTACAATTTCTTCTAGAAGTTTCATGGTTCTTTCATTTTTAGGTTTTTGATCCATTTTGAGTTAATTTTTGGATATGGTGTGAGATAGAGGTCCTCTTTCCTTCTTTCAGCTATGGATATCCAGTTCTTTCAGCACCATTTTGCTGAATGCCCAAGCTGTGTGGGTTTGACAGGCTAGTCGAAAATCACTTGACCATACGTGTAAGGGTCTGTTTCTGAGCCATCAGTTTGGTTCCCTTGGTCTGTGTGTCTGTCTTTATGCCAGTACCATGCTGTTTTTACCACTATAGCTTGGTAGTATGATGTAAAGTCCAGAGATGAGGGTTTGCTATTCCTTATATGATGTTTCTGGCTATTCAGGACCCCTTATCCTGCCAAATAAAGTTGATAATTGTGTTTTCAATTAAAAAAAAATGCTGGTGGAATTTTTATCAGGGTTGCATTGAATCTGTGTATCAATTTGAGTAGAACTGACATCTTAATGATATTTAGTCTTCCAATCCATGAGTATGGAATGTTCTTCCAGTTAATTAGGACTTTATTTCTTTTAACATTGGGTTGCAGCTTTCTGAATACAAGTGCTTTACATTGTTGGTTAAGTTTATTCCTATTTGAGTTTCATCTGTCATATTTTTACCACTCTTTTGACACTTTAGTTACTTTCATTGATCTAATCTTCATTTCTAGACTCTCTTCCAGACCTCTCTCTCCTGTCTTTTCTTTTCAGGCTCTAGCACACCTTTTAGTATTTCCTGAAAATCTGGCCACTTGCTTAGAAATTCTCTCATTTTCTATTTATCTGTGAACATTCTAATTTCGCCCTCATTTTTGAAAGACATTCTTGCTGGATGTAAGATTCTTGGCTGGAAGTTTTTCTCTTGTAATACCTTAAATATATCAGACCACTGTCTTCTTGCCTCCATGGTTTCTGGTGAGAAATCAGCCCTTAATTTTATTTGGTACCCCTTATATGTTACGCATTGCTTTTCTCTTGCTGTTTTCAGAACTCTCTTTGTCTTTGGCATTTGACACTCTCATGAGTATGTGTCTCAGAGTTTGTCTATTCAGATTTTTTTTATGGTTCTTGGACATGGACACCTATGTCTTCAACAGGGTTGGGAAATTTTCTACCATTATTTCTTCAAATATTCCTTCTGCCCCTTTTCCCTTCTCTTTTCCTTCTGGGACACCCATGACATGTATGTTTGCGCCCCTTTTGCTGTCATTTAGTTTTCTGAGACCTTGTTCAATTTTTCCCATTCTTTTCTTCATCTGTTCTTTTGTATGTCCTCTTTCAGAGGCCATTTCTTCAAGCTTATCAATCCTTTCTTCTGCCTATTCAAATATGCTATTATATAATTCCAGTGTTTTTTAAATTTCATTTATTGCACCTTTCATTCCCATAAGATCTGCTATTTTTCTTTGTATGCTTCAGATTCTTCTTTGTGTTCATCCAGTGTCTTCTTAATATCCTTAATCTCTTTAGCCATCTCATTGAATTTATTTGGAGATTTGTTTGGACATGTATGTTAGTTGTCTCAACTCCTTTATGTCATCTGGAGGCTTATCTTGTTCCTTTAACTGGGCCATAGCTTCCTGTTTCTTGGTGTGGATTGTAATTTCTTGTTGGTGTCTTGGCATCTGGCTTACTAGAGTATTTATTCTGGGTGCAGTTTTTCTCTTTAGTTTAGGGCTTCCTGCCCTTTTTCCCTTGCTGGTTTTGCAGTAGGAGCTAAGCATGTAGTTGGTGCTGTAAGCTGTGGAGGCTCTAGCTGCCCTCATTGCGCTAGGGACCAATGAAGCTTCTTCCAGCTTCCTCCTTTGCCCAGGGTAGGGACAGAGTCACAGCTGTGTGGAATAATCCAAGTCATGCAGGCCTAGACTAGTTGCCCAGAGAGACTGATAAAGCTTCAAGTCCCTTTCTCCCCTGCCTGGGGCAGGGATGGAGCTGCAGGTGTGGGCAGCAATCTATGCGGTTTGGGTCCAAGATGACCGCAGTTGCCCCTGTAGGCTTCTGATTTTCAGACTGTCAGACAAAGTTACCTGCAATTACCTGGATAGGCTGGTACAGGGCCTGCCAGCCTCCTCCCTGCCAGAGGTGGGGCTAACGCCTAGTCTAGAGCTGCAGGCTGATCTGGGTGAAAGAAACCAATTCCTACCATCACTGTGATTTTTGGTACTGGCTTCCCCTCAGGCTGGGGGCACAGTCAAAATGGTGGGCACTGGCCTCTTTCCGACTTGGGCAGATTCACACCTTAGCCTTTCCCAGGGTTATATCTTAGCCAACCCTGTCTACCAATCAGTAACCAAAATCGGCAGCTAACTCCCTCCTCCTCCTCTGTTTTTGGGAAATGGAGCTGCTTATTCCAATGACAGAATAGCTCCTGGGGTGGCTTGTGCTGTCAAAGTAGGATAATCACCAGCCTCTGCAACTTGGCTGGCAATTTCCCAGAGAGGCTGGTGCAGGTCCCCACAGCTTTCCCCCTGCTAGAGGTGGCACTGGGGCCTAGGCTAGAGCTGCAGTCTGATCTGGATGGAAAGAAGTCAGTCCTCATCAGCACTGGGATTTTCAGTCCGCCCTGCTTCCCTCGTGCCAGGCGTGGAATTAAGATGGCAGCCACCAGCCTTTTTCTGACTATGATGGGCTCAAATTTTAGCTGTTCTTGGGGTTATACTTTAGCTTACCGAATTTACTCATCAGTAGCTGAAACTGGTGTCCAACTGTCTCTTTCTCCCCCATTTTTGGGAAGTGGAGCTTTTAATTGCAGCCATGGAACAGCTTCCGAGGCGGCTTGTGTCTCAAGTGGAGGATGGGCACCAGCCTCCATGGCGTGGAGTGCTCTATTTATGAGTCTTCTCTGCAGATGGGCAGTCTCCTCCTTCCATTCTTGTCAAGTATGTTGCAGGATGCTCTTCTGGCCTCCTGGGACCCCCAAACAGGTGCTTCAGCTAGTCCAGATAGCTCTGGATGTTTACTAACTGCCCTGTAGCAGGAGCTGACCTTAGGAGCATCTTACTCTGCCACTATCTTGCTGGTTCTCCCCTCCTACCACTTTTAAGTGGCCTTTTTCTTGATTCGGCACATGCCCTTTTACTGCAGTCCTTTAACTCTTTTACGGAGCTTTGAGAAAGATCTTTCTGCCAATTACCTTTGGTTTTTCAAAGCTTCTGTGGGGGTAGAGAGTACTGAAGCTTCTCACTCCACCACCTTGATCAGGGCAGAGCCTGTATTTATTTTTAAACATCAGAAAATAAACACTATTCTGGTTCCTTCAGGGTGTTTCAGTAAAGACCAGGTATACTTGGATGGAATCCTTCAAATCCTCCGATACAGAGATACCATTGATTTTCATCTACTGACTGCCCTGGGCAAGGTGAGTCAAACCAAAGGTACTTTTGTGCCCAGACACACCAGGTCAGTATTTCCTTCATTTTATTTTATGTTTAAGTAAGACCCAGATTCAAACTGTTTTCACTTTATTGGAGTAAATTTCCTTTATGTGATATTAGGAGAAAGAAAATATGATTCTGCCACAGAATCAAATTGTAGAATTCCTTTATGGTAAGAGATGAAGAGAATAGGAAATTTGGGACTATACACACACACACACACACACACACACACTTTTTCTAAGGCATTTTAATGTAAGCTGTAAGCATATGTCACCCCTAAATATTTGAGCATGAATCTCCTAAGAGCAAGGACATTCTCTAATATGACCCTAGTACCCTTTTCTTATTTAAGAAATTTATCATTGATTCAGTAATAATTCCTAAAATACAGTCCACATAAAATTTTCCAAACTGTCCCCACAATGTCCTTTATAGCTCTTTTTTATAACCCAGAATCCAGTCAAGATTCATGCATTACTGCATTTGGTTGTCTCTTTAATCCTTCTAGTCTAGAACAATCTCCCCACTCCATCCCAATATTCTTCCACACCTCCTTTCCTTTTCCATATTTGTGTCTCCCTCCCTTTCCCTAAACTAAGTACCCTGTTTCCCAATATCAGTAGACTTACTCATTCTCTCTTATAATAAACTCAGATTGGTTTAGGAATTACTAAACCATACCAATATTAACCACAAAGTTATTTTCATTACATTTAGTAGTGTATGTAGTACTTAATTACCACCTAATAAAACACAGATATAATACAAACATTTGTTTTATCATACTGAACTGGGAAGAGTGTTGATCAGAAAACAAGATCAGCCATGTTTTGGAATTCGAAGATGTAAAGATCATTTATAAACATAAGAAGTTCCACCCATTAAAAAAAAAGATCCATCCTTAAAACTAAAACAAATATTTTCTGACAAAGGAGAATGAAAGAGATGTGAGAGTTAAAAAAATACTTAGAAAATTTCAAAATAACAGCAAGAGAATTTAACACAAATCACAAATAATTATCTTTCCCAATGAAATAGAAACAGGAATCCAATTTATAATTGTGCTAATTAATTTGGCAGTATAGTTTCTATATTCCAGCTCTTTTCTTGATTCTTTTATTTAGATTTAGTCAGGAGATTTGTTCAGGTTTAGATTCTCTCACATACACACACGTATTAAATTTACTTGTGTGATTTCCAGACAAACTGAATAGGTCCTCGATACAGTATCAAATCAAATACTAACTTGAAATCTGTATGCAAGGATAAGTAAATACATTCTTACTTAACATAGTAAATGAAAGTAAGCCACTGATTTTTGTTATTTTGCAAATATTAAAGTAATTTGGCAGTTAATCCATAAACTTACTAAGATCCAGGGAAGAGATTCCTCTTCAAAATATAACCTGTAGTTTTGTTTACAAATTAACCCATCTTTTTTTTTAGGTTTCTTATGAAGATGTGGATCGCTTAAAAGGCTTGGCAGTTACTGAAAACATGAGGGTCCCTCACTTCCTGCAAGACTATAGCCGATACAGGGAACACTTGGAGAAGATAATGGAAGTTAATGACCTGACTGACAGGGAGCTGCAAGATCTTATATAGTAATTTGCATTTTTGCACACACAGGCTGTGCCTCTCTATATATTACCAATTAGGTGCAGGCAGCACCAGCAGATTTACAAAAGAAGAATGACTGTACCTGAGTTTTCTGAAGAATGGTCCACAGTATTCAGCTGAAATTTTGGAATTTTAAGTACAAACCTTAAAATTTTTCCCTAAAATGTTTCTACGGGTTACAGGGGAAAGTTACTCCTATTTTCATCTGAATCCCAAATCAGATGAAAATACTACTGAGTGTTTTTGAATAATCTTAAACAAGTTGAGTGATAAACTTCTGCCTGAGCATCAAGACCAGCTTGACTAGACACTGCCTAAATTCCAGTGTCTGTCAAACTCCAAGGTTATATTTTACTCGATAAATAATGGTGTTTATTCTCCTTTGAAAAATTAATTTTGTTATGCCCCCAAAAGTTAGCTATATCTAAGATTTCTTATCTCTCCTTTATATGTTAAGTACTGTTAAAAGGAGGGGAAAAGCAATTTGCAAAGCTTTCATTAAGTCCTATATTTTACACATTTGTTTCACCTTAGAAGTTTAGAGGAACTCAGAGAATCACCTTGTTTTATCCATTTATCTCTTAAATGAAAAATTCTGTTTCATTTGCTGAAATATATTGTACTCCAGTTTTTTTTAACCAAGTTTTAGGTCCTTTCCCTTTCTGTTCTTTTTTGTAAGTGATAAGTACAAGTTCCAAATATGTTTAGTGCTATAAATTAAAATAATTGGGAATATTGAAGCTATTCACCTTTTTTTATTAAATGGAATATGTCATGAGCAGGGGAAAAAACAGACTGATCCAGTTAATGTAGGAACTGAATATTGCCTTGAGTATTGCCTTCAGGAAACTTGACCACGCTCTGAAGAATGAAATTTCCACATGTTGTCATTTGATAAGCTGGCTTTATGATCTGGCTTACTGTATTTTATCAAAATCTCTGACTTTTTAAGCCCAGTAATGACCCAGTTTGAATTTCAGAAATTTCTGTTTTGTTGCATTATTTCCCCTGCTAAAAGCTTTTACTTCTAGGTTTTTCATTTATTGGTATCAGTTTATACCGAAATTAATCCCTAAGTAGAATCAGATACTTAGGTTCGTTCTCTTTTAAATCTCCAGAATATAATTTGCAGTTCTGCTGCATATCTTTACCTAGAATTAGGAATGGCAAAACAGAGTAAAAAGTACATATTTTTAGTGGTAAACACTCACCGCTGGGTCTTTACTCCATGTGCATCTCCCCAAGTTATATGGAAACAGGAGTCTGCCCTTTCACAAGATCATCTTTAGTGAGATGACTTTTTTAATACTTGGCATCAAATAGCTCTTCAAACAGCTTATTTTAATAATCAGAAAAAAATACTGCTGTAAACACCCCATGTGAGATTGCTACTTTAAACTGTACCCAAAGCTATCAGAGAGTTTGTCGTTACCTCAGTTCAGGCTAAAATATGGTGCTAACACTGGTAGATGTATAGCTGCAAATCCTGGTCCATGGTCACACTAAGCAATGACTTTAGGAATTGTTTTGCAGGTTAGGTTATGTGATTTTTTTCTCTTTCACATACCTTGAAGTGCTTGCCTCGGAGGAGGTTGCAGGAAACAGGCTGTATTCTTCCTGGCACCTAGGGAACCGTGCATCTCACTGCTGGCAGTGCAGGGCCAGGCCCGTTGGAGCCAGAGCGTGGAGAGGCCTCCACACCGGTCGTGCTGGCCGTCGTGGGCCTGTGTCTCCAGCAGGCCTGTGGCTGAACCCGATACCGGGAACCCGGAGACACCACGAGCATTCGTCATCTTTGTGGCAGTCATGTAGATCCAGCTTTGTTTAGTGTTCTCCAGCTTTATCTTAAAACCCAACAACAGTGTTCCAGTTTTTTAAGTATTGATTGTGAAAACATTGTTTTAGTTAACAGGAAATGAAGTATAGCCAGAAATGGCAACACTCATTTCCTGTGATTTAAGAGCTAGTGGTTGTAAATTCAACCATTTGCAGGCAATAATACTGCTAATCTTATGTGATGGTTTAAATATAAAGGAAAATCACAACAGCCTTAATTGCCTATTGGTAGGATTATTTGCAGTGGTTCTAGTCCCTGCATTTAAAAATGAATGGATATCAGCTCTTTATCTAGTTTAGAAAAGGAAAAAATTGCCTTACTGTTTTGGTATAAAGTCAGAAAATCTGAGCTGCCATTAAAAAAAAAAGACCTTAAATCATATTGGTGGTCTTAAGATAGTTGAAAAGTTAGCAGTGAGCCAAAAATAGGTTCAGATTAGCAGAAATAAAGCTAAGCTTTAAGAGTTGGAATTTGAAGATTTAATTCATGTTTATTTAGGAAATTTTACTGTACATCTGATTCTCGTTCCTGAAGTAGTGTCATGGTGAGTTTTGTCCCCTAAAATAAGTTTTAATAAATATAAAATTATAGCAGCAGTATGTTGGAAAATAGTTGAAGATCGTATTATTTTTAGGTACAGTAGTTACTTGCTTTAGTCTATTAATGACTGAGTTTATCAATTTTGCCCACCATAATTCTAACATATAATGGTATCAGATACAAATTCTGATGAATTGAACTGTTAGGTTTTAACACCAGACATGATTTAAAGTAGATTGGTTGTAAACATAAATCCATAGTCTTCATTTCTTTTTACTTTCACCTTTGTAAAGTATTTAAAATTTGTATGGTTTGTTTTGTATATCTTTGGGCATTTTAAATTGTGTCTTGCTATAGTAAAAATAAGTAGCACTGAAGTTCTCAAATGAAATATGTGGATATATATACATGTAAACTTCTGTTCCTTGAAAATCTAATTATATTTTTATTGTGCTGTTTCTTGCTTTTTATTGTGTGGTAATTATTGAAAGAGCCATAGATCACATTTTTCTTCTAATATCCTTATTTACAGAGAAATTTCATATTTGCCATAGACCACCTTTCCCCTAATTAGTTCAGCTTATGGGGGATGGGGGAAAGGAAAAGGAGGGAACAACTTTATCTTAATTGCACTTCCCTATTCATTCATTAAAATTTTCATACAGATCCTACTGAGGAGCAGGATCTGTGCTGAGTGCCAGAAATCTTCCAATGAATAGAAGAACTGTTTCCAGTCTGGTGAGGAAAGAGAGGCACAGAAACTGGTTACAGCACAGCCAATCCTATACCCCAAAAATGCTACCCCCCAAAAAAAAAAATTAAGCAAGCAGTGTCAAAAGAGCATTGACTGTAGTCAAAGGGCATGCCCATGTTTTTGAAGCAGAGAGAGAAAGATAGCTTGCAAAGTGGTAGCTGTTCATAGTTAGGACTTTATTCCCACTCTCTCTTAAGTTTTGTGTTTAGAGCCTGAGCTGCTTTAGCCCAGGGGAAGGAGTAGACCACCTATGCAGCTGCTTGGGTTATCAAAGGATGGGAGATTCCTTGGGTCCTCCACCACGTGACCAAAGGAGCCAGCACTTTATCCAGTGAGAAGATGAGCAGTTCAGCAGGAGCCAACACTTTATCCACCGCGAAGATAAGCAGTTGAGCAGGGAGGAGAGGGAATGCACGTGCCCTCTCTCAGCAGGGGCAAGGAACTTCGAATTCAGACCTTCATCTCAGTTAGGTAAGCCTTGTCAGTGGGCCAAGATTTTACTGATTTTTATTCTCTATGATTCTGATATCTCAAGAAATTCCTGCCTTGACACTTAACATGAAATAGCAAATATTTGTCAGCTAGCGATGGAAGATCTTTAAGAATAGGTAGAACTTCAGTGGAGGATAGTTTCAAGAGATTGTGGGACTCCGAAGTTGATTTTTTTCCCAAAATGGGGATTTTAGGTTTCAAGATAAACCTGAAAAATTCCTGACACCATATACGTCAAAGTTCTTAACAGAAGCAAGTATGTAACTACCCAAGGTGTGAACATTGAAAATTTAGATAAACAAGTTATTTGGTCCTCTTGCCTTTTAAAAATTATCTCTAGTTTTATTTCAGAATACTTTCCAGTTACTGGTATTATTTCCAAGGAAATTAAATAACTTGGACCTTACAAATAAAGTGACCTTCGATTTAGGAAGAGTATTTCGTGTGGCTGGTTTATGTTGGATCATTTCACTCTCTTTAGAATGGGAGCAATAGTGAGTTATTTGGAGTGCTCTAGTCAGCAATTAGATAACAAGCAGAGAACAGCTTCACTGGCCTTTTTAGGCAGGCTCTCTGAGCACCGGGCGCGGAGTTCTGGAGTGAATTTTTGAGTGTCACTCCACAACTCTCCACTAGAGGGCCAGCTAGCTCCTTTTTCCTCCTCTTCCCACTCTCCTCTTTCACTCCCAGCCTCCGCCCACATAAGGTTCTCTACATGTTTAATCTTGTTGGTTGACCCTTGGAGCAAAAACCAATCTAAACTGATTTCAAGGAAACATTCATAACTTTGCCAGGAAAGATTTGTATTTCCCTTTAAAAACTCCAAGGAGAAAGTTCCAGAAATCTCCTTTAGGCCTATTCCAGAATCTATTTCCTCCTCTGTCCAGTTTAAATCTCTCACTGACAAATTTGTCTCATAAAGTTCTTTTGTGATAATTGGGTTGAATGGCAACTTACTCTGTTTTTAGTATTTTTAGACTTGAGAAGTAAATCTGGAATAACATCCCATTGTGTCCATTTGAAACAAGCATTATCTGTGACATGTGCAAGTTAAAATTCAGATCCTGTTTTATCTTACCACAGCTTCCCAACGTAACTACTCAGACACTTCTCAGGAAAACCAGCTTTTCCCTTTTGAAGAAGGGGAAGCAAGGGGATACTGAGGTTGGGGGATGCTGGAGTCCTCTAGGTTCTTGGCTAGGTTACATAAAAGAATTTAAGAACATGCCAGTTTAGTTAGACCAGTGAAAAGAGTTTGTTGAGAAATGAGGGAAAAACAGAAGTACACGTCCGAGATGTGGATGCGGGCTCCCCCAGGCAAAGAGCATTTGGAGTTGGGGTGCTACCTTTATTAAGCCATTATTCACGCCTTCCCTTTCCTACTGTTGGGGAAGGAGCCCAGCTGCTTGCTGTTCTGACTGGTTACCCCACCTGTTAGTTCTCAGCGGGCCGCTGGTGAGGCCTTTTGTTGGGTTATCCAGGACCAACAGGGAGGCCTGTTTGTTGGGAGTTATCCGGGGCCTCCCCTTGAACCCAGAAAGAGGTCCAAGGGCAACCTGGTGGCCAAGGTCTCCATGGGGTCTTTCTGGACCAGCCTTCCCTCGGGGGGTTTCTGGGCAGGGTCTCATGGCCGTGTTCTTTGCCAGGTGTCAGCAGTGCCTCAAGTCTTCCCTCTTCTCCTATACTAACCTGCCTCAATACTGGGGCGAGAAACAAGATCCTCTAGCCAAAGAGAGATTGCTCAACTCAACAGATAACAGCACACAAGCTGTTATTGTTTCTGGATCACAGACGAGGCTACAGAGTGCACAATTTCTAATCTTAAACCTCACTGTGCTTAGATAGGACAGCTCTGTGGCATCTTTAGATCTTTAGGCCTTCTGTCACCTGTCGCAAAATACCCAAACAGTGCAGCCTTCAAACCCCTCATGCCACTGGCTGCCATCAGATGAAATGCTGCAACTCACCGAGGCCTGTCTCCTCTCTGTCCTCCCCTTCCCCAGATAACCCTCCTGTAAACTGGGAGTCCCCAGGGCCTTTACCAGCATCTGAGGAGGTGTTTAAGGATTAGAGATAATGTGACTGGCTTGGAGAACTTGAACATACATGGATTACTGAGGGTGAGATTTGGGCCCCTGGCTCCACAGCCTCAAGTGGTCCAGGGAGAGGTGTGGGTGGGCTCCTAGCGGTTCCGGTCCTTCTCTGTATCTCACTGGTCCCAGCTGGCAGTTCACATCCTCCAAGCAGAGAGCCTCACACCCAGACACAGAATCGAGCTGCTGCTTGCCTACAGGCCGTGAGAACCCCGAGGTAAACCAAAAGATCTGATTTCTTAAAGCAGTTGGTCAGTTATTGAATTAGGAAATGATGAGGATGAATGATATTTAGAAAAATTCAGAAGAACAGCTCAAAAAAATTCCTAGAGTCCAGCTGCTTCCCAGGGTTTACTCAACATCGGCCTTTGAAAACTGGGCTTGTGTTTGGTAGTAATAGTATTGAAAAGATTGTGTTGATTAGCTACTTACCATCAGTCAGCTCCATTAGGACCTGGAGGCCAAGGGCTCAGACTCAAGAATCGCAGTAACTGACTTGTCCAGGTGTTATCTAGGTGTCAACTTTCATCCTAAATTTTTTCAGCCTCCCTGCTGATTTCCTACATAGGATAATAGAAGCTATTGTTCCTGCTGAAATCATCCCTTTTACCTCTTACTGAAAGCCACACTAGAATTCTAAGTAAACTACATTTCTTCTTTTAACACTTCAGTCACCACCATCTCTTATTTTTTTTAATATTATTTATAGTAGGTTCAGCTAAATTTCTGGTTGCTCTATGTTTAAACCAGGTCCTCTCCACAGTATTTCTCAAAGTGTGAGCATCAGGTCTCCTTCAGAGACTGAGCTGGGCCACAGGCCAGACCAGTCAGAATTCCATAATCAGACCCTAGGACTCTACACACCAGAAGTGTAGATTTTTTGAGCACCGAAGGGGAAGGCCCCTGACAGCAGATTGGCTTCGCTAACTCGATAGCTCACTAACAAAGCTGTAGAGCAGGAAGGAAACGGAGGACCTGGATGCAGTTCACAGCTACCCATCACCCAGCAAGTGTGTACTGCAGCTGGGCCTAGCCCTTGGGCTTTTAGAGTCAGTGAATGGGGCGTGGCAGGGATTTGTAACCTGGAAATTTTTAAGATCCCTCAAAGCAGAGGGCCAGGGAAGGTTGGCCATTTGCCAGCAGGTAAGGCCATCTCCAGACTCTCTGCTTAGAAATGGCACTTAAGGGTGTCTCAGAACTCAGAGCAGTGAAACCACATTGCGATCAGTGGGTCTGGGCCCGGGAGCCCTCACTCTTCCGTGCAGCAAACCCAGGCTGTGTTCAAACAGGGCCCTGGCCAGCAGCACTCGCTCCTTAGCATAGCAAAAGGTGAGTCTTCAATGCCCCTCACACCCCATGGACAGTCTTTTAAATAATTCATGGGAGTGGAAGTCAGTAAGGCACTTAGGTTCCCGCACCTCCCAACTCTATTGATTAGAGGGCTGCTTGCTCAGCAGGCACCGTTAGGCCCCACAGAATTAAAAGCAGCAAGCGAGGTTGTCCTGTGGTTTGACCCTAACATTCAGGGAACCTGCAAGCAGGTGGGAAATCTGTTCAGCAGGCTTTTCCCTCTCTCCCTTTTTCCCAATTGCCCGAGGCCACTTGGAAGGAGGGGAGCAGTGACCACCTCCACCCCAGCACGGGGCTCCCCAGGGACCAATCAGTGCCCCTCTGCATACCTTTCACCCTCATGACCCTTGCAGACCTGAGGTTTCCCCTTCTCCAAGCCCAACCTGGCCACCCGGGCACACAGACCAGAGGAAGAGGCCTGCCTCGCCTCACAGCGGAGAAGGCAGCACCCCTGGGAAACGAGCCGGGCCCCACCATGTCCCCACAGCGCCTCACCTTTGCCTTCGAAGCTTGTCCCTGCCTCCCCAGGCTGCGCCTGTGCCCCTGGCCTGCTGTGGTCAGGTGGCCAGGCCACCCCCGGGTCTCAGCCACCTGCTTTCCACTGTCTGGGTACTCCTGGGGTAAGACCAAGCTTCGAGGCCCACCTGGGCAGCTCAGCTCCCAGGAGACTTCATGGAGCTTGAAACCTCAGGAAGCACCCAGGCGGCACCTGTGCATAGCCCGCCACCTGCCCAAGGGCCCCGGTATTCCCACAGCCCTGGGGACCTGCCAGCCGGGGCCAACCTGCTGTTTATGGTGTTATACTCCATGTCCCCTTCCCCCGAAGGCTGATTTCATTAAATAATTCACCACGTGGAAGTCAGCAGGGCACTTCGATGACTGCATCTTCCACCACTGACCACTGCCAGAACTGCTTCCTAAGCAGATGCCCTTAGGCTCCAAGTTTAGGACGCCCTGGGGGTCCCCCCGTCCCCACCCCCACCCGTTCCTCTCTCTTCTTTGTAGGTAGTTCACCCTGCTTGCAGGGGCTGGCATGGAATCATCGCCAGCACTGGGCGCTGTCCTGACGGTCTCCACAAAACGATCCCTGTCTCTGGGGCTCATGCAGCCGTTTTCCGGGGCCGTCCTGCCTGGTCCTCCTTTCGCCGATGCCACAGAGATGCGATCTGGGCCCCCCCCCAAGCCCTCACGTCCACCCTCCAGGCATATCGTCTTTCCTAGGAGCCTGACCACTACCCAAGAAAGTAATAACCAAGGTAGCTATGATTTATTATGTGCCAAACCCATCCAGTACTTCATTTAATCTTGGTGACACGTTACAAAGGTAGCGACATCCCCATTTTCCAGACAAGGAACCTGAGGCATGGGGATGGGATGAGGTCAAGTAACTGCCCAAAGACACACGGATAGTAAGTGCCAGAAAGCACTGGCACGTATACCTCTTGTAGCTCAGCTCTTTGTGCCACCAAGGGCTCCCCTCCCTCTCCTCCCGTGAGGAGCCTAAACTTTCTGGGGCCTGCGGTCTAGCTGGGACCACTCCTGCCCGGCTGCTCAAATGCAGAGATGCTGGCAGAAAGTACGGGGCCATGGAGGGGAACACGGGAGGAGAAAAGGCAACTTCCCTGGCCAACTTCAGGGCTTCTCCTTCCTGCAGTCCTTCCTCCACCAGGATCTGCTGGGGGTGGCAAAGGCTGGCAGAGGCGAGCTGGGGGAAGCCCGCTGCTGTGGCCTGTGCTACCCGGCACCTCCTCAGCCTCGTGGCTACCGCTCTTGCTCACTGTCCCTGGGGACCTGGGAGAGCCACGCGCCACTTACCCTTGGGCCAGCAGTTCTCACCTCATCCCCACTTGACACTTACACCCCCCACCTGAGCTTTGTTCATTCACCCATTTACTGCCCCAAATCTCGGATGTGCCGGGTTCTGGGGATGCAAAAATATGTCACCAGAGCCCTGCCCTCAATACACAACATCACTGAAAGCTCCTCCACATGCTCAGGGACTGCCCTGGGGCAAGCCTGAGAGCCGAGGGTCTCCAGTGTCATGTGTGTCCTCGAGGGGGGATGCCTCCACTGTGACGGGGGCACTGGAGGCTGTCGAAGGCGCTGGGAGAGCAGGTTTCCCCGGGAAGCTCAACTTGTCCAAAACAGAACCCAGCATCTTGCCCCCAAAACAGTTATAAGAAAATCCCCAATGTGGATAAAATCATCCCCATTTTACATGAAGTCAGCCGCAACACCTGTTACCACCCTCACACACCTGGGATATGGGGGTGACACAGATATGGCTCCAGCTCTCAAGGGATTTATGGTCTAGCCACGCACCTGGGCTGCCCCAGCTGGTACAGGCAGAGCTAGGACTCAAGCTTCTCCATGTGGCACCAGCTGGGCGCCCCACCCCCCACCCCCCACAAATGCTCCCCAGCTTCTCCATCCCCACTGCTTCCCCACTGCCAGTTCTCATGAGCTCTGGGACAAGAGGGTCTACCCCACTGCCCCGCCTGCCCTATTAACTCCAGAGTATGGGAAGCATATAAATAAATAACATTAAAAGCCACCCAGTCCTTGCCAGGCCTGCACAGGCTGCTGGAGGCCGCCTCCTCTAATCGGCTGGCACACCCGCACAACACCCCACCACAGCTCCCCAGGGCCCCCAGAACCACCTCCGAGATCCTTTGCAGAGCCTTCTGATAACACATCCGAAACTCTTGCCAAAGTGAACTACACTCAGCACTTCCCTCCCTCTACACCTTTGCTCTCAACAGGTGCCTCTGCCTAGAAAGCCATCTCCCTTTCACCCTCTGGATTCCCAGTCTTACCCATTCAAGTCCCAGGGCAAGGGACACCGCCTCCAGGAAGGCTCCTTGGATTTGTCCCCAGCTGAAAATTCATTTTCTACTTCCTCTGATTCACCTTAACACTTTATATCTCTGTTAAAAAAATTTTCTCAGCCCCCTCCCCTCCCCGCCCCGCCCCCAGTGTTTATTCTTAATTGTGAGTCTGTCCCTTAAACAACTAAAAGTTGAATTCTGACTTAGTTGCTGGCTGAGTGGCCCAGGTAGGCTACTTCTCTGAGATTTGGTTTCCTTTTCTGTAAAATGGGGACAATGGCTGTGGCAGTTTCATATTATTTATGAATTCCAAAAAGAGATTGACTGTGAACTGGTTGGTTCCACTGGGCACGATACCCTTTGCTTGTATTAAAATCAAAGGTTACGTTTACTTGATTAAAATAAGAGTAGGGCTTTATTCAGCTACCTGAGCAGGGGGTTGAGCCCCACCCCCTTGGTGGGTGGACACATACACACAGGAGAAGAACACAGAGGAGTAGAGACAGCTCATCAGACACGACCGAGGCCCGAGGAAGAGATGAGCCCAGTAGTCTACAGCTGATCTTGCGAAGGGACCAGAGCAGCTGAGCCCGGAAAGAAACGAGCCCCAGGGCGAGGTGCCAGCCTACAGCTGAGACGGAAGAAGCCGGGACCACGGAGCCTTACGAGGAGGGCGGAGGCTGAGCCCTCGTAGTCACTGCCCGCCGTCTTGCTCAACACGTGGCAGCAGACTTTGGAGAGGAGGTAACTTTGTGTTGGACTCTTTAGGGCCTTGTGTGTGTAAGCTTTTACCCCAAATAAATACCCTTTCTAAGAGCCAGCAGAGTGCTGGTACTTTGCAGCAGCTCCCCTTTGGCTGCCCAATGCAGCGGCCTTTCCTGGAAGGATGTGTGAGCTGCCTTGCCTGGTGGGTGGCTCCCACGAGGGGTCAGCAAGCGCCGGTTTCCTTCCCATTCCCTTTTCCTCCCCTGGAGAAATACCCCCACCCAGCCCGCGCCTCAGCGTGCCTCCTGCCGGACCCGCAGACCTCTTAGGATAAGGCATCAGACCCGGGAGGAGGATGGGGCTCGGTTCTTCCCCGGGAGGGAAACCAGCCCTGGGCCCCTCAGCGTCAGGCAGAAACTGCCAGAGACAGCGGGAGAGCTCGGGGCTCTGGACTGCCTTCCGGTTGTCCAGTCCTGCTTGAGGGCCCCCTCGGGAGGCCCCCGCCAGGTGGGAGACCCCCACCTGCCCCTGCGAGGTGGAGGTGAGTGGGCGCTACCTTGTCCCTGCATCTGCTTTTATTGACTCCCTGAGGCTCTCTGCTCTCCTCAACTCTCGTGGCTGTGGGAAATGAAGGAGAGGCCACCCCTGGGCACAGAGTTCAAGGCTGGGATGAGGCCAGGGTGGAAGGAGACCGCGGGCAGAGAGCTAGAAGGCCTGGCTCTCCGCCCACCTCCTGCGTGACCGGCCTCGGAGACACGGGGTTCGATTTTAGAAGCGAGCCCATGGTTTTCCTACAAGTGATGAAGACGCTGCAACGAATTGCTTGACCTGGTGGGGCTCGT
Source organism: Dasypus novemcinctus (assembly GCF_030445035.2). Classification (NCBI taxonomy): domain Eukaryota; kingdom Metazoa; phylum Chordata; class Mammalia; order Cingulata; family Dasypodidae; genus Dasypus; species Dasypus novemcinctus. The sequence goes on from NC_080677.1 coordinate 22,894,638, forward strand.
TCAGACACAGGAGGTTCCCGGTTGCCTGGTGTCCCCAAGTCTGAGGCCCTGTCCCCCAGATGACTGACACCTGCAATGTCTGCCTTCTTCAGAGGAGACCCCCCCTTCTTCTCCCAGACTCACCAAGAGGAGCGTCCAGAACCCAGGAGGACCCCACTGGGACTCGGCTAACGGCCTCCCTTCCCAGCCTCTGCAGCTGGACAAGCACCGCGAGGGAGACCCGGGCAGCCAGGGCCACCTAGAGTGACCCGAGGGCAGGGGCCCCGGGCCTGGGCTGGGGCTGCACCAGGTGTCAGCAACAGAGGAAAAGCAACCCAAGGCTTTTACATAGCCCTTAACCTCCCTTTCTTCTCTCCTCTCTGGTGCTTTTTTTTCTGTTCTTTTTTTTTTTTGAGATGCCGGGCCAGGGATTGAATCTTCATATGTGGAAAGCCGGTGCTCAACCACTGAGCCACTCAGCTCCCTCTGATGCTTTTAATTTTCCCTCCAAATACATAGGTTTTAATGTCCTCATTCTAGAATTAAACACTTGATTACTTTAGGTCACCCTTGCCTAGAAAAATGCCCCTCCAGGGAATGGGGTAACTGGAAACAATGACAGGCGCCAACTCCTCCCGCACGCAGCCTCCTCAATCGTGGGCACTTCAGCACGCTTGGGCAACAGTGAAATACAGTGTTTATTCTATTAAAAAGTATAAATGTCCTCTTGTCTTTTGGGGGAAGTGGGCCTTTTATTACTTATGTATTTATTTAATTGTGATTATGGAACATTTCAAACATACACAGAAGTACACAGGATAGTATCATGAATGCCCCTGTGCCCATTACCCAGCTTCAACGATCATCCACATTTGGCCCATTTAAGGATCCTTTGGATTTATTTCCAACCCTACTAGATCCTCTTAGATTTTCTGTGCAGAGGAAGGCATAGCGCCATCCATCTATTAATTTTAAAGTTTCTAGATGTCTTGAGCCATTCGTTCTGCCTGTTTTATGGAAACGCTGCCTCGTTGGCTGAAAGAGCAGCAGGCCGAGGCAGGGAAGCCAGGCTGCAGCTGGGAAGGGCCTGGGAGGCTGGGGCTAGCAGGCAGAGGGTCCTGATGGACACACTGGAGAAAGAGGCCCTCAGAGCTCAGCCGTGTTCACAGCGAATGCTTGTTGGAGCCTCTGGAAAGCCTCCAGGATTACGTAGCCTGGGCAGGAACCGAGACTTTCAAAAGCTAACTGCACTCACTCTAGCCAAGCAACGATGCCACTTAAGAAGTCTTAGCTCGGCTGTTACTCCCTCCTGGGTCCCTGCAGTCCACCTGCTGCCTGTCCCCTCAGACAGCAGTTGTTCCTCAGTGACTCCCCAGCTCACCGCCACCTTGTAGCAAGAGGCTGCTCTGGGCCCTCGGCTAGGCTCTGGGGTCGCGAACAGCCATGCGAGCCCTGTGCCCAGGACTTGAATTTGTAAATGCAGCCTCACATGTGTATGCAGGTGGTGGTGGGGGAGGGGGTGTATGGGTGAGTGGGTGGTGAGTGGGGGGTTCTGGAGAAGCTGAAAGAGGTACCAGCTGAGCCCCAGGACTCACCAGCAGGCAATCCTGACATCAGAAAGGGATGGGAGGGGGCGGATGTGGTTCAAGCAGTTGGGCGCCCACCTCTCACATGGAAGGTCCTGGGTTTGGTTCCCAGTGCCTCCTAAAGATGAACAAGACAGTGAGCTGACGTAATGGATTGGTGCGGTGAGCTGATGCAAGATGATGCAATGAGACACAACAAGGAGACACAATGATGACACAAGAGGTGCAACAAGCAGAGAGCAGATGTAGCTCAAGCGACTGGGCACCTCCCTCCCACATGGGAGGTCCCAGGTTCAGTTCCCAGTGCCTCCTGAAAGAAGACAAGCAGACAGAGAGCACACAATGAATAGAGAGCAGACAGTGAATGCAAACAATAAGGGCATTGGTGAAATAAATCTTTAAAAAAAAAAGGGGGTGGGAATCACGCTTCTCCGATTTCACGAATGACATGCTGAGCTAACGGAGCTGGCGGGCTCACATGTGCCTGTGTACGCATCTATGGCCTCCCCGACTCTGCTTGACCAGTACCCTTTTCCTTTCACCTCCTCTAACTCCAATTCCTGTACTGACAAAGCACTCAGGGTCTTCCTCACTGGGAGACACAGTGGGGGGCCCACAGCCCAGGCACCCAGGAGCTTCTAAGTCTGTTTCGATCCATTTCCTGGTTGTTCTCTCTAGGAGCCCAGTGGCTGCCCGCTGACTCTGAAGGCAGGTTCACGCTGTGGCCCACCCTGTCTCAAGCCTCTCAAAACTCCTATCCCAACGCGCTTGCTCAAGCAAGGTGTGCGGCAGGTGCCCCTTGGAAAGGCTGGACGTGCCAAGTTCAATGTCACCCTCGGGGATGCTGGCCCCCACTCACTGGTCATTCACTCAGTGGCTGTCCGCCACGGTGGTGCTCGGAGCAAAGCCAAGGGGACCGCGCTGTCCCTGGCAGGCGACTTCCTGAGTTTCCCGCCCTTTCTCCAGGGCCTACAGCAGCGAGTGGCAGGCATCGGCCCTGCGGTCAGATGCTGTGCTCAGAGCTTCATGGGTGTTTATTCTTTGCAACCCCGTGAGAAGGCATGACCCTCACTTAAGAGATAAGGAAACAAACGGGGACTCAGGCCAGTCCACTGCGCAGGGCCACGGAGCCACACCCAGCCCTGGGGTCCTTGGGTGGGAGCTGCACACGCTCTCCGTGCCCATGGCTGTGACAGTTTATGTCCAGCGGCTGTGCAGCAGTGTTCACCCACAGAGCAGGGGGTGAAAGGGCGACGTTGGCACAGGAGCACCGGCGTCCCATCTTGGCCCTGCCCTTTCCTGAGTCCACGGCCCAATTCCTCTCTCTGGGCCCCAGTTTCCTCCTCCGTGAAAGGAATGGAGGAATGATCCTCACGCCTACTTTACTGCGCTCTTTTCTTAGCAGCTGAAAGTGTAAAGCTGCTTGTCCAGGCGGCAAGGATTCGAAAATGGGTGCCCAGTTTAAGGCGAGCACGTGGCGCTGAAGTCCCTAGTTCCTTTCCTCCGAAAACGCTGCGGCCGCCTGGGGAAGCTGTGCTTACCTCCCGTCCTCAGCATGTCACTCTGTGCCGTGACACAGCCACAGACGCTGGAGCTGAAGCCCCAGGCGCTTGGGTTCTCCTCCCCCAGGAGGGATGATACCTGCATCCACCAGAACCGAGACACGCGTGGAAGGAAACGGCACGGGGCTGGCTTTGAAGAGACGCATCTGCTGAGGGCGGCCCCGTCCTGCCTGCCCCGACAGCGGGGCAGGGGCGAGGGCGTCACACCTTGGGCCTATGGACAGGGAGGCAGGGCCGGCACTGGCGGAGCAGACAGGCGGCTGTGGGCCCTGCACAGGGAACGCCAGACTCCCTCGCTGGGGACAGTGGGCAGGCGGCAAAGGTCCCCTCAAGCAGAGGCAGGAAAGGAGGGACTCCCCGTGGCAGGGACCCCCAGGAGAAGGCCAGGGCACTCAATTCCTCCACTCCTTCCCCACCCTCTCCAATCTCCCCCTCCAGAAACCCACTCAGCGTCAGGGGACTCCCCTCGCCTTCTCTGTGACGCCCCTTTTCTGACAGTGCTGAAGGGACAGCAGGAAAGAGCAGGAGGGGGCAGGAGTCTGGCCAAAACGCCACCTGCGTGGACAAGGCTGGCGGTGGATGGGAGGAACTTTGGAAGAGGGGTGGGGGCGAGGAAACAACACAGAGGAGCCGATGCTAAACGAACAAAACAAAGCGAAAAGGCAACGTCAGAGAGTTGGGGCTGGAGTAAGAGCAGCTCGGCCTGTGGTCAGACTTCCCGAGGAACTGCCCATGCCGGGAGAGAGCCTGCAACCGATGCAACCCACCTCGCAGGCGCACTGGCTCCGGCCCACGCGCCCTGCACAAAGGTCATCTCGTTGGGTTCCTTTCCCCCTTGTGACACCGTGGCAGCTTTTTCTTTCAACAGCTTTGGTGCAGATAAAGAACTGGCTGAAAGGAGTTGAGGCACCTGGCTGGTGAAGGCGGGTGGCCTTATCTAAAGTTAAAATCCCTGCCCACGTTCACCAGCCAGCTGCCCTAAACCCTATTAACCAGAGGACCGTGCTCGGCTGGGAAGCACCCCCGCCTACCTGCAGGTCTAACGTGGTGCTTTTTGTCAAGGCTCAGCCTCCTGCCGCCTGAGACACAGCAGCTGCGCCGCTCCCCGTCCTGCCCCTTCCCCGCCCCCAGAGCCGCACACCAGCTGCTGCTCCTCGGAGCGCGGTGGTTCCAAAGGACCACCTCTGGTGGAAGCTTCCTTTCGCATCCCAATCCAGCCCCTGTCCCAAGAGGCTCAGAGGGGCTCCTGGCTTCTGTTTCTGGACCCTGGTCCTCACATGCGGAGAGAGGACTCAACGCTCAGCTTCCAAGGCAAACGCGAATGACCCAACCTAACGCGTGGCTCATCTTTTCACCACTAACTTTCATACCTTCACAACACTGTGAGCAAATTGGTGATTGGGGTTGACTTGGAAAAACCTGGGTTTGGAACCCATCTATTTACTTACTGATTGTGGGACCGTTAACAGGTTAAGCTTGCTGAGCCTCAGTTTCTCCTGCTGTGAAACGGGCATTACCATGCTGGCTGGCCAAGGTGGGTTGCTGTAAGGGGTGTGACAGTGCGCCTAACCGAGAGCTTGGCTGGGACCCCAGCGCCCCCTCCCTCCCACCCCAGCCACAGAGAAGGAGCCCCCCTCCCTCGGGCATCAGGCCCAGCTCCCCGTCAGCTGCTTCTGGGCTAAGCCTCTTCAGGCGTCTGCAATCAACATGCGCTCTCAGAATCAACGGAGGGAGGCTCAGTGCCAAGAACCTAATCGGAAATCGGAAATCGGGAGGAATCATTCTGAGAGATTTAATTCTAAGCCCGTTGGCTCAGAAGCAGGAATGTGGCCAGAAGGCAAAGCACAGGGTCGGGAGGCAAAAGGCGTCAGAGACGAAGGACCCGTGGGAGGGGGAAAGGACACCAGCGCTCGTGCCGCCTCCGTTTACCGTTTAGAACGACAGCGGGGTCTGCGAGGCCCCAGCAAGGTCTTAGGGAGGGGTGGAAGGGAGCAGGCTCCAGGATCTGGCCAGCCCCCAGCCCCCAGCCCCCAGCCCCCAGCCCCCAGCCCCCAGCCCCCGGCCCCCAGCCCCAGCCGCCAGCCGCCAGCCCCCGCCAGGGCCGCACGGGGGTTGGCACAGCGCACGCCGCCAGCAACCAGCACCAGGCTCCCTCGCTGCCCACGGGCAGGTTCATCTCTGTTTATTTTTTCTTTTTTTTGAAACAAAACTAAAAACCACCACTCAAAATATCTGAGAAGAGGGCTCGATCACAGTTAAAAGCGTTAGGCCACCGGCAGCCAGAACATCCCATGCGATGGTCGGAAACGCGTGTCCCCGGCGCTGCCCGGGCGGGTGGGCGCTGGGTGCTCGCCGCCCCTTTCTTCCCAGGCTCCATTCCTGTGGCCTTCGGAGCCGCGGACGGAGGAGCACGACGCCTCGGCGCGGTCAGCAGGGGCCAGCCAGCCCAAGGCCGCTGAGGCCGGCGGCATCTGCCTGGTAAAGACACTTCGGTTCTCCACGCGCCTCCTGCCTGGACCCCGGGGCACAGCCGGGGTCCAGCATGCCCCCCTCTCCCACGAGAGGTCCTGAAGCGTCCCCAAGGCGGCGGCCGGGCCACGTGCTGGCGATGGCGGATGCAGGTGAAAAGGCGACGGCTGTCTCCCAAGGGAGCGCTCACTGCCCGCCTGCACCCTCCTGGGCCGGAGGGTGGAAGAAACCAGTGTCATCACCGCTCGTGCTTCAGGTGGCCTTCGCTGTGCTCCAGGGCGACCCCACTGCTACTCCGAGGCCCTTCCTTTTTGCTCCAGTCCTTCTCGGTGTAAATCTCGGCCAGCACCGGGCAATGCTCAGAAGCCACTCCGCCCCAGGACCAGTTATCTGGAATCCAAGGGTTGGTGAGACCTTCTCTCACGACAGCCCAGTGACCTGAAAGGGGAGAGAAAAGAGGCCCAGGAATCAGGATGGGGGGATAAGTGGAGCCCCAGGCTGGAGAGCGGAGGGTCTTTGCTGCAAGGCTGGGTTCCCTGAGGACGCGTCTCAAGTCATCTGCTCGCCTGTGCACGGGGAAGGGCTCGCCAGTTGGATTTTCTGGGTGAATGAGGGCTTTTCCCATTTAGGCAGTGACACTACCCAGAGTCCAGGCCCCCTGACCAGGCAAGTGCACATCACCATCTGGTCGACCTCCTCATCATTTTTGAAACTGCTTCTAATCTGATCAGCAAGAATTAGTATTTGACACCAGGGCAGATGCCTCATAAAGATATCCAAAGCTAAAGTCTCACTTTGCAAAGCAAAAAACACGAGGGAGGAGGGGGAATAAATCTTTCTACCAAAAATTTGTAAAAAGGATGAAGTTGCCAAGCTTTATGAGAAGGTACAGGTATTTCAAAAATAAGGATTTAGAAATATATAAAACAGGAGGTGTATTTGAAAAAACAATTACAAAAATTACAGAACAGTCAGAAAGCAATTGTGTTCATCAGCGATAAGAAAGTCACATTAGTGAACGATCCACAGGGAAACAGGAGGGCGGCTGGTCCCAGCTCAGCCCCGGGGTGGAAGCAGATGAAATGATTCCTGGCTTCCTCCCGGCACTGTCATCTCCAGCTCCCTTCCCGGGGCAGGTTCCCTCCACGGCACACACTCCTGGGAAGCGGGGCAGGCTGCGGGCCTGCTGTGCTCCTGCCGGGTGCGTTTCTTCAAGCCGCATCTTGCCTAGTCTGATGATGAGTCACTTTCCCTGAGACCCAGTTCCACTGGTCTTTGGATCCTCCCATGACAGATTCCAACAAGAAACCAAAGCCCAGAGAAAGGCAGAAGAAGCTAGTGGGAAAGTCAGACTTAATATTCTAGCCTTGAGGACCTCAACTCTGGCTGCACAGTAGACTCTGGCCCAGGCACTCGTCCTTCTCTGCCCCTCTGAACCTCTTGCTGAGATCTCGTACAGGTCCACTGGCAAAGCCTCCAGCCAAGGTTGAGAAGCGTGAGCTTGTCCTTCCATCAAAAGTCCTACTGTCTTCCCATATTTCTAATTTTTTTCCTCACCCAGGTCTGCCCAACAGGTTCCTAGTCTGGGGATGGGAGATGGCTGCTTTTCCCTGCTGAGCCTACACGCCACACCCTGGTCATGAGTTCTACCTCCGGCCCTTCTCCCATCCCTCGCGATGCTCAGTGACATATCCGCTCACCCCCAAATGCTGCTCCTTAGGGCACTGACAGCATGTGGGATCCTCATTCCACAAAAGTGGCTGAACAGCATAGGGCTTTAGCAATGTTTGTTGATTGACTAAGTGTCCTTAAAATAAGGGTAAGGAACCAGCCCTCTGAATTAAGACTCTGTTAGCCTAAAACCAGGTGACCACCTCTCCCAGTGTGCCTGGGAAATACCTAGTTTATACCTGTTGTACATCAGGAAATGCCCTTTAATTATTTTTAACACTCCCTTTCATTCTTGTAAGTGTGCCTGTTTCCATCAGCAGATGAATGGATAAACAAATCATGGTGTGGCAGTTAGATATTATTCATGAATTCCAGAAAAAGATATTTGATTATGTTTGTAAACTGGTCTGTTCCTCTGGGTGTGATACCCTTTGATTGTATTAGATTCTGCTGAGCTGTCTTTGATTAAATTATGCTATGATTAGGGCTTTGATTAGACCATGTCGTTAGGGCGTGCAGGGTTGAGACTGCACCCTCTTGGTGGGCTGACAAAATAGACTCTCACACAGAAGCAGACACACAGAGAAGAGACAGCTCATTAGACACAGAGGCCCGGGAAGAGAGATGAGCCTGAGCGTCCACAGCTGGCCTTGTGAAGAAAGCAGAGCAGCTGAGCCCAGAAAGAAAGAAGCGCCAGGGAGAAGCGAGAGCTCAGAAGAAGCTGGATCTACGGAGCCTGAAGAGGAAGAAGGCAGCTGAACTCTGGTAGACATCACCTGCCATTTTGCTTCAACATGGGGCAAATGACTGCGGGTGAGAAAGTACTTCTTATGGTACCTAGAGTTGGACTTTTTAGGACCTTGTGACTGTAAGCTTCTACCCCAAGCACAGATTTCTGGTACTTTGCATCAGCACCCCTTTTGGATGATTAATACACGTGGTATACCCTCACAATGGAATATTTTACTCAGTCATAAAAAGAATAAAGTTCTGATACATGCTACAATGTGGACTAGTCTTGAAAACATTATGCTAAACAATACAAACCAGACAGAAAAGGACAAATATTATAAGACTCCACTTATAGAAAATATCTAGAACGAACACATTCATAGAGACAGAAAGTAGACTAAAGGTTCCCAGTGGTTGGGATGAGGGACGATGGGCAGTTGGTGTTTAACTGTTTGGGATGATGGAAAAGTTTGATGGTGGTGACGGGAGAAAACATTGTGAATGTAAATAATGCCACTGAACTATACACTTAAAATGGTTAAAATGAAAAATTCTAAATAATATGTATGTTACCACAATAAAATTTTTTTTTAAAAGTGTCACTGAACGATGATTACATAATACCTAGACAGTAACCCTATAAATGCCCACAAAAGGGGTGACGGTGATCCTGACTCCTGCCCAGATCAACCCATCCGGAGCTGTCAGTTCAGACGATGAGTTTCTCTCGCTCCGTTTCTGTACAGGAGAAAGAGTGGGAGGTCTTCGCCTTACCTGTGAAAACCTTCTTTAAGCTTTTACTGATCCAGATGTTGTCCAGAGACTTTGAGCCTTGAGGATTCTTGGTACTGATGTTGGTGAAGGTGTGGGCGGGGATCAGGTGGTGGAATCTCTCTTTCCTCAAGATATCACAGTCACTGCTATCCGGCCCTTGACCAAAATCCCCTAAAATAATCACTTCTTTCTCTCCTGTTAGTGGAAGAAGGAAAGGAGAAGTGAAGAGTTGGGGGAAGGAAAGTCCGACAAGGACCACAGCCCATTTGAATGGCACCGTGATAATCTAATTTGCCTCCCCAGGCTCAGACAGGTAAGCATGGTTCTCATTCTCCCAAGTTGTCCAAATTCCTTGTGGAAAAACAACTTATTTTTAAATTTAAGAGGTTAGTAACACATTTGGAAATTTAGGGGTAGGTGCAATGCAGAGAAGAGCTCAAGCCCTGGGTTCCAGATCATAGCTCAGGAAAAGGCCTAAGGGTCTTGCCCAGATCTTATTATTATTTTTTTTTGGAGATTCGAACTCATGATGTTGTTGTACGTGGGAAGCAGGCACTCAACCACTGAGCTACATCTGCTTCCCAGAGCTTTATAAAAGCTCGAGGTAGCTCCAGCCGGGGGCCTACCTGTGCAGGGGATTCAGAAATGAATAAAGCACAACCCCTGCTCTCTCTAGGAACTCACAACCTAATGGGAGAGGCAGTCTAGAAAACAGACAAGAGAAGCACACAGGGGCAAGTCTAAAAAGACGTGCAGAGACCACAAGAACACAGTTAAGGAAGGGGTCAGGGAAGGCTCCTCAGAGGAAGCAATGCTTGATCTGGGTCTTAGAGGATGCACAGGAGTTCTCAGGTCAGCAAGGATGAGAAGGAACCTGCATGAGAACAGGGCGTTTAAAGCAGTCTGGCTATGGAGTACTATGTATTGAATGGTTCCACTTACATAAAATGCAAATATAAATCAATTTATAAAGATGAAATAGATTAGCAGTTATGTAGGGCTGGGGAAGGAATGCTAAGAGGCATGGAGTCTTTCTTTTTGGAATAATGAAACTTCTAAAATTTTTGAGATGATGAATGTACAACGTTGTGATTATACTAAAAATCACTGACTACACACTTTGGATATGTGACTATATCTCAATAAAGGTGCTTAATAAACAAATAATTGTGCAAGAATAGCCAGAAATAGCAGCTATGTACAGCAGGGGAAACAGATTGAGAGGTGAGGAATTTTGTTTCTTTATTCTTATTATTGAAATAATAAAAATGCTCTAATAATGACTAAAGTGATTAATGAACAACTCTGCGATTATACAAAATACCATTGATTGGATACTTCGGATGAACTGTACATTTTATTAATATGTATCAATAAAGTTGATTTAAAAAAAAAAGAGTCTGGCTGCCTGGGCGATGAGGAGGCTGTAAGTAGTTGGGGGGTTCTGGAGCATAAGGTAACAAGAAGCAAGTTGCCAAGGATAGGGCTGGAGAGGCAAGTCCTTGACTGGAATGTGTGCTTATCTCCCTGACGGTCAACTTCCTGGCATTCAATGAGCAGCCCATAGCATCCATCCATTGTGCTGATGTGCATAAAATACCATCTCCTGCTGTTGGTTAATTTTTAGGCTGTTCCCCGATATTTACCACTGTACATAATGTTGAAGTGAATACCCCATTCAAAAATCTGTGTCCCTGTTTTCTTCATGTTCTCAGTCTAGATTCTCAGTTAAAAAGTACAGCCATTGTTAAGGTTCTTGATACATGTGGCCATCCTCCTTCCCAAAGGCTGGTCTGATTTCAACATTATCCAGCAACTAGGGAAGTATCTCTTACATTAGCAGCACTAAGAAAGTAATTTGGTATGTGAAAATGATGTTGTCTCCCTTGGTTTCATTTGGATATGCTCATCAACTATTTGCATTTTTCTATTCTATTTACAAAGTATTAAGTGTTTTATTTATTGATTTGTAGGAGCTCTTTATATATTAAGAAGATTAACCCTTCATCATATGGAGGAAACATTTTTTCTAGTTTGCCATGTGCCTTTTTTAACACTAAATTAGTGTTAGCTAAATTAGCTAAATTTTATTTTTATGCAGTACAGTCTACCAAAGTTTTCCTAGAGTGCTTCCACAGTCAGAGATTCATTTTTGATTGTTTTGTTTCTTACATTTCATGCACTCTTTAGATCTGCCTGAAGTTTATGTTAGCTTAAAAATGTAATAAATTTAATGCTATTTTCCCACAATTAACCACAGGTATGTCATTTCTTGAAAATATTCTTTCTAACTGAACTGTGATGTCAACCTCTGTCATTCTTCAATTTTAAGTATACAATGTCTCTTTCTGAGCTTTATTCTATTATATTCTTTTATGTATCTATCCTTGAGCCAGGACCATAATAAGTTTTCTCTTATTAAATATGTTTACATATTCTCATATCAGTGAAATGTTGATTGTAAACTTTTAAAATTAAACTAATTTTAACTTAAATGCTCATCCCTACCCCTGGCTGGCCAGAGGAAGCCTTTACCTAGTCCTTGTGACTCCTTCTAGATCAGGGGTTCTTAACCTTTTTTGTTCCACGGGTCCCTTTGCCAATCAGGTGAAAACCACAGACCCCATCTTAGAATGTAGCAGCAGATAGTTTTATTTATTTTTTAGTTTAAATTTTTAATTTTTTTTCCACGTGGGGCGGCTCTCCTTGCAGAGCACACTCCTTGCACATGGGGCTCCCCTACGCGGGGGCGCCCCTGTGTGGCAGGACACTCCCTGCGCACATCAGCACTGCGCGTGGGCCAGCTCCACACGGGTCAGGAGGCCCTGGGTTTGAACCCTGGACCCTCCCTATGGTAGGCGGACGCTCTATCAGTTGAGCCATGTCCGCTTCTCAGCAGATAGTTTTATCACACTCAGCTAGTGTCAGGTCTAACAACTACTGTAATTTTGAAGTATGGATGACCATAAGTGATTTTTCGAGATATGCAACAATGTAATGTGATATGAAATGAATACTACTGTAATTTATTGCATACATTCATAAATGAAGGAAATGTTAGATTTCAGCTAGAGGTCAGAGAAAATAAAGATAATACATTGATTAATTCAATTCAAGCTCATGGAGCCCCTAAAATCTTTCCACGGATCCCTTGGGGGTCAGTGGACCTGATTAAGAACCCTGATCTAAATACTGTACTCATATAGGAGCAAACCCAGCACTTGGTTTCACACAAATGAAAGCAACTTTAAGTATCAGTCTCTACCTATCTTGTTTTACTTAATATATGCTAGAAAAGGGCCTGGTTCAAATCAGGACCTTTCAAATTTTTCTTTTTCCTAACAGGAGTCTTTTTTCTTTTTCAGAGGATATTTTTCCTTTTTTCAAACAGGGGGTTTCTTTAATCAAATGAAATCCTATAGGAAGCTCCCCAAAATAGAGCAGGTAAATGTGGGGGTGCTCTGATTGAAGCAGGGGAACCTCTCTAAAGAGCCTTTATGGCAGTGGGGGCTTCAAAAAATAGCAGGAGTTGGGTTCCACCCCCAGAGAGTTCAGATCCCACCTGTCTCCACTCTCAGGGGCTCCAGCTTGAGGTCAGCAGCCAGGCTTGTGAACCACACAAGGACACTGATGGGTTTGGTGTGAAACACACGGCCAGAGACCCACACGTCTATTTAGTAAGGATGGATATCTTGAAATATTAAATCTTCTCCTTCAGGAACATGCTATGCACCTCCATTTATTCTAGTCTTTAAAAAAGTTCCTCAGTGAAGTTTTATGGTTTTCTTCATTTTACCATTCTATTTAAAGGTGTTTTCTATTTTGAAGTGTTTATTATGAATGGGATCTTTGTTTTCTATTATACTTTCCTACCGGTTACTGCTGATATGTACAAAAGGTAACTAATTTTTGTATTTTCCTTTTGCAAATAATCGCCACTTAAAACTCCTAATTGGGACCAAAAGTTTCTTACCTAACTTTCTGAAGGATAACAATCAATCATAAAACTGAAAAGCAGCAATAACTTTGTCTCCTTTCTCCCTAATATTTATATTTCATCTTATTAATCCAAACTAACTAGGAAGAAGAGTGGTCATAGTGAGTTATCAAAAACAAAGCAAAACACTAATAGAAAGCAGCAGTTCTCGGTCCCTGTTCTGAAAGAAAGCAGCTTGATGACTGTGACATGGAATCCTGGTTTTGCCACTACCAGCTTCGGCAACCTTGGGCAAACTTTTTCATTCATAGAAGAGGAGAGCCCCCTGGGCTGTAGTGAAGATTAGATGAGCTAACGGAAGTGGCTGCTACAGGGCATCTCACATTTAATTCAATTCAGGGACCCCCTTCCCTTCAATTTTCTAGAACCAGATTAACAGGAGTCAACTAAAAAGACATCTAGCAGAAGTAAATTATCTGAGTAGAAATGAGGCCAACAAGGTACAAAGGTTTTTATACTTAAGGTATCTTAAACATTTCTCCCACAGTCTGATCTACAATAGTAAGTGGGATTGTTACAAGGTACCAATTTTCCAAAGTGAGCAGAAATTCTGAAAGTACCCCAGCTCTGTGACTGTCACTGCAGGGAGAAGTATTTCTGACAATTTTGTAATTTATTGCAATGAGGGCCAAATATATTGCACACACTTAGCAAATCTCTTTCCTTAGCAGGAATCTGTTTCCAGACTAAGTGCTGGAGGAAGAGATCTAAAGTGAAATGACAGAAGCCACCACCAGAGGGCACTCGCGCATTCCAGATAAGGAATGGGAGGCAGCCGTATTCTAACCTCACTCTACATTTTAACAAACCTGGCACCCACTTTAAGCTCTCCTGAGAAACGAGTCCCAATTTCCAACTGGAAAGCCGACAGAATAATACTAATGATAATCAATCCTTCCTGGATGCCACTTACGGCCATTTGCTGAGCCCTCAGCATGCGCCAGGAGCCGTGCTGAGAACTCCCCTGCCAGCACGTCATTTAACTGTCACCACCCGTGGGGCAACTGCTTCTACCACCTCCTCTGCAGGAAAGAGGCTGAGGCTCTGAAAGTGGTCAGTCAGAGCTGCTAACCAGGGAGGGCTAGAACGGACGCGCCGCCAGGACCTGGGCTGGGGTTCGCTGTGGTATACGATACCTGCCATGTGGGAGAGACAAGTACCTGGTGAATGAACGAACAAATGAGACGCGAGGAATAATACCTCCGAATTAGGGCCCAACTTATGTTTGGAAGGAAAAACAGATGCTACGTTTATTGAATATGAAGGAAAATTGAAGGTTATTAAAGATGGAGGCAGGAGGTTCCCCTATGATGAGGGAGGTTTTCACTGGGATGCAGACCTGAAAAGCTTTGGGCCAAAAAGGTTTTTTTTTTTTTAAGTTTATTTTTATTTATTTTTAATCCCCCCCTCCCAGATGGTTCTCTCATCTTTCTGTCTGCTCATTGTCTGCTCGCCTTCTCTAGGAGGCATTGGGAACCAAACCCAGGACCTCCCACACGGGAGGCGAGTGCCCAACAAGCTGAGCCGCATCCTTGGCAGCAGGTACAGCGTATGCTCTTCTTCTTTAGGAGGTACTGGGGCCCAAACCCGGGATCTCCTATGTGACAGGCGGGTACCCAACTGGTTGGGCCACATCCACTTCCCAAAAGACAATTCTGAACCTAGGAGGGATGCTGGTGACAGGTGTCAATTCACCTGGTTCGGTGCAATTTTAGGAATGAAAACAGTTTGCTTTTTATATGGGTGCACCCAGATTTCTTAGGACACATCTACTTTCAGGTAAATCAGCATTGGAGATAAAAGAAAAGTGGTTCTTGCCTCTGAGAAGCCACAGGGATACTCTGGGCAGAAGTCCCAGTTCTAGAAAGCTATCCACCTGGGTGGGCTCTTCCTTCCCAGAGCTGAGAGAAGGCAAGTCCCTTGAATTATAAACACCAGCGACAACAGCAGGAAGTGGTCCCCAAGGGGGGATCCCCCTACCCACACGTCAAGTGTCAGGATGCCTGTTTCACTCTTGCCGAGGTCAAGGAACAAGACCCGCTCGTCAAGCCTCGGTGGGGTCTGAAAGAAGGAAATCCTGGGGGGGAGGGGACTGGCACGCTACCCACTGCATGGACATTCCAGACAAAGGCAGAAAGGCCCAGAGTTTGCTAATCCAATCGGCCCTGTTTGCTCTAGTGATAGAAGCTGGTGGGATGAAGGCTAAGACTTTGTTTTAGCTGAACCACCTCTGCTAATCTCTTTACCCTGGTTTTACTCTGGGTGGGCTGGGGCACTTCCTGAATGGCAGGCTGCACCGTCACCAGTTAACAATTAATGGCATATGAGTTACAAACAGGGGGATGTGGGTAACATGAGTTACCATCTGTACCTGGACATGTCAAGGTCAAGTCAGGCTGTGGATCCACAGTTCCTCGACAACTTGGAACAATAACCTCCTCGGGTTTACTGGCGAAAACCTGACTCCCTGCATATCAGAAAAGACACACCAACTGCCCCAGGATATGAGAGAAGCTGTGAGCTGGCACTTTTCCTTTCTGCTTCATGAAAAGCAAAGCAAAGCTGGAGAATGAGAACAGAAATGTCCACAGATTCTAAAAGCTACAAAGTCATCCTTTCAAAATGTGGGTGAGCACTTTCCCACGCAGCTGCTGCTTGGCTGGAGTAGCTCATTTTAAACACATTTTCTGCGTTTTTGTTTTTTTTTTTTTTTTTAAGCCCAAGGACTCGTAATTAAGGTAGAACGTTGGTCAGAGCATGTCCTGGTTCAAAACGTAAGCTTGTACTTGTCTGAAATATTTTCATAACCGAATCTTCATGAGCCACCCACTGTGAGGGGCCAATTTAGCAAGAAAAGCCTTAGAGAACCAGAGAGTATTAGTCAAGACTCGGGAATACAGAAGAGAACTCCACACCTCCAGTGCAAACCCTCTCCCAGAAAAGGTCGGTGCTCAGAAAACTCAAAGCAAATTGAAAAAGTCGCCGTCCCTACAGCCTCGTCAGCTTTTCCTTTGGGTTTCCTGGTAAACCAAGACAGGGGACCCTCCTCTGTTAGTTGGGGGCAGGGCCTAGAAAACGAAGAGTCCACCTCTCATCTCAAGTTCTGAGTTTTTCAAATGCTCTCAATTCTTCTGGTATTTTATGAGTCAGTTCATGACACTGAGTCCCTAGTATCTTGTTTAAGCCCCTGGGTACCCCTGTGTCGTCAGCTTTGTCAGTTTTTATTGACAGGTGGGGGCTTGAAGTGGCCTGGAAACCTGTCTGAGGTCCCACAGCTGGTAAAGAAGCTAAGATTCAAGGGCAGCTTTTCTTTTCTTTTTTTTTTTCAGGTACCAGGGCCGGGGAGTGAACCCCAGACCTCAGGTGTGGGAAGCCAGCATTCAACGACTGAGCCACATCGGCTCCCCTGATTGGTTTTTTCATTTGTTTTTGTGTTTTGGAGGCACCAGGAACCGAAGCAGGGGCCTCCCATGTGGGAAGCAGGAGCCGCCTGAGCCACATTCGCATCCCACCAAGTGCAGCTTTTCTGCAGGTTCAGGACTCCTGTGGTCCCAGCAGGCAGAAAAGCTTAATCCACCCCTGCTCAGGAATTGAACGTTGCCCCGTCACCTGCCGGCCCTCTTTCCCCAGCAAAGCACATGCAACTCTGCAGGGGGTGCCGCCGGAAGGGTACCCCGAGGCAGCCGGTCCAGGGTGAGTTGTCTCAGGGGGTGGTTTCTCACCATTCTTCCCCCAACCCTTTTCATCAAAGTAGAGGCTGAAGAGCCAGGACGCTGATACCGTGGAATCCACACGCTCAGTCCTGACAGACGAAGGGGCTGGCAGGGCAGGGGCGGCGGGCTCCACGGGATGCAGGGTTCGATCCTCCCCGCACCCGGGGCGCCCGGGACTGCGGCCAGAACGGCCCGCCCAAGCGGTGGGGAGACAGGGCTCAGGAGGCAGCGCCCCGCCTGCCCTGCGGAAGGAGCCACCGGCCGAGCCCCCGCGAAGGCAAGGGCCTACCTTTGAGGGTCTCCTGCAGCGTCTGCGTGAAGCTCGCTAGCCGGTGGCCGTCACTGGGATGCCTGCTCGCGTTGTCGCCCCCCGGCAGGCTCAGGGTGGCCAGGTGAAGGTTAACCAGGGTCACGTCATTACTTCCCACCTGGGAAACAGGAAACACAGGGATAGGGACGGGCTTACTAAGCGGTTCCTAACCTTTTCTCCTCCACGGACCCCCGTGCCGGGCAGGTAAAAACCAAGGACCCCTTCTCAGAATGCAGTGGCAGGGAGTTTTATGACACTCAACTTTGGAGGCCAGAGAAAATAAGGATACCAAGTTGATTTTTCTCAATGCAAGCTCGCAGACCCCCTGAAATCTCTCCGTGGACCCCTGGTTAAGAACCCCCTGGCTTACAGGCTCAGATTTCCTCTATCAGTTACAACCGCCTGGTACACTAAGTCAGCCAGGCAAACGGAAGCTAGGCCAGCGCACACCCCACAGGACAAGGCTTTGCAGGGGGTCGCAGCTGCAGATCTTCCCGAGGGAGCTGCGGGACCCCTATCCCCAGCATGCGCCCCTGCTCCTCCTCAGGGCCTGGTAAACTGGGCAATATCAGAAGCATCAGGTGTTTGCTGGCTTCTAAGCAACCATAAAGGAGGAGCAGGTGGCTCTAGCAGCCGGCTGTTCACAGGCCTTGGGGCTCTGACCCGCCTGGCCAGCCTGTGAATTTCCTGCCGGGACCCACCGCTGGGATCCGCTGCCATCCTCCGCTCCACAAATCCCACAGACTCCCGTGTGTTCTTTTTTTTAGATTTATTTCTTTTTTATGTATTTCTTTCCCTTTCCCCTGTTGTCTGCTCTGTGCCTATTCGCTGTGTGTTCTTCTGCATCCACTTGCGTTATCAGGTGGCACCAGGAAACTGCATCTCTTTTTGTTGCGTCATCTTGCTGCATCGGCTCTCCATGTGTGCAGTGCCACTCCTGGGCAGGCTGTGTTTTCTTCACATGGGGCGGCTCTCCTTACGGGGCACACTCCTTGTGCGTAGGGCTCCCCTACGCGGGGACGCCCCTGCGTGGCACGGCACTCCTTGCGCGCATCAGCACTGTGCATGGGCCAGCTCCACATGGGTCAGGAGGCCTGGGTTTGAACCTTGGACCCTCCCATATGGTAGGTGGACGCCCTATCAGTTGAGCCATGTCTGCTTCCCTCCCGTCTGTTCTTGAACCTCTGGAGGTTGCTAGTCCCGAACCTCACTTTAACCTGATTTTGAATGTGTAAAGAAACGAGCGCTCACAGAACACTGGCAGCAGAGGACACATCCGAGTGCTGCACCCCCAAGGTCAGATCCAGGGGTCCAGGCACGTAAGCACAAAGCCCAAGTTTGTCTCCCGAGCATCGTAGCTTTGCTCAGCTGCTCAGGGCTTTGCAGAGCTACCCTTCTGTTGGTTGTGGCAACAAACATCACACACTGCCAGGAAGGGAGAGGGTGCAGGGGGAGCCCCCAGGAAGTGGAGGTGCCCGTTTTGTCTTTCGGACGTGGCCTGTTTGTCATCATCACCCACATGCCCAGCCTGGAAAGCTGTGCAGCTGCAGCTCTCTGACCACCCAAGAAAGCTTCTCGGGGTGCCAGATGGGAAGCCCTGCATGAGCTGACAAGGTGTGTCTCCACAGCCCGCCCCTGGCCTGGGATGTGACATGAGGTTAGGCTGAGTGCCTGTCTAGGGCACCGCTCTGCTGAGAGGATTTGGGCCGATCATTCAGGACTCAGGAGCATTTCCTTAGGTCCCTTTAAGGAAAGCCTTTTGGAGACACCGGCTGGCTTTGCATGTGGACTTAGGGGCTTTTTAGGACATCCCTGTCTAACTTACACATCAGTACCGTGAGTATAAGCCACAGACGCCCCAGGTGTGTGCAGACAAAACCCGGACGACACCAGAGGAACTGGTGAGAAGAGCCCTGGCACCACCGAGGACGCCCCCAGGGTGCGAGAGCCCACAACATCCGGGGGTGTGGCAGGTGCCACGGGCCTGTGTTGGATCCCAGCCAGAGCCAGGCGCCTCCCAAGGCACGGCCTTCCCGCCCCCCCCCCCCCCCCCCCCCCGCCAATTCCACGGCCCAGCCCCTGCTCCTGCCGGGAGCAACGTGCTGGCCTTGAGGCGGCTCTCAGGCTCCAGGACTGCTGCGGAGCACACCACACGGGGCGGCCCAGGTGCCCGCCGCTGTGCTCTCACAGGAAGAGCTGGGGTGGGGGGATGAGGTCAATCCAGCGCCGCCTGGGGATCTGCCTGGGCTCCCGCCCTCCCCGCCCTCCCGCTGTCCAGCCTTGGACCACTGTGCTGTGGATGAACAGCTCCCAGGGGCTCCCGGGAGCAACCGAGGGCCACAGCCGAGCGCTGGCGCGCAGGGCCTCTCCGTGGCTGCTGCTGGACTCCGGGCGCCGCGGCGCCACGTGGGCGAAGGCTCGTCTGCGTGGGTCGGGGTCTGGGTCGCCCCTGGCCCCAGTCATTACCTCCTCCTGAAGCCCCTCTCCGGGGTCCCCCAAGCCCTCAGGACTCCTCCTCCTCCCTGGTAATAAAGGAATCGGGCCAAAGAGGCTCCTCAGCGCCTCTCTGCTCCGACCCAGGGAGCCCCAAACGCCAGACCTTGCTACCCCGAGAGCGGAAGGCTCCCCAAGGGGGCTTCTGAAGAACAGCCTGGGCCGGGCCCACCTCAGAACGTGGGCTCCTCCTCTTTGCCACCCAGCCGTGGCCTCTGCACCCCTTCCCTTCCTGCCCCGGACGAGCTGGCCAGCCCCGGGGACCTCAGGAGCGGGTGTGACCCGAGTCCGAGAGGGGACGGCACAGAGTCGGTAGGCGGAGGCGGCTCGCACCCAAGGGTTGGGGAAGGGAGGCTCTTCCTTCCTCTTCAGGAGGCGGGAGGTACCTTGAAGCGCGCGAGGTACGGGCTGGGGCCCGCCGCTCTGCCGTGCCCGTTGCCGGGCGCGCTCTCCTGCCAGCCGGCGTCTCGCAGCTCCACGCCGGCCGCCGCGTCCCACAGGAAGCCCGAGAACCCTGCGCCCTGCGGGACGGAGACAGCAGGTGAGGGGGGCGCCGGAGACGGTAGGTGAGGGGGGGCGCCGGAGATGGCAGGTGAGAGGGGCGCGCAGCCAGGCCGAGGCCAGGCAGCGGCAGGGCCTGCCCCACGCCAGGGGCTGCTGTGACAAGGGCAGACCCCGCCCCCGGCCCCCACCCCCCCCCACAAAAACATTTCACGCAGCCCCAATTTCAACCCTTTACAAACACGCAGGGTTACCCCCGGGGGACGGGCCCCAGTGAGGCACAGTGGTCTTTGTAATCATCACCCCCCCCCCCCCCATGAGATAGCAACCCATACCCCCCGGTGCCAGAGGAGACGCTGCAGCTCAGGGAGTAACTTCCCTAAAACTCCCAGAGCTGGTGAATTGCAAAGCTGGGCATCAAACCTGACTGTGGGGGGCAGGTTCTGCTGAGGCATTAGCTCAAGTCCAAGGCTGCATGGGACACACGTGCCTGTAAGCCCAAAACACTCCAACTATCTGCTGGGTGGGTGCAGGTCAAAGCTGAGAATTGCAGGGCTTGGCTGCAGAGGTCTGAAGCCCCGGCGGTGGGGTGGGGGGTGCCTAGTCCCACGTCATGCAGCGGGGGGGAGCTGGGGGAGCCACTTGGTTTCCTAAGCTTCCACTTCCTCAGGAATAAAAGGAGGTCGTGATGGCCTGCCCTGTCGGCTTCCAAGGGTTAGTCCTTCCCAAGGTACCACTTGGGTCCTCCTCTGCTCAAAAGCCTTCGGGGCTCCCCGATGCCCGCTGCACACCGGCCCCCACGAAGCGTGAGGGCTCGCTGCGCACCTGCTCCCAGGTGCCCCCCGCAACGCTGAGCCCTTCTCCTCTCCACACTTGCTCCTTCCACCGCTTTCTTCACATCCTCCGGGAGCCTTTCTCAACCCCCCTGACTTGGGGGGACGCCCCTCTCTCCTCCATCTGGGGCCGGGGGAGGAGCGAAGCCTTCAGAGGTCACACTGACCCGGCTGGCGCCCGAGCCCCACTCCCATCGGCCGGGCAAATGGTTTGGGCAAATCATTGCATCTCATTGGATCTCCTCCAGCCATGGTGTGAGGATCAGAGACAGGAATAAAAGGCACCTGGATGTCATTTCAGGCATCTGCCCCAAAGCAGCGGCTGTTACCATTTTCTTATGTTTGTTTAGAGTAAAAACTGAGTAGTAGAGACCTGCAGATGTATTTTGTTTGACCTACATAGAGGATTTTTTGTTTGAGGCACCAGGGGTTGAGGATTGAACCCAGGACCTTGTATGTGGGAAGCTGGCACTCAACCACCGAACCACATCAGCTTCCCTAAGTTGGTTTTATTGTTTTGCTTGTTTTTTTTTTTTTTGTTAGGAGGCACCAGGGATCAAACCCAGAACCTCCCATGTGGCTTCATGAGCCACATCTACTGTTCCACAGAGTTTTAATTTTTTTTTTTTTTTTTGATTACTGGCCCTCATTAAAAATTCAAGAAATTTCACATTGACATCAGGGTATTTGCATCTCTCAAGAAAATGGGAGGTTTGATCACAAACCTCCACAGTACCACTGGCAAGACGTGGCCCCAGGGGTGTGAGCTCCCGACCCACTTCCATCCCCACAGGTCCTGGGCCTGGGTGCTGTTAATGAAATATTCCAACACCCACTGCCTTTATAAAGCATTGTGGCTGCCCAGTGAGCTAAGGAAGGGGCTATAATCCCATTTTACAGGTGAAGAAATTGCGGCCGAGAGGTTTCAGGGGCCAGAAAGGGGTCTCCCTGCAACCACACGCCACCCTCCAATGGCCTTTACACCCCGACTCGGAGGGGGCTCCCTGCTGCCTCCCTCTAGCAGGCTGCAAGCTCCCTGAAGGAAGGGCCAGGGGCAGGCTCGGCTGGGATCCCCCTGGATCTCCCAAAGAGCGACAGCTGAGGCAGGCCAGGGTCTGTTTGCTCCCCAGTGTGTACCTGGCAAGTGGCACTGTTTCGGGTATGAGGTAACCACTCCATAATTGTTTGTTGAATGAATGAATGAAATGTGTTGATGAGACCGTAAGTGCCTTATGAACCCTTAGGCACCACATACGTTTAAGTGCTATTTTAAAAAGAAAGGCAAAGGCACAAAAGGACAAATAGTGGAGAACTCCTTTTATATGAAATATCTAGATATGCAAATTCATAGAGACAGAGCAGATTGCAGATTACAAGGGACTGGAAAGGGAGGAGCCGGGGCTATTTCTTCATTGGTAAAATATTTCCGTTTTGGGTGATTAAAGAGTTTTAATAATGGAAGGGAAGGTGGCGATGGTAGCACAACATTGTAAAGGCAATTAATACCACTGAATTTTACTCTTAGAGTTAAAATGGCAAATCTTATGATATTATATGTGTTACCACAAGAAAATGCATTAACAGGGAATGCTCTATAACAGAATGGTTGCTTAGGGCTGGGGAAAGGGGGACTATAAATACATTTTAAAATCTTTTATTTACTTTTTGGGAATACATATTTTTAAGTAGTAGCTAAAAAGAGAGTAGGGGTTTATTGTCAATAGATGAATAGATACTTTAATCTAGTATACATTTATGATTTAAAACCCCAACCTATCAATATCAGTCACATAAATGCAAGTCACATGTGTCTACAAACCTATTCGGTATAACAGAGATAGAAATATAACATCTGCATTTAGAGGGAAATTATGTAATGAGACCCTTTTCAAACTCATGGTGAAACTATCAGGAGCATTTTTAAAAATCTCAAACCTCACTGACATTGAAAATTCCAAGGTGAGTAAAAACAGGTCTTGAATACAATATTGACAAGGGAAAACATATCGTATACAGAGATTTGCCCACATCTGTGTGGGTGGGTGACTGATAAAAGAAAATTCAAAATCAAAATCTGCTGAACCTGGCAGAAGGGAGAACTGTGATGAGGACAAAGAAGAAAAATACCCCATCAGCTGCCTTGGCCCCTGGCGGGGCTTCTCCTCCCCCATCGCCCCAAGCCCCCGTTTTCGTCTGGGCACCAGGCCAGTCCCGAACTAAATATGAAACAGAAAAACGGGGCAATTTGAAATGAACAGCAAAGCTTTTTAACACTGGGCAGAAATACAAAATTGCAGGGAGGGCCTCGGCAGAGTAGATTTTAACATGCCCTTGACGAGGGAAGGAGTGTGTTCAGGTGAAATGGACAGGAGGGGGGCCCTACAGGGACCGGTACCTTCTGGAGCCGACTGGAGGGCGTCTCGGCCACCACAGCTCTCCAGCATCCCCGGGGCCCCTTCCACTTGCGGATGTTGGGCAGGATCGGCTGGTTTAGCTCCGCACAGAACTGCAAAGACAGAGCACAGGTCAGCGTGTGTTCCTGCCCCCAGCGGGCCCCGCTGCGGCAGCCCGAGGGGCCGGACACGTCATCCTCAGCCCCTCAGGGACTCGTCCAACTCCGGTCTCAAGAAATGGGGTTGGTGATGCCCCAGACGCCCAAACAAGGACCACAGACTAAAGAGCAAACTGTTGATGAAACAAGAAATGATCGCCCGGAGACTCTAAGGTCACAGAAATACGGCATTTCTGCCACATCAGTGAAAAAGGGCCCCCAGAATCTGTTCCTTCCTGGTAGAGCAGTAGACGAGATCCCAGGAGGGCCTAGATCAGGTTCAAATCTCAAGAGGAGAGAAGATGACTACAGCTGCCTCTTCTCCTCAGAGCTTAGTTCAGGGGGGACAAAATGGGATCACGGGCTCCGTCTTGAGCCCTGGGCTTTCTTGGGAAATGAAAGCCGCAGTGGCGTGGATGTCACTGTTTCCCAGGGATCCGTGTGCAGTACGGACTTCTTCACGTGTGTCCCGCCAAGGCAAAATGACATCATACGTGCCCAGGCAAAATAAACTGCGATGTTGAAAAACAACGACCTCCAAGTACGTAGACTGGTTTCTCACGCATGCCTTAAACACAATCCCTTCTTGGCCTTGATGCTTCAGGGGCGCCCAGAATTTGTGACATGTTTGGCTCAGTTTTCTAGAGATATTCTGTCCACTTCGCCGGGGATGCCCTTTCTCTTCACTGTATGCTTCTGGGAACATGTCACTCCTCTCGTCTCCACTCACCCCTTCAAGCAAGGGTCTCCCTGCTCATCACCTCCCTCCCTCTCTAATAAACTGTCCTTAAATAGTCTTATTTAGTCCCAGTTTCCCTTTACACCTATATCCCAACAACTCCAAAACCTGCATCTGCAGCTCAGTCCTCTCTCCTGGGTTGTGGTTTGTAGTTCCGACTACCTCTTGACCATGTGCCCGGAAGGTCAGCTTAGAGCCTAGCGTGCTCAGAAGGGACCGTGCATTCCCACCACCCCAGTGGCCCCCCTCCCCACTCCCATCTCTCAGTTCAGGGCGTTTCCACCTGGCTTTGACTCCCCCATTTCCTCCCCACCCAACCCCCCCACCGAGCCCACCGATTCTCCTGTCACAGGTGTCTGGATCCCCCCACCCCCTCCTCTCCCACCGCCGCGGTGCTGCTCCAGTCCTCCCTCACCTAGGCCATGGCATGGCTTCTGAGAGGGCGCCCTGCCCCTCTGTCATCGACCCACCCTCCATCTATCCACCAGGTAAGTCACGACGGCCACTAAGCCAGGGCACCTCTGCGCGTCTCCAAGGGTAGCCGGGGGCCAGCAGCTGCATCACCTGGGAGCTGGTCAGACTCTCGGGCGTCACCCCAGACCTACCCAATCAGAAGCTCGGGATCTGGGTTTTAGCAAGCCCTCCGGGTGATCCTTCCTAAGCACCTGTTCTATCTGCTGGGAGTGCCGAGTAGACAGCGGTCAGCTGCCAGTGCCCTCAGGACACACAGCAGCTCCAGTGAGCTGCCCTCGCACCCTTCCTCCCTGGTCCACCTCCGGGGAATGGCAGAAGCCAGGGGTGTGGTCTTTGCCCTCACACTGTTCACTGGGTAAGAGGGGAGATGAGACAGAAACGAGAACTCAGTGATTTTTACAGAGACAAGCACTGTGGGGAAAATAAAACTGAGCAAGGGCAGGGCAGTGCCGGGAAGTCTGAGAAGAGCTATTACAGGAGATACGCTGCTTTTACAGTCAGATGTTTAAGTGTCTGTCTTTGCCTAACAGTAGATTCCAGTAAGGACAGGGATGTGCCCGCGTGTCTTTATAAACCCACTTCTGGCCCTGAGCATGGGGCCCAGCAATGCTCTCCAAGGATTTGCGGGTGAACTGGTAAACTCAAGGCAAGACCAGTTTTTAAAAACACATATGGCAAACAAAAGGAGGGATTCTTCCGTGGAGCGGACTCTCGGAATAAAGGCCTCCACGCCCACCTCCTCTTTGCGCACTGGCGCGCTGCGCGGCTCAGTTATCTGGGGAGGTGTTCTCCCCGCACTTTGGTCATTACTGACTTTCATCGGTTCCACTTTCAACCCTGCGCAGAGAAAACCACGGAACAAACGTGGACGGTGGTGACCTGACCGGCCCTCGCCGTGGCCCAGCCCCCCGGCCAGATGCCCCTGGCCGGGTCGGCAAGTGGGAAATGCAGCCGGGATTTGTCGACTAGAACTGCAGGCACCCAGAGAGGAGGCGCGCTTCACAGAGCGCCCGGTTTCCTGCCAGGGAATCATCTGCTTGCCGAGTGGCCATCAGAGCGGACTCTAAGAACCAGCACAGACAGCCCAGCGCCCCAGAGCCCACCTGGCGCTGCCCTGCTCCACTCGGGGCCCGACCCGGCTGCTCCGGGGAAGCTGTTTGTATAGAGCCCCCCAGGCGGGGACACCAGCCAGTCCCTCGGAGGCGCCCACCTCGAGGACACCCACCGGCTGCCTGTGTCGACAGGGCGGTTTTCACAAGGACCTCAGGTGCCTGAAGACGGGGGACTCCCGTCTACACCCCGAGCCCACCCGGCAGAAGCAGTGCCGCGACCACGCTGCAGGTGGTGGCTCGGGGGCTGCGCAGCAGGCAGAGGGCTGGCGGCGGTTCTCCCTGCTCCCGACGGCAGGCGCTGGGGACTCAGCTGTGCTCGTCCAGGGTCGGCATCAGCCTCACCTGGGAGCTTGTCAACAGTTCAAATTCTCCGACCCCAGCCCAGCAACCTGTACCTTAACAGCCCCTCTGGAGAACCCTAAGGCAAATGAGGTTTGTCGTGCAGGAAGGAGGAACCACAGTCTCCTTTCTTCTTTTGTTTCCAAATCTTACCTTGTGTGTACTTCAAGTCTTTCAACCAACAGGTAATGTCCAGGACACCCAAGCAACCCTTACCCCTACCGTGAGGCCGTCTTTATCGATCTCTCTGAAGCCTTGCCCTGGATAACCTCCCTCGGCCCACAGAGTCGACTCCTTCCCCTCCCCTCCCTGCCGTCCCGTATCTGTGTTCTCGGAGAAAATTAATAATTTAAGGGAGTAGGGGGAGAAGTGTTTGTGGCTGAAGGCACTCTACACCCAAGCTTCATGATCAGACTTAAGGAAGGGGGTAGGTGTGCTCTTCTCTTTCTAGAACTGAAAAAACAGAATTGCAAGTTTAATTTGGATGACTGCACTCACAACTCGCAGCCAGCCTGAGGAGGGGGCGCCTTTGGGATCCCGCTACGCCAAGTGTGGCCCACGGAGCACAGCATCGGCCTCACCTGGGAGCCAGGGAGGAATGCGGAATCTCAGGCCCCACCCCAGGCTGCTGCATCAGAAGCTGCATTCTAACAGGATCTGGGGCTGGGGTGCAAACACCGGCTTTGCATTAGAGGCGCCCCCACCTGCTCTGCAACCTTCCAGTGGACGGGCCCGAGCCGAGACCGTTACCTTAGCATCCCCCGTCTGTTAATACCACCAGAAACCAGAGGAGGTGGGCATCGTGACCCTGAACCGCTGGGCAAAGCGCTGCACAGCAAGCTGAAGCTCAAGCTTGACCTTGAATTAAAGGTTCAACGCGGACCAGCAGAATATCCCTGTCTACGTATAATAACAGGAGTTAAAAATGCTGTTTGACCTAATGTAAGGGGGAAATGGAAAGGAGAAATGAGTTTATATGGCTATGAGTCTCTAAAAAAACAGTCTGGAGGTTGTCAGAAGGATTGCCCTTATGCACACCTGAGCAGAGTCTCAGAGACAGACAAAGTAGATACAACCCCAGATATTGGTCCTTTTGAGGGCTAAAGAGACCCACATGTTCTATGGTCATGGCAGATGAGGTTCACTGCCATGTCAGTTGGCCCTTGTTTGGAGCTATGTTTCTGCCTGATGGAGCTGGACTCAGATGGGATCTCTTTTCACAAGCCTTTCATGCCGCTTTACTGGAATTGTAGTTGGTGCTGGGGTTTAAGATATATCTAGGGGATTTGAATCTCTGGACTAACAATATGATAGCCAGGCCCTGAGCCTCAACAGACTTCAGCTCCTACACGCTGATTTATTGGACTTACCCCACTCAGCTAACATGGAGTTGAAGAATGTCAACCACCACACCATGGAGCCTAGAGTGCCTGCACAACTGAGAGCAGGAGGATTGCATCCAATATCCATGTGGAATCTAAACCCTCTGGACATAGATGTGGAATGGACACAACCAAGCCAAGGTCCACAGGAAGGAGGAATACAGTAAGGATTAGAGTGGACTTAATGATATCCCATTTATGAACTATTGTGGTTAATAATTGAGAAAATGTGGCATTGGTGTGCAAAAAGTGGCTATGGTGGCTGCTGGGTGCGGGGAATGGGAGGAAGAGATGAGATGTGGAGGCATTTTCGGGACTTGGAGTTGTCCTGGGTGGTGCTCCAGGGACAATTGCCGGACATTGTATGTCCTCCCATGGCCCACTGGGTGGAACATGGGAGAGTGTGGGCTATGGTGTGGACCACAGGCCATGGGGTGCAGTGATGCCCAGAGATATACTCACCAGATGCAATGGATGTGTCATGATGATGGGGGAGAGTGTTACTGTGGGGGGAGTGGTGGGGCGGTGGGGGTGAATGGGGACCTCATATTTTTTGAATGTAATATTTTTTTAAAAAATGAATAAATTGAGTAGAATTTGAAAAAATAAAATAAAATAAAATAAATTCAAGATCACAACAGCGACTAAGTGTTAGAGGGAGGGCCTGGACCAAGGCGGGCTCCAAGGGGCTGGGGCGACGAGCCACCTTTCAGTGAGTGTTTGGGTCCTTTCTCCCAAAATTTTAAAGGAAAAATAAAAACCATCCTGTGAGAGCTCTAATCTGACCTCTGACTTAAAGTGTTTTATTTACAGCAGCTGTTTCTCAATTTTCTGCTTCACCCACACACCAGAACTAATACTCTCACCTAAGTAAAAGTGAGTCACCAGGGCAATAGCACAGCACAGGTGCGGGCAGGTGTATGCCATTTGAGAAAGTCGTCCAGGTCATTCTAATCTGCACCCTCTCCACCTCCCGCCCCCTGCCTGTGTTGCTAAAAGCCCATTGGTTAGCCCATCCCCTGCCTCCACTGGTCCTTACCTGTAAAGAACGGAGCTTAGTGGGCTCTTCCCCCACTGGCCGACCAGCATCTCTGAAGTCAAGGTCAGTATTTGCATTTCTAACACCTTCTCTGTAGCAATTCTACACTCAGGTTTGAGAAGCTCAGACAAGGTTTGACAACTGTAGGTTTAGAATTCAGCCTTGCTATTTTTAATCCCTGTGATCTGGAAAGACAGCTTTTATTTACTCAAAAACAAATAAATGCCAGTAGCTCTCCCAGCCCCCACCTCGGAGGCCTCTGACTTGCTTCTCTTTGCAGATAAACTTGAGAGATAATGATGAAGGCACCCAGGGTACAGGATGGCCCAGATGGGCATGCAACAAATATCTGGTGAGTGAATGAATCAATGCCCAAAGGATCTCTTCCAGAGAGCCTACCGTGTGGATCCTCTCTCCCAGAATAAGTCATAAGAACTCCCAGGGGCCGGACAGGGCCTGCTGCTGCCGTTCTCTAGCACTCGGCCGAGCCAGCTGGCCAGAAGGCAGAACACCTGTGCAGCAAGGCCAAGTCCACCCCACCCTTCGGTGGAGGCTTCCTAGGGGATCTCACACTAAAAACCGTAACCCCAATCTCCCAAAAGCCCAGGGCACTGTTATCTGCAAATGTCAAACCCTAAAGAAAAGGAACCTTGGGAATGACCGAGGGTTAGATATGGGCGTTCTGGACCTCAGGTTGCCCTGAATCAGCGGACTCTGATTATCTCAGTGACAAAAGGGTTCCAAGACTTGAAATCAATTTTTGCTTCCAGACCTTTGGTTTCATTTTTTTGTTTTTACCCTCCTCTCATTCCTGAAAAGAGTATACCTTAATTCACCCGATCCTGATTGGGAAGTAGAAGTAGGGCAGGGGTTTTGACTTCACTTGGTGGCCTGTCCAGCCACCACTAAGCCCAGGGCTCTTTCCAACCTTCCACTCAAGTTCAAATGAAACCCGGGTGTTCCAGGAGCAACTTAAAAGATGTGTTGCTGGTGGTGACTGCACACGTTCGCTGATGTAGGGGATTAACAGTATTTTCTAATTGGTAAGCAAAAGCAAACCTCAAATGCCCACCTTTACTCCTGCTTCCAGGACTAGGTGGGGGGTGGGCAGGGCGCTGTGACTTTGAACCCTCTGAGTCAAACTTCTAGTTGAAGTTGCCTCTGGGTTGGGGGTTTCCCTTGCTTTCCTGATTCTGGAGGTGATTTCTCTCTGACAATGAGTTTCCCACATGGTAACAATCAATTTGCTCTGTGAGCTTGGTGGGAGCTATTGAGCTATTGAAAACAATATATTCTGGTGGCTGAAGAAGCACAGGTGAGTTCTGATTGAAAAGATAACGCGCCTTCATAAAAGAGAAGCAAGCCTTCATTTTAGGTCTTGCTAGGTCAGGAATTTGAATACTATGTAGCGGGGCAAGTTGCAGAGACATTTGAATGGCAAGCAAGGACTTCAGCCTTGTTAGCATCTTCAGGCCAAGATTAGAGACCAGTTCCTCTGTGGGTAACCTATGCACATGCTCACGTGGAGGCATGAACTCAAGAAGTGATAAGGGTCATTAGGAAAAGCCAACATACTGTGAAAGAAAAGCAAGTAAGGCCACAGTCAAAAGACGTGTTGTGTGAGCTAAGTATTAACCACCTTAAGTAGAACAGATCAGCCTGGAACCAAGTTTTTCTGGGATGTTTAGACTTTAAGATACTGATATATCAAAAGGCCATGGGTGGTGCAGGGGTGAAATATACTTACATGGCTTAGTTGACTGAGCACTAAGTGCCTTAATCGCTAGGAGCAGCCCCAAAGGCTCGCTGCACTGGGCACTAGCTGTCTGCAGAGACCGGGTGCCCACGCAGCCTGCGCTGTGGACATAAAGCAAAAGCAAGGAGTCCTTAACCACATTTCCCCCTCAGTATTTGTGATAAGGAGGTGCTCACAGGCATATGCTTTAAAAAAATTTTTTTTAAATTTTTATTATTTCTCCCCACTCTCTCATTGTTTTGCACTTGCTGTGTCTGTTCGTCTTCCTTGTTTCTTTAGGAGGCACCAGGAACTGAACCTAGGACCTCCGATGTGGGAGGGAGGCATTTAATTGCTTGAACCACCTCCATTCCCTGCTTTGTTCTCTGTATCTATTTGCTGCGTCGTCTTTGTCCGCTTCTGTTGTAGTCAGCAGCATGGGAATCTGTTTCTTTTTGTTGCATCATCTTGTTGTGTCAGCTCTCCATGTGTGCAGCACCATTCCTGGGCAGGCTGCACTTTCGTGCTGGGCAGCTCTCCTTACAAGGCGCACTCCTTGCGCATGGGGCTCCCCTACAGGGGACACCCCTGCGTGGCACGGCACTCCTTGCGCGCATCAGCACTGTGCATGGGCCAGCTCCACACGGGTCAAGGAGGCCCGGGGCTTGAACCGCGGACCTCCCATGTGGTAGGCGGACGCCCTAACCACTGGGCCAAGTCTGCTTCCCTCCCTGCTTTGTTTTGTCTCTCATTACGTTTTTTTTTTTTTTAAGATTTATTTTTTACTTATTTCTCCCCCCATTCATAATCAGGAAGCCCAGGAGGCTGTGTAGGGAGAAAAGGGAAGGGATTCCCTCTGCCCGCCTCGGATGCTTGGTGAGCAGCTGTTAATTTTCCAATATTTAAAGAAAGAACTGGGCTTGTTTCCCTGTAGTTTCGGAGATTTCCTGGAGTGCCATCTTCATGGCTGGCCAGGTGGAAGGAGAGGATCATGGAGAAGCTCTGGGACCCTGGGCGCATCATTTAAGGTCCTTGGGCCTCAGTTTCCCCATCTGTAAAAGTTAAGGGATCGAGGTGATTGCCCCATCCAAGGGCACTTCCAGCTCTGAAGTTTTACACTTCTAGAACTCTAGGAAGAGAAGGTGGAGAAAAGAGGGACAGGAAGGAGGAAAGGGGGGAGAGAAGTATAAGGGTGGGAGAGGAAACAATATTCAAACTCCTTTTTACCTCTTCTTTGTGATCATCACTGTGCACGTGCCATGAAGAAGTTAACTCCATGGAGAAGACGCTGGGCTAACTTTCCAAAGGCTTTGTTCCCCCAAACAGGGAGCACCGCATTCCACCCTTCAAAAAAAATGGCATCAGCTGCCCTCAATGTCCCCCAAGCCCCACCTAAAGACCCCTTGCTAAACTGCCTGGGGTAAGAGCTTACTATTAATATGTAGCAATCCTAATAGGTCAAGTTTGGGTAAATCCAACAATAGTAAAAAGATGCCAATAATCTACAACCAGGTTAGCTTCCAAATCCTGCACCAATTACAGGGAAGAGGAATGGGGAAGGGAACCAACGTTTACCAAGTGCCAGATATAAGGGAGGTGTTTTTCCGCATATTATTGCATTAAATCCTGATGGCAACTCTGTGAGACACATAGTAGCATTCCCATTTTACACATGAGAAAAATGAGGCTCAGGGTGTCACTCACTGGCAGGCAGGAGGAAAACCCTGGTTTGGCTAAGTAACACTCAATGCACAGAGAAAGCTCCGAAAACACCAACTAAACAGACTGAATTGAGAGCGTGCGTGTGGATGTGTGCACATGGCGCCAGGCCCATCCCAACTCCTGTGTTCTCTGGAGCTAAACCTGCACAGCCCCCGCAGTGCGAAAGTCAGAGTCATCAGCAGTGCCCCCGGAGGCACGGAGGCCGGTGACCCAGCTCTCAAAACCCCAGACAACAGCCTCCTTCCTTTAAGGGGCAGGTCAACTGTGGGACACGTCCACATCGGGTCACAGAGCCAAGAGGTCAGAGCTGTGGGAGGGAGACCCTTCTGGAAAAAAACCAGGCTGCATCCTTCTTTGCAGGGAAGTTCCTCCATCAGTCTGCCCATGAGTCACCTCTAGGTCAGCTCCTTCACACGCCCTTCCCAGGGGACGAGAAGGGAATTCTGGATGAATTTTCACCCTTGTTTAAACATCCTTATCATGGTGAGGAAGATAAAAAAGCAAACAAGGAGACATTTCCTTGGCCCCTAAAACCAGCTAATGGTTAGTCGCTTTTACAGGGCGCAGGGAAGTGAGGCACACGCACACCTGCCAGCGGGACGCTGTGGTTATGGGAACCGCTCCGGGCTCCCCACGGAGGCTGAGCACGTGTTTCCTGAACAAGATGGTTAAAAATAAGGAAGGGGGGCTCCTCAAGGGCAGTTGAAAGTGTTGTTTTTTTTTTTTTTCAAGGACAATTATAAAACTGAAAGTAAGAGGGATCTGACAATTCCATGGAGACGGGAGGCAGATGCACAGGACAGGGTAATACTTGCGTAAGGGATTCTCCTCTTCAGCAACGGTCATCCTTGTCATCGTCATTTATTTCTCCCCTCCAAAGGTCTTTAGATGCTAAGACTCTTAATCTTAGATGGGAGTTAAGACTCAGAGAGTAATTTCCTGTTTTTTTCCTCCTCTTTAAATCAGGGGTTTTTAAGGGGTCCATGAGCTTGAAGAGAAATTCAAAACAACATTCTTGTGGGGGACGTGTTGGTGCAGGTGTGATCTATTTATTAAATTATACACAGTAATAGTGCAGACTTTGTAAGGGGTCCACAGTTTTCACCTGACTGGCAAAAGGGTCCATGGAACAAAAAAGATTAAGAACCCCTGCTTTAAATTGAGGCTTATGTCCTGATATAAATAAGCACAGGCTCATTGTAGGATACTTTATAAAAGAGAAACAGAAAAAAATGAAGTGTAATACCATGTGCACAGATAACCACGGCTAACATTTTTGGTAGACCTCCTGCTGTTTCCTATGCATTTTATTAATATATTGATACCTATCTTTTCATACACACACACTTGGGCATTCTGTTTTTCCCACTTAAAATTGGGCAGCATTATGACACACTCTTCTGAGATCTCTTCCGGACTCTCTGACCTGTGCTCCTGTGGTTTAGCGCACCACACCTCTGCCGGCCGATGTTCACTTTGGTGGAAGGAATTTCTGCCTTTGAGGGTCATTACTTTCCATTACAAACACCCCAATTTCACCTTACAAGGCGGAAATAAAACTTCATTCATTCTACCCTCATGACCTCAAAGTTATTTTCGTCCACTTTTTTTTTTTTTTTAACAAAATTGTGAGTTAGGGTTTAAATTTATAGTATCTTTGTTTCGTGAAAGTGAGTTTTTTTTTTAAAAAAAGATACACATGCGTGATCAATAGACAGCAGCACAGGTGCCCAGGGAGTGAATGGCCAAAGCCGGTAATCCCCCGAGCACACAATCGGAAGGGCGGGGGCACCTTCTTTTTGAGTCCCTGACGGACACAAGAGATGGGAATCTTCATAAAGAGCTCAATTTCCTTCATCTCCAGAAAAGCAATTCTCACCTTTATTTTTTCCCTCCTAACTTTGTTTTTAATAAAACGGCTGGATGGCGAACTGGATTTCTCAGGCCCTCAGCTGTGTGTGGAGCCTGAGCGAGCGGTGCGGTTAGGTCTCTGTGTTTAGAGGGCTGAGTCGGGACTCAGCAGGCGTGTCCGTAATCCGCGGCAGCGTCTTGATGAGACCCCTCCAGGCTCGAGCAGGGACCGCCACCTCCATCGCTTGGGTTTCTCTCATGTGGAGAAGGGTCCTTCCCACTTCCTGAAGCCTTAAGTGGGGCCACAGTCACTCTTTACTAGTGAGGCCAATAAGAGGCTCTACAAAAGCTGCATGGAGTCAAATTCTGCACCTGTATGGATTTTTACTTGGGGCACATGGCTAACTTTCTCCGTGCCTCAGTTTCCTCATCTGTCACAAGCAGGTAATTGTTGCTGCATCACCAGTTTGATAATTCTGAAGTAGGTAGCACAGGGCCTGGTACGCGCTGCAGTTATTCCATGGACTGGTGCC
The DNA here is from genome assembly GCF_030445035.2 of Dasypus novemcinctus. Taxonomy (NCBI): domain Eukaryota; kingdom Metazoa; phylum Chordata; class Mammalia; order Cingulata; family Dasypodidae; genus Dasypus; species Dasypus novemcinctus. The sequence goes on from NC_080677.1 coordinate 22,928,735, forward strand.
ACCCCCTCGAGGCAGGGCCACAAAAATAGGGGTCCCCCTTCAACTTTCCATACCTGATGGCACAATTTCCAAAACACAACAGTTGGGAGCGGGGGGGGGGGTATCGGAGTAAGGGCCTAGAGCCAACAAATTGCATGATAGGAAGTAGAGTTTCCTAAAATAGAGCAATGCAGGCACAGCTAGAAGAACAGGAAATTGTAGGTGCCAGGACTCTCTGGTGTGGAGAACGGGCTCGTTTAATCCTTTGATAAACACGTAATGAGCACCAAATATGTGTCCCTCCCTGGGCTATGCTCTGGAGCTATAATGGTAAGCCTAAGACCGGTCCCTGCCTACCCCAAAGTCCGGGGATGAGGGGAGCTGGGGTGGGAAATGGAGCCACATAGTTAAAAATCAAATAAGCACCTAAATGCAAAACGTGGAATTTGTGCTACAAAGGAGTGGTTTAAGAAGCCTGTGTGCATCCACGAGGGCGGCAGTGGGGTGGTTGACTCATTAGGGAAGGCGTCCCCAAAGAGGTGATGCTTGAGCTCAGAACTCAAGGATGCAGAGTTAATCAGGCAAAGGAGAGACGTGCCGTCCAGGGAGCAGGGGTAGCATATGCAAAGGGCCGGTGGTGGGACAGAGAATTGTAGGACAGATGGTGAGGGGGCACAAAGGTGAGATGAGCTCGAAGGGGTGGTCAGAAACCAGACTAGGCAGGCCTCCAGGAGTCTGGACAGAAATTTTGTTCTTATCCTACAAGCTGTCTCATATTGCTGGAGGGTTTGAGCTGGAGTGAAAACTGCATTAAGAAAAGATCGGGGGAAGCGGACTTGGCTCAGTGGTTAGGGCGTCCGTCTACCACATGGGAGGTCCGCGGTTCAAACCCTGGGCCTCCTTGACCCGTGTGGAGCTGGCCCATGCGCAGTGCTCATGTGCGCAAGGAGTGCCGCGCCACGCAAGGGTGTGCCCCGCGTAGGGGAGCCCCATGCACAAGGAGTGCGCCCCGTAAGGAGAGCCGCCCAGCGCGAAAGAAAGTGCAGCCTGCCCAGGAATGGTGCCGCACACACGGAGAAATTACACAAAACGCAACAAAAAGAAACGGATTCCCGTGCCGCTGACAACAGAAGCAGACAAAACATGCAGCAAATAGACAACTGGAGCAGGGTGGGGGGGAGGCGAAAGGGGAGAGAAATAAATCTTTAAAAAAAAAAAAAAAAAGATCACCGGGCAGCAATGTGAGCGCAGGTTGGATTAGGGTTAGAGCAGTCACAGGTATGCCAGCGAGGTGGTACGGTAAGAGAAGAGAGTAGCTTGACTAGGAGGAGAACAGGACAATTTTGAGAGATAATTGGAAGAAACAACTGACTTGGGTCTCAGGGGCCAGCCAATCTGGTCCCAGGGGAGGACAGCGCTCCCCCGGTCTAGCAGCCAGGCAAGGCTGTGTCTGCCTGCTGTGGCCACATGCAAAGAACCCAAAGACACTTGTTCCCGTTCCCTCTTGCCCCTGTGAGTATCCTTTCACACGCAAGCACCTCGAGACCCAAGGTCTATCCCAGCCTCCCAGGTCCCAAGTTGGGCAACCGTGCTGTGACGGTTAGGCTATTGTGTCAACTCAGCCAGGTAATTGTGCCTGGCTGTTTGGTCAAGCACACACTGGGCTAACTGTAATACAAGGGCATTTATGGACTTGAGTCGCCAGTGTGTTTACTGCCTAGATGGCTGATTACATCAACAGTCAACCGAGGAGACTGCTGTCAGCAAGGAGTGATGTTTTGGCCAATCAGCTGAATGCCTTAAAAGGGGAAGTGATTTCAGCATGGAGAGAGAATTTTCCAGCTTGACTTGGGACAGCCTGGGAACTCATCAAGGACCTTCAGCAGAGCCCCTGGTTTGCAGCCTGCCTGTGGAATTTGGATTTGTACATCCCCACGGTCACGTGAGAGAATTGAATAAAATCTTATACTATTTACAGACAGCTCCTGTTGGTTCTGTTTCCCTAGAGAACCCTGACTAATACACATTATGCCACAGTGCTTGCTCAGGGGAAGCCACATTCCTTCTGGGATCCCCAGGGCCTGAGAGCCCCCTCCCCACTGAACCCACAATGCCACAGCAATCACTGCTGGCCGCAGAGGGGTCTACCCACCGGGAAGCACCCAGAGCTGACAGCTGTCCCCTGCCAAGTCACAGTCCCCAGAGGCTCGGGGTCCCCCATTTTCACACTTGCTTTCTATGTACAGCTCCCTAGACCTTTAGTTTTTTTTTTTAAAAGTCGTTTTGTGGGGAGAATAAGGAATGCTGATCTTTTTATTGTACAATCCAGATTAAAAAGAGAGAGGTGACTGACCTTTTAACTTTCTTCCGTGACACATTTTGGTTATTGACGTACCTATTGTGTACGTACACACACAGTGACGTGGGTGACGGCTCAGAGGCTGAAGGCAAAGCCGAGGAACCACTCTTTCCCATCCACAAACACTTCCTGCGTATTTTCAGTACGTACCAGCGATTATTCCAGGCGACAGCTGTTCTGGCCACCCTCGAGGAGCCTCAGGCCAGGAGCAGGGGCAGCTCTGCCTCTAGATGGGGTTTATTCAAACTTTCTTTCAACAGAGAATTATCAAGCACCTTTGAGAGGAGCTCTCATTCCAGCAATTCTTGGAATACTGAATCTTTGAAGCATATAAAAGACAGTTTTAGGGCAAATAAGTACATCTTCCCAAATTAGGAACTACACATAAGAGAAATGATTGAAACTAATTATTCTAAGTGGAGGCAGGCCTGAAAATAGAAATGAGTTTTGGGGGCTTTTGTGGCTATTTTGGGAGCACGTCGGAAAGCTGCAGGCAGACTTCAGGACACCCTAAGTCAGAGCAGACATGCTGGGACGGCCTCGCCACGGCTCACGCCACACACGCCATTCCACAGATCTAATGTTTTGTTCCACTGCCTGATAAACATCCCAACAGTAATAATAATGACCAAGAACACAGACTTTCAAGTGGTACTTCCTACTGAAACGCTGAACCAGAAACTCAAAAGGAAACATCACCCCTATATGTTACAGCATTTCACTCATGAGCTTCTGAGATAAAGAGAACTTACTTCCTAAGACAAACCCTGTTGATTTGGGCAACCATACAGCTTCCTATTCTAGAGCCTTCTCCCCTCTGATATTTTCAGGTGAACAGGCTCAAAGAATGGGTATGGTGGCTCTAGAGGAGAGGCTGTCTCTGAACCCAAACAATCCCCAAAATTTATTAATAGGAGCATTTTTACTCCTGAGTTTTTATAAGCCATATATGGTAAAAGAAAGGGCAGGGACTGGGAAAAGAGAGATGGGAGGAGAAAGTCAACACAAAAAGGAAGGAAATGATTATTTGGGTTCTTAAATCCAAAGGAAACAACTCAGGAGTAGAATGAAGCTGGCAGTTTACATTAGCTTCCAGCCTTACCATCTTAGTGAATGCCTAAATATTTCTTTAAACGCCAGGGCTACATTTCTTTCAGGGCATAAACACTGAAGACTAGCTTGCTCTTAGACTCACTCTAACCAGCAGTTCTTAACCAGGGATCCGTGAGCGTGAAGTGAATTTAAAAAAACAAAACATGATTCTTGTGGAGACGTGTAGGTGCGGGTGAGATATATTTATTAAATATTACACAGCAGTGTGGACTTAGTAAGGGGTCCGTGGTTTTCGCCTGACTGGCAAAGGGGCCTGTGGAACAAAAAAGGTGAAGAACCCTGCTCTAGACTGCAAGGCTTCGCAAACGTCCCACATGCGTTTCAGTGAAGGACCCAGAGTCATTTAAGAACCTTCGTATGAAACAGAATTAGTACTTGTGGGGCCTTGGGGAAACTGCTCCAGCTGCCATTTTTCTTATAAATGCCAGCCTTCAGCCATTCTAAATGGTGTTTATGGAGCCTGCTTTCTCCGGCAGCAAGAATGATAGAAATAAAGAGTTTAAAGCTGTGGGTAAAAGTATTACTGAGTCGTGACTTATTTTCTTTTGATTTGCCCATGTCAAATCATCGTCTTTAAAGTCTGCATACTTCCTATTATTTCAGGGAAAACCACATAGATTTGATTGTTCTTTTCTGCATAGGCAGCAAGGAATGAAGAAACCTGCACTTTTTCACTTTAAGGCACTTTATGGTAGCAAGACCTTTAGGTAGCACTTCCTGAAATAGCTTTTTCATTTTGGAGAATGCTCTAAGACTTGTTGGTTCTCCATTTTCCATGCTAAGGGGAGAAATGGAAAGCCAAATCTCTAAACTATCTTATAGCCAACCTTCTTTTCCATTAAATCTTTGGCCAGAGGCACTTAAAAATAGCCAGACTGCCTGACGTTAGTTTCTAAGGCTTTTATTTGCCCCTTCCGACATACTGAGAGTGGGTGGAGAGAAAGGAAAGAGAACAGAGAGAAGACAAGGGTTAAAAGAAAATCAAGAGGGAAAGGGATGTGGCTCAAGTAGCTGGTGCCTGCCTACCACATGGAAAGTCCCAGGTTCAGTGCCTTCTAAAGAAGACACACAAGATAGTGAGCTGGTACAACAGGCTGTCACAGCAAGCTGACGCAACAAGATGATGAAATGAAGAGACACAACAAGGAAACACACAGCAAGTGGGAGTGGAGGTGGCTCAAGTCATTGGGTGCCTCCCTCCCACATGGGAGATGCCGGGTTTGGTTCCTGGTGCCTCCTAAAAGGAAGATGAGCAGACAATGAACAGACACAGAGCAGACAGTGAGCACAAACAAAGGGGGGGAGAAATAAATAAAAATAAAATCTTAAAAAAAACTCAAGAAAATACTCAAGCAAGGGCCAGATCATGGATGACCGAGCCCTGGAGGGCACGAGGGGATGATTAATGGTAATAAAACTCAGCGGCGACCATTTCCTGAGTGTTCTTCGTGTGCTTTGGCACGAAGGCTCTTTACACTTGCTACATGGTGGGACCCCACCGTGGTTCCAGGAGGTGGCATTATTACCCCTGCTGGACCTGGGAGGGCTTAGGGAATGGCTCGAGATCACCCGGCTGGTAAGTAGCTGAGCCTGGACCCGAATCCGCATCAATGTGATACCCTGATGCCATGGTTTCCCTCTAAAAAGCAGGTAACAGGATCGCACTTGAGTTTTAGAAGGTAACACTATAATGAAATTAGAGAGACCAAATAGTAATTTTATATGTTCAAATTTTTCTCTCTGCTTTCAAATTTTTTAAAGAAAGTTCACCTTTCTAGCCACCGTATAAATGCTATTGATTGATAATACCCATGTAACAGAGATACACATTCTCTTTCCTGAATAAAACCTGATTGAGGTAAGCACTGTTATGAAATAAATTAGGCTCCCAAAACAACATCAAATATATCCCTGCCACATCTTGAAATGAGGAACACAAATATTTGTTATTTCTTCCCCTCTTACGCAAAAATACAGCCACACGAACTAAGTGCATCACAACAATGTCTAGGTGAAGAGAAACAAAATGAACAATCAATATATAGCGATTTATTTGCCAATTAGGGATTTCAGAAAGGCAGAGACAGGGAAGGGAGACAAAGCTTGCTTTGACATAGGAGATTAGCAACAATACAAAACTAGAAAAAAAATAAAAACAAAAAAACTAGCCTCTCCATTTTGTAACCAGAGGAGCATCTGCTTTACTGCTCCCTTCCTGGGGACTGAATCATGTCTCCCACAAAAGACACTTTCAAGTCTCAACCCCTGGCCCTGTGGGTATGAACTCATTAGTAAACAGGGCCTCTGGAGAGGTTATTATCAGTTAAGGTAAGGCAATTTATTCCTGCTGTTTAGGCCACCCGGTGGCTGGTTTTTGTCATAGTGACTCTGGTAAACTAAGCCCTCTGCCAGGAAGTGATGGAAATGTCTGGATTCAGGAAAAAACCAGCAATTGTCATCCTCTCCTCCAGGTTCAGTTCTTGTCGATGCTGAGGGTGTTGCTTTAGTCCTGGGCACTTTTTTTTTTTTAAGGAGGTACAGGAGTTGAATCCAGGACCTTGTGCATGAAGCAGGCATTCAACTACTACACTACATCTGCTCCCCAGTGAGAGCTGTTTTTTTCTTCATTGGTGTGTGTGTGTATTTTTTTAAATTATTTTTTAAAAGATACATAGATCACACAAAATGTTACATTAAAAAATATAAGAGGTCCCCATATACCCCACTCCCCACACCCCCCAGTCCTCCCAGGTCGACAACCTCTTTCATTAGTGCAGTACATTCATTACTTTTTTTTTAACAACAGATTTTTAAATTTTTAAAAAGATATATAGATCATACAAAATGTTACATTAAAAAATATAAGAGGATCCCATATACCTCCCACTCCCCACCCAACTCCACTCCGCCCACATCACCAACTTCTTTCATCAGTGTGGCACATTCATTGCATTTGATGAATACATTTTGGAGCACTGCTACACAGCATGGGTTATAGTTTACATTGTGGTTTACACTCTCTCCCAGTCCATTCAGTGGGTTATGGCAGGATATATGCTGTCCTGCATCTGTACTTGCAATATATATTGATTAAATATTACACAGTACAGTATGGACTTAGTAAGGGGTCCATGGTTTTCACCTGACTGGCAAAGGGGTCTCCACATCATGATATAATTTCTTCCATTGCTGGAGTCACAGTAATTCTATAGAATACCAGGTAAGTCCAATCTAATTCATATTTTGTTCCTCCATCATGAGGATCCTGGGATGGCGATGTCCACTCCACCTCTAAATCAAGAGGGTGCTTAGATCCCACAAGGCTGATGGATGGAATTCTCCTGCTTGCAGTTATAGACTCTGTGGGTTCCCTGGTGTAGTGGTTGACCATCCTCATCTCTCTGATATCTGACCTGGGTAAATCCAACAAACTGGAAAGTAGGTGTTGCAACTCTACTGAGGCTTAGGGCCTAGCTAGCATATAGACAGTCCAGAGATTCAAGTTTCCTGAGCATATACCAACACCAGGACCAACCAAAGGCTCAGTAAAAGTGACAGAAAAGGCATGTGTAGAAAGGTCACATCTGAGTCCAACTCCATTACAAATTCCAAAGTAAGGCCCACTGGCAAGGCACTGAACTCCAGAGCCATCTGTTATGACCGTAGGACCTTGGTGACTCCATAGTTCTCAGGAGCACCCCTACCTGGGGTTGTACCTACTTTGGCTGTCTCTGAGATGCTGCTGAGATGTGTGTAAGAGTGACCCCTCTGATGACCTCCTGACTCATTTTGAAGTGTCTTAGCCATATAAACTCATTTGTCTTTACCATTTCCCCCTTTTATTCAAGGTCTTTTTCTAGTTGCATCACCAGCTGGTGCTTGGTAGTAATCCTTTGGCACCAGGGAGGCTCATCCCTGGGAATCATGTCCCACACTGGGGGGAAGGTAATGCATTTACATGCTGAGTTTGGCTTAGGAAGTGGCCACATTTGAGCAACATGGAGGCTCTCAGGAGGTAACTCTTAGGCACCCTGCAGCTCTAGGCCTAGTTGAAATTTGAAGTACACAGGCTCATAAGCACAGTCATCAAGGACCCATCATTGGACCATTCTTCTTCACTGATCTTTGTCCTTGTACTTGGGGGATTGCTGCTGCTCCACTGGGGAGTACCACAGAGTTCTCCGGAATGGGAACTAGCACTTCCTCAGTTGTCTTGTGAAACTCACCCCCCTAAATCAATACCCAATGAACATATGAACATATTTACATACCCTATGTCCATGCCCTGGAGAACTCCCTCCCACCCATACGTCACCCTTCAAGGATACCCTACATCAGTGCTCCTCCCCTGCCATAGTTGAACCCCCTCTGTGACCCAAACTTCTTCAAAAATGAAGTCTAGGGGAACAGATTTGGCTCAACTGATAGAGTGTCTGCCTACCATATGGTAGGTCCAGGGTTCAAACACAGGGCCTCCTGATCCATGTGGTGAGCTAGCCCACACGCAGTGCTCCATGCGTGCAAGGAGTGCTGTACCATGCAGGGGTGCCCCCCGTGTAGGGGAGCCCCATGCTCAAGAAGTGTACCCCTCAACAAGAGCTGCCCTCCACAAAATATAGCACAGCCTGCCCAGGAGTGGTGCTGCACGCATGGAGAGCTGATGCAGCAAGATGATGCAACAACAACAAAAAAAGAGAGAATCCCAGTACTGCTGACAAGAATGCAAGCGAACAAAGAAGAACACACAGTGAATGGACACATGGACACGGAGAGCAGACAACCGGGGGGGGGGGGGGGAGTGGGGGAAGGGGAAAAAATAAATAAAAATAAATAAATCTAAAAAAAAAACTAATATATTGCCAAATTCAATTAATAGGAAAATGAAATAGTAATGATAGGTTTAAAGATTAGAAATAGCATACATAACAATTTAGAAAAACTAAAATAAAGTAAAAATACTTTGGATATTAAAAAAATATATATCATAAATTTTTTTTTTTGATGTTTTGCCTTTCATCCTTTTAATAGGTGTTGCCCTGTATGTACAGTGGCAAGGCAATCTCTTCTATTCCTTCCTCAGTGTCTACATCCTTTTTTAAATATATGTCTTCAAAAAAGTTTTAGGTCACAGTAAAATCACATATAGAATATAGGGAACTCCCACATACCTAACATCAAACCCTTTCCCTTCCCCAGCAAAAATCTTTTTACATGTAGATGTTACATTTGCTGCAACTGATGTACAGATATTGAAACATAGCTACTAATCACGGTTCCATTATGGTATACATTACAGTTCACATTTTAGACTGTACACTTTTATAAATTTTTGGTTACATTATGGTTTACATTTTAGACTATAATCTTTATAAATTTTTGATGATATTTAACATGGCCTGTATCTATCATTGCAGGATCATGCAGGACACTTCCATTGCCCCTATTTACCTCCTCTTCCAATTATTCTATTCCTCTCTCCCTTCCCTCAGGGCCCATAGTGACAATCAAGCTTCACTGCTTGAAGGACAAGATTCATAGATGCTTGTAACAACTCTAAAGGTTTGACACACTAGTCTGTCCTCCCCCATTGGGAGCCACCCATGCTCTTGAGAGACCGTTTCCTCCAAGAGACTCCATTCCCTCTGTTTGAGAACATCAGGCTTCCCCAGGATGGGGACATAACACCTTCCCACTCATTGTATGGGTCTCCACCCACTGATATAACACACTTTGACAAGATGAGCACTCACCCACCCACGCCCTAGAAGCCTGCCCCAGGTGCACCCTGTGCCAGATGCGCCACCCTCTCCATCAAACACCTTATACCAGTAACCCTTCCTTATTATATTTTCTAAAGAGTTTTCTCAACAGTGTAGTGTGAACCACATACCTGACAATCTCCCGTTCACCTGCTCCCCCCAACCCTCCCCCCAATTCCTTGGACCATCTGTTCATGGGAAGCAGATACTCAACTACTGAACTACATCTGCTCCCCAATGAGAGCTGTTTTTCTTCATTTGTTTGTTTGTTTGTTTGTTTAGGAAGTACCAGGGATCAAACCTGGGTACCTCGTACACAGGAAGCAGGGGCTCAACCACTTGAGCTACATCTGCTCCCCTAGTCCTGGGCACTTTTGTTCCCTGTGGATTCTGGAGCTGGACCCTGAGGCTCAGAGTATATCTAAGGCACCATTTTTTAAAAATAAGGTTGTATTAGTCAGCCAAAGGGGTGCTGATGCAAAATACCAGAAATTGGTTGGTTTTTATAAAGGGTGTTTATTTGCGATAGAAGCTTACAGATACCAGGCCATAAAGCATAAGTAACTTCCCTCACCAAAGTCTATTTGGAGCAAGATGGCTGCCAATGTCTATGTGGGTTCAGGCTTCCTGGGCTCCTATATTCCTGGGGCTTGCTTTCCTCTGGGTTCAAGGTTCCTTTCTTCCTGGGGCTTTCTTCTCTTTATTCTGCTTGCTGACTTCCTGGGGCTCCAGCTTAAGTCTTCAGCATCAAACTCCAACACCAAAAAACCCTCTCATCAAGGGAAGCAGACTTGGCCCAGTGGTTAGGGCGTCCATCTACCACATGGGAGGTCCGCGGTTCAAACCCCGGGCCTCCTTGACCCGTGTGGAGCTGGCCCATGCACAGTGCTGATGCGGGCAAGGAGTGCCGTGCCTCACAGGCTTGTTCCCCATATAGGGTAGCCCCACGTGCAAGGAGTGTGCCCCAGAAGGAGAGCCGCCCAGCCTGAAAGAAAGTTCAGCCTGCCCAGGAATGGCGCCACACACACGGAGAGCTGACACAACAAGATGACGCAACAAAAAGAAACACAGATTCCTGTGCCGCTGACAACAACAGGAGTGGACAAAGAAAAGCATGGAGCAAATAGACACAGAGAATGGACAACTGGGGGTGGGGGGGGGAGAAATAAATAAATCAATAAATCTTAAAAAAAAAAAACAACCCTCGCATTGAAAGTTCCAACTCTGTCCTTTGCCATGCTCTAATGACATGGACCAATCAAAGCCCTAATCATAACTTAATTATGCCCAGGTACAGATCAGATTACAAACATAATCCAATATCTATTTTTGGAAATCATTACCATATCAACATGCTACAGTGGTCTACTTGTGTAGGAACCACAGACAGATACCAAGAGGTAAGATCATGTTAAGGTAACTGATATATAGGTAGCTGCCTTGTTTTCCCCGGCTGTCTTTCTGTGCTAATTAAAATGAGCCTGCATTTCAGGGACAAGAATTAGGTGGGGAAGGATTAGGGCAAGGGAAGGAGTGGGGCAGCAGTACAAGGGGAGAAGGGTGGGGAAACCCCAGTTCAGGATCCAGAAGGGGGTTGTAGATAATGCTCATAAAGGACTTCAGGACATTTTTCTAAATTTCTCAAAGAGAGATGAAGATCTTTAAAAGCAGGTTGGATGCTTTCCCAGAAGTTCAGAATCTTGTTAAGGCCGAAAGGCAGCATTTCAATGCCATCTGAAGGCTAATAAAATATTTTATCAGCTGTAGCAATTACTCATTCTAAATGGCTAGTTAACAATTTGACAGAACTCTTCCTTGAAATAATTCTGGCAAAGCAAGCCTTGCTGACCAGCTCAATCAGGATAATTTTACCTTATGAGAACATCCAGCATAAATGGTTTTACCAACTTAGCTGAGCAATTTCACCTGAAGCCCTTCTGTTTCATTTAAAATTACTGGATAGATAAAACTTTGAATACAAAATAGTGTACTAAAAAATGAATGAATGAATCATTCACAAAAGGTCTCAGAATTCTCTTTTTAAAAAGTGAATTGAAAGTTCCCTCACTACTACTAATTGTTAGCATTTCTGGCTATGAGAAGGTAGATTGAATAAACCTGGAAATTATGTAACTCCCATCACCATAGCTGTGTGTGTATGAGGAGGTGGCTGCATGCGACAGATTGTGTAGGGAGAGTAATGAGTTAGTTTTCTTTCTATTGAAAAGTAAGAGTCAACAGACTCACAAATCCCCAGGCAGAAGAAAAAAGTGCTTAGGATGTATCTGAGGGCAAGCAGAGGACTTTCCAGTACAGAGAGCAGACCCTCTTCCCCACTTCCAAGCCTAAATGGATTAGGATAGCAGTTTTTAAACATTTTGACCATAACTTACAGCAATAAATGTATCTTTACATGGCAACCTGCAATGTTCTATTTGTCCACCAATCTTTCCACTTGTTTATTCACACATGCATACATATACATAAATACCAAAACAAATGCTGGTTGAAATTTACTAAATTAATTTCATGACACATGAGTTGAAAGCCAAACTCAGGTGTGTCTGAATTCAAAATCTTTGGTCCTTTGAGAATATCACCAGGCCCTGGTCACAATTTCTTTCCTCTCCTTTTCTTTCTTTCTTTGCTAAAACCATGTGAAATCCTTTGTTGGACTTTAGGCAAATAATTCCTTAGAAATACCCTCACCAAAGTAACCTGCATTACTAAAGCCAGAGTAAGCTTTGGGATATTGAGGAAGTATGAATCACTCTTCAAAAACTCAATAAGTAAAATAACACCCTTTCAGTAAACACAGAGCCCTCACCTCCAGAAATACACCCAGCTTTCAAAAGCCATTCATTCCCAATAATATTAACAGCTGATTTCTCTTTAGAAACCATGGAGGACATGAAGCAGTAGGATGACATACTCAAAGAAAAATATTATGCAAACAGTATCCATAATAAAGCTGATATGGCTAAAGTATCAGAAGAATTAAGACTTTAAAGCAAAAAGTTACTAGAGATAAAGAGAAATTTCATCATCATAAAATGCCAATCCATCAGAAAGATATACCAGTTCAAACATATATGCACCTAAACATAAAGTCCCAAAATACATGAAACAAAAATGGATCGATGTGAAAGAAGAAAAAGAAAATTCAACAATAATGGTTGGAGTCCACAATACTCCTCATTCCATAATGGGCAGGAAACTAGACAGAAGGTCAATAAGGAAACAGAAGGCTTGTATTCTATCTACACTGTAAGCCAACCAGACCTAATAGACATCTATAAAACACTCCACCCAATAATAGCAGAATACACATTCATCTCAAGTACACATGGAACATTCTTCAGGATAAATCATTTGCTAGGCCATAAAACAAGCTTCAACAAATTTAAAAGGACTGAAAGCATACAAAGCATGTTCCTGATCACAATGGGATGAAATTAAAAATCAAAACAGAAAGAAAGTTGGGAAGCTCACAAATATGCAGAAACTAAATGCACTACTAAATAAACAATGGGTCAAAGAAGAAATCAAGGGAAATTAGAAAATACTTTCACATGAGTGAAAATGAAGGCATGAAGGCACTAGTTATGTATCTAGCCAAAACAATGCTTAGAAGGAAATTTATAGTTGTGAACACAAAAAAATTTTTAAAAAAAGATCTCAAGTATCTTAACCTTATACCTTTACTCTTCTGACAGAGAAGAGCAAACTAAACCCAAAGTAAGTGAAAGGAAGGGAATAATAAAAGATTAGAGTGAAAAATAATGAAACAGAGAACAGAGAAACAGTAGAGAAAAGCAATGAAACCAAAAAGTGGTTCTTTGAAAACATCAGGAAAATTGACAAACCTTTAGCTAAACTAAAAAAAAAAAAGACAACCCCAAATTACTAAAGTTAGTAATGAAAGAGAGGACATTACTACCAACCCTACAGAAATAGAAAGAATTATAAGCACAAAGACCTATATGCCAAAAGATAAATTAGAGGAAATGGACAAATTCCAGAAGGACACAAAAGTCACTTTAGAATAGAATGAGATGCTCCGATGCCTTCTTTTTGTGCGGCTACTAAGATTCTTAATAGTAATGTCTTATTCCCCTGAACGTGGGAAGTAGCCCAAATTTAGCAAAAGGTCTAGGTCTGGCCAAGATGTTGGCAGATGCAGTTCATGTTCTCTTCTCTGAATTTTCCATTTGTGCCCAGCTCTTGTCAATACCTACTGGCTCCGTGCATTCTCCTTCATTTCTACATCAGCCTGAAAGGTTCTTTCCCCTGCCTGTCAGAACATACATTCCACATGGCATCTCCCTGATGCCTTTCCTAGATATGAACCTCTCGCCCTCCTTTGATCCCTCTGTACATACTGGACACATACGACATCCCATTATATATCAAAGTGTTCATGTCTGTTCCCCTCACTAGCCTAAGCTCCCTGAAGACAGCGGCTCCCGTCACGAGATTCCCCCAAAGACCTCCACTTTCTACCTGTATTTGGGAATACACTTAGCAGGAAAGTCCTGCTGGATCTCCTCCTTTCAAGGGTTGAAACCCCTTGAGTGTCTGCCTGTTTTTGGCTGCTCTCCAAGGCCTCCAACAGTTGTTGTTTATATTTTATGCCGCATTTATAATTCTTATTTGAGGGAGGGTCATTCTGAAATAGGCTACTCTATCACCAGAATGGGAACCTCCAGATGCCCTCTCAGAAGAGGAAAGAGATGGTCTTGAGGAGAGAGGGTCAGGCTAGGAAGTTTTACTGTGGACACACTATGCTTAAGTCATGGGCTGGGCAAGTTCCTAAAACCAGCCCACCTTTCATGAGCCACCGTGAGAGGCCAGCCGAGCTCTCTCCGGTTGATGAGATTGGGATTCTTGGAAAAACATGATTTTTCAAGGCTAACATAATCCTGGCTCTCCGGTACACATTTAGTCCTGAACAACTTCCATGCCCTGTAACCGTGAGGCAGGAATGAAATGGTATCTATGGTCTTGGAGGCCCCGCCTGAACCTGAGCCTGTGGTCCTCACAGATACTTTGGTATCCGTACTTTTGTACGGATACTGTTTCTTTGGTCTATAAATCCAGAATTCATTAGGAGACCTGGAAGTGGAACTTCTAGCACATGAACAAAAATGATCAACAACATCAAGGAGCACATCATAAAAATATAATCATTGTGAGTAAAAGATGGCAGCTCAGCTCAGCTAGATAAAACCAGCTCTAGGAACTGGGTATTTGCTTTCCCCAACCCTGAATCATTGCATCTAAATGGCTTTAAAGTGTAAAAACATATTTTTTATAGAAAATCAACATATATTTATAAAAATAGGAATAAGTATACAGAAGTTACCAAAAAAATACAAAATAACAACCAGGAAATAGCACCTAAAATTAATTCCATGTAAAATTATTTCATAATATTTTTTAAAATAGAAAATGTTTGTTTAACTTAGAATTCTTTAGGTTGGGCTACACGTTAGCTATGATAAGTTATGATTTATTAGGCTAACTGGGGCAGGGGGCAGGCTCCTAAGCATTCAGAAGAGCTGACAAGGGATAAACGCTGGCTGGAAGGTGAGGCTTTACATTCAAGAAACCCAGCAGTGGGGGAAAGAAAAGAAATGGGACAGTAGCAAAGTGGAAAGCAAGACAAACCCGACGCATTTCAGGTTTTAGGAGACCTGAATATGCCTGAAGCTATTAATAAAGGAGAGGATGTTAGAAAGAGTTAAGAATGCAAGTAGGAATTCCCTTAGAATAACCCATATGGTATCAGACCATAACCCACAGACAGATAACTGAAGGGATGTTGTTTCTGGGCAAAGGCTGCAATTCTGACTTGAATATAAGCACACAGATGACCCTCCGCTGGTACTGGTTGATCTGTCCCACTTTTAGAAACGTTTCCTCACTGGGCTACCATTCTGTGTTGAGAGAATATTTTTCAGCATTCCCGTGGTGGAGAAATGAATCCTACCCTCACCCTGGCCCAGAGATAGGAGCCTTGGGGCTCCATGTGGAAGCCCCAAGGGGTTTGTGAGCCCCAGAATGTGTACACTCAACTGTGTCTGCAGGTACATACGTGCATTTTCTGGGATGAGGGTATATAGCATTCACCTGACACTTAAAGAAGTCACTGGCTAGTATGACTGACCTAGAACACGTGCCGTCAAACTCTTTGTCTAAGGGGCCAAGAGTAAATATTTTAGGCTTTGCAGGCTATACCATCTCTGTGACAACTTCTCAGCTCTGCTGCTGTAGCACGGAAGCAGCCATAGACAGTAAGTCAACGAATGGGCTGTGTGCTAATAGAACTTTATTTATAGAAACAGACAGCGAGCTGGATTTGACCCCTGGGTTTGCCCTGATCTAGAAGGACACATAGCCCCTACCCTGCGCAGGCCTCCTGGGCACTCAGAGGCCCCTCTCCGACTCCGTGAAACCCCACCCATCCTTCAGATTTCCATAAGGCCCCTCCGACCTCCCTGACTTTTCTTCTTGCTCCTCCAACTGCCACTGCCAAAAGGAGTAACTTAGTTGATTCCAGGAATAATAAATCAATGATAAAGGAAATTTAAAATGAAAAAAAAAAAAAACCACCTTAAGTCACTTCATTATGTTTTTTCACATTTCCTTGACAACATTCACAATTTGGGTTGTTAACTCCCAACAACTCAGAAGTGGTTATGTGTGTTGTTGTTTTCATTTTCTGCAGACTTTACCACTATTGCACTTACATAAGCATTTGTGAAATTGCTAATATTTTTCTTAACCATTATAATGTGAGTTCCAGAAAGATAAATGTCTTGGTCACAACTGTTTGCCTCTTCCAGCCTAGCACAATGCCTGATAGGAGGTGCTCAATAAATATCAGTTGAAAGAATAAATATACATTTTTACATCATAGTGATCACAGCAGGTACAAAGTGTCATGATCTCTTTTTTTTTTTAAAAAGAGAAAGTATTCTATCATCAGCATTTCCACAACACCAAAAGAGTTGTTTTTAATGGCCATGCACCAGTGTTCATCAGGCAAATCTACCACAGATTGTGGAACCACTCCCTTCCTACCGAGCACTGAGCTTCCTTCCAAGTTTTCCTAATTATAAAGCATACCATAACCTGCTTATTATTTTTCCATTTTTATGGGCCATTTCCTGGAATGGAATCACGGGTCAAAGGGTAAGGGCATCTCAAAGGCTAAAACGTTGCCAAAGTGCTTATGAAAGGGCAGCATAACCTCATCAGCTGCCAGCAATGAATGAGGCCACCCGTTTTATCACAACTTCAAGATTAGATGTCATTGTTTTTAAAACTTTGCTAATGGAATAAAGTTAAAATGACCCCTCATTGTTTTACTTGCATCTCTTTGATAGCTGATGAAGCTGAGAAGAACTGAAGTCTTTTGGGGGACTCTATTTTTTGCCCACTGCAAGTAAAAGCTTTCCATAAAAAGAGAAAGATAGTTGGGAGCCCCTCATTTTACATGGCATCTTGTGATGATTTTAAAAGAATAAAGAAAATATGTATCACCTTCCTTTTTTTTTTTTAATGGATGACGGGTGAAGCCTAAGCAATAATTCATCAAGATGCAGCTGAGGTCTTGAGAGGACACATGGGAGGGATTAAATCGTGCCCCACCAGCCAAGGGGCCTTTCCAAGAACAGAGAGTGGGGCCCTAGGCCCACCTTTGCTAAGCAGAGCCACTGAGAGGTCGTGGAGTCCCCAGGTGGAGCCTGAGCTCAAGTTCCACCCGACTTCCCCATTTCTGCTTAATGGCCCTTTAAAGAGAAAACGGCAAACTTCCCGCTCAAAGGGATTTAGCCAGAAAAATGGTTACACGTTTAATTACGATGAAACACGGATCTGGCTCACCCCACTAAAAATCTAACAGATGCCTTAATGCTGACCACTCAAAAGGGCATTTCAAATGAAGCTCAGACGACATGAAGGGCTAAGCATGGGAGAAAACACAGCCCAAAAGTTCTGAAGCATCTCACTGGGGACCTTTCCAAAGAACAATCATGCTAGAATGTAAATAAAGATTCTTGAGGCAAATCATTTTGACACCGAGTCCAAATAAAAGATGTGCCCGCTGCTCGCCCTTAATCTTTCCCTTAACGCTCCTCGTACCTCCCGCTGGGCTGGCCGGCAGCCCTCCCACCTTCGCTCTGGAGGTCCCCTGACACTCTGCACATCTGGATCCAGCACCGCCTCCTGCCTCCCCCACCCCCACCCCACAGTCCCTGCTTCCTTGGGCTCGACATGTCAGCGCTCCCAGAGACAAAGAGCAAACGCTGCTGTGTTGCACTCCAAGTAACACTGTTAGAAAACCTGGTTCAGGTCTCCAGCTCCTGAGCCAGGACTGGGGCAGGACTCCACCTTGGAAAATCTGCACCCAGACTCTCCCACAACGCCTGCTGCGGCCGATGTCTACTTTAAATGCGATCATGGAAGAGAGGCGGGGGGCTGAACTGAAAAGACCCCCCCAAACGGAGCCTGGGCCCCGGCCTTAATGCCCTGTCTGCAAAATGACAGAGGTGGGGGATTAAATCGTGCCCCCCACAAAAGACACGTTCAAGTCCTAAGCGGCCCTGGGAAGTGAGCCATCCATAAGGAGAAACTCTTAAGATGCTGTCAGGTAAGGTGAGGCCGGGCTGAGTGGGGGTGAGTGTCCTTACAAGCAGGGGAAATCTGGGTGCACTCAGTTAGGAGAAGCCAGAGAAGGGAGAGATCATCACATGATGGAGGCAGAGGCACGTCGACAAGCCCGGGACTGCGGCAAGCCAGCACCCAAGTGCTTCGGGCTCCGGGAGAAAGCACGGCCTGCTGACACCTCGGTGTTGGACGTCTAGCCTCCAGAACGGGGACACAAATCCTGGTCATTTAAGCCAACCAGTGTGTGGAATTTGCCATGGCAGTCCAGGCAAACTCCAACAACAGGGTTGGATTGGACGGTCTGGGATTCGATATACATGCCCCTCAAATGTAAAGTATTTTTACAACTCTAGGTATTTTGGTCCATAGCACAATCCAGGTACAGAGCAAGCAGTTGACTGCTGCCCAAACTAAATTAACCGGAAGTCCCCATGACAGTGAAAACTAGTCTGAAGGCAGCAGGAATACAGCTAGTGCTTGTGGATGCGGATGTACGTCTATTCAGAGAACACCATGACCAAGCATAGGTCGAAGCTCTTAAGAATCTGAGGTTATTCACACACGCCTAGGTGAAAACGGTCTACCTCCTAGTGCCTTCTGAAAATTCCCAGAAAGCTGTTAATTTCTAATTCCAGTGTTTCCCACCACTAGGGCTCAGCTGGAAGCATTGCTGACTAATCCACAGCATGCAAATACCAAGTTTGATTTTTCCTGTCCCAGGCTTGCTGGTCGAATGTACTCACTTTATGACACACACAAAGTGCCAAAAGAGGGCTTAGAGACCATCTGCTTTACCTGTAGGGAAAACAAAACGGAGTTCAACTTCAAAGCTTCAATTCTAAGAAAAAGACCTCGCAGCAGCAGGCTCGGGAGAACTGGCAGCACCTTCTCCTAGACAACACGGCACGTGTGTGTGCTGGGGTGGGACTTTTGAAGAAAGGAGAAGAAAGAGATCAGTAACGATGATGATAAGAGCAGCAGCTAGTTAGTAGTGGTAGAGACAGGATTAGCTGCTATTGCTCTGAAGCCTGCTCTCTCTCTCTCTAATCTCTTTTATATCGTACATTAGATCAACTGGATGCTCATAAAAAGTCCTAATGAGCCGGGTATTATTGTGACCCTCATGTTATAAAGAAATTGAGGCTTGCCAGGAAATTACTCAAGAGATCACCTAGCAGTAGGGAGCAGAGCTGGTACAACCTCGGTCTGTGGCGCTCAGAGCCCAAGTTCTAGAAAGATGAGCTTCTGAAGAATGGCTGGGAGGGCCCAGGCTAGGACTGGGAATGGCCCTGAGTGCTGACCTGTGCCCCCAAGGATACCTCACACAGGCAGCTGTGAGGCAGGCTTTGGTTTCGGGCTGGGTCAGCTGCGTGCCCCACCCTCTGCCCTTCCAGGGAAAGGGTGACCTCCGGCCAGAGTCACTGGCCAAACTATTGTTTGCAGCTTTGCAGGAAGCTATTTGAAAGGGTTGTTGAAAAACAAATCTTTCTAAATCAAGCTGTACCAATATTTTTATTTCCTTTCATGCAATGCCACATTTAAAGGCATTCGATGCGCCTGTTTATAAAGCCTGGGAAACAAGCCTGTGTGCCTTAAATTCAGGAAAACAGAAGAGTTCCGCTTTTGGAGGAAGGAGAACAGAGTTTTATGATGTGCCGCTTTCTTAGCGCGAGTCCTTGCTCTTGGTACTGAATGCATGTTTGACAAAAAGGCACATCTAAACCCAAAATGCTTTTAAACAGAAATGTGCCATGTCCTGACATTTATACATATTAGATCATCTGCTCGTGGTTTCAACCGTTTTTTTAAAACAAGAAATTGGTGAGGAAATGTAGATTGTTCATTGTAAGGTCTGCAGCGAGCTTTTAAAAATAAGTAACAGATCCCTGCCACTTGTCTGGGAGCTGGTGCTAGGTAGTGCCTGTGGAGAAGAGAAGGCCAGAGACTTCATCCCCGGGTGACCCCAAAGTCCTCCCCAGGCCACTGCACCTGAATCAAGACAAAGGCTTTGCAGAGGTACAGACTGGAAGCCACCCATCTGTGTGAGGGGGTCACCTCTTCCTGGGAAGCGTGGTTTGATGGTGAGTGGACGCAGGTGAAGCACAAGGGGCCCAAGGCTCGGTAAAGAGCACTGTGGTTAGGAGGCAGAGAAAATACTAGAGCACTGAGTACCGGGAGGCAAATCTCCCCCTCTTCATAATGCAACCGAGGACCCACCCTATAAATTGAAAGCCAAGAGTTTTAGAGCAGGAAGGAACCACAGGAAAGCAGTCTGGCAGAGAGGGAAAGGAGGCCCAGAGAGGGAGGCACCCTGCCTGGTCCTGCAGCCGCCCCAGAGCTGGCTCTACGCGCCACAGAAACCAGGAAAATCTCAGCACGTCTAAACACGGAAACGCTCCCTTACTAAACCAAGTACCAATCAGGCAAACGGCTTGGAACTGTAAGCCGAAATACCCAGATCATAGTAACAATCCTAACATTAGCAGGAAAAAGCCCTGGGAGACCCCAAAAGAGTGGAGCTCCTTTCTAGCCTTTTAAATTATTTTTAAGTGGAATATTCTGCTATTCAGATGGAACCCACACGTATGAGAGGGCGACAACCCCTTCAGAAGAGCTCCCGTCTGCAAGTGTGTTCAGCTCCCCACTGTTGGGACGGACTGTTCAGAACTGACCAACTCCATCCCAGCAGGGTCTCAGGGGTTCAGTTGTGACAAAACACCATGCGGTTGTGCCATTTGAATCCTGGGTGCAATCTCCCCCATCCCCCAATGGCTCCTTTGTCTGTTTTTACTCTTTTTGTTTGTTTGTTTGTTGTCTGCCCATTGTTTTGCTTGTTGTCTGGGTTTTTTTTTTGCTTAGGAAGCACTGGGAACCGAACCCAGGACATCCCATATGGGAGGTGGGTGCTTAACTGCCTGAGCCACATCACTCCCTGCTCATTTTTTTTTTTTTTGCTTTTGCTCATCTGCTCGTTGTCTTGCTCATTGTTTTTGCTATTGTCTGCTCTTTGTTTGTTGGTCTTCTTTAGGAGGCACCAGGAACGGAACCCAGAATCTCCCATGTGGGAGTGGGTGCTCAACTGGTTGAGCCATATCCACTCCCCGGGTGCAAATTATTCAAAGAGTTTTGAGGTTTGCAGGATGTGTATGCCTCTGATGCCTTTCTTGAGGGTCCTACCTATGAAATAAAGACCCTTTTTTCATGAAAGAAAGGAGGAGGAAAACTGAAGATTAAAACTGGATTCTTACAGAGTGATGATGTTTACTTTTTCTGTTTTGGTGTAGAAAAAACAACCACCTTAATTGGTCCCCAAAGCAAAACCCTGACACCTGACGGGTCTTCCTGAAACAGGACTGGCTGACAGCAGTGATGGTAAACATGACTCTCCAGCAGCGCTTCCCAGACTCTCATGACCACGCTGAGTGGCCTGGGGTCTGGTTAAAAAGCCACTCCGATTCAGTGGCCTCGGCGTGGGGCGTGAGATTCTTCCTTTCCAAAAGACTTCTGATGTGGCTGCCCTGCAGGTCACACAGTGAGCAGCAAAGCTCCATCTACAATTTACAAAGAACCTCTCGGGGTCCTGCAGCGTGTCCAGGTGGAAGAGGATCTCTAGTCAGGAGGCTCTTTGGGGAACTTATTTTATTCCCACCTATAAAGAGGGCCAATCATCCTACAGAAAAGAACACTATACTAGGCAATTTATTATGTGTCATTCAAGATGCAACTGACTGCCAAGCTCAGGAGGACTTTTCTAGAAATGCTGGCTACTTGCCTGGCACACAGAAAGCTCATCACGTGCCTGGGACGTGAATGAATGAACAAGGGAAGGAAGAAACGGTGAACTCGGCTTCGAGTTGTGTGTAGACCATCTTTGTACTGATCATGGGTGGGGAACGGTACAAAACCATCATCAGACCTGAAGGGGGGGGTGGAGAAAGAGGAGGGGGAGGAGAACCTAAGACATGCAGCAGCTTCTTGTGGGGACCGCTGAGTGTCAGGGACAGTGAGAGGTCCTCTACAAGGATTGCCCACTTAACCTTCTCACAACTTCTATGAACTGGGAATTATAATGATTCTCGTTTTAGAGACCAGGAACCTGCAGCCAGAGAGGGTAGGTAGCCCAAGAGAGTCCAGTTAGGAAGGGGGGGCAGGCTAGGGCCCCGACGGCCTGAGCCTCCACATTGCACAGCCCCTGCCCAGCCTCTGATCCACAGGGCAGCACAACTGGTTCCGAGGCCCCCCAGAAAGACCTGACCCCAGCGCTGTCAGATTTTGCCATCCCTACTCACCGACTGGCTTACCTGGGGCCTCCCCAAATCAGATATTAACAAAGCTGAAAAGATCTAATCTATGGTGTTCATTATACTGACACGCCTCAGCATGTTTGACAGCTTTGTCTGATGGCCTTTATTGAGGAGGAAAACAAACAGCCTGGGCAATTAGTGAGAAGAGAGAATTTGGGAGTAACTTCTTAAAAATAATGTTCACACACCCCTTTACCCAGAATGACCAAATGTTTCCATTTTGTCCCATTGGCTTTATCACTCACACTCCTCTTTCTCCCTCTGACTCTCTAATCTATATACGCCCACTTTTGATTTTCCTGACTCATTTGGGAACAAATCATAAACATCATGCCCCTTTATTCCTAAATTCATCAGGGCATACTTCTTAAGACCAAGGCCTTCACTGACATGATCACAAGACAGTTATCAACCAACTTCAAAAGTCACACTGATGTAACACTTTTATCTAATCTCCCATCTGCATTCCAATGTTGTCATTTGGCCTAAATAACATCCTTTGGAGCCCGACTTAGTGGTTTTTACTGGTTGGATGCATATTAAGAATTAATATAAGTAATTAAGAATCAGCAGGCACGGAGCGCTCTGGCATTACATGAACTCATGCGGTTTTCATGTCTCCTCTCCGAGGCCAGGCAGGCAGCCTTCCCCTTGCATCACCCACAGTGGAAATGAGGCTGAAGGGACTTTGGATAGAGAGCCAGAGTTGAGACCCTCGCCCCAACAGGGCCGCTTGGTTCCTGTTTTTAAGACTGTATTCATTTTGGTCTCAGCCAGCAGACTGGCTACTAATTCCAACATTTTAAATCCTAACAATAAAACAATATACTTTGGGTGCTTACCTCTCGAGCCCCTTTCTTTCATGGCGATGTTAGAGATTCTAATTAACACCCCAAAGCTCCCACACACTCGGGAAGGGTCCGAAGCTACCCAGGTGGACAGCGACTTGGTGTGAACTGGGGGCCCCTGGGGGTGGGGAGGAGGCAGAGCGGGAACAGGAAGGGCCGGCGTGGCACCTGCCCAGCCTGCTTCGCGGAGCGCCCCCTCCACCCCGCGCGGGACTTGAACCCACGACGACAGAGGACGCCAGCTGTGTGCGTGACGTGAATGTGGGACATTCAGAATATCTCTTCCAGGGCAGAGTAAAACAAATTTGTTTGGGAGTGGGGAGGGCATTTCCAGCAGTCTAAAAACGTACTCAAAACTCACGACCTTGCCTGCTAAATAGAAAAGCCTTGCTTTTGGAAATGGAACTCCTGGGATTCAGATCCTCACTCTGCCACTTAGTTCATTTTCCTTGGGCAAGTTTCCTAACCTCACTCCTTCAGTCATAAACCTACACAACAGGGCACAGCCGGTAGCGATGGTGAGAGGAGTGTGAGCACACGGAAGTGGCTTGCTGGTGCAGCGCTGGACACATGGAAGGTGTCCTGCTCACACTGTTTCACAGCCCAGAGCTTTGGAGGACCAAAGCACGGCCCCACAGCAGGGCAAGCTCCTGCTTTTTCCCAACCCAAAAGGAGCCAAGCGAGGTTGAGCTTATATGTGTTAATGGGATACGAGCAATGTGGTGAGTTTTCATGAAAGTTTGCACGATTCATGATTCACTGACTATGGAGAATATTAAAAAAGAGAGCAATTTTGCGGTAAGAACTGTCTCTGGCAACAGGGAGCTGAATTTTTCCTGCATGTGGCCTGATGAGACCCCGGCCTCATCAGGAAAGCCTGCTCTACACTGGTGAATGGGTGAGAGGAAGAGCAAAATAATTTACCTTCTCCAGGGCCTCTCTGTCGAGCAGTTCTTGCACAGCCAGAAGCTTGATGCTGTAAGAAAAAAAAAAAAACCCACACTTGAAAACAAACCATTTCATGTCACCAAGCGTCACAAAAGCCATGAGATAAAAAGTGTGAAATTTCAACCTGCATCTCCACGTCACCTCCCATCTTAAGGAAACCTTTGGTTGGAACTGAGATGCTCATTTCTGAACTAGCAAAAAAAAAAAAAAAAAAAAATTCTAAAAGTAATAGCTGCTTCCTATAAGGAATTTGGATATCCTCAGTGGAAGATAAAGAAGACTCACCCATGGTCAGTATGACTCTTCACCTGATGTCCCTTTGATGAGAAAGAGATGAAATCATCGCTTAAAAAGGGGTCTGCTCAGGCTCTGCTCAGATGTTGACCAAACATTTATTGTGACCTATTGTGTGCAGGTGGCCGAGGACACCAGAGGACTGACACTACCCCAGCTTGCAAGGCGCTCATGGCCTCTGGGAGGAAGAGCTGGCACCAGACTATAAGACACGCTGTGCCACGAGGACGCGCAGAAGGTAAGCCCAGCCTGGTGGAGGCCAGAGAAGGCCCCGGGGAGGAGGGACCCGCTTAGCCCTGCCAGCAACAGCCCAGAGAGGGCACGCAAGTGCCTGACGGTCCAGCTTCCAGCACAGCAGCCCAAGTCTACACTGCAGTCAGCCACTGAGGTAAGCGTTCGGATACCGCTTTTTCTGATCTGTTGCTTTTGAGATGCTTGTGGGCCCAATGGGCAGGCAGCTGACGCTGCCACAGAAGCTTGGCCCCTCCCTCCACCTACCTGGCTGGGTCCCCCAGACAGCAGCCCAGGGCCCCACCTGGCCCATGCGCCCCCCACAGAAGGGGTTATGCCCACGATAAAGTTCACCTTAATTTATAGAATTCTTCCCAGTCTCTGTACAAGGAAGAAAGCACTGTCTAACCAAATGCGAAGGCTTATTTAAAAGCAGCTCA
The DNA here is from genome assembly GCF_030445035.2 of Dasypus novemcinctus. Classification (NCBI taxonomy): domain Eukaryota; kingdom Metazoa; phylum Chordata; class Mammalia; order Cingulata; family Dasypodidae; genus Dasypus; species Dasypus novemcinctus. The sequence goes on from NC_080677.1 coordinate 22,953,683, forward strand.
GGGCGGCGGACTTGGCCCAGTGGTTACGGCATTCGTCTACCACATGGGAGGTCCGCGGTTCAAACCCCAGGCCTCCTTGACCCGTGTGGAGCTGGCTCATGCGCAGTGCTGATGTGCACAAGGAGTGCCCTGCCACGCAGGGGTGTCCCCCGCGTAGGGGAGCCCCACGCGCAAGGAGTGCGGCCCATAAGGAGAGCTGCCCAGCGTGAAAGAAAGTGCAGCCTGCCCAGGAATGGTGCTGCACACACGGAGAGCTGACACAGCAAGATGACGCAACAAAAAGAAACACAGATTCCCATGCTGCTGACACCAACAGAAGCGGACAAAGAAGACGCAGCAAATAGACACACAGAACAGACAACCAGTGTGGGGCTGGGGAAAGGAGAGATAAATAAATAAATCTTTTTAAAAAATAAAATAAAATAAAAGCAGCTCAGGCAGTGCAATAAGAGTTTTAAAGGCCTACGAGAAATCACCACCACCAATTTAGCAAACGTCTCAGCAGATGGGTAGACTCTGGTCATTCACGCTGCTCCAACTACAAAGGTTTTTGTAGCATCGCTGCGACACTTCTGCTTTTGTTATTTCTTTGGCTTGGATCTTTACAACACCCACTCTGCCTCATCCCATCCTTCTGGTCTAAATGCAGGCAGCTTTCCCTGAATATCCAAAGTTAGGCAGAGTCCCCGGTCCTCACGTTTTACTTTCTGCAGGGCACTTCCTGGGACCTAAAGCATTTATTTGTTCGGGTGCTTTTATCTGTCTTCTCCCAAGGAGCGTGGAAGCTGCTTGGGGCCAGGAGCTCAGCCGTATCTTGCTCACCACTACATTTGCAATGCCTACAAATGCTGCGGGGGAACAGTCAAGAGCTATTTATTGACCAACTGGCTGGGCCGATGGACCGAGTGGCTATTACAGCTCACTCGCTCCAGCTCGGGTGGATAAAATCACAGCCCAAGCCTCAGTTTCTCTATCTGAAAAAGAATGCTTCAAATGAGGATGGAGTCTTCCTTGGTGAAAGGTGCTTTGTGCACTGGTATAAATTACTGCCATAACAAAATATGCCTGATGGCAGGTCAAAGCTCTCGGTTACTCCTGCAAGCATTCTGAGTCCCGAGGCACAAATCTAGACTCCGGTTTTCCCATCTGGACAGCAACATACATGCTAAGCAGGAGTTTCCAGTTGCAGCTCGAGTTTCAGAAGTGTAAAATGCCTCTGAAATAACCACTGGAAAATACTTACACTGGAGGGACTTCCAGTTCCTTGCTACTGTCCCCCCCACCCCCACGTCCTGAAATCCAATTTAGTTAGTATCAGATATCAACAGGTTAGAAGAGGTTAAAACACTGTTAGGGTATTCACCTCTCCTCCTCTCCCTATTCACAAAGACGCCATGGTTGAACCACTAAAGAGCATGATTTGAAAACCCATGAATGGAAATGAAAGCTTTCAGTTGATTTTTTAAAGGTAAAACCTTAAAAATACTACTTCCAGCTCTCATCACTTTACTTGCCTCTAGAACGGGGATAGCAAGTACTTGGCATACCTAGCACTGCTCTCCAACTCCCTTAGATAACCCTCAGAATCCTTCTCCACACTCCAGTGAAATCGGTCTGTGAGATGAATTCCATTTCAGATCTTCTCTAAAACCAGTACGAGTTGGTATCAATGTATCAGTGATAGGGAGGGGGCAGAAAAAAACAGATATTTTCTTAGTACTAAAACACAGTAGTACAGAATGGGATAGCTGTAGGGGCAGAGAGAGAGAAAAAAGAAATGATAGGACACAAGAATCTATATAGTCTGAGTTTCCAAAGGGAGACAACGCAGTTAATAAGCTACTGCTCCAGCTGCTTGTGACCTCGGAGTTCTTCAGAAGGCCACGTTCTTCCTTCTTCAAGCTAGAGTCTTTAAAAGTACCCCGAGATGCTTCCTGTTATAGAACTATCCTAACGTTATTTCTCACCTTCCTGGAAACCCTCCAAGTTTGGGGTGTTTATTTTAGTATTAATATTTATGGTAACATATTCTTCCAGCACATCAGAGACTCCCTGGGAGGAAATTTCACACATGTGAAACAGCAACGAATTCACTTATCACATTCTCCCTGTGGTATCATCTAACTTCTTGATGCTCTGAAAGAAAGTCTGATCTCTCATATTCAGTTTTGCCCCCTCCTCCCCTCCTTCCATCTTCCTTTCCTTCCTCCATTCCTCCCTCTCCTCCTCTTTGACTATCTCCCATACTTCAGGCGTCACCCCTGCCCTCAGCAGGCCCCGGAAGCCAGGATGCTCCTTGGGCACATGTCCAGGAAGGCGTGTCTCTGAGAACCCAGCTGGGTTCCAGTGAGCACCGGTGGAGCTGGGAAACAGGGCACGCCTGCCGGGGGCCTGGGGCTTCCTCAGCACGCTCCCAAATAAACAACAGCGCTGCAGTCAAATGGGAGCTGCAACGAACTGCAATTCCTTTTTCTGCACTCTAATTTTAGAAGAGAGACAAATCACACAAAAACGGCTGACAGCAGTGATTTATTTAGAAAAATGACAACTTCAAGGGCAAGTCCTGAAAAGATATAAACAGCTCAGTCGCCCATGAGGCAGCACTTAAGAAGACCTGAAATGTGTGCAATTAATGTCTGCTAAATAAGCTACAAGGCGGTAAGGACGCACGTCTTAGTGGGAAGAGAGTCTGGCACCGTGAGGTCTATCGCTGAATTAGAAGAGAGGAAAAGCAGCAGAGCTCAAGGGACAGAAGACAGAGGCCACCCCTGCAGTTTGGGCGTGCTAGGGCAGCAGACGGAATGATCTTCAGTGGCCCCTGGAAAGACAGACATGAGATAACTCTATGGGTGCTGCAAAACCACTTAAAGGGTCAATTCCTGACTCTAGAAACTCACACTACCAGAATGGATTGAAACCTAACGGGGCACCAGAATCAAGAATCACTCTAGCTCCTCTCTCTGAGAATTCTGGCAGTCTGAGTTTCACCTGCATTTATTCAGTGACACAAGAAAGCACATGGGATATAGTAATATACAATAAATGTATAAAGAAAGTAATACCTTGTGGGTGGATCCACTCATTTCATTTAATGGAGCAAAATATTAAAGGATGACATGTGCCAGGTACTAGTGGGCGCTGGGGATACAACGATGAGCAGGCGCAGTCTCTGAGTCTAGTAGGAGACCCAGGTGTGTTCTCTGGGGTCCCAGTGGGGGACCAGGTGAGGTGTGTGCTCTCATGAGGCAGGTGTGGGGTACCATGTGGCACTCTAGGAAGGACATTTAACCAGAGGCTTCTTGGGAAGGGACGCCTAAGCTGATGCCTATGGCTTGGGAGGCAGAAGGGAAGGCAGAGCTAGCCCAGGCAGGTGGGAGGAACAGCATGAGCTGAGGAAGGAGGCAAACCGTAGCACAGCCCACTTAGGACGACACACCGGCCAGGGCACACGCGGTGGCTGTGGGAGCCCAGGAGTTCTGCAGAAGAAGAGCTTTGTAAGCCATCTTCAGGAGCGTGGCTGTATTAGGAGGGCCTGGAACAGCCACCGGTGGTTCAGGGCAGTGGTATTGTATGGGGCCCAGGACGGGGAAAATACCAATAAAGGGATGAAAATGGCTGCAGTGTGGGGAATGGATCGGGGCCAGGTAAGAAACGAGACAGTGGAGGCTTGGACCAGGAAGTGGCCCCAGGCTAATTCTAGACGATCAGCTGGCAGGACCTGATGACATAGAGGGATGTGGGGAATGAAAGAGAACTATCACCTCAGTTTCCAGCTTGTGAAACTGGGAGATACCGGGACCATCTGCCCAGGGTTAGGGTAAGGCAGGGTGGAGGTGGTGAGGTCAGCTCAGACCTGCCTGAGTAGAGATGTCACCAGGCAGCTGGCAATCTCTGGGCTCTCAATTTGGACGTCAGGAGTGTGTGGATGGGCACTGAAGGGACGAAATCGCCCAGGAAGCATGTGGAGTGAGAAGTCAGCCAGGGGCAGAACCGCAGGGAGCATCAACGGCGGGCAGAGGTTCTGAACAGCAGCCTGTGACGGAAGCAGAGAAGGAACTGCTGGAGAGGAAGCAGGGAAACCCAGAGCACCGGGCCCCAAGCCAAGGAGCGGAAAGCAGTGCAAGAAGGCAGGGGAAGGCAACAGGTTCCAATTTTGCAGAAAGGCAGGTAAGTCAAGGCTGCTTTTCTTGGTGAGAGCAGTTTCAGGGGAGTGGTGAGGAGGAAGCCGGGTTTCAGAGGTGACCGGTGGATGGGAGTATGATGGTGAGGCTAAGGTGTCAACTCAGCCAGTAATGCTGCCCAGCTAGGGAAGCACTGGGCTACCTGTAATACAAGGGCATTTCACGGACTTGAATCATCAGTGAGTTGACTGGATCTATGGCTGATTACATCTACAATCAACCGAGGAGATTGCCTTCAGCATTGTGTGAGATCTCATCCAATCAGTTGAAGGCCCTAAAAGGAGGTGATTGCAGCCCTCAGAAAGAGAACTCCCATCTCTACTTTGGACAGCCAGCAGTTCCCGGAGAACTAGCCGAGGACTTTTCATCAGAGCCCCTGGCTTGCAGCCTATCCTACAGAATTTAGACTCAGGTGGCCCCATGATTTCATGAGACAATTTGATAAACTCTCATACTATTTACAGGGTCAGTTCTGTGTCCCGAGAGAACCGTGACTAATACAGGAAGGTAAAGAAGAACAAAAGAAGGAGATTAAAATCTAGGCTGAAGAACTAAGGTAGCTTTTGGCAGCACTGTTTGCCACGGAGTAGAATGCAAAGCAGAGAGGTCTCACCTATCCAAGTGGACGTTGCAGCTACTGAAGAGCGAAGGACCTCTTTCTCAAGGCGCTAGTCTGCAAGCATGGCTCTCTCCTTCTATCCCTCTCTCTCTCCTTCTTCCCCTTCCCCCCAAACAATCACCAGGCCCCGTTTTTCTCTCACAGCATAATCACCATTTCCATGATTTGGGGGCAGGCGGGGAGTAAAGACTGTGGAGAGTCTCCACAATGAACAGCCAGGGGTTTGTCTTTTAATACAGTACTTCCACAATGTCCTCTGCAGGAACAGAGGAAGAAACCGGGAAGGCCCTCAAATTTAAAAGCGCACGTTAACATTAACCTAAGGATCTTTTTAAAAAGTTAATTATAAAAAATAAGAGCCCCCATCAAAATCCATTTGTATATAATGTAAATATAAATAAATCCACAGAGACAGAATTAGATCAGTGGTTATGTAGGGCTGGGGAAAGACAGGGATGGAGAGGTGACTGCTCAGGGGTAGGGGTTATTCTTTCAAAGAGTAATGAAAATGTCCTAAAATTGATTGTGGTGATGAATGCACAACTCTGAGATCATACTGAGGGTTGTATACTCTGGATGGGCTGTATGGTGTGTGAATGTATCTGAATAAAACTGCTTTTAAGAAATATGCAACATCAGAGCTTCCGGCTGTCCTGGCCATGCAAGCTCTGTGCCCAGTTTACCAGCCCGAACTGTGTCGGGGATGAGAACCAGGCAAGTGCGCAGGGGAGGGGTTCTGGTGTTCAGGCAGCCTCCCAGAAGGGAGAGAGGAGGGAGAGAGGGGGGACGGCGAGGAGGAGCCATCACGGCTGGGGCTCGTGACCACGGGCAACGCTCCTCTACTCACCTTTCCCCGTGCAGGACACGGGTCACTTTAGGAAGTTACCAGGAAGGGAAAGTTACAAACCGAGTCAATCCAGTTTGTCTCCCTTCCCCTTCAAGGAAGGTTCCGAATGAACTCCATCTGAGCAAAGGAGAGTTCTTTCTTCTTGATCAACAAATTTAGAAGACTTTAACGGTGTCACAGGCAGACCTGTTTCTCTATTGCTTTATTTTTTTTCCCACCATCATGTCAGAGTTGAGAAAAGTAAGGTGACTTCAGCCTCAGGAGGTCAGTGGACAGGACTGGGAGAAGGGACAAGCTCCTGGGGTAGGTGCTAATTTTCTCAGACATTTCCTCTAAAGTATCACATGCCCAGCATTGCCAAAACACATGCTTGCAATCGCCTCTCTTCCTCTCCAAAACGAAGTGCTGGATCGTATAATGTTAGCACCAGAACAATCTAAATGAAATTTGCTCAAGCAGTAACTGTTTTTGGCAGGTTTGAAAGAAATAGTCTGGGTAAGAACCTTCTTTCACAAGAGTCCCCCATTGTTTATGTTCTATTCAAGTTTTCTACTGCTCGAGTCAATCACGGTAATTTCTATTTTCTTAGAAAATGGTCCAATCCATTCAGATTTTTACATTTTTGAGCATAGAATTGTACTAGTAATCAATTTTAACTTAAAAACAACCTCTAAATCTATAGTTATTCCCCCTTCCTCATTCTTCAATATGTGTAGATATTCCCCCCCTTTTAAAAATTAGATTCTTGAGAAATCAGTCTACTTTGTTGGTCTTCTGAAATGATTAGCACCTGGATTTGACTATTGTACTATTTTTGCGTAATTGTCTGCATTTATCCTCAATAATTCCTGTTTCCAACCTTTCATTGTTCTCTTTACTTGCTCTTTTTATCTTTTTGAGTAGAATGCCCATTTATTTAAATGATTTCTTGTCTATAAGACCATAAAATTTTCTCTAAATATATGTATTTGTCCTTATTTCAAATTTCATAAGGATCCTTCCTGTTACTTTCTACAGAGTCTGCAGCTGCAGTTTTGCTCCCTTGCCGGAACCAATAATTATTTGGATGTGTGTCTTCATATCTCTAAGTAAGTTGATTTTAAATTTTTTATCTTGTATTTTCTATAATCACAGTACATTATAGGTAGAAAAAGTACCTGTATATTTACCACTTTTTAAAAATTTATAGATACTTGGTTTGTTTTTGTCTAATTTATGAAACTTTACTTTTCTATTTCCCAGTGTTTGGGCAGTCATTGCCTTGTTCTGGGGGTCTACCAGGTTTTACTTGACTTTTTTCATATAATGGTAGGGGAAAAGTAGAGGGCTCTAGAGTCCAACTGCCTGGGGCTTAAGCTGTACCACTCACTGGTAGCAGAATCTTAAAGAACCTTCCAGAAATCAGCAGGAGATGGAAGGGAGGGGGCTGGCACCCAATGTGGTGGCCATAAGGAGAGAAGTAACGTTTTGGCATACTTCACGGCTCACAGTAAGCTTCCAGAAACGGTAGTTAGTATTGCTAATATTATTCAGGTCTTCTTGAGCCATTAACACTTCCCTAAAGGTTAGAGCCAAGAAAGACACATTGTTGTTTGGTATCCAGCCTGTTTCAGATAAGCAACATGACAAACTGTCATCTCCCCTTGCCTTTTTACAATAGCCATTAATAATACCCCAGGGTCTAGATCCAGAATACAGTCATATTGTTGTCTTTCCAGTGTAGAGCTTATTTTAACAATTTCTGACATTTGCATTTGTTTGATAACCAGACTTAGAATAATTTAAACGATCTAGTTTTACTAATTCCAGTGTTTATGTGACCTATTCTTGAGCTCTCTGATTCCCCTCTTGAGCATTTGCAACATACCTTTAATTAAATTTTAAAGAAAGGATCGTGTTTATATATGAATGTCTGAGAACATCTTTCTCCGTGGCTTCATACTAAAGAGACAACTCAGTTGAGTTTAAAATGAATGGGTTGCAACATAACCCCTAAAACATTGTAGACAGTTTGCGAACTTGTTAACCGGAAGAACTTTTTATGTTTCAGGTTCCCGGGCCCCACATCTAGATAGTTGTAATGTGAGGTCTGAATTAAAAAAAAAAATCCCAAGTGGTTCTAATCTTCTGACAGATTCAGAAGCCTCTCTGTAGACATGGTTTCTTTGTTACAAACAAGTCCAAAATCAACTTAATTTTGGTTACTCTTTTCTCTTTTTGGATGCTCCCGACATGTTTTTTCCCTTTGTCCCTGTTATTCTATACTCTCTGCCAGGTATGCCCAGATGTGGGCCTTTTCCCCCTGAGTTCGTTCAGGGAGGTGGTGAGTGAGCCCCCATGCAGTCTCTCTCCACTTCGGGGAAGCACTCCTTCGTCTTAGCATTGATGACTGGTCACTAATGCTAATAATAGGAACGCTGGCTGTCCACTGTCTTCCATGTATATAACCTTGTCTCTTCTTGTTCTCTTTCTTACATTTTCCAGAACTGTTCCTCATTTTTATCCTTCACTCATATTACCCATCAGACTTGCCATTGCATCTGTATCAGTTTCCTGTGGCTGCTGTAACAAATTACCACACGTTCAGTGGCTCAAGACAACAGAAATTTATTCTCTCACAGTTCTGGAACCAGCATCACTGGGCTGAAATCAAGATGGCAGCAGGCCACACTCCCTCTGGAGCAGGGGTTCTTAACAAGGGTCAATGAGCTTGAATTTAAATAAAAAAAATATTCTTGTGGGGATGTGTTGGTATGGGTATGATATATTTATTAAATAATACACAGTATGCTGTGGACTTAGTCAGGAGTCCGTGGTTTTCACCTGCCTGGCAAAGGGTCCATGGAACAAAAAAGATTAAGAACCCCTGCTCTGGAGGCTCTCTGGGAGAATCCCTTCTTTGCCTCTCCCAGCTGCCAGCATTCCATGACTTGTGGTTCATCAGTCCAATCTCTGCCTTTATGGTCACTTTCCCTCCTCCCCTGTCATCAACTCTCCTCCTGCCTCCCTCTTAGAAGGACACCGGTGACTGCATTTAGGGTCAGATAATCTCACCATCTCAAAATTCTTAACCACATCTGCAAAGTCCTTTTTCACCATATAAAGTCACATTCACAGGTTTTAGGGATTAGGTGGACAGTATCTTTTGGGAGGGGTGGGGGTAGAAAAGTGTTTTTGTTTCCTGGGCTGCTGAAGCAAATACCGATGCAACGGTTCAACAATGGGAATTTATTCATTCACAATTTAAGGCTGGAAAAAAGTGAAAATCAACATGTCATCAAAGCAATGCTTTCTTTGCAAAGATCAGCGTTCCGGGGCTGGCTGCCAGCGATCCTTGGTCCTTAGCTTTTCACATGGCAAGGCACATGGTGGCATCTCCTGGATGCTTCCTTCTCTTCCAGGTTCCACTGCTGTCCAGCCTCTTGCTTCCTGTGACTCTTCTCTGTCTGAATTTCATTCCACTTATAAAGAACTCCAGGAGTAGGATTAAGACCCATCCTGTCAGTCTGGGCCACACACACCTTAACTGAAGGAACCTCCTCAAAAGGTCCTACCTGCAATGGGTTCACATCCACAGGAATGGATGACATTTAAGAACATGTGTTTCTGGGGAACATACGGCTTCAAACCACCACAGGGGGTGCTGGCGGTAGACAGCCTACCTCACATTCCTGCTGCTAATTTGGATTTTAGTTCTTTTGGATTTCGTTTCCTCAAAACCTCTCCCTATATAATCTAACTCCATTTTCTTTCATTCTGTTGTCTTTTTCCATCACCCACTTTTCCTTATGCTTTTCTGCTCCTTTTCCAGCAAAGCCATATTTTTTTTGTAGACTATTGAAGATGCCACACATTTCCCCCCAAATTTTCTCCTGGATCCTAGTGTAGATGACATTGCTTCTCAGTCTTCCAGAAATGGTTGCCTTTACCTCGCTCTGCAGGACTTCCACAGTCTTTACTCATCCTTGAGCAAGGAAAACTTTGTCCAGACTAATGACTTCTAACCGATGCTTTGTGTCAACCATCAGTGGTTCCATCTTCTGTCCAGCTGCAAAAAGGGTGGCTCTTCTCCTCATACCTACTTTGGGAGGGGCAGGGGTCATAAGGCGAGAAGCACCACTTCCAACCAACTTGGAAGCTCAACTTTGGCTGAGGTGTCACTTCCTCCTCAGGTTGCCTGAACCAGTGCAAGACACAAAGCATTTTTTCCCAGCATGCATAGCTCCCAGGGCACCCTGCTTACAGCCCTTCAGTTGGGGGCATACACCTACTAGAATGCATGGAAACCATGTCAGTTTCCCCCTACTTCCCATCTGGTTGTATTCTGGTGTTTTCTTTCTCTACTCAGATAAAAAAGACAAACAAAAAGACTGGTTTATGGGGCCACCTTCAGAAGCAAGTAAAAAGGGGTAGAAAGGAAACACAGATTAGTTCTGTACTTGGACTGTGCCTCAAAGCGCGTGAGTCAGGAACTAGACAATGGAGAAGGTATAACATTACCTTCTGCCTTTTTTTCAAGCGGGTGGTGGCGGTGAAGAGGTGGGGTCTCCCCTTCAGGAACCTTCCTGTCTGGAGCCCCGGCCCGGGCATCACTCCCATGGGCCCTCCAAGACTCTGGTATTTGAAAGTCCTTAGTTTTGGCTGGCTTGTGAGTATTCACTATTTTTCTGTGTCCTCATGTGTCCTCAGGGAGAAATTAAGAGACAGTGTGCTTTAGGGCACTTAAACCAGGATGGAATCTGTGCCTTCCTGACAAGAAGCTTGTGGTTTCCACAGCAGTCATATTCTTCAGAGATGGCAACTCTGTTTTTAGCAACTGGCTTAATCCTTGGCAAACGAAAGTCTGGCTTCTCCTCAAACTGCAGGGCTTTTCATCCTCCAAGAAGGGAAAAAGTACCTCAAAAAAAAAAAATCTTTTTCCCATTGGCAGGTTTGGCTCCTCAGCAAGGCGCAAGGCTTCAGGCCTCCAGGCTCTTGCGTACCTGGCAGGCAGACCCTCCCCTGGCTCCCAGGGAAACCCACAACCTGGAATCAGGACAGAACATTCTAGAAATCACTTCAAGTACAAACCATCGGAACTGCCAGAGGTGAAGAAGCCTGACTCCAACTGGAAACAGCTGAAGACAAACAGACCTGCTGGCTGAACAGTGGGAGTCAGCTGGCTCTTGTATGGAGACTGGGAATCGCTTTTCCATACCTGCACCTTTTTTTTTTCTTTTCCAGTAGCAAACTTCCTCCTTAAGGCCACTTTTTAAAAGGTTAAATAAAACATTTAACCTAACCTAATAGGCTAAGGCCGATAAGGAAAACCCATTAGAAAGTTAATGACATGGTTTAACTGCAGGGGATGTAACTATAGTACTCCGAGCAACTTGAAAGAAAAGAATCAGGAACTGATGGACATGCAGAGGTAACCAATAAAGGGAAAGGAAATGCCTTGAACTGAGTGTCTGCTAAGGCTTTATTATCTTATTTCACTTACACCTCAAAGTTTCTTTGGCAGATATGGTTGTAAAAAGCTGCTGATTCAAAAGTAAAACGAAGTATTCTGGGATTGATTGTATGATTTAGATGCTAAAATATTAGTTTTTCAACATTCTCCTACTTACTCCAGGCTTTGGGATATTTTAATCCTCAGCTGAACAGGCAAGGAATACAATTTCCGTTTTACAGCTTCAGAAATACGAAGTTGGCGTGGGTGATCAATTGAACCCAGGTCTGTAGGACTAAAAAGTGCTAGCCTCTTTTTACTCATTCAGCAACTATTTACTGAGCATCTAACATATGCCAGGCAGAGTTCTAGGCACCAGGAGTAGCACAATGAGCAAAACAAAGGCAGTACTCTCAAAGCTTACATGCTAGTGGGAGGAGGGGAGTGGGGGTCTGCTGGAAAATGTTTAACCCCTGGCTCTCTGGGATCTGTAGTATCTTTACCCATTTCCATGATGTCAGTACTCCCACCGTGGCCCTCTTCAAGCCACCTGCCTGATGTGACAGTACAAAGTCGGGAAGAGATGTGCACAGCCGGCTCTTGTGAGCCTGTCCACGCCAGCTCCAGCACACCACTGGTGAGGAGGGATGGCAACAAGTAATTAAACAGTACGTAATATTCAACTGTATGGACTATATTATGAATTGAAGATAAATTATACAATTATATAATATGTCTAGTGGCTTTGACTTTATAAAAAATAAAGCAGGGTGATAAGGCAGCAGTGAGTGGCCAGTGTCGTGTGGGCAAGCTATTATATATGGGGCAGTCATCGCTCTTACCAGATGACATTGACCAGAGATCGGATTTCCTCATCTGTAATATCTGGATAAGGATTTTGCACACAAAGAACTTGGATTACTTCCCGCTGTCCTCTGAGGAATTCCTCCTCTTCCCAAGGTGAAGCTCTGGGCTCTACTAAAATTCTCTGTGCTACTGCTTCTCCTCCCGGCTCTAGCCTCAAGCTTTTTAAATTCAGAGAAACCAGTTAGGACAATGAGTTCCTTTCAGGCACCAAAGGCCCTCCTAATGAGGACCAAATCACCACTTTTCTCTTCCCACAGGTCCTTCTCTCTCGTCCTCTCCTTCCCTCGTCCTCTCCTTCCCTCGAATGTTTCAACTCTGTTGGTCAAACCACCATGAAATGAGTCATGAAACGAATCAACTTCACATTTGTTCACACATCTCAGGCCAAGAGATGGGTGATATTTTCACAGAAAACACGCAGTGTAAATTCCTCCTGGTGAACTGCAGGAGGAAAGGAGGCCTGCTCGGCCTGGAGCCCCTCTAGCCCAATGCCCAACTCTTCCTAACAACTGGAGTTCCAGGCTCAAAATCGCCCTTTTCAGCTCCTCAGTGCCACCATCTTAAGAACTCCCTCCTTTATTTTTCGGGGAAAAGGTGAGAGTGATTAGCCGAATGTGCAAGAGAAAAAGGAGACATTTCTGCTTGCAGAGCAAACTGGGACTTGCCTGGAAATTAACAAAGTTATCTCGCACAATACCATGTCTGGGATTCCAAATTAATGCTTCAGCCAAAATTCTTCATCTGGCTTTCCGTGCTGACCTTTCCCCTCTCAGCAAGACTCCTCTTCCTTTTAGGCCAGACAGAATTCACCTCTGGGTTTTGTCAGCGGCAGAGGTCTTGTTAATCAGCAACAAGCAAAACCGCCACCAGGGAAAGCAGGGAAAGCAAACTAGCCAGCGAGACCCTCTGGGGAGAGAGTTGTTTGAAGCAACAATTATAAGGGCAGTACTTCACAAGAAACTTTCATTTTATTTTATTTTAAAGTAATTTACAAAGTACATATTTGTTGCAGAAAACTTAGAAAATACAGGAAAAAATAAAAGAAATATCAATAATCCTGCTACTCAGGAATTACCTTTAACATCTTTAGGTATAGCTTCCAGACTTTAAAAAAAAAAAGCATCAACATTTTATAAAATTGGGTCTATATTGTACATGCTGTTTTCTATTATATTTTAAACTGCCATCAAGTCAAGTCATAAATTATTGTCATTATTAACATAAGATTCCAGGCCATTAAGTATTATGTGACAATTTTAATGGAGGTATATATGCTATAAAATAGTAAGACCTGTTGGACATCAAGGCTGTTTCCATTTTTTCGCTGTTCTAATGATCACTTTGGTAAAAGGGTCTGAACCTCTATTTTCTGCACAACTTTACTAGATACAACAATAAAAAATAAATACCCAGGTGTGCTAAGTCAAGGGCTCTGTACATTTTTAAGGTTTTTGATAACTTCTGTAAAACTAGATTCAAACAATAAAAAATAAATACCCGCAGGAAGTGAACTTGGCCCAGTGGATAGGGCGTCCGTCTACCACATGGGAGGTCCGCAGTTCAAACCCCGGGCCTCCTTGACCCGTGTGGAGCTGGCCCATGCGCAGTGCTGATGCGCACAAGGAGTGCCCTGCCACGCAGGGGTGTCCCCCGCATAGGGGAGCCCCACGCGCAAGGAGTGCGCCCTGTAAGGAGAGCCGCCCAGCGTGAAAGAAAGTGCAGCCTGCCCAGGAATGGCGCCACCCACATGGAGAGCTGACACAACAAAATGACGCAACAAAAAGAAACACAGATTCCCATGCCGCTGACAACAACAGAAGCGGACAAAAAAAAGAACACGCAGCAAATGGACACAGAGAACAGACAACTGGGGTGGGCGGGGGGGGGAAGGGGAGAGAAATAAATAAAATAAATCTTAAAAAAAAAACCCAAAAACCCAAGTGTGCTAAGTCAAGGACTCTGTGCATTTTTAAGGTTTTTGATAACGTCTGCAAAATTGCTTTGCAAATTCAGACCTCAGCCAGCACTTGTAGCAACCCATACCCTGGCTGGCCCTGGGTGACTCTCTGAATTCTTACCAATCTGTTAGGCTGAAAATAATATTATGCTGTTTAAGCTTACATCTATTTGACCACTAGAGAAACTGAACATTTTATTGGCCATTTCCAACTCTTTCATCAGAACTAGGGAGTGGCACTGAAGAGAGGGTGGCAGTTCCAGGGAAATGTCTTTCACCCCATCAGTTTCACTAGAAAACTCAAGGTTGCACGGCAGCCCTTTCAAGGAACTCAACTAACAACTGTGTTCCTGTAACTTAGCTGAAGTCCTGGGACCTCCTCTCGCCTTCTTCTCCTTTGTTAACTGAATATATTTCTCTGGATACACTGAGAAAACATTCTCAAATAGCCTCAATAAATATCAGTTGTGCCCAAAAATGTTTTGCATGAGGGCCAAGAAGTATGATGAAAGTAAACGTACTAGGGAGGGGGGGAAAAGCATTTGGAAAGATTTACACATTTGCTCAAAATCATACGGGTAAACTGGAACCAGAACTCAGCCCTCCCGACTTCCCTGCCACGCTGGCAAAAGAGGAAGATTTACCCACATAAGCCTGACCACCAACACTGAAGGGGCGGGGGTAGGGGACAGCAAACCACAGACCCCAGAACCTCAAGGAAAACAGTTCTTCCTTCTACTAGGAAAAAATTTTTAAAGGGTCTTAAATGACACCAAATAAAAGGCAGAAAGAACTCAGCAAAGTGCAAGGGCCAAGGAAGACAGGCCACCTGCACGTGGTCCAGAGAAAGAGAAGGTGGGTGTTTGGCACACGTCCCTGCCTGCAGGAAGCTCACAGGTTTTCCAGCAACAGCAGTCACTCGCCATCTCGCGCCTCCCACCCAGGAAGAGCCCTACCACGAGGGAATGGAGCCTTGAACCCTAACACTGGCTCCACACTGCAGAACCACCTGGAATAAACCGCCCCCCTCCACCCCAGCACAAGGCCCCCAGTGCATCCCACTTCACAGGCAAACGGGCACTTGGACTTGGCGGAGAGCCTTGGTTGTCTGTAAAATTTCAAGCCCTGGTTTCTGGAGTCCAGCTGAGAGGTGTGTCTGGATCTGTGTGTTCTCGAGATCCTTGCACCCAGGCATTACAAAGAGGCGAAACACCACTCTGCCTCTCCAACAGTGACCACCTGCTGCAGGGTGCCCAGCCTGAGAGCCGCACTCAGAGCTCAAGTCCCTGGAAAGCAACGGCTGCAGCGGCAGCAGCGGGCAGGCCTCCCTCTCCCAGGGAACACAGAGGTGCAGCGGGGGGCCTGACCACCCTGCGTGGCCCACCCTGCCCAGCCAGAGAGGCTGTGGGGCCCAGAGCCGGAGCGCGGCTGGCAGCTGGTGCGCCCGGGTCTGGTTTTTGTTAAGCGACAGCATCTCACGGTGTCTTCAAAGCTTCGGGGCTCAGACGCCAGCACTATGAATTCCAGCTGCTCTGTGTGAAACCTTATCCTGCAGCCTGGAAAGCGGACCCCTCTGATCCTTCACAGTCTTGGATTTAAAAATGCCAAATTCGGGGAGGAACAGGGGGCCTCCCACCCTGCTCTCCTCCTGGCTCACGACCTCCGTGTGCAGTCAGGCCAGGAAAGCTGTTTGGGATCCCAGCAGAAACTGCGGACCCCTAACTATGGAAGCCTCTAACTCTGTCCGCCCCATTCTCCAAGCTCAGGGAATTCCAAGGCAGGTTTCAAGTCGACAACTTCAAAAGCTCTTCCAAAGAGACGCCAGAGGGAAACACGCGTCCCTGCTTGGAGGCTCCTGCATAAATGCCAGCCCAAGCTAGTTAATCTGCGACAACTGCTTGCTCATATTTTTGGAGTAGGGCAGTGGTTCTCAAACTTCAGCAAAAGGCCTGTTAAAACTTTCACGGCTGGGCCCCCTCCCCAAAGTTCTGACTCTAAGTGGGTCTGCAGCGGGCCCAGAAAATCTCCATTTCGAGCAAGTTCCCAGGAGATGCTGAAGCTGCGAAACTGGGAGCTACACTTTGAAAACCACTGAATTATGGTATAATATTAAACTAACAATGCCACTTTCATGATGATTTCTACACAGCCAACTTTATGTGGCATACACCTAAGATTTCTCTGATCCGACTTACTAGTGTGGGGGCACCACTGAAAGACTGACAAAAAAGAAAAAAGAAGAAAAAAAGAAAGGCTGTTGGAGATACACCAATGGCTTTGGGAAGATGCAAGATGGGGCAGGGCAGCCTTCACTTCACAAACAGAACAACGACTTCCTATGGACACTCTGAAGAATCAAATGTCCACAGCCTGAGTCAACCCAGCTCACCTTGAGCCATGATGTTCTGGGACCCCCTTGTCCTTCTTATATACTCCTCCCGTCCTCTCTGGGGCTCCTCCTGCATCAGAAGAGCTTCTCCTCCTTCTTCCCAAGACCACTCTACCCACCCTAAGCTCTTGCTCAAACTTCCTCCTCCCCCCACCAGGACCTGCTTCCACCCCAACTTGAAAACTGCCTTCTCCATAGACCCTTGTAGGCCTTGTCTTTCTCGACCTCTAACCAGTGACTGGCACTGGTTCCTCCTCTCACCTTGAAACTCTTCTCCTGGGACTCTCTGGGACCTTCTCTGAATGATCTTCCTTACTCTGCTTCCCTGGCTGGCTTGCTGCATGCTTTTATACCAATTAACAACAGCGGACAAGACAGACCCTGCCCCTGCTCTCTGGGAGGTGACATCCAACAGCTAATTACACACGTGGTAGTTTAACTGCAAAAGTGCCAAGTGCTCCGAATGAGAAGCTCAGGGTGCCTGAACTGCATATGATGGGGGGGTCGATTGGAGTTGGGGAGTTAGGGGAAGGGAAGGCTTAAAGAGGGAAGTTAACATTGAAGCAGTATCTGGAATTGGCCTGGCACTTGTTTTGAGAGGGCCTCAAATGTTAGTGAACTCAAGGATCCATCTTCTGTTCTCTTTTCTATCCTTCCCTGTGCAATTCCTTGACAAATAAATATTCTCTCGTAGCTTTAGTAACCACCAATGATTCCAAAAATTATCCCTCTCCAGCCCCTGCTTCTCTTCTGAACTCCAGCTCCACATTTCACTATCTGTTGGACCTCTAACTACTGATGCCTCACAGGAACCTCAAACCCAGAATGTTAAATGAGACTTTCCTCAGACGAAATTGCTCCATGTCCTCCTTCTCCATCTTGGTGAGAGGCAGAACCACCCAGCCAGAGCCCAAGCTATCTTATCTCGAAACCACCTACCCCCAATACTCCCATTCATCACATCTAAAAAGCCACCCATTCCAGTTAATTCCATCCATCCAACCAATCTCTTGAATCTATCATTATCATCTAGTAAGTCTTCCGGACCTACAACCGTATTTTCTTAATTCAAGGTAGACTTTTTGCTTATGATAAGAAAATACACGCTTATGATAGAAAATTCTGAAAATACAAGGTTCAATAAACTAGCAAATAGCCACTGATGTATTGGTGTATTGACATATACATACAAGTGTCTTTGCTCATCTTGTTTAGAAACTGCCATCATGTTATAAATACATACAGTAGCCCCCATAGTCACCCCTTGTGTAGTCCACTCCCTCTGAGGCTGGGCATGACCATGGGACTTGCTTTGGCCAAAAGGACGTTAGTGAGCATGATACAAACAGAAGCTTGATAAGGACTTACACATTGGGGCTTATCTCTTTTGACCTGTCCCTCTTAGAATCTGTAAGAAGACGGGGCCAGTCTGAAGGCAAAAGTCCCCACGAGGGGAGAGGGCCAGGCCCAACCCTTCAGGCCTGACGGCAGTGGCTGCAGGTGAGACCCGCGAAGAACTGTTGTTTTTAAGCCACTAAGCGTTGGGATGGTTTGTTGCACAAGAGATAACAGAAACAATATAGTTTTATTTTCTGCTTTTTTTTAGCTTCCCATTATACAATGAGCATTTCCCTGTATCATTAAATCAGTGGTTTTTCAACTAGAGGTAAACGAGAGAATCACACAGGGATCTTTGTAAACAGACCAGATCCCCGCCTCCACTTCTGACCCACTCAGTGAGAATCTTTGTCAGGTAGGGTCTGGCTTGTATACTTTTTAGAAAACCCCACAAAGCATCTTTGGTTAAGAATCACTGCAGTAAATAATCTTAAAGTATACATATTTTAAAGGCCAGTGTTTCATGTGTGTATGTGCCAATAAATAAATTGCCTCCATTGCTGAGAATTTTGTTTTTTTCACATTTTTTCTTATTTAGAATTAATGAATATCTTTGCACATATACTGTATGCATTTCTGATTCTTTCCATAAGCTGGATTTCTAGAGTTGGACTTATTAGGTCAAAAGATAGGTATATAGTTAAATGTCTTCAATATATAGTTTTAAACTGTTTGCCAGAAAAGCTAAAACAAGCTATACTCTCATCAGCAATCGAGGCAAGGACCTTTCCCAACACAGCCCCTGCAAGATTATCTGAGAAGTGAACAATTATCACATTTTATTTGGCATTTCTTTGATTATCAAAAAGTTAAGCACTTTTCCCTATAGTACTTGGCTATATTTCCTCTGTTTATGGTCTCTTTCTTGCCTTTGGCTCATTTTTCTATTGTAATAATGGTTTTGTTTAGTTTTTTTCACTAGATTTACATAAGCAATTTCTATATTAAGGGTTTTAAACTATTTTTTGTCACTTGTGACAGTTTTTCTACTTTGACTTTTAATTTTGCAATACTTATTATATACAGAAGTTAATTTTAAAAAGCAGTCCAATCCACTGCTCTTTTTTCTTTCTGATTCCCCCCAGCTCACTCTGTTTGATATTTAGAAAACTAACTCCTCCATAAGAAAAATAAGATGTTCCCATATACTTCCTTAGTTTTTTTATGGCTTAATTTGAAATGTCTAACTGGACTTTATTTTGGTATATATATATTTTTTGCATTGGTCATTTACAAAGTTATCCACCTCTCTCTCCACTGATTTGTGATGCTCTGTCTTCATGTATTATATTTTCATAAACACTAGGGTTAGATTTTGAGTTGTTGGTTCTGTTCTTCTAACCTGTGATGACTCACATATCCATCACGCTAGTTTAATGACTGTGCATTTAAAACAGGTTTTACCATTGTGCTTTCAGGTATTTACTCACAAATATTTACCGAGCCTCCATCGTGTGCCAGGTACCGTCCTAGACACCAAGGAGACAGCAGTAAACACGACAAAGCAGTTAACTGTTTGTTGCCATTTCCTGGGCGGGCAACGGAAAATGACCAAGTAATCCTAACCACTGTCACTGGTATCGACTGAAAACGTCCCCCTGTGTGCCGGGCTCTGTCAGGCACATTGCATGTCAAATGTAATCCTCACGACAGTTCCAGGACAAAGCTTTATTATTATTTCCATTTTACAGATGAGGAAAACTAACGCCCAGATGGCCAGTAACTGGCCAAGCGAGACGTGAATGCAAGCAGTCTGGGCCACAGCCTATGACCTACCCCACAAGAAATAAGGCAAATAGTTCAGATGAAAGTAGAGAAGAGAGACCGCCAGGACAATCTGCTACTTCAGGATATCAAGGAAGGCCTTTCTGAGGAAGTGGCATCTGAGAAGATACCTGAATGGTGAGAAAGAGTGAAGCCATGAGAAAGCCCAGACCAGAAAGGAAAAGTTCTATGGAGAGGCAACAGCACATACCAAGTGGGTGTGGGTTGAATTACATCCCCCAAAAATGACATGTTCAGTTGCTAACGTCCAGTACCTCAGACTGTGGCTTCATTGGGAAATGGGGTCATTGCAAATGTAATTAGTTAAGATGAGCCTAAACAGAGCAGGGTGAGCCCTAACGCAACATGACGGTGACATTTAAGAGGAAGGAGTTTGTGAGAGTTATGGCCATGGCCGATGGGGTTAACTACCAGGGCAGATGGCCCCTCTTTGGAAATGGTGTTTATGTGTGATGAATCTGGACTCAGATGGGATCTCCCTTCATAAGACTTTCATGCTAATGTGCTGGAGGTGCAGTTAACGTTGGGATTTAAGATATATTTAGGGGATTTGAATCTCTGGACTGACAATGTGATAGCCAGGTCCTGAGCCTCAACAGACTCCAGCACCTACAATCTGATTTATTGGACTTACCACACTCAGCTAAGATGGAGTTGAAGAAGGACAATCACCACACCATGGAGCCTAGAGTGATTACAACTGAAAATGGGAGGATTGCATCCAGCATCCATGTGGAATTTGAGCCTCCTCTTGACATAGAGGTGCAATGGACACAACCAATCCAATGTCCACATAGAAGAGGTGGTATTGGATTGAGAAAAGTGGACATGGTGGATGATGGGTATGGGGAAAGGCAGGAAGAGATGAGAGGTGGAGGTGTCTTTGGGACATGGAGCTGCCCTGGATGGTGCTTCAGAGGCAATCACCGGACATTGTAAATCCTCACAGGGCCCACTGGATGGAATGGAGGAGAGTATGGGCCATGATGTGGACCATTGACTATGAGGTGCAGAGGTGCCCAAAGATGTACTTACCAAATCCAATGGATGTGTCATGATGATGGGAACAAGTGTTGTTGGGGGGGGAGAGGGGGTTGGGGGAGCGGGGTTGAATGGGACCTCACATATATATTTTTGATGTAATATTATTACAAAGTCAATAAAAAAAAAAAAAAAAGAGGAAGGAGTTTGGAGACAGACACAGGGAGAGCGCCATGTGACGATGGAGGCAAAGACAGACCTGCTGCATCTGGGAGCCAAGGAACGGGAAGGACTGACGGCCAACGCCAGAAGCTACGAGAGGCGAGGAGGGCTCCTCCCCGCAGGTTTCAGAGGGAGCGGGGCCCTGCTCTGGACTGCCGGCCTCCAGGACCAAAGGAAAATGAACTTCTGTTGTGTTAAGCTGCCAAGTTTGTGGTACTTTTACAAAATGCCATCTTCTCATCCAGGAACCTGGCATATCTCTTTCCATTTATTCAAGTCATTTAAAAATCTATGAGGGGGAGTGGATGTAGTTCAAGCCTGCTTCTCATGTACACGGTCCCGGGTTTGATCCCTGGTACCTCCTAAAAACAAAACAAAAAACCCCAGCTCTCAGTGGGGAACAGATGACGCTCAGTGGTTGAGCACCTGCCTCCCACGTGTGGGGTCCTGGGTTCAATCCCTCGTACCTCCTTTAAAAACTAAAAAATGAAAGAAAAATCTTTTTCTTGAAAAAGATTTCTTCAAAAAGATCCAATCTGTATTTCTGGGCCTTCAGTATCACTCACGTGTACTATCACAACCACCTCCTAAAACGCGGGTCCTCCGTTCCGTCCCTGCCCGCCCTCTTGCTGCAGGCTGCCCAGAGTCCTCGTCCTCTCCTCGAAGGAGGTGTCTCCTCCTCTCCTGCACTGAGTGGGCTCAGGTGCCTCTAGAGACACCCCCACCCCTCACCCCGGCACCGTGCCCTTCCCTGTAAGACAACCTGGCTTCTCTGACAGGAGAGGGTCCTTGCTGAGGCCCACTGCCCGCCCTCCTCCCCCACCACAGGGACCCTCACACTGACAGGGGCTGCCCAGGTATGTCTGATTCTTCTCTGTGAGCCTCTAGGATCCACCTCATGTGAAGGCGGGGAGGACAAACCCATCAGCGCCTAATGTCTTGGCCTGTGGAAGGAATGTAACAGTGAATCCCTCTCAGCTTCCTCAGGTAAGTGAGAGAGCAAACGCCAACTTTCTCCACAGGGTCTCCAACACGGGGATGCAAGTCACTGGTCTCCCCGTGACACTCCGATAACGTCTCCAAGGAGACTCCCAAGGGTGGTCCCCACAGGTAGTACCTCAGGCATCCTGAGGACAAACTACCCGCAAAACTCGGTCGGGAACACGCCGAGCCCCTACACTGCTGGACGCCACACTCTCTTGCTGAGGGAGACACCTGCCCAGCTGGTAAGAGTTGCGACATCGCCCCCGAAGCGGGTGCAGGTTTAGGACAACGGTGCTAACCGGGGCCTCAGGGGCACAGAAGGCAGTTCAACCAATTTCCCAGGCCTCGGCTGAGAGCCGCGAGGAAAATACCTGCACCCACGGCGGTGCACTTGAACATGACACTGTCACATCACAGGACAGAGACGGGCACAGAACGGTGTGGGGAGAGAGGCAGCCATGAATTTGCTGGCTGCTACATACAACTTAATGGAGACGTGACGCAATCACACAAATTGGACCATGGGAGAAAAGGACAGAAGATGCTGGGAAAGGGACCTCTTCCTCTGACTATGTTGCTAGAAATAACATGTTGAGGATGACAATACGGGGGTGATTACAGGTTGGTAAAACCAGACTCAGGCAGGCATACGATGACAAGAGGTTACAATTATTCCTCTAGTCTAGGAGTGGTGGCACCCCAATACAGACAGAGGGCCCCACAGAGGGCTCCTTTCCCAAGCCAACTGGGCCTCAGTGGCCTTGACCCCAAACAGCCAGTGCTGCCCATTCTCCTGGAGGCTAAACGGAAGTCCTGCATCTACCACTCCCCCCCAATGGGACATGAGCCACAGCTGCCACACCAGAGGGAGGGGGCAGGAGACGGCATGTTTTCCCCAGGGCCTGGCACCGACTGGGCCTCAGCCGCTCATCCTAGGCCCGGCCGGGGCAGGAGCACCTGGCACGGTGCCTCGTGAGAAAAAAGAGCGCCTTCAGTATACGGAGAAAGGCTGGCCCTGGCCCTGGCCCTGGTCACATGAACAGAAGACAGGGAGAGAACAAAGGGAGGCAGCTCCGAGGGAGCAGGTTGCGTCCTTGTTCCTCCTCCAGCCCGACGGGATTTATCCAGAAATAAAGGTCCACGGGAAGGCCAGCAGAGCCTGACAGCATCACCCTCCAGGACCGCGGCCAAGGGCAACGTGCTGCACTTTAACGCCTGACGTTCTCAAGCCTTAGTTTTCATATCTGCAAGATGGGGCTAAAAGCTCCGGTCAGGTATGATGAGCTGGAAAGATACCTGGGTTCTGAATATTCAGATGCTCAGCCAGCCTTTACTGTGGTCACGGTCACTCCCAAGTCCCAAAAGAGTCAGCCCCAGGCCAAGCCGCCCTTCAGTCACCGCCAGGTGCGGCTCACAGAGCACGCTGCTGTCCCCTGATAACCCACAAAGAACGTGCACAGCCCACCCGCTTCCCCTGCCCCCGGCTATTCAGCGGGGACTCCCTTTAAAACCCAGTAACAGGAAAGGACCCGAAATTCACACTAAGTTGACAGAGGATGGGGAACACCCTCCAACCCCGTGCGCCCACAGCAGACACCCCTGACGGATAAAGGCGCTGCAGCTAATGCGGGCACAGCCCTCAAGGCCTGACCGTATCCCACGCAGCGCCTGCTAGCGGCCCAGAGCTGGCGATGAGCCAGGAAACCTCCTTACCAGCCTGGCCTGCAAGAGTCGCCTACATTTTTTTTTTCTTGGCAGAATTTGAAGCTTTAACAGCTAAATGATTTTGATTTCTAAGGGACAACGAGTACAATAAAATGAGTGGCAGGCTTTGAAGTCAAAAAGACCTAGGATCAAAGCCGGCTGACTTAGCGAGTTAGAGCAATACTGGCAGCGTGTTTACCGCCTGTCTAGCACTTTTAACACATATTACCTATAGTGATCCCTACACCGAGCCCAGGAACCAGGTACTGCTATTAGCCCCCACCTACAGATGAGGACACCGAGGCACATAAGGGTGGCCCAAGGCCAAGCACCTGGCAAGTGGCAGGGCAGAGGCTTGAGCCAGCCCGCCGAGCTCCAGGACTGTGCCCTAAACCTCCCGGGAGCGGTTCTCATGCCTCGGTGGGCATCGGAGCCGCCGGGAAGGCTGGTCAGAGCTCCCGCGGCCGGGCCCCACCCAGAGTTCTCATTCGGTAGGTGAGGCCTGAGAAGGCGCTTCCCCCGCAGCTCCCAGGGGAGGCCGATGCTGCAGGTCCAGGGAAAACCCCTCCAGCGCGGAACACTTCCTCTAAGGAGGATCTGCTCCTGGACAGCTGTGTGGAACTCAGGGGGCGACGCAGGAAAAGCACTTCACACAGCTCCTGGGACAAAAATAGTATTTCCAGAGAGCAGAGATGGCTCAAGTTGAGCGCCTGCTTCCCACATGGGAGGTCCCGGGTTTGGTCCCTGGTGCCTCCTAAAAAACAAACAAATGACAAGCAAACGAATGTAAAAACCAATTCAGGCGGGCCGATATGGCTCAAAGGTTGAGTGCCCGTGTCCCACACAGGAGTCTTGGGCTCAGTCCCTGGCCCCAGTACCTCAAAAAAAAGAAAGAAAAGAAAAAAATGATTTCCTTTCCCACTGAATCAGGCGAGTTCTAGCATCAGCCAGTGGAGGGGCGGGGCAGGCCTTCTGCCTGCCTCTGATTCTAAAATGCTACCAACCGCACCAGCGGGGCACCGGCCGCCGCTGCCCACCACTCGGTTTCGGGGAAAGGGCACAGCTGCTGATGCACAGCCACTGAGTAGTGAACCAGCTCTCCACCACGCCGTTCTGATGCATCAGCACAGATAAAATCTCAGCGGAGGCCATGCTGTGGAAACATCAAAGCCGTCGGGCATGAGTTCTATCTGCGGACAAGCCCTGGGAGGCACGCAGACTTGATTTTGCACTTCGGAATATGAACCTCTCAATTCTGCAAATTTTGCTTACTCTTTTAAAAGAGCTGCCAGGAAGGGGGGGAATCCAGGCCCCAGTTTATTTTTAACAGAAGGTTTCCCCAGCTTGATAACCGGTCCCTCTGGCAGGCCACAGTGCCCCCCTCCTCCACCAAGGTCCCCTCTGCCCCCAGGCCAGCTACGCAGGGAACCCACATCCCCTGCACGCCGCGCCCAGTGCAGCCTCTGAACTGCAGTAACCTGGCCCGGCTGGCCCAGGCCCAGGCAGACGGCTGCCTCGGGTCACTAGGATTCACACTTTAAAAGGAGGAACACACAGAGGAGACAAAAATAAAAACTGCTGAGCACAGAGGAGGCACGTCAATGCTGCAAGGCTGCGAGATCCAGGCAAGCACGGGGGCTTGTCTCTTTTCTGCCCTAGTGGTGGCTGAGGGTCTTGTGTGACAAAGTCAAGAGCCAAGCTCCACGTCCGGGATAAAAAATCCCGCACTGAGATGCCAGATGAGCAGCCAGTTCACCTGAAGGTCTAATCGTACAAGACACACCGATTTCTCCCCCAAGACTCCCAGCTCCCAGAAGACAATAGAAACACTTGTGAACAGCATTGAGTTTCTGTTTGTTTGTTTTTCAAATATTTATTTATTTCTCCCCCACCCCTACTCCCTTGTCTGCTCTCTCTGTTCATTTGCTGTGCCTTCTTCTGTGTCTGCTTGTCTTCTCTTTAGGCGGCACCGGGAACCGATCCCGGGACCTTCCAGGGTGGGAGATTGGGTTTTGTTTGTTTGTTTTGAGGTGTCGGGGCCAGGGATTGACCCCAGGACCTTGAATGTGGAGAGCCAGAGCTCAACCACTAAGCCACACTGGCTTCCCTGAGTTGGTTTTTCTCATTTGCTTGTTGTTTGCTTTTGGTTTTAGGAGATACCAGAGATCGAACGCAGGACCTCCCGTGTGGGAAGCAGGCGCTCAACGGCTCGAGCCACATCTGCTCCCGTGTTAAAGCTAGCCTCCTTAGGGCACTTCAGGGTGAAGACGCTGCAGAGCTGTAAGCAAAATATTATTATTGCAGGCATCAGAACAAAAAATGGGGGCTGCCAGAAGGAAAGAGCCCTGGATTTGAGGGTACCTGATAGCAGGTGCCAGAGCCGAGGCCCTCTCCCCCCACAGCCCCCACCCCTTTCTAAAGACCTTGCCCAAGGCTTTTCCAGGTGAGGAGCCACTCCAGGAAGGCTCACTGGACCTCCTGGGCTCCAGGCTCCCTCTCCCTGCGAGCCCGTGGTATGATTTCAAGTGGGTGGCCTAACCTACCTGTCTGGGCTGTGAAAGATGCACACCAGGTTGAGAAGTCCTGTCCCGAATGGACACGCCCCTTCCAGCCCGCACCCTGGGGCCAAGCTCTGAACGCGCTGGTCAGCAAGGGTCCACTCGGCCTCATCTTTCTACTCATCTGAATATCCCCTCCTCTGAAGGACCCTCCCTGACATCTTGGGCAAACTTAAGGTGGCTCTTGTTTCCACAGGCAGGCCCCGTTCATATCCCCAAGCACACTGACATCACGATTTCTTTTTCTGCCCCACTAGATCTGAGCCCCACCAAAGCAGCATAATATGCAAATCAAAGTCTAGTACCTAATATACCAATATACCCTCAATAAAAAGTTTGCTGCAGGAATGGCACCTGCCTGCCTTCTTCAGAGTGAGAGTTGCAAGGGAAGATGTACTGAAAGTTTCCTATAAACAAAAAAGCTCAACGAAAATGTGAAGAATTACTATGATCTATAACTTAAGTTACTAAAGTTTGAAGCTTGAAAAAAAAATGGCAGGAGAATATTATGGGTACCCTACGTCCAATGCTGTTGTAGTTTCCGCAGGCGCAGAGAGCAGAGCCTTGCAGGCTGTGCGACCTCACTCTGAAGGCGCTGAGTGACAGAGCTTCCTAGACCTGCACCGTCCAAGAGGGTGGCCACAGGGCACGTGCGGCTATCGGGCACCTGCAGTGTGGCCAGCCTGAAGTGAAATGTGCTATTGTGGGTAAATTACACATCGCATTTCAAAGAGTACACCAAAAGAATGTAAAATATATCATTAAATTTCTGTTGATTACGTGTACAAATGATAATCTTTTGGATCTACTGGGCTAAATAAAAATATTAAAATTAATGTCATTCCTTGCTTACTTTTTCACATGTGCCACCCGAATATTTTAAAGTGCCCATGTGGCTCTCACTGTTTTTTTTCATTGGACAGTGCTGTTTTAGACAGTCCTCTAGGAATCATTCTCTCTGATGTAGCACTGGAGCCCAAGGAGCCTGGCCCATTTATTTCTCTGGATTCTTATGATAAAATCCTATTCCTTAGTCAGTCTCTTTGCTCAGGGATTTAGCTCTCTTCTTATCCAACCTTCAACTAGGCTTCTGGAGCCGGGAGACCCTCTGGGGGCCTGGTCAGGGGTGGCCCAGCCGGCAAGGCAGAGTGGCTTGCAAGTCCTCTGCGCCCAAAGGTGCAGGCGCCAGCGAGTGAATGAGGAAGCTGCAGCCTCAAGGCAGCGCGTCCCGGCGGCGTGAGCTCAGGGTGCGCAGCGGATCCCTGCTCTTATTAGGTCAGGGACCCCATTACCTCTGAGGCCAAGAAAGAATTTCCGTGGGGTTTTTGTCTTTGCCGCTCTGCCACCTTTGTCCCCTCACTGCAGAAAACACCACTTTTCTAAGGTGCTAAAACTTTAAAAATAGTCGAAGATCTAGGTTACGTGTGCTCCTCCCAATAAAAAAAGGACTGCCTGCTAGGGGCTCTTGGTTCGGTTTTCAAAAGGTCAATATATAAATTAAAATCAAAATAGCCCTCCAGGGGAGCAGATGTGGCTCCAGCAGTTGAGCGCCCACCTCCCACGTGGGAGGCCTCAGGTTCAGTGCCCGGTGCCTCCTGAGAAAACAAAACCAACCAGCAAAACAAATGATAAAACCAACACAGGGAAGCCAATGTGGCTCAGTGGTTGAGCATGGCTTCCCAAAGGGGTCCCAGGTTCAATCTCCGGCCCCTGGTACCGCAAATAAATAGTAAATAAATAAAATAAAATAAAAAAAGATCTCCTTTTAAAAAAAAAATAACGCTCCACAGTGGGGAAAAGAATCATATTCCCTGCTTTCCAGATCGTACTTAGCACAAATGCTTGTCCCCTTCCCTACTCAGTGCTGGGAGCAGGACCCTGAGGGCCGCTATGGGCAGTGAAACTTGAAACTCTTAGGAAGGCTCAGGAGGGGTCAGAAATACTTTACAGGCCACTCCCTCCGGTCTCATACAAAATATAGGACATGTCTCCCACACCGAAAAGTCATCCCGCTGCAGTGACTAAGATACCACGGAACTGTCAGTGAAGACCAGTCTATGGAGGCCTGGAGACAAAGACTAATTTTTGTCTTCTGTAGTTTTTCTTTTAAATTATTTTACATTTATACAAATAATACATGACTACATTCTCAGTTTTTTTTTAAATCCCAATAACACAGAAGTGAAGGAAAGTTCATGCCACCTCCAGCTCCCTGGTCTCGCTGTAATCATTTCATTCCTGATGGAATGGGATGATTGTCTGTTTTTGTCAAGTCTGTATTACCTGCCTTCCCTAGCACCCCCCCCCCAATACCACCAGCTCCTTGAATGCAGGGCTCCATGCATACCTACCACCCCCTCCCTGGTTGAGAGGTGGGGTGAGCCCTCCAGTGGACAAGCAGGTGGTGGGAAAGAGAAAAGCACTGGGAGCTGCAAAGAATAGGGGGCAGGCATGTGTGTGTCACACCTCTGAGCCATGTCAGGGCTCCAGGAGGCAGGGTCAGCCCTCACTTAGGTGGGCAAACGACCCACACACCTGCACCGAAGGGACTTCCTGCAGGGGTCCTAGTGGTCAGGGAGTTGGTCTGGCAGAGGGTCTGGGATACGCAATTCCCCCCCTCCAATCTAGTTCAGCCACGAGTAAAGTCCACATTAGCTCACGCATATTTCTAACACCGTTTTTGTCGTCTGCCCAATCACCAAACCCTTACAAAACAAGTACCCTGTGGATGGACGGTGCGGAGCTGAGTGAAGACGTGGGAATTTTCAGTCTAACTGAGAAACACTAAACCAAGGGACTGGAATTAACCAACAATACAAGGCAGGAAAAGGGCAGGCGAGTGTCCCAGCTTGAGGAATCCGGGGACGAAAGCCTTGCTCCCACCCCATCCTTGGGCCACAGGCATGTATGTTCAGTGAACTCACGGGGAGTTCTCTCTCTCTCACCATGAGGCCACCACAAGGCTACAAACCGACCAAGCTAAAGGGAAGAGGACGAGAGAGAGGGAGAGGAGACTTGTTCTGTACAGGACAATTGGGAATAGGTATCAGAGCTTAAGAGTATAACCTTCTGCATCAACCTATGGGAAAATGACCCACCTACCAGAATGCTTATCCCAGATTTAAAGTATCACGGAAGGGAGCTTAAATGTCAACCGACCAAGTGTAAACAGGGTAAATAATACCTATCTCATAGGGTTGTGTGATGACGAAGAGAGTTTCTATGTAAAGCTTAAGGCTTAGAACAGTGCCTGGCACAAGGCAAGTTCTATAGAAAAGCGGCTAATGTTCTTAGATAAGCCACAATACTCTTATCTAATGCACCCATTTTAAATGCTACAAAAAGAACATTTAATGACACTAGGAAAAGTCCGAAATGCTAGTGAGTGAAAAATGTAGTTTATAAAACTACACATCAGCATGATCCTAATTTTATAAATATAAACATATTTATTCGTGAGCATAGAAAATAAAAGCTGGAAGTGCCTTTCCTGAAGTACTATGAGCAAGGATGCTGATTGGTGGCATCAAGAGTGATATTTCTTTATTATTTGTGCTTTTCTGAGGCCTCTAAGCTTTCACAGTAAAACTGCATGCTTTTTACGACATTTCTTATAACAAAAAATTGAGAGCGACAAATTTTGGCCCACTGCCTAATTTTCATTATACCCACTGGCTGATTTCTCTTAGCTCTTGCAAACGAGGGTCTGGGGTCTATTTTTACTGCCATGTTTCTATCCCCTAGAGATAATGATTACTCCCATGAGGAAGCGTTTTTAAAATGACTGTACAGTCTTTCTGTAACAGCTAATTACCTCTGAGCCTTTCAGCGGAGTCTAAAAGAGAACCAGAGTTTTAAAAACACCAGCCTGCACTGTGGAAAGGATATGCCAAATTGGTGGGATATTAATTTAGAGTTTCTAGTGGTTTTTCACTTTCCTCTGCTCCTCTGTTAGAAAGGGAAGGGGAAAAGAAGGAAGATGACGACAAAATGGGAATGGGGGCTGTGGTGTGAGCAGGGCCGATGGTGCCTCGCTGAGCTCCTTCCATCCCACCGAGCTCACTCGGTGCCCGCCCCAGGCCCGGCCCCAGTCCCAGAGGCGGCGCCACAGCTCCTGGGCAAAGCTTCTCAAGGAGCTGCATGTGGCGTGCACTGTATCCCACACGTGGGAACCAAGAGGAAGCATTCTGCCTGATCTCCTGGCCACAGCTCCCCCCTCTTTGAGAACCAGAGACCAAAACCAAAACCTGACACTTGCCCCTGACATGCCATAAGTGACCACCAGCACATCCAGGCCACCAGAGAGCAGGGGACAAGTACAGACCCACAGGAAGGAGGCCGCAGGGTCACCTCCTCCACCCTGCTTCAGACACCAAGAGAATTGGGGTCAGGACAGCTTAGGGTTCAAGAGCTGGGCTCTGGACTTGGAGAGTTCTGGGCTCAAATCCCAGTCCCAGGTATAAGCCTTGGATGACTAGTAACCTTTCTAAGGCCCAGTGTCTAGGGTGGCCCCACCTGATAGGGTGGGGGTGAAGGTTAAACATAAGACAGACAAAGCCAATGGCACAATTCTTGGACACAGACTCCTCCAAGAAATGTTAGTTAGCTTAAAGACAACCTATGAGCCACATGAGCCTAGAGAGACTTATTAGTTGCAAGAGCCAAGGCTCTATCACTTAGAAACAGTCTGTTGTCCATCTCTCACCGACACCCTCAGGCACTGGACGCCGGCCTGTTCCCCTCAGAACCAGCTACTGTCCTTGCTCTGGCAGCACACGCTGACTGCATGGAGCCCAGGTGTCCTTGGCGTACAGTAAACAAGGTGAGAAACCCAAGTCTCCACAGGAAAGAAACAGCGTCTTCCTGGCAAGGCTGTAGCCTGGGCAAAGCCAGGCAGAGTTCCTGGCCGAAAGGGCAGGCTAAGGGCAGGACCTCAAGGTTCCTGGAGTTTCTGTGGAAGAGGATTCCACCCAAGCACCTTGCTGAAACCATTCTCATCCTGACCATTTTTCTAGCCTGTCTTCCTACTTCTCAATTCTCCTATCCGCTCTTGTTCTGCTTGCCCGCTGCTGGGATGCACAGTGGAAGGCAACTTGCTCTCTTGGCTTGGAATCAGCTCCTATGTCAAGTTCTCAATTTGAATAGCTGCTCAAATTTGAATCTTGAACCCACCTGGGGATCTTGCTAAAATGCAGATTCTGACCCAGCAGATCTAGGCTGGGGCCTGAGATTCTGCATTTCTAGCAAGGTACCAGGTGCTGTTGATTCTGCTGGTCCAGGGACCACACTTTGAGTAGCAGAAGGCTGGAACCCTTTGAATGAGGGTTGGCAAAATGGCAGTTGAGGCAATGGCCAGGACTCACCCAGCAAGAGTTTCTCATCTCTGGAACCGTATTTCCAGTTCTTGAGAGAAAATGAATGTGCCAGTTTCTGAAAATACCACAGGAGAAGGTACACGGGCAGGGAATGGCAGAGATATGGGACAGATCACAGGAAAGGATGGAAGGTGAGAAAGACGATGGTTTGGGAAGGGGGAAGAGAGGAGGAGAACACTCCATCCTGGGGGTTATGCAGGATGCAACGCCTCACTTATCCTCACAGTAACAGTTAGAAGCCAGCAGTTTATTCCCGCTTTCAGGTGGGGAAACGGAGGCTTGGCGAGGTAATGTGACTCGCTCCGTGTTACACATTATCAGAGCCAAGATTTGAACCCGGAGCAAGCCTTGGCAGCTCCAAAACCCATGAGGCCTTTCTCCACACCCGGATACAGAAAAGACGCTGGAACCCTTTGCCCAGCTTCCTCAAATGGTAACATCTTACATCACCATAGAACAAAGAGCAAAAGCAGGGTATTTCTGTGGATATAATAAACTGATGACACTGTCAACCATCTACTAATGTTCTTTTTCTGGTTCAGGGTCCCAGTCCAGGATCTTACACTGCAGTGAATGTCATATCTCCTTGTCTCCTCCAACCTGGGACAGTCCCTCAGGACATGTGTGACCTTCCATGACCTTGACATTTTTGAAGAATACTGGCCAGGTATTGTAGACTGTTTCTCAGTTTTGGCTTCTCAATTAGTTCCTCACGATTAAATTCAGATTATACATTTTTGGCAAAAATACCAGAGAACTGATGCCCTTTTCTCAGGACATCCTATCAGGTGATCCATGCGGTCAATCTGTCTCCTTACTGGTGACATTAACTCTAATTCTGATCCCCTAGTTAAGGTGGCATCTGGCAGGCATCTCTACTGTAACATTACCTCTTCCCTTTGTCATTTATAAGCATCCTGTAGGGAGATACTTTGGGACTCCCAAAAATCTTAATAGGTGATTTTGATGCACACTCCTATTTGAGGCCCACTGGCCTACAGGAGCAGTGAATACATAAGGACTTGAAATCTGGGTACATATGTGCTAACAGAGAATTAGCACAATGGGACAACCTGCAGAAGACTCCAGAAATTATCTGCAACAGCTCAGGCATGAATCTAGCCTGGGAAATTTCACAAATTCAGTGATCAAAAGCAAAACAAAACAAAACACAAACAAACCTCAGTGTCAGCCTCCCAACAGGAATGTTCTGGAGTGACAAATTTAGCACCTCATGGTGTCCTTGCTAATATACTAAAAGGCACAGGTAATGGTTCCTTAAAATAAGTTTTTCTTTCTAGAACTGGGCTCTTACCTTGAGCAAAGTTGGGCATGCTTAAAGAATATGATATAGAGGACAATGACCCATAAATCTTAGACAAGAGCAGGAAGAAGAAAGATTTAAAAGGGTAATAACAGAGGCTCCATTTATAAATGCCTCTGCAGGGCCATCAGATGCTCAGTGTTGCATGCACAAGGGCAGGGCCTCCTAAAACCCATGGGGGTGGGGAGAGGTACATCACAGTCACCTGGGGGCTTTACCCAAAGTGCACTGTCCCTCCACACACAGACCCTGTGGTCTGATACTCGCCCCACGCCATGTCCCCGGGGCAAGATGTTCCTCGCCCACTGCTAAAGGGCACCCCAGTTTCCCAAGGTGGTCTGCCCAGTGCTTTAGCAGGTAGGGTCAAGGCTGCCACCCACTGTGACAAAGCAAGTGACATTATCTCCATTTTAAGGAAGATGATGCTGTGACTCAGAGCGGATGCGATTGCCCAGCAGAAAGAAGGAAGTGGAGAGCTGAACCCAGGCCTACACATTTGGCAGACTGTGCTCGCCCTTTTATTTGCCTGAGGCCTCTGCAGGCTGTCCCAGTCTGGCTGGGCCCACGTGCATCCAGGAGCCCAACATGGCACGCTGGAAGTTTTAAGAGCAGCCATGGAACATTAGTCAAGGTGAGATAGAGAGAGAGAAGCCCTATGCCAGGTCTGCCTACAGCTGCAGAGAGGCGGCGCCCTTGGTGGAGATTGGCTGCCATCTTGCTTTGCCATGGGGCAGTTGACTTTGGTGAGAAAGCACCTCTTATGATGGTGACTTGATCTGGGCTTCTCACAGCCTTGGAACTTTAAGCTTTTACCTCAAATAAATCCCTTTTATAAGAGCCAACCCATTTCTGGTACTTCGCATCAGCAGCCCTTTGGCAAAGGAGAAACTGCTGGTTATGGGTCATCCTTGATAAAGGTGAACTGGTATATGCTGAGTGTTGGCAAGACACTAACTTCTGGTGAATGTTTTTCTGATTTCTTAGAGAAAAAAAGAGGCCCCGTTTCCCAAGGACCCACCTGCACATGTGGCCCAGACTCTTGTTGAAAGCATTTTGCGACTGCATTATGCAGAACTTGCCTCAGGTTTTAGCCCTTGTTGAGTGAGCAATCTTGAGACCTGCGGGCGGTGTGTAGGGCCCCCTGACACCATGCAGGAGGAAACCAGGAGAGGTTCTCCCGGTCCTCAGCCGGGGCCCTTCCCCTCACTGTGGAGAGCTCCCTGCACATCTAGAAGGGCACCTCAGCCCACCAGCCATGCTGTGAGGCCACAACTGAACATCAGGTCCCCAAAGAAGGTGGTGGCGGGAAGGGGAAAGGCAGGAGGGGGAAGAGCGGGAGGTGGGCTTCACCAGGGGGACCACCGTGAGCACACCCCAAGACACAGCTCTCGTTGGGGTCTCTGGGAATAAGGACTATGAAGAAACAATCTGAAACCATGCCTTGACAGATGCGTTCGCCTTGGGCCCCCATACCAGGAGATACAGAATCTTTTCAAGCTTTCCTTTTTATTGTTGGGGAGGATGGCATTAAGAGCTCTATTTTGTGCACGCAGAGTCCAAGAGTACACCGCTCACCTTCACACGTTTTCTCAGATTTCTTCAATAAAATTAGAAAGGTCACTACAAACTCATTTCATAAAGATATCAGGCCTCGTCTAACAGCCCTCTCTGCTTCTTTCATGGATCGTGAGGAGGGGAGGCATTCTTCAGACTCGTTTTTCAGGGTGTGACGTAGGGAATGGGATCGCAGTTGGCAGCACTGTCAGGGGAGCCACCTGCTGGGCCTGGCTCTGACTCAGATTCCCTAGGCAGCGGTGCCCTGCATCTGGCCTCATTTCTTCCCTGAGCAAATCAGGTCTATTTCTCCTTCCTCCTTTCTTACCTCACGGTCTGTAAGGTCTCAAAGTCCCTCCTAGACGTGCTTCTCAGAGTACGGCTCACCATCCACCTCCCCAGAAGCATCTGGGATTTTGTTACAGCTTAGGATTGCTTGATCTGATCCCACACCCACCGACTCAGTGAGGGAATCTGTATGGCTAAAAGATGCCCAGCTGAATCTTAGTGGGGGGAAATTTGAGGGCCACTGCTCGAAGCAAGAGAGAACAATCAGAGTTAGCACCATTGGCCATCCCTGGACTGGAAGAGTATCCTGAAAAGCCACATGGGGGCTTTTCCCAGAGGAGTAAGACCTGAGATCAGTATACGCAAGCTCCGAGGTGACAGGATTCCGAAAGCTTACATTCTGATGCGAGGGGAACACAGAGGAAACAAGCCCCAGAAAGAGAGTGGAGCTAGGGCTGGGGAAGGGCAGTGTGTTATGCCCGGAACAAGGGGCTACTCATCTTGGAGGGGAGTCACAAGAAATGGAAGTAGCAGGATGCCAAAAGAACTACGACAGTAAAAATCACCTACCTGAAAACTCGGATGGAACTGGAATTTATTCATTCATTCTTCCATCCATTCAGTCATTCAAAGATTTCTTCCTTCAAAATGTACTTGAGGTGTCTGGACCTGTTTCTGGCTCTAAGCATGAAGCCAGTCCCACAAACGTCCAAGCTATTCCTCAAGAGGCCCTCAGGTTCTGGAAAATGTGCCAAATGAGAGGATGGCTGTTACAAGGGATGCCCCACCAGATGTCAGGACCTCAGACATCCACATCTTCTTCACCGTGTGGAAGCAGAAATCTGGAAGTGTTCTTAGACGACCTCAGTTCTTTCTTTCTGACCTAACAGAAGTAGCCAAAGTTCTTCTGGAATGAAAATGGCTGAATCTATGGGGTCCGAAGGCCACACAAAATACACCCAGAAATGGAGCCTCAGTTTTGACTGCTTACGCAAAACTCTCCAAACCCCTCACATTATATCCAAGACTTAATTTTACTTTCCGCTCTACCACACCATACTGATATGCCCCCAATCCACCTGAGAGCGAGGTGATTTTTATCCTTCAGGACAGTGAACCAGGACAACACGTGATCGATCATAAACAGGCCAGGGCTTCCTCGGCCTCCTGTCCCCTCCTTTGCTCCGGCCACACTTCCCTCTGCCCTCAGGGCCAGGGCCGCGCCCCTGAGCAGCCTCCCCAGGCTGCAGGAAGCTGCCCCTTCCTTCTAGTCCAGCCTCGGTTCTCCCTTACCTTCCCTCGGATCCAGCCACACTTGCCCCTGCCTTGCCAGCTCCGTGTCCCCTGCTACAGGTTTCCATGCCGTTCTCCTCTATTCTCCAGGCCTCTTCTTGGTCTCACCTCTTGCTGGCACTTTAGATCTCGTCGTTATTACCGGTTTTTCTAGGACCCGTCCCTGACACCCATCCACCCACCCCCAGATGTGATCAGGATCCCCGCTGGGAGCACCCATGGGACCCCACCTGCCCGCCATCACATGCTGCTCTGAGCTCTACTTGCCTCCACGCCGAAGCACCAGGCCCTCATGCAGCCTCTAGGCAGGGCCCAGCCAGTGCCCAGCTCATGCTCCCTTGGGGGGTCCATGAACAATCCCGGGACGGATGCCCGTCCCGAGTGCGTGAACCTTCCCTCCACACCTTCCTCTGATGAGGCCGCGCTCCACCCAGGAGACGAGGAGAGCAGGACTGCTCCCCCACAGCCTTCCTTTCTATGCCCAGGGGCATCGCGGCATTCCTTTCAACGGCCAACTCAGCCCGAACTAGGGGTTGCGAGGAAAGCACGCACTCTGCTCTGATGCTTTCCACTTTCTGAGCAGAAGGTCTCTGATTTCATCCATGGAAACACAACAGTTTTACGGTAGCCCAAGGAGTACCATTCCCATTATTCCTAGAGTGCAAGCTCATGTTTTTAGGTAAGGAGAGCTGGGTTATATATTATAAAGGAGTCGATGACTTTAGCACACCAGGTCGGTCCAGCATTTCTCAGTGTTGAGATACAGACCTCCCGCTGGGAAGGCACCTCCTCCTGGTGCAGGAGTTGGCTCCCTTTGAAATAACACAAGCTGCACACTTCTGATCGCTGCACTTTTCAGTACGTACATGAAACATTAACATGAAACATGTTTTTTAAAAAGAAATGCACGCACACAAAAGGTGATCAGCATCATTGCCCTGAAATTTGTTACAGACAAAGAAGGGTGTCAGCCACCCCCACCCCCCGGAGGAAACAGTTTCCATCCACTCGGGTCGAGCTGGCATTCCCTGTGCTGCTACCAGAAGTGACGCACAGTTTTTTTCTCTCCACTCACGTGATACGAGGAGTTTGCTGCATCTGTTCTTTTGCTTTCTTCCCTTTTAAAAATAATTTGTGGTTTGTGTGTTTTTACACAATACAGATTAGCCTGCTGTGGATGCGTCACCGCTCACAGGCCGTCACTCACGGCATTTAAAAATAAAAATCGCATCTGCAATGCAAAGCTCACGCGCTCCCCTTTTAGAAACGGGTGAAAGACGTGGGTGCCTGGCGCCCGCTTTTAAATTCGACTCAGGCCTCCACGGGCCTGTAAGCAGCATAGAAAGATGAGGCGCTTGAACCTGTGATTCTGACAACTTGGGAAGAGCCTCTGTGCCCCTCTATCTTTCCCTTCCTCTCAAGGGCAGATGGCAGGAATCAGCTTCTGGAAGCGCAGACTCCGAGCTAGAAAGAGCTGTCACCACCACAGAGAAGGAGCTCTTGACAGGAGAGATGTCTGACCAGAGGTGCAGCGTTCCTCCCAGGACCGCACAGGGCACACGGTGGAGTGTGTTTCTCATCGGGAAGTGCCTCAGATTTGCACTGCCTGGGAGGGCTCAGACTTGACCAAGCAGCTGCACACACCACAGAGACGGTCGTGATCTGCAGGCCCTTCTCCCTTCCTCAGCATGTGGGGAATGTGTCACGGTGGCAAACAAAATATATTTAGCTCCAGCCGGTCCTATACCTCTGGGTTTCTACCATGGCGCGAGTGAGACTCAGCTGCTTCTCAGCAGCCACAAGCAACGGCGGAGCCACTGGCTCCTCCAGGATCCACGACAGGGTCCCCAGCTCTCGTCTCCCTCTCTCTCCCAGTCTGCCTCTGCCCTCTCCTCTCCCTCCTCCCATCTCTCTGATGTGCAGCTCTCACCTTCTCCCACACCACCTTTACAGCTGTGCCCATCAAGGGATGGGGGCTGGAATGTGGATTTGGGGTTCTTTTTTATTTATTGTTTTTAAAGATAAATAGATCACACAAAACATTACGTTAAAAAACATAAGAGGTTCCCATATACCCCACTCCCCACCCACCCCGCTCCTCCCACATCAACATCCCCTTTCATCAGTGAGGCACATTCATTGCATTTGGTGAATATACCCTGCAGCACTGCCACACCACAGGGACCATAGTCTACACTGTAGTTCACACTCTCCTAGTCCATTCAACGGGCTACGGCAGGATGTACAATGTCCTGCATCTGTCCCTGCAATAGCATTCAGGACAACTCCAAGTCCTGAAAATGGATTTGGTGTTCTTAAAAATATTTCAGGCTGGCTGGCTTAGGGCCATTGTCTCCTTGCCCGACTAACTCACTCTTGTCCTTCCAAGCATGCGCTGTATTGTAGGACCAGGAACCTAGCCGCCCAAGATAACGGAATCTAGAACAAACCAAGACTTCTCAGGAGAATGTTTCCTTCGTGGAAAAATGGACATTTTTGAGTCTGATACCAATATGGCCACTTCCAAGCACTGTTTGAGTTGATGCCACCTCAGTCCAGACAAGGGAACTCTAAAGTTTCTGAGCAGAAAAGAATGTAGAAATTGTTTTGAGTTGAGAAACCTCTTCAGCATTTTTTTTTTTCTGGGGAAGAGGTCACTGACCGGTAATGACTTAAGGGAAAAAGGCTGGTCAGTGATCAAAAAAGAGGAAGCCCAAGAGTAATGGGTTTTAGTGCAAGTCACACTCCAGCTGGTCCCAGGTCCAGGGTGAAGGGACAAAACCGAGAGGTCAGAGCCCAGGAAGAATGAGTAGTCACTAGGGGTGGGCTTCTCCCCTCTAAAAATAACCCGGGGAAAACCGAGCCATAGGCTTTAGCCCTAGCCCTGCCCTCTCCCTTCCAAAGAGCTGTTTGTTTTATAACCGTACTAGGACTAGTGTTATTTTCATGTGCCAGGCTTCCATTGGTATCAGAGACTCAGAGGACTAAAATAAACCCAAAGGAACAAAGGCACCTTGATGGAAGCTGCCAGGTATTTTCCCTCTGCAAGTCCAAGAAGCCAACCTGTGTGCTCACTGTTCCCACAGCTTGCACCTTTGTGAATGGGACCCGTGCTTAAGAATGAAAGACGCAGAATCTGAAAAAGCAAACGCGCATCCTTTTCTTGGTCAGGATGATCCCGATTTTTGTCTGATGATGTCACTGGAATCAGAGTGGAAGACAGCTACAGAAGCCACCACAAGAGGAAGCCCAAGCAAAAAATAATGGTTAGGATGGCTTTGAAGCTTTATGTGTATTTCTCATCTAAATGTTGTAAGAAATCAAAGAGGTTCATTTTATTACGTCGTTTATTTTATAGAAGGGGAAACTGAGGCATAGGGAGGGTAAATTTGCCTAATTTGTGAGACACAGCAAGCACCAGACACAGGATTTGAACCAAGTTTATCTGTAGACTCCCTGTCTTCCTGAGTGGGAATAATGGGATATAGCAGAACTACAGGGGTAAACGGGATAATCCACTTCTAGGAAGCCTTCCTCGTTGGCTGTCTTGGGCAGTGGCAGGGCCACGCGCTTTCTTCTATCCCCACAGCACCTCTACCTCATGGACCTCCTGACCCCTGGCTCAATAAACACTTTCTGATTGAAATCTACCTCGGAAAGACACTACAGTTAAGAGAACTTCAAACAGGTTTAAGAAAATCAATGTCCATTCAAAAAATAAAGAAGATGGAGAGGGTACATCAAAGTTATTGCCTATTTAATGATAACACCAGGATTAATATTTCCCGACTAAATAAAACCCATTCACTGATTTTTCTTTTTCTCTAGGACTTGCTTTTTTTTTTTAATCTGTTTTTCAACCAACTATCCCCTTCTTCAGAATTGAGATCATTACTCAGGTTGGAATACAGTGGATTCATCAACAAATGGTTTTGAGGGCTCTGGGCAAGGTCCTCCCTTGTTGGCGGTCCTCGTTGCATTGTGCACCCTGTGGAGGCTGGTACATTGGAAAGGGCCTGACTCCCACAAACACCCACTGCAGGGGCCAGGGCGAAGGGGAGGGCTTGTCGAAGGTGCTGGCCGCTGCAGGAGACTACTAAGGAGTCCCACTCGCTGTATCTGTTCATCAAACCCACTGAATGACACTCAATTTTCCATGCATGAAACAGGTATTTTTTTTTAAAACATGGAAATCAATATCCACTAATAAATTATTATAAAGCATTTCCAAATACATAGTTATATAAATCCTTGATAATAGGTAGCATTTTTCTAGTAACATCAGAGGTAACCAATGGGACCTTGCAAGTGCTTATCTACTCATTTTCTAAAACGTGTTTAAGAATAAATATCAATAATATAGCAGAGCTCAGTATTTTTTATGCAAAGCAATCATATCAGCAGATAAAAAGGAACGAGGGCAAGAGGAAAAGGATGTAGAATGAAACACTCACCGCCTATCTCACCTGAGAGAAGCGATCTCACCTGAGAGAAGGCAAGGCCCTGAGTGGAATTTTAGTTTTTTTTGAAGCTCAGTATTGATTCATGACCCTCATCCCAACACACAGGAATCCCTGCAGAACGCAGACGATGAACACCCAGGCTGCATGTCTCAGCTGCAGCCACAAGGCCACTGTCTTCAGTGTCCTATAGTTTCCTGGCAGTGCTGGGGGGTCGAATGCCACTGCCACACTTTCCACTGAGCCCCAGCCCCGTGCTTGCAGGGGTTCCACTTGGAATGACCAACACTTGGAATTACAGCCTTAGGACTAACAGACGTCAGTGAGAGCAGGAGCTGCCTCTTTCTACCCATTTCTGGGAAATACCATCATTTTTGCTGTGCTATTTTAAAAAGAATACGTTCTACAAAATTCTGTAGTATTCATAACAGAGCTTATGAAAAAACGAAAAAAAAAAAGATAGGGTAGACCATTCAAAACTGATGCAAATTTAGTCCCCAGAAAAATTAACAAGACAGTAACAATGATTTTTTTTTAAATGCCAGCACAGTTAGAGGTGAAAAAATGGGTAAACTAGTAATAAGTTAAAAAAATAAAAGGATTTACTGTAAAAAAAGGTGACAGTAGCTTGATGGAGACAGGGAAGAACAGAGCCAGCTGAGCTGGGACAAGAAGGGTAAAATGCACAAAGCTCAGAGCACCATGCAAAACCATTTCTGAAACAGAGCAAGGGACCAAAATGACTCCAGAAGGTGAATGGGTTCTAAGTTCCCCCTCAGTTTCTGAGCTCTGTTGGATTTGTGTACCTTGCATTCAGCAGTTGCAAAATATTAATATACTGGGGAAACCTTAACTTCCATGTCAATGGACATCATTCCGACATTTGTGGTCATCATAACAGCATGAGTCGACTTACATTACAGAAACACAAGTTGTAGGCAAAACACTTGTGTTTGACATTTCCAATAATAATTTAAAACTATTGAAAGAATGGTGCGCTCACCAAATTTGAAGCAACCCAACTTTTGCCTATACCTCCGCCCAATAAGTACACACTCATGTATCCTTAACTGTAGATTTATTTGGAATTACTTCTTCCTTCCCCCCATTTTTTGGTTTATTTATTTATTTTTCTTTCTGGAATTACTCTTTTTTTTTTTTAAGATTTATTTATTTATTTCTCTCCCCTTCCCCTCCCATCCTGGAATTACTTTTAATTGCCATCCTGGAATCCTATTTTCCTTAGATCAGTGCAGGAATTTTGATTTGCTCATGAAGGTAAAAATAATTATTGGGTCTTTCCAGTAGGTTACTGCTATATTTTCACAATCCCACTATATAGGAGGATGTAAAGACTGATTTTTGTCGTCTTCAAATGAGGCTGACAGAATCCTCTAATATTTCCAAAGATGGTCTGGCGATGGGGCCAGAGAATCGGACCCTGCTTCCCCCTGGGAATCACAGAGCCTCAGGCTGTTCCTACTCATGAGGGTGCTTTCTGGGGTCAGAAGAGCCAACCTGCCCCACAGACCTTCCTCTAGCTGGCAGTTAGGGGTAACCTGGAAACAGGAGAGTGGACAGGGAGACACTGAGGAAGAGGAAGGCTGTATTTGTTCCTCTGGGGCTGCTGTGACAAATTATCACCAACCAGGTGGCTTGAAACAAAGGAAATTTATTCTCACGGAGTTCAGGAGGCCACAAGTCTAAAGTCAAGGTGTCGGCCAGGCTGTGCACCTTCTGAACGTTCTAGGGAAGACTCTGTTTCATGACCATCTCCTGGCTCCCAGGGTTGCCAGAAGCCTCAGGCTCCCTGGCTGGCGATGGCATCGTTCCAAACTCTGCCTCAGTCTTCACCTGCTCTCCTCTGTGTCTCCTTGAGTCCCCGTGTCCAAATCTCCCTCTCTGTTCTCCAGCCGCAGGATTTAGGGCCCACCCAAATCCATGATGCTCTCAGCTTCACGTGATTACATCTGCAAAGACTCCATTTCAGTAAGGTCACATTCATAGGTTCCAGGGATCACGTATCTTGGGCGGGAGTGGGGGATACAAGTGAACTCAGCAAGGATGAAAGACAGAAGGAAGGAAAAGGTCAGGAGAAAGAGGTGTGCGGCTCCCCAGAGGCGGTCAGTCTGAGGAGGGTGCTACAGTGGAGCCCGGGTGCCAACAAAGTCGAAGCCATTTGGACTCTGTGCCCCAGGGGATGCACAGCTGAGATGCTGCTTGTTTTCCACACATCAGGAAGAAACCACTCCACAAGCAAATTAAACACAGGCTCCAGAAAAGAAAAGGTGAAGTTAAATGCACTTCAAACATCTATACACAAGCCAGTTATATTTGTTCTGGGGTTAAAAGGTCCCTTTTGCCAGTAGTAAAGGAATGTTCTAACTTACACCATGCACTTTTATGCCAAGGCAAGGGCTTTTGATGGAGGTTAAAAGAAACTTGATATAGAACATATGATCCCTGCAAATCCTAATGACATGCCAAACAAACACGCTGCCACTGACACAAAGGGCACGGAGTGAAACAAGGCTGCTTAGGAACCATGAGCAGACACAGATGTGTGATTTTCCTTACCCAACAGGATGCTGGTAGCTGATCAGAGCCTGCATGAGTAGAAAAAGGCAGCCCCTTTCCAGGGTAGAAATATGGTGGGCCATGGCCATTGGGACTTACGGCAACAGATACAGGAATCCACATGCTCAACAATAACTAGTAAATCGTATCTGGCACAGATGCCTGCTGCTGGCATGAGCAATTAAATACAATTCATTTAAAAGCATTACTCAAATGACAGTAACTTTTCACCAAGTATTTTCTCAGTCAGATGCAAAAAGCCAGCCATTCTACTTCTTGCCCACATGTACCAAGAGACCTATGAAAGAATGTTCCCAGCAGTCCTCTTTGGAATAATAAAAAAAACTGGAAACCATCTGACTGTCCACCAACAGTGGAATGGGCAAATAAATCATGGTGCACTCTCACAGTGGAACATGTGATGTCAGTGAAACTGAATAAATGAGAGCTACTTGCAAACAGCATGGAGGGACCTCAGGCAAGCAGCAGAGGAATGCAAGGAGTGTTATTCCACTGACATGAAGCACAACCATGCATCTGTTCCTGTATGTAGGAAAACGCTGAAGATAAGCAAGGGATGATGGACACGAACTTACGGCAAGCAGTTATCTCAGTGCGGGGAGCACTCACAGAAGCCTCAAAAATGACAATGCTCTTTTTCTGCAGTTGAGTAATGGGCATATTGGTTGTATATTGTACCAGTAATCAGTAATATATCTTACATCTATTTTAGAAAAGTTTCAATTTAATAACATTTTCTTTAAAGCAAAAAAAGTCAATCTGCCACCTGTATGAGAGAGAACCATAGAGAGTCTTTCGAGCCACAAATTGAAGGGATTGCAAATCTTCGGAGGGAAGGAAGAGATGTAGATTTGTTGTTCCAGAGCTTTCTCTTCCCACACATAGTCTCTTGTTTGATATTCCCAGGGTGTACCAACTCTATGACATCATTTGGAAAAGATGAATTTGGTACTGAACACTGTGGGCTGCCAGTTCTAATTCCACATCTTTCTAAGAAGTGATCAAAACACAACTGTGCCCTGGGGCAGAGGGTGGAAAACTGTGGCCCCTGAGCCACATGTGGCCTGCCACCTGGTTTAGTCAGCTCATAAGGTAAGAATGGTTTTTACATTTTTAAATGGCTGAAAAAGTGTCAAAAGAAGAATATATTTTGTAGTGGGCAAAAGATACGGATTTCAAATATCACAGTCCATGAAGATTTATTGGAACACAAACACGTCCATTCATTTACATATTATCCACGGCTGCTTTCGCTATACAAGAGCAGAGTTGAGTAGCTGCAACAGAAAACGTTTGGCCCACAAAACCTAAAATATTTTCTACCTGATCCTTCACAGAAAATGTTTGCCGACCCCTGCACTAGAGAAAAGTTTGGGGGAAAATATCAGGTCAAATACAGAAGAACCGAAGACACAGAATTTGCTTGTTTGCTTATATCGAGCCTCATCCCACAAAGAATTTGTGGCTGGTTATGCATTTATATCACAAGATACAATATACACAAATAGTCAGGGCCAGGAATAATGTGGATAGAATGGGAAGAGAGGCCTATGGAGGGGTGAGAAGCGGCAAAATGATCAATACTAGAACATAAATCGGTGTTTTGAGCACCCAGAGCAGAAAGGTAAGTGATTGGGGAACAAATTCATATTCTGAGGAAAGCCAACAAAAACAAGTTACTGGGGAGCAAG
This sequence comes from Dasypus novemcinctus, assembly GCF_030445035.2. Classification (NCBI taxonomy): domain Eukaryota; kingdom Metazoa; phylum Chordata; class Mammalia; order Cingulata; family Dasypodidae; genus Dasypus; species Dasypus novemcinctus. The sequence continues at coordinate 22,998,189 of NC_080677.1, forward strand.
GCTGCACACTCTCCCACCAGCGAAGCGGACGCTAAATAGCTCTGCAGTGGTGACGAGTGAGTCTATTCCTTGGCAACATCTTGCCAACATTCCCACATTGAGAGCAGTAATAGGCTTTGGGGCCTCCTGCAACAGAAGTCAAGTGTGCAGTCCTCAAGTGCAACCCGAGAAAGGCAATTCGGTGGAACCAGGGATTCAAATGTGAAGCCCACTCTCGGGCTGGTCCAGGAGAGAGACACAGCCACATTTTTATTAAGAGACCCACATGCTCAGGCTTACTTGGGTCTTCATCATCCACAAGGAGCAAAACTAAATCATGTGCCAACCAAGTACAAAATCCATGCCAAGCAAGCAAGGTTTCGGTCTCCGTGGAGAACACGATGATATGTGTGTGCCATCTGCACGCCCAGAGATACATAGGAACAGCCCACGGTCAGCTGCTCGGATTTGGGAGGCGAACAGTTACAACAAACTGGCAAGTGCGCTGGCTCAGAATTGGGGAATTTAAGACATGAGGGTCAGCAACCTCTCTGCGCCCTGCCCATCTAAGACCCCCTGACCCCAGAGCCTTAGGGTTGCCATGGCTACAGCTAGTCACAGAGGAACAGGAGTCAAAAGTCATCGTGACATCAACAGTCAAGTGTATCTGGATGCGGATACCAAAAGGGCATCTATCTACAGATAGGAAGTCCAAGCCGAGCAAGCAAAACTTTAAAAGGGCAAAAAGTTATGAGATTTGGGATTTAATTTCAGGGTCCCATTTTGGACTCCTGCATCTGCATATTGGTCCTACCTCCACCTGCTAAAGGTTCTACATTCACTGCTGCTTCCATTTTGTGACACCATGGACTGAGTCCAGAGTTTGGCATCAGGAGTTCTGATCTTGACTTGCCCACTTTCTGGCTATGAGTCCCTGGATGAGATCTTAAGTGTCTTGACTAAATGAGGGAAGTGGAGGTGGCTCAAGCCAATGGTTGCCTCCTTCCCACACGGGAGGTCCCAGGTTCGGTTCTTGGTGCCTCCTAAAAAGAAGATGAGCAAACAATGAATGGACAGAGGGCAGATAGCAAGCACAAACAATGATGGGGGTAATAAATAAATTAAATAAATCCTTAAAATAAATAAATAGATAAATGAGAGCTGCCTAGAAGCTCCACAGAACTTATGCCGAGCTAAAGCTGCCAGCAATTGGTTTTGTTTTAATTACCGACGAGTCCATTTATGAAACTTTGACTTGAAAAAATACATTAGACATATTATTTTTATTTGTTCATAATTTTTTAAAATGTAATATATTTCACTTGTTTCAAAAAATCAAGATGCTATAGAGAAAGAAATATCAAGAAATGTGGCTCCCACTCTCTGTCCCCCACCACACAAGCCCATCCCCCACCATGGATTACCATTTTATTGGTTCTTTGGTATCCATCCAGTGTCTCAATGCATTTAAAAGTTAATGCAAATGAGTAGCAATATTTTGAAAATGCTCTTTCATAGTTTATAACAAATGTTTCACAACAATGCAAGGTGGTGGGATGATGTGTGTGAGCCCTGTATGATGATATGCAGGTTTGTTTTGTAAATGTCCACCTTTACTACATACTTATTGTTTAGGTTATGTTCTTATATGAATGATAAACTTCAATGAAATTTTATAAGTGCAAATATATAGTAAACTTTTTTCCTCTCCCTTTCTTTCATAAAATTGTACATGTGATATCTATTGTTCTGTACCTTAACTCACTCCCCTTAACAATACAGAATGGGGATCTTTCTGTATCATCTTTCCGAGCCTTCTCAGGCTTGTGCTCCGGATGCAGGTAATCTGCTGGATGGAGGCAGCACAGGTGATTATCGTGGACATTTGGGCTGTTTCCAGTCTTCACTGCTATATGTGCAAGTTGGTTCGAATTTCCAGAAGCATATCACAGATCTCATTTCACCCCATACTATTTCATATACAACCTTTATTTTTGTCAACGGTTTCAGTCAATGCTGAAAAACATAAAAGATGGGTATTGGGACAGAGAAAGTCTAGGGAACCCATGTTTTTGTTAGCAGTACTCGAGAACGAATGAACATTAACTGGGACAAGACAGGACATCTTTGTGCCTTTTCTCCTTCCCCCTTTATTAACATTTATGAAGAGGTGAAGAAAGAACTGAACATATGGTATGTAAAAATAAGTGTGCCTAACAAATATATGAAAAGGAAGCTTCCAAGCTCCATTTTACTTGCTGGTCCTAAGGTTTGAGGTCTCGGGGGTACCAAGAGAAATATCCAGGCATTTTGTAATTCTGCTGCCATATTTATTTAACCCCTACAGATTTATTTACACTTTTACCCACATTCCTTCTAAAATGGGATGGGGGGGGAGTTGAAGGGAGCAAAGAGCATGGGAGAGTCACAGGACAGAGGTCAAACTCAAGGGCTTCTCAACTCGGCCATTCCCAACTTGCAAATTTAACTCAAAACCAGATATGCTAGATGTTAGGAGTGCAAAGATTTGATCACTGATCTTGAGAGGCCCATAAAGTCGACCCTGGGAGGGGCAGTTCAATTCCACAGTCACTGGGACAAGAAGATAGGCATGGGGCATGAGGAGGAAGCACACGAGGCACTGCCCAATGTGCATCTCCCAATGTGGGCACCCACAGCAAAGCCCTCCAAGGATGAGAAGGAGCAGAGGCACAGCAGGGGAAATAAAGGCAGCGGGGTGAAGGGGAAGGGGGGAGGGTTGCCAGAAGAGGGCACGTGGGCAGGGCCTGCTAACCACCTGGGGGCCTCTGAAGCTCTGCCTGCACCTGCACACCAGGGGTCTTGCCAGATGCAGATTCCCCAGGCCTCGCCCTCAGAGAGCTCATTTACATCTTCCACGGGGCTCAGGAATCCACCCCCAAAAAGCACTGCCAGGTAATTCTGCAGATTACGCAAACCCAACTTTAGGAAAGGCTGCTGCGGGCCATGGAGGTGTGGGGTGACAGGAGTGGGATGGCCCTGACTGTGTCAGGGGTCACTCAGGAGACAAGAGGCCCTCGGCGCTGGGGTGCAGGTGGGCAATGATGGGGCCCGAGACGTGGGCTTGCAGAGCAGGAGGCAGATCAGGGCAGAACGGGCCAGACTTAGGAGCAATGCAAACCCACTGCCCTGAGGGGCACAGAGCAGGGAAGGGCAGCTTTCCAGAGGAAGTGATTTTAAACTGGGATCTGAGGAGGAGCTGGCATTAGTGAGTCAGCCGGCAGACACGTGGGGGTTCCTGAAATACACAGCCAAGTGTTCCAAGGCGTGCCTGTGTGCCCCAAACCTCCTGGAGCTCGCTGAGAGCCACAAACCCACCCCCAACGCACACACCTGTGTGGGTCTGGGTGTCTCCTGCCAACTTCCCTGGCCTAGGTCGAGCTACAGCCACAGGTACTGTCGGAATCCTGGATATCCCAACAACCATCAGGGCAAGGCACAGCGGCCCTGGTTTCTGGGTGGGGTTTGGGGGGAAGCCCTGCACCCAGCCCCCTTTCTGGACACTTTTCCTCCACTATTCCCAGAAAGCAGAATACAAGAGCGGGCAGGGCATGAAGGAGAGAAGGAAGAAAACGTTCACCTCTGCCCTGCGTCCCCAACCCCACTCAGAGTACAGTGGAATGTGACAACTGGCGCTGCCAGAGACAAACGGGGACTCGGAGAAGAGAAAAAATGCATTGCGACCTCAACCACCCTTGCAGCCTACTATATGGGAGGACCCAGGTTTGATCCCTGGGACCTCCCGGTGAAAAAGAAGAAGGGAAAGCATGCATGCGCGGCAAGCCAGTGTCCACACGGTGAGCCGAGTGCCCACGTGAGTGCCCGCATGGTGAGCCAGTGCCTGCGCAAGTGAGTCGCGTAGCAGGATGATGATGCAACAAAAAAGAGACAAAGGGGAGAGTCACGGTGTGCAGCAGAGACCAGGAACTGGGGTGGCACAATTGACAGGGAACCTCTCTCCACATCAGAGGTCCCCAGGATCAAATCCTTCTGAATCCTAGAGGAGAAAGATGAGAAGACAAAAAAAAAAAAAAAAAGAGAGAGAGAGATACAGAAGATCACACAATGAATGGACACAGCAAAAACGACAGGGCAGGAGCAGGGGAAAAAATTACATGTGTGGGGAAAGAGATCTCCACAAGCAAAAGATGGTTTGAGGGTTAACGTGGTTAACAGGTAATCCCTTTTATTCCATGCAAACACAACATTTCTAACTTGAGGCCTTTGAAATCCTGGAGAGCAGATGGATAAAGAATCTTCCCCTTGGGAAAATACCAGCCCACACAGTGCTAAAGCCATAATCTCTCTTATCGTTTAAGTCAAACCCCTAGAAAACAGAAAAGAGTTTTCTCTTGGCCCAAGACCCAAAGAGAAAGAGGGTTCTACAAGGCTTCCTAAAATGAACAGAACAGCATCTGGATCAAGTTATTTCAAAGAGGAAGGCACTCAACCCTCTTTGAACATGTATCTCTCAGGCCTGTTCACGGATACGGCCTGCCGACATCCGTGGAGGAGAGCGTGCCCCCTGCCCCCTGCCCCCTGGGGCTCCTGGTGGGCACATGAGTAATTATGGTAATTGTAATCCCCAGAGTGTTGTGAGGGGCCACGGAATCGGGAGGACCTAACGGGGGCTCAGAGCCCGCTTCCCAGGAGCCACATGGCGCTGGCACATAGGGGACCAGCGTTAGGGGGAGAAGGACAGGGAAGGCCAGCCCAAACAGCACCCAGATGGGGAACTGGAAGAATTTTCAACCGGTAGGGGCAGTGAGGACAGACAGGTGGCTGGAGAGGCTCAAATGAGGCCAAAAAGTGTGGAGGGAGGGCCTCGCTGTTAGGATGGGGAGTCTATTCAGAAAGATTAGGTTTTCATTTTAGAAGCCCCACTCTGACCGCAGCAGGGCAGAGGCTCTGTGGTAGCCTGGACTAGAGGGCCAGGGATAAAGAAGAGAATAGCAATTAAAGAGGATGGAGAGGAGGTGGTGATAATGCTAAGTACCAGTGCTGCTGTTGACACCTACTCCTTCACTTCATTCTGACCACACCCTTCTGAGCAGGTAGATTATCATTCCCATTTTCAGGGAGAAGAAAGGACTCAACAACGTGCTTTAAGTCAGGTACCTGCTGAAGTAGAAGTAAAGGAAGAAGGAAACAACTGCTACAAGACATAAAAACTGCTAGTAAGATTTCAGTAAAGGCGCAAAGCAGTAACTCGTAGCTTTATTTAGGTGAAATTCACAAACCATAAAATTCATTCATTGCGAGCCTAGAATTTAATGATTATTAGTTGTTCAAACATTGCCACAATCCAGTTTTAGAACATTTCAGTCATGCCAAAATTTTTCTTGTACCCATTTGCTGCCAATCCCAAGTCCCATTGCCAAGCCCAGACTACCACTGATTGGCTGTCTCTAAAAACCTATGCAAAAGAAAAAAGAAAAAAAATTTATGCTGTAACATTTTAAGTGAAAAAATCCCACTCCCACCCCCAAGACGGCTCCTTCATCGGTTTGTTTGTTCTCTGTTTTTTCCTCTTTGGGAGGCATCGGGAACAGAACCTGGAACCTCCCATGCAGGAGGCAGGTGCTTAACTGCTTGAGCCACATCTACTCCCTGAAAATTTATTTTCATCATTTTGGATTTATGATTTTTTCCTTCCATTGAAGACAGTCAAAAGTATCTAAGTGCTACTTGAGGAGAACCAGGCAGTTATATTTTTAGATTGCACACACTTTATACTACCTGCTATTTCCCTCCCACCTTTTTCCTCACTGACAATGATTTACTCTGCCTTTCAGCAGAGTTTATTTAGAATCGTATTTCTAAAAGAATGGACTCAAGTTAGCATGATCTAAAGTCAAATACAGTATTTTTAACTGTAAACATTTCTCTGTACACAAAAAAATAATACTTTATTCCAATTAAACATTCATTTTTATGTTATGGGGGGTCATTACTAAGTAAAAATAATATTCCCTTCAGAAGTACTAACACTGATAGGTATCTCAGACCTGCTAATAGCTAACAGACATGTGACATACACATTTAAGAACACTTGCAATGTCTTAAACGCTGATAATATTTTATGTACATGTTTCACAACTACAATAGCGGTACCTTGTAGCATCTGGACTGGAACCATTTTATTCAGATATCCATCACGTAAAAGAACTTGCTGGATTTACTAGGTTCTTGTGAGACTCTATTTTTCTACTCTAAAACAAGTATAGGTACAAGAAACCCTACCCCATCTTTCCTTCTTTCAAATGTTCACTCTTTCCCTGAGTGCGTGACAGAGATTATCCCCAGGCCGCTCCTAGCACAGGCACGGCCTTCCCAAGGCCTTGTCTATCCGTCAGGACGTGCGCCCTGGTCAGGGCCTTGTGCAGCTCCTCTGCCCGCCCCATCCTGAGCTCGCCCTGGTCACCAGGACCGGGTTGGTCTGGAGCGCTCACGTGCCACCCTTCCTCAGCGCCAGTGAGGAGCAAGGGGCAGCTGAGTGTTGCCCGGGCCTCAACGCCAGTGCCCTGCCCTCTGCACACCTCGGCGCCGCCGGAGTCCGGCCAGCTCCACCCACAGCACCTGTGCCATGGCTGAGACCGCCTCCTCCATGGGCTGCCCTGCTCCAGCTCTTCAACCATGAGAAGCCCACCCACCAGCACCAAGGAGCCTCGCCAGGGCCAAGGGGCCTCCTGGCTCCTCTTTCTCCCTCTCTCAGCCTTTCTGGCTCTACTTGCTTCCCCGTCCAACCTAGGCCCCAGCCAAGGAAAATCAAGGTCAGCTAAGCAGGGGTCACTGGAGCGGACCCGCCGCACCTTGGGCTGTGTCCTTAGGGACTGCTCTAGAGCAGAGGATTCCTAGCCTGGATGGGGATGATTTTCCCCCAGGGGACATTTATTTGGCACTGTCTGGAGACATTTTTGGTTGTCACAACTTGGAGGGCAGGGGAGGATGCTACTGGCATCTAGGGAGTTGAGGCCAGGGATACAGCTAAGCATCCTACAGGCTGACCCCACAACAAAGAACTGTCCAGCTCCAAACCTGACTAGAACGTGCATCTACAGTAATCTCAAGACAGAAGTTTAAAAAAAAAAGTCAACCGTGCCAAGGCTGAGAACCCACGCTCTTCGCATACCCTTCTTTACATGTAAGAGTGAACACCGGTCCTTACTGATTAGATGACTGCCAAGATTTTATTGTAAAAATGGGTTTGTCAGATACCCGCAAACCAATGATCACAGCGGCATTATTCGCAATAGCCAAATAGTGGAAATAAGTGTCACTGACAGGTAAGTGGATAAATTCCATTCAGTGGAATATTAGCCATCAAAAGGAAGTTCTGATATGTGCAACAACATGGATGTACCTTGAAAACAATATGCTGAGTCAAATAAGCCAGTCACAAAAAGAGAGCCATTGTGTGACTCCACTTATATGAAATATAGAGAATAAGCAAATTCATAGAGACCGAAAGTAGCGGTCCCTTGGGCATGGGGAGTTATTGCTTAACGGGTACAGAGGTTTTGTTCAGGGTGATGAAAAAGTTTTGGTGGTGAATGGTGGTGACGTAGCACAACCCTGTAAATGTAATTAATGCCACCAAGTCGTACACTTAAAAATGATCAAAATGGCAAATTTTGTTATATTTTATGATCTATATAAATATATCCACAATAAAAAAGGATTTGTATTTTGAAGAGATCTCTAAGAGAGGCATGTAGAAAATGTCCTTTGGGCCAGGATTCACTCTTGAGCAGGGTCTTGACCAGGGCCAGATAAGTCACTGTTCACCTAGTGAAAGTTACCAGAGGGCAAAGGGAAGGTCAGGGCCTTGTAGGAAGGGAACAGCAGGTGATGGGCCCTGAAAACCCAAACCAACCAAGGACCCGTAGCAAACGCCATCCCCTGGTTGTCCAAGGGCCGCCTGGCAGAGAACAAGTCTGAGGAACACGGGCAGGGAGGCAGGCACTGACCCAGGATCAGAAAAGGTCCAGAGCCGTGGATGTCAAGCCCACCCTGTGTAGTGGAGTCCCTCCTAGGCCCCTGTCCCCGAGCGGCTCCCCTTTCATCTACTTTACATGTCGTGCTCCCCCATAAGGTTTCACTGAAGGCAAGGTGTCCACGGCTAAGAGTTTCAAAGCCACTGGGCGAGAGCACTGGAGGACAGCGGCTTGACTGGATCAATCAGTCAATACTCCTAATGGCAAGAAATGAAGCTAACACAGGCTGACGCAAGCAGAAAAGGGCTTCATTAAAAGGATACGAAGGCGCTGGGGCTGGGAAGTCAGGAACGAAAGCCAAGCAGGCCTCAGAACTGGTCTGGTAAGGACCCCCCTGCCCGCACCAGCAAAGCTTCCAGGCTGCAGCCTGTGCGGCTGATAAGCCTGCCCTGCGTGGCACTCGCTGCCACCAGCTACACTGCTGCCCTAGAGACTCAATGCTGTATAAACTGTCCCCCTGGCCAGAGGAGCTCTCTAACGTCCCTTCACAGTCAGTGCCCCTGGCTCCGAAATCAGAGATAAGGACAAATGAACCACCCGCAAAACCCAGGTCCTAGCTACAAAGGGTGCTGGCAAAGTGAGCCTTTGCATCTTTACTTCCCCGGGGGGTGGAGGACTCTGCTGTCCATCAGGCCAGACAGAAAGGGGGGAATGGGGGCTCGAAAGAGCAACACACGTCCATCCCAGTGCAATCAGGGGACACTGCATCTCCAAGAAAATAACAACGATTTTTAAAAAACACTGACAGGAAAGAGGAGGAAGGGCCCAAGTATCATTTGTAATTTCTGTACATTTTAAATAGTTCATAAAAAACATAAAGTCCCCTACCCGGGCACCAAAGACAAGCTAAGCCTTGAACTATGCAAAAGTCATGGCACCTGCCTCAGACTTTGCCAGTCGCCATTTGGAAACATGGTTATAGAAAGAGAGGTTTCTAATTTTCACCTACATGGCTCTTAAATTAAATCAGGAACCAGGTACCACAGGGCTCAGCTGAAATTAAAGAGGAGAGGGACAAATTAGTCAGAAGGCAGTATACAGCCAGCTGTACACAGATCTTCTCAAATGCATGCTCACTGTGAAAGTGCAAGAAGCAAAGACACAATTAACAGTAAAGATAAATGTATCTATTTTAAATGATGGATATATTTGGATGTGTATATTTATATTTCATGCTTACCAAGTCTCTGTGGGTGGAGACTTGTAAAAACATATGTCTGTGGTCAGACACAAACAAATCCAAAGACAGATGAGAAGCAAAAGAGATTTACAAAAACACAACTCCATAAATAACGTTTGAACTCTAAAAGATCATTCCAATGTCTTTGATCTCAAATTTGACCTATAATAAAGTCTGACTCACTGTTAGGAGTTGTTGTGTAAAACTAAAATTAATTTTAAATGTAAACATTTGCATTTTAGGACCACAATTTGTTTTAAGCCAGTAGCATCTGTTTTGGCTTCTCCACTGGTCCACTCATATTCATATATCTATTCATACAAGAATATGAATATGAATATATATATATGGCCAATCTGGGGTTCAGAGTACAGCTAGAGATTTGATTTATAGTTCAGGAAGGAAGGTAAAATGAACTAAAATTATCCAGGGTAAGAACATATGGTGAAAGGAGATGTAACCAGGGTCTCCAAATATATAGAAAGAGATTTGTTTTTAAGGAGGTACCAAAGATTGAACCTGGGACCTCGTACATGTGCAGTGCGTGCTGCAACACTGAGCTACTCCAGCTCCTTACAAAGAGACTTTTAACTGGCTGGGTTTTACGTCTACTGAGGAAAGACTGAGAAAAATGAGCCTCAATTACAAATAAAGGATATTTAATAAGTAGAAGAAAGAGCATGGTGGTAATAAGGATGGTTAAACAATGGAATGAGTACCTAAGCAAAACTGTGGAACTTTATTTTCTGGGAATCTTTAAAAATAGAGAATAAAAGCATTTATAATTTCATCTAACAAAGAATGCACAAGATCTTCACAGAGAAAATTGCTAGGCTCTATAAAAAGCCCCAGAAGAAGACTTGAAGTAAATGCCAGAAGAAGACTTGAAGTAAATGAAGAAGCAGAGGTGTTCAAGGATAGAGATTTAATGTTGTAAAGATGTCACATCTTCTAAAATGTCATCTTTAGAGTCACTGCAATTTCAAAATTCCAAAAGGATGTACTGAGGAATTCAAACTGATAACTAAAATTTATACAGTTAGGGAAATTTTTAAGAAGAACCAAAAAGTGGACTCATCCACTAGATACCATGGTATTTAAAAGTGCAGCAATGGCACAGGAATGCACAAATAGACAAGTAAATTGGATGCCTACATATGATAAAGGTGGCAACCCAAATCAGCGGGGAAAAACTAAATTGTTTGCAAATGGTACTGGAAAAATTAGAAAATATAAAATTGGAACCCTACCTCATATCATATACAAAGATAAACTCCAGACAGATTAAAAACTTAAATGTATAAGATAAAACTATAAAATTAATAGAGGGGAAGCGGACTTGGCCCAGTGGTTAGGGCGTCCGCCTACCACATGGGAGGTCCATGGTTCAAGCCTCCTTGACCCATGTGCAGCTGGCCCATGCACAGCGCTGATGCACGCAAGGAGTGCCGTGCCACGCAGGGGTATCCCCGCATAGGGGAGCCCCACGCACAAGAAGTGCGCCCCATAAGGAGAGCCACCCAGGGCGAAAGAAAGTGCAGCCTGCCCAGGAATGGTGCCCCACACACGGACAGCTGCCACAACAAGATGATGTAACAAAAAGAAACACAGGGGAAACGGACTTTGGCCCAGTGGTTAGGGCGTCCGTCTACCACATGGGAGGTCTGCGGTTCAAACCCCGGGCCTCCTTGACCCGTGTGGAGCTGGCCATGCGCAGCGCTGATGCGCGCAAGGAGTGCGGTGCCACGCAAGGGTGTCCCCCACGTGGGGGAACCCCACGCGCAAGGAGTGCGCCCCATAAGGAGAGCCGCCCAGCGTGAAAAGAAAGAGCAGCCTGCCCAGGAATGGCGCTGCCCACACTTCCCATGCCGCTGACGACAACAGAAGCGGACAAAGAAACAAGACGCAGCAAATAGACACCAAGAACAGACAACCAGGGGAGGGGGGGAAATTAAATAAATAAATCTTTAAAAAAAAAAAAAAAAAAGAAACACAGATTCCCAGGCCGCTGACAACAACAGAAGGGGACAAAGAAGAACACGCAGCAAATAGACACAGAGAACAGACAATTGGGGCAGGGGGAGGGGAGAGAAATAAATAAATAAATAAACATTTTTAAAAATTAATAGAGGAATTAAAAAAAAATAGCTTCATGAAATTGGGGTGAGATGGATTTCTTTAACAATACACAAAAGGAAAACAGATAAAATTTGCCACATCAAAATTAATAATTTCTGCTCTGTGAAGGATACCATATAACAAGTTAATAAAAGTGACAGTCTCAGAGAGACCAAAAAGGGATTGACATTTAGAATATATATGAACACCTCAAAACCAGTAACTAAAAACAAAAAAAAAAAACAATTTTTAAAAATGGTTCAAAGTTATGAGAAAAGCAGTGCTCCAAAGGGGAAATCCAAATGGCTGACAAGGAGATGCCCAGCCTCACCAGGAGCAGGGAGTCCAAGAGAGCTTGGGAAATGGATAGAGGCACATGATGAACTGCTAAGCGCAGTCAGAAGGGAAGAACCTGCCAGAAATCATAAAAACAAAAAGTTGAATGAATCTGGAGTATAGCACTATCTCTGTAGATTAAAATACTACCTTTTTCAAAGATATGCCTAAGTAAATATATTTAACACTTTATTCTTGGAGTCTATGTGGTGGTAGTCATGGGGAATGAATGCGGGTGGGAAGTGGAGAAGAAAAGGTATTTTTAGATAAAAACAAACAGAAGTGAGGCCTTGCACTGACTGAAGGCAAGTGCCATAAACTGAAGGGTATAATGACTCAACATCATATATGGTATTGAGTTCGGGCCAAAAGAATAAGTAAACAAACATACATAGAAATTCATACAGACCATATAGACATAAAATTTCATTTGTCTGATGCCTTAGGCAGTACCCTGTAGAAGGTGGGGGTTTTTTTTGTTTTTTTTTTAAGGAGGTACCAGATATTGAATCCAGGAACTCATACATGGGAGGCAGGGGCTCAAACACTGAACTACAACCTCTCCCCAGAAAGTACTCTTTAAAGACTCCTTCCTGGTGCAGAGTAGTATGATTTGGAGATAAGGTGATGAAATTTCCGAAGTTCACCTCTCATTGCAAATCCTGGCACAATGTTAGTTACATTTGGCTTTAGATAAAAAGAGCTAAAGTTTCATCCAAAATAGGTAATTCAAATGTGAAAAATCAGAGGACACCAAGTACTTCTGAAAGACACATGTAAAAGTCCATTTCAGATACACACTCCAGACAAAATCATGAAGTATGCCAAGAAATTCTCCAGGTTCCTTCTAGGATGGGAGGTTTGTTTGTGTAGAAGTCTGACACTTTTCCCTCTTATAAAGCAATTATTCCAGATTAAGCTTCAGTATAATGATCCCAGGTCGAAGGGTCAAGGAAGCAGGAAGTTTGCACAAGGATACCATTGCACTTCATCAGCTTGGAAACAGGTTTAAAAACAGCCCACCCTGATTTGATTAGGTATTTATCTAAAGAAGATACAAGAATGCCCATTAAGCATCTGAAAAGATAATTAACATCATCAGTGACCAGGGAAATTCAGTCAAAACCACTATGGGCTACTACTGCACACCGACTAGGATAGCTACAATCAAAAAGACAGGCAATAACAAATGTTGGCCAGATTGTGGAGGAAGTGGGCCTCTCATACACTGCTGGTGGGAATGCAAAATGTGCAGCCACTTTGGAAAATAGTCTGGCAGGTCCTCAAAATGTTAAACACAAAGTTACCACATGACCCACAATTCCAATTCTAGGTAGGTACCCACGAGGAATGAAAACACGCTTACAGCTCATTAACAAATGTTTCTATAAGAGCCAAAAAAGTGGAAACAATCCAAATGTCCACCCACTAATGAATGGAGAAAGAAAATGTAGTAAATCCATACAAGGAAGTATTTTTCAGCCATAAAAAATGAATGCTGTTCTGATTCATGCCATATAACATGTATAAACTTTGACAACATCATGTTAAATGAGCAAGTCAGACACAAAAGGACATAGAGGATGACTCCAATGATAAGAAATGCCCAGAATATGCAAATCCATAGGGACAGAAAATAGATTAGGGGAAGCAGATTTGGCTTAATGGTTAGAGCATCCACCTACCACATGGGAGGTCCAAGGTTCAAACCCTGGGCCTCCTTACCTGTGTGGTGAAGCTGGCCCATACATAGTGCTCATGCGTGCCAAGAGTGCCCTGCCATACAGGGGTGTCCCCTGAGTAGGGGAGCCCCACGCGCAAGGAGTGCACCCCATAAGGAGAGACGCCCCACACGAAAAAAGTGCAGCCTGCCCAGAAGTGGGGCCGCACACATGGAGAGCTGACGCAGCAAGACGACACAACAAAAAGAGACACAGATTCCGGGTGCCTCTGACAAGCAGACACAGAACACACAGCGAATGGGCACAGAAAGCAGACAACTGGGGAGGTGGGGAAGGAAGAGAAATAAATTTTAAAAATTAAAAAATTTTTTTTTAAATCTAAAAAAAAAAATTGGTTAGTAGATGCCAGATACTGAGGCGAGGGAGGAATGGGGAGTAACTACTAATGGGTATGGGGTTTCTTCTTGGGTGATGAAAATGTTCTGGAATTCGGTAGTGGTGATGGTTGCAAAACTATATGAAGAGACTAAAAACCAATGAACTGTACATTTTAAAGGGTAGATTGCATGCTTTGTGAATTATATCTCCAACTGCAACAACAGAAGAGCCCACCAAGAGCCCGGCCTCGCAGCACGGGACGATAGAGAGGGACGACGCGTGACTTTCTCAAGGCGCAGATCTGAATCACGGCAGGAAAGCACCCCCAAGAGGACAGAGCGTCCTGCCCCCTCCCCCAATTACTAGATGGAAAAAACGTCCGCTTGCCTAACCTCCTGACCCCCTCGCCAGGTATTTATGGATTCTCTGCATCTGACTCTAAAACACTCTGGGCTCTGGGTAATTCTGCCTGGCTTTGAATTTCATCTCCACACTCACCCACCATGTGACTTAGGGCACATTTACTTAACTCCTCTGAGGTGAGTTTCCTTATGTGTAAAATGGAATACTTCACCTACTGTACTGTGAAAGTGTGGGGGTTAAATTAGTTTGTGAACAGAAAGGAGCTCAGCCACAGTGGAGCAAAATAAATATTCCACCAATGTGAGCGGTAGATGTATTCTTTCCCCAAATTCCTGAGTACTGCTGTGCCAAACTATGCCATGGCGCTGCCCCTATGAAACCTTCAGTCTAGGAGCAGGTGGCATCACACATGTAATTACAAGGGTCGGGGAAATCACCCCAGTAGGGGCGCAGAGGTGCCCTCGGCTGCAGTGCTTAGCAGGAGGCCAGGGCGGGCCGCACCCGGCTGGCTTTGCGCTGGTGGCTCTGAGGCTCACCTTTCTGCTCCAGTTCAGAAGGGGCGGAAACTGGTGCTGAGGGTTTGGCAGACTCTTGGGTCAACATCCCCCGTAGCCAAGGGCGTACACGCAACTTGGCAAACTGGCCTCTCTGTGGCCTTGGGAGGTGGAAGACCTCAGGAGACAACCCCGAACTGGCAAGTTTGAAGGCGGGAAGTGTAAAGAAATGAATCCCAACCCCTGAAGCTGTCCTTTTATCATCACTCACTGTCCTCCAGTCACCTTCATACAGAATTTAAACTGTGAAACAAGTACTTTGCCTTCACCATTTATCCAGGTTCCTCACAATCAACCGAAGAGAGCCCTGGGGCGATTTTTCTTTTTGAGCCAAACTCCTCAATAGGAACAGCCACGCTTCCTTCTAAGAACTGAAGGGTATTTGGCAGAAATAGTGATCATTTTCCCTCTCTGTGGAAGAAAAAAAAAAGCCTCAGGGTTGGAAGGGACTTTTGTGATAAAAGTGTGCCTTTACATATACAACATTTACCAATACAATCAATCAATCAATAAAAATGTTATAGCTGTTTTGATGAACAAAAACATTGCATTTGAATTCGGGGGTTATACATAATCGTTCAGTCTTAGATCTCACTCATCATCCAATTTATCTCTAAACCTTGCTGTCGTTGATCAATGATAGGAAATTCCTAATTTTCAGAGGTAAGTGGTTGCAAATGGCAACAGTTTTTAACAAC